>NC_136424.1:84477500-89937500 GCF_052625555.1 Lactuca saligna | reverse complement strand
CATATTGGCTACCAATTTAATTGGTTCAGTTGGTAACATGTTGGTTGGTTCTCAATGGTACATATTTGCCAGCCATACTTAAGAGCCTTGACCTTGAGAAAACTCAAATTCGTTCCAACTTCCAACAAAATTGTTCCAAACCAGATTCAAAGGTAATATACTACAAATTTAAAGTTCAAACCAGACTACTAAAGCATCTATAAAAATCATAGTCACATCATAATTCATAAATGAAAAAAAAAACCCTTAACAGTTAACAAATGATCCACCATAGTCTATGGTTAATTTTTTGGTTTGAAAAGTGTTATGCAAATAACGCATCGAACAGTAACCCTAATAGATAATCTACTAGACTGATAATCAGATTCAAATATTCAGATAATTGCAGGGTTGAAAATTGTTATAGATATAACATATTAAAGATAATCCTAATAGAGGAACTGAGAATCATATTGAGAGAGTATTAGAGGAAGAGGAAGAATAGTCGCTTGGTTATCAGAGGAAGAAAAATCAATTATTAAACATAAGAAGAATCGAGAATCAACTATTCGGTTTATCAGATTATTAGAGGAAGAATTGAAGAAGAACATATCAAAGTTAACATACTATTTGTGACATCCTCAATTTCACGGTCAGAAAATACTGATTTGTCTATACTTATTTAATAATCAAAGAATCCTTTTTGAAGCCTAATATTGCAGAATTTGTTCCCGAAAACTTGATAATGTTATTATCAAAGATTTTCCGAAGAAATGTATTTTATTTATATTAAAACATTAGGATATTGTCGTTTATATAGAAACATAAGCATAATTAAATATTACAAGCCTTATAGTAATTAAACTAGTGGCCTAATACTCATTGAATCACTCAGCAGAATGTATCTTTAATTTTGCTACCTGTGATACAATAAACTGAATGGGTCAGGTTGGAAAACCTGGTGAGTACATAATGTTTTCAACCTACGATAATATAATTAATATGTTTAATCATCAAAAAATTAACTCAATTTATCATCCCTATTATTTTTTTATTCTTAAGGATCTACCCTAAATGTCATCTATGCTGATAGTACTAGTTTAGAGATTCCTCCATAAACACTTGCAAGTTGCGAAGCGTTCCACTAGACTGTCTGGAATCATCTGCGGTTGTCATCTATACTATACTAGATGACCGGATCAACGTTAAAGTCAAGGTTTCTCATCATCTTTCACCTCTCAACATTATATCATCTTTCATCTCTCATCATCCATATCATCTTTCATCTATCCATGTTTACCTGATATATTTATAGGTATAAAAATACATATACAGTTTAAATCAAGTAAAGCATGTATAAATCGTTCATCTAGCATAGATATCATGAACAAATATAATAATCACATATAGCATGTATTAATATTAAATATTTCATATCTATGTGTAAGATGAAAGTAACTATGCACTTACTTGTTAAAGTGACGATTCGAAATTCAGACAGCGCTTCGCTTCTAGCAACTGTCTTTTCTGTTGACGTAACCTAGTATCATTATCACTAAGTATTAGTCTAATATTTATTTTGAATAATTATTAGTCTAGATTCATCATTAATTCAAAGTGTATTGATCTATAGCTAATAAGAGACAACCATGTACGATCATATCGAGGTAGGGTCTACTTGGTATACAAAGTATACTCTTTGGAAATCCTACTTTAAACGCCTCACTAAATCAAACTTAGACACCAGCCCCGTAAGTAGATCAATCAGTATAAAGATTTGGAATCACTAATAAATCTTGTTTATAGGTTCATAATAACGATAATGAATTTAAACATAGGTTACACTTAAAGCGTAATAGGTGTAGCTCAACTTACATGATTTCTAGCGAAAACTTAGAACTCTATGGTTAGAACTTTGTCACTGAATCTTTTTCTAAAAAGATTATTGTAGAGCATCAGTGCTCACCTTACTACACTAAACTACAGAAAGAGAAGTCGAATCACGAGGGACTGAAATACCCGGGGATAAAAAGAGAAAGACTCTTGAAACACGAGAATGATGCAAGAAATATGAGAGCCTGGAGGCTCTTATTTATAGTAATTCAGTTTTCAAAAACCACCGACAATAGTTACTTAAACGACATTATACTTATTTAAACGACTAAACGCTCCTTTTATAATACTATTTTAAATAGATTTGATGATATTTGTACTAAACTAATGTCAAAAGTACTCAACACTAGTCTTATAACGACTGCATCATTAATACCTTTCAAATGATATATATATATATATATATATATATATATATATATACACATATGTGTGTGTATGTGTGCATATGTATATATGATTTATACTTTATTTTAATACGTAAATAAGCTATTATAAATTATAACACGTTCATACGAACTCCGTTTTTGACGTTCTTTATATCCACACGTAACTATCAACAAGATCTACAACTTTCGTTTAGACTCCATCGGAAAATTTTGACTTTATTTTTGTCCATATTTTTATAAAATTATATGATTTTTCTAAAATCATAACTCTCTCGTATGAACTCCGTTTTTGGCATTCATTTTCTCAAAAATCTTAAAGAGTTATACGATTTTCTTTTTGGTGGATTTAGCTAAAGTTCAACCATTCTCTTTGTAGCTTTTTACATCACACATTCATTGTGCACAACTAACTTTTATATCTTATAAAAATAATATATAATTCATACGGAGTCGGATTTTTATGAAACTTATATTTTCGGGATCGAGAATACATGTACCTTCTAAATTATATATATATATATATGTATATATATATGTATATATATATATATATGTATATATATATATATATATATATATATATATATATATATATATATATATATATATATATATAAAGTGATTTCATGTTTTTAAATTCGAATAAAGAAATTTTTAGGATCCTTAAGGAGTTTGAAAATGTTTTTGGGATCCTCAAGGAGTTATCTTTGAAGGAATTAAGAGTTTCAATTTGTTCGGGACATCTAATATAAGAAAATGTGATGAAACAGAAGAAAATGAAGCAAAGAAGACGACTGTTGTGCGGGTGGTCTGTGCGGGTAGGTTGCACGGTCGCATGCTGTTACATGGGTGGTCAACATTAGTAGGCCTGATCGAATAGCTAAAGTATGAAATCAATGATGTAACTAAGAAGGTTGCGCGGCCGCGTGCCCCTTATGCGCGACCCGTGCGCCACCTGGACCATTATTTACGATTTTTGACAATCTTTGGCAAGATCATTAAGCTGGTTGACTTGTTGAATTTTGTTGAACATATGGCCTATGAATGCAACCTTCTTCTTTATTTCTCCCTTGTTTTCATCAAGTTCTTCCCTCAAACTCCATTTCTCTAAAGAACATAAGCTCCCAAACATCCACATTACCGGAAAAACGAAGATTGTCAGAGTTCTACCTATCAGAATTTCCAGAAACCACCAACACAAAAATTTTTTGCATTCATTATTATTATTATTATTATTTTATAAAATTCCAAAATGATTTTATTTTCTTCTTTTCCAATTTTTATTTTTTCATAAAATTTAGCTTAGGGAATTAGCATTCATGCATTTTTGTTTTCTTTTTATTCTCACCCCTAGATGCCATGGAATAGGTTCATGGTTATTGTATGATTATTGGTCCAAGATCTTGTTGCTATGTCACACATCGAATCGGAACCATTAGGCTGCAGTTTGGGACTTCAGACTTAGGATCAACTGTTGGAGCTTAAAGGGGTAAGTGATCATTGCCAGGTAGTTTTCATGAAGAATTATGCATGCAATACTAACAATTGTAGGATATACTATAACAATGGATGTTTTTTAGCCTTTCGGTTCATGCCTCCGAGAGGATCACAATTGATCATGTTTGAACTGTTAGGATGAAGCACTTGTGCTTGTCCCCGAGTAGAATCTATATCCAGTTTCCTTGCATCACCATATTTTTTTTCTTTTTCTTTAGGATTTTGGAGCGTCTTTTAGTCCACATTTGGACATTTTCATTATATTCGGAAAATCACAATTTTGAAAAGTAGCCTACATCTCTATGCTCCACACATGGTCATTTTCACAACTTAGACCATTTAGATTATTTTATTACCCTTCGGTTCCACTTAAGTACTTCCGGGAACCAAATTTCTAGTAAAAAAAAGCTTTCTTGATAAATTTTTTTGATATTTTAGTGCACTACCTTCAAGTATGTGCTTTGTGTTTAACAAAAAACAAACAAACAAACGAGAAGCTCAAGCAAGCAAATTCCAGGCTACGATTATCTTTAATGTGTAACCAGTTTAATTATTGAACAATTTTTCCTACATTTTTCGTCACCCGATGTTTGATATTCATTTATATAGGTTTGTTTTATTCTATATAGATCGAGTTGTTTTTCGCAAATTGGTGATGTTAGGGAGTTTGTCGAGTCGGATACTACGGGAGGTTCGGATCAACACTAAGTGAACTGATTCCTACAATGATGCCAAAGCGATGAAACCCAATCACAATTGAGAGTGGCCGACATACGTGAGATCACACAACTTTCGTGATAAAAGTGCACACTAAAAAAAGAGCTCCATACGAGCCCATCCATCTAGTTTCTCCTTACTACATATGTTTTCATTGTATGCATGTTCCATTGGGGTTGTGACTGACCATCCCTCCTTACTCACCTAGAGGAGTTGTCTTGGCTGTGGTTTATGGTTCCATTGTCATCGGATGAAAAGTTCGTGAGACAATAGCAAGATAAGTTCTGACCATGTTGACTAACTGCGATCAAGTTCTATTGTTCTACCCTTTCTTTTTATTTTTATTAGGATAGTTCATCCCAAGTTCATTTTAGTCTTGTCTTACTTGAGGACAAATAAGGTTTAAGTTTTGGGTGATTTGATAGTTTCATGTAATTCTTTTGATGTTTGTTGAATGTTCAAGACTCAATGAACTTGTTCTTGAATCTTTATGAGGATGTTTTGTGTTTTAACATCTTATTACTACTTGTATGTTTTTATTCATGAGTTTAAATGTGCTTATGTTGATTAGTTTGCTAATTTCTTGATTAAGTAAAGGATCCTCAAATTAGCACGCAACAAATGATTTTTGTGTTGGATTTACTTCACATAATCATAAAAACATTTTCTCCACCATGGTAGTGAAAACATTTGACTCCTCTTTGATTTTGTGACTTTTTGGTTCTTAATGCTAGTTGACTTTCACTAATTACATACTTAATGGAAATTGTGACTTTGACTAAGGAAATTGTTATGAGCTTTTCTAACTATTTTAACAATTAAGAAAAGTCTAGGTAATCTCAAGATTCTTGGATTACTATAGCCAAATTTAATATTAAAAAAAGTATTATACCATTGAATTCTAATGATATGTTCATCAAAAGTCAAAATGAGGAAACTTTAAGTTGACCATGTTTTTCTTATTCATTTTACATCAAGCTCTTATTTTTGTTGAATTGTCTTTTTAAATCTTAGCTTAATCTTAGTTTTATTTATAGTATTTAAAAAGACCCAAATCCCCGTTTTTATTTTTATTGTCATTTTACAAGTACTTTTGCAATGAGATTTTTCATAAATTTATTAAATTGAACCAATATCCATAGATTCGACCCCTTTGCCACTATACACTATTTTAATGTAAAATATATAGGGTTATTAATTTAGATGGCCTAGATAACCACCAAAATTTTGGCACCGTTGTCGGAGACTGGTTTATTTTTAATCAATTTGTTTCTCTATGCCTAGATCTCATCGTGTAAATACTCTAATCCACAATCTCGAATTTGAAAAAAACAAAAAAAATATGGCTTGAAAATGAACACTCTTTGCATTGAAGTTCAACTTTATGAGCTAGCTCAGTTAGTTATGATGATTGAAAGTGACGTAAGTGTGCCGCCTATGCCTCTTCTTTGCGATTTTTGCGCCCGAAATGGACATCGTTCTGACATGTGTCCATATTTACGAGTAGAATGGGAAGAAATGCAAGAGAAGGGAAGATACTATTGGTTAACAAATGGAGTTATGATCAGCCTCAACATG
This sequence comes from Lactuca saligna, assembly GCF_052625555.1. Taxonomy (NCBI): domain Eukaryota; kingdom Viridiplantae; phylum Streptophyta; class Magnoliopsida; order Asterales; family Asteraceae; genus Lactuca; species Lactuca saligna. The sequence goes on along the minus strand of NC_136424.1, from coordinate 89,931,447 downwards.
ATCAATGGTGGGACACCAATCGAGTTTGGGGAAATAACCAATAGCAAAACACATACCTAACTTGGGGAAATAACCAATACCAACCAACTCCACAATTCCAAGAAACCTATCCTTACCCTCCTCGACAAACTGAAACTCCAAGCATGTCCTTAGAGGACATTATGAAAAGCATTTCCACTTCTACCCAAATTTTCCAGGAAACAACCCATGCTAGCGTCAAAATCTTAAAGCAACAAATAACACAAATTGCTCAATCAGTGAGTATAATGGAAGCTCAAGAGAAATTACTATATGAAGAGATCCCATGGCATAGCGCATGTTCCATTCCTTTGAAAGATGAGAAAAGCTTTAATGACCTAAGAGTGTTATATGAAGAATAGGAAGAAAAAATAGAAGTGGAAGAGGTCGTCAAAGAGGAAGAAGAAATTAAGAATGTTGTCAATGAAACTATAAAGGAAGTGTTGGGGGTTAATGAAAGAGAGGTTAAGCCACCCACTACCATTGAAAGACTAACTCCAGTGGTAAAACAACCACAAGAGCCGGAAAAGGTAAATTTTTTGGACCCATCAGATGATACATATCCTGAGAAAGAACACGCCCATCCGGTCACCTACTCAACCACCATATCAAAGAAGGAAGAGTTGGTCACCATAATGAACAACTACAAGAAACAATGTGTTTGGATGATTGCTATTATCAAAGGTCTAAGTCTGGTATGGTTCTCCCAAAAAGAAAGTCAAATATAAGAAAAGAGTCCCAATGGAAGTGTGGAAATTAAAAAATGTTGACACGGGGAAATTTTGCAATGTTAATGGACATCGATTGATGCCTTTCTATGAAGGTTTTGATTCAAATTTACAAGATGTTGTCCATTTGGACACCCCGAAGTGTTAAAGTGAAGCTTGGAGGCGTCTCACCAAACATGTTAAAGAAGGGAATTTTTGGAAAACATTGTGCTTTCATGTTTTTAAATTCGAATAAAGAAGTTTGAAGATGTTTTTGGGATCCTTAAGGACTTATCCTAGAAGGAATTAAGTGTTTCCATATGTTCGAAGCTGATATGGGCATATTTAGTTATAAAATTCATGCATTATCTTAATACTTTATGTTGTTTTTGTCTCATTTAATGAACAAAAGGTACTTAATCAGTTTATAATTTCATTTTTTAGAAACAATGACATGCTTTGATGGAAAAGGAAGCAGAACTAGCGATTGGAAGCTTGGATCTTGGATTTTGAAGAAAGAAGGATGTTGCTGGACAGCTTGACCCCTCGTCAGTGTTTTGGCCATATCTCATGAACCGTAACTCTGATTGATGAGATTCAAAATGTTCTTAAAACTAGACACAATTTCGGACAACTTTTGATGTTTTGAGAAAATGATGATTCCAAATGGACTCGACGAGTAGGCCATCAACTCGACGAGTTGGCCAGAAGTTTCGCGATTCTTGACTGTACCTTGCCGTGCACGGGTTTTAAGTGATGGACTCGCCGAGTTGGTCACTGGACTCGCCGAGTAGCCCCTGTTTTCAGAATATATATATATATATATATGTATATATATATATATATATATATATATATATATATATATATGTATATATATATATATAGAAATGCTTCTCATTCGAACCCTAACGAATGGTGGAAGTTTAGGACGATTTTTGGAGGCCAGAAGGGTTCTTAGAAGCTGTGGTTTTCGAGATTTCAACTTAGATATCCATTTGGAAGAAGATCAAAGGCAATAACGCACTACTTTTATCTTAATCTTTTGCATAAACCATGTTTTAATCATTAGATTATGTTTTTAGTTTGTTATTTGCTGTAGATATGAGCTAAAAACTCATAACGTCTGTTTAGGATAGATGATTTTGTGATTATGGTTTGATTTTATGGTAGGATTGAGTTAATATTGGTGATTTTGTTGATTTTAGGTTGTTAAAGAACCTTATGTGTGAATGATAACTATTTTTCTGTTAATAGGAAGATAATTAAGCTGCATGAACATCTCTTAATTGTTTTTCCTCATATGATTTATGTGAACACTTTATTATATGACTAGGATTAGCGAATGTGAAACTAGATTTAATAAGAAAAATAGGTAAATTCATGTGTGAGCTTGTGTGATGACCATCAATAAGAGGTTAACTAAAGGACCAAATTAGTTAACCATTACAAGTCTAAATTAACCCGAATAAATAGCCTAGTGAATTGAATTAAATTAGACAACTAACCACTGTTTGAGTTAGTTTGTTCTCTAAGGATTAGTGCAGCGAATGTGAATCTAATCACTTGAATCGGTAGCCAATAGAAGAATTAATCCATTGCACTATTACCATAATATCAACCATAGGATCAATTAAGTTGAACTAAACAGAAGTTCCCTTCGTTATTGAATTTAGTTGAATCTTGGCTTATCTAGTTTTTAGTTAAGTAGTCTAAGTATTAGTTGGTAAGTTTCTAGTCTTGCAAAACTAGAGAAACCCCCTTTCTATCACTTGTTTTATTTAGATAATATTAGCATTTATTTTAATTGTTTACCGTTCCCTGTGTTCAATACCCTACTTGCTTGAACTATATTACTAATCAATAGGTACACTGCCTTTCGTGTGTTTATTTTGTGTCTAAGTTAGTAGGATTAAAACTAGTTCGTTTCACACACATCAGAAGCCTTCTAATCCAAGAAAATGTGAAGAAACAGAAGAAAACAAAGCAAAAAAGGCAATAAGGAACTGCAGCTTGTACGAGCGCATGCTGTTGCGCGAGTGGTGTGCAAGGGCGCGTGTTGTTGCATGGGTGGTCTGCATGGGTAGACCTAGTTGAATGGATAAAGTATGAAATCAAGGATGTAACTGAGAAGGTTTGTTAAACCCAAACTCGTGATGTATCAATCAATTTCACTATGATAGTGCGGAATCCCAATCAAGTAAATGATGCAAAACATGATATGGAACAAGAACACAAGATGAATCTTGAATGCATACTATATTCAATGATAGTCTAGTACATAAGATTTAGATTACACTTGGTTTTCTCTCTGTTTCTTTGTAGAACATGTTCTTGGCTGATAGGAATCAAACATCCACACCTTTCACTACTAGAAAAAACCCTTTAATGACACGCAAACAATGACACGTGATGATTTACGATACGCAAAAGTGTGTGCCCCAAAAATAATGTCATCTCTTCTAAAATTTGAAGGATAGAGGACACGCTTTTTGTGCGCGCCCTAAAATTAGTGTCAAAAAAGAAAAAAACAGAAATACGGAGGATACCTTTCATAAGATGTGCATCATGTAAGTGTGTCACTTTATATTTTTTAATGAAACATGTGTTTCAAGCGGGAAATGAAATCTCAAATATTAAAACCCCGCCTCCTCTTCCAATTAGCAAGAAAGAAGCCTAGGGTCTTCGTCTTTTCCCCCCCTCTCTCTCTCTAACCTAAAACCCAACCTACGATTTCATAGAGATATCCCATGGCTGTAACAAATGTTGTCTCATCTCACTGATCTTCGCAACGATGGTGGCTTGAGGGAAAGAATATGGCAGCAACGGTGGCTCCAAAGAAAAAAGACACCACGCCGGTGACTTTAGGGATGGAGGATAACAATGATGAGTGGGTCAACCCTCATGAAATCGATCCACACTTGCTACTTTTCTCCTACCTTTCTCTCCACCCTTCTCTTTCACCATAATCATCTTCTTATTCATTCACAAAATATTCAACATGAAAATTAAATCGTTATTTCATATTTCATTCATTCATATAAAGCCCCGATATTTCAATTCGATTTTGAACCCTACCTAAATCATCATCCTGGAAAAACCCTGCACATCATCCCTAAAATGACCAATAGAAAAAAAACCCAGATTTAAATCCCTAATTGATTCAGACGATGAGAACTTGGATGAAGCCGCACCTTCTTCACCCTCCGGTTCAACTTCATAACATTGTTGATTCAAAGTTTTAGGTAATATTTCTTGATATTGTTATACTCTTATCTCTTCAACTATCTTCAATCGTTCGCTTCAATGTCTCCAGTAGATTTCATTATCTTCAATCGATTGAAGTGAAAGATGCCTATATTTTCGAAGTTGATTTGTTAGGGTTCGTTCACATCCCTGTGGAGGAGACCGTGATCTCCTCTTCATTCCACGATCCCCACTTCTACTCTCTATACATCTCAGGTATTCATTCCTTCTCCCTTATTCTCATTCTTGTTTGATTTCTTGGGTGTGAGATCCTCCCCCAATACTTTTCTGCTTCTCGATCCCATTCTGATAATTTGTTAACAGTCTCACACACTCTATGCATCTCAGGTTTCGTTCTTCCAGCAATGAACCAAGATTTATCAACACTTTCACCTTCAACAGCAAGGAGGATTCACCAAGTCTTATTATGGTTCATGGATATGCAGATGCTTAGGGCTTCTTCTTCAGAAATTTTGATGCTCTCACAAAACATTTCAGGGTGACAGCAATGGATCAACTTGGGTGAGTTCAATATGTTGTGTTTCTCATCTTTTATTTAGGTACAACCACACAAGGGCTTTTTCGGAATTATGCAAAAAAAGCATCGTCCCTAAATACTTAATCCTGGACACCATTTCCCACGTTTCAATCCAATCAAAAAGTGGCTCACATAATCGTGAAGCAGTTGCTTTAAGCACAGGGACATTTTTGTAAAGATCATAGAAACCAATGACAACTGTAACAATGGAGATGATGACATATAGTGCTCTTGCTAAAGAGCACATCCATGGTCGATAAATTTGGCAAAAAACAGGGTAAGATTAGGAGAAAATTACCAAAGATGGAAGTCCAGCTTCTAGAAGAGTCAATAATCTTAAATCTGATATGATTATTTCCTTTAATTCAAAAGGGAGATCATGGTTGTTAAACTTGAATAAAGCAACACGTCTCTTGACTCACTGGTCTCAGCTGTTTCATCACAATCAATTAACGAGGGCATTTTGGTATTTACGGTTCTTCTGTTACTTATGTCTCTGTAAATATTCACCTCAACATCAATTCCTGCTGAATTTGTTAGTTTTCTTCTCTTATAAGGTGGAGGGGTGTGAATTTCTTCACTTGTTTCATTTTCTAAAGTTTCTACCTTTTTATCAAGATTTTCCCTTTGTAAGGTTTTTTCATCATCTTTTGTACAAGGGTAGCCTTGGAATTCTTTTGGGGCGTCATAAAACTCATCTCCTTGTACTTGTCTCAAACTACAGATTGATAATAGTTAAATATTTTTATGTTGAATCCTCATGTCACAAACAGTGAGTTGCTTTCAGAGAAAGAATAGGTATGTATTTATTTCAGTTGAAGCTTTTACTTTTTTAATATATCTTTTTTGCTGTTACAACTTTCCTCATGTTATTCAGTCGAGCAAGGGTAAAAAGTGACCAACAAGCAGCAAGAAAAGCACATCGCCTTGTATCTCTGAATGATAATGTAGAAACCCTAAACCCTAAAACCCTGAAGGTAACTCTCCTTCAATATGTTCTTATCATGGTCATAACTAAAGCCTAAACCATAAACCCTAAAACCTTAGTATCTAATGCTTGTATACTTGTATCTCTGAATGATAATGCAGAAACTGAGGATTGGTTCATTGATTCCCGTGAGGAATGGAGAAAAGCCAAACACCTTGATAAGTTTATTTTTCTTGGGCATTCTTTTGGAGGATATGTTGTATCTAAATATGCCTTGAAGGTAATTCTCCTGATGATAAATATTACAAAAACAACTTTCATGTCTCAAATCTAAATTACATTAATCTAATGATTTCACACTTTTACCAAAATGAAGCATCCTGAGCATGTACAACATCTTGTTTTGGTGGGACCTGCTGGATTTACCTCAGAAGTTGACCATAAATTAGAATGGCTTACAAAATCCAGGGCGACATGGAAAAGAGCTGTTATGAGCCATTTATGGGAATCTAATTTTACTCCTATGAAAGTACCCAGGTAATATAATGATTATAATCTTTAATTGCTTATTGTTATAGGGAAATTGAATTATAATATTATATATAGCCTTGATGTGTGGAGTTTTATGATGGAGCTCATGATACACAAAGTTACTGCCTTGTCCATACATAGTGAGTGAGTTACTGTCCATTGAGACTAATGATACCCTTTTCCTTTTCCTTTTCCTTTTCTGCAGAGCCTACGAGTGCCATGATGCATCATGTTGGACATAGATTTCATGAAGTGTTTCAGATGAAATATGGTGACTATTCTGATCTTCCTGCAGCAAAAATCTCAGAGTTGATGAAATCTAACAGTTTGGATGTGATTTCCTTAATGCTTTTTTTCCCTTGTGAATTCATCAATATTCACATTTTACACTTGTATAATTTCAGAATCTTTTATTGTCCAGATTGCCCCATACACAGTCGCTTCTAAGAATAGTAAATGGGACTCTAGACGAAAGCATCAGCAGGATGAGTAGTGAAATACCTCATGTATGCATGCTGTTACAGAAAAGTTTCTTCTTTATGTAAAATTAAGAACGTGAAATATGTTTTTTTTAATATAAAACTAATATTCTCTTTTAATATATATATATATATATATATATATATATATATATATATATATATATATGTTTTTATTCCAGCGTGTTGCTTTACTCATGAGGAAAGCCGTTTATGCCCTAGAGGTTAGAATTGTCATTTCTCAGCTTAATTCATTTGACCAAAATGTTCTCAAGTTCTTTATGGCTTGTTCTTTTAGAAAGGGACAATTGTAGAAAAACTAACAGAAGCTAATTTGAGAGACTGCAACCATTTAAAGGAACTCTCTATGTGTCAGAAGGTAAATACTAAATATCATCCATGTTCTTTACTCATTACACAAAAATATGTTTGATAATATAACGGAATATGTAAAATATAGTTGAGAGACAAATTGGGGAGATTGCATTAAATGAAATGAGTTCAAGATCTCATCAAATTTTACGACTGGTACATATTTTTTTTCTTCAACTAACTTTTAAAAACATGAATAAGAATACAATTTAGATTAATCTTAATCATTCACACGATATTAAAAGGCATAAGAATACTTTTAAAAACATGAATAAGAATACTTCTAAAAACATGAATAAGAATACAATTTCTTGTTGGAATTCCTAAAATGACAAAAGTACCCCTAAGCCATAACAAAGTCGGTCCCACTGGTCTTATGTAGTGGTCTGTATGGGCCATCTAGGGTTTGTTTGAAAAGTAATCTTTTTGTAGAAATGACACAATTACCCCCAAAGGGTGTAGCATAGTAGCTTCGAGCTTGAGAAATCAATTTGTATGTCTGTCTGACAAGTTTTATGATTTGGATGCAGTAAAGGAGGAATTGGGCATGTGCCTTAACAATTAACTCGAAGCTAACACGCATACTACAAAACTCTCTTGGAGGCAATGCAAGAACTGCAATACTATGCACTGTGTGCCCTACACATAGTAATGCTGAACAATCAAGAAACACCCTTCTTTTTGGTTATTGTGCTAAAGATGTTTACACAAATGCACAAGTTAATGTAAACTTGATTCTGGAACTCTCAGTCTACCAACATTAGAGTTTAATTGGGTGATTGAAGGTGATTTTGGTTCTTGAAACGAGACTCAAGATATCATATTTTCGCATGGCTAGAAGCTTTGGAGGAAACGAGACTCAAGCAAAAGTAAAAACACAGAGAGTTGTTAGCACTTAGTAAGCTAGATGATGCAATTGTATATAAATGAGTTCATTTTTTTTATAACATTTACTCACTTTTGGAATAATTATTTGTATTTGACATATTGGTGAAATGAATTATCTTTGTTATTTATGGTATTTTATTTTGTATTATGAGATTTTTAATGTATTATTTAATTTGAAAATTAGTAAATCTATAAATAATATTTTTTTTAAACATTTAAAATTATGATACGCAAAAATGTGTGTCATCTTCATTTATGACATGGCCTTTCTTGACAGGGGCTTCCTTGATACGCATTGCGTGTCCTTAACACGCGCGTCGTAAGGTTATGACACGCGAAAGTGTCTCGTCTTCCTTTATGACAGGGGCTTCCTTGATACGCATTACGTGTCGTAAACGCGCGTTGTAATTGTGCGTCGTAAATGCGCGTCATCTATAGACGACGCACAAAAGCATGTCATCTCTCTTTATGATAGGGCCTTCCTTGATGCGCATTTGCACGTCGTCTGAGCCTTTAACGACGCGCAATGAGCGCCGTAAAAGGATGTTTTTCTAGTAGTGTTTAGACTCCTAATAATAGACTATATATATACCTAGACCTAAATAACAAAGGCTCAATCCAAAACCCAAAAGCTTAACCGAAACCACATGTGATTTTGGTCCAAACACGACCGAAAACATGTTGTTTTTGGTCCTAGACCGAGAACTCTAATATCTATGAAAAGCAAAGTATAAACCACAAATTATGACCTAACAATCTCCCCCTTGGTTTATAGCTTTCTTTTCTCTTCAATCTTCTCTTTGATCTTGACTTTTAGCTTTAATATTCAGTTTCTTCACAACTTCAAGATGAACATATGAATTTATGCATGAATGACTTCATCTTGAACAGTCAAACTTCCTTTTAAGAATTTGACTTGAAACGTACATTGGGTGTAAAGGCTTCTTGTAAAGTTTCTTTAAAATCAGCACTTTCAGCTAAATACTTCAGATATAATGACAAAGAGATCCATTCTTCTGGATCACTTCAGTAGGTTCATAAATAGCAACAAATTGATTGAGGATGCTTCAATGCAATTCGCCACATAACTTCTAATACAACTTCACCTTGCTTTTAGGGTTAAAAGATTGGGTGTTGAAAAATAATCTTCACTTTTTGTTCCTTTGAATGAGTATTCTTTGTTGATCACAGATGCGTCTTGAAAAAAATTTAACCATGAAAAAAATTCCCTGCGAATCACAGAATCATAAAGACCTTTCTCACCCTGGTGCTAATAATTGTTAATTCCTTACCTGCAAAGAACATTTTCGAGAATACATTTGAGTCTCCGTTGTTTTGCATGACATAAAGGATGTCAAGACCCTAGGTGGGATGTTCAGTGATATCTATTTCTCGGTTGGGTGAATCACCCTGGTGCCATAACAGTTCTTAGGCAAAGATAACTGACAAGACCAATTTTGACAATCTTAATTCCTTGTGAAAGTAGTGTGAAGTATAACTCCGGCAGTTCCTTTCCAGATCTTTTCTTTCAGAGAAAATTCTAACAAAATCTACATGAGTCTCTTATTCTTTTAAATTCTCTTTTTAAGACAAATGAAATTTTAAGATAAAAAATAAAAGTAAAAAAAACTTAGCACACAATAAAAATAACTAAGAATAAAAATAAAATTAAAATACGCCCAAAGCAATATTTTTGGATTTTTTTAATTTTTCTAAAAAGAAATAAAAACAGAAATAAGCATATGTTTTTTATTTTTGGGTTTTTGATTTTTTGTTTTATTTTTTTAATGCTCCCCCTAAATTTGTGTATAGAGAAAAAAATATGAGCAAATTTAACAAAAACAAAAATAAAATACAAAATGTACAAAACAGAAACTTTTGGGATCAAAAGTTGTCAAGCAATTTAATATCTTTTATCACCACACACCTGCATGAGTAGCTCTGGACAATCACCAATATTGTAGTTCACTTAAAGACAAAGGATATTTGAAAGTTTGACAAATTATAAGTGACAAGACATTGCAACTATATTCCTAAATGGACCAATTAGCTGACTACGACAATGGTATTGTTGTCCACTTAAATTCAGCAGTGAGATCTACAATCAACCTTTAATCATGAACCAATTCAATTTTAAGAGCACTAGAATGTGTTCCCCGCTTTACAACATACCCTAGCAATCAAGGGATTCTAAAGAGCTCTTTTACTTTAGGTGAGTTTTCAATTATTTGAGAGAAGACAGATATAGAGATATATATGTTGTATCCCAGGTCGGATCTCTTTCAATCACGTAGAGGGAAAACATATGACTAACATAGATATAGGGTTAAAGAGATAGAAGAGTGTATATGTTGTGTCCTAGTTCGGATCTTTTCCAATCACACAAAAGGGACAACATATGACTGACATAGATAGATATAGAGATGCATAGATAGAGATGCATATGTTACGTCCCAGGTCGGATCTTCCAATCATGCAAAGGGGGCAACATATGACTGACATAGAGGATAAGAAAGAAAAACAATTTCACACAAACCTACTTTATCAGAACCCCCAGTCACTCTATCAGCACCAGAATTAAGGACATAAGTCCGTACATCGAACAAGTGTTGATCCACAGTTCTAGATGAAAAGTAACTTTAATGTATCTTGCAGGCTCCTTTTTTTTCTCACTGCTCAATCTATCCAAGCATCGTATGGTCAGTCCAAATGTAACTATCTAAGTCCCGATGAATTAACACTATCAAGTCTTTTCATTGTCAAAAGTTTCTAGTCCTTTCATTTTGTATCCTTCGTGCCTACCAGCACATTGAACACATAGTCTAAATAATTTAGCTTCAGTGCATTCCACGTATTTTAGATTGCCCTTTAACATTAAACTTCATATCACTTCCCTGAACACTTACCGAAGTCGACATATTTTTGATTTTCTAATTTTCTAATTTTGATTTCTCCCCCTATATTTTTGCATGGGGAAGAAAGGAAATAAAATAGAATGCAAAACTTTAATCAAACAAAAATAAAATGTTAGTCTTTAAAATGAATTATTTTTAAAAAAAAAACTTCGGAGTATCAAAAAAATTCAAACCATAATTCAGCAATTGAAGTAGCATCCAGATGACCTGAGAACAACAGGCACGTGCAACAGCATATTCATCCTCAGTTGTGTTTCAATTCTGGAACGAAGTTAATAAATTCAAGATTCAAAACGTCGTTAAACACGATCCCCATTTGTGATCCTTTCTTTCTTCCTTCCTGCAAACAACACATACCCTCACTTAAAGTTCTGAATGTCGTGCAGTTGAGAGATGTCTCCTATCGTGTGTCTGGAATAGCCACTATCAACCTAACAAAGTATGATGATATTCCTCCATAGTTACTCCAACACATAGTGCGGGATTAGTTGGTCTTTGGAACCCAGTCCATTTTGAAGTTGGGTCTACCATTACTATCTACACAAGATACTATATCCCATGACATATCCTGTTTATCAGACACAAAAGATGAAGAAATGTTAGAATTATTATATTATTTAGGACTGTGAACTTTTGGTACCCATTTATAGTTTGGTTTAACCCATTTCTTGTTTGATCGGATGAATGCCTCGACACTCGTTTTAGAACTTGAACCCAATCGCGGAGATCACTTCAACCTAACCGATCTTTGTTTAAATGAGCCATCTCTTGAATTTGGCATCTTGCCGACATTCCCTTCTTATCCTTAGGAGTTTGATTCTTGGCCTTTTTAGAATTCCAGTCACCATTGCGCGAACGTGACCTCGAAGGCTTTCTTTTGAAAGGTCTCCCTCTTGATACGTTTTGCCTACCTTGTGCATAGTAGGGAACATACGCATGATTTGGACAGTTTCTTGAAATGTGTCCAGGTGTTCCACAGTGGAAACATATATGTTTATTTATGCGGAAGTTGTTTCTGCTTGTTCTGATTGTGTGCTCATGCCTTGTCTCTGATTGTACCCACAAGCACACTTACAGCAACCGGACTGTTTCGCTTGTTTTGGCAACTTATATATAATAACGACAGGTTCATTACTAGAATTAAAAGAATTAGAAGCAATAGATCCAGAATTCAATGAGACATTTGTTAGACAATCAACAAAATCAACATAAATAGAATTATTTATGTTCTCCTTGTTCGCATTTTCCATTACTTTAGTTGCACATGAAATATAAGAATTAGTATCGCTCACCTCAATACTATCAGTTGGGCCGGATTATTTAGTCTTAACTAAAGCTGGTGCAGAGGGTTGGCCATACTGAGCAGGTGTCTCTACCTCATTAGTTTCAAGGGGGCGAGGTATAGTTATCACTGAAAGGAGGTGGAACACCGTGATACCCTAAACCCTTATTCTGGTTATCTTTAAATTTTAACTGTTTTTCTATCATGGACACAACTGTCAAAACTTGAATTTTTTAGAACAAACTAGGTCTAAACTTCAACCGGGTACCAGTAAATTCACAACATAACTTAATGCAATAGAACTATGATAGTCATGAAGCATGTATATATAAGTTATTATGTGCATTATACTTATTTATAAGATATAATAAGTTAAGAATAAAAATAAAATAATAGATAGACCCAATATCTATGAAGAAAATTTTACTGGTCAGGACAAGGATTCCAGAGATATAAAGCACGCCGAAATCCGAGTTGTAACAAAAAAGTTATGACATGTCGAAGTTTCGCGGCAAAACTGGCACGACACTGGGAATCGTAAAATGAAAGTTGTAGAGTACGTCTCCACCTATGTGTGGATATAAAGAACATCAAAAATGGAGCCCATATGCAAAAGTTCTAACCTTCTGAAGATACATCTTTCTTAGAGCATGACACATGTCAGAAACCCTAAACTGACTGGAGTCACGACATGAGCATGATTTCTCATGATGTGAGGAGTCAAAACGCCACTTTTCAATCCTAGAATGCAAATGGAAAGTCTACGTTTAAGTCTCGCAACGTGAGCATGTTTTCTCATGACGTGAGGAGTCAAATGGATACCTTCCGAAGCTAGGGACGCAAATGGCGGGTCTACAAGGTGAGCAGGATCGAGCTCACGACGTGCGCATGAATGACTCACGACTTGAGAGACCAAAAATCAACCTATAAATAGCAAGCTCGATCATTTCACTTCTTTCAACAAATTCTTTTCTCTCTCTCTCACTCATTTACTGAAGGCATTCCAGTTCCCGAGCCCGACGATCACGAACCGCTAACCGTTCCTAGTCAGATTCTAACCACAAACACACTCAAGGTGAATTAATACCCCTACATTTTTACAAAGTTTTTCTATGTTTTTAGGGGTGGAATACAAGTAACACACAAGAAAATTTACTTTAAAAACACAACCATTCAAATATGTTTAATTATTATTTTTATGAATAGTGATAAATGCATGAAATGGCTTTATTATCAAACTCGTATCACTACTAGAAAAACAGCCTTTTACGACGCTCATTGCGCATCGTAAAAGGCTCAGACGACACGCAAATGTGCGTCAAGGAAGGCCCTGTCATAAAGAGAGACGACGCGCAATTACGACGCGCGTTTACAACACAAATGCATATCAAGGAAGGCCCTGTCATATAAGAAGACGACACGCATTCGCGTGTCGTAACCTTACGATGCGCGTGTTAATGACACACAATGCGAATCAAGAAAGCCCCTGTCAAGAAAGGCCATGTCATAAATGAATACGGCACACATTTTTGCGTATCATAATTGTAAATGTTTAAAAAAATATTATTTATAGATTTACTTATTTTCAAATTAAATTTGTATTTAATTTTTCATAATAGAAAATAAAATATCATACACAAAAAATAAAATCCATTGCATAAATTTAATGTCATACAAATAATTGTTGCATGGAAATATAAAACAAACCAATAGAAGTTGTAACAAAAATTTACAAATGAATTAGATACAATAAATACAATTCATTGCCCCTTTGCTTATTCAAGATCAACCTGCAAGTAGCTAATTAATCTGTACAAATTCACCCTTGTTTCTAATCATTTTCTTAAATACTTTACAAACATAATTCATCCATAGTACCTGAACTATAGTTGCAGCCTTGTTTCTTCTTCTTCTGGACTCATCTCTTGAAACCATTTCTCTAAGCCTAATGTATACACAATTACACATTGCATGAAAGGACTGGATTTAATAATATTAATATTTATACCATCCAGTAGTCGATTGATTCCGATGGCTACAATAACTCTTCTTCCAAGCTCAACTGCTTCATCAATCACCACATTTTGCAGTGAATCAAATCAAATATTAAATATAATAATATACAATGATAATGATTGAAAACACTTAAAGGCCTTCATTCAAAATTCAAAACCTAAGGGTCTATGCATGTTAAGGATCTTGCAACTTGTCTAATGTCTATTCAATTACAAGTAAGTACAACATGATAATTTCATTTTTAGTCCTATCTTCTTTTAATTTATCAAGTACTTAATAAATTATATATATATATATATATATATATATATATATATATATATATAACTTTATATTCTTACGTAGAACAGCATCTCTTCACATTTCATGCTTAGACCCTTTTAATTGTCCCATAAAACAGAAAAAATGTCACTTGATGAGAAAACTACATTAAAAATGGCACAAGGCGTCTACTCCTTTCATTATTTAATATTTATTTATATGCACAAGGTTAATTAGGGTCTCTAGTAGTCTAAATCAGCCTCTAAATGGCTTGACTATTATTAGGCATGGGTAAAGTCTACACCGCATCACTAGGTAGGTTATTATGTTTACAACTAAGATACACCGATAATAATAATAATAATAATAATAATAATAATAATAATAATAATAATATGATCAATTTAATTATCTATCATTGACATCAGATGTATGTAATACAAGTAGTATAACATGCAGATAGATATTGATACCTTACTAAGCCCCACATCCACTAGAGTGGTGACAGAAGTTGGAGGTTGTAGCGCGAGTGTGACACCTACCAAGTGATGAGTTAAGATTTAGTAATTACAATGAAAATGAATGATTATATCAGGATAACATTTTTTTGTTATTCGTTAGAAAGAACAACTTCTTTTCTTTGACTAACTAACTAGGGGGGTTTGCGATTATTTTCCTGGAGACTCAGTGACATGAATTCCAAATTTCGAGGTTGGTTTTCCCTTAAATGCATATGACCATGAAGGATACTGAATCCCATGTGTATGTGTGAGTGAAAACAGGATCACTACTGTCAAGCCTTTTCACAAGAGCACAAGTTAGAATGCACATCATTTCAGTTTTTTCAACAAAAAATAAAAATAAAATAGAAAATGGAAAGGGTATGAGTTTGACTCTTATTTTGAGTGTTAAAGGGGGGTGGGGGTCTTGTCTTAGTGTTCATTCCGCAAACAAGCCTTGTACTTTATTGTAAACTCTTTCTCCCTCAACAATTACTTTGTGGCTTTGGTCTTTATTTTCTGTGCTCTAAGAAATCTAAATTCTACAAGCGTTTTGACATTCATGAACATAAATAATGCATTTAAAATGATATGTTTATGTTTATATGTAAGAATGATAAAACAACCTTCTCTGTATGGAGCCCATTCATGCTTTCGAAGATGATGTGGGGCATCAAGCGGTGGCAGCAGACCCTACAAAAAGTCAATAATAATAATAATAATAATAATAATAATAATAATAATAATAATAATAATAATAATAATAATAACTGCTGCTGCTATACACAATATTGCATGCATGCATATATTGAATGCATGTACTTTGAAAATGTACCACAAATCTTAAGTTGTTATGCTTGGGGAAAAGAGCCATTCTCAGATATTGTGGCCTCTCCCAGATACTTCAAGATCCTTATTAAGAAAGCAGTATCACCCTCATTTTCATCACAAGTATCCTCAGCTATCACATTGGATGATTCCCTTTGGTAATCAAATACAACTGATAAAATAGTTCAGATTTGATTTGGTCTATATGCACGTTTTATTTTGTTTTCATAGCTGTTAGTAGAAGTGAATAAGTCAAGGCCATGTGGCTTAGTGTCCCTGGTTTTAAGCTAGAATCAGTTGCTACTTTTATGCAAAATTTCTATTTAAATAGTCATGCAGTGTACGAGGTGATCGTATCCCTCTTTTCTTTTCAAGTTGATGAATAAGTAAAGTGCAGCCTTTTCTGCCCCTGTGCATTGCTTTCTTGTCCCATTTTCTTTATCTTTTACCCACTGTGAAACTCAATATCTTGTCCCCTATTGTCTTATTTCCTGTGAAAAGTCATTAATACCCCTATCAAGGCCAACACTTGGTATCAGAGCAAACCTGGTGCATGCCCAAATATCAATCTCGTGAAGAGATGATAGGAAACAATGGTAATGGTGAGAAAGATAGTCAGGTTACACTTCATTATCCAATGCTGTCAAGGTCCAATTATGCTGCTTGGGCAATCAAGATGAAGGTGTTCATGTAGGCCCAAGGAGTTTGAGATGCAGTGGAACCAAGAACAACAAACACTGTGGTAGAGGTGAAGAAAGATAAGATGGCTTTGGCAGCCATCTATCAAGGCATACCATAAGACCTAATGTTGTCATTGGATGAGAAGAAAACAACCAAAGAAGCATGGGAAGCCTTGAAGACCATGTTCTTGGGTGCAGATAGAGTGAAGACAGCAAGGATTCAGACTTTAAAAGCTGAGTTTGAAGCCTTAATTATGAAGGAATCAGAGGTTGTAGATGAGTTTGTAGTGAAGATAAGCAAACTGGTGAGTACCATGCGAGCCTTGGGGGGTGCAGTAGAAGAATCTTATGTAGTGAAGAAACTACTAAGAGCTGTACCATCTAAATTCCTTCAGATTGCTTCAACTCTAGAGCAATTTGGCAATTTAGATGAGATGACAGTTGAAGAAGTCATAGGAAGGTTAAAAGCTCATGAAGAAAGGATGAAGGGACACAGTGATAATGAAGAAAGAAAACTCCTTTTGACCCACCAAGAATGGTCAGAAAAAAATAAGAAGAAAGAAGAAGATTCCAAGCTCACTCACAAAGGAAATCGTGGTGGATTTGGAGGCTCACGTGGAAAAGGAAGGGGCCGCAGCAGAGGTGGGAACAATGGTGGTCGTGGAAAAGGCAATTCACACCATCAAAAGGAAGACAAACGTGGACAGTCAAGTAATCAAGACAAGAGTGGTGTGCAGTGCTACAATTGCCAAGAATTTGGCCATTACGCTGTTGAGTGTAAAAATCCAAGACGTGAGAGAAATCAAGTGAACAACTTAATTCAAGACCTTGTTGACAATGGACCTACTCTACTTCTATCATCTTTTGATGGGAATGAAGAGATATGTGAAGTCTTCCTGAATGAAGAAAATATAAACCCACCATTGAAGACAAAAGGGTATACAGTGAAGCAATCAAATATGTGGTATCTGGACATAGGGGCCAGCAACCACATGACTGGGGACAAGTGCAAATTTAAAGAGTTGGATAAAAAAAATTCAAGGCTACGTGAAGTTTGGGAATGAGTCTAGAGTCAAGATTGAAGGCAAGGGCAAGATTGTCTTTTAATGAAAAAATGGTGAGCATCGTAAACTTGAAAAAGTCTATTATATCCCAGACTTATGTAGCAATATAATAAGTCTGGGACAACTGGCAGAAGGTGGTGATGAGATCAGAATAAAAGACCCATTTTTATGGGTACATGATGTTGTAAGAAGGCTGTTAATGAAGGTCCAGAGGTCTCCAAATAGGCTCTACAAGATCGAACTAGAAGAAGTGAGACAAACATGCTTGCTGACTGAAACTAATGATTCAACAAGACTATGGCATGTAAGAATGGGGCACGTGAATTTTTCCTCACTAAAGTTGATGTCATACAAAGAACTAGTTGAAGGATTACCAAAGATAGCCATACCAACACAACCATGTCAAGGGTGTTTGATGGGAAAACAAACAAGAACTCCATACCCATCATGCACAAGTTACAGGGCAAAGAAAATACTAGAGTTGGTACATGGTGACTTGTGTGGACCGGTCTCACCTCCTACACCCTCTGGAAACAGGTATTTCATGTTGCTTTTTGATGATTATAGTAGAGTGATGTGGGTGTATCTGATGAAAACAAAAGATGAAGCTTTCCAAGTTTTCAAGAATTTCAGAGCAAGGGTAGAGATTGAAACAGGGGAGAGGGTCAAAGTTCTAAGAACGGATCGAGGAGGTGAATTTCTTTCAAACGAATTCACCTCATATTGTAGTGAAACGGGCTTGACACGTCATTACACATCCCCATACTCCCTACAACAGAATGGGGTTGTGGAGAGACGGAATCGAACTGTTTTAGAGATGGTGAGAAGTTGCTTGATGTCTATGAACGTGCCTGATGTACTATGGGGTGAAGCTGTGAACCACGCTATGTACGTTTTGAACAGGGTCAACACCAAAGCCTTGAAGGAGTCAACACCATATAAGATATGGACTGGAAGAAAACCAAAATTTGGACATCTCAGGGTGTTCGGATGTGTCGCACACATGCGAATAACCAAGAACCATTTGAAGAAATTAGATGAAAGAAGCAAAAGGGTTGTGCATCTCGGAATTGAAAAAGGTTCAAAGGCTTATCGGTTATTAGATCCCGAAACAGGTACGATGTTTGTGAGCAGGGATGTCATATTTGAAGAAAAACAAAAGTGGAGATGGGAAACAACAAAGAAGATAAAGCCGACACGAGGGATCAACTTTACTGTGGAAGGATTCAATTTTGACCAAGTCAATGAAAGTGAAGTCGGTCAAGAAATACCCCAAGTTGATGTGGACTGGACTGAAGATGAAGCACAGCCCATTGACTCATACTTGGACTCCCAAATTAGCCCACCTAGTATGCACTCAAGCCCAACGCCGACACCTAATTCCCCAATTACCCCTGTTACACCAATATCACCTGACGAATCTGTTAGTACTGCTTCAAGTTCGAGAGGGGGAGGCGCTCCAAAGCGCTATTGACTACTTACAGATTTGTTTGAGAATACCGAGCAATTGATGATGATTTATGAAGATGAAGAGCCAGCCACGTATGCAGAAGCATGAAAACACAAGGAATGGATCAATGTTATGAATATGGAATTAGCCTCGATCGAGAAAAACAAAATCTGAACCCTGGTTGACCTTCCCAATGGACGAAGGGCAATTGGTTTGAAGTGGGTGTTCAAGTTAAAATGAGACCCAAGCGGGAAGATTTTAAAGCATAAATCAAGAATCGTGGCAAAAGGTTACATTCAAAAGCACGGGATAGACTATGACGAAGTTTTTGCACCAGTGGCGAGAATAGAAACGGTACGTGTCATTCTAGCTCTCGCAAGTTCTAACAATTGGAATGTGCACCATCTTGACGTGAAAGCAGCTTTTCAGAATGGAAACCTAGAAGAAGAAGTTTATGTAAAACAACTTGAAGGTTTTGAGAAGAGAGGTGAAATTGACAAAGTGTACAAATTGTCAAAAGCCCTTTACGGGTTAAAACAAGCTCCCAGAGCTTGGAATGCCTGTTTAGATAAGTATATGAAAAGCTTGGGATTCACCAGGTGTCACCAAGAGTACTCTGTGTACACCAGAAAAAAGCAAGGAAACACATTGATTGTAGGGGTATATGTTGATGATCTACTGGTTATAGGAAGCTGCCATGATGATGTACAAAACTTCAAACTGGAAATAAGTAACAAGTTTGAGATGAGTGATCTTGGTTTGCTCACTTACTATCTGGGGATTGAAGTAAATCAAAGTGAAGCTGGAATAACCTTGAAGCAAGAAGCATATGCCAAAACTATCCTTGCTAAGACTCGAATGTTAGGATGCAACCCCACTAAAAGTCCAATGGAGCATAAGTTGAAGTTGACCAAAGATGAAGGAGGAGAACTTGTAAATCCCACAGAATACAGGAGCATAGTAGGAGGACTCAGGTATTTAACTCACACTCGTCCTGATAAGACTTTTGCAGTTAGAGTTGTCAGTTGTTTCATGGAAAAACCAACCATGAAACATCTTCAAGATGTAAAAGGCATCCTAAGATACATAAAGGGAACTTTGGACTATGGTTTAGTCTACACAAAAGGAGATAGAAAAATCACTGTCACTGGGTATTCAGATAGTGACATGGGAAATGATGAAGTTGACAGGAGAAGCACAGGTAGGATGGCTTTCTACTTGAATGACAACTCGGTGTCATGGACATCTCAGAAACAACGATGTGTAGCTTTGTCTTCATGTGAGGCAGAATTTATGGTAGCAACTATGGCAGCTTGTCAAGGAATTTGGTTACATCGTCTTCTTGCTGAAATCACTAGCCAAATCATACCATCTGCAGCTCTATATGTTGATAACCAGTTAGCTCTTGATCTCATGAAGAATCCTGTATTTCATGGACGAAGCAAGCATATTGATATAAGGTTTCATTTTAAAAGAGAATGTGTGGAAGATGGAAAGATAACAGTAGCTCATGTTTGCAGCAAAAGGCAGAAGGCAGATATTCTTACAAAACAAATGGCAAAAGTGAAACATGAGGAGATGCGAAATCTAATTGGAGTAAAGCAGGTTACAAACTCTGAACTAAGGGGGAAAATGATAAAATATTTCAGATTTGATTTGGTCTATATGCACGTTTTATTTTGTTTTCTTAGCTGTTAGTAGAAGTGAATAATTCAAGGCCATGTGGCTTAGTGTCCCTAGTTTTAAGCTAGAATCAGTTGCTACTTTTATGCAAAATTTCTATTTAAATAGTCATGTAGTGTACGAGGTGATCGTATCCCTCTTTTCTTTTCAAGTTGATGAATAAGTAAAGTGCAGCCTTTTCTGCCCCTGTGCATTGCTTTCTTGTCCCATTTTCTTTATCTTTTACCCACTGTGAAACTTAATATCTTGTCCCCTGTTGTCTTATTTCTTGTGAAAAGTCATTAATACCCGTGTCAAGGCCAACAACAACCACCTATAAACACAAGCCTAAATACACACCAGTAAATCATTCACAACTTTCTACATATCTTTAATGATGATTAAACAAACATAAATGATAAATGTTTTCCATCCATCTAGAATTCAATTTTCTGTGTGGTCTATATATATATATATATATATATATATATATATATATATATATATATATATATATATATATATATATATATAACAAGGAGGGGGGGAGGAACGAAGGTAATAGTAGACTTAACAGAGTTCATGCACCACATTTTTTTTCACAAAGTAAAGTTTGAAAAGGTTTTGGAAAACCTCACCAAGAAATCCACTATTGGATCAAACAGAGGTTCAAAGAAAGGTGCAAAGTCGGAACCCATGGCCTTGGAAAAAGCAGGAAGATTTGTAACAGCATCCATGAGCATTTCATTGTGTCCATGAATGGCTAAAACGATAAACAGAACGTACGTTGTGCTTTTATGTAGTTTAGGAAAAAATATTTGTTTAAACGACAAAAAGAAAGTAAAATGGTTTAATTAGTAAGTGATGGGTTTCTACTAAAAGACCAAAATACCCTTGTTATGCTACAAAAGAGACATAACTAATAAGTGATGGATTTCTACAAAAAGATCAAAATACCCTCATTATCAGAAATAATACAAAATTACCAAATCAGCTAGAGCTTCAAATTCTCTTTGAACCCTACTATCTGGAGCTTTTCCAAGAACAATCATTTATCCACCCTTCAAAAAAGGAGGAACAACAAGAAATTAGAAACCCTAATTCATACAGCTTTTACCAGATCATTAGAATGTTTCTTTTCTTTTTCTTTCATTAAATGCTAAAAATAACATTTCAAGCAACTTACAGTTTCTTGAATATGATTGATGGCTTGTTTAATTAGATGAAGACCTTTTTGAGCAACTAAACGAGAAATGCAAACAACTAAAGGCACTCTTTCACACCCTTCTAGAATCAAACCAAATCCCCTTTGGAGATACTGCTTGCATACTTTCTTTCCACCAATGTTTTGAGCTGAAAAATAATCTAAAAAAAATAAAATTTGGTAAATGAAGTTTCATTAAATTTGTGGAAAATAAATGTTTTACATAAGCTTCAAAACAGGTCAGTTTATGGAGTTTTTTTCTATATTTTATATAAATTATAAAGTAGGAGACTCACAATCCTTACCCTTATAAGTCATTTTCCCTTCAGAAGGGAGTTTGCTTGGTACAATGAAAGAGACAGTTGTCCACACTATAACCATCAATTGGACTCCATAGTCTGCTATGAAACTTCTGAGTTGCCCTAGTTTCACATAACAGTAGTTACATATTAAGATGATAAGAATCTACATCATATTTGATAAAAGAAACTTTTGATAAGAATTTACATGCCTAGACCATGACCAGGTTCTGTTTGTGCATAAAAAAACCAATAATTTGCATCTTTTGGGCCAATGGCAACCATTTCTGTTTTTGTTCCTCAGTGCCTTGTCCTTCTATGGCTGGGATGAACACTCCCTAACAAATCATAGAGCACAATCAACTTCCATGCATATGCAGCTTTTTTAAGCATGTTCTTGAGCAGCTCTTTCCTACCAAACTTGGTAGCATTTCTATCTATAAGCAGTTATCGCGATACCTCTACTTATCGATTTGATTTTCTTTTATTTCAATCTTCTGGCTTAAGTTAGACGCTACATCAAAATTGGTTCTCTAAACAAAGTAACATACTTATCGTAGTCGGACTCAATTCGATATGACCACTAGGGTCGGAATAACAATCATCCTCTTACTCATTACTGAAACGATGGTAACGACATATTTGAATAAAACGGTATCAATTACTAGCTTCTTGGTAAGCTTGTGACTTTCCTTGATCCAAGCGTGAGTCCTGTGCTTCTGGTAGTATAGGCCTTTACTACCTTTCACGCCTACTCATACTCGTCCCAAGTATTTTCTCGCAGTTTTCCAAGTCATCATACAAGAAAATCACATAACAACTTAACACCCCAGATAACAAAACAAAGGCTTTATATTATTCCTTGAAATGATTACATAGGTTTTCAAGTTCACTCTAGAATATGCCTCTAATAGGCTACACCATACAATACTATCCACACGGCTACTATGTAACTCGATATTTGGATGTGAAGTCCTCATCCTTGATTCCTTGCGTTGTTTTCTACTTCGTCGATGATCATGTGGAATGCTCTTGCTTTCGCCCTTGGCGGAACATTTGGCTTTGTAGCCCCCTTCTCTCTTTGGGCAGTCTTGCTTGAAGTGCACTTCCTTATTACATTCATAACATACCCTTTTGTTGAATGTACATTCATTGGCGCAATGCCCATGCTTTCCACACATGAAAAAAGTCACCTCCTCGCCACATTTTCCTAAGTGTTTCTTCTTGCACTTATCAGACTATCTTGCTTCGCCTCTTCCTCCTCCTCCAAACTTCGAGGATTTACTCTCCTTGTTGGGCCTTGAAGATCCTTCAAACTTCCTCCTTTCTCCTACCTTGTCTTTTTCTAGACCCGTTTCTCTTATCTGTGTGTCTATATTCTTAGCTGCTCTAACGGTTGTTTTCAAAGTAGCTGCCATTTTGACTGTTGGGGCAAAGTTTGCAGGCAGTCCGTTAGCGAACCTATCTATCTTAGAGAGTTCAGTAGGCAACAAGTAGGGAAATAGCTTCATCTTCTCAGTGAATGCGGTGGCATACTCATCAACACTCATCTTCCCTTTCTTCAGGTTCTGAAACTTGTTCTTTAGGTCTATCAGATTTATCTCTGAGCACTACTGCATTTTTAACTGCTCCATGAATGTTTCCCAAGACATTCGTATGGCTTCTACTCATTGCATTGTATCTACCAACAACTTCCACCAACTTAACACTCCGGTCAATAGTTTTCTGACTGCAAAGACTGTCTTTTGCTTATCGCTGCAGTCACAACTCTCAAATACCATCTTCATCTCGGTGACCCAGTCCACAATATCAACCGGCTTCGGGCTTCTAGAAAGGCTTGGTGGCTTGGCACCCAAGAAGTTCTTATACATTCGTCCATCCTTGTCGTTTCCCCTCTCCGGGCCATTCCTTCGTTCTCCTTGAGTCCCAACTTGACTTACAGGGTGGCTATAGTTCCCTTCCTCTGATTGCTCGGGAATCAGCTCAGGTTGCTCAATGGGCACGGTAGGTTCGTCCCTATTTTCATGCAACATCCTTCTCATTTCTACCCTTTGTTCAGCTAACATAGCCCGAATCATGGTGTAACACCCAAAGTTTGGAAGGCCAAGAAAAGAGAGAAAAACTTAATTTTAAAGGAGACTCGATGAGTCCAAGGATGAACTCGGCGAGTTCGAGTGGGATCCGGGTAGAGGAGTAAGTGACCGACTCAGCGAGTCGGCCAAGGGGACTCGGCGAGTCTGGTCTGTGTGAGGAAAACCCTAAAATCGGGACTTGGAGCCTAATTAAACGTCTCATTCTCTCCCCTAGGGCTCCTTTACTGCCCCTTTCACCCAGAACATCGAACCCTAAGCCCTATTGTTGCTCATTTAAGCTTCCAAGCCATTTGTGGGGTGATTTGAAAGAAGAAGAAGAAGGGGAATCATTGGAGCTTCAAGGATTGGCCTTGGATCCGAAGATTGGAGAAATTTTCTGAGTTATTGAAGGTATTAAGTCGTTCTCTCCTTTAGATCTAGTATGGTTGTGAGCTTTGGGGGTTTTCTAGCCATGATTAGTTACCTCTTTTGAGTTAGAAGCCAGATCTGAGGTTGCTACTTCAGATCTAAGCTCATTATGGTCTTGAG
This sequence comes from Lactuca saligna, assembly GCF_052625555.1. Taxonomy (NCBI): domain Eukaryota; kingdom Viridiplantae; phylum Streptophyta; class Magnoliopsida; order Asterales; family Asteraceae; genus Lactuca; species Lactuca saligna. The sequence goes on along the minus strand of NC_136424.1, from coordinate 89,906,958 downwards.
AAGCATAAAGTAGCAGCCCTTGAGTTGATTATGGAGCCTCTTTACCTTAAACCCTAGTTTATGGTGTATTTTGCTTAGATCTCCTTCTTTACACGTAAAGTTTGCAAATTTACATAAGAGATAGGCTTGGGAAGGGTAGATCTACAGTTTGGAGTCCATGCATGACTCAAAAGTCCTCGGCATGTAAGGAGATCTGAATGGACTCGGCGAGTCCTTTGAGTGGACTCGGCGAGTAGCATGATGGTGAGGAGCAACTCGACGAGTGGGATGAACAGCTCGTCGAGTCAGATGAAGATTGCCTTGTACTCAGCGAGTCTGTTCTTGGACTCGGCGAGTCAGGTTGCGAAACCCCAAACCCTTCGAGTTGAGACTCGAATCAGTGAGTCGGGTGGAGACTCGGTGAGTTGGACAGGTCAGGACTCAGAAATCAGTAGACTCGGCGAGTCATGGACTGACTCGACGAGTTGAGACGGAAATGGAAGGAATCTGAACATTTGAACTCGGCGAGTCAGTAGGGTGACTCGGCGAGTAGGGTTAACCTGGAAGGTTGACTTTGACCAGGACTTTGACTTTGACCAGAGTTGACTTGGTTGTCTTTCGGGGGTCAGTTAGACTCAGTGTTGCTTTAATGTTGGTAGTTCGGGGAGCAAGGGGAGCAGGAGTTAAGTGAGTTGCCGGGCAGCAGCTAGTGATATCATCAGCAAGTTCAGCTAGTGCAGGTGAGTTTCCCTTTGTGTGAATGGGTCTAAGGCCATAATGTCGGCCCATGTAGTTATGAGTAGAAGACCCGGGGGTTAGCCCTAGGTACAGTATGCTAGTATGATTTTCAGGTCGAGGTCCCTTAATAGCGGGCAGGTGCCCAATGATTTGTTTATATGATAGTCTATACTTGTTGTCTGTGTGATACATTTATGTGCCTAGTAGGGAGGTGAGTGTTGGCGAGGTCCCGTATCTCACCAAGAGCAGAGTGTGGATGGTGTTCCAGATCTCATTAGTAGCAGAACAGGGGCGAGGCCCAAGCTAGAGAAGGAGTGAGAGTGGGCTGGGCCCGTATCTCACTACCAGTAGGAGCGTGGACGGGGTTCCATGACTCATCAGTAACAGGACAAGGGCAGGTCCCTGTGACAGGAGAGGCCTAAGTAAAAAAGATTTGTATCCGAGCAGGGCTCGAAGCCAGGTGGGGCCTGGAGCGGCGGGGCGGTTGTAGCGGGCGAGGCCCGAGATAGGGGGTGAGGCCCAAGATAGCGGGTGTGGCCCAGTATGTGCAGTATGTGATTATGCATGGTATGTGGTAGGGTGGGGAACTCACTAAGCTTCGTGCTTACCGTTTTCAGTTTTGGTTTCATGTACTTTCGGTAGCGGAGGGAAGAGCTCGGGGTGATCGCATGGCACACACCATAGATTAGACAACGTGGGAATGTTTACTCTGATAATGAACATGTGTTTTGAAAACTTATACTCAGATTATGTTTTGGAATGATGACTTTGCTTAAAGTAATGTTTTATTAAAAGAAATTTTTGGTCTTAAATTTTGGATCGTTACAAGTTGGTATCAGAGCCTTGGTTTGAAGGATTCGTACATGCTCTCGGGTGTGTCTGAACTCAAACTGAGGAATTGGTATAGAAGTTTTCAAAATGAAAATACAATTTTGTAAAAAGAGAGTTTTGAGAAAGAAAACAGTTTTACAAAAGCAAAAAGAATTCAGAAAGAAAAGAACTTTGAAAAAAGAAAAGAGGTGTGGTGCATGCAATCAACCGTGCTCAAGTAAGTACCCCAAAATACCCATACAAGTCTATGTTTTGATTATCAATTATTAGAACAGCATGCTAGATTAGGACTGAGGATCTAGGGATGATGCCTTATGTGCCTATTATATGTGCTTTTGATCTGCATGATAGTGCTGAATAGATAGTAGTAGGATAGCATGTTTAGGTTATGCCTGAGTTTATGAGTTGTGTTGCATGCTAGTTCAGATTCTTGCTATGTGGATATGATTGCTTGAGTATGTTATGGTTAGATTTTCCCTTTGTCTGAATGCTTCTTGCTTTGTGCATTGTTGGATTCTGAGTAATGGGAGTTAGCCATTAGGTGGATACGGTAAGTCACATGTGATAAGGGTTGAATAATCTCAGAGTGTTGGATTTGATCCTATTGCGCAACTCTTGTTTGAGTCCAACCGTTGTAGGAACGAGTCCTCTACTTGAAGGATTATCTGAGCCTCATCACATGTGATGGTATCCAGGTGATGGATAATTGGCATCACAAGGAGACCTTCAGCAGCTAAGGGTTGGTTTGAGATGAGTCAGAGGTTTCCCTGGGGTAAGCCTAGAATGAGGTAGTGCTGGGAGCAGTAGTAGTAGAAAAGGGACATGGTGGAGTCGAAGCAGTTCTTGAGGAAAGTACGAATAGATGTGGAAGGTAGTATGGGCCTGTACTACTGAAAGTAGAGGATCCGTACTCGATTTGGGAAAGGCCGAGACAAGACCGGGAACCTGGTAGTGAGTATGTTTGGTCTCGAAGCAGTGAGGAGTATTCAGATAATGGTTATGTTATATGTTTCAGTATGGTGACATTTCGAGAGAGACCAGCGGGCGGATCAGGCGCTGGAGAGGGATCGGGCTCGGGTTCAGGGGCCGAGCAGCTCGAGGAGCGGATGAGAGAGTTGATATCAGCTGAGGTTACGCGCAATATTCTTGCTCAGACTCCTGTGATCTTTGGCACGGTCAAGAAGGGTATATTGGAGATTTTGGATGAGAGGCTGGGAGCCTTCCGTACTGAGATGATGGCATTGATGGGAGCGCATACCTTGACATTTAGGGAGTTTAGGGCTTGCGGGGCACCAGATTATCATGGGGCTAGGGACCCCATCGCTAGCAGCAGATGGTTGGCTGATGTTGCCAACGTATTCCGTACGAGCCGGTGTCGTGCGGAGGATAAGGTCAGACTCGCTTCCTGTCTTCTGAAGGACAGAGCGAGGGATTGGTGGGAAGAGATTATTCATGCTTTGGGTGATGATGTCGCGTTGGACGCGATGACTTGGAGCGATTTCTCAGCTAGGTTCAGGGCGGAGTTTTCTCCAATTATTAAGGTGCAGCAGTTGGCCCGGGAGTTTCAGGATTTGACGCAGACCACTGAGATTGTGGCGGAGATCACCGCCAAGTTCAGGGAGAGGGCTCTTCTCGTACTGCAGTATGTCGCGGATGAGGAAATGAAGAAGTCCTGATATCACGAGATGATGAGGGCTGACATCAGGGAGTTCGTGAGCATGTCTGGTTGTAAGACGCTGGAAGATATGATTTCTCGGGCCAGGGAGAGGGAAATTGATTTGGAGTAGATCCGGAAGAGGAAGCCGGATGAGGTTCAGGTAGCCGCGAGTTCGGGCAAAAGGCCCAAGGGATCGGATTCGAGATCAAGGGATTATCAGGACTGCAGTCGATGCGGAAAGTGTGGCAGGGCGCACGGGGGCGCGTGCAGGAGTGGTAGTGGTGGTGAGTCATGTTGCTTCAGGTGCGGTCGGACTGGTCATTTTAGCAGGGAATGTACTGTTACCACCACTCAGGGATTAGACTTGATATGTTTTCACTGCAATCAGCGGGGCCACAAGAAGGCTCAGTTCCCCAGTTTGTTTTCAATAGGATGGGTGATGGCACCTGCCCCTGCAGCCTTGAGGATCACAGACGGCCGTCAGGGCCATGCAGAGGTGCCTTCGGTAGGAGGCAGGGCTTTTCAGATGGCTACTTTAGAGACACGAGCAGCGCCGGACGTTGCAGGTATGCGATTTCCGTTTTCAGTTCTTTTGTTTGTGCATGATGTTATGTTGTTATGGTTCTGCATCATTATCGGTATGATCATTTCATTTTGAGCGGTTTGATTGTGATCGAGTTATATGCCATCTGCATACCTTGGATAGTTGGTTAGTAGTTAAGGGATGGGTTCTATCGAAGAAGGTTACTTAGGGTGCAGTAACTGTAGCATGCCTTGGAGGGACTCGGTATGTCTCGCTAGTTCGGAGCCGTATAAGTTTTAGAAATGGACTGGTTAGATCCCTAGCTATGGTAAGCTTGGGATTCCTCAGCAGATTGATTATGGAATGGTAGCAAGGATTTGGATCTCTATTCATTGAGCAGCGAGGTGTAAGCAGGATCGAAGTGGGGGAGAATCCTCCGAGTGTACAAGGGTAAGAGCACGCAAATCCGGAACGAGTATGCGACTTCTGAGAAGGAAAAGAGGTAGTTCAGCGTTTGATTATTGAGGAGTTCAGGGTTAGAAGTTTGAGAAATTCCCCCTCAGCCAGTGCATGTATTGGTGATGGTTAGTATGTAGTTGGGAATTCGGGTTGAAGGATCGCCTGTAGGACTCGTGTGAGTCGGAACGAGGATCTTGAGGTCAGATAGCATGAGATGCTTTCGTGTTAGTAGATCGTGGTAGAGACAGCATGTAGAGCATGGAAGAGCGGCGGGAGAGCCTCAGCTTTCGTCGCTAGAAGTCAGTGGTGGAAAGTGTTGTAAGACTACGGGGCAGCTGTAGCATTCACTAGCAGTCAGTGGTGGGAAGTGTTGTCAGACTATGGGGCAGCTGTAGCATTCACTAGCAGACGACGATAGGATGTGATGTAAGACTGCGCGTAAGCCGTAGCATTCCATAGTAGCTTCGTTGGCGGAGTCGGGGCGAGGCCCTTATCTCCCAGCATTCAGATAGGGATCAGGAATGGGTAATGGATGAGAATGGTAAGGAATTGCTTGTATAGCCCTTGAGAGGTGAGACCTTGGGAGAGGCCGCTCAAGGATATAGTCGGGTGAGACCCATAGGCGAGGCCCGTATGAGAATAGCGGTATAGGTGAGACCTGAGAGCAGGGTTGCTCAGTAGTATGGTTGGGTGAGACCCATGGGCGAGGCCCGTGCGAGAGTGGTTAGACAGTTGGGACTAGAAGGATAAGGGCGGGTGAGACCCGTGGGCGAGGCCCGTGAGTTTTAGCAGCACGGGTGGGACCTGGTAAGGATCTTAGTGTCTAGATAGGGGATCGGGGATCCTAGGAAATTGTAGTGCCAGCATGGTAGAATAGATTGAGTAGTATAGGTGGTTGAAGTTTCTTCGAATGTCGCTGGGAGCGACTAGTGGTTGTGTTGGGTCAGCGTTCGGTGGAAGTCGGTAATCCAGATATTGATAGGTTGGTAGGGACCAGGGTGATCTCAGTTCATCCAAAATCCCGATAAAGAATAGCAGAATTTCCAGTCAATAGTAGTGCGAGTATGCAGCGTATGGTGGAATTCAGTTAGTTGATCACGGGGGTGCTCGACACCAAATGATAGTAGAAAGAATGCCAAGTGGATACTAGTGACGATGACCCATACTGGGAGTAGCGGGACTAATAGATTAGGTGAGGAAAGGGTCTTCACAGTGGCAGAGGGGATAGATAGTTATGGAGCATTGCCTTGGGGAGGCAAGGAAACCGCGTAAGGAAAGAAGGGGTGAACCCCTATGCGGTCAGTGCAGTATTTGGAGATTACCAGAAAGATTGTCGGTTGAGTAAGTTGTGTTTCCAGGATGTTCAGGGTCAAGATGCACCCGAGATTATTATCTGTAAGGATTGACGTTAGTCTGGATGACTGAGCGGAAGGCCAGCGAAGGTAGGCAGCTGGTGTTAGAATGAATGGTGGGGTATTGGAGGCAGATCGCAGGCGGTGGATCATAGCAAACTTCGAGGATGAAGTTTAGTTTAAGTGGGGGAGAGTTGTAACACCCAAAGTTTGGAAGGCCAAGAAAAGAAAGAAAACCTTAATTATAAGGGAGACTCGACGAGTCCAAGGACGAACTCGGCGAGTCCGAGCGAGATCCGGGTCGAGGAGTAAGTGACCGACTCGGCGAGTCGGCCAAGGGGACTCGGTGAGTCTAGTCTGTGTGAGGAAAACCCTAAAATCGGGACTTGGAGCCTATTTAAACATCTCATTCTATCCCCTAGGGCTCCTTTACTTCCCCTTTCACCCAGAACATCGAACCCTAAGCCCCATTGTTGCTCATTTAAGCTTCCAAGCCATTTGTGGGGTGATTTGAAGGAAGAAGAAGAAGGGGAATCATTGGAGCTTCAAGGATTGGCCTTGGATCCGAAGATTGGAGAAATTTTCTGAGTTATTGAAGGTATTAAGTCGTTCTCTCCTTTAGATCTAGTATGGTTGTGAGTTTTGGGGGTTTTCTAGCCATGATTAGTTACCTCTTTTGAGTTAGAAGCCAGATCTGAGGTTGCTACTTCAGATCTAAGCTCATTATGGTCTTGAGAAGCATAAAGTAGCAGCCCTTGAGTTGATTATGGAGCCTCTTTACCTTAAACCCTAGTTTATGGTGTATTTTGCTTAGATCTCCTTCTTTACACGTAAAGTTTGCAAATTTACATAAGAGATAGGCCTGGGAAGGGTAGATCTACAGTTTGGAGTCCATGCATGACTCAAAAGTCCTCTGCATGTAAGGAGATCTGAATGGACTCGGCGAGTCCTTTTAGTGGACTCGGCGAGTAGCATGAAGGTGAGGAGCAACTCGACGAATGGGATGAACAGCTCGTCGAGTCAGATGAAGATTGCCTTGTACTCAATGAGTCTGTTCTTGGACTCGGCGAGTCAGGTTGCGAAACCCCAAACCCTTCGAGTTGAGACTCGAATCAGTGAGTCGGGTGGAGACTCGGTGAGTTGGACAGGTCAGGACTCAGAAATCGGTAGACTCGGCGAGTCATGGACTGACTCAGCGAGTTGAGACGCGAATGGAAGGAATCTGAACATTTGAACTCGGCGAGTCAGTAGGGTGACTCGGCGAGTAGGGTTAACTTGGAAGGTTGACTTTGACCAGGACTTTGACTTTGACCAGAGTTGACTTGGTTGTCTTTCGGGGGTCAGTTAGACTCAGTGTTGCTTTAATGTTGGTAGTTCGGGGAGCCAGGGGAGCAGGAGTTCAGTGAGTTGTCGGGCAGCAGTTAGTGATATCATCAGCAAGTTCAGCCAGTGCAGGTGAGTTTCCCTTTGTGTGAATGGGTCTAAGGCTACAATGCCGGCCCATGTAGTTATGAGTAGAAGACCCGGGGGTTAGCCCTAGGCACAGTATGCTAGTATGATTTTCAGGACGAGGTCCCTTAATAGCGGGCGGGTACCCATTGATTTGTTTATATGATAGTCTATACTTGTTGTCTGTGTGATACATGTATGTGCCTGGTAGGGAGGTGAGTATGGGCGAGGTCCCGTATCTCACCAATAGCAGAGTGTGGATGGTGTTCCACATCTCATTAGTAGCAGAACATGGGCGAGGCTCAAGCTAGAGAAGGAGTGAGAGTGGGTTGGGCGCGTATCTCACTACCAGTAGGAGTGTGGACAGGGTTCCATGACTCAACAGTAACAGGACAAGGGCAAGGCCCAGGATAGGCAAGGCCTTAGGACAGGATCAGTCGTATGAGTTTAACTTATGTGTTGTGATATGTTATATGATATTATTAGTTGGCGGGCGAGGCCCAGTGATATGTGTATGTGTTATTATTTGTTGGCGGGCGGGGCCCTGTGACAGGCGAGGCCTAAGTAAAACATATTTGTATCCGAGCGGGGCTCGAAGCCAGGCGGGGCCTGGAGCGGCGGGGTCGTTGTAGCAGGCGAGGCCCGAGATAGGGGGCGAGGACCAAGATAGCAGGCGTGGCCCAGTATGTGCTGTATGTGATTATGCATGGTATGTGGTAGGGTGGGGAACTCACTAAGCTTCGTGCTTACGATTTTCAGTTTTGGTTTCAGGTACTTCCGGTAGCGGAGGGAAGAGCTCAGGGTGATCGCATGGCACACACCATAGATTAGACATCGTGGGAATGTTTACTCTGATAATGAACATGTGTTTTGAAAACTTATACTTAGATTATTTTTTGGAATGATGACTTCGCTTAAAGTAATGTTTTATTAAAAGAAATTTGTGGTCTTAAATTTTGGGTCGTTACACATGGCTTGTACTCTAGCCATGGTGATTGGTTTAGGTGCAGCTTCTACTACAACAGGTATTTGTTCAATCACTAAGGGTTGTTGATTCCTATTTCCATTTGCGCTCCCGACTCCACTTCGGGTTCTTGCCATTTCGATCTATACATCAATTCAGACGTTCGGCGTGTAATGACGAGAATTAAGATAGGAAAGATTTTATTTACGATTGACGTGTAAATCTCCCTATTACTCCGAAAAGTTACATGTCAGTTATAATACCATAATTAAACGTTTAGAAGTCTAAACACGTAAAGTTTCCAGATCCGGTCGGCAACAGACCATTGATCCGATCATACATTTAGTATCATAAATCATTTAGCACAAAAAAAGCATGTTAGGCATTTTCCCTAAATAAGCTAGTGCTTGTGTCTATTCAATTGTATTACCTAAGACACATCCTAACAATCATTGCTTAGCATTCTAAGTTTAAGTCTAGAAATAAATCCATATTTTTAGTTCGCTTAAACTAATGCTCTAATACCAACTATGACATCCCCATTTTCACGGCCAGAAAAGACCAATATTGTTTATGCTTTATAAAAATCAAAGTACCTCTTTTTAATAAAAATATATGGAATTTGTTCCCAATGAAACATGATAAATACAGTATCAGGGCATTTCCGAAGAAAATTATTTTTATTCTCTTTAAAACATTTGGGATGTCATCGTCAATACAGAAACATAAGCATAAACAGAACTTACACTCATTATCACTAGTGATTTATATCTCCGTAATTTCTCAGTGTAATGTGACTTCTTAGCAACACCTGTGATATAAATAAACTGAGTGGGTCAGGTTGGGAAACATGGTTAGTACATAGGTTTTTCAACCCACAATAATATAATTATTATGTTTAATCATCAAACAGTTAACCCAATTACCCATCCCCATTATCTTCTTTACTCTTAAGGATGTACCCTAAGAATCAGTTATTTCTCATTCATTCATTCCTAAGGATTATCCTAAGGAATAGGTATGAAGTCGATCGTTGTCAATGACACAGCTGTCAAAGCAAAGCTGCTAGTTCTATCACTTAGGCACAGATGCCAGAATTGTGACATTCTATGTGAGGCGCAGCTGCCAGTATTGTCCTTCGAGCACAACTGCTAGGGTTATCTCGGTTATTGACAGTATCGTTTTCGAGAGTCCACATCGCAATACATGTCAATGGGTTTTTAGAGTACACCGGTGAACACATCGTTCACAACACCTACAGGTTGCGAGCCTGCTAGTGTTCCACTGGACTGTCTAGAATAGTCTGTGGTTGTTATCCATACTTTGCTAGATGATGGAGCCAACATTTGGGAACAAGGCTTCTCACATCGTCCACCTTTCACCCTTACCTCATGGTATATATCACCTCCCAACTCATCATTCAACTCATATTTCATCTACACATGTTTTACCCAACATATTACGTAGATATAAATACATATACAGTTTAAATCATATAAAACTTGTATAAAATCGTTCATCCAGCATAAATAGCAAGTATATAGATAATATGCACACATCAAATGTAGTTTATACAAAATATTTCATATCTATGTGTAAGATGAAAGGGACCATGCACTCACTTGAAAAGGTGGTGATTCCGAACTCAAACAGTGCTTCGCTTCTTAATTAAAAATAATTTCCTTCGACGGAACCTAGAATTATTACCACTAGAGTTTAGTCTATTATTCGTCGAGACTAATTAATAGTCTAGCTATTATTACTATTATATAAGCGTTAAACAATACTTATATAACCCATAATAATAGCCCAAGTATTTATTATAAGTTCCTAATAACGTTACTATAATTAAATAAAAGCTATATTAAAAATAGTGTAGGCGTAGCTCACTTACAATGGGTTTTATAGAAAACCACGCTTTGCTTGTAGCAGCATTCCCGAGCCGAAAAGCTCCTCTTCTCGGAGCCATCGAGCACTCCGGGGCTTCTGCCTCGTGCTAGGGAGGTTCCCTAGGCTTTTCGGGGGGTTTCGGGGCTAGAGAGAGGGTAAAGAGAAGAAACAATGGGAAATGTGTGAAGAAAATGACAATGGGAGAGGTTCTATTTAAAGGGTGAAATGTGGCTGAACTTGGTGCCACATGTCAGCATCTGGTGGCAAGACTTGGGGAGAAAGCAATGGCCAAGATTGTGCCACGTCACCTATTTTCGCACAGAACACTTCCAACTTCTAAAATCCATAACTTTCACATACGAGATCTGTTTTTGATGTTCTTTATATCCACGCGTAGGTAAAAATAAGATCTACAACTTTCATTTTGACTCCGTCGGCTAATTCTCTACCGATCTTAAATTTCACAATATGAAAAGATTATACTGTTAAATGTCCGCGTAAAATTTATAACTTCTACATACGAACTCTGTTTTCGTCTGTCTTTTTACCGTTGAGTTCCTATTAATGAGATCTTCAATTCTCATTTAGGTCGCGTAGGCCAAAAACTGTTCGATCTAAAATTCAAGTTTCGGGTTGTGCACTGCTAAGCCAAATCTTAGAAAATTCATAACTCCCTCATACGAAGTCAGATTTGGGCGTTCTTTTTTTTGTATGTTCTTGGTTTAAAATATACTAAAACTTTTGTTTATATTTATAAGGCTAAAAAGTCCTCCATCATAAATTCACTATTTACGTCTCCGAGTGTCGTGCCGGTTTTTGCCGTAAAACTTCAACGGATCATAACTTCTTCGTAATAACTCGGATTTCTGTGTTCTTTATATGTACGGAACCCTTTAGAAATATTCTACAACTTGGTTAAGACTATTTATTCTAAATAATCTTTTTTCGAAAAGTCATTTTCGATCCCTATTATCTCTAAATTGACTAGTCCGGATCTACGGGTGTTACATACTCTTTTCTTATATGTAAGTTTAACCCTTTAGATTTATGATTACACTCTTCGTAAGTTGTAATGCTATCAAAATTTTCCCTTACATTGATGTACTCTAGACCTTTATCAAGGTCAATTTTTCCGGAACCATGTACCAAAATATTTCATCAATGAAATTGGCATGCATTTTATTTCATTGGATGTTACCATTGAGTTCATGAGTTGTTAAGGAAATCATTTACTTACTAGTTGATTTCCTATTTTCTTAATAACTTACAAATACAATAAAGATGGAACACAAAACATATGTCACCAAGAATTTCCATAGCCACTTTCAAAGACTTAGCATCATTTTATCTTTGAACGTATGGCAGAATTATGCCACCTCGAAGAAATCCAAGACGTATCAACACCACCTCCTCCACCGCCACCACCTCCACCAATGGATACTGATGTCTTTTAGGATGTTGTAATAGCCGCCGTAGCGGCCACCACGATTCAAATCAACACAAGTGGTCCTAGTGGGGCGGGTAGTGGTGCTAACCATTCCAACCACGAAGAAAGCCACGGACACCCAAGGGAGTCTTCATACAAAGATTTCACGAATGGAAAACCCAAATACTTCAATGGAAGTGGGGGATTCATTTCCATAACACAGTGGTTCAAGAAAACAGAGTCAGTCTACGAGATTTGCGCTTGCCCAGAAAGAAGGAAAGTAAAGTTTGTTGCCTGTACTTTCTCTAATAGGGCCCTTACATGGTGGAATAGCCATGTCAAGTCACTGAATATCACAGTAGCTAACTCATTGAACTAGGAAGATTTAAAAGTCATGATGTTAGCTAAATATTGCCCGAGAGGCGAGGTACAAATGCTAGAACAAGAGCTATGGAGCCTTACCATGAAAGACTCCGACATTGCAGCTTACACTGCCAGTTTAGCGACCTAGTAGTGCTATGTTCCAGGATGTTCACCCCAAAAAGAAAGAAAGTGGAACGGTATATCTGGGGACTAACCCCCAGATTCAACGAAACATGATTGCTGCAAGCCCACTTACTTTTCATAATGCCAAACGTTTGGCACAAACACTTGTAGATCATGGAGTCTGCCAAGGCTTCATGACAGCCATTCCCGAACAACCCAATGAAGATGGAATCAAGAAGAATTTTTGGTGTAAAAGTAAGGGCCAGTTGTCACAAGAGCCTGCAATGAAAGAACAAACGGTGACAGTCCGTGCAGCTACTATACCTACCGCTCCAACACCCACCAAACCATATGCTGGAACCCTTCTAAAGTGTAACCAGTGCAACTTTCATCACCATGGAGCCTGCTGAGAGATGCATTGCAATAACCGTAACAGAAAGGGGCACACTACCCATTTCTGTAAGGAACCGACACAACCAATCACCCAAGTCCCCGGTGTTGGAGTAAGCCAAGCTTGTTATGGGTGTGGTGAAACAGGAAACTTTAAGAGAGATTATCTGAAAGCAAGGAATGCGGGTGGTATGGGAAGAGTATTGGCAATAGGTCATGAAGAAGCAATAGCAGATCCTACCGTGGTTACCAGTATGTTTCTTCTCAACAATTCTTACACATGCATACTCTTTGATAACAGTGCAGAAAGGAGTTTCATAAGCCACAAGTTTAAACACATACTCAAATAAAAACCTCAAACACTAAATAACACATTCACCATAGAAATGGCAAACGGAAACACAAAAACCACTAACGACATATACATAGGGTGTACACTCCCTCTAAAAAACTATTCTTTCCAAATCGACCTTATGCCGGTCTTAATTAAAATCTTCGATGTTATCATCGCCATGGATTGGTTAAGTCGTCATCATGCTGATATTCTATGTTATGAAAAGGTTGTTCGCCTTAATCTTCTAAGTGGTGAAACCCTCGTCATTTATGGCGACAAACCTAGTACAAACCTTCGAATCATCTCTTTTATTAAAGCTCAAAATATCTACTCAAAGAATACCATGCCTTCTTAGCCCACATCATGGATGAGAAACAGGAAATAAAAGATATCGAGAGCATTCCCAAAGTCTATAATTTTCCCGACATATTTCCCAAAGATCTTCCAAGAGTCCCACCAGAACACCAAGTCGAGTTCAAAATCGACTTAATTCCCAAAGCTACCCCCGTAGCCAAATCCCTATAGCACCGATAGAAATGCAGGAATTGTCCAGTCAACTAAACAAACTACTTAGAAAAGGGTTCATCAGACCAAGCTTCTCACCTTGGGGAGCACCAATCTTGTTCGTAAAGAATAATGATGGATCTTTTCGCATGTACATTGACTACTGAGAGCTAAACAAACTCACTATCAAGAACCGATATCCTCTACCCCGAATAGACGATCTATTCGATCAACTCCAAGGAGCAAGCTACTTTTGGAAGATTGACCTAAGATCCAGGTATCACCAACTACGAGTTCTGGAAGAAGATGTTCCCAAAATAGCATTCCGAACTCATTATGGTCACTACGAGTTTGTAGTGATGCCCTTCATATTAACGAATGCACCCACAGTGTTCATGGACTTAATGAAAAGGGTATGTTTTCCTTACTTAGATGAATTTGTGATAGTATTCATTGATGACATACTAATCTACTCACGAAACAAGGAAGAACATAGTCAGCACCACCGACATGTCTTGGAAACATTAAAGGCAGAGAAATTATATGAGAAGTTCTCAAAGTGTGAATTTTGGATTCGGAAAGTAGATTTCCTAGGTCATGAGGTCGGCAAAGAAGGAATACATGTGGACCCTTAAAAATCAAGGCAAATCAAGAATTGGTTAGCACCAAGAACGCCAATAGAAATCCGTCAATTGTTAGGCCTTGCTAGCTCCTACCGAAGGTTGATACAAAACTTCTCCAAGATTGCGAAGCTACTTACCACTCTTACTCAGAAGGTTGTAACCATCAACTGGGAAGAGAAATAAAAAACTTCATTCCAAACGTTAAAACAAGCCCTATGTAGCGCACCGGTCTTGTCTCTTCCAGAAGGGACAGAAGATTTTGTTGTATATTGCGATGCATCCAATCAATGGCTAGGTTGTATATTGATGCAACGAGGAAAGGTTATTACCTATTCCTTGAGACAACTAAAGGCACATTAGGTCAACTACACTACTCATAACCTTTAGTTAGGAGCAGGATTGTTTGCTCTAAAGATCTGGAGGCACTACCTTTATGGTACAAAGTGCACCATCTTCAACAACCACAAAATTCTTCAGCACATTTTTTATCAAAAGGAGCTTAACATGAGATAATGAAGATGGGTGGAGCTACTCAACGACTATGAATGTGAAATTTGTTATCATCCCGAAAAAGCCAATGTCGTAGCAGATTCCCTTAGTTGAAAGGAGTACTCAGGTCACAGAGTAAAAGCACTGACCATGACCATCCATTCACATATGTTCACACAGATCAAGGAGGCACAGTTAGAAGCCTTGAAACCTGATAATGTAGCAGGTGAAACCTTAAGAAGAATGGAGAAGAACTTAGAAATCAAGGGTGACGGAGTTCGTTATCTCATGAATCAGATATGGACATCGAAGTTTGGTGGCTACATAGATGTTTTCATGAATGAAGCCCACAAGACTCGATACTCCATTTACCCATGTTCAGACAAGATGTATCTGGACCTCAAGAAACTTTATTCGTGGCAAAAAAATGAAAGCAAAGATTGCTACCTATGTGGGCAAGTGCCTAACATGTGCCAAAGTCAAGGTAGAATACCATAAGCCCTCGAGTTTACAACAACATCCAGAGATACCTTAGTGGAAGTGAGAGTGGATTACTATGGATTTCATATCCAAGTTGCCCAAGACCACAGGTGGTCATGACACCATTTGGGTAATCTTCGACCGATTAACCAAAGCCGCACACTTCCTACCAATAAAAGAAACCGACAAGATAGAGAAAATGACTAGAACATACATTATAGAGGTAATACGACTGCATGGTGTGACCATATATATTATCTCCGATAGAGATAGTCGATTCACCTCATGATTATGGCAGTCACTACAACAATCCCTAGGAACTAGGCTAGACATGAGTACAGCCTACCACCGACAGATTGACGGGCAGAGCGAAAGAACTATCCAAACATTAGAGGATATGTTAAGGTCTTGTGTGATAGACTTTGGTAAAATTTGGGATACCCGTTTACCACTTTTCTAGTTCTCATACAACAATAGCTATCACACTAGCATCGGAGTTGCTCCATTCGAAGCCCTCTATGGCTACAAGTGCAGATCACCTATGTGCTAGGCTGAGGTGGGAAACACACAACTAGCAAGGGGGCAAGTTCCTGATAGCACTCTCACCGGCCTTGCGATCATAAAAGAAACAATGGATAAGACCGTTTAAATTTGTGAACGACTGAAAGCTTCTCAAGACAGACAGAAAAGCTACGCAAACAAGAGACGAAAAGCCTTGGAATTCCAGGTTGGTGACTGCGTGTTGTTGAAATTCTCACCCTGGAAGGAAATGATATGCTTTAGAAATCATGGAAAACTAAATCCAAGGAACATCGGGCCTTTCAAAATCATTGCTAGAATCGGTCCGGTAGCTTACAAACTCCAATTACCACAAGAACTTAGTAACGTACACCCCATCTTTCACGTGTCAAATCTAAAGAAATGTTTATCCGATGAAACTCTTGTAATTTCACTTGATGAAATTGAGGTAAATTAGAGTCTCAACTTTATCTAATAGCCAGTGGAAATCATGGATAGGGAAATCAATTGAATAAAGCAAAGTCGTATACCAATAGTAAAATTCCTTTGGAATGCCAAACGAGGACCTGACTTCACATGGGAACATTTAGATCAGATGAAACAAAAGTACCCACATCTTTTCCAAAACACTTGAAGTCACACTCAAAGTTCAAATTTCAGGGAAGAAATTCCTCTAACAGGGAGATGATGTGAGAACTTGAATTTTTTTTAGAAAAAACTAGGTCTGAAATTCAACCATGTACCAGTAAATTCACAACATAACTTGATGCAATAGAACTATGATTGTCATGAAGATTGTTTATATAAGTTATTATGTGCATTACACTTATTTACAATACATAATAAGTTAAGAATAAAAATTAAATAATACATAGACCTGATATCTGTGAAGAAAATTGTAGTGGTCGGGACAAGGATTCCGGAGATATAAAGAATGCCAAAATATGAGTTTTAACGAAGAAGTTATGACCTATCGAAGTTTCGCGACAAAACTAGCACGACACTAGCAATCCTAAAAAATGAGTTTATGATAGATTACTTTTTAGCCTTAGTGATCTAAATGAAAGTTGCAGAGTACATATCCACCTATGTGTGGATATAAAGAACCTAAAAAACGGAGATCGTACGCAAAAGTTATGACATTCTGAAGATACAACTATTTGAGAGCATGACACATGTTAGAAACCCTAAACTAACTGTACTCACAACGTGAGCATGATTTCTCACGACGTGAGGAGTTAAAATGCCACTTTTCAAGCCTAGAACGCAGATGGAAAGTCAACGTTTAAGGATCACGACGTGAGCATGTTTTCTCACGACGTGATTAGTCAAATGGACACCTTCAGCTAGGGACACAAATGGCGGGTCTACGAGGTGAGCTGGATCGAGCTCACGACGGGAGAGACCAAAAATCAGCCTATAAATAGCAAGCTCGACCATTTCACTTCTTACACTAAATTATTCTCTATCTATCTATCTATCTATCTATCTATCTCTTGTTTACTGAAGGCATTCCGCATCCCGAGCCCAACGATCACGAACCGCTGATTGTTGCTAGTCAGATTCTAACTGCAAACACACTTAAGGTGAGTTCATGCCCCTACATTTTTAGAAAGTTTTTCTATGTTTTTAGGTGGGGGGAGGGGTGAATACAAGTAGCACACAATAAAATTTACTTTAAAAACGCAACCATTCAATTACGTTTAATTACTATTTTTATAAAAAGTGATAAACACATGAAATGGCTTTATTATCAAACTTGTATATTATTACGAGCAAAGTTTTGGTAAAAACGTAACGATGTGAAAGACAAATACAAAATACTTATTCTTTACATATATATATATATATATATATATATATATATATATATATATATATATATATAGAGAGAGAGAGAGAGAGAGAGAAAGAAAGAGAGAGTACAACTTGGTTTCTATGATAAACTATATACATACGGCTTTCGAAACTTTACCCCTTTATAACTCGTTGAGCAAAGGGTATAATTATATAACTTCATATATAATTATATTATGTTATTTTCATTATTATCCCGACCAATGGGATAATTATATATACAAACGTTTTCGGTACAAAAACACGTAAACTCGTTAAACAACTTTGTGAGACATAGTCTTCACAGTCCTGTTTTATAACAAAAGACTCTTGGAGGGAGAAGGTGATACTTGTGTATAGATCTATACGGGACTGACAATCTCACACCTAAACTGTTAGCTACAGTTAGACCGGCAGATTTGGGGTGACAAATGTCATAACATTCCAACGCCTGAAGAACGTCGCGACAAGCCAACATAGGACATCAGTATGGTTATAAAAATTCACATAAAGCAACAACTCTTTTAGTTTACGCAAAAGTATTTCTTCAAAACATTTTATATACATGATTAAAATTGTGTAATACTATTTTAAGTACGGAAAATACTTATACATTACGGTCTTTATACATTTAAGACTACAATACGTTTTATGGAAATTATAGGATTTTTTGGTAAGACAAACACTATTACTTTACAAAGAGAGGTTTAGATATTACAAATGCTTGTGAACTCACCAACTTAATTATTGATACTCTTTTCAAACAACGTGTCTTCTTAGGGAATCAGTAAAATAGGCAACCACTAGATTTTGAGGATGGGACACTAAGGCACCTAAACAAATCTTTTTGAAACATATTATAATTATCATTTGAAACATGTGACGCATACAAACGATGTAAGTATTTTAATTATATGTATGTTGGTTGTGTTGCTTTGATCATTTATACTCAACTGTTATGATACTATACATGATAGTCACCCGCCCCCGGATGTTTTCGTCATCCTGGTTTGGGGGTGTGACAACAACTACGTCGCATGACACGACAAATTTTTTAAAGTTAAATTCAACATCTTTATATTTAG
Source organism: Lactuca saligna (assembly GCF_052625555.1). Taxonomy (NCBI): domain Eukaryota; kingdom Viridiplantae; phylum Streptophyta; class Magnoliopsida; order Asterales; family Asteraceae; genus Lactuca; species Lactuca saligna. The sequence continues at coordinate 89,888,944 of NC_136424.1, read as the reverse complement.
CTTTTAATGCATCAAGTTCAGTAGTTAATTTGGCGATTTCCTCTTTGGCATAACGATGATGGACACATTTGGTGCTATATTCTTCCCTCCTTTTAATTAAATCTTATTTTTGAGTATCTAGTTTTTCTTTAAGAGGCTTGTTGACTTTCTTAATTTCATAAATTTCATTTTTAAGGTCAAAAACCTCTCTAACTAATAATTCATTATGCTTACGATATTTATTAAATTTATCTTCACGGAACTGAGAGCATGGGATTTCACTTACCTTCTTGGTATTGTTGTAGGAGCTCATTATTTACCAATAGAATAAATTTGATTGGGTAAATGGATTTTGACCGAAAACCAAGAAAATAAATCCCCGTTTACCGAATACACCAATAGTATGCTAAATTAATGCTGATCGAGAACCTTATAACCGAGAACCTTGAAAGTCAACCTTTTGTCTGAAAAATAACCTTGACCGAGAACAAAGATTTCTAGACCAAAAACAAGATTACTGGACCGAATACGTGACTTCTAAACCGAATACATGACTTCTGGATCGAAAACTAGGTTTTAGACTAAGTCCTTAGCCGAAATCTTGAAAACTTGAAAATACAACCGAAAATGCGAGGCCGAAGTCTTGCACCAAAACCACTCAACTGAACACGTGGACCAAGAAGCGAACCGAAAGCCAGGCTGAAACAACAAGGTCGAGAACTAGACCGAGAATGCGAGGTCAAAAACTTAAGGTGAGCCAAGAACCTGGTTGACCTAACCAAGAATGAGGGTCGCCACCGAGAACTACAAAGCTGCGGACCGAGAACGAAGGGGCAACCGAGAACCTGATCGAGATATCACGAACCCTAACCAAAATCGCTTGCTATTGCCTAGAACTCGCAACCCTAAACCGAAGACTGAAGTGTTCCGCTGAGAAATTCTAGGGTTTGACCGAAGACTCCTCAAAACTTGTCAAAAACACGAAAATTTTAATTATTTGTTCCCAAATTCGATCAAACTCCCTAAAATAGTGAAGAACACAAAGAACAATGGCCAAAACATCATTTAAAATAAATCAAAAACACCAGAAAATCCATGAAAAAATTCAAGAAACTCTTAATATTTTGCAATAACCCAAACTCGTGATGTATCAATCGATTTCACTATGATGTTGCGGAATCCCAATCAAGTGAATCATGTAAAACATGATATGGAACAAGAACACAAGAGGAATCTTCAATGCACACTATATTCAATGATATTCTAGTACATAAGATTCAGATTACACTTGATTTTCCCTCTTTTACTTTCTAGAACATGTTCTTGACTGATAGGAATCACACATCCACACCTTTACACGCCTAATAATAGACTATATATACATAGACCAAAATAACAAAGGCCCAACCCAAAACCCAAAAGCTTAACCAAAACCACATGTGATTTCGGTCCAAACACCACCGAAAACATGTTGTTTTTGGTCCTAGACCGAGAACTCTAATATATGTGAAAAGCAAAGTATAAACCCAAAATTATGACCTAACAAGGTTACGCGGCCGCGTACCCCTTCGGCGCAACACGTGCGCCCCGTGTACCATTTTTGACAATTTTTGACCATCTTTGACCAGATCTTTAAGTGGGTTGACTTGTTGACTTTTGTTGACCATATGACCTATGAATACAACCTTCTTATTTATTTCTCCCTTGTGTTCATCAAGTTCTTCCCTCAAACTCCATTTCTCTCAAGAACATAAGCTCCCAAACATCCACCTCGCTGGAAAAATCAAGATTGTCGGAGTTCTACCGGTCAGAATTTCACAAAATCACCACCACAAATATTTCCAGCTGCCCAATCCTCCAATTTAGGTCATTTTCGCCCGTTCCTTAAGCATTGAGGACAATGCTTTTTTCTTAATCTTAGGATGGGATATTTTTTTTTAACTTTTTCATACATTTTTTAGTTAGGTTGCATAACATACTAGTTCTAGGCTAATTTGCATTCATTTTTTATTGTTATTTTATAAATTTCCAAAAAGATTTTATTTTCTTCTTTTCCACTTTTTATTTTAGCATAACATTTAGCTTCGGGATTAGCATTCATGCATTTTTGTTGTCTGTTTATTCTCACCCCCTTGGATGCCATAGAACAGGTTCATAGTTATTGTATCATTATTGGTCCAGGATCTTGTTGCTATCTCACATATCGAACCAAGACCATTAGGCTGCAGTTTGGGACTTCATGCTTGGGATCAACTGCTAGAGCATAAAAGGGTAAGTGATCATTGCCAGGTAGTTCTCATAAAGAATTATGCATGCAATACTAACAACTATAGGATATACTATAGAAATGGAAGTTTTTTAGCCTTGCGGTTCATGCCGCCGAGAGGATCACACTTGATCATGTTTGAACTGTTAGGATGAAGCACCGGTGCTTATACTCGAGTAGAATCTATATCCGGTTTCCTTACATCACCATAATTTTTTTTGCGATTTCTTTATGATTTTAGAGCGTCTTTTAGTCCATATTTTGACATTTTCATTATATTTGGAAAATCACAAGCTTGAAAAGGAGACTACATCTCTATGCTCCACACATGGTCATTTTCATAACTTAGACCATTCAGATTACTATTATTACCCTTTGGTTCCACTTACATACTTTTAGGAACCAAATTTCAAGTAAAAAAAAAAGTTTTCTTGATAAAAAAATTCGATATTTTAGTACCCTACCTTCAAGTATGTGTTTTGTGTTTTACAAACAAACAAATAACATAAAATAAAACAAAATAAAACGATAAGCTCAAGCAAGCAAATTCCACGCTGCAATTATCTTAGATGTGTGACCAGTTCAATTATTGAACAAATTTTGCTACATTTTTGGTCACTCGGCATTTGATATTCATTTATATAAGCTTGCTTTAATGTATATAGATCGAGTTGTTTTTTGCAAATTGGTAATGTTAGGGAGTCTGTTGAGTCAGATTCTACGGGGAGGTTCGGGCCAACACTTTAAAGAAGAGCTTCACACGAGCGCATCCATCTGCTTTCTTAATACCACAGATGTTCTTCATTGTATGCATGTTCCATTAGGGCTATGACTGACCATCCCTCCTTACTCACCTAGATGCGTTGTCTTGGTTGTGGTTTATGGTTCCATTATCATCGGATGAAAAATTCGTGAGACAATAGCAAGATCAGTTATGACCATGTTGACTAACTGTGATCAGGTTCTATTGTTCTATCCATTCTTTTTATTTTTATTAGGATAGTTCATCTGGAGTTCATTTTACTCTTGTCTTACTTGAGGACAAGTAAGGTTTAAGTTTGGAGTGATTTGATAGTTTCATTTTATTTACTTACTTTTATAGTTTATTCTAGTATATATTATTATTATTCATAGTTTAGATGATTTTCATGTGTTTTTGTTATTTATGATTATTTCAGGTACTTTCTAGTTTCATGAGCAAAATTGTAGATTTTAAGGAGACTAGTGAATCAACATATTTGGGAAGCAATTGGACTTAGAAGACAATAAGCGTTTTGGGATTGATAGCTAGTGGAGATAATGCATGGAGTGAGTTTGTTGATTATTTGAGGGCTTGGAGAAAATGAACTTTAAATTTGCAAGAAATGAAAGAATATTTATGCATGCAGGGATTATTGATTGGGTGATTACATGAGATATGGATCATTTGGAAAAGCCAAATTAGGCTTAAAATGAAGAAAACTTTAAGAAAAATGGGCTATGAGTTGATTGGACTCGATCTGGGCCAAGGGGATATGCTTTGGAGGCCCAAAAAACTCAAAGAAGCCCATATCAGGCACTACCCGTGCAACCCACCCGCGTACAGCTGCGCGGCCACGCACAACACTGCAGGGGTAATTTTGAAATTTCATTTGAAAGGTTATTTGAGGAAGGTTGGTGTGCATCATTTGCACACTCTTGCACATATGAATTTGAGGCATTTTCTCGAGAGATTTTGAGCATTTTTGATGACCAAGAACTTCATCTTTTTTCTCTTGATTCTTATTAAATGTTTGGTACAATCTATCCTTACTTTGTTTTCTTATGTTTAGCCATGTTAGGCTAAACTAAACTTGGTTGAATTTGGTGAAATCCTTTGAATGTTTTTTGAATGTTGAAGACTCCATGAACTTGTTCTTGAATATTTATGAGAATGTTTTGAGTTTTAACTTCTTACTACTACTTGTATGTTTTTATTAATGAGTTTAAATGTGTTTGTGGTGATTAGTTGGCTAATTTCTTGATTAAATAAAGGATTCTCAAATTAGCAAGCAACACATGATTTTTGTGCTACTTTTACTTCACACAGCCATAAAAATATTTTCTCCAACATGGTAGTGAAAGCATTTGACTCCTCTTGGATTTAGTGACTTTTTGGTTTTTAATGCTAGTTGACTTTCACTAATTGCATGCTTAATGGAAACTGTGATTTTGACTAAGGAAATTGTTATGTGCTTTTCTAACTATTTTAACAATAAGAAAAGTCTAGGTAATCTCAAGCTTCTTGCATTACTATAGTCAAATTAAATATTAAAAACAAGTATTGCAACATTGAATTCTAATGTGATGCTCATCAAAAGTCAAAGTGGGGAAACCTTACGTCAACCATCTATCTCTTATTGATTTTACATCAAACTCTTATTTTTGTTGAATTATCCATTTAAATCGTAGTTTAATCTTAGTTTTATCAAGCGTTTAAAAATACCAAAATCCCCATTTTTATTTTTATTGTCATTTACAAGTACTTTTTCAAGGAGATCTTTAATAGAGTTATTAAGTTGAACCAATCTCCGTGGATTTAACCCATTTACCGTTATACACTATTTTAGTGTAAAAGATATAGGGCTATTAATTTTGTTGGCCTCGACAACCACCAATCCACATAATCTTCTATATAAAAATTATTTTTAACGCTTATTATATCTTAATTGACTAGCCCGAATTTGTGGATGTTACACGTTTCACTTTTTCAGTTGATATTGTAGATTGGTGAAAGTTGCTTCTTGCTTCTACCATGAATGGAGGATCACAGAATGAGAAACTAAGAAGAAAGACTGGAAGAAGAACAACACGCAATCGCTTGTATTTCATGATTTACGTCGGTTTGTGGTGCGTGCAATTCAAAGAACCTATAATCGAGATTTAGGTTTATTGGGCCCCTTTAGAATTAGATGCCCTAAGCCCTTGCTTAGTTTTACATGAAGTAAGGCCGGCCCTATATATATATATATATATATATATATATATATATATATATATATATATATATATATATATATATATATATATATATATATATATATATATATATATATATATATAGGAAAGTGAATATACCCTTAAGGGTATATAAGCTTAGGTACCCAAACTCATCAAACTACGTCGTTTTATATCATATATATATATACATTTTAATTGTCCAATGTTCCTATAATTCAACTTCTAACTTGATTTCCTTCCAAAAAATTTATAAATTTCACATTTATCTTCTTTTTACATAATTTTCATTTTCAACTATATATATATATATATATATATATATATATATATATATATATATATATATATATATATATATATATATAGTCTAGTAGGTGTTCGGTAAAAAGATGTGATTTAAGAGAAAGATACTAGTAAAATTTTGAAAATATTGAAAGTAAATCAAGTTAGGGTTAAAATTTAACAACATTATAATGAATATATCAAACAAAATGATGTATTATGGTGGGTTTGGGTACCTAAGCTTATACACCCTTAATGGTATAAGCACTTTCCCATATATATATAAATGTTTCCAACAACTATTGTGTGCTTGTATGCACAAATCTAGACCAACGGATGGAATAGAATCAATGGTCATGATCTAGGGTCTATGATAGTACAATAAGGTAATATGTACCATATAATCACATAAATTTCGGCATAAGGGTGTTTTAGTCAATTAACCTATATTAAAAAAATAAATTTTTGTATTTTAAGGATAATTAATTCCTGTTCTTTTTTAATCTGGATTTTTTTAAAATAATTCAAATTTAATTTTAATATAACTTTTTAGTAATAATCGATTTTATTTTGTCAGAATGACAAAAAGTCAACCACAAAACTAGTAAATATATTTTCGATTTTATTCTTGTAGAATATGGTTACATTTAAGGTGTGTTTTTTTAAAATTCACATGCTTAAAGACTTATACAACATATTATAAATAATAACATTTTCTAAAGAATACGGATTATTATTCTTTAAGAATGACTAATTACATTAATTCGTAAGGAATAAGACTATAAACAATGGTTAAAAACATTAAAATCTAACAAAAATACTAATCCATTATGAAATTAACAAACACATTATACATTGTGGCAGAATACATTCTGGTAGAATACATTGTCATTCTTCAAGTTTTTTTTTTCTTTTTCCACATCAATGACAGCCTCTTGAAAATCAAAATCTATAAAAAAACATAATCAACTTCTAAATAATAAAAAATTTAGTGCATTCTAAAAGAATAAAATTTTTAAATTCTGAAAGAATGTAGTAGAAACTATAAAATCTGACTGATTGTTATAGAGAATAAAATCTATAAATTCTGACTGAATGTTGTGGACATTAAAGAAATATAATCTATTCAAATAGAATGTAATCCTAAAACTGCAATGAGAATAACTGCCGTAAAATCGAATAATGTGAGAATGCTTTTATATGAGAAATAATAAAACAAACTTTCTTAATTCTGAAAAAAAATGCATTTACACAAATAAATTCTGAGAGAATACTTTATATAGTGCACTTAAACCATATTATTCTTTTCTATATTACAAAAAATAAAACAAACTTTAAATTATAGCAAAATGTTTATTTTTTACTTTACCTTATCTTACAATGGTTTTTACTTTTCCTATCTTGACAAATAAGGATATTGAGTTCCAATTCTGTCAGAATAACAGCATCAAATCGATAGGTGTTACTAACCTTATTTTAAAAATTATATATTAAATACAAAAATAACCAGAGACAAGATAATGTGTTGAGTCATAATAGATAATACATTCAATTAATTTTTCTAATAACATACAACAAATCATACAAAATGATGCAATCAATTAATTTTTACTTATTATATATTTAGCAATTCTATTTTTTAAACCATCCAATATGAAATAAGAAATCATATTCTATATGTACATATATTCAACCTAACAACCTAAATATATAATAATATAATACATAATCAACTATCAATAAAAGTTGAAATAGAGCAACAATCATGTTGCAAGAAAACAACGGAAAAAAGGAAAAAACTATATCAATTAAGAAAAACTAACCATCATAATTGTAATAACATCTTTGATTATGATTGTTGCATTTATCTTGATGTAATCGGTGGGGAATAATGACGGCGTACAATGAATTGTAGAGAACGGTGGGTTTTAGTTGAGAATTAGATTGATGATTGGACGTGAGGAAATTCAAGATGGAAAAGAGGTACCTACGATTTGGATTTGGAGGAAGCTATCATTATGGTTTATAAAATTTATTTATTTTGTTTCCTTAATTGCAGGGAATTAATTAAATGATCACATTAATTACAAGGTGCAAAAAACCGGAAATACCCTTTTTGATTTTATTAATTATTTAATTGTTTGCTAATTTCTGATTGGTGCATTTAGGAACACAATATTTGTTAAAAACATTTGAACCTATATATATAAAAGGTTGAGAACGCGAGAACAGTTGTAGACCAATCATTTTTAGAGGGCATAAATGAAATTTACCATCTAATTAAATTATGATTTCCTAAATTTTAGTGATTATGATGACAATTACCCAAAATATCTCATTTTTTAGATCCTATTCTTTTAATGAACCAATAATTAATAAAATCATGATTTAATTTTTATCTAAAAAAACATTTTTTTTTTCATTTCATTTTTCATTTTTATGTTTCGTTTTTAGCAAATCAAATATCAAGAGAATGAATAATTTATCGGTTTACCTCATTTATTTTTTAAAAAAAATATCTTCATAAATAATGATTTATACATTTCATTTTAAAATGAATAAAATTGTAAATTATAAATAAATTAACTCAGATGTATTTATGAATACACTTGTAAAATCATAAATGAATAAAATCCGAAAAAAAAAGATTATAAAATCAGCTAAAATGATACTCATATATAAATAAATAAAACACATTTCTATTCATATAAGAATATAATTATAAAAGTAAATGAATAAGTTACAATATATATTTTTTTTGATACAGAACCTAGTACTATAATTACAATCATAAATGAATAAAACATCTTTGCGCTCCTTCCGAAATCTATTGGTGTCGGTATTTCATTTGGTAAATCTCTCATCTCCCACTATATGCATGTTTATTCATTGGATCTGCAAAAATGTTAAAGAAACAATTATGTATAATTAAATAGTCATTCACATATGAATACACTGATATTCACAAATGAATACAGTCTATTTATAAATAAATACAAAATAAAAATAGTGTAAAAATTATCATTTCTTATTCTTCGTTCCCTGCCAAGAATAACCACCAGGATGGGGTTGTATTTCCGGTGAAATCAAAAGGTGCAACCGCCTCTTGGCTTTTTCCCCTCCCCTGCATTGCCATGGCTGCTTTCCTTGCTCCGATTGAACCAGCCTCATGGAGTATTCATTGATGATTAACTGCAAATGAGACATCTGACATTGTATTCATATAAGATTACAACTAAAACATACAGGGTCTGTGACTTGTAACAACTTACTGAGTGTAAAAGAAAAGTACATCGGGTCCAACAGTTATCAGATTAGCAAGAAGAACTGCTCATGATACCAATTGCAACTAAATATGTAAACAAGCAGCCAAAAAAGAAAGAATCAGAATAACCGTATATGATTTACTTGGTACTTAATTACCATATCAACAATAGTTTGGCTAGATAAGAACTCAAATACGCCGTCACTTGCAAGAACAGAGAATGGATGATTATGAGTGAGTTGAGTTACAGAACCTATTCAAACATGCTTTATATGGCCCTAATATGAACTCGAGAAGTTGCCTCAAATTCACAAACCTAGACTCCAGTTTGCAGAAGCTCGTTCTTACAAAGTAAAAGTCTAACAAAGCGTACAAAGAAAATATCCAAAGTTTACAACTCATAAGAACTTGTTTATTCAATCTAATAACTGGATATATGTAACGACCCGTTCCCGGTATGTTGATTTATTGGTAATTATAGTGAGTTTTCTAGAGGGACTCGGCGAGTTCTAGCCTGACTCGCCGAGTCGGGTCGCGTCTGAGGGCACGCGTGAGCCGGGGACTCGACGAGTCCATATCCCCGACTCGGCGAGTCCATCTGTCTGGGTGAAACCCTAAATTCCCCGGGTTGCCCACTATTTATACCACCTTATAGCCCCCATTCTCGCCTCCCTCACCCTGAGAACACAGTGTTAGAGCCCCAAACCTCCATTGAAGAGCTTATATGTGTTTTGGTGCCATTTTGTGAAGGTGTGAAGAAGGAGAAGAAGGAAGAAGCAAGGAGAAGTGTTGTAGTGCAAAGATCCAAGGCCAAATCAGAGCTAATAGAGGTATTTTCGGAGTTCCATCTTGTTATATGCTTTAAACTTCCATTAGAGCTCTCCTAAGAGCTAGTTGATGCTTGTTCCAAGCCTTGCACTTGCATGAATGTCTTATTAAGTCGGAATATCTATGGATCTGAATGTTGGGGTGTTGTAGAGCCCAGATCTACTGTCTTTTTGGAGTTATATTACATGATAACCATAGATCTACCCATTTTATGTATCTTTTAGCTTTATTTCCCTTATTCATGAGGTTGTGCACGTAAAGTTGGAAACTTTACGTGGTAAAACAGCTTATTGGACTCAGATCTATCAATTGTATGCATTGGATTCAAACAAAATCAAGTAGAAATCTGTTGCATGGCGGCGACTCGGCGAGTCGGAAGAACGACTCGACGAGTCGGGTCGCGAGTCCCGAGTCCTTCAGTTTAATCAGTGTCGAGTGGACGAGATGAGTTAGGGAGTGGACTCAGCGAGTTGAGAGTAGACTCAGTGATGGAGGGACTCGGCGAGTTGTTCATACAACTCGGCGAGTCCAAGGCAATCTTCTTGGGGATCAAGAACAACTCGTCGAGTCTGTTCATCCGACTCGGCGAGTCGGATGAAGATTGTCTGAGTTCTTGGATCAAGAGGGTACTCGTCGAGTCGATGCCAGACTCGACGAGTAGCAGTGAGTAAGGGAAAAATGAGAGTAGGACTCGGCGAGTTGGGTGGCCCAACTCGGCGAGTCAGCCCAAAGGAGAGTTGACTTTGACCAAGGGTAAAAGAGTCATTTTACCCCAAGCGCAGTGTTTAGTATTTGATTGAGTGTGTTTATGGCTTGTAGCCGAGGAGATTCAGGAGCAGCCGCCGTTAGCTTTCCGAGCCACACACTCAGCAGCCAGCTTACGAGGTGAGTTTCCTTCCTGTAGGAACGGGTCTAAGGCCACAATGCCGGCCCGTTCAGTTAGCAGTAGTTTCCGGATTTAGGTCCGATGCAGCAGTTAGTATGTTCGATGCCTTCGTGGTTCGAACAGGATTTGTGTGCTATGTTTTATGTGTTAAGTATTATGTGTTCCGGGCCACGGCCTGATGTAGCATGTCGTATATGTGTTATGCTAGTTGATGTGTTATGCTATGCCATGTTCAGTCAGTTCCGGACTTCGGTCCGATGCAGTTAGTTCCGGACTTTGGTCCGATGCAGGGGACAAGGTCCCAGTTAGTTCCGGACTTCGGTCCGATGCAGTTAGTTCCGAACTTCGGTCCGATGCAGGGGACAAGGTCCCAGTCAGTTCCGGACTTCGGTCCGATGCAGGGGACAAGGTCCCAGTCAGTTCCGGACTTCGGTCCGATGCAGTTTCCGGGCTTCGGCCCGATGCAGTGGGCAAGGCCCAATATGTGTTTATATGTTATTGTATGGTATGTGGTATTTTGGGGGAGCTCACTAAGCTTCGTGCTTACAGTTTCAGTTTTGGTTTCAGGTACTTCCGCAAGCAAAGGGAAGAGCTCGGGGTGACAGCATCGCACACACCACAGCATAGCTTTATCCTGGGGATGTCTCTTGATGTTTTGGATTGATGTAGTATGATACAGTTTTCCGCACAATATTTTATTATGTTTTGGGGATACATCGCGTATGTTTTATGTTATGATACTTATATTATGGTTTTGATTATATGGAAAAACGAAAATTTTTGGGTCGTGTTTTTGGGTCGTTTCAAGTTGGTATCAGAGCCCTGGTTTGAGGGATTCGGATACACTTCCGGGTGTATCTGAACTCAAACTAAGGGAAATGAAAGATTTTATTAAAATAAAAACGTTTTATAAAAAAAATTTGAAAGTACTTAGAAAGGAAGAATTTTTTTTAAACAAGATAGAGGTGTGTGCATGCGGTCAGCCGAGCTCAAGTAAGTACTCCCAAATTACCCATACAAGTTATTTGTTCAATTTCAGTTTTAGTAGAACAGCATGCTAGTATAGGACTAAGGATTTAGGAGAATGCCTTATGTGCCTGCTTATGTGTTACAGCTTTATGAGTATTGCATGCTAGTACTGAGTAGACAGCAGTAGGATAGCCTGATTAGGTTATGCCCGATAGCAGGAGCTTAGCATCTTATGCTAGTGCAGTTTCTTGTTATGAGAATAGTTTGCTTGAGTCTGTTTTCCGTGTCCGAATGCTGCTTGCTTTGTGCTTAGTGGGGGTTCCGAGTGATGGGAGTTAGCCATTAGGTGAACACGTCACACCACATGTGACTAGGATTGAATAATCTCAGAGTACTGGAACTGGCCCTATTGCGCAGCTCTTGTTTGAGTCCAACCGTTATAGGGACGGGTCCTTTACTCGAAGGATTATCTGATCCTCATCACATGTGATGGTGTTTAGGTAATGGCTAATTGGCGTTATGAGGAAACCTTCAGCAGCTGAGGACCAGTTGTGTCGAGCTTGAAGTTTCCCTAGGGCAAGCCTAGGATGAGAATAGCAGAGAATGGCAGTAGTAGAAGTGACTTGGGGAAGTCAAGGCAGTTCTTGAGGAAAGTACGGATATATGTGGAAGGTAGTAGGGGCCCATACTACTGAAAGCAGAGGATCCGTACTCGAATCAAGGAAGGCCAAGACAAGACCAGGAAGCTAGTAGTCGTATCATGATCCCTTGAAATATTTCAGCGTTCTGATGTTGTTATGATATGTTTCAGAATGGTAGTTTTGCGTCCGAGGCCAGCAGCCGGTAGTTCAGATGCCAGAGGGGGATCAGGATCGGGATCAGACCCGGAGGTCGGACAGATGGATGAGCAGACTAGGGAGTTCCTTTCTTCTGAGGTTACCCGCATCATACTAGAGCAAACTCCTGTGATCTTCGGTTCGATCAAGGAGGGTATTTTAGAGCTAATGGATGAGCGATTGAGTACTTTTCGAGCTGAGATGGCGGCCGTGATGGGGTCGCGCACTCTTACATTCAGGGAGTTCAGGGCGTGCGGAGCTCCAGACTATCATGGGGCGCGAGACCCCATAGCGAGTACTAGATGGTTGGCGGATATGGCCAACGCCTTCCGCACTAGCAGGTGTCCCGAGGGGGACAAGGTCAGATTGGCGTCCTGTCTACTGAAGGATAGGGCACGGGATTGGTGGGAGGGGGTCGGACACGCCATCGGGGATGATGCGGCGTTGGATGCTATGACCTGGACGGATTTCTCTACCAGGTTCAGGGCGGAGTTTGCACCGGTCATTGAGGTGCAGCAGCTAGCCAGGGAGTTCCAGGATCTTACTCAGACTACCGAGTCAGTGGCGGAGATCACCGCCAAGTTCAGGGAAAGGGCTCTTCTTGTTCCTCAGTATGCAGCCGATGAGGAGATGAAGAAGGCCCGTTATCATGAGATGTTGCGGAGTGATATCCGCATGTTTGTGAGCCGGTCCAGTTGTAAAACGCTGGAGGACATGATTGCTAGAGCCAGGAAGAGGGAGATTGATCTCGAGATGGAGAGGAAGAGGAAACCGGAGGCGGTTTCGGGTTCAGGTAGTGCGGGCAAAAAGCCCAAGGTTTCAGATCACAGGTCCAGGAGTCAGCAGAGCCACGGCCGGTGTGGCAAGTGTGGGAGGATGCACGAGGGGGCGTGCAAGGCAGGGAGTTCTGGCTGCTACAAGTGCGGTCGGATTGGGCATATGAGCAGGGATTGTACGGCCCCTGCTACTGCGGTTTCAGCATCAGATCTGATTTGCTTTCAGTGCAATCAGAGGGGACACAAAAGGTCCCAGTGTCCCAGTTTAGCTGCAGCAGGGAAGGTGGTTGCACCTGCCCCTGCCACCCTGAGGATTACGGATGGCCGGCAGGGCCGAGCTGATGCGCCGGTGGCGAAGAGCAGGGCATTTCAGATGACAGCAGAGGAGGCGCGAGCGACTCCTGATGTGGTGACGGGTATGAATCTTTCCTTTATCTCTTGTTATTATATTGCTTGAATATTACTTGATGATATGTTTTATTTAGGGTCGTTCTCGGTGAACGGCACCCCTACTTTGGTATTGTTCGATTCGGGGGCTACCCGATCATTTGTATCGCTTGCGCTTAGCAAGAGATTTAGCAGAGCTCCAGGGGAGCTGGATTGTCCACTAGAGGTTGAGATAGCAGATGATAGGACCGTGAGGGTCGGCAGAGTACATAGAGGGTGTTCCCTTCAGATATTTGATGAGCAGTTTTCAGTGGACCTGGTTCCTATTCCCCTGCGTGGGAATAAAGTTATTGTGGGCATGGATTGGCTGAGCCCCAATGGGGCGGTGATTGATTGTAAGCTACAGCTAGTGAGGGTTCGCACCCCCAGCGGAGGAGAGATAGTGATTCAGGGCGAGAGGCCCCAGCGAGGACCGATCTTTTGTTCCGCCGCGAGGGCGAGGCGCTATGTTCAGCAGGGTTGCGCCGGTTTTGTAGCTTACGTCTTGGATGCCCGGGAGAAGGGCAAGCCGGCAATTGATGATGTTCCTGTTGTTCGTGACTACCCGGATGTATTCCCCGAGGATTTGCCGGGGATACCTCCAGAGAGGCAGGTTGAGTTCAGGATCGACCTAGTTCCTGGTGCGGCTCCGATAGCCAAAGCACCGTATCGACTTGCTCCCCCTGAGATGCAGGAGTTGTCTACACAGCTTCAGGAGCTGTTAGACAAGGGTTTCATTCGGCCGAGCAGTTCGCCTTGGGGAGCACCGATCTTATTTGTGAGGAAGAAGGATGGGTCGCATCGTATGTGCATTGATTATCGGGAGTTGAACAAAGTAACGGTAAAGAACCGTTACCCACTTCCGAGGATAGATGACTTGTTTGATCAGCTTCAGGGAGCGTCTTGGTTCTCCAAGATCGATCTACGCTTCGGTTATCATCAGATGAGGGTTAGAGATGAGGATGTACAGAAGACTGCTTTCAGGACCCGGTATAGTCATTATGAGTTCGTGGTGATGCCATTTGGGCTCACCAATGCCCCAGCCGCGTTCATGGACCTCATGAACCGCGTGTGCAGACCGATGCTGGATCGGTCAGTGATAGTGTTTATAGATGACATCTTGGTGTATTCCAAGACCCAGGGGCAGCATGAGGAGCACCTGCGGGAGGTGTTGGAGACTTTGAGGAGGGAGAGACTATTCGCAAAGTTCTCCAAGTGTGAGTTCTGGTTGCGCGAGGTGTAGTTTCTTGGTCATCTCGTCAACCAGAAGGGTATTTTGGTAGATCCGGCCAAGATTGAGGCCGTGATGCAGTGGGAGGTCCCGAGGTCTCCATCTGAGATTCAGAGCTTCCTGGGGTTCGCAGGGTATTATCGGAGATTTATTCAGGACTTCTCCAAGATAGCAGTGCCGCTCACCCGACTAACCAAGAAGTCGGTGGTTTTTCGTTGGGGGGCCTGAGCAGCAGGCGGCGTTCGAGACTCTCAGGCAGAGATTGTGCGAGGCCCCGATCCTTACCTTGCCAGAGGGAGTAGAGGACTTCGTAGTCTATTGTGATGCTTCGATCATAGGTATGGGAGTAGTATTGATGCAGCGAGGCCATGTGGTAGCTTATGCCTCGAGACAGTTGAAGCCTCACGAGGCTAATTATCCTACTCACGATTTGGAGCTGGGGGCAGTTGTGTTTGCCCTCAAGATTTGGAGACATTACCTTTATGGGGTCCGCTGTACTATTTACACGGATCACAAGAGTTTGCGATATCTTATGGATCAGCCGAGTTTGAACATGAGACAGAGGAGATGGTTAGACGTGCTGAAGGACTATGACTGTGAGATCCTTTATCATCCAGGGAAGGCCAATGTGGTGGCCGACGCCCTGAGCCGCAAGGTGTCGACGGCCCCTATCAGAGATCTGTGCATGAGGATGACAGTGATCACTCCGTTGTTGGAGCGGATCAAGGAGGCTCAGATGGAGGGCCTCAAGGAGGAGAGCCAGAAGTGTGAAAGGATAGTGGGCCGAGTAGCTTCATTTGATTACGACAGTCGTGGTTTGTTGACACTTCATGGTAGGATATGGGTACCGTACTGGGGTGGGGTACGGCAAGTATTGATGGACGAGGCTCATAAGTCTCGGTTTTCTATCCACCCAGGGGCGATGAAGATGTATCGAGATCTTCGACCTGATTATTGGTGGCCCTGCATGAAGCGAGATGTCGCTTGGTATGTGGAGAGATGTTTGACCTGCCGGAAAGTCAAGGCGGAGCACCAGAGACCTCACGGCAAGATGCAGCCGTTAGACATTCCCGTGTGGAAATGGGAGGATATCACCATGGACTTTGTCACCAAACTCCCTAGGACCGCACGCGAGGTGGACTCGATATGGGTAGTAGTGGATCGGTTGACGAAGAGTGCCCATTTTATTCCGATTCAGGAGAGTATATCGGCGGAGAAGTTAGCCGATATCTATGTGCGAGAGATTGTGGCACGTCATGGAGTGCCGGTATCGGTGGTGTCGGACCGAGATGTTCGTTTCACGTCCAGATTCTGGAAGCGATTCCACGACGAGATGGGTACTCGTCTCCATTTCAGCACCGCTTTTCATCCTCAGACTGACGGGCAGAGCGAGAGGACGATTCAGACTCTCGAGGACATGCTTAGGGCATGTGTTCTAGATTTTGGGGGCAGTTGGGATACGTATCTTCCGTTAGCGGAATTCTCGTATAACAACAGTTATCATGCGAGCATTGATCGACCTCCTTTTGAGATGTTATATGGCAGGAAGTGCAGGACCCCGATTTGTTGGGGCGAGGTCGGTCAGCGAGTCATCGGGAGCACCGAAGTGGTGCTCAAGACGACTGAGTTGATCCAGCAGGTCCGTAGTAGGCTGCAGACTGCGCAGAGTCGGCAGAAGAGCTACGCCGACAGGAGGCGTTCGGACCTGGAGTTCCAGGTGGGAGATATGGTTCTTCTGAAAGTCTCACCTTGGAAGGGTGTCATTAGGTTCCGGAAGAGGGGAAAATTGGGCCCCAGATTCATTGGTCCTTTCAGGGTTTTGGCCCGGGTGGGTCGGGTTGCTTATCGGTTAGATCTTCCTGAGGAGCTAAGTCTGATACACAACACCTTCCACGTGTCGCAGTTGAGGAAGTGTTTGGTGGATGAGACAGCAGTCGTTCCCTTAGAGGACATTCAGGTTGATAGCGGCCTAAATTATATCGAGAAGCCGGTCGCGATTCTGGAACGGAAGACCAAGACCTTGAGGAACAAGGTAATTCAGCTAGTAAAGGTGCAGTGGCGGCACCGGAAGGGGTCTGAATGGACGTGGGAGGCTGAGGAGGAGATGAGAGCGCACTACCCGGAGTTATTTGCAGATCCAGCCGTAGCAGACTTCGAGGACGACGTCTGAGACAAGTGGGGGAGAATTGTAACGACCCGTTCCCGGTATGTTGATTTATTGGTAATTATAGTGAGTTTTCTAGAGGGACTCGGCGAGTTCTAGCCTGACTCGCCGAGTCGGGTCGCGTCTGAGGGCACGCGTGAGCCGGGGACTCGACGAGTCCATATCCCCGACTCGGCGAGTCCATCTGTCTGGGTGAAACCCTAAATTCCCCGGGTTGCCCACTATTTATACCACCTTATAGCCCCCATTCTCGCCTCCCTCACCCTGAGAACACAGTGTTAGAGCCCCAAACCTCCATTGAAGAGCTTATATGTGTTTTGGTGCCATTTTGTGAAGGTGTGAAGAAGGAGAAGAAGGAAGAAGCAAGGAGAAGTGTTGTAGTGCAAAGATCCAAGGCCAAATCAGAGCTAATAGAGGTATTTTCGGAGTTCCATCTTGTTATATGCTTTAAACTTCCATTAGAGCTCTCCTAAGAGCTAGTTGATGCTTGTTCCAAGCCTTGCACTTGCATGAATGTCTTATTAAGTCGGAATATCTATGGATCTGAATGTTGGGGTGTTGTAGAGCCCAGATCTACTGTCTTTTTGGAGTTATATTACATGATAACCATAGATCTACCCATCTTATGTATCTTTTAGCTTTATTTCCCTTATTCATGAGGTTGTGCACGTAAAGTTGGAAACTTTACGTGGTAAAACAGCTTATTGGACTCAGATCTATCAATTGTATGCATTGGATTCAAACAAAATCAAGTAGAAATCTGTTGCATGGCGGCGACTCGGCGAGTCGGAAGAACGACTCGACGAGTCGGGTCGCGAGTCCCGAGTCCTTCAGTTTAATCAGTGTCGAGTGGACGAGATGAGTTAGGGAGTGGACTCAGCGAGTTGAGAGTAGACTCAGTGATGGAGGGACTCGGCGAGTTGTTCATACAACTCGGCGAGTCCAAGGCAATCTTCTTGGGGATCAAGAACAACTCGTCGAGTCTGTTCATCCGACTCGGCGAGTCGGATGAAGATTGTCTGAGTTCTTGGATCAAGAGGGTACTCGTCGAGTCGATGCCAGACTCGACGAGTAGCAGTGAGTAAGGGAAAAATGAGAGTAGGACTCGGCGAGTTGGGTGGCCCAACTCGGCGAGTCAGCCCAAAGGAGAGTTGACTTTGACCAAGGGTAAAAGAGTCATTTTACCCCAAGCGCAGTGTTTAGTATTTGATTGAGTGTGTTTATGGCTTGTAGCCGAGGAGATTCAGGAGCAGCCGCCGTTAGCTTTCCGAGCCACACACTCAGCAGCCAGCTTACGAGGTGAGTTTCCTTCCTGTAGGAACGGGTCTAAGGCCACAATGCCGGCCCGTTCAGTTAGCAGTAGTTTCCGGATTTAGGTCCGATGCAGCAGTTAGTATGTTCGATGCCTTCGTGGTTCGAACAGGATTTGTGTGCTATGTTTTATGTGTTAAGTATTATGTGTTCCGGGCCACGGCCCGATATAGCATGTCGTATATGTTTTATGCTAGTTGATGTGTTATGCTATGCCATGTTCAGTCAGTTCCGGACTTCGGTCCGATGCAGTTAGTTCCGGACTTCGGTCCGATGCAGGGGACAAGGTCCCAGTTAGTTCCGGACTTCGGTCCGATGCAGTTAGTTTCGGAATTCGGTCCGATGCAGGGGACAAGGTCCCAGTCAGTTCCGGACTTCGGTCCGATGCAGTTAGTTCCGGACTTCGGTCCGATGCAGGGGACAAGGTCCTAGTCAGTTCCGGACTTCGGTCCGATGCAGTTTCCGGGCTTCGGCCCGATGCAGTGGGCAAGGCCCAATATGTGTTTATATGTTATTGTATGGTATGTGGTATTTTGGGGGAGCTCACTAAGCTTCGTGCTTACAGTTTCAGTTTTGGTTTCAGGTACTTCCGCAAGCAAAGGGAAGAGCTCGGGGTGACAGCATCGCACACACCACAGCATAGCTTTATCCTGGGGATGTCTCTTGATGTTTTGGATTGATGTAGTATGATACAGTTTTCCGCAAAATATTTTATTATGTTTTGGGGATACATCGCGTATGTTTTATGTTATGATACTTATATTATGGTTTTGATTATATGGAAAAACGAAAATTTTTGGGTCGTGTTTTTGGGTCATTTCAATATACTTGCGAAGCACATGGAGCATAAAAATTATCACTCATAAACAACCAAGATGTAAAGATACTAACTCATTGCAAAGCACACGAACACAAATTACAAAATCCCTACGGAATCTCGAATGCAAACTACAGATAAGTAAGAACACAAACGCGTTCAAAAGTGAACAATTATAGAAGAGGTAGATTTGGGGGAAACTGATTAATTTTACCCATTAAAGCTTCAGAGCCAAGACCAGCACCAGATTCGATGAAACGGCGGAGGTTACAGACCCATAACATCGAAGAAGCCGGCGGAATCTTCCAACATAACAAAGCGGATTGTAAGAAGAATTTGAATAATTAAAACTAAAAACCTTAACAACGAAATTAAAGAGATGGAAAATAGGTATATGTTGAAGTCGATAGTACCTGATCCGATGATGTGAGTGTGCGACAACAGGGGGAGGAAGGAATTGTGCTACGATCAGAATGAAGCTAGATATGGAAGGAAGCTACAACTTGCGTGTGTGTATATGCGATAACAGGGGAAACACCAACTGGAATCAGCGATTGGATGCAAATATCGGAATCCTCAGGGAAGGGAAGTATCGATCGTGACTTAAGAAGCTATGGAGGAAAACAATTTTTGGCATAATCGAAGATGGAGAGGGTGGGGGTGTGCGGTCGATTTTTTCAAAATAATTAGATTAGGGTTTTCTAGTAAAGTAGAGAGAGAGAGAAAGAGAGAGAGAGAGAGAGAGAGAGAGAGAGAGAGAGATTATAGGAATTTTAATTTAAATAAATTATATGGATTTCCTATTGTACCCTTCTTGCCATTTCAAAGTTACATATTTAGCACATCAGTTTTATAAATGTTCATAAATGGTTTGGTTAATAATAGCCATAGATCTAATTATTTACAAGGTTGTGATATGTTCTCGCATTCTCAACCTTTTTGGTGTTCTCATTTGATCCTACTCCTATATATATATATATATATATATATATATATATATATATATATATATATATATATATATATATATATGTATGTATGTATGTAGAGAGAGGGGGGGGGGGGGGGGGGGGGAGGGAGCTAGGTTCATATATTATAATTAAATATTGTTTGAATGTAAGATTGACTATGAACCAATCAAAATTTAAAAGGAATTTAAACAATTAAATAAATAAGGGCATTTAAGTAATTTGATAAATAACTTCCACAAATAATCTCCTATAATTATGCTAATCATCGACTTGACCTAATATCCATCTTTAAAGTCGTCACACAAAATTGAAAGATGTGTTGTTCTTCTTCACCCTATCCTCGTCGTCGTCTTCCCTAGGGCTAGCATAAAGAGGCAAGAAACGGAAGGAGAATATAGAAAAAAATTGTAATCTCATGTAAAACCAACACTATTAATGAGTTTTGAAAAACTAATTTATATCGCATAATATATCAATTGTCTTTTAAGATTTGTTAAAAACAATTATAAGTTGCTTGTTAAAGACTATGTTTGGCGTACAAGTTTAAAAGCTGACTGATAACTGAAAAGCTAGCTATTAAATAAAAAGTTAGCTCATAGCTGAAAAGTTAGCTGATAAAAAATGACATTTGGTAAACTAGCTCAAATATATAAAATTACATAAAATGACATAAGAGAGTATGTGTTTCTATAATTAATTAAAGGGTGTATTTGGAAATTTTTTAAAAAACTCCTAAAAAGCTAGTCTAAGTAGCTTTTCAAAACAATAGCTTATAAGTTAGCTTATAAGCTACTTTTTGGCTTACCAAACACGACAACATTAAAAAGATCAAAAAAAATAAGCTAGCTTATCAGCTAGCTGTGGCGTGCCAAACACAACCAAAATGTCACACATCGACTCCAGTTTTAATAGAAATTACAAGGCCTAGAGGTTAGAAATTTTTTGATGTTAATTGGTATGTTCATACTACGTCAATACTAATGTATTGCAAGTTTTTTTTTATTTCATGGATGTTTCCATTGGATTTAATGGCTAAAAAAGTGTTACTTTTACATTTTTAACAAATATGTTAGTTGCACATTCTGTTAAAATATACATAAAATCAATCTCTAAAAGTATGTTGATATGGGAAATTTGCCAATTCTACCAAAAATATTCTTTCGGAATGAGTTATATCTATTGTTTGTTAGATTTTATAAATTATAAATGAACTGAAGTTAATGATAAAATTATTGTAGTGGTACACTCCTTACATAGTTTTTTTATGGGTTTAGGTTTTGATGAGGTTGCCATTGGCGTGGAATCGAGTTCAAGAACATACAAACACATACAAAATAAAGACTTGGAATTGAGTTCAAGAACAAGTGTATTCTACCAAGAATTACACTCTTACGATAATACATCATATTTTTGTAAGAATAGGTAGAATCAAGTCACTCTTACGATAATACATCATATATTTAATAATGCCATTTTTTAAGAAATTTATTCATTTTTTATGATATTCTGTTAGAATATGAATAATTATATTAAAATGTATAAGGTTATTATTTTCTAAGAGTACGTACGAATTTTAATTTAACTTCGAATGTCTAAAAATATGTAAGAACGTTGTTATTTTGGGGGTTCAAGAATTTTGTTACTCTTTAATCAGATTCTAACATAATAATATTCTGACATAATATTTTCATAAATTTTAATAAAACAATAGTCTAAAAAAATTAAGTTGGTTATGCTTATAAATTATGTTTGAATTTAAATTGAAATAATTTAAAACAACATATTTTTTTAAATAAAGAGAATTAATAATCCCTTAAAATATGTAATTTTTTTTAATTTATCTATATTGACTAAAATACCCTTAGAATTAAATTAGACAGTGTTTTTCCATTACCTTTAATTCAATAATATTTATTAAATACTATCTTAAAATAACTAAAATGATTAGTCCACATCAACCCTCCATACACACAATAGATAATTAAAACACAATAATCTAGCTATATATATATATATATATATATATATATATATATATATATATAGAGAGAGAGAGAGAGAGAGAGAGAGAGAGAAGGGGGGTGGTTGAGAAAGCGATAAATGAATCTAGGACACTCATTTCGAATCTGCCGCTTAAACGTTTCAGTGTACCGGAAAGACGGAACAGATTTTATTCATATATGATTACGTATTTATTTATCAATAAGTATATATTTATTCTTATATATATATATATATATATATATATATATATATATATATATATATATATATATATAGAATAAGTGTGTCTGTTCACAAGGGATTATTCATATAAAAATATGACGGGTGGTGGTGGAGTTGGTAGCGGTGGCGATAGTGGTGGTGGCGGTGGCGGTTGCGGTGACGAGGATAGTTGTGGCAATAGTAGTGGTGATGGTGGCCTGGATAGTGGAGATGGTCACTATAGTGGCATAAGTATCAGAGGTGATGGCAGGGATAATGGTGGGGTGGTAGCGGTGGTGGTGGCTAGTTGTTGGGGAGGTCACGGTGGTAATAAAGAAGGTATTAGTAGTGGTAAAGGTGACAAAAATGGTAGTAGGGAGGTGTTAGAGGAGACGTGAGGTGGTGAATTCATATATTAATACATGTAAATTTATATTAACATATGAATTTTACCTATCCTCTGTCGCATCGGTACAACGAAGGGTTTTATGACAAGATATAAATGAGTGGCTGGAATTGATTACCTTATTCTCAACTTTTTTTTCTCAATTGAACATCCCCTATCTCTCTCTCCCTCTCTCTCTCTCTCGCTCTCTCTCTCTCTCTTTCTCTCTCTCTCTCTCTCTTTATATATATATATATATATATATATATATATATATATATATATATATATATCTTTACTATCTTATAAAAGAAATCATACTATTTCTAAAAATAGATTAAATATAATAATATTATTTTTTTAAGATGTTCAAATCATTAAGCTAATAGTACAAGTAGTCATCAATAAAATAATATTAAATTTTAACCTGTGTTTTGAATCCTTATATTTCTCAACAAATTCTATCTCCTTCCCTGAATTTTGGATAATTTAAAATTTGAAACCATCAGGATATACATGTTGATTCAAATATCCCTCCTGCAGATGGCTCTTTCTTAATAAGTTTTTATTTTAATCTTTACTTGTAATTGATTTCATCATTTTTAACTTTTTGTATTTTTATCTTATAAATATATTGGATGAAGGCTTTATTATATCAGGTTTGTTCCTAAAAAGGTTTTTACTATGTTTCTTTAATGTGTTGGCTTTGCAGGTTCAAAGAACTTAACCAAGAGGGTCAGTTAGAGCATTGTATTATCATTAGTTTATATATTTTGGCATCTTACTTTTGCAATAAATAACAGTTAAACACAAGATTTGACATGATTAAGGTAGTTTGTATATTTTTCATCTTGTTTAGTCTAAAAATGAAATCTTTTTCATCATTGGTCCTTATAATATCAAGTTTCGTCACATGGACTTCCTGATTACAGTGATTATTGTCCTTATTATAAGGCTCTATATAGATTTTGTTCAATATTTTAAGGTTTCGAGAACCTAAATCAATATGAATCCTTGAATTACATACCATCGTTGAAAATTTTTTAATTTGTGACCAAACTTGGTTTAAAATCACAATGAACAAGTTGACACTTGAGTATTTTGGCCTTCTGAAAGTCCTATTCATCGACTTTTAAATCACAACACCTAATATTCTAAAGGTTTGTTTTTATAAACTATTATTTATATATTTTAGCATTTTAATTAGTAGGACATTAAATTAATAAAGGAATTAAGGAAAATGAAAAAAAAAAAAAAAAAAAAAAAGGACGATAAACATTACAAGTGGTTTGGGTATGTATAAATGGAAGTAATAAACATTTAGGGGGTGTTTGGCAAAAAAGCTTATTGCTTATTAGTTTATTAGCTTATAAGTTAATAAGTAAGTGTAGGGTAACTTATGAAAAAATGACGTATTAGAGGTTCCCCACCGGAATAAGTTATTTTAATCCAAACACTTTTTTAACTTATAGTGATGTGGAACCTAATAAGTTGTTTTAAAAAAACTTAGCCAAACACCCCCTTAATATGGTATGGTAATGCTCTTGAAAAATGGATGTCATTTAATATTCATTTCTCGAAGTGAACGCAAAATGGTTTTAACTCTAAAGAGATCAAATTATTCGCCGCCCGCCGCTTTGCGCGGGTAGACGGCTAGTATGTATACATACATATATATATATATATATATATATATATATATATATATATATATATGTATGTATATATATATATAGAGAGAGAGAGGTATGTTCAAATGAGAACAATTCTAAATTTGAGAACAAATGAGAACAATTTTATACCACCTATTCGTTAAATGAAGAAAAAAAAGGCGCGTCATTTATGTTTTACTTAACAGAAGGGCTTATGTGTAATTTAACATTTCTATTATCCATGCTTTGCTTATTCTCGCACAAAGCAACGGCACCCCACTCCGATCCTTCCCTCCGCCCAATACCGCCTACTCCCGTTAATCTGAAAGACACCATCACTCACTAGCATAGTTTACCACCACTGGAATCGAGAAGCTGATTTTTTTGATGAAATCAAGAAGATAATTGAAGTATTGGATCGATCAAAAAGGGGAAAGGGGATGTTAATCTCTTAGATCTAAGGAGCTGAAGCCCTAGTTCTCATGGAAAATTTCTGATAATCCATCACCACGTGAGTACACTTATCGATTTGATTTCACAAGTTACTCACAGTTAGATATGAGAAAGAATCTGGTTATCTATTTTAGATTGGATTCATGGATCGGTCTAGGGCTTAGTGGAATCCTATTATCAACACCTAACTTAACGCTAGTTAAAAAATCGACAAAAATAGGATCCTTATATGGTGAAAGTTAACATTGAGGAAGAGTTTTTGGTGTCACACACCAACTGTTTGATAAAAGTCCTCTTAGAATTTTTCATAGTGGAGTTGGATTCATGGATTGGTCTAGGGCTTAGTGGAATCATATTATCAACACCTTAACTTTGAACCCTCATTAAGCCAAACATTAAGGCCCTTAGTTTAAATTGAATTTCACATCTATCTAGCCTAATAAGTAACCAAAAATCATGCTAAAAGTGATAAACTTAAGGCTTAACCATTAATTTCTTAATAGAACACCAAAAACGATATAGAAGATGTTATGATCAATTTTCCCAAATATGTCCTCTAACTTCTAAAATCTGTGCAAGTCAATACGAACATCTAAAAATCATGAGACTTAGTTTTCTGGAAATCTTAGTGTGTCTAATTTCTTCAAGCTTTGAATCACATTTCAAAATTCCAAATCCTTGAAGGGTAAAATTGGCAATCTACTCAGGCTGGTCCATGTTGTCACAGATTTCATGTACTGTCTTCAAAAAATCATAATAAATTCATCAGAATTCCAAATGTCAAAATTCCAAAGCCTATAGTTAGATATGGGTGTATAGTTTCCAACATATAAAGGGTCTGATGTAATTCTTAGTATATTGATACAGTTTGTTCAAAGAGTTTTGAGTGGTCCAAAAAATGACAACTAAAAGTTACCAACTTGTAAATTTAATATAAAATAAGCCAAAAATCATTAGAATGAGATCTTTATATTTCTAAAAATATAAAAGGGGGAACTTTACCATTATAATTTTATCAAAATTTAAAAAAGGGTTGAAAGGTAAGAAAATATATCCCAAACAGTGTACCACAATCAAAGAGAAAATAAGGAAATATGTACATAAATTTTATAAGATTAATACAACAAACACAAGGTAAATAATGTTATAATTTTTGTGTAGGTTCAGAAAGGAAATGATCCATCTTGCTCATGCTAGCTAATTTTCAAGATCAAGGAGGTGAGTACTAACTCTTCTTTTATGTAGGCATTACTTGTTTTATGTCATTGTTCACAAATACCCTAATAACATGTGATTATGTGTATCTAATGACATATGATTTATGTGGCTAAGCTCCTTTTCGTGTTCTCGATTCAATAATCTTTTTTTTTTCACTTTAATCATATGTGATTAAATATATTTAATCAGATGTGATTATATGTTTCTAATCACATATGATTTTATTTGGAAAAAACAAATCTTGTCTATTTAAATCAAATGTGATTAGATATATATATAATCACATGTAATTATATATGAACTCGAAAACAAATCTTTATCCAAATTAATCATATGTGATTAAATACATATAATCATAAGTGATTATATGAATCTAATCACATATGATAATTTTGCTTTGTCGATTCATTAGTTGTTCTCATGTATTTTATCACATGTGATTATATGCATAATCGTACGTGATTAAGTACATGAGCACAACTATTTAATCGAGATGGAAAAAATAAATCTTGTCCACCTCAAATCATATGTAATTATATACATGTAATCACATGTGATTAAATATATTAGAGCAATTATTGAATCGATGCAAGAAAAAATATTTTCCATACGAATCATATGTGATTAAATAAATATAATCACATGTGAATAAATACACAAGAACAACTATTGAATCAACAAATATTATCCATGTAAATCATATGTGATTAAATACATATAATCACATGTGATTATATGTATCCAATCATATATGATTTATATGGATGAGATTCATTGTCACATTCTTGATTCAATAATTGTTCTTTGTCCACTGTAATCATATGTGATTAAATACATATAATCATATGTGATTATATGTATCTAGTCGCATATGATTTATACGGACAAAAAATAATGAAGTCTATATAAATCATATGTGATTAGATACATATAATCACATATGATTATACACACAAGAACCAGTATCGAATTGGGATCACAAAGATAAATACTGTCCACATATATCATAGGTGATTAAATGCATATAATCACATGTTATTATATGTATCTAAACACATAGAATTTATGTGGAAAATATTTATTTCCGCATTCTCGATTTAGTTGTTGTTATTGTGTGCTTAATTACATGAGATTATATGTATCTAATTAGATATGATTTATATGGACAATATTCATTTTCACATTCTTGTTTAATAGTTTTTCTTGTACATATAGTCAAATATGATTTCTTTACACAAGATTCATTTTCGTGTTTTTGATTAAATAGTTTTTCTTTTACCACATTAAACATATGTGATTAATACATAAAATCACATATGATTAAATACATAAAAAATATATTGAATCATGAATATTATCAATAAAAATCATATGTGATTTGATACATATAATCACATTTGATTAAGTACATGAGCACAACTATTTAATCGAGAATGAAAAAATAAATCTTTTCCACCTCAAATCATATGTGATTATATACATATAATCATATGTGGTTAAATATATTAGACAATTATAGAGTCGACGCATGAATATATATTTTCCATACGAATCATATGTGATTAAATAAATATAATCACATGTGATTAACTACACAATAACAACTATTGAATCAACACTTTAAAATAAATATTGTCTACATAAATCATATCTAATTAAATACATATAATCACATGTGATTATATGTATCCACCCATATATGATTTATATGGTTGAGATTCATTGTCACATTCTCGATTCAATAATTCTTTTTTGTCAACTGTAATCATATGAGATTAAATACATATATTCATATGTGATTATATGTATCTAGTCATATATGATTTATACGGACAAAAAATAATGATGTCTATATAAATCATATGTGATTAGATACATATAGTCACATATGATTATATACACAAGAACAACTATTGAATTGAGAACACAAAGATAGATATTGTCCACATATGTCATATGTGATTAAAGGCATATAATCACAGCTGATTATATGTATCTAATCACATCTGATTTATCTAGACAAGATTCATTTTCACCTTCTTGATTCAATAATTGTTTTTTTCCACTTTAATCATACGTGATTAAATACATTTAATCAGATGTGATTATATGTTTTTAATCACATATGATTTTATTTGGAAAAAATGAATCTTGTCTATATAAATCAAATGTGATTAGCTATATACAATCACATGTGATTATATACACGATAACAAATATCCAATCAAGAACGCGAATACAAATCTTTATCCACATTAATCATATGTGATTAAATACATCAAATCACATGTGATTATATGAATCTAATCACATATGATTTATGTATCTAATCACATATAATTAAATATAATAAAATACTTATAGTCATATGGTTAAATACTTATAATCATATATGATTAAATATATGAGAAAAATTATTGAAACAAAAACTAAAAAATGAATATTGTTCATATAAATCATATGTGATTGTCTAATCACATATGATTAAAGTTGACAAAAAAAATAATTATTGAATCGAAAGCGTGATAACGACATATGCGATTAGATATATCTAATCACATTTAGTCACATGTGATTATATGTATCTAATCACATATGATTTATGTGGAAAATATTCATTTTCACTTTCTCAATTCAATAATTATTTTTTGTCCATTTTATCCGTATTTGATTAAATACATTTAATCACTTGTGATTAAATACACGAGAACAACTATTGAATCAAGAACGCGAAAATGAATCATGTCCACATAAATCACATGTGATTAAATACATATAATCACATATGACTAAATACACATGTGATTATATGTATCTAATCACGTATGATTTATGTAGACATGATTTATTTTTGTATTCTTGATTCAATAGTTGTTCTTTTACAACGTTAAACATATGTGAATATTGTACATATAAATCATATGTGATTAAATACATTTAATCATATATGATTATATGTATCTAATCACATATGATTTATGAGGACATTATTCGTTTTTGCTTTCTCGATTCAATAGTTGCTCTCATTATTTAATCACAAGTGATTAGATTATATGTATTTAATTACATATAATCATATGTGATTAAATACATATAATCACATGTGATTATATGTATCCAATCACATATGATTTTTGTGGAGAATATTCATTGTCACGCTCTCGATTCAATAATTGTTCATTGTCAAATTTAATCATATGTGATTAAATACATGTAATCACATGTGATTATATGTATCTAATCACATATGATTTATTTGGACAATAATCAATTTTGCTTTTTTGATTCAATAATTTTTCTGTTGTATTTATTCATATGTGAATGTATTTAATCATAAACAATTTTTGTCTATTGATTATATGTGATTACATACATATGATTGAATACAAATTATCACATGCGATTAAATTATATGTGATTAGATACATATAATCATATATGATTAGATACATATAATCACATGTGATTATATGTATTTCATCACATATAAAAAAGTACATATAATCACACAAGATTTATGCCATTATATGTATTCAATCACATTCACTGTTAGTGGCTATAGGTAATGGGTGGTGATGATAGGTGATGGTGGTTCGTTGAGGTGGCAAGTGGTAGTGGTGGTGGTTTTGGTGGGTGATGGGTGGTGGTCGTGGTGACGAGCAGTAGTAATGGGTGGTGGAGGTAGGTGATGATGGATGGTGGTGGGTATATATAATCACATAAATCTTGTCCACATAAATCATATATGATTAAATACATATAATCACATGTGATTAAATATATTAGAATAATTATTGAATCGAGGGAAGAATAAATATTTTCTATACGAATCATATTTGATTATATATATATATATATATATATATATATATATATATATATATATATATATATATATATATATATATATATATATATATATATATATATATATATAATCACAAGTGATTAAATACACAAGAAACTTTATTGAATCAACACGTGAAAACAAATATTGTCCACGTAAATTATATGTGATTAAATACATATAATCACATGTGATTTAATACACGAGAAACTCTATTGAATCAACACGTGAAAACAAATATTGTCTATGTAAATTATATGTGATTAAATACATATAATCACATGTGATTTAATACACGATTCCAATTATTAAATAGAAAACACGAAAATAAATATGGCCCACGTAAATAATATTTTATTAAATACATATAAGCACATGTAGTTATATGTATCTAATCACATATGTTTTACGTGGACATTAATTATTTTTGCATTCTCGATTCACTAGTTTTTCATGTGTATTTAATCACATGTGATTATATGTATTTAATAACATATATATCATATATGATTTGATATATATATATATATATATATATATATATATATATATATATATATATATTATATACAAGAGAAAACCTAATGAATCAAAAACACAATAACAAATCTTTGTAGGTGGGGGTGGGGGTTGTGGCGGCAGGTGGTGGAGGCGGGGTGGTGATGATTGGTGGTGGTGGTGTGTGGTGATGGGTTGTGGTAGGTGGGTGGGTGTGGGTGATGGAGGTAATTCATTTTTCCTTTGTGATTATATTAATCTAATCACATATGATTAAATATATATTGACACATGTGATTATATGAATCTAATCACATATGATTTATGTGGACATAATTCATTTTTGCTTTGTCGATTCAATAGTTGTTCTCATGTATTTTATAAAATATGATTATAGGTATAATCATATGTGATTAAGTACATGAGCACAACTATTGAATCGAGAATGAAAAAATGCATCTTGTCCACCTCAAATCATATATGATTATATACATATAATCACATGTGATTAATTACACAAAAACAATTATTCAGTCGAAAATTGTGATTATATATATCCAGTCATATTTGATTTATGTGGATGAGATTTATTGTCACATTCTCGATTCAATAATTGTTCTTTTTCCACTGTAATCATGTGTGATTAAATACATATAATCATATGTGTTTATATGTATCTAATAACATATGATTTATACGGACAAAAAATAATGATGTTTATATAAATCATATGTGATTAGATACATATAATCACATATGATTATATACACAAGAACAATTACTAAATCGAGAACAAAAGATAAATATTGTCCACATATATCATATGTGATTAAATGCATATAATAACTTGTGATTATACGTATCTAATCACATAGAATTTATGTGGAAAATATTTATTTTCGTGTTCTCGATTCCGTTGTTTTTCTTGTGTGCTTAATTACATGAGATTATATGTATCTAATTGGATATGATTTATATGGACAACATTCATTTTCACATTCTTGTTCAATAGTTGTTCTTGTACGTTTAGTCACATATGATTTATGTACACAAGATTCATTTTCGTGTTTTTGATTAAATAATTTTTCTTTTTATACATTAATCATATGTGATTAATACATACAATCACATATGATTAAATACATATGAAAAAAATATTGACTCATGATTAGTATCAATATAAATTATATGCGATTTGATACATACAACCACATGTGATTAAGTGCATGAGTACAACTATTAAATTGAGAAAGAAATAATGAATATTGTCCACATAAATTATCTATGATTAAATACATATAATCACATGTGATTAAATATATTAGAACAATTATTGAATCGACGCAAGAATAAATATTTTCCATACGAATCATATATTTGTCTAAATACACAAGAACAACTATTAAATCAACACGTGAAAAAAAAATATATTATCCATATAAATCATATGTGATTAAATACATATAATCACATGTGATTTAATACACGATGCCAATTATTAAATCGAAAACACGAAAATAAATACGACCCACGTAAATAATATTTTATTAAATACATATAATCACATGTAATTATATGTATCTAATCACACATAATTTACATGGAGAATATCCATTTTTGCATTCTCGATTCACTAGTTTACCACGTGTATTTAGGCACATGTGATTATATGTATTTAATAACATATAAATCATATATGATTCGATACATATAATCATATGTGACTCGATACATATAATCACATGTGATTATATACAAGAGAAAACATAATGAATCAAAAACACAATAATAAATCTTTGTAGGTGGGGGTTGTGGTGGTTGGTGGTGGTGATGGTTGTGGTGGGTATGTGCTGGGTGGTGGTGATGGTTGGTGGTAGTAGGTGGTGGATAGTGATGGGTGGTGGTTGGTGGTTGTGGGTAGTGATAGGTGGTGGTGGCGCGTGGTGGTTGGTGGTGGTGATGGTTATGGTGGGGGTGGCGGGTGGTAGTGAGTGGTGATGGGTGGTGGGTAGTGATGGGTGGTGATGGCGGGTGGTGGTGGTTGGGTGGTGATGACGGTAGGTGGTGGCGGTTATGGTGGGGGTGGCGGGTGGTGGTGAGTGGTGATGGGTGGTAGGTAATGATGGGTGGTGGTAGTGGTTAGGTGGTAATGGTGGTGACAGGTGGTAGTTGGTGGTGGTGGTGGGTAGTGATGGGTGGTGGTGACGGGTTGTGGTGGGTGAGTGGTGGGTAGTGATGGGTGGTAGGTGGTGGCGGGTGGTAGGTAGTGGTTGTTGGTGTTGGGGGCAGGTGGTGGTGATGGGCGGTGGAGGTGGGTGGTGGTGGTGATGGTGGTGGCGGAGGTGGTTGGTGGTTGTGGTGGTGGTGGGTGGGTAGTGATGGGTGGTGAGTGGTGGTTGGTGGTGGTGGTTAGTGATGGGTGGTGGTGGCGTGTGGTAGTAGGTGATGGTGGCGGGTGGTGGTGATGGGTGGTATGTAGTGGTTGCTGTTGGTGGTGGCTAGTGGTGGTGATGGGTGGTGGAGGTGGCAAGTGGTGGTGGTTGGGTGGTGATGGTGGTGATGGTGGGTGGTGGGTAGTGATGGGTAGTAGGTGGTAGTTGGTGGTGGTGGTTAGTGATGGGTGGTGTTGGCGAGTGGTGGTGGTGGGTGGTGTCGTTGGGTGGTGAGTGGTGTTAGTTAGTGAGTTTTTTAATTGTTTGTAATTATTTTTTGATTTATATGAATATTATTTTATAATTTTAATTAAAAAAATTGTGTTTTTCAAATTTGTTCTCAAATATTCTCGCGATAAGAAATGTTTTCGATTGAAAGCTCTTTTATATATATATATATATATATATATATATATATATATATATATATATATATATATATTTGTGAAAAGAAAAAATGTCTTTTAAAAAAATGAAAAGGAAAAAAACAACTAAGAGACTTTTTATTTAAATAACATATGAATATTAGTATTAATAAATATAATATATTGTTGTTTAAGACCGTAGGGTGTGGAGTGCGGTTCCAAACCGCAATGCTGCCACATAGACCGCAAAAACCGCCTCCAGGATGCGGTTTCCTGCGGCCAAAACCGCAGTGCGGTAGTCCGTGGCCGTGCTCCCTTTTCTCTTTCCCTTCTTTTACTTGCTCTTTCTCTGTCTTCTCTCAACCAATCATATATATATATATATATATATATATATATATATATATATATATATATATATATATATATATATATATATATATATATATATATATATATATATATATATCTTTTCTCTCCTAACCTTTTTCTCACTTCAACAGTGTGGTTTCAAATTGATGAAATACGAAAAAATCTGAGTTTGCATCTAAGTGGTATAGGTGGGAGTCCGGTTTCAATCACACCACTCCCTTAGCCGCCTACCTAATAGGTTCGGTTGTCATTTCAATTTGAGTTGTAATCCAAATGGTGGTTTTGACTAGGTACCAATAAGACTGGAGGGAGTGGTGCCACCGAAACCGCACTCCCTCCTATGCCACGTAGACGCCAACTCAGATTTGTTTTTATTTAATCAATTAGAAACTGCAATGAGGGAGTAGGAAAAAGGTTAGGAGAGAGAAAGAAAAAAGAAAAGAAAGAAGATAATTGGTTGGGAGGAGAGAGAATGCAAGTAAAAAGGAGAAAAGAGAAAAAGAAGTGCGGCCATGGGCTACCGCACTGCGGCCAAAACCGCAGAGAACCGCGGCCTGGGGCGGTGTGCGCTACTGAGGTGGCACAAACCGCGGCCCCAAACCGCAACCACACCCTTTAGCCTAACAACACCCCTGTTTTTAGGTTGAAAAGTAAAAACGTCCCCGTCCAGACGTGGCATAACCACCATCACATTACCGAGACGGGTGAGAGCACCACCGGTGAAGGAAACCGCTCACCCTCGTTAAATCACTTCAACGCTATCTTTCTTATCCACCAGTCTAACACTCCGCCCGGCGTTGGAGTTGCAGCAAACTTAAAAGCTTCTCACTTCTGATGGCGAGTCTCTCGAATCTCTATCTCTTCATTTACAACTCCGTTCAAGCTTTAGGATGGTATGATTGTTCATCTTCCTCTATCTCCTCTTCATACACACACAGTTCTGACATCGTTCGGCGTTTTCGAGAATTTCAGGGCAATTGCTTTGTTTAGAATTTTAATTGACTTCGTATCCACGAAGTCAATCAACGGCGCGTATGCTTCTGCTGGAGATCTGATTTGTAAGTCATATATCAAACATTGAGGAGTTAAAATCGTCAATGTAACTTATAATTTTAGTTAATTTGGCACATAATTGTCGAGATGCATCAAATGTATCATGTATCTGCAGCAATGCTGATTTTCATGATTTCTGAAAAAGTTCGAAAAAGCAACTGTATTAGAAGAGGCTATTCTATAGATATCATTATCATATGTTGACTACTACATAACATTAAAGTACAATAATGTTGCATTCTTGACAAAATTGTGTTGTTAACAGGCTTGCTACAAACTCTTGGATTCATAGAAGTGTTACATGGAGCTTTAGGTGGGTATATACAAGAGGATAACACAACTCCCCAAACCTTAATATATCTAAAATTTATGTTTTTTATATTTTCTTTTTTGTGTTCAAGGTATTGTTCCTAGTGGATTTCTCTTCCCTCTAATGCAATGGGGAGGAAGGACACATTTTGTTCTTGCAATTGTACACAGACTACTTGAGGTTTGCAATTCTCCAATTTACCCTGAATTTTGATATTTTCAACAATTCCTTACCTTTTTTTGCTCATTTTGGTTTTCTGTTTTCACATAGCTAGGTTCAAAAATCACCAGCTGTTTTCATTACATTTGTTGCTTGGTGTTGCATGGAGGTAATTAAATTCTCTCTTTCTATAACCACTGCCTATATTCATTATCTTTCATTATCTTCCATTATCTTCATGAAATTATGATTAAATTAAAGTACTTTGACCAATTTTTCATAAATTAGATAATTAGGTACCCGTTCTATGCTTTGAGTTGCTTGGGTAAATGTCCCTCTTTCATTACCTACCTCAGGTTCGATTTATTTATTTCATATTAAATTGAGAAAATAAAGATTTTTCTTTATTTATTTATTTATTTTTACCATTTTTGCTAGGTACACAGCCTTCATCGTGATTTATCCGATTGGGGTTTTGGGTGAAAGTAAGTGGTTTCTTTGTTACATTCTTCAACAGTTTTCTAATTTTAACACATTGCAAATACTGACCCAATTTTTCCTTATTCTTAGTGTGGATTATGTACCAATCACTCCCAGTTATCATGGAGAAAAACCTTTATGCAAATTACTTTTCTGTCCTCCCCTTCACCTACTATACATTTGTTAAGGTATATACTATATGCCCTTTTCATTTTCTTTTTATGTTTTTTGTGGAAATTTCGCTCATAAACTTTATACTTTTCAAACTTTTTTTTGTTCCAGGTGGTCCTTATCTGCTACCCATTTCTATGGTTACAACTGTACCTTTATCTGTTCAAGCAAAGACGTTCAAAACTACGAACCCGTAATGAGAAACAAAAAAAGAGAAAGTAAAGACTCACCATAGAAAATTATATATGTATGTTTATGCAACTATGTACCTTTTAGTATTTAAATAATTGCACATTTACATTAGGGTAAACTAAAAAATTTCGTATATGCATATTTTGTTCCTTAACGTAAAATTTTCATTCTGAGGTTTGGTTTTATTTCGGTTGTACTCAATGATGACTATTTTTTCCTTTATTGAAGGGACAGTTAATAATGAACCAAAATGAATAAAATTCACAACTTGATTCAGAACATACAAAAATTATTCACATGAGTACATAGCAAAAAGACTTGAAAAAAAAAAAAAAAAAAAAAAAAAAAAAAAAACCCTTCCATTACACCCAACAAACATCAACACAATTCAAAAGCTAAAACCCATCACTTCATCCAATGGATTCTTAGTAATCTGCGGATGTGAGAGGCTCATGAGTATTTGACCCGATAAAAATAATTTCATATACAAGTGCAGCTATGCCCGCACCCACAAACGGACCTAGCCAGTAAACCCAGTGGCTGTTCCAGGTCCAACTGACGACAGCTGGACCGAAGGACACCGCAGGGTTCATAGATGCACCATCGAACGCACCACCAGCTAAGATGTTTGCACCAACTATGAATCCAATAGCTAGTGGTGCAATAATCCCCAAATCTCCCTTTTTAGGATCAACCGCAGTTGCGTACACCGTGTACACTAGTCCAAAAGTCATCACTATCTCAAACACAACTGCATTCCACTCTCCCACACCCGATGAAAGTGCAAAAGCCGATGTTTCCTACACAAAATATAAATAAATTTACTTTTTTTTTCTTCAATTTATGTTGTTTTGATTAAAATTTTGTTCACTAGCTTACCAAACCTCCGGTTGCAAATTTTAAAAGCAAGCAAGCAACAACGGACCCGAGACACTGTGCAATCCAATATACAACACTTCTCATAAACGAAATGTGACCACCAACAAACAATCCAAATGTCACAGCGGGGTTCACATGACCCCCTGAAATATTAGCACCAACCGACACTGCCACAAACAGCGCAAAAGCATGCGCTATTGATGCGGAAATAAGACCGGCCGGTGTCGCTGCACCACCATCAGTTAACTTTCCTGCAAATAAAATCAGAACTCTGTAAAACACGTTTTCTGATATTTTTGTGGGCGCATTTATTATTTAACATTAATAGAAATACAATAGTTTTACCAAAAGCCATCCCGGCGCCTTCGCCGGCGAAAACAAAAATGAGCATCGAAATGAACTCCGCAAGGGCGGCTTTCAGGGCATCCGGCGAGCTTGCTTCCGCCGGAGTTCCAATGGCAATACTGGAGATTGGCATTTTTTTTACTTTTAGTGTAATATATTTTTTGTATTTGAGTGAGGGAGTGAAAGCTTGATTGGAGTTTGCTTAAGTGGCAGTTATATATAGTAGTGTAGTATGCAACGATTTAGGGAGGAAAATAGCCGGTTGCCAGTCGGTAATTGGTTTGTGTAGGGACCCAAATTTTAAATTTCAGCATATGTCGTAAACCACCTCCAAGTTGTTTGGATGGTGCCACGTGGTATGGAGATGCGATTGAGATCGTTGGATTAGAACCGTCCAAAGGTGGGGTCACCAATGATGATGTGCTTTTTTTTTAACCGACCATTGAGAACTTTTTATGGTGTGTGCTAGACCATCGTAGTAATCATTTGCGCTGGCATCACTTACCCGTGACCCCAATGTCAGCTCCTAAAAATTCATCCTTCTCTTTTAAAAAAGGGTGATGCTAATAAGATACCTCTTAGACATCCTATAATTATTTTTATAAAAAGTCAACTTATAATCAATTTCTTGTAATCATCTTTTTTGGAAAACAATGCAATTTCAACCAATAAAAATATTTCAAACATTAATTAGGGTTGTCTAAATGATAAAATAGGATATCTTATTAGCCAACCCCTTTAGAAAATTATGTGTCAAAGGTAACATATAAAATCGCAAAATGGATCGGATTTTAAATAACATATCAAACGAATCTCTAGTCCTATCAATCAAAGTTTTTCTTTTTTTATTTGTCGTATTTTTATTCAATTTATCGAATGTTTTTTTAATGATTATTTTAAATTAATTTTTATTCTATATTTTGTTTTATGGTTTTTCTATTTTATGAATTTTCATATAATATTAAAATATAATAATAAATACATATTAGTTTCTTTAATGAATTTTCTTTTTAATTTCAAAATTACTAAATTAAAGCTTCATTAATTTTCTTTATTTATTTATCTAAATTATTTGTTTAAGTTTAGAGAAAAAACACTTTAATTTTTATAATTTAATATTTTTTTATTTTTCTTAAAATTCAAACTTCTCAAATGTTTAGAAATTTACATTTAATGTTTTCTTTTAAATAAATATATATAATACATGAGTCTCATACCTAGTTAGTTTTACTATTTGTTCATATAGAGTCGGTCGCTAGGGTTTTGGTTTATACATATTTTTTTTCATTATTTTAATTAAAAGAGAATTAATACATACTAATAAAAATTATTAATTATATAAAATGGTTCGGAAAGTTTAGTTTATTTTATACATTTTCGCGATCTTAAACAACTCTTTTTTTTTTGTTTGTCTATTTGAGGCATAAATATAAAATATAACCAAACCATTTACCTAGTATGTATATATAAAGGTAAAACAAAAAAAAATGAATAGTTTATACATGTATAATCAATGTCTTAACTAATTGAATTTTGAATTGTATTTCAAGGTTTATTTTAGGGAACTGATTCGTACATAATAAAAATTTTCCGTACATAATAATTTGTACATTAAAGTGTTGTATTGTACAACTCTATAAAATATAAATTGTTGTGTATGGAGAAAAATTGTTGTGTACAAATCACTTCCCTTTATTTTACTTGTGTAGTTGAACTTAAAACGGATAATTATTAATTCGTTAAAAGTTAATTGGTTTATCACAAATTATTAATGATGTGATGTAAATATATAATTAAATATTATATTTCTATTTAAAATAAGACAAATCTTCATAAATAGTCTCTATTTTTTTTTTTGAGAACATCAAGTTTAATCCCTAATTTCTTTTATGGCCTCAAGGATGGTCTTTGTGGTTTCAATTATTAATTAGGGATGTTCGTTTGGATGAATTAGTTCAATTTGATCCGATCAAGCAGTAGAAAAAACGTTTAGCGGTGGCAAAACTTTCTTTCCATGTAAGCCTTGAAGATAGACCGTTTGAACTCAAAGATAAAACTAGAAAAACCTTGGAAAAAACCTGATTTTTATATTGGATCATTATTTAAGATTAAATCATAAATTGAGCAGTTACATCTTGAAATTCCAAATGCTCACGTCAATTATTTTGGGAATGTTTTTTCTCGTCTGCTAAATTGACTGGTGCATAGACTTGGAAAGTTTTAAGAACCAAAATCATGCCCAATCCAAGTTACTTATTCAATATCTTTATCATTATAATACATTAGAAACTACACATATCACATTAAAAATTCTCATGAATTGCAAGTTTAAAGAGGATTTAGTCTTTTGGAGAAACTTGACATCAAAAATCAAGTTGTCTCGTATGAATCGTCATGGTATAAAATCTTAAAATCATATTAAAGTGTATGAATCATCATGACATAAAATCTTAAAATCACATTAAAATGTATACAGTTAAGAAATCATATATGTTCTAAATTCACTGCAAACTTGATTTTAGTTCCAAATATACCAAGGCATTATAAATTTGGAAAATCTAGTTCAATACAACTACAAAATGTTTTTTTTTTCATTTGAGCATTTCATCAAACATCTTCTCTTCATATTTGTTTCAATGATCTCAGCAACAAAAAAAACCAAAATAAAAAAAACAAAATAAAAAAAAAAAAACCAAAAAAAAAAAAAACACTGTGAGAATTCTTCAACATTAACATAACTATATAAATAAACCTAACATAAACTTGAAGACAAATCAGTTTTGTTCCCACAGTTCCTTTAGCTCTTGGGCCAAGTAATGCTATGTACAGTTGAATTAAAATCCTAAACAAGTGAATAACAAACTAGCTATCAATTTGAAGAGGAATTAAGCCATTAACAAACATAAAACCCCCACTTTGAGGGCATTAAACACCTTAAAACATAGTAAAATCACATAACAAAAACACAATAACAAATCATAAAAACATACAAAAGAAAAGAAGAAATCAGAGCAAGACGAAGAAGGAGAAATCAGTGAGAAGAATGAGAAATCGGATGCCGATGTTGATGATGAAGATTAAGTAGCATATCTGGTGAATAACCCTAAATACCGTAACCACTGACATCGTTAACTCTCCTTGACACAACTACTTCCCCCGAATTCTCAACGAAATAATAACATGAATCAATTTAACCTTAAAACTAGGGTTGTATAATTTCTTTTTTAAGAGGTTACATGTAACGCCTCATTTCGATTTGTTCCCAGGTTGGGGATAGTGATTAGGACTAGGTATTATTAGGCTTCAAATCCTTGAGGAGTTGGGTTTTGGACTCGGTTGGGGTTGGATAAGGTATTTCGAATGGTTCGGGTATTCGGTTTGTGTTTTGGAATCTAAGGGCATTTTGGTAATTTGTCAGCTCGTGCTTTTATGGAAAGCGGATGTTCGTTCGTGATATTATATGGCGAGTATGAATTGATAATAGTATAGAGTGTCTCAATACCATTTTATGGATATATAGATGGTCAAAGTCGGAGTTGTATCGAGAGAGTTATAACCTTCGAAAGAATTAGGGTTTGGGGGAAAATCTAGTATGCGGGGGTACCAGGGAGGTACGCAGGGAGTACTGATGCGAAGCCGGTTATGCAAGGTGTAGTGTATAGTACGCGCAGCGTAGGTACAAGGTTTGGGTAGGGGTGCGAGACCTCATACGTTGGGCGTACGAGGTGGTACGTTGGGCATATGAAGGGGCAGATTTAAAACCCTAATTTTAGGGTTATACCCTATATAGGCATAATGTTAGCCTCTTTCTTCATTTCCTAAGTCATCCCCCACCCTCTAAAACCCTAGAAATCGTCCTTAAGCCTTCATGGTGGCATCTTGAGCTTTTGGTGTATTTGGTCAATTTCTAAGAAGATGGAGCTTGGTGCAAGGATGGGAATCAAGGAAGAGCTTATGGATCTTGCTTATGTGTCTCATTTCCAGCTTTTGGAGGTAAAAAGCTTTGAACTTGATCATTGATGTCTTAGATCTACCATTTATGAGTTTTGGTTCATTTTGATCCCATGAATGAGATCTAGTGGTCTTGATTCCATTCCAAGAGCTTTGAGTTGCCCCTCTTAGTGTTTCTGAGGTTCAAAGTCCATAAAGTTGACACCTTTAGAGTTTAAATCCATCCATGCATGAGTTGGGGCCATTTTCATGATAGTATAATGTTATATTTTGAGTTTGGGTTCATTTGGGGAATGCAAAGTCACCAAGTTAGTGACTTTATGGGTCTAGACATTATTTAGGACTCAGCTTTGTGGTTTGAACCTTTGAGCTAGGCATTAAGTGCTTAATGGAAAAAGTGAGCTTAATAGAGGAGTACGTTGGGTGTACACGCATGTATGCGCAACGTACAAGCCATCAAGTGTGTACGCGTAGTGTACAACTGGGTACACCCTGCGTACTCAGTTAGAATGGACTTTGCACTTGTAGGTCTCGGTTTGGGCCATTTCTTGGACCTAGTTGTTATGGGCCTTCGTGGGCCATCTAAAACCAAGCTTTTGGACTAAGGAAATTATTAGGCTTTAGTGTAAGGCCCATTGGAGAGTTTTGGGCCCAATTTGGAAAATTGGACCATAAGTGGGTCATAATTAGGCTTTGGATAATTATCGGTTAATGGGCCATCAGAATGCAAAGTGTATTGGACTAGAAAGAATGATTGGGCCTTAAGGTAAGACCCATGTAATGGGTTTGGGCCCAATTAGGAAAATTGGGCCATTGGTTGACTCATTGGACTTTGGGCCTTTCAGATTGTGAGTTTGGGTCTTAGTTTTGGACAAGGCTAGGTTAGGGGTAAAATGATATTTTTACCCTAGGTAGGGAGTTGTGGTTATGGATTAGAACCCAAATGTTAATTGGGTGTTTTTTTGCTATTGATAGTTCGTGGATCTACCAGCCGTAAACCAAAAGTGTTTTTGTATAATTAAACAGTGCAAGGTGAGTCTTCTCACAATACCCATGGGTCGAAGGCACCAATTCCGGCCCGTTACGTGTTATGTGGTATGCTAGTTGGCTCTGTGATACTTGCATGGAAGACCCCCAGGGAGGGAGCCAGTGGTAATTAGATGCCAAACCATGGGGGGAAAGCCCATGGCATTGCAGGTAAAGACCATGAGGGGAGCCCATGACATAATTGATAAAGATCATGGGGGAGCCCATGGCAACTATATGTATGTGCATGATAATCTGTGGTTGTATATGGTATGGTATTTGGGGAACTCACTAAGATTTGTGCTTATGGTTTTCAGTTTACGTTTCACGTACTATGGTTTTCAAATGGAAGAGCTCGGGATGACTGCAGAGCACACACCATATGTTTCTGTATTATGTGAATTACTGTGGTTTAATGATGTTTTGCTAAATATTGGTTACTCAGTTTTTATGGAAACAATTTGTATTAATGATTTATTAATATAAAACAAAAAAAGATTTATGTCATGATTTTCGGGATATTACATTACACATCTATACAAAAAAATGTGAATTTTTTTACATTGATCAGGAGAAGTTGAGTGGTAGCCTAGGTAACCCTTGACTACTAGGTAGTTCTGCCCCTGCGATCATTTATAATTTCATAACAAAGACTATGAATTTTAAACATAAATTACACTAAAATAATATTGTAACAACGCAAATTTCAAAACAATTTTTCACTTTTAAAATTTATAATTTTAATTCATAAACATCTCATATCCTAGTATATCACATATCAAATCCATAAAAACATATCCCAAGATCAAAATGTATAGAAACTCCAACAGTGTGTACTGATCATGTCGGCGCCTTCCCGCGATCCTCACTGGTACCTGAAACACATAACACAAAACACTATAAGCATAAATGCTTAGTGAGTTCCCCAAAATACCACATGTAACACATAATAGCCACTCGAGGCTATAGCTCTGTGAGCCCTCTAGCTCTAACTCTGTGGACACTCTGGTCCTAACCATGTGGACCTTCCGGTCCTAACTTTGTAAACTCTGATATACACACAACATAATCACATAGAATAATGTTGTGCAACACATCACATAAATAGCATACAAGATACTCTATCGCATAACTCTAAGTACCACTCAAGGTAAAGTATAGTGAGAAGACTCACCTCGGGTAACTCGGTAAACCTCGAACTCTGAAATACTGCACTAGCTTCCGCCTAATCACATAAATAACCACTCTAATTAATACAACTTCTAAAGGCTAGGTTCACCCCTCTTTATAAGTTCTCTAAGAAGGGTAAAAGACCATTATACCCCTCTAATGGCTCATAAGTCCAAATACTAACTAAACCCTGAAAGTCAACGGTCAAACTTTGACCAGACTCGTCGAGTGCACTAAGGCGACTCGACGAGTCCACACTAGTCCTCTGGATCCTTCCAATCCCCACTTGGCACGACGAGTCCCCTCTTCACTCGCCGGGTTACTCAGCAACGAATCGCGGGGCAACCCCGACTCGACTCGTCGAGTTGCTCCCATGACAACACTCAAATGACCTTCTAAGGTCAGATCTGTTTCCCTAATCTATAGATCTGACTTCCCTATAGCCAATAACCACGTAAAGGTCGAATCTTGCTATACATGCATTGCACCCAAGCCCTATTTTGGTGAAATTCCTTCTAACATGGCAGCCTAGCCTCCTTTCTTCCATAAACCTACATAAAGCATAATGGGGAAGGCTCTTTGGACCTCTATGGGTCCAGATCTGGGGTTTAACATAGCAAAGGACCATAATCTCCACTTATCACACTCTAAAAAGGACATAGAAAACCCTAGATTATGAATCTTAACCCAAAAAGAAAGGAGGTTCGATTTGGTACCTCAAAAGTGTAGATTTGAACTTGAAAACCGTGGATCCACAGCTCCTTAAACCTCCTCTTGCTGGAAACAACTTCTCCTTTGCTAAATCACACCAAAATTGATTAATATAGCCTTATCTCTCTCTCAACTCGCTCAAGCTCTCAAGGGGCACTCTCTCTGGACAGGTAGCCGCACATGAGGGCTATAAGGTCCTTTAAATAGGGAACATGCCCAGAGATTTAGGGTTTCAGTCGTCAACATGGACTCGTCGAGTCCACCCTTACCGACTCGTCGCGTCCCCTAATTTATCAGCCAACAATATACGATCCTACTCGACGAGTCTAGGCGCCAACTCATCGAGTCCCTCTCTTAACTCCAAAAATAATGATAAAATATAATACTTAGAAATCCAGATGTTACAAATATACTGCGTAATTTAACTTACAGAGATTCCCTATACAGAAGTCCGGAAATTACACTGGCGGAGCTTCAGGTTGATAACTACTAGATACCAAGCTCCTAGGGACTTCTAAATTTGCCAAAATATCCTAACTACTAAGGAAAATTTCGGACCAAATAGGGAGTAATTAAGAGAGAGAGAATCGAATGTTGTGGGAAAGGAATGAGTTTATAGCGTCTATTTATAGACTGAATTTTGGGCATACGCACCATGCAAGGCCTTGCACGCCACACAGATGGTCGATATGCTTGATCGGGTGTGGTGCCACGTGTTGGAATCTGGCTGGTGCTACGTGACGGCTTCTAAAAGGTTGCGCGCGAGGCACAGATACGTGCAACATTTTTCGAAC
The DNA here is from genome assembly GCF_052625555.1 of Lactuca saligna. Lineage (NCBI taxonomy): Eukaryota > Viridiplantae > Streptophyta > Magnoliopsida > Asterales > Asteraceae > Lactuca > Lactuca saligna. The sequence continues at coordinate 89,844,290 of NC_136424.1, read as the reverse complement.
TTCAAAATTATGTAACTTCTTCATACAAGCTTCATTGTTGGACGTTCTTTATATCTACGTATAGCTATTGGTGGGATCTACAACTTTCATTTAGGCTTCGTCGGCTAATTTTGACTTTATTTATTGTACACAGACTTAGATTGTTAAATCCCCATATAAAATGCATAACTTTGTCATACGACGTCCGTTTCGACTGTCTTCTTATCGTTGGAATCATATTAACAAGATCTTCGATTCTCATTTAGATTTTTTCGGCTAACAATCAACGGATCTAAAATTCGATATTTAGGTTGTCTGACGCTACGCTGAATCTTAGAAAAATCATAACTTCCTCTATAAAGTCAGATTTTGACGTTCTCTATATACACGCTCTTGGTTTAACGACTACTACGACTTTTGTTTAGATTACTAAGGCTAAAAAGTAATTTAACAAAAATTTACAATTTACGACGCGCAATGCCTAATTAGGTCGATTTGCAAAACTTCAACAAACCATAACTCCTTCGTTATAAGTTGATTTAAGCGCTCCTTATATCTTCATAATCCTTGTTACGACTACTACAACTTTCATCAAGGGCACTCGACTTGATTATTATTCTATTTTGGACGCGCATTTTATTCTTATTTTATTATATTGTCGTAAGCATGTATATTACAAATAATTACATATAAATCACATAATACTTAAATAATTTTTCTTTATTATATCAAATAAATTACAATTGTTGACCTTAATAATCTGACTAATGCTTAGCGAGAAACATGAACATTACAAAAATTGTGTTTGAAATCGAAAAAAGTTTGTTTGAACTTACCAAAAATGGAAAAAATTTATTGTGTTTGAAATCATTTGAGAAAACTATGTTTGAAATCGAAAAAAATTATCAAAATCGTTTTTTGGCCATGGTTATGTAAAGAACAATTCCTCAAAAGCATGTATTTCAAGAACAATTTATCAGAGGGTCCCTCTGAGGAATTATTCTTCAAACACATGCTTGTGAGGAATTGCTCTTCGCATAACCATTACCGCAAATCGATTTTGGTAATTGTTTTCTTGCTAATTTAACGAGGTTTCATCATTTCACACAACCATTAATTCAATATAACAAATTAAAATATAAAACTACGTTTCTAAAACAATTTTATTGTAGCATCCTTTCATTTTTTTTATTTTTTTTATTACTTTTTTTTTTTAATGAATTTTTGCCCTTCCCACATCACTTTTTCATAGCTTTTCCAATTCCACAGAGTGAGACCTTTTATGTAGAAATCATGGTTATTTTATAAAAGTTATATTTTATTGGTCATTTTGACCACACATCCGTTTGTGTCATTTGATGAATTTTCGTTTCTAATAAAGATCGCCATGATAAAATATAGTAAAAATGTGGTTAGGCGCTCGATTAGATAAAGACTCCATTTTTAAAGAATTTCCATTAATCATGATGATTATGCAAGTTTTGATTTGATTTTCAATTTCTTATGTGATGATGTTGAGATAGTCTATTTTATATAATCACATGACGATATCCGATGTTGCACTGAAATAAGTTTATTGATGATGTAAGGTTATTTTTCCTATAAATGATTTGTTATATGTGGTACATAAGATATATTTATATTTAAAGTCGCTAGAAACTTTCATAGAGTCTGAATCTTGTATTCTCCGTATAAGATGAAAGGTATCGGATCACTTTTCTATTTTGTTACATTATCTCTAAAATGAATTTAGTTTGTCACATGGAATTTATGGTTCCTATAAGAAAAAAAGGTAAATTTAAAGTCCTTAATTAATATTAGCATCACTTTAATCTTTCCGTCTTCTTTTTGTTTGATCTTTCCGTCCTCTTTTTGTTTCTTTTAACCATATAAATTATCTGAAAATTAAATACAACATTTTTCCGTCCTCTTTTTGTTTCTTTTAACCATATAAATTATCTGAATATTAAATACAACATTTACTGGAGCTTTGAACATAGGAGGTGACAATAAATAGAACCAATGATCGATGGCTAATCTATAATAGAAAATTAAATGTTTTGTAATTAGGTTCAATCAGAAAAATAACATGTTTACTATGTATAAAAATTAATGGTAAGAGGACTAGCCAAATTAGTTATTCATTATTTATTCATTCAGTAAATTACATGAATAATCCTTATGGTTGGGGTAATTTTTACGTTTGGGGTAATAACTAGTAGTACTCTCTTATAATTATTATTTTTGCAAAACAATAATTATTGCCTAATTAAAATACAAGAATTGATATTATCTATTAATAATCATATTAATAATAAATATACAAAATGTGTCAACTTGATAAAGGTGTGAACCTATAGGATCATATATTATTAGCAATATCACTCCATAATGATTCTTGTGCATATAGATCCAACATGCCTCACAGGGCCTACAACTTATCTGGATCGCTCTCGAGCCTTCTGTGACATCCCCAAAATCACGGCCAGAAAAGACCGGTTTGTTTATGCTTTGTTTAAAAATCAGAGTTACATTTTAAATGAAAGTGTTGCGGAATTTGTCCCAAAACAAAATATGATAAAGATTTGTCAAAAGCATTTCCATAGAAATGTATTTCATTAAAAGACTTGGGATGTCATGTTCGTACAGATCAAAAGCATAAACAGTACAATATAAGCCTTAGTACATTATTTCATATCTACAGACCTATATCCGTAATCCCTCATCCAAAACATCACACCTATGCTCATGCGCCACTACCTGTAATACAACAAACTGAGTGGGTCAGGCTTGGGAGTCTGGTGAGCACATAGGGTTTTCAACCCACAATAAATAAGTTTATTAATTTCATGGATCAACAATAACCCGATTACCCGTTCCCGTTATCCTCACTTTACGTCCCTAAACACCTATCATAAGGGACTTAGCCTAAGGATCATCATCGGGACGGACACTACTACTAAGGCGATTCCTCAGCAATAAATGTCCTAAAGGCAACCATGTGGGGGATGGAGTACATCGGTGAACACATCGTTCACAACACCTACAGGTTGCGAGCCTACCAGCGTTCCACTGGACTGTCTAGAAGAGTCCGTGGTCGTCATCTATACTCCGCTAGATGACTGGATCAACAACAACAACATTGAGGCCTCTCATCATTTTATCACACATCGTCTTATTACATCTACCCATGTTTTACCCCAATATTTTTATAGATATAAAATACATATACAGTTTAAATCATTTAAAACTTGTATAAAAACATTCATTCAACATAGATAACAAGTATACAGATAATATGCACACATAGCACGTAATATATAAAATACTTCATATCTATGTGTAACATGAAAGTAACTATGCACTCACTTGAAAAGGTGGTGATTCCGAACTCAGACAGCACTCCGCTTCTTAAATAGAATTTTCTTCGATGAAACCTAGTATTATTACCACTAGAGTTTAGTCTATTATTCGCCGAGACTAATTAATAGTCTAGCTATTATTATTATATAAGCGTTAAAAAAAATACTTATATAACCCATAATAATAGCCCAAATATTTATTATAAGTTCATAATAACAATACTAATTTTAAATATAAGCTATATTAAAATAAGGTAAGCATAACTTACTTACAAGGGGGTTTTAGCTAGGAGTCGGGCTCTGCAGGGGCAGAACTTCGTCGCTGAATCTTTCTAAGAAAGATTCGTGCAGCGCTTCAGCGCTCACCTTACTATACTAAACTACAGAAAGAGAAGTCAAATCACGAGGGACCGAAATGCTCGGGGGATAAGGAGAGAAAGACTCTTGAATCAAGAGAATGGTGCAAGAAATATGAGAGCCCAATGCTCTTATTTATACTAATTGAATTTTCAAAAACTACCCTCCATAATTACTTAATGACCTTTTAGTTATATAAACAACTAAACACCCCTCTATAATACTATTTTAAATGGATTTAATAAAATTTGTACTAAACTAATGTCGAAAGAACTCAACATTAGTCTTATAATGACCGCATCATCGATACATTTCTAATGATATATACATATGTATATATATGTGTACGTATACATGATTTATACTTTATTTTAATACGTAAATATGCTATTATAATTTGTAACTCGTTCATACGAACTCCGTTTTGACGTTCTTTATATCCACGCGTAGGTGGAGACGTACTCTACAACTTTCGTTTAGACTCCGTCGGCTAGTTTTGACTTTATTTTTAAAGTTGTATTTTTAACAGGCCGGGACAGGATTGGTCTGTTTAAAATCTCATAACTTCTTCATACGAAGTCAGATTTGGGCGTTCTTTTTATCGATGTTCTTAGTTTAACATATTCTACGACTTTTGTTTAGATCGCTAAGGCTAAATCTCGCTCTATCATATATTCACTATTCACGCTTCCCGGTATCGTGTCGGTTCTGTCGTGAAACTTCGACGGGTCATAACTTCTTCGTTATAACTCGGATTTCGGCGTTCCTTATATGCACGGAAACCTTGAGACATATTCTACAACTTTATGTAGAGATATCGGGATTATCTCACACTTTAATTTTGACGCTCAGTTTTATTCTTTATTAATTATACATTTATAATTAAATAATAAACACATAAACACACATAATTCACATAATACTCAAATATTTCACCTTTATTACTTCAAAAAGAGTTACAAGAGTTGACCTAGACTATTACATTGACAAAAATGCTTAGCCCTGAAACCCGGGCGTTACAATTCTCTCCCCCTTAGGATGATTCCGTCCCGGAATCATGCATCAGCAAACAGATGTGGATAGCGACTCATCATGTCATCCTCTGTTTCCCAAGTGAGATTCGGCCCATTCGAATGTTTCCATCGGACTAGCACCAAGTCGACCATCTTGCTTCGTAACTTCTTAGTCTTACGGTCAACAATTGCCTTAGGCTCTTCGATCAGCCTTTTACTTTCATCCATCCTTAACTCTGAGATTGGAATTATGTCGGGAACATCTCCCGTGAATTTCCTCAAATAACACACATGGAAGGTGTTATGAATACCATTGAGTTCTTCGGGCAATTCCAGCTTGTAAGCTTGGTTCCCAATCTTCTGAAGAACTTTGAACGGTCCAATAAACCTTGGACTCAACTTTCCTCGTTTCCCAAATCGTATAAGTCCCTTCCACGGTGAGACTTTAAGCAAAACAGAATCCCCAACTTCGAAAGTTATCAGTCGTCTTTTCTTGTCAGCATAGCTCTTCTAACGATCTTGTGCTACTAACATCCTTTCCCTAATCACCTTCAACTTCTCAGCAGTCTCATGGACTATCTCGGGGCCCATAAACTGCTTCTCTCCAGCTTCAAGCCAACAAGACGGCGTACAACACTTCTGCCCATACAAGGCTTGATAAGGAGCCATCTTGATGCTCGAGTGAAAACTATTGTTGTAGGAAAATTCTACCAGAGGTAAGTGCTCGTCCCAATTCCCTTGGAATTCGAGGGTACATGCTCTCAGCATATCTTCCAATGTCTGAATCGTTCTTTCACTTTGACCATCAGTTTGCGGATGGTAAGCAGTACTTAAACACAACTTTGTACCCAACTCCTCTTGTAGACTCCTCCAAAACCGTGATGTGAAACGACTATCACGATCTGATACAATCGAAAGAGGGACACCATGAAGTCTTACAATTTCCTTCATGTAAGCATTTGTGAGCTTATCCATAGACCACTTCTCGTTGGCTGCTATGAAGTGTGCACTCTTGGTGAAACGATCCACGACTACCCAAATCATGTCGTGACCGTTCTTTGTTCTGGGCAGTTTAGTCACAAAATCCATGGTGATGTCTTCCCATTTACCCATGGGTACAGGTAAAGGTTCTAAACTCCCATACGGTTTTTGATGTTGTGCCTTAACCCTCGCACATGTTACGCACTCGGCCACATACTTCGCAACATCGAGCTTCATCGTCGGCCACCAGTAGTAGGGTTTTAGGTCCCTATACATTTTAGTGCTACCAGGATGAATCGAGTACATGGTCTTGTGTGCTTCTTCCATTAGAAGATCTCTTATTCCTCCCGTCTTAGGTACCCAAATTCGATCTTGGAATACCTTCAGTCCTCGACTGTTTGTACCGAACACTAACGTTTTTCCCAAACGTTCTTCCTTTCGGTCATTCTTCTCTAAGGCTTCTTCTTGATCTTTCCTGATACTTTCCACAATCGTCGAGACGACTTCAATTCTTAACGCTCTTGGCCTTTTCCTTTCAAGGTTGACTTTCCGACTGAGAGCATCAACAACAATATTTGCTTTACCTGGGTGGTAAAGTATCTCACAGTCGTAGTCCTTGAGAAGTTCTAGCCAGCGTCGTTGCCTCATGTTCAACTCCTTCTGATTAAAGAGATACTGAAGACTCTTATGATAAGTGAAGAGCTTGCACTTCGTGTCGTAGAGGTAATGCCTCCATATTTTTAAGGCAAATACTACCGCTGCCAACTCCAGATCATGAGTGGGGTAGTTCTTTTCGTGCTCTTTCAATTGTCGGGATGCGTATGCTATCACCTTTTCTCTTTGGGTCAGAACACAACCCAAACCGACTCCAGATGCATCACTATAAACCGCGAAATCTTCGACTCCATTGGGTAGAGAAAGTATTGGTGCTTCACATAACTTCTTCTTTAGCTTCTCGAATGCCTCATCGTGTTTCTCACTCCATGTATACATAGCTCCTTTATGGGTCAAAGCTGTTAATGGAGTAGCTATCAAAGAAAAAGCCTTGGATAAATCGTCGGTAATATCCGGCTAATCCTAGAAAGATTCGAATCTCTGTGGGACTCTTTGGACGTTCCCACTTCATTACAGCTTCAATTTTTGCTGGATCAACCATTATTCCCTCCTGGTTAACCACATGACCCAAGAACTGGACTTCCCGTATCCAAAAGTCGCATTTGGAGAACTTTGCAAAAAGCTTCTCCTTCTTTAACACCTCCAACACTTCTCGTATATGCTTGCCATGCTCCTCCTGGCTTTTCGAGTAGATGAGAATGTCGTCGATGAACACTATCACAGATTTATCGAGGAATGGTTTACAAACCCTATTCATCAAATCCATGAATGCTGTAGGAGCATTGGTTAGTCTGAATGACATAACCAAGAACTCGTAGTGTCCATATCTTGTTCTGAATGCAGTCTTCTCAATATCCTGCTCTCTCACCTTCAGCTGGTGATATCCTGACCTAAGATCGATCTTTGAGAAGTAGCTCGAACCTTGCAGCTGATCGAATAGATCATCAATCCTCGGCAATGGATACTTGTTCTTCACCGTTGCCTTATTCAGCTCTCGGTAGTCTATGCACATCCTCATGCTTCCATCCTTATTCTTCACGAATAACACCGGAGCTCCCCAGGGTGATGAACTAGGTTGAATGAAACCGCTGTCCAACAGCTCCTGAAGTTGCATCATGAGCTCCTTCATCTCCGTCGGTGCTAATCGGTAAGGTACCTTTACTATCGGCATTGTTCCTGGTAACAAGTCTATACGAAACTCCACTTGCCTATCAGGTGGTAATCCGGGAAGATCTTCGGGAAAGACTTCCGGATAATCACACACAACCGGTATATTCTGCACCTCTTTCTTTTCTTTCTTAGCATCGATTACGAATGCCATGTATGATGCACATCCTTTGGACAAACATTTCCTGGCTTTCATCAAGGAGATGATTCCAGAATTCACTCTGCGTTTGTCCCCGTACACCATAAATGATTCCTTTCCGGGTGGGTTTATCCTAACTATCTTCTTTCGGCATAATATCTCGGCATCGTTGGCGCTAAGCCAATCGATACCCAAAACGATATCGTAACCGTTTAACTCTATGGGTAATAGTTCCTCATGGAATTTGTTTCCGTTTAAGTCAATGACGATGTTCCTAATACGATTACTAACAGGTACGAATTTGCCACTGGCAACTTCTACAATCAGGGTATTATCAAGTTTTTCTACAGGTAATGCTAATTTCACACTAAATTTATGCGACACAAAGGAGTAGTTGGCTCCGGAATCAAACAGTATATTTGCAGGCAAACCATTTACAAGAAAGGTACCTGAAGCAACATCTGCTGCCTCCTTCGCAGCCTCGAGCATCATCTGGAAGGCTCTCGCCTTCGGCTTTGGTGGTATGTTGGGTCTTCCTGCCTCCTTCTTCTTCGGGCAGTCCTTCAAAATGTGCCCTTCTTCATTACACCCATAACAGGCCTTCTGGTTGAGGGTGCATTCATTGGCATAGTACCCAGGCTTTCCGCATTTGTAACAAGTGACTCCTCCATCACACTTCCCAAAGTGCTTCTTCTTGCACTTGTCACACCACTTTGCTTCTGATCCCCCTCCTCTTGAACCCGACTTCGAGAATTTACCTTTCTTACCGGACCTCGAGGATCCGTCAAATTTCCTTTTCTCTCCCACTTCCGCTCTCTCCAGACCCTTCTCTCGTATCTGGATCTCCACATTCTTAGCAGTCCAGATGGCGGCTTTCAGAGTGGTAGTTTGCTTGACCATTGTACCGATGTCCGCTGGTAATCCGAGGGCAAATTTGTTAACCTTGGAGAGTTCAGTTGGGACGAGGTGAGGAACAAGCTTCATTTTCTCAGTAAAGCTTGCAGCGTATTCAGTAACGCTCATTCTTCCCTTCTTCAAATTCTGGAATTCGTTGTTGATCTCCAGAAGATCCTGCTCAGAGCAGTATTGCATCTTCAACTGTACCAGAAAATCCTCCCACGACATTTTGCTTGCTTCACCTTTGGGCATCGAATCAGCTAATAGCTTCCACCAGCTTAGTACTCCAGATTTTAATAGAGGAACTGCGAGAGCGGTCTTCTGCCTATTGCTACACTCGCAACTCTCAAACATTGTCTCCATCTCAGAGATCCAGTTCATGACTTCCACCGGCGTCGGGCTTCCAGATAGACTCGGTGGCTTGGATGCCATGAAATCCTTGTATTTGCATCCACGTCCATCATTTCCTCCATCTTGGTGGTTTTGCCTAACTATTGGTGGGTTTGCTTGACCAATAGTCCCACTGTAGTTTCCTTCTTTAGTCTGCCCTTTGTTCAATTCGGGCTGTTCGATCTGAATAGTCGCTTCCTCTCGATTTTGCTGGAGCAAACGCCTGGTTTCCTCCATTTGACGATCCAACATTGCATGGATCATCGCTTGCACTCCGGCCATCGTTATTGGTCCAGCAGCGGCTTCCACAACTGGTATTTTCTCGATCACTGGGGGTTGGTTCCTACCTCCATTTGCGTTCGCGTTTCCACTATGGGTCCTTGCCATCTTGACCTATACACCGAATAAGGTGAATTTAGATCTTTATTTAGGAGAGACGTTTTAAATCGTCCTTATCACTCCGAAACGTTAACATGCTAGTTCTAATATCGTAGTCGTACGTTTAGAATCCTAAACACATAAGGTTTCCAGATCCGGTCGGCAACAGACCATAGATCCGAACAAAATAACAGCATATCATGCATAAAGCATTTAGCACATAAAGGCATTTTAGGCATAATTCCTAAAATAAGCTAGTGCTCACGCCTCACAATCATCGCTTAGCATTCTAAGTTTAAGTCTAGAAATCCTACAAATTCCTAGTTCGCTTAAACTAATGCTCTGATACCAACTGTGACATCCCCAAAATCACGGCCAGAAAACACCGGTTTGTTTATGCTTTGTTTAAAAATCAGAGTTACATTTTAAATGAAAGTGTTGCGGAATTTGTCCCAAAACAAAATATGATAAAGATTTATCAAAAGCATTTCCATAGAAATGTATTTCATTAAAAGACTTAGGATGTCATGTTCGTACAAATCAAAAGCATAAACAGTACAATATAAGCCTTACTACATTATTTCATATCTACAGGCCTATATCCGTAATCCCTCATCCAAAACATCACACCTATGCTCATGCGCCACTACCTGTAATACAACAAACTGAGTGGGTCAGGCTTGGGAGCCTGGTGAGCACATAGGGTTTTCAACCCACAATAAATAAGTTTATTAATTTCACGGATCAACAATAACCCGATTACCCGTTCCCGTTATCCTTACTTTACGTCCCTAAACACCTATCATAAGGGACCTAGCCTAAGGATCATCATCGAGACAGACACTACTGCTAAGGGGATTCCTCAGCAATAAATGTCCTAAAGGCAACCATGTGGGGGATGGAGTACACCGGTGAACACATCGTTCACAACACCTACAGGTTGCGAGCCTGCCAGCGTTCCACTGGACTGTCTAGAAGAGTCCGTGGTTGTCATCTATACTCCGCTAGATGACTGGATCAACAACAACAACATTGAGGCCTCTCATCATTTTATCACACATCGTCTTATTACATCTACCCATGTTTTACCCCAACATTTTTGTAGATATAAAATACATATACAGTTTAAATCATTTAAAACTTGTATAAAAACATTCATCCAGCATAGATAACAAGTATACAGATAATATGCACACATAGCACGTAATATATAAAATACTTCATATCTATGTGTAACATGAAAGTAACTATGCACTCACTTGAAAAGGTGGTGATTCCGAACTCAGACAGCGCTCCGCTTCTTAAATAGAAGTTTCTTCGATGAAACCTAGTATTATTACCACTAGAGTTTAGTCTATTATTCGCCGAGACTAATTAATAGTCTAGCTATTATTATTATATAAGCGTTAAAAAAAATACTTATATAACCCATAATAATAGTCCAAATATTTATTATAAGTTCATAATAACAATACTAATTTTAAATATAAGCTATATTAAAATAAGGTAAGCATAACTTACTTACAAGGGGGTTTTAGCTAGGAGTCGGGCTCTGCAGGGGCAGAACTTCGTCGCTGAATCTTTCTAAGAAAGATTCGTGCAGCACTTCAGCGCTCACCTTACTATACTAAACTACAGAAAGAGAAGTCGAATCACGAGGGACCGAAATGCTCTGGGGATAAGAAGAGAAAGATTCTTGAATCAAGAGAATGGTGCAAGAAATATGAGAGCCCAAGGCTCTTATTTATACTAATTGAATTTTCAAAAACTACCCTCCATAATTACTTAATGACCTTTTAGTTATATAAACAACTAAACACCCCTCTATAATACTATTTTAAATGGATTTAATGATATTTGTACTAAACTAATGTCGAAAGAACTCAACATTAGTCTTATAATGACCGCATCGTCGATACATTTCTAATGATATATACATATGTATATATATATATATATATGTGTGTGTGTGTACGTATACATGATTTATACTTTATTTTAATACGTAAATATGCTATTATCATTTGTAACTCGTTCATACGAACTCCATTTTTGACGTTCTTTATATCCACACGTAGGTGGAGACGTACTCTACAACTTTCGTTTAGACTCCGTCGGCTAGTTTTGACTTTATTTTTAAAGTTATATTTTTAACAGGCCGGGACAGGATTGGTCTGTTTAAAATCTCATAACTTCTTCATACGAAGTCATATTTGGGCGTTCTTTTTATCGATGTTCTTAGTTTAACATATTCTACGACTTTTTTTTAGATCGCTAAGGCTAAATCTTACTCTATCATATATTCACTATTCACGCTTCCCGGTATCGTGTCGGTTCTATCGTGAAACTTCGACGGGTCATAACTTCTTCGTTATAACTCGGATTTCGGCGTTCCTTATATGCACGGAAACCTTGAGACATATTCTACAACTTTATGTAGAGATATCGGGATTATCTCACACTTTAATTTTGACGCTCAGTTTTATTCTTTATTAATTATGCATTTATAATTAAATAATAAACACATAAACACACATAATTCACATAATACTCAAATATTTCACCTTTATTACTTCAAAAAGAGTTACAAGAGTTGACCTAGACTATTACATTGACAAAAATGCTTAGCCCTGAAACCCGGGCGTTACACCTTTGGCATGACTGGACCGCCTCACAGGGCCTACAGCCTATCCGGACCGCTCATCAGGCCCTCGTCCAGATTGGACCGCTTCATAAGACCTACAATCTATTTGGACTGCCTCGGGTATCTTGGCCTTCATCACAAAGCAGGGCCGCCTCAACCCACCAACCATAACATGTCGACATATACATAACATATAAACATATAACCAGTTCGAAGAGAATAGGCAACTCTATAGATCACTACAACATAGCAACAACCTATAACTTAGGATACAGATCAAACAGATCAATACAACATAATAACATATGGTAAATCAGGATATCATTCCAATGGTTCGGCCTTGGTGCCTTTGACTTGAAAGTACAGTGAGGAAGAGTCACCTCTCATTCTGAACAATAGCTTATAAGGTCCCGACTCCACATCTCAGCTCTAACCGACACCTATCCATCCAAATGACCAATTCTCAAACACAATCCAAAATACCCTCAATTCAAACATGATCAAAGTCAAAGTTAAAATCAACACCCAGTCGAGCCAACCCAATTGAGTCGACTCAAATGAGTATGATGGGCGTACTCGGTGTTTGACCTACTTACGGGGCGTTGACCGCGTACGTGCAGCGTACCACTTGCTACTCTCAAGTACACGCCCTGTTCAACCTTTTTTCCATTAAGAGCTTAATTTTCCAATTCTTCACCTCCAAAGTCAGATCCAAGACTAAAATACCATTATGAGTCATAAAGTTTCCAACTTTATGACATTGCATGTCTATTAAGTACTTAAAACACAAATCCTCAACATCTTAATGCATTAAGACCCTCTCTAGCTTGCACGGGGAAACAATAACCAACAAGACCACATTTTTGTAACTGAAAACCCCTAAAAAGGTCCGAAAGGACGACTTATTGGGTCAAGAACATGCCATGATCAAAAATCACCATTTTGGGACCAAAAAGTGTCTTAAAGGAACTAATGTCTAGATCTACAAGATGGAGTGATCAAGATGAAAACTTTTTACCTTCTGGAGCTTGCTAATAAGGAAGAAATCTTAGATCCAAGGTGCTTCCCAAAATCCAAGTTTTTCACCCCACTCTCTTCTTGTTCAATAACACTTCTAAACACTCCAAAGGGCTCCAAAATGTTCTCTTTTACTACGGTTTGCTTGGGGGTCGATTCCCATAGAGGAAGGTGGAATAAGATGATATGTGAGGCTATAATGAGGTTTAAATATGGACCAAACCCTAAAAATTAGGGTTTGTCATTTCTTCATGTAAGCCCCGCATACGAGGCGTACGCCCCGCATACTAGGGCGCACCCTAGTACGCCTAGCATATACAATGTACGCTCAACATACAACACTTGGCTAATATTACTATATTGACACAATGGGCCAATTGCAATCCTTCCTAATCCCAAGGGCTAAAATATAATATAATTCAAACATGGGGTTGAAATTACCTTGACATCGGGATGTTAACATATGCAACATATTCTTGTACCTTTAAAAAAACCATTTACTGAAATGGTGACTATGGAGTAAGGGTAACTTTTGAGGTACAATTTTTACAATAAGTTAAGTTGGTATGATAGCAAGTGTACTTTTTGAAGTATCGGTGTTAAAAATTTTCAAATGTTTTTTGGTGAAGAGTAAATGATTTCTGAGGATTATTGAACGTACAAACAACACAACTATGTGTACAAACAACTGTTGCAAGGAGTGAAGTCGTACACAAAAAATCTTAACTAAAAACGATTTTATGATAATATGAACTTGATAATAGGGTACAAATTTGTAAAAAAATTATCTTACCTTAGTTTGCTTAAAAATCCACCAAAATATGAACAAAAAAATAAATCTGAAAAAATTCTCGTTTTCCTTTTCTAAGCTTTTAAAGAAGACATTAAATAGACAACTTCAAAGGAGTTGTACATATCATTATCATTATATACTTATAAAGAAAACATTTTTCCTTTCACCACATTCATTTGAAACTCCCATGACTTTTCAATTTCTTTTTAATAATAATTATAATTTGTTAATTAGGTTAAATAAATATCAAACCTAAAGTGTAATCATATATAAACTAAATTTCAATATTAAAATAATATCTTTACTTCTACTTATAAATTTATGTTTTTTAACTTTTAACATATTATATTTAATTTATTAGTTATAATATATTGTTGGATTCAAACCATTATCATTTTAAAGATACAAATTTGGAACAATTTGTATAAATTACTTAAATTATTAATTTAAATATAAAATGGCAGAGTCAACTTAAATATAAATTTTAATTTAACTGAAACAACCTAAAAAGTATTCTGTAAATAGTTCAAAGTGATAAATTGTAGTGTCTTTTCTAATAATGATTATAAGATGGTTAATAATGTTAAATAAATATCAAACTTAAATTGTAATCATAAATAAACTAAATTTCAATTTTAAAATAATATATTTACTTCTGCTTATAAAGTTATGTATTTAACTTTTAACATATTATACTTAATATATTAGATTTAATATGTTGTTATATGTAAACCATTATCAGTTTAAATCTATAACTTTTGAACAGTTTGAATAAAATACTTATATTGTTAACACAATATCAACTTAAATATAAATTTCAGTTCCACTTAAAAAACCAAAAAAAATTTGTAAATAGTTAAAAGTGATAAATGCACAAACTAAATTGTAATCTTGATTTAACTAAAATATTTCCTAAAGATATTTTTATAATCGTTAAAATTTTCAAATAAGTAGTTTAAAATAAGTTAGAATAATAATAATTAAAAATAACTCAATATAAATCATTATATTGTTACCTTTAAAATCAAAAGATAATGTTTGATATTTTAAATAATTATAATGATAGAAATTCAAACATTAAGCAAATAAATTTTAAAAAATTAATTAACAATAACAACAACCATAAATAATGTTAAATCATATATTATATTTAATTTTATTCATGTGTAACCCGCAGGTAAAATTCATTCACGATTGAGATTATGAAGTTCTAATATATATATATATATATATATATATATATATATATATATATATATATATATATATATATATATATATATATATATAGGTTGAGGTTTATTTGAGACCATTCTAATTTTGTGAGACCGTGAGACCAAATCTAAAAATAATTTTAAAATGCAAAATAAATGGAAAAATCCAAAAGTTCTTTTTTTAAATATTATTTTCGGAACTTGAACTAACTAAAAAAAATTAAAAAAAAATCCGTTTTTTTTTGAAAAATAAGTGAAATATTCTAATTGGAATATTACACGGACATATTCTAAAAAATAATTTTAAAATGTAGAATAAACGGAAAAATCTAAAAATTCTTTTTTTAAATATTATTTTCGGAACTTGAATTAATTAAAAAATTTAAAAAATAAAAAATATATTCCATTTTTTTTAAAAATACGTGAAATATTCTAATAGAATATTACACTAACATATTCTAAAAAATAATTTTAAAATACAAAATAAATGGAAAAATCCAAAAAATCTTTTTTTAAATATTATTTTCGGAACTTGAATTAACTAAAAAAAATAAAAAAAAAATGTGTCTCACGGTTTCACAAAATTAGATCATCTCACATTAACCTAATATATATATATATATATATATATATATATATATATATATATATATATATATATATATATATATATATATATGTTATCGTATAATTCAAAATAATCAATATATTATATTCACTTAATATACAAATTATTATATCAAATTTAACAACGACGTTATTGTTATATTTTAAAAAACATATATTTATAAAAACCTATATAGGTGTTTCTGCACATTCCAATGTCAACTTAAATATAAATTTCAATTTCACATAAAAAACCAAAGAATATTTTGAAAATAGTTAAAAGTGGTAAATTGTAGTGATAAATGAAAAAAAACTAAATTGTAATCTCAATTTAACTAAAATATTTTTCTTAAACATATTTTTATAATCGTTAAAAGTTTCCAGATAAGTAGTTTAAAATAACTTATAATAATAATAGTTAAAAATAACTCTATATAAAAATAATGTTTGATGTTTTAAATAATTATAATGATAGAAATTAAAATATTAATCAAATAAATTTTAAAAAATTAATTTACAACAATTATAAAAAAAAACATTAAACCATATATTAGATTTAATTTTATTCATGTGTAACTTGCAGGTAGAAGTTATTCAAACGATTGGGATTATGAAGTTCATATAATTCAAAATAATCAATATATTATATCAATTTAGTATACAAATTATTATATCAAATTTAACAAAATGTTATTGTTATATTTAAAAAAACCATATATTTGTAATGACTTCAGCTATATAGGTGTTTCTGCGCAACGCACAGACATTCTCCTAGTAAAATCATTGATTAAAGGGAATTATCTGAAAATATATGAATTGAAAATGGGGTAAAACCCATAAAAACTTTTTCTCTTTTTATATTCTTAAATTTTTTTTATGAAAACACAAAATCAGTGCTCACAAACAACTAGAATGAAGTTATATCCGAAAAATCATGAACCAAAAATGATTTTTCTTGATAATGAGCTAGTAACAGAGGCAAGGACTTGTAAAAAAAAATCTTTTCTCCTCCCTCAGGTTGTTGAAAAATCCACCAAAACATGAACAAAAGTAGACCTGAAAGAATTTTCGTTTCCTTCTCTAAGCTTTTAAAGAAAACACTAAATAGACAACTTCAAAGGAGTTGTACACAGAAAATCATAAACTGAAGGTGATTTCTTGATAAAATAAACTGAAAATAAGGTAAATAATTACGAAAAATTCTTCTCCTCTCAAGTTGCTTGGATAAAACACCAAAATATGAACAGAGATAGGGAACACATGTAAGAACCTCTTTTCTCCCCGATCTTGCTAAGGTGAACCATCAAAATATAAGTAAAAATAGGTATGAGTTGGTGTTTTTAAACTTGAGAGATGATTAAGTGAACAAAAATGTGCAGATCTAGAGATCTGAGCTAAAATGAAGTAGATCTATGGATCTTAGTAAAAACTTGATCAAATCTAGAAATTTAAACGATGGTGAAGCAGACCTGAATAGATCTTAGCAATAACTAACGGATCTGAACAAATATTAGCAAAATCCAAACTGATCTAAACCAAATGATGTTAGAAATGAATAGGTTTGAGAAAACCTGAGGTGAAATGCAACAGATACGAATAGATCTAATCAAGAACGAGCTTGAAACCAAGCGAGACGGTGGTTGCTTGTTCTGGTCCGGGATGGTGCCAAATGAAATGCAACATATACGAATAGATCTAACTTCAACAATCAAGTTAGATCGGTTGGTAGAGATGAGATGGTTCCTCTTAGATGGAGAGAACCATCTTGGTGTTGGGGGTAGTGTATGGCGGTTGAAGGCAAAGGGTGGCGGTTGAGTCACCACGTCAGAGTCTAGGATGGTGGCTAAGCTACAGGAGGTAGTCCCCCTCCATGGACGAGAAACTGTTCACTTTATAGGGTAAAATTAGGTTAAAGGGAATTAGGTCAGGCCTTAGGCTAGCCCAACTAGCAAGGAGTTGGGCAAGGCCACCTAAAAACGCCAGGCGAGGTTGGCGGGTGCGCACTAGGAAAGGCTGGCAAGGGAGCCAGGCAAGGCTGTCAGGAGAGTGCCAGGCAAGGCTGGTGTGCGAGAGCTATCTAGGCCATGCTAATGGGCCTAATATCGTCACTAAACAACATACATATATCACTAATGCACTCCCTAGGCTATCCTATAAATCCTCGCCTCATTGGCCTTTGTAATGCTAGGAACTTCTATCAACACCACAGGTTGCCTTATGCATGCAAATTATACACAATATGGGATCAAAAATACTTTCAAATAAATGACTCTACCCTAAGCCCACAAATTACAAGGAACAAAAAATAAGGCTAAATTAGTCATTTTAGGCTATATGATCCTAATTGTATATAATTTTTAAACATACACTTAGCAAATAACTTCATCACATAGATTCTAAATAATAAATAACATCCAATTCCTCTTAGGATACAAGGCATCATAAATCATGCAATTCTATCATGTAATTCCTGAAAGTATCATTAGCCCTATCCTAGCATGCAATTCACATAAACACATCATGCTCATGTATGAGTATTTTGGGAATCACTTACTTGAGCTCGGATGATTACACGCATCGCACCCATTGCTTTGTGAAAATCTTTTAAGTTAATTTAATTTTCTTTTTAAAAAGATTATCAATTCCTTAGTTTGAGTTCCGATACACTCAAGAGTGTGCTTGAATCCTTCAAACCAAGGCTCTAATACCAACTTGTTACATCCCAAAAATACTAATAAAAACTTTCATTTTTCCAACCATCAATTCCACATAATGTATGTTCCAAAATTAACCATAGCAAAATATAACACAATCATCAGAATAAAACAATGATCATCAGTGTAGAAAATCATAAGGGGGATATTGTGTAGTCAAGCTAGGCACTTCCCTTTTGAATTAGAAGTACCTGAAAATGTTAAACCAAAAAATCATAAGCACAAAGCTTAATGAGTTTCCCAAAATACCACATACAATACATATTAGGCCCCACCATCATATCAGGCCTTGTCTATCTTACAAACAGGCCATGCCCAACATACAAACGGGCCCAACCCAACATATCAATGTAACGTCCGCGTTTCCTGCTAGATTGGTCATAGTGTGTAATCACCATGGTCAACTATTATAACCTTTATAGGAATGAATAAGAAAATACTATTCATATATTTATGTGCTTATGTGTTTTATTCGATATTTTATGCAAATTTTATAAGTATTTATTAACATAATAAATAAGACTAAAGTACACGTCAAAAATAAAAGATTAATTAGGACAAATAATCTTAACCTTGTCGTAGTATACATAATAAAGATCTCCAAAGATATAAGGAACGCTCGAATCCGACTTAAAATGAAGAAATTGTGCTTCTTCGAAGTTGTGCGATTAAACCGACACGACTTTATGTACTGTAAAAAGTAAAATTTGGATAAATTACTTTTTAGCCTAAGTGATCTAAATGAAAGTTGTTGTAGTCGTTAAATCGAGATCATACATATAAGGAACATCCAATTTTGACTTCATAAGAGGTAGTTATGATTTTTCAATGTTCCAACATAGCAGTGTGGGCACAGAAATCGAAATTCTAATCGGTTGATCGTTAGAAAAAGCATTCTAAACGAGAATTGAAGATCTTGTTAATAGGAGTCTAACAATATAAAGTATGTCGAAAACATATGTCGGATGAGAGAGTTATGTATTTTATATAGGCTTTAATAGTCTAAGCTTGTGTGCAACAAATGAACTCAAAATTAGTCGACGAAATCTAAATTAAAGTTGTAGATCCCATCGATAGCTACACATGGATATAAAGAACACAAAAAACAAAGCTCGTACGAAGAAGATACGCAATTTTGAAATTTTGAAAAATGGCACCCACAACGCTGATAGGTGCATTTTATACACCTATTTTGCATCTTTATTTTTGTCCTTTCAAAGCATTCTACTTCATAATTCTTGCATTTAGTTAAATATTTGGGCAATTGCATATTTCATTAAGAATGTCTGGTACTTCACTATTTTTGATTTATTTTGGAGGCATTATGGAGCATGGAACTTGGAGCTTGCAGCATGGAGCTTTAGAGCATGAAAAGAAGATGTACCGGTAATGCCATGGAAGAGAATATGAATACATAACTGGAACACTCTAAAATTTCAAACCAATTTAAACTTTTCAAAAACATCCCAATTCATTAAGTTATTACAAAAAGGTTTTCAATACATTTATTATCAGAGTATTCCCAGAACCATAACATAAAACATAAACATGAGGAGTGGTACGATCACGCCTTCACCTTGCCATGGTCTCCTAAAGTACCTGAAAAACATTAAACAACAACTGTAAGCCCGAAAGCTTAGTGAGATACCCCAAAATACCAACCACATATACCACGCAAAACATATCATAACCGAACAGAACAACCATGCACTTCGGGTCTACTGTGTGACTGGTTCGCCACACGGGCCTTCATTCCACCTGGTCCACCCTCTGAGTCTAACCATATCCCTCGAGTCTGCAGTGTGGTTGGTCCGCCCGCACCGGGCCTTCAACCCACCTGGTCCACTCTCTGAGTCTACAGTATGACTGGTTCGCCCGCATCGGGCCTTCAATCGGCCTGGTCCACTCTCCGAGCTTCGGCACGTCTGGTCCGCCCTCGTGGGGCCTACAGCCTATCCGGACCGCTTGCTGGGCCTTCGGAATAACCGGTCCACCCTGGGTATGTTGGCTTACAGCACAAAGCGGGACCCGCCTCAACCCAACCCCAGTCAAACAACCATGCACATAAACATACAATCATATAACAATTCACATCCAATCGAACCGATCTAACAGATCACATAACATAACATACTCTAAACAGGATACCAACCTAACCGGCCACTAGCATAGCATCATCCTATATATACCAGGATACCGACCTTAACTAGGTCTCTAACATATACCATCCTAACTACCAGGATGCAACATAGCAAAGCAACAACATAACAACAATACCCGGACTACAATCCGATAAAGGGCCGGCCTTAGACCCTGTCGATATAGTGAGGATAACTCACCTTGCGACTGCTAACTGAAAAGATAAGATCACGCTGCTCCAACCTCTTACACGAACTCCACCCCTGATAATGCCAAAAGACTGAACCCAATAAATACCAAAAATTACCAAAATGCCCTTGGAAGTCAACTGGTCAACTCTTGGTCAAAGTCAAAGTCCTCAGTCAAAGTCAAACTTCATGACTGACCCTACTCGCCGAGTCAGCCCGCTGCTCGTCGAGTTCCTCAACTCTGAAAAGTCCCATCTTAACTCACTGAGTCATCCCTAGACTCACCGATTCTTAGCTTAACCAGAAAAGGCTAGGACCTCAAGACCAGACTCGCCGAGTCCAAGAACAGACTCGGTGAGTCCAAGGCTATCTTTAACCAACTCGCCGAGTTGTTCTTCCAACTCGTCGAGTTCCTGCCCACCTTCATGCAACTCGCCGAGTACACCCTTGTGACTCGCCGAGTACCCCTAGATCTTAATCCATACAAAAGCTTTCCAGGCCATGCAGATGATCCAAACCATAGATCTACCCTACTACGACCCCTCCATCACGCTAAGTTGCAAACTTTACGTGAATCCAAGGAGATCTAAGCATAATATACTCTAGGGTTAGGGTTTGGGACAAGATGGCCTCACCAATCACTCAAGAACATGGACTTTAATGCACTCTAGACCTTCTCCATTCTAGATCTGAGGTAGCAAGCCCATATCTAATCTCCAAACTCGAAATATCACAAGCTATTCTTTCTAAATACTCCAAAATGATGAATCTAAATGAATAACAGCCCAAGCAACGAAATAATACCTCAAAAAGGAAGCTCCAACAAAAGAGAAATTTGAATCCTAGCAAAGCCCCTTTCTCCAAGCCTCCTAACTCTCCAAGATCTTTTCCAAAATCTCTTCTCCAAGGTTCAAATGCTCTTAAATTACTCACAAACATGCATTAGGGTTTTCTGGACTTCAAGAGAGGGTAAAGAGGCTAGGGAGAGGGTATTATGTTCATTATATAGGGCTCCACCCCCGGGATTAGGGTTTTCTCCATACAGCAGCAACTCGTCGAGTCCACCCATGAGACTCGCCGAGTTGGTCACTTATCACTCGACCTGAATGCGACTCAACTCGCCGAGTTGCTCTTCCATATTTACACTTTGAACCCTGAACTTGCACTCTTGAACTCGGGTTGTTACAATAACCTGAGTCATTGTTGCATTGTCATCATAGCAATAGACTATGTTTGAAATATGGTTCATTTCACACCGATGTCCTTTCCCATCTTATATTTGAGCAACATGACTCGTGGTGAAGCTACATTAAAGATGGAGCCACCGGTGAATACTTATTGGACTTTTAGAAAAAGCATGGGCCATGCCAAATACACATGGTCAAGACAAATGGCCATGCCAAAAACACATGGGCAAAAGGCATGACCATGCTAAAAACGCATGGTCTTATGGCAAGCACATGAGCCTTATACAACAAGGGAAAATGTCATTTCATCATCCGAAGATGGTTTTTGGAGAATGCAATCTTGGGCAAATTTGGGAGATTTCTTGGAGCTTTTGAGAAGACCAAATCGTTAAAAACATTTTTGATTTCAACTTGTAAGCATTAAACATTTCCAATTCCATCTTTCTCTTTGATTGATTTGTTCTTAGCCATGTGTGGCTAAGAAACCCTATTTTCTAGTTCTTGTTCAAAACATGTTGATTGCTTGACTTGAAGCATACGATTTGATGTTTGATTTGTGATTCTATTCTAGTGATTATATTTTTGTTTAAACTAGAATCCTTAAATTTGATTGGCCACTTTCATGAATTGCATTTTGTGTAGTTAATTAACTTTTAGGGCACCTAATCATTCTATTAAGTAATAATTGGTAACATGTAATAATTTTTCTTATTGTAAAACATATATCACATGTTTTCACACTTCCAAGCATATGAGAAGAAATGGATATTGTTGGGAAGCTTGTACAAAACTTAATGTCATTTTTCAATAGGGAGATGATTTGTACACAAATTTTTTTCTCCATACACAACAATTGATTTTTTAAAATGTTGTACTGTACAACTCTATAATGCATAAATTGTTGTGTATGGCAAAAAGTTGTTGTGTAAAAATCACTTCCCTTTTCAATACAATCTAAGAGTGTGTTTAGGTTGAATTAGTAAAGCTAGGTCTAGTCAAAGGGTGTGTTTTGGTTTGATAATTTGGCAAGCGATAGGTATTAGACCGTGTTAATATCTTTTAGTACCAACTTAGAATAGCAATCATGAATTACATCAAGTCATAATCAAGTTGAACAACAACATTGAGAACTAGAACTAGAACCCTTCAATCAAATTGCTTACAAGTTTATTTCAATTTGTGCATGCTTTAAAAGTAGATTGTTATTTTATTATTTTACTTTTGCAAACAAAACTCCCTTTGTGAACAAAGTACCTTGAGCAAAAAGGAATAGAATTTTATCCTGTGTCTCCATGGTTCGACCCTTCTTGCATTATACTACTTTTTAGTACATTAAAGCAGTGTATTTGGAGTCTGTTGTCCCCCTATTATTTGTTGGGTTTGACACACCTAACAAGTTGGCGTTGTTTCCGGGGGCATAATGTTACTAATTGTTTATGTTAATATTTTTGTGAGCAGGCACATCTGTATAAAAAAAAATAACAAAAAATAGTGTGGCTCGGAAATAAACACTCCTTACATTAAAGACCAACTTTCTGACATAGCCCAGATAGTTATGATGATTGGAAAGGACCAAAGTGTGCAGCCCACACCTATTCCTTGTGATTTTTGCACTCAAAATGGACATCAAACCAATGTGTTTCCATATTTACAAGGGGAATGGGAGGAAGCGCAGGAAAGGGAAAGCTACTACTGGCCAAACCAATGGAGTTATGATCAACCTCAACATGATTAATGGTGGGAAAACAACCAAGATTGGGGAAACATCCAATGCCAAAACCCATACCAAGCTTGGGGAAATGACTAATACCAACTAACTCCACAGTTCCAACAACCATATCCTCCACCTCCCCCAACAAACTGAAACTTTGAGCATGTCCTTGGAAGACATTGTGAAAAGCATTGTCACTACTAGCCAAATCTTCCAGGAAACAACCAAAGCTAGACTCAAAATCTTAGAGCAACAAATTGCACAACTTACTCAATCTGTGAGTATATTGGAAACTTAAGGCAAATTACCATCGCAGACCAAAGAGGACCCAAGGAATACCATTTCTACCATCACCATGAATGATGAGAAACATTTTGATGACCCAAGATTGCAATTTAAAGATGGGGAAGAGGATGAATAAGTAAAAGTGAAAAGGTTATCAAGAAAGAACTAGAAATTGAGAAGGCTGACACAGAAGTTGTAGAGGATGCGTTGGAGGTTGAAAAAAAAAGATGAGCCAACCACTACCAATGAGAAGATCCTTTCAATGGTAGAGCAAACACTAGAGTTGAAAACGATAAATTTGTCGGAACCTTCAAAGGATGTATATCCCGAGAAGGAAGAGACTCAATCGGTCATCAACTCAACCACCCTATCAAATAAAGAAGAGTTGATTACCTTACTAGACAAGTACATAAAAGGGGTCAATTGGATGATTGCTATCATCAAGGGTCTATGTCCAGCATGGTTCCCAAGTGTAAGGTCCTGAAACGGATCTTACCAATGATCAAGCAAACAAAACAATCGATTATAATAATAATGAAGTAGAAACAGAATTCATAACAAGCTTGCACACGCTTCTATTAACGAAAAATGTCTGGTACAACTTGTTTACAGCAACCGTGAACTCTATGGCATCAACAACCACAAATGACCTACATAACCTCTATATATAGTGGACCTAGGCCAACTCTGGGTTTACGACCGTAAACAGCTTACGGCCATAAACTCATAGCATGGCCGTAAACTACAAACCAACCTACCAAAACTGCATACAAACCCAAAACAACCTATTACAAAGAAAGCCTAGACCAAACCATTAACTAGACCCTTCAATCTTCCCCTTGGTTTGGTGCTAGCTCGGATTAAATCTTTGTCGACCACCCTCACATCTGCCTGCCCCATTGCTCCGTTCCACATACGATTATTGATGATCTCGGCAATCATGGACGTGTACTCCTTCGCGGATTGCTCAAAAATCTCCTTGGAAACTTTAATTTGATGATGAATCAGATGATGAATATCCCACTTCCTGAACTAGAACAAATCCCTTTGATCATAAAGACTGATGCATCCATCTTTAAGTTTGATAACAATAGACGCTGTAGTCTCGTCGAAAACCCAGTAAAGCATGGAGCTTAGGGATCCATCTGGGTAACTTTGAAGCACAAGGATTTGTTTAACCTGATTGGTTGCAGGCCACATCACCACCTGAAGTGGATGACTAGTCTTGGGATCTATGACATCTAGATAATGCTTGATAACAGACTTAACAATCTTCATCGTAGGAAAACCCCTTTTCACCTGTTCTTCTAGGAAATGTTTGAACTGAGTTGCCTGTTGATTATCTGAGGGATTTGCAAACGGAGATTGTGATAGCTCCAATAGATCCACACTAGTCCACGAATTGAAATCATGACAGTCTTTGTAGAGCTCAATTTTGCCACTCTTTCTTCGCAATATCCACATGTTTAGGGTATCATAAAATCCCCAAGAAATGATCCCAGACCTATCACCATACGTATCTCTAAAGCGTACGGCCTCAAGATCAGTAACAGTGATTGTTGGTTTATCCCCTGGTGCATTTTTTCAGAACTCCTCTTAAACAAGACTTGTCCCTTTTCAGCAGCTTGAGCTTGTCTATCACATATAATTGCCGCAACATGAGGAGCATGAGCGGGCTCTTCATCAAAACGTTTTACAACCCATGAAGTCTGAACGGTTGGCATGGCAACAAGATGAGCTTGAGTATGTAGATTGATCTTGTACTCGTCTGCATATGTTTTGTATTTGACACCAAGATCTCCTTCAAGCTTCTTCTTCAAATCAAAACAACTGGAGGTAAGGAGATTAAAATGGGCTTAAAGATCAGAGATTTTCTTTGTCTTTATCGCTCGATCATCCTAAAGATTAGAAACTTGAATTTTCAGATTTGCATTCTCACTCAACAGATCTTCGACTTGAATGCTGAGCTCTATATTCATCTAGTCAAGCACATTGACTCTCTTTTGAAGCTCATCAACCACAGAGTCATCTTCTCCTGAATGAACTTCTCTAAAAGCAAATCCTTTAGCTTTAGAAGAAGGTACAACAGTTTGTTCCTGGGCAAGATGCATAGCTAACCGCACAAAGACATCATCAAGATCTGTCCTAGGAGAAGAGAATCCTAGTGGAGCAAAGGAGCCACCAACTTCAAAGGTGGTGCTAGGACCTCCACAGAAAGGTTCTGTTGATACGATGTTAGGGGTAGTTGTTGGCGTAATCGGCATGCCATGAAACAAGTCAGAATCCAGAGTCCCAAATCTAGGATCATGTCTTTTTCTCTTAGATGGAGGCTGTAAGGTCTGGTATGTTGTATCATCACCCTGAAGTGGTTCAATTGTAGGTCAGGCAACGTCAAGGGGAGGAATCCCTGACACTTTCACCATTGGAACTATAGAATCAACCACTTGATCTGTAGAAATGGGTGTTGACTCGAGAACATCTTCAGAGTCCTTTATCTCCGTTTCTGGGTGAGCAACATCACTGATATTATCAAGCAATGTGTTGAGGTTGACATTCGACAAAAAGTCATCATTGCTTCCAAAGTTGGTTGGAATCTCATCTCTATCAAAACCTGTAAGGTCAAGGTCTTCATACTGATCAGACTCAGTTGCATTCTTGGAAAACCCTTCATTGTAGTCACTTTCGACTTGGACTAATCGCAGGTCATGCTCCTCAGCTACAGACACATTAGGAGAAGCTGTCTCTTCCCCTTCCTAATCTGATACAATGATCACATCTCCTTCCGAGATCACCCTTTCTGATGAAGTAGGATCCGAAGATATCTTATCAGAAGATCCGTGGGACTTGGACGCCTCATTCGACTTAGCAAATAATCTGAATTTAACCAGTGGATATAGTCCTTGAAAGATAACTTTTCCTTTGCGATTTTGTTTAATGAGCCTAATAGTGTGAGGGCCCAAGGACTTCATATCAAGTGTATCTCCCTCCTTTACCATGTCAGGAAATTTTTTGTTGATGAAGAGCTGAATGAATCTGGGATACATCAAAAAGGTATCCTGTATGATGGCATTGATGTTGACCACAAACTCGTCCAGGATAAACCTCGAAAAGTTGAAGCCAATCCCTGCAGCAAGAGAAACAATAGCTCCAGTGTTTCTCAGGGATATTTCATCCGCACCAGACCTCCTGTCGGAGATGCAGCTCACGAACACATGGGCTAACAATCTCCAATAGGGTGGTAGCAGCTTTTTCACTGTAAGAGGAGAATCGCCTTCATACCTCATCTTCTTCAAATTTTTCTGAGCATCTTCAATTCGAATTTCAGTGGGAAAACTCGGTAGGTCATTGATCAACAATGTCTCTCTAATGAAATGCTCATCGATCACAACTTTGCATCCTTTAATGATTGCATCTACAGTCACTATTCCATCATTGTCTCTTCTCATTTTGGCAGTCTGCCAGAACTCTCTTATAATTTTCTGATAAACAACGGTGTTCATGGTGATGGCGGAGGCCAAACAACATTCTTTTAGTTCATGAATCATTGACTTGAATTCACCATGTGCCACCGGAGGATCTGCCAGTACCATTGCCAGATTGTGCATGTCTGCGAACTTTAAGCCTGCCATTTGATCAACACTAAAACATACTAAGTAAGAAAAGAAAGATATTTGAGCAAACAATATTTTTAAATGATTTATATTCGAGCCCAAAAATGAATTATTTTTATCCAACAATTAAGTTCAAAGTCAACCAGGAGTTTACGGTCAATATGGAGTTTACGGCCGTAAACTCGTGATCGTAAGCTCAGGGCCGCAAACAGAGTTTACGGCTGTAAGCTCCTGGTCGTAAGCTTGGACCGTAAGCTTGGGCCGTTAGCTCCTACGAATCCTTTTCGTCGATTTCAGGCTCAAAACTCGTCAATTTCAAGAAGTGAATACATATCTGTGGACAGAATCACAGTACCTTTGAAGTGATCGGAGCAATTTCACAAAAAAAAAACAAAAAATTTCGAAGAAGAGAGAGAATCTGAGGAAGTTTGCGGCCGGAATCCGAAACGTGAGAGGGTTTCCGGTTGTAAACCCTTTATAATCCTTTGACCTTTTACCTGATGTCCACACAGTGTAAGGCACAGTCCAATATTTTCAAAAATTTTCAAAAACAAAACTTTTGAGGATTGAAATTAAAATTAAAATTTAATTTAATTTCGAAAATTAAAATTAACAATTAAATTTTGACAATTAAAAATAAATAAATAAAAATAAAAATAAAAAATAAAATAAACAACCTAAATTTTTTTTAGTAATTACTGAAATAATTTTGTGACACTGGGATCAAAGTTGTTGGACAGCCCTAATCCATTTGTCAGTACCTTTATTTTCATGTCTTTGTCTGATCGATCGCCGGTATTGTGGTCCACTTAAACACGAAACATTTGTGAAAAATTTGGACAATTTAAGAATGACACTATATTTTGAGCCCTTATTCTTAAACAAATTTCCTTGGGACCACTTAGCTGATTACAACCAGGGATATTGTTGTCCACCTAAATTGAGCAGTGAGATCTATAGACAATCTGTATGTGTTCAATTTTAATTGTACTAGAACATGTTTCCCACTTCCTGATATGCTCCAGTAATCAAGGACTTCCAGAATACTCCTTACACCGGGTGAGCCGACAATTATTTATAGAGAAGAGGGATTTAGAATGCATATGCTATACACTCAAGTCGGATTTCTTCCAATCACGCAGAGGATGAAACATATGACTAACTGAATTTTTAGAGGGATTGAGAAGAAAAATGATGCATATACTGTGTACCAGGTCAAATTGTAAGTCACACAAAGGAGACAGCATATGACTAACACATAAAAAGAATTGCATAGATAGAAGATGCAGAGAGATAGAGTTGCATATGTTACAGTCCAGGTCGGATCTCTCGATCACGCAGAGGAGGCGACATATGACTAACAGACAGAGAGAAAGAAAATAATCTTCTACAGACCTAATTTATCGGAATTCTCCAGTCACCCCATCAAAACCGGAATTAAGGATAAAATCCGCACATCGAGGAAACGTTAATCCACAGTTCTAGATACGGGTTCTTTTAATATGACCAGTAGATTCCCATGTATATCTCCCTGCTCAACCTATCCGAGCGTCGTATTGTCAGGCTAAACGGATCTAACTAGGTTAATTTTATCAAATCTCCTTAAGTTCAAATTTACCTAGTCAAGTCCATTTAAAGTTTTTGTGCCTACCAGCGCATCGAACACAGATCGTAGACACTTCAGCTTTGGTACGTTACACAGATTAAGATTGCCCTTTATCAATTTGGTAATATCACTTCCCGTCACAACACCTACAAACAAGACTATTAGTAACATATTTTTTTAATTTTCTGGACTTTTTATTGTTTTTGGATTTTTGATTATTTCTCCCCCTAAATTTGTGCATGGGTGAGAATGAAATAAAAATGCGCAAATTTAAACTAGCCTAGCTAAAAAGCAACTAGAAAGTAAAAATTAAGAAAATGAAATGAAAAAAACTTAAAATAAGTAAAAAAACAAAACAAAATTAATTCTCAAAACGAATCATTTTCAAAAATCTCACAAGCATATCAAATCGAGATTTGTTAAAAGGATTGGTGAATAGATCCGCCACATTATTAGCAGTGGGAATCTGTTCCAGCCGGATGAGTGAACACTCATAACAATCTCTGATGAAATGAATTTTAATATCAATGTGCTTGGTTTTGGAATGTTGGACAGGATTTTTAGCAATTTGAATTGCGGCCTCATTATCAAAGTAAATAGGGGTTTCTAAATAATTCAAACTGTAGTCCAACAGCTGATGTTAGATCCAGATAACTTGGGAGCAACAAGCAGATGCAACAACATATTCCGCTTCCGTTGTTGAGGTTGAGACATTGGGTTGTTTCTTGCACTGCCACGACACTAGCCTATCACCAAGGTATTGACACCCTCCTGAAGTAGATTTCCTATCAAGCTCACAGCCTCCATAATTACTGTCAGCAAAAGCATATAAATCAAATTTGGAATTCTTCGGATACCAAAGACCCAATTTTGGACTACCTTTGATATACCGAAAAATTCTTTTGACAGCAATAAGATGTGAAAGTTTAGGATTAGCCTGATAACGTGCGCATTGAAACACTGCAAACACGATGTCTAGACGGCTTGCAGTAAGGTACATGTGACATCCCAAAAATCTCGGCTAGAAAAGACCGATTTTCATTTATGCTTTTAAAATAATTTCAGAGTAAATCCTTTTGATTTGAAAGAGTTGTGGAATTTGTTCCCAAAAACAAAACGTGATAAAACAATATTTATCAAAGCATTTCATCAAGAGAAATGTATTTTCATTATATAATCAAAACTCGGGATGTCATGTTCCGATACAGACCATAAAGCATAAACGATAACATTACAAGTCATTCAACAAATATATACATATACAGACTTGTAAACAAAACAACTTGATGGTTCATCCATCCTATGCCCTTGCGCCACTTCCTGTAATACAAATAAAACTGAGTGGGTCAGGCTTGGGAGCCTGGTGAGCATATAGGGTTTTCAACCCACAATAAATAATTAAATTAATTTTCACCAATCAACAATAACCCAATTACCCATTCCCGTTATTCTCACTTTACGTCCCTAAAACAACTAACACAAGGGACCTAGTCTTAGAATATTTCATCGGGGCGACAACACATGCTTCGGGGGTTCCTCAACAATATAAGTCAAATAAGGCAACCATGAGGGGGATGGAATACAACGAATGAACACCCAAGTTCATTAACACCTACAGGTTATGAGCCTGCTAGCGTTCCACTGGACTGTCTAGAAAAGTCCGTGGTCGTCATCTAAATTCCGCTAGATGACTGGATCAAAACAACATCTAGGTCTCTCATCTGTTTATTACACACCAACTATCTACCCATGTTCTACCCAACATTTTAGTAGATAAAACATACATTTTTATACATAGTTTCAAAACCTATATAGCATGCTCAATCAATACATTTTCCACATAACAGATGAGGCACACACACATAACACGTATTTTATAGAGAAATAATCAGATCTATAAGATAGAAGAAAGTGAATATACATTCACACACATAACAACAAAATATACACATAACACATATTTCGTATAAAATACTTCATAATTATGCGTTAGAAGAAAGTAACCACACACTCACTTGATCAGAAGATGATCGGACAACACTACGGCTCGTAGAAGTAGTATTCTTCGGCAGATCTGGAAGATCTTCACAAAAACCGGACTCCTCGCGGGCAGAGCTTCGGATCGGGAATCTTACTTCTCGGGATTTTCAGGACCTCGGGACTTGCTTCGGGGCTCGGGAATGATACCGGGGCTTCGGGATAATTCTTGCACGAAAAACGATGCAAAAAAGCGAGAAAAAGAGCAGAAATGAGCAAACTACTCGGCTGCCCTCGACACCCTTTTATAGGGGCTGGAAGGTCGATTTACGTTGGGCGTAACGATAAGATCGCTGACTCCCCCCCCCCCCTTTTGGATAATATCGGAATTTATATTTAAATAAAATATCGAAAATATTTAATAAACTTCTAAAATTCATATCTTCCTCATACGAACTCCGTTTTCGATGTTCTTTATATCCCCGTGTACGTGAGACTATGATCTACAACTTTTGTTTTGACTCCGTCGGCTAATTTTGATTTTATTTTTATTATTTATTTTTAGTAGGCCGGGACAGGAAAACTCCGTTATAAAATCATAACTTCTTCATCCGACGTCCGTTTTCGCCTATCTTTTTATCGTTTTACTATAATTAATGAGATCTTCGATTCTCATTTAGATTGTTTCGGCTAAAAGCCGCTCGGTCTCAATTCGAGTATTCGGGCTGCATACCGCTAAGTCGAAACTTCGAAAAATCATAACTTCCTCATATGAAGTCAGATTTTAGCGTTCTTTTTATGCACTCTCTCGGTTTAACAAACTCTACGACTTTCGTTTAGATCACTAAGGCTAAATATTGCTCTAACGTAAATTTCACTTTTTACGTCATTCAGCGTTGTCGATTCTGTCGCGAAACTTCGACAGGTCATAACTTCTTCGTTATAACTTGGATTTTGGCATTCCTTATATCTCCGGAATCCTTGTTTCGAGCACTACAACATTATGTAAAGATATTGAGTTTATTTTACATTTAAATTTTAATGCTTATTTTATTCTTAATTAATCCAATCACATAATTAAGCAATTAAGCACAAAACACATAATACTCAAATAATACGCTCTTATTATTTCAAAACGGGTTACAAAGGTTAACCCAGACTATTACAGTACATCAACGATCCGATCATCGATCTGTAATGAGTCTGATCTATGGGTTCTCCTTCTTTATCTGGAGTCAGCATGGGTCTTTCGGCCATCGGTGTTGAAGCAGGTTTTGCATCTTGAAACCCAAATTTCTCAAGAATATCCTCCACATACTTAGCTTGATGGAGCAGGATTCCGGTTGAATTTTGTTTAACCTGAAGCCCCAGAAACATGGTCATTTCTCCCAATGAACTCTTCTCAAACGGCTTTTTCATGACGCCTTCAAACTCCTTGCAAAGTTGCGAGCTGGTCGACCCGAAAATAACGTCGTCAACGTAGATTTGAATCAGAATCTGATCATTACCAACATGCTTGATAAACAAAGATTGATCGATGGTGCCGTGAGAGTATCCATGCTCGAGCAAATGCTTTTTAAGAGTCGCATACCACGCTCGAGAAGATTGATTTAACCCATACAATGCCTTGTCCAACTTGTATACATGATTAGGAAACTTCGAGTCAATGAACCCAGGGGCTGATCAACGTAGATTTATTCCTTCACCTTGCCATACAAGAAAGCGGTCTGGACATCCATTTTATATACCGTGAAATTCATGTAGGAGGCATATGC
Organism: Lactuca saligna; assembly: GCF_052625555.1. NCBI lineage: Eukaryota > Viridiplantae > Streptophyta > Magnoliopsida > Asterales > Asteraceae > Lactuca > Lactuca saligna. Next base: position 89,811,545 of record NC_136424.1, on the reverse strand, counting down.
AAGGAAGATACGAATAGCCTCCAAGTGTGCTACTGAAGCATAAACCTCAGCGTAATCAAGACCCTCAACTTGTCGAAACCCACGAACCACCAATCTAGCTTTATTTCGCACTATAACCCCTGAATTATCCTTCTTGTTTCGATAGACCCAACGTGTGTCAAGAGACTTTTTTCCCTTTGGCAACTCAACCAATTTCCAAACCTTGAGTTTTTCAAACTGATTTAACTCTTCATGCATAGCATTTACCCAGTTGGGCTCATTTAGAGCCATTTCAACACTCTTGGGCTCTATTTGAGAGATAAAGCAAGAGTACAGACATGTATTGACATCTCCACTCTGACTTCTGGTTTTAACTCCATCGCCCAGCTGACCAATGATGTTCTCGATCGGATGATCGCGTTGAATTCTTGATTTACGGTCAAAGATGGTTTGCGGCTGTAAACTCGGTTTATGGTCGAGAGTTTACGGTTGAGACTTTCCTGTCCAAATGATTACGGATTTTGAATCTAAGTTTGCGGTTATTCAAGATACTTGATTTACGGTCTAAGAACTGAGTTTACGGTCCAAGAAGGTTCTTGAGCTTGCGGTCGTAAGATGGGTTTGTTGCCGTAAACTCTTGGCAGTAAGCTCCCAGAAGTTCAAGAAATCACGTTTTTGGATTAAACTTGATTCCCTTTCGCAGATAACACCAACTCCAATCTTAAACAGTGAGGAATATGGCCAAAAATCGATTCTAAGATGCCTTGACACAAGTTTTGCTATGATACCGATTGTAAGGTCCTGAAACGGATCTTACCAGTGATCAAGAAAACAAAACAATTAATTACAATAAGAATGAAGTAGAAACAGAATTCAGAACAAGCTTGCACACACTTCTATAACGAAAAACGTCTGGTACAACTTGTTTACATCAACCATGAACTCTATGGCATCAACAACCACAAATGACCTACATAACCTCTATATATAGTGGACCTGGGCCGACTCTGGGTTTACGGCCGTAAACAGCTTACGACCGTAAACTCATAACATGGCCGTAAACTACAAACCAACCTACCAAAACTGCATACAAACCCAAAAGAACCTATTACAACAAAAGCCTAGACCAAACCATTAACTAGACCCTTCACCAAGAAAAAAGAAAGTCAAGTACAAGATAAGTGTCTAATTTGAGGAAGTAGTAAGAAGTTCAGTAAGATGGAAAGTCCTAACATTCAAAGAATAACATATTCCAAGGACCAAGTCGAGCCAAAGACTAGAAACAAGGGCGACTAACCGAGAGGCAACTCGGGAAGTATTTTCTTTCCATTCTTCTTTTATTTACTCTATTTTGTTGTGTGGCAATGTTTTTTAGTCTTTATAGAGTTCAATGCATAATAAATAAATAAATAAATAAACTATCTAAAAGATTGAGAGGGAGTCATGTGTTAAAAAAAATTTGTGAGGTTAACAGTAAAATTAAAAAAAAAAGCATGGGCATGTCCAAAATCGCATGGACTTGAACTGAAAGCACATGGTCTATTTTTTGATTCGTGTGTAGCCGACGAGGTTTTCAAAAAAAATTTAAAAAAAAAAGAGCACGGACATATGTTGAAAGCACATGGGTAATTACTGAAAAACACATGGCCTAGGTTTCACCCATGCCTTTAGATCGCAACTTTTTGAAAAAAAAAAACAATGTGCACGGGCTACTCATAAAAACTCACCGTTAATCGAAAAAATGCATGGCCACGCATTTGAAACACACAGACTAGGTCTAAAAAAGTGGGACCCTGTCTTGAACCGTGTGTGGACATCTAATTGACGAAAAATCTCACAATCAATTGCTAAAAAGCATGCCCATGCTAAAAATGCATCAGCTTGGTGTAGGCCAAGCTTAAATACTCACGGGCAAAACCTCAAAAACATATGGTAATGCTAAAACGCATGGTCTCTACCAAGACCATTTGTCGAATCGAGGTTTTTCATCCAAAAAAATGCATGGTCGAGCTTGAAAAACACATGGTCTGTTCTAAGACCATGTTTTTTCCCTATATAAAAAAACACAATTTATGACTCTATTGTTCCATAAACATCGCGACCGTGCTCTCCCCTCTCTCTAAACCCCATCACGGATTTTTGTCTCCCCTCTCTCAACATAAAAGCTCTGATTTCTATTCAATTTCTTTTAAATTAAAGCTCCAAGGGTTTCAAGAGCAAGCTTGCGGAGGTATTTTGTAAAGTAGAGTAGAAGCTTGCATCTCCAATTGTTCATTCCACCATTGATGTGTTCAAACTTTTCTTGAGGTTGAAGATGAAGTGAAAAAGTCAAGCACACATCACAAATTCAAGCATTTGATTGATACATTCCTTCCATATCTCAAGTCTTATGCATTAATCTTAAGATTGTTTGACTATAATTGTTTAAAATATGTCCATGTGCTCTATATAGGTATACATTTGTGTCTCAATAGGTTGCCCTACCATCTCTGAGCATCGAGGATGATGCTTAATCTTAAGCTTGTGGATGGGGTTTTTCTTCGTATATTAGGTTCTAGTTTTTTCCACTACTAGAAAACAGTCCTTTAATGATGCGCAAACAATGACACTCACTGATAGAGGACGCGCATTGGTGTGTGCCCTAAAAAATAATGTCAAATTTGCAAAATTTGAAGGATAGTGGACACGCATTTGTGCGTGCCCTAAAATTTGTGTAAGAAAAGAAAAAAAAATGCGGAGGGCGCCTTTCATAAACTGTGTGTCCTCTAAATGTGTCGCTTTATATATATTTTTTTGTCTAAACGTGCGTTTTTAAAGGGGGAAAACGAAATCGTCTGAAATTTTAAAATTTTGAAGAACCCCACTTCTACCGTCTCTCCTCAGTATCTCCCTTTTCATTCACTCCTTACTTCTCTCTGTAAACCCTAAGCCATCGCAACTACCACAGCCATTGAGCCTGAAAAACTCAATCCATACTAGAATCCTACAATACAACCCTAATAATCCTTTTGAATCAGCACAACCTTTTGAATCGGCTCGTCTTCCTTTACCTCTGTACTCTCTCTCTCTCTCTCTCTCTCTCTCTCACTCTCTCTCTCTCTCTTTAAGCCCTAAGCTGCCACCACCAACATCGAACCCGATAAGATTTAAGAGTTTGGAGTGCATCTAGAAACCTAAGCACACACGTCCGCCATCTCAAGATACCGGTTCAAGATCGGAACGCCAATCCCTCTGTTCTCACTCAGATCCCACGCACCGCTGCCCCTAACCTTTTCCTTCAAAACAAAAGAAACGCTCGATGATTATTCCTCTACTGGTGGTCCCACATCCGAATCACTCGAGACTAAAATTTTCGAGGACCGACTCTCGCAGGTACATCTGCGTAATCATAGTGGCAAAGGGAAGAAAGTCGACCCATGGAAGATCATGAAGTCTGGGAAGAAATCCGGTGGGAGTTCAGGATCTAGGGCAAACATGTACCTCCCACTGGTGCCTTCGAAGGATCCGATTTCAGGTTGATTTTGGAGTGCGTCTAATGAAATCTGATCATCGGCGATGCAATAACGGTACTCTCACACACTCGAACCCTAGATCTCGCTTCCTACCCTCCTTCATCTCTATTCTCTCCGTCTGACCACCAGACCATCCATAAGCACCGCCAATCGATGACGTCATGATGCCTTCAATTCAGACTCCTATCAAATTGACAATGACATGACTTCATTTGATAGGTTTGTGTGTTTATTTTGGCTAGTTTTTGTTTTTTCTTCGGTTTTAAAGAACCCTTTATCGTTTTGGATACAGATAACATGTTTATTTTGGATAGTTTCAGATCTGGGATTGGTTTGGATGACTATGTTATTTTGATTCAGTCCACAATAAAGTCAAGGTATTATCTTTTAAAAATATTTCTTATGATTTCAGTTTCATAATTTAATCTGCATATAAAGGACCTATATTTGTATCTTCTCAAGTCTAATTTCCATATTGAAAGCTTATTATGTATCATATTTGGTTTATTATTTAACCAGGGAATGCCTCACAAAGTATCATATGGAGTTGATTTTGATGAAGAGTATGATGCTTATGATGATTACCGTGATGATTATGATTATAATCATGGCAATGGCATAGATGAACATGAAACTGGTAATTAATCTAACTTGCAATCTTCTCTTAAGCTTATTAATAGCTATGTGATTGTACTCTATTTTTCACTAACTGTTTAAGTAACCCTGTTTAATCATACTTTGGAATATTGTGATAAGTGATAACTACAAGTAAACCTGAGATGTGGATTGATTCTGCCTAAAATGCCTGATATAAAATGCCTAAAAAGCCCTTAATACCCCTGTTTAATCATACTTGGGAAATCATCAAGTAAAGTGAATCAGGGGCATTTAGAAATCATCAATGTATCTTACTTTACTTCCTTTTTCTTTCTACATTATAATAGTGATAACTACAATTAAACAAAGTAGCATCCACTTCTCAGGTTTATATTGCCCCTGATTCTGCTTGCCTGGTATAAAATGCCTAAGTCTACAAGGTGAGCTTTATGGTTGGACATGCTTTTACATTGGTGTGACTGTTGTTGATTTTGGATGCTCTTATTATCACCTCAAACCAAATGATGCTCACCTTGTTTGGGATCGTTTGCCTGTAAGTTATATCATTCCTCATATTTAACAAATTTCAATATATAAATGATTAAATTCTCATGTTTTCGGTACTTTTTTGCTGATAGAAACCGTGAAGCTTCTGTTAGGCCACACATTATCAACCACTTATTTTTGTTTCCTCTCAAATCAAGGTAGTCGATGGGTATTTTTTTATGTGAAGTTCCTCTTTTTTGCAATGATAGTCTATGGGTATTTTTTTATGTGAAGTTCGTCTTTTTTTGACTTTTGACTTTTATATTTTTGCATTGTGTGGTTATGATTTCTTTCAGGCATCAGGAATCTTGAAGCAAAATGAAGTGAATTCCAAAAGTAGTACAAAGATGGAATCACCTATTCCGATTCCAATGACCAATGGAATGATGTCACCTCCTCAACGACCCCCAAAATTTAATTCAACAGCAAAGGTGGTCGAGGGCAATATCGTAAAAACACCAGAAACCAAATCCGTACCTGGTATGTTTACAAACTCAATAATGCATGTATTATAGCATTGTAGTTTGAATATTATATATATATATATATATATATATATATATATATATATATATATATATATCTTATGTTCTATTTATTGTTTTTAGAAACTTTAATCAGTCTTATGGAGTATGGAGATGAAGAAGAAGATGATGACATTGAGGAAACTAATGAAGAAACTCTAACAAATAATTCAAAATCAAAACCTTTTTGGGCAGTGTGAAAACAGGTTAAATGACCATTTTATCCATATACTGTGAATGTTATTGCGAAAATCCCTGTTCTCATTTTCACTTTGTGAATAACCAAAACAGAAAACTTCAGTTTTTCATTCTAAACGACAACAATACCTGAGCCCAATATTTGCAGACAACCGATGCCACCTCAATTATGAAGTCGCTGACAACCTCAGTGAAATCAGAGGGTAATATTGTAATTCATAATCAGTTGTTTTTTGTTTTGTTTAGCTGTTGTTCGGGTCATTCCTTCACTGAGCTTGGGTTGATTGGTCCAAGGTAAAACTTTCGTTAGTAGTCGTTTTTTTCTTCCACGAATTCTCTCTGGAGTTGGTGGATTTAGATCTTGAAATAGACACTAAAAAAATGCCAACTCGAACTATGTAAATTCTTGCTTCTTGCCATGCACTTGTTTTTGTGGAAAAACTAACCGGTATATTAAATATTATAATTATAATATCAAATTATATCTTGTTTTACCTTCTATATTTGGCCTATATATTTATATTTATACCATTTCTTTTAGGTTGGTGATCCCCTTGAGAAGGCTGCAATCAAAGGGACATAATGAAGTTATAAATCTAATGAGAAGGTCATGCCTAAGAAATAAGACTTTCATTTGGTTCTTTTGAAATTCATTTTTTGTTTTGTCCACATTGAAAAAATTATTTTTCTATCCTGTTGTTGCAGGCTCATTAGCTGGCTCCTTGCTATGCTTTCTTGATGTAATAATTCTCTATACACTCATTTATTTTAGTAAATTTATCTGTAATTTTGTTTTCTGTGTTTCTATTGTTATGTTTGGATGAATCAAAGTGATCTTGACTTTATTGGATGTTCCTAGGGCTGTGTTTATGTTGCTGATGCATATAAAATCTACTGGACAAGCTGCTTGAAAGGATCTCTTTCAGGGAAAATGGTGATGCGTTTGGTTGAAGCAATAGGTGAGTCTACTAGCTTCTACATTTTGCCCCCCATAGAAATTTGAAAAACAATAAACAGTAACTATTGAAGTTTAATTTGTAGTATTTTCAAGTAAAGGTATTTAAAATTTTGCTTATATTTTTAAAATCTGAATGCAGATGTGTATCTTGCTAGGACAGTTATGATGATATTTGCAGTGGGTTTGTACGGATTATTCATCAGTAATGCACCAGATAGTACAGAACCAGATAGTCATTTGGGTTGACCAGGTTTGAAACTCATCTCTTAAATTTTATAAAATTTTAAATGTGGTGCAAGGGTAGTTCTAAATATTTGCATCTGGTTTCAGGGGTTACTCAAGGAAAATGAAAATGGTAGCAAATACTGGGCATATGGAGGTGACTTTGGAGATACACCAAATGACTTAAATTTCTGCTTAAATGGTCTCATGTGGCCTTATCGGACTCCTCATCCTACTCTAAATGGTGATTACTATAATTTTTTTTGCTTAGTATTTAGGTTTTTGTTTAGTTATTTCCAACAAAAATGTTTCCATGATGAATCTTTTGGTAGAGACAATGTATAAGAATTACTTCATTGAGCTAATTATGATGCGATCCTTTGTTTATTTGTTTCCAGAGGTCAAGCATTGCTATCAACCAATTAAAATTTCGTTCACCAATGGCGTAATTAAGGTATCAATATCATCACTCTTACTTATTTGTCTATATCATTTTCATCAAAATGTTTATGTTGTGTATTATATATTTATCACTAATAGAAAAAAGACCTTTACTGACGCGCTTTTTACGACACGTGATAATTAATGATACGCAAAAGGACGTGCCCTTAAAATAGTGTCATCTCTCCAAAAAATTTAAGGATTTACGTCACGCTTTATTGCGTGTCCTTAATTTAGTGTCTCAAGAAAAAAAATTAAAAACACGGAGGGCGCTTTATCTTAAACGCGCGTCGTCTGTACCTGTCGCTTTATAATTTTAATGAAACGTGCTTTTAGTATACAAGGGGGGAAATGAAATCCCCAAAATTTTGAAAACCCGCCTTTTTTTTTCTATCTTCTATCTATCTTTCATCTTCAACCTAACAAGGACGAGCATTGCACTCTTGATTTCCCTAACTCTTTCTCATTTTCTGATTCAAACTTGAAAGAATCGAAAAAAAAAATCTATCAATTTTGAAGCCTAAAGAATCACAACCCCTTATCAATTTTGAAAAAAAAATCTATCAATTTTGAACACAGACCTACCCACAATGTTTTTCACCGGAAGTCTCTTTCGTCTCCACACCCTTGAGATCTCTCCATCGCTTCACGGAGGAAATCTCAGGTTGTTTTCAGCTTTGGGGTTTTTCGATTTCATCATTTTCCCCAATTTTCAGCTCCCGATTCTTCCCTTCTTGTTCTAATCATACCCTTCGATTCCACCCCACCCTCCTAATCTCACTGATTTCTTCATTTTCAATGGGATCTCTTTCTTTGTGAGTTTTCTTTTCACATCACAACAGTTGATCACCGAAGAAGCAATTTTCCAAATCTTTTTGTTGTTAATCAAAATTGCGTGTATGGCGATCAGATTCACTGTTTCTTACTCCGGCTACATGGCCCAAAACCTAGCCACTGCCTCCGGAAAATCCAATACATGCCGAATTTTTCATGAGGTTTTTTCTCGTCCTCGTATATTCCAGAATCCCGACTGAGATCCCGTCGCCGGGTACGGTCCGGCAGCAACGGCGGGTTCAAGGTGTTCGGTTTCGGCGTATGCCACTCTCGCATGTGATTTTCTTGGCGTTGGTAACGTCAACGGATACCGGTGGTGGCGTTGGTGATGGTTCTGGGGTTTTGGGGATTTCGCCGTTGAAGGCGTCTTCCATGATTCCGTTTTTCCAAGGGTCGAAGTGGCTCCCATGTAACGAGATTAACAGTACGGAGGTTGATAAAGGCGGTACTAGCTCGACGAAGTCCAATCAGACTACTACTGATTGCGTGAAAACCTGCAATGTTGCAATTACCAAAATCATCGTTGAGAGGAAGAATTGGTTTTCAAAACTATTAAGTGTTTGCTCTGATGATGCTAAGGCTGCCTTCACCGCTTTGAGTGTCAGTATCCTATTCCGATCGCAATTGGCTGAACCAAGATCCATCCCCTCTGCATCCATGAGCCCTACCCTTGATGTGGGTGATCGCATAATGGCCGAAAAGATATAATCCCAATTCTAACCTTATTACACACTATATGAATGATGGTTGCCAATTTCGCCATTTTGGCTTTTCAATTCACATAGTGATTGTATGCAAGATTTTGAGTTTTTGCCTGTTATTGATTTAGGTTTCATACATCTTTCGGAAGCCAGAAGTTTCAGATATTGTGATCTTCAAGGCTCCTCCCATTCTTCAGGTGCGATTTCACTTCTTGATTATAAGTATCTTTGATTAGTTCTATGTTTTGTTGTTTGCTCATTGTCTTGTATCAATAATCTTGTAGGAATTTGGCTACAGTTCTAGTCTTGTATCAAGATTACAATCCTTATGATTTTTGTGATGTGATGGTGCAGGGGTCCACTTCCGGTGAAAAACATTGTGGGTAGGTTATATGCAGTGATTAGGTTAATTTACTCATAGTTTTGATTAATTTTTTTTTATCATCATGTCCAGGTGCCTTCTCTACTGTGTTCCGTGAAATGATACTCTCCTACATTATGCAGCCATGTTGTATAATCTTAGCCATTACACCTGCAAATTCAGATTTGGCAAACTCAGATGCACTTCAAATGGATGGGATTGTTGATCCTGATGGTAATTATCAAATATACTATGCTTTGTTAATGGTAATTATCAGGAGTTCCATTTGTAATTCACATAGCATTTCAATTTTGAGTAGCTAAATGCTTATGATAATATATATATATATATATATATATATATATATATATATATATATATATATATATATATATATATATATTTCAGATTGGATCTTCACTTGGATTTGAAGATGGAGAGTTTGAATCTTCCAAAATAATTCGCCCTGCTGCTTTGTTTTATCACAATGAGGATGATTCCTTCTATTTTGTTGACTCAGAGGTATTCTTTTTTAAATGAATAATTACAAATATATTGATGGGGATATAGTCTTATTATGGTTTTTACTTTTCATATGATGAAAGAATCATGCTATAAGGAGAGCTGATATGGAGAGCAGGACAGTTGAGACATTATATCAAAAACCTAATGTCAGTGAGACAAAAAGTAGTTTAGTGACTTGGATCATTGATAAACTTTATAGTGCAAAAGACATTCCTTCAAATTCTGAGGAAGTTGATCCTAAATTACATTTTTACCCCTGGCATCTTCTCAAGTCGTTGGAAAATTACCACATTTTACATGTCATATTTTAATTAACATGATATACTGTTAATCTGCTATATAATGTTTTCATGCAGTTTTGAAACCTTATGGATCATGGATCTGTCATCTGGTATCATTCAAGAAGTGGTCAAAGGTTTGACTTCTATTGTCTACATATTCTTTTGATGTTTCTAGGTTAATTATGATGTTATTTAATAATATTTTTTGTGGTGTGAAGGATCTTCAAAGATTATAGAGATCTGTGGACAGTTGATAAAGGAGAAATCATCCCTCGTAAAAGAAATACTGCCTAGTCAGCAGCTGCCACAAAATAATTTCTCGGTGGAGGGTATTTCACGTGCGGGTCTGCTTTATTATGTGGTAACTTTTCAGGACAATATCGTAATTTGTGACACAGGTAAAATTAAATATTTTCCTTTTGTTTTAATTGATGAACTACAATATCCTCTAAGAAACAAGAGTGTTTAGATGGTCAGGTGGTGCGGAAATACAACAAAACTTGTGAGCCAATGACAAGCTTTGAGTTTTCAAATTTTGGAATGCTAGGATTGCCATACTGGTTGTTGCCCCTTATGAAATCAGCTTATGATATGAGCTCTGTTTTTCACATGGTCTAGGACCACTAATTGCTTAGGATGGTAATTGGGTTGTCTTTTCGCGCCCTCCTTTGATACACCATAAAGGCATGAAGATTCTCTCTCTCTCTCTCTCTCTCTCTCTCTCTCTCTCTCTCCAAATTCTAAAACAAACAACAACAGGTAAATAGATGCCAACATTTTGTTTAAAATTTTGTGAACATTGAAAAAAAACGAGGTCGATAGTGCCTTTTTCATGAGATTGTCAAAAGTTGAATAAAATAAAAAAATAAACAAGGGTAATATTGTAATAGGAAGGGTCTTAATACATAACGTGACCAACCTCTCACTGAGCACAACAAGTCATTTTGATTTTATTAAGTAAAAAAGAAACAACCTTATCAATCTACATGCATTTAGTCATGTACTGCTGTCCCACAATTTGTCATCATAGAAGAAGACCCTGCTGTCCCACAAGGGTAATATTGTAATAGGGTTGCTTTATATGTCATCACAGAAGACCCTGTTGTCCCATAATTTGTAACAATTTGTATTATCATTATTTGATTTTAATAATAATTTGTTTTGTTTTATTGTTGAGGTTATAGACTGATAGTCTTACTTTTCATGTCGTTATTATTTATTTCTTTTTTTGTTTGCAGTTTCTTGCAGAAACTTTGGATGTTGTTCAAGACATTGATTGGGTCATTTCTCTTGGTAATGCTTTTGCAAAGCAGTATGAGCTTTATACATATGATGATGAGCATTCTGCACTACTTCACAGGTATGAACTCATTATCATTATCATTACATTTTTTTAATTAAATTATCTTATTGAGAGTATTCTTCTCCTACAAATGTCTTGGTATACTTCTTCAGAAAGTTGATAACATGACTTATGTTCGTGATAAAATCGTCTGGATGTACAAACAAGCAAATAATCTAGATTTCAAGTTTTCCAGCACCTTGATAATTATTACGTTGCTATGTTTCACATTTAACCCTGTTTTCTAATATTGTTTTGGTTGAACATGTTATTCCTCAAATTTTAATAGATTCTTGAATTGTGACTCACCCCTGCAGCTTTCTGAATGCAGGCTTATTTTGGTGCTGGATTAAGTGGAGTTCTGGCTTGGTGTGTGCGAGTGGGAAGGAACCAACCCAATGCCCCCGGAGTTCTGGCACCTTCCATCTTTACTTCCTATGTATCCAGGTTAATCTACTTGTATTTATTCATGTCTCAAAGTGTGTATTCCAATATCAGGTATCATCATTTGTGTATTTATAAAATTTTGAAATAGGGTCTTGTTCAATGCTTTAGTTGTGTTTGCTCTAAGGGAGATCAACTTATCAAAAGTAAGTTACTGTTTCACCCTTTTATTTAATATTTTTGTGATTGAATGAAAGTATTAATGAAAGTAATTGACAACCCTTTCTCTGTAAATGATGTTGTGATTGTGGGAGAGGTGTTGTGTTTTTCTCTGTTGCTAGGTAACCTTCTCAACAACAACATTCTACTTAAGCAGGTGAGTAATCAAGATTAAGGGAGACTTGTAATCATGTTTGACATTCCTTTCCAGTAAGAAACATATTTGTATGATTATTTGTTAGTTTTATATGAATGTATAACCCATGTTAGCAATGTATTATTTTTGTTTAACATTTGAATGATTCTTTGTATGACATTACAATTTGTGCAATTTATTTTATTTTTTGAGTATGAAATTTTATTTTATATTATGCAATGGATTGTATTTTTTGTATATGGTATTTTATTTCTATTATGAGAAATTAAATGCAAATTTAATTTAAAAATTAATAAATATATAAATTTATTTTTTTTAAATATTTAAATTTACGATACGCAAAAATGTGTGTCATCTTCATTTATGACATGGGCTTTCTTGACAGGGGCTTTCTTGATACGCATTGCGTGTCATTAACACGCGCGTCGTAAGGTTACGACACGCGAATGCGTGTCATCTTCCTTTATGACAGGGCCTTCCTTGATACGCATTGCGTGTCGTAAACGCGCGTCGTAATTGCGCGTCGTAAATGAGCGTCGTAAATGCGCGTCGTCTCTCTATATGACAGGGCCTTCCTTGACACGCATTTGCGCGTCGTCTAAGCCTTTTACGACGCGCAATGAGCGTCGTAAAAGGTTGTTTTTCTAGTAGTGTATATGTCCAGTTGTGCTTTCTGTATAACAAATGTTAACCTTGGTCTTTGCGTTTTTTGTTCATAGATTACAAACACCAATTTCCTTTAAACAACAGGAGATCTAGATTTTAAATGGGTGATTGAAGGTGATGGATGTAAACTTGATTCTGGAACTCTCAGTCTACCAACATTAGAGTTTAATTGGGTGATTGAAGGTGATTTTGGTTCTTGAAACGAGACTCAAGATATCATATTTTGGAATGGCTAGAAGCTTTGGAGGAAACGAGACTCAAGAAAAAGTAAACACACAGAGAGTTGTTGGCACATAGCTACTAAGCTAGATGATGCAATTATATATAAATGAGTTCATTTTTTTATAACATTTACTCATTTTTGGAATAATTATTTGTATTTGACATATTAGTGAAATGAATTATCTTTGTTATTTATGGTATTTTATTTTGTATTATGAGATTTTTAATGTATTATTTAATTTGAAAATTAGTAAATCTATAAATAATATTTTTTTTAAACATTTAAAATTATGAACGTAAAAATGTGTGTCATCTTCATTTATGACATGACCTTTCTTGACAGGGGCTTTCTTGATATGCATTGCGTGTAATTAACACGTGTGTCGTAAGGTTACGACACGCGAATGCGTGTCGTCTTCCTTTATGACATGGCCTTCCTTGATACGCATTGCGTGTCGTAAACGCGCGTCGTAAATGAGCGTCGTAAATGCGCGTCGTCTCTCTTTATTATAGGGCCTTCCTTGACGCGCATTTGCGCGTCGTCTGAGCCTTTTACGACGCGCAATAAGCATCGTAAAAGGTTGTTTTTCTAGTAGTGTTCATGTATATCATCCAAAACTTTTCAAAAAAAAAAATTTACTTTTCTTATTTTCTTTTTTTAGTGCATTCATTTCAAAGAATTCAAAGATAAAAATAAAAATAAAATACGAGCTAAGCATAATCTTTACATATCATAGCTTCGTGAAGTTGGAAAATGAAAAAAAATAATCTGAAGCGACCAGATTCATTATTGGAATTGTAGAATCAACTGTCATAACCAGGGGACCAAAACACCGTAATTCAAGGCCTCGAGTTTATATAATAAAAAATGACATTCCGAAAGGTTTTTGTGAGTGGTAATAATAGTTTTGGGATGATTTGTTTTTGAATGTTTAAAAAGAATATTTATCGACATCTCTGGACCCACAGAACATGGACCTATTTGTTGACACGCATTACCCTCGCAGTAACAGAGAGCTTAAGTATCAGATCCACACAATCAAGAAGGAAGAAATGGTACAACTATCATATCCAGTACCCAAATCAAAATTTCAAACACTCAATCGAAGAAATTTTAAGAAATTCAAAAAGTTGATTAAAGAATTCAAGCTCAAAACGAAGATGCAAACCCAAGTTCAATCAAATCAGAATCCATCTTAAAGTCAAATTTGGTGAATGAAGAGTTGTGTGATATGATACTTGTGACTCTCGAAAAAGTGAAAGCATAGGAGTTGGGCCCCTTCGGTTGGGCCCATGCTTCAGCGAAAGATGATTTGTCGTGATGTGTTCTTAAGGATGCGTCGATTCTAATTCTTGACTATCTAGTCTTAATGACATGAGATCCCGGACTATGTAATTTTCGCTCACAAAGCTAATTAAGGTATAAAATTTAAAAAAAACTAAGGTTGGATTATTGGGTTACACTGTTTCATGGTCTTCCTTGCTTTGGGAGTTTATGATACATGAAAGGTAATAGGATGGTCACCTAGGTATTAGTGATTAGAGCCCCATTGATGTAAAGTCTGATCCTATAATAATAAAAAATTATTTGTGTTTTTGAATTTTTCTTTGGTACATTTTTCTTAAGCATCTTTTTGTAAGTATCTTGTTTTCATTAGTTTTTCTTTTATTTTATGCATTCACTCTTAATTCCCTTTAGGTCCTTTAAGTTCCTTTCGTTCTTCTCATCTTAGTTTCTTTTTACTCACCTATCGTCTTCTCTAGGGTGATTCTTAATTTTGTTCTTTCTTAAGGACAAGAAATGTCTAAGCTTGGGGAGTTTGATAGGTGCATTTTATGCACCTATTTTGCATGTTTATTTCCATCCTTTCATAGCATTCTACTTCATAATTCTTGCATTTAGTTAAATATTTGGACAATTGCATATTTCATTAAGAATGTCTTGTGCTTCACTATTTTTGATTTATTTTGCAGGCATTATGGAGCATGGAACTTAGATCTTGGAGCATGGAGCATGGAACTAGGATCATGTAGCTTTGAAGCATGAAAATAAGATGTACCGGTCATGCCATGGAAGAGAACATGAAGACATAACCTGAGTTGTTGTCGCATTATCATCATAACAAATGACTACGTTTGAAACACGGTTTATGCCACACCGACACAGGCCGTGTTTGTCCTTTCTCATCTTATATTTGAGCAACATGACTCGTGGTGAAGCTAGATTGAAGATGGAGCCAACAGTGAAGACTTATTGGACTCTTAGCAAAAACATTGGGCCATGCCAAAAACACATGGTCACGACAAATGGCCATGCTAAAAACACATGGGCAAAATGAATGACCAGACTAAAAATGCATGGTCTTATGGCAAGCACGTGAGACTTAATAAAACAAGGGAATACATCATTTTATCATCCGGAGACGGTTTTTGGAGAATGTCTAGCAATCTTGGGCAAATTTGGGAGATTTCTTGGAGCTTTTAAGAAGGATAAATCATTGCAAACACTTTTGATTTCAATTTGTAAGCATTAAACATTTCCAATTCCATCTTTTTCTTTAATTGATTTGTTCTTAGCCATGTGTGGCTAAGAAACCCTAATTTCTAGTTCTTGTTCAAAGCATGTTGATTGCTTGACTTGAAGCATACGATTTCATGTTTGATTTGTGATTCTCTTCTAGTGATTATGTTTTTGTTTAACTAGAATCCTTAAATTTGATTTGTGTCTGATTGGCCACCTTCATGAATTGAATTTTTGTGTAGTTAATTAAATTTTAGGGCACCTATCGTTCTATTAAGTTAATAATTGGTAACAAGCAAGAAGTTTCTTATTGTAAAACATATATCACATGTTTTCACACTTTCGAGCGTATGAGAAAAAATGAACATTGTTGGGAAGCTTGTAGAAAACTTAATGCAATTTTTAATACAATCTAAGAGCATGTTTAGGTTGAATTAGTAAAGCTAGGTCTAGTCAAAGAGCGTGTTTTGGTTAGATAATTTGGCAAGTGAGATGTATTAGAGTGCGTTAATATCTTTCAATACCAACTAAGAATACCAATCATGAATTACATCAATTCATAATCAAGTTGAACAACAACATTGAGAACTAGAACTAGAACCCTCTAATCAAATTGTTTACAAGTTTATTTCACTTTGTGAATGCTTTTAAAGTAGATTGTTATTTTATTGTTTTACTTTTGCAAAAAAAAAAAAAAAAAAAAAAAAAAAAAAAAAAAAACCCTTTGTGACTAAAGTACCTTGCGCAAAGAGGTATAGACTTTTATCCCGTGTCTCTGTGGTTCGACCCTACTTTCCTTGTACTACTTTTTAGTGCATTAAAGTGGTGTATTTGGAGTATGTTGTACCCATATTATTTGTTGGGTTTGACATGCCTAACAGACACATAGAGCGTTCTAGAAGCCGCCACACAACCCTACCCATATTCGAACATGTGTCAGGTGCACAAAGGTTGAACAGGTCAAGTGCGCGGCGCACGCCTGGTTTGTGGGCGGCGTGCACCAGGTCTGTGCATGACACACAAACCAATTTTCCTTCCTATAAATAGCATTCAGTCAGTCCAAATCCCTCACTGCTATAAAATTTCTCTCTTAGTATTCTTTGAATTTTAGCCTGTTTTATCTTAGTGTTAGCCTTCGTTGAAGCCCTACAATCCTTGAAGTAATAGTAGCTAACGAATAGAAGCTTTACTAGTGCAATTTCCTAACTTTTGTCAGGAAGAACCTCTGTAAGTTAAGCTATAATATAGTCTTTTCAGTGTAACTTATATTTATAGTCATAAGTCGTTATTATGAACCTATAAATAAGTTTTATCAACGAATCCAAGTCTTTATACTTATTGATCTACTTACACGAGAAGTGTCGAGATGGTCATGTTGGATTTCAAAAATGCTATACCCTGTAATGGTCCTACCTCCAGACTGTCCTACCTAGCTGATCCTTACTTAGTAGATCTTGAGGTAGACTTTAGGATTGTTGAGGAATTTGAACCCTTAGGATAATAATTCCATGAAGTATGAAAATAGATTAAGACTAAGCATTATATACATCTAGGTCTATTCGAAAAGGTGTAAGGCGAAGCTCTACCCGATTCACCAATCACCAGATACTCTGTCAAGTGAGTGTGTAGTTGTTATTAACAACATAATCTTAAATAAAACTATTATTTATAAGTGATAATATATGTTTATCTATATTATTTGTGTTATGTACTACTTGTATAAATATGATAATACTATTGGATTAGGAATTGTATTGGACATAGATTGCCTTTGGCATAAGTCTGGAATAGTTATAATAAGACTTGAAAAAGGTGTTTAGTTCCAGATAGGATGGACAATAGTTAGGTCTAATTCTAGGGTAGAGTGTCAGATTAGATAGCGGAGTGTCGTATTCCTCCTTTTTCTTGGATGACCATAAAATGGTGGGTCCAGATCAGGCAACTGGCAAGTATGTCTGGGTCATCGACCAAAGTAGATGACAACACTTGACTCATCTAGACAGTCTACTGAAATACGTTGATAGCATGGAATTATAACCCATAGACGTAGATAAAATGGGATACCATATTTATCAAATCTATGAACATTGGTTGCCTTTATATGACTTACATTGGATAAGGAATCCCATAGCGGTGTAGTCAAACAGTTGCTCAAACGATTCATGAGGTTGGGTGATTCCTCAAGATAATCATGATTTAGGATCTGTGAGGATCGGTTGGGTTGGATAGTCGGTCCTAGGTCTTATTATCAGAGTAAAACATCTCAGGCTAAATAATCAATGATGTGTGCCATGAGATCCTCCCAAGCTCTTCCCTCCGCTACCGGAAGTACTTGAAACCAAAACTGAAAACTATAAGCACGAAGCCTAGTGAGTTCCCCAACCTACCACATACCCTACATAATCACATACTGCAAATACTAGGCCACGCCCGCTACAACGTCCCCGCCAATCTAGGCCCCGCCTAGCTTCGAGCCCCGCTCGGATACATATCTGTTTCTCTTAGGCTTCGCTTGTCTCTGGGCCCCGCCCGCTAAGCACATACTACATATAACCATAATATATAACACATAAACTGAACGTACCCTACTGTATTCCTGTTCTAAGACCTCGCCTATCTTGGGCCTCGCCCCTGTCCTACTGAATATGAGTCATGGAACCCCGTCCAAGCTCCTACTATTAGTGAGATACGGGCCCCCATCCACACTCACTCTTTTCCTATCTCGGGCCTCGCCCCTGATTTGCTACTAATGAGATACGGAACACCGTCCCGTACTCTGCTAGTGGTGAGATACAGGACCTCACCCACACTCACCTCCCTACCATGCATATACAAGTGTCACACAGACGACAAGTATAATTTATCATGCAAACAATCCTTGGGCACCTGCCCGACATTGGACCTTGGTCCTGAATATCATACTAGCAAACAGTGCCTAGAGTTAACCCCCAGGTCTTCCTACTCATAACTACATGGGCTGGCATTGTGGCCGTAGACCCATTCACACAAAGGAAAACTCACCTCAAACTGCTGAAGTTGCTGATAACCCTCTAATTGATATCCGACAACTCTCTGAACCACTGCTCCTCTAGCTCCCCGAGCTACCAATACCAATAATAACAATTAGCCTAACTGTCCTCCAGAAGTCAACTAGGTCAACTTTGATCAAGGTCCTTCTCAAGATCAAAGTCAACGGTCAGAGTCAACTTCCAGTTGACTCGACTCGCCGAGTTGTTCTACCAACTCGTCGAATCCGTGCTCCTCAAATCCCAAGACAGCCTTGACTCTACTCGTCAAATCTAACAACAATTCGACGGGTTCTCCTTCAATTAAACATTCGTGACCATCTTTAACTGACTCGCCGAGTTGTTCTACAACTCGTCGAGTCCATCTTCATAAGCTAAGGAGATTGCCTTGGACTCGCCGAGTTCCTCCTTGAACTCGTCGAGTACCATGATCTTCATGTCCATTACGGGCATAGACTGGCTGAGTCCTTCTCTAACCCCACTCACTGATCCGACTCATAAACAGAAGGGTTTGGGTTTGCAACCCGACTCATCGAGTCCATGAACTAACTCGCTGAGTCCATCTTATGACAAGTCTATTTTGCCGATTCCAGTCCATTCCAACACCTCAAACTCATAGATCTGGACTCCTTATGCTAGCATTGCACGTAAAGTTGCTAACTTTACGTGCATGCAAGGTGTTATGAAGCCAAAACTCTTAATCTAAGCTAGAAAGAAGGTCTAGGTCATGAAATCGGATCTCAGCTAAATAAAGCCAACAACTTTGAGCTTCTAAAGCTCAAGAGTATCCAGATCTATTGTCCAATCCATCCTCAAGGGTTTAATACTCGAATTAACCTTGGAAATGATCCAAATGTGACAAAAAGGCAAGCTAGAAAGGGGATCTATCAATTGAAAGCTCAAGGTCCAGACTTTTTACCTCCTAACAGTTGCCAAGTCGATATGGAGGCTGGATCTACTCTTCCTTCCTTGCTCCTTTCTTCCAAGCCTTCAAAATCCACTCCAATGGACCTTAATCTTCACCAAAAGCTCAAGAATGAAGTTGAGTGGCTAGGGTTTTAGGGTTCTGGATGAGAGAGGCTGTAATGAACCCTCGGGAAGAGAATAAGATGCTTAAATAGGGTACCAAGTCCCAGAATTAGGGTTTTCCCAACCCAGACCAGTCTTGTCGAGTCGGCCACTTATTCTGCGACACGGAGCCCGCTCCGACTCGTCGAGTTCTTCACTAAACTCGACGAGTTGACCCCCTTTTTGACTTAGGGTTTCCTTTCCTTTCTTGGTCTTTCTGATTCTGGGTGTTACATGAACCATATAACACTAAAACAGCTTCAAGGATCCATAAAGTTGCCAACTTTATGGAACATCGTCACTTCAACTTGCTCAAACTTGAAGATAAAGGGATAAGGACTTATATATAGCAACCTAGAAGCATTAAGTTTGGATCTTGGACACATACATATATAGGTCCAAAGATGCCTAAAAATGAAGTCCTAAGCTTGTCAAGATGCTCTCGAGACTTTCAATGCCTTCTTCTTCATTCAAAAACAATCCAAAGCATCAAAATAAGCTAAAAAATTGGAGGAGATGGATTAAGGTTTCTCAAGATGGTTTTGGAGGTGATGGAGGCTGAAGGTGAAGGAAACCATAGCCCTTCACTTCCTTTAAATAGGATCCAATGTTCGAAAATTAAGGTTTGCCTTGATCAAGTGTCACGTCGTGACCAACACAGTGTCATGTCGTGACACTTAAATGATCTTTCCTGTTTATCGTGGCCATTTCACGACGTGACGGTGCTTCCCTCACGTCGTGAGCCACCCAAAAAACATATTTTACTTCAAATTTCATACCTTGAGGATCCAAATATGACAACCAAAACTACAAATTCTATATAAAAAACTTTCCGCTTTAGTTGCCTTCAATGGATTTAAGAGGCAAAGCTAAACAAATCGGTTATACCTAAGTCGTAAATCCAGGCAAGGCGGTTCAAGTCAAGATATTCCATTTTCTTCTCCAGGATTTCAAAACCCAAACTATCAACAATACCAAAATTACCAACAAAACCAAAACTATCTACAAAAATATTACCCAATGCAATAATCTGACAACACACTTAGGCTTTCAGAGGAAAATTAGGGTTATAATCAATGTAATCAGTTTTCTCAAAAGGTTCCAAAAACCCAATTCTAATATTCTCATCCTGAGACTTTCCGGTTTTGTGATTCTCAGAACGTAGAATATGACGGTTCTAGTGATGTCCCAGCTCCCGAAAGAAAAGAAGAAGACAACGAGTTGCAACCCATTGCTGAGAAAAAAAAGCAACTATACAAAGCGCTAGAAATCAAAGAAATGGGTGGAACGTGAAGAGTTGGCTTTGACTAGGGCATATGTTGATGTTTCTGAAGATAAACAACACAAAAATCAACAAAGGTCAGATGCATTTTGGGAGCGGATTCTAGAGCATTTTAATGCTCAAATGGGAGGTTCGGATCGGTCACGACACCAAGTAAACTCAAAATGGACAGACCTTCCAAAAAATATAATGATTTCATCTGCATCTACAACCATAGGATGAAAAGTTTGGCTATCGGGAGATCTGAAGCTGATGTTTTAAAAGATACACAAAACGGGTATCAGAGGACTAGTAATCAGAAAGCTTTTCCTTATGAAAAAGCTTGGGAGTGGTCGAAAGGCCACACAAAATGGCGTCAGTTAAATTTTTTGGTGAAGACTCCCCACCTCCTTCTTCAAAATGAACCAAAACATCTTCATCCCCAACAAACATTTAATGTTGAAAACTCACCAGCTCAGAGGAAAGAAAGCGGCATCAATATCGTCAACACAAAATGAAATATTTGATCTCATCAATGAAATTGCCGCCATAAATACTGTAACCCGAACATGGGTGGAATAGGAAACAATGGTACCGGGATGAAAAATTATGAATATTACAAGCTAATGAAGAACATAAAGCTCAATTGTTGGACTGAGAAATAGAGAACCAAGATATGCAATTATGTATTTTACAAGCTAATGAAGAACGGAAAGCTCAATTGTTAGACCGGGAAATAGAGAACCAAGATATGCAATATTTTTCTCCAACTGCATGATCATTTGACTGAAGGCATTCTGCGCATAGTGTGTAACGTCATGAGTGTTATCCCAAAATTTTTTCATTTTATTTGACACCTTTTTAAGAGAAAATGCAACTGAAGTCTTTTATTAATTCGTAATTTAAAATAAACTCCATGTTACCATCTTTTAAAAACAACCAGATTAAAAGGGTTTAAGTTTAAGAAAATCATTATGGAACAAAAGTAACAACCAAAACATATCCAAGTGGTATGGTCTAAATAAAAACATACTACCCAAAGATAAATACTCCAACCTCACCAATCCACGCTCCTAAGCTACATGTACCGAGCCAAAGGCGTAAAGCACAACAAACAAGTGGCATACTCTGTTGAGTGAGTTAATGAAATTGCATATAGTCGCAGTCATAAGGATACTACAATTCCCACACGGGCCACCAATTCAATTTACGACAAAACAAAACTAAGCAATAAATACCTCTTTCTTACTCGCACATACAACACATATAACACCAAAATCATCTCATACCACAAAAAACAACACATACCACCAAAAGCATCACATATCACCTAAAACAACAGATATTCCCAAAAACGTCATATGATAGTCATGAGTCTCTCTGTGCATCCTATCTCAAATGAACTACCCAATTCCCTACTTGTGTGCCTACATTGTTGAGTGTTCTAAGTGGCTCATGACTTCCACCCCAAACACCCATTTTGCTACTCCAACTCTACGAAACACAAGTATTTACCAGTGTCGTTTAGAAATTGGTACCAACGGTGTCGTACATCCATAACACATCCCAATCCAACATGATGTTTGTACTAGTCCACACCACTCCAGTCCACGAACATGTAGTGACAAAGTACATGTACTATGTGTCGCGAGATCTTCTAGTAAGCATGGCAATGCATCCATGCACTTGACAGGCGCGACTTTAGCATGTTCATCTAGCTAGTCTAAAACCAACAAATAACAAATAGCAAAATCACTCATATAAACCAATGTGTAATTGTCTCATCTTGGTATTCTATATACACATGAGTTAACCAACTCAAAGTACTATCAATAGCCTTTACAAAAGATAAAAGAATCATATATCATTGACCTCTTTGTGCAAATTCAAATGTATATAATTAAAGATTTACAACAACACGCCAAGAATCATAAAATAACATGTGATTCGTACACACTATCCAAATCTTACCTTGTAGAACCAATAAATTGAGGCCGAAGTCCTGTAACAAAACAAGGCTGTGTCAACTTCGCATAAACACCATCTTTCATCGCCGCAAGCGAATCATGAGTCCCTTGCTCCACAATTTGACCTCCATTGACAACCAAAATCTTATCTACTCGTTTCATCATCGCCGCCCTCCTCGCAACCAAAATCGTCGTTTTACTTCCGATCAAAAGCGTATCAAGAGCCTCCTGCACCACACGTCTCGATTCATGTTCAATCGTCCCATCAGCTTCATCAAGCAACAAAATCGGCGCGTTTTTCAACACCACACGCGCAATCGCGATTCTCAGTTTCTGGCCCGGCGTTAACTCCACGCCGCCGGGACCCACCGGAGTGTCGTATCCGTTCGGCAAACTGCTTATGAAATGGTGGGCGTTTGCGATTCTTGCCGCCTCTTTGATTTCAGTTTCGCTCGCATTACGTCTCGCGTAGGTTATGTTTTGTTTAATCGTCGTCGCGAAGATTACCGGTTCTTGTTGGACAAACCCTAGCTGGTTTCTTAACCACCGTAGATTGAATTTTCTCAAATCTTCTCCATCTAGAAGAATCTCACCGGAAATCGGATTGTAGAATCTTAAAATCAGAGAAAGTATCGTACTTTTACCGGAACCGGAAACTCCGACTACACCCACCGTATGTCCGCCGTCGATTTTCACGGTAAAATCTCTCAACACCATGATTTCCGGACTATTTGGGTAACAGAAATCGACATTTTTAAACTCGATTGTCCCATACGCACTAACTGGTTTAAGTGCAGAAGCTTTATCAATCTCAGAAACATGATCGATGATCTTAAAAACCCTAATGAGAGTTTTTCGTGTCTTGTGTATGTTAAACGCGAGCCCAAATGGTTCCACTAGCGCGAATGTTGCAAATGAGAGAACGATGTATTCTCTAAGAGCTGTTGGAAGATCGATATTCCCGTTTTTTACAGATACACTAGTGTACCAAAGTAGAACAGAATTGCAGGCGAAGAGGATGAATCTTGAAAACCCAAACATGAATCCTACAGACATTCCATGATAGAAAGTTCTTCTGTAAACTTTCTTTAGGTATAAACTGTAAAGCCTTGATGCTTCCTTTCCAGCAGAATACGCCATGAAAGTCGAGATGTTTCCTACTGCATCTTGCAGAACCATGGATGCTTTCTTGTGAAGCTTCTCTATGCTACGTGAGAATCCAGAAATCCATGTTTTCTGAAAAGTTAAGATCAATTGTTTTAAAAGCGATAAAAAGGTGAAGATAAATTGTGAATAGTGACAAAAAGCCAAAAACCTGTGTAGATGCAGAGAATGTGAGGAATGGTATGGTGGTCAACGCCACCATGGTCAACCTCCATTCCAGAGTCAACCCAATAATTACAGCAGTAAAAGCAGCAGAAAAGTCTTGGGCAAGAACAGGAAGCTGATCAGTGAAAGCAGCACGAACATACGTGGCATCATTAGCCAAGTGTGTCAACAACTTGTCACTATTATTCTCTTCTTTATCAAACCATCCTACTTCACTCCCAACCATGGCTGAAAACATCATCCTTCTAATTCTTTCTGTTATTTTTTCTCCCACAATTCCAAAGTAAAAATGTTGCAAAACAGTGGCCACTAAAATAACAATAGCCATACATGCGATTATCAAGCACCATTTGTTAACTTCAATTTGAATGTTATGGCTTTTATCAGCTTTATAATATGAAGTCACTATCAACCCAACAATGTAAGCAAGAATAGGTCTAAAAGATCCATAAATTGAAGCCCCTACACTTCCCAAAACTGCATACATCCACTCTGGTAAACTTAGCTTCATAACTCTTGTTAACGATGGTGAATTTTGATCTTTCTCTTTTAACTGAGGGACATCATCATCTACCCTTTCATTGTGATTCTTACTTGGTAATCTACAAAATATAAAAATTCATTTAACCACCATAAACATTGCTATGAATATCTTGCATTTTGGTGAAAGAATATTATACCTTTCAGGAAGTTTGACTACTTGTTCACATTTAAGAAGCTCATAATAAACACCACGTGTGTTAATCAGTTCATCATGTGTACCCATTTCAACACATCGACCACTTTCTACAACAGCAATAAAGTCGGCATCTTTTACAAGACTTAATCTCCGAGCGATCATGACCGTTGATCTCCCAAGTGTAATCATCCTTAAAACTTCATGAACACTACTTTCTGCTTCCAAATCAAGATTACTTGTAACTTCATCAAGCAATAAAATTGGAGGGTTTGAAAGAACAGCTCTAGCAATAGAAATTTTAATCTTGTGTTCATCTGTGAATTCTAAACCAAGTTTATCCACGTGGGTTTCATATCCATTTTCAAGGGAGGTTATGAATGTATGCACATGTGCTAATTTTGCAGCTTTTTTGATCTGTTCTGAAGTGACGTCAGGGCGTCCATATGCAATGTTTTCTGCTATGCTTAAAGATACTAAAGCTGGTTCATTTGTAACAAGTCCTATTTGGCGTCTCAACCATTCTAGCTTTAGGGTTTTGGTGTTTACTCCATCCAAAAGAACAGATCCTGTTTACCACAGTGACAAATATTAGAATTGAAAATAATATGAATAAATTAGAATTAGGGTTCATTTGATATCTATTTTTGTTAGTTGTAGTCCTTATTTCAAGTTTTCATATCAATTTGGTCACTAGAAATTTTGTCCTTATTTCAATGAGCATATGGATTTTGTTCTTTATTGAGTAAATCACATTTTCGACACTATATCTGTTTTTCAATTCTTGTTCCCAAAAGTTTTCTCGTGCAATTTAGTCATTGTTTAAGGTTTTTATAACATTTTTGGTCCCTGTTTTAAGTAAAATGACTTTTTTTCGAACCAAAATTCCAAAAATTAGCGATGGCTAGGGACGAAAAATGTACTTTACTCTTCATTCTAGAACCAAAATCAAAATAAAACCTTGTAAGGAGGACCAAAACTGAAAAAGATTTCAATTTTGGACTTAACAAAGTAAAACTCAGATAGTACAGACACTATTTTTGTAATACTATAAAACCCTTGTAGAGTCAGAATCATGTTACCCAAAGTTGGATCATAATGCCTTTCCAAAAGAGGAATTAAGCTGCTTTTTCCTGATCCACTTCTTCCCACAAGTGCTACAGTTTTCTTGGCAGGGATAGTAAGGTAAATTCCATTCAAGATAGAAATCCCAGGACAAGAAGGGTAGCTGAAATAAACATTCCTAAACTCAATCTTTCCTTGAACAGAAGCTAGACTATGTCCATCTGAATCATCATCTGTACAAGTAGACCCCGCATGTCTTATAACCTCATACAGTCTGTATGCAGCTATTCGCCCTTCCTCAAACGAACACAAATTCCTAGATGCCTGATTCAACCCACTACAACATAACATCACTAAACAAAATGACAATAATACCCTTTTCCAACAAGTTAAAAAGGAAGAAGATGTTTGCTTGCTTACAGGCCACTTAAAATTATAGCGAAAATGGATGTCACGATTTCAGCACCTGTGCATTTTCCAGTTGTGACTAAAAACCTTCCAACCCAAAGTTGTAACGCACAAGAACACATTCCAAATCCATATGTGAATCCAAATCCTAGTCCTTGAACAAGGCTTATAATGATGCCATATTTTAATGTATCTTGAAGAGAAGAAGCGTAAGAATACTTGGCTAATGCTTCATTTGTGAATGCATATAGTGTCCTAATGTTTGATAGTGCCTGAAAAAAGTATTAAGTTGTCATCAACCTTTGTTTTTATTCCATATGTAAAAAGTAAAAACCCTCAAAAGATTTACACATTTACACACCTCTTTAGCAACACTTGCAGCATGATCATTAGCATCTTGAAGGTTTTCTTGAAACCTGTAGAAGAAGACATTTGAAATCCTACCTGCAGCAATGATTAATGGGCCTGTTGCTAATGCTAGAAATGCAATCTGCCAGCTGTTTAAAAATGCAATGACAAGTCCACACAAGCATGTTGCTATGTGCTGAATGTAATTTCCAACCTGATTAAATTTTGTTCTTTAAATTAAATATGGAAAAACTAGAAGTGATTATGAACAAATATGAGAGAAAATCTGTATACCTTTTCACCAATAACAGATTGGATGACTTGAACATCAGTCAAGATTTTGTTGACTATGTCCCCATTGTTTCCATAGGTATCGAAAAAGGTCATGTTCTGGTTTAATATAACTTGAACATATTTGGTCCTAATTACAGCAGTTTGTCTTTCAGCAGTAAGAATCCAACACCAAACCTCTGTAAGATGAAGGTAAATCAAAAGATTCATATGGTAATTAGTAAATTTTAAAATGTAATGAACTTTTATCTTACCAATCCATCCAGCAGTAAAAACAGTTAAGCCTATATACACGATATACAGAGCATACTGCATATTGAAAAACAACAAACAGTTCGTGAGAAATTCTGAAAGAAATTAGAGAATTCGAATAGAATATGACACTGAGTACCTGGGAAAAATGGTCGAACAGTTGATCTGCATTATTACGTAAGCTCAATAAATGAATAATCTTTCCAAATAAATGTAAAAACACTACGAGGGATGCACCATGAACAACAGCACCTAACGAACCCAACATAATCAGAAGAAAATCAAGCCCGTCTGCACAGGCAAACAATGCCAGAAATGGCACAGCCGATGGCGGAATCACTTCCTCCTCCTCCTCCTCCTCGATATCATCTTTCCTTCCATTAAACTTCCGACGACTGGTGGTTGTATCCAAGTAAGGCAACGGGGAGTCGGGAACTTCGGGCTTCTCCAACACCGGCGTCAGGGGCTGGGGATCCACACCTTCCGGCGGAGTCCAGAACATTGTTCAGATTGGAAGCTCGATTGGGTGGTGTGTAGAAAATAATTTGAAAAACGTAATGATTGAAAGATGGAGATATCGATGATTAGAAGAAATAATCAGAGGTTAGGAGATATAAACATGAAATGTGGAATCAAGAGGTTTGACTGATTGTTTGTAGTTTGGATTCTTGATTCCGTTTACTGTATTTGTATACGTGGGTTTTCTCCCTCTAGGTTCCCGCCACCATATTTTGGATGTCACTCTCGTAAGCGTTAAAGCAGAGGAAAGAAACGGTTAGTTTTTACTTTTTAGCCATCAAGTTCTCCTGTGAAAGTGAAAGTTACTTATATTCACTTAAACTCACATACTCTTCAGTTAGATTGTGTAAAAGTAATTAATTATGCAAAGATTTTTTTAGTAATTTGAGTAAGAGAAAAAAAAATATTAACACATAAATTCTATTTTTTTTTTTTTTTTTAAATTCATTCCCGTTTATTGATATTTGAATTTATATCAAATACAAAAATAGAACAAAATTTAAATTTTGATCTACTTCATTTTTATTTCATTCACATTTTACTTGCACAACAATATTAACACATAAACATAAAGATGTCATCCTTATATACAAACAAACGAGCAACACCAACAAGATCTCTTACGACTTACATCATAATTATCAACTATCTTTGATAAAATTATGCAACCCATGAAATTGGTAATAAAAATTGGTGTGTCTATATACTACATCCATCTTGGTTACCATCATATGAATCGACACATAATAATTTATATCTGCAAGCAAATTTATAACCTAGTCCCTCCATTATGATGTTATGCACTACATCACATCACCTTCCTATGCCATGATCCTCTGGTTTTCAAAAGAACTCTAAATATATCACACATTGATTTTTTTTTTGAAATATATTTGAATAATTTCTGAAAATTGTATTTCAAGATATCCAAAACTAAATAGTATAATATGTAATATGTACACTGTGCTTAAAAAACTTTCAATTATAGGACAAAAACATCACAGATTCAAAATTAGAAGAATTTCGAAGTAGGTGGTCCGTTTTTTAAAGTTGACATAAATATCTTGACATCTTGTCAACATAAAGAATTAAGGACAGAAATCTAGAAACTAGTTCAAGTTCCAAACTATATTTGTCAGAAAAAAGAAGTCGGTAAAATGATACAGTATATAATTTGAAACCGTAAATTGATGGTCATATAAACAAATTGCAAGAAAGATTATCAAATCCATGTCATCTTAAACTTACCTCACAAAGTATAATCTGTAACAAACTAACATCACATTCACCAATCGAAAATTTGAAATTACATGACATACGAAAAACATTTCAGTGCTCATCGATACAATTAATATGTAATAAAGTCCCTAATCTCTATTAATTACAGTTTAAAAGTTAAATATCTACATTTTATCTGAAAATAAATCAAGAAAACACAAGTCTCTAAGTAGTAAGTACATAAGTATTGGAAATGTCAATTGGCACAGACCATCTAAGGAAAAGTTGAAAATTAGGAATAAACAAAACTTATTTATGCTTACTCTTGTCCCTACAAACACCTATCTGTCCATATATTATTTTAAGAAAGAAGATTATAATTTTATATTGTAATTGAAGGCAAGATTCGCCCAACAATAACAAATAACAATCCTTTTATCCATACTTGATTTGATAAAACTATAAAAGATGCATTTGTCCGTAAAAAAAACTATCTATCTAAACATTTTTTTACAAAATAATAATAATAATAATAGTTTATAATGATATAATTATGATAATTTGAGGCAAAGAATTTACCCAAAAATTGAAAATAATGATCTTTTTAACTAAAACTCTTTGCAAGTATAATCTAACGTTTAGTCGTTTTTAAATAGGTAGCAGATAAATTAAACAGCAATGTGGCTGTAGTTTAGTGGTAAGAATTCCACGTTGTGGCCGTGGAGACCTGGGCTCGAATCCCAGCAGCCACACTTTATTTTTTGATTAATTTCAGGTTTATTTTTTCTATTACAAATCATTTTATGACGTCTAAATGGTATTTTTAAACTCTTTTTAACTCATAGCCAATGTTTTGTTAGATATCTAATATTACTATTTTATTAGAAAATTATACATTGTTTATTTATAGTTTTATAAAAAAATTAAAATTCTTTCAAATCTGAGTCTTTATTTTTTATTTTTTTATTTATTTTATTTTTTATGATAATGTTTTCTTACTTGATGTAAAGTTTGATTGGTTTATAACATAAATTATTGGTAAAATCACTAACTAGGATTTAATATTTTCACATACTAAACGATCAAAACTGATCCAAAGGACTTTGATTTGTTTAACTTTTATTATCTATTATAAAAAAGTCATAAATTTGCAAATTGGTCCCTTAAGAGGAAAATGCACCTTTTGTGGGTACGTTGGGCGTACACTTATATACGTAGGGCGTACGTGGCTGATGCCCAAACCCTAATTTTTAGGGTTTGAGTCCTATTTTAACATCATTATCTCATTAAGACCCAATCATTCATCAACCTTCAACGCCATTTTCGTCCCTAGCAAACCCTAATTCCTCGTGTGAGCCCTTGTGTGTTTAAGAGTATATTTGTGGTGTTCTTGAAGGAAGGAGAAATAAAGGAAACCATCTTGGAAGCTTAAGGAACTTTGGATCTAGAGGTGTTTCACCCTCAAGCATCAGCTCATGTCTGGCTTGCTCAGAGCCCACAACATAAGTCTGGCTTGGCGTTCCCGCCATCAGCTTATGTTTGGCTTGCTCCCGAGCCCTCAGCATAAGTCTAGCTTGTGTTTCCGGCCCACAGCTTATGTCCAAATTATTCCTGGGTATGTTGGCTTTCCGCATAGAGCAGTATTGCATCAACCTAATCGCACTATGTCGACATATGCAATAGAT
This sequence comes from Lactuca saligna, assembly GCF_052625555.1. Classification (NCBI taxonomy): domain Eukaryota; kingdom Viridiplantae; phylum Streptophyta; class Magnoliopsida; order Asterales; family Asteraceae; genus Lactuca; species Lactuca saligna. The sequence continues at coordinate 89,781,242 of NC_136424.1, read as the reverse complement.
AAACATATAACTAGCAAACAGATAATCATATAAATTTAGCAAATCACTACAACATATCAACATCCTATATACCAGGATACATAACCGAATGGGCCAACATTGATGCCTTCGACCCACAAGTACAGTGAGGAAACCCATCTCACAGTCTGAAAAATAGCCAAAAGGAACGTTGCTCCAAAAGTTAACTCTACAGGTCACCTATACAAAAAATACTGACCTAAACTCAAACTACATCTCAAAATACCCAAAATGCCCCTAAGTCAAACTTGGTTAAAGGTTAAAAGTCAAAAGTTAACAGTGTCAACTTAGATTGAGTATGCTCGGCGTACTCAGCCACTACACCTAGCATAGTGCACTCTCTTGGTCAGATTACAGGATCTCGACTAGGTATGCGCAACGTACCATCAGGTACGCCCAACGTACTCGACTGGTACCTTTTCTTTCTATTAAGTGCTTAATTTATTAAGACACCACGTCCAAAACTCATATCTAGTTCCAAATAATGTTCTAAGTCATAAAGTTTCCAACTTTATGACTTTCCAAGGCTATAAAAGGTTCTACAACTAAACCATAACTTAATACACAAACCAAAACCTCATATATCATACATGAAGAAAGGAAAAAGGACCAAGATCACATTTTTATGGTCCTATGCACCTAAAAACGTCTAGAATGAAAACCCTTATGGATTAGAGTAAGCCATACTCATGAACACCAAGCTTATGGGACCAAAATGAATACAAACACCAAGCTAACAAGATCTAACCAAATACTCATCAAGTTTCAGACTTTGTACCTCCAAATGATGCTTGAGGGTGAAATACTTCTGGATCCAAAGTGCTTAAGCTTCCAAGATGGTTTCATTTCCTTCTCCTTCCTTCAAGAACACCACAAATGCACTCTTAAACTCACAAGGTCTCACATAAGGAATTAGGGTTTGCTAGGGACAAAATAAGGATGGAGGTTGATGAATGAAGGGGTCTCAATGACATAATGATGCTTAAATATGGATCAAACCCTAAAAATTAGGGTTTGGGCATCAGATACGTACGCCTAGCGTACATAATTATAAGCCCAACGCACCCACAAAAGGCGTGTTTTCCTCTTAAGGAGCTAAGGGACTAATTTGCAAACAAATTTCATATTAAGAGTTAAGAACAGAAAATACTTGGATCAAGGGTGTTACACGAGGCGGTGTATGTAGAAATAGAATGTGAGTTTTAGAATATGTGTTTTCCATAATATGGATATTCTACTCTCAACCGGTTATACTACATACCTACTGATAAAACCGACAGACCAAAAGTAATCTTATGTATTTCAATAATCAAATCGGATTACAAGGAAGCTATATATATATATATATATATATATATATATATATATATACACACACACACACGCACACACACACACACACACACACACATATATATATATAGCCAAACGAAAAGGTTAAATAAACATAAATGGATAAAAATAAGGATAGATATTAGAACATAGATATGGGGAATGTTTTATTCCAATACCTCCCCCCCCCCCCCCAACTGAAGTTGGAGCATATGGTCTTTAGCGCCCAACTTGCCAAGTATGAATTAAATTTGTTGAGCCCCTAATCATTTCATGAGGAGGTCTGTTATTTGCATTTTGGTATCGATGTGGCGAGGTTGTATTTTTTTTGTGAGTCCACTCTTTCTCGAACAAAATAACAAATAATCTCCAAATGTTTTCATCGTTCATGAAAACTGGATCGTTGGCAATATGACGAGCAACTTGATTGTCACAAAATAATGGAGTTGGTTCAGTGACGAGCACATTTAATTCCTCTATGTAACACCTGTTTTCCAGAAAGTATTAGGTAAAGACTTAAAGGGATCAAAATAGGTTTTTCTACAAAAACCCTTGTGTCACGACGTGGTGCATGGATGCCCACGACATGACATGAGTCATATGAAATGAGTTTCTCCTGGTGAGCTCCACGACGTGGCATGAGGATGGCAAGGACGTGATAGCTGTTGCAGCCCAAGCCCATGATTTTAGGGTGTCTCCCATATTTAAGGACCTTTACTTTAGATTTAGGTCATCCTCTTCAGCCTCTACCCTTTTATCTCGAAACCCTAGCCCCCATTTCATGTTTATGAGCTTGTTTGGTTGATTGGAGGCCTTTTTCTTGGTTTTTAGTGAAACTTGACGAAGAAGGAAGTTCATTGTGGTGCAAGGAAGCAAGGAGCTAGCTTGGATCCATCCTTCTCTACAAATTTTTGAGATATTGGAGGTATAAAGTTCACATCTTTAACCTTGTTCTTGTTTCAATTTGAGCTCATTTTAGATGGTGTTGGTCCCTTCCATGAATGCTCTTGGAGTTTGAGGAACTCCAGTGCTTGATGTGGCTCTCAAATGGTTTGTAGGTTTTTTAAAATGAGAAAAGAGTCATGTTGTAACATCCATAAAATTCAAGCCAATTTAAAACTTTTTAAATCAATCAAAAACCAATAATTATTACAAATTTCTTTTCAAAATGGTTTCATGTCAGAGTATCTCAGAATTAAATCATAAAATGTACGGAGGTGCACGATCATGCCTTCGCCTTCCTGTGATCATAAGAAGTACCTGGAACATAATCAACAACTGTAAGCCCGAAGCTTAGTGAGTTCCCCCAAAATACCAACGTCATAAAATCATAGCCATATTATAACAAGTAAACAAACAACATGCATAATGAGCCATCAACCTGACTGGACTGCCTCGCAGGGCCATCGACACATCTGGATCGCCTCTCAGGGCCTTTAGCCTATATGAACCGCTTGTTGTACATTCAGCCTTACTAGTACGCCCTAGTCGGGTCTGCAGTCTATCTCATCCACCCTAGGTATGTTGGACTAGAGCATAAAGCATGATCGCCTCAATCCAACGCCCAATCAAACAATCATGTGAACATAAATATCATACGCTAGCATATATATAACAGTCAAACCAATCTAATGGATCACTAATCATAACATCATCCTATATACCATGATACCGACCTAACAAGTCACTAACATAACATCATCTTATATATCAGGATACCGACCTAACAGGTCATTAGCATAGCATCATCTTATATACCATGATGCTGACCTAACATGTCAGCAACATATTATATCACACCCCTGAACCAGACGGCGGAAACATCCGAGGGCTCATGTGACTAAATTTGAATATCATCACAATGAATATACATGAATCATAACATAAACATCACCATGCATCAATATATTACAACTGACATTGCTCACATCAAGTACATTGTTTTAACATTACAATCCATAACATGAAATGTTTGATAGTTTTCAAAAGTACAACACCCTAACATACTTGGTACTACTCCTCAGCTTACCTGCTACCTGAGAATACAAGCTATTTTGAAAACGGTCAACATCTAGAATGTTGGTGAGTTCATAAGCAGGTTTGATATGAAAATGTTTTGTGTAGTTTGTAAGAAAACAACCCAGAAAATACAATATTTTCTGAAAAGACCATTGTTTATATAAAAGTGTGAAGATCCGTAAATATGTGCATGATGATCTCAAAACGTGTATAGTTGAAAAACTTCGTATTAAAAGTACCAGTGAAAAATGTTGAACTTCCCCGGAAAACCCGATGTTTTCCAAAAAATAAAAATATCATATAACTGTTCGAATTGTTATCCCATCCTGTGAATGATTTTGATTTACCTTGATTACTTGATTAATATTGGATTTATTTATGTGAGTCGTTATGACCATGCATGATAATGACTAGTTCGTCTGTCTTGTCACTCTGATGAATGTCGAAATTGATCTTAAGATTTTGTCACCCTAGAATGGCCGAGTCTAACTGTAGCGAACAGCTGAGGTGTGGGGAAGTCACCCCCGTATAGATCTATACACAAACTCTCGCTCTCCCTCCATGAGACTTTGATTATAACTACAGACTACGACCGAAACACGTTGGTGCCACCCATTATTACTCACTAAATCCCAATTGAATTTGATTACTATTGATTATCGACCCATATTTGTTTACTTGGATTAATGATACGCCTAATAAACGAGGAGAAGAGGATTACAAGATCCTACTATTCTCGCGTATTATTTATGGTTATTGGTTATACGAAGGACATGCTAACCCATTTCACATTTGATTTACTTGGACCTTACTAGCAATGCTAATGGGTCACTAAGGCCCAATAGCATTTTAAAGCTATTGAGGGTCCCTTAAATATGAAATTGGGTCATAGAAGGCCCAATAACATTTATTATTATCCCTTGGGCCCAAAATTCATGTTAATGGGTCACAAAGACCCAACAAGCATGATTGAAACTTTCAAGCCCAAAGATTTGAATGTTTAATTGTTTTAGTTATAATTTAGTTGTCGGAATGTTTAATTGAACCATTATTAAATTTGTATCAGTACGAGATCGGTTGATCGTTTATAACGATATTTGGAAATTTATGTATATTCATCTTTTCATTTTTCATAAGTTGTGGTTTGGTAATTTTGACCCAAATATCTTAATAATAAAATAATTGACTCAGAATATTGGTTTGACCCTTTTCAGCCCTTCTTTAATAAAAATAACAATTTTAGTCCCTTAAATAAAAAAAAATATATTTTAGGCCCTAAAACCATTTTCTTGTCATTTTTTACCCATAGACTTTGTTTAAATGATGATTTTATCTAAAAATTTACTTTTACCAGTTTTAGCCCTTCCAGAAAAGTGTTTTTCGGTTAAAGTCCAAACTTTTTGCAACTTTTACAATTTTGGCCCAAAATCCAAAAAGTTTACATTTTTTATCCTTGTTTAGAAAATACATCATTTTAACCCCTAAAATAGTTTTATTTACCCTTTTTTTACCCCTTGTTTTGAGAAGTTTATCATTTCACCCCCTTGAAAGTTGAGATTTTCGCAAGTTATGGCTTATTGGGCCGAAAAGCCCAAATTTGGCTCATTTGCTACAATTTACACTTCTAGCCTTTAAAAGAGTATGATATTCATAAAAACACTTATTTTTACTGTTTTGACTCTTTTAACCCCTGAGAAAATCGTTAGTAGCAATTTTTCAACCCAACTTTTGTTTGTTTGACAATTTTAGCCCACAAATGGGTTTTATGTTGAAATATGTATATTTTAATCTTATATGGTAATTTTTCTTGACTTGTTTTAGTGTAATACATCTTAGATCAGTTTTATCTTCCTCTTAGAGTCATAGATCTCGAATTTCTATTCTTTTTGTTACACATTTACCACAAAAACACATGAAATCACACATAACATACACATACACATAGATCTACACATTTTACTTGTATTCTTCCCCATAAAACATATGAGAACCGAAAATAGAGGGGTATGAACTCACCTTGAGATTTGGATTTGGTTTTGATGAAGATTTGAGAGAAGATTTCGGCCCTAGCAACTTCTTGAGGAAGTTTTCGAACTTAGATGGCTCTAGGGAGTTAGATCATGAATTTGCATGAGTTAAGATGAGATGTTTGATGAAATATAGAAGTTAAGACATGGATTCAAGTAAAGACTTACCTAGAATGATGATTTTTGTGGAATAACCTCTTTGAAAAGCTCTTAATCTTGAAAACTTTGAAGGAGAAGTGAAGAGTGTTATTTGAGAGTGTTTGGAGAGAATTTGTGAGGTGTGTGTGTTTTTCCTTTGTGTTCTCAGCCGAAGAAGAAAATAGAGGGGAGAAGAGAGATATAAGGATGTAATGGATGCATGAAAACATGAGATAGTTGAATGGAAGACCAAAATATAATAAGGAGGTGGCTAACCCTCCTCATTTCATTAATTTCCATTTTTTTTTGTTTTCCCACTTTGGCCAAGAATTAGAGAAAAGAGAAGAGAGTTTTGGGCCTTTTTGCTTAAATCCATATTGTGGGTCCAATTTGATGATTTTTCGGCCCATTTGGCTCCCATGATGGTTTACGCTCCAATTTGTCAAAAATAATGGGCTTCATAGTCCATTAAAGCTAATTAGGTTAATTATGGCCCAATAAGGTCCATTAGGGTATTTTATTTCATTCTAGGCCCAATATGGCCCAAAAAGTTAAAATAAATGTAAGTGGGTCCAATTAGAGCCCTTTTAAGAGTTCTAAGCCCAAAATAGTGAAATTGGAAGCTTATTGGCCCATTAGGCCCAATAAGGAAATCCTAGTCCATAATGGACTTAAACCGGGATTTCTAGGGTTTCCAATTCTTTGTTGACTATTTGAAGTGCTTGCATAGAGCATTTGATGGACAATTTGTCGTTATTGAATAAGCATCATGCGTGCTTTCACATTTTTGGTTCACAAATGTTATCATTGTTGTTGTTACATGTTACAGAATTCCTAGTTGTGACATATTAACATGCAATAAACCTGGATACAAATCCGAAAAGGGCCAACATTGGTGCCTTCGACCCTGTTAGTATAGTGAGGAAAATTTACCTCACAATATCGATAGGAACTGAAATGTCAAACTACAACCACCAATGATCCACTTCCATAAATACCCAATTTACCAAAATACCCTCAAAAGTCAAGTGGTCAACCTCTGGTCAAAGTCAAAGTCAACGGTCAAGGTCAACAGTTCATGTTGATCCAACTCGTCGAGTGTAGCCTACTGACTTGTTACGTTCTTCAAGAACTCGAGAAATCGTGAATACCCTAGTTGACTCACCGAGTTTCCAGACAAATCGTTGAGTCCATGCGGTGTCCAAATGTCGTGAAAAACCCTAACTAACTCATCGAGTCATCTTGCTAACTCGTCGAGTCCATGCAGAAACCAAAACGGCCGATCTTCATCTGAATCGTCGAGTTGATCATGCAACTCATCAAGTTCCTTTAGTCCATTTCTCATTCATATATTTTAATGTTATCCCAAAGCTTCAAATTGTAGATCTAGCTTCCCAAGGCATAGTTACCAAGTAAAGTTGCAAACTTTAAGTGCATGCAAGGTCTTAAAGGCCAAAAACAAGCTAAAGAAGGAGTTTTAGGTAAGGAGAAGGCCATAACTTGCTAAAGACTATAACTTTATGACTATAACTTTATGACTATAACTTTATGACTATAAGGGGCTATAGGAGTCCAGATCTAAAGTTACAACTTCATATCATGCCCAAAACCAGAAATAACTCCACAACAAACTAGAAATAGCCCTAAACCTTTGCATGAAGAGATCTAAATAGAGAGAAGCCAAGGTAACGACTTGTTACCTTCTAGAAATAGCTCCAAGCTCCTTATACTTCAAGCTCTCTTCATAAATCCACCTTCCAAAAATGGAGAGTAGACGCGATTAGGGTTTTCTGAACTGAAGGGGGACAGTAAGGGATGCATAGGGAGGCTAATGACCTTTTAAATAGGGTGTAAAACCCTGGAAATTAAGTTTTCATTTTTTCTAGCTCTTACTCGTCGAGTTGGGGTCCTCCAACTCGTCGAGTAGAAGTCATAAATCACGCGGGCTAACCAGGTTCGACACGACGAGTTAGGGCCTCCAACTCACTGAGTTCCCTTAATAAAATGAATACAAAGTTTTGAAAATTATACCTAGGAGTCGGGATGTTACACATTTTTGGAGCTATATTGGGTACATGAGCAAGATAAGGTCATATTAAGGACTTAATGGACTTAGAGCTTACGATTTTATCTTATGTTGAGGTCATAATGGATAAATTTGGAAATTTTATCCATTAAGTCATTGAGAAGGATTAGATATAAAGTTTTTGAGCCTTGATCTGTGTAACACCCCAGATTCCCAGGTATTATTTTTATTCTTTTATTTTTGGGTGATTGTGAGGAGACTCAGCGAGTTGGAGTCTAAACTCGCCGAGTAGGATCGCGGTTTTGTGCGCGGGTTCGCGTCTGGACTCGGCGAGTCCACGCTGTTTAATGAAACCCTAATTTCCAGGGTTTGAGACCTATTTAAAGGGGCTTATGGCCGTCATTTGCGGCCACCAACCCCAGAGAGAAACCCTAAAGAGCTTTTGAGCGTTTTGGGAGAGAGAAGAGGCCATTGTTGACTTTTGAAGCTTGGTTTGGCAAGGCAAAGGAGATTCTAGCTGAGAGGAGGCAAGGGAGGTGGACACCCTTCGATTCTGGAGCTCAGAGCATCATTTTGGAGGTATATTTTGGCTCCCTTTTCTGTTGTTATGATGAACATGGGGGTTTAGGGTTTCTTAACCCCTTTGTTGGTTAGATTTGATGTCCATTTCGTCCCTATTTTTGATGAGGCTTGAGATGGGATCCATAGAGGTCCATAGAAGCTTTATTCCTTAAGCTTTATGAGGATTCATGGGAGTTTTGACCTAGAGTTATGAGATATGGGGCTAAAACATCATCTAGGAGCAAATAGTTGTTGTTTGAGCACCAAGGTTTGGACTTTACGTGATTATCATGCTTGGGGAGACCAGATCTATGATTGTATGGAATAGATCTGACCTCAGAAGTGAGTTTGAGTTTATGCATGGCATGGACTCGTCGAGTCTGAAGAACAGACTCGGCGAGTAGCATGAAGTTTTCCTGTAACCACTCAGCGAGTGGTCTTGTCGAGTTGAGGGTTCGACTCAGTGAGTCAAGGAGAGTCAGGGGGGACTGAGTCAAGCCGAAACTCACCGAGTTGTTCTTGAGACTCGGCGAGTTGATTCGTGGTGGCCCCGCGATTTATGCCAGCTGAAACTCATCGAGTCAGAGAAGTACTCGGCGTGTCAAGAGAGGATCCAAGGGAGTCAGTGGACACGTATAGACTCGCCGAGTCGCCCTAGTGCACTCATCGAGTCCGGTCAAAGTTGACCGTTGACCTTGTTGACCTTTAGGGTTGAGTAAAGTTGTATTTATGAGTGTATTACTTTGTGTGATTAGGCGGAGGCTAGATCACATTTATTCCGAGACAAATTTTTACTGAGATACGCGAGGTGAGTCTTCTCACTATACTTTACCTTGAGTTGGTAAATAGAGTTATGTGATACAGTGTTTTATATATATTGTTTGTTGCACTGCATTCTTCTATGTGATTTATGTTGTGCATGCTTGCAGAGTTAGAACCTGAGGGTTCACAGAGTTTTGGGTGCACGGACCCATAGAGTTATAGCCTCGATTGGCTAATATGTGTTATATGTGGTATTTTGGGGAACTCACTAAGCTTCGTGCTTACAGTGTTTTGTGTTATGTGTTTCAGGTTTCTCTCAGGATCACGGGACGGCACCGGCCTGATTGTACACACCAGCGAAAAAGTCATGTTTTGAGGATCCTGGTTTATTATGCAAGTGAAAATGGAGTTATGTTTTGTAATTTGATTATGAATGAGATTTTAAGAAAAGTGTTTTTAAGAAATGTATGTCAGTGGATTGAAGAATTCAAGCTCGAAGACAAAGAGAAGCGGGCTTTTTTTCCGTCCCAAAGGGAGTTGTTTCCGACCATCCTAAAGAGAATCAAGATATCCCAGGAACTTAAACCATTATATTTAAATGAAAAATTGTTTTGAAATTTACGGTGTTACAAATTGGTATCAGAGCCTTGGTTTGAGGGATTCGGATGCACCTTCGGGTAAATCTGGACTCAAACTGAGGAAGTATGAAAATTTTTCAAAGAAATAATTTTCTAAAGTGAATAAGAGTTCAAAGAGAAAGCAAGAAAGAGCAGTGTGTACAATCAGCCAGAGCCCAAACGGTGATTTCCCAAAATACCATTGCTTTTGTGTTATGAGATATTTATGACGCACATTATGAGATATTATTGCATGCTAGAGATAGGCTAGGTATTTCATATCTTAGGACTAGAGTGGCCTGATTTGTGATGCCTTAGCCTAGGAATTGCTGTTATATGCAATGTGCTTTTGAGTATGTGATGAGTGAGAATATTTAGTTGGAATCCTTTAGGGGGATTTGAGTAGAGGAGTAATCTAGGGGAGATACCTAGATGAGTACCGTGGTACTTAGCGAAAGAATAGTTATAACCTGCGAGGGGAAGAGTTGCAGAGTTCAGTGGTACTTTCGAGGATGAGCAGAGCAAGCGGAGTTATCACCCAGAGTGAGTCCTATGTATTCTTCGATGCTTGAATGCTGCTTGCTTCGTGCTTTGTGGAACTCTCGATGATGGGAGTCAGCTACCAAGAGAATATGATGATATTCAGGAGGTAGATGGCTGGCATCATTAGGAGCTCTTCAGCAGCTGATGCAGAGAAGCGTGGGAATCTAGGAAGAGCCTAGGGAGTAACCTTAGCCAGGTGAGTGAGCTGGTAGAGTAGAGAATTTCGTTGGGGAGCGAGCACGCACGACGGAATTGGTGAACGAGAAGGTCGAGCAGCTACTTAGGAGCTCCGGGATAGTCCGTGTGGAAAGTATGGGTAGATGTGGCAGGTAGTATGGGCCCGTACTACTGAAAGCAGAGGACCCATACTTGATACAGGGAGTATTCTGAAGGTTCTAATGAGCGGAATGAGGAGTGATGTTATGGTTCGAGTACCATACATCGGAGCAGATGGAGGAGTGATGTTATGGTTCGAGTACCATACATCGGAGCAGATGGAGGAGTGATGTTATGGTTCGAGTACCATACATCGGAGCAGATGGAGGAGTGATGTTATGGTTCGAGTAGCATACATCAGAGCAGATGGAGGAGTGATGTTATGGTTCGAGTACCATGCATCGGAGCGGATTGAGGAGTGATGTTATGGTTCGAGTACCATGCATCGGAGCGGATTGAGGAGTGATGTTATGGTTCCAGTACCATACATCGGAGCGGATTGAGGAGTGATGTTATGGTTCGAGTACCATACATCAGAGCGGATCGAGGAGTGAAGTTATGGTTCAAGTACCATACATTGGAGCGTATGGAGGAGTGATGTTATGGTTCGAGTACCATACGTCAGAGTAGATGGAGGAGTGATGCTATGGTTTGTGTACCATACACCGGAGCATATTGAGAAGCGATGTCATGGGATGAGTACCATGGTTCGTAGTGAATGATGTTCGTGGTTCTTCGGTTATCCGGTCATGATTGATGAGGTAGAGATCGGATGCTATGGGCTTTAGGCCAGTGGGCCATGATTGAGTTCGAAGAGACATCCCTTGAGAGGGAGGTCGAGATCCTTTCAGAGTATTTTGGTAAGGAGTCAGAGGGAAGGGAGAATTTCGGTCTGAGTTGACCAATCAGTCGATAGAGGAGATTTCACCTTCTATGACCTGGGTGGTTCTATTTATGTTCGTGTACGAAACATGAGAGGCATGATGTTTAAGTTTTGGGTTTAGGGGTAAACCCTGCAGGTTGTCTTTGAGGAATATTTTCCATCAGAGTATCAGGTAGCATGTGTGCCGCGAGGCAGTAATTTACCATGAGCAGATAGTCAGTTGGGACTGAGATAGTCGAGGACCACGTTACACCTATTTGAGTATAGTAGGACGTATTGTAGAGGTATCAGTGGGGAGTCCAGTCGAGTTTATCAATGCAGTGGTTTTTCTATCTATGTTGAGTATTGAATATGGGAGTGGGTCCCTGTTCTTGGGAAAATCCATGTGATGGAATGTCGGTTGATGAGTCGAGGTGGGGGAGTATGATGATTTCGTGGTCCAGTCTATGAGTCAATGATGTTATTGGACACTTGAGTTGTTTGGTTTTGGATTGGTACAAGACTTGGAACGACTAGAGGCAGTCGTGACGAGAAGTTCTTGAGGATTTCATATGAGGTTCAGAGTATATGAGATCGATTGATTTCCTTAAAGGGGATTATCGGGCGTTGCGTAGCACTTTCCAGGGGCAGGTGCATTATTGCTGGTGAAAAAAGTTTGTGAGATTGTTGATGTGTCAGATAGTGATGGTTCGAACCCTAAGTGGGGGAGAACCGGGTGGTTTATCGAGAGAACCAGAGATTTGTGCAAGAGCGGTTAGAGGTTGGATACAGAAACCTACGGCTTGAATTCATGAGATCAGGGTCATTGGTGATCAAGGAAAGGTGCAGGGCTAGATAATGCATGTGGTATATGTCTGAGAGAAGGATGGGTGTCTCCATGGCGGGTGGTCAATGGTCAGGAATCTAGTGGTGGTCAGAGTCGTTTCAAGTGGAAGACTCATAATGATGGTATGGGCAGTTGAGAACTTCTAGGTTGAAATATGGGTAGAAGATTATTGAGTAGCCAACTCCCGGGCTGGGATGTGTATTCTTGCTTGGATTTTGAGTAGTAGTGGAAAGGGTTTTCGTAGGATCATCAGTGTGTTCTAAAGAGTTAGCGCCTTCCTTGTATTCCAATTGAGTGTTTGGATGCACTGAAGTTGCGCATTGAGTGAAATAGGAAATTATTATGGGATTCAGAGGAAATGTATTTATGTATGTGTATGGTGCTGGGAGTGAGGGAATCAGTGGTAGAGGCAGGACATTGTGATGCTCTGTTATGGTGTTCCATGATTTCCACGTATAGCGTCCCGATTTCGGAGTTATTTAGAGTATTGGGTTTAAGACGACTAGTGATGTATCATTTATCTACAGTTCCAGTAGGAGCCCTTCATGTATTGTCATCAAGAGGGATTATTTAAGGAAGTGGATCTCCGTAGAGGTAGGTTCTGTGTTATGGCGGTTGCCGCTAGAGTCTGTAATGCATATCGGGGCAAGTGTGTGTGTATCTATCTATGATAGTCTTCGGTGCAGGAGTAGTGAACATAGTGTGGCGTTGTAATGAGAATGAGAGTATAGGGTGAAGCTACGGGGAGCTGTAGTATTCACCAGTCAGAGGGAGTTGTGATGCTACGAGGAGCCGTAGTACTCACAAATCAGAGAGAGAGAGAGAAAGAGTCGTGATGCTACGGGGAGCCGTAGTATTCACCAGTCAGAGGGTGTTGTGATGCTACGGGGAGCCGTAGGACTCACAAGTCAGAGAGAGAGAGAGAGTCGTGATGCTACGGGGAGCCGTAGTATTCGCCGGTCAGAGGGTGTTGTGATGCTACGGGGAGCCGTAGTATTCACAAGCTAGAGGGAGGAAGTCATGGTACTACGGGGAGCCGTAGTACTCACTAGTTAGTTGGCGTTGTGATACTACGGGAAGCCATATTATCACTAGTCAGAGGCTATCGTAATGTTGCGGGAAGCCATAGTACCCACTAGATGGCAAGAGAGTATGATGATGGAGTGTTCTCCGATAAGTGCATGATGCAGAAGAGTTTTAGGCTTGAGTAGCCCTAGTGTTGAGTTTATGGAGCCTAGTGGTTAAACCGGGGCGAGACTGGGGTCTCCGTCTCTGTCGGGAGGGTCAGCGAGGCACGCGGGAGAATATGCGCAGCAGACGCCGGAGGTTAGAGCTGAGTCGATCTTCGATTGGATTGTATTTTTTTATGAGGGAAAGAGAATTTCGTGAATTGCGTGTCACTGGGCCGTGATATTGGTCACGGGGAGGAAATTAGTGAGATATTTTGGATCATGTTATGTGTGACCTTTGGGGGTCCAGCTGTGGGGCCAAAAGCTGACCTGGTGTTTGGTATCGAAGATGAATATGAGAAATGAGCTAGAGTTTGCCATAGGTGATGTATGTGGACACTTCGGAGTGAGCGAACAATTCAGACGCTCGAGGATATGCTTCAGGCATGTGTATTAGATTTCGGGGGGGGGGGGGGGGGGATTGTGGCCCGTATTTGCCCTTGGTAGAGTTTTTCTACAACAACAACCATCATTAGTGCATCAGTATGCCATCCTTTGAGCTGTTGTAGGGAAGGAGGTATCGGACCCCATTTGCTGGGGAGAGGTAGGGCAACGTGTGATGGGAAGTAGAGAGATCGTGCTTCAGACGTCAGAGCAGATACAGCAGGTTAGACAAAGGTTGTTGACCACTCAGAGTCGCTAGAAGAGTTATGCGGACAGGCGCCTGTCCGAGCTCGAATTTTTGGTCGGTGACTTTGTACTCCTGAAGGTCTCTCCTTGGAAAGGAGTGATCCGATTCAGGAAGAGGGGCAAGTTGGGGCCCCGATATATCGATCCTTCTCGGGTGATCGTGAGGGTAGGCAGGGTAGCCTACCGGTTGGAGCTACCTGCAGAGCTAGGTCAGATCCATGACACTTTCCACGTGTTGCAATTGCGGAAGTGCGTAACCGACGAGTCAGCAGTAGTGTCACTAGAGGATATTCAGGTGGATGAGAGTCTAAATTATGTTGAAAGACCAGTGGCGATCAGAGATCGAAAGATTAGGGTCTTGAGGAATAAAGAGGTGACACTGGTGCAAGTCCAGTGGCAGCATCGGAAAGGGTCAGAGTTAACTTGGGAGCCGGAGCGTGATATGCGTGAGCAGCATCCGGAGTTATTTGCAGAGTGAGACTTCGAGGGAGAGTCTAATTCTAGTGGGGGGAATTGTAACACCCCGAATTCCTAGGTATTATTTTTATTCTTTTATTTTTGGGTGATTGTGAGGAGACTCGGCGAGTTGGAGTCTAAACTCGCCGAGTAGGATCGCGGTTTTGTGCGCGGGTTCGCGTCTGGACTCGGTGAGTCCACGTTTTTTAATGAAACCCTAATTTCCAGGGTTTGAGACCTATTTAAAGGGGCTTATGGCCGTCATTTGCGGCCACCAACCCCAGAGAGAAACCCTAAAGAGCTTTTCAGCGTTTTGGGAGAGAGAAGAGGCCATTGTTGACTTTTGAAGCTTGTTTTGGCAAGGCAAAGGAGATTCTAGCTGAGAGGAGGCAAGGGAGGTGGACACCCTTCGATTTTGGAGCTCAGAGCATCATTTTGGAGGTATATTTTGGCTCCCTTTTCTGTTGTTATGATGAACATGGGGGTTTAGGGTTTCTTGACCCCTTTGTTGGTTAGATTTGATGTCCATTTCGTCCCTATTTGTGATGAGGCTTGAGATAGGATCCATAGAGGTCCAGAGAAGCTTTATTCCTTAAGCTTTATGAGGATTCATGGGAGTTTTGACCTAGAGTTATGAGATATGGGGCTAAAACATCATCTAGGAGAAAATAGTTGTTGTTTGAGCACCAAGGTTTGGACTTTACGTGATTATCATGCTTGGGGAGACCAGATCTATGATTGTATGGAACAGATCTGACCTCAGAAGTGAGTTTGAGTTTATGCATGGCATGGAATCGCCGAGTCTGAAGAACCGAATCGGCGCGTACCATGAAGTTTTCCTGTAACCACTCAGCGAGTGGTCTTGTCAAGTTGAGGGGTCGACTCAGTGAGTCAGGGAGAGTCACGGGGGACTGAGTCAAGCCGGAACTCACCGAGTTGTTCTTGAGACTCGGCGAGTTGAGTCGTGGTGGCCCCGCGATTTATGCCAGGTGAAACTCGTCGAGTCAGAGAAGTACTCGGCGTATCAAGAGAGGATCCAAGGGAGTCAGTGGACACGTATAGACTCACCGAGTCACCCTAGTGCACTCGTCGAGTCCGGTCAAAGTTGACCGTTGACCTTTAGGGTTGAGTTCAGTTGTATTTATGAGTGTATTACTTTGTGTGATTAGGCGGAGGCTAGATCACATTTATTCCGAGACATATATTTACTGAGATACGCAAGGTGAGTCTTCTCACTATACTTTACCTTGAGTTGGTAAATAGAGTTATGTGATACAGTGTTTTATATATATTGTTTGTTGCACTGCATTCTTCTATGTGATTTATGTTGTGCATGCTTGCAAAGTTAGAACCTGAGGGTTCACAGAGTTTTGGGTGCACGGACCCACAAAGTTATAGCCTCGAGTGGCTAATATGTGTTATATGTGGTATTTTGGGGAACTCACTACGCTTCGTGCTTACAGTGTTATGTGTTATTGTTAGGTGCATTTCAGGTACCCATTTTGTAGCTTTATTTTATAAAAGTACATTGCATATAGGATTAAACTCATGCATTTTGCACGTTTTCAGGATTTTTCATGAGACAATTTCATTCAAATACTTTTGTGATATTTCAGGGACTTTTGGAGCAAGGATATTGTTGGAGGAGGTAAATAAAAGTTGCGGACAAAATTTCAGGACTTGCGGAGGACCGAGGAGCAATATATTAAAGAAACGAAGATTTTGGCTTTACAGACGTTTACACGGCCGTGTAAATGGAAGCCTTGCGTTTACGCGGGCCGTGTAAACGTAGATTTCTACGCAGTATATTTTTGTGTTTACGCGGGCCGTGTAAATGACAGTGTTAATTTACACGGGCCGTGTAAACGTAAATGTGGGTTTTAAATTAGTTTTTCACCATTCTTAAAGGGGGGAACCAATTTTTTACTGAGGGGTCGACTTTTGGAGTAGAGAAGGCGAATTTCTTGAGGATTTTGAAGTTGATTAACACTTGGGAACATTTGATTTCATTTTGTAAGAACTTTAATTTCATTTTCTAGATTTGTGATCTTGTTCTAGCCATGAGTGGCTAGAACCCTAAATTCTCCAACTTTGTGTCTTGACATTTGGATGTGATTTCAATCATATGACTTGATGTTTGCTTTCAATTTTCTATCTAGTGAATTTGATTTTGTCTCAATCGAATGTTTGATTCTAATTGTGATTCTTATTGGCCATTTGAATTAGGGTTAGATCATTCAAGTTATCTAATTGCAAAATCCGTAATTGTTTTGTAAATTGGACTAGGTAACAAGCACTAATCTGATTTCTATTGAATGAAATTAGTGTAAATCTATTCACACATTCTTATGCTTCCGAGCTTATGAGGAGTATTGAGTATTGTTGGGAACATTCATATAAAGGTTCATGCAATCTTCCAATCTAATTCTAAGAGCTTTTTTAGATTAGGTTAGTAAGGTTAGGATTAATCAAAGAGCTTGTTTTGGTTAATTATTGTGGTGAATGGAAAGTGTTAGAGCTTGTTAACACTTTCAAGTACCAATTTAGGTGGAATTGAGTAGATATCATTTCATCCTTGGAATCACATTGTTAAATTGTCTTGCATAGAGTTGGAGTTCTCACAAATCCTGAATTTATTTCATTTAATTGATCATTTAATTATTGCTTTATCCTCTTGTTTAAATCCTTGCATACCAACCCCCCATTTATGTGACCATTATTGTATCTTCCGCAAAAAGGTATAAACACTTGTCCCGTGTCTCTGTGGATCGACCCTACTTACCTTGTACTACATTATTAGTTCATAGTAGTAGTGTTTAAGGAGTCATTTGTACCCTTTATTTGTTGGGTTAGACACGCTTAACAAATTGGCGCCGCTGCCGGGGACACGGTGTTACTAATTGTTTATGCCAAGCATTTTGTGAGCAGGTGCTTTCAAAAAAAAAAGTCAGGTAGAAGATAAGTTTTCAATTGAAGGAAGTGGTGAGAAGGTTAATGTGTTGTAAAGGCCCACCTACTTAGAACAAAGCACATTCAGGGGCCAAGTCGAGCCAACGACTTAAAACAAGGGTAGCTAACTGGGAGGCAACCCGGGGTTTTTTTCCTTTCTGTTAAAACTTCTTAGTCTTTGGTAAATTTCAATTGTTTTTTTAATGTCCCAAATGGTTTTGAACTTATTTTTTATTCCTAGAAAATGAATCTCCGGCTCCAAAAATACTTCACGGATAGCTTGGGGAGGATGAAGAGGAGGTTCACACCACAATTGCGAGGCTCCATGAACGATTCGGTAAATTCTTTCCATATCTTTAATCGTTCATATTTTACTTAAAATTCAATTGGTGTGCATTTGTAACTGTTTTGAACTCATTCTCAACCCAACTACCATCCTCCACCATCCTACTCTCAATAGGCCGACTATACCTCTCTCCAAGCATCGAGGACGATGCTTATTTTAAGCTTGGGGAGGGGCATCCATCCATGCATAAATCCCATTGCATGTAGTTTTGTACATATTGCATTGCATTGCATTATTTTTCTTTGTCATTTTTTAGAAAAAATTTCAAAAACCAAAAAGATTTTCTTTCTACTCTATTTTTATTATACTTTTTGCATTTTGCATCTAAATTTTTGCATTTTCATTTAACTTGAAAAAAAAAGTAAAAGTAAAATTTTTTGATCCAATTCCAAGCAGCCAAATCTTCTCAAAACAGTTGAGATGGTAAGTGAGTTGTGTGCCTTGAGATTTTACTTGCTATTTTTATTAAAAAAAAAAATCTAAAAGCAAGTTAATCACACGAGCACATCTCCCGAAGCTACTTGTGCAAAGCAGAAAATGAGAAGATTGTCAACACTGAAGCATAACAGCAGGTATGAGTCGATTCTTTGGGACATATGACCGGTCTTATGAGTAGTAATGCTCAATTGAACTTAAAATGCCAAATTCAAAAGTTCATAAAAAGAATGCAAAATCTCAATGTACCGCCTTCCAGCGCTCTTAAAAGTCCTTTCTACTCATTCCCTTTTATATACCCTGCTTGAGGACATAGATTTCAACTATACTTACGGGTTTTTGCATGTTAACATTTAGTCCCCTGAAAAATGTCTTAGAAGTCCTCACAGTAATAGACCGTGAGATGTCCCACAATAGAAAAGTCAAGGACGGAAATATAAAGAAATTGCCCAAATAAATAAATTAATAATAGTGTTATGTGTTAACTTAGTTATTTGTATATGTGTTACATTTAAAAAAAAAAAAAAAAAAAAAAAAAAAAAAAAAAAAAAACTATTATTAAGTTAATCTGTGACCTTTGGGATTCGAACAAGTAAACTCTGAGGGGTGTTTTACACCTAATCGCCTAAAGCTAAATTGTTTGGGACTGATTGAGTTGAAAATTCGTTACACGGGTTCCATAGAAAGTCATGAACTTAATAATAGCAAATAAAGCTAATATGTGGCCTTTG
Source organism: Lactuca saligna (assembly GCF_052625555.1). Taxonomy (NCBI): domain Eukaryota; kingdom Viridiplantae; phylum Streptophyta; class Magnoliopsida; order Asterales; family Asteraceae; genus Lactuca; species Lactuca saligna. The sequence goes on along the minus strand of NC_136424.1, from coordinate 89,762,498 downwards.
AGGTTCGGGCAAGTAAACCCGAGGGATCTCTTTAAATCTAACACACTAAGGTCATTTGATTTGGATGTGTTGGTTGAAAGCCTGTTATACGGATTTCAAAGGAAACCATGAGCTTTATTTGTAAAAAAAATGTAATTAGAAAGTTTGTACATAGTTGTGTTTATAGTTTAATTAGATGTTGTGTTTAGGAAAAATACTTGGCTGTCAAAAGATTCCCTTGGACTTGGATTTGAATTTATGACATTGGACAGAATGTTAATTACTTCGACTGGTGTAAGTGGTTTGAAGTTTGTAACCAATCTGGATAAATATTAGGGAATTTTTAGAAAATATTTTTCAGAAAAAGATTGTTGTTAACCAACAAATAGCTGGAATCGGACATTGTTATATTTTATGAAGCAAAGATGGTTGAGCATGTTTTGTCACATATAATTTCACGAGAGTAATACCATAATTTGTTCCAAGAATTGACTTGATGATATCGAAAAGGAATAAGTGTTGTGATCTTTGATTCTGTTGAGTTGTACTAGGGAGTGGCTAAAGTCTTGTCTCTATTATTATATAATATTTTGAGATTAAAGCCAAGTTAATTCAAGGCATGACAGGTACATTCTCAACTATGGTACAAATCAGGGTAATTGGGTTGGATCTTTTCATGTTTGTTTTGATTTCATGCTTTAAGTTTCAAATAGTTTTAACTTTAATTTTCTTTTCTTCTATTCTATTTTATTTTCTCCAGTTTAAATCTTCTTGTTCTTTCTTGAGGACAAGAAAGGTTTAAGCTTGGGGAGATTTGTTAGGTGCATTTCATGTACCCATTTTGTAGCTTTATTTTATAAAAGTACATTGCATATAGGATTAAACTCATGCATTTTGCACGTTTTCGGGATTTTTCATGAGACAATTTCATTCAAATACTTTTGTGATATTTCAGGGACTTTTGGAGCAAGGATATTGTTGGAGGAGGTAAATAAAAGTTGCGGACAAAATTCCAGGACTTGCGGAGCACCGAGGAGCAATATATTAAAGAAACGAAGATTTGGGCTTTACAGACGTTTACACGGCCGTGTAAATGGAAGCCTTGCGTTTACGCGGGCCGTGTAAATGACAGTGTTAATTTACACGGGCCGTGTAAACGTAAATGTGGGTTTTAAAGCAGTTTTTCACCATTCTTAAAGGGGGGAACCAATTTTTTACTGAGGGGGTTGACTTTTGGAGTAGAGAAGGCGAATTTCTTGAGGATTTTGAAGTTGATTAACACTTGGGAACATTTGATTTCATTTTGTAAGAACTTTAATTTCATTTTCTAGATTTGTGATCTTGTTCTAGCAATGAGTGGCTAGAACCCTAAATTCTCCAACTTTGTGTCTTGACATTTGGATGTGATTTCAATCATATGACTTGATGTTTGCTTTCAATTTTCTATCTAGTGAATTTGATTTTGTCTCAATCGAATGTTTGATTCTAATTGTGATTCTTATTGGCCATTTGAATTAGGGTTAGATCATTCAAGTTATCTAATTGCAAAATCCGTAATTGTTTTGTAAATTGGACTAGGTAACAAGCACTAATCTGATTTCTATTGAATGAAATTAGTGTAAATCTATTCACACATTCTTATGCTTCCGAGCTTATGAGGAGTATTGAGTATTGTTGGGAACATTCATATAAAGCTTCATGCAATCTTCCAATCTAATTCTAAGAGCTTTTTTAGATTAGGTTAGTAAGGTTAGGATTAATCAAAGAGCTTGTTTTGGTTAATTATTGTGGTGAATGGAAAGTGTTAGAGCTTGTTAACACTTTCAAGTACCAATTTAGGTGGAATTGAGTAAATATCATTTCATCCTTGGAATCACATTGTTAAATTGTCTTGCATAGAGTTGGAGTTCTCACAAATCCTGAATTTATTTCATTTAATTGATCATTTAATTATTGCTTTATCCTCTTGTTTAAATCCTTGCATACCAACCCCCCATTTATGTGACCATTATTGTATCTTCCGCAAAAAGGTATAAACACTTGTCCCGTGTCTCTGTGGATCGACCCTACTTACCTTGTACTACATTATTAGTTCATAGTAGTAGTGTTTAAGGAGTCATTTGTACCCTTTATTTGTTGGGTTTGACACACCCTAACAGTTATGTGTTTCAAGTTTCTCTCAGGATCACGGGACGGCACCGACCTGATTGTACACACCAGCGAAAGAGTCATGTTTTGAGGATCCTGGTTTATTATGCAAGTGAAAATGAAGTTATGTTTTGTAATTTGATTATGAATGAGATTTTAAGAAAAGTTTTTTTAGAATTAAACCATTATATTTAAATGAAAAATTGTTTTGAAATTTAAGGTTTTACAATCTGTAAGATGACCGTTGACTTTATGGACCACTGATCCTTGACTTTTGACCAATTTGACCTAGGGTCAAACTTGGAGGATATAGGTCGCTAATTGAGGATGTATATGTCTCGATGATTAGATGGTTAAGGGGATTTATCAGTGTAAAGAGTTAAAGTGTTGTTGTGCTTCTCTGATATGCTATTCAGGTGTGTTTCTTTCTATTCCATGTATCCCATTGTACATCATTTGCATGGTAGGATAGAAGTACTGCTAGTGTACAAGTATGCTAGTTGGCTAAGGTAACTCCTTATATTCAAGTGCAGTTTAGGACACTTGGTGTATTGGTATGAATGATTGGTAGGGTCTTTCCTGTTGATCGTATAATAGTGTTAGGAGTTATGTTTGTTTTGGGTAATTGGGGTAGTGTAGTTATCAAGATTATGTATGACTGGCCAATGAAGGACTTAATTGAGAATTGGTCAATCACAGGGTAACCAGGGATGGCTAGTTTCTAACGTTATGGATATGCTAGTATTTGTTATGATTTTATGTTATATGGTAAGGGGTAATTATATATGGGGTTCTATATAGTTAAGTTGGATAACCTGAGAAATCTTAGTCTAATGCCTCGTAATGCCCGAGTTGTTAGGCATTCTCTTAATCAAACAATAATAATGATAATATTATGAGAAGGAGTTGTACAATGAGCGTACATAGCTTATGCATGACACACGTTGGTGAGGCGCGAATTGGGGGAGCCCCTGCGTATGCTGAGCGTACCCATGTGTACGTTGGGCGTAAGCTGTCCATATGCAAACCCTAAATTTTAGGGTTTTCCCCTTATATAAACACCTTAAGTTCATCCTAACCTTCATTCTCTTAGCCTCCATTATCCCTAAAGTGTTAAACTCGAACCCTAAGCCTCTTGCATGTATTTTGAGCTAATCTTGAGCATTTTCTGTGTTATTTTGTGATTTTAAGGAAGGAGTAAGAACTTGAAGAAGGCTTGTAGATCTATAAGTTTAGCGTCATTTCTTACTCATTTTAGGTATAAAGCTTTAACCTTGACCATTGCATGCTTAGATCTACTTTTGGGGTGTTTTATGTTGCATTTTGGCTCAATAGTTGAGGTTTCTTGAGTTTTAGAAGTTCCACTCCATATGAGTTGTCCTTTTAGGTTCTAGGAAGTGTTTGGAGACATAAAAATCGAGCCTTGATGGTTTAGCCTCAACCATGCAAGTGTTAGATGGCCACAAAGTGTGTTTATGAACTTAAATCATATCTTAATCCCCATCCATGCATGCAAAAGCATAAAGTTTATAACTTTATGCTTTAGGACATATTTTAGGGCTTGGATCTGTGTTCTGTATGTTAGTACTTAACTGATTAAGTCACAATGAAGCTTCTAAGGTGGCTGGCCAGTACGCTGGGCGTACCCCTGGTACGTTGTTTGTATTGGGTTAACTTCTCGTAACTGGTCAAGGCCAGCGTACGTTGGGCGTACGTGCCAAGTACACCGCGTGTAAGCATATACTGGGTCAAATGTAGTTTTTGGACCTTAGCACTTTGGGCTTGGATTAGTTGGTCCTTAAGCCTACCTGTGGATTAAGGCCTTTGGGCCTAGGCCTAGGATTTATGGTATTGGGACTTAAAGCTTAGTTGGATGGACTTTGACTTTTTAATTTGAAAGTTGGGCCTTGGAACGAAGATGACCAATAGGCCAAAGACTAGGTAACCTTTGCCTTATGTCATGAATCAGGGTTTGGGCCTTAGGGACAGCTTTAGATCCAATATCTAATTAGGAGATTTATTATGCTATAGGGAGAGGAGTTTCGAGTTATCCAAGGTGTATGATTTGATATTCTCAGTTGAGGTAAGTCTCCCTTCGTGAATGTTGTTTGTGTGATAATTATCATGGTTCACGTATTGCTTGATGATTATGTGATTCATGTGTGATATTATGTAGTAGTGGTAGGGAGCGAAATAGACCCCGTAACCGGTTTAAATAAACCGGAGGGTAGGTCGGAGACCCAATTATCCCTGGCAGGGTAGGTCGGACACCCAGATATGCCTGACATGGTAGGTCGAGCACCTAGATATGCTCGGCAGGGTAGGTCGGGCACCCAGATATGCCTGACAACATGTATGTGTTATATGTGGTATGGTGGGGAAATTCACTATGCTCTGTGCTTACTGTTTTAGTTTATGTTTCATGTACTTCCAGCTCAAAGGGGAAGGGGTCAACTTGATCACGACGCATCACACTATGATTTCCGCAGTATGGATTTTGGGACTTATTCTCTGATGATGTTTTTCCATGAATTGACTTGATTACACACTATAACTATTTTATGTTTCCGTGATCTTGGAATTAATGATGTGTTATGCTTATGATTTGGTAAACTTAAAAATGAAATTTTTGGGACGTATTTTTGGGGATGTTACATGCCTAATTGTGATGTTCATGTCTGATTGTTTGTTCTTGGGTAGTTCATCTATTCGAATGTCTATCTGATCCGTAACTACATATGACTTTATATATTCTATGGCAGAACCAAGATCTAGCCCCTGACATTTGTATGGAAGACCAGGATATGGCCCTTGGAAAGTATATGCAAGACTAGGATATGGCCCCTGGCAATTAGATGGAAGACCAGGATCTGGCCCTTAACAGTTGTATGTAAGACTAGAATTTGTCCCTCGGCATTGCAAGGACAAAAAACGATTTGGCCGATGGCAAGATTTAACTGTAAGACTATGATGTGCCCATAGCATTCACCATGGGTTGGAGCAGACCCACTATTTCATGTATGATTGTTACATATATTTATGTGGATTGGAGATTTGGATGGTTGGCGCTAGAGTCGAATACTTTGTGTGGATGCATTGTATATATAATAGAATATGTGGTATACTAGGGAACTCACTAAGCTTTATGCTTACAGTTGTGGATTAATCATTTTTCAGGTCATTCATGCGAAGAGCTCGGCGGGACTGTACACACGTACCAAAGATATTCGTTTCTACGGTTTTGTAAATTTAACTTTGATAATGTATGGTTTCAATCAAATAAGTGTTAAAAGTTTATTTAACATCTCAATTCAGGTAATTTATAATTTTAACCCTTAATATGGTAATGTTTGCAAAATTGCTCCTAAGGAGCCTTAAGTGAGAAACGTGCCTTTGCCTAGTACACTGGGTGTACTCTTTGTACTTTGGGCATACGTAGTTGAAGGCCAAACAATAAATTTTAGGGTTTGAACCCTGTTTAAGCATCATTAACTAACCAATAATCCCTCATCATCCTCTAACCCCATCTCGTATCTTGCAAACCATAATCCACCTTTGTGTGCATTTTGAGTCTTAGAGTGAGTTGTTGGTGTTCTTGAAGGAGGAAGAAGGAAGTGGATTCATGTAACACCCTGTTTTCAGTCAATTCTTATTTTAGGGCCATGGACTGGAAGTCGGTTGTGTAAAATTTTTAGGCCTTAAGGAGGTAAAGTTTAGTCCTTGTGGAAGGACGTAATGATGGTTAAAAGATTTAATCACAGGTGCGAACTTAGCCAGAAATCTCACCATAAAATCCTTCCAAATCATAGACTCAATTGCATCACCTTCCAAGTCATGCCTAACCTCCCTCCACCACTCTCGAGCTTTGTCCTTCAGAAGGCATGATGCAGTTTGAACCTTTGTCTCCTCAGGAAAAAGCCTATATCAGAAAGCATTCCCGATGTCTGCCAACCAACGCCTGCTCGCAACCAAGTCCTTCTTTCTGAAGAACTATGGAGCTCTACATGCCCTTAACTCATAAAAAGTTAAAGTGCGAGCTTCTATCATTGCCACCATCTTTGCACGAAAAGCGCCCATGCGCTCATGATACCTTGCTTGATCGTACCAAAGACCACAAGAGTCTGATCTAGAATGTTGCGGGTAATCTCTGATGAAATGAACTCCCGCATCTAATCATCCAAATGTACGACCCTAGAGACCGAACTCGAACCCTCACCGGCACCAGAACCACTACTAGACCCTCCTTGAGTGACTACCATACTGAAAATACACCATTCAAATCATCAGAACACACACAAATATATATATACATCGTGAAATCCTATACTCCACAAGCTTCCTGGTATCATCTTCCTTGACTCGAGTAGAGATCCTCTTCTTTCATTAGTACAGGCCGATACTACCTTCCACATCTATCCATATTGTCCTCAAGGATCGCCCCGAATCGTTCAAGTTACTCCCTTATCTATACACACAACCCTCAACAAGACAATGATCCCAACACTGAATCTTTTCCTAGGTTTTCCTAGGGTAACCCCCACACTACTCTCCACCATAAGTTGTAGAAGGAACTCCCCTAACACCCTCTAACTAACTCATGAATACAGTTACATATCACTGATACCAGATAATTCTTCGAATGAAAGGTCTCACACTGCAACGGTTGGAATCAGACAAGATCTACGCAATAGAGTTAAAACCTAACCTTCTAAAATTATTATGACAACCCGAATTTCTTTCTTGTACAAACCATTTAAATAAATCAAGTTCAGACTCATTTTGCTATCTTCTAGCATTGTTTAGAGTCAATTAGAGTGTTCTAAGCCTTGTATCTTCAAAGTTATGGTCTAGAAAGGAGTCCCACAAGTTCAACCCTTCAAAAATCGGCCAAACACTACAACTTAAGGAGTGTACAGCCGTACAACCCCTTCTGGCCGTACACTCTCAAGTATAAATGAGAGTGTTATCCTCCTTTCACCTCTTTTCACACCCTTAAAGCCGAAAATCAACTTCTCTCAAGTATCATCCGATTTGGCTTCTATATATTCAAGTTGTATGTGTTTCTTCCTTCTATTTGATGATTCATTACATTATCTAGTTAGGAACTACCATTTCATCCATGAAATTACTCATTTTGTTTAGATCTTCAAGTGTTCTTCAAGAACACCAAGAACACCAAGCATATCTTCTAGTTTTTGGACCTCAAACACCCATAAAGGTTTCCCTATTGTAAGTACCACTCCTTTTGCTTGTTTCTTACTGACTTTACTGCTTATAAAACGTCTAGAACATGATCAATAAGGAGTGTACAACCATACACACCCCATGTGGCCATACACCCCTTCACTTGGTGCTAAATGGCCTCAAAACTCATGTTCTAAGCCAACACTTGATCAAGAACACCTAGGGAATGAAAGATTGAACCTTGGAATATACTTTTGACCATTTTTACATGGTTATCAAGGGTTTACGGTCGTACACTCCTTGTATGGCCGTACACACCCTTTTTAGAGTCCAAAATAGCATTTAACTTTCAATAAGGTTGAGTATTGGTCAAGACACACTACCTAGATGCTTAAGATGACTTTAAATCACTCAATGGCATGTTTCACTATGAATGTACGATCGTACACTTACTTGGGCCATACACTCTAGCCGTACACACACATGAAACACAACCTTTTGGCCATAAACACTAATGTGTGGCCATACACCCATTATATGTAACACTTGGTACTTCTAGCACTTGAATCTAAGTGTTTTCTATGACCTAGGGTGTCATTACTTGCATAATTATTTGTTTAAACACTAATTGTACACATATATGTATCATTATATGATAAATAGGATTCGTGTGTGTGCTCAAGTCTTCACTTGGCACTTAGTATCCTATACCACTCATTCATCCAAACCACTCACTACAGTTGATTTCATACCCCTTAATCTACCTTTTAAATGATTTTAAATGCTTTTATGGGGGGGGGGGGGGAGATACAAGTTGAAACATTATAGTTATTATATCAATAACATGTGATTAATAACTATCAAATAAATGGATTTACTATACTTTTAACTGTTTTATCCAGCAAACTACTTCAAAATGTTTATCAAACTCTTTTACATACTAAACTCTTTATTAAACTTATACTTATATGCCAAACCTTTTCTTTTAACTCTTTAAAACTTATATATTGTCAAAACCATGTCTAATTCATATATAGCTATATAAGTAAGGTTGGAAGGACTTAGGACTGATAACTCACTTTATTTCCTGTTCCTTGTTTGGTTGTGGACTTAGAGTACCCTGTTGTTTGTCCGAGTGTCATTTGATCCTTAGTCATATACTATGTATATATGTATAGACATAAAATCTTTTATCTCACTTCAATACCTTTGGGTAGCAAAGGTGTACAACCATGTTCATTTATACAAACAACTCTACTAGTAAACTATAATAGGTATAGTTTAGGAAGTCATTACTAACTATTTCTAGTACAATGAAACATACAAAGAGTTAGCTCATACATGATTTGATACATACTATAAAGAGAAACAGATAGAGAATACTATAATGAGAAACAATACACACTATAAAGAGAAACAGATAGAGAATACTATAACAAGAAACAATACATACTATACACTATACAAGAGAACATACTATGATGAGAAACAATGAGAACATACTACATACCAGATAGAGAGAGCATACATTACACTAGTACATACATTACATATACAAGAATACTATAACATAAATGTGAGTCACTACTTCGGGGCATGGCATCACTGCTATGGCTCGTTTGTAACATGAGTCTCCTGGAAGGAGAACATGAATTTGTGTATAGATCTATACGGGACTGACCATCCTACACCTTGCTGCTAGCTACAGTGGGACCTACAGGTCTACGGGTGATGAATGTCATACCATTTCGACGTCTTCAAGCGTCGTGTTTTACTAAGTCGATCAAGTATGGTTACAATTATATCACACTATACCTTAATTAACAATTGGTTTAAGGTAGTTAGTATAGCAGTAGTAACTATAATACAACACTACAGTACTTTATTATTTTCCCATTGCATTCACATTGTGATCTTCTCACATAAACGGTAATGTAAAAACTATATTTTGTTAATGATAGTCACACTTGGGAAAAATACACACTTGTACAAGAAACAAACATACAGAACATTTGATGCCTTGGTAGAAGGCTACTTTTAGTAGAAAATATAGGATTTTCTAGGAGATACAAAGATTTACTACAAACATATACATTAGACACTTACAAACATTTTCATACAAACAATGACACTAAAATGCTTATGAACTCACCAGCTTTAAAGCTGATAAACTCTTTCAAAATAACTTGTATTATCAGGTCATCAGTAGACAGGTTACGATGCCAGGTTTTTGAGAAGATGGAGCACGTTCAAGACTCATCTCTTATTTTGATTCATATTTTAGTGTCTTATAACTATACATAACACACTTGTATTAAATTATATTATTAATGCAATGGATGATGTTGTTGCTTATTTACTATTATGCTTTGTTGTGATACTGTACATGACATCCTCCGCCCCGGAACATTTCCGTCGTTTAGGTTTGAGGTGTGACAATTATCTAGTCTCAATAATATGTGTAATGCTTAGTCCAGGTATTATTAATATTTTGGTCCCTTATATATTGAATTATTGCTTTTGGACCACATTTTTGCAAGTTTGAGTCAAGGAGGGACCATTTCTACCAATTTTGGATTCTAGGAGGCGGAGCCGAATGCAGGGCGTTCCCCTAGGGAACGCCTGCGTTCACGTGCAAAATCTAAACACCAAATTGTAACATCCATCTCTTGAGGTATTATTTAATTTAAAAAATTAATATAAGTTATTGGACTAATAATGGGACAAATGGACTTATGGAGTGGACCTTAACAGAATGGGCCAAATAGTTAGGCTACCCATAAGTTGTATGTTGGGCGTAGAGGTGCCTAGGATTCCGGGGGGGGGGGGGGGGGGGAGGGGGGATGCACGAATGCGCAACGTACATGAGCAGACACAAAACCCTAATTTCTGGGGTTTAAGCCATATAAATACCCTATTATGGCTCAAACCCTATCCTCCTTACCAGTCCCTCACCCTCAAGAAAACCCTAATACGCCCTCATACTCCATTATTGTGTGTGTTTGACCTTTTAAGCTCATTTTTGGTGAAGAAAATCTTGGAAGAAGAGAGGATGAGTTGAAGAAGAAGAACTTGAGTAGCTTGATGGATCTAGAACCATTTCATCTTTTGGAACTCAAAGGAGGTATAAAGCAACCATCTTTCCTCTTAGAAGCTTAGATCTAGGATTATGGAGCTTTGGACCTTTTTAGGTCCAAATGATGGATCTTTTTCATGCAACCCTAGTTTTTGATCTTAGGGTTGCCACCCTTGGAGCTTAAATCATTCCTTTAGCAATAAAGTTTCAACCTTTAAGGCATTTATGTAACCACGCATGAGATCTAGCCATTTCCACGGAATTTTATTGTTATTTTTCCAAGTTAGGTTCATTTGGTGGATTGCAAGCCACCAAGTGATTGACTTTATGCATCAAGGCATTGAAGAGGACTTGGATATGTGTTTTTAGTCTTTGGCGTAGAGTATTAAGCACTTAATGGGAAAAGAGACTTAATAGTGAAGTACGTTGGGTGTACATACAGGTACGCGGAGTGTACACACCATTTAGCCAGTACGCTTAACGTATGTAGGAGTACGCCCCCGCGTACTCAAAAGACATGGGCTTGGTGTTTTGGGCCTCGGTTTGGCCCACACTTTGGAATTTGGGTCTTTGGGCCTTAGTGGGCCATCAGAAGTCAGATAATTTAGGTTAAGAATATGTTTGGGCTTAAGGAAGGCCCATTTGAGAAGTTGGGCCCAATTTATAAAATTGGGCCATCAGTGGGCCTTTAATGGGCCCTTAGTGGACTTAGAAAGATTATATGGAATTGGGCCTTGTCATGGTCCAAATCAGAGCAGGGGTAAAATCGTCATTTTACCCTTAGAAGGATTCTCAGTTTATGACTAAGTGTTCATTTTGGTCATGATAGTTGAGGAGTCGTTGGAGCAGCTATCAGTTATTCCTCACCGCGAGATTTCACAGATAGCTTTGCGAGGTGAGTTTTTTGTACAGTAGGAACGGGTCGAAGGCATCAATGCCGACCCGTTTGTGTATTTAGAGTATGTCGGGCTTCGATCCGATGTCGGGGTTAGCCCGATGCCGAGGCGGTCCCTAAAAGAGTATATGTATGATTGATGTCTTTGTGATTCACGCATGTTATGTATTATGTATGCCGGGGTAAGCCCGATGTAGAATTAGATTATATGTACCGGAATTCGGTCTGATGTCGGGGCAAGCCCGAGGAAGTTTATTATGTTTATGTGTTATATGTTTATGTGTTATATGTTTATGTGATATCTACTTGTTGTTATGATATGCATTCCAGACATCAATCTGATGCCAGGCGGGGCTCGATGTCGGATTAGTCTGATGTCGGGCGGGGCCCGATGCAGTGGGCAAGGCCTAATATGTGTTAGTATGTGTTATTGTTGTTGGATTAATGTCTAAGTCTGTAACTATAATTGGTAAGACTTGACCCGACCCGGCATGGTCCATTTGGGTTGGATACCATCATGCACTTGGATAGACTATAATGAGAGAAATATGACACTTATGGTTATTAATATATTATAAGTTCTAGTATATTAATAATAAGAATAATAAGATTATTTAATTAGTATTGATCAAGAATTAATCTAGGATTAATTAAGTGATCAAAAGAAGACTAATTAAATATATGGGTTGATTGTGTAAATCATCCATACTTATATAGTGGGCTAATGCTCCATGGATAATCAAGTTGGGCTAAAACCCATAGGATGGTCCATGGATGCTCCATGGTGTATTTGAACCCATGGATCCAAGGAAATGGAAAGCCATGACAATTAAGGATTTACCCTAATTGTAACACTATATAAAGATCTTATTCTTGACAAAAATCGGCCACTAGAATCACATTAGAAAGTGAAGAAGAGGGCTAGCCGATTTCATGAAGTGTAGAACTCTCTCAAGTTATTCTAAGTGTTTTGATGATTGTGATTCCATTTGAGGCTTCCACACTATTGGGGCTAGGCACTCAAGCTTCATGAAGACTTTCTACATCAAAGAGGTATGTATTCTATCTTGTTACACTCATTGTTTTGTATGCTAGATTAGGATAATACATTAGATTTTCTTATTTGCATGTATAATAAAGAAAACATAGATCCAAGATATTTAGGGTTGCATGTACACTTAGGAGTGTTAGAATGCTCAAAACCCAACAGTGGTATCAGAGCCTAGGCTTGTTTTCTTGTTATACCTGCAAAACTGCTTAAAAATCGAAAGTGTTGCTGTTTGATCATCAGACTCGGCGAGTCCATCAAGGGACTCGGCGAGTCCATGCCTAAAAATTGATCAAAACGATCCAACTCGCCGAGTCGGTTCATGCACTCGATGAGTTGGACCCCCAGACAACATATTTTCGAGGTTTTTGGCTAGAAATGGACTAGGAACATTACCCTAAGTTGTTTTTGAACTTATAAACTTGTTTTTAATGTGGTAATGTTCATGCTAATCCATTTTTAAAGATAATTGTCAATAGATTCATGTTTTGTATTAGTTTGAGGTTTAGACTAATTACATGAAAAAGTTTGATTTGAATTATCTTGTTCTTATGAGTTGCTTAGATTAATAGAAAAGTTAATTGAAATAGTTGCTTTCAATCCATTTTAATCTAAGAGTTGAGTATAAAATGTGTTTGTGTAACTTGTCCTCAAGTTACATGAAGAGTCACATTAAAGACTCATAAAACTCATAAAAGTTGGTAATGGTTACAAAATGAAAACTCTTGTGTCATTGAATTTTTTTTTATGACTCCATAACTTGTCCTCAAGTTATGAAAGTTCAAGAGTCACTTCATTAAAGAGTAAAAGTGCAACCTTAATTAATTCCATAAGTTATAAAAATAAATAAAAGTTAATTCTCTTATTAGTTTAAAGTCTTCCATAAGTTATGGAACTTGAAGAGTTTTTTGGATTAAAACTACTTTAAACACATAAGTTATGGAATTAATTAGTTTTGAATAGTTTCAAAACTTGCCCTCAAGCTTTGGAATTTGAAAAGTTTTCTCTTATGAATACTTTAATTCCAAGTTAGGCCTTAGAATTCTAAAGAGTTAAAATTCAACACTTATACTATTTATAACGTTAATGGTTAATTATTATATATATATATATGTATAAGAACAAGTCGTTTTACCGTTAGTAGGCCTCATTCACGAAGCCGGTCTATAAGGTGGGTATAAGGTTTTTGCGTATAAAATGGCGACTTAACGGGTGCCCACTCTCACCCACCGCTTGCTTGACTGGTGGAGGGTTGTTAGCCGAACGGGTAGGACGATAACTTTAAATTCTCCCTTCATTAAAAGTATTAATGATAAATACTAAGTAACTAAAATCTTAATAATTCCCAATATTAGTTACTTTAGGAAAAATGTGAATTTGGTGCTAGCCCATGGAATTCACACTTTGTACCTTACCAAGTCGTTGGTGGAGTGTGTGTGGTTAACCAGCACACTAACTTGGACTAGTAAGGACCACGAAGGGTGACTTAATGTTTTTCATAGATCAATGGAGCGTGTGTGGTTAACCGGCACATTGATTAGGTGATAATATTAAGGGTACCAAGTGAATTCGTATGGTTATTCACACCTTGTTTTGTGATCCTCGGCATCCCAGTCACAAAATTTGAGAGGGCACACTCGAGATTGAAACATGCCATTGAAAAGTTCAATGAATCTCAAAAGATCTAGGAATTTCAAATCCAATTAAAACCTAATAAATCATTTCGTTTATCTTGGTGGAAATTGGTGAATCGTCATTCACCTACCTTCAAATATTTTATAGCTTGGATTACGGCATCCCTCTTCCAAATTATAAAATATTGTGTTGGGTCCTGGCCTTAATATTTCATATTGGGTGTCATATTAAGGACTTTAAATCAACTATCTTGAATATCTCCCAAAACATGTCTGGTTTAGACATTTATGATCTTCCCAAATCTCTTGAAGATGATGTTCGTCAACATCATGCTTCACTTCCTCTATCTCCTCCAATTATTCCCCCTCACCCACAAGTTCTTGAAAAGTTTAAAGTCACTCGAGCCCTATTGGCAAGTAAAGGTCTTGGTGTAGTCACATATTGACAAGCCGGGAGAGTTGGGTGTCAAAGTCTTGAGAAAGTTGGTGGTTCAATCACTTTCTAAGTCACATAGTGAGTTCTTTTGGAACACCTATGAAAAAGACTATGACAAGACCCTTAATGATTTTATCTATTTGTTAAGATCAACTTCCTCAAAACTTGATGGACATTGACAATAGTGACACAGGAAATCCAGAAAAGCATTCTCTTCCCAATGGAAAGGGACCGGCCATAGTCAACTTGGTTGACCAAATGGTAAAGAGAAAAACTAAGTCTGTGATAGTCCCGTGTACCATTATCAAAGGGTCCATATGTTTATATTGCCAAAGAAAGGGGCATTGGTTTCAAAGCTGCCATAATTTACCTAAGGATGTTAAAGTCGATAAGTTTGACTCTACTTCAGGTAAAGTCCACTATCTAACTCTGCTAAGTTTCTATTCTGAGATTCTTGATACATGATGTGACTGGGTCACATGGTGATGTTTTAAGAATCAAAGAAAAGGTAAAGAAACTTAAAGAAAGAATATGCTGAATTTGATCGCGTAGATGGATTTCTATCGCGTAGTTTGAAGATCGGATTCTTGAGCTACTTCTTAGGAGTTATAATATATTGCTTGTGAATAGATAACAACAAGGTTTTCATGTGGATTGTAAGGATAAGTTTTTCCGTAAAGTTTTAAAATAAAAGAAAAAAAAGGGTTTTAATTTTATTTATTTTAAAAAAATATCCTTACAATGGCATCTGTGGAAATTTGTTGCTTATATGTTTCCGGTAATAGCAATATTGGAAAGTGGATTTGATTCTTTCATTTGTGGTAGTGTCTGAATTTACCAAATGAAGAAAGCTTTTCATCACCCAAGTTTCAATTGGACAGAAACTTGGAATCATACAAGTTGTATTGTATGATGAATGAGAATTTTCATCTTTAAATTTAGACTAATTCTTTGATCACATGTACATGTGAGTCAATTGAAGGACTAAGGAATTAGGTACACTGGGTGTGCGCTGGTCAAGGTCCACCACAAAGATTGATTTGTCATGATTTACTAAAGTTTAGTAAATATGATTATACTTATAAGGTTAAGTATAATTTTGTAACATTGGAAAGGTTACAATGTATGACAAAACAAATGAGAAGAATCAAATTAGGCAGAAAGATAAAAGTTTCTCAAATCTGAAAAGATGGGAGAGTACTTTAGTATCAGTTTTATGATCATCTTAATGATTTAGAAACCATATCACAAATTCATACTCTAAGGACGTCTTAGTGCATTGTTATGGCTAAGAAGAGAGGTCATGAATTGTTGGATTGGTTAAGATCAAGGAGATGAGTCATACTTCGTTCCAAAACAATTCTTAGAGTCATACTCCAAGATTGTAACATTGAGTGACATAAAGTAAGGGTTAAAACACTTATCAAATGTAGTGTGAAATGTTTCTACTACATTTGAGATTGGTAAGTTGTGATGTCTTGGATGAGACAAAGACTAACTAAGACCAATTGTGTGAAGTGTTAGTCTTGATAAGAATCCGCACTATCCTTTGAATATTTGTTTTGTCAAGGAATGATTCTTGACTGGGGAAACTTATATGTCAAGGGGACAGTGGGAGCCTTAAAGATCCTGAAAGAGTTTCAATATTTAATCAAGAGTAAAACCTGTAATTTATCACTAGCACACGACTTAAGGTTTGCAACCTATCGTGTTGACATAATTCTTATTTCTGTAACTACTTTAAATAAGTTGGATTTTCATGTGAGTTATCAGAGTTCAACTTGGAAGCATTGGTGGGCCTTGTGCTACCAAGGTTACAAGAAAGTAAGATTGAATAAGTTTAATCCATGTAAGGCTGAATTTGTCACTAACCTTATCTTGTGATTATGGTTTTAACAAATTCGCATGGATAGGAACTCATAAACCATAAAATCTAAGTGTCATAAGGTTTCTCTCTGGTTCATGAAAATGATGGTGAGGAAACGCTTTCACTAAGTAGATTTTACGTAGATATCAAATGTGTTATTTGCATTCTCAAAAGTCGTTAGTGGAGTGCGTGTGGTTAACCGGCACACTAACATGGACTTGTGAGAAATGGCAAAGGTCTAAGAAATTGAGACTATGATTACGGCATCCCTTTTCATAGTTCTGAAAATTGTTTAGACACACATGTGAGCTATCTAAGAAAGGATGTATGAATCTAAATTTCAGAAGTCCAGCAGATTTCTGAAAATATGTCAGAGCTAGTGGGAGCATAAGTGTTATGCTGATAATCATCATGTTAGTGGGAGCATGATTATTATGATTAGTATTGCAAGCTAGCAATGTTAATTATAGAAAACAAAGTTTCAATTCGTGAAGTTGCAGGGGTTGAAAAGTTGTTTTGCTATAATTAAGGGAGAGGAAATTATACTTCATTTCAATTCTAAAGCTTAGATTGAGATTTTAATCATCTTTAGTCAAGTATATATATATGAATTTTGTGTTGGAATGGTTCAACTTGAAGAAATTCTATATATATTGCGTTTTCAAATTCGATTATGATTACGACATCCCTCTTCATAGTTAAATTTTGAAAAACATGGCAAATAAAACTATTGTAGCAAAAGACTGGTCCAGTATCATGCCTTTATGTCAAACATCATGAATCGTGTCCCATATGCTTCGGATATAGGATCGATTTCACGTGCTATAATATTCATCCTTTCTAAATTTTCCAAATGCTTAAGGCATTTAGAAGGGAAAAGTCTAGAACTGGATATGACTAAAGTGATTAAGCAATTGTCGAGGAAAATCTGAGGTTTGCCAAAGATTGGTTGCTCAGGGACATTTGGAAGTATAGTGTTAATTTTGGCAGGACCGTATTGACATTTCTGAAAAAAAGTAACTCTTGTTCAGAAGTGATAGTCAAAATGGGACTATGGAAATGTCTCCATAGGTGGAAGTTATTCAATCTATGTAAGATTAGAAAACCTTAATGCATTTGAATATGCGACTTCCGTTCCATAAAGGTTGACCTTCTTTGGAATACTCTGTAATGACTGGTGACAAGGTCTTGGTGACTTTGTGAATAATCATTACAAGAGGAACATTGCATAAAAGTTTAAAATCTAACAGATTTTTGGTAAATGATAGGAATCGGGGATTCTCACATTTACAATAAGGATTTGGGTTTGTGAAATGAGTATCATTGGAATCATGTTCAATTGATCTACATCACAATGTAAGGATCATAGAAAAACATAGTGTGCATACTTGGAGTATTGCATAACTATTGTTTAGAAAACAAAGTGTACATGCTAGGAGCATGGGACAACTATTGTTTTTATTCAAGTCTTAAGTTGATTATTTGAAACATTGAATAATGTGTAATCAATATGGTGATAAATAAAAGGTGGTTTTATTTATATTCAAAAGGGTTCTGAGACCATATTAGATTCAATTATTATTGTGTTTCACTTTGCATGTTTTGACTTCCAAAATAGCTAGGTTATTCTTTCTGAATGACTAAGTTATTTAAACACTCCACAGTCGTTCATATGTTGGAAGTAGGTATGAATCAAGACTGTCATGAATCGGGTTTGTAGATGGCTAAATGGGTTTAGTCATAGCAATGGTTGCTAAAACATTCATGAGTGCTCGTAAGTTATGAATATTGGATTAAACCCACGCTCACTTGTATCACTTCATGGAATTTATCTCGAGTGATCGTGAGACGGTAATATCATATAAATCTTCAAACCTAGAGATATGAGTTGTTACTTATGAGTTGGTTGTGCATTGATTGCACGTAAACGCATCAGTAACTTGATGTTATAAAACGTGCCTTTGTGTACAATTCAACAAGTAGTAGAACAAGCATATGAGTCGAAGTTTATCTGTTCCTTCTAGAAATAGAAGCGATATCTGGGCCCCTCGATGATTTTTTTGTGACCTATGTACCGGCCGGTCAGAACTGAATTGATGTGTTCGATTAAGTTCTTTGTCAAACAAATCGAAAATCGGGAAACAAACTGCTGGACAATAAGTACGACGTTGTTCCATGTATTTGTCTGGTTGATATCATGAGAACAGAGGATTATATGATCCCTTATCTAATGGACAAGTCATTGACAAGGTCAGATTTCATCTACAAGGTCAGAGTTCGACATAAGCTTTTGAGAGCTATGATTGCCAGTTGGTTCCTGAAGTCATACGCAATAATAGTTTTAGACTTATCCAAGATGGAGACTGTTGGATTAATGTCTAAGTCCATAACTACAATTGGTAAGACTTGACCCGACCCGGCATGGTCCATTTAGGTTGCATACCATCATGCACTTGGATAGACTATAATGAGAGAAATAAGACACTTATGGTTATTAATATATTATAAGTTCTAGTATATTAATAATAAGAATAATAAGATTATTTAATTAGTATTGATCAAGAATTAATCTAGGATTAATTAAGTGATCAAAAGAAGACTAATTAAATATATGGGTTGATTGTGTAAATCATCCATACTTATATAGTGGGCTAGTGCTCCATGGATAATCAAGTTGGGCTAAAACCCATAGGATGGTCCATGGATGCTCCATGGTGTATTTGAACCCATGGATCCAAGGAAATGGAAAGCCGTGACAATTAAGGATTTACCCTAATTGTAACACTATATAAAGATCTTATTCTTGACAAAAATCGGCCACTAGAATCACATTAGAAAGTGAAGAAGAGGGCTAGCCGATTTCATGAAGTGTAGAACTCTCTCAAGTTATTCTAAGTGTTTTGATGATTGTTATTCCATTTGAGGCTTCCACACTATTGGGGCTAGGCACTCAAGCTTCATGAAGACTTTCTACATCAAAGAGGTATGTATTCTATCTTGTTACACTCATTGTTTTGTATGCTAGATTAGGATAATACCTTGGATGTTCTTATTTGCATGTATAATAGAGAAAACATAGATCCAAGGTATTTAGGGTTGCATGTACACTTAGGAGTGTTAGAATGCTCAAAACCCAACAATTGTATGGTATGTGGTAGTTTGGGGGAGCTCACTAAGCTTCGTGCTTACAATTTTCAATTTTGGTTTCAGGTACATCCACTAGCAAGGGGAAAGGCTCGGGATGATCGCATGGCACACACCGTAGTTTCAGTTTGGGATTGTTTTAGACTCTGATATTTTCTCATTTGATTTTAATACAATATTTGACATGATGTTTTGAGATACATGGTTCTTGATCTTCTTTATGATGATGGATGATTTATGATTTTATTAATGATTTAAAAATGAAATTTTTGGACTATATTTTTGGGATGTTACAAGTTGGTATCAAAGCCTTGGTTTGAGGGATTCGGGCACACTTTCGGGTGTGTCTGAACTCAAACTAAGGACTTGGTATAGAGATTTTCAAAAGAAAAACCATTTTATAAAAGGATTTGAGAAAAGAAAAGATTTTAGAAAAAGCAAAAAGAACTTTTAAAAGAGAAAAATGTTGTGGTGCATGCATTCAGCCAAACTCAAGTAAGTACTCCCAAACTACCCATACAAGTTTATGTTATGATATGATTATCAGCTTTATGAGAACTACATGCTAGATTAGGACTAAGGATCTAGGAAGGATGCCTTATGTGCCTGTTATATGTGTATCAACTTTATGAACTGCATGCTAGTACAGATTAGACATTATGATAGCCTGATTAGTATGTGTTAATTATGTGTACTCAATGCTTGAATGATGATTACTCTGTGCTTTTAAGAGTTCTAGTTGTCTTTTACTAACTAGTAAACGAATATGTTAAGTTACATATTGCATGGAGTAAATAATTTCAGAAGGTTAGGTTTAGCCTTATTTCCCAGCTCTCGTTTGAGTCTAACCATTGTAAGGTAGAACCTCTCATTCGAAGAATTATCTAGTCTTAGTGATATGTAATAGTATTCGCGAGCTAGTTAGGGGAAGGTAGCATGGACTTCTTATGCAGTTGATGGTGGAGAGTGGTAAATTAAAGTGTATCAATAGCATCCAAGTACATCATAGTAATATAAAAACACATAACGAGGTGGTGTATGCACTACAATCATCCCAGGCTCTTCCCCTTCGAACTGGAAGTACCTGGAACATAAACTGGAAACCATAACTACAAAGCGTAGTGAGTTCCCTAAAATACCACATACCATACATATCAAACATATAGTGGGCCCCGCCCGACATCGAGCCATGCTCAGAACAGATTTGCCAGTCATCAGGCCCCAACTAGTATCGGGCCCCAACCGGTATACATATAAATATATAAACATATAATCATATAACACATGCAATAATAACAAAGATAAATAACACATAATAGTCATCAGGCCCTTCCCGGTAAACATATAAACGCATAACACACGAAAGAGTCATGCAGACAACTAGCATCCTAAACATAACAAACCATGGGCCGACATTGGTGCCTTTGACCCACTAAACACAGTGAGGAAACTCACCTCAAGCTGTAGAATCACTTATAAAAAATCTCGGTATGTTGGTCTGGAAAATCCCCGCACTAACATCATCAAATAAATATCCAATTAATAATTGGATCACGACCCGTAATCAAGAATTTAAGTTACTTGTCCAATATCAAGGGTAAAAGACCAGTTTACCCTTTTTTCTTACTTGGCCCAAAACCAATGCCCAACACATTGCTCAAAAGACCCAAATTCCTAAATGGAATCCTAAGGCCTAATGAGGCCCAACTTCCAAATTAGGCCCAAGATCATCATGAACCTAATACCAAGAAAACTCATAGTCTATCCATGGCCCAAAGTCAGAAGTCTAATGGCCAAACAAAGGCCCAAACCCTAAAAGCCCAAAATATGGCCCAAAACCAAGAAAGTCAACCTAAAGGTCAAACAGATGAGTATGTTGGGCGTACTTAGGCTTATGCTTGGCTTACTCCATCTAGGATTATTACACGCAACATACAAGTTGTGTACGCTCCGCGTACTCTGCGGGCAACTAAACCAATCCATGAAGTACTTATTTAGTTAAACTAACATGCCATATTCTCAAACCTGATTCTATAAGGTGACTTAACATGTAAAGTTGGCAAGTGTACCCCCATGCATGACTTATTATGAACTAAGACTCAAAAGGAACCATATTAAGAGCCCTAACACTTTCATGGATCAAAATAACCCATAAAGGCTGGATTTTTATGGATAATGGACCTCAAATGAGCAAAGATCTAGCATCCATAGCTTTTGGAGTAGACCATAACTTCATATATGACTTAAAAGACCCAAAAATGCATAAATAACACCCTAAGTTGGATCTAGCATATAGAATCATCAAGATGAGATCTTTTTACCTCAAATGGCTTGCTAGGGTGAAGATAACTCTGGATCTACATGCTCAAGCTACTCCCAAGCAACCTCCAAGTGTTCTTCTTCTTCTTCTTCACCATAAAACACCAAAAAACTTACTTTCAAGCTCAAATCTCACTAAATACACTTAGGGTTTAGATATTAGGGCATAGGATGATGGAGGCTAATCAATAGAATGTCCAAAGGTGTTATAAGTTGTTTAAATAAGGTGCAAACCCTAAAAATTAGGGTTTTCCCCTGCAACACGTAAGCCATGCGTACTCCTACATACGCCCAGCGTACGTAGGCGAACCACGATATGGAAATGAGCTAGCACACTAAGCGTACTCAGATTATTCCCCATGTACTAGCTTGGGATTAAAATGAGATGATTTTTGTATTAAGAGGCTAAAGGAAACATACCAAATTCTCGAGTATTACAGCCACTAAGCCAAATTGTTATATCTGATCCTAAATGATATCTTAACACGTAAGCTTGGCAACTTTACACCCTTTCATGACTTAATGGGACCCAATACTAAAAAAGAACCATAATAATAACCCTAACTCATGTATGGTCCAAGATAACTCATCAAGATTGCATTGTTATGAACAAGGGACCTCAAACATTCCTATATCTACCATTCCTAGCTTACGAAGTAGCTCATCCTCTTAAACATAGCTTAAAAGACCATAAAATGTGTCAAAACAAGCCCTAACTAGATCTATTAAAAAAACCATCAAGTTAAGAGAATTATACCTCTAGAAGCTTCCCAAGTTAGTGATGATTCAGGATCCACAAGATCTAGCTACACCAGTGCAACTTCCACAAGTTCCTTTTCCTTCAAAGTTCACTTCCAAGCTCAAAATACGAACAAGGCAATTAGGGTTTCGTTCTTAGGGTTTGAAGAGTGGAGGCTGGTCATTAGAAACTCCCAAAGCAACTTAAGGTGTTTAAATAGGGAAAAAACCCTAAAAATTAGGGTTTAACCCTGCTAACCGTACGCACCGCGTACCTCCATGTACGCCCAATGTACGTGGGTGCCTCTGCAATCATGTATCAAGCCAGTACACCCAACACACTCTTAGAGTACGCCCAACGTACTCGACTAGGGATTAATTTGCAAATATTTTTAAATGAAGGATTGAAAGGAATAATACCATAATGCAAATGTTACATGCGTGTACTTCCTTAAACCCTCGTATCTGGTTTATGTGTATTCCAAGTGTACATGTTGAGTACGCTGGGCGCACTCAGCTTGAGTCAACTTGGTTGAATTTTTGACCTTTGACCTTATCCTGGATTTTGACAAGTTTGACGTAGGGATATTTTGGGTATTTTGAGTTATAGTTAAGATTTGGTCACTGTTTGATATATAGGTGACCTGTTGAGTCAGCAGCATGAGTTGTGACATGTTAAACTATCTTTTCGAACTATACGATAAGTTTTCCTCACTGTACTTGTGGGTCGAAGGCACCAATACCATCCCATTGGATCATGGATCTGTAACACTTGGTTAGCTATTATTCAATTTTCAACATTCTTTAGGGTTTTGAACCGGAACTCGACGAGTTAGGAAGCTCCAACTCATCGTGTAGGAAAGTATTTAGATGCAAAGTTTAAGGATCCAACTCGACGAGTTGACGTCCAGAGATCAAACCCTAAATTTTAAGATTTTCACCCTATATAATCTCCTTAACCCTTAGAGGATGATCCGTTATCAGCCTCTTAGACACTAATATCGATACTGCGAACCCTAATCTCCATTTTCTTCCATATTGTGAGCTAGTTGGCACTTTGGAGCAAGAAGAGGAGAATTTAGTGAGAAATGGGCAATGATTTAGCAAGCATCTTCGATTTGGTACTGTGGTGAACTGTTGTGAGTATTCAAAACCCAATTTTTTATGTACATGCATAGCTAGATCTTGAATTTTTTCCCTTCTTCCCTCCGTATTCTTAGTTGTGCATGCATGAGATTCATAAAGCTTGCAACTTTATGAATCTCCAGGGCAAGAGAGCCTCATAGTGGGTTGGATCTAACTTTTGATAAAGTTTTTATGCCATGCATGGAAGTTAGGGCATATTTCTTCTTTTTGGCCATTTTGGTTTCAAGACATGCATTGGACATGCATGTCTATAAAGCTTGAATATTTGGGACGCCCTTGAGGTTAGAACTTCTTTTGAAAAGGGGTGGGTTCCAGATCTCTAAGGTCTTAGGCTTAATGGTTAAGTCTTTGGCTTTACAAGGCTTGGTTGAGAGTTTTTGGACATTGAGATGGTACCAAAGGATAAAGTTGGAAACTTTATCCTTTAGGGCACATTAGGAGTCCATATCTGACCATTAGAGTCCCTGAAATCAAAGGATAATTTGAGTGGTGCAACAGGGGGAAAACTCAATGAGTTGCCTTACCAACTCGGCGAGTTGGATTGGCTTTTCCCACCTTCTGGATACCGTGGGTACTTGACGAGTTATCCTGAAAACTCGGCGAGTTGACTAGGTACACTCAAAGAGTTAGGGTTAACATGGGTTGTTGAACTTGAATGTGACCATGGTTGACCAAGTTTTACTTTTAGAGTAATTTTGGTATTTCGGGATATTGAAAAGTTAGTTTTGTAATGGTTGTAGGTAGTTGAGTTGGAGCTACGAGTTGGGACTTATCTTATCAATTCATCATTTCTTGATAGGTGAGTCTCCTCACCAAACCAATGGGTCGAAGACACTAAGGCCGACCCATTATACATGATATGTGGATTGTTAGTTGATTATGTGATATGTCAGTAGGACATTTGTATGGAAGACCCCCAGGGGGGGGGGTTCTCGTTGTAGTAGATTAAGACCATGAGGGGGTTCCCATCGCATGGGTATAGGTCCTTGGAGGGTTTCCATGGCATCCTAGTATGTTTGCATGTTTAGCTCATATGATATTTCTCTGGTTAGTGAAGACCATGTGGGGGTTCCCATGGTAGTTAGTGAAGACCATGTAGGAGGTTCCCATGACATGTAGTTAAGACCACATTAGGGTTCCAATGGAACTCGGTATATGACCTTAGAGGGTTTCCATAGCATCCTGATATGTTTTGTATGCATGGCATATGTGGTATATGTAGCTGTTATAGCTTATATGGTTATGTGATTATGTGGATTGTGTGGGGTGTGCTCTGGGGAACTCACTAAGCATTAACTTATAACTTGTTGGTTGTTTCAGGTACTTTAAAGCCTAAGGGCATGGGACCGGTGTGATGGCATGGCATGCACTCTCCGACATTTTTGTTGGGACACTTTGATGTTTTTGGATAATTTATTTGATATTATGGAATTTTGAAAAACAAATGTGGTTGAAATATTATGTCTTGAAAATGATTTTTATTAATTTAAAATAAAAAATTTTATTAAAAATTTGGGTAGTTATAGGATCCTAGTATATAGGTTTGATATTATGTTGAGTATGTGTTAGAATGGTAGATATGTATGATTACATGTGTAATTGGTTATTGATTGTTACTTGTACATGTCGACATGTTATGATTTGTTGGGTTGAGGCGGTCCTGCTTTGTGCTACAGGCCAAGACACTAGGGCGGTCAGGGTAGACTAAAGGCCTACGAGGCAGTTTAGACAGACCGAAGGCTAGGAGAGCGGTCCAGATAGGATGTAGGCCCTGCAAGGCTGTCCAACCAGGCTGGAGGCTCATATATGCATGTTGTTATTTGTATTGGTTGTGTGTGGTACTTTATGGGAACTCTGTAACATCGAAAAAATTTACGACCAAAAAATTCATTTTTAATATAACAATTATAAAACCATTTGTCTGAAAACAACCATAGTATCAACTTATATCAAAACCAAAGTATCAATAGTCAAAACATGTTATGATAAAACAACATCAGAGTATAAATCCCAAAGATCTCCTGTGCGGAAAATGTAGTGTGATGCATTGCTTTCATGCCGGCTCCTTTTCCATTCGAAGAGGAAGTAACTGAAACCAAAATTGAAAACCGTAAGCACAAAGCTTAGTGAATTCCCCCACCATCCCACATACCATACAATAACATACTGCCTAGCATATCCGGGTGTTGGCCTACCCCTTCGGTCTCTTTCAATCAGTAACTGTCTAGCATATCAGGGTGTTGGCCTACCCCTTCGGTGTTTTTCAACTGGTAACTGCCTACCATATATGGGTGTTGGCCTATCCCTTCGGTCTCTTTCAACCGGTAACTGTCCAACATATATGGGTGCTGGCCTACCCCTTCGGTCTATTTCAACCGGTAACAGGAACTATTTTACCCCTACCACTACCAATTATCATCCTAGTACATACACATATAACTGATAAGTCACATACTGTCTAGCATATTTGGGTGATGGCCTACCCTTTCGGTCCTTACGACCGGTAACAGGGTCTATCCTACCCATCCTACCATTATCATATAATATCATATCATAATAGCACATAAATCATAACATATAGTGGCAAACTAGACAATTATTACAAAGACAATCATCTAAACTATTAGTGGGCCGATATTGGTGCCTTCGACCCACTTCTACCGGAAGGTAACTCACCTCAAATGCTGTGAAGTAGCTGAACTATCCTCGGTTTTGAAATCAACCACCACTCAAACTCCTACACATAAAATATTTCCTTTAATTACCCTTTCATACTCATAACCCCCTTAAGGGTCAACTTTAGTCAAAGTTAAAGTCAAAGTCAACACCCTGGTCAAAGTCAACATTTTAGGTTGACTCAACTCACCGAGTTGATCCATCAACTCGCCGAGTTCCATAAATCATAAAACCTAAAATCGCGACCCAACTCTTTGAGTTTTTCGCGAACTCGTTGGGTTTCTCTTATCAACAGAATCAGGACTTTCCAACCCCCACTCGTCGAGTCTTTCCTTTTTCATAATCGAGGCACTTCGACCTAACTCGTCGAGTTCCTTTCTGAACCCGTCGAGTTCTTCATTCTATTAAGCTTTCTTAATGGATTAAGTCACTAATATTCAGATCTAAGCTCCATACTTCATATATAGACTGGAAATGTCCTTAGAAGGGTAAAGTTTCCAACTTTATGTGTTGATACCCTCCCCTAAGATATTTAGCTCAAACCCTAACTCTAAAAGATCTAAATCTTGATCCAAAATCCATCAATACTTCAAGATAAGGTGTACAAACAGGGATCTGGACCTTAAAGACTATATGAACTTGCAAAGCCTTCACCTTTCTCTTCATGTATTGCCCCTTTGGAGCTTAAAAGGCCAAATGGTAGACTAAAGGTTGCATGGGGTTTTTATGGCCATAAAGTTTGCACCTTTATGCGATAAAAGCCCTTCAATACTCTAGATCTTGAAAGGGTATTCACTTGGGACGTCTATTTCCCAAGGATCAAGATATTTGGACCAAAAACCCAATAAAAGTGTTAAGAAAAAGATCTAATCAATCATTTGGCAAGTTTTAGACTTGCTTACCAAAAGTGACTAGGATGAGGAGAAGTTTCTAGATCTACAAACTTCCTTCTTGAGCCCTCAAGTTTCTTCTTCTTTCATAAGCTTCAAACACACAAAACTCTCTCAAGGATGGATCACAAACTCACACAATTCATAAGGGGTTCGAGATTTAGGGTTTGGGACTTGGAGGCTGTAAATGAGGCCAGACTATGAAGTTTAAGGTGTTTAAATAGGGTGCAAAACCCTGAAAATTAGGGTTTCATTCTGCTAGTCCTACTCGTCGATTTGAGGCTCTCAACTCGCTGAGTAAGTGGGTATACTTTATAACCCGCGTGCAATTCCATCCCTACTCGACGAGTTTGGGGCCTCCAACTCATAGAGTTTCTATATAAAAGTTAATAAAATTTTGAATTAAATACATACCAGGTACTGGGCATTACGAACTTGTTAAGCATTGACTTATAGTTTAAGTTTTATGTTTCAGCTATTTTAGATGACCGTGGGAAAGAAAATGTATGATCGTGCACATCCTCCTAGTTGTATGTTATTGGATTTTGGAGATACTTTGATTTGTGATTATTTCTTTTGAGAACAATGTTTTGTAAACAATTGTGGTTTTTGTTTGGGTTTTAAAAATGATAATTTAGCTTGATTTTTTTGGATATACACTTTAATTGGTTATTTTACTTTAAAAATGAAAAATCTCTTTGTTATTTTTAGGGCGTTACACTCAACAAACCCATAAGACTTCACTAACAATAAACGTCATAGCCTTGTATTCCGCCTCTGTTGGCTAAAGAGAGAAGATTCGTTGTTTCTTCATTTTACAGGAAATCGAAGCCCCTCCAAGTAGTAGTAAATATCTGATTCTTGATTTTATTATGAATGAACATCAACCCCAACCTGATTTGTAATAGTTTGTAAGAGCACAACCTTATTCTCATAGGAAAGGAACTCTTTGTCAAGGAGTGGCTTTAAGGTATCGTAAGACTCTATATGCAACGTTCATATGTGTTTGTCTCGAGTCAACAATGAACTGGCTCAAGACATTCTATGTGTAGGCAATGTTTGTTCTGGTGGTTGGCAAATAGAGTAATATGCCCACTATTAGATAATATCAGCTTGCATCCACCTTTGGTTTGCCTTCACTTTTGTCTAGTTTGAGATTTTGTTCAACAGGAAAAGAACTTGGTGTGCATCCTTGTAAGCCACAGTCTTCAAGAATGTAGATGGTATATTTTCTTTGACTTCGAATTAATCCTTCTTGGGTACGAGAAAGTTCAATCCTAAGAAAATACTTTAGAATTTTGAGATACTTTATGCTAAACCTTTTGTCAAGATACTTCTTCATTTCTTGTATTTTCTGTTTGTCATTCTCCACAATGATCACATCATCGACATGAATAATGGATGTAATAAAACTCTTTCCTTGACGTTGAATGAAAAGAGAGTGATCGAATTTGAACTTACTATAACTAAGCTCAAAGTAAGCATTGGTGAATTTTTTATACCAATTCCATGAGGCTTGCTTCAACCCATATAACAATTTCCTTAATCTACAAACTTTTGTCTCTCCTTATTTAGGAAAACCTTAACGAAATTTCATGTACACTTTCTCGTGAAGTCTCCAAGTAAAAAAGCATTGTTCACATCTAACTAATGGATGGTCCAATCTTTCTTAACTGCTACAAAAAAGAGGGTTCGCATAGTGACCAATTTGGCAACAAGAGTAATGGTTTCATGATAATCCACCCCTTCTATCTGAGTGAAATCTTTCGCAACGAAACGGACCTTGTATCCTTCAATTTCTCTATTTGGTTTGTACTTCACTTTGTATACCCATTTAGAATGTTTGCCTTTTGTCAAGTCTTCAAGTGTCAAGTGACATTTTCTTCAAGAACATGGATCTCTCTTTTTATTGTTTCTTTCCATATTTCTCTTTTATTGTCGGATGAAAATGTTTTGGCTCATCGATGGAATCGATCATCGCTAAAAATGTTTTGCGAGAATCTGAAACTTTGTTTATAAGAGACATAATTGGTTAAAGAATGTAATATCAATGAGTCTTGGTTTGGTGGAGCGTGTGTAGTATCTACAGAGGGAGGGAGTTGTACCACAAAATCGTGAAGACGATGTGGTTGTGTTCTGTTCCTTTTCAGACTGCTCCATTTTTGGGTTACAATCATTTCCTTATGCATGTGTTTCTCGAAGGGGGCATTCAGTAGAACTGTTTCATTTCAAACTTGCCACCTTAGTTTCAATATGTATGTAATAAGATAAGCACCTAAAACTGTTCATCAGATCGCTTAAAAATGATTTCATAAGGAGCTTTATTGGTGATCACCTTAGAAGGCAGACGATTAATGATGTATGTAGTTGTCAAAATAAATGTGTCCACCCCAAGAACCTGAAGAAAAAAAAAAAAAAAAAAAGATGCACTTAACATATCGATTTCAAAAAGTAAAAGATTAACCACAATTTGATCATAAACTATAACAACTCACGCTATGTAATTGACTCTCCGATAACCCAAAATTACACCTGCTTGAACACTTTTATCACAAATTTGAGCCCTAATCTTCTCAAATACCCATCATTTTGAGATGGTTGTTGTTGATTTCCTGAGAGTTGCAAAGCAGTGGGTACGTTTACGTGCAAAAGGTGATGGTCTAGTGATAAGTTCGGTTCCCGAGATGATGTATACAAACTCTGGGTTAAACATTGTTTTATAAAACGCCTAGTCGGTATGTAAAGTCCACATTACCAACTCTTCACTTGTTCACATGATTAATGTAATAAATGCCCAAGTTATACAAAACATGTATGTGGATTTTTTTTTTTTTTTTTATTTTTAAATTTAAGTGTTTTTATGACATTAGATATTTTGGGTCATAAGTTTTTTAATTTTAAAATAAAAAGGTATATGGAATAAAACCTTATTAAGTTCCCGTTGACAAAGACCGGTAAAGCTAAAGCAAATTCGTTTTTGAACTGTGGTGTCGATTTCTTATTGATAATTACAGCAGCACATTTTCTTCTCTACGGGTCATCGTATATTCTATGATCGCTTGATTTGTTTCACCGGGTTCCATTAACGAAACGAGTAATCATTGTATTTCGGAAGATGTTTTTTAATCGAACTCTCATTCGCCATTATCACAAACAGAGACCTCACAAGCCTACCAAGGCTCTCCTCCGAAAACGGATACCTTTTGTCACTGACCTCAAAGACATTCAAAGCCCAGATGAAGCTCTCGCTCTCTTCCACGATTACTGCGAAACTGGCGGTTTTAAGCACGACTACCCTTCTTATTCTTCCCTCATTTACAAACTTGCACGTAGAAGAAACTACGAAGCAGTCGAAACCCTTCTTCAACAACTCCAGCACTATAACGTTAAATGTAAAGAAGCTTTGTTCATCGGATTAATTCAGCATTACGGAAAGTCTGGTTTGCCTGACAAAGCTATCGAATTGTTTCGGAAAATGCCGTCGTTTGATTGCTACCGTTCATTACAGTCGTTAAATACAATTCTCAATACATTGCTCGAGAATGGAAGGTTTAATGATGCGGATGAGATGTTCAAGTCTTGCTCCAAAATGGGATTTCGACCAAATGCGGTGACATTTAATATCATGATCAAGGGGTGGCTCGCAAAGGGCGAGTGGGATGAAGCACGTAAGGTGTTCGATGAAATGCATGAGAGAGAGGTCGAACCTACAGTTGTAACATACAATTGTCAAATCGGATTTTGGAGTAAAAGGGGCAAGTTTTCCGAGGCTAAGACTTTGTTTGATGAAATGATTAGAAAAGGGAAAAAACCAAATGCTATATCATATGCCTTGTTAATGGAGTGTTTGTGTTCACAAGAAAAGTTCAAGGAAGCGAAAAAGATGATGTTTGATATGGAATACCAAGGCTGCAAAACACGGCTTGTGAATTATGGAATCTTGATGAACGATCTTGCTAAAAGGGGAAACTTTAATGAAGCTAATTCTTTACTTCTTGAAATGAAGAAAAGGCGAATCAAGCCAGATGTTGTAATGTACAACATATTGATCAATTACCTATGTAAGGAAAGTAAAGCTGGGGAAGCTTACAAGATCTTGGTTGAGATGCAGGTTGATGGTTTCAAGCCAAATGCAGCCACATATAGAATGATAGTTGATGGCTTTTGTAGAAATGGTGAATTTGACGAGGGGTTGAAGGTTTTAAACGCTATGATGATGAGTAATCATTGTGCGCGTGTGGAAACATTTTGTTGTTTGGTTGTTGGGTTGATTAAGAATGGGAAGATGGAAGATGGTTTGTTTGTTATGGAGGAGATGGTGAAAAGACAAATGTGCCCTGATTTGGGGTCTTGGGAAGCATTGGTTGCAAGCACTTGCGGTGAGGATAAAAATGGGCATGTAATTGTCACCGACTTGGTTTCATCAAGCTGATAACCCCGTTGCTTAATATGGGGCAAACTCAAAACTTAAAACTCAAAACAAATGTTATATGGTTAATAATTCAGTACACAAATTATGACATACTTATGTATCTAACCAAACAATCATTTATGATTTTGTTTGAATCTGTACAAATTCATAGTCTTTCCCATGGATTTCCAACACACTAAAATTGACGTGCCAATTTAGCCCAATTGTTCGACCCAAATTCTTCAATGCTTTGAGTTTTTATAGTAATTTTGAATTATTTGTGTAGATTAGGTAAATATAATCATTTGATACATTTTAGGTAGTGATTATCAATAGCTTTTATTTGACCTTCGAAACGAGACAAGCTTTTGTCAATTGAAATTCTAAATCGAAGATCTTGGGTTCAATAACTTTTATTTAACTCATAATTGATTAAGGTCGAAGGTGGCAAAAGGTCGGAGTGGTTTTACTTTCTATAATCGCACAAAGTTCAGGTCACCAACTCTAATGGCACCCACTCCATCACCATGTAATCAACTACACCATAAACCTTTACACCCTCAATCTCCTCTGTATATAAACAGACATCAACTTCACATATTCAAATCATCTCATTCCTCAATACCCACTTCAAAGTCAATCATACACACCTTGATCAGCTTCTGTAATTGACCATGGCAACGTCTACCTTCACTTGTCTTTCATTACTCTCCCTTCTCCTCCTAACCACCACCTTCTCTTTAACCACTGCAGCTCGAACCCTAACAGAAGACCCAGAGATCGCGATCCCTGTAGCTGCACCAGATGCAGACGATGTCACTCCCTTGGGCGCCATCCCACCTAACCCAGCTTCCACCACCACCGGAACTACCGGTGTGGTGCCGGTTGAAGGTTCCGACCACACACTCACCTTCTTTATGCACGACATTCTCGGCGGGTCAAACCCCTCAGCTAAAGCAGTCACCGGAGCCGTCACTAACCCCGCCTTGAATGGTCAGGTTCCCTTCGCTAAACCCAACGGAGCAAATCTCCCGGTCAACAATGGCGTCTCACAAGACGATGGAAACAGCGGAGTCATCAACAACAACAATCTCCCGTTTCTTACAGGCCTGGGTGGAACCACTTCAAATGTCTTCCAAAACAATAACAATAATAACAACAACAACAATAACAATGTTTTTGCTTCCATTGGTGGACAGCTCCCGCAAGGAAACGCGTTGCAACAGTTTATGTTCGGAACGTTGACTGTGATTGACGATGAGTTGACCGAAGGACACGAGCTTGGGTCTGGTTTGATCGGAAAGGCTCAAGGGTATTATGTATCGAGTTCCATAGATGGGAAGAGTCAGACGATGGCGTTTACTGTGATGTTTATGCACGGGAGTTATATTGATAGTTTGAGCTTTATGGGGGTTCACCGGAGTGCGGTGGCGGAGTCCCAGCTGGCGGTGATGGGTGGCACTGGGAAGTATGTGAATGCTAAAGGGCATGCGGTGGTGAAGACTTTTCAGGGGACAAACCAGCAGAATAATGATGGAATGGAGACGCTGCTTCAGTTTCATGTGTATCTTGCGTATTAGTTTGTATAAGTCTATGTGTGTTGGGTTTCTATTTCTATGATTTCCATATTTATGTGATGTTATGAAAATTTGTGTGTGAAATACAGAAGAATTGACAATTTTCACTTTTCCATATTGACCAAGATTGGAATAATTGATTCTTTATGATTTGGCGGAATTTGGTCTTGATTAACTCGCTGTCGACTCAAATGGCTCGACCATAAAACCCAAATCCAATTGAACACAAAACGAGGCCCAATCCAAGCTGAGATCGACTATCATGTTGTGTCCATCTTGTCTCTCGTCTTCACAAGTATGAAGCATTGATTTTCCTTGAAATAACACCGTATTATGATCAAATACACTAAATCTCCTGCTCAATTTGAAATATTTAGGTTGCATTTCGACTGTGTTTAGCACATCACAGCTAGCTGATAAGGTAGCTTATTTTTCGAACTTTTTTAAGTTAACAATAATGGTTCTTTCAGAAATTTATACTTAGAGTATACGTTAGATTGATTCCGTGTTTGGTTGTGGGTTTAGGGCAGAATCAATCATTCGACTATCTGTTCGATCTTGATTATATATAACTCATATACACTAAGTGATCATAGGAGGAACCAATATGGGTCACACCAATTACATAAATTCGACATTCGTATTACAAATTTTAAGCATAAGAAACTTATACATTTTGATCTTAAGGTACTAAGACTACAACACTTATACAAAAAAAATATTTGATTTTCTGGAAGAACACATTAATGTTTTCAAGGAACAAAGAACATACTTTTTCATACAAAATGCTTATGAACTCACCAACTTAAATGTTGATATTTTTCAAACCACTTGTATTCTCAGGAAATTAGTAGACAGGTACTTACACAGGTTTCAAGAAGACAGAGCATAGTAGCGTCACGTCTTAGTTTTTGCTTTAGTTTTGGTTTCAAACAAACAATGATTTAAACACAATGTAAATTATATATTTTCAATATGATGGTTGTGTTGCTTTAATTACTATTATTCAATTGTTATGATATTGTACATGACGTTATCCGCCCAAAAATGTTTCCGTCGTTCCGGTTTGGGGGTGTGACATTGGTCTCCAAGCCCCTCCTTCTTGAACGCACACTAAAATGCCACAAAATCACTCCAAAGCTCAAGAACACTCAAATGAGGGGTGAATTAGGATTTTAAATGGACGAATGAATAGTGGAGGCTGATGAAAGTGAGTGTACAAAGGCTATAATGATGTTTAAATAGGGTTCATGTCCTAAAAATTAGAGTTTGGTCTTGGCTGATGTACTCCCCGCATACACCACATACGCCAAACATACGTGGTTATGTTCCCCGTCAACAACCATGCATATATGCTAAGCGTACCAAATGTACGCCCAACGTACGAGGGACCATTTTTGCAAAGATTATCAACTTAAAGGACCAAACAAGAACATACCTGGAATCGAATGTTACAACCAACCTACCATCACCAGCATCACTACCACTGTCGCCATCATCACCACCATTGCCGCCACCATCACAACCATTGCCACAATTACCGCCGTTACCACCACCACTATCGTCATCATTGACACCATTGTCCGCCACCCCCCACACTACCACTACTATCGTTTTCTAAAAATGAAACCGATAGAAATATACACATGTTTTCTAAGTTTTTAAAATTGAAAATGAAAAATGAATAAGTTTTAACTAAACGCGTTTTCTAAATTTTCCAATGAAAACTGGAAACGAAAAACGAAAACTGAAAAGGGAAAATGAAAAATGGAAAATAAAAACTGTTTTTCCGTAACTAAACGCAACCTTACACATTCAGTTTTCGTTTTATTTTCTTATTTTTCAAAGAGTTTATTAACGTATATACAACTAGTATTTGGGCCCACGCTTTGCGGCGGGTTTTTATGTGTTGTTGTTGCGTATTCGGGGTGTGTCTAAAAAAGTGAGGGTGAAAAATACATTTTACAAAGTATAGAAGGAAAAATCGAACACGAAAGTTTAAAAAATGTGTGTCAAAATGATATTTTTTATACAAACTTGAAGGTGGAGGGGATACATTTGTACTTTTAGCTATAGTATGATTGTCTCACAAAAAAAAATTGTATTATGTATATTGACAAAGTGATGAAAATAATATTTTATAAAGTTAAAACTAAAGTAGTTGAAAGTGATATTTCCAAAGTACGGAATAAAAAATCATTTTACAAAATAAAAAGAGTTGTAAATAACGGATTATACAAAGTTAAAGGATTAAAGTTGTACTTTATGCGTTGATATGCCTAAACATTCTTCATTACCAATTGATGGAAAATAAACATAAAATATTTGAAAATAAAGGGGTGAAAGTGACATTTTAAAAAGTTTAAGGTGAAGGGGGGGGGGGGGGGGGGGGGGGGGGGAATGGTATTTACAAAGTTGAAGATGGAGGGGCTGAAAATTATATTTTAAGAAGTAAAGGGAGATAAAATATCATTCTACAAAATAAAGAGTTGCAATCGATATATTATACAAAGTAGAGGTTGCAAACGCCAAATAATAAAAAGTTGAAGCATTAAACTTAAACTTCCTGTAGTTTGCACTTGTACATCATGCATTTAAATGTATACTTAAAGTATCTCACGAAAGAAGGATTGCTTTTTGTACATATTTATAATACCATAAATAGTGGTAATTTCTTAATTAGTTTCTTCACGTTTTGTAATTTTAAGGTATGCTCGACAAAATTAGTTGGTTGTCGGGAAAATGACTCTTAAGGGTAATTAACTTTTGTGTGTGTACTCATTTGGTCTCTTTCCTTTTTTTGTATTCAATATACCATCGAACTTGTTGTTTGTGTTCACCGTAACCCTTTTGACCGGATTTTGACCTGTGATAGCCGGTCAAAGGGTTATGGCGAACACAAACAACAAGTTCGATGGTATATTGAGTACAAAAAAAAAAAAGTAAAGGGACCAAATGAGAACAAATGCAAAAGTTGGTTACCCTCCTGATTTATTTTTCCTTTACTCATTTACAGCAAATCTCACGTCATCTCCTGGTGATATTAATGACTATGAGATTCATTCTTGCTTCTCTTCAAAACATAACTCACGAAAGGACATTATTCATGCATATACAACTTTGTAATGTACTTGAATATTTATTAGGGGAATCTTGACTAAGCATAATATTGTACATATTGATGCTACTTTTGTAGACACATCACCATAATATTGTACATATTGATGTTGTATCTTATCCCATGAGTTCGATCTTAAAACTAATTAAACTCAAAAATCACAGTACTTGTGACTCCACTCGTTTGTAGACTTGTTTAGAATCCATGATATCATAAATCATTTGATTGGAAATGTAAATGTAGTCATGAAATGCGTCTGCTTAGTCAAGATTCCCCTAATAAATATTCAAGTGCATTACAAAGTTGTACATGTATGAATAATGTCTTTTCGTAGGTTATGTTTTGAAGAGAAGCAAGAATGAATCTCATAAAGTCATTAATATCAGTACGAGATAACGTAAGACTTGCTGTAAATGAGTAAAGGGAAAATGAATCAGGAGGGTAACCAACTGTTGCATTTGTTCTCATTTGGTCCCTTTACTTTTTTTTTGTACTCAATATACCATCGAACTTGTTGTTTGTGTTCACCATAACCCTTTGACCGGCTATCACAGGTCAAAAGTCGGTCAAAAGGGTTATGATGAACACAAACAACAAGTTCGATGGTATATTGAATACAAAAAAAAAAAAAAAAAAAAAAAAATGAAAGGGACCAAATGAGTACAAACGCAAAAGTTAACTACCCTCAAGAGTCATTTTCCCTTGGTTGTCGGTAGTGTTTTGTTAAACGCTACGTGAGGTAGCTTTTGGTTTTAGAAATTAGAACATTTTGTTTAAACTAAATGCTAAATAATTATGGTGTAAAATGAAACTTTTTGTTCAAAACGAAGCGTTTTTTTAAAGCTCCCAAATATTTTGTGTGGAAGGTGTAACGCCCGCAGATCCGGGCTAGTCAATTTAGAGGTAATAGGGGTCAAAAATGACTTTTCGACAAAAGATTATTTAGAATAAATAGTCTTAACCAAGTTGTAGAATATGTCACAAGGTTTTTGTACATATAAAGAACACCGAAATCCGAGTTATAACGAAGAAGATATGGTCCGCCGAAGTTTTACGGCAAAACCGGCACGGCACCGGAAGATGTAAATAGTGAATTTATGATAGAAGACTTTTTAGCCTTAGCAATCTAAACAAAATTCGTAGAATATGTTAAACTAAGAACATCGATAAAAAGAACGCCCAAATCTGACTTCGTATGAAGAAGTTATGATTTTTCTAAGATTCGGCTTAGCAGTGCACGACCCGAAACTCGAATTTTAGTTCGAGCGGTTTTTGGCTTATGTGACCTAAATGAGAGTTGAATATCTCATTAATAGGAACTCAACGGTAAAAAGACAGACGAAAACGGAGTCCGTATGAAGGAGTTATGAACTCTTCGCGGTCATTTAACAGTCTAAACTCCTCATACTGTTAAATTTGAGATCGGTCAAGAATTAGCCGACGGAGTCTAAATGAAAGTTGTAGATCTTGATTTTACCTACGCGTGGATATAAAGAACGTCGAAAACGGAGCTCGTATGCTAAAGTTATGATTTTTCTAAGTTTGAGGGCTGATACGCGATAGGGGGTGATGTGGCACCACCAGAATTGGACACGTGGCACCACCAGAAGGCCACCACATGGACCAACTCGGCGAGTAGGTCCCCCCTACTCGGCGAGTCCATCGGATTCCACCCCTATAAATAGAGGTGTCGGGTTCCCTCATTTCCTCACCCCTCACCCGTCTTCTTTCTCTCTCTAAACTCTCTCTCTAAGCTCCCTAACCCCCCCTAAAAGCCTAGGTAAACCCCCTAGCACCCGAAGGAAGCCCCGAGGATCCCGGAGTCCCGAGAAAAGTGCCTTTCGGCTCGGGAAACGCTGCTCCAGCGAAGCCCGGTTTTGCGAAAAACCCGCTGTAAGTGAGCTACGCCTACGCTAGTTTTAATATAGCTTCTAATTAATTATAGTAACATTATTAGGACCTTAAAATAATTGTTTGGGCTATTATTATGAGTTATATTGAGTGTTATTTAACGCTTATATAATAATAATAATAGCTATACTATTAATTAGTCGCGGTTATCGTTAGACTAAACCCTAGTGGTGTTGATACTAGGTTTTATCGAAGGAAATTGTTTTGAGAGTATCGAAGCGCTGTCCAAGTGTTGAGTCACCACCTACTCAGGTGAGTGCATAGTTACTTTCAGCTTACACATAGATATGAAGTATTTTATATATATTACGTGCTGTGTGTGTATATTATCTGTATACTTGCTATCTATGCTGGATGAACGTTTTATACATGTTTTCAATGATTTAAACTGTATATGTATTTTATATCTACAAAATGTGTTGGGTAAAACATGGGTAGATGTATTAGTTGTTGTGTGATAAAATGAAATAATGAGATGCCTCGTTATAGCTGTTCTTGATGATCTAGTCATCTAGCGGAGTATAGATGACGACCACGGACTATTCTAGACAGTCCAGTGGAACACTAGCAGGCTCGCAACCTGTAGGTGTTTATTCGAACTGTGTGTTTATTCGAACTGTGTGTTCATTCGAACTGTGTGAACTGTGTGCTCACCAGATATACTCCATCCCAATGATAGTCCTTTGACTGGGTCCCTTGTGTTAGATGTTTTAGGGACGTAATGTGAGGATAACGGGAATGGGTAATTGGGTTGATTGTTTGATGTTTAAAAATAATAATTATATTATTGTGGGTTGAAAACCCTATGTACTCACCAGGTTTCCCAACCTGACCCACTCAGTTTATTTATATCACAGGTGTTGATACGAAATCACTTTACACTGAGAGATTTAAAGAGATGTAGATCACTAGTGTAAATAAATGTAAGTTTTGTTTATGCTTATGTTTCTGTATTAACAATGACACCCCAAACATTTTGAAATGAATAAAATACGTTCCTTCAAAAATGTTTTAACAACGTATTTATCATGTTTTTCTGGGAACAAATTCCGCAACATTTTTATTAAAAGAAGAACTCTGATTTTTATAAAGTATAAACAAAACCGATCTTTTCTGACCGTGATTTTGGGGATGTCACAGAAGGCACCCTTAATGTATCTCATATTACAATGCAATCTTTTAAGTGTTTATATTTTCTCTTTTACATTCTCTCCATAATGACTATTTTGGAGAAACATTCACTAACTTTACATATATATTATCGTATTGTATATTCATGTACACATCTTTATTGGTTGAGTCCATATATAATCGACGAATTCTTTTTTTTTTTTTATATTTTCAATATACCTCTTAGCAGTTGGTTCATAATCAAATTTGATACAAAAATCATAACATGGTATCATAGCACTATATATTTCTTATTTATAATCTCATAATTAGTGTTTGTTTCTAGCAATTTCAATAGGATACATTTCAAATCACATCATGAAGTCGTATCGGTCATAATTTTGATTCCATCAAATTGCTCTTTAAATTGGTTCAACCTACCCATTATACTTCTAGTAATCAATTTATTTACATATATTATCAAAATTTTGGATTACTCTATGGTACATGCCCGTCTTTTTCTTTCCTTTACTTGGCGTGATCTATTGCAACTTCGAAACATCGAGCAAGTCTGAAATGGGTGTTTTGGAGTGTTGTTCGAAATGCGGAAATAATATATATTGTGGACCACAATGACATGTATAATCATATAAGTGGTGACCCGTTAAAAAATGGATCCGGAATGCACCCATTTTGAGCTATGTGGTATTTTTCAAAATTTCTATAACCTTGGTTCTTTTCTTTAAGAAGCAAAAAAAAATTAGTTAGATTGCTCAATTTTCTTATAGTTTTTACTATTTGGTCCATGTAATTAGAGTAGTTATCAATTTTGGTTGAGGGTAAAATGTTCATATTCACGATGGTAACAATTAAATAGTTAAATTTAAAGAAAGGACCAAGGTAAAATAATTAAAAGGACTATACGTGTCAAAAACTCAAAAAATAGACTAAAACACATGAACCAAAAATTGTAATTTACTCAATTTAATACTTTTCCATAAATAAATTAGAAAGACAAAACTGCAAAAATGGTCATGTGGTATGTATTTTTTTGGGGTTTTAGTTTAAACCATTATTTTTTTGGATTGGTAGTCCTTTTGGTCATGTTTGTACGTAGATTTGATCCATCGTAAAATTGAAATGACTATAATGCACTTCTGATATATTTTAAATTTTTTTTTTCTATTTAATCTAAATGAAAAAGAAAATAAATAATTAATTTGGGCCCACCTCTCTCACACTCTCTCTTTCTCTCTTTCTCTCTCTTTCTCTCTCTCTCTCTCTCTCTCTCTCTCTCTCTCTCTCTCTCTCCACCTACTCCTTCTCTATTTTTCTTTCCTCCGTTCATAGTACCTTCAACCCAAAATCAAAAAGGAAAATACGATTGTTGTTGAAACACCGAAGGACCTCCGATTGCCGCCTAACCCTGTGTCGTCACCATCTTTTCCACTGTCGTCGTTGGCGTTATTGCAGTCCATGGTAGATTGGTAGGCACGATGATGGCTCTGTGTTCTTCTTTCTCTAGAGGTCTCTCTCTTTCTCATTCGTTCATACCCTGTTTCTCCCTCTCGATTCTCTTCTAGCTCTCTCGGATTAAGCTTTCTTGTTGATTAAACTCACTTCTACAGATGTAATAATAACACAAAGATCAATTTACAAGAGATGAAACAAAGGAAGCTGATGGATCGTGCATTAAAAACCCTGGATTCCATTACTCTGACGAATGAAGAATACAGTGGGTTTGGGGGGTTGAGGACGATAACAGAGAAGAGAGAAGAAGTGGGTTATCTGGTTCGAGAGATCAACAAAAGTCATGTGATCCTTAACCTAAAATACATTTTACCTTGGCCTTAAATCTCTATAGTAATGAAGAGCTGGAGAAGGGGATTCGAGGAGAAAGAAAAAACTGAGAAATAGAGGATTTGATAGGTAGATTTGAAAGAGAAAACTCAAAGATTTCCAGTCACCATCTCCGGTGACCGAAGGTATCGAGCAAACACTCGAGAGATACAGAGACCAACGTTATGGAGAAGACCGAGAAAAAAGGAGAAGAAATCGAAGGGAAGGAAATTGACATCGTCATTTTGGGTCGTTGATCAGAGCTCTCATCGGAATCTATGGAAAAGAGAAAGAGAGAGAGAGAGAGAGAGAGAGAGAGAGAGGTGGGGTGGATAAGTGGGTCCATTTTTATATTTAATAATAATATTATTATTAAAAAGTGAAAGAAAAATGAAAAATAAAATCATTAAGGGTATAATAGTCTTTTTAGTTTGGGCAGGGACCAAAACTGCAAACAAACTAGCTCAAAAGGACTACCAATAAAAAAAGTCGGGGTTTGGATTAAAACCTTAAAAAATTTCATACCACAGGGACCATTTTTGCAATTTTGTCAATTAGAAATCATACGAACTCGACTTAATTAACTCGCTGTTAACTCAAGGTGGTCCAACTCACCGTAAAATCCAACTCGATTCGAACACAAAACGAAGCCTAAACCAACTGGAGATCGGCTTTCATGCTGTGAGGAGATCTGTGGAAGCTGGGAAGGTGATCATGGAGAATGCGTTCAAGCTTCTCCTTTCATGTCCCTCTGGTCTCTCTTCTTCACAGGTAAAACTTCGATTTTCCTTTAAAAACATCGCATTATGTTCAAATACAGTAACTTTCCCGATGGATTTTCTTTAAAGAAGTCATTTTAAGTTATTCTTTGATAACAATTTGTGATATCTTTACTTTTTAATTAGGTGTCGGTGAAATTCGACGAATCGTACGATAGAGTTCCTCATCCGGACATTAACTTAGATAGCTCCATTTCTGAGGTGTTCATACTAATGTTTCTCTTCTTATTGCTTTGCTTCATTGCATCATATATTCCCTGTTAGTTTTCTTTCTCCTAGTTAATTTTGCTTTCAATTGAATTTTGGTGCTCCAGGTAGACACAAACATTGTGCAAGAAACAAACCCTAACACAGATGATATAATCCGTTGTTCTTCAACTCATATCCGTAGTATTGCAATAATGGTCGAATAATACTGTATAGTGTACTGTAATTAGGGAAGAGTTAATAAGGATTATGGAATCTGGTTGTTACATTTCAATCATGTATTAGGCCAGTGGCATACTCAAATCTTCCTGTTGAGGGTAGTGTAATCAAAATTAAATGTCTTGAATTAGTATACATCAAGATCATAAGCCCTTTGTTAGTGGTGTATAAGATTTGCATAAATGACAATTACTGTTGATTCAAAGGACAACATCTTTTATATCAAGCTAATATTCTTCCTCTTTCATTTCTCTCTCTCTATTTTTTTCTCCAGATATGGGATCAAAAGGTTCAACAAAGCACATCACTGTTCAATGGGAAAAAATTTAGGGTTTGTAGATTTATCTTTTAATCAACCTTCTAAGTTGTAACACGTTCAGAATTGAATATCTTCATGTTACATTCAGTGAAAGTATCATACACATTGTACTTACTCTTTAATGGTTGTTGCAACTTAGTATGGAGGACACAGTGGCCTTGAACCTCATGTATGCCTTCACCTTGGTCTAACAGATTATAGGTTCTCTCTTCTTCTCTCTCCAATCTCCATATGTATACCTTTTTTTTGGATAATCTGTACCTAGAAACAATATGTTACTATTTCAGGACTTTTATGGGGACAAACTTAAATCCTTCATGGGAAAGATTTCTTGTGGCATCTGAAGGTAAAAACATCATACATTTTCACACCTGCTGTTTCAACTTTCAAGAATCATTATCCAATCAAACCCTTTACTTTTCATGTTACATAAACTTTTTGTAGATGATTGTAAGCAGTGTCAACACACTTCTAGTCCATTAGGCAATGGTGCAATTGTAGAGACATCTGATAATATGATACTTGTGCTCCAAAGAAGTAATAATGTTGGAGAATTTCCAGGATACTTGGTCTTTCCAGGTGGGCATCCCGAGGTACATCAAATCAACAATCTTTTTCTTTTTACTTTTTTTTTTTTTCAAAATAATAAAACATAAATTTGTCGAATTATATATTTTTATGATTGATAGCCAGAAGAAGTTGGAATTACATCCCATAAGTGTGAAAACTCAGAGTTGAGAAACAGTAAAATTTCACAAGAGATGTTTGACAGCATTATCCGTGAAGTTGTTGAAGAAATAGGAGTACCTGCTTCAACGTTGGTAAGAATATAATATTTCTCTTTATTGCAATCAGGTCTCCCAAGTTTTGTTCATTTGATTTTCTCACCTTAAACTAATACCAAATTAATTCTCTTAGTTTGGTTATTTGATTTTATACAGAACGACCCTTTATTCATTGGGATATCGCGTAGGGTATTGAATGTAAGACCCACTGCTTTTTTCTTCATCAAGTGCAATCTTGAATCAACAAAAGTTCAACAACTTTATTCTAGTGCACAAGAT
The DNA here is from genome assembly GCF_052625555.1 of Lactuca saligna. Lineage (NCBI taxonomy): Eukaryota > Viridiplantae > Streptophyta > Magnoliopsida > Asterales > Asteraceae > Lactuca > Lactuca saligna. Next base: position 89,718,764 of record NC_136424.1, on the reverse strand, counting down.
GGCTTTGAGTCAACAAAACTTTATATTATACAACCTGTGAGTTCTCATTTCATCCTTTCAAATATCAGACTGTGACTGTGACTGTAACTGATGTTGAATGAGTATAAATATCAGGGTAAGTTGGAGAGCATGGCATCTAAAATGCCGGGGTGCCACAGAGGAGGATTTGCACTTTACAAGTTGATGTTAGAATGTGGGAAGAACATCAAGTGAATGTGTAGAAGGTATCAAGGCGCATGTTAGTATATATTTGTTTGATATGGCAATAGCTTTTTGAGGAGGAATAACTGATTTGAAAAGTGATTGGAACTTGAGCTTGGTATTCCTTTTAAAAAATGGGCAAATTGAATGTAAACTAAAATGAATATATCTGTATTCGTTTTCTTTTATTAATTAATTCAGCAATTTTTGTATGAAGAATATTTGGAAAGATTTTCTTTTATTACAACATATGTGAATTATGTGGTACGATAAACAATAAATTTATGAAGGTGCTTGATTGAGAGGGTATTACTAATTAGGATGATTGAAGGGAATGAATATGATTTTATAATGAGAAATTAGTTGGTGTGATTAGTTACATGATTACCTAAAATATAAACTGAAATATTAATGATTGTAACCTCTGTGCAGTTGTTAATTTCCAAGTTTATAATTGTGGTATCTCTTATTTAAAGTTGTAAGATTTTCACAAATCAAAAACATCTTCGAAAAATTCGGTCGCAACTCCTATAGTATATACACACTTTTCTACACATTTAAAACGGTACTTATTTTTATATATTTCTTTGTATTTTATTCTATAAGAATACAATTTCGTAAGAATACACATTATAAATCAAATAAGTATTGTATTCTACAAGAATACAATATCCTACATAAATACACATTTAACAATATCCTATAGTATACAAAAATGAAATTCGAAATCAAATCAATAAGGTTTGAAGTAATTGTGAAACGTCTAATACTAGGTTCTAACAAATATAAATATATGGTTTTTGTAGCAGATTTAAAATGTGTTTCAGATTTGTTTTCACGTTCTCGATTTCTTGTTATCATTTAAAACTTTCCCTCCCCCTTCCCCTTCTCATTCTCACTCTCTCTCTCTCTCTCTCTCTCTCTCTATATATATATATATATATATATATATATATATATATATATATATATATATATATATATATATATATATATATATATGGGCGGTTCTAGTACAAGACACACAGTGGCCCGAGCAACCTCTGACTTTTCCGGACGCAATGTAAAAATTTTTGAAATTTTTTTTTCTCTTATTGTGCAACCCCTAACTTTCTCATGCATCCCCTACTATGAAATTTTGCATCCGCCTATATATATATATATATATATATATATATATATATATATATATATATATATATATATTATATATATATGGTAAAGTGAATATATCTAACAACCTTATATAAGCTTAGGTACCTAACATTATCAAACTACGTCATTTTGCATTAAATTTTCATTGCAATCATCCAAGGTTCTTAAACTTCATCCCTAAACTTGATTTACTTCAAAAAAAATTTGGAAATTCATCATTATATTTCTCCTATATCCTTTCATTTGTAGCTGTAGGATATGAAGCTCATTAAGTGGTATTCGATATAAAGACGTGATGTAAAAGAAAAATATTTGTGTAAATCCAAAGATTTTGGAAGTAATCAAGTTATGGGGTTGAAGTTTAAGAACTTTAGGTAACTATAATGTAAATATGATATAAACCAATATAGTATTATGGAATTAGGTACCTAAGTTTATATAAGGTTGTTAGGTATATTCACTTAACCATATATATATATATATATATATATATATATATATATATATATATATATATATATATATATATATATATATATATATATATATATATATATATATTCTTGTTCTCTTTATCTTTTGAATAAAAAAGAAAAGGACTTTTGGGTGTGATTCGGATTCTAATTTTATGAAATATACAAGTCTACAAAACCTTTGTTGCATACATGTGCGATTGACGTCCCTTTCTCTCTCTACCATTTCCTTTTTTTCTTTTTCTCTCCACCTCCATTGTCCAAACACAAAAAGATACATGCACAAAGGGAGATAGTTCTCGTTCTTTTGTCATCTAATGCCATTTACAGATTGTTGTGATCTCAAAAAGCCATTTTCAATTCATGGACTATTTGGTTCCAAATGAAGGAGCGCAAAAGGTCCACCTTTCTTCATACCCAGGTTACTGTTTTCCCTCTTCCTCTGTTTTTCCTCTAATTTTCAAAAACCCATTTCATTTTCATGGAAATGCCTCCCTGTTTTACAGTTTTTATGGTGATCTATTATCGTTGTTTCAAATACCCTCCGTTTGTTAAAATGACGCTTAGAAAATAGGCATTCTCTTCGTTTGTTTTTATTTTTCTAATGATGATTTATAATGATTGTTGTTCGACCAGGGCATAAATTTGAGGTCCAGGAAATTGCAAACCAACAATAATGGAGTTTCGGAAGTTTATTTAAAAGAATATTTGCATTCGGTGATTAAATAATTGAATTTGTTCTTCAGGGGTGTTGAGTTTTACACGAAGAAAGATTTTCCAGGTTTGAAAATGCTATTTCTGATCTGGGTTTTTGAGGGGAAGAAGAAAAGAATTTCCGTTATTCATTATTAGGATTACAAAAGCTTCCCTCGCACCAAAAAGGGGATCATTATCAGGTTTTATACAAATTCTCCGATGAAGGCACCACCAGAAACATGGATGCCACCGGCCACCACCACCCCAACCACCGCTTCCCGGAAAAAGATGTCTAAACAGGTGACGGGGAAACGAGATGATACCCCTTTGCATACAGCTGCAAGGGCAGGGAACATCAACGCAGTAATGGAGATTTTAGGTGATTGTTATGGTGAAGAAGAATTGATCTCATTGCTTTCCAAGCAGAATCACGCCGGTGAAACGGCGCTGTATGTGGCGGCAGAATACAGTTATGTTGATTTGGTTAGGCTCTTGATCGATCAATATGATATGGCAACAGCCAGCATTAAAGCCAATAATGGATTCGATACTCTTCATATTGCTGCTAAACAAGGAGATTTAGGTATGCAAATCTCTATGTTTTCTAGTAAATTCCACATCATCCTAAACTTTTGTCTTTTATAACTATTTCCATTCTTTCAATTTACAGAGACTTTAAAGGTTTTAATGGAGGTCCACCCAGAACTATCAATGACGGTTGATATATCAAACACCACAGCCTTACACACGGCGGCGATGCAAGGCAACATTGAGGTGGTTAACTATCTATTGGAGATAGAAAGTAGTTTGGCATCGATAGCAAGAAGTAATGGGAAAACTGCTTTACATTCGGCTTCAAGAAACGGGCATGTTCTAGTGGTGAAGGCTCTTTTGGAGAAGGTACCCGGGATATCTTCAAGGAATGATAAGAAGGGACAAACCGCCCTTCACATGGCGGCAAAAGGCCAAAATCATGAGGTGGTTGAGGAGTTGATCAAGGCGGATCCGTCGTTGATAAATATGGTTGATGCAAAGGGGAATACTGCTTTGCATATTGCAACTCGTAAAGGCCGAGTTCAGGTACAATAATGCAACAAGGAATGTTAGATGCAGCTCACTGAGCTGCATCTTGCGTCTGAAATGCACATTCCATACGTCATATCTATGTTACGTGGATGTGACGTATGAAATGTACATTTCACACATCATATGTATGTTATGTGCATTTGGCGTATGGAATGCACATTCAATACGCCGTTAAGTGCATCCAACGTCTTGAAAAATATATTCCGTATGCCATAGGCACAAAAAATAGTGCATTTATAGATGTCAATTAGTAAAAAATTGTCGTTCTCATGTATAATCATTGTGTTTATGCAGATTGTTAAGATGCTACTAGCTCGTACCGAAATCAACACAAGAGTCGTGAATAGGTCGAACGAGACTGCATTTGACACAGCCCATAAAATGGGCCATCCCGACATAGGATGCATCTTAGAAGAACACGGTGTCCCGAGTGCCCGTGTCCTAAAACCCTCAACAACTCCGGCACGAGAGCTAAAACAAACCGTAAGCGACATAAAACACGAGGTCCACGATCAACTCGAACACACTCTCCAAACTCGGCGAAGGGTCCAAGGCATCGCGAAACACCTCAACAAAATGCACGCTGAGGGCCTTAACAACGCGATAAACTCCACCACCGTAGTGGCCGTGTTAATCGCCACGGTTGCATTCGCCGCTATTTTTACAGTCCCGGGACAATATGTTGATGATCCAAGCAATATACCCGAGGGTTTTTTGCTAGGTGAGGCACATATTGCCCCACAACCCGCGTTTATAATCTTCTTTGTTTTCGACTCTGTGGCTCTATTTATCTCATTAGCAGTTGTTGTGGTTCAAACCTCGGTGGTGGTTATTGAAAGCAAAGCGAAGAAGCAAATGATGGCTGTTATCAACAAGCTAATGTGGTTGGCTTGTGTGCTTGTATCGGTGGCGTTTTTGGCCCTTGCGTTTATTGTTGTCGGGAAGCATGAGAAATGGCTAGCGATTTGTGTGACCATTATAGGAACGTGTATAATGGTCACGACTTTGGGGTTGATGTGTTATTGGGTGATTATGCATCGAATCGAAACTTCAAATATGAGAAATATGAGAAGGAAATCAATGTCGGGTACAGAAAGTAGGTCAGGGTCGAGGTCTAGGACATGGTCGATTTCTGTACTTTCAGATACGGATCCTATGAATACCGAGTTCAAGAACATGTATGCAATCTAAAAAAAATACATTTTGAGAAAGATCTTTTTGGTTCAATCAGGCATGACTGGTAATTTAATGGTTTTAGAATGTGTAACTATGCCTTCAAAAAGGCTCGAAATACCGTCAAAAAGACTCCAAACATATTTTAGTTTTGGGGCGCAATAGCTTTATCAAATTACCTATATTAAAAAAGGAAATATTCGAATTTTATGAGATAATTAGATCTATTATTTTTAAAAATCTGACTTTTAAATTAATTCAAATTTAATTCTAATAATTTTTAATAATAACCGATTTTATTTTTATCAAAATGACAAAGTCAAGCATAAGCTAGTAAAAGATACTTTTGATTTTATTCTCGGAGAATAAGGTTATATATATATATATATATATATATATATATATATATATATATATATATATATATATATATATATATATATATATATATATACTAGCCGTTACCCGCGCACAGCGGCGGGGACAAATAACTTCTTTCAACGATATTTTTTTAAAAAAAAATGTTATGTTCCAAAAGAAAGTTCATGTCGTGGGTGAGAGGAAGGGCGGTAGTCGTGATAGTGGTTGATTGAAGGCGAAAGGAGGCAGAGCGGCTGTGGTGGTGGTGGTTATACTGTCTTGGTTACTGGTTAGGGTTTTTCGAGAGAGTGTGCGTATATTTCTTACTTTGAAGGGATTACGAAGATAGATATTATGAGATTGTTTGTTACCAATGTGAGAGAAGAGATCCTCTATAAATTGTTGACATTGACCGCTTCAAATGGTTGAAGTGTTGAGATTGACGGGTTCAATTTGCAAATGAATTCTTCTATTAATTTGATACGAGATTTTTAAGGGATAAAGGATATGGTTAAAGTTTTAATATTATTATATTATAAATGGGTTGTACTTCAAGCTTAATAGTTTGGACGTCTTAAAAAAATAATATTATTATATTCAATCTATTTATAGAAATAGTTAGATTTCTTTTATAAGTAGTAAAGATATATATATATATATATATATATATATATATATATAATTAACATGTTTAAAGAATTGTACAACATATTATCAAGAATAACATTTTCTAAATAATATGAATTTTATTCTTTAAGAATCACTACTTACATTAACTCGTAATTAATAAGACTATAAACAATTACTACATTTATTCTCAAAAAAAAAACAAAGACTAATAATGGTTTAAGAATTACATTTATTTTTAAAGATTAAAACTAAGAATGATTAAAAAGAAAAAAAAACATCAAAATCTAACAAAAATATTAATTCATTATGAAGAGGGAGTGATATCTTAGAGGTACCAGTGATATCTTTATTGCTAATTAAGACTTGTATCTTAGGTTTTTTTTTTTTTTTTTTTTTTTTTTTTTTTTTTTTTTTTAATTTGAATGGGTTGAGTGAGTTGAGTAGGTTGGAAGGGAATGACTCCCTCCTCCCTAACAAATACATGGACTGATGTTAGTGTAAGTCAGAGATCCACAATTTTAGCCGTTTTTTATAAACGACCCAATATTACAGAATCGGTTTTTTATAACTAGTTAGGCTAAAATGAACCAATAGTTTAATATAGATTTTTTAATTGAAATCGGTGTTTTTCTAGCATTTTCCAAAAAGAACGAATTAAACCAGTTTTAAACTGAAAAATAATCGATTATATATATATATATATATATATATATATATATATATATATATATATATATATATATATATATATATATATATCAGTGTTGCAGAAATCGGTTTTGGCGGCCGATTAATCACGGTTATTAATTATGATGGAAAGTTAACATATGGAATCATTGTTCAAGCCCTGTTTCATTGATGATTCCGGGACGTAATCATCCTAAGGGGGAGATAATTGTAACGCCCGTAGATTAGGGCTAGTCAATTTAAGGACAATAAGCATCAAAAATGACTTTTTGATGGAAGATTATTTTGAAGGAATAATCTTAACTAATTTGTAGTATATGTTGCAAGGATTCTGTACATATAAAGAACACTGAAATTCGAGTTATAACGAATAAGTTATGACATGTCGAAGTTTCGTGACAGAACCGGTACGACACAACGCGGCGTAAATAGTGAATTTACGATAGAGTGAGATTTGGCATTAGCGATCTAAACGAAAGTTGTAGAATACGTTAAACCGAGAGCGTGCATAAAAAGAACGTCAAAATCTTACTTCGTATGAGGAAGTTATCATTTTTCTAAGTTTCAGCTTAACAGTATGCAGCACGAAACTCGAATTTGAGATCGAGTGATTTTTGGTCGAAGCAATCCAAACGGGAATCAAAGATCTCGTTATTAGTAGTGCAATGATAAAAAGACAGACGAAAACGAACGTCGGATGAAGAATTTATGAATTTATAACGGAGTTTTCCTATCCCGGCCTACCAAAAATAAATAATAAAAATAAATTCAAAATTAGCCGATGGAGTCTAAACGAAAGTTGTAGAGCATAGTCTCATCTACGCGTGGATGTAAAGAACGTCGAAAACGAAGTTCGTATGAGAAAGATATGAAATTTTGAAGTTTATTAAATAATTAGAATATTTAATTTAAATATAAAATCCAATATTATCCGAAGGGGGAGGAGTCATCGGCCTGATCCGAACTACGCCCAGCGTAATTTTGGGTTACACCATGCGTAAATCGGGGTTTCAGCCCCTATAAATAGAAGTCGATGGCAGCCGAATTTCCTTGCTCATTTCTTCCTTTCTCTCTCATTTTTGCATCGTTTTGCGTGCACGAAATACCCTGAAGCCCTGGTATCATTCCCGAGCCCCCGAAGCAATCCCCGAAGATCCCGAGAAGTGACATTTCCGAGCCGAAGCTCTACCCGCAAGAAGCCCGATTTTTGTGAAGATCTCTCGGTTTCACTGAAGAATACTACTTCTACAAGCCGTAGCGCTGTCCGTTCATCTTCTGATCAAGTGAGTGTATAGTTACTTTCTTCTAACACATAAATATAAAGTATTAACTATGAAATACATGTTATGTGTTATATATTGTTTGTCTATTTAAGATGGGCTTGAAATTGATGTTTTTATACGGGTGTTAAATGATTTAAATTGTGTTTGTATTTATATCTACTAAAATGTTAGGTAGAACATGGGTAGATGGAATAGTTGGTGACGATGCGACTTCGTGCCTATTGAGTAAAACCTTGGTGGGGATGTGACTTCGTGCCTATTTGATGAACCTTGGTGACGATGTGACTTCGTGCCTGTTGAGTAAACCTTGGTGATTATGGAGTTAGAGCCTGATAGCTATGGATTTACTATCTGATAGATAAACTTTGGCAGTAATGGACTTCGTGCCAGTTCCTTAGGTAAATCCTTAGGAATGAATGAATGAAAGATAGTTGGTTCTTAGGGTAAACCCTTAAGAAATAAAGGAGTTATGGGGATGAGTATTTGGGTTGATTGTTTGATGATTGAATAATAAATGTATTATTGTGGGTTGAAAACCCTATATGCTCATCAGGCTCCCAAGCCTGACCCACTCAGCTTTCTTTGTATCATAGGTATCAATACGAAGACATATTTCACTGAGAGATTAAAAGAGATGTAAATCATTGGTGTAAATAAATGTAAGTTCTGTTTATGCTTATGTGTCTGTATCGGAACATGACATCCTGAGATTTTGTTAGATAATGAAAATACATTCTCTTTGAGAAACGTTTTGATAAATTCTTATCATATTTTGTTTTGGGAACAAATTCCGCAACAATTTTCTTTAAACGATTACTCTGATTATAAAAACAAAACATAAACAAATCGGTCTTTTCTGGCCCTGAAATTGGGGATGTCATACGTACTAGCATGTACGCCTAACTTACTCCCATGTTAAGCCATTTTCTTCAAAGTTGCTTAATCCTTTAAGACACTACGTCCAAACTACAGATCTGAGTCTAATAATTCGTCTTAACCCATAAAGTCGATCAGTTGGTGGCTTGCAACCCACCAAATGAGCCCAAACATAGAATAACAACAACTACCTCCATAGAAATGGCTAGATCTCATGCATGGCTAGATAAAAGCCTTAAAGGTTGAAACTTTACTGCTAAAGGGATACTTTGAGCTCCAAGGGTGGCAACCCCAAGCTCAAAATTGAAGTTGCATGATAAAGGTCCATCATTTGGACCTAAAAAGGTCAAAAGCTTCATAACTCTAGATATATGCTTCTAAGAGGAAAGTTTGAAACTTTATACCTCCTTTGAGTGCCAAAAGATGCAATAGTCCCAAATCTTGGAGCTCAAGATACTCAAGTTCTTCTTCTCCAACTCTTATTCTCTTCTTCCAAGCTTTTCTTCACCAAAAACGAGCTCAAAAAGTCAAACACATACAACAATGGAGTATGATGGCGTATTAGGGTTTCCTGAGGGTGAGGGACTGGTAAGGAGGCCAGGGGTGGCTATAATGGGGTATTTATATGTCTTAAACACTAAACATTAGGGTTTGGCATCTGCTCGCGTACGCTGGGCGTACCTCTTGCTACACTGCGCGTACGTGCCCGCGTCCCCCCCGAATCCAATGAGCCTCTATGCCCCGCAAAACAAATATAAAAAGTTTTAGATCTGATAAAAATTTCCAACTCAAATCTCGAAAAAAGAAGTTCCACCACAATTTGCATAAGAAATAACAAAATACTTAAAAATGTCGCAAACAATATGAAACAATATATCTTGATCATATATTTTATGATTTCAAAATACTTGAAACACAAAAAGATATGGATACATCAAAACCAAGATAAACAAAATCAAATTTTAGATCAAGTCATATCGATGCATTCCAAACTTTCTTTTAAAAAGAGAATCCAGGATGAACGCTTTTTTCATCGTTATGTGCTGACTAGATGCGTACTCGCATGATCAATCAATGGACGGAGGAATTGCGTTCAACCCGTAGCCTCATCATGTGGTTTGGGTTTTCTATTTTCTTCAAAAATCTATCCAAATATGGAATGACAAAATATATAACCCATTATAGAAACCTACTTCTAAACCCTTACACACAATCAATGTACTTATAGTTTCTAACCTATACAGGTAAATTACCTTGATCTATATTCATATCACAAAAAATGAACCTTTAATCTTCTTATATGTTTTTGATAAAGCATGTAATTTCTTTAATTAAACATTTACATGTAAACTATAAAAGAAAATGAACAAATAAAGGCGGGCCTGTATTTGTAATATCTTGAATTCAAGATTGAGGGGAACATATTTTAAACGTTTTAAAAAGATATCAAGAAGAACATGAGAAATCAAGTTACAAAACAAAAAAACAAAAACAAAATGAAAAAATATTTCTTCCTCTAACCAAATTTCTTGAGGCGGTGAGGGGAAGGTTGTTGTTTTGTGGTGGCAATGAGTGTTAGTTGTATTGTGTGTAATCTATGTAAGGTGTATAGCCAAGAGCCTATAAGAAAGAATAAAATTAGTTGATTTGATTTTTTTTGGAGATTTAATAAAGATCTTCATTTATAGTTAAGAATACACCCGAAGGCGGCCAATGTTGTCATGTACTCCTGTACTGTACTCCTGTATTGTACTCCTGGTCGAGTTGAGCACACAACTTCGAATCTTTGGTCATTTGGTGTCGTCTATATCGAGTTTGCTCACCATATACTCCAAAAAAGTTATTCATTTATGAATGTATGTAATGCGTGTAATGTTTTTGGTGCACTCTGCTGATAAGCCAAAGCTTACAGTCTACAGGGTATCACCAACATCTAAAAGTAAACACAAAAGGATTACAAAATTTCATTACAGGTGCATAAATCATAAAATGGATCAAAGGTTGATGATCAACTCCTTTTCTTATTATCTATACAAAAACTTATACATAAATGTTGGACTTACATACAAAGTTATGATGGTTTGTAAATATTGGAGCAATTCTATACGTTTCATACAAAATCTTAGAATTCTTTATTAAGTTGATATTAAAATTTCAACAGGTATAGCTATACCGATTGATAATATCTATCTACACAATCTGTGAAAAAAGTAGATGTGAATATGTCGAGCTTTAAAGCAAAGCCTTGGAAATTTTACTAAAAACCGTTAAAATACAAAATTAATCAATTTAGAAATTTATATGAAACCTAAGTTGATCAAAGACTCCCTTACTTGATTCTCTTTAAAGTTATTTCTCTAGTTTCCATGAGTATCCATCTACGCACACACACTGATGAAAAGACATAAATACCTTGTCCAGGAATGAAAAGTAACTAAAACCAAAAAAAGTAAAAACAAAACCAATGTTGATACGAACGTGGAACGAAAGATATACATATGTCTCTCCTCCCACTGCAGATTAAAATTCAACAAAAGTGTTAAACATAAATTCCTACAAATCAGTTGTTATAATGTTCTGCTTCGTTGATGACTAAACTAAAAACAATCTTCATGAAATTAAATAAAAAGTCAAATTTTAAATATAACTCACCTTGTTGCAGAAAATGGAACAATCGAGTAGATAAAAGGAGGGTCAAAGTAACCGCGGTTGAGGAAGCTAATCAGATGAACAACAAAAGGGTATTCAAGAAAAACTGAAAGAACACATACACTGCCATTGGAAGCATGCCTTACTATCTCCAACTCGTTCCTCTTATGAGTTCCGACAACTAATCATGCATTTCGCTCCATGTATTCATGTATTCCAATTAAAGTAGAAACATAACCTCCTTGACCAATAAAACGTTATTATTGTTGATTCATATGATCCAAATGAAATCAACCAAAACGAATACTAAATCAGATATGTATATCGATTGAAGAAAACAAAACTGGAAATTATAGCAAACCAAATAACAATCTCATAATGGAAATTTCTATCTTAGAGCAACATAATACAACAAACACTAAAAACACAAAAGACAACTAACGAAGAAGACAGAGAAGTAAAACATAAAAAAATTATAAAAATCGTATACCTGAAGAAGACAACGGGCTATAGAGGGAAAAGTTACATCGAAACCCACCCAATACAGTGGGGGCGTTGTATGGTGGAGAAGAGGTTATAGAGCAGGGAAGAAGAGTGGTGTTAGAGAGCTTTTGATGTAGCTTATGAAAAGGTTCAAGCACCGACAACCACATCAACCGTCGACATGCACCATCATTTCAGACCAGAAACATCGACATGGTGGCGTTGGCTGTGATGGTGGCGGTGGTGATGAATGCCAATTTCTGCCTCTGGAAGCATGTAACATGTGTGGTAATAGGAGATGAAAGTGGGAAGCAAAACGAAAGTGGTGAAGGAAGGATGAGGTAAAGGGTCAGTAGGGAAGGCAAGCAAATAGGTTCAGAATGGTGATGGGTTCGCCTGCATCGTATGGCGGTGGATGTCATGTGGTATCTTATTGGAAGACAAAGTGGTGGAAAAACGCAGATAAAAGAAGAGAGAAAAAACCAACACATATATGGTGGCTCTGGCCATCAAAGCACGTGGAAACCACTATCTTGAAGAACGGAATCATCATTTATATTCATGTTTGCAACTGATAAATAACCACAATAATAGATAAGCAATCAAAGAACAAGAACAAAAAACCAACAGAAGCAACCAATCGAGCAACAAGAAATCAAACAACAAACCATGGAATTCGATCAACAACAAGAAACTAACAATAACAACAAGTGAGCACTATAATCAAACGAACATTAGTAGCAATAGCAAGTGAACACTAATAAACTAGAGCAACAAACCAACAGAAGCAACCAATCAATATGTGTCACAGATGATTATTACAAAACCTTCTAACATATCAAACCTCCACTTTGATACCATGATGGTAGAGACATATTCTTATTGAAAGAGAAAATTTACAAGTGTTCTAGAAGAAAAACATAAAGGTTATAAAAAAGAAAGGGGAGAATAAATACTAGCTAAGACCAAACCCTAATGGGTTAAAGCCTAAAAAGCGTATAAACATATAGGCTAGCAACATATAGGCTAACAAGATGAAAACTACATCAAGAAAAAATGATACTGATTTGATTTCTTGAGCAACAAGTTTGCAAGGATTCAAAGCAAATATAATCAACATAAAGTGGGCTACATTTCTTGATCGAAGGTTGTCAAGGTGGATCGTTGACTTAACATAGTTAGTAGGCCTGAACATTACATGGTATCTTTTTTATGTTTGGAAAACTAACCACTCTTGAGGCATACATACATGTATGAGAGTGGTATACAGTTCCTTTAAGAGTTTTTCTCTTTGTTTGTACAGTCTCTACACGCATGCCTATATGGTTATATCTACGTGTCTTCAAAAGCATCTATGTAGATGGTGTATTGGTGTATAGTCTTTATTCCCACATCAAAAACAATGAACACGAGGACATGTAGACTCTTTGAGCCAATAAAAGTTATGGTCGTTAAGTATCAAGTTGTGCAAGTTAGCTCATGAAAGTGAAAAGAATGAATGGTTCCTCTTTCTTATTTGTTACTGTTGAAACAATTGCTCAAACACATATGCCCTCATATCCAACAACACAATATGCCCCACGTACTCACCACTAAACAAACATAATCATGCATTGTTGTCCCATTTTAGACATAATTAAAAAAACACTAAAATCTACGCTTGATTGTGGTTTTAAGCTCCTGTTTGTCCGTTCACATCGCTAGTTTTACCAGAATCATCAAGTAACGGTGAAGGTGATGATCCAAAATTTTGTGGCACTCCATTCATCATTTCTTCACCGATTTTATTCAACCAATTGGAATTCTCGTTTGCTCCACCGGCTGTATGCATGCCATAAAACGAATTATTATGATTAACTAACAATCAAAATTAATAGCATAAATCGTTGTTGGTGATTTAATGTTATCAATATATTTTAGTGTAATTATATTTACTATTGAGACATACTGAGTTCGGTTTACTATTTAAAGCTAGAGGTGCGGGGTGCACACTCAAATGTAAACTCAAAAATACGAGGGTTAGAGGCAGTGTCCCTTGATACGGGGTTCCAAGGGACTACGTCCCTTGCGGGGTCCAAGGAGCTCTTCCCACGGCGTTGGTTCAGCTAAAATAGTCTATGACATCATGATGATGTGATAGTTGGTTTTGTCTTATAACCACCATTGTAACTATCCATTTAGCACCATTTTGTGTACAACCAACTTTGGCCATCTTCCTTCTATAAAAGGAAGATGAATGTTCCATGGGAAGGGTTAACACTTTTGATACCCGAAGTTGATTTTGTGAATCTATCAGTCTCTCAAAAACGCAAAATAGCAACGTATTTTTCTGTGTTTCGAATTTGTAACTGTCGTGCTTGGATTATCCCAAATCAGATTCCGTGATACCCCTTTCAATAGAGTCGAAATTAATCACAGTTTGATTTTGGAAAGTGATTACAATCAGGATTTTTGAATTATCCAAGTTTATATTGATATTCTTAGACCCAAAATCTAACCATCGTCACAATTATCAATGAAGAAATGATGAATGGGGCACTAGCGATTGGCCAAATATATACTATTAATACTATATATATAAGCAACGCTAACCTGTAGCAACTGGCTTATTATTGTCTTTGACTGCTTTCTTTTTCTTACGCAAAATGACGATCACACCGATAGCAATCCAGATGAGAAAGAATGTCGGGATTGAAGTGCCGAGTACTGCTGGTAACGAGCTGCTTTTCTTCTTCTTCTTGCTGCGAGATATGGTGGTGCTCTCCGGAGATGAACTCACAGTCCCCGGAGATGAATTGACAGTCCCCGGAGATATCGCACATGACTTACCAGATGTACACACTGAAGGATTTCCAGTGACACTGTTCAAAATCCGGAAAAATGGAAGATGAAAGCTTATTTACAGTGTATGCATGTAAAATAAGAGAATTAATGAGATGAAAGCTTATTTACAGTGTATGACAAGTTAAGAGAATTATCCAACTTACGTTAATCTCAATTTGTTGTTATTTGATAATGAAGTGGGTATAGGTCCACTAAACTCATTATTTGCCAAATTCCTATAAATAAAAGTTAATGAGATAATTTTCTTATAAGTCATTGCTTATTGCTTCAATTTATCATAATAAAATATATAGTTACCGATCACTACTAATCATAAACAACAAAATATACTTACAATTGTTGGAGATTAGTCATGGTGCCAAGAAAACTAGGAATTTCTCCATCCAATGTATTATTGTGCAAGTCACTGAAAACCAGAGAAGACAAATATTTCAAAATTAAAATGCTTAAAGTCAATCAATATAACAGGTTAGAATTGGTCGACTCACATTATCTCAAGAGCGTCCATGGAACTAATGTCTGGAAGTTCACCCGAAAGCTTGTAGCCGTTAAGATACCTGTAAAATTTAAATTATTCATATGATTCAGTCAAGTGTGAAGGAAATAAATCCGTCACAAACATAGTAAGTGATATTGTGATGAAAAGATTACCCTTCACAAATAAACACTTTAGATTTTTTTTTCTTACAATACAAAACCAGTCAAGGTTGAGAACATTTACAACGAGGTTATACGAGGTGGCGTCTCATTACTGCAATTTAGCCAGTCCCACGAATACGGTGCGGGAAGACACGGGTCGCCGCTCCATTCTCCCAACACATCAAATGTTGTTTGTAACAAAGCTAAAGCCACAACTGTTTTTCGTTTAAAACGAATCAAATAAAAAATAATCATAAATAAACTTTATCTTAACAAATCCAAAAAGCAAAAAAATTCGGAATTGAATACTACCGACCATCATTGCTATCTGTCCCATCGGTTAAAACTCCACTAATATTAAACGTCTCGATGGCGTTTATGATAGGTGGGAGGTCAGAATCAGTAGTAGCAATTAAAGAAATATCCGTGATTGAATCCACTGTGTAATTATAAAGGTAGCGTACAATCATGGTCCTGTAGGGTGGTGAAATTGGATCTGATATTGAACTACTTGATGAAGTTGTCGTCTCGTAAAACCTAAATGACCTCATTTGCTAACTTCTGAGAAGTACATTGTCATAGACACAGGAGTATTCAAAGGGGAAATGGTTCCCAAATACAAACTATCCGACGTGCTGTTTACTGTAATTGCGTTTGCAAATATTCCCGATGGGGGGTCATTGGCTCCAGTGGGGTCAATAAGAATTGCGTCGTTTGTGATTGTCTTTGCCTTGGTTCCACCAAGAGTGGGTCTCCATATTCTGTCATAAGGATCTTGTGGGAATCTGAAATGTAAACGTTGTTAAAAGTCAAAAGTCGATGACGATAAGTTAGAAGTTTTCACTGCTAAGGATGTGAGAATCTATATAATATGGCTCTTAATTTGAAAAGTTAACTGCTTAAAAAGAAAGTTTTTGAAAATCGTGCCTTATGATTCCACTTGCACCATAAGAAAACCTGTTAATCAAGAACAAAGCCCGATCTACATCAACTTCGCTATAAACATCTGAGTTGACACTGCGAACTTCAAGAGCCGACATAAAAGGGAATTGACCGGACTTTGTTTGACCCACACACACACTAACGGTGTCTCCTTTTGTAACATAAGTGGCTTCGTACATTTGTAGCCCACTATTCGTCGTCTCGACAGTTGTCCAAAAGTTTCCATCAAAGTGGAGATCAAAAGTTGGAGGACTTGACAATCCGTCATAGTTTCCATAATTGAAACTTGCCCGAACTAGCACTTTTTCGCCTTTTGTAACTGGGGTAGAATAACAGTTCTTTTTTCGAGTGGTGAAAACTCTAAGAGAGTTTAACTCAGTAGATATCGAGTTAGTTGACTGAACTACTCGAGCAAACCCATTTGAGATTAAAGTTGCATCTGGCATCCAAACCATTAGGTTATCATCGGTGTAGAGCACCGATTCCCGACAATTTACGCTCCAAAACACTAAAGTCACATTCAGAAAAAACAGATCGATATTAAAAGGTAAATGTGAAGCCAGATTTTTAAACCTCAAGTGGTGCATGTGTGATTTTTTTATTATCAATGAATGAAGAAAATGTTAAACGATTCTGGTGAGGATTACCTTGACCCGAAACCGAAAGTGCAAGTTGAGATAGGAGAAGAACCGAAAACAAAATGAAATGTGTAGCCATGATTATGACTTGTGAGAGTTTGAAGCTTGATTTGTGAGGTGTATATACTGGAACTCATTTGACTTTAAAAAGGAAGACTCTGGACTTGAAGGGCGTTAAATTTGCTTATTATCGTTTTTATGCATGCATGTGTATGGTATTCGCTGTTAAATGAGAAGTAGTAACAATAAAATATATAGTTTATAACAATTAAAGAATACTCTTGTGTCTATTTTTGAATAACTTGATTAAAGGGAACCTCAAATTTGCTTATCCTCGTTTTGTATGTGGTATTCGCTGTTAAACTTAAATGATAAGTGAGGTTGTTCCTTAATGATATTGATATTTCTTTCAAAGATATTGTATGTATGAAAATCTTATTGTTTATTGGCTGTAAGTTCTAGTAAATCAAGGATGCTGACTTTAGTGGGATCGTTAACGTTTACTTTAATGAGTCAACTATCGGAAAATATGCATTTGCCAGGCGACTCCTTGACAAAAATGAAAAAAGATGAACTGAATATGAAAAAAAAATTATTTGAAACAATTATTTTGAAAAGATTTATAAAGTTATTTAATCTGCTATAATCTTATTGAGGGTTACTGCCAAGTTAATGTTAAAAATAAAAATTAAGTAAAATAAATAAATAAAATAAAATAAAAAAGAAGAAGAAACCCACACAGATGATAAATTTAAAGCGTCAGACTTTTAGAAATTAATTGAACATTATACTTTTTATAGAAAAACTGATTTGAGATATGAATGAGAGTAAAGTAATCAACTCTAATATATTGTAGAGTTCTGTCAAGGGGTGATAGGAAGCCTCCCGATTTATTACTTTTATACATACAAAGCCCTTAAATAGGGTTAATGATCAAGAAAGGTAATCAAGTTTTATTTTTGTTTATATTTAGGTAATCATGTATTTTTCGTTTATATTTGATTATCGAACTTGTTTGACATGTTCAAAATAGGGTAATATGACCGGTAATCACTACTACACAAGTTATTTAATAGTGCGGTTATTTTTATTTTTTGATGCGTACAGCATCAAAAAATAAGATAACCGCACCATAAAATAGTTTTATTAGTACGGTTTCCGAAAATCGCACCATTAAAGCATTTTTTAGGTGGTTTCCCAAAACCGCACTAAAAAAAGATTTTGAAAACGCCTCAAAAAACAATTAAAACCGCCTCAAAAAATAATTTGCACTAAAAAACATTCAACCACACCATTAATCTTTCCTTTAAAAATTTCATTCGAATTTTTCATTCTTCACGAGATCCATCCAAATTTTATCCAAAGTTTTCATGTTCAAGCAAGCTACTAGTTGGTTGATCCTTTGAAATTTTCATTTCCCTCCTATATTTCGTTTTCCTTCTATATTTTCATTTCCCTCTAAAAGTATGTGTGTCCTGCGTGTGCTTTACCCCTTTTTATAGACAACACAAGAAGTATATCTGTTTTCTTCTTCCTTATTTTCTTTTTCTGATTAATGTTTGGTTTGTTTAAGGTGAAATAAGTTGGTTGATCGGAAATATATAGGAGATGGTGGTGCTTCGATGGTTCTCAGTAAAGGCACGACATTTGTTGTCGGTGTTGACAGTGGTTAGTGGTGGAGATGGAAGGTATGCAGATAAACTAATTTTTATTCTTCTTCCTTTATTTTACTGATTTACATTTGGTTTGTTAAAGGTGGAAAAAACGATGATAATTGGGGATGTTAGGTGTTCTTTATGGCTGTAATGGTGGTTTCCGACAAAGGTAGGGCAGATGGTGATGGTGTCAACTGGTGGTGGTTTATACTCGGTTATAAAGGAGGTCAATGTAGAGATGCTCGCCGGTTGTTAATGGTGATAAAAAAGGTGTGGCTTGGTGAATCTTGTGTTCTCGGCAACAAACACGCGATAGAGATGATGGTGGTTTCCGGTGGGATGGTTTTTTTGGTGTTGTTTGCATTTTTTTGGACAGTTTTCATCATTTTATGGTGCGGTTTGTATTTTTCCTCTACTATTTTTTGGTGCGGTTTTGACTATTTTGGAGGCAGTTTTATAACCGCACTATTAAATGAGGGTATTATTTGATGCGATATTTTTTAATGCGGTTCAATAACCGCATCAAATAACTATTTTAACCGCATCAACAAATCATTTATGTACTAGTGAATTATGGTAATATTACCTTATTATAAACGGATCAAACAAGTTTATTGGTCAAATGTGTACGAAAAAAAACATGGTTACCTAAATACGGACAAAAACCAAAGTTTCTTATCCGTTTTGGTAATAATGGACAAGAACCATCTTAGGGACTATGTGCGCTAGGATCATGCTCCGACAATCAATGAACAATTAGGTTAGACTTGGTCTAACCCAATTTAGTCCCGGCTAGTCATGGGCTAAGTTGTGTTGCTCAGTCTTCAAAACACATACAACTTAGCCCCTTAAACGTATACAACTTAACCCCTAACTAGTTGGGTCTAAACTGGGTTGGCCCAAGACTTAACCATCTCCTCATACAAAAGATCGGACAACTCAATTTCATTTCACATCAATGGATCTTATGACTACTTGCACTTAACATAAAGAACCCAATATTACCATAATAGGTAAGGAACTTTGGTTTTTGTCCATATTTAGGTAACTATATTTTTTCGTACACATTTGACCTGTTCATAATAGGGTAATGTTACCGCTAATTACCGGTCATATTACCTTATTTTGAATAGGTCAAACAAGTTCAATGGTCAAATGTGAACGAAAAAAACATGGTTACCTTATTTTGAATAGGTCAAACAAGTTCAATGATCAAATGTGAACGAAAAAAACATGGTTACCTAAATATTAACAAAGACCAAAGTTCGTTACCTTTCTAGGTCACTAACCCTTAAAATAATTCAAATTTTGGAGTACTAGAGGATAATGATTCTTGAAATTTTCCACCGAAAGCCCCAAAAGTTTTCAGCTATACGAAGTTTTGGAGTATGGTCAAGAGAGTGCAAAATGACGTCAAGAGTACGTAATTTTTATGTTTCTTAGATTTTAATTGAATGTTATGTATTTTTTATTTTAAACTAATAAATAAACCCATGGTGAACCATATGTTGGTTTCTTTTGGTTTTTTCTATTTTGAAATGGGCTTTATTATTAGACCCGTATTTTTATTGATGATGTTGGTAAATAATAAATTCTTTTTTTTTTCCGGTTTTCTCTTGTTTGAGGTGGATTGGGACACATCTGGAATTCTAATCTAAAAAGTTTGTATTATTATTGTTAATGTTGGTAAATGCTCTTTTCATATTTTTTTTCTCTTGTTTGAAGTGGTCTTTACTGTATATTGAAAAAGGTTACGATGGGAGCATATAAACGATATTCGGAATACTAATTGGAAAAGTCCCCGAAACAATATTGTCTTTGCGATGTAGGCAATGATCCTTAAGAAAAGTCATTAGCAACAAACATATAAAGAAATGCGATGTAGGTGATCATAGGTGAATACGATATAGGAGATGACCCATAGAATAATTCCTTATGGAAAAATAAATACAGAAAACGGGGATGGGTAATCGGATTAAATGTTTAATATGGAACATGTGAATAAAGAAATTAACTATATTATTGTGGGTTGAAAACCCTATGTATCTCACCAGGTTTTCCAACCTAACTCACCCAGTTTATTTGTATCACGGGTATCGATGTGAAGATACATTACACTGAAAGATTAAAGGAGATGTAGATCATTAGTATAAATTAATGTAAGATTTGTTTATATTTATGTTTTGTATCGGTTATGACACCTCATGTTTTGAAAAGATATCAATATTGAACGTTTTGTCACACCTCCAAACCAGGACAACAGAAACGTCTGGGGCGGATGGAATGACTTCATGTACAATATCATTATAATTAAATAGTAATGAAACATAACAATACAAACATTCATACATTGAGAATTTAAATATTAAATTGTTTACAAAAATTTCCGTTTGTTCATAAGTGAATACAAATGACTTAAAAACAGTAAACATGAAACGATGACGTCGGCCCTTAAGAAGTATTGAATACATGTCTACTGGTTTCCTGAGAGTACCAGTGATTTGAAAAACGTCAACATTGAATGTTGGTGATTTCATAAGCATTTTGTAACGACCCAAAAAAAATTAAGGGTAAATATTTTAGTTTTTTAATATAGCTAAAATATTGATATCGTTTATTTCAAACATTTCAAATCGTCGTTAAGTAAAACATTTATCAGAGTTCATCCCAAAATCATTAACTGCGGAAAAACGTAGTGTGATGCGCTGCGAAAGAGCCGACTCCTTTCTTTTGAAAACGAAGTATCTGAAACCAAAACTGAAAATCGTATGCACGAAGCTTAGTGAGCTCCCCAGAGCATAACCCACGCTCAATCCACATAACACATATCATATTAGCTACAAAAGCTATCTCTACCACATAGCACATACCATATTAGCTATAAAAGTTATCTCCACCACATACCACATATCATATTAGCTATTACAGCTACCTCTACCGTATAACATATCAAGTTATCCATAAGCTATCTCTACCATATAACATTAGCTATAAAACCTATCTCTATCACATACCATGTATCATATTAGCTATAAAAGTTATCTTTAACATTAGCTATAAAAGCTACCTCTACCATTAGTCGTAAAGGCTATCTCTACCATTAGCCACAAAGGCTATGTCTACCATTAGCCATAAAGGCTATATCTACCATTAGCCATAAAGGCCATCTCTACCATTAGCCATAAATGACATCTCTACCATTAGCCATAAAGGCTATCTCTATCACATATCACGACATAAATGTACCACGCACCTCTACCCATCAAGTATACCAACTATCATAAAATGGGCTGGCCTTGGTGCCTTAGACCCATTAGTATGATGAGAAAACTCACCTCACACTGCTGAAGTCCCGAAGACGAAACTCTAGTTGTTGGACTAATAAGGTAAGACCCAGTAAGTCCCGACACACTGCACCAACTCAACGACTTATAATCGTCATGTGATTAACCTGTCACAATCCCAAAATACCAATAATGTCCTCCGGGTCAACCCTGATCAAAGTCAAGGTCAATCAACCCAAGTCAATAGTCCATGTTGACCTCAACTCGTCGAGTGCTTCCAGCAACTCGTCAAGTTTCCTGAATAACTTTCCAACTCACCGAGTCACTAGAATAACTCGTCGAGTTCCTTTATGTCCCCTGGTCGAAAAATCTGAACTGAAATCTCTAACCAAAAACCATTGACCGCAAACCCTTAACCGAAAACCTTTTCCGACTCGTCGAGTTGGCTAAGCAACTCGTCGAGTCCCTTCAGTCCTTCTTGTGTTCAGTCCTTTATAGTGAAATCCAAAGCTCCAAATCATATATCCAACCACTTATGGTGTATTTACCACATAAAGTTGCAAACTTTACATGTATGCAAAGCAGCCAAGGCTAGAAACACTTATTAAAAGCTTGACAATGGACTTAGAGCATGAAGGGGGGCCAAGACTTGATAAAGTTGGCAACTTTAAGTCCCTAAAGGCCTTGAGATATCCAGATCCATATACTCATAATAAGCTCAAACCAAGAATGATCTCAAACTATGCTAATAATGGCAATAAACTTCCATAGAAGGAGATCTAAGCAATGAAAAGCCAAGGTTTCGACTTTATACCTCATAGTAGCTATAATACTGGAGGAAATCCCGGATCTACTGCCTTCCACTCAATACAACCTCTTAAAGCTTCAAGTTCCTTCCAAAAGAGCACCAAGAATAATTCTCCAAGCTCACACCCACATTTAATGAGAGGAAAGGCACGAACTAAGGTTTCTATAGACAAAGGGGGAAATAAGAGAGGCTGCAAACGAGATATAAGTCCTTTAAATAGGTACCAATCCCTAAAATTTAGGGTTTCTTCTACAGCACCTACTCGCTAAGTCGGGACCTTCCAACTCGTCGAGTAAGGTCAATATCTCGTGATCCTTTTAATGACTCTACTCGTCGAGTTGGATCTCCCAAGTCCCAACTCGCCGAGTCCATGCACCATATCTTAAAAACTTGCATCCATTAATCAATTCCTTGAACAGGTGTTACACATTTTGTGTGGAAAGGATTTGTAATGTTTTTGAGAAACTGATTTTTGTATACTTCTAGAAAATCCGATATTTTCTTTGAAAACAAGTTGTAAGTCTATTACCCAAGACCAAAAATGTATGTATTTTATTTGTATCTTTTCCTTGTAAAATAACAATGTATGTTTCCAGAAAATCCAATATTTTCTTATGTATGAATTATAGATGTATGTATTTACTTTGTATACTTTTGTAACATCCCAAAATACGACCCAAAATTTTTTGTTTAATAATTACTGAAAACATCATGTCAATATCATAAAATAAAGTTCGTACGTCAATATCTCAAAAATATAGCAAATTATTATGAGAAAACTGTATCAAGACTGTATCAAATCATATCTATGAAAAGCTAAAAGAACTCCCAGGATAAACTGAAGTTGTGGTGTGTGCGATGCCATCAACCCGAGCTCTTCCCTTTACTTGCGGAAGTACCTGAAACCAAACTGAAAATTGTAAGCACGAAGCTTTGTGAGCTCCCCCAAACTACCACATACCATACAATACATATAAACACATACTGGGCCTTGCCTACTGCATCAGACCGAAGTCCGGAAATTGCATAAAAACCGAAGTCCGGAACTAACCAGGGCCTAGCCCTCTGCATCGGACAGAAGTCCGGAAACTGCATCGGACCGAAGTCTGGAACTGACTGGGACCTTGTCCCCTGCATCGAACCGAAGTCCGGAACTAACTGCATCAGACCGAAATCCGTAAACTGACTAAGCATAACATAGCATAGCATAAACATACCAACTAGCATAAACACATAAACTGCATACTGCATCGGGCCGTAGCCCGGAACACATAATACATAAACCCTGTCTGAGCCACGAAGGCATCAAACATCCTAACTACTGCATCGGATCGAAGTCCGGAAACTACTGCTAGATAAACGTGCTGGCATTGTGGCCTTAGACCCGTTCCTACTGGAAGGAAACTCACCTCGTACACTAGCTGCTAAATGAACTGCTCTGGAAACCGACTGCTGCTGCTCCGGTATCTCCCCGGCTACAATTTCCATAAATACCGTCAATCAATTACCGATAACTTGACTGAGGGTAAAATGACTATTTTACCCCTGGTCAAAGTCAACCTCCTGGTCAAAGTCAACCTCCAGTTGACCGGACTCGTCGAGTCTGAGGAACTACTTGCCGAGTTCTGTCGAGCAGATTCCATACAACTACATTCAAATCCGCTCTATGGTTCCTAACTTGCAGATCTGAAATCTTGGAATCATCTGAACACGTAAAGTTGCTAACTTACGTGTAACTACGAAGGAATGAAGCCACCCTACTCAAACATAACTTTACTCGGGAAAAATCATCCGACTCGCCGAGTTACTCATACAACTCATCGAGTTCTAAGGCAAACTTCATCGGACTCGCCGAGTTGTTCTTCCAACTCGTCGAGTCGACGTCTAACTTCATATAACTCGCCGAGTCGTCCTGTAGACTCGTTGAGTTCATTTAGCCCTTTTTCCATACAGGTCCAATCTGAGCCATGCAACTGCTACAAATCATGGATCTAGACTTCTAGGGCATGTTTTTCACGTAAAGTTGCTAACTTTACATGCATGCATGGCTTTAAAGGCTTCATATGACCAAAATAAGCTCTTAATGGGGTTCTAGGCTCAATGGGGACTTTGATCACAACCATAACCAAAACTTTATACTTCTAGCATGCTATGAGTGTCCAGATCTGAGGTATAACCCAGCCACAAGGCCTAATCACAAGGGAATTTGGGGTTTTTGGGGGTTTAGAAACCACAATTTAGGAACAACAGAGATCTATATGATCAATAAGAAAGGTATAGAATTTAATACCAGAAAAGATGGCCAATAGAGTGTGTATTCTGGATCTACTTCCTCTTCCTTGAACTCTCCAACTTTCTCCTTCTCCTTCTTACTCCAAAGATGCCTTCACAAGCAATAAACACACACACACACACTAACAAACATCTAGGGTTTGATAAGGAATGCTCTGAGGGTGATGGAGCCCGAAATGGGGGCTATAAGGACGTTTAAATAGGTTGCAAACCCTAAGAATTAGGGTCTCCTCCTGATTGGCCTACTCGTCGAGTCCATGCGTGGACTCGCCAAGTAGATCACTTAAAACCCATATCCAACTAGACATCTACTCGGCGAGTTAGGGCTACAACTCGCCGAGTAGCTCTTCCTAAAAGAGCATTTAATCAAAATAAATATGTACCAGGAACGGGGCGTTACAACTTTCCTTGTAATTGTAAAAGGTATGTTCCTAGAAAATCCAATATTTTCTGATGTATGAAAACTATAGTCTTAAACCCTAAGACCAAAAATGTATGAGTGTTTTTGTACTGAACAATAGTATGTAGTTATATCTTTTTAGAAAACTAATGAAGTGTAAGCTTCCCGCAAACCGAGATCATTTCGTTAATCCCTATGTGAGTTATTATAACCATGCTAATGTGACTGTTATGCCTGAACACGACGTTCTTCAGGCGTCGGAGCTAATAAGACATTTGTCACCCTAGACTTACCGGTCTAACTATAGCGAACAGTTGAAGTGTGGGGTTGTCAATCCCGTATAGATCTATACACAACGGTCTCGCTCTCCCTCAAGGAGAAGCTGGTTATAATGCAGGACTTAAGGTGTACGCTAAGTAGGTACAGTGAAGAGAACATCTCACAAGAGCATTAACTGATTTACATGAACTATAAATCATTTTTCTTGTAAAACAAAATAAGTATATCTTTGAACAAATTTTATGTATCTTCTAAAATGTAGGTGTGGTTTGAAACTTACAGACTATACCAATTATAACATATCTTGTTTGGTTTTATATAATCTTTTATATATATATATATATATATATATATATATATATATATAAATGCGTTTTTGTGTCTGGTATCAAAACATCAAATCAAAACATAATATATATATTTTTTTAAGTTAAAACCCACCAAGTGAGTAAATGACTATGATGTATTCATTTATGCTAGAAAAGCCATCTTTTTAGAAAAGCTTCCAAAACCATGTAGTTTTATAATCTTATATTTTATTACGGTTTTATATCTTAGATTATGTTTATTTTTAAAAATATGTATATCACAAATATTTATTCCGAAAACTAGTATAACCCATGACTTATGCAAATAATATTTTACCTTTAACATAAAGATGTAAACATGAAATTATTTGTGGTATAAACAAAGTTTTATTTGTATTCCCCTTCCCCCCAAAAACAAGAAAACAAATAAAAACAAAAACAACAACAACAAAAAAAAAAAAAAAAAAAAAAAAAAAAAAAAAAAAACATGACCGGACCGTGGGGTGAGCGTTTGGACTAGGGGTGAGCGTTTGGACCGGTGACCCGGACCGGACCGGACCGTTTTTTTGGACCTCCGGGCCGGTTCTCGGTTCTAAGGTTTGTGCCCGGTTCGGTCCGGTTTTTTTCCCGGTTCGGTCCGGTTTTTACCGGGTCCGGGACCGGTTGGACATGGTATAAAAAAATATATATATATATATATATTTTGGCCTAGTTATACAATTGCAAAACCGATCGTTCCCTATCCCATAACACGTGATACGGCAGCGGCCGATAATTTGCAATCCAAAAAAACCCTCGTGCGAAGTCGAGTAGTCGAGCATCAATTCTCGTTCGAAGTCGGCCGATAATTCTCGTTCGAAGTCTAGTCTCAATTCTTTTCTCTCAAGTCTCAACTCTCAAGTGTGGTTTCTCTCAAGTCTTGATTCACAATTAATGGAATCAAAAACCGGGATAGCTAATTGGATTGCACTTGATGATGATGAAATTCAAGTAAGGGTTACGATTTTTGGTTATTTTTTTGTTAAATTTTGTTGAAATAACAAACAATATTGTTATATTTAGTTGAATACTTGTCAAAACAAAATTATTGTTATTATATGTAAACTAAGGGTATGTTTTTTGGTTGAATTTTGTTAATATTTGTTGAAAGTTATAAAGTATGTTGCTATATTTTGTTGATTAATTATGAAAAAGTTTGTGTTTTGATTGCATGTAAACTAGGGTTATGATTTTTTTTGTTGATTTTTGTTAAATTTTATTGAATGTCATAAAGTATGTTGTTATATTTAGGTTATTTGTTGGTAAAAAAACTTATTGTGATTGTATGTAAAGTAAGGGTATGTTTTTTGGTTGAATTTTGTTAATATTTGTTGAAAGTTATAAAGTATGTTGCTATATTTTGTTGATTAATTGTGAAAAAGTTTGTGTTTTGATTGCATGTAAACTAGGGTTATGATTTTTTTTGTTGATTTTTGTTAAATTTTATTGAATGTCATAAAGTATGTTGTTATATTTAGGTTATTTGTTGGTAAAAAAAAACTTATTGTGATTGTATGTAAAGTAAGGGTATGTTTTTTGGTTGAATTTTGTTAATATTTGTTGAAAGTTATAAAGTATGTTGCTATATTTTGTTGATTAATTGTGAAAAAGTTTGTGTTTTGATTGCATGTAAACTAGGGTTATGATTTTTTTTGTTGATTTTTGTTAAATTTTATTGAATGTCATAAAGTATGTTGTTATATTTAGGTTATTTGTTGGTAAAAAAAAAACTTATTGTGATTGTATGTAAAGTAAGGGTATGTTTTTTGGTTGAATTTTGTTAATATTTGTTGAAAGTTATAAAGTATGTTGCTATATTTTGTTGATTAATTGTGAAAAAGTTTGTGTTTTGATTGCATGTAAACTAGGGTTATGATTTTTTTTGTTGATTTTTGTTAAATTTTATTGAATGTCATAAAGTATGTTGTTATATTTAAGTTATTTGTTGGTAAAAAAAACTTATTGTGATTGTATGTAAAGTAAGGGTATGTTTTTTGGTTGAATTTTGTTAATATTTGTTGAAAGTTATAAAGTATGTTGCTATATTTTGTTGATTAATTGTGAAAAAGTTTGTGTTTTGATTGCATGTAAACTAGGGTTATGATTTTTTTTGTTGATTTTTGTTAAATTTTATTGAATGTCATAAAGTATGTTGTTATATTTAGGTTATTTGTTGGTAAAAAAAACTTATTGTGATTGTATGTAAAGTAAGGGTATGTTTTTTGGTTGAATTTTGTTAATATTTGTTGAAAGTTATAAAGTATGTTGCTATATTTTGTTGATTAATTGTGAAAAAGTTTGTGTTTTGATTGCATGTAAACTAGGGTTATGATTTTTTTTGTTGATTTTTGTTAAATTTTATTGAATGTCATAAAGTATGTTGTTATATTTAGGTTATTTGTTGGTAAAAAAAACTTATTGTGATTGTATGTAAAGTAAGGGTATGTTTTTTGGTTGAATTTTGTTAATATTTGTTGAAAGTTATAAAGTATGTTGCTATATTTTGTTGATTAATTGTGAAAAAGTTTGTGTTTTGATTGCATGTAAACTAGGGTTATGATTTTTTTTGTTGATTTTTGTTAAATTTTATTGAATGTCATAAAGTATGTTGTTATATTTAAGTTATTTGTTGGTAAAAAAAAACTTATTGTGATTGTATGTAAAGTAAGGGTATGTTTTTTGGTTGAATTTTGTTAATATTTGTTGAAAGTTATAAAGTATGTTGCTATATTTTGTTGATTAATTGTGAAAAAATTTGTGTTTTGATTGCATGTAAACTAGGGTTATGATTTTTTTTGTTGATTTTTGTTAATGTAGATTGAATGTCATAAAGTATGTTGTTATATTTAGGTTATTTGTTGGCAAAAAAAACTTATTGTGATTGTATGTAAAGTAAGGGTATGTTTTTTGGTTGAATTTTGTTAATATTTGTTGAAAGTTATAAAGTATGTCGTTATATTTTGTTGATTAATTGTGAAAAAATTTGTGTTTTGATTGCATGTAAACTAGGGTTATGATTTTTTTTGTTGATTTTTGTTAATGTAGGATACGAATGTTGATGAAGAGGAATTTATTGAGGATACACCACAAATCAATTTTGTTGATGATTCGGCAAAAGATGATCAATCAAATGTTAACAAACGAAAAAGAACAAATAGCAAAACGAAAACAAGTCACAAAAAAAAAAAAAAAAAACAAGTGGCAAAGAAACATCCTCTTGTTGGGACTCATTTGATAAAGTTATGATAAAAGAAGATGATGGTATGGAAAGAAGATATGGAAAATGTCAATGGTGTGAAAGGCTACTAAAGGCGGATGTGGAAAGGAATGGGACTTCTAGTTTACTCAAACACGTAGATCGGTGTCCAAAAAACCCGAATAAGCTACAAGATCCAACTCAAACCAAATTGAATCTAAAAAAGGAGTCAAATGGAGATACTAGTGTTAAAACATGGAAACACGATGATGCAAGGATCAAAAAAGCATTACTTAACCTTTTTGTGGTAGGCGAATTACCTTTCAAGTTCGTTGAAAACGAGGCTTTTGTGGAATACACCAATGCACTTAATGCTAAGGTTGTGTTGCCATCTAGACATACAATATCCCGAAATGTTTCCAAATTTTACATAGAAGAAAGAACCAAAATGCTTCAATTTTTAAGTAACCCAAAGACCGCTATACATTTGACAACGGACACTTGGACGTCTTCTTGTCAAAGGACTACTTACATGGTGGTCACGGCTCACTTCATAGATGAGAATTGGATGATGCACAAGAGAATTATAAACTTTAGGGAGATAGATAGCCATAAGGGAGAGGATATGGGCCGAGAATTACTCGATTGTATTCGTGGATGGGGAATGAAAAATGTCATGACCATTACCTTGGACAACGCCGCTACAAACGACAAGGCAATGGACTTTTTGGTCAAAAAGTTGCCCAATCTTTACGAGGGTGGAAAGCATTTCCAAGTTAGGTGTATGGCTCACATTTTAAACCTTATCGTAAAGGATGGACTAAAATACCAAAACTATCATGTTGAGTGTATCCAAAAGGCGGTACGGTACATTAGATTGTCACCACAAAGAATAAACAAGTTCAAGAAGGCGATGAAAGATTGTGGCTTACAAACGAAGAAGTTTCTATGTGGTGACACTCCTACCCGATGGAACTCGACTTTCGAGTTATTGAAGTCCGCATATGAGTTACGAGAGGCATTTACGGAATTTGGCATAAGAGGTAATATTTATTTTTAAGTTATATATCATCTTTTCAGCAAAATTATTAAGATTTTGTTTAGACTATAATTTTGTTTGTTTATGTATCTTTGACAGATAAATCATATGAAAGGGATCTCGGTAGAGTACCGGAAAATTATGACTTTGAAGTTGTAACCGAAATGGTGAAATTCTTTGAAAAATTCAAAACAAAAACAGAGCTTGTTTCGGCTACATCAAAACCTTTGGTAAATATTTTTATCAGGGAAGTCTTAGATGTGGACATACATCTAAGAAAGTGGTCAACCAAACCAATGTTTCTCGATATGGTAAAAGATATGAGGACGAAATACGAAAAGTATTGGGGTGCATATAACAAGATGAATGATTTTATGTACTTTGCGGTTTTACTTGATCCTACCACCAAATCACCTTTTTTGTTACATGCTTTTAAAAAAATGATCGGGTACATGGAACCATCATTGACCCCCGCGAGCATAGACATAAAAGCACGTCAAATGGTCCGAGAGGTTGAGAATAGGATGGAAAATTTATTTATGACCTACTTGGAACGATTTGACAGCGGTGATCCATCTCAACAAGAAGCGAGTCAAATAGCCATTGATGTTGATGATGATAATGATTTTTTCGGTGATTTTCTTTGTACGGGAGGTAGCAACTCGGATCCAACGGATAACGAGTTACGAACTTATTTGAAAGAGAATATAGTTAATTATAAAAAAGATTTCTCAATTCTCGGGTGGTGGAGAGTAAACGCAATTAGGTTCCCAACAATTGCTCAGATGGCGAAAGGTGATTACTTTTTTTTATACTTTCATAATTTATTTATAAATTAATGTTATTACAATTTAATTCTTTGTTGTTAGATATATTGGCGATACAAATCTCAAGGGTAGCGTCCGAGTCCGCGTTTAGCACATGTGGTAGAGTTGTAAGTGAGTATCGGACTAGTTTATCGACGTTGATAGTTGAAGCTTTGTTATGCACCCAAGATTGGGTGAGAAAAACTACAAATCCGATAATTGACAACGTTGATGACATCTTGAACGATGATGACATAGCTTTGGGTAAAAAAAATTACAAGCTTTGTTCTTTTTTTATACAATATTACTTTTTATTAAATACTAACAACATTTTCATTTGTGTTTATGTAGAGATTGCACAAGCTTTAAATATATTACATATTGATGACAATGATAAGGGGAAGAAGCCAATGGAAGATTAGATTACGAGTTTATGAATTTTGTTGTTTTGATTGCTTTTAAAGTTTAAACTTTAAACTATGTTTTTTGTTGCTATGGTATTATTTTTGTATGTTTGTGTTTAAATTGTTAACTTTTGTTGGTGAACTTGAAATATATGTTAGTTGTTTTTATTTGGAAAATTAAGTTTGCAAGTTATAATATTTTACATCAATGTAGATTACTTAAATTTTACGCAACTAAAATGGTACCGGTCCAAACGTGTCCAAAAACCGGAAAACCCGGACCCGGACACGGACACGGACACGGTGCATCCGGTCCGGTCCATGGTCCACGATTTTCTCCCTAACCGGTCCGGTCCAAGAGCCAGTCCGGTCCGGTCCGGTCCGGTTCGGTCCAAATGCTCACCCCTAGTATGAACTCACATTGGTTATTTTCGTGGGTGGTAAGAAGGATGATGGAGAAGATTTCGAGCCTAGGATGAAGGTGATAAACTTGAAGAGCTTCTTGGAAAGGTTTGTATTCTAGGAACACTAACACACGAAAAATGTGTGTAAACATGGTGATTTTAACATAAAAATGCTTAGGAACACAAGAGGTACACGAAATGCTTACCTAATTTACTAGGACTCGGCCTTGAAATGAGGAGTCTTGAGGGAAAATGATCTTGTTCTATAGAGAAAGGGAGTTTGGAAGTAGAAATGAAGTGGCAAGAGTGGGATAAACCCACTCTTGGCCGTAGGTTAAATGTGGAGGAGGGGTGATGTCGATTGTCTTTACATGTTGGTCAATTAAGATGCTTGTATGGATACTTAATGTGTAAAGTTTTGCATGGCATGGAAGTATGATGAGTATTGGTGTGCATTGTTTAGATGTTTGGTGGTTAAAGGGTTGCAAAGTAGTGAGGTGTCACATGGAAAATCAACTCTTTTTGTCTTACACTCCAAACCGAAATCCTTGGCTTGGAGCAGGGTTTTTTGTTTTTAGGGTGGCCGAAAACGCCATTCTTTCACTAAGGTTCTCGGGCCCAAGGGTTTCCATTAGGAGGGTTTCGGTCAAGAGGTTTTCATGGCCGAAAACCTTAAGGCAATGATCCATTTCGATTAATGTTTAGCTATTTGATCCATTTAGAGTTTCTAAGAGTTTATTATGTACATGATTCTTATTGTATGCATATATGTAATCATATAACATTGTCATTTTTTTTAATTTTCAATAATCTATTGCAACAAGGTTACATAGAGAAATCATTAGTACATGGATACAATTTCGACCCTAAAGTTGCTAGTTGTCGCATGTTTCTTCGGAAATATCTACTGCTAATAATATCTTACATGAAAATAATATTTTTGGGACTGGCGGATCCATAATCAAAGTAAAGGGTATCCCAGACAAGTAAAGGGGTATCCCCGGTAAAAAAAAAAAAAAAAGCATGTAATACACAATAAAAAAAAAATTGGAAAAAACTACACTACTGAAAATATTTTGAGGGGTATCCCAGGATACCCCGAGATATATACTAAATTCTCCAATGATTCCGCAACAAAAGAAATACTCTGTTTTAAAATGTGCATAAATAAAAAATTTAAAATAACCATAAATTTGGGGATGCCGCACTACCTTATTTATGACATCCACCATTTCCGCATGAAAACCATTGATAAGATTAGATGTAATTAGAACTTGGATTAACTTCCACATGTCGAAAATGTACACTATAACTAGATACAATTGAATTACAACAATCTCATGATCAACCTGATGGATTCCCAACCACCCTATTTAGATTAAGCAGTTTGTTAATTGTGATTTTGAAAAACCAGAACAATGATTATGAAAAGTCAAATTTAAGAACTGAGAAGGGTGTTCAGCTTTGGGAACAACATTCCTTTTCCTTTTCTAAACATGCCCATATGCCCATAAGCGTACATAGTCACATCTTCAATGTTAAACCACGTATTTTGCTCTTCAATGACCTAACTAAATTAAACAGAAAGCGCTTCATTAGTTAATAAATACCCTAAAAAAGAACCATTAGTTAAATTCCAAATCAAAACCAATTTACCTCCATAGGAATAGATACACTATTCTGAGAGAGGGAGAGAGAGAGAGAGAGAGAGAGAGAGAGAGAGAGAGAGAGTTGTAAGAACTTGTTCTTTGTTGCCAGCCATGTTGTGTGTGTGTATGTGGTTTTTTCTACTTCATCATCTTCTTTAACCCCATCATCTTTCCAGGTATCATATTCTTTCTTCATGACGTCATCTTCTTCGTCTAAAGCCTTAACAGTATCAACCATCAAGCAAATAATGAACCGTAATCAGAACACACATAAAGTAAACCAAAACAAAAGATCGAAAATTCAAATCATGTAAATAGATTCCAAAACTTGATATAATAATGAGTATTAGTCAGAATTTAACATCAATAGTGTAGTGTTGCTCACTTTAGAGAATCAATGTCTTCGATTGGTGGTTTCCAAGGTTGTAGCAGATCGTACCTTCGAAATCACGCACAGGTCAAAGGTTGGGATTATGAAAATTAACGGCATAAATTTGTAAGCATCTCTATATACATACATTTGGATATAGAAGAAAAAAAAGAAGACGGTGAGGAGCACAATAGGTGGAGAACATCGATTGGCTGATAATGGCGGTGAGTTGAAGCATGCAACAAAATTGGCTCTAAGAGCATCCACAATGGGAAATTTAATGGAAGAGTTGAATGAGGTGTGATACCTACTTGTCATTCAATGGATACAACTTCACCATTGTGAAATGTCACATTGGCATTCAATAGATTTGAAGTTTAATGGTCACTGAACTCTTCAATGGGAAAAAAGAAAGTATTTAAATCTTTAAATAAATATTTTTTTAATATGTTTCATTGAACTTGTAGAGTTTAATGCGTTGTTGGATAAAAATTAATAGAGTTGTATGGAATAGTGAATGATAATGTAACAATCTATTGAACTCTATAAAGTTCAATGCATTGTGGATGCCTTAAGCGAGCAACATACACAAAGAAGCTCCAACCCGGGCAAAAAACTAGAAATGGCTATTGGGCAAAACTTTGCATGTTTATAATTGTGTTAGTTATTAATATATTTATATAATTAATGAAATTTCTAGTTTATAATTCATATTATGTAATTTTCTTTTAAATTAATGGAATATCTAGTTTTATATAAATTAAGTTGTTTAATTAATATAAAAAAACATGGCATGACAAATCATCCCCTCCACATAGAAAGAAATAAAATTGGTGTGACAAAATTGAGGAGTCTTTAACATGGCAGGAAAAAATAGTGTCGTATGTGAAGCACCATTCCTTATGGCCTAAAGAATGTGATGGCCTCGTTTGAGTACCTTTGGGCATCTAATCTAGCACGTTTAGCTAAATGGTGGTGACTGACTAAATGCCTAAATCAGACAGTCATTCTATTTGGGCAAGAACTATTCGTGATTCGGGCAATTTATAACATCTTCGGACACAACAATAAACCAATGGCCAAAAAAGTGTCCTTGGAACTTGGTTTAATTTTGCTTCTATTGAAGTGGATTTTTCAAATATGGAAGGACATTTGGGTGGATGGCACCACTTTAAAAGGAATATATTCATGTCTATGTCATAGAAACTGAAAAACAAAATTTGCATTATTTGAAATATGTAACATCCCGAAATATCAAGAGTAGAGTTGAAGGGCTAAAAGAGTAAATTGGGAAAGAGCGACTCGGCGAGTCCATGTGTGGACTCGGCGAGTAGAGTTGCGACTTGGTCGCGTGTTAAGTGGCCGACTCGGCGAGTCAGTGTATTGGACTCGGCGAGTAGGCGCTGAGTGGAGAAAACCCTAATTCTCGGGGTTGAGCCTTATATAATGATCATTATGTCTTCCTCCCAGCCTCTTTATCACCCCTTGAGCCCCAGAAAACCCTAAATCGCGGAGAAGCACCATTTTTGAGTGGATTGGAGCTTGGAGAAGTAATGGTTGAAGGAATTTTGGGAAGATTGAAGGCTTGGAGCAAGGGGCTTTGCTTGGATTCGAATTACATTGCAGTTGGGGCATCACTTAGAGGTAGTATCTCGTTTTTGACCTGTTGATTATGTTGTTTCTTCATTTTGGGGTTTGTGAGAAATTGTCTATGGATGAAATGGGAAGTCTAGAGGTTAGATCTGAGGTTGCTACCTCAGATCTGGAAGGGAGAAGAATCAGAGAGCATGAAAGTCCCTGTGTTGGAGTGTTTAGTGAAGCTTGCATGTCCCAAACCCTAGCCTTAATGTGCAAACGGCTTAGATCTCTTTGGATTCACGTAAAGTTTGCCACTTTACGTGATGGATGAGTGGTAGGAGGCTAGATCTATGTCTTGGAGCAGTTGCATGGCCTGGAATGCTTCGGAATGTATTCAGACCGGCGGTACTCGGCGAGTCACATGGGTGGACTCGACGAGTTGGATGAAGATGGCCTGGAACTCGGCGAGTTGTATGAACAACTCGGCGAGTAGGTTGAAGATAGCCGTAGACTCGGCGAGTTTGTTCTTGGACTCGACGAGTCTTGACGAAGAGTCCCAAATATTTCCTGGTTGAGTCGAGAATCGGTGAGTCAAGGGATGACTCGGTGAGTTGGGTGTGAGTGGACTCAGAGTTGTGGGACTCGGCGAGTCTCGTGGTGACTCGACGAGTTGAGTCGCGATATGGGGAAGTTCTGATTATGGGAACTCGACGAGTCACAGGGTTGACTCGGCGAGTAGAGTCAGTCAAGGGTTGACCTAGACTGAGGACTTTGATTTCGACCAAGGGTTGGCCGTTGAGTTTTAGGGTTTGGACAGCGATGTGGCCTTTGGGCCAAGAGAGAGGTAAAATAGTCTTTTACCCATAAGAGGGTGTTATGAGAGGATTTATTCTAGCCTCGAGAGTTATATTCATGAGAGTATTTGCCTTACGTGTTAGGCGGTGGCGAGTTCGAGATTCAAGTGTGGGGATATCTGCTTTCTGCTTGCCAGGTGAGTCTTCTCACTATACTTTACCTTGAGTAGGTAACCAGAGTTATGTGATTAGAGTATTTGTATGCTATATGTACGTGATGTGTTGTACTGCATTATTTCTATGTGATTTATGTTGTGCATGTTTATAGAGTTGGAACCAGAAGGTTCCCAGAGTTAGAACCTGAGGGTTCACAGAGTTTGGGTGCACGGACCCACAGAGTTATAGCCTCGAGTGGCTAATATGTGTTATGTGTGGTATTTTGGGGAACTCACTAAGCTTCGTGCTTACAGTGTTTTGTTTGATGTTTTACAGGTTTCTTTCAGTATCACGGGACGGCACCTGCTTGATTGTACACACTAGAGAAAGAGTCATATTTTTGAGGATCTTGGTTTTCTATGCAAGTGAAAATGGAGTTATGTTTTGTAAATCGACTATGAATAAGATTTTAAACAAGTGTTTCTAAGAGTAAAATGATTATTTTAAATGAAAAATTTGTCTTGAAATTTACGGTGTTACAAAATAGGATCCAAATCCAATCAACTTATTGGTGAGTTCCCGTAATAGGCGTCTATCGGCTTTAACAAATGGTGTATTTTGTTATGTTTGGAAAGCATGAATTGTAACTCTATTCAAG
Organism: Lactuca saligna; assembly: GCF_052625555.1. NCBI lineage: Eukaryota > Viridiplantae > Streptophyta > Magnoliopsida > Asterales > Asteraceae > Lactuca > Lactuca saligna. Next base: position 89,681,830 of record NC_136424.1, on the reverse strand, counting down.
AAATTGATAATACCTCCTATAAAAACGATGGAAGTATAGTTCTAGGAAGTTTTACTATCGATTTGTATTAGTGGTGTTTTAAGCACTTTTTCTTTTTTATTCGTCATTTTGTTTTTCGATGCAGTTTCTTGCTAGCTTTTAACTTAATAATATTTTCATTATATTGAAATCATTTAAGAGCTGATTTTAATGTTGAGGTAAATAAATATCAAGTTATTTAAAATAAATCAATATAAGACTTTTCATTTTTACTTTTCGAAAAAGAAAAAATTCCCATAGGAATGAATCTTTGTATGATTTTTTGTGAGATTTTCAATAGAATATGTGACAACCTACCCAAAATTTTACATTGGTTTTGTGATGTTTCTAAAGGATTGCCGAAGAAAATTGTTTGGGATGATTTTGTGATGTTTCTAAAGGATTGCCGACGAAAATCATTTGTTACAGACTTCTTTATGGCCGCGTTTAGTGACTAATTCCCGACGAAATTTGTGTCTAACTAGTGTCAAATTCTATAACTAATTTTTTGGTAAAATTACATATTTAAAAACCCTAATTAATATATAAAATGACTAAAAGCTCCCATAACAGTGGAGGTCTAATATTGGAGGACTTGACAATCGATTGTAGTTTTCATAATTAAAAGGGAAAATGACTTATGAAGGTAATTAACTATTTCTATTGTCCACATATAGGTAATATTCTTTTTTTCTATATTCTTTTTTTTGTTCTCATTAATGGAACCAACTTGTTAGTTATGTTCATATTTAGGTAATATCACCGTCTATTACCTGTTTTTGCTTATGTGGCAGCCATCTGGCACCTGAGTTGAATACATTGCACCTACATGGCATTGTGCTTATATAATCTTCGTTTACAGTATAAGAAGTCATTACACCCGATTTTGAACCCTAGATCGACGATGGCTTCTTCTTCCTCATCTTATTCTTCAAAACGACAAGATGATTTTCAAGTTGATCATACATGTGATTGCAACTTACCATCTCGTGTGAAGACTTCAAGAACCCTTGACAACCCTGGAAGAAAATTTAGAGTTTGTCAAAACTCGATGGTAAGCTAAATACGTTCCAACTTTCTTCTTCTCCATCTTGTTGAATACCATTTTTTCTTCATCATCCTTTAACCTAACATTTTTTTAATTTTTCTTCAAGAATGGAAAAAGTCCAAGCTGTAAATTCTGACAATGGCTGGATGAGGATGAAGGGAGGACAGATGGAAGAAAGCCTTACTGGAGGAAACCAGAAGAAATCTGTAATTTAACCTTGAAAATTTTCACTTTGGAGAATGAAATCAGCATATGTAGAATGAAGATTGAAGAAGAAAAGAACATCAATTTTGTTAATAGACAAGAATTGGACAAAGTCAAGTGGGAGTTGTTTACTCACAAATTGGCACTGATTTTGTTATTTGTATTGTATGTGAAAATGTGGATTTCATTGTAGTTCATGATGTATTAGGGTTGAATGATGTAGTTCATGATTGAAACATGACTGGTATTAGAATGATGTGGTCCACCTGTTATTGTGTATGGTTATGTATGTTATGAATGGATTGAATTTTTGTTACATGTTTTTGCTTCTGAAGTTTTTGTTACATGTTTAGAATGAAAAGTAATTTAACACTGGAATGGTATATATTGAAACATTGGGATGCAATATAATATAATCTAACATGGGAATGTAACATTGGATTCCATGAAACATTGTTTACAAAACAGTGGAATTTAACACAATTACAGATGCATTACTGCCAAAAGGTACACATATTACTAGACAAAAGATTCCCAGTCAATGATGCCAAAAAAACAACAAATTATCAAATTCTATTTCAATTCCATTGGTTTATCACTACTACTCCCCTCTTTCCCTTCCCACTTCTTTCTTATTTGAATTTTTGTGATTCTTTCTGAAGGTTTCCTTCTTCTCTTTCCCTGTAGAACCTGAAATGTTGGTACTTCCATCATATGCTCCTCTTCCACTTGATCTTAAACTGTAGCCTGTCCTTAGTCATCTTGTCCAACTGGATCTTGAATTACTTCAACTTCAACCTGTTCAACTTGATCTACATCTCCAGCCTGGTATTCACCTTCTTCAACTTCAACTTCAACAAGTGCTTCAACATGTTCTTCAACTTCAACCTGTTCTTCAACCCCTCCAACTTCAACCTGTTCTTCAGCTTCAACCTCAGGTTGGTCTACATCTTCATATGTATGATTACCCTCTTCAAAATCAACTTCATAAGACTCCACTTCACTATCAGGCTCCCTTTGAACTTCACTATCACTATCACTTTCCAAATCAACTTCTTGATTACCCTCTTCAAATTCAACCTTCACTTTACCTGTTATGAAATAACTCAAATGTTAGAATTAGAAGTTATTTTATTATAATCAAAAGGTAAATGAGGAGAAATACCTTTTTTGTTGGCTTTTTTATTTTTTGACTTTGACTTTGGATTTGAGGATTCCCCAATTGGTTTTTGAGGACATTTTGCTTTATTATGCCGTGATTCTCAATCTGATCCCTTTTCCTTTTTGTTGATGGTCTTCCTGGCATTCTTCTCCTTTTGGGAGGCAATGGCTTGATGTAATCCACATCATGCCACATATCACTACCATTTAGTGGCTTAATGGTGTACATGTAGGTATTACAAAACATTGTTGTGGTCAACCATGGTGATACATAGTCCTCTGGATCCCTATTGAGGTTTGAAATTGCAGCATATGCATGTACACAAGGGTAACCAGTTAACTGCCAACCTCTACACCCACATGTTTTCTTACCAAGGTCTACAGCATATGCATCTTGTAAAAGTCTCACGTCAAATTGTTGATAACCAGATGGTACAACTCTCCAAAATCTGTCCACATACACTTAAATGTAAGTATACACAATTGAATGTCAAACATATAAGATATAAGTATATAAAAGGTATTCAATCACTAACCTTTGAAGTTCCTTAATCTTGGACAATTTCAGTCTGATGGTAGGACATATGTTTAAGTCTCCCCAAGAACTTCCCTTAATTTTTTGTCTACACAGTCTCTCCATCACATAAATTCTAATTTCCTCTAACATAGTGATTAGAGGTCTCTTCCTGGCAGCTGCAATGATTGAGTTAAAACTCTCAAAAACACCATTCTCATATGCATCACATGCCATATCAGTCTGAAAGAATGCTTTACTCTAAGTTTTAGGGTCCTTCTCCATTAGATGATCATAGGCTAGTGGTTCTATCTTCTTTATTTCATTCATATGTTGCTCAAATTTAGCCTTGGTAGTAGAAGCAGCAGCTCTCCAGAAAAGTGTACTGAATTGTTGACCCTTGATTTTTTTCATGAAATTAGCACATATGTGTCTTGCACATTATCTATGCTCTGTTGTAGGTACCCTTTCCTTGACAGCCTCAAGTAATCTCTATCAGCATTACAAACAAAACATAAACTTCATATAAATTAAGTATTAAATAAATAGAGCATATAAAATCATTACTTTATGCTGGTCTGATATTAATGTCAACCAATATCCATTTCCCATTCCAATGTCATCAAGGAGAAGGTCAACAAACCACTTCCATGTTTCCTTACTCTCAACTGCAACCACAGCCCAAGCAAGAGGGTAGATGTGGTTGTTTGCATCCCTACCTACAGCAGCAAGCAACTGACCTCTGCAAACACCTTTTAAGAAGCAGCCATCTAGTCTAATTACCCTTCTACAACCTTTAATCCATCCATCCTTCACACCCTTTAAACATACATAGAACTTTGAGAAGTAAGTGGCTCCATCAAGAATGGCATCTACATCCATCTTCACTATTGATCCAGGGTTAGTCCTTCTTAGCTCTTCTCCATAGCTCCAAGTTTTAGCATAGTGTTCCTGTAAAGTACCCTTTATCTCCTTAAATGCATACCTCCTTGCATTTCTGCACTGTCCCACACTTGCAATCAAATTAAATGTCTTGCTAACTTTAGCCTTCAATTTCCTCACACTCATTTTTGGTTTCTGGAGAATCTGATTCATGAAATGATTACCTGTCCATTTATAGGTAACAATGGACCTAAATTTGAAGACTCTTGAGCAATTGTGGTTATCAATTAAAGATTTAATCTGGAATGACCTTTCATTGCTCATCCAAGTTGCCCACAACCTAAAGGGACAACCTTTATTCTTCTTGTTCTTCCTACCTTTACAACACTTCACCAGTAACCTGTTATGATCACTTTTTTCATACCACAAGTCATACCCATTCTTCATTGCATCATTGGTTAAATATAGCTTCAATTGCATTGGGTTTGCAAACTTCACACCTAGAATTGGCATCATCTTATCCCATGCTTGGTTCTCATCATGGACAAAGAATACAACCTTCTCATCTTTTCCATCATTAGGTTGATCATCATCACTAAGCTTACCTGAAAGTTTGTTTAAAAAATCATCACCAACAGTTTTGTTAAAGGTATGGACTTCTTCATCATCTTCATGCTCATATGCCATAATACCATCCAAGTTATCATCTTCTTCACTATCATCCTCTTCTACATTCTCATCCTCTTCTTCACTATCATACCCATTACCATCTGATAACACCTCATTTTCAGCCCAATCAAGGATTGGATCATTTTGTTGGTCAATGTAGACATCCAACTCAGCTTCAGGAGTATAAGTAGCTTCAACAAACTCCTAATAATCAGCATCACTGTCGATTCTTATAATACCCTCACTTAAGGTTTCCTTTCTACTACAGTAGTACACATTATCACAACTTCCATTTGTTAAATTCCTAAGCCACAAAAGAAACTCTTTGTAGGAAAACCCTCCAAAATCGACATCACGCACTGTTATCTTTTCGAGGTCTAAGTATTTCAACGGTTTTTGGGCAAATACTCCACCGTAATGAACATCTACAGTTAAATACATACCTGTAGATGATTGGGACGCCATCTTACAGTCGACTTCAATGCGTGATTATGGTGAATTTGGTGAATCGAATCTACAATCGGGAGGTGATTATGTTGAAATTGAACGTATAGAACCCTAATTAAATGAGAAAGGGGAGTAATGGCCACGTAAGAATCCACGTAATTAGCTTTAAATGAGTAACACTGAGTAAAAACGATGCAACCGGTTAAAACGGGCAAAAACAAGTAATAGCCGGTGATATTACCTAAATATGAACATAACTAACAAGTTTGTTCCATTAATGAGAACAAAAAAAATAATATTACCTATATGTGGACAATCGAAATAATTAGTTACTTTCATAAGTCATTTTCCTTAATTAAAACTTGTCCGAACTAATAGATTTTTGTCTTTTATAACGTGGTTAGAATAAAAGTTCTTGTTTTGAATGGTAAAAACGTCTAGCACTGTAGATATCGCTTTACTTGACTAAATCACTCGAACAACCCCATTTGAGACTGTCTATCGTCCAAAAGATTGGGTTACTATAAAAATAGATGTATGATGCTTTATACTTTTGGCTCCAATACATTTATATTTAATGAAAGTAAAATTGAACATCATATTTTATGCTGATCTATGAGATAATTAACATTTTAATTATTATCTTTTAGACAGGAGGTGTACTAATTAACATTTCACTCATTATTTTAAGGTGTACTAACCTTTCACCTTTTAATTATTATCTTTTAGGCTGGATGATGTTCCTAATCAAGTATTTTAAGTTTTGTGACATTACCGGGGCGAGTGTACAAACTTTTGCAGTTTTGCTTCACCTTGGTGTCCGATGATTCCGGTTGGCTTCCATGACTTTCAACAGGAATTTTAGGTTGCTTTTTTCTGGTGAAGCAAAAGTTGATGCAAAAGGTGTTAATCTTTTCGGTTTTGTGGCTAGTTATATGCAACTCACGAAACACCTTTCAAAAGCTTTTGCCGAACAATTCTATAGAAATAAAATATACAGTTTAAATCAGTTTTCAGAAGCTATCAGTTTAATTTTATCAATTAGAGGCATTTTCTTTTTTCTGTAATTTGTTCATTGCTCTAGTGTCTTGATAGTCGCTTATAATAAAATTTGCCGCTCCAAAAAAAGACATGTCATGAACGTTACGTTAAAAGAATGGATGGTTCCTCTTTCTCATATTAACCATTGAAACAATTAAAACACAAACGACCTTACAATCCCACAACACACATATATGCCCTATTTACACACCACCAAAACAAGAAGAATAATGCAATTTCCACATTATAGAAATAAAAAGACATTAAGATCTACGATTCATCGTGGTTATGTACGTACTCCTGTGTCTCCATACATATCGCTAGTTTGACCAGAATTATCAAGTAACGGTGAAGGCGATCCCATAGTTGTTTGCATCCCATGTTCCACTGTCCCATCATTCATCACTTCTTCACTGTTTTTATGCAAGTCATCGGAATTGCCATTTGCTCCGCCACTTGGATTCCCATTTGCTCCGCCGGCTGTATACCCTAAAACGAATTATCATAATGAACAATTAAATCAATATATAGCACAAATCGTCACAAAATTCCCCAAAAGCCTCGCTTTACATGTCAGGTTGCGATTAGGAAAAAATGATCTAACCAGAAGCAATTGGCATAATATTAATGGCCTTGATCACTGGTTTCTTTTTCTTTCGCAAAATGATGAACAAACCCACAGCTACCCAGATGAGAAAGAATATCGGGATCGTAATGCCGAGTACTACTGGTAACATGCTGCTTTTCGTTTTCTTGCTGCGAGTTAAGGTGGTGCTCCCCGGAGAAGTCGAACATGACTTACCGGATGTACACACAGAAGGGTTTCCAGTGACACTGTTCATAATCGGATAAAGAAAATGGAAATTTAAAAATTATTTACAGTGTAAGTAATATAAGAGAAATAACAAATAACAAAGAGAATGATCCAACTTACGTTAATTTCAGTTTGTTGTTCTTTGATAACGAAGTGGGTATGGGTCCACTAAAGTCATTGTCTGCCAAATTCCTATAAAGAAGAGTTAACATTATAATGAGATAAGTTTCTTGACATGCACCATTTGTTTTCACTTGTCACGAAATCATATTTTGGCTTTTGAATTTAGAAATCGTGAGTTCTATTCTATTATTGGAAATTAATTCTAACCAATAATTAATAAATTGACAAAATAGACTTACAGTTGTTGGAGATTAGTCATGGTACCAAAGAAACTAGGAATTTCTCCATCCAAGCTATTATTGTGCAAGTCACTACAAACCAAAAAACACAAATAAAAGTAAACGATAAATTCTGCATTTAATTATAGATTTTCCGATTCTATTATTTAATTAAGAATTGAGATATCGCTTTTCTATATGGAATTTTTTTAAAGCATTATCAATAATCTAACAGGTTACATTAGGTCGAATTTTCAAATGGTCTGATTAAAAAACTAGCAAAATCCGATTGTTAGACTTACATTGTCTGGAGCGCATCCATGGAACTAATGTCTGGAAGTTCGCCCGAAAGCGCGAAGCCATCAAGAAACCTGTAAAATATAAACTTTTCTTATATATAACTCAATCAAGATTCTTTTGTGACGAAAATAAATCCATCACAAATTAATATTGTAAGAGATACTCGCGAAAAGACATTTACAATGAGGTTATGCGAGGTGGTGTCTCGTTGCTACAATTGAGCCAGTCCCATGAGTATGGTGCAGGAAGACACGGGTCACCACTCCATTCTCCCAACACGTCGAATGTGTTTTGTAACAAATATAAACCCTCCACTGGTATGTTTTCCATTCATAACAGGTCAAAAATCAAATCAAACAACATTCAATATACAGATCTAGAAAAAGAAAACATTCCAAAATACTACTCACCATCATTGCTATCAGTCCCATCAGTTAAAAGTCCACTAATATTGAATCCCTCAATGGCGTTTATGAGAGGAGGGAGATCAGAAGTAGTGGTAGCTATTAAAGATATGTTGGTGATGGAATCGACAGAGTAATTATAAAGGTGGCGTTCGAACATACTCCCATAAGGTGGTGAAATTGGATCTGATATTGAACTACTTGATGCAGTTGTCGTCTCGTAAAACCTAAATGACCTCGATTCACCAGTAATGTCGAGGTTGTTTACTTCGGAGAAGTAAGTTGTTATATAGACGAGAGTATTCGATGGGGAAACTGTCGCCAAAAGCAAACTCTCAGCAGTACTGTCTGCTACAATCGCGTTATCAAAAATTCCCGATGGGGGATTATTGGTTCCGGTCGGGTCAACAAAAGTTGCATCACTGGTAACCGCCTTGGTTCCCCCAAGGGCGGGTATCCATATTCGGTCATACGGATCTTGCGGAAATCTGAAATATCAATGTTGTTACAAGTCAATAGTCGGATTGATTACCATTTACCTCCTCCATGTTGTCATGTTTATTTGATGATGTAACGTATATCTTTTCTTTAGATTGAGAAGTTAATTACTTAAAAAGTATATAAGTTCTTCAAAAACGTACCTTAAGGTTCTAGTTGCACCATAGGAAACCCTATTGATCAAGAACAAAGCCCGATTTTCATCGAGTATACTATAAACGTCAGAGTCAACACTACGGACTTCGAGAGCGGACATGAAAGGGAATTGACCGGACTTTGTTTGAGCCACACACACGCTAACGGTGTCTCCTTTTGTAACGTAAGTGACTTCGTACATTTGTAACCCGCTATTCGTAGTCTCGACAGTTGTCCAAAAGTTGCCATCAAAGTGGAGATCAAATGTTGGAGGACTTGACAATCGGTCATAGTTTCCATAATTGAAACTTGCCCGAACTAGCACTTTTTCGCCTTTTGTAACTGGGGTAGAATAACAGTTCTTTTTTCGAGTAGTAAAAACTCTAAGAGAGTCTAACACCGTAGATATCGAGTTAGTTGATTGAACTACTCGAGCAAACCCATTTGAAACTAAAGTTTCATCTGGCGTCCAAACCATTAGGTTACCATCGGTGTATATCTCCGATTCCCCGCAATTTACACTCCAAAACACTAAAATCACATTCAGAAAAAACACGTTTTAACGTTGAAAGGTAAGCATGATACAAGATTTTTAAACCTTAAGTGGTGTGTGTATATAACTTTGTTTATTTATCACCCAAAAAAGATTACGTGATACTTACCCTGACCCGAAACCGAAGATGCAAGTAGGGACAGCAAAACCGAAAACAAAATGAAATGTTCAGCCATGGTTATGAGAGTTTGAAGATTTGATTATATTTGTGAGGTTTATATAGTCGATTTCATAAGTTGACTTTAAAAGGGGAGACTATGGAGGACCTAAATTTTGCTTATCATCGTTTTTGTGTGTGGTATTCGCTGTTAAATGACAACTAATATTCTTCGGTTTAATTTTTGAACAAGTTGGTTAGAGGAAAACCTTAAATTTGCTTACTCTCGTTTGTATGTGTGGTATTTGCTGTCGAATGACAAGTGAGATTGTTCCTTTTTTGGACGTTTCTTTTTAAGGTAATTACACGTGTTGATATTCGATTGGTTATGGGTCGTAAAATTTTAGTCAATCAATCACGTTGACATTAGTGGATGAGTTAACGTTTACTTTGTACTTATATGGAGTCAACTATATGAAAATACGCGCTGTACCAGACCCAGTCGACGCCTCGAACTAAATAAACGAACGATAATTATATAAAAGATATTCTTTATTGTTTTCTATCTTAATAAAAATATTTTCAAGACATCTAAAAATTATGTTGCAAGTATATATTTTTTTTTTCTTAAATCTAATGGAGGGGTTACAGCCAAACTAGTGTTCTGTACAGAAAGGACAGAAAGCTTTGGTTAGCTGGCTGTGTTATATATATAAACAGTAAACTTACAATATGGATTCTAAAAGAAAAAATTACATTTTAAATAATAAAAAATGATTGAAAGTCAACATGAATTCTGAAAAAAAAAAAATGAAATGACTTTTCAAATAATAAATACTCATTGAAAGTATGTTGATTCACTTAGAGCATACGGTGTAGGTGTGTTGCTTCTCGTTATTACCAACGTGGAGGGTAAAAATGGCGTTACAACGAGATCAACCCCTCCCCCCATCTCGTTTATCCTCATTGTGGCATTTCTCGTTCCCAACTCCATCCAATGAAACGAACAAAAAATCGACCGTTACCACTTTAAACCGTTTGAATACGGTTGATTTAATAAAAAATAAAAACTTTAAAATTAATTATTCTTTGCCTATATAAATACCTATTATAACTAAACAATTTTTTAAACACATAACTTCTCTCTTTCTCTCTATAATCTCAATTATCTTCAAAAAAAAATTATGGATCCTTTCGATTCGTCCGATGATTCCAATGACGATATATTCTTCAGGATGATGTATCATTATTATACCAACGAGCTGCTACAACCAGGCTCAGCCCCGTTACGAATAAGACGTGCGATGTTAAACAGAAATCGTGAGGAATGACACGAGCATCGATATCGTGATTACTTTGCAGATAATTGTGTATATGGGTCGAAGGACTTCAAAAGAATATTTCGTTTGAGTAGAAATGTGTTCCTACAGATCGACAACGCTTTGGAAAGTTGGTATCACTTCTTTATTATACTTTTATACAAAAAAAACATTGTAACAGCCCGGATTTTCAGGTATCTTTTATTCGCATATTTTTGGTGTTTTGTGAGGGGACTCGGCGAGTTGGAGCTCGAACTCGCCGAGTAGGGTCGCGGTTCTGGACGCGGGTTCGCGCCTGAACTCGGCGAGTCTAAGGGATGGACTCGGCGAGTCCGCGCTGTTTGATGAAACCGTAATTTTCCGGTCCTAAGCTCTATTTAAAGGACCTTATGGCCCTTCATTGCGGCCACCTTAATCCTTGAGAGCACCAAAGCAGCTAAGGGTTCCTGTGAGTGAGATAAGAGGCTATTGTTCACCAAATTTGTGTGTTTTTGCAAGAAAGGAAGGGGATAAGTCAAGCTAGAAGAGTTGGGAGCTTGGATCTACTTCCATTTCGCCAAGGGAAGCTTCTTGAGGTATCTTTTAGAGCTTATTTTCGTGTTTATGTTGATATGGTCAAATCTAGGGTTTCTTCTTGCCTTATTTGCTTTGTAATTGAAGTGTGAGAGGTCCCATGGAGATATGGTACCTAGATCTGGACCTTAGCAGGTCCAGAAAGTCCCAAATGCTATGCTTTATGTCCTTCCTTTTGGGTTGGAGGCTAGGGTTGCCATATTAGTGATCATTTCTCCAAAAAGAACCTTGTAAGTGTTGCATGGTGGCCAAGACTGTGACTTTATGTGATAAATGAGCTTGGGAGGGCCAGATCTATGAGTTTATGGAGCGGATCTGACCTCAGAAGCAAGTTTGAGTCAATGCATGGCATGGACTCGCCGAGTCTGAAGAACAGACTCGGCGAGTAGCATGAAGATTATCCTTAACCACTTAGTGAGTGGTCCTGCCGAGTTATGGTTGACTCAGTGAGTCATGGGGAGTTAGAGAGGGATTGACAGGTGGACTGAGTCGAGCTGGAACTCGCCGAGTTGTCCTTGCGACTCGGCGAGTTGAGTCGCGATGGCCCTGCGATTCATGACCAGGTGGAACTCGTCAAGTCAGGGGAGTACTCGACGTGTCAAAGGAAATCCTTGCGAGTTGGTGAAAATGCTTAGACTCGCCGAGTCGCTCTAGTGCACTCGCCGAGTCCAGTCAAATTGACCATTCACTGTTGACCAGAGTTGACCGGTGTTGACTTGATAGGGATAGTCAACCTTAGTGGTAAAAGTATTAATTAGAAATATATGATGTTATAGGAGGATTATAGCTTGGGGGTTCGAGCACGAGTGATTTCCAGGGTTCGCGAGTTATCGAGATATACGAGGTGAGTCTTCTCACTATACTGTACCCGGAAGGGTATGACTGTGTGACCGGAAGGTCGAATATGATATGAGATATATGCATTATGTGTGATAAGTTAATCGTTATATGTGTCATGTATGATATGCTTGATATGGGCCGGAAGGCATTATGTTACGGGCCGGAAGGCGAATATGTTATGGGCCGGAAGGCGTTGTGATGTGGACCGTAAGGTTGACGTGGGTAGGACCGGAAGGTTTACCTAGTCGGGACGGAAGTCCCCTGAGACACATGGACCCAAAGGTCAGGGCTTGGAAAGGCATATGTGCGTAAGTTGTATTTTGGGGAACTCATTAAGCATTTATGTTTACAGTTGTTGTGTTATGTGTTTCAGGTACTAGCGAGGACCGTGGAAAGGCGTCGACGTGATCGTACACACACTCGGGGAAAACTATTTTTGTGATCTTTGTTATGTAATCGGTCGTGACAATATTGTTTACATTGGAATCTAAATTATTACTCGATGTTTTGATGTTTGTAAAAATGAAAATTTTGTTTTAAAATTTACATCGTTACAAGTTGGTATCAGAGCCTTGGTTTGAGGGATTCGGGTACACCTTCGGGCGTAATTGAACTCAAACCGGGGATTTGAGAAAATTTTAATTAATAAATCAATAAAATTTGTAAGTGATTTTTGAAACAACCAAAGAAGAAGGAGTGTGTACGGTTAGCCAGCGCCCGAATGGTAAAATCCCCAAAATACTCTTACAATATGTGTTATGAGATATGATATGATATGCATTCTAGTAGACTAGGTATACATATTAGGACTAGAGTGGCCTGATTTGTGATGTCTTAGTCTAGGGAAACCTGCTTCTATGAGGTGCTTTGAGAGCGAGTGGGTAGCTAGTGCATGGCAAGAATAGAGTACTCAGGATCCGGGGTTTGGGGAGGAGGACTTGGGGTGAATGCTGACGCGGTATAGTTCGTAGTATTGGGCCCGTACTACTGAAGACACCGGGTCAGTGGGCAACCCAAGTAAGAATCCCTGGGTATCGGAGACTGAGTAGGACTGCGTTATCGAGTGCGATTATGCTCGATAGAGTCTCTGATATTTTTATGTTGTATTTCAGAGACATCATGGTTGGACCATGCCACAGACCTGGTACGAGTAGTGTGACTAACGAGGAGCTTCGTCAGATGATTCATGAGGACGTAGCTGCAGCGATCCGGGCTGAGATTCCGGATATGTTTGGGTCTATTAAGACCACACTGATGGAGATATTTGATGAGCGGTATGCCGCGTTGACTGAGGCCGCAGTCGCTGCAGCTACCGCAACTGTGGCCGCTGCCAGACCACAGGGAGGTGACTCGTTGTTGTTCCGGGAGTTCAACAACACGAAGCCACCTGAGTTTCACGGGACGCAGGATCCGATTGCTGCGATGAGATGGATTGCTGATATCGAGGGATGCTTCTACACTTGTTCATGTCTGGAGCATCTGAGGGTACGGTTCGCCTTGAACCAGCTCCGCTTGGGAGCAAAGGATTGGTGGAAGTTCGTGACGGCGAACTTCACTCTCGCAGAGGTTTCAGCTGTGACTTGGGAGAGATTTACTGCTATGTTCAGAGTCGAGTACGTTCCCCAGGTGGAGAGGGAACAGTTGGTTTAGGAGTTCTTGACCCTCGAGCAGGGTAATGATTCTGTCACGGTAATCACGCGGAAGTTTCATGAGAGGGCGATGTTCTGCCCCGAGCAGGTGTCCACGGAGCAGGCTCGGATGAGTCGGTATTTGGGAGTGCTGAGGAGGGATATCCGGGAGTTCGTATCGAACTCATCATATCAGACTTTTGCTGAGCTTCAGGTGAATGCCATGAAGCGTGAGATCGAGTTGGAGACCCAGGCCAGGGATGAGGCCGAGTCTCAACGGGTGGATCGGCGGTCGGCTCAGTCTCAGCCGGCAGCCAAGCGGACCAAGTCCGCCGATTCGAGATCCGGAGGTCAGAATGGCCGCACTTGCGGAAAGTGCGGCAAGGGTCACGAGGGGGCATGTCGATCGGGTGCTTGCTACAAGTGTGGCAAGGAGGGGCACATTGCTAGGGATTGCCCCAAGGGATTCATGGTTTGCTTTCATTGCAACCAGACCAGCCACCGGAAGGCCGAGTGCCCTCAGCTTCACCAGGGATCTACGTCTGCTGCCAGGGTTACCAAGATTCGGCCAGTGAAGGCTGAGGCTCCGAAGGCTCGTGGGAGAGCTTTCCAGTTGACTGTGGAGGAGGTCCGCGCGGCGCCTAATGTTGTAGCCGGTATGTATTCTTTCATGTATTTACCTTTATGCTGAGATATTGTGCTTATATTATGATATGCGTAGGTACTTTTCTTGTGAATTATGTACCTGCTTTGGTATTATTTGACTCGGGTGCGAGTCGGTCTTTTGTATCGTTGGCTTTTAGCCAGCACATCAGTATTGATCGGGAGGTGATGAGTTGACCCCTGCGAGTTTTTATAGCAAATGAGAAAGCGGTATACGCCACTGAGGTGATTCAAGGATGCGTGCTCGAGATTTTTGGGGTCGAGTTCCCTATAGACTTGGTTCCTATAGCTATGGGGGATGTCTGCATTATCGTGGGCATGGACTGGTTGAGTAAGTTTGGGGTAGTCATTGACTGCGAGAGACAGCTGGTGACGATTCGAGACCCTAGTGGGGGAGTGCTTACGGTTTATGGCGAAGGGACCCGGTATGGGTCGGCGTTTTGTTCGGCTGCCAGGGCAAGGCAGAGTTTGCAGTAGGGCTGCAATGGATTCATAGCCTACGTGATAGATACTCGAGTGGCTGCGGGGAGGCCCAATTCGATTGATGACGTTCCTGTTGTATGCTAGTTTTCGGATGTGTTCCCCGAAGAGCTACCGGGTGTGCCTCCGGAGAGGCAAGTGGAGTTTCGTATCGATTTGGTTCCGGGAGCGGCGCCCATCGCCAAGGCGCCTTATCATCTCGCTCCACTGGAAATGCAGGAGTTATCCTCGCAGCTTCAGGAGCTGTTGGGAAAGGGGTTCATTCGACCGAGTAGCTCACCTTGGGGAGCGCCGATTTTGTTCGTCAAGAAAAAGGATGGTTCACACCGGATGTGTATCGATTACCGGGAGTTGAACAAGTTGAGGGTTAAGAACCGGTATCCATTACCTAGGATCGACGATCTGTTCGATCAGTTGCAGGGGGAATCTTGGTTCTCCAAGATAGACTTGAGGTCGGGGTATCATCAGATGAGGGTTCGAGAGGAAAATATCCAGAATACTGCTTTCAGAACTCGTTATGGACATTATGAGTTTGTGGTGATGCCTTTTAGGCTCACCAATGCCCCGGCTGTGTTCATGGATCTTATGAACCGGGTGTGCCGGCCGATGCTGGATCGGTCGGTGATCGTATTCATCGATGATATTTTGGTGTATTCGAGGTCTAGGGATCAGCATGAGGAACATTTGAGGGATATTCTTGAGGTATTGAGATCGGAGAGGTTGTATGCCAAATTCTCCAAGTGTGATTTCTGGTTACGAGAGGTCCAGTTCCTCGGGCATCTTGTTAACCAGAAAGGGATATTGGTCGACTCGGCCAAGATTGAGGCGGTATTGAGGTGGGAGGTGCCAAGATCGCCCACTGAGATCAGGAGTTTTCTGGGTTTGGCTGGATATTATCGCAGGTTTATCAAGGATTTCTCCCAGATTGTTGTGCCACTTACTAGGATGACCCGGAAGGGTGATGTGTTTTCATGGGGACCGGAGCAGCAGTCATCATTCGAGACGCTTCGTCAGAAATTGTGCGAGGCTCCGGTGCTTGCACTCCCGGAAGGGATGGAGGATTTTGTGGTGTACTGTGATGCATTTATATCGGGTTTGGGGGTGGTGCTTATGCAGAGGGGTCATGTGATAGCGTATGCTTCGAGGCAGTTGAAGCCTCATGAGTCGAGATATCCAACCCACGACCTGGAATTGGGGGCTGTGGTGTTTGCCCTCAAGATCTGGCGGCATTATCTTTATAGGGTTCGGTGTACCATCTACACGGACCACAAGAGCCTGAAGTACTTGATGGATCAGCCAAATCTGAATATGCGACAGAGGAGGTGGTTGGATGTGGTGAAGGATTACGATTGTGAGATCCTGTACCACCCAGGCAAGGCTAATGTGGTAGCCGACGCGTTGAGCCATAGGACGGAAAGCGCCCCGATCCGAGATATTTGTTTGAGGTTGACGGTAATGACCCCGATTTTGGATACTATTCGAGGAGCTCAGGCTGAGGTTGTGAAACCAGAAAACCAGAAGAGGGAGCGGGTTGTAGGTCAGGTATCAGGATTCGTCACGGATGGCCGAGGGCTTATGACTTTTCAGGGTCAGATTTGGGTACCGTTTGTGGGTAGTGCGCGTGCTATTTTGATGGAGGAAGCGCATCGATCGAAATTCTCGATTCATCCCAGGGCTACGAAAATGTATTTGGACCTAAGGAAGGAGTATTTGTGGCCCTGTATGAAAATGGATGTTGCATGGTTTGTTGAGAGATGCTTGACTTGTCGGCAGGTCAAGGCCGAGCACCAGCGACCACACGGTAAATTGCAGCCGCTAGATATTCCCGAATGGAAGTGGGGAACAAATTGCCATGGATTTTATCACCAAATTGCCGCGGACTGCGAGGGGAGTCGATGCGATTTGGGTGGTCATAGATAGATTGACGAAGAGCGCTCATTTTCTGGCCATCAGCGAGAGCTCTTCTGCGGAGAAGTTAGCGGAATTATACGTGAGGGAGGTGGTATCGCGGCATGGGGTGCCGATCTCGATTGTTTCTGATCGTGATGTGCGTTTCACTTCCAGGTTCTGGAAGAAGTTCCATGAGGAATTGGGTACTAGACTGCATTTTAGTACCGCATATCATCCCCAGACAGACGGTCAGAGTGAGCGGACGATTCAGACGCTTGAGGATATCCTCCGAGCATGCGTTTTGGATTTCGGAGGAAGCTGGGACACCTATCTACCTTTAGCAGAGTTTTCGTATAACAACAGCCATCATTCGAGCATTGGTATGCCACCCTTTGAGTTGTTGTATGGGCGGAGGTGTCGCACCCTCATCTGCTGGGGTGAGGTGGGGCAGCGGGTGATGGGTAGCATGGAGATCGTACTCCAGACGACCGAGCAGATTCAGCAGGTCAGGCAGAGGTTGTTGACCGCTCAGAGCCGACAGAAGAGTTATGCAGACAGACGCTAGTCCGAGCTTGAGTTTTAAGTCGGCGATCTTGTACTCCTGAACGTCTCTCCTTGGAAAGGAGTGATTCGATTCAGGAAGAGGGGCAAGTTGGGGCCCCGATACATTGGTCCTTTCCGTGTGAACGCGAGGGTAGGTCGGGTAGCCTACCGTTTGGATTTGCCAGCAGAGTTGGGGCAGATTCATGACACTTTTCATGTGTCGCAGCTGAGGAAGTGTATAGCCGACGAATCGGCAGTGGTTCCATTAGAGGATATTCAGGTAGATGCAATCCTGAATTATGCCAAGATACCAGTGGCCATCAGAGATCGGAAGATCAAGGTTTTGAGGAACAAGGAGGTACCCCTGGTGTTGGTTCAGTGGCAGCATCAGAAGGGTTCAGAGATGACCTGGGAGCCGGAGCGTGAGATGCGTGAGCAGCATCCGGAGCTATTTGCAGAGCGAGACTTCGAGGGTGAAGTCTAGTTCTAGTGGGGGAGAATTGTAACAGCCCGGATTTTCAGGTATCTTTTATTCGCATATTTTTGGTGTTTTGTGAGGGGACTCGGCGAGTTGGAGCTCGAACTCGCCGAGTAGAGGCGCGGTTCTGGACGCGGGTTCGCGCCTGAACTCGGCGAGTCCAAGGGATGGACTCGGCGAGTCCGCGCTGTTTGATGAAACCCTAATTTTCCGGTCCTAAGCTCTATTTAAAGGACCTTATGGCCCTTCATTGCGGCCACCTTGATCCTTGAGAGCACCAAAGCAGCTAAGGGTTCCTGTGAGTGAGATAAGAGACTATTGTTCACCAAATTTGTGTGTTTTTGCAAGAAATGCTAGAAGAGTTGGGAGCTTGGATCTACTTCCATTTCGCCAAGGGAAGCTTCTTGAGGTATCTTTCAGAGCTTATTTTCGTGTTTATGTTGATATGGTCAAATCTAGGGTTTCTTCTTGCCTTATTTGCTTTGTAATTGAAGTGTGAGAGGTCCCATGGAGATATGTTACCTAGATCTGGACCTTAGCAGGTCCAGAAAGTCCCAAATGTTATGCTTTATGTCCTTCCTTTTGGGTTGGAGGCTAGGGTTGCCATATTAGTGGTCATTTCTCCAAAAAGAACCTTGTAAGTGTTGCATGGTGGCCAAGACTGTGACTTTACGTGATAAATGAGCTTGGGAGGGCCAGATCTATGAGTTTATGGAGCGGATCTGACCTCAGAAGCAAGTTTGAGTCGATGCATGGCATGGACTCGCCGAGTCTGAAGAACAGACTCAGCGAGTAGCATGAAGATTGTCCTTAACCACTTAGTGAGTGGTCCTGCCAAGTTATGGTTGACTCAGTGAGTCACGAGGAGTTAGAGAGGGATTGACAGGTGGACTGAGTCGAGTTGGAACTCGCCGAGTTATCCTTGCGACTCGGCGAGTTGAGTCGCGGTGGCCCTGCGATTCATTACCAGGTGGAACTCGTTGAGTCAGGGGAGTACTCGACGTGTCAAAGGGAAATCCTTGCGAGTTGGTGAAAATGCTTAGACTCGCCGAGTCCGGTCAAATTGACCATTGACTGTTGACCAGAGTTGACCAGTGTTGACTTGATAGGGATAGTCAACCTTAGTGGTAAAAGTATTAATTAGAAATATATGATGTTATAGGAGGATTATAGATTGGGGTTTCGAGCACGAGTGATTTCCAGGGTTCGCGAGTTATCGAGATATACGAGGTGAGTCTTCTCACTATACTGTACTCGGCAGGGTATGACTATGTGACTGGAAGGTCGAATATGATATGAGATATATGCATTATGTGTGATAAGTTAATCGTTATATGTGTCATGTATGATATGCTTGATATGGGCCAGAAGGCATTATGTTATGGGCCGGAAGGCGAATATGTTATGGGTCGGAAGGCGTTGTGATGTGGACCGTAAGGTTGACGTGCGTAGGACTGGAAAGTTTACCTAGTCGGGACGGAAGTCCCCTGATACACATGGACCCGAAGGTTAGGGCCTGGAAAGGCATATGTGCGTAAGTTGTATTTTGGGGAACTCACTAAGCATTTATGTTTAGAGTTGTTGTGTTATGTGTTTCAGGTACCAGCGAGGACCGTGGGAAGGCGCCGGCGTGATCGTACACACACTCGGGGGAAACTATTTTTGTGATCTTTGTTATGTAATCGGTCGTGACAATATTGTTTACATTGGAATCTAAATTATTACTCGATGTTTTGATGTTTGTAAAAATGAAAATTTGGTTTTAAAATTTACGTCGTTACAAACATCTAGTACATGTTTTTTTAATTTTACAACATATACAATATATTTTTAAACTGTAGTTACTATATGTTTAGTTATGAATTTTTCCAATTGAGATATGATGCTAGAGATAGACGAGGGTTTACAACGTTGTAGAAATGTGTTGCGGCCATTCGTTTGATGGCTATGGGGGAGTCACCCGACACCATGGACGACTATATGACAATGTCCGAAAGAACGGCAAGGGAGAGTTTGTATACATTGTCAAGGGGTGTTGTTGAAATATTTGGAAACGTGTATTTGCGGAAACCTTTGTTGCATGATTTGCAAGAATTGTATGTGGTGCATGAAGAACGCCATGGGTTTCCCGAAATGATCGGAAGTATTGGTTGCACACACAAGAAATGGAAAATTTTTCTGGTAGCATGGAAAGGGCAATACGCAAGTGGTCATCACGGATCACCTTCGTTGGTTTTAGAGGTTGTTGCTTCTCAAGATTTATGGATTTGGCATGTATTTTTTTGGGTTGCGGGTTCCAACAACGACGCCAACGTTCTTGATCAGTCGCCAATATTCGACTATCTTTTGAATGGAAAGGCCATGGATGCTCCTTTCACAGTGAATGGAAACGAATACAAACATGGATATTACCTTACAGATGGAATATATCCTCAGTATTCTACATTCGTGAAGGCATTTCGCCACCCGGTTGAAGAACGAGACAAATATTTTAAGAGAATACAAGAAGGAGCACGTAAGGATGTGGAACGTGCTTTTAGAGTGCTGAATGCGAAGTGGTATATAGTTGAACATGCAGCACGGCCATTAGATTTAGAAACTCTACAATATATCATGTATGCATGTATCATAATGCATAACATGGTGGTAGAAGATAAAGAACGAAATATTGCACTGTATCTCAATGGAGCCCAGACACGTTCAGTTTCAACCAGAAACAGCAGAGTATTTGCATCGAGTTGTTGACATTTATGACGCAAATAAACACAGACAACTTCGAGAGGACTTGGCGGATTATATCTTCTATAGTAACAATAACGATAACAAATAGCGTTTAGTTTTAAAAAAATGTTTTTTTTAATGAATAATGTTGTGTGTGTGTGTGTGTGTGTGTATATATATATATATATATATATATATATATATATATATATTTGGAATCTGGATGTTATGTGTCTATGTTAATTTTAATCTTTAAAAATTGTTTTTATTAACATTATGTTTTATTTATTATGTTATATTTTAAAAATATTTGTCTAAATTAAAAATTCGGAAAAAAAATATAAAATGGAAAAAAGTTGGTGTTATAACAAGATGAAATATGGTGACCATTTCCCCAATTGGTGTTATAACACTATTGGTGATGTGGCATGTCGGGTGGCACCAAAATGGTGTTATGATTAGTTGTCTAGACCTTATACTCTTATATTAATTCGTCCAATGAAGATATGAAACAAGACTAAAAGTAATTAACTTCAACGATTATCAATAGCTAGCTTACTAATTAACAACCTAAGATAATGTAAACATATTTTGCAACCATCGCCTCCGGATATAAATATCTCGATTAGGTTTATCACATACTTCTTTGAATGTGGACATAGACTTTGCACACATTTTATATATGTTTTGATTGCAACATTATAAATCATGGATTTTTACCAACTTGCCTACTTTGCATGTTGATTCATTGTTTTTACCGAGGTCTAGCTGAAATGATCCTCATCACTTAGGCGTTATTTGTTTTTTGTAAAATTTTTTGAGATTTCTTATTGTTGTGCGGCGCAATACATGCGCAACATTTTTCATCTCGCAATTGTCTGTTTTTTAGAAGTCTTCGGAATAAAAAACATTTGTGTGTGTTCTGTTTGGGCGACACATGTATTGGCTCTTCTAACATCTTCTTCTTCTTCTTCTTCTTTTTTGCTGAAATCTTAATAAATATTGATTACATGTTGTTGCAATCTTGTTTCATCTTCTTCTTTTTTGTTTGTTTTTTCTATTCTTGCTGAATTATTTTTTTCATTTTTGTTATATTGAATAATGATAATTTATTATTGAAATATCATTATTTTTTGCTAAAATATCATAAATTCTTCTTGAAATGTCATATATTATTAAATTTTCGATATTAAAAACTATTTCCGGTTTATAAAAGAAGTTTATTTTAATTTTTTAATATCTATAGTAACATTTATATGTTAAAAATCAAACACGTCTCTTAGTACAATCTGCAGCCATTTAGTCCACTTATTCTGTTGTAGAGATGATTTGCAAACTTAATTGATCTTTACTTCAAAAAAACAAAGAGTACTTTACAATCTCGGTAGAAAACGATGATCTAAGCATCTTATAGATATCAAGATTGACATTGATTCTCATATCTATTACACCGTTCTCTCCTAATTTATCTCGTTGTTTTATTATGTTATTGTACTATAAAGATGTTTCTAATCACCAAAATAACCATATATCATATGTAAATCAACAAAATAGCCAAAAACAAATTCCAACAAGAGTTTAGAATTTGAATATATATATATATATATATATATATATATATATATATATATATATATATATATATATATATATATATACTAGTTGTGAGACTCATGTATTACATGGGTTAATTTAAAAAAATTAAATATAAATGTCCAAAAATTTGAAAACTTTGAACTTATAAGAAAAGTTAAAAAAATAATAAATTATTATAATGAAAATGTTTTTTATCTTTTAAATATAAACAAATAATTTAAATAAATAAACAAAAAAAACTAATGAGCTTTTATTTTTAAAATTTTGAAATTAAAAAGTAAGCTCATTAATGACATTAATATCCATTTATTACCATATTTATTATAATTATTACATTAAAATATTATGTAGAATTAAAAAAAAAAAAAAAAAAAAAAAAAAAAAAAAAAAACTTGTAAAATAACATGTGAAAAAAATTAATTCAAAATGACATTTGGCAAATTAAATGAATGTGGCCAAGTAGAACAAAACATTAATTTATTAGGAAGTGTGTATGTGTTTGTGTATATATATATATATATATATATATATATATATATATATATATATATATATATATATATATATATATATATATATATATTTTGAGAGTAATATAGTCCTTTTACGTTCAACTACACAAAATGACCATATGCACCATATTTGTAGCTTTGAAACTTGATGCATGCGTCGACTCCGATATCATGAAAGATATAATTTGACTACTTTGAGTAAAAATAATCACTTGTGTATAGTTGGTATCAATAGTTAACGGAAATGTATCCATCAGTCAAAGGCTAAAGGTTCAAATCTTGTTTTAGATTAAAAGATATGCATTTAAGATATGTGTCTAGCAATATCAGGAGTTGACTGAAAGTTTGATATCTTAAAAGAAATATCTCATTACCATGTTGTGCCAATTGCTAAATCGAGTTTACAAGTTTGTTGCATATACACAAAGATAACCGATCATGAGTATGGATGAGAGAAATATCTCATTACCATGTTGTGCCAATTGCTAAATCGAGTTTACAAGTTTGTTGCACATACACAAAGATAACCGATCATGAGTATGGATGAGCATAACCGGGTACTCGCCTGATTTTCACCGAAACAGAACCGGCGATTCCCAAAATATTATAACCTAAACCGGAATGGATTGTATCGATTCTCAATATTTTAGAATCGGAACTGATAACCGCTGGTTTCGTTACCGGAAACCCACTTTCAAAAAAATTACAAAAACATTCCTTTCCAAAAACTAATAACTTGAAACGTTTTACTAGTAAAGAGTTTGAACCAACTCTATATCCAAACTAAAACCAAAAAATTCAAAACTTAACCAAGCAAAAGAGCTTCACCCAACAGAGCAAAACACAAAACTGCTATAAACATAAACAATAACTCAGCAGCCCACAATTGTAGGACACCAAGAAACTATCAAATTCCTTACTCCCCTCTCGAATATAAAGGAGAAACTCTTCTCTTTTTTTCTTTCTAGGCACCGATGTGAGGGGGAACAACCAAATGTTAAACTAATTTTTAGACTTCTTTTTTTGAAAAAAGGTTGTGAATACATAAAAACAAAGGTGCTTTGTTTAATTATAGTTGAATTAAACATTTAAATCTTATTCTATGGTATGAGTACGTAGTTTTGTTAACAATCATTAAAACAAAAATTAAAAA
This sequence comes from Lactuca saligna, assembly GCF_052625555.1. Lineage (NCBI taxonomy): Eukaryota > Viridiplantae > Streptophyta > Magnoliopsida > Asterales > Asteraceae > Lactuca > Lactuca saligna. Next base: position 89,658,308 of record NC_136424.1, on the reverse strand, counting down.
CATTCTCATATATTTTCTCCCGAAAGATCATGTGAACATAAGCTTTTACTTTTACCCCTCCACTCATCGTTATATTAACTTTTAGGTGGTTTTAATTTTAAAAAGGATGGATATTTTTAATAAATAACCAAACAGTGAATCATCTATGGTGTGTATATATATATATATATATATATATATATATATATATATATATATATATATATATATATATATATATATATATATATATATATATATATAGTTATGGTTTTATAGTTTGATTTTACATCTAAATACTTACTTCTTAAAATGTGAACCTTCCACATATTCCCTTAACACACACACACACACACACACACACACACATATATATATATATATATATATATATATATATATATATATATATATATATATATAAACCGGTTTAGCATTTGCCTAGCGGATAGCGATTCCAAAAATATGAGAACCAAAACCGCTTAGGTTGATTCCAAAACTTTAGGAACCGAAACTGCTTAAGGTAGTTCCGTCTTAGGAACCGAAACTGCTTAAGGTAGTTCCGTCTCCAGAACCGGCGGTTCAGGTTCCGTAAGCAGATACTCAGTTCCGATGTTCATCCCTAACCATGAGAGAAGACAAGGGCCAAAAGTGAAAGTCGGAATTTGCATTGCTCACTTATAACCCTACATTATAGTATGATTGTCCATATTTCACCCTGAAAATAGTTTTAAGAAACTTTTTAACTCAGACGGTCCCTAAGATATATTTTTGTTGCATGTTTGATCTCTATCAGATGTAAAAAATACTAAATTACCCTTTTATTTTGTTGGGCTTAGAAGATTGCGTCTTTTGGGCTCGTCTTTCTGTATTGTTTTGTATTACGGTATGGGCCTGTCCAACCGTGAGTCTTTTATGCTTTGTATATAAGCTTATGCTTGCATGCATATTATGTTAAGGTTTTTTAGAGATCTGAGAATACGATATTTTCCAGACGACTAAAGGTTTATTTGATCATACTTGTAACCTTCCAATCCTCTACAGTTGATGTTCTTAATCGAGCTCTTCTGAGGATTTGTTTTAATCATTCGACTCGTTTGATTCAATCTTGTTCTATTATTTTACTGTGTTTATACCGTCATTGTTTATTTACTTGTTCAAGATCTAATCGATCTTCATAGATTAAAAGATTCTTTAATCTTATCAATTGGTATCAGAGCAGGAGGCTGTGTAATTGATACACATCTTTTCTGTGAAAAAGATTTTCATTAGGGTTTTTCCGCAATCATTAATATTTATTGAGCCGTCATCTCTTTATTGACGTATCTTGATATTTATTATTTTGCCCTAATCCGCTTTATTACAAGTCTGATCTTTGAACAGGTTTTTACGATCATAATGGACGCGACACAATCAAACGTTATTAATATTTCAAACAGCATTGGTTCGACGACAAGGATTCCGATCTTATACACCAACGATTATGAAGTATGGGCACATCATTTCGAAGACTACGTTATTGGGTCGGAGGAAAATGGGTATTTGATTTGGGAAGCCATCACAAACGGACCGTTCTCTCATTCTGCAACGTCCAGAATCATTAAAACTCAAAAAGAATACAATGATCTGCTCAAGGACGTGAAAGACATTGCACAAGATGAAAAGGACAAGTTCCAATGCAATATCAAAGCACTAAGATTGATCCGGTTCGCCCTTCAGTCCGATACATTCAGATTGGTTAGCTCATGCACGACGGCGAAGGATGTTTGGGACAGACTTCGTGAACTGTACTCTACAGACGAAGATCTCGAACATTCTATTCAAACTCTGCTTCTATCTGAGTTTGGTGAATTCAGACAAGGGGCTGAAGAATCTGTGACCCAGACGTTCGATCGCTTCAATCATCTTCTCAGCAAGATGATCAAACATGATATCGAAAGGAAGCTCATCGAACAGAAGGTTACATTCTTGAATGGTCTAAGGTCTGAGTGGAGAGCAGTAGTTTCCACGGTTAAAGCCCATGAGCAATTTAAATCATACTCTTTGGCGAAACTAGTGGGAATTCTCAAGTCTCAAGAGAAAAACGTGGTGCAAGAGAAGAATGTCGTTTCCGGTCTCGGTTCGTTGGCACTCTTGTCAAAAAGTAAAGCCATTATGGAGGATGAAGACCTCAGCCTGGAAGAATATGATCTCACATCAGAAGATTATGCCTTGATGGTATCCAATCCCAAAAGGTTCATAAAGAAGAAATTTCCCAGCAACAAAAACCGAAACTGGCAGGGAAGTTACAGCTCTGAAAAGGTGGTTAATGAACCGAAAGTTGAGGAGCACAAGAAGGAACCGAAGGTTGACGGTGACTCTGGAGTGAGCTGTTTCTACTGTGGTGGGAAAAATCATTATGCTAAGGACTGTGTTCTCAAGAAAATGGCTGAGAAAGATGATGGGAACGATGAGGAAGCTGTGTTGCAGAAAAGGCTGGATGAGTTGAGAAAGAAGAAGTCTGCTACTAACCCGCCTAGTAATGCTCTTATTGTGCAGGGTTCTGTTCCAGGTGATGAGTTCGGTAGCACGGAAGTTTGGTCTACCGACTCAGAAGACGAGGAAGTGAGGCAGCCTACTCATGGAAAGGCGTTCGTGTCTAAGGAAGAAGGCAGTAGTGGTAAATGCCTTATGGTTTCTGACGTATCTCAATTGAGGGGATACAACACTGATGGAGGCAATGATGGACAGAATGCAAAGGAGGACATGTGCTTCACAGCCAAACCACTCAGCCAGCAGTTCAATGAGCTTGATGAACTGATAAAGAAGGGTTCTGATCCAGGTGATGAGTTCGGTAGCACGGAAGTTTGGTCTACCGACTCAGAAGACGAGGAAGTGAGGCAGCCTACTCATGGAAAGGCGTTCGTGTCTAAGGAAGAAGGCAGTAGTGGTAAATGCCTTATGGTTTCTGACGTATCTCAATTGAGGGGATACAACACTGATGGGGGCAATGATGGACAGAATGCAAAGGAGGACATGTGCTTCACAGCCAAACCACTCAGCCAGCAGTTCAATGAGCTTGATGAACTGATAAAGAAGGTACAATCTGTTTTTATTTCATGTAAAGTACCATCATCCTCTTATGAGAAAGAACTAAAAAGTGTCAATACAAGGATATCTCATCTAGATAGTAGCTTAACTCAAACTCGGGTCACAAATTCTAACCTAACTGATCAATTGAGCAGGACAGCGTCGAAGAGTGAGGAGCGGAGAATGTGGATAGAGTTGAAGGAATCAGAATTAGTCAAAGTTAAAGATGAAAACATTTATTTGCAAAGAGACAATTTGAAATTGTTAAAACAACGAAATGTTTTTTGTTTAATTGCTAAACGTCTGTATTCTAATATTACTCAGCTTCACTTGGATTGTGAAATAGGCCAAAGGATTCACCACATGATCTTGCCCTTCCTAGAATTTAAGGAAGATGAAATCGATGCCGAAGCCTATAATTGTGAAAGTGTGATATCGTCTGATGACATAAATCCCACCTACAAGTATGGACTGGACAAAATTGAGTCCTTCATTAAATCTAAAGACCACAAGCTCATGCTTAAAACTCTTTTGGATGAAAATGACAGACTTAAACTGAGAACCGAAACCATACAAAAATTTGACTCTTTAAACGCCAATGTAAGCTTAGAAAACAAAATTGATGTTGAAAATGCATCTGAGCTTAACGAGGACGACAATATGAGTGAAATTTCTGTAGAGGACATGGTTGACTGCTCAGAATTTATTAAAACCGAGCCAGAAAATCACAAGAATCTAATTTCTGAAAATTCTGTAGAATTCGCTCGGTTGTCCCATCAAAAGTCCCCGAAATTAATTGAGAAAGCTGTTGTGTATCAAAAGGTCAGGACTACTCCAAATCAAGTATACAAGGTAACAGGAGTAACCGAACATCAAACAGCTGAACTTGCAGCTATTATAAACGAAGACAATGCTGATGGTTGTGATGAATACTTCTGGGAAGCTCCCATTGATAATGCAGACGAAACCATTGGTTTATCTAAAAGAACTTCCTGGAAGAGCAAAGGAAGATACATACCCGAACCATTGAATAAGCCAAATAACTTCAATGAGCCGAGCACTAGTGGTACAAAAGATACTCCTCAGAAGGATGCTCACTCACCAAAAGCAGACATTCCTAAGGCTCCTTCAGCTCAAAGTAACTCTACCGCAGTTCAAATGGAACCGGTCAAGGATTCAGCAAAATCGAAAGCAAATGTTCATCATCAACCTTCTCAGATGCGGAACAGGAAGATAGAAAGGAATAATAGATACCAAAAGAACCTTTCTGAGAGGAAACAATTCTGGCGTTCCCAGAATGCATACTTCACTCATCAAGACAAGAATCTAAAGTATGAAAACATTCCTGCTGGAAAAGTTGAAAGTCACAAAAACCGAAAGTCAAGGTTCGGTTCACAAGAAGATATCAACCGAAAGTCAAGTTTCGGTTCACAAGAAGAAACTAACCGAAAGTCAAGTTTCGGTTCACAAGAAGACATCAACCGAAAGCCAAGATTCGGTTTACAAAAGGATAACAACCGAAGGCAGATGTTCAGTTCCAAAGGTAGCTCCAACCGAACGCAAAGGTTCGGTTCTGAAGACAAAAGAGTGCAAAACTCTAAGGTTGGTCCTTCCAATGATAAAAAACAAAAGGGTCACCTAGAGTCTCCTTCTAATTCTAATTCTTCTCATTCTTCTAATTCTTCTTCACCCTCTGTTTCATATCGATCTCGTTCTAAATCTCACTCATCAACTGAGCAAAAGTGGAAGCAGAAGGTCAATAAATCCACACCAGAGACCGAATCTAACTCTACTAATCTTAACAAAATAAAAGTTTACACCATTAAAAGGAAAGATAAAACAACTCTCGTAAAAAGAACTTATCTTGTTGATATCTCTCTCAGTGCTCCTGTTTCAAAGCAAAGCTCACGTGGACCCAAGAAACTTTGGGTTCCTAAATTTGTCTAAATTTTGCAGGTTATAAGTGACGAGCAGTTCGACGAAGAATGGTACATTGATAGTGGCTGCTCACGTCACATGACAGGGAGGGAAGAGGAGCTTAGGGAGTACAGATCTCTTGCAAATAGTGGCAACGTCAAGTTTGGAAACAACTCATTCGGCACCATAAAGGGATACGGGATGATAACCAATGGGGACTTCTCTATAAGGAAGGTGGCTTATGTGGAAGGTCTCCAACACAACCTCATTAGTGTATCTCAACTGGTTGGAGGTACAGGTCTCAAAGTATCTTTCGATGATGAAGGTTCAGAAATCATAGAGAAAAAGTAAAACAAAGTGATTCTTAAGTCGGAGCGAAATGGTGAAATCTTTCCCTTAAACATGAAACCCATCAAAGGAAACCCAACTGTATGCTTGTTGTCAAAAGCGCAATCCGACGAAAGCTGGTTGTGGCACCGAAGATTATCTCATCTTAACTTTAAAGATATCAACCGTCTTGTTACAGGAGGTCATGTAAGGGGCCTTCCCTTACTCAAGTTCGACAGGGATCATCTGTGTGCTGCATGCGAAATGGGAAAGCAGAGTCGTCAAAGTCATCCATCTATAATCAACACAAAAGTTGTTGAACCACTCGAATTAATTCATATTGATTTGTGTGGTCCTTCATCTATCGAAAGCATCGGTGGTAACAAGTATATTCTTGTTATCATTGATGACTTTTCACGATTTACATGGGTGTTCTTTCTAAAGCTCAAATCTGAAGCGACTCAAAAGCTGAAAATGTTTATCAAGCAAATTGAAGTACAGCTCAAGAAGGTTGTTCGCAACATCAGAAGCGACAATGGTCTCGAATTCAAGAACAGGGAGTTTGAAGAGTTTCTTGCAGAAAAGGGAATTAGTCATAATTTCTCAGCTCCCTACACACCACAACAGAACGGAATAGTCGAAAGACGAAACCGATCCTTGTGTGAAGCTGCCCGAACTATGCTAAGTTTCGCTTCTTTACCTCTTTATTTTTGGGCTGATGCTATATCTGCTGCTTGTTTTACACAGAACAGTTCATATCTCAACAAAAGGTTCGCACTCACCCCATATGAGATATTGAACAACAGGAAGCCAAATGTGAAATTTTTCCATGTGTTCGGCTCAAGGTGTTTCATCTTCAACTCTAAAGAACACCGCAACAAGTTTGATGTCAAAGCCGACGAAGGAATATTTCTGGGTTACTCTCTCACATCCAAGGCATTCAGGGTCCTAAACAAGCATTCAAGAAAAATTGAAGAGACGTATTATGTGACCTTTGACGACAACTATGTCAAGAAGCTGCAGGCTAAAGAAAATATCACTGGGGAAATCTTTCCTCCAAATGGCATGGTTACAGTCTCGGTTGCTAATCTATTCGAGACATTTCTGGGACTCTTTGACGAACCAGAGAATGTTTCACTTTCTGAAGCTGGTGCAGCAGATAACAAAGTTGATCACATGGAGCAGATTGTTGAAGATGCTGCAAGGAGAATGTATGAAGAAGTATCAATCTGTAACGACTCTCCTTCCAACGAAGCTCAAGTCGAGGGGGAGCCAAGTGCTCAAGTCGAGGGGGAGCCAAGTACTCAAGTCGAGGGGGAGCCAAACGCTCAAGTCCAGGGGGAGCCAAATTCCACATCTTCAACCGATGAAGTCTCAACACCAGGAAGCTCAGGCCCACTAGAATTACACGAACCTCATATCTTCCAAAGTGCACCAACTGAGGTAGAACGTGATGATGTGACACTCAGTTATGATATCCAATCTGAGCTAGACGAGATAATCAATGCTGAATTAGACCCAACCGTTTATCCAAATTACCCTCCTCTTATCAAATGGACCAGAGATCATCCTGTCTCTCAAGTAGTTGGAGATGTATCTAAAAAGATTCTGACCCGATCACAACTGAAGGCAAAACAAACTTCCTTATTTTCAAAGGTAGAGTTTTGCATGTTCAATTCATTCGTATCAAAAGTTGAACCAAAGACAGTTAACACTGCTCTCGATCACTCTGATTGGGTTCAAGCAATGCAAGACGAGTTGAACGAATTTGAAAGAAACAAAGTCTGGCGCCTAATTCCAACTCCTCCAGATGCTTCGGTTGTTGGTCTCAAATGGGTTTTCAGGAACAAAATGGACAAGGAAGGTAATGTTATACGGAACAAGGCTCGTCTGGTGGTAAAGGGATATTGTCAGGAGGAAGGGATAGACTACGAAGAGACTTTCGCTCCAGTAGCTCGGCTAGAATCTGTTAGAATATTTCTGGCTTATGCTGCTCACAAGAACTTTGAAGTTTTCCAAATGGACGTCAAGTGTGCATTTCTCAATGGAGAACTTGAAGAGACGGTGTACGTAGAGCAACCTCCTGGGTTCGTGAACGAAAAGCATCCAAATCATTGCTATATTCTGGATAAAGCTGTGTACGGCCTTAAACAAGCTCCGAGAGCCTGGTATGAAACGCTTACAAAATTTTTAAAGATGTCTAAATTCAAACAAGGTTCGGTTGACCCAACCTTCTTTCGCAAAAAGGAAGGTAACCACCTTATGATAGTTCAAATTTATGTCGATGATATCATCTTTGGCTCTACGAATCCAAGCTTAACGGCTGAATTCAGAAAGCTGATGGAGACTAAGTTTGAAATGAGCTCAATGGGTCCAATTAACTTTTTCCTTGGTTTAAACATAAGACAGGGACCCGAAGGCATCTTTATTAATCAGGAAGCTTACACGAAGACTCTCCTAGCAAAGTTCGGTATGATGGGAGACTCAAAAGTCAAAGTCCCAATGGCATTCAGCACTAAGCTTACCCCATCTCTACACAAACCAGCTGTTGATATCACGCTCTATCGTCAAATGATTGGATCGTTAATGTATCTTACTGCTAGCAGACCTGATATCATGTTTTCCGTGTGTTATTGTGCTCGATTTCAGGCAAACCCTCGTGAACCTCACATGCTTGCAGTGAAGAACATCCTTAGGTCTATGGTATCCATCCTTAGGTCTATGGTATCCATCCTCTGATGCTGACCTTGGAGGATGTGGACTCGACCGAAAAAGCACGACTGGTGGATGTCAATTTCTTGACGGGAAGTTAGTCAGCTGGCAATCTAAGAAACAGACATGCATGTCGCTATCCACAGCCGAAGCAGAATACATTGCAGCCGCATCATGTACATCACAAGTGATTTGGATCCAAAGCCAACTTCGAGACTATGGACTCAATATGAAGAAGATCCCACTATATTGTGACTCTGAAAGTGCAATTAGGATCTGTCATAACCCAGTGCAACACTCCAAAACCAAACACATAGCACTAAGGTATCCCTTCATCAAAGATCATGTGGAAGATGGAAACGTCGAAGTTCACTTCGTAAGGACCACTGATCAACTGGCTGACGTCTTTACAAAAGCTCTTCCTGAAGCATCATTCAATAAAATATTGCAAGGACTTGGTATGATGGAATCTGAATCAGTGCCAAACTTAAACATAACAACCGAACGTTAGGATTCGTCTCAACTATCTAACCCACTCATTTCTTCAAAGATAGTTTCTCAATGTTGTGTATTGGATGTACAATTCTGTTTTTACCAGTTTATTCAAAAAAAAAAAAAAAAAAAAAAAAAAAAAAAAAAAAAAAAAAAAACTCTTAACTGAAACCAACCAATGGTTCAGGTTCGGTTTATCAAAATTTTCTAGAACCAAAACCAACCGAAGGTTCGGGTTCAGTTTTTCAAAATTTTGTACAACCGAAACCAGCCGAAGGTTCAGGTTCGGTTTTTTAAAATTTTCCAGAACCGAAACCAACCGAAGGTTCGGGTTCGGTTTTTCAAAATTTTGTAGAACCGAAACCAACCGAACGTTCGGGTTCGGTTTTTCAAAACTTTTCTCAACCGAAACCAATCGTAGGTTCACGTTCGGTTTACCTCAAAAAATTCCAAAATTTTTTTTGTTTCTATTTGTTTATGTGGTTACACTTTATGGACTTCCTACTTGTCCCTAGAAGCATGCTGCTGTATGTGTCTCAAGCCTCATAAGATTTTGAATAAAGGCCTTCATGACCTGGTATACACAAACCTTGTCTTCCCAACAAGGCCACTTCATTTATTCTAATCGTGAGCTACCTCATTCTTTTCTCACATGAGTTAAGAACTTCCTGCTTGGTCCTTCTTCTTGCAGTAGAGGTACTTTTGTTATCTTACACCATCTCCTATTACTTCTCCACTACACTCATTCCATCATGGTAACCCTTGAGACTCTCAGCACTTACCACTGAGGTTTATGGTTGCACAACATCTGTGTTTATGATCTTAGTTTTATGACACTACGAACTAAGTGAAACCCAAAATTCAACACCTAAGGAATTGACGGTGAACGATTATATTGTTCAAGCTTTTACTAACGAATTGATGAAAGTACCATTTTATGTGATTCCTATGAAAATGTTATTAACCATAACTTTTCTTCCCCTGGGATCTTGTCCTTATCTTTCTTTCTGAGATTTCATTTAGCCGAATTAAAAGAAGCCTTTCAACATTTCTCAATAAATGGTTGATCGTATTAATAACGGACATTCCTTTTGAAATCCTAAGTTTTTCTTTGTCCTATGGCATTTAATGCGCGTGGTTAAACAGTAACGGCTTGTCCCTATGAAACGGCGATTATTGGGCGGCGTGATCCTAGGAATCTGACACTCTCTCTCCTACGTGATCATCGTCCGTCCCAACTGTCATCCATAAGAGATTTGAAACGATCTTTCTCTCTCTTCCCTCCCACTATAAATAGCCCGTTATACCTCCTTTTACCTCTTTACCACTCTCAAAATTTCCAAACCACAAACTCTCCCATACAGTTTCCTGTTCATCATCTTCTTCACACCTGCATCCATGGCTGACTCTTCTTCAGTTCATGCTACATCCCAAATCCTTCCCATTCGCCCACAGCAATGCTTAGTAATTGATCTTAACCCAAAGGCATACGATCCTTACATGTCGCCGGTTATAGAATGCCTAAAATACTCTCAACTCGAACCAGCACTATCCAGAATCGCATCGGTGCCAATGGTGGCTCTATCGCAGGTCTACGCGACTGCATATTATGACAAGGCTGTCGACCGAGTATTCTTCGAGATTGGAGACCACAAAACCTCCGTTTCTCGCTCTCGTTTCTGCTCTCTACTCGGATTTGCTTCTGACTCATCCAGAGTCCATCCGGAGTCCATTCAAACCAGTCATATGTATAGCATGTTTTACAACATGGGATACACGGAGGTTCTTACATCCGTTGCCAGATTCAAGAAGTCCTGCTTACCGCCTCAATGGAACGGTTTATTTACAGTCCTGTTCAAGGGACTGTCGGAGAGAAGCTCAGGTTCAGACGGTGCCAGTCGTCTGTTCCTTACTATTCTGTATGGAGTTTACAATGGGATCAACCTGGATTACGGGTTCGTTCTATGGCAACAACTTCTTCAGAGCCTCTCATGTTCATCCAGACACTCTGAAGTTTCATTGGCCCGATTCTGGACTCTGATCACCAAATGGGCCATGGAAAGATTCGACGTTCCCATTGCCGAAGGTGCATCGATGACTTCCGTTGGTACTTTTCACACCAAGAAGATCATCATCTCCGATGCCTCCAAATTCTCCTTTATTGGCTCGATTCCGGAGTCCATGTATGGAAGCGTACCTTCGGATAGCAGGCTTATCAGAAAGCTTAAGGAGCTAACACCTTCTGGTCCAAGGGTTCTGACCCCGGACATGCTCAGATCTATCCACGATGCAGATAAACCATTGAGCAAAGGTAAAAAGGCGGATAAAGGAAAGCAAGTAGAAAAACCTTCAAAGGGCCCTTCACCTAAGAAGAGGAAACAGACAAAAACTGCAACTTCCCCCCCACCGAAGAAGAGGAAGACTCAACCAAAGCGAAAGCTCATTATACCCTCCTCTTCGAGTGACTCTGAGGGTGAGAGTTCGGATTCTGACGACTCTCAAGAGGATGCTTCTCCTACACGAGGCAATACACCACCTCGATCCCCTACCCCAGAGATTCAAATTCCCAATTCCCCAATTCCTTCTCCTCCTCAAATCTTTACCACTACCACTGAATCACCCCATGTAGCCGAACCTCCTCAACCCAAAACCCACACAACCGAAACTACCCATATTCAACCACCCACCGAAACTACCCATATTCAACCACCCACCGAAACTACCCATACACAACCACCAACCGACACTACCCATACAGAACAACCAGCCGAAACTACACCTTCACCCCATCAAACTTCTCCTAATAAACCCTCCACACCCCCAACCTCTCCACCCTCTTCTTCTCATGGAAATGCCTCTGAGGGTGAACACCCTTATCTCGGGGGAGAAGACATGGTCTTTGATTCGGTCTACTATAGTCCGTTTCAAATTCAGAGTGACGAGGAGGATGATGCACCTGTCACTAAGAAACATCTCAAACAGCTCAACGAGAAGATTGATCTCCTTCTCGCCTCCTCGTCCAACCAACAATCAATCCTGTCTGAAGCTGCACTTCAGAAGATTGTAGATGCCTTCAAAAGCGCCCAACATGATTCAGCAGCCTCAGCAACTGCTGCAATTCAGGCATCTACCCGAGCATGTGAGGTAGCGACCGAAAAAGTCGATAAACTATTTTCTGATGCCTCTGCTCTACTGCAGTCCATGCAACAAAGTGCAGCTGCCACTAAGGCATCATTGGAACCGATTGTCCAACAATTGGTCTCCTTTGTCACATCGGAGTTGCCATCGTTCGCCAATCTACGTAAAACCATAAGCGACGACAACTCGGCTTTTACAGCCTCCATTGAAGCTCGTCTTGTCAAGCTTCAAGAAGATCTGACATCCGAGCGTTCTTTAATGGACGATCTGGCATTAAAAACAACGGCTCTTGAGGTCAAGACCACTCAACTCTCTCAATCTCAACAAGAGCTGGAAGATCTTCGCTCCGAACGGGAGGTGGTTAAAACGTGTGTTTCGGATGTCCACGCTGTCATCTCAAACATCCTGGAAGCACATGATCCAATATTAAACTTTTCGGTGAGGCGATCCCTTGCTGAAAAGCTCTCTCCAGCCATTGATCTACTAAACAAGGTCGAAGGCCTCCCAAGTTTTGTGTCCATTCCGAAACAAGGGGGAGATAAGAAGCCAAGTTCAAAACCACCTCCTTCCTCAAAAGCTACTCATACAACTGAACCATCTTCAACTCATCAAATTTTAAGTTCAGGTATGAAGAACAAAGATAAAAATATAGCTGAGGACGAAGATGAAGAAGGCGACAAGGAGACCATTGCCGACATTTTGAAACGAAAGAACAGTCGCAAGGTTGGTGATGATGCCAGTCGTGAGGCACGTGAGGCTGCCGAAGCCAAACGTAAGCATAAAGAAGCCCACGATCTCCTTGAGAGCCGAAAGACTCTCTTCCCTGCCTGGACCAGGGAACGCTTGATCAAAGAGGCCATTGAAACTCCCAGCATCCTATGGCTCGAGCCGGTCATATCGTTCGACTGCAGTAATTCTGTCAATTCGCAGTTCGATATGCCACTGACTCGAAAGGCGTTTATCTTTCACGTCTTCTCTAATATTTTTGATGTCCCTCACCCGAACGCTGAGCTTGACAGGGAGCTCATTGACTTTTACCTGAAGGCTGCTCGTCCTCAATTCCTTACATGGAGCGCTCAGAAGATTGTCAATGTTCGGGTGCTAAAGCCTTACTCTGAGGGACGTTTTATAAACGTTCGGTTCAAACTGATTCGGGGATCTGCAAAATCTGTTCATCTCATCTCTCTAGCAGATCTACCGAATCTAAATCCTCATGATTGGATCGTCTTGTATAACATCCTTTTGACCAATGAAGCTGAATATGGTCCCATTCTAGACCATGTCAAAAGGATGTTAATCTGCTATATCATGGAGGTTGCCCTTATGGATCAGGAGGTCGCCACAGTCTTCAAGAAGAAACCTAAAATTGCTCCTGTGGGATCGGCCAGTGATCTAAATCAAATGCAGCTGGGCAAGATTGATCCGAGACGTAACACAGTCATGTTCACTAGAGCGGAAGGACAGAAATGTCTCTTCGCTTTAGCTGATAAGCATCTTTACACCACAACTTGCTTGGAGCATGTGCTTTTTATTGTTAAACGGTGTAAAGAGAATTCAGCTGATGATGTTAAGTATTTTGAAGATATGATCAACTGGTACATCCGGTTTAGACAGACAATTCTTTCCATCACCAAGTGTCTGTTTAGTACCGTGAAGAAGGTACCAGTTTCGGCTGCTGGCCCAAGTAATAAATAAAGATCTCGCTCCAAATTGACGCAAAGGGGGAGATTGTTGGGCTTAGAAGATTGCGTCTTTTGGGCTCGTCTTTCTGTATTGTTTTGTATTACGGTATGGGCCTGTCCAACCGTGAGTCTTTTATGCTTTGTATATAAGCTTATGCTTGCATGCATATTATGTTAAGGTTTTTTAGAGATCTAAGAATACGATATTTTCCAGACGACTAAAGGTTTATTTGATCATACTTGTAACCTTCCAATCCTCTACAGTTGATGTTCTTAATCGAGCTCTTCTGAGGATTTGTTTTAATCATTCGACTCGTTTGATTCAATCTTGTTCTATTATTTTACTGTGTTTATACCGTCATTGTTTATTTACTTGTTCAAGATCTAATCGATCTTCATAGATTAAAAGATTCTTTAATCTTATCATATTTCATTTCTATTTTTTTATTGTGTATTTATCATTTAATTATTAAAAAATTGTTTAATAAATAAGGTAGATCCCAACCCCATACCTTACATTCACCCTTAGCCTCATCTTCATTCTCCACTTCTCCTCTAACATTTACGGCTTCATCTAATTTTAAAAAAAAATAGACGTTGTCTTTAGCTCTCCACCACTAACATACGAATGAAGGCATAGTTGGTTGTTTAGGGCTCCGCCACCAGAGACTGTAGAAGATCTTTGCCCTTGATGATGTTGTAGATCGTTGCCATCGAGTGATGTGAATTATGAGCACTGGTTTGGCATGCGGAATTAAAGAACACATAAAGAACATTGTGATTTTTGTGTTTAAGAGATGCATTTGATTATGAAAGGTGTTTACAAAAAATATCTAGATCTAAATCTACATAATTAACACACACTAACACTCTCAATGTTACATCTCTCAAGCACACCTCTACAAATGGTATGAACCCACCTTATATAGAGGTGTTCACATGTCTCTCTATCTCTATCTCTCATGTCACAAGGCTACTTTACCACATGCAAGTGGGTCTACAAAAGTCAAACCATTTACAAAGTCATACATGAATAACTTTGTACCCAACATTCTCCCCCTCAAAGTTAGGAATGGATGACCCACTTCAAATCTTCCAAAATCGAGTAACTTCATGAACCTAGCCTCAAACGCGACACATGTAGATATGAACTTCAAATCTTCAATTCTTCAATTCTTCAATGACTTTTCAATTTGGAATCTAGAATGTGAGACCATACAAACCAAGCATCAAAAGGTAATTTAGGAGTTCCTTAATCTCCAAAGAAATCACTCAAATCTGAGCATAAAAGCACACCCCAAAAATCTTCAATAAGTCCAAACACATCATGAACCAAAATCACTTCCGAATCTCTAATCAAATCATTTCATAAACTTCAAATACTTGAGGCCTTCGATCGTCAAGTTTGAATAATATGAAAAATTCAACTTTCGAATTTCCATATCTAAATCTATCCCCCTTTTTATAATAAAAAATCGATTATAAAACCAAAAAGGGAATGAGAAAGAGCTCAATTTGGAATTTTTCTATCCAAAACTCCCCCTTAACACATGGCATACGCATTTTGCTTCAATACGGAAAATCCAAAAAATCTTCAATTTTCTGCTTCGTTCACGGACCGCCTTTGACAAAATTTCACAAATTTTTGTAGAAATTGTCAATTTCAAAATTCTGCAGTGACCCGATGCGCCCAAAAACAGCCAAAAATGCAAAGCACTCCCCCATTTTCGAAAATAGGTAGAAAGCGTCAATTCGCATTAACTGTAGGGGGGTGTTTCAAAAATTATCCCATTTCTCAGAATTTTCAGTCCACTTTCGAAGTTAGGTAAATTCTGCCATTTCACACGAACTTCAGAGATTCGAAACGAAGTTTCTTCATTTGCCATTATTTTTTTCACAATTTCAAAATTTGACCTTTTTTGCCACTTTGTTAAAAGAATAGGGGTCCAATTCGAAACTTCCATGTTCTTCTTCACAAAACTTGTCGAAAACAGTCCTTATTTTGAAATGGGTTTAAAGTGTTATGGCTTCGAAGGTTCAAGGGTGTGACATCCCCAATTTCACGGTCAGAAAAGACCGATTTGTTTATGTTTTGTTTTTATAAAATCAAAGTAATCCTTTGATTAAAAGAGTTCCGGAATTTGTTCCCAAAATAAAATATGATAAAATAAAATTTATCAAAGCATTTCTTAGAGAAATCTATTTTCATTAAATAACAAACTCTCGGGATGTCATGTTCTGATACAGACCAAAAGCATAAACAATGTAAATATACCTTACAACAGTTATTTATAACTACTGATCTATAATCCAAAATCTCTCGTCAAGTCCACCAACTTATAGGGTTTTCAACCCACAATAATACATTTTTTATATTCAATTATCAAACAATCAACCCAAATACCCATCCCCATTATTCTCTTTATTTCTTAAGGTTTTACCCTAAGAATCAACTATCCTTTATCCATTCGTTCCTAAGGATTTACCTAAGGAATCGGTACGAAGTCCATTGCTGCCAAAGTTTATCTATCAGGTACTAAATCCATAGCTATCAGGCGCTAACTCCATAGTCACCAAGGTTCACTCAACAAGTGCTAACCCCATAGCCGCCAAGGTTTACTTTAACAGACGCTAACTCCATAGTCACCAAGGTTTATACAATAGGCACGAAGTCACATCGTCACCAAGGTTTATCAATAGGCACTAAGTCACATAGTCGCCAGGGTTTACTCAATAGGCACGAAGTCGCATCGTCACCAAGGTTTTACTCAATAGGCACGAAGTCGCATCGTCACCAAGGTTTTACTCAGTAGGCACGAAGTCGCATCGTCACCAATGTTTTACTCACTAGGCACAAAGTCGCATCGTCACCAAGGTTTTACTCACTAGGCACGAAGTCGCATCGTCACCAAGGTTTTACTCAATAGGCACGAAGTCGCATCGTCACCAAGGTTTTACTCAATAGGCACGAAGTCGCATCGTCACCAACTATTCTATCTACCCATGTTCTACCCAACAATTTTGTAGATATAAATACAAACACAGTTTAAATCATTTAACACCTATATAAAAACATCAATTCCAAGCCCATCTCAAATAGACAAATAATATATAACACATAGCACGTATTTCATAGCTAATACTTTATATTTATGTATTAGAAGAAAGTAACTATACACTCACCCAAAACATATACTTAATACATTCATACAATACTTGTATTAAAATCGTGTTATGAAAGGGACTATACACTCACACATATAAACAACAATATATATACACATAGCATGTATTTTATAAAATACTTCATATCTATGTGTAAGATGAAAGTGACTATACACTCATTTGATCAGAAGATGACCGGACAACACTACGGCTTGTAAAAGTAGTATTCTTCGGTAGATCTGGAAAATCTTCACACACCGGGCTTCTCGCAGGCAGAGCTTCGGCTCGGAAACTCTTTTCTTCTCGGGATCTTCGGGCTTCGGGACTCGCTTCGGGTCTTGGGATTGATACCAGGGATTCGGGGGTATTTCTTTGCACGTAAATCGATGCAATACAGGTGAGAGGTGAGAGAATGAACAACCAAACTCGGCTGACCCTTCAAATCTATTTATAGGGCAAATTTTACCCTTACCACGTCGTGGCACCATTTTCCACGTCGTGGGCTTGGTCGTCACTGCATGCGTCATCGTCCACTTGCTCTGTCAGGCTCCAGAATGTGTCAGAAGTCATGCCACATCGTGGCCACTGTTGCCACGTCGTGGTCTCTGACACAGCTTTGGCGTTCGCGCCCCGAACTTCAAAAATTCATAACTTTCGCATACAAACTCCGTTTTCGACGTTCTTTATATCGACGCGTAGGTGAGATTATGATCTACAATTCTTGTTTAGAATCCATTGGATAAATTTGACTTTATTTTTAATATATTATAAATATATTACTTATATATTATTTTTAGTAGGCCGGGACAGGAAAACTCCGTTATAAATTCATAACTTCTTCATATGACATCCGTTTTCGCCTATCTTTTTATCGTTTCACTACTATTAACGAGATCTTCGATTCTCATTTAGATTGTTTCGGCTAAAAACCGCTCGATCTCAAATCGAGTATTCGGGTTGCATACTGCTAAGTCAAAACTTCAGAAAATCATAACTTCCTCATACGAAGTCAGATTTGGGCGTTCTTTTTATGCACGCTCTCGGTTTAATGAACTATTCAACTTTTGTTTAGATTACTAAGGCTAGATAGCGTTCTATCTTCAATTCGTATTTTACATCATTCAGCGTCGTGTCAGTTCTGTCGCGAAACTTCGACATGTCATAACTTCTTCGTTATAACTTGGATTTTGGCGTTCTTTATATGTACGGAATCCTTGCAACATATACTATAACTTAGTTAAGATTACTCATTCTAAATAATCTTTCATAAAAAAGTCATTTTTGACGCTTATTGTCTCTAAATTGACTAGCCCTGATCTACGGACGTTACAAGGGGTGTGTTTCGAAACTATACATTGTCTTCTTCAATTCAATACCCAGGTAACAAAGACTACACAAACAACCCTCCGCAACATTTATCAACCCTTCGCTTTTAATAACCAAACCTTTTCAATCCGATTCTTCGAAATCAAGACCCAATTTCGAAATCAACTATTTTCCTTTAATTGTTGACTTCTCCCGACTAGTATTTTCCCAATTAATTGCCATCAAAAACTAACAACAACCCAATCCTTCTTTTTCCTTTTAGAACGATCTTGCTTCCCAAATTAAACATCAAACCAAAATCAACAGCAACTTCGCTTTTCATTCACGAATCGTCAACCAGCCATTGATTCCAATTTATCAATCTCAAATCAGTGTGAGTTCGACTTCCTAATGTCGACTCTCAAAACCACACCCTTCGAATTTACATCCATCAGCCATTCATTCGCTTTTCATTCAACCGTTCCAGTCGATGTCCAAAATCGAAGCAAACGTAGTGATTTGAAATACTATTCGATTTTGTCTTCCAAAAAACGTGTCCAACATCAAACATTTTTACCCAAATCGAGTTTTGATTTCTAAATCACATTCAAGAAGAAAACTCAAACTAACTCACAGAGTTTGTCATCAAGAACAAAATCCCATTCAATTTAAAAATTAAACCCAAAATAGACTTGATTTTGACACTCATAGCCAATGTTCACCTTGTATCCAACGATTTCAATCTTCAATTCATTGAATCACCACTTGCAAATTTCATTTGACTTTTTACAATGTTTGACTTTTCGAAATCAACAGTCAACAAACATGAAATTGATGATTAAAACATCAAATTTGAGATCAAAAAGTGTTTATACTATTGTTCTTCATCTCCTTCAAGTGTTCTTGACCAAGATCAACTAGATCAAAGAATCAATTGTCGATTTCTATGCTTCAACATGAACAATATTCGACTGATAATAACCAAATAAAATCCAGTAGATTCACAAGTTCAGAATCATGAATTATTGATCGATTATTAGGAAAGAATAAGTGAAAGTAAAAACGCAGCTGATGAACTCGCTTCGAACATAAGAATGTACAACCATAGAAGCATATGACGAAGTCAAACATTGAGTACCAGCGATATTGATTGAATAGAATTAACAAGTCATTGGGCTCAAACAGTGATTATCTCGTATGAATCGATTTATAGGCTCAAGCAACAATATCGATGGGCTAAAATGTTGTCATGGACAGTAATGAACCTCAAAAACATGGACCCAAGATAACAAAGTGTAACAATGGATCCATAACAGGATTTTTGGGCCAAATTCTTTATTTAAACAAATAATTGTATGAACCGAAAACCGAACCAAATAAGCAATACGGGTTCGATTCGGTTCGGGTATTATTCGGTTCGGTTCGGTTCCGACCCGAATAACCCAAATAACATGTAGAAGATGATTAAGGAACCAAATAACCCGAATAACATTTACAATGTGATTATAAATATTGTATTTTGTATCACTCGAATGGAGTTTGATCATAGTAGAAACTAGAAAACAACGATGATGAGACGATTATTTTTTCCAAACGCAAGGGCCAACTTTTTTTTTTCTTATCGTGAATGTACTTTGAAGTTTGAACTTTGAACCGGTGATGATCGATCAATGAGTCCAGGTTATCGTAAGTCGCAAGGGCAGTAGCCGCAACTATCGATCAAAGAGTAATGTCGTAAGGATGAGAAAACCTCAATCGATCAAAAAGTAATGTCGTCGACTCGTCGATTTGGTGTAATACGGATAATCGAATTCAATTGCGTTGATTTTTTTGGTGTATTGTGTGGGTTTTGTTGGATAACGATCGACAGAAAAGAAGATCGAATAAGCAATCATGTTAGGGAAAAAAATGCGATTTTTCATATTCGGTTCGATCGTTTTGGACCGAATAAGCCCTTATTCGGGTAACCCGAACAGAATAACCCGAAAACCGAATAAGCCTTATATAGATATCCGAAAACCGAATCGAATTGCTTATTCAGGTCTAATTCGGTTAGGTCCGGTTCAGTTTTCGGTTCGGTTCGAATTTTCGGATCAAATTCTCATCCCTTTCTCTATTTAATAAAGAGTCAGAACCTCATTAAGAGAGGAACATTTCTCATCCAAAATGTCATTCAGAAATATAACATTTATCACATTCCTCATGTTTCTACGCAATTAAAAATGAAGAATAATACTTTTTTCATGCATGATATTTCAAGTTGTCATGATCCTCAACCACAAAGTGACCTTTAAGTCGAATTATGTTTAATGGTGTAGTGTTACATATTTGATTTAGCTAACACGAGACATATCAACCCTAAAAACATTTAATATTATAAAAATATAGAAATATCATATCATATTATCCTAAACTTTTATTTTTATTTTAAATAAGACCTAAGAGCTTTTTAGTAAGAATGTGTTTTTATTAAAAAATTGATTGAAAATATATAAGACCCAAACAATTATCGAGAAATTCATATGATTAATTTATTCAAGCATGTTAGGGTCTCATATATTTTTTATTTTTTTTATTTGTAAATGATTGAAAATATATGTGTTGGTCATGTCCTTTTTTATTGATTCTTTGGGTCTAATATATAAATTGAAACTTGAAAACATAAGTATTGTTCCTACTAAATATCTTTAAATTGTGTAATCTATTTAAATTATGAAAAAAAAAACATGTGGATTTAGTCAACAAAATTTTGAATGTCAATTGTGTAATAAGTTTAACAAGTTATGAAATGTTATATAAATTATTAAAAAAAACATATATGAAGATAGAGTCTTCAATTTTAAAGACCAAATTGAGAATTACTTGGATCATTTTGTTATAGAGGCGAAAAAAAATAAAAAATAAAAAAAAATGATATTTTGCTAAATCTGAATGGTGTGGGCAACGTCCACAACGGTTTTTTTTGACGTGGCGTCACTCTCAACATTGTTACCACGCGAAACACTGACCCCTCCTTTTTGTTTTCGTCCGTTGTGAGCCTACCCATTAATCTTTAGGGTTGATAATTCTCGACACGACACGCGACACGACACGAAATAAATGGGTTTGGGTTGAGTTTTTCAACTCGCCAACCCGCTAACCCGTCAACCCGCCAACCTGTTTATTAAACGGGTCATATATGGGTTTCTCAAAAAATAAACGGGTTGACCCGCCAACCCGTTTATACTCTTAATAAAAAAATATATTTTATTTTTAAATGTATTTATGTATCAAGTATGAATATTTAATAAGTATTATATAATATATACCATTGATTCATAGACAATTTGACTGTTTTGACATTTTGAGTCGTGGTGAATGGTCTAAGGTCGTAAGTTGTAACCTATAAGGCTAAGTATGTAACATGTTTCTATGAATGTTTATAATTTTCATTTAGATGTTTAAGACTTAAATGTCTAAAATTCGGACCCACGAACCCAAATTTGACCCACAAACCAGCCAACCTATGAACTCGTATAAATAAATGGGTTGGCGGGTCATATATGGGTTTATGTTCCAAACCCGCCAACACGTGACCCGCCAACCCGTGACATGTATATTTAAAGGGGTCGTGTTTGGGTTGACATATTTTGACCCGCCAACCCGCGACACGCCAACCCGAACACGACACGATTGCCAGGCCTATTAATCTTCGTTGCCCTCGTAACATTTCATAACGTGGAACGACCAGAATTTTGACCGTTGTTGAACGGTAACATGCAAAATAATAATAATAATAATAACTTTATTTTATTTTATCTATAAATACTCTCTCAAACATAATTTTTTTACCAAAGATTCTTTTATCATCTTCAATCTATTTTCAACTTAAAAAAAACTCAATTTTCCTTTCAACCAACCATGGAGCAAAATCCGAACACCTCGCCTCCAAATACAAACACATCCATCTCGATGAGTTTCGCACAATACGAAAGTTATATGAACATCCTCACCTAAAACTCACCCCAATGCAATTTCTTACATTCTCAATGTAATTTCCTACATCCCTTTACATGCAGCAAAACCCAAATCTTCAACAAAACATTTTCAGTGCTTTCAGTTTCATACAACAAACAGTCACACAATCACCACCCACGCAACCACCACTAGAAATTGTTCCTGAAACAGAAGCGGGAGGCAGTTAGAAAAGGAAAGGGAAAGAAAAAGGGAAAAGGAAAGGGAAGGCAATCGCGGATACAAAATAAAAACTCCACTATTTTGGACATCGGAGGAGGAGTATGCTTTGGTGGTGGCTTGGTGCGAGAATTAAAAGAATCCAACCATAAGAAATGATATTCGAAAAGTTAGGTTTTGGGAAGTCGTGCTCGACAAATTCCACACGCTTATGAAGAAACAATTATATCGGAATATCGACATGCTTAACAGAAAATGGACTATGATCAATCGTTGGTGCACCAAATCTAATGGGATTTTCATGAGAGTAGAATCGCAAAAGCAAAGTTGTGCGAATGATTTTGATGTTTGCAAAGCCGCGAGGGAACAATATCAAGCGTAAATGGGGCACGATTTTGAGTTTAAAAATATGGGAGATTGTTAGGCTAGATCCAAAAATAGAATAAGACGTTGATATCAGGGGAGGCACAATCAAAGAGATCACACAATTATAGTTCGTTTGACGTTTCTGACGCACGAACATACGTCGACCTCAACGCATACATGGATGATATCCCCGACGACACCGAAGAGATCCCCCCCCCTTTCATGTCGATTGGTCAGACGCGATAAAGCAAAACGGGCTCAACGTCACGCGGACGAAACTGATAGAAAGGCACAAGAGTTGGCGGAAATGAAAGCAAAGATCGACTAACGCAATCTGATTTCCCAACAAAAGGTTGATGTGCAACGTGAACACTTATAGTTTCTTCGTAAGCAAGCGGAGAAATATCAAATGACGAATGATTTAGCAATTATTCAGACCAGCAAATAAAATATGGGACCACGAGAAGCGCTAGTGTTCCGGAAGATGAAAGAGAAAATCGAAAGTCAATATTTAGATAACTAGTTGATCAGTTTTTAGTGTTTTAGGACTTTTTTTTTTGCGTTCAATGTTGTGTGTGTGTGTTTTTTATATATTTGTGAGTGTAATTTTTTTTTTTTTTAATGTTATGGTTAATCTAGGAGTTAATTAAATTGTATGTTTTGTTTTTTTATTAATCCAATATATTAAAAAAATATAATGAAAAAAAACAATCAAAAATAAATTGAAAACCCAAAAGTAAAAAATAAAAAAAGAAATGATGATATAGAAAATTAAAGACTAGTTGTTTATTTTCTTCTTTGATGTGACAATAACATGACATATGAAATGATAATTTTTAGGAGTTTTTAACTACTTGGTCACACCCATTAGTATAAATAAAACCTCTTATTCTCTTATTTATTTATTTATTTATTATTATTATTATTATTATTATTATTATTTGGAGATAAATGAATCTAACAAATAATCGTAAATCATAATCAATCAAAATTTAATCAAAAGCCCATCACGAGAAGCAACAAAGTTTCATTATTAGATCTCGTCTTATCTCACTCTCCCCGTCTCTCTCACGCAGACTCTTCAAAAGGAGAAGTGAAGCCCAACGCCAAAACCGTAAGCTCACCGCTCTCTCCCATACTCGCCGATCTTCTACCGGTAATTCAATCAACATTTTACACGTTTATAAACACTTTTCAGATTATACATGCCTGTTTTTTTGTGTAATCGCGTGTGATTTTGGTGTTGTGAAAAAGAAATTCTAGATCTTCCGATTGCAACGGTTAGGGTTTTGGATTTTGATTACTGTAAGTTGATTGAGTAGTTGGGTGTTTGTTTGATTTCATCTATGGTTATATAAAGTATTATTGAATCAGAACATTAGGTAATACAATGGGGTACAGACGATGAGACGAATACGTTGGTTGTTTTGGATATCTGAGTTCTGATAAGCGTTTGTTGATAATTTGGTGAAATAAGCCTAGATCGTTAGGTTATCGTAGTTGTTAGGAGTAGGTGATCCGAGCGTAAATGTGATAGATATTGTTTAGTAGTTTAATTCTTCTTGGTTTACATGTATGCGATCCGACGTCTTTTTCTATCGTCTCTGATGGTGTTTCAAAATTTCTTTCAGTTGCTTGATATATTGTATTGATGAATTTGTTTTTATACAGGGGGTTTGCTTGTGGGAAGTTTTGGTGATTCAGTCGATATTTTTTTCTCAGTGAATAGTGATGGGTAAAGGAGCCCAAAACTATGGGAAGAAAGACAACACAGGCAAAGCTTCATCCTCCGATCTAAATAGCTATGCTGCTTGGGCGAAAGAAACACGTGAATGTGAAGAGAAATATAAGGTGGATAGAGAATTTGGTCTATCAGATGCAGAAGTTGAGAAACGATTAGAGATCCATGGGTTGAATGAACTTGAGAAGCATGAAGGACCATCAGTTTTCCGTCTAATTTTAGATCAGTTCAATGACACACTAGTTAGAATCTTACTTGTTGCTGCTGTGATTTCTTTTGTCCTGGCCTGGTATGATGGTGAAGAAGGTGGAGAGATGGAGATCACAGCATTCGTAGAGCCTCTGGTAATTTTTTTGATACTAATTCTTAACGCGATTGTTGGTGTTTGGCAAGAAAGTAATGCTGAAAAAGCTTTAGAGGCCCTTAAAGAAATCCAATCAGAACACGCAACTGTCATACGCAATGGCAGAAAAGTTACAGGCTTACCCGCAAAAGAACTTGTTCCAGGTGATATTGTGGAGCTTCGTGTAGGGGATAAAGTCCCTGCTGATATGAGGGTCTTAAATCTAATCAGTTCAACACTTAGAATGGAACAAGGCTCTTTAACTGGAGAAAGTGAAGCTGTTAGTAAAACCACCAAACCTGTTGCTGAAGAGACTGATATCCAAGGGAAAAAGTGTATTGTATTTGCAGGGACAACAGTTGTAAATGGGAATTGTATTTGTTTGGTCACAGAAACAGGGATGAATACCGAATTAGGAAAAGTGCATTCCCAGATCCACGAGGCCTCACAGAGTGAAGAAGACACACCATTGAAGAAGAAGTTGAATGAGTTTGGAGACCAATTAACCATGCTAATTGGGATAATCTGTGTTTTGGTTTGGCTTATAAACGTGAAGTACTTTCTCACATGGGAGTATGTTGATGGTTGGCCAACAAATTTCAAATTTTCATTTGAGAAATGTACTTATTACTTTGAGATTGCTGTAGCATTAGCAGTTGCTGCTATCCCAGAAGGTTTGCCAGCTGTGATTACTACTTGTTTGGCTCTTGGGACCCGTAAGATGGCCCAGAAGAATGCCCTTGTGAGGAAATTACCAAGTGTTGAGACTCTTGGGTGTACCACAGTGATTTGTTCTGATAAAACTGGCACTCTGACCACTAACCAAATGGCTGTGGCTAAGCTTGTTGCTATGGGTCCTACAGCAAATGCTGTTAGATCTTTTAATGTGGAAGGGTCCACATATAATCCATTAGATGGAAAAATACAAGATTGGCCAGCTGGCAAAATGGATGCTAACCTTCAAACAATTGCAAAGATTGCTGCTTTGGCTAATGATGCTAGCATTGAGCGATCTGACAAAGGGTATGTTGCTGGTGGAATGCCTACTGAGGCAGCACTAAAGGTACAGTAAACAGTAATTTTAACAAGTCTTCATCTTTATTCCCATTGAACCCACACTTGTTTTAATGTATATATATAACCTCTTTCTATTCTTCAGGTTCTTGTTGAGAAAATGGGACTTCCTTCGGGTTTGGATTCTGGTTCATCTAAAAATTACAACGACCTTATGGGTATGTCACAATGGCTATCTTCTTCTCTTCTTCTTATTTTTTTCCTTTTTATGCATATGAGCTGATTCGTTCTCATGTAATGTTGTGAAATAAAGGTTGTTCTCATGCATGGAACCAAAACGAGCACAGGATTGCTACTCTTGAGTTTGATCGTGATAGGAAATCTATGGGGGTTATTGTATCCTCAAACTATGGGAAAAAGTCCCTGCTTGTAAAGGTAAAACAATCCCATATTTGGTTTCAGGGTTTTTTCTCATTTTAGTGTCTAATGTTTGTCCAAATGGAAAGTATTAACAAAATTGGTGCTCAATTTTTTACAGGGTGCTGTTGAGAACTTGTTAGAAAGAAGCTCCTACATCCAGTTGTCAGATGGGTCTGTTGTTGAACTTGACCAGAAGGCAAAATCAGTAATCCTAGACAGCCTTAATGAATTGTCCTCAAGTGCATTACGTGTATTGGGTTTTGCATACAAAGATGACCCTTCAGAGTTTGCAACATATAATGGCGATGAAGAACATCCTGCTCATAAACTTTTACTTAATCCTGCTTCTTATCCTTTAATCGAAAGTAATCTAACCTTCGCTGGCTTAGCAGGACTTCGGGTAAGCAGTTAATACGTGTCTAAATGACCATTTTACCCTTATATTCTAACAAAAAGTTCTTCAGGTTAAGTGTTTAACCCATTAAGTCAAAAAGAAACAAGAAAAGATTCTAAAGTTTTTTTTTCCCAGGATCCTCCTCGTAAAGAGGTGAGGCAAGCAATTGAAGACTGCAGGGAAGCTGGGATTCAAGTAATGGTGATAACAGGAGACAACAAGAATACAGCTGAAGCAATTTGTCGTGAGATAGGTGTATTTGGTCCAAATGAGGATATAAGTTCAAAAAGTATTACAGGGAGACAGTTTATGGAACATCATGACCAAAAAGGTCATTTGGCACAGAAAGGAGGGCTGCTTTTTTCAAGGGCTGAGCCACGTCACAAGCAAGAGATCGTAAGGCTGCTAAAGGATGCTGGTGAGGTGGTTGCCATGACTGGTGATGGTGTGAATGATGCACCTGCTTTGAAATTGGCTGATATTGGGATTGCAATGGGCATTGCTGGAACTGAGGTATATCCGCTTTGAAATATTATCTACTTGTAAACCATAATTTAATGCCAATCTTTTTTTTTTCTTCTTCAGGTTGCAAAGGAGGCTGCTGACATGGTTCTGGCTGATGATAATTTTAGCACAATTGTGGCTGCAGTTGGAGAAGGCAGATCCATTTACAACAATATGAAAGCCTTTATCCGGTTAGTTAATCAAACACTACCATAGTTGAACGTAGTCTGAAATGAAACTAATTGCATTTTTGTGTCTGATAGGTATATGATTTCTTCAAATATTGGGGAGGTTGCTAGCATCTTTCTAACTGCTGCCATTGGGATTCCAGAAGGCCTGATTCCTGTTCAGCTTCTATGGGTGAATCTGGTTACTGATGGCCCACCTGCAACAGCCTTGGGTTTTAATCCACCAGACAAATACATCATGAAAAAAGCCCCTCGCAGAAGTGACGATTCCTTGATTAGTCCTTGGATTTTATTCCGATATCTCGTAAGTTTTTAAAACCCTATGATTTTGAAAAATAATGGAATCGGAAAATTATTATTAAATGGAGTGTAATTTACCATGTCTTTGTTTGTGCAGGTGATTGGACTTTACGTAGGGTTAGCAACCGTGGGCGTTTTCGTCATTTGGTTCACTCACGACTCTTTCCTCGGCATCGACCTCAGCGGAGACAATCACAGCCTAGTCACCTTCTCCCAGCTCAGAAACTGGGACCAGTGTAAATCATGGGAGAATTTTACCGTTTCGCCCTTCAAAGCCGGCGACCAAGTTTTCAATTTCGATTCCAACCCTTGTGACTACTTCCATACCGGAAAAGTCAAAGCCATGACCCTATCCCTTTCCGTATTGGTCGCAATCGAAATGTTTAATTCCCTAAACGCCCTTTCAGAAGACGAGAGCCTGTTGACCATGCCACCATGGGTCAACCCATGGTTACTTCTTGCAATGTCAGTCTCATTTGGGCTTCATTTCTTGATTCTATACGTTCCTTTTCTTGCCCAAGTTTTTGGGATCGTGCCTTTAAGTCTGAACGAGTGGCTGTTAGTATTGGCGGTTGCTTTGCCTGTTATTTTGATCGATGAGGTCCTTAAGTTTGTGGGTAGGTGGACAATTGGGGCACAAACAAGGGCAAAATCGTCAAAGCACAAGGAAGAGTGAGTGATACCACAAGGTTGGTTCAGTCAGTGAAAACAAAACTTGCTCATATTTCTTATAATGCTCGCAATTTAATGACATGGTATTGTGGCATTGATTTATTATACTAGTTTTGACTTCTGATAGAATTAGAAAACTATTTTTCTTTATGTTTTCAGTATTAGTTTTTGAAACAAAACTGGAACATATTAATACCATGTTCTATCATGCCTTGTTTGTTGCAAGCTTTGTTTGTTACTTCCATTTTCTTCCTTTTGCATTGGTTGCAACTTTTAGTGATAGACAAACTTTCAGTTAGAAAATGTAACACTTTATGAAACAGAGTTTATGAATTTATATAACAGTAAAGATCAAGACATTTAAATGAAGCCAACCACCATATAAGTTGGTATCTTTTCTTATGACATTCTACATGTAAATTATTTCTAAGTTGAACATTGTACTTTGATATATAGTATATACTCACTGGCTAGCCTGTTGAAAATGGCATATTACAAATTAACTTGTAATATATTATACGTGTTAGATTATTTTTTATTTTATGAAATATTTTCGAACGTTAAAAGAAAATTACTATTTTTTTTCTTTGTCATGACATCATGTTTCAGGTTTTTATCACTAGTTCATGCTTTAAATTCATGTTATTTGCGAGGCATCGTGCATTTCAAACCTGTTTACAATAAAATGTCATTTCAACAAATAAAACATGTCTTCAAAAATCAACATTTCATGTTTAGATGAGTTAAAACGTGTTTACATAAGATATCATTTCATCACACAGGCTTCAACCTCTAGGATAAATAAATACAATGCTAATTTTACACAATATGTTTAACGCAGACATTAACGTCTAAGGCGAATACCATGCTAATTTTATATAGTGCGTCTAATAAACTAAAAACCCACCAAAATCAAAACCTGAACATATAACTACTCTAAACCAAAACTAAGAAGCAAAAAATTGAAGAAAGACAAGAAAATCTAACGCCGTACATGTTTTTAATGTGAAAAAGTCCACCCTATTCGAAACTCATCCCTTAATAACCTTATATGAAACGCTCATAAATTCGTAGTTATTTTTTCTGATACTTTAACTCACAGATTTTATTTTATTTTATTTATTATTATTTTTTTGTGAGCATAACATGTTTTCCACACAAGTGACGTTAGCTAGCGAAAAAATAATTTGTTTAGCACATATAAAACCGTGAAGCCCATTTAAGATTTGTAATGTAAACCAAACTAAGTGTAATTATTATTATTGTTTGACTAAGAAAGGACAAATAAATAGTTAATTAATACATCTTAGTTATCATCGACTAATCGTACAACGAATAAAAGAGCAAACGGGTAGCAAATTGCGTCGCCAAGCCTTTTTGTATGGTAAACCAATTATTTTGAATACTACATTCATAGATCTAGGATATGGTCCAATCTCCATCTTTGTTTTTTAGCTTTAAAACTTACTTAAAATGTTGATGAAAATGTTTTAAAAGATATCTGAGCATAGAACCTAAAAGCCAAACACTAAAAAGCATCTTTAACGACATAATATATGTAGAGTACAAAATAGAGTTTAGACTTATCCCACTATAAATTTTATTTTATTGTAACGTCCGGTCTCAGGTACGCATTTAAATTTAAGGCAAACTTCATATTTTACTTTTGGACTCGACGAGTTGGCGGCTCAACTCGTCAAGTAGGATCGACTCCAAGTCGGGGGATTAAGTGACCTACTCGACGAGTCGGAAGGCCAACTCGACAAGTAGGAACTATCTGAGTGAAACCGTAAATTGGAGGGTTTGCACACTATTTAAACAACTTATAAGGCTTCCACCCCAGCCTCCATCACCCCAAGCCCTGTCCTCGAAACCCTAAGCAGTTGTGAGCATCTTTGAGCTATTTAGTGCCATTTTGAGTAATCTTGTATAATTTGGAGCTTGTGTGAAGAAGAGAAAGAAGGAAGGCTTCAAGAGAAGGTTGCAGATCCAGGAACAACATCATCTTCTCTTCTATCGGAAAGTCACCGGAGCAGTAGATAGAGATTTCTCACCCAGAGTTTCAGCGGTCAGACATACGAGGTGAGTTTCCCTCCAGTAGGAACGAGTCTAAGGCACCAAGGTCGGCCCGTTTATGTAGTTATAGTATATCGGGGTAAGCCTGATGTCGGGGTTAGCTCGATGCAGTATATATGTTCAGTTTATTCTGGACTTTGGTCCGATGTCGGGGTCAGCCTGATGCAGTTTATATGTGTAGTTTATGTGTTTAGTTTATTCCGGACTTCGGTCCAATGTCGGGGTGATCCTAAGAAGTAGTTTAGTATGCTTGATGTCTTTGTGATTCATGCATGTGTATGTTATGTGTTATGTGTTTCGGACTCCGGTTCGATATAAGGCAAGCTCGATGCAGTTTATGTTAATATGTTATATGTTTGAGTTTATGTTATGATTTAGTTTATTCTGAACTTCGGTTCGATGTCGGGCGGGGCCCAATGAAGTGGGTAGGGCCCAAGTTATTCCGGACCAAGTCCGATGTCGAGCGGGACCCGATGTAGTGGGTCAGGCCCAGTAGTTGTTATATGTGATTTATATGGTATGTGGCTCACTAAGCTTCGTGCTTACAGTTTCAGTTTTTGTTTTAGGTACTTCAGCTAGCAAATGGAATGGCTCGATCTGATGACATGGCACACACCACAGTTGATTAGCCTGGGAGCTTATTCTGATATTTTATGGTACAGTTATTTGTTGACAGATTTTATGAGATTCTAGATACATGTTTGATGATTTTATTTTATGAGGATGAGATTATGTTGTCAAATGATTTTAAAAACAAAATTTTTGGCTTGTATTTTGGGGTGTTTCGTTTACACATTAAAAATAGAATGTGTTGGAGATGATATAATTTATAGTTCAAATTTAGAGTGTCACTATTAATTTTAAAAGATAAAATAAAGCTTGTTGGAACATTAGTATATTCTAAACTGTATTAATAATAATAAAAATAAGTGGGATTGCCTATGCGGCTATGCTCTTAATATACAAAAATGTTTTCAAAGATATTTGAACTTAGAACCTGAACCAAACACATTAAACTTAGGTTGTGTTTGGCGCGCCACAACTAGCTGATAAACTAGCTTATTTTTTTTCGAGCCTTTTTATGTTGTCGTATTTGGTAAGTCAAAAAGTAGCTTATAAGTTAGCGTTTTAAAAAGCTACTTAGACTAGCTTTTTTTAAAAATTTCAAATACATCCCTTAATTAATTATAAAAACGCATACTCTCACATGTTTTTTTATGTAATTTTATATATTTCAACTAGCTTTTCAGTTAGTTTTACCAAACGTCATTTTTTATCAGCTAACTTTTTAGCTATCAGCTAGCTTTTTATTTAACAACTAGTTATTCAGCTATCAACCAGCTTTTCAGCTAACAGTTAAGTTTTAAGCTAGTACGCCAAACATTGTCTTAACTTTATGTATATGTGTAAGGTATTCATTTACAAATGATTGAAATTACATTTTTCACAACAAAATAAAAATATGAATAACCCACTCGTGAATTTTTCACGAACTACACTAAAAAAGTGCAAAGAATATTTTAATCGATTTGACAAGAAAATATTAAACTTTATTTTTTTGATAGAAAAGTCTAAATTATCGGCAGTTTTTGACACTTTTACCATTTTTTCCTGATTAGCCGGTAATTAGGACTTTTTGTCAAAAAAAATAAAGTTTAGGACTTTATTGTCAAATCGTTGAAAATATTAGGACTTTAGTGTGTGTGTGTGTGTGTGTGTGTGTGTGTGTGTGTGTGTGTGTGTGTGTGTGTGTGTGTGTGTGTGTGTGTGTGTGTATATATATATATATATATATATATATATATGAAATTTAATGGTATGATACTGTTTAAGCATAAAAGTTATTGAAACATTCACTAATCTGCTAGATCCTATTAAAATTCTTAACGTTTGCTTCTTGTTAAATTGTTTTTTTAATCTCAACAAACCGACATTGAAAAAATTGAGATAATCAATAAAAAAAGATAGAAAGAATCAGAGTTGTGTTGGTTTTTTGCATCCTTAAAAATGGAGAATTAAGAAACTGAAAAAAAAGTAATTGCCCTTCTTTCCCTTCTCCACATTCACATCCTTTTGACTAGGCATATGTTGTTTGTATTTGTATATAGCCAGGACAATTCCGTTTTTTAGGTTTTTAATTTCTCCATTTTTTAGACTGAAAAAAACCAACACAACCCTGTTTTTTTTTTTATTATTATTATTATTATCTTAATTTTTTTCAATGTCGGTTTGTTCAGATTAAAAAAACGATTTAACAAGAAGTAAACGTAAAATATTTCAATAGGATCTCACTGATTAGAGAATGTTTAAATAACTCTTATGCTTAAAGAGTATCATACCATTAAATTTCTAACAAATATATATATATACTAAAGTCCTAATATTTTCAACAATTTGACAAAAAAGTCTTATTTTTTTTTCTTCAGTAAAGTCCTAATTGATTATTTAACAAGAAAGTCCTAAACTTTATTTTGTTGACAAAAAAAAGTCTTAATAACCGGCTAACCGAGAAAAAAATGTAAAAATATCAAAAACTATCGGTAATTTGGATTTTATTATAAAAAAAATAAAGTTTATGATTTTTTTATCAAATCGATGAAAATATTAAGATTTTACTGTATATATCCATATTTTTTTAGTAAAAAAGGTGTTTGTTTTGTGATATTTTCTATAAAAAATGATTATGAGATGAGTTTGTTAAAGCATCCCAATAAACATGATGAGATGTTATGTGATAAATATTTTTTTTTCTAAACTGTGTTTCACTAACTTTGTAAAGTTACATGTATTATATTTGACAAAATGATAAATTTATATTTTCAATAGCGTACATTTTATTTACACATTTATGGAGGGGCAGATAAACTACCTAGAAGAAAGAGTTCGACTGTTCAAGGGTAAAAGATGGCGGGAACTCTTGGCGCCATACCACGAACCCTCTCTTTGGCGGGCTATTTCATTCCTAGTAAACCCTACCCATATCGCCATTATCGTCCTCCTACATCTCGTTTTTCTCTAGTCAACTTCTCATCCAAACCATTCTTTCTTTGGCCAGTTTCAGCCATGTCCCACAACGGCGGCCCTGAAATCGAAGGACCCATCCCAAAGGTTCAAAAAATCGACGATCGAAATGGAAACTCAGACCACCAACAGCCTCTTTTCAGAGTGAAAAAGCTATCGGAGAAAGCAATTTTGCCTGCAAGAGGTTCGTCTCTTGCCGCTGGTTACGATTTTTCAAGGTATGTAAATCCTTTCTCCCCTATTCCATATAGAAATCCGCAATCAAACCCTAGTTTCGAAATCGACGAAATTCGGATTCGATTGACGATCATACGATTGTATTTAAGATTTTGATTTGCTATTGATTCAGTGCAATTGATACCAAAGTGCCAGCAAGGGGTAAAGCACTGGTTCCCACAGATTTATCCATAGCTGTACCAGAAGGGACATATGCTCGAATTGGTATATATTTTGGTCCTCCTTTGGTTGATTTTCGTAGAGTACTAGGGTTGTGTTACTTACAAACTACAATTTAACTGATTTGCAGCTCCGAGATCTGGTCTCACATGGAAGCATTCAATTGATGTTGGGGCTGGTGTGATTGATGCCGACTACAGGGGCCCAGTTGGGGTTATCTTGTTCAACCATTCTGATAGTGATTTTGAAGTGAAAACTGGTGATAGAATTGCACAGTTGATTATTGAGAAGATAATCACACCTGAAGTCGTTGAGGTTGATGATCTTGATTCAACTGTAAGAGGTGCAGGTGGGTTTGGATCTACTGGCGTTTAACGATTTGTACAAGTAATTGTGCTATTGAGAACTATTATTCAATTTAGCTCTTAGATTTAGGAACTTTACATGATTGTTTGATATAAACTGTTCGTGGTTTTTTGTGGAACATTTCGTCGAGCAGATGGTGGGTGTGTGAAAATGGTCATGTGGTTTTTTTTTCTTTTAAGATAGTGCATAAACCCTTTTAGCTATGATTTTTTTGATTTGATAAATCATCCAATTAAAAAAAATAACATTTATCAAATTGAAAGATACTGTTATAAAGTTAAAAAAAAATTAACATTTGTCAAATTAAATGATTAAATAATAGTGTTATAAGTAGTAAAAAAAATTATTTTATTAAAGAAGATTTTTAGATATTTATGGTTTTTTAATGTTTTTATTTATTTTAATTCAGTTAAATAAATTTAAAATTGATAAACTGTATTTAAATCGTTTTTTATATTTTTTTGTTTTTGAATTGAAAGTGTTAATGTTTTTTTTTTTAAGTTTTATGTCATTAGGGTTTTTATAACATCGTAAGCAACTTTATATTTGTATTTATTATTATTATTATTATTTTGTTTTAGGAATGAAAGTGGGTCTAAACCCGGACTGGATGGATTTGGATTTGAAAAATCCGAAACCGGTTATGGAATTTTGTAGAACCGGAAACCGGATTGGTATATAGGAACCGGTTCCGGTTAGGTTTTTGGTATGGTTCCTAGTAAAGTAGGCTTAGAACCGGAAAATCCGGAACATCAAAATGGGTAGGTTGGAATCGGATAAAGTGGGTTTAGAACCGAAAAATCCGAAAAAATCGATTTTTTTTTGTAATTACTTACTACTTAATGGGTTGAACTTTGAAAATTTTCATATTGATATCTCGATTTTTTGGGGGATTGTAACTTATTGAATATGAAACCAAAATTATAGTATAAAATAATGTATAAACTCTAAAATAAACTATGAAAATAACCGTATGTCAATCCGATTTTAAACGAATGTCATGTGCATATGTTAACATTTTCATATAATACAAACTACAAAAACAAATAGATGAAGAGTTGAAAATTTTCAGTTTTGATATCCCGACTTCGAAGAACTGTAAATCATTGAATAATATTAAATCAAAAATGACAATTATATTATAAAATCATTTACAAACTGTAAACTAAAAGGTGGAAAAAACCATATGTTAATCTGACTTCAAAAAAATTAGATATGCATGTTTTAAACTTTAACCGAATACAAAAAAATTGAAAAACTAAAAACTTACAGCTTTGATATATCGACTTTAGGGGAATGTAAGTCAATGAATATAAAATTGAAAATGACAAATTTATAGTCTAAAATCATGTACAAAAATTCTAAAATACACGTTGGAAAAAACCGTATGTCAATCGGAGTTGAAACGAATGAGATATGCATCTTTTAAACGTTTCACAAAAAAACGGTTCCGGTTCCAAAAACCGGTTTCGGTTTTTAGACCCGGTTTACCAGACCCAATGGACCCAAACCCAGATTACCGGAACCCAGATAAAGCCAATTTTTAAACCCGGAACCGGAACCAATTCTATATATTCCGGTACTAACGGTTCCGGTTCCTGTCCGGTTTTTCGGTTCTAAATATCATCCCTATTTTGTTTTTTGTTTTCTATTTTATTTATTATTTTTCTACTGTTTTTATTTATTTTGATAAGTAACGAAACATAGAAAAACAAAAAACAAAAACTTAAATATTGAAATTGTAATATACTCTATTATATTAATATATTTTATACTTTTCTTTTCTTTATTTTTTTTCGTTTTTTTGTATTTTTTAAAAATTCTTTTTGGTGTTTGAGTTTTTGTTTATTTTGGTTATTTATGATTTTTAACTTTTTTATTTTTATTTTGATTGAAGTAAATAAAAAAGTTATATTTATATTTGAAATTTTGGCTTACTTTTTTTTCTTTATGTTTTTTTCTTCTTTGGTGGTGTTATATATATATATATATATATATATATATATATATATATATATATATATATATATATATATATATATATATATATAAGTTTAAATTGAAGATAATATTTTTTAATTTGATAATAGATTGAAATAAAGAATAAAAAAAATAATAAGAGGCCGACTATACAAAAAAAGTTGCTAATATTTTAAATTGAAGTTTTTTCTTTCATTGAATCAAAATAAATAAAAATATTAGAAAAATTATAAATAACTAAAATTATATATATATATATATATATATATATATATATATATATATATATATATATATATATATATATATATATGTGTGTGTGTGTGTGATTTATATTTATAATTAATATATACAAAATTTTAAATTTATAAAATTACACAAATAGTCATTCATGTAATTTTGCAAATAATAGAGACCAATACCATGACACTTTCATTTAAAGTTAGTAAAATGAGATATTTTACAAGCCATTGGGACCAATTATCAAATTTTGTGATAAAAAAATCACCCATTAATCCTAGCTAGATGCTTTGGTAAAGTCGATGTTATACTTTAGAGCATTTTCAACCCACTCTTATTCTACATTTCTTCCCTCATTCTTTTCCAACTCACCTCTATTTATTCCCTCATTTTGGGGGATATGAATAGTATTACACCAAAGTTATGCCAACAAGCGTCGATCGGACCTGGAGTTCCAGGTCGGGGATATGGTGCTCCTGAAAGTGTCGTCTTGGAAGGGCGTTATTCGATTCATGAAGTGGGGAAAGTTGGGCCGCAAGTATATTGGACCCTTCAGGGTTGTAGCCCGGGTGGGCAAGGTGGCATATAGGTTGGATCAGTCAGTCGAACTCAGTCAGATACATAGCACTTTTCACGTCTCCCAGTTACGGAAGTGTCTCGTGGACAATTCGGCAGTGGTGTCATTAGAGGACATTCAGGTTGATGACAGCCTGAATTACATCGAGCGGCTTCTGGCAATCTTCGACCGAAAGACAAAGGATCTGAGGAACAAGAGAGTCGAGTTGGTGAAGGTGCAATGGCAACACCGAAAGGGTTCGGAATGGACGTGGGAGCCGGAGGATGAAATGAAGGAGCATTACCCCAAGATTTTTCAGGACCGAGCAGCAGACTTCCAGGACGAAGTCTATAATAAGTGGGGGAGATTTGTAACACCCGATTCCTGGTACGCATTTTATTGATGTAATTATCACATTTTGGCTTGGAACTCGGCGAGTTGGAGGCCCAACTCGTCGAGTAGAATCGATTTTGGACACGGGGGTTTAGTGACCGACTCGACGAGTAGGAGTTGTCTGGACAAAACCCTAACATTTAGGGTTTGCACCCTATTTAAACAACTTATATTCCCCCATCTCAGCCTCCATCATCCCTTGTACTCCAAGAAAGGCATTGCCTTGAAACCCTAGCCTTGTTTGAGTGTTCTAAGGCCATTGTGTGCATTTTCGTGGTTTGTGAAGCTTGAGAAGAGGAAAGGATCTTGGGAGCTCAAGTTGGAGCTTGGAGATCCAGAGATTTCGTTCCATTTCCATCTCATTTAAGGTAAAAAGCTCCTATCTTGATCTTCCATGTAAATAATCATCTTTAGGGCTTGGATATTGGTATATTAGGGCTTCTAATCCATTTTCGATTTGTGAAGTGTAATATGGGGTTATGACTTAATATTTGGGGCCATTAGGGGTCTTTATGGCATAAAGATGCCAACTTTGTTGCCATAAACACCCCATGCATCTTGTAGACTATCTTTTATGGCTTTTTGAGCCAAAGATCCCATGCATGTGCACCAAGCTTGAGGCTTTACGTGTAAAATGGACATTAGGAGGCCAAATCTATGGTTTTGATGTGTTAAGAAACATTTAAATCGGCTGTATATTAATGGTCAAGGATGGACTCGACGAGTCGTTCTTAGGACTCGGCGAGTCGGGGAGTGATAACCGCCAAATCCTTTCTGTCGATGGGCCAAATGATAGTGTGGAAAGTCCCCCAGTTGTTTAGGCTATTAAGGGACCTGGGAATCATGGTACTCGACAAGTGCTAGAACAGACTCGGCAAATCCAAGGCAATCTCCCAACCCATGGGGACGGACTCGACGAGTTGTTTATACAACTCGGCGAGTCACAGACTAGACACACTCATATGAGGAAGCTGAACTCGACAAGTTCAAGGAAGAACTCGGCGATTCAGTTAAAGATTGTCCTGATGTTATGATTGAAGGAGAACTCGTTGAGTTCTTTCTAGACTCCACGAGTAGAGTCGGGTTGGGAGCAGATAATGGGATGGGGACTCGACGAGTTGGCGGGCCAACTCGGCGAGTCGAGCCAACTGAAGGATGACTTTAACCTTGACTTTGACTTGGGTTTTGGGTTGAATCTTGTAAGGGTTATTGGTATGCATAGTAATCAAGAAAGATCGTTGTGTAGGGATTTAGGAATCGAGATGAGTTGATACCCGTGCCAAGGATTGTGTGGATACTTCACGACAAAGAGGTGAGTTACCTTCCAGTAGAAGTGGGTCTAAGGCACCAAGGCCGACCCACTAGTATGAGTTATAGTTGAGATGATTGTCTTTGTGATAATTGTATGGTATGTGTGATACGTTAATGATTACGTGTTAGTATGCTATTATGCTATGTGTTATATGAAAATAGGGGTTGGATAGACCCCGATATCGGTCGAAAGGACCAAAGGGTTAGATTGTGCCCAGTCATGTTAGTTATCTTATGTTATTTGCTATGATTTTATGTGATAGTAGTATAGGGGTGAAATAGTCCCCGATGACCGGTCAAGAGGACCGAAGGGGTAGGCCAGCACCCAGATATGCTAGGCTAGGTTACCGGTCGAGAGGACCGAATGGGTAGGCCAACACCCTGGTATGCTAGGCATGGTTACTAGTCGAGAGGACTGAAGGGGTAGGTCAGGCACCCAGATATTCCTGGCATTATGTGTTATGTATGGTATGTGGTATGATGGGGGAACTCACTAAGCTTTGTGCTTACGGTTTCAGTTTTGGTTTCAGGTACCTCTTCGTCTAAGGGATGGAGTCCGCAGTGTAACTGCGCATCACACACACTCATATGGATTCCGCATGGAGGTTTCTGGGATTGTACTTTGATTTTTATTACTTTTGATGATATGGTTTTCATACATGTTGTTATGATTTTTATAAATTGATATGACACTGGCGACGCCCGTATCACTAAGATAGTTGAGTGTGGGCGGGGGGCCGTATTTCCTTAAGTGTGGGCGAGGCTCGTATCTCCTAGTTGCATGTTATATGTTATGAGTATGATATGGGGTAGTTTAGGGGACTCACTAAGCTTTGTGCTTACCGTTTTCAATTTTGGTTTCAGGTACTTCCAGTAGCAAAGGGAAGAGCTCGGGATGATTGCAGTGCACACACCATTCGTTCAACCTGGGATGTTTTTAGACTCTAATATTTTGATGCATGATTTTGATACAACATTTTTTATGATGATTTGAGATACATAACTTATGATTTTACTGTGATGTTTGATGGGTTATGGTTTTTCTTAAATGATTTTAAAACGAAAATTTTGGACTATATTTTTGGGATGTTTCAAATTGGTATCAGATCTTTGGTTTGAGGGATTCGGGCACACACTCTGGTGTATCCGAACTCAAACTGAGGATATGGTATGAAAAATTTCAAAAGAAAATTATTTTTCGATAAAAATAATTTTTAAAAGAGAAAATAACTTTGAAAATAAAAAAGCGTATGGTGCATGCAATCAGCCGAGCTCAAGTAAGTACTCCCAAATTACCCATACAAGTTTATGTTATGATATGTTTATGAGAACTGCATGCAATATTAGGGCTACGGATCTATGAAGGATGCCTTATGTGCCTATTATATGTGTATCAGCTTTATGAACTGCATGCTAGTACATATTAGTCAGTGATATAATGGCCTGATTAGGATCTGCTTGATTATGTTTACTCAATGCTCACATGCTTCTTGCTTTGTGCGTTTAGGATTCTAGTTATCTTGCACTAACTTATAACGAATATGTTAAGTTACATATTGCAAGGACTAAATAATTTCAGAAGGTTAGGTATAACTCTATTTCGCAACTCTTGTTTGAGTCTAACCGTTGTAGGGTAGGATCTCTCATTCGAAGAATTATCTAGTCTTAGTGATATGTAATGTTATTCACGAGCTAGTTAATGGGAGATAACAGGGACTTCTTATGCAGCTCATGGCGGAGAGTGGGATGGTGATTACCACAGGGCAAGCCTAAGAAGAGAGTAGTGTGTGAAGCAGTAGTAGTAGAAAGGACTTGGTGAAGTCAAGTTAGTTCTTGAGGAAAGTATGGATAGATGTGGAAGGTAGTATGGGTCGGTACTACTGAAAGTGGAGGATCAGTACTCGAATGAAGGGAGGCTGAGATGAATTTAGGGAACTTGTAGTATATGTGATCCCTCGATATATGATTAGTATTCTGACGTTTGTTATGATATGTTTTTCAATATGGTGGTACTACACACTAGACCAGTCGGTGGTTTAGGCGTCGGTGAGGGATAAGGCTCGGCCTCTGGAGCCGGGTACCCGGGAAGCTAGATGACCAGACATGGGAGTTCATCTTCTCTGATATCATGCGTAATATCCTGAATCAAACTCATGTGATCTTCGGCACGCTCAAGGAGGATATTTTGGAGATTTTGGATGAGAGACAGAGTGCCTTCCGCACAGAGGTGACGGCCATGATGAGGTAGTGCATACTGACATTCGGGAGTTTAGAGCTTGTGGAGCTCCCGATTAACATGGGGCTCGGGACCCCATTGCAAGCACCAGATGGTTGGCGGATTTTGCCAGCACATTCCGCACTACCAGATGGCCCGAGGGGGATAAGGTTCGACTTACGTATTGTCTTTTGAAGGACAGGGCATGTGACTGGTGGGAGGAGGTTGGACATGTTGTGGGTGATGTTTTCCTTGATACTATGACCTGGAGTGACTTCTCGGTTAGGTTTAGAGTCGATTTTGCACCTGTGATAAAGGTGCAACAGCTTGCTATGGAGTTACAGGACCTTCAGCAGATGATTGAAACGGTGACAGAGATCACCGTTATGTTAAGGGAGAGGGCCCTTCTCGTTCTGCACTATGTAGCGGACGAGGAGATGAAGAAAGCACGATATCATGAGATGTTGCGGAGTGATATTCGCTAGTTTGTGAGCCACTCCAACCACATGACACTAGAGGACATTATTGCTAGGGATCGAGAGAGAGAGGGAGAGAGAGAGAGAGAGAGAGTTGGATTTGGAGATGGAGAGGAAGAGGAAACTAGAAGGGGTTCATACAGGGAGTGAGGGCAAGAAGCCCATGGTAGATTCCCGATGAAAGGGCCAGTAGGGCCGAGGCCGCTGTGGCAAATGTGGCGGGACACATAATGGGGTATGCTGGGCAAGTAGTTCGGGTTGCTTTAAGTGCAGCCGAACTGGGCATTTGAGAAGAGATTGTATCATACCAGATTTGCTTCCAGTACAATCAGAGGGGACACAAGCAGTCCCAGTACCCAAGTTTAACAGCAACAACATGGTAGGTGGCAGCACTCGCTCCTGCTACATTAAGGATTAACGACGGCCTCCAGGGTCGGGCGGATGCGCCAGTGGTGAAGATCAAAGCCTTCCAGTTGACAGTAGAGGAGGCACAAGCAGTTCCCAACGTGGTGACGGGTATGTATCTTCTATGTCTCTTTATTTATATTGATTATTGATTATGTTTATGTGTTTTGTTATATGATCGTTCTTAGTGAAAGGTATATCAGCTTTGGTACTGTTTGATTCGGGTGCCACCCAATCTTTTGTGTCGCTCGTGCTCATCAAGCGAT
The DNA here is from genome assembly GCF_052625555.1 of Lactuca saligna. Taxonomy (NCBI): domain Eukaryota; kingdom Viridiplantae; phylum Streptophyta; class Magnoliopsida; order Asterales; family Asteraceae; genus Lactuca; species Lactuca saligna. The sequence continues at coordinate 89,616,706 of NC_136424.1, read as the reverse complement.
TCACAAGGGCTCCTGGAGAGCTGAGTTGCCCGCTTGATGTGGAGATAGTATACGATAGGATCGTCAGGGTTGCGAGGGTTCACCAAGGATGTACACTGCAGTTATTTGATGATCAGTTTCCTGTGGATCTAGTCCCTATTTCCCTGCGAGGGAATAAGGTTATAGTTGGTATGGATTGTTTGAGCCTCAATAGGGCAATGATCGACTGGGAGCAACAACTAGTGAGGGTTCGAACTCCAAATGGGGGAGGGTTAGTGATTCATGGCGAGAGGCCGCATGGTGGATTAACTTTATGCTCAGCAGCGAGAGCGATACGCTACCTTCGGTAGGGTTGCACGGGTTGTGTCGCATATGTCATGGATACCTGATATAAGGGTAATGCGACAGTCAATGACGTGCCAGTAGCGTGAGAGTGCCCGGACGTATTCCTAGAGGATTTACCTAGGATACCTCCAGAGAGATAGGTGGAGTTTAGGATTGACCTAGTCCCTGGTACGACTCCAATAGTTAAGGAACCATATCGGTTGGCTCCTTCCATGATGCAGGAGTTGTCTACGTGGCTGGAAAAGCTGCTAGACAAGGGATTTATCAGGCCGAGCAGTTCGTCATGGGGAGCCCCGATCCAGTTTGTAAAGAAGAAGGAAGGGTCACATCGCATGTGTATAGACTACCGACAACTGAATAAGATAATGATGAAGAATTATTATCCCCTCCCTAGGATCGGTGATTTTTTTTACTAGCTACAGGGCGCATGTTGGTTCTCCAAGATTGATCTACGATTGAGTTATCACCAGATGTGAGTCAGGGATGAGGATATGCAGAAGACAACTTTTAGGACCCGCTATGGTCACTATGAATTTGTGTTGATGCCTTTTAGGCTCACCAATTCTCCAGCCACATTCATGGACCTCATGAACCGCATGGGGAGCACTTGAGGGAGGTGTTGGAGACACTGAGGAGCACTTGAGGGAGGTGTTGGAGACACTGAGGAGCACCTGAGGGAGGTGATAGAGACACTAAGGATGGAGAGACTTTTTGCAAAGTTCTCCAAGTGTGAGTTCTGGTTGCGTACGGTGCAGTTTCTTGGGCACCTTGTTACCCGTAAGGGTATTTTGGTCGATCTGGTCAAGATTGAGGTTGTGATGCAGTGGGACATTCCAAGGTTTGCAACTGAGATTCGGAGTTTCCTTGGTCTAGCGGGTTATTACTGGAGATTTATTCAGGGCTTCTCCAAGATTGTTGTTCCTTTGACCCGACTTACCAAAAAGTTGGTGACCTTCCGCTGGGGGCCTGAGCAGCAGGCAGCCTTCCAGACTTTCAAAGTTACTTATCGTCTAGAATTGTGGTTTGTTGTGATGCTTCGATTACGGGCATGGGTGCGGTATTGAGCAGTGAGATAAACAAAGGAGCCTACAAGATACATTAAAGTTACTTATCGTCTAGAACTGTGGCTCAACACTTCTTCGATGTATGGACTTATGTCCTTAATTCTAGTGTTGATAGGGTGACTGGGGGGGGGGGGGGTCTGATAAAGTAGGTATGTGTGAATTTTTTTTTCTTTCTTATCCGCTTTGTCAATCATATGTTACCCCCTTTGCGTGATCGGAAGATCCGATCTGGGATGCAACATATGCACCTCTATTTCTATACATATATTTCTATGTTTTTCTCTATATATCTATGTCATTCATATGTAGTCCCCTCTGCGTAATCGGGAGATCTGACATGTGACACAACATATGCATCTCTATATCTATCTTCTCCCTCAAATAATAGAGCACTCACCTAAAGTAAATAGTTATTTGGAATTCCTTGATTGCTAGGGTATGTCGTGTATTGGGGTACACGTTCTGGTGAGCTTAAAATCGAATTGGTTCGGAATTAAAGGTTATCTATAGATATCACTTCTAAATTTAAGTAGACAACAATATCCTTGGTCGTCGTCAACAAAATGGTCTATTTAGGAATATAATCACAATGTCTTGTCGTTTATAATATGCCCAACTTGTCAATATCCTTTGTGTTTGTCACACCCCCAAACCAAGGATGGCGGAAACGTCCGGGGGTGGAGGATTTCATGTATAGCATCATAACCACAATTTCAATAGTAATTCAAGCAAACACAACCAACATATATATAATTGAAAAGTTACATCACTTGCATGAATTACATGTTTCAAAATCAATTACAATATGTTGTCAAAATATGAAAAGTTTGACGCCTCAACGTCCCATCCTCAAAAGCACTTGGTAACACGATTAATGCTTTCCTGTGAATACAAGTTGTTTGAAAAGTGTCAACACAAGGGTTGGTGAGTTCATAAGCTTTTATTAATAATCTTATTAGAAGTCTTTCACATGTAAATGTCGCGTTGTTTCAGAAAAATCCGATATTTTCCTTGAAATCCGAAAAATGTAGCCTTACAACCAAAGACTAGAATGTATGAAAAGTCATCGTTTCTTAGTAGGAATGTTGTGAGTTTAAAATGAATTGGAAAGTAAATTTATTTTATCAACCTAAAACCTACTTTGGTTTTTATGCAACCCCGTAAACTTTATGAATTGTTGTCTCCCTAAGTGAGTCGCTATAATCATACTGTGACTATGTGAACCTGCCACAACGTTTCTTAGGCGTCGCGAAAATGAAATGACATTTGTCACCCGTAGACCTGCAGGTCCCACTGTAGCTAGCAGCAAGGTGTGGGGTGTCAAACCCAATATAGATCTATATACAAGTATCACGTTCTCCCTCAAGGAGATTCTGATTATAACTACCGGGAATTATATCCCGCACTCGGACGTACGGGGAGAGAGAGAGAGAGTCTCACAACATAGGTTAACAAGTTTACTTGAAATGTGTGTGAATATAAATCTTTCTTGTATGAATGTACCCTTTTTGTACGAGTGCGTTGAGTGATGTATCATAAACTATACCTATTATAGTTTATCTAAAATGTATGTAATATGTATGAATTCTTTTATGGAAATGTATTAGTATTGTGAATTTATCAAACTATACATTTTATAGTCTAATAATACGTGTTCCAAAATGAATGAATAATATTTAATATTTAATATGAATGTCTTAATTCCAGTTCATAATGATAAACTAACACGGAAACACATTCAAATATTAGAACTTATGATTATACACTTTGCTCAACATAATACAAAGTGTTGTGATATTTACATGCTGTTGGCTAACTTTAGCCATTCTGCCCTGTATTTGGAAAAATCATAGAAAAATCATACGAAGTCGAAAACTAGATCCGTAAATTTTGAGAGTTCACAAAATGTGTCTAGTTTGCTCATAAATTTTATCTCAATTTATAATGACCTCTAACTTGGGTGAAAAAGTCCAAAATCACAGACTGGTCCGGATTGTTGTTTGAAATGATAGGCAGTTTTGTAAAAATCGCCATAAATTGTAGAAAAATCGTATGGAGATGTGCAAGTAGCCATTTTAAAGCTAAAAACTTGAACTATTTGCACCTTGTACAGTTTTGAAAACAAAAATGTGTAAGATGCCCAAAACAATCCGTGAATGGAGTTGAACTTTTCTGATGAAGGCTGTTAGAAAACTTTTGATAGGTTCTTAGTGTTTTAACTTGTATTCACCCCCTGAAAACTTGAGAAATCATGAAAATGTAGGGGTATGAACTCACCTTGAGTGATTTCAGTAGATGATTGTTGAAGAATGGAAGTGTTTAATTCAAGAACACTTGGAGATGCCTTGAAGGTTTTCGAGAATCTAACATCATAGTTAGGGAGTTTGTGTAAGCAACCAAAGATTTGAGTAGAATGAAGTGAAATAATAATAGGGAGGATGAATTTTTACTTACTAAGTGTGGAAGAACACTTGAATCCAGCCTTGGATCTCGAAAATTTGTGTAGAAGAGTTTGAGAGAAAAAGTGATGTTTGTTACTTAGTGGAATGAGAGAAATGAGAGAAAATGAGGAGTGTGGTTGATTGTTCCAGCTCAAAAACGTGGGAGTGAGTGAAATTTGAGTGTAAGGGAACATTGAAGTGACATAGGTAAGGTGGGGAGGTATGGCTGGTCATAGAGTGGGTGTGGGGTGGTTGCTTGTGACTTTGATTTTTTTTTTTTTTTTTTTTTTTTTTTTTTTTTTTTTTTTAACTTGCAAGGCACAATGGAATATATTACTCCTATAAAGGAAATTGACTCAATCAAGGACGATTTCACAATTAAAGTTCGGATCATACGTCTTTGGACTCAAAAGTCAAGAACAATGTCTTATAATTGTCTATATCCCATTTTTAGTAATTTATTCTCAAAGAACAATGCTATAATCTGTAATTTATCATCTTTTAGTTTAATTTTCTAAATATATGTGTGGTTGTCTATGTGTGTGTATCTCTTTAAAAATTCTGCAATTTCATCATTTTATGACCCCCCATTTGCGAAGTTGAGTATTTATTTCCAAAAATGCGAAACTCCAGGGACAATATTTGAAATCTTCTGTTTTCTTCCCCAATTCGCATTCTACTGTGAAATACTTCGCATCTTCATTCTTACACCCTTCGCATCCCTTCGCATTAATCACCTTCGCATTTTAACCTAATTAATCAAATGCGATTCACAAAATTTTTCATTCCAGATGCGAACACAGTTTAGTTCTTGAACTCTAAACTTGCGAAATCAAAAATTCATATGTTGAACCCATATGCGAATATTAACCCAATTGACTTCAAATTGATTCATAGATGCGAACACTCGATTGTTTTACTTTCGCAAAATGAGCATCAACAACTCCACAATCGAGTTTTTAAATTCTTGCAAACAACAATTTCATAGTCCTTGACTTCGCGTTTTTCTTCACGAATCATTCCTCAATCATCAATCCAATTGCGAATCAAAAACTCATATGTTCTTGCTTTATCGATTCATCGACTACACTCATACAAATGCGAACAATACTCAATTTCAAAATCGATTGAAACTTATAGCAAAGCTAAATCCAACTTCGCATTAATCACCTTCGCATTTTAACCTAATTAATCAAATGCGATTCACAAAATTTTTCATTCCAGATGCGAACACAGTTTAGTTCTTGATTAGTACGAAGGCTTAGGAAATTTTTAACACAAACTTTTCTCCTGTGATGTTTTCCCATTAACATAGCAAGTTATACAATACGAACATAGCATTCCTCCATGTTCACACAGATACTGCGAGTAGTCTCCTTATGATGCAAGGTTGGGTCCTTGAATAACTGTGGTAAGAAGGGTCTTTATGACTTTGTGATACACAAATACTTTTTAGTCACGATTACTTTTCAAGACGCGTTAGTGATTGATAACGAACATTCATTCGAAGGAACAAGAAGTGAATACTATTTTTCAACATTCAAATTTTCAACCCCATAAATCAAGGTGGAGTTGTACTTTAAGTTATGTGAAAAATTTCATTGAAGCCTCCTAAATAAATTCGTTGCTATATGTGAACTTGCTGAAACGATCCAGAAAAATTGGTCTCTCTGTTATTTTCTCTGAAGTTTTCTCATCGCTGCAAGTGCTAATTTTCAAGAATCCTTACAATAAACCTCTACACCCAATGTGTGTTCAAAGTTAGAATTTTAGAAGGAAGTCTAATTGTTCAAGATGAATTCATTCATGCGGAGGTTTATTTGTCCATCTTGAAGTTATGGAGAAATCGAAGATAAAAGCTGAAGCCAAGAACAAAGCGAAGATTGAAAAATAAATGAAAGCTATAAACCAAGGGGAAGATTGTTAGGTCATAAATTATGGTTTAGTCTTTTCTTTTCATAAGCTATTAAAGTTCTTGGTCTAGGACTGAAAACACCAAGTTTTCGTGTTGTTTGAACCGAAATATCATGTAACACCCCGATTCTCAGGTATTGGTTATATAAGATTTGTTGGGTTAAGCTCTACTCGATGAGTTGGTTGACCTACTCGACGAGTTGTTTGACCCACTCATTGAGTAGCACCGGGATGGTATCCCAGGTTAAGTGACCTACTCAACGAGTCCATGTTGGGACTCGGCGAGTAGGAGCTGGCAGTGGAAACCCTAAATCCCGGAGTTTGCACCACTATTTAAAGGTGCCTTAGCCTCCTTTGGCCCGTTTACAATCTTTGAGAGTCTCCTTAAACTCTAATTCGTGTATGTGTGCCTTGGTGTGGTGTTGAAGCTTGAAAAGAGGACCGTGGAGGACGAAAGCTAAGAGTGCAAAGGAAATTGAAGCAAGGAAGGAGTGAGAGGCCGGATTTACCTCAGCAAGCATCCTTTGGAGGTATCAAAGTGCAATTTCTACTTCCCTTTTTCCCTTTTGTTGAGTTCTAGGGTTTTTATGGATTTTTAAGTTGGTATGATGAGCTATGGGCTAGATCTAAAGTTGTAACTTCAGATCTGGACCCTCCTTGGATTTGAGAAGCATAAAGTCATAGTCTTGGTTGTGATTAAGGTCCCTCTTGAGCATGAAGTTCCATTTAAGATCTTAGAATAGACATTTGGAGCCTTTAAGGCCATGCATGCACGTAAAGTTTGCAACTTTACGTGATAAGCATGCCCTAGAAGCTTGGATGCGTGATTTGGAGTCGCTGCCTGGCTCAAACAAGTATGTATGGAAAGAGGACTGATGGACTTGGCGAGTCGCAAGGTTGACTCGGCGAGTCATATGAAGATGGTCGGAAACTCGACGAGATGGATGAACAACTCGGCGAGTCCGATGAATATCGCCATAAGAATCGACGAGTTGAAGAACAACTCGGTGAGTCGGATGTGTTTTCTCTTGGATATGTATGAGTGTGTAGCCGTCGAGTTGCAAGGAGGGAACTCAACGGGTGGCCTTAGAGTCCGAACGAAAATCAAAGGAACTCGACGAGTCACCCCGATGACTCGACGAGTTAGATTGTACTTCATAGAACTCGGCGAGTACGCAAGGGTACTCGGCGAGTTAAGGTCAACATGGACTGTTGACTCTGACTAAGAACTTTGACTTTGACCAGGGGTTGACTAGTGGGTTATGGGGTACCCTATAAGGTTAAGGACTCATGAGTAATCCGAGAGTTGGAGTTTACCCTTTGTGTCGACATCTGTGAGGTGAGTTATCCTGACTATATCGATAGGGTCTACGACACCAAGGCCGACCCTTTAGTTGTTATTGTTATGGTATGTTGCATGTGGTTATGATCTGTTAGTTCGGAATTGAGGTAGACGGTATGTTATGCTCTTATGATCTGTATGGATTGGTGTGTTAGTGACCTGCTAGGTCGGTACTCTAGTTACAGGAGAATTCTATAATTGATGATCAATGTGACATATATGTTTGATGTTTATATATGATTGTATATGATAGTATGCGCACATGGTTATTTGTTCGTGGCTGGGTTGAGGCGGTCATGATTTGTGTTGTAGGCCAATACACCCTATGTGTGGTCCGGGGAGACTGTAGGTCCACGTGGTGGACCAGTCATGCCGAAGGCTCGGAATGGATTCAGACAGACTGTAGGCTTGGTAGGGCGGTCCAGTCAGGCCGATGTCCCAGTATGTATGTTGATTGAATTGATTATTATTGTTGTGGTACTGTCAGTATGACATTGGTATTTTGGAGGTAGCTCACTAAGCCCTCGGGCTTTTAGTTTTCATTTTATTGTTTCAGGTACTTCAGGAGATCATGGAAAGGCGAATGTGTGACCGTACCGCTCCTCATCCTTTTAATAAATTATTTTTAATAAATTATTTTTAATAAATTTTGACTCATGTTACTATAGTTTTTTAAGTATCATTGTTATTGCTTTATATTGCCGTTATAATTGATATATTATTGTAAACCATGGGATCTTGATCTAATAGTGATTTAATGTTACGTTATAGATATTTGGTTATTGTAAGAAATATATTTATATACTCATTTCTAAATCGTGATTTGAAGTTATAAGAAAAAAAAGTATATATATAACATGCGGTGCGGTGCGGTTTGAACCGCAGTTTTATAAATACAAACCGCAAACCACACCGTAAAGTGCGGTTTGATAAAATGATGAACCACAAACCGTTCCGCGAAATTCTAAACCACATTATGCGGTGCGATTTTTTGCACAACCCTACTATGAACATATCCTTAAGAATAGTGATATGATCATGTCCTCGTTTCTGTTTTCGGAATTTCGTTTTATACTGTATTTTCATATAGATGAAAGGGTGATGAATTTTTTAGAGAGCTCGACGATTGGTAAATACATGTGATTATTATTTATCATTTTATTGATCATTATCTATTTTAAAAATAATTTATTTTTCTTATATCTAATTTGTTTCAACTTTCAACGATAGATCAATACATAATTTATTTAGTTTTGATTTATAATTTTTGAGTCAACTTAATTAAACTAAAATCCTCAGCCCGCGTAAATTTCCCACACAAAACCACGCACCTTTTCAATTTACTTTACTCCATGAACACCGTTGCCAAGTCATCGATCCGCATGATATCCCACGACATCGTGATCGTCGGTCATGATTCATCAACGGATAGAAATGCATGTAAGTAGCAGCCTCAGGTTTTAACTCCCCCGCTCACCCACTGTATATACAAACCACCAGTTGACACTCATCAGTCATCACAAGCTTCATCTACTTTTCTTCAGATTTTCAAAATTTCAGGTACTTTAGTTCGATTAACAACTTTTGATAGAATCTACATCCAGTTTAATTTATTTTATTTGCATTTGATTTAATTTGAAGTTCCTACTATTATTCGATTATTTTGATTTCAAAATTTCCACCTTTGTGAAATTTCTAATTTCATTTAGTCTTCAATTGTCATAGATTTCGGAGCAATTTGAAGAAGTCTGAAGATGTCAGGACGTGGAAAGGGAGGAAAGGGATTGGGAAAGGGAGGTGCGAAGCGTCATCGTAAGGTTCTGCGAGACAACATCCAGGGAATCACAAAACCGGCGATCCGCCGTCTTGCGAGAAGAGGAGGTGTGAAACGTATCAGCGGGTTGATCTACGAGGAAACTCGCGGAGTTTTGAAGATCTTTCTTGAAAATGTCATCAGAGATGCTGTTACATACACGGAACACGCCCGCCGGAAAACTGTCACCGCCATGGATGTGGTGTACGCTCTCAAGAGACAAGGCCGAACTCTCTACGGATTCGGTGGTTAGGGTTTTACTAGTGTTGTTGTTATGTTACGGATTTCTACTACTCGTTGAAATCGATTGTTAGTTTTTGTTATGCTCTATCTTAAACCAAACCAGAAGCAATAGACTGTTTCCGTATTTTGACTTCGCCAAATCAAATTCAAATTGGTTGCTTTTTCATTGTGGGAGCTATTTTGTGTAATTTTTTTTTCGAGGACATTGGACACCTATTTAATCTTAAATTACAAACATTATTTTCTCTATTGAAGAGTTAATGATCATTTACCTATTTTATTACGACTCACATTTCATTGAACACTCATTCAATCATAATTATCGTCTTATTCAACTTTTGTACAATTTGCATTGTGGATACTTATATGTAGCTTTTCTTCTAATAACTTATAATTTAATAATTTGTTGGTATCTTTTAAGTTTAAGTGGATTTTATATGAGTTTTGAAAACCATCAAAACTTTGATATAATAGAAATCTCATGGTGTAAATTGTATATTTGTATAAAACAGGATTTTATCTTGAACATGAAGAAATGTGAGGTCAAAAGATAGTGTCCTAAAACCTATGCAAAATTTTTGGAGTTGTTACGGTGGAAAACAAAGTTACGAAGTAGCAAGTTAGTGTGATATGTTTTAACTTGGTCAAACTATCTAATCTAAGGCGAAGAGTTGCAAACTTGTTTGTCACAAACACAGTGATGAACATAATCACGAACATAGTGCAAATACTTGCCGACTAATGATCATTGACATAATACTTGCAGACTTGCTGATCCTACGCACATTATAAAATATGGTATGCACCACTAATGATCATTCATTCACACCTTAACACACAAAGAGAGTGATATTTTCTTGCTATAACATTGACATAATGCATAACACACCCCATCGTTAATAGTATACATCTTAGCTTTAGAAAAGTTGATTACCCTCGTAAATTTATTTGGTTGTGAGGAACCAAAGATCATATAGTTATTGGTCATAGTATTTTTTTCAAACAAATTACATAAATTTATTAGTCCAATTTATATAAAAAATAATTAAATATGTAAAGTTCAAAAACTTCATTACTTTCACATTTCATTATCCTTTAATTTTTAATTGAGTTATTTGTACATGTAAAATGTTTCATGAATAAATGCATAAATTATTTATTTTGATTTATAATTCTGTTTAAAGTACATAAATAATCAAGGCAATTTCTATTGTAATATTGTTATTATAGCCTAATAAGACTTGTTAATTCAAGTGAAAGGGCCATAATTAAACTAAAAGCTTGTCCCGCGTATTTTTCCCGCAATTAAACACCGTTGTCACGTTACCGATCCACGTGACATTTCATATCATCATGATCGTCGATTGCCATCCATCAACGGTTAGCAATGCCTGTAAGAAGCACATCCGGATCCACTCCCCAACTCAACCACTATATATACAAAACCCCCCAATTGTCAACATCACCACTTCTATTTGCATTTCTTCGTATCAACAAAGTTTCAGGTACAGATCCAAATTAACAATCTTTGATGAATCTTCATCCATTTTTTATTTTTGATTCTATTAAAAATTAATTACATTGCTAGATTAGTTTTTTTCCTGCAAATGTCATTCGCCACTCTTTGTGAAGTTCTTAATTCTATTTGATCGTGAAATATCACAGATTTCGGAGTAATTTGAAGAAGTTTGAAGATGTCAGGACGTGGAAAGGGAGGAAAAGGGTTGGGTAAGGGAGGCGCAAAGCGTCATCGTAAGGTTCTGCGAGACAACATCCAGGGAATCACAAAACCGGCGATCCGCCGTCTTGCGAGAAGAGGAGGTGTGAAACGTATCAGCGGGTTGATCTACGAGGAAACTCGCGGAGTTTTGAAGATCTTTCTAGAAAATGTCATCAGAGATGCTGTTACCTACACAGAGCACGCACGCCGGAAAACTGTCACCGCCATGGATGTGGTGTACGCTCTCAAGAGACAAGGTCGAACTCTTTATGGATTCGGTGGTTAGGGTTTACAATGTCCGAAAAGAGTCTGTGGGTATTGGTGTTAGGTTAGTGAATTCTACTGCTTGTCCAAATCAAATGTTGTTAGTACTTAGTGTAAGCCTCGGATCATTTTACCAAAATAGAAGTACTCGACTGATTTCTTATCTCGATGTTTCCAAAATCAATTTGCTTTTGGGCGAAATTAGAATTGCAGTCGGTTGACTTTTGCAACTTCATCTTCTCCATCTGAATCAATAACTGTTATCATCATGATCAAAATGGTACATCCACATAACACACTTTCATAACCAATACATTTAAATAATAATTTCATATATGTAATTGTAAGCTGGAGGATCACACACTAAAATTCTTGTGGCTTGTTGCTAGGATAGCCTGTGATTTCTTTTCATATTTAAAACCTGAAGCTTTTGAATTATCTGCAGACCATACAAAGATCCCACCAAGTTTCCCTTGACTTTTAAGCCTATTACAAGCTTTAAAGAACCCATTTTTAGGTGATAAACCTCCACTTCCTTCGGTTGTGATGCTAGCCAAGATATTTCCACCTGCATAATTATCTATTTGTGTCTGAAAGTATCTCATAAACTGAGAAACAGTTGTCCCCTTATCATATGCATAAAACTGGAAATTGACATAGTCTATGACGTGAGCATAACTATTCCAGAGAGCCATGTAGTTTCTCTTTACTTCATCATCATCATCAAATGGAGCTATAGATGCAAATGTAATGACTCCATTGTTCTTGAGAGTCGTTATAAGCTTCCCAATGCATTCAACAAATGTATCTTGATCTGAAACGAAGTGCTCATAGTCTATATCAATCCCATCCAAGTTATACTCTTGGATGATCTTAGTGAGTGAAGATACAGCATTAGAAACCCATGAATCCACTGATAAAATTGTAAAATTACAAGTTTTTCCTCTCACAGTGTCCCCTCCTAAGCTTAAAGCCACTTTAACATTTGTATGCTGACTCTTGATTGAAGAGACTTGTGAAGGGCTGAGATTATGAGTATCCCAGAAGATTTTGAATTCACCATTTGTTGGTGAGGGAGAAGATGAATTTGTATAATCAATTGCAAATGCAAGTATGTAATGAAACTCCACATTTGGGTTGATGGGTACATCTGAAAATTTTACATTGTTATCTTCTGCTCCTATATATTCACTAAACAGGTATGATTTTGGTACAGTAGGTTGTCTTGATGCCATTGCTAAAAGAGAGTGTAGAGTGAAAAGAAGAATGAAAAGCTCAGAGAAGCCCATTTTTACCAAATAACAGATTTGAAGAGCTTTCTGGCAAATTGGTATCCCTTGTAAGTTATGTTTAGATGTTAATGAAGGAGTTTTTTTGGTTTTAATAATGTTCTCAGCTGCAGTCTTAAACAAGAAAAAACAATTTTGAAGATTCCACATTGTCTAAAAAACGAAGTTTTTTTTTGTCATATCAGAAGGTGCCATTGTGTTTGCTTGTCTTTTCTTGTTTGATGATTCTTACTTAAACTCTTAAACATTGTAGGAGGCACTAGTGTTGTGATATTTAATTACACACTAGTTGAGATTCTTGTTCTTATCTGAAAACAAAGGCTTTGGATTCACCAGCACACTAACAACAAATAAATGGCAAATTACAGAAAAATTACTATGTTTTTAACCTTTTACCTAAAAAATATTATTGTTTTTACAGTAATTTATATATTATTTAATGTTTTTTTTCTTCTTAAAAGACATTGATAACACCCAATAACAACACTATTAAATGTTCCACAAGCAAACGCATCCTAAGGTTGCGTTTAGTTGAAGAGAAACAATTTTTGTTTTCCGTTTTAAGTTTTCATTGAAAACTTTAGAAACTCGTATAGTTAAAACATATTAATTATTTATTTTTCGTTTTTAAAAATTAAGGTTGTGTATTTTTTTATTGGTTTTCATTTTCCATTGGGCCATGGTCTAATAATAACTTGGGTTAAAACATCTTTTATTCATATGATATTTTGGGGCATGGGCTAAGTTTAATGCAGTAATCCATATCATTGATGGACTAGGTTGGGGTGGTCAATGGTCACATCATAGACTATACATGTTGATTACTTGTTTTATGTATATGATAAGAAGACGAATGAGGATGACATTTCCTAACCCACCCACCCTATTCAAAAATCCCATTGTTGAATCTGTTAATTAATTAATGAAGGATCGTTGGTTTGAATCATGTTCTGAGCTGCCACCTTAAAGAAAAAGAACAAAAACCATGTTTGAAGATTAAATCCACAAGGTTTTTCTCCACATGAATACAAAGGGTGACGATGCATTACTTCCTTTTATTTAGTAGTCTTAGGATTCTTTGCACAAGGCTATAAATAAAGTCTTTTAGTCATAATTTTTAATTATTCCATTCTCTGTTTCTCTCTTTCACATTAATGATTTTCTATGCCATGTAATACCTTGTTCTCCAAGTCCATTTATTAAATACAAGTTTGTCTGCCTTGTGGTAGTTTCCACGTCCACCCAAATTAATACTCACGTTCTTGGTTAATGTTATTGCTTCTTGTGCCCATCGTACTTATAAAAAAGATCCAAAACGAGAACTTCAACAAACCTCAAGTTGATGCATATTTTCTACCATTTGATCACAATTCACAAGCAATATATATTTGTATCATTTCACTAGTAGATAATCATATTGTACATACACATACGCTTTTACAACCACATAGAAACACAACAAAATATATACATACATATACTAACGAGGGGCTGCTAGCAAAGCTTGTGATTGCTTCTCATAGCGAAAACCTGAAGCCTTGGAATCATCTGCAGACCATACAAAAATCCCACCAAGCTTCCCTTGACTTTTTAGCCGATTACAAGCAGTGAAGAACCCGTTCTCTGGTGATAAACCTCCACTTCCATCGGTGGAGATACTAGCCAAGATATTACCACCTTTATAGTTGGAGCTTTGTGTCTGAAAGTACTTCATAAACTGAGAGATGGTGGTCCCCTGATCGTATGCATAAAACTGGAAATTGACATAGTCTATGACGTGAGCATAATCCTTCCAAAGAGCCAAGTAGTGGCTTTGAACTTCATCGTCATCAAATGGAGCTATAGATGCAAAAGAGATGACTCCATTGTTCTTGAGGGTTGTTACAAGCTTCCCGATGCACTCAGCAAACGTCTCAGGATCTGCATGAAAATGCTCGTAGTCGATATCAATCCCATCCAAGTTATACTCTTGGATGATTTTAGTGAGGGAAGAAACAGCATTTGAAACCCATGAATCCACCGATGAAGGGCTGAAGTAACAGCTTCCTCCTCCCACACTGTCTCCTCCTAAGCTCAAACCTACTTTGACATTGCTATGCTGACTCTTGATTGAGGAGACTTGAGAAGGGCTGAGATTATCTGTATCCCAGAACACATTGAATTTACCATCGGTTGGGGATGAAGAAGATGAAGTGGTGTAATCAATTGCAAATGCAAGTAGATAATGGAATTCGACATTGGGGTTGATGGGTAGGTCTGTAAATTTGACACCGTTGAATTCTGCTCCGATATATTCACGGAATAGGTCTGATTTTGGTGCATTAATATTTTCTTGTGTTGATGCCACCGCTAAAAGCACTTGTAACATGAGAAGAACAATGAAAAGTTTGGAGAACCCCATAATGATCAAACTTCAATTAAAGACAGATTATGTTGAAGCTTGAAGGCTGTTGAACAGAGATAGGAAATCCGACAATTAAATAGAGGAGCTTTCTGACAAATTGTTTACCATGTGATCAGATTAATTAATGTTAATTAACGTGGCGTAAGTGTGCTTCTACTGTTGTTATACTTTATATGTTTAATAGTATATTTTCTGTCTTGATTAATAGGTTAAAAATCTATTCCAAGTCCCATGTAATTTCTATTTATTTGTTTAATTGAAAGTTTTTTTGTTTTAATCATGTTCTGAGCTTCCGTCTAAAAGTACAAAAACCATGTAGTCAACGCCTCATTGCCACAGACACCAAGTTTTGTCATAACATGACCTTTGTAAGTTGTAACATGACCTTTACAAGTATACAAAAACATGCCATTATGGAAAGAAAATTAATTGTAGAATCTTTTAAATATAACAATTTGTATAAAAAATTTAGGACTCTTTAAAAAATAGGTCCTGGACTGTCGCTTCTATCGCCCACCCTTTGGGACGGGCCTTTTTGCTTCATGAGATTATTTATTATTTATAAAACTAGAGATTGATGAATTTATCTTGATCCTCAGTTTCCATTAATTTTTTTATCGGATCCTATATAATTGGAGTACGAGTAGAATCATTTAGTAGAAATACATGATGTTTTTAAACTTGAAGAAGGCATGATGTTGTGATCCACACAGAAATTCACATAATCAATAACATGTCCATATTTCTTCCATAAAGCCAATTAATTTTTATGAACCGATCCTTCATCTTCATAGGGGGCGAAGCAAATTTGATGGTCCGATTTTTCTTTATAATTGTTATAAGTCTTCCTATACATCCACCAAATTCTAATCACGTGACCTAAAGTGTTCATAGTCGATGTCGATACCATCCAAGTTATATTGCTTGATCATGCTCGTTAACGAAGAAACTGCATTTTGGACCCATGAGTTGATATATTTTGGAGTAAAAAAGACCCTATTTTATCATGAACACTATCGCAACCCAAGCTAACAACCACTTTAACATTTGAGTTCATGGTTTTAACTGATGATGCTATTTCTGAAGGACCTAAATTTTTAGTTTCCCAGAAAACATTGAATTTGCCATTGGTGGGTGATGGGTGATTATCTGAGGTGTAATTGTCACACCCCCAAACCAGACGGCAGAAACGTCCGGGGGCTTGTGCGTGACTTCATCTTGAAATATTATTATAGTGAATATAATTGAAACATAACATCATCATCATCACAGATGTAATATTACAACATTCATTGTTTACATCGAGTATTGTATTTGAATATTACATGTCAAAATAGTAAGAGTATGATAAAAGAAATATCACACAATATCCATTAGTTTGTTTCGTTCATCCTGCTTCAACGGTATCCTGAGAATACAAGTTATTTTGAAAACGGTCAACATAAAAATGTTGGTGAGTTCATAAGCATGTTTGTGAAAATGATTTGTATAACTTTGAAAACCACCAGAAAATCCGATATTTTCTGAAAACTGTTTAGTGTGTTTGTGTTAGTTCTTGTATTAATGCATATATGCTATTGTTTATTTGACTAAAAAGGTAAAGAGAATGTAGAGAGAATGTAAGAGCATGTAAAGAGAATGTTCCCAGAAAACCCGACGTTGCCTAAAAAAAGAAGATGTCTTCCGTAAACTTTATAACGTTAATTCCTTTAAACGAGCCGTCATAACCATACTAAATAATGACAATTTCACCTGTCTTGGCGTAGTTGGACGCCGACGGAAAATAGAATAAGGTTTTCGTCACCCTAGACTGAATAAGTCTAATTGTAGCGAACAGCTGAGGTGTGGGGTGTCAACCCCGTATAGATCTATACACAAATCCCCGTTCTCCCTCCAGGAGACTCTGATTATAACAACAGGCTACGATCGTACACTTAATAGGTGCCAACTGATAAAAACTCGCTAGATCCTTAATAGAATTTATGCGAAGAAAAATGTATAAACTCATTCTAGGACCAATGATCCATGTAAGTGAACCACTAAGGCATCGCTAAACATGTAAATCATTTCAAGACCCAAATGGAATGAGATTATATAACATGGGTCCGAAATATATATGAAAGGACAACTAAGGCCCATTTCACATATAAAGTATTTACAGGCCCAAATAATACACAAATAGTATCCAAGGTCCGTCGCACATGTTAATGGGTAAATGAAGCCCAATAAATATGTAAATAGTATACAGGACGTATCACACATAAAAATGGGTCACTAAGGCCCAATAACCTAGAAAATGATCAATTTAATTCCATTTGTTGGTTTATCATTGGTTTTAGTTCAAGTATTCACTAAAATAACATAAAAAGAAGAACGCATATAAAACCCATTCCCAGGCCCAATAAACATGGAAGTGAACCACTAAGGCTCACTATACGTGTCTATTATTTCAAAGGACAAAAGGAATGTGAATATCGTTATTAATCCGTTTGTTATTGTTTTGTCTATTTTAGCTTGATTATTTACAAAGTTGATATAAAAGCTCTCCTTTTTGTAAAAATGACGTTCTTGGCTCAATAAGCATAAAATTTACAATTAGGCCCAATTTTTGTAAGAATAGCACTTTGATGTCCAATTTTGTTAAAAACTTGTGTTGATGACTACTTTGTGATAAAAATAACATTTTAAACCCATTTTTGGCTTGATTTTTGTGGAAATACATATTTTTCTGGTTTTGGGCTTTTCCGACCTAGTTTTTGGAAAATTTGTAGAAAAATCATCGTATGTCGAAATTTAAATCCGTAAACTCTGGAAGTTTGGAAAACATGTCTACTTTGTTCACAATTTTTCTCAAAATTTTTAATGGCCTCAAACTAGTGTGAAATTACTCACCTTCACAGGTTGGTCCGAAAGTATGTCAAATTTGATAGGCAGTTTTGTAAAATTCACCAAAAATTGTAGAAAAATCGTATGAAAACGTGCGAGTAGTCATTTTAAAGGTATAAACCTGAAATTTATACATGTAAAACAGTTTTGAAAAATACTTCCATTTGGATGGTCAAAACAGTCCGAGATTAGACCAAAACTTTTCTGTCAAGAGCTGTTTTGTGAGTTTAGTTTATAAATCTTTGAACACAACACTCATTTTTGCTATATAAAGTATACAAATCCCAGATCTACATGTTTACATGCAATACTTGTGATAAAACATACTTTTCTCATGTTTCATATGAAGATCCTAGTGATACACTTCAAGTTTCTTAACATATTTGTAGATTAGTGAAGAAATCACACATAATCACCAAATGTTTCAAGGAAATCACACATAATCATGCATATACACATAGATCTACACAAATCAACTTGTATTCTCCCCTAAAAACAAGTAAAAACAAAAAAAAGGGGGTATGAACTCACCTTGGGGTTTGGATTTTGGTTTTGATGAAGATAAGAAGAAGGTGGTGTAAGTTATGACTCTAGCTAGCTTCTTGAAGTGATCTTCGAATCTTGATGAGTTCTAGGGAGCATGGTCACGAATTTGAGGTGGTAAGAGGATTAATTTGAGTTTAAAGATGTAGCAAATCGATTTAGGTTGTGAGATCTTACCAAAGATGATGATCTTTGATGAAAACTCCTCTTAAAACACCCAAAATCTTGAAAATTTAGAGGAGTAGAGAGGAGTTCTTGAGAGAATCTTGAAAGTGTTTGAAAGTGAAATGTCTGTGTGTTTGTGGAGCTTCTTGGCCGTGAGAAAGAAAGAGGGAGAAGATAGGATGTTCCCTAGATGTTTGGTGGGTATTAATCTCCTAGTAACATGGTGGGTTTGTGCATGGATATCCCCCATGCACTAATGAGGTGGCAAGTGCACAAATTTCTTCATTTTTCCTTTTTTTTTGTCAAATAAGCATGGTGGGCCGAGAATTGGGTTTATGAGAGATGAGAATGAAGTAATTTGGCCCATTTTGGTCTTGTCAAATTTTTATGGAGCCCAAGAATTATATATATATATATATATATATATATATATATATATATATATATATATATATATATGTATGTATGTATTCGGCCCATTGGGCTCTTAAGGAGGCTCACGACCCAATTTGGTAAAATGAATGAGTTTATGGTCCATTAGTGGTTAAATAAATTTATTTTAGACCCATTATGGTCCAAAATGTTGAGTTTTATGAGTGTGGGTCCATTTAGAACCCAATTAGGGTCTTTAAGCCCAAAATAGTTCAAGTTGAAGGTTTATTGGTCCATTAGGCCCAATAAGAGAATCCTAGTCCAATGTGAACTTGAACCGAGATGTCTAGGGTTTTCAACTCATAGATGAACATATGAGATGTATTGTATTAGGTTTTGACCTTCATTCAAGAGTTTGGATTTAAATGGATGACGTTGATTGAACATCGGGTATGATATTCAGTTAGAATATAAGCCTCACAATAGATGATGTTTTATGAGAATAGAATTCCCTAGCTAAATTGCTAGTTGTGACAGTAATCAACTGTAAAAGCTAGGATAAAATGGACTTCAACTTTAGAGTTTATAGGAACATCTAATAACTTAACCTAGTGAGATTCGACACCAATGTATTCCCGAAAAAGATTTGAGTTTGCAACTTCATGAGAGGAAGTTATGATTTTTCAAAGTTTCAACATAATAGATTAATAGTATACAACTCAGAAACCGAAATTGAAATCGGTAAATTGTTAGGAAAAACAATCTAAACGAGAATTGAAGATTTCATTAATAGGAGTCTGTCAATATAAATACAGTCGAGAATGGATGTCAGACGAGAGAGTTATGAATTTTTAACTGAGTTTAACAGTCTCAGTCTGTTAAAAAATATAACTTTAAAAATAAAGTCAAAATTAGCCAACGAAGTCTAAATGAAAGTTGTAGATATCGTCGATAGCTACGCATGGATATAAAACACGTCGAAAACAGATCTCATATGAACAAGATGAATTAATTTTTTTTCCGCGCGCAACCGCGCACATAGACAACATGCATGTCATGCATTTGACAACCACTAAGAGTTTGTCACGTGTCACATGCGCGCTCCGACCACCTCGCATTCACTTTTTGGGCCTATATATCCTCCAATTTGCAGCCTCATTTCTCACTCCATTCCTTTAGATCATCTCTTGAATTTCTCTCGTATCTCTAGTCTTTTACTCCTTAGTTTTTGATTACTTTAGCGAGACCATGTAGTGTCAGATATCCGAAAATTAGAAGCTCCCGGGTCAACGTTCTGCTTGCATAATTCCTGGTTTTCATCAAAATACTCTGTAAGTTGAGCTACACTTACTCTACTTTAAGTGTAACTTATAATTATAATCATAGTCGTTATAATGAACCTATAATTGAGACTTATTAGTGATTCCAAAGTCATTATACTGATTGATCTACTTAATGTTTATGTTGGATTTAGCGAGGTGTTTAAGTGAGATTTCCAAACAGTATACTCTATACCAAACGGACCCTACCTCCGATATGATCCTACCTGGTTGTTCCTTACTTGATAAATCTTGTTGTAGACATTGAGATTAGTGAGGAATCTAGACAAATATTAGTCACCAAGAATATAAGACTAAGACTTAGTAACGTGAATCTAGGTTACATTAGGGGAAAAGATAAACTATCGAGACGAAGTTCTACCCATAGATACAAGTATTCTAAATGAGTTTATAGTTACTTGATCAAGTAAGTGCATAGTTACTTTCAACTTACACATAGATACAAGTATTCTAAATGCTTAAACGATATACGCACTGTTTTTGCTGTGTTTGTGTGACATCTCCATTTTCACGGCCAGAAAAGACCGATTTTGTTTATGCTTTATAAAAATTAGAGTACATATTTTAGTGAAAATGTTGCGGAATTTGTTCCCAGTAAAACATGATAAATACGTTATCAAAGCATTTCCGAAGAAATATATTTTTATTCATTTTAAAACATTTGGGATGTTATCGTCAATATAGAAACATAAGAATAAACAAAACTTACATTCATTTACACTAATGATCTACACCTCTTTAATCTCTCAGTGTAATGTAACTTCCTATCGACACCTGTGATACATATAAGCTTAGTGGGTCAGGTTGGGAAACTTGGTGAGTACATAGAGATTTCAATCCCACAATGTTATATCATATATATAATTTAGAACTCACAAAAAATATAATTTCACCATATATATATATATATATATATATATATATATATATATATATATATATATATATATATATATATATAAGCAACTCTTACCCCATACTGTTAATCCTTACAACGAGACTATCCATACTCTCGGACCTTAAATTTTACCTCTTACTTAACACATACTCTCGAATCTAATTCATACTCTCGGATCAATAATTGTGCCCATTCCATACTCTCGGATTAGGGACAAGTGTATATGTGTAAATCCATTCTCCCGGATTAACGACGAATGACTATATCCTATCCATACTCCCGGACCGAGGACGACTGATTGTGTCTTAATCCATACTCCTGGATTAAGGACAACTGACTATGTCTTAATCCATACTCCTAGATTAATCATAGTTAACTATGCCAAATCCATACCCTCGGACTAGGGACAATGATTATGTCTAATCCATGCTCCCAGATAAATGACATATACTAAAATTCTATTCTCTGAGTATAACTCACTCGTACTCGTAAGAAAATACTACCCAATATTCCTCATAATTAATTTAGGTTTACTCTTTATCCTAAATCATCATATATAATTAGGTATGTTATTTAACATATATTTCAGGCAACATCAATTAACTCGCACATAAACATATAATTAATACTTTAATCAATACTTGTATTAAAATCATGTTCATGAAAGGGACTATGCACTCACTTGATAAAGTGGTGACTCGGTACTCGGACGACACTTCGTTTATACTTTAAACAACTCCTTTGACAGAACCTAGTATCATTACTACTAGAGTTTAGTCTAATGCTCAACGAGACTAATTGTTAGTCTAACTATTATTACTGTTATATAAGCGTTAACACAATACTTTTCACCACTATGTACAAACAGGGGCCATACATGGAACACCGGAGGGCAGGATCATTTTGGCATATAGCACTTCTGAAATCCAGCAACCCAAGCGGCCCTCCAAACCAGATTCCCCGTACCGTGAGTGGTTAAAAAGATATTATAATGACACTTATATAACTCATAATAATAACCTAAATATTTATTATATGGTACTAATAACATTACTATATTTAAATAAAAACTATATTTAAAATAGCGTAGGCGTATCTTACCTACGAGGGGGTTTGGCTAGAAGTCGGGCTCTACAGGGGAAGAACTTCTGAGCCGAAAGCGCTTCTTCTCGGAGCCGTCGAGCGCTCCAGGGCTTTCTTCTAGCGCTAAGAGAGTTTTGGGAGGCTTAGAGAGAGTGTAGAGAGAATAAAGAATAGGAAAGGTGTGAAGAAAATGAGGGTGAGAGAGTTTCTATTTATAGGGTAAAATATGACTAAACTTGGTGCCACATGTCAACATCTGGTGGAAAGACTTGGGAAGCAATGGCCAAGATTGTGCCACGTTACGCATTTTCGCACATCACACCTCCGACTTCTAAAATCCGTTACTTTCGCATATGAGCTCCGTTTTTGACGTTCTTTATATCCACGTGTAGGTAAAAATAAGATCTACAACTTTCTTTTTGACTCCGTCGGCTAGTTTTCGACCGATCTTAAATTTAACAGTAGGAGGAGATTATACTGTTAAATGACCGCGAAAAATTCGTAACTCTTTCATACAGACTCCGTTTTCGTCTGTCTTTTTATAGTTGACTTCCTATAAATGAGATCTTCAACTCTCATTTAGGTTGCGTAGGCAAAAAACCGCTCGATCTAAAATTCGAGTTTCGGGTCGTGCACTGCTATGCCAAATCTTAGAAAATTCATAACTTCCTCATACGAAGTCGGATTTGGGCGTTCTTTTTATACACGCTTTCGGATTAACGTATACTACAACTTTTATTTAGGTCAATAAGGCCAAAAAGTCCTCTATCGTGAATTCACTATTTGCGTCTCCCGGTGCCATGCCGGTTTTGCTGTAAAACTTTGACGGACCATAACTTCTTCGTCATAACTCGAATTTCGGCGTTATTTATATGTACGGAACCGGGCATTACATAAGGTTGCTTAAATGGCGTCCAAACCCTAAAATTAGGGTTTATCCCCTGATTGTGTACGCCCAATGTACATGAGGTACACCCATCGTACACACCCTCTTTCTAAAATTTACAATAATGCCCTAAGGACTAAAATTGAAAACTAATTTCACACCACGGGTCCAAGATGAAAAATACCTTGAAACAAGTGTTTCATGCTGAGCGTGAGAGATACAAAGGACCGGGCAGCTCCCGAATCAAACAGAACCAGAGCAGAGATATCGTTCACAAGGAACGACCCTAAAAGTAAAACACAAATATAAGCAGGAAAATCAACATAAATAAAAAAAATAAGAAGAATATACATATCCGTCACCATTTTATAGATTCTAGAATATCTAAAAACATTTTTTTTGTCATTTCTATCTGCACAAGAAAAGAACACAAAAGATGCCATTATGTTTGCTTGTCTTTTCTTATTTCATGATTCTTAGTGTTGAGTTCATTAGTTGAGATTCTTGTTCATACAAAAGCTTTGGGTTCACCACCACACTAAACAAATAAATGACAAATTAAAGAAAAATTACTATGTTTTTAACCTTTTACCAAAAAATTATTATTATTATTATTATTATTAATACAGTTAATCATATATCTTTTTAATGTTTTTTCTTAAAAAAACATTGATAATTTGGTACACCCAATAACAACAGTGCGAAATGCCAAACATAGTTTTTCAATAAAACACTAAAGGTGAGTTTGCTTGGAAAATTTCAAATAAAAATGAAAATTTTGAAAATGACTTTTGTTTAATTTTCAAAAATTTCCAAGATAATAAAAATTTTATATTTTCCAAGTTGTATGTAAACTGAAAAAATGATTTTTATATTTTTACAGGTTTATTGATTTGTTTATTGATTTCTAAAGTTATAGCTCCCCCACCTAAGCTACTCTGACATTAGAATGCCGACTCTTGATTAAAGCTAGGGGCGGATTTTGAGGGGGTCACCGGTGGCACTAACAACCCCTAACTTTTTCGGCTGCAGTGGAAAAATTTTCGTAAATTTTTAAAATTTATATATTTTTTTATTACTGTGCAACCCCTAACTTTCTCCTGTAACCCCTACTGTGAAATTCTGTATCCGTCCCTGATTAAAGCGACTTCGGAAGGCCTGAAATTATGAGTATCCCAGAACACGTTGAATTCACCATTTGTTGGTGATCGAGAAGATGAATTTGTATCATTTCACTAGTAGATAATCATATTGTACATACACATACGCTTTTACAACCACATAGAAACACAACAAAATATATACATACATATACTAACGAGGGGCTGCTAGCAAAGCTTGTGATTGCTTCTCATAGCGAAAACCTGAAGCCTTGGAATCATCTGCAGACCATACAAAAATCCCACCAAGCTTCCCTTGACTTTTTAGCCGATTACAAGCAGTGAAGAACCCGTTCTCTGGTGATAAACCTCCACTTCCATCGGTGGAGATACTAGCCAAGATATTACCACCTTTATAGTTGGAGCTTTGTGTCTGAAAGTACTTCATAAACTGAGAGATGGTGGTCCCCTGATCGTATGCATAAAACTGGAAATTGACATAGTCTATGACGTGAGCATAATCCTTCCAAAGAGCCAAGTAGTGGCTTTGAACTTCATCGTCATCAAATGGAGCTATAGATGCAAAAGAGATGACTCCATTGTTCTTGAGGGTTGTTACAAGCTTCCCGATGCACTCAGCAAACGTCTCAGGATCTGCATGAAAATGCTCGTAGTCGATATCAATCCCATCCAAGTTATACTCTTGGATGATTTTAGTGAGGGAAGAAACAGCATTTGAAACCCATGAATCCACCGATGAAGGGCTGAAGTAACAGCTTCCTCCTCCCACACTGTCTCCTCCTAAGCTCAAACCTACTTTGACATTGCTATGCTGACTCTTGATTGAGGAGACTTGAGAAGGGCTGAGATTATCTGTATCCCAGAACACATTGAATTTACCATCGGTTGGGGATGAAGAAGATGAAGTGGTGTAATCAATTGCAAATGCAAGTAGATAATGGAATTCGACATTGGGGTTGATGGGTAGGTCTGTAAATTTGACACCGTTGAATTCTGCTCCGATATATTCACGGAATAGGTCTGATTTTGGTGCATTAATATTTTCTTGTGTTGATGCCACCGCTAAAAGCACTTGTAACATGAGAAGAACAATGAAAAGTTTGGAGAACCCCATAATGATCAAACTTCAATTAAAGACAGATTATGTTGAAGCTTGAAGGCTGTTGAACAGAGATAGGAAATCCGACAATTAAATAGAGGAGCTTTCTGACAAATTGTTTACCATGTGATCAGATTAATTAATGTTAATTAACGTGGCGTAAGTGTGCTTCTACTGTTGTTATACTTTATATGTTTAATAGTATATTTTCTGTCTTGATTAATAGGTTAAAAATCTATTCCAAGTCCCATGTAATTTCTATTTATTTGTTTAATTGAAAGTTTTTTTGTTTTAATCATGTTCTGAGCTTCCGTCTAAAAGTACAAAAACCATGTAGTCAACGCCTCATTGCCACAGACACCAAGTTTTGTCATAACATGACCTTTGTAAGTTGTAACATGACCTTTACAAGTATACAAAAACATGCCATTATGGAAAGAAAATTAATTGTAGAATCTTTTAAATATAACAATTTGTATAAAAAATTTAGGACTCTTTAAAAAATAGGTCCTGGACTGTCGCTTCTATCGCCCACCCTTTGGGACGGGCCTTTTTGCTTCATGAGATTATTTATTATTTATAAAACTAGAGATTGATGAATTTATCTTGATCCTCAGTTTCCATTAATTTTTTTATCGGATCCTATATAATTGGAGTACGAGTAGAATCATTTAGTAGAAATACATGATGTTTTTAAACTTGAAGAAGGCATGATGTTGTGATCCACACAGAAATTCACATAATCAATAACATGTCCATATTTCTTCCATAAAGCCAATTAATATTTATGAACCGATCCTTCATCTTCATAGGGGGCGAAGCAAATTTGATGGTCCGATTTTTCTTTATAATTGTTATAAGTCTTCCTATACATCCACCAAATTCTAATCACGTGACCTAAAGTGTTCATAGTCGATGTCGATACCATCCAAGTTATATTGCTTGATCATGCTCGTTAACGAAGAAACTGCATTTTGGACCCATGAGTTGATATATTTTGGAGTAAAAAAGACCCTATTTTATCATGAACACTATCGCAACCCAAGCTAACAACCACTTTAACATTTGAGTTCATGGTTTTAACTGATGATGCTATTTCTGAAGGACCTAAATTTTTAGTTTCCCAGAAAACATTGAATTTGCCATTGGTGGGTGATGGGTGATTATCTGAGGTGTAATTGTCACACCCCCAAACCAGACGGCAGAAACGTCCGGGGGCTTGTGCGTGACTTCATCTTGAAATATTATTATAGTGAATATAATTGAAACATAACATCATCATCATCACAGATGTAATATTACAACATTCATTGTTTACATCGAGTATTGTATTTGAATATTACATGTCAAAATAGTAAGAGTATGATAAAAGAAATATCACACAATATCCATTAGTTTGTTTCGTTCATCCTGCTTCAACGGTATCCTGAGAATACAAGTTATTTTGAAAACGGTCAACATAAAAATGTTGGTGAGTTCATAAGCATGTTTGTGAAAATGATTTGTATAACTTTGAAAACCACCAGAAAATCCGATATTTTCTGAAAACTGTTTAGTGTGTTTGTGTTAGTTCTTGTATTAATGCATATATGCTATTGTTTATTTGACTAAAAAGGTAAAGAGAATGTAGAGAGAATGTAAGAGCATGTAAAGAGAATGTTCCCAGAAAACCCGACGTTGCCTAAAAAAAGAAGATGTCTTCCGTAAACTTTATAACGTTAATTCCTTTAAACGAGCCGTCATAACCATACTAAATAATGACAATTTCACCTGTCTTGGCGTAGTTGGACGCCGACGGAAAATAGAATAAGGTTTTCGTCACCCTAGACTGAATAAGTCTAATTGTAGCGAACAGCTGAGGTGTGGGGTGTCAACCCCGTATAGATCTATACACAAATCCCCGTTCTCCCTCCAGGAGACTCTGATTATAACAACAGGCTACGATCGTACACTTAATAGGTGCCAACTGATAAAAACTCGCTAGATCCTTAATAGAATTTATGCGAAGAAAAATGTATAAACTCATTCTAGGACCAATGATCCATGTAAGTGAACCACTAAGGCATCGCTAAACATGTAAATCATTTCAAGACCCAAATGGAATGAGATTATATAACATGGGTCCGAAATATATATGAAAGGACAACTAAGGCCCATTTCACATATAAAGTATTTACAGGCCCAAATAATACACAAATAGTATCCAAGGTCCGTCGCACATGTTAATGGGTAAATGAAGCCCAATAAATATGTAAATAGTATACAGGACGTATCACACATAAAAATGGGTCACTAAGGCCCAATAACCTAGAAAATGATCAATTTAATTCCATTTGTTGGTTTATCATTGGTTTTAGTTCAAGTATTCACTAAAATAACATAAAAAGAAGAACGCATATAAAACCCATTCCCAGGCCCAATAAACATGGAAGTGAACCACTAAGGCTCACTATACGTGTCTATTATTTCAAAGGACAAAAGGAATGTGAATATCGTTATTAATCCGTTTGTTATTGTTTTGTCTATTTTAGCTTGATTATTTACAAAGTTGATATAAAAGCTCTCCTTTTTGTAAAAATGACGTTCTTGGCTCAATAAGCATAAAATTTACAATTAGGCCCAATTTTTGTAAGAATAGCACTTTGATGTCCAATTTTGTTAAAAACTTGTGTTGATGACTACTTTGTGATAAAAATAACATTTTAAACCCATTTTTGGCTTGATTTTTGTGGAAATACATATTTTTCTGGTTTTGGGCTTTTCCGACCTAGTTTTTGGAAAATTTGTAGAAAAATCATCGTATGTCGAAATTTAAATCCGTAAACTCTGGAAGTTTGGAAAACATGTCTACTTTGTTCACAATTTTTCTCAAAATTTTTAATGGCCTCAAACTAGTGTGAAATTACTCACCTTCACAGGTTGGTCCGAAAGTATGTCAAATTTGATAGGCAGTTTTGTAAAATTCACCAAAAATTGTAGAAAAATCGTATGAAAACGTGCGAGTAGTCATTTTAAAGGTATAAACCTGAAATTTATACATGTAAAACAGTTTTGAAAAATACTTCCATTTGGATGGTCAAAACAGTCCGAGATTAGACCAAAACTTTTCTGTCAAGAGCTGTTTTGTGAGTTTAGTTTATAAATCTTTGAACACAACACTCATTTTTGCTATATAAAGTATACAAATCCCAGATCTACATGTTTACATGCAATACTTGTGATAAAACATACTTTTCTCATGTTTCATATGAAGATCCTAGTGATACACTTCAAGTTTCTTAACATATTTGTAGATTAGTGAAGAAATCACACATAATCACCAAATGTTTCAAGGAAATCACACATAATCATGCATATACACATAGATCTACACAAATCAACTTGTATTCTCCCCTAAAAACAAGTAAAAACAAAAAAAAGGGGGTATGAACTCACCTTGGGGTTTGGATTTTGGTTTTGATGAAGATAAGAAGAAGGTGGTGTAAGTTATGACTCTAGCTAGCTTCTTGAAGTGATCTTCGAATCTTGATGAGTTCTAGGGAGCATGGTCACGAATTTGAGGTGGTAAGAGGATTAATTTGAGTTTAAAGATGTAGCAAATCGATTTAGGTTGTGAGATCTTACCAAAGATGATGATCTTTGATGAAAACTCCTCTTAAAACACCCAAAATCTTGAAAATTTAGAGGAGTAGAGAGGAGTTCTTGAGAGAATCTTGAAAGTGTTTGAAAGTGAAATGTCTGTGTGTTTGTGGAGCTTCTTGGCCGTGAGAAAGAAAGAGGGAGAAGATAGGATGTTCCCTAGATGTTTGGTGGGTATTAATCTCCTAGTAACATGGTGGGTTTGTGCATGGATATCCCCCATGCACTAATGAGGTGGCAAGTGCACAAATTTCTTCATTTTTCCTTTTTTTTTGTCAAATAAGCATGGTGGGCCGAGAATTGGGTTTATGAGAGATGAGAATGAAGTAATTTGGCCCATTTTGGTCTTGTCAAATTTTTATGGAGCCCAAGAATTATATATATATATATATATATATATATATATATATATATATATATATATATATGTATGTATGTATTCGGCCCATTGGGCTCTTAAGGAGGCTCACGACCCAATTTGGTAAAATGAATGAGTTTATGGTCCATTAGTGGTTAAATAAATTTATTTTAGACCCATTATGGTCCAAAATGTTGAGTTTTATGAGTGTGGGTCCATTTAGAACCCAATTAGGGTCTTTAAGCCCAAAATAGTTCAAGTTGAAGGTTTATTGGTCCATTAGGCCCAATAAGAGAATCCTAGTCCAATGTGAACTTGAACCGAGATGTCTAGGGTTTTCAACTCATAGATGAACATATGAGATGTATTGTATTAGGTTTTGACCTTCATTCAAGAGTTTGGATTTAAATGGATGACGTTGATTGAACATCGGGTATGATATTCAGTTAGAATATAAGCCTCACAATAGATGATGTTTTATGAGAATAGAATTCCCTAGCTAAATTGCTAGTTGTGACAGTAATCAACTGTAAAAGCTAGGATAAAATGGACTTCAACTTTAGAGTTTATAGGAACATCTAATAACTTAACCTAGTGAGATTCGACACCAATGTATTCCCGAAAAAGATTTGAGTTTGCAACTTCATGAGAGGAAGTTATGATTTTTCAAAGTTTCAACATAATAGATTAATAGTATACAACTCAGAAACCGAAATTGAAATCGGTAAATTGTTAGGAAAAACAATCTAAACGAGAATTGAAGATTTCATTAATAGGAGTCTGTCAATATAAATACAGTCGAGAATGGATGTCAGACGAGAGAGTTATGAATTTTTAACTGAGTTTAACAGTCTCAGTCTGTTAAAAAATATAACTTTAAAAATAAAGTCAAAATTAGCCAACGAAGTCTAAATGAAAGTTGTAGATATCGTCGATAGCTACGCATGGATATAAAACACGTCGAAAACAGATCTCATATGAACAAGATGAATTAATTTTTTTTCCGCGCGCAACCGCGCACATAGACAACATGCATGTCATGCATTTGACAACCACTAAGAGTTTGTCACGTGTCACATGCGCGCTCCGACCACCTCGCATTCACTTTTTGGGCCTATATATCCTCCAATTTGCAGCCTCATTTCTCACTCCATTCCTTTAGATCATCTCTTGAATTTCTCTCGTATCTCTAGTCTTTTACTCCTTAGTTTTTGATTACTTTAGCGAGACCATGTAGTGTCAGATATCCGAAAATTAGAAGCTCCCGGGTCAACGTTCTGCTTGCATAATTCCTGGTTTTCATCAAAATACTCTGTAAGTTGAGCTACACTTACTCTACTTTAAGTGTAACTTATAATTATAATCATAGTCGTTATAATGAACCTATAATCGAGACTTATTAGTGATTCCAAAGTCATTATACTGATTGATCTACTTAATGTTTATGTTGGATTTAGCGAGGTGTTTAAGTGAGATTTCCAAACAGTATACTCTATACCAAACGGACCCTACCTCCGATATGATCCTACCTGGTTGTTCCTTACTTGATAAATCTTGTTGTAGACATTGAGATTAGTGAGGAATCTAGACAAATATTAGTCACCAAGAATATAAGACTAAGACTTAGTAACGTGAATCTAGGTTACATTAGGGGAAAAGATA
This sequence comes from Lactuca saligna, assembly GCF_052625555.1. Classification (NCBI taxonomy): domain Eukaryota; kingdom Viridiplantae; phylum Streptophyta; class Magnoliopsida; order Asterales; family Asteraceae; genus Lactuca; species Lactuca saligna. The sequence continues at coordinate 89,585,836 of NC_136424.1, read as the reverse complement.
AACTATCGAGACGAAGTTCTACCCATAGATACAAGTATTCTAAATGAGTTTATAGTTACTTGATCAAGTAAGTGCATAGTTACTTTCAACTTACACATAGATACAAGTATTCTAAATGCTTAAACGATATACGCACTGTTTTTGCTGTGTTTGTGTGACATCTCCATTTTCACGGCCAGAAAAGACCGATTTTGTTTATGCTTTATAAAAATTAGAGTACATATTTTAGTGAAAATGTTGCGGAATTTGTTCCCAGTAAAACATGATAAATACGTTATCAAAGCATTTCCGAAGAAATATATTTTTATTCATTTTAAAACATTTGGGATGTTATCGTCAATATAGAAACATAAGAATAAACAAAACTTACATTCATTTACACTAATGATCTACACCTCTTTAATCTCTCAGTGTAATGTAACTTCCTATCGACACCTGTGATACATATAAGCTTAGTGGGTCAGGTTGGGAAACTTGGTGAGTACATAGAGATTTCAATCCCACAATGTTATATCATATATATAATTTAGAACTCACAAAAAATATAATTTCACCATATATATATATATATATATATATATATATATATATATATATATATAAGCAACTCTTACCCCATACTGTTAATCCTTACAACGAGACTATCCATACTCTCGGACCTTAAATTTTACCTCTTACTTAACACATACTCTCGAATCTAATTCATACTCTCGGATCAATAATTGTGCCCATTCCATACTCTCGGATTAGGGACAAGTGTATATGTGTAAATCCATTCTCCCGGATTAACGACGAATGACTATATCCTATCCATACTCCCGGACCGAGGACGACTGATTGTGTCTTAATCCATACTCCTGGATTAAGGACAACTGACTATGTCTTAATCCATACTCCTAGATTAATCATAGTTAACTATGCCAAATCCATACCCTCGGACTAGGGACAATGATTATGTCTAATCCATGCTCCCAGATAAATGACATATACTAAAATTCTATTCTCTGAGTATAACTCACTCGTACTCGTAAGAAAATACTACCCAATATTCCTCATAATTAATTTAGGTTTACTCTTTATCCTAAATCATCATATATAATTAGGTATGTTATTTAACATATATTTCAGGCAACATCAATTAACTCGCACATAAACATATAATTAATACTTTAATCAATACTTGTATTAAAATCATGTTCATGAAAGGGACTATGCACTCACTTGATAAAGTGGTGACTCGGTACTCGGACGACACTTCGTTTATACTTTAAACAACTCCTTTGACAGAACCTAGTATCATTACTACTAGAGTTTAGTCTAATGCTCAACGAGACTAATTGTTAGTCTAACTATTATTACTGTTATATAAGCGTTAACACAATACTTTTCACCACTATGTACAAACAGGGGCCATACATGGAACACCGGAGGGCAGGATCATTTTGGCATATAGCACTTCTGAAATCCAGCAACCCAAGCGGCCCTCCAAACCAGATTTCCCGTACCGTGAGTGGTTAAAAAGATATTATAATGACACTTATATAACTCATAATAATAACCTAAATATTTATTATATGGTACTAATAACATTACTATATTTAAATAAAAACTATATTTAAAATAGCGTAGGCGTATCTTACCTACGAGGGGGTTTGGCTAGAAGTCGGGCTCTACAGGGGAAGAACTTCTGAGCCGAAAGCGCTTCTTCTCGGAGCCGTCGAGCGCTCCAGGGCTTTCTTCTAGCGCTAAGAGAGTTTTGGGAGGCTTAGAGAGAGTGTAGAGAGAATAAAGAATAGGAAAGGTGTGAAGAAAATGAGGGTGAGAGAGTTTCTATTTATAGGGTAAAATATGACTAAACTTGGTGCCACATGTCAACATCTGGTGGAAAGACTTGGGAAGCAATGGCCAAGATTGTGCCACGTTACGCATTTTCGCACATCACACCTCCGACTTCTAAAATCCGTTACTTTCGCATATGAGCTCCGTTTTTGACGTTCTTTATATCCACGTGTAGGTAAAAATAAGATCTACAACTTTCTTTTTGACTCCGTCGGCTAGTTTTCGACCGATCTTAAATTTAACAGTAGGAGGAGATTATACTGTTAAATGACCGCGAAAAATTCGTAACTCTTTCATACAGACTCCGTTTTCGTCTGTCTTTTTATAGTTGACTTCCTATAAATGAGATCTTCAACTCTCATTTAGGTTGCGTAGGCAAAAAACCGCTCGATCTAAAATTCGAGTTTCGGGTCGTGCACTGCTATGCCAAATCTTAGAAAATTCATAACTTCCTCATACGAAGTCGGATTTGGGCGTTCTTTTTATACACGCTTTCGGATTAACGTATACTACAACTTTTATTTAGGTCAATAAGGCCAAAAAGTCCTCTATCGTGAATTCACTATTTGCGTCTCCCGGTGCCATGCCGGTTTTGCTGTAAAACTTTGACGGACCATAACTTCTTCGTCATAACTCGAATTTCGGCGTTATTTATATGTACGGAACCGGGCATTACATAAGGTTGCTTAAATGGCGTCCAAACCCTAAAATTAGGGTTTATCCCCTGATTGTGTACGCCCAATGTACATGAGGTACACCCATCGTACACACCCTCTTTCTAAAATTTACAATAATGCCCTAAGGACTAAAATTGAAAACTAATTTCACACCACGGGTCCAAGATGAAAAATACCTTGAAACAAGTGTTTCATGCTGAGCGTGAGAGATACAAAGGACCGGGCAGCTCCCGAATCAAACAGAACCAGAGCAGAGATATCGTTCACAAGGAACGACCCTAAAAGTAAAACACAAATATAAGCAGGAAAATCAACATAAATAAAAAAAATAAGAAGAATATACATATCCGTCACCATTTTATAGATTCTAGAATATCTAAAAACATTTTTTTTGTCATTTCTATCTGCACAAGAAAAGAACACAAAAGATGCCATTATGTTTGCTTGTCTTTTCTTATTTCATGATTCTTAGTGTTGAGTTCATTAGTTGAGATTCTTGTTCATACAAAAGCTTTGGGTTCACCACCACACTAAACAAATAAATGACAAATTAAAGAAAAATTACTATGTTTTTAACCTTTTACCAAAAAATTATTATTATTATTATTATTATTAATACAGTTAATCATATATCTTTTTAATGTTTTTTCTTAAAAAAACATTGATAATTTGGTACACCCAATAACAACAGTGCGAAATGCCAAACATAGTTTTTCAATAAAACACTAAAGGTGAGTTTGCTTGGAAAATTTCAAATAAAAATGAAAATTTTGAAAATGACTTTTGTTTAATTTTCAAAAATTTCCAAGATAATAAAAATTTTATATTTTCCAAGTTGTATGTAAACTGAAAAAATGATTTTTATATTTTTACAGGTTTATTGATTTGTTTATTGATTTCTAAAGTTATAGCTCCCCCACCTAAGCTACTCTGACATTAGAATGCCGACTCTTGATTAAAGCTAGGGGCGGATTTTGAGGGGGTCACCGGTGGCACTAACAACCCCTAACTTTTTCGGCTGCAGTGGAAAAATTTTCGTAAATTTTTAAAATTTATATATTTTTTTATTACTGTGCAACCCCTAACTTTCTCCTGTAACCCCTACTGTGAAATTCTGTATCCGTCCCTGATTAAAGCGACTTCGGAAGGCCTGAAATTATGAGTATCCCAGAACACGTTGAATTCACCATTTGTTGGTGATCGAGAAGATGAATTTGTATCATTTCACTAGTAGATAATCATATTGTACATACACATACGCTTTTACAACCACATAGAAACACAACAAAATATATACATACATATACTAACGAGGGGCTGCTAGCAAAGCTTGTGATTGCTTCTCATAGCGAAAACCTGAAGCCTTGGAATCATCTGCAGACCATACAAAAATCCCACCAAGCTTCCCTTGACTTTTTAGCCGATTACAAGCAGTGAAGAACCCGTTCTCTGGTGATAAACCTCCACTTCCATCGGTGGAGATACTAGCCAAGATATTACCACCTTTATAGTTGGAGCTTTGTGTCTGAAAGTACTTCATAAACTGAGAGATGGTGGTCCCCTGATCGTATGCATAAAACTGGAAATTGACATAGTCTATGACGTGAGCATAATCCTTCCAAAGAGCCAAGTAGTGGCTTTGAACTTCATCGTCATCAAATGGAGCTATAGATGCAAAAGAGATGACTCCATTGTTCTTGAGGGTTGTTACAAGCTTCCCGATGCACTCAGCAAACGTCTCAGGATCTGCATGAAAATGCTCGTAGTCGATATCAATCCCATCCAAGTTATACTCTTGGATGATTTTAGTGAGGGAAGAAACAGCATTTGAAACCCATGAATCCACCGATGAAGGGCTGAAGTAACAGCTTCCTCCTCCCACACTGTCTCCTCCTAAGCTCAAACCTACTTTGACATTGCTATGCTGACTCTTGATTGAGGAGACTTGAGAAGGGCTGAGATTATCTGTATCCCAGAACACATTGAATTTACCATCGGTTGGGGATGAAGAAGATGAAGTGGTGTAATCAATTGCAAATGCAAGTAGATAATGGAATTCGACATTGGGGTTGATGGGTAGGTCTGTAAATTTGACACCGTTGAATTCTGCTCCGATATATTCACGGAATAGGTCTGATTTTGGTGCATTAATATTTTCTTGTGTTGATGCCACCGCTAAAAGCACTTGTAACATGAGAAGAACAATGAAAAGTTTGGAGAACCCCATAATGATCAAACTTCAATTAAAGACAGATTATGTTGAAGCTTGAAGGCTGTTGAACAGAGATAGGAAATCCGACAATTAAATAGAGGAGCTTTCTGACAAATTGTTTACCATGTGATCAGATTAATTAATGTTAATTAACGTGGCGTAAGTGTGCTTCTACTGTTGTTATACTTTATATGTTTAATAGTATATTTTCTGTCTTGATTAATAGGTTAAAAATCTATTCCAAGTCCCATGTAATTTCTATTTATTTGTTTAATTGAAAGTTTTTTTGTTTTAATCATGTTCTGAGCTTCCGTCTAAAAGTACAAAAACCATGTAGTCAACGCCTCATTGCCACAGACACCAAGTTTTGTCATAACATGACCTTTGTAAGTTGTAACATGACCTTTACAAGTATACAAAAACATGCCATTATGGAAAGAAAATTAATTGTAGAATCTTTTAAATATAACAATTTGTATAAAAAATTTAGGACTCTTTAAAAAATAGGTCCTGGACTGTCGCTTCTATCGCCCACCCTTTGGGACGGGCCTTTTTGCTTCATGAGATTATTTATTATTTATAAAACTAGAGATTGATGAATTTATCTTGATCCTCAGTTTCCATTAATTTTTTTATCGGATCCTATATAATTGGAGTACGAGTAGAATCATTTAGTAGAAATACATGATGTTTTTAAACTTGAAGAAGGCATGATGTTGTGATCCACACAGAAATTCACATAATCAATAACATGTCCATATTTCTTCCATAAAGCCAATTAATTTTTATGAACCGATCCTTCATCTTCATAGGGGGCGAAGCAAATTTGATGGTCCGATTTTTCTTTATAATTGTTATAAGTCTTCCTATACATCCACCAAATTCTAATCACGTGACCTAAAGTGTTCATAGTCGATGTCGATACCATCCAAGTTATATTGCTTGATCATGCTCGTTAACGAAGAAACTGCATTTTGGACCCATGAGTTGATATATTTTGGAGTAAAAAAGACCCTATTTTATCATGAACACTATCGCAACCCAAGCTAACAACCACTTTAACATTTGAGTTCATGGTTTTAACTGATGATGCTATTTCTGAAGGACCTAAATTTTTAGTTTCCCAGAAAACATTGAATTTGCCATTGGTGGGTGATGGGTGATTATCTGAGGTGTAATTGTCACACCCCCAAACCAGACGGCAGAAACGTCCGGGGGCTTGTGCGTGACTTCATCTTGAAATATTATTATAGTGAATATAATTGAAACATAACATCATCATCATCACAGATGTAATATTACAACATTCATTGTTTACATCGAGTATTGTATTTGAATATTACATGTCAAAATAGTAAGAGTATGATAAAAGAAATATCACACAATATCCATTAGTTTGTTTCGTTCATCCTGCTTCAACGGTATCCTGAGAATACAAGTTATTTTGAAAACGGTCAACATAAAAATGTTGGTGAGTTCATAAGCATGTTTGTGAAAATGATTTGTATAACTTTGAAAACCACCAGAAAATCCGATATTTTCTGAAAACTGTTTAGTGTGTTTGTGTTAGTTCTTGTATTAATGCATATATGCTATTGTTTATTTGACTAAAAAGGTAAAGAGAATGTAGAGAGAATGTAAGAGCATGTAAAGAGAATGTTCCCAGAAAACCCGACGTTGCCTAAAAAAAGAAGATGTCTTCCGTAAACTTTATAACGTTAATTCCTTTAAACGAGCCGTCATAACCATACTAAATAATGACAATTTCACCTGTCTTGGCGTAGTTGGACGCCGACGGAAAATAGAATAAGGTTTTCGTCACCCTAGACTGAATAAGTCTAATTGTAGCGAACAGCTGAGGTGTGGGGTGTCAACCCCGTATAGATCTATACACAAATCCCCGTTCTCCCTCCAGGAGACTCTGATTATAACAACAGGCTACGATCGTACACTTAATAGGTGCCAACTGATAAAAACTCGCTAGATCCTTAATAGAATTTATGCGAAGAAAAATGTATAAACTCATTCTAGGACCAATGATCCATGTAAGTGAACCACTAAGGCATCGCTAAACATGTAAATCATTTCAAGACCCAAATGGAATGAGATTATATAACATGGGTCCGAAATATATATGAAAGGACAACTAAGGCCCATTTCACATATAAAGTATTTACAGGCCCAAATAATACACAAATAGTATCCAAGGTCCGTCGCACATGTTAATGGGTAAATGAAGCCCAATAAATATGTAAATAGTATACAGGACGTATCACACATAAAAATGGGTCACTAAGGCCCAATAACCTAGAAAATGATCAATTTAATTCCATTTGTTGGTTTATCATTGGTTTTAGTTCAAGTATTCACTAAAATAACATAAAAAGAAGAACGCATATAAAACCCATTCCCAGGCCCAATAAACATGGAAGTGAACCACTAAGGCTCACTATACGTGTCTATTATTTCAAAGGACAAAAGGAATGTGAATATCGTTATTAATCCGTTTGTTATTGTTTTGTCTATTTTAGCTTGATTATTTACAAAGTTGATATAAAAGCTCTCCTTTTTGTAAAAATGACGTTCTTGGCTCAATAAGCATAAAATTTACAATTAGGCCCAATTTTTGTAAGAATAGCACTTTGATGTCCAATTTTGTTAAAAACTTGTGTTGATGACTACTTTGTGATAAAAATAACATTTTAAACCCATTTTTGGCTTGATTTTTGTGGAAATACATATTTTTCTGGTTTTGGGCTTTTCCGACCTAGTTTTTGGAAAATTTGTAGAAAAATCATCGTATGTCGAAATTTAAATCCGTAAACTCTGGAAGTTTGGAAAACATGTCTACTTTGTTCACAATTTTTCTCAAAATTTTTAATGGCCTCAAACTAGTGTGAAATTACTCACCTTCACAGGTTGGTCCGAAAGTATGTCAAATTTGATAGGCAGTTTTGTAAAATTCACCAAAAATTGTAGAAAAATCGTATGAAAACGTGCGAGTAGTCATTTTAAAGGTATAAACCTGAAATTTATACATGTAAAACAGTTTTGAAAAATACTTCCATTTGGATGGTCAAAACAGTCCGAGATTAGACCAAAACTTTTCTGTCAAGAGCTGTTTTGTGAGTTTAGTTTATAAATCTTTGAACACAACACTCATTTTTGCTATATAAAGTATACAAATCCCAGATCTACATGTTTACATGCAATACTTGTGATAAAACATACTTTTCTCATGTTTCATATGAAGATCCTAGTGATACACTTCAAGTTTCTTAACATATTTGTAGATTAGTGAAGAAATCACACATAATCACCAAATGTTTCAAGGAAATCACACATAATCATGCATATACACATAGATCTACACAAATCAACTTGTATTCTCCCCTAAAAACAAGTAAAAACAAAAAAAAGGGGGTATGAACTCACCTTGGGGTTTGGATTTTGGTTTTGATGAAGATAAGAAGAAGGTGGTGTAAGTTATGACTCTAGCTAGCTTCTTGAAGTGATCTTCGAATCTTGATGAGTTCTAGGGAGCATGGTCACGAATTTGAGGTGGTAAGAGGATTAATTTGAGTTTAAAGATGTAGCAAATCGATTTAGGTTGTGAGATCTTACCAAAGATGATGATCTTTGATGAAAACTCCTCTTAAAACACCCAAAATCTTGAAAATTTAGAGGAGTAGAGAGGAGTTCTTGAGAGAATCTTGAAAGTGTTTGAAAGTGAAATGTCTGTGTGTTTGTGGAGCTTCTTGGCCGTGAGAAAGAAAGAGGGAGAAGATAGGATGTTCCCTAGATGTTTGGTGGGTATTAATCTCCTAGTAACATGGTGGGTTTGTGCATGGATATCCCCCATGCACTAATGAGGTGGCAAGTGCACAAATTTCTTCATTTTTCCTTTTTTTTTGTCAAATAAGCATGGTGGGCCGAGAATTGGGTTTATGAGAGATGAGAATGAAGTAATTTGGCCCATTTTGGTCTTGTCAAATTTTTATGGAGCCCAAGAATTATATATATATATATATATATATATATATATATATATGTATGTATGTATGTATTCGGCCCATTGGGCTCTTAAGGAGGCTCACGACCCAATTTGGTAAAATGAATGAGTTTATGGTCCATTAGTGGTTAAATAAATTTATTTTAGACCCATTATGGTCCAAAATGTTGAGTTTTATGAGTGTGGGTCCATTTAGAACCCAATTAGGGTCTTTAAGCCCAAAATAGTTCAAGTTGAAGGTTTATTGGTCCATTAGGCCCAATAAGAGAATCCTAGTCCAATGTGAACTTGAACCGAGATGTCTAGGGTTTTCAACTCATAGATGAACATATGAGATGTATTGTATTAGGTTTTGACCTTCATTCAAGAGTTTGGATTTAAATGGATGACGTTGATTGAACATCGGGTATGATATTCAGTTAGAATATAAGCCTCACAATAGATGATGTTTTATGAGAATAGAATTCCCTAGCTAAATTGCTAGTTGTGACAGTAATCAACTGTAAAAGCTAGGATAAAATGGACTTCAACTTTAGAGTTTATAGGAACATCTAATAACTTAACCTAGTGAGATTCGACACCAATGTATTCCCGAAAAAGATTTGAGTTTGCAACTTCATGAGAGGAAGTTATGATTTTTCAAAGTTTCAACATAATAGATTAATAGTATACAACTCAGAAACCGAAATTGAAATCGGTAAATTGTTAGGAAAAACAATCTAAACGAGAATTGAAGATTTCATTAATAGGAGTCTGTCAATATAAATACAGTCGAGAATGGATGTCAGACGAGAGAGTTATGAATTTTTAACTGAGTTTAACAGTCTCAGTCTGTTAAAAAATATAACTTTAAAAATAAAGTCAAAATTAGCCAACGAAGTCTAAATGAAAGTTGTAGATATCGTCGATAGCTACGCATGGATATAAAACACGTCGAAAACGGATCTCATATGAACAAGATGAATTAATTTTTTTTCCGCGCGCAACCGCGCACATAGACAACATGCATGTCATGCATTTGACAACCACTAAGAGTTTGTCACGTGTCACATGCGCGCTCCGACCACCTCGCATTCACTTTTTGGGCCTATATATCCTCCAATTTGCAGCCTCATTTCTCACTCCATTCCTTTAGATCATCTCTTGAATTTCTCTCATATCTCTAGTCTTTTACTCCTTAGTTTTTGATTACTTTAGCGAGACCATGTAGTGTCAGATATCCGAAAATTAGAAGCTCCCGGGTCAACGTTCTGCTTGCATAATTCCTGGTTTTCATCAAAATACTCTGTAAGTTGAGCTACACTTACTCTACTTTAAGTGTAACTTATAATTATAATCATAGTCGTTATAATGAACCTATAATCGAGACTTATTAGTGATTCCAAAGTCATTATACTGATTGATCTACTTAATGTTTATGTTGGATTTAGCGAGGTGTTTAAGTGAGATTTCCAAACAGTATACTCTATACCAAACGGACCCTACCTCCGATATGATCCTACCTGGTTGTTCCTTACTTGATAAATCTTGTTGTAGACATTGAGATTAGTGAGGAATCTAGACAAATATTAGTCACCAAGAATATAAGACTAAGACTTAGTAACGTGAATCTAGGTTACATTAGGGGAAAAGATAAACTATCGAGACGAAGTTCTACCCATAGATACAAGTATTCTAAATGAGTTTATAGTTACTTGATCAAGTAAGTGCATAGTTACTTTCAACTTACACATAGATACAAGTATTCTAAATGCTTAAACGATATACGCACTGTTTTTGCTGTGTTTGTGTGACATCTCCATTTTCACGGCCAGAAAAGACCGATTTTGTTTATGCTTTATAAAAATTAGAGTACATATTTTAGTGAAAATGTTGCGGAATTTGTTCCCAGTAAAACATGATAAATACGTTATCAAAGCATTTCCGAAGAAATATATTTTTATTCATTTTAAAACATTTGGGATGTTATCGTCAATATAGAAACATAAGAATAAACAAAACTTACATTCATTTACACTAATGATCTACACCTCTTTAATCTCTCAGTGTAATGTAACTTCCTATCGACACCTGTGATACATATAAGCTTAGTGGGTCAGGTTGGGAAACTTGGTGAGTACATAGAGATTTCAATCCCACAATGTTATATCATATATATAATTTAGAACTCACAAAAAATATAATTTCACCATATATATATATATATATATATATATATATATATATATATATATATATATATATATATATATAAGCAACTCTTACCCCATACTGTTAATCCTTACAACGAGACTATCCATACTCTCGGACCTTAAATTTTACCTCTTACTTAACACATACTCTCGAATCTAATTCATACTCTCGGATCAATAATTGTGCCCATTCCATACTCTCGGATTAGGGACAAGTGTATATGTGTAAATCCATTCTCCCGGATTAACGACGAATGACTATATCCTATCCATACTCCCGGACCGAGGACGACTGATTGTGTCTTAATCCATACTCCTGGATTAAGGACAACTGACTATGTCTTAATCCATACTCCTAGATTAATCATAGTTAACTATGCCAAATCCATACCCTCGGACTAGGGACAATGATTATGTCTAATCCATGCTCCCAGATAAATGACATATACTAAAATTCTATTCTCTGAGTATAACTCACTCGTACTCGTAAGAAAATACTACCCAATATTCCTCATAATTAATTTAGGTTTACTCTTTATCCTAAATCATCATATATAATTAGGTATGTTATTTAACATATATTTCAGGCAACATCAATTAACTCGCACATAAACATATAATTAATACTTTAATCAATACTTGTATTAAAATCATGTTCATGAAAGGGACTATGCACTCACTTGATAAAGTGGTGACTCGGTACTCGGACGACACTTCGTTTATACTTTAAACAACTCCTTTGACAGAACCTAGTATCATTACTACTAGAGTTTAGTCTAATGCTCAACGAGACTAATTGTTAGTCTAACTATTATTACTGTTATATAAGCGTTAACACAATACTTTTCACCACTATGTACAAACAGGGGCCATACATGGAACACCGGAGGGCAGGATCATTTTGGCATATAGCACTTCTGAAATCCAGCAACCCAAGCGGCCCTCCAAACCAGATTCCCCGTACTGTGAGTGGTTAAAAAGATATTATAATGACACTTATATAACTCATAATAATAACCTAAATATTTATTATATGGTACTAATAACATTACTATATTTAAATAAAAACTATATTTAAAATAGCGTAGGCGTATCTTACCTACGAGGGGGTTTGGCTAGAAGTCGGGCTCTACAGGGGAAGAACTTCTGAGCCGAAAGCGCTTCTTCTCGGAGCCGTCGAGCGCTCCAGGGCTTTCTTCTAGCGCTAAGAGAGTTTTGGGAGGCTTAGAGAGAGTGTAGAGAGAATAAAGAATAGGAAAGGTGTGAAGAAAATGAGGGTGAGAGAGTTTCTATTTATAGGGTAAAATATGACTAAACTTGGTGCCACATGTCAACATCTGGTGGAAAGACTTGGGAAGCAATGGCCAAGATTGTGCCACGTTACGCATTTTCGCACATCACACCTCCGACTTCTAAAATCCGTTACTTTCGCATATGAGCTCCGTTTTTGACGTTCTTTATATCCACGTGTAGGTAAAAATAAGATCTACAACTTTCTTTTTGACTCCGTCGGCTAGTTTTCGACCGATCTTAAATTTAACAGTAGGAGGAGATTATACTGTTAAATGACCGCGAAAAATTCGTAACTCTTTCATACAGACTCCGTTTTCGTCTGTCTTTTTATAGTTGACTTCCTATAAATGAGATCTTCAACTCTCATTTAGGTTGCGTAGGCAAAAAACCGCTCGATCTAAAATTCGAGTTTCGGGTCGTGCACTGCTATGCCAAATCTTAGAAAATTCATAACTTCCTCATACGAAGTCGGATTTGGGCGTTCTTTTTATACACGCTTTCGGATTAACGTATACTACAACTTTTATTTAGGTCAATAAGGCCAAAAAGTCCTCTATCGTGAATTCACTATTTGCGTCTCCCGGTGCCATGCCGGTTTTGCTGTAAAACTTTGACGGACCATAACTTCTTCGTCATAACTCGAATTTCGGCGTTATTTATATGTACGGAACCGGGCATTACATAAGGTTGCTTAAATGGCGTCCAAACCCTAAAATTAGGGTTTATCCCCTGATTGTGTACGCCCAATGTACATGAGGTACACCCATCGTACACACCCTCTTTCTAAAATTTACAATAATGCCCTAAGGACTAAAATTGAAAACTAATTTCACACCACGGGTCCAAGATGAAAAATACCTTGAAACAAGTGTTTCATGCTGAGCGTGAGAGATACAAAGGACCGGGCAGCTCCCGAATCAAACAGAACCAGAGCAGAGATATCGTTCACAAGGAACGACCCTAAAAGTAAAACACAAATATAAGCAGGAAAATCAACATAAATAAAAAAAATAAGAAGAATATACATATCCGTCACCATTTTATAGATTCTAGAATATCTAAAAACATTTTTTTTGTCATTTCTATCTGCACAAGAAAAGAACACAAAAGATGCCATTATGTTTGCTTGTCTTTTCTTATTTCATGATTCTTAGTGTTGAGTTCATTAGTTGAGATTCTTGTTCATACAAAAGCTTTGGGTTCACCACCACACTAAACAAATAAATGACAAATTAAAGAAAAATTACTATGTTTTTAACCTTTTACCAAAAAATTATTATTATTATTATTATTATTAATACAGTTAATCATATATCTTTTTAATGTTTTTTCTTAAAAAAACATTGATAATTTGGTACACCCAATAACAACAGTGCGAAATGCCAAACATAGTTTTTCAATAAAACACTAAAGGTGAGTTTGCTTGGAAAATTTCAAATAAAAATGAAAATTTTGAAAATGACTTTTGTTTAATTTTCAAAAATTTCCAAGATAATAAAAATTTTATATTTTCCAAGTTGTATGTAAACTGAAAAAATGATTTTTATATTTTTACAGGTTTATTGATTTGTTTATTGATTTCTAAAGTTATAGCTCCCCCACCTAAGCTACTCTGACATTAGAATGCCGACTCTTGATTAAAGCTAGGGGCGGATTTTGAGGGGGTCACCGGTGGCACTAACAACCCCTAACTTTTTCGGCTGCAGTGGAAAAATTTTCGTAAATTTTTAAAATTTATATATTTTTTTATTACTGTGCAACCCCTAACTTTCTCCTGTAACCCCTACTGTGAAATTCTGTATCCGTCCCTGATTAAAGCGACTTCGGAAGGCCTGAAATTATGAGTATCCCAGAACACGTTGAATTCACCATTTGTTGGTGATCGAGAAGATGAATTTGTATCATTTCACTAGTAGATAATCATATTGTACATACACATACGCTTTTACAACCACATAGAAACACAACAAAATATATACATACATATACTAACGAGGGGCTGCTAGCAAAGCTTGTGATTGCTTCTCATAGCGAAAACCTGAAGCCTTGGAATCATCTGCAGACCATACAAAAATCCCACCAAGCTTCCCTTGACTTTTTAGCCGATTACAAGCAGTGAAGAACCCGTTCTCTGGTGATAAACCTCCACTTCCATCGGTGGAGATACTAGCCAAGATATTACCACCTTTATAGTTGGAGCTTTGTGTCTGAAAGTACTTCATAAACTGAGAGATGGTGGTCCCCTGATCGTATGCATAAAACTGGAAATTGACATAGTCTATGACGTGAGCATAATCCTTCCAAAGAGCCAAGTAGTGGCTTTGAACTTCATCGTCATCAAATGGAGCTATAGATGCAAAAGAGATGACTCCATTGTTCTTGAGGGTTGTTACAAGCTTCCCGATGCACTCAGCAAACGTCTCAGGATCTGCATGAAAATGCTCGTAGTCGATATCAATCCCATCCAAGTTATACTCTTGGATGATTTTAGTGAGGGAAGAAACAGCATTTGAAACCCATGAATCCACCGATGAAGGGCTGAAGTAACAGCTTCCTCCTCCCACACTGTCTCCTCCTAAGCTCAAACCTACTTTGACATTGCTATGCTGACTCTTGATTGAGGAGACTTGAGAAGGGCTGAGATTATCTGTATCCCAGAACACATTGAATTTACCATCGGTTGGGGATGAAGAAGATGAAGTGGTGTAATCAATTGCAAATGCAAGTAGATAATGGAATTCGACATTGGGGTTGATGGGTAGGTCTGTAAATTTGACACCGTTGAATTCTGCTCCGATATATTCACGGAATAGGTCTGATTTTGGTGCATTAATATTTTCTTGTGTTGATGCCACCGCTAAAAGCACTTGTAACATGAGAAGAACAATGAAAAGTTTGGAGAACCCCATAATGATCAAACTTCAATTAAAGACAGATTATGTTGAAGCTTGAAGGCTGTTGAACAGAGATAGGAAATCCGACAATTAAATAGAGGAGCTTTCTGACAAATTGTTTACCATGTGATCAGATTAATTAATGTTAATTAACGTGGCGTAAGTGTGCTTCTACTGTTGTTATACTTTATATGTTTAATAGTATATTTTCTGTCTTGATTAATAGGTTAAAAATCTATTCCAAGTCCCATGTAATTTCTATTTATTTGTTTAATTGAAAGTTTTTTTGTTTTAATCATGTTCTGAGCTTCCGTCTAAAAGTACAAAAACCATGTAGTCAACGCCTCATTGCCACAGACACCAAGTTTTGTCATAACATGACCTTTGTAAGTTGTAACATGACCTTTACAAGTATACAAAAACATGCCATTATGGAAAGAAAATTAATTGTAGAATCTTTTAAATATAACAATTTGTATAAAAAATTTAGGACTCTTTAAAAAATAGGTCCTGGACTGTCGCTTCTATCGCCCACCCTTTGGGACGGGCCTTTTTGCTTCATGAGATTATTTATTATTTATAAAACTAGAGATTGATGAATTTATCTTGATCCTCAGTTTCCATTAATTTTTTTATCGGATCCTATATAATTGGAGTACGAGTAGAATCATTTAGTAGAAATACATGATGTTTTTAAACTTGAAGAAGGCATGATGTTGTGATCCACACAGAAATTCACATAATCAATAACATGTCCATATTTCTTCCATAAAGCCAATTAATTTTTATGAACCGATCCTTCATCTTCATAGGGGGCGAAGCAAATTTGATGGTCCGATTTTTCTTTATAATTGTTATAAGTCTTCCTATACATCCACCAAATTCTAATCACGTGACCTAAAGTGTTCATAGTCGATGTCGATACCATCCAAGTTATATTGCTTGATCATGCTCGTTAACGAAGAAACTGCATTTTGGACCCATGAGTTGATATATTTTGGAGTAAAAAAGACCCTATTTTATCATGAACACTATCGCAACCCAAGCTAACAACCACTTTAACATTTGAGTTCATGGTTTTAACTGATGATGCTATTTCTGAAGGACCTAAATTTTTAGTTTCCCAGAAAACATTGAATTTGCCATTGGTGGGTGATGGGTGATTATCTGAGGTGTAATTGTCACACCCCCAAACCAGACGGCAGAAACGTCCGGGGGCTTGTGCGTGACTTCATCTTGAAATATTATTATAGTGAATATAATTGAAACATAACATCATCATCATCACAGATGTAATATTACAACATTCATTGTTTACATCGAGTATTGTATTTGAATATTACATGTCAAAATAGTAAGAGTATGATAAAAGAAATATCACACAATATCCATTAGTTTGTTTCGTTCATCCTGCTTCAACGGTATCCTGAGAATACAAGTTATTTTGAAAACGGTCAACATAAAAATGTTGGTGAGTTCATAAGCATGTTTGTGAAAATGATTTGTATAACTTTGAAAACCACCAGAAAATCCGATATTTTCTGAAAACTGTTTAGTGTGTTTGTGTTAGTTCTTGTATTAATGCATATATGCTATTGTTTATTTGACTAAAAAGGTAAAGAGAATGTAGAGAGAATGTAAGAGCATGTAAAGAGAATGTTCCCAGAAAACCCGACGTTGCCTAAAAAAAGAAGATGTCTTCCGTAAACTTTATAACGTTAATTCCTTTAAACGAGCCGTCATAACCATACTAAATAATGACAATTTCACCTGTCTTGGCGTAGTTGGACGCCGACGGAAAATAGAATAAGGTTTTCGTCACCCTAGACTGAATAAGTCTAATTGTAGCGAACAGCTGAGGTGTGGGGTGTCAACCCCGTATAGATCTATACACAAATCCCCGTTCTCCCTCCAGGAGACTCTGATTATAACAACAGGCTACGATCGTACACTTAATAGGTGCCAACTGATAAAAACTCGCTAGATCCTTAATAGAATTTATGCGAAGAAAAATGTATAAACTCATTCTAGGACCAATGATCCATGTAAGTGAACCACTAAGGCATCGCTAAACATGTAAATCATTTCAAGACCCAAATGGAATGAGATTATATAACATGGGTCCGAAATATATATGAAAGGACAACTAAGGCCCATTTCACATATAAAGTATTTACAGGCCCAAATAATACACAAATAGTATCCAAGGTCCGTCGCACATGTTAATGGGTAAATGAAGCCCAATAAATATGTAAATAGTATACAGGACGTATCACACATAAAAATGGGTCACTAAGGCCCAATAACCTAGAAAATGATCAATTTAATTCCATTTGTTGGTTTATCATTGGTTTTAGTTCAAGTATTCACTAAAATAACATAAAAAGAAGAACGCATATAAAACCCATTCCCAGGCCCAATAAACATGGAAGTGAACCACTAAGGCTCACTATACGTGTCTATTATTTCAAAGGACAAAAGGAATGTGAATATCGTTATTAATCCGTTTGTTATTGTTTTGTCTATTTTAGCTTGATTATTTACAAAGTTGATATAAAAGCTCTCCTTTTTGTAAAAATGACGTTCTTGGCTCAATAAGCATAAAATTTACAATTAGGCCCAATTTTTGTAAGAATAGCACTTTGATGTCCAATTTTGTTAAAAACTTGTGTTGATGACTACTTTGTGATAAAAATAACATTTTAAACCCATTTTTGGCTTGATTTTTGTGGAAATACATATTTTTCTGGTTTTGGGCTTTTCCGACCTAGTTTTTGGAAAATTTGTAGAAAAATCATCGTATGTCGAAATTTAAATCCGTAAACTCTGGAAGTTTGGAAAACATGTCTACTTTGTTCACAATTTTTCTCAAAATTTTTAATGGCCTCAAACTAGTGTGAAATTACTCACCTTCACAGGTTGGTCCGAAAGTATGTCAAATTTGATAGGCAGTTTTGTAAAATTCACCAAAAATTGTAGAAAAATCGTATGAAAACGTGCGAGTAGTCATTTTAAAGGTATAAACCTGAAATTTATACATGTAAAACAGTTTTGAAAAATACTTCCATTTGGATGGTCAAAACAGTCCGAGATTAGACCAAAACTTTTCTGTCAAGAGCTGTTTTGTGAGTTTAGTTTATAAATCTTTGAACACAACACTCATTTTTGCTATATAAAGTATACAAATCCCAGATCTACATGTTTACATGCAATACTTGTGATAAAACATACTTTTCTCATGTTTCATATGAAGATCCTAGTGATACACTTCAAGTTTCTTAACATATTTGTAGATTAGTGAAGAAATCACACATAATCACCAAATGTTTCAAGGAAATCACACATAATCATGCATATACACATAGATCTACACAAATCAACTTGTATTCTCCCCTAAAAACAAGTAAAAACAAAAAAAAGGGGGTATGAACTCACCTTGGGGTTTGGATTTTGGTTTTGATGAAGATAAGAAGAAGGTGGTGTAAGTTATGACTCTAGCTAGCTTCTTGAAGTGATCTTCGAATCTTGATGAGTTCTAGGGAGCATGGTCACGAATTTGAGGTGGTAAGAGGATTAATTTGAGTTTAAAGATGTAGCAAATCGATTTAGGTTGTGAGATCTTACCAAAGATGATGATCTTTGATGAAAACTCCTCTTAAAACACCCAAAATCTTGAAAATTTAGAGGAGTAGAGAGGAGTTCTTGAGAGAATCTTGAAAGTGTTTGAAAGTGAAATGTCTGTGTGTTTGTGGAGCTTCTTGGCCGTGAGAAAGAAAGAGGGAGAAGATAGGATGTTCCCTAGATGTTTGGTGGGTATTAATCTCCTAGTAACATGGTGGGTTTGTGCATGGATATCCCCCATGCACTAATGAGGTGGCAAGTGCACAAATTTCTTCATTTTTCCTTTTTTTTTGTCAAATAAGCATGGTGGGCCGAGAATTGGGTTTATGAGAGATGAGAATGAAGTAATTTGGCCCATTTTGGTCTTGTCAAATTTTTATGGAGCCCAAGAATTATATATATATATATATATATATATATATATATATATATGTATGTATGTATTCGGCCCATTGGGCTCTTAAGGAGGCTCACGACCCAATTTGGTAAAATGAATGAGTTTATGGTCCATTAGTGGTTAAATAAATTTATTTTAGACCCATTATGGTCCAAAATGTTGAGTTTTATGAGTGTGGGTCCATTTAGAACCCAATTAGGGTCTTTAAGCCCAAAATAGTTCAAGTTGAAGGTTTATTGGTCCATTAGGCCCAATAAGAGAATCCTAGTCCAATGTGAACTTGAACCGAGATGTCTAGGGTTTTCAACTCATAGATGAACATATGAGATGTATTGTATTAGGTTTTGACCTTCATTCAAGAGTTTGGATTTAAATGGATGACGTTGATTGAACATCGGGTATGATATTCAGTTAGAATATAAGCCTCACAATAGATGATGTTTTATGAGAATAGAATTCCCTAGCTAAATTGCTAGTTGTGACAGTAATCAACTGTAAAAGCTAGGATAAAATGGACTTCAACTTTAGAGTTTATAGGAACATCTAATAACTTAACCTAGTGAGATTCGACACCAATGTATTCCCGAAAAAGATTTGAGTTTGCAACTTCATGAGAGGAAGTTATGATTTTTCAAAGTTTCAACATAATAGATTAATAGTATACAACTCAGAAACCGAAATTGAAATCGGTAAATTGTTAGGAAAAACAATCTAAACGAGAATTGAAGATTTCATTAATAGGAGTCTGTCAATATAAATACAGTCGAGAATGGATGTCAGACGAGAGAGTTATGAATTTTTAACTGAGTTTAACAGTCTCAGTCTGTTAAAAAATATAACTTTAAAAATAAAGTCAAAATTAGCCAACGAAGTCTAAATGAAAGTTGTAGATATCGTCGATAGCTACGCATGGATATAAAACACGTCGAAAACAGATCTCATATGAACAAGATGAATTAATTTTTTTTCCGCGCGCAACCGCGCACATAGACAACATGCATGTCATGCATTTGACAACCACTAAGAGTTTGTCACGTGTCACATGCGCGCTCCGACCACCTCGCATTCACTTTTTGGGCCTATATATCCTCCAATTTGCAGCCTCATTTCTCACTCCATTCCTTTAGATCATCTCTTGAATTTCTCTCGTATCTCTAGTCTTTTACTCCTTAGTTTTTGATTACTTTAGCGAGACCATGTAGTGTCAGATATCCGAAAATTAGAAGCTCCCGGGTCAACGTTCTGCTTGCATAATTCCTGGTTTTCATCAAAATACTCTGTAAGTTGAGCTACACTTACTCTACTTTAAGTGTAACTTATAATTATAATCATAGTCGTTATAATGAACCTATAATCGAGACTTATTAGTGATTCCAAAGTCATTATACTGATTGATCTACTTAATGTTTATGTTGGATTTAGCGAGGTGTTTAAGTGAGATTTCCAAACAGTATACTCTATACCAAACGGACCCTACCTCCGATATGATCCTACCTGGTTGTTCCTTACTTGATAAATCTTGTTGTAGACATTGAGATTAGTGAGGAATCTAGACAAATATTAGTCACCAAGAATATAAGACTAAGACTTAGTAACGTGAATCTAGGTTACATTAGGGGAAAAGATAAACTATCGAGACGAAGTTCTACCCATAGATACAAGTATTCTAAATGAGTTTATAGTTACTTGATCAAGTAAGTGCATAGTTACTTTCAACTTACACATAGATACAAGTATTCTAAATGCTTAAACGATATACGCACTGTTTTTGCTGTGTTTGTGTGACATCTCCATTTTCACGGCCAGAAAAGACCGATTTTGTTTATGCTTTATAAAAATTAGAGTACATATTTTAGTGAAAATGTTGCGGAATTTGTTCCCAGTAAAACATGATAAATACGTTATCAAAGCATTTCCGAAGAAATATATTTTTATTCATTTTAAAACATTTGGGATGTTATCGTCAATATAGAAACATAAGAATAAACAAAACTTACATTCATTTACACTAATGATCTACACCTCTTTAATCTCTCAGTGTAATGTAACTTCCTATCGACACCTGTGATACATATAAGCTTAGTGGGTCAGGTTGGGAAACTTGGTGAGTACATAGAGATTTCAATCCCACAATGTTATATCATATATATAATTTAGAACTCACAAAAAATATAATTTCACCATATATATATATATATATATATATATATATATATATATATATATATATATATATATAAGCAACTCTTACCCCATACTGTTAATCCTTACAACGAGACTATCCATACTCTCGGACCTTAAATTTTACCTCTTACTTAACACATACTCTCGAATCTAATTCATACTCTCGGATCAATAATTGTGCCCATTCCATACTCTCGGATTAGGGACAAGTGTATATGTGTAAATCCATTCTCCCGGATTAACGACGAATGACTATATCCTATCCATACTCCCGGACCGAGGACGACTGATTGTGTCTTAATCCATACTCCTGGATTAAGGACAACTGACTATGTCTTAATCCATACTCCTAGATTAATCATAGTTAACTATGCCAAATCCATACCCTCGGACTAGGGACAATGATTATGTCTAATCCATGCTCCCAGATAAATGACATATACTAAAATTCTATTCTCTGAGTATAACTCACTCGTACTCGTAAGAAAATACTACCCAATATTCCTCATAATTAATTTAGGTTTACTCTTTATCCTAAATCATCATATATAATTAGGTATGTTATTTAACATATATTTCAGGCAACATCAATTAACTCGCACATAAACATATAATTAATACTTTAATCAATACTTGTATTAAAATCATGTTCATGAAAGGGACTATGCACTCACTTGATAAAGTGGTGACTCGGTACTCGGACGACACTTCGTTTATACTTTAAACAACTCCTTTGACAGAACCTAGTATCATTACTACTAGAGTTTAGTCTAATGCTCAACGAGACTAATTGTTAGTCTAACTATTATTACTGTTATATAAGCGTTAACACAATACTTTTCACCACTATGTACAAACAGGGGCCATACATGGAACACCGGAGGGCAGGATCATTTTGGCATATAGCACTTCTGAAATCCAGCAACCCAAGCGGCCCTCCAAACCAGATTCCCCGTACCGTGAGTGGTTAAAAAGATATTATAATGACACTTATATAACTCATAATAATAACCTAAATATTTATTATATGGTACTAATAACATTACTATATTTAAATAAAAACTATATTTAAAATAGCGTAGGCGTATCTTACCTACGAGGGGGTTTGGCTAGAAGTCGGGCTCTACAGGGGAAGAACTTCTGAGCCGAAAGCGCTTCTTCTCGGAGCCGTCGAGCGCTCCAGGGCTTTCTTCTAGCGCTAAGAGAGTTTTGGGAGGCTTAGAGAGAGTGTAGAGAGAATAAAGAATAGGAAAGGTGTGAAGAAAATGAGGGTGAGAGAGTTTCTATTTATAGGGTAAAATATGACTAAACTTGGTGCCACATGTCAACATCTGGTGGAAAGACTTGGGAAGCAATGGCCAAGATTGTGCCACGTTACGCATTTTCGCACATCACACCTCCGACTTCTAAAATCCGTTACTTTCGCATATGAGCTCCGTTTTTGACGTTCTTTATATCCACGTGTAGGTAAAAATAAGATCTACAACTTTCTTTTTGACTCCGTCGGCTAGTTTTCGACCGATCTTAAATTTAACAGTAGGAGGAGATTATACTGTTAAATGACCGCGAAAAATTCGTAACTCTTTCATACAGACTCCGTTTTCGTCTGTCTTTTTATAGTTGACTTCCTATAAATGAGATCTTCAACTCTCATTTAGGTTGCGTAGGCAAAAAACCGCTCGATCTAAAATTCGAGTTTCGGGTCGTGCACTGCTATGCCAAATCTTAGAAAATTCATAACTTCCTCATACGAAGTCGGATTTGGGCGTTCTTTTTATACACGCTTTCGGATTAACGTATACTACAACTTTTATTTAGGTCAATAAGGCCAAAAAGTCCTCTATCGTGAATTCACTATTTGCGTCTCCCGGTGCCATGCCGGTTTTGCTGTAAAACTTTGACGGACCATAACTTCTTCGTCATAACTCGAATTTCGGCGTTATTTATATGTACGGAACCGGGCATTACATAAGGTTGCTTAAATGGCGTCCAAACCCTAAAATTAGGGTTTATCCCCTGATTGTGTACGCCCAATGTACATGAGGTACACCCATCGTACACACCCTCTTTCTAAAATTTACAATAATGCCCTAAGGACTAAAATTGAAAACTAATTTCACACCACGGGTCCAAGATGAAAAATACCTTGAAACAAGTGTTTCATGCTGAGCGTGAGAGATACAAAGGACCGGGCAGCTCCCGAATCAAACAGAACCAGAGCAGAGATATCGTTCACAAGGAACGACCCTAAAAGTAAAACACAAATATAAGCAGGAAAATCAACATAAATAAAAAAAATAAGAAGAATATACATATCCGTCACCATTTTATAGATTCTAGAATATCTAAAAACATTTTTTTTGTCATTTCTATCTGCACAAGAAAAGAACACAAAAGATGCCATTATGTTTGCTTGTCTTTTCTTATTTCATGATTCTTAGTGTTGAGTTCATTAGTTGAGATTCTTGTTCATACAAAAGCTTTGGGTTCACCACCACACTAAACAAATAAATGACAAATTAAAGAAAAATTACTATGTTTTTAACCTTTTACCAAAAAATTATTATTATTATTATTATTATTAATACAGTTAATCATATATCTTTTTAATGTTTTTTCTTAAAAAAACATTGATAATTTGGTACACCCAATAACAACAGTGCGAAATGCCAAACATAGTTTTTCAATAAAACACTAAAGGTGAGTTTGCTTGGAAAATTTCAAATAAAAATGAAAATTTTGAAAATGACTTTTGTTTAATTTTCAAAAATTTCCAAGATAATAAAAATTTTATATTTTCCAAGTTGTATGTAAACTGAAAAAATGATTTTTATATTTTTACAGGTTTATTGATTTGTTTATTGATTTCTAAAGTTATAGCTCCCCCACCTAAGCTACTCTGACATTAGAATGCCGACTCTTGATTAAAGCTAGGGGCGGATTTTGAGGGGGTCACCGGTGGCACTAACAACCCCTAACTTTTTCGGCTGCAGTGGAAAAATTTTCGTAAATTTTTAAAATTTATATATTTTTTTATTACTGTGCAACCCCTAACTTTCTCCTGTAACCCCTACTGTGAAATTCTGTATCCGTCCCTGATTAAAGCGACTTCGGAAGGCCTGAAATTATGAGTATCCCAGAACACGTTGAATTCACCATTTGTTGGTGATCGAGAAGATGAATTTGTATCATTTCACTAGTAGATAATCATATTGTACATACACATACGCTTTTACAACCACATAGAAACACAACAAAATATATACATACATATACTAACGAGGGGCTGCTAGCAAAGCTTGTGATTGCTTCTCATAGCGAAAACCTGAAGCCTTGGAATCATCTGCAGACCATACAAAAATCCCACCAAGCTTCCCTTGACTTTTTAGCCGATTACAAGCAGTGAAGAACCCGTTCTCTGGTGATAAACCTCCACTTCCATCGGTGGAGATACTAGCCAAGATATTACCACCTTTATAGTTGGAGCTTTGTGTCTGAAAGTACTTCATAAACTGAGAGATGGTGGTCCCCTGATCGTATGCATAAAACTGGAAATTGACATAGTCTATGACGTGAGCATAATCCTTCCAAAGAGCCAAGTAGTGGCTTTGAACTTCATCGTCATCAAATGGAGCTATAGATGCAAAAGAGATGACTCCATTGTTCTTGAGGGTTGTTACAAGCTTCCCGATGCACTCAGCAAACGTCTCAGGATCTGCATGAAAATGCTCGTAGTCGATATCAATCCCATCCAAGTTATACTCTTGGATGATTTTAGTGAGGGAAGAAACAGCATTTGAAACCCATGAATCCACCGATGAAGGGCTGAAGTAACAGCTTCCTCCTCCCACACTGTCTCCTCCTAAGCTCAAACCTACTTTGACATTGCTATGCTGACTCTTGATTGAGGAGACTTGAGAAGGGCTGAGATTATCTGTATCCCAGAACACATTGAATTTACCATCGGTTGGGGATGAAGAAGATGAAGTGGTGTAATCAATTGCAAATGCAAGTAGATAATGGAATTCGACATTGGGGTTGATGGGTAGGTCTGTAAATTTGACACCGTTGAATTCTGCTCCGATATATTCACGGAATAGGTCTGATTTTGGTGCATTAATATTTTCTTGTGTTGATGCCACCGCTAAAAGCACTTGTAACATGAGAAGAACAATGAAAAGTTTGGAGAACCCCATAATGATCAAACTTCAATTAAAGACAGATTATGTTGAAGCTTGAAGGCTGTTGAACAGAGATAGGAAATCCGACAATTAAATAGAGGAGCTTTCTGACAAATTGTTTACCATGTGATCAGATTAATTAATGTTAATTAACGTGGCGTAAGTGTGCTTCTACTGTTGTTATACTTTATATGTTTAATAGTATATTTTCTGTCTTGATTAATAGGTTAAAAATCTATTCCAAGTCCCATGTAATTTCTATTTATTTGTTTAATTGAAAGTTTTTTTGTTTTAATCATGTTCTGAGCTTCCGTCTAAAAGTACAAAAACCATGTAGTCAACGCCTCATTGCCACAGACACCAAGTTTTGTCATAACATGACCTTTGTAAGTTGTAACATGACCTTTACAAGTATACAAAAACATGCCATTATGGAAAGAAAATTAATTGTAGAATCTTTTAAATATAACAATTTGTATAAAAAATTTAGGACTCTTTAAAAAATAGGTCCTGGACTGTCGCTTCTATCGCCCACCCTTTGGGACGGGCCTTTTTGCTTCATGAGATTATTTATTATTTATAAAACTAGAGATTGATGAATTTATCTTGATCCTCAGTTTCCATTAATTTTTTTATCGGATCCTATATAATTGGAGTACGAGTAGAATCATTTAGTAGAAATACATGATGTTTTTAAACTTGAAGAAGGCATGATGTTGTGATCCACACAGAAATTCACATAATCAATAACATGTCCATATTTCTTCCATAAAGCCAATTAATTTTTATGAACCGATCCTTCATCTTCATAGGGGGCGAAGCAAATTTGATGGTCCGATTTTTCTTTATAATTGTTATAAGTCTTCCTATACATCCACCAAATTCTAATCACGTGACCTAAAGTGTTCATAGTCGATGTCGATACCATCCAAGTTATATTGCTTGATCATGCTCGTTAACGAAGAAACTGCATTTTGGACCCATGAGTTGATATATTTTGGAGTAAAAAAGACCCTATTTTATCATGAACACTATCGCAACCCAAGCTAACAACCACTTTAACATTTGAGTTCATGGTTTTAACTGATGATGCTATTTCTGAAGGACCTAAATTTTTAGTTTCCCAGAAAACATTGAATTTGCCATTGGTGGGTGATGGGTGATTATCTGAGGTGTAATTGTCACACCCCCAAACCAGACGGCAGAAACGTCCGGGGGCTTGTGCGTGACTTCATCTTGAAATATTATTATAGTGAATATAATTGAAACATAACATCATCATCATCACAGATGTAATATTACAACATTCATTGTTTACATCGAGTATTGTATTTGAATATTACATGTCAAAATAGTAAGAGTATGATAAAAGAAATATCACACAATATCCATTAGTTTGTTTCGTTCATCCTGCTTCAACGGTATCCTGAGAATACAAGTTATTTTGAAAACGGTCAACATAAAAATGTTGGTGAGTTCATAAGCATGTTTGTGAAAATGATTTGTATAACTTTGAAAACCACCAGAAAATCCGATATTTTCTGAAAACTGTTTAGTGTGTTTGTGTTAGTTCTTGTATTAATGCATATATGCTATTGTTTATTTGACTAAAAAGGTAAAGAGAATGTAGAGAGAATGTAAGAGCATGTAAAGAGAATGTTCCCAGAAAACCCGACGTTGCCTAAAAAAAGAAGATGTCTTCCGTAAACTTTATAACGTTAATTCCTTTAAACGAGCCGTCATAACCATACTAAATAATGACAATTTCACCTGTCTTGGCGTAGTTGGACGCCGACGGAAAATAGAATAAGGTTTTCGTCACCCTAGACTGAATAAGTCTAATTGTAGCGAACAGCTGAGGTGTGGGGTGTCAACCCCGTATAGATCTATACACAAATCCCCGTTCTCCCTCCAGGAGACTCTGATTATAACAACAGGCTACGATCGTACACTTAATAGGTGCCAACTGATAAAAACTCGCTAGATCCTTAATAGAATTTATGCGAAGAAAAATGTATAAACTCATTCTAGGACCAATGATCCATGTAAGTGAACCACTAAGGCATCGCTAAACATGTAAATCATTTCAAGACCCAAATGGAATGAGATTATATAACATGGGTCCGAAATATATATGAAAGGACAACTAAGGCCCATTTCACATATAAAGTATTTACAGGCCCAAATAATACACAAATAGTATCCAAGGTCCGTCGCACATGTTAATGGGTAAATGAAGCCCAATAAATATGTAAATAGTATACAGGACGTATCACACATAAAAATGGGTCACTAAGGCCCAATAACCTAGAAAATGATCAATTTAATTCCATTTGTTGGTTTATCATTGGTTTTAGTTCAAGTATTCACTAAAATAACATAAAAAGAAGAACGCATATAAAACCCATTCCCAGGCCCAATAAACATGGAAGTGAACCACTAAGGCTCACTATACGTGTCTATTATTTCAAAGGACAAAAGGAATGTGAATATCGTTATTAATCCGTTTGTTATTGTTTTGTCTATTTTAGCTTGATTATTTACAAAGTTGATATAAAAGCTCTCCTTTTTGTAAAAATGACGTTCTTGGCTCAATAAGCATAAAATTTACAATTAGGCCCAATTTTTGTAAGAATAGCACTTTGATGTCCAATTTTGTTAAAAACTTGTGTTGATGACTACTTTGTGATAAAAATAACATTTTAAACCCATTTTTGGCTTGATTTTTGTGGAAATACATATTTTTCTGGTTTTGGGCTTTTCCGACCTAGTTTTTGGAAAATTTGTAGAAAAATCATCGTATGTCGAAATTTAAATCCGTAAACTCTGGAAGTTTGGAAAACATGTCTACTTTGTTCACAATTTTTCTCAAAATTTTTAATGGCCTCAAACTAGTGTGAAATTACTCACCTTCACAGGTTGGTCCGAAAGTATGTCAAATTTGATAGGCAGTTTTGTAAAATTCACCAAAAATTGTAGAAAAATCGTATGAAAACGTGCGAGTAGTCATTTTAAAGGTATAAACCTGAAATTTATACATGTAAAACAGTTTTGAAAAATACTTCCATTTGGATGGTCAAAACAGTCCGAGATTAGACCAAAACTTTTCTGTCAAGAGCTGTTTTGTGAGTTTAGTTTATAAATCTTTGAACACAACACTCATTTTTGCTATATAAAGTATACAAATCCCAGATCTACATGTTTACATGCAATACTTGTGATAAAACATACTTTTCTCATGTTTCATATGAAGATCCTAGTGATACACTTCAAGTTTCTTAACATATTTGTAGATTAGTGAAGAAATCACACATAATCACCAAATGTTTCAAGGAAATCACACATAATCATGCATATACACATAGATCTACACAAATCAACTTGTATTCTCCCCTAAAAACAAGTAAAAACAAAAAAAAGGGGGTATGAACTCACCTTGGGGTTTGGATTTTGGTTTTGATGAAGATAAGAAGAAGGTGGTGTAAGTTATGACTCTAGCTAGCTTCTTGAAGTGATCTTCGAATCTTGATGAGTTCTAGGGAGCATGGTCACGAATTTGAGGTGGTAAGAGGATTAATTTGAGTTTAAAGATGTAGCAAATCGATTTAGGTTGTGAGATCTTACCAAAGATGATGATCTTTGATGAAAACTCCTCTTAAAACACCCAAAATCTTGAAAATTTAGAGGAGTAGAGAGGAGTTCTTGAGAGAATCTTGAAAGTGTTTGAAAGTGAAATGTCTGTGTGTTTGTGGAGCTTCTTGGCCGTGAGAAAGAAAGAGGGAGAAGATAGGATGTTCCCTAGATGTTTGGTGGGTATTAATCTCCTAGTAACATGGTGGGTTTGTGCATGGATATCCCCCATGCACTAATGAGGTGGCAAGTGCACAAATTTCTTCATTTTTCCTTTTTTTTTGTCAAATAAGCATGGTGGGCCGAGAATTGGGTTTATGAGAGATGAGAATGAAGTAATTTGGCCCATTTTGGTCTTGTCAAATTTTTATGGAGCCCAAGAATTATATATATATATATATATATATATATATATATATATATATATGTATGTATGTATTCGGCCCATTGGGCTCTTAAGGAGGCTCACGACCCAATTTGGTAAAATGAATGAGTTTATGGTCCATTAGTGGTTAAATAAATTTATTTTAGACCCATTATGGTCCAAAATGTTGAGTTTTATGAGTGTGGGTCCATTTAGAACCCAATTAGGGTCTTTAAGCCCAAAATAGTTCAAGTTGAAGGTTTATTGGTCCATTAGGCCCAATAAGAGAATCCTAGTCCAATGTGAACTTGAACCGAGATGTCTAGGGTTTTCAACTCATAGATGAACATATGAGATGTATTGTATTAGGTTTTGACCTTCATTCAAGAGTTTGGATTTAAATGGATGACGTTGATTGAACATCGGGTATGATATTCAGTTAGAATATAAGCCTCACAATAGATGATGTTTTATGAGAATAGAATTCCCTAGCTAAATTGCTAGTTGTGACAGTAATCAACTGTAAAAGCTAGGATAAAATGGACTTCAACTTTAGAGTTTATAGGAACATCTAATAACTTAACCTAGTGAGATTCGACACCAATGTATTCCCGAAAAAGATTTGAGATTGCAACTTCATGAGAGGAAGTTATGATTTTTCAAAGTTTCAACATAATAGATTAATAGTATACAACTCAGAAACCGAAATTGAAATCGGTAAATTGTTAGGAAAAACAATCTAAACGAGAATTGAAGATTTCATTAATAGGAGTCTGTCAATATAAATACAGTCGAGAATGGATGTCAGACGAGAGAGTTATGAATTTTTAACTGAGTTTAACAGTCTCAGTCTGTTAAAAAATATAACTTTAAAAATAAAGTCAAAATTAGCCAACGAAGTCTAAATGAAAGTTGTAGATATCGTCGATAGCTACGCATGGATATAAAACACGTCGAAAACGGATCTCATATGAACAAGATGAATTAATTTTTTTTCCGCGCGCAACCGCGCACATAGACAACATGCATGTCATGCATTTGACAACCACTAAGAGTCTGTCACGTGTCACATGCGCGCTCCGACCACCTCGCATTCACTTTTTGGGTCTATATATCCTCCAATTTGCAGCCTCATTTCTCACTCCATTCCTTTAGATCATCTCTTGAATTTCTCTCGTATCTCTAGTCTTTTACTCCCTAGTTTTTGATTACTTTAGCGAGACCATGTAGTGTCAGATATCCAAAAATTAGAAGCTCCCGGGTCATCGTTCTGCTTGCATAATTCCTGGTTTTCATCAAAATACTCTGTAAGTTGAGCTACACTTACTCTACTTTAAGTGTAACTTATAATTATAATCATAGTCGTTATAATGAACCTATAATCGAGACTTATTAGTGATTCCAAAGTCATTATACTGATTGATCTACTTAATGTTTATGTTGGATTTAGCGAGGTGTTTAAGTGAGATTTCCAAACAGTATACTCTATACCAAACGGACCCTACCTCCGATATGATCCTACCTGGTTGTTCCTTACTTGATAAATCTTGTTGTAGACATTGAGATTAGTGAGGAATCTAGACAAATATTAGTCACCAAGAATATAAGACTAAGACTTAGTAACGTGAATCTAGGTTACATTAGGGGAAAAGATAAACTATCGAGACGAAGTTCTACCCATAGATACAAGTATTCTAAATGAGTTTATAGTTACTTGATCAAGTAAGTGCATAGTTACTTTCAACTTACACATAGATACAAGTATTCTAAATGCTTAAACGATATACGCACTGTTTTTGCTGTGTTTGTGTGACATCTCCATTTTCACGGCCAGAAAAGACCGATTTTGTTTATGCTTTATAAAAATTAGAGTACATATTTTAGTGAAAATGTTGCGGAATTTGTTCCCAGTAAAACATGATAAATACGTTATCAAAGCATTTCCGAAGAAATATATTTTTATTCATTTTAAAACATTTGGGATGTTATCGTCAATATAGAAACATAAGAATAAACAAAACTTACATTCATTTACACTAATGATCTACACCTCTTTAATCTCTCAGTGTAATGTAACTTCCTATCGACACCTGTGATACATATAAGCTTAGTGGGTCAGGTTGGGAAACTTGGTGAGTACATAGAGATTTCAATCCCACAATGTTATATCATATATATAATTTAGAACTCACAAAAAATATAATTTCACCATATATATATATATATATATATATATATATATATATATATATATATATATATATATATATATATATATAAGCAACTCTTACCCCATACTGTTAATCCTTACAACGAGACTATCCATACTCTCGGACCTTAAATTTTACCTCTTACTTAACACATACTCTCGAATCTAATTCATACTCTCGGATCAATAATTGTGCCCATTCCATACTCTCGGATTAGGGACAAGTGTATATGTGTAAATCCATTCTCCCGGATTAACGACGAATGACTATATCCTATCCATACTCCCGGACCGAGGACGACTGATTGTGTCTTAATCCATACTCCTGGATTAAGGACAACTGACTATGTCTTAATCCATACTCCTAGATTAATCATAGTTAACTATGCCAAATCCATACCCTCGGACTAGGGACAATGATTATGTCTAATCCATGCTCCCAGATAAATGACATATACTAAAATTCTATTCTCTGAGTATAACTCACTCGTACTCGTAAGAAAATACTACCCAATATTCCTCATAATTAATTTAGGTTTACTCTTTATCCTAAATCATCATATATAATTAGGTATGTTATTTAACATATATTTCAGGCAACATCAATTAACTCGCACATAAACATATAATTAATACTTTAATCAATACTTGTATTAAAATCATGTTCATGAAAGGGACTATGCACTCACTTGATAAAGTGGTGACTCGGTACTCGGACGACACTTCGTTTATACTTTAAACAACTCCTTTGACAGAACCTAGTATCATTACTACTAGAGTTTAGTCTAATGCTCAACGAGACTAATTGTTAGTCTAACTATTATTACTGTTATATAAGCGTTAACACAATACTTTTCACCACTATGTACAAACAGGGGCCATACATGGAACACCGGAGGGCAGGATCATTTTGGCATATAGCACTTCTGAAATCCAGCAACCCAAGCGGCCCTCCAAACCAGATTCCCCGTACTGTGAGTGGTTAAAAAGATATTATAATGACACTTATATAACTCATAATAATAACCTAAATATTTATTATATGGTACTAATAACATTACTATATTTAAATAAAAACTATATTTAAAATAGCGTAGGCGTATCTTACCTACGAGGGGGTTTGGCTAGAAGTCGGGCTCTACAGGGGAAGAACTTCTGAGCCGAAAGCGCTTCTTCTCGGAGCCGTCGAGCGCTCCAGGGCTTTCTTCTAGCGCTAAGAGAGTTTTGGGAGGCTTAGAGAGAGTGTAGAGAGAATAAAGAATAGGAAAGGTGTGAAGAAAATGAGGGTGAGAGAGTTTCTATTTATAGGGTAAAATATGACTAAACTTGGTGCCACATGTCAACATCTGGTGGAAAGACTTGGGAAGCAATGGCCAAGATTGTGCCACGTTACGCATTTTCGCACATCACACCTCCGACTTCTAAAATCCGTTACTTTCGCATATGAGCTCCGTTTTTGACGTTCTTTATATCCACGTGTAGGTAAAAATAAGATCTACAACTTTCTTTTTGACTCCGTCGGCTAGTTTTCGACCGATCTTAAATTTAACAGTAGGAGGAGATTATACTGTTAAATGACCGCGAAAAATTCGTAACTCTTTCATACAGACTCCGTTTTCGTCTGTCTTTTTATAGTTGACTTCCTATAAATGAGATCTTCAACTCTCATTTAGGTTGCGTAGGCAAAAAACCGCTCGATCTAAAATTCGAGTTTCGGGTCGTGCACTGCTATGCCAAATCTTAGAAAATTCATAACTTCCTCATACGAAGTCGGATTTGGGCGTTCTTTTTATACACGCTTTCGGATTAACGTATACTACAACTTTTATTTAGGTCAATAAGGCCAAAAAGTCCTCTATCGTGAATTCACTATTTG
Organism: Lactuca saligna; assembly: GCF_052625555.1. Taxonomy (NCBI): domain Eukaryota; kingdom Viridiplantae; phylum Streptophyta; class Magnoliopsida; order Asterales; family Asteraceae; genus Lactuca; species Lactuca saligna. The sequence goes on along the minus strand of NC_136424.1, from coordinate 89,552,255 downwards.
CGTCTCCCGGTGCCATGCCGGTTTTGCTGTAAAACTTTGACGGACCATAACTTCTTCGTCATAACTCGAATTTCGGCGTTATTTATATGTACGGAACCGGGCATTACATAAGGTTGCTTAAATGGCGTCCAAACCCTAAAATTAGGGTTTATCCCCTGATTGTGTACGCCCAATGTACATGAGGTACACCCATCGTACACACCCTCTTTCTAAAATTTACAATAATGCCCTAAGGACTAAAATTGAAAACTAATTTCACACCACGGGTCCAAGATGAAAAATACCTTGAAACAAGTGTTTCATGCTGAGCGTGAGAGATACAAAGGACCGGGCAGCTCCCGAATCAAACAGAACCAGAGCAGAGATATCGTTCACAAGGAACGACCCTAAAAGTAAAACACAAATATAAGCAGGAAAATCAACATAAATAAAAAAAATAAGAAGAATATACATATCCGTCACCATTTTATAGATTCTAGAATATCTAAAAACATTTTTTTTGTCATTTCTATCTGCACAAGAAAAGAACACAAAAGATGCCATTATGTTTGCTTGTCTTTTCTTATTTCATGATTCTTAGTGTTGAGTTCATTAGTTGAGATTCTTGTTCATACAAAAGCTTTGGGTTCACCACCACACTAAACAAATAAATGACAAATTAAAGAAAAATTACTATGTTTTTAACCTTTTACCAAAAAATTATTATTATTATTATTATTATTAATACAGTTAATCATATATCTTTTTAATGTTTTTTCTTAAAAAAACATTGATAATTTGGTACACCCAATAACAACAGTGCGAAATGCCAAACATAGTTTTTCAATAAAACACTAAAGGTGAGTTTGCTTGGAAAATTTCAAATAAAAATGAAAATTTTGAAAATGACTTTTGTTTAATTTTCAAAAATTTCCAAGATAATAAAAATTTTATATTTTCCAAGTTGTATGTAAACTGAAAAAATGATTTTTATATTTTTACAGGTTTATTGATTTGTTTATTGATTTCTAAAGTTATAGCTCCCCCACCTAAGCTACTCTGACATTAGAATGCCGACTCTTGATTAAAGCTAGGGGCGGATTTTGAGGGGGTCACCGGTGGCACTAACAACCCCTAACTTTTTCGGCTGCAGTGGAAAAATTTTCGTAAATTTTTAAAATTTATATATTTTTTTATTACTGTGCAACCCCTAACTTTCTCCTGTAACCCCTACTGTGAAATTCTGTATCCGTCCCTGATTAAAGCGACTTCGGAAGGCCTGAAATTATGAGTATCCCAGAACACGTTGAATTCACCATTTGTTGGTGATCGAGAAGATGAATTTGTATCATTTCACTAGTAGATAATCATATTGTACATACACATACGCTTTTACAACCACATAGAAACACAACAAAATATATACATACATATACTAACGAGGGGCTGCTAGCAAAGCTTGTGATTGCTTCTCATAGCGAAAACCTGAAGCCTTGGAATCATCTGCAGACCATACAAAAATCCCACCAAGCTTCCCTTGACTTTTTAGCCGATTACAAGCAGTGAAGAACCCGTTCTCTGGTGATAAACCTCCACTTCCATCGGTGGAGATACTAGCCAAGATATTACCACCTTTATAGTTGGAGCTTTGTGTCTGAAAGTACTTCATAAACTGAGAGATGGTGGTCCCCTGATCGTATGCATAAAACTGGAAATTGACATAGTCTATGACGTGAGCATAATCCTTCCAAAGAGCCAAGTAGTGGCTTTGAACTTCATCGTCATCAAATGGAGCTATAGATGCAAAAGAGATGACTCCATTGTTCTTGAGGGTTGTTACAAGCTTCCCGATGCACTCAGCAAACGTCTCAGGATCTGCATGAAAATGCTCGTAGTCGATATCAATCCCATCCAAGTTATACTCTTGGATGATTTTAGTGAGGGAAGAAACAGCATTTGAAACCCATGAATCCACCGATGAAGGGCTGAAGTAACAGCTTCCTCCTCCCACACTGTCTCCTCCTAAGCTCAAACCTACTTTGACATTGCTATGCTGACTCTTGATTGAGGAGACTTGAGAAGGGCTGAGATTATCTGTATCCCAGAACACATTGAATTTACCATCGGTTGGGGATGAAGAAGATGAAGTGGTGTAATCAATTGCAAATGCAAGTAGATAATGGAATTCGACATTGGGGTTGATGGGTAGGTCTGTAAATTTGACACCGTTGAATTCTGCTCCGATATATTCACGGAATAGGTCTGATTTTGGTGCATTAATATTTTCTTGTGTTGATGCCACCGCTAAAAGCACTTGTAACATGAGAAGAACAATGAAAAGTTTGGAGAACCCCATAATGATCAAACTTCAATTAAAGACAGATTATGTTGAAGCTTGAAGGCTGTTGAACAGAGATAGGAAATCCGACAATTAAATAGAGGAGCTTTCTGACAAATTGTTTACCATGTGATCAGATTAATTAATGTTAATTAACGTGGCGTAAGTGTGCTTCTACTGTTGTTATACTTTATATGTTTAATAGTATATTTTCTGTCTTGATTAATAGGTTAAAAATCTATTCCAAGTCCCATGTAATTTCTAATTTTCTATTTATTTGTTAATGAAAGCTTGTTTGTTTTATTCATGTTATGAGCTTCCGCCTAAAAGTACAAAAACCATGTCGTCAACCCCTCATTGCCACAAACACCAAGTTTTTATCATAACATGACCTTTACAAGTATACAAAACCTGCCATAATTGTCTTTTGTTGTTTCATGATATTATTTGTTATATATAAACCTGGAGATTGATGAATTGATCTTTATCTTCAGTTTCCATTATTTTTTTTATTGGATCCTATATAATTAATTGAAGTCGGAGTATAAACGTTTGGTAGAGATACATAATGTTTTTAAACTTGAAGAAATCATGATGGATGTTCCGATCCATTTATTGCAATACATTACGAATATGATTCAACAGACAGTATCTTATTTCTTATTTGGAAGGAAGAAGAAAGGAAACTACGGACATATGAAATCGAACGTATATATATGCCCATATATGCATGCATGATGAAATAAAGATGATGATCATGCTGCCAATAAAGCCAGAGCAGCTTTTTCATATCTAAAACCGAACTCTTTGGATTCGTCTGCACACCAAACAAATATGCCTCCGAGCTTTCCATCTCTCTTCAACTCTTTGCAGGCCTCAAAGAATCCCTTATTTGGAGGCAAACCTAAGTTACCTTTGCTTATGAAGCTCGCTAGAAGCTGACTTCCTTTATAACTTGAAGCTTGTTGATGATGAAAGTGTTTTACAAACTGTGAAACACTAATCTGATCATACGCATAAAACTGGAAATTCACATAATCAATAACATGTCCATATTTCCTCCATAAAGCCAAGTAATTTCTTTGAACCGGTCCTTCATCTTCATATGGGGCGATAGAAGCAAATTTGATGATCCGATTTTTCTTTAGAATTATTATAAGCCGTCCTATACATTCAACAAAGGTTTCCTCATCATGCGACCTAAAATGTTCATAGTCGATGTCAATTCCATCCAAATTGTATTGCTTGATCATGCTTGTTAATGAAGAAACTGCATTTTGCACCCATGAGTTGATAGATTTTGGAGAAAAAAAAACCTTATTTTTATCATGAACAACACTATCGCCACCCAAGCTAACAGCCACTTTGACATTAGAGTTCTTGGCTTTGACCGATGCTATTGCCGAAGGACCCAAATTTTTAGTTTCCCAGAAAACATTGAATTTGCCATTGGTGGGTGATGGGTGATTATCTGAGGTGTAATCAATTGCGAACGCTAAGATAAAATGGACTTCAACTTTAGAGTTGATAGGAACATCTGATAACTTAACCGAGTCAGATTCAGCACCAATGTACTCCCGGAAGAGATTTGAGTTTGCAGCTGTATGATCAAAAAGCAGATGAAAGCATTAGCTTTAGAGAAACTAGAACAATTAATACAAGCGCTAAGGTGTTGAAACAGGCTTACCACTGCAAGATGAGATAATTAGAAGCACAAAGAGTACAGCCATGGGAACACGGGAAAACACCATGTTTTTTCTACTATATATGAATCGAGAATATGGATTGATGTTTAACCAAGTGCTTATATAGCAGATTTGATCTTTGTTTTCTACTGTGTGAACTAGATTATGATACCGATTTAGGTTTGGGTTTTGGCGTAATGTGTGGTGCTGGACTTATCAATTAGCAGAAAAAAATTCCTTGTTATATCCAGAGATTTTGATGTTTGTTTTAGGTAGAATCCGTATAGGCGGTACCTCCATGACTGGGATGAAGACCGGAATCTTCAATATGGATTGATGTAGAGTTGATTAAAATTAGAGCACCATAGATTCTAACGTGGATGCATGTTCGTCCGAAAGGATGCAACAAATATAATGAATTATATATTGTTTGTTGGTCAAACAGTAGGCTTGTTTAAGATCCAACTATAAAAATAACAATGTTCGCAACTTGAAAGGAGACCGATAATTTTTCAAAATGCTATTGTTTTAGGGAAAACCATTCGAGATAATAGGATCCACTATGGTTTAATAGATTTGGTGTAAAGAAATTGAATGTCTACTTGACGTTTAATGGAATAAAACCAACTATAATAAGATGTACCAAGTTGATATTATATAGATTTGAAGTTGAGTGTTTTGTAAAAAAAAAAAACAATCTCTTTATTATTATTAGGGAAAATGACATATATATCCTATTAGGTTTCTAGGGTTTACCTATTTAGTCACTTAATTTATTTTGTGGTTTTATGAGGGAACAAATTATTTGTAACCTAACAATCTAATCCCTAGCTTTCACATATTATAGCCGGTTTCTATTACCACATAAGCATAAGCTAACATGTAAGCGATGACATGATAAGAATTCAAAGCGTCCCAAAAAATCCAAACTACTGGTTTACATCTTTCTCTTTCTCATAAAAAAAAACCCTTGTACCCTTTCTACAATCCAAAACTAGACAGAGAAAAAAAGAGGATCGGTAATCGGAAAGTACCCATCAATAAATGAAATGGTGAAGTCAGCGACAGAAACGAAATCATAAAGCACAATTGGAAACCCACCTTCAACCTCCAGTTCCACCCCATTGATTCCCACCTTCTACAACGACCCAACTTTCAGATATTCTAAATTAATCGCCTATTCTGAATTAGTCGCAAGTATACCCCTTTGAAACGGTTTAATCGCAGGTATACCCCTTTTTTCTATTCTGAATCAATCTTAATCGATCCCCCTTCTGTAGAATTGAGTGATGCGACAGTGAATGAAGGAAAGTTGTTGATCGATAATTTCGAAAGTGAGAATTCTTGTTCGCTTCTTGTTGATCGTGGATGCTTCCTTGTTAGATGGAAAAACGTATCTATCTTCTCTGTTTTTGCTTAGAAGTTTATATGACAGATGGAAAGATGTTATTGTAATGATAACATCTGATATGTTTGTCCTTTTAAGCAGGTTGATTAGCATCTAATTGCCATTGAAGAAATCGATAACAGGGTTACTATCTAGTTGTACATTTCAACTATATTGTAATCGCAAGATTTGTGATTGTATTACATTCAGGTTAGTGATGTTTTCTTCAAAGCAATTGGATATCTGTAAACCTGAAGATGATGATCGTTCTTACAAGTTTGAGGAACTCAGAAAAGATGAACATGAACTGATGTAGGAGGTGACATTTTTGGTGGTTGAAAATAGTAATGGTTGTACTGGTGGTTAATAGGAGAGGGATAATTTTGAGTAAATGAAGCTTTACATTTTGTGGTTATCAGTTTCTTTAAGGAGATAAAAGATGGTTTTCTTTATTTTTAATTGATTCAGATGTAGAAGACAATCGAAAAGAAAAGAGAGTAATAAATAAAAGATTGTTTTAAGGGTAGTTTTGTCATTTTGTAATTTCTTTTTGTCATAAACACCTTTACATGTAGATTAACACAAAGTGAAAGGAAAAGTGGACTTTTGAAGGTCAAAGTCCACATCATCAAAATAACCAGATGACCGTTTCATTTATTCGAAAAAGACTTAATGGATCTGATAAAAACAAGTTTGTTCCCTAATAAAACATGAAAAACACTTTAAGGACTGAATGAGTAAAACTTAGAAACTTAATAGGGCATATATATATATATATATATATATATATATATATATATATATATATATATATATATATATATATATATATATATATATATATATATATATATATATATATATATATATATATCATTTTCCCTTATTATTATTATTTTTAAAATTTCCCTTGAACTATGTGAAGTTCAATTAATACATTGTATATAGAATTTAAATGGTAAAATGATATGAAGCATGAAACGAGGATGTCCCATTTTATTAAACTTAAATATAATGTACAGTGGATGCCTATTATTTTTATTGGGAAATTTAGCTTTCTTGCCCTCTTTCTTATGTTGTCTTCTATATTGAATATCAGGCAAATGCATAAGTGTTGTGCAAGTTAAAATTTTGAAAAGTATATACGGTTGGTTGAAATTTATTAACATTACCTATATAATAATAATTCTTATAATAGATGAAATTAAAACTTTTTTTAACAATATGATTAGATAGACATCTATTAAAATCACATTTCACACAAATAACCTCCACCTAATCTTTTGCATGAATAAAATAAAATATAACTATTGATTTAGTATTATTTTTAACAATTGTTATAATTAATTAATTTAAAAACTATAAATTTGATTGGATATTATTTTTAATTATTGTTATGGTTAATTAATTATAAAAATAATTTATTTGATCAATGTTAAAACCTAATGAAGCACATTTACATGAATTACTTCAAAATCTAAACTATAAAAAAACACATAATAATAATAATACAAAATATTACCTGTGTGAAACATATTCAGTTTTTCATGACTTTCAATTGAAAACATATCATGTGCATTACTCATCTCGTTTACAATTAGTAATTATTAATCATTATATATTATTCATGTCATACATCATCTTCTAAAAAACTTTTTGATTATTTTGGACTTTAGTTTTTTTTAATAGTTTGTAAAATGACAACAAATAATATAACTTTCAAATTGAAAATAGGGAATCAAAAAACTATATTAAAATAACAAACAAAAGCCTAAATTCTAATAATAGAAACAATATGACAAATAAAAAAAGAAGTATAATATGAAGAAAAAACAAAAATAAAATAATAATAATAATTTCTGTGACCAATATGTCTATCACAAAAAACTAAATTGTTGCTTATGTTATAACCTATAAAGTAGAGTTTTTTAAAAATAAGAAAAAAAACATATAATCTAATAATAGAAAAAATGAAGTTTAATATAAAGAAAAAACAAAGATAAAATCCTAATAATAGTTTATTTGAGGGAAAATGACTTATATAGATAACTATGTTTCAAAATCATTCAAAAAATATCATTCAGGTTTGGTGTGTTCAAAAATACCATCAAAGTAAAGCATTTGTACAAAAAACATCAACGAAGTATATTCTTTGTTAAATTTGACATTGTGGTAACTGACAATTACCGGTAAAAAATAAGTAAAGAAAAAAAAACAAGGTATACTCCTAACTTAAACAAGTCTATGCATACGCCAATTATATGCTGAAGCCTAACTTAAACAAGTCCATGCATACGCCAATCATATGCTGAAGCCTCTGCGATCCAGATTTCAATCCAGTACTCCCGGCATACTCCTAGCGTACACCCAGCGTACTCGGCTAGGGTCAAAAACCACAAATCTTCCGAAAGTCATAACTTCTTCATTCTAAGTCCGATTTCTTCATTCTTTATATCCACGGGAAGGAAACAAGAAGCTCTACACTACTATCAACTCTCCCTTGCCTTAAAAATTTTCTAACATAAACCTAAACTTCATAAAGGCTCGAATTGATACTTAATGATATACCCTTAGGCTCCAATACAAACCGAACACTCGGTCCCCACAATCTACATTATCCATAACCAAATGGGCGTTACAGACACCACGACTTGTTACGAACGAATATAAATTCGAATACATCATACACAAGTATCGGAAGCATATCCCAAGAAACATGTAAAATAAATGGTACAGAACAATAAAATAACAAGGAAAGGATAAGAGACGTGCTAGTCTGTAGACCATTTAATAAATGAAGGACCGGTCAAGACTATAAACTCTTCTAACAACGAGCAACCTATAAATACCCCAAAGACATGATATCCGAGGAAAAGTAAAGTAAGGCAAAAAAAGATAGCATACATAGCATTAAAGTAACACTAAGAATCGCAATCTAATTTAGGCATCAGAGAGCTATGACTGGGTTCCAATTAGATTGCAATTTCATTGTCGAAGGCCATAATCGTCGGTTGGACCCCAAAATGATGAAATCTAATTTAGTATTAAGGTAACACTAAGAATCGCAATATGAATGCCATAACCCTCGGTATGGCTGTCTGATGCCTAAATTAGCTCTCATGGATATAAAGAATGATGAAATCGGACTTAGAATAAAGAATTTATGACCTTCAGAAGATTGGCGGTTCTTGACCCTAACCGAGTACGCTGGGCATACGCTAGGAGTACGCCGGGCGTACTAGCTCGACATCCAGACCGTAGAGGCTTCATCATATGTTGGGCATATGTTTGGACTTGTTTAAGTTAGGCCTCAGGACCACCTAATTGTAGCATATAATTTTTTGGGCTTAAGGTCATGTTGGAGATTCTTGGGCCGTATTGGGCCTTAAAGTGTAACATCCCAATTTTCAAGACCAAAATTTCATTTTGATATAACGATTTAGAAAACATTTATAAAAAAACATCATCGATTTTCATCATTCCATAAAACCATAATCACATGTTTCAAAACCATATCATACAAATAATAACAATATTAGTGTACAATCCCAAGAATCTCATAATGTGGAAATCCTGTGTGTGTGTGTGTGTTGTGCTGCTACCGTGTCGGCTCCTTCCCTTTCGATGAAGAGGTACCTAAAAACAAAGCTGAAAACTATAAGCACAAAGCATAGTGAGTTCCCTATCATACCGCACACCATACATAACACATACTACCAGACATATCTTGGTACCCGACCTACCCTACTGAGCATACCGGGGTGCTCAACCTACCCCTACTAGGCATACCGGGGTGCCTAACCTACTCTTGTCAAACATACCGGGGTGTCCGACCTACCCCTCCGATTTATCTCAATCAGTTACGGGGACTATTTCACCCCTACTACTATAACATAAAGACATAACATAATCATACTATCAGGCATACCGGGGTGCCCGACCTACCCTTTGGTCCTATCGACCGGATATGTGGATTATTCCCCATACTACCACTATCACATAACATCATATCATACTAGCATAGAAAACATAACATATAGTGGCAAACTAGACAATTATCACAAAGACAATCATCTCAACTAGAATCAACTACTAGTGGGCCGACATTGGTGCCTTCGATCCATATCTACAGGAAGGTAACTTACCTCAATATTGTGAAGTGTCTGAACTGTACTTGATGCATGGATCAACTCCTCTCAACTCCTACACATAACAATCTTCCCTAATTACCATTTCCCACTCTTAACCCCTTTCAAGGGTCAACTTAGGTCAAAGTTAAAGTTAAGGTCAACACCTTGGTCAAAGTCAACTTTTGGTCAAGGTCAACATCTGGTTGACTCAACTCGCTGAGTTGATCCATCAACTCGCCGAGTTCCATAATCCTTAGAATGCTAAAATCTTCGACCCTACTTGTAGAGTCCTTAAAGGACTCGTTGAGTTCTCCTTCGTACAGAATTGAGGCCTTCTACAACCGACTCGCCGATTTCATCCTTTAACTCGTCGAGTCCTGCTTCATGCAAGTTGGCACGTCTAGTCCTGGACTCACCGAGTTCTCCATGAACTCGTCGAGTTCTTCTTCATGAAGTTGGGACTTAGTCTTGAACTCACCAAGTTTGTTCTTGAACTCTCTGAGTTCCATGATCCTCAGGTCCATAACGAACCCAACTGGCTGAGTCTTCTTTCAACTCAACACATTGCTCGTTATCAGAAGAGGTTTAGGGAAAACTGCGACGTGACTCATCAAGTCGTATGAGCGACTCGTCGAGTCCCTCCATGTCCAAAACTATTATGTCGATTTCAGTCAGCCTTAATGCATCCAAAATGTAGATCTAGTCGGTTTCCGTCAGCCTTAATGCATCCAAAATGTAAATCTAACCTCCTAGGATCCATATTACATGTAAAGTCATAAACTTTACATCCATGCATGGGTCTTCAAGCTTAAAAGACCCAAAAATGAGGTCCACAAGGTGCATGGGACTCCCATGGCCATAAAGTTGGCACCTTTATGTCATGGGAACCCTCAATGGTTCAAGACCTGACGTTATACTCCCTTAGAACCCAACATCCCGAAAATAGCCCTACTAAAGCTTAGAAACGGTAGAAACTTGCCCTAACTAGAGATCTAAGAGATAAATGGTCAAGGTTGAAGCTTTTTACCTTAAACAAGCTGGAATTATGCCAAAACTTCTGGATCTACTTGCCTTCTCTTGATCTCCGAAGACTCCTCTTTCTTCCCAAGCTTCAAACACACAGAAAATGGCACAAAGAGCTCAAGAGCACTCAAAATCGATTAGGGTTTCGTGAGGATGGTCTGAGGGTGCTGGAGGCTGTAAAGGAAGCCATTTAAGGTGTTTAAATAGGGTGCAAACCCTTAAAATTAGGGTTTCACCCTAGCAGCTCTACTCGTCGAGTCGGGGCTTCTGACTTGTCGAGTAGATAACTTAAGTCCCACGTCCCATTCCCAATCTACTCGACGATTTTGGGCCTCCAACTCATTGAGTCCATAAAAAATGAACAACTTAGTATAAAAAATACATACCAGGATTGGGATGTTACGATTCTCCCCACTTATTCTCAACTTCGTTCTTGAAGTCTGTTGCATATGGGAATAACTCGGGGTAGTGCTCTCTCATCTTGTCCTCCGGCTCCCAAGTCAATTCCGAGCCCTTGCGACCCTCTTGTTCCTCAGATACTTCGACTTCCTATCGAGGATAGCTATTGGCCGCTCGATGTAGTTTAGACTATCATCCACCTGAATATCCTCTAGAGGTACCACTGTTGAGTCGTTTACCAAGTACTTGCGCAGCTGGGAGACATGGAAAATTGTGATATCCCAAAATCACAGCCAGAAAAGACCGGTTTTTTTTATACTTTATTTCAAAATTAGAGTAACCTTTTAATAAAAGAGTTGCGGAATTTGTCCCAAAAAAATAATATGATAAAGATTTATCAAAAGCATTTCCTTAGAAATGTATTTCATTAAAAGACTCGGGATGTCATGTTTGATACAGTAATAAGTATAAACAATACAATATAATCCTTACTACATTATTTCATATCTACAGGCCTATATCCGTAATCCCTCATCCCAACACATCACAACTATGCTCGAGCGCCACTACCGGTAATACATAAAACTGAGTGCGTCAGGCTTGGGAGACTGGTGAGCCCATAGGGTTTTCAACCCACAATAATTAAGTTTATTAATTTCAATAACCAATAATAACCCGATTACCCGTTCCCATTATCCTCACATTACGTCCCTAAACACCTATCATAAGGGACTTATCCTAAGGATCATCATCGGGATGGACACTACTGCTAAGGGGGTTCCTTAGCAATAAATGTCCTAAAGGCAACCATGTGGGGGATGGAGTACACCGGTGAACACATCGTTCACAACACTTACAGGTTGTGAGCATGCCAACATTCCACTGGACTATCTAGAAGAGTCTGTGGTCGTCATCTATACTCCGCTAGATGACTGGATCAACAACAACAACATCGAGGCCTCTCATCATTTTATCACACATCACCTATTACATCTACGCATGTTTTACCCCAACATTTTCGTAGATATAAAATACATATACAGTTTAAATCATTGAAAACTTGTATAAAAATGTTCATCCAGCATAGATAGCAAGTATTCAGATAATATGCACACATAACACGTAATTTATATAAAATACTTCATATCTATGTGTAAGCTGAAAGTAACTATGCACTCACCTGAAAGCTGGTGACTCAGCACTTGGATAGCGCTTCGATACTCTCAAAAAAAATTTTCCTTCGATAAAACCTAGTATCAATAACACTAGGCTTTAGTCTAACGTCAACCATAACTAATTAATAGTCTAGCTATTATTATTATTATATAAGCGTTAAATAACACTCAATATAACTCATAATAATAGCCCAAATAATTATTTTAAGGACCTAATAACATTACTATAATTATTTGAAAGCTATATTAAAAATTGCGTAAGCGTAGCTCACTTACATCGGATTTTAAAGAAAACCAAGCTTTGCTCAGAGCAGCGTTTCAAAACCGAAAGACCCTTTTTCTCGGGACTCCGAGAGCCTCAGGGCTTCATTCGGGTGCTAGGGATCACCTAGGCTTAGGGGAGGGTTAAAACCCTTAGAGAGAGAAGGTAATTTAGAGAGAGAAAGAGAATGGTGTGAAAAATCCGGAGACCCTCACATCTATTTATAGTGCCCAACAGCCTCGGTTACGCTGCACGTTGAGAAGCTACGCAGGGAGTAGTCTTCGGATAAGATCGCCAGCTCGCAGCCAGCTGTCTCGCATCTTCGTTGTATGGGTAAGGAGTGAAGGTACGCTAGGCGTACCAACCTCGGATGCGGGTCGTAGCAAAGGGAGGCGTGTCCGAATCTGAAGCGTTCACTGATCAACAATGGATGACCCACAACGCGCCATGTCACCAAGTTCTTATCAGCCTTCGCAAATTCGACCATAAACTTTAAAATTTCATAACTTTCGCGTATGAGCTCCGTTTTTAATGTTCTTTATATCCACACGAAGGTGGGAACGTGCTCTACAGCTTTCGTTTAGACTCCGTCGGCTATTTTTGACTTTATTTTAAAAGTTACATTATTAACAGGCCAAGACAGGATTGGTCCGTTAAATTCTCATAACTTCTTCATTCGACGTCCGTTTTCACCCATCTTTTTCTCGTTATGCTACTATTAACGAGATCTTCGATTCTCGTTTAGGTCGTGTTGGCTAAAAACCACTCGATCTATTATTCGAATTTCGGGTTGTACACTGCTAAGCCGAAACTTCGAAAAATCATAAATTCTTCATACGAAGTCAGATTTGGGCATTCTTTTTATGGACGCTCTCGGTTTAACGTATTCTATGACTTTCATTTAGACCGCTAAAGCTAAAACTCGCTCTATCATAAATTAACTATTTACGCTTTCCGGTATTATGCCAGATCCTTCGCGAAACTTCGTTCTCAAAGTCTGTTGCATATGGGAATAACTCGGATTTTGGCGTTCTTTATATTCCCGGAATCCTTGTTTTGACCACTAGAACTTTATGTAGAGATATTGGGCTTATCTCACACTTCAACTTTTGACGCTTATTTTTATTCTTTATTTATTAAACAGTTATAAATACATAATAAGCATAAAAATTCACATAATTCACATAATACTCAAATATTTCATCTTTATTACTTCAAAATGAGTTACAATAGTTAACCTAGACTATTACATCGTCTAAAATGCTTAGCCCCGAAACCTAGGCATTACAAAAATGTTGTGGATCTGGCTAAGTTCGGTTGGCAGATAAAATCTATACGCCACCTTACCCACCCGGGCTGCAACCTTGAAAGGCCCAATGTACCTGGGACCCAAATTTCCCCGCTTCCTTAATCGGATGACACCTTTCTATGGTGACACCTTCAGGAGGACCATATCCCCGACCTAGAACTCTAGGTCCGAACGACGCTTGTCAGCATAACTTTTCTGCCAACTCTGAGCAGTCTGAAGCCAGCTCCGAACCTGCTGGATTCTCTCCATCGTCTTGAGTACCACTTCGGTACTCCCCATGACCCTCTGTCCAACCTCACCCCAGCATATCGGGGTCCTGTACTTCCTCCCGTATAACATCTCGAAGGGAGGACGATCAATATTCGTGTAGTAGTTATTATCGTAGGAAAACTAAGCCAAGGGAAGGTAGGTATCCCAACTACCACCAAAGTCTAAAACACATACCAGAAACATATCCTCTAATGTTTGAATGCCCCGCTTGCTCTGACCATCCATCTGCGGGTGAAAAGTAGTGCTAAAGTGTAGAGGAGTACCCAACTTGGTGTAAAACTTATTTCAGAATCTGAAAGTGAACCGCACATCTCTATTAGAAATCACAAAGACTATCACTCTTTGTACTGCTACAACCTCTCGAATGTAGATGTCGGTCATCTTCTTGGCCGGGATACTCTCCTGGATCGGTATGAAATGGGCGCTCTTGGTCAATCGATCTACAATAAACCAAATCGAATCCATTCCCCGTGCGGTCCTAGGAAGCTTTGTGATGAAATTCATAGTAATGTCTTCCCATTTCCACATAGGGATATCTAACGTTTGTGTCTTACCGTGAGGCCTCTGGTGCTTGACCTTGACCTTTCTACATGTCAGGTATCTCTCAACATATCAGGCTACATCCCGCTTCATGCAGGGCCACCAGTAGTCAGGACGAAGATCTCAGTACATTTTCGTCGCCCCAGGATGGATAGAAAACCTGGATTTGTGGGCCTCATCCATCAAAATCTTCTGTACTCCTCCCTAGTACGGAACCCAGACCATTCCATGAAGGGTCAACAATCCACGACTCTCATAGTCAAACGAGGCCACCTAGCCTATGATTCGCTCACACTTCCGGCGCTCCTCCTTCATACCCTCAACTTGCGCCTCTTGGATCCGCTCCAAAAGTGGAGTCACCACTGTCATACTCAAGCAAATATCTCTAATCAAGACTACCTTGCGACTAAGCGCATCAGCCACAACGTTGGCCTTCCCCGGGTGGTAGAGGATCTCAAAATCTTAATCCTTCACCACATCTAGCCACCGACACCGCCTCATGTTCAGATTCGGCTGATCCATGAGGTACCTCAAAATCTTGTGGTCTGTGTAAATGGTACATCAGAACCCATAGAGGTAGTGTCGCCAAATCTTGAGGGCGAAGACAACCGCCCCCAACTCCAGATCGCGCGTCAGGTAGTTCGCCTCATGAGGCTTCAACTGCCTTGAAGTGTAGGAGATAACATGCCCTCTCTGCATCAATATCGCACCCAACCCTGAGATTGATGCATCACAGTATACCACAAAATCCTCCACGCCCTCTGGTAGGGCGAGGATCGACGCCTCACATAGTCTCTCTCTCAAAGTCTCAAACGCTGCCTGTTGCTCAAGCCCCCAACGAAAGACCATGACTTTCTTCGTCAATTGGGTCATGGGCATGACTATCTTAGAGAAGTCCTGAACGAATCTCCGATAGTAGCCTGCCAATCCTAGGAAACTCGGAATCTCAGATGGAGACTTCAGAACCTCCCATCTCATCACAGCCTCTACTTTGGACGAGTAAACCAGAATACCGTTCTTAACCCCTTTCAAGGGTCAACCCCTCACAACTCCTACACATAACAATCTTCCTTAATTACTATTTCACACTCTTAACCCCTTTCAAGGTTCAACTCAGGTCAAAGTCAAATTCGAGGTCAACACCTTGGTTAAAGTCAACTTTTGGTCAAGGTCAACATCTGGTTGACTCAACTCGCCGAGTCCTTCAAGGACTCACAGAGTTCTCCTTCGTACAAAATCGGGACCTTCTACAACTGACTCGTCGAGTTCATCCTTGAACTCGTCGAGTCCTGCTTCATGCAAGTTGACATGTCTAGTCCTGGACTTGCCTAGTTCTCTATGAACTCATCGAGTTCTTCTTCATGAAGTTGGGACTTAGTCTTGAACTCACCGAGTTCCATGATCTTCAGGTCCATAATGAACCCAACTGGCTAAGTCTTCTTTCAACTCAACACATTACTCGTTATCACAAGAGGTTTAGGGAAAACTACGACTTGACTCGTCGAGTCGTATGAGTCCCTCCATGCCCAAAACTATTTTGTTGATTTCAGTAAGCCTTAATGCATCCAAAACGTAGATGTAACCTCCTAGGGTCCATATTACATGTAAAGTCACAAACGTTACATCCATGCATGGGTCTTAAAGCTCAAAAGACCCAAAAAGAGTTCCACATGGTGCATGGGACTCCCATGGCCATAAAATTGGCACCTTTCTGCCATGAGAACCCTCAATGGTTCAAGATCTGAGGTTATACTCCCTTAGAACCACAACATCCCGAAAATGCCTTACTAAAGCTTAGAAAAGGTAGAAACTTGCTGTAACTAGAGATCTAAAAGATAAATGGTCAAGGTTGAAGCTTTTTACCTTAAACAAGATGGAAATGTGCCAAAACTTCTAGATCTACTTGCCTTCTCTTGATCTCCCAAGCCTCCTCTTTCTTCCCAAACTTCAAACACGTACAAAATGGCACAAAGAGCTCAAGAACACTCAAAATCGATTAGGGTTTCGTGAGGATGGTCTGAGGGTGCTGGAGTGTAACGCCCGTGTTTCTGGGCTTGCCATTTTTAGCAATGTAATAGTCTAGGTTAACCTTTGTAACTAAATTTGAAATAATAAAAATGTATTATTTGTGAATTATGTGAATTATGTGATTTATGTGTTTATTTTCTTGATTTTTATAATTTAATGAATTAAGAATAAAATAAGCGTCAAAACTAAAGTGTGAGATAAGCCCGACATCTTTGCATAAAGTTGTAGTGGTTGAAACAAGGATTCTGGAGATATAAGGAATTCCAAAATCCGAGTTATAACGAAGAAGTTATGACCTGTCGAAGTTTCGAGACAGAACCGGTACGACGCCGAGCGACGTAAAATATGAATTTAAGATAGAGCGATATTTAGCCTTAACAATCTAAACGAAAGTCGTAGATTTCGTTAAACCGAGAGCGTGCATAAAAGGAACGCCCAAATCCGACTTCGTATGAGGAAGTTATGATTTTCTGAAGTTTCGACGTGGGAGTATGCAGCCCAAATACTCGATTTGAGATCGAGCGGTTTTTAGCCGAAACAATCTAAATGAGAATCGAAGATCTCGTTGTTAGTAGCAAAACGATGACAAGTTAGGCAAGAATGGATGTCAGAGGAAGAAGTTATGAATTTATAACGAAGTTTTTCTGTCCCGGCCTTCTAAAAATAAATAATAAAAATAAAAGTCAAAATTAGCCGACGGAGTCTAAATGAAAGTTGTAGAGTATGGTCTGACCTTCGCGTGGATATAAAGAACGTCGAAAACGGAGCTCGTATGCGAAAGTTACGCAATTTAGAAAATTGACAAGTCAATTACGCCCCGCGTAATTTGAGTACGCCCCGCGTACTCAGTCGGATGCAACTTGTCTGACCAATACTCGAGTGCCACCAGTCGACGCACGCAGTGACGTCAAAGTACGCCCCACGTAACGCGAGTACGCCCCGCGTAATTTGAGATTACGCCCCGCGTAATCCCAGACCCAGCAGCCTATAAATAGAACTCGAATTCAGCCATTTTCTCTTGTTCAAACTCTTCTCTCTCTCTCTCTAAGTTTTGCCTCGTTTTGCGTGCCGTTTATACCCTGAAGCCCCGGTAATATTCCCGAGCCCCGAAGCAAGATCCAAAGCCCCGAGAATCTCGAAGAGCGTTATTCCCGAGCCGAAACGCTGCCCGCGAGGAGCCCGATTTGTGAAGATCTTCCAGATCTACGGAGAAACACCTCTTCTGCAAGCCGTAGTGCTGCCCGATCATCTTCTGATCAGGTGAGTGTATAGTTACTTTCATTCCAACACAATATTATGAAGTATTTTATATAAAATACGTGCTATGTGTATATATTTTGTTGTTATATATGTGAATGTATACTCACTCTCTTCTATCGTATAGATCTGATTATTTCTCTATGAAATACGTGTTATGTGTGTGTGCCTCATCTGTTATGTGAAAAATGTTTTGATTGAGCATGCTATACAGGTTTTGAAACTACGTATAAAAATGTATATTTTATCTACTAATATGTTGGGTAGAATATGGGTAGATAGTTGGTGTGTAATAAACAGATGAGAGGCCTCGATGTTGTTTTGATCCAGTCATCTAGCGGAATTTAGATGACGACCACATACTTTTCTAGACAGTCCAGTGGAACGCTAGCAGGCTCATAACCTGTAGGTGTTAATGAACTTGGGTGTTCATTCGCTGTATTCCATCCCCCCCCATGGTTGCCTTATTTGACTTATATTGCTGAGGAACCCCCAAAGCATGTGTAGTCGCCCCGATGAAATATTCTTAGACTAGGTCCCTTGTGTTAGTTATTTTAGGGACATAAAGTGAGAATAACGGGAATGGGTAACTGGGTTATTGTTGGTTGATAATAATTAATTTAATTATTTATTGTGGGTTGAAAACCCTATATGCTCACCAGGCTCCCAAGCCTGACCCACTCAGTTGATTTATTTTACAGGAAGTGGCGCAAGAGCTTAAGATGGGCGAACATCAAGTTGTTTTGTTTACAAGTCTGTATATGTATATATTTGTTGAAAGACTTGTAATGCTATCGTTTATGCTTTATGATCTGTATCGGAACATGACATCCCGACTTTTGATTATGAAATGAAATCATATTTCTTTATGAAATGTTTTGATAAATATCTATTTTATCATGTTTTGTTTTTGGGAACAAATTCCGCATCTCTTTTAAAATTAAAAGGATTTACTCCGAAAATTATTTTAAAAAGCATAAATGAAATCGGTCTTTTCGGGCCGAGATTTTGGGGATGTCACATGGAGGCTGTAAAGGAAGCCAATTAAGGTGTTTAAATAGGGTGCAAACCCTTAAAATTAGGGTTTCACCCTGGCTGATCTACTCGTCGAGTAGATAACTTAAGTCCCGCGTCCCATTCCTATTCTTGTCGATGAGTTTGGGTCTCCAACTCGTTGAGTCTATAAACAAAATGAACAAATTAGTAGAGAAAAATACATACCAGGATCAGAGTGTTACATAAAGGCCTTGTAGTTGGGCTTGGACGCCTTTTTAGGCTTTTTATGGATTTGGGCCTTAGGGGAGGGAGGCCCATTGAGTCAGGGGTAAAGGAGATCTTTTTTCCTTAAGTCAAGAATTAGGGTTTTGGACTTGAGTTTGAGATCATCACTTTAGAAGAAGAAGAGCAATCATAGGAGAAGAAGAAGTCATTCGTTCATGAAGAAACATTAAATCGATTTTTAAAGGTGGAATATATCGTTTATTGTTTTGTCAATAATTACTATGCCATGTCATAATAGTTAAGCCAAGTCATCATTTACTCTGTAAGAGCCAGTTACCGATGGGTAATATTTGAACAAAACATATTGTTAGTTGGTATTTCTTGTACAAAAAGTTTACTTGGATGGTGTTTTTTGAACATACCAAACTTGAATACTGTTTTTTGAACGATTTTGAAATATAGTTTCCCCTTTGATTCATTTCCTCTTGTTTTATTCCTTTACTTATTTTTTACCGATAATTGCCGGTTACCACAATATCAAATTTGAACAAAAAATGTACTTCGTTGGTGTTTTTTGTACAAATGTTTTACTTGGGTGGTGTTTTTTGGACACACCAAACTAATGATATTTTTTGAACGATTTTAAAACATAGTTACCCATATAAGTCATTTTCCCTTTATTTGACCACCATACTTATCACAAAAACTAAACTATTGGTGATGTTCTAACCTCTAAAACTGAATTTTACGTCTTCTTATAAAGTCTTCAATCTACCACACAATCACCAATAATTCTCCAAATCTACCAACATAATTTCACTAGTGTGTGTGTGTGTATATATATATATATATATAGACACACACACACACATACACTAGTGAAATTAAAAAGGTCGTTGTAACAGCCCAAAACCAGGAGAAAATTTTTCATTTTTAGATAAGGTTTACAATCGTGAGATTGATTCGAAAATCCATTACATAATCATCATCCTATAAAATCATTAGAGTGACAATATCAATAATTGCATAAAATGGTAGGGAGTGAATGTTGTGCCATCAAGCCGGACACTTCACTTTAGAACCCACAATACAACTGGAAGCAACAACTTAATGAGTTTTCCCAAAAATATCACATACCAAACATATAATTGGGCCAAGCCCTGAGTATAATCCAACCCAAATAGCAAGTATGGCCCCCGCCTTGGGGTATACTCTAACCCGATCATGTCATAATGGGCCCCGCCCTATGGTATATTTCAACCCGTACATATCATATTGGGCCCCGTCCTGGGGTATATTTCAACCCGTCATATCGTATTAGGCCCCGCCTTGGGTATATTTGATCCCGATCATGCAGGCACAACATATATCACACAACAACTAGCATACTACATAACCGGATAGTGGGCCGACCTTGGTGCCTTCGACCCATAGATATATGGAGGAAACTCACCTTGGTCTGCTGATAAATACTAGCTGCTCGGCTACTGATCCGGGAAATCCTGCACTGAACATAGACAAATTACCCTAATTAGGAAAAGGGTTAAAAATCATGATTGTGGGCCTAAATTCTAATCTAAATTCTTAATGAGCTTAACCATTCTTGGAACAAACACAATAATAGGCCTTAAGGCCCAAATCCCAACTTATAACACTTAAGGCCCACAAAATCCATCCAAAAACTCCCTTAGCCCAAAAAAATATTCTGGTGGCCCAAAATACAACCTTAAATTCCTAGGGTCCTAGATGGAGCTCAATACCAAAAATCCCAATCAACCATAGTTCAATGTTAAGTACACGAGGTGTACTCAGCTTGTACGCTAAGCGTACATGCTTAAGGGCTTATACGCCAAACATTCTCACCCTGTTTGGCTAACTTCATTTATCTGCTCTTAATCAGTTAAGACATTAGCCCAAAAGTCAGATTTGACCTATTTGAGGTGGTTTATCACGTAAAGTTGCCAACTTTACGTGCATGCATGGCTTAAAGAGGTCCTAGAGCTCAAAAGAGCTTAATAAATGACTTAATACTTGCATGGGGGGTCACAAACACCAAAATTTTTACACCTTTAAGCTTATGGAACCCATCAATCAACCAGATCTACAAGATTTAGCATCTCAAATGGTCTTAACTCTTCAAGACCAACCAAAAGGGACTAAAAGGACCATAAAAGCTAAGGAAGTAGATTTAAGCAAATCATAGGCAAGGTATGAACTTTATACCTCCACAAGCTTCCTAAGATGAAGTAGATTTAGGATCTTGAAGCTCAACCACGTCCAAGGCTTGCACATTATGCTCTTCTTCTTGCAAACACACCAAAAAAGGCCACCAAAGTCACTTTAAAGCTCAAAAATCACACTCACTAGCAATATAGGGTTTGAGGGACGATAACAAGCAGTAAAGGCTAATAAGGGTGAGGGTCCACGAGTCATAAGTTAGCTTAAATAGGGCTCAATAATTAGGATTTTTCTTCTACCACGTACACCCCACGTACGGAGTTCGTATGCCCCTCATACGTGGTTCAAGTCCACCATCACATCCGCCCTTGTACGCTAAGCATACATATATGTATGCCCAACGTATAGAGGAAATTATTATCCAACATATGAATTTTGTTACAAGGACTTTAAAATAATACCTGCATTTGATTGTTACAGCCGTGATAATCACGACCCTGGAGAATTGATATGTAAGCTTGTTTCAAGTTATTCCAAGAAAAAATATGTATGAAGACTAGGGGTATTTAGAACGTGATTGGTCTTAAGTTTAAGTTAAAAAATGGATGTATGATGCTACAATTAAGTAATTTTTCAAAGTACAACATCATAATAAGAAAAAAAAGATACAATGTTTTTAAATGTTGACTTTGCTCCACTTAATTGATCACTACAACCGTTCAAAGAATCTTGTTTCTAGTCAATACCAATAAACAAGAATTATCATTATCCAGTTAAGCAATCGAACCTTCTTGATCTTTTTATCTTCTTTCAAATCACCATCATTCGTTTCCATGCCTACGTTCGACTAAACTTGTGATTTAGAGCATCATGTGACTAAATTTGTAATTTACGCAAAAACCAACCTTTAAATGCTTAGAAAGTTAGCATATTCTTCTATTGCAGAAGCTAATTCCCTTTCCAGATGTTCCTGGATCACAAAAAGTGGAAATGATAAATATAGATTCAAACAAGTAACACTAATTATTAAGAAAAAAACAAATAACTACTACATGGATACCATGACCATGAAACGATTTAACGAAAACATATATGTAGGAAGGTCTAGCCATAAGCGTCCACGTAATAAAACTACCGAAACTACCATCCAACCCTTTAAAAAAACAAATGAGCACCTTATTAACTCCACCAACCATCATGTGCTTGCATTGTATCTATGCTCAATGGTAAAGACATATTACGTACCAATACAATATCAAACTCAAAATAGATTGGCTTGATTTTTTTTTCCAGGTATCATTTTCAAAAACTTGAACGATAATAACCCTTAATTGCAACTTTTACTGAATTATTTTGATGCATCCAAATTCTCAATAAAAATATTGGTAATCTGAGAGTCTCTTGGAGGATCAAATAGTATTTTGAATACCTTTTATCTGAAATATTTCAAGGACATTGTTGTCATCACTACTTGGATTAGTATCAGGGCCATTTTTTTTTTCATTTAGGAACTCCAGTTTCAACATATGTCGTAAAACTTGGATGAAAAATTCTAGTAGTAGCTTGCAAACCAACTGAGTTTGTAGAATTTAAAAGGAAGAGTGAGTTGAGTCTGATCCTACAAAAATAACATGTATTAAGAATAAAATTCCTTTTTTTTTCTTCAATCCTACAAAACATCAAAATGTAATCTTATCACATCATGTATTAAGAATCTACAAATAAGAACTTAATAAAGTTAGATAGTGGATTTACCTAAAGTAGAGTCATACATCTTGACTCTCCCATCCTTACGATCTTTCAGGTACATATGGCAGCTTCACATCTAATGCCCCTTCTCTTGGAAGTAGAAACAAACAGACTCTTTTGGAACAGCACATGGGACAATCTCAGATTCAACCTTTCCCTTTACCATTTGATTAAACGGTTTGACCTTGGCCAATCCCTTTCCAGTAGGAAGAGAAGACTTTTCTGGGCTTCCAATGTTGCCATTGTCAATGTCTTTGGAAGTTTGGGAGGTTGATATTCCTAACAAGTTTGCTTGACCAGTGCGCCAAATCATTGTTGATTCAGCATCAATAAGCGAATATGTAATATCAATGAGGGTCACATCATGGTCCATCATATAGTACTCCTAATGAACTCACTATATGATTCGGGAAGTGATTGAAGAACCAAGTCAATAGCCAACTTCTTGAGACAATGACACCCAACATTCCCAACCTGTCAATGCGTGACTTCATCTCCAAGACGTGTCCACACACATACTTTCCATTTTCGTGTTTACTTTCCAATAAGGCTTAAGTGACTTTGAACTTTTCAAGTCTTTGAACACGTAGGTTAAGGAGAACTATTAGAGGAGGTGGAGGAAGTGAAACATGATTTCTATTTCCACAATCCAATCGTGGAGCATCACCTTCAAGTAGAAATCTTTTTCCAATGGACTGGGGAAGACCATAGTCATTTGACATCTACAAAATGGGAGAAAATTCAAGTTAGTTGATAAGAATCCTTGATATAACACCCAAATGAAATATCAAGGCTAGAATCCAACACAATATTCTGCAATTAGGAAGAGGGATGCCACAATCCAATTGCAAAATATTTGAAGGTAGGTAAATGACGATTTACCAATTTCCACAATGAAAAACGAAAAGAAAATTAGGTTGTAAATGTTTTGAAACTTCTAGATCTTTTGAGATTCATTGAACTTTTCAATTGCATGTTTAATCTTGATTATGCCCTTCAAGTTTGTGACTGGGATGCCGAGGATCACAAACAAGGTGTGGATAACCATGCAAATTA
This sequence comes from Lactuca saligna, assembly GCF_052625555.1. Taxonomy (NCBI): domain Eukaryota; kingdom Viridiplantae; phylum Streptophyta; class Magnoliopsida; order Asterales; family Asteraceae; genus Lactuca; species Lactuca saligna. The sequence goes on along the minus strand of NC_136424.1, from coordinate 89,528,269 downwards.
GCTTGGTACTCTCGATGTCGATCACCACCCAATTAATGTGCCGGTTAACCACACACGCTCCATTGATCAATGATAATCTTATGAGAAACCCATTTCCATCCTTCATTGGTCACATATTAGTGTGCCGATTAACCACACACGCTCCACTAATGACCAACAAGGTGTAATGTGCAATTTCATGGATTAGCACTGATTCCACATTTTTCTTAAAGTAACTAAGATTTAGGAATTTGTAAAAGTGTTTAGTTACTTCATATTTCATTATACTTATAATGGAAGGTTGTGTCCTATCCTACCCGTTCGGCTAACAGATGTTTTTAAGCCACCCCAAAGCTCCATGTTGCAGATCCAACCTCCTAGGGCATGGTTTCCACGTAAAGTTGCAAAATTTACATACATCCATGGTCCTAAATACCAAAACTAGACTAAGGGAAATGTTAACTTAAAGGGAAAGGCCCAAGATTGCCAAATCTCATAACTTTATAGCTATAGGGACCAAGGGGAGTCCAGATCTGAAGTTACAACTTCATATCTTGCCCTAATACTCAGAATGACTCCCAAATGTGCTAAAGATAGCCCTAAACCCAAATATAAAGAGATTTAGCTAAAGATAAGCCAAGGTAACGACTTGTTACCTTTAAAATGAATCCAAGATAAAGTAGAGTCTGATCCACAAGCTCCTCTTTGCTTCAAGCTTCTTATACTTCACACCTTCTTCACAAAAAGCACCAAAATCACTCTTTAAACATTACAGTCACTTAAGAATAAGGGTAATAACGATTAGGGTTTCTCTTAGCCATCAAGGGGGTGGTAAAGGACTGGAGGAAGGGACTTAAGGTCCTTTAAATAGGGTGCAAACCTTAAAAATTAGGGTTTCATCTCCCAGCTCATACTCGTCGAGTAGATCCAATAATCCACACGGGCTAACCCGCCTCTACACGACAAGTTGGGGGCAACCAACTCGTCGAGTAGGTCCATACACACACACACACATATATATATATATAATGCTTTAAAACTTGTACTTGGGAGTCGGGGTGTTATAAAGATGAAAAAAGAAACCACCAGAAATTTGGAAATCGAAAATCATAAAAACAGAATCCAGCTTTAGGTAAAACCTATATAAAAAATACGAGTGTGATTTTCAATAAGAGGAGGCTCAAAAAAAGGCGATGAAAGACCGATATGGCTGCAAACACCAGTTGCATATTCCAATCGGATATGCCTTCCGAGTTGCCTTGCCAAAATATAACCTTCAAGTTCACCATGGTCGACAGTACACATATTTTTTATAAATAAAACTCGTCATCGCCTCAATCTTTGTAAAGAAGAATCAAAATCGGAACCCATCAAAGGAATTACATGTAACACCGTAAAATTTAAAACAATTTTTCATTTAATTTTTAATAAAACATTTCATTATTTAATCTTCCAAAAGTCAAACATCCAATGTTTCCACAAAATACATAACATAATCCATAACCCAAGATCTCAAAAACATGACATCTGCAAGTGTGTACTGATCAAGCTGGCGCATTCCCACAATCCTTGCTAGTACCTGAAACATATAACGCATAACACTGTAAGCACGAATGCTTAGTAAGTTCCCCAAAATACCACATACTGCACATGCGCCTTTTCAGGCCATAGGATCTTCCGATTCAAGTGTCTCAGGGGATTTCCATCCCAAACTCTGTTGACCTTCCGGTCCATATCATCTTGACCTTCCGGTCCACATCATACTCATATCATAAAACATATCACATATAACTTACATCACATATACATCATACACATAAGACCTTTCGGTCACACATAATTACCCCATCGGGTAAGGCATAGTGAGAAGACTCACCTTGCTGATGTCGGATAATCACTCGTGCCCAATCTCCCGACCTATCGTCCTCCTACATCATAAGTACAACTCTCATTAATACTTTCCTGACTTTGTTTGATTACTACTATCAAGTAAACACTAGTCAACCCTGGTCAACACTGGTCAACGGTCAACCTTTGACCCGACTCGTCGAGTGCCTTCGGATAACTCGACGAATTCCATCGCGTACTCACGTCCTCTAGATCCCTTTTAACTCACCGAGTCATTCCCCAACCCGGCTAGTCACCAACTGTGTGATTTGCGGGGAAACCCTAACCCTACTCGTCGAGTCTGTTCTTTGACTCGGCGAGTCCATCCCATGTACAAACCAAACTGACCTCCTGAGGTCAGATCCGTTCCATTAATCCATAGATCCGACCTTCCCAAGCATGATAATCACGTAAAGTCCATATCTTGATGCACAAACAACATCTATTTGATCCTATATGATGTTTTAGCCCCATTTATCATAACCCATGGTCAAAACCCCCATTGATCTTCATAAAGCTTGATGAGTAAGGCTCTCTGGACCTCTATGGATCCAGATCTAAAGCCTCATCACAAATAGGGACTAATTGGACATCAAATCTAGCCAATAAAGGGTCCAATAAACCCTAAATCCATATGATCATCATAACAAAAGAAGGGGAGCGAAAATATTACCTCAAATGTGATGCTTTGAGCTCCAAATCCACAGAATGTCCACCTCATTCGCTTCCTCTTGGATAGAACCTCCTTTTCCTTGCTAAACAATACTTCAAAGGTCAACAATGGCCTCCTCTCTCTCCCAAAACGCTCAAGTGATCTCGGGTTTCTCTCAAGGGACTGATAGATGCAAATAACGGCCCTAAGGGCCTTTAAATAGGTCTCAAACCCGAGAGATTAGAGTTTCATTAAACAACACAAAATCGCTGAGTCCACCCATGAACTCGCCGAGTCCGGTCATCAATCCGGATGGGAATTCGCGACCCTACTCGGCGAGTCTAAGCACCAACTCGCCGAGTCCCTCCACAAACTACAAAAATAAATGAATAAAATAATATACCTGGGAATCCGGATGTTACAATTCTCCCCCACTAGAATCAGACTTCGTCCTCGAAGTCTTACTCTGCAAACAACTTTGGATGCTGCTCACGCATCTCACGCTCTGGCTCTCAAGTTAACTCTGACCCCTTCCGATGTTGCCAATGGACCTACACCAAAGGCACTTCCTTGTTCCTCAGAACTTTGATCTTCCGATCCCTAATAGCCACCGGTCTCTCAACATAGTTCAGGCTCGCATCCACCTGAATATCCTCTAATGGTACCACTGCCGACTCGTCGGCTATACACTTTCTCACCTGAGATACGTGAAATGTGTTGGATAAGGTGTCTAAGTCCATAACTATTTCTGGTATGTACTTGACCCGACCCGGCATGGTCCATTTGGGTTGCATGGCACCATGCAATTGGATAGACTAAATGAGAGAAATAACACTTGGAGATTATTAATATATTATAAGTTCTAATATATTAATAATATTATTTGATTAGTTTGATCAATAATTAATTTAGAATTAATTAAGTGATCATAAGAGAACTAATTAAATATATGGGTTGATTATGTAAATCATCCATATCTTGTATAGTGGGTTAAGAGGCTCCATGGATTATTAAGTTGGGTTCTACCCATAGGATGCTCCATGGGAGTTACAAACCCATGGGTCATGGAAATGAAGAGTCATGACACATTAGGGTTTACATGGTGTAACCCTAGATGTGTCAACACTATATAAGGATCTCATTCTCCACCAAAATCGGCTACACTAAGGAAACAAGAGGGCTAGGCCGATTTCAAGAAGTGTGCATTCTCTCAAAAGTCTTTCCAAGAGCATTTGGTGTTGTGTGAAGCATTTGAGGCATCACACTTGGGGTGCTAGGCTCATAAGGTTTCAAGGAACATAAGCAACAACAAGGTAAGTTATTCTATCTATCATTCAAGTTAAAATTGTTCCCCATGTATGCTAGTTAGGAATATAGCCTTGGAATTCAACTTTGGATGATAATTAGACAAACATAGATCCAAGGTTATTAGGGTTGCATGTACACTTAGGAAGTGTTAGAATGCTCAAAACCCATCAGTGGTATCAGAGCCTAGGCTTGTTTGCTTTTTATTTGTGCTTAAAAGTTGAAAAAAAGTCGAAAATCTTGCTGTCTAATATATTATAAGTTCTAATATATTATAAGTTCTAATATATTAATAATATTATTTGATTAGTTTGATCAATAATTAATTTAGAATTAATTAAGTGATCATAAGAGAACTAATTAAATATATGGGTTGATTATGTAAATCATCCATATCTTGTATAGTGGGTTAAGAGGCTCCATGGATTATTAAGTTGGGTTCTACCCATAGGATGCTCCATGGATGCTCCATGGGAGTTACAAACCCATGGGTCATGGAAATGAAGAGTCATGACACATTAGGGTTTACATGGTGTAACCCTAGATGTGTCAACACTATATAAGGATCTCATTCTCCACCAAAATCGGCTACACTAAGGAAACAAGAGGGCTAGGCCGATTTCAAGAAGTGTGCATTCTCTCAAAAGTCTTTCCAAGAGCATTTGGTGTTGTGTGAAGCATTTGAGGCATCACACTTGGGGTGCTAGGCTCATAAGGTTTCAAGGAACATAAGCAACAACAAGGTAAGTTATTCTATCTATCATTCAAGTTAAAATTGTTCCCCATGTATGCTAGTTAGGAATATAGCCTTGGAATTCAACTTTGGATGATAATTAGACAAACATAGATCCAAGGTTATTAGGGTTGCATGTACACTTAGGAAGTGTTAGAATGCTCAAAACCCATCAGTGGTATCAGAGCCTAGGCTTGTTTGCTTTTTATTTGTGCTTAAAAGTTGAAAAAAAGTCGAAAATCTTGCTGTCTAACGAATGGACTCGTCGAGTCCATGGGGGGGACTCGTCGAGTAAGTTCATGCACTCGACGAGTAGCGTCGACAGATTGCAGAATTTCAACTTTAGTTGCTGGAAATGGACTAGAAACATTACCCTAAATTGTTTTGGTACTTGAAAACTTGTTTTGATGGTGTACTGTTCTTTCTAATTCATTTACAACAACTAGTTATCAAAATTACAAAGTTTTAAGTGTAATTTTGATTTATGAATGTGTTCATATCCATGTTCTTGTTCTTATGATGTTTTAGATGATCATAGGAATTATTTGTAACCTATGTGGTAGATTAATTCTTGATCATAATGTGTTTTAATGGAATCCATAACTTGTCCTCAAGTTATGGAAAACCAAGAGTCACACTTGAATTAAAACCATTAAAAAGAACACAAGAGTTAGAAAAATGAAGAGTCTTCATTTTATTACTCTATTAAACTCATAAGTTACAAGAAATGAAAAGTTTTGAAAGTTACAAAACTTGCCCTCAAGTTTTGGAACAAGTAAAGTTAAGTTAAAACTTTAGTTCCAACCCTTAGAATTTTAAAAGTTAAAATTCAATCCTTATACTTATATTATGATGATTTAATAATTATATATATATATATATATATATATATATATATATATATATATATATATATATGTATGTATGTATAAGAACAAAGTCGTCTTACCGCTAGTACGCCTCATTCACGAAGCCGGTCTATAAGGTGGGTATAAGGTTGTTGCCTATAAAATGGTGACTTAATGGGTGTCTACTCTCACCCACCGCTTGCTTGACTGGTGGAGGGTCGTTAGCCGAACGGGTAAGACAAGGACTTATAAATTCTCATTCAAAGTATGATGAATATAATAAAGTAACTAAATGTTTTATTAAATTCCCAATCTTAGTTACTTTAGGAAAATGTGAATAAGGTGCTAATCCATGAAATTACACTTTACACTTTGTCTAAGTCGTTGGTGGAGCGTGTGTGGTTAACCGGCACACTAACTTGGACTTAACAAGGTAGGTAAAGGGTGACTTAAGGTTTATTATAGTATCGGTGGAGCGTGTGTGGTTTACCGGCACATCGATTGAGTGATAAACTTAAAGGGTACCAAGTGATTTGCATGGTTACTTCACACCTCGTTTTGTGATCCTCGGTATCCCAGTCACAAAACTTGGAGGGACACTCGAGATTGAAACATGCCTTTGAAAAGCTCATTGAATCTCAAAGAATCTAGGAATTTCTAAGAACCAAACAAAAAAACCTTATACTTAAATGTTTCGGTTTTCGTGGTGGAAATTGGTGAATCGTCATTCACCTACCTTTCAAATATGGTATAGCTTAGACTACGACATACCTCTTCTAAGCTATGTTATATTGTGATTGGATCCTAGCCTTAATATTACATTTGAGTGTTTTATTAAGGACTCTCATATATCTATACTAAACTTGTTCTCTTCTTTCAGATGTCTTCAAACAATGCTGCTTCTGGCTCGAATCCTAATGGCTCCTTTACTATTATGAGCTTGTGTGGGAAAGTTACCTTTGATGGATCCAACTTCAATGAGTGGATCAGAAACATCAGGATGATTACCCGCTACGAGGACAAAGAATATGTCCTTGACAAGGAGCTTAAGGAAATTGATGAGTCCACTGCAACTCCCCAGGAGATCGCTGACTTTCATACTCATGAAAGAGATGCGACCAAGGTGGCTTGCATCATGTTAGCCACAATGACAGCTGAACTCCAAAAGTCTTATGAAGATTTCTACCCTTATGAAATGCACCAAGATTTGATGGAAAGATACCATCAAAGTGCACGACAAGAGAGGTATGAGATCATCTGCTCCATGATAACAGCCATGATGAAGGACGGGGAATCCGTCACGAGCCACATGCAGAAAATGCAAAGGTATGTGGATTGGTTGCTGAAGCTTAATGTGAACTTCCCTGAGGAGCTTGCAATAGATATCATTTTGCACTCCTTACCATCGTGCTATGATCAATTCCGCATGACATATCACATGAACAAGGAAGAGGTCACCCTCAGCAAACTTCGGGGACTTCTCAAGACCGCAGAAATAGGTCTTAAGGGGAAGTCGGTTGCTATCACTCCTACTCCAAACTCAACTCCGGTTTTGGCAATCGGGAAAAGTCGAGGGAGGAAGAGAAAGAGATCTTCGAAGGGTACCAAGGCTCGGACCCTTGATGGCTCTTCTTCAAGTGGAACTAAGAAAGGTTTCATTACTCCTTCTTCTGACCCAAAAGAGGCTGAATGCTTCTATTGCCATGAAAAGGCTCATTGGAAGCGGAACTGCCCAAAATACCAGCAGGATGTGAAGGATGGGAAAGTCAAACCCAACCATGCAGGTATTTACACTATTATTTCTAATAACTCACCCCATTCTAAATCTTGGGTCCTTGATACTGGTTGTGGTATTCATATTTGTTATGACTTGCAGGGACTAAGAAGAAGTGAGGATGTGGAGCAAGGAAGAATAAACTTGATCATGGGGAATAGGAAAGCTTCACCTGTCACCAAGATTGGAGTTTATACTTTATCGCTAAGTAGTGGGTTTAGTTTAGATTTGAATAAATGTTGTTACTCGCCAGGAATGGCAAGAAATATTATTTCCTTTCATGCTTTGTACAAACAAGGGTTTACCTTTTCGTTTAATAATGAAGTTGGTTCTATTGATGCTTTCTTTAATAATGTTCTTTATTTTAAAGCATTACCTTGTGATGGTGTGTATGAAGTTGTGTCTGTTGTAGATAACTTAGGAAATAATGTTTTGTGTATTGATTCTGCTAATAATAACAACTTGGATAAAGCATCATTATATCATTGTCGCCTTGGACATATAAGCAAGAAACGTATAGGCCAACTCCAAAAGGATGGAGTCTTGGAGTCGTTTGACCTAAAGTCAGATGATAGTTGCGAATCATGCTTACTTGGAAAAATGACAAAGTCACCCTTCACAGGCTCGTGTGAAAGGGGTGAAGGTTTGTTGGACCTTATACACACGGATGTGTGTGGACCATTCAAACATGCCATAAGGGATGCTAATCGTTATTATTTGACTTTTACTGATGATTACAGTAGATATGGATATGTCTACTTAATCAAACATAAGTCAGAGACTTTCGAGAGGTTTAAGGAATTTAAACAGGAAGTCGAGAATCAATTGGGCAGGAAAATTAAGATGCTTCGATCCGATTGAGGTGGTGAGTATCTTAGTTCAGAGTTCCTCGACTATCTAAGGGAATGTGGGATTGTCTCATAATTGACACCTCCCAGGACACCGCAGTTGAATGGTGTGGCTGAGAGGCGTAATTGAACCTTGTTAGACATGGTTCGTTCCATGATGAGTTGAGCTTCGCTACCAATCTCATTCTGGGGGTATGCCTTAGAGACTGCCGCCCATATTCTTAATCTAGTCCCTACAAAGAAAGTTGCCAAAACTCCTCACGAGATGTGGACTGGTAAAGTACCTAAACTAGACCACATCGAGATTTGGGGTTGCGAGGCTTTCGTGAGACGCGAGACTCATGATAAGCTCGCACCTCGAAGCGAGAGGTGTATTTTCATCGGCTACCCACAACAATCCTTTGGTTACCTCTTCTACAGACCTAGTGACAATGTGGTCTTTGTAGCAAGAAGAGGAGTCTTTCGAGAAAGAGTGTTTATAAGCCAAGGAGACAGTGGGAGGCAAATTGATCTTGAAGAAATTCAAGAGTCAAGTGGTGAAGGAACTTCAAACTCTAGCCCTCAACTTGAGGAGGAAACTCCTGTTGAGCCAATTGACGAATCTGTACCTCTGAGGCGTTCCACGAGAGTTAGGAGTGCACCTGAGCATTACTATGGATTCCATATTACTGCAGAAGGTGAGACACTTATTAGTGATGGGACACTAGTAAGTCAAGATGATCCTAACAGCTACGAGGAAGCCATGGTAGGCCCCGAGTCTGCTAAATGGAAAGAGGCTATGGATAGCGAGATACAATCCATGTATGACAATCAAGTTTGGAACTTGGTTGAAAATGTACCAGGTCGTAAGACGGTGGGGTGCAAATGGATCTTCAAGAAGAAGACCGACATGGATGGTAATGTACACACTTATAAGGCTAGACTGGTTGCAAAGGAGTTCTCACAAATTCCTGGAGTGGATTATGATGAGACCTTTTCTCCGGTAGCCAAGATTAAGTCTATTAGGGTTATGTTAGCCTTAGCCACATTTCATGACTATGAAATTTGGCAAATAGATGTCAAAACCGCTTTCCTTAATGGAAAATTGGCTGAAGATGTTTACATGAGTCAGCCAGAAGGTTTTGTTAGCAGCAAGTACCCTAATAGAGTGTGTAAGCTTGAGAAATCCATCTATGGATTAAAGCAAGCACCTCGCAGATGGAATCTTTGCTTTGATGAAAAGTTCAAGGAATTTAGCTTTTCTAGGAGTGAAGATGAATCTTGTGTGTATGTCAAGGATAGTGAGAGTATAGTTAGCTTTTTGGTATTGTATGTGGATGACATACTACTCATAGGAAACGACATTCCAACCCTGCAGGAAGTAAAGTCCTGGCTTGGGAAGTGTTTCGCTATGAAGGACCTTGGTGAAGCTGCCTATATTTAGGGATAAGGATCTTGAGAGATCGGAGTAAAAGACTAATTGGACTTAGTCAGAGTACCTACTTGGATAAGGTGCTGAAGAGATTCAACATGCAGGACTCCAAGAAAGGAGAGTTGCCCATCCAGAGTAACGCCAAATTGAGTAAGACACAAAGCCCTAGCACTGAGGCTGAGATAGCAGAAATGAGTCGAATACCTTATGCTTCGGCTGTAGGATCGATCATGTATGCTATGATGTGTACTCGACCTGATGTAGCTTTTGCCCTGAGCATGGTTAGCAGGTTTCAGGGGAACCCTGGCAAGGCACACTGGACTGCGGTAAAGAATATTCTCAAGTACCTACGAAGGACTAAGGACTGGGTCCTTACCCTCGGTGGGAGTGATGACTTGAGAGTTGTAGGGTATAGTGATGCTAGCTTCCAGACTGATAGGGATAATTTCCGCTCTCAGTCAGGCTGGGTCTTTACCCTAAATGGAGGAGCAATTTCTTGGAAGAGTTCCAAGCAAGAGACAGTGGCAGATTCTACTTGTGAATCATAGTATATTGCAGCTAGCGAGGCGGCAAAGGAGGCGATATGGCTGAAGAACTTCATTGGAGACCTTGGAGTTGTACCAGCTATTAAAGAGCCAATGGAAATTTTCTGTGATAGTGAAAGTGCTGTTGCCTTAGCCAAGGAACCAAGGGATCACGGGAGATCCAGACACATCGACAGAAAATACCATTTCATCAGACATCGGATCGAAGAAGGACTCCTCGTGGCAAAGAGGGTATCATCAGATAAGAATTCGACAGATCCCCTCACTAAGGGACTGACTCGGGTTAAGCATCTCCAGCAAGCTCGGAGCATAGGGCTGAAGGATGATATTAGATTTAGTAGTTAGATAACCTCGAAATTTGTAAAGTGTAATTGACATTTGATGATGAATAAAAAATGTTTTATTTATGAGTAAAGTGTTTCTATATCTTGTCGATCGTTTACTATATTTCTTTTGAATGTTTTGACTTCCAGAATAATTTTTGTTTGGTATAACATATTATTCAAACCTCCACAGTCAGTCATATGTTGGAAGTAGGTATGAATCAAGACTGTCATGTTTGGTTGTAGAGGTCTTGGGCAAGGCTACAACAATCATGAGTGCTCATAAGTTCTGAGCATTGGACTCAACCCACTCTCACTGGAATCACTTCATGGAATTCTATCTCGAGTGATCGTGAGACGGTAATATCGTATAAGTCTTCAAACCTAGAGATATGATTTGTTACTTACAAGTTGGTTATGCATTGATTGTACGAAAACGCATTGGTAACTCGATGTTATAAATCGTGCTCTTGTGTGTAATTCAATGAGTGGTAGAACAAACATATGAGTCGAAGTTTATCTGTTCCTTCTTGGATTAGAAGCTGATATCTGGGCCCCTCGATGATTTTGTTTTGACCCATGTACCGGGCCCGTTCAGAACTAAGTTGATGTGTTCAATTAAGTTCTTTGTCAAACAAATCGGAAATCGGGAAACAAACTGTTGGACAATAAGTAAGACATTGTTCCATGTATTTGTCAGACTGATATCTAAGAACAGAGGATTATATGATCACTTATCTTAAATGGCGTACCATCATCTTCTCAGTTCCGAGAAACCTTGAAAAGAGCTACGATTGCCGATCGGTTCCTGAAGTCATACTTGCAGTAATAGTTATTAGACTTATCCAAGTGGGAGACTATTGGATAAGGTGTCTAAGTCCATAACTATTTCTGGTATGTACTTGACCCGACCCGGCATGGTCCATTTGGGTTGCATGGCACCATGCAATTGGATAGACTAAATGAGAGAAATAACACTTGGAGATTATTAATATATTATAAGTTCTAATATATTAATAATATTATTTGATTAGTTTGATCAATAATTAATTTAGAATTAATTAAGTGATCATAAGAGAACTAATTAAATATATGGGTTGATTATGTAAATCATCCATATCTTGTATAGTGGGCTAAGAGGCTCCATGGATTATCAAGTTGGGTTCTACCCATAGGATGCTCCATGGATGCTCCATGGGAGTTACAAACCCATGGGTCATGGAAATGAAGAGTCATGACACATTAGGGTTTACATGGTGTAACCCTAGATGTGTCAACACTATATAAGGATCTCATTCTCCACCAAAATCGGCTACACTAAGGAAACAAGAGGGCTAGGCCGATTTCAAGAAATGTGCATTCTCTCAAAAGTCTTTGCAAGAGCATTTGGTGTTGTGTGAAGCATTTGAGGCATCACACTTGGGGTGCTAGGCTCATAAGGTTTCAAGGAACATAAGCAACAACAAGGTAAGTTATTCTATCTATCATTCAAGTTAAAATTGTTCCCCATGTATGCTAGTTAGGAATATAGCCTTGGAGTTCAACTTTGCATGATAATTAGACAAACATAGATCCAAGGTTATTAGGGTTGCATGTACACTTAGGAAGTGTTAGAATGCTCAAAACCCATCAAAATGTGTCATGAATCTGACCTAACTCTGCAGGTAGTTCCAACCGGTAGGCTACCCAGCCTACCCTTGCGATCACCCAGAAAGGACCAATATATCGGGGTCCCAGCTTGCCTCTTTTCCTGAATCGGATCACTCATTTCCAAGGAGAGACCTTCAGGAGCACAAAGTCGCCAACCTGAAATTCGAGCTCGGATCGGCTCCTGTCCGCATAACTCTTCTGGCGACTCTTAGCGGTTAGCAACCTTTGCCTGGCCTGTTGTATCTGCTCGGTCGTTTGAAGCCCAACCTCTGTACTACCCATCACACATTGCCATACCTCTCCCCAGCAGATAGGATTCCGACACCTCCTCCCATACAACAGCTCAAAGGGTGGCATACCAATGCTCGAATGATGACTGTTGTTGTAGGAAAACTCTGCCAAGGGCAAATAGGTGTCCCAACTCCCGCAAAAATCCAACACACATGCTCGGAGCATGTCCTCGAGTGTCTGAATCATCCATTCACTCTTCCTGTCACTAAAATGTAGCCTCGTACCCAATTCCTCATGAAATTTCTTCCAGAATCTGGAAGTAAAAAGCACATCTCGATCTGAGACAATTGAGATCGGTACTCCATGCCGCGATACCACCTCCCTCACGTACACCTCTGCCAACCTCTCAGTGGAAGAGCTCTCACTGATAGCAAGGAAGTGAGTGCTCTTCGTCAACCTGTCTACAATCACCCAAATTGCATCGACGCCCCTTGCAGTCCTCGACAATTTGGTGATAAAATCCATAGTAATCTGTTCCCACTTCCACTCGAGAACCTCTATTGGCTGAAACTTACCATGCGGTCTCTGGTGCTCGGCCTTAACCCTACGACAGTCTAGGCACCTCTCAACGAACCATGCGGTGACCCTCTTCATACAGGGCCACCAATACTCCCTCTTCAGGTCCAAATACATTTTAGTGGCCCCGGGATGGATTGAGAACCTCGATCTATGCGCCTCCTCCATCAAAATGGTACGCGTCCTGCCCATAAACGGTACCCAAATCCGACCCTGAAAAGTCATAAGCCCTCGACTATCGGTAACGAACTCTTACACCTGCCCGATAACCCTCTCTCTCTTATGATTCTCCGGTCTCACTGCCTCATCCTGGGCCCCTCGAATGGTGTCCAACACCGGAGTCATCACTGTCAATCTCATACAAATGTCTCCTACTGGGGCACTTTCTACTCCACGACTCAGGGCGCCGGCTACCACATTAGCCTTGCCCGGGTGGTACAGGATCTCACAATCATAATCCTTTACCACGTCCAACCACCTCCTCTGCTGCATGTTCAAGTTGGGCTGATCCATGAAGTACTTCAAACTCTTGTGGTCCGTGTATATGGTACACCGAACCCTATACAAATAGTGATGCCAAATCTTGAGGGCGAACACTACTGCCCCCAACTCCAGATCGTGAGTGGGATACCTCATCTCATGAGGCTTCAGCTGCCTCGATGCATACGCTATCATATGCCCCCTCTGCATGAGCACTGCACCTAGCCCGGATATAGATGCATTGTAATAAACCACGAAATCATCAACTCCCTCTGGGAGAGATAGCACCGGGGCTTCACACAACTTCTGGCGAAGAGTCTCAAACGAGGTCTGCTGCTCTGGACCTCATGAGAAATCAACACCCTTCCGGGTCAAACTAGTGAGTGGCACTGCAATCTTGGAGAAATCCTGAATGAATCTCCGATAATAACTGGCCAACCCCAAAAAACTCCTGATCTCGGAGGCAGACTTCGGTACCTCCCAGCTTATCACCACCTCAATCTTGGCCGGATCGACCAATATCCCTTTCTGGTTAACGAGATGCCCTAGGAATTGGACCTCTCGTAACCAGAAATCACACTTGGAGAATTTGGCGTAAAGCCTCTCTGATCTCAACACTCCGAGGATCTCTTTCAAATGTTCCTCATGCTGTTCTCTGGATCTCGAATACACCAATATGTCATCAATGAACACGATCACCGAGCGATCCAACATCGGCCTACACACTCTGTTCATGAGATCCGTGAACACCGCCGGTGCATTGGTGAGCCCAAAGGCATCACTACGAACTCGTAATGATCGTAATGAGTCCTGAACGCTATCTTCTGGATGTCCTCATCTCGCACCCTCACCTGATGATATCCCGACCTCAAATCGATCTTGGAGAACCAAGATACTCCATGCAACTGATCGAACAAATCGTCGATCCTCGACAACGGGTAACGTTTCTTGACTGTCATCTTGTTAAATTGCCTGTAATCAATGCACATCTGGTGTGAGCCATCCTTTTTCTCAACAAAAAGGATAGGCGCTCCCCATGGCGAACTACACGGTCGAATAAACCCCTTCCCTAGCAGCTCCTGAAGCTGCGAGGATAACTCCTGCATCTCCGGAGGCGCAAGGCGATAAGGAGCCTTGGCGATAGGCACAACCCCGAGAACCAAATTGATGCTGAACTCAACCTGCCTCTCGGGAGGCACACCCGGTAACTCTTCCGGAAATACATCTGGGAACTCACGCACTATCGGAACCTCATCTACTGACCTCGGTCTCTCTGAATCAACTCTCGCATCCATCACATATGCTACAAATCCCTTATAGCCCTGCTGTAGACTCTGCCTCGCTCTAGCGGCTGAACAAAATGCCGACCCAGAACGCGTACCCTCGCCGTACACTGTAAGAACTCCCCCACTAGGGTCTCGTATGGTCACCAACTGTCTCTCGCAGTCGATAACTGCTCCAAACTTGCTCAACCAGTCCATGCCCACGATGACACAGACATCTCCCATCGCAATAGGAACTAAATCAATCGGAAACTCACCGCCGAAAATCTCGAGTACACACCCTCGGATCACCTCGGTGGCATACACCACTCTCTCTTCAACTATGGAAACTCTCAGAGGTCGACTCAACGCCTCTTGACTAATACTGATGTGCTGACTAAAAGCCAAAGATACAAAAGACCGACTCGTACCCGAGTAAAATAACACCAAGGTAGGTACAGAATTCACAAGAAAAGTACCTACGCATATCATAATATAAGCACAATATCTCAGCATAAAAGTAAATATATGATAAAATACATACCAGCCACGATGCCAGGTGCTGCACAGACCTCTTGCGCTGTCAGCTGGAACACCCTCCCTCGCGCCTTAGGCGCCTCGGCCTTCATCGGCTGACCCTCACTAGCTCTCGTAGCAGCAGGGGCAGATCCCTGAGATGCTTCCTGCATCATCCCTCGCAACTGTGGACACTCTGCCTTCCAGTGCCTGGTTTGGTTGCAATGAAAGCAGACCATGAATCCCTTGGGGCAATCCTTGGCGATATGCCCCTCCATGCCACACTTGTAGCAAGTACCAGCCTTACAAACTCCATCATGATCCTTGCCGCACTTTCCGCAAGTGCGGCCCTTCTGACCCCCAGACCTCGAATCGGCGGGCTTAGCCCGCTTGACTGCCAGTTGAGACAGTACCGACCGCCGATACATCCTCTGAGACTCGGCCTCCTCCATGGCCTGCGTCTCCAACTCAATCTCCCTCTTCCGGGCATTTTCCTGAAGCTCAGAAAATGTCCGGTATGATGAGTTTGCCACAAACTCACGAATGTCTCTCTTCAGAATGCTTAGATATCGACTCATACGTGCCTGCTCGGTCGACACGTGCTCAAGGCAGAACATCGCCCTCCCGTGAAACATCTAGGTAATCACAGTAACTGACTCAGTACCCTGCTTGAGGGTCAAGAACTACTGATCCAAACGCTCCTTTTCCACTGGGGGAACGTACTCGTCACGAAACATAGCGGTGAACCTCTTCCAGGTCACCGCAGCAAGCTCTGCTGAAGAATAGTGCGCTGTCACGAACTTCCACCAGTCCTTCGCCCCCAAGCGAAGCTGGTTCAGCGCGAACCGAACTCTCATATGCTTCGTACATGAACATGTGTAGAAGCACCCCTTTATGTCAGAAATCCACCTCATCGCGGCTATCAGATCCTGAGTGCCATCAAATTCTGGTGGCTTCGTGTTGCTAAACTCCCGATACAACAATGAGTCACCCCCCTGCGGCCTGGCAGCAGCAACGGCCGCAGTGGCTGCTACAACAGCAGCATCAGAAAGAGCAGCAGGTGGTCTTAATAGACCCGAACATCTCTGGAATCTCAGCCCTGATGGCCACAGCCACCTCCTCGTGGATGATCCTACGAATCTCCTCATCACTCGTCCCGCTGATCTCTGGTGTGTGGCGTGTCCTAACCATGATCTACCTCTGAAATACAACATAAAGAAATATCAGGGACTCGCTCGAGTATACATACACTCGATAAACCCACCATACTTGTTCCTTGGTACCCTAAGGATTCTTACTTGGACTGTGCACTGACCCGATGTCTTCAGTAGTATGGGCCCAATACTACCGTCCACACCGCATCAACATCCACCCCAAGTCCTCCTCCAAGGATCCCAAATCACAAGTACTCTATCTCTTCTCACGTATAAACTACCCTTCGGTAGATTCTCATAGCACCTCACTGATACCTACTTACTCTAAAGCATCTCATGGCAACAAAAATCTTCCTAGACTAAGGCATCACAAATCAGGTCACTCTAGCCCTAATATGAATACATAGCCTACTCTAGCATGCATATCACATTTCATTATATCTCATAACATAAATGTAAGGGTATTTTGGGAAATCACCGTTCGGGTGCTGGCTGATCGTACACACTGCTCACTTGCGTATCTTTTCAATTCTTTTATTTTTCAGAAAAATTGTTTATCTTATGAAAAATCTCTCAAATCCTCAGATTGAGTTCAAATACACCTAAAGGTGAATCTGAATCCCTCAAACCAAGGCTCTGATACCAATTTGTAACACCGTAAAATTTAAAACAAATTTTCATTTAATTTTTATTAAAACATTTCATTATTTAATCTTCCAAAAGTCAAACATCCAATGTTTCCACAAAATACATAACATAATCCATAACCCAATATCTCAAAAACATGACATCTTCAAGTGTGTACTGATCAAGCTGGCCATAGGATCTTCCGATCCAAGTATCTCAGGGGATTTCCATCCCAAACTCTGTTGACCTTCCAGTCCATATCATCTTGACCTTCCGGTCCACATCATACTCATATCATATAACATATCACATATAACTTACATCACATATACATCATACACATAAGACCTTTCGGTCACACATAATTACCCCATCGGGTAAGGCATAGTGAGAAGACTCACCTCGCTGATGTCGGATAATCACTCGTGCCCAATCTCCCGACCTATCGTCCTCCTACATCATAAGTACAACTCTCATTAATACTTTCCTGACTTTGTTTGATTACTATTATCAAGTAAACACTAGTCAACCCTGGTCAATACTGGTCAACAGTCAACCTTTGACCTGACTCGTCGAGTGCCTTCGGGCAACTCGGCGAGTTCCATCGCGTACTCACGTCCTCTAGATCCCTTCTAACTCACCGAGTCATTCCCCAAATAGGGATCCAGATCTAAAGTCTCATCACAAATAGGGACTAATTGGACATCAAATCTATGGATCCAGATCTAAAGTCTCATCACAAATAGGGACTGTGGACCTCTATGGATCCAGATCTAAAGTCTCATCACAAATAGGGACTAATTGGACATCAAATCTAGCCAATAAAGGGTCCAATAAACCCTAAATCCATATGATCATCATAACAAAAGAAAGGGAGCCAAAATATTACCTCAAATGTGATGCTCTGAGCTCCAAATCCACAGAATGTCCACCTCCTTTGCTTCCTCTTGGCTATAACCTCATTTTCCTTGCTAAACAATACTTCAAAGGTCAACAATGGCCTCCTCTCTCTCCCAAAACGCTCAAATGCTATAGGGTTTCTCTCAAGGGACTGATAGATGCAAATGACGGCCCTAAGGGCCTTTAAATATGTCTCAAACCCGAGAGATTAGGGTTTCATTAAACAGCACGGACTCGCCGAGTCCACCCATGAACTCGCCGAGTCCGGTCATCAATCCGGATGAGAATTCGCGACCCTACTCGGCGAGTCAAAGCACCAACTCGCCGAGTCCTTCCACAAATTCCAAAAATAAATGAATAAAATAATATACCTGGGAATCCGAATGTTACATTACAAGTCAAGGATGAAGACCAGAAAACGTCAAAGGAAGCAATCAAAACCGCAACTCGTCAAAGGAGACGGTAGTTAACGATTCGCTGATTTCTAGACAGGCAACGAAAGTCATTACACTGCACAAAAAGAGAAGGAAAAGGGCATGTATAAGGCAATACAACAGACCCAGACCTACAACAACACGTATATGCGGGGGAATCTGGGTGCAATAGATACAAAACCCTTTCATCAAACCAAAAAAAAGCATCACATGATTTACAAATAAAGCTACAATCACCAATATCATCTTAAGAAGTCAATAGTCGGTTTCCAAGAGAAATAATTGAAGCCAAATGAGAAGAGAAACGACGTTTGCAATGGAACATTCCCGACATCAGGTTCTAACTATGGTAAAGTAAAAAGAAGTAGACAACATACCTAGAAAAGAAACAGAGACAAAGACGGAGAATAGGAACGCAACACCTGAAGAGGAAGAGTAAAAAAGAAAAAAAGAGGAAATAAAGAAAAACGAAAGAAATAGTATTGGATAAGGATGGCAACAAGGTGGCAATGAAAACGAATAAGAACAGAAAAGAAGAATAAGAAAAGGAAATCGTGATAGTTGCGTTAGAATGAAAAGAAGAAGTTCCGTGACAAAAAATAAAAGAAAAGAAAGTGCACTGTAGCCAAAGCTTTTAAAAATTTATAGGATATACGAATATTTACACGTTGACATTTAACCTTTTATTTAATCAATTCATCATGTATATACGGTTTGACACCTAGGTAGAAATATATGTCAAAATGGAACAAATAACCACACGTTATCTATTTACTTAGACATGGGATTTTGTAGTCGGATCTTCACTTTCTGTTTAATGTCCTTGTATATCACTTTCATGAAATTATATTATATTATCTCTCACCATAAAAATAAAATCCTTTTTATTTATGTTAACAATTTGGATTACTTTTTGTTTTATTGAAGGGGACTAAAAATGCAAAAATCATGTGCCGGCGTTGCATCATTCATTTTCTGATGGGCCACCCCTTGTACACCTGCCGCCACCAACCCAAGTTGTAGTATATTTTTTGTTCATTATTTATTAATTTTAAATTTCTCAAAACTCAAATGTTTATTTTATAAATATTTTAAAATTTTTGCCCTCTAAAATCTAATAGTCTTCATAATATACAATCTAATCTACCAGGGACTTTCTTGATAATAAATTAAATATAGAGAAATGCTAAAACTGGTTCATATTATTTCATTCAATAAATCATATTTATTTTAGAAAAAAGCATCTTTAAGTTTAGTATTTAATGACCTATGTTATAAGTATATAACTAAAATAGTATAAATAGCTTAATCAGAAATTAAATTTTGGAAACTTAAATTGTAAATTAATTTCTAAACATTTATTTTAAAACAAAATTTCCTAAAATGAAACACTATAATTTACCCTGTCAATTTCGTAATATGTGACAAGAAATATATTTAACTAAAAATGTATTTTATAATGTAATAAATATCTATGATATTTTATTAATAAAAATGAATATTAAACTACTAATGACTAATGCTAAGTGTCATTCCAAGCTCAAACACTCCATTAACGGCCATAATGTTTTGAAGTTCCTTTCCTTCCTCACCTCTCTCTCTCTCTCTCTCTCTCTCTCTCTCTCTCTCTCTCTCATTGGGTGTGTGCTTTGCTTTCACCATTTAACAAATCGTTTCTCGACATTGAATCTATCAGTTCGCAACATTTGGAAGGGTCAACGGCCGGCGATTCCAGGTTTCACGCTTTCCATAAGATTTTCAGTTGAATTTAATGTTTTAATGAATTGTCTCGATCGAGAACTGGTTTAAGTCAATGCGGTTCAATCGGACCAAATCAGCGAATTTCTTTGTGATAATGCGGTTAAATGCTATATATCTTGTGTCTATTAAGGTGTTTTCAAGGCGAGAAACATTTCCAGATTTGGGTTGAGTTGACTCGGTGAGTTCAGTGGAAAAACTCGTTATACTTTGAAAGACCTTAACTACCAGGGACTAGAGGTATCTTCTCATTGATTTTTAGGCTTATTATAACCTTAATTACTTGAGTCCTTTACCAGGTTATTATCAATGTATCCGCGTCCATGGTAACGAACCGACACTTGCAATCCAAGTTTTAGGTTAATCTTCTTATAATTCTTGTATTGCGTCCTTGTTTTCTTTTCTTTTTAATGGTGGAATGTCAAAATAAACGGGTCTTATACAGATTACAGAGCGAGAGCTATGTTACTCTTGTTTCTTCAACTACATTTAATTAAAGAACCATAACAATCTTATTAAAATTTGACTTAGAACTAATTAACCCATAGGTCATTGGTCTTTCTTAATTACGAGAATCTGTATGAGAACATTGCTGTTATTGAATTTGTTTTTAGGATAGGTTATGTTCCATGAAATGCTTCTGTCAAAAACTGATTTTACGCACACATTGGATTTTTCTGATTAGAATCGATTGCATCATTGAGTTTCAAAACTTGTGATTTGAGCAACCATATCTTAACTATGGAGAAAAGAGGAGGAAATATGGTCCCAAGCTCACCCTCACACACCCCAAGGTCCAGTGACAAGGCAGCAAGAGATATCAGACCAGAAGTACAAATGAATGGTAAACATGATAGAGAAAAAGGTGTTAATGTTCAAGTCATTGTGCGATGCAGGTCTGTAAATTTTTTATTAAACAATATATATAAGTAACTGAATTTGGATTGTTTTTACAAGAATTTCTTGATTGTTGTGTTTCTAAACATATAGACCATTGAGTGATGATGAGACAAAAGCACACACACCAGTAGTGATTACATGTACTGAGAACAAGAAAGAAGTTTGTGCAGTTCAACATATAGCTAACAAACAGATTGATAGATCATTTGTGTTTGACAAGGTAGTTCTCTTGTCAAATATCATTTATTCTTATTCTTTCTATTGTATTTTTATGAAAATAATGTCTCTGATGGTGTTCCCAATATATATTTATAATGTGGATAGGTATTTGGTCCAAACTCTCAACAAAGGGACTTGTATCATGCAGCTGTCTCTCCCATAGTTTTTGAAGTTCTTGAAGGATACAATTGCACTATATTTGCTTATGGCCAAACAGGAACTGGAAAAACATACACAATGGAAGGAGGAGGGAGGAAGAAGGTATAACTTTTTGTTCCATAATGGCATTTTTCAATCAACCACATTTTTTAAAAAACTTTTACTAAACCAAAATCCCTTGGATTCTGCTTTAGAATGGGGAATTCCCAAGTGATGCAGGAGTCATTCCAAGAGCTGTACGACAAATATTTGATATATTAGAAGCTCAAAATGCAGAATACAGTATGAAAGTTACATTCTTGGAACTTTACAATGAGGAGATAACGGATCTTTTGGCTATTGAAGAAACTTCAAAGTTTCCTGAAGATAAATCTAAGAAACCAATAGCACTCATGGAGGATGGAAAAGGAGGTGTGCTTGTAAGAGGTTTGGAAGAGGAGATAGTTTCAACAGCAGATGAAATTTATAAAATCTTAGAGAAAGGATCTGCTAAAAGACGTACAGCAGAGACCCTTTTGAATAAACAAAGTAGTCGTTCTCACTCCATATTTTCTATCACAATTCACATTAAGGAAAGAACTCCAGAAGGAGAAGAGATTATTAGATGTGGAAAGCTGAATCTTGTTGATCTTGCTGGTTCTGAGAATATTTCTAGGTCTGGTGCTAGAGAGGTAAACAAAATTCAAATTACATATATGCCCATTTACATGGTGGAAATTTAGAATGTGTCCTAAAGGGTATCCCTGTCTTTTTTGCAGGGAAGAGCAAGGGAAGCTGGTGAGATAAACAAGAGTTTGCTTACACTTGGCAGAGTCATAAATACATTAGTTGAGCATTCAGGACATATACCTTATAGGTATTATTATTATTATTACTATTCTGTTGGCATTATTTGAATTAAAGAAATGTAAATTAACTATATTAATGTCTTTTTTATTTTTTTATTTGATAGGGATAGTAAGTTAACAAGGTTGTTGAGAGATTCCTTAGGAGGGAAAACAAAGACATGCATAATTGCAACTATCTCCCCCTCTATCCATTCTTTGGAAGAGACACTCAGCACTTTAGACTATGCTCATCGAGCAAAAAACATCAAGAACAAACCAGAGGTCAGTAATTTTGAATTTTTTTAAAAAAAAGTTGATAGAAAAGGTTGTCCTCTTTCAGGAAAATTTGATATCTTATCTTTGTTCTTGTTTCAGATTAATCAGAAGATGATGAAATCTGCAATGATGAAGGATCTGTACTCTGAGATTGAACGACTCAAGCAAGGTTTAACTCGACCCTAAATCTCTCATTGCCTCATTGGTTGAATCCATATTTTATGTTTTTTTACATGCTTTGACTTTTTGTTGACCAGAGGTCTATGCTACAAGAGAGAAGAATGGAATCTACATACCGAAAGATAGATATCTACAGGAAGAAGAAGAGAAGAAGGTACACATCCTCATGAAATTACAATTTACACCACATCAATTTGAAATTACAGTTTACACCTTATAAATAGCAATCAAGACTGAAGTTCTTGTGATCTTCAGGCAATGGTGGAAAAAATAGAACGCATGGAACTCGATGCTGAGTCAAGGGGCAAGGTAGAGTCTGAGACTTATAATTCTCCATTTTTTCTTAAAAAAAGGACACTAATGATGATAAATTTTATAATCTACAACTGTAAACAGCAATTTATGGAGCTTCAGGAGCTTTATAACTCTCAGCAGCTAGTGAATGCAAATTTAACTGGAAAACTTGAGAGGACAGAAGTATGTTGTTATTCAAGTTCTTCTCTCGATAATACTTATCTAATAATTTTCATTTTTCTAGCATGAAATAATCATTTACTTATTGGATTTTTAGATAAAGCTCCAAGAAACTGAACATTCATTGTTGGATCTTGAAGAAAGGCATAGACAAGCAAATATAACAATCAAAGAAAAAGAATTTCTTATCTTCAACCTTCTAAAGTCTGGTAAGCCATTGCTCTATATCTTAACAGAATCATATCTAAATTTTTTTAATTAACAAACTAATTTCAAACTTTTATACTTTTATATTTTCAATTTAACAGAAAAAGCTCTTGTTGAGCGTGCATTTGACCTTCGATCAGAGCTTGAGAACGCTTCATCAGACGTGTCAAATCTGTTCACCAAGATTGGTACTTTCCACAAAAAAAAAATCAAATATAATTACAAAAGATGATATGTTTTAAAATAAAAATTGTTATTCCAGAGAGAAAGGACAAAATAGAAGATGGAAACAGAATTCTTGTCCAACAATTCCAATCTGAGTTGACTCAACAACTTGACATCTTGCATAAAAGTGTAGCAGCTTCTGTCACACAACAAGAACAACAGCTTAAAGGCATGGAAGAAGATATGCAATCATTTGTATCAACCAAGGGTCAAGTATGACTTAAATTTAGCAATATAAAATCTTTATATAACCAAAAACACATTAAAAACAGAATATAAAAACTGTTTTTTTTTTTTTTTAATGTATAACAGGCTACTGAAGAACTCAGAGTTGGTTTACACAAGTTGAAATCATTATATGGTTGTGGTATTAATTCCCTTGATAATCTAGCAAATGAAGTCAACGGAAATTCACAGTCAACACTCGAACATCTTAATTCTCAAGTCTCCCAAAATTCTTCTGCTCTTGGAAACGTATGATTTAATTTTGATTCAAGAATTCTTTGAAAGATTGTGTTACTGGTATGAAGTTATGTTTAATTACATTTATGTCCTTCAACACAGCTTTTTAAGGGTATTGCATCAGAAGCTGAGGATTTACTTAATGATCTTCAAAACATTCTCCATAGCCAAGAAAATAAACTAGCCACATACGCACAACAACAACAAGAGGCACATTGTAGAGCTGTTGAAACCTCGAGGGCTATTTCTGGCATTACTGCAAACTTTTTTGTTACCCTGGACATGCATGCAACGAAATTGACAGAAATTATTGAAGAGGGCCAAACTGTAAATGACCAAAAGTTATCTGAACTTGAAAGGAAGTTTGAGGTAATGTTGATTTTTGTTTAAACAATTATTTTTGGATATGTAGTTTTTTAGTCTTTTATTTATTTATTTTATACATGTAGGAGTGTGCTGCTAATGAAGAAAGACAACTACTTGAAAAAGTTGCAGAACTTCTTGCAGTTTCAAATGCTAGGAAGAAAGAACTGGTAATGGGCATTTTAGACAATGTTTAGCTTCAACATGTAAAGATTTTTGAGGTTGATTTATTTTTGGCATTATTTTGACCATATTGTTTGTAATTGTATTTGTAGGTTACAACATCAGTAAATGGTCTACGAGAAAGTGCAGTTACTAGAACCAAAACATTCCAACAAGAAATGTCAACCATGAAAGAATCAAACTCTTGTGTCAGAATCCAATGTACAAATTTCACTAAAAAGACAGAAACCCACTACCTTGAAGACACTACTTCGGTTGAAATCGGAAAGAAAAACCTAAATGATGTTCTTCAAAATTGGTGGGTCCCATTTTCCCCATAATAGTAATAATAATTATTATTATCCTTTACAACTTCTTATTCATTATTGATATTACAGTTTGCAAAAGGTAAAAATGGGGTCACAACAATGGAGTAAAGCTCAAGAATCTTTGCTCAGTTTGGAGAACAACAATGTGGCTTCTGTGGATGAAATAGTTAGGTAAGTCCATAAATCAAGAAACTTTGCTAATTGCCACTTTGAATAAATTTTGTATGTATATTTTTTTACAATACCTATTTTACCCTTCTTACAGGGAAGGATTAAAAGCGAATCAAAGTTTGCGCTCCCAATATTCGGTTGCAGCATCATCGGCGCTTAATGATACAAATGTCGCAAGCAATGACCTCCTGTCTTCAATTAATCGTGAGCATTTATTTACTTTTAAAAACATTTTGAGTTCTCAAAAAAACAAAATTAATTCAGTATTTTAATTTTTGATATACAATGAGTTTCAGATTCTTTAGAGCTTGATCATGATGCATGTCGGAATCTTGATTCCATGATTGTTCCTTGTTGTGGAGAATTGAGGGAATTGAAAGGTGGACACTACGATAAGATTGTGGAGATCACAGATAATGCAGGAAAAACCCTTCTGAATGATTACACGGTAACTTTTCTCATCCACCTAACATGTCGTAGAGTAGTTACAGTTTTAGTCCCTGATTTTGCTCTTTTTTGGTTTTGGTCCCTAAAGAATTTGGTTTGCTATTTTGGTCCTTATTTAAGGTTTTTGTAACATTTTTGTTCTCTGTTCCAAGTACAATGATTATATTTGAGAAGATTACATTTTTGGTCTATTAGTATAGCTGTTTTTGCAATTTTGGTCCCAAAAAGTTTTCTATTGTGATTTTGGTTCTTATTTGAGGTTCTTGTAACGTTTTTGGTCCCGGTCACAAGTAAAATGACTATTTTGGTCCCTATACATTGCCAGTTTTTGCACATTTGGCCCCAAAAGTAGTCATTTTTACTTGGTAAAATCAAGTAAGGACCAAAATTGCAAACGAAAACTTTTTGGAACCAAAATTGAAAAAACCAGTTATACTCAGGGACCAAAAATGTAATTTACTCAATAAAATTAATTAGGGTTAAATGCAAGAGGAGATAAAGAGTATACTTTGAGTTTTTCTTATTACTCGAGTCTTTTGGTGTAGGTTGATGAAGAGTCATGCTCGACTCCAAGAAAGAGGGAATTCAATCTACCAACCACCACTTCCATTGAAGAGCTGCGGACCCCACCATTTGATGAGTTATTGAAATATTTTTGGGATTCAAAATCATCGTCTCCAAGGCTGATATTAAATGGGGGCGATGCAAAGCATCTTGAAGCTGGTGCTCATTCCATGAGAGACTCACGATACCCCCTCACTGCTGTTAATTGATCCACGGGAAAAAGGATGATCATCTCTCTTTGAGGAAACTGTATATAAATATATATAATATATGATATGATTACTACACAATATCCTATTCTTTATACATACAATACAGTAGGTTTAAATTTAGGTTTGGATCTCCAATATTTCTGGGGTTCTGGTGTTGTTTGTTGAAATATGGTGTATGATTCTTGTGTATGTATTGAGAAAGATTGAAATCAGAAGGTTGTGGGAAAAAATCAGAATCGATTTATTTGTCACCATTGAAAAAATAAAAATCGATTCATATCGCTCTTCAATCGATGGTGGTGAGAGAATACGATGATTATTGCAGAAGAATTGCGTGTCTCATTGTCTTCTCCTATGATTTTGTTTTGGCTTCATTTTATTTCGTTTTTCCTCTCAACTCCTCTACATGATATATGAGGCTTTTTTTTTCTCTCATTGGCACGACCATGTGTATAAGAAGAATTTGGGTTTGCTAAACCGTTCTAAGAAGAACTAGGGTTTGCAATGCCATATTTGCAAGAAAAACTTATTGATTGAATATATGAATTTGATCCTTCAAAATTCTATGGTATTTATACATAAGGATCGAAAATGAAATAAGGTAATCTGTTTAACAAGCTGTACAACTGTCAACATACAATTTAACCTTCTACTATAAGGTAATTACAAAGTATATCTTTATGCTATTTTGTAATTGTGATGCTTCTAGTACTTGATATTGACCTTCTTTCTCTTCACCTATCTTCAATATCTCTAATTTATAACTATAAACACCATTTAAAGTGATATCATATTGGTGATTATGGCCTTTCAGGACTTGCCCAGGTACAAAGAAATGAGTAACTCATGAATGAGGAAACGACTGATGGAAGATTGTGATGATAGCCACTATACATACACATTTACATCAAAACTTCTGGAACCATCCTTTTCTAACATAAAACACATGCTATCCGATACCAAGAGCAATATTGGAACTTCAATCGAGATTCACAACCCTAAAGATGTATTCTGCATGTAGATGTTAATTTCTAGGAACCAAAAATGTAAGAACAATCGCCTTTTAGAAGTTCTCCTTGTGGAAATCAAAGCGAGTTGAGGTTTCTATGCTAAGTTCTTTGGCAAGACTTTCCAATGGTCTTACAAGGGTTGGGGCCCCACAATAGAATACACCTGTGGATCACCAATGGTCAAAAGGTTGGCAACAAACATGAAGAAACACTATATCACATACTGAAACAAGGTGTTTACCAACTCTAGCAGAATCATGGTTGCTTGCCAAAGTGTTGAATACTCTCTTCCAGTTAGGTCTTGAAAAATGTGTTCTTATCTGTTATGCTCTATTCGTTAGAATCAAAATTCTAGTTGGAAAAAAAAAGGATACAAGATCATGATTTCAAAGAAAACATACGCGACTTTGAGAGACGACATCAACTCCATTTTTGGCATGTTGCAAAGACTGCACCATGGCAATAAGCGCCGATCGTGCATCTCCTTCTTCATGAACACAGGTTAAGTAGGTATGCATTTCGATCAGATGCTGTAATTAACATTAAAATCTCCCATTTAAAACAATTTTTTTTACTTTTATTCATGTTAGGATAGTGTATATTGAACTCTATAGAGTTTGATGGATTATCACATCATCATTCTACTTTTTATATAACTTTTATAATTTTTTTCTACAGTATTTTCAACTCTAAAAATGTTCAATAGAACAATTTAAAAAAAAATCATTTATTTATCAATCATTTTATGTTAAAAAAGTTTCGTTTTTCCATTTAACAATTCAATTGTCATTCAAGTTCATATCCATTGAATGCCAACATGACATAGCTTTATGGTTGAGTTTAGTCCATTAAATACTAGC
The DNA here is from genome assembly GCF_052625555.1 of Lactuca saligna. NCBI lineage: Eukaryota > Viridiplantae > Streptophyta > Magnoliopsida > Asterales > Asteraceae > Lactuca > Lactuca saligna. Next base: position 89,500,329 of record NC_136424.1, on the reverse strand, counting down.
TAGGCTTGTACCTCATTCAACCATTACATTTAACTCTGCGTTATGGATGCTCTTAAAAGAACAAGAGATAATTCATTTTTCTTAGAACCTACATTTTTATCGTACTCTGCAATATCATCCATAACTCCTTTGAACCATTCGAACGAGCCTTGCTCCCTTGTCACCCAATAGAAGTATGCTCGATCTGGGCCCTTCTCCTCAAAACCCTATAACAAAATTACTATTTAGCATATAAGTATATACCCATGTTTATGCTAACATGATATTTTACTACTTACTACTGCTTCTCTTTGGTGGTTTAGGAGATCTTTCAAAATGCTTATGAATGGAGTTGCTCCTATACCCAAGCCAATTAGTAATAGGATGTCGTATTTTCTATAATCCTGAGCCGGCGCTCCATATGGTCCTTTGATGATAATTTTAGGGTACCTAGAAGAATAAACTGTGAAGATCATTAAACGAAACAAAAACGTTTAAACAAATTGAGCAAATTTGAGCTGGTTTTGATGCTCACACTGATTGTGCTTCCTCTATAGGAATATTTACATTCGCTTTAGTTTCCAATCGAACAAGGTTTCCTTTTATAGCTCTTGAAGAAGAAGCAGCAATTTGAGGTTTTTGTGGTGGAGGCTCGCAGGCCTGCATTTCTGTGTTTTAGAATTCAGATTAACAGAAAAAAAACAAAGGTTGTAGATGAAAGAAGTATAATGAAGCTTCAGAATTTGGTACATTTAGCCTAAAATATGTTCCTTTACCTTCGCGAATTCTTCTTTAAGGGCCGTTGTCCAATCTCCTAAGGTCCGGATATGTACACTTAAGTAGTCGTCTCCAGGTGCAGAAGTAATGGAGAATGGATGCCTGTGATAACAAATCAATCAATTATATATATATATATAACTTTTGAAGATCAAAGTGGTGTATGTATATATACCATTCAACGCCTGATATATCCGGACATTTAACAAAGAGATACATCCCGCTCTTGTACTTGAATCCATGGGGTCTACTCATGTAGAGCGCTAGCACGTTTCCGGTGTATATGATAGCCTAAAGTAATCAATACAACAACCTCAGAAGGCACATTGTGTGTTAAAATATCATCACTAATTCAATAGAACCAATCTTAGTATCTGTTAGAGGTTAGATTGTTCTAGAATCCTCTGGAAGATTCTAGACTACTATGGAAAACTATGGAAGATTCCAGAATATGAATATACCGGTAGACTCTAGAATATTCTAGAAAATCATGGTTCTAAAAGACATTGAAAGATACTGTAATGTCCTAGACTTCTTTGGGGCACGATGAACATTCTAGAAGCTTTTAATAGATATAGAGTACGGTATAAATGAAAGTAGCATCATTGTTCACCTTAACGATATTGACTCGATGTTGATGATCACCGGCCGTAAAGACTCTCTCAGTTGAATACATTAGCATCGGGACCACAAGATACATCCATGTCTGCAAGGTAACTTTGCAGTTATTCAAATCTGGAAGAGACTATTATACTTACAATAAAGAAAAGAGGGTAAATCGTTCCATTGACTTACTGTTTTATTATACCAAAATGTCGCAAAGACCAGGAAGTATCCATGAAGGATCAACAAGATGTATACGATAACCAGAAGATGATGAGCATACCAAAAGGAAGTAAAACCAGCTAAGTGGTTAAACGGCCATGGCAAATGGATCACATTTCTCCTGAAAGCGTGTGTGGCGAGGAGAAAGCAAAAGAACATCATAACATCCATTAGAATCCCCGTAGATCCTGGGACTGTTAGTAGTAAGTCCACGTATGTTGGCTGCGCTGGCAGCAAATTACCATAAACACGCTGGAAAGTGTCCGCAGGGCAAGTGGTAATCCTTATAAAATTGCAACCCAAGTGAGCAACAGTATGAGCTATAGTGCCAATTACAATGAAAACCGCAATGACTTTGTGGAAGTTAATGTTATCGTCAAAAGGGAAAATTTTGCCAAGAAACGTTTCACGTAACGCAGTGAGTGTTCTTCTGCAAACTGGAACGAGAATTAGAGCCATGTTAAGCTTTAGGGTTTCACCCGCAGCCTTGGCTGTACATACACAATAACCCATGACTTGGAACGTTGGCAATAGGCTATACTGATGGAATTTCCATGCAAAAAGCGCGATGTTAAGAAAGAGGAGTAAAATTACTACGAATATTCTTTTCCGGTTATCTATTACAGCTTCTGTCCATTCGTTCATGCGTCTGCTAATTGGATTGCGATACTTTGATGGGATCATCGTTTTTACTAGAATTGTGGTTTCTTCATTCTTCTTCTTGATGTTCGTTAATTGGGGGTTTGTTTCATTTGACACCATACCCGTAAGCAGGATTTCAAGTTGCCACATCTGTTCCAGAAATAAAACACTTCAGAAAAATAGAAAGCACATGTTAAAAACAAGAAACATATATGCACCAAAATAGTATATGTTTGTAACCTCTATGTAGCCACGGTGGTCGGGATCCAACTCGTCCATGATTAGAGCTGCATAGGTCCCGGCTTGGTTCTTGAAATTCGAAAGCTTGTTTGCCGCAGCACTCATTATAAGTACCTAAAACAGGAGATGAACTTGAGCTTGGAGAAGCGAATTAATTAACAAGAAAAAAAAATTGGCTTCTAATTAATGTCTCACCTCTTTTACCTCATCTTCTGATAATATCCCATCTCCGTTCTTGTCACACCTGACATTAACTCGTTTAGAAGCTCAGATTATAAGAATCGATTTTCATTGTGATTCTAGTTTGATTTTTTTCAAAAGCAAACGTCAAACACATAAACTAACTTACATGTCAAAGAAGATGCTAAGCCGAGCGTCAAGGTCTTTCTTTGTCATCTCTTCCCAAAAACTCCTGACTTGATCTTTAGTGAGCCCACCTTCGGCGTCAATGTTCCTACGCCTAGCCATGGCATCATACAATTCTCCCGCAAACTCAATGCTATCTCCCATTCCTACAATCATAAAGGAAATGTTGAACAAAGAAGTTATATTGCATTAATCTTGGACACAATATTTTCAAATCTTTCTAACCAACACAAATTCCGAATTTATCTCTAGGCAGCTTTCCATCCACGGAAAACTGATTGAAACGTCGATCAATTGCTCTCCATGCATCCCCTTCTTTTCCAGTTACCGTTCTATCAAGAAACCGCAAGCTGTTAAGCCCTTTGGCTGCACTTGAGGTTGTTCGGCCCATCTTAGGAGCCCCGCCACCAGGGAGAGCCTTCTTTCGGGTAGATTTTGCCTTACTTGAGTTGCGGCTCAATATTGGTAGCAACCCGCCTTGCTTGCTTCCATTATCTGTGACACGTTTTGATGCTCGGTCTTTTGCATTTGCTGCAAATGATTTTTGATCCATCGGGTCGATCTCAACGCTCTCAAGATCCACCCCCTTCATTGTGTTTCAGGTTAACTTTTCGAACATCAAAAAAAAAAAAAAAAAAAAATTTTGTTTTGATTTTGGAAATGCAAAAGAAGGAAAGAAAGATGAAGATGAAATGTGTAATGGGGAATGTATGGGGAAATGAGCGGGAGGAAATGAATGGACTAAACATGGGAAAATCTTAGAGGTTGTTAAGTTGCTTTTCCAAAATTAGAAACAAACACACATATTTCTTTAATTTTATGAACCATAAATTTGACTTGAGTTGAATCATATCGACTCTAAGTTAGATATTATTATGTTTTTTGGTTAATCGCATAATATCTATTTTTGGCTATTTGAACTTACAGTGTTTAAGCAAGTCAATGAAAACCTTTATAACTTTCAATTGCCAATGGATATAACTTTCAATTTGTAAGTTACACCATGGGATACTACTAGAAAATAGGGGTATTATACTTCCAAAATTTTACTCTAAGGATAGAAAAGCCCTATTCTTTTACAGTTTTCCGAGGATGGTTTTCCAATGGTCTTCAAAGCCTTCGTTGATATGTCGATAATTTACCAATGGATTTTAATAACTTTATATTTGTGGTAATTTGAAATGAGCTTGTGTATGTATTTTTGTTATGTTTTGGGTTTCGAATATTAATGAAAATACTTCGATGATTCAATGATTGTGTATACAATATTCTTTTCAAAATCTATGATTTCGACCCAATTGTTTGGGATTTTACGAAATTTAATTTAGGATAATCCAAGAAAATTGAATTGGAACATGCCTATTCCAAATCCTAAAACACAAAATTACCTTGGTTTGTATTTTTTTTTTTATATATAAACTCGCATACTTTCACATTCTAATTAGTGATCACAATACAATGAGTGAGAAGACAAATGGACAACAAACCTCTTTGCATGATAAAGTCAATTTTTTTAAAGACTACGTTTGTAACACAGTGAAATTTCAAAACAAATTTTCATTTTAATTTAATAAAAATACTCCAATCACAAATCTCAAAAACGTGTATCAATTGTTTTTACATAACATAAGTGCAAATCAAAATCCCCAGAATCTCAAAACATTTCCACCATAAGTGTGTACTGATCATGCTGGCACCTTCCCGCGATCATCACTGGTACCTGAAACACATAACACGCAAACGGTAAACAATAATGCTTAGTGAGTTCCCCAAAATACCACGTACAGCACATACGTCTTTCCAGGCCATAGCTCTATGGGATCTTCCGATTTAAGTGTCTTAGGGGATTTCCATCCCATAACTCTGTTGACCTTCCGGTCCATGCTCTGTTGACCTTCCGGTCCATATCATCATACTTATATCATAACATATTACATATACAACATACATCACATTTTCATCATACATATAAGACCTTCCGGTCACACATAATCACCCCATCAGGTAAGGCATAGCGAGAAGACTCACCTCGAAGATGTCGGATAATCACTCGCGCTCAATCCTCCGACCTAGCTTCCTCCTATAGAATAAATACATCTCTAATTAATACCTTCCTGACTTAATTTGACTAATGCCCTTAAGTCAACACAAGTCAACTCTGGTCAACGTTGGTCGATGGCCACCCCCTTTGACCCAACTCGTCAAGTCAGGAACTGACTTGGCGAGTTCAGACGTGAACTCAAGTCCAGTAAACCCCCCCTCTGACTCACTGAGTCACTCTCCCAACTCAGCGAGTCATCAACTGTGTGAGTCACGGGACAACCCGGTCCGACTCATCGAGTCTGCTCATGGACTCGGTGAGTTTATTCCATGCTCGAACTCAAATGGCCTTCTGAGGTCATATCTGCTTCTCTAATCTATAGATCTGACCTTCCCAAACATGATAATCACGTAAAGTTCACATCTTGGCACCCATGCAACGCCTACAAGGTTTCTTTTGGTGAAATGACCTCTAAAATGGTAACCTAAGTCCACAACTCAAAAGGAAAGGCATAAAGCAGAGCATTTGGGACTCTCTGGACCTTCACACATACACATACATTCATATACACACATATACATACATATGTATACATTCATACATAATAATAATAATAATAATAATAATAATAATAATAATAATAACTAGAAAGGATTCACCGGCGTCGCCGGGGTCGGAAGGTATTGTTTTGTAAAATAAAGTAGCATGTTGAATTGAATTGAGATAATCTACTAAAGGAAGATAAACAATGTCATCTAATTACATAAGTAAAGAAATATAAATAATTATGTCTTACAATAAATGAGGAAAATAAAGAAATGATGTCACAAATTGAACTTTATTGCCATGTATGGCAGCGGACGGAAAACCAATCCGGAGAATATAGACCGTTGCTTTTTGTTCGTTAATGTGAGGGTAATTTTTTCTTTTCAGGTAGTAGAGATTGAATTTGTGACAACGCGTAAACCATATGGACCATTTATGTAATTTTGGCGGGCGGTGGTGGTGGTGGTGATGGCAGATGGTGGGTGACTTTATGGTATTGGATGGATATTTTCTAATAAACAAAACATTAATTTAAAACGAAAAAAGAGAAATATAAATTAATAAAAAAAATCGGATTAGGAGTAAAAGAGTAATTTCGGTTTCCATCGTTGTCCTCAATGGGTTAAATCTGGTAAACCACATGGACCAAAAAAGACAAAAAGGAAGCAACGTTAAAATGACTAAAATATAGTTGAGGGACCATTTTTCAAACCAAAGTGAAAGGTTTGTTTGTGAACAAAAGTATAAAGGTGAAAGGTCAATGTTGTAAATAGAAATACTAATAATATGTAATAAAAGGCGAAGTTTATGAAAAATTCAAACCAAAGTTAAAGGGTTGTTTGTGAAAAAAACATAAAGGTGATTGGTCAATGTTGAAAATAATGGAGGACCAAAAGTGACCAAAAATGTGTCACTTTACTATTAAAATTTTTCAGAATAAAACATTAATTATATATATATATATATATATATATATATATATATATATATATATATATATATATAATAATAATAATAATAATAATAATAATAATAATAATAATAATAATAGCAGCAAAATATTATAAAAATGACGGATTTGCGACGGATTTGTAACGGAAAGTATACAAATTAGTCTTTTCGTCAGTGTCATAGCTATTCCGTCGGTATTTACCAACGGATTTCCGACGGATGTGACATCCGTCAGTATTCTGTAGCTGTTCTGTCACAATATCGTGAGTAATTTAGGGCAACGTTTTCCGTCGGAATTGCGTAGGTAATTTCCGACAGAAATTTTCAATTTTCGTAGGTATTTTCATTTTTTCTAGTAGTGCGCAAGGCATTTTTTCCTAACAGATATAATCGGTCGGTAAGGGCTCCCTATAGTGATTATTTGACGATTCTAAAAGTCACTGATGGTTAATTACATATAGGTTCTATAAATTGATTAAAGATTGTTTGAACATAAGTGACGGAATGGCCATTGTATTGATGCTATTAAAAGGATCCATTGTTCTTATACATTTTCCGGAACATTAAAAAAATGAAAGATTAATAAACTCTTCTAGATATTACAATAACAATGAAAACCAGCCCTCCATCGTCGTGGGAAATGTATGAAAACCATGATTTTGCGGAAAGTAAAGACAAGAAGGAGTCTTGTCTTGTTTAATTAATTCCATCTATTTAGCACTTGGCTTATGGAACTTTTGTCGATTTTTTTTCAAGTCTTATGGAAATCCTAAAGAATAGGAGTAGATGCATGTTTTTCTCCAAAACTAAATTATAAGTCTTTCCACTCATTACTCAATGAGATTGTATCCCATTCACTTCCTCAAACTATATCTCATTCGTTTCCCCCCAAAAAAGAACTCCATAAACATAAAGAACGCAAGTATAACTTTCTTTACATTCTGAAAGACACAATACAACAGTAAAAAAATGGATCTTGATCCATCTGAACAACGATCCATAATGAGTGATCAAAGAGGAATGTCTTCGATTCGAAGTGGAGGTCTTTCAAGAGAACTTTCGACTCGGAAATCAATGCTTCAAATAGAGGACACGAGGTTATCGGTCCCAGGCATGCTAAGCAGAAACGCAAGCAAGAGAGCTAATAGTATAAGGAGGCGTGATGGACCAATGTTGGAAAGGCAAGTATCAAGTGCAGCTAGAGGTCTTAGTGGCTTGCGATTTCTTGATAGGGTCATAACTGGGAAAGAAGGGGATGCATGGATGGGTGTTGAGAAACGGTTTCATCGGTTTTCAAAGAATGGGAAGCTACAAAGAGAGAAATTTGGGATTTGTATCGGTTAGATTGATTCAAGTTTTTTTTTTTTTTTTTTTTTGGATCTTAAATAGTTTCTTTATGGACTTATTTCCATTAACTTTTTATGCATTTTTTTTTAAGGAATGGGAGATGGAAGTGAGTTCTCGGGGGAATTGTTTGATGCCCTTGCGAGACGTAAAGGGATAGACGTGTCCGAAGGGATCACGTTAGGACAAGTGAAAATATTCTGGGAAGATTTGACAAAAGAGGATCTTGATACTCGATTTCATATTTTCTTTGACATGTAAGATCACATTTCGATATCATTCAAGTTTTTTTTCATAGTGGCAATACAGTTGGCTTCGGGCTAGTATACTTGCATTAAACGTAAAGAGTTTAAGTCATAACATCTGTCAGTGTATGAGTTCTAATTCCAATGTGGATTTGGTTCCTTGTGGACTCGAGCCCGAGCGGGTTTTTGTTTATCTGATTTACCTCTCACATGACGAGCAGCTTTAAGATTAATATTAATTGAAGAATAATCTTTTTGCAGAAAAATGTCAAACTAAAACCTAGTGGCTAATAATTAAAGTTTTATTCAGGTGTGACAAGAACGGGGATGGCTTGCTAACGGAGGAGGATGTAAAAGAGGTACATATTATATATTAAGTAGCCATTTCTGATAAATTTTCCTTGTTAATTCTTCTTAATCTAAATTGCAAATCATTGTTTAAAGTTTTCCGTTTTCTTTATTTTGAAGGTGTTGATAATGAGTGCATCAGCCAACAAACTTTCGGCTTTCAAGAAACAAGCCGGAACATATGCAGCTCTAATCATGGAAAGACTCGACCCCGACCAACATGGCCACATAGAGGTAATTATATCCTAATAACTAGTTGATCAACTTCCTACTTAATTTAAAACATCTAATCATATATTTGTTTTAATTAATCTGTTTATCTAACAGATGTGGCAACTTGAGACATTGTTAAAAAGCACGACATCTAAGGAAACATGCAAGTTAACAGCTGAGGACACGACCGATCTAGCAAAAACGATGATTCCAGAAGATTACAGAAACCCCATGAGAAAATTCTGTACAAAAATGTTCGAATCAGGGCTCGAACATTGGAAAATAGTGTGGGTATTATTTCTCTTTTGGGAAATGAACATCGCACTGTTCATGTGGAAATTCCACCAGTATAACTTGATGCCATCTTTTCAAGTCCTGGGTTACTGTAGCTGCACTGCAAAAGGCGCGGGTGAAACCCTAAAGTTCAATATGGCTCTCATTCTCCTTCCTGTATGCAGAAGAACACTTACATCCATTCGAGAAACTTTCCTTGGAAAATTACTACCTGTTGATGAGAACATCAACTTCCATAAAATCATCGCGCTTGCAATTGTAATAGGGAGTGTGGTTCACACAGTGGCCCACTTGTCGTGCAATTTTATAAGGCTGTCAACTTGCCCTAATAACCAGTTCATGGCTGTTTTTGGAGCTTTGTTTACACAACAACCAACTTACATGGACCTATTGTTAAGCACCCCAGGGTGGACTGGAATTGCAATGATGATTTTAATGGCTATTTCCTTCCTCTTCGCTACAAGTTCTTTTAGGAGAAATGTCAATAATTTGCCTAGGCCATTTAGTGATTTGGCTGGGTTTACTTCCTTTTGGTATACTCATCATCTGCTGATTATCGTTTACTTCTTGTTCATCGCTCATGGCTACTTCTTAATCCTCACCGTAGGATGGTATAGGAAAACTGTATGTCACTTTACAACTTTTCTGTACATACACACACAAACGATTTTTGCTTTTGATGAAAAGTTTGACAAAATTTTGTCAAAATTGCAGACGTGGATGTATCTCTTGATTCCAATGGTGTGTTATGCTAGTGAAAGAATCCTTACAACTGATCATACACTGAAAGTTGACACCATTAAGGTGACTCTATAACTCTCATTCAAGTCCTTATATTTCTTGTTTATCTCTGCTAGAAAACCCTAATTTGTTTTGTGTGTAAATGCAGGCTATCATATACACGGGAAATGTTCTAGCATTATATATGACTAAACCTCAAGGATTCAAGTACAAGAGTGGAATGTACCTTTTTGTACAATGTCCAAGAATATCACGTTTTGAATGGTAAGTGTTAGTTAGATTCATATAACATATATAGAGACATATATATGAGATAGTTTCATGTTACTTGGATCTTAAATTGAACCAAAAAAAAAAGGAATTATTCATAGGTGTCGATTTACTATGACAGGCATCCGTTCACTATCACTTCTGCACCTGGAGATGACTACTTAAGTGTGCATATTCGTACATTGGGAGACTGGACAAAAGCACTTAGAGAAGAATTTGCAAAGGTCAAACAATGTGTTCTATACATATCTCCATTCACTTCTACCTCTTCATCAACTGCATGTTCTCTCTTAATCTGAATTCTAAAACACAGAAATGCAGGCCAGCTGTGAGGCTCAACAGAAGAACAGTGTAGAAGGAAATCTTGTCAGAATGGAAACTAATGCCAAGGAATCACAAGTAAAGTGAGTTTCCACAAAAACTAGCCTAAATCACCTACTTTTACATAAATTTATTTTAATTCACTTTGTTTTGGTAGGTATCCTAAAATCTACATCAAAGGACCTTACGGAGCACCAGCTCAACATTATAGGAATTACCAAGTCCTGTTACTTATTGGCTTGGGTATTGGAGCCACTCCATTCATCAGTATTTTAAACGACCTCCTACACCACCTAAAACAATCGGTATGTAAAAAATAGCTACTAACATTTTAGATAATAAAAAAAATCTGAGAGTGCACTTGTTTTTACTGCAGAGATTGGGGGATTTTAATCTGAATAAAAGAGCTTACTTTTATTGGGTAACAAGGGAGCAAGGCTCTTTCGAATGGTTCAAAGGTGTAATGGATGATATTGCAGAACATGATCACAATGTGGGTCGTTAACATTAACTTTTAGTATTTTATGTTTTTCGTTACCAATTGCATACCATTTCATTTAATTAATAGGTCAAGTATGTATTCAGTATTGTAAACTTGAAAGATATTGTTATTTCTAATGAGGTTTTTGTATGTGAATTATTACAGAACATAATTGAAATGCATAACTACCTAACGAGTGTGTATGAACAAGGTGATGTGAGATCTGCACTTATTTCTATGGTGCAGTCTCTGCAACTTGCTAAAGATGGAGTTGATGTTGTCTCTCAGAGTAAGGTATAAACTTTCTTGAAATATATGATGACTTAAAACTTAATTTTGTTGTTTATTTTCAAGGATTCATTTTCTAACAACAAATAAATCACGGCAGATTAAAACACATTTTGCAAGACCTAACTGGAGAAAGGTATTCCAGACCTTGGCAACTACGCATAAAGGTTCTAAAATTGGTAAAGCATCACACTCATTACTACTATCTTTTCTAATATTGATTATAATTGTTATATATTTGGTTCTAGTGTCACGCTCTATTGGGAAAATTGTCTCATAAATTCCCAAAAATCCGTCCAATGAAAAGAAAAAGAACTTGAACATCGAAAACTAGAGAAAAACTAGTCTTCAGAGAGAAAAATTCACTATAAGATAAATTATTACAATCACATAGACTAATCTCTCAAACCAACCCCAAATTACACCCACACCCTCCAAAGATTTAACTCACACCTTTCCAAAGATTTATACTCTACCGATGTAGGAAAAATTCCATACTAAATATAAGCCAACAAATCTCAATAGATATACGTTGTGTGTTCTTATCATCATCTTATAATTTCCGTTTCCATCGAACTGCAGGTGTTTTCTATTGTGGGGCCCGGGCACTTACAAAACAACTAAGAAATCTCTGCAAAGAATTTAGCCTAACGAACACGACTCGCTTTCATTTCCACAAGGAGAATTTCTAAAAAGAGATGAAAAAAATGTACAACAGTTTTTGCTATGACATGAGATCATTAGTAGATCTGAAGGTCTCTATCAAAGGTCTAATGACAGCGGGATTAATTGCTACTTTTTGAGAAGAAGAGCTTTTGTTATAGAGCCTGGTAGCAGCTGATCTTTGTGCTGCTGTTGGAGAATTGTTGCATGTTTGGGCAACCTTATTGTCTTGTGTTTTGAAGACCCAAGTTGGTAGGTTAATAAAATCTGCCTCTTCTCCTGATTCCCCAAAGATAAAATAAAATAATGAGGATTTATGCTTAGTTTAGTTTATCAGGCAATGATTTGTATCGTTTCATAAACTCCCTCAACCTTGAGTTTAACTTTTTAATTGGTTAATTTACACTTTTATAGCAATTCAGGTATAGTGACTGAGGTTTTGCAAATGAAAAAGGTATACCAATGAGAAATAAATTCCTTTTGCATAACGGCATTAATTATAAATTCACCATCATGGCATCATCAAAACAGCATAGAACTAAACCAATTTCTCACAATCGAAAATAATTCTTCAATCAGTAACAAACTAACAATTTAACAATAAATACCTAACTATCAGGACCAATCATCAGCTTCGAACTTCAACATCATTGTTGTTGATACTCCTCAAGCTACCCCTTCTCGCTTTTCTTAAATACATTCATTGAGGTATAGGAGCTGCTAAAACGCCGGAGATGGTGGTAAAGGTAAGTAGACGCCGACTAAAAACTGCATTCTCGGAGGTGAACCGTTTCCCAAATCCCAATTGGCAAGAATTTATACTTTGTTTTGAATTGCATATCAACTGAATTTTACAAATAGCCCCTATAATAAATGTAAACATATATATGCAGTCCCTCACTAAAATAAATGAACCATTTGTTGGAAAATTTGTTTATTTAAAAAACCAAAGAATATGAATAATAAATCTTGTTCATTTAGTTAAATGAATGAACACGGAAAATATTATCATTCATTCATTTACGCTCATAAACATTTACGTTTGTTCCTTTGTTTTATTATTATTATTATTATTATATATACACGCACGTTCATCAACGTTTAGGTTTTGCTCCTTTGTTTTATTATAGATAAAGTGTATATACATACAAACATATCTACGTACACACACACATTTACATGTGTTTGTATGAGTTTGTTCGTTTGTTTTTATTTTATGTTCATTTATGTTTGTTTATCAACTTAATGAACAAACACAGACATAAAACTTTTGTTTGTAATTAAATTGTTCATGTTCATCTATTTATCATTTAAAGTTAAACAATTAAACATGAAAAAGCTTATGCTTGTCTTTGTCTTCGTTCGGTACGTTACAACCTAAATGGCAGTCACTAGTGAAAAACAAACCTTTAATGACATGCTATTTACGATATGCACTGATTAATGATACGCAAAAGTGCGAGGCCTAAAAATAATGTCAGACCTTTAGAAATTTGAAGAACTTAGGACACGCATTTTTACGTGCCCTAAAATTTGTGTCACAAAAAGATGAAGGGCACTTATTAAAAAAAAGTGTCGTATAAGCATGTCATTTTATAAACTTTTTATGAAACGTGTGCTCTCTATTAATAACAAAGGGGGGAAATGAAATCCCAAAAGTTAAAAACCCCGCATTATGTTCTTCTCTCCCTTATTTCCACCAGTCGAAAATGCCTTCTCCTTACAAGTCCTACGTCTGATTGACACAGAAGTAGGTCCGTCTCTTATCTTCTGCTTACACAAAGGTATGTTGTTCATCTACCTTTTCTCCATCCACACTCGCTACCTTTTTGTATCTGGAGTCGTCAACACTATACGTCTCTGTTTCTTCCTCTCATACCGACAATTTAGGGCAAATTCTTCACCATCTTCAATAAGCTATGGAGACTAACAACACAAAGAACTATGAGAAACCATAGTCCAAATCGAATTCTCTTAGGCATGAGTGGGTAGAGATGACAAAGAAATAGACTAACCAAGTTCGATGGAAGGAAATAATGAAAATGAAATATAGTTCCAGTTGGACTGAAAAACTGTATTTTCTATCATTTAGATCTTTGGATCATTGTTGTGTTTTTTTTTCAGGTAGCTATTCTTCCTCAAATCTCTACTTTTCATCTGAATCGGTTGCTATACAGAAACACACTGTAATTACACTAAATCTTCATCTAAATCGCGTCACTGATCATATAGTTTTTGTTTTCCTCTTCCTTCTTATTAATTGTTATCGTTTATTTGATTTATTCTGGTAAATATTAGCAGTCTTAATTCGTGATTATATGTTATCTTGAGCTTGATTTTCGATATTAGAATAGAATGTAGGGGTTAGTTTTTAACTATTCCCAAATTTTTGGTTTCATTCGAATAAACTTATTCCATACAGATGCAATTTTGATTTACTATGTTATCGTAGAAAGGGCTAGGGCTTGATTTCAAAATTAGTACTTATATACACAAAAGTGGCTTTTTTCAAATTTAGCATTTAGTGGTATTGACTATTGACTTTCATATTTTTGTCATTTTTAGTCTCTTGTGACTTAGAATTTGTTAAATATGGTATATCCTTTCTTCTCATACTATTCTATGTTCCGTGATTTTAAAATTTCGTGTAACTTTTGAAATTAAAAAAAAGGGAAAATCTATACAGTTTGTTCAAGTATCTAGAGAAGCCATGGACATGCATGCTCGAGCTAAACTTCATGGTTACCTAGAAATGGATGGACTATAATTTGTATAAACAAAATTCATACTTTTTCACCACAAGTAAATCTCATGTCTTCATTTTCCATTTGTACATATTGATTCCATAATCCATTAAATAACAATTTTCCAATTACATTTATTGATTCTATTAACTATTTATTCCTTCAACTAATCCAACTCTTGATATCTCTCATTAGAGCATAAATGCTCTATTAGTCTATTTGGACTTTATGTGTCCAAGTCAACATAAAGAACTTGTTGATTGATGCAAATAAGTTTATATTGGTTGTTACATACTTGCTTTGCTAAAAGCTATTTCCATTGACAGGTTAAAGAAGAAGATGATGTAAATATTGTAAGCTTATATGCCGTTTGGATCTGGACATATACTGGTGGATTATTATGCTACAACGTAATTTGTTTAATTTACTTGCATGACTGATAAACGAATTACAAAAACATAAGTTGTTTCATTTACTTACTTGCACTCTGTACAAGGTACTTTACATACTTTTAAACTACCTTTTATCATTTGTGTTGTACTCTGCTTCTTATGTTAATTATGCATCTGTAGAGTGTAGGAATGCAAGCAATTGATGAAATTGTCCCAACACTCCTCCGTGCTTTGGAAGATGATGACATGGCAGATACTACCCTTGATGGCCTTAAACAAATTTTGAGGTACCAAGGCCCCAATTTATAGTTTTAAGATAATCTTACACTTAAATAGTATCAAATACCAAAAAGCTTCTTGGAATTATGACAGTGTCCAAACAGTAGTTGTGTTGCCTTATATGTTGCCAAAGCTCGTTTATCTTCCTCTCTCGTATGTACCTGTCATTCAAGTTTCCTTCAGTGATAATGGAAAGAACTTGTGTCACCTGTTCAAGGTTTACAACTCTACCATTCTTTTGTAAATTATTCAAACATCTCATAATTTTATGCCAAGGGTAGTTTTGTCATTCTAAGTAATTTTGTTTTCTGCACCAGGATTTAACGATTCTTGAATATTTGGTGATAAATGGGTCGGAACGTGTCATTGAAGATATCGGATAACACGCAAACCAAATTACTGTATGTTTTTATTCCTTTAACTTTATTATTTATGAGTTTCTTTTTTATATGTTAATGTTTTTATTTTTTTAATATGTTTTGGCTTCTTTTCAACATATTGATTCAACGGGGAGGGATCAAGGGAGCAATATAAGGAAGAAGTCTCCGATTCTTGTTGCTCTTGTGAATGATAAAGAGAAACTACAATAAGCAAGAGAGAAGGAAAATGCCAGCAGGAAAAAGTGAGTAGTAAAACCATATCTTAGTAATTCTTATTAGATAGTGGAATGACTTTTTAAACTTTTGAAGTAGATTCTGTAATACATCGAGAGATAAAAACCCTAATTCCTTAGCTTATGGACCAAGCAGCCCAAGAATCTCTATCCAAGAGCCCTTGGACGAAAATTCTAGGGCCTTAAATAATATGAGTTAATTCATTTTTGATTAATTATTACTTAAATAATATGAGTTATAATTAATATATTATTTCTATAATACATTAATAAATCATTTATTTCAATTTATTAATCAAATTATAAATTCAACCTCCCTCCAGAAGTTATCCTATCTAGTTACTAGTTATGAGGGCAACCCAAAAGGACTGTGCTACTATCAATTCAAACATATACCAATTATAGTTATAGGCTTAGACACCTAATACAATAGTTACTTGATTGTGTGATTGTTACATGTATGTTGATTAGTTGTATATGTTCGGGATTAAATAGCCTTAGAATGATCGACTTAGCATTAATTCATGTTCCTTGTTTGGTTGTGGACTTAGGGCATAGTCGATTATTCGACAGTCTTTCTAACCCTGTATTGTATACAACAAGCATGCACAAAAGTAACCACTAGTGTGGGAGTGAGGATAATCCTAGGAAGAGTGCCTAAGAAGTTAATTGTAGCTCGTAGGAGAAGTAGGTGTTAGCACACCTAAGAGTGGTCTAATGCAGTGAACTAGGATCTTGGGACGAATTCCAAATCAAGTACGGATAGGTATGGAAGGTAGTATGGGCCCATACTACTGAAAGCACAGGATCCGTATTAGGTTCGGGAGGAATCTCGATGCTACTAAGGAACTAATAGGAGGGTGGCCTGGTGTATTAAGCATTGTGTTTTGATGTCTGATCTTTCCATGGTGCATTTTCAGTATGGCGGCTATTGGAGGTTCAGGATCAGGTGATGATGTCACTGTGAGAGCAAGTCTGGAGGAGGAAATTTGTGGGATCATTGTTGTTGAAGTGGCCTTGGCAAATAGGGAGACGATTTTGGTGTTGTTTGGTTCAGTCAAGACCGCATTGATCGAGAAGTTTGACCGACACTATGTCATCGTCATGCAGATAGCTACTTCCGCAGCTACAACAACCATCACCATTGTAGGATCTTAGGGAGGAGGGGCGATACAGTACCGAGAGTTTAGTTATATGAAGCCTCCAGAGTTCAGAGGCGACAGGGACCCGATCATCACTTTGAGGTGGATTTCTGACGTGGATGGATGTTTCTTCACATGTTCATGTACTGATTCTAGAAGGTAAATTTTGCGTTGAATCTTCTTCGTAAGGGTGTGAAGGATTGGTGAGAGTTTGTGACCCAGGTCTTTTCACATGCAGAGCGAACTACATTGACTTAGGAGCAGTTTCTACATATATTCTGACCAGAGTATGTTCCTCTTGTGAGCGGAAGTGACTGGCACAGGAGTACCTGATGCTCAAGCAGATGACTGAGTTAGTGACAGAGATCACCAAGATGTTTACGAAGAGAGATTTTTCTACCCTGAGTATGCCGCTTCAAAGCATGCGTAGATGTTGCGATACTTAACTATGCTCAAGATGAAGATTTGAGAGTTTGTATCAACTCAGCAATAGGAAACCAAGATGCAAGCACTAGCAGGAGGGAGATTGAGTTGGAGATTCAGCAGAAGGGGGTGGGAACAGCTTCAGGACAGTATCAGTCGGCGACTAAGCGAGTCAAGTTCGCCGACCTGGGTTCAGGATCACTTAAGGGGAGGAGTTCCGAGTGTGGGGGTGCAAGAAGTTTCATGATAGAAGGTGCCGATGATTTTTATGTCGCATGAGTGGCGATGAGGGTCATTTTGGTAGGGATTGCAGGTGGAGTACATGGGTTTGTTTCTATTGCGGCCAAGAGGGCCACATAAGAGCTCTTTGTCCATTTCTCATTTTCGGTGAGGTGTTGGACCCTACACCCCTAGCTTGGAAGTTACTCGATGTTCTTCATGGGACAGCAGGAGTTTAGGGGCCGAGGTTTGAGTTATCAGTTCTTTTATTTTGCCGATTGTTGCAGTGATGGTATTTATTTGTAATTTCTATTTTGTTTCAAGACCAGTTTTAATTCGAAATGATCATATGAATGGAATTATCTTATTTAGCTTTGTTTTAAATTTATTTCTTATTATGAGTGGATTAATCATCATTGTCCTCGGATTGCATGCGTGTTGGAATTTGGGAATGTTTTGTGGGTTCAGATTTTCCTGTGTATCTTGATATCAGTTGTTGGGATCAAGTAGTAGAGTGAAAGTTGGTTTGGGTATCAAAGGATTGTGAAGTTGTCAGATTCTAGCATACTTCAAGTGGGAGAGAGTGGAACCTCGCAGCAGGAAGACCCTATACCAAGGTTCATTTCTCAGTCGGATTTCTCCAAGTTCAAGACTTCTACGCAACTGTTGAATTTTCTAATTTTGCATGAAGATCATCACCAATTGTTGGATTTCCCTTACAGTTGTATTAGTTTTAGGTGTGATAGAAATCTATAGTGTGTGATTGTTCTGTAACTCTAGGGTGTTAGGAGCCGAGGTTGAGGGATGTAGTGAGGGCTTCCTTGTCTTTTCTTGTTTGATTAGGGCTTGGAAGTCTGAGGCACGACCCAAAGGCCTGGTAGGTTCAGTTAAGTCTTGTTGGGATCGATGTGTGTCTTGTCAAGCTACGAGTACTGTTGTTGGTTACTGGATCAGGGGTAAGTACGAGTGTTGTTGTTGGTTAGTGGATCGGGGTAAGCCCAAGTGATGTTGTTGGTTAGTGGATCAAGGGTGAGCCCGAGTGTTAACAATAGATAGCTAAGTAGGGTTTTTGGAGCCGAGTAGGAGCGTGGTCTAGTTTAGTATGTTATTAGTTGGTTTTCGTTGTGATGGTACACTTATGTACGGGACTAGCATGACGGCGTTTAACCGAGAAGGTTTTGGGCCTATCAATCTGCAGATTTTCGGTCAGTTTAGTTGAGGCGAGGGTTGCATCAAATTTTGGAGTCTTGGTTTGTTTGACTTGAGCGTAGGGTGGAACCATTATTGATGATGGTTTCATATGTTGACATTTCAGTAACTTCATCCTTATTTAAGGTGTAACGCCCCGATTCTCAAGCATTGATTTATATAAGAATTTTCTTGATTTCAAGGTCTACTTGACGAGTTGGTTGCCCTACTCATCGAGTAGCAGCGGTTTGGTCCACGTGTTTTAGTGATCCACTCGCCGAGTCCAAGAATTAACTCGACGAGTAGGACTTGGCTGATGAAACCCTAAAATCTGGGGTATTGCACCCTATTTAAAGGATCATTGGCCTCCCCAGCCTCCCTTTTACAGCTCCTTGGCACCCTTAAAACCTAAATCGTGTGTGTGTGTGTTTCTTTGGTGTGATAAAGCTTGGAAGAGGGATCTTGGTGAGGAAACACTTGGGGGAAACAAGTAAATTGAAGCTAGGAACTCATGGGAAGCAAAGATCTACTTCATTTGACACTCTCTTGAAGGTATTAGGCTGTCTCATTGGCTCATTTCATCTTTAATCTCTTTTGGGTGGGTTTTAGGAAAGGTTTCTTGTGTTTGAGTCAAGATATGAAGTTGCAAATACAGATCTGGACTCCCTTTGGCCTCTAGATCCATAAAGTTATCAGCATGACAAGTATGATCCTTCCCTCAAGTGCAAGACTTTTTTGCAAGCTTAGTTTTGTCATTTTGAGGCTTTAAAGCTTTGCCTACACGTAAAGTTTGCAACTTTACGTGATAAGCATGTCGTGGGAAAGCTGGATCTGCAATATGGAGCCTTTGCATAGCTTAAAAAGCATCTGTATAGATGAAAGACTGAAGGGAATCGGCGAGAGGGATGGTCGACTCAACGAGTCCGATGAAGATTGTCGTGGGCTCGGTGAGTCGGATGAGTGACTCGGCGATTCCGATGGGGTTTCCCCAACTGCTGGATATATATGAACTTGGTGAGTTGCAAGGGAAAGTCGACGAGTCAACCAAGGAGTTTACGACCGCAAACCTTAGGAACTCGACGAGTAGTTGAGGGTACTCAAGGAGTTGAGGTTAACATGGACTGTTGACCTTGACGGTTAACTTTGACTTTGACCAAGGGTTGACCAGTTGACTTCTGGGGACATTTTGGGAGATTGGAAATTTACAAGTATGGTTTACATTGAATATAGGTGGTGGAGTTCGTGGCAGTGATCTGAGAGTTTGAGCTTATCTTACGAGTCAACAGTTGCGACGTGAGTTATCTTCACTATACCAATGGGTCTAAGGCACCAAGGCTGACCCTTTATATATTTTTATCTGGTTTATGGCATGATATGTTTATTGATTACATCCTGGTAGTTAGGATGTGGTATGTGTATGCTTAGTGACCTGTTAGGCCAATTTCCTGGTTATAGGATGATGCTAAGTTAGTGACTGGTTAGGTCTGTATCCCGATTATTCAGATGTTGCTATGATTAGTGATCTGTTAGATCGGTTTGACTGTTATATGATATGAGCTAGTTTATGATATTTATGTGCACATGCTTGTTTGATTGGGGTTTGGGTTAAGGCGGTCCTGCTTTGTGCTGAAGGCCAACATACCTGGTGAGCGGCCCGGATAGGCTGTAGGCCCTACGAGGCGGTCCAGTCATGCCGAAGGCTCGGGAGCGGTCCAGATAGGTTGTAGGCCCTGCGAGGCGGTCCATTCCGGCTGAAGGCTCATTATGCATGTTGTTATGTATTTGTTATATGTTATGGTTATATTGGTATGGCATTGGTATTTTGGGGTAGCTCACTAAGCTTTCGAGCTTACAGTTTCAATTTGTTGTTTCAGGTACTTCTGGTGATCGATGGAAGGTGAAGGCCTGATCGTACCGCTCCTCCTGCTGCTATGTTTTATGATTGGAAACTGGGATACTCTGGTGATTATTATTTTGAAAACAAATTATGTAATGATTAAATGGTTTTTAAGTGTGTTGAAAAAGTTTTAATTTGGCATGATTTTACGGGTGTTACAGAAGGAGTCAGATTTGAAGGACCCTTAAGGGGTTATATCATGAAGTAGAAGCAATAACTGATTTCGAGGACGAAATCTAACTTAAATGAGGAGAATTGTAACATCTTGTTTCCTATCATTTCTTATTTATGGGATGTGGGTTGGACGTTGATTGTGTAAAGGCTTTGGGCCTTAAGGAGGTAAAGTTTAGACCTTTTGGAATGAGGTAATGATGGATGAGAGATCTTACCCTTGAGTTGTGTATTAGGCAGAAGGGTAGAAAGGGAAAAGCCATAGTTTGGGTTTCTTGCATGAAATATGGATTTTAGTTCGAGAAGTATATAGTCCAAAGTAACTAGATTAGGTGGTGGAGCTCTTCAACACATTTATGTGCATATAAAGAACGCCAAAATATGAGTTGAATCGAAGAAGTTGTGGTAGTTTGAATTTATTTTGAATTTAGGAAGAAGGGTAGTATGTTGGGCGTACCAGAAAATTAAGTCGTGCCTCTAGAAGAGTAAGTTAGGCGTACCATTTGGTACGCTAGCCGTACGTAATCTAAACCCAAACCCTAAATCTGGGGTTTTAAACCTTATTTAAGTTCCTTAACTCCTCTAAACCTCTTCCATTCTCAGCCTCAATCTCTCCAACGTCCTCCCTTGAAACCCTAACCCTTGTTTGAGCCTTGTGAGCTAAAGAGTGCAGTTTTTGGTACCTTTGAAGGAATACGAAGATGGTGATAGTGCTTAGAAGCTTGAAGCAACTTTAGGTCTGGAAGTTATCCTCCCTCATTCATCTCCAAAAGGTATGAAGTTTTTACCTTTATACATCCTTGATAGATCTAGCTTAGGTGTTAAAGTTATCTCCTTTTTGTCCCACAATTTGGTCCATTTGTGTGTGTGTGAGTGTGTTATCCCAGATCTTGTGAGGTGCATTTCCATGTATATATGAGGTTGTTAAGTCATAAAAATGTAATATTGATCTTTTCCTTCCATTCATGCATGTGTTATGAAGCTTAGAATCTTATGATAACTTAGGGTTTTAGAGTTAGACTCTTCCTAGCCATGCAAAATCATGAAATTGGAAACTTTATGATTTAGGTTGTTAATTTGGACCTAAATCTGAGCTATGGACAAAAGGTCTTAAGGAATAAAGTGCTTAATACAATGATGGAATCTGCTAGCGTACATTGGGCATACCTGGGAGTATGTTGGGCATACTAGACTCAAATCACGTACGTCGGGTGTACTTGGAGTACATTAGGCGTACTCAGCCAGCCTTGGACCTTGAATTTCTTTGACTTACGTTGATCGATGACTTTTTGACCAAGTCTGGGTCAAACTTGAGGGTTTTAGGCTATTGATTAAGATTTCATCTAGTTTTGGTGATAGTGGATTCGTGGGAGCAAGCAGTACAGAATGGAGCGTATCGTAGTGTTTTAGGGTTCTTTGATTCAGGTGAGGTTTGCCTCATTATACCCGTGGGTCAAAGGCACCAATGCCGATTTTGGTTATCATTTAGTAGAGGGATGTCATAGGTGTTGGATTAGTGTCTAAGTCCATAACTATTTTGATATGTACTTGACCCGATGGTGCATGGTCCTTTTGGGTTGCCTTCACCAAAGCAACTTGATTGGAGAAATATATATAGAGAGAGGATAATATGATTTATTAATATGTTATAAGAATAATATATTAAAGTAGAAATCATATTTGTTTAATTAATATTGGTCAATAATTAATTAGGAATTAATTTTGTGATCAAGTGTAATTAATTAAACTAGAGGGGTTGATTTGTAATTATGTGATAGTTACAAAATAAGGTAAGGATTATCTTATATATAGGGTGAACGAATTTAAGGAGATAATGCCTTAGAATTCGACTATGATAAGGATTCAAGGATTATCTTATGGGTTGCTTTGTGGATAAGCAACTAGATAAGGATAATGACTGAAACCCTATCTCTACACCTATATAAAGGCCCTAAGGCTCATGAATTCGTGTATCCCTTCCCAAGAAGTCATAAGGACAAATTCTAACCTCTCTCCTCTCTCTTTATACCTTCTCCATTTGCTCTTGGTGTTTGTAAGCCATTAGAGGAGTGACACTTGTGACTCTAAGCCTTCCAAAGTCAATTCAAGGAGGAATTAGGATTGTTATTGCTACATAACAATCAAGGTAATATCTTAAACCTAATTATATGTTAATATTGATTTCCATATGCTAGAATTAGGTTTTATAGTCTTGGATTCAAAGCATGTACAATAGAGAAACCTAGATCCAAGCATTAGGGTTTGTATGAGCACATAGGATGTCTTATGACCAAAAACCCATCAGTGGTATCAGAGCCATTGGTTTGGTTTCAATTGTATGAACTTGATATATTAGGGTTTATTTCCAATAAACCCTAAGAGACTAGGTTTTTTCGAGATTAGAGTTTGCAAACCCTAATTTGCAAAAGTTTGAATAAGATCTTCAAATCCTTTCCTTAAACCCTTAAATTTCGAAATCTAGGGTTTGTTATAATCCCTTGATTTTCGAAATTTGCCTCCTCCCCAAGATAAGGTCCTAATTTTTAGGGATTTGGATTATCCCATATCTTGTTATTATCCTCTAATTGTTATATATGGTAATTCAAGATCTTGCATTATCCATTCATATTTTCGAAATCTATATAGATATTTAAGGGATTGGGATAACTTAAATGTCTAAATGGTAATTATCCTCATTATTTAGATAATCCCTTATGATTTAATAATTAAATTAATAGTCTAATTCAAGATAATTATTAAATCAAGAGTTTTAATATTTAAAATTTTAATTTAAATGTCATAAATTCGGAATTTTAAGATAGATTAAAACTAAATTGTTTTGAAATGTTTCAAAACTTGCCCTCAAGTTTTGGAATTTAAAAGTTGATTAAAAGTTTAATTAGGAATGTTAAATTCTAAAACCCTAGTAATGTTTTGAAAAGTTCAAATCACACCCTTATGGTTTTATTAATTAATTAAGGTGTATAATTAAAAGAGATTTAATAAATCCATAAAAGTTTAGGTTTACAATTTAATTGAATTAAAAGTATAATTGTTAAACTTGATCACCTAATATTTTAAAAGTGTAAAATGCACCCTATACTATATATATCATTAAAAGTCTAACATTATATATATGTATGAGTAAAAGTCAGTCTTACCGTTAGTAGGCCTCATTCACGAAGCTGGTCTATAAGGGGTGTTTAAGGAAATTGCCTATAAAATGGCGATTGAATGGGTATCTACTCTTACCCACCGCACTCTTGACTAGTGGAGGGTCGTTAGCCGAACGGGTAGGATAGGACGAAACCTTCCATTATAAGTATAATGAAATAAAAAGTAACTAAATGTTTTTCAAATTCCTAATCTTAGTTACTTAGGCAAAAGTGAATTGATGCAATTCCATGAAATTACACTTTGTGCCCTTGCGAAGACGTTAGTGGAGCGTGTGTGGTTTACCGGCACACTAAATGGTTCTAAGCAAAGGTTGCAAAGGGCGACTCAATGTTTGTCATAGTTCGGTGGAGCGTGTGTGGTTTACCGGCACATCGAATGGGTGATTGTAACATGTGAGGGCACCATGTAAGTTTGCATGGTTATTCACACCCGCTTTGTGATCCTCGGCATCCCAGTCACAAACAAGAGGGGCATATTGAGATTTAAACATGCCATTGAAAGTTTAATGAATCTCAAAGGATCTAGGAGTTTTCATAGATTTAAAACTTAAATTTCTTTTTCGTTTTTCGTGGTGGAAATTAGTGAATCGTCATTCACTTACCTTCAAATATTCTGCAATTAGGGTTACGACATCCCTCTCCCGAGTTGTAGAATATTGTGTTGGGTCCTAGCCTTAGTATTTCATTTGGGTGATTTACTAAGGACTCAATCTATCAACTAACTTGAATTCGTTTTTCTCCCGTTTTGTAGATGTCAAAGTTCGACAACTATGGTCTTCCCAAATCCCGTGGAACAAGCATTCCACATGAAGATGATATTCCACGATTCGATCGAGGAACAAGAAATCATGATTCACTTCCTCCTCCTCCTCCAATTATTCTCCCTAACCCACAAGTTCAAAGGCTTGAAAAGTTCAAGATCACTCAAGCCCTTTTGGCAAGTGAACATAAAGAAGGAAAGTCGGTGTGTGCACACGTCCTAGGGATGAAGTCACACATTGATAGGTTAAGAATGTTGGGATCCATTGTCTGTGAGGAAATGGCTATTGATTGGGTTCTTCAGTCACTTCCTAACTCATATAGTGAGTTCGCAAGAGAGTACTATATGATAAACCACGATGTGACCCTTATAGATCCCACCTATATGCTTATTGTTGTTGAATCAGCAATGGTTTGTCGCAATAGAAAAGCAAAGTTGATTGGTGAATCTGCCTTCAGGACCTCTATGGATATAGACAATGGCAATGAAAGACTTGCAATGATCGAAAAGTTTGATCATAAGAGAAAGGCGATGTCTGAAGTAGTTCCATGTGTTGTTCCAAAAGAGTCAATTTGCTTTTATTGCCAAGAGAAGGGGCATTGGAGACGAAGTTGCCCTATTTACCTAAGAGATCTAAGAGATGGGAGAGTCAAAAGTATGACTACACTTCAGGTAAAATCCACTATCTAACTCCGTTAAGTTCCTATTCATTGATTCTTAATACATGATGTGATAAGATTGCATTTGAATGTTTTGAAGGATCGGTGAAAAGAA
Source organism: Lactuca saligna (assembly GCF_052625555.1). NCBI lineage: Eukaryota > Viridiplantae > Streptophyta > Magnoliopsida > Asterales > Asteraceae > Lactuca > Lactuca saligna. The sequence continues at coordinate 89,474,976 of NC_136424.1, read as the reverse complement.
AGGAAGCTTGATAAGAGAGCAAGATGAATCTAATCACAAGAGATGGATCTTGATCGCATGGACTTGAAGATTGGATTTTGAGCTTAGATAGTTATGATAGAGTTGTTAGAAATTTTCCTTTTACATAGTTTTCAATAGATTTTGCATTGTAAGGACAAATGTTTTTCCGCTGCTTTTATAAATAAAATAAATTTTGTTTGACTTATTTATTTATTTATTTATTTCCTTGCGATGAAATCGTTATGAAAATTGATGTTTGCATATTTCTACAACGAATATGTAACGACCCGTTTCCGGTATGTTAATTCCTTGGTATTTGTTTTGAAGTTTTGCAAGAGGGACTCGGCGAGTTCATAGCCTGACTCGCCGAGTAGGGTCGGGGTTTCGAGCACGTGTTAGCTGGAGACTCGGCGAGTCCATATTCCGGACTCGGCGAGTCTGTCCGTCTAGGTGAAACCCTAAATCCCCGGGTTGTCCACTATTTAAGCCACCTTATGGCCCTCATTCTCGCCTTCTTCACCCTCAGAAGCTGTGAGAAAAACCCTAATTCGTCCTTGAGTGTTTGTAAGTGATTTTGTGTGCATTTGTGAAGGTTTGAAGAAGGAGAAGAAGAAAGGAGCAAGAAGAAGGATTGTAGAGCAGAGATTCAAGGGAAAGCAAGAGCTCTTTGAGGTATTCTTCTAGTTTCTTTCCCTTTTTATGCTTAAAAGCCCTTTTTAGATCTAGTTGATGCCTTTCACAAGCTTTGTGTTGATATGGAAGCCTTCTTATGCCGAGATATCTTTAGATCTGTATATTTGGGAGTTGTAGAGCTCAGATCTATTGCCTTTTTGGAGCTATTTTGCATATTAGCCCTAGATCTACCTTCTTTAGGCATCTTTTAGCCTTTATTCCCTTGTTAATGTGTTTGTGCACGTAAAGTTGGAAACTTTACGTGGTAAACTAGCTTATTGGACTCAGATCTATCATTTGTATGTTTTGGTTTTGAGCAGAAACGAGTGTAGAATAGTTGCATGGCGGTGACTTGGCGAGTCGGAAGAACGACTCGGCGAGTCGAGTCGCGAGTCCCCGATTCCTTCCTTTTGAGCGGTGTCTGTCGCGTGGGACCAGTGAGTAGTAGGGTGGACTCAGCGAGTTGAGGGTAGACTCAGCAATGGAGGGACTCGGCGAGTTGTTCATACAACTCGGCGAGTCCAAGGCAATCTTCTTAAGTTCAAGAACAACTCGTCGAGTTGTTCATATGACTCGGCGAGTCGGATGAAGATTGTCTGAGTTCTTGGATCGAGAGGGTACTCGTCGAGTCGATGCCATACTCGACGAGTAGCAGCGAGTACGGTTGAGGTGTGAGAGTAGAGACTCGGCGAGTTGGCGGCCCAACTCGGCGAGTCAGGTCAAATGAGAGTTGACTGTGACCAAGGGTAAAAGAGTCATTTTACCCAAGTGCAATGTTTAGTATTTGATTGAGTGTGTTTATGGACTTGTAGCCGGGGAGATACCGGAGCAGCAGCAGTTAGATTCCAGAGTCATACACTCAGCAGCCAGTTTACGAGGTGAGTTTCCTTCCCGTAGTTAGAGTGCTTGATGTCTTTGTGATACAAGCATGTTTGTGTTATGTGTTCCGGACTCTGTTTTGATTCAGTATGCAGTATATGTGATTATGATAGTGTTATGTTTTATGCTATGCCATGATCGCTCAGTTCCGGACTTCGGTCCGATGCAGTCAGTTCCGAATTTCGGTCCGATGCAGTCAGTTCCGGATTTCGGTCCGATGCAGTCAGTTCCAGACTTCAGCCCAATGCAGTTAGTTCCGGATTTCAATCCGATGCAGTTAGTTACGGACACTGGTCCGATGCAGGGGACAAGGTCCCAGTCAGTTCCGGACTTCGGTCCGATGCAGCTAGTTCCAGACTTCGGTCTGATGCAGTGGGCAAGGCCCAGTATGTGCTTATTTATATATTGTATGGTATGTGGTAGTTCGGGGGAGCTCACTAAGCTTCGTGCTTACAGTTTCAGTTTTGGTTTCAGGTACTTCCGCAAGAAAAGGGAAGAGCTCGGGGTGATAGCATCGCACACACCACAGCTTTAGCTTTTATCCTGGGAATTGATTTAGTTGTTTTGATTTGACATAGTATGATACAGTTTTCCGTACAATGTTTTATTATGTTTGGGATACATCACGTATGGTTTTATGATATGACACTCAGATTATGGTTTTGGTTATATTGAAAAACGAAATTTTTGGGTCGTTTCAAGTTGGTATCAGAGCCCTGGTTTGAGGGATTCGGATACACTTCCGGGTGTATCTGAACTCAAACTAAGGGGAAATAAAAAGATTTTAAAAAAAAGAAAAAAGAAAACGTCTTCTAAAAAGAATTTTGAAAGCACTTAGAAAGAAAGAAATTTTTAACGAGATAGAGGTGTGTGCATGCGATCAGCCGAGCTCAAGTAAGTACTCCCAAATTACCCATACAAGTTATTTGTTCAGTTTCAGTTTCAGTAGAACAGCATGCTAGTATAGGACTAAGGATCTAGGAGAATGCCTTATGTGTCTGCTTTATGTGTTACAGCTTTATGAGTATTGCATGCTAGTATTGAGTAGACAGCAGTAGGATAGTCTGTTTAGGTTATGCCTGATAGTATGAGCTTAGCATCCTATGCTAGTACAGTTTCTTGTTATGAGAATAGTTTTGCCTGAGTCTGTTTCCCTTATCCGAATGTTGCTTGCTTCGTGCTTTGTGGGGTTCTGAGTGATGGGAGTTAGCTATTAGGTGAACACGTCACACCACATGTGATCAGGGTTGGATAATCCCAGAGTGCTGGAACTGGCCCTATTGCGCAGCTCTTGTTTGAGTCCAACCGTTATAGGGACGGGTCTTTTACTTGAAAGATTATCTGATCCTCATCACATGTGATGGTGTTCAGGTGGTGGCTAATTGGCATTATAAGGAAACCTTCAGCAGCTGAGGACCAGTTGTGTTGAGCCTGAGGTTTCCCTAGGGCAAGCCTAGGACGAGAGTAGCAGAGAGCAGCAATAGTAGAAGTGACTTGGTGGAGTCAAGGCAGTTCTTGAGGAAAGTACGGATAGATGTGGAAGGTAGTATGGGCCCGTACTACTGAAAGCAGAGGATCCGTACTCGAATCAAAGAAGGCCAAGACAAGACCAGGAAGCTAGTAGTAGTATCATGATCCCTTGAGATATTTCAGTGTTCTGATGTTGTTATGATATGTTTCAGAATGGTAGTTCTACGTCCGAGACCAGCAGTCGATAGCTCAGATGCCGGAGGGGGATCAGGATCAGGATCAGGCCCGGAGGTCGGGCAGATGGATGAGCAGACCAGAGAGTTCCTTTCTTCTGAGGTTACCCGCATCATACTGGAGCAGACTCCTGTGATCTTCGGTTCGATCAAGGAAGGTATTTTAGAGCTGATGGATGAGAGATTGGGTATTTTCCGTGCCGAGATGGTGGCCATGATGGGATCGCGCACACTTACGTTCAGGGAGTTCAGGGCATGCGGAGCTCCAGACTATCATGGGGCGCGGGACCCCATAGCGAGTACCAGATGGTTAGCGGATCTGGCCAACGCTTTCCGCTCTAGCAGGTGTCCCGAGGGGGACAAGGTCAGATTGGCGTCCTGTCTTCTGAAGCACAGGGCACGGGATTGGTGGGAGGAGGTCGGACATGCCATCGGGGATGATGCGGCATTGGACGCCATGACCTGGGCTGATTTCTCTACCAGGTTCAGGGTGGAGTTTGCACCGGTCATTGAGGTGCAGCAGTTAGCTAGGGAGTTTCAGGATCTTACCCAGACTACAGAGATAGTGGCGGAGATCACCGCCAAGTTCAGGGAGAGGGCTCTTCTTGTTCCTCAGTATGCAGCCGATGAGGAGATGAAGAAGGCCCGTTATCATGAGATGTTGCGGAGTGATATCCGCATGTTTGTGAGCCGGTCCAGCTGTAAAATGCTGGATGACATGATTGCTAGAGCTCGGGAGAGGGAGATTGATCTCGAGATGGAGAAGAAGAGGAAACCGGAGGCGGTTTCGGGTTCAGGCAGTTCGGGCAAAAAGCCCAAGGTATCTGATCACAGGTCCAGGAGTCAGCAGAGCCATGGTCGATGTGGCAAGTGTGGGAGATTGCACGAGGGAACGTGCAAGGCAGGGAGTTCCGGCAGCTATAAGTGCGGTCGAACTGGGCATTTGAGCAGGGATTGTACGGCCCCTGCTACTGCTGTTGCAGCATCAGATCTGATTTGCTTTCAGTGCAATCAGAGGGGACATAAAAAGTCCCAGTGTCCAAGTTTAGCTGCAGCAGGGAAGGTGGTTGCACCTTCCCCTGCTACTTTGAGGATTACAGATGGCCGTCAGGGCCGAGCAGAGACACCAGTGGCTAGGAGCCGAGCTTTTCAGTTGACACACCAGTGGCTAGGAGCCGAGCTTTTCAGTTGACAGTAGAGGAGGCGTGAACGACTCCTGATGTGGTGACGGGTATGTATCTTTCCTTCATCTCTTAATTATTATTATCGTTTGAATATTACTTGATGGTATGTTTTATTTAGGGTCGTTCTCGGTGAACGGCATTTCTGCTTTGGTACTGTTCGATTCGGGGGCTACCCGATCATTCGTATCGCTTGCGCTTATCAAGAGATTTAGTAGAGCTCCTGGGGAGCTGGATTGTCCATTAGAGGTTAAGATAGCAGATGATAGGACCGTGAGGGTCGGCAGAGTGCATAGAGGGTGTTCCCTTCAGATATTTGATGAGCAGTTTTCAGTGGATCTGGTACCTATTCCCCTGCGAGGGAATAAAGTTATTGTGGGCATGGATTGGCTAAGCCCCAATGGGGCGGTGATTGATTGTGAGCTTCAGCTAGTGAGGGTTCTCACTCCCAGTGGGGGAGAGTTAGTGATTCAGGGCGAGAGGCCACAACGAGGACCGACCTTTTATTCCGCCGCAAGGGCGAGGCGCTATGTTCAGCAGGGTTGCGCCGGTTTTGTAGCTTACGTCTTGGATGCTCGGGAGAAGGGAAAGACGACAGTTGATGATGTTCCTATTGTTCGAGACTACCCGGATGTGTTTCCTGAGGATTTGCCGGGGATACCTCCTGAGAGACAGGTTGAGTTCAGGATCGACCTAATTCCTGGTGCGGCTCCGATAGCCAAAGCACCGTATCGACTAGCTCCCCCTGAGATGCAGGAGTTGTCTACACAACTGCAGGAGCTGTTAGACAAGGGTTTCATTCGGCCGAGCAGTTCGCCTTGGGGAGCGCCGATCCTGTTTGTGAGGAAGAAGGATGGGTCGCATCGTAGGTGTATTGATTATCGGGAGTTGAATAAGGTAACGGTGAAGAACCGTTACCCACTTCCAAGGATAGATGATTTGTTCGATCAGCTTCAGGGAGCGTCTTGGTTCTCCAAGATCGATCTACACTCTGGTTATCATCAGATGCGGGTTAGAGATGAGGATGTACAGAAGACTGCTTTCAGGACCCGATATGGTCATTATGAGTTCGTGGTGATGCCATTTGGGCTCACCAATGCCCCAGCCGCATTCATGGACCTTATGAACCGCGTGTGCAGGCCGATGCTGGATCGGTCAGTGATAGTATTCATAGATGATATCTTGGTATATTCCAAGACGCAGGAACAGCACGAGGAGCACCTGCGGGAGGTGCTGGAGGCTTTGAGGAGGGAGAGACTTTTCGCAAAGTTCTCCAAGTGTGAGTTCTGGTTGCGCGAGGTGCAGTTTCTTGGTCATCTCGTCAACCAGAAGGGTATTTTGGTAGATCCGGCCAAGATTGAGGCCGTGATGCAGTGGGAGGTCCCGAAGTCTCCATCTGAGATTCAGAGCTTCCTAGGGTTGGCAGGGTATTATCGAAGATTTATTCAGGACTTCTCCAAGACAGCAGTGCCACTCACCCGACTAACCAAGAAGTCGGTGGTATTTCGTTGGGGGCCTGAGCAGCAGGCGGCGTTCGAGACTCTCAGACAGAAATTGTGCGAGGCTCCGATCCTTACCTTGCCAGAGCGAGTAGAGGACTTCGTAGTCTATTGTGATGCTTCGATCACAGGTATGGGGGCAGTATTGATGCAGCAAGGCCATGTGGTAGCTTATGCCTCGAGACAGTTGAAGCCTCACGAGGCTAATTATCCTACCCACGATTTGGAGCTGGGGGCAGTTGTGTTCGCCCTCAAGATTTGGAGACATTACCTTTATGGGGTCCGTTGTACTATTTACACGGATCACAAGAGTTTGCGGTATCTTATGGATCAGCCAAGTCTGAACATGTGGCAGAGGAGGTGGTTGGACGTGCTGAAGGATTATGATTGTGAGATCCTTTATCATCCAGGGAAGGCCACGTGGTGGCCGACGCCCTAAGCCGCAAAGTGTCGGCAGCCCCTATCAGAGATTTGTGTGTGAGGATGACAGTGATCACTCCGTTGTTGGAGCGGATCAAGGAGGCTCAGATGGAGGGCCTCAAGGAGGAGAGGCAGAAGTGTGAGAGGATAGTGGGCCGAGTAGCTTCGTTTGATTATGACAGTCGGGGTTTGCTGACGCTTCAAGGGAGGGTGTGGGTACCGTACTGGGGTGGAGTACGGCAGGTATTGATGGACGAGGCTCATAAGTCTCGATTTTCTATCCACCCAGGGGCGACGAAAATGTATCGAGATCTTCGACCTGATTATTGGTGGCCCTGCATGAAGCGGGACGTCTCTTGGTATGTTGAGAGATGCTTGACCTGCCGGAAGGTCAAGGCGGAGCACCAGAGACCTCACGGCAAGATGCAGCCGTTAGACATTCCCGTGTGGAAGTGGGAGGATATCACCATGGATTTTGTCACCAAGCTCTCCAGGACCGCACGTGGAGTGGATTCGATATGGGTAGTAGTGGATCAGTTGACGAAGAGTGCCCATTTTATTCCGATCCAGGAGAGTATATCGGCGGAAAAGTTAGCCGATATCTATGTGCGAGAGATTGTGGCACGTCATGGAGTGCCGGTATCGGTGGTGTCAGACCGAGATGTCCGTTTCACATACAGATTCTGGAAGCGGTTCCACGACGAGATGGGTACTCGTCTCCATTTCAGCACCGCTTTTCACCCCCAGACTGACGGGCAGAGTGAGAGGACGATTCAGACTCTTGAGGACATGCTTAGGGCATGTGTTCTAGATTTTGGGGGCAGTTGGGATACGTATCTTCTGTTAGCGGAATTCTCGTATAACAACAGTTATCATGCGAGCATTGATCGACCTCCTTTTGAGATGCTGTATGGGAGGAAGTGTAGGACCCCGATTTGTTGGGGCGAGGTCGGTCAACGAGTCATCGGGAGCACAGAAGTGGTGCTCAAGACGAATGAGTTGATCCAGCAGGTCCGTAGTAGGCTGCAGACTGCGCAGAGTCGGCAGAAGAGCTACGCCGACAGGAGGCGTTCGGACTTGGAGTTCCAGGTGGGAGATATGGTCCTTCTGAAGGTCTCACCTTGGAAGGGTGTCATCAGGTTCCGGAAGAGGGGCAAGTTGGGCCCCAGATTTATTGGTCCTTTCAGGGTTTTGGCCCGGGTGGGTTGGGTTGCTTATCGGTTAGATCTTCCTGAGGAGCTTAGTCAGATCCACAACACCTTCCATGTGTCTCAGTTGAGGAAGTGTTTGGTGGATGAGTCAGCAGTCGTTCCCCTAGAGGATATTCAGGTTGATAGCAGCCTGAATTATATTGAGAGGTCGGTCGCGATTCTGGACCGGAAGACCAAGACCTTGAGGAAAAAGGTAATTCAATTAGTGAAGGTGCAGTGGCAGCACCGGAAGGGGTCTGAATGGACGTGGGAGGCTGAGGAGGAGATGAGAGCGCACTGCCCGGAGATATTTGCAGATTCAGCCGTAGCAGACTTCGAGGACGAAGTCTGAGATAAGTAAAGGAGAATTGTAACGACCCGTTTCCGGTATGTTAATTCCTTGGTATTTGTTTTGAAGTTTTGCAAGAGGGACTCGGCGAGTTCATAGCCTGACTCGCCAAGTAGGGTCGGGGTTTCGAGCACGTGTTAGCTGGAGACTCGGCGAGTCCATATTCCGGACTCGGCGAGTCTGTCCGTCTGGGTGAAACCCTAAATCCCCGGGTTTCCCACTATTTAAGCCACCTTATGGCCCTCATTCTCGCCTCCTTCACCCTCAGAAGCTGTGAGAAAAACCCTAATTCGTCCTTGAGTGTTTGTAAGTGATTTTGTGTGCATTTGTGAAGGTTTGAAGAAGGAGAAGAAGAAAGGAGCAAGAAGAAGGATTGTAGAGCAGAGATTCAAGGGAAAGCAAGAGCTCTTTGAGGTATTCTTCTAGTTTCTTTCCCTTTTTATGCTTAAAAGCCCTTTTTAGATCTAGTTGATGCCTTTCTCAAGCTTTGTGTTGATATGGAAGCCTTCTTATGCCGAGATATCTTTAGATCTGTATATTTGGGAGTTGTAGAGCCCAGATCTATTGCCTTTTTGGAGCTATTTTGCATATTAGCCCTAGATCTACCTTCTTTAGGCATCTTTTAGCCTTTATTCCCTTGTTCATGTGTTTGTGCACGTAAAGTTGGAAACTTTACGTGGTAAACCAGCTTATTGGACTCAGATCTATCATTTGTATGTTTTGGTTTCGAGCAGAAACGAGTGTAGAATAGTTGCATGGCGGTGACTCGGCGAGTCGAGTCGCGAGTCCCCGATTCCTTCCTTTTGAGCGGTGTCTATCGTGTGGGACCAGTGAGTAGTAGGGTGGACTCAGCAATGGAGGGACTCGGCGAGTTGTTCATACAACTCGGCGAGTCCAAGGCAATCTTCTTAAGTTCAAGAACAACTCGTTGAGTTGTTCATATGACTCGGCGAGTCGGATGAAGATTGTCTGAGTTCTTGGATCGAGAGGGTACTCGTCGAGTCGATGCCATACTCGACGAGTAGCAGCGAGTAGGGTTGAGGTGTGAGAGTAGAGACTCGGCGAGTTGGTGGCCCAACTCGGCGAATCAAGTCAAATGAGAGTTGACTGTGACCAAGGGTAAAAGAGTCATTTTACCCAAGTGCAATGTTTAGTATTTGATTGAGTGTGTTTATGGACTTGTAGCCGGGGAGATACCGGAGCAGCAGCAGTTAGATTCCAGAGTCATACACTCAGCAGCCAGTTTACGAGGTGAGTTTCCTTCCCGTAGTTAGAGTGCTTGATGTCTTCGTGATACAAGCATGTTTGTGTTATGTGTTCCGGACTCTGTTTTGATGCAGTATGCATTATATGTGATTATGATAGTGTTATGTTTTATGCTATGCCATGATCGCTCAGTTCCGGACTTCGGTCCGATGCAGTCAGTTCCAGATTTCGGTCCGATGCAGTCAGTTCTGGATTTCGGTCCGATGCAGTCAGTTCTGGACTTCGACCCGATGCAGTTAGTTCCGGATTTCAATCCGATGCAGTTAGTTCCGGACTCTGGTCCGATGCAGGGGACAAGGTCCCAGTCAGTTCCGGACTTCGGTCCGATGCAGCTAGTTCCAGACTTCGGTCTGATGCAGTGGGAAAGGCCCAGTATGTGCTTATTTATATATTGTATGGTATGTGGTAGTTTGGGGGAGCTCACTAAGCTTCATGCTTATAGTTTCAGTTTTGGTTTCAGGTACTTCCACAAGCAAAGGGAAGAGCTCGGGGTGATAGCATCGCACACACCACAGCTTTAGCTTTTATCCTGGGAATTGATTTAGTTGTTTTGATTTGACATAGTATGATATAGTTTTCCGTACAGTGTTTTATTATGTTTGGGATACATCACGTATGGTTTTATGATATGACACTCAGATTATGGTTTTGGTTATATTGAAAAACGAAATTTTTGGGTCGTATTTTTGGGTCGTTTCAGAATAGATATGATTCTTAGTTATGTTATTTATGGAAATATCAAGAATTTACAAAATAGGGAGAGTTTCTCATCGCCCAAATTTCAATTGGACTGATATTTGGAATCACGCAACTTGGTTGCATGATGAATGAGAAATTTCATATTTGGAAATTAGACAAATTCGTTAACAAAGTGTCAAGTGAAGGACTGGGAGATCGAGTACACAAAGTTGTGTGTTGATCAAGTTCACCATAAGAGTAACAAAGATATTTGTCATGATTTACTAAAGGCTTAGTAAATATGATTACACTTACAAGATTAAGTGTAATTCTGAATTGATTAAAGGGTTTAGATCAATAGTAGAACGAACAAGAAGAATCAAGTAGGCAGAAAGATAAAAGTTTCTCCATTCTAAGAAGAAGGGAGAGTAGCTTTTATGCTTTATAATGGGTCTTAATGATTAAGAACCATGTCTCAATTGATCCTCTAAGTAAGTCTTAGTACAATTGTATGTTTAAGAAGAGGAATCAAGGATTGAAGAAATGGTTAAATCAAGAAGTTTATCATACTTCGTTCCAATAACAAATCTTAAAGTTAAGATTGTGACAATGAGTGAAAAGTATTAAAGGTTTACAACATTCATCAAATGTGGAAAGTTGTGATGTCTTGGATAAGACAAAGTCCAACTAAGACCAATTTATGAAGTGTTTTGATACAAGCTACACTAACTCTTGAAAATTTGTTTGTCAAGAAATGTTTATTGACAAAAAGAATCTTATATGTCAAGGAGTAAGTGGGAGTCTTAATGGTCTTGAAAGGTTTCAAGAACAAATCAAATAAACCTTATCAATCATCACTAGCACACGAGTTAAGGTTTACAACCTATCGTAATGACATTCTGTCCCAATCCAATCGAGTTAATTGTGCATGAGAGTTCTATGAGTTCTCATTTTGAACGCATAAAAGGCAAGGCACCTAAATCAATGAAAGGTACATTGATAGGAAAAAGGTGAGCTGCTTAACTACTTGGAAGACGTGGTGGGCAGCTGTGCTACCATAAGGCAAGAAATCAAGATTAAGAAAGTTCGGTCCATATGAGTTTGAATTTTTCATAAATTTTTAAATTCACATGGATAGGAACATATACACCATTAAAATCTAAGTGTCATAAGATTTCCTCCTTCATGAAAATGATTGTGAGGAAATGCTTTCACTAAGAAAGATTTTAAGAAGATAGTGATTGTAAAATTGCATTCTCGAATTCGATCATGGTTACGGTATCCCTTTCCATAATTTGAATTGTGAGGTTTGGCAATTAGTCTTAATTGTTGAGACACACATATGAACTATCTAAAGGCAAAGGTGTATAAGTTCAATAAGCCTTGATAAAAGATTATCAAAGCACTAAGTATTAGAAACATGGACTTAAGAAATTCAATAGGTATTGTCTTTCTGAAAGTTAAGATGTTTATGAATACATGTCGAAGCTAGTGGGAGCATAAGTGTTATGTTTTATAGTAATCATCATGATAGTGGGAGCATAAAAGTTATGATTGTATGATTATTATGGAAAGTATTGCAAGTTGGCAATATTAATTATAGAAAAACAACAGTTATACCTTGCAAAGTCGTAAGGGTTGTAAAGTTGTTTTGCTATAATTAAGGGAGAGAATATTATGCTTCATTTCAAATCTAAAGGCTTAGGTTGAGAAATGTTAATAAACTTAGCCAAAGGTACATAGTGTGTTCTTAAAATTTCGATTATGATTACGGAATTCCTTTTCACAATTCGAATTTTGAGAACATAGCAAATAAAACATTATGCATCGTGTCCCATACGCTTCGGGTATAGGATCGATTGCAAATGCTTTAATGTTTGACCATTCTAAAATTTTCCAAATGTCTAGCGCATTTAGAGGGAAAAGGGACTAGAATTGGTTTTAACTAAAATAATTAAACAACTATCAAAGGACAATCCAAAGTTCGACGAGGATTGGTCGCTTGTGAGTAGTTGGAAGTATAGTATTGGAAAATATGGAAATGTTTCCATATTGGATGGACCATATCGACATCATTACAAATAGAAAAGATTCTATTAAGAATGAATTGTCATGAGGAAAATATGGAAGCGTGTTCATATTAGGAAGTAAATATTGAAAATCTATGTCGAGATTAGAAACTTTTATGCAAAAGGATGTTCAAAGGAATGTACTTTGAGTGAGAGACATCATATCTAAGGAATTGTCTTGTAACAATCTCCGATAGAGGACTTTGTAATATCATTGACAATAGTCTTTGTGACTTAGGTGCAGTGACATTACGAAAGAATTATTGCATAGGATGTTAGAATCTAGCATATTCTATAAGTAGCAAGAATTTGATATTCTTTCACTTATGAAAATGGATTTGGAGTTGTGAAATGAGAATGATTGGAAATGTGTGCAATTTGTCTATTTCACAAAAGTAAGAACCATAGGTAAACATTGTGTGCATGCTAGGTGCATGGGACAAGTGTAATAATTCAAGTAAGAAGTTGATTACCCGAAACGACAAATAATGAGTAATCGATATGGTGATAAATAAAAGGAGTTTTATTTATACTCAAAGGGTTGAGGCCATATGGGATTAGTATTATTCTTGTGTTTCACATTTGCATGTTTTGACTTCCAGAATAATTGAGTTTATTAAGAATAATCGAATTATTCAAACGGGCCACAGTCGTTCATATGTTGGAAGTAGATATGAATGAAGATTGTCATGAATTGGTGTGTGGATTGTCTAGAAGAGTATTAGACATAAGCAAATGTTTGCTGCAACGTTCATGAGTGCTTATGAATATGATTTGAGCATTGGATTAAACCCACGCTCACTTGGATCACTCCATGAATTGTATTACGAGTGATTGGTGAGACGATAACATCTTATATTCTTGAAACCGAGATGTGTGAGTTGTATCTTGCTAATCGGTTGCACATTGATAATATGTAAACGCACTAGTAACTTGGTGTTATAAAACATATTGTTGTGTGTGATTTGGTTAGTGAGTGCAAGCAAGCATTGTATCAAAGTTTATCCGTTCCTTTTATTCAAAATAGGATAAAAGCGATATCTTTAGGCCCCTCGATGGTTTAGTGATGACAAACGTAAATGCTCGGCCGGGCTAGGGCTAATTTGATTTGTTCAATTAGTATGTCGTCATAAATCAGAAATCGAGAAGTAGTACAAAGAGAATGATTAAAAATCGTATCTCATATGATATCTAGAATGGAGGAATATATGATCCCTTATCTAAGGACACGCGTATCTGATATGATCAGAGTTGATAGCGGCTTTGGAAAGCTACGATTGCAGATCGGGATCTGAAGTCATACGCATAATAGTTGTTAGACTTATCCAAGTGGGAGACTGTTGGATTAGTATCTAAGTCCATAACTATTTTGGTATGTACTTGACCCGATGGTGCATGGTCCTTTTGGGTTGCCTTCACCAAAGCAACTTGATTGGAGAAATATATAGAGAGGGAGGATAATATGATTTATTAATATGTTATAAGAATAATATATTAAAGGAGAAATCATATTTGTTTAATTAATATTGGTCAATAATTAATTAGGAATTAATTTTGTGATCAAGTGTAATTAATTAAACTAAAGGGGTTGATTTGTAATTATGTGATAGTTACAAAATAAGGTAAGGATTATCTTATATATAGGGTGAATGAATTTAAGGAGATTATGCCTTAGAATTCGACTATGATAAGGATTCAAGGATTATCTTATGGGTTGCTTTGTGGATAAGCAACTAGATAAGGATAATGACTGAAACCCTATCTCTACACCTATATAAAGGCCCTAAGGCGCATGAATTCGTGTATCCCTTCCCAAGAAGTCATAAGGACGAATTCTAACCTCTCTCCTCTCTCTTTATACCTTCTCCATTTGCTCTTGGTGTTTGTAAGCCATTAGAGGAGTGACACTTGTGACTCTAAGCCTTCCAAAGTCAATTCAAGGAGGAATTAGGATTGTTATTGCTATATAACAATCAAGGTAATATCTTAAACCTAATTATATGTTAATATTGATTTCCATATGCTAGAATTAGGGTTTATAGTCTTGGATTCAAAGCATGTACAATAGAGAAACCTAGATCAAAGCATTAGGGTTTGTATGAGCACATAGGATGTCTTATGACCAAAAACCCACCAATAGGAACTATATGCAGTCATGTAGGATAGACTGAGGACTCTTGATATAGGCTTTCTTGCAAGTTCCTTATTTGGTTGTGGCTCTAGAGTAGGATCACCTATATAGGTGTCTATCTCACCTCTGAGTATATACGGTTATGTATTCCTTGGATTGTTGGTTATGTATCCTTATGTATAGTATTTTGTTGTGTTGTAGTGATTTGCTAGATCTATTTATATATCCTTGTATGATAGGATGTCGTAATAGTGATATACTAGTTAGAGTGCTAGTAGACTGGTGGAGTGCTCTAGGGGATGTATGTAGTCACATAGGATAGCCTGAGAACTCTTGATCTAGGCTTTCTTGCATGTTCCTTGTTTGGTTGTGGCTCTAGTGTGGGATCATCTGTTCGGATGGCTATCTCACATCTGGTTACTTATGGTTACGCATTGCATGGAGGTTAGCTGGTTAATTATTATTAATGTATATATATTCTGGTTACACATTGCCATGCTAATCCGTCACAGGGATCCATTACCTTCTTTCCTTCAAGTCCGGTCTATGCTTGTCTCTGAAGAACTTCGTCTCAACCAGACTCATCCTCAATCATCAAGCAATACACAAGAATATATATACATTAATAGAGCGGCGTGTTATGAGAGATCCAGTAGGCAATAGTGAACTGTATGATTGATATTGCTTGCATTATGTGCCTACTTGATCCTTGTTTGTTTATATGTCGACATATGGTGGTGGTTGAGGTTGAGATGGTCTTGATGTGTGCTATATGCCATGATACCTGGTGCGGGTTGGCTGCAAGCCGTAGGTACGGAGGCTCGGGACGAGTGGTTGGGTTGAGGCGGCAAGCCAACAAACCCAAGATATTCCATTCGGATGACTGATTAAACCCGTTACATGCTGTCATTCTAATCTGGTGATTGATTGGATTAGGGTAATCCATTCTGATGATTGTAGACCCGATATGCATACTAGTATGTTTGTTATGGGGTATTTTGGCTAACTCACTAGGTTTTGTGCTTACCCAATTGTTTATGTTTCAGGTTCTATCGTTGATCGTGAGAAGGCGAATGTTGGACTGTACACACTCATCGACATCATTATGGATTTCGCGTTTATTATAATACTCTGATTTTCAATAAATGTAATTGGGATTAAACAGTTTTTCTTAGAATGGATTTCTAATTAGGAAGTTTTACCTTAATAAAAATGATTTTTTGTTTGAAAATGGGACGTTACAACAACAATCTTTCTCCTTAAGGCTTTATAAGCTCTTTTGTTTATAAATAGAGTAAGATCGCTTAGTGTTTGATCGTTGGGGCTTGACAGTAGATGGAGTTGGAATTGGTGTAGATGAGTGAGAAGTGGCAAGGAAGAGCGACAATTGCAAAATTTGGAGTTGTTTCTTTAGGAAGTGCTTATCTCAGAAAATCTTGATCATTTCTGGTGGAATGTCGATACTATTGACAACTTCTCAATTAATTCTACCAGGAGACATATCGATGATGATTGGTTGGTAAGTGGGAAGATTGTTACTAGATGGTGTAAGGTGGTCCCTCGTAAAATGAATATCTTCATTTGACATTTATCTTTAGACTGAATCTCTACACGGTTAAACTTGTCACGTAAAGGTGTAGATTTAAATTCCATTTCATGTCTCATACATCAGGTTGGAGTTAAATATGTAGTCGTCTAATGTTTCAATGTGAGGTGGCTATGGCAGTTTGCAACTTAATTGGTAAGTGGTGTGAAATAGTTCTTTTGTCGTTTTATGTGCAGATATCTATTGATAAACTCTTATAATTTTTTTCATAGTTTTTCCAAATATATATTTATCTTAGTTTTTAATAATATATCAAAATAAATTTTTATATCATTTTAAATTTTACATTCTCTATCTAATTTATTAAATTAGCTAAGTTTTACAAAAGTTATTATTCAGAGTTTTATTGTCAAAACACATTCTAATTGTGAAATCCATAGTTCATTTTCTTTTGGGATAATGACTTAAAATGGTAATATATTTTTCAATTTGTATACATTTAGTCGTTGAGTTTTTTTCGTAAACATTTACGCTTCAACTTGTTAAATTGTACACATTCATTCCTTATGACCAGCTACTTCAGGTTAGCCGGTAAAAATGACTCAATATGATAATATATTTCTCATTTTGTATATATTTAGTCATTAAATATTTTTGTATATATTTAATCCTTAATATATATATATATATATATATATATATATATATATATATATATATATATATATATGTTGCAAAATAAGTCATTTTTGTTTTTGTATTTATCAAATACTTATGAATGATTTCTTTAGATTTTTTTCATAACATCTTACGTTGGACAATCATTAATGAGATGTTTGTGGACTTTTGATGCTTATGTCTATCCCGATCTCGACTAATTTATTGCTTATGTCATGTGTTCTGAGCATCATAAATTCTTCATACGATCTTCGATTTTAACATTTTTTATATCTATATGTTTGTATTTTAGTCTACTACAACTTTCATTTAAATTACTCCCGTGAAAAAATAATATATTTTTACTTACGATCTCTATACCCTTACGTTTTTTATGAATGCATATATAGATGTTTATTTTAATAAAATCATAAATAAAAATATATTATATTTTAACGGGAGTAATCGTAATGAAAGTTGTAATAGACTCAAACAACGAACACATGGATATAAAAATCATTAAAATCTGATATTGTATAAAGAAATTACGACGTTCATAACACAAGACCTAAGCCAAACTACAAGACATGCAACCAAACAATCAAGATTGCGATGGACATAAGCATCAATAACCCAAATACATAATCAATGATTGTCACATGTAAGATGTCTTGAAAAAAACCTAAAGAAATCATTCATAACTAATGAATGAATACAAAAACAAAAATGACTTATTTGAAAATATTAATAACTAAATGTGTACAAAAAATAGTAAGAACTAAATGTATACAAATTGAAAAATATATTACCCCGTTAACTCATTTTTTCCGGCTAACCTAGAGTAAACGGTTATAAAGACTGGATATACGGTTTAACAAATTGAAGAGTTAATATACAAAAAAAAAAAAAAAAAAAAAAAAAAAAAAAAAAAAAAAAAAAAAAACCCTTTAAATATATTAGCCCCTTTAAATCATGGTTGTTAAAATCGCGATCTTGATCGTAGGATCGTACGATTTTAGGTATGAAAAACGATCCGGATCGTAAAAAGATCGTATTTGGGATAAGATCGCAGGTAGGATCGTAAGATCGTAGGATCGAGATTCGATCCGATCCTACCTTCCTTTTTTTTTCGCAAATGAATGTTTTTACTATTTTATGTCTTTTACCCTTTACTAATTTATCAATTTACCATTTTGTATTATGTTATGATTAATGTGTTGAAGTTTTTACAACTTTTAAACGAAAAATTAAATGTTTGAAATATTTTTCATAATTAAAAATTATAAATTAAAATTATATTTTATTTTGTGGAATTTTAGGATCCCGATCCCGATCTTGCAAATCCAAAAACAATCATTAGTAGGATCCCGATCTTGAGAACCTTATTTTAAATCATTATCCTTTTTCTTTATTATCCTTTTAAATCATTATCCTTTTCCTTTTTATTTTTTTATCATAAGTTTGAAAAAGGCTTATTTTCTTCAAGAAACTATTAAAAATGTTTCAAAATTGTTAACGGCTTCATTGCCGGTAATTCTTCGAAGATCAACACAACTCAAGACCGCCATTATCGCCGCCCCCGACCTAGTGGCGGCGATGACAGTGTAATGGAGCACGGGTGTGAATAGTAGAGGACGTATTTCATGGTAATATTGTAAGGATATGGTGATAAGCAAAATAAGTGGAGCCTATATTTTTTGATCGGTAATTACAAATTTCTTAACGAATCTCTAATTGCCTCCCTCACAATGTCCGAAAATCACTCACTCACCCCTGCATACCCCTTTTCTGCAAATATTCTATTACCTAGGTGTCGCAAATTATTACCTCTAGCAATGGGTATGCCGCCCAATCACCACCACGTTAATGGCACCCTCCACCCCACACCGCCACCCTTCTAACCTCCCTACCATCCGCACCTCCGTCTCCTGGCTCCTCCTTTCCTTGTTCTTCGTCTACATCCTCTACTATTCCACCGTCCTCTTCGAACCCGCCCCGACCGCCAACAACTCCGGCAACCACTTCTCAACCACCGAAAACCTCAAAAGCAACACCACCACATCTGAATCTGTACTCCGGTTTGACACTGAACTCAAACACATCGCGTTCGGCATCGCCGCCTCTTCCCGGTTATGGCGATCCCGGAAAGAGTACCTCAAGCTATGGTGGCGGCGGGGGGAGACCAGAGGGGTTGTTTGGTTAGACGAACGTGTAAAAACCACAGAAAACGAAAACCTACCGGACATCCACATCTCCGGCGATACCTCAAATTTTCCGTACACAAACCCAGATGGTTTCAGATCCGCGATACGTATTTCCAGAGTGGTGTCGGAGACGCTCCGGTTGGGTATGGAGAATGTACGGTGGTTTGTGATGGGAGACGACGACACTGTATTCGTCGTTGAAAACCTAGTGAGAATTTTATCTAAATACGACCATAATCAATTTTATTACATCGGAACGACGTCAGAAAGTCATTTCCAAAACATATTATTTTCATATGGGATGGCGTATGGCGGCGGTGGGTTCGCCATCAGCTACCCATTGGCGGTGGAGTTAGAAAAGATGCAGGACAGGTGTCTTCAAAGATACCCAGGGTACTACGGGAGTGACGACAGAATGCACGCGTGTATGGCTGAACTAAATATCCCCCTCACAAAAGAACCCGGATTCCACCAGGTTGGTCTTACAAATTCTTAAAACTTAAATCTCTGGAATTACTTATTCCACTCTGGAATTACTGATTCCATTCCAATGTGCAGTATGATGTGCATGGGAATCTGTTAGGTCTATTATCAGCGCACCCAGTAACACCGTTAGTCTCACTCCACCACCTCGATTTTGTTGACCCGATATTCCCGGGAATGCCGAGATCCCTAGGAATCAAACATTTACTAGAATCAGCAAAATTCGATTCCGCTAGTGTCATACAGCAATCCATTTGCTATGAGAAGAAAAGGGAATGGTCGATTCTGGTGTCATGGGGTTTTGCAGTTCAAATTGTAAGGGGGATTCTATCACCTAGAGAGCTTGAAACACCTACTCGCACGTTTCTAAATTGGCACAAAAGGCTTGATTATACAGCTTATGCGTTCAATACTAGGCCATTTGCAAGGAACCCATGTCAGAAGCCTTTTGTGTATTACATGAGTTCAACGAGGTATGATAAAGAAAGGGGGAGAATAATTGGGATTTATACTCTTCATAAAGAGCGTTACCCTTTTTGTAAATGGAAAATGGAATCCCCTGAAACGATTGATACTATTGTGGTGTTAAAGAAGGAAGATAGTCTTCGTTGGTCAAGGGTACGTCTTTTTCTGTTTTCTCATCCTTTTTCACTATCTTTCATTTCAAATTCATCAAGTAAAATGTAAACGAGTTGTTTTTTTTTTTTTTCAGGCACCAAGAAAGGATTGTTGTAGAGTATTGCCAGCTAATAAGAAAGGGATTTTATATTTGTGGGTTGGTAATTGTCATGAAAATGAGGTTGTTGAGTTGTAGACTATTTACAATGGTGCCCTAGTTTTCTAGAAACATATTCATCAGCAGAGTATGAAAAGAAATATTGATTGATCAATGTAGGAATATTTTAGAAAATTTTTCTTTTCTCACTTGGTGTGTAAACTTTAGATCAAACTTTGTATTATACCTACGATTACAAATGCTGTATCTGCAGTTGATTTACTCATATACCCTTGGTCTGTGTTATTCAATGCTAAGGTATTAACCACATGGAGTTATCTTCTATTACTTCTTCTATGTATACTACTACTTTAGTCTAATTGTAGTAGAAAATGGATAAAAGGAAATGAGTAGCGGTTGAACAGTTTTCCCATACAAGACTTATGTGAAAAGCTGGAGGAGGATCCTTTACCTTGACCATCATTTTTCTAATAGACTATGGTGCATCTTCATTGCTTATGCCTGGATATGAGATTGCATCATGGGAAACTGTATATGATGCTTCTAGCTCATGTGGATCCGATAACAACTTGTTAGGTTCATGAGAATTAGAGAATGAGGCACTTGGATCATGTGAGACTGACAATGGAGGTTTTAGCTCATGAGACACTGAAAATGAGGCATGTGGCTCATGAGAAGCTGTTAATGGTGCATTGTGATCATGAAAATCCAAGAATGACACATGAGGCTGATGAAGAACAGCTAATGAGGCGTATGGTCCATTCGAAAGTGACAAGAAACCATCTGGGGGACTTTCTAATGCCAACACAGTAAGATCAACATCTGTTTCTGCATTCTTTTGCTTCGGCTTCTTGGTTCTTGGGACAAAATGAGTTCTCCCATCTTTGGTTTCCAACTCCACTAACAAAAACAAGTAATAAACATCAGATGTAAAGATATTTGATTTGAAAGATAAGAAACACTATAACAGGAAATTTTCAAAATAACTTTCATAGCACAAAGCACCATTAGAATTGTTTCGAATTGACCACACATATTATCCACAGTTCTAGATAACAACGAACAGAGTATAACTCACTCCGGTGTTTAGCACCTAGAACTTTCTCATCATTAACATATGGTCACAGTTTCCTAGGGTTTTGAAATCGTTGTATAATCAAATTGATCTCCCCATTTGCCATTATTTAATATTACAACAATCAATTAGTCATTATCAGGACCGAATTTCCTCAACAAATAAACTATAGTGAAATGAAACACAGACATAGTGATAGATAGATTACATCAACAACGATAATTAAGAGGAAGAAAAGTAAACCGAGATTTAAGATTCCGATTGATGTTAAGGTAATAAAAGGATACAGATAAGATAGAGATACCTGAAGTACTGAAGCACCAGAGGATGAAGAAGCACAGCATAACGACAAGAGGAATGAGATGAATCCGTTTGTATTTAACTACTGATCTCATGCTCCAGCTCTGACTCTCTCTCCGGCCAATGGTGGAAGCAGGATTGTAGATGGGAAGCTCGCCGGTGATGTCCGTCACAGACATCGACCTCTTCCGCCATGATCGCTTGGGCATCTGAAAATGCTGCATCCGATAAAGAGTAGGGTTTCGATCGGAGGTCTGTGAGTAAGTGAATGAGTGTGTGTTTTGATTTGATTTCAGCAAATCGATAGAGACCAAATTAAAGTTTTGTTATCGCCTCTTAACGTTTTTAGGCGCCAAAAATCATTTCACACGAGAGCAGTGGAGCGAACAAGTCGAACCGGGTGAAAAGTGTAAATCGAACCCGGCTCCGTTTGTCTTGACTCGAAATTAAATATGACCAACTTATTATAACGTGTATATAAGTTTTTCACACAAAAAGAATGATCTATTTTGTTTGGATTATTTAACCTCACTAATTTGATAACAAAAGTGTCCATATGTTTCTCTTATTAATTTACATATTTAGTATATATTTGCATTGATACTAATTAGGTTACGTTTATAAATCTTATATTATTATTATATAGAGTATATTATTCATATTTTAACTTTTAAGAGATATAAGATATAAATTTTTTTGTACAAATCAATTATACATAAATAAATCATTAATACTTGTCAAAAATTTAATGACTTAAATTAAGAAAGAGTATTAACAAATTTAATTTGGAACACATATTAAATCTATATATATAAATTAATTTAGATTGTCTAATATTAATTAAGTAAATCAAATATATAAACAAACAATATAAATATAAAGTCTAAACATAAGTATTTTATTTATTAAAAATGATAATTTTTTATTAAAATCTAAAAATTATTTTCTGTAAAAAAACTATTCAATAAAAAAAAAACTATTTATCATCGTCGCTTTACGTGGGCACATATTTACTTTACTATAATACAATTATCAAGTTAAAAAAAAAAAAGCGTTTTTATCACATAAAAATATAGAAATAACACAAAATGTAACAATGTCCCCTCAACAATCGAAAAATGATGTAAAATATAATTATAGCTAAGTTTAAAATAAGACAAAATTACATAAATAGTCCTTTTTTTTAGATATGTAAGTTTCATTCCTAATCGTTTTTTGTAACACAGATGGTTCCTATAGTTTTAAAATATTATGTCGTCGCTGATCCACATAAAATTACTTTTATACATTTTTTATTATATTTAATATATTCTCTTAAGTAATTTTAATATAAAAAACATCTCTCATCCACCCCACCTCACCTCAATAAACCCCACACCATGTCTCCAACGCTCCAAAACGCAAATCAGAAGACACCGTCGTCGATTTGGAATCTAAAAATGTCGGTTGCCTTCCTATGATAACCACACGTTCTTCCTCCAATGGTCAAACCATCTGTCACCCCCTCAACCTTATCGTTTTTTCACGGTACAGAACTACCTCTTCCTTTTCTCATTCACTGATGTCTCATCTTCCACAGATAATACCAGTCACCTCCTTTTCCTTTATTCTCATCACTTCCTACTGCAAACCAACATCATTGCTATTTTAGTGTACCATCCTAAAATTTAAAACCAAAAATTTCATTTTTATAATAATAAAATCATCATCCAAAATGTGTTCATAAAACCCTAAAAGAAAATCAGAGTGTGTCAATAATCATCAAAATACATCAAATCAACAAAATGTGGAACATCATGGTGTGTACGATGCGATCATCCCGAGCCCTTCCCTTTCGATCCAGAAGTACCTGAAACTTAAACTGAAAATCGTAAGCACAAAGATTAGTGATTTCCCCAAAAATACA
Source organism: Lactuca saligna (assembly GCF_052625555.1). NCBI lineage: Eukaryota > Viridiplantae > Streptophyta > Magnoliopsida > Asterales > Asteraceae > Lactuca > Lactuca saligna. The sequence goes on along the minus strand of NC_136424.1, from coordinate 89,452,032 downwards.
TCATAACATACATATCAAACATACAATGGGTCATGCCCAACAACCATCGGGCCTTGTCGGCATCGAGCCCCGCTCGGAACAAATATGTCAGAACACGAGATAGGCCCCACCCATCACATTCATCAGGCCCTTCCCAAAATTCATACAGACACATAAATACATGCAAGAATCACTAAGATAAATAGCATACAATACACCCATCAGGCCTCGCCTGGCATCGGACCCCACCCGATATACATATCACATACTACACATGCAAGAGTCACATAGACAACTAGCATCTTAAACATAATAAATCATGGATTGGCATTGGTGCCTTCGACCTATCAAGCACATAGAGGAGACTCGCCTTAGACTGCTGAAAATCATATAAATGCTCGGACTGTTGATTTGGAAAATCCTTGCGCTAATCATTCACATAACACCCCAATTAATATTTAGGCCATAAAACATAACTAGGAATCTAATTCATTTGTCCAACTCCCGGGTAAAAGACCATTTTACCACTTCCTTGCTTGGTCTAATTATCGAGGCCCAACCCAATGGCTCCAAAAGCCCAAAATGGACCAAATTCCTAAAATGATGCCCAAAACCCATTTGGGCCCAAATCCAGGAAGGCCCAAAGCATAACAATGGCCCAATTTCAAAAAGGCAAATAGCCCAACAAGGCTCAAAACCACAATAATCCAAATATGGCCCAAATCGCAAAATTCCAAAACCATGCCTGGTACACTACGTGTAACAAGAGTAAGCCTTGCGTACTACGCTGCATACATGATCGTGTACGTGCCCATGAAGCACTTTTTCCTTAAGTACTTAATATGTGCATTCCAACACCCAAATTACAGATCCAAGTCTATAGGAATGTCTTAATCCATAAAGTCGTGAACTTTGAGCCTTTATATGGCTCAAAAGAACCCAAACCTTACTTTAGCATTCTACTTTCACGAAATGGACCTAAACACATGCATGGTTGATCCACAACCATCAAGATGCTAACTTTATGGACTAAGGACCTCAGAAACATCAAAAGAAGAAACTCCTAACTTCTAAAGTGGAAGAAATCCACTAGATCTCTTCATAGTGTTAAGTATTTGAGATATTGAAATTGATTTGGCATTTTTGTTAATTATTGAAGACTTTTTAGGGTTTTGTATTTTTGGTAAATGTTTTATTTTCCCTATATATATATAGTCATTAGCTTAGCTTGTTAGGTAAGCTTTTCCTCAAAAAGTTTCTTTGTATGTCTAATTTTCCAAATCAATGATATACAAAAACTTTGACAAATTACTTGCAACTTTATGGTGATTAATTCATGATTGTTCTTTAGATTCCGCATTCATCATCTCGTTTTTTGTCAAATCAGAGCGGGTTCTTGTAGATCTCAGTGATTATTGCAAGAATCGATCAGATGTGGAGAATTTTTTCATGAATCTCACTATGTTCTTCAAGTTTTGTAAGTTTTCTGAAGAGAAAAGTGAAATATCTCTTGTTTTTGCAAAACTCAGTTCAGATATGTTATTGTCTACACATTCTATCATCTGATTTGTTCTAGATTCATGTTTTGAAAGTGAAATAGAATAAGAAATTCGAGTTTTATTATCATATTTGTGCTTTGATTCGTTTTCTCTCTCTAGAAATCATCTCAGGTATGCTTTCTCTCTTTAGAAATTTTATCAGATCTATTTTCTCTCTCTCTTCAAGTTCAAATTTCTTGTTGAAGATATGATGGATTCATCAATTTCAAAGTTGTTAACTTCAATTAAAGAATAAAGAATGAAAGTTACAGATCCCGAAGTTTAGTATTTCAAATACAAATTGTTGGTATCTTGTATATGGTATGATAAAACCTTCGCAAAGTGCCATTGAATTGTATAATCTCTATGTAGATGGAAAGATTTATAAAAATGCATATTTCCATAATAAAGAATCAAGATATATGACATTTTTTTATGAAGATGAATCTTTATTGGAACAATTTTGTATTATCAAAGCACATTTAGATCTGGAAAATGAACAACAATTTTTGGAGATGAAAAGAGCAAAAAAAGGAAAAGAAGATGTTCTTGGTAAAGTTCATAAAGTTTTTGAAGTTTCTGAAGAAAATATGACTCCAGATGTTCTTGTTGAAGGGGATTCAAGTGTTTCAAGTTTTTCAGAAGTGTTACAATCGGAATCTAGTAGTTCTGAAGACAAATCTTAATGCAAAAATTCAGAAATCATGAAAGTAAATATGTTTTGTTCTATTGGAACTCAAACATAAATTTTTTCATGTTCTAATGATAATTTTGAAGGAATGGTGCCTTATAGAAATCATATTATTTAAGATGTTTAGGTTTACCAAACTCCAAATGATTATGTTTAAAAGACTTCTAATGTTCAGATCATGAATTTGTTTACAAAAATTACATCTCTAACCCATATACTTTCTTTTAAATCGCAACAAATACCCCAAGTCTAGAATACCTTCCTAGCATCATAAGAAAGCCCTAGAGAGCCCAAATACCCCGAGAAAAAGAGTTTTTCGACTCGAAACTATGCCCGCGTAAAGCCTGGTTTTTGAGAAAACATATTTGTTTCATCAAAAAAGATTGTTTTAAGAGACGAAGTGTTGTCATCGTCAAATCATGTGAGTGTATAGTCACTTTCATCTTACACATAGATATGAAGTGTTTTCTATAAAATACGTGCTATGTGTATAAATATTATTTGTTTATTTGAGATGGATGTTGAATGAAGTTTTTATACATGTTTATAATGATTTAAACTGTATATGTATTTTTATCTACAAATATGTTGGATATGACATGGGTAGATGAAATAGTTGATGTGTGTTAAAACGATGAGAGGTATCGATGTTGTTGTTGTTCCAGTCATCTAGCGGAGTATAGATGACGACCACGGACCATTCTAGATTGTCCAGTGGAATGCTAGAAGGCTTGCAACCTGTAGGTGTTTGTGAACGATGTGTTCACTGGTGTACTCCATCCCCCTCATGGCTGCCTTACGAACATATATGGTTGAGGAATCCCCTTAGCAGTAAAGTCCATCCCGATGTTGATCCTTAGGCTAGGTCCCTTGTGTAGGGACATAAAGTGAGGATAACAGGAACGGGTAATCAAGGTTATTGTTGGTTGATGAAATTAATACATTTATTGTTGGTTGATGAAATTAATAAATTTATTATTTGTAGGTTGAAAACCCTATATGCTCACCAGGCTCCCAAGCCTGACCCACTCAACTTTCTATTTTACAGGTAGTGGAACAAGAGTATAGTTGGATGGTGACGAGGGATTTTGGATTATATGTCAATAGATGTAAATAACTGTTGTAAGGCCTATATTGTACTGTTTATGCTTCTGGTCTGTACTGATGTGGACATCCCGAGTTTTGTAATGAAATGAAAAATACATTTCTTTAAGAAATGCCTTGATAAATTTTTATCATATTTTGTTGGCGTATTGGGCCTTCAGTCCATCTGGTCCACCCTCCGAGTCTAGTCATGTCCCTTGAGTCTGCAGTGTGGTTGGTCCGCTCGCACCGGGCCTGCAACCCACCTGATCCACTCTCTTAGTCTACAATATGACTGGTCCGCCCGCATCGGGCCTTTAGTCATCCTGGTCCACTCTCCAAGCCTCGGCACGTCTGGTTCGCCCTCATGGGGCCTACAGCCTATCCGGACCGCTCGTTGGGCCTTCGGAATAACCGGTCCGCCCTGGGTATGTTGGCCTACAGCACAAAGGAGGACCCGCCTCAACCCAACCCCAGTCAAACAACCATGTGCACATAAACATACAATCATATAACAATTCACATTCAATCAAACCGATCTAGCAGATCACGTATCATAACATACTTTAAACATGATACCGACCTAACAGGTCACTAGCATATATCATCCTAATACCCGGATGCAAACATAACAAGGCAACAACATAACAACGGTACCCGGATTACAATCCGATAAAGGGTCAGCCTTGGTGCCTTAGACCCTGTTGATATAGTGAGGATAACTCACCTCGCGATTGCCGAAACTCTGAACTAAAGAAGCAGATTCCCGAATCACCGACTCATCGAAAATCCCAAACAAGCCATCATAACAAAATAATCATTAGTCCAAACATGCATCCACTTATTGGACCAAGGCCAAAGTCTAAATCTACTACAAAGCCCAATATTGGCCCAATTTACTAAATTGGGCCCTCCTCACCAAATGGGCCTAGATCCAAGGTCCATAATAATAATTGGGCCCAAAATACTCTATCCATACTATTCAATCAAGGTCCAATCTTATTAGCCCAATGACAACCCAAACAAACAAAGCCCAAAATTAAAATGCCACAGAGGGGGTACGCTGGGCGTACAACAATGCTCGCAAAATGGGATCGGGGCACTGGCCCACTATGCTGGGCGTACTCCCATGTTAAGCGGGGCTTAACTTCAATGCTCAACAAATCCATGTAACTTCTTAATGGCTTAAGCTCTTAAGCCCAAACTTCAGATCCTTAGGCCAAATATGATTAGAATTCATAAAGTCTCAAACTTTATCACCTGGGACATCCATAAAGCTCTTAATCCAAGGTCTTAATCCATTAAGACCTACTTATCTCACACATGGAACAACCTCAGCCCTTAGGACCTCATTTTGTTCACTCAAGACATCTCCTAAGGTCTAAAAGGACAGATAATCTTGACCAACTCGAAACATGCAACAAGATGAGGACTTTTGGGACAAGAATGGTGTCAAAGTTTCACAACACATAGATCTACACAATATGAATGTCAAGCAAGAAGCTTTATACCTCAAATAGGCTCCAAAGGATGATGTCTTTCCATATCTATAAGCTCCAGCCGTTCCACTCCTTCTTTGACAACTTCTCCTTTCTTCTTCTAGCTTCTCTTTTGCCAAAATAAGCTTTCCAAGGCCAAACACACCCAACAAAGGAGGAAATACGGATATCTAGGGTTTCTTGGGGTAAAAGAGTGCCTGTGGAGGCTGAGAAGGGAACCATTATGTTCCTTATATAGTGGTTGCCCTTAAAATTAGGGTTTTGGGATTCTGAGAGTACGTTGGGCGTACTCAACCATGCACCCGCATTCATTTAGCCAATTACGCTGGGCGTAACCCAGCCTATGTTGGGCGTACCCAGCGTGCCACCTTTTATTCACTTGGTCTTCCCTTTACACTTTTCCCCTTAAGAGCTACAATCGATATTATCTTCGAAATGCTGTAACTCCTCTACTCTAAACCCGCTCCCCATAAATTTTACATTCACACGAGGATGGCGAGAAGCCCTATGCTTCTATCAACATACACCAGTCCAAAACCTTCTCGGATAAAACCAAATTCCCATAAAAGGACCAAAATTACCCTTCCTCTTAAATCTCAGGGACTCGTAAATAAATATTTTAAGAACGAGGCGTTACAATGTCACAATATCAAAACCGGCAAAACACTGACAAACGTAAAAAGTGAAATTTCAATAAAAATACTTTTTAGCCTTAGGTATCTAAACGAAATCCGTAGATTATACTAAACCATGAACGTGCATAAAAAGAACATCAAAATCCGACTTCGTATGAGGAAGTTATGATTTTTCTAAGTTTCGGGATAGCAGTAGACAACTAAAAACTCGAAATAAAGATCGAGGAATTTTTGGTCGAAACAACCTAAATGAGAATCAAAGATCTCAACAATAGTAGCGCAACGGTAAAAAGTCTGACGAAAACGGACGTTGGATGAAGAAGTTATGGCTTTATGACGGAGTTTTCGTATCTCGGCCTGTTAAAAATAATTAATTAAAAATAAAGTCAAAATTAGCCAACGAAACCTAAACGAGAGTTGTAGAGCATATTCTCACCTACGCGTGGATATATAGAACATCGAAAACAAAGCTCGTACACGGAAGTTACAGATTTTACAAGTTTGGGACACAAAATCTGAAGTTGTTAGGTTGGCCACGACATGGCACAGATGGCCACGAAGTGGAAACCTGATTGATGGGTTTTTAGGCTTGGCATCAGACGTCTCGTGCATGGAAGAGGATAGGATCGACTCCACGACATGGGAAACCCTTTTGCCACAACGTGGGACCCAAAAAGTGGGCTATAAATAGAGCTCAAAGGGTTCCGGGTTTCATTGCTCAATTCTCTTCTTTCTCGTGCCGAAGCTCTGCGTTTTAACCCCTGAAGCCATCCCGAAGCCCCGGTCTTCACATCCAAGTTCCGAAGGAAGGTTTTACACTCCCGAGAATCCCGAGAAATCAACTTTCTCCAATCGAAGTTCTGCTCGATTTTCGTCTCACCTTCTTTAATCTATCAAGTGAATTCATACCCCTACAACTACATTTTCAAATGCTTTGTAAATGATTTTATACACTTTTAAGGGGGGGGGGGGGGGTACAAGTAAACACACAGTTATTCTCATGTGAAAAAAATCAATCTTTTGCTATACTCTTTGTAATATACTTAATCATATGTGATTTATAACTATCATACGAAAATGTTCTCATGCAGCATATCACGATAACACCTTGTCCTTTTGGAATAAAACATGTTGTTATATTAATATAAAACACTTTATTTATATTTCGAGTATGAATGTTCAATAATGTTATTACAAATGTTATACTTTACATACAAAGTCGACACTACACTAGGGTTTACCATACAAACGAAACACACTTTTGGAAAAACTATAATAGGTATAGTTTACAAGGAAATCATGAGATTTTACATACTATAAGTACTATATCAAGGAAATACTTTCATATACAAGAACAAACAGACTTTTCATACGTAAATCTATTTGATACTAAGTTTTGTGAGCCATTCAACTTCACGTACTTTCAAGTATGTAGTTAAAGTCCTGTATTATATACCATAATCTCTTGTAGGGAGAGCGTGATACTTGTGTATAGATCTATATGGGATTGACAATCCCGCACATAAACTGTTAGCTACAGTTAGACCGACAGGTCTGGGGTGACAAACGTCATAACATTCCAACGCTTGAAGAACGTTGTTACAGATAGTCTAGGTCAATAGCATGGTTATAAAACTCACATGGAGTATTAAAAACATGATGATTTACGGGCTTATCAAATGTCTTAGTGATTTTATACATACATAAATCTATTATTCTAGGCATGAAAACTACTAATGCATTACCATTTTGGAACTTTTAAACTACCACACACTCATGGAAAAATATTGGATTTTCCAGAAGCAAACTCAGTGATTTTATAACAAACTTACAAATTTTATACATAAACTCTTATGAAGTCACCAACTTAATTGTTGATACTCTTTCAATACTACTTGTATTTCTCAGGGATTCAGTAATATAAGTAAACCTCGGCTTTTGGAGAAGTGACGCTAAGGCGTTAGTTTAAAACTCATTTTTTCATCATATTGTAATTTGTTTTGAACAAGTATCATTCAACAATGTAACTTTTAAATTATATATATGATGGTTGTTTTACTTTCTTTACTATGTATTCAACTGTTACGATACTACATGAAGTCATCCGCCCTCGAACGATTCCGTCATTCTGGTTTGGGGGTGTGATACTAAGGAACATGAGAAGATGTGTTATGACTTTTGAGGAAGTAAGAGGTATATAGGATGCACAGTAAGAGGATACATTGGTAGTGTTCCCACAAGATAGAAGGAAGATGAGGTGTAGCTCCTAGGGTGAGGAGAGATGGACCCGTAAGAGTATGTACATATGTGTATGTTATGTATAAGTAAACTTGTGAGTAACTGTTAGAGAAGGAAGAAAGATTAGACCTTACGTGTAATAAGGGATAGTTAGAGAAAGATTGTGAAGTTAGATAGAATGGTGAGAAGATAGTGGAGTCGTGAGAAGAGTCTAAGTTTGGGTGTAGAGTCTCAGTAGATGATGAAATGACAAAGTGTCATATAGAAATAAGGAGTTAGAAACATGGGAAGTGTGTGATTTCTCAATAAAAAGAAGTGAGCAAGTATGTGAAGATACAACCATTCATGTATCAAGTATAAAGTACGTAAGAATAAGTGTAAAGGTCATAGTAGTTGGTTTGTGACCCGTTGAGGAATAAAGTATGGATTTACCCTTTTGTAGATTTTAGGTTATTAACTAATACCTAATACTTGCACCTCTTTTTTTATTTGAATTTACCATTTGTGTATTTTTGGTTCATTAAAACTCTTACGATTGACATAAATGTTTTATTTTACATTTTTTCTGGTTCATAACGCCCTTAAGTTTGTTTTTTTAGTTCATTAAGACAAAAATGTTTGATTTTACTCGATAAATCTGCAAAATTGTAAAATAAAAAAAAAGTTGCATGAACCTAAAATCCGCAAATTGGTAAATCCACACATTAAGTGCTTTTATGTTATTGTCATAATAACAAATAAGTAGCTTTCTAAAGGTTTTGATATGAAGTAACTATCCCGAACATGTTTTGTGCATTCTAGACTACATTTTTTAGTTAATACTCCATAGAAACGCAAAAACCAATTAAGAAAACAAAAACTAATTTGTAAATCAATATCATCAATGATCGTATGTCATATTTCACGAGATGTCCTTTTTCGGTGTATATTTTGAAATTGCTTTAAAATGGTCAACCGAATCCATATTTCAAAATTGAGTGGGCAAGACGTGAGTCTGAAATATCCCGTTTCGAACGTTGGTTATTTTGCTAATTAAAAAAATCATTATTATATATGTATATATATATATATATATATATATATATATATATATATATATATATATATTAAGATTGTGAAAAGTTTTAACAGTAGGATTTTTGGCAAGAATGGTCTCTGTATTATTGTTACTCTTTTATTGTTGGAAACTTTATTTTTTTGGGGGGACAAAACTGCATTTTTCGTCCCTGTGGTTATCCAAAAATTGTGGATAAGGTCCAAAATGTTTTCAAGTTGCATGGTTGGTCCAAAACATGAAACTTCTTGTGGTTTTGGTCCCTGGAGTTAACTCCCGTCCATTTCCTTCCATTTAGTGTAGCTCGTGCCCTCCATGTGAGAGTAATTTCGTTTTTTTATCTATTGGTCCCTGTGGTTTGAAAACTCCTTTAAGACTCAACCCACAACGTCTCTCTTCTCTTTCATCTTCATTCAGATAACACATCTTTCTCTCTTACTCTTTCTTGGTTGATCGATTTCTTTGTTCACTCACAATGGTGCAACAACTATGTTTTTGTGGAAGAGATGTTGTTGTGCGAACCTCCTGGACAGATTTAAACCCTGATCGTCGTTTCTTTGCATGCCCTAAACAGGTAACAATGTGCAAACTTAGGTCGACGATTTTGATTTAATAATCCATCCACTTTTCTGTATAATTGTAGGATTCAAAATGTGGATTTATTGGGTGGGTTGACCCCCCCATGTGTCCAAGATTGACAACTATAATACCAGGATTGCTGAGAACAATCAACATGCATGAGCTGGATTTGGGGAATATGCAACGTGATTCAACAAAACTCAAGATGTATTTGGTTATAAGTTGGGTTCTGCTTCTTTTGGTTATCTACTTTAGGAATTAGGGCTTACATGTTAGGGTGTACTTTTTGGAAGATTGTTGTAATGTTGTGTTTTGGTGTTGGTTTTTCTAAGCTGGAAGTGTTAGTTTTTGTTATAAATTGTAAGCTGAAAGTGTTAGTTTTTGGTTATCAATGGTAACTTGTTTTAATGAAATTGTTAGTTTTTGTTATAAATTGTCTTAGTAGTTTTTGTTATAAATTGTCTCAGTTGAAATGGTTATGATAATAGTGTATGGTGCAATGCTGAAAATGTTAAATATTGACTATGATGTTAACCATAACAGAATACCAGAAAGTACATTACCAATAACTGCTTTAACAAAACAAAAAACCAAACATTACCATTAAGCAGTACCAAAATTATATAGCTATTGCATAACCATGTTCAAAAGTGCATAACCATTACATAACCAAGTTAAAAAGGGCATAAATATTACTTAATAACTATAGTTTTAAAACATTACCAACTATTACAACCACAAATAAAACAAAAAATCTAGTAGCCTACCCTTGCAACATTACCATTAAGCAGTACCAAAATTACATAGCTATTACATAACCATGTTCAAAAGTGCATAACCATTACATAACCAAGTTCAAAAGGGCATAAATATTACTTAATAACTAGAGTTTTAAAACATTAACAACTATTACAACCACAAATAAAACACAAAATGTAGTAGCCTACCCTTGCAACACTTCAAACTTCATTTGCTTGACTGGTACCTCCATTCCCCCCCCCCCCTTACCCTTGCATGTCCTGGCATTATGGCCCTTGTTCTTACACTTACTACATGTCACACTCACAAATTTCCTAGTTAGCTTCTGACTTTCACATTGACCTTGTTGTGGGTTCTCTTTCTGACTTTGGCTTACACTCTTCTCATCAGCAGTCTGCCTCCTTTTCTTTTTTGGTCTTCCTGGCTGCTTGTGGTGTGGTGGAGGGGTAAGGGTTGTTGGACAATCACTCTTAGGCCACATGCTCCTTCCTTTGATGGGGTCGACTGTGAAAGAGTACATGCTTTTCCATGTTTCTAGCCAATACACCTTATGCACATAGGTGTACAGTTCTCCTACTTGCTCACCATTGTCTGCCATTTCATTGATTGTTGCAATTGCATGCTTGCAAGGAATGCCTGTCAACTCCCATTTCCTACAGCTGCAAGTCATCTGCCCCATGTCCACAACATGTTGATCATGCCATGGCCCTTTAACCTGGTACTTACTCACTCCATTCCATCTTGCAGTGTATTGTGAAGCACTTGATATGTTTACATGTAACAACCTTTCACCAGTAGGTGTTAGTGTACATGTGCACTTGTTTATCACCTTCATCATATTACAAACTCTTTTCATAAGATATTCCCTTATGAACTCCAAACAGGTTATTATTGGTTTATCCCTTCCTTTTACGAGCTTACTGTTGAAAACTTCACACAAATTATTCAACAACATATCTGACATTGCCCTACCTATTATTATATAGTACATGTTGGTAAGCAAAATCAATGGGAAATAATGAAAATATATAAAATTATACAAATAAGTAATTACCTGAGAAATGGCTTCTAGCCCAATGATGGGGAGGGATTTTCATAAGCCATTCATATGCTTCCACGTCATAGGATCTGAAATCTCTCATCAGTGTTTCAAACCCCGGGATGGTTGTGGCTTTAGCACAATTCCACAAATGTTCCTTGTACTCTGTTGTCCTCCATACTTTTCTCATATTCTCATAGATATGCCTTAGACAATATCTATGTTCAGCACAAGGAAATATTTGTGCAATAGCAGGTATGAGACCTTGTTTACATGAAGGAAATAGCTAAATTAGTATATAAGTATAAGTTAGTTGTCTAGCAAAATATGTTAACCATAAAAGTACCTTCTGTCTGTCACTGATAAATGTGAAGTTTGAGTTAGCATGAATGTCCAAGTGTGACATCCCCAAAATCTCGGCCAGAAAAGACCGATTTTCATTTATGCTTTTAAAATAAATTCAGAGTAAATCCTTTTGATTTGAAAGAGTTGCGGAATTCGTTCCCAAAAACAAAACATGATAAAACAATGTTTACCAAAGCATTTCATAAAAGAAATGTATTTTTCATTATATAATCAAAATCGGGGTGTCATGTTCCGATATAGACCAATAAGCATAAACGATAACATTACAAGTCATTCAACAAATATTTACATATACAGACTTGTAAACAAAACAACTTGATGGTTCATCCATCTTACACCCTTGCGCCACTTCCTGTAATACAAATAAAACTGAGTGGGTCAGGTGGAGCCTGGTGAGCATATAGGGTTTTCAACCCACAATAAATAATTAAATTAATTATTATCAACCAATAATAACCCAGTTACCCATTCCCGTTATTCTCACTTTACGTCCCTAAAATAACTAACACAAGGGACCTAGTCTAAGAATATTTTCATCGAGGTGACAACACATGCTGCGGGGTTTCCTCAGCAATATAAGTCAAATAAGGCAACCATGAGGGGGATGGAATACAGCGAATGAACACCCAAGTTCATTAACACCTACAGGTTATGAGCCTGCTAGCGTTCCACCGGACTGTCTAGAAAAGTCCGTGGTCGTCATCTAAATTCCGCTAGATGACTGGATCAAAACAACAACGCATTCACACGTATAAACGACAATAAACTTAATACCCTCGAACCATACTTGTATTATTATTGCGTTTATGAAAGGTAGTATACACTCACTTGATCAGAAGATGATCGGACAGCACTACGGCTTGCAGAAGTAGTAATCCTCCGCAGATCTGGAAGATCTCTACGAAAATCGAACTTCTCGCGGGCAGAGCTTCGGCTCGGAAACCGCACTTCTCGGGATCTTCGGGATCTCGGGATTCGCTTCGGGACTCGAGAATATTACCGGGACTTCGGGATGGCTTCGGGGGTAAAAACGTAGAGCTTCGGCACAAAAACGAGAGGAAATTAGCAATTTGGCCGGCTGCCCTCGCATCCTATTTATAGGAGGCTGGAAGCCTCTCGTACGCGGGGCGTACATGCGTACGCGGGGCGTACGTGCCTCAGAAACGTAAGCGCATGCGTCATCCGAAGTGTCGAAACTCTTCGGAGTACGCGGGGCGTACTCACTTACGCGGCGCGTAAGTCGGATCGGATCGATGACTCGCCTTCGGATAATGCTTCCGAATTTTGATTTAAAAATAAATACAAATTAATTAATAAACTTCGGAAATTCGTATCTTCTTCATACGAACTCCGTTTTCGACGTTCTTTATATCCACGGAAAGGTGAGACTACGCTCTACAACTTTCGTTTAGACTCCGTCGGCTAATTTTGAATTTATTTTTATTATTTATTTTTAATAAGCCGGGACAGAAAATTTCGTTATAAATTCATAACTTCTTCGTTTGACGTCCGTTCTCGCCTAACTTTTTATCGCTTTGATACTAACAACGAGATCTTCGATTCTCGTTTAGATCACTAAGGCTAAATATCGCTTTAACGTAAATTTCACTTTTTACGTTATTCAGCGTTGCCGGTTCTGTCGCGAAACTTCGACAGGTCATAACTTCCTCGTTATAACTCGGATTTCGGCATTCTTTATATCTTCGGAAACCTTGTTTCAACTACTACAACATTATCTAAAGATATCAAGTTTATTTTACACTTCAATTTTGATGCTTATTTTTATTCTTAATTAATCAAACCACATAATTAAGCAATTAAGCACAAAACACATAATACTCAAATAATACACTTATATTATTTCAAAACGGGTTACAAAGGTTAACCTAAACCATTACATTGATAAAAATGGCAAGCCCAGAAACACAGGCGTTACACCAAGTCATCTCCAAGACATTCCAAAAACCATTTCCAGCTATCGGTGTTCTCAGTCTCCACAATTGCATATGCTAGGGGATAGATTCCATTGTTGGAATCAACCCCAACAGCTGTAAGAATCTGACCTGGGAATGGTCCTTTAATGAATGCACCATCCAAACCTAAAAAATCCCTCATCCCAATCTTAAACACTTTCTTTAAAGCTCCTAAGCACACATACATCCTTTTGAATTGCCTGGTTGAGTTGTTACAGTTAGGCTCAGACTCCACTTGAATTTTTACAGTTGTATCCACATTTGTTGCTTGTAACTCTAACACATAATCTCTTAAAACTGCATACTTTTTAGTATAGTCTCCGACCACCATTTTTGTTGTGAGAGCTTTAGCCCTAAAAACTTTGTCACTCTAACACATACATCCTTTTGAATTGCCTGGTTGAGTTGTTACAGTTAGGCTCAGACTCCACTTGAATTTTTACAATTGTATCCACATTTGTTGCTTGTAACTCTAACACATAATCTCTTAAAACTGCATACTGTTTAGTATAGTCTCCGACCACCATTTTTGTTGTGAGAGCTTTAGCCCTAAAAACTTTGTCACCCGAAATACTAACCTCATACTTCCTCTGTAGCTCCTCTTGAATTGCACGAATTGGCACTCCAGGATTTGATTCAATCTGATCCATAATCTGTTTCGAAATGAAGGTGGCAGTGCAAGATTTGATTTTTCTGGACTGAAGGCATATGTGATTGCGATTATATGTCTTTACAAACCAGTACTCATTATCATTTTCCCTAGAAGCGTGGAGTCTCCAAGTACACTTGGCCTTTTCTTCAATTACTTCTTTGCCCTTTACCTTTTTTGTGGTAGGTCCACCAACCCTACTTGCATTGACTACCACAGTTCCCTTACAAACAGATGTCAACCTATGTTTGTCATTTTTTGTAAAACAAATATTTCTTCTAGTCTCTAATGCATGCCTATCAATTTCTTTCCTTTAGTTCTTTTTTTTATTTATATTTTTGTCCTACATGGAAGGCCACCTTGTGCACTTCACCATGAGAACACACTCTCTCCTTGCCTAACTGTTTGATGATCTCCCTTCTTTTCCTATCATTGTCTGAGTCTTCACCCATAGAATCCCATTCATCATTGTTAATAACCTCTATATCCTTTACTTCCTCTTGAACATCATTACCCTCATGAAACTTATACACACTCCCTAAGTACTCTGCATCTGTGTCTATACTCATGTAAAAATTCTCCATGTCTACTTCAATATATGGAATTAGGTTATCTTCATCAACCATAAAGTCACTATCTTCACTGTTGTCTTCACTGCTATCTGAATCATCATCATTACTTGCATCTACATCAGCCATGCTGGATGGTTTTTTTGGAATACTTTCATTAAATTCAACCCCATAGAAAGGGTCAAAATCTTCCAACATTTCCTCTTCTACACTATAGTTGTCTTCAAAAGGGACTTCATTTGATTGGTGTTGCTTATTCATAGCAGTACACCCCTCCTCTACACCCTTATTTGCAATAGGTTGCCCCTCCTCTACATCTTCATTCACTAATTTTTCAACCATTTCTACATCAGCATTAGTAGTCACAAGGTCAACTTGATCACCTTCAACAACACTTATTCCTCCTTTGTCTACCCAATCTAAGCAAAGATTTTTACTACATGATGAGCTACCTTGGGTAGGTTTCCAACCTCTGCCCCTACTCAACTCAGGTGTGAAAAACCCATACCTTGCCAAGGTCAACCCTACAGTAGGGGATACGGGTTGAGGTGGTTCCTCATCTTCAATCTCTTCTATTATAACCCTTTTAGGACCATTTGGGGACATGAAATAGGTAACTAACGTTGTTTCTCCATGCTCTGTGTACACTTTTATCAGTTTGTTCTCACTCACGTATTTTGATAGGTTACGTACATCATCATCATTACCTAGAGCTCTTAGTCCAAAATCCAAACCCTCATTGGGCAAACGGAAATGGTAGTAGATGACAGGTGGAACAACATACCCTAAATCTAACATGATGGAGTCTATTTTGTGTACTGAGAATTCTTCTATATCGATCACGTCAATGTATGCTACAACCCCTTCAATATACTTGATGCCTGGAAACTTTGTGAACTTCCCACCATGATGAAGTTCCATACTAAACATGGTGGGATTTCCAGCTTAAAAAAAAACAAAAAACGATTTTTACATTTCAAAAGTGTAAGAACGTGATCAAATACAGAGCATCTTACCATAAATTTGATTGGGATCAATTTCTTCACCGTGTGCTCTGATGGACCACATTGTCAGAACTATTTGCGAAATTTCAACTACAGATTGAAGCTCGATCAGGAAAAGGGTTTGTGATTAGGGTTTTTTTTATCTTCATGTCGTCAAAGGTGGATGAAGGAATAGGAGTAGCCAACTGATAATTAGGGATGATATACACAAATAGGCTACAGAGATTTCAATTGGTGGTAATGTGTAATACAAATGAAAAGACGAAATTACCCTCACATGGAGGGCACGTGCTACACTAAACCAAAGGAAATGGATGGGAGTTAACTCCAGGGACCAAAACCACAAGAAGTTTCATGTTTTGGACCAACCATGCAACTTGAAAACATTTTGGATCTTATCCACAATTTTTGGATAACCACAGGGACGAAAAATGCAGTTTTGTCTTTTGGGGGGTTTTGTGGAAAATTAAATCTCAAAGGGAGTTATGAACAAGGATTCGGCATAATTGGTCCTTTCATTTGCTGTAGATCGAAATGGGTCCAACAATTTATTGAAATGGCAAGTTGGTCCTTGCAAGAATAACAAATGTTCAGTCAATGGGTCATCTACGTCACTCTTCTCTTTCACCACCACTGTTCATTCAACAAACGTGTCATCTTCTCTTTTACCACCGCTTCCACCGCCTATAGGTAGTCCACCGCCTGGATACTTTTAATCCTCATCTCCACCTCTTTAGTCAACTAACGCTTCACCATGGCTCCTCTAATGTTGACCAAATGTTTTGTTGGTTTGATTCCACCCTTCCAGTCGGGCCCGACAACCGTCCGGTTTCAAGATCACAAATTTCCTTCCATCAAAAGGTTTCAACATCGAAAAATTTCCTCCACTGTTCCAATCATTACCAAATCAGTTAAGGTAGGTTTCTACCAGCACGCAGTCTCATACAAGTTTTCTTTTATTGTAACGTCATAAATTCCGAAACCAAAAATTTTCATTTTTTTTTTTTACAATCATCAAAACATTGAGTAATAAGTTTAGGTTCCAATGTAACAATTTATTCACAACCGATTACATAATGAAAGATCACAAAATGGTTTCCCCGAGTGTGTGTACGATCACGCCGGCGCCTTCCCACGGTCCTCGCTAGTACCTGAAACACATAACACAACCACTGTAAGCATAAATGCTTAGTGAGTTCCCCAAAATACAACCTACGCACGTATGCCTTTCCAGGCCTTGACCTTCCGGTCCATGTGTCTCAGGGGACTTCCGTCCCGACTGGGTAAACCTTCCGGTCCTACCCACGTCAACCTTACGGTCCATATGACCACGCCTTCCGGCCCATTACATGTTGCCTTCCGGCCCAAATCAAGCATATCATACACGGCACATATAACGAATAACTTACCACACATAGACATATATCTCATATCATAATCGACCTTCCGGTCACACAGTCAAACCCTTCCGGGTACAGTATAGTGAGAAGACTCACCTCGTATGCCTCGCTAATCGTGAACCCTGGAATCACTCGTGCTTGAACCCTCGAGCTGTAATCCTCCTATGATATCATGAATCTATAATTATTACATGTACCACTAAGGTTGACCATCCATATCAAGTCAACACAGGTTGACCTGGTCAACAGTCTTTGGTCAATTGGACCGGACTCGGCGAGTGCACTATAGTGACTCGGTGAGTCTACGCGTTTTAACCAACTCGCAAGGATTTTCCCTTTGACTCGTCGAGTACTCCCCCGACTCGACGAGTTCCACCTGGGCCTGAATCACGGGGCCACCACAACTCAACTCGCCAAGTCGCAAGGACAACTCAGCGAGTCCCAACTTGACTCGGTCCACCTGTTAAAACCTTTCTAACTCTCTGCGACTCGCTGAGTCACCCACAACTCGGCAGGACTACACACTGGGTGGTCTCAAGGACAATCTTCAAGCGACTCGTCGAGTCTGTTCTTCAGACTCGGCGAGTCCATGCCATGCATCAGCTAAAACTGGCTTTTGCGGTCAGATCCGTTCCATACACACATAGATCTGGCCTTCCCAAGCTTATTTATCACGTAAAGTCTCAGTCTTGGTCGCCATGCAATGCATACAAGGCTCATTTTGGAGAAATATCCTCTAATATGGCAACCCTAGCTTCTAACTCAAAAGAGTGGACATAAAGCTTGTCATATGGGGCCTCCTGGACCTGCTAAGGTCCAGATCTAGGTTCCATATCTCCATTGGACATTTCATACTTCCAATTTAAGCCAAATAAGGTAAGAAGAAACCCTAGATTTGACACATCAAGCCAAAATACGAAGTTAGCTCTGAAAGTTACCTCAAGAAGGTTCCCTTGATGAAATAGAAGCAGATCCAAGCTCCCCAACTCTTCAAGCTTGACCTTCTCCCTCCTTTCTTGCAATAATACAAAAAATGATGAACAAATGGCCTCTTATCACACTCACAAGGGCTCACAGTCGTATGGGTGCACTTAGGGTTCAAGGTGGCCGCAAATGAAGGCCATAAGGTCCTTTAAATAGGGCTTAGGACCGGGAAATTAGGGTTTCATTAAACAGCACGGACTCGCCGAGTCCATCCCTTGGACTCGTCGAGTCCAGACGCGAACCTCCGCCCAAAACCGCGACCCGACTCGGTGAGTTCGACCTCCAACTCGCCTTGTCCCCTCACAGAAAATCAAAAATGTGAAAGTAAAGATACCTGGGGATCCGTGCTGTTACAATTCTCCCCCACTAGAATAAGACTTCGCCCTCGAAGTCCCCGCTAGGCAAATAGCTCCGGATGCTGCTCCCGCATCTGACGTTCCGGCTCCCAGGTCATCTCGGATCCCTTCCGATGCTGCCACTGAACCAATACCAGGGGTACCTCCTTGTTCCTCAAAACCTTAATCTTCCGATCTCTGATGGCTACTGGTCTTTCAACATAATTCAGGCTTGCATCCACCTGAATATCCCCCAATGGAACCACCGCCGATTCATCGACTATACACTTCCTCAACTGCGACACATGGAAAGTGTCGTGAATCTGTCCCAACTCTGCTGGCAAGTATAAACGGTAGGCTACTTGGCCCACCCTCGTGGTCACACGGAAAGGACCAATATATCGGGGGCCCAACTTGCCCCTCTTCCTGAACCGAATCACTCCTTTCCAAGGAGAGACCTTCAGGAGTACAAGATCACCAACTTGAAACTCAAGCTCGGACCGTCGTCTGTCTGCATAACTCTTCTGTCGGCTCTGAGCGGTCAACAACCTCTGCCTGACCAGTTGCATTTGCTCGGTCGTCTGAAGCACGATCTCCGTGCTACCTATAACCTGCTGTCCTACCTCACCCCAACATATGGGGGTGTGAAACCTCCGCCCATACAACAGCTCAAAGGGTGGCATACCAATGCTCGAATGATGGCTGTTGTTATACGAGAACTCTGCTAAAGGTAGATAGGTGTCCCAGCTTCCTCCGAAGTCCAACACACATGCCCGAAGCATGTCCTCGAGTGTCTGAATCGTCCGCTCACTCTGACCGTCTGTCTGGGGATGATATGCAGTACTGAAATGTAACCTAGTACCCAACTCCTCATGAAACTTCTTCCAGAACCTGGAAGTGAAACACTCGTCACGGTCCGAAATAATCAAGATCGGCACCCCATGCCGAGATACTACTTCCCTCACATATAACTCGGCTAACTTCTCCGCAGAAGAACTCTCGCTGATGGCTAGGAAATGAGCGCTCTTCGTTAGCCGATCCACGATCACCCAAATCGCATCGACTCCCCTCGCAGTTCGCGGTAACTTGGTGATGAAATCCATAGTGATTTGTTCCCACTTCCATTCAGGAATCTCTAGCGGTTCCAGCTTATCGTGCGGTCGCTGGTGCTCGTCCTTGACCTGCCGACAAGTCAAGCACCTCTCGACAAACCAAGCGACATCCCTTTTCATACAGGGCCACCAGTACTCCTTCTTGAGATCCAAATACATTTTCGTAGCACCAGGATGAATCGAGAATTTCGATCGATGTGCTTCCTCCAGCAAAATGGTACGCGCACCGCCCACAAACGACACCCAAATCCAACCCTGAAAAGTCATAAGCCCTCGACCATCCGTGACAAATCCTGATACCTGTCCTACAACCCGCTCCTTCTTCTGATGTTCTGGCTTTGCAACCTCCACCTGAGCTCCTCGAATAATATCCAGAATCGGGGTCAATACCGTCAATCTCATACAAATATCTCGGATTGGGGCGCTATCCGCCCTACGGCTCAACACGTCGGCTACCACATTAGCCTTGCCCGGGTGGTACAGGATATCACAATCGTAATCCTTCATCACATCCAACCACCTTCTCTGTTGCATATTCAGATTTGGCTGATCCATCAAGTACTTCAAGCTCTTATGATCCGTGTATATCGTACACCGAACCCCATATAAATAGTGTCGCCAGATCTTGAGGGCAAACACCACCGCCCCCAATTCCAGGTCGTGCGTGGGATATCTCGAATCATGAGGCTTCAACTGTCTCGAAGCGTACACTATCACATGACCCCTCTGCATAAGCACTGCCCCCAAACCCGATATAGAGGCATCACAGTATACCACAAAATCCTCCATCCCTTCCGGGAGTGCAAGCAATGGAGCCTCGCACAATTTCTGACGAAGCGTCTCGAATGAGGACTGCTGCTCCGGTCCCCATGAAAACGTAACACCCTTCCGGGTCATCCTAGTGAGCGGCACAACGATCTTGGAGAAATCCTTGATAAACCTACGATAATATCCAGCCAAACCCAGGAAACTCCTGATCTCGGTGGGCGATCTCGGCACCTCCCACCTCAACACCGCCTCAATCTTGGCCGGGTCGACCAATATCCCTTTCTGGTTAACAAGATGCCCGAGGAACTGGACCTCTCCTAACCAGAAATCACACTTGGAGAACTTGGCATACAGTCTCTCCGATCTCAAAACCCCAAGAATCTCCCTCAAATGTTCCTCATGCTGATCCCTAGTTCTTGAATACACCAAAATGTCATCGATGAATACGATCACCGACCGATCCAGCATCGGTCGGCACACCCGGTTCATGAGATCCATGAATGCGGCCGGGGCATTAGTGAACCCAAAAGGCATCACCACGAACTCATAATGTCCGTAACGAGTCCTGAAAGCAGTCTTTTGGATATCTTCCTCGCGAACCCTCATCTGATGATACCCTGACCTCAAGTCAATCTTGGAAAACCAAGATGCCCCCTGCAACTGATCGAACAGATCGTCGATCCTAGGTAACAGATATCGGTTCTTAACCGTCAACTTGTTCAACTCCCGATAATCGATACACATCCGGTGTGAACCATCCTTTTTCTTAACGAACAAAATCGGCGCTCCCCAAGGCGAGCTACTCGGTCGAATGAATCCCTTTCCCAACAACTCCTGAAGCTGCGAGGATAATTCCTGCATTTCCGGCGGAGCGAGACGATAAGGCGCCTTGGCGATGGGCGCCGCTCCTGGAACCAAATCGATACGAAACTCCACTTGCCTCTCCGGAGGCACACCCGGTAACTCTTCGGGGAACACATCCGAAAACTCGCATACAACCGGGACGTCATCAATCGAATTGGGCCTCTCCGCGATCACACGAGTATCCATCACATAGGCTATGAATCCATCACAGCCCTGCTGCAAACTCTGCCTTGCCCTGGCAGCCGAACAAAACGCTGACCCACACCGGGTCCCCTCGCCATAAACCGTGAGCACTCCCCCACTAGGGTCTCGAATCATCACCAGCTGTCTCTCGTAGTCAATGACTGCTCCAAACTTACTCAACCAGTCCATGCCCATGATAACGCAGACATCCCCCATAGCTATAGGGACCAAGTCTATAGGAAACTCGACCCCAAAAATCTCGAGCACGCATCCTCGAATCACCTCAGTGGTGTATATCGCTTTCTCATTTGCTATAGCAACTCGCACGGGTCGGCTCATCACCTCCCGATCGATACCGATGTGCTGGCTAAAAGCCAACGAAACAAAAGACCGAATCGCACCCGAGTCGAACAATACCAAAGCAGGCACATGATTCACAAGGAAAGTACCTACGCATATAATAATATGAGCACAATATCTCAGTATAAATGAAAAATACATGAAAGAATACATACCGGCCACGACATCAGGCGCCGTGCGGACCTCCTCCGCAGTCAACTGGAAAGCTCTCCCACGAGCCTTCGGAGCCTCGGCCTTCACTGGCCGAACCTCGGGAACCCTGGCAGCAGGCGTAGATCCCTGGCGAAGCTGGGGGCACTCGGCCTTCCTATGGCCAGTCTGGTTGCAATGAAAGCAAACCATGAATCCCTTGGGGCAATCTCTAGCAATGTACCCCTCCTTGCCACACTTGTAGCAAGCACCCGATCGACATGCCCCTTCGTGACCCTTGCCGCACTTTCCGCAAGTGCGGCTCTTCTGACCTCCGGATCTCGAATCGGCGGACTTGATCCGCTTGGCTGCCGGCTGAGACTGAGCCGGCCACCGATCCACCCGTTGAGACTCGGCCTCCTCCCTGGCCTGGGTCTCAGACTCGATCTCATGCTTCCTGGCATTCGCCTGAAGCTCAGTAAAAGTCTGATATGACGAGTTCGATACGAACTCCCGGATATCCCACCCCAGCACTCCCAAATACCGACTCATCCGAGCCTGCTCCGTGGACACCTGTTCGGGGCAGAGCATCGCCCTCTCATGAAACTTCCGCGTGATCACCGTAACAGAATCATTACCCTGCTTGAGGGTCAAGAACTCCTGAACCAACCGTTCCCTCTCCACCGGGGGAACATACTCGTCTCTGAACATATCAGTAAACCTCTCCCAAGTCACAACTGAGACCTCTGCCAGAGTGAAGTTCGCCGTCACGAACTTCCACCAATCCTTTGCTCCCAGGCGGAGCTAGTTCAAGGCGAACCGTACCCTCAGATGCTCCGGACATGAACAAGTATAGAAGCATCCCTCGATATCAGCAATCCATCTCATCGCAGCAATCGGATCCTGCGTCCCGTCAAACTCTGGTGGCTTCGTGTTGCTGAACTCCCGGAACAGCAACGAGTCACCCCCCTGTGGTCTGGTAGCGGCCACAGCTGCAGTAGCTGCAGCGGCGGCAGCCTCAGTCAACGCACCGTACCGCTCATCAAATGTCTCCATCAGCGTGGTCTTAATAGACCCAAACATCTCCGGAATCTCGGCCCGGATCGCTGCAACTACCTCCTCATGAATCATCTGACGAAGCTCCTCGTCAGTCACACCACTCGTACCAGGTCTGTGTCGTGGTCCAACCATGATGTCTTTGAAATACAACATAAAAATATCAGAGACTCTATCGGGCATAATCGCACTCGATAACGCAGTCCTACTCAGTCTCCGTTACCCAGGGATTCTTACTTGGGCTGCCCACTGACCCGGTGTCCTTGGTAGTACGGGCCCAATACTACCAATTACACCGCGTCGGTATTCACCCCAAGTCCTCCTCCCCGAACCCCGAATCCTGAGTACTCTATTCTTATCATACACTCGTTACCCACTCGCTCTCAAGCACCTCATAGAAGCAGGTTTCCCTAGACTAAGGCATCACAAAATCAGGCCACTCTAGTCCTAATATGTATACCTAGTCTACTAGCATGCGTATCATATCATATCATATCTCGTAACACATATTGTAAGAGTATTTTGGGGATTTTACCGTTCGGGCGCTGGCTGATCGTACACACTCTTTCTTCTTTGGTTGTCTCAAAATCACTTATCAAAATTTTTTTTGATTTATTAATTAAAATTTTCTCAAATCCCCGGTTTGAGTTCAGTTACGCCCGAAGGTGTACCCGAATCCCTCAAACCAAGGCTCTGATACCAACTTGTAACGTCATAAATTCCGAAACCAATTTTTTTTTTTTTTTTTTTTTTTTTTACAATCATCAAAACATTGAGTAATAAGTTTAGGTTCCAATGTAACAATTTATTCACAACCAATTACATAACGAAAGATCACAAAATGGTTTCCCCGAGTGTGTGTACGATCACGCCGGCGCCTTCCCACGGTCCTCGCTTGTACCTGAAACACATAACACAACCACTGTAAGCATAAATGCTTAGTGAGTTCCCCAAAATACAACCTACGCACGTACGCCTTTCCAGGCCTTGACCTTCCGGTCCATGTGTCTCAGGGGACTTCCGTCCCGACTGTGTAAACCTCACGGTCCTACCCACGTCAACCTTACGGTCCATATGACCACGCTTTCCGGCCCATTACATGTTGCCTTCCGGCCCAAATCAAGCATATCATACATGGCACATATAACGAATAACTTACCACACATAGACATATATATCATATCATAATCGACCTTCCGGTCACACAGTCAAACCCTTCCGGGTACAGTATAGTGAGAAGACTCACCTCGTATACCTTGCTAATCATGAACCCTGGAATCACTCGTGCTCGAACCCTCGAGCTGTAATCCTCATATGATATTATGAATCTATAATTATTACTTGTACCACTAAGGTTGACCATCCATATCAAGTCAACACAGGTTGATGTGGTCAACAGTCTTTGGTCAATTGGACCGGACTTGGCGAGTGCACTATAGTGACTCGGCGAGTCTACGCATTTTAACCAACTCGCAAGGATTTTCCCTTTGACTCGTCGAGTACTCCCCCGACTCGACGAGTTCCACCTGGGCCTGAATCACGGGGCCACCGCGACTCAACTCGTCGAGTCGCAAGGACAACTCGGCAAGTCCCAACTTGACTCGGTGCACCTGTCAAAACCTTTCTAACTCTCTGCGACTCACTGAGTCACCCACAACTCGGCAGGATTACACACTGGGTGGTCTCAAGGACAATCTTCAAGCGACTCGTCGAGTCTGTTCTTCAGAATCGGCGAGTCCATGCCATGCATCAGCTAAAACTGGCTTTTGCGGTCAGATCTGTTCCATACACACATAGATCTGGCCTTCCCAAGCTTATTTATCACGTAAAGTCTCAGTCTTGGTCGCCATGCAATGCATACAAGGCTCATTTTGGAGAAATATCCTCTAATATGGCAACCCTAGCTTCTAACTCAAAAGAGTGGACATAAAGCTTGTCATATGGGGCCTCCTGGACCTGCTAAGGTCCAGATCTAGGTTCCATATCTCCATGGGACCTTTCATACTTCCAATTTAAGCCAAATAAGGTAAGAAGAAACCCTAGATTTGACACATCAAGCCAAAATACGAAGTTAGCTCTGAAAGTTACCTCAAGAAGGTTCCCTTGATGAAATAGAAGCAGATCCAAGCTCCCCAACTCTTCAAGCTTGACCTTCTCCCTCCTTTCTTGCAATAATACACAAAATGATGAACAAATGGCCTCTTATCACACTCACAAGGGCTCACAGTCGTATGGGTGCACTTAGGGTTCAAGGTGGCCGCAAATGAAGGCCATAAGGTCCTTTAAATAGGGCTTAGGACCGGGAAATTAGGGTTTCATTAAACAGCGCGAACTCGCCGAGTCCATCCCTTGGACTCGCCGAGTCCGGACGCGAACCTCTGCCCAAAACCACGACCCGAATCGGCGAGTTCGACCTCTAACTCGCCGAGTCCCCTCACAGAAAATCAAAAATGTGAAAGTAAAGATACCTGGGGATTCGAGCTGTTACATTTATGTTCCCTGGGTTGTGTTGAATTCGCGTTTTCCTTTCTTTTTTCACAAATTTCTAATTCCTGATTGTTTGTTGTGATGTTTGAAATAAGGTCGTAAATAGAATTGGCAACATCCCAAAACGAATCTAAATTTCAACCTAAAAGGTACGCTAGATAGATTTCACTTCTATTTATTGTTGTTGGTTTACTTTAAGGAAAAACGTAACAATATTTGTAAAAGCTAGATTGGATTGCTTATTTGGATGAAAACTGAAATTGTTGAGTTTACTTCTATTTATTGTTGTTGGTTTACTTTAAGGAAAAACGTAACAATATTTGTAAAAGCTAGATTGGACTGCTTATTTGGATGAAAACTGAAATTGTTGAGTTTCAGAGTGTTTGATTTTGATATATCATGGGCCTTTATATTAGATATACAAATTTAAGAGAAAGATGTTCAAAAACAATCCACAAACGACAAGGGTTATCAGTTGTTTTGTGTATTGCCTTTAAGGTGTTTGTCAAAATGCCTACTTTTTAATGTGTTTGTTAAAATGATCATTGCACCCTTACAAACCCTTATGTCCTTTTTTTTTTTTTTTTTTTTTTTTGTTGCAGATTTTGCTCATGAATCTGCAAAATGCACATCTAGGTGCTGACTAGCACATGTGAAAGTTACAAAAAGCTCTCAAAGGTTTGTATCATTTTATATGCAATGCAGATTATAGAACATGAAAATGGGCACGATGATAGCGTCTTCTTTGATGGATGAACAATGGAGGAAAAGTTTTCTTATTACAACCTTTTTTGGAATGGTATGCAATATGCACATAATTAGATATAGCGATAATCACACAATAAAAAAACACTATATGATCTACATTTAATAAATCAACCATTTTTTTTGTACAAATAGCACAAAATAACCACCTATTTTGCAACAGGTCAGTTGCAAAATTACTTTTTACAGACTATATTTTTTCAAAATTGCATCATATTTTTGCAAAATATTTTAAAACAAAATTATAATAGTATAAGTTTGCAGATAATGCGGTTCCAAAACAATTACTTCCCTTTTTGCTAATAATGGATTGGATTGTGAATTTGCAAATATTGCTTACTTTAATGGTGGGAGAATTGCATTCCAGGTGATTCGGTTACTGCAAATGCAAATGTTTTATTCTTTACAACATTTTGAGTCACTTACAAGGCACAATACCACCTAAATAGGGTTCAACACAACTACAAGGCATGTGAAATATGAACTATGCAATATCACTACTCTCACAAAGTTGTAAGTTGTTACCTGATTTTCTTTCTCCACTAAGGGCAATTTGGATATTTTACTATACGATTAATATATTTCAACTTATAGATTAGGGACCTCGGATGCATGCATACGGTAGATTGTCTCTGAACGAGACTAAATGACCATTTTACTCTTATATTTAAAAAAAAAAAAAAAAAAAAACAAAAAAACAAATTTCACAGTATTCATGACAGAGGAGTTCGGAAAAAAAAAAAAAAGGCCAAATATCCATCTATGAATGAAAATCAGTAATTATTTTTTCCCTAATAAATGCAGGTGAATACTAACTTGGTTTTAGTTGGCAATGCACAAAAATAAGTCTCAGCAATTAATTCATATCCTTCACTGCTTCTTTATTTCTTTAAATTAATTTATTATTATTATTATTATTATTATTATTATTATTATTATTATTTACTTTTTTACTGTTTCAGATATTCAATTTTAGCAGGGGAAGATTAATAAGTAAAACAATTGTGGAAAGTGAGGTTACCACTCTGTATTCAATACTCAATTTTTTTTTTTACTTTTTTTTTTATTATTTCAGATATTCAACTTTTTTTTACTCTTTGTCGCTCACACTAATGTTAAACTTCTAATTTTGTTTATTGGTTAATTTTACATGTCTCATAGGCTGGTGCAACCACAATTGCAGACGCCAGGATCCGAGATCTCCCTATCATTCTAAACGATTACATTGCTGACCAGGTAATTTTCTTATTAAAGTTGATTTTAGAATGCAAGGATAAAAATGTCATTTTTCTCTAACACCTCAGAAATCTGATATTATGCAGGAAGTTGGAAATGTATCCTATGTAGTGGAAAATGGATATGAGAAATTTTCAACGTCACCAAAAAAGATCGCAGAAATTGTTGGTGAATGGTTTGGTCCTAAAGCACATGAACTCAAGACTATGATAGGGCTTGATTTGAATTTAAACTATCACAGATCAATCATAAACATCGAATATTAAAACACAACATAAATTCAATTTGGGCACATATTTGTTTATTTCTATTTTTTTTAAGAAGACTCAATAAGGACAGAAGAACAAGAGGATAACATGAATAATGGTACACAAAAATTAGTCGGAAAAAGAAATTTATAAATAAAAGCAGATGAAAAGTCAACATACCTACGATGTGTAAATGAGGCTAATTTTCGATGTCGTTTTCGTGTTATGCTCTAATTTTTATCTATGTTTTCAAATGATTCCTTATTTAATCATTATACTTGAATTCTGAATATGTTTTTTTGTTTGTGTGTGTAGCTTTAAGAATCCAATATATGTGTTTTAAAAAAAAACAATAGATCTCAGTTTACTTTTACTTTATTTTATTTTTAAGCATCATTCATAATCAACCAACTATGACACCCATAATATGTTTAGTTGGTTTTATTTGATATTAAGGGGGGGGGGGGGGGTCCTATCTAGTTTTTATTAAATATATTTCAGTTTATGGTTATTTTAATTAATATCACAATAATTATTCACGATAATCGTTTTAATGTTTTATTATTCATTTAATTACAAACAAAGTGTTGATGATAAATTTGGAGAGTTGCAGGAAGTAGGAACAGAGATTAAGCTCCATAGAAATGGCATGTGCGAGGTTTGTCACTCTAAAAGCTATCCATGGAACGTGGACGCACTCGCAACTCCTCCGCCCTCGTATTCATACTTCCGGCATCGTTAGGGCTTTCTCCTCCCTCAAGTCGCCGCCGTCTACAGCAGTGTTCTACGAGAAACACGGTCCTCCGGATACTGTCACCAAGTTATATTCTCTCTTAATAATTCGGCCTCTGTTACAGTTTTAATTACCAAATGATGAACTCATTAAAAAAAAACTTGTGTGCAGAGTAATCGAACTTCCACCAGTTCCAGTTGGAGCAAACGACGTGTGTGTTAAAATGCTTGCTGCCCCCATCAATCCATCTGACATTAATAGAATCGAAGGTTTGAAATGACACTTATTAATCCTATTCATTTGTTGTTGCTATTGGTTCCCGTTTTATGAAGTTTCTCACTAGACGATGACTCGTAATTACCGGTATGCGTAAATTTTCCTTTATCAATCCTAAATTTTCTTTGATTGATTGTTAAAACTGGATAGAGGATGATGTGATTGGCACATATGTCTCAAATCTCCATGAATCACGGATCGAGGATGCTAGTTGCTTAACCTAATTCTTATCTTTTGAATCGAAATACCAAAAAGTCAACCAAATACTAGAAACTCCCTCTTACATTTATTCAAATAATCAATGCATTACCTGATGAAATTCATCCAATCTCTAGTAATATCTTTAGTTTAAAACTACCAAAGTGTTTTTGGCATCTAGTATCAATGAAATCAGCAATCCAACAATATGAAATCACTGTAACTTTTCATAATGTTACATATACACATAATGTTGAGCATTGGGGTTTTACATGCTCATGTAGGTGTCTACCCTGTGAGGCCACCACTCCCAACTGTTGCAGGATATGAAGGTGTTGGAGAAGTACACTCAGTAGGCTCAGCAGTACAAGGTCTTTCTCCTGGTGATTTGGTTATGGCATCTCCACCTTCACCTGGTAGACTCTTGATTTCAATCAATGATGATAGCTTTGTAGTACAAATTACAAACCCATGCACATACGAATCATGTGTTTGAATCAATAAAGGTTTTCTTGTTAGGGACATGGCAGACACATGTTGTTAAAGATAAAGATTTCTGGCACAAAATCGATAGAGGTACACCAGTTGAATATGCTGCAACAGTTACAATAAATCCTTTGACTGCACTAAGGATGATAGAAGACTATGTGGATCTCAAATCAGGTGCTAAAATGTCTGTTTTTATCATTATTTTCCAGTGTACTTTTATGTAATGATTTTATGTCTATACATAAGTAGGGGATGCAATTGTGCAAAATGGAGCAACCAGCATGGTTGGACAGTGTGTGATTCAGCTTGCTAAACTTCGTGGCATCCATACCATTAATATTATAAGGGACAGGTCAGCAAACAATTTCCCATTTTGCCCGTTTTGTATACTTCAGTGCTTGATTATTTGTAATTTTGTTTGATTGGTGGATTTTATTCACATGTAGGCCAGGGTCAGATGATGCGAAAGAGAAACTCAAGAAACTTGGTGCTGATGTCGTGTTTACCGAGAGCCAGCTTGATGTGAAAAATGTCAAGGGCTTTTTGGTAATTTTCATATGAAAAACCCACAAACTGTGTTGTTATTTTTTCATTGCTTCATCTGTCAAGGTATGATATGATTTAAACTCTTTCTTTTTTTCACTTATTCAATTTGTAGGATAATTTACCTGAACCTGCACTGGGATTTAATTGTGTTGGTGGTAATGCTGCTTCTTTGGTTCTTAAATTCTTAAGGTAAGATTAGTCCTTTTTTTTTTTTTTTTTTTTTTTTTTTTTTTTATTTCATATAATTTTAAGGTTTCTTTTGGAATAAAATATGAATAATGGTTTCAGGCAGGGTGGAACAATGGTGACATATGGCGGAATGGCTAAGAAGCCTGTAACTGTATCAACTTCATCCTTCATATTTAAAGTAAGCAATCAATTTTATCATTCATTCATATTGCAAATGTCATAAAAACACAACCTATTAATATTATAACCCAATAATCATGAAAATGAGTGTTTATGAATTATGATGATAATTTGAATTCGTATATACACCTGCATGCAGGAGCTTTCGTTGAAAGGATTCTGGTTGCAAAAATGGATTAGCTCAGATAGGAAAGAAGAGTGCAGAGAAATGATAGATTACCTTTTGGGATTGATTCGTGAGGGAAAATTGAAATACGAGTAAGTCCTTAATTTATTCCAATTAAGGAAAATAAATAAATGAGTGTGAATGTGTCAAAAGTTGGGACTTAATTTTTTTTTTTTTTTTTTTGGCAGTATGGAGCTTGCTCCCTTCAATGAGTTTCACGCAGCATTAGACAAGGCACTTGGGAAGCTCGGAAGCCAACCTAAGCAAGTCATTAAGTTCTAATTCCACCTAATTATGACAATCTACTTCTAACCTTGTATCTTGTCTTTGATATTTACAAAATAATAATAATAATAATGAAAGTTGTTCCTTTGACATCAAGTGTGCATCTTCTCTTTTAATATTTAGTCACTTTAAGTATTTGTTTCGAGGGCAATTCATAAAAACTAAGAGTAAATTACATTTTCAGTTTTGGTCCCAAAATGTTTTCTTTTGTAATTTTGGTTCTTATTTAAGGTTCTTGTAATGTTTTTAATCCCTGTTTCAGATTACATTGATTATATTTCATTTTTTTACGTGAATCTTCAAATATGGACAGAATCTGTAAAAGAATTTTTTGAAACCAAAATTAGTTATACTCAAGGATAAAAAATGTAAGGTTACGTTTGGTTGTGGAAAATTTTCCAGTTTTTTAGGAAAATTTTCCAAGTACAGAAATTTTGAAAACGCGTTTGATTCGTTCAGTTTTCCAAAGTTTTCTAAGAAAATGAAAATTTCCAGTTTTCCAAATTGTATGTAAATTAGAAAAGTGATTTTTATAGTTTTCCAAATTTCTAGGATGGAAAATGAAAACTCTACCCGTTCCAACCAAATGCGTTTTCATTGAAAATTGAAAATAAAAACTCAACCCTATTTTCTGAAAATATTTTCATAGAAAATGAAAACAGTTTTTCACAACCAAAAGCATCCTAATTTATGCTAAAAAGTAAAACTTTGTAACTATAAATACTTTAAAACTTAATCAATTAATTCAAAAAAAAAAAGTGTAATTGACAATCAACTCTTCAAACTTTAACTAAATTTTTAATTATTATCAACTTAAATTAAGTTGCATGATAATCGTGTTGTTATCTTTATCCAACCGCATATTGGCCAGTTTCAATTGATACTTATTTATAGTTCAAGAAAATTAAATAAACTTTTTTTAATGATTTGATAGAATCAAAACATTTGCCCTGATGACATCAAACGATAGTACTTGATCGTAGCCAAAAAGTCAAAACCATCTCCCTTAAAATAGGGGAAATGGCATAAAAACTTACATAATTTTTATTGGTTTTATCTTCTTTTTTGCTTTTACATGGATAATTTTCATTAAACTTTCTAGTTTTACCATTTTTTCATTGGTTTTCAGGTTTCCTTAAAGTGAAATTTGTAGGAAAAACCTTAAGTTTGTAAGAATTTTACAATTTTACCCTAGGTATTATTATTATTTTTTTTTTCAATTTTATCCGATAATTTTTATGCAACATATTGATTTTACTCTTTTTTTTTTTTTTTCGGGTTCATGCTGATTAAATGTTTTGTGTTGATTGGACTTGTTTGCTTAAGTATTATGCAGTGACGGAGCTAGATGGAACGTTGAAGTACTGCAGTACCCCAAAAAATTGTTATATATATATATATATATATATATATATATATATATATATATATATATATATATATATATATATATATATATATATATATATATATATATATTATTTGTAAACATATTTTATGTTATTGTAGCTCCAACTAAAGAAATTATAACATGTTTTTAATGTTCGATATTAGATAACTACATATAATATATTTACAATGTTTGTACCCTATATCAAAATAGTTCCGCACTAGTACTTTGTTACTATCAAACCTATTGTGATTCAATTGCTAATTCCTGAAAAGATGTCTTTGGGATTATAGGAATCATTAGACTATGGAGTACTAAAATAAAGTGTATGAATCCCATAGATGCTTAATTATAAGAGCGTCTACATCGGGTCTTGCAAACCTTTTTCAAAATCAAATTGAATGCCACATAGGATTTTCATAGTCTGCAAGGCTTGCAAAGGCAAATTCTATGGCCCACATGGATATTTAAAATTTAATACAAGGGATATCTTTGATTTTCTAAATATTTTTTGAAGGCTATTTTGATTTTAAATTGAAAAGCAAACCAATTAAATTGAAAGGCAAACTAATTAAAGTTTGATCACTCGAGAAAACTTAAAAGAGTTTTATGCCAAATTCCCCTTCAAATCTTCAAAACTTAAATTCAAATCAATCTCTTGTCTAACGAAAACTAACAAAAAATTGATCTACATATTCAGACACACGACCCTTCTGCAAAGCAAAAAAACACAAACTCCAAATGGATATACAACTCTTAATACACAAAGTACAAGCCACTAAAGCAGTCCTCTCATATCATTTGTTATATGATATGTTGTTACTTCTCTGGTTCAAGGCTGCAAGCAAGAAACTCACTGATATTATTCTGTCTTTCAAAAACTCAACAACATACCATTTAACTTCCATCAAAACAAAAAAGATTTTCAAGACAAATTTTGAGATAAATATCTCAAAAAACTCAGAATCAAGATTACTCAGCCACTTCACTTTCAGTATCTGGATTAAACTTCAAAGTTTCTTCCCAAATAAGCTCCTTCACATCTTCCTCACTTAAAGTTGCTTGCTCAAAATCAAACATAAATGGAGACGAACAAATCGGCTCCTCATTTATCTCATGTAGACTTTGCAAAAACGGGTGATTTAGCGCTTCTTCAACTTTTTAAAACGTCACAAAAATGTAAATTGTATATTAATACAATAAAAAGTAGTTAATAGATAAAGTCAAGAAAAGATGTTTTCCTGATTAAGCCCTTACCAGTTATGCGTTTGGAAGGATCAAAAACCAACATTTTCTCTGCAAGATCGATCACAAGTGGGGACAAATTTGGAAACTTGTGTTGAAAAGTCTTGGAGGGTATATGAGGAAGTTGTTTCACATACTTTCGAGCATTCTCACTTCTCAAAAATCCAAGATCCGAGTCATCTGGAGAACCAAGAAGCTGTATTGTATTCAACAGATAAGATATAATAAATAATAAAGTTATATTTTTATTGTCTTTTGAATTGTATTTCCATTAGTAGGAATAATTTATGTTACCTCAGTTATAAGCTGCAATTGTTGAACATAATCTTTACCAGGAAACAGAGGCTCCCTCAAAGCAATCTCCATTAAAATACAACCAACTGACCAAATATCAATGGCTGTGATGTACTCTGAGCAATTAAGCAACAACTCAGGGGCTCTATACCACCTTGTCACAACATATTCTGTCATGAAATCACTCTCAGATGTTGTTCTTGCAAGCCCAAAGTCACAAATCTTTAAATCACAATTAGCATTCAGAAGCAAGTTGCTTGGTTTTAAATCACGGTGTAAAACGTTTGCAGAGTGTACGTATTTTAGCCCACGAAGTAACTGATACAAAAAATACTGCCAAACCAAATACAATGGAACTATTGTTAATAGTTTTCATTATAAAAAGATTCATGAATTTGTCATAAACTGACCTGACAATGATCATCTGTTAGTGCTTGAGTAGAGCGGATGATTTGATGCAGATCGGTGTCCATTAATTCATACACAATGTAAACATCGTTGAAGTTTTCTTTGTTTGGTGGGCGTATGATGTCTTTGATTTTGATGATCTGTAAAAAGATTTTGTGTATTAGATGCTATGAGTTTGGAGTATTTTCGGAATAAAATTTACTTACATTCTCATGATCCATATGGGAGAGGAGTTTGATTTCACGTAAAGTCCTCTTGGCATCGATACTGTTATCAAATGCATTCCCAATTTTCTTGATTGCAACATCTTCCTTTGTTTCAGAATCTTTAGCACAACTACAATGGAAAACAGTGACAATTTGGTTAGGTTATGTTATAAGAAAACCATAAATAAGATTAACGTTTGAAATGAATAATAGGCAATTTATGATAATTTAGCAACAACCAAACCCCTAACTTCATAATAAGCTCACAAATTGAATTTCTTCAATTGGTTCTTCAGAAGAAGCAAACCCTAATACCCCAAGATTACAAGGGAAAGAGAAAACAAGGAAAGAACAGCTATAAATTAAGACAAAGGGGTGCTTCCACATATTGAAAAGAGGAAATTCATGAATTCTCTTTTGTGCTAATTTTATTTTGAAACCATAGGAACTCACTGTTGAGCTAGTTGTTCACTTGTTCTTCATTAATTTCACAATTTATTTTCAGATTGACAACATTTCTAATATAGCCACTGCATCAATTTTCATTTCAAACGTTAGCACCAATCGAAATCATTGCAACTATTATTGTACTGATACTAATTCATAACTTCATAAGATGTAAAGATTAGACTAATAGTCAATCTCCCCGTTGTAATGCGTGTCCCCAAAATGCTGCAAGTTCAGCTGACGTAAGGGAGCAACATATCATAAACATCTAAGTGCCAGCCCTTGTAAACTTGTGAAATTAGAGACACAGAAATTTAGATTCGACGAACACAAAACATAGAGATGAATTAGCGTGATTACCAAACGATGCCGTATGCACCACGGCCTACAGGTTGAATGGGAGGAACGTACTTGGAAGAAACCTCGAATAGGTTTCCAAGTACGTTGTAATGAATGTATTTGCCACCGTACGCCGGAACTCCTTTTAACACTGCTCCTTCACCTCCACCTTTAGATTCATCGCTCTCCATTGATTCTCTCTTAATCTTCAATAGAGTCGGATTTTCGATGCGAAAGCAGATGATTTCTACTGATATAGGCGATTGCTATGGATTCAAAATCGAAGGGGGGAAAGCGACTGATTTGAAGGAGAGGAGGACAATGGGTTTGGAGGGTTTTTTATTTTAAATCTGGGGAAAAGGGCACGCACGCAATAACATTTCAAACATAGGGCTAATAGCCTAATGATAAAATCGCAAAAATGGTCATGTGGTTTGTCGATGTGGTTTGTGGAGGTAAGTTCCAAAAAATAGTTTCCTAACAAAAAAGTCTTTATTTGGTGATTGAGTTGTAGATTTGATCCCTAAAATTAATATCCGTTAGTTCACTCTGTTAAATCTGCTCAAATAACTATTTTACCCTTCAATATATATTTCAATTAATTTTTATTAGTATAGATATTATCTAGTGGGCCCCACTTACACCCTATTTTTCAAACACAACCCTACCACCTACCTCTTTCCCAACCCAAAATACACTCCCATTGTCTTCTCCGACTAGCCCATGTAGTCTTCTCCGATGACACGTCAAATTTTTTCGATAGGAAAAAGATTGAAAGCAAAAACACTAAATTACAAAAACCAAAAATTTATAAACCCACCACTATGAACATCATCACCATTGTCATCCACTGTTACCTCACCCGTACACCCCATCCAGAAGCTAGACCCAAAAGAAACCAAAATCAATAGAATCAAATGATGCCAAAATCAATTTCCCATCATCAATAATCGGTTCACTGTGTTTTTGATCCTCCAAAATCTATAATAAGGGAATCAATGTAAATTTATAATGAAAAGAAACCAAATTGCCAACCTAGATTACTCAAAAAACATATATGTTGTTGTACAAAACAATAAAAAATCTTCAAAACCAATAGGATATTCAAATCAAGATACAAAACTAATATTGCTTCATCTTCGTTTTCATGGATGAAGAAACACAAAATAAAGTGGAGTTAGCAGTGGGGAAGATGAGTTTTACAGGAATGAAGGATGAACAAAGAGAATGATAAAGGATAAAGGTTCTTGACAGTTAGGGTAGATGCCTGACGGGAATCTGAACTTCAGATTTGTGTTTGCCTCTTAGAGATGGCGGCCTTCTTGGTGTTGCAGGTCTTGCAAGTATACGACATCTTCAAGATGATGTTGAGGCTTATATCGGGTAGAATTGTGAGAGAGACATAATAGCAATGACGGTGGTTGCTAGTCATAAAATTGTAGTGGTAATAGTGGTGCTTCGCCACCGGTAGGTGATGGTATGATCGGCAGGAGAATGAGGATGTGGTTGTTTAGGGGTATGGGTTGTTCCACTGTTCAATCATCATTCGTGGGCAGCGACAATTGCTAGATAACCAGTAGGAGTGATCATCATCTCTAGCCACACTTATCCACGGTAGAGCAAATCAGGATTTGAGAAGGAGTTTTCCCCCTTTGGTTGT
Organism: Lactuca saligna; assembly: GCF_052625555.1. NCBI lineage: Eukaryota > Viridiplantae > Streptophyta > Magnoliopsida > Asterales > Asteraceae > Lactuca > Lactuca saligna. The sequence continues at coordinate 89,415,399 of NC_136424.1, read as the reverse complement.
GCAGGTGAATGGAAGTAGAGTAGATCAGAAGTGATGAGATGAAAAGTATGTGAAAGGAGGTAGAGGTGAGTGTGAGGAAGATGAGGAGATATAAGAGGCCGCAGATGGTGTTTTATGTCAACGAGAGAGAGAGAGAGAGAGAGAGAGAGAGAGAGAGAGAGAGAGAGAGAGAGAGAGAGAGAGAGAGAGAGAGAGAGAGAGAGAGAGAGAGAGTTCTTTTGTCTTTTATTATTAATAATTTATAAAAAAAGGGAAATATAATTAATAGTTAATAAAAATGAAAATAAAGGGTAAAAAAGTCATTTAAGCACACTAATAGACTGAAACTAACGGATGTTAGTTTTCGGGATCAAATCCACTACTCAAAAACCAAATAAGGACCTTTTTTGTTAAGAAACTATTTTTTGAACCTTACCCAAAGAAATCGGCAAGCTATATGGACAATTTCTGCAATTTTGTCTAGACTAATATTAATAATATTTTCAAATTTTGATTAGTTTTTTGTAAAGGTCACATTCTCTTTTCTTTTATTGCATTAAAACTAATAAAAACTTGGAACGATGTTAACTTAAGGTTTTTAATTGATTTATCAAATATGGAGAAAAGCTATCAATCGTTTTTTTAGAAGTCGTTCAGTACAAAAACATCATGTTTGAGTAGGTTATGTATTGGCAAAAGTAGTAGTACATTAAACATTTTTTTTTGTAGTGTTTGTCATAAGGAAAATTTTGAACATAACCAATAAACTATTTAATCGTTCATAGTTAGCTACTGAATTTATTTTTAGGTTATTGACATAAAAACCTTAAAATTTATACAAAATGTTCGGTTATGTCCCAAGTATATTTTTTAGTGTGTTTATGCTTCAAATATCGATTTTTTTTTCATTTTTACCCCCTAACTGTGTTTTAAAAGCCGGTTTGAACCGTCGGTTGAACCGAAAACCGGAGGTGATGATGGTTCGCTTTGGACCGATTTTATAATAATTTACTGACCGGATTGAACCGGCCGGTTTTGGTAAAAAATCGGTTCAACTGACTGAATTGAACCGGAATGGACTAGACAATCTTGGATTTTTGTGTTTGTTTTGGGCTTCTTTGTTTGATTTTGGCTTCTATAATGATTGTTTTTATACGTTGCATTCTATTTACGTTTGTAATACTAAAAAAATGACAAATTTTGTACTCAATGTATGCAGGATAATTAAAAATATATAAAAATATATAATAATTGGTTTGACCATTCGGTTGAACCGTAAAACGTCACCAAACCGGTTCAATTAAAAAACCGGTTTTTAAAATATTGTTCCTGGTCGGTTTTTACCTTCAACAACCGGTTATCCAAGCTAAGTGACATTGATTGGGCCCATTCCTACCGATGTGGAGAAGTTGCTGCCGAATCTTTAACTAAAAACATGGAATTAGGAATAAGAAATGGGACCAAAAGTATTCGAACATGGGTCACCTCCTAAACTTACAAGCAAGCAACCCACATCTTCTTCTCATTTTTGCTACGCAATTAAATATATCATGATAAATTTTGTTTATTGGAAAACAAAACAAAGTTTAATAGAGATTTAAACTCCCGAATTCTTCTAAAAGACAAACACATCCACCACCAAGCTTAACATAACTCACATGACTTTTCTGCTGAAAGATTAGTATATATCCATTATCGAACGCTGCAACATTTTATATATATATATATATATATATATATATATATATATATATATATATATATATATATATTCCTTTCTAATAAATAAATAGCTTGAATCTCCTAATACCATGTGTCAAAGTCTTTAATTGGCACGTGTATACCTCTTAATCTTCCAAGGATTGGTTTCCTGCTCACATCCACGTACATCCCAAAAAATCAAGAAACAAATACTAGAAATCTGCAATTACCGAGTCTTTTTGCTACTAATTAGCAAGATCAAAACCTATTTCATGGAAATCCATTCCTAAATTAAAGGTCAGCCTATTTATTTATACGATTTCTGCTCTCGCTCGACTACTCCCTTCTTACTGATCGAAGATTGTTGTTGCCGGTTAATTCTTTGATTTTTTTTCTGCTTTTGTGTTTTGTTATGTATCTGCAGATAAGTAGAGATCGATCAATCATATATAAATCATAACCAGCATAAACAGATTGCAACCTTCATCCACACCTTTCAATTCCGCATCTGAGGAATTTAATCAATTTTGTTTTTAGGGTATTATGCATTTCTTATGGTAAGTATAATCTTCTTCTGTTATTTGATAATAGATTGGTCAGATTAATCAGATTCCATATTGATTAATAATCAGACGGATTAATCACCGAAAATATTGACTTAATTAGCATGATGAAGGTTATTATTTCCAATTATTTTACTCAATCTTTGTATTTAGTATTTTAACTTGATTGCTAACTTAAGTCAATTGGTTTTAATTTTAAATTTTGAATATATACGTTTTTTAGGTATGAGAACTAAAAATCTGTGGTGATAACAAATATTTTGATTTGATTATCATTATCAAGGTTATCCTTTCCAAATACACAGGTAAATCATTCTGTTTAATTCATTTATCCCTAATTTATGTTATTCTTTTAATTGCTTCTTCATTCATCCACAAGAATTATTGTTGCATTTGGACGTGTTTTACCCTAAAATTCTGTCCAAAAGCTGTAAGTACTATGTGTTATCTATTTTTTTAGTTTTTTTTATGTATTTTTTTAGTGATATTACATAGTGTTTTTTGTGACAATCTTGAGCATCAAATGAATGGAAGTGCACAACAATTTTCAAGTGTTTGCGATATTAACATCTTGACAATTGGTTTATAAAGATAAAACCATGTTACATCAAGCCACAATTTAAGCAATTTTCCTTTTTCACAACTTTCACTAACCAATTATTTTCAGGTTTAAGTAAATCACAAAAATTGGTCTATGTTTGTATATGTAAAGGTTTAGTTATGTGGTTAATTATCGGTATGGTTTTATTTATTGCGGTTTTGGTCATTGGATCGTTAAATCTTACTAATTTTCAGAGTAAATCCTTTTAATTTTAAAAGAGATGCGAAATTTATTCCCAAAAACAAAACATGATAAAATAGATATTTATTAAACATTTCATAAAGAATAATGATTTCATTTCATAATCAAAGTCGGGATGTCATGTTCCGATACAGATCATAAAAGCATAAACGATAGCATTACAAGTCATTCAACAAATATATACATATACAGACTTGTAAACAAAACAACTTGATGATTCGCCCATCTTAAGCTCTTGCGACACTTCCTGTAATACAAATAAACTAAGTGGGTCAAGCTTGGGAGCCTGGTGAGCATATAGGGTTTTCAACCCACAATAAATAATTATATTTAATTCAACAATCAACAATAAACCCGATTACCCATTCCCGTTATCCTCACTTTACGTCCCTAAAAATAACATTTATTATAAGGAACCTAATTCAAGATTTTCATCGGGACGGACATTACTGCAGAGGGGCTTCCTTAACAATAAGTGTCCTAAAGGCAATCATGTGGGGAATAGAGTACACCAGTGAACACGTCGTTCACAACACCTACAGGTAATGAGCCTGCTAGTGTTCCACGGGACAGTATAGAATAGTCCGTGGTCGTCATCCATACTCTGCTGAATGACTAAAATAACACCAATAACACCGAGGCCTCTCATCTGTTTATTACACACCAATTATCTACCCATGTTCTACCCAACATATTAGTAGATAAAAATATACATTTTTATACATTGTTTAAAAACCTATATAACATGATTTAATCAATACATATTCCACATAACAGATGAGGCATGCACACATAACACGTATTTCATAGAGAATACATCAGATCTATAAAATAGAAGAGAGTGAATATACACTCACACGTATAACAACAAAATATATACACATAACACGTATTTTATATAAAATACTTCATAATATTGCGTTGGATGAAAATAACTACACACTCACTTGATCAGAAGATGATCGGGAAGCACTACGGCTTGTAGAAGAGGCGTTTCTCCGTAGATCTGGAAGATCTTCACAAAAACCGGCTCCTTGCGGGTAGAGTTTCGGCTCGAGAATAACGCTCTTTGGGATCCTCGGGGCTTCGGATCTTACTTCGGGGCTCGGGAATATTATCGGGGCTTCGGGGTACAAACGACACGCAAAACGAGGCAAAAACTAGAGAGAAGAAAGAGTTTGAACAAGAGAAAATGGTTGATTTCGAGTTCTATTATAGGCTGCTGGGTCTGGGATTACGCTGGGCGTAATTTCAAATTACGATGGGCGTACTCAGTACGCTGGGCGTACTTTGACGTCATTGCGTGCGTCGACTGGTGGCACTCGAGTATTGGTCAGACAAGTTGCATCCGACTGAGTACGCTGGGCGTACTCAAATCACGCTCGGCGTAATTTGACTCGTTAACTTCTAAATTGCGTAACTTTCGCATACGAGCTCCGTTTTCGACGTTCTTTATATTCACGCGTAGGTCAGACCATACTCTACAACTTTCATTTAGACTCCGTCGGCTAATTTTGACTTTTATTTTTATTATTTATTTTTAGAAGGCCAGGACAGAAAAACTTCGTTATAAATTCATAACTTCTTCGTCTGACGTCCGTTCTCGCCTAACTTTTCATCGTTTCGCTACTAACAATGAGACCTTCGATTTTCGTTTAGATTGTTTCGGCTAAAAACCGCTCGATTTCAAATCGAGTATTCGGGCTGCATACTGCTACGTCGAAACTTCAGAAAATCATAACTTCCTCATACGAAGTCAGATTTGGGCGTTCTATATATATTCGAAAACCTCGTTTCAACTACTACAACATTATCCAATGATATCAAGTTTATTTTACACTTAATTTTTGACGCTCATTTTATTCTTAATTAATTATATCACACAATTAAGCAATTAAGCACAAAACACATAATACTCAAATAATACGTTCTTATTATTTCAAATTGGGGTTACAAAGGTTAACCTAGACTATTACATTGCTAAAAATGACAAGCCCAGAAACACGGGCATTACAATTCTCACCACCTTAGGATGATTCCGTCCCCGGAATCACACATCAGCAAACAAATGCGGATAGCGACTCATCATGTCACTCTCCGTCTCCTAAGTGAGATTCGGCCCATTTGTGTGTTTCCATCGGACAAGCACTAACTCGACCATCTTGCGTCGCAACTTCTTAGTCTTTCAGTCAACGATTGCCTTTGGTTCTTCAATCAACCTTTTGTTCTCATCGATTCTCAACTCCGAAAGTGGAATCATGTCGGGAACTTCTCCCGTGAACTTCCTCAAATAACACACATGGAAAGTGTTATGAATTTTATTCAGTTCTTCTGGTAGTTCGAGCTTGTAAGCTTGGTTCCCAATCCTCTGAAGAACTTTAAACGGTCCAATAAACCTTGGACTTAATTTTCCCCTTTTACCAAATCTTATAAGTCCCTTCCACGGCGAGACTTTAAGCAAAACTGAATCTCCAACTTCAAAAGTCCTCGGTCTTCGCTTGTCAGCATAGCTCTTTTGACGATCCTGAGCTGCTAACATTCTTTCCCTAATTATTTTCAACTTCTCAGCAATTTGATGAACTATTTCCGGTCCCATAAATTGCTTTTCCCCAACCTCAAGCCAACAAGATGACGTACGACACTTCTGCCCGTACAAAGCTTGATAAGGTGTCATCTTAATGCTCGAGTGGAAACTATTATTGTAGGAAAATTCTACCAAAGGTAAATGTTCATCCCAGTTACCTTGGAATTCTAAGGTACATGCTCTTAGCATATCTTCAAGTGTTTGTATTGTTCGTTCGCTCTGACCATCAGTCTGCGGATGGTAAGCTGTACTTAAACACAACTTGGTACCCAATTCCTCTTGTAGACTTTTCCAAAATCTTGAGGTGAAACGACTATCACGATCCGACACAATTGTTATTGGAACACCGTGAAGTCTCACAATTTCCTTCACATAAGAATTTGCAAGCTTTTCCATAGACTATTTCTCCCTGGCTGCTATGAAATGCGCACTCTTAGTGAATCGATCAACGACCACCCAAATCATGTCGTGACCATTCTTTGTTCTGGGCAGTTTAGTGACAAAATCCATAGCAATGTCTTCCCACTTACCCATAGGCACAGGCAATGGTTCTAAAATCCCGTACGGTTTCTGATGTTGTGTCTTGACTCTCGCACAAGTCACACACTCCGCCACATACTTCGCAATGTCAAGCTTCATCGTCGGCCACCAGTAGTAGGGTTTCAGGTCCCTATATATGTTAGTGCTACCAGGATGAATCGAGTACATGGTCTTGTGAGCTTCTTCCATTAGAAGATCTCTGACTCCTCCTGTCTTAGGTATCCAAATCCGATCCTGGAACACCTTCAGTCCATGACTGTTTACACCGAACACCAACGTTTTGCCCAAACGTTCCTCCTTCCGGTTATTCTTCTCAGAAGCTTCTCTTTGAGATTTCTTTATACTTTCCAAAATAGTCGATACAACTTCAATTCTCAACACTCTTGGCCTTTTTCTTTCAAGATTGACTTTTCGATTGAGAGCATCAACAACAACATTTGCTTTACCAGGGTGGTAAAGTATCTCACAGTCGTAGTCCTTAAGTAATTCTAGCCAACATCGTTGCCTCATATTCAATTCCTTATGATTAAAGAGATATTGGAGACTCTTATGATCGGTGAAAAGTTTGCACTTCGTGCCATAGAGGTAATGCCTCCATATTTTCAGAGCGAAAACTACCGCTGCTAACTCCAAATCATGAGTCGGGTAGTTCTTTTCATGCTCTTTCAGCTGTCGAGATGCATACACGATAACCTTATCTCTTTTGGTCAAAACACAACCCAATCTAACCCCAGACGCATCGCTATAAACAGCAAAGTCTTCAACTCGATCGGGTAGAGTAAGTATCGGTGCCTCGCATAGTTTCTTCTTTAGCTTCTCGAATGCTTCTTTATGCTTATCACTCCAAGCATAAGTAGCTCCCTTGTGGGTCAAAGCTGTTAATGGACTAGCAATCGAAGAAAAACCTTGGATAAACCTTCGGTAATATCCGACTAATCCTAAAAAGCTTCGTATCTCTGTGGGACTTTTCGGTTGTTCCCACTTCATCACAGCTTCGATCTTCGCTGGATCAACCATTATCCCTTCTTGGTTGACCACGTGACCCAAGAATTGGACTTCACGAATCCAAAAATCACATTTGGAGAACTTCGCATACAACTTCTACTTCTTCAAGACTTCCAACACTTCTCGCAAGTGTCTGCCATGTTTCTCTTGGCTTTTCGAATAAATCAGAATGTCATCTATGAACACTATCACAGATTTATCTTGGAACGGATTACAAACCCTATTCATTAAATCCATGAATGTTGCTGGAGCATTGGTCAGTCCAAACGACATAACCAAGAACTTATAGTGTCCATATCGCGTTCTGAATGCAGTCTTCTCGATATCCTGCTCCCTTACTTTCAGCTGATGATATCCTGACCTTAGGTCGATTTTTGAAAAATAACTTGAACCTTGTAGTTGATCGAATAGGTCATCAATCCTCGGCAACAGATATCTATTCTTTATTGTTGCCTTATTCAGCTCTCGATAATCAATGCACATCCTCATGCTTCCATCTTTCTTCTTTACGAATAACACCAGCGCTCCCCAGGGTGATGAACTAGGTCTAATGAAACCTTTGTCCAATAACTCCTGAAGTTGCATCATCAACTCCTTCATCTCCGTCGGTGCTAATCGATAAGGTGCTTTTGCAATTGGCGTTGTTCCGGGTAACAAGTCAATACGGAATTCCACTTGTCGATCAGGCGGTAATTCATGAAGATCTTCAGGAAATACTTCCGGATAATCACATACAATGGGAATATTTTGTATCACCTTCTTTTCCTTCTTAGCATCGATCACGAATGCCAAGTATGATGTACATCCTTTGGTCAAACATTTTCTGGCTTTCATTAGAGAAATGATTCCAGAATTTACTCTGCGTTTATCTCCATACACCATAAATGACTCTTTCCCAGGCGGGTTTACTTTGACTATCTTCTTTCTGCACAATATCTCGGCGTCATTGGCGCTAAGCCAATCCATTCCCAATACGATGTCGAAACCATTAAGTTCTATAGGCAATAATTCTTCGTGGAACTTATTCCCATTTAAGTCAATTAAGATGTTTTTCATACGATGGCTAACAGGTACAAACTTGCCACTAGCAACTTCGACTAATAAAGCATTATCTAGTCTAACTACAGGCAAAGCTAGTTTTCTACCACATTCATGCGATATAAAGGAGTAGTTGGCTCCAGAATCAAATAAAATTTGGGCAGGCAAATTGTTAACAAGAAAGGTACTTGAAGCGACATCAGCTTCATCTTTAGCAGCTTCCAGTGTCATCTGGAATGCTCTCGCCTTTGGCTTTGGCGGAATGTTGGGTCTAGCTGCCTCATTCTTCTTCGGGAAGTCCCTCGACATGTTTCCCTCCTCACCACAGCCATAGCAAACCTTCTTAGAGAGGGTGCATTCATTGGCATAGTGCCCTGACTTCCTACATTTGTAGCATGTGGCCGCTACCTCACATTTTCCATGATGCTTCTTTTTACATTTGTTGCACCACTTCGCTTCGCCTCCACTTCCCCTCGAACCAGACTTCGAGAACTTGTTTTTCTTATTGGACCCTGAAGTTCCATCGAACTTCCTCTTTTCACCAACTTCTATCCTTTCCAGACCCTTTTCCTTCTGTTGGGCCTCCACATTCTTAGTTGCACGGACAACCGTTTTCAGAGTAGTTGCCATCTTGACTGTCGGACCAAAGTCGGCAGGCAGTCCATTAGCAAACCTGTTAATCTTGGAGAGTTCCGTTGACACTAGGTACGGAAATAACTTCATTTTCTCAGTGAATGCAGTAGCATAGTAATCTATGCTCATCCTCCCCTTCTTCAAGTTTTGGAACTCATTGTTCAGATCAATCAGATCTATCTCTGAACAATACTGCACCCTTAGTTGTTCCAAGATCTCCTCCCATGACATTTTCAGGGCTTCCCCTCGTGGCATAGTATCTGCCAACAACTTCCACTAACTCAATACTCCAGTCTTCAGTTGTCTAACTGCAAAGACAGTCTTCTGTTTGTTGCTACAGTCGCAACTTTCAAATACCATCTCCATTTCGGAGATCCAATCCATAATTTCAATAGGCTTTGGGCTCCCAGAAAGACTTGGCGGTTTGGCGCCCAAGAAATTCTTGTACATTCGCCCATCGTTGTTGTTTCTCCTTTCCGGATCGTTCCTTCGTTCTTCTTGAGTCCCAATTTGACTCACAATGTGACTATTGTTCCCTTCCTCCGATTGTTCGGGAATCGGTTCAGGTTCCACGTTAGGTATGATAGGTTCGTCCCTATTTCCATGCAACATCTGTCGCATTTCTTCCCTTTGTTTGGATAACATAGCCCGAATCATGGCTTGCACTCCAGCCATGGTGATATGTTCTGGTGCAGCAGCTTCAATAGCTATTTGTTGAATCACAGGCGGTTGATTCCTGTTCTCATCAGCATTTCCAATTCCGCTTCTTGTTCTCACCATTTTTGATCTATACACCGAATAAGGTGAAATTTAGATCTTCATTCACGATAGATATTCAAATCATCCTTATCACTCCGAAACGATTACATGCTAGTTCTAATATCGTAGACATACGCTTAGAACCCTAAACACATAAACCTTCAGATCCGGTTGGAGACAAACCGTAGATCCGAACAAATAATATCATATATGGCAACATATAACATTTAGCACATAAAAGCATTTTAGGCAACTTTTCTAAAATAAACTAGTCCTTGTGTCTAAAATTTAACAGACACACACCTCGCAATCTCCACTTAGCATTCTAAGTTTAAGTTTAGAAATCCTACAAATTCCTAGTTCGCTTAAACTAATGCTCTGATACCAACTGTGACATCCCCAAAATCTTGGCCAGAAAAGATCGATTTCATTTATGCTTTTTAAAATAATTTTCAGAGTAAATCCTTTCAATTTTAAAAGAGATGTGGAATTTATTCCCAAAAACAAAACATGATAAAATAGATATTTATCAAACATTTCATAAAGAAATATGATTTCATTTCATAATCAAAGTCGGGATGTCATGTTCCGATACATATCATAAAGCATAAACGATAGCATTACAAGTCATTCAACAAATATATACATATACAAACTTGTAAACAAAACAACTTGATGATTCGCCCATCTTAAGCTCTTGCGCCACTTCCTGTAATACAAATAAACTGAGTGGGTCAGGCTTGGGATCCTGGTGAGCATATAGGGTTTTCAACCCATAATAAATAATTATATTTAATTCAACAATCAACAATAAACCCGATTACCCATTCCCGTTATCCTCACTTTAACGCCCGTGTTTCTGGGCTTGTCATTTTTAGCAATGTAATAGTCTAGGTTAACCTTTGTAACCCCAATTTGAAATAATAAGAACGTATTATTTGAGTATTATGTGTTTTGTGCTTAATTGCTTAATTGTGTGATATGATTAATTAAGAATAAAATGAGCGTCAAAATTTAAGTGTAAAATAAACTTGATATCATTGGATAATGTTGTAGTAGTTGAAACGAGGTTTCCGAATATATATAGAACGCCCAAATCTGACTTCCTATGATGAAGTTATGATTTTGTTAAGTTTCGACGTAGCAGTATGCAACCCGAATACTCGATTTGAAATCGAGCGGTTTTTAGCCGAAATAATCTAAACGAGAATCGAAGATCTCGTTGTTAGTAGAGAAACGATGAAAAGTTAGGCGAGAACGGACGTCAGACGAAGAAGTTATGAATTTATAACGAAGTTTTTCTGTCCCGGCCTTCTAAAAATAAATAATAAAAATAAAATTCAAAATTAGCCGATGGAGTCTAAATGAAAGTTGTAGAGTATGGTCTGACCTATGCGTGCATATAAAGAACGTCGAAAATGGAGCTCGTATGCGAAAGTTACGCAATTTAGAAGTTGACGAGTCAAATTACGCCGAGCGTGATTTGAGTACGCCCAGTGTACTCAGTCGGATGCAACTTGTCTGACCAATACTCGAGTGCCACCAGTCGACGCACGCAATGATGTCAAAGTACGCCCAGCATACTGAGTACGCCCATTGTAATTTGAAATTACGCCCAACGTAATCCCAGACCTAGCAGCCTGTAAATAGAACTCGAAATCAGCCATTTTCTCTTGTTCAAACTCTTTCTTCTCTCTAGTTTTCGCCTCGTTTTGTGTGCCGTTTGTACCCCGAAGCCCCGGTAATATTCTCGAGCCCCGAAGTAAGATCCGAAGCCCCGAGGATCCCGAAGAGCGTTATTCCCGAGCCGAAGCTCTGCCCGCGAGGAGCCGGTTTTTGTGAAGATCTTCCAGATCTACGGAGAAACACCTCTTCTACAAGCCGTAGTGCTGCCCGATCATCTTCTGATCAAGTGAGTGTGTAGTTATTTTTATTCCAACGCAATATTATGAAGTATTTTATATAAAATACGTGTTATGTGTATATATTTTGTTGTTATACGTGTGAGTGTATATTCACTCTCTCCTATCTTATAGATCTGATGTATTCTCTATGAAATACGTGTTATGTGTGTATGCTTCATCTGTTATGTGGAATATGTATTGATTAAATCATGTTATACAGGTTTTTAAACAATGTATAAAAATGTATATTTTTATCTACTAATATGTTGGGTAGAACATGGGTAGATAATTGGTGTGTAATAAACAGATGAGAGGCCTCGGTGTTATTAGTGTTATTGTAGTCATTCAGCAGAGTATGGATGACGACCACAGACTATTCTAGATTGTCCTGTGGAACACTAGCATGCTCATTACCTGTAGGTGTTGTAAACGACGTGTTCACCGGTGTACTCTATCCCCCACATGGTTGCCTTTAGGACACTTATTGTAGAGGAATCCCCTCTGCAGTAATGTCCGTCCCGATGAAAATCTTGAATTAGGTTCCTTATAATAGATGTTATTTTTAGGGACGTAAAGTGAGGATAATGGGAATGGGTAATCGGGTTTATTGTTGATTGTTGAATTAAATATAATTATTTATTGTGGGTTGAAAACCCTATATGCTCACCAGGCTCCCAAGCTTGACCCACTCAGTTTATTTGTATTACAGGAAGTGAAGCAAGAGCTTAAGATGGGCGAATCATCAAGTTGTTTTGTTTACAAGTCTGTATATGTATATATTTGTTGAATGACTTGTAATGCTATCGTTTATGCTTTTATGATCTGTATCGGAACATGACATCCCGACTTTGATTATGAAATGAAATCATATTTCTTTATGAAATGTTTGATAAATATCTATTTTATCATGTTTTGTTTTTGGGAACAAATTTCGCATCTCTTTTAAAATTAAAAGGATTTACTTTGAAAATTATTTTAAAAAACATAAATGAAATCGGTTTTTTCTGGCCGAGATTTTGGGGATGTCACATATTACATACAACTTTTACGTTTTTAGATCTTCAAATAACAAGATTTTATATAATTCATTGTTAATATTGGTTATATTGGTATATGTTTTGATAGGTTTCATTCAAGGACAAAATTGTCATTTAAAAAAGTATTAGATAAATATTTAAATTTAATGAGATCTGGAGATCAAATTTGAAATAAAAAATGAAATTAGAGTAAAGCTGTAATTTTAATTATATCATATCAACAAAATTTGTAACTAACTCTTTATATAATATCAAATTACATTTTATACTTACTGAATTGAAATATATACATATATATATATATATATATATATATATATATATATATATATATATATATATATATATATATATATATATATATATATATATTGTAAATTTCAAATGTAAAAGTGGTATCCAACTATTCATTATATGTCAATGTGTAAGACGATCCATCAAAATACATTCTAATACATTCTGTTTACATTGCCATAATTGGGTATCCATAATATAAATATCTTGGGATTATTTTAATAGAAACAAAACAATCATATATATATATATATATATATATATATATATATATATATATATATATATATATATATATATATATATATATATATATATATATATATATATATTTTGATAATCTTCATGTTAGAAAATATCTCATATATAAAAATATACTTTCAAGCTTCTCTGCTATAATTTGCAATCCATCATCTGAACATATAGTTTATTATGACATACTATATCGATCCTGATGTAATCGTAAAGTCTAAATTGAATCATCTAAAATTAGTTACTTTTGCATTTGAATATATGGTTTAATCAACACCAAATATGTTACAATGTTATAACTTAAATTTTTGTTTTTGTGAAAAAAGTCAATTATGTCCTATAATAACAATGTACTTCCAAAGTACATTGCTATAGTTGGGAGCTGTTTATAAATATGTGCGTTCTTATGTATTATCATTTTACCGTTTCAGCTGAGTGATGCATATGATTTCGTTGCATAGTATTTTTAACCTAATTTTGAATATCTTTATTATTATTTTTTTTGTAGTCATTTGTATGTATTATATTTGGACTTTAAGTTTGTCATTCAATTTCTAGACCACTAATTGACAAAAAACAACCATGATAATAATGACTATGTCTCTTAGGTCGAGCATTTCCCGTGATATTTTTTATCTAAGCTTTTAAGTATTTGAAAAATCCATTAAAACTTTTATCAATATAAAAGTGGATATTTTTTAAATGACCATTTCCTTATTTTAATATAATCTTTATTTATTATTACTAAATGACCGTTTATTCTCCATTTTAATTTGTAAATTGTTTTTGTGTTTATGTATTTTTCTTACATTACAATATTACATTAATTTTTAATTTGTGATATAACAATGTCATTTCCATAATTGATTATGTTTTTTTATTTTATTTAAATTTATATTGTGTTGTATAAAATTATAATTTTATAAAATATCTACAAATACAAAAGATCGATATAGTCAAACCAATTTGTTGTTATAGTTTGAACTAATCATTATATCATTATAAATTAATAAACATATTCTTATCATTCTTTAATCATTACCTTATAATTTATTTATATTTTTTAACTTTCTCATTCGTGGTGTCCACGGGTTATAACCTCGTATATATATATATATATATATATATATATATATATATATATATATATATATATATATATATATATATATATATATATTAAAGATATGAAAGTTATGAAAAGTACCTGACTAGGGTACTATTCCTTGGGTTAGTTAACATACCTAGGTTAGTTTAATCCCATATTCCACCGCTTCTTTCTACCTTCCGGGACCTTCTACATCCGGTTCCTTCTACATCCATCCTTTCATAGCTTCATTTTCCTCTCCCAGACTACTGATTCTGACTACTCTTATTGGCTCTCCCTTTCTCTCGCTGTCTTTCCTTCTCCCACCGTCATTATCTCGGCTTCTCCATGGATGCTCTGCGTTTTCTAGGTCGTCTTTCGGGGCAGTGGAGCCAGACACGGTTCGGTTGTCCCTTCCGTTTGTCATCTCACGATTGCAGGTATGTCTCTTGGTTTCGTCTGATCAATCAGCGGGAAATCAACGACCGTAAGGCAGCGATTGTTACCTGCGATGGTAGAAGCAGCGGCGGCGGTAGATGGAGGTCGTTGGCGGCAGCAGTGGCGATCCAGATTTTTCTGTGGTTTCGTCTAATCTAATTCTTTTCTTCTTCCTTTCTCATCACCATTTTATTTCTCTCCCCCACCCCCTATCACACCAGACAAAGTGGTCGTTCGTTGCCACCATCGTTGAAGAAGGCGATCTGCTTCTCGGTCCTTCTCCACCGTCTTATCTCCCCTTTGAGATATCCATCACCGCCAACTGAAATTTGTTCTCGCTTTGTCACGTTTTCCAGAAAAGTCATCCACTACCATCATGTATCGATTCAATCGTGTTGCACCTAATACTGTTATTTCGAGTTCCAGGTCTACGATTCCCTACTTTTCATCGACCCTTCAACTCTACTTCTTTCCAGATTAAACCCTCTACGGTCCAGGTAAAAGGATGAGCCCTATTTTCGTTTATTGCTATTATCAGACCATTTCTTCGTATGTTTTCTTCCTTTGTTTGTAGGCTTTGCTACATCTTATGTCTTCCCATTATTTGGGGGTTTCCTTTGTTATTGATTGAGGTAACTGTTGGTGTTTCATCATTAATTTTAACTGTATTCACCACATTCATATTTAAATCAATTGGATGAAAATGGATAGAAGAACCATATTATCTCCTTGCTTCCATATAGTGATGCACTTTTGAATGCTATTTGTTATAAAACTTTTCTAATCTGCACCGTTTATTTGCCTTAGTAATGCAAGTCGGTATACCCTTCATGAGGATTGAAGGCCCTATCGCTGTAAGTTTTATTTATGGGTTGAAGGGTATTTTTGGAAACATTTAGACAAAAAGATTAATCTTTGAAAATTTTATTTGTATTGTTCCTATTTCTGGTGGTTCAACTTTTGAAAACCCCTTTTGTGAATCTTATAAATTTTGCTTCTTTACTCACTACAGATGCTGCAAGCCACTCTTTTGTTGCTGGAAAAAAAAAACTTCTTCTCGAGTTTGGACTTTGTCAGGCCCAGGTTTTAAACATTTTTTTGTTTTTTTTAATTATTAACAGATTTCATGGGCTATAATTTATAAAAAAAATGAAATCTTTTTGTTTAATTCATTTGTAAGCCCAGATGGTGGTGTAAGGGCATCAAGGTATTGCTACATGGGAGGATTTGATGCAACAAGGTGATCTTTTTGAAAAATCATGTTCTAATATGTATTGTTATTTATAGAAAATAAACTATGATTTATAATGATTATCAAATCAAACAGTCAGTTGTTTTTTGCCAGAATATCTATAGAGAATGGTAAAACGGTCATTTGTCCTTCACGGTTTAAAGGTATATAGTTGATAGATCCAAAAGGTGATTTTTACTACTTTATCATATTGATTCTTGACCAGTTAACTGTTACAGTTAACTCTGATCACATTATTTGATAGATACAAAAGGTCGATTCCAATTAGTAGTTTATATGGAATTGCTTGGACATATTCCAGAATTCTTTTTGCATTAAATAAAAAAGATATAAATATTGCAATTCTTACAGATTCCAATAAAGTTTAAATGAATTGGTTAGGCATATTCCAGAATTCTTTTTGCATTAAATAAAATCAAATAAATAAAGTAATGTTATCATTTACATTTGGTGTGATAGGTGCATGGTGATTATTCTGAAATTCTGATATTTAACTTCCAAAATCCAACAATCCTCATATCCAGACCAAAGATTAGTGAAGTTTTTTTGAGAGCGAACTGAGTAATGAGTTCACCTTTTAAAACTTGGTTACCCTTTTGAGGTTTCTTGAAAAACCTTAATTTTTTGGTTTTTTTAGTGTTTTGATTGGTGAAGCTGAAAGACCTGTTGAGTCCTTTAAGGCGGCAGATGCAAAGAGTCCTATGGCTGAAGCTTCTTTGTTTCAAACAGGGAAGTTGATTTCTGACATATGGAAACCAGATTACTAAAAATTGAAATGGAATGTTGAATTCGAGGTTGTAGATGGACAATACTTAATCTTTGTTTGAAAGGTTCTATCATCCAGGTTAGTGTGATATTCATTATTTTTTTTTCCAATTTAAAGTTACTAATGTGTTATTGGAATATAGGGGAATCAAAGCAGGTTGTTCCCTATCAATCGTTGAAGTGATTGTTGGTTGTCAATTTGTTGGTTGTATACATGTATGTATCTATCTACAAACTGGTTATTATATTTTGGTGTTAAACTAATTTATCTACCAGTCTTATACATAATTTATATATTTCTTTTGTTACATCTATCTACTTAAGAGAAAATTAATATGACATATAAATTTGGTGGCTGCTGGAACATCCTCTGGCCTGGTGAAGCTCTGAGAGCTAGAAGAGACAAAGGGTATTTATGACTTTTAATGTAATCATCTCAAGTCTGTAGTACTTTTTTTCTCGATGCCTAATACTTTTTCTTCAAATGCAGTGTTTTGAACACTTAATGGACACCGATCCTACTACACTGCCTTGGAATTCCATCTTTTTGGTGAGTTTCTTGCATCAGGTTCCATGAATACTAATTTGAAGATATGGGATATTCGAAAGAAAGGATGCATTCTTTCATATAAATTTCATAAATGAGCAATTAGTACAACTAGATTTACCCCTGATGGTCAAGTTTGTATCCATCCGACCATGGCTTCTACATTCTTCACTTCTATAATTTTATTGATGACATTATTGTTGGATTAGTGTCTAAGTCCATAACTATATTGGTATGTACTTGACCCGATGGTGCATGGTCCTTTTGGGTTGCCTTCATCAAAGCAACTTGATAGGATGAATTATGGAGAGAAAGGATTAAATATGATTTATTAATATATTATGAGAATAATATATTAAAGGAGAAATCATATTGTTTAATTAATATTAGTCAAGAATTAATAAGAATTAAGTTTGTGGCTAAAAGAGATTAATTAAACTTAAGGGACTGGAATTGTAATTATAAGATAATTGCAATTGGGCTATGGATTACCTTATATTATAAGGTTGGACGAATTCTATGGAAAAACCCATTAGAAATCGTCCAAGGCTTGTTAAGGAAGGAGTCCATAGGTTGCTTAGGGTCTAAGCATCCAAATTAGGCTTTCCTTATTAGATAACCCTAATAGCCTCACTATTTATAGAACCCTTATGCCCCAAAAATGTGGTGAACTAATTGGTTAGGGTTTCCACACGTTTTGGGCAGCCTCCTTCTCTTCTCCTCTTCATCATCTTGCTCTTGGTGTTTGTGAACCATTAGAGGAGTGACATTTGTGACTCTAAGCTTTCTAAAGTCATTACAAGGAAGAATTGTGATTGTTATTGTTACATTACAATCAAGGTAATATCTTAAACCCATTCTTCTGTTAATAATGATTATCATATGCTAGATTTAGGGTTTAAAGTCTTGGATGAATTGCATGTACAATAGAGAAACCTAGATCCAAGCATTAGGGTTGCATGAGCACATAGGATGTTCTTATGACCAAAACCCATCAGTGGTATCAGAGCCTTGATTGGTTTCTATTGTATTGATGCCTTGTATGTTTGTTCAAGTTGCAAAATCGAGTTTTGAGCCACCTGCCTGATGAACTCGGCGAGTCCCATTGTGGACTCGGCGAGTAGGCTCCTACTCGCCGAGTCCATAGCGGTACTCAGTGAGTTCGAGCGTCAGAAAGAGGGGATTTCAGGATTTCTTGTTGTTTTACTCATGGATAATTTCCTTATCTGTTCTAAGTCATTAAAATCCGATTTTATTCATATTTGTGAGTATATCCTTGATTAAACAAAAGATAATTACCAATTGATTAGATAATAACTTCCTTATATGATTAAAGTTGATTATTTTTATTAATTGGGTAACTTATTTTGCAATAAATTGAAATTAGGTCAAATATAGTTAATGATAAAATTAATTGTTTAATTTGTATTATCTTTTATTTGATCCTTGTGTTATGGAAAGTTTCAATTTTTCCCCTTTAGGTTTTATAGTTTAAATTTGAACTTAAAAGTTTTGTTTTTTGAAATTTAAATAGTTAAAACCCTAGTGTTTTGAAATGTTTCAAAACTTGCCCTTAAGTTTTGGAATTTAAAAGTTGATTAAAAGTTTAATTTAGAAATGTTAAATTCTAAAACCCTAGTATTCTTTTGAAAAGTTCAAATCACACCCTTATGGTTTTATTAATTAATTAAGGTGTATAATTAAAAGAGGTTTAATAAATCCATAAAAGTTTTGGTTTACAATTTAATTGAATTAAAAGTATAATTGTTGAATTTGACCACATAGTATTTTAAAAGTGTAAAATACACCCTATACTATATATAACATTAAAAGTTTAACATTATATATATGTATGAGTAAAAGTAATTCTTACTGTTAGTAGGCCTCATTCACGAAGCTGGTCTATAAAGGGTGTTTAAGGAAATTGCCGATAAAATGGAGATTAAATGGGTATCCACTCTTACCCACCGCACTCTTGACTAGTGGAGGGTCGTTAGCCGAACGGGTAGGATAGGACAGAAACCTTCCATTATAAGTATAATGAAGTATAAAGGTAACTAAATGCCTTCATAAAATTCTCAATCTTAGTTACTTTAGTCAAAAGTGAATTGATGCAATTCCATGAAATTACACTTTGTGTCCTCGCGAAGATGTTAGTGGAGCGTGTGTGGTTAACCGGCACACTAAATGGTTCTAAGCAAAGGTAGCAAAGGGTGACTTAATGTTTGTCATAGTTCGGTGGAGCGTGTGTGGTTTATCGGCACATCGAATAGGTGACTGTAACATGTGGGGGCACCATGTAGATTTGCATGGTTATTCACACCCACTTTATGATCCTCGGTATCTCAGTCACAAACTAGAAGGGGCATATCGAGATTTAAACATGCCATTGAAAAGTTCAATGAATCTCAAAGGATCTAGGAGTTTTCATAGATTTAAAACTTAATTTTTTTTTCCGTTTTTCATGGTGGAAATTGGTAAATCGTCATTTACCTACCTTCAAATATTCTGCAACTAGATTACGGCCTCCCTTTTCTAGGATGTAGCGTATTGTGTTGGGTCCTAGCCTTAATATCTCATTTGAGTGATTTATTAAGGATTCAATCTATCAAATAACTTGAATTTATTTTTCTCCCGTTTTGTAGATGTCAATGTACGACAACTATGGTTTTCCCAAATCCCGTGGAACAAGCTTTCCACATGAAGATGATATTCCACGATTCGATCGAGAAACAAGAGATCATGCTTCACTTCCTCCTCCTCCTCCCGTTGTTCTCCCTAACCCACAAGATTGAAGAATTGAAAGGTTCAATGCCACTAAAGCCCTATTGGAAATGAAACATGAAGATGGTAAACCCGTGTGTGCCCACGTTCTAGGAATGAAATCACACATCGATAGGTTGATAATGTTGGGTGTGTCATTCCCTGATGAGTTGGCTATAGGCTGGGTTCTACAGTCACTCCCTGAATCATATAATGAGTTCAAAAAGAAAGTATTATATGATGGATCAAGACACAAACCTCATTGATCTAACTTACATGCTCATTGCTACTGAATCAGAAATGATTTTGCAAAGCAATGGAGCATATTTGTTGGGAAAGTCAACCAACCATGCTTCCAAGGACGTTCTAGGAGAACCGACCTGCGTTTGCTGCCAAGAGAAAGGGCATTGGATAAAAGTCTGCCCTAAGAGCCTGAAGAATCCAGAAGATGGGAGAGTCAAAGAGTATGGCTATGCTTCAAGTAAAATCCACTATCTAACTCCATTAAGTTCCTATTCATTGATACATAATGTGATAAGATTGCATTTGAATGTTTTGCAGGATCAATGAAAAGAGAGGAAGCTTGATGAAAGAGCAAGATGAATCTAATCACGAAGAAATGGATCTCGATTGCATGGATTCGAAGATTAGATTTTTAGCTTAGAAAGTTATGATAGAGTTGTTAGGAATTTTTCTTTTGACTACATAGTTTTCAGTTGATTTTGCATTGTAAGGACAAATGTTTTCCGCTGCTTTTATGAATAAAATAAATTTTGATTTGACTCATTTATTTATTTACTTGCAATGAAATCGTTATGAAAAATTGATGTTTGCATATTTCTACAACGAATGGATGTGATTCATGATTATGTTATTTGTGGAAAGGTCGAGAATTTACCAAATAGGGAGAGTTTCTCATTGCCCAAGTTTCAATCGGACAGAAATTTTGAATCACACAACTTGGTTGCATGATGAATGAGAAATTTTATATTTGGAAATTAGACAAATTCGTTAACAAAGTGTCAAATGAAGGACTAGAAGATCGAGTACACAAGGTTGTGTGTTGATCAAGTCCACCGCAAGAGTAGAAAAGATATTCGTCATGATTTACTAAAGGTTTAGTAAATATGATTATACTTATAAGATTAAATGTAATTCTGAATTGATTGGAAAAGGTTTAAATCAATAGCAGAACGAATAAGAAGAATCAAGCAGGCAGAAAGATAAAAGTTTCTCTATTCTAAGAAGAAGGGAGAGTACCTTTTATTATATGATAAGTCTTAATGATTAAGAACCATATCTCAATTGATCCTCTAAGTAAGTCTTAGTGCAATTATATGTCTAAGAAGAGGAATCAAGAATTGAAGAAATGGTTAAATCAAGAAGTCAATCATACTTCGTTCCAAAACAAGTCTTAGAGTTAAGATTGTGACATTGAGTGACAAGTCTTAAGAAGGTTTATAACACTCATCGAATGTATAATATAGAAAAAGTTTTTCTTATTCTTGCACATTTGAAATTGGAAAGTTGTGATGTCTTGGATAAGACAAAGATCAACTAGGACCAATTTTGTGAAGTGTTTTGTCTTGATAAAAGCTACACTAACTCTTGAATATTTGTTTGTCAAGAAATGTTTTATTGACAAGAGAATCTTATATGTCAAGGAGTCAGTGGGAGTCTTAATGATCTTGAAAGGTTTCAAGAACAAATCAAAATAAACCTTATCGAACATCACTAGCACACGACTTGAGGTTTACAACCTATCGTGCTGACATTATCTTATTTCTGTGTCGTTCCAATTAAGTTAATTATGCATGTGAGCCCTATGAGTTCTTATTTGAATGCATAAAAGGCAAGGACCTTAACCAATGAAAAGTACATTGATGGGAAAGGGTGAGATGCTTAACTACTTGGAAGACATGATGGGCAACCGTGTTACCATAAGGCAAGAAATCAAGATTAAGAATGTTCGGTCCATATAAGTTTGAATTTGGCGTAAACTTTGGTTTTGACAAATTCACATGGATAGGAACACATACACCATTAAAATCTAAGTGTCATAAGATTCCCTCGTTCATGAAAATGACTGTGAGGAAATGCTTTCACTAAGAGAGATTTTAAGAAGATAGTGATTGTAAAATTGTATTCTCAAATTTGATTATGGTTACGATATCCCTTTCCATGATTCGAATTGTGAGAATTGGCAATTAGTCTAAATTGTTTAGAGACACATATGAGCTATCTAAGGCAAAGGTGTATAAGCTTAGATAAGGGATTATCAAAGCATTAGTTATTAGAAACATGAACTTAAGAAATTCAATAGGTATTGTTTTTCTGAAAGTTAGGCTGTTTCTGAATACATGTCAAAGATAGTGGGAGCATAAGTGTTATGTTCATAATAATCATCATGATAGTAGGAGCATAAATGTTATGATTGTATGATTATTAAAGCAAGTATTGCAAGTTAGCAATATTAATTATAGAAAACAAGAGTCATACCTCGAAAAGTTAAGGGATGAATAGTTGTTTTGCTATAATTAAGGGTGAGAATATTGTACTTCGTTTCAAAATCTGAAGCTTAGATTGAGAAATTTTAATAAATTTAGTCAAAGGACACATAGTGTGTTTTTAAATTTTGATTATGATTGCGGTATCCCTCTTCATAGTTCGAATTCTAAGAACGAGACACATAAAATATTATGGCAAAGTATCATATCTTTATGTAAGACATTATGCATCGTGTCCCATACGCTTCGGGTGTAGGATCGATTGCAAATGCTATAATATTTGACCATTCTAAATTTTCCAAATGTCCAACACATTTAAAGGGAAAAGGACAAGAATCGGTTTTGACTGAAATAATTAAACAATTATCAAAGGACAATCCAAAGCTTGCTGAGGATTGGTCGCTTGTAAGCCGTTGGAAGTATGATATTGGATGGAGCATATCGACATTATTATGAATAGATAAGATTCTATTAAGAATGAGTTGTGATATGGTAAGTATGGAAAGGTTTCCATATTGGGAGTTGAATATTGAGAATCTATGACTAGATTAGAAACTTTTATGCAAAAGGATGTTCAAAAAAATGTACTTTGAGTGAGAGACATCACATCTATGGAATTGTCTTGTAACAATTTCCGATAGAGGACTTTGTAATTCATTGGCAGTAGTTATTGTGACCTTAGTGCAGTGACATTACAAAAGGATCATTGCATAAAATGTTAGAATCTAGCATATTCTATAAGTGGCAAGAATTTGATATTCCTTCACTTGTAGAAAGGATTGGGACTTGTAAAATGAGTATGATTGGAAATGTGTTCATTTGATCTATTTCACAAAGTAAGAACCATAGGTAAACATTGTGTGCATGCTAAGAGCATGGGACAAGTGTGGTAATAATTCAAGTAAGAAGTTGATTACCCGAAACGACAAATAATGAGTAATCGATATGGTGATAAATAAAAGGTGTTTTATTTATACTCAAAAGTTTGAGGCCATATGGGATTAGTATTATTCTTGTGTTTCACTTTGCATGTTTTGACTTCCTGAATAATTTTATTGGTTAAGAACAGTCAAATTATTCAAATGGTCCACAGTCGTTCATATGTTGGAAGTAGATATGAATGCAGACTGTCGTGAATTGGTTTGTGGATTGTCTAAGGAGTATTAGACATAAGTAAATGTTTGCTGCAACGTTCATGAGTGCTTATGAATATGATTTGAGCATTTGATTAAACCCACGCTTACTTGGATCACTTCATGGATTTTTATCACGAGTGATTGGTGAGACGATAACATCTTATATTCTTGAAACCGAGATGTGTGAGTTGTATCTTGCGATTCGGTTGCACATTGATAATATGTAAACGCACCAGTAACTCGGTGTTATAAAACATATTGTTGTGTGTGATTTGGTGAGTGAGTGCAAGCGAGCATTGAGTCAAAGTTTATCCATTCCTTGTATCCAAAGTAGGATAAAAGCGATATCTGTGGGCCCCTCGATGATTTAGTGATGGCTCCTAAGTGCTTGGCCAAGCCGGACTAAATTGATGTGTTTTATTGTAGTCTGTTGTCAGTCGTCATAAATCTGAATTCGGGAAACAACACATAGACAGAGAGAATGATTTAGATCCATGTCTCAGTCTATACGATAATATCTAGAATGGAGGAATATATGATCCCTTATCTAAAGGACACACGTATCTGATAAGATCAGAGTTGACAGCGGCTTTGGAAAGCTACGATTGCAGATCAGGATCTGAAGTCATATGCGGAATAGTTATTAGACTTATCCAAGTGGGAGACTGTTGGATTAGTGTCTAAGTCCATAACTATATTGGTATGTACTTGACCTGATGGTGCACAGTCCTTTTGGGTTGCCTTCATCAAAGCAACTTGATAGGATGACTTATGGAGAGAAGGATTAAATATGATTTATTAATATATTATGAGAATAATATATTAAAGGAGAAATCATATTGTTTAATTAATATTAGTCAATAATTAATAAGAATTAAGTTTGTGGTTAAAAGAGATTAATTAAACTTAAGGGATTGGAATTGTAATTATAAGATAATTGCAATTGGGCTATGGATTACCTTATATTATAAGGTTGGACGAATTCTATGGGAAAACCCATTAGAAATCGTCCAAGGCTTGTTAAGGAATGAGTCCATGGGTTGCTTAGGGCCTAAGCATCCAAATTAGGGTTTCCTTATAATCTAATAGCCTCACTATTTATAGAACCCTTATGCCCCAAAAACGTGGTGAACTAATTGGTTAGGGTTTCCACACGTTTTGGGCAGCCTCCTTCTCTTCTCCTCTTCATCCTCTTGCTCTTGGTGTTTGTGGACCATTAGAGGAGTGACATTTGTGACTCTAAGCTTTCTAAAGTCATCACAAGGAAGAATTGTGATTGTTATTGCTACATAACAATCAAGATAATATCTTAAACCCATTCTTATGTTAATATTGATTATCATATGCTAGATTTAGGGTTTAAAGTCTTGGATGAATTGCATGTACAATAGAGAAACCTAGATCCAAGCATTAGGGTTGCATGAGCACATAGGATGTTCTTATGACCAAAACCCATTAATAATGTATGTTGATTCAAGGTTCATCAGATACAACTGTGAAATTTTGGGATTTGGAAACCTTCGAATTGATTGGAACAACTCGGCCTGAGGTATACATCTAAAAACTTCTGTGTGTATCCACGTGGGCCCACAATCCTTCTTTTATAATTTTTTTATTGATTTTCTAGACAACAGGGGTACGATGAGTTACATTTCACCCAGATGGAAGAACACTCTTTTGTGGTTTAGACAACACTTTAAAGTTTCTATTTTCTTTTTTTCTTTTTACATTAGTTTTTATAGTTTGCTTTTTGGAAACTATAATTCTGAAGGCACTCTCAAAAGCCTGATAGAGGATGAATTGGTTTACCTAAGAGCTCAGTTTATGATTTTGGAACCAAACAAAGATGCGTGTGTATCACTTGATAGGTTTAGAATGGTAAACAGATCAAAACAGAAATAATAATAATAATATAAATATAAATATCCAGATGCGGCTGGGTGTTGCCACCCAGCCTCACCACCACCACCACCAACCGCCCAGCCTCACCACCACCAACAACAATCGTTTTTTGAGGTCATTCTTCTACGGATAATTTTTAATCATTATCTTGCGCTTATGGAGAAAAAAGAGCTTAGTTATGTCATATATGATCTTGAATTCTGCAAAAACTTAGGGCTAACTAAATACAAAAAATTAGCAACGTACTTTTTTATTTATTTATTTGTTTTTTTTAATTATAGGATCCTATTTCCATTTTGTTCTATTACAACATTCTTTTTCTTATTATGGTATTATATTTTGAGAATCCTATTCAAATATTGCAATGAAAATTGCTTTGTTTTTTATGATATTATTTTAATTGGATAGATTTTTCAAAGTACAATGTTGAAATAGAATGAAATGAAAGTATTGATGTAATAGAAAAAATATTAACGAAAGTACATTAATATTTATTACATTTAACAGTTTAATTATTTTATTATGCAGGGAAAAAGGAAAGCGGTGAAGTCACCCAGAGATATTACTTTTAAGCACTTTAAGTCGGAAAATGCAAATACCAAATGCCGGCAAATGCAAAAACCACATGCGTACTTTTGAAAATTTATGTTTTTGCTATTTAATCATCATTTGTATGCCTTTGCTATGTAGTCTATATGAATAACTTCCACATATTTAACATTTAGCAATGTACACATTTAACAAAAAAACTAAGACCATTCCAACCCATGCAAAAACTAGACTCTTTTCATTTATGTATAAGTTATTAAACTCTAGTTTCTTATTTGTGTATTGTTTTTCTATTATAAAATTGTAGGTCCAGCAACTGGTTATTGAAATTGTCATCTATATAGCTTCTACAACATCAAAGTTGGCATAACAAATCTTTTCTACTTTGTATCTCAGGTAATTACACAAAATAGCAACATACTTTAATTTGGATACCAATTTAGGCAATGTACTTCCTTATTTGTCTCCGAAAACAAATACATTCTAGAGTAAATTACACGAATGGTCCCTATGGTTTAGGGTAATTTGCGTGTTTGGTCCCTAACTTATTTTTTTAACTCGGAAGGTCCCTACTGTTTGTTTTTGTTACGCGCTTGGTCCCTGTCTTACCTAAATATACTATTTTTCCCTTGATATTTTAATTTATTTAAGTAAACACACCCCCAACCCCACCCCACTCACCTTACCTTACCTACCCCACCATTCTTTCTTATTTAAATAATAGTCGTTTTAGGTAAGACAGGGACCAAGTGCGTAACAAAAACAAACTGTAGGGACCAAGCACGTAACAAAAACAAACCGTAGGGACCTTCCGAGTTAAAAAATAAGTTAGGGACCAAACGTGCAAATTACCCCAAACCATAGGGACCATTCGTGTAATTTACTCTACATTCTATCCCGCGCAACGCACGGCTAACCCCTCTAGTTATTATTATTATTTATTAACTTATACATATATTTTAAATACGATTTTAAAAGATATAAATATGTTTTTATACACTATGAAGAGTCTTATATATTTTTAAAAGTATAAATCATGAAGGTCTTTATATATATTTCTAAAATACAAATACAATTATATATATATCTATATATATATATATATATATATATATATATATATATATATATATATATATATATATATATATATATATATATATATATATATATATATATGCTCTTTATGCGTTTAAAAATGTATGCGAAAATTCATAAAATAATAATAATATTTAGAATACGTAGTATTAAAATTTTCCAGTAGAATATACATTAACTCCATTATTTTAGACACTCAATAACAAAATGCGTTACTTCTTTGTTGGTAAGCGTGTTGTTTGCCTTTTGGGAGGCGCGGGTTCGAAACCTGACATCTCCAAATCCTTCGTTTAATTTGCCTGTGGAAGCAAATCAGCAACGCTGAATCAGCTCCAAGTCAGTAACTCGTCAAAGTCAAACAAGGTATGAAGGTAAAAACCAAGGTTAACGCTGACTTAGCTCCAAGTTAGTAACTCGTAAAAACCAAGGTTAACGCTGACTTAGCTCCAAGTTAGTAACTCGTCAAAGTCAAACAAGGTATGAAGGTAAAAACCAAGGTTCTAAATAACGTAAGACGTAACTTGGTGGCAATGTCAACCCTCAAGCTTTTCCGAGCCACATCTTACAAATTAAGGTGTCAATTTTGTTTATAATTCATATTTTTATATGTACTTTCAACTATTATTCATTTTTATACATATATATGAGTCAAGACGGCGTTTTGGTAAAGCTTTGCAGCACATACAAGTCTTGGAGTCATGACTCGCCATTGCGAGCTTTTTAGAACCTTAGGAAAAACCGGTCATGGGGGAAAATGAACAATTTTTCCGGTATTTTAGGCATTAACACACCAAAAAAACGTACTTGAGACATAACTGAACATCTTATATAAATTTGGGGGGTTTTATGTCACTAACCTTTTATTTTTAATTATTTGGGTAATTAACTTTTCAAAACCATCCTATTTTAATATATAATATGGCACCATATATGTTAAACTTAGAGAAAATATTATAAATGACCAACAAACTATTTTATTTGTCACTTTTAGTCACTAAATTTATTTTTGTCTATTTTTTTGTAATAAGATTTTAAATTGTCTCATTTTAGTCTTTTTTTTTTAACCGATTATCACCCTTAACCGGCTTATGTGACCTTTTTTTATGATTTGTACGTAAACTTATTGAAGTGTTAGAATCTCATGTTTTTTTAAAGATGAATACATTCAATTTCTCTACAAGACCGATTGTATTTGTTTTTATAAGAGACTAAAATTTCATCATATTTTTAAAAGCCATCTTTATTTTAATAAAGTTTTAATATGAATCATTAAAAAATGTATGTATGCAAGTTAATCGTTATAGTCGGTAAAAAGGGCTAAAATAATAATTTGTTGGAAAGTTCATCTGTAACACATGTTTCAGGTATTGATTGATTTATATGAACTCTAGGGTTTTGTGCATGGACTCGGCGAGTTGGATACTCCAACTCGTCGAGTAGGGGTTGTTATATGGACGCAGGGTCGGAACCTACTCGAGTAGTTGCAAGGCCCCAACTCGACGAGTAGGAGCTATGTAGAGAAACCCTAATTTTTGGGGTTTGCCCCCTATTTAAGGAACCTAACATGCCTCTTGTGGCCTCCCTTACCATTCTATTAGCCAGAGAAAAACCTAGATCGACCTTGCACCCTCTTGAGTGAGAGAAAGAGCTTTTGTGAGCAACTTTGGGGTAATTGTGAAGGACTTTAGAGCTAGAAGAATGAGCTAGGAGAGAAGCAGTAGATCCGACATCTACTTTGTATTTGCCATCATTTCAAGGTATAAAGTTGTCACCTTGATCTCTAGTTGATTAGATCCCTTTTATTGGAAGTAAATGGCCATTTTTAGTGTGAAATGGAGTCAAAACTTGGATATGGACTTATTGTTGGATTAGTGTCTAAGCTCGTAACTATATTTGGTATGTACTTGACCTGGTTGTGCATTTGGGTTGCCTTCACCAAAGCAACTTGACAAGGTTATTTAGGAGGGAGAGAGAAGATATTATGATTTATTAATATATTATAAGAATAATACATTAAAGGATAAATCATCTTATTTGATTAATATTAGTTATTAATTAATTTGGTGACTAAAAGAGGTTAATTGAATAAATGGGCATAAACCGTCAAATGTGTGATAGTTGAGTTTTAGGCTGGGAAACCTAATGGACTTAGAAGGAAGGAAATTATGATGAAGGATCATCATATTTTCGTCCAAGGCCCTATTCCGGAAGGTTCCTTGGGCTGCTTGGTTATTAAGCTGTCCATTAGGGTTTAGACTGAAA
The DNA here is from genome assembly GCF_052625555.1 of Lactuca saligna. Lineage (NCBI taxonomy): Eukaryota > Viridiplantae > Streptophyta > Magnoliopsida > Asterales > Asteraceae > Lactuca > Lactuca saligna. The sequence continues at coordinate 89,386,002 of NC_136424.1, read as the reverse complement.
CCCTAGCAACCTACAGTATAAATAAGACCCCTAGCCTTAAATTTTCGGCCACTTGCTTCCCAAGAGAAACCCTAGGCCGAAATTAAGCATCCTCCCTCCTCTCTCATATATCCTTCTTGCTTGTGTGGTGTTTGTGAACCATTAGAGGAGTTACAGTTGTGACTCTAAGCTCAAGATCAAGAAGATTAAGAGGATTTCAAGCCAACTGAAAGAGGTAATCACTTAGATCTGTTCTTATGATGTTAATATAGAATTATACATGCTAGATCTAGGGTTACAAGTTTTGGATTAATTACATGTACAATAGAGAAGCCTAGATCAAAGCTTTAGGGTTTTTACATGAGCACATAGGATGTTATTTTGCTTCAAAACCATCACTTATCACATGGATATGGTTCTAGATCTAGACCTATTTAGGTCCCCAATGACATAAAGTTGCCCACTTCATGTACTTTAGTCACTTTCCATGCACAAGAACCTTGTAGGAAGCCTAGTTTTGAAGGTATAGCCTTGGAGGACCTTGCATGCATGTAAAGTTTGCAACTTTACGTGGTATCTGCATTAGGAGGGTGTGGATTTGGGGTTTGGGGCCTTAGATCCCACTGAAAAGGGTTGAACTTGAAGGAGGCTGAAGGAACTCGTCGAGTCCCTTAGTTGACTCGACGAGTCGAGTAGGGTTTACCCGTTTTCGGGTCTTTCGAGTGAGTTTTCGGTTTCATGAGTTTTTGGCTTCATGCATTTTTGGTTGTCATGAGTATTCTGTGTTCATGAGTTTTCGGAGGGACTCGGAGAGTTACACATGTAACTCGGCGAGTGGAGGAATTACTCAGGAAACTCGACGAGTTGACAGAGGTACTCGACGAGTGGTGGTCAACATGGACTGTTGACCTTGACTATTGACCATGGTGGACTTTAAGGGTGTCTATGGGATTTTGAAAAGTTGATCACGTGTTGATTATAGGCAGTTGAGTTGGAGCAGCACTTGTGAGGGAAGTATTGGAGATACTGAGGGTGGAGAAGCTCTATGCCAAGTTCTCCAAGTGTGATTTTTGGCTATGAGAAGTACAGTTTTTGGGGCACGTCATCAATCAGGAGGGCATTTTGGTTGATCTAGCTAAGGTTGAGGCAGTGATGCGATGGGAGGTACCGAAGAATGCATTTGAGATCTCTAGTTTCTTGGGTTTAGCGGGCTATTATCGGAGATTCATTCAAGATTTCTCTAAGATTGATGTACCTTTGACCCGCCTGACCAATAAGAATGTGACATTTCGATGGGGGTACGAATCAACAGATGGCTTTTGAGGCCCTGAGGCAGAGGTTAGGCAAGGCTCCGATTATAGTACTACCTGAGGGGCTGGATGATTTGGTAGTGTACTGTGATGTGTCGAGTTCAGGGTTGGGCACGGTACTGATGAAGAGGGGGCATGTGATAGCTTACGCCTCGAGGCAGTTGAAGCCCCATGATGCGAATTACCCCACCCACGATCTGGAATTGGGGGATGTGGTGTTTGCCCTCAAGATTTGGAGGCACTATTTGTATGGAGTACAGTGCACTATTTATACTGATCATAAGAGTTTGAAGTATTTGATGGATCAACAGAACCTCAACATGCGGCAGAGAAGGTGGTTGGACGTGCTGAAGGACTATGATTGTGAATTCTTATACCATCCAGGAAAGGCCAACGTTGTGGCCAATGCTTTGAGCCGCAAGGCGGCAGGTTCCCTAATCAGAAATGTTTTTTTAAGGATGACAGTGATCTCTCCATTGTTGGATATGATTAAGGAGGCTCAGGTCGAGGGTGTGAAGAAAGAGAATTGGAAGATAGAGCGAATCAGGGGACAATATCCCTTGTTTCTTCGGGATAGCTGAGGACTCCTGACCCAGTGTGGTCGGGTGTGGGTACTGTTGACTGAAGGAGTAAGATTGAAGATAATTGAGCAGGCTCACAGGTCCAAGCTCTCTATACACCCCGTGGCTACAAAAATGTATAGGGATTTGAGGCTGGGTTATTGGTGGCCCTGCATGAAGCGGGAGATCACTTGGTTTGTGGAACGATGTTTGACTTACAGAAAGGTCAAGGCCGAGCATCAAAAGCCACATGGAAAGGTTCAGCCCCTACCCATTCCCATGTGGAAGTGGGAAGAGATCACTATGGATTTCATCACAAAGTTACCAAGGACAGTGAGGGGCGTGGATGCTATATGGGTGATTGTGGACAGGTTGACGAAAAGTGCCCATTTTATTCCGATCTATGAGAGTATATCCACTGAGAAGTTGGTAGATATTTATGTGCGAGAGGTGGTGGCTAGACATAGAGTGCCAGTGTCGGTAGTCTCTGACAGAGATGTTCGATTTACATCCCGGTTCTGGAAGAAGTTCCACGAGGAACTGGGCACTCAATTACATTTTAGTATAACTTATCATCCCCAAACAGATGGCTAGAGTTAAAGGAGGATCCAGACACTTGAGGATATACTTCGGGCATGCATGTTGGATTTTGGAGGGAGTTGGGATACATATCTCCCGCTAGCGGAGTTTTCATATAATAACAATTATCATGCTAGTATTGACCGACCACTATTCGAGATGTTGTATGGTCGGAGGTGTAGGACCCCCGTTTGTTGGGGGTGAGGTAGGGCACCGAGTCATGTGGAACACTGAGGTGGTGCTCAAGACAACAAAGTTGATTCAACAAGTGCGTGACAAACTACGGGTCGCGCAGAGCCGTCAGAAAAGCTATGCTGACCGGCGACGATCAGATATTGAGTTACGGACGGGGGATTTTGTGTTATTGAAGGTGTTGCCATGGAAGGGAGTCATCAGGTTTCGGAAGAGGGGCAAGTTGGGACCGCGATATATTAGCCCATTCAAGATTTTAGCCTGACTAGGTACGGTGGCCTACCGCTTGGATCTACCAGATAAGCTTGTTGTAACACCCCAAAAATACGAGCCAAAAATTTCATTTTCAAAAACATATATTTAGCAAGCATTCAAATTAAAACGTTTACTGATCATAACATTTTATAAAAATATCACATGTCTGGAAAACATTTCATAAAAACATAATAATGTCAGAGTACAATTTCCCACGAAGATCTCGCGATGCGGAATACGAAGCATGTATGTGATGGGCGGCTACCGCGCCAGCTCTTTCCCCTTCGAAGAAGAGGTACCTGAAACCAAAACTGAAAGCTGCAAGCACGAAGCTTAGCGAGTTCCCCCATCATACCACATACCATACAATCACGTATCATACATATTGCCAGGCATTTCTGGGGTGCCCGACCTACCCGTACGGCCATTCTGGGGTGCCGACCTACCCGTGTCAAGCCATTCTGGGGTGCTGACTACCCATGTCAAGCCATTCTGGGGTGCCGACTACCCTTCAGTCCTAACGACCGAACCTCGGGGACTATTTCACCCCTACTGCTACTATCATATATCATAACATAACATTTTATCAGACATATCTGGGGTGCCTGAACTACCCTTCGGTCCTAGCACCCGAACTTGGGGATTGGTCCCCTTCTACTACCTTTATCGCATATAACATAACAAGCCAACAAGCAAACATATAATCACATACTGTCAGACGTATCTGGGGTGTCTGACTACCCTTCGGTCCTAACAACCGAACACTACTACTATCACATACAACATATCATGCTAGCATATAACATATCAGGTAGTAGCAAACCTAGATGATATCACAAAGACAATCATCTATCATACATCTCCTACTGGTGGGCCGACATTGTGGCCTTAGACCCATCGCTACTGGAAGGTAACTCACCTCGGAAGTAGCTGCTGAAATCTGCTTGCTGGGCGTCTAACTACTGGATCGCAAATCCTCCGGATATAAACCATAAACATAGGTTAGACACCCATAAATACCATTAGGTCAAAAGACTGACCCTCCCTTGGCCCAAGGTCAACCCATTGGTCAAATTCAATGCCCGTTTGACTGGACTCGCCGAGTCATGGCTGGGACTCGCCGAGTCCTTTCCCTAGTAACCCGGTCCTACCCAACCAGACCTTCTTCCCACTCACTGAACCACTCTTCATTCATGACTTGGGACGATTGGACTAACTCGTGACCTGACTCGTCGAGTTTGAAGAACAACTCGCCGAGTTCCAGGCAATCTTCATAGGACTCACCGAGTTGTTTATCCAACTCGCCGAGTCTAAGGCCATCTTCATGGAACTCACCGAGTTCCTCCTTGGGACTCGCCGAGTCCCTATTACCCATTTCCCATATAGGCCAAATCTGAGACATGCAACGCTTCAAAACCATAGATCCATGTCCCTTGAGCATGCTTATCACGTAAAGTTGCAAACTTTACGTGCATGCATGGCCCTATAAGCTAAAAAAGGCCAAAACCAAGCTCTTCAAGAGGTCATAGACTCAATGGGGACCTTAATCACTTCAACCACAGGAACTTTATGCTACTAATTCATCCAATAAGTCCAGATCAGAAGTCCTTTCGGATCATTAAGCACCACACATGGAGTTTGGTGATCTAGGGCTTGAAAACCACCAATTTGGGATAAAAATGGCAACTAATGATCTAAAGATCAAGGTAGAGACTTTTCTACCTGAATGGAAGCTTCTCCCTGCGTAGAGTTCGGATCTACTCCTTTCCTTGCACTCTTCAACCACCTCTTTCTCCTTCTAAGCTCCAATCTCCTTCACAAGGCCAAAAACTCTCTCTAGATCAATAAAGGGGCTAAGGTCTCACTCTAATGCTCTCTGGAAGTGTTAGTGACAAAGGAGGCCATGATAGAGTGTTTAAATAGGGTGCAAACACCCGGATTAGGGTTTTTTCCCAACCAGGGCCTACTCGTCGAGTCCGGGGACCGACTCGCCGAGTCCAGAGTCCAAATCCCGCTCCTTGACCCACTCCTACTCGGCGAGTTGGCCCATCAACTCGCCGATTCCAAGGCAATATATATATATATATATATATATATATATATATATATATATATATTAAGGAAATAAATATCAAGGAGTACGTATCGGGGACCAGGTGCTACACTTGTTCAGATTCACAACACCTTCCATGTTCCATAGCTTCGGAAGTGTATCACGGACGAAGGGACGGTCGTTTCTCTGGATGACATCCAGGTAGACAAGGGCCTGAACTGCATTGAAAGACCGGTTGCAATTCTGGATAGGAAGATCAAGGTTCTACGGAACAAGGAGGTGAAGCTAGTAAAGGTGCAACGACATCACCAAACGGGTTCCGAATGGACTTGGGAGCCGTAAAATGAGATGCGAGATCACTATCCAGACTTATTCACATCAGCAGACTTCGAGGACGAAGTCTAGTTCAAGTGGGGGAGATTTGTAACACCTACTTCAGGTATTGATTGATTTATATGAATTCTATGGTTTTGTGCATGGACTCGACGATTTGGATGCTCTAACTCATCGAGTAGGGGCTTCTATATGGACGTGGGGTCGGGAGCTACTCGATAAGTCGGAAGGCCCCGAATCGACGAGTAGGAGCTGTGTAGAGAAACCCTAATTTTTGGGGTTTGGCTCCTATTTAAGGAACCTAACCCGCCTGATGTTAGGGATGTCAAAAAATCCTGTGGGAACCCGTTCCCGTGGGGGTCCCGTCCCTTTTGTGGGATTATTTTTTAAAAAATCGGGGGCGGGGGCAAGGTTAACCCCCGTTTTATTTTCGGGGGCGGGGGAGGGGGTAGGCAATCCCGTCCCGAAACCCCTATGGGGACCCCGTTAATAAATTACACATATATTTACATATGTTAATTATATAAAAATAATAAACAATAACATGATTTTGAGCTTCCAAAATTTATCAAAAAACATGTTTTTAAGTTGTTAGTAATTTTTTTTAATGCTATAACTTTTTTATTTTTAACATGTAAAATTCTGCTATAAATAATTATTTGTTACCTAAAAAATAGTTTTTTTTAGCCTAAATAACAACTTCTTTTAGCCCGAAATCAATCGGGGGCAGGGGAACGGGGACGGGGGTGGGGGTAATAAAGGGGATTCGGGGGCGGGGGAGGGGGTAGAAAGGCTGAATATCTCGGGGGCGGGGGCGGGGGAATGGGGAAATTTCGGTGGCGGGGGTGGAGGATGCACTCCCCGTCCCGTTTGCCCCCGTTGACATTCCTACCTGGTGTGGCCTCCCTTACCATTGTATTAGCCAGAGAAAAACCTAGATCGACCTTGCACCCTCTTGAGTGAGAGAAAGAGCTTTTGTGAGCAACTTTGGGGTAATTGTGAAGGACTTTGGAGCTAGAAGAAGAAGGATCTAGGAGAGAAGCAGTAGATCCGACATCTACTTTGTATTGGCCATCATTTCAAGGTATAAAGTCGTCACCTTGATCTCTAGTTGATTAGATCCCTTTTATTGGAAGTAAATGACCATTTTTGGTGCGAAATGGAGTCAAAACTTGGATCTAGACTTATCATATGGATATGGTTCCAGATCTAGACCTCTTTAGGACCCCAATGACATGAATGTTGGGTTTTAGTATACTACGACATCCTATGGTGCACATACAACTCTAAATACCTTGGATCTATGTTTTCACTATTTATACATGCAATGGTATTTCCAAGGTATTAAGCCTATAACTAGCATGCAATTGTCATATACCATACAAAATACTAGTTAGGGTAACATACCTTTTATGTGGCTTGAAGTCTTGATGTATTTGGCCTTAAGAGCTTAGCCCCAATAGTGTGGAAGACTCAAAAGAAGTCACAATACATCATGGACAAAGGTAGAAATTGAGAGAGAATTCCATGCACCCAAAACCACCCATGAACTCCAAGAATAACTCAAGTGTCATTTTATGGCTAAGAACATGTATTTATATGTGTGGATTCCAAGGGTCACGGGTATAACCCAAATCCATACCCATGGGTTTTATGATCCATGGTTCATGTGGCCCAACTCTTTATGTATCCACACATAAACTTGGTCCAACATGGATCTTAAGCCCAACACATATAAATATAACTAATTACCATAATTAGTCCCCATAAATTTAATTAGTTTCTTTTGATCACTAAATTAATTCCAAATTAATTCTTGATTTATACTAATTAAAACATATGATTTCATATTAATTTATTATAACTTATAATATATTAATAAACCATAAATAACCTTCTCTCAAAAGTCCATCCTAACAAATTATCCTGATGATATGCAACCCAAATGGACCATGCTACTCTCGAGTCGAGTACATACGAATAATATTTATGGGCTTAGACATCTAATCCAAGAAAAAGTTGCTCACTTCATGCAGTTTAGTCACTTTCCATGCTCAAGAATCTTGTAGGAAGCCTAGTTTTGAACTTATAACTTTGGAGGACCTTGCATACACGTAAAGGTTGCAACTTTATGTGGTATCTGCATTAGGAGGGTGTAGATTTGGAGTTTGGGGCCTTAGATCCCATTGAAAAGGGTTGAACTTGAAGGATGTTGAAGGAACTCGTCGATTCGAGTAGGGTTTACCCGTTTTTGGGTCTTTCGAGTGCGCTTTCGGTTGTCATGAGTTTTTGGCTACATGTGTTTTTGGTTGTCATGAGTATTCTGTGTTAATGAGTTTTCGGAGGGACTCGGAGAGTTACACATGTAACTCAGCGAGTGGAGGAATTACTCAGGAGACTCGACGAGTTGACGGAGGTACTCGACGAGTAGTGGTCAACATGGACTGTTGACCTTGACTATTGACCATGGTGGACTTTAAGGGTGTCTATGGGATTTTGACAAGTTGATCACATGATGATTATAGGTGGTTGAGTTGGAGCAGAAGTTGTGATATTAGCTAATCTTAGCTTGTTAATTCTACATTCACAAGATGTGAGTCTCCTTACCATACAAATAGGTCTAAGGCACCGAGGCCGACCCATTTTGTGTTATGTGGTACACTTATTATTGTAGAGATATGTGGTATGATAGTTAGTTATACCCTGTGTTATGCTAGCTATCTATGTGTTATTTGCAGGAAAGACCATGGGGGAGCCCATTACACCTAGAGGTAAGGCCATGTGGGGGTTCCCATGGCTTTTCAAATAAAGACCATGGGAGGAGCTCATGGCACTTGGATGTAAGACCATGTGGGTGAGCCCATGGCTTTTCAGGTAAAGACCATGGGGGGAGCCCATGACACTTAGGTGTAAGACCACGTGGGGGAGCCCATGTCATCCTAGAGTAAGACCGTGGGAGGAGCCCACGACATCCTTATATGTTTTTATGCATGGCTTATGTGTTTTTTTTTCTGTTATAGCTAATAGGATATGTATTATGTGGACTATGTGTGAGGTATGCTTTGGGGAACTCACTAAGCATTAGCTTACAGTTTGTGGATTTGTTGCAGGTACATCTGATCTTATGGGTAAGGGCAAGGCTGAATGACACGGAATACACATTCTCTCAGACGTTTTTATGGGACGCTCTGATGTTTGAAATAATATCGTTGATAACATGATTTTGTAAATAGTGGTACTTGGAATTTTATGACTTAATGAAGATGTTTTTGACTATTTAAAAATGAAAATTTTCTTTTGAAAATTTGGTCTTTACATCATCACTTAAAATTGGACAAAACAAATTAAGGGACTAAAAGTTGACAAATAGAATAGGTTGTTGATTATTTATAATATCTTCTTGACAAAACTGTAAATTTGGTTCCTGTGGTTTGTTGATTTTTATGGGTAAGGTCCAAAAAAAATGCTAGCAAAAAAGTCCTTATTTGATGTTTGAGATGTGGATTTGGTCCTTGCCTCAAACTGTCGTTAGAGGCATCCCGTTGGGGAAGATGGGTTTCAAGTCTACCGATAAAGTAATGTTCTAATTATTGTAATCAAACACCTTATTCTTGCCCTAATTTTGTGTGCTTCAAATTTTGTGTGCTTTATCTTTGAAATGACTCAAAATGTCGATTCCTTGGACGGTTTGATCCACCAATGTGTGATCATGCTAAGTCTATCATTCCTGATCTACTAAAGAGCATGAAGAATTTGAAGCTTTCAGTGAAAGAGTTAGAAGATGAAATTCAGAATTTGAGGTTTTACCTGATGATAGTAGTGACAACTTTAGAAGATGAAATTTGGAAATTGAAGTCTCATGTGTTGTAGTTGCATTTTTTTCTTGTTTTCTGGATGTGGAATTAGGGATTAGGGTTACATTCTACCTATGGTGCTGAGGTTTTTTTAGGATCTTCTTGTTTTTGATGCATTGGCTTATGTATACTGTAAAGGTCATTTCATGAACGTTGTACCTCAAATTTGTGACATCCCCAAAATCACGGCCAGAAAAGACGGGTTTTGTTTATACTTTATTTCAAAATCAGAGTTATCTTTTAACAAAAGGGTTGCGGAATTTGTCCCAAAACAATAATATGATAAAGATTTATCAAAAACATTTCCTTATTAATGTATTTCATTAAAAGACTTGGGATGTCATGTTCGATACAGTACATAAGCCAAAACAGCACATCTGTGCTCATGCGCCACTACCTGTAATACATAAAACTGAGTGGGTCAGGCTTGGGAGCCTGGTGAGCACATAGGGTTTTCAACCCACAATAAATAAGTTAATTAATTTCATCAATCAACAATAACCCGATTACCCATTCCCGTTATCCTCACATTACGTCCCTAAACACCTATCATAAGGGACCTATCCTAAGGATCATCATCGGGATGGACACTACTGCTAAGGGATTTCCTCAGCAATAAATGTCCTAAAGGCAACCATGTGGGGGATGGAGTACACTGGTGAACACATCGTTCACAACACCTACAAGTTGCGAGCCTGCCAGCGTTCTACTGGACTGTCTAGAAGAGTCCGTGGTCGTCATCTATACTCCGCTAGATGACTGGATCAACAACAACAACATTGAGGCCTCTCATCATTTTATCACACATTGTCTTATTACATCTACCCATGTTTACCCCAACATTTTTGTAGATATAAAATACATATACAGTTTAAATTATTTAAAACATGTATAAAAACATTCATCCAACATAGATAACAAGTATACAAATAATATGCACACATAGCACGTAATATATAAAATACTTCATATCTATGTGTAAGATGAAAATAACTATGCACTCACCTGAAAAGGTGGTGATTCCGAACTCAGACAGTGCTTCGCTTCTTTAAAAAGAATTTTCTTCGACGAAACCTAGTATTATTACCACTTGTGTTTAGTCTATTATTCGCCGAGACTAATTAATAGTCTAGCTATTATTATTATTATATAAGCGTTAAAAAATACTTATATAACCCATAATAATAGCCCAAGTATTTATTATAAGTTCCTAATAACGTTACTATAAAAGCTATATTAAAATAGCGTAGGCGTAGCTCACTTACAGCGGGTTTTATAGAAAATCGGGCTTTGCTTGGAGCAGCGTTCCTGAGCTGAAAAACTCTTCTTCTCGGAGCCTTCGAGCACTCCGGGGCTTCCGCCTCGTTCTAGGGAGGTTCCCTAGGCTTTTCGGGGGATTTCGGGGCTAGAGAGAGGTTCTAGAGAGAGAGAGAGAGAGAGAGAGAGAGAGAGAGTAAAGAGAAGAAAGATTGGGAAAGGTGTGAAGAAAATGAGGGTCAAAGAGGTGGTATTTATAGGTTGAAATTTGGCTGAACTTGGTGCCACATGTCACCATCTGGTGGCAAGCCTTGGGGAGAAAGCAATGACCAAGATTGTGCCACATCACCCATTTTCGCACAGCACACTTCCGACTTCTAAAATTTGTAACTTTCACATACAACCTCCATTTTTGACGTTCTTTATATCCACGCGTAGGTAATAATAAGATCTACAACTTTCATTTTGACTCCGTCGGCTAAATCTCGAACGATCTTAAATTTAACATTACAAGGAGATTATACTGTTAAACGTCAGCGTAAAATTCATAACTTCTACATACGGACTCTGTTTTCATCTGTCTTTTTACTGTTGATTTCCTATTAATGAGATCTTCAACTCTCATTTAGGTTGCGTAAGCCAAAAACCGCTCAAACTAAAATTCGAGTTTCGGGCCGTGCACTGCTAAGCCGAATCTTAGAAAAATCATAACTTCCTCATACGAAGTCAGATATGGGCATTCTTTTTATGGATGTTCTCGGTTTAACATATACTACAACTTTGGTTTAGATCACTAAGGCTAAAAATCCCTTCATCGTAAGTTCACTATTTACGTCTCCGGGTGTTGTGTCGGTTTTGCCGTAAAACTTCGGCGAGCCATAACTTCTTCGTTATAACTCGGATTTTGGCATTCTCTATATCCCCAAAATCCTTGTTTCGACGACTACAACTTTATATAAAGATATCGGACTTATCCCATACTTTAATTTTGACGCTTATTTTTATTCTTTATGAATTATACATTTATAATTAAATAATAAGCACATAAATACACATAATTCACATAATACTCAAATATTTCATCTTTATTACTTCAAAAAAAGTTACAAGAGTTGACCTAGACTATTTGATTGACAAATATGCTTAGCCCTGAAACCCGGGTGTTACAATTATCTCCCCCTTAGGATGATTCTGTCCCGGAATCATGCATCAGCAAACATATGTGGATAGCGACTCATCATGTCAGCCTCTGTTTCCCAAGTGAGATTCAGCCCGTTCGAATGTTTCCATCAGACTAGCACTAAGTCGACCATCTTGCGTCGTAACTTTTTCGTCTTACGGTCAACAATTACCTCGGACTCTTCGATCAACCTTTTATTCTTATCCATCCTTAACTCTGAGATTGGAATTATGTCGGGAACATCTCCCGTGAATTTCCTCAAATAACACACATGGAAGGTGTTATGAATACCATTAAGTTCTTCGGGTAATTCGAGCTTGTAAGCTTGGTTCCCTATCTTCTGAAGAACTTTGAACGGTCCAATAAACCTTGGACTCAACTTTCCTCGCATTTCGAATCTTATAAGTCCCTTCCACGTTGAGACTTTAAGCAAAACGGAATCCCCAACTTCGAAAGTCATTGGTCGTATTTTCTTGTTGACATAGCTCTTTTGACGATCTTGAGCTGCTAACATCCTTTCCCTAATCAATTTCAACTTCTCAGCAGTCTCATGGACTATCTCGGGGCCCATAAAATGCTTCTCTCCAGCTTCAAGCCAACAAGACGGCGTACGACACTTCTTTCCATACAAGGCTTGATAAGGTGCCATCTTGATGCTTGAGTGGAAACTATTGTTGTAGGAAAATTCTACCAGAGGTATGTGCTCGTCCCAATTCCCTTGGAATTCGAGGGTACATGCTCTCAGCATATCTTCCAGTGTTTGAATCGTTCTTTCACTCTGGCCCTCGGTTTGCGGATGGTAAGCAGTACTCAAACACAACTTTGTACCCAACTCCTTTTGTAGACTCCTCCAAAACCTCGATGTGAAACGACTATCACGATCTGATACAATCGTAAGAGGAACACCGTGAAGTCTTACAATTTCCTTCACGTAAGCATTTACGAGCTTATCCATAGACCACTTCTCGTTGGCTGCTATGAAGTGTGCACTCTTGGTGAAACGATCCACGACTACCCAAATCATGTCGTGACCGTTCTTCGTCATGGGTAGTTTAGTCACAAAATCCATGGTGATATCCTCCCATTTACCCATGGGTACGGGTAAAGGTTCTAAACTATCATACGGTTTCTGATGTTGTGCCTTAACTCTCGCACATGTTACACACTCGGCCACATACTTCGCAACATCGAGCTTCATCGTCGGCCACCAGTAGTAAGGTTTTAGGTCCCTATACATTTTAGTGCTACCGGGATGAATTGAGTACATGGTCTTGTGTGCTTCTTCCATCAGAAGGTCTCTTATTCCTCCCGTCTTAGGTACCCAAATCCGATCTTGGAATACCTTTAGTCCTCGACTGTTTGTACCGAATACTAACGTTTTGCCCAAACGTTCTTCCTTTCGGTCATTTTTCTCTAAAGCTTCTTCCTGAGCTTTCTTGATACTTTCCACAATCGTCGAGACGACTTCAATTCTCAATGCTCTTGGCCTTTTCCTTTCAAGGTTGACTTTTCGACTGAGAGCATCAGCAACAACATTTGCTTTACCGGGGTGGTAAAGTATCTCACAGTCATAGTCCTTGAGTAGTTCTAGCCAACATCGTTGCCTCATGTTCAACTCCTTTTGATTAAAGAGATACTGAAGACTCTTATGATCAGTGAACAACTTGCACTTCGTGCCGTAGAGGTAATGCCTCCATATCTTTAAGGCAAATACTACCGCTGCCAACTCCAGATCATGAGTGGGGTAGTTCTTTTCGTGCTCTTTCAATTGTCGAGATGCGTATGCTATCACCTTTTCTCTTTGGGTCAGAACACAACCTAACCCGACTCCAGAAACGTCACTATAAACCACGAAATCTTCGACTCCATCGGGTAGAGAAAGTATCGGTGCTTCACATAACTTCTTCTTTAGTTTCTCGAATGCCTCATCGTGTTTCTCGTTCCACGTATATGTAGCTCCTTTATGGGTCAAGGCTATTAACGGAGCAGCTATCAAAGAAAAGCCTTGGATGAACTGTCGATAATATCCGGCTAATCTTAGAAAGCTTCGAATCTATGTGGGACTTTTCGGACGTTCCCACTTCATTACCGCTTCGATTTTTGCTGGGTCAACCATTATCCCTTCTTGGTTAACCACATGACCCAAGAATTGGACTTCTCGGATCCAAAAATCACACTTAGAGAACTTTGCGTAAAGCTTCTCTTTCTTTAACACTTCCAACACTTCCCGTAGATGATTGCCATGCTCCTCTTGGCTTTTTGAGTAGATCAGAATGTCGTCGATGAATACTATCACAGATTTATCGAGGAATGGTTTACAAACCCTATTCATCAAATCCATGAATGCTGCTGGAGCATTGGTTAGTCCAAACGACATAACCAAGAACTCGTAGTGCCCATATCGAGTTCTGAATGCAGTCTTCTCAATATCCCGTTCCCTCACCTTCAGCTGATGATATCCCGACCTAAGATCGATCTTTGAGAAGTAGCTCGAACCTTGCAGCTGATGGAATAGGTCGTCAATCCTTGGCAATGGATACTTGTTCTTCATCGTTGCCTTGTTCAGCTCTCGGTAGTCTATACACATTCTCATGCTTCCGTCCTTCTTCTTCACAAATAACACCGGAGCTCCCCAGGGTGATGAACTAGGTCGAATGAAACCGTTGTCCCATAGATCCTGAAGTTGTGTCATGAGCTCCTTCATCTCCGTCGGTGCTAATTGGTAAGGTGCCTTTGCTATCGGTGTTGTTCCTGGTAACAAGTCTATACGAAACTCCACTTGCCTATCAGTTGGTAATCCGGGAAGATCTTCGGGAAAGACTTCCGGATAATCACACACAACCGGTATATTCTGCACCTCTTTCTTCTCCTTCTTAGCATCGATTACGAATGCCAAGTATGATGCACATCCTTTGGACAAACATTTCCTGGCTTTCATCAGGGAGATGATTCCAGAATTCACTCTGTGTTTGTCCCCGTACACCATAAATGATTCCTTTTCGGGTGGGTTCACCCTTACTATCTTCTTTCGGCATTGAATCTCAGCATCATTGGCGCTAAGCCAATCCATACCCAAAACGATGTCGAAACCGTTTAACTCTATGGGTAATAGCTCTTCATGGAATTCGTTTCCGTTTAGGTTGATGACGATGTTCCTAATACGATTACTAACAGGTACGAATTTGCCACTGGCAACTTCTACAATCAGGTCCTTATCAAGTTTTTCTACAGGTAATGCTAATTTCCCACTAAATTTATGCGACACAAAGGAGTAGTTGGCTCCGGAATCAAATAGTATATTTGCAGGAAAACCATTTACAAGAAAGGTACCTGAAGTGACGTCTGCTGCCTCCTTCGCAGCCTCGAGCATCATTTGGAAGGCTCTCGCCTTCGGCTTCGGTGGTATGTTGGGTCTTCCTGCCTCCTTCTTTTTCGAGCAATCCTTTGAAATGTGCCCCTCCTCGTTGCACTAATAACAGACCTTCTTACTGAATGTGCATTCGTTGGCGTAGTGCTCAAGCTTTCCAGATTTGAAACAAGTTACCCCTCTGTCACACTTCCCAGAGTGCTTTTTCTTGCACTTGTCACACCACTTCGCTTCTGATCCTCCTCCTCTCGAACCAGACTTCAAGAATCTACCTTTCTTACCGGACCTTGAGGATCCGTCAAATTTCCTTTTCTCTCCCACTTCTGCTCTCTCCAAACCCTTCTCTCATATCTGAGTCTCCACATTCTTAGCAGCCCAGATGGCAGCTTTCAGAGTGGTAGTTGTCTTGACCATTGAACCGAAGTCTGTTGGTAATCCGAGGGCAAATTTGTTAACCTTGGAGAGTTCAGTTGGGATGAGGTGAGGAACAAGCTTCATTTTCTCAGTAAATCTTGCAGCGTATTCAGTAACGCTCATTCTTCCCTTCTTCAGATTCGGGAATTCGTTGTTGATCTCCAGAAGATCCTGCTCAGAGCAGTATTGCATCTTCAACTGTACCAAAAAATCCTCCCACGACATCTTGCTTGCTTCACCTTTGGGCATCGAATCAGCTAGTAGCTTCCACCAGCTTAGTACTCCAGATTTCAACAGAGGAACTGCGAGAGCGGTCTTCTGCCTATTGCTACACTCGCAACTCTCAAACATTGTCTCCATCTCAGAGATCCGGTTCATGACTTCCACCGGCGTCGGGCTTCCAGATAGACTCGGTGGCTTGGATGCCATGAAATCCTTGTATTTGCATCCACGTCCATCATTTCCTCCATCCTGGTGGTTTTGCATAACTATCGGTGGGTTGGCTTGACCAATAATCCCACTGTAGTTTTCCTCCTCAGTCTGCCCTTCATTCAAATCGGGCTGTTCGATCTGTATGGTCGCTTCCTCTCGATTTTGCTGGAGCAAATGCCTGGTTTCCTCCATTTGACGATCCAACATTGCCTGGATCATTGCTTGCACTTCGGCCATCGTTATTGGCCCAACAGCGGCTTCCAAAACTGGTATTTGCTCGATCACTGGGGGTTGGTTTCTGTTCCCATTTGCATTCACGTTTCCGCTACGGGTCCTTGCCCTCTTGATCTATACACCGAATAAGGTGAATTTAGATCTTTATTTAGGGTAGACGTTTAAATCGTCCTTATTACTCCGAAACGTTTACATGCTAGTTCTAATATCGTAGTCATACGTTTAGAATCCTAAACACATAAGGTTTCTAGATCCGGTCGGCAACAGACCATAGATCCGAACAAATAACAACATATCATGCACAAAGCATTTAGCACATAAAAGCATTTTAGGCACAATTCCTAAAATAAGCTAGTGCTCACACCTCACGATCATCGCTTAGCATTCTAAGGTTAAGTCTAGAAATCCTACAAATTCCTAGTTCGCTTAAAATAATGCTCTGATACCAACTGTGACATCCCCAAAATCACGGCCAGAAAAGACCGGTTTTGTTTATACTTTAGTTCAAAATCAGAGTTATCTTTTAATAAAAGGGTTGCAGAATCCCAAAACAATAATATGATAAAGATTTATCAAAAGCATTTCCTTAGAAATGTATTTCATTAAAAGACTTGGGATGTCATGTTTGATATAGTACATAAGTATAAACAATACAATACAAGGCTTACTACATTATGTCATATCTATTTGCCTATATCCGTAATCCCTCATCCAAAATAGCACATCTATGCTCATGCGCCACTACCTGTAATACATAAAACTAAGTGGGTTAGGCTTGGGAGTCTGGTGAGCACATAGGGTTTTCAACCCACAATAAAAAAGTTTATTAATTCCATCAATCAACAATAACCCGATTACCCATTCTCATTATCCTCACATTACGTCCCTAAACACCTATCATAAGGGACCGATCCTAAGGATCATCATCGGGATGGACACTACTGCTAAGGGGTTTCCTCAGCAATAAATGTCCTAAAGGCAACCATGTGGGGGATGGAGTACACCGGTGAACACATCGTTCACAACACCTACAGGTTGCGAGCCTGCCAGCGTTCCACTGGACTGTCTAGAAGAGTCCGTGGTCGTCATCTATACTCCGCTAGATGATTGGATCAACAACAACAATATTGAGGCCTCTCATCATTTTATCACACATCGTCTTTTTTACATCTACCCATGTTTACCCCAACATTTTTGTAGATATAAAATACATATACAGTTTAAATCTTTTAAAACATGTATAAAAACATTCATCCAACATAGATAACAAGTATACAGATAATATGCACACATAGCACGTAGTATATAAAATACTTCATATCTATGTGTAAGATGAAAGTAACTATGCACTCACCTAAAAAGGTGGTGATTCCGAACTCAGACAGTGCTTCGCTTCTTTAAAAAGAATTTTCTTCGACGAAACCTAGTATTATTACCACTTGTGTTTAGTCTATTATTCGCCGAGACTAATTAATAGTCTAGCTATTATTATTATTATATAAGCGTTAAAAAATACTTATATAACCCATAATAATAGCCCAAGTATTTATTATAAGTTCCTAATAACGTTACTATAAAAGCTATATTAAAATAGCGTAGGCGTAGCTCACTTACAGCGGGTTTTATAGAAAATCGGGCTTTGCTTGGAGCAGCGTTCCTGAGCTGAAAAACTCTTCTTCTCGGAGCCTTCGAGCACTCCGGGGCTTCCGCCTCGTTCTAGGGAGGTTCCCTAGGCTTTTCGGGGGATTTCGGGGCTAGAGAGAGGTTCTAGAGAGAGAGAGAGAGAGAGAGAGTAAGGAGAAGAAAGAATGGGAAAGGTGTGAAGAAAATGAGGGTGAATGATGTGGTATTTATAGGGTGAAATGTGGCTGAACTTGGTGCCACATGTCACCATCTGGTGGCAAGCCTTAGGGAGAAAGCAATGGCCAAGATTGTGCCACATCACCCATTTTCGCACAGCACACTTCCGACTTCTAAAATCCGTAACTTTCACATACGACCTCCGTTTTTGACGTTCTTTATATCCACGCGTAGGTAGCAATAAGATCTACAACTTTTATTTTGACTCCGTCGGCTAAATCTCGACCAATCTTAAATTTAACAGTACAGAGAGATTATATTGTTAAACGTCAGCGTAAAATTCGTAACTTCTACATACGGACTCTGTTTTCGTCTGTCTTTTTACCGTTGATTTCCTATTAATGAGATCTTCAACTCTCATTTAGGTTGCGTAAGCCAAAAACCGCTCAAACTTTCGGGCCGTGCACTGCTAAGCCGAATCTTAGAAAAATCATAACTTCCTCATACGAAGTCAGATTTGGGCGTTCTTTTTTTGGATGTTCTCGGTTTAACATATACTACAACTTTGGTTTAGATCACTAAGGCTAAAAATCCCTTCATCGTAAATTCACTATTTATATCTCCCGGTGCCGTGTTAGTTTTTCCGTAAAACTTCGGCGAGCCATAACTTCTTCGTTATAACTCGGATTTTTGCATTCTCTATATCCCCGGAATCGTTGTTTAAACCACTACAACTTTATATAAAGATATCGGGCTTATCCCATACTTTAATTTTGATGCTTATTTTTATTCTTTATTAATTATACATTTATAATTAAATAATAAGCACAAAAATACACATAATTCACATAATACTCAAATATTTCATCTTTATTACTTCAAAGAGAGTTACAAGAGTTGACCTAGACTATTACATTGACAAATATGCTTAGCCCTGAAACCCGGGCGTTACAGAATTATAATGTATAGAATATTAACTTATTTAATTTTTGTTGTTGTGAAGACTATAATGATAATACAATACATGAAATGGTAATAAGAAAAGTACAATAACATAATGGAACTTGCTAAGTGTTATTAAATCAGAAGATATAATCCAAATAATAACATGGAATTTAACGTAAATTACAATACCATAACACATAACCAAAAGCAATTACCATTACAATATCCAAGTGTAACTAAAAAGAAGCAACCACATATAAGTTTTGGAATTACAAAATAACTTAACATAACTACTAACCATAACTAAAACATCCAACATATACCAGTATCTTAAAGAAATTAGACCAAAAGATGATTTCAGAACATAACACTACACTTAACCATACTAAATACTCTTGACCACCACCTTCATTAGCACCTCCACTCTCTTGTTGACCTGAACCTTGACCTTTACAGGTCCTTGAGTTGTATCCTTTTTGTTTACATTTGCCACAAGTGACAGTCCCAAATTTCCTACTAAGATTCCTCACTTCTTTGTGCCCTTGACTTTGACTTTGACTTGATATCACACTTGAAATTTAACTAGACCTTTTTCTTTTGGCTCAGTCTCACATCCATGGACTGTCTTCTTTTCTTCTTTAGCCTTCCAGGCAATTTATGGTGTGCATGTGGGATAATTGTAGTGAGAAAATCACTTTTAGGCCACATTGACATGCATTTAATTGGTTCTACCTTAAAATCATATGCATCCTTCCAAGTTTCCTGTAAATAAAGTTTTCTGTACCCAAGTGTACAAATCCCTTACCTTTTCCCTACTGTCTGTCATCACACTCCAAGTGGCTATGACATGAGGGATTCCTGTCAGCTCCCACTTCCTACACGTGCATTTTGTGTGGTTAATATCCACAACATGTTGATCATTCCATGGTCCAACTACCTGATACATTCCACCACCATTCCACCTTGCAATTGTGACATCACGAAATTTAGGTCATAAACTGCGAACGACTAAATTATAGTAAATCTTTTTGTAATTTAACTCATTCTGTTTTAGTGCATCTAATTTAAAATAAATGAGTTCGTTTCAAATATTATGAGATATCAAATGATATCTTACTTCCAACTGCGTAACTGCTAAACGAATCAAACAACTCAAACTGCAACACTGGTTAATGCATCTGAAAGACTAAAAAATTATATTAAGCAGTTATGAACCAGGAAAACACTAAAACCTTATAGTACATGTTCACATATTTCCAAAAATATAATGAACATCCAAAACGGAGTTCGTATGCAAAAGATACGACAATTTTAAGAAAACAGACAATAAAACACTGTTTTTCATTAATCGCGTAAAATAAAACTGATCAGTTGAGGCACTTAAACACCTCTGATGGAAATTCTGAGAGCGATGCCACCGATTATATGTGTTTTTGAGCATTAAATGAGTGTAACCTCATTGTGGGGCCCATAAAGGCATGTTAGACTCAAAAATCTGAAT
This sequence comes from Lactuca saligna, assembly GCF_052625555.1. Taxonomy (NCBI): domain Eukaryota; kingdom Viridiplantae; phylum Streptophyta; class Magnoliopsida; order Asterales; family Asteraceae; genus Lactuca; species Lactuca saligna. The sequence goes on along the minus strand of NC_136424.1, from coordinate 89,365,757 downwards.
TGGATCCCTTCCTTGTCCATGTTTTTCTTCCACCCATTCCCAGTTTGTGTGTAGATGTAACATACATGTTTTGAAATCGTGTTTTGTAAGTTTAAAAGTAAATAAGATTATGAAATATTATATAAATATTGAGTATTGAGTTCTAGTAGATAGTCTTTACTATATTTGAAGTAAAACTATGTTTAAAATCACTTAGAAAATATTGGAAGTCTTATGAGATTCCAGTCGAATGCGAAACAGTGAAATTTAGCGAAAATATAAATTTTGAAATAAATGAAATTTTATTATTCAAAGTTGTATATAATTTCATTAGAAGCATTTAGGAAAAAATCTCATCCAAATCCGAGTTATAATGAAGAAATTATAACCAATCGAAGATCCGCAACAAAACCGGTAAACACTATTTAGCGCAAAAAGTGAGTTTTTGATAAACTGCTACTTTTTAGCTTTAGTGATCTAAATGAAAGTCGTAGTACTCACTAAACTGGTAAACTTTCATAAAAAGAAAGTCTGAATATGATTTCGTATGAAGAAGTTATGATTTTTCTAAGTTTCAGAATTGTAGTAAACAGTTTAAAAACTCGAAATAAAGATCTAGCGATATTTAGCCGAAACAACCTAAACGAGAATCGAAGATTTCATCATTTTTAGTACAACAGTAAAAAGACAGATGAAAACAGACTTCAGATGAAGAAGTTATGAATTTTTAACGGATTTTCCTGTCCTGGTCTGTTAATAATAATAATATTTAAAGTAAAATCAAAATTAGCCGACGGAGTCTAAAAGAAAATTGTAGAGTATATTCCCACCTACGCGTGCATATAAAGAACGTAAAAAACAGAGCTCGTATGTGAAAGTTATGGATTTTAGAAGATCAGGGCACAATTTCCAAGAATTCTCGCAAGTATGACACGTGTCCGAATCGGAGAGCCGTCCGATGCGAGGTCCAATAGCATTTCGATGCGTGTCCAACACTTCCTCGCATCCGAGCGCGTGCCAGCTGTTCTGACCCTCGCATATGAGCCTCGCGTCTGCTGCCAAGTGTCCTCCCTTCAGCCGAAGATCCAAGCCACCTACCGCCTTTCCCCTAGCTTTGGATCCGAACCTCGTAGCTATATATAGAGGCTGCGAGATCTCCCGAGTAAAGTTTGGAAATTAACACTTTTTCACCCCAAAATTTATATTTTAGCTATTTCCACTTCCCACGAAGCCCCGATATCATTTCTAACACCCGAAACACGCCCCAAGAAGCCCGGGAAATTTATCTTTTCAGTTTGAAGCTCAACCCTCGCAGAGCCCGGTTTTCAATAAATCTCCCAGTATTCAACGAAGAAAGTCATATTTAGAGCCGAAGTACTGCCCAAATTAATATTTTAACCTCCAATTATTTCAAGGTGAGTTCAATATGTAGGAAAAATTGTATGTTATGTGTTATATGTGCCATGTGTTTTTCAGTTTTATTATTCCGGGTTATTTTCCCGAGTTATTATTATTTCGCTATTTTGATAGCAAAGCTATAACTTTGGCCATGTGATAAGTGTAAAAACTCAGATTTACATTGGTATTGGTATGTAGCCTCTGGCCGTGTAGAGTATGTCTCGTAAGAGAATGACTTCTACCCTTAAGGCATTGGCAGAAGGTTAGACAGGGCGTGAAAGCCTGAAATCTACCAAAGTATTAATCGAAAATTGTTGTCTTCAGTGCCATTTGGGCCGAAGCTTTATTGATGTTTATCAAGTATGGAAATTGTTAAATCTTATTGATTGTATATCTTTTAATCAAGTCATTGATTGTTATGAAAATCTTGTCACATGATTCACATATATCTTTGTTGTTCCTCTTTGCTTCTGCTATATTGATGTATATATATGGCATAACGTTATATTGTATCTATTATTGAACTCACTAAGCGTCACCGCTTACCCCTCTCAGTGTTTAACAATTATAGGTAGTAAACATCCGTATAGACTTATACCGTGGGAAGATTTAGAATAGTTTATACTATTATTTTTGTACTTGAGTTTAAGTATGTATAAAATTATAATATCCTGGGTAGTTTTGTAATATAATAATACTTAGTCGGTGTGTATCCAGTCTTTTGTAATAAGACAATAAATGTAAAATATTATTTATAAATATGCATGTAGCATGTTTTGGAGTAACAATGATGTGTTGAATTTGTGAAAGGGGTTCTTTTAGTATACTTGCTTAAATTGTACAAGGCATTGACATATGTTATGAATTTGACTTTCCTTAAGGGTATGGTTTGCATGGGTTGTGAGTGCCTTCCATAAATATAAATGGAAGCCTCAATCCTTCCATTTCTATCGCCCAAATTCACAACAACAATCTCTCTTCACTCCTCTCTTCATTATTTTTTTTCTTGGATTGAAACACCACCATAACACCACCCTAACACCACCACCGAACCACCACTCCATCACCTCCTTCTTGTTGTTTTCTTGACCAACAAGCCTCCCAAACACCCCTTCACTTCCAATCTCTCTTCCCATTCACCACACAACAACAGAAACTGGAAGTAGGTGTAACGTCCTAAAATTTATAAGGTAAAAATTTCAGTTTTTTTTATTAATTCAACCAAAACAACAATTGTATTTTTAATCTAACATTCAAGGTGTAACATATTAAAACAGTCATTATAGTACAATCCCAAAATCATCATATTGCGGAAACATGGATAGATGGGCTGCGTTCCAACTGGGCTCTTCCCTTTCGAATTGGAAGTAATTGAAACATAAACTGAAAACCGCAAGCACAAAGATTAGTGAGTTCCCCAAAATACCACATATCATGCAAACATACAAGTAAACATATTTGGGTGCCTGCAATCCCTTTCAGTCTATTTCAATTGGATAATACCAAACATACCTGGGTGCTTGCAATCCCTTTCAGCCTATTTCAACCAGATAATGTCAAGCATATTTGGATGCTTGTAATCTCATTCGGTCTATTTCAACTGGATACCGAGTCTATTTCACCCCTACCACTACCATATATGGGGTGTTTGGCTAAGCTTATTAAGGCTTATTTTTTATTGTTTAATTTTCATGACATCAGTTTATTTTGTTAATGTAAATCATAATAAGCTCTTAAGCTGGAAATAAGTTAGAAAAAATGGGCTTATAAAAAATAAGCTCGAAAAATAAGCCCTTAATAAGCTTAGCCAAACACCCCCATAATATCATAACAAAAGAGTCACAGAGACATCAAACAATTACAAACATAACAAATGATTATCATGAAGACCATCATCATACTACAAACATGAATGAATGGGCAAACATTGGTGCCTTCGACCCACATATATAGTGAAGGAAACTCACCCCAAATTGCTAAATCTCTCATATAAGATCTTGGTCTGCTGATACAGAAAATCCCTGCGTGCTAACACCATTAAATAATATCCAATTAATAATTGGATCTCAACCCATAACTAATAATCTAAATTACTTGTTCGACATCCAGGGTAAAAGACCATTTTACCCTTTTCTTACATGGCCCAAACCAAGGCCCAACCCACTTGCTCAAAAAGCCTAATTTCCTAAATGGCACCCCAAAGCCCAATATGGACCACCTTCCTAATTGGTCCCAAAATCCATAATGGGCCTAAACCCAAGAAACCCCACAACCTAGAAATGGCCCAAAGTAACAAGTCTAATGGAACAACAAGGCCCCAACCCTAAAAGTTTAAAATGGACACCTTGGGGAGGACGCCCTGCGTATTCACCCTCGAAGCACAACGTACAAAATGATAATATATGAAACAAGCATTATGCTAAGTGTACTCTTATGTATGCCCAATGTACTCATCAGAGGCCTAAAGGTCCATATTAAGCTCTTGTTAGGTTAAGTCAAGTAATCCAAACACATATTTGACCCCTAGATAAGATCTTAAACCATAAAGTCTTGTATGCCTTAATGGGACCCAAAATCCGTTTTTATCCTTCAAAGCCCATAATAGAAACACCAACTTAATCATGACTCAACCAAACCCATTAAGATGATATTTCTATGGTTCCTAATAACTCCGTAATGGATAAAGTTTCCAACTTTATCCATTAGAATAGATGATATTTCTAGGGTTCCTAATAACTCCATAATGGATAAAGTTTCCAACTTTATCCATTAGAATGGTTCAAGCAACCAAGATCTAGTCTTTAAATCTCAAAGGGACCAAAGATGCATCTTTTCCAACTTAATCCATTAAGTCCAAGTCTCAAGCTTTTAGACCTAAATCAATATGATGTTTAGATGGATAAAGTTACTTTATCCATAAGAAGGTCAAAAACTTTCAAGATCTAAATTTTTTTGCACTAAAGTGACCAAAAGCTCATAACACTCAAAACTAGCTAGATCTAACAATTTTATTATCAAGATTCAAACTATATACCTCCAGAAGAATATCAAGGTCAACAAGGTCTGGATCTACAAGATCCAATGCAACCAACGCTTCTTCAATGAGTTCCTTCTTCTCTGAGGTGCACCAAGAACACTCCAAAGCACTTTAAAATACCTTCTTTTTGCTCACAAGGCTCAAACTAGGGTTAGGGTTTCAATGGAGGGTGTTGGAGAGGTGGAGGCTGAGAATGGAATGGTTTTGGGAAGTTAAGGAGCTTAAATAGGGCTCAAACCACAAAAATAGGGTTTAGGAACTGATCGTGTACTCCATACGTACTAAGGATGCCCCAGTACGCCCAACGTACGCTGCTCAACCCAAAAACGCCCTAACTTTAAACTGTCATAACTTCTCCGTTTCAAATCATATCCACAGAAAGGTGTTGAGAAGCTCTACAACCCTACAATCTCTCATTTGCCTTAAAACTTTCCAAACTTAAATCCAAAATTCATAAAAAGGCCCGATCTATCATTTTACGGTTATACCCTTGGGCTCTAAAACACAAAACAAACTCTCGGATCACCTAATTTACATCATCCACACCTAAAGGGTCTAAATATCTCTTTCCCCAAGACCCAAAGCCTTATGAAAACTAATCTTCGGGTCATATACCTGAATTAGGAACGATTCAAAATATGGTGTTACAACTCTCTCCCATTTAAATTAGATTTTGTCCTTGGAATCACTTCTTGCTACTCTCCGGGCAATCAGTCGATCCAACCAACTCTTCCAGATCCCTAATGAAGTTCAACCCCTACATACGATGACCTTCCAAAATTCGAACCCATTCTTAGCAGATTTCGCATACTTGCGACGAACGAATGCCTGCTCCCACTAACCTTAATAGTAATGGACAACCATCACTATTGAGCTCAGATCTAGGAATCCAATACCTTATCTGAGTTCCCGACATGCAAAATAATTCTGAAATACTATCAATAAGGCCTATCTCTACAATATGAACTGAAAGAAATCCATCCGGTCCTATTCATCTAACTGACACTTCTTGACAGACAGAGTCCTAACCATACCTTGCTGTTGAAAAGATTTTTCATATAAACACAGGCGACTACCAATGTGAGTCCTAATCAATAGTACCACCGCAGGTTCATCTTATTGCTCCATAATTACATTCTAATTTAGCCAATGCATCCTTGGTCTTATACTTACCTACCAATTTACCGATATATCGGATTTCCAATTGGTTGTTGAGGCTGATAGCCTCATACATCCACACCATGCAACTTCTGAACGAGGGTCTATCTAACAAAACCTGTCCTAGCTTGTTTGCCAAAATGACTCCAACAACCCTTCTGGTCCAACCAAGGATAACATAATCAACCATGAATCCCAATCAAATCCTTCAATTAAGATCATGGGTGACTGCCAATGCAAGCAACCCCCCTATGTACCAGACCAATCTAAAAACTCACATCCTAATAACCAAAAATTCTAAATTTTTATATTTCCAAGATCTCCTGCATCCATAGTGACCTACCATTGAATTGAGATATATACTCCTCAATGGAATACTGATATTAACAATCTCACATCTGATCCTACCACTGACCAGATAGTTAGCCCATTCTAACATGATCCAAAACCACACTCCAACTTATTCCATTAGGTCTCACCCACACTATCATAACCATACGGGCCTCTGCCACGGGTCTCAACTATTTGAGTGCTATACAGGACTAACCTCGCTTCAGATCTAACGATCCTCATACCGTACATATCATGAATACATACATACATCGGACCCTACCCGACATCGGGCCCGCTAGTTACTGTTGGGTTTTGAGCAATCTAACACTTCCTAAGTGTGCATGCAACCCTAATAAATCTTGGATCTATGTTTGTCTAAATACATGCAAAATAATAATTTTCCAAGGTTTATAACCTATCTAACATGGCATGGGGAACATTTCAACATAAAAGAGTTAGAAGAGATTACATACCTTTTGGTGAGTTTGGTTCTAAGGAGTTTGAGGGCCAAGCACCAATAGTGTGAATGCCTCAAATGGAATCACAAACACCACAAACTCTTGGAAAACTTTGAGAGAGTATACACCTTGTATAAAATCGGCCACACACATGCACACACACACTAGTTCACTAGTTTTCTCTTAGGCTCCATTTCATGCTCCATAAGCATGCTTATATAGTGTGCATGGTTAGGGTGAAACCCTAATAACCCATGTCTTTTCCTTTTCCAAGGATCCATGGGTTAAAAGCTCCATGGATCATCCATGGACTTCCACATAAGCCTAGCCCATTAACAAATGAGTATTAGCCCACACTATATAAAACAAATAGCCCATAATTTAATTAGTATTCCTTTTAATCTCTAAATTAATTCATAATTAATTTAAGACTAAAACTAATTAAATAACGTAACTTCTTATTAATATATTGTAACTCATAATATATTAATAAACATATGTGTATAACTCTCATAAAATTATCCATAATAGTTTGGATGAGATGCAACCCAAATGGACCATGCCGGTCGGGTCAAGTATATACCAAATAAGTTATGGACTTAGACACCTTATCCAACAGACTCCCACTTGGATAAGTCTAATAACTATATTTGCCTATAACTTCAGGAACCAACCAACAATCGTAGCTCTCGAAAACTCCCACGAACAATGAAGACTCTGTCGAACTATGAAGCGCCATTTTAGATAAGTGATCACATAATCCTCTGTTCTCATGATATCAGCCTGACAAACACATGGAACTATGTCTTGCTTATTGTCTAGCAGTTGTTTCTCGATTTTCCGATTTTTTTGACGAAGAACTTCACTGAACACATCGGTTTAGTTCTGACCAGGCCTGGTACATGGGTCAACACAAAATCATCGAGGGGCCCAGATATCGCTTCTATTTCTAGAAGGAACAGATAAACTTCGACTGATATGCTTGTTCTACTACTTATTGAATTGTACACAAAGGCACGTTTTATAACATCAAGTTACTGATGCGTTTACGTGCAATCAATGCACAACCAACTCATAGGTAACAACTCATATCTCTAGGTTTAAAGATTTATATGATGTTATCGTCTCACGATCACTCGAGATAAATTCCATGAAGTGATACAAGTGAGCGTGGGTTTATACCAATACTCATAACTTATGAGTACTCATGAATGTTGCAGCAACCATTGCCATGTCTAAACACCTTTAAGGCATCTACAAACCCAATTCATGACAATCTTGATTCATACCTACTTCCGACGTATGATCGATTGTGGAGGTTTGAATAAATTAATTATTCTGGAAGTCAAAACATGCAAAACTGAAACAATAGTAAATAATTAACAATGATAGTAACACTTTACTCATAAATAAATCACAAATTTTATTCATCATCAAACGTCGATTACATTTTACAAGTTTCAGGAAAACTATCTAATCTGTAAAACTAATATCGTCCCTCAGCCCGATGCGTCTCGCATGCTGAAAATGCTTAACCCTCGTCAGTCCCTTCGTAAGGGGATCTGCAGGATTCTCATCCGACGATATCCTCCTTGTCACAAGGAGTCCTTCTTCAATCTTGTGTCTTATGAAGTGATATTTTCTGTCAATGTGTCGGGATCTGCCATGATCTCTGGGTTCCTTGGCTAAGATAACCGCACCATTGTTGTCACAGAAAATATCTATAGGTTCCTTAATAGCTGGTACAACTCCAAGGTCTCCGATGAAGTTCTTTAGCCATATCGCCTCCTTCGCTGCTTCACTCGCTGCTATATACTCTGATTCACAAGTCAAATCAGCCACCGTCTCCTGCTTGGAACTCTTCCAAGAAATTGCCCCTCCATTTAAGGTAAAGATCCAGCCCGACTGAGAGCGGAAATTATCCCTATCAGTCTGAAAACCAGCATCACTATACCCTAATATTCTCAAGTCATCACTGCCACCAAGGGTAAGGATCCAATCCTTAGTCCTCCGCAGGTACTTGAGAATGTTCTTTACCGCGGTCCAATGAGCCTTGCCAGGGTTCCCCTGATACCTGCTGACCATGCTCAAAGCAAATGCCACATCAGGACGGGTACAAGTCATAGCATACATGATCGAGCCAATTGCGGAAGCATATGGTAATTGGCTCATCTCAGCTATCTCTGCCTCTGTACTCAAACTCTGAGTCTTACTTAGTTTGGTATTGCTTTGGATCGATAAATCTCCTTTCTTGGAATTCTCCATGTTGAACCTTTTCAACACCTTATCCAAGTAGATACTCTGACTAAGTCCAATTAGTCTTCTACTCCTTTCTCTTAATATCCTTATCCCTAGGATATAGGTAGCCTCCCCTAGGTCCTTCATAGCAAAGCACTTCCCAAGCTAGGACTTAACCTCCTGCAAGGTTGGGATGTCATTTCCTATGAGTAGTATGTCATCCACATACAGTACCAAGAAGCTAACTATACTCCCACTAGCTCTGACATACACGCAAGACTCATCTTCGCTTCTCAAGAAGCCAAAATCTTTTACCTTCTCATCAAAACAAAGATTCCAGCTACGAGATGCTTGTTTTAATCCATAAATGGATTTCTCAAGCTTGCATACTCTATTAGGGTACTCTGCATTGACAAAACCCTCTGGCTGATTCATGTACACATCCTCAGCCAACTTTCCATTAAGGAAAGCGGTTTTGACATCCATTTGCCATATTTCATAATCATGAAATGTTGCAATGGCTAACATAACCCTAATAGACTTAATCTTTGCTACCAGTGAAAAGGTTTCATCATAATCAACACCTTGAGTTTGAGTAAAACCCTTCGCAACCAGTTGAGCCTTATAAGTATGCACTTTTCCTTCCATGTCTGTCTTCTTCTTGAAGATCCATTTGCACCCGACTGTTTTACGGCCTGGTACATTGTCAACCAAGTTCCAAACTTGATTGTCATACATGGACTGTATCTCGCTGTCCATAGCCTCCTTCCATTTAGTAGACTCCAGGCCTGCCATGGCTTCCTTAACACTGCTAGGTTCATCCAAATTTACTAGTGTACTATCACTAATAAACGTATCACCTTCCGTAGTAATATGAAAACCATAATAAAACGAAGGTGTGTTTCTAACCCGTGTGGAACGCCTCGGAGGTACAGACTCGTCAGCTGGATCAACAGGAGTTTCCTCTTCAGGTTGATTGCTAGTGTCTGAGGTTCCTTCACCAATTGATTCTTGAATTTCTTCAAGATCAATCTGCCTCCCACTGTCTCCTTGGCTTATAAATTCTTTCTCGCGAAAGATCCCTCTTCGTGCTACAAAGACCACATTCTCACTGGGTCTGTAGAAGAGGTAACCGAAGGATTTCTGTGGGTAGCCGATGAAAATACACCTTTCACTTCGGGGTTCAAGCTTATCATGAGTTTCACGCCTCACGGAAGCCTTGCAACCCCAAATTTTGATGTGGTCCAAATTGGGAACCTTCCCAGTCCACATCTCATGAGGTGTTTTGGTAACCTTCTTTGTAGGGACTAGATTAAGGATATGGGCGGCAGTCTCTAAGGCATACCCCCAAAAAGAGATTGGTAACGAAAATCGACTCATCATAGAGCGAACCATATCCAACAAGGTTCGATTACGCCTCTCAGCTACAACATTCAGCTGTGGTGTCCTGGGAGGAGTCAATTGTGAGACAATCCCACACTCCTTAAGGTAGTCAAGGAACTCGGTACTAAGATACTCACCACCTCGATCGGATCGAAGCATCTTAATGTTCCTGCCCAATTGATTTTCTACTTCCTGCTTGAATTCCTTAAACCTTTCAAAGGTTTCAGACTTATTTTTGATTAAGTAGACATACCCATATCTACTAAAATCATCAATAAAAGTCACATAATACCGATTAGCATCCCTTGTGGCGGTTTTGAATGGCCCACATACATCAGTATGTATTAGGTCCAACAAAACTTCACCCCTATCACAAGTTCCAGTGAAGGGTGATTTTGTCATTTTTCCAAGTAGACAAGATTCACAACTATCATCTGATTTGAGGTCAAATGATTCCAAGACTCCACTCTTTTGGAGTTGGCCTATGCGTTTCTTGTTTACATGTCCAAGACGACAATGCCACAATGATGCTTTATTTTGGCTAGTAGAAGAATCAATATACAACACATTATTTCCTAAGTTGTCTACAATCGACACAGTTTCATACACACCATCACAAGGTAATGCTTTAAAATAAAACACATTATTAAAGAAAGCATTAATACCACCACATTCATTATCAAACGAAAAGGTAAAACCTTGTTTGTACAAAGCATGAAAAGAAATAATATTCCTCGCCATTTCAGACGAGTACACACATTTATTCAAATCTAATTTTAACCCATTATTAAGCAACAAAGTATAAACTCCAATCTTGGAAACAGGTGAAGCCTTCCTATTCCCCATGATTAAGTTTATCTTTCCGTGCTCCACATCCTCACTTCTTCTTAGGCCCTGCAAATCAGAACATATGTGAATATCACATCCTGTATCAAGCACCCAAGAGTTAGAGTATGTTGAGTAATTAGACAATATAGTGTAAATACCTGCATAGGTGGGTTTCACTTTCCCATCCTTTAGATCCTGCAAGTACTTAGGGCAGTTTCGCTTCCAGTGTGCCTTTTCATGGCAATAAAAGCATTCAGCATCCTTGGGAATGGCAGAAGGAGTGACAGAACCGTTCTTAGTCTTTGATGAGGAGCCTTCAAGAGACTTTCCCTTGGTACCCTTCGAAGGGTGCTTCCTCTTTTTCCCTTTGCCTTGCCCAATAGCTAAAACAGGGGTAGAAGTTGGAGTAGGAGTAGTAGAGGTAACAACCGCTTTACCCTTAAGACCGGTTTCAGCGGTCTTTAAGAGTCCTTGAAGCTTGCTGAGGGTAACTTCCTCCTTGTTCATATGATATGTCATTCGAAAATGATCATAACAAGAAGGCAAGGAGTTCAAAATGATGTCAATTGCCAACTCCTCGGGAATGTTAACATTCAGCTTCAGCAAACGGTCCACATACCTTTGCATCTTTTGCATGTGGCCCGTGACGGATTCACCATCCTTCATGCGGGTAGTTATTATGGAGGAGATTATTTCATACCGCTCCTGACGAGCACTCTGATGGTACCTTTCCATCAGGTCTTGGTGCATCTCAAAAGGGTAGAAATCTTCATACGACTTTTGGAGCTCGGCTGTCATCGTGGCCATCATGATACATGCCACCTTAGTAGCATCTCTCTCATGAGTCCTGAATTCAGCGATCTCCTCAGGAGTAGCAGTAGACTCATCAAGTTCTTTTAACTCCTTATCAAGGACATATTCCTTGTCCTCGTAACGAGTAACCATCCTGATGTTCCTAATCCAATCCATGAAGTTGGAACCATCAAAGATGACCCTCCTACAAAGATTCATGAGAGAGAAAGAACCAGTTGGGTTAGAGCCCGAAGCATTAGAGTTGGAAGACATTTGAAAGAAGAAAGTAAGTTTAGATTAGGTATTTAGGATCCTTAATAAGACACCCAAATGTAATATTAAGGCTAGGATCCAATCACAATATATTACACTTAGAAGAGGGATGCCGTAATCTAAGTAATAATATATTTGAAAGGTAGGTGAATGACGATTCACCAATTTCCACCATGAAAACGAAATGATTTATTAGGTTTAATTGGATTTGAAATTCCTAGATTCTTTTGAGATTCATTGAACTTTTCAATGGCATGTTTCAATCTCGATTGTGCCCTTCAAGTTTTGTGACTGGGATGCCGAGGATCACAAAACAAGGTGTGAATAACCATGCTAATTCACTTGGTACTCTTAATATTATCACCTAATCAATGTGCCGGTTAACCACACACGCTCCATTGATCTATGACAAACATTAAGTCACCCTTCGTGATCCTTACTAGTCCTAGTTAGTGTGCCGGTTAACCACACACGCTCCACCAACGACTTGGTAAGGTACAAAGTGTGAATTCCATGGACTAGCACCATGTTCACATTTTCCTAAAATAACTAAGATTGGGAATTAAAAGAGTTTAGTTATTTTATGATATTCATTATACTTTTAATGAGGATTTAAAGTCATTGTTCTACCCGTTCGGCTAACGACCCTCCACCGATCAAGCAAGCGGTGGGTGAGAGTATACACCCATTAAGTCGTCATTTTATAGGCAACAACCTTATACCCACCTTATAGACCGGCTTCGTGAATGAGGCCTACTAACGGTAAAACGACTTATTCTTATACATATATATATAATAATTAACCATTAATGTTATAAATAGTATAAGGGTTGAATTTTAACTATTAAAACTCTAAGGTTTGGAATTAAAGTTTATTAAAGTGTGTGAAACTTTACAAATTCCAAAACTTGAGGGCAAGTTTTGTAACTTTGCAAAACTCTTCATTTCATAACTTATGAATTAAAGGTTCATAAAAATGAAGACTCTTCATTTTCATGTAACTTATGTGTTTTAAGTGTGTGTTAAATGAAAGTGACCTTTGGTAATCCATAACTTGAGGACAAATTATGGACTCCATTAAAAACACATAAATGATAAAGAATTAATCCTAAACAATTCAGCAAATAATTCCTATCATTTTCTAAATTCATAAGAACATGAACATGATCATCAAAAATTCAAGAATTATATGAACACATAAAATCATGGAATTTTGATATATGCTATTGCAAATGGATTAGAACAACCATTACACTAACTAAAATAAGTTTTATAACACCAAAACAGTTTAGGGTAATGTTTCTAGTCCATTTCCAGCAGCAAAAGTCGAGAATCTGCACTCTTTCGATCCTACTCGTCGAGTGCATGAACTTACTCACCGAGTAGGTTGAAGTTTGCCTTGGACTCGTCGAGTCCCCCCAATGGACTCGGCGAGTCCACCATGCTGACAGCAACGATTTCGACTTTTTTCACTATTTTGCATCAAGTATCAAACAAGCAAGCCTAGGCTCTGATACCACTGTTGGGTTTTGAGCAATCTAACACTTCCTAAGTGTGCATGCAACCCTAATAAACCTTGGATCTATGTTTGTCTAAATACATGCAAAATAATAATTTTCCAAGGTTTATAACCTATCTAACATGGCATGGGGAACATTTCAACATAAAAGAGTTAGAAGAGATTACATACCTTTTGGTGAGTTTGGTTCTAAGGAGTTTGAGGGCCAAGCACCAATAGTGTGAATGCCTCAAATGGAATCACAAACACCACAAACTCTTGGAAAACTTTGAGAGAGTATACACCTTGTATAAAATCGGCCACACACATGCACACACACACTAGTTCACTAGTTTTCTCTTAGGCTCCATTTCATGCTCCATAAGCATGCTTATATAGTGTGCATGGTTAGGGTGAAACCCTAATAACCCATGTCTTTTCCTTTTCCAAGGATCCATGGGTTAAAAGCTCCATGGATCATCCATGGACTTCCACATAAGCCTAGCCCATTAACAAATGAGTATTAGCCCACACTATATAAAACAAATAGCCCATAATTTAATTAGTATTCCTTTTAATCTCTAAATTAATTCATAATTAATTTAAGACTAAAACTAATTAAATAACGTAACTTCTTATTAATATATTATAACTCATAATATATTAATAAACATATGTGTATAACTCTCATAAAATTATCCATAATAGTTTGGATGAGATGCAACCCAAATGGACCATGCCGGTCGGGTCAAGTATATACCAAATAAGTTATGGACTTAGACACCTTATCTAACAGTTACATCCATCTACCATACCAACCATAATCATCATGAGTTGAACCTACATCGGACTATACCCCAATTAGGTGTTCAGGTCATGCTTTGAACCCTAAATCCTTCATCGGACAAGAACAGACAGAGAGGATTTAACAAAACCTCAACCTGGATCCAATCACACGTCTGTCATGCAGTACTACGGATGCGCTAACCTATCATTGAATTTTTTTGATCCTCAGCCTCACGCAACCTCTATCCAGACTGCCACTTGAATTGGATTCTAATGTGTGTTGAATGCACTAGTTTTAGTCCTACTATGTTAACACAATTTAGACACACAAAAGTCAATGTACCTGCATATTAGTGGTATAGTTTAAGCAAGCAGGGTATCGAACACACGTAACGATAATTAAACTAACTACTAGAATTATGTAAAAACAAATAATAAAAGAAAAGGGATTTTCTCTAGTTTTGCAAGACTAGAAACTTAAGCAATTGAATAACACCCAAACTAAAACTATTGACAACTAAATCAAATAAAAGTCAACTAAATTCAATAATAAAAGAGATTTCTGTTTAGGTTCGACTCAATTATTCCTATGGTTGATTTTATGGAAAGTGCAATGGATTAATTTGTCATTGGCTACCGATTAATGTGATTAGATTCATGTTCACTATTAGTAATCCTTTGAAAACAAATTAATTCAAATAGTGGCCAATTGGTTAAACTAATGAGTTTCCTAGTGTTTTGATTCGGGTTAAGTAAGACTTGTAGTTTAGCTAATTAAATTACCAATTCAATCAACATCTTGTATGGTTGCTCATCACACAAGCTCACACATTAACCTACCTATTTTCTAGTTAACCCTAGGTTCATGTTCACTAATACTAGGCATATAATATTGTTTTCATATAAATTACATGATACAAGCAACTAAGAGGATGTTCATGCAACTTAATAGACTTGATAGTTAACTAGAAAATAGTTATTGTCAACACATAAGGATCTTTAACAAGCTTAAAAAAACAATTTCACCAAATAAAACAATCCATACCATAAAATCAATCCATATTAACAAGCTAATCTACCCTAAACAGAAGTTATGAGTTTTTAGGTCATATTTATAGCAGAAAACATCTCAAAAACTAAACCTAATGATTCAAACACGATGTAAACAATAGATTAAGAAAAGAGTATTTGTTTTTACCTTTCGATCTCCTCAAAATTGATAACTAGGGTGTGATCTCGAGTTTCACAACTCCAAGAAACCTTCTTTTTGCAGCTTAGTCGCTCCTAAGTTATAGAATCAACTTTTGGTCTCAGAATTTGATGGCCTTTATATAATTTTATGAAAACAGGGGCGACTCGTCGAGTCCAATGACCTACTCGACAAGCCCGTCACTTAAAACCCATGTACGACAAGGCATAACTTGTTCGTGAATTTTCCACTCTACTTGTCGAGTTGACGGCCAACTCGCCGACTCCTTCAGGTTTTTAGCTCTTTTTCTTCAATCTTCTATTCCCGAGCTTCCGATTGCTAATCACACTTCCTTTTGCTTCTGAGCACGTCTTTTATGCTGAAAATACAATTTAAACATAATTAAGCACCTTTTGCTCAATAATTGAGAAAAAATAGCCAAAAAGTATTAAGATTCTACACAAAATATATCACCAAATATACACATATCAAAATACCCCACACTCGACTTTTTCTTTCCCCCAAGCAAAACTGAATTTTAGCACACTAGCATCACATAAGATAATCCCAATCAAACCCAACCATTATGTCAAGACCGCAACACATGCATTTGTGTCTAAATTTTTTCTAAGGATCCCCTTGATTATAAATACTCACAATCCTCACAAACACTCGCCCACTTCTTTTGAACAACACTCATTTTATGCATCCCTCTGAAACCTTCCGTAGAAAACTTTCTAACCTCAAGGAATTTTTGGTCAAGCTACCCAAGCATACATAATCTAGAAAAAATTACAACTTTTTGATACAACAATGGAGCTCTTAGGAATCTTCACTTCTTTTGATAAATTAATCTTTGATTTCTTGAATTCACCACCATTTTGTTTGATTTTAGGTATCTGCAACTTTTTGATTTCTTCAGAATTTTGATCTTTTGATCTTCATACTTTGACTGCTAAAAAATTCTTACTACTTTTTCTTTTAATTATTTCTCTCTTTCTTTTTTCACATGGATCTCACTTTTTTTCACTCAAAACCTACATGCTTAAGCAAGGGCTCTCAAATTTAACCTTTATTGGTTAAGGCATTAGTTTTAGTGTGAAATGACTACTTAAGCTTTTCTGGATACATTTTTGGTACACAATGCTAAACCTATTGTGATCCTCAAACTAAGCGAGATTGTATTTTTGTCCCATGATTTCACTAGAATAAACAAATGCACTATAACTATATTGGCTCAACTAAACATTTGAGTCCTCATAAAATCATCAAACACAATACTAGCATATTATCCTAATTGCTTTTACCAAAAATTTCTAAATTAACCCTAGCAATTTTTATGCAAATTTAAAAAAAAAATTATACGTAGAATTCTAATGTGATTAATGTAACCAATACCCTACCCCACACTTAATTCGTGCAATGTCCCCATTGCATGTTATGCATGATAAAGAACATAAAAGTAAAGAGAGAATTAGAACAAACTCTCCTGCGATAGTAGTCGTGAGGTTGATATTCTTCATTGAAAGCTCCATCTTCAGTTGACTTTGGACATGAGAACAACTCATCCATGTCTTGGGCGTCAAATCTCGTGTGGTACTACTCCAAATATAGATGGAAAAGCTCTTGGAAACGCTTAGAAAATGATCTTAAAAAATATAGCCAATTTTCATATCAAATGGAATCGAATCATCAGCTTGAAAAATAAGATAAGGAACAACTCGTCGAGTTCCTAGGTTGGCTCGCCGAGTTGAAGCGCAATGTTGCCAGAAATCGTGTTTTTTCACTTGGACTCACTGAGTTGAGGATATGAACTCAACGAGTCCATCGCTGTATGCACAAAAATTGTTCTGCTATCAGGTCCATTTCTGTGGTGTTTGTGTAATATCAAAGAGACATTTTCCCTCATTTTCTTTAGTAAATATGAACTCTTTAAGTGTTCTAATTGTTGGACTCGTAATCGGACTCAAAAATTCTATTTCTCTTGCATAGACTCGAATTTTCTTGGTTAGTGTTGACTTTATACTCTTGCATTCATTCCTCACCCTCAAACTGAAAAGACCAGAAAAAACAAACACACAAGTGATAGAAAAGGAAAACAAATAAAAATCCTACATAGTTCCTAATTACTTGTAACGTCCCAAATTTCAAGTCCAAAATTTTCAGTTTTAATATCAAGATTTGGAAACATTTATCAGAAAACATCATTAAGTCATATCATTTGTAAACCATAATTTCATGTCTAAAAATCATATCATAAAAGTAGTAACATTTTCAGAGTACAATCCCAAGATATCTCGTAACGCGGAAATCCAATGTTTGTGTATGATGTGCAGCTACCGTGCCGACTCTTTCCCCTTCGTTGAAGAGGTACCTGAAACAAAACTGAAAACTGTAATCACAATTCCCCCATCGTACCACATACCATACAATCACATAGCATACATACTGTCACACAATTCTGGGGTGCCCGACCTACACGGTACGACCATTTTGGGGTGCCAACCTACCTGTGTCAAGCCGTTCTGGGGTGCTGTCCTACCCTTCGGTCCTAACGACCGAACCTCGGCTACTACTACTATCACATTTATCATAACATAAACATGTTGTTAGACATATCTGGTGTGCGGTCCTAACAACCGAACTTGGGGACTATTCCCCCTACTACCACTATCACATATAACATATTAGATAGTAGCAAACCTAGATGAATATCACAAAGACAAACATCTAACATACAACTCCTATTGGTGAGCCGACATTGTGGTCGTAGACTCACCGCTATTGGAAGGTAACTCACCTCGTATGAATGAATGCTGTCAATCCGAGTGAGAAGTCTTTGTCTGCTGCTCCGGCGATTCTTCGGCTATAATTCCCATAAAGACACTTAGTCAGAAGCTGATAACTACTCTTAGGGTAGAACGACTATTTTACCCCTGGCCAAAGTCAATATCCTAGTCAAAGTCAACTTCCAATTGACCTGACTCGCCTCGTTGGGCCGCCAACTCGCCGAGACCCTATTCTTTCATCTGTCCCCTCCCGACTCTACTCGTTGAGTTTAGCAAAGCCTCGACGAGTTCTACTTCTATAATATCATCGAAAGAACCTTCATCCGTGTAACGCCCGGGTTTCAGGGCTAAGCATTTTTGACAATGTGATAGTCTAGGTTAACTATTGTAACTCTTTTTGAAGTATTAAAGATGAAATATTTGAGTATTATGTGAATTATGTGTATTTATGTGCTTATTATTTATTTATAAGTGTATAATTAATAAAGAATAAAAATAAGCATCAAAATTAAAGTGTGAGATAAGCCCGATATCTTTATATAAAGTTTTAGTGGTCGAAACAAGGATTATAGGGATATAAAGAACACCGAAATCCGAGTTATAACGAAGAAGTTATGACCCGTCGAAGTTTCGCGACAGAATCGACACGATACCGGGAAGCGTAAATAGTGAATTTACGATAGAGCGAGATTTAGCCTTAGTGATCTAAACAAAAGTCGTAGAATATGTTAAACTAAGAGCGTCGGTAAAAAGAACGCCCAAATCTGACTCCGTATGAAGAAGTTATGATTTTTCGAAGTTTCGGATTAGTAGTGTACAACCCGAAATTCGAATATTAGATCGAGTGATTTTTAGCCGACACGACCTGAACGAGAATCGAAGATCTCATTAAGAGTAGCGTAACGAGAAAAAGATGGGCGAAAACGTACATCGGATGAAGAAGTTATGAGAATTTAACGGACCAATCCTGTCCCGGCCTGTTAATAATATAACTTTTAAAATAGACTCAAAACTAGCCAACGGAGTCTAAACTAAAGTTGTAGAGTACGTTCCCACCTTCGCGTGGATATAAAGAACGTCAAAAACGGAGCTCGTATGCGAAAGTTATGATTTTTAGAAGTCGAGAGTACAATTTGCGAAATTTGTTGCTCAATCGATGACGTGGCTCAATCCTAACCGTCGCTTGTTGATCACGACTCGCTTCGGATGAAGGACACGTTGCCCTTCGCGCCCCGCGTCCGAAATTGAGTACGCCCGACGTATTGATCTTATCCACTTCCGAGAGTTGGCGCGTGCGAGCCAGCTGGATCCGAGCTGGTGGTCTTATCTGAAGCCTACGCCCCGCGTAGATTGCTGGACGCCCAGCATAACCGAGAGGCTTCGCGACTATAAATACCTGCAAGGGTCTCCGGGTTCTTCACAACATTTTATTTCTTCCTCTAAATAACTTTCTCTCTCTAAGGGTTTTAACCCTCCCCTAAGCCTAGGTGATCCCCTAGCACCCTAAGGAAGCCTCGAGGCTCCCGGAGTCCTAAGAAAAAGGGTCTTTCGGTTTCGGAAACGCTGCTCCGAGAAAGCCCGGTTTTCTTTAAAATCCGCTGTAAGTGAGCTATGCTGAAGCAGTTTTTAATACAGCTTTCAAATAGTTATAGGAATGTTATTAGGTCCTTAAAATAATTATTTGGGCTATTATTATGAGTTATATTGAGTCTTATTAAACACTTATATAATAATAATAATAGTCAGACTATTAATTCGGTTATCGTTAGACTCAACCCTAGTGGTATTGGTACTAGGTTTTCTCGAAGGAAAATTGTTTTGAGAGTATCGAAGCGTTGTCCAAGTGCTGAGTCACCACCTTTCAGGTGAGTGCATAGTTACTTTTAGCTTACACATAGATATGAAGTATTTTATATAAATTGTGTGCTATGTGTGCATATTATCTGAATACTTGCTATCTATGCTGGATGAACATTTTTATACATGTTTTCAATGATTTAAACTGTATATGTATTTTATATCTACGAAAATGTTGGGGTAAAACATGGGTAGATGTATTAGTTGTTGTGTGATAAAATGAAATAATGAGAGGCCTCATTATAGATGTTGTTGATGATACAGTCATCTAACGGAGTATAGATGACGACCACAGACTATTCTAGACATTCCAGTGGAACACTACCAGACTCACAACATGTAGGTGTTTATTTGAACTGTGTGCTCACCAGATGTACTCCATCCCCCACATGGTTGCCTTAAGGACATTTATTGCTGAGAAATCCCCTTAGCAGTAGTGTCCATCCTGATGATAGTCCTTAGACTAGGTCCCTTGTGTTAGATGTTTTAGGGACGTAAAGTGAGGATAACGGGAATGGGTAATCGGGTTTGTTTGGTTTGATAAAGGTAATAAACTTATTTATTATGGGTTGAAAACCCTATGTGCTCACCAAGCTCCCAAGCTTGACCCACTCAGTTTCTTGTATTACAGGTAGTGGCGCATGAGCATAGATGTGATGTCTTGGGATGCGAGATTAAGGGATTTTAGGCTTGTAAATACAGAATAATGTAGTAAGGCCTATGATGTATTGTTTATGCTTATGATCTGTATCGAACATGACATCCCGAGTCTTTTTAATGAAATACATTTCTACGGAAATGCTTTTGATAAATATTTATCATATTTTGTTTTGGGAAAAATTCCGCATACTTTTATTTAAATTGTTATTCTGATTTTTAAACAAAGCATAAACAAAATCGGTCTTTTCTGGCCGTGAAAATGGGGATGTCACAGTTGGTATCAGAGCATTAGTTTAAACGAACTAAGAATTTGTAGGATTTCTAGACTTAAACTTAGAATGCTAAGCGATGATTGTGAGATGTGAGCACTAGCTTATTTTAGGAATTATGCCTAAAATGTTTTTATGTGCTAAATGCTTTGTGCCTGACATGCTATTATTTGTTCGGATCTATGGTATGTTGTCGACCGGATCTGGAAACCTTATGTGTTTAGTATTCTAAACGTACGACTACGATATTAGAACTAGCATGTAAACATTTCGGAGAGATAAGGATGATTTGAACATCAATCCTAAATAAAGATCTAAATTCACCTTTTTCGGTGTATAGATCAAGATGGCAAGGACCCGTAGCAGAAACGTGAATGCAAATTGGAATAGAAACCAACCCCCAGTGATTGAGCAAATGCCAATTGTGGAAGTCGTTGCTGAGCTAATAACGATGGCTAGAGTGCAAGCGATGATCCAGGTGATGTTGGATCGTCAAATGGAGGAAACCAGACGTTTGCTCCAGCAAAATCGAGAGGAAGCGACTATTCAGATCGAACAGCCCGAGTTGAACGAAGGGCAGACTAAGGAGGGAGACTACAGTGGAACTGTTGGTCAAGTCAACCCAACAATAGTTCAACAAAACAACCAAGATGATGGAGTTGAGAGGAATGGGTGCAAGTACAAGGATTTTCTAACTTGCAAGGCATCGAATTTCACTGGAAAGGAAGGTCCGATCGGGGTCATGGATTTGATCTCGGAGATGGAGTTAGCCTTCATGTCGTGCGGTTGCAGAGGAAAACTACATACCACGTTTGCAGTACGTCAGTTTCGAGGAGGTGCTGTACCTTGGTGGAATACCTTGGGGAAGACTTTAAGCCCCAAGAGCCCCTGCAACTGAAATGGGCAGAATTTCTAGTGCAATTCAAACGAAAGTACTGCTCAGCTCAAAACCTGCTCGAGCTAGAGAACCAGTTTCTAACACTGAAGAAGGGAAGCATGTCAATCGATGAATACACGAACAACTTCACAAAAAAGATGGAGTTTGCCTTGCGTCTTGTTCCGGATGATCTTACAAAGATCGACAAGTACGCTAAGGGACTCCCATAGGAGTATGCTTTGCCAGTGCGTCAGGCACCTACTCTGGAGGCAGCTATATGGGCTGCCAAGTCTGTGGAGGATATGATTAAGGGAAGAGCTGCCAGCAAAGTTGAGGTTGGCGAGAAGAGGAAATTTGAAGGGTTTGCTAAACCCAACAAAAAGAAGAGTAAGTTCGGTTCAAAGAAGCTCGGGGGAGGAGAAAATGAATTGAAATGGTGCGAGAAGTGCAAGAAGAAGCACTCGGGAAAATGTAGCGAGGAAGTAACTTGCTACAAGTGTGAGAAAACGGGGCACTATGCCAATGAGAGCACCATCAAAAAGAGGGTGTGCTACGAGTGCCGAGAAGAAGGGGATATTGCTAAGGGTTTCCCAAAGAAGAAAGATGCGGGAAGGCCCAACATACTACCGAAGCCGAAGGCGAGAGCCTTCCAGATGACGCTCGAGGCTGCAAAGGAGGCAGCAGACGTCGCTTCAAGTACCTTTCTTGTAAATGGTTTGCCTGCCAATATACTATTTGATTCTGGATCCAACTATTCCTTTGTATCGCATAGATTTGGTGGGAAATTAGCATTGCCTGTAGAAAAAGTTGATAATGCCCTGATTGTAGACTACCGAGAGTTGAATAAGGCAAATATACTAGTTCATCACCCAGGGGAGCTCCGGTGTTATTCGTGAAGAAGAAGGTCGGAAGCATGAGGATGTGCATAGACTACCGAGAGTTGAATAAGGCAACGGTGAAGAACAAGTATCCATTGCCGAGGATTGATGACCTATTCGACCAGCTGCAAGGTTCGAGCTACTTCTCAAAGATTGATCTTAGGTAAGGATATCATCAGCTGCAGGTGAAAGAGCAGGATATTGAGAAGACTGCATTCAAAACTCGATATGGACACTACAAATTCTTTTTTATGTCATTTGGACTAACCAATGCTCCTGAAGCATTCATGGATTTGATGAACAGGGTTTGTAAACCATTCCTCGATAAATCCGTGATAGTGTTCATCGACGACATTCTGATCTACTCAAAA
The DNA here is from genome assembly GCF_052625555.1 of Lactuca saligna. Classification (NCBI taxonomy): domain Eukaryota; kingdom Viridiplantae; phylum Streptophyta; class Magnoliopsida; order Asterales; family Asteraceae; genus Lactuca; species Lactuca saligna. The sequence continues at coordinate 89,342,706 of NC_136424.1, read as the reverse complement.
AGCCAAGAGGAGCATGGCAAGAATCTACGGGAAGTGTTGGAAGTGTTAAAGAAGGAGAAGCTTTACGCTAAGTTCTCCAAATACGACTTTTGGATACGAGAGATCCAGTTCTTGGGTCACGTGGTTAACCAGGAAGGGATAATGGTTGACCCCGCAAAGATCGAGGTTTTGATGAAGTGGGAATGTCCGAAAAGTCCCACAGAGATTCAGAGCTTTCTAGGATTAGCTGGATATTATAGACGATTTATCCAAGGATTTTCTTCGATAGATGCTCCATTGACAGCTTTGACTCACAAAGGAGCTACGTATACGTGGAGTGAGAAACACGATGAGGCATTCGAGAAGCTAAAGAAGAAGTTATGTGAAGCACCGATACTTTCTCTACCCAATGGAGTTGAAGATTTCGCGGTTTATAGTGACGCGTATGGAGTCGGGTTGGGTTGTGTTCTGACCCAAAGAGAAAAGGTGATAGCATACGCATCTCGACAATTGAAAGAGCATGAAAAGAACTACCCCACTCATGATTTGGAGTTGGCGGCGGTAGTTTCTTCTTCTTCTTCTTCTTCTTGTCTCTCACAGATTCATTTATTCGTGTATGGAATTGCGAGGTCTTGGCAAAAGCGATGGGGAGGAGAATTCAACCTCCGATGACTCTCTGTGGTTTTGATCTGTGCCTTCGGTGGTAGTAAACTGAGGGAAGGAACAACAAAAATCGGCAGTCGACATTTAGGAGGGGGTTCAGTAACTCCGATCGGAAGGAGGAGGAAGAAGAGGGGGTTTAAAGCATGATTGGGAACAGTAGGTCTTGGAGCACCGGTGGGGAGCAGAAATTGAAATGAAATCGGAGCAGCAACAGGTGGTGGTGGTGAAAGGGTCCGACTGTGGCTGGCGATCGCAAAGAGGGGGAGGGTGTGTTGGACCTGCTATCGCTGGACATGGGAGCAAGGATGGCAACCAGTGGTTGTGGGCTTTCTCTGACCGCTCCCCATTGATACCCTCTTCTGGTTATTTGGGTTCCCTTTTGGTCGGAGAAGAAGGCAAGGGTAAGAACTGTTTTAGGGTGATTGGGTTGTTTGATGTTCGTCGGGAAGCAAGAAACGAAGGGGGTTGCCACCCCTCTTGGTACCACTGGAAAAACTCAAGAACAATACCTCTGATAGAGGTGGTTGGAATGGGGAAACATTGGTGGCGATAATGGGCTAGACATGGTGGTGGCGGCTCCTTGGTTCCCCGACAGCTTCATATGCAGGGAGAACAGTAGCAGCAGTAGCAGTGATGGTCGATGGGTGGAGCTGTGATAGCAGCTTGCTGTCTGGTTTCCTTGCATCTGGCTGCACACGATGGGGAAGAAAAGACAGCAGAAGGAGTATCGATCCAGGGGACATTTGGTTGGTTGTGTTGGTGGCCGGAAGACTAATATCACCGGTGGTAGGGTTCAAAGTCGATCCAAGAAGAAAAAAGAAAAGGGTGAAGGGGAGTTTGAGAGGGAAAAATAGAAATATTTCAACTATTGTCACCAAAAAAATCGTAGATCTGAGCATTTAGATACATCCGATCTTATTGTACCCTAAAATCTGATTTTTTGGGGGATTTAAAGAATATTGTATATATGTGTCGTGTATTTTTGTGATTTTGTATTTTTTTTTCTCGATTTTCGTGTAATCCATCTCGATTCCGTAATATTATTATAATTTGTTTGTTGATTGCCCTGGTCGTTGTGTTTTCAAAAACACAGACAGATTCCAATTCCGGTAAACTAAACTCTATGAACGTTTAAAGTTTCGCAATTAATATGGTTGAATTCGACAAATTTTATGAATCTGATTTTGGTCAATTTTAATAATGTAGTAAAATTAAAATAAAATAATAAGTCATAACCTGAGTTCACAAACACGCTCAAAAGCAATTTATGATACTTGTAGTTGTAGTTATCCCAACCGAAGTAGTGCACGATTTGTTATAGGAAAATCAGATAAATGTTGATTTTTGTAACTTAAAATGGACGTAACTTTCTCATACGACCTCATTTTTAGGCGTTCTTTATATCTATGAAGTCAGGAGAACATAATCTATTCATTTTTCTTATCCATAACTTTCAAATAAAATTAATGAGAATTCTTTTTAGCGTCACAAATAGATGTTCAGTTTTTTTATTCAATCTTCAACAATAGACGGTTTAAGCAGTTTGGGATGTTCTAAAAGAAATTATAAATTTATATTATATTCAATATACATAATAAACATAAAATTACACACAAAATGTCATTAATATATAGCGGTTCACGGTGGTTTGACCGCTGAACTCTGACCAATTTTTACTAATTGTTACAATCTGTGAAGGTACATTGGTGAGTGTGGGTGAGTTGCTCAATAACCTGGAAGCACTGGTAGGTCCTTGTGCTTTCGGATGGAAATAAATTAAGATTAAGTATGTTCAGTCGTAATGAGTTTGAATTTTTCATAAACCTTGTCTTATGATAGAGATTGGAAATGACAAATCCATATGGATGGTAACACATACACCATAAAATCTAAGTGACAAGAGGTTTCTCTCTACTTCATAAAAATAATTATGAGAAAATGATTTCACTAGTAGATGTTAAAAGGATTGATAAATATCATTAGAGTTAGCAGTGATGACAATTGTGTTCTCAAATTCGAGTAGGATTACGACATCCCTTTTCATAGTTCGAATTGTGAGAAATGGCAAAAAGGTTTGAACGTTCAGGAGTTGTTGCTATAAGTTTAGAAAGTTTTAGACACACATATAAGCTATTTAATGAATGATTTATGGGCTTGAGAAGCCTAAATAAAGACTTATTGAAGCATCTCGTATCCTAAATTTAAACTTTGGTAAGAAAATCAATAGGTATTGATTTCTAGAAGTCCAGTTGATTTCTGGATACATTTCAAAGCTATTGTGAGCATAATCGTTATGCTGGTAAGAATCTAATTATTATGCTAACGGGAGTATAATCATTATGACGAGTGTTGCAAGTTAACAATGATATTTATAGGAAAAAAAGGTTTCATTTTGCAAAGTTGCAGAGTTTGAAATTTGTTTCGCTATAGAAAGGGAGAGGGTACTATTACTTCATTTCTAATCTAAAAGTTTAGATTGAAGTATTAATCAATCTTAGTCATGAGTATATATGTATACCAGGTTAAAATGTTTCAATATTGAAAATTCTATATATGTAAATATTATAAAGGAGACTGGTCAAGTATCATGTTTCAATCTAAGACAATGTGGATCGAATCCCATATGCTTCGGGTATAGAATCGATTGCACATGCTATAATATTCACTCGTTATGATTTTCCAAATGCCCAAGGTATTAGGAAGGAAAAGGACTATAACTTGATATGACTAAAGTTTTTAACAACTGTCAAGGACAATATAAGGTTCGATAAAGATTGGTTGTTTATGGACAGTTGGAAGTATAGTAATAAATGGACCGTATTGACGTAATTCTGAATAGATAGGACTCTGTTAAGAATGAATGTCAAATGGCAATATGGAAATGTTTCCATTATGGGAGTTAGATATTAAGAGTCTAAATATAAGTTAAAAACTTTTATGTCATAAGGATGTTCAAAGGAATGTAGTTTGAATATGAGACTTCGCATCCATGAATTGTTTTGTAACAAATCTCCAGTGGAATGCTTTGTAATATTGTTGGCAAAGTCTCTGCGACTTTGATGTCTTAACATTATAAAAGGATTATTGCATGAAAGTTTAGACTCTAACATATTCTAGAATTGGCAAGAATTTTGTATTTTTACACTTGTAATAAGGAGTGTGAAATGAGTATAATTGAAAATGTATCCAATTCTTCTATTTCACAAAGGAAGGACCATTGATAAACATGGTGTCCATGCTAAGAACATGGCATGATAGATGTTTTAATTCAAGTATTTAATTGATTGTTTGAAACATTATACAATGAATAAGGTATAATTAATATGGTGATTAAATAATAAGTGTTTTATTTATATTCACAGGTTTTGAGACCATATTGAATTAGGTTATTGTGACATCCCCGTTTTCACGGCCAGAAAAGACCGATTTTGTTTATGCTTTATAAAAATTAGAGTATCTCTTTCAATTAAAACGTTGCGGAATTGGTTCCCAGAAAAACATGATAATTTCATTATCAAAGCATTTCCGAATAAATATATTTTTATTCCTCATAAAACATTTGGGATGTCATCGTCAATACAGAAACATAAGCATAAACAGAACTTACATTCAATTACACTAGTGATCTATATCTCCTTAATCTTTCAGTGTAATGTAACTTAACACTGTCACCTGTGATACAAGTAAACCGAGTGGGTCAGGTTGGGAAACGTGGTGAGTATATAGGGTTTTCAACCCACAATAATATAATTATTATGTTTAATCATCAAACAATCAACCCAATTACCCATCCCCATTATCTTCTTTATTCCTAAGTACCTTCCCTAAGGATTTATCCTAAGGGTCGTCTCATACATCATATTTACCTCTCATCTCCTTACATCGAATTTCCTTATACGTTTGTTCCTAAGGACTCTCCCCAAGGATCATCGCCTACATCGCATAGACAATATTGATTCAGGGATTACTCCCTCAATACATGCCCAACAAGGATTAGGGTATCATCGCATGAATACGCAGTTACAACATCGCCTGAACTCCTAATTCGTAGTAAGGGGTTAGAGTATCATCGCATGAGTACGTAGTTACAACATTGTCTGACCTCATAATTCATCACCTACAGGTTATGAGTGTATTGGTGTTTCCATGGGGTTGTTTATAATAGTCTGTGGTCGCCATCTATACTCTGGTAGATGACTACATCTCCAAATTGCCGGACAAGGTTATAGTATCTTTCATCCTACAGCACCGATTCATCAACACCTCTCTATCCTCACATAATTATCATCACCTATCTCTCCTTATTTTATTTAATCACACATAAACTATTTCATCTACCCATGTTTTATCCCAACATATTTGTAGATATAAAATAAATATATAGATTAAATCATTTAAAACATGTATAAAATCATTCATCCAACATAGACAGCAATTATCCAGATAATATGCACACATGGCACGTAATTTATATAAAATACTTCATATCTATGTGTAAGATGAAAGTAACTATGCACTCACTTGATTAGGTGGTGACTCGGCACTCGGATAGCACTTCGTTACTCTTAAAATAATTTTCCTCGACAAAACCTAGTATCAATATCACTAGGGATTAGTCTAACGTTAACTGCAACTACTTAATAGTCTAGCTACTGTTACTATTATATAAGCGTTGACACAATACTTTTCACCCACTATATACATACGAGCCAGACATGGAACACCAGAGGGCAGGATCATTTTGGCATATAAGCACTTCTGAATCCAGCAACACAAGCGGCCCTCCGAACCGAATCCCCAGTACCGCGAGTGGTTAAAAATATATTATAACGACACTTATATAACTCATAATAATAGCCCAATAATTTATTTTAAGGTCCTAATAACATTACTATATTGAAACATAAGCTATACTAAAGATATGTTAGGCGTAGCTCACTTACAACGAGTTTTTCTCAAAACTGGGCTCCGCTGGAGCAGCGTTCCCGAGCCAAAAGGCTCTTTTTATCAGAGCGGTCGGACGCTCCGGGGCTTCCGCCTCGTGCTAGGGGGGGTTTAGGGCTTAGAGAGAGAGAGAGAGAGAGAGAGAGAGAGAGAGAGAGAGAGAGAGAGAGAAAGAGTATAGAGAGAGGAATGAAGGGTTAAGGTGTGAGGAATGAAGGAGAGGGGAGTTTCTATTTATAGGAGGCTGGAGGAAGGTTCACATCGTGAATTTTTGATATTTACATCGTGAGCCAGGCGCAGCCTGGTGCTGACACGTGGCATCGCACATACGGTGGAAATCATCCGATTTTCCAAAAATCATAAATTTCGCATACGAGCTCCGTTTTCTACGTTATTTTCTTCCACGCATAGGTAAAACCAAGTTATACAACTTTCATTTAGACTCCCTCAGCTAATTCTCGACATATCTTAAATTTAGCAGTACGAGGAGATTAGACTATTAAATGACCGCAAAGAATTCGTAACTTCTTCATACGGACTCCGTCTTCATCTGCCTTTTTACCGTTGAGTTCCTACTAATGAGATACTAAACTCTCATCTAGGTCATGTAGGCCAAAAACCACTCGAACTGAAATTCGAGTTTCGGGCTGTACATTGCTAAGCTGAAACTTTGAAAAATCATAACTTCCTCATACAAAGTCAGATTTGGGAGTTCTTTATATGGACGCTCTCGGTTTAACATATACTACAACTTTGGTTTAGATTACTACGGCCAAAAAGTCTTCTATCGTAAATTCATTATTTTGCGTTTCCCGGTGTCGTGCCGGGTTTGCAGTGAAACTTCGACGAGCCATAACTTCTTCATTATAACTCGGATTTCGGCGTTCTTTATAGGGTTAATATTATAAAAGCCCTAAATTTTTAATGCGCAATTGGAAAAAAGCCCTGATTTTTTTTTATTGTTGTGGCCACAACTTTATCGCATAATTATCACTCTAGCCACTTAACGAGTTTCATGGTTAAGTTGGTTAACTTTTTTGCACAATTAGTCATAAAAAGTTCAAATTTAGTCCCTGATGTTTGAAAAAAATTACACCACATGGTTTTTTAACTTTATTTTTCGTTTTTTGTATACTTTATTTATTTTCGGTTTTTTTTATAAATATATGTACATTCTTTATTTTCTTTATATATATATATATATATATATATATATATATATATATATATATATATATATATATATATACACACACACACACACTTTATTTAATTTCATTTTTTAAATTTATTTTTCAACAATTTATTTTTAACCTTTTTACCTTTTGTTTTCTATTTTTTAGTGTATATATAGAATATATTAGAGTTTTTTTTTTTTTTTTTTTTAGGTTTTTTCATATTTCTTTTCGTATTATATTTTATTTTTTTCACCTTTTTATTTATTTATTTATTCTATTTTTTGTTATTTATGGTTTTTTCTAATATTTTTTCTAAGGTTTTTTCATATTACAATTTTTGTTTTCTATTTTTTTTTTTTCCTATTTTAGTTATTTATGGTTTGTCTAATGTTTTTATTTACTTTGATTCAAGTAAACCAACTTGAATTCAATATAAATTACTATAACAAGTTTTTTTTTTTTTTTTTTTTTTTTTTTATAAAGATCGACTATTATTATTATTATTTTAGTCTATTATTAGATTGAAAAATATTATCTTGAATTTAATATATTGATATCACATATAAAAATGAGTTAATTTGCAAGTTATATAACACATTGAAACACTAATTCTTAGTAAACAATTTTTTTTTAAATTTTTTTAACATAAATATAATAGCACTAAAGAAAAAAAAAGAAAATAAATAAATAAATTGGACCGAAATTACAAATATAAACATAACTACTTTATTTACTTGAATAAAAATTAAAAACAATTACAAAAACTATAAATTATCAAAAATGTAATATATTCTAATATATTAATACAATTTATATTTTTTGAAAAATGTCAATAAAAAGATAAAAAAAAACAAATAATTGGAAAACAAATAAGAAAAAAATAAAAAAAAAACTAAAAAGATGAAAAAAATAAAATATAATATGAAAAGAAATATGAAAAAACCTAAAAAAAACTATAATATACTCTATATATACACTAAAACATATAAAACAAAAGGTAAAAAGGTTTAAAAAAAATTCTTGAAAAATAAAGTTAAAAAATGAAAATAAGTAATATATATATATATATATATATATATATATATATATATATATATATATATATATATATATATATATATACAAAAAGAAAATAAAAAATGTACATATATTTATAAAAAAACCGAAAATAAATAATGTATACAAAAAACGAAATGTAAAGTTAAAAACCATGTGGTGTAATTTTTTTCAAACCTCAGGGACTAAATTTGAACTTTTTAGGACTGATTTTGCAAAAAACTTAACCAACTTAACCATGAAACTCGTTAAGTGAGCTAGAGTGATAATTCTACGTGAAAGTTGTGGCCACAACAATAATAAAAAAAATCACGGCTTTTTCCAATTACACGTTAAAAATTTAGGGCTTTTATAATATTTACCCTTCTTTATATCTACGGAAACCTTGAAACATAATCTAAAACTTGGCTAATATTATTTATTCTAAATAATATTTTGCCGAAAAGTCATTTTCGACACTTATTGCCTCTAAATTGTCTAGCCCGGATCTACGGGCGTTACAATTATCTCCCCCTTAGGATGATTACGTCCCGAAATCATCAACGAAAAAGGGTTGTATAATGATTCCATACGTTCTCTTTCATCCTAGGTAATAACGTAACTTCTTGTTTTTTCGAATGAGTATCTAACTCTTGGACTATTTGACTGCAGGTGATGCTCGATCTTGCACTTGCTTCCCATCTCACGTTAGACTTTAAATTACGACTTTCAAGTCACAATCTTGTTCCTCACTGGATACAAACTTAAGATAAGTTCTCTTATTACTGCAATGGAGCGATGTGCCATATTCTAATGACCTATCATCGTATGTTGTAACGCTTAGACTCAGGTCTCTTAGAGTCTTCCATAACAGACTATACCTTCCTTCATGTTCTATTGTGATATAATCACATCTTAAAAGGTAGCATTCCTAGCTACAAGAAACTATCGCGATACCTCTATTGATCGCTTGATTGTCTTTCACTTCAAGCTTCTTGCTTAAGTCAGATGCTACATCAGACTTGGTTCTCTGAACCCTTTAACATACTTGTCTTAGTCGGACTCCATTTGATATGACCACTAGGGTCGAAATAACAACAATCTTCTTAGTCATTACATAAACAATGGTAACAACATGCTTGAATAAAATGGTATCAATTAATAGCTCCTTGGTAACCTTGTGAATTTCCATGATCCAAGTATGAGTCATGTGCTTCCGGTAGTATAGGCCTCTACTACCATTCACACCTAGTCACCTACTCATACTCGTCCCAAGTATTGTCTCGAAGTTTTCCAAGTCATTATCACAAAAACAATTTTAACACATAAAAATGTGTCCAAACAATAAAAAAAATTCCCTAGACTCTACTAGGACTTCTTCCATGCATATCTTCAATCATCAATTCTGCTTCAGCTCGGTGGAAATGCCATACGATGGGTCAACTTCATGAATTACGCCAATCATTCCATCATCCTGCCAATCGAAGGTGTACTTCGGATGTACCGTACTCCTCTAAACGTACATTATGACATATTCTAAATGCAGATACCACTCATAAGATATCTTCCGATAGGTGTCATTCACTATCATAAGCCTTTTCATTTCCTCTATTTACTCAATTCTCTATGTGTCTTCACCGTGACATTTTCACGGAAGCATGCATTTAGTGCATCGAGATGAGAATATAGATAGAGAAGATTTAGACGTGTAATCCTCCTTATTACTCAAAAAATTTACATATCAGTTCTAATACCATAATCAAACGTATAGAAATCTGAACACATAAAATTTCCAGATCCAGTCGACAACAGACCATAGATCCGATCAAACGATAACATCATAAAACATCACAATCATTTAGCACATAAGGCAATTTAGGAATCTTCCCTAAATGAGCTAATGCTCGTGTCTATTTAGGTGTACTTTCCTAAAATTTATTAGACACACTCCTCACCATCATTATAAATCTATATTTCGAGTTCGCTTAAACTAATGCTCTGATACCAACTGTGACATCCCCATTTTCACGGCCAGAAAAGACCGATTTTCTTTATGCTTTATAAAAATCAGAGTATCTCTTTCAATAAAAACGTTGTGGAATTTTGTCACACCCCAAAACCGAGAATGGCAGAATACATTCTAGGGTGGAAGACATCATGTACAGTATCATAACAATGCATAATATTAAAGACAAGCAACAACATCCATTGCATTAATATAATAATTGTAATACAAGCATGTTTTGTACAGTTTGTTAGACACCAAAAGTATAATCAAAATAAAGATGAGTCTTGTATGCTCCATCTTCTCAAAAGCTGCATCTGTACCTGTCTACTGATGACCTGAGAATACAAGTTATTTTAAAAGCGAGTATCAGCATAAAGCTGGTGAGTTCATAAGTATTTAGTGTCATTGCTTATATAAAAATGTTTACAACCATGTAGTATAACAACTAATATCAATGTTTTGAAATTAGAGTGCTCCCTAGAAAATCCTATATTTTCCAGTAAAAGTAGTCTTCTACCAAGACCCGGTTGTTTGCATGTTTGATCCTTTGAAAAATGTAAAAATTTTTCCCCGTGAAACTATCAGTATGAAAATGTAGTTTTAGACTTTATTCATGTAAAGTGATTGGGAAAATAAAGTTTTACCCCAGCAGTGACACTACCGGCTGAATGTAATAAAAATGCAGACTCCAGGTAGTATTAAATGTACAATACACCTCGGGGAATCTGTTTTGCCTTTAATTCTTAATGTGTTAATTAAAGGTCTGAATGTGAACTCGTATGTAACCATGCTGATTGACGATCGAGTAACTGATAACCCTCCAGGTCATATGTAGCATGGTGACATTTCGTCACCCATGGGCCTAGTTGGCTCGGACTGTAGCTAGCAGTCGGGATGTGGGAGTGTCTATCCCGTATAGATCTATACACACAATGCCCTCTATCCCTCCAGGAGACTCTGGTTACACGGTGATACCACTGTGAAGTGTCGTATCGAGAAGTAGTATGTCACATTCTGTTTTAGTATATTCTCTTGTATTAGTGTATAATGTACTTTCTGGTATAATGTATAGAGTGTTCTCTTGTATAGTATATAGTATTCTCTTTGCATAGTATTTAGCATGTATTGACTCATAATCGTACTAAATATAGTAAGTGTGATGGTAATAGTAGTAATGAGTGGTAATCCTTAACTATACCTATTATAGTTAACTAGAAATGTTAATCACATGCCTTTGATACACAAAGGTATTGAATTGAAGTGAAGCCTTTTATATCCAACACAAATATATATAATATATAACTAAAACTTTAACGATAGTCGGGCAGATAACAATATACCCTAAGTCCACAATCAAACAAGAACAGGAGGTAAGGTGAGCTATCAGTCCTAAGTCCTTCAAGTCTTACTTATATAAATATATTGGTGTAGATATGGTTTGGGAACAAAATCAGTTTAAAAAGGGGTTTGGAAATAGTTTTATAACAATTTAACATGAAAAATGAGTTTGGTAAACATTTTAAAGCAGTTTTGTTGGCAAAGCAGTAAAAGTATAGAAAATCCTTTTGATGGCAAGTTATAAATCACATGTGATTGATAATATAACTTGATTGATTCAACTTGTATTCCCCCCCCCCCCCCCCCATAAAAGCATTTAAAAACATTTGAAAGGTTTATTAAGGTGTATGAACTCACATGCAGTGAGTAGTTTGGATAGAAGTGCCGGGTAGGATGCTAGATGTCAAGTGAGGGCTTGAACACACACACTGATCCTATGTAACATGTAGTGATACATAAACGTATCTAACTAGTTATTTAATCACTAATTAAGAAAGCAATGACACTATAATGCATGAAAATACTTTGTTTCAAGTGTTAGGAGTGCTAAAGGTTGCATCTAAGGAGTGTATGGCCTCACTTTGGAGTTTACACCTCAAATGATATCCCTTAGGGGAGTTTACGGTTTCTGGACCATTTCCTCCATGAGTTTACGGCCGTAAACTCATGGCAATGGTGTGTTTGTGTGCTTTAAGGTCTCATGGTTCACAAAGAAGTGTCCTAGGGTTGAATGAAAGGCTTAGGAATTGGTTAGGGCTCGAAATGGCACACTTTTTGGAGTTTACGGTCCTCTGACCACCCTTGAGAGTTTATGGTCGTAAACCCATGAGTTTACGGCCGTAAACTCATGGTTACTCAAACCATTTCGTGTTTTGGTGTTTCTAGTTCATGCATGCAATGTTCTAGCCTCTTATCCAAGCTATAGAAGGTGTTAGGGGTATCAAAACACCCTTTGGGGGTGTTTACGGTTTTGGGAGATCCCCAAACTGTAAATTCATGTTCTTGAGGGCTTTTGGTGTTTAGTCCATGGATTATCAAGTATACTAAGCAAACAACTAGCTAAGAGGAGTATACTTACTTATGTGAAGCTTGTAAGAGAGTTTAGGACCCAAAAACACTAGTATGTTCTTGGTGTTCTTGGGGTTTTGAAGATCACTTGAAGATCTATGTAAAAATCGAGAATCCATGGATGAAATGTTGTATAAAAACTAGATTAAGTCTTGTATGAAAGAATCTAGTAAGGAAAACTTACATTTTTGGCGGATTTGGAAGAAATGTGTGATGATACTTGAGAGAAAAACTTGGTGTTCTTGAGTGGGAAGTGGATAAATGAGGTCTAGAGTGTAAACTCATGCTATATGCATGAGTCTTGGGAAAAAGGGTGTTTACGGTGTTGGGTCAAAAATATGGTTTATACTTTGCTTTTCTAGTTGATTGTAATTTTTTGTAATATTTTATGAGTTTACGGTCAGGAAGTGTGTTTACGACCGTAAACACGTTTATGACCGTAAACCCTGTGTTTATGACCGTAAACCCATTTATGGCCCATGTTCACCAAGCCCATATTCTCCAAGTATAAATATAGGTGTTAGGGTGAGGAGTAGAGATTGATGAACGTGAGAACAGAGAAACTAGAGAGCATTTTATGTGTGAATCTTTTGTATCTGGAACTTTAATTCTAATCAATTCATACAAAGATTCATATTATTCTTCTTCTCCTTCTCTTCTTATTGTGATCTGACATCATCCGTTTGATTGGAATTCCGCACCATCAAACGGATCTGATTGATACACAGACATTTTTGGGGACTTACAATTGGTATCAGAGTTTGGTTGTATCAATCAATTTTTTCAGATCTGGAGCCAATTTGATCTTATGTTGAAGAGATTTTTGTGTTTTTGCATAGGTCTCGCAAAAATAAGGGGGGTTTGTTCTTCGTGTTTTTTCATAAAAACACGTTTTTGATAGAGTTTTGGAGCAAAAACGGGCGAAAACGCTGTTTTTCGTCAAGAACAACGATTTCTAAAGAGTTTACGATCCTTGAAGTATTTACGGTCCGGAGTTTACGGCCGAAAACGTGTTTGCGGTCACCGGGGTTTGCGGCCTCGTTCTCGTATCAACAACTCTTTATTATAAAAAGAAATGGGATTAGTGGTGCCAAGGTTGGAACTCGAGACCTCCAACACTTCAAACCACGCACCTTAACCAGTTGAGCTATAAGGGATCTTGTTAAATGGTTTGATCGTTTAAACTTTATACACTTCTAAGCAGCAGCAACCCTCGAATTGCATCAGCAGCTTCGCACGCCTTCTTGATCAGCAGCCTCTCACGTATTCGCATCAAAGCAGCCTCGCCATCGGACTTCATAAAATAGGAAAAGGTTTAGAGGGTGCTGGGGACTGAACCTGCGACCTCCAGTTGAGGAACCAAATGCTTTACCATCTAAGCTAGTGCCGACTTTGCTCTTTCCCTCCCAATTTTAATTCTTAACCACTCCCTGCCGCTTCCAACTTTCGCATTTTTGTCAATTTCAGCCCAAAATTGATTTTCCTTTAATTTTAAATTCCTTTTTCAACCCAAAAATTTTAGTTTTTATATTTTGATTTTATTTTTAACTTTTGACTTTTATTTTTGACTTTTTACTTAAAATTTTGACTTTGACTTTAAAGTTTGACCTTTGGCTTTAAACTTTGACCTTGTCGTTTGACTTTTAAATTTTCAAATTTAGCTTTTCAGTTTGACTTTTTAAATTTGACTTTTAAGGTTGACTTTTGAGGTTTATAGTCAAAGGGCATTTTTAAATTTAAGTTTGACTTCTAGTTGTGTTTTTAATAGTTTTTGAAGTTTACGAGGAAATTGAAGACATGAAAGAGAGTCGTCAAGAGATGTTAAGACAAAACTTCAACATGTTCAATTATATCCGTGGAGAAACCCTCGAAACTCAGTTGCAACGATTTACTACACTCACTACTGAGATGAATATAGCTGGGATCTTCTTGTCCAAATCTGAGATAAACAAAAAGCTACTGAATGTACTTCCGAAATCGTGGGATATGGACGTGGCTGACATCAAGAAGACAAAAGATCTCAATCACACTAGTCTTGTTGATATAATTGAAGAACTTGGCACTTTGAATTGTCGAAAAACAATGAGTTCCACAAACCTCCCGGTCAATGAAGTTTCATGTTCTCAATCATGTGAAGTTTTATGTACGCTATCTAGTGAAGATACGATTAAATTTCTTCGGGAACAAATTGATTTATTAAAAAGGGAAGTTGAGGACCTGAGATATAAAGGATATCAACTCAGGAAAGGACAGAAACCCCTGAAGGCTGAATTAGAAGCAAAAACCAAAGACTTTAGGAAACTTCAGGAAGAGTATAGCAACAAGTGTGAAAATTATAACTATATTAAGAGACAACTTGCTGTTGTAACTGAAGAACTTAACGCTTTAAAAATTAAGTGTAGAAAAACAGACGTTAATTTTAAAAATTATACTGCGTCAAGTCAGACAGTCGAGTCCTTATTTGAAACCCAATTAAAATTCAAAGATGATCAAAACAAGGGTCTAGGGTATGATAGTGTTCCTCCACCTTTCAATCATAACTACACATCCATCCTAATGACACATGAAGAAATTGACAGGGAGGCACATCTTCGATATGGCAAACCAGCTGGATTTGTGTCAGGAGGTATTCAAGTTGAAAATACCAATGTTTCTACTTCATGTGCAGGTAAAGTAGAAGAGATGAGAACAAGGAGAACACCATTGAACAAACCAACATCTCCTTGAACTCTAAATCTGTTTCTTCGAACTCAATTGCTTCTGATCAACTTGCCGTTGAGAAATACAGGCTACCAATTCCAACGCAACAAAGTTCTTGTTTCAATTGTGCTTGTGGGAACAATAAGAAACAAGGCAAAGATACGTCACCAGGGGTAGGAAGAAAAAATTTCCCAGTGAAGAAAAACACTTGTTTTCACTGTGGAACACTTGGTCATATTGCCCGAAACTGTCCAAATCGCACATACGTTCCTTACTACGCACAAGGCTGGCAGAACGCGCCAAGAGGGAGATACTTCAAAAGAAACACCTCGAGATCACAATCAGACATTGACGACTGGAATGCCAAGAAGGCCAAGAATGCAACTCCTAAGACCAAGAATCAAACCTACAAGGCCAAGAATCTAAATCCCAAGGGAAATAAGGGAATGTCGACCAAGAAGCCAAATCCAAGAGATGCACCTGTGAAGCCAAAATCAAAGTCATCTCAAAGGCCGACATCAAGATCAAAAGCAAGTACTGAGCCACCCATCAGATCAAAAAAGAAGTGGATTAAACCAAACTACAAATGGGTTCCGAAGGCTCAATCTCCCAAATCTTCTAACGATTCTAATATTTATATATCTTCTGTTTGTGATAAACAGGATATGTCATGGGAGAAAGTACCGTGCAAGGATGAAAAAGGTCGGCCCAATTTCAAAAATAGATTGGGTTCCAAAGACCAACTAATCCCGCTCTGTGTCGGAGCAGCTATGGAGGCATATAATCAGACTTCAGTTTGTTGGTAGTGGCTGTTCCTGGCACATGATAGGAGACATCTCTCAACTGTACAACATTCAGGCATTTGTTTGAGAGTATGTGTCCTTTGCGGGAAGAGAAGAAAGGAAGTGATCACTCATGGGGTTTGTGCTTAATGACATGAAGAATTTTCGGATTTGTTCTGAGATTATGCATGCTGCTCTCAGACCTTCTGGATGCAAATTCAATCTGTGACTTACGGTTTGAGTTTTCTTCTCTATACTCCTGAGTTTTTCTTAAACTGATTCACTTTAATGACTAATTTTTGTTTTATGATAGTTTAAATTTGCGCATTTACTTTCGTTTCTCTCCTATCCACAAATTTAGGGGGAGAAACGGGGTTTGTGCTTAATGACATGAAGAATTTTCGGATCTGTTATGAGATTATGCGTGCTGCTCTCAGACCTTCTGGATGCAAATTCAATCTGTGACTTACGGTTTGAGTTTTCTTCTCTATACTCCTGAGTTTTTCTTAAACTGATTCACTTTAATGACTAATTTTTGTTTTAGGATAGTTTAAATTTGCGCATTTACTTTCGTTTCTCTCCTATGCACAAATTTAGGGGGAGAAATAAAAACAAAACAAAAATTAGAAAATTTTCAAAAAATTAAAAAAAAACATTAGAAAATCAGAAAATCAATATATATATATATATATATATATATATATATATATATATATATTGTCGCTAATAGTTCTGCTTGTGATTATCGTGTTGGGAAGTGATATTATCAAGTGATAACAGGCAACCTGAGTCTGCGTAACGTACCCAAAGTTGAAGGGTCTTTGCTCTGGTTTGATGTGTCGGTAGGCACAAAAGATTCTAAATGGACATGACTAGGCAGAGTTGAACTTAAGAAATTCTTAGTCTTGACAAATATTGGCCTAGTTAGATCCGTTCAGCCTAACAATATGACGCTCGGATAGGTTGAGCAGGGAGATATATATGGGAATCCACTCATCACATTAAATGAACCCGTACTTGGAACCGTGGTTTAACTTTTCCTCGATGTGCGGATTCTATCCTTAATTCCGGTTGGATGGGGCGACTAATAAATTCCGATAAATTAGGTCTGTAGAAGGTTATATTCTTTCTTTCTATCTGTTATTCATATGTTGTCTCCTTTGCGTGACTTCCAATCCGACCTGGTACACAACATATGCAACTCTATTTCTCTGCATGTTATATATATGAAATTCTTCTTATCTATTAGTCATATGCTGTCTCCTTTGCGTGACTTCCAATCCGACTTGGTACACAACATATGCAACCTTCTACTTCTCAACCCCTCTGAAACAATAAGTAATAGCAATCTGAATCTGTTCTCTCTCTGAATGATTGTTTGCTCACCCGGTGTAAGGAGTACTATGGAAGTTCTTGATGGCTGGGGCATATCAGGAAGTGGGAAACATGTTCCAGTACAATTAAAATTGAACACTCGAAGATTGTCTATAGATCTCGCTGCTCAATTTAGGTGGACAACAATAT
This sequence comes from Lactuca saligna, assembly GCF_052625555.1. Lineage (NCBI taxonomy): Eukaryota > Viridiplantae > Streptophyta > Magnoliopsida > Asterales > Asteraceae > Lactuca > Lactuca saligna. Next base: position 89,325,487 of record NC_136424.1, on the reverse strand, counting down.
CCCTGGTCATCGTCAGCTGAATGGTCCTTAAGATATAGTATATAGGAACTTAGGATCGGATATAATATCTAGGAACTTAAGTTCACCTTATCTTGTAACAAATAGTATGTCCTAAATTTGTCACAATTTTTGTGTTTAAGTAGACAACAATATCGGCGATCGACCAGACAAAGATGCGAGTATGAAAGGTACCAACAAGTGGATTAAGGTTGTCTAAAAACTTTGATCCTAAATCACTCTTAAAGTTAGATATCATTTTTATTTTTGTTAAATTTGTCATAGTTTCTTCTAATTTAAATATTAGGGGAGAATTAAAAATTAAAAAAAAACAAAACCAAACAAAAATCAGAAAATTCAAAAAAATCCAAAAAATAGTGTTATTTATGTTTTATTTCTTGTTCAAGAAGATCAAAAATCCAAAAATATTTTTGTTTCTGTGCTAAGTTTTCTTTTAGTTTTGTTTTGTCTTGAAAAGTGATTTTAGGTATAGATAAAACTCATGGAAGTTTGTGTCGAAGATTTATGAGCGAAGGCTTCATCTGTGAGCATCGAAGAATTCGCATTCGAAGGAGCAAGAAATGAAGATTATTCTTTCGACATTCAATCCTTCAACCCCAGAAGAAAGGTCAAGCTGATTTGAAGATTATGTGACAGATTGCATTGAAGCCTCCATAACCAGTCTGCTGCTATCTTTGTACCTGCTGAAGTGATCTAGAAGTTCAGTTCTCTCTGATGTTCTCTCTATAGATTCTCAAGCTGAAAGCGCTATCTTTCAAGAATCAGTACATCAAGCCTCCTCACCCGACGTGCGTTCAAAGCCAAATTCTAAAGAAAAACCCAACTGCTCAATATGAAGTCATTCATTGAAGATTAATGCTGAAGCGAAGTTCCCAATGAAGATTAACAAGAAAAGCCAGCTACTTTTTAGGGGGAGCTTGTTGGGTCATTTAAGAAAAGAAAATTAAGCTATAAACCAAGGGGGAGATTGTTGGGTCAAAAATATGGTTTATACTTTTCTTTTCTATTTGATTGTAATTTTCTGTAATATTCTATGAGTTTACGGTCAGGAAGTGTGTTTACGACTGTAAACCCATTTACGGCCCATGTTCACCAAGCCCATATTCTCCAAGTATAAATATAGGTGTTAGGGTGAGGAGTAGAGATTGATGAACGTGAGAACAGAGAAACTTGAGAGCATTTTGTATGTGAATCTTTTGTATCTGGAACTTTAATTCTAATCAATTCATACAGAGATGTATATTATTCTTCTTCTCCTTCTCTTCTTATTGTGATCTGACATCATCCGTTTGATTGGGATTCCGCACCATCAAACGGATCTGGTTGATACACAGGAATTTTTGGGGACTTACATACGGCCCAAACACCTCTTGTTTGGCCGTAAACACCTTGCTAAGGGGTCGGGTTGTTTTGCTCGTTATACTTAACTAATAACGTCATTTCCTTTTATTAAATCGTTTGATGAAAAATAAAATAAAACACCCAACGGACTTAAATCCGGCCAAAAATCTACTGAAATGTTTTTGAATATTATTAAAAGTGTTTACTGTAGAGATTCTACAAATAAGAATTTCGGGTTGTCACAAATTTGCTCCCAGAAAAACATGATAATTTCATTATCAAAGCATTTCCGAAGAAATGTATTTTTATTCCTTTTAAAACATTTGGGATGTCATCGTTAATACAGAAACATAAGCAAAAAAAGAACTTACATTCATTTACACTAGTGATCTATATCTCCTTAATCTCTCAGTGGAATGTAACTTCACATCGTCACCTGTGATACATGTAAGCTGAGTGGGTCACGTTGGGAAACCTGGTGAGTACATAGGGTTTTCAACCCATAATAATATAATTATTATGTTTAATCATCAAACAATTAACCCAATTACCCATCCCCATTATCTTCTTTATTCCTAAGTACCTTCCCTAAGGATTTATCCTAAGGGTCATCTCCTACATCATATTTACCTCTCATCTCCTTACATCACATTTCCTTATATGTTTGTTCCTAAGGACTCTCCTTAAGGATCATCGCCTACATCGCATAGATAGTATTGATTCAGGTATTACTCCCTCAATACGTGCCCACCAAGGATTAGGGTATCATCCCATCAATACGTAGTTACAACATTGTCTGAACTCGTAATTCATAGTAAGGGGTTAGAGTATCATCGCATGAACTCGTAATTCATCACCTACAGGTTATGATCCTGCTGGTGTTTCCACGGGGTTGTCTATAATAGTCCGTGGTTGCCATCTATACTCTGGTAGATGACTACATCTCCAAATTGTCGGACAAGGTTATAGTATCTTTCATCCTACATCACCGATTCATCATCACCTATCTATCCTCACCTAATTATCATTACCTATATCTCATCATTTTATTTCATCACACATCAACTATTTCATCTACCCATGTTTTATCCCAACATATTTGTAGATATAAAATAAATATATTGTTTAAATCATTTAAAGCATGTATAAAATCATTCATCCAGCATAAACAACAAGTATCCAGATAATATGTACACATGGCACATAATTTATATAAAATACTTCATATCTATGTGTAAGATGAAAGTAACTATGCACTCACTTGATTAGGTGGTGACTCGGCACTCGGACAACACTTCGTTACTCTTAAAATAATTTTCCTCGACAAAACCTAGTATCAATATCACTTGGGTTTAGTCTAAGGTTAACTGTGACTAATTAATAGTCTAGATACTATTACTATTATATAAGCGTTAACACAATACTTTTCTCCCGCTATATACAGACGAGGCTAGACATGGAACACCGGGGGGCAGGATCATTTTGGCATATAAGCACTTCTGAATCTAGCAACCCAAGCGGCCCACTAAACCGGATCCCCCATACCGCGAGTGGTTAAAAAGACATTATAACGACACTTATATAACTCACAATAATAGCCCAAATATTTATTTTAAGGTCCTAATAACATTATTATATTGAAACATAAGCTATACTAAAGATAGGTTAGATGTAGCTCACTTACAGTGGGTTTTCTCAAAACTAGGCTCAGCTGGAGCAGTGTTCCCAAGCCAAAAGGCTCTTTTTCTCGGAGCCGTCGGACGCTCTAGGGCTTCCGCCTCGTGCTAGGGGGTTCCCTAGGCTTTTCGGGGGGGGGGGGGGGGTTAGGGCTTAGAGAGGGGGATGAAGGGTTAAGGTGTGAGGAATGAAGGAGTGGGGCGTTTCTATTTATCGGAGGCTGGAGGAAGGTTAACATCATGAATTTTTGATATTCACTTCGTGAGCCAGGCTGGCTACAGCTAGGCGCAGCCTGGTGCTGACACGTGGCATCGCACATAGGGTGGAAATCATCCGATTTTCAAAAATTCGTAAGTTTCGCATACAAGTTCCGTTTTCAATGTTATTTTTTCCACGCGTAGGTATAAACAATATCTACAATTTTCATTTAGACTCCGTCGGCTAATTCTCGACCGATCTTAAATTTAACAGTACGCGGAGATTAGACTATTAAATGACCGCGAAGAATTTGTAACTCCTTCATACGGACTCCGTTTTCATCTGTATTTTTACCATTGAGTTCCTATTAATGAGATATTAAACTCTCATTTAGGTCGCGTAGTCCAAAAACCGCTCGAACTAAAATTCGAGTTTCAGGCCATACATTGCTAAGTCGAAACTTCGACAAATCATAACTTCCTCATACGAAGTCAGATTTGGGCATTCTTTTTATGGATGCTCTTGGTTTAATGTATACTAAAACTTTGGTTTAGATTACTAAGACCAAAAAGTCTTCTATCGTAAATTCATTATTTTACATTTCTCGGTGTCGTGCCCCTTTTGTCGTGAAACTTCGACGAGTCATAACTTCTTCGTTATAACTCGGATTTCGGCGTTCTTTATATCTGCGGAAACCTTGAAACATATTCTAAAACTGGGTAATATTATTTATTCTAAATAATATGTTTCCGAAAAGTCATTTTCGACACTTGTTGCCTCTAAATTGTCTGGCTCGGATCTACGGGCGTTACAGTTATTCTTGTGTTTCACTTCGCAAGTTTTACTTCTCGAAAAATAGAATTATTCAAACATCCATAGTCAATCGTACTTTGGAAGTAAGAAGTGAATTAAGTCTGTCATGAACACGACTGTAGATTGTCTAAGTGCTTAGACATAGCAAATGTTTGTTGCAGTGTTCATGAGTACTCCTGTTGAGTATTGGATTAAATCCACGCTCACTTGAATCACTTCATGGATTCTATCATAATAGATTGTGAGATGATAATATCTTATATTCTTGAAACGGAGACATATAGTTGTTTTTACGAGTTAGTTGTGCATTGATAATACGTAAACGCATCAGTAACTTGATGTTATAAAACATATTATTGTGTATGATTTGATGAGTAAATAGTACAAGCATATGATTCATAGTTTATCCATTCCTTATACCCTAAATGGGTTAAAAGAGATATTTGTGGGCCCCTCGATGATTTAGTGATGACACCCTAAGCGCTTGGCCAAGCCTGGACTGATTTGATTTGTTCAAATTGGACAGAGATTGATTATAATCGACTTCTCATGTCCATACGATATCTTGTAGAACGGAGGAATATTTGATCCCTTATCTAAGGACACGTCACCGACTAGGTCAAAGTTCGACAGTGGCTTTTGGTAGCTAAAATTTGCTAGTTAATTTTTGAAGTTATACTTACAACTATAGTTATTAGACTTATCAAAGTGGGAGACTATTTGATTAGTTGCCTAATCCCATAACTATAATTAGTATGTACTTGAATTGATAGTACCAATGTCCTTTTGGGTTGCCTTCAAACCTGACAATTGAATTGGATAAATGTTAGAGAGAAGAATGATTTATTAACTTATTACTTGGTTATTAAATTAATTTGAAATCAAGATAAATGATTTATTAATGTATTATGGATATAATATATTAATTAGAAATCATATTGTTTAATTAATATTTAATCAGAAATTAATTTGGAATTAAATGAATTAATTGAAACTGTAGGGACTAAAGGTGACAATGTTTAAAAGTTAAGGATTGAGCAATCTAGAACCTCACTTAGAGGTAGGAAACGAAATCTAGAGTGTCCTAGGGTTTCCTTAGGCTCTAAGGGTGCCTTGGAAGCCTTACGGAGAAAGTTAAGGGATTAGGGTTATCTAAGATACACCAGCCTTATCCTAAACCTTCCTTATCACCTATATAAACCCCTATAGGGTTAGATTTTGTCCCATGCTCTCCAAGAAAGTCTTAGAGCCAAATTTTCCACTTCCCTTCTCTCTCTCCATTGTAATACTTGGTTGTTAGGTTTGTTGAGCCATTAGAGGCGTGACACTTGTGGCGCTTGCTACCAAAGTTCAAGATCTTTAAGGATTTGTTTGTTATTATAATATAACAAAAAAGGTATGTATCCTAACCCTAATTATATGTTAATTTCGAAATTACATGTGCCTCGTAGGGTTTCTAGTTTTTTTTGTTCAATGCTTGAATGTCTAATAGTGAAAAAATAGATCCTCAAATTAGGGTTGCATGCACACATAGGATTGTTTACTATGTATATCACCCATCAAGAAAATTACCTCACTTGTTAGGTAGCAATAACAAGAACTCCTTGACCTTTGAAAGCTTAGTGCCCCAAGTGCTGCACCTCTAATGGAGTCACAAACACTCTATGCAAAGGATGAAGTTGGAGATGCAGGATTTTCGGCCAGTGTCTCTTAGAAAACCATTCGATCGAAATCCTTAAGCAATTGGGTTATATAGTTGGGGCTATTAGGGTTTTCAGGTGGAAACCCTAATTTCCTTGCTTAGGCCTTAAGCGATACGTGGACCCCCATATGATAGGCCTTGGATGAAAACTCTATGGGTTTCCCATAGATTTTCATCCAACTTTTATCAATAAGGTCCATTAGCCCACACTACAACTATTACTGATCTACATAATCAGTCCCTCCATTATTAATCTGTTCTTTTAATCCCAAAATTAATACTAGATTAATTTCTTGATTAATCACTAATCAATAATGTGATTTCCAAATAATATCTTAATCTTATAATATATTAATAAAACCATTCTAAGTACCAATTTATTATTCATATAATAAATCCTACTCTCTCTCTCTCTCCATTTCTCATCCTGTCAAGTTACATGAGTGAAGGTAACCCAAAAAGACCATGCTCATAATCAAATCAAGTACATACCAAATATAGTTATGAGCTTAGACACCTAATCCAACAATTTTCAGAATTGGTTCAATTTCAATCATTCCCAGTCCTTGTAGAATATGATTGAAAGTTGCTTCCAATAAGGCCTTTTTAAATATATCAGCCAATTGATCTAAGGAAGGAACAAAAAGAACTTCCACATTTCCATCTTCAACGTGGTCTTTTATAAAATGGTATCTCAGTTCTATATGCTTTGTCTTTAAATGTTGCATTGGATTATGGTAGATTCTTATAACACTTTCGGAATCACAATATAGAGGAATTCGCTTCATATTGAGTCCATAGTCTCATAGCTGCTTCTGAATCCACAACACTTTGGATGTACAAGATCTTGATGCAATGTATTCTGCTTCAGCTGTAGATAAGGATACACATGTTTGCTTATTAGATTTCAAACTAACAAGCTTTCCATCCAGAAACTGACATCCCCTTGATGTGATTTTACGATCAAGACCACAGCCTCCTAAGTCAACATCCGAGTATGCTTGCACAATGAATCCAGAATTGGATGGACACCATAAACCAAGAAAAGTAGTACGCTTCAGATACCTGAATATGTTCTTAACTGCCAACATATGAGGTTCACGAGGACTTGCTTGAAAACTGGCACAATAATACACAACAAACATTATGTCGGGACGACTAGATGTTAGATACAACAAAGATCCGATCATCTGACGAAACAAGGTGAAATCAACTTCTGCTTTATCAAGAGAAGGAGCGAATTTTGTTACGAACGACACAGGAACTTTGATCTTTGAATCACCCACCATTCTAAATTTCGCCAATTAAGTCTTTGTGAAGGCTTCTTGATTGATGAATATTCCCTCTGAACCCTGTTTTATATTTAAGCTAAGAAAAAAATTAATTTTACCCACATAACTCATTTTAAATTTTGTTCCATTAATTTTCGGAATTTAGCAATTAAACTAGGATTATTAGATCCAAAAATAATGCCATCAACATAAATCTGAACTATCATTAAATGGTTACCCTCCTTCTTCCGAAGGAAGGTAGGATCAACGGTACCTTGTTTGAATTTAGATTGTTTAAGAAAACAAGTAAGAGTTTCATACCATAACCTCAGAGCTTGTTTAAGACCATATACTACTTTGTCCAGAATGTAACAGTGATTCGGAAAATTTTCATTCACGAAACCCGGAGGTTGTTCAACGTAGACTGTTTCTTCAAGTACTCTATTCAGAAATGCATACTTCACGTTAATTTGATAAGCTTCAAAATTTGTGTGATCTGCATAAGCGAGAAATATGCAAAATGATTTAAGTCTATCCACATGGGAGAATTTCTCTTTGTATTCAGTTCCTTCTTCTTGACAATAACCTTTAACGAACAAGCGTGTCTTATTACGATTGACATTTCATTCTTTATCCATCTTGTTTCTGAAAAAAACCATATGATACCAACCACATATGTATTTGCTTGTGTATGAACTAATCTCCACACTTAGTTTCGTTCAAATTAGTTTAAGTTATTCTTGCATTGCTTGAACCCAATTTGCATGATCAAGAGCAATTTTAACCGTTTTAGGTTCAATTTTTGAAATAAAGGAACTAAACATGCAAAATTCCAATTTAGAAAATAATGCAATTTGTTTTGCTTTTTTTTGAGCACGAGTAAGAACTTCTGAAGAAGATACTTTGATCACTTGAGATGAAGGATGATCTTCAGTCCATTTTATCATTGGTAGATAGTTTTGATCGTAGGCTGGATCAATTTCAACAAAAATATCTTCAAATTCCGATTCTGCATCCGTGTCATTATTTTCACTGTTCTCTTCTTTGAAATTTGTGTGTAACCTATCATTCTGAGTAGAATTCTCCCCCTAAAGTGGAACATCGGTAATTGGAGTTGAACTCTCCTTTGAACTGGATCACCAAAAGTTGCTGGAGGATTTCGGATGTCTTAAGCATTTGGAATTGGTTGCTCGAGAGGAGTTTCGATTTCTTCAGCGGTTTCATCAACGATCTTGATTAATTAATCCTCACGATTGTCCTTGGATTTTGATTCTAAGTAGATTTCCCTTTTAGGTTCATCAAACAAATTTAGAAAATCTTCATATAGATTCATAAGAGGAGTAGTCTTAGAATTTGTTGACTAGAAGATTTCTTCAGATTGATAATCACTCTTTTGACATTTCTTCATATAATTGTCATCAAACATAACATAGTAGGTTTCTTCGATCTTCTTTTAATTCTTGTTCAGAACACGATATGCCTTGGATGTTAATGAGTACCCCAGAAAGATTCCTTCATTGAGTTTTTTCATCAAATTTGTTCCAATGTTCTTTTGAATTGAACAGGAAGCACCTAGATCCAAATACATGAAAGAATTTAACGTTAGGCTTACGATTGCTCAAAATTTCATATGGAGTAATTAGAAATCATTTATTAATGTAAGAGTAGTTATGAGTAAAACAGGCAATGGCAATAACATCATCCCTGAAATATAAAGGAAGATTCGCAAATGAGAGCATTGTCCTTGTATCTTCACATAATGAGGGATTTCGTCTTTCAACTACACCGTTATGTTGTGGAGTGTAAGGCGAAGCGAAATTGTGATAAATTCCTTTGTTTGTCAAGAATTCTTCAAATGGATGATTTTTGAATTCTAAACCGTTATCACGACGAATTTTATGAACTGGCTTTCGCAATTGTAGCTCAACTTGTTTGAATTCTAAACCGCCAATGCTTTCAATAACAGATGGACCACAAAGATCAATATGCATCAATTCAAGTGGTTCAATGATCTTGGTATTTATTATAGAAGAATGGCTCTTTCTACTTTGTTTTCCGAGCTCACATGCAGCACATAATTGTTTTTTTTTCAAATTTCAGAAGATGAAGACCACAAACAAGATCACCAAGAACAAGCTTGTTGATATATTTGAAGTTCAGATGAGAGAGTCGTCTGCGCTGCAAACAACTATCATCCAAAGAAGCTTTCGTAAGCAAGCAGATATATGATTTCTCTTGGATCGAATTTAGATTTAGGGGTACAATTATCCTTTTCTCTTTGACTTTAGAAGAAAAGCTTTAGATTTCTTTTCTATGATTTTGGAACCGTCTTCATCAAAAGACACTTTGAAACCAATACCTACAACCAATTGATAAACACTTATTAGATTATGTTGCAATCCTTCAACATAAGCTACCTTCCGAATCGTGAATTCTCCATTTGTTATCATTCCGTATCCCTTTATTTCTCTAGTGGCATTGTTTGCATACTTCATTTTTACGCCATCTTTTAAAGTCTGAAACTCTATTAAATCCTCTCTTCTACTTATCATGTGACGAGAACAGCCACTATCGATGTACCATTCTGAATCATATTGTTCGTCACGCATAATAGGCAAAATTTCAAAAGGTTTAGGAACCCAAACCATCTTGGGTCCTTGTGAGAATTTCTTTTGCACCAGAAAAATCTTAGTTTTGTCAACCTAAAAGAATTTTCTTATCAAAGTATTTTTCATCCCTTTTTCCATTTTGAAAACTTCAATTTTCTTATCACAAAGATTTATTTCAACAAAATTGGATTTTCAAAGAATATTTTCTTTGAATTTTGGAGCCATCCTTTTCAAAAATTCTTTTTCTTCCCTTTTCAACTTTGTTTCATACTCTTTGAGAGTAAATTCTGGTTCTGAAGCAAGTTTGTTTTCAACCTTAAAATCTTTTGTTTTAGCAATCGGTTTTGAAAACTGTGACTTTGGTGAAAAGCTTGATTTTTTTTTGAAATTTGAGATGAATCATCATTTTGACTAAAAGATCTTGATGAATTGACAAAACTTTGATTTGAATTCATTCCAACTTTCTTCCATTATTGTTTTCTTTTAATCAAATTCTTTCTGTATCATGCATTCATTTATCTTTTCTTTGCAATTAATTCTTTAGCTGATTTATGAATGTTAGCTTTCAGTTTTTCCTTTCTAATTGACGTTTCATTATGTTCTAAAGAAGTTTCACTTGAAACATCTTTTTTACCACTTGGTCCGGCCTGATTGTAACAAATGTCCACATGATTCACTGGTTCTGAAATGTATTTCCCTTTTTTTACATGAAGTCATTTCTAAGAGAATTTTTGTTTCATCAACATTGTCTATTGGCTTTGACCAAAAAAAATTCATCACACCCCTTTGCATTATCATCAGTAACCATGGACGTTAATTCAGAAGTGTCATTTTTATTCAATCATTTCTTTACAAAAACTTGATTTTGGAACTGTTTGCACTTTTGAAAAAACCATTTCTTTTTCTTTTAAAAATTTTGAACCTTTGTTTTCAACAATTCAAATAAATTTGATTGAGTTTTCAGAATTCAAATTTTTCTTTAGCTCATCAAAGTTTTGCACAAAAGCTGAACAATCAATTTCATCCTATAAACAGAAATTTCACTCATTTCACTTTCATCAAAATCAGAAGTGTTCTCAGAATTAAGAGTATTATCCGACTTCAATTTATTGCATAGTAAGTCATATTTCTACATAGCACTCATTTTGATTTCTTGTTAACTTTTTTCAGTTAAAACATTTTACGACATGTATTTATGATCTTTACACTTAATATATTCATCAATATTCTCAAGTCGAACCCTATAAGAATCAGAAACATTATTTGAAGAAACAATTGATTCACATTTATAGCATTCTGCATCAATTTCATCTTCTTTTAATTCAAGAAATGGCAAAATCATCTTATGCAAACCTTTACCTATTTCACAATCCAAATGAAGCTGAGTAATGTTAAAATACAAACATTTAGCAATCAAACAAAAAATAATCCGTTGTTTCAAAAGTGCCCTACTATCTCTTTTAAGGAAATTAATATCATCTCTTGATCTATTAAGCTCAACTTCCAAGGCTTCTATTTTTATTCGCCTCTCATAATTCTTCAATGTTACCCTATTAAGTTTATAATTTAGATTAGAATTACTGATACAAGTCCTTTTTAAGCTATCACTAAAATCAAAAATCGTATACCGTAAATCATCCAATTCAGAATGATAACGAGAAGTAGGAATATTAAGAGATTTAAGAATATAATGTACCTTACCGACCACCTTCTCACATTCGCTCACCTGCTCTGTGATTGTCTTTGCAGCAAAACAGCTCTCTGAAGCTTTTGCACCATCAGTTGCATATCCTCTCTATTCTGAACTGCCACTCTGAACCATCAAACACTTGTCTACATAACCTTGCTTCTCGGAGTTCACCACAAAACACCTGTCATGGGTAGGTCTCCTAACTTCATCATCTTCCGAGTCATTAGAACACACTTTAACCTGAACATCATTACTATCTTCTTGTACCATTAGAATAGGTTTCATAGATGATGCATTCTTTTTTCAGAGTTCGTCTATCTTTTGAGTATAGTAAGCTTCGTCTTTAACATTCACCTTCTTCTCATTCTGCTTACGTAACATGCATTCCTTTGCGAAGTGATTCTTGCCATAACAATAGTTACAATCATAACTAGAATCACCCATTAACTTCTTCTCTTTCTTTTCTTTGTCATTCTATGTCACACCCCAAAACCGAGAACGGCGGAATACGTTTTGGGGTGGAGGACTTCATGTTTCAGTATCATAACAATGCATAATAGTAAAAACAAGCAACAACATTCATCATTAATATGTAAATTTCAAATACATGTGTGTTTTGTATATTTAAGTAGACACCAAAAGTATGAACAAAATAATAGACGAGTCTTATATGTGCTCCATCTTCCCAAAAACCGCACCAGTACCTGTTTATTTTTGATCTGAGAATACAAGTTGTTTTGAAAATGAGTATCAACATAAAGCTGGTGAGTTCATAAGTATTTAGTGTCATGTTTGTATAAAAATGTATGCAAATCGCATAGTACGTCATTTATTAACAAGGTTTGTAGATGATTTTATCCCTAGAAAATCCCATATTTCCCAGCAAAAGTAGTCTTCTACCAAGACTTAATGATTTTAAATTCGTTTCTTTGAACCCATAATTAGTTTTCTTATGAACGTATCAGAAGTGAAAAATACGGTTTTATACTTGTTCATTATAAGGAAATAACATAGTTTTACTCCAGCAGTATCCCTGCCGGTTAAATGTAGTAGTGAATGTAAACTTCAGATAGTATTAATCGTGTACACGTCTCGAGATGTGTGTTTTAAATTGAATGTGAGCTCGTATGTAACCATACTGAATGATAGTAGTGTAGTGGCTGACCCTCCAGGTCACCAATAGTGTACTAGTGTTTGTCATCCTTGGGCCTAGGAGGCTCGGACTGTAGCTAGCAGTCGAGATGGAGGAAAATATCCGTTCTGTATAGATCTATACATGTAGTGGTCGCTCTCCCTCCAGGAGACGATAGTTATCCGACGATCGCATAGCGATAGGTCGTATAGAGAGATAGTGCATCACATTCTGTTGTAGTATTTTCTTTTGTATGGTATATAGTGTTCTATTAGTATACTTTGTACTATTCTCTTGATGTAGTTTATAGTATTTCTTCTTGTAATGATTAGCATTTCCTTAGTATAGTGTTCTCTTCATCTCATATATTGTACATATAGTCTTGTAATTGTGCTAGTCATAGTGTGTACCATAGTAATATCAGAAATGAGTGGTAGTCGTAACTATACCTATAATAGTTAAATTGAGTACTTGACTGAGTGTCTTCATTATGTAGAAGCATCGAACTAGAGTGAAAACTTTTATATCTAACGCAAATATACAGATATATAACTAAGTATTAAACGACAGTCGGACAGATAACCTAACATCATAAGTCCACAATCAAATAAAAACACGAAATAAGGCTAGTTATCAGTTCTAAGTCCTTCAATACTTATATAAATATATTGGGGTAAACATGATTTGGAAATAATTTAAGGTTTGAAAACAATGAAAATCAGTTTCGAGACAATTAATTTTTGGAAATGAGGTTAATAAATATTTGAAATAACTTTACTGACATGATATTGTAGAAAATCCTTTTTAATCGCAAGTCTTAATCATGTATGATTGATACTGCAATGTATTGAATTCAACTTGTACCCCCCCCCCCCCCCCGATAAAAGTAGTTAAAAACATTGAAAGGTTAGTTAAGGGGTATGAACTCACTCTTGAAGGTAGGGTTTGAGTATGTGATTCGTATGAGTGTCGAGTGTTAACGGATGCTTTGAACACGAGTAGTCCCTATTAATTATATGGTGACACATATATATAAGTTAGAGTTAAAGTGTTTCGTGATTAAATGTGATGGGAAATCTCCCCTAAAGGCTTGGAATCACTAGGGCTAAGTGTCTTGTACTATATACTCAATGATCTATGCAAGTTTAAGGCCAAATATGGGTATCAGGGTGTGTGTATGGCCACAAGGGTGAGTGTGCGGCTGGGGTATGCAGCCAGACTTATGAGTGAGGTTGCACACTAGAGTGTGCGGCCGTACAGTGTGTGTGTGAGGCCGTACACAGGGGTGTGCGGCCATACACTCCTTGCTTAAGTCCCAGATGTTGAGTGTGTGGCCTTACTCTCACTTTGGAGGGTATTATGAGTGTGTGCGGCCACCTGATGAAGGTGTGCGGCCGCACTCCTTCATAGGATGAAGAACATTATGAGTTTGAGGCTTGGATTCAAGTGTTTTACCTCTATGATAGGCTAATTGATGGTGTTCTTCACGTTTTGGAGGCCTTCTAGGTGTTCTTGGGTGGTTTTCTAGAGAAAGAAAGTATAGAGAGAGAAAGGATGCAACCAAAACTGAATGGAAGGGGGTCCTCCACTTTATATAGGGTGGAGTGTGAGGCTGGAGGGGTTTGCTGCTGGGTGTGCGGCTGGCTTGGCTGCATACACCTCTCTTGGTGTTTTTGGCTGGATTTTGTAATGCAACACCCTTCCTAATCCTTCTTAAAGTCCATATCTATGATATATTAAGCCTAAAACACTAGCGCAGACCCAATTTATTATTAAAAGATGCTTATTTCACGTGGATTATGGATATATGGATCAATTTCACAACGTAAAGGTGTCGGTTTGTCACATTCTAAGAATTCTTGTAACTCTCATCTCTTGGCTTTTCATAACTGGAATTACCCTGCTTGTACTTGTTTCTGAAACGAGAGTAGTTTTTCTTAAAGAACTTCTTTGTGTTAGACACTATTAACGCTTTATATTCTTTTAAGAGTTCATCATCCGAAATGCTAGATTCAGAATCATCAAAAACTAACTTCTTACCTTTAGCAACTAACACCAAAGATCCAACACTAGAAACAAGCTTCGCTTCCTTAGTTACTTTGTCTTCGTGAGATTTCAGAATACCCACAAGTTTTTCCAGCGAATAGCTTTTGAATTGTTCATGAGGCTTAACAATAGAAACTATAGCCTTCAATTCGGATCTGAGGCCATTCATGAATGTTACCTTCTGTTCAATGAATTGTAGCTAAAGACCGTATTTATGCATTATGCTTAACAAGTGATTGAAGTGATTAACTGTCTTTTCTAAATTCTCATCTGGTTTCTGCACAAAAAATCCGAATTCCGAAAAAAATGTCGTCTGCAAAAAATGTTTCAAGTCGTCATCACCCGAAAACAATTCCTTCAATCTATCCCAGATTCCTTTTGCAGTATCACATGCACTAAAAAATTGGAATGTGTCAGGAGGAAGATCAAATTGAATAATTCTCATTGCCTTTGGATTTCACATTAGCTTGCTCTTCTCATCATTTTCAGGATTGTCTGCAATGATTGCATCATAATCCTTTTGAGTTTTAACTTCTTTCTTCGTTTATGAATATTTGTATGTTTTAACAGTCATTGCATGACAAATAAAATAACCATGTTCATCGATTCCGAGTACATAATCTTCAAAGTGAGGAGCCCAAACCTCATAATCTTCTAGAAAAAGGATAGGAATCCTTGTTGTTAAAACAACGCTACTTAGGAGATGGAATGAGAGAGAGTGAAGATCGTCGTTAGCCATATTAATGAGATTTCAATGAAACAAAATATCGAATCAGATGTGTAAACTTGAATCGAGTTCAAAGGAAAACGAGAGATCTAGATCTGAGAACTACAATCAATTGAAACGATTGAGATATCAAGAACAGATCTAAGAGAATTATAAAATCCTAATAAAAACCTTTCACTCAATATATGAATATAAAATTGATTGCACTATCTCTTGCTTTGATACCAATTGTGAGAAACAATAATGATCGATAGATTCTATATTTGTGAGACGAATTAAAGACAAGAAATGAAAATGATTAAAAAGGTACCGAATGATTATTAATCATATAAATAGAATAGTTCTTGAGGTGGAACTACTCTATACTTACTTCAAAAGTTGTCACCCTAGAGTATATATGCACACTATTTATAGACTAAATAAAACATCTATTCCGATCATGGACATGCCCATTTCGGAATCGGAATAAGGCAACAAAACTATAAGCATACATTTGACACAACACTAATTTAGACTTAATAGGTCCAATTAAAGTAATTACATGTCAATGTAATTTCACTTGTTTACCTGTTACAAACACATGCAGCAAAACCAAAAACTCCTAAAATCAAACTTGTATTATTTCAATAATTAATGCATATCCGTTTATCAAAATTCACGCAGTCTATCTCACACATTTCAAGTGCACAAGGTTCTAGTATTGTAATAAGATAAAGATTGTCTTACTTTTTAGAGTATTTTTTCTACATTCCCATGGATTTTTCTCAATACAACCTTATACAAAAACAAACAACTACGATAGAAGCAAATATGATAGCCCCGACTATGCTTTTTGCCAACACATTACTCTCCTCCTTCTTGTAAAAATAAGGAAAATCTACCTTTGGAATGAATCCTAATTGAGAAAGGTTCTTGTGTGAAATTGCATAGTGTAGGAAGAATGTATCCTCTTCCTACAATTGATTGATTTTAATAATTCAGCATAAACAATAAAAAATTACATTTCCATGAGAAAATACTAAATAAAACAAAATGTATTATACCTCGAAATTTATCTACAGT
The DNA here is from genome assembly GCF_052625555.1 of Lactuca saligna. Classification (NCBI taxonomy): domain Eukaryota; kingdom Viridiplantae; phylum Streptophyta; class Magnoliopsida; order Asterales; family Asteraceae; genus Lactuca; species Lactuca saligna. The sequence goes on along the minus strand of NC_136424.1, from coordinate 89,309,201 downwards.
GATATGTAACCAATAATAACAATATGTATATTCTCTATATACATAACCACAATGTACTTACGGATCCTTGAATAAAACTTATGATGCTCATATCGTAGCAAGATGCAAGTATTTTGGTTGTATAGGTATAAAATAAAGTACTCTTCTATATTATCTAATAATGATAATTACTTTTCTATGATGGGTGAAAAACAAAGTACATTGTTCATATTGACACTAAAGGTAAAGTACATTATTTTCAACATACTTTATAATGGATTAGTAAGACAATGTTGTACAAGAAGAGACTAGAGTGCGACGCCATAATAAACAAAAACTGAAAGTGTTGCCATGTCTTGAATTTAGAATAGGGATTTGGCTCTATACCTTGGCATAGATGTCAACCATTAAGGAGCACCCAAAGTTATCCACCAATGATATATCTGAAGGAAGCTCTAAAATCCCTTCCGACTGCTTTCTCTGTAGCTCCCTAGTTTAACAAAAGTCATATGGTATTAACTAAAAGTCTTCCACATAGTGTATTTATTTATTTCAACATAAACATATACATGCTTTTCAAATACTTGGTGTTATCAAATATTGAGAAAATAGTGAAATGCAAGAAATAAAACATGCATTGTGTTTATTATAATATTATGTTTTCATTTCTTTATATTCCAAAATTATATTTTGAAAATTCTATCAAATTATAGGAAAGTCATTTAAATACAAAGCAATTTTTACGCCTACAATGGTAAAAAAATTTCAAAGTGTAATGGCCTAATAATAAAAACTTAAAGGTACAATCCTATAATTGAGTAGATTTTGTGAAGTATAAAAGAAAATAAAGGAGGATGCTATAGTTCACAAATAAATGAAATAATTTTCTATTTCTTTCAACTAGTTCATAGAAAATTGTAAGTGGTATTGTTTAAAAAAATAGCAAGCCTTACTTGAAGTATGAGTTATCAAATCTTAGTGGCTTTCTTGTCCAAGGGACATCATAGTCTGATCTATCTGCATACGTTCTTAGCTTATGACAAAAAATATGGTAAATACAAGTGACAAAAATGTAAATTCTTTCATATAACGAATTGAACATCATATTAGGTTCCTTTAAGAAAAAAAAAACTTTGGTAGCATAAAGCAAATGATTAAATGCAAAATATAACATGTACTTTTGAAAAAAAAATATTATAACATTGTAGTTTTATTTTATTTTATTCTTATTACAACATTCTTTTTATTTTTTGGAGCATTACGTTTCAAAAACAAGAAGTATTTTCCAAAGCATAATTCCCTAATATGAATATGTTCAAAATTACAATGTTGTAATAAGAAAAAAAAATAGAAGTGCAATGTTATGACAAAAAAAAAACTTGGAAGTTATCTATTTTATGCAACCTATAAACAAACAACTACAATACAAATTACCAAAGTTCGGGCTCCTGCAAGAACCACAATGTCTCGTTGCGTTAAGCCCATGCGCTTAAACTTGTCCTTTAGATCTAATGTTCCTGCAATAAGTTTAAGAATTTCAACAATAGAATAAAATTAATGGTTTACAGTTGTGTGATCAATAGTATGAATGTGGAATTAACTCGGAAACCCATTTATGTAGCATCACACTTTCACTTCTTTCTATTAGCATTGCAAATCAACTATTTTTTTAATAAGCCATTATACTTTGAAAAAACTACACAATTATAACCTTGTACGTTAAAAAAATATTATTAAGATAATGTACATTGAAAAATCTACTAAATTAAAACAATGGAAATTGTTTTGTATTTTGTTGATATTTCCATATTTTGATAGATTTATGAAAGTACAATTATATTATATAAAATTATGAAAGTGAAATGCTATAATAAACAAATCAATGGAGATATGATGCTATTTCTCGTATGTAACCCTTCTTTTGGTCATGAAAATAGAGATTTCTTTGTTAATCTAAAATCTACATTATTCCTGAACAATAGTTGACAAGATTCCAAAATTCATTACATTTATCTCTCTAGCAATTTAATAGTATGACACAATTGTAAATACATCTTTCGGAACCAATGACAAACAACTTAAACCGTTACATGAAATGTAGAATGACTGTACATAAATAAAGGATTCAAACCATCTCCATCATCTGGGAGTCTGTCTTCCATTGTGCATTCGTCTGAATCCTAAATGAAACACAAAAGATATAAAAGAGAAGTAAACTTGTGCCAAAAACTAATTTCCGATGTCATTTTTATTTTACAATATATATATATATATATATATATATATGTGTGTGTGTGTGTGTGTGTGTGTGTGTGTGTGTATGTGTGTGTTAAATTGAGCGTCCAAGGTCATTAACTAATTGATAATATTTCTAATATTAGTAGGTCCTTTTGGATTGCCCTCATAACCTAATTAAGCATTAAGGAATTAAGAGAAAATGTGTTGTTAATTTATTATGAATTATTAAATTAAATGGAAAGTATTTTGGAATTACTTAAATAATTTTAATTAATTAAATAGGTTGAATATTAATTAATTTATTAGTAATTAATTAGAATATTCCAGATCCTTTTGAAATATATTGGATCGAATGTATCTTTATTGATAAAAGATATAGATTGATTCAAATAAGGATAATGATTGATATTTGGAGATTTAAATTAAACTCGAGACTATAAATAGGATGTTGGGGGTTAGACCCTGACACTTCTTTTTGTCTCTAAAAATTCGCCGATTCCTCCTTCTCCCCCCACCCCCTCTCTCTCTCTCTCCATATGGAAAAAAATTATAACCCTTCTAGGATTATTGGAATTTTTGTTCCAAGCCTCCTATATCCTAAAGTTCCTTTTGCTTGTTGGTGTTTAATGTGTGATTCCACTAGAGGGATTCCTTGTTTTCTTTCTTGTCATCCTTGCAATTGTCGTTGTCACGAGATGTCAATCGATAAATCAAGAGATCAAAACGTTAGTAATTCCATCTTTTGTTTAATCTTAAAGTATGTTGTTATAATTAGTAAAATCTAGATCATTAGAGTGCATGTACACAGAGGATTTTTTATTACGTTGTGTGGATCTAGTGTACATAGAATACCTTAATTCCAACAGTGGTATCAGGATAATATATTTTAATGATGCACTGTTAAATAAAAAAAACAAAAAATATGAATATGTTCGTCAGACGCTGCATGCCCCGACAGGTTTCTGCTGGATTTTCGATTTAGGCAAACTCAATAAATGTCATTTAAATAAGATTTTACCTAGAAATTTAAGTTAATTCAAATCTTTAAATATTATTTAAATTGAGAGTTGAATATTTAACATATATCTAAATTAACAAATCCATTTGTTTTAATATCATTTAAATAATATTTAATTTGTATTTTAATATTATTTCAGTTAGATTTAAATTTAAATATTTACAATTAAAAGTCTAAATAATATTTTATAGAAAATTAAATTTGAATATTTAACAAGATATTAATTTTAAATATTTAATTTTATTATATAGTATGATTACCATATGTATGACGTATTTACGACATGTGCATTCACATGTTTAATTAAAACATTATCATTTGAACCATGATTAACTTCACCTACTCTAATATTATAAGAGAGGTTTAAGAAGGTCTGCCAGATTCCTAATGATGTCAGTTTTTAAAAGCTTATAACTTACCACCCTCACCGCTTCTTTGCATTTTGAGAGTGGAGTTACCGAAAGAGTTTGATAGAATATATGTTTAAAATTAAAAGTGCTAACTAAAGTAATAAAACAAAATTCCTGTTGGATATGATTAAAAATTTAAATCATGTGTTACCCAAGAAAAATTCAAATTTCCTTATAATCTATTGGTAGGGCATGTATGGTTAGCTGGCACTTCAATTTGAGGATTATGGTTATAAATGATGTAAGACTCGCGAATCTCATGTTCAACTTGAGTCGAGCATCATGCAATTTCTTCATGGTTGATTCACCATTTGTTCTACAATCCACGACATCATTGTCATAGAAATAAAATGAGCACAATATAAGATTAACATGTCATTAATTGTCAATGAATCTCAAAGATCTAGGAGGTTCATGGTGATTGAAACTGGCAAAGACTGTTGTCTACCTAAATAAGTTTGTGGTGTGTTTAAGACATCCCTTTACACCTCATAGAACCAAATATGGATCCTAGCCTCATTAAATAATTTGGGTAGTTATTCATTAGGATAAATAAAATAAACTTGAACAAAACTAATATTGAGTGATGTCTAGAATTTCATCCACTAAAATCTATTGCTATACACTAATAAAAGAATAAGCTGATAAGATGACCAATCTTGTCTAAATTTGTAATTTGGAAATTGTTCTCATAAATGAAAAAAAATCATGCCTTTGATAAAACCTCTTCTTGATGTTCCTCTAATCACTTGATAGGTTCATTTTATTTACTTCTTTTTGTTGAGTCCATTTGTGTTGCGTCTTGGGCTATATATTTTGTATCCGGATTGGGCCTGTCCATCCGTGTCTATCTAGATTAGTTTCATTGTTATCTAGATTAGTTGTTAGGGTTATAGTGTATATATATATATATATATATATATATATATATATATATATATGCATGCATGTATGCGTATATTAGAAGTTATGAATCACGTTGATTCTTGTAACCCTAAATACCTTTACAGATTGAAGTTCTTTATCGAGCTCTTCTGAGGTGTTATCGCATTAATCATTCGACATATTCAGTGCCATACTTTTGTTCTTTATTACGTTCTTATTTAATATCCTGCTTAGAATCATACGATCCTAAAATAACTTTGTTCTAACAATTGGTATCAGAGCAGGAGACTGTGTGATCAATACACATTCCTTCTGTATTCATAATACTTTAGGGTTTCCGATTTTATCGTATAAATAAAAGTCGTCGTCTTGATATCGATGAAAACTCTGTTTTTGATAAAACCCTAATCTCAAGTTTACAGGTTTGATTCTAGCAGCTCACCATGTCTCATGAAGATTCGCATACAAACCCCATTAACATCTCAAACAGCATCGGATCAACAACCAGAGTACCCATACTCTATACTTAAGACTACGAAGTATGGGCTCATCACTCTGAAGATTACGTGGTTGGATCTAAAGACAATGGCTATCTCATCTGGGAAGCTATCACTCTTGTATGTTGATGACATAGTCATTATAGGAAACATTGTTCTAACCTTGCAGAGTGTTAAAACTTGGCTTGGAAAATGTTTCACTATGAAGGATCTAGGAGATGGAACTTATATATTAGGCATTAGGATATATAGAGATGGATCTAAATGTTTAATCAAATATGAAAGCTACATACTTAGATAAGGTTCAAAATGCAAGATTATAAGAAAGGATATCTACCCATGGAACATGGCATAAGATTGAGTAAGGTTCAATCACCCAAAACCGAACAAGAACTAGTAAGAATGTGCCGAGTCCCATATGCTTCTGCTATAGGATCAATCATGTGTTCCATGCTATGTACTAGACCTGATATATCATATGCGCTTAGCATGGTGAGTCGATATCAAGAGAATCCTAGTAATAGTCAGTGGATGGCCGTAAAGAATTCCCTCAAGTATCTGAAAAGAACTAAGGATATGTTCTTGGTATATGGTGGAAAAGAAGAATTAAGAGTTATAGGTTACAATGATGCAAGTTTCCAAACTGATACAGATAACTCGTGCTCACAATCGGGATGGGTGTTCTTGCTTAATGGAGAAGCTATTACATAGAAAACTTCCAAACAGACGACTATAGAAGATTCGGCATACGAGTATAAGTACATAGCGGCTAGTGAAGCCGCGAAGGAGGCAACATGGTTAAAGAACTTCATCGGTGATCTTGGAGTAGTTCCAAGCATCAAAGAACCACTGGAGATCTCTTGTGATAACGAGGGTGTATCCACCTTAACTAAAGAACCCAAGGACAATGGTAATTCAATAAATATTAAAAGGAAGTATAATTATGTTCGAGATCGTATAATCATGCTGATCCATTCACAAAACCACTATCAAGAGAGAAACACAATGGTCATGGTAGGACTATTGGCATGAAACTAGATAGTGATTTGACGTAGTAGTTTAGCTGGTAGTTTGAATCATTTTGAAACATTTATAGTATGTATTATGTAAGCTTTTGATGTTTTATTTTGAAGATTCTTAATAAAGAGTTTTAATTTACTATCAAAGTATTCTCAATTCAAAATATTGTGCTTCACTTTTGCATATTTTGAACCAACTTCCAGAATATTTAATTATGTTTAAAACTCCACAATCGATCACATTCTTGGGAGTGAATATTGGAATTAAAGATTGTCATGAACATTGGTTGATTGAGCAAAGTTGTTTTTGGGCATAGCAATAGAAATTGCACGAATACTACATGAGTACTTCAAATACATGTTTAAGTATTGAAGATTATGCGGAATGGAGCAAAAATTGGGGGAGATTCAGAAGACAAGTGGATCATGATCGAATGATTCGTATTGTTGGGGACTATCCAAAATAGTTGGATTAAAGGTTAATGTGATCGGAACTTATTTTGAAGACTATATGGAAGAAAGAATTAGAATATTAAGATTTATGCACTACGTGTTTGCACATTTGGCTTAATTAATAATGGAAGATTGAGGAACTAGGCTAAAAGACAAGTGCAAAATCCTAATTGTTGAAAAAACCTAAAAACCACATGCAGGAATATCATATGGCCCGCGTGGAATTTACTCTTGGAAGTGTATCCCCCCTAGATCGAAAACCAACATCAAAGAACTTTTCTCTAGGGTTTTTGAAGACAAGAAGAAAGCTTGAAGTTGGATCTTTTCATCTCATTTCTTTTATATTATGTTGAGCATTTATAAACCATTTTTCTTTTCCTTAATCTTAGCCATGTTAGGATAAGTTTATTTTTGGTTGACTTGGACGTAGTTTCTTGAATGCTTGGTTATTTTTAACAATGTCATGAACTTGGGTTTAAATGTCTATGAAGATATTTCTATAAAATCTTCCTTCATATTTATATATCTTTAATCATGAGTTTAGTTGTATGGATATTAATCTTGTTGGTTAATTTCTTGATTAAGTAATGCATCTCCAAATTAACAAGCAACAATTAGTTTGAATGTTTGTTTTCATTTCATTTAGACTAAGAAAATATTTTCTCTATAATGGTTTATGGAAGCATTTTGATTACCTTTGGATTTGGTAATTCTTAAAACCTAATGCTAATTGATTTTCACTAATTACATGCATCATTAATTTTGTGACATTGATTATGGAAATGTGTTATGAGCTTATCAAGTCATTTTTATACTTAAGAAGAGTTGATGTAATTTATTCTTAAAAGTTGTTATAGCCAAATTAGATTTTGGAGGTAAGTATTGCACCGTGAGATTCGAATGATTATTTAACCAAATGTTCAAGTGATGAAGGTTTCAATGTTAAACATTTCCTCCATGTTGATTTACATAAATTTTTTCTAGATTTTTTTTTTGTTTCATTTGTGCTATTTTTTTTGAATCGGTAAATACAAATATATAATCTACTCCTAAACTAACACCTGATTCCACCTATGTCCACGACGAGAATTGAACCATCGACCTCAAAGAGAGAGGGCACCTCCTAATATCGCTGGGCTAGAAGCCCTTTGGTTTCATTTGTGCTAGTTAAAATTCGATTTATAACAAAAATTAAAATCCTTATTTTTTATTGTCGTTTTTCTAGTATTTTTCCTAAGAGAATTTTGTTGTGTTACAAGTTGAACCAGTCGTCGCAGATTCGCTCCCTTTATCATTATACACTATTTTAATGTGCAATATTTAATGTATTTATTTGTTGGCTTCGACAACCACCACCACTACATTGCAAAACTATAATAAAAATGTTGAATTAAAATGGAAATTTAATTAAGTTAGGAGTTGTATATGATTATCTTAATCAACTAGCTGACATGTACAGATAATCAGTTCAAACTGATTTTGACATGAACAACTTTGAAATTTCCATGGAAGAATTGCATGACATGTTGGTATCTCCATTTTGGAACTAACATGACCAATCATTGAAACTCAAACATCAAATGCTCCTATAATCACTATCATTAATGGAACTATCAAGAATAAGAAAGTTAGTTTCCCATGACTTAAAATGCGATTAGTGTTTGTATACATAACTCGACCCTAAACACCAAGGACAATATGAAGGATTATTTTGAGACATGTTCTGATAGGCTATTTGTTTCCAAAACAAGAGAATGACCGATAGATCATAAATTCCCAATATATCTAAAGGAAAGTAAAGACTAAAACACGAAGAAGATAACTTGAACATGGATTATGAGTCCATGCTACCATCCATAGGATCAAAATAAAACTCGTTCCTGAATGTTTACTCTACAATAAGATGTATGAACTCAAAATACCATTAGAATATTACTTCTAATCCTTTGAATACTTTACTAAGGATAAACTACTATCATTTGAAAAAATGTGTAATGACCAAAAGAAGTATTAAGACTGAAACACAATGAAGATAATTTGATCATGAATACCGAGCCCTTGCTACTATTAATAGGATCAAAAGACAACTATTTTTCCTAAATGTTTGGTCTATGGTATTATGATTCAAATTGTTTATAAATGTATGAAGATATCGTTCCGACTTATTTAAAATTTTAACATGTTAAAAGAAAGTCAAGAAATTTGTGACACAAGTATATTGACAATAGTTCATAGTTGATTCAAATATTTGAATAAAATATATTATCATGAAATCATCTTTGTGGACATAGATGATAATTGCATTACCAAATATCCAATCAGATATGATTTTGTAATTCATTTGACCATAAGTCTTATGATAAATGCAAGTTTCATTTGTTAAGATGGATAACAAAAGCATTGTGCGATAGTGTGAATGTCTATTGGAATTAATCTAACTAATGTACCATTTAGATTAACCATAATAAATACAAATTCAAATACATCTAAAAGTTTCGGTGAAATGTGTTTGTGGAATCATATTCTTGGACACATAAACAAGAAATGTGTTACCAAGTATTCAGTTGGATCAGATTTTGGATATCATTTGACAACAAGTCTTATGATAAATGCAAATCTTGTTTATCAAGATAGATGATGAATACATCACTAGCTGATGCGGATATTTGTTGGAATTAGTTCACACTAATTTACCGTTCAGAATAACCATGATACATGGTAAGAACAACTTTGTATGATCATGTTTATATGAGTTGTAACACTCTGTTTTCACCTTACAATATAGACAACTAATTACGAAATTTGAAGTATTGATACATTGCATTTTATCCAATGTATTCTTAACAAAAGATGTAGTAATCTTAATTTGGAGAGCGTGAACATAAAGAACACCTAAACCCGACTTCGTACGAGGAAGTTATTATTTTTCGAAGTTTCAGAATAGTAGTTTGCAACACAGAAATCGAAATGAAGATCGGTTGCGTGTTAGCTAAAACAATCTAAACGAGAATCGAAGTGCTCGTAGATACCAATTTGTCGATATAGAGAACATTGAGAATGGATTTCATATGAATAAGTTTTGAATTTTGCATGGTCTTTTGCAGTGTAATCACCTTAGTTTGTAAATTTAAAATGGATTGAGAAGTAACCGACAAAGTCAAAATGATAGTTTTAGTACTCAAAAATACCTATGTGTGAATATAAAGAACGTTGAAAGGAGCTCGTTTGTGAATTATATGAGCTTTTTAAGATTCATGATTTTACCTGGCTAGGGCACCGCAAAACCATTCACACCGTGCCATGTGTTACGTCTAAGAGCCACCCTTGCTACCTAGCTTAGCCCCCTGCCCCCCTCAAAAGTCTATAAATAGCACCTTAAGCTCATTAACTCCACACACTAAAAACTCACTTATATCTTTCTCTAATTCCGACTTTTCTGGAGTTTTTCAGGAGTCAGGGAAGTTTCACTTTAGTGAAACTTTGGAGCATCAGAGAGCCCAGAGGAGCAGAAGCTTTCGGGTCAGATTCCTACCTCTGATCTTCTCAGTTTTCACTAAAAATTCGTGTAAGTTAAGCTGCACTTACTACGCTTTACTTGTAACTAATATTTATATTCATAGTCGTTGTTATGAATGTATAAATAAGATTTATCAGTGATTCCAGTCATACCACTAATTGATCTATTTACGGGATTGATGTTTAGGCTAGATCTAGAGAGGTGTTTAAAGTGGGATTTCCAAACAGTATACAAAAGAGGCCCTACCTCCGATATGATCCTACCTGGTTTTTCCTTATCTGCTATAGATCGGTATTCACTAGGATTAGTGAAAGATCTAGCTTCAATACCTGACTACTATAGAGATTAATAATTTATAGTATTATAGGTTAACACTTGTTTGGTGCATTGCTCACCAGTTGAATCACCCAAATATTTATATATATCCTTTGAGTAATTGTCCAGTTGAGTTTCTCACTATACTATGTATTACAATATATATCCATGTATGTTAGGATATAAGAGTAGAAAGTATAGCCTTTATGTCCATAACGTCAGGTTTCAATATCCTCCTAGGATGTGATATGCTGTGAGACTAATAAACTTGTTAGGTCGCTTCTTGTAATACTATTAGTTTATATGTAAATTAGATGCATTAGGAGGACTGAGTCTTCCCTACTTTGTGTGAAAGGCCAAGATGCATGCAGACCAACTTTATGCTGAAGGCCAAGGGTTGAGTTGATGGCAAGATCAACATTAAGAGTTGTAAGTTTAGATATTCACTAAGTAGCGGACCAACTTTATGATGAAGGCAAAGTAGTGGACTAGCTTTATGCTAAAGGTAAAACGGTGGACCAGCTTTATGCTGAAGGCCATTATGTGTATGCATTGTATACACATTGTGATCTATGGTATTTTGGGGAATTCACTAAACTTCATGCTTATGTAGTTAATTAAAAATGTTTTCAGGTACTTCTTCAAATCATGAGAAGGGCAAGGCTCAACTGTAAAGGCGCATTGGAAACATATTTTTCGTATAAATTAATTTTACTTTGATTTAATTGAATAACTAAAAATGAAAATTTTTATGGTGAAAAATCAGGACGTTACATGAATAAACATAAATTTGGAACTTTTCAAGTGTTCAGAGCTTTCATAAAGCGAGGTTGAGAATTAACTGGGCATTAGGATGAGATACACATATTTAATAGGGATAGTGAGCATCTTAGTCATAAACTTTATCGATCATATAAGGAATTGTGAAATAGTTTCATGAGTTTTCTCCACCCAGAACAATGTCACAAAAAATGTTAGTTTGAAAGAAAAACAATTCATTGTTTGATTTGATACCTGATGTGCCGAATTATGCTTCACAAAACAGTTCATACATTGTACCACAAATAGTTTTACAAGAATCCTTGGTTTTGAACCAACTAAGAATGTTCATGAAAGAATCTTTGAGATGTGGATTAGGGCTCATCCCTTACAAACACAAATGGAAGTCAACGATTAAGAGGCTTACACATGTCGTGAATCACTCGAAAATCTAGGACATAGTATAAAGATGCGTTATCTCGTTGAATATCCTAATTAGACTTTTAGGTAATTGTTTTATAAATCTTCTTAGAAAAAAATGTTTATTGCTCAAAGGACAATCTTCCAAGGGAGGGAGCTAATATCCAAAAGTGCTAGTGGGAGCCATATTGATCTTGATAAGATTCAAGAGTCAATCAACAAAGAACATAAAGTTAGCTCAAGTATTTTATTCGAGATTGAAAGAGCTATTGAGGCAACTGACGTATAGAAACCTCTTCCTTATAGAATTGATAGGAGAAGTCATAGACCTAGTAATATAAAATCTATATTACTAAGGATTATGAGACATTGGTAGATGGAAATAAGATTAGACCAGCTATCAGAAGCAATAAAAGACCCTACATGCTTCAAGATAGAAGGAGGAAATAAAGAGCGAGATTCAACATGTAAGTTTTGAAAATTGGTTGATCACACACTTAGCCTTAAAACATTGAGTTTAATTAGATCTCCAAGAAGGACAAAACGAAGATGGGAACAAACACATATTCAAATCAAGATATGTTGTGAAGATGTGTAGGCTTATGAAGTTCATTTATGAATTGAAACGAGCATCTCACAAATTGGAATTCTTGTTTCAATGAGGGAAATCAAGATTTGGAATTTTGAGAAACAATGATGAACCATATATATGTCAAAGCCAATAGGAACAATTGGAATTTTTTTTCAATGACATAATTCAGGAGTTTGAATTTCGAGAAACGTAGATGAGGCATATACATGCCAATGCTAGTCGGAGCATTGTCTTAACTTTGATCATATACATAAACTATGTACGAATTCATTGGAAACAATGTTCTAACTTAGAAAGTGTAAAAGCTTGGCTTGGTTTTGGATTTTCTTTCAATGATAAACATGGGATACGTAACACACATATATAATATAAGGATCTATAGAGATAGATCTAAGTGATTCATTGGATTAAGCTAAAGTACATAAAGTCTTGATGAAACTCAAGATGCAAACTCCAATAGAGTATGTGCTTACAATGTATGGCATTTCATTAAGCAATACTAATGTACTAGTTCTAATATCGAGCTAGAGAAAATGAGTAAAGCCCTACATGTTTATTCTATAGGATTGATCATGTATGATGTAACATGAGTTAGATCTAATGATTCGTATGCCTTATGCATGAAAGGCCGAATCAGATCCATTTGACAAGAATGAACGAATCGAAATCAAGAACATTCCGAAGTTTCCTAGAGGGAAAAAGGAAAATATATTGTTAGTATGGAAGATATCAATGTAAATGTTGCATTGATGCTAAGTTCCACACTAATAAAGACAATTTTATTTGTAGTCAGAATAGTCTTAACAAGAAACTTAGAGTATATTTCAGCTAGTTACTGAATGGTGAAGTATTAGCTTGGATGAGTACCAAGTAATACACCACAATAGATTTAACAAGAAACTTAGAGTATATTTCAGCTAGTTATACTGTAAACGACGACTATATGACTAAAAGAGATTCATTAGTGATATCGATATTAAAACTCAATCATTGATGGTCCTTTTGAAGTTTCTTTGTGACTATAAGGGTGAATTCACCTTAATTATGGATCTTAATTCATACAAGATCACATAACACATACTCAGTAAGTACAATCATATTTGATAGTTGTTTAAATGTGAAGACATGATAGTCAATAGAGTCGTATAGGAAGATAATCTTGAGCACACTTAGTTTAGTTTGGTGATTATTAAGTAAATATCTTAATATATGATGGAAATCGGTCATTTTATTTATCTTATCACCATGTTCTCCTTTTGAATGTTTAGAACCCACTTCTCGAGTATTAAGTTATTCAAACCTCCACAGTCGGTTATACTCTTGGAAGAAAGTAGTGATTTAAGACAATCATGAGTGTTAGTGGATTGTCCATAGAGTTTAGACATAGCATAGAGATTGCACTAACATTAATGAGTACATGAATAGAGATTTAAGTATTTGATCGGCTTGTACTTAGAGATTACTTCATTCATGAACGCATGAGTAATTCTTTTATAATAATATCTCTTATTCTTCAAATTTAGATGCATGTGGGATTTTTCTTTAAAAATATGTTGTGTATTGGTTTGCTCCAATGTTATCTGTAACTGGTAGTGATAAAGGGTATGTCCATGTATGATATGTTGAGTAGACAAAAACTATGAAGTTAAAGTTTATTTGTTCCTCTGCTTTAACAAGATAAGTGATATCTATAGGCCCCTTGATGATTTGGTGCTGATATCTAAAGTGCTCGGCCTAGACCCGACCTAAATTAACATGTTTAATTTAGTAGTTATATATGGTCGCACAAATCTTTATCGGTAACATAATCTTGAACACTGAGATTGACCTTTTTCCATGTCTCAGCTTCATACAAATATCTAGAAGAAAGGAATAAATGATCACTTATCTAAGGATTGATTCTTGATTAGATTAGAGTTTAGCAGTTGCATTGTATGGTATATGATGCTTATCAGGGAAGTATTGTACCACACATAGTTGATGACTTGTCCAAGTGGGAAACTGTTGGATTGAGTGTCCAATATCATTAATTAAATGGTAATATTTCTAATATTAATAGGGTCCTTTTGGGTTGTCCTCTTGACCCAATTAAGCATTAAGGAATTAAGATAAAAATAAGTTGTTAATTTATTATGAATTCCATTATAAGGATTCATTGTTGTTGTCACGAGATGTTAGAAGTCAAGAGATCAAAAGGTTTGTAATTCCATCTTTTGTTTAATCTCAAAGTAGGTTGCTATAACTAGTAAAACCTAGATCCTTGGAGTGTATGTATACATAGAGTTTGTTTTGATTATTTCGCTGTGTAGATCTAATGTGTTTAGAATGCCTTAATTCCCAACTATATATATATATATATATATATATATATATATATATATATATATATATATATATATATATATATATATATATATATTCCAAGGTGTATTGGTGGATCATCGGGTAACACTTGGGCACCCCCATAGGGGAGGCACCCAATAAGGGAGGTCCCAAGTTCATATTTTTGGGGTTTCAATCAAGGGTTGGCCGGAAGAAGGTGTGCGACGATAGGAGCTCCCTAGTATCATCGCCATATGCGGGTCTTCTTCCCAAACCTCACAATATCGGGGAGTCGCAGTACATGTGGGGGAGGGGGCCTTTTAAAGTTTTGGAAATTTGCTTACAGATGGATTAGACATAAGAATAAGGAAAATTTTATTATCAATTGGCAAAAATCAATATACCTTTCCACCATGAATGAATTCAATGGTAGGGCCACCACTGATCTCCACAGCAACAATGCCTGCAAGCTGCCAATAGACCACTTATTGTTCAAGTACGTAATTTAAACTACACATGAACCGAAAACCTTTAGTCACATACTGTCTAAGTCGTTTGTACATCCACGGAAGTGTAGTTTGTCTGACTTAGTTGGAAGTAAGTTAAGTGACCCGGAATCAGTTATCGACCCGATGAATACATTGCACTTTCACATTGTGCTAAAAAGGTAGGCAGGCACCAAAAGGAAAACACCGATTTTAATATATCACCTTGCTCATAATCGACAGATTGCTCTAATCTATTAAAAAACTTATATCAATAAGTAAGATTAAAATAACCTGATATATGTCTGCATATGAGATCATCGGATGCTTTAGCTTAATTTCTTCTGCAGTGGACCAAAAAAACGTCAATTAATAAATTGAACTAGTTTTAATTACATTGTTGTTGTAAAGGAAAGTTAACCATGGAAATGCAAATGCTAGCAGAAAATGTAAAACATTTGTATTGTAAACCATTTGATTTAAGCTAGATAAAGAAGTATCAAAAAATGTGGAGAAATTAACCAATTATTTATCGACTATAATTACTGATAAGGCAAGAGGCGATGAAGCGTGATGTTATAGACAGAAATTGGAAAATCGATTTTGAATAAATGAACAAACAAAACCTCTTTGTTTCTAACATCTGAACGAAGGATTTTCCTATGACACGGCTAGCAAATCATTTTATATAATAATCCATAGTAAATATCATCAACATATATAAGCATTTTACCACAAAAATCAATGGCTGTTTTTAGTCCTCTATTACAACTTTGTTCAAACTCTTCAGGCTTCCTGATGGAGCCATTTGGACCTCCAGTCCCCGTACGTTTGCAATACGTTCCAGCATCATGAAATCTACATACAATACAATCATCAATTTCAATTCGATCATCAATGACAATATATATGTGTGCGCTATACAAGAAGGATCTTACGCTAAACGAAGCATGATTGGCGCGCATTCTTTGCTGAAGATAAAATAACGTAGGTCTCTGCGAGCTTTCTCTATTTCTTTTCTGTACCAATAATCGGGCAGATTTGTTAAATCATAATTCATTTTCTGATTTGGAAGAGATCGAAGATGGTGAAGAACAACGAATTGTGTGTCTTTGTTTATGCAAAGTCGAGTTATTTATGACCTTTTAGATCTCACTTGAATATATATTTTTATTAATATTAATAACGAAGTATTTCATTATTTTAAAGTTTATAAACTATAAAGAGATTATGATTATGTTTCCAAAAGATTATAAACGAAATTCTTGGGTATACTAATATTAAATAATTAAATGTTCAGAATTTAAATATGATAAAACCTTAGAATTTTTTTTATAAAATGTTATACAAATACGATTTGAATTTCAAAAAAACTCACGTGGTGCTTGTTGCCGATGATCATGCATAATGAATTAGATGATTGATTGTTTTCTTATTGCCTAACAAGTGCTTGATCAAATGCATAAGACAGAAACATTGTCGTCGAGTCCGGGATCCGATTCGTCGAGTCAATCACTTAAGTCCCGCGTTCCGTCCCGCTTCTACTCGGCGAGTTGGTCCTTCAACTCGCCGAGTCCAAGGCCAAAAATGTAAAACACTTAAATAAAACAAAAAGAAATATGTACCAAGAATCGGGTGCTACATTAAGTCATTAAAGAAAATGACAATTCATGATAATAAGAATGGATTATTTAACTACAAATTTTTTTAACAATTCATTTAGTATTTTCAATATTTAATCTTTAATAATTAATACCCTTTTAGTTTCCAAAAACATTAATTATCAAAGTCTATGATCCAAGTTGCAAAACAAATAAATGGTTAGGTATCATTTATCCCATCCATTTGAATTCAACCCAGTAGATATCGATTATCAATTATATCTCACCATATAATTCCTAGATTTATGGGATCACTAATAACAAATTTGATTAGATATCTTTGATCTCATCTATGCCTCGGAACTCTCTTGCTTAGGTATCATTATCACAAAAGATTTCCGATCAAATCGTCCAATTTGAAAAACTTGTGTAATCGGCCTAGAAGTTGGTTATAGAAATCGCAAATACACCCCGGTCATCAAAAGATAACACTAAGCGGTTAGGTATCATTTATCCCACTAGTGCATACAAGAGATGTGCGAGTGTTCTTCAAAAGGATTACATATATTTGGGGTTTGTAAAAAGGGTCTCTACATGTTTTATAATTATAGTTTAAAAAACATATGATATAATGGTTATTACATGCATATAATAAACCATGGTATCAATTTTCAAAAGAAAATTACCTGTTAAAGGTTCTATATAAAATAGAGTAAATTACACGAATGGTCCCTATGGTTTGGGGTAATTTGCACGTTTGGTCCCTAACTTACTTTTTTAACTCGGAAGGTCCTTACTGTTTGTTTTTGTTACGTGTTTGGTCCCTTCTATTTGTTTTTGTTACGCGCTTGGTCCCTGTCTTACCTAAAAAGATTATTATTTGATTAGAGAAAGATGATGGGATAGGTAGGGTAAGGTGAGTGGAGTGAGGTTGGGAGTGTGTTTATTTAAATAAATTAAAAAATCAAGGGCAAAATAGTCTTTTTAGGTAAGATAGGGACCAAGCGTGTAACAAAAACAAACAGTAGGTACCTTCCGAGTTAAAAAAATAAGTTAGGGACCAAACGTGCAAATTACCCTAAACCATAGGGACCATTCGTGTAATTTACTCTATAAAAAAAACTATTTTTCATATAATTTGACGCAATTTGATTTCAATAACCGGTATTAAGTTTGAATGCATTTGAACCTTTTATATCTCTATTAAAACTTCATTTTATTAATTGTATATTTGGAGTTTATATATGTTATAAAAATCACCATTTTAAAACTTTTAATGAATTATTTCAAAATTTGCCGTTATTAACGATTTTATCAAACCGGGTTTTATTTTATTATTATTTTTTTTAAAAATAATAACTTGTTACATCTTATGTCTTATTTTGAAAACCCCAAACTCCATGTGATATTTATTTTATCCAAAATTATTTTAACATGTGAAAAACTAATTTATCAACCATGCATAATAATTGCATAGAATAAACAACACAAACATGCATAAAAAGATATGTGCATAAACATAACAAACTAATGATATTTTTGTGAGCCAACACAAAAATATCAAATCCATTCCTAAAGGGACATTTAAGGGGACCAAAAATCTTCTTGTAATGTTGTTATAGAAGCTCCCACTTGAGTAAACACTCATTGCTTGCAAAATGTTTGAAAAACTTCTTTAAAGGAAAGACTTCAGCTTTTATGACACTTTTCAGAAAGTGTCATCTTTATGTTCAGCACATGTGTAGCATTCATGACACTTTTCAGAGAGTGTCATATTTCTGCCCAGCAGTATGTACTCAAAAATTGCCTTTTTGTCCTCAATAATGGCTCCAACTTCATTTCTTATTATATCTTTGTACAAATAAATTATTTCTAAAAACTAATCTATTACTTTACAAAAATAAACAAGAAAAACTAATATATTTAATTATTACATACCATATGAATAAATAAATTATTACAACCATTTTTACAACAAACACAACAACATAACAACACATTGGTCCTTGGCTAATTTATGCACATCATACATCAACATATACATAAAACAACCTTGGTTTTTCTAAGACAACTTTAAATGACAAAAGATGCATGAAACTTTTGTCACATTAGTTAACAATTAAAAGTTGTTAAAGAAAATATGTATGAACTTATTTTTTATACAAAAACAAGTTATCTATATTCTCCAAACCAAACTTGCAAGATGGCTCTAATACAAGTTGTTGGGTTTTAGATCAAAATAGTTTCATAAACTAGAAAAATATGGCAACGGAAGACTTTAATTTTTGAAATAATATAAACATTTTATACCCACCACGGTTCTTCTTGCAGGTTATAGAAAGATTAAAACACCAACCAAAGAAGAGGTGATGAAATAACAAACTTTGTAGTTCTTTGGGTACTCTTGGGTGGCTTGGAAGTTGATGAAGAATGTGGAACCTTTGAGACACCAACAATGACTCAACTTGATATGGAATGCTAGTTCTTTGTATAAAACTCTTAAGTTTTTGAACCAAATCCAAGTATGGTTCAAAGAGAGCAAAATGCAAGCATCAAATCTTCAAGTGTTTAAAGCAAGAGAAGAGAGGAGGAGAGGGAAGAATGCTCTCGGCCATAAGCAAGAAGAATGGGGAAAAGCATTCAAGAATGCAAGCCTTATTATATAGTGTCTTAAAGTGAAGTCTTTACCCATTAGGTATTTCCACTTTAAACAAAAATGTCCCCTTGTCATAATCATGTCCAAGCATGCTTTTAAATCATGGTTTCTTTTGAATAAACTAATGGAAAAGCAATACTTTTCTTACTTTCATGCAAATATCGAAATTATACATAAAAAGAAGAAAGAAAGTCAAACTTTTATAAACTCCTTTATAAAATATAAACCTTGTCTTTTAGGAAAAAAAAAAACAAAAGGACTCAACTAGTCCAAAATTTTGTACATGACTTAATAAATCATACCATATGATATATTATGTAACTTGTAATGAAAATTATTATTTAAATGAAATAAATAATTTCCAATTTAATTATAAGAGTTTTATTGAATACTTATCAATTTCTAATAAATAATCAATTGTATCAAGTTGTTTTTAGTGTGACCAATTAGTATGATATGTTATTTAGCAATATCACTTTAATATGACTATTGAACATACTAGATCTTTCAGGCAAATTGAAGGCTTTCTGGTGATCAGTTTTATGTTCAAAGGAAACATCTCTCCCTTTCTTTTAGATTTTGGAAGCACTGCCTTTGTCTTCTTCTCTTTGATTTCTGACTCCTCATCATCGAGTGATACTTTCAGCCCTGTACCTACAACCAATTACGAAACACTTATCAGATTATGTTACAGACCTTCCACATATGTTACCTTCCAAATGGAGAATTTGTCATTCGTAATTATGCCATATCCTTTGATCTCTTGTGTGTCATTATTTTCGAACTTCACTTTGCCTTCGTCTTTCAGTGATCGAAATTCCATCAGCTCTTCTCTCCTTCATGTCATGTGACGTGAACAGTCATTGTCGATGTACCATTCCGAATCGTACTGTTCGTCACTGATCACCTACAAAAATCAGAGAGATTTAGGAACCCAAACTTTCTTGGTTCCTTTTGAGGTTTTCTTAAAAAGTTAAATTTGTATGAGTTTAGAAAGTTCTTTTGATCAAAACATTTTTCTCTCCTTTCAATATTTTGAAAACCTTCATTTTATCTTCACCAAGGTTGATTTCAACCAGATTTGATTTTTGTTAAATAAACTATTTGTACAATATTATAAGTATAAGCAGGTAGATTTTTCAATTTTATACGTCTTAATAAGACAGAAAGGACACTACAATGGCGTAGTACTATAGTAGATTTACATGAAAGTAGGGTGTTATTGCTATAATACCAGTGTGGATGCAGAACGTTTTAGTAGGGGTGACACTAAAAAAAAATTTCCGAAAAAATCTAAATTAGTAGTAGCCCTCGTATTTTAAGCCGGTGCACCTAATAGAAAAAAAACATTAAAAAAAACATAAATTTTTTACACTACGTACCGGAATCGAAGCAGTGGCCCGGGACCCCGGGCTCGACTAAGGTCTGCCACTGTATAATACATAGGTACTTAAAAGTGTGTGGCTATGTTTAATGTTTTGCATTTAGTCAGATTTCCTTCATTTGTTTCCTTAATTAATGTATATATTTTTTTTCTGCACGTTATGTCATTGTATTTATTTCAAACATGTCTAAATTGTAATCATAAATACTTTAATTAAATTGAGAAATTTAACCAACATTCTAATTTAAAACAATTTAAAATTTTTGCTAAGTATGTTTGTTAAAAATCTTTACTATAATATATATTATTTGCAGAATATATATATATATATATATATATATATATATATATATATATATATATATATATATATATATATATATATATATATATATATATATATATTCAAATGTGTAAACTGATTAATAATTTTTTTTTATCTAATATGCTTTACAAATATTTAAAAGCAATGGTATTTTAAACTAAAAGTTGATGCGATGAAACAACAATGTGTTTTTGTCAAATGACTTACGTAAGATATTTTTGAAAGGTAAAGTAACTAATACTTTCAAAAACGATGACTTGCAATAAAAATATATGTTCTCATGTATAAAAATATCTAATGTATACAAATATTTTGCTTTTCTATGTACCTTTCTCAATTCCTAAACTTAAAATTGGATAACTGTATGTATGATAGGCTTTAATGACAGGCTCTTCCAATTGGATGGGCGGGTTAACTGACGAGGGGGTTGGCCCACTAATTGTGTTGCAAACTTGCAATGTGATAATACTTATTCTTCATAAATATGGGGTTTTACTTAGAAAATTAATTTTCGGAAAATTTTTAATAAAGTTTGAAAAGTTTTTTTTTAACAGAAAAAATCATATATATATATATATATATATATATATATATATATATATATATATATATATATATATATATATCCGGTAAGAAATTTTTTTTGTAGGAAGGTAAGAAGTTTTTTTTATACATATTTTTTTGACGAACAAAAAAAATGAAAAAAAATGAATCACTAGTTGATTCATTTGTAAGATAATTCACAAGAAAAAATTCTCAAAAAAACATCTTTATGATTTATTTTTAAGTAAATTAAGAAAAAATTTACTTTTATGACATTTTTAGTGAATAACAACAAAATCATTATATAAATGAATCATCGAGATGTTTTTTTGAGATTTTTTTTCTTGTGAATCATTTTACAAATGAATCATCTAATGATTCATTTTGTTTGTTCGCGAAAAAAATATGTAGAAAAAAAACTTCTTACCTTCCTACCAAAAATTTTCTTCTTATTTGATATTGACTATATATATATATATATATATATATATATATATATATATATATATATATATATATATATATATATATATATATATATATATATATATATATATATATATATATATATATATATATGACATTTGTTCTATTAGTATTCTAAAATATCATTAAATCTCATTAAATGAGTATTAAATATTACACATGTTACCATTTCATTGGATAGGAGGATATGTACTAACAAAAAGTAGGAAGATATTTAATCTCTCATATTGAATATCACATAATCTATCATTTTTTGTTCAAATATAAAAATGATTTTTTAATTAATTTGGGTAAATGTTAAACAACCAGGACTTTTATGTTAAAAAAAAAAATAAAATAAAATAAAAACTTTTAGAATTTTATTAAAAAATTTTCAAAATAATTGAATTTTTCTGCATAAAACCTTTATAATTATTGCTATAAATAAATATATGTTTTTTGCATTTTCATAGAAAATATAAAATCTGTTTGATATCAAAAATCACAAAACTAATGATATAAAGGCAAAGAAACACGTAAATCAGTACATGTTTAAGCATGAGTATTTTACATATCAAAACGAACTTGTGGAATCTAAAGTCCACATATGAATAATTTAATTTGGCTCATTTGCCCAAACTCTTTTAAGACGTAACTATAGATACATTTAATGTTTATTAGATGAATAGATCGAGCAATTATATATCGTCTTCGGTCAATGAGAAGTTTAGAATAAAAAACCGCTTGGTTCCTAAACTAGTTTATCCAGGTTAGTTCAAAAATAAAACTGTTCAATTAAAAAAATAATTGTTATTTGACTAAAACCAACTTGACTCAAAGTAAGCCGATCTAAACCAAAGCTCAACAAACTTATGGTGGGAAAGTGTGAAAAATGAATTGTTTATCTTCTTTAATAAATGAAGGTTTTTTTTTACAACATGTCTTTTTCTCTTTCATTTTGCTATATGATATTTTCTAGAATTTTTGAATTTTTTATTTTTCACTTGTCATTTTATTGTATTTTTCATTTTATTAAATTAAAATTCCACATTTAATATGTAAGTTAATATATATATATATATATATATATATATATATATATATATATATATATATATAAGGTATTTATTAGAAATTATTTATATAATCATTTAGTCAAGGAGATATATATGAATTGCATGTTGAAATGGCTCAACATAAGGAAATTCTGTATATGGGTCCATTATTTGCGTTCTTAAATTCGATTATGATTACGGCATCCCTTTTCATAATCTGAATTATGAGAACTTGGCAAATAGAAATGGAAATGTTATAGCAAAAGACTGGTTTAGTCTTTATGTGAGACATCATGTATCGTGTCCCATATGCTTCGGATATAGGATCGATTACATGTGCTATATTCATCATTTCTAAAATTTTCCAAATGCCTGGGGCATTAAGTAGGGAAAAGGTTTAGAACTGGATATGACTAAAAGGATTAAACAATTGTCGAGGACAATCTAAGGTTTACCAAAGATTGGTTGCTCAAGGATAGTTAGAAGTATAGTGATAATTCTGGAAGGACCATATTGACATAATCTGTAAGGAGGCAACTCTTGTTCAGAAGTGATAGTCAAAATGGAATCTGGAAATGTTTCAAAGTTAGAATTTTCAATCTGTGTAAGATTAAGGAAACTTAATGCAAGAAGGATGTTTCCAAGGAATTGATCTCCTTTGGAATACTCTGTAATGATTGTTTCCAAGTCTTTGTGAATTTGTGCATAATCGTTACAAGAGGATCAATGCATATAAGTTTAGAATCTAACAGATTTCAGTAAATGGCATGAATTTGGAATTCTTGCATTTACAGTAAGGATTTGGGAGGGTGAAAAGAGAATCATTGAAGTTATGTTCAATGGATCTAGTTCACAAAGTAAAGATCATAGACAAACATAGTATGCATACTTGGTGTATGGCATGACTAGTGTTTAGAAAACATAGTGTACATGCTTGGAGCATGGGACAACTATTGTTGTAAATTCAAGAATAAAGTTGATAGCTGAAACAGTATACAATGAATAATGTGTAATCATATGGTGATAAATAAAAGGTGTTTTATTTATGTTCATAGGTTTTGATACCATATTGGATTCAATTATTATTGTGTTTCACTTTGCATGTTTTGACTTCCCGGATAAACTAGGTTATTCTTCCGGAATGACTAAGTTATTCAAACCATCCACAGTCGGTCATATGTTGGAAGTAGATATGAATTAAGACTGTCATGGGTTGGCTTGTAGAGGTCTAAGGTATTGGACAAAGGGCTACAACACTCATGAGTGCTCATAAGTTCTGAGTATTGGATTCAACCCGCGCTCATTGGAATCACTTCATGGATTTTATCACGAGTGATCATGAGACGATACTATCTTATATTCTTCAAACCTAGAGATATGAGTTGTTACTATGAGTTGATAGTACATTGATTGCACGAAAACGCATTGGTAACTCGATGTTATAAAACGTGTCTTTGTGTATGATTCAACAAGTAGTAGAACAAGCCATATGAGTCGAAGTTTATCCATTCCTTTTACCTTCGGGATAAAAGCGATATCTGTGGGCCCCTCGATGATTTGATGATGACAAATGGAAGTGCTCGGCCGGGCCAGGATTGATTTGATTTGTTCAATTAGTCAGTCGTCATAAATCGGAAATCGGGAAACAACAAATGGACAGAGAGAATGATTATAATCCATGTCTCAGTCCATATGATATCTAGAGTGGAGGAATATATGATCCCTTATCTAATGGACAAGTCATTGACAAAGGTCAGAGTTCGACAGAATCATTTGAGAGCTATGATTGCCAGTCGGTTCCTGAAGTCATACGCAATAATAGTTTTAGACTTATCCAAGTGGGAGACTGTTGGATTAATGTCTAAGTCCATAACTATAATTGGTAAGACTTGACCCGACCCGACATGGTCCATTTGGGTTGCATGGCATCATGCATTTGGATAGACTATAATGAGAGAAATAGGACACTTATGGTTATTAATATATTATAAGTTCTAGTATATTAACCATAAGAATAATAAGATTATTTAATTAGTATTGATCAAGAATTAATCTAGGATTAATTAAGTGATCAAAAGAAGACTAATTAAATATATGGGTTGATTGTGCAAATCATCCATACTTATATAGTGGGCTAATGCTCCATGGATTATCTAGTTGGGCTAAAACCCATATGATGCTCCATGGATGCTCCATGGTGTTTTTGTACCCATGGATCATGGAAATGAAAGGCCATGTCAATTAGGGTTTGCATGATGTAACCCTAACTATTAAAGCATCTTATTCTTGACCAAAATCGGTCACTAGAGAGAGTAAGAAAGGGCTAGCCGATTTTCATGAAGTGTAGATTTCTCTCAAGTTATTCCAAGTGTATTTGGTGTTGTGTGAACCATTTGAGGTGTCACACTTGGGGCACTAGGCACTCAAGCTTCATGAAGACATTCTACATCAAAGAGGTATGTATTCTATCTTGTTATATTGATAGTTTTGTATGCTGGATTAGGATAATACCTTGGATGTTCATATTTGCATGCATAATAGAGAAAACATAGATCCAAGGTATTTAGGGTTGCATGTACACTTAGGAGTGTTAGAATGCTCATAACCCAACAGTGGTATCAGAGCCTAGGCTTGTTTTCTTGTTATACTTGCAAAACTGCTTAAAAAATCGAAGTTGTTGCTGTCTGATCATCAGACTCGGCGAGTCCATCAGGAGACTCGGCGAGTCCATGCCTAAAAAGTGATCTAATCGATCCAACTCGCCGAGTTGGTTCATGCACTCGACGAGTTGACCCCCAGACAGCATATTTTCGAGGTTTTTGGCTAGAAATGGACTAGGAACATTACCCTAAGTTGTTTTGAACTTATAAACTTGTTTTTGAAGTGGTAATGTTCATGCTAATCCAATTTCAAAGATAATTATCAATAGATTCATGTTTTGTATTAGTTTAAGGTTTAGACTAATTACATGAAAAAGTTTGATTTGAATTATCTTGTTCTTATGAGTTGCTTAGATTAATAGAAAAGTTGAATGAAATAGTTGTTTTCAATCCAAATTAATCTAAGAGTTGATTCTAAAATGTGTTTTTGTAACTTGTCCTCAAGTTATATGAAAAGTCACATTTATACTTGCAAAACTGCTTAAAAAATCACATTTGTTCTTATGAGTTGCTCATAACCCAACAGTGGTATCAGAGCCTAGGCTTGTTTTCTTGTTATACTTGCAAAACTGCTTAAAAAATCGAAGTTGTTGCTGTCTGATCATCAGACTTGGCGAGTGCAGTCATCAATAAAAGTGACTACATACTTTTTATTCCCTAAAGAAGGAGTGGAATGAAAATCACACAGGTCACTGTGTACAAGTTCCAAAACAGCTGAATTTCTAGTGACACTAGGAAAGGGTTGTTTTGTCACTTTTGTAAGCATGCATGTTTTACATTTATCAGATGTCACTTTCCTTCGCACGAAGAGATTCTTCAATACGAATGTGGCTAGCAAGTTTAACCATTGACAGTTCCTCCTTTTGATGTTTCAAGTTATGTTTAAAGTCTTTCCAGGATGGAGGCAGTTTGTCAATGATAGTGGACACAGCTATGGATTCATCCATATTCATTTTGTGCAGTTTAAACTGTCCGTATATGCCAAGGAGTTCATTGTACTGTTCAGTGATAGACCTTGAATCTTCCATCTTATAATTATTAAAGTCACTAACCAGAAAATTCTTGCTAGAAGCATCCTCAGTAATGTATTTCAGTTCAAGGGTATCCCACAACTCCTTGGCACACAAGGCTTCACTATGGATATCAAATAAAGCATCAGACATACCGTTCAGAATGTGAGCTTTGCAGATGTAGTCATCATTGTCCCACTTCTGTCTCTTTCTTGTCTCTTCAGCCATCTCAACAACACTTTCCTCAGGCTCTGCTGGTCTTGGAGTAGTCAGCATGTATGGTGCTTTCAGAGTGGTCAGCATGAAGTGCATCTTTTTCTTCCAGCGCCTGAAATTGACGCCTTCAAACTTCTCCAGCTTGGCAAACTTAGTGGTCATCTCGCGGATTGAGTCACCCATCTCCAGAAACAGAATATTAGTTCGAATGTTGGGAAAATTAGGGTTTGTGGTGGAGATCTGGATACTAACTTGGATTGTGATATCACTTTCCGAACTGATATTTCTACCCTATGCCTGGGTTACACGAAATTCAGCCTAGGATAATCCAAGCGGACACTTACGTTTCTAGGCACAGAAAACGTAAGCCAATATGCTAAAAGGTTTTGTGAATGTGAAGAAAATGAGAGCTAAAAAACATAACCACCTTCTGGAAAGGAAGAGTTGTTTATATATTAAACACGATTATGGTTTCATTAGGGTTTGGTCGTCATTAGTTTCTTTGGAAGCAAATAATATTAATCCGGATTAGGGTTACCAAAAACTAACGAGTTTCGTTAGTTTTACCATAATCACACTCAAAAAATTGAGTTTTCCATTATGTTTCCACATGCAAAACTCGGTGAGGTTTTGGGGCGTTGCCCCAAACGCCCGCTGGGGCTCAGCGGGACCCCAGCTAGGGGCTCTGCCCCTTAGACCCTGCTAGGGGTGCTGCCCCTAGACCCCGCCAAAGGGGTGCTGCTCATTTGGAAACCTCGGACCCCCGATTAGTCTTCAAACCGGCTTCTGACTCGATCTTATACATGCGTGCACTCCGCACAACCCGTGTACATGTATTAGAGTACAAATCATGAAGCCCCTTAGCTCACATGTTAGTTCTAGTTACTTAAAATGACATGGTGACACTAAAATCACCAACATATTTGAGGAAATATATTTTACTAAATGTTCTCAAATCCACCTCTTCTTTCGTAACTCATAAGAATCGTTCATGCACAAACTCCTGCTTATTCCTATCAATCATGACGGACAAAAAGATGTTAAAAATCTGAAATTATAGATAGACGGAAAAATTACAATGAAAAATAGCTACATACATACAAACAAAAAAAAGGATGACATTTTACATACTTATTAACCTTAATCTAATCCATTAACTTTCATGCATACTCATGAGAGAAAAAAACACTAGAAATTTTACAAATGAAGAAATAAATAGTGAGTTAATTACCTGCTTCTTACTTACTTGGACCAATGTAGATGAAATTTGATGGATGCAACAACACGTTGGGAATGAGAGCAGCAACAGAAGGTCGAAAACAATAGAACAGAATTAAAAAGCAAAAAAAATCCTAGAACTCAAATCCATAGTAGTCTAATCTGCAACTTGATCATGTATAAATGCCAAATCCATTATAAATTTTGTAAATTGGCACCTCTAAACAACACCCATATATATTACAAAAGTCATAAAAATTCAAAATACAAATAGTATTATATTATAATAAGCACAATAGCATATCTAAAAAGCAAAACAATCATTGATGACATATATATTTGAGAACTACTTGCATTCCAAAGGATCTATGTAGCTTCTCGTTGTCTCTTGATTTTGGCAACTCTTATCATGACTGCAACATATATCTTGTCTACCATTTCCTCAGCAAACATGAAAAGTTTGTGTCTCCACCGCTTCTTGAACTACAGAACTCCAATAACCCCCAAAACCTTATTGCAAAACCACTCATGATGTCCACGTAAAACAAGAAGTCCGATTGCCCGAGATTGACAGCAGTAACAGCAACGCCAATGGTGGCGCCCTCTCCAGTGACCCTGCAGATCACTGATGGCTGGCAGGGCAAGACAGAGGCTTCGGTGGTGAGAAGACGAGCCTTCCAGTTGACTACCGAGGAGGCACACGCCACACCCAATGTGGTGACGGGTATGATTTCTTCTCCGTAGCTCTTATTATATGTTGCTTATGATATTTATGTGTCATATTATGTGTTTTGTTTTGGATCGTTCCATGTGAACAGTATTCCAGTTCAGGTGTTGTTTGATTCGGGTGCTACTCGATCATTTTTCTCTCTTGCGCTTAGCAAGGGGTTCCCTGAGTCTTCGAGCATGTTGGATTGCCCTCTAGAGTTCGAGATTGCTGATGACCGATCAGTACGAGCTTTAGAGGTTTTCAGAGATTGTGTTTTGAGGCTGTTCGAGGAGCTCTATCTGGTAGATTTGGTTCCCATACCATAGCGTGGGAACAAGGTTATCATCGGTATGGACTGGTTGACCCCTAATGGGGTTGTGATCGACTGCGCACAACAGTTGGTACGTGTCAGGACCCCAAGTGGGGGAGAGCTGGTGATTTAGGGAGAGAGGCCACAACGTGGACCGACTTTATGCTCAATAGCGAGGGTTAGGCGCTACCTTCAGTAGGGTTGCACCGAATATGTCACCTATGTCATGGATACTCGGGATGCGGGCAAGGCGTCTGTGAGTGATGTGCCAGTGGTGCGAGAGTACCCGGATTTGTTTCCAGAGGAGTTGCCTCGGATACCTCCAGAGAGGCAGGTGAAGTTTAGGATCGACCTAATCCCTGATGCAGCTCTGATAGCCAAAGTACTGTATTGGTTGGCTCCTCCCAAGATGCAGGAGTTGTTTACACAGCTGTAGGAGCTGTTAGACAATGGGTTCATCAGACTGAGCAGTTCACCCTCGGGAGCCCTGATTCTGTTCGTGAAGAAGAAGGACGAGTCGCATCAGATGTGTATATATTACCCGGAGCTGAATAAGGTGATGGTGAAGAACCATTACCCACTTTTGAGGATTGATGATATATTCGACCAGCTGCAGGGAGCATCTTGGTTTTCCAAGATAGATTTGCGTTCAGGCTACCATCAGATGAGGGTCAGATATGAGGATGTACAGAAGACTACTTTTCGGACTCGCTTGGCCACTACGAGTTTGTGGTGATACTCTTCGGTCTCATCAATGCTCTTGCCGCATTCATGGACCTCATCCAAGATAGATTTGTATGCCAAGTTCTCCAAGTGCGAGTTTTGGTTGCACGAGGTGCAGTTTCTGGGGCACCTTGTCAACCAGAATGAGATTTTGGTCGATCCGGCCAAAGTAGAGGTTGCGATGAGATGGGAGGTTCCGAAGTGTCCATC
Source organism: Lactuca saligna (assembly GCF_052625555.1). NCBI lineage: Eukaryota > Viridiplantae > Streptophyta > Magnoliopsida > Asterales > Asteraceae > Lactuca > Lactuca saligna. The sequence goes on along the minus strand of NC_136424.1, from coordinate 89,279,207 downwards.
TGAGATTCGTTGTTTCCTTGTATTGGCAGGTTATTATCGGATATTCATTCAGGAATTCTCCAAGATAGTCGTACCTTTGATCCGGTTGACGAAGAAGGCTGTGGTCTTTCGTTAGGGGGTCTGAGTAGTAGGCAACATTCGAGACAATGAGACAGAGGTTGTGTGAGGCGCCGATCCTAGCCCTGCCAGAGGGCGTAGAGGATTTTGAGGTATATTGTGACGCATCCAATTCAGGATTGGGCGCGATATTGATGCAGAGAGGGCATATCATCACCTACACTTCGAGGCAATTGAAGCCTCACGAGGCGAACTATCCGACGCATGATTTAGAGTTGGGGGATGTGATTTTCACCCTCAAGATTTGGTGGCATTACCTCTATGGGTTCATTTTACCATCTACACGGACCACAAGAGTTTGAGGTATCTCATGGATCAGCCGAATCCGAACATGAGACAGCGTCGGTGGTTGGATGTGGTAAAGGATTATGATTGTGAGATTTTTTAACACCCGGACAAGGCCAATGTGGTGGTCGATGCCCTGAGGCGCAAGGCAGTACCAACTTCGATACAGGATATTTGTCTTAGGATGCTTCTGGAGAAAATTCCTAGAGGCGCAGGTAGAGGGCATGAAGGAAGAGCACCGGAAGTGTGAGCAGATCATAGGCCAGGTGGCCTCTTTTGACTATGATATTTGTGATGGGTTTTAGCCATAAGAACTTTCCTATGTGCGCATGCAAAACCCTAATGCTTGGATCTAGGCTTTCTAATAAACATGCTTTTGAATCCAAGACTTCTAATGGCTAATTAGGTTAAATAACAATATTGAAACAGATCTAGAATCATACCTTTGAATTCCTTGTTAATCTTGTTTGTCTTGGAGCTTCTAGAGTCACAATTGTCACTCCTCTAATGGCTTACAAACACCAATAGCAAGCAAGATGATTTAGGAGAGAGGAGAGGGGAGGAATTCGACCAGAGGTTCCTTGCTTAAGGTTGTGTGTCGAATTCCCTCATCCATAGGGTCTATTTATACTATTAGACTCCTTAAGGGTTTCACCCTAAACCCTAATTGGATAATCTTCTCTTAAGGCTATCCAAATCCATTCCATAGATAACCCTATGGACGATTTGAGCTATCCTAAAGCTCTTAGAATCCGTCCAAGGTATATCCTAATGGATTTACAGTCTAAAGTCTAACTATCAAACAATTGACAGTTTATACTCTCTTATTTAATTAATCTCTTTAAGTCTCCAAATTAATACCAATTAATTTATGACTTATATTAATCAAATAGCCAAATATTATTCCTTATAATATTTACTCTCTCTTAACAAATCATCCTTCAAGTTGCTATGGTGAAGGAAACCCAAAAGGACCATGCACCACCGAATATAGTTATAGCCTTAGACACAATTCCAACAGTCTCCCACTTGGATAAGTCTAGTAACTATACAAGTACAATACGGTTTGCAATCGTAGCTCTCAAAGACGCTGTCAACTCTGATCTAATCAATCTTGTCCTTTAGATAAGGGATCGTACAGTCCTCTGTTAGATATCATGCTGACAATCCTATGGAATGGTTAGTCTAGCATTTAGATTTCTCAATCTCCGATTTATTTGACATAGAACTTAATCGAACACATCAATTCAGTTCTGACCGGGCCCAGCACATAAGTAAAATCAAATCATCGAGTGGCCAAGATATCTCTTCTATCCTCTTAGGATAAAATTTACAGATAAACTTCGACTTATATGCATTTACTTATTCATTAACCAACTATACACAACAATGCGTTTTATAACATCAAGTTACTGATGCGTTTTCGCATTATCAATGCACAATCAATTAACAAATAATAAACCATATATCTAGGTTTTAAGACCATATGATATTATCGTCTTGCGATCACCTTTTATATCGTATTCCATAAGGTGATTCCAGCAAGCGCGGGTTTATTCCAATGCTCAAAACCAGTTCATAAGCACTCATGAACGTTGCAGCAACCCTTGCTATGTCTAACACCATTTAGACATTCTACACACCAATTCATGACAATCTTCATTCATACCTACTCCCAACATATGAACGATTGTGGACCATTTGAATAATTCGATTATTCCTAATAAACTCAATTATTCTGGAAGTCAAAACATGCAAAGTGAAACAATAGTTAAACAACTAACATGTGACAGTAACTTTACTCATAAATAACACTCCTTTATTTAATCATCAAATGTTAATTACATTTATCTATTATGCATTTCTAATACTATCTAATCTATACTAATATCATCCTTCAGCCCAATACTCCTAGCATGCTGCAAGTGCTTAACCCTACTCAGTCCCTTCGTAAGCGGATCTGCTGGGTTATCTTCTGAAGATATCCTCTTCACTACGAGTTGTCCTTCTTCTACACGATGTCTAATGAAGTGATATTTTCTGTCGATATGTCGAGATCTACCATGATCCCTCGGTTCCTTGGTCAAGGCAACCGCACCTTCGTTATCACAGAAAATCTCCATGGGCTCCTTTATGGCCGGCACAACTCCAAGATCACCGATGAAGTTCTTCAGCCATATTGCCTCCTTCGACGCTTCGCTCGCTGCGATGTACTCTGATTCGCACGTTGAATCAACTACGGTTTCCTGCTTGGAACTTTTCCATGTCACTGCTCCTCCATTTAGGGTAAAGACCCAGCCCGACTACGAACGGTAGTTGTCCCTGTCGGTCTGAAAGCTGGCGTCACTATACCCTCGCACCTTCAAGTCATCACTCCCTCCAAGGACTAAGAACCATTCTTTCGTCCTCCGAAGGTACTTAAGGATGTTCTTCACCGCAATCCAATGTGCTTTGCCAGGGTTTCCTTAATATCTGCTAACCATGCTCAAAGCGAAGGCTACATCAGGGCGAGTACAAGTCATAGCGTACATGATTGAGCCAACTGCGGAAGCGTATGGTACTCGGCTCATTTCTGCTATCTCAGCTTCGGTACTCGGACTTTGAGTCTTACTCAACTTGGCATTTCCTTGTATCGGTAGTTCTCCTTTCTTTGAGTTTTCCATACTAAAACGTTTTAGTACCTTCTCCAAGTAAGTATTCTGACTAAGTCCAATTAGTCTCTTACTTCTTTCTCTTACTATCCTTATTCCCAAAATGTAAGAAGCCTCTCCGAGGTCCTTCATAGCGAAGCACTTCCCGAGCCAGGACTTAACCTTCTGCAGAGTCGGGATGTCGTTTCCTATGAGTAATATGTCATCGACATATAGAACGAGGAAGCTTACTATACTCCCACTGGCTTTGACATATACACAAGATTCGTCTTCGCTTCGTACAAATCCAAACTCTTTGACTTTCTCATCGAAGCAAAGATTCCATCTGCGAGACGCTTGCTTAAGTCCATAAATGGACTTCTCAAGCTTACACACTCTATTCGGATGCTTCGGATCCACAAACCCCTCTGGCTGAGCCATGTAAACATCCTCAGCCAACTTTCCGTTAAGGAAAGCGGTCTTGACATCCATTTGCCAAATCTCATAATCATGAAATGCGGCAATTGCTAGCATCACTCTAATAGATTTAATCTTCGCAACTGATGAGAAGGTCTCATCATAGTCAACTCCGGGAGTTTGAGTAAAGCCCTTCGCAACCAATCGCGCTTTATATGTGTGTACGTTCCCATCCATGTCGTTCTTCTTCTTGAAGATCCACTTGCACCCTACGGTCTTACGTTCGGGCACGTAATCAACCAAATTCCAAACTTGGTTATCGTACATGGATTGGATCTCGCTATCCATCGCCTCTTTCCATTTTGCAGACTCCAGGCCTGCCATGGCTTCCTTATAGCTATTAGGTTCATCAAGGTTTACTAGTGTACCATCACTAATATACGTGTCCCCTTCGGTAGTAATATGAAAACCATAAAACTGAGGTTGAACTCTAACTCTATCGGAACGTCTAAGAGGTAAGGATTCGTCAATCGGTTCAACCGGAGTTTCCTCCTCGGGTTGAATGCCAGCGGTAGAGGTTCCTTCATCTATCGATTCTTGAATCTCTTCAAGTTCGATTTGCCTCCCACTGTCTCCTTGGCTTATGAGTTCTCGCTCTCGAAAAACTCCTCTCCTTGCAACAAAGATAACATTATCTTTCGGTCTATAGAAGAGATATCCAAAGGAAGTATGCGGGTAGCCGATGAAAATACATCGCTCACTTCGAGGTTCAAACTTGTCGTGAGTATCTCGTCTTACGAAAGCCTCGCAACCCCAAACCTTGATATGTGCCAACGAGGGAGCTTTCCCCGTCCACATCTCGTGAGGTGTTTTGGCAACCTTCTTAGTAGGGACTCGGTTAAGGATATGGGCGACAGTCTCTAAGGCATACCCCCAAAAGAAGATAGGTAGTGAAGCACGACTCATCATAGAGCGAACCATATCCAATAAGGTTCGATTACGCCTTTCTGCCACACCATTCAACTGCGGTGTCCTAGGAGGCGTCAATTGCGAAACTATTCCACACTCCTTGAGATAATCGTGGAATTCAAGACTTAGGTACTCTCCTCCTCGATCGGATCGAAGCATCTTGATTTTCCTGCCCAATTGATTCTCCACTTCGTTCTTGAACTCTTTGAACTTTTCAAAGGTTTCTGACTTTTGCTTGATTAAATAGATATACCCATATCTACTATAATCATCGGTAAAAGTCACATAGAAGCGGTTCCCATCGTTCGTGGTTGATCTAAAAGGTCCACATACATCGGTATGTATTAGGTCTAATAGTCTCTCACCCCTTTCACAAGTACTCGTGAAGGGTGACTTAGTCATCTTTCCAAGTAAACAAGACTCGCATGTGTCATCTTCCCTAAGGTCGAATGACTCCAACACTCCATCCTTTTGGAGTTGGGCTATGCGTTTCTTGTTGACATGTCCAAGACGACAATGCCACAAGGATGCTTTATCCATACTAGTGGAAGAATCAATATTCAAAACATCATTTGCTAAGTTATCAACAATCATAACAGTTTCATATATTCCATTACATGGTATAGCTTCAAAGTAAAAGACACCATTTAGATAAGCCAAAATAGAACCATTCTCATTATTAAAAGAAAATCTAAATCCTTGTCTATATAAACCATGAAATGAAATGATGTTTCTAGCCATCTCTGGCGAATAGCAACAATTGTTCAAATCTAAAACTAAACTATTCTTAAGCACTAAAGAATACACTCCAATCTTGGTCACAGGCGACGATCTTCTGTTCCCCATGATTAGATTGATCCTTCCTTGCTCCACATCCCTACTTCTTCTTAGTCCCTGCACATTAGAACAAATGTGATAACCACAACCGGTGTCAAGAACCCAAGAAATAGCATGATTAGAATCGTTAGATTTGATTGCATATATACCTGCGAAAGATGGCTTGATCTTTCCTTCCTTGATGGCTTGCAGGTAATCCGGGCAGCTTCTCTTCCAATGTCCTATCTTGTGGCAGTGGTGGCACTCTGCCTCCTTCGGGTTAGAGCAGGGCTTAGAGGGATCAACTTTGGTCCCACTAGAAGAGGAACCATCTCGGGCTTTCACCTTTCGATAGTTATTTGAAGAAGCTTTCCTCTTCTTTCCCTTCCCTTGACCAATAGCCAAGACAGGAGCAGCGGATGGATTGGGAGTTGGTGCAACAGACTTGTCCTTGAAGTTGCTCTCAACAACCCTCAAGAGACCTTGGAGTTTGCTTAGAGTGACCTCCTCTTTGTTCATGTGGTAGGTCATCCTAAATTGGTTGTACATCGGAGGCAAAGAGTGAAGCACCATGTCGATCGCCAAGTCTTCGCCGAAGTCAACATTTAACTTGCGAAGGCGGTCGACATACCTTTGCATCTTTTGCAAGTGCACGGTAAGAGATTCTCCATGACCCATCTTAGCGGAAATCATGTTAGTGAAAATCTCGTAACACTCTTGTCTCGCGTTTTGGTGGTACCTCTCCAACAAGTCTTGATGCATCTCGTATGGATACATGTCCTCGTAGGACTTTTGGAATTCGGAGTTCATGGTGGCGATCATGATGCAATGTACCTTCGTTGCATCTCGCTCATGAGTTTCAAAGGCGGTGATTTCTTCGGGAGTAGCAACTTCGGGGTTGATTCTCTCGAGTTTCTCATCGAGGACATACTCTTTATCCTCATAGCGAGCAATGGTGCGAATGTATCTTATCCATTCGCTAAAGTTCGTTTCATCGAAGGTGATCTTTTGGCAAAGGCTCATCAACGTGAAAGAACTAGCAGCAGCGTTGTTTGCGTTTGACATCTATAGAAAGGACAAAGATTGATTAGAATAAGAATCCCTAATTATCACCCAATAAGAAAAATTAGGGCTAGGATCCAACAACAACATTTACATACTAGAAAAGGGATGCCGTAATCTAACATGCAAATAAATTGAAGGTAAGTGAATTACGATTCACTAATTCTCCATCACAAAACTTAAACTATTTAGTCCTAAGTGTTTTTTGAGAATTCCTAGGTTCGGATGAGATTCATTGAACTATTCAATGACATGTTTAAATCTCGATATGCCCCTCTTGTTTGTGACTGGGATGCCGAGGATCACAAAGCGGGTGTGAATTACCATGCAAATTCACATGGTGCCTTCATTGTAACGATCACCTATTCGATGTGCCGGTAAACCACACACGCTCCATCGAACTATGATGAACAATGAATCACCTTTTTCCACCTTCGCTTAAAACCAATTAGTGTGCCGGTAAACCACACACGCTCCACTAACATCTTAGCAAGGTGCAAAGTGTAATTTCATGGGATTGCATCAATTCACTTTTCCTAAAGTAACTAAGATTGGGAAATTTTAAAAAAATTTAGTTACTTCGTATTTCTTATTATACTTTTAATGAGAGGATGAGGTTGCCCTATCCTACCCGTTCGGCTAACGACCTTCCACCAATCAAGCAAGCGGTGGGTGTGAGTATACACACATTAAGCGCCATTTTATAGGCCGCAACCTCATACCCACCTTATAGATCGGCTTCGTGAATGAGGCCTACTAGCGGTAAGACTAGCATTTAGTTATACATATATATATATATATATATATATATATATATATATATATATATATATATATATATATATATATATATTATTCTAGTAATATCATATAAGTATAGGGTTGCATTTTAAACTTTTCAAAATCTAGGGTTTGAAATTTAAGTTGTCTAAATTAAAACTTTTAATCACAAATATAAATTTCAAAACTTTAGGGTAGGTTTTAAACATTTAAAACATGAAGGATCAAATAACAAATAATTCCAATTAACAATTAATATTCTAATTATCTTTATTTGATTTATCTTGATTTCTTTGAAGATAATTACCAAAATAATTAATCATTATCATATAAGGAAATTAAATATTTTATTAGATGATAAATATCTTTAATTAGATCAAGATAATAGTCATATTTATCAAAAAATCGGATTTAGATTGATCTAATATGATTAAGGTAAGTTTCCATAAGATAATTATGAAAAAATCCCGAATCTGGCCCTTCCTGACGCCTGGACTCGCCGAGTGCACAAGGGGACTCGCCGAGTCAGGCCTACTCGACGAGTCCACCTTGGAACTCGCCGAGTCAGTGACTCAAAACCCAAAAAATCGAATTTTGCAGGTTTGTTTCAGTTATTCAAGCAACAATTTAAAGAAAACCAATCTAGGCTCTGATACCACTGATGGGTTTTAGCCATAAGAACTTTCCTATGTGCGCATGCAAAACCCTAATGCTTGGATCTAGGCTTTCTAATAAACATGCTTTTGAATCCAAGACTTCTAATGGCTAATTAGGTTAAATAACAATATTGAAACAGATCTAGAATCATACCTTTGAATTCCTTGTTAATCTTGTTTGTCTTGGAGCTTCTAGAGTCACAATTGTCACTCCTCTAATGGCTTACAAACACCAATAGCAAGCAAGATGATTTAGGAGAGAGGAGAGGGGAGGAATTCGACCAGAGGTTCCTTGCTTAAGGTTGTGTGTCGAATTCCCTCATCCATAGGGTCTATTTATACTATTAGACTCCTTAAGGGTTTCACCCTAAACCCTAATTGGATAATCTTCTCTTAAGGCTATCCAAATCCATTCCATAGATAACCCTATGGACGATTTGAGCTATCCTAAAGCTCTTAGAATCCGTCCAAGGTATATCCTAATGGATTTACAGTCTAAAGTCTAACTATCAAACAATTGACAGTTTATACCCTCTTATTTAATTAATCTCTTTAAGTCACCAAATTAATACCAATTAATTTATGACTTATATTAATCAAATAGCCAAATATTATTCCTTATAATATTTACTCTCTCTTAACAAATCATCCTTCAAGTTGCTATGGTGAAGGCAACCCAAAAGGACCATGCACCACCGAATATAGTTATAGCTTTAGACACTATTCCAACAATTTGTGGGTTATTGACCCTGCATGGGAGGGTTTGGGTCCCGTACTGGGGCAGAGTACGGCAAATTCAGATGGATGAGGCCTATAAGTTGAGGTTCTCTATCCATCCCGGGGCGACGGAGATGTATCGGGATCTTCGTCCTGATTTGGTGGCCCTACATGAAGCGGGACGTAGCATGGTATGTAGAGCGGTGCCTGACTTGCACGAAGGTGAAGGCCGAGCACCAGAGGCCACATGGCAAGATGCAACCTCTAGATGTTCCCATGTGGAAATGGGAAGATATCACGATGGATTTCATCACCAAACTTCCTAGGACCGCGCGGGGAGTAGATTCCATATGGGTCATAGTGGATCGGTTGACCAAGAGTTCCCATTTCATAGCTATCCAGGAGAGCATCTCGGCCGAGAAGTTAGCCGATATCTACATCTGAGAGGTAGTAGCTCAACACGGAGTGCCGTCTCCGTGATTTCAGATAGAGACATGCAGTTTACTTCCAGATTCTGGAAGAAGTTTCACGACAAGTTGGGTACCCATCTGCATTTCAGTGCAACTTTTCACCCATATACAGATGGTCAGAGCTAGCGGACCATCCAGACCTTGGAGGATATGATGCGGTCATGTGTCTTAGACTTCGGAGGTAGCTGGGACACCTACCTTCCCTTGGCAGATTTTTCCTACAACAATAGCTACCACACAAGTATTAATCATCCTCCCTTCGAGATGTTATACGGGAGGAAGTGCAGGACCCCGATATGTTGGGGTGAGGTTGGACAGAGGGTCATGGGGAGTACCGAAGTAGTACTCAAGACGACGGAGAGGATCCAATAGGTCCATAGCAGGCTTCAGACTGCTCAGAGTCGGCAGAAAAGTTATGCCGACAAGCGCTGTTCGGACATGGAGTTCCAGGTCGGGGGTATGGTTCTCCTGAAGGTGTCACCTTGGAAAGGTGTCATCCGGTTCAGGAAGCGGAGCAAATTGGGTCCCAGATACATCGGCCCTTTTAGGGTTGTAGCCCAGTTGGGCAAGGTAGCGTACAAGCTAGACGTGCCAGTCGAACTTACTCAGACTCACAACACCTTTCACGTCTCCCAGCTACAAAAGTGTCTGGTAGACGACTCACCGGTGGTACCACTAGAGGACATTCAGGTGGTGACAACTTGAACTACATTAAGCGACCAGTATCTATCCTCGACAGGAAGTCAAAGAATCTGAGGAACAAGAGGGTCGAGTTGGTGAAGGTGCAATGGCAGCACTGCAAGGGCTCAGAATGGACTTGGGAGCCGGAGGATGAGATGAGAGAGCACTACCCCGAGCTCTTTCCGGATGCAGCAGCAGACTTCGAGGACGAAGTTTGAAAAAAGTAGGGTAGAGTTGTAACACCCGGTTCCTGGTACGTATTTTAAATTTAAATAATTGTATGTTTTACACTGGGAGTCGGCGAGTTGGAGGCCCAACTCGTCGAGTAGACTAGATTTTGGATGCGGGTTTTAAGTAACCTACTCGATGAGTCAGGAGCCCGACTCGGCGAGTAGGACTGTCTGGATGAAACCCTAATATTTAGGGTTTGCACCCTATTTAAATGCCTTATCTTGTCCCAACCCAGCCTCCATCGTCTCTCTCAGTCCAGAAAAGCCCTAACTCCAAACCCTAAAGCATTTGTAGTGTTCTCGAGACATTTTTATGTGTTTTGTATGTGTTAGAAGCTTGAGAAGAAGGAGAAGGCTTGGGAGATCAAGAGAAGGCAAGTAGATATAAAAATTTTGGCACATTTCCAGCTAGTTTAAGTTAAAAAGCTTCAACCTTGACCATCTATCTCTTAGATCTCTACTTATGGTTCATTTCTACCTGTTCTAAGCTTTAGTAGAGCTATAAGGATTTTGTGGTTCTAAGGGGGTATGACTTTAGATCTAGAACCATTGAGTGTTCCCATGGCATAAAGATGCTAACTTTATTGCCATAAGAGCCCCATGCATCTTGTAGAATCCATTATAGGGCCATTTAAGCCAAATAACCGATGCATTAACATCAAGTTTGTAACTTTACGTGTATTATGGACCCTAGGAGGTTTGATCTATGTTTTGGATGTATTGAACTCGACTGAAATTAACTATATGGACATGGACTTTGGGGGACTCCGCGAGTCGTTTATAGGACTCAACGAGTCGGGGTATGGTTCCCCCACCTTTTCTGTTTTGATCGAACTGGTTGAGTCTAGAAGAGGACTCAACAAAATGGATGTGAATATGGACCTAAAGATCATGGAACTCAGCGAGTTCAATAACAGAACTTGGTGAGTTCAAGACAAGTCTTAATTGGATGAAGACGAACTCGACGAGTTCATAAGGAACCCGACGAGTCCATGACTAAATGTGTCTTCTTGCATGAAGAAGGACTCGATGAGTTCAAGGATGAACTCGGTGAGTCGGTTGTAGAAAGTCCCGATTTGTATGAAGGAGAACTCGGCAAGTGCGTACAAAACTCGGCGAGTAGAGTCGAGGTTTTAGCGTTTTGAGGATTTGGGGACTCGGCGAGTTTTTGGGTCAACTCGGCGAGTTGAGTCAACTAGATGTTGACTTTGACCCAGAGTTGACTTTGACCAAGGTGTTGACCTTGACTTTGGCTTTGACCTGAGTAACCCTTGTAAGGGTTAAGAGTATGTAATGGTAAATTAAGGAAGGTTGTTATGTGTAGGAGTTAAGAGTAGTTGATCCCGTCATCGAGGACAGTTCGGTTACTATACAACATTGATGAGTTACCTTCCAGTAACGGTAGGTCTATGACGATAATGTAGGCCCACTAGTAGGAGTTGTATGCTAGATGATTTTCTTTGTGATAATTATCTAGGTTGCTACTACTTGATATGTTTTATGTGCTAGCATGATATGATGATATGTGATAGTAACATTAGGGGAGTAGTCCCTGTGACACGGTTGTAAGGACCTAAGGATAGGTCGGGCACCCTAGAATTTCCTGGTAGGGTAGGTCAAGCACCCCAGAACTGCTTGACACGGGTAGGTCGGGCACCCCAGAAATGCCTGGCAGGGTAGGGCGGACACCCCATAATTGCCCGACAGTATGTATGTTGTATGGTATGTGGTATGATGGGGGAACTCACTAAGCTTCGTGCTTACAGTTTTCAGTTTTGTTTCAGGTGCCTCTTCATCGAAGGGGAAGGAGCCCGCACGGTAGCAGCGCATGTCACACCCCAAAACCGAGAACGGCGGAAACGTTCTGGGGCGGAGGACGTCATGTAATGTATCATAACAATGCTAAGTAGTAAACAAGCAACAACATCATCCATTGCATTAATAGTATAATTGTAATTACATTTGAGTTCTTTCATAGTATAATTCTACAAAAATGAATATTCAGAAATAAAAGACGAGTCTTGATCGCTCCGTCTTCACAAAACCTGGTAGTCGTACCTGTCTATTCGTATCCTGGGAATACAAGTTATTTTGAAAGCGAGTATCAGCAATAATGCTGGTGAGTTCATAAGTATTTATGTGACTTGATTTGTAAAGCTGTAAAGAAAGACATGTAATTGTTTGAAAGAAAGTTTGTACCAAAGAATATGTTTGTAAGTAATTGTAAACGTTTGAAACTTCTAGAAAATCCCATATTTTCTACTAGTATAAAGTGTAGCCTTCTACCAAGGCTCGACTGTTTTAAATGTTTGTTTCAAAAATCCAATATGTGTTCGTATGTAGATGGTACATTAAAAGTCCCAAAATGAAACTACCGTAATGTTTTTCATGTCTAAAATAGTAGATTTGTGTACAGTTATAATTGCTAAGGTATATGAAAACTCCGTAAATCAATCCTGTTTTTATACTTTTTATGTGAGTTTTATAACCATGCTAATGACCCTGATGGCCTGTAACAACGTTCTTCAGGCGTTGGAACTGTTATGACATTTGTCACCCCAGGCCTGCCGGCCTAGCTGTAGCTAACAGCTTAGATGTGGGATTGTCAATCCCGTATAGATCTATACACAAGTATCACGCTCCCCCTCCAAGGGATTATGGTATATAATACAGGACTTAAAATGCATACTCGAACGTACGTGAAGCTGAAATGTCTCACAATTCTTAGTACTAAATAGATTTACGTATGAAAGTCCATTTTGTTTTTGTATATGAATATACCTTCTTGATATGGTACTTGTAATATATAAAATGTTATGAATATCTAGTATACTATCTCATGTAATTGTATTCCTTGAAATGGTATGTCTTGAAGTTGTAAGCTTCTGTAATTGTATGTCTTAAGATTGTATGCCTTTTTAATCGTATATAATTGTATCTCTTCGCACAGTATGTAATGTATTTGTATTGACTCATGAATAGACTGAATCTTGTATAACTCTTGGTACTCGGAATGGTAAATAGTATGTCTTAACTATACCTATTATAGTTACTGATAATGTGTGTGTATAATTCGAAATATGCCTTTGCTACTCAAAGGTACTGAACGAACTGACGGAAACTTTCATGTCTATATATGTACATATATATAACTAATATTTAGACGACCTTCAGACGGATAACCGATGCCCTAAGGCCACATCCCAACGAGGAAAAGGAAATAAAGCGAGCTAGCCGTCCTAAATCCTTCAAACATTACTTATATAAGTATACACGTATAGGCAAGCACAAAAATATAAAATAAGTTTTGTAAAACCTTTGAAAAGTTTAATAAATAAGAAAATGATGACTTGATGTCAGTTTCTAAAATGATTTGAAAGTAGTTTGTTTGATAAGAACAGTTTTAAATATAGGAAGACCTTTGTTTGAAACATGATTCTAACAGTGTTTGAAAGGAATCATAAATTATATAAGACAGTTTGATAAAGAGTTTTTAACATGTATAAATGTTTTTCGTAGACTATTATAGTTTTTCCAAAGGTTCGTTTCGTTTGTATAGTAACCCTAGTGTAATGCTCACTTGTTATGAAATGTGTAACTTTTTGTAGTGACATAAATGAACACCTGTACTCAAGGTATAAATAAACTGTTTGATTCGTATACGTATAACAACATATTTAATTTCAATATATATCAGACGATATCTTGTTATGTTTTCCGTACGAAAGATTCCATATAATGGTTGTGAATCACATATGATTTACTTGATAGAAATGAGTATTTTGTGAAACTTTGAGTTACACACGATAATAATCGTGTGTTTACTTGTATTCCCCCCCTTAAAAGTGTATATTAAAACAATATTGATAACACATTTAAAAATGTAGATTATAGGGGTATGAACTCACTCGTTAAGTTTGAAGAGAGGGGCTAGGGTTGAGCAGAACTTCGATCGCGGATGGTTGCGTCGTCGGCTCTTCGGGGATCTCTGCAGCGTAAATCTTTCGTCGGGGGCTCGAGTGCGGAAACCGCGGTGATGGAATGGTCTCTGGTGCTTGGAAAGGGGTGAGAGTATCTAGAGGTTTGAGAATCTGTGCTTAAATTCGCAGCTGAACCTTTCTATTTATAGGCTGGAATTGCCTCGTACGCGGGGCGTAATTTTGGAGTACGCGGGGCGTACTCACGTACGCAGCGCGTACGTCGTTACGCTGGGCGTAAAAATGCGTCATGGCTTACGACTCGAGTCTAGCTAAGCGTAGCTTGGGCGGGCCGATGGGACTCGACTCTGGGTCTAGTACGCGGGGCGTAATCCCTGCTTCCGACTTCTAAATTCCGTAATTTTCGCGTACGAGCTCTGTTTTTCGCGTTCTTTATATCCACGCGTAGGTGAGATTATGCTCTACAACTTTCATTTAGACTCCGTCGGCTAGTTTTGACTTTTTTTTTAATGATATATTTTTAATAGGCCGGGCCTCCTAAAGTTCGTTAAAAATTCATAGGTTCTTTATTCGACGTTGGTTTTCGTTTGTCTTTTATTGTTTTATTACTATTGTGGAGATCTTCAACTCTCATTTAGGTTGCGTTAGCTAATTAACACTCGATTTTCAATTCGAGCTTTTAGCCCTCTACTACCGTTACGAAACTTTGAAAATTTGTAACTTCTTCATACGAGGTCCAATTTGGGCGATCTTTTTATGCACGTTCACCTGTCAACGAGATCTACGACTTTTGTTTAGATACTTAAGGCTAAAATGCATTTTATTGATATTTTACTTTCTACGTCCAATAATGTTTTAACGGCGGGTCGTAAATATACGAGTGGTTATAATTTCTTCAATATAACCCGGTTTTGAGCGTTCTTTATGTTTTTGGAAACCTTGGCATGATATCTAATATTTGATGCATCCCAACTTAGATACTTGAACACTTTATTTTCGAGGTTAATTTCGTTGTTTTTAGCTTTCGAGTGTTTACAATGCTTTTGGGAAAAATAGGGTTGTCACATCATCCCCCTGTTAAGGGAATTTCGTCCCGAAATTCGAGTTTTAAGTAGTATTAACAATCATACTACCGACATGAGTTTGCTTCTTGTGTTCTCAGGTGAACTCTGGTCCCCTCTTGGCATTCCAGCGAACCTTTTACTATCGGGATACGACTTTGCTTCTGTCATTTGACATTTCTGGGATGATAACTCTCCTTGGTTGAATGTATGTTGAATGTTTTTGTGGTTTGTGAACATAGTATACCTTGTACTCTACAAATAGTGTCTCTAGATCTTCGGAGCAATCCTCGCTGCTCCTGAATTAAGGTCATGTGTTGAACAGTCAAATTCTTGGGTCTTAAACTGTCTTGAGGTATAGGTAGTGATCTTTCCTCTTGCATAATAATTCAACCAAGCCCTTGGTTATATGTATCGCATTACACCATGCAATATTCTATCCCCTTTTTGGGAGGGATAATATTGGTGCGGTGCATCAGACTTACTTTAGTGTTTGGAGCGCTCTTTCTTGTTTACAGACGAATCCGGTGCTCTTCCAAGTGAAAAACTTGTCCTAAAGAATCCCCTTCTGAGGAGTTTGTTAAGTTCGTTAGGAAGTTCTTGCACCTCTGTTGGAGCTAGAGAATAAGGTGATTTGGCTACTGGAACTAAGTCGACTCTGAATTTGACTTGACGCTGTGTTGGTAGTCTCGGTTGTCCTTTCGGAAAGGTGTTGGGAAAAGTCGCGTACTTCTTGGATGTTCTGAATGTCCTCCACTTCTAGGCATGTCTCGGCGATGTGTGCAAAGAATACATGATATTCCTTTCATAAGCATTTATGAGTATGCATACACGAAATGATGAGTGGGTTCATACTTGGTTTGTCGCGGTAATTAACTAGAGCTTCGTTGTTTTAGGACGAACTGTTTTTACCAAAGCGCCTGATGTCGGTTCAATGTAGACTTAACCCACTCTAACTGATCATGATGTTGAAACTTTGGGGTGGATTAGCTGTCGTAAAGATCTAAAAGAACGTATAACTACTCATGAATTAGGAAAAAGGGTAGGTATTTCTGATGCACGATCACTCGTAGTCTTGGGTAGTCTCCGTCCTGAAGTTCATAGTAGAACTCATACCTGGTCCATCCATTACAGACTCGGGTATACGAGTCGTATATAATTAAGATTGAAAAGGTAGTCGAATAAATGATTCCTTTTTAAGCTCACATCCCAACGAGGAAAAGAAGTTAAAGTGGAATCATCAATTCTAAACCTGTAGAATCTTGATTATATACCACCCTTATGTATACATTCTTCGGAAACCGATCAACCATATGGGTCTTTAGATTGAACTTGACGTACTGTACGAGTGATACTTCAGGGAGGTTTGCTGCGGTTTCTTTGGAAAGGATGAGAAGCAGGAGGTACTCTATGCCTGAGTACTTCGGAGTTCTGGAATGACGGCTTCGCTAGAAAGACGTTTTCGGAGAAGGAGAAGTATGCACGAAACAGATATTGTGAGGATCGAATTGAGTCAAATTGTATGATGATATCGGACTTACTTGGAAATACAGTATTAGGTTTGATTATAAGGGTGTTACAGACAAAACACAATAGTGCAACTTTTAACAGAGTTACAGTACTTTGGTTCTACTACAAGACTATTGTTGCGAACAACGTATACTACAAAAGGCAAGTATATGCAACATGAGGGTCCCCTTATACTGACGGGATCTCTCAAAAGGTAAGACTCGAGTTGCACTAGTTTTATGCGAGTTTAACGACATACTTAATGCTGACGATTGGAAGTGAGCCCCTATTATAGTCGGGTCCTTCATTGCCTTTTTCCATTCTGAGGTCAAACTCCTCCTGTTCTACGGTCGTTCTTCTCTGTTGGGCAATCCCTCTTGAAGTGTCCCATTAAACCACATAGATGGCATATCCGAGAAGTTTCGACATTGATAGTTGAAGTAATGTGTTTGACCCGAGTCCTGCAGAAGTGGGTAGTGTGTCCGTTCTTGTTGCAGGTCTTGCAGTGTAACAGACGACAACTGCCTAAGTGATGGAAGTTGCACTTATTGCAATTCGGTAGGTTTCCAGCATACTGTCTGGCCGGGTTAGGGATAATTGGGATACTTGTAGTGTTGGTGGTAGGAGTTAAAGATGTCGTGGCTGCGAAGGCTGCCACTGGTGATGGTTTCTTGTTAGTCCCTCGTGGTGATTTGTCTTTAACTTTATCCCAAAATTTTCGTTTGTTGCTCATTCGTTTGAGGTTCGGAGCATCGTGGTAGTTTGTTACTCGTGGGTGTACTTGGTTGTTACTTGGATTGGAATTATTGAAAACCATCCCGCTAACATTTGCATAGTTGGCGTTAAGGTGATTCAGAACAGTTGTCACGGCAGCTGAGACTGCAGCTTGAAAGGTAGCTGCATCAATCTGAAGAGTTGGTGTTTGGCTGATGGGTTGATTACTTTTCTTCGGCGACATGATTCTGTAACATGAAAGGAAAAGGAGTTCGTGAGATATTAAGGTTGAACCTAGGTGGATTTTGATCGCTTAAGTAAAGAGTAAGAGTATGTTCTCGAAAGTTTTGACCTACATCCCTATGATGCAGTCCTAGTACAGAGTAGAAGTATGTTTGTTGTTCAAGCCGAGGTATTGTTGGTTGGTGGATAACATGATCCAACCACTAGAAGAGACATGGAAATGCCTCCGGAGTTAAATTACTATAGTCCAATGACTTGACTAAAGCATATTAACGAAAGTATGATGAGGGTTTTTGAACAAAAGGTGACACGGGAGTTAGTCGACTGTCAAAATCATCGATGCTTTACGATGTAATAAGTTTTAGGAAAATTTGTCCTTGAAGAAGGTCTTACATCTTATCCAGAGTAGAAAGGTTTTGGCTGCATAAAGGCCCAACTAACCGTACATATAGTACAAGATAGTTTCTTAGAAAATGCTGCATCGGGCACAGACAGAAAAATAATTCTTTTAAAAGGGAAATTAAAGTAAGGCATCTATTTTTGGTGACGGTCATCCCTCTGGTGGATTCTCATCCCAGTCAGTTGACATTCCATATCAAGTAGGTGTCCTTTGTATACCCTTCGGAGTTCTATGACTTCGGCTTGTGTTTCAGCCAATGCTTGCAGCAGGGTCTCATGGTCTCTCTTAGATCTCTCACGAGTGTTTTCAAGATGATTGGTGTAGATGGTGTGCATTCTTGCATTGGTATTTAACTTCTTTGATATAATGGAGCATTGTCCTGCCTTGAATTTCGTTTTGATCAACTCTGCGGATCAGTATTGTTAGAACTTTGTCTGCTGAGCTCCCTTTGCTTAAGTGGTAGTAGCTTCGGTCTCCTTTTGACGACTTAGGTTGATCTTGCTCCGCGCTCCATGTTTCTAGGCATACTACCCAAGGAAGTGTCGGGTAATGAAGAGTTAGATGAGGGTTAGGGTTTTAATTGGAAGTTACCGGGGGTAGGTTCTCCTTCTTGAGATCAGGGTTATCATCATCCGAAAGGTCTTCAGTATGGTGATCATTCAAAAGGGATTGGGTGATCATTCTCTGGCTCTTCTTTGAACCATCCAACACTGCCTTTGTTCGGGAAGTACGAGTTGTCGTGGGGATGGGGTCCAGCTATGTTATCTATACGGTAATTTGGGGTATAAGAATCTAACACATAAGTAGTTTATAGAATACACAAAATACTCCTATAGTATTTTAGGTTTACGTTCTATTGTTCCCATTGTGGTGTTGTGGGTAAGTTTTTAGACTTGTTGCAACTCACAACCACACTTAGGCACATGCTAGTCAACCCTTGGAAAATATAGTTGATCAGGCTATATCATCCCAGTTTTGACTATATGTCTCTAAGTCTACTTGTGTTGCCCAACAATCGTAATACTTTTGTTCCGTCCTAGTGATACTGATTTTAGTATGTATGCAGACACGTTTACTTAAATATTTTATTATTTAAAAGTATAATCTCTTTATCAGAGTATTTTAATCCCTATTGTATTTATAGTTCGTATATCTTTTATGGGTTGATATACTTCATTCACTATAAACAATGCTCTGATACCAATCTGTCACACCCCAAAACCGAGAACGGCGGAAACGTTCTGGGGCGGAGGACGTCATGTAATGTATCATAACAATGCTAAGTAGTAAACAAGCAACAACATCATCCATTGCATTAATAGTATAATTGTAATTACATTTGAGTTCTTTCATAGTATAATTCTACAAAAATGAATATTCAGAAATAAAAGACGAGTCTTGATCGCTCCGTCTTCACAAAACCTGGTAGTCGTACCTGTCTATTCGTATCCTGGGAATACAAGTTATTTTGAAAGCGAGTATCAGCAATAATGCTGGTGAGTTCATAAGTATTTATGTGACTTGATTTGTAAAGCTGTAAAGAAAGACATGTAATTGTTTGAAAGAAAGTTTGTACCAACGAATATGTTTGTAAGTAATTGTAAACGTTTGAAACTTCTAGAAAATCTCATATTTTCTACTAGTATAAAGTGTAGCCTTCTACCAAGGCTCGACTGTTTTAAATGTTTGTTTCAAAAATCCAATATGTGTTCGTATGTAGATGGTACATTAAAAGTCCCAAAATGAAACTACCGTAATGTTTTTCATGTCTAAAATAGTAGATTTGTGTACAGTTATAATTGCTAAGGTATATGAAAACTTCGTAAATCAATCTTGTTTTTATACTTTTTATGTGAGTTTTATAACCATGCTAATGACCCTGATGGCCTGTAACAACGTTCTTCAGGCGTTGGAACTGTTATGACATTTGTCACCCCAGGCCTGCCGGCCTAGCTGTAGCTAACAGCTTAGGTGTGGGATTGTCAATCCCGTATAGATCTATACACAAGTATCATGCTCCCCCTCCAAGGGATTATGGTATATAATACAGGACTTAAAATGCATACTCGAACGTACGTGAAGCTGAAATGTCTCACAATTCTTAGTACTAAATAGATTTACGTATGAAAGTCCATTTTGTTTTTGTATATGAATATACCTTCTTGATATGGTACTTGTAATATATAAAATGTTATGAATATCTAGTATACTATCTCATGTAATTGTATTCCTTGAAATGGTATGTCTTGAAGTTGTAAGCTTCTGTAATTGTATGTCTTAAGATTGTATGCCTTTTTAATCGTATATAATTGTATCTCTTCGCACAGTATGTAATGTATTTGTATTGACTCATGAATAGACTGAATCTTGTATAACTCTTGGTACTCGGAATGGTAAATAGTATGTCTTAACTATACCTATTATAGTTATTGATAATGTGTGTGTATAATTCGAAATATGCCTTTGCTACTCAAAGGTACTGAACGAACTGACGGAAACTTTCATGTCTAGATATGTACATATATATATAACTAATATTTAGACGACCTTCAGACGAATCCGATGCCCTAAGGCCACATCCCAACGAGGAAAAGGAAATAAAGCGAGCTAGCCGTCCTAAATCCTTCAAACATTACTTATATAAGTATACACGTATAGGCAAGCACAAAAATATAAAATAAGTTTTGTAAAACCTTTGAAAAGTTTAATAAATAAGAAAATGATGACTTGATGTCAGTTTCTAAAATGATTTGAAAGTAGTTTGTTTGATAAGAACAGTTTTAAATATAGGAAGACCTTTGTTTGAAACATGATTCTAACAGTGTTTGAAAGGAATCATAAATTATATAAGACAGTTTGATAAAGAGTTTTTAACATGTATAAATGTTTGTCGTAGACTATTATAGTTTTTCCAAAGGTTCGTTTCGTTTGTATAGTAACCCTAGTGTAATGCTCACTTGTTATGAAATGTGTAACTTTTTGTGGTGACATAAATGAACACCTGTACTTAAGGTATAAATAAACTGTTTGATTCGTATACGTATAACAACATATTTAATTTCAATATATATCAGACGATATCTTGTTATGTTTTCCGTACGAAAGATTCCATATAATGGTTGTGAATCACATATGATTTACTTGATAGAAATGAGTATTTTGTGAAACTTTGAGTTACACACGATAATAATCGTGTGTTTACTTGTATTCCCCCCCTTAAAAGTGTATATTAAAACAATATTGATAACACATTTAAAAATGTAGATTATAGGGGTATGAACTCACTCGTTAAGTTTGAAGAGAGGGGCTAGGGTTGAGCAGAACTTCAATCGCGGATGGTTGCGTCGTCGGCTCTTCGGGGATCTCTGCAGCGTAAATCTTTCGTCGGGGGCTCGAGTGCGGAAACCGCGGTGAGGGAATGGTCTCTGGTGCTTGGAAAGGGGTGAGAGTATCTAGAGGTTTGAGAATGTGTGCTTAAATTCGCAGCTGAACCTTTCTATTTATAGGCTGGAATTGCCTCGTACACGGGGCGTAATTTTGGAGTATTCGGGGCGTACTCACATACGCAGCACGTACGTCGTTACGCTGGGCGTAAAAATGCGTCATGGCTTACGACTCGAGTCTAGCTAAGCGTAGCTTGGGCGGGCCGATGGGACTCGACTCTGGGTCTAGTACGCGGGGCGTACTCCCAGATTACGCGGGGCGTAATCCCTGCTTCCGACTTCTAAATTCCGTAACTTTCGCGTACGAGCTTCGTTTTTCGCGTTCTTTATATCCACGCGTAGGTGAGATTATGCTCTACAACTTTCATTTAGACTCTGTCAGCTAGTTTTGACTTTTTTTTTAATGATATATTTTTAATAGGCCGGGCCTCCTAAAGTTCGTTAAAAATTCATAGGTTCTTTATTCGACGTCAGTTTTCGTTTGTCTTTTATTGTTTTATTACTATTGTGGAGATCTTCAACTCTCATTTAGGTTGCGTTAGCTAATTAACACTCGATTTTCAATTCGAGTTTTTAGCCCTCTACTACCGTTACGAAACTTTGAAAATTTGTAACTTTTTCATACGAGGTCCAATTTGGGCGATCTTTTTATGCACGTTCACCTTTCAACGAGATCTACGACTTTTGTTTAGATACTTAAGGCTAAAATGCATTTTATTATTATTTTACTTTCTACGTCCAATAATGTTTTAACGGCGGGTCGTAAATATACGAGTGGTTATAATTTCTTCAATATAACCCGGTTTTGAGCGTTCTTTATGTTTTTGGAAACCTTTGCATGATATCTAATATTTGATGCATCCCAACTTAGATACTTGAACACTTTATTTTCGAGGTTAATTTCGTTGTTTTTAGCTTTCGAGTGTTTACAATGCTTTTGGGAAAAATAGGGTTGTCACAGCGCATCGCACACATATGATTTCCGCATTTTGAGATCCATGGGATTGTACAATGACATTATTACTATTTTGATGATATGGTTTGACACATGTGACTATGGTTTTATGAATGGAAGTAACTCAATGATGCTCTCTGATAAATTGATTTTATAAATTGTTATGTTAAAAATGAAATTTTTGGTCTTGAAAATTGGGATATTACATGGTTGAGGCCTGTTTTAAACATAATTTCCTTAAAACAAATTCACCTTATATGGGTGTTTGTTACCCATAATACAGTAGCATTAAGTGACTCTTCTAGGTCACACAAACCCTCACTGACCTAGAAAATACCTTGGTTGCTGCAAGAGGCGGCAGAAGAAGCAGCGTCGTAAGAGAGGAAGAGATTGATTTCGTTTTATTCGGTGTCTCTGAATCAGTCACATAGGTGTTGTATTTATACTACACAACTAATTTATAACCCGTGGGAACCACGGTTACAAAATAAATTAAATTTTCATAGTAAAAATTCAAAAATTATTTATCAATTATATTAAATAAATCATTAGTTATAAGATATACCAAATTTTTAAAGTTATTATAACTTTAAATTTAACATATAATTAGAAAAAGTAAATTTGAATTTTAAAGTGTTGCCTAATATATATCTTTCACTTGTGGCATAAGATTAATGAAAAGTTGTATTAGAGTGACACATGTCAAATGGAGATTAAAACTATTGTTTTATTATAATATGGAGATGTAACTGATGTGATTAATATGAAATCGTAATTGTCACAATTAAATAAGACATTTAAGCAAGAAATCAAAACCAAATTCTATGATTAATGGCTCTCAATTTATATTTGTAAACGTTAAACAAAAATAACACAAATGAAAAAGGCCATTGAACTTTTCTAGTTGACCGGTGGGGCATTCATACCCCATATGATGTGCGCATGTACACACAAATTAAATAAGACATTTAAGCAAGAAATCAAAACCAAATTCTATGATTAATGGCTCTCAATTCATATTTGTAAACGTTAAACAAAAATAACACAAATGAAAAAGGCCATTGAACTTTTCTAGTTGACCGGTGGGGCATTCATACCCCATATGATGGGCATTCAGTGAACCCAAGCCAAACCGGCTCGAATGTGAACCCCCCCCCCCCCCTGCGTATGCGTCTAAGAGAGAGCCTTGGTTCCTTAAGTCTTACAAAGTTAGCTAAACTTTATAGTTATAAACAAATTTTCTTCTCGAACTCCCACCAATGTGGGATGATTCATTTTTAATGTGTTTTCGACATATTATATATAAACACGAAGGTGTCATGGAGGAGAACACAAATTTGTCCCTTTTGATTATATCTAAAATTCGAAAATCATGCTTAAAAATAGGAAAACCCCACTTTTGGAAATCGGTGACACCAATTTTCTAAGAGAAAATTGTGACTATTTAGGTTATTTTCCATTTTTGTGGGTATTTTATGGTAAAATCTTTAATAATTGGCTATTCTAGTCATTTTCTCTTTAAATATTAGATCATTTTTAGTAAACTAAACAATGCCTTGAAAATATTTTAAATTTTCATATTTCTTTTATCGCAAGTAGAATATAAGCATTTTTCTATAAAACCCAACACTTCTTTATTTTTATAAATATTTTCAATAATGGAAACGTTTTGAAAAATAATATCTACTCCTTGTAACTTATAGCTTTTAATATATGCATTTATGAATAAAACATTTTCTTGTCACTCATCCAGACGGTGAGCAACTCGGGCGATCGTTCAGGGCCCATCTCTAAGAGGGCAAAAAATTAAGGATATATATATATATATATATATATATATATATATATATATACTTAAATGATTTTTAAGGTTTAAAGTTGATTAAACCTCAAACTAGCATAAAAGATAAACAATTCCGTTTGTTTGTTATTGCTAATTATATGCGTTTATAGTGAAGAATAAATGATATTTTTTTGAATCTTTATGATATTTATCTTTAAAGGGTCATTTTTTTTCTTCTCTCCTCGGGCTCCATATACGTTTGGACCGGCCCTGCCTATAGCAGCCAAATTAGGGACGTAATTAAATAGAAGACGTTTTGAATGTAGAATCAAAAGCCATTACATATGAATTATGATACTGTGGACGCATTTGACTCAAACTTGAAGGTCCACGGTTGAATTCCTCTTCATCATTTACAAGTTGGCTTTTATAATTCTTATCCAATGCCATTTTTTGATTTTTCCAAACTTATTAATATAAGAGATTACATGTATTGATTTTTTAATGTCTTGTTTAAAAGGGCATTGGTTCCTTAAAAAAGAAAATCTTGAAAATTAACTGCTCATATTACTTAGTTTTAGATTGTACTTTTTAACCCTTTTAATGGTATTTATGATTTAATTTGACATTATTGAAAATTATTTAATTGTGAATTTGTCTTTATTAGCTTTGAATTGTAGGTGCTAACATTGTTAAATTGCCTATGTCCCCCAAAATATAAGGAGCGGCCTTGATCGGCACTTTAAATTTCTAAAGGAATAATTTGAATATTTCATTTTAAAGGACGCTACATATGAAAACACCGTAAAACACAAACAAGTATGGATTATTTTCTTTGTCGTGATATTAGGGTATTATTGTTAACTAATATTTATACTTGCTAAAAATGAAGAAGATATGAAAACAACTCGAAAGAGATTAACAAGTGTGAATTATTTGATAACCATCATATTTAGATATTGTGGCAAAACCAATCATTATACTTGCTAAAATTCGAAAAGACAATCATGATTTACAAAGTAATATATCTTAAATAAATAGTTGTTTTGTTATAAAAATATAGGGAAAATGACCTTTGAGGGTAATAAAGTGTTCTATAAGTACTTATTTGGTCCTTTATCTTTTTTTTTTGTCTTTATTATACCACTGTACTCACTAATCATGTTCACCAAAACCCTTGATACCGGTTGTTGTAGGTTACTAGTTATGTGGATATTACGTGGCATTATGTGCGATAAATTGGGCTTATTAATTGCAAAGTTGCAGTATTGCATCGTTCTTGCCCTAGATCGATATGGATGCTTCTTCTTCTTCTTCTTCTTCTTCTTCTATTTCTTCCAAATGAAATGCTGAATTTCAACCTGAAAATCCTTGTTACTGTGGGTTACCATCTCGTGTACGAACTTCACGAACTAAAGACAATCCAGGAAAAAAATTCAGATTGTGCCCTAACTCCATGGTAAAACAAATATTTTTTACTTTACGTTTAATCTTCTTTACGAACCAAATGTTTTTTACTTTCGTTTAATCATCTTTCTTTAACCAATTTGTTACTTTTTTCAAGAATGAAGGACCAAAATGCAAGTTCTGGGAATGGTTGGAGCCTAAAACCCCTGAAAATGAAGTCAATTCTGCGAAGGACAAAAAAGAACTGTGCAATTTAACCCTCAAAGTTTCTATATTGGAAAACGAGATCAACATTTGTAAGATGAAGATGGAACAAGAAAACTTGGTTGTTAGACAAGAGTTTGAAAAACTCAAATGGAAGTTATTTACTCATAAAGTTGTGATGATTGTGTTGTTTTTGTTGTTTGTGTTTAAGAAGTAGTTAGTTTAGCTGTATTCAAAGACTAAATGTAATCCTTAATGTTGTAATTTGTTTGATGTATTAAGACTAAATCTCTTTGATTAATGATAGTTTGATGTTTTGAGTGCTTTCCAAGAAGTATTAATGTGTTTAACATGTTAGTGAATTGGACATGATGCATGGGTAAAATGGTCCATATTAAAGTTGGCAGTAATTAATTGTTAATGTCTTGATGTGATCCAAGGGTAAAATGGTCAAGATTAACCACATTGGATACATCAAACATTTCTTAATGTATTAAGACTAAATATTGCCATTAATCAATTGTTAATGTCTTGATGTGATCCAAGGGTAAAATGGTCCAGATTAACCACATTGGATACATCAAACATTTCTTAATGTATTAAAACTAAATATTAGCATTAATTAATTGTTAATGTTTTGATGTGATCCAAGGGTAAAATGGTCCAGATTAAATTTGGCAGTAATCAATTGTTAATGTCTTGATGTGATCCAAGGGTAAAATGGTACAGATTAAATTTGGTAGTAATCAATTGTTAATGTGTTGATGTGATCCAAGGGTAAAATGGTCCAGATTAACAACAACAATAACATCAAACATTGCTTAATGTATTAATACTAAATCCACTTGATTTATGATAGATAATATAAGATTAAACAATCTATATGCAAATAACCGTACACCAAAGCATATAGATAAAAGATAAAGGTGTAATATTCCATCAGCATGTGCACTATTACAAAAGTAGTGCCCATAGTTGTCCTAATATGTCAAAAGATGTGCCATGTGCCATGATTCTTAAAGTTTTCCCAATTACATAATTACAAGACTAAAAGTTTGTCTTTCCAAAAAAAAAACATAAAAATATTCCAACACCATTGGGTTGTGTCCAGTGCTTCCTTCTTTCTTCAAAACCTTCCTCCTCAACCCTATCTTGGTAATTATTTATGAGTATTTTTGTATCCTCTTCCTAGTTGCAACTGGTTGAGCAGGGACATCAACATTTGGATGTGGATCATCTACTTAAACTGGTTCAGCATGTGGAGATGGATCATCAACTGGTTCAACATGTGGTACTTGAACTGCATCCACTGGATCTGCTTGAATTGGTTCAACATTTAGAGCTGGTACTTGAACTGGATCCACTGGATCTGCTTGAACTGGTTCAACATGTGGAGTTGGTACTTGAACTGGATCCACTGGATCTGCTTGAACTGGATCCACTTGAACCGGTTCCACTTTACCTGCTATACAAATATGTAGTTAATGAGTTGGATGTTCCATTTAAATTATATTGTTTTAATAGCATACCTTTCTCTTTTTACATTTTTTAGGTTTCTTGTTTTTTGGCCTTGAAGTGGATGCTACATCTGCTGGTCTAGTAGGACATGTTGATCTATTATGGCCCCTTTCTCTACAAATAGTGCATTTATTAACTGAACCTGCTTTTGAGATAGTATGCCTTCTTTTCCTCTTGCTTTCCATCTCAGATTGATCCTTTTTCCTTTTAAGGGTTGGCCTTCCTAGTAACCTTCTTTTTTGAGGAGGCAATAGCTTCATGTAGGGAGCTTCAGGCCACATGGAACTACCATTAAGTGGATTAATGGTATGGTTGTAACAAGTCAAGAACATGGTTGTATGGAACCATGGTGCAACATAATCCTCTGCATTCCTGTTAAGGTATTAAATGGCTGCCACTGCATGCACACATGGGATACCTGATACTTGCCAAGATCTACATCCACATGTGTTGTTGTTAAGGTCCACAGCATATCCCTCATTTCCAATCCTAACCTCATCTTTTTGTACCCCAGAAGGTATAACTCCCAAAATCTGTCCACAAAAATAACAAATTCTATTAATCTACTAGATGACATATTAATACATATAAATTACAAGTTATATCATACCTTTGCTGTTTCTTTAACTTTGATATCTTTAATCTTATAGATGGGAATATTTTTAAATTACACCAACTTTGTCCCTCTAGCAGCATTCTATACATCCTCTCCATTGCATAAATCTGAATCTCTTCCAACATGGTGAGGAGTGGTCTCTTCCTAGCAAGATCAATAACAGAGTTGAAACTTTCTAATATGCCATTCTCATAAGCATCACAAGCCCTGTCCACTTTAAAGAATGCCCTGCACCAACTTTTAGGGTCCCTTTCCATGAGGTGTTCATAAGCAAAAGGATCAATTGTTTTTATGGAATTCATTTCTGCCTCAAATTTAGGTTGATTAGTACTTGCAGCAGCTGCCCAAAACAACTTCCTATATTGTTCACCTTTGAATCTTTTCTTGAAGTTAGCATAGATGTGCCTAGCACATTGTCTATGCTCTGCTGCTGGAACTCTTTCTTTGACAGCCTTTACCAATCCCTAAAAGAAACGAGAAATGGATGACATAACAAAAAACATTGAACTCAAACAAAACATAAAAGAAAATATATCTTGTGTTGGTCTGATATGAGGGTCAATCCTGTTGGATTAGTGTCTAAGTCCATAACTATTTTGGTATGTACTTGACCCGATGGTGCATGGTCCTTTTGGGTTGCCTTCACCAAAGCAACTTGATAGGATGAATTATGGAGAGAAATGATTAAATATGATTTATTAATATATTATGAGAATAATATATTAAAAGAGAAATCATATTGTTTAATTAATATTAGTCAAGAATTAATTAGTAATTAGTTTTGTGACTAAAAGAGATTAATTAAACTTAAGGGACTGGAATTGTAATTATAAGATAATTGCAATTTGGGCTATGGATTGTTTCAAATTAAGGAGTGGACAAATTCTATGGGGAAGCCCATAAGGAAATCGTCCAAGGCCTTAATTAAAGGAGTCAATGGGTTGCTTAGGGCTTAAGCATCCAAATTAGGGTTTCCTTGTTAGATAACCCTAATAGCCTCAATATATATAGAACCCTTATGACCCAAAAACGTGGGTAAGCTTTGTTCTAGGGTTTCACATGTTTTTGGGCAGCCTCCATCCTCTCTCCTCTTCATCCTCTTCCTTATGGTGTTTGTGAACCATTAGAGGAGTGACATTTGTGACTCTAAGCTTTCTAAAGTCAATACAAGGAGATTTGGGATTGTTATTGCTACATAACAATCAAGGTATGATCTTAAACCTATTCTCATGATAGTATGATTTCTTGAATGCTAGAATTAGGGTTTATAATATTGGATAACTTGCATATACAATAGAGAAACCTAATATCCGAGCATTAGGGTTTGTATGATCACATAGGATGTTCTTATGACCAAAAACCCATCAGTGGTATCAGAGCCTAGATTGGTTTCTATTGTATTGATGCCTTGTATGTTGAAAAAGTTTGATTTTTGTGGTTCTGCATGATGGACTCGGCGAGTCCCACTGTGGACTCGGCGAGTTGCCCCCTACTCGGCGAGTTCGAGCGTCAGATGGAGCTATTTTCGGGATTTCTTGCTGTTTATCTTTGAGATACTTGCCTTTATCATATTAGATCAATATAAATCCGATTTTATGATATATATGAGTATATTCTTGATCTAATTGAAGATATTTATCAATTAATAAAATATTTGTTTCCTTTTGTGATAATTGATTAATTATTTTGATTAAATTGGTAAATTGTTTTGCAAGAAATCATTAAATATATCAAATATGGATAATTATGTGATTAAATGTTAATTTAGATTATTTGTTACTTGATCCTTGTTATGAAAAGTTTCATATTTTCCCCTTTAGATTTTATAGTTTAAATTTGAACCCAAAAGTTTTGTTGTTTTGAAATTTAAATGGTTGGAACCCTTATGTTTTGAGAAAGGTTTCAAAACTTGCCCTCAAGTTTTGGAATTTAAATTTTGATTAAAAGTTTAAGTTTGATGTATGTTTAAATTCTAAACCCTAATGTTTTGAAATGTTTCAAAACTTGCCCTCAAGTTTTGGAATTTAAAAGTTGATTAAAGGTTTAATTAGGAATGTTAAATTCTAAAACCCTAGTATTGTTTTGAAAAGTTCAAATCACATCCTTATGGTTTTATTAGTTAATTAAGGTGTATAATTAAAAAAGAGGTTTAATAAATCCATAAAAGTTTAGGTTTACAATTTAATTGAATTAAAAGTATAATTGTTAAATTTGACCACCTAGTATTTTAAAAGTGTAAAATACACCCTATACTATATATAACATTAAAAGTCTAACATTATATATATATGTATGAGTAAAAGTCAGTCTTACCGTTAGTAGGCCTCATTCACGAAGCTGGTCTATAAGGGGTGTTTAAGGAAATTGCCTATAATATGGCGATTGAATGGGTATCCACTCTTACCCACCGCACTCTTGACTAGTGGAGGGTCGTTAGCCGAACGGGTAGGATAGGACGAAACCTTCCATTATAAGTATAATGAAATACAAAAGTAACTAAATGTTTTTTTTACAAATTCCCAATCTTAGTTACTTAGGCAAAGTGAATTGATGCAATTCCATGAAATTACACTTTGTGCGCTTGCGAAGACGTTAGTGGAGCGTGTGTGGTTTACCGGCACACTAAATGGTTCTAAGCAAAGGTAGTAAAGGGTGACTCAATGTTTGTCATAGTTCGGTGGAGCGTGTGTGGTTTACCAGAACATCAAATAGGTGACTGTAACATGTGAGGGCACCATGTAAGTTTGCATGGTTATTCACACCCGCTTTGTGATCCTCGGCATCCCAGTCACAAACTAGAGGGGCGTATCGAGATTTAAGCATGCCATTGAAATGTTCAATGAATCTCAAAGGATCTAGGAGTTTTCATAGATTTAAAACTTAAATTTCTTTTTTGTTTTTCATGGTGGAAATTAGTGAATCGTCATTCACTTACCTTCAAATATTTTGCAACTAGATTACGTCATCCCTTTTCTAGGTTGTAGCGTATTGTGTTGGGTCCTAGCCTTAGTATCTCATTTGGGTGATTTACTAAGGACTCAATCAATCAACTAACTTGAATTAGTTTTCTCCTGTTTTGTAGATGTCAAAGTTCGACAACTATGGTCTTCCCAAATCCCATGGAACAAGCATTCCACATGAAGATGGTATTCCAAGATTCGATCGAGGAACAAGAAATCATGCTTCACTTCCTCCACCTCTTCCAATTGTTCTCCCTAACCCACAAGATCGAAGAATTGAAAGGTTCAACATCACTAAAGCCCTATTGGAAATGAAACATGAAGATGGTAAACCCGTGTGTGCCCACGTTCTAGGAATGAAATCACACATTGATAGGTTGATAATGTTGGGTGTGTCATTCCCAAATGAGTTAGCTGTAAATTGGGTTTTGCAGTCACTTCCTGAATCATATAATGAGTTCAAAAGAAAGTCTTATATGATGGATCATGACGACAACCTCACTGACCTAACTTACATGCTCATTGCTGCTGAATTAGAAATGATTTGGCGAAGCAATGGAGCGTATTTGTTGGGAAAGTCAACCGAACATGCTTCCGAGGACGTTCTAAGAGAAGCGACTTGCGTTTGCTGCCAAGAGAAAGGGCGTTGGATAGAAGTCTGCCCCAAGAGCCTAAAAATTCCAAAGGTGGGAGAGTCAAAGAGTATGACTGCACTTCAGGTAAAATCCACTATCTAACTTCGATAAGTTCCTATTCATTGATTCAAAATACATAATGTGATAAGATTGCATTTGAATGTTTTTGTAGGATCGGTGAAAAGAAAGGAAGCTTGGTGAAAAAGCAATATGAATCTAATCACAAGAAATGGATCTTGATCGCATGGACTTGAAGATTAGATTTTGAGCTTAGATAGTTATGATAGAGTTGTTAGAAATTTTCTTTTTGAAATACATAGTTTTCACTGGATTTTGCATTGTAAGGACAAATGTTTTCCGCTGCTTTTATAAATAAAATAAATTTTGGTTTGACTTATTTATTTATTTGTTTACTTCCTTGCAATGAAATCGTTATGAAAAATTGATGTTTTCATATTTCTACAACGAATGGATATGA
Source organism: Lactuca saligna (assembly GCF_052625555.1). NCBI lineage: Eukaryota > Viridiplantae > Streptophyta > Magnoliopsida > Asterales > Asteraceae > Lactuca > Lactuca saligna. The sequence continues at coordinate 89,247,513 of NC_136424.1, read as the reverse complement.
TTCTTGTTTATGTTATTTATGGAAATGTCAAGAATTTACCAAATAGGGAGAGTTTCTCATCGCCCAAATTTCAATCGGACAGAAATTTGGAATCACGCAACTTGGTTGCATGATGAATGAGAAATTTCATGTTTGGAAATTAGACTAATTCGTTGACAAAGTGTCAAGTGAAAGGACTAAGAGATCGAGCACACAAAGTTGTGTGTTGATCAAAGTCTACCACAAGAATAACAAAGATATTCGTCATGATTTACTAAAGGTTTAGTAAATATGATTATACTTATAAGATTAAGTGTAATTATGAATTGATTGAAAAAAGTTTAAATCAATAGCAGCACGAATAAGAAGAATCAAGTAGGCAGAAAGATAAAAGTTTCTCCATCCTAAGAAGAAGGGAGAGTACCTTTTATGCTTTATGATAGGTCTTAATGATTAAGAACCATATCTTAATTGATACTCTAAGTGAGTCTTAGCACAATTGTATGTCTAAGAAGAGAAATCAAGAATTAAAGAAATGGTTAAATCAAAAGGTCAATCATACTTCGTTCCAACAACAAGTCTTAATGTTAAGATTGTAACAATGAGTGAAAAGTATTAAGAAGGTTTATAACATTCATAAAATGTGGAAAGTTGTGATGTCTTGGATAAGACAAAGGCCAACTAGGACCAATTTATGAAGTGTTTTGATAAAAGCTACACTAACTCTTGAATATTTGTTTTGTCAAGAAATGGTTATTGACAAGAGAATCTTATATGTCAAGGAGTCAATGGGAGTCTTAATGGTCTTGAAAGGTTTCTAGAACAAATCAAATAAACCTTATTGATCATCACTAGCGCACGAGTTGAGGTTTACAACTTATCGTGTTGACATTATTTTGTTTATGTGTTGTTTCCAATTGAGTTAATTATGCATGTGAGTTCTATGAATTATGCATGTAAGTTCTATGAGTTCTCATTTTGAACGCATAAAAGGCAAGGCACCTAGATCAATGAAAGCTACATTGATAGGAAAAGGTGAGCTGCTTAACTACTTGGAAGACGTGGTGGGCAGTTGTGCTACCATAAGGCAAGAAAGCAAGATTAAGAAAGTTCGCTCCATATGAGTTTGAATTTGTCGTAAACTTTGGTTTTAACAAATTCACATGGATAGGAACACATACACCATTTAAATCTAAGTGTCATAAGATTTCTTCCCTCATGAAAATGATTGTGAGGAAATGCTTTCACTAAGAAAGATTTTAAGAAGATAGTGATTGTAAAATTGCATTCTCGAATTTGATTATGGTTACGGTATCCCTTTCCATGATTTGAATTGTGAGGTTTGGTAATTAGTCTTAATTGTTTAGACACACATATAAGCTATCTAAGGCAAAGGTGTATAAGTTTAAGAGGCCTTGATAAAAGATTATCAAAGCATTAAGTATTAGAAACATGGACTTAAGAAATTCAATAGGCATTGTTTTTCTAAAAGTTAAGCTGTTTCTGAATACATGTCAAAGCTAGTGGGAGCATAAGTGTTATGTTTTATAATAATCATCATGATAGTAGGAGAATAAATGTTATGATTGTATGATTATTAAGGCACGTATTGCAAGTTGGCAATATTAATTATAGAAAACAAGAGTTATATGTTGCAAAGTCGTAAGGATTGTAAAGTTGTTTTGCTATAATTAAGGGAGAGAATATTATGCTTCGTTTCAAATCTAAAGGCTTAGGTTGAGAAATGTTAATAAATTTAGTCAAAGGTACATAGTGTGTTCTTAAAATTTCGATTATGATTACGGCATTCCTCTTCACAATTCGAATTTTGAGAACATATCAAATAAAACATTATGCATCGTGTCCCATACGCTTCGGGTATATGATCGATTGCAAATGCTTTAATATTTGACCATTCTAAAATTTTCCAAATGTCTAGCGCATTTAGAGGGAAAAAGGACTAGAATCGGTTTTGACTAAAATAATTAAACAACTATCAAAGGACAATCCAAAGTTCGACGAGGATTGGTTGCTTATGAGTAGTTGGAAGCATGGTATTGAATGGACCATATCGACATTATTATGAATAGAAAAGATTCTATTAATAAGTTGTCATTTGGAAAATATGGAAATGTTTCCATATTGGATGGACCATATTGATATTATTACGAATAGATAAGATTCTATTAAGAGTGAGTTGTCATATGGAAAATATGGAAGCGTGTCCATATTGGGAATTGAATATTGAAATCTATGTCTATATTAGAATCTTTTATGCAAAAGGATCGTTGCATAAAATGTTAGAATCTAGCATATTCTATAAGTGACAAGAATTGATATTCTCACATTTATAAAATGGATTAGGAGTTGTGAAATGAGAATGATTGGAAATGTGTTCAATTTGATCTATTTCACAAAGTAAGAACTATAGGTAAACATTGTGTACATGCTAGGAGCATGGGACAAGTGTAATAATTCAAGTAAGAAGTTGATTACCCGAAACGACAAATAATGAGTAATTGATATGGTGATAAATACAAGGAGTTTTATTTATACTCAAAGATTGAGGCCATATGGGATTAGTATTATTCTTGTGTTTCACTTTGCATGTTTTGACTTCCTAAATAATTTAATTGGTTAAGAACAGTAAAATTATTCGAACAGGCCACAGTCGTTCATATGTTGGAAGTAGATATGAATGAAGACTGTCGTGAATTGGTGTGTGGATTGTCTAAAGAGCATTAGACATAAGCAAATGTTTGTTGCAACGTTCATGAGTGCTTATGAATATGAATTTGAGCATTGGATTAAACCCACGCTCACTTGGATCACTCCATGAATTGTATCACAAGTGATTGGTGACGATAACATCTTATATTCTTGAAACCGAGATGTGTGAGTTGTATCTTGCAAATCAGTTGCACATTGATAATATGTAAACGCACCAGTAACTTGGTGTCATAAAACATATTATTGTGTGTGATTCGGTGAGTGAGTACAAGCAAGCATTGTATCAAAGTTTATTCGTTCCTTTTATCTAAAGTAGGATAAAAGCGATATCTTTGGGCCCCTCGATGATTTAGTGATGACAAACGTAAATGCTCGGTCGGGCTACGGCTAATTTGATTTGTTCAATTAGTCAGTCGTCATAAATTGAAGATCGAGAAATAGTACAAAGAGAATGATTAGAAATCATGTCTTAAGATATCTAGAATGGAGGAATTTATGATCCATTATCTAAAGGACACGCGTATCTGATAGGATCAGAGTTGACAGCGGCTTTGGAAAGCTACGATTGCAGATCAGGATCTGAAGTCACACGCAGAATAATTATTAGACTTATCCAAGTGGGAGACTGTTGGATTAGTGTCTAAGTCCATAACTATTTTGGTATGTACTTGACCCGATGGTGCATGGTCCTTTTGGGTTGCCTTCACCAAAGCAACTTGATAGGATGAATTATGGAGAGAAATGATTAAATATGATTTATTAATATATTATGAGAATAATATATTAAAAGAGAAATCATATTATTTAATTAACATTAGTCAAGAATTAATTAGTAATTAGTTTTGTGACTAAAAGAGATTAATTAAACTTAAGGGACTGGAATTGTAATTATAAGATAATTGCAATTTGGGCTATGGATTGAGGAGTGGACGAATTCTATGGGGAAGCCCATAAGTAAATCGTCTAAGGCCTTAATTAAAGGAGTCTATGGGTTGCTTAGGGCTTAAGCATCTAAATTAGGGTTTCCTTGTTAGATAACCCTAATAGCCTCACTATATATAGAACCCTTATGACCCAAAAACGTGGCTAAGCTTGTTCTAGGGTTTCACATGTTTTTGGGCAGCCTCCATCCTCTCTCATCTTCATCCTCTTGCTTATGGTGTTTGTGAACCATTAGAGGAGTGACATTTGTGACTCTAAGCTTTCTAAAGTCAATACAAGGAGATTTGGGATTGTTATTGCTACATAACAATCAAGGTATGATATTAAACCTATTCTCATGATAATATGATTGCTTGAATGCTAGAATTAGGGTTTATAATATTGGATAACTTGCATGTACAATAGAGAAACCTAGATCCGAGCATTAGGGTTTGTATGAGCACATAGGATGTTCTTATGACCAAAAACCCATCAAATCCATGACCAATTCCCATTTCAATATCATATAGTAGGAGGTCAAGAAACCACTTCCATGTTTCCTTATTTTCTACTGCCACCACAACCCATGCAATAGGGAAGATGTGGTTGTTTGCATCCCTACCCATAGCTGCTAACAGTTGGCCTCTACATATACCCTTTAAAAAACAACCATCTACCCCTATTACCCTCCTACATGCTGCAATCCAACCATCCTTCACACCCTTAAAACAAACATACATTTTAGAAAAGTAAGTGGTGGAATCAGGCATGACATCCACATCTATCTTTACTGTTGAACCAGGATTTGTCCTCATTATTTATTCACCATAACTCCATACTTTACCATAATGTTCTATCAAGCTACCCTCTATCTCATCCAAAGCATATCTCCTAGCATTTCTACATTGAGTCACATTAACAATCAAGTTAAACTTTGTACTCACTTTGGCTTTCATTTTCCTTATGCTCATTTTGGGGTTCTTCAAAAGTTGATTTTTAAAATGTTTTCCAATCCATTTATATGTTACAATGGAACCAAGTTTGAAGACTCTTGAACAGTTATGGTCATCAACTAAGGACTTAATCTGGAAAGACCTTTCACTACTCATCCAGGAAACCCACAATCTAAAAGGACAAGAGGGGTTCTTGCTATCTTTACAACATCTCACTAATAACCTCTGACTATCATTTTTCTCATAATAAAGATTGTACCCATTCTTCACTGCATAGTTAGTCAAACAAATTTTCAATTCCATAGGGTTAGAGAATCTCATACCTAGAATTGGCACCATTTTGTCCCATTTCTGGTTCTCATTATGGACAGGGTACACTGGTTTGTCATCCCCATTGTTGGTTTTAACCTCATCAGTTTCAAGCTCATCATTTTTATCCTTAGAAGTACCCGACACCCGGTGTAAGAATTCATCACCAACAGTTTTGTCAAGAGAAGGAATGTAACCATCTGCTTCATGCTCATATGGAATATCATCAGAAAGTTGTGACTCTTTATCATCATCCACATCTGGCTCAGAATAATGCCCTTCATCATCTTCTACTACTTCCATATCAGTCCAATCAAGTACAGGTTCATTTTCGTGGTCTATATACACATTCATTGTTAGACCAACTTCATCACTATAACCCGTTTCAATAAACTCATAGTAGTCAGCATCATTCCCAATTCTCCTAATACCCTATGCCAATGGTTCATTTCTAGTGCAATAATATACATTATCACAACTGCCTTCAATCAACTTTTCAATGAACAACTTAAAATCTTTGAGATCCATTGCACCAAAATCAACATCAGCGATTGAAACAACAACAGAGTTCAAGTAACTAATGGTTTTAGTGCGAATAAACCATTATAATGTACATAAACTGTCAAATACTTACGAAGTTTGGAATCGGAGGCCATCTTCTTCACTATAACACTCGCATTCACCACTTCTCTTCGATTTCATAACTGTATTCTTCGATTAAACCGTAACTGTAACGAGAATTGGGGGTGAAAGAGTAATGGGTTTGCAACATGTCATCTTTACTTAAATGAGATAACCGGCATAACAGGTGATAACCGGTATCGAGAGTTTTGGTGAGCAGGATTATTAAGTTCAGTGGTATAATAAAGACAAAAAAAAAAAGATAAGAGACCAAATGAGTACTTATCTAACACTTTATCACCCTCAAAAGTTATTTTCCCAAAAATATAAGAGTAATTCACATTGTTTTTGGCCTTCACTAAGAATGTCTGACATAATAAGCTAAACTTATTCTTACATGTGATTTAAATGATATGGATCAAGAAGAAGCATCTATTGACTATTAGCAAATTAAATGTGTAGAAAAATTTGTACTTTACCCGTGTACATATTAATTATTAAAATATACTTTTAAATATAAATTATTATTAAAATATTTTCGAATCCAATCTAACACATTAATTATTAAAATATACTTTTAAATATAAATTATTATTCATAAAATAAAAAAGAAAATCATATATAAGAAATATGTAGGTACAAAAGCTGAGAGTTTGTTTAAAAAACTTATGCCACTGCCAGGACTTGAACCTGGGACTCTTGATTTAGAAGAGCCGAGTTTGCCACAGTCTTGAAAGGAATTCTGCTACAGCAACTTTTATGATATTCTTAGCCAGTTAGCCCCATATGTTTATTTATTAGTAAGCTTTAATTCGCCTACGAAAGCAAATACTTACATTTAGGCATGAATTGTGTTTCGTTTGTATTCATCTCGCGCCACCTACGCTTCCCCTTGTTGCGACAGCTCTCCTGTTCCCTTCTGACGCCTCTACTTTCTCGTTTATCTGTGTATTGATTATGTATTCTAATTATTGCAGTTGTATTATGTTTCCCTTATTTAAATGAGTCCGCATCTTTTATGTACTGAGGTTTCCGATGATAACTGTTAATTACAGTCTATTTTTTTTTTTTTAGATAGACAAAACTGCACAAATGATCCATATGGTTAGCTGAAAATTACCACTTTGATCCAAAAAGGTTTGGATTAGCACCGTAGGTCCAAACTTATTATTTTGTTGCGAGTTTGATTCAGTTTTCTATAAATTTTTTCATAATGACTAATTTACCCTTGGTACTTTCTTTTCCTATTTTGTTTATTTATTTAAATGTTTTTTCTGATTAAAAGAAAAATAAAAAAGAATCTCTCTCTCTCTCTCACACACACACACACACTTAATACTCAACAATCCAAACACCTCACCATCGATCAAAGCTGCTGCTTCCTCCCTTCGCCATCCCTATCTCCGTTCACCTCCTTTCTCGGTAACGAGCATCAGCACGACACACGACAGGCAGTTGGGAACACTGCCTACCACCACCATCTTAACCCACCTCCTCCTTCGAATACCATAACCCCTACATCACCGGTGTCGCCTCTCACTCTCTCCAATGGTTGTTCACAAACCGAAGAAGAGGAAGGAATAGGCAAAGCTGCCATCGCCACCTCCCGTTGCTGCTTTCGATCTGCTTCACCCTCCCATGTTCTTCCTGTTTTCTGTTGGATAAAAGAGAGACAGCCAAGATCAATGACTACTGTTGCTGTTTTTCTTCGATTGGGTCTTCGTCTTATCAAATTAAAACCGGGATCGTTGGCGATTTGAAACTACTTATCATGGATCTGGAAATTGGGTCTCGTCAAAATCATCAAGGGTAGGATCAATATGTTTATATGCTACAATTTGTTGATTTAGGGTTCTTCGAATACACCCATTTGAGTTTTTGTGTTGTTTTCTTCTTCTGATTTTTACAGAAATAGTCATGGAGGGCAGTTTTGAATTGGCGTCGGACTTCCCTCCACTGCCGGCTTTTTCTCTCTTCTCTTGGTAAACAATCAACGAACAGAAGGAGAGATGGCGGTAGTGTTGTAACCTCGATAGTAGCTCATCTGATTTAGAAACCCTAAAATGAAGACATCTCTGTTTGTTTCTTTATCTTCTGATCTATTTGATGGCTGGAGAGATGGCCGATGGTGTTTCCGGTGAAAATGATATGGTGGCCGGCGGTGTTATCCGGCAAGAATGGCAGGTGGGCGGCGATGTAATAATAGTGGGGAAGAAGAAAACGAGAGAGAGAGAGAGAGAGAGAGATTTATTTTTATTTTTATTTCTTGTTTTTTTTTCTGAAAAATATAAACAAATAATAAAAAAGAGAAAATCATATTAATAGGGGAAAATCCGTCATTTTGAAAAAATTCATAACAGATTGGATCAAAAATGCAACAAAATGAAAGTTTTGGACCACTGGTGCTAATCCAAACTTTTTTGAACCAAAGTGACAATTCTGAGCAAACCACAGGGACCATTTGTGCAGTTTAGTCTATTTTTAAAGACAATTACAAGAATAGACAAAATTGCAAAAATGGTCCCTGTGGTTGGCAAATTTATGTGCTTTTGGTCCAAAACAAAATGTTGGTGCACCACTGGTCCAATTTTAGATACATTGTGTGGTTTTGGTCCCTATGGTTGTATTTTCTTGTGTTTTTGGTCCACATCCCACCTAAAATGACTAATATGCCCCTTAAATAATTATATTTTAATTTCTTTTATTTATTTTCTTATTCTTATAATAAAATGAAAAACAAAAATAAAATAAACCCACCACTCACACACACACACACACACACACTCTCTCTCTCTCTCTCTCTCTCTCTCTCTCTCTCTCTTTCTCTCTTTCTCTCTCTCTATCTCTCTCTTTCTCTGATCCTCCCGATAAAAAAGAAACCCAACTCGTTCTTGAAGGTGTTCTCTACCGGATCAATATTGTAGGCTTCATCGCCCCATGCTTCTCCTTCGCACCACCAATAACCACCCTTCACATCTGTTTCTTCAACGACCATCGTCCCACCGTTACATTTGAACACCTGTAACAAAAACCCCAAATCTCCACAGTTTTTTGTTCTAAAGAAGAAGGAGACGAACATGAAGGGTCGGGGTTTGGAAGTTATCTCAAAATTTGAAGACAAAGAAGGTGATCGGAGAGGTTGGGTTTTTTCTTGCCCTATATCACCTTGGTTCACCCCACGTCTCTAGTTTTTCACAATTGATCGACACCTACCTCCCATTTCTTTTTCTTTGTTCTAAATAGAGACGTCAAGTCAAATTTATGGTGGTGATCGGTGGCTAATTTTGGAGGTGATTGGTGGTGATTTTCGTATGATCAAGAAAGGGGTGGAGGAGTGTTTATGGTGGTGATTGTTGGCTAATTTGGGAGGCTGTTGGATGCGCCGACACCATCGACCTCATATGTTCCCTTTAATCCACCTTCTTCCACATTGAATATTCGATAAGAAAATCAACATCAAGCCACATTCAACACTCACCTTCTTCTTTAAATCCATCAATTTTCTGATTTTTCGGGTCTTTGTGGATGGTGAGAAGTTAGCAGAGCTTGACCAAGCTTTTGGTTTGATTTTTCCGGCAACATCTGGGGGTGGTTTGGTGGTTGCTGGTGAAAGCTTATCAGGTTAAGGAAGGAGAGGTGGGGGTGGGGGAGATGGAGGTGGTTGGCGGCGAATGGTGTTGGGGAATGTAGATAGTGGCAAGAGAGAGATAAAGAAAGATTTTGGGTGTGTTCTTAAGCGAATGGTGGAGAACAACGATGGTTGCAGGCGGATGGTGGTGGTAAATGGCGATGATGGCAGACAAATGGTGGTGGTGAACGTCGTTGGTAGCAGATGGATCTTGGTGGTGAACGATGGTGGGATATGTTGGGAGTTCTTGAGAGGGTGGCATCTGGTGGGTATTCTTGAGAGAGAGAGAGAAAGAGAGAGAGAGAGAGAGAGAGAGAGAGAGAGAGAGACTTTTTGTATCTTTAATTATTTAAAAACATTAAAAAAAAATAGAAAATACAAATCTAAAGGGCATAATAGTCATTTTAAGTGTATAGGGACCAAAAACACTAAAAATATCCAAAATTGGACCATTCATGCACCACCAAACTTTTTTGGACCAAAACTGCAGAATTTTGCCAACCACAGGGACCATTTTTGCAATTTTGTCACAAGAATATCATTTATTTTCAAAGACTTTAAATTTTGCATATAAACTTTGTTTACACTCCAAATTTGAATGTCGAAAATTCATATTTTTTAGCTCCAGCATAGGGAGTTCGCTGAAAAACATGAAACAAATCGCAACTTTGATATTTCAATAAATTTGATATAGGAACTCTGTTTGAGTTAATTAATTTTTTCATTGTGTTCTTATCAGTGTCAATCTTGGACATACGATGATTCCAAGGGGGTTTATTGGTAGGCTGTTTAAGGGGACAACATTTACATTGTGTCTTCCATATGATTGGTACAATGACTTTTCTGGGTTCTTAATATGCATTGTTACCATAGCAATGAATCCGCGTATAAATATAATCATCAGCCAGGAGGTAGATGAAGATAGTCTACTGGTGCTTTGGCAGGAGTCTAGTGAAGTATCAGATCCTAAATATACGGAAAGTGAGTCAATCATTGGATATGTTTCCTTTAGTTCACTGAGGCACACACCATTGTTGAATTCTTCGTACAATATGATATCATTTTCCATAGATGGAGGGCATCCGTGTGGTTTACCAACTGACAGTTATGCTGGATGTGAGCTCATTCCTTGGGGAAGTAAAGGCGGTGAGGTGAAAACAACAGATTGCTCAGAATTATTTTGGGACAAGGAATATGAAGATGGTTCAAACTTAACACATTTAAAATCCGACAACATTATTCAAAGTCTTCCGTTGAGATCTTATGGCAGCCTTGCGACATACGGGTCGATAGAATTAAAAGTCTAAAAGCAAAATCCTATTTAGCTTCGCAAAAATTCCGTAACAAATTAAAGATGAAATTCCGTAGCTAAAGGTTAATAACTACGGAATTCGTTAAACACATTTTCAATTAGACTCCGTAGCTATATTTCTTGTAGCAAAATTTTTAGCTACGGAATTATAATTCCATAGCAATTTTGCTATGTCTGTTACTACGACATCTATTTCCTTGCAATTTGAGTTCCATAGCACATTCGTAGCAAATTTCGTAGTAATTTTTCCGTAACCAATTCTGTAGCAAATTCCGTCGCGATTTTTCAGTAGCAAATGTCATAGCAATTTTTCCCTAACCAATACTATAGCAATGTTTCCGTAGCAAATTTCATAGTGATTTTTCCGTAACAAATTCCATAGCGATTTTTCCATAGCCAATTCCGTAGCAATTTTTCCATAGCCAATTTCGTAGTAATTTTTCCGTAACCAATTTCATAGCAATATTTTCATACCATTATTCAATAAAATCCATTTAATTCCGACTATTTATATCATTTTATAAAAATACAATTAATATAACACAAAAAGTAACGAACATGTTGAATTACAAACTTACACATTTCTAGAAAGCTTTGTTAAATCCTTTTTGTTAGGGTTCAGAACGTCTTCTTTATGTCTAAAGAAAAAGGCGAATCAGAAGATTAATAGTCATGAGAGAGAAACCTTAAGAAGCAAAAAACTAAGACTGCTGTACTAATACTCTAATATGCATAAATTCAAAAATATATTTACAGATTTTCTTCTACTTACCCAATATGATAGATAAGTTAAAAAAAAAACAATGAACTAAAAATCAGTAGAAGAACCATTTTAAACCATATGTGATATGTCCTAAGCTTTATTAATTTATCTTTATACATCCACTACATCATAACTGAATCCAACATATCATAATATAAAACGAACATTAAAAGTAATGGTGCGTGTTGGACCTGAGAACAATGTTTCATATTCTTTTTCAAATGGGATCCTTCTCCCTCTGGTAATTTCCTCTTCAAACCTGATCCTCCAGATTTAATAAAGCATGAGACTATCAGTCTATAACCTCAACAATAAAAACAAAACAAATTATTATTAAAATCAAATAATGGTAATACAAATTGTTACAAATTATGGGACAGCTATATTTTTTTTAACAGTCTATAACCTTCCTTTTCATAGCACAAAAGTTGCTGTCAGAAGTAGAAGGGGTAAGAATTTGATGAACAAGTATTTTAACAGGAAGATTTTCTGTTGTAATTGAAGCACGCAACCTTGATGACTCATTGATTTCCATCACCTTAAATAAATAAATAAAAATATCTAAAATAATATAGGAAAATTCTATATGCCACCTCCCCTGTATTCTTTTTAAATAATGTAGGAAAATTCTATCACCTTAAATTCAGTGATGTTTAAGACTGAAGGCTGTAAACACCACCCCCAACACATTTTGCCAGTGGCAAATCTCAATGGTGAATTGTGACAAAAATGGTAAAAATCCCATTTGTCAAAACAACTACCACACACCTTTTAGCCTTAATTAAGTAACCATGCATGTTAAAACTAAGACTTTTCTAAACAAATTCAAATTTATTATATCATCAGTATAGATGCTCTTTGTGATAAATGTTCAAAAACTGACTTTAACCCTAAAAATAGGGCTTATAATTTAATGTTGTTTGACAAACTTCATTGTTTAGAAAATTTACCAGTACATGCAAGCGGGGTCCAAGGTGTGTGAGTGGTTGTAAACAAGCCAACTGTTGAGACATGGCAGAGCACTGCTGTGTGTGCCCAATTTCAGGAAGATGTGATGATTGAGAATATTGACCATGTTGACCATGAGTCAGCGATTGAATATGAAAGTGACCCTAGTGTGGAAGACTTTGCATATGTTGTTTTGATGATGTCTGCTGATGTTCATCATCTTGTGGAATGTGGATGTGCTGAAAATAATTATTCACCAAAACTTATTATCATAATTATTCAAAATTATATAATCAATAAAATGGTGAAAAGTAAAAGATGTGACTTCAGTAAGAGAGCAGTGTCCTTGAGCAAATTGACATTGGAGAAGAATTATCAGCACCAGGAAAAGTATAAACTCAAAACAATAATATATCATCATTATTCATTATCTTCAATATTAATATAAATAAATAAAATCAGCATAGAAAAACCAGAAATGCTTGAAACAAAATTGGATGAAGAACACCTATACTTATGTCTCAGAGCATAAAACTTATAGTCACGAGGTGAAACTGCCACATCACTTCTACCAGTCAACCTTTTGAACCTACATACATCAAAAAAAATTGAATCATCATCATCTATAATAATAATAATAATATAAATGTATTACTATTAATTATTTTTAAAACGATAATGAATATTGTTACCACTCTGCATCATCTATATGTGTAATAGTTGGCTTCTCCATGATATCCAAACCATTGACTACAACAAAATGAACTCGTTTCTAGACACAAACTCATCCGGAGACTTAGATATGTATTTTTCTGGAAGCAACCCACTAGAGAATTAGAAACATTACTTCCATATAAAAATTAAAAAGAGGCTCAACAAATATACCTGAGAGAAGTTGGAAGAGGCTCAACAAAAAATCCATGTTGTACGTAAGTGTAATTAAGTAAGTACGAGATAGGCCAGTCACCTGGATCTTTACATCAAGATAGAGATATGAACCAACTCTCCTTCCCCTAATGTGTCTGCATCCCTGTAAAAGTGTAGAATATTTTTGTATCAGAGTCAGACCATAGTCGTATACTACAACAAACAGGTTAGATTATGATGCCCGAGACAACAAGACCAATTATCAAGGTGGAGGAATTCACAATTATCTTTATCAATTAAAATCATTAGATGAATTATCTACACCAACACAGATTGAGGGTATTAATATCCTTGGTAAACTTCAAATAACATGGCGTACAAATTTAGGTGAACCTAGCTCGGCGTTTACAAACACAACAAATTCTTGGAAATGTAAGTTGACTTTCTTCAACACATGATATTATTTTATCTATAAGTTTAAGCATTTGATTATTATTATTATTATTATTATTATTATTTTAATCATTGTGTAGCCCATTGCACATAAAGAGATTGAATTGAAAGCTATCAAGGTGCCACCTGTCATCATTTTAGAATAACCGTTCAGTAAGTACAATTTATTTTACTTGTATTATGTTTAATTAACTAGTTTTAGTTGTGTTAGTCAACTTGCCTCCACTCCTTTGACTTGTAACACCGTCTTTCTGATTGGGTCCAAATGATGAGATGGTATTGCAGCATTCACCAGCTCCAAAATACTGGACAAACAATTTGATTCTTATAAATACTACTAGTAATATAGTTTCCAATTTTCTTTTATATCCAAGAGTAAAAATTACCTCTGGTAACCAGTTTCGAGTCCAGCCCTTAGTATCATGTACGAGACAACAAGACCAGCAAGGGTTTATCCAACTCAGATAACATATCCAACCCTTTCTTCCTGTAATTAAACAAGTCCTTATAGTTATAATACGATGAAACTTCCATTTGTGTTTTGCAATCGGATATGCATACACCAAATTTCCTCTTTTATACCCTTAAGAGCCACATAAATGGTCTTACAGTTCAACGAAAGATATAAAATCTCAGGGTTCCTTGTAAAGATTCGTCTAAGACCCTACCAATTCTTTTCTCCATTTAACTCACTTTATCAAGATTTTAAGAAGAGGCAGGCAGAAATACGACTAAAATTACAACATTGGCTATCTATGGAGGGTGAAGGATTAACAGGAAACTCCACTAAATCTTCAAAAGCTTCCAAGTTTTGTATGAAATTAATCAGTGAAACTTGGAGATGCTAAATTTTGATAGCTCTGTTCTAGAGGATTAAGAGAGATACAGGACAGAGAAAGCCCTAAAAGAAATTGTAGAAGATTTCACTTCAATATTGATATGGCGATGTTGGGATGAGAGAGGAGAAAAGGAGCACAATCGAGATTTATATAGGTAAAAGGAAATAATCTCACCTGAACATTGGGAATCACTCTAACTTCATCATTCGCATTGTCGGTTCCTATTTCAACCTGCTTCAGAAGGTGGTCATGGACTTACGAATGGCGATGAGTGGTTGTCGTGTGGCTGTAGACATAATGGTGGTAAAGGGGGATTTATGGAGAACAGATGAGAAACTTGGTGGAGAATTGGATGGAACTGAATTCGAAGCCATAATCGCCAAAATCAGTGAGTCTTTGAGTAGATGGTGATGAAGAAGAAGACCAATCGGAAGGGCTGATGAAAGAAACAACACCTAGGTAGAAGGATGACCGGAAAAAGGTGTGCGAACATCTGCAAAATCTAGGAATTGAAATTAGGGCTATAAATCATACAAATCGAGATATGGAGTGAGGTTTATAGAATGAAAAATACATCTGTTGGAAGAAACACTGACAGATAAACAGGAGATTATGCGATGTTCTGATATGCGAAGTTGGCGGGATGCTTATCAGAAGCTTTAAGAAGCATCTGAGTCGGTGTTCTTATCAAAATCTTTGAGAAGCATCATAAGTCGTAACAATAATAGGTGTATTCTTCATGTTTCTTCTCTTTTCGTCTCTGTCTCAGAGGGAGACTAGGGCTTGAAATTTCTTGATCTTCAGAGTTCCACTAGAGTAGAGATCCGATGAGACGATTAACAAGTAAGGTCACGAGTAGCGGAGAAGCGGATCGGAGAGGAGGGAAAGGGGAGAATCGATTGAGAAGATGAAAGATAGAAAGAAGGTAGAAAAGAACAAGGCGGGTTTTCAAAATTTTGGGGATATCAGTTTCCCCCTATCTACTAAATGCGTGTTTATTAAAAGTATAAAGCCACACTTATAGAGGATGCACATTTAAGATATGGTGCCCTCCGTGTTTTTAATTTTTTTCTTATGACACTAATTTAAGGGCACGCAATAATACGTGACCTAAATCCTTAAATTTATAGAAGAGGTGACACTTTTTTAATGTCACTCTCTTTTGCATAACATAAATCAATGAGTGTCATGGTTTACGCATCGTAAAAGTGTCTTTTTCTTGTAGTGAACATAATATTTATATGGAAACTTAGAGAAATATCCAACACATCAAAAGATACATACATCAAAATCAAAAGTCACTACAAATTAAAACGTTGTTCGATACATAATATTATATCATTGATTAATAAAAGATTTGACTTGTTAGCTCAAAGTATTAATTAAAGTCATTGTTCATTGTTCGTGCAAGTTGTTATTCAAAATTTGCTTGAGCATCCATATTTTTATGTTGAATCTTCACATTGTTTTGTTGAGCATCCTCGTATTTTTGTTAAGCGTCCTCATACTTTTGTTGAACAATGCATTAAGCATCTTAGAATCTACAATCTTAGACAAAATATTGAAGACAGTAAACAAAAATGTATAAATCTATAAATATGTATTGTGTTTATAAGATATACATTAAAATATTATAGACATCCAAGATAGATTTTGAAAGATTACAAATATCAATAACATGTCAAAACTAAAATACATGATCACTAAATGTGCTTTAGAGTCAAATTGTTGATATTAAACACTTTTTGGTCTATAAACTTACTATTAGTTTGTACTTAGTCCACACTGAGGCTTTTGTTTATACAAGGGTAAAGCATACCATGTAAAAAACCATAAATCGCTTCTAAATCAAAATTACAAAACTACCCTTTAATGAGCTTTAATGACAACATGTCAACTAAACCAAGTATTAAAACTTTCTTGATAAAAAAAAAAAAGAATAAAGAAAGTAGTGTCAATCTACAAGTTCAGAAAAACAATAGACATTGTATTGTTTTTATAATAAGTTGTAAGCCTTCAAGTACCACAAAGCTTTTAACCCACAAAAGATCATGAATTTTTTCTAAAAAATATATTTTTAAGAAACAACTAATAATGATATAATATTACTACCTTCAGATAACTCTTTATCTTTGGTTTGTACATGTTGTTTGTTCTATATTTCTGAAATCAAAGCAACAGAAAAACATCAAAGATGAACTTTGACTCTGGTGGTCAAACCGACTATTTTGAACACCTTTATCCTAAAATGTCAACATGTCACACTCTAAAGGCCAAGATTTCCTTTTTAGGGGTTGTTTATGAGTAATGATGTTAGTTTGGATAAAGCGTTGTATACATAAAGTTAGAATATTTTCGTCTGAATGAGACTAATTGACCATTTTACCCATACGTTCTAGAGACAAATTTCACAATAGTGTCTTAATACATTAAACCAAGTATTTTCCAACTTAACCATTAAGTCATTGTCCAGATTGAGTAAAAAAGAAACAACTATAAATAAATATCCAAATTAAGTTCTTAACCAATCAATTGCTCACATACCTGCGGATGACTTTTCACATGATGAATTGTAAAACATTCAATATTCATGAGCTTCAAAACTCCTTTTGGTATAGCTCCTTCAAGGTTAAAGACAAAAGTCAACAAAAATTATAAGCATACACTCATGACTTCTTAATAAAAATATTTTTAAAATTTATATGTAAAATAAATACTACAACAAAAACATTAATTAATACACACTTTCACTACCACCAAGTTTGTTGACTCTTTCGACAAAGAATTCATGGAGTTCTACTGTCCAACTCATGCACTCCTATTGCAAAGCCAAGATACTTGGCACATGCACTCCTATTACAAAACCATATATCTACACAAAGTATAAAAAATGTAAGAACTTATATTGTATTTATAAATCCATATTTAGCTAAAAATTTTACACATGAATAACAAATTTGTGAAGTTATAAGTGTTACCCGTAGCTAAATTCCAAATAAAGAAGCTAAATTTTCAACTTCATGATAACCAACCCAAGAACCATCATGTCTTTCAAGGTAAAGCAAATTACAGGACTAGGTCTACCATACAGTTCTTGAAAATCAAATAGCTTAATTTAATAAATCAGTCCTAAAAATCTTATTGGTAAGCTTTATTAATACTCTCACTAACTTTTAAATAATGCATGCCATATAGAGTATATTGAAAACCATCTCTCCGATTACATCTATTAATGCCAAAAACATATTTTTCATATATCTACAAGTGACAATCAATGTATGCCTAAAGAAAATATACAAACTTTTGTTACAATAGATAAATTCATGAATTCAAAATCTTGTATGTGTTAGTACCTTAATATGGTTGATGTGATGCTATATTCAAGAATGATAGTGTTCCATCTTCCAATGATTCCTGAATACCTTCTTTTCTTTTCACAAAGTCAATGGCTCAATATCATTAATTGATGCATCCACTATGCTTGTAATTATTTTTAGAGGTAAGCCAATTTTTATTTTTATGAGAATTTCAGAAAAACTGACTTTTTGGTTGATAAAACGAACATCTGCTAAAGTAGGTCGTTAGTAGCTTTGCAGCTTCTTCTTTAGCCATAACAATAGCACTATCTTATTAAACAAAGCGAATCCCTCCTTTCAACATTATCACCAACCGAACTGAGAATTGAAAAAAGAAGAAATTGATGGTTAATTATAAGGTAATTTACTTTGCCAGCTACTGTAACAACTAGATCAATCTACACACAATGATTTCAATCCAAAAAAAAGATGAATCGAAACAAAATTCATAGAATCTCAAAATTATTATGAAAAGAGATGATTTGAGCAAAGAATTTGCATCTGAAGCTGAACCTTACAGTACGATTAGCTTAAAAATGTTTTACTATCACAAATCAGATAAGCAACATCTTAAGCTTCAAACTTAAAGGTTTAGTGATCATTGTTACGCATCCATTATGAAACATTGATATAGATCATCATAGCCTAATAAAAAACGAAAGTTACCGCTAACAAAAATGAAATTCAATATAGTATTGATTCAAAATATATTACCTAGTGATTGACGGAGAATCGAGAAACGTACCTACTGATTCCGGAGCAGGCGGCGCACGGCGCCGGAGTAGACAAGAAGAGTGAGAGGACTGCAGAAATGTGTCGAAGCACACACGGAGCACGCCAATTATCTGAAAAATGATAAAAGTCCTACGACTATGGCGGAAGTGGAGACTAGGGGAACAGGGGAACGAAGATGATTAGGGGATCCTAGTTTAGGTCAAAAAAAATTAATAAGAGTTAATTAATTTTTTCCTAAAAGTATTATATAAATTAATTATTCATTATTACTAAATATACGTAGTTTTTATTAATATAAGTTACAAATAATATATACATATATAATTGGATCGCTTAGTATCGGTAATATTATATTAATAAAAAAAGTGTCCAGTATCTTTATTTGAAATTACTAGTTTGTGTTGATCATTTTCCTCTTTAAATTATCATGGATACCTTTTTTTCTTTTAAATATATTTCTTTTAAATATATACCTTTTCTCCTCTTTTATAACTACTTGACCACGGAATATTTAGTAGCCAACTAGCAATGGATTTGATTCCGTAGCCAATTATCTACCCAAGTAACTACGAATATAAATTTTATAACTAGTTCCATAGCGAACTAGGTACAACCAAAATTTCATAGCATATTTTATAGTAAAATAGCTATGGCTTTCGATTCTGTAACAATTATTTAGGATTTAACTATGGAATGCAATTCCGTAACTATTTTTGTAGCAAAATAGCTATGACAAGCCATTTTGTTGCATATTCCATAGTAAATCAGCTACAAATTTTGATTATATAGCAACTTCCCTAGCTATTCTAGATTTAGCTACAAAATGCAATTTCGTAGCAATTTTCGTAGCAAAATAGCTACGGTAAGCTTTTCAGTAACCTATTCCGTAGTAGACTGGCTACGGATTTTGATTCCGTAGTAATTTTCCGTAGCTATTTAGGATTTTTCTTGTAGTGTTAACTCACTATCTGAAACTTCTTCTTTTGCATGTTCTCATTTGATAACGAGTGGTAACGTGTGTTTTTGAAAACCAATTTCTACAAAAATAACATTTCCATTCGTCTCCCACTTTCCCCCTAATTCTACCATTATCACTACAAGAAACCCGAGTATTACCGGCGACGCCTTTAGCAGCGACATGGGTCAATAGCGGCGACATGTAATTGATGCGTTACATGTTACCCTATTGACCCATGTCGCCGCTAAAGGCGTCGCCGGTAATACTCGCAAACGGTGATCCGCGTCAACTTACCCCCATCCGTCCGATTTGTTTTCATTCCAACGGCTGTACAGGAAAGTGAAAATGCGCTGACTTTTCCCTCCAAGGTGTTGCCGCTATTGCCCAATTGTCGCCGCTAATACCCTAGCGTCGCCGCTATTGCTTGTCACCGCTAATACCAAGCGCAGATTACCCCCTTCCAATTCCCTTTTTTGCGACATTTCTCTTGTTTCTTTGCTTCTCTCGCTCTCGTTTCTTGTTCTGCTTCTCAAAAAATATTGGACCTGTCAATTAAGTGGAGGAAGAACATTAAGGTGGTGCTAGCCCTCCTGCCACCACAAGACCGCCACTCCTTCTCCCGTTACCGGCTACCATTGAGCTCATTTCCAAAATTGCCCTCATTCAATGTTTAATTCCTCCTATTTGCTATCATTTTTCTGTTTTGGATAATCAATTGGTGTGATTATGTTGGAAATTACCTCTTCAATTGTTGTTATATTAATGATAAACACAAGACCCATTCGTATTTTTTTTTCTTGCTTATTATTGTTCATGAATGTATAAATTGATGCTATATGTGGGTAATTGCCTCTTGAATTGTTATTAGATCACCTATAAACACAAGACCATTAGTATTTTTTTTTCTTTTATGCTTGCTTCTTGTGGATTGATGAGGAAGAAGCAGGAGGTATCAAACCTCCTGATTTAACCAAACTCTATTACAAAGTATATATGATCAGCCCCTCAACTTTTGATTTGTACGGTTTTAGTCCCTTGCTCTAAAAAATAATTAAAAGTCTAGTCTTAAACAAAGAAACTTCAATTAAAATCTTCAAAGTTTACCCTATTGAAATTTGGCATGTTTTTGCAATTTTTGTTTATACCACATTGGCTAAAAAATGAAATTTGGCATGTTTTTGTAATTTTTGTTTAATAGCAACGTAATTCTAGTAATTTTAATTTAATTATAAAATAAAATAAAATTAATTTTTAAAAAATCAATAAAAATAATAAATTAATTGTAAAATCAAATTAAAGTAGTTTTAAAATCAAGTTAATGTTAATATTAAAATAAAATAAAATTAGTTTAAAAAATTAAACTAAATTAATATATAACAATGTACTTTTAGTGACATACTTTTAGTGACTTAATGTTGGTTAATACAACTTTAGCTTAATTAGGTTATTAATAACAATGTACTTCTAGTAATTCTAATTTAATTATAAAATTAAATTAAATTAATTTAAAAAAAAATCAATAAAAAGTAATAAATTAATTGTAAATTCAAATTAAAGTAGTTTTAAAATCAAGTTAATGTTATATTAAAATAAAATAAAATTAGTTAAAAAAATTAAACTAAATTAATGTGTATATATATATATATATATATATATATATATATATATATATATATATATATATATATATATATATATATAGATACTCTTTTAATATTTTATCCATTTCTGATTATTTGTTCATGTGTTCCCATGTTGGGATACTTTTTGAATCAGCATCTTTCTGAATACTCTACTTGATATTCGTTTCCCGTAGAGTAAACCTTAAACACTAAATTATGTTTCAATTGCATCATGTCTATTGATAAAAGCTGGACTACTAATCCACATCGTGAATCTCCCGAGTTCCAGCTAGGACTCGACTCTTTTGTCGAGAGATCTATGTTACACTTAGATTGTAAAGGTGAAACTAGATGTCCGTGTGAGAAATGTGATAATCGTTACTTCATGGATCCGAAAGCAATGAGACGTCATGTTCGTATATATGGTTTCAGTCAATCATATGACACGTGGATATATCACGGTGAACCTTTAATCCCTCCAATTGTA
Source organism: Lactuca saligna (assembly GCF_052625555.1). Lineage (NCBI taxonomy): Eukaryota > Viridiplantae > Streptophyta > Magnoliopsida > Asterales > Asteraceae > Lactuca > Lactuca saligna. The sequence continues at coordinate 89,226,032 of NC_136424.1, read as the reverse complement.
GATATCGTATCACCAAGCAACGAGATGGCTGATGTTATTGACGATGTTATGTGGAAGTCGAGAGAAAATGATACAAACCTCGATGAAGGAACCTCGAATACAGGGGGTAGTGGTGTCGATGATGATTTGGAAGATTTGTTAGAGGCAGCCGAAACCAACTTATATCCTCGTTGTACGTTTTCATTCCTTGATTTTTTTAGCAAAGCTGATGCATATGAAGGTCAACAACAAATGGACTGAAAGTTCATTTGATCAACTCCTTGAGTTGTTGCATTCAGCATTTCCACGAGACAACAAGGTTCCCCGTTCATATTATTTAGCAAAAAAGAAACTGAAGAAGTTAGATTTGGGGTACGAGTCAATTCATGTGTGCAAAAACGATTGTTTTCTCTTCTGGAAGGAACACAACTCATTGCAAGTTTGTCTCGTTTCTAAAGAGAATCAGTTGATTGATAAAAACACCAGGGGTAAGAAAGTGGCTCATAAGGTGTTACAGTACTTTCCAGTGACCCATAGACTATGTCGTATGTATTGTTCACGGTACACATCTAAAAATATGATATATCATAGTACTAGGAGATCAGAAGATGGTGTGATGCGTCATCCCGTTGATGGAGAGTGTTGGCAAAAATTTGATGTAGATTACCTTGACCTCTCGAGCGAACCTCGCAACGTACGTCTAGGGCTGGCAGCTGATGGCTTTAATCCATTTGGTAACATGTATAATCCACATAGTATGTGGCCGGTTGTACTCACCACATACAATTTGCCACCATGGCTTTGTATGAAAGAGTCATCATTCATGTTGGCCTTGTTGATTCCCGACCCTAAAGCGCATGGAAAGGACATAGATGATTTCCTTAGGCCGTTAGTGGAAGAGCTTATGTTTTTATGGAAATCAGGCGTACGTATTAAAGACGCAACGACAAACACATTCTTCACGATGAAAGCTATGTTGTTATGGACAATAAACGACTTTCCAGCTCATAGTAGTTTATCGGGATGGAGCAGACAAGGGTATAGAGCATGCCCGACTTGCAATGAATACACTCCTTCGTACCGTGTAGTAAATAAAGTTGTTTATATAGGTCATTGTCGGTTCTTAGATGTTGATGATCCATTAAGGATGAGTTTGAAATTTAACGGGCTACCCGAGACAAGACCCGCTCCAAAACACTTTACTAATGAAGACATACAAGAGCAACTAGGTCGTCTAATACTTCGTAAACCGGGTAAACATCCTAACACTCTCAAAGAAAACATGGATCCGCAAGGATTCGAGTTGAACTGGTCAAAACATAGCATATTTTTCGAGCTCGAGTATTGGTCTTCTCTGCAGCTGAAGCACAACATAGATTTGATGCATGTTGAAAAAAATGTAGGTGAGAGACTTTTGGGTACTTCTATGATGAATGATAAGAGTAAAGACACATCAAATGCACGTGAGGACTTGAAAAATCTGAATATTTGGCATAATCAATGGTTGCAAAAAAAGGGTAACAAGTTCACTAGACCACATGCAAGCTACTCATTCAAGAAACCTGACCGCAAAATCTTTTGTCAATTTATAAGAGATGTTAAATTTCCTAATGGGTTTGGATCTAACATCAGTAAGAAAGTGGTAGATAATGATACTAACATTATTGGGTTGAAATCTCATGACTATCACATTCTTATGCAATGTTAGATACCGATTGGAGTTAGAGCGTTATTGGACAAAGAAACTTCTACACCAAATTGTAGATCTTTGTATGTTTTTCAAGCAAATTTGCTCCAGAACACTAAAGGTGGAGGATATGAGGAAAGCAAAAGAAGACATTATTAAAATCTTGTGCAAGTTAGAGTTGATTTATCCTCGAGTGTTTTTCAACATTATGATTCATTTAGTTTTGCATTTACCTGATGAAGTGATTGTCGAAGGCCCGATATGTATGAGATGGATGTATCCGTTCGAAAGGTATATGAAAAAACTAAAAAAATTATGTCAGAAATAAGGAAAAGCCGGAAGGTTGTATAGCTGAAGGTTATATCGCTGAAGAAGCTTTGACATTTTGTTCAATGTACCTTCGAGATGTCAATCACCTTGAAAGAAACAAAGACGTTGTCATTGAAAAAACAAAGTTTTGGATGTTTGAGTCCAAGTGTCGACCTACGAGCGCAACGCAAATCAAACATCTTGATATAAGGGAGAAACGTAATATAGAATGGTTTATATTGAATAGTTGTCAAGAAGTCAGACAATACATCGAGTAAGTGTTCTTACTTTTAATTATCTTTCATTATTTATTTACTTTTTTCCATTCATCAATTATATATATATATATATATATATATATATATATATATATATATATATATATATATATATATATTATCCATATAGAAAATTCAAATATGAACATCCTGAAAGTGACGAAAAGACCGAATTTCCCAACTAGTTTCTTGAAAAGGTAATAATAATTAACAAACAAATATCTTTGATAAATATAACGAATCAAGAATACATAACACATCAACATATGTTTATTAGGTTTATCAGATGGAAAAAGAAAACTCTTCAGAATTCCACAAAGAGTTACCAGCCCTTTCAATGGGTTCACAAATGGATGTTTATACTTACACTGCGTGCATAGTCAACGGTGTTAGGTTTATGGCACTTAGTCGTGATGCACAACGCAAAACGCAAAACGCAAAATCTTGGGTTCTAGCGGTTGGTGAGAATGGAGAGAAATATTATGGCCAATTAGAAGAGATTATGGAGGTGCAATATCCATATGATTATTCGACTGTAATATTTCGGTGCAAGTGGTTCGATACGAGAGATATTCCTGATGATAATTTCATAAGTATCGACACAGAAAAAGAAGTGTACCAAGATGATCAACTCATATATGCTTCGCAAGCCAAACAAGTGTTCTACATCCGCGAGCCTGTTAATCACCGAAGAAACCAAAACAACAACTCTTGTTGTGTCGTCGAGCATGTTAATCATCGAAATATTTGGGATCTACCATCCAACAATGGTCGTGTCTAAAATGCTTACATTGACTCTGTCCAAGATGCTGACAATGTGGAGGCCGAAAATGTTGACATAGTTCAAAACAACTCTTCATCTGGAGCTAGACCTTTTATCGACTTCTCACAATACTTTCAAAACAATGCTGATGTAGCTTAAAAGAATGATGATTATGATGATGAAGACGAGACTAAAGTACCTCCACCAACGGGTAGAATCGATAATGTTTCCGATGAAGAGACTGATTATGATGATGGCGATTCTGATTATGAAACCGATGAAGAAGACATTGAAGTATATGATGAAGATTCTGATTAAAAAAATCAATTTTTTTTGTAATAGAAACTTTATTTGAAATGTACCTTTAATTCATATTGTTTTTCTAACTTTTATTTATGTTGTTTGTCTATATTGTATGTCTAACAATTTCGCAAAGTAACTAACTTTTATTCATATTGTATTTCTATATTGTACATCTTGTCATTTACATGTTGCAGATGAGGTTTACTTGAGCAATACTCTTGGCCATGATGGCCGATGTTATGGGGCTTGGACATGGAGGTGATGGAGTCGTGGATCCACCACCTCCGGTAGGCTTTGGTCATGGTCAACACGAACATGATGGTGAGTTTTATTATGATATATTTATTAACTATTTTTATTATTTTATAAAAAGTTATCGTGACTAATATTTTTAATTGTATTTTTTCAGCCGAGTTTCCAAAAAAAAAATGGGCATGTCAAAAAATATCGAGCTGGGAAAGTTAATACGGGCAAACAAGGGAAAGCCCGTGGATTTGGATTTCGACAGATCACATATTCCCCTGTCGGGAAGCGTGGTAATTGGTTCACACATGAAATTGGGAGGTATTTGTGGAACAATGTCCCTTTCAACGTATCTGGTTGGGACAATGTTTCCCCCGCCTTAAGGAACGCATCAGTTGTATGTCTAAAGGTAACTTGGATACAATTTTAAGTTTAGTTGTGATTGTTATTTAATTAACTAAATTTTTTGTGTTTTGCAGAATAAATTTGATTTGGATAAGGTTAACATGGATCCGGAGGGTGCTCAATTGTTGCGGAGCATTGATTCGAGTCTTGCAAAAGTTTACATAGGCCGAAAAAGTAAAGCTCATTCTTATTTTAAGGAAATCAGGGGGCCTGCAGATATCCCAGCCGCATTAAACAACCCCCCTAATGGTATGTCACATGAAAATTGGGCGAAGGCGATCGAACATTTTCAAATGCCATAATTTTTAAGGTGTTCCGCATCAAACAAAGAATGTCGTGCAAAACAAGTAGTTGTAAACAGAGCGGGGTCGAGCCCATACAGCAATACATGTTTCAAAGAAGTAAGTTGTGATATATTTAAATATTTATTTAAAGTATAAGTAATTTGATTTTTAATGTTAAATAGGATATCAGTTGAATCGAAGCTTTTCGTAAGGCTAATTCCAATCGCTAAAGGGTATTTTATAGTCCTGCAGTCGAGCAACAATACGTAAGTGGTTAATTTGTATTTTTTTTTATATAAGTGTTTATATCGTCACAGGTATTTAGTAATCTAATTTTTATGATTTTTATTATTTTTTTAAAATATAGAATGCTTTACTCGAAGAGATAAATCAACGAACCCAAGCTACTTCAGAGGCAAGCGATCTAGCACCAACTGATATAAAAGATTGTTTTGAAAGAATATTGGGTGTTCGATGCGGACATGTCAGAGGCATTGGGTGTAAACCCCTTATCGTTGTGTCCATGTACGATCAGGAACAACCAATGACACAAGAACAACCACAATCACATATAATTGTTAGTAAATGCTATAATGAAAAGTAGATGTATGTTTAAGTGTATTTGGTATGTTGATATTTTGATATTTTGACACAAGAACAACCACAATCACATATAATTGTTAGTAAATGCTATAATGAAAAGTAGATGTATGTTTAAGTGTATTTGGTATGTTGATATTTTGATATTTTGTAGAATGGTATAATTAATTATAATGTTATTCTGATATGTTGTTAATATATTTTTTTTCTTTATAATTGGAAATGCTGCAAAGAATACTACAACACCCGCCCTGTTCTGCAACATTGGAAGAGTGGTTTCGCTCATTGTCGCCACCAAATAATGAAGGAAATGATGATGAGGACGAGTAGTTACTTTAGGATTTTATGAAATGTTTTGTAATTTGGAAGAATACTTAATGTGGTATGGATTAATATTTTGGATGGATAGTATATGTATTAATATTTCTATAAAAAATTATCAGAATTTTCAAATGCTATATGGATTAATATTTGGATTGATTATAAATTTAATGTTAAATAAAAAAAATAAAAAGAGTATTAGCGGCGACATCTTTTGTGACGACATACACTTATTAGCGGCGACAAGTACTATTAGCGGCGACCGGAAGTATTAGCGGCGACAAGAAGCGTATTAGCAACGAAGCTATACCGGCGACTCATTTGCAGCGACATGACGCCGCTAAAGGTACTAGCGGTGATGCGCCTAACCTTTAGCGGCGACAAACGTCGCCTCTGTTGCCCAATCTTCTTGTATTGTACGATTAAGTAAATGCGATTAGTCTCGGTATTCCCTTACTTCACCATTATGGAATTTCCCCCTACTTTGCCTTCTACTGTAGTGGTTTTTTCTCTTTGTACGATTGTTTTGCTATTTTTGTTTTTTCGTTTTTTTTTGTTTTGTTTGTTTTTTTTAAGACTTATTAATTTCCTGTCGGCAGTTTCTTCTACCATCATTTACCTCTTTAGGGGGAATTTGGGTTGCCGGATTCAGAATTTGTCATAGGAACTGCATAAGTAATTATCTTATCTGTTTCATTAATCATTTTAGATAATTATAAAAATTGTAATTACTTTTCTGAAAATTGATTTTCTACAGAAACTGCATACATACTTCAAAAAAAATAAAAGAATGATTCTTGTAAAATATCATTCCAGCATATAATACTTTTGTGAATTAATTCTCTACATATTCAATGGGATATTTCATTGAAAAGATTGTTGACTCGTGGAATCATATATATACCTATGGTCCAAAAAATGAAGTAAGAAATTAGGAAAGGTAAAATAAAATTGCTGCTGAACCTAGCTAGCTATTACAGATGAGAACATGGATATGTTGTCTATATCTGCAGAAGAAAGCCTAAAACCATGCTGCAAAAATAAAACGAAACTTACTCTTTTTAGCCTCGTTTAATTTATTTCTGGAGATTAACTTTCATCGCTGGTTGTTATATATAATTACTTTGCATTCAATTGCAGAAAGTGGTTCTCAAAGTGGATGTACATTGTACACGATGATAAAGGAAAACAGAAGGTTATTATGAAGGCAGTTTCCAGCCTTTCAGGTTAATAATATATTGTGTTTGTTTTGTTTTCCTTGTATTTTGATGTGAAACCATATGTTTGACTAAAGCTGGTTTTGAAATATATACATACAGGGGTTGAGTCCATAGCTTTCAGCATGAAAGACAAGACACTGACTGTCACTGGGGACGTGGATCCAGTTTTAATGATGATGATAGAAACCGCACACTAGGGTTCACTGCGGTAAAACATGCCACAAAGGCTCCGCCTCATTAAATTCAAAACAACAAAAGTTACAACATATTGCTCGGAACAACTTATTATGGTAGGACTATTCACTAGTTTATATTTCATGTTCTGATTAAAGGATTATTAAATGTTAAAAATTATCAAAAAAATAGATTTGGGTATATATGATATTAAAAAAACATTAAGAATGGCAAATACAATATTTAGAGTTTAGGTCGGGTAAATACGATATTTAGATGTTTAACAACAGTATATATATATATGAAATTTTGCTTTTTTATTAAATTTCTTTTGCATTCCTATCATTAACTGACATTTCCATATGCATGTGTCCCACTTTCCCCCTCATACTACAGGAAAACATGATGGAGTGCCGATTTATTTTTCCCCAATATAATATTACAACATTCATGTTTCTTAATATATATATATATATATATATATATATATATATATATATATATATATATATATATATATAATTTTAATATTAGCTTTTGATTTTATCATGGTTTTATAATGTTTATTCCATTTACGAAAAAAAGCTACAACTTTCTTTATTTGTATAAATGCAAATTTTGACAAATAGCTTGGTTCCCTCAGACAATTAATTAATAAAAGGCTACTCGTATTGATTAATAAAAACTACTATAACTATCAAATATGAAAACACTGAAAAGATAATAGTATAAAATGTTATCTTAAGCTATATTATATTATTTCGTATTATAAACATAATATAGAGGCTCGTTTAGAAAAATAAAAAATGAGGCTCGTTTAGAAAAATTAAGACCCACCAACATAGAAAGTACAGTTAGCTCAATCAATATTTCGCCCACAAGTTTATTGCTTGAAAGGTCCATGTTGAAACTATATACCAACTTCTTCCATATTCTTGATCAACACTTTTCATGATATTAATTCTTGGAAACTAGTTGTGAGCAAAGCATTAAGATCTTTACCGGACAGTTCAAATTTGCTACTATTGAAGAAGCCATTCTTTGTAAAATGTTGAACAAAAATTGTTTACAAGGAAGAAGGATATTTAAAGGGGTAGCATTCAAAAGTAACTCACTTCATGTCTCAAAATATGATAAATATGTAATCATACGTGACGAGAAAATTGAGCAAAATGATGAGATGATTCAAAAGATACAAGGAAGCAAGATAGTAGAGATGATCAATAACTCTGTCAAACAAAATACTATGCATGCTTCAATGACTAATCACTTATATATAAAAGAAATCAACAAAAAGGATATGAAGCCTGTGTACATTGACAAACTATATGTTCATTCTCTAATAAAATAAGTTTCCAATCAAATATTCATTATATCGTTGACATGGACTCATGTAGGCTTGTCAAAAAAACCTGAAACCCGTTCTACCCACCCGACGCGTTCTGAATTCGGGTAGAATGGTTCGGGTAGAACGAGTAACAAGTATGAACATTCGGGTAATAGGTTAACCCAATAATAATATAGGTCGGGTTTTAGGTATGAATATTTATTTTCGGGTATACCCGAATTCGTTTTTTAAATAATATCAAATATACAATGCAGTTACTTACGCACACTTCAAATAAAACAAAACAATTTGTTTCCTACTTACGAACGACGACTCGATAGTTGATGCAAACTTGCAAAGGGAATACGACGCTAAAGTTGAAGTCCTGAACCGTCATCACAATTCTCAGTTTCTCACTATCGCACGGAATGGAATTAAAAAAGTACATAACATATTATAATGATTTGTATTATTATTATATATATACTTGTTAATTGTATGAAGTATTTTCCTACCCGATTCATTATTAAACCAACCAACATGTAAAAATAAAAATAAAAAAATTATCAATAAGTGTCATTTAAGAAAGTTTCGGGTATACCTGATAATTACCCGACCCGACCTCAAACCCGAATACTCGAAACCCGAAAACCCGAATTACAATATAGGTCGGGTATCGGGTATTATTTTCTTAAGGAAATACTCGTTCTACCCGAAACCCGAAAATTTTACCCGTTCAACACCCCTAGACTCATGAGTCATGTCAATCTATACACATTGACAAACTAAAAAGGAACATCAAGAAATTGCTCAAATACACATCAAGGGCTTAAACACCCGATGAAATAGTAATAACACAACTATCTTTGTCAAATCAAAAAAATAGGTGATGAAAATAAAAAACTCAAGCAATATGTTCAGGTATGTTTTCAAACAAGTTACATTCAGAGGAAATGTACAAGGATATTTTGTTGGGAAAATTAGTGTTTGTGGTGGAGATCTGGATACCAACTTGGATCGTGATATCACTTTCCGAACTGGTATTTCTAACCTATGCCTGGGTTACAAGAAATTCAACCTAGGATAATCCAAGCGGACACTTATGTTTCTAGGCACGGAAAACGTAAGCCAATATGCTAAAAGGTTTTGTGAATGTGATGAAATCGAGAGCTAAAGAACGTAACCACCTTCTGGAAAGGAAGAGTTGTTTATATATTAAACATGACTAGGGTTTCATTAGGGTTGATCCGTCATTAGTTGCTTTGGAAGCAAATAATATTAATCAGGATTAGGGTTACCAAAAACTAACGAGTTTCATTAGTTCTACTATAATCACACTCAAGAAATTAAGTTTTCCATTATGTCCCTACATGCAAAGTTGGGTGAGGTTTTGGGGTGCTGCCCCAAACGCCCGCGGGGGCTGAGCGGGACCCCAGCTATGGGCTCTGCCCCTTGGACCCCGCTAGGGGCGCTGCTCCTAGACCTTGCCAAAGGGGCGCTACCCCTTTGGAAACCCCGGACCTGGGGCTGCTGCCCCCGGACCCTCGACTAGTCATCGAACCGGCTTCTGACTGGATCTTATACATGTGTGCACTCCGCACAACCCCCGTACATGTATTAGAGTACAAATCATTAAGCCCCTTAGCTCACATGTTAGTTTCAGTTACTTAAAATGACATGGTGACACTAAAATCACCAACAATTCTCCCCTATTTTTGTGTAACCCTTGAACCAACATAACCTTATCAATAACAAACCAAACTAGTACATAATGAAAATATCGAAACGATTGAATTTACACTTAGTATCATACACTTGCAAATACTCGAGAATCGGGGTGTTCTAAGAATTGAACCCATCAACCCATTTGAATACTAGAAAGTAAAATACATACTAGTTTATTGAATTTCTAGCATAATACAACTTGACACTGTTATAAAGCCGTGTGTCCCAATCCTCTCATGATCGTATCAAGTTCAAGTCCACAACCTCTTGAAATGCGGCTACACTTCACAATCACGTAGGTAACTCCTTTCCATGTATCTGCACATACATTTATCAAAGGAATTATTAAGAAGTTAAACTTCAACCTGGCTAACTTGTAGAACCGAAAACATACCTGGAATGAATACTTCATGTGTTCTAATCTATAAGTATGAATTTTCTGTTGGATTAATGTCTAAGTCCATAACTATAATTGGTAAGACTTGACCCGACCCGGCATGGTCCATTTGGGTTGCATGGCATCATGCATTTGGATAGACTATAATGAGAGAAATAAGACACTTATGGTTATTAATATATTATAAGTTCTAGTATATTAATTATAAGAATAATAAGATTATTTAATTAGTATTGATCAAGAATTAATCTAGGATTAATTAAGTGATCAAAAGAAGACTAATTAAATATATGGGTTGATTGTGCAAATCATCCATACTTATATAGTGGGCTAATGCTCCATGGATTATCTAGTTGGGCTAAAACCCATATGATGCTCCATGGTGTTTTTGTACCCATGGATCATGGAAATGAAATGCCATGTCAATTAGGGTTTGCATGGTGTAACCCTAACTATATAAGCATCTTATTCTTGACCAAAATCGGTCACTAGAGAGAGTAAGAAAGGGCTAGCCGATTTTCATGAAGTGTAGATTTCTCTCAAGTTATTCCAAGTGTACTTGGTGTTGTGTGAACCATTTGAGGTGTCACACTTGGGGCACTAGGCACTCAAGATTCATGAAGACATTCTACATCAAAGAGGTATGTATTCTATCTTGTTATATTGATAGTTTTGTATGCTAGATTAGGATAATACCTTGGATGTTCATATTTGCATGCATAATAGAGAAAACATAGATCCAAGGTATTTAGGGTTGCATGTACACTTAGGAGTGTTAGAATGCTCATAACCCAACAGTGGTATCAGAGCCTAGGCTTGTTTTCTTGTTATACTTGCAAAACTGCTTAAAAAATCGAAGTTGTTGCTGTCTGATCATCAGACTCGGCGAGTCCATCAGGAGACTCGGCAAGTCCATGCCTAAAAAGTGATCTAATCGATCCAACTCGCCGAGTTGGTTCATGCACTCGACGAGTTGACCCCCAGACAACATATTTTCGAGGTTTTTGGCTAGAAATGGACTAGGAACATTACCCTAAGTTGTTTTGAACTTGTAAACTTGTTTTTGAAGTGGTAATGTTCATGCTAATCCAATTTCAAAGATAATTATCAATAGATTCATGTTTTGTATTAGTTTAAGGTTTAGACTAATTACATGAAAAAGTTTGATTTGAATTATCGTGTTCTTATGAGTTGCTTAGATTAATAGAAAAGTTGAATGAAATAGTTGTTTTCAATCCAAATTAATCTAAGAGTTGATTCTAAAATGTGTTTTTGTAACTTGTCCTCAAGTTATATGAAAAGTCACATTTATGTTTCATAAAACTCATAAAAGTTGGCAAAGGTTACAAAAATGAAGAGTCTAGTTCTAATTAATTGGAGTTATGACTCCATAATTTGTCCTCAAGTTATGGAGGACCAAGAGTCTCTTCATTAAATAATAAAAAACAAATTAAAAAAAAGTGTAACCTTAATTAATTCCATAAGTTATAAAATAAAGAAAAGTTAATTCTTTCATTAGTTTAAAGTCTTCCATAACTTGTCCTCAAGTTATGGAACTTGAAGAGTTTTTTGGATTAAAACTACTTTAAACACATAAGTTATGGAATTAATTAGTTTTGAATAGTTTCAAAACTTGCCCTCAAGTTTTGGAATTTGTAAAGTTTTCTCTTATGAATACTTTAATTCCAAGTTAGCCCTTAGAATTTTAAAAGTTAAAATTCAACCCTTATACTTTATAATATTATAAGTTAATAATATATATATATATATATATATATATATATATATATATATATATATATATATATATATATATATATATATATATATATATATATATATATATATATATGTATAAGAGTAAAGTCGGTCTTACCACTAGTACGCCTCATTCACGAAGCCGGTCTATAAGGTGGGTATAAGGTTGTTGCATATAAAATGGCAACTTAATGGGTATCCACTCTCACCCACCGCTTGCTTGACCGGTGGAGGGTCGTTAGCCGAATGGGTTTGACAGGACTATAATTCTCCCTTCATTAAAAGTATTAATGATAAATACTAAGTAACTAAACTCTTAATAATTCCCAATCTTAGTTACTTAGGAAAATGTGAATAAGGTGCTAATCCATGAAATTACACTTTGCACTTTGTTTAAGTCAGTTATTGGAGCGTGTGTGGTTAACTGGCACACTAACTCGTATTTAACAAGGTAGGCAAAGGGTAACTTAATGTTTATCATAGTATCGATGGAGCGTATGTGGTTAACCGGCACATCGATTGAGGGGTAAACACTTAAGGATACCAAGTAATTTGCATGGTTACTTCACACCTTGTTTTGTGATCCTCGGCATCCCAGTCACAAAACCTGAAGGGCACACTCGAGATTGAAACATGCCATTGAACAGTTCAATGAATCTCAAAAGATCTAGGAGTTTCAAAACCAATTAAAACCTAATAATACATTTCGTTTATCTTGGTGGAAATTGGTGAATCGTCATTCACCTACCTTCAAATTGTTTTATAGCTTGGATTATAGCATACCTCTTCTAAGTTATAAAATAGTTTGTTGGGTCCTAGCCTTAATATTTCATATTGGGTGTCATATTAAGGACTTTAAGATCAACTATCTTGAATATCTCCTATAACATGTCTGGTTTAGACATTTATGATCTTCCCAAATCTCTTGAAACAAGCTTTCCTAAATGAAGATGATGTCCCATGGAAATCATACTTCTTTTCACCTCCTCCAATTATTCTCCCAAACCCACAAGTTCTTAAAAAGTTTAAGGTCACTCGAACCCTATTGGCAAGCGAAGGTCTAGGTGTGGTCACATCTTGGAGATGTAGTCACATATTGACAAGCCGGGAGAGTTGGGTGTCAAAGTCTTGAGAAAGTTGGTGGTTCAATCACTTTCTAAGTCACATTGTGAGTTCCTTTGGGACACCTATGAAATAGACTATGACAAGACCCTTAATGATCTTATCTATTTGTTAAGATCAACTTCCTTAAAACTTGATGGACATTGACAATAGTGACACAGGAAATCCAGAAAAGCGTTCTCTTCCCAGTGGAAAGGGATCGGCCATAGTCAACTCGGTTGTCCAAATGGTAAAGAGAAAAAGCTAAGTCTGTGATAGTCTCGTGTACCATTATCAAAGGGTCCATATGTTTATATTGCCAAAAGAAGGGGCATTGGTTGCGAAGCTGCCAAGTTTACCTAAGGATGTTAAAGTCAATAAGTTTGACTCTACTTCAGGTAAAGTCCACTATCTAACTTTGTTAAGTTTCTATTCTGAGATTCTTGATACATGATGAGACTGGGTCACATGGTGATGTTTAAGAATCAAAGAAAAGTGAAGAAACTTAAAGAAAGAATATGCTGAATCGGATCGCGTAGATGGATTTCTATCACGTAGTTTGAAGATCGGATTCTTGAGCTACTTCTTAGGAGTTATGAGATATTGCTTAGGAATAGATAACAACAATTTTTCATATGAATTGTAAGGACAAGTTCTTCCGCAAAGTTTTAAAATAAAAGGAAAATTTTGATTTTATTTATTTTAAAATATCCTTACAATGGCATTTGAGGAAAAATTGTTGCTTATAAAGATTCCATTAAGAGCAAGAGTGGAAATATGAAATTGATTCCTTCATTTGTGGTAATGTCTAAATTTACCAAATAAGGAAAGATTCTCATCATCCAAAGTCTCAATTGGATTGGGACTTGGAATCATGCAAGTTGTATAGCATGATGAATGAGAACTTTCAAGTATTGGAAAAATTAAGACTAATTACTTGTTCACATGGATGTGTGAGTCAAGTAATGGACTAAGGGATCGAGTACATAGTCATGTGCACTGATTAAGTCCACCACAAAAGATATAAGCTATTCGTCATAGTTTACTAAAGCTCAGTAAATATGATTATACTTACAAGCTTAAGTGTAACTCTGAGACATTAGAAAAGGTTCCAATGCATGGCAGAGCGAATAAGAAGAATCAAATTAGGCAGAAGGATAAAAGTTTCTCAAATCTGAAAAGATGGGAGAGTACTTCAGTATCAGTTTTGTGATCATCTTAATGATTAAGAAACCATATCAAAATTAGTTCTCTAAGGAAGTCTTAGTGCATTCTTATGACTAAGAAGAAGGGATCTTGAATTGTTGAAATGGTTAAATCAAGAAGATGAGTCATACTTCATTCCAATACAAGTATTAGACTCATACTCCAAGATTGTAACTTGAGTGACATGTCTCAAAGAAGTTTAAAACACTTGTCAAATGTAAGAGTAAAAGTTTTCTACTCTTGTACATTTGAAATTGGTAAGTTGTGATGTTTTGGATAAAACAAAGACCAACTTAGGCCAATTGTGTGAAGTGTTTTGTCTTGATTAGAATCCACACTATCTCTTGGATGTTTAACAAGAAAGTCTTATATGTCAAGAGGATAGTGGGAGTCTTAAAGGTCTTGAAAGTCTCAAGAACTAATCAAGAATAGAACCTGAAGTTCTTCACTAGCACACGACTTGAGGTTTATAACCTATCATGTTGACATATTCTGTGCCCATTCCAGTTAAAGTTGGCTTTGCATATGAGTTCTTAGGGTTCTCAATTTGTTGCACAACAACTTGGAAGCAATGGCAGGCCCTTGAGCTGCCAGGTGGCAAGAAATTAAGATTGAGTTCAGTCCATATGAGTTTGGATTTGTCATTATCCTTGTCTAGTGACTATGGTTTTGACAATTCACATGGATAAGAACACATACACCATTAAATCTAAGTGTCATAAGGTTTCTCTCCGATTCATGAAAATGATGGTGAGGAAACACTTTCACTAAGTAGATTTTAGCTAGAGAGCAATTGTGATATTTGGATTCTCAAACTCGTTAGTGGAGCGTGTGTGGTTTACCGGCACACTAACCTGGACTTGTGAGAAGTGGCAAAAAGGTCTAACCATAATGATTACGGCATCCCTCTTCATAATTGTTTAGACACACAAGTGTGCTATCTAAGGGAAGGTGTATGATTTTGATAAAGTTTTATCAAAGCAATCTAGTATCAGAAATCTGAACTTTGGTAAGAAAGTTAGCTGATTTCTGAGTACATGTCAAAGCTAGTGGGAGCATAAGTGTTATGCTAATAATCATCATGTTAGTGGGAGCATGATAATTATGATAAGTATTGCAAGTTAGCAATGTTAATTATAGAATACAAAAGGTTTCAATTGGAAAAGTGTTGTTTTGCTATAATTAAGGGAGAGGAAATTATACTTCATCTCAAATCTATAAGCTTAGATCGTGATGTATTCAATGTATCAAAACCTCATTAATTTTAATAATTCAAAATTTTTCTTATTTTTCTTATAAATTCAAACTTCTCAAAATTTTGAAATTTCATATTTAATTTTTTTTTAAATAAACCCATATAATACATGCACACCTAGTTTATAATGAAAACCCATCACCATTATTTATTTATTTATTTATTTATTTATTTATTTTGGAGTCAATATGAGACTCTTTCGTATAAATATGATATGTCTTTTACTGTCTATAGTTTATATCTCTTTTTTCCTTCATTTTCTTTGTCAAACACCTTAAGATAGGGCCTTCAAAAAAAAATTTAAGATAATATCATATTTTTGTTATATATAACTTAGTTGTAAGTTTCATAAATTTAGGTGGCTCTCGTACACTGGCCTCACCTCTAATCCTCCTAGAATTCTGTTTAAAGGATACATGGCAGGAATGCATGATTCATTAGCACCTCTAGCGAAAACTATAGAAATGTTTTATTGGATTATACAAGGAGAGGCCATCTTTGATATGTATTATGGTCTTCTTTTTTGCTTTTGTAGAGATGATGCAAGTTGGTTTTGTGTAGCAACTGTAATTTCGTTGTTCAATGTATGTGGTCCAATATGTTTTCATGTGACCCTTTGCTTTCTATTTACTCATGTGAAACTCTTTCATTGTCATTTTTCTTGGGATGATATTTAATTGCAACATGTTCAAATTAAACTCTTATAACTCACATCTAGCCTAGATTTCGAATGTCGAGGGTATAACATGTGCAAACCTTGATCAACCCGATTCTGATCAAGTTATAACCACATATATATTCAGTGACAATAACTTGGACCCGAGTGAACCACTTGAATATTGGGACCGATTTGGTCCAATTTAGCCCAAACAAGGCAAGATTGGTCCAATTTCAAAGAAAGCAAATAGAGCTAAAAAGAGGGAACAATAACTTCAACTTTCACCACTAGAATTAGTTGTGATCGATGGTTTTTATGGTTTTTAAAAATTGTCATAAATCGATCTAAAACAAAACTGACTAGGTTATCTATTATGTTAAGAAATCAACCAAGGATTGGATCTTGATTCTGATTCCGATGATCTTTTGTGTGTATTTAATTAATTATTGAACTATATTATTGATTGGTTGATAATGATGGGGCCCATCATCTATCCATTAAGGCGTAATAGGAATGCCTTACGTCTCACTCCACCAAGATTCAAGGCAACTTGTTGATAATGTTGATAGTATTAACTATATATTAGCAACTCTATTGAACTGTCTTCCTCCCTCTTCCCTATAAAAAGACTTGACTATCTTTCCAATTAAAGCTTAAATAAATGAAGCTAGACCCCCAAAACCTTAAATAAATAAAATATACAATCCTATGAATCAATTAAAAAAACAAACATGTTGAATCCTGAGAGTGTTAAGATTAGTATTTTTTTATTTTTACTTTGAGATATATATATATATCCGATACATGTCACATGTTAATAAGGTTGCTTCTCACGAGGACGATACAAATAGTTAGAACTTTTTATAATTATTGTTCGATAAACTCTCTTTCTAACCTTTGCTACTTGTAAAATAAAACTGCAATACGTTTCCACATGTTATTCAAATTAGGTGTTATTGATTGCATAATCAAATTTTGAATATTAAAATGTGATACACGAATAGTTATTGTAAATTTATTTGTTAGGTGAATTTGATTAGGCTTTAATGAAAAATATCTTACGGTTCGGTATTAAATAAATATTTATCTGGATCATGTTTGATTTTATTTTATATTTTCAAATAATATATTTGGCATCGTAGTCTACTCCAACTTACCTTAAACAATAATGGAGATGGACGATCACTTTTTTTTTGTATACGAAAGTACAATGGGAATGTGGGTCCAGAATTACCAAATTGATCCTTTTTTATGATGGTGTACCATGATCCAAAGTGAGCAATTATAGTGCCAAAAAAATATTCCCACTTGAGGTTGTTTCTATGCTGTAATTGTTGCTACCTAAGTGCTAGCGTAGCGTAGCTTTGCATCAATCAATCGCAATTAAGTAAGTTTAATTGTTAATGTTTCCAAGATTAAGTAGTTTAGTTTGATTGTATTTAGGTGATATATTTTAGAATAAAGTTATTGCGACAACTTAAAATTTTGTAAGAACTTAAAAAATAATAATCACTCGTTATATATATATATATATATATATATATATATATATATATATATATATATATATATATATATATATATATATATATATATATATATATATATATATATATAAAAGAGAACCATAATTATTGGTTCTTCAAAGAACCAAATCTTTTTTTTAATTTTTAGATTTTATTCTTTATCGAAAAAAAAAATTTAAAAATATCTAAATTCATATATTAACATTGGGAAAGTGAATTTTTTTTTTCAGATTCACCGTGTGAATCCAAATTCACGTTAATTTTCAAAAATTCAGATTGTGAATTTGACATAAAAAAAAATCGAATTTGATATCATTGTAAAACTGATAAAAAGTTATGAATTTCTGTATATTTAGTTTTTTTTTTTATAAAAAATAAGTTCTAAAATTTGATAAAAAGATTGGTTCCCTGGTTAATTATGGTTCTCTATTCAATTTCACCCTATATATATATATATATATATATATATATATATATATATATATATATATATATATATATATATATACCCGATTGTAAAGAGTCTTATTGGAAAGAACGTTTTATTGCTGGCCTTCCAAAACTCTTTGCGGAAAGAGTTCGACAAAAATTAAGAGAAAATTTTAATAATACCATCCCTTATCAAAATCTAACTTATGGAGATTTAATAAACTATATTAATAAAGAAGGATTAGCAGTTTGTGCTGATCTTAGGTTTAAAGAAAAACTCAAAAAAGATAGAATTAACAGTAAAAATGAATTGGGAAAATTTTGCCAACAATATGGTTATCAACCCTTGAATGGTCCGTCTACTTCAAAATCTAAAGTATTTAAGAAAAGATCTTCAAAATATTTCAGGAAAAAGAAATATAATCTTCCAAAAAATTATAAAAAGGGTAAAGATTACGCTTCGAAATCTAAAAAACCTTATAGACTAAATTATAAAAAATCTAAAAGAAAATCAAAAGATATTATTATTTGTCATAAATGTGGGCGTAATGGTCATACAGCAAATAATTGTTATGCTAAGACAAAAATAAATGAGTTAAATCTCTCTGAAGACTTGAAAGAACAAATAAAAAAATTTATTTTAAATACTGATTCAGATTCCGATGAAAGTATTTTTGACTTTCAAACAAATGATTTAAATATTCTCGAAAATACGACTTCAAGTTCTGAAGATTCTGATATTTGCGAGTGTATTGGTAAATGTCACTGTAACAATTTAATCAATGTAATCACTAGTGGCTCCATTAATGTTCTTTCACAAGATGATAAAGATCTTTTAAACTCTCTTGATTCTATAAAAGATAAAAATATCCAAGAATTGCTAATAAAACAGATGCTTAATAAAACTAATAACATAACTCCTGCTAATAATGAAAATTTTAATTTAAAAAATATATACGAAAGATTTACTGAAGCAAAGCCAATTTCTATGCAAGAATTTCAAGAAGAATTAAAAATAGTAAAACAAGAAATAAAAGAAATAAAAAATAAAATTTTAATTTTAGAAAAGGAAAAACCTTCTACTTTTAAAAACAAAAATATAGAAATTAATAACAAAGAAGAAAATAAAATTGAAAATGTAACTATTGGTAAACTTATAAATAATCAAGTTTCTCAAAAATTGAACACTCAAATTACTTTAGTTAAGGATAATTTTAAAATCAACCTAACTGCTTTAATTGATAGTGGTGCTGATATGAATTGTATTCAAGAAGGAATTTTTCCTACACAATTTTATGAAAAAACTACATCTAGACTTACTGGTGCTGGAGGTACAAAATTAATTGTAAATTATAAAGTTTCTGATGTTCATATTTGTAATGACCAAGATTACTGTTATAAAACTCACCTAATTTTAGTAAAAGATCTCTCTTCTCTTTTAATTCTAGGAACACCTTTCATTACAAAACTATATCCTTTTATGGTTCATGATGATGGTATAAGAACCAATGTTTTTGGAAAAGAAATTATATTTAAATTTTGTGAACCTCCTCTATATTCAACGATTAATGTCCTTAATTATAAAACGCAACAAGCCGAATATCTTATTAACGAAATAAATAATGTTCGAATAACTAATCAATTAAGTGATAATAATATTCAAAATAAAATAATCGGATTAAAATTAAAATTTGAAAAAAATGTTTGTTCTAATATTCCTAATGCCTTTTGGAATAGAAAGCAACATATTGTAAAACTACCATATATAAAAAATTTTAATGAAAAGGATATTCCTTCAAAATCTAGAGCCATTCACATGAATAATGAATTAGAAAGTCATTATAAAAATGAAATTCAAGATTTAATAAATAAAAAACTCATAAGACCTTCTAAGTCACCATGGTCTTGTTCAGCATTTTATGTTATGAGTGCTGCAGAATTAGAAAGAGGATCACCAAGATTAGTTATCAATTATAAACCTTTAAACAAAGTTTTAGAATGGATTCGTTATCCTATTCCTAATAAACAAAATTTGCTAAAAAATGCTTTATGATTCAAAAATATTTTCAAAGTTTGATATGAAATCAGGATTTTGGCAAATACAACTTCATGAGGAAGATAAATACAAAACCGGTTTTAATGTTCCCTTTGGACATTTTGAATGGAATGTAATGCCTTTTGGATTAAAAAATGTTCCTTCTGAATTCCAAAATATTATGGATGATATCATAACTCCTATAAGTAGTTTTGTTATTGCTTATATCGACGATGTCCTAATTTTTTCAAAATCAATTGATCAACATTTTAAACATTTAAATCAATTTCATGATTTAATTTATCAAAATGGTTTAGCTGTCTCTGCAACAAAAATGCATTTATTTAAAAATGAAATTCGTTTTTTAGGACATGATATTGTCAAAAACACTATTAGACCTATAACAAGAAGCTTGCAATTTTCTACTAAATTTCTTGATGAAATTAAAGATAAAAAACAACTTCAAAGATTTTTAGGATGCTTAAATTATATCCATGATTTTTTCAAAGATTTAGGGATCATATGTAAACCGCTTTATAATCGATTAAAAGACAATCCTGAACCATGGACTCAAAAACATACAGATATAATTAAATATATAAAACAAAAGGTCCCTACTTTGCCATGTTTAAATTTACCTCATCCCGATGCCAAAATCATAGTTGAAACCGATGCTAGTGATATTGGATTCGGAGGAATTTTAAAACAAAAATTTGTTAACTCAACTGAAGAGCAATTGGTTCGATATTACTCTGGTGCATGGAATGATACACAGAAAAATTATTCAACTGTCAAAAAGGAAATATTAAGCATTGTTTTATGTATTAAGAAATTTGAAGATGATTTATTTATGAAAAGTTTTTTATTAAGAATAGATTGTCAATCTGCAAAAAGTATTTTGGAAAAAGATGTAAAAAATATTATTTCCAAGCAAATTTTTGCTCGTTGGCAAGCCCTCTTAGGTAACTTTGATTTCGAAATAGAATTTATAAAAGGAGAAAATAACTCGCTTCCTGACTTTCTTTCTTGAGAATTTTTGCAGGGAAAATGAGTTCGTCGTCCTCTTCCAAACATGATGACAAGAAGCCAGTCTCTCAAAATCTTGTTCCAGCCTCTCAAAAGCTAGTTCCATTTCAAAATCAAAATCGTTTTTCTCCTTTAACACCTACTTCTAAGAATTCACAACTTTATTCTAATATCCTTCAGTCAAAACTTGTTACTCCAAAAGTTACTTCAACCGACACAATAAGCCCTTTTGCAAAACCTATCACTCCTCAAACTCAAAAATCTGTTACTCCTAGCCATTCTACAAAAACTCCTTGTGTTCTTAATCCAAATTTCCTAAGAGTTCAAATTCTTGAAGATTTTCAAATCCATAAGTTACACCAAGGTTTTCATATTCTCACCAATCATCTCTTTGGACAAGGAAAAACCTTTTATGTTGATTCATATAAAACCCGAGAATATTATCAAGCTATTTTGCAAAAATCTGGTTCAGTCAATTTTGTTCATCGTTCTAATTTTAAAGAGGGAAACATTGATTTTAGCAAAGCTCATATTATCAAAATCATTTCTCCAGAAAGTTGGGTTCCAAACCTTCACTCTGAAAAACCTCTTATAAGTTATCCTGCTTATCCCAAATTTTCTTACTATGATTACCAAGACGCCTGGACTAAGGCATTCTTTATTCGGAATTATTCACATTCATGGTTTATCTTCTTTGATTTGAACTTCAATTGTGAATATCCAAGATGGTTTATCAATTGGTACAAATATATGGGTATTCTTCCAAATTGTTTACCAAAAGAAATTTACGTTGGATATCTCAAATTTAAAGAATTGTTTATTCAACAAATTCCAGAATTTGAATACATGTTACAATTCACTATGATATTTAAAGTTCCATGGATAATGTCTTGGACTTTTCATTATCAAGAAGCAAAGAACTCCTCTCCTCCCTGGCTTAATCGCCAATTTCGCTCAAAATGGTGGGATAAAATGAAGATTTCTCAAGCTAGTGAACAAGCAGTAATTAAACATTATCAAGAAATATATATTCAAAAACCAGAAGTCGAAGCCACTTTTATCAACAGCCTTCCCAAAAGTGATGTGGATCTAATTGCAAGAATTAAAGATGCTGCTACCTCTTCTCCCGAAGAACTTCAAAAATTACTTCAAGAAATTCGCCAAACTCCATCAGTTTCTGACGATTCTCCAAAATCTATAAAGAATGATTTATTTGAAGACGCTCAAGACCCTTTTGATGATCCTTATGAAGAATAAGAAATCATTATCCATAAATTTGATGTAATACTTTAAATGTAGGATATTTCGTTTCTTCTATTATCAAAATTTCGTTTTTCAAGTACGAATACATGTATACTATGTAGGTATTTATGTATTTATGTATAAACAATTTTTATCAAAATTATTATCAAAATTATTATCAAATCTATAATCAATGATGACATAAAGACAAAAAACTTTAGAAGATGCTCTATAATGGCTTGCTTTATCAAAAGAAGATGGTCATTGATTACAAATGACAATTGTTTCAAAAGATGAATGACAACCACTTTCAAGGACAACCACTTACAAGTAATTATTGATTGGCCATGGATTCTTACGGCAAAAAATTATCACTAGATGATTTCAAGACTTTGAAGACTCCAAGATGATTATAAATAGAGACTATCCTTTAGTTGAAGACATAAGAAAAAATTCATTCTCTAAAAAATGTTCATCCCATGTCTAAAAAATCTCCAAGAGTCTCTCTTTCTACTAGTAGATGTTCAAAGTCTTTAGATTTTCAAATAATTCTTTCTCCAGAAGTATGTACTGATTGTAATTCAAGCCTAATTCAAGAAGGTATTATCTAAAATATTTTATCGTTGGGTTGTTTTTATTTCTCTATGATAATTTCATTTCGAGTTATTCTAACTATTAATTCTACAAGATTTGAAATTTTTGTTAAAATAGTACTCGTTTTTAATAATCAAATTAATCAAATTCATGGTTAAATCATTTAATTATGTCTAGCAAAATCTTGATGAATTGTATTCCTAATAGAAATATTATTTTAAAAATACAGCAAATCCAAGAATCTATTAATAACTCTGAGCAAAATCTTAAAGATTCTTATAAACCTAATAATCAAGGCACAATTTTAAACAATAATCATATTCATGATGTTAGACGATTCATAAGAGCAAGTATTAAAATTCGTTACAAACAGATACGTTATCTAAAAACAAAACTAGTCATTTTCTAGTTCTAAAATTGATAATTAGTACAGGAAAAATGGTATCAGAGCCAAGAAAAGTTTTTGGGGTGGTTATGCATGATATATTTACTTCAAATTTATTTAAATTTGGTTTAATATCCTATAAGAAATATATAAGTTTTAATAAGCATGATTCAGAGACAAGACCAGTGATTGGTTGGATTAGCGTAAAGCGCGTAGATAAGGACGTAAGTCGCGGTGCCGGACCACAATCATCGTCGGGACGAATCCCCTCTGCTCACCATTATTAAAACAAGTAAGTTTTCTTACAGAATTTTAAAACAAAATTAATTAAATATGAGTAAATTTTCAGGCATACTATCCAAAAAATATATTCTTGGTAAAAATATCAATAATGAACAAGATAATGATGATAATCAAATAAATTCTATTGAAGAAACCGTTAATAACATAGAACAAAGTTTGAATAATTGGACAATACCTAAAACTAATATTAATACAATATATAAAATAGGAACTTTTGATTACTTTCAAGGTTATTCTATTAAAATGACAGAACAAACTTTGTCTATTGGTCAAAACCAACAAAATTTACATTTGTTATCATCACGATCTATTCTAGAGCATAGAACGAAATATAAATTTTTACATGTCGGTTTAGTCCAAATTGCTATCAAGCCTCTATTTAGAATTGGAATAGATGCCCCTGTTCTCCTTATTTTAAGAGACAAGAGACATAAAGATTTTCAAAATTCTATTTTAGCTATGGCTGAAACAAATATTGCTAACGGACCTATTTATTTCAATTGTTATCCGAATTTCTCTGTAGGATTATTTGATAAAAATATTTTAGATACTTTGGTTTTAACTATAGAAACAAAAAATTTAGAATTTAAAGATGATACAAAGCCTTTAGCAATAATTTATCGTGTTTGTTACAAAACTATGACAACTACACTTGAACCAAAAACACGTTTATCAAGTCCTAGAAATGAAACAATTATTTTTGAAGCAAATACTAACCATACCAAAGTTCATACACCAAAAAGATTAAAATGGTCTGATATAACCCAATCATGTAATTGGAACTTACAAAATGTTATTGATCCAAAACCATTAGACTCTTCAAAACAAATCTCAAATATTATTGAATATAATGATGGTTCTGTAGATATAAATTTTTCTTCCTTAAATATTTCATCATCCAGATTATCAACTTCTTTTATTCCAGAAACAGGCTCTTCAAAATCTTCGTTATTAAAGTCGAGATCTTTAAAACTAAAAACTATTGACTATACTAATTCTATTCCCAAACCAATATATCAAGATGATCAAAATAGTGAAAATAGTCTTCCTAGTCCTACTAAATCAGATTTTATTGATGAACTTCAAAATTTTAAACAACAATTATGAGTTCTAAAATACAAATTAATTGTTCACAAAATAATAAGCTTTGGGCTAATATGTTAAAAAGGCATTGGAAGATAAATTCTAATATATGCAAAACAATTCAACATTTAGAAGAAACTAAAACTCATGAAAATTATAATTTATACAAAATATCTCCATATACTAATAAATATAATAAACAAATAGAAAAAATTTCTAGGCTAAAGATAGGAATAAAAAAATATGAAAAATCAAGAAGTCATAATTTAGAATCGATAAAGCATATTTCTTCAATCCTAACAAAAACAACATGTTAAAATGAATTTCTCAAATTTAGAATATCAAGTTGATTTTGATTACTTAAAAAATATTGAGTATTATAAAGATTATAACCATAAAAAAAGAGCTTGGCACGAAGAAAATTTTTCATACTACTTAAGATTTCTCCATTTAGGCCTTTGGGAAGATTATGTCTTATCAAATAAAATTCATTCTCTTTTTTTTCAATGGTTTGAATAAATTTATGCCCCTAAACATAAAATAAATTACCCATTTAAAAATGATTCTATCACTCCCATTTTAGAGAAAAAATATAAAGATATTATTTCTAATAAAGAAATTATTGCTAATTTTCCACCAAAAGGAGAAATTATTATTAACGATATGTTTATTGCAACTCCTTTAGTTCAAGCCCCAAATCAATTAACTACTGAAAAGGGTCTTCAAAAATTTATTTACCAAAATAATTATGCAAATGAAACCTTATCTAGTATTACCGAGCATTTAGTTAAAATTGAAGAAAAAATTTTCAAAGATAAAAACATTAACAAGCAAGATATGGCAAGCACTAGTAATTTAAGTTTTGTTCCTTGTCAAATCGATGATAATTTTAATCTAGGAAATACAGATTTAATTAACGAATTAGAAAAAAGACTTTCAAAACTTCATATATCAAACACTAATAATATTAATACTCTTACGAATGAAGAATCTGAAAATAGTGATATTAATAGTGAAACAAAATTTGAAACTCTTGCTCAACAATTTGATACAAATGATGATATTAATCAACTCACTAATGACTTTTCAAATCTTAATAAAATTCATCAATCAAAGCAAAGCACTTTCGGAAAAAATCCAAAACCAACCATAAGAAATTATTGGAATAGACCCTCTCTTCCAGATGTTCAACTTGAAGAACGAAGTTTTCAATTTGATCGTTCTCAATATGATGGTAATTCTGTTTATGAATAGAATATTGATGGCCATTCTGAACATCAAATTATGAATATTGTACAAGAAATGACTATGGCTGCTAATGCTTATAAAGCTCATAATAATACTCAACTCCAAATTGTTAATATTATTACTTATGGTTTTACTGGCAGTCTTAAAGGCTGGTGGGATTTCTATATTTCACAAGAAAAAAAGGATTATATTTTATCTGCTAAGAAAACTATTATAAAACAAGAAAATAATCAACAAATACAAACGTTTGAAGATGATATGGTTAACACTTTAATTTTTGCTATTATCAAAAACTTTGTAGGGGATCCTACTACTTTTCAAGAAAAAAACTTCATAAATTTTAATGAATTTACATTGCAGAAAACTTACTGATTTTAGATGGTATAAAGATAATTATCTTGTTAAAGTTTTTTCAAGACCCGATTGTAAAGAGTCTTATTGGAAAGAACGTTTTATTGCTGGCCTTCCAAAACTCTTTGCGGAAAGAGTTCGACAAAAATTAAGAGAAAATTTTAATATACCATCCCTTATCAAAATCTAACTTATGGAGATTTAATAAACTATATTAATAAAGAGGGATTAGCAGTTTGTGGTGATCTTAGGTTTAAAGAAAAACTCAAAAAAGATAGAATTAACAGTAAAAATGAATTGGGAAATTTTAGCCAACAATATGGTTATCAACCCTTGAATGGTCCGTCTACTTCAAAATCTAAAGTATTTAAGAAAAGATCTTCAAAATATTTCAGGAAAAAGAAATATAATCTTCCAGAAAATTATAAAGAAGGGTAAAGATTACGCTTCGAAATCTAAAAAACCTTATAGACTAAATTATAAAAAATCTAAAAGAAAATCAAAAGATATTATTATTTGTCATAAATGTGGGCGTAATGGTCATACAGTAAATAATTGTTATGCTAAGACAAAAATAAATGAGTTAAATGTCTCTGAAGACTTGAAAGAACAAATAAGAAAAATTATTTTAAATACTGATTCAGATTCCGATGAAAGTATTTTTGACTTTCAAACAAATGATTTAAATATTCTCGAAAATACTACTTCAAGTTCTGAAGATTCTGATATTTGCGAGTGTATTGGTAAATTTCACTGTAACAATTTAATAAATGTAATCACTAGTGGCTCCATTAATGTTCTTTCACAAGATGATAAAGATCTTTTAAACTCTCTTGATTCTATAAAAGATACAAATATCCAAGAATTGCTAATAAAACAGATGCTTAATAAAACTAATAACTCTGAGCAAAATCTTAAAGATTCTTATAAACCTAATAATCAAGGCACAATTTTAAATAATAATCATATTCATGATGTTAGACGATTCATAAGAGCAAGTATTAAAATTCGTTACAAACAGATACGTTATATATATATATATATATATATATATATATATATATATATATATATATATATATATATTAGATCTATGTCCTTAGGTTTTTACCATAAATATTTAGTGAATTTAACACTTTTAGTCCTTAAAAACAAAGCTTTTATATTTTTTTTTTTTTTGATTAAGTTTTTGTGCTTTTAGGGTTTTGACACAAATCTTTAGTAACTTTGATACTTTTCTGTCGCAGTGAAAATTTTTATACTTTGGTGTTTTTGCCACAAAACTTTAATGAATTTGACACTTTTCGTCATTGTAGTCAAAACTTTTAAATTTTGACATAAAAAAACACAAAAAAACTTCCTTTAAAATTTTGTCACCATATTTTCCCAACTTTGGCAACTTTCACATTATTACCACAACATTTTGAGATTTTCGGCACTAGTGTTCATTCTTTTGGTTAGTGTACACTTTTGACATCTAATTTTAACGGTTGTGAAGGTCATCATTAATATTGAAAAACAGCGATTAAGACATATGTAGGATAAAAATTGATGATTTTGTAATTTGAAATGTGTGTGTATATATATACACACACACACACACATACACTATAATAAATAAAGATCCATTTTGCCACATGTCAATCTCTCAGTAATTTTGATATTTATCATTGTATAATATTTTTAAAATAAATAATATCCACATGTCAATTTTTGATTTTTTCAATTTTTAAAATTAAAAAGCCACATAATACTTATACTTACATATGTAAACTATTAAATGTAATAAATGTGATTGTAAATTGTAATTAATAAACTTTTTTATTTCTTAATTAAAAATTTTATTTTAAAAATATTTATTGTTTATACTTTGTTATTTATTTATTTTTAAATCAACCCTTGTAATACACGGGTCTTACACATAATGTGTGTGTATATATATGTATATATATATATACATATATATATATATATATATATATATATATATATATATATATATATATTAAGTATATTATAAAACATATGGTTATCAACCCTTGAATGGTCCGTCTACTTCAAAATCTAAAGTATTTAAGAAAAGATCTTTAAAATATTTCAAGAAAAAGAAATATAATCTTCCAGAAAATTATAAAAAGGGTAAAGATTACGCTTCGAAATCTAAAAAACCTTATAGACTAAATTATAAAAAATCTAAAAGAAAATCAAAAGATATTATTATTTGTCATAAATGTGGGCGTAATGGTCATACAACAAATAATTGTTATGCTAAGACAAAAATAAATGAGTTAAATGTCTCTGAAGACTTGAAAGAACAAATAAGAAAATTATTTTAAATACTGATTCAGATTCCGATGAAAGTATTTCCGACTTTCAAACAAATGATTTAAATATTCTCGAAAATACTACTTCAAGTTCTGAAGATTCTGATATTTGTGAGTGTATTGGTAAATGTCACTGTAACAATTTAATAAATGTAATCACTAGTGGCTCCATTAATGTTCTTTCACAAGATGATAAAGATCTTTTAAACTCTCTTGATTCTATAAAAGATAAAAATATCCAAGAATTGCTAATAAAACAGATGCTTAATAAAACTAATAACTCTGAGCAAAATCTTAAAGATTCTTATAAACCTAATAATCAAGGCACAATTTTAAACAATAATCATATTCATGATGTTAGACGATTCATAAGAGCAAGTATTAAAATTCGTTACAAACAGATACGTTATATATATATATATATATATATATATATATATATATATATATATATATATATATATATATATATATAAGTTCTATGGAAAACGAATAACTAGAACAACATGTGCTACACCGATAATCAAATGACATGTGTCCATATATATATATATATATATATATATATATATATATATATATATATATATATATATATAAGATCTATGTCCTTAGGTTTTTACCATAAATATTTAGTGAATTTAACACTTTTAGTCTTTAAAAACAAAGCTTTTATATATTTTTTTTTTTGTTTTGATTAATTTTTTGTGCTTTTAGGGTTTTGACACAAATCTTTAGTAACTTTGATACTTCTCCGTCGCAGTGAAAAGTTTTATACTTTGATGTTTTTGCCACAAATCTTTAATGAATTTGACACTTTTCGTCATTGTAGTCAAAACTTTTAAATTTTGACATAAAAAAACACAAAAAAACTTCCTTTAAAATTTTGTCACCATATTTTCCCAACTTTGGCAACTTTCACATTATTACCACAACATTTTGAGATTTTCGGCACTAGTGTTCATTCTTTTGGTTGGTGTACACTTTTGACATCTAATTTTAACGGTTGTGAAGGTCATCATTAATATTGAAAAACAACGATTAAGACATATGTAGGATAAAAATTGATGATTTTGTAATTTGAAATGTGTGTATATATATATACACACACACACACACACACACACACATACACTATAATAAATAAAGATCCATTTTGCCACATGTCAATCTCTCATGAATTTTGATATTTATCATTGTATAATATTTTTAAAATAAATAATATCCACATGTCAATTTTTGATTTTTTCAATTTTTAAAATTAAAAAGCCACATAATACTTATACTTACATATGTAAACTATTAAATGTAATAAATGTGATTGTAAATTGTAATTAATAAACTTTTTTATTTCTTAATTAAAAATTTTATTTTAAAAATATTTATTGTTTATACTTTGCTATTTATTTATTTTTAAATCAACCCTTGTAATACACGGGTCTTACACATAGTGTGTGCGTATATATATATATATATATATATATATATATATATATATATATATTAAGTATATTATAAAACATATTTAACTTTTCTTGAAATTTAAGAGGTACATGCTTGATAACTTAATGTACAAATCTGGTATGCGAAAACCACTCATCTTTTTATGAATAAAAGCTAATTATCTTAACTATATTATAAAGTTATTCAAATGATATTCTCATTAACGATT
Source organism: Lactuca saligna (assembly GCF_052625555.1). Lineage (NCBI taxonomy): Eukaryota > Viridiplantae > Streptophyta > Magnoliopsida > Asterales > Asteraceae > Lactuca > Lactuca saligna. The sequence continues at coordinate 89,195,821 of NC_136424.1, read as the reverse complement.
CATATGATCCTATAGGTTCCTTAATTGAGTTTGTGTATCCTTCAATTTTAAAGAACTATAGCAATACAAATTATTTCGAAGAAAGAGCGATACTTGCTACAAAAAATAAAGTTGTTCAGGAAATAAAAGATCATTTGCTTAACAAGTTTCTAGTAGATGAAGTTGAATATTTATGTTCAGACAACATATGTGAATCCAAATTTGTCCATGATCAGTTTGATGCAAATTTATACTCTCTTGATGTATTAAATGGTCTCAAAGTATCCAGTTTTACCAAATCATAAGTTAGTTTTAAAAATTGGTGTTCCAATAATGTTACTAAGAAATATTGATCAGAAAAATGGCTTATGTAATGGCACAATACTACCGGTGTTATCATTGGGCAAACGTGTTATTGAGACACATATAATAACTGGAACTAATACTGGAAACCAGACTTTTATTCCAAGAATGTCTTTAACTCAATCAGAAAAAAAAAGATTCCCTAACCACTTGGGTTGTGGTGACTTGGTAAGGAATGTGGAAGATATGGTGGATAACCTATTCACCCATGTTCAAATCCTGGCACCACTTAGCCCTTCTGGCCAGGGAGGTTCGCCTGCAGTGACTCCAGGGCATGAGACAAAGCTTTATGTTTGCAGCGGGGGATTAATCGTTGCGCGAAAGCTGGCCCGGAAACCCTCGTTAGGGAAGTTCCCTTTCCAAAAAAAAAAAGATTCCCTTCAAATTCACAAGAAGACAGTTTCCTTTGGCCGTATGTTTTGCAATGACTATTAATAAAAGTCAAGGACAATCGTTATCAAATTTTGGTTTGTTTCTCAAAGATCTAGTTTTTTCACATGGACAATTGTATGTTGCTTTATCTAGAGTTCAAGACAGAGAGAGATTAAAATTATTAATTTTACATAAAGATGGAAAACTCACAAATAAAACTTCCAATGTTGTTTCTAAGGAAGTTTTTCAAAATTTGTAGCAAACTTTTTTGTAGCATATTTTATTCATTTATAGCAAATCACACTTAATCCATCATATTACTTTATTTATTTATAATTTCGTAATGTTTTTTTTATGTTAATTTCATTACACACATTGGTAATGCATCATCTACTTATGTCCAACAAGAATCATATACCAAAAATAAAGGTTTTCAAAAATCTCCATTGTTAATTAAATACTTATCATTTAGTTTGTAATTAAATACTTACAAATCAAAAAGTTATTGAAAAATGCAATATTACAATTCATAAGTTATCAAAATTAATGAAATATTATTTTATTAAATAATTAAGTTTAAATTCAATTAAAAATCAACACCCGCGGGTTCCACGGGTTTTAACCTTGTGTGTGTGTGTGTGTCTATATATATATATATATATATATCTTAAGTATATTATAAAACATATTGAACTTTTCTTGAAATTTAAGAGGTATATGCTTGATAACTTAATGTACAAATCTATTATGCGGAAACCACTCATCTTTTTATGAATAAAAACTAATTATCTTAACTATATTATAAAGCATATTTAACTTTTCTAGAAATTTAAAATGTACATGTTTGATAACTTAATGTACAAATCTGATATGCACAAACCACTCATCTATTTATGAACTAAAACTGATTATGGTAAAAGAATAATCAACGAAAATATTTAAGAAATGAAACATCAGTTGTTTTTTTTTTCTTTTTAATGTGGGCATGATGTTTGCCCAAATTTTAGACATGAAAATTTTCTAACATGTCATCTAGGTGCGAGACCCGTATATTAAACGGGTTGATTTAAAAAAAGATTAAATATTAAATTAAAATGTAAACAGAAAATATTTTTTTATGTACAACTTTAAAATAAGAAATGAAGAAACGTATTTATTGTAATTTAATATATATATATATATATATATATATATATATATATATATATATATATATATAACTTTAATTTTAAAATTTGAAACAAACCAAAAATTGAGAAATTAATAATATTTATTTAAAAAATAACACAAAATTACAAGTGTCAAAACTAATAAAAGATTGAAATATAGCAAAAAAAATCTTCATTTATTAAGGATGATTTATCCATTTTAAAAGTAAACCATTCGACGTGTAATAGTCATGCATGTTAAATCGACTTTTATTTTAATCTGAAACTAAGAATTTGAAAAACATAAGGTAAAACAAAAGTTATTACACCACCCTTTCAAATTTGAAAAATGCAACACAAAAACGAATTTGATCATGTTTTGGTTTTAGACGGGGGTTTAAATCAAACCAAAGATCAAAATTTTAAGAGATCTACCTCCAATAAAGCAAAAGCTTAAGATTGTTTATAACAACTTTAAGGATGTAAAACCATGTTAAGTCTAAAAAGTATCAATTTATTATGTAACTCGGATGAAGATAACGAAAAGCAAGCGGGGAAGATTATTTGATCAAATGATTCCATTTTTCCATGGATGTTATAAATGTAGTTGATAATTCTTAATGGTGATTTTAAAGGAATCCTTATCTGATTGTAGGAATCCTTATCTCATCAATTTTACCTCATCTTTAATATTGTCTTAATCTATGTATTTAGGGTAAATTATACCAATAGTCCCTCGTGTATATATATCAGAAAACGTGTTTAGTTTTTATTTTCAAAAATTAATTCGAACCATCTCTCGTTTGCTTAAAACTTGCACGCTTCGTTCCTCTGGATATAAAAAGACTCTTTTGCCCTTATTTATTTCTTTTTTGATATGTTTATTAATTTGAAATTATTAATCTATTAAAAATATTTAATTAAATATAAACATCATCGTCACTATTGATTAAATGTCATATTTTTTCCCAGTTCTTTCTCAACTTCAACTACCACCACTTATCACCACCAGCAACCACCACTTTTCACTCTTATTTCTCTCACCACCTATTTCGGAAGATATGCCTTATATACGACCACTATTGAGCACATCCCACATTTTTCCTTCCCAAAAATCCGACGACCACCTAAATTTAATAAACAAGAACCTGAAATCAAATCTAACTAAACCCTAGACTTGAAAATCAAACTATAAACATGTAAATAGAAACCCATTAGTTGTAGTATAAGAAAGAGGATTCAAAATCAAACGCATTGGTGGTCACCCCAAATCCCGCTGTTGTCGAAGAACCTCAGATCGATGATGCTGACCACCAACAAAAGTGAAGAATCAAACCTCCGAAAACCACCCCTTCATCTTGGACACTTTATTTCTTATGTTACTGATTCCCAAATAGGCGGTGGATCTCAATCAGAAACCTTAGGTGGCGGTTCGAAACCCTAGGCGGAGGTAACGTTTCCATCTTTATGTAGAAGCCGTCGGAAACCCCCCCCCCCCTTTATGATGTCATAAATCTGGACTTTACTCTTCTATTTTTTTGACAACATCTCCATTAATGGTTTGGATTCAAAGAAAGATGACAGGTGCGACGGAGACGGAGAGGGGAACACCGAGAGTCTTGGTCCATACGGAGAGGGGATCACCAGGGTCACTATGATGAGTCTATTTCATCTAAACAAGACATCGAAAAAGCAACAATTACAACAAAATCGAAAACCCCCTAACCTTATTCCATTAGAGAAGCAGATCAAAGATTAGAATCCGAGAAGAGGCATCGATATGAAATTGATATCCTCATTGCTGGGGCTGAGGGAATTGGTTGGAGATGGTGATAAATGGAGAGAAAGGTTCGCCGGAGGTAGAGACGATGGTGGTTACCGACGATTTGGGTCTGTACTTTCCCTCTCATCGAATTTGTGTGTTTATTTCCGATTAAAAATGTGGGGAAAGTGAAGGGACTTTATTTTTTTAAAAAAATATATAATAATAATAATAATAATAATAATAATAATAATAATAAGGGTCAAAACATTAAGTTAATTATAAAATAAAAACACAAGGGCATTATCGTAATTTTAATTCTTGAACAAACCAAGTTCGCAATAAAATCGCCTTTGAGGGATGAACCATACAAGTTGAAAACAAACGAGGGATGGTCTGAGTTAAAATTTGAAAATAGAGACTAAACGTGCATTTTGGCACATGCACGAGGGATGTATGATGTAATTTACCATATTATTTATCTTCTTTTAGTTTACTTGGAGCCTAAAGAATTAACTTGTATATGTATTGACTTCATTGAATGAATGAAATTTTGGAACAATCAAAATTTTTATTGTGTTATAACCCCAATGAAACATCATTGAAGATGACCGGAGAGAAAGCAGAATCATCGAAGGGATATGCTGGGTCGTGCCAATGGTTGGAGCAACATAGGGGATGGCTTCGAGCCTATAATTTTCTAGGACCCAAATCTGCGAAAGATTAGAGTAGAAGCAACATGTGGTAAAAACGGAATTAATTGGAGCTAAAAAAACATCGGGAATACAAAAATATTAATATTCAATTCTATATTGTAGTGTTTAGCAGTTCAGCTCTCAGTCTCTCACTCTCTAGTCACACCTTTTTCCATGTTTTTACTTATGGTACTCGATGATTAGTCAACTAGAAAGAATCAAAAAATCTCCAACAATTTTTCTTAAAATTGATACATATATAAAAAAGAGAATATTGGCTTTTGAAAATCGATCTCCGTTTGATTGATTGATTTTTGTCTTTGGAAACAAACAAACACTAAGTCTAATTTTTTTATTATGATTTATAAAGTCTAATTTCCAAGATTTTCACTTTCTGAAGTTTAATTTATGAAAATCGTTTTTTTGATTTTGCGTTCTGAAGTCTTATTTCTTGATTCTTATTTTATTGTTTTCTAAAAATTGATTTATTGTACGTGTGATTCTAGATTTTCTGAATTTACTGATTCTGAAAACTGGTACCTTATAAAAATAAATTTCTTCTTTTCATGATTAATTATTTTAGTCATTTTGTTGTTTCTCTGAAAACTTATTTGTTATATTCCTAATGTTTAAAATGGATATATAATTTTATTGATTTCCGATTCAATGATTTTGAATATCCGGTTCTTGTTTCACTTAATTTTTTTATTACTAGGTTTCTTATTTTTCTATTCATTTTCTTAGTTAAATTAGAAAAGTAAGAGAAGCAATCTTGTTGGTTGTTACTTTTTTTATTTCATATTTCATAATTTACATCAATTGACATCACAAGTAGGTGTTTGTTTGTTTACTTCTTTTTTTGTTCATTATTATTGTTTTATTTAAGTTTAAAATAGCAAAATGTTGCCTAAAAACATTTTTTGGAATTGAAAAAAAGAAAAAAAACAAAAACAAAAACTCAAACAACTAATACTATCTCTAAAGGGATATGTGGATAAATTTATGAAAAAAATTGATACTTATAATGCTAATTATACCAATAAGAATGACAATTGCATGAATGTGACTGTTAATGTCCTTGAGATCGGCTTTCTTTACAAATTTTTTATTATTGTAAATGATCTTATATTTTTATTTTGCTTGAGGCCTCGAATCTATTTGGATTGGCCCTGGGGATATGGAGGAGACATCGACTTAAACTCTCCCTATTAATCCACACCTCAAAATAGCCCTTACAGATGCAAGTGAATGATGCGCTGACGAACAACAACTACAACGACTTGGCTCAAGAGATGAAGAACTTCCATTTTTACATAAACAATATCGGGTTCTTCAATGGAACAATCGATAGACCAGAAGAAAATTCACCATATTATATGATGTGGATGTGTTGTGATGTCATGATAAAGGGATGGCTGACCACCACCATGGAGAAAAACATCAAATCAAGTGTAAAGTATGTAGACACGACCAAGGAAATTTGGGTTGATCTTGAAGAAAGGTTCAGGAAGGAAAGTGCACCAAGCATATATGAGCTAAACTAGTCCCTCACTATCACACAACAATACAGAGCGTCCATGTCAGGTTACTAAACTAAATTGCGAGGTTTTTGCAAGGTTCTAGCATGCAAAACTTTTTGTAACACAAATAACATATCAACATGTATGGGTATTCTGGGAATCACTTATCTGAGCTCAATTGATTTCATGCATCGCACCCCTTTCTTTGTCAAAATCCTTTTTAGAAAAATTATTTTCCTTTAAAAAGATTATCAATTCCTCAATATGAGTCCAGATACACCCGCTCGTGTGCCTGAATCCCTCAAACCAAAACTTTGATACCAACTTGTAATGTGTCAAAAATACCAACAAAAATTTTCAATTTTAAACCATCAAATCCATACAACCATTTGTTTCAAAACCAATCAAAGTAAAATGTATCTTTCAAACATCAAAGTAAAAATCTTTAAACCACAAAACCGTAACTGGAAGTATGTGAAAATGTTTAAACCAGTGCAGAAAAGCCATTAGGGGATTCTGTGCAGTCAAGTCGGGCTCTTCCCTTTGGAACTGGAAGTATGTGAAAATGTTTAAACCACAAAACCGTAAGCACAAAGCTTAGTAAGTTCCCCAAAATACAACATGCCTTATATATCAGTGGTCCCAATCCTATGTGAATGTTATGATCTAACCATACTCTTACAATCCTCCCATATTACAACCCAGTTGTAACCTTTATGCCATGATCCAACCATGGTCTTCCATGAAAGTCACAAGACAAACAAGGGTTGTGATCTAACCTTAATATTTCATATAATTGTTTTGATCCAATCATAGTCTTTCATACAAGTGTTGTGATCCAACCACAGTCTTTCATATAGGTGCTGTGATCCAACCACAATCTTTCATGCAAAAGTCACAGAGACAATCTAGCAACCTACATATTATAGGGAGAAGACTCACCTCAATCTTGAAGACATGATAAACCACACACTTGAGTCGATGATATCAAGTTTCCACTTTGGAAATGGAAGTACGTGAAAATGTTTAAACCACAAAACCATAAGCACAAAGATTAGTGAGTTCCTTAAAATGCCACACATATCAATGGGCCCAACCCTACGTGAATGCTATAATCCAACCATAGTCTTACAGTTACTCCCATATTATAGCCCAACCGTAACCTTTCTACCATGATCCAACCATCATTTTCCATGCAAGTCACAAAGACAAACAAGTGTTGTGATCCAACGACATTATTTCATACAAATGTGATAATCTAACCACAATCTTTCATACAAGTGTTGTGATCCAACCATGGTCTTTCATATAGGTTCTATGTGATGGTTTTTATGCATAAGAACAATCCTATGTACTCATACAAACACTAATTATTGGATCTAGGTTTTTTTTTTGTACATGCTTTGAATCCAAGACTTACAACCCTAGATCTATCCTACAAAATTTGAAATTAACATCATGAAAACAGATCTAAGTGTTTACCTCTATCAAATAGCTTGAAATCCTTGTAGTCTTCTTGATCTTGAGCTTAGAGTCACAATTGTTACTCCTCTAATGGTTCACAAACCCCACAAGCAAGAAGGCAATATGAGAGAGGGCGAGAGATGATAAAATCGGCCCTAGGGGTCTTATTTATACTGTAGGCTGCTAGGGTTTTAGTCTAAACCCTAATGGACAGCTTAAAGCAGCCCAATGGACCTTCTGGAATAAGGCCTTGGATGAAAATATGATGGATCCCTATCATAATTTCGTTCCTTTTTAAGTCCATAAGGTTTCCTTAGCCCAAAACTCAACTATCATACATTTGACAATTTATACCCCTTTATTTAATTAATCTCTTTTAGTCACCAAATTAATTCTTAATTAATTTATGACCAATACTAATTAAATAAATATGATTTATCCTTTAATATATTATTCTTACAATATATTAATAAACCATAATATTCTCTCTCTCTCTCTCTCTCTCTCTCTCTCTCCTTAAATTACCTTATCAAGTTGCTTTGGTGAAGGCAACCCAAAAGGACCATGCACAATCGGGTGAAGTACATACCAAATATAGTTACGGGATTAGACACTTAGGGGTGTGCAAAAAAACCGCAAAACCGTAAAACCGGGCCGAACCGGCCGATCCGAAACTGAAAAAAATCGAAACATAAAAAAACCGAAACCGAAAAAACCGGATATCAACGGGTCGGTTTTGGTTTGGATACTTAGGTATCCGCGGATAACCGAACCGAACCGCTTGATATATATATATATATATATATATATATATATATATATATATATATATATATATATATATATATATATATATAATATTATTCATTTCCATTGAACTTTTACCCATATCCCAAACAAAAATCATGATCGGCTATTCCAATTTTACACTTCTACGTTATGTTTTCTTCTATTTTTATTTTTATATTTATTATACCAATTATATTGTATGTTATTTGATCTTTATTATGTTTTTATAATTCTTTGGACTTAGTAATTTTTAGAAAGAAATCGTTGGAATGAAGTTTGTAATTTTAATTGTATTTAAATTTTTATATTTAGCGGGTACCCGTGAACCGAACCGTGGTTACCCGCCTTTATATGGTTCGGTTCGGTTCGGTTTTCTTGCTAATTCGGTTCGGTTTCGGTTAGTGCACATGAAGTACCCGTCCCGTGATGACGGTTCACAATTTTATTACTATTCGAACCGAACCGCCCCGTTAACACCCCTATAGACACTAATCCAATAATCTCTCACTTGGATAAGTCTAGTAACTATATCTCACATATGACTTCAGGACCCGATTAGCAATCGTAGCTCTTATACTTTGTTGTCAACTCTGGTCAGCAACTTGTCCTTCAGATAAGGGATCGTATAATCCTCTGTTCTAGATATCATGCTGACAATGGTTATTGTACAACATTTGTTCCTTGATCTCCGATTTGTTCGACATAGAATTCAATTGAACACATCAACTTCATTCTGACCGGGCCCGACACATAAGTCAAACCAAATCATCAAGTGGCCAAGATATCACTTTTATTCTCATAGAATAAAAGGAACAAATCAACTTCGACTCATATGCATCTATTATTTACTAATTGAATCATGCACAACAATGTGTTTTATAACATCAAGTTACTGATGCGTTTACACATCATCAATGCATAACCAACTAGCAAACAACATCCATCTCTCTAAGTTTTAAGACTTTATGATATTATCGCTTTGCGATCACTTTAGGTAAAGCACCACGAAGTGATACCAGCAAACGCGAGTTTATTCCAATGCTCAAATTGTATTCATAAGCACTCATGAGCTTTGCAACAAACCTTTGCTATGCCCAAAACCTTTTAGACAATCTACAAACAATTCATGATAGTCTTCATTCACATCTACTTCCAAAATATGAACGATTGTGGACTGTTCGAATAATCCTATTATTCAGGAAGTCAAAACATGCAAAAATAGAAACAATAGATAAATAACCAACACAAGATAGTAGCTTTACTCATAAATAACACAACTTTATTTATTCATCAACATGTCAAGTACAAAATATCTATTACACGTTTCTTATCTATCTAATCCAAACTTATATCATCCTTCAACCCAATGCTCCTAGTGTGCTGCAAGTGTTTGACCCTACTCAGTCCCTTCGTAAGGGGATTTGATGGGTTTTCTTCTAATGATACCCTCTTCACAACGAGGAGTCCATCTTCTACCCGATGTCTGATAAAATGGTATTTTATGTCGATATGTCGAGATCTACCATGATCTCTTGGTTCCTTGGTTAAGGAAACCCTCCTTCATTATCACAAAAAATTTCCATCGGCTCCTCTATGGATGGCATAACCCCAAGGTCTCTAATGAAGTTCTTCAACCATATAGCCTCCTTCGATGCTTCACTTTCCACAATGTACTCTGATTCACACGTTGAATCAGCTATGGTCTCCTGCTTGGAACTTTTCCAAGTCACTGATCCTCCATTTAGGGTAAAAACCCAGCCCGACTGCGATTGGTAATGTAACGTCCCAAATATCACGACTAAAATTTTCTTTTTAAAACATTACAAAAACCATATTAACAAAAACTGTATCATAAGTCATAACATAATTTCATAGCATTAATTCGAAATACAAACTTATTATCAGAGTAAAACATCCCATGCTAGCTGACTATGGTGTGTGCACTGCGATCTTTCCGAGCTCATTTTTTGAAAACTGAGTACCTGAAACCAAAAACTGAAACTGTAAGCACGAAGCTTAGTGAGCTCCCCCAAACTACCATATACCATACAATAACATATAAAGCACATACTGGGCCTTGCCCACTGCATCGGACCGAGGTCCGGACTAACTGGGGCCTTGGCTCCTACATCGGACCGAAGTCCAGAAACTGACTGGGACCTTGTCCCCTGCATCGGACCGAAGTCCGGACTAACTGGGGCCTTGCCCCCTGCATCGGACCGAAGTCCAGAAACTGACTGAACATAGCATAGCATAACATATCAACTAGCATGAACACATATACTGCATATTGCATCGCGCCGTAGCACGGAACACATAACACATAACACATAAATCCTATCTGAGCCACGAAGGCATCAAAAATACTAACTAATGCATCGGACCGAAGTACGGAAACTACTGCTAACTGAACGGGTCAGCATTGTGGCCGTAGACCCATTCCTACTGGAAGGAAACTCACCTGAACTGCTGAATTCTGCTGGTAACCCTCGGACTGCTAACCAACCACCGTCTGAAACGCTGCTCCTCTAACTCTCCGAGCTACCAATAACAAACCGACACTTATCCTGACAGTCCACTAAAAGTCAACTAACTCAACTCCGATCAAAGTCAAAGTCCTATCCAAATTCAACCTTCCATGTTGACCCTACTCGCCAAGTCAGTTTACTCACTCGCCCAGTTCACTGATTTCTGAGTTCTGTCCTGTCCAACTCACTGAGTCCCCACTCAACTCACTAATCTGAGCCTTGACTCGAAGGGTTTGGGGTTTCGCGACTTGACTCACTGAGTCCACGAACAGACTCGTCGAGTCCAAGGCAATCTTCAACAGACTCGTCGATTTGTTCATCCAACTCGTCGAGTTCGCCTCCATCTTCATACTACTCGCCGAGTTCACTCAAAGGACTCGCCGAGTCTATTCAGTCGTTGATCCATGCAGTGGCTTTTCGAGCCAAACAGGACTTCCAACTCATAGATCCATACTTCTAAGGCCTATCCCTCACGTAAAGTGGCAAACTTGACGTGTAGATAAAGAGATCTAGGCTTAAAACAATCCAAACTAGGGTTTAAGACAAAGAGGCTTCACTATCAACCCAAGAACAGATGCTTTATGACTTTCTAGGCCAAGATACACTCAGATCTGAAGTAGCAACTTCAGATCTGACCTTCTAACTCGAAATAGTTCTTAAGCATGGCATAAAAGCCCCAAATCTCATAGCCAAGGTTGATCTATTAAACAAAAGAGGGAAGGTAACGATTTATTACCTTTAAATGCTCAGAAATGTTCCACCAACTCTGGATCCAAAGCCCCCTTCTTACTCCACTATGACTATCTTCTCTCTCAAGCTCCAAAAAGCTTAACCAAAGGTAGATCTTGCTCCAAAACGATTATGGTGGCTAGGGTTTAGTGTTCTGTGTTAGAGAGGCTGTAAAGGAACCCTAGGGGAGAGAATGAGATGTTTAAATAGGCTCCAAGTCCCGGATTTAGGGTTTTCCTCGCTTAGAACAGACTCGCCAAGTCACCTTGGCCGACTCGCCGAGTCGGTCGCTTACTCCTCGACCCGGATCCCGTTCGGACTCGCCGAGTCCCTCCTTGGACTCGCTGAGTCTCCCCTTAAAATTGGGGTTTTCTTTCTTTTCTTGGCTTTCCAAACTTTGGGTGTTACAGGTAACTATCCCGATCCGTCTGAAAACTAGCATCACTTTACCCTCGTACCCTTAAGTCATCACTCCCACCGAGGACTAGAAATCATTCCTTGGTCCTTCGGGTCCATCCTGACCCTGAACATTCTGGAAACGCAACTCACTCAACCGACAATCTTTATGATAATCTCCAAATACTGCACTGACCCCGTAGGGGTTCACCCCTTCTTTCCTTACACGATTTCCTTGCCTTTCCATGGCGATGCTTGATATGTGTATTTTTATATATATTTTTATGCACTTTATCTTAATATTTTGGCCTTATTTATTCTATTTTAGAACTAAAGAGTACTCATAATACTTTGAATTATGTTTTGCAGCTATTTGTTGTCGATAAAGCACAAAAGAAAAGATTGAAGCGGAAACCGGGCTTAGAAGCTGAAAGAAAGAAAAGAATGCTGAGGTAGCGAGTACGCCCCGCGTACCTTAAGGTTACGCCCCGCGTACATGCTTGCACCGGATAGACTTGATCGCGTGATTATCCAGAGTACGCGCTGCGTAATCCTAAGTACGCCCAGCGTACTTAGGTCGGCCACAAAGATTATAAATATCGATTTTTAGCTAACCAGGAGGGGGGATTCGACTTCTAACCTAATTTAGTCGACAATTAACTTCTGTTAAGCCGTTTTGAGGGTCTAGAAGGCGGCCGGAAGGCCGTTAAGCTAACGGGAGCAGAGATCTGAAGGATTGGAGAGCGGATACATGTCGGTAATCATATGGATTGCTAACGTGACCATGTTTAGTACTTCCTTATGATACTTTTTGTATTTAGTTTCTGATTTGGGTGTAAAAACCTTTTACTTTGCATTTATGATTGAATGAAGTTTTGATTCTTAGACTAATTGTTATGTTAAATAATTTATTTGTGTTTAATTTATCTTGCCAAGCTTGTTCAAAGATCCTCATGTGTTAATGATGATTATTTGTTGTTAATTGTTAAGTGAATTAAGTTGTATGAAAACCTGCTTGATTTGCTTGTCTCTTATGATTTTTGATGACCATTGAGATTATAAGACTAGAAATAACGAATGTGAAACTAGGATTAACTTGGGAATAAGTAAGTTAATGTGTGAGCCTTGTTTGATGACCATCAACAAGAGGTTAATTAAATGTTTAAATTAACTAAATTTACAAGTCTTGCTTGATACGAACTGAACACTAGGAAGCATGTTAGTTTAATTAATTGATCACTGTTTGAATTAACTTGTTTGCTAAAGGATTAGTTATAGTGAACATGAATCTAATCAATTTAGGAATCGGTGAACATGAATAAATGAATTTGTGTATGCAATTGTTTATGTTTTCAAGGTGGAATTAGTCTAAACCAAAGTACCTAAAGAGATTTGTTTTCTTGTTAGTTTATCGAGGATGGGTAATTAATTATTAGTTTGAGGTTTATTAAATTATGTCTTTTATTCTTTTCGTGTGACCTATAATCAGATATATTAAATTGATCCACCGTTCCCTGTGATCGACACCCGACTTACCTAAGCTATACTGTAATCTGACTAGGTACACTGCCTATAAGTGCATAGTTAGTCTAAGTTTGTTAGGTTATAAATATTAAATTAATGGGTACTTTTGTGCACATCAATGCTCCATAACCACCTATCTCCTCTGTCATTGTGAAGACCCTGTCTCCACCAAATCTATTACTCCCGCTACTCCCAGTACGGGTCATCGTCGCCAGTATCCACTGGGCATTCTTTCTACTACCATTCGGTGTCACGCACCCCACGAACAACTGGCTGAATCCTACCATACGCTGCATACTCGCACTGCTACTGACTGAAAATTATGCTATTACATATCTGGCTTCCGGATGAACTGAGACCACCCTGGTCCCTACCAACCTATCAATATCTGCATTACCGGCTCTCACCGATCGCTGACTCAACACAACCACTAGTCGCTCCCAGCGACATTCGAAGAAACTTCCGCCACCTATGCTGCTCAATCTATTCCACTATGCTGGCACTACAATTTCCTGGGATCCCCGATCCCCTCATCTAGACACTAAGATCCTTGCCAGGTCCCACATGTGCTGCTAAAACTCACGGGCCTCGCCCATGGGTCCCACCCAACCATACTACTGAGCAACCCTGCTCTAGGTCTCACCTATACTGCTATTCTCATATGAGCCTCACCCACGGGTCTCACCCGACTATATCCTAGAGCGGCCTCTCCCAAGGTCTCACCTCTCAAGGGCTATATAGGCAACTCCTTACCATTCTCACCCATTCCCGATCCCTATCTGAATGCTAGGAGATAAGGGCCTCGCCCCGACTCCGCCAACGAAGCTACTACGGAATGCTACGGCTACCCCGTAGTCTGATAACACTTCCCACCACTGACTGCTAGTGAATGCTACGGCCGCCCCAAAGTCTTACATCACTTTCCACCAATGACTGCTGCTGAAGAAAGCCGAGGCTCTCCCGCCACTTTTCCATGCTCTACATGCTGCTTCTGCTACTGATGGGATGCTCACCTTTACCGGAATCCATACCACATACTCACCATTACCATTTACACGCACGAACTGATGGGGAGTTTCTCAAACTCCCAACCCTGAACTAATCAATCCATCAAACGCTGAACTACTTATTTTCCTTCTCATAAATCAAGTACTCGTTCTGGATTTGCGTGCTCTTACCCTTGTACACTCGGAGGATTCTCCCCCACTTCGATCCTGCTTACACCTCGATGCTCAATAAAGAGAAATCCCAATCCTTGCTACCATCCCATAATCAATCCGCTGAGGAATCCCAAGCTTACCATAGCTAGGGATCTAACCTGTCCATTCTAAAACTTATACGGCTCTGAACTAGCGAGACATACCGAATCCCTCCAAGGCATGCTACAGTTACTGCACCCTAAGTAACCTTCTCCAATAGAACTCATCCCTTAGCCACTATCCAAATATCCAAGGTATGCATATGGCATATAACTCGATCACAATCAACCCACTCAAAAATAAAATAGTCATACAGATAATGATGCAGAACCATAACAATATAACATCATGCACAAACAGAAGAACTGAAAACGGAAATCGCATACCTGCATCCTCCGGCGCTGCTCACGTCTCCAAGGTAGCCATCTGAAAAGACCTGCCTGCAACCGGAGGTGCCTCCGCACAGCCCTGACGGCCGTCTGTGATCCTCAAGGTTGCAGGGGCAGGTGTCATCACCAACTGGGGCACTGAGCTTTCTTGTGGCCCCGCTGATTGCAGTGAAAACATATCAAGTCTGATCCCTGAGTGGTGGTAACAGTACAATCCCTGCTAAAAATGACCAGTCCGACTGCACCTGAAGCAGCCCGACTCACCACCACTACCACTCCTGCGCACGCCCCTGTGCGCCCTGCCACACTTTCCGCATTGACTGCGGTCCTGATAATCCCTCGATCTCGAATTCGATCCCTTGGGCCTTTTGCCCGAACTCGCGACTACCTGAACCTCAACCGTTTTCCTCTTCCGGATCTACTCCAAATCAATTTCCCTTTCCCTGGCCCGAGAAATCATATCTTCCAGTGTCTTACAACCGTACCTGCTCACGAACTCCCTGATGTTACCCTCAACATCTCGTGATATCGGGCCTTCTTCATCTCCTCATGCGTGACATACTGCGGAACAAGAAGGGCCCTCTCCCTGAACTTGGCGGTGATCTCCGCCACAGTCTCAGTGGTCTGCATTAAATCCTGAAACTCTCGGGCCAACTGCTGCACCTCAATAATCGGCGAAAACTCCGCCCTGAACCTAGCTGAGAAGTCGCTCCAAGTCATCGCGTCCAACGCGGAATCATCACCCAAAGCATGACCAATCTCTTCCCACCAATCCCTCGCTCTGTCCTTCAGAAGACAGGAAGCGAGTCTGACCTTGTCCTCCCCAGGACACCGGCTCGTACGGAATGCGTTGGCAACATCAGCCAACCATCTGCTGCTAGCGATCGGGTCCCTAGACCCATGATAATCTAGTGCCCCACAAGCCCTGAACTCCTGAAATGTCAAGGTACGTGCTCCCAACAAAGCCATCAGCTCAGTACGGAAGGCTCCCAGCCTCTCATCCAAAATCTCCAATATACCCTCCTTGACCGTGCCAAAGATCACAGGAGTCTGAGCTAGAATACTGCACGTAACCTGGGCTGATATCAACTCTCTCATCCGCTCCTCGAGCTGCTCGACCCCTGAACCCGAACCTGATCCCTCTCCGATGCCTGATCCGCCCGCTGGTCTCTCTCGCAATGTCACCATACTGAAACATATAACATAACCATTATCATAATACTCCTCACTGCTGCGAGACCAAACATACTCACTACCAGGTTCCCGATCTTGTCTCGGCCTTTCCCGAATCGAGTACGGATCCTCTACTTTCAGTAGTACGGGCCCATACTACCTTCCACATCTATCCGTACTTTCCTCAAGAACTGCTTTGACTCCACCAGGTCTCTTTTCCACTACTACCGCTCCTAGCACTACCCCATCCTAGGCTTACCCTAAGGAAACCTCTGACTCAACCCAAGCAGCCCTCAGCTGCTGAAGGTCTCCTTGTGATGCCAATTAGCCATCACCTGGATACCATCACATGTGACGAGGCTCAGATAATCCTTCAAGTAGAGGACTCGTTCCTACAACGGTTGGACTCAAACAAGAGCTGTGCGGTAGGACCAAACCCAACACTCTGAGATTATTCAACCCTGATCACATGTGATGTACCGTATCCACCTAATGGCTAACTCCCATCACTCATAATCCCACAATGCACAAAGCAAGCAGCATTCATACAAAAGGGAAAATCTAACCATAACATACTTAAGCAATCATATCCACATAGCAAAAATCCGAACTAGGATGCAACACAACTCATAAACTCAGGCATAATCTAAACAGGCTATCCTACTACTATCTATTCAACACTATCATGCAGATCAAAAGCACGTATAATAGGCACATAAGGCATCATCCGTAGATCCTCAGTCCTAATCTAGCATGTTGTTCTACTGAAACTGATAATCATCACATAAAATTGCATGGGTAATTTGGGAGTACTTACTTGAGCTTGGCTGATTGCATGCACCACACCCTTTTCTCCTTTTAAAGTTCCTTTCTTTCTAAAATTTCTTTTCGCTTTTTCAAAAACTCTTTCTTTTCTAAAAAATTCTTTTTGAAAATGTCTTTCTTTTGAAAACCTTTTACCATTTCCTTAGTTTGAGTTTAGACACACTCGAAGTGTATCTGAATCCCTCAAACCAAGGCTCTGATACCAACTTGTAACGTCCCAAATATCACGACTAAAATTTTCTTTTTAAAACATTACTAAAACCATATTTAAAAAAACCGTATCATAAGTCATACCATAATTTCATAGCATTAATTCGAAATACAAACTTATTATCAGAGTAAAACATCCCAGGCTAGCTGACTATGGTGTGTGCACTGCAATCTTTCCGAGCTCCTCTTTTGAAAACTGAGTACCTGAAACCAAAAACTGAAACTGTAAGCACGAAGCTTAGTGAGCTCCCCCAAACTACCACATACCATACAATAACATATAAAGCACATACTGGGCCTTGCCCCATGCATCAGACCGAAGTCCGGAAACTGACTGGGACCTTGTCCCCTGCATCGGACCGAAGTCCGGACTAACTGGGGCATTGCCCCTGCATCGGACCGAAGTCCGGAAACTGACTGGGACTTTGTCCCCTGCATCGGACCAAAGTCCGGACTAACTGGGGCCTTGCCCCCTGCATCGGACCGAAGTCCAGAAACTGACTGAACATAGCATAGCATAACATATCAACTAGCATGAACACATATACCGCATACTGCATCGGGCCGTAGCCCGGAACACATAACACATAACACATAAATCCTGTCTGAGCCACGAAGGCATCAAACATACTAACTACTGCATCGGACCGAAGTCCGAAAACTACTGCTAACTGAACGGGTCGGCATTGTGGCCGTAGACTCGTTCCTACTGGAAGGCAACTCACCTGAACTGCTGGATTCTGCTGGTAACCCTCGGACTACTAACCAACCACCGTCTGAAACGCTGCTGCTCTAACTCTCCGAGCTACCAATAACAAAGCGACACTTAGCCTGACAATCCTCTAAAAGTCAACTAACTCAACTCCGATCAAAATCAAAGTCCTGGCCAAAGTCAACCTTCCATGTTGACCCTACTAGCCGAGTCAGCCTACTGACTTGCCGAGTTCATTGATTTCCAAGTTCTGTCCTGTCCAACTCACTGAGTCCCCACTCAACTCACTAATCTGAGACTTAACTTGAAGGGTTTGGGGTTTTGCGACTTGACTCACCGAGTCCAAGAATAGACTCGTCGAGTCCAAGGCAATCTTCAACAGACTCGTCGAGTTGTTCATCCAACTCGTCGAGTTCGCCTCCATCTTCATACTACTCGCCGAGTTCACTCAAAGGACTCGCCGAGTCTATTCAGTCCTTAATCCATGCAGTGGCTTTTCAAGCCAAACAGGGCTTCCAACTCATAGATCCATACTTCTAAGGCCTATCCCTCACGTAAAGTGGCAAACTTGACGTGTAGATAAAGAGATCTAGGCTTAAAACAATCCAAACTAGGGTTTAAGACAAAGAGGCTTCACTATCAACCCAAGAACAGATGCTTTATGACTTTCTAGGCCAAGATACACTCAGATCTGAAGTAGCAACTTCAGATCTGACCTTCTAACTCAAAATAGTTCTTAAGCATGGCATAAAAGCCCCAAATCTCATAGCCAAGGTTGATCTATTAAACAAAAGAAGGAAGGTAATGATTTATTACCTTTAAATGCTCAGAAATGTTCCACCAAATCTGGATCCAAGGCCCCCTTCTTGCTCCACTATGACTATCTTCTCTCTCAAGCTCCCAAAAGCTTCACCAAGGGTAGATCTTGCTCCAAAACGATTATGGCGGCTAGGGTTTAGTGTTATGTGTTAGAGAGGCAGTAAAGGAACCCTAGGGGAGAGAATGAGACGTTTAAATAGGCTCCAAGTCCCGGATTTAGGGTTTTCCTCGCACAGACCAGACTCGCTGAGTCACCTTGGCTGACTCGCCGAGTCGGTCGCTTACTCCTCGACCCGGATCCCGCTCGGACTCGCCGAGTCCCTCCTTGGACTCGTCGAGTCTCCCCTTAAAATTGGGGTTTTCTTTCTTTTCTTGGCTTTCCAAACTTTGGGTGTTACAGGTAACTATCCCAATCCGTCTGAAAACTAGCATCACTTTACCCTCGTACCCTTAAGTCATCACTCCCACCGAGGACTAGAAACCATTCCTTGGTCCTTCGTAGGTACTTAAGAATATTCTTCACCGTAATCCAATAAGCTCTACCAGGGTTCCCTTGATATCTGCTGACCATGCTCAAAGCGAAGGCCACATCAGGGCGAGTACAAGTCATAGCATACATGATAGAGCCTACTGCATAAGTGTAAGGTACTCGTCTCATATCATCTATCTCTGCCTCTGTACTCGGGCTTTGAGTCTTACTCAACGTGGTATTGCTTTGAATTGGAAACTCCCCTTTCTTGGAATTTTCCATACTAAAATGCTTTAGTACCTTATCCAAGTATGTATCCTGACTAAGTCCTATCAGTCTCTTTTCCATGTTTCTTACTATCCTTATTCCCAGAATATAAGCAGCCTCTCCGAGGTCCTTCATGACGAAACATTTCGCAATCCAGGACTTGACCTCCTGCAAGGTAGGGACATCGTTTCCTATGAGTAGTATGTCATCAACATACAATACGAGGAAGCTCACTATACTCCCACTGGCTTTGACATATACAAAAGATTCATCTTCGCTTCGTAGAAAGCCAAACTCTTTAACTTTCTTGTCAAAATAAAGACTCCATCTGCAAGACACTTGTTTCAATCCATGAATGGATTTCTCAAGCTTTCACACTCTATTTGGATGCTTCTCATCAACAAAACCCTCTGGCTGATTCATGTAAACATCCTCGGCCAACTTTCCATTAAGGAAAGTGGTTTTCACGTCCATCTTCCATATTTCATAATCATGAAACGCATCTATAGCGAGCATTACCCTAATAGATTTTATCTTCGCAACTGGTGAGAAGGTATCATCATAGTCAACTCTGGGAGTTTGAGTAAAGCCCTTCGCAACCAATCACGCTTTATAAGTATGCACTTTCCCATCCATGTCTGTTTTCTTCTTGAAGATCCACTTGAACCCGACTGTCTTACAACCCGGTACATTATCAACCAAATTCCAAACTTGGTTGTCGTACATGGACTGAATCTTGCTGTCCATCGCCTCTTTCCATTTAGCAGACTCCGAGCCTGCCATGGCTTCTTTGTAGCTGCTAGGTTCGTCCAAATTCATTAGTGTTTCATCACTAATAAACGTATCCCCTTCAGTAGTAATATGAAAACCATAAAACTGGGGTTGAAAACTAACCCTATTAGAACGTCTAAGAGGTAAGGACTCGTCAAAGGGTTCAACAGGAATTTCCTCCTCGGGTTGAGCGCCAGTGTTAGAGTTTCCCTCATCGCTTTGTTCTTGAATCTCTTCAAGATCAATTTGCCTCCCACTGTCTTCTTGGCTTATCAATTCCCTTTCTCAGAAAACTCCTCTTCTAGAAACGACGACAACATTGTCATTCGGTTTATAGAAAAGATAGGAAAAAGACTTCTGTGGATAGCCGATGAAATAACACTTCTCACTACGAGGTTCGAGCTTGTCGTGAGTCTCTCATCTTACGAAAGCCTCGCAACCCTAAACCTTAATATGTGCCAACAAGGGAGCTTTCCTTGTCCACATCTCGTGAGGAGTCTTGGTAACCTTCTTGGTGGGAACTAAGTTAAGGATGTGCGCGACAGTCTCTAAGGCATACCCCCAGAAAGACATTGGTAACAAAGTCCGACTCATTATAGAATGAACCATGTCCAACAAGGTTCGATTACGTCTCTCGGCCACACCATTCAATTGTGGCGTTCTCGGAGGCGTGAATTGCGGAACATTTCCGCATTCTTTTAGATAGTCGTGAAACTCAAGACTTAGGTACTCTCTTCCTCGGTCTGACCGAAGCATCTTGATTTTCCTGCCCAACTGATTCTCCACTTCATTCTTAAACTCTTTGAACTTTTCAAAGGTTTCCAACCTTTGCTTGATTAAGTAGATATATCCATATCTGCTATAATCATCCGTAAAAATCATGTAGAAGCGGTAATCGTCCCTCGTGTTGGATCTAAAGGGCCCGCACACATCGGTGTGTATGAGATCCAATGGACCCTCACCCCTTTCGCAAGTGCCAGTAAAGGGTGACTTGGCCATTTTCCCAAGCAAACAAGATTCACACGTGTCATATTCCCTAAGGTCGAATGACTCCAACACTCCATCCTTTTGGAGTTGGGCTATATGTTTCTTATTGACATGGCCAAGGCGACAATGCCACAGACATACTTTGTCTAGGCTAGTAGAAGAATTAATATTCAATACATCATTTCCTAAATTATCAACAACCATCACAGATCATAAATCCCATTACAAGGCAATGCATTGAAATAAAAGACACCATTCAAATAAACATTAATATAACCCTTACTATTATCAAAAGAATATATGAAACCTTGTCTAAACAATCCATGAAATGAAATAATGTTTCTTGCCATAAGTGGCGAATAACAACAATTTTCTAAATCTAACCCTAACCCACTACTCAACACTATAAAATAAACTCCGATTATGGTCATAGGCGATGATCTTCTGTTTTCCATAATCAAGTTTATCTTCCCATGTTCCATATCCCTACTTCTTAGGCCGTGCAAATCAGAACAAATGTGGTAACCACACCCTGTATAAAGAACTTATGAAGTAGCAAATGATGAGTTAGTAGATTTAATAGAATACATACCTGCGAAGGTGGGCTTAATCTTCCTATCCTTTATATCTTGTACATACCGAGGGCAATTTCGTTTCCAGTGGCCCTTCTGTTGGATAAGGTGTCTAAGTCCATAACTTATTTGGTATATACTTGACCTGACCTGGCATGGTCCATTTGGGTTGCACTTCACCCAAACTATTTATGGATAATTTTATGAGAATTTTATACTTACGATTTATAAATATATTATAAGTTATAATATATTAATATAAAGTCATGTTATTTAATTAGTTTTAATCTTGAATTAATTATGAATTAAATTAGTGATTAAAAGGGAGACTAATTAAGTCATGGGCTATTTCATTTATATGGTGTGGGGTAATACTCATTTGTTAATGGGCTAAGCTTATATGGAAGTCCATGGATGATCCATGGATCTTTAACCCATGGATCCTTGGAAGAGGAAAATACATGGGTTATTAGGGTTTCACCCTAACCATGCACACTATATAAACAAGCTTATGTTGCATGAAAAGACCACTAGTGTGTGTAATAGTGGTGGCCGATTTCTAAGTGTTAGTATACTCTCTCATATATTTTCCAAGTTTGTGGTGATTTGTGATTTCCATTTGAGGCATTCACATTATTGGTGCTTGGCTCTCAAACTCCAAGGAATCAACAATCAACAAAAGGTATGTAATTCATCTAGTTCTTTTATGTTTAAAAGTACCCCATGCCATGCTAGATAGGTTATAAACATTGGAAAATAATATTTTGCATGTACCTTAGACAAACATAGATCCAAGGTTTATTAGGGTTGCATGTACACATAGGAAGTTTTAGAATGCTCAAAACCCAACAGTGGTATCAGAGCCTAGGCTTCTTTGTTTGATACTTGATGCAAAATAGTGAAAAAAGTCGATTTTCTTGCTGTCTGCATGATGAAATCACCGAGTCCATGGAGGGACTTTTTGAGTCCATGACTAAATTCATCCTACTCGTCGAGTAGGTTCCTGCACTCGGCGAGTAGAAGCCTTAAAATGCAGATTTTCAACTTTAGCTGCTGGAAATGGACTAGAAACATTACCCTAAACTGTTTTGGTGTTTTAAAACTTGTTTTAGTTGGTGTAATGGTTGTTCTAATCCATTTAAAATAGTTTATATCAAAATTTCATGATTTGTATGTTTTGATATAATTCTTGAAACTTAGACGATCATGTTCATGTTCTTATGAATTTAGAAGATGATAGGAATTATTTGTTGAATTGTTTAGGATTAATTCTTGATCATTTATGTGTTTTAAACACACATTTAAAACACATAAGTTACATAAAAATGAAGAGTCCTCATTGTTATGAACCTTTAATTCATAAGTTATGAAATGAAAAGTTGTGAATGGTTACAAAACTTGCCCTCAAGTTTTGGAATTTGTAAAGTTTCACACACTTTAATAAGCTTTAATTCCAACCCTTAGAGTTTTAATAGTTAAAATTCAACACTTATACTATTTATAACATTAATGGTTAATTATTATATATATGTATAAGAATAAGTCGTTTTACCGTTAGTAGGCCTCATTCACAAAGCCGGTCTATAAGGGGGGTATAAGGGTGTTGCCTATAAAATGGCAGCTTAATGGGTATCCACTCTCACCCACCACTTCCTTGATCGGTGGAGGGTCGTTAGCCGAATGGGTAGGATAATGACTTTAAATTCTCATTAAAAGTATAATGATTATTATAAAGTACCTAAACATTTTTAATTCCCAATCTTAGTTACTTTAGGAAAAATGTGAACATGGTGCTAGTCCATGGAATTCACACTTTGTACCTTACCAAGTCGTTGGTGGAGCGTGTGTGGTTAACCGGCACACTAACTTGGACTAGTAAGGATCAAGAAGGGTGACTTAATGTTTGTCATAGATCAATGGAGCATGTGTGGTTAACCGACACATTGATTAGGTGATAATATTAAGGGTACCAAGTGAATTAGCATGGTTATTCACACCTTGTTTTGTGATCCTCGGCATCCCAGTCATAAAACTTGAAGGGCACAATCAAGATTGAAACTTGCCATTGAAAAGTTCAGTGAATCTCAAAAGAATCTAGAATTTCAAATCCAATTAAAACCTAATAATTCATTTCGTTTTTCATGATGGAAATTGTTGAATCGTCATTCACCTACCTTTAAAATATGCTATTACTTAGATTACGGCATCCCTATTCTAAGTATAATATATTGTGATTGGATCCTAGCCTTAATATTACATTTGGGTGTCTTATTAAGGACTCTATATATCTAATCTAAACTTGCTTTCTTCTTTCAGATGTCTTCCAACAACAATGCTTTAGGATCTAACCCAACTGGCTCTTTCTCTCTCATGAATCTTTGTGGGAGAGTCATTTTTGACGGTTCCAACTTCATGGAATGGATTAGGAACATCAGGATGGTTACTCGTTATGAGGACAAGGAATACGTCCTCGATAAGGAGTTAAAGGAGCTTGATGAGTCCACTGCTACTCCCGAGGAGGTCGCTGAATTTAGGACGCATGAGAGAGATGCTACTAAGGTAGCATGCATCATGATGGCCACGATGACAGCCGAGCTCCAAAAGTCCTATGAGGGCTTTTTCCCTTTTGAGATGCACCAAGACCTGCTGGAAAGGTACCATCAGAGTGCTCATCAGGAGCGGTATGAAATAATCTCCTCCATGATAACAACCCGCATGATGGATGGTGAATCCATCATGGGCCACGTGCAAAAGATGCAAAGGTATGTGGACCGTTTGCTCAAGCTAAACGTGAACTTCCCTGAGGAGTTGGCAATTGACATCATTTTTCACTCCTTACCTTCCTGTTATGACCAATTTTGTATGACATATCATATGAACAAGGAGGAAGTTACTCTTAGCAAACTTCAAGGACTCTTGAAGACCGCTGAAACCGGTCTTAAGGGCAAGCCGGTTGTTACCTTTACTACTCCTACTCCAACATCTACCCTTGTTTTGGCTATTGGGCAAGGCAAAGGGAAAAAGAGGAAGTCCCCTTCGAAGGGTACCAAGGGAAAGTCTATTGAAGGCTCCTCATCAAGGACCAAGAGCGGTTCTGTCACTCCTTCTGCCATTCCCAAGGATGTTGATTGCTACTATTTCCAAGACAAGGGGCCCTGGAAGCAAAACTACCCTAAGTAATTGCAGGATCTGAAGGATGGGAAAGTGAAACCCACCCACGCGGGTATTTACACAATATTGTCTAATAACTCACCACATTCTAACTCTTGGGTGCTTGATACAAGATGTGGTATTCACATATGGTCTGATTTTCAGGGCCTAAGAAGAAGTGAGGATGTGGAACACATGAAGATAAACTTGATCATGGGGAATATGAAGGCTTCACCTGTTTCCAAGATTGGAGTTTATACTTTGTTGCTAAATAATGGGTTGAAATTATATTTGAATAAATGTGTGTACTCGTCTGAAATGGCGAGAAATATTATTTCTTTTCATGGCTTGTACAAACAAGGTTTTACCTTTTCGTTTGATAATGAATGTGGTGGTATTGATGCTTTCTTTAATAATGTGTTTTATTTTAAAGCATTACCTTGTAATGGTGTGTATGAAACTGTGTCGGTTGTAGACAACTTAGGAAATAATGTATTTTATATTGATTCTTCTATTAGCCTAGATAAAGCATCATTGTGGCATTGTCGTCTTGGACATGTAAACAATAAACGCATAAGCGAACTCCAAAAGGATGGAGTCATGGAATCATTTGACCTTAAATCGAATGATAGTTGTGAATATTGTCTACTTGGAAAGATGACAAAATCACCCTTCACTGGTACTTGTGAACGGGGTGAGGGTTTGTTAGACCTAATACATACTGATGTGTGTGGACCATTTAAAACCGCCACAAGGGATGCTAATCGGTATTATGTGACTTTTATTGATGATTTTAGTATATATGGTTATGTCTACTTAATCAAACATAAGACAGAAACCTTTGAAAGGTTTAAAGAATTTAAACAGGAAGTAGAAAATAAATTGGGCAGGAACATTAAGATGCTTTGATCCGATCGAGGTGGTGAGTATCTTAGTACCGAGTTCCTTGACTATCTTAAGGAGTGTGGGATTATCTCACAATTGACTCCTCCCAGGACACCACAACTGAATGGTGTAGCTGAGAGGCGTAATCGAACCTTGTTAGACATGGTTCGCTCTATGATGAGTTGAGCTTCGCTACTAATCTGTTTTCAGGGGTATGCCTTAGAGACTTCCGCCCATATCCTTAATCTAGTCCCTACAAAGAAGGTTACCAAAACACCTCATGAGATGTGGACTGGGAAGGTTCCCAATTTGTACCACATCAAGATTTGGGGTTGCGAGGCTTTCGTGAGGCGTGAAACTCATGATAAGCTCGAACCCTGAAGTGAAAGGTGTATTTTCATCTGCTACCCATAGAAATCCTTCGGTTACCTCTTCTACAGACTCAGTGAGAATGTGGTCTTTGTAGCAAGAAGATGGGTCTTTCATGAGAGAGAGTTTATGAGCCAAGGAGACAGTGGGAGGCAAATTGACCTTAAAGAAATTCAAGAATTAATTGGTGAAGGAACCTCAGACACTAGCAATCAACCTGAGGAGGAAACTCTTGTTGAGCCAGCTGACGACTCTGTACCTCCGAGGCGTTCCACACGGGTTAGGAACACACCTGAGTTTTATTATGGTTTTCATATTACTATCGAAGGTGATACATTTATCAACGATAGTACAATGGTAAATTTGGATGAACCTAGCAGTTTTAAGGAAGCCATGGCAGGCCCGGAGTCTGCTAAATGGAAGGAGGCTATGGACATCGAGATATAGTCCATGTATGACAATCAAGTTTGGAACTTTGTTGACAATGTACCAGGTCGTAAAATAGTCGGGTGCAAATGGATCTTCAAGAAGAAGACCGACATGGAAGGAAAAGTGCAAACTTATAAGGCTCGACTGGTTGCGAAGGTTTTACTCAGACTCAGGGCATTGATTATGATGAAACCTTCTCACCGGTAGCAAAGATTAAGTCTATTAAGGTTATGCTAGCCATTGTTGCATTTCATGATTATGAAATATGGAAAATGGATGTCAAAACCGTTTTTCTTAATGGAAAGTTGGCTGAGGATGTGTACATGAATCAACCATAGGGTTTTGTCAGTGCAGAATACCCTAATAGAGTGTGCAAGCTTAAGAAATCCTTTTATGGATTAAAACAAACATCTCGTAGCTGGAATCGGTATTTCGATGAGAAGATCAAAGAGTTTGGCTTCTCGAGAAGTGAAGATGAGTCTTGCGTGTATGTCAGAGCTAGTGGGAGTAGAGTTAGATTCTTGGTATTGTATGTAGATGACATACTACTTATAGTAAATGACATCCCAACCTTGCAGGAGGTTAAGTCCTGGCTTGGGAAGTGCTTTGCTATGAAGGACCTAGGTGAAGCTGCCTATATCCTAAGGAAAAGGATATTAAGAGAAAGGAGTAAAAGACTAATTGGACTTAGTCAGAGTACCTACTTGGATAAGGTGTTGAATAGGTTCAACATGCAGAATTCCAAGAAAGGAGATTTACCGATCCAATGCAATGCCAAACTGAGTAGGACTCAGAGTCCGAGTACAGAGGTTGAGATAGCAGAAATGAGTCGATTACCGTATGCTTCCGTTGTAGGATCGATCATGTATGCTATGACTTGTACCCGCCTTGATGTGGCCTTTGCTTTAAGCATGGTCAGCAGATATCAGGGGAACCCTGGCAAGGGTCATTGGACCGTGGTAAAGAACATTCTCAAGTACCTGTGGAGGACTAAGGATTGGATCCTTACCCTTGGTGGGAGTGATGACTTGAGAGTATTGGGGTATAGTGATGCTAGTTTTCAGACTGATAGGGATAACTTCCGCTCTCAGTCGGGCTGGGTCTTTACCCTTAATGGAGGGGCAATCTCTTGGAAGAGTTCCAAGCAGGAGACGGTGGCTGATTCGACTTGTGAATCAGAGTATATAGCAGGGATTGAAGCAGCGAAGGAGGTGATATGGCTAAAGAACTTCATCAGAAACTTTGGAGTTGTACCAGCAATTAAGGAGCCTATGGAGATTTTCTGTGACAAAAATAGTTAGGTTGCCTTAGCCAAGGATCCGAGAGATCATGGCAGATCCCAACACATTGACATAAAATATCACTTCATAAGACACAAGATAGAAGAAGGACTCCTCATGGGAAAGAGGGTATCGTCAGATGAGAACCCTGCAGACCCCCTTACGAAGGGACTGACGAGGGTTAAGCATTTGCAGCATGCGAGGTGCATCGGGCTGAGGGACGATATTAGTTTTACAGATTAGATAGCCTTTTCTGAAACTTGTAAAATGTAATCGACGTTTGATGATGAATGAAATTTGTGATTTATTTATAAGTAAAGTGTTGCTATCATTGTCAATTATTTACTATTGTTTCAGTTTTGCATGTTTTGACATCCAGAATAATTAATTTATTCAAACCTCCACAATTGGTCATACGTCGGAAGTAGGTATGAATCAAGATTGTCATGAATTGGGTTTGTAGATGGCTAAAGGTGTTTAGACATAGCAATGGTTGCTACAACATTCATGAGTGCTCATAAGTTATGAGTATTGGAATAAACAAAAGCTCACTAGTATCACTTCATGGAATTTATCTTGAGTGATTGTGAGATGATAATATCATAGAGGTCTTCAAACCTAGAGATATGAGTTGTTACCTATCAGTTGGTTGTGCATTGATTGCACGTAAACGCATCAGTAACTTTATGTTATAAAATGTGCCTTTGTGTATAATTCAACAAGTAGTAGAACAAGCATATGAGTCGAAGTTTATATGTTCCTTCTAGAAATAGAAGCAATATCTGGGCCCCTCGATGATTTTGTGTTGATCCATGTACCGGGCCCGATCAAAACTAAATTGATGTGTTCAGTTAAGTTCTTTTTCAAACAAATCGGAAATCAAGAAACAACCGCCAGACAATAAGTAAGACATTGTTCCATGTATTTGTCCGGCCGATATCATGAGAACAGAGGACTATATGATCACTTATCTAAAATGGCGCTTCATAGTTCAACAGAGTTTTCGAGAGCTACGATTGTCGGTTGGTTCCTAAATTAATATAGGCAAATACAGTTATTAGACTTATCCAAGTGGGAGTCTGTTGGATAAGGTGTCTCAGTCAATAACTTATTTGGTATATACTTGACCCGACCTGGCATGGTCCATTTGGGTTGCACTTCACCCAAACTATTTATGGATAATTTTATGAGAATTGTATACTTACGATTTATTAATATATTATAAGTTATAATATATTAATATAAAGTCATGTTATTTAATTAGTTTTAATCTTGAATTAATTTAGTGATTAAAAGGAAGACTAATTAAGTCATGGGCTATTTCATTTATATGGTGTGGGCTAATACTCATTTGTTAATGGGCTAAACTTATATGGAAGTCCATGGATGATCCATGGAGCTTTAACCCATGGATCCTTGGAAGAGGAAAAGACATGGGTTATTAGGGTTTCACCCTAACCATGCACAATATATAAACAAGCTTATGTTGCATGAAAAAGACCTTTAGTGTGTGTGTAATAGTGGTGGCCGATTTCTAAGTGTTAGTATACTCTCTCATATATTTTCCAAGTTTGTGGTGATTTGTGATTTCCATTTGAGGCATTCACATTATTGGTGCTTGGCTCTCAAACTCCAAGGAATCAACAATCAACAAAAGGTATGTAATTCATCTAGTTCTTTTATGTTTAAAAGTACCCCATGCCATGCTAGATAGGTTATAAACCTTGGAAAATAATATTTTGCATGTACCTTAGACAAACATAGATCCAAGGTTTATTAGGGTTTCATGTACACTTAGGAAGTGTTAGAATGCTCAAAACCCAACACCTTCTTGGGGTAGTAATAGCACTCTGCTTCTTTGGGGTCGGAAGAGGGTTTAACCAAACCAACTTTGGTTCCACTAGAGGAGGAACCATCTTGGGTCTTACCCTTATGGTGGCCCTTACATGGAGCCTTTCTCTTCTTTCCCTTTCCTTGACCAATTGCCTACGTGGGAGCAGCCACAACAGGGGATGGTGCAACAAATTTGTCTTTGAGGTTGCTCCCAGCAGTCCTTGGAGCTTGCTCAAGGAGACCTCTTCCTTATTCATGTTGTAGGTCATTCAGAACTGTTTGTAGCATGAGGGAAAGGAGTGGAGGATTATGTCGATATCCAAGTCCTCATCAAACTTAACATTAAGTTTGAGAAGACGATCAACATACCTCTGCATTTTCTGCAAATGAGAGGTTAGGTATTCTCCACTCCCCATCTTAGTGGTGATCATGTTAGTAATGATCTCATAGCGCTCTTGCCTCGGCGCTTTGGTGGTACCGGTCCAGCAAATCCTGATGCATTTCATACGGATACATGTCCTCATAGGACTTTTGGAGTTCTAGATTCATGGTGGCCACCATGATGCAGTGAACTTTCTTAGCATCACGCTCGTGGGCCTCAAAGGTGTCCAACTCTTCAGGAGTAGCAACATCTGGGATGATTTTCTCAAGCTTTTCATCGAGGACATATTCTTTATCCTCGTAGCGAGTGATCATGCGAATATACCTCATCCACTCGTTGAAGTTTGAGCCATCAAATGTCACCTTTCGACATAGGTTCATCAACGAGAATGACCCAGAAGCGTCGTTGTTGTTTGCAGTTATCTAAAAAAGAAAAGGAATAAAAGTTTGATTAGAAATGAGTCCCTAATTAAACACCCAAATGAGAAATTAGGGCTAGGACCCAACAAAATTATTTACAACTTAGAAAGGGATGTCGTACTCTAAAAGTAAGTAATTTGAAGGTAAGTGATTGACGATTCACTAAGTCTCACCATGAAAAATGAAAAAGAGATTAAGTTTTAAATGTATTTGAAAACTCCTTGATCTTTGAGATTCATTGAACTTTTCAATGGCATGTTTAAATCTCGATATGCACTTCAAATTTGCGACTGGGATGCCGAGGATCGCAAACAAGTTGTGAATAACCATGCGAATCAACATGGTGCACTCAATGTCTCTATCACCTAATCAATGTGCCGATAAACCACACACACTCCATTGATCTATGACAAACATCGAGTCACCCTACGCCACCAATGTCAATCCAAAATTAGTGTGCCAGTCAACCACGTACGCTCCACTAACGTTTGACAAGGGTACAAAGTGTAATTCCATGGAATAGCATCATTTTCACATTTTGCCCTAAAGTAAATAAGATTGGGAATTTGTAAAAACATTGTAGTTACTTTGTATCTTACATTATACTTTTAATAAGGAAATGATTGCCCTATCCTACCCGTTCGGCTAACGACGCTCCAGCGGTCAAGCAAGCGGTGGGTGTGAGTGTACACCCAATAATCACCATTTTATAGGCAGCAAACTTATACCCACCTTATAGACCGGCTTCGTAAATAAGGCCTACTAACGGTAGGACTAGAATTTTAAGTTATATGTATATATTAGTTAAGCATGTAATGTAGTATAGGGTTGAATTTTAAACTTGTAAAATTCTAAGGGTTTGAAATTTAAATTATTCAATATTAAACTTTTAATCACAAAATTCAAATTTCAAAACTTGAGTGCAAGTTTTGTACTTTTCAAAACAAAAGAGGATCAAATAATTTAAATAATCCATATTTATCATAGAAACAACTAATATTTAAATGATTTGAAATTATCTATTGTTTCGGCAGGGATAAGCATGCAAATAATATAAAATTTGGATTTTTTTTCTTTCAAAAACAA
The DNA here is from genome assembly GCF_052625555.1 of Lactuca saligna. Classification (NCBI taxonomy): domain Eukaryota; kingdom Viridiplantae; phylum Streptophyta; class Magnoliopsida; order Asterales; family Asteraceae; genus Lactuca; species Lactuca saligna. Next base: position 89,164,326 of record NC_136424.1, on the reverse strand, counting down.
TTTAGGCATTAATCCCATGACAAAACAGCAACAAAATCCCGAAAATCTTTCTGTCTGACGTCAAAACTCATCGAGTCCACTTTGGAACTCGTCGAGTTCAACAAATAGTTAGCACAAAAATTCGATTTTTTTAGCATGCAAACAGTTAAAGCATCACATACAATTAAAACCAATCAAGGCTCTGATACCACTGATGATTTTTATGCATAAGAACAATCCTATGTGCTCATACAAACCCTAATTCTTGGATCTAGGTTTCTCTATTGTACATGCTTTGAATCCAAGACCTACAACCCTAGATCTATCATACAAAATTCGAAATTAACATCATGAAAACAAATCTAAGTGTTTACCTCTATCAAATAGCTTGAAATCCTTGTAGTCTTCTTTATACTGTAGGGTTCTCCTGGAATCAAGTGTAGCCGATTTCCATAGCCTAGGGGTCTTATTTATACTGTAGATTGCTAGGGTTTTAGTCTAAACCCTAATAGACAGCTTAATCACCATGCAGCCCAAGGAACCTTCTGGAATAAGGCCTTGGATGAAAATATGATGGATCCCCATCATAATTTCGTTCCCCCCTTAAGTCCATAAGGTTTCCTTAGCCCAAAACTCAACTATCATACATTTGACAGTTTATACCCCTTTATTTAATTAATCTCTTTTAGTCACCAAATTAATTCCTCATTAATTTACGACCAATACTAATTAAATAAATATGATTTCTCCTTTAATATATTAATCTTATAATATATTAATAAACCATAATATTCTCTCACTCTTTTTAAATTACCTTGTCAAGTTGATTTGGTGAAGGCAACCCAAAAAAGACCATGCACAACCGGGTCAAGTACATACCAAATATAGTTACGGGCTTAAACACTAATCCAACACTATGATCCAACCACATTATTTCATGAAAGAGTCACAGAGACAATCTAGCAACCTACATAGCATAGTGAGAAGACTGACCTCAATCTTGAAGACAAGATAAACCACACACTCAAGCCGATGATATTAAGTTTCGACTTGCTAACATATATGTAATAAAACCCTAATTAACAATTAAGGTAATAACCAACTCTCAAAAGGTCTAGGCTCAGGATTAAACCTCCTTTGAGCAAAAGACCATTTTCCCTTCCACGACTAAGTCCCAACATGGTTGACCAAAATTCAAACCAGTCAATTGTCAACCCTTAGTTGAGTTATGCTCAGGGTATCACACTGATCTATGCTCAGCGAAGGGCTACACTCATCCTAGTTCCATTTTTTCCCAAAAACTCCATTAAGCTCTTAATACAAAAATCCAAACCCTCAAACTTCCAGATTTGATCTAGAGAAATGTCTTAATGGACTAAGTCTCAAACTTCATCCATTTGCATGGCTAGAATGAGCACAAACATAAACCCTAAATCTATAAAACCAATTTTTGCTAAAAAAAATCCATGAATAGATGGATAAGAGTGCCCAAGCTCTCGTTTTTATGAATCTATAACCTACAAAACATTAAAATAATGCATTCAAATGGTTTGGAGTAACCCATTCTCACAAGGACCAAGATAATGGGGGAAAAAGTCAAAAAAAAAAAAATCACAACCATACTTGATATAACATGGACAAGCATCAATATGAAAGATTTATATCTTCCATATATAGATGTTGGATTGTAAATCCTAGATCTACACAACTTGAAGCTTTCCACTTGGTTCTACAAACTCCTTATTTTCTTCAAAGAGCACACAAAACTCTCTAAAACCTCCAAAACTCACAATTGGTGGCTAGGGTTTCAAAGGAACCTTTTAGGATGATGGAGGCTAAGCATGGGGATGATCTTACGGAGTTAGAGCCTTTAAATAGGGCTCACAACCATGGATTTAAGGTTTTGATTTGTCACGGCTATGCTCAAAGTAGCCTAACCTACGCTCAACGTAGGTCATTAAAATCATGATCAACATTTCCTCCTATAATCAACATAGGGGACCTTCCTATTCTAAGTGTAGGAGATATCTTCACAACTCTAATTTTAAACAGACATAACTTCTTCGTTTCGAATCCGATTTTGGTGGTCTTTATATCCTCGTGAAGGTATTGATGAGACCCACAATTATATCTAATTACTTATGAATAAAATACACCTTGTTAAAATAATAATTCATCAAAGAAGTCTAAAATATTTCCTTTCGTATTTTATCCATTTAGCTCTACCGTATAATTCAAGTTTTAAATCAATTATCCAACATCATCAATATCTAATATCGTCTAAACTTTATTCACTTGAAGGCCAAGGCCTTTACATGGTCAAATTACGGTCCTGAATCCCAAAATAAGATACATCCCAAAAATAGATGTTACAGTTCTCCCCTACTTCAATTTGATTTCATCCTTGAAATCTGTCCTTATCTCTTACTCTCATAACACCAGTCAAAGCCGCCTGAGTTACTAAAATCCAATGCATCAATGAAGAAAAAGAGTCACTTGAAATAGCTGACTTCCTTCCTATATGCTACCATATCAAACTACATCCATGATTCTCTCATTTCACAACCTAAGCCAATGAGAACTTCTCCAGCCTTGCATCGTCTTATTGATAGCTAGGAAATAGAATCCATGACCATTCAACGATATCGACAACCTTGCACTCATATACGAAGGCAGCTCCCAACATGGGCCCTAACCATTATCACTACCACCAACACATACATTGTATCCTGCTAACCAAAAGTTCATAAATTCTATCTGTTAAATATGACTTGAGTATTTTGGAGCATTCTCATGAAGAATTTGGATCATGCTCATGGAGCAGTTGAAGCACTTGTAAATCAATGGAGCAGTTGGGTTCTTGAAGCACGTGATAAAGGAACGTATCATCTAAGAAGGGTATGGATCATCTGAAAAAAGGAACAAATCATCTAAGAAGGGTATGGAGCACTTGGAAGAGGTTTGGAGCACTTAGGAATGATATGGAGCAACAAAGGGACCTTTTTGCACCATATGATAAAGTGTTGGGCTAATAAGGATGTTGTTCTGCCAAGGGAATTCCTTATTGTGCCAAGCATATCCCTCTTATGCCATGGAGAGTCCTTCCTGCGCCATGAAGAAGCCTTATTATGCTAAGTAGGTTCTTATTGTGCCAAGCATGTCCTTGTTGCACCAATATGGATCTTGTTGTGCCAAGATGACGATGTTGCTCCAACCTAGAAGTTCTTGTGCCACTCTTGATGCATGTTGCACCATCCTTGCATATGTTGCACTATCATGGTGAACGATAGTTCATTTTGGTTCCTTGACGAGCCATGGTATCCGTGATGAGCCAAATATGCTATGAAGTCCTCTATGATGCTCAATATCGTTCAAGGATTCTCAAAAGTTGGTATTGCTCAAGGATTACAACATATTGTGCAACCATCATGGATGTTGGGCCATTAGTGTTCATGATGTGCCACTTGTACATCATGATGCTCCACTATGGCACAAGGTTCTCCATTATGTGTGTTGTTGATGCTCATAGGTTGTATGACATGGAAGAATGTTCTAAAAGATGCTACATGGAAGAGTATGATTTGTTGACACCTTTCATTGACCTATCGGCCAATGGGATTGGCTCATTAAGATTTGAGGTCTAATCCATCAAGTATGAATAGTGATTTCTACTTAGTCATTTGAAGCGTCTTGTATCATGAATTCTAGATTGATAGGCGAATCTATGTGTAATTGTACTTGTAACCTATGTTTGAAAGCTTTGAAATAAAGAATATTCCCCTCCTGCTTGTGGATGTAGGTCACCTTGACCGAACCACGTAAATACTATGTCTTGTGTGCTTATAGTTTTGCTAGTTATCTTCTTTACTTCCTAACATGATCTATCCAAGATCCTCCTCATTTTGCGTTGCCCTTCCAATGAACTGAAACATAGAAAACTTGAACAATTGTTGATGTTGACAAGCTCACACATGGTTGCACCACGATACTCCAACCAAAAGTCTAACTGACAAAGGCTATCCTAACCTACCTGTCAACACGGATCCAATCGATCTCCTGTCCAAACAATGGGCAATTAACCATCTAACAACGAGTAATAACAAGTCTGTTTCAATTTAGGTGAATCCTACATGCCAAGTCGTAGTCTTTCATCATACCTGGCCCCAAAACGGCCTATGACCTATCCTAAATGCATGAATCTTGTGGCCCTCATACAATCTTACTACCACTCCCGCAACATCCTATATCAACCTAATGATTGCCATGGGACAGACTGTAGTCTTTCAACACTCCTACAATGGTTGATCTAAACCTAGTGAATGTTACGAGCCAACCCGTAGTCTTACAATATCTCCACAACAACCTATCTCATCCCAGTGAATGCTACAGACCAAACTATAGTCGTACAACACTTCCGTGATTGCCATGGGCCCTCCCCATGGTCTTTGCAACTATTCTCCAAAATACTCAGCCATAATCAACACAAATCAAACCCTTGCTGATTCAATCCTATCAATCATTTAGGTCACGCCTCGAACCCTAAAGACTTACTTAAAACATGCAGGGAGGTTCCTTACAATCCTTACCCTGCACCTAGACAAGACCCAAAATATGCCGCTGCTGATGCTTCACGTCTTCATATAAGACAATTTCATTCCTCAACATTTGCTTCTTTGATTATAACGGATCAATGAACATTATTCCTTGAATAAGATTTGACTCAAACCATAACCAAAATTAGCTATCAACCTGCCCTTAGATATGAAACTCCAAGTTGATTCGCACTTGGAAATATTCCTATTAATACCAAACGATTCTCCCCCACTTGGATCCTACTACACTCTGCGAACCTTATAACCATTCGAATTCCCAAGTTATCCCACAACCTCACTACTAAGGACCAAAACCAACCTGAACTTGCAAGAACTAAGATTACATAACCAAACAATCTAGGGTACATACACACCCCAAAACCAGGATATACAATTCACTTGATTCAATGAAGATTGATGCATCCAAAGCACATTCCACTAATATAAATCCAAAATCCTCAAACAAACTCAACCAATTACAAAGATTGAATAAACCAACTACTGAAAATGGACAGATAATGAATCTAGTGATCCACTTACTACTGAACAAAACCCAATTGAAAACGCATCAACTACGCGCTGAAGTTGGTTGATAGTTAAACAACAACACTTCCCCTACTAAAGATAGTGATTGGTTCAGCTAGCTAGCCGAACCTTCAAATGACATTCAACCTGAGCAGCCTAAGTGCCTTATAACCCTATCCTTGGTGTTCTAGCAAGGAACAACTAACCATAATGAGATCTTCGCTTACAAATTTTGTTGTAAGGACAACACGCACAATCATGAAGGCATGAACTTGAAAACAACTAACCCTACACTCACATTCTGACCAATCCCTCATTACTTCATATCAATGAAAGATCTCTACAATCCCGAATTCAAAAATCTAGTATACTTACACCGCCACTTCGTCGGACCCATTGCGTTGGAACCGTAAAATAAATACGGCTATTGACCCTCCATGTAGAACACCCAATTCTCCTCTACTTTGGCCTCATTCTATCGTTGGTTGACGTCTCTTGTTTCAAAGCCTAAAACCTATCTCATCCATATCCCTTCTAAACACGGTTCTTGGTATGCAAAATGGAATATGATAATCCCTCAAATAATAATAACCAGTTAATCATAAAGAAACTCTAAATCCTAGGTGGAGGTTTAGATGCCTTGAAGGTTACGTCTCACACACAAGAATCACAAAATCATAAACATAGATAATATAAGAAAAGGGATATGAATATGATACGTACCAGTGACAACATCTAGCAGAGCTCAGGCCTTCTCGGACTGCTACTGAAATGCTTGGCTCCGCACTAATGGAGCCTCCTTCCTGCCCTCACGGCCATCAACAATCCTTAATGTAGTTGGAGCAGGTTCCCTCACTGCTCCACTCGTCAATCCCAGGAAGTCGGCCTTCTTGTGGACCACCTGGTTATAGTGAAAACAGATCAGACTCAATCCATGGGGACAATCCCTATTGATATGACTAATCCCAACACACTAGTAACAACTCATACCTCTATTTTGACACACCCTAGCGTGGGGTTTTCCGCACTTGCCGTAATGACCCGGAACCTGCTGGCCTCTAGCTCATGAATCGAAATTATTGTGCTTCTTTGTTGAGCCCTCTGTTGTTTGAACCAAAATCGGCTTTAGCTTCTTCTGAAGGTCTAACTTAATCTCCCACTCCTAGGCTTTAGAAATCATATCCTCCATGGTCTTACAACTTGACAGACTCACAAACTCCCGAATATCATCATGCAACATATCATGGTACATCGGCTTCTTCATCTACTCATATGCAACATACTATGAAACCAAAAAATCCATCTTTCCTGAACTTGGCGGTGATCTCCGCCAAAGTCTCCATCGTCTGGCGTAGGTCCTAAAACTCCCTTGACAATTGTTGCACCTTAACGGCAGGTGCAGATACTGCCCTAAATCTCATCACAATATCAGTCCAATACATGGCCGCTACAACCTTAACTCCCAAAGAGTAACCAACCTCCTCCCACCAGTCATGGGCTCCATCCCTCAAAAGTCAAGATGAAAATACCACCTTTGATTTCTTAGGACAGAAACTAGTCCAATGAGCATTCTCCATGTTAGAAATACACTGTCTGCTAGCAATAAGGTCCTTCTTCCTGATGAAATTTGGGGTTCCACAAACCTTCAACTCCTAAAAAAAGAGCATACATCAATGATCCGATCATCGATCTGTAATGAGTTTGATCTACGGATTCGCCATCTGTATCTGGAGTCAACAGGGGTCTTTCGGCCATCGGTGTTGATGCAGGTTTTGTGTCTTGAAACCCAAACTTCTCAAGAATATCCTCCACATACTTAGCTTGATCGAGCAGGATACCAGTTGAATTTTGTTTAACTTGAAGCCCCAAAAACATGGTCATTTCTCCTAATGAACTCATCTCAAACTGCTTTTTCATGACGCCTTCAAACTCCTTGCAAAGTTGAGGACTGGTCGACCCGAAAATAATGTCGTCAACGTAGATTTGAACCAAAATCTGATCATTACCAACATACTTGATAAACAAAGTTTGATCGATAGTGCCACGAGAGTATCCATGCTCGAGCAAATGGTTTGTAAGAGTCGCATACCACACTCGAGGAGCTTGATGTAACCCATACAATGCCTTGTCCAACTTGTAGACATGATTAGGAAACTTCGAGTCAATGAACCCAGGGGGCTGATCAACGTAAATTTCTTCCTTCACCTTGCCATACAAAAAGGCTATCTTGGCGTCCATTTGATAAACCGTGAAATTCATGTAGGAGGAATATGCAAGGAAGATACGAATACCTCTAAGCGAGCTACTGGAGCATAAACCTCAGTATAATCAAGACCCTCGACTTGTCGAAACCCGCGAACCACCAATCTAGCTTTATTTCGCACTATAACCCTTGAAACATCCTGCTTGTTTCGATAGACCCAACGTGTGTCAAGATACTTTTTTCCCTTTAGTAACTCAACCAATTTCCAAACCCTGAGTTTTTCAAACTGATTCAACTCTTCATGCATAACATCTACCCAGCTGGGCTCATTCAGAGCCATTTCAACATTCTTGGGCTCTATCTGAGAGATAAAGCAAGAGTAGAGACATGTATTGATATCTCCACTCCGACTTTTGGTTTTAACTCCATCGCCCATATGACCAATGATGTTCTCGATCGGATGATCGTGTTGAATTCTTGAGGGTATCTCCTGGCTGATATCATTAATTGAGACAGGAAGATTGTGAATATTGACACCTCATTCATTTTCATATTGTTCCACCCCATATGACTTTGCTACAAACTCATTAGAAATGTCTTCAGGAAAGAGTAGTTCCATAAAAGTTGAAGTGATAGCGGAAGCATATCTAGACATAAACTCTCTTTCAACAGGAGTGAGTGGTGTAGCCTTAGCATCAGGAGTATCATTCTTAACTGGAGAGTTTGGACTATCAGGTGGTACAGATGACTCCCCCTCAAGTGAAGCAGATGACTCCCCCTCAGATGGCGAAGAGGATACCGTTGGAGGTCTGTAGACAACTTTTTCGTCTTCGTCTTCATAAACATTCCTCGAACCAGAGAAAGACCCAGATGAGCTATCTGAAGATGCATTTATGGACTTGAAAAGTGATGTGTAATCAAATAACCAATTCAGACCCACTCGAGCATCCATTTAATTCTCCTCCAACCAGCACACATCATAGGATTCCATAATCTGCGTCGTCTTCTTATTGTAGACCCTATATGCGGTGCGTGCAACATACCCTACGAAGTAACAATCATCGGCTTTGGCATTAAACTTTGGGTTGGACTCTAGGTGAAGAAGGGTGCAAGGGCAGCCAAATACACGGAAATGACTGACTGATGGCTTGTGACCATATAGAATCTCATACAGAGTCTTCATCTGAGCTTTGTTGATCAACACACGATTCTGAACATAGCAAGCAATGTTAATCGCCTCGGCTCAAAAGAAAATTGGTAACTTGGAGTCACACAGCATCGTCCTTGCAGCATCTTTTAAAGTTATATTTCTCCTTTCAGCAACACCATTTTGTTGAGGTGTGTGAGCGGAGCTGTATTGACGCATAATACCCTTTTCTACACAAAAGTGATCTAGAATAGAATTCTTAAACTCTGTTCCGTTTTCGGTATGAAGTGCCTTCACCCGATTGTTGGTTTGGTTCTCAATCAACACAATGAATTTCTTTATTAGATTAGAAACCCCAAATTTGTTGGATAAAAACAACATCCACGTAAAATGAGAGAAATCATCAATCACAACCAGACAGTACGAATTTTTGTTAATGTTGAGGACGTTGACTGGTCCAAATAGATCTATATGCAGCAATTGGAGTACCTGACTAATTGAGTTAACCTGTTTCGGAAGGTGTGGTTTTCTATGATGTTTTCCTTGTGCACATGACACACACTTTTCAAAAGTTATAAAGTCTTTGACAGGCAAACCACAGACCATCTCATTCTTCGCAAGACAATTCAAGTTTTTAACATTAGCATGACCGAGTCTTCGGTGCCACAATATTGCATTTTGTTCTGAGACCTTCGAAAAGAGGCATGTAACTTGTTCTGGAAGGTTGCTATTCATATCAATAATGTAAGCATTTCCATCCCTCTTAGATTTGACAAGAATCCAATCATCCGGGATGACAATGCCTGGCTTGAGAATCATACATTCCTTGTCAGTGAAATGTGTAGAATAACCTTTGTCACATATTTGAGACACACTCAACAAACTATGCTTTAACTCGGTAGAAAAGTTGATATTCTCGAAACTTAACACTCCATTTGTAACGGTTCCTATTTAAGTGATCTTTCCACCTTCTCCACCCACAAAGGAAATATATCCCCCATTAAAATATTCAATGTTGTTCAACTGAGAGATATCTCCTGTCATATGCCGGGAGCAGCCGCTGTCGACGAACCAAGGTCTGAAGACACTACCCCACAACTGTCCCTGCAAGATGAGCGGACATAATTAGATTTGGGAACCCAGGTCATTACTTTCCCAAGTTTACCCTTCATTTTCTCAGATTTATCAATATTTGAAGTCTTTTTCGAGGATGCTGATGATTGACATGAAGTTATTTTGGGCATCCATTGATAATTTGGTTTCTTAACAGTCACTGGAGATTTTGAAATGTGTTTCTTATCTATTTGCATTGAGAACCTGGGCTTTCTACTAGAAGTAGTTGAAGACCCAGGACTACTCCTTTACAAAACCGTTCTTGGCGGAGCCTTGTTCGATTTTGGCAAATAGTTGGTGACTTTGTCATGAAAAATCCTTTTATTCTTTTGAAAACCTGCCCTTTTTCAACTTCGATCATCCTTCCAATCATCATTCTGAGAATGAGTTCTTCAAGACTTTCTAATTAAAGACCTCCCTCTAAAATCGTTCTCTCCTCTTGGTGACATATAATGTACAAAGATCCTATTTGGACAATTTCTAGCTATATGACCACCGACACCACAATTAAAACAAGTATGTTTGTTATTATATGAATTTGTACAATTTTGTTCAGTTTTATTTTCTTTACTGACACCCTTACTTTTCCCACATGAACATGAACATGAAGCAGGTTGTGAGATAAGTGAGGGTGCATTAGATAAAATGACATCTGGAGTTGGTATATTTTCATTAGAAACATCACAAACAATAGAATCATCAAACACTTCAAAAAAATTTAAATCAAAAGAAACAGATGCAGAAGTATCATGAAAAACATTGTCTTTTTGAACATCAGAAACAAAAAAAATCTTTATTGGAAACTAGAACTTCAGATTCAGACTCAAGTTTGTTATCAGAAATAGATCCTTCAACTTCGTGCTTTGACTGATCTAAGGATTGATCTGCAGGGGAAGTAGAAATGTTAGTACTTTCAACATTGATAAATCCTCCCGAAACAAAACCAGAAGGCTTGTCATAAACCATGAATGGTTCATTAGTAGTCTCCTCCTTGGACAAAGATTGATACTGATATGTATGATTACAGGGAGGTGTCACTTTATCATATCCTAGACCTTTCTGCTGGTTATTTTTTGAATTATAAAAAATGATCTATCATATTTACAACTACATTTCTTGACACATCAAATTTCTTAAAATCAAAATCAGCAGTTTCAAAACTATCTTTTAATGTATCGAGCTCAGTAAGTAACTCAACATTCTGTTTCTTAATATAGTCATAGTTTTCGCATTTATTACTGTAGTCCTCCTGAAGTTTCCTAAAATCCTTTATCTTTGTCTCTAATTGGGCTTTTAAGGGTCTTTGTCCTTTTCTAAGTTGATAGCCCTCATATTTAAGGTCCTCTACTTCTCTACGTAAAGAATCTATTTCATCACGAAGAATCTTAACATAATCAACACAAGCCTGAGAACAAGAGGGTAGACTTACCTCATTTTTCTTCGTTTCAAAAGTAGAAGAGACCATCAGCGCAAACTGCAACTCCATCACTTTATCTTCAGCTGTAACACTCTCTGCGAAAGCTTCATCACCAACTTGAGCCAAATGAGCATTTTCAGGTCTTGATATATTCAGGGCCTGAATCTGGTCCTCCCAGTCAAATGACTGAGCAACCATAGCCTTCTCACTATTGACCTGAGCAACTCTCCGATTGTTTCCCACTGCAACCATTGTCCGGTCATTGTTTAATCTTCTATCCGACTTCGGGTACTCATGGGCAAAATGACATGGCTCATGACAGTTGAAACAACACACCTTTCCCTTGCTAAACGCTACCTTTTTATTAGCACTCATTCCCTAATTATTCTTCCCTGTGTTCTTCGCAAACTGTTTTGCCCTGAAAACTGCCATGGCAATTTATCATGTAATATCCATTTCTTCCACGTCTTCTGGATGAATCTGATCTAGATCAACAAAGGGCAATTGTGGTGGAAGATCTCCAGCTACAAGAGCATTATAGCAGTTAACAAGTCTTATGGCGAGAGCAAGATTTTCATCAAACTCCTTGGCATTTGAGGAAGAAGCCACATTAGAGGAAGAAGCCGCTTGAGTAGCAACAAATGATTGGTTCTGAGAAAAAGGTATGGATGATACAGCAGGAAGTGAAGTAGCTGATGGAGTGGAAAAGGATTGAGTCTGAGCTTACTGAGTAGCAAAAGGCTGACGTGTAGTGGGAAAGGTGAGAGATGAAAGACCATTGTTAGATGAGATCCCAAGGTTTGCAGTTGAGTACGAATTCACATGATTTATCTCCCGCTGTTTATCATCAATATCACAGGCCTTGATGATCACCATCATTTCAGCAAGAGTAAGGCGACTTAGATCTTTAGTCTTCTTGATAACAGCCACATTCATGTCCCATGGCTTTGGGAGAGCATTCAGTAGCTTTTTATTTATTTCAGACTTTGTGAAGAAGATCCCAACTATAGTCATCTTAGTGGTAAGAGTTATGAATCACTGTAGCTATGCCTCCAGTGTTTCTCCAGGAATGTAGTTGAACATATTAAACCTTTGTCACAGCATATCATGGCGACTTTCCTTCATGTCCTCGTTATCCTCATATACCTCAATCAAAGCTTCCCACAAAGCTTTTGCTGAAGTATACTCTCTGAAACCTTGAGCTATATCATGAGATAGAGCCATAGTTAGAGTGGCCAGAGCCCTATCCTGTTCTTCCACTTTCTCAAAATCTTCATCTGTATAATTTTCAATAGCTGTGTCAACTACTTCCCCTGCAACAGTTGTGGTTATTCTAACGGGATTCTTAATGATGCTTCTCCAAATCTTCAAGTCATTCATTTTAATGTACTTTTCTATTCGGTATTTCCATTCAGGTAAACCATCAGCAGACAACAGTCTTGGAATGCGTGTAGTAGTGCCCATAATAGAATCCAGTTCATGATGATGTGTTTGACTTTGTGAATCCATTTATTCTGATTTTTAAAACTTAAAAATTAGAAAATTAAAAATTGTCAAAATTTGAGCTTATGGTCAATGAATTTATGGTAGTAAACTGTGTTTACGGTTGGGGTGTTTACAGTTATTTAAGAAGCACTGATTACGGTTCAAGAACATACTTTACGCCTATTGAATGTGCTTAAGTTTACACCCGTAAACAGGGTTTAGGGTCGTAATCCTTTGGCAGTAAACTCCCAAAAATCATAGTAAACGCAAGCTTGATGCAGATTCGACCACCTTTGCTATGAAAACACCAAACCCTAATCTCGAACACTAACGAAATTGAGTTCAAACGACTGAAAATTTCGATTGAATGACACTTTGACATCGGTTCTGCTTTGATACCACTTGTAAGGACCTGAAAATGGATCTTTACCAATGATCAAGCAATCACGCAATCAATCGAATGAGAAACAGAGTAGAAATAGAATTGAAACAAGGTTGCACATGCTTATATTGAATTAAAATGTCTGGTACAACATGCTCTCTCACCGTGAACTCTGGTGGCATCAACAACCACAAATGACCTACATAACCTCTATATATAGTGGACCTGGGTCGACTCTGGGTTTACGGCCATAAACTCAGATCATGGCAGTAAACTAACAACCAAACTACCAAAACTGCATACAGACTCAAAAGAACATATTACAATGAAAGCCTAGACCAAACCACTAACTAGACCCTTCATGAATCATGCATTATAATGGGACTTTATGGGACAAAATAATGCAAATAAGCTACCAAGGAGAGATCTAGAAGAAATAGGCATAAAGGTAGCAACTTTTTACCTTTTGGAGCTCCTAAAAAAGATAATGAACCAAGATCTACAAGCCAATCTTCCCTCCTTGACTCCTTGATACACAAGTTTCTCCTTGAAGGCACATAAAACACACTAATAAGCTCAAAATGCTCACTATGAGGCTAGGATTCTCTCAAGACAGCTAAGGGAGGTTTAGAGGCTAAAAGAGTGAGCCACAATGTCCCATAATGATGCTTAAATACACCACAATCTCTAAAAATCAGGGTCTTATCCGGACGTATGTACACCAACGTACATGAGTTTACACCGAGCATACTAGGGCATGACCTAATACACGAGGCGTTCCTAAATGTACACCCATCATACTACTTCACTTCCTAAAAATTAACAATCTGCCCATAGGCCTAGGTCCAAACCAATATTAGGGGCCAAAAGACTTATTAAAATACCAAGGAAAGATTCAAAGAATACCTGAAATCCAGAATGTTACAACTCTACCCCACTTGAACTAGACTTCATCCTTGAAGCTACTGTAGAAAAAAAATATGGAAAATGCTCCCACATCTCCGCCTCCAGCTCCCAAGTCCACTCGGATCCCTTCTGATGCTGCCACTATACCCTTACCATAGGTATCTCCTTGTTTTGCAGAACCTTTATCTTCCTTTCCAAGAGAGCAACCAACTGCCCAACATAATTAAGGCGTTTATCGACCTGAATTTCATCCAATGACACTACCGCATCCTCGTCGAATATTCACTTCCGCAATTACAAAATGTGGAAAGTGCTATGAATATGACGAAGCTCCTCTAGAAGGTCCAACTTATACGCCACCTTTACAACCATGGCCATAATAAGAAATGGTCTAATATATCATGGACCCAACTTTCTCCTCTTCCTAAAGCAGATCACGTCCTTCCAGGGTGAGACCTTCAGCAAAACCATATTGTCGACCTGAAATTTAAACTCAGATCGGCGCCGGTTGGCATAACTTTTCTATCGACTCTGAGCAGACTGCAATCACTACCTGATCTGGTGAATCTTCTCGATAGTATGCAGAACCACCTAGGTCCTTCCTAAAACCTGGTGACCAACCTCGCACCAACAGACTGGGGTATGATATCTCCGCCCATACAACAGCTCGAAAGGTGGAGCACCAATGCTGGAATGATAGTTGTTGTTGTAGGAGAACTTTGCAAGGGGTAGGTAGGAGTCCTGACTCCCACCAAAGTCAATGACGCATGCCATCAACATATCCTCGAGGGTCTGGATGGTCCGCTCGCTCTGGCTGTCTGTTTACGGATGGTAAGCGGTGCTAAAATGTAGTGTCGTGTCCAGTTCCTCATGGAACTTCTGCTAGAAACAGAAGGTGAATCAAACATCATGGTCTAAGACAACAGAGACCGGCACGCCGTGGCAAGCAACGATCTCGTAGATATACACATCGGACAACTTCTTGGCCGACGAACTCTCTTGAATTTCCAGAAAATGGGTGCTCTTGGTCAATCGATCCACGATGACCCATATAGCATCATATCCCTTCGCTGTCCTCGGCAATTTATTAATAAAGTCCATCGTGATTTGCTCCCATTTCCACATGGGAACCTCCAGAGAGTGCAGCTTGCCATGCGGCCTCTGATGCTCGACGTTGAACATCCTACAAGTCAAGCACCTCTCGACATACCAAGCGGTCTCTCTCTTCATGCACAACCACCAGTAACTCAAACTCGGATCCTGGTACATCTTGGTGGCCCCTGGGTGAATAGAAAAATGAGACTTACAAGGCTCCTCCAGTACGATCTGTCTAAGCCCGCCAGACACCAGAACCCACACCTGACCGTAGCAGGTCAACAACCCACGACTGTCCTGAACAAATCGGGTGATCTCGCCCTTGATCCTCTTAATCTTCCAATTTTCCTCTCGTACTCCCTCGGCCCTAGCCTCTCTAATAAATCCCACTAGTTGAGAGTCCAGGGAAATCCTCATACATGATGTCGGAACAGAAGGTCTAGCTGACATACGGCTCAGGGCGTCCGACACCACATTTGCTTTACCCAGATGGTAAAGGATCTCGAATTCATAATCCTTGACCACGTCCAGCCACCTATGTTGCCTCATGTTCAGGTTCGGTGGATCCATAATGTGTCTCAAGCTCTTGCGGTCCGTGTAGATGGTACAGTGGAGCCCATAGAGGTAATTCCTCCAGATCTTGAGGGAAAACACTACCCCTCCCACTCAAGATCATGCGTGAGATATCTCGTCTCGTGCAGCTTCAACTGTTGTAGGCATAAACTATCAATCGTCCTCTCTTCTTGAGGACCGCTCCCAATCCGGTGATGGATGTATCACAGAAAACCACAAAATCCTCTACTCCCTCCAGGAGGATCAAAGACTGGAGCCTCGCAAAGTCGTTATTAGAGGGTCTCAAATGTTGTCTGCTGCTCAGGGCCCTAACGAAAATCTACCCCATTCCTCATCAGACGACTGAGGGGTACTGCAATCTTGGAGAAATCCTGAATAAATCTCCGGTAGTACCCTACCAAACCCAAAAAACTGTTAATATCCGAGGAAGATTTTGGGACCTCCCACTGCATCACCGCCTCGATTTTGGTCGGTTCGATCAAAATCCCATCCTGGTTAACGAGATGTCCATGGACCTCCCACTACATCACCGCCTTGATTTTGGTCGATTCGATCAAAATCCCATCCTGGTTAACGAGATGTCCATGGAAATGCACCTCTCGCAACCAAAACTCGCATTTTGAGAACTTAGCATAAAGCTGTTGTGGAGATGCCCCTCATGCTGCTCTCTGGCCTTGGAATACACCAAGATATCATCGATAAACACATTAAGTGAACGATCAAGCATCGGCCTGCATACCCTATTCATCAGGTCCATAAATATTGTCAGCGCGTTAGTGAGCCCAAACGGCATCACCACAAACTCGTAATGTTTGTAACGAGTCTGAAACACGGTCTTGTCCACGTCCTCTTCCCCCACCCTGACCTGATGGTACCCGAACCTTAGATTTATCTTGGAAAACCAAGATGTTCCCTAATAAAAGAACCGAGACATAAATTTATACATGCTAAATTAAAACATACATTGTTCCAAAATGAATATTGTTTTATATTACAAGTAATTTATGTTCTAAGCATAAATAATAAACTAAACTCCTAGAGTGTAGTTCCCACTTGATTGTGCTCAGCTTGGTTACCCTTCAATAAATATTTGCAAGTCATTTACAAATATTAGATTAACCTTTAAGTACCAAGTACCTAAGTGTTATATGAAAAGTATGAGTTTTATCTAGTAGATACTAGAAGTACTAGCCTCTTCCAGATTTTCTTTCCTAATGGGAGGAGTAAATCCTCTTCCAGTATCTAGTTTCTTCACAAATGAAACAAGATCTATCTATGTGGGCTTTAGTAGATTTCTTGGGCTTAAAGGTGTTCAACCCATAAAACACGGGATTTCTGGACCACACAAGGTGATTCTTTTAGCATTGCATTATTCCAATGTTTAAACTAGCTTTAAATAAAATATCATTGTATTTATTGGAATATTGATTGACCTGTCATATCCTCAGATATATGTTTAATTTATCAAAGACTTCCTAGGAGTCATGAATAACTTTTCCTAGCTAGATGTTAGAAGCATCTTTAGCATCACGGTGATGCCTTTACTAGGTATCATGTTCAGGTTCATTGCTCAAAGAAAATAGTTTAGGACTATAACCTTTAAGTGTATACAATTTCATATCTCTTATGAGATTGTCTCGTAAGACATGAACCCATTTATTGAAGTTGTATCTATTGAATGTTATTGTTTCATTAAGTCATTAAAGAAAAGGATAATTCATGATAATAAGAATGGATTATATAACTACAAAATGTCAACAAAATTTATTTAGTATTTGCAATATCTAATCTTTAATAATTAATACCCTTTTAGTTTCCAAAAACATTAATTATCAAAGTCTAGGATCCAAGTTGCAAAACAAATAAATGGTTATGTATCGTTTATCTCATCCATTTAAATTCAATCCGGTAGATATCGATTATCAATTATATCTTGATATATAATTCCTAGATTTATGGGATCTCTAATAACAAATTTAATTAGACATGTTTGATCTCATCTATGCCTCGGAACTCTCTTACTTAGGTATCATTTATCACAAAAGATTTCCGATCAAATCGTCCAATTTCAAAAACTTGTGTAATTGGCCTATAACTAGGTTATAGGAATCCCGAAGACACCCCGACCATCAAAAGACAACGCTAAGTGGTTAGGTATCATTTATCCCACTAGAGCATACAAGAGATGTGCAGTTGTTTTTCAATAGGATTGCATAGATTTGCGGTTTGTAAAAAGGGTCTTTATATGTTTTATAATTCTAGTTTAAAAACATATGATATCATGGTTATTACATGCATATAATAAACCCTGGTATCAATTTTCAAATGAAAATCACTTTTAAATGTTGTATATAAAAAGCTAGTTTTTTATATAATTTGACGCAATTCAATTTTAATAACCGGTATTAAGTTTGAATGCTTTAGAACCTTTTATATCTTTAATAAAACTTCATTTTATTAATTATATATATGGAGTTTGTATAAGTTACAAAAATCATCATTTTAAAACTTATAATGGAGTATTTCAAAATTTTCCATGATTAACGATTTTATAAAACAGGTTTAATTTTAAAATAATAACTTGTTACATCTTATGTCCAATTTTGTAAACCCAAACTCCATGTGATGTTTATTTTGTCCAAAATTATTTTAACACGTAAAAAACTAATTTTATCAACCACACAAAATAATGCATAAAATAAACAACACAAACATGCATACAAAGATATGTGTATAAAATAAACAACACAAACATTCCTAAATGGACATTTAAGCGGACCAAAATCTTCTTGTAATGTTATTGAAGAAGCAGTTTTTCCCAAATCCCGATCTCGTACCAGTACCGTACCGGAACCGTACCGAATTTAAAAATATGCGACGGTACTTGGTACTCCAAATACATAAAATTCGGGATTCGATACCGCCGGTACCGGTACTAGTACCGAAAACCGGTACCGATACCGGTGATTTTAATTCGGTTCGGTACTTGGGATTAACTTTTGATCGAATTTGGTTTTTGGGAAATCGGGAATGGTACGGGTCGGTACCGGTTCCATCCCACGCTCATCCCTAGGAAAAACTTCTTTAAGACTAAAATTCAACAACTATCGCTAAAAGTCCAACAGCCCTTTGTAAACAGCATTAGCGACACTTTTCAAAAAATATCACAGAAAATCCTGCACACCTTTTAGACTTGAAAATTGCTCTTTTGTCTTCAAAAATGGTTCCAACTTGATTTCTTGTTACATTTTTGTACAAATAAATTAATTCTAAAAACTAATCTATTATTTTGATAAAAAAATAACCAAGAAAAGTTAATCTATTTAATTATTACATATCATATGAATAAATAAATTATTACAACCATTTTATAACAAAAATAACCAATAAAAAAACATAACAACACATTGGCCATTGGCTAGTTTATGCACATCATATACATCAATATACACATCAAACAACATTTGTTTTTATAAGATAAATTTAAATGACAAAAGATACATGAAACCTTTGTCACATAACATAACAAAAAAGTTGTCATAAAAAATATGTATAAACTTATTTTTATACAAAAACAAGTTATCCATATTCTCAAAAAACTAAGATTTCCAAAAATCAAAAAATCTAACCAAACTTGCAAGGCGACTCTTATACCAATTGTTGGGTTTTTGGTTCAAAAATAGTTTCATAAACAAGAAAAATATGGCAACGGAAGACTTTACTTGTTGAAATAACATAAACATTTTATACCCACCAAGGATCTTCTTGCAAGTTATAGAAAGATTTAAACACCAAATAAGAAAAAGGTGAAGAAATAACAACCTTTGTAGTTCTTTGGGTCTTTTTGGGTCCTCTTGGGAGGCTTGGAAGTTGATGAAGAATGTGGAACCTTTGAGACACCAACAATGACTAAACTTGATGTAGATGCTAGCCCAAAACTCTTAAACCCTTAAGCTTTAAGTTCATAACCATTATGAACTTAAAGAAGGCTTGGAGATGCAAGTAACTTCAAGTGTTCTTAATTAATTAAGAGAGAGAACGAGAGGGGGAGAAGAAGTTTCGGCCACTTCTTCATGGAGTGAATGAGCAAAAAATCCAAGTGCAAGCCCTCTTATTTATATGCATACAGTGAAGTTAATAACCAGTAGTTCCTTCAACTTTAGTCAAACTTGTCTCTTTGTCATAAGCATATCCAAGCATACCTTCTCCCATACTTGTATCTTTTTTAATAAACAAATTGGAAAGCCATACTTCTCTTCCATTCATGCAAATCTCGGAATTATATATAAAAAGAAGAAAGTTACTTATATTTTATAAAGTCAAGGTTTATAAAATATAAACTTTGTAGTTTGAGTAAAAGACAAAAGTTTTCCAATTAGTCCAAAAAAGGTGTACACAACTTATTAATTCACACCATATGAAATAATATAATGTTACTTACTAATGAAAAATATTATTTCCATGAAATAAAAAATTTACATGAAATAAAACATAGGTTTTTTTGTTTCTATTTTATTTTTAAGGAGCTATATTATTGAAAAAATATTTTAAATACATCTAAATTTATATATTTTTATTCTCTTTAAATAAAAATTAATATTGATAAAAGTATTTTTTTTTACAGTACATTCGCTATCCACTTATAAATATAAAAAACATTTTGTTTTTTGTTAACATACTACTTAATCATTTATGAATAACAAATAAATTGTAGCAAAAATTTGATAAATGTTTTATTCATATATGAATATAACATATTACGAGAGCTAATACATGTTTTATTTATATTTGAATATAACATGTAACAAAAGATGATGTAAAAAATATATTTTAGGTTGAAGCTTCATTACATGTTATATTCATATATGAATAATTTTTAAACTGAAATTTTTTTTATTCATAAGTAAATAACATATATATTGTAAGAAAAATCTATTAAATTTTATTCATTTATGAATAATAATAATTGAAACTATAAAAAAAATAAAAATCATATTTTATCTTAAACTATAACAATATAGATATCTATTTATACAAAATAAAAAATTGTGAATTTCGATATATTTAAGATAACTTTCAATAAAAATATCTTCTTTAAATTATTAAAAAAAAAAAAACTATGTTTTTGTATATGCTAAGGTAATGATTAATATAGTTGAAAGAAACATGTTTGGTTTGAAAACATACATGTATTCTTTGTATATTTCTAACGGTATACTCAAATATTTTACGCCAAAATAAATGTATGACTAAAATTGATTCTCCCATATATATATATATATATATATATATATATATATATATATATATATATATATATATATATATATATATATATTAATAATATGATCATATAAATTAGGAAACTTGATAATTATCATTAATTAAATTTGAAGTCCAATATAATAGGTACCGAACAAATTTCAAGTGTTATCATCGATCTTAGTATCTTTCTTCTTCATCTTCCTTGTTTAAATCTTTTCCTTCGCTTATATTGTTTTTTTTCCTTCAACGAAAAACAATTTTCAGGTGATTGAAGAAAGCCTACAACTTCAAACAAGGTAAAACTAATAGATGTATATGTTAAAGTGTTTTGCAATTCTTATAGAATGCTCAATGTGAATTAATTATATGTTTTGTTGGTTAATTAATGCATGCCAACTATTGAAGCACATGCGTATTTGAAGCTGGGCATATTGCAGAAAGAAATACTAATTGATGAGGCAAAGGAAATAAAAAAGAGTATATCAAAGGACATTCATCAAAAAAATGTTAAAAGAATTAGTCGTTGGAAAGGTTAAAGAGACCGAAGATGATATTGTTGGAAATTCAGATTATAAAAATAGTATTTTCCAATCTTTTGGTTTTATTTAATGGTTTTTATTGTTGAAACTATTAGATTGATTGTTTTGCTTGTGTCATACGTTTAAAAGTATTATTTAGAATGAGAATATGATTTTTTTATGCAAATTAGTGCTTGAAGGAGAAAATACAGTCCATTGATATGGCTTCTTAATTTTTGTGATATTAAGAATATTTGACAAAAACATTAGTCTACCAAAATGGTAAAATACTAGAGCTTGAAATAATTTCATTATGAAAATCAATTTCATTCATGAATTGGTAGACCTGGAAGTTTAAAATGTTCTCCTGTAACATTTAAGAACATACACATCTTTAAAAAAAATATTTGTAATTTGCTATTTTTGTTGTTTCATTGATTTCCTCTAAACTAATTTTGTTGTTCAGGATGAAAAGATCATTTACATATATAGGAGGATCTTAAATATGGTCTCTTCTTGTTTGAATTTAATGATCATTTATGCTCATTCTTTAAGAATTGATATATGCTCATTCCTTAAGAATGAACATTTTTTTTTTCAAAATGCTCATTCCAAATTCGTGAATTGGATCATTAGAAAAGTTGATTTTTCTATGATTAAACATTTTTTTCCTAAATAAAAAGTATATAACCTTGGTAGCAAATATTCTAACTTTTTCTCTTTCTTGTTTATAGGAGGGAAACAAAAGTGTTAATTGAATTATTTGTTGGTTCCAGTTCAATTGTGCAGAGATAAGATACAGACATGGAAAACCAGCAAAAAGCATGTAACGCCCAAAGTTTGGAAGGCCAAGATATTTTGTATATTCTGTAAGAATGATGGCATATTTTGAAATAAAGCAGAATAAAAGGTTGTCCATATTATTCAAAATGTTTTATATACATTCTTGTTTATTGTTATAATAATGGTTGTTCTATGATATAAGACTGGTTCTTATTTTATAATATATATATATATATATATATATATATATATATATATATATATATATGTTATTGATTATATTGAAATACATGTATCTTAAAGAATGATATATTATTGTCTAATATATGTATGTATATTCTTTAAGAATGTTAATTCTAAAAAAAACTTTTTGAATAAAATCAGATTCTTTAAGATTGAAAGAATGAAAATATATGTTCATGTATATATGTATATTGAATCATAACGTGTTCTCAGAAAGTATGATTTAATTTGAATTTTTTGAATTAATAATAATATTTGATATTTTTTATTAATTACCTTGACTTTAGTTGCCAAAAATATAGGTAATTTATATTTCTCTCTCCTAATAAAATAACATGTTTTCCATTGTAATTAATTAAGTGTAATAATATAGTAAGTGGTAGTTCATGTTAATAACATACACCCTAATATCATATCCTTTCATTTTCTTTAATCTAATGACTAGAATTTGATCATACATTCACACAATATTTATAATTCACATTTAATCCTATATATATATATATATATATATATATATATAGGGTTAGATTTATGTGAGACGGCCTAATTTTGTGAGACCATGAGACGTAATCTTAGTCACCCATTTTGTAGATAAAAAAAATTTAATGCAAAATAATTGAAAATTTTCGAAATTTTTTGTTTTCAAATATTATTTTCATCATTTATATTTTCCAAAAAAACATAAAAATAAATAAATAAAAACACCAAAAAAAATAACAATAAATAAATAAATACATTTTTTTTTACATATTCTAGTAAACTTTAGAATATTTTATATATCTGACAAATCTAGTAGAATATTCTAATATTATAAAAATGACATTAGAATATTTCATGTATTTAAAAAAACGGTAATTTTTTTAGGTAGTTAATGTGACAAAAATAATAATTAAAATTTTTTTTTTTGGATTTTTCATTTTATTTTGCATTTTAAAATTAATTTTAGATTTTGTCTCGCGGTCTCACAAATGCTTTTTGCTGGTTTTCCATGTCTGTATCTTTGGGTGTTACATGGTTTTTGCTGGTTTTCCATATCTGTATCTTATCTCTGCACAATTGAACTGGAACCAACAAATAATTCAATTAAAACTTTTGTTTCCCTCCTATAAACAAGAAAGAGAAAAAGTTAGAATATTTGTTACCAAGGTTATATAATTTTTTATTTAGGAAAAAAATGTTTAATCATAGAAAAATCAACTTTTCTCATGATCCAATTCACGAATTTGGAATGAGCATTTTGAAAGAAAAAAAATGTTCATTCTTAAGGAATCAGCATATATCAATTCTTAAAGAATGAGCATAAATGATCATTAAATTCAAACAAAAAGAGGCCATCTTTAAGATCCTCCTATATATGTAAATGATCTTTTCATCCTGCACAACAAAATTAGTTTAGAAGAAATCAATGAAACAACAAAAATAGCAAATTACAAATATTTTTTTTTAAAGATGTGTATGTTTTTAAATGTTACAGGAGAAAATTTTAAACTTCCAGGTCTACCGATTCATGAATGAAATTGATTTTCATAATGAAATTATTTCAAGCTCCAACATTTTACCATTTTGGTAGACTAATGTTTTTGTCAAATATTCTTAATATCACAAAAATTAAGAAGCCATATCAATGGACTTTATTTTCTCCTTCAAGCACTAATTTGCATAAAAAATCATATTCTCATTCTAAATAATACTTTTAAACGTATGACACAAGCAAAACAATCAATCTAATAGTTTCAACAATAAAAACCATTAAATAAAACCAAAAGATTGGAAAATACTATTTTTATAATCTGAATTTCCAACAATATCATCTTCGGTCTCTTTAACCTTTCCAACGACTAATTCTTTTAACATTTTTTTGATGAATGTCCTTTGATATACTCTTTTTTATTTCCTTTGCCTCATCAATTAGTATTTCTTTCTGCAATATGCCCAGCTTCAAATACACATGTGCTTCAATAGTTGACATGCATTAATTAACCAACAAAACATATAATTAATTCACATTGAGCATTCTATAAGAATTGCAAAACACTTTAACATATACATCTATTAGTTTTACCTTGTTTGAAGTTTTAGGCTTTCTTGAATCACCTGAAAAATGTTCTTCGTTGAAGGAAAAAAAAACAATATAAGCGAAGGAAAAGATTTAAACAAGGAAGATGAAGAAGAAAGATATTAAAATCGATGATAACACTTGAAATTTGTTCGGTACCTAATATATTGGACTTCAAATTTAATTAATGATAATTATCAAGTTTCCTAATTTATATGATCATATTATTAATATATATATATATATATATATATATATATATATATATATATATATATATATATATATTAATTATATTGTCATTATAAAATGATTGGTCTAGAACTGATCATACATTCACACACAATATTTAAAGATTAAAAGATTAGATATGACCCTAACCATATATATATATATATATATATATATATATATATATATATATATATATATATATATATATATATATATATATATAGACCGCTATCCATTTTACTCCTTTTAACTCCACATGATGACGAGCATGTGTAAAAAACTACTTGCATAAAATGAACAATAAATGTTTTAATAACCGACATCGAGCGTTATGATCACACTTCTATCTTTTGCCATAATGTGGTTAAACACATGTAGAACGATTACACCTACCAAAACAAATATATCGCCTACTAACATTTTCAACTAAGTAACTAATGTTCTAGAATCTGTGTAACATTCGTACTCTCTTTATCTTAAAAATGTATGAAACCTCTTTATGTCTAAAAGAAAATAAAAGGTAATTATATATAAAAAGCTTTATACAATATCGACCGCATTGAAAATTAATAAATACTATGAATATGAATTATAATGCTATTAATTCTGATCCGTGCATCTTTACTTTATAAATTCAAGTTATAAAAATTAAACTCTCCTCTTGAGTTGGGGAGAATATTACTTTACTGTTTTACATGTTAACCTTTTGTAAGTGTATGAATTGGGGAATAGAAAAAGCTTGGAAATTCTGATAATTGTGGTTTTCACTTTCAGATTAAAATATTTGGGTGGTACTCCCAATCTTTAATCGGATAAGTCTCAGAATTGAGAGAAAACAGAAGAGATGATGTTTTGCTGTTATGAAGAAGAAGTGTACCAACCACAAATTCAAATATGATCATATAACATAAACAACTTTCTGTCTTAAAACTACCACATGACAGTTTTATGTTCTAAAACTGTCCACAAACGGTCATAAACAACTTTAAATACGAGTCTAGAACACTTGAAATTTGTTCGGTACCTAATATATTGGACTTCAAATTTAATTAATGATAATTATCAAGTTTCCTAATTTATATGATCATATTATTAATATATATATATATATATATATATATATATATATATATATATATATATATATATATATATATATTAATTATATTGTCATTATAAAATGATTGGTCTAGAACTGATCATACATTCACACACAATATTTAAAGATTAAAAGATTAGATATGACACTAACCATATATATATATATATATATATATATATATATATATATATATATATATATATATATATATATATATAGACCGCTATCCATTTTACTCCTTTTAACTCCACATGATGACGAGCATGTGTAAAAAACTACTTGCATAAAATGAACAATAAATGTTTTAATAACCGACATCGAGCGTTATGATCACACTTCTATCTTTTGCCATAATGTGGTTAAACACATGTAGAACGATTACACCTACCAAAACAAATATATCGCCTACTAACATTTTCAACTAAGTAACTAATGTTCTAGAATCTGTGTAACATTCGTACTCTCTTTATCTTAAAAATGTATGAAACCTCTTTATGTCTAAAAGAAAATAAAAGGTAATTATATATAAAAAGCTTTATACAATATCGACCGCATTGAAAATTAATAAATACTATGAATATGAATTATAATGCTATTAATTCTGATCCGTGCATCTTTACTTTATAAATTCAAGTTATAAAAATTAAACTCTCCTCTTGAGTTGGGGGGAATATTACTTTACTGTTTTACATGTTAACCTTTTGTAAGTGTATGAATTGGGGAATAGAAAAAGCTTGGAAATTCTGATAATTGTGGTTTTCACTTTCAGATTAAAATATTTGGGTGGTACTCCCAATCTTTAATCGGATAAGTCTCAGAATTGAGAGAAAACAGAAGAGATGATGTTTTGCTGTTATGAAGAAGAAGTGTACCAACCACAAATTCAAATATGATCATATAACATAAACAACTTTCTGTCTTAAAACTACCACATGACAGTTTTATGTTCTAAAACTGTCCACAAACGGTCATAAACAACTTTAAATACGAGTCTAGAATATTGTCATAGAGATGCACAAAACCCGAATCCGATCCGATCCGATCCGGATCCGAATCCGATCCGGTTTCGCTTACGTCATCAAAAATCCGATCCAGTCAAAATCCGATCCGAATCCGGTCAAAATCCGATCCGGTTCTAACCAAAATCCGAATCCGATTCTAATCCGATTTGAAACCGGTTTAAACCGATTTTAGTGGGTTTTAATCGGATTTTGGGGCGGATTTGGATCCGGTTTTTAGCGAATCCGGTTTACGATCCGGTATCAAATCCGATTTGGAATATAGGATTAGGATCCGATTGAAAATCCGGTTTTAAATCCGATCCGATCCGGTTTGGTCAAAACCGGTTTTGACCCAATCCGGTTTCGGATTGGATCCGGTTTTGAATAGTGAAACCGGTTTTGTGTGCATCTCTAAATATTGATCACAAAACAAGGTATATTTATCAAAAATCTGGATTTCTGATGCACTTTTAATATAGTAACATAATATATTTAAAAAAATTCGCGCTGACCTGTCAGCTTGATCTCAGCCAGGACCTCTGCCCTTTGGACCCCGCTCCCAGGGGTGCTGCCCCCGGACCTCCGTTGGTTTAGGGGCTTCGCCCCTAAATAGCAGTATACTTTCAACAAAGACAAAATTAAACAAACGTGCACTCTACACCATACCGATTTGTTCAATAATTGTTAAAGTGAAATTGATCAACAAATTAACCCCATTACACTTAAATAACATTAGTGATATAAAATTACAACAAAAAGTAATGGTAAAAATATAATTTTCAACTAGACATGTTGTCGATGCTTTGTATGGATCGTGTGCGTCTGATTTGAATGTTGTTTTTGTTAAAAGATACAGGTGGGATAATTCTATCCTTAATTTTCACAGACGAAGACAGATAAATATAAGATAGGAAAAAACAAAAAAATTAAATATAAGGAACAGTATAGAAAAGATATACCAAAATAAGAAAATGATAGACGATAGAAAGTCTCGAACCGTTTTTTGTGTTTTTTTATGAAAAAATATAAAAGTTTTAACTGCAAGGACCAAAAGTGTCAAAATGGCTAAAGAACTAAACGGGTTGGAATTAGCATGTTTATAGAAATTAGACCAAAGTTGTAATTCTTTAAAGTTTTGTAGCCAAACTTTGAATATTAAAAGGTTCCAAAAAAATGTAAAATTTTTGATTGAAATGATCATAAATATCAAAATGTTTAAAGAATAAAAAAAAATTAACAAAAAAAAACATATTACTATTCCTAACTTTAGACTTTTTTTAATATATATATATATATATATATATATATATATATATATATATATATTCCTATACTAATAAAAAAGTAGTTGTTTTGTCATGTGTCATCATATTAAACATCTTAATTAATGTGTTGCCACTTATCAATTTATTACTTTTGCATTTTAATTTTATTAGACATCCTCATTAATATGATGCTATTCGTCAATGTATTTATTCTCTATTTTTAAATTTTAAATTTTTTATTATTGGTTTCATTAAATTACAAATAAAAAATGTTTAATATATATTAAAAAATTAATTTTACATATTTATTTGAATTAACGATTATAATTTCACATAACTAATAAAAAAATCTCATAAATTAATAATTTATTTAAAATAACTGATTAATAATTTTGAATTTTTACTATAAAAGTTTAATTAATTTTATAACCATGGTTCCCACGGGGTATAAACTAGTGTGTGTGTGTGTGTATATATATATATATATATATATATATGTATATATATATATATATATATATATATATATATATATATATATATATATATATAGGGTTAGGTTCATGTGAGACGGTCTAATTTTGTGAGATCGTGAGACGCATTTTTTTTATTTTTTTTAATTTTTTTAGTTAATTCAAGTTTCGAAACTAATATTTAAAAAAAGAATTTTTTTGATTTTTCCATTTATTTTGCATTTTAAAATTAATTTTAGAATATGTACAGTGTAATATTCTATTTAGAATATTTCACGTATTTTTAAAAAAAAAGAGGATTTTTTTAGTTAATTCAAGTTCTGAAAATAATATTTAAAAAAAGAATTTTTAGATTTTTCCATTTATTTTGCATTTTAAAATTATTTTTTAGAATATGTCAGTGTAATATTTTATTTAGAATATTTCACGTATTTTTCAAAAAAAAAAAAAAACGAGATTTTTTTTTAATTTTTTTTTCATTTATATTTACTTTTTTATTTTTTTAGTTAATTCAAGTTCCGAAAATAATATTTAAAAAAAAAAAGAATTTTTGGATTTTTTCATTTATTTTGCATTTTAAAATTATTTTTAGATTTAGTCTTACGGTCTCACAAAATTAAAATGATCTCAAATGAACCTGAACCTATATATATATATATATATATATATATATATATATATATATATATATATATACGGTAAGAAAATTTTTTTGGTAGTAAGGTAACAAGTTTTTTTTTATATATTTTTTTAACGAACAAAATAAATGAATCACTATATGATTCATTTGTAAGATGATTCACAAGGAAAAATTCCCCAAAAAACATCTTTATGATTCATTTTTAAGTAAATTAATAAAAAAAATTTATTTTTATGACAATTTTAGTAAATAACAACAAAATCATTATATAAATGAATCATCGAGATGTTTTTTTGAGAATTTTTTTTGTGAATTATTTTACAAATGAATCATCTAATGATTCATTTTATTTGTTCACGAAAAAAAATATGTAGAAAAGAAACTTTTTATCTTCCTATAAAAAATTTTATTCTTATTTGATCTTATTATATATATATATATATATATATATATATATATATATATATATATATTCTCAAAAAAGATAAAAACAAAACTAATAATTGCAATAATTATGACACTTTTATAACCCGACAACTACTTTTCAAATAATAGAAATAATATATATATATATATATATATATATATATATATATATATATATATATATATATATATATATATATATATATATATATTCTTTTTACGGTTAAAACCAAACTTTAAAAAGTTTTATAGCACGTGCTCATTGCTTTTGTCGACGTAGAAAGCACACTTCCCTTAATCGAAAATTTATGGTGACCGGATACTCGCGGCTGCGATGGTGACAAATGACCGCCAACTGCCGGTTGTAAGAAAGAAAATGATAGCTTGAAGCTTTTGGGAAAGTAACCAAATTTAGGTGCAAATTATTTAAAAGGATATTTTTTAAGGTTAGTACTATTTCCTTAATCGGAAACTTTACCAATTCTCCGCTACCCATTTTGACTTTTTCCTTTTTAATATAGTAAATTACATTTTTGATCCCTTCGGTTTACACCATATACATTATCTAATTCATGTGTTTTCCAAAAGTTGTATTGTGATTTATGAGATTGTCGTCGATAGTTACCTTCTGTTAAACTCCTATTGAATGACAACAACGTTCTTTTTCTTCTTTATGGTATTTTGATATTTCTATATGGTTAAACTTGGATAGTTATGTAGTCATACGTGAGGCCAATATAACCTAATCAACTATATTTGTCCGATATATGATCAACATGTGTTTGGGAGTGGCTGTGGTGTCGCGACAAGTCTAAAACTAACCAAATCCGATATTAATGAAGCACAACTTTAAAATACTATAGGAGTATTTGAGCTAGAGCGTAACTCAGTGTAGAGATTCATTCCAAGTGTTGCTACTTATTTGTTTTCTAGCGACCGTTCACTTGTATTGGTAGCCTTTCTTTGTATATCGCTTAGTAGAACACTTAATCTATCAGGTGAGATATGTCTTGTTCCATATCACTTGATTCTAGGGGACTTACCATCCTTTTCTTCTTGATTCTTTTAGAATAAGATGCCTCCGAGGAAGAGACCCAACAGAAAGAACAACATAAAGACACCTCCTCAGTTCGATCCTGCCATGTTCCAGGCAACAGTTACAGCCGTTGTGGCTGCTGCGATGTCGTAGATTAATTCTGGCAGCTCTAGCGGGTCGGGAAGTGGTACTTATCCCCTTAATCTTGATGGTAGTCAGGGGCACTAGAAGAAGTGTTCTTATAAAGACTTTATGAACGCGAAACCCAAATCCTTTTATGGCAATGGAGGTGTCATTGCCCTCACTCATTGGTTCGAGAAGATCGAATCAATTTTCGAGATCTGTGCGTGCCCCGAGGCAAGCAAGGTGAAGTTCGTCGCTTGCACCTTCACCGATAAAGCACTGACTTGATAGAACAGCCGAGTCAACTCCCTAACTCTGCTAGTAGCCAATGCCATGGGTTGGGAGAGTTTAAAGGAACTTATGCTTGCTGAGTACTGGCCAAGAGGCTAAATGCAGAAGTTGGAGCACGAGCTTTGGAACCTAAAGATGAAGGGTTCCGACATTGCCACATATACAACTAGATTATGCGATCAGGCTCTTCTCTGTCCAGGGATGGTCACCCCGAAAAACAAGAAAATAGAGAGGTACATTTGGGAATTGATGCCCCCAACTCAAGGAAATGTTTTGGCTGTTAAACCTATCATATTCGACAACGCCAAGTGTTTAGCGCAAACTCTCATAGATCACGGGGTTGATCTTGATGCAGCGACAGCCGTTCCTGAACCACAAAAAGCGAGTGGTGGGAAGAAAAAGTTTTGGAATAAGCGTAAGGGCCAATCTTCGCAGGAGCCCTCCAAGAATCAACAAGTAATGGCAGTCCATGCTGCTACCACTCTTGTTGTTGTTCCTGCAGCTCAAGCACCTGCTGGTAGATATGCTGGTACCCTTCCAAGTTGTGACAAGTGCAATTTTCATCATCACAGACCTTGTCGTGATTTGCAATGCAACAGTTGTGGCAAGAAGGGGCACACAACTCGATTTTGCAAGACACCAGCCTAACCCACCAATCATGCTCCTGGAGCGGGCGTTGGTCAAGTCTGTTATGGCTGTGGGGAGATCGGGCACTTCAAGAGGAATTGTCCCAAGGCAACAATAGTTGGCAACATAGGGAGACTTTCACATCCCCATTTTCACGGCCAGAAAAGACCGATTGTGTTTATGCTTTATAAAAATCAGAGTACCTTTTTTAATAAAAATGTTGCGGACTTTGTTCCTAGTAAAACATGATAAATACGTTATCAAAGCATTTCTGAAGAGAAGTATTTTTAATTCGTTTTAAAACATTTGGGATGTCATCGTCAATACAGAAACATAAGCATAAACAGAACTTACATTTATTTACACTAGTGATCTACATCTCTTTAATCTCTCAGTGTAATGTGACTTCATCTCAACACTTGTAATATAAATAAACTGAGTGGGTCAGGTTGGGAAACCTGGTGAGTACATAGGGTTTTCAAACCACAATAATATAATTATTATGTTTAAACAGTCAAACAAAATGACCCAATTACACATCCCCATTATTTTCTTTACTCTTAAGGATCTATCCTAAGAGTCATCTATCCCGTATTCGTTCATTCTGAAGTCCTTTGCTTCCAGAGTTATAGGACTGGCACTAAATCCATAGT
This sequence comes from Lactuca saligna, assembly GCF_052625555.1. NCBI lineage: Eukaryota > Viridiplantae > Streptophyta > Magnoliopsida > Asterales > Asteraceae > Lactuca > Lactuca saligna. The sequence continues at coordinate 89,132,170 of NC_136424.1, read as the reverse complement.
TGCCAATGCTCGTTCGTAAAGCACTAATTCCATAGTTGCTGGGTACTAAATCCATAGCTACCAGTGTTTATCGAATAGGTACTAAGTCCATAGCTACCTGATGAGGATAAATCTTAGATCGATTAGATCTTTCACAGGTAAGAATATGAAAATCAAACAAGACAAACACAATAACAATATGAACACAAAATGGAATTAAAGATGCGCTTATGATTCAAATAAAGTCACGCCTCAGCAGAGCTCGATAAAGAACTTCCACTGTAGAGGCAAACTAGGGTTTACAAAAACTCTATGAGAAAAATAATTAAAGCATTTACAACAAAGACTGCATGCATGCAACTTATATAGTAAACCCTAGAACAAAACATGCACGGATGGACAGGCCCAATACAAGCAATCAAAACAGGGCTAAGGACTAAGCCCATGACACAATATAATAATCCCAACAATCTTCCCCTTTGCGTTAAATGAGGAGAGAGATTATTTCTTCTGTGTTGGCTTCACAGTGTTTATCACCTTGAATAGCCGAGGGATTATCGCAAGAAGTGTCTGCCGAAACTGGATATACCACCTCAGCATGTCAGTGAACAACTTCTTGTTAGCTGCAGTGTTCTGATCACACCTCTGAACAACCTCCAAGATATGCTCCAAGCAAGCAGTTGAGAAGAGGTGTTTGTCAACAAGAGCGAACAGACACTTCTGTCCTTTGCCCCTGAAGAACATTACAATATGGTACTCAGAATCAATCTTTCCCTTGACCATTGAATTAACATTGCCTGTTTTGCCCATAGGTTTGATCGTGGTTCGCTTGTGAATAGCAGAAGCAATCTCGTGGTCCATCTTTGCTACCTCGTGAATGTAGCACACAAGCATTCGATTGACATGATCAATGATCGGCTGATAATCCTGTGGATTTGACAATAAAATGTTGTTGAGGAGTATCCAGACGTAGGGATTGAGATTCGGTAGATCAGCAAGGGTGAAGTTATGAACTGAGCCTTCGGTGACTCGAGTCACTTTGAATTTAACATTAATAAACTTCCCTGCTGAGTAGGGCTTCGAAACCTTGACAGTTGTGATTTTCTTCGAACTCCGGGTCAAGTACTGGGGTTGAGCGAACTCTAAGTAGAACTCCAACAGATCCCTATCCACCATCGGGTCTAGAGAAGGAATGGCAGCAGTTGAATTAAAGCAGTGAAAAATGAATACCTTTCATGTGATCGACATATCAAACTGTGCATCCTTGGAGTTATCAAGCCCAAATGACATCACGGGCTCAAGCCAAAGTGTGTTTGGCTCATCAATAGCACTCCTTTGAAGCGAATCTAGAGTTCAGTAAGGAAAAATGGACTTCTTCTTTTCTAGGAGCTCCGTCTCCTTTCGCTTTTGCTCAAGTTCAACTTGTTGTTTCTTAAGCTTTTCTGCTAGCTCTTTATCAGAGGATTTTGTCTTTTGAAAAGAGGTTTCAGGATTCTCAGTATAGACATCATCTTCATTATCAGTGTCATCCTCCCCAACCTTCTTCTTCTTTTTGTCTTTATTACTGACCGAAGCTTCATTACCCTTCGGTTCAGTGGATGGTTTCGGTGCAGGAGGAGGTTGAGTTTGAGTTGTTACCTTCACTCCCCCTTGTTTCGGATGGACACCAGTCACCCGAACACCCTCAATATGACTAAGGATGTCCAATGCTTGCTTGAGCTTCTCAGCCAAATGCCATCGGAAAGTAATGGTGATGATTGGATCATGAGCCTCAAGGAGATGAAGGAGGATGGAGTGAACGTCAGCAGCAGAGCTTCGAATAACCTCCTTTTCGGAATTCAAATCATTGAGCTCAGCAGTGGCAGTACGAAGCCTGAGATTCTGCATCTTCAGCTGAGAGGTTCGCCTGTCAAGTTCATCCACGATATGATTCTCTACAGCTAACTCAACCTCCAGTTGGGTCAATCGATCATTAACATTAGCATGTAAAGATGCGTTGGCAGCTTCGATCGCTTGGCGTGTAGCTTCAAGGTTGGACCTGTCAGATTGAAGAGAGAGTTGAAGGTTATCCACCGAAGCATTGACAGTTTGAGAATTCTTCTTAGCAGCCGCCTGCAAAGAATCTAGAAATAAGTGAGCCTCAGAAACTAGTTTTTTGACTTTTGCGGTCGCTTCCTTGCACTCCTTGGTGGAAGCCTCAACAGCGAGGGAGGCTTGCTGACATTGAGATATGGAGGCTTCAATGGCCTTAGCTGCTGCATAAAGTGAGGCATTGTGTTCTTGAACGACAGATGAGAACAAAGCCTTCAATGCAGCTTCAAAGTAACCCTTAGAGGAAGAGGAGGAGAGCAGTTGATCTAGTTTGTCGTTTACTGCTTTGAGATGACGCTTGGTAACAAGCTCATCATCATCTTCATCACTCTGTACACGGTAAGATGTAAGTGGAATCGAATTCCAAGTCCTCACCGCCTAGAACTGGGGTGGTTTCTGTATATGGAGTAGGAGATAAGGGTTTGGTAGTAGTTGGAGGTTCGGTTGTCACAGGTGGAGTAGGAGCTGTAGACCGAGCCCCTGTGGTAGTAGTAGTGGTAGTAGTATCTGTGAATATAGGAGTAGGAATAGGAATAGTGGTAGATGGTTGAGTAGTGGGGATGGGGAAAATTGGAAGGATGGATACTGGGATAGTAACATGTGGAGGAGAAGGAGGTGGAGTACGAACCGAAACTTCTGGGGTAGGGGACCGAGGCGGGGTATTACCATGACCCGAAGCGTCATCTTCAGAGCTTTCGCTTTCAGATTCTGAAGGAGGAGCAGACTTGTGTTTTGGAGGAACATACTCGGAGTCAGACTCACTGGAAGATTGGAGTATAAGTGTAACACCCCAAAGTTTGGAAAGCCAAGAAAAGAAAGAAAACCTCAAGTTTAGGGGAGACTCGGCGAGTCCATGGAGGGACTCGGCGAGTCCGAGCGGGATCCGGGTTGTGGTGAAAGTGACCGACTCGGCGAGTCGGCCAGGGAGACTCGGCGAGTTGGGTCTGAACGGGGAAAACCCTAAACCCGGGAACTTGGAGCCTATTTAAGCATCTCATTCTCTTTCCTAGGGTTCCTTTAGTGCCTCTTTACCCCCCAGAACATCAACCCTAGCCGCCATATCCATTTTTGAGCTAGATCTTGCATCGAAGAGAGCATTATAAGCTTGGAGAAGGAAGAAAAGCCTTGGAAGAGCAAGAAGGGACTGTAGATTCGAGATTGAGAAGACATTTCAGATCATTTGGAGGTAATAAGCTGTTGATTGGACTCCCTTTGCATCTAGATCTATTCTTATGTGTGAGTTTTGGTCATTATTGGTATGTTTTGTAACCAATTCGGGTTGGAGGTTCAGATCTGGGGTTGCTACCTCAGATCCATATTAGTTTTGGTCTTGAATCCCCTAAAGTATCAGCCCTTGGTATGTTGAAGAAGCATGTTTGCCATAAACCCTAGTTTAGTGTGTTTTGAGCTTAGATCTCTCAATCTACACGTAAAGTTTGCCACTTTACGTGGGGAATAGGCCCTAAAGGTATGGATCTAGGAGTTGGAAGTTCAGTTTGGCTCGAAAAGCCACTGCATGGATTGAGGAATGGATAGACTCGGCGAGTCCTTCGAGTGGACTCGGCGAGTAGCTTGAAGGTGAGGAGGAACTCGACGAGTAGCATGAACAACTCGTCGAGTCGGATGAAGATAGGCATGGCCTCGGCAAGTTGGATGAACAACTCGATGAGTTGGTTGAAGATTGTCTAGGACTCGGCGAGTCAGATCGCGAAACCCTAAACCCTTCGAGTCGAGATCCGAATCAGTGAGTCGGGTGGTGACTCAGCGAGTTGGACAGGACAGGACTTGGACCTAGTTGGACTCGACGAGTCATGGATTGACTCGGTGAGTCGAGTCGCGAACAAGAAAGACTCAGGGCATATGAACCCGGCGAGTCAGTAGATAGACTCGGCGAGTAGGGTTGACCCGGAAGGTTGACTTTGACCAGGATTTTGACCTTGACCAGATTTGACCTAGTAACCTTTGGAGGTCAGTTGGACTAAGTGTCATATTGATATTGGTAACTTGAGGAGCTAGTGGAGCAGCAGTCGAAGTCAGAAGTCAGGTAGCAGTCAAGGATTAGCAGCAGCAGTTCAGCAGCATCAGGTGAGTTTCCTTCCAGTAGGGACGGGTCTAAGGCCACAATGCCGACCCATTCAGTTAGCAGTAGTTTCCGAACTTTGGTCCGATGCAGTAGCTAGTATGTTTGATGCCTTCGTGGCTCAGACAGGATTTGTATGCTATGTTTTATGTGTTAAGTGTTATGTGTTCCGGGCTACAGCCCGATGTAGTATGCAATATATGTGTTCATGCTAGATGATGTGTTATGCTATGCCATGTTCAGTCAGTCAGTTCCGGACTTCGGTCCGATGCAGGGGACAAGGTCCCAGTTGGTTCCGGACTTTGGTCCGATGCAGATAGTTCCGGACTTCGGTCCGATGCAGTTAGTTCCGGACTTTGGTCCGATGTAGTTAGTTCCAGACTTCGGTCCGATGCAGTTAGTTCCGGACTTCGGTCCGATGCAGGGGACAAGGTCCCAGTCAGTTCCGGACTTTGGTCCGATGCAGTTTCCGGGTTTCGGCCCGATGTAGTGGGCCAGGCCCAATATGTGTTTATATGATACTGTATGGTATGTGGTAGTTTGGGGGAGCTCACTAAGCTTCGTGCGTACAGTTTCAGTTTTGGTTTCAGGTACTTCCGCAAGCAAAGGGAAGAGCTCGGGGTGATAGCATCGCACACACCACAGCTTAGCTTTTATCCTGGGGATGGTTTTAGTTGTCTTGATTTGATATAGTATGATACAGTTTTTCCGCACAGTATTTTATTATGATTGGGGATACATCGCGTATGTTTTTATGTTATGATACTCAGATTATGGTTTTTATTACATTGAAAAACAAAATTTTTGGGTCGTTTCATCGTGATTTTTGGGTCGTTACAAGTTGGTATCAGAGCCTTGGTTTGAGGGATTCGGGCGCACTCCCGAGTGTGTCTGAACTCAAACTAAGGAAGTGGTATATAGTTTTCAAAAGAAAAATCGTAGTTACAAAAGAATTTTGAGAAGAGAAAACAATTTTTAGAAAAAGCAAAAAGAGTTTTGAAAAGAGAAAAGGGTGTGGTGCATGCAATCAGCCGAGCTCAAGTAAGTACTCCCAATTTACCCATACAAGTTATGTTATTATTTTCAATATCAGTTTCAGTATCAGTTTCAGTTCAGTTTCAGTTCCAGCTTCAGTAGAACAGCATGCTAGAATAGGACTAAGGATCTAGGATGATGCCTTATGTGCCTGCTTTATGTGTTCCAGCTTGATGAGAATTGCATGCTAGTAATGAGTAGACAGTAGTAGGATAGCCTGTGTAGGTTATGCTTGAAAGTATGAGCTTAGCATTATATGCTAGTGCAGTTTCTTGTTATGAGAATTGTTTTGCCTGAGTATGTTTCCCTTATCCGAATGCTGCTTGCTTTGTGCTTTGTGGGACTCTGAGTGATGAAAGTTAGCCATTAGGTGAATACGTTTCATCACATGTGATCAGGGTTGAATAATCTCAGAGTGCTGGATTTGGCCCTACTGCGCAGCTCTCGTTTGAGTCCAACCGTTGTAGGGACGAGTCTTTTAATTGAAGGATTATCTGAGCCTCGTCACATGTGATGGTATTCAGGTGGTGACTAATTGGCATTACTAGGAGGCCTTCAGCAGCTGAGGACTGTGTGGGTAGAGTCAGAGGTTCCCTAGGGCAAGCCTAGGATGAGAGTAGCAGAGATCAGTAGAAGAGTAAAGGGGATTGGGTGGAGTTGAGGTAACTCTCGAGGAAAGTATGGATAGATGTGGAAGGTAGTAGGGGCCCATACTACTGAAAGCAGAGGATCCGTACTCGATTCAAGAGGGGCCAAGACGAAACCAGGAATGGTGTAGTGAGTGAGAAATCCCTCAGCAATAGTGTGTTAATTGATCAGGATTTTGTTATGTTTTCAGCATGGTGACATTGCGCGAGCTACTAGTTAGCAATTCAGGCGTCGAGGAGGGATCTAGCTCGGGTTTTGGAGCCGGGCAGCTTGATGATCAGATGAGGGATTTCATTTCCGCAGAGATTATGCGCAACATCATTGATCAGACTCCAGTGATTTTCGGTTCAGTTAGAGAGGCCATTGTGGAGCTCATGGACAGTCATCTTAAGGCCTTAGGGGCCGGGGCAGTTTCAGGTCAGTTTGAGGCTCATATAGAGCCCGATTCTCATGGATCCCAGGGATCCATCAGGAAGGGGAGTCCCATTTTTAGCACTTGTCATCCAGGGTCGGGAGTGAGTGGTCCACCTTACCCCCAAGAGGGTTCCCTGCAGGATTGGATTGCTGCAGATGTTTCGCGGGCTCTCTAGGAAGAGTTACCAAACACCATTGGGCGTATCACCGATAGTGTGGTCGACGGGATTGAAAGGCGGACCTTAGCTGTCCAGGCAATGGGTGAAATGGTCACTATGACCCATGAGCGGGAGATTGGCTCGGATAGTCAGCTTGGGAAGAGGAAGCGGTCTTCCGGTCTAGTTCGGCAAGATGGGCAGTCGGACACTGTCGAAGTGGGTGTCAGAAGCCCGCAAGGTCGAGATAGTTGCTCAAGGGAGAAGGGAGCATGGGCTGGCGTGCGCAGCAAGTCTAAGTGCGGCAGATGTGGATGGAAGGGTCACAAACATCAGGAATGCACAGTAGAAGTAGAGTTATGCCATCGTTGTCATCAGCCTGGCCATGTTAGGGTGAACTGCCCCGTTCAGCGGTTGGGACAGCCTCATTGTCATAGTAGAGTTCGAAAATCAGAGGGATTTGAGGATCCTTCAGATCAGGTTGCAGGTATGATTCTTTTCCCTCTATTTTACTATTCACAACATTATTGCTATGTTGCTGCATTGATGTCAATAAACTTATGTGTGGTGTTAGTGTGGCTTGTTTGTGATTATATTATATGCCATTTGCATACCTCGGAAAAATTGGTTGGTAGATAGGGGATGTGCTCTTATGAAGAAGGTTTCGGAGTATGCAGTAACTGTAGCATGGTTGGGAGAGATTTGGTTCGTTTCGCTAGTTCGGAGTGGTTAGTGTTGGAATGGATTGGTTAGATCCCTAGCTATGGCGGGCTTGGGTTCCTTAGCAGAATGATTATGGAATGACAGCAAGGATCGGGATCTCTTTTGAGTGTGAAGCAGCAAGGGGTAAGCAGGATCGAAGTGGGGGAGAACCCTCCGGGTATATTTGGATAAGAGTCTCGTAGACTCAGAATGAGTGCGCGGCCTCTAAGAAGAAATGGTAGTAGCACAGTGATGGATGGATTGAGAAGTTCAGAATTAGGAGTTCGAGAACTTTTCCCAGCAGTTAGTTCATGTAATCGAGATGGTTAGAAGCTGGTTGGGAATCCAAGATTTGAGGACCACCTGTCGGACGCATGAGAGTCGGAATGAAGATCCTGAGAACGGGTAGCAAGAGATGTTTTCGTATTGGTAGCCAGTGTCTGAGGCAGCATGCAGGTTGCGTAGATTCAGGAGTTGGGAGGTTGGAAACTTCCCAACAATAGCTTCTTGTATCCAGATTAGTAGACGGTTGGTTTGGGAACCAAGCCGAAGGATACCTCGACGAAGCGCTAAGTATATCAAGGATATAAGATGTCGAGGATGATACAGAATTCAAAGACTGAGGGCTGGTTTGAGAAATCGGGATGAGGAATCACTAGTGGGACTAGGGATAGTCAGGATGTCCTCGGGATAGTAGTAGTGTTGTAAGCCTGCGGGGGTAGCCGTAGCATTCACTAGCAGTCAGATAGTAGTAGTAGTGTTGTAAGCCTGCGGGGGTAGCCGTAGCATTCACTAGCAGTCAGATAGTAGTAGTAGTGTTGTAAGCCTGCGGGGGTAGCCATAACATTCACTAGCAGTCAGATAGTAGTAGTAGTGTTGTAAGCCTGCGGGGGTAGCCGTAGCATTCACTAGCAGTCAGATAGTAGTAGAGTGTTGTAAGCCTGCGGGGGTAGCCGTAGCGTTCATTAGCAGCCAGATAGTATTTGAGACTTGTGAATCCGAGGGTGTAGCCATGGCTTTTATCAGATTGGTAGCAGCATGAGCGCGTGGTTGAACGCGGGAATGTAGTAATTCCCACCCGTTCGGGTGCAGCGGTGGGAATATGGGAATCCACGGATTAGATTCGGATTTCCCAAATGGTTCAGTTATGGCTAAGTCAGCGAATCTTGGCTATAGATCGTCACATCAGTTATGAGATCAGAGTAGCAGTGGACCGTTGAGGTTCGGGTATGTTAAGGGCTACCGTCAGTCTAGGAGCGATCATGTTATTAGTCATAGAATGGATGATGTCAGGATGTGATGTAAGGACCCGATCGGTTGGATCGGAAGGTTGTTAGAGCCACAGTGACAGGATAACTAGTGGAAACTAGTCCTTGAGGAAGATTTCATTCAGAAGTCGTGGAAGCGACTAAGTGAGGAGTCCCTTGACTCCACAGTTGGATTTGAGTTTAGTGTTTCAGGCAGCTCAGTGATTCAGCCCGATCAGCGTTTCAGGCAGTTTAGTGTTTTAGGCAGGTTCAGTATTGTAGACAATTCAGTGTTTGAAAGGTTTCATAGTTTTGGGTCAGTATTGTATTTGAGTTGGAATACAAGTGTTGACGGTATAGTTGGTTGATTTGGAAATGACAAGTCTCTCTCAGCAGGATCAGTTGAGCTTTCGGCCGAGTATAAGTGACATGTAAAGATAGCTAGGCAGGTAGCTTTTCTTCGGGATGAAAGACTCGAGTTAGTAGGAGTTGAGTAATCAGATGGGATGTAAGCAAGCTGATTCAGTATGGATGACAGAATAGATGGGACAGTTATGGAAAGTCGGGGTATCTTACGGAGTCGCTAGGAGCGGCTAGCAGATTGCGATGGAGTGTAGTGACTGGTGGGAGATGGTAACTCAGATATTGGCAGAATAGTTGAGCAAGGGTAGTCTCAGTGCATCCAGTAGGCAGTTGAGAGGCAACAGGATTTTCAGTCGGAGGAAGTATCGTTGAGGAAATTATGGAAAGGAGAAAGATTCAGTATGTACCAACAGTAGTGATCAGCATGGTGAGTGGCTGGAGTGATGGGCACAAGGGTGTTAGATTTTCCAGACCGGGAGTTGGAGCCAGCTCAAAGGCAGTTGATCGTAGCAAACTTCGAGGACGAAGTTTAGTTTAAGTGGGGGAGAGTTGTAACACCCCAAAGTTTGGAAAGCCAAGAAAAGAAAGAAAACCTCAAGTTTAGGGGAGACTCGGCGAGTCTATGGAGGGACTCGGCGAGTCCAAGCGGGATCCGGGTTATGGTGAAAGTGACCGACTCGGCGAGTCGGCCAGGGAGACTCGGCGAGTTGGGTCTGAACGGGGAAAACCCTAAACCCGGGAACTTGGAGCCTATTTAAGCATCTCATTCTCTTTCCTAGGGTTCCTTTAGTGCCTCTTTACCCCCCAGAACATCAACCCTAGCCGCCATATCCGTTTTTGAGCTAGATCTTGCATCGAAGAGAGCACTATAAGCTTGGAGAAGGAAGAAAAGCCTTGGAAGAGCAAGAAGGGACTGTAGATCCGAGATTGAGAAGACATTTCAGATCATTTGGAGGTAATAAGCTGTTGATTGGACTCCCTTTGCATCTAGATCTATTCTTATGTGTGAGTTTTGGTCATTATTGGTATGTTTTGTAACCAATTCGGGTTGGAGGTTCAGATCTGGGGTTGCTACCTCAGATCCATGTTGGTTTTGGTCTTGAATCCCCTAAAGTATCAGCCCTTGGTATGTTGAAGAAGCATGTTTGCCATAAACCCTAGTTTAGTGTGTTTTGAGCTTAGATCTCTCAATCTACACGTAAAGTTTGCCACTTTACGTGGGGAATAGGCCCTAGAGGTATGGATCTAGGAGTTGGAAGTTCAGTTTGGCTCGAAAAGCCACTGCTGGATTGAGGAATGGATAGACTCGGCGAGTCCTTCAAGTGGACTCGGCGAGTAGCTTGAAGGTGAGGAGGAACTCGACGAGTAGGATGAACAACTCGTCGAGTCGGATGAAGATAGGCATGGCCTCGGCGAGTTGGATGAACAACTCGACGAGTTGGTTGAAGATTGTCTAGGAATCGGCGAGTCTGTTCTTGGACTCGACGAGTCAGATCGCGAAACCCTAAACCCTTCGAGTCGAGACCCGAATCAGTGAGTCGGGTGGTGACTCAGCGAGTTGGACAGGACATGACTTGGACCTAGTTGGACTCGGTGAGTCATGGATTGACTCGGCGAGTCGAGTCGCGAACAAGAAAGACTCAGGGCATATGAACCCGGCGAGTCAGTAGATAGACTCGGCGAGTAGGGTTGACCCGGAAGGTTGACTTTGACCAGGATTTTGACCTTGACCAGATTTGACCTAGTAACCTTTGGAGGTCAGTTGGACTAAGTGTCATATTGATATTGGTAGCTTGAGGAGCTAGTGGAGTAGCAGTCGAAGTCAGAAGTCAGGTAGCAGTCAAGGATTAGCAGCAGCAGTTCAGCAGCATCAGGTGAGTTTCGTTCCAGTAGGGACGGGTCTAAGGCCACAATGCCGGCCCGTTCAGTTAGCAGTAGTTTCCGGACTTTGGTCCGATGCAGTAGCTAGTATGTTTGATGCCTTCGTGGCTTAGACAGGATTTGTATGCTATGTTTTATGTGTTAAGTGTTATGTGTTCCGGGCTACGGCCCGATGTAGTATGCAGTATATGTGTTCATGCTAGATGATGTGTTATGCTATGCCATGTTCAGTCAGTCAGTTCCGGACTTCGGTCTGATGCAGGGGACAAGGTCCCAGTCGGTTCCGGACTTCGGTCCGATGCAGAAAGTTCCGAACTTCGGTCCGATGCAGTTAGTTCCGGACTTTGGTCCGATGCAGTTAGTTCCGGACTTCGGTCCGATGCAGGGGACAAGGTCCCAGTCAGTTCCGGACTTCGGTCCGATGCAGTTTCTGGGTTTCGGCCCGATGTAGTGGGCCAGGCCCAATATGTGTTTATATGATACTGTATGGTATGTGGTAGTTTGGGGGAGCTCACTAAGCTTCGTGCTTACAGTTTCAGTTTTGGTTTCAGGTACTTCCGCAAGCAAAGGGAAGAGCTCGGGGTGATAGCATCGCACACACCACAGCTTAGCTTTTATCATGGGGATGGTTTTAGTTGTCTTGATTTGATATAGTATGATACAGTTTTTCCGCACAATATTTTATTATGATTGGGGATACATCGCGTATGTTTTTATGTTATGATACTCAGATTATGGTTTTGATTACATTGAAAAACAAAATTTTTGGGTCGTATTTTTGGGTCGTTTCATCGTGATTTTTGGGTCGTTACAATAAGCCTCCTAGCAGGCTTCTTTTGCTTCCTTGGTTGAGACTGTGATGGAGCAGCCGTGTCAGACTTTCGCTTCTTGGGGGTTTGCCCCTTTGTTGGTTTGGAAACCTGTGCCTCCTTCTGGGTTTCAGTTTTCTTGCCCCTTCTCGCTGGCTTGTCAGCCTCTTCAATGGAGCGAATCATGGCTGGCGTAAGCTCCCTTGGACCCGAAGACAGAAGCTTCCTGTATTGTTGCAAAACATTACTTGCCGCAGAGATACAAGCAAGCATGGTCTCAGGAATAGATCCAATGAAGGAGTACTTGGTGGGATCTTTGATGATTATCTTGGTTGTATGAAAAGTAGCAAAGGAGGAGAGAAGAGAATCCGCCATGATTGGAACGTGAAGACGATCGATCCATTTCCCAGTTGGTAATTATTGACCAATATCGCCCACAGGAGATCTCTGAGTGCCTGGATGAAGAGACCAAACTTTGTACCAGTTGTTGTCAGATAATAGTGCCATAATCCAAATTTATCCCATGATACAAACCATAAAGCACAGTCAAAAAAGACTTGCTCGCCCCATCTAAGTCGGCGCTGCGTTCAGAGAGTCCTTTGAACAGCAAAGTGAAAAGGCCATTCCATTGAGGAGGAAGGTAGGACTTCTTGAACTTGGTTATGGTGGTGAGGGTTTCAGTATACCCCATCTGATAAAACATAGAAAATAGTTGACCAGTAGTGATGGATTCAGGTTTTACCAGAGGTTGTTCTTGAGAAAGACGAATTAGGGCACAAAAGCGGTCCTTGGAGATGGAGGTCTTCTCATTGTGGAGTTCAAAATGAATTCTTTCATTAACCTTGTCACAGTAAGCAGTGGAGTAGACAAGTGAAAGGCAGGACATGGGAACAACCTCGACTTTGGTTAGAGCATCGACCAAATGTGAGTATTTGAGACACTCGACTACATACAACATGTAGGGTTCATAGACAAAAGGGGTGAGATCGATGATCGGGTTTTGTTGAGGTTTGATAGTGAGGAGTGTTTGGCGAACAGAAGTGTCATGCACTGAGGAAGAGTCTGCCATTGTGGAATCGCCTTTGCTTGGAGAAGATGATGAACAGTGAGAGAAATCAACTTTGTTCTTTGAGAGAGATTAGTAAGTGATAAAAGGGTAAAGATTACCGTGCCAAATCCTTTTATACGTACAAGGAGGAGAGAGAAAATTCCGGCTGAGATCCTGGATTATTTCAAAAATAGCGCCGGATTTAAGAGATGAACAGTTGGCATACCGATGATGACACAGGAAAGAGAAAGGACGTTTCCTTTTTGCACACCATTCCATAAAATTCGCTTTTTCAAATCGCCAAAACTATTAGATAACCGCTGAGTCAGCCTTCACTTTATCCCAATCATCACCCCAAAATCCATTTGAATTGTCTTGGGCGGTTGTGCTGAATTGAACAACAATAAAAGAGTCAGATTGTGGAAAATTAAAAAAATTTCGTGCATAGGGTGGAAAAGACAAAGAAATAAAGCAAACATTTTGTGATAATCTGTGATGTCTTAAAAAGACATAAAACAATTGATTTTGGGTAGGAATCGCTTCCTTCAAAGTCAAGAGAGACATTAAAGTGCTTGTTTGGTTTCCCATTAAATAACGATCAATAACTTGTTAAGAAGTATTGAAAGGCATCTTTTAGATATAATAAAGGTCAATTTTCACTTCAATTCATAATTTCGATACTTGACATAAGACCGAAACTGAATGAAGTACTTGTGAGATCAATGTGATCTGTTGAACAAGTAGGTAGGATATATGTTATAATAAGAAAGGAAAGTATAGAAATCTCAAAAACAAAAATAAACTGGATCTTTAGGGGAAGAAAAGCCTTGGTTTTAGACAAATTCACAAACAAAAGTAAAAAGAGATTTCAGTAGGTAACAAGTAAGATCTTGAATATGAATATTCACCATCAATTCATTATTGGTGTTGAATTATGGGTTTCACTTAGTACATAGTGACATGAAACTAAGATCATTAACATAGACTTTGTATAACCATAAACCTCAGTGGTAAATGCTGAGAGTCTCAAGGGTTATATTGATGAAACGAAGTATAATGGAGAAAAATGATGGCCATAGTATAAGATGCGAATGTACCTCTTCTATATAAAAGAAAGGACCAAGTAGAAAACTCTAAACTCAATATGAGTAGAGTAAGGTAGCTCATGATTAGAGTGAATATTACAGCCTAGATTGGGAAAACATGATTTGTATCTATCATGGTTTTAAGGCTTCACTCAAAATCTTTTGAGGCTTTAGGCAACATACAACAACATGCTTCTAGGGACGTGAGGATAGTGTGTAGAAAAGACATCATACCTTATGGATCTTCATCATTGAGCATAACACTTAAAAAAACTAGATGAAAACGAAAAATATTTTGTATTTTGTGAAAAATAGTTAATTGAAGAAAAATGAAAATATTTTTGAATTTTATAAATATAAAAAGAACTATTGAAAAGAATGTACATAGAAATACCATTAAAATACCCTGAGAAGAAAAAGAAGTGAATGAGTTCAGTAGGACCAAACCCGAAATAGACCGAACGTTCGATTCATTTCGGTTCATGGTCGAACTTCGCCCGAAATAGACCGAACGTTCGGTTCATTTTGGTTCGCTCTATTTCGCTTCTTACCTTTATTGAAGCGAAGGAGATTTTGGTACGGATTCTGCTTCCATCATTCCTAGACCTTGTAGAATCTTGTTGAAGCTCGCTTCAGGTAAAGCCTTAGTGAATATATCTTCCAGTTGATCAGTTGTCCTGATGAAATGAATTTCCACGTTGCCATCTTCGATGTGATCTTTGATAAAGTGATACCTCAGTGCTATATGTTTAGTTTTTGAGTGTTGCACTGGGTTGGGACAAATCCTAATTGCGCTTTCTGAGTCGCAATATAGTGGGATTTTCTTCATGTTTAGCCCGTAATCCGTAAGCTGACTTTGTATCCAAACGAATTGAGATGTGCATGATGCTGCAACAATGTATTCGGCTTTTACAGTGGAGAGAGAGACACAAGTTTGTTTCTTTGATTGCCAACTATGTGACATCCCCAAAATCATGGCCAGAAAAGACCGGTTTGTTTATGCTTTATTTAAAAATCAGAGTAACATTATAAATTAAAGTGTTGCGGAATTTGTCCCAAAACAATAATATGATAAAGATTTATCAAAAGCATTTCCATAGAAATGTATTTCATTAAAAGACTCGGGATGTCATGTTCGTACAGATCAAAAGCATAAACAGTACAATACAAGCCTTACTACATTATTTCATATCTACAGGCCTATATCCGTAATCCCTCGTCCAAACATCATATATATGCTCAAGCGCCACTACCTGTAAGACATAAAACTGAGTGGGTCAGGCTTGGGAGCCTGGTGAGCACATAGGGTTTTCAACCCACAATAAATCAGTTTATTAACTTCATTAAATTAAACAAACCTGATTACCCGTTCCCGTTATCCTCACATTACGTCCCTAAGCATCTATCATAAGGGACCTATCTTAAGGATTATCATCGCGATGGACATTACTGCTAAGGGGATTCCTTAGCAACAAATGTCCTTAAGGTAACCATGTGGGGGATGGAGTACGTCTGGTGAGCACACAGTTCAAATAAACACACAGAACGAATAAACACCTACAGGTTGCGAGCCTGCTGGTGTTCCACTGAACTGTCTAGAATAGTCCATAGTCGTCATCTATACTCCGCTAGATGACTGGATCATCAATAACATCTATAACGAGGCCTCTCATTATTTTATTTTGTCACACAGCAACTATTACATCTACCCATGTTTTACCCAACACATTTTGTAGATATAAAATACATATATACAGTTTAAATCTTTGAAAACATGTATAAAACGTTCATCCAGCATAGATAGCAAGTATTCAGATAATATGCACACATAGCACGTAATTTATATTAAATACTTCATATCTATGTGTAAGCTGAAAGTAACTATGCACTCACCTGAAAAGGTGGTGATTCCGAACTTAGACAACGCTTCGCTTCTTAAAAAGAATTTTCTTCGACGAAACCTAGTATTATTACCACTAGAGTTTAGTTTATTATTCGTCGAGACTAATTAATAGTCTAGCTATTATTATTATTATATAAGCATAAAAAAAATACTTATATAACCCATAATAATAGCCCAAGTATTTATTATAAGTTCCTAATAACGTTACTATAATTAAATAAAAGCTATATTAAAAATAGCGTAGGCGTAGCTCACTTACAGCGGGTTTTATAGAAAACCAGGATTTGCTTGGAGCAGCGTTTCCGAGTCGAAAATCTCTTCTTCTCGGAGCCGTCGAGCACTCCGGGGATTCCACCTCGTGCTAGGGAGGTTCCCTAGGCTTTTCGGGGGATTTCGGGGCTAGAGAGAGGTTCTAGAGAGAGAGAGAGTAAAGAGAAGAAAGAATGGGAAATGTGTGAAGAAAATGAGGGTGGGAGAGGTGGTATTTATAGGGTGAAATGTGGCTGAACTTGGTGCCACATGTCACCATCTGGTGGCAAGCCTTGGGGAGAAAGCAATGGCCAAGATTGTGCCACATCACCCATTTTCGCACAACACACTTCCGACTTCTAAAATCCGTAACTTTCACATACGACCTCCGTTTTTGATGTTCTTTATATCCACGCGCAGGTAATAATAAGATCTAAAACTTTCATTTTGACTCCGTCGGCTAATTCTCGACCGATCTTAAATTTAACAGTACAAGGAGATTATACTGTTAAACGTCTGCGTAAAATTAATAAGTTCTACATACGGACTCTGTTTTTGTCTGTCTTTTTTACCGTTGATTTCCTATTAATGAGATCTTCAACTCTCATTTACGTTGCGTAAGCCAAAAACCGCTCGAACTAAAATTCGAGTTTCGGGCCGTGCACTGCTAAGTCGAATCTTAGAAAAATCATAACTTCCTCATACGAAGTCAGATTTGGGCGTTCTTTTTATGGATGTTCTTGGTTTAACATATACTACAACTTTGGTTTAGATCACTAAGGCCAAAAATCCCTTCATCGTAAATTCACTATTTACGTCTCCCGGTGTCGTGTCGGTTTTGCCGTAAAACTTCGACGGGCTATAACTTCTTCGTTATAACTCGGATTTTGGCGTTCTTTATATCCTCGGAATCCTTGTTTCGACCACTACAACTTTATGTAGAGATATCGGGCTTATCTCACACTTTAATTTTGATACTTATTTTTATTCTTTATTAAATATATATTTATAATAAAGTAATAAGCACACAAATACATATAATTCACATAGAATTAGAATATTTCATATTTATTACATCAAAAAGAGTAAAAATAGTTGACCTAGACTATTACATCATCTAAAAATGCTTAGCCCCGAAACCCAGGCGTTACAAGCTAACCAATTTACCATCTAGAAATTGGCATCCTCCAGTGATGCTTTGACGATCTAAACCACAGCCACCTAAGTCAGCGTCTAAGAATGCTTGAACAAAGAATCCTGAATTACCTGGATACCACAAACCGAGAGAAGAGGTTCGCTTCAAATAGTGAAAGATATTTTTCACAGCTTGCAGATGAGGTTCGCAGGAGTTAGCTTGAAATCTAGCACAGTAACACACTGAAAACATGATGTCAGGTCTACTGGCTATGAGATACATCAGAGACCCAATCATTTGATTATATAGAGTCACATCGACAGCTGACTTTTCCAACGAGGGTGAAAGCTTTGTACCAAATGCCATTGGCACTTTAACTTTGGAGTCTCCCATCATACCAAACTTAGCCAATAGTGTCTTGGTGTATGCCTCCTGATTAATAAAAATGCCTTCGGGTCCCTATCTAATGTTTAAGCCAAGGAAAAAGTTAATTGGACCCATTGAGCTCGTCGCAAACTTAGTTTCCATCAACTTCCTGAATTCAGTTGTTAAGCTAGGATTCCTGGAGCCAAAGATGATGTCATCAACATAAATTTGGACTATCAAAAGGTGGTTACCTTCTCTCTTACGAAAGAAGGTTGGGGCAACCGAACCTTGTTTAAATTTAGACATTTTTAAGTATTAAGTTAGAGTTTCATACCATGCTCTGGGAGCTTGTTTTAGGCCATATATCACTTTGTCAAGGACGTAACAATGATCTGGATAATTCTCGTTCACGAACCCTGGCAGTTGCTCAACATATACAGTCTCTTCAAGTTCTCCATTGAGAAAGGCACATTTGACGTCCATCTGATAGACTTCAAAGTTCTTGTGTGCTGCATAGGCAAGAAAGATACGAACAGACTCTAATCTTGCAACATGAGTGAAGGTCTCTTCATAATTAATGCCTTCTTCCTGATAGTAGCCTTTGACAACCAGCCGAGCTTTGTTACGAATGACATTCCCCTCCTTATCCATCTTGTTTCTGAATACCTATTTGAGACCGACAACCGAGGCATCCTTTGAAGTTGGAATAAGTCGCCATACTTTGTTTCTTACAAACTCATTTAACTCATCTTGCATGGCTTGAACCCGGTCTGAGTGATCAAGTGCAAAATTAACGGCCTTCGGTTCAACTTTGGATACAAAGGTGTTGAATATGCAAAACTCTACTTGTGAAAATAGCGAAGCTTGTTTTTATCTTTGATTTGAGATCGAGTAAGCACTTTTTCTGAAGATTCCCCAATAATTTGACTTTAAGGATGATCTTTGGTCCATTTTATAAGTGGTGGGTAATTTGGATCACAAGTGGGATCCAATTTTGCATTGATTTCTTCTTCCAATTCCGACAGAATGTCATCTTCATTGACGTTGGTGTTCTCCCATCGAAGGATGAGACTTGTTCAGAATCTGGATTGGTATCACCTCCTTCGATTGGATTCTCAGAAGAGCTTGAAGAATGTGTTGATTGACTCTCCCCTGGAGCGATGAACCTTGATCATGATGAAGAGATGGACCCTCCCCCTAGACATTAGGACGGTCATTCAAAGGTTCGCTCGCTTCTGGCCTTTCGGTTTCTTTGGGTTGATCATCAGCCATATTTTGAGTAGCATCATCAATGATTTGTTTTAAATCATCAACTTTGTTGTCTTCTGTTGTTGATTCAGAATCAATCGCCTTTTGAGGCTCATCAAACAGAAGCAAATATTGCTTGAAAAGATTTAAAATAGAGGTAGGAATGTGACCATTCTTTGGAAAGATTTCTTGCGTTGCATCTTCTGTTGACTTCATCTTCTTAACATAGCTATCATCAAAAGTGACATAGTATGTTTCTTCTATCTTCTTAGAGCGCTTATTTAGAGATCTATACGCCTTAGAGTTCAGAGAATAACCCAAGAATATTCCTTCATATGCCTTAACATCAAACTTGTTTCGATTCTCTTTAGATTTGAAGACGAAGCATCTTGAGCCGAACACATGAAAGAATTTCACATCCGGTTTACGATTGTTCAAGATCTCGTATGGTGTGAGGGAGAATCGTTTGTTTTGATAAGATCTGTTCTGAGTATAACAAGCAGCAACAATTGCATCAGCCCAGAAATATAAAGGCAAGGATGCGAAGCATAGCATCGTTCGAGCTGCTTCACACAAAGATCGGTTTCTCCTTTCAACGATACCATTCTGCTGTGGAGTGTATGGGGATGAGAAATTATGAGTCGTTCCCTTCTCAGCAAGAAAATCTTCAAAATCTTTGTTCTTGAATTCCAAGCCATTGTCGCTTCTTACGTTACGAACAACCTTCCTTAGTTGAGTCTCTACCTGTTTTATGAAGAGCTTAAGTTTTGGAGTAGCTTCAGAATTTTGCTTCAAGAAGAATACCCCATGTAAATCGAGAGACATCATCCACTATCACCAGAATGTACTTGTTTCCACCAATGCTTTCAATGGATGAGGGACCACACAGGTCAATATGTAACAGTTCCAACGGCTCTATCACCTTTGTATTGATAATAGAAGGATGACTTTGCCTACTTTGATTTCCCATTTCACATGCAGCTCAGAGATGTTCTTTATCAAAATTTAGAACTGGAAGACCTCGAACATGATCACCTAAAACCAGCTTGTTGATATCCTTGAAATTCAAGTGAGATAATCTTCTATGCCATAACCAGCTTTCATCCGAGTGAGCCTTCATGAGTAAGCAAACCGCTGGTTTACCTCGAATTGGGTTGAGGTTCAAAGGATACATTTCCTCCTTTCGCTTTGACTGCAGCATAACGTTATTAGATTTCTTCTCGACAATCTCTAAGCCTTCATCGTCAAATGATACCTTCAATCCAGTACCAACTACCAACTGTGATACAATGATAAGGTTGTGTTGGAGCCCTTCAACATAAGCCACTTTTCTTATTGAGAAATCGCCATTAGTAATCATTCCATAGCCTTTGATAGTGCCAAATGAGTTATTGCCATACTTCACAATACCACCATCCTTGAGAGACCGAAACTCCCTTAGTTGTTCCTTCCTCCCTATCATGTGATGCGAGCAGCCACTATCAATATACCATTATTCGTCAAGCTGCTCGTTACAAATAACCTGCAAAATATTAAGCAGATTTAGGAACCCAAAGTTTCTTGGGTCTTAGTGAGCCTTTTACAGGACAGAGAATAGTAAGATAAATATCAACCAAGTAAGTACGTTTAATTAAAGTTGTTTCACCTTTTCTTTTTATAATGAAGACTTTAATTTTGGTTGGTTTAGATTTAGTAGGATTGGGATTTGTGGTATTGACGTCAGCATTCTTTTGGATCTCTTTTGGACATCTGTTATCTTCTGGAAAGAGCTCTCATTTTCCTTTTAAATCTTTTGTAGGAAAAGAATTAGAAAGAGAAGTATTGGGTTTAGAAGTAGCATTGGAGCTTCTATGATTCTGATTGTACTTGTAGGGATGAGGACCGAAACTGCTCTTTCGGTTGCTATTGGGTGGTGAACCGAAACCGTTCTTTCGGATGCTATTGCTCTGAGGATCGAAACTCTCCTTTCGGTTCCTTTCTATCGAGGGACCGAAACTACCCTTTCAGTTCCTTTCGGTCGAGGGACCGAAAATAACCTTTCGGTTCCTTGGTTCCTCTTAAGATTTGTGCTTCCTTTCGATCCTTACATAGTGAGGATTTTGCGATCTCCAAAACTGTTTTCTTTCTGAGAGATTCTTCTTGTATCTCAGATTTTGTTGGTGTTTTTGATCAGCCACCTGTTTTGGATTTCTGTGGATGTTATCCTTTCTCTTCAAAGCAGGAGCATAGTTGTCACGTTTTGTTGAGGATGTTTCAGAAGTGGTTTGTGCAGGTTCGCCTAATGAAGTTTTGGTTCCACTTGTGCTGGGCACATCATATCTTGCAGGCTCATTTAGTAGTTTGGGTACATATCTAACTTTCACTCTCCATGAGGTATTTTGAGATAAGCCCTTCGTCTCATCAGCGTTGTCTATTGGTGCTGACCAAAAGAACTCGTCACATCCGGCATCATTATCTTCTTCCATGATAGCTGTTAATTCTGCAGTTTGTTGTGGAATGACACCTGGGACCGTGTAGACTTGATTTGGAGTGGTGTGAACCTTTTGATACACAACAAATTTTGCTTTAAGAGTTTTGCTTTTGTCTGTTGACGAGCGAGCAAACTCAACATAATTTTCAGAAATCAAATTTTTACGTGTTTCAGATTCGCTCTTCACAAATTCAGAATAGTCCACCAAATCTTCTATAGAGATTTCACTCAGATCATCATCCTCACTAAGTTCAGATGCATTTTCAACATCAATTTTATTTGCTGAACTTAATTTGGCATTCAAAGAGTCAAATTTTTGTACAGTTTCGGTTCTTAACTCCAATCTATCATTCTCATGTAACAGATTTTTAAGCATGTCCTTGTGGTCTTTGGATTTTATGTAGGATACAATTTTGTCAAGACCAATTTTGTATGCAGGAGAGACTTCATCAGAGGATACAACACTTTCACATTTGTAGGCTTCAACATCGATTTCATCCTCCTTTAACTCAAGGAAAGGTAAAATCATACGATCTATCTTCTTTCCTATTTCACAATCAAGACGCAACTGAGTGATAATAAAATAAAGTCTTTTAGCAATCAAACAAAACAAATTTTGTTGTTTTAAAAGTTTAAGATTGCCTATTTGCAAAAAAATTGAATCATCCTTAGACCTAATCAACTCTTTCTCCTTCTGCTCAATCCACATCCTCCTTTCCTCACTCTTTGACGATATCCTGCTAATTTGATCAATTAGGTTAGAATTTGTGACACAGGTTTGGGTGAGACTGCTACTTATGCTTGAAAATTTAGATTTTAAGTTATTTAATTCCTTTTCATAGTTAGTAACAGGAATATTTAGAGAAGCAAGAATATTTTGTACGTTCTTGATCAACTCATCACATTTGTTGATCTGTGCACTAACAGGTTTAGCAACAAAACACATGTCCTTTCGCTCCTTCTCGCCTTCTATCCCACCATCAATTGTATATCCTCTCATTTGAGACACACCTTGGGTCACCACAAAACACCTTCCTGTTACAGGTTCTTCTTTCACCAGCATTGCCTTCCCATGAGTGGGTTTTCTGACCTCTTCATCCTCTGAATCTGTGGACCACACTTCCACACCACCAAATTCATTGCGATTGTCTGTATCTTGCATAATCAAAGCATTCATAGTAGTATTGTTAGCAGCAGACTTTCTTTTCTTGATTTCCTCCGGTCTTCTCAGGTGGCTCGCTTCCTCATCGTCATCATCTATCTTTTCTGCTTTCTTTTTTAGCATGCAGTCTTTTGCAAAATGGTTATTGCCTCCACAATAATGACAATCAAATCCTGAGTCTCTACTAACTTTCACTTCTTTCTTTTACTTTTCCAACTTCGACCCCATCTTTGGTTCCTCCTTGATCTTTTCAGCACTGTAACTTCCTGCCAATTTTGGTTCTTGTTGGCTGGAAATTTCCATTTAATGATTTTTCTAGGATTGGATACCATCATGGCGTCTTCTTCACTGGTTAGAGCATAATCGACAAGATCCAATTCATCTTCTTCTTCAACCAATCTTTTTCCTGTAGAGCTAAGAGCTAAAGAACCCATACTGGAAACCATACTCATTTCCTTAGACAGTGCACTTTCATGGGATTTCAAAATACCCACTAGTTTCGCCAGAGATACGACTTGAACTGTTCATGTGCTTTAACAGTAGATACAATAGCCATCCATTCAGGTCTAAGCCCATTCATGAAAGTAACCTTTTGTTCAATAACTTTCCTTTCCATCCCATGCTTTATCATCTTACTTAAAAGATAATTAAAGCGATTAAAAGCTTGAACTAGTTTCTCTTCGGGCTTCTGCTTGAAATCACCAAATTCAGAAAGCAGAAGAGTTTGAATTGAATGTTCCAGATCTTCATCAGTGGAATACAATTCTTTTAATCTATCCCAAATCTCTTTAGCAGTAGCACAAGAACTTACCAAACGAAACGTATCTGACTGTAAAGCAAACCTAATCATCCTCAAGGCCTTGATGTTGCATTGACACTTTTCTTTCTCATCTTGAGGAATATCTTTGACATCGTTAACAAGCTGATTGTACTCCTTTTGAGTTTTGACAATCTTTGAGGTGCTTGAGTGAGTGAATGGGCCAACAGTGATCGCTTCCCAGATCAAGTACCCATTATCCTTTGATCCAATCACATAGTCTTCAAAGTGATGCATCCAAACTTCATAATCTTGAGTATACAAGATTGGAATCCTTGTCGTAGACCCAATGCTGTTGGAGATATTGATTGGATTGGTTTGAGAGTCATCCATTGACATTGTAATGACTTTTGATCGATTACCTGTTTAAGATCAGACTTGTAATATATCGTTAGGGTTTGATTAACGATTAATGAGATACGTCAATATGGAATGACGACTTAATTAATATCAATCAATGCGGAATTAAAACCCTAATAACTTCTTCAACAGAAGAGATGTGTATGAATTACATAGTCTCCTTCTCTGATACCAATTGATGAGAATAAATCTTAAATCGATTAGATCTTTCACAGGTAAGAATATGAAAATCAAACAAGACAAATGCAATAACGATATGAACACATAATGGAATCAAAGATGTGCTTATGATTCAAATAAAGTCTCGCCTCAGCAGAGCTCGACAATGAGCTTCCACTGTAGAGGGGAGCTAGGGTTTACAAAAACTATATGAGAAAAATAATTAAAGCATTTAAAACAAAGACTGCATGGATGCAGCTTATATACTAAACCCTAGAACAAAACATGCACGGATGGACAGGCCCAATACCGGCAATCAAAACAGGGCTAAGGACCGAGCCCATGACGCAACATAATAATCCCAACACTACCAATTCCTAACAGGTACTAAGTCCATAGCTACTAGTGTTTGTCCAATAGGCACCAAGTCCATAGTTGCCGATGTTATTTGTTAGGCACTAAGTCTATAGCTGCCAATGTTTACTCACATCATCTTTTATCTCTCATCATTCATCTACCCATCTCATACCCAACATACTTGTATATTTAAAATATGTATACAGTTCAAATCATTTAAAACATGTACAAAAAAAGTGTTCATCCAGCATAGATAGCTAGTATTCACATAATATGCACACATAGCACGTAGTTTATTTAAAATACTTCATATCTATGTGTAAGATGAAAGTAACTATGCACTCACCTGAGAAGGTGGTGACTCGGTACTCGGATAGCGCTTCATTTACTTCAAAATAATTTCCTTCGATGAAACCTAGTATTATTACCACTAGATTTTAATCTAATATTTATCATGACTAATTATTATTATTATTATTATTATTATTATTATTATTATTATTATTATTATTATTATTATTATTATTATTATTATTATTATTATATAACCGTTTAAACAATACTTTCCAACCACTATGTATAGACAGGGTCCAAACATAAAACACCGGAGGGCAGGACCATTTTGGCGTATAGCACTTCTGAAATCCAACAACCCTATCCGACCCTTTAAAACAGATTCCCCGTACCGCGAGTAGTTAAAAAGATATTATAACGACACTTATATAAGTTATAATAATAGCTCAAATATTTATTATAAATTTATAACAACAATACTAATTTTAAATATAAACTATATTTAAAATAGGGTAAGCATAACTTACTTACAAGGGGATTTTAGCTAGGAGTCGGGCTCTTTAGGGGCAGAACTTCGTCGCTGAATCTTTCTAAGAAAGATTCGTTCAGTGCTTCAGCACTCACCTTACTATACTAAAACTAGAGAAAGAGAAGTCGAATCACGAGGAATCGAAATGCTCAGGAGATAAGGAGAGAAACACTCTTGAATCAAGAGAATGGTGCAAGAAATATGAGAGCCTAAGGTTCTGATTTATAATAATTAAATTTTCAAAAACTACCCTCCATAATTACTTAATGACCTTTTAGTTATATAAACAACTAAAGACCACTTTATAATACTATTTTAAATAGATTTAACGATATTTGTACTAAACTAATGTTGAAAGAACTCAACATTAGTCTTATAATGACTGCATCGTCGATACCTTTCTAATGATATATACATATGTATATATATGTGTACGTATATATGATTTACACTTTATTTTAATACGTAAATATGCTATTATAATTTGTAACTCGTTCATACGAACTCCGTTTTTGACGTTATTTATAACCCTGCGTAGGTGGAGATGTACTTTACAACTTTCGTTTAGACTCCAACGGCTGATTTTGACTTTATTTTTAAAGTTATATTTTTAAAAGGCCGGGACAGGATTGGTCCATTAAAATATCATAACTTTTTCATCCAATGTCAATTTTCTTCTGTCTTTTTATCTTTACGCTACTAATAACGAGGTATTCGATTCTCGTTTAGGTTGTGTCGGCTAAAAACCGCTCGATCTAATATTCGAATTTCGGGCTGTACACTGCTAATTCGAAACTTCGAAAAATCATAACTTCCTCATACGAAGTCAGATTTGGGCGTTCTTTTTATGGAAGCTTTCGGTTTAACGTATTCTACAACTTTCATTTAGATCGCTAAGGCTAAATCTTGCTCTATCAAAAATTTACTATTTACGTTATAACTCGACGGGTCATAATTTCTTCGTTATAACTCGGATTTCGGCGGTCTTTATATGTAGGGAAACCTTGTAACATATACTACAACTTGGTTAAGATTACTTATTATAAATAATACTTTTCCAAAAAGTCATTTTCGACACTTATTGCCTCTAAATTGACTAGCCCGAATCTACGTGCGTTACAATTATCTCCCCCTTAGGTTGATTAAGTCCCGGAATCATCAACAAAACAGGGCTCGTATAATGACTCCTTACATTATCTCTTCATCCTTGGTAATAATTATAACTTCTATATTCCTTCAAGTCTATCTCTTAGACTTATTGACTGTAACCAGTACTCGATCGTGCAACTGCTTTCTATCTCAGGTTAGACTCAAAATTATGACCTACCATCATGTGATGCACGTTTAGACTCAGGTATCTTATAGTTATATTCCAAAACAGACTATACCTACCTTCATGTTCTAATGTGATATAATCACATTTTAAAAGGTAGCATTTCTAGCTACAAGCAACATTTCGTGATACCTCTACTGATCGCTTTTTATTCCAATCTTCTGTCTTAAGTCAGATGCTACATCGAACTTGATTTTCTAAACCACATAGTATACTCAGGATAGTCAGACTCAATTCTATATGACCACTAGGGTCGGAATATCAACAATATTTTTAGTCATTACCGCAACGATGGTGATGACATACTTGAATAAAACGATATCAATTACTAGCTTCTTGGTAACCTTGTGACTTTCCCTAATCCAAGCGTGAGTCCTGTGCTTCGGTAGTATATGCATCCACTACCTTTCACACCTACTCATACTCGTCCGAAGTATTGTCTCGTAGTCCCCAAGTCCTAAAATCACAAAACAATTTAACGCATACGAGTGTGTCCAAATAATCATAAAAATTTCTGTAGACTCTACTACGACTTCTTTCATGCATATCTTCAATCATCAATTTTGCTTCAACTCGGATGGTGATGGACTTTCCAGATGATAGGAAAACTTTAGAAATCACACCAATCATTGTATCATCCCGCCAATCAAATGTGTACATTCAGATGTCCCTACCTTTATAGACGTATTGTTATTTTGTTAGACGTATTTTAAAGGAAAGATACCTCTCTTATGATATCTTCCAATATGTATCATTCAGTATTGTAAGCCATCTCATTTCCTCTATTTTCTCAGTCTATCATGTTTCGCATTACTTCTGGAACTTCTGCCATTGTGATAGGTTCGAGTTCAAGCGTAATGACCGATGTATGACCCATCACATTCTTAGGCTTAGCTTGTCATCTTCCTCTTGTTCTGTACACCCAAGCATACGTTCGGTGTACCGATACGAGAATTTAAGATACGAAAGATTTTATTTACGATAGACATATAAATCTCCATGTCACACCGAAACATTACATGCTAGTTCTAATATCGTAATCATACGCTTAGAACCCTGAACACATAAGGTTTCCAGATCCGGTCGGCAACAGACCATAGATCCGAACAAATAACAGCATATAAGGCATCTTTATAGCTATAACATAAATCATTTAGCCCATAAAACATTTTAAACATCTTTCCTAAAATAAACTAGTGCTCTTGTCTAAATTATAGCAGACACTCATCTCATAATCATCGCTTAGCATTCTAAGTTTAAGTCTAGAAATTTCCTACAAATTCCTAGTTCGCTTAAACTAATGCTCTGATACCAACTGTGACATCCTTATTTTCATTTCCAGAAAAAACCGATTTTGTTTATGCTTTATAAAAATCAGAGTACCTCTCTTAATAAAAATGTTACGAAATTTGTTCCCAGTAAAACGTGATAAATACGTTATCAAAAGATTTCCGAAGAAAAGTATTTTTAATTCGTTTAAAAAAATTTGGGATGTCATCGTCAATACAGAAACATAAGCATAAACAGAACTTACATTTATTTACACTAGTGATCTACATCTCTTTAATCTCTCAGTGTAATGTGACTTCATCTCAACACTTGTAATATAAATAAACTAAGTGGGTCAGGTTGGGAAACCTGGTGAGTACATATGGTTTTCAACCCACAATAATATAATTATTATGTTTAAACAATCAAAGAATCGACCCAATTAGCCATCCCCATTATCTTCTTTACTCTTAAGGATCTATCCTAAGAGTCATCTATCCCGCATTCGTTCATTCTGAAGTCCTTTGCTTCCAGAGTTATAGGAATGGTACTAATTCCATAGCTGCCAATGCTTGTTCGTAAAGCATTAATTCCATAGTTGTTGGGTACTAAATCCATAGCTACCAGTGTTTATCTAATAGATACTAAGTCCATAGCTACCAATTTCTAACAGGTACTAAGTCCATAACTACCAGTGTTTGTCAATTGGCACTAAGTCCATAGCTGCCGATGTTATTTGTTATGCACTAAGTCTATAACTGTTAATGTTTACTCACATCATCTTTTATCTCTCATCATTCATCTACCCATCTCATACCTAACATACTTGTATATTTAAAATACAAATACAGTTCAAATCATTTAAAACATGTATAAAAAAGCGTTCATCCAACATAGACAACAAGTATTTAGATAATGTGCACACATAACATGTAGTTTATATAAAATACTTCATATCTGCGTGTAAGATGAAAGTCACTATGCACTCACCTAAGAAGGTGGTGACTCGGTACTCAGACAACGCTTCGTTTACTTTAAAATAATTTCCTTCGACGAAACCTAGTATTATTACCACTAGATTTTAGTCTAATATTTACCGTGACTAATTATTAGTCTTATTATTATTATATAAGCATTTAAACAATACTTTCCAACCACTATGTACCGACAGGGGCCAGGCATAAAACACCGGAGGGCAGGACCATTTTGGCGTATAGCACTTCTGAAATCCAACAACCCTATACGACCCTTTAAACCAGATTAGCCGTAGGGCGAGTAGTTAAAAAGGTATTTTAATGACACTTATATAAGTCATAATAATAGCTCAAATACTTATTATAAATTTATAATAACAATACAAATTTTAAGTATAAACTATATTTAAAATAGGGTAATCATAACTTACTTACAGGGGGATTTTAGCTAGAAGTCGGGCTCTACAGGGGCAGAACTTCGTCGCCGAATCTTTCTAAGAAAGATTTGTGCAGCGCTCACCTTACTATACTAAAACTACAGAAAGAGAAGTCGAATCACGAGGGACCGAAATGCTCGGGGGATAAGTAGAGAAAGACTCTTGAATCAAGAGAATGGTGCAAGAAATTTGAGCGCCCAAGGCTCTTATTTATACTAATTAAATTTTCAAAAACTACCCTCCATAATTACTTAATGACCTTTTAGTTATATAAACAACTAAACACCCCTTTATAATACTATTTTAAATAGATTTAACGATATTTGTACTAAACTAATGTCGAAAGAACTCAACATTAGTCTTATAATGACCGCATCGTCGATAACTTTCTAATGATATATACATATGTATATATATGTATACGTATATATGATTTATACCTTATTTTAATACGTAAATATGCTATTATAATTTGTAACTCGTTCATACGAACTCCGTTTTTGACTTTATTTATATCCACACGTAGGTGGAGACGTACTTTACAACTTTCGTTAAGACTCCGTCGGCTAATCTTGACTTTATTTTTAAGTTATATTTTTAACAGGCCGGGACAAGATTGGTCCGTTAAAATCTCATAACTTCTTCATCCGATGTCCATTTTCGTCTGTCTTTTTATCGTTATGCTACTAATAACGAGATCTTCAATTCTCGTTTAGGTTGTGTCGGCTAAAAACCGCTCGATCTAATATTCGAATTTCGGGCTGTACTAATCTTTAACTTCGAAAAATCATAACTTCCTCATACGAAGTTAGATTTGGGTGTTCTTTATATGGACGCTTTCGGTCTAACGTATTCTACAACTTTCGTTTAGATCGCTAAGGCTAAATCTGGCTCTATCATAAATTAAGTATTTACGTTTCCTGGTATCGTGCGGGTTGCGTCGCGAAACTTCGACAGGTCATAACTTCTTCGTTATAACTCGGATTTCGGCGGTCTTTATATGTACGAAAACCTTGTAACATATACTACAACTTAGTTAAGATTATTTATTATAAATAATATTTTTCCAAAAAGTCATTTTCGACACTTATTGCCTCTAAATTGACTAGCCCGAATCTACGGGCGTTACAATTATCTCCCCCTTAGGTTGATTACGTCCCATAATCATCAACGAAACAGGGCTCGCATAATGACTCCATAGGTCATCTCTTCATCCTTGGTAATAATTATAACTTCTATATTCCTTCAAATCTATCTCTTAGACTTATTGACTGTAAGCAGTACTCGATCATGCATCTGCTTTCTATCTCAGGTTAGATTCCAAATTATGACCTACCATCATGTGATGCACGTTTAGACTCAGGTCTCTTATAGTTATATTCCAAAACTGACTATACCTTCCTTAATGTTCTAATGTGATATAATCACATTTTAAAAGGTAGCATTTCTAGCTACAAGCAACTTTTCGTGATACCTCTACTGATCGCTTTTTATTCCGATCTTCTGTCTTAAGTCAGATGCTACATAGAACTTGATTTTCTAAACCTCATAGCATACTTAGTGTAGTCGGACTCAATTCTATATGA
Source organism: Lactuca saligna (assembly GCF_052625555.1). Classification (NCBI taxonomy): domain Eukaryota; kingdom Viridiplantae; phylum Streptophyta; class Magnoliopsida; order Asterales; family Asteraceae; genus Lactuca; species Lactuca saligna. Next base: position 89,101,985 of record NC_136424.1, on the reverse strand, counting down.
CCATTAGGTTCGGAATGTCAACAATCTTTTTAGTCATTACCGAAACAATGGTAACGACATACTTGAATAAAACGGTATCAATTACTAGCTTGTTGGTAACCTTGTGACTTTCCCTGATCCAAGCGTGAGTCCTGTGCTTCCGGTAGTATATGCATCTACTACCTTTCACACCTACTCATACTTGTCCGAAGTATTGTCTCGTAGTCCCCAAGTCCTAAAATCACAAAACAATTTAACACATACGAGTGTGTCCAAATAATCATAAAAATTTCCCTAGACTCTACTAGGACTTCTTCCATGCATATCTTCAATCATCAATTCTGGTTCTACTCGGTTGGTGATGGACTTTCCAGATGATAGGAAAACTTTAGGAATTACACCAATCATTCTATCTTCCTGCCAATCAAATGTGTAGGTTCCGATGTCCCTACTTCTATAGTCGTACTATTGTTTTATCAGACGTATTCTAAAGGCAAGATACCTCTCCGATGATATCTTCCGATATGTATCATTCAGTATCGTAAGCCATCTCATTTCCTCTATTTTCTCAGTTTATCATAGTTCGCATCACTTCCTGAACTTCTACCATTGTGATAGGTTCCGGTGCAGGCGTAATGACCGATGTATGACCCATCACATTCTTAGGCTCAGGTTGTCATCTTCCTCTTGTTCTGTACGACCAAGCAAACGTTCGGTGTACCGATACGAGAATTTAAGATAGGATAGATTTTATTTATGATAGGCATATAAATCTCCTTGTCACACCAAAACATTACATGCTTGTTTTAATATCGTAATCATACGCTTAGAACCCTGAACACATAAGGTTTGCAGATCCGGTCGGCAACAGACCATAGATCCGAACAAATAACAGCATATAAGGCATCTTTATAGCTATACAATAGATCATTTAGCACATAAAACATTTTAGGCATCTTTCCTAAAATACACTAGTGCTCGTGTCTAAATTATAGAAGACACTCATCTCACAATCATCGCTTAGCATTCTAATTTTAAGTCTAGAAATTTCCTAAAATTCCTAGTTTGCTTAAACTAATGCTCTGATACCAAATGTGACATCCCCATTTTTACGGCCAGATAAGACTGATTTTGTTTACGCTTTTTAATAATCAGAGTACCTCTCTTAATAAAAATGTTACGGAATTTGTTCCCAGTAAAACATGATAAATACGTTATCAAAAGATTTCCGAAGAAAAGTATTTTTAATTCGTTTAAAAACATTTGGGATGTCATCATCAACACAGAAACTTAAGCATAAACAGAACTTACATATATTTACACTAGTGATCTACATCTCTTTAATCTCTCAGTGTAATGTGAATTCATTTCAACACCTGTAATATAAATAAACTGAGTAGGTCAGGTTGGGAAACCTGGTGAGTACATAGGGTTTTCAACCCACAATAATATAATTATTATGTTTAAATAATCAAAGAATCGACCCAATTAGCCATCCACATTATCTTCTTTACTCTTAAGGATCTATCCTAAGAGTCATCTATCCCGCATTCATTCATTGTGAAGTCCTTTGCTTCCAAAGTTATAGGACTGGCACTAAATCCATAGCTGCCAATGCTCGTTCGTAAAGCACTAATTCCATAGCTACTGGGTACTAAATCCATAGCTACCAGTGTTTATCTAATAGGTACTAAGTCGATAGCTACCAATTTCTAACAGGTACTAAGTCCATAGCTACCAGTGTTTGTCCAATAGGCACTAAGTCCATAGCTGCCGATGTTATTTGTTATGCACTAAGTATATAGCTGCCAATGTTTACTCACATCATCTTTTATCTCTCATCATCCATCTACCGATCTCGTACCCAACATACTTGTATATTTAAAATACAAATATAGTTCAAATCATTTAAAACATGTATAAAAAAATGTTCATCCAACATAGACAACAAGTATTTAGATAATATTCACACATAACACGTAGTATATATAAAATACTTCATATCTATGTGTAAGATGAAAGTCACTATGCACTCACCTGAGAAGGTGGTGACTCGGTACTCAGATAGTGCTTCGTTAACTTTGAAATAATTTCCTTCGATGAAACCTAGTATTATTACCACTAGATTTTAGTCTAATATTTACCGTGACTAATTATTAGTCTTATTATTATTATTATTATATAAGCGTTCAAACAATACTTTTCAACCACTATGTACCGACAGGGGCCAGACATAAAACACCGAAGGGCGGGGCCATTTTGGCGTATAACACTTCTGAAATCCAACAACCTTATGCGTCCGTTTAAACCAGATTCCCCATACCGCGAGTAGTAAAAAAGATATTTTAACGACACTTATATAAGTCGTAATAATAGCTCAAATATTTATTTTAAATTTATAATAACAATACAAATTTTAAATATAAACTATATTTAAAATAGGGTAAGCATAACTTACTTACAGGGAGATTTTAGCTAGGAGTCGGGCTCTACAGGGGCAGAACTTCGTCGCTGAATCTTTCTAAGAAAGATTCGTGCAACGCTTCAACTCTCACCTTACTATACTAAAACTACAGAAAGAAAAGTCGAATCACGAGGGACCGAAATGCTCGAGGGATAAGGAGAGAAAGACTCTTGAATCAAGAGAATGGTGGAAGAAATGTGGGAGCCCAAGGCTCTTATTTATACTAATTAAATTTTCAAAAACTACTATCCATAATTACTTAATGATATTTTAGTTATATAAACAACTAAACACCCCTTTATAATACTATTTTAAATAGATTTAACGATATTTGTACTAAACTAATATCGAAAGAAGTCAACATTAGTCTTATAATGACCGCATCGTCGATACCTTTCTAAAGATATATACATATGTATATATATACATATATATATATATATATATATATATATATATATATGTACGTATATATGATTTATACTTTATTTTAATACATAAATATGCTATTATAATTTTTAACTCGTTCATACGAACTCTGTTTTTGACATTATTTATATGCAAGCGTAGGTGGATACGTACTTTACAACTTTCGTTTAGACTCCGTCGGCTGATTTTGACTTTGTTTTTTTAGTTATATTTTTAACAGGCCGGTATAGGATTGGTCCGTTAAAATCTCATAACTTCTTCAGCCGATGTCCATTTTCGTTTTTCTTTTTATCGTTACTCTACTAATAACACGATCTTCGATTCTCGTTTAGGTTGTGTCGGATAAAAACCGCTCGATCTAATATTCGAATTTCGGACTGTACACTGCTAATCCGAAACTTCGAAAAATCATAACTTCCTCATACGCAGACAGATTTGGGCGTTCTTTTTATGGACGCTTTCGGTTTAACGTATTCTACGACTTTCATTTATATCGCTAAGGCTAAATCTCGCTCTATCGTAAATTCACAATTTATGTTTCCCGGTATCGTGTCGGTTCCGTCGCGAAACTTCGACGGGTCATAACTTAGTCGTTATAACTCGGATTTCGGCGGTCTTTATATGTAAGGAAAACTTGTAAAATGTAATAAAAATTGGTTAAGATTAATTATTATAAATATTATTTTTCCGAAAAATCATTTTCGACACTTATTGCCTCTAAATTGACTAGCCCAGATCTATGGGCATTACAGAGAGTGCTAGCGATGGGTCAGGAGGAGGTAGTTGCTGATCCCACCGTTGTTACGGGTATGTTCCTGCTTGACAACTCTTATGCATGCATTTTTTTTATTTTGGTGCAGAGAGAAGTTTCGTTAGTAATACATTTAAGCATCTACTCAAGTAGAAACCCCAACCTTTAACTGAAACATTTACCGTTGAGATGGCTAACGGAAAGAAAGAGAGCACTAAAGATGCATTCATCGGTTGCACCCTTACCCTAAATGACCATTCTTTTCCAATCGACTTTATGCTAGGTTCCATAAAAAGCTTCGACGTCATCATCGGCATGGATTGGTTGAGCCCCAATCGTGCTGATATCCTTTGTTATGAAAAAACCATTCGCCTCAAAATTCCCTTTGGCGAAGCCCTCATTATTCACGGTGATAAACTCAGCTCAAACCTCCATATCATTTCATGCATCAAAGCCCAAAAATATTTGTGAAAGGAATGCCATGCATTCCTAGCCCATGTCGTTAATAAGAAGCAAGAAGTTAAAGATCTAGAGAGCATCCCCAAAGTCTGCAACTTTCGTGATGTCTTCCCCAAAGAGCTTCCCGTAATCCCTCCCGAGCGCCAAGTCGAGTTCCGAATCGACTTAATCCCCGGAGCTACCCCAATAGCTAAATTCCCATACCATCTAGCATCGGAAAAAGTGCAAGAGTTATCCAACCAACTCACTAAGCTACTCAGCAAGGGGTTCATCAGAACCAATTCCTCACCCCGGGGAGCCCCGATCTTATTTGTGAAAAAGAAGAATGGATCCTTTCGGATGTGTATAGATTATCGTGAACTAAACAAGCTCACCATCAAGAAGCGCTATCCTCTTCCCCGAATTGACGACGTCTTCGATCAAATGCAAGGAGCAAGTTACTTCTCAAAGATAGACCTAAGATCAAGGTACCATCAACTACGAGTCCATGAGGGTGACGTTCCTAAGACAACATTTCAGACTCGATATGGTCACTATGAGTATGTAGTGATGCCCTTTGGTCTATCAATGCACCGATGGTATTCATGGATCTGATGAATTGGGTGTGCCGCCCTTTCCTAGACAAGTTCATAATAGTGTTCATCGATGATATACCTGTCTACTCTCGGAGTGAGGAAGATCATAGATAGCACTTGGGGCTAGTTTTAGAAATACTAATGCGGAGAAACTTTATGCAAAGTTTTCAAAGTGCGAATTCTGGATCAGAAAAGTAACTTTCCTTGTTCACGTGGTTAGCAAGGAAGGCATACACGTGGACCCTTCCAAAATCAAGGCGATTGAGAATTGGTCAACATCGAGGATGCCCACAAAAATCTGTCAATTCTTGGGTCTTACTGGCTACTATCGCAGGTTTATCCAGAATTTCTCCATAATTGCTAAACCTTTAACCATCCTGACTCAGAAAGGTGTATCCTATAGTTGGGGAGAAAAACAAGACACTGCATTCCAAACATTGAAGCAAGCCCTATGCAGCACACCTAGATTGTCTCTGCCTGAAGGAACGAAGGACTTTTTTTGTCTTCTGCGATGCATCCAATCAGAGCCTAGGTTGTGTGCTCATGCAGCAAGGAATGGTTATTTCCTATGCATCGAGACAACTGAAAGCACACAAAGTCAATTATACAACTCACGACCTGGAGTTGGGAGCATTGGTCTTCGCGTTAAAAATATGGATACATTATCTCTACGGAACCATGTGCACTGTATACACTGACCATAAGAGCTTACAACACATTTTCAATCAGAAGGATTTTAACATGAGACAACGATGATGGTGGAGCTACTCAATGATTATGAGTGTGAGATACTTTATCATCCAGGCAAGGCAATGTGGTAGCAAACGCCCTCAGCCGTAAAGAGTAATCTGGTTGCAGAGTGAAGGTACTGACTACAACCATCCATTCCCATCTATCTGCTCAGACAGAGAGGCTCAATTGGAAGCCTTAAAACCAGAGAACATACCAGAAGAAGCTTTGAGGGGAATGGAAAAGCATTTAGAGATCAGGGGAGACGGAGTCTACTATTTGATGAACTAGATCTGGACCCCAAAGTTTGGCGGTTACAGAGAGGTTGTCATGAGCGAAGCTCATAGAAATCAATACTCCGTTCACCCAGGTTTAGATAAGATGTATTTAGATCTCAAAAAGCTCTATTGGTGGCCAAACATGAAAGAAGAGATCGCTACTTTCATGGGCAAGTGCCTGACTTGTGCCAAGGTGAAAGTGGAATATCGAATGCCCTCAGGTCTACTTCAGCAGCCAGAAATACCTGAGTGGAAGTGGGAAAGGATTACGATGGATTTGATTACTAAGTTTCCCAAGTTTCCGAGTGGGTACGATACCATCTGGGTAATTGTCGATCGATTGACTAAATCCGCCCACTTCCTGCCATTCAAAGAAACATTCAAGATGGAAAGACTTACACGAATCTACATCCAAGAGATAGTTCGTCTGCATGGTGTGCCTATGTCCATTATCTCCGGTCGGGATAACAAATTCACCTTGAGATTTTGGCAGTCACTGTAGAGGGCTCTTGGAACTAAGCTGGATATGAGCACATCTTACCATCCACAAACCAATGGGCATAGTGAGAGGACCATTCAGACATTGGAAGATATGTTTAGGGCATGTGTTATAGACTTTGGCAAGTCATGGGACACCCATTTACCCTTGGTTGAGATCTCCTACAACAACAACTATCACACCAGCATCAAGGCTGCGTCGTTTAAAGCCCTCTATGGTCGTAAGTGCAGATCCCCTCTGTGTTGAGCTGAGGTGGGTGACACGTAACTAGCTAAAGGTCAAGTCCCCGATAGCACTCTCACTAGCCTAGAAATCATCCGAGAAACCACAGAAAAGATCGTACAAATCCGCGAACGATTAAAGGCTTCAAGAGAGAGATAAAATAGCTACGCCAATAAGAGACGAAAATCCTTGGAGTTCCAGGTTGGTAACCGTGTTCTATTGAAGGTCTCACCCTGGAAAGGCATAAATAAAAAATTTACGCCAAATTTAAACTTTTTCAATCATAAATAAAAAATCAAATAGCATTGTTTACAAAATGTTTTCAAATCCATTTCCATCACAGTGTCCCAAAAATCATAAATAAGGATGAGGAGCGGTACAGTCACACCTTCGCCTTACCATGATATCCTGAAGTACCTAAAACAATAAATTGAAAACTGTAAGTCCGAGGGCTTAGTGAGCTACCCCCAAAATACCAACACCACACTGACAATACCATATCAGTAATAATTAATCAATCAACATGCATACTGGGCCATCAGCCTGACTGGACCGTCCTAATGTGCCTACAGTCTGTCTGGATCTATCTCGAGCCTTTGGCATGATTGGCCCACCACATGGGCCTATAGTCTCCCCGGACTGCTTATAGGGTATGTTGGCCTTCAGCACAAAGCAGAACCTCCTCAACCCAACCAACAAGAAAATAACCATGTGCGCATAACTATCATATACTGGCATATACAAACATCAAACATATCTATCTCACTGATCATCAATCATAGAATTCTCCTGTAACTAGAGTATCGACCTAGCAGGTCACTAACATACCAATCCCTATAGATCATAAGAGCATAACATACTGTGTACCCCGATTCTGATCTAACAGATCATAACCACATGTAGCATACCATAACAATAACAACCAAAGGGTCAGCCTTGGTGTCGTAGACACTATCGATATAGTGAGGATAACTCACCTCGCAAATGTCGATTCGAAAGGTAAACTCCAACTCTCGGATCACTTGACATAGGCTCCACCACCTGTTATCATAGTACAACATACTCATAAGTCCTTAACCTTATAAGGTACTCCATAACCCACTAGTCAAGTGTAACGCTCGTAGATCCGGGCTAGTCAATTTAGAGGCAATAAGTGTCGAAAATGACTTTTTGGCAAAATATTATTTAGAATAAATAATCTTAACCAAGTTTTAGTATATGTTACAAGGTTTCCGTACATATAAAGACCGCCGAAATCCGAGTTATAACGAAGAAGTTATAATCCGTCAAAGTTTCGCGACGGAACCGACACGATACCGGGAAATGTAAATAGTGAATTTACGATAGAGCGAGATTTAGCCTTACCGATCTAAACGAAAGTCGTAGAATATGTTAAACCAAAAGCTTCCATAAAAAGAACGCCCAAATCTGACTTCGTATGAGGAAGTTATGATTTTTCGAAGTTTCGGATTCGCAATGTACAACCCGGAATTCGAATATTAGATCGAGCGGTTTTTAGCCAACACAACCAAAATGAGAATCGAAGATCTTGTTATTAGTAGCGGAACGATAAAAAGACAGACGAAAATGGACATCGGATGAAGAAGTTATGAGATTTTACCGGACTAATCCTGTCCCGGCCTGTTAAAAATATAACTTTAAAAATAAAGACAAAATTAGCCGACGGAGTCTAAACGAAAGTTGTAAAGTACGTCTCCACCTACGCTTGGATATAAATAATGTCAAAACTGGAGTTCGTATGAACGAGTTACAAATTATAATAACATATTTATGTATTAAAATAAAGTATAAATCATATATACCTACACACACACACACACACACACACACACATATATATATATATATATATATATATATATCATTAGAAAAGTATCGACGATGAAGTCATTATAAGATTAATGTTGAGTTCTTTTGATATTAGTTTAGTACAAATATCGTTAAATCTATTTAAAATAGTATTATAAAGGGGTGTTTAGTTGTTTTTATAACTAAAAGGTCATTAAGAAATTATAGAGGGCAGCTTTTGAAAATTTAATTAGTATAAATAAGAGCCTTGGGCTCTCATATTTCTTGCACCATTCTCTTGATTCAAGAGTCTTTCTCTCCTTATCCCCCGAGCATTTCGCTCCCTCGTGATTCGAGTTCTCTTTCTGTAGTTTCAGTATAGTAAGGTGAGCGCTGAAGCGCTACGAGAATCTTTCTTAGAAAGATTCGGCGACGAAGTTCTGCCCCTGTAGAGCCCGACTTCTAGCTAAAATCCCCCTGTAAGTAAGTTATACTTACCCTATTTTAAATATAGTTTATATTTAAAATTTGTATTGTTATTATAAATTTATAATAAATATTTGAGCTATTATTATGACTTATATAAGTGTCGTTAAAATATATATTTAACTACTCGCGGTACGGGGAATCTGGTTTAAAGGGCCGCATAGGGTTGTTGGATTTCAGAAGTGCTATACGCCAAAATGGTCATGCCCTCCGGTGTTTTATCTCTGGTCCCTATCTGTACATAGTGGTTGGAAAGTATTGTTTAAACGCTTATATAATAATAATAATAATAAGACTAATTATTAGTCACGGTAAATATTAGACTAAAATCTAGTGGTAATAATACTAGGTTTCGTCGAAGGAAATTATTTTAAAGTAAACGAAGCGCTGTCTGAGTACCGAGTCACCACCTTCTCAGGTGAGTGCATAGTGACTTTCATCTTACACATAGATATGAAGTATTTTATATAAACTACGTGCTATGTATGCATATTATCTAAATACTTGCTGTCTATGTTGGATGAACGCTTTTTTTATACATGTTTTAAATGATTTGAACTGTATATATATTTTAAATATACAAGTATGTTGGGTATGAGATGGGTAGATGAATGATGAGAGATAAAAGATGATGTGAGTAAACATCGGCATCTATGGACTTAGTGCCTATTGGACAAACACTGGTAGCTATGGACTTAGTACCTATTAGGAATTGGTATCTATGGACTTAGTACCTATTAGATAAACACTGGTAGCTATGGATTTAGTACCCAACAACTATGCAATTAGTGCTTTACGAACGAGCGTTGGCAGCTATGGATTTAGTGCCATTCCTATAACTCTGGAAGCAAAGAACTTCAAAATGAACGAATGCGGGATATATGACTCTTAGGATAGATCCTTAAGAGTAAAGAAGATAATGGGGATGGGTAATTGGGTCGGTTGTTTGATTGTTTAAACATAATAATTATATTATTTTGGGTTGAAAACCCTATGTACTCACCAGGTTTCCTAACCCGACCCACCTAGTTTATTTATATTATAGGTGTTGAGATGAAGTCACATTACACTGAGAGATTTAAGAGATGTAGATCACTAGTGTAAATAAATGTAAGTTCTGTTTATGCTTATGTTTCTGTATTGACGATGACATCCCAAATGTTTTAAAACGTATTAAAAATAATTTTCTTCGGAAATGCTTTGATAACGTATTTATCATGTTTTACTGGGAACAAATTCTGCAACATTTTTAAAGCATAAACAAAATCTGTCTTTTCTGGCCGTGGAAATGCTGATGTCACAGTTGGTATCAGAGCATTAGTTTAGTCGAACTAGGAATTTGTAGGTAAGTTCTAGACTTAAACTTAGAATGCTAAGTGATGATTGTGAAAAGTGTGTCTAATAGATTTAGGTAATACACCTAAATTGACACAAGCACTAGCGTATTTTAGGAATGATGCCTAAATTGCTTTTACGTGCTAAATAATTTGTTATGCTTTATGTTATAGTTTGATCGGATCTATGGTTTGTTGCCGACCGGATCTGGAAACCTTATGTTTAGGATTATAAACGTACGAATACGATATTAGAACTAGCATATAAACGTTTTGGAGTGATAAGGTTGGTTTAAACGTCAATTCTAAATTAAGATCTAGATTCACCTTATTTGGTGTATTCATTAAAATGGCAAGAACCCGTAGTGGAGCTGGGAATACAAATGGGAATAGGAATCAACCCTCGGTGATTCAGCAAATACATATTGTAGTAGAAGATGTACCCGAGCCAATCACCATGGCTGGAGTACAAGCCATGGTACGAGCTATGTTAGCTGAACAAAGGGAAGAAATGTGGCAGATGTTGAATACGGATGAACCTACTATGCCAATTGAGCAACCCGAACTGATTCCCGAGCAATCGGAGGAAGGGAACTACAGCCGCCAAGTGAGTCAAGTGGGGACTCAAGGTGAACGAAGGGATGGCCCGGAAAGGAGAAACGACAAGGATGGGCGAATGTACAAGAATATATTGGGTGCGAAACCACCAAGTCTCTCAGGAAGCCGAAAGACGGTTGAGATTATGGGTTGGATTTCCGAGATGGAGATGGTGTTTGAGAGCTGCAGCTGTAGCAAGAAACAGAAGACTATCTTCGCAGTAAGACAACTGAAAACAGGAGTCTTTAGCTGGTGGAAGCTACTGGTAGATACGATGCCACGAGGAGAAGCCCTAAGGATGTCATGGGAAGAGTTTTTGGAACAGTTGAATATGTAGTACTTCTCAGAGATAGATCTGATAGACCTGAACAACGCATTTTAGAACCCGAAGAAATGGAAGATGAGTGTTGATGAGTATGCCACCACATTCACCGAGAGGATGAAGCTATTTCCCTACTTGGTTCCTACTTAATTCTCAAATATTGATAGATTTGCTAATGGATTGGCTACTGACTTTGGCCCAATGGTCAAAATGGCAACTACCTTGAAAACAGCTGTTAGGGCAGCTAAGAACGTAGAGACCCAGATAAGAGAAAAGGGTCTAGAAAAAGATAAGGCAGGAGAGAAGCGGATGTTTGAAGGATATTAAAGGTCTAACAAGGAGATCAAATTCTCAAAGCTTGGAGGAGGAGAAGGAGGTGAAGCGAGATGGTGTGATAAATGCAAGAAGAAGCATTGTGGGAAGTGAAACGAAGAAGTAACTTGTTACAAGTGTGGAAGGACTGGTCACTATTCCAAGGACTGCACACATAATGATAAGGTATGCTACAGATGTGGAGGCAAGGGGCACCTGTCAAGAAATTGCCCAAAGAAAAACGAAGTAGCAAAGCCAAACACACCATCAAGGCCAATGGAATTCCACATGATCCTTGACGAGGCAGAAAACCATGCAAGGAACCAAGGAGGAGGAATCCATACCCGAAGACCGAGTTATAAGGTAGCCTAAGAGATAGAACAATATGATGTAACCTATTAGAGGCATAGTCTAGGGTGAACTTGAACACCTATGTAATAGTTTCAAGAAATAATGAAGCCTTCGTTCTGCTATCTGATGTGTTCAACTATTATGTGATTTTCTTGTATGGTGACTTCGAAAACTGTGAGACAATACTTAGGACGAGTATGAGTAGGTGTGAAAGGTAGTAGATGCATATACTACCAGAAGCACATAACTCAAGCTTGGATCAGGGAAAGTCACAAGGTTACCAAGAAGCTAGTAATTAATACTGTTTTATTCAAGTATGTCGTTACCATCGTTTCGGTAATGACTAAAAAGATTGTTGATATTCCAACCCTAGTGGTCATATAGAATTGAGTCCGACTACGCCGAGTATGCTATGTGGTTTAGAAAATCAAGTTCGATGTAGCTTCTGACTTAAGATGGATGATTGGAATAAAAAGCGATCAGTAGAGGTATCACGAAAAGTTGCTTGTAGCTAGAAATGCTACCTTTTAAAATGTGATTATATCACATTAGAACATGAAGGAAGGTATAGTCTACTTTGGAATATAACTATATGATACCCGAGTCTAAACGTGCATCACATGATGGTAGGTCATAATTTGGAGTCTAACCTAAGATAGAAAGCAGATGCAAGATCGAGTACTGCTTAAAGTCAATAAGTCTAAGAGATAGACTTGAAGGAATATAGAAGTTATAATTATTACCAAGGATGAAGAGATGACATATGGAGTCATTATATAAGCCCTATTTCGTTGATGATTTCGGGACGTAATCATCCTAAGGGGGAGATAATTGTAACGCCTGTAGATCCGGGCTAGTCAATTTAGAAGCAATAAGTGTCGAAAATGACCTTTCGGCAAAATATTATTTAGAATAAATAATCTTAACCAAGTTGTATTATATGTTACAAGGTTTCCCTACATATAAAGACCACCGAAATCCGAGTTATAACGAAGAAGTAATGACCCGTTGAAGTTTCGCAACGGAACCGACACGATACCGGGAAACGTAAATAGTGAATTTACGATAGAGCGAGATTTAGCCTTAGCAATCTAAAAGAAAGTTCTAGAATACGTTAAACCGAAAGCGTCCGTAAAAAGAACGCCCAAATTTGACTTCGTATGAGCAAGTTATGATTTTTCGACGTTTCGGACTAGTAGTGTACAGCCCGAAAATTGAATATTAGATCGAGCGGTTTTTAGCCGACACAACCTAAACGAGAATCGTAGATATCATTATTAGTAGTGTAACAATAAAAAGATAGACGAAAATGGACATCGGATGAAGAAGTTATGAGATTTTAACGGACCAATCATGTCCCGGCCTATTAAAAATATAACTTTAAAAATAAAGTCAAAATTAGCCGATGGATTCTAAACGAAAGTTGTAAAGTACGTCTCCATTTACGCGTGGATATAAATAACGTAAAAAACGGAGTTCGTATGAACGAGTTACAAATTATAATAGCATATTTACGTATTAAAATAAAGATAAATCATATATACGTACACATATATATATATACATATGGATATATCATTAGAAAGGTATCGATGATGCGGTCATTATAAGACTAATGTTGAGTTCTTTTAACATTAGTTTAGTACAAATATCGTTAAATCTATTTAAAATAGTATTATAAAAAGGTGTTTAGTTGTTTATATAACTAAAAGTCATTAAGTAATTATGGAGGGTAGTTTTTGAAAAATTAATTAGTATAAATAAGAGCCTTGGGCTCTCATATTTCTTGCACCATTCTCTTGATTCAAGAGTCTTTCTCTCCTTATCCCCCGAACATTTCGGTCCCTCGTGATTCGACTTCTCTTTCTGTAGTTTTAGTATAGTAAGGTGAGCGCTGAAGCGCTGCACGAAACTTTCTTAGAAAGACTCGGCGACGAAGTTCTGCCCCTGTAGAGCCCGACTCCTAGCTAAAATCCCCTGTAAGTAAGTTATGCTTACCCTATTTTAAATATAGTTTATATTTAAAATTAGCATTGTTATTATAAATTTATAATAAATATTTGAGCTATTATTTTGACTTATATAAGTGTCATTAAAATATCTTTTTAACTACTCACTCTATGACGAATCTGGTTTAAAGGGCCGCATAGGGTTGTTGGATTTCAGAAGTGCTATACGCCAAAATGGTCCTGCCCTCCGGTGTTTTATGTCTGCCCCTGTCAGTACATAGTGTTTGGAAAGTATTGTTTAAACGCATATATAATAATAATAATAAGACTAATAATTAGTCACGGTAAATATTAGACTAAAATCTAGTGGTAATAATACTAAGTTTCATCGAAGGAAATTATTTTAAAGTAAACGAAGCAGTGTCTGAGTACCGAGTTACCACCTTCTCAGATGAGTGCATAGTGACTTTCATCTTACACATAGATATGAAGTATTTTATATAAACTACGTGTTATGTGTGCATATTATGTAAATACTTGTTGTCTATGTTGGATGAACGCTTTTTTATACATGTTTTAAATGATTTGAACTGTATATGTATTTTAAATATACAAGTATGTTGGGTATGAGATGGGTAGATGAATGATGAGAGATAAAAGATGATGTGAGTAAACATTGGCAGCTATAGACTTAGTGCCTAACAAATAACATCGGCAACTATGGACTTAGTGCCTATTGGACAAACACCGATAGTTATGGACTTAGTACCTGTTAGGAATTGTTAGCTATGGACTTAATACCTATTAGATAAACACTGGTAGCTATGGATTTAGGACCCAACAGCTATGGAATTAGTGCGTTACGAACTAGCATTGGCAGTTATGGATTTAGTGCCAGTCTTATAACTCTAAAAGCAAAGGACTTCAGAATGAACGAATGTGGGATAGATGACTCTTAGGATAGATCCTTAAGAGTAAAGAAGATAATGGGGATGGGTAATTGGGTCGGTTGTTTGATTGTTTAAACATAATAATTATATTATTGTCGGTTGAAACCCCCATGTACTCACCAGGTTTCCCAACCTGACCCACTCAGTTTATTTATATTACAGGTGTTGAGATGAAGTCACATTATGCTGAGAGATTAAAGAGATGTAGATCACTAGTGTAAATAAATGTAAGTTCTGTTTATGCTTATGTTTCTGTATTGACAATGACATCCCAAATGTTTTAAAACGAATTAAAAATACTTTTCTTTGGAAATGCTTTGATAACGTATTTATCACTTTTTACTAGGAACAAATTCCGCAACATTTTTTTATTAAAAGAGGTACTCTGATTTTTATAAAGCATATAGAAAATCAGTCTTGTCTGGCCGTAAAAATGGGGATGTCACATCAAACCCTGATCGAAGTCAAAGCCCTCAGTTAAGGTCAACAATCCATGTTGACCTTGACTCGCCGAGTACCCTCGGCTACTCGCCGAGTTCCTTGAAGCACATTACAACTCACCGAGTCATCGGGGTGACTCGTCGAGTTCCTTCGATTCTCGATCAAACTTTAAGGCCACCCGTCAAGTTTCCTCTTTGCAACTCGACGGATACACACGCATACATATCCTGGAGAAAACTCATCCAACTCGCCGAGTCTATGGAAATCATCATCGGACTCGCCAAGTTCACGGTCATCTTCATGGCGACTCGCCGAGTCCATTCAGTCCTTTTTCCATACATACCTACTTTGAGCCATGCATCGACTCCAACTCATGATTCCAAGATTCTAGTGCATGGTTATCACGTAAAGTTGCTAAATTTACGTGCATGCATGGCTTTAAAGGCTCCAAATGCCAAATCTAAGTTCTTAATGGGGCTTCATGCTCAAGAGGGACCTCAATCATGATCAAAACTGTAACATTATGCTTCTAGAATTCGAAGAGGGTTTAGATCCAAAGTTACAACTTCAGATCTAGCCCATAGCTCATTATACCTACTTGATATTCAAAGAAAAACCCTAAAACTCAACCAATAGAAGAGATCTACAAGAAAGATGGCGATTTGGGGTACCTGTGGAAGATGATTTCTGAGATGAGTGTTGATTCCTACACTCTAATTCTCCAATCTCTTTCTACTCCATGTCTTCTCCTTCCAAAGATCCACTTTTCAAGCTTCAAACACACCCAAGGCACACACACATGGATAAGGGCTCTCAAGGACTCTTTTAGAACTGTAAAGAGGTCCAAGGGAGGCTAAGGTCCCTTCAAATAGGGGTATAAACCCTGAGATTTAGGGTTTCATCTGCCAACTCCTACTCGCCGAGTCCCAATATGGACTCGTCGAGTAGGTCACTTAACACGCGATCTCACCCTGCTGCTACTTCACGAGTAGGGCAATCAACTCGTCGAGTAGAGCTTAACCCAATACATCTTGTTTAAAACAATACATGAGAATCGGAGCATTACAACTCTCCCCAACTTGAATCTAGACTTCGCCCTCGAAGTCCGCTGGAATAAACAATGGCAGGTAATGCTCGCTCATCTGCGCCTCTGGCTCCCATTTCCACTCGGATCTCCTCCGATGTTCCCACTGTACCTTTACTAAAGGTATTTCCTTGTTCCAAAAATTCTTCTTCTTCCTTTCCAAGATAGCCACATGCCTCTCCATATAGTTCAGGCGCTCATCGACCTGAATATCATCCAACGATACCACTGCCTCCTGGTCCATAATACATTTTCGCAATTGCGAAACATGAAATGTGTTGTGGATCCAGCTAAGCTCCTCCGGAAGCTCTAATCTACAATCCACCCTACCAACCCTGGCAACAATCCTGAACGGACCAATGTAATGGGGACCCAGTTTTCCCCTCTTCCTGAAGTGGATCACACCCTTCCAGGGTGAGAACTTTAGGAGAACCATGTCACCCACATGAAACTCCAGCTCAGATCGGCGTCGGTCGGCATAAATTTTCTGCCAACTCTGAGCGGTCTGCAGTCGCTGTCTAATCAGCTGTATCATCTTGGTAGTTTGAAGAACTACCTTTTTCCGACCCATTACCCTGTGCCCAACCTCGCCCCAACAGACTGGGGTCCTGCACTTCCTCCCATACAACAGCTTGAAAGGCGGGGCACCAATACTGGAATGATAGTTGTTGTTGTAGGCAAACTCTGCAAGCGGTAGGTGGGAATCCCAACTCCCACTGAAATCAATGACGCACGCCCTCAACATGTCCTCGAGGGTCTGATTGGTCCGCTCACTCCGCCCGTCAGTCTGCAGATGGAACCCCGTACTAAAATGCAGACTCGTACCTAGTTCCTCGTGGAACTTCTGCCAAAAACGGGAAGTAAACCTGACATCCGGATCGGAAACAATGGAAACTGGGACCCCATGGCGAGAGACAATCTCGCGAACGTATAGGTCGGCCAACTTCTTTGCCGATGAACTCTCCTGTATGGCTAGGAAATTGGCATTCTTGGTCAATCGATCCACGATGACCCATATAGCATCGAACCCCTTTTCTGTCTTCGGAAACTTTGTGATGAAATCCATCGCAATTCGTTCCTATTTCCACATGGGAATCTCCAAAGGCTGCAGGTTACCCTACAACTTCTGATGTTCGTCCTTGACCATCCTATAGGTCAAGCACCTCTCAACAAACCAAGTGATATCTTGATTCATACCATGCCACCAATAACTCGAACTCAAATCACGGTACATCTTGGTGGCTCCCGGGTGAATAGAAAACCCAGACTTATGAGCCTCCTCCATCGCGGTCTACCGAACCCCTCCGGACATCGGAACCCAAACCCGACTGTAACGGGTCAACAATCAGCGACTATCCTGAACAAACCGGGTGCTTTCGCCCTTAATCCTTTCCAACTTCCAGTCCTCCGGCCTCATACCCTCAATCT
Organism: Lactuca saligna; assembly: GCF_052625555.1. Taxonomy (NCBI): domain Eukaryota; kingdom Viridiplantae; phylum Streptophyta; class Magnoliopsida; order Asterales; family Asteraceae; genus Lactuca; species Lactuca saligna. The sequence goes on along the minus strand of NC_136424.1, from coordinate 89,084,537 downwards.
GAGCATCCCTGACCAAACCCACCAGCGGGGAATCCACCGCTATCCTCATACACGTGGCTGGGGTAGAGGACCCAACCGACTTGCGGCTCAAAGCATCCGCAACCACATTTGCTTTACCAAGATGGTAAAGGATCTCACAATCACAGTCCTTGACCACATCCAGCCACCTGCACTGCCTCATGTTCAGGTTCGGCTGATCCATGATGTGTCTCAAACTCTTGTGATCCGTGTATATAGTGCAAAGAGCAGGTGGTCGACTGTTAGCACCAGTTGAGCAATATTAGGTCATGTACGGGTGTTGGGAAAGGTTTAGGACCAAAAGGGGTTATAATATGGGTATGGGTTGCAGGTGGTTGGGTGTTGGCATGGGATGACCAATATTAGGTCATGTACAGGTGTTGGGCATGGGTTAGGACCAAAAGGGGTTATAATATGGTTATGGGTTGCAGGTGGTCGGGTGTTGGCACAGGTTGACGAATATTAGGTTATGTACGGGTGTTGGGCATGGGTTTGGACCAAAAAGGGGTTATAAAATGGGTATGTGTTGCAGGTGGTCGGATGTTGGCAGGGGTTACAGATAGTGCCTCCAAATCTTGAGAGCGAAGACCACCGCTCCCAACTCAAGATCGTGCGTGGGGTATCTCGTCTCGTGCGACTTCAGCTGCCTCGATGCATAAGCTATTATTCATCCCCTTTGCATGAGAACTGCCCTAAACCTGTGATGAACGCATCACAAAACACCACAAAATCCTTAACTCCCTCGGGGAGCGTCAACACCGGCGCCTCGCATAAACATCGCCGCAGGGTCTCAAATGCCCTTTGCTGCTCAGGGCCCCACCGAAAATCGACCCCCTTCCTCGTTAGACAAGTGAGGGATATGGAAATCTTGTAGAAATCACGAATGAATCTACGATAATACCCTACAAAACCCAAGAAAGTCCTGATGTTTGAAGGAGGTTTTGGAGTCTCCCACTGAATAACTGCCTCCACCTTGGCTGGATCGACCAAAATCCCCTCCTGGTTAACGAGATGTCCAAGGAGCTGGACCTCTCACAACCAAAACTCACACTTCGAGAACTTGACATACACCCGTTCTCATCGTAGAACCTCCAACAGCTCCCTGAGATGCTCCTCATGCTGCTCTCGGGTTTTGGAATACACCAAGATGTCATCTATAAACACAATGACCGAGCGATCGAGCATCGGTCTGTAAACTCATTTCATTAGATACATGAACACTGCTGGCGCATTAGTGAGCCCAAACGGCATCACCACGAACTCGTAATGACCATAACGAGTCCAAAACGTGGTCTTCTCCACGTCCACCTCCCTGACCCTGACCTGGTGATATCCTGATCTCAAATCAATCTTGGAAAACCAAGATGCACCTTGCAGTTGATCGAAAAGATCATCTATCCTCAGGAGTGGATAATGGTTCTTCACCGTTAACTTGTTCAGCTACCTATAGTCAATTCACATCCTGTGCAAATCGTCCTTCTTCTTGATGAAAAGGATCGGTGCTCCCCAGGGTGAACTACTCGGATGAATAAACTGCTTACCCAGCAGTTTCTGCAACTGAGATGACAACTCTTGCATCTCTGGTGGTGCCAGTCGGTACGACGCCTTAGTAATAGGGGCCGCACCCAACCCGTGTATCTACCACATATGCTAAATAACCTCTTAAACTCCTCCGAAAACACGTTTGCAAACTCTCTAATCATGGGAACCTCTTAAACTGAGAGCTGCTCCCTAACCCGTGTATCTACCAAATATGCTAAATAACCGGCACACCCGTGCTGAATATACTGTCGAGCCCTGGCTGTCGAACTAAACCCTGATCCCAACCTGGTGCCCTCACCATATACTACAAGTTCTCACCCACTTGGGGTTCGAACCACCTCCCGCTGTCCCTAAAATTCGATCATGGCGCCAAAATGGCAAAGCCAATCCATCCCTACAATCACGCATACATCCCCTGTGGGGATAGGAATCAAATCTATCAGGAAGGACACCCCGAAAATCTCAAACTCACATCCCCGGTAGATCGAAGAAGCAGAAACCCCTTGCTCATTGGCGATCGAAACTCACAACGGGAACTCAAGATCATCCATTGGCACAATGAACCCTCTAGATAAGGTCTGAGATACAAACGATCGACTAGCCCCCGAGTCAAATAATACCAAATCAGACAAAGAATTTACTAAAGACATACCTAATCACAGGTACAATCAATAAGCATAACACCAATACAATAACTAAGATAGTAAATAGAAACGTACCAACAACCACATCTGATGTTGCCTTGGCCTCCTCGGCTGTGAGCTAGAAGGCGCGACCCTGAGCCTTCGGAGGCTCCACCTTGACTGGCCTCCCATCTCCAATCCTCATAGTAGCCGGCGCGGAACCCTGCGCTGGCTTGGTGGTGAGCTGCGGGTAGTTGGTCTTTACATGACCAACCTAATGACAATGGTAACAAATCCTCATATATGTTGGAGGGGCGGACCGACGGCAGTCCCTGGCATAGTGCCCCTCCTTGCTACATTTGTGGCACCCATATCCTACTCGACAAACCCCCGAATGAACCCTCCCATACTTTCCACAAGTGCGACTCTGATGACCCCCAAACTGTGTATCAGCGGTCTTAGACCGCTTAGGCGCCGGCTGAGACCGTGCCGGTGCCTGACGCTGCTCCTTCAGCTACAGCTCTATCTCCAACTCATGCCGCCTCGCGGCTTCCTGAAGGTCCAGGAGGGTATCACAAAGTTGTGTAGCCACAAACTGCCGTATATCCATCTTGAGCATACTCAGATAACGAGTCATCTAAGATTGCTCTGATGCAAACTTTGGGAAAATCATACCCCTCTCAGCTAACATCTGGGTGATCTCCATCACAGACTCCCCATCCTGTCTCAATGTCAAAAACTCGTGAGCAAGCTGATCCCGTTCCACTCGCGGAACTTATCGGGTGCGAAACATATCTCGGAACTGCTCCCAAGTAATAGCAGCCCCCTGATCATTAGAATATGAAACTGTTGTCAATCTCCACCAGTCCTTTGCCCCGAGCCTAAGCAGGTTCAGTGCACACCTGACCTTCTGGTCAGCAGGACATGAGCACGTGAAGAAACAGCCCTCCACGTCAACCAACCACCGCATAGCCCTGATCTCATCCTGTGTACCATCAAATGTCGGGGGCTTCGTATTATCGAAGTCCCGGTACTAGAAAGCCCTACCAGCTCCTCCTCCAACCCCGCTCCTGATCCTGATCCTGATCCGGATCCCAAAGCAACACGTCTCGTCACCACCATACTGATATATATATATATATATATATATATATATATATATATATATATATATATATATATATATATATATATATATATATAAGTCATTAGATAATTAACATAATGTCGGGAGACCAAAACCCACAAACCCTAGGGGTTGTGATTTCCTTGCTACGCGTATGGGTCCTGTGCTTTCAGTAGTACGGGACCATACTACCTTCCATACCTACCCATATTTCTCTCAAGTATCACCACAATGCCCTATCAATATCATCAACATAAAAATGTGCTCAACCCTCACTTCTAGAGGAATATTAACTATCTCGCATCTAGTCTCACTATTTCTCATGACTCACAAATCCATGAAACTTCCATCATCCCCTGCAGCGCTAGTGCATGCTAGTTCCATATAACGCTGGACCCAATAGACTTTTGAATATTCAATCCTACTCGAAGGCCGAATCAACATTCTCAGGCTATAAGGTCTTTATTATCCACATCTGTGATGTATACACTAAACATCTATAGTTATGATGTCAATTCCACATACACGAAACCCTAGGAGAATAGGCATCATATAACCAGGAAAAATGTATCATGCGATTCCCGAAGATCCCTAGCCTAGCACTAGCATGCTCTTCTAACATATCGGAATATCAAGTAATTGTATGAACTGATCGTACCCTTTGTATCCTCCATCCTTTATTTTGAAAACCACTTTAAACTTACTTTCCGAAAATCTCCTTGATTTGAGATTGGATTCACATGAGTGTTCCTCCAATTTGCTCAAACCAAGGCTTTGATACCAACTTGTAACAACCATAAATTTTACGCCAAATTTAAACTTTTTCAACCATAAATAAAAACCAAATAGCATTGTTTACAAAATGTTTTCAAATCATTTTCCATCAGAGTGTCCCAAAAATCATAACATAAGGATGAAAAGCGGTACGGTCATGCCTTCGCCTTTCCATGATCTCCTGAAGTACCTGAACCAATAAACTGAAAATTGTAAGCCCGAGGGCTTAGTGATCTACCCCCAAAATACCAATACCACATTGACAATACCATATCAATAATAATCAATCAATCCACATGCATACTGGGCCATCAACCTGACTGGATTGCCCTATTAGGCCTACAGTCTGTCTGGATCTATCCCGAGCCATCGGTGTGACTGGCCCACCACATCGGCCTACAGTCTCCCCGTACCGCTCATAGGGTATTTTGGCCTTCAACACAAAGCAGGACCGCTTCAACCTAACCAACAAGCAAATAACCATGTGCGCATAACTATCATATACTGGCATATACAAACATCAAACATATCTATCTTACTGATCATCAATCATAGAATTCTCCTGTAACTAGAATATCGACCTAACAGGTCACTAACATACCAATCCCTACGGATCATAAGAGCATAACATATTGTCTACCCTGATTCCGATATAGTGAGGATAACTCACCTCACAAATGTCAACTCGAAAGGTAAACTCCAACTCTCGGATCACTTGACACAAGCTCCACCACCTATTATCATAGTACAACATACTCATAAGTCCTTAACCTTATAAGGTACTCCATAACCCACTAGTCAATCCCTGATCGAAGTCAAAGCCCTCAGTCAAGGTCAATAGTCCATGTTGACCTCGTCGCCGAGTACCCTCGGATACTCGCTGAGTTCCTTGAAGCACATTCCAACTCGCTGAGTCATCGGGGTGAATCGTCGAGTTCCTTCGATTTTTGATCAAACTTTAAGATCACCCGTCGAGTTTCCTCCTTGCAACTCGACTGATACACACGCATACATATCCTGGAGAAAACTCATCCGACTCGCCAAGTTGTTCTTCAACTCGTCGAGTCTATGGAAATCATCATCGGACTCGTTGAGTTGTTCATCTAACTCGTCGAGTTCATGGTGATCTTCATGTGACTCGTCGAGTCAACCTTGCGACTCGTCGAGTCTGTTCATTCCTTTTTCCATACAGACCTACTTAGAGCCATGTAGCGGCTCCAACTCTCAGATCCAAGCTTCTAGGGTATGTTTATCACGTAAAGTTGCAAATTTTATGTGCATGCCTGGCTTTTAAGGCTCCAAATGCCAAATCTAAGCTCTTTATGGGACTTCATGCTCAAGAGGGACCTCAATCATGATCAAAACTGTAACTTTATGCTTCTAGAATTCGAAGAGGGTACAGATCTGAAGTTACAACTTCAGATCTAGCCCATAGCTCATCATACCAACTTGGTATTCCAAGAAAAACCCTAAAACTCAACCAATGGAAGAGATCTACTAGAAAGATGGCGATTTGGGTATCTCTGGAAGATGATTTCTGAGATGAGTGTTGATTCCCACACTCTAATGCTCCAATATCCTTCTCCTCCAAGTCTTCTCCTTCTAAAGATCATGTTTTCAAGCTTCAAACAGACCCAAGGCACACGCACACAAATAAGGGCTCTCAAAGACTCTTTTAGAACTGTAAAGAGGTCCAAGGGAGGCTAAGGCCCCTTTAAATAGGGGTACAAACCCCAGGATTTAGGGTTTCATCTGGCAGCTCCAACTCGCCGAGTCCCAATATGGACTCGTTGAGTAGGTCACTTAACACACGATCCCACCCCGCTGCTACTCGATGAGTAGGGCAATCAACTTATTAAGTAAAGCTTAACCAAATTCATCTTGTTTAAAACAATACCTAAGAATCGGGGCGTTACATCTAGGATCGGTCCTGTAGCGTACAAACTTTGTTTACCCCAAGAACTTAGCAACATTCATCCCATCTTCCACATGTCGAACCTTAAAAATTGTCTATCTAACAAAACCCTTGTGATCCCTCTCGATGAGATCGAAATCAACGAGAACCTTAATTTCGTGGAAGAGCCAGTCGAAATAATGGATCGGGAAATCAAACGAACGAAACAAAGTCGCATACCGATAGTGAAGGTCCGCTGGAATGCCAAGCAGCGACCTGAGTTCACTTGGGAGCGTGAAGATCAAATGAAACAGAAGCATCCTCATCTATTTTCGAGTCCATGATTTGTATTCTATGTTTGAACTTCGGGAAAAAAATTCACTCTATCAGGAGGATGATGTGACAACGTGAACCTTTTTCCGTTAAAGTTAGCCGTTTTTCGTTAAATAAATTTCACATTTTTATTTGTTACGTTGAATTTCCATGGTTTTGAAAATCATTTAAGTTTTATATATGAGCTCCTATCTTTCATTTACACTTTTCTGGCCGAAAACTCCCCCATTCTCTCTCTAACCTCTCAACTGCAAACACCAAAATTTCTTTCAAAAACATCATCAAGAATCACCTATGGGCGTTATTGTGGAGTATCTAAAATGCGTTTTTTGTCGGATCAATCATCGTTGTTCTTGAGTTCACGGCCAAGAACCCTTCAAATCTTCAAACCTTCAAGGGCCGTAAACCGTTCACAATCGTGAACCCTTCAAAAATTCATATTTCCTTCAAAAACAACACCGTTCACGATCATAAACCCTTCAAGGGGCTGTTCACGGCTGAGAAGATTTCATGATCGTAAACCTCTTCACGGCAGCAAAAGATCCCCAAGCGGTGTGCTTGACTGAAAACTCGCTTTCCCTGATTCAATCAAGTCCCGGTAACATTCCTAAACCAAAAGCGAGTGTTTTCCAACACTATAAAGAATGGTTTCGCAAATAAAGTACATATATGAATTTAATTGTTATTAGGATCCCGTTAAGTGCCGTGTACATCAATCCGAGGGTCTTCACTCCCAGTTTCGCGGTCCGACATTTCACGCAACCAACCGTGAGTTCATACCCCTATCCTTTTATCATTTTTAACATTTTCAGGGGGAGAATACAAGCCAAACACAAATGATTTTGTGAATTTATACAAAAATATTTCAACACACTTAAAACTAATGCGAATATTATAACCATAAGGTTTCCACATCTTTATAAAATATTTAGATATTTTTATCCCTTTTGTAACATGCTGAGCATAAGGGACGTTTTCAACTTATAAGCATAATTGCAAAGTTTTTCCGACCAATACATAAATAAAGTACATAACATACATAGAAACTATAATATGTATAGTTTGGGAATTTAATACATGGTTTTACACACACGGGCACACAAACTATTATAAGTATACAACTTTAGGGAACGAAAGCATTCTGTTTATAAACTTATCTGTTATTTATAAAAAGGGTTTGAATTATTACTTGTAAATTCGTTAATCTAGTTTGAGAGACATGTCTTTGGGTACTTATACATGTACTAGTGGAAGAGTACTCTTATGAACCAGAGTCTCCTCGAGGGAGAGGGTGAGTTTGTGTATAGATCTATACGAGACTGACAACCCCGTACCTTGTTGTTAGCTACATTAGGACCGGTAGGTCTAAGGGTGTTAAAGTCATAGAGGATATTGGTGTCCAATTCACATCGTATGGGTTAGTATGGTCATAAAACTCGCAAGTATATATCAACGATATATTTACATAGTAATATACTTTACATGAACAATGCTTGTATGGCATAAGTACGGAAAATACATGGTTTTATTTTAAGTAATGAAACTACTATACATACTGATGGTAACCAGGGTTTTCTTACGAAAGAGATTTTACATTCAAAACAATATTATACAATTTATCCGGTGGTAAACAGGAATTTAAACTAATACTTAATGGAGCTTTGTAACGAACTCATATGTTAGAAAATATTGGATTTTCTTGGAAACATACAAACTTTTTCACTGATTCATTAACAGGTTTTCATTTCAAAAACATGCTTATGAACTCACCAACTTAAATGTTGATCTACTCTTTCAAAATAACATGTATTCTCAGGAAATCAGTAGACGGGTACTCCCATAGATTTTGAGAAGACGGATCATATAAAGTCACGTCTTGATATTTTGCTACTTTTGATGCATATGAATATAAATCAAACAGATGTAAATACCTTTTATATATTCAATGTAATGGTTGTGCTTACTTTGATTAGTATGATGCCATTGTTGTGATACTACACATGACGTCCTCCACCCCTGAACATTTTCGTTGTTTCGTGTTGGGGTTGTGACCTCATCGTCCACCATTTAGAAACAATACCCAAACAGATTGAGAAAAAAAGTTGTCTCAGTCTATTTAAAAGTTAGCATCACTATAACCACTCACTCTCAGCTTATCACTGCCGGCAAGAACTAGCAGCATGTATTGTGTTCTTCACAAGTACTTAAGAATATTCTTGACTGTTGTTCAATGGGCTCTGCCTGGATTACCTTGAAATCAACTAACCATGCTTAAAGCATAAGACACATCAGGGTATGCACATGTCATAATATCCTTCATTGATCCTATAGCCTAAGTATATGGGAATCAACTCATGTCATCTATTTCTTCCTCAGTACAAAGACTTTGAGTCTTAATCAATTTGACAGTACAATGAATGGACAAATCCCCCTGTTTTAGAGTTCTCCATATTGAAATGGTGCAATATTTTATCCAAGTATGTACTCTGGCTAAGACCAATAAGATGTTTGTTTCTATCCCTCAAAATTCTGATCCAAAGAATATAGGTCGCTTCACCTAGATCCTTCATAGAAAAACACTTCCCAAGCTCAAATTCCACTTCTTGCAAGGTTGTAATGTCGTTTCCTATAAGGAGTATGTCATCAACATACAACACTAAGAAAGTTACTATACTCCTACTAGCTTTGACATATACAAAAGACTCACCTCACTCCTAGAGAATCCAAAATCTTTGACTTGCTCGTTGAAGCAAAGATTCCAATTGCGAGATGCTTGTTTTAATCCATAAATGGATTTCTCAAGCATACAAACTCTATCAGAAAATCTGGCATATACAAAACTTTATGGATGACTCAAATAGATGTCCTCAGTAAGCTTCCTATTTACGAAACCAGGTTTAACATCCATTTTGATACCTCATAATCAGAAAAGGTAGTAGTATTTAACGTACCAAAAATAAAAGTAATTTTTTTTAAAACCAAGCCAAAAACCATAAATGTTAACAAAACATAGTTTTCAAAAGTTTTAATCACGAATCAGAGTATCACAAAAACAAATATCATAAAATCTAAAGGATGTGCACGATCAAGCCTTTGTCTTGCCCATGTCCTCTGAAGTACCTGAAACCATAACCATCAAACTATAAGACAAAGCTTAGTGAGTATCCACAAAGTACTACACAAAACCATATAGATAACAACATGCATATATGAGCCTTCAACCTGACTGGACAGCTTCCTAAGGTCTAAAACCTATCTGGACCATAACCTTTGGCCTGACCGGACTGCCTCCGGTATCTTGGCCTTCAACATAAAGCAGGATCGATGTTAGGTCATATTTTGTTGATTTGGGCTAGTCACTATCTGTATAGGTCTTGGTAGGGTTTTGGTCATGATATGAGTGTTTGTGCTTGTATGTACGACCGAGTAGGGTTCACGGCCGTGAACGTGTGTACATCCATGAACCGGTGTTTGGCAGTGAATAGGTTTACGGCTAGGTAGTCCCTATAAGTAGTGTCAAAATGTGTCAGAGTAACAGTTAGTCAAAATCATATGTGTATGTGTGTGTGTGTTCCAAGTGTACCAGACGTTTACTGTTTGAATATAACATGTGCATTGTTGGTACTTATTTGCTTCTACGCCTTATTCTTACTGATTTGCATCTTGATTGTGTTTGATCACTGGTTGGTTCACGTTCGTGGGACTTACAATTGGTATCAGAGCCTATTCAATGTTAAACTTATTCAAGTGGTGTTTATGGTTGGAGATCCTCTTCATTTCCGTGTTTGTTCAAGTGTTTGTTGGGTTTTCTGCATTGGATCTTGAAGATCATAGTCAAAGAAATCAAAATCATCTAAAAAATCATTTGTTTTCAACTATTTATGGGTGTTTATTTTTCTCCTCTTGAATCGTTTACGGCCGTGAACTCCATGTACGGCCGTGAACCACTCATCTCCATTGACCGTTTACTTCTCAGTTGATTGTGATCCATTGATTGACTGTGAATAACTCCATGAGCCGTGAATTAAGTGGACTGTGAAAGCATGTATGACCGTGAACTGATTACGGCCGTGAACTCATCTTGACCGTGAAACCTTTATTTTGTTACTAAACTCTCTTTTCAAGCTTATTTTCACTTAATCAAGAAAATAAAAAAAAAACAAAACAAAAATGGATTCACAAAACTTAATAGTTCATCAGGAATTGGACTCTTTCATGGGAACCACGACTTGAATTCCTCGCTTACTATCAGCAGAAGGTTTCCCATAATGGAAATATCGAATGGAAAAGTATATAAAGATGAAAGATTTCAAAATCTGGTGTAGCATTTTGAAAGGACCATTTCGAATTACCACTAAATTTGAGAATGGATCTGTTATCGGCAAAGAATTTGAGAATTACACGGATTGGGACTTTGAGAAGATCGAAGAACAAGAGAAATCTCTTGCTACACTTACCATGGCCCTATCTCCTGAAATTGCCCAGGTATTCCGTGAGTATGATTCAACAAAGGGTTTGTGTGAAGCACTAATCGAAGTGTATGAAGGGAACGAAGATATGAAGCAAAGTCGTTAGGACACGCTAAGACAAAAGTTCAACATGTTCAATCATGTTCTTGGCAAAACTTTGGAAGATCAACTCCAACATTTTATCACACTCACTACTGAGATGAGTTCAACGGGTGTCTCTGTCCCAAGATCTGAAATCAACATGAAGTTGTTGAAATCTCTCCCAAAGGCATGTGATATGAATATTGTTGTTATCAAGAAAACAAATGATCCTAACCGACTTAGTCTTGCTGAAACCATGGCTATAATCAAAGCTTGTGATCTTGATGACAAGCAAAGAGAAATCAATCATGTGAACTCGTATTCGACTGCAAATCTCGAGATCTCTACATGTAGTTGAGTTGATTTTGATGGCATATGCGGAATTAGAAAAGATCTAATGATTCATCATACAAATTCAAGAACACAAGGAGTAAATAAATCTTTTTAAGCTCTTATTAGATCTAGAAAGATTATACAGATGGGTCTTGTATATAATTTCTCTCTCTAGTCTAATACTCCATATGGACTCTTACATAATGGGAGTCACTCACTTCCTATTTAGAGGAAAAGACTCAACCCATTTACACATACAAAGAGGAAAGCCTAAAACATTACATCCAAGCATGACTTTGCACCCTAACATTCTCCCCCTCAAAGTTAGGATTGGATGTCCGGCTTTAATCTCCAACGAGCTAGTGCGATCAAGACCAAACTCCCCCTCGAAGTAACACCGATCTTCAAATCCGCAAATGAATATTCGACGAACCCGAGAAGCTTCGAATACCCATCATTCTCCCCCTTTTTATAATAAAAAAATGATTATAAATCCCACTAAGGATGAGAAGCACCCGAGGAATAATCTTCACAATACTTCCCCTTGATGTGTACCAAAAATGAATCACCAAAAATCTTGCACGGAAAAACAATCACGAAAAAGCCACAAATTTTTTTTTTTCAATTTATGAAAAATTTTGACTTTTTGGGTGAAAGTTGCAAGATTTTTCAAAAACCGGGTTGAAATTGTCACTTTCTGAAACTTGCAGGGACCCGATGCGCCAAAAAAAACAATCAAATATGCGAAACTTTAGCCTATTTGCGAAACCAGGCATAAAGCGTAAATTCGCACAAACTGCAGGGACTAGATTTGAAAATTCTGTAATTTCAGCATTTTATGACCCCATTTGCGAAGTTGGGTATAAACTGTCAAAAATGCGAAACTGCAGGTATTTGTTTTTTTCAATTTCTGCATATTCTTCAAACTTGCGAAGTTGGGTCACTTGAGTTATTTCTAAAAAAGAACAGGGACCAAATGCGAAACTCTTGGCTTTCTTCCCCAATTCGCATTTAACTGTAAAGCTTTCACTTGCTTCGCACATTTTTCATTTTGTTCGCATTCTGACTCCAAAATTGAACAAACCATCAAATGCGAAATCCATTTATACAAATGCGAATCTGAGTTTGAGTTACACAAATGCGAATATAGTTTGGCTTCGCATCAACAAATCAACTGTATCACCAAATGCGAAATCCAATCCATAAATGCGAACTCTTGTTTGTCCATCAACCCATTAATCCAATTGCGAATCTTGAACATCAACCACAAAATTTCTTCGTTCGCATTTCATTCATCAAATGAGAAATCAAATCTAATCACTCATCAAACCCATTCGATCCTAGTATTTTCCGAGTTCACAAAAGAAGAACAATATCAGTATCGAATTCGATTTCTACACAAGACTCCATAACAACAACATCGCAAATCAATTTCACATCGCCAATTCTTCTAACACAAATTTCAATTTCAAGATTAAACATCTGTTGAATCCATTTGAATTTCAAATACAGTCTGATTCCCCAAGCCATCCATCCTTCGCACATGAAACCTAAACATCGACTTTTCTTTGTGTGAATCTTCGTTCAAGTCTCGTTCCAAAATTATTCGTCAAAATCGATATCAGCTTTTCGAACACCAAACGTTCGAACATTCGCCCTAATTCCAGAATCACCAGTTGTTGCTTTAATCGATTCTTTAACTTCAATCATGCGAACATTACTTCCAAATCAAAATTATCGAATTCGCAACTCCAAATACTACAAACTCAATATCGATTCCTAGTACAAACTTCAACTGTGGAAATCAAAGAAAATCAATAATCGACATTTACATCACGAACCGGTAATCATCAAGCCCTCGATATTGACCATTTTGCAGTTTGACTTTTCGGAGTCAATGATCAACAATCATCAAATTAAAGAATCAATCAACAAATTTTGGATCAAACCAAGATTATCTCACTGTTCTTCATACCTTTGAAATCCATTAACTGATACTTGACTTCACATTTTTTCAATCGATATCAAATTATCAACAGTCAAAATCGATTTGTTGACTTTCGATTGAATCAAATATTGATTTCTTGATCATAATCGACTTTAGATTTACATAAATCAAATATGATCGATTCACAAGACAAAGTTATTCACATCAATTGTTCAAGAAAATGAGAAGAAAACACATACGTCTAAACACAAGTGAAGAACAAGGGAACATACAACCACTTTATGCGTATGATTATGAACGAATGAGGTAAATACATCTTATTCCTGATTAAATGACACTTTGGGCTCATTGTGTTAAGATATTGACTCATGGGCTCATAATTGGACATAAACAGTATCTGAACATATTTGATAAAATTGATTTCGATTTAGTTTAGTCTTCGAACTCAAGAAGAACAGTAACAATAAAGGAAATTGTGCTTATGAATCGAATCATATGAACATTGATTACAAATCAGTTTGAAAAGAAAAAAATTTGGAAATATGATTTTGATTTTTGGAATTTTGATCTTAAACAAGAATAATTGGATCAACAATGAGGTTAAAACAGATTAGATCCAACGAGGCAAATCGATCAAAAATTGAAAAACGAAAAGCACGAATTGAAATTATGGACGTTTTGGAATCCATTTGAGAATTTGAGGTACCTTTTTGATGAATCGAGTTTCGTTTTCAACAAACGAATCAAATTTGGAAGATCTTGGTTCTTTTGTCGGAATGAGAAAATCTCCAAATCGAACATTGTACCACCCACCAAGCGAGATGTACAACTCGTTCTTCGTGTTCTTCGTGTTCTTCAACGATCCAAGATAATCTTCAAAAGAACCACCAACACATTTGGGTTTTAACTTCAAATTCAATGCAACCTTTGGAGATTGTTGCTTTGGAACCCAAATTTGTTTCACGGATTTCGGCTTCACATCATTTGATGATTTTTGTGAGTAAACCCGCTTGTTCTTCCGATTCATCTTCTTCTTCTTTTTCTTTCTCATCTTTTTGCATCTTGAAGATTTGACTTCATGAACAAACTCACTTTTCACAACATCAACTTTATGAATTTGAATCAAATCTTTTGGAGTTTGATACTTGTGAATTTCTTGGATCACCGGCTTCTGATAAGGAATCATTCCTTCAAACGAATCACAAGAACCCAAAATATCATCGGTTTGAACTCCAATTGAGCAAAAAACTTTTTCATCTTGAAAATCAACTTGAACTCCTTTTTCTTGAACATCAAGAACTTCTAGGTAAGAAGCAAGAACATTATCACCATATATGCAATCATCAAGACGAATTCCTTCAATTACTTCATCATCTTTCTTCTTCTTTCTTCTTTCATGATATGTTGTTACCAAACAATTAAGCAACAACTTATGATGATCATGATCAATAGGATAACCATTGAATTTTCCACATTCACATTTCATACTAGAAATGAGTGTATTTTGTTTGAAATATCCGGTTACAAAACAATTGAGAACTCCTTTAAAACTAAATGGCCATGGAAAATCCTCCATAAAAACTTCATAAATTGTTTCTTCCATCTTTGATCAATCAATATGAACTTAAGTTTTCTAGAGAGAGAAAGTTTAAATCAAGTAGATCTATAGAGAGATAAAGTGAATATGAACCAAATTCTAGTGAGAGAAAGTGGTACAAACAAGTATTCTAGAGAGAGAAAGTCGAATTATGGATCAAATCAAGGAAAAATTAGACTTCAAGAACACAAAAATACTCTAATCACGAAGATCCATGATAAAAAAAATGAATCATCAAATCAAAATCGCCATCAAGGATCAATTCTTGATGAAATCAAGAACACCCGTCAAGTGTTTGCAAAGTCAAGTGTTTGCTGCTCCACAACCATCATCTTATGTTTCTCTACCATCAATGCCTTATCCACAAGCTGCTTCTTTTTCAAAAGCTCCCGCTCTAGTATCTGCTCCAAAAGAAGCTGAAGAAAATATGGCCCTTGCGTATAGATTGGTGAACTGCTACAACGCCTTTGTTGTTGGAGAGTTGCCTCCTCAGATCTCATTTTTTGATCTTGATCAAATACACCATGAAGATGTTGAAGAGATGGACATCAGTTGGCAAATTGTGATGGCAGTTTTCAGGGAAAACAATTTGCAAAGAAGATAGGGAAAGTAATTAGGGAATGAATGCGGAGAAGAAGGTGGATTTCAAAAAGGGAAAGCTTCATTGTTTCAACTGTCACGAGCCTAGTCATTTTTCTCGTGACTGTCCAAAACCCAACAGGAGAATGAATCATGAACGAACAATGGTACAAGTCAGAAACAACAGGGGATCTGCTGCTACTAAATTTAGGCCCTGAACATTTTAGGACCTGAAAATGCTCACTTGGCCCAGATCAATGATATCTCTGAAGAAAAAGGTGAGGTGGATCCAGAGGAAGAAATGATGGAGCTGCAGTTTGCATTCATGGTATCCACAACTTCAAAACTGGAGAAAAAGGAGGCTAGTCAAAATTCTTACTATCGAACTTTTATTGATACTGTTAAACTTTTATGTGAGCAAATAGAATTACTGTGTAGAGAACGAGGACCTAAAATATGATGGATATCTACTTAGGAAGGGCCAAAAACTAGTAAAAGAACAATTAGAGGCCAAGACTAGGGATTTTAGGAAATTGCAAGAAGATTATAACAATAAATGTGAAAATTACAACTTTATCAAGAAACAACTTGCATCCGTGACCGACGAACTTGACACATTAAAATTTCTTTTGAAAATGCTGATTTTAACTTTAAAAAATTTGATGTGTCAAGTGAGAAAGTCGCAACTATAATAGAAAAAAAATTAAATGGAAAGATTAGAAGCAAGTAGGTATAGGTTATGATAGCGTCCCTCCTCCTTTCAATCATAATTACTTTTTTTTTATCCCTATAACCCAAGAAGAAATAGATAGAGAAGAACATCTTGTGTATGACAAACTTGCTGTACCTATAACGAAAAGTAGCGCTAGGGAAAAGGATCCTAACATTTCTACTTCCCATGCAGATTCACTAAGTCGAGGAAAGCAGGATTCTGAAGAGAGCAATGTTAATAATAATTTTGTTTCAAAAATTTATGTTTCTATATAAGATAATATTGTTTTTGTTTCTAAAACTGATGATTTGATTGGTGATGATTTTGTGACAAAAACTAATGCTTTTGATAAATGTGGTGATGCTTTTGATAAAACTGATGTATCTGACATAACTACACCACTATTTCTACACTTGTCACACAATCTGATTCTTGCACATGCACGTGTGGGAAAAATAGAGGAGTAAAAAAGAGCACACAATCAGAAAAAGGCAGTATCAGTTTTTTCACTAAAAAAAATATGTTTTAACTGTGGAACTGTCGGTCATATTGCTCGAAATTGTCCTAATCGGGCATTTATTCATTTTTCTGCACCAAGAAGAGAAAATGAATCATGAGGAAGGTCTCTCATGATAAAGTCCTCAAGATCTCTTCTTCATAATGGTGATTGGAATGTTCATAAGGACATGAAAAGGGCTGAACTTAAAAAGGATAAACATGTTTTCAATAAAACAGCCACAGGTGCTTTGACGAAATCAAATGCGGCCAATCCAAGATCGATATCGTCAAAGGCAGCGTCTAGATCCTTGACTAATCCTAGCATGAAATCCAAACACTCAGTACAAAAGAAAAACATTTCAAAATCACTTGTTAATATTGTTGGAATAGTGTCTAAGGCTGCAACTATATTATGCAAGTATTTGACCCGGTTGTGCATGGTCCTTTTGGGTTGCCTTCACCATAGCAACTTGATGGGATCATTTGTTAAGAGAGTAAATATTATAAGGAATAATATATAGTTATTTGATTAATATAAGTCATAGATTAATTAGTATTAATATGGTGACTTAAAGAGATTAATTAAATAAGAGGGTATAAACTGTCAATTGTTTGATAGTTAAACTTGAGACTGTAAATCCATATAGATATGGATTGGACGAATTCTAGGAGCTAAAGGATAGCTCAAAATCGTCCATGATGTTATCTAGGAATGGATTTGGATAGCCTTAAGAGAAGATTATCCAATTAGGGTTTAGACTGTAACCCTTAAGGAGTCTGCAAGTATAAATAGACCCTATGGGTTAGGGAAATCGAAATCTCATCAAAAGTAAGAGAACTCTGGCCGATTTCCTCCCCTCTCCTCTCTCCTAAATCATCTTCCTTGCTATTGGTGTTTGTAAGCCATTAGAGGAGTGATATTTGTGACTCTAGAAGCTCCAAGACTACAAGATCATCAAGGAATTCAAAGGTATGGTTCTAGATCTATTTCAATGTTGTTATTTAACCTAATTAGGCATTAGAAGTCTTGGATACAAAGCATGTTTAATTAGAAAGCCTAGATCCGAGCATTAGGGTTTTGCATGCGCACATAGGAAAGTTCTTATGGCTAAAACCCATTAGTGGTATCAGAGCCTAGCTTGGTTTTCTTTAAATTGTTGCTTGATTAATTGAAACAAACCTGCAAAATTCGAATGTTTGGGTTCTGAGTCATGGACTCGGCGAGTAGGCCTGACTCGATGAATCCCTTTGTGTACTCGGCAAGTCCGGGCGTCAGGATTAGCCAAAACCGGGTTTTTTTTCATGTTTATCTTATGGAAACTTACCTTAATCATATTAGATCAACCCTAATCCGATTTTTTAATATATATGACTATAATCTTGATCTAATTAAAGATATTTATCATCTAATAAAATATTTAATTTCCTTATATGATAATTAATTAATTATTTTGATATTTTGGTAAGTATCTTAAAAGAAATCTTGGATAACTCAAATATAGATAATTAGGATATTAATTGTTAATTGGAATTATTTGTTATTTGATCCTCCATGTTTTAAATGTTTAAAACATACCCTTACGTTTTGAAATTTATATTTGTGATTAAAAGTTTTAATTTAGACAACTTAAATTTAAAACCCTAAGTTTTAAAAGGTTTAAAATAGAACCCTATACTAATATGATATTACTAGAATAATATATATATGTATAACTAAATGCTAGTCTTACCGTTAGTAGGCCTCATTCACGAAGCCGATCTATAAGGTGGGTATAAGGTTGCGGCCTATAAAATGGCGCTTAATGGGTGTACACTCACACCCACCGCTTGCTTGATTGGTGGAGGGTCGTTAGCCGAACAGGTAGGATAGGGCAACCTCATCCTCTCATTAATAGTATAATAAGTAATACAAAGTAACTACACGTTTTTAAAAATTTCCCAATCTTAGTTACTTTAGGAAAAGTGAATTGATGCAATCCCATGAAATTATACTTTGCACCCTTGCTAAGAAGTTAGTGGAGCGTGTGTGGTTTACCGGCACACTAATTGGTTCATAGCAAAGGTGGCAAAGGGTGATTCATTGTTTATCATAGTTCGATGGAGCGTGTGTGGTTTACCGTCACATCGAATAGGTGATCGTTACAATGAAGGCATCATGTGAATTTGCATGGTAATTCACACCCGCTTTGTGATCCTCGGTATCCCAGTCACAAACAAGAGGGGCATATCGAGATTTAAACATGCCATTGAATAGTTTCAATGAATCTTATCCGAACCTAGGAATTCTCAATACACTTAGGACTAATAGTTTAGGTTTTGTGATGGAGAATTAGTGAATCGTCATTCACTTACCTTCAATTTACTTACATGTTAGATTACGGCATCCCTTTTTTAGTATGTAAATGTTATTGTTGGATCCTAACCCTAATTTTTCTTATTGGGTGATAATCAGGGATTCTTATTCTAATCTATCTTTGTCCTTTCTATAGATGTCGAACGCAAACAACGTTGCTGCTAGTTCTTTCACGTTGATGAGCCTTTTCCAAAAGGTCACCTTTGATGGAACGACCTTTAGCGAATGGATAAGATACAGTCGCACCATTGCTCGCTATGAGGATAAGGAGTATGTCCTCGATGAAAAGCTTGAGAAGATCAACCCCGTAATCGCTACTCCGGCCGAAATCACCGCTTTTGAGACTCATGAGCGAGATGCAACGAAGGTACATTACATTATGATTGCCACCATGAACTCCGAATTCCAAAAGTCCTACGAGGACATGTACCCGTACGAGATGCATCAAGACTTATTGGAGAGATACCACCAAAACGCGAGACAAGAGCGTTATGAGATTTTCACTAACATGATTTCCGCTAAGATGGGTCATGGAGAATCTCTTACCGTGCACCTGCAAAAGATGCAAAGGTATGTCGATCGCCTTCGCAAGTTAAATGTTGACTTCGGGGAAGACTTGGCGATCGACATGGTGCTTTACTCTTTGCCTCCGATGTACAACCAATTTAGGATGACCTACCACATGAACAAAGAGGAGGTCACCCTAAGCAAACTCCAAGGTCTCGTGAGGGTCGCTGAGAGCAACTTCAAAGACAAGTCTGTTGCACCTACTCCCAATCCGCCTGCTGCTCCTGTCTTGGCAATTGGTCAAGGAAAGGGAAAGAAGAGGAAGGCTTCATCGAAGAACTATCGCAAGGTTAAAGCCCGAGATGGTGCCTCTTCTAGTGGGACCAAAGTTGATCCCACTAAGCCCTGTCCTAACCCGAAGGAGGCAGAGTGCCACCACTGCCACAAGATAGGACATTGGAAGAGAAGCTGCCCAGAATACCTGCAAGCAATCAAAGAAGTAAAGATCAAGCCATCTTTCGCAGGTATATACACATTTAAATCTAACGATTCTAATCATGCTATTTCTTGGGTTCTTGACACCGGTTGTGGTTATCACATTTGTTCTAATGTGCAGGGACTAAGAAGAAGTAGGGATCTGGAGCAAGGAAGGATCAATCTAATCATGGGGAACAGAAGATCGTCGCCTGTGACCAAGATTGGAGTGTATTCTTTAGTGCTTAGGAATAACTTATGTTTAGATTTGAACAATTGTTGCTATTCGCCAGAAATGGCTAGAAACATCATTTCATTTCATGGTTTATATAGACAAGGATTTAGATTTTCTTTTAATAATGAGAATGGTTCTATTTTGGCATATCTAAATGGTGTCTTTTACTTTGAAGCTATACCATGTAATGGAATATACGAAACTGTTATGATTGTTGATAACTTAGGAAATGATGTTTTGAATATTGATTCTTCCACTAGTATGGATAAAGCATCCTTGTGGCATTGTCGTCTTGGACATGTCAACAAGAAACGCATAGGCCAACTCCAAACGGATGGAGTGTTGGAGTCATTCGAACTTAGGGAAGATGACACATGCGAGTCTTGTTTACTTGGAAAGATGACTAAGTCACCCTTCACGAGTACTTGTGAAAGGGGTGATGGACTATTGGACCTAATACATACCGATGTGTGTGGACCCTTTAGATCAACCACGAAGGATGGGAACCGCTTCTATGTGAATTTTACCGATGATTATAGTAGATATGGGTATATCTATTTAATCAAGCAAAAGTCAGAAACCTTTGAAAGGTTCAAAGAGTTCAAGAATGAATTGGAGAATCAATTGGGCAGGAAAATCAAGATGCTTCGATCCGATCGAGGAGGAGAGTACCTAAGTCTTGAATTCCACGATTATCTCAAGGAGTGTGGAATAGTTTCACAATTGATGCCTCCTAGGACACCGCAGTTGAATGGTGTGGCAGAAAGGCGTAATCGAACCTTGTTGGATATGGTTCGCTCTATGATGAGTCTGATGGGTTTTAGCCATAAGAACTTTCCTATGTGCGCATGCAAAACCCTAATGCTCGGATCTAGGCTTTCTAATTAAACATGCTTTGAATCCAAGACTTCTAATGGCTAATTAGAATAAATAACAACATTGAAACAGATCTAGAACCATACCTTTGGATTCCTTGTTGATCTTGTTGTCTTGGAGCTTCTAGAGTCACAAATGTCACTCCTCTAATGGTTTACAAACACCAATAGCAAGAAAGATGATTTAGGAGAGAGGAGAGGGGAGGAATTCGGCCAGAGTATCTCTACTTTAGATGGTGTGTTGAATTCCCTCACTCCTAGGGTCTATTTATACTTGTAGACTCCTTAAGGATTACAGCTTTAACCCTAGTTGGATAACCTAGACTTTAAGTTAATCCATATCCTTTCCTTGATAACCCTATGGACGATTTTGGCTTATCCAAGCCCTAGAAATCGTCCATCCTATCTTGGATAAGGATTTATAGTCTAAAGTGTAACTATCAAACAATTGACAGTTTATACCCTCTTATTTAATTAATCTCTTTAAGTCACCAAATTAATTCCAATTAATCTATGACTTATATTAATCAAATAACCATATATTATTCCTTATAATATTTATTCTCTCTTAAAAAATCATCCATCAAGTTGCTATGGTGAAGGCAACCCAAAAGTACCATGCACAACCGGGTCAAATACTTGCCTAATATAGTTGCAGCCTTAGACACTATTCCAACAGTCTCCCACTTGGATAAGTCTAGTAACTATACAAGTACAATTCGGTTTGCAATTGTAGCTCTCAAAGACTCTATCAAACTCTGATCTAATCAATCTTGTCCTTTAGATAAGGGATCGTACAGTCCTCTGTTAGATATCATGCTGACAATCCTATGGAATGGTTAGTCTAGCATTTGATTTCTCGATCTCCGATTTATTCGACATAGAACTTAATCAAACACATTAATTCAGTTCTGACCGGGCCCGGCACATAAGTCAAATCAAATCATCGAGTGGCCAAGATATCTCTTCTACCCTCTTAGGACAAAATTTACAGATAAACTTCGACTTATATGCATTTACTTATTCATTAACCAACTATACACAACAATGCATTTTATAACACCAAGTTACTGATGTGTTTTCGCATTATCAATGTACAATCAATTAACAAATAATAAACCATATATCTAGGTTTTAAGACTATATGATATTATCGTCTTGCGATCACCTTTTATATCGTATTCCATAAAGTGATTCCAGCAAGTGCGGGTTTGTTCCAATGCTCAAAACCAGTTCATAAGAACTCACGAACGTTGCAGCAACCCTTGCTATGTCTAACACCATTTAGACAATCTACACACCAATTCATGACAATCTTCATTCATATCTACTTCCAACATATGAACGATTGTGGACAATTTGAATAATTCAATTATTCCTAATAAATTCAATTATTCTGGAAGTCAAAACATGCAAAGTGAAACAATAGTTAAACAATTAGCATATGACAGTAACTTTACTTATAAATAAAACTCCTTTATTTAATCATCAAATGTTAATTACATTTATCTATTATACGTTTCTAATACTATCTAATCTATACTAATATCATCCTTCAGCCCAATACTCCTAGCATGCTGCAAGTGCTTAATCCTACTCAGTCCCTTCGTTAGCGGATCTGCTGGGTTATCTTCTGATGATATCATCTTAACTATGAGTTGTCCTTCTTCTACACGATGTCTAATGAAGTGATATTTTCTATCGATATGCCTTGATCTACCACGATCCCTCGGTTCCTTGGTCAAGGCAACCGCACCTTCGTTATCACAGAAAATCTCCATGGGCTCTTTTATGGCAGGCACAACTCCAAGATCACCTATGAAGTTCTTTAGCCATATTGCCTCCTTCGACGCTTCGCTCGCTGCGATGTACTCTGATTCGCACGTTGAATCAGCTACGGTTTCTTGCTTGGAACTCTTCCAAGTTACTGCTCCTCCATTTAGGGTAAAGACCAAGCCCGACTGCGAACGGTAGTTGTCCCTATCGGTCTGAAAACTGGCATCACTATACCCTCGCACCTTCAAGTCATCACTCCCTCCAAGGACTAAGAACCATTCTTTCGTCCTCCGAAGGTACTTAAGGATGTTCTTTACCGCAATCCAATGTGCTTTGCCAGGGTTCCCTTGATATCTGCTAACCATGCTCAAATCGAAGGCTACATCAGGGCGAGTACAAGTCATAGCGTACATGATTGAGCCAACTGCGGAAGCGTACGGTATTCGGCTCATTTCTGCTATTTCAGCTTCAGTACTCGGACTTTGAGTCTTACTCAACTTGGCATTTCCTTGTATCGGTAGTTCTCCCATCTTTGAGTTTTCCATACTAAAATGTTTTGGTACCTTCTCTAAGTAAGTATTCTGACTAAGTCCAACTAGTCTCTTACTTCTTTCTCTTACTATCCTTAATCCCAAAATGTAAGAAGCCTCTCTGAGGTCCTTCATAGCGAAACACTTCCCGAGCCAGGACTTGACTTCTTGTAGAGTCGGGACGTCGTTTCCTATGAGTAATATGTCATCGACATATAGAACGAGGAAGCTTACTACACTCCCACTGGCTTTGACATATACACAAGATTCGTCTGCGCTTCGTACAAATCCAAACTCTTTGACTTTCTCATCGAAGCAAAGATTCCATCTGCGAGACACTTGCTTAAGTCCATAAATGGACTTCTCAAGCTTACACACTCTATTTGGATGTTTCGGATTCACAAACCCCTCTGGCTGAGCCATGTAAACATCCTCAGCCAACTTTCCGTTAAGGAAGGCGGTCTTGACATCTATTTGCCAAATTTCATAATCATGAAATGCGGCAGTTGCTAGCATCACTCTAATAGATTTAATCTTCGCAACTGGTGAGAAGGTCTCATCATAGTCAACTCCTGGAGTTTGAGTAAAGCCCTTCACAACCAATCGCTCTTTATACGTGTGTACGTTCCCATCCACGTCGGTCTTCTTCTTGAAGATCCACTTGCACCCAACGGTCTTACGTCCGGGCACATAATCAACCAAATTCCAAACTTGGTTATCATACATGGATTAGATCTCGCTATCCATTGCCTCTTTCCATTTTGCAGACTCCGGGCCTGCCATGGCTTCCTTATAGCTATTAGGTTCATCAAGATTTACTAGTGTACCATCACTAATATACGTGTCCCCTTCGGTAGTAATATGAAAACCATAAACTGGGGATGAACTCTAACTCTATCGGAACGTCTAAGAGGTAAGGACTCGTCAATCGGTTCAACCGGAGTTTCCTCCTCGGGTTGAATGCCAGCGGTAGAGGTTCCTTCATCTATCGACTCTTGAATCTCTTCAAGTTCGATTTGCCTCCCACTGTCTCCTTGGCTTATGAGTTCTCGCTCTCGGAAAACTCCTCTCTTCGCAACAAAGACAACATTGTCCTTCGGTCTATAGAAGAGATATCCAAAGGATGTCTGCGGGTAGCCGATGAAAATACATCACTCACTTTAAGGTTCAAGCTTGTCGTGAGTATCTCGTCTTACGAAAGCATCACAACCCCAAACCTTGATGTGTGCCAACAAGGGAGCTTTCCCCGTCCACATCTCGTGAGGTGTTTTGGCAAACTTCTTAGTAGGGACTCGGTTAAGGATATGGGCGACAGTCTCTAAGGCATACCCCCAAAAGAAGATAGGTAGTGAAGCACGACTCATCATAGAGCGAACCATATCCAATAAGGTTCGATTACGCCTTTCTACCACACCATTCAACTGCAGTGTCCTAGGAGGCGTCACTTGCGAAACTATTCCACAATCCTTGAGATAATCGTGGAATTCAAGACTTAGGTACTCTCCTCCTCGATCGGATCGAAGCATCTTGATTTTCTTGCCCAATTGATTCTCCACTTCATTCTTGAACTCTTTGAACTTTTCAAAGGTTTCTGACTTTTGCTTGATTAAATAGATATACCCATGTCTACTATAATCATCGGTAAAAGTCACATAGAAGCGGTTCCCATCCTTCGTGGTTGATCTAAAGGGTCCACATACATCGGTATGTATTAGGTCCAATAGCCCCTCACACCTTTCACAAGTATTTGTGAAGGGTGACTTAGTCATCTTTCCAAGTAAACAAGACTCGCATGTGTTATCTTCCCTAAGGTCGAATGACTCCAACACTCCATCCTTTTGGAGTTGGGCTATGCGTTTCTTGTTGACATGTCCAAGACGGCAATGCCACAAGGATGCTTTATCCATACTAGTGGAAGAATCAATATTCAAAACATCATTTCCTAAGTTATCAACAATCATAACAGTTTCATATATTCCATTGCATGGTATAGCTTCAAAGTAAAAGACACTATTTAGATAAGCCAAAATAGAACCATTCTCATTATTAAAAGAAAATCTAAATCCTTGTCTATATAAACCATGAAATGAAATGATGTTTCTAGCCATTTCTGGCGAATAGCAACAATTGTTCAAATCTAAACATAAATTATTCCTAAGCACTAAAGAATACACTCCAATCTTGGTAACAGGCGACGATCTTCTGTTCCCCATGATTAGATTGATCCTTCCTTGCTCCAGATCCCTACTTCTTCTTAGTCCCTGCACATTAGAACAAATGTGATAACCACAACCGGTGTCAAGAACCCAAGAAATAGCATGATTAGAATCGTTAGATTTAAATGTGTATATACCTGCGAAAGATGGATTAGAATAAGAATCCCTAATTATCACCCAATAAGAAAAATTAGGGTTAGGATCCAACAATAACATTTACATATTAGAATAGGGATGCCGTAATCTAACATGAAAATAAATTGAAGGTAAGTGAATGACGATTCACTAATTCTCCATCACAAAAACCTAGACTATTAGTCCTAAGTGTATTGAGAATTCCTAGGTTCGGATGAGATTCATTGAAACTATTCAATGGCATGTTTAAATCTCGATATGCCCCTCTTGTTTGTGACTGGGATGCCGAGGATCACAAAGCGGGTGTGAATTACCATGCAAATTCACATGGTGCCTTCATTGTAACGATCACCTATTCGATGTGCCGGTAAACCACACACGCTCCATCGAACTATGATAAACAATGAATCACCCTTTGCCACCTTTGCTTAGAACCAATTAGTGTGCCGGTAAACCACACACGCTCCACTAACTTCTTAGCAAGGGTGCAAAGTATAATTTCATGGGATTGCATCAATTCACTTTTCCTAAAGTAACTAAGATTGGGAAATTATTTAAAACGTGTAGTTACTTTGTATTACTTATTATACTTTTAATGAGAGGATGAGGTTGCCCTATCCTACCCGTTCGGCTAACGACCCTCCACCAATCAAGCAAGCGGTGGGTGTGAGTGTACACCCATTAAGCGCCATTTTATAGGCCGCAACCTTATACCCACCTTATAGATCGGCTTCGTGAATGAGGCCTACTAACGGTAAGACTAGCATTTAGTTATACATATATATATTATTCTAGTAATATCATATTAGTATAAGGTTGTGTTTTAAACCTTCTAAAACGTAGGGTTTGAAATTTAAGCTGTCTAAATTAAAACTTTTAATCACAAATATAAATTTCAAAACTTGAGGGCAAGTTTTAAACATTTAAAACATGGAGGATCAAATAACAAATAATTCCAAACAACAATTAATATCCTAACTATCTATATTTGATTTATCCAAGATTTCTTTTAAGATAATTATCAAAATAATTAATCAATTATCATATAAGGAGATTAAATATTTTATTAGATGATAAATATCTTTAATTAGATCAAGATTATAGTCATATATATCAAAAAATCGGATTAGGGTTGATCTAATATGATTAAGGTAAGTTTCCATAAGATAAACATGAAAAAATCCCGGTTTTTCCTAATCCTGACGCCCGGACTCGCCGAGTCAGGCCTACTCGCCGAGTCCACTTTGGAACTCGCCGAGTCCATGACTCAGAAACCAAAAAAATCGAATTTTGCAGGTTTGTTTCAGTTAATCAAGCAAAAATTTAAAGAAAACCAAGCTAGTCTCTGATACCACTGATGGGTTTTAGCCATAAGAACTTTCCTATGTGCGCATGCAAAACCCTAATGCTCGGATCTAGGCTTTCTAATTAAACATGCTTTGAATCCAAGACTTCTAATGGCTAATTAGAATAAATAACAACATTGAAACAGATCTAGAACCATACCTTTGGATTCCTTGTTGATCTTGTTGTCTTGGAGCTTCTAGAGTCACAAATGTCACTCCTCTAATGGTTTACAAACACCAATAGCAAGAAAGATGATTTAGGAGAGAGGAGAGGGGAGGAATTCGGCCAGAGTATCTCTACTTTAGATGGTGTGTTGAATTCCCTCACCCCTAGGGTCTATTTATACTTGTAGACTCCTTAAGGATTACAGCTTTAACCCTAGTTGGATAACTTAGACTTTAAGTTAATCCATATCCTTTCCTTGATAACCCTATGGACGATTCTGGCTTATCCAAGCCCTAGAAATCGTCCATCCTATCTTGGATAAGGATTTATAGTCTAAAGTGTAACTATCAAACAATTGACAGTTTATACCCTCTTATTTAATTAATCTCTTTAAGTCACCAAATTAATTCCAATTAATCTATGACTTATATTAATCAAATAACCATATATTATTCCTTATAATATTTACTCTCTCTTAATAAATCATCCATCAAGTTGCTATGGTGAAGGCAACCCAAAAGGACCATGCACAACCGGGTCAAATACTTGCCTAATATAGTTGCAGCCTTAGACACTATTCCAACAGAGTCGTGCTTCACTACCTATCTTCTTTTGGGGGTATGGCTTAGAGACTACCACCCATATCCTTAACCGAGTCCCTACTAAGAAGGTTGCCAAAACACCTCACGAGATGTGGACAGGGAAAGCTCCTTTGTTGGCACACATCAAGGTTTGGGGTTGCGAGGCTTTCGTAAGACGAGATACTCACGACAAGCTCGAACCTCGTAGTGAGCGGTGTATTTTCATCGGCTACCCGTAGAAATCCTTTGGATATCTCTTCTATAGACCGAAGGACAATGTTGTCTTTGTTGCGAGGAGAGGAGTTTTCCGAGAACGAGAACTCATAGGCCAAGGAGACAGTGGGAGGCAAATCGAGCTTGAAGAGATTCAAGAGCCGATAGATGAAGGAACCTCTACCGCTGGCACTCAACCCGAGGAGGAAACTCCGGTTGAACCTATTGACGAGTCCTTAACTCTTAGACGTTCCGATAGAGTTAGAGTTCATCCCCAGTTTTATGGTTTTCATATCACTACCGAAGGGGACACGTATATTAGTGATGGTACACTAGTAAATCTTGATGAACCTAATAGCTATAAGGAAGCCATGGCAGGCCCGGAGTCTTCAAAATGGAAAGAGGCAATGGATAGCGAGATCCAATCCATGTACGATAACCAAGTTTGGAATTTGGTTGATTATGTGCCCGGACGTAAGACCGTTGGGTGCAAATGGATCTTCAAGAAGAAGACCGACGTGGATGGGAACGTACACACGTATAAAGCGCGATTGGTTGCGAAGGGCTTTACTCAAACTCCAGGAGTTGACTATGATGAGACCTTCTCACCAGTTGCGAAGATTAAATCTATTAGAGTGATGCTAGCGATTGTCGCATTTCATGATTATGAAATTTGGCAAAATGGATGTCAAGACCGCCTTCCTTAACGGAAAGTTGGCTGAGGATGTTTACATGGCTCAGCCAGAGGGGTTTGTGGATCCGAAGCATCCAAATAGAGTGTGTAAGCTTGAGAAGTCCATTTATGGACTTAAGCAAGCGTCTCGCAGATGGAATCTTTGCTTCGATGAGATAGTCAAAGAGTTTGGATTTGTACGAAGCGAAGACGAAGCTTGTGTATATGTCAAAGCCAGTGGGAGTGTAGTAAGCTTCCTCGTTCTATATGTCGATGACATATTACTCATAGGAAACGACATCCCGACTCTGCAGGAGGTCAAGTCTTGGCTCGGGAAGTGTTTCGCTATGAAGGACCTCGGAGAGGCTTCTTACATTTTGGGAATAAGGATAGTAAGAGAAGGAAGTAAGAGACTAATTGGACATAGTCAAAATACTTACTTAGAGAAGGTACTAAAACGTTTTAGTATGGAAAACTCAAAGATGGGAGAACTACCGATACAAGGAAATGCCAAGTTGAGTAAGACTCAAAGTCCGAGTACCGAAGCTGAAATAGCAGAAATGAGCCGAGTACCATACACTTCCGCAGTTGGCTCAATCATGTACGCTATAACTTGTACTCACCCTGATGTAGCCTTCGCTTTGAGCATGGTTAGCAGATATCAAGGGAACCCTGGCAAAGCACATTGGATTGCGGTAAAGAATATCCTTAAGTACCTTTGGAGGATGAAGGAATGGTTCTTAGTCCTTGGAGGGAGTGATGACTTAAAGGTGCGAGGGTATAGTGATGCCAGTTTTCAGACCGACAGGGACAACTACCGTTCGCAGTCGGGCTGGGTCTTTACCCTAAATGGAGGAGCAGTAACTTGGAAGAGTTCCAAGCAAGAAACCGTAGCTGATTCAACGTGCGAATCAGAGTACATCGCAGCAAGCGAAGCGTCGAAGGAGGCAATATGGCTAAAGAACTTCATCGGTGATCTTGCAGTTGTTCCTGCCATAAAGGAGCCCATGGAGATTTTCTGTGATAACGAAGGTGTGGTTGCCTTGACCAAGGAACCGAGGGATCATGGTAGATCAAGACATATCGACAGAAAATATCACTTCATTAGACATCGTGTAGAAGAAGGACAACTCATGGTTAAGAGGATATCATAAGAAGATAACCCAGCAGATCCGCTTATGAAGGGACTGAGTAGGGTTAAGCACTTGCAGCATGCTAGGAGTATTATGCTGAAGGATGATATTAGTATAGATTAGATAGTATTAGAAACGTATAATAGATAAATGTAATTAACACTTGGCAATTAAATAAAGGAGTTTTATTTATGAGTAATGTTACTGTCTTATGTTAATCGTTTAACTATTGTTTCACTTTGCATGTTTTGACTCCCAGAATAATTGAATTTATTAGGAATAATCGAATTGTTCAAATTTTCCACAATCGTTCATATGTTGGAAGTAGATATGAATGAAGATTGTCATGAATTGGTGTGTAGATTGTCTAAATGGTATTAGACATAGCAAAGGGTTGCTGCAACGTTCATGAGTGCTTATGAACTGGTTTTGAGCATTGGAATAAACCCGCGCTTGCTGGAATCACTTTATGGAATACGATATAAAAGGTGATTGCAAGAGGATAATATCATATAGTCTTAAAACCTAGATATATGGTTTATTATTTGTTAATTGATTGTACATTGATAATGCAAAAACGCATCAGTAACTCGATGTTATAAAACGCATTGTTGTGTATAGTTGGTTAATGAATAAGTAAATGCATATAAGTCGAAGTTTATCTATAACTTTTATCAAAAAGGTAAAAGCGATATCTCGGCCACTCGATAATTTGATTTGAATTATGTGCCGGGCCCAGTCAGAACTAAATTGATGTGTTTGATTAAGTTCTATGTTGAATAAATCAGAGATCGAGAAATCAAATGCTAGACTAACCATTCCGTAGGATTGTCAGCATGATATCTAACAGAGGACTGTACGATCCCTTATCTAAAGGACAAGATTGATTAGATCAGAGTTTGACAGCGTCTTTGAGAGCTACGATTGGAAACCGAATTGTACTTGTATAGTTACTAGACTTATCCAAGTGGGAGACTGTTGGAATAGTGTCTAAGGCTGCAACTATATTATGCAAGTATTTGACCCGGTTGTGCATGGTCCTTTTGGGTTGCCTTCACCATAGCAACTTCATGGGATGATTTATTAAGAGAGAGTAAATATTATAAGGAATAATATATAGTTATTTGATTAATATAAGTCATAGATTAATTAGTATTAATTTGGTGACTTAAAGAGATTAATTAAATTAGAGGGTATAAACTGTCAATTGTTTGATAGTTAAACTTGAGACTGTAAATCGATATAGATATGGATTGGACGAATTCTAGGAGCTAAAGGATATCTCAAAATCGTCCATGATGTTATCTAGGAATGGATTTGGATAGCCTTAAGAGAAGATTATCCAATTAGGGTTTAGACTGTAACCCTTAAGGAGTCTGCAAGTATAAATAGACCCTATGGGTTAGGGAAATCGAAATCTCATCAAAAGTAAGAGAACTTTGGTCGATTTCCTCCCCTCTCATCTCTCCTAAATCATCTTCCTTGCTATTGGTGTTTGTAAGCCATTAGAAGAGTGACATTTGTGACTCTAGAAGCTCCAAGACTACAAGATCATCAAGGAATTCAAAGGTATGGTTCTAGATCTATTTCAATGTTGTTATTTAACCTAATTAGGCATTAGAAGTCTTGGATTCAAAGCATGTTTAATTAGAAAGCCTAGATCCGAGCATTAGGGTTTTGCATGCGCACATAGGAAAGTTCTTATGGCTAAAACCCATCAAATATTTCAAAACCTAAATACTAATGGGTGCCTACAGTTTTA
Source organism: Lactuca saligna (assembly GCF_052625555.1). NCBI lineage: Eukaryota > Viridiplantae > Streptophyta > Magnoliopsida > Asterales > Asteraceae > Lactuca > Lactuca saligna. The sequence continues at coordinate 89,053,035 of NC_136424.1, read as the reverse complement.
ATTGTCTAATCACCTTCGTCTTCTGGGAGTGCATATGATAGTAAATTAAAATTAGGAAGTGAAAAAGAAATTTGATGTCAAGGGAAAACCAAGTGTTGTTATGACCTGGGTTCCAAAATCTAACTAATCTCTCGTGCATCATGCAGGAACAACTACAAAGGTATATTGTCAGACCCTGGTATGTCGAAAGTGGTTGTTCCATGCACATGACAGGAGACATATCCCAGCTGCATGACATTCAAACTTTTAATAGGGGTTATGGTTCCTTCACAGGAGGAGAAGGTGGAAAGATCACACATAAATGAATAGTTACAAATGGAGTGCTAGGTTTTGAGAACGTTAATTACGCTCCCGAGTTGAATCATAGCTCATTGAGTGTCTCTCAGATATGCGACAAAGGCTACTCCATAGATTTCACAGACAAAGAGTGCTTGATATTGAAGCCTAGTATTATAATCCCTGAAGATTGGATCTCGAAGAAGTAAAAGAGGGATGGAAATGCTTGCGTAATAGATGTGAATCATGATATCCTGGACCAAATCACTTGTCTCTTTTCTAAAGTCTCCGAGCACAACGCCATGCTTTGGCATCGTAGACTCGGTCATGCTAATACCAAGAACCTCAATCATCTTGAAAAGAACGAGATCGTGCATGGCCTTCCAGTTAAAGACTTCATTACTTTTGAAAAATGTGTGGCTTGTGCACTAGGAAAACATCATCGCGAGTCCCATTTACCAAACGCAGTTAACTCAATCAACAAGCTTCTCCATGTTTTGCACATTGATTTGTTTGGTCATATCAATGTACTCAGCATCAACAAAAACTCTTACTGCTTGGTTGTGATAGATGACTACTTGCATTTCACATGGGTCTTCTTCTTATCCAACAAGAGTGGGATCATAGACTTGATCAAGAAGTTCATGGTGATGATTGAGAATCAGACTTATGATAAGGTGAAAGTATTTAGAATAAACAACGGTACAGAACTCAAGAATGTTGTTCTAGATCACTTTTGCATAGAAAAGGGGATTGTGTGTCAATATAGTACCATTCGGACACCTCAACAAAATGGTGTTGCGTAACGGCGGAACCTAACATTAATGGACGCCGCAACGATGATGTTGTGTGATTCTAAACTACATGTCTTCTTTTGGGAAGAGGCGATCAACACTGTCTGCTACGTTCAGAATTTTCTGTTGATCAACAAAGCTCAGATGAAGACTCCATATGAAATTCTCTACAATCACAAGCCATCAGTTGCTCATTTCCGAATTTTTGCATGTCCTTGCACGCTTCTTCACCTTGAATCCAACCCTAAATTCAAATCTAAATCCGATTAATGTTACTTCGTGGGATATGCATCACGTACAACTTATCGTTTCTACAACAAGAAGAAAAAGCAGATCGTGGAATCTTTTCATGTTCACTAGCTGGAGGAGAATGAGACAGATGCCAGAGTCAGACCTGACTGGTTATTTGACTATGCTTCTTTGTTTAAATCACTGAATGTGTTTTTTTTCAGATGATGTGTCAGATTCTTGCTCAAGTTTGAAGGATATTATTGAAGATGAAGAGGAAGATGTTGTTGGATTAGTGTCTAAGTTCATAACTATTTTCGTATGTACTTGACCCGATGGTGCATGGTCCTTTTGGGTTGCCTTCACCAAAGCAACTTGATAGGATGAATTATGAAGAGAGAGGATTAATTATGATTTATTAATATGTTATGAGAATAATATATTAAAGGAGAAATCATATTGGTTAATTAATATTAGTCAATAATTAATTAAGAATTAATTTTGTGACTAAAAGACATTAATTAAACTTAAGGGACTAGAACTATCAATTGTATGATAGTTGAATATTGGGGTAATGGACTCCATATTAGAGGGGTGGACGAATTCTATGGGGAAACCCATTAGAAATCGTCCTAGGCCTCTAAGAAGGGAGTCCATGGGTTGCTTAGGGCTTAAGTAGTCAAATTAGGGTTTCCTTGTTAGATAACCCTAATAGTCTCACTATTTAAGGATCCCTAGAGCACCAAAAACGAGGCTAAGAGTTTCCTTAGGGTTTCCACACGTTTTTGGGTGCCTCCTCTCTTATCAATCTTCATCCTCTTGCTCTTGGTGTTTGTGAGCCATTAGAGGGGTGACACTTGTGACTCTAAGCTTTCTGAAGCCATTACAATGAGGATTTGAGTTTTCATTACTATATAACAACAAAAGGTATGTATTCTAATCTTATTGGTGAATTTTGAAAATAGTATGAATCATTAGGGTTTTATTATGTGTTCATAATTTTGTATAACTAATAGTGAAAACATAGATCCAACTCTAGGGTTGCATGCACACATAGGATTGTTTGTATAAAACCCATCAGATGTTGTGTACAGACCACCACTGGTGCCTCCTACGACTCCTAGGTTGAATCACTCTGCTCCAAGTATTTCTTTAGATTTTCCTACTCGAAGAATTAATCCTGATGCTGAAGCCACTCCACTCACTCCTGCTGAAAGAGAGTTCATGACCAGAGATACTTCTGCTGCAAGTCAAATTTTTCATGGAACTTATCTTTCCCGAGTCGATTGCAAATGAGTACGTGGCAATCACCTCTCACGATTCAAGATCGTCTGAGGTAGATGCATCAGCAGATGACGGATTTATCCACATCGATAAACCTTATGTCACACTCAATGATATTAGCCACATAATTCCTACCCGGCTGCAATGTGATCATCCTATAGAGAATGTCATTGGTCAACTAGGCGAGGGAGTTCGAAAGAGAATTCAAAGTGGTAACGTAAATACATGTTTATACTCTTGCTTGATCTCTCAAATAGAGCCGAATAATGTATAGATGGTGCTGAATGAGCCTAGTTGGGTTGATGCAATGTAGGAAGAGTTGAATCAATTCGAGAAATTAAGGGTTTGGAAGATGGTTGAGCTGCCCAAAGGAAACAAGTCACTAGATAACCATTGGGTGTTTTGCAATAAACATGATGATTGCGAGGTCGTTGTGCAAAATAAAGCGTGTTTGGTCGTTCATGGGTTTCGACAAATTGAAGGACTTGACTACACTGAGGTGTATGCTCCTGTAGTGCGTCTGGAAGGTATCCGTATCTTCCCGACGTATACATCTACATGGGGTTCATTGTGTAATAGATGGACGTCAAGACTACCTTTCTATATGGAGCCGTGATAGAAGAGATTTATGTTGATCAACCTCCCGATTTCATCAACTCAAAGTTTCCGAATCATGTCTACAAATTAGACAAGGCTCTATATGGGTTACATTAGGCTCCTCATACCTGGTATGCTACCCTAACTAATTATTTTCTCGAGCATGGTTATACTAGACGTACGATTTATCAGATGCTATTTATCAAGCATGTGGATGGAGACATAATTCTTGTTCAGATCTATATCGATGACATCATTTTCGGTTCAACGAGTCAAAAGCTGTGCACCGAGTTCGAGACCATTATGAAGAAGAGGTTCGAGATGACTTCCTTGGGAGAAATGACTATGTATTTCGGGTTTGCAGGTCCATCAAGATTCAACCGGAATCCTGTTACATCAAGGAAAATATGTTGAAGACATGTTTGAGGGGTTCGGATTCAAAGATTCAAAAGCTGCCCTGAAGTCGATGGCTGAACGACCCCTATTGTCTGCAGATCTTGAAGGCTAAACAGTAGATCAGACTGAGTACAGATCGATGATCGGATCCCTGATATATGAAACAGCGAGAAGGCTGGACATCATGTTGGTAGTTTGTCAATGTGCACGATATCAGGATAATCCTAAACTCTCTCACTTAATTGTTGTTAAAAGGATATTACGTACCTTAAAGGCAACCCAAAATTGGGTCTTTGGTACTCGAAGAATTTTGATTTTGATTTATATGCATTCGCTGACAGAAATTACGGAGGTTGTGAACTTGACATAAAATCAACTTCTGGGATATGTCAATTTTTAGGTGACCGTCTGGAGTCATGACAGTGCAAGAAACAACACAGTCTCAACCTCAACAGTGGAGGCGGAATACGTTGTTGCTTCTGCCTTTTGCTTTCAATTCATTTGGATTCAGCATCAGCTGTTGGATTACAGTTTAAATTTTCTTAAAACTCCTATCTTATATGACAATGATGTTGCAATTTAGATAGCCAAAAATCCTGTCCAACATTCTAAAACTAAGCTCATCGACATAAAAGTTCATTTTATCAGAGATTTTTTTTGAGCGTTCGCTCATTCGGTTGGAGCAAATCCACACTGATAATAATGTGGCGGATTTGTTCACAAAACCGTTTAACAAAGCTCGGTTCGATGTATTGGTTGGTTTTCTAAAAATGTTAAGTTTTGAGGACTAATTTCTATTTTAGGTAGTTTAAATTTGCGCATTTCATTTTCATTATCTCTCATGCACAAATTTAGGGGGAGAAATAAACAAAAACAAAACAAAAAAAATCAAAAAATCAAAAATCCAAAAATAATGTTATTTCTGTTTTGTTTTTCAAAAAATATGGAAAATACAACAATATTGTGTGCTGAGTTTTCTTTTAGTTTTGGTTTTTATCTCAAATTTTCTTTGTCTTGAAAAGTGAATTCAGATGTAGATGAGACTCATGGAGACTGTATCGAGATTTTCTGAGCCAAAGCTTCACCCGTGATCATTGAAGAATTCTCATTTGAAGGAACAAGAAATGAAGATTATTCTTTCAGCATTCAATCTTTCAACCCCAGAAGCAAGGTGAAGCTGACTTGAAGATTATGTGACAGATTGCATTGAATCCTCCTCAATCATTTTGTTTCTATCTATGTACCTGCTGAAGTGATCTAGAAGATTTGTTCTCTTTGTTATTCTCTCTAGAGATTCTCAAGCCGAAAGCGCATTTTTTCAAGAATCTGTTCCAGATGCCTCCACACCTAACGTACGTTCAAATTTAAATCTTGAAGAAAAGCCCATCCATTCAAGATGAAGTCATTCAGCTAGAAGATTCAGTTGTTTATCTTGAAGTTGTGAAGAAATTGAAGATTAAAGCTGAAGCCAAGCTCCAAATGAAGATTGACAAGAAAAGTCAGCTACATTTTTAGGGGGAGTTTGTTGGGTCAAAGAAAAGAAAGCTATAAACCAAGGGGGAGATTGTTCGGTCAAAAATATGGTTTATACTTTACTTTTCTAGGAAAATATATTTTTCATTCTAGGACCGTAAACAGTATGGTGTTTACGGCTGTATGGGTGTTTGCGATCGTGAATCTGTTTACGGCCGTGAACGTGTTTTCGGTTATCTAATGGGATTTCGGTCAAGGCCTTGTATTTTGGGATCAAAGTTCAGGGATAACCCTAAACTGTTTTTCAGTACTTCCACCTTCATGAGTAGATCTGGTCAATCGTTAGTATTGTTAACACGAGAAATTGTGACAAATATGGACATACTATAGGTGACAAGACATTTGAACCTTTGATCCTAAATAATATTCCTAGAAGACCATTTAGCTGACGACGACCACGGATATTGTTGTCCCCCTAAATTTAGTAGCAAAATCTACAGACAACCTATTGAATGTTCAATTTTAGATGACCTAGAATGTGTTTCCCGCTTCCGGACATACTCCAATAATCAAGAACTTCCACAATACTCCTTACTTTAGATGAACAGACAACTATTAGGAGAGAAGTCAGATTTAGAATGCATATGTTGTACACCCATGTTGGATCTTCCAATCACGCAGAGGGATAAACATATGACTAACTGGATAGAGGGATTGAGAAATAGAATGGTGCATATGCTGTGTCCCAGGTCGGATCTTCCGATCACGCTTAGGGGACAACATATGGCTAACAGACAGAGGGAATTGCATAGATAAGAAGATTCATAGAAACAGAGTTGCATATGCTGCAGTCCAGGTCGAATCTCCCAATCATGGATAGGAGGCAACATATGACTAACAGAAAGAAAGCAAGAAAATAACTTTATACGGATCTACTTTATTGGAATTCCCGGTCGGCCTATCAGTATCAGAATTAAGGACATGCGTCCATACATCAAGAAAGAGTTACGCCATAGTTCTAGATACTGATTACTTTAGTGTAGCCCGAAGATTCTCATGTATATCTCACTGTTCAATCTACCTGTGCGTCATATTATCAGATCAAATAGAACTACCTTAATCAATTACTTGTCAAGTCCTTTTATAGTCCATCTATACCTAGTCTGGTCCATTTAAATTTTTCGTGCCTACCAGCGCATCGAACACAGAGTCTAGAAAGTTCAGCATTGGTACCTTACACAAATTGACATTGCCTGTTATCATTGAGTTGATATCACTTCCCAATTCATCACCTACAGAGAGGCTAACAAAACAAAGTATTTTTGGATTTTTCATATTTTTCTGAAAAAATAAAACAAAAATAACTTTATTTTTGGATTTTTTTTATTTTTTTTTGTTTTTGTTTATTTCTCCCCCTAAATTTATACATAGAGGAAAACTATGAACAAATTTAACCAAAAAAATAATAACTAAATTTAAGACTATTTTGGGATCAAAGTTGTTACGCAATCCAATATTGTTTATCAGCACACGTCTGCATGTCTATATCTGGTCAATCACTGGTATTGTGGTCCACTTAAACACAAAGGAACATGTGTATGGTCGTGAATGGGTGTTTGACAATGAATAGGGTTACGGCTACGTGGTCCCTATATATAGTGTCAGAATGTGTTAGAGTAATAGTTAGTCGAAATCATATGTGTGTGTGTGTTCCAATTGTACCAAACGTTTACTGCTTCAATATAACATGTGCATTGTTGGAACTTGTTTGCTTCTACTCCTTATTCTTACCGTTTTGCATCTTGATTGTGTTTGATCACTGGTTGGTTCACATTTATGGGACTTACAATCGCCTCAACCCAACATACCATGACATGTCGACATATACAATGACAATCAATAACCAACAAGTACATATAGTCATGCAGATCTATTATTCTAACACATACTCATGATATGTAGGTAATCATACAGATCTACTAGTTTATCATATCACCATCATAACATCAATCCAGTATAGCAGAATACATAATCCAGTGGGTTGGTATTAGTGCCTTTGACCTATAAGTATAGTGAGGAAAACTCTTCTCACGATCCGAAATGTAGCTGAGCAGATCATTGCTCTAACTGCTGACTCTACTAGTTACCTATATAATAACGGTGACCCAAACTCAATATACTACTCAAAATGCCCAAAATACCCCTAATTCAAACTTTTTCAAACCCCTGGTCAACGGTCAAAAGTCGAAAAGTAAAAAAGTTAACAAAGTCAACATAGACTGAGTACGCTCATTGTACTCAGACACTATGCTCGATGTAGTGTACCCTTTTCTAAGATACGGGGCATCAACCACGTACGCACAACATACCACCAGGTACGCCAACGTACTCAGTTGGTTCCCTTTTTCTCTATTAAGTGATTATTCCATTAAGATACCACATCTAAAGCTCAGATCTAGTCCCAAATAACATTATATGTCATAAACTTTCCAACTTTATGACTTCCCATGACTAGAATGAGTCCAACAACGAAACCCTAACTTAATACACAAACCAAAATCTCATAAACCATGTATGAAGAAAGGAAAGGGACCAAGATCACATTTTTATCGTTCTTAGCACTTAAAACATTTGAAAGGACATCACTTATGGTTAGAGTAAGCCATACTATGAACACCAAGTTTATGGGAATAAAATGCACAAAAACCTAAGAACTAACAAGATCCAAGGAAAACATTCATCAAGTTCCAAGATTTATACCTTCAAAGGATGCTTAAGTGTGAGATACTTCTAGATCTAGGTTGCCTTGAGCTTCCAAGATGATTCCACTATCTTCTTCATCCTTCAAGAACACAAAATAAACACTCTCAAGCTAAAAAAAATGCTCACATAATGGATCAAGGTTTGCAAGGGATATTTTAGGAGATGGAGGCCGATGGAGGAAAGGGTTTTAAAGGGATAAGGATGTTTAAATAGGGCTCAACCCCTAAAAATTAGTGTTTGCTCTTCGACCATGTATATGTAACATATGCAGGAGTATGCCTAGCCTACTCACATAAACATGCATCCGACTTAAAAGAGCTATGCCAAGCGTATGCCCCAAGTACGCTTATCATAGCGACTAAATTTGCAACAAATTATATACTTAGGGTCAAAATGGAAAATACGTGATGCTAGGTGTTACACTATGGCAAGAATTATCCTGATAGACATTATCTTAGCTATTTGTGAGAAGGTTTCATCATAGTCGATCACTTGGGTTTGAGTAAAGCCCTTCACAACCACCTTTTCTTTGAAAGTGTCTACTTTGCCATCCATGACAGTCTTCTTCATGAATATCCATTTACCATTTATTTTCGTTTGACCAGGTACATAACCAACCAAGTTCCACACTAGATTTTCATACATGGACTAAAGTTTACTGTATATTACTTCCTTCCATTTGGCAGACTTAGGGTCTGTCATCGCTTCCTTGTAGTTAGCAGGTTCATCCAAATTCACTAGCATTCTATCATGAATGAACGTGTCCCCATATTTAGTTATGCAAAAACCATAAAACTCAGGTTGCATGCTAACCCTATTGGATTAATGAAGACGTTATGAGTTGTCAATGGTCTCAACTAGAATCTCATCGTCAAGTTGAGTGTTAGTGTCTTACGATGTTCCTTTCATTGGATGACTATGGAATTTATTTCTATCAATAATACTCCTACTGTCGTCTTTGAATATATGCTCTCTCTCTCTCTCTCTCTCTCTCTCTCTCTCTCTCTCGTCAAAGACTCTTCTTCGAGTTATGAAGACCACGTTCTCACCAAGTCTATAGAATAAGTATCCAAATGACTTTTATGGGTAGCCAATGAAAATACACTTCTTGGATCATGGTTCTAGTTTTTTACGAGTTTCGCATCTTACGAGCGCCTCACTAGCCCAAACCTTGATATGTGTGAGTGCTGGAACTTTCCTTGTCCACGTCTCATGAGTTGTTTTGGCAAACTTCTTTATGGGAAAAAGATTCTTGATATGGGCGACTATCTCTAAGACATACCCCCATAAATATGTAAGAAGAGAACTTCGACTTATCATGCAATGAACCATATCAAGTAAGGTTTAATTACGTCTCTCAACTACACCATTAAGTTATGATGTTTTGGGAGGAGTCAATTGTGAGAAAATTCCACATTCCTTTACATAATCATGGAGCTAGATTCTAAGATATTAACTACATCTATCAGATTAGAGCATCTTCATCTTCTTGCCCAATTGATTATCGACCTCGTGCTAAAACTCTTTGCACCTTTCAAAGCTTTCTGATTTATGTTTGATTAAGTAGATATACCCATATCGGCTATAATCATCCATAAATGTCATGTAGTATCGATTAGCATCCATCGAGGCAGATCTGAAGGGCCCACATATATTTGTATGGATACGGTACAACAATCCTTCATCTCTTTCACATGTTCCAGTGAAAGGTGTTTTTGTCATTTTTTCCCAATAGATGAGACTTGCATTCATCATCTAACCTTAAGTCAAATGATTCCAACACTCCATTCTTTTAGAATTAGGGTAATGTGTTTCTTGTTTATGTGCCCAAGATGACAATGCCACAAGCCTGCTTTTCCTACACCATTAGACAAATCAATATGAAATACATTATTGCCTATGTTACCAACACACATTATAGTTTCATACACGCCATTACAAGGAAAAGATTTAGAGATAAAACAACCATTATTGTAAACCAAAACCCAACCATTGTCATCAACAAATTAATATCGATATCCTTGTCAAAACATACATGAAATGAAATAATGTTTTTAACCATATCAGATGAATAAAAATAATTAACTAAATCAACCTTATAACCATTATCGAGCATAAGTCCATAAGTCTCAATCTTGGTAACAGTTTGTCACACCCCCGAACCAGACGGCGGAAACGTCCGAGGGCTTTCGTGACTCATTGAATACCATTACAATGCATATACATGAAACATAACATAAAACATCACCAACATTTGGAATAGTACAACCGATAGTGTTTACATTCGTTACATTGTTCAAACGTTACATTCTCAAAATAACTGTTCAACATCACTTAAACCACAGCAAACATCATAGAGTATAAATCATCCGTCACCTTATCTGTTACCTGAGAATACAAGTATTTTGAAAAACGTTAACATACGAAATGTTGGTGAGTTCATAAGTAGTGTTTGAAATCCAATGTAATGTTTGAAACCTATCAGAAAATCCGATATTTTCTAATAATAGAATAGTGTAAAAATATGTGTTGATTCATGAGTATGCATGTTTGAATTCTATACATGTAAGCGTAAGAGTTGTGAAAAATTCGACCGGTAATTCATAAGTTGTAATTGTTGAAAACCCTAGGAAAACCCGACGTTTTCCTATCACTTTGTATTACTTAGTTTGTATACCATTGTTTCGTTCCGTTAGAGGGAAATCGTTGAGCTCCGGAGGCATTGAGAATACAATGGGTGGTGAAGTGTTGTGACATACGTTAATGAAAACGTCCAATCGACAACCTTACAAGAGATCCCCTTAGGTGCCACTCGTAATTCTTCACACAACTCGATCCTCCCGGACTTGTGTAATCCCACGACCGGAGGGAAGGAGAGAAGGTGCGAAACCCTCGGTATTTCCCCGCGTCGTTCAGGACAAATGCAATTGCGAAGGGCCCGAAACCCAACCCGCAATCGTGAGTTACCGACTTTACTAGCAGCACTGAAGGACCCTTGGGGACCAGCAGCACGTTTGCCATTGAAAGTCCTGTTACGTTATGTCGGATCGGTAAAACCCAACACTTCGTAAGAGAGAGAGAGAGAGATCTCCGGGCCTTAAGATCATGTCATTGGGCTAGCTAGGCTCAACGAACAAGATTTTACAATTTTGGGGCCCAAAGATGGTGCATAGACGTCTGCGCACACTCGTATGTATAGTGAATTCTCCATCGTTATTGGTTATGAATCGTAATGTCGTAACGTCGTCGTGTTAGTGGTTTTGGATTTTTATTGGTTCGAGACCGAACCAATTCGTTTAACAACGACTTTTGGTATTGTAATGTATTGTATTTCTTCGACAAGTGTGGTACCATCAATTGGTCAAATTGCATGTATTAACTAGCCTTGAAGATTTTCTGTTTTCAGCCCCTCCTTAATTGTAGAATTTACCCTTTTTACCCCTTTATTTAAAAACTTTCCGGTTTGGTCCTTAAATCAATTTTCTTGACATTTTTATACCAAAAATTATTGAAATAAGTATTTTCCAGCATATTTATCATAGAAAACAGTTTAAGTCCTTGAAATTTCAGTTTTCTCGGTTATAGCCCCTCTTTTTCGCAACTTTTACATTTTTGACCCAATTTGGAAAATTTTTACAACTTTGGTCCTTTTTAAATTTGAAAAGCATTTTAAACCTTTGAAAAGTACATGGAACACTTATAGTCCACTGTTTTACAGAAAAATGCAGTTTTAGTCCTCCAATTTAGAAAATTTCGCATATTGGGCCTCATTGGGCCGAAAATGTCATATTTAGCCCAATAAGCTTGGAATTTATGTTTTTAACCCTCTAAATAGTATATTTTCAGAAAATACATTGTGTAAACTGTTTTGACTCATCCCACCCATCAGATTTCGAAATATTTCACTTCAGGCCCTTTAACTTTGTATTTTCAACATTTTATGTCAAAAAAAATGAGTTTTTAGCCCAAATTAAGTGTTGTCAAGCCATTTGGCCATTTTCTTAGTATACTTTGCATGTAATAGTATATTTTATGCTATAATAAAATATATGTCTCGGTTTTTAGCATTTCATCCTAGATCTATCATCAAAATCATACAAAACATACATATAAGCATAGAAATCAACCACAACATACACATAATGATGGATCTACACTTTTTCTTGTATTCTCCCCCACAAAAACTCATAAAAACCGAAAATAAGGGGATATGAAACTCACCTTGGGTGTTGATTCGGTTTTTGAAGAAAGAATGGAAGAAATGAAGTGATTTTTGGCCTTTGCACTCCTTGATGAAGTTTTCGAGTTTATGGGGTTCCTAGTGTGCAAGATCATGATTTTTGCTTGGATTAGGAAGAGATTTTTGTTAAATAAAGAACACAAGTCATAGATCCAAGCAAAAACCTTACCTTAGATGATGATTTTGTGGAAGAACTTCCTTGAATGCTTCCTAAATTTCGAGATTTTGGATGTAGAAGAAGAAGAAGCCTTGAGTGATTTTAGAGAGAGTTTGTAAGTGTTTTGTGTGTGTGTGGGTGTTGCTCTCGGCCGAGTTCAAGAAGAGAGAGGGAGATGTAGACATGAAGTGATGTGCATGGATACATGGAATGGATTTGCATGGAGATCCACAAGACAATAAGGAGGTGGCACACTAAGGTCAACCCTCTTCTTGGGCTTGAGCTTTTGGGCCGAGAATAATGGAGGAAATGAGGGTGTTTGGGCCTTAAATACTTAAGCCCAATTTTCATGGTTAAGTTGAGTGATTTTTGGTCCAAATAAATTTAAATGTGATTTTTATGACTTGTTAGGGTCAAATTAGGTTAATTATGGTTCATAGTCATTAATTTATTTCATTATAGGTTCAACCTAGCCCAAAATATTGAAACAAACAAATGTGGGTCCAATTAGAGCCCAATTAGGGTTCTAAGCCCATGATAGTCCAATTGGAAGCTTATTGGTCCATTTGGATCCAATAAGGAAGTTCTAGTCCAAAATAGACTTAACAAGAACTTCTAGGGTTTTCCAATTGTTTGATGACTACTTGTAGTACTTGTATAATGTATTTGATTGAAGTTTTTGATTCACATTAGCTTGAATGTATAGATTACATGACACAAAATTTCCAGTTGTGACATCATCCCCCCGTTAGAGGGAATTTCGTCACGAAATTCTGTTTGAAAGCTAGATTTGAGAAAACTAGAATAGGTGAGGGTACTTTTGCTTCATTTGGTCTTCGCGCTCCCAAGTGAATTCTGGCCCACGCTTTGCGTTCCACCGTACTTTCACGATCGGGATGCGACTCTGCTTAGTACGCTTTACCTCCCTGTCCATGATTTCGATTGGTTCTTCAACGAACAGGAGTTTCTCATTGATTTCGATTTCGTCAAGAGGAGTGACGAGTGTTTCATCTGAGAGACACTTCTTCAGATTAGATACGTGAAACACGGGGTGTACACCGTTTAGCTCTGCGGGTAGTTGCAGTCTGTATGCTACTGGACCAATTCGAGCGACGATTTCGAAAGGTCCAATGTATCGCGGGTTCAGCTTTCCCCGTTTTCCGAAACGTATAACCCCTTTCCAGGGCGAGACTTTTAACAGTACTCGATCACCGACCTGAAATTCTAATGGCTTTCGTCGTTTGTCAGCGTAGCTCTTTTGTCGGTCATGCGATGCTTGCAATCGAGCTCTGATTTTGAACGATCTTTTCCGTGGTTTCACGGATGATCTCCGGTCCCGTTAGTGCTTTGTCCGACGCATGCATTTTTGCTAGCTGGGTGTCACCTACTTCAGCCCAACATAACGGTGATCTACATTTACGCCCGTAAAGTGCTTCGAAAGGAGCCACCTTGATGCTCGAATGGTAACTATTGTTCTATGAGAACTCTATTAAGGGTAGGTGGGTATCCCAAGACTTTCCAAAGTCTATCACGCATGCACGGAGCATATCTTCGAGCGTTTGGATAGTCCGCTCGCTTTGACCATCCGTTTGTGGGTGATAAGCGGTGCTCATATCGAGGTTTGTTCCCATTGCCTTATGGAGTGATTGCCAAAATAGGGACGTAAACCTACTGTCCTTATCCGAGATAGTAGATTTTGGCACTCCATGGAGTCTCACGATTTCTCGTAGATACAATCGCGTCAGTCTCTCCATCTTGTAGGATTCCTTGATTGGCAGGAAATGGGCAGATTTTGTTAGTCGATCGATTATTACCCATATGGTGTCCAGTCCGTCCGACGTCTTGGGTAGCTTGGTGATGAAATCCATAGAAATCCCCTCCCATTTCCACTCGGGAATTTCCGGTTGGTGCAACAATCCTGAAGGTTTCTGGTATTCCACCTTTACTTTGGCGCATGTAAGGCACTTGCTGACGTAGGTCGCGATTTCCGCCTTCATGTTAGGCCACCAATAGTGTTGTTTAATATCCAAATACATCTTATCAGAACCGGGGTGAATGGAGTATCGCGTCTTGTGGGCTTCCTTCATGACAACATCTCTAAGCCCTCCAAGTTTAGGGACCCAAATACGGTTCATGAAGTAGTATACCCCATTCTCCCTTGTTTCTAAGTTCTTTTCCATCCCGCGCAACGCCTCGCTAGCTCTATTTTCTGTTTTCATGGCCTTCGACTGGACCGATGTGATTTGAGTGGCCAGATGAGATTGAATGGTTATCGAGAGAGTTTTTGTACAACGATTAGAGTACTCCTTCCGACTTAATGCATCAGCTACCACGTTGGCCTTGCCTGGGTGGTACTTGATCTCGCACTCATAATCGTTTAGCAACTCAACCCATCTTCGTTGCCTCATGTTTAACTCCTTCTGGTTCAAGATGTGTTGGAGGCTCTTGTGGTCTGTGAAGACGGTGCACTTTGTACCGTAAAGGTAATGCCTCCAAATTTTTAGGGCAAAGACTACAGCTCCCAACTCTAGGTCATGGGTTGTGTAGTTTACTTCATGCGTCTTTAGCTGGCGGGATGCATAGGCTATCACTCTCCCACGTTGCATGAGAACGCAACCTAAACCCTGATTTGATGCGTCGCAGTAGACTACAAAGTCTTCCGTTCCTTCAGGCAGAGATAGTACAGGTGCGCTACAGAGAGCTTGCTTCAAGGTTCGAAATGCGATTTCTTGTTTGTCTGTCCATTTGAATGGTACGCCCTTTTGCATAAGCGAGGTAAGTGGCTTGGCGATCTTAGAGAAGTTTTGAATGAATCTCCTATAGTAGCCTGCTAACCCCAAGAATTGACGAATTTCCGTGGGCGTTGTCGGGATTGCCCAACCTTCTACCGCTTTGACCTTAGAGGGATCCACATGGATTCCATCTCGGCTGACCACATGACCTAGGAAGTTCACGCTCCGCAGCCAGAACTCACACTTGGAGAGTTTGGCGTAAAGTTTCTCTGACCGTAGAGTTTCTAAGACTTGTCGGAGATGTTGGTCATGCTCTTCCTTGCTTCGAGAATAGACGAGGATGTCATCGATAAAAACAATGACAAAGTTGTCAAGAAACGGTCGGCAGATTCGATTCATTAGGTCCATAAATGCGGCAGGGGCATTCGTTAGACCGAAGGGCATTACGACAAATTCATAATGTCCGTAACGAGTTCGGAAAGCGGTTTTTGGAATATCCTCTTCCCGGACTTTGAGTTGGTGGTACCCGGACCGTAAATCTATTTTAGAAAAATAACTAGCCCCTTGGAGCTGGTCAAACAGGTCATCAATTCATGGGAGTGGGTAGCGGTTCTTGATTGTGAGTTTGTTTAACTCTCTGTAATCGATACACATTCTAAAAGATCCGTCTTTCTTTTTGACAAAGAGCACCGGAGCTCCCCATGGCGAGTAACTAGGTCGAATAAATCCCTTGTCCAAAAGTTCGCTGAGTTGGCTGGATAATTCCTGCATCTCGGCAGGAGCCAACCGATAGGGTGATTTAGCAAGAGGAGTTGCTCCTGGAATAAGGTCGATTCGAAACTCAACCTGTCTCTCTGGGGGTACTCCCGGAAGATCTTCAGGAAATACGTCCGGAAATTCACATACTACGGGAATGTTTCGAACATTAATCTCCTCCTTGGTTTTGTCCAACACGTGAGCCAGGAACGCCAGATTGTTCCTTCGTAGATATTTTTGTTCTTTGATACACGAAACGAGGCGAAGGTTCATGCTAGATTTGTCTCCGTAAATTACTAGGGTTTCGTGATTTGGAAGACGAAGACGGACGACCTTCTCATGGCACATAATTTCGGCATGGTGGGGGCTTAACCAGTCCATGCCGATGATCACATCGAAGCTCCTAATTGACACTGGCATTAGATCTATTCGAAAAACGTGTTGATTAAGAGTTAGGGTACATCCGGTGTAGATTTCCCCAGTGGATTCGGTTTTCCCATTGGCCATTTCCACCGTATAGGCTTCATTTAGCTTTTGGGGAAGTTGTTTTAATAAGTGCTTAAACTTATTGCTTACGAAACTTCGCTCCGCTCCAGTGTCAAATAAGATGCATGCATATGCGTGGTTTAAGAGAAACGTACCGGTAACAACAGAGGGATCCTAAATAGCTTCCCCCTGACCCATGGTCAGCATCCTTCCTGTCCCTCCATTTCTTGAATTGTTGTTGTTGGGACAGTCTCGGCGGACGTGTCCAGTCTTCCCGCATCCGTAGCAGGTGTAGCTAGGCCCTGTGCTGTTGCCACTGGCATGGGCGTTGTTGTTGCGAGGGTTGTTGTTGTTGATTCCCTGATTTTGGTTATGGGGAGGGTAAGCCTTGCAGTACTTTGCAGTGTGACCCCTTCGGTTGCAGCTGGTGTACTGAAAATCCTTGCATTCTCCATAGTGATGGAAACCGCACTTGTTGCATTTGGGAAGATTACCGGAATAAGGTTTGGAAGTATTTGAAGTGGCTGAGGTTGGAGCATGTGGTGCGGCTGGAGCCGATGTGGTAACGACATTAACTGCCACTGTCTGCTGTTTCTTGGAGGTGTCGGGGCCCTGGCGCCCCTTCCTCTTATTGTTCTTTCCCCTCTTGTCATCTCCTTCCTTCTTCTTCTCAGCCTCCACTGGCTTCTCTCCCTTTTTGTTATTATGGTCGTATAACCTTTTTGCCAGTCTCTTTGCACTGTCAAATGTTTCGGGGTTTGCAGCTATCACATTCCCTTGAATTGGTGATGTGAGTCCCCAGATGAATCGCTCAATCTTCTTTCCTTCCGAGGTGATCATACCCGGGCACAGCAGAGATAGTTCGCTAAATCTCGATATGTAGGCATCGATATTCGCGTTCTGCACAGTGAGGTTCCATAGCTCTTGTTCCATCTTCTGTATTTCGCCTCGTGGGCAGTACTCTGCCATTAACATTTCTTTCATCTCCGTCCACGGTATAGAGTTGGCTACAGGTAGTGTCATGGATTCTACATGTCCGTTCCACCAGGTGAGTGCTTGATCCGCAAAAGTGCAGGCTGCGAACTTCACCTTCATGTGCTCAGGGCAGTCTCATATCTCGAATACCGACTCCACTTTTTCGATCCATCGCTTCAGAGTGATCACTCCTCCAGTGCCATTAAAAGTTCGTGGTTTGGCGTTTGTGAAGTCCTTGTAGGTACATGCCTTGGTGGATCCTTGATTCATTCCATTGTTTGAACTTCCGGCTCCTTGCCCATTGACTCCCCCATTGTTCCCTTGTTGAATTTGCGCAATCGCTGCAGTGACTGCTGCAGATACAGTTGCCTGGAAGGCGGCTGAGTCAACTTCAGGTGGGGTTGGTCCTGGGTTTCCGCGAGTAGGTCAGAGAGGCATCTTTCTGTGACAAAACGGAAAGATGTTGAGGGTATGTGGTTTCGGTGAGGTCGTGATCCTACTGACTAGGTGCATAGTACGGACTTAAACACTACTACCATTTACCAATCAATAATATCTCAACACATAGCAATTTATAATATCGTAATAAAACACATAAAAATTTACTAATATTATCCGCATTTGATACATGAAAATTTTGCTCATAGGAGCATACATGGGTGATACTAGTTCGACAGCATAACGACTCTATGAGTAGTGTAGTCACTTAAACATAGAGTCGGAGTACATAGCATATTTCCTAACGAACTACTATGATAAGTCTATCCCTAACCGCGATGAGCTGTGTCCGGAGGTGGTGCTGAGGATGTGGATGCTCCCTGAAGACGAGCCACCAAGCGTTCCGCGTCCCGGAGTCGAGACTCCCACCGAACCTGCCTCATGTGAAACTCTCGAAGGACGTCACACGTCTCCTGCTCCGCACGCTCGACCCTAGTCCTCAACTGGTGTACCTGATCTGTAGTGTCCTGGGCAAGATCGCCCGTATTCTGTAACCGTTTCACCATGACTGGAAGGGCTCGATCAGCCGGTCCTCCATCTCTCAGGTCAAAGAACTCGCGTGACATGCCGTACGGGGGTCGCTGTCCCTGCTGTCTGCTCCATCTCCAAAGGTCAATACCCCAGGGAGGTGTAGGACCAGTGGGCCCTACTCGATAGGCAGGCACCCTGATCGGATAAGGGGGGTTGATGACTTCGGACTCCGCATCCGAATCATCCCTGTCACTATCATCAACATCCTCCTCGAGGCTTCCTTCATCTTCCTCTGATTCGGCAGGTTCGCCCTCAACTTCGGCCTCCGGTTCCCCGTCAGATTCCTCTTCGGGGTCTTCCTCAGGCTCCTCCTCAGGCTCTTCCTCGGGCTCCTCCTCTAACCATCCGTTGTTCCCCTGGTTAGGGAAGTAGGGATCTCCGGGGTGATGAAAACCAGCCATGCGGTCTGCGAGAGTGTGTAATTATGCTAGCGTCATTCCTAGGGTGCTACAATTATCACATAGATCAAGTAGGCGTTCTCGTTTTTGTGGTAGATGGGTATAGTTTTGGGTTCCCTAGCTATCCCGATCTCATCGAGACGTGTATTAGTTTTACTTTGGAGAGAATGTAGTTGATCAGGCTACATTCACTCCTTGGTATTACTAAGAACAGTCCCAATTTAACCGAGACACCAGCATTATTGTGTTTGATTCGGCGTTATGTTCTTATTCCTAATACAAGCAAGCGTATTTTATTTACTTGTTTTGTTCAGAGTTATGTTAGTCCCTCTTTTTGGTTTATAGTTGCATATCCGTGTGTGGCTAGATATGCTAATTCACTATAAACAATGCTCTGATACCAACCTGTCACAACCCCGAACCAGACGGCGGAAACGTCCGAGGGCTTTCGTGACTCATTGAATGCCATTACAATGCATATACATGAAACATAACATAAAACATCACCAACATTTGGAATAGTACAACCGATAGTGTTTACATTCGTTACATTGTTCAAACATTACATTCTCAAAATAACTGTTCAACATCACTTAAACCACAGCAAACATCATAGAGTATAAATCATCCGTCACCTTATCTGTTACCTGAGAATACAAGTATTTTGAAAAACGTCAACATACAAAATGTTGGTGAGTTCATAAGTAGTGTTTGAAATCCAATGTAATGTTTGAAACCTATCAGAAAATCCGATATTTTCTAATAATAGAATAGTGTAAAAATATGTGTTGATCCATGAGTATGCATGTTTGAATTCTATAGATGTAAGCGTAAGAGTTGTGAAAAATTCGACCGGTAATTCATAAGTTGTAATTGTTGAAAACCCTAGGAAAACCCGACGTTTTCCTATCACTTTGTATTACTTAGTTTGTATACCGTTGTTTCGTTCCGTTAGAGGGAAATCGTTGAGCTCCGGAGGCATTGAGAATACAATGGGTGGTGAAGTGTTGTGACGTACGGTAATGAAAACGTCCAATCGACAACCTTACAAGCGATCCCCTTAGGTGCCACTCGTAATTCTTCACACAACTCGATCCTCCCGGACTTGTGTAATCCCACGACCGGAGGGAAGGAGAGAAGGTGCGAAACCCTCGGTATTTCCCCGCGTCGTTCAGGACAAATGCAATTGCGAAGGGCCCGAAACCCAACCCGCAATCGTGAGTTACCGACTTTACTAGCAGCACTGAAGGACCCTTGGGGACCAGCAGCACATTTGCCATTGAAAGTCCTGTTACGTTATGTCGGATCGGTAAAACCCAACACTTCGTAAGAGAGAGAGAGATCTTCGGGCCTTAAGATTAGGTCATTGGGCTAGCTAGGCTCAACGAACAAGATTTTACACTTTTGGGGCCCAAAGATGGTGCATAGACGTCTGCGCACACTCGTATGTATAGTGAATTCTCCATCGTTATTGGTTATGAATCGTAATGTCGTAACGTCGTCGTGTTAGTGGTTTTGGATTTTTATTGGTTCGAGACCGAACCAATTCGTTTAACAACGACTTTTGGTATTGTAATGTATTGTATTTCTTCGACAAGTGTGGTACCATCAATTGGTCAAATTGCATGTATTAACTAGCCTTGAAGATTTTCTGTTTTCAGCCCCTCCTTAATTGTAGAATTTACCCTTTTTACCCCTTTATTTAAAAACTTTCCGGTTTGGTCCTTAAATCAATTTTCTTGACATTTTTATACCAAAAATTATTGAAATAAGTATTTTCCAGCATATTTATCATAGAAAACAGTTTAAGTCCTTGAAATTTCAGTTTTCTCGGTTATAGCCCCTCTTTTTCGCAACTTTTACATTTTTGACCCAATTTGGAAAATTTTTACAACTTTGGTCCTTTTTAAATTTGAAAAGCATTTTAAACCTTTGAAAAGTACATGGAACACTTATAGTCCACTGTTTTACAGAAAAATGCAGTTTTAGTCCTCCAATTTAGAAAATTTCGCATATTGGGCCTCATTGGGCCGAAAATGTCATATTTAGCCCAATAAGCTTGGAATTTATGTTTTTAACCCTCTAAATAGTATATTTTCAGAAAATACATTGTGTAAACTGTTTTGACTCATCCCACCCATCAGATTTCGAAATATTTCACTTCAGGCCCTTTAACTTTGTATTTTCAACATTTTATGTCAAAAAAATGAGTTTTTAGCCCAAATTAAGTGTTGTCAAGCCATTTGGCCATTTTCTTAGTATACTTTGCATGTAATAGTATATTTTATGCTATAATAAAATATATGTCTCGGTTTTTAGCATTTCATCCTAGATCTATCATCAAAATCATACAAAACATACATATAAGCATAGAAATCAACCACAACATACACATAATGATGGATCTACACTTTTTCTTGTATTCTCCCCCACAAAAACTCATAAAAACCGAAAATAAGGGGATATGAAACTCACCTTGGGTGTTGATTCGGTTTTTGAAGAAAGAATGGAAGAAATGAAGTGATTTTTGGCCTTTGCACTCCTTGATGAAGTTTTCGAGTTTATGGGGTTCCTAGTGTGCAAGATCATGATTTTTGCTTGGATTAAGAAGAGATTTTTGTTAAATAAAGAACACAAGTCATAGATCCAAGCAAAAACCTTACCTTAGATGATGATTTTGTGGAAGAACTTCCTTGAATGCTTCCTAAATTTCGAGATTTTGGATGTAGAAGAAGAAGAAGCCTTGAGTGATTTTAGAGAGAGTTTGTAAGTGTTTTGTGTGTGTGTGGGTGTTGCTCTCGGCCGAGTTCAAGAAGAGAGAGGGAGATGTAGACATGAAGTGATGTGCATGGATACATGGAATGGATTTGCATGGAGATCCACAAGACAATAAGGAGGTGGCACACTAAGGTCAACCCTCTTCTTGGACTTGAGCTTTTGGGCCGAGAATAATGGAGGAAATGAGGGTGTTTGGGCCTTAAATACTTAAGCCCAATTTTCATGGTTAAGTTGAGTGATTTTTGGTCCAAATAAATTTAAATGTGATTTTTATGACTTGTTAGGGTCAAATTAGGTTAATTATGGTTCATAGTCATTAATTTATTTCATTCTAGGTTCAACCTAGCCCAAAATATTGAAACAAACAAATGTGGGTCCAATTAGAGCCCAATTAGGGTTCTAAGCCCATGATAGTCCAATTGGAAGCTTATTGGTCCATTTGGATCCAATAAGGAAGTTCTAGTCCAAAATAGACTTAACAAGAACTTCTAGGGTTTTCCAATTGTTTGATGACTACTTGTAGTACTTGTATAATGTATTTGATTGAAGTTTTTGATTCACATTAGCTTGAATGTATAGATTACATGACACAAAATTTCCAATTGTGACACGGTTGATGATCACCTATTTAACATGATCAAGTTAAACCTTCCATGCTCCACTTCCCAACTTTCTTTTATCCCCTGCATATCAGAACAAATGTGAAAACCACATCTCGTATAAAGGAGCCAAGAAAGGGAAAGATGTGTGTTTTCTATTTGGATAGTGTGTAGGGTTTCAAAGCACTCCATGGATGATGGCAATGGGACCTTTTGATGAATTCTAGGTTAAAAGCCCAAGACTTGTCTTTTCCCTATAAATAGTCATGTATTATTCATTATTAGTGTAAAGAGAGTGAGGCAAAATGTAGCCGCCACGTTGTGAGGTTTCTTGTAGAGTTCGATTCTTATTTCTTAAGTGTAATTTGTTCCTCACAATTCAATAAATTGAGTAATCATTCGACATAATCTTCATATTTGTGTTTGTTCTTATTTTCCGCATATCCTTCATCAAATCTCAATTAGGGTTTTAATCCCAGCAAGTGGTATCAGAGCGGGTCTTTGAATATCTATTGATTTTTGAAGTATCGGTTCTTGGTTTGGTGATTTTCTGCACATATATTGAAGATTATTGGTGTTTTGGCGGTATCGAATCAGAATTCTGTTCATGGGGATTATTCATCCACTGTTCATCTGGGTAATTCTTTATTAATCCTGTTCGTATTTTTTTTGGATTTGATCGATTGTTTGATCCAAAATCGATCAATAATCTCTTTTGATTTAGCCCAAAGAATCATGTTCCTGTTCATCGTATTCACTATATTTAGTTTTGGATCTGAAAATCGTCTATTTTGTCAAGAGTGGACCAATTGTATTTGATTTTTATTCATTCAGCCGAGTTCATTGGTATAAGCCCTTAACTTGTTCTTTGACGTCGCACGCTCTGGTTCACGCAGTCGACACATCTCAAAATTGTGAATGTTGCATCTCAATTTCGCAATTCGTTCTTATATTCTGATTGAATTCATGATTCACGACTCTTATTTAATCATTTGTTCTAATTTGATTTACTAATCGATTTATGTTCTGGAGTCAAAATTTCTAAATAGTTTCATTCTCAAAATCGTTTTTGATTTTATTTGATTATGGTGTTTGAATCAATTTGCTTAATCTGTTCCACATGTCGATTGGGTGTTTGTTCAATGGAAATTTCAAATTCTAATGATGAACGGATGAACAACACTGTATCTCGATTTGGAGGGTCAAACCATAGAAAGTCAAAATCGGATTGCAATCTTAATCAGATTCTTGACTGGATGTGTAATGCGATCGAATGAAACTGAAATTGTGAAAACTTTGTTTGGAACGGTGAATGTGATCGGAACCATGTCAATTAGAATCAGAACAATGAAAAGCGAGATGAAAGCATCATTTTTTTGGAATCGGAACTGAATGAATGATGACAAAAGTGAATGCTCTTGAATTGAAAATCCCTGATATCGGAACGAAGGAATTATATGCGACGAAACTTTTGTAATTGGAATTGATTTCCTTGCTCTTGCATATTAGGTTTCATTGAGTTATGTTGATCTCACAATTTTTCTTGGTTTCGCATCAGATTGTGTATCAGTGTTGGAGGGTCTCGTACATAAAAGCTAATATCGTATTGTAATGAATGGTACTCAGAATCAGGACTCAAGTCTCGCAATCAATTGAACAGATGTCCTTACAATTCAAACCTGAAAGTCAAAATAGGTTTGAATGTACTTACTTGCGAACGATTGAAATCGAATCTCACTGGGAACGAATGAAATTGGAATTGGAACTCAATTGGAAGAACACCAGTCAAGGCAAAAAGTCAAAATTAACTATTGGAGGTGAACCACAAATGAACCTGGAACGATTTAGTGTTCGCGTGTTTGTGCTAGAAACGAAAAACAAACCTGTTATCTCTATTCGCTTTTCACAAACGTCTTTGTGCTCGGAACGAATCTATGTTCATGTGTTAGCACTCGGATCTAAAGGGCTTAAAGCAAAAGTAGAGTGAGTACAATAAGCGAAACTGTGAGTGGGTTCGCCTTGTGGTAAAAGCTGATGAATTAGGACCGAACCTGGAACAACGACTTTAGGTTCGCTTGTTAATGGTTGGAGCGAACGGAGGATGAACCGAAAGCGAACCTGTGCTCGGACCGAACATGGTTTCGGTTTTATATCAATGAACTTGGAACGAACTTGGATTCGTTTATTTGAGCTTGGAACGAAAGTGGATATTGGAATCGTATCTGTAGTTTCGCTTGTGAACATTCGTTTGTAATCACGTTCCAGTCACATTCGTTTATGACGCATAAATTGGGGAAGAAGATATCAAGTTACATTAATGGTCCTTGAAACTTCAACGAAATGATACTTCTGTTCCCTATTGTTTTCACAACTTGGTGATTATGGATGATTTCCAGATTTTGTTAGAAATAAACTGGAGTATTGATGCAAAATTACAATTTCAGTCCCTGTTTTTCAGCAAGTGAAAATTTCAGCCCATTTTTCGAAAAATTTGCAATTTTAAGGGCCGGTGAACATTTTTGGATTTTTCAACGCTCATATTTTTTCGTGAACAGCAAAATAATGATTCCATCACGTCTTGGCGGTTCGAAAAGTCGTTTTTCGTGATAACGTCAAATTTTCACGATTTTTTCGGATTTTATACTTCATTGTGTATATCTTTTTGTCGCGGGGGAGCATGGTAATTTTTTATCCATTCAAGATCATTCTCATGACCATTTGAAGGCTTTATAATCATGTTTTTGATTATAAATCGGGGGAGAATTTGGTATGGCCTTTCGAAATTGGATTTGTGACTTTTCAAAGTTGATGATTTTTTATAAAGCTTGTGGTAGAATTATGAAGGTAGCTTTTACAACGGAAGTTATTCATCGAGCTCTGCTAAATCTTTTACAGAGAAGTATCCTTTACAGCGGAAGTTCTTTATCGAGCTCTGCTAAGGACTTGTTATATCTCCGACTTCTTGTATTTTCTCGATTAAGTGGCGTTAGGAATCATAATGTTTGGGTTGTTACATGATATTTTTTGATGGCTTATATCATTAGCTTATTTGAAGATCATTGTGACTTGGAGGGGGAGCTCTTCAAAGACAAGAAGTGATTCGGTTTCTTTGTTCTGAAATGGGTTTTTATGGCGGGTTTGGTTTTCATGAAGATTCTTTGGGATTACATTCGAAAATGAAGTTTAAATACATTACTTCAGTACCTGATTTATATATCCTAGAGCCCGTGTTTGAAGACTATTAAAGAATTAAGATTCGTGGATTGCTTCATATATTCCTCGTTGCAGATCTTTTTATTTGCCAGATGCTTGTTTTGGAAGTTAAAACATTGTCATCCATTCCATACTTTGAGGGGGAGATTGTAGGGTTTCAAAGCACTCCATGGATGATGGTAATGGGCCCCTTTGACAAATTCTAGGTTAAAAGCCCAAGACTTGTCTTTTCCTTATAAATAGTCATGTATTATTCATTATTAGGGTAAAAAGAGTGAGGCAAAATGTAGCCGCCACGTTGTGAGGTTTCTTGTAGAGTTAGATTCTTATTTCTTAAGTGTAATTTGTTCCTCACAATTCAATAAATTGAGTGATCATTCGACATAATCTTCATATTTGTGTTTGTTCTTATTTTCCACATCTTGTTCATCAAATCTCAATTAGGGTTTTAATCCCAACATAGTGTGTATGCCTGATAAGGATAGATATGGATTGATATTCCCCTCTTTCAACTCTTACATGGATTTCTGGTAGTTTCTTCTCTGGTGCCCCTTTTTTCCACAGTGAAAGCAAGTGGCCTCCTTTGGATCACTAATAGCTAGAACATCAAAGTTGGGCTTCCCCTTCAACCCATTTACAAATGCTCAACCATGGGCCTTACCGTTCCAATTAGGTTGGGATGTGGCCTACCTTTCATTTCCTTTGTTATGTCCAATGGCCAAGACATGAGTACTTATCGCAGAAGGGAATGATTTCTATGCATTCTTGATTCAACGTTTTTTAATGAGTTATGGAGTTGGGTCAATGTCATCTCCATGTTGTTTAAATGATAATTCAATATGAAGTGATCATAATTAGGAGGTAAGGAGTTAAGGACCATGTCAATGACCATCTCCCCATCAAAAGACACATTGAGTTTCTCCCACCTCTCTAAATATCTCTGCATCTATTTCACATGATCGCAAACAGATTCTCCTTCCTTTAGATTACACACCATAAGGGACTTCAAGACCTCATAGCATTATTGTCTCGCTTTCTTGTGAAACTTTTCTACACGATCAACAAACTTTTTATATGGCTAGTAATCCTCATATAACTTTTGTAGCTCAAGTTCCATGGTTTCAACCATTATGCAAACAACCTTAGTGGCATTGTTAGAGTGTTTGTTATAAGTACCAATTAGTTCCTGAGTGGCAATCGACTCATCAACTTTTGTAAGGTCACACCTTATGCTTTGATGAGTCAAAAACATGACACGCTGACCACCAGCGTCATCGCCTCAAGATCTTATCAGCATCAGCATGAATATAATTCATCTTATGTAATCTTTCTATATTAGGCAGTTATACATATATGTATAGAATAGATAGAAGATATGATATCTTATTGATAAGGATCGATTCTTATTATATATTAGATACAATCCCTTGATTGAAGGGATTCACTAGAATATATATATATATATATATATATATATATATATATATATATATATATATATATATATATTCAACATTAGGGTGAAACCCTAATGTAAGTCATTGTGACCCTCGTTCTCTTGGTGAGAACAACCCCTTTCTTGGAGAAAGACATATTTGTGATTACTCATGTTCTTTACTTTTCTATTTATTCTTTGTTTAATTAGTTTGTTCTTTGTTAATTATACTTGAAGTGTATCCGATGGATACAAAACTTCAATTGGTATCTGAGCTGGTTTTTAATACACTCAAGTTGTCATGTCAACATCCTATAATCTCAAATCATCTGCACTCAACAAGATCCCTCCCTTCGATGGGAAAATTTTCACCATATGGAAAACTGAGGCTATGTTTGTTCTTGTAACCATAGATTATGAGATGCTTAACATTGTTGTGAATGATCCTCCTGTTCTTATGTATCAAACGATGGCTAACTATGATTTTGTTGGTCCATTGACGCAAAAGCACAAGACTAGTAATAACGATGACGATAGGAGACTTATTATTCTTGATGTGAAAGCTAGGGCATCCATAGGAAGTTTAAGCTACAACAATCAACAACAACAATTGGATATATGAGCATTTATTCGCCCAACAAAGTGAATACCTAATTCAAACCTTTAAGAGGAGTCATTTTTTGGTTAATGATATGCGTAGGTTCGGAGTCATTAAGCACTCTTCTTAGTTAGTTTAAAGTTGGTGATGTTCTTAAAAATAGTGAGAAGATTAATCTCATGGATCTCAAATACTTGTTGTGAAATTTAAGAAATTACAAAGAGATTGAATCTCTTCATAAGGACATCATGAATGACTAAAGAAAAGAAAATTATGTAGTTTTAGTTTCTCGAAGCGAAGCAATGAACCTCATCAGCGAATCTAATGACCCTGATCAAGGTGAAGCGAGTAGTGAAGAAATTACTGATGAACTTATCACTAGTGTTGCACTTCTTGTCAAACGCTACAAAGAAAGTAGCTCAAGAGGAGTTTGAAAATCTTAGTTTAAGGGAGGAAGTTCAGCAAGGAGATCTAATTCATAGAAAAGAAACTCAAGATACACTTTTAGTTATGGAAGTCCTGACCATTTTTTTGGGGCTTCAAATATAAGAAAGAAGCTCAAAGCCCAGAGAATTATGAAGCCTTGTACAAGAAATTGTTGACCCACATGAAGAAGGAGAACATATCTCTGCCAAAAGCTTTCATTGTAAAGAAATAGGATCATGAAGAATGGGTGGAAGAAGAGGAAACATTTGAAGATTAGAGGCTAAATGTTAAGGTTCTTATGGCTCTTATCCTTCATCCCCCTAATGGCGATCTTAACATTTATGATGTTGATACCTCTCAAGTTTTCCAAGAGTCGAGTCAGAATCTAGAACATACTTGGATCCTTGACAGTGGGTGCTCTAGACACATGACCAGTCTCAAGAGCCTCTTAACATATTTTGTGGAGAAAGTTGGTTCGATTGTAATTTTTTGTGACAACAGAGAAGAAGCTATCATGGGCGTTGGAACATTTGAGTAAAGAATGTTCAAGCTGAATGTGTTCTACGTCAAGGGCCTAAAATGCAATTTTATCTAAATCAATCAAATTTGTGATACAGGTTACCGTGACATCCCCATTTTCACGGCCAGAAAAGACTGATTTTGTTTATGCTTCATAAAAATCAGAGTTCTGTTTTTAATAAAAATGTTGCGGAATTTGTTCCTAGAAAAATACGATAAATACGTTATTAAAACATTTTCGAAGAAACGTATTTTATTCATTTCAAAATGTTTGGGATGTCATCGTTAATACATAAACATAAGCATAAATAGAACTTACATTTATTTATTCTAGTGATCTACATCTCTTTAAATCTCTCAGTGTAATGTGACTTCATATCAACACCTGTGATATAAATAAACTGAGTGGGTCAGGTTGGGAAACCTGGTGAGTACATAGGGCTTTCAACCCATAATAATATAATTATTATGTTTAAACAATCAAAAAATCAACCCAATTACCCATCCCCATTATCTTCTTTAATCTTAAGGATCTACCCTAAGAATAAGCTATTCCTCGTTCATTCATTCCTAAGGAATCGGCACAAAGTCCATCGTTGCCACGGTTTACAACGGGCACTAAGTCTGCATAGTTGCCGGGGTTTAGGCATCAAGTCTGCATGATCACCAAGTTTTAGGCATCGAGTATGCATGATCACCAGGGTTTAGGCATCAAGTCTGCATGATCACCAGCGTTTAGGCATCAAGTCTACATGATCACCAGGGCTTAGAGTATACCGGGTGAACACATTGTTCACAACACCTATAGGTTGCAAGCCTGCTAGTGTTCCACTGGACTGTCTAAAATAGTCTGTGGTTGTCATCCATACTCTGCTGAATGACGGGGCCATCATTTGAGAAAAAGGCTTCTCACATCATCCACCTCTCACCCTCACCTCGTGGTCTATAACACCTCTCAACTCATCATTCAACTCATATTCCATCTATTATATCTACCCATGTTTACCCCAACATTATCGTAGATATAAAATACATATACAGTTTAAATCGTTTAAAACATGTATAAAATCGTTCATTTAGCATAGACAACAAGTACTCAGATAATATGCACACATAGCACATAATTTATATAAAATACTTCATATATATGTGTAAGATGAAAGTAACTATGCACTCACCTGAAAGGTGGTGATTCAGCACTCGGACAGCGCTTCGATACTATCAAAACAATTTCCTTCGATAACACCTAGTACCAATACCACTAGGGTTTAGTCTAACGATAACCGCGACAAATTAATTAGTCTGACTGTTATTATTATTATATAAGCGTTAATAACACTCAATATAACTCATAATAATAGCCCAAAATAATTATTTTAAGGACCTAATAACATTGCTATAATTATTCGAAAGCTATATTAAAAATTGCGTAAGAGTAGCTCACTTACAACGAATTTTATCGAAAATCGGAGCTTTATTTGGAGCATCGTTTCGAAACCGAAAGACCCTTTTTCTCGGGACTCCGGAAGCCACAGGGCTTCCCTCGGGAGCTAAGGGGTTTTCCTAGGGTTTAGGAGGGGTTTGGAACCCTAGAGAAAGAAAGAAGTTAGAGAGAGAAGTGAAAAATGGTGTGGAAAGCCGGCCATCTTTGCATCTATTTATAGGGGCTAGGGGATTCGGACTACGCTGCGCGTTCAACAGCTACGTCGGGCGTAGTCCCGGATAAGGTTGCCAGCTTCGCATAGCTGGCTCGCACTCGGACAGGACCCGATACGCTGGGTGTACCGAACTCGGATGCGGGACGTAGAGCGACGCTACGTGGCGTGATCCAAAGTGAAGCCTTGGTCAGCAAGCAACGGCTCAGAAGCGGCCACGTCATCAACCTCTCGCAGATTTCACAACTTTGCACTCCGACTTCTAAAAATCATATCTTTCGCATACGAGCTCCGTTTTCGACGTTCTTTATATCCACGCGAAGGCGGGAACGTACTCTACAACTCTCGTTTAGACTTCGTCAGCTAATTTTGATTTATTTTAAATTTTATATTATTAACAGGCCGCGACAGGATTGGTCCGTTAAATCCTCACAACTTCTTCATCCGACGTCCGTTTTCGCCCATCTTTTTCTCGTTATGCTACTTTTATCGAGATCTTTGATTCTTGTTTAGGTCGTGTCGGCTGAAAACCGCTCGATCTAATATTCGAATTTCGGGTTGTACACTGCTAATTTGAAACTTCGAAAAATCATAACTTCTTCATAAGAAGTCAGATTTGGGCGTTCTTTTTATCGATGTTCTTAGTTTAACATATTATACGACTTTCATTTAGATCGCTAAGGCTAAATCTCGCTCTATCGTAAATTCACTATTTACGTTTCCTGGTATTGTGCTGGTTCCGTCGCGAAACTTCAACGGGTCATAACTTCTTCGTTATAACTCGGATTTCGGTGTTCTTTATATGTACGGAAACCTTGAGACATATTCTACAACTTGGTTAAGATTATTTATTCTAAATAATATTTTGTCAAAAAATCGTTTTCGACCCCTATTGCCTCTAAATTCACTAGCCCGGATCTACGGGCGTTGCAATTATCTGCCCCTTAGGATGATTACGTCCCAGAAACATCAACGAAATAGGGCTCACATGATGACTCCATTCGTTATCTATTCATCCTAAGTCATAACTTCAATGTTTCTTCGAACGTGTATCTAATTCTTAGACTCCTTGACTATAGGCGGTGCTCGATCCTGCATCCGCCCTCTATCTCACATTAGACTCCAAATTATGACCTTCAAGTTACAACGTCAATGCTCAGTTGATACGAACTTAAGATAAGTTATTTCATTACTACAATGGAATGATGTGTCATATTCTAATGACCTATCATCGTGTGATGCATTGCTTGGACTCAGGTCGTTTAGAGTCAAATTCTGGAACACACTATACCTTCCTTCATGTTCTAATCACATCTTAAAAGGTAGCATTTTTAGCATCAGTCGCGATACTTCTACTGATCGCTTTGATTAATTCTTCTGGCTTAAGTTGGTGCTACATCGAACTTGGTTCTCTGTAATATACTTATCGTAGTCGGACTCAATTCTATGTGACCACTTGGGTCGGAATATCAACAATCTTCTTGGTCATTATCGAAACGATGGTAACGACATGCTTGAATAAAAAGAAATCATTTACTAGCTTCTTTGTATCCTTGTGACTTTCCCTGATCCAAGCGTGAGTCTTGTGCTTCCTGTAGTATATGCATCTACTACCTTTCACACCTACTCATACTCGTCCCAAGTATTGTCTCGCAGTTTTCCCAAGTCACCATACAAGAAAATCACATAACAGTTTAACACATCAGATAACAAAACGAAGGTTTTATTATTTCTTGAAACTATTACATAGGTGTTCAAGTTCACCCTAGAATATGCCTCTAGTAGGCTACATCATACGATACTATGGCTACTGCATAACTCGATCTTCGGATATGAAGTCCTCATCCTTGATTCCTCGCATGGTTTTCTGCTTTGTTGAGGATCGTGTGGAATGCCCGTGGTCTCGGTGGCGTTTCTGGTCTTGCTGCTTTATTTTTCCCCTGGCAGTCCCTAGAAATATGCCCTTCCTTGTTACATCCATAACACACCTTCTTGTTGGACGCACACCTGATGGCGTAATGCCCTGTCATTCCACATTTGTAGCAAGTCGCCTCCTCGCTACATCTCCCGAAGTGCTTCTTTTTACACTTCTCGCACCACTTGGTTTCACCTCCTCCTCCTTCTTCAGTCTTTGAGAATTTCCTTTCTTTGTTGGATTTTGAAGATCCTTCATGCTTCCTTTTCTCACCAACTTCAGCTCTCTCCAGACCTTTTTCCCTAATCTGGGTCTCAACATTCCTGGCTGCCCAGATGGCTCCTTTCAAAGTGGTTGCTTGCTTGACCATTGGTCCAAAGTCTGCTGGTAATCCATGGGCAAACTTATTGACCTTGGAGAGCTCAGTTGGAACTAGGTAAGGAACAAGCTTCATTTTCTCTGTAAAACTTGGAGCATACTCGATGACACTCATCTTTCCCTTCTTTAGATTCTGAAATTCGTTGTTGATCTTCAGAAGATCCTGCTCAGAGCAGTACTGCATTTTTAACTGCACCAAAAAATCCTCCCATGACATCTTGCTCACTTCTCCTTTGGGCATCGAATCGGCTAGTAGCTTCCACCAGCTTAGTACTCCAAATTTCAACAAGGGAACCGCGAGAGCGGTCTTCTGCCTGTTGCTACACTCGAAACTCTCAAACATCGTCTCCATCTCAGAGATCCAGTTCATGACTTCCACTGGCATCGGGCTTCCAGATAGACTCGGTGGTTTGGACGCCATGAAATCCTTGTATTTTCATCCACGTCCATCATTTCCTCCATCCTGGTGGTTTTGCCTAACTATTGGTGGGTTGGCTTGACCAACAGTCCCACTGTAGTTTCCCTCCTCAGTCTGCCCTTCGTTCAACTCGGGCTGTTCGATCTGTATGGTCGCTTCTTCTCGATTTTGCTGGAGCAAACGTCTGGTTTCCTCCATTTGATGATCCAACATCGCCTGGATCATCGCTTGCACTCCGGCCATTGTTATTGGCTCAGCAGTGGCTACCACAACCGATATTTGCTCAATCATTGGGGGTTGGTTTCGGTTCCCATTTGCATTCACGTTTCCGCTATGGGTCCTTGCCATCTTGATCTATACACCGAATAAGGTGAATCTAGACCTTTACTTAGGATTGACGTTTAAATCATCCTTGTCACTCCGAAACGTTTATATGCTAGTTCTAATATCGTAGTAGTATGTTTAGAATCCTAAACACATAAGGTTTCCAGATCCGGTCGGCAACAGACCATAGATCCGAATAAATAACAGCATATAAGACATCAAGCATTTAGCACATAAAAGCATTTTAGGCATAATTCTTAAAATAAGCTAGTGCTCACACCTCACAATCATCGCTTAGCATTCTAAGTTTAAGTTTAGAAATAAATCCAAATTCCTAGTTCGCTTAAACTAATGCTCTGATACCAACTGTGACATCCCCATTTTCACGGCCAGAAAAGACCGATTTTGTTTATGCTTTATAAAAATCAAAGTTCTTCTTTTAATAAAAATGTTGCGGAATTTGTTCCCAGAAAAATACGATAAATACGTTATTAAAACATTTTCGAAGAAACGTATTTTATTCATTTCAAAATGTTTGTGATGTCATCGTTAATACAGAAACATAAGCATAAACAGAACTTACATTTATTTATTCTAGTGATCTACATCTCTTTAAATCTCTTAGTATAATGTGACTTCATATCAACACCTGTGATATAAATAAACTGAGTGGGTCAAGTTGGGAAACCTGGTGAGTACATAGGGCTTTCAACACACAATAATATAATTATTATGTTTAAACAATCAAACAATCAACCCAATTACCCATCCCCATTATCTTCTTTAATCTTAAGGATCTACCCTAAGAATCAGCTATTCCTCGTTCATTCATTCCTAACGATCATCCTAAGGAATCGGCACAAAGTCCATTGTTGCCATGGTTTACAACGGGCACTAAGTATGCATAGTCGTCGGGGTTTAGGCATCAAGTATGCATGATCACCAAGGTTTAGGCATCAAGTCTGCATGATCACCAGTGTTTAGCCATCAAGTCTGCATGATCACCATGGTCTAGGCATCAAGTATGCATGATCACCAGGGTTTAGAGTACACTGGGTGAACACATCGTTCACAACACCTACAGGTTGCGAGCGTTTCGAAACCGAAAGACCCTTTTCTCGGGACTCCGGAAGCCTCGGGGCTTCCCTCGGGAGCTAAGGGGTTTTCCTAGGGTTTAGGAGGGGTTTGGAACCCTAGAGAGAGAAGGAAGTTAGAGAGAGAAGTGAAAAATGGTGTGGAAAGCCGACCATCTTCGCATCTATTTATAGGTGATGGGGGCTTCGGACTACGCTGCGCATTCAGCAGCTATGCTGGGCGTAGTCCCGGATAAGGTTGGCAGCTTAGCACAGCTGGCTCGCACTCGGACAGGACCCGGTACGCTGGGTGTAACGAACTCGGACGCGGGACGTAAAGCGACGCTACGTGGTGTGATCCAAAGTGAAGCCTTGGGCAGCAAGCAACGGCTCAGAAGCGGCCACGTCATCAACCTCTCGCAGATTTCACAACTTTGCACTCCGACTTCTAAAAATCATATCTTTCGCATACGAGCTCCGTTTTCGACGTTATTTATATCCACGCGAAGGCGGGAACATACTCTACAACTCTCGTTTAGACTTCATCAGCTAATTTTGATTTTATTTTAAATTTTATATTATTAACAGGCCGAGACAGGATTGGTCCGTTAAATCCTCATAACTTCTTCATCCGACGTCCGTTTTCGCCCATCTTTTTCTCGTTATGCTACTTTTATCGAGATATTTGATTCTTGTTTAGGTCGTTTTGGCTGAAAACCGCTCGATCTAATATTCGAATTTCGGGCTGTACACTACTAATCCGAAACTTCGAAAAATCATAACTTCTTCATACGAAGTCATATTTGGGCGTTCTTTTTATCGATGTTCTTAGTTTAACATATTATATGACTTTCGTTTAGATTGCTAAGGCTAAATCTCGCTCTATCGTAAATTCACTATTTACGCTTCTTGGTATCGTGTCGGTTCCGTCGCGAAACATCAACGGGTCATAACTTCTTCGTTATAACTCGGATTTCGGTGTTCTTTATATGTACGGAAACCTTGAGACATATTCTACAGCTTGGTTAAGATTATTTATTCTAAATAATCTTTTGTCAAAAAGTCGTTTTCGACCCCTATTGCCTCTAAATTCACTAGCCCGGATCTACGGGCGTTACAGTTACAAAGTTCTTTTTGATTGCGGAGAATGAAAGGTTATTGATTCTAGGAACAAATTTGTGCTCACTGCACTCAGGAACAACAACATTTATATGCTTTAATTTTACTTGTGTTAGAAAATGCGACTTTATGAATTTAACATTATACTTTGCTACCTTCAAATTTATTAACATAAGTCGCTAAAATTTAGTTTACTATGACTCTTTCACTTCAATAATTATTTTTAACTTTTATTTTACCAAAAGGTATACATTTTATATTTTGCTACTAACATTGACATTGTGTATTCTTCTCTCTCACCTTCTAAAGACTCGAGATCCTCTGTCTTCACCTCAACTTTGATCTTAATTGATTTGGATCTGCGTATCTTCAAAGTGGAGCTAGTTAAAGTTGGCCCTGCATCTTTTCTTTAGCACTAATAGACTCGAGATCCTCTATCTTCACCTCAACTCTTTCTCTGTCTCTCTCTCTCTCTCTGACGTTAATTCTTTTGCTGATTAACATGAAGTATACTATTAATGAGACTAGATAGGAGAGAATTGTGTCCAAATGTGTTCTTCAAGGCACATATCTGTACCTTCTTGAACAAATTTATCTATGTTTCAATGGGATGAAGTGAAGTAAGGTGACATAGCACGTCTAATTTCCATAAACGCTGTCATTACTACTCTATTTCCCATCTAAGATCCAAATACCTCTTCAACAAGACGGTGCTCCTCGTCTCTTCTATCACGAATCAAAAAGAGTGGAACCATCGAGTTTCGTCTTGGTGACTCTCATAAATCGAAGGATACAAAAATTGGATCCTTTTTACTCGTTGGTTACAAAGGCTGGTTCATATTCTTCTCCTGTTCCTGGTGAACATTAAGCTTGGAATCATTATGCAATAGTTCAATGATAAAGGCATTTTCTCTCTTTGGTTTCTATGAACTGTGTTGTAGTTTGATATTTTTGATCACGGTTGCTTATTCATTTATAGATAAAGTTGAGGGACATATATCTTGATAAAAGGAAGTTCATTTATGGCCTTTCAATTCAAAAGATTTGATGAATCGGATCTTTATCTAGTTTCTAAAGAAAAAAAAATGCACAAATATTGCTTTTAGAATATTTCCTTTTTTGACTAACTCTTTTGTTCTTATTCTTATATTATCTACTGATTTGTTTTATACCATATTAAATGAATTGATGATAAACTTTAAAGCAATTGATTGCAACTCAACTCTATGATACAAAAGTTGAACCACTTCTTGTTCATAAGCTGACACTGTTTATGATTCATGTTGATTCCATCTCAGCATGACTAAAGCACTCAATTCTCTCAAATTTCTTCTCAATAAGACTTTATGATTCACTGTTATATACCACAGACTTATAAAAATCTAAAACTCTATGGTACGGAAGTCTATGTACCGTAGACTATCATATGCACCAACCCCTTCTTGCCCTTACATTCTTCTTTAAATCTTTATTATTCAACATAATGTACAATACAATGATGAGAGCTTGAAAATTTTGTGCGGATGTTTAAGCTAAAACACTACATCTTATCATACACATCAAACATTTCTCACCATATATTCTTCTTTATAATTTCAAGATTCAGTGTATGAAGCCAGACGCTGATGAAAATTCAAAACATTTGTGTTGATGGGTATATCGTTTTTCATGAGGTATTACATACACCTACCCATTTTTTCCTAGCAATTCTTCTATTTAATAGCTTAACGATTCACTATATTAGCCATACAACAATAATACTTCAATACTCTTTACTGATGGATACATTTCATACCGGAATGTATTGCATGAATCACTCCATTCTTGCGCTCTATTCTTCTAATAAATAAGTTAATAATTTATAGTGTAGAACCACAAACTGATGAGACCTTGTAACACTATGTCAGTGAATGATAGTTTAAACCCATATTATCATGAGACATCGCAAATTCACTTGATTACCAGTTGCAACTCAGATACACTGATTATTTCCCCTGACGATTATTTCCATTGATGCTATGTCTCATTGATATAGCTCCCTTATCTTAATGGTAACTTCTGGATGAAGATTAAAAGATTCTTCAAAATCTTGGGATACAAGATTTTTACCGTGCCGATCTCTTCAATCATTGGTTACGTAAAAGGGAAGAAAATTTACCAATAAATTAGGAAAATTCTCTCGTAGGTTACTTTCACAATTCATTCACTCCTTTGATAATCTCTCTCAAAAAAGGCTCTCTTAACCACATCTTCCTCAAGCTCACATCATGTCACTGATTTTGTACGATTTTACTCCCAATGTCAAGGTCATCAAAGGCCCCCATTTCCCCGATTCTCACATAATCATTCAAGAAAACAATGTGACATTCTCTGAGGCTATCCCAAAATAGTTCATGAGCTTAAGAATTGAAGACTTCGTCAACTATGTAAAAAGTTGGTCTCTTCGATATGCCTTATGCAACTTCCTAGAGCCATTCTACCCTAAGAAAGTATGTGAGTTATACTATTGTAACATCCAGAAAATCAGAGTAAGTTTAAAGTTTTTCAAAAACATCGTAATAACCATAAATATTTACAAAACCATTGTTTAAAAGTGTTATTCAATAATCAGGGTTTTCCCAAATCCAAAATCATAAGACCGAAAGGATGTGCACGATCATGCCTTTGCTTCGGTAATCATCTGAAGTACCTGAAACGTAAAACTGAAATTGTAAGCATGAAGCTTAGTGAGTTCCCCCAAAGTACCACCACACAAACAAATAACATGTACAATCCTACACGTTGGGCCCAACCAATCTTCGGACTAGAATACCCTTGGATCCACAACCTCCCAATTAGATTACCCTGACCTACAACCTCTCAATTGGATTTACATACATACTACATGCTGGCTCTACAAGATCATAATTAGATTGTCCTACATACTACATACTGGGTCCACAACCTCCTAGTTGGATTACCCTTGGCCCACAACCTCCCAGTTGGATTGCCCTGGCCCACTACCTCCCGGTTGGATTAGCTTGGGTTTGTTAACTGGCAACTCAAAGTAGTACAGTCCCAACCCAACCACCTTATATCAGTGTATGCATCATATAAACATATAACCAGTCAGCAGATAACCATGTATATCTACAGATCACTACCACATATCAACATCCTATATACCATGATACAGATCAAACATATCACTACAACATAATAACATCCTAGATACCAGGTAACATAACCTATTAGGCCGGCATTGGTGCGTACGACCCACAAATACAATGAGAAAGACTCACCATTCAGTCCAAACAAATAGTTGAATAATTCTCTGCTCTATATATTAGCTCTACCCATAACCAATTCATCAAATATTTACCAATCTCAAATAGAACTCAAAATACCTAAAATACCTATGGGTCAAACTTAATCAAATTCAACAGTCAAAGACAAAGTCAACTATAGCATGTTTCCATGTTGTGGTCATCCTTGGCCATGCTGTGGGCACTAAATGACAAAACAGGTGAGTCTCAACCCAACTGTCATGTCATGGAGACCTAGGCCATGCCACGACCATTGGGCTCCCAAACATCTTAATCGTTTAAGTCGATTTCCTTGATCTTAAGGGCTCCAAATCCCATATATGGTCCATTCTAAGATCCAAGTGGATAAGTTTCGAACATTATCCCTTTAGACTCTCTAAGGGATATAGATTATATTTCTATATCTAAATAGGGAAAAAACATAATTTGGCATAGCGTATTAAGCACTTTCTCTTGAAGAATGTTAGATCCCAATTTCTAGAATGTTTCTAGCATCAAATAACAACATAAAAATCCTTCCTTTCTAGACATGCATTTCTGATGCATGTCTTAGACTCTATTAGGTCAAAATGAGGGTTTTTTGGGCAAATCTTCCATGCATGATGCTAAAAGTCAATATTACTCCAGATGTAAAGCATCAAAGGCCAAAAATGACCTGGAGATTTATAAAGTTGCAAACTTTATGAGATCTAACTATCCAATAATAAAGGATATGAAGTGTCACATCCTAAAAATACAAGCCAAAAATTTCGTTTTTAAATCATTAATAAAACCATAAATCATCCATCATCATAAGGAAAATCAAGATCCATGTATCTCAACAGATCATGTCAAATACTATATCAAAATCAAATGAGAAAATATTAGAATCTAAAAAGCTCACATGTTGAACTGTGGTGTGTGCCATGCGATCATTCCTCGGGCTTGCCCCAACATCGGACCGTAGTCCGGCATACGTACAACATAACATACAACCTAAACATTCATCGGGCTTGCCCCAACAACGGACCGAAGCCCGGAACACATAACACATAACTTGAAAGAATCACAAAGACCTCAAGAATATGAAAACGCTTCTCGGGACCGCCCTGGTATCAGACTGGAGTCTGAAACACATAACACATAACACATAACTTGAAGTTCGGAGCCCTAGTATCACACCGAAGTCCAGAACACATAACACGTAACTTGAAAGAATCACAAAGACATCAAGAGTATGTAAGTTACATCGGGATATCCTTGCCATCGGACCTAAGTCTGACATATGCTAGCATACATAAATGGGCCGAAATTGGTGCCTTCGACCCGTTCCTACCGGAGGACAACTCACCTCGCAAAGTTATCTGTGAAATCTCGCGGTGAGGAATATCTGATAATTGTTCCCACGTCTCCCCAGCTATCAAAATCACAATAATACTTAGTCAAGATATGATAATCCTATTTAGGGTAAAATGACCATTTTACCGCTGGTCAAAGTCAATGTCCTGGTCAAAGTCAAAGTCAATATCAACTCCCAGTCAGCCTAACTCATCAAGTTATCTCTCAACTCGGTGAGTCCCTGTAATGCTTAAACTAATGGTTGATTGAATCAACTTGTCGAGTCCCTATATAGACTCGTCGAGTTCTTCCTGTCATAATAATTGGGACAACTTGCTTCAGCTCGTCGAGTCCTACCCTGGACTCACCGAGTTCCCCAGTCTGAATGAGCCATCCTAAAGGATTAAGCTCCTACCTTTCAAATCTATGCTCCAAACTTCATCTACATACCGGGAATACATTCTTAAGGGCAAAGTTTCCAAGTTTACCCATCCTTAGTCCTTCTTAATGGGTTTAACCCAAACCTTAACTTCTTTTTTGATATAAATCTTGATCCATAAGCTATAACTCCCTAAACCAGGGCAGAATATATTAGATCTAGGCTGATATCATTTGGTAGACACGTAAAGTTCCGAGCTTTCCTTCCATGCATGGTCTTTTAGGGCTAAAAAGGCCATGTTCTTGCATACAAGCTTGCATGGAACCCTTCCTAGACTCTAGATCTGAGATATAAGTCTCTTGGGATGTCTTAATCCTAAGGATCAAGGTTCTTGAGCCAAAACCTTCATAAAATGGAAAGAAATAGATATAAGAGGTGAAGGATCAAGTTAGAGACTTGATTACTAGGAATGTAGCTAATGGAGTGTAGTTCATGGATCTACTCCTTCCCCCTTGAGGCTTCTTTCTTCTTTTTGCACAAGCTTCAAAAGTCACAAATAACACTAAAAGTTGCAAGAAATAGCTCAATA
Source organism: Lactuca saligna (assembly GCF_052625555.1). Classification (NCBI taxonomy): domain Eukaryota; kingdom Viridiplantae; phylum Streptophyta; class Magnoliopsida; order Asterales; family Asteraceae; genus Lactuca; species Lactuca saligna. Next base: position 89,012,411 of record NC_136424.1, on the reverse strand, counting down.
ACACACAAGGTGGATTTGGGTTTCGAGATTGGGCTGTGGAGGTGATGGAGGATGGGGTGAAGACTTGATATGATGCTTAAATAGGGTGCAAATCCTAAAGATTAGGGTTCCTCCTGACCGACCTACTCGCTGAGTCAATGCATTCGACTCGTCGAGTAGACTACTTAAAACCCGCATCCAATTTGGCATCTAGTCGACGATTTAGGGATACCAACTCATCGAGTAGCTCTTACAAAATAAATATTTAAATAAATTAAATGTGTACCAGGAATGAGATGCTACAATTCTCCCCACTAGTCTTAGAATTCGTCCTCGAAGTCTGTTGTGTCTAAAAATAACTTAAGGTAGCACTCCATTATCTCCTCCTCAGGCTCCCAAGTCCACTCCGAGCCGTTGCGGTGCTGCCACTGCACCTTCACTAGCTCGAACCTCTTGTTCCTCAGCTCCTTATCTTGCGATCCAGAATCCTGAATATCCTCTAAGGGTACAACCGCCATGACATCCACTAAGCACTTTCGTAGCTGGGAAACATGGATAGTGTTGTGGATCTGGCTGAGCTCTGCGGGAAGATATAGTATGTATGCTACCTTGCCCACCGAGGTATAACTCTGAAGGGGTCGATATACCTGGAGCCCAGCTTGCCCCATTTCCAGAACAGTATGACACCCTTCTAGGGTGACACCTTCATAAGGACCATATCACCCTCCTGAAACTCCAAGTCTGAATGCCGCTTGTCAGCGTAACTCATTTGCCGACTCTAAGCAGTCTGGAGCCTGATCCCGACCTGCTGGATCCTCTCTGTGGTCTTGAGTACTACCACCATACTCCCCATGACCCTCTGACCAACCTCTCGTAGAGCATCTCGAAGGGAGACCGGTCTACACTGGCATGGTAACTGTTATACAAAAATTTTGCTAACGGAAGATATGTATCCTAACTACCATTGAAGTCCAAAACACATGCTTGAAGCATGTCCTCAAGAGTCTAAATCGTCCTCTCACTCTGTCAGTTCTTCTAGGGGGTGGAAAGCAGTGCTGAAATGGAGATGAGTACCCATCTCATCGTGAAACCCTTCCAAAATCTGGAAGTAAAACGGACATATCAGTATGACACTACCGAGAAAGGCACTCCATATCATGCCACTACCTCTCGCATGTAAATCTCAGCCAACTTATCGGCCGAGATGCTCTCTTGGATTAGTATGAAGTGGGCGCTCTTGGTCAATCGATCCAAGATGACCCAAATCGCATCAACCCAACGTGCAGTCCTGGGAAGCTTACTGATAAAATCCATAGTCATGTCCTCCCATTTCCACACGTGGATGTCTAACGGCTACATCTTGTTGTGAGGGCTTTGGTGCTCTGCCTTGACCTTCCTACAGCTCCCGCTTCATGTAGGGCCACCAATAATCAGGTCAAAGTTCTCTATAGATCTTCTTCGCCCCGGGATGGATAGAGAACCTAAAGTTGTTGGCCTCATCCATCAATATCTGTCGTACTCCACCCAAGTACAGTACTTAGACCCTCCCATGCAGGGTCAACAACCCACGACTGTCATAATGAAAAGAGGCCACTTAGCCTATAATCCGCTCGCACTTTTGGCGCCCCTCCTTCAGGCCCTCGACCTGCGCCTCTCGGATCTTCTCCAACAATTGAGTAATCACTGTCATCCTCAAACAGATCTATCGAATTGGGGCCGATACCGCCTTGCGAATCAGGGCGTCAGCCACTACGTTGGCCTTGCTCGAGTGGTAAAGGATATCACAATCGTAGTCCTTCACCACATCTAACCACCGACGTTGTATCATGTTAAGATTTGGCTAATCCATGAGGTACCTCAAACTCTTGTGATCCGTGTAAATGGTACAACGTGATGGGTTATATACAAAACAAACAATCATATGTGTGCATGCAACCCTAATTTGAGGATTTATGTTTTCACTATTAGACATACAAGCATTGAACACAAAAACTAGAAACCTTAGGAGGCACATGTAATTTTCGAAATTAACATATAACTAAGGTTAGGATACATACCATTGTTATATTGTAATAATAATCAAATCCTTGAAGATCTTGAACTTTGGTAGCAAGCGCCACAAGTTTCGCGCCTCTAATTGCTTACAAACAAACCTAGCAACCAAGGATTACTATGGAGAGAGAAGGGAAGTGGAAAATTCGGCCCTAACCACTCTTGGAGTACCCTTCGATGAAATCCAACCCTACAGGGGTTTATATAGGTGATAAGGAAGGTTTAAGATAAGGCAGGTGTATCTTAGATAACCCGAATCCCTTAACTTCCTCCCTAAGGCTTCCAACGCACCCTTAGAGCCCAAGGAAACCCTTAGACAATCTAGATTTCTTTCGATCCCTCTGAGGTAGGTTCTAGAATGCTCAATGCTGAACTTTTGAATATTTTCACCTTTAGTCACTGTAGATTCAATTAATTACTTTAATCCCAACATTAATTCCAAATTAATTTCTGATTAAATATTAATTAAACAATATGATTTCTAATTAATATATTATATCCATAATACATTAATAAATTAATTTATTAACCAAGTAATAAATTAATAAATAATTATTCTCTCTCCAACAATAATCTTATTCAATTGCCAGATTTCCAGGCAACCTAAAAGGACATTGCTACTATCAATTCAAGTATATACAAATTATAGTTATGGGCTTAGACACCTAATCCAACAATCTCCCACTTGGATAAGTCTAATGACTATAGTTGTAAGTATAACTTCAAAATTAACTAGCAAATTTTAGCTACCAAAAGCCGTTGTTGAACTCTGATCTTATCAGTGACGTGTCCTTATTCTAGATATCGTATAATCATTCTCTCTATCTATGTGTTGTTTCCCGATTTTTGATTTATGACGACTGACAACAGACTACAATTGAACACTTCAACTTACCCCCGACTTGGCCAAGCGCTTTGGGTGTCATCACTAAATCATCGAGGGGCCCACAGATATCGCTTTTATCCACTTTGGGTAAAAGTAACGGATAAAATTTGACTCCAATTTTCGGTTGTATCTACTCATCAAATCACACATAAGAATATGTTTTATAAAACCAAGTTACTGGTGCGTTTACATATTATCAATGTGTATCCGACTTGTAGAATACAACTCACATGTCATGGTTTCAAGAATATAAGATATTATCGTCTCACCAATCACTCGTGATAAAATCCATGAAGCAATCCAAGTGAGCATGGGTTTAATCAAATACTCTAATCTTATAGCAGCACTCATGAACTCTGCAGCAAACTTGTTCTATGTCTAAACACTTTATACAATCTACAGACGGATTCATGACAATCTTCATTCATACCTACTTCCAAATTATGAGCGATCGTGGAGGATTTGAATAATCTTATTATTCGGGAAGTCAAAACATACAAAGTGAAACACATGAATAATAATAATCTTATATCACCCCAAACCTTTGAGTATAAATAAAACATGTTTATTTAATCACCATATTGATTACTCGTTATTTGTTGTTTCGGGTAATCAACTTCTTACTTGAAATATAACAAAAGTTGTCCCATGCACCAAGCATGCACACTATGTTTACCTATGGTCCTTACTTCGGGAAATATATCAAATGAACACCTTTCCAATGATGCTCATTTCACAATTCCTAATCCTAATCATTAGTGTAAGAATACAAAATTCTCACCACTACTAGAATATGTCAGATTCTAACATTTTATGCAACAGTCCTTTCGTAATGTCACGATGTAAAAGTCACCAAGACTCGGCCAATGAAATTACAAAGTGCTCTATTGGAGATTTTTAAATGACAATCCCACAGATATGAAGTCTCTATGGAACCATTTACATATTTTCCATATGACAACTCATTCAAAATAGATTATTGTCTGTTCATAATAATGTCAATGTGGTCCATCCACTAGTATACTTCCAACTACTCACAAGCGACCCATCCTTGGCGAACTTTAGATTGTCCTTGACAGTTGTTTAAGTATATTAGCCAAATCCAATTCTAGTCCCTTTTTCCCTCTTAATGCCCTAGACATTTAGAAAATTTTAGAACGGTCAAATATTACAACATATGCAATCAATCCCATACGATAAGCGTATGGGACACGATTCATAATGTCTTACATAAAAGCATGATACTTTATCAACCATTTGCCATAATATTTCTATTTACCACGTTCTCACAATTTGAACTATGAAGAGGGATGTCGTAATCATAATCGAATTTTGAGAATGCAGTTAATATATCCTTGACAAAATTTGATTAAAATTTCTCAATCTAAGCTTTAAGATTTGAAACGAAGTATAACATTCTCTCCCTTAATTATAGAAAAACAACTTTTCAACCCCTGCAACTTTGCAAAGTGAAACTTTTGTTTTCTATAATTAATATTGTCAACCTTCAACACTTAAAATAATAATCATGCTCCCACTATCATGATGATTATATCTATTCCAGCATAACATTTATGCTCCTACTAGCTTTGACACATATTCAAAAATCAATTAAACTTCTAGAATACAATACTTATTGACTTCCAAAGTTCATCTTTTCTAATATGATATGCTTCGATAAGCCTTTATCTAATCATCTCAAACTCATACACCTTTCCTTAAATACCTCACATGTGCGTCTAAACAAATTCAGAAGTTATATTACTATGTCCTAATCGTTCAGACTAATAGCCAAATCTCATATTTTGAACTATGAAGAGGGATGTCGTAATCATAATCGAATTTCAGAATGCAATTTACATAATCACTATCGTCTTACAATATCTCTTTGTGAAAGCGTTTCCTCACAATTATTTTGACGAAGGAGAGAAACCTTATGACACTTAAATTTTATGGTGTATGTGCTCCTATCCATGTGAATTTGTCATAACCATCATCGTAAGATAAAGTTTGTGACAAATCCAAACTCTTACGGAATGAACTTGTTCATTCTTGATTTCTTGCCATCAAGGGTCCCACCACTGCTTCCAAGTTATTTAGCAGCTCACTTATACTAGTCAATGTACTTTAATTGAATAAGGGGCTTGCCTTATGCAGTCTATTGAGAACTCGTAGAGCTCATATGCATAATCAACTCAACTGGATTGGCACAGAAATAAGAATATGTCAACACGATAGGTTACAAACCTCCAGTCGTGTGCTAGTGTTTGATAATAGTTTTACTATTGATTAGTTGTTGAAACTTTTCAAGATCCTTTAGACTACCACTGACCTCTTGACATATAAGATTCTCTTGTCAATAAACATTTCTTGACAAACAAATATTCAATAGTTAGTGTGGATTCTTATCAAGACAAACACTACACACAATTGGTATTAGTTGGTCTTTGTCTTATCCAATACATCACAATTTACCAATTTCAAACGTGCAAAAGTAAGAAAAAAAAAATTTCTACATCACATTTGAAGAGTGTGTTATAACTTCTTAAGATGTGTCACTCAATTCACAATCTTGGAGTATGACTCTAAGACTTGATTTTGGAACGAATTATGAGTCATCCTTTTGACTTAACCATTTCAACAATTTCTGATTCCTCTTCTTAGTCATACTAGTGCAGTAAGATGTCCTTATAGGATTAATTGTGATATGGTTTCATAATCAACAAGACGATCATAAAACATGATACACAAGTATTCTCCCTTCTTTTTAGATTGGAGAAACTTTCATCTTCCTGCCTAATTAATTCTTTTTATTTGTTCTGCCATACATTGAAACTTTTCAATGATTCATAATTACACTTAATCTTGTATGGATAACCATATTTACTAGACTTTTAGTAAATCATGACGAATAATCTTATTATTCTTTGTGGTGGACTTGACTAGTGCACAACATTGTGTACCAGTTCTCCTAGTCCTTTATTTAACTATTTGTCAAGGAATTAGTCTTAATTTTCCAGATATGAAGGTTCTCATTCATCATACAATATAATTTGTATGATTCCAAGTTTTTGTCCAATTGAAACTTGGGCGACAATAATCTTTCCTTATTTTGTAAATTCTTGACATTTTCAAAAATAACATAACTAAGAATCACATCCATTTCAACATTGCTAAAACTAGAAATATACAAACATCAATTTTTCAAACATGCCATTGCAAGGAAATAAATAAATAATACAAAAACAAAAATTATTTTATTTATAAAAGGTGCAGAAAAACTTGTCCTTATAATGCAATTCAAATGAAAAACTACGTTATTACATATTCCTAAGCAATCTATCATAACTCTAAAACTAACAACTCCAAAAATCCATCGTCGAATTATGCAATTGAAATCCATTTATTCGCGATCAGACTCAGCTTACTTCTTGCGTTAAGCTTTCTCACTTTTCTTCGATTCTACAAAAAATAAAAAATGTAATCTTATCACATAATGTATTAAGAATAAAAAATAGGAACTTACAAAGCTAGTTAATGGATTTTACCTGAAGTAGAGTCATACGTCTTGACTCTCCCATCTCTTAGATCTCTCAGGTAGACAGGACAACTTCGTCTCCAATGCCCCTTCTCTTGGTAATAAAAGAGAATTGACTCTTTTAGAATAGCACACGAAACTACCTAAGACTTTGCCTTTCTGTTATGGTAAAACTTTTTGACCAAAGTGTTGCCATTGCCTATGTCCATGCAGGTTTGGAAGGCAGATCTACCAATCAACTTTGCTTCTCCCACTACATCACGGCCTCAATCTGGGCCATATCGACCAGAATACCCTTCTGGTTGACGAGATGCCCAAGGAACTACACCTGTGACAACCTGAAGTTGTTCCATCGCTACAACCCGTTCCGTCCGTAAAACTCATCTTAAGCGAATTATTCTGTTTCCGTTTTTGGATTAGGTCAATTAAATTGAGACTTTTATTTTGACTTTGTAAGTATCCAATCATGTTAAAACACAAGAAAACATCTCAACCTAGTAATTAGACAAAATTTAGTTTTGACCACATCGGGTGACGACAACTTAATCGGGTGCGACCAAAAGCCTCGGTTAACATTAGTATCGGGTAGAATTCCACCATGTCTCAAATCCAAACCATATATAAAGTGGTTTAAGCCTCATTTGATCACTTTTTCACTCTCTCTCTAACCTCTCTCCTTGATCCAAGATTTAGGTCCAAAAATCACACTTTTCAAGCTTCAAATCACTAAGGTAACTTCCCTAACTCATAGATTAGCATCTTAGACCTTCAAATTCGTGGTTAAACAATCAATTAGGACCATTTTCATGTGTTTATGCCCCTGGATCATGCTTGGGCCGTAAACACACATATAAGGGGTTTTTGAGCCTTTAAACCCTTCCAATCGACCTTTGGAGCTTAAATATGGCTATATGACTTAATATACTGGACTTAGAACACCTTGAAATGAATTTTTGGAGAGTAAACACGAGTTTACTGCCCAAGAACATACTTGGGCCATAAACTCACCTTTATGGAGAGTAAACTCATATTTGGGTGTTAAAATGCCACTTACACACCTCATTAGCCTTGGAATAAATTCTAGAAGCAACCACCAACAAGTTAGGGACCTTAAACTCGATTAAAACAACTCCATAAGGAGTTCACGGCCGTAAACCACTCATACATGGGTTCCTGGGCCGTAAACTCCTATAAAGGGGTTAAATGGTGCCCTAAACTCACCCCTTGACTTGTAAAAATGAGTAGAACCACTTATGATTAACCTATGGCCTGCAAAACAAATAATGAATGTGTTGGTGAGATTTTACGGCTGTAAACTCATAGTTTACTGCCGTAAACTCACAAAATAGTCCATATGTTTGAATTAGTCCCTTTCTAATGCCTTAGAACAAAACCTAGCATCATCCCTCAATTGGTAAAAGGCCATTTAGCACTCAAGAACCTCATCCATGAGTTTACGGCCGTAAACTCATGGGTATGAGGTGTTTAGGGCCGAAATATCTCCAAAGAGTTTACTCTTGAAGAGTAAACTCCTTATCCAAACCATACATGTCACCGAGTCACTCGAAACACTTGAGTTGAAGTGTTTTCGCGACTAAAAATGTATATCCTCTATAAATTAGTGATTTAAATCTAATTAGATACTATTGTGTATCATTTCATATTACATAGGAACCTCGCACGTTTTCAAGCCCCGATTCGACGTTTAAACATCCTAGTCGACAGATTTCTAGTCCGGTGAGTTCATACCCCTTAATGAACCTTTTAAATGTTTTTACATGTTTTAGGGGGGATACAAGTACATTACTACATGTTTTATTATCAAATCATATGTGATTTGAAATCTATCATCAAAAGGGATTACTTTACAATTTTAGATACTTGCCAATAAAACTGTTATAACTAATTATCAAATGCGCCTTTACGGTTAAATTATTCTTAATCTGTTTTCAAAACTATGTTCCAACTACTTTTCTTTTTAAAAATATATCTACATAAATAAGTTCATATAAATAAGACTTGAAGGACTTAGGATCGATAGCTGGCCTTATTTACTGTTCTTGTTTGATGTGGTTTTAGGGTATTGGTTGTCCGTCCGACAGTCGTTAAATTCTTAATAATATATTATATATATTTTTGTAGATATGAATGTTTTTATCTTATTCATTACTACTATTGATCAGAAGCAGGAATTCACATACTCTATTTAACTATAATAGGTATAGTTAAGACTACTACTAGTTACCTCTACTACTACTATACATACCATAAACAGTTAATATTACAAGCTAATGCAATTATAAGGGAACACTCTACTTACTACACTAAAATACTATCATACTAAAGCATAAGAGAATTCACTAATACAAAGTATATCACACTATCTCTCTCTATAAGGCACTCTACTATACTTACACCATGTGACCAGGGCTTCCCGAAAGGAAAGCAACAGTATATGTATAGATCTATACGAAATTGACACTATTACATTCCGACTGATATCTATAGTCTGAGCCGACCAGGCCCAGGGGTGACACTACACTACTTCACTACGCATGACCGGGAGGGTCATCGGTACTCTACTAATTCATAATTGGTCACATGAGAAGTTAAACTTATATCCAAATACATACACTAAGACTTAATATCTGAACTAAAAATCCCGAAGTAATTAATGATCTATTACTAACTAAAGTTACAACACTACTACTATTAGCAAGCATAACTTTTCTTCAGTCGTATTACGTACATGAGATTTAATACTACACTTTTACAATGGAAAGTTTCAACAACACTACTTTTACACACTAGAAAGATTGACTTACAAATGTACTTTCTGGAAAATATAGGATTTTCTAGGGATTTCTACTACTCATAAATATAAATTTCATTTTTTATACTATAAATCTGCAAACACTTTTATACTTCAATGACACTAAATTCTTATGAACTCACCAGCTTTATGTTGATATTCGTTTTCAAAATAACTTGTATCCTCAGGTCAAAGATAGACAGGTACAGGGCAGCTTTTGGAAGAAGATGGAGCATATACAAGACTCATCTTTTTGTTTTGTTATACTTTTGGTGTCTATTAACTTTACAGAACACAATTGTAATTAATATCACTATATATATATATATATATATATATATATATATATATATATATATACACACACACAATGGTTGTTGTTTCTTGTTTTTACTATTATGCAATTGTAATGATACTGTACATGACGTCCTCCACCCCAGAACGTATTCCGCCGTTCTCGGTTTTGGGGTGTGACAGCACCTCATGCAACCAGAACTCACACTTGGAGAAAAAAGTCTCTCCCTCATCAGTGTCTCCAACACCTCTCTCAGGTGCTCCTCATGCTGTTCCTGAGTCTTGGAGTCATCCAAGATGTCATCAATGAAGACTATTACAGACCGAACCAACATCAATCTACACACGCGGTTCATAAGGTCCATGAACACGGCTGGAGCATTGGTGAGCCCAAACGACATCACTACAAAAACATAATGACCATAGCGTGTCCTAAAGGTGGTCTTATGCACATCATCATCCCTGACTCGCATCTTTTGATACCCTGACTGTAAATTAATCTTGGAGGACCAAGATACTCCCTGAAGCTAGTCAAACAAATCATCTATCCTCGGAAGTAGGTAACGGTTCTTTACTGTTACCAAGTTCAGCTCCCGGTAGTCTATACACATCCGATGTGACCCGTCCTTCATCTTCACAAACAGGATCGGGGCTCCCCATGGTGAACTACTTGGCCTGATAAAACCCTTTTCTAGCAGCTCTTGCAGCCGCGTAGACAACTCCTGCATCTCGGGAGGAGCCAACCGATAGGGTGCCTTGGCTATTGGAGTTGCACCAGGACCCAAGTCAATCCTGAACTCCACCTGTCTCTCCAAAAGTATCCCAGTTAAATCCTCCGGGTGTACGTCCGGGTACTCTCACACTACCGGTACATCATCAACTATTGTCTTACCTTTCTCCCGGGTATCCATGACATAGGTAACGTATCGTGAGCAACCCTGCTAAAGATGGCACCTCATTCTAGCTGCTGAACATAAGACTGGTCTGCACTGTGGCCTCTCGCCCTAGATCACTAACACTCCCCCACTAGGAGTGCGAACCCTCACTAGCTGCTGCTCACAATTAATCACTGCCCTACTGGGCTCAACTAATCTATGCCCACTATAACCTTATTCCCACGCAGGGGAATAGGAACCAGGTCTACTAAAAACTAATGATCGAATAGCTGCAACGTACATCCTCTATGAACCCTTGTGACCCTAACGGTCCTGTCATCTGCTATATCCACATCCAGTGGACAACCCAACTCCCCGGAGCTCCTACAAATCGCTTGTTAAGCGCAAGCGATACAAAAGATCAGGTAGCACCCGAGTCAAATAGTACCAAAGCTGATATAGCATTCACTAGGAATGGTTCTATAATAAAACACATAAAACATGAGTGACAATCAAAGTAAATAAAGAGATAAAGAGAGAATACGTACCGGGAGCTGCACGTGCCTCCTCAGCAGTCAGTTGAAAAGCTCTGATCTTCGTTGTTGGCACCTTAGCTCAACCTTGACGCCCATCTGTAATTGATATTTGCATAATTAGACATATGTTTAGCATATATTTTTATTCATTTTTAGCTAATTATATGCATAATATTGACAAAAGGTACTTAATAATGCTTAAATTATGTTTTCAGTCCAAGAGATAGCTTTGGAGCAAAAAGGAGCAAATAGAGACCAAAGGTTCCCGAAGAAAAGTCAAAAATCCTTGCCGTACAAGGATTCCATGCAGCTACTCGGTGAGCCCACGACCTACTCGCCAAGTACCCCTGTTTTGTGATAACTATAAATAGAGCCTCTTAATCTGAATTAAAGATTTTTCTGGCTTCCTTGGAGAGTGAGAAATGATTGGAGAAACCCTCGAAGACCTAAAGAACCCTAGTCTTTGATCCTTTAAAGCTTGGATGCGAATTAGGTTATATTTTTTACGTAATCTCGGATTGCATTATGTTTAGTTTAATTGATTTTGTTTTTAAGCTTGTTTATCTTGTAATCATGAGATAAACTCGGATAGCTTCTGTTTAGGAAGAACCTAAGTACTCCTATGGTTTAATTGATAATTTAGTTAATCGTTTATTGGTGATTTCATTAAATTAATTTTGTTAAAGAACCTTATGTATTGATTACAACTATTTTCTGTTAGTTGGAAGACAATTAAGCTGCATAAACATCTCTTAATTGTCAACCTCATATGTTTATGTGACAACTTTATCATATGTCTAGGAATAATGAACATGAAACTAGAATTAATAAGAGAATAGGTAAATTAATGTGTAAGCTTGTTTGAAAAACCAACAAACAAGAGGTTAACTAAATCACCCACTTGATTAACCAATTACAAATCTTATTTAATCCAAATAATTGAACTAGGGAATTAATTACCTTATACAATTGGCCACTACATGAATTAATTAATTATCTAAAGGTTAGCATTAGTGAATACGAACCTAACCACTATAGTTGGTAGCCAATAACAATTAATATATTACTTTACTATACAAATAACCATAGGAGTGAATTGGTTGGACCTAAATAGAAGCTCTTTATCAAAATTTGGAGATTTTTTACTTGATAATTTTTGTTAAAACTAGTGTTAGGTGTTAGTTTAAGTTTCTAGTCTTGTAAAACTAGAGAAAAAACCTTTACTCTTATTATTTGCATAGTTAAAATTAGTTATTACTTTAATTTCCGTTCCCTGAGTTCGCCACTCTACTTATTCATCTATACCACTAAAAGACAGGTTCACTGCCTTTGTGTGCTAAATTTTGACGAGTTATAATCACTCTTTGATCGATTAGATCTTTGCAATAGGTAGATAATGAAAGTAAAACAATGAAACAATACTCAAGAATGGATTTGAATGTGTTGAATGATTAGAACGTTCAATCCTCAACAGAGCTCGATAAAGAAATTCCGCTGTAGAGGATTCTAGGGTTCCAAAAGAGATCTGCTTAAATGACACATAAAACCTAACGATCTATCAGTTATCAAAAAGATGCATGCAAACATCTATTAATACACAAACCCTAGTAAAATAAGATACGGATGGACAGGCCCATGCCGTATACAAGATGGGCTAGGAAGCGAGCCCAAGACGCAACACCAAGTACCCAACAATCTCCCCCTTTGCGTCAATTGGGGCGAGACCTCACTCCAGCTTACTTACCCCCGCAGCACTGGCTTTCTTTACGGTCTTGAACAGGCAGGGGATGATAGCAAGAAGTGTTTGTCGGAAGTGAATGTACCAATTTATCATATCATTGAAGTACTTTTTATCACTATCCGAGTTCTGCTTGCAACGATTGATGATACCCAGAACATGCTCCAAACAGGTAGTGGTGTAAAGATGTTTGTCAGCCAAAGCAAATAGGCATTTCTGACCTTCTGCCCTGGTGAACATGACTGAGTTCTGTTTCAGATCAATCTTTCCCATCTTCATTCGGTTTATATCACTTGCAGAACCGACTGGAGTGATGATGGGCTTCTTCCTCAGAACATTAGCAACCTCTTGATCAAGCTTAGCCACCTCCAAAATATAGCAAACTAACATTCTCTTGAAATGGTCTATGATCGGACCATATTCTGCTTCATTGACAAGAAGAATGTTGTGCAAGACAATCCAATCATGAGGGTTTAGGTTGGGAAGATCAGCCAGAGAGATGGAATGCTCGGATTTGTCAGATCCCCTCAAGACCTTGAATCTAACATTAACGAAATTGCATTCACGAACAGGTTTGAGAACCTGAACGTTTGTTATCTTCTGTGCGCTCCATGTCTGGTACTGAGGTTGAGCAGTCCTCAGATAATAGTCTATAAGCTCCCTATCCACCTTCGGGTGAGGATGGGGAACTTCAGCTATATGAGCGAATGCGTGGAAGATAAAGGCCTTTCGGGTCAGGGGCATGTCGAACTGGGAATCGAACGAATTGACACGGTCTAAGGAGATGACCGGTTCTAACCAAAGAGTGCAAGGGGAATCAATGGCTTCTTTGATAAGTACTTCGAGAGTCCAAGGAGGAAACAAAGTTTTCCTGCTTTCAAAGAGATCATGAGCCTCCTTTATCTTCCTCTCCTTGGCCTCGGCTTCCCTGACGATGCGAGCGTTTTCATCCAGCTCTCTCTCTCTGGTCTGTTTCCTGACTAAGCTGGCAATCGGTTCTTGATCATCACTTTCATCACTGTCGTCAACAATCTGTTTGGCTTTGGTTTGAGCACTCAAACCTGATGAAGGAACAGGTGTTGGTTTGGGTGCTTTCGGAGGGACAAGTGATGAAAATGGAAGTGATTGAGCTTTGGAACTTGGAGGGGGTTTCGGTTGAGCTGTGGACTTCTTTTCTCCCCCTTGTTTTGGATGGTCCTCCTGCTCAGGAATGCCTTCAATACGGCTAAGCAGGGAAAGAGCAGGATTGAGCTTCTCTGCAAGACTACGCCTCACCGAATAGTTGAGAATCGGATCATGGGCTTTAATAATGTTAGACAAAGCTCCGTGGACATCTGAAACACAACTCTTGACCACAGCTTTCTCAGACCAAAGAGAATCGATCTCCTTCACGGCTTGGGAGAGCTGATGAGTTGCCAGAGTAAGCTCAGAAGACTTTCGAGCAAGCTCTTCCTTTGTGGTGGATTCGGCGGCAAGAGTGGCTTGGAAGGAAAGAAGACGATCCGCAACCGAAGACTGAAATGATTGGTTGTCTTCTTTGAGTTTCTGGCGGAAGCTGGCAAATTGGTCTTTCTCAGTTTCGAAGGAATAGACCAGCTTCTCCACAACGGTGCGGATCTTCTTAGTGTTTGTTTCTAATGCCGCCTGCAAAGACTCCAGCCAGATCTGGACGTCTTGAAATAGTTTTTCGACTTTTTCGGTTGCAACAACACTAGCCTTCATGGATTTATCAATAGCAGTAGTAGCTCAGCTGATGGAGGCTTCGTGTGCTTTGGAAAGAGACTCCACCATCCCCTGAATGGCAGCCTCCGAAAAGTGAGATGTTGAGGAAGAGGAAGAAGCCACAAGATTGTCAATCTTCTCGTGGAGTTCCTTGATGTGCTTTTTAGTTACTGGAGCATCATCATCATCATCACTTTGAAGTTGGTAGGGGATGTAGTAGATGGAATAAAAAACGGTATCCTCCCCTCCCAAAAAGGTTTCGGTTTCAGCAGATGGAGTGGGAGATAAGGGTGCGGTGGGTGGTTCGGTAGTGGTAGTGGGTTCGGGAACGGAAGTGGGTTCAAGTTGTGAAGTTGGAACCCTCATATCAGATATGTTGGTTGGAACCTCACTGGTGGTAGTTTTGGTGGCTTCTGTGAAAAGTGGTGGGGGAATGGAAGTTGTTGTGGTTGGAAGAGAAGTAGAGGTAGTTATGGGGGGAATAGAAATAGGGTTAGATATGGAGGGAATGGAAATGGAGGAGGTTATGATGGGAATGGAAGAGGTTATGGTGGGAATGGAAGAGGTGGTTTTAGGAGAAGGGGAAGGAGGTTTTGATGAAACATGTTCCTCATGAGCAGGCGAGTGAGGAGGAGTTTCGCCTCTAGCCGACTCATCTGAGTCAGAATGGTTCTCTTCTGAATCGCTGGAGGAAGAAGAGAGAATAAGTTTCCTCTTTGGCTGTACTTTCTTCTTCTTCGCTGGTGGGGAAAGATATGTTTTTGAGGGTTTTCGCTTCTTAGGAGAAGGACCCTTTGCCCCCTTTGCTGCTTTCTTGATCTTCCCTTTCTCGGGTTTCTTCCCTCTAGCAACAGGTTTATCTGCATCATTAATGGACTGAACCATTTCTGCAGAAAGTTCCCTTGGACCTGAAGGACGAAAGTCCTTGTAGGCCTTCATTATTTCACTCTCCTTGGATACCCCAGCGGACATAGAATCCGGAATGGATCCGACGAAAGAAAACTTGGTCGGATCGGTAATAATGATCTTGGTGGTGTGGAAGACACTGATGGTGGAAAGAAGGGAACCTGCAACAGTGGGAAAATGAAGTTTATCCATGGCCCACTTGGTGATGAGTGTCCAGAGTCTGGCGTAAGACACCTCAGTGTGGCGAGAGGAGGAGGCTAGGCTCTGAATGAGTTGCTGCCAGAGAACCGAGCCATAGTCGAGGTTGAGGCCATGATATAGACCATAGAGAATGATCATGAATAACTTGTTGGCCCCATCAGAACCAGAACTGCGCTCGGAGAGCCCTTTGAACAGAATGGTGAAGAAACCATTCCATGGAGGAGGGAGACACGACTTCTTGAACTTAGTGACCGTCGTGAGAATCTCCGTGTAGCCCATGTTGTAGAACATCGAAAATAATTGTCCTACGGTGATGGAATCGGGATTAACCCTAGATTCATCGACTTCAAAACCTAGGAGCCAACGGAATCGTTGCTTGGAGATGGAGGTCTTGTGAGAAAGAAGATCAAAGTAGATGCGATCCATTGATCTATCATAATGAGCTGTGGAGAAGACCTGGGAAAGGCATTCCATGGGCTCAACCTCGACCTTGGAAAGAGCGAGCACCAATGGAGAGTATTTGAGACACTCCACCATGGGATACATATAATTCTCGTAAGCTTTAGGGTTTAAATCGATCACCAGGCTCTGTTGAGCACGGATAGGAAGAATGTTGGTGCAGGAAGAAGTTTCCTGAACAGATGAAGAATCCGCCATTGTTGAATGTAGAAGATGATGAACAGTAAAGTAGAAATCGCTTGATTTTGCTCGTTTGAGTTTTGATTGTGGTAAGTTTGGAATGAAGCAGATGTGTTCCTTTTATACTGTGGGTAGAGGAGAGAGAAAGATCATCTCCCTAATCTTCTTGATACACGAAACGGTTTCGGATTTGACAGAAGCGTGACGGTTGGAACCCCCGATGATTACGCATGAGAGAGAAGAACTGTTCTGTTTTCCACGCGTGCCCGTCACTTCACTATTGAGGCCGTTACTCTGTCGGCTGAGTCAGCATCTTATCTGTTTAATAGTTGTCATCCAAACATAAGATTATAATGGAACCGAATGAGATTTTTGGAAAATCAAAGATTTTCGTGCATAGAGTGTGAAAGATAAGGAAATAAAGCAAGATATATGTGGGAATTTGTGATGTCAATATAGACACAAAACAGTTGATCCCGGGCACGAATCACTTTCTTCAAGGTCAAGAGAGACCTTAAAGTGTTTGTATGGATTCCCGTTGAATTACGATCAATCACTTTCTAAGAAGTGTTGAAAGGTATCTTTTTATAAGGCTTAAAAGGGTGGCTTTCGCTTCAGTTTAGATTTCCGGACCTTGACATAAGACTGAGACTAAATGAAGTACTTGTGAGACCGATGTGGTCTGTTGAACAAGTAGGCTGGATTATATATATAGTGACTTATTGAAGATGCGTGCTGGTGAAATCTCAAAAAATTAAACTGGATTCTAAGGGAAGAAATGTTATGGTAAATAACAATTTCATAAGAATCGCACAACCAAAAAGATATTTCATGTTGACCGTCAATTCATGTTAGGTATTAAATTTTGGGTTTCACTAAGCACGTAGTGACACGAGGCTTAGATCATAAACACAGAGATTGTGTAACCATAAACCTCAGTGGTTAATTCTGAGAGTCTCAAGGGTTACGATATGGGACCGAAATATGATGGAGAAAAGAATTGAGGTGGTGAAGAGAGACGATAGTACCTCTGCTGAAAATAGAGACCAAGCAGTAAACTCTTAACCCATATGAGAAAAGAGTAAGGTAGCTCAGGATTAGAATAAATGGAGCAGCTTGTTTGGGAAGACAAGGTTTGTATATACCTAGTCATTAAGGCTTTTATTGAAAATCAGTTGAGGCTTTGGACAACATGCAGCAGCATGCTTCTAGGGACGCTTAACTAGTTAGTATAAAGTATGAGAACCAAACCTGTCCCATCGATATTTAAACAAGAATGAAAGAAGAGAAAAAAAATATTTTTGGAGATTTTAAGTTTTTGAAAAGAGAAAAACCAAACAGAATAAATAAAAAAAATTTGAACTGAACCCGAAATGGATTGAACGCTCGGTTCATTTCGGTTCCTTAAAAAAAATATTTTTGGATTTTTGGAAAACAGCTTTACAAAAGTTTACAACCATAGACAACACCTTTTTGATATTGAGCGAAAATATGTGCAATGGGACCGAACCCGAAATAGACCGAGCGTTCGGTTCATTTCGGCTCCCATGTGAACCGAACCCGAAATAGACCGAAAGTTCGGTTCATTTCGCTTCTAACTTTTAACTTTGGGATGGTGTTTTTGGTACCGATTCTGATTCCATCATTCCTAGACCATGAAAGATTTTATTGAAACTTGCTTCAGGTAGGGCTTTGGTGAAGATATCAGCCAGTTGATCAGTGGTTCGAACAAAGTGAATTTCGACATTTCCATCCTCCACATGATCCTTGATGAAGTGATACCTCAGTGCTATATGCTTGGTCTTAGAGTGTTGCACTGGGTTATGATAGATCCTAATTGCACTTTCTGAATCGCAATATAGTGGGATCTTTTTCATGTTGAGTCCATAATCTCTGAGCTGGATTTGGATCCATATGACTTGAGATGTGCAGGAGGTGGCTGCGATGTACTCTGCTTCGGCTGTAGAAAGGGAAACGCAGGTTTGCTTCTTTGACTGCCAGCTAACCAACTTCCCATCAAGGAATTGGCAACCCCCTATGGTGCTTTTCCTGTCTAAACCACATCCTCCAAGGTCTGCATCGTAGAAGGCTTGAACAAAGAAGCCTGAGTTGGATGGATACCATAGACCGAGAGAGGTAGTTCGCTTCAGATACCTGAGTATGTTCTTCACTGCAAGCATATGAGGTTCTCATGGGTTCGCCTGAAACCTAGCACAATAACATACGGAAAACATGATGTCAGGCCTGCTAGAAGTAAGATACATTAAGGACCCAATCATCTGGCGGTATAGCGTAATGTCAACTGTTGGTTTCTCCAGTGAAGGGGTGATTTTGGTGCCGAATTCCATTGGAACCTTGACCTTTGAATCTCCCATCATACCAAATTTGGCAAGAAGAGTTTTGGTGTATGCTTCCTGGTTGATAAAGATGCCTTCGGGTCCCTGTCTAATATTTAATCCAAGGAAAAAGTTAATTGGACCCATGGAGCTCATTTCAAATTTAGTCTCCATCAGCTTTCTAAATTCAGCTGTTAAGTTGGGATTCGTTGAGCCAAAGATGATATCATCGATGTAAATTTGTACAATCATAAGGTGGTTGCCTTCCTTTTTACGAAAGAAGGTTGGGTCAACCGAACCTTGTTTGAATTTAGACATCTTTAAAAACTTTGTTAGCATTTCATACCAGGCCCTAGGAGTTTGTTTCAGACCATAAACCACCTTGTGCAGAATATAGCAATGATTTGGGAACTTCTCATTGACAAAGCCAGGAGGTTGCTCCACGTAGACTGTTTCTTCGAGTTCTCCATTCAGAAAAGCGCATTTGACATCCATTTGGTAGACCTCGAAGTGTTTGTGTGCTGCATAGGCAAGAAATATTCGAACAGATTCCAGCCTTGCAACTGGAGCGAAAGTCTCTTCATAGTCAATTCCTTCCTCCTGACAGTATCCTTTCACTACCAGACGTGCTTTGTTTCGTATCACATTCCCTTCCTTGTCCATTTTGTTCCTGGATACCCATTTGAGACCAACAACTGATGCATTTTGAGGAGTTGGAATGAGGCGCCAAACTTTATTCCTTTCAAATTCATTCAGTTCGTCTTGCATAGCTTGAACCCAATCGGAGTGATCAAGAGCAGTGTTAACTGTCTTTGGTTCAACTTTTGAAACGAAGGAATTAAAAATACATAATTCTACTTTTGAAAATAAGGAAGTTTGTTTTGCCTTAAGTTGTGATCGGGTCAGAACCTTTTAAGAAATATTACCCACAACTTGAGAGACAGGATGATTTCTGGTCTATTTGACGAGAGGAGGGTAATTTGGATCATAGGATGGATCCAATTCAGCGTTTACCATCTCTTCTGGTTCGGATTGACTTTCATCGTCATAAAGCATATTGGCATACTCCCCCTCGAATGATGAGCTTTCTGGTGCAGTGGGACTTTCGGGTATACTAAAGAGTTCGGGTGCTTCTGTGCCTTCAGATGCTGTGGAGTGTTCGGGTGCTACAGTACCTTCTGGTGCTGTGGAGCGTTTGGGTGCTACAGTACCTTCGGGTGCTGTGGAGCGTTCGGGTGCTACAGTACCTTCGGGTGTTGTGGAGCGTTCGGGTGCTACAGTACCAGAGTGCTCCCCCTCAACTGAAGCATTGGAACTGGATACTCGTTCATTCATTCGCCTTGTAGCATCTTCTACTAGTTGCTTCAGATGATCTACCTTGTTATCTGTTGCGCTGGCTTCCGAGTTAATGGCCTTCTCTGGTTCATCAAATAACTCGACAAACTTCTCAAAGAGATTTGCAATTGATACTGTGACTTGAACTGTTTGAGGAAATATTTCACCAGTTGTGTCTACGTTGGCCTTTAGCTTTTTGACATAGCTATCATCAAAGGTACTAAATAAGTTTCTTCTATTTTCCTCGAATGTTTGTTTAATACCCTGTACGATTTAGAAGTGAGAGAATAGCCCAGAAAAATTCCTTCATCGGCTTTGACATCAAACTTGTTGCGATGTTCTTTAGAATTGAAGATGAAGCACCAGGAACCGAACACATGGAAGAATTTTGTTGGATAAGGTGTCTAAGTCCATAACTTATTTGGTATATACTTGACCCGACCGGCATGGTCCATTTGGGTTGCATCTCATCCAAACTATTATGGATAATTTTATGAGAGTTATACACATATGTTTATTAATATATTAGGAGTTATAATATATTAATATGAAGTTACGTTATTTAATTAGTTTTAGTCTTAAATTAATTATGAATTAATTTAGAGATTAAAAGGAAGACTAATTAGATTATGTGCTATTTGTTTTATATAGTGTGGGTTAATACTCATTTGTTAATGGGCTAGGCTTATGTGGAAGTCCATGGATGATCCATGGAGCTTTTAACCCATGGATCCTTGGAAAGGAAAAGACATGGGTTATTAGGGTTTCACTCTAACCATGCACACTATATAAGCATGCTTATGGAGCATGAAATGGAGCCTAAGAGAAAACTAGTGAACTAGTGTGTGTGTGTGCATGTGTGTGGCCGATTTTATACAAGGGTGTATACTCTCTCAAAGTTTTCCAAGAGTTTGTGGTGTTTGTGATTCCATTTGAGGCATTCACACTATTGGTGCTTGGCCCTCAAACTCCGTAGAACCAAACTCACCAAAAGGTATGTAATCTCTTCTAACTCTTTTATGTTGAAATGTTCCCCATGCCATGTTAGATAGGTTATAAACCTTGGAAAATTATTATTTTGCATGTATTTAGACAAACATAGATCCAAGGTTTATTAGGGTTGCATGCACACTTAGGAAGTGTTAGATTGCTCAAAACCCAACAGTGGTATCAGAGCCTAGGCTTGCTTGTTTGATACTTGATGCAAAATAGTGAAAAAAGTCGAAATTGTTGATGTCTGCATGGTGGACTCGCCGAGTCCATTGGGGGGACTCGACGAGTCCAAGGAAAACTTCAACCTACTCGACGAGTCAGTTCATGCACTCGACGAGTAGGATCGAAAGAGTGCAGTTTTTCGAGTTTTGCTGCAGGAAATGGACTAGAAACATTACCCTAAACTGTTTTGGTGTTATAAAACTTATTTTAGTTGGTGTAATGGTTGTTCTAATCCATTTACAATATCATATATCAAAATTCCATGATTTTATGTGTTCATATAATTCTTGAATTTTTGATGATCATGTTCATGTTCTTATGAATTTAGAAAATGATAGGAATTACTTACTGAATTGTTTAGGATTAATTCTTTATCATTTATGTGTTTTAATGGAGTTCATAATTTGTCCTCAAGTTATGGATTTCCAAAGGTCACTCTTATTTAACACACACTTAAAACACATAAGTTACATGAAAATGAAGAGTCTTCATTTTTATGAACCTTTAATTCCTAAGTTATGAAATGAAGAGTTTTGCAAAGTTACAAAACTTGCCCTCAAGTTTTGGAATTTGTAAAGTTTCACACACATTAATAAACTTTAATTCCAACCCTTAGAGTTTTTATAGTTAAAATTCAACCCTTATACTATTTATAACATTAATGGTTAATTATTATATATATGTATAAGAATAAGTCGTTTTACCGTTAGTAGGCCTCATTCACGAAGCCGGTCTATAAGGTGGGTATAAGGTTGTTGCCTATAAAATGGCGACTTAATGGGTGTATACTCTCACCCACCGCTTGCTTGATCGGTGGAGGGTCGTTAGCCGAACGGGTAGAACAATGACTTTAAATCCTCATTAAAAGTATAATGAATATTATAAAGTAACTAAACTCTTTTAATTCCCAATATTAGTTATTTTAGGAAAAATGTGAACATGGCGCTAGTCCATGGAATTCATACATTGTACCTTACGAAGTCGTTGGTGGAGCATGTGTGGTTAACCGGCACACTAACTAGGACTAGTAAGGATCACGAAGGGTGACTTAATGTTTGTCATAGATCAATGGAGCGTGTGCGGTTAACCGGCACATTGATTAGGTGATAATATTAAGGGTACCAAGTGAATTAGCATGGTTATTCACACATTGTTTTGTGATCCTCGGCATCCCAGTCACAAAACTTGAAGGGCACAATCGAGATTGAAACATGCCATTGAAAGGTTCAATGAATCTCAAAAGAATCTAGGAATTTCAAATCCAATTAAACCTAATAAATCATTTCGTTTTCATGGTGGAAATTGGTGAATCGACATTCACCTACCTTTCAAATATATTATTACTTAGATTACGGCATCCCTCTTCTAAGTTTAATATATTGTGATTAGATCCTAGCCTTAATATTACATTTGGGTGTCTTATTAAGGATCCTATATATATCTAATCTAAACTTACTCTCTTTTCAGATGTCTTCCAACACTAATGCTTCATGCTCTAACCCAACTGGTTCTTTCTCTCTCATGAATCTTTGTGGGAGGGTCATCTTTGATGGTTCCAACTTCATGGATTGGATTAGGAACATCAAGATGGTTACTCGTTATGAGGACAAAGAATATGTCCTCGATAAGGAGTTAAAAGAACTTGATGAGTCTACTGCTACTCCTGAGGAGATCGCTGAATTCAGGACTCATGAGAGAGATGCTACTAAAGTGGCATGTATCATGATGGCCACAATGACAGCCGAGCTCCAAAAGTCATATGAAGATTTCTACCCTTTTGAGATGCACCAAGACCTGATGGAAAGGTACCATCAGAGTGCTCGTCAGGATCGGTATGAAATAATCTCCTCCATAATAACTACCCGCATCAAGGACGGTGAATCCGTCACGGGCCACATGCAAAAGATTCAAAGGTATGTGGACCGTTTGCTGAAGTTGAATGTTAACATCCCCGAGGAGTTGGCAATTGACATCATTTTGCACTCCTTTCCTTCTTGTTATGATCATTTTTGAATGACATATCATATGAACAAGGAGGAAGTTACCCTCAGCAAGCTTCAAGGACTCTTGAAGACCGTGGAATCCGGTCTTAAGGGTGAGGCGGTTGTTACCTCTACTACTCCTACTCCAACATCTACCCCTATTTTAGCTATTAGGCAAGGCAAAGGGAAGAAGAGGAAGCACCCTTCGAAGGGTACCAAGGGAAAGTCTCTTGAAGGATCCTCATCAAAGACCAAGTGCGGTTCTGTCACTCCTTCTGCCATTCCCAAGGATGTTGAATGCTTTTATTGCCATGAAAAGGCACACTGGAAGCGAAACTGCCCTAAGTACTTGCAGGATCTAAAGGATGGGAAAGTGAAACACACCCATGCAGGTATTTACACTATATTGTCTAATTACTCAACATATTCTAACCCTTGGGTGCTTGATACAGGATGTGGAATTCACATATGTTCTGATTTGCAGGGCCTAAGAAGAAGTGAGGACGTGGAGCACGGGAAGATAAACTTAATCATGGGGAATAGGAAGGCTTCACCTGTTTCCAAGATTGAATTTTATACTTTGTTTCTTAATAATGGGTTAAAATTAGATTTGAATAAATGTGTGTACTCATCTGAAATGGTGAGGAATATTATTTCTTTTCATGCTTTGTACAAACAAGGTTTTACCTTTTCGTTTGATAATGAATGTGGTGGTATTAATGCTTTCTTTAAAAATGTGTTTTATTCTAAAGCATTACCTTGTGATGGTGTGTATGAAACTGTGTCGATTGTAGACAACTTAGGAAATAATGTGTTGTATATTGATTCTTCTACTAGACTAGATAAAGCATCATTGTGGAATTGTCGTCTTGGACATGTAAACAAGAAACGCATAGGCCAACTCCAAAAGAGTGGAGTCTTGGAATCATTTGACCTTAAATGGGATGATAATTGTGAATCTTGTCTACTTGGAAAGATGACAAAATCACCCTTCAATGGAACTTGTGAGAGGGGTGAGGGTTTGTTGGACCTAATACATACTGAGGTATGTGGGCCATTCAAAACCGCCACAAGGGATGCTAATCGGTATTATGTGACTTTTATTGATGATTTTAGTAGATATGGGTATGTCTACTTAATCAAACATAAGTCAAAAACCTTTGAAAGGTTTAAGGAATTCAAACAGGAAGTAGAAAATCAATTGGGCAGGAACATTAAGATGCTTCGATCCGATCGAGGTGGTGAGTATCTTAGTACCGAGTTCCTTGACTATCTTAAGGAGTGTGGGATTGTCTCACAATTGACTCCTGCTAGGACACCACAACTGAATGGTGTAGCTGAGAGGCGTAATCGAACTTTGTTGGACATGGTTCGCTCTATGATGAGTCGAGTTTCGTTACCAATCTCTTTATGGGGGTATGCCTTAGAGACTGCCGCCCATATCCTTAATCTATTCCCTACAAAGAAGGTTACCAAAACACCTCATGAGATGTGGACTGGGAAGGTTCCCAATTTGGACCACATCAAAATTTGGGGTTGCGGAACTTTCATGAGGCGTGAAACTCATGATAAGCTTGAACCCCGAAGCGAAAGGTGTATTTTCATCGGCTACCCACAGAAATCCTTCGGTTACCTATTCTACAAACCCAGTGAGAATGTGGTCTTTGTAGCACGAAGAGGGATCTTTCGCGAGAAAGAATTTATAAGCCAAGGAGACAGTGGGAGGCAGATTGATCTTGAAGAAATTCAAGAATCAGTTGGTGAAGGAACCTCAGACACTAGCAATCAACCTGAGGAGGAAACTCCTGTTGATCCAGCTGACGAGTCTGTACCTCGAAGGCGTTCTACACGGGTTAGGAACACACCTTCGTTTTATTATGGCTTCCATATTACTACGGAAGGTGATACGTTTATTAGTGATAGTACACTGGTAAATTTGGATGAACCCAGCAGTGTTAAGGAAGCCATGGCAGGCCCGGAGTCTGCTAAATGGAAGGAGGCTATGGACAGCGAGATACAGTCCATGTATGACAATCAAGTTTGGAACTTGGTTGACAATGTACCAGGCCGTAAAACAGTCGGGTGCAAATGGATCTTCAAGAAGAAGACAGACATGGAAGGAAAAGTGCATACTTATAAGGCTCGACTGGTTGCGAAGGGTTTTACTCAAACTCAAGGTATGGATTATGATGAAACCTTCTCGCCGGTAGCAAAGATTAATTCTATTAGGATTATGTTAGCCATTGCAGCATTTCATGATTATGAAATATGGCAAATGGATGTCAAAACCGCTTTCCTTAACGGAAAGTTGGCTGAGGATGTATACATGAATCAGCCAGAGGGTTTTGTCAGTGCAGAGTACCCTAATAGAGTATGCAAGCTTGAGAAATCCTTTTATGGATTAAAACAAGCATCTCGTAGCTGGAATCTTCGTTTTGATGAGAAGGTAAAAGAGTTTGGCTTCTCGAGAAGCGAAGATGAGTCTTGCGTGTATGTCAGAGCTAGTGGGAGTATAGTTAGCTTCTTGGTACTGTATGTGGATGACATACTACTCATAGGAAATGACATCCCAACCTTGCAGGAGGTTAAGTCCTGGCTTGGGAAGTGCTTTGCTATGAAGGACCTAGGGGAGGCTACCTATATCCTAGGGATAAGGATATTAAGAGAAAGGAGTAGAAGACTAATTGGACTTAGTCAGAGTATCTACTTGGATAAGGTGTTGAAAAGGTTCAACATGGAGAATTCCAAGAAAGGAGATTTACCGATCCAAAGCAATACCAAACTGAGTAAGAGTCAAAGTCCGAGTACAGAGGCAGAGATAGCTGAGATGAGCCAATTACCGTATGCTTCCGCAGTTGGCTCGATCATGTATGCTATGACTTGTACCCGTCCTGATGTGGCATTTGCTTTGAGCATGGTCAGCAGGTATCAGGGGAACCCTGGCAAGGCTCATTGGACAGCGGTAAAGAACATTCTCAAGTACCTGCGGAGGACTAAGGATTGGATCCTTACCCTTGGTGGCAGTGATGACTTGAGAGTATTAGGGTATAGTGATGCTGGTTTTCAGAATGATAGGGATAATTTCCGCTCTCAGTCGGGTTGGATCTTTACCTTAAATGGAGGGGCAATTTCTTGGAAGAGTTCCAAGCAGGAGACGGTGGCCGATTCGACTTGTGAATCAGAGTATATAGCAGCGAGTGAAGCAGCGAAGGAGGTGATATGGCTAAAGAACTTCATCGGAGACCTTGGACTTGTACCAGCTATTAAGGAACCTATAGAGATTTTCTGTGACAACAATGGTGCGGTTATCTTAGCCAAGGAACCAAGAGATCATGGCAGATCCCGACACATTGACAGAAAATATCACTTCATAAGACACAAGATTGAAGAAGGACTCCTTGTGACAAGGAGGATATCGTTGGATGAGAATCCTGCAGATCTCCTTACGAAGGGACTGACGAGGGTTAAGCATTTTCAGCATGTAAGACGCATCGGGCTGAGGGACGATATTAGTTTTACAGATTAGATAGTTTTCCTGAAACTTGTAAAATGTAATCGACGTTTGATGATGAATAAAATTTGAGATTTATTTATGAGTAAAGTGTTACTATCATTGTCAATTATTTACTATTGTTTCAGTTTTGCATGTTTTGACTTCTAGAATAATTAATTTATTCAAACCTCCACAATCGATCATACGTCGGAAGTAGGTATGAATCAAGATTGTCATGAATTGGGTTTGTAGATGCCTTAAAGGTGTTTAGACATGGCAATGGTTGTTGCAACATTTATGAGTACTCATAAGTTATGAGTATTGGTATAAACCCACGCTCACTTGTATCACTTCATGGAATTTATCTCGAGTGATCGTGAGACGATAACATCATATAAATCTTTAAACCTAGAGATATGAGTTGTTACCTATGAGTTGGTTGTGCATTGATTGCACGTAAACACATCAGTAACTTGATGTTATAAAACGTGCCTTTGTGTACAATTCAATAAGTAGTAGAACAAGCATATCAGTCGAAGTTTATCTGTTCCTTCTAGAAATAGAAGCGATATCTGGGCCCCTCGATGATTTTGTGTTGACCCATGTACCAGGCTTGGTCAGAACTATACCGATGTGTTCAGTGAAGTTCTTCGTCAAACAAATCGGAAAATCGAGAAACAACTGCTAGACAATAAGCAAGACATAGTTCCATGTGTTTGTCCGGCTGATATCATGAAAAACAGAGGATTATGTGATCACTTATCTAAAATGGCGCTTCATAGTTCAACAAAGTCTTCATAGTTCGAGGGAGTTTTCGAGAGCTACGATTGCTGGTTGGTTCCTGAAGTTATAGGCAAATATAGTTATTAGACTTATCCAAGTGGGAGTCTATTGGATAATGTGTCTAAGTCCATAACTTATTTGGTATATACTTGACCCGACCGGCATGGTCCATTTGGGTTGCATCTTATCCAAACTATTATGGATAATTTTATGAGAGTTATACACATATGTTTATTAATATAGTAGGAGTTATAATATATTAATATGAAGTTACGTTATTTAATTAGTTTTAATCTTAAATTAATTATGAATTAATTTAGAGATTAAAAGGAAGACTAATTAGATTATGGGCTATTTGTTTTAGATAGTGTGGGCTAATACTCATTTGTTAATGGGCTAGGCTTATGTGGAAGTCCATGGATGATCCATGGAGCTTTTAACCCATGGATCCTTGGAAAGGAAAAGACATGGGTTATTAGGGTATCACCCTAACCATGCACACTATATAAGCATGCTTATGGAGCATGAAATGGAGCCTAAGAGAAAACTAGTGAACTAGTGTGTGTGTGCATGTGTGTGGCCGATTTTATACAAGGGTGTATACTCTCTCAAAGTTTTCCAAGAGTTTGTGGTGTTTGTGATTCCATTTGAGGCATTCACACTATTGGTGCTTGGCCCTCAAACTCCTTAGAACCAAACTCACCAAAAGGTATGTAATCTCTTCTAACTCTTTTATGTTGAAATGTTCCCCATGCCATGTTAGATAGGTTATAAACCTTGGAAAATTATTATTTTTCAAGTATTTAGACAAACATAGATCCAAGGTTTATTAGGGTTGCATGCACACTTAGGAAGTGTTAGATTGCTCAAAACCCAACAAATTTAACATTCGGCTTCCTGTTGTTGACGATCTCATAAGGAGTGAGCGTGAATCGCTTATTGAGATATGACCTGTTCTGTCTAAAACAAGCTGCAGAGATAGCATCAGCCCAAAAATATAAAGGTAAAAAAACAAAACTTAGCATGGTTCGAGCTGCTTCACACAAACATCGGTTTTGTCTCTCGACAATTCCGTTTTGTTGAGGTGTGTAGGGAGCTGAGAAGTTGTGACTGGTTCCTCTTTCTGCCAAGAATTCTTCGAATTCTCTATTTTTGAACTCCAGCGCATTGTCGCTCCCGATGTTGCGAATGACTTTCTTCAGCTGTACTTCAACCTGATTGATGAACATCTTTAGCTTGTGAGTCGCTTCAGATTAAAGCTTCAGAAAGAACACCCATGTAAAACGCGAAAAGTCATCAACAATAACAAGAATGTACTTGCTACCGCCGATGCTTTCGATTGATGATGGACCACACAAATCAATGTGAAGTAACTCTAGTGGTTCAACAACTTTAGTGTTTATGATTGATGGATGACTTTGACGACTCTGCTTCCCCATTTCACATGCCGCACACAAATGTTCTCTATCGTACTTGAGCAATGGAAGACCACGAACATGACCTCCAGTGACAAGTTTGTTGATATCCTTAAAGTTGAGATGAGAAAGCCTTCGGTGCCACAGCCAACTTTCGTCAGATTGTGCTTTTGATAACAAGCAGATTGTTGGATTCCCTTTGATGGGTTTGAGGTTTAGGGGAAACATTTCACCTTTGCGCTCTGATTTAAGAATAACTCTGTTCGTTTGCTTCTCAATTATTTCCGAACCCTCATCATCAAATGAGACCTTGAGACCGGTACCTCCAACAAGATGAGATACACTGATGAGATTATGTTGTACTCCTTCTACGTATGCAACCTTCCTGGTTGTGAAATCACCGCTTGTAATCATTCCATAGCCTTTTATGGTTCCGAAGGAGTTGTTCCCGAACTTGACATTTCCACCGTTTGAAAGAGACCTGAATTCCCTTAGCTCTTCCTTCCTTCCTGTCATGTGATGTGAGCAGCCACTGTTGATATACCATTCTTCGTCAAACTGCTCGTCACTAATAACCTGCACAAATTAAGCAGATTTAGGAACCCAAAGTTTCTTGGGTCCACGTGAGCCTTTCACAGGAACAGGAGTAGTAGGAGAGATGTCAACAAAATATGTTCTTTTTATTAACGTTGTTTCATCTTTCTTTTTGATGGTGAAAACTTTAATTTTATTGGGATTTGTTGCTTTTGGTTTGGACTCGGATTTAACTGACGAAACCTTTGATTTCCCATTCAGATCAGTTGAAGATTTAGATTTTTGAGTTCGAACATAATTGGATTTAGAATGGGGTTGAGAAGAAGAATGATTGAAAGAATTAGAAGAGTTAGAATGAGAGAATTTAAACTGAGATGATCTCTTGACTTGATATTCTAGGTGACCCTTTCGGTTTTGATCATCAGTGGGACCGAACCTAGAATTTTGGTCTCTTTTTCTCTCTGAACCGAACCTTTGCTTTCGGTTGATGTTGTTTTCTGAACCGAACCTCTGCTTTCGGTTGACACTATTCTCTGAACCGAACTTCTGCTTTCGGTTGATGTTGTTTTCTGAGCTGAACCTCTGCTTTCGGTTGACACTGTTCTCTGAACCGAACTTCTGCTTTCGGTTGATGTTGTTTTCTGAGCCGAACCTCTGCTTTCGGTTGACACTGTTCTCTGAACCGAACTTCTGCTTTCGGTTGTTATTTCTCTCTTGTGGTCTAACAGTATTTTTCTCTGACTTTAAATTTCTATCACGATATGAGAAATAGGCATTTTGAGACTGCCAAAACTGTTTTCTTTCAGAAAGATTCTTTTTGTATCTCTGATTCCTTTGATGTTTTCGGTTTCTCATCTGCTTCGGCTGATGATGGATGTTCGCCTTTTGTTTTTGTTTTGTGTCAACAGGTCCACTTTGAACTGATGAAGATTCACTTGAATCCGCTTTTTCATTAGGGATATCTTTTGTACCACTGGTACTTGGTACGTCAAAGTTATCAGGCTTGTTCAGTGGCTCTGGAATATATCTTCCTTTTGTTTTCCAGGATGTTCGCTCTGACAGACCAACTGTTTCATCAGCATTGTCGATAGGGGTGACCAGAAGAACTCAACACAACCATCTGCATTATCTTCATTTACAATGGCTGTGAGTTCGGCTGTCTAATGTTCGGTTACACCTGTGACCTTATACACCTGATTTGGTGTTGTCCTTACCTTTTGGTAAACAACAGCCTTTTCTTCAAGGTTCGGGGACTTTTGTTGGGACAAGCGAGCAAACTCCACAGAATTTTCTGAGATAACATTTTTGTGGTTTTCGGGTTTGCTCTTGACAAACTCAGAACAGTCAACTTCATCCTCTACAGAAATTTCACTCATATCATCATCCTCATTAAGCTCAGATGCATTTTCAACATTAATTTTATTTTTTGAGCTCAAATTGGCATTCAATGAGTCAAAATTTTGTATGGTTTCGGTCCTTAAATTCAGCTTTTCATTTTCATCCAAAAGGTTTTTCAGCATGTCCTTATGGTCATTGGACTTTATGAAAGATTCAATTTTGTCTAGACCATACATATATGTCGGATTAACATCCTCAGACGAAACCACACTTTCACAATTGTATGCTTCAGCGTCGATTTCATCCTCCTTAAACTCAAGGAAGGGCAAAATCATACGATGAATTTTCTGCCCTATTTCACAGTTTAAATGAAGTTGAGTAATATTATTGTAAAGACGCTTAGCAATCAAACAAAAAACATTTCGCTGTTTTAAAAGTTTTAAATTGTCTCTTTGCAAATAAATGTTTTCATCCTTGGTTTTGATTAACTCCGACTCCTTCAGTTCGATCAACATCCTCCGTTCCTCACTCTTCGAAGACACCCTGCTTATTTGGTCAGTTAGGTTAGAATTGGTGACTCGAGTTTGAGTTAAACTGCTGTCTAGATGAGAGATTCTTGAATTAACATTTTTTAATTCTTTTTCATATGAGCATTGTGGGACTTTGAATGAAACAAAAACGTATTGTACCTTCTTGATCAGTTCATCAAGCTCGTTGAATTGCATGCTGAGCGGTTTTGCTGTAAAGCACATGTCCTGTTGCTCCTTCGTGTCTTCATTCCCACCATCTGTGTTGTATCCCCTCATCTGAGATACATCAGACACCATCAAGCATTTTCCACCTCTATCCTTCTCTTTTGCCACATAAGCCTTTCCATGAGAAGGCCTCCTAACTTCATCATCTTCAGAGTCGGATGACCAGACCTCCACTCCTCCGAACTCATCATTCGCTACCGAACCCTGCACAATTAAAGCATTCATAGAAGGGTTAGCAGTAGATTTCTTCTTCCTGATCTCATCCAGCTTTTTCAGCAACAAAGCTTCTTCATCTTTTTCCTCATCCTTTTCTACCATTTTCTTGAGGACACAATCTTTTGCATAGTGATTCTTTCCTCCACAGTAATAGCAGCTCACTCCCGAATCTCCTTCAGCTTTCGGTTCCTTCTTTGATTCTTCTGCCTTCGGTTCGTCTTTGACCTTTTCAGAACTATAACTTCCCTGCCAATTTTGGTTCTTATTGGTGGGAAATCTTTTCTTGATGAACCTCTTGGGGTTTGATACCATCATAGCATAGTCTTCAGAAGTAAGGTCATTGTCCTCCATGTTGAGGTCTTCATCTTCCACAACCGCTCTACTTTTGGATAGGAGGGCCAATGAACCCAGGCTTGAAACTACATTTTTCTCCTGTAGTACGATCTTTTCTTGAGATTTCAGAATGCCTACCAGTTTCGCCAGAGAATAAGATTTGAATTGCTCATGCACTTTAACTGTGGACACTACAGCTCTCCACTCAGATTTGAGGCCGTTCAAAAAAGTAACCTTCTGCTCAATTAACTTCCTTTCAATGTCATGTTTAATCATCTTGCTAAGAAGATGATTGAAGTGATCGAACGTTTGAGTCACGGTTTCTTCGGCTCCCTGCTTGAATTCACCAAACTCGGACAAGAGTAAGGTTTGAATGGAGTGTTCAAGATCTTCTTCCGTAGAATACAATTCTCGAAGCCTGTCCCATATTTCTTTGGCAGTAGTACACGAACTCACCAGCCTGAAAGTGTCAGATTGAAGAGCGAATCTGATTAATCTCAATGCTTTAATATTGCACTGAAATTTATCTTTTTCGTCTTGGGAAATATCTTTAACATCTTTCAAAAGATCATTATACTCCTTTTGAGTTTTAATAATCCTTGAAGTTGCAGAATGAGCGAAGGGTCCCGATACGATTGCTTCCCAGATGAGGTATCCATTGTCCTCAGATCCTATAACATAATCTTCAAAGTGATGTGCCCAGACTTCATAATCTTGGGTGTAAAGGATGGGAATCTTCGTTGTTGATCCAATGTTGTTCGAAATATTAATGGGATTGGATTGCGACTCGTCCATGCTTGATCGAATAACCTGTTTGAAAGATCAGACTTGTAATATATAATATTAGGGCAAAACAAATAAGTAATGAGATACGTCAATTATGGAGTGACGGCTCAATAAATATTAGTTAATGCAGAATAAACCCTAATAGCTTCTTTCACAGAAGAGATGTGTATGAATTACACAGCCTCCTGCTCTGATACCAATTGACGAGTTATAATTACTCTTTGATCGATTAGATCTTTGCAATAGGTAGATAATGAAAGTAAAACAATGAAACAATACTCAAGAATAGATTTGAATGTGTTGAATGATTAGAACGTTCAATCCTCAGCAGAGCTCGATAAAGAACTTCCGCTGTAGAAGATTCTAGGGTTACAAAAGAGATCTGCTTAAATTACACGTAAAAACCAACGATCTATCAGTTATCAAAAAGATGCATGCAAACATCTATTAATACACAAACCCTAGTAAAATAAGATACGGATGGACAGGCCCATGCCGTATACAAGATGGGCTAGGAAGCGAGCCCAAGACACAACACCAAGTACCCAACAAATTTATAACTTAAAAGTAGGATTAAAACCAGTGCATTAAACACACATCAAGTTTTTGGCGCCGTTGTTGGGGACGGTTCAAAAATTAATCTAATTCCTAATTTTTTTCGATCCTTTGTGTGAGTTTTCTAGCACAAAGCTAATTTATCGCAGTTTAATAGTCAGTAGTTAGGTTTTAGAATCTGCTTAAGTTTTTATTTTTAGCTTAGTTTTTTTTTATAAAATACTGGGCTACTCGCCGAGTGCGTTCGCACCTACTCGGCGAGTAGCGTGCTATTTTACATTGAATTTTTTGTTTTGTTAAGTTGCATTTTTTTTAGTTCTTTTTATGTTTTTATCTTATTTTATTTCAGAACTTTCATGACCAGAGGATCAAACACTCCGCTGGTGCCCCCGTTTGAAGATATGGAATACGTATTGAGAAAGAATAAAGGAAAGGACGTGGAGAGCTCAAATACACCTAAGAAGTCACCTTTTTCTAACTTGAAGACTGCTTTTGGGAAGAAAAAGAGTAGCAAATCAGGTGCATCCAGCACATCTTTAGCAAGCGAAGACCCAATCAAGGAAGACACCGAATACGACACCGAGGAGGAAGAAGAACCTACATACAGGCACGACTCCGATTCCGACGACGAGTTAGCTCTTACCATGGATAACATTGATGAAATTCCCATGGGAGAGTGGAAGAAGAGGATCCGCGATGACACCGGCCCGAGACTTGTGCAACCCACGATTCCCGCTACTGCTACTTTCGAGCTAAAGGGCCACATACTCGCTCAGCTAAAGGAAATTCCTTTCTATGAAAAAGACCATGAAGATGCCTACAAGCACTTGGATGAAGTCAATGATGTAGCTGATTAATTTAATGTTCCAAATGTGCCTCGCAAGACTCAGCTACTTCGCATGCTCCCAGTGACATTCAAAGGTGCTGTAAAAGACTGGCTCAAGTCACTCCCTCCCGAGTCAGTCACCACATGGGCCAAGATGAAAGAAGAATTTATTGATCACTTTTGCCCACCTTCCAGAATAGTCAAGTTGAAGAAGGCCATTGCTAACTTTGAACAACAACCTGGAGAGTCGCTATATGAAGCTTGGGAGAGGTACAAGAGTCTGCTAAGGAATTGCTCGCACCATGACCTTAATAGCCAACAAAAAGTCTCCACCTTCTATGATGGAGTTAATGTCATAACCAGGAAGTTACTTGACTCGCAATGCGCTCTCACAAAGAAGCCACCCCCGGTGATCAAGGAATTGATTGAAGAATTCTCTAAGCAATCTAGAGAATACCATAATCCAAGAAATGATGTTACTAGGGGAGCTGCATATGTAGCTACTGAAGACTTGTCCGCGGTCATGGCTATGCTAAAAACCATGGATAGGAGGATGGATAAAATGGATCAAACGATCCATGCTATTCGGGTGGGTTGTGAAAATTGTAATGGGTCTCATCTTACTAGAGACTGCAACTTGGATGAAAATGGCAACAAAAAGGTGCAAGTGTGTTACTCGAGTGGGGACCGTTATGATGAAGACTGGAGCAAACCGAAGAAGGAGTGGCTCCCTTATGACGATTACAAGAAGGCTAAGGAGGAGAAGTAAAAGCCAAAGGGAAGGGGTTTTTACCAAAAGGAGGAACCGGCACAAGATAGGAAACCAAGTTTGGAAGAGATGCTCACCAAATTTGTAGCTGCTTCAGAGAAGAGACACAATGATCATGATGCTGCAATTCAAGAAAAAGAAATCATACTTAGAAATCAGCAAGCATCTATCCATAACATTGAAATGCAGCTTGGGCAACTTGCCTAACAAATCAACCAAAGAGCACCCAACGAACTCCCTAGTAAAACCGAAAAAAACCCACGAGGCGTACACATAAACATTGTCACAACAAGAATTGGGAAGATAATCAATCCTTTAGCACCGATTCAACAAGAAGCACCCAAAGATTTGCACCAGGAGGATGCAAAAAAACGGGACCAAGAAAAAATTATGCATGACACAGCTGCTACTCGTCGAGTCCAGAATATGGACTCGACGAGTCCATTGCAAAATTCACAGGAAAAAGTTTCTGAAAAACCATATTAGCCTCCAATGCCTTACCCAGCCAAAGTTAAGAGGGAAAAGCAAGAAGAGGAGTACCAGAAGTTCTTAGATCACATCAAAGCTTTGCAAATCAACATACCTTGCATCGAGGCAGTCGCTCAAATGCCCAAATATGAGAAGTTCCTCAAAGTGCTTCTCACAAATAGAAGGAAGATGGAGGAGGTGAAAGAAGTGATTCTGAATGAAAACTGCTCGGCTGCCATGTTAAACAAATTACCAAAGAAGAAAGGTGACCCGGGAAGCTTGACTTTTCCTTGCCAGTTTGGCAACTTAGCCATCATCCATGCATTGTCTGATTCAGGAGCAAGTGTGAACCTAATGCCCTACTTATTATTTAAGAGATTGGATCTTTCGGAGCCAAGGCCAATTCACATGGAAATCCACTTGGCAGACAAGACTGTCACATTTCCAAGAGGAATATGTGAAGACTTGTTGGTTAAGGTGGACAAGTTTGTAATTCCTTTAGATTTCATAATTCTAGACATGGAGGCGATCCTCAAGTCCCGGTCATCCTTAGAAGACCCTTCCTTAACATGGCAAGTGCTATAGTGGACATGAGAGACTCGAAGCTTACGTTACGGGTAGTAGAAGACTCAATCACATTCGGGGTTGATCAAGCTATGAAGCATGCGAGGACTAGTGATGACATGGAGTTCTCAATAAATATGTTTGATGAGTTGATGGAAGAATGCGATAATGAAGATTCCAGCAAGTCCACTGTCTTTGATGAAGAATTCGATGCTGAAAAAAGACCTAATGGAGATCGAGAGGCTGATGGAAGAAGCGGAATATGAAGAACTAATAAAGCAATCTGATGCAGCTACTCGGCGAGTAGGGCCGATCTACTCGCCGAGTTCAAGGGCAGAAAGGATAGAAATCGTCAATTCAGTATCACACTCGCCGAGTAGCCTTCTTGTACTCGTTGAGTCCAACATGAAGAACCCAAAAACCGAGCTAAAAACGTTACCAGATCACTTAGAATATGCTTTCCTTGAAGATGGCCAACAAAAGCCAGTTATAATAGCCTCTAACCTATCTGATTCTGAAAAAGAAGCACTAGTTCAAGTATTAAAGAAGCGAAAAAGGGTCATATCATGGAGCATTACCAACATCAAGGGAAAAAGTCCCTCCTATTGTTCACACAAGATTAACCTGGAAGAATGAGCCAAGTCAGTTGTACAACACTAGAGAAGATTAAACCCGAACATGCAAGAAGAGGTCAAGAAGGAAGTAGTCAAGCTCTTAGATGCATGGATCATTTACTTTATTTACGACAGTCCATGGGTTAGTCCGGTCAAAGTGGTGCCCAAGAAAGGAGGAATGACGGTCATAACCAACGAGAAGAATGAGCTTATTCCGACACAAACAGTAACCGGTTGGAGAGTGTGGATCGATTATCGAAAGTTAAACGATGCCACTCGTAAAGACCATTTTCCTTTACCTTTTATTGACCAAATGTTAGAACGATTATGGGGCCATAGTTTTCCTTGTTTCTTGGACGGCTTTTCAGGTTATTTCCAAATACCCATAGACCCCATGGACCAAGAAAAGACCACTTTCACTTGCCCAAGTGGGACTTTCGCTTACCGACGCATGCCCTTTGGGTTATGCAATGTACCCACGACATTTCAACGGTGCATGACAGTCATATTCCACGACATGGTGGAAAAATTCATGGAAGTTTTTATGGATGATTTTTCTCTTTTTGGATCATCCTTCCATGATTGTCTCACTAACCTTGATTTGATGCTTGCTAGGTGTGAAAAGACCGACTTAGTTCTAAATTAGGAGAAATGTCACTTTATGGTCAAGGAGGGTATAGTTTCAGGCCACAAGGTTTCCAAATCGGGAATTGAAGTGGATCGGGCAAAGATTGACACCATTGCCAAATTCCCTCCACCAACTAATGTAAAGGGCATTAGAAGTTTCCTTGGATACGTGGGTTTTTACCGGCGTTTCATAAAAGATTTTTCTTAAATAACTAGACCTCTAACACAATTGCTTTTAAAAGATGCACCTTTCCATTTTACTAAAGAATGTTTAGAGGCATTTGAACTCTTGAAAGAGAAATTGACTAATGCCCCAATTATTATTGCCCCAAATTGGGAGTTGCCATTTGAAATCATGTGTGATGCTAGTGATTTTGCATTAGGGGCTGTCCTTGGTCAAAGGGTTGATAAGCACTTTCGATCCATATATTATGCAAGCAAGGCTCTAAATCCGGCCCAAGAGAATTACACCACCACTGAAAAAGAATTATTAGCTGTGGTGTATGCCTTTGACAAATTCCGCCCTTATTTAGTTTTATCTAAAACAACTGTTTTCACTGACCATTCTGCTATCAAGTATTTGTTTGCCAAGCAGGATGCCAAGCCGAGGCTGATATAATGGGTTTTACTTCTTCAAGAATTCGACATTGAAATACGAGACAAGCAGCCGACCACTTATCGAGGCTTGAAAACCCGTAATT
This sequence comes from Lactuca saligna, assembly GCF_052625555.1. NCBI lineage: Eukaryota > Viridiplantae > Streptophyta > Magnoliopsida > Asterales > Asteraceae > Lactuca > Lactuca saligna. The sequence goes on along the minus strand of NC_136424.1, from coordinate 88,974,588 downwards.
GCGAGAAGATAGACTTGGAGAAGACTTCCCGGACGAATACATTATGGTGACTACCGGAGAAGAGCCATGGTTCGCAGACATAGCTAATTATTTAGCTAGCAAATACATCCCAAAAGATCTTACCCACCAACAAAAGAAGAAATTCTTTCAGAAATAAAATATTACTTTTGGGATGAGCCTTATCTTTTCCGAAGTTGCGCGGACCGAATCATACAACGATGCGTGTTCGGGAATGAAAGCCCACAAATCTTGGAGCATTGTCATAGCGGGCCCACTAGTGGATATCATGGAGCACACTACACTGCAAAGAAGGTCTTTGATATCGGGTTTTATTGGCCCACAATTTTCAAGGATGCAACCCAATTTGTCAAAGAATGTGATGCATGTCAAAGAGCAGGAAACATTTCATCCCAAAATGAAATGCCACAACAAAGTATTCAAGTGTGTGAGGTGTTTGATGTTTGGGGGATAGATTTCATGGGACCAGTTCCCGTGTCAAAAGGAAACAAATACATATTAGTCGCGGTGGATTACGTATCTAACTGGGCGGAGGCACAAGTATTACCCACTAATGATGCTCGGGTGGTGGTGTGATTTTTAAACAAACTATTCTCAAGATTTGGAGTCCCAAAAGCCCTTATAAGTGACCGAGGCACTCATTTTGCCAATGATCAACTAGAGAAGGTGTTAAGGAAATATGGGGTAACCCATAAATTCTCTACATCTTATCATCCACAAACAAGTGGGCAAACCGAAGTGACTAATAGAGCCTTGAAGAGAATCTTGGAAAGATCGGTGGGGAACAACCGGAAAGAGTGGTCGGAAAAGCTAGATAATGCACTTTGGGCCTTCCGAACAGCTTTCAAAACACCAATTGGTACTACACCATATAGGCTAGTTTATGAAAAGCAATGTCATTTACCGATGGAGATTGAGCATAAAGTTTTTGGGCTTTAAAAATGTGTAACTTTAATATCATGGAGCTCAAGAATAACTGGTTGATGCAAATGAATGCTCTTGAAGAACTTAGACATAATGCTTACACTAATTCTTTGATCTATAAGGATAAAACCAAAAGTTGGCATGATAAGAGGATCAAGAGTAATAAATAGTTTCATGAAGGGCAAAAGGTGTTGCTTTTTAACTGAAGACTAAAACTTTTTCCGAGCAAACTCAAATCAAGATGGGATGGTCCTTTTCTAGTCAAGAAAATGTTTCCACATGGTGCTATAGAGCTAATAAAGATGGTACCCCTTTCAAGGTAAATGGAAATAGAGTGAAAAAGTATGAAGAAGGAGTTCCAAGGAATGAATACATAAAAGAAGGGTTGCTGCTGGAGGGTATGGCAGAAACGTAGCATGGGAGGAGTCTAGCTACTGACTCTTTCAAAAGAAGCGCTTCCGGGAGGCAACCCGCGTATAGAGTTTGCATTTCTTTTCCCTTTATTTTCTTTTTAATTTCATAGGTATTGTTTTATTTTCATTCTTCCTTTGAAAATATATTTTCAATGATTACTTGAGGGCAAGAAATGCATAGAGTGTGGGGTGGTGTGTTAAAAAATAAAAAAATTAAAGTTTTTTTTCAATCTGCAAGGCTTACTCGCTGAGTTCATGCGCATACTCGGTGAGTACATCTTAAAAAGCACTTAAACTCGCGAATACATGGACCTACTCGACGAGTAGGACTTTTCTACTCGGTGAGTAGAAAAATTACACAGGTGGTTTATAATCTGTAAATAAGGGTTTTTAACCATTTTAAACACTACCCACAAACTCGCCATGCACACAGCAACTCTCAAGCCATTTCTCCCTTTCTTTGTCGAATCTACATCCTTGAAGCAAAAAGGTACGATTTTTAGCCTCAAGACTTGTAAAGGTTAAAGCTTTATCAAATTTTATCCCTTATTTCACCCAAAAATTAGATTTGGGGTCTCTTCTGATTTTAGGGTTTTGAATTTCGTATGAATTAAGAGGTTTTAGGCAAAATTTCTTTTGGATTTGTGTTTTATAGGCGTAGTACAGCAAACCCCAATAAAAAATTTGATGTTTTTATGGATCTACAATGGTCCGAGGGTATTATGTCCCAAAGTTCTTCCTACTCGCCGAGTAGTTCTTGAACTCAGCGAGTAGGTGCTTTGACAGGCCTGCATTGTTGAAGTTTAATTGTTGGGTTTTGTTTGTTTGTGCTTTCTTGATGTTATTTTGCAGGAACCATGTCCAGAAGAGGCCAAAATTCACGTGGAGGAAGTCAAGGAGACATCCCGTGGCTTTCTTTCCGCCAAATCACCTCTAAATCTTCACAAGCACGCGCTAAAATTAAGCTGGATGCGTTGAAGCAGAAGGAGATCCACCTTCCTAATGCCATAAACTAGGAATGGTTGGGAACAGTCGGGTTGGAGGAGGAATTAACACCATACTTGATAAAGGCTTGTGATGTGGGAGATTCCACCATTATTTGTGATGGATGGTTGCAACTATTCAAAATTCAAGAACTGGTCTACGCAGAATTGTGTTGGGAATTCTTTGCTACCATTTCATTCCGAGGTGGTAGTGAGTATTACAATCCCAATACTATTTCTTTTTCACTCGGTGGGGACCTACGACAATGCAACATAGCTGAACTTTCATGGAGAATTGGTATTTATGACCAAAGTACCATGCTGAATGAAGACTTTGAGAGGTTTTCGGAGCAATTCCACAAAGACCTTCCCGGAGAGGTTGTTGCTTCCACTTGGTGGAGTACTATTTCCAACCGATTGTATATTCCATCTTCTGCGCAGGAGGGCCATATCCGCTCACCGGTTCACCGTCTTATTCACCGCCTTATTGCCAGCATGATCAACATGCGGAAAGATGATGATAAAGTCCCGACACTTAACATCTTCTATCTTTGGAGCATTATCACTCCCGATGTTTTCTGCAACCTGCCTTGCTGCCTGGCTAAGTATCTCGCAGACGGGGTAGTCAAAGATAAAGTGATCGTTACTAGACTCGCGAGATCATTCGGGATTTTGGATTTACAAGAAGCAAGGGCATTGACCGTCTTTTTTCCCCTTCCTTTCAGCACTACTTTATATAGAAGGGCACGAATTGTGGAGAAATTTGGTATGCCATTCCACACGAGCACGAGGCGGGGATTCCCAAGGAGCCAGGGCGGAGGGTCAGACAAAGAAGCGAAAGAGTCCGAGAAGACCCACTGGTTTTCCGGTGGAGGATGAAAATGACGGGTGGAATCAAGTTGCGTATCGTCGATACTTGGAAGATATTGGGAGAGGTGTAAATTACAATAACCAATCATTTGAATACCTCTTCCAACAAATGAATATTGCACGAAGACCTGGACCCGACTACCCTTATATTATGAGTTGGGAGGAGAGGATGCACAGGAACCATGGAGAGGGAGGAAGTGGAGCTGGGGGAGCCAATATGGACGAGGAGGATTGAGACTTGGTTGTATTATGGTTTTTATTTGTTTTTATTGTGTTTGTTTTAAGACATTGTTAAGTTTGGATGATTGTTTTTTTAGGATTTTCGTTTTGGTTGCTTTCACTCGTGGTTACATTTTTTTCAGGGTTGAAGGTTAGGATGTATTTAGAGTCGTAAAGGGTCAAGATACGAGTGAGGATGTTTCAAAAGAGAGTGAGATGTTTTTCTAATTAAAGGTCAAGTCTGTTAGAGTCGGGAGTGATCGAGTGTGTTTTTTGCTGAGAAATTTGGAAGAAAAGTCACTGGATTGTCCCTATGTAGCACCTCAGTCGAAGAAGTGAACAAACATAAAGTTTTTCTCAAACCAGCATCTACTCGCCGAGTGCACATAGACTACTGGATGAGTACATGGGTAAATACGCGACAATATTACAAGTTGGCAGCAAACTCGCCGAGTACAAGATACACTCGCCGAGTTCAATTACATTTTAGGACCCTCAAAGTTATTTTGGGCATATTAATGGAAGTGTTGTTCATCTTTTTCGTGAATATTCACTTCTGAAGGTTTCTAGAAGCTTAGTCTTATATAATCGAGTCGTTTGCAAGTCTACCACACGTTACATGACACCCAAGACATGGATGAGTTGTTCCCATGTCTAAAGTCATTCAAGAATGTAGTTTTAATTGAAGAAAACCACCTTCGCACCTGCTATCCCAGGGGAGTTTGTTCCAATTTCCTGTATATTTTTTTTTCATGCATAACATGCAATGGGGACATTGCATGAATTAAGTGTGGGGTGAGGAGTTAGTCACATATTAGTAAATTTAGAATTTTAATGTCCTAATTTAGGTTTTAATTTTTTTTTAAAAAAATTCATGCAAAATACACTTAGGATTTAATTTAGACAAAATTTGGTAAAAAGTAATTAGGATTCCATGTTAGAATTGTGTGAATGATTGCATAAAAACCCAAATGTTTAGTTGAGCCTATATACGTTCTAGTGCATTTGTGACTTCCTTATTCCAGTGAAATCATGGGACAAAAACACGACCTCGCTTAGTTTGAAGGATGCAATATGTTTAGCATCCACTACTAGAAATGTATCTAGGAAAATTATTATCTTTAGCCAATAAAGGTTGAAGTTGAGCGCCCCTGCTTAAGCATGTAGGGTTTTGAGTGAAGAAAAAGTGAGTTACATGTTTAAAAAAAAAGAGAAAAAATACAAGAAAAGTGTGAAGAATTTTTGGAGCATCAAATTTAAATACGAAAGATCAAAATTCCGAAAAACAAAATTCAAAAGTTGAAGATACCAAAAATCAAACAACAAGGTGGAGAATTCAAGGAAATTAAAGATCAAATGTTGAAGAAATGAAGAATTCAAAAAGGGCTCCATAGTGGTATCCAAAAGTTGTAATTTTTTTCTAGATTATGTATGCTTGGGTTGCTCAACCAAAAATACCTTGAGGTTAAGAGGTTTTCTAGGGATGGATTCGGAGGGATGCATAAAAGGAGCATTGTTTGGAAAAAGTGGGCGAATGTTTATGAGGATTGTGAGTATTTGGAGTATGCGGGTTATTAGTAAATTTTAGACACAAATGCATGCGTTGCGGTCTTGGCAAAATGGTTGGGTTCGATTGGAGTTGTCATATGCGATTTTAATATGCTAAGATTTAATTTTGCTTGGGGGCAAGCAAAAGTCAAGTGTGGGGTATTTTGATATTTGCATAATTACACATATGTTTAGCATATATTTTTATTTATTTTTAGCTAATTATATGTATAATATGGACAAAAGGTACTTAATAATGCTTAAATTATATTTTCAGTCCAAGAGGTAGCTTTGGAGCAAAAAGGAGCAATTAGAGACCAAAGAATGAAGAAAAAGGAAGTATAACACATCTACTCCGTGAATCCACGCATATACTCGGCGAGTTCGTAAGAAGGTTCCCAAAGAAAAGTCAAAAATCCTTGCCGTACACGGATTCCATCAAGCTACTCGGCGAGTCCACGACCTAATCGCCGAGTATCCCCTGTTTTGTGATAACTATAAATAGAGCCTCTTAATCCGAATTAAAGATTTTTATGGCTTCCTTGGAGAGAGAGCAACAATTGAAGAAACCCTTGAAGACCTGAAGACCCCTGGTCTTTGATCCTTTAAAGCTTGGACGCGAATTAGGTTACATTTTCCACGAAATCTCGGATTGCATTATGTTTAATTTAATTAATTTCGTTTTTAAGCTTGTTTAGCTTGTAATCATCAGCTAAAACTCGGATAGCTTCTGTTTAGAAAGAACCTAAGTACTCCTATGGTTTAATTGACACTTTAGTTAATTGTTTATTGGTGATTTCATTAAATTAAGTTTGTTAAAGAACCTTATGTATTGATTACAACTATTTTCTGTTAGTTGGAAGACAATTAAGTTGCATAAACATCTCTTAATTGTTAACCTCATATGTTTATGTGACAACTTTATCATATGTCTAGGAATAATGAACATGAAACTAGAATTAATAAGAGAATAGGTAAATTAATGTGTAAGCTTGTTTGAAAAACCAACAAACAAGAGGTTAACTAAATCACCCACTTGATTAACCAATTACAAATCTTATTTAATCCAAATAATTGAACTAGGGAATTAATTACCTTATACAATTGGCCACTACATGAATTAATTAATTATCTAAAGGTTAGCATTAGTGAATACGAACCTAACCACTATAGTTGGTAGCCAATAACAATTAATATATTACTTTACTATACAAATAACCATAGGAGTAAATTGGTTGGACCTAAATAGAAGCTCTTTATCAAAATTTGGTGAATTTTTACTTGATAATTTTTAGTTAAAACTAGTGTTAGGTGTTAGTTTATGTTTTTAGTCTTGTAAAAGTAGAGAAAAAACCTTTACTCTTATTATTTGCTTAGTTAAAATTAGTTATCACTTTAATTTCCGTTCACTGAGTTTGACACCCTACTTATTCATCTATACCACTAAATGACAGGTTCACTACCTTTGTGTGCTAAATTTATAACTTAAAAGTAGGATTAAAACTAGTGCATTAAATACACATAAGTAATCCTCAGTGTGGTAGGAGCAGGTGTCACCACCTGTCGTGCTGCAACTAAACTTGGGCACTGGGACTGCTTGTGTCCCCTCTGATTGCACTGAAAGCAAATCATATATGATCTTGTCGTAGTGGTAGCAGTTGTACAATTCTTGCTCATATGACCAGTCCGGAAGCACTTGAAGTAGCCCGAACTCCCTGCCTTACACGCCGACTCGTGTATCTTATTGCATTTGCCACACCATCTACGACCCTGCTGGCTCCTTGATTTGTGATCTGACACCTTGGGCTTCTTTCCTGCACTCACTGTCTGCACCCACTCGAGGTTGCTCTTCCTCTCCATCTCTAAATCTATCTCCCTCTCCCAAGCTCTCACAATCATGTCTTCCAGCATCTTACAGTTGGAATGGATCACAAACTGTCGTATATCACTCCTCAACATCTCATGATATCAGGCCTTCTTCATCTCCTCGTCAGCCACGTACCACAAAACAAAAAGGGCCCTCTCCCTAAACTTGGTAGTGTCCTCAGTCATTGTCTCAGTGGTCTTCCATAAATCCTAGAACTATCTTGCTAGCTACTGCACCTCAATCACAAGTGCAAACCTGGCCCTGAACCTGGATGAAAAGTCACTCTAGTTGATCGCATATAAAGCTGCGTCATCACCAATGGCATGTCCGACGTCCTCCCATCAATAGTGTGCTCTGTTATTCAGTAGAAAGAAAGCAAGTCGGACCTTGTCCTCCTCAGGACATCTGCTCTTATGGAAAGCATTGGTGACATCAGCCAACCGTCTGCCGCTTGCAATGGAGTTCTTATCCCCATCGTAATCTGGAGCTCCACATGCTCTGAAATCCCTGAAAGTCACTATATGGGCCCCTAGCGTGGCCGCCATCTCAGTGCGGAAAGCAGTCAACCTCTCATCGAGAATCTCCAGGATATCCTCCTTGACCGTACCAAAGATCACATGAGTCTGGTCTAGTACGCTGCACGTGATCTTTGAGGAGATGAACTCACTAGTCTGCTCGTCTAGCTGCTCAACTCTAGAGCCTGAGCCTAATCCCTCATCTGAATAGCCAACTGCTGGTCTAGGGCGTAAAGCCACCATTTTGAAAACACATCATAACAAACATCAGAGTGAAAAAATAACTCAAGGGATCACATACACTACAAGTCCCTTGGATTCATCTCAACCTTCCTTGACTCGAGTGCAGATCCTCTACTTTTAGTAGTACGGGCCCATACTATATTCCACATCTATCTATGCTTTCCTCAAGAACTTCCTTGACTCCAATAAGTCTCTTCTATTACTAATGCTTCACGCGCTACTATCATCCTAGACTTGCCCTAGGGTAATCACCATCCCACTCTCCACCGTCAGCTAGATAAGAAGTCCCTTCTATCCTCGCCTAACTAGCTTGTGAATACTATTACATATCACTGAGACTAGATAATTATTCGAATGAGAGGTCCTACCCTACAACGGTTGGACTCAAACAAGAGCTGTGAAATAAATCTAAACATAACCTTATGAAATTATTTAGTCCTTGCAATATGTAACTTAACATATTCATTTACTAGTTAGTAAAAGTTAGCTAGAACTATTAAAAGCACAAAGCAAGTATCATTCGAGCATATAGTACACATATCAAGCATATAGTAATCAGGCTATCATACTGACTAATCCGTACTAGCATACAGTCCTCATATAGTTGATACACATATACCATGCACATAAGGCATCCTTCCTAGATCCTTAGTCCTAATCTAGCATGTAGTTTTCATATAACGGATAAGCATATGATATCATAAACTTGTATGGGTAATTTGGGAGTACTCACTTGAGTTCGGCTGATTCCATGCACCACACCCTTTTCTCTTTTCAAAGTTCCTTTCTTTCTACCTTTTCTAAAATTCTTTTCTTTTCTCAAAAACCCTTTTACAAAAATGATTTTTCTTTTGAAAATTTTATACTACTTCCTTAGTTTTAGTTTAGACACACCCGAAAGTGTGCCTGAATCCCTCAAACCAAGGCTCTGATACCAACTTGTCACTGCGATCATATCGAGCCCATCCCATTGGTAGTGGAGCCCTTCCCATTGCTAATGGAGGTGCCATGCAATCATCTTGAGCCCTTCCTACATACCATTACCCTCAAGTTTTAGAATTTGTAAAGTTACACTTATGAATACTTTAATTCCAAACCCTAGAATTTTAAAAGTTTAAAATTCAACCCTTATACTATTAAATTATTAAAAGTTTAATATATATATATATATATATATATATATATATATATATATATATATATATATATGTATAAGACAAGTCAGTCTTACTGTGACAACCCTAAATCTATTCCCGTTACAAATCCCATTTTCACTAACGGAATACGTTAACATACGTTATTTTATGTAATATTTGGAATCGTTAATATCCGAATATCTAATTATATGCATGTCCTAATATCATTATAAGTAATATATTCGTATATTCGTACGTGTTAAACCTAGTTTAACCTAATAGAGTGGTATTACTATTTCAACCACTTCACTCGGGTAAAAAGTTTTAACCCCGTTAAAGTTTAGCATCGGGTAGCCGTGTCTCGGGTACAATACCCGAGACATATAAAAACACTTGAACACTTCAATTGGACTCTTTTACCACTATTACACCTCTCTCTCACTACTTTCTCTCTCTAGACCCGAAATCGACTCCAAATCCGCGAATTTCCGACTTCCAAACGTAAGGATTCATCCCCTAACTTAATCTAATCATACTTTACTGCTTTTAGAGTCCAAAATCATAAGAATCAAGGACCATAAAGGAGTTTACGGCCTAAGAAGCTCCTTAGTCCGCAAACCCCCAAACTCATACCAAAAGCCTTGTTTTTCCTTCTTTTAAGCTTATAGACTATTTAAGGCATAAACCTAGGGGACTTTGGACAGTAAAACACAAGGATTTGACATGTAAAAAGGAGTTTACGGCCCAAGCATGTGCTTAGGCCGTAAACACCTCAAACACCCCAAAAAACACTTGTTTAAAGCCCCAAAAACTCATCTAGGGTGTTTGGCAATTTAGACTTGACAACAAGGAAGGCTTAAATGCATCAAACAACATCATTTGATGGCAAAAAGAGGATTTTACGGCCAAGGCTAAGCTTGGGCCGTAAACACCCCTATTTTTATGTCAAACAAGTCCCAAAACCCCTCAAATGCATGTAAGGATTTTAGCTAAGGCCTTTGGAAGTGTGTTGTACCATTAAACTTCACATTTGAGCACAAAATGAAGAGTTTACGGCCAAGGATATTCTTGGGCCGTAAACTCCCCAAAAATGTATGCCAAATTGTCCCAAACTCACTATAGGGCCTTCTAGGATTTATCTAAGGTGTATGAGACTTTGGTGTACCAATAAAACATACATCTTGAAGGGTTTACAAGAGTTTACGGCCCAAGAACAAGTCTTGGCCGTAAACTCCCCAAAAATGTCACAAATTATGATGTTTAAACCCTTGAAATAGTCCAAGACACATACCACTAAATCAAAGAAGTGAAATAAGACCTTAAACATACACTTTGAAGTGCCACAAGAGTTTACGGCCAAACCTAGGGTGTTTACGGCCGTAAACTCCCAAAGGATGGCCTTTGGGCCATAAACTCCAAGGGAGTGAGCTCGTGGACCCTCCCGTAAATCATTCATGACTTTGTACCACTCCCGGGAACCCCTTCTAGGCCTTAAAACCCCGAAAACAATGCTAGAATGTCCAAATACTATAATGAAAGGCATAAGATGATTAACTTCTTGTAAAATACATATTTCATAGGACATTAGGGTCCTAGGAGGTGCTCAAGAGGTTATTGGGTACCAAACGCTCAATCGACACTTTTACCCGATTTACCCGATTCACCCGATTTCCGCGATTTCAGGTGAGTTCATACCCCTTAATGAACCTTTCAAATGTTTTATATGTTTTAGGGGGGAGATACAAGTTGAATATACATGTTTATGAAAAGTTATACAAAACTATTTTTCAGATATCAGAGTTAATCACATGTGATTCACAATCTGTAGTTCAAATCACATGTGATTTATCACTATGCTTTATAAATAAATCAATTGTTTTCAAAACTATCTTGGATTAACAAACAAGTTTTAAATGTTCCTTTCGTACAATACTTTTGTTAAATAAAACTCTTTATGAGAATGTAATCATACTAATATATTTATATAAGTAAGACTTGAAAGACTTAGGACCGATAGCTCGCCTTATTTCCTGTTTCTTGTTTGATTGTGGACTTAGGGTAGTAGTTATCCATCCGACTGTCATTGATTTCTTAGTTGTATATCTCATATATTAGTACAGATTATGAGTACTTCTTAATTCATTTATTTCCTGAATCACTACTTGATTAGAACCACATACACTAAATTAACTATAATGGGTATAGTTAAGGACTCTATCCCTAGTTTCCACTATTACTCTACACTACTATAATTCTCTATATTATGAAGCAATACACTAATAAGAGAATACAATACAAGTTATACGAAAGATTACTACACTATAATACAAGAGAATGCACTAATCATGAGATAACTCACTAATCCACTACGGGATACTCTATGCGCTATTCACTATGCCCGAAGTTTTCCGACAGGAAGACGACACTATATGTATAGATCTATACGGGGCAGACGCTATTACATCCCGACTGATAACTTCAGTCCGAGCCGCTCAGGCCCAGGGATGCTTTTACTCTACTACACTATGCATGACTGGGAAGGTCATGGGAGTTCGCTATTACTCACACTATTGAGAATATACAAGAAAGACACTATAACCGCACTAAAATACTAAAAGAAAGATGAAGTAATATCCCGAAGTAAATAAGTATCTAATACTAAAGGATGCTGCACCACTATTATATACTCTAAGAATAACTCACTATATTACATTACTTAATGGTGAGTCACTATTATACTTCTATGATAAATGACATTCAAAGATAGAAACAACAGATTTCTTAAGGATTTTCATTTACTATACAGTTCTGGAAAATACAGGATTTTCTAGGTTTTACCACTATTTATGATTTCAAACTTCAGTTTTCATACTAATGACTCTAATGCTTTTATACAAGTACTCACACTAAAACTCTTATGAACTCACCAGTTTTATGCTGATATTCTTTTCAAAATAACTTGTATCTTCAGGTCAAAGATAGACAGGTACAGCACCAGCATTTTTGGAGAAGATGGAGGATACAAGACCCATCTCTTATTTTTGTTTACTTTTGGTGTTTGTCAAACATTACAAAACACACTTGTAAATACACTTACTATATAAATGAAATGGTTGTATGTTTCTTGCTTTTACTATTATACAATTGTGATGATACTGTACACTACGTCATCCATCCCGAAACGTATTCCGCCGTTATCGGTTTTGGGGTGTGACAGATTGGTATCAGAGCATTGTTTATAGTGAATCAAGTATATCAACCTATAAAAGATATACGAACTATAAACACTTCGGGACTAAAACACTCTGACCAAGAATATATACTGTTAAGTATCTAAAAGATTTAACTAAGTATATATATACACATCACTATAAAACACAGAAGTCAGTATCGTCCTAGAACCAAACAAAAGTATTAAGATTGTTGGATAGCACAATTGAGCTTAGAGACATATAGTCACATTTAGGGGGATGTAGCATGATCAACTACGTTTTCCTGGGAGTGACTAGCATGTGCCTAAGTTTGGTTGTGGTATTGCAACAAGTCTAAAACTTACCAACACTACCACAATAACGTTAACATTAGAATACTATAGGAGTATTCTGTACCTCTAAAAAAATACATCTGTGAGAACTAAAAAGGGTCGTTACTGATGGAGCAATAGTTGCTAAATGGATACTTTCTGGTTACATGTGACTAGGGTGTTATAGACTTAGAATCTGTGATCTTTGCTTTACTTCCTGTTCCTTGTTTGGTTGTGGATTTAGAGTTAGGGTCACTTATTCGACGGACTATCCTGCCCCAATCACATGTAATTAGTATGCATTATGCAAGTATTGGTCCAACTCGTGATGACCGTCTTATAAGTAATTTAGGTTAGTACGCCTATTAACCTTCTTTTCCCCTCTTCGCGCATAGATACCATGGCTGGCTTCCACCCTCCAGGCGACCCGTACTACCCAAACCAGGGTAATGGGGGATGGCTCAGTGAAGAGTCGGACGATGATCACCCAATCCCATTGGATGACCACCGAGCAGAAGGCTTTCCGGATAACTCCGACTCCGAGCCAGAAGTTAATAACCTACCCCCTGGAGTCCCAAACCCCAACCCCCGTCTGACATTTCAGGGCCCCACTCCTACGTGGGCCATATCCTTGCACAGATGGAGCGAAGAGCAGGGTCAGCCCACGCCATACAATGGAGACCGAAGTTTCTACAACATAAACAAAGGTGGATCAGCAGATCAAGTTCTGCCCATCATGATCCGAAGGATTGCCAGGAATGTCGAGCAAGGTCAAGCTGCAATAGGTCGAGTTGTGGAAGTGGATGCCAATTCAAATCTCAACACAGTTCGCATCCGCCAACTCGAAGAAGCCATGGACATGACAAGGAGGACTAACGAGGCTCTGCAGCACCAGCTGGCTGCATCCCGAGCTGAAGTTAGAGAACTTCGTGCACGTCAAAAGACTCATGATCGACACCTTCAAGAAGTTATGCGTCAGCTAGCAGAACTGAGGATTCACCCGATAAGTAACCGTCGCCAGTAGAAGACGTCTAGTTACCTCTATCTTTTGTTTAATGGATTAACCTATCCACTCTATGTTCCGTAGATCTATTATCTGTAAACATTCCTAGCTTGAAAGTACTCTAGTCAAACCTCTAAACTGCCAAACCTTTTCTCTATGGTATGATGTAAGACCTATTGCTAGGTCAATTTTTCATGAACTTGTGTTGCATCATGGATACCAATATATTGGCAGTTGATTTCTCTATTGCTATAACCCTCATCTTGATCTTGGATTATGTTGATTTAGTCCACGAAACACTCTATTTATATTCGCAATAGGCCCTTACTATTGCTATCATTTCTATACTTCTTCCAGTAAAGGATGCCTCCACGAAAGCGTCCCGCCAGAGGAAGACCTGCAACTCAAACCCCTACTCCACCACCCCCTCCTCCACAGATCGATCCGGTGTTATTTCAAACAGCGGTAACTGCGGCCGTGACAGCAGCCATGGCCCAAATGAATTCTGGGGATGCGAGCGGTGGTAACTCCAGGTTCGGTGAAGTCCATCATCGAGTGCAGGGATGTACTTATAAGGATTTCATGAACTGTAAACCTACCTTCTTCGACGGTACCGGAGGAATTCTGACATTATCCCGATGGTTCGAAAGAACCGAAGCGGTGTTTGGGATGTGCTCTTGTCCCGAGGAGAGCAAAATCAAGTTTGCTACTGCTACCCTTACCAACAGGGCCTTGACATGGTGGAACGGCCATGTTAGTTCACTTTCCTTGGTCACAGCCAATGCTATGGGCTGGGACACTCTGAAGGACCTCATGAGAGGAGAGTACTGCCCTAGGGGCGAAATTCAGAAACTTGAGGAAGAACTCTGGAACCTCAAGATGAAGGGGACCGATATAACAGCTTATACGGCCAGGTTTTGCGACTTGGCAGCTATGTGCCCCAATATGATCCCTACAGAGAACAAGAAGATTGAACGGTACATCTGGGGTTTAGTGCCCCCGTATCAAGGAAATGTTCTAGCTTCACGCCCTACAACTTTTGATAGCGCCAAGGAATTGGCCCAGAGTCTGATCAACCACGAAATCCCCTTCACTCCGGCGACAGCAACCACAACAACCACTGCACCGCCCGCTTCATCTGACAGAAAGAGGAAGCGATGGGATAAGATGAAAGGCAAGAAAACTCAAACCTCCTCAAAGGACCAACAAATTGTGACGGTCCATGCTGCCACCACCCCGACTACTCCAGCTGCTCCAGCCTCGCCAAAAGCTTACAGTGGAAACTTGCCCAAGTGTCCCAAGTGCCCTTTCCACCACAACGGCCCCTGCCGTGAAATGCAGTGTTCCAACTGCGGTCGAAAAGGCCATACTGTCCGATTTTGTAAGGCCCCTTCCAAACCTATCACGCAGGTTCCTGGTACGGGAGTGACCCCAACTTGTTATGGCTGTGGAGAGGCGGGTCATTTTAAGAGAAACTGTCCAAAGACCACAAATGCTGGAGGAACTGGAAGGCTACTCGCTATCGGTCACAATGAAGCAGTAGCAGATCCCACAGTAGTCACGGGTACGTTTCTTCTCAACAACTCCTATGCCTGTGTCTTATTTGATAGTGGTGCAGAAAGAAGCTTCGTAAATCATACCTTTAAACACTTACTCAAACAAACCCCTCAACCACTAAAAGAAACATTCGTCGTAGAAATGGCTAATGGGAAAACAGAAAGCTCTAGCGAAATCTACATAGGTTGCACTCTCATGTTAGACGATCACTCATTCCCAATCGATCTTATGCCAGTCTCAATCAAAATTTTCGATGTCATTGTTGGTATGGATTGGTTGAGTCTCCATTGCGCTGATATCCTATGTTCTGACAAAGCCAATCGTCTGAACCTTCCAAATCACGAAACCCTCTTGATATATGGAGATAAGCCGAGTACGAGCCTTCGTATCATCTCCAGTGTTCAGGCTCAGAAATACTTACGCAAGGAGTATCGCGCCTTTCTTGCCCATGTCGTTGACACTAACCAGAAATCGAAAGATCCAAAAGACATTCCCGTAGTATGCGATTTCCCTGATGTCTTTCCGGAGGATCTTCCCGGCCTACCTCCCAAACGTCAGATTGAGTTCAGAATCGACCTAATTCCAGG
Source organism: Lactuca saligna (assembly GCF_052625555.1). Lineage (NCBI taxonomy): Eukaryota > Viridiplantae > Streptophyta > Magnoliopsida > Asterales > Asteraceae > Lactuca > Lactuca saligna. Next base: position 88,959,182 of record NC_136424.1, on the reverse strand, counting down.
AGCTACCCCCGTAGATAAGTCGCCCTACCGTCTAGCTCCCGCCGAAATGCAAGAACTGTCTGGCCAACTCAACGAACTACTCAGCAAGGGCTTTATAAGACCGAGTTTCTCATCTTGGGGAGCTCCAGTCTTGTTCGTGAAAAAGAAGGACGGATCGTTTCGGATGTACATCGATTATAGGGAACTCAATAAACTCACGGTTAAAAATCGCTACCCTCTCCCTCGTATCGACGATCTGTTTGATCAACTACAAGGAGCAAGTTACTTCTCCAAGATTGACCTTAGATTTGGGTATCATCAGTTACGGGTACTCGAGGAAGATGTTCCGAAGACAGCTTTCCGAACCCGCTACGGACACTTTGAGTTCGTAGTGATGCCCTTTGGACTGACCAACGCCCCCGCAGTATTCATGGACTTGATGAATAGAGTGTGTCGTCCATACCTGGATTAGTTCGTCATCGTCTTCATCGACGATATCCTCGTTTACTCTCGGAACGAGGAAGAACACAAGGATCACCTACGACAAGTCTTGGAAACGTTGCGATCCGAAAAGTTATATGCGAAGTTCTCTAAGTGCGAATTCTGGATCCGAACAGTTGAATTCTTAGGTCACGTGGTTAGTGAAGAAGGAATTCATGTGGATCCCTCCAAGATTAAAGCTATTGAGAACTGGTCAGCACCGAAGACGCCTACGGAAATTCGTCAATTTCTAGGCCTCGCTGGCTACTACCGTAGATTCATTCAAAACTTTTCTCGGATTGCGAAATCTCTCACTATGCTGACACAGAAAGGAGTACCGTTCGACTGGGAAGAAAGACATGAGAAAGCATTCCAAACCCTGAAGCGAGCCCTATGCACTGCACCAGTATTATCCCTTCCCGAAGGGACAGAAGATTTTGTCGTATACTGTGATGCATCCAACCAGGGGCTCGGTTGCGTCTTGATGCAACGAGGTAAGGTTATCGCATATGCCTCGAGACAGCTAAAGAACCATGAGGCGAACTACACTACGCACGACCTCGAGTTAGGAGCGGTTGTTTTTGCACTAAAAATCTGGAGACACTACTTATATGGGACGAAGAGTGTGGTATACACTGATCATAAAAGCCTCCAACACATAATGAACCAAAAAGAACTCAACATGAGGCAGCGTCGATGGGTCGAGCTACTTAACGATTATGACTGTGAAATTAGATATCATCCGGGAAAAGCCAATGTAGTAGCAGATGCACTGAGCAGGAAGGAGTATACTGGTCAAAAGACCAAGTCGTTGACGATGACTATTCATTCGCATCTCTCCACGCAGATCAAAGGGGCTCAGCTGGAAGCCTTAATGCCCGAGAACGTGTTGGGAGAATCTCTACGTGGAATGAATAAAAATTTGGAGGTAAAGGGTGACGGAGCCTACTACTTCATGGACCGAATCTGTACTCCACGCCATGGAGGTTTTAGAGATTTGGTTATGAGGGAAGCGCATAACACTCGCTACTCCATCCACCCAGGTTCAGATAAGATGTATCTGGATCTCAAAAAGCTATACTGGTGGCCAAACATGAAAGCGGAGATCGCCACATTTGTGAGTAAGTGCCTCACTTGTGCGAAGGTCAAGGTCGAATGTCAAAAGCCTTCAGGACTCCTTCAGCAACCCGAGATACCAGAATGGAAGTGGGAGCGGATCACAATGGACTTTATAACCAAACTTCCTAAGACGACGGGTGGATTAGATACTATTTGGGTCATTGTCGATAGGTTGACTAAGTCCGCACATTTCCTACCCATCAAGGAAACGGACAAGATGGAGAAACTCACTAGAACATACATTAAAGAAATAGTACGACTACATGGAGTCCCTATCTCTATTATCTCAGACAGAGATAGTAGATTCACCTCTAGGTTCTGGCAATCGTTGAAAGAAGCACTAGGGACGAGGCTGGACATGAGTACAGCCTACCACCCGCAGACTGACGGACAGAGTGAGAGGACGATTCAAACCTTAGAGGATATGCTGCGAGCTTGTGTAATTGACTTTGGTAAGTCATGGAACACACACTTACCTCTTGTGGAATTTTCTTATAATAATAGTTATCATACGAGCATCAAGGCAGCCCCATTCGAAGCCCTCTACGGCCGCAAGTGTAGATCCCCTATGTGCTGGGCTGAGGTGGGTGACACTCAACTAGCTAAAGGAAGAGTTCCTGATAGCTCTCTCACTGGTCCGGAGATCATTCGAGAAACGACCGAGAAGATTGTACAGATACGCGAACGACTTAAAGCCGCTAGGGATCGACAGAAAAGCTACGCTGATAAACGATGAAAACCCTTGGAATTCCAGGTGGGAGATCGAGTCATGTTGAAGGTCTCACCCTGGAAGGGCACAATACGCTTTGGAAAGCATGGAAAGTTGAACCCAAGTTACATAGGGCCTTTTGAGATTCTCGCTAGAATCGGCCCCGTAGCTTATAAACTCAACCTACCTCACGAACTAAGCAACATACACCCTACCTTTCACGCCTCTAACTTGAAGAAATGCCTGTCAGACGAGACACTCGTAATTCCCCTTGACGAGATTGAGGTCAATGAGAGCCTCAACTTCGTGGAAGAACCTGTTGAGATTATGGATCGAGAAGTAAAACGAATGAAGCAAAGCTGTATCCCAATTGTGAAAGTTCCGTGGAACGCCAAACGAGGACCGGAATTCACTTGGGAACGCGAAGACCAAATGAAACTCAAATACCCCCATCTCTTCACGTAGTTGTACTGTAACTCTTATATGTATGAATTCTAAAATTTCGGGATGAAATTCCCCTAACGGGGGGATGATGTGACAACCCTAAATCTATTCCCGTTACAAATCCCATTTTCACTAACGGAATACGTTAACATATGTTATTTTATGTAATATTTGGAATCGTTAATATCCGAATATCTAATTATATGCATGTCCTAATATCATTATAAGTAATATATTCGTACGTGTTAAACCTAGTTTAACCTAATAGAGTGGTATTACTATTTCAACCACTTCACTCGGGTAAAAAGTTTTAACCCCGTTAAACTTTAGCATCGGGTATCCGTGTCTTGGGTACAATACCCGAGACATATAAAAACACTTGAACACTTCAATTGGACTCTTTTACCACTATTACACCTCTCTCTCACTACTTTCTCTCTCTAGACCCGAAATCGACTCCAAATCCGCGAATTTCCGACTTCCAAACATAAGGATTCATCCCCTAACTTAATCTAATCATACTTTACTGCTTTTAGAGTCCAAAATCATGAGAATCAAGGACCATAAAGGAGTTTACGGCCTAAGAAGCTCCTTAGGCCGCAAACCCCCAAACTCATACCAAAAGCCTTGTTTTTCCTTCTTTTAAGCTTATAGACTAGTTAAGGCATAAACCTAGGGGACTTTGGACACTAAAACACAAGGATTTGACATGTAAAAAGGAGTTTACGGCCCAAGCATGTGCTTAGGCCGTAAACACCTCAAACACCCCAAAAAACACTTGTTTAAAGCCCCAAAAACTCATCTAGGGTGTTTGGCAATTTAGACTTGACAACAAGGAAGGCTTAAATGCATCAAACAACATCATTTGATGGCAAAAAGAGGAGTTTACAGCCAAGGCTAAGCTTGGGCCGTAAACACCCCTATTTTTATGTCAAACAAGTCCCAAAACCCCTCAAATGCATGTAAGGATTTTAGCTAAGGCCTTTGGAAGTGTGTTGTACCATTAAACTTCACATTTGAGCACAAAATGAAGAGTTTACGGCCAAGGATATTCTTGGGCTGTAAACTCCCCAAAAATGTATGCCAAATTGTCCCAAACTCACTATAGGGCCTTCTAGGATTTATCTAAGGTGTATGAGACTTTGTTGTACCAATAAAACATACATCTTGAAGGGTTTACAAGAGTTTATGGCCCAAGAACAAGTCTTGGCCGTAAACTCCCCAAAAATGTCACAAATTATGATGTTTAAACCCTTGAAATAGTCCAAGACACATACCACTAAATCAAAGAAGTGAAATAAGACCTTAAACATACACTTTGAAGTGCCACAAGAGTTTACGGCCAAACCTAGGGTGTTTACGGCCGTAAACTCCCAAAGGATGGCCTTTGGGCCATAAACTCCAAGGGAGTGAGCTCGTGGACCCTCCCGTAAATCATTCATGACTTTGTACCACTCCCGGGAACCCCTTCTAGGCCTTAAAACCCCGAAAACGATGCTAGAATGTCCAAATACTATAATGAAAGGCATAAGATGATTAACTTCTTGTAAAATACATATTTCATAGGACATTAGGGTCCTAGGAGGTGCTCAAGAGGTTATTGGGTACCAAACGCTCAATCGACACTTTTACCCGATTTACCCGATTCACCCGATTTCCGCGATTTCAGGTGAGTTCATACCCCTTAATGAACCTTTCAAATGTTTTATATGTTTTAGGGGGGAGATACAAGTTGAATATACATGTTTATGAAAAGTTATACAAAACTATTTTTCAGATATCAGAGTTAATCACATGTGATTCACAATATGTAGTTCAAATCACATGTGATTTATCACTATGCTTTATAAATAAATCAATTGTTTTCAAAACTATCTTGGATTATCAAACAAGTTTTAAATGTTCCTTTCATACAATACTTTTGTTAAATAAAACTCTTTATGAGAATGTAATCATACTAATATATTTATATAAGTAAGACTTGAAAGACTTAGGACCGATAGCTCGCCTTATTTCCTGTTTCTTGTTTGATTGTGGACTTAGGGTAGTAGTTATCCATCCGACTGTCATTGATTTCTTAGTTGTATATCTCATATATTAGTACAGATTATGAGTACTTCTTAATTCATTTATTTCCTGAATCACTACTTGATTAGAACCACATACACTAAATTAACTATAATGGGTATAGTTAAGGACTCTATCCCTAGTTTCCACTATTACTCTACACTACTATAATTCTCTATATTATGAAGCAATACACTAATAAGAGAATACAATACAAGTTATACGAAAGATTACTACACTATAATACAAGAGAATGCACTAATCATGAGATAACTCACTAATCCACTACGGGATACTCTATGCGCTATTCACTATGCCCGAAGTTTTCCGACAGGAAGACGACACTATATGTATAGATCTATACGGGGCAGACGCTATTACATCCCGACTGATAACTTCAGTCTGAGCCGCTCAGGCCCAGGGATGCTTTTACTCTACTACACTATGCGTGACTGGGAAGGTCATGGGAGTTCGCTATTACTCACACTATTGAGAATATACAAGAAAGACACTATAACCGCACTAAAATACTAAAAGAAAGATGAAGTAATATCCCGAAGTAAATAAGTATCTAATACTAAAGGATGCTGCACCACTATTATATACTCTAAGAATAACTCACTATATTACATTACTTAATGGTGAGTCACTATTATACTTCTATGATAAATGACATTCAAAGATAGAAACAACAGATTTCTTAAGGATTTTCATTTACTATACAGTTCTGGAAAATACTGGATTTTCTAGGTTTTACCACTATTTATGATTTCAAACTTCAGTTTTCATACTAATGACTCTAATGCTTTTATACAAGTACTCACACTAAAACTCTTATGAACTCACCAGCTTTATGCTGATATTCTTTTCAAAATAACTTGTATCTTTAGGTCAAAGATAGACAGGTACAGCACCAGCATTTTTGGAGAAGATGGAGGATACAAGACCCATCTCTTATTTTTGTTTACTTTTGGTGTTTGTCAAACATTACAAAACACACTTGTAAATACACTTACTATATAAATGAAATGGTTGTATGTTTCTTGCTTTTACTATTATACAATTGTGATGATACTGTACACTACGTCATCCATCCCGAAACGTATTCCGCCGTTATCGGTTTTGGGGTGTGACACTTATTGTTAGTAGGCCTCATTCATGAAGCTGGTATATAAGGGGGGTATAAGGTTACTGCCTATAAAATGGTGGTTTAATGGGTGTCCACTCTGACCCACCGCTTTCTTGACTGGTGGAGGGTCGTTAGCCGAACGGGTAGGATAGGACAATAATTTTCGTTAAAAGTATAATGATAATTATAAAGTAACTAAACTTTTATTAAATTCTCAATCTTGGTTACTTTAAGAAAACTGTGAAATGGATGCTAATCCATGAAATTGCACTTTGCACCTTGCCAAGTCATTAGTGGAGCATGTGTGGTTAACTAGTTTTGTGTGTGGATGACATACTTCTCATAAGAAATGACATCCTAACCTTGCAGGAGGTTAAGTCCTGGCTTGGGAAGTGTTTCTCTATGAAGGACCTCAGAGAAGCTGTCTATATTCTGGAGATAAGGATATTGAGAAACAAGAGTAAAAGACTCATTGGACTTAGTCAGAGTACCTACTTGGACAAGGTGTTGAAACAGTTCAACATAGAGAATTCCAAGAAAGGTGACTTACCCATCCAAGGCAATACCAAACTGAGTAAGACTCACAGTCTGAGTAAAGAGGATGAGATAGCTAAGATGAGTCGAGTACCATATGCTTCTATGGTTGGCTCGATCATGTATGCTATGACTTGTACTCGCCCTGATGTGGCTTTTGCTTTGAGCATGGTCAACAAATATCAAGGGAATCCTGGTAAAGCTCACTAGACTACAATAAATAACATTTTCAAGTACCTGCGGAGGACAAAGGAATGGGTCCTTACACTTAGTGGGAGTGATGACTTAAGAGCGAAAAAGTATAGTGATGCCAATTTTCAGACCGACATAGATAATTTCCGTTCTCAGTTGGGCTGAGTATTTATCCAGAATGGATGAGCAATTACTTGGAAAAGTTCCAAACAAGAGACTGTAGCTGATTCAACGTGCGAATTAGAGTATATAGCAGCAAGTAAAGCGTCGAAGGAGGCAATATGGCTGAAGAACTTCATCGGAGACCTTGGAGTTGTACCAGCTATAAAGGATCCTATGGAGATTTTCTATAACAATGAGGGTGCAGTTGTCTTAACTAATGAACCAAGGGATCATGGCAGATCCAGGCACATCGATAGAAAATATCACTTCATAAGACATGGGGTGGAAAAAGGACTCCTCATGGTAAAGAGGGTATCATCAGATGAGAACACAGTAGATCCCCTGACGAAGGGACAGAGTAGGGCTAGGCATTTGCAGCATGCAAGGAGCATTAGGCTGAAGGATCATACTAGTTTTTATGATTAGATAGCCATTTTGAAACTTGTAATAGATAAAATGTAATTGACATTTTGATAATTAAATAAAAGGTGTTTTTTATTTATAAGTAAGGTTACTGTCTTATGTCAATTGTTTACTATTGTTTCATTTTGCATGTTTTGACTTCCGGAATAATAAAATTATTCAAACTATCCATAGCCGATCATACTTTGGAAGAAGGTATTGAGGCAAGACCGTCATGAATTTGGCTTATATTCGAAGTGTTTAGACATAGCAAGAGATTGCTACAACATTGATGAGTGCTCATAAGGTCTGAGTGTTGGATTAAACCCACACTCACTTGCATCACTTCATGGAATTTATCACAAGTGATTGTGAGATGATAATATCATATAAGTTTTAAAACCAAGATATATGAGTTGTTGACTATGAGTTAGTTGTACATTGATAGTGCGAAAACGCATCAGTAACTTGATGTTATAAAACGCATTGTTATGTATGATTTAACAAATAGTTAGTATAAGCATATAATGTAGAAGTTTATCTATTCCTTTTAATTATTGGAGGATTAAAAGTGATATCTGGGGCCCCTAAATGATTTCGTTTTGAATTATTTGTCGGGCCCAATAAGAACTAAATTGATGTGTTCAGTTAAGATCTATGTCAAACAAATCGGAAATCGAGAAACAAACTGCTGGACAATAAGTATGACATTGTTCCATGTAATTGTCCAGCTGATATCTTGAAGAGCAGAGGATTATATGATTCCTTATCTAAAGGACGCGTCATTGACTAGGTTAGAGTTTGACAACAACTTTTAAGAGCTACCATTGCTAGTCAGTTTTAAATCGTACTTGTAGTTACAGTTATTAGACTTATCCAAGTGGGAGACTGTTGGATTCAGTATCTAAGCCCATAACTATAATTATTATGTATTTGACCTGAGAGTAGCATAGTCCTTTTGGGTTGCCTTCATCAATGCAAATTGATAGGATGGACTGTTGAGAATAAGGTTATTTGTGATTTATTAATATATTACGAGTATAATATATTAATATGAAATCATAATTATTTAATTAGTATTGATCAACAATTAATTTGGAATTAATTTAGTGATCAAAAGAGATTAATTAAATACATGGGGACTGATTTGGTTAATCAATAATTCTTATAGTGTGGGCCAATGATCTATGGTTATTTAGGTTGCGCTAAACAAATGTGATAGTCCATGGAGGTTTAACCCATGGAGCCTAAGTAGTATGAAAGGTCATTAGGGTTTACAAAGATGTAAACCTAGCATTTACCACACTATAAATGGGACCCCCTAGATCCGAAATCCGCTACACCTATCATTCTTAGAGTTTGATATTGATTTTGTGTTATATAACTTATTCTCTCAAGCCTCCTTTTGCACTTGGTGTTTGTGACACATTTGAGGCATCACATTTGAGGTGCTAAAGCTTTTGAAGGCCAAGAAATACAAGTCCTACTAAGAGGTAAGTTATCTAACTAGTTATATTGTTCAATTGTTATAATTGTATGATAGTTAGGATGTATGCTTTGGAAAATCAAATTGCATGTATAATTAGAGAAAACATAGATCCAAAGCATCTAGGGTTGCATGTGCACCATAAGGTTGTTAGAGTGCTCAAAATCCTTCATTGGTATCAGAGCCTAGGATTTTTTTCTGTTATACTTGATGCGTGTTAGTTTTCCAAGTTGAAAAAATCAATTTTTCGGCCTCTGACTGATGAAGTCACTGAGTCCACTAGCTGACTCAACGAGTCCACTCAGTAGAGGACCAACTCGACGAGTCAGGTTCATGCACTCGTCGAGTTGATGGCACTGGTTGTAGAATTTCGAGTTTTTGGCCAGAATTCGATTAGGATCATTACCACAAACTATTTTTTAAAACATAAAATATGTTTTCTTGATATGGTAGTGATCATGCTCATCGAATTAAAAGATAATTGTCAAAATTTCAAGATTTGTATTAGTTTATATGATTAGGCTAATTTCTTGCAAATTGTTGATATGAATTATCTTGACTTATGAGTTTAACTAGATCATAGATAAATTATTTGATTATTTTGTTAATTAAAATATTTTCCACAAGTTATGGAAAATGAAAAGTTTCATTTTCAAAAGTCATTAATCTCATAAGTTATAGAAATGAAAAGTTTTGAAGAGTTTCAAAACTTTCCCTCAAGTTTTGGAATTTGTAAAGTCACACTTATGAATACTTTAATTCCAAACCCTAAAATTTTAAAAGTTTAAAATTTAACCCTTATACTATTATATTATTAAAAGTTTAGTAATTATATATATATATATATATATATATATATATATATATGTATAAGACAACTCAGTCTTACCATTAGTAGGCCTCATTTATGAAGGCAATATATAAGGGGGTATAAGGTTACTGCCTATAAAATGGTGGTTTAATGGATATCCACTCTCACCCACCGGTTTCTTGACTGGTGGAGGGTCGTTAGCCGAACGGGTAGGATAGGACAATAATTCTCGATAAAAGTATAATGATAATTAAAAAGTAACTAAACTTTTATCAAATTCTCAATCTTAGTTACTTTAAGAATAGTGTGAAATTAATGCTAATCCATGAAATTGCACTTTGCACCTTGCCAAGTCATTAGTAGTGCGTGTGTGGTTAACTGGCACACTAATATGGACTAGTAAAGGTGGCAAAGTGTGGCTTGATGTTTATCATAGATTAATGGAGCATGTGTTGTTAACCATCACATTGATTAGGTGATATATGACATCAAGAGTACCAAGCACATTTGCATGGTTATTCACACCTTATTTGTGATCCTCAGTATCCCAGTCACAAGCTAGCGCATAATCGAGATTTAAACATGCCATTGAAAAGTTCAATCCAATTAAAACTTAATAATCAATTTCGTTTTTCCATTGTGGAAATTGGTAAATCTTCATTTACCTACCTTCAAATATTTTGCAAATTGGATTACGGCATCCCTCTTCCAAATTGTAAACTATTGTGTTGGGTCCTAGCCTTAATATTTCATTTGGGTGTTATATTAAGGATTATTATCTAATCTAAACTTTGTCTTTCTTTTTCAGATGTCTTCCAAGCAAAGGATCTAGGGCATATCCCTTTTACCCTAGCTTTGACACCAAGTTTCCACAACTATATAAGGAGGCCCCTATCCCTTTTTTTCATCCATTCTATCCGTCCACATGCCTTGGACTAAAATTTCCTTCCTATCTCCTAATTCATTATCTTGCTAGCTTGGGCGTGATTCCATTAGAGGCACAACACTTGAGGTGCTTTCTTCCAAAAGATTTACAAGAAAGTTATGTATTCCTATAACCCTCTAATGCAAATTTCAAAGATTGCCTAGGTTTTGCAAGTTTCTTTTTGATATTCTTAGTTATAGGTTCAATAGAGAAAACATGGATTCTATTTAGGTTGCATGCAAACTTAACGGTTTTATTTTTGTTTGTTTACATAAATCGCATAAGTGGTATCAGAGCATTTAGTTAATTTTTTGTTGAATAGTTAAAATAGAAGAATAAATCAATTAGGGTTTATGTAAAATAAACCCTAAGAGGAAATAAATTTCGAAAAGGGATAGGGTTTTAAGAAACCTAGCCTCCACCCCTTAATTTTCGATTTTTAGGACTAGGGTTTGGAAACCCTTTCCTTCCTCCCCAAGTTTTCAAAAATGGCAAAGGTTTTTGAGGTTTCCAAATTTTGGTAATTATTATTTTACTTTCCCTAAAGGAAATAATTAAAATTGGAATAAATCCTATACCCTTATTTTTTATTTTTTATTTTTTTTAAATTAGAGGGTATGGTTTAGGATTAAATTAATTGTTTAGTTTAACTTGATTAATCATTAATTAATATAATTTATTAAATCTTTATCAATTTCGTTTAATTTAATTAAAATTGAATATTACTTTCAAATTTTAAAATATAAAACATAGTATTTTGAAAAGTTTAAAATACAAATTATACTATATGTAAAATTACAAGCTTAATTATTACTATATGTATAAGAATAAGTCAGTCAAATCGCTTGTATGCCTCATTCGTGAAGCTAGTCTATAAGGGGTATAAGCAAACTGCCTCTAAAATGGTAGTTGAATGGGTGTCCACTCTCACCCACCGCTTCCTTGATTAGTGGAGGGTCGTTAGCCGAACGGATTTGATAGGAAAATTAATTCTCGTTAAAAGTAACTAAACAATTTTATTAAAAATCTCAATCTTTGTTACTTCAGAAAAATGTGAATTTGTATGCAAACCCAAGAAATTGCACATTACACTTTATAACTCGTTAATGGAGTGTGTGTGTGTGTGTGTGTGTGTTTAACCAGCACACTAATAAGGACTAATAAAGAGGAGTAATGGGTATCTCATAAATTATCATTGTCGATGGAGCGAGTTTGGTTTACTAGCACATCAATTCGGATAAACAATGACAATGAGGTTACCAAGCATATTTACATGGTTATTTACATTTTTTTGTGATCCTCAGCATCCCAGTCACAAATAGAAGAGCATATTCTAAAATCAAACATGTCATTGAATAGTTTCAATGGATCTCAAAAGATCTAGGAATTTAACTTAACTTAATTTCTTTCAAAATTTTCGTTCTCTGATGTCTACTCCAAATCATGCTTCTTGTTCCTCCTCCTCTAACCAAAACTTCTCATTGTTCATCATCTGCTCAAAGGTGACATTAGATGACACCAATTACAATGTCTGGATACACAACATCAAAATGGCCCTTTGTTTTGAGGACAAGGAAAATGTCCTTGAGAAATAACTAAATGAGTTTAATGAAGAGAAGGCCACTCTTAACGAATTAGCCGCCTACAAGATGCACTAAAATGATGTAACAAAAGTTGCTTGCATCATGGTAGCCACCATGACCCTTGAGTTGCAGATATTTTATGAAGACTACTGGTCGTATGAGATGAACAAGGACCTTGTCGAAAAGTTCCACAAGCAATCTCATCAAGAAAAGTAGGAGGTGGTAAAAGCCCTGATGGCTTGCAAGCTCAAGGAGGGAGACTCTATCGATACCCACGTGCAAAGGATGCAATGATACATGGAGCGCCTTGTTATGCTTAACATACATTTTGATGAGGAGTTGGCTATTGACATAGTCTTAAACTTTTTGACAAGTTGTTGTGCTTAGTTCATCTTGTCTTATCACTTGAACAACAAAGAGACTAGGTTAGCTTGATTGCAAAACCTTCTGCAGATAGCTGAAGCAGGTATAAAGGGAAAAATTATTGCCTCCTCTCCTGCTAGTGGTCCAGTCATAACCATTGGACAAGGAAAGTGTAAAAAGAGGAAAGGTCCTCCTAAGAAAAAATGGAAGGGAAAGTCTCATGCGGGGTCATCTAATATTGGCCCTAAAGGAAAGTCCAATTCTGAGCATCCACCCTCTTTTGATCCGAAATAAGCTATCTGCTTTTATTGCAATGACAAGGGGCATTGGAAACGAAGTTGCGTGAAGTATCTACAAGATATCAAAGATGGCAAAGTAAAGTCAACTACTGTAGGTATATACACTATTTTATCTAATAACTAATCATCTTCTCGTTCTTGGGTCCTTGATACAGAATGTCCATTTCACATTTGTTCTTATTTGCAGGGTATAAGAAGAAGTGAGGAGGTGGAGCATGGAAAAATGAACTTGATCATGGGGAATAGGCGATATTCACTTGTCACTAAGCTTGCAATTTATAGTCTAGTGCTTAGTAATGGTGTTAGTTTAGATTTAATAAATATTTGCTACTCGTGAAAGTAACATTAGTTCTTTTCTTGAATTGTTCATACAAGGTTTTAGATATTATTTTAAAGATTTGAATGGTTCTATTTCTGCTTATCAAAATGGTGTTTTTTCTATTTTGAAGCTTTACCTGGTGATGGTGTGTATGAAACTATGACATGCATAGACAATTTAGGTTATAGTGTATTTCAAATTGATTCGTCTAATGGTATAGACAAAGCATGCTTGTGGCATTGTTGTATTGGACACATCAACAAGAAACTCATCATGCAACTCCAAAAGTATGGAGTGTTGGAAACATTTGACTTAAGGTCAAATGATGCATGTGAATCTTGTCTTTTAGGTAATCAATTCTATTTGACTTACATTGATGATTACAGCAGATATGGTTATATCTACTTAATCAAGGATAAGTCAGAAACCTTTGAAAAGTTCAAAGAATTTAAACATGAAGTCGGGAATCAATTGGACAAGAAGATAAAGTTGCTTCGATCAGAGAGAGGCGGAGAGTATCTTAGTATCGAGTTCCATGACTACCTAAAGGAGTGTGGAATAGTTTTACAATTAACCTCTCCTAGGACACCACAACTTAATGATTTGGCTGAGAGGCTTAATTGAACCTTGTTGGACTTGGTTCGTTCCATAATGAGTCGAGCTTATCTTCCAATTTCATTCTGGGGTATACATTAGAGATTTCCACCCATATTCTTAATCTTGTCCCAACTAAAAAGGTTGTTAAAACATCTCACGAGATGTGGACAGGGAAACATCCCTCGTTAACACATATCAAGGTTTAGGGTTGTGAAGTTTTCGTTAGAAGAGAAAATCATGACAAGCTTGAACCTCGAAGTGAGAGATGTATTTTCATTGGCTACCCATAATTTTCATTTGTATATTTGTTCTACGGACCTAGTGAGAACATGGTCTTTGTAGCACAAAGATGAGTCTTTAGCACGCACGAGAGAGCGAGCGAGCGAGCGAGAGAGAGAGAGAGAGAGAGAGAGAGAGAGAGAGAGAGAGAGAGAGCTCATAAGTAAAGAGGACAGTGGGAGTACCATTGAACTGATTCAAGAATTAAATGATGAAGACACTAGGGTTATGTTTGTTTTTCTGAGGAAAAAATGTCTGCAGTCTGCGAACCATATCTGTGGACCTCTGCAGTAGAAGAGGTGGATCAAACATCTGTAATCTGAAAAAATAAGACTGTTTGTTTTTTTAACATCTGCGGACTACTTAAATAAAGTGAAATCTAAATAAATTTATTTTTTTAAACTTCAAAGTGAGTTTCTAATAGTTTTATGACTTTGTTATAAATAATTAACGAATCTAGATCAACTTTTATGTATTTCTGTATAAAAATTAAAAATAAAAATAAAACAGGTATGAATTAACGTATATATTTAATAAAAATCAACAACTTTGGTTGCAAAGTTATAACTAAACATTATAATTAGTGATCAAAGAATTTGATACATAAATGTATGTAAATAAACTTTGATTTTTTCAATTAAATCCATTAAAAACGTGTCATAAATATTTTCTCGAGAATTTGACGATACTGTATTAAATAATGTTTATAAAATTTGGCAAAAAAAATAAACGAATATATTATGATTTTTTTTCATATTTATATAAAAAACTTAAACGACTATTATTGTAATAAATCTTTATTTATAAATTTGTCAAAAATATCATGTTTGTATCGTTGATTTTTTTTTTAAGTTATGTAATTTTTTTTCTAATTGTTTATCATTAATAAAGTTAGAAAAGTTATAAATTTAAAAAAAAAAAAAAACTTCAAATATATATATATATATATATATATATATATATATATATATATATATGTGTGTGTGTGTGTGTTTTTAAGCTAGAAGATATCTGAAGATGTTAGAAGATTTTGGTCCGCATCTGCGCCAAGAAGAGGGTGCGCAGACATTTTTAGGTTTGCAGTCTTCAAAAAATAAAAAGTCTGCAAAAGCTAATGTCTGCGTGTGGTCTGTGTGGATCAGATAGAAGATGCAACATAGATTTGCAGACAAAAAACAAACACTACCTAGGGTTCAACCAAAGGAAGAGATTCTAGTTGAACCAATTGACAATTCATTACCTCTCTATCACTTTAGTAGAGTTAGCATTCCACCCGAGTTCCATGATTTCCATATAACTATATATGTTGATTCATTTATCAATGATAGTACACTGGTAATTTGGATGAACCTGATAACTACAAGGATGCAATGGAAGGCCCTGAGGTGGCCAAATGGAAAGAGGCAATTGCAACATCCAAAAAATATGGTCCGAAAATTTCATTTTTAATTATTAATAAAACCATAGTTATCAAACCATAACATAAAAATCATGAGTCATTGTATCTAAAAAATGATAATTATTTGTCACATATCAAAGTAAAAATATCCCAGGCTAATAATCATGATGTGTGCACTGCAGTCATCCCGAGCTCTTCCCTTTGCTACCGGAAGTACCTAATACCCAAACAGAAAACTGTAAGCACCAAGCTTAGTGAGTCTCCTTAAACTACCACATACAATACACATAATCACATAATCACATAATAACATATCATGGGCCCTGCCCGCATTATCGGGCCCCGCCATATATCGGACAATGTCCAACATCGGGCCCCGCACGACATTCGACCGAAATCCAGCATCAGGCCCTGCCCAACATCGAGAAAATCTCGGTATACATATAAAAGTATCAACAAATAGACATAAATAATCACATAGTATAAACATATAAACATTCCTCGGGCCTCGCCCGACATCAGATAAAAATCCGGAAGCAGACAAACATTCCTCGGGCATTTCCTGGCATCGGAATCAAAATCTGAAAACATACAAAACAGACACATGCAAGAATCACAAAGACATCAAGCACACAAACATTCTTCGGGCACCGCCTGACATTAGATCAGAGATCTGGAAACACATAAACCTACATCGCGCGCTGCCCGACAACAGACCTTGCTCCGGAACATACAAGCATACATATATGGGCCAAGATTGGTGCCTTAGACCCTTTCATACAAGATGAAAACTCACCTCGCAATGCTGAAAGTATAATCTCATGGTGCGGAATCCCTAACGGCTCCTCCGATGACTCCCCGAGCTATCAATGTAACATAACACTTAGCTAATATCCAATATTCCTTCTTAGGGTAAAAAGACCATTTCACCCCTGATCTAATTAGGACCATAACTTAGGCCAAAATTCATAACGTCAATGGTCCAACTTTATAAAACCTTTCCAAGCACACTAATGGCCCACTTATGGCCCAATTTTCTAAATTAGGCCCAACTCCCCAAATGGGCCTTCCTGTAAGCCCAAATATATCCTTAGCCTAAAAACTGACTTCTGATGGCCCACTAAGGCCCAATAGCAAAGAAATCCAAAGAATACCCCAACCTAAGACCTAAATGACGAAAATCCCAAAACCAGTGAGTACGCGGGGCATACTCCTCCGTACGCTAAGCGTATAGCTTACATGGCTTGTATGCTACACGTACTGGCTTGTACACCCAACGTACTACCCTGTTAAGCCATATTCTTCAAAAGTGCTTAATCCCTTAATACCTTAAGCTTCACAAGGCCAATAACACACACGGATGATGTATGAAAGGTTTCTAGGGTTTTTGAGTCGAGGTGGCTCGTAAGGAGGCTAGGGTTTGGGACATAATGTTGTATTTATATGGATTAAACCCTACAAATTTGGGTTTTGAGTCTACTTGCGTACGTTGCACGTACGCACCTCCGCCCCCTCCCTCTGCAACCGATGCTACTTCTACGCTCCACGTATGCCAAGCTTACGCCTAACGTACGTCTTCAGGTGGCCCAAATACAAGCGGCCCAAAACAAAAGGCCCAACTCAGTTAATCCATCGTTAATATCATAGTAAAATAATTAATTACAAGGATATTAAATAATTATTATTACCTCTGGTCACGAATGTTACAATTCTCCCCCACTTGAATTAGACTTCATCCTCGAAGTCCGCTGCGTCTAGAAATAGCTCTGGGTAGTGCTCCCTCATCTCCTCCTTAGGCTACAAAGTCTACTCTGAGCCCTTGTGGTGCTGCCACTGCACCTTCACCAGCTCTACCCTCTTGTTCCTCATCTCCTTCATCTTCCTGTCGAGAATGGTTACTGGTATCTCGATGTAGTTCAGGTTGTCATCAACTTGAATATCCTCTAAACGCAAAACCGCGAAGTCATCTACTAAGCAGTTCCGCAGTTGGGAGACATGAAACGTGCTTTGGATCTGGTTGAGCTCTGTTGGAAGATCCAAACAATAAGAAACCTGGCCCACCCAAGCTAAAACCCTGAACAGGCCAATGTACCTGGGGACCAACTTGCCCCACTTCCTGAACCAAATGACACTTTTCCAAGGTGACAGCTTCAGGAGAACCATGTTGCCCACCTGAAACTCCAAGTCTGAGCGACGCTTGTCTGCATAGCTTTTCTGCTGACTCTGAGCAGTCTAGAGCCTGCTCTGGACCTACTGGATCTTCTCAGTGGTCTTGAGTACCACCTCCGTACTCCCCATGAATCTCTGGCTGACCTCACCCCAAAAAGTTGGGGTCCTAAACTTCTTCCCGTAAAGCATCTCGAAGGGAGGTCAATCTATGCTAGTGTGGCAACCGTTGTTATATGAAAATCCCACTAACAGAAGATACATATCCCAACTACCTCCAAAATCTTATAAACACGCACGTAGCATTTCCTCTAGAGTCTGAATCGTCCTCTCACTCTGCCCATTCGTATGAGGGTGGAAAGAAGTACCGAAGTGAAGACGAGTACCCATCTCGTCATGAAACCGCTCCCAAAATCTGGAAGTGAAACGAACATCTTGATCTAACACAACCAAGACCGGCACTCCATGATGTGCTGCCACCTCGCCCACATAGATCTCGGCTAGCTTCTCAGCCAATATACTGTCCTGGATCGGGATGAAATGAGCACTCTTGGTTAACCGATCCACGATGACCCATATCGAATCCACTCCACGTGTGGTCCTGGAAAGCTTCGTGATGAAATCCATAGTGATATCTTCACATTTCTAGACGGGAATATCCAACGGTCGCATCTTGTCGTGAGGTTGCTGGTGTTCAGCCTTGACTTTCCGGCAAGTCAAGCACCGCTCTACATACCATGCTATGCCCTTCTTCTTGTAGGGCCACCAATAACCAGGGTGAAGATCCCAACACATCTTCTTCGCCCCAGGGTGAATGGAGAATCTCGACTTGTGCACCTCCTCCATAAGAACCTGGCACACTGCACTCCAGTAAGGGACCAAGAGCCTTCGATGCAGGGTCAACAACCCATGGTTGTCATAATAGAATGAGGACACCTGGCCTATGATCTGTTCACACTTCTGGCACTCCTCCTTCATACCCTCAACCTGCACCTCCCCGGTCCGGTGCAGCTACGGAGTAATCACTGTCATCCTCAGACATGTGTCTCAAATCGGAGCCACACCACCTTGCGGCTAAGATCATTGGCCTTCCCTGGGTGGTAAAGGATCTCACAATCTTAATCCTTCACAACATCTAACCACCGATGCTACCTCAATTTCAGATTTAGTTGATCCATTAGGTACCTCAAGCTCGTGTGGTCTGAACCCCATAGAGGTAGTGTCGCAAAATCTTGAGGGTGAAAACCGCATCCCCCACCTCCAAATCATGTGTCGGGTAGTTCACCTCGTTAGGCTTCAACTGTCTCGAAGCATACACTATCTATTAAGAGAAAAACTTTTGAGTAACACTTGAACAAATGTTTGTACAAGATAATAGTTGCGGAATAAGTTAATCTCAAAGGATCACAGAAGCTCAACAACAATAAGTTAGAATTGTTAGATAGTTAGTTGCAGAAATATAAAGTGAGGAAATGTAAATGAAATATAAATGACAATAAGTTATATCAAGTAAACATCAAACTGATTCTTGACAAGGTTTGCATTCAAACATGAGTTAGTAAGTGTGATCAGTTTAAGATGAAAAGAATCTTGGATTTTAGATAACATAGAGAAACGAGAGAATGATCTTTGTATTTCAATGAATAGTTTAAAAGATCTCGAAGAAGTGGTGTTTTACAAAGATTAGGGGAGTCTCTATTTATAGATTCCCGAAAAGATACATGAGAAATAAATTAATAATATTCTACTGACTTTAGTGACCACGCAAGGTTCACTGGATAATACTATGATAACACGCTAAGTTAGTAGTGCTGACCATTCTTCTCTTCAATAGTGGATAGGGTTTTGGTTCACTTCAGTTCACAAGATAACATCTTTAATTGCAGTAGACAAAACATAGTTGCGGTAACACTTTTCACTGCGGTATCAACAACATATCAGGTTGTGGTTCCTTTAGCTAAAGAGGGTCACTTTTTGTATCAACAATTGCCCCCAAAGTAACCTATTAGCCATCTTTTATTTATTTGTTAAGCTTAAGGAACCGAATGAGAATCCGGAAAAATTTCCTATCTTCGAATAGCCATTCAATTCTTCTTAAGATCTCGAATTCGAATTCAACCATAGTGTGCCTTGAACGTTGCATTGAAGCTAATGTGGTGTCGACCTGCTTCTTGGTTAGTCGGTGGATTTTGGTCACTAGAATGAAGTATTTTGGACTGTCTTGAGCCCTTTTGTAGATGACTCCTAACTCTAGATAGTTAGTTGCACAAAGTGACATTTCTTGAAAACCATTAGTGAAAGCTACTAACGGATCCAATTCAGGCAAATTGAATTTCTTGGTAACGATTGGGTGGATTTATGCATCAATTCTTCCGAAGTCACATACCAGAGCCTTGAGAAATTCACACGTACTTTCACAAGCGATTTTCATCTTCTGATAGTTTTGTGATTTGAGTTGAAGGACACGGGCAATGAAAAATGTTTCCTCAGGGTTCATGTTTATGAAGTCTACATGAGTTCGGATATACTTATCGCCTCTCCGGATCAAGGTGTATTGAAAGCAATCTGCCTTCATAAACTTCCTTGCCTTGTAGTTTTTGAATCCTTCTGGTCTATCATTATACCAGATTTGCTTCTAATCGAAACTTTACTTGGCTTGACAAAGGTTCAAGCGCTCAAAATCCAATGGAAGTCTGTTTTCATCTGGAAGAATCAAATCAAAGGATTCAAAAATCAGAAAGAACTTAGAGTTTAGGGATATCAGAATGTCCTAGTAGCCATTTGAAGGAGGTGCAGCACGCATCAATACAGGCTTATAATCATCATCGATTAACCTTCGGGTATGATTTACCCAAGAGTTTACCAATGATTCATCCATTGTTGTATCAAATCCATGAGCTCTCCAAATCTACTCAACAAATTTTGCTGCTCTACAACCTCTTTTCCTTTGAGTCATAGCTGGAGAATAATCCGAGTGATCAGAAGACATCTCTGGTTCAAGATTCTAGAAGTGCGGTGCAGTTTCTTGTAGTTGGGGAGATTGATGTTGATCTTGTTGCAGTGTAGTCTACTTTGGAGATGGTTGTGGAGCCAGTGGCTTGTTATAATCTGTGGTAGGAGAAGGTTATGTTCTTGTAGGAGTCTGATGTTGATGAACTGAAGGAGTTATTGAATGAGAAGGATCTTGTTCTTGATTAAATCTGAAAAGGGTATCACTTCCCCCTTTTGAGGAATTAACCACATGTTGTTCCTCAAACCATTTCTTGAGTCCATCGATTTTGGATAAGGTTTCGTTGAACTAAGACTTGATTAAATCAGAAACTTGGAGATTATTGGGAATATCAGCTTTGAATACAAATTGATAGATTTCCTTGGTTAGATGAAGGATTTCATCAACACTGGAGTTGGCAGTGAAGGAATGCCTTAACACGTTGATGGTGGATTGAAGTAACGCAGGACTTGCTTCATGAGCATTATGTGTTTCTTCTATTAGTTTCTTGGAGTGGGTTGCTTGATTTTCAAGTGTGGACTTGATCTCATCTTTTAGTGCGGTCACTTCCTTGACATGTTTTTCAGCATAGGAGATAAAATCTTTATGATTTGCAGTTCGACAATTATCCAGCTCTCTGATTCCCATTTCAATCTGAAGGATGACCCTTTGAACTGGCAACCTTTCCCTTGTTTCAAGATTTTCAACACGTTCTATCGGATATTAATGTGTAGGAACTTCGGTAGTTAGTTGTTATTTGGATATCACTATAGCCAGTATTTGATCAACTTTGGCCTGGAGTTTTCAGAATTCCTTTCGAGAGACCGAAATCTTCTCCTTCTTCTTCTTTGTCTTGGGTTTTGAAGAGGAGTGTTGTGATCCACTGGACTTTTCATCAATTAGCACCTTTACGAAATCATCAGATGGAATAAGTTGTTGAACATCTTCAAATCAGTTTTCATCAAAACCAAACGTCGGGTTGAGCTTATTTCGATGGCAGTGCCATCATCATTAGAATCATGATCTTCAGTAGTTCGAGGGGTCTGGAGGTACCAGCACCAACTTCCATGACTTTGGCATGTTGCATTGTTGCTTCCATTTGAGACATCCAATCTTGAATCTTCAAAATGTCACAGACTATTTTGGCATTGTTGAAGTAGTCAGCCTAGTATTTTGCCACAGTCTGAATATCCTTCTCTTTTTGTTGAATTGTTGGATTTGTTGTGCCTTTCTGTTGGATAAGGTGTCTAAGTCCATAACTTATTTGGTATATACTTGACCCGACCGGCATGGTCCATTTGGGTTGCATCTCATCCAAACTATTATGGATAATTTTATGAGAGGTATACACATATGTTTATTAATATATTATGAGTTATAATATATTAATATGAAGTTACGTTATTTAATTAGTTTTAGTCTTAAATTAATTATGAATTAATTTAGAGATTAAAAGGAATACTAATTAAATTATGGGCTATTTGTTTTATATAGTGTGGGCTAATACTCATTTGTTAATGGGCTAGGCTTATGTGGAAGTCCATGGATGATCCATGGAGCTTTTAACCCATGGATCCTTGGAAAAGGAAAAGACATGGGTTATTAGGGTTTCACCCTAACCATGCACACTATATAAGCATGCTTATGGAGCATGAAATGGAGCCTAAGAGAAAACTAGTGAACTAGTGTGTGCGTGCATGTGTGTGGCCGATTTGATACAAGGTGTATACTCTCTCAAAGTTTTCCAAGAGTTTGTGGTGTTTGTGATTCCATTTGAGGCATTCACACTATTGGTGCTTGGCCCTCAAACTCCTTAGAACCAAACTCACCAAAAGGTATGTAATCTCTTCTAACTCTTTTATGTTGAAATGTTCCCCATGCCATGTTAGATAGGTTATAAACCTTGGAAAATTATTATTTTGCATGTATTTAGACAAACATAGATCCAAGGTTTATTAGGGTTGCATGCACACTTAGGAAGTCTTAGATTGCTCAAAACCCAACAGTGGTATCAGAGCCTAGGCTTGCTTGTTTGATACTTGATGCAAAATAGTGAAAAAAGTCGAAATCGTTGCTGTCAGCATGGTGGACTCGCCGAGTCCATTGGGGGGACTCGACGAGTCCAAGGCAAACGTCAACCTACTCGGCGAGTAAGTTCATGCACTCGACGAGTAGGATTGAAAGAGTGCAGATTCTCGACTTTTGCTGCTGGAAATGGACTAGAAACATTACCCTAAACTGTTTTGGTGTTATAAAACTTATTTTAGTTGGTGTAATGGTTGTTCTAATCCATTTGCAATAGCATATATCAAAATTCCATGATTTTATGTGTTCATATAATTCTTGAATTTTTGATGATCATGTTCATGTTCTTATGAATTTAGAAAATGATAGGAATTATTTGCTGAATTGTTTAGGATTAATTCTTTATCATTTATGTGTTTTAATGGAGTCCATAATTTGTCCTCAAGTTATGGATTACCAAAAGTCACTTTCATTTAACACACACTTAAAACACATAAGTTACATGAAAATGAAGAGTCTTCATTTTTATGAACCTTTAATTCATAAGTTATGAAATGAAGAGTTTTGCAAAGTTACAAAACTTGCCCTCAAGTTTTGGAATTTGTAAAGTTTCACACACTTTAATAAA
Source organism: Lactuca saligna (assembly GCF_052625555.1). NCBI lineage: Eukaryota > Viridiplantae > Streptophyta > Magnoliopsida > Asterales > Asteraceae > Lactuca > Lactuca saligna. Next base: position 88,936,096 of record NC_136424.1, on the reverse strand, counting down.
CTTTAATTCCAAACCTTTGAGTTTTAATAGTTAAAATTCAACCCTTATACTATTTATAACATTAATGGTTAATTATTATATATATGTATAAGAATAAGTCGTTTTACCGTTAGTAGGCCTCATTCACGAAGCCGATCTATAAGGTGGGTATAAGGTTGTTGCCTATAAAATGGCGACTTAATGGGCGTATACTCTCACCCACCGCTTGCTTGATCGGTGGAGGGTCGTTAGCCGAACGGGTAGAACAATGACTTTAAATCCTCATTAAAAGTATAATGAATATTATAAAATAACTAAACTCTTTTAATTCCCAATCTTAGTTATTTAAGGAAAAATGTGAACATGGTGCTAGTCCATGGAATTCACACTTTGTACCTTACCAAGTCGTTGGTGGAGCGTGTGTGGTTAACCGGCACACTAACTAGGACTAGTAAGGATCACGAAGGGTGACTTAATGTTTGTCATACATCAATGGAGCGTGTGTGGTTAACCGGCACATTGATTAGGTGATAATATTAGGAGTACCAAGTGAATTAGCATGGTTATTCACACCTTGTTTTGTGATCCTCGGCATCCCAGTCACAAAACTTGAAGGGCATAATCGAGATTGAAACATGCCATTGAAAAGTTCAATGAATCTCAAAAGAATCTAGGAATTTCAAATCCAATTAAACCTAATAAATCATTTCGTTTTCATGGTGGAAATTGGTGAATCGTCATTCACCTACCTTTCAAATATATTATTACTTAGATTACGGCATCCCTCTTCTAAGTGTAATATATTGTGATTGGATCCTAGCCTTAATATTACATTTGGGTGTCTTATTAAGGATCCTAAATATCTAATCTAAACTTACTTTCTTCTTTCAGATGTCTTCCAACACTAATGCTCTAGGCTCTAACCCAACTGGTTCTTTCTCTCTCATGAATCTTTGTGGGAGGGTCATCTTTGATGGTTCCAACTTCATGGATTGGATTAGGAACATCAGGATGGTTACTCGTTATGAGGACAAGGAATATGTCCTCGATAAGGAGTTAAAAGAACTTGATGAGTCTACTGCTACTCCTGAGGAGATCGCTGAATTCAGGACTCATCAGAGAGATGCTACTAAGGTGGCATGTATCATGATGGCCACGATGACAGCCGAGCTCCAAAAGTCGTATGAAGATCTCTACCCTTTTGAGATGCACCAAGACCTGATGGAAAGGTACCATCAGAGTGCTCGTCAGGAGCGATATGAAATAATCTCCTCCATAATAACTACCCGCATGAAGGATGGTGAATCCGTCACGGGCCACATGCAAAAGATGCAAAGGTATGTGGACCGTTTGCTGAAGCTGAATGTTAACATCCCCGAGGAGTTGGCAATTGACATCATTTTGCACTCCTTGCCTTCTTGTTATGATCATTTTCGAATGACATATCATATGAACAAGGAGGAAGTTACCCTCAGCAAGCTTCAAGGACTCTTGAAGACCGTTGAAACCGGTCTTAAGGGTAAAGCGGTTGTTACCTCTACTACTCCTACTCCAACTTCTACCCCTGTTTTAGCTATTGGGCAAGGCAAAGGGAAAAAGAGGAAGCACCCTTCGAAGGGTACCAAGGGAAAGTCTCTTGAAGGCTCCTCATCAAAGACTAAGAACGGTTCTGTCACTCCTTCTGCCATTCCCAAGGATGCTGAATGCTTTTATTGCCATGAAAAGGCACACTGGAAGCGAAACTGTCCTAAGTACTTGCAGGATCTAAAGGATGGGAAAGTGAAACCCACCTATGCAGGTATTTACACTATATTGTCTAATTACTCAACATATTCTAACTCTTGGGTGCTTGATACAGGATGTGGTATTCACATATGTTCTGATTTGCAGGGCCTAAGAAGAAGTGAGGATGTGGAGCACGGGAAGATAAACTTAATCATGGGGAATAGGAAGGCTTCACCTGTTTCCAAGATTGGAGTTTATACTTTGTTGCTTAATAATGGGTTAAAATTAGATTTGAATAAATGTGTGTACTCGTCTGAAATGGCGAGGAATATTATTTCTTTTCATGCTTTGTACAAACAAGGTTTTACCTTTTCGTTTGATAATGAATGTGGTGGTATTAATGCTTTCTTTAATAATGTGTTTTATTTTAAAGCATTACCTTGTGATGGTGTGTATGAAACTGTGTCGATTGTGGACAACTTAGGAAATAATGTGTTGTATATTGATTCTTCTACTAGCCTAGATAAAGCATCATTGTGGCATTGTCGTCTTGGACATGTAAACAAGAAACGCATAGGCCAACTCCAAAAGAGTGGAGTCTTGGAATCATTTGACCTCAAATCAGATGATAGTTGTGAATCTTGTCTACTTGGAAAAATAACAAAATCACCCTTCACTGGAACTTGTGAGAGGGGTGAAGGTTTGTTGGACCTAATACATACTGATGTATGTGGGCCATTCAAAACCGCCACAAGGGATGCTAATCGGTATTATGTTACTTTTATTGATGATTTTAGTAGATATGGGTATGTATACTTAATCAAAAATAAGTCCGAAACCTTTGAAAGGTTTAAGGAATTCAAGCAGGAAGTAGAAAATCAATTGGGCAGGAACATTAAGATGCTTCGATCCGATCAAGGTGGTGAGTATCTTAGTACCGAGTTCCTTGACTACCTTAAGGAGTGTGGGATTGTCTCACAATTGACTCCTCCCAGGACACCACAGCTGAATGGTGTAGCTGAGAGGCGTAATCGAACCTTGTTGGACATGGTTCGCTCTATGATGAGTCGAGTTTCGTTACCAATCTCTTTTTGGGGGTATGCCTTAGAGACTGCTGCCCATATCCTTAATCTAGTCCCTACAAAGAAGGTTATCAAAACACCTCATGAGATGTGGACTGGGAAGGTTCCCAATTTGGACCACATCAGAATTTGGGGTTGCGAAGTCTTCGTGAGGTGCGAAACTCATGATAAGCTTGAACCCCGAAGTGAAAGGTGTATTTTCATCGGCTACCCACAGAAATCCTTCGGTTACCTCTTCTACAGACCCAGTGAGAATGTGGTCTTTGTAGCACGAAGAGGGATCTTTCGCGAGAAAGAATTTATAAGCCAAGGAGACAGTGGGAGGCAGATTGATCTTGAAGAAATTCAAGAATCAATTGGTGAAGGAACCTTAGACACTAGCAATCAACCTGAGGAGGAAACTCCTGTTGATCCAGCTGACGAGTCTGTACCTCCGAGGCGTTCCACACGGGTTAGGAACACACCTTCGTTTTATTATGGTTTTCATATTACTACGGAAGGTCATACGTTTATTAGTGATAGTACACTAGTAAATTTGGATGAACCTAGCAGTGTTAAGGAAGCCATGGCAGGCCCGGAGTCTGCTAAATGGAAGGAGGCTATGGACAGCGAGATACAGTCCATGTATGACAATCACGTTTGGAACTTGGTTGACAATGTACCAGGCCGTAAAACAGTCGGGTGCAAATGGATCTTCAAGAAGAAGACAGACATGGAAGGAAAAGTGCATACTTATAAGGCTCGACTGGTTGCGAAGGGTTTTACTCAAACTCAAGGTATTGATTATGATGAAACCTTCTCGCCGGTAGCAAAGATTAATTCTATTAGGATTATGTTAACCATTGCAGCATTTCATGATTATGAAATATGGCAAATGGATGTCAAAACCGCTTTCCTTAACGGAAAGTTGGCTGAGGATGTATACATGAATCAGCCAGAGGGTTTTGTCAGTGCAGAGTACCCTAATAGAGTATGCAAGCTTGAGAAATCCTTTTATGGATTAAAACAAGCATCTCGTAGCTGGAATCTTTGTTTTGATGAGAAGGTAAAAGAGTTTGGCTTCTCGAGAAGCGAAGATGAGTCTTGCGTGTATGTCAGAGCTAGTGGGAGTATAGTTAGCTTCTTGGTACTGTATGTGGATGACATACTACTCATAGGAAATGACATCCCAACTTTGCAGGAGGTTAAGTCCTGGCTTGGGAAGTGCTTTGCTATGAAGGACCTAGGGGAGGCTACCTATATCCTAGGGATAAGGATATTAAGAGAAAGGAGTAGAAGACTAATTGGACTTAGTCAGAGTATCTACTTGGATAAGGTGTTGAAAAGGTTCAACATGGAGAGTTACAAGAAAGGAGATTTACCGATCCAAAGCAATACCAAACTGAGTAAGAGTCAGAGTCCGAGTACAGAGGCAGAGATAGCTGAGATGAGCCAATTACCGTATGCTTCCGCAGTTGGCTCGATCATGTATGCTATGACTTGTACCCGTCCTGATGTGGCATTTGCTTTGAGCATGGTCAGCAGGTATCAGGGGAACCCTGGCAAGGCTCATTGGACAGCGGTAAAGAACATTCTCAAGTACCTGCGGAGGACTAAGGATTGGATCCTTACCCTTGGTGGCAGTGATGACTTGAGAGTATTAGGGTATAGTGATGCTGGTTTTCAGACTGATAGGGATAATTTCCGCTCTCAGTCGGGTTGGATCTTTACCTTAAATGGAGGGGCAATTTCTTGGAAGAGTTCCAAGCAGGAGACGGTGGCCGATTCGACTTGTGAATCAGAGATATATAGCAGCGAGTGAAGCAGCGAAGGAGGCGATATGGCTAAAGAACTTCATCGGAGACCTTGGACTTGTACCAGCTATTAAGGAACCTATAGAGATTTTCTGTGACAACAATGGTGCGGTTATCTTAGCCAAGGAACCAAGAGATCATGGCAGATCCCGACACATTGACAGAAAATATCACTTCATAAGACACAAGATTGAAGAAGGACTCCTTGTGACAAGGAGGATATCGTCAGATGAGAATCCTGCAGATCCCCTTACGAAGGGACTGACGAGGGTTAAGCATTTTCAGCATGCGAGACGCATCGGGCTGAGGGACGATATTAGTTTTACAGATTAGATAGTTTTCCTGAAACTTGTAAAATGTAATCGACGTTTGATGATGAATAAAATTTGTGATTTATTTATGAGTAAAGTGTTACTATCATTGTCAATTATTTACTATTGTTTCAGTTTTGCATGTTTTGACTTCCAGAATAATTAATTTATTCAAACCTCCACAATCGATCATACGTCGGAAGTAGGTATGAATCAAGATTGTCATGAATTGGGTTTGTAGATGCCTTAAAGGTGTTTAGACATGGCAATGGTTGCTGCAACATTCATGAGTACTCATAAGTTATGAGTATTGGTATAAACCCATGCTCACTTGTATCACTTCATGGAATTTATCTCGAGTGATCGTGAGACGATAACATCATATAAATCTTTAAACCTAGAGATATGAGTTGTTACCTATGAGTTGGTTGTGCATTGATTGCACGTAAACGCATCAGTAACTTGATGTTATAAAACGTGCCTTTGTGTACAATTCAATAAGTAGTAGAACAAGCATATCAGTCGAAGTTTATCTGTTCCTTCTAGAAATAGAAGCGATATCTGGGCCCCTCGATGATTTTGTGTTGACCCATGTACCAGGCCTGGTCAGAACTAAACCGATGTGTTCAGTGAAGTTCTTCGTCAAAAAAATCGGAAAATCGAGAAACAACTGCTAGACAATAAGCAAGACATAGGTCAATACCACTCATAGCCAAATGTGGTCAGCTACAGCAAGGGTTAAGAGTCCAATTAACTCTAAAATATACATTGGCAACCTCCTAAGTGGTCTAAAAATAGTTTGATCTTTAGGGGCTATGTACCTTTTCTGATCACGTGTGGAGAAGAGATTGGTCTCGTAGCCCATATCAAGCTTTGCGTCCTTTTGAAGGTCAAAGATGCATAATGACCAAAATCGAGCAAATTTTAGTTCAGTAGCATCTTCTTTCGGAGCCTCCTTGGGGATGTACTGCAGGAAATCATCCTATAAGATTTGACGATAGTTAACTGTGTTGCTCGTGAAAATGCTCCAAACGATTTCCAGGAGCTTAATCTGCATGTTGTCGGTTCCACCTGTTCTTCCAGAAAATCGTCTGATAATAAAGTGACACACAAACTGCCACACAGCCAACAATTGATTCTTCTTAAATTCGCCAACAACCGTGAGCCTTTTCTGGTAACCCATTTGGTACAGGGTTGAGAACACATTTGTTGGACTTGGAGTGAAGAATTTGGTAGATGGAAGAACTCGAAGGTTGATTACAAAGAGAATTTTTTTTCTTTGGTCAGGACCACCAAAGAGTCATCTATCAGGTTCATATGAACCTCTTGTAGATTGTGACTAGGGCGAAAAGCAGAGAAAGCACATTTAAACATGACCGCCATTAGAACAGCTTCAGTGAAAGCATCAAATGCACCATAAAGAGGATGTTTTGCTAGGAACTTGATCATCAATTTCACAGATTCATTGTAAGATGGATGGTCTTCGAACCCAGCTCTGAATTTGCTCAAAGCAATGGATGGGGATTGGTCTTTAATGATGGTTTCATAGCCGGTGGGACGAGCAGACCCAGATGCCTTCGATTATTTCTTATAAATTCTCGATTTCACCATGATTGCAGTAAAAATATTTTAGAAGTTGCAGAGAAATGGTTTGAGCAAGAAGATGAAGAAATTGAAGATCATCTTAAGGGTTCAAAAAGCATAAGGCTATCTTGGGAAGAATTGGGTTTTTGATACTTCCGGATTTCAAAAAACATTGAAGTTGATTTAATTACATCTATTAAAGTTAAAAACCTTTGGGTTTTTACCATTATTAGAAACAATTAAATTAAATCAAAAAGAAATTATTTTACTAGAAAAGTGGAGCATTAAATACATGTCAGGTCCATGATCACACACCGGTTGATCATGTGGTGAAAGGTTTTATCCGTTGTGAAAAATGGGGAAGTGGAAAATTATTTGACAACAAACGGTTGTGACACATGACCAATTGACAAAAGAGATTTCTTAAAAGATTATGTTTTATTGGAAAATGATTTATTTGAATTTTAGCCTAAAATAGGCTTGACTAACAAAAGTGATTTCGAAAGAGACTGAAACATTGCATGCTACAAAATGAATGTTATGAGGAATGTTTTTATTTATTAAAGATCATTAAATAGTACACAAAGTTCTCATTTTTTTTCTATTTTTTATGAGATGATGACTGCAACATCTTTCAATGGAACTGTAATTAAGTTCAGGCACTGCGGTAGCATGTAGTACGACTGTGGTAGTTAGTTGAGAGAACACTTGATAAGGTTAGAAATAAAGAAATAAAAAACCCAAATAATATATAGATCATAACTGGTTGCGGTATAACAAGTATACCAAACAAAATACGATAAATATGTTATTCTAGAACCGTAGTGAAGAGAATGCATCACAAATTTAATTTGAAAATAAAAGAAGCAAGTCCTTCACACTTAGAGACCAGATGTGGTCTTCGGTAGCTATCAATTCAAGAAGAATTGCGGGTCTCAATTCATCATTCCTAGCATATCCAGAAAACCATTTAATTTTGTAGCATCAAGTGCCTTAGTAAAAACATCAGCTATTTCTTCGTGTGTGGGTACAAAAATGAGTTCGATGTTACCTTTGAGTATGTGGTCTTTGATGAAGTCGTACCGTAGTTCAATGTGCTTTATCTTTAAGTGATGGATAGGATTACATGAAATTGTTATTACACCCTCAGAATCACAATAAATGGGCACCTGAAACTAGGGGAGAGCAAACCAGTTTTTTCAAACCGAACTGGTTCCAAAAACCGGTTCGATTCCGATTCATGAATAGTAAAACCGGTTTAAAGTGGTTCCAGCATTATTAAACTCAAACCTATCTAAACCGGTTTGGCTGTCGGTTCTAAACTGGTTCACGGTTATTAAATCAGTTCTAAACCGGTTTCAATGTCTAAAATCTCGAACGAGTTTATACCGCCGGTTCGGTTCTTGAATAAGTTCGGTTCATAGTAGACTGGCTCATAGTGAACTAGTTTACTGGTTCAGCGACCGGTTCGGATCCTAAACCTATTTTTTTGTGCAATCCTACCCGCAACATCCTATAACTGTAGTCCATTAGTTGAGTCTTCATCCAAAGGATTTGGGAACAACAGCTGGCTGCGGCTACATATTCTGCCTCTGTGGTAGACAAAGAAACACAACTCTATTTCCTTGAAGAACAACTGACTAGTTTTCCTCCTAAGAATTGGCATCCACCCGAAGTACTTTTACGATCTAATCTACATCCTGGATGCTCCGCATCTGTAAATGATTGAAGGATTATGTCATTGACTGTAGTGTACCAGAGGCGTAATGATTTACTTCCCTTTAGATATCTAAAGATTTTCTTCACTGCGGCCATGTGTGATACTTTAGGGTCAACTTGGTACCGAGCATATAATCTGATTGCAAGGACAATAGCCGGTCGACTTGCAGTGAGGTACATCATTGACCCAATCATTCCTCGGTAGATATTGTGGTCAACTGACTCTCTAGAAGGGTCAGCTGAAATCTTGTATCCGAATGCCATCGGGACCTTGGCAGAAGAACAATTGACCATCGAGAATTTCTCCAACAGTTTAGATGTATATTTTTCTTGATGAATGAATATCCCTTGAGGGACTTGTTTCACTTGAAGACCTAGAAAGAAGTTGATCTCTCTATTCATTCTCATTTGGAATTTGCTTGTCATGAGCTTTGCAAAGTCATTCACCATACCCTGATCTGTTGAGCCAAAAATGATATCATCCACATATATTGGGAAGAGCATTAAGTGATTACCATTTTCCCTACCAAAATAGCGTGTGATCAATCACGCCTCTTTTGTATCCAGAGATGACTAGAAACTCTGAAAGAGTCACATACCATGCCCTTGGTGCTTGTTTCAGACCGTATACTGCTTTCTCCAGCTTGTAGCAATGAATAGGAAATTCTATACTCTCAAAGACTGGAGGTTGTTGCAGGTAAACTTCTTCCTTCAATTCTCTATTCAGAAAGGCATTTTTACATCCATTTGATGTACTTTTATGTTCTTATGTCTGCATATGCTAAGAAAATGTGTATTGCTTCTATTCTGGCTACTGGGGCATATGTTTCATCGTATTCAATGTCATCAAGTTGGTTTTACCCCTTAGCAACTATCCATGCTTTGTTTCTCAAAACCGCTTCGAACTCATCAAGCTTGTTTTTTTATACCCATCTAGTACTGATGATTGTGTGGCCTTTTGGATTCGGTACCAGTTTCCACACTTTTTTCCTTTCAAACTCAGCTAACTCTTCTTGCATTGTGATGATCCAGTCAGTTACCATGAGTGCTTTTATGGTTCAAGGCTCGTCTGAGGACATGAAAGTTGCATAGTTGCAATGGTCTTTTAAATAACTAGAGGATCGAGTTTGTATACCTGCGGATGGGTTTCTGATGATTTGACCCAGTGGGTGATCCTTCGTCCAAATGTGAAGATGAGGTTTTTGGTGGTCTACGACTATGATATAGGGAATATCATCAACATTAGAAGATTCTGTAGTTGGAGAAGGTAGTTCCCCTTCGACATGGAAGTAGCCTGCAGAAGTATCTTGGACAATAAGAGTTTGAACTGAGGCTATTGAAGGAGGTTCCCCATGAATTTAGGATAGGAGGTTCCCCTGAACCAAAGATGGTTCCCCCCGGATTGATGAGTGAGTGATAACCCTTGGATCTGTCTTGTGTCAATATTGTCAATTTCTTCATCTTCAGAGTCCAAGGAAACATTTGATTGGATAATGACTATGCGGGTAGAAACTGAAGCTACATCATCGAGTATTGGAACCTCGATGGTTGTCACTTGAACCGGAGTTGAACTTTCCCCCTCAACCGGCGAGGTGGTAGTATTGAGTGACAAATCTTCAGATAAGATTGGACCAGATACCTCAGCATGTTGTTGGGCTACCAGAGACACCAGGATTCAGAGAAATGAGTTGTCTCTGCAGGATCAAATAGATCATCATAGTTGACCTCGATTATATTAAATGAACCCGAAGAGGCTAGGATGTCACTTTCCAGGATGAATTTTGTTTCAGTTGATGGAGCAGTGTTGCGGATATAATAGTCATCAAATTTGACATCAAAGCTTTCGACTATCAGTCTTGTACGTCTAATGAGAACCATATTGTCCACTTTTTTTGGTAGAGTAGCCAAGAAAAAATGTCTTCATCTGATTTGGGTGCAAATTTGTTAAGGTGATCTATGACATCCCCATTTTCACGGCCAGAAAAGACCGATTTTTGTTTATGCTTTGTTTGAAAATCAGAGTAACATATTAAATAAAGGTATTGCAGAATTTTTCCCAAAACAAAATATGATAAAGATTTATCAAATGCATTTCCAAAGAAATGAATTTAATTAAAAGACTCGGGATGTCATGTTCGATACAGATCAAAAGCATAAACAATACAACATAAGCCTTACTACATTATTTCGTATTTATAGGTCTACAATCCTTTATCTCTCATCCAAACATCTATGCTCATGCGCCACTATCTATAATGCAAGAAACTGAGTGGGTCAGCCTTGGGAACCTGGTGAGCACATAGGGTTTTCAACCCACAATATATAAGTTCATTAACTTTATCATACCAAACAAACCCGATTACCCGTTCCTATTATCCTCACTTTACGCCCCTAAAACATCTAACATAAGAGACCTAGTCTAAGGACTTTCATCGGGGTGACAACACATGCTTAACGGATTCCTCAGCAATTCATGTCAAATAAGGAAACCATGTGGGGGATGGAGTACTGCTGGTAAACACACAGTTCAAATAAACACCTACTGGTTGCGAGCCTGCTAGCGTTCCACTGGACTGTCTAGAATAGTCCGTGGTCGTCATCTATACTCTGCTAGATGACTGGATCATCAATAACATCTATAACAAGGCCTCTCATTACTTTATTTGGTCACACAGCAATTATTACATCTACCCATGTTTTACCCAACACATTTTGTAGATATAAAATACATATACAGTTTAAGTTAATTAAAACATGTATAAAATTGTTCATCCAACATAGATAGCTAGTATACAAATAATATGCACACACAACACGTAATTTGTAGAAAATACTTCATATCTATGTGTAAGATGAAAGTAACTATGCACTCACCTGAGAAGGTGGTGACTCGGCACTTGGACAGCACTTCGTTACTCTTAACACAAATTTCCTTCAGCAAAACCTAGTATCAATACCACTAGGGTTAATATAATATTGACCAAGACTAATTAATAGTCTAGATATTATCAATATTATATAAGCATTAAACGATACTTATATACACCATAATATGAGCCCAAGTACTCCTTATAAGGTCCTAATAAAATTACTATATTAAAACATAAGTTATACTAAAGATAGGTTAGGCGTAGCTCACTTACAACGAGTTTTTCTCAAAACCAGGCTTCACTGGAGCAGCGTTTCCGAGCCGAAAGGTTGTTTTTTCAGGGCTTCGGGAGCCTTGGGGCTTCCTTTGGGAGCTAGGGGATTTACCTTGACTTTAGGGGGGCTTAGGGAGCTTAGAGAGAGAGAATGTGTGTGTGTATGTAGAGAGAAAAAGTTGAAGGTGAGAGGTATGGGAAATGAGAGAACCCGAAACCTCTATTTATATGGTGAAATCCTGACGGAATCGCCTGGTTGGTTCACGGACTCGCCGAGTCGATGCCACGTGTCATCACCTGATGGATTTCCATGGGGAGAAAGCCTTGGCCCATATTCAACCACATCACCTCTTTTGCAGTAGCACCCTGCCAACTTCTAAACCACGTAACTTTCGCATACGAGCTCCGTTTTCGATGTTCTTTTTTTCCACTCATAGGTAAAACCAAGATCTACAAGTTTCATTTAGACTCCGTCAGCTAAATCTTGACCGATCTTACATTTAACAGTAGGAGAAGATTAGACTGCTAAATGACCATGAAGAATTCGTAACTCCTTCATACGGACTCCGTTTTCGTCTGTCTTTTTACCGTTGAGTTCCTATTAATGAGATCTTCAACTCTAAGTAAGCCAAAAACCGCTCGAACTAAAATTCGAGTTTCGGGTCGTACACTTCTAAGCCGAATCTTAGAAAAATCATAACTTCCTCATACGAAGTCAAATTTGGATGTTCTTTTTATGGATGTTCTCTTTTTAACATATACTATAACTTTGGTTTAGATCACTAAGGCTAAAAAATTATCCATCGTAAATTCAATATATATGTCTCTCGGTGTCGTGCTGGTTTTGCCGTAAAACTTCGACGGGCCAGAATTTCTTTGTTATAACTCGGATTTCGGCGTTATTTATATGTACGGAACCCTTGTTTCGACCACTAAAACTTTATGTAAAGATATCGAACTTATCTCACACTTTAATTTTGACTCTTATTTTCATTCTTTTTTAATTATATCTTTATAATTAAGTAATAAGGACACAAATACACATAATTCAAATAGAATTCAAATATTTCATCTTTATTACTTCAAAAAGAGTTATAATAGTTGACCTAAACTATTACATCACCCAAAAATGAGTAGCCCTGAAACCTGGGCGTTATAATTCTCTCCCCCTTACGATGATTCCGTCCCAGAATCATGCATTAGCATACAGATGTGGATAGCAACTCATCATGTCACTCTCTGTTTCCCAAGTGAGATTCGGCCCATTTGAATGTTTCCATCGAACTGGCACTAAGTCGACCATCTTGCGTCCTAACTTCTTAGTCTTACGGTCAACAATTGTCTCAGGCTCTTCGATTAGTCTTTTATTCTCATCCATTCTTAACTCTGAGATTGTAATTATGTTGGGAAGTTCTCCCGTGAACTTCCTCAAGTAACATACATGGAAGGTGTTATGAATACCATCTAGTTCTTTGGGTAATTCGAGCTTATAAGCTTTATTCCCAATCTGCTCAAGAACTTTGAACGGTCCAATAAACCTTGGACTCAGCTTTCCTCATTTCCGGAATCGTATAAGTCTATTCCACGGTGAGACTTTAAGCAAAACCGAATCCCCAACTCTGAAGGTCATCAGTCATCTTTTCTTGTCAGCATAGCACTTCTGACGATCATGAGCTGCTAACATCCTCTCCCTTATCACCTTCGGCTTCTCAGCAGTCTCATGGACTATCTCGGGGCCCATAAACTGCTTTTCTCCAGCCTCAAGCCAACAAGACGGCATACGACACTTTTATCCGTACAAGGCTTGATAGGGTGCCATCTTGATGCTCGAGTGGAAACTGTTGTTGTAGGAAAATTCTACCATCGGTAAGTGCTCATCCCAATTACCTTGGAATTCCAGGGTACATGCTCTTAGCATATCTTCTAGTGTTTGAATCGTTCTTTCGCTCTGACCATCAGTTTGTGGATGGAAAGTTGTACTCAAACACAACTTTGTACCAAATTCCTCATGTAGACTTCTCGAAAACCTCGAAGTGAAATGAATATCACAATTTGATACAATTTTTAGAGGAACACTGTGAAGTCTTATAATTTCCTTCACGTAAGCATTTACGAGCTTATCCATAGACCACTTCTCGTTGGTTTCTATGAAGTGTGCACTCTTAGTGAAACGATCCACGACCACCCAAATCATGTCGTGACCGTTCTTCGTATTGGGAAGTTTAGTCACAAAATCCATGGTGATGTCTTCCCATTTACCCATAGGTACAGGTAAATGTTCTAAACTGCCATACGGTTTCTGATGTTGTGCCTTAACTCTCGCACAGGTCACACACTTGGCCACATACTTCGCAACATCGGGCTTCATCGTCGGCCACCAGTAGTAGGGTTTTAGGTCCCTATACATTTTAGTGTTACCAGGATGAATTGAGTACATGGTCTTGTGCGCTTCTTCCATCAGAAGTTGTCTTATTCCTCCCATCGTAGGTACCCAAATCCAATCTTGGAATGCCTTGAGTCCTTGACTGTTTGTACCGAAGACTAACATTTTGCCCAAACGTTCTTCCTTTCGGTCATTCTTCTCTGAAGCTTCTTCTTGAGCTTTCTTGATACTTTCCACAATCATCGAGACAACTTCTATTCTCAATGCTCTTGGCCTTTTCCTTTCAAGATTGACTTTCCAAATGAGAGCATCAGTGACAACATTTACTATACCAGGGTGGTAAAGTATTTCACAGTCGTAGTCCTTAAGTAATTCCAGCCAGCGTCGTTGCCTCATATTAAATTCTTTCTGATTAATGAGATACTGGAGACTCTTATGATCAGTGAAAAGCTTGCACTTCATGCCATAGAGGTAATGTCTCCATATCTTTAGAGCAAATACTACCTTCTACCAACTCCAAATCATGAATGGGGTAGTTCTTTTCGTGCTCTTATCACATTTTCTCTTTGGGTTAGAACACACCCTAATCCGACTCCCGACGCATCGATATACACGAAGAAATCTTCAACTCCATCGGGTAGATGAAGAATCGGTGTTTCACATAATTTCTTCTTTAGTTTCTCGAACGCTTCTTCGTGCTTCTCACTCCATGTGTATGTAGCTCCTTTTTGGGTCAAATTTGTCAATGGAGCAACTATCGAAGAAAAGCCTTGGTTAAATCGTCGATAATATCCAGCTAATCCAAGAAAGCTTCAAATCTTTGTGGGACTTTTTGGACGTTCCCACTTCATTACAACTTCAATTTTTGTTGGGTCAACTATTATTCCTTCTTGGTTAGCCACATGACCCAAGAATTTGACTTCTCGGATCCAAAAATCGCATTTGGAGAGCTTTGTGTAATATTTATCCCTCTTCAACACTTCCAAAACTTCTCGTAGATGCTAGCCATGCTCCTCCTGGCTTTTCGAGTAAATGAGAATGTCATCTATGAACACTATCACGGATTTGTCAAGGAATGGTTTACAAACCCTATTCATCAAATCCATGAACGTTGCTGTAGCATTAGTTAGTCCAAATGACATAACCAAGAACTCGTAGTGTCCATATCTAGTTCTAAATGCAGTCTTCGTGATATCCTACTCTCTCACCTTCAGCTGATGATATCCTGACAGTAACGCCCGTAGATCCGGGCTAGTCAATTTAGAGATAATAGGGGTCGAAAACGACTTTTCGACAAAATATTATTTAGAATAAATAATCTTAACCAAGTGTTAGAATACGTCTCAAGGGTTCCATACATATAAAGAACACCGAAATCCGAATTATAACGAAGAAGTTATGGTCCGTCGACCTTTTACGGCAAAACCGGCACGACACCGGGAGACGTAAATACTGAATTAACGATCGAGGACTTTTTAGCCTTAGTAATCTAAACAAAATTCATAGAATATGTTAAAATCAGAGAATCCATAAAAATAACACCCAAATCTGACTTCGTATGAGGAAGTTATGATTTTTCTAACATTTAGCATAACAGTATACAACCCGGAAATTCGAATTTTAGATCGGTCGATTTTCAGCCAAAATAATCTAAATGAGAAATGAATATATCATTAATAGGATTTAAACGATAAAAAGACAGTTGAAAACGGAGCTCGTATGCGAAAGATATGGACGAAGCTTAGTCTCTACTCTTCGAGCGCGGCGAATTCGATATAGTTTTGTAAATCCGAGATAGAATGAGAATTAGCCAAAAGAGTCTAAATGAAATTTGTATTACTCATAAATACCAACACGTGGATATAAATAACATCAAAAACGAAGCTCGTATTCGAAAGATATGGACGAACCTTAGTATCTACTTTTCGAGCGCGACGAATTCGAATACAGTTTTGTAAATCTGAGATACAATAAGAATTAGTCGACGTGGTCTAAATGAAAGTTGTAGTAATCATAAATACCAACGCGTGGATATAAATAACGTAGAAAACGGAGCTCGTACGCAGAAGATACGAATGAATCTTAGAGACTACTTTACTATAAAACCCCTATAAATAAAGGGTGAACTCCTCGTATTTTCTTCACACCATAACCTCTCTTTCTCTCTTTAACTTCTCTCTAGCCTCCTTAAACCCATCCCAAGTCTAGGGAACCTCCATAGCACAAGAAGGAAGTCCCGGAGCGCCCGACGGCTCCGAGAAGAAAAGCTTTCAGCTCGGAAACGCTGCTCCAGCGAAGCCCAGTTTTTTTAATAAAAACCCACCGTAAGTGACCTAGGCTTACATTATTTATAATATAGCTTTTATTTAAATATAGTAATGTTATTAGGATCATATAATAATTATTTGGGCTATTATTATGTCTTATATGAGTTTCGTTATAATATCTTTTTAACCACTCGGGGTACGGGCAATCTGGTTTAAAGGGCCGCATAGGGTTATTGGATTTTAGAAGTGTTATATGCCAAAATGGTCCTGCCCTCCGGTGTTTTATGTCTGGCCCCTGTCTGTACATAGTGGTTGGAAAGTATTGGTTAAACACATAAATAATAATAATAAGACTAATAATTAGTCACAGTAAATATTAGACTAAAATCTAGTGGTAATAATACTAGGTTTCGTCGAAGGAAATTATTTTAAAGTAAATGAAGCGTTGTCCGAGTACCGAGTCACCACCTTATCAAGTGAGTTCATGGTCCCTTTCATCTTACACATAGATATGAAGTATTTTATATAAACTACATGTTATGTATGCATATTATCTGAATACTTGTTGTCTATGCTGGATTAACGTTTTTATACATGTTTTAAAGATTTAAAATGTATATGTATTTTATATATACAAATATGTTGGGCATGACATGGGTAGATGAATGATGAGAGATAAAAGATGATGTGAGTAAACATTGGCAGCTATAGGCTTAATGCCTATTGGACAAACACTGGTAGCTATGGACTTAGTACCTGTTACGAATTGGTAGCTATGGACTTAGTACCTACTAGATAAACACTAGTAGATATGGACTTAGTAACTGTTAGGAATTGGTAGCTATGGACTTAGTACCTATTAGATAAACATTGGTAGTTATGAATTTAGTACCCAATGAATAAACTATAGCAGCTATGGAATTAGTGCTTTACGAATGAGCATTAGCAGCTATGGATTTAGTGGCAGTCCTATAACCCTAAAAGCAAGGGACTTCGGAATAAACAAATGCAAGATAGATGACTCTTAGGATACATCCTTAAGAGTAAGGAAGATAATGGGGATGGGTAATTGGGTTGATTGTTTGATTGTTTAAACACAATAATTATATTATTGTGGGTTGAAAACCCTATGTACTCACCAGGTTTCCCAACCTGACACACTCAATTTATTTATATCACATGTGTTGATATGAAGTCACATTACACTGAGAGATTAAGGAGATATAAATCACTAGTGATATGGAATGTAAGTTCTATTTATGCTTATGTTTCTGTATTGACGATGACATCCCAAATGTTTTAAAATGGATAAAAATACTTTTCTTCGGAAATGCTTTGATAACGTATTTATCATGTTTTACTGGGAACAAATTCCACAACATTTTTTAAAAGAGGTACTCTGATTTTTATAAAGCATAAAGAAAAATCGTTCTTTTCTGGCCGAGAAAATGGGGATGTCACACTGACCTAAGATCAATCTTTGAGAAATATCTCAAACTTTGCAGCGGATCGAATAGGTCATCAATCCTTGGCAACGGACACTTGTTCTTCACTGTTGCCTTATTCAACTCTCAGTAGTCTATGCACATTCTCATGCGTCTACCCTTCTTTTTCACGAATAGCACCGGAGCTCCCTAGGGTGATGAACTAGGCCTAATGAAACCATTGTCCAACAACTCCTAAAGTTGCATCATAAGCTCCTTCATTTCTATCGGTGCTAGCTGGTATGGTGCTTTTGCTATTGGTTTCGTCCCTAATAACAAGTCTATTTGGAATTCTACTTGTCTATTAGGTGGTAATCCAAGAAGATCTTCAGGAAAGACTTCCGGATAATCACACACGATCGGTATATTCTGCACCTCCTTCTTTTCCTTCTTAGCATCGATAACAAATGCCAAGTATAATGCACATCCTTTGGACAAACATTTTTTTGGCTTTCATCAAGGATATGATTCCAGAATTTACTCTGCGTTTGTCCCCGTACATCATCAATGAATCTTTTCCGGGTGGGTTCACTCTTACTATCTTCTTACTGCAAAGAATCTCAGCGTCGTTGGTGCTAAGCCAATCCATTCCCAAAACGATGTCAAAACCATTTAAATCTATGGGTAATAGCTCCTCGTGGATTTCATTTCCATTTAGGTCAATGATGATGTTCCTAATACGATCACTAATAGGTATGAACTTGCCACTGGCAACTTCTACAACAAAGGCATTATCAAGTTTCTCTACGGACAATGCTAGTTTCCCACCAAACTTATGCGACACAAAGGAGTAGTTTGCTCCGGAATTAAATAGTATATTGGCAGGAAAACCATTTACAAGAAAGGTACCTGAAGCGACGTTTGCTGCCTCCTTCGCGACCTCGAGCGTCATCTGGAAGGCTCTTCCCTTCGGCTTTGGTGGAACGTTAGGCTTTGATGCGTCTTTCTTCTTCGGGAAATCCTTCGCGATGTGCCCTTCTTCATGGCACTCGTATCACACCCTCTTGTTGATGGTGCACTCATTGGCATAGTGCCCCGTTTTCCCACACTTGTACTCGCTACATTTTCTAAAGTGCTTCTTCTTGCACTTCTCACACCATTTCGAGTAATTTCCTCCTCCCTTAAACTTCTTCTAACCGAATTTTCTCTTCTTGTTGTTGGGTTTAGCAGACCCTTCAAATTTCCTCTTCTCGCCAACATCAACCTTGCTGGAAGCTCTTCCCTTAATCATATCCTCCACAGACTTGGCAGCCCAGATAGCTGCCTCCAGAGTATGTACCTGACATACTAGCACCGCGTACTCCTGTGGGAGTCCCTTAGCGTACTTGTCGATCTTTTTCAGCTCATTCGGGACAAGACGCAAGGGAAACTCCATCTTTTCTGTGAAGTTGTTCGTGTATTCATCGATTAACATGCTTCCCTTCTTCATGGTCAAGAACTGGTTTTGTAGCTCGAGCAAGTTTTGAGCTGAACAGTACTTTTTCTTGAACTGTACAAAGAACTCTACCCATGTCAGTTGCAGGGGCTCGTTGGGGCTTAAAGTCTTCCCCAGGGTATTCCACCAACGCACAGCTCCTCCACGGAACTGACGTACTACAAAGGTGGTTTGTAGTTTGCCTCTGCAACCACACATCATGAAAGCTAACTCCATCTCTGAAATCTAATCCATAACTCCAATCAGATCTTCCTTCCCAGTGAAGGTTGATGGCTTGCAAGTCAGAAAATCTTTGTACTTGCATCCATTCCCCTCGACTCCATTATCTTGATTGTTCGTCCTAATCACCGGCGGGTCAGCTTGACCAACGGTCCTGCTGTAGTTTCCTTCCTCAGACTGCCCTTTGTTTAACTCGGGTTGTTCGATCGGTATGGTAGCTTCCTCTCGATTTTGTTGGAGCAAACGTCTGGTTTCCTCCATTTGACGATCCAACATCATCTAGATCATCGGCTGCACTCCAGCCATCGTCATTAGCTTAGGAGCAGCTACCACAACTGGTATTTGCTCAATAACTGGAGGTTGGTTTCTGTTTCCATTTGCATTCTCGGCTCCACTGCGGGTTCTTGCCATCTAGATCTCTACACCGAATAAGGTGAATTTAGATATTTATCCAGGATAGACATTTAAATCATCCTTATCTCTTCGAAACGATAATATGCTAGTTCTATTATCGTAGTCATACGTTTAGAATCCAAAACACATAATGTTTGAAGATCCGGTCGGCAACAGACCATAGATCCGAACAAATAACAACATATCAGGCACACAATATTTAGCACATAAAAGCATTTTAGGCATAATTCCTAAAATAAACTAGTGCTCACATCTCACAATCATCACTTAGCATTCTAAGTTTAAGTCTAGAAATCCAACAAATTCCTAGTTCGCTTAAAATAATGCTCTGAAACCCACTGTGACATCCCTATTTTCACGGCCAAAAAAGACCAATTTTTGTTTATGCTTTGTTTGAAAATCAGAGTAACATTTTAAATAAAAGTCTTGCAGAATTTGTCCCAAAAAAATATATGATAAAGATTTATCAAAAGCATTTCCAAAGAAATGTATTTCATTAAAAGAATCGGGATGTCATGTTCGATACAGATCAAAAGCATAAATGGTACAACATAAGCCTTACTACATTATTTCGTATTTATAGTGCTACAATCCCTTATCTCTCATCCAAACATCTATGCTCATGCGCCACTACCTGTAATACAAGAAACTGAGTGGGTCAGGCTTGGGAGCCTAGTGAGCACATAGGGTTTTCAACCCACAATAAATAAGCTTATTAACTTTATCAGACCAAACAAACCCGGTTACCCATTCCCGTTATCCTCACTTTATGCCCCTAAAAAATCTAAAACAAGGGACCTAGTCTAAGGGCTTTCATCGGGGTGGCAACACATGCTTCAGGGATTCATCAGCAATTCGTTTCAAACAAGGCAACCATGTAGGGGATGGAGTACTGTTGGTAAACACACAGTAATAACACCTACAGGTTGCAAGCGTGCTAGCATTCCACTGGACTACCTAGAATAGTCCGTGGTCGTCATCTATACTCTGCTAGATGAATGGATCATCAATAACATATATAACGAGACCTCTCATTATTTTATTTGGTCACACAACAACTATTACATCTACCCATGTTTTACCCAACATATTTTGTAGATATAAAATACATATACAATTTAAGTCAATTAAAACATGTATAAAATTGTTCATGCATCCAACATAGATAGCTAGTATACAGATAATATGCACACACAACACGTAATTTATAGAAAATACTTCATATCTATGTGTAAGATGAGAGTAACTATGCACTCACCTGAGAAGGTGGTGACTTGGCGCTTGGACAGCACTTCGTTAGTCTTAACATAATTTTCCTTCGGCAAAACCTACTATCATTACCACTAGGGTTTAGTATAATATTCACCAAGACTACTTAATAGTCTAGCTATTATTAATATTATATAAGAATTAAACGATACTTATATAACCCATAATATGAGCCCAAGTACTCATTATAAGGTCCTAATAACATTACTATATTAAAACATAAGCTATACTAAAGATAGGTTAGGCGTAGCTCACTTACAACGAGTTTTTCTCAAAACCAGGCTTCGCTGGAGCAGAGTTTCCGAGCCGAAAGGCTGTTTTCTCAGGGCTTCGGGAGCCTCGGGGCTTCCTTCGGGTGCTAGGGGATTTACCTTGACTTTAGGGGGGCTTAGGGAGCTCAGAGAGAGAGTGTGTGTAGAGAGAGAAAGTTGATGGGGAGAGGTGTGGGAAATGAGAGAACCCGACACCTCCATTTATAGGGTGAAATCATGATGGTCTCGCTAAGTCGGTTCATGGACTTGCCCAGTCGGTGTCACGTGTCATCACCTGATGGCTTTCCTTGGGGAGAAAGCCTTGGCCCATATTCAGCCACGTCACCCCTTTTGCAGGAGCACACTGCCGACTTCTAAACCCCGTAACTTTGGAATACGAGCTCCGTTTTTTACATTCTTTTTTTACACGCATAGGTAAAAACAAGATCTACAAGTTTCATTTAGACTCCATCAGCTAATTCTCGATCGATTTTAAATTTAACAGTAGGAGGAGATTAAACTGCTAAGTGACCGTGAAGAGTTCGTAACTCCTTCATATAGAATCCGTTTTCATCTGTCATTTTACCGTTGAGTTCCTATTAATGAGATATTCAACTCTCATTTAGGTTGCATAAGGCAAAAACCACTCAAACTAAAATTCAAGTTTCGGGCCGTGCACTGGTAAGCTGAATCTTAGAAAAATCATAACTTGCTCATACGAAGTCAGATTTGGACGTTCTTTTTATGGATGTTCTCGGTTTAACATATACTACAACATTGGTTTAGATCACTAAGGCTAAAAAGTCCTCCATCGTAAATTCACTATTTACGTCTCCCGTTGTCGTGCCGGTTTTGCCGTAAAACTTCGACGAGCCATAACTTCTTCGTTATAACTCGGATTTCGGTGTTCTTTATATATACGGCACCCTTGTTTCCACCACTACAAATTTATGTAAAGATATCGAACTTATCTTACACTTTAATTTTGATGCTTATTTTTATTCTTTATTAATTAGATCTTTATAATTAAGTAATAAGCACACAAATACACATAATTCACATAGAATTCAAATATTTCATCTTTATTACTTCAAAAAGAGTTATAATAGTTGACCTAGACTATTACATTGCCAAAAAATGCTTAGCCCTGAAATCCGGGCGTTACATGATCCTTGTTGTTGATCACAAAACATCTACATCCAAAAATGTGGAAGAATCTGAAATTTGGTTTACGATTGTTGAGGCCCTCATATGGATTTTTGTTAAGATGTTTGCAAATGATGCTTCGGTTTTGAACAAAGCATGCAGTTTCCATTGCTTTAGCCCAAAAGTAGAGAGGAAGGTTGGCAAAGTTCAACATTGATCTAGTTGCTTTGACCAATGTGCGATTTCTTCGCTCTACTACTCCATTTTGTTGCGGTGTGTAGGGAGCCGAGAATTTGTGAATAATACCCTTGGAAACCAAGAATCTATTTAATATTTAATTAGTGAACTCGGTTCCATTATCACTCCTTATCCTTCTGATTGGTAGTTTGATTTGGAGCTCTATTTCTTTTATGAAGTTGATTAGAATCTGCGGTGTTTCTGATTTGGGCCTCAATAAGAAGACCCAAGTGAAACGAGTATAGTCATCAACTATAACTAGTATGTATTTCTTGTGACAGAAATTGGCTACGACAGATGGACCATAGAGATCAATATGAAGTAGTTCCAAAGGATCAACGATTGATGAGTCAACAATCAACGGATGACTTCCATTGATTTGTTTTCCACACTCACAAGTTGGGCAAAACGTATCATTATTATACTTCAAAATTAGGAGACCACATATGAGTTCTTTGGTGACAAGGTTGTTGATATATGGGAAGTTCAGATGAGCTAGCTTGAGGTGCCACAACCAGCTGAATTCGGATACTGCTTTTGACAGAAAGCACAATCGCAGTTTCCCATTTATCAATGAGGCATCCAAAGGATACATTGTTCCTTCGGCCTTGGATTTGATCAAGCAGGTGTTTCTATCACTTTTCATTATGTAACAACATTCACTATCAAATTTAACCCGATGACCGGCTTTACATAGTTGGCCCACACTGATCAAGTGATGCTTGAGGCCTTTTACGTAAGCAACTCTTTGAATAGAGAAATGTTTTCAGGTCAGTATGTCGTAACCTCTGATGATTCCATTTTCATTGTTTCCAAATGTGACGTGTCTACCATTACAGATTGGCCTGAAGTCGTGCAGGTGTTCTAATCTTTCGGTCATGTGCAAGGAGCAGGCAATATCAATTAACCACTCCTCTTATTATTCCTCCTTGCACATTTCCTAAAAAATTAACGGGTTAGTTTGGGCACCCAAACAATTTTAGAGCCCAGGGACACATGAGAAACCTTTTTACTGAATGCATGCACGTGGGACTTAGGAACAAATTATGTGTTAGTTTATATACCTAGTCTTGGGTGTTTCACAAATTTTGGAATGTTACGAATTTTGAGGTTCGATTGGACGAGATGATTTTAGCATATAATATCCAAAGGAAATAATTTTGTTGTTTATACAGACATCGTACTTGGTCAACGGTCCGGAGGGTGTGATTGGAGTCTTGTGACTGGTCCGTGGGTGGTATTTGGCTGCATTTCCCTTAGGATTTGAACAAGTATTGTCACTTGAACTACTCTTAAGTTGTGTCCTTATGAAAAATTGATGTGATTTTGAAGGTTCGGGAGTTGCTAAAATACCTTTTGCACTTCGGATCGTCTAAGGAATACTTTTGAAAATACGTGACTTTCTTTTGGAATTTTGCAGGTGATTTTGAAAAGGTTTTTGTTCCTGTACATTCCTCTTTTTTGATCCTTTGACTTTCAAATTTTTTGAAAGATTTTTGGCAATAATGGGTTTTTTGAAGTCCCTTTGATTTGAAACTTTGGTTTGTTTGAAATTTTTAAAATTTGTATCCCACTTTTTACCTTGGGACCTAAGTTCTTCTTTGAAAGCCAATTTTGCTTGAGTCTTTGGAGATCCATAGTCAGAAATATTTAACTGCGGTTTCTTGAAAACCTTTGAGTGAGTTGAAAAACGAGGACTTGAGTTAACTAGAGAGTCCAGGACTCTATTAACATTAACCAAATTCAAATTTTTTGATTGGTAATTCATGAAGGATGGGTTGAATGGTTACTATGCTTTTGACTGCGGTCTACAGTAAGGATGACTGGACTACCATAGAGTATGTCAAGGACGGGTTTTTGTTTGAAAACTTTATGGAAGGCAAGCATGAACAGTTGACAAATAACTCTGGTCCTTCCATAAAAATATCTTCATCTACATCCGAAGATGACTGAGAATCGGTACAATTTGTGTCAAAGACGCATAGTTGATCAGAGGATTTAGAAAGAATTTCCTCAACAACACAATTGTTAATCAGTTCATGAAGTCTACCGAAATGACATATTACATTTTTAGAGAACGTTTTATCATTGACTGGATAATGAAACTCACGATCCGAAGGGACATATGGATGTTCAGCATTGAACCGGGGAGTGGAGTTCTCTGTGGTAGAGAACTCATTGGACCATCCCTAGTTGTAGGTGTTATATACAGTCTCGTTGTTCACTAAGTTTTCAATTGCTTTAGTTTCGTTAAAAACTTTTCTATTAATTGATTCAAACATACAATTTCTTTCTGGGCAAGATCCCTTTGATTTAAAGCAATATCTAACTAAGACTCATTCAACATTCTAGCATCCTTTTCTAACAAAAAATCTTTTTCTAGCATTGCAACCTTAAGTCTCTTATCCTCAAGACTTCCTATCAAGTGATATAGTGCTTGGGTCACTATATTCTTTTCATCTAATGATTTGTTGTAGTATGAAAGGATGGCAGCACATGTGTCCTTAAATCTTTCTAAATATAATTCACAAACATGCATACTAAAACTATTAGAGTGGATCATGATTTTTACCTGCTCGATGATGTTGAGGGTGCCATCTTTGGCCATAGAATAGTAGTTCCTTTGAAACCTCGTCGATCTGTCTTCTTCAGCAGTTGCAACCATGCAGACATTTCCTTTCAACTTGTTGTTAAACTCTTAGTCTTCATCTTCGGATGACCACACCTGATGATCCATCTTTAGCTGGGCAATATATGCCCTTCTCTTTTCTTTTTCCTCCATTTCTTGGGCCATTTTTAGATAAAATGCCTTGTCCTTAACCATATTTGCCTTGCAATCTTTGGCGAAATTATTCTCTTTGTTTCACTAATGGTAGATGATGACTTAATTATTTTCTTCAACTATTGTACCAGAGTCTGATGGTTTATTGGACTACGGTGCCTCTTTTGTGCGATGTGCATTTTGTGGTTGACTCGAATGGTGAGGTTTTGGGGACATCTTGAGTGGTTGTTTTGTGGATTGAAGTTGCGGTTAAAAGGTGGTTTTGTAAACTGCTAATTTTTATGAAATGAAGATGGTGTTAGCCTATTGAATCATTGGCTAACCAAGGCGATGGCATTTTAAAATTCTTCTTCATCATTGTATTCCGCATCAGCTTCATATGACTACCGTGGGTTGTCAAATGGAAGTTGATAGGGTGACTCTGTGGGGTAGGAATATTGTGGAGTATTGGCATGTGGGGTTTGACCAATCAGAGCATGAGGTCCACTGAGGTCAGCACAATCTTTTATCACAGTTGATTCTTGTGTCCGAAGTTCTCCATATATATTAAACAAAGACAAAGTATGGATTTTCCTATCTCCCTGCACAATCATCTTTGTAGTAGACCAGTGTCTTCGCAAACCATTGAGAAACTATAGGTTTGTTTCATGATTACTTCGGACTGTACCCATTTTTTATAACTTCGTTATGATGACATTGAAACGTTTGAATGATTCGTCAAGACTTTCACCAGGATAAGTTTAAATTGGTTAAACTCATTTAGTGTCATGGTGAGTGTCTTGTCTTGTGCTTGTTCTGACCCTTGATAGAGATACTTTAGCATGTCCTAGATCTCTTTTGCTTATTTGCAATCGATGATAATGTCAAATTTGTCTGGAGCCACACCACAAGAGATTTCATAGAAGGCAATGGCATCATTCTCTATTTTTTCTAGATCATCTTTTGTTGGTCGATTCATTGTTGGTTCACCTCCACTTAGTTTGGATTGAGTACCGTTAGGTTGTACAGGAGTGAGACTCGGGACATGGGGTCCTTCTTCAACAGATCTCCAAATATCTCTTCCAAGTCTCTTGAGATACCATTCCATTCTTTATGACCAATGGTGGTAATCACTAGCAACAAGTATTGGTGCTTTATTAGAGCCTCCAACACTATTGGAAACATTTAATGATAATGATTGTGCCATATTTTTGTTGTTTTTTTTTCAAGAATTAGCTTTAGTGGTATAGAAGGCTTTTCAAAATCAGAGTTTTGTTTAAAATTCAACTACTTTGGCTCTGATACCAATTGTTGAGAGAAAAACTTTTGAGTAACACTTGAACAAACGTTAGTACAAGATAATAGTTGTGGAATAAGTTAACCTTAAAGGATCATGTAAGCTCAACAATAATAAGTTAGAATTATTAGATAGTTACTTGCGGAAATATAAAGTGCGGAAATGTAAAGGAAATATAAATGACAACAAGTTATATCAAGTAAACATCAAACTGATTCTTAACAAGCTTTGCATTCAAACATCACTTAGTAAGTATGATCAGTTTAAGATGAAGAGGATCTTGGATATTAGATAATATAGGGAAATGAGAGAATGATCTTTGTATTTTAATGAATAGTTCAAAAGATCTTGAAGAAGTGGTGTTTTACAAAGATAAGGGGAGTCTCTAGGTATAGAGTCCCGGAAAGATACATGAGAAATAAAGTAGCACCTTTCTACTGACTTCAGTGACAATGCAAGGTTCACTAGATAATACAATGCTAACACGCTAAGCTAGTAGCGTTGATCATTCTTCTCTTCGATAGTGGATAGGGTTGCGGTTGACTTTAGTTCACAAGATAACATCGTTAATTGCGGTAGAAAAAACAGAGTTGTGGTAACACTTTTCACTGTGGTATCAACAACATATCAGGCTACAGTTCCTTTAGCTAAAGAGGGTAACTTTTTGTATCAACATTATCATGTGACTTCACTGCATCAGCACTACACCCATACCCGTTATTGAAGCATCATAATAAACCATAAAATCATTGATGCCCTAAGGCAAAGTCGGGATCAATGCCTCACACAATCGCTGTATGAGAGTCTCGAAAGCTTCCTGCTGCACAGGCCCCCAACAAAATGTCACCGACTTCTTGGTGAGTCGGGTCACGGTAACAACAATCTTGGAGAAATCCTTCTTGAATCTCCGATAATAACCCACTAGATCAAGAAAACTCTGAATCTCAAATGGAGACCTCGGAACCTCCCACTGCCTCACGGCCTTTATCTTGTCCCGATCGACCAGAATACCCTTCTAGTTGACAGGCTGCCCCAGAAATTGCACCTGGCACAACTAAAAATCACATTTGAAAAACTTTGCGGAAATTCTCTCCCTCCTCAGTCTCTCCAGCACCTCCCTCAAGTGCTCCTCAGTAGATCCTGAGTCTTGGAATGAACCAAGATCTCATAAATAAAAACTATCATAGAACGATCCAACATCGGTCTACACATGTTGTTCATAAGTTCCATGAACACGTTGAGAGCATTGGTGTTCCTAAACAGCATCACCACGAGCTTATAGTGACCATTACGAGTCTGAAAAGTTGTCTTATGCACATCATCATCTTTGACTCGCATCTGGTGATAAACCGATCGCAAATCAATCTTGGAGAACCAAGATGCATCCTGAAACTGGTTAAATAAGTCATCAATCCTCGGGAGGAGATAATGGTTTTTCACCGTTACCTTATTCAACTTCCAGTAATCTATACACATCCGATGTCACCCGTACTTCTTCTTCACAAACAGGATCGGGGCTCCCCATGGCAAATTGCTCAGCCTACTAAATCCCTTGTCTAACAACTCCTGCAGCTGTGTAGACAACTCCTGCATCAGGTGGGAGCCAATCGATATGGTGCCTTTTCTATCAGAGCAGCACTAGGAACTAGGTCAATCCTAAACTCTTCCTGCCTCTTCGGAGGTATACCAGGAAAATCCTCTGGGAATACATCTAAGTTCTCTCGCACGAACAGTACATCATAAATTGTCGCTTTACCCTTATTGTGACCACCCGAAATTTCCATTCTGAACAAACCACACCAAGCCAATTTGAAGTTACAGCAGTTACAGTGAAATTCCAGACTTTGGGTATAAGTTTGAGTATTTCAGGTTTAGCACTTAAGGAGATAGCAGGAGAGTGGCTGTACTAGGGTTTTGTGCAACACTGTTATTCCAATACTCTAATTCATTAGAGTTCATTCCGGGAATAAAACATTTTTTGCCAAAAATCTCAGTACTATATATAGAAATCTGAACCAAATAGTTCATTAGTTACATTTCCAACTAGAGAAAATCCAAATTCTCTCTCACGGATCTTCGGGTTTTTATCCCAAATCGTGAGTACTTCTATCTAGTTGTATTATATAGCGTAGATTATGTTTTATAACATCAAAATCGGACCAAAACCCCAAGATTTGGGAGTTTACCGCCCAAGAACACTTGGGGAGTAAACTCCATTTTCAGGGCCAAAAGTGTCCCAATGTCCCTTAAAGCCTTGGAACTCGAACTAGAACCCACCATTGCATGTTTAGGACACCAAAATCAATTAAAATCAAGGATGAAAGTGAGTTCACGGCCAAGGATGTTCCAGGGCCGTGAACTCCATGTTTAGGTGTCAAAATGCCTTAAAAACCTTCCTTAAGCCAAGAGACAAATTAGGACAAGTAACCTAGTGTGTTTAGCGCTAGCAAACACTATTAAAACACCAAGAAAAGGGTGTTCATGGCCCAAGATGTTCCAGGGCCGTGAACACCAATAAATGGTGCCAAATGGTGCCATAAATCCTCCTAAAGCCTTGGACAATTGCCTTAATGCATTCCTTGATAATTTAGGGACTTGAAAGCACCAAAAACCTTTCCCCAAGGGAGATTACGGCCTTAATCTCCATGGGATATGGTCCAAGGGTCGTAAACTCCTCAATGGAGTCAATAGGAAGCCCAATCAATTATTTAAGCCTTGGAACAATTCACCACTAGAGTCGTATTAATTCTAGGCGTCATTTAGAGACCTTATTGTGAGTTTACGGCCAGGAGTTTACTCCCCTGGGCCATAAACTCCAAATCATATGGTCATTTGACCATAAACCCCCATTAGAGGTCTTGCACTCCTTTGTTGCAACCCATTTGCCTCCTAACACTTGACCAAAAGCATTTTCCTCGCATTAAAATGCTTATACTTGTATAATTAGTGTTTTAATCACTAATTATTTATATACATATGTCTTCATATGTAATTAGGTTCATTGTGTGTATCTAAAGTCTTCACTTGACACCAAGCACTTGTCCGATCATTCCTTACGATAACCTTCCGTTCAATTCCAATCACTTACTACAGGTGAGATCATACCCCTTAATCAATGTTTTAACAATTTTGAAATGTTTTATGGGAGGGATACAAGTAGAATTATGCTAATTATCATATCAATCATATGTGATTAATAAGTAGCATTCAAATGATTGGCTATTCATTAGCCGTTTTACTGAATAGTTTCCTTCTAATGATTTTTATAAACATTTTATATGTTTAAAACTCCTTATTACACTGTACATTTTACTCTGTATGTTTTATTTCAAACTTATTTACAATTGTGATTCAAAGAAATGTTTCCTTATACTAAATTGTTTTATCAAACCCATGCCTTCAAACCGTTTTATAGATTGACATCAAGTCGATCTTTTCTTAAGATAATAATTATGTTAAAAGGTTTTACAAAAGTTATTTATGCTTTTATATTATAAATTGCATGCCCCTATATGTATAGTTATATAAGAAATATTTAAAAGACTTAGGAAGGCTATCCACCCTATTTCCTTTTCGCACTTGAGATGTGGTCTGGTGGGATATCGGGTACTCGTCCGAAGGTCGTTTAAATATTAGTTATATAACATCTGTACATATATAGTCATAAAGGTCCTTCCATATCATCCAATGCCCTTGGGTAGCAAGGGTATACATCCATGATCATACTTACCAGTTAGATTACTAGTAAACTACCATAGGGGTGGTTTAGGAAGATACTAGAACACAATATCATACTATGAGTCAGTTCATTCATGAGTTAATACTTACTACTATGAAAACATATACAACTATACTAGAGAAGAACATATACAACTATACTAGAGAAGAATATATACAACTATACTAGGAAGAGAACATATACAATGATACTAGAACAAGTAACATTACATTACATATACATGAATACGTTAACAATTTTGATCCACTGTATCGGAGCGTGCCTTAAATGTCATGGCCCGAGTTGTAGCCAGAATTCTCTTGGAGGGATAGCGTGAGTTTGCGTATAGATCTATACTGGATTTACTATCCTACACCTTGCTTCTAGCTACAGCCAGACCTGCAGGTCTGCGGGTGCCAAACGTCATTCCGTTTTACGGCCATTCGTATGTTGTTGTTACCAGTCAATAGTATGGTGCAATTAATCACATAATACCTTAATATAAATCCGGTTTAAGATAGTTAGTACAGCAATAGTTCCTATAATACAACACTACAGTACTACATTTATTTTCCCGTTACATATATTTAGTGGTCTTTTCACTTAAACATTTAATGTAAAAACAATAGTTTGATAATGATAATTACACTTGGGAAAATTACACACTTTTACAAGAAACGAACATTTAGAACAGTTAAGTCTTGGTAGAAGACATCTTTATATAATAGTAGGAATCATAGAGATTTCTAGGTTTTTCAAACGTTTACAGTTGTTTTACAAACATTTTTATACTTATAGTTCATCTACATTTTTCCATACTTATAGTTCATAAACTTACGAATTCTTACATACAAATTAATACACTAAAATACTTATGATCTCAGCAGCTTCAAAGCTGATACTCGCTTTCAAAATTACTTGTATCCTCAGGTCATCATAGACAGGTACCGATGCAAGGATTAGGGAAGATGGAGCTCGTTGAAGACTCATCTTTCATTTTGATTTATGCTTTAGTGTTTATCAAAATTTGATAGAACACTTGTATAATAATATTATTATTAATGCAATGGACGATGTTGTTGCTTGTTTACTACTTTTCATTGTTGTGATACTGTACATGACGTCCTCCGCCCCAGAACATTTCCGCCGTTCTTGGTTTTGGGGTGTGACAGATTGGTATCAGAGCATTGTTTATAGTGAATTAAGTATATTAACCCATAAAAGACATACTAACTATAAATACATATGGGATTAAAAATACTCTGACAAAGAGTTTATACTTTAAATAATAAAATATTTAATGAAGTATACGTGCCTGCATTCATACTAAAATCAGTGTCACTAGGGCAATACAAAAGAATTACGATTGTTGGACAACGCAAGTGAGCTTAGAGACATATGGTCAAAACTAGGAAGATATAACCTGATCACCTATATTATCTGAGGGTTGACTAGCATGTGCCTAAGTGTAGTTGTGTGTTTGCAACAATGCTAAAATCTTACCAACCCTACCACAATGAGAACAATAGAACATAACATTAAACTTAAAATACTATAAGAGTATTTGGTATTACTATAAGTACTTAATACTTGAGAACCAAAACGGAATCTTCATTACTAAGTTGATAGTTTCTAAGTGGATACACTAAGGATATGTGTAATTAGGAGGTTATAGACTTAGAACTTGTGAAAATTTTACTTTACCCCTATTATGTGTGAATTTGGAGTTAAGGTCACTTATTCGAAGGCCTATCCTGTTTCGATTACATATAACCAGTATGCACTTCACAAATAGCGATGTAACTAATGAAGACTTTCTAAATAATTATCTAGATAGTTCTCCTAATAATTATTCTCTTACCCCAATTCTCGCGTAGATAATATGGCTGGACTCCATCCCCACGGCAACCTGTTCCTTCCGAACGAAGTTATTGTTGGATGGTTTGAAGAAGAGCCAGAAAATGATCATCCTATCCCTCTGAATGATCACCATGTTGAAGACCTTTTGGATGGTGCTAACTCCGAACCCAGGGTTGAAGATCTACCTCAGGCAGCTCTCATTCCAATTCCTAACCCTCGTCCGCCTTTTCATGGTCCGATGCCTCAATGGGTGGGAGGTTTGGAAACATGGAGCGAAGGTCAAGATCAACCTATGCCGTTTAATGGAGACTGAAGCTTCTACAACGTAAGCGAAGGGAGCACAGCAGATAGAGTTCTACCAACACTAATTTGTAAAGTTGCCCGAAACGAGATTCAGGGCATGACATCCCTACAATGTATCGCAGAAGCTGATACAAATGGAGGAATGGATATGCTTCGCACCAGTCGGATTGAACATGCTCGTGAGAGGTCTGAGAGAGACCATGAGACCTTGCTGCAAGCACTAGCTTAAACTCGAGCCGAAGTCATAGAGCTCCGAGTACGCCAGAGGGTTTACGAAAGATACCTTCTTGATATGGAACGAAAATTGGCTGAACTGAGAGTTCACCAGAGGGATGACAGTCGCCAGGAGTAGATGCTTTACTTTATATTCCTGGTTAAAAGAAACCGTTTTTCTATCTATCCCCGATGCGGCATTTTCTATGAAACTATCTTGTACTGTAAGTACTTTTGTTAGGTGTTTATGCTGTCAGGAACTATCTTCTGTGGATATGATGTAAGACCTTTATAAGGTCATTTTCTCGAATCTTTATGTCATGAACATCAAAGATATTGACAGTCGGCTAACTTCTGTTTCATTCCTTATTCAAGTACTCTTATCATACTTTCATTTGAGTCTATCTGAAACCTGCTTTAGTCAAGTCATTGGACTATAGCAAGTTAGATCCGGAGACATTTCCAAGTCTCTTTCAGTGGTTGGGTCTTGTATTCTCACCAATCCACGATACCCCGACTTGAACGACAAACATATTGAGACCATTCTACGAACTTACTTCTACTCATTACTAGGAATGCATCATAGGGATGTAGGTCAAACTTTCGAGGACATACTCTTACTCTTTGATTGAACAATCGTCATACACCTAGGGTCAACCAGAATCGCTCACAAATTTATTTTCTCTCCGTGAAACAGAATCATGTTGTCATCCAGAAACGATCAGCCGAGCACCGAAACCCCTATCCTCCATATCGATGCCGCTACATTACAAGCTGCAGTAGCAGCTGCTGTGACAACATTCCTTACGCATATCAACTCAGGCAACACAAGCAAGACTGACAATCGGGCCAAGAGTTCCGATGGTAGTACCAAACCGGGAAACCAACAAATGGCAACAGCCATGGACTTGCAAAGTAGTAAGACCGAAAGGAAGAAATGGAAGCGTCAAGCCTAGAGGGAACGCAAGAAATCCCAAAAACTTGCCATGCAACCACAACAGGCGGAAACCCTTGCCATTCCCGTACCAAGCAGGCCATACGAGGGAAAACTCCCGAAGTGTGATAAGTGTAATTTCCATCATCATGAGGCTTGCCATGAGATGCAATGTTGCAATTGCCCAAAAATAGGACGCCATGCTCGTGGCTGTGGAGCACCGGCACGACCCATCACTCAAGTCCCTTTCATTGGGACTAACCCTACACATGAGAGTAATTATAAAGCCGAACACTTTAGGAAGCAATTTTCAAAGTGGAGTAATGAGGAAGGCACTCGTGTCCACATAACACTGGCTAAACACCGGAATCCCATCGCCAAAGCTAGTACTAGCCAGTCATGCCACCAATGTGGGGAGATAGGGCACTTCAAGAAGGATTGCCCTATAGCGACAAACTCTGGCGCGGATGGGAGGATTCTCAGGATCACAGCTGTGGGAGAACCTGGTCTGGAACCCACGTTAATGTAATTAAGGCGTTTCATAGTAACAGACTTATAAACTATCCAGAACTAGTGCAACTAGAGTCTTAGGTTTTTGCGAGATCCTGTCAGTATAAGGATGCTCGTGCTGCGTATACTTGTCTTTTATAGTATACCTAATTTGCAGCAATGCTCTTATTGTAAGTCTAAAGTACTGTAACTTTGTTCATGGTTGCACGGTTGTGTTTTGTCTGTAAAAGTCTTATGTTCAAATCTATTGTCTTTAAGTTTCAGTATGATTCCGACATTATCATACGACTCAATTCAATTTGATCTTCACAAAAACAGCTTCATACGTACATCTCTTTCTTCTAGATCGCTTTCCAGTGAAGCCGTCATATCAGAACACTGAAGTACTCATGCCAGGAGTACCTCTTAGTTAATTTCTTTATGAAGAAATCCCCGAAGTACCACTCGTGCAGTACGTCAAGCTTAATCCAAGGATTCATGTGATTGATCTATCACTGAGGAATGTATACATAAAAGTGATATATAATCAAGGTTCTATAGGTTTAGAATTGATGATTCCACTTTAACTTCTTTTTCCCCGATGGGATGTGAGCTTAAAGAAGAATCAGTTATTCGACTACCTTTTCAATCTTAATTATATATGACTCGTATACACGAAATTGTGATTATGAAACCATGTATGAATTCTAATATGAACTTCAGGACAGAGAACTGCTCAAGACTACGAGTAATCACATAGTCATGTGAACAAACTTAGAATCCAGTATGACTCCCGTAAACGGATCGCCCTACAGCTTAAACACCTACGGAGACACAAGAACAACCCGGATAACTTAGTGAACTACACAGAAAGAGAACTAGAAGTCTAGGATTGTCACCCTCGAGAACCCCAGTCTTATTCTCCCAGATATCGACGGATTGCATCATATGTGCCTCGGATATCGAGGACTCCGTCAAGATTCTTCATTAGAAATCGTTATCTCTGCCTCACATAGATGAAATGGTTGAGCAAACGCAAGGAAAGAATTACTTTCAGAAATGGATCTGAGATCCGAATATCACCGGTTTGAGTGTTAGGGAAGGATGTCCAGAAGACTATCTTCCAAACTCGATGCGGACACTTCGAGTCCATAGTGATACCCTTCGGATAGGACCAATACGCCCATAGCTTTCATGAGCTAAACGAGTAGGGTACATCTTTCTTACTTGGACTAGTTCGTCATTTCTCCATGTAATGACTTACTTATCTACCCTCGTAGTAAAAAGAAACCCATGGAAACATTACCTTCAGAGGTACTTTTCACGAAGTTCTCTAGGCATGAGTTTTGAAATTGAAGACTCAAATTTCTATGACACACTGTTAGTGATGTGGGAAATTTCGAGTGCTCTTACAATTTTTCAAAACCGTTGACCATTTGTCGACACCGGAGACACCGATAGAAATTTGCCAAATTCTAGGTCTTACCGACCTACTGTCATAGTTCATTCAGAACCCCTCCCAAATTTCAGAAACCTTTACGACTTTGACCCAGTAAGGGGTGGCCCTTGACTGGGAAGTTAAATAAGAAAAAGAAACCTTGGAGATTCCAAGTGAGTGACCAAGTTCTTTAGGAAGTCTCACTCTGGGAACGGCTTAATACGCTTCATAGAGTGTTGAAAGCTAAATCCAAGACAGACAGGACCTCCGAGATTCTTACCAGAATTGGTCCTGTATCTCGCAGACTAGACCTACTCCGCGAACTTAGTAACGTACATTCTACTCTTCGCATCTCGATCGTGAAACCATACCTTTCCGTTAGGACTCTTGTAAGTCCACCCGTCGAGATCCTCGCCTTCGTATTAGAACCGTAGTGACCCTAGACCGAGAGGTCAAGCGGACGAAGCAACACCGTCGCCAATTAGTGAGTGTTCGTTGGAATACCAACCGAGAACCCGATTTCACTTAGGAGCGCTAGAACCAATCGATTAGGAAGTTTTCTCCCCGCGACTCGATCATTCATACCTACTTCCTTATCTAAATTCTAATTTCGGAACGAAATTCCCTTTAACAGGGGGATGATGTGACAACCCGAAATTTCTATTCTGAACAAACCATACCAAGCCAATTTGAAGTTAGAGCAGGTACAGTGAAATTCCAGACTTTGGGTATAATTTTGAGTATTTCAGGTTTAACACTTAAGCAAATAGCAGGAAAGTGGATGTACTAGGGTTTTGTGCAACACTGTTATTCCAATACTCTATGACATTAGAGTTCATTGCGGGAATAAAATATTTTCTGCCAAAAATCTCAGGATTATATATAGAAATCTGAACCAAATAGTTCATTAGTTACATTTCCAACTAGAGAAAATCCAAATTCTCTCTCACGGATCTTCGGGTTTTTATCCCAAATCGTGAGTACTTCTATCTAGTTGTATTATATAGCGTAGATTATGTTTTATAACATCAAAATCGTACCAAAACCCCAAGATTTGGGAGTTTACCGCCCAAGAACACTTGGGGAGTAAACTCCATTTTAAGGGCCAAAAGTGTCCCAATGTCCCTCAAAGCCTTGGAACTCGAACTAGAACCCACAATTGCATGTTTAGGACACCAAAATCAATTAAAATCAAGGATGAAAGTGAGTTCACGGCCAAGGATGTTCCAGGGCCGTGAACTCCATGTTTAGGTGTCAAAATGCCTTAAAAACCTTCCTTAAGCCAAGAGACAAATTAGGACAAGTAACCTAGTGTGTTTAGCGCTAGCAAACACTATTAAAACACCAAGAAAAGGGTGTTCACGGCCCAAGATGTTCCAGGGTCGTGAACTCCAATAAATGGTGCCAAATGGTTTCATAAATCCTCCTAAAGCCTTGGACAATTGCCTTAATGCATTCCTTGATAATTTAGGGACTTGAAAGCACCATAGAACTTTCCACAAGGGAGATTACGGCCGTAATTTCCATGGGATATGGTCGCAGGGCGGTAAACTCCTCAATGGAGTCAATAGGAAGCCCAATCAATTGTTTAAGCCTTGGAACAATTCACCACTAGAGTTGTATTAATTCTAAGCTTCATTTAGAGACCTTATTGTGAGTTTACGGCCAGGAGTTTACTCCCCTGGGCCGTAAACTCCAAATCATATGGTCATTTGACCATAAACCCCCATTAGAGGTCTTGCACTCCTTTGTTGCAACCCATTTACTTCCTAACACTTGACCAAAAGCATTTTCCTCGCATTAAAATGCTTATACTTGTATAATTAGTGTTTTAATCACTAATTATTTATATACATATGTGTTCATATGTAATTAGGATCATTGTGTGTGTCTAAAGTCTTCACTTGACACCAAGCACTTGTCCGATCATTCCTTACGATAACCTTCCGTTCAATTCCAATCACTTACTGCAGGTGAGTTCATACCCCTTAATCAATGTTTTAAGAATTTTTAAATGTTTTATGGGGGGGTTACAAGTAGAATTATGTTAATTATCATATCAATCATATGTCATTAATAAGTAGCATTCAAATGATTGGCTATTCATTAGCTGTTTTACTGAACAGTTTCCTTCAAATGATTTTTATAAACATTTTATATGTTTAAAACTCCTTGTTACACTGTACATTTTACTCTGTATGTTTTCTTTCAAACTTATTTACAATTGTGATTCAAACAAATGTTTCCTTATACTAAATTGTTTTATCAAACCCATGCCTTCAAACCGTTTTATAGATTGACATCAAGTCGATCTTTTCTTAAGATAATAATTATGTTCAAAGGTTTTACAAAACTTATTTATGCTTTTATATGATAAATTGCATGCCTCTATATGTATAGTTATATAAGAAATGTTTAAAAGACTTAGGAAGGCTATCCACCCTATTTCCTTTTCGTGCTTGAGATGTGGTCTGGTGGGATATCGGGTACTCGTCTGAAGGTCGTTTAAATATTAGTTATATAACATCTGTACATATATAGTCATAAAGGTCCTTCTAGTTCATCCAATGCCCTTGGGTAGCAAGGCCATACATCCATGCTCATACTTACCAGTTAGATTACCAGTAAACTGCCATAGGGGTGGTTTAGGAAGATACTAGAACTATTACTAGAACACAATATCATACTATGAGTCAGTTCATTCATGAGTCAATACTTACTATTATGAGAACATATACAACTATACTAGAGAATAACATATACAACTATACTAGAGAAGAATATATACAACTATAATAGGAAGAGAACATATACAACGATACTAGAATAAGTAACATTACATTACATATACATGAATACGTTAACAATTTTGATCCACTGTATCGGAGCATGCCTTAAATGTCATGGCCCGAGTTGTAACCAGAATTCTCTTGGAGGGAGAGCGTGAGTTTGTGTATATATATATACTAGATTGACTATCCTACACCTTGCTGCTAGCTATAGCCGGACCTGCAGGTCTGCGGGTGCCAAACGTCATTCCGTTTTACGGCCATTCGTATGTCGTTGTTACCGGTCAATAGTATGGTGCAGTTAATCACATAATACCTTAATATAAATTTGGTTTAAGGTAGTTAGTACAGCAGTAGTTCCTATAATACAACACTACAGTACTACATTTATTTTCCCGTTACATATATTTAGTGGTCTTTTCACTTAAACATTTAATGTAAAAACTATATTTTGATCATGATAGTTACACTTGGGAAAATTACACACTTTTACAAGAAACGAACATTTAGAACAGTTAAGTCTTGGTAGAAGACTACATTGAGAACAGTTACGTCTTCGTAGAAGACACCTCTATATAATAGTGGGAATCATAGGGATTTCTAGGGTTTTCAAACGTTTATAGTTGTTTTACAAACATTTTTATACTTATAGTTCATCTACATTTTTCCATACTTACAGTTCATAAACTTACAAATTCTTACATACAAATTAAGACACTAAAATACTTATGATCTCACCAGCTTCAAAGCTGATACTCGCTTTCAAAATTACTTGTATCCTCAGGTCATCATAGACAGGTACCGATGCAAGGATTAGGCAAGATGGAGCTCGTTGAAGACTCATCTTTCATTTTGATTTATGCTTTAGTGTTTATCAAAATTTGACAGAACACTTGTATAATAATATTATTATTAATGCAATGGATGATGTTGTTGCTTGTTTACTACTTTTCATTGTTGTGATACTATACATGACGTCCTCCGCCCCAGAACGTTTCCGCTGTTCTTGGTTTTGGGGTGTGACACTTATCCTGAGCATCCATAACATAGGCAACATAACCTGTGGAACATTGATGCTGGAAGCATCTCACCCTCGCTGCTGAACACAAAGTTGGTCCACAATGCGGCCTCTCGCCCTGAATCACCAAACCTTCCCTACTTGGGGTCCGCACTCGTACTAGTTATTGATCATAGTCGATCACTGCCCCATTGGGCTCAACCATTACATACCCACAATAACCTCATTCCCTCGCAGGGTAATAGGGACTAAATCCACAAAAAACTTCCCATCAAACAACTACCGTGTACATCCCCGATGAACCCTCGTAACTCGTACCGTTCTATCATCTGCAATCTCTACATCAAGAGGACAATCTAGCTCCCCCAGATCTCCAACAAATCGCTTGCTAACCGAGCGTATACAAAAGATCGGGTAGCCCCAAAATCAAATAATACCAGAGCAGATATACCGTTCACAAGGAACGATCCTATAATGAAACACATAAACATAAGCAATAAATCAATATAAATAAAGAGATAAGGAGGAGATACATACCCGTCACCACATCAGGAGCTACATGTGCCTCCTCTGGTGTCAGCTGAAAGTCCCTGCTCTTCGCAACAGGTGCCTCTGCCCAGACATGTCGGTTATCGGTAATCCCCAATGTAGGAGGAGTGGGTGCCGCCACCTGTGCTGCTGCTGCTAAACTTGGGCATTGGGACCGCTTGTGTCCCATTAGATTTTACTGGAAACAAATCATATCTGGTACTATGGTGGTGGTGGTGGTGGTGGTAGTACAATCCCTATTGACATGACCTGTTCGGTTGCACTTAAAGCAGCCTAAACTACCTGCCCTGCACGCCCCGATGTGCATCTTGCCACACTTGCCATAGCAGATGCAACCCTATTGGATCCTCGATCGGTGATATGATACATTGGGCTTCTTTCCTGTACTCCCTGCCTGAACTCCCTTTAGTTTCCTCTTCTTCTCCATCCCCAAATCCAGCTCCCTTTCCCGATCCCTCACAAGCATGTCCTCTAGCGTCCTGCAGCTGGATCGACTCACAAACTGGCGGAAATCACTCTCCATCATCTTATGGTATCAGGCCTTTTTCATCTCCTCGTCTGCCACGTATTGCAGAACAAGAAGGGCCCTCTCCTTGAACATGGCTGTGAACTCATTTACTGTCTTAGTAGTCTGTTGGAGATCCTGGAACTACCTAGTAAGTTGCTACACCTCAATCACAGGTGAAAACTTGGCCCAGAACCTGGTCGAAAAGTCACTCCAAGTCATCGCATCAAGAGTTGCATTATATACAATGGCATGTCCAATCTCCTCCTACCAATCACGTTTCCTGTCCTTTAGAATGCAAGAATCAAGTCGGACCTCGTCCCCGACAGGACAACGGTTGGTGCGAAAGGCATTGGCGACATCAGCTAACCATCTGCTGCTAGCAATTGGGTCCTGATCCCCATGATAGTATGGAGCTCCACAAGCTCCGAACTCCCTGAATGTCATAGTGCACACCCCTAACATGGCCGTCATCTCGGTGTGGAAAGCACTCAGCCTCTCGTTAAGAATATCTAGGATGCCCTCCTTCACCGTATCGAAGATCACAGGAGTCTGGTCCAATATACTGCGCGTGATCTTAGATGAAATAAAATCCCTCATCTGATCATCGAGTTCCCGGCTCCTGATCCCTCTCCTGCGCCAGAACTACCAATTGGCCTCGTGCCTAGCATCACCTTACTGAAAATACACCATAAAAATCATCAGGATACTCATCACAACTCGATGGATCTCACACACTACAAGTTCCTTGGGTTCATCTCAGCCTTCCTTGATTCGAGTACGGATCCTCTGCTTTCAGTACTACGAGCCCATACTACCTTCCACATCTATTCGTACTTTCCTCAAGAACCGCCTTGACTTCACCACGACCCTTTCACTATTACTGTTCTCTGTCCTAATCGCATCCTAGGCTTTCCCTAGGATAATCATCGACCCATTCTCTGCCATCAACTATATAAGAAGTCCCTTCTATCCATCCCTAACTAGCTCGCAAATACCATTACATATTACAAAGACCAGATAATTCTTCGAATGAGAGGTCTCTCCCTACAACGGCTAGACTCAGACAAGAGCTGTGAAATAAGGCTAAACCAAACCTTCTAAAATTATTTAGTCCTCACAATATGTAACTTAGCATATTCATTTACTAGTTAGTTAAAGATAGCTAGAACTCCTAAAAGCACAAAGCAAACAACATTTGAGCATTGAGTAACCATAATCAAGAATAATCTAATCAGGCTATCATATTACTGACTAATTGGTACAAGCATTAAATTTAAATAAGCTCATACTGTAGGCATACAAGGAATCCTTCCTAGATCCTTAGCCCTAATCTAGTATGCAGTTCACATATTCACATTTCATAACATAACATAAACGTGTATACGTAATTTTGGAGAACTTACTTGAGCTCGGCTGATTGCATGCATCACACCCTTTTCTCTTTTAAAAATCCTTTTTATAAAAATGATTTTCTTTTGAAAACTTTCATACCAAGTCCTCAGATTAAGTTCAGACACATCCGAAAGCATGCTCGAATCCCTCAAACCAAGGCTCTGGTACCAACTTGCAACATCCCAAAAATACGGTCCAAAATTTTTGTTTTTAATTATTAATAAAACCATAGTTATCAAATCATCACATAAAAAACATAAGTCATTGTCTCTCAAAAATCATAAACATCTGTCATACATATCAGAGTAAAAACATTCCAGGCAACAATCATGGTGCATGCACTGCAGTCATCCCGAGCTCTTCCCTTTGCTACCGGAACTACCTGAAACCAAAACAGAAAACTATAAGCACCAAGATTAGTGAGTCTCCCCAAACTACCACATACCACACACATAATCACATAATAATAATAATAATAATAATAATAATAATAATAATAATAATAATAACATTTCATGTGCCCTATCCGCTTTATCAGGCCGCGCCCGATATCGGATAATGTCCAGCATCGGGCCCTGCCCGACTCAGACCAAAATCCAGCATCAGGCCCCGCCCAGCATCGAGAAAAGCTCGGTATACATATAAAAATATCAAAAAATACATATAAATAATCACATAGTATAAACATATAAACATTCCTCGGGCCTCGCCCGACATCGGATAAAAATCTGGAAGCAGACAAACATTCCTCGGGCATTTTCTGGCATCGCAACCAAAATCTGAAAACATACAAAATAGACACATGCAAGAATCACAAAGATATCAAGCACACAAACATTCCTCGGGCACCACTCAATATCAAATCAGAGATCTAGAAACACATAAACCTACATCGGGCAGTGCCCGACAACAGACCTTGCTCCGGAACATACAAGCATACATATACGGGCCGAGATTGGTGCCTTAGACCCTTCATACAAGAGAAAAACTCACCTCGCAATGCTGAAAGTAGAATATCATGGTATGGAATCCCTAACGGTTGCTCCGACGGCTCCACGAGCTATCACTATAACATAACACTTAGTCAAAATCCAATAATCCTTCTTAGGGTAAAATGACCATTTTACACCTGATCTAATTAGGATCATAACCAAGGCCCAAATTCATAACATTAATGGTCCAATTTTATAAAACCTTTCTAAGCCCACTAATCGCCGACTTATGGACCAATTTTCTAAATTAGGCCTAACTCCCCAAATGGGCCTTCCCTTAAGCCCAAACATGTCCTTAGCCCAGTAACTGACTTCTGATGGCCCACTAAGGCCCAAAAGCTAAAAAATCCAAAGAATATCCCAACCATAGGCCTAAATGACGAAGACCACAAAACCAGTGAGAACGCAGGGCGTACTCCTCTATACACTAAGCATACAACTTGCATGGGTTGTACATTGCGCGTATTGGCTTGTACGCCGAGCATACTACCATGTTAAGCCATATTCTTCAAAAGTGATTAATCCCTCAAGACCTTAACCTGAAAACTTAGATCTAAGTCCATTAACATGTCTTAACCCATAAATTTGATTACTTGGTGGCATGTAACCCACTAAATGGACCCAAACTTGAAATATAAGAACTATTTTCC
Organism: Lactuca saligna; assembly: GCF_052625555.1. NCBI lineage: Eukaryota > Viridiplantae > Streptophyta > Magnoliopsida > Asterales > Asteraceae > Lactuca > Lactuca saligna. The sequence continues at coordinate 88,892,744 of NC_136424.1, read as the reverse complement.
ATGGAAATGGCTAGGACTCATGCATGGTCACAAAAGGACCTTCAAGATTGAAACTTTTTTGCTCTTGGGACTCATATAGCAGAAAGGGTAGCAAGCCTAAGCCTAAAAATGGATTGGAACCATAAAAATCCATTCATAGGACCTAAAAAGGTCCAAAACACCATTAACATTAGACCTGACAATTCGTGTATTTGTGTCATGAAAACATGTCAGCCACGAATTTGACACGATATGATTACACGATGAGAAATAAGCTTTATCTCAATTTTTAAGACGTATTTGTGTCGTGTATTCGTGTCATGTCATGTCTCTCACGGATTCGTGTCTTCGTGTCTGAAATTTCCATGTCTAATTAACATAAATCTAAGCATTCATGAGACAAGTTGAGAGCTTTTTACCTCAAATGAATGCCAAATGGTGATGTCATCTCAGTGTACTGAGCTTAATCTACTCAAGTTCTTCTTCTTCAACTTCTTCCTTCTCCTTCCAAGCTTCAAATCACTAAAATAAGCTTCACAAGGCCAAAAGCACACAAGGATGATGAATGAAAGGTTTTTAGGGTTTTTGAGTCGAGGTGGTTGGTAAGGAGGCTAGGGTTTAGGATATAGTGTTGTATTTATATGGCTTAAACCCTAAAAATTGGGGTTTTGAGTCTACTTGTGTACGTTGTGTATACACCTTGGTACGAGGCGTGTACACACCTCTGCCCCCCCCCCCCCATATATGATACTACTTCTACGCCCCGCGTACGCCAAGCTTACGCCCAACGTACCTCTTTAGGTGGCCCAAATACATGCGGCCCAAAAAGGCCCAACTCACTTAGTTCATCATTACTCTTATAGTATAATAAATAATTACAAGTATATTAAATTATTATTATTACCTCAGGTAACAAATGTTACAATAATGGAAAGCGAGATCAATTCCATGTCTGACAACCAAGTTTGGAATTTGGTTGATAAACAACCATGTTGGAAGAAAGTTGGTTGCAAATAGATCTTCAAGAAGAAGACCGAAATTGATGGTAATGTACACACATTCAAATCACGACTGGTTGCAAAAGGACTACCAAACCCTAGGGATTGACTATGATCAGACCTTCTTGCCAATGGATAAGATATAATAAATCAGGATATTGCTAGCCATAGTGGCCTTTCATGACTATGGAATTTGGCAAATGGATGTAAAAACTGTTTTCCTTAATGGGAAGTTGGTTGAAGATGTTTACATGAGTCAGCCAGAGGGTTTTGTTGATGAAAAGTTTCCTGATAGAGTGTGTAAGCTTGAGAAATCAATCTATGGATTGAAACAAGCATCTCGTAGATAATATCTTAGTTTCGAAAAGGAAGTGAAGGAGTTTGGTTTCACTAGAGGTAAATTTGAGTCTTGTGTATATGTTAAAGCTAGTGGGAGTATAGTAACATTCCTAGTATTATATGTTGATAACATACTCGTTACATGAAATGACATTCCAACTTTGCAAGAGGTTAAGGCTTGGCTTAGAAAGTGTTTCGTTGTGAAGGACATAGGTGAGGCTACCTATATTCTGGAGATAAGAATTATGAGGGATAGGAGTAAAAGACTAATCGGACTTAGTCGAAATACATATTTGGAAAAGGTGCTAAAATGTTTTAGTATGGAAAATTCCAAGAAAGGAGAATTCTGAGGGATAGGAGTAAAAGACTAACTGACCAAGACTTAGAGTCCAAGTACCAATGTAGAAATAGCAGAAATGAGTAGGATTCCCTACTATTCCGCTGTTGGATCTGTCATGTATGCTATGACATGTACTCGCTCTAACGTGTCCTTTGCTTTTAGTATGGTCAGTCATTATCAGGGAAATCCACATAAAGCTCATTGGATAGCAGTTAGGAACATTATCAAGTATCTGTATAGGACTGAGGACTGCATACTAGTACTTGGTGGCAGTGATACATTGAGAGTAATTGGGTATAGCGACGTTATCTTTCAAAAACATATAGAAAACTTTCGTTCTCAATCTGGTTGGGTGTTTACCTTAAAAAGAGGAGTAGTTACTTGGAAAAGTTCAAAGAAAGAGATAGTGGCTGATTCTACTTGTGAATCTGAGTACGTAGCTGCAAGCAAAGCATGGAAGGAAATAATTTGGTTGAAGAATTTCATCAGAGATCTTGGAGTTGTTCCAACCATTAAGGATTCGATGAAACTTTTCTATGATAATGAACAGGCGGTTGCCTTGACGAAGGAGCCAAGAGATCATAGAAGATCAAGACATATCAACAGTAAATACCATTTCATCAGACATAGAGTAGAAGCAGGTCACCTCACTACGAAGAGAATATCATCTGAAGAGAATCATGCAGATCCACTCACAAAGGGTCTGAGTAAGGCTAAGCACATTCAGCATGCTAGGAGCATGATTCTGAGAGATGATATTAGTTTTAGTAGTTAGATAGTTATTTTGAAACTTGTAACAAAGTAAATGTAGTTAACTTTTGGTGATTAAATAATAGAGAGTTATTTATGAGTTTGTTTACTACCTTTTATCATCTATTTATTCTTGTGTTTCATTTTTGCATGTTTTACTTCTTGAATAATTTATTTATTCAAAACTCCACAGTCGTTCATACTTTTGGAAGTAAGTAATGGATTAAGATTGTCATGAAATGGATTGTAGATTGTCTAAGATGTTAGACATGGCAATAGTATTGTTGTAATGTTGATGAGTATGTAGAAATGGAGATTTAAGTATTGGATTAACCCATTCTCAAATAATTACTTCATGGAATTTATCACGAGTAATTCTAAGATGGTAACATCTTATAATCTTCAAAACGGATAAATATGAGTTGTATTTTACAATTTGGTTGTGCATTGATAATGTGTAAACGCATCAGTAATTTGATGTTATAAAACGTATTGTTGTGCATAATTTGATGAGTAAATGGTGCAAGCATATACGTCAAAGTTTATTCATTCCTTTTTCCTTAATAAGAAAAGTAATATCTTTGGGACCCTCGATGAGTTGGCGTTGACTTATAGTTTTGGGCCCAACCAAGATTAATTTGATGTGTTCACTTAGAAGTTCTATGTGATTACAAATTAGAAATCGGGAAACAAAGTATTGGACAATGAGATTGATTGTATTCCATGTCTCATGTTCGAATGATATCTTGCAGAATGGAGGATTATATGATCACTTATCTTAGGACACATAATTGACTGGGCCAGAGTTCGACAACGGCTTTTCGAAGCTACAATTTGCTGATCGATTCAGAAGTTATACTAGTAATCATAGTTATAGACTTATCTAAGTGGTAGACTGTTGGATTAGGTGTCTAAGCCCTAACTAAAATTGGTATGTACTTGAATTGATAGTAGCATAGTCCTTTTGGGTTACCCTCAAACCTAGCGATTTTAGAGAGAGAGTGAGAGAGAGAGATTAATTTATTATGTGACTAATAAATTAAATAAATGGTTTAGTAATATATTATGAAACAAATATATTAATTAAAATCATATTATTTAATTAATAATTAATCAGAAATTAATTGGAATTAATTGAATTAATTAAAAGTAAAGGGACTGTTTTATTATTTATTAATAATTGAGAAAGGAAGGCTCTAGAACCTCTTGAAAGAGGTGGACAAAAATCTCTAGGGAAACCCTGAGATATTTCGTCCAAGGCCCCTTGTACAAAGGGTTTTGGGATGCTTGATCACCAAGCAAAGGATCTAGGGAATATCCTAGCTTTGATACCAAGTTTCTTCAACTATATAAGTAGGTCCCTAGCCCTTGTTTTCAACCATGCTATCCTACTAAAATCATTGTAAATAGATTCCCTCCTTTCTCCTAATTCATTCTCTTGATAGCTTGGATGTGATTCCATTAGAGGCATGATACTTGTGGTGCTTGCTTCCAAGAGATCTAAAAGAAAGGTATGTATTCCTATAACCTTCTAATGCTAATTTCGAAAAATGCCTAAGGTTTGCAGGTTTCCTTTTGATATTCTTAATTATACATTCAATAGAGAAAAAATAGATCCTATTTAGGTTGCATGCAAACTCAAGGGTTTTATTTTTGTTTGTTTACCTAAATCCCATTAGTAAGATCATCTCTTAAAAGGTTCTCTCTCTTTCTCTCTCTCTCTCTATCTATCTATCTATCTATCTATCTCTCTCTCTCTCTCTCTCTCTTATCCCTTATATAGGTGGACCTAAGAGAATCAGTTAGGCAATGACCAATGAGGTCTAAGCTAAAACAACCTATCAAAACAAATTAACTAAATATGTGAAGACTAGACTAATAACTACGAAACCAAAACATAGGAAACTAATGGGGTATAATCCGGAAATACCCTTATCCTTTCCTAAACATCCTAAACCAGCATGTTCAAAGATACCTAAACCATCAAACACCAAACTGGCATAACGAATTTTGAGAAAGAAGGAATATAGAAAGGTACAAGGTGACATCAAGAATGGTAATGACAGTGTCTTGAAACTATAAAGATACAGCCTGTACGAGGATACGTTGTCAAAAGATCCTTATACAGCCACACGAGACCTGTATAACGGTATGCATAGAACCAATGGTCGTACCTTCATGCGTTATACCATAAATGTGATAAGATGGTATGATAGGGTCAATGTAGGAAGAGCTTGCCACCTCTACACCATTATAAATAGAAGTCTCGACATGCCAAGAAGCTAAGTACATAGAATCTACTTCTAATTCTCGTGTATATTCAATCGAATACATAGCCTTTCGCTAACTTAACCGTCAGAGAATCGTCTGGGGATCCTATCGTTTTTGGTTGCTTATGGTTTGTTTGTAGTCTTATGGTCAATCACATTCTCATAGGATATTGGATCCTTAAATGAAAGATGGAAGGCGGACCTAAGGGCGCATCAAGTGGCGCCATCTGTGGGAATCTACAACAAATAGTCAGCACAAGCACGCTAGCAGGCGGATCAAGTCTCGTCGCAAGAGTGTAAAATCTAGAAGGCCCAGAAGCAACCGCGCAGGTTGCTACTGTGGTAAGACATTAGAGCACGATCGCCGGAAAATTTGTTAGTGATGAGGGAGCAAACTTAGAAGGTAAAATGGCAGAAGAGATGGAGCTAGATGAATTCGAAACATTCAAAAGTTTTAGAGCCATAAGAATATTAAAAAACAAAAGACAACTCCAGAAAAAGAAGGAGTGGGATCGAATCTTAGTGCACATAGACCAAACGGAGGATTCCAACGAAGAAGAAAAGGAGGAGAGTCCTCGCGGAAAGAGATTAAGCAAGGATGAGGAGGATGTGGATCGACTATCCAACACAGAAAACACTTAAAAAAAGATAGCAGAAGCTACCTGAAGTAATGGAGGCAAAGCAATACAACCAAGCATTCAAGAATCTAAACTTCTACTCTCCCTTTACGAATAACATTAACGAAAAACCCATCCCCAAAGGATTGAAAAGGCCAATGGTGCAACCTTATGACGGAACCAGAGATCCAAATGATCATGGATCCAATTTCCAGTGAGCAATGAAGATGATACCAATGGACTGGAAATTATGGTGTCTATACTTCACGGGGAACTTGGATGGATCTGCCCGATAACGGCTCACTAGTTTACCAACTTGAAGTATAGGGATCTTCGAGGAGCTATGTCAGAAATTCTGCAACAACTTCATACAACAATGAAGGCTCCAGCAGCAAGCACATGCAATATATGCATGTCGCCAACGTGATGTAGAATAAAAAAAAAGCATATTTTAAGAGATTTAACGAGATTAGTAAAAAGATGCCAACCCAGGACGACCCTATGATCATAACACCATTCACCTATAGGTTTCGAGAAGGGAAGCTATTTCAAAAGATGGTAAGGTGAGATTGGGCCAATGCAGAAGAGATGATATGAAAAATCAACCGGTTCCTAAGACAAGAGGGTGAAAGCACCGAAAAATCAAGAATGGAAGGAAAGGCCAAGGCAGGAAAAGCAAAGAAAGAAGAGTGAATTACAACGTACTCATCTCAGTCAAAAGGAGTGTCCTGGCATTCCAAGAGAAGGCCACACCAAATCGAGAGGGGAAGGTTGAATGACCGTTACTTTACATATTGACAAGAAGCCTATGAAGGAGTGGGAGAGTCTAAGAAGAGAAAAAAAACGATCATTAAAAGTTAATGAGAAGTTTGTTGAAAACAACAACGCTTCAAACAATGGAAGAAGAAGGAGTTGGGTCACGCAACCGGTTTGTGGAAACTTCAATGTCTTTCATCCACTGTGCATGGCCTACTTAAATTCCCTACTAAAGAAGGGGTGAAAATAGTTCAAAACACCACCCCAGGCCCTCCTGATCATAGCCATGTTGTGCAACCTGAGCAAGTTGAGCCCATGGAAGAAGAAGGAGTTTCTTTGGTAGACACTGAAAAGGTGATTATCAGTAAAAGCCACAAGGATCACACAATCAAAATAGGGGTTAATCTCCCTAGGGAACTACGGGAAGATCAATGACGATGTTAAGAAAATACCAAGATACATTCACATGGACACTCGCATATATGACATGTATCCCAAGATCAGTAATAGAGCATCATTTGAATATCGATTCCTCATGCACACCAGTAAAGCAAAAAAACTGCAACATGGCTAAAGAAAGAAACGAAATCATCAAAAAGGAAGTCAAAGCATTAGTAAGAGTTGGGATCATGAGATCCACTCAATTCCCAAAATGGATAGCTAATCCACTACTGGTAAAGAAAGTTGACGAAAAGGTGAGGATGTGTGTCGATTTCACTGATCTCAATAAGGCTTGCCCAAAAGAAAGTTATTGTTGGGTTATGAGCATTCTAACACTCCTAAGTGTACATGAAACCCTAAATACCTTGGATCTATGTTTTCTCTATTATACATGCAAATATGAACATCCAAGGTATTATCCTAAACTAGCATACAAAACTATCAATATAACAAGATAGAATACATACCTCTTTGATGGTGCTTGTCTTCATGAAGCTTGAGTGCCTAGTGCCCCAAGTGTGACACCTCAAATGGTTCACAATCATCAAAACACTTAGAATAACTTGAGAGAGTTCTACACTTCATGAAAATCGGCTAGCCCTTTCTTACTCTCACTAGTGGCCGATTTTCCTCAAGAATAAGATGCTTATATAGTTATACAATTAGGGTAAACCCTAATTGTCATGACTTTCCATTTCCTTGGATCCATGGGTTCAAATACACCATGGAGCATCCATGGAGCATCATATGGGTTTTGGCCCAACTAGATAATCCATGGAGCATTAGCCCACTATACAAGTATGGATGATTTACACAATCAACCCACATATTTAATTAGTCTTCTTTTGATCACTCAATTAATGCTAGATTAATTCTTGATCAATACTAATTAAATAATCTCATTATTCTTATTATTAATATACTAGAACTTATAATATATTAATAACCATAAGTGTTTTATTTATCTCATTTAGTCTATCCAAGTGCATGATGGTATGCAACCCAAATGGACCATGCCGGGTCGGGTCAAGTCTTACCAATTATAGTTATGGACTTAGACATTAATCCAACAGTCTCCCACTTGGATAAGTCTAAAACTATTATTGTGTATGACTTCAGGAACCAACTGGAAATCGTAGCTCTCAAAAGCTTCTGTCGAACTCTGACCTTGTAGATGAACTATGATCTTGTCAATGACTTGTCCATTAGATAAGGGATCATCTATTCCTCCATTCTAGATATCATATGGACTGAGACATGGATTATAATCATTCTCTCTGTCCATTTGTTGTTTCCCGATTTCCGATTTATGACGACTGACTAATTGAACAAATCAAATCAGTCCTGGCCCGGCCGAGCACTTCCATTTGTCATCATCAAATCATCGAGGGGCCCACAGATATCGCTTTTATCCCGAAGGTAAAAGGAATGGATAAACTTCGACTCATATGGCTTGTTCTACTACTTGTTGAATCATACACAAAAACACGTTTAATAACATCGAGTTACCAATGCATTTTCGTGCAATCAATGTACAACCAACTCATAGTAACAACTCATATCTCTAGGTTTGAAGAATATAAGATATTATCGTCTCATGATCACTCGTGATAAAATCCATGAAGTGATTCCAATGAGCGCGGGTTGAATCCATTACTCAGAACTTATGAGCACTCATGAGTGTTGTAGCCATTTGTCCAATACCTTAGACCTCTACAAGCCAACCCATGACAGTCTTAATTCATATATACTTCCAACATATGACCGACTGTGGATGGTTTGAATAACTTAGTCATTCTAGAAGAATGACCTAGCTTATTCGGGAAGTCAAAACATGCAAAGTGAAACACAATAGTAATTGAATCCAATATGGTATCAAAACCTATTAACATAAATAAAACACCTTTTATTTATCACCATATGATTAACATTATTCATTGTATACTGTTTCAGCTATCAACTTTATTCTTGAATTTAAAAACAATAGTTGTCCCATGCTCCAAGCATGTACACTATGTTTTCTAAACACTAGTCATGCCACACACCAAGTATGCATACTATGTTTGTCTATGATCTTTACTTTGTGAACTAAATTAATTGAACATAACTTCAACAATTCTCTTTTCACACTCCCAAATCCTTACTGCAAATGCAAGAATTCCAAATTCATGCCATTTACTGAAATCTGTTAGATTCTAAACTTATATGCATTGATCCTCTTGTAACGATTATGCACAAATTCACAAAGACTTGGCAACAATCATTACAGAGCATTCCAAAGGAGATTAACTCTTTGAAACCATCCTTCTTGCATTAAGTTTTCTTAATCTTACACAGATTGAAAATTCTAACTTTGAAACATTTCCAGATTCCATTTCGACTATCACTTCTGAACAAGAGTTGCCTCCTTACAGATTATGTCACTATGGTCCTTCCAGAATTATCACTATACTTCCAACAATCCTTGAGCAACCAATCTTTGGTAAACCTTAGATTGTCCTCGACAATTGTTTAATCCTTTTAGTCATATCCAGTTCTAAACCTTTTCCCTTCTTAATGCCCCAGGCATTTGGAAACTTTTAGAAAGGATGAATATAGCACATGTAATCGATCCTATATCCGAAGCATATGGGACACGATTCATGATGTCTCACATAAAGACTAAACCGGTCTTTTGCTATAACATTTCCATTTCTATTTGCCAAGTTCTCATAATTCAGATTATGAAAAGGGATGCCGTAATCATAATCGAATTTTAGAACTCAAATAATGGACCCATATACAGAATTTCCTTATGTTGAGCCATTCTAACATGAAATTCATATATATCCTTGACTAAATGATTAAAACCTCACGATCTAATCTTATAGATTTGAGATGAAGTATAATTTCCTCTCCCTTAATTATAGCAAAACAACTTTTCCTAATTGAAACCTTTTGTTTTTCTATAATTAACATTGCTAACTTGCAATACTTATCATAATTATCATGCTCCCACTAACATGATGATTATTAGCATAACACTTATGCTCCCACTAGCTTTGACATGTACTCAGAAATCAGCTGGACTTCTAGAAATCAATACTTTATTGACTTTCTTACCAAAGTTCAAATTTCTGATACTGGATTGTTTTGATAAAACTTTATCAAAATATACACCTTCCCTTAGATAGCACACTTGTGTGTCTAAACAATTATGAAGAGGGATGCCGTAATCATAATGGTTAGACCTTTTTGCCACTTCTCACAAGTCCAGGTTAGTGTGCCGGTAAACCACACACGCTCCACTAACAACTTTGAGAATGCAAATATCACAATTGCTATCTAACTAAAATCTACTTAGTGAAATTGTTTCCTCACCATCATTTTCATGAATCGGAGAGAAACCTTATGACACTTAGATTTAATGGTGTATGTGTTCTTATCCATGTGAATTGTCAAAACCATAGTCACAAGACAAGGATAATGACAAATCCAAACTCATATTGACTGAACTCAATCTTAACTTCTTGCCACCTGGCAGCTCAAGGGCCTACCATTGCTTCCAAGTTGTTGTGCAGCACATTGAGAACTCTAAGAACTCATATGCAAAGCCAACTTTAACTAGAATGGGCACAGATATGTCAACACGATAGGTTATAAACCTCAAGTCGTGTGCTAGTGAAGAACTTTAGGTTTTATTCTTGATTAGTTCTTGAGACTTTCAAGACCTTTAAGACTCCCACTGTCCTCTTGACCTATAAGACTCCCTTGTCAAACATCCAAGAGATAGTGTGGATTCTAACCAAGACAAACACTTCACATAATTTGCCTAAGTTGGTCTTTGTTTTATCCAAAACATCACAACTTACCAATTTCAAATGTACAAGAGTAGAAAACTTTTACTCTTACATTTGACACGTGTTTTAAACCTTCTTAAAGACATGTCACTCAAATTACAATCTTGGAGTATGACTCTAAGACTTGTATTGAAACGAAGTATGACTCATCTTCTTGATTTAACCATTTCAACAATTCAAGATCCCTTCTTCTTAGTCATAAGAATGCACTAAGACTTCCTTAGAGAACTAATTTTGATATGGATTCTTAATCATTAAGATGATCACAAAGCTGATACTAAAGTACTCTCCCATCTTTTCAGATTTGAGGAACTTTTATCTTTCTGCCTAAGTTGATTCTTCTTATTCGCTCTGCCTTACATTGGAACCTTTTCCAATGTCTCAGAGTTACACTTAAGCTTGTAAGTATAATCATATTTACTGAGCTTTAGTAAACTATGACGAATAGCCTTACATCTTTTGTGGTGGACTTAATCAGTGCACATGACTATGTACTTGATCCCTTAGTCCATTACTTGACTCACACATCCATGTGAACAAGTAATTAGTCTTAATTTTTTTCAATACTTGAAAGTTCTCATTCATCATGCTATACAACTTGCATGATTCCAAGTTTCGGTCCAATTGAGACTTGGGTTATGAGAATCTTTCCTTTATTTGATAAATTTAGACATTACCACAAATGAAAGAATCAATTTCATACTTCCACTCTTGCTATTAATGGAATCATATAAGCAACAATTTTTCCTCAAATACCATTGTAAGGATATTTTAAAATAACTAAAATAAAAAATTTTCTTTTATTTTAAAACTATGCGGAAAAACTTATCCTTACAATCCATATGAAAACCTGTTGTTATCTATTCCTTAGCAATATCTCATAACTCCTAAGAAGTAGCTCAAGAATCCGATTTTTCAAACTACGCGATAGAAATCCATCTATGCGATCAGATTCAGCATATTCTTTCTTTAAGTTCCTTTACTTTTCTTTGATTCTTAAAACATTACCATGTGACCCAGTCACATCATGTATCAGGAATCTCAAAATAGAAACTTAACAGAGTTAGATTAGTGGACTTTACCTGAAGTAGAGTCAACCTTATTGACTTTAACATCCTTAGGTAAATTTGGCAGCTTCGCAACTAATGACCCTTCCTTTGGCAATATAAACATATGGACCCTTTGATAATGGTACACGGGATTATCACAGACTTAGCTTTTCTCTTTACCATTTGTTCAACCGAGTTGACTATGGCCGATCCCTTTCCATTGGGAAGAGAATGCTTCTCTGGATTTTCTGTGTCACTATTGTCAATGTCCATCAAGTTTTGAGGAAGTTGATCTTAACAAATAGATAAGATCATTAAGGGTCTTGTCATAGTCTATTTCATAGGTGTCCCAAAGGAACTCACTATGTGACTTAGAAAGTGATTGAACCACCAACTTTCTCAAGACTTTGACACCCAACTCTCCCGGCTTGTCAATATGTGACTACATCTCCAAGATGTGACCACACCAAGACCTTTACTTGCCAATAGGGCTCGAGTGACTTTAAACTTTTAAAGAACTTGTGGGGTAGGGAGAATAATTTGGAGGAGGTGACAGAAGTATGATTTCCTTGGGACATCATCTTCATTTAGGAAAGCTTGTTTCATGAGATTTGGGAAGATCATAAATGTCTAAACCAGACATCTTTTTGGGAGATATTCAAGATAGTTGATTTTAAAGTCCTTAATATGACACCCAATATGAAATATTAAGGTTAGGACCCAACAGACTATTTTATAACTTAGAAGAGGTATGTCGTAATCCAAGCTATAAAACAATTTGAAGGTAGGTGAATGACGATTCACCAATTTCCATCAAGATAAACGAAATGTATTATTAGGTTTTAATTGGTTTTGAAACTCCTAGATCTTTTGAGATTCATTGAACTGTTCAATGGCATGTTTCAATCTCGAGTGTGCCCTTCAGGTTTTGTGACTAGGATGCCGAGGATCACAAAACAAGGTATGAAGTAACCATGCAAATTACTTGGTACCCTTAAGTGTTTATCCCTCAATCTATGTGCCGGTTAACCACACACGCTCCATCGATACTATGATAAACATTAAGTTACCCTTTGCCTACCTTGTTAAATACGAGTTAGTGTGTCGGTTAACCACACACGCTCCACTAACCGACTTAAACAAAGTGCAAAGTGTAATTTCATAGATTAGCACCTTCTTCACATTTTCCTAAGTAACTAAGATTGGGTATTTATAAGAGTTTAGTTACTTAGTATTTATCATTAATACTTTTAATGAAGGGAGAATTATAGTCTTGTCAAACCCGTTCGGCTAACGACCCTCCACCAGTCAAGCAAGCGGTGGGTGAGAGTGGACACCCATTAAGTTGCCATTTTATAGGCAACAACCTTATACCCACCTTATAGACCGGCTTCGTGAATGAGGCGTACTAACGGTAAGACTGACTTTACTCTTATACGTATATATATATATTATTAACTTATAATATTATAAAGTATAAGGGTTGAATTTTAACTTTTAAAATTCTAAGGGCTAACATGGAATTAAAGTATTCATATGAGAAAACTTTACAAATTCCAAACTTGAGGGAAAGTTTTGAAACTATTCAAAACTAATTAATTCCATAACTTATGTATTTAAAGTAGTTTTAATCCAAAAACTCTTCAAGTTCCATAACTTGAGGACAAATTATGGAAGACTTTAAACTAATAAAGAATTAACTTTTCTTTATTTTATAACTTATAGAATTAATTAAGGTTACACCTTTTTTTTTATTTAATGAAGAGACTCTTGGTCCTCCATAACTTGAGGACAAATTATGGAGTCATAACTCCAATTAATTAGAACTAGACTCTTCATTTTTGTAACCTTTGCCAATTTTATGAGTTTTATGAGTCTTTAATGTGACTCTTCATGTAACTTGAGGACAAGTTACACAAACACATTTTATACTCAACTCTTAGATTAAAATGGATTGAAAACAACTATTTCAATTAACTTTTCTATTAATCTAAGAAACTCATAAGAACAAGATAATTCAAATCAAACATTTTCATGTAATTAGTCTAACCTTTAAACTAATACAAAACATGAATCTATTGACAATTATCTTTGAAAATGGATTAGCATGAACAATACCACATTAAAAAACAAGTTTATAAGTTCAAAAACAACTTAGGGTAATGTTCCTAGTCCATTTCTAGCCAAAAACCTCGAAAATATGTTGTATGGGGTCCAACTCGTCGAGTGCATGAACATAACTCGGCGAGTTGGATGCATTTTGCCTTGGACTCGTCGAGTCCCTTCATGGACTCGGCGAGTCTGCTGGGCTGACAGCACCAATTTCGATTTTTTCAGCTTCTATTGCAGGTATAACAAGAAAACAAGCCTAGGCTCTGATACCACTGTTGGGTTATGAGCATTCTAACACTCCTAAGTGTACATGCAAATATGAACATCCAACGTATTATCCTAAACTAGCATACAAAACTATCAATATAACAAGATAGAATACATACCTCTTTGATGGTGCTTGTCTTCATGAAGCTTGAGTGCCTAGTGCCCCAAGTGTGACACCTTAAATGGTTCACAATCATCAAAACACTTAGAATAACTTGAGAGAGTTCTACACTTCATGAAAATCGGCTAGCCCTTTCTTACTCTCACTAGTGGCCGATTTTCCTCAAGAATAAGATGCTTATATAGTTATGCAATTAGGGTAAACCCTAATCGTCATGACTTTCCATTTCCTTGGATCCATGGGTTCAAATACACCATGGAGCATCATATGGGTTTTGGCCCAACTAGATAATCCATGGAGCATTAGCCCACTATACAAGTATGGATGATTTACACAATCAACCCACATATTTAATTAGTCTTCTTTTGATCACTCAATTAATGCTAGATTAATTCTTGATCAATACTAATTAAATAATCTCATTATTCTTATTATTAATATACTAGAACTTATAATATATTAATAACCATAAGTGTTTTATTTCTCTCATTTAGTCTATCCAAGTGCATGATGCTATGCAACCCAAATGGACCATGCCGGGTCGGGTCAAGTCTTACCAATTATAGTTATGGACTTAGACATTAATCCAACAGTTACCCCCTTCCAAAAACCGAGCAGAAGATCGAATCGTTCGTAGGATATTAATGGAAGTATTTTTTGGATGCATACAAAAGGTATTATCAAGTAAAGATGGCCGTTGCTGACAAAGATAAAATAGCTTTCCACACGGAGAAGGGGACCTACTTCTATACAAAGATGCCTTTTGGTTTGAGGAATACCAGGGCAACATACCAGAGGTTGGTGGACAAAGTATTTACAAAGCCAATAGGAAGGAACGTCGAGGTATATTAGATGACATGGTAACTAGGAGTAAGGGGGTAGTGATTTCTTGGTGGATGTGAAGGAAACCCTCAGAAGGCTATGATAGACCAACATGAAGCTCAATCCAAAGAAATGTATTTTTGGGGTACCAAAAGGGAAGTTCCTGGGTCATATCGTACCAGAAACGGGAATATAGGCGAACCCCAAAAAAGTTAAAAGTTTGTTAAAAACAACAACGCCGCGAATAATGAAGGAAGTACAAAGTCTTAATGGCAACTTGGCAGCCTTGGGACGATTTCTTGCTAAGTCGGCAGACCAAACGATACCTTTCTTCCAAACTTTGAAAACACTTATAGGAAGGAAAGACATATTATGCACAAATAAGGCGGAAGAAGCACTCTATAAAATCAACCAATCCCTCAGGTAACTACCGACCCTGGAAAGTCCCTTAAAAGATGAAGTGTTAACAGTGTACCTACCAGCAAGTCATGAGGCAGTCAGCACAGCATTAGTCTTAAAAAGATGAACGAAGCAAGTATCAGTGTATTTCGTTAGTAGAGTGTTGCAAGGAGTGGAGTGAAATTACTCCACAATGGAAAAGGTTGTCTTGTCCTTGGTATATGTAGCGAGGTGATTACATAGATATTTCCAGGCACATTCCATAGAAATCTTAACCGACCAGCCAATGAATAGATCCTATTACAGCGTGAATGTTCATGGAGAATGAGGAAATATGTGATAGAGCTATGGGAGTATGACATCACGTATAAACCCAGAATCAGCATAAAGGGGCAAGCTCTAGCCAATTTTTTGACGGAGATATCAGATGACTCACAGTCATCAATGATGATGACTCCCACGGGCACTGGTGAACATCCGGAAGCATCAACCAACATAGCCAAGGAAGCGTGGGCATTACACGTTGATGGGGCATCAAGCAAAGACGGGTCAGGAGCAAGCATCGTCCTTACTAGCCCATACGGAGACAAATCGACCTATACCTTAGGACTCAAGTTCAAATGTTCAAACAATGAGGCAAAATATGAAGCCATGATAGCAGGGATATGGTTGGTAATGAGCATGAACGTCACACATCATGAAGTATTTAGTGACTCGATGTTGGTGGTCAACCAAATTAAAGGAATATACGAAGCTAAAGAAACACACATTCAAAGGTACCTAACTCTTAAAAAAATGTAGATTGCTAAGTTTGAAACATTCAAAATCACATAAGTTCCACAATCAAAGAACAAAGAAGTGGATGCTTTAAGCAAACTCGCATTAGTAGGTTTCAGCCACATATCAAAAATGGTCCTAGTAGAGGTGTTGCCAAGAAAAAGCATTGATAAGCTGCAGAATGAAACCATGGAGTTCGAGGAAGAAGTTTCAAGGATGACACCTTATGTCCTTTTTCTTAGAAAATGAATATTGTTGGAGGACTCAAAGGAAGGAAGAAAGATGTGAATTAATGCACCGAACTACACTATGTATAGAGGTCGACTGTACAGGAGGGGTCATTCCACTCCATGGCTGAAATGTGTAACGAAGAAAGAAGTAGAGGCAGTAATAAGAGAAATGCATTATTGGGTTTTTGGAGAACACTAAGGATCACGAGCAACCACCCAGAGGATCCTTCAGGCAGGATACTTTTGTCCTTCCATGACCCGTGATAAAGAAAAATTCATCAAGAAATGCCATGACTGCCAAATACACGCGAACGTACCTGCACTACCACCACGGGATATGGTTAGCATCACAAACCCATGGTCATTCCTTCAGTGGGGAATTGATATTTTGGGCCCTTTCCATGAGGTACCAGGAAAGCTCAAATTCCTTATTGTAGCAATTAACTATTTCACTAAATGGGTCGAAGCTGAAGTAGTCGCAACCATAACCGGGGAAAGAATTGTCAAATTTATGTGGAGACAAATTGTTTGTCGCTTTGGCCTACCCCATACTATCATAAGTGAAAACAGAAAAGAGTTTGCTGAAAAGCCCTTCAAGAAGTGGTGCCAGGAAAAAGGAATCCAGCAGAACTTCCCCTCGGTGGCTCATCCTCAGGCTAACGGTCAAGTAGAAGTGACGAATCGAACTCTGGTGAAGGGAATTAAGAAAAGGTTGGGAAAAGCCAAAGGAAATTGGTCCAATGAACTATAACATGTGTTATGTTCATATTGAACCACACTGCAAACCCCGACCAAAGAAACTCCTTTTCGCTTGGTATTTGGAACAGAAGCAGTCATTCTTATAAAAGTAATGATTGGAACTACCCGAACCAATAGCCCAGAAATGTGGTCGAGCACACCAAATCTCCGAAAAAATTTAGACCTGCTAGAGGAAAGACGAAAAGAAGTTGTGATACAGCAAGCCAATTACAAAGCATGAATAGATCAATATTACAAAGCCTGTGTAAAAAAAAGTCATCGTGTGTAGTGGGTAACTTGGTTTTTCGCAAGAACGAAGCTAGCAGGCGGAGCCATGGGAAAACTCGGTCTAAACTGGGAAGCACCATACCGAGTGATCAAAGTACGACAAAGTGGAGCATAGGTTCTAGAGACATTATGGGACCCGACTGCCAAGAACATGGAACATGTGTAACCTTCAAAAATTCCACTTTTGAAAATGGCAGCATGGAGTAGTCAAGAAGAAAGGAATCGAGCCATGACGACATTTTAGAATTCATAAATTTTGTTGTTCTTTTTTGATGTAATTTGATAACTTATTTTAAAATGATATATCCCATTCCTTTCAAAGCAATCATCTACAAATAGGCAAAGCTTACAACTTAAAATTATTGTCATAATCTTCCACATTATGGCTCGATGTAATTTCTACCCGAACCTTAGGTTCATGCCTAATGGTTCAAGAAACCTAAAATCATCTCCATACTCTTCAACATATGGCTCGATGTTGGTTTTACTCAAACCTTTGGGTCATGCCTAATAGTTCGAGCAACCTAAAATCATCGACATAATCTTCCACATTTTGGCTCGATGTTAGTTTTACTCGAACCTTAGGTTCATGCCTAATGATTTGAGCAACTTAAAACCATCTCCATAATCTTCCACATTATGGCTCGATTTTGGTTTTACTCGAACCTTACGGTCATGCCTAATGGTTCGAGCAACCTAAAATCATTGCCATAATCTTCCACATTATGGCTCGATGTTGGTTTTACGTGAGCCATAGGGTCATGCCTAATGGCTCAATAAACTTAAAATCATTGTCATAATCTTCCATATTATGGCTCGATGTTAGTTCTAATCGAACCTTAGGGTCATGCCTAATGGTTTGAGTAACCTAAAATCATTGCAATAATCTTACACATTATGGCTCGATGTTGGTTCTACTCGAACCTTAGGTTCATGCCTAATGGTTCGTGCAACCTAAAATCATCGCCATAATCATCCACATTATGGCTCGACATTGGTTTTACTCGAATCTTAGGGTCATGCCTAATGGTTCGAGCAACCTAATATCATCGCCATAATCTTCCACATTATGGATTGATGTTAGTTTTACTCAAACCTTAAGGTCATGCCTAATGGTTCGAGCAGCTTAAAAACATTGCTATAATCTTCCATATTCTGGCTCGATGTTAGTTCTACTTGAACCTTTGGGTAATGCCTAATGGTTCGAGCAACTTAAAATCATCGCCATAATCTTCCACATTATGGCTCGATGTTCGTTCTACTCGAACCTTAGGGTCATGCCTAATGGTTCGAGCAACCTAAAATCATCGCCATAATGTTCCACATTATGGTTGGATGTTGGTATTACTCGAACCTCAGGGTCATGCCTAATGGTTCGAGCAACCTAAAATCATCGCCACAATCTTCCACATTATGGCTCGATGTTAGTTTTACTCAAACCTTAAGGTCATGCCTAAGGGTTCGAGCAACTTAAAATCATCGCCATAATCTCCCATATTATGACTCGATGTTAGTTTTACTCGAACCTTAGGGTCATGCATAATGTTTCGAGCAACTTAAAATCATCTCCATAATCTTCCACATTATGGATCGATATTATTTCTACTCGAACCTTAGGGTCATGCCTAATGGTTCGAGCAACCTAAAATCATCGCCATAATCTTCCACATTCTGGCTCAATGTTAGTTTTACTCGAATCGTAGGGTCATGCCTAATGGTTCGAGCAACCTAAAATCATCGCCATAATCTTCCAAATTATGGCTCCATGTTCGTTTTACTCAAACTGTAGATTCATTACTAATGGTTCGAGCAACTTAAAATCATCGCCGTAATCTTCCACATTTTGGCTCGATGTTAGTTTTACTCGAACCGTAGGGTCATGCCTAATGGTTCGAGCAACCTAAAATCATTGCCATAATCTTCCACATTATGGCTCCATGTTCGTTTTACTCAAACTTTAGATTCATTACTAATGGTTCGAGCAACTTAAAATCATCGTTGTAATCTTCCACATTTTGGCTCGATGTTAGTTTTACTCGAACCTTATGGTCATGCCTAATGGTTCGAGTAACTTAAAACCATCGTCATAATCTCTCACATTATGGATCGATATTAGTTTTACTCAAACCTTAGGGTCATGCCTAATGGTTCGAGCAACCTAAAATGATCACCATAATCTTCCACATTATGGGTCGATGTTAGTTTTACTTGAACCTTAGGGTCTCGCCTGATGGTTCAAGCAACTTAGAATCATCGCCACAATCTTCCACATTATGTCTCGATGTCAGTCTTATTTGAACCTTAGGGCCATGCCTAATGGTTCGAGCAACTTAGAATCATCGCCATAATCTTCCACAATATGGTTCGATGTCAGTGTTGTTCAAACCGTAGGGTCATGCCTAATGGTTTGAGCAATTTGAAACCATAGCCATAATCATCCGCACTACAGCTTGATGTTACTTTTACTTGAACCTTAGGATCAAGCCTAATGGTTTGATGTAATTCTTCTTCAAACCTTAGGATCAAGCCTAGCGATAGGGCCGATATTTTAAACAAAAAAGGAAATGATTACATCTTCAAACTAACACTAAGACTAACATAATCCAACTTCATCTTCTTTGGATCAACCCACAACTTTCATCAATTTCTTTAAACGAACCACATCCATTCCTTCCTCTTCCAGAGCAGATAAAATGGAGTACTTGTAGGTTGTCATCCCAGCAAAAATGATTAATAATTTGTTGTTGTGCATTTGGGTACAAATACAAGATGCCATTATCCTTCAATTCTCGAGAGTACTTTTCCTTCATGTCAACACAAGCTTGATGAAGACCAAGTTGGACGGAGGACGTTTGTAAGGTCGTATTCACGGCGCCAAAGTTCCTCAAATTCAGTAAATTACAAACATAGAGAGGAATACCTTCCTTGACAACCCACCGCAGTTCCTCAAACCCCTGGTCTACTCTTGCCTCGTAGGAAGGCACTTTCTATTCTGTTAGGAGTTATGCATCATTTAATGTAGCAATTTGAGCATCCCTCTCTAACATCAGGAGTTTCACCACAACCAATTCCTCCTCCAGCAACTTAATGCTAACATCTTTACTCGAACAGATAATATCTAATTGAGAAACTCTCTCTGTGTATTGTGACTTTAAGGAGTGATATTATTGAGAAACACCTTCAAGCTATTTAACTGATGAAGCACGACGACTCAGAGCATCATCTATTTTCATCTGCAAAACCTGGTTTAACTTTTTCAACTCCTCTTGCTAACCAATGGATTGCCTCAAATCTGCTACCAGATTTCGATTCCTCTCCGATAAACCAACAACCTCTTTTTTTGAACTCATTGGCTTCTTTCTTCGTCTGTTCATGAAGAACACAGAGCTGTTTCAACCCTTCCAAAGCTTCATCAAAAACAACCTGGCGCTTGGAGAGCTCCTCTAAACGTGCTTTCGTATGGAGGGCCACTTCATTCAATAAATACATTCCTTCCATCAAGCATGACCGGGCCTTATCCAGAGCTTTCTCATCAGAGGAAACCATGGTTTGAAAAGGGTTCAGAATAACACTGGTCGCAGCAAATGGGCATTGAAACTAGGGAAGTGAAGCAGTGAGGGTAATTAGTGTTGGCATCGTGGCTTCCTTTCATGTTATGACAATAGCTGCACAAACAACAGAACAAACATATTGGAACCGGGATAAAATGAAATGTAAAGAGGAGAAGAAAAGGAAAAAAGAAAAGTTAACATCGATAAGGAGAGAACAAGATTATGCGGCTTGATGAGGAGGGAGAATTAGGGATAAATGCTTATGTGTCAATAGGTTCAGTTCCCACTGGTTCTTCATTCTCAGCCATGGTATCGAAAAGAACATGGATAGGTGTAACAACCTAAGAATCAATGGTTGATGCCACAAAGCAGCCAAATCCATACCCAAAGAGTTTCTTCTGAAATACTGCGCTAGCAGACAAACTCTTGGGATTTTCCTTCTCCAAAAGAGAGTTTTTAGGGAAACTTTCAGGGGGATCCTTAGCAGAAACCTCCAATTCTGATTTGGCCAAATGGGACGCCTCTGCCTCACTTTCCACGTGTTTCATTTTGTTGTCCAGATCGATTGGATAGACATGGAAGATAATTGGATTAGGACCTCCCAAAATACGCTCAGAGCTTGTGGCATCGAGAATAGGGGATCAGTAAGATCATTCAAGCTCTGAATTCTATTTCACGACAAGAGCATTTCCGCTTGGGAGGAGACATCTAAATGAACTGGTCATCTTGAGTACTTTCAGGGTGCCTCTTTAAGACGAACCCTTTCGAGGAAGCTCTCATAGACATTGTGCAAGGCTTTCCATAATTAGAATCCAGTTTCACACCTTTAGGTCGAAGGTTCGGGGAATAGACTTAGAACTCTTTGATTGAGAGGCCTCTAAAGCAGAATCCATGATGGATTCTGATCACATCGGAGAATCCAGGATCACCACCTCCTCTAAAACTAGGTCAGGGTTCACGTTGTGCTTTCGATGAATACAATCGATAAGGGTTATGTTTTTCCCCCTCAAACATTTCCACAGGCTTCTTACCTAAACGACTCCAATGAGGACTCATGCCCGCCATACCCAACACCACTTCATCAGGAACTGCCCACCGAACAAAGTTGCTCTCCAACCTATTCGTTATCAACAGTTCATCAGGCGAGAGTTCAAGGGTGGGGTCGACAACCCTGTCAACAGCTGCACCATACTCCATAGGTCCTGAAAAGGAAAAGGAGTGAACGAAAAAGAACTCTTCTTTCCAGTATTTGATAGAAGTGGGAAGGCCATCGCATAGCTCCACCAAGCCATGACGAAGGGAGAAGGAGACCTAATCTCCACTAGACATATGAAGGTAGAAGTAGCGAAACAGGGTAATAGACGACGACACATCTAGGGGCAACGCACAACAGAGTAAAGCAAAGAAATTTTCAAAAACCATTGGGGGTTATTTTGGTGATCTGCAGACCATAGTAATCCTAAACGGTTTTGAGGAAATCAAAAGTAGGGAGACACAACCCAGACTTGAAGAATACACAGTAAACCCCCACGAAGCCTTCGGAAGCGTCAATAATAGCATCGTGGGCCTCCGACAACCAAGGGTGGAATTTGGTATCAATGTGGTACATCCGAACAAGCATAGCTATGATTTGAATGGTTAGTTTGGATTTCACCGTTCCTATGTGAGAGATACCAGTACTGGCCATGTTTACCAAGAGAGGAAGAAAACAAGAAGAAAGGTTAACAAGAGAACGAAACTGACTACAACCAAGAAAGCGAATGGTGAAGTGGATAGGTTTAAACCAAATATTTATAACAAGTCTATAACATACGGGGATTAACAGGCATATAAACTGGTTGGCAGATATTGTACCCATATTCAAGTTTCGGCAGATGAAAAAGACGGTTATATGGATCATCATTACGACTAGCATAACCGTCAACACGTCACAACAAAATTAATTCAGGAGTTTAGCGCCTCTAAACGACCACAGCGGTTATAACATCACTCTTACCAAAGTTTGCATCCCTACTCCATCAAATACATGGAGATACAAACTGGGGGACTTAATGGGGTATAATCCGGGAATACTCTTATCCTTTCCTAAACATGCCGAACCAACGTGTTCAAAGCTACCCGAACCATAAAACACCTAATAAGCGTAATGAATTTTGAGAAAAAGAAGGAACATAGAAAGGTACAAAGTGACATCAAGAACAGTAATGACAATGTCTCGAAATTATGAAGATACAGCCTATACGAGGATACGTGGTCAAAAGATCCTTATATATCCACGCGACAGTTGTATAATGGAATGCATAGTACCAATGGTCATACCTTTGGGCGTTATACCATAAATATGATAATTAGGCATGACAGGTTTGATGTAGGAAGAGCTTGCCACCTCCTACACCACTATAAATAGACCTCTCGACACGCCAAGAAGGTAAGTACACAGAATCTACTTCTAATTCTCATGTATACTTAACTGAATACATAGCCTTTTGCTAATTTAACCATCAGAGAATCGTACGGGATCCTATCTTGGTTGGTTTCTTACGGTTTGTTTGTAGTCTTCAAGTAAATCTTATTCCCGGAGGAGATCGGATCCTTAAGTGAAAGATGGAAGGCGAACCTGAGGGCTCACCAGAAACGAAACATTCGTCTCGTATTTACAAGTTGAAGAATTAACACGAAACACTGGGAAACCTTTCGTATATCAATACAACAATAACAAAATGCGAGACCTAATATATATATATATATATATATATATATATATATATATATATATATATATATATATATATTCAATGTTTAGTTCACACCCCATTTATCCATCAATTGATTTTTCTCAATGTTGTTGGAGAGTTTGAGTCCTCAGCCCTCCTCTCATCTCCAAACATTCAATTAGTCAGGACATTAGTGTCACACCTCCAAACTAGAATGGCGGAAACGTTCGGGAGCAGAGGACACCTTGTACAGTATCACAACAATTGTATAATAGGAATCAAAGCAAACACAACCATTATATTGATAATGTAAAGTATTTACATCTGTTCAATACATAGTTTGTATGACATCAAAATGTATAGCAAAAGTATAAAAGACGCGACTCTGAAAGTTCCGTCTTCTTAAAATCTGCGGGTGTATCTGTCTTATCGGTTCCCTAAGAAATACAAGTGATTTTGATAGTGTATCAACATTTAAGTTGGTGAGTTCATAAGAATATTTTAGTGAAGGAAATCTTGTCTTTGTACTTTGAAAATACTAGTATTGTTTCTCCAGAAAATCCAATATTTTCTTTAGTGAGTGTAATGTAGTCATGTATGTTCCTTGTAAATGTGTACCGTATTAGTTTATTCTGTATTAGAAAACAGTGTATCACATCTATATTTGTATCAAAACCTTTATATGTATACCTAGATACCACCAGTTGTAATGAAAGTAGTGTACTGTAATAGTATTTGTATAAAAACCTTAGTATGAACGCCTGGTATTCACCAGTTACAGTGTAAAGTAGTGTACCATAGTAGTCTTTGCATGAAAACCTTGTATGAATGCCTGGTTACTACCAACTGTAGTGTAAAGTATTGTACTGGAGTTTTATTAATTAAAATAAAACCATTGAAGTATTGTTAATCTTGTAATCAAATGTTTTAGTTATATTGTTGCCAGTTTCATATACCTTGATATGACCTAGTGACCTATAAGACGTTCTTTAGGCATCTAAAAGTTATGACATTTTTCACCCTAGACATGCCGGCCTAACTGTTCAGATGTGACATTGTCAGTCCCGTATAGATCTATACACAAATCTCGCGCTCTCCCTCCAAGAGACTTTGGTTATACTATATAGGATTTAGTTATGTACCATGGTGGATACTAGTGAAGTAGTGCCTCACAACCCTGTATTAACTAATTAACGTGTAGTGTTGTAGTGTTGTAGTGTTCTCTTGTATTAGAAACTGTATGTATTGCTTTGTATTAATGTACCTTGTAGTGTAAAATAATTATACTTAAATAATTATTTTAGTAGTATATACTTGTATCAATGTATTAGAGTAGTGTTTCTCAAACTATACCTATTATAGTTTTTTTATATGTTCTTGTTTCGTGTATTGTAGTTAGTAAATAGTGTAGAGAATCTCAAACTATATCGTTTATAGTTTAACTGAAATGTTCCGTAGTGAAATGAAAACATTTGTAATTTAATTGTATGAAAATAAATACTCTTATGCTCGACGTATTACAAAAGGGTTAAACTATATAAAATATTTTTAGGAAGTGTAACGAATGCTCGGTTGGAAAAACCTGCAAAGGTTTTAAAACTATTTAAAAATGTTTGAATATACACAAAAGTCCTTGTAAAGTTTTACTTGTATTCCCCCTCTACCCCCCCCCCCCCCCTAAAAAATACTAAAAATGTTGTAAATGTAGGGGTATGAACTCACCTCGAATATGTGTTTGTGTTTGAATTAGCGAGCTTGTAGAAATAATCATTGGGTAAGCATATGCGCCAATAACTTTAGCCTAAAAATAATTATATTCGACATTGTATCTAAATTAATAAAATATCAATTTAAATAATGAGTTAAATAATTAATTATGTAAGGAGCACTTAAAAAACTTAATTTTAAATAATTGGAAATGTTGAAGGATGTTTTCGGTGGGAAAAATAGAGTTTTCGGTGGGGTTGGGGGTGTTTTCGGTGTGATGATGTTGGTGGTGTGTGTTCTTGGTGGATCACATGAAAATATGAAGGGAATTATGAATGTTCTCGGGAAAAGTATGAAGATTTGAATATTGGACCTCAAATGAGGTGTTTTCGGTCCTATAAGGCCGAATTCAATCTTATATTCGATCTTAAAGTCAAGAGGATGATGTGTTTTCGGTTTCTAGTCAAATGGCAAAGAGAATTTGGTCCAAGCTTTTCCAAATTGAGGTGTATTCAGTTTCTTGGTCAAAGGAAGAGGGAATTCGGTCATGCCTTTTATCCTTTAGGGAAATCGGTTTTCCGAATTTTATATATATATATATATATATATATATATATATATATATATATATATATATATATATATATATATTATGATTTCATTTAAGTGTTAAGCTTATATATGTTTCCAAAGACATGGTATTTCATGACTTACACTAAGTATTAGGTTCTAGAGCAAAGGATTTTAAATCATTATTTATACTAGTGTAAACTTTGAATGAACTAGTGTGAATTTCATTGAGTTTTATTGACTCGAAACAACGGGTTGTTACAATTAGGTTACAGATCAGCGTTCTTCTAATAACCCTCTTCTGGTGGTATGTGGTGTTCGTTGGATTTGAGAGACGACGGTTTTGTTTGTAATTGTGAACCCTAATCAATTAGTCTCATTTTTTTTATTATATCATGTTTGTTTATCTGAACCAGTCACTTAGGAGAACACATTTTTTGGATTTAAATCGATTTCTTTGCGTTTTTCTAGATTTAAACACTAAGTGACTCATTTCATTTGCAAGTGTGAAGAAATGGTGGACAGTGGTAGGGGAAGATGTCTCACAAGTCTGGTGGGTATGATAAGGATACAAATTAAGTGGAAGGTTGTGGTTGTGGAACAATTTTGGTTTTTAAAATAATATTCATAATTATTTAAATATTCGAAAATAAAAAAGAAATAGAAAAGTGAAAATATACTCTTTTTAGGTCGGGTAGAAAAAAAACCACATATTATTAAAACAAGAAAAATAAATTGAGTGTTCTCTTTTATATATATATATATATATATATATATATATATATATATATATATATATATATATATATATATATATATATATATATATATATATATATATATATATATGGGAGTGTGTTCGGCCTTAATGGACCTCAAATGAGGTGTTTTCGATCATATAAGGCCGAATTCAATCTTAAATTTGGTCTTAAAATCAACAGGATGATCTGTGTTCGGTTTCTAGTCAAATGGAAAAGAGAATTTGGTTGAAGCTTTTCCAAATGGAGGTGTATTCAGTTTCTTGGTCAACGGAAGAGGGAATCCGGTCATGCCTTTAATCCTTTAGGGAAATCGGTTTTGGTGCTTGGAATTAGATTCCAAAAACCGAATTTTATATATATATATATATATATATATATATATATATATATATATATTGGGAAACTGCAATAAAAGCTCTACATATTGGCCTTATAATCGATTTAGTCCTTATATATTATTTTATTCAATTAAGTCTCAAATACCGGTAATCGTATTCAATTTAACCCTTTCACCCGGTCAACAGGTCATCCAACTTTCAAAAATTACATTTTTGACCCAGATTTCAAAATTTATTACAAATTTGGTCCAAAATTTACACTTTTGGCCTAGATTATAATTTTTTTTACAAATTTCTCCTAAATTTACCCTTTTTGCCAAAATTTTAAAATTTTATTATGAATTCATCCTAAGTTTTGTTTTGTTACAACTTTTTTTCTCAAAAAATTGTTTCTAATATGTTTTTTCTTTATAAACTCATATTTATACAAAAAAAAACATATTTTCACATAAAAATCTTATTTTTTCTGTATAAAAACTTTTTTTAAAAGTTTTTGTACATGAAATTTCTACGTAAAAAAATAGGTTTGGATTATTTGTGTGATTTCTCTTAAAAAAATCAATTAAGAAATTAAAAGTAACCCTAAATTATACTATAAAATTATAGTTTGTCAAAAATTAGTTACACTCATTTTAATATTATTTATTTGTTCTTTAATCACATTTATCGGAAAAATAATGTCAGTTCTTAATTGTAGTTCATAGAAAAAAACCATTTTATTAAAAAAATTTGACATCATGTTTTTGAGTAGGTTGTGATACTTTCCTTGTGAAGCTCAACTCAAACATGTTTCAAGTGTTTGAGTAATTTTTTAAACCAAACTCATGTGTAAATTCTTTAGAACTTTAGTTGAAGTATTCTATTGTGTTATTTATAGTTATAATATTTTATATATTTATGTTGCTATTGCAATTTTGCTCATTTCTCACTCCCCTAAAAACATGTTTTATCGATAATAAATTGCAACCGGTATTCCGTATAACAGATATTAAAAAATATAGGAAATACAAGATTATAAATAATCCAAGTAAGAAGATATTGATTGGGAATAAAAAATCACAACCTAGATCGGACACGTGTCATGAATGGATATGTTTTATTTAGATAATATATTTATTAAAAAGTTATAAAAAAAATAAATCAAAGTTAAGGTTTTAACATTTTTCTTTAAAAAATTCTTATGAATAATATATAATATTATTATATTATATATATATTTTAAACTTTCATATATAATGTAACTAGTTTAAACTTTCCTATATAAATGTGATTAAAGAACAAATAATCCAAACTTGTTTTTATAATTTAGGCTTGCTTTTAATTTCTTAATTGAATTTTTAAGAGATATCACACAAATAATCCAAACCTATTTTTGTAACTAGATATTTTATATACAAAAAACTTTTTAAAAAATATTTTTATATAGAAAAAATAAGATTTTTATGTGAAAATATGTTTTTTTTTTTGTATAAATATGAGTTTAAAAAAGAAAAAACATATTAGAAACAAAATTTTAAGAAAAAAAAAGTTGTAAAAAAACTAAATTTAGGATGAATTCATAATAAAGTTCTAAATTTTGGGCAAAAAGGGTAAATTTTGGATCAAATTTGTAAAAAAATTTAAAATCTGGGCCAAAAGTGTAAATTTTGGACCAAATTTGTAATAAATTTTGAAATCTGGGCGAAAAATGTAATTTTTGAAAGTTGGATGACTTGTTGACCGGGTTAAAGGGTTAAATTGAATATGATTACCGGTATTTGGGACTTAATTGAATAAAAAATATATATAATGATTAAATCGATTATGAGGTCAATATGTAGGAATTTTATTGTAGTTTTCCCTATATATATATATATATATATATATATATATATATATATATATATATATATATATATATATATATATATATATATATATATATATATATAGTTAGGTTCAAATGTTTTTGATAAGTATTGTGTGCTTGTGTAATGGATTCTAGGCCAATCATTTTTTATAATTTTAGAAAGTAATTTTCTTTTAAAATTAAATAGAATAAAAAACAATTTAATAGGGTTTCATTAATTGATTGGGCATGGAAGGGTATTATTGTACATTGCTTCTTCATTTTAATAGGAAATTGTCGATATGTATGGCAATTATCCACCGATGAACACAAATATCTCGCATAATATCAAATCAAGAACCCAGTGATTTCGAAGCTTCAAACGTGTTCTGATTTTTTGTAGATATTCTTCAAAATCGGAAGATTCTGTGAAGACTTTGGATATAAATATCGACATTAAACCCTAGAAGACGGAATCGACATTTAGGGGTTTCTGTGAACGATATTCTTGAAATCGACTTTCGCAATCAATTCAGATGGGGCCAGTGGGGTCATCATCGATTCAGGTACAACCATTACGTATCTTGAAGAATCTGCTTTCAATATGCTAAAGAAAGAATTTGTTTCACAAACGAATCTGAATGTAGATAACTCGGGGTTCGACTGGTTTGGATTTATGTTTTGAGTTACCTTCAGATGATGGTTCATGGGAGATGTCGATTGAGATTCCCAAGCTGGTGTTTCATTTTGATGGTGCGAATTTGGATTTGTCAAGGGAGAATTACATGATCGGAGATACGAATTCTAGAGTGGCATGTTTGATGATGGGGGGTTCAAGTGGAATTTCGATATTTCGAAATATTCAACAGCAAAATATGATTGTGGTCATGATCTCAAGAAGGAGACCTTGTCATTCATTCCAACTAAATACAGTCAGTTGTAGGTATAATGATTTTGTATTCTATTAGAATGATTTTGTATTCTATTAGAATGAGCTTTTGTATATGATTTTACATTATGTTAGAATCAAATTCTTAAACATGGATATACTTGTAGAATTTGTTGTAGAATGGAACGAAGTATATGAGTGTGACATGTATAGTGGCTTATTTGTATTGAGCTGAAATTTATAATATTCTGATAGAATTCTAACTTGTAATATTCTATTAGAATTACAATTATGTGAAATTTTTGTGTATTCTGTCATTTTGTTGCATTCTGTTTGAATGGCAACCTTTGGGTATATTATAGTGTTGTTAATGAAATAAAATTAAATTCTGTTAGAATAAAAAGAACATAGTATATTTAAAAAATCAAGGAACAAAAACTGAGCAATACAATAAGAGAGCAAAAATGATTACCTGGAATCGATTTTTCTGATCTGTAAGTGGAGAACGTTTCAAAGGATATAAAGGATTAAATTAATGATAATCACAATCAGTCATAATGATTTCCTAATATAAAAGGATAACAATCAGACTAAATATAGAATTAATATGATAGATTACATAATTACCCTTACATATTTAATTAATCATTTATTAATTTGCTAAATTGTGATTGGTGCATCAATGCACATAATACTTATCAAAAACATTTGAACCTAATCCTATATATATATATATATATATATATATATATATATATATATATATATATATATATATATATATATATATATATATATATATATATATATATAAATCCATATTAAAATAATGAAATTCAGCCACAAAGTCAAACAAATTTTTCATTATTTTAATATGGATTTATAAGTTATTATTTATAACTTCTTGAGAAAATTTCTAACAAATAACACTAGTTAAAAAGAGTAAAAACATCATATAATTCTGATTTACATAGTTTTATATTTTTATTTATAATAAAGTTTCATTACATAATAAAATTTCCCTATAATCTTATATCATCGACCCAAAAATATAGTAATCGAAATGTGTCTCTTTTTCCATGACAATTCACGTGAAAGATTAGTATTCTACAAATTTTTACCAGAATAGAGACAAAAAGATCATTATTGTTTTCATCCAAAAAAATGGAAACCATTCTTGTTTTTTCCAACTACTTTTAGATCCTACCAAGGAGGTAAGGAATAAGCCCATCTTTGTGGATGGGTGTGGGTGGGATGAGACCTTCTCTAGTCTAAATACAGTTACAATGCCTAAATTGATGAAGAACATCGACAAATACCGTACAAGACCTCTAACTTCGGTTGTTGATGGGAGTCTGTTCACCTAAAAACACTCAAACACCTATATTCTTCAAATTCCACTCGTTGGTTTATGACACTCACACAGGAACAATATACATTTTCTATTAATTATAAATAATAAATATTTAATAAAGTTTATATGCGCCTACTTGCAACTTTTGATTTGCATTCCGTTTCATCTAATGAACCAAGTTGTAAAATATAGATATCAAGAAGTTAGAATTTAATCATTATTAATTATAAATAATAAATATTAGTAATGAAATTAATAAAAAAACACAAAAAAGTGTATTACAACAATAAAAAAATGTATATTGGTTGGAAACTTAGGTGTACAAAAGAAATGAATGTGTACTAACCAAAATAGAATACAACATATTGATTTAAGCTATTCCGGACTATAAGAATCTCATCGATTTTTGTTAATTCTCCATTGTTTGCCTACCCCTTTCAATTTTAATTGATGAAATCCTTCAATTAGTTGTATCCTACCCATCATATTATTATGTTACTTTTGTTCAATCGGCTTCACACGATTTTGATTATTAAATCATGAAAACCAGTGTTCAAATATAAATATAAAAAATCATTAAAATGAATACGATTTTGAATTTTGGAATGACTTAGCCTCATACGATTATTTCCACCTGATTTTTTAGTTTGAATCCAAGAGAAAATGTTATAAAACCATGTAGAATACAATAAAAAGATGTTAACATCTATATTTAGTAGGTAAATTGATTTATCATGGTAATTACCTTTTCGTTTTGTTTATAACTTCATTTTTTTGTACATATCTAGTTCAGGGACGGACGCATGATTTCAAAATAGGGGTGTTATGGGAAAGTCAGGAGTTGAATGATAGTAATAAAAATAAAAAAATCGAAAAAATTTCCACTGTGTCCGGAAAAGTCAAGGTTGCTGGTATCACCATGAACCCACCCTAAAACCACATTGATCTAGTTAACAAAACTTTTTGAAAATGTTCCCATACGACCATTATGACCAGCCGTAGCAAGTTGCAGCCGATTATAATGGTCATATGTTAACATTTCCAGCAAGTTCGTTAACAAGATACATACAAAAAACCATAGTTACTTAGATATGAACAAAATGAAAAGGTAATAATATTGAAAAGTTAATTTTGTTTATTTATTAAAGTGGTCGATCATAATATTTGCAAGATTAATAAATTCAGTTAAATTTCCTTAAAACACTATTTATGACCATTTACGTAACATCCCTAAATTATGAGGTAAAATTTTCGATTTTAATTCAACCAAAACATTAATTATCTTTAAGTCAACATTCAATAATTCTTTGCTACTTTGTAAGAAAACAATTATTACATTCAATCCCAAAATCATCATAATACGGAAACATGGGTGGATGCGCTGCGATCAAGTCGGATCATTCCTTTTGAAAACAGAAGTACCTGAAACATAAACTGAAAATTGTAAGCACAAATCGTAGTGAGTTCCCCAAAATACCACATACCATACATATTAACATATATTAAGCCTCGTCTGTCATCAGGCCCAGCCTGGCATCGGACCCCTTCCGGCATCGGACCCCGCCCGACATCGAGACCGCTCGATATAGATTCGTCTGTCATCAGGCCACGCATGGCATCGGCCCTGTCTGGTATAAACATATAAACATATAAACACAAAACACAAGCCATAATCACATAGATAAATAGCCTTGTGCGGCATTGGGTCTTACCCGGTAATCATAAAAAAACGTACAGATAAGTAAAATACAATATATTCATCAAGCCCCGCCTGGCATCGGGCCCCGCCCAGCATCGAGCCTCGCTCGGTAAACATAAAACACATAATGCATGCAAGAGTCACACAGATAACAACCATACTAAGCATAACAAACCATGGGTCGGCATTAGTGCCTTCGACCCGCTAAATACAGTGAGGAAACTCACCTCAGTCTGCTGATAACCAAATAACTGCTCGTACCACTAAACTGGATAAGCTCGCGTCAACTAACAAAAGAAATACAATCTTAAATATTCTTAATCAATAATTAACTCGATAATCCAAAAATCAAATGCTTACACCATAAACCAACCACCTAAAGGGTAAAAAACCATTGTACCCTTTTTCTCACTTGTTCCATAACCAAGGCCCATCCCAAAATGCATAAAAAGCCCAAAACCCAAAATGGCAATCCAAAGCCCAAATCAAAAGCAACAAAAGCCCATTATTGCCCAATTAACCGACTGGGCCCCAAAATCAACATGGATCTACTTCCAACAAAACCCTAAGTTCTTAACCCAATAAGACATCACAATTCTTACATGAAATAGATAAAAAGGCCAAGATCACATTTTTATAGTTCATAGTAGCCTTATAATGGATAAAGTTTCCAACTTTATCCATTAGAAAGGTCATAACAAACAAGATCTAGTCTTTAAATCTCAAAGGGACCCGGAAGTTCATATTTTTCAACTTAATCCATTAAGTATAAGTCTCCAACTTTCAGATCTGAATCAAAATGATGTTTAGATGGATAAAGTTTCCAACTTTATCCATAACAAGGTCACAAAATTTCAAGATCTAAACTTTATGCACTAAAATGACCAAAAGCTCATAACATCCAAAACTAGCTAGATCTAACAAATGCATCATCAAGATTCAAACTTTATACCTCTAGAGGATAGATCAATGTGAACAAAGTCCATATCTACAAGCTCCAAAGCAACCAACACTTCTCCAAGAAGTTCCTTCTTCTCTAAGGTGCACCATGCATACTCCAAAGCACTCAAAAACACCTTCTTTTAGCACACAAGGCTCAAATAGGGTTAGGTTTTCATGTAAAGGGTGTTGGAGGGGTGGAGGCTAAGAATGGAGTGTGTTTGGGGGTGTTGGGTCAAAAATATGGTTTATACTTTACTTTTCTAATAAAATGTATTTTTGTATCCTGGACAGTAAACCCATTCACAGCCCATGTTCACCAAGCCCATGTTTATCATGTATAAATATAGGCGTAAAGGGTGAGGAGTAGATTGATGAACAGAAGAGATTTTATGGCTAAGAGAGAGAGAGAGAGAGAGAGAGAGAGAGAGAGAGAGAAAGGAGCGTATGTGCGTAACTGTGTGAATCTTGTAAGGGAACTTCATTCTAATCAATTCAAACAAGATTCATATTATTCTTCTTCTCCTTCTCTTCTATTTGATCTGACATCATTCATTTGATTGGGATTCCACACCATCAAACGGATTTGTTGATATACAAGCATTTTGGGGACTTACAATTGATATCGGAGCTTGGATTGTATCAGTCAATTTTGTCAGATCTGGAGCTGATTTGATCTTATTTTTGAAGTATTCCTGCGTTTTTGGATAGATCTTGGCAAAATAAGGGGGGTTTGTTCTTTGCGTTTTTCATAAAAATGAGTTCTGGATCAAGTTTTGGAGCAAAAATGGTGAAAAACGTTGTTTTTTGAAGGGTTTACGGCCGTAAACAATTTGCAGCTAGGGTTTCTCAACAACAGCAGCTAGGGTTTCGGAGTTTACGGCCTCGTAGATCACGGTCCGAGTTTGCGGTCCAGCAGCGTTTCCGGTTCGCACCCCGTCCTCGCATCGCATCTTTGCCTCGCACCTCCCACGTGTTTGTTCAGCAGCCTCGGTATCGACAGCTAGGGTTTCAGAGTTTACGGCCTCGGAGATCACGGTTAGAGTTTGCGGTCCAGCGGCGTTTCCGGTTCGCACCCTTTCCTCCCATCGCTTCTTCGCCTCGCACCTCCCACGTGTTTGTTCAGCAGCCTCGGTATCGACCAGCAAGAGTCTTTGCAGCATCTATTTAAAAGAACAAAGGGGCGGAAGGAGTATTGGAGGTGCCGGTGATTGAAACCAGGACCTCTGATTAATAAGCCCATCGCCTTAACCAACTCAGCTAAGCTACCTGTTGATAGAAACCTTTCGATTTTAATTCTTAAACACTCACTGTCGCACTTTATTTCACAAATTGACACTTTTAACCCCAAAATTAAATTTCTTTTAGTTTTAAATTCTTTTTTCATCCAAAATATAAAAAGAAAATAATATAATATAAAAAATAATAATAATAAATTAATTAATTAATTAAAAATAATAATAATAAATAATATATAATAATAATAGTAATAATAATAATAATAATAATGATAATAATAAATAAAAATATATATAGTTTTTAATCTTTACTTTTAATTTTTATTTTTTTCTTTCTTTTCTTAAAATTTTGTCTTTGACTTTCATGTTTGACCTTTGATTTTAAACTTTGACTTTTTCGTTTAATTTTTAAATTTTCAAATTTAGCTTTTCGGTTTGACTTTCTCAAGTCTGACTTTTGAGTTTGACTTTTTAAATTTGACTTTTAAGGTTGACGTTTGAGGTTTATAGTCAAAGTGCATTTTTAAATTTTAGTTTGACGTTTATGTTTTATTTTAGCTTCGAGTTGTGCTTTTAATGGCTTTTGAGGTCAACAAGGGAATTGAAGACATGAAAGAGAATCGTCAGGATATGTTAAGACAAAATTTCAACATGTTCAACTACATTCCCGGAGAAACCATGGAGGCTCAACTGCAACGATTTACCACACTTACTACTGAGATGAATATAGTTGGGATCTTCTTGAATAAATCTGAGATAAAAAAAAAAGCTACTGAAGTCACTTCCGAAATCGTGGGATATGAACGTAGTTGTCATCAAGAAGAAAAAAGATCTCAATCGTCTTAGTATTGCTGATGTAATTGAAGAGCTTGATGCTTTGAAACGTGGAAAAACAGTCAATTCCACAAACATCCAGGCCAATGAAGTTTCATGTACTCCATATTGTGAAGATACGATTAAAATTCTTCGCGAACATAATGATTTGCTATAAAGGGAAGTCAAGGACCTAAAATACGAAAGATATCAACTTAGGAAAGGACAAAAACCCATGAAGGCTAAATTAGAAGCAAAAACCAAAGACTTTAGGAAGCTTCAAGAAGAGTATAGCAACAAGTGTAAAAATTATGACTATATTAAGAGACAACTTGCTGCTGTAACTGAACAACTTGACACTTTGAGAATTAAGTGTGGAAAAACAGATGTTAGTTTCAAAAATTATATTGCGTCAAGTCAGATAGTCGAGTCCTTATTTGAAACCCAATTAAAATTCAAAGATAATCAAAACAAAGGTCTAGGGTATGACAGTGTTCCTCCACCTTTCAATCATAACTACACATCCATCCCTATGACATAGGAAGAAATTGACAAGGAGGCACATCTTCATTATGGCAAACCATCTGGATTTGTGTTAGGAGGTATTCAGGTTGAAGATGCTAAGGTTTATACTTTATGTGCATGTAAAGTAGCAGAAGATGCGAACAAGGAGAAAACCATTAAACAAACCAACATCTCCTTGAGCTATGAATTTGTTGCTTCGAACTCGACTGCCTCTGATCAACCTGCTGTTGAGAAATACAAGCCAAAAATTCCAGTAAAACAAAGTGCCTGTTGTAACTATGCGTGTGGGAACAATAAGAGTCAAGGCAAGGATACGCCACCAGGGGTAGGAAGAAACAACTTCATAGTGAAAAAAAAAAAGACATGTTTTCACTGTGGAACACCTGGACATATTGCCTGAAACTGTCCAAATCGCGCATAAGTTCCCTACTACGCACAAGGCTAGCAGAACGCACCAAGAGGGAGATACTTCAAAAGAAACCCCTCAAGGTCACGTTCAGACCATGGTGACTGGAATGCCCAGAAGGCCAATAATCCGAATCCCAAGGGCAAGAAGGAAATGTCGGCCAAGAAGCCCAATCCAAGAGATGCTCCAGTGAAACAAAGACCGGTTAGGTCAAAGTCATCTCAACAGACGACATCAAGATCAAAAGCAATTACTGAGCCACCCATCAGATCAAAAAAGAAATGGGTTAAACCCAACTACAAATGGGTTTTGAAGGCTCAATCTCCCAAATCTTCTAACGATTCTAATATTTCTACATCTTATGTTTGTGATAAACATGATATGTCATGGGAGAGAGTACCCTGCATTGATGATAAAGGTCGACCAAATTTCAAAATGGAATGGGTTTCAAAGACCAACTGATCCCGCTCTGTGTCAGAGCAGCTATGGAGGCATATCATCATACTTCGGTTTGTTGGTAGTGGCTACTCCTGGCATATGATAGGGGACATCTCCCAACTATACAACACTCAGAACTTTGTTCGAGAGTATGTGTCCTTTGTGGGAAATGAAAGAAAGGATGAAAGGAAGAGATCACAAATGGGGTTTGTGCTTAATGACATGAAGAATTTTCGGATATGTTCTGACATTATGCGTGCTGTTCTCAGACCTTCTGAATCCAAAATCAATTGGTGAATTACGGTTTGTGTTTTCTTCTCTATACTCCTGAGTTTATCTTACTCCGATTCGTCTTAAAGACAATTTTTCATTTTGTTAATAGTTTTTCGTTAGTAGTTATTTTGGGAAGTGATATCAAGAAAGTGATAATGGGCAGTCTAAAACATGTGTAAAGGACTAAATCTGAATTGTCTAGACTCTGTGATCAATGTGCTAGTAGGCACGAAGGATTTGAAAGTGTGGATTTAGTTAGGATTGTTTAGACTGACCATACGATGCTCGGGTAGATTGAGCAGTGAGATAAACATGGGAACCTATAGGATACACTAAATTAATACGCATCTAGAACTATGGCTTAACTTTTCCTTGATGTACGGACTTATGTCCTTAATTCTGGTTCTGATAGGGCGATTGGGGGTTCTGATATAGTAGGTATGTAGGAAATTATTTTCTTGCTTTCTATCTGTTAGTCATATGTTGCTTCATCAGCGTGATTGGAAGAGATCCGACCCGGAATGCAACATATGCAACTCTATTTCTACGCACTTCTTTATCTATGAAATTCTTTCTATCTGTTAGCCATATGTTGTCCCCTTTTCGTGATCGGAAAATCCGACATAGGACACAAAATAGGCAACATTCTAATTCTTAATCCCTCTATTCTAGTTAGCCATATGTTGTCCCCTCTGCGTGATTGAAACAGATCCGACATGGGAGACAACATATGCATCTATCTCTAAATCTGACTTCCTCCTTAATAATTGTTTACTCACCTAAAGTAAGGATTCCTTAGGAAGTTCTTGATAACTAGGGTATATCGGGAAGTGGGGAACACGTTCTAGTGCAACTAAAATTGAACCATTTGAGACGTTGTCTGTAGATCTTGATGCTTAATTTAAGTGGACAACAATACCCGTGGTCGTCGTCAGCTAAATGGTTTATTTAAGAAAAGTTTTTCGACATTCTTCATGTTTAAGTGGACCACAATACCGACAATTGACCAGATGTATTTATGAAAGTGAAGGTACTGATAAACAAGTTCAGGCTATCTCACAACTTTGATCTCAAATATTTTTTTTTTGTTAAATTTGTTCATAGTTTTCCTCTATGCACAAATTTAGGGGGAGAATTAAAAAAAAAATTAAAAATTAAAAAATCAAAAAATCAAAAAATTCAAAATCAAAAAATAGTGTTATACTATGTTTTATTTCTTGTTCAATAAAATCAACAATCCAAAAATATTTTTGTTTCTGTTTTATTTTTCCATAAAATATGAAAAATCCAAAAATATTTTTTGTGTGCTAAGTTTTCCTTTAGTTTTGTTTTGTCTTGAAAAGTGATTTCAGGTATAGATAAGACTCATGGAGACTGTATTGAAGATTTTTTGAGCCAAGGCTTCATCTGTGATCATCGAAGAATTTTCATTCGAAGGACTAAGAAATGAAGATTATTCTTTCAACATTCAATCCTTCAATCCCAAAAGCAAGGTGAAGCTGAAATTGAAGATTATTTGACAGATTGCATTGAAGCCTCCTCAATTAGTCTGTTGCTATCTATGAACCTGCTGAAGTGATCCAAAAGATTATTTCTCTCTAAAGTTCTCTCTGAATATTCTCAAGCTGAAAGCACCAATTTTCAATAATCTCTACATCAAACATTCTCACCTAATGTGCGTTCAATGTCAAATTCTGAAGAAAAGCTCAACTGCTCAAGATGAGGTCATTCATTGAAGATTCATCAAGTTCATCTTGAAGTTGTGACGAATTTGAAGATTAATGATGAAGCCAAGCTCTCGATGAAGATTGACAAGAAAAGCCAGCTACTTTTTAGGGGGAGCTTGTTGGGTCAATTAAGAAAAGAAAGTTATAAACCAAGGGGGAGATTGTTGGGTCAACCCATTCAAAGCCTATCTTCACCAAACCCATGTTTCTCATGTATAAATATAGGTGTAAGGGGTGAGGAGTAGATTGATGTTCATAAGAGAGTTTACGGCCAATAGAGCGAGTGAGAGAGAGAGAGAGAAAGGAGTGTATGTGTGTAACTGTGTGAATCTTGTAAGGGAACTTCAATCAATTCAAACAAGATTCATATTATTCTTCTTCTCCTTCTCTTCTATTTGATCTGACATCATCCATTTGATTGGGATTCTGCACCATCAAACGGATCAGATTGATACACAAGCGTTTTGGGGACTTACAGGGGGAGTTAAGGAGCTTAAATAGGGCTCAAAACACGAAAATAGGGTTTAGGAACTAATCTGCAAGAACATCTGATGAAACTATGACATCCACTAACCAACACTGCAATGCTCGACTCTTCACTTTTTGGGCTCCCTCCCTACCCTCACGAACACCAGTGATCCTCAAAGTAACCAGCGCAGGTGCATTCACTGCTCCAGCCTTCAACATCGGACAGTCGGCCTTCTAGTGGCCTACCTGGTTGTAGCGAAAATACATCGGATCCGACTCACGAGGAAACCCTTACAAAAATGACCCATATGACCATAAATAAAACATCCTCAGCTTGACTACGGACATCCTCCCTCATGGTTCCTCCCACTCTTGGTACAATGGCCCCAACCCTGATGGCCTCTATAACGTGAATCATGAGTTCTAGGCCTCTAGAAATTATATCACTCAGGTTCTCACACCATGACAACTCACAACTCCCTGATGTCATCCCTTAACATGCCATGATACCTTACT
This sequence comes from Lactuca saligna, assembly GCF_052625555.1. NCBI lineage: Eukaryota > Viridiplantae > Streptophyta > Magnoliopsida > Asterales > Asteraceae > Lactuca > Lactuca saligna. Next base: position 88,852,858 of record NC_136424.1, on the reverse strand, counting down.
TTCTTCATTTCCTCGCAAACAATACAAACATTTATAAACAGGACGAGAATGTCACATCCGCTAACCATCTCTCATTGGAAATGGGGTCTTTCTCCCCAAAGAACTCGGGAGTCCCAAAAACACAGATCTCATGGAAGCAAAGAGTGTGAGATCCAACATTAACCATAATATCGGTACGGAATGCGCCACGATGCTCACCCAAAATCTCCAAAATCCCCTCATTGACCATACCAAAGATCACAGGATTCTGCTCTAAAATACCATGGGTAATCTCCGATGAGATGAACTCCAACATCCGCTCATCAATCGGCTCAGTACCCGCACCTGAGCCTAATCCTGAACCTAAACCTGAACCTCCTCCTAGTGTGCTCGTCACCATATCGAGACAAAACACTCAAATCAATAACCATAACATACCCAAGAATCCACTTCCCATAGGTTTCCTAGATTATCCAAGACTTTCAGTAGCAGGTGCCCAGTACTACCTTCCACACCTATCCATACTTTCCTCAAGAATCATCCCAAATCCTCTAAGTCACCTTCTCAAACTGATACTCCAAATGCTCACTAAACAACACAACTAAACCCACTGAAGCACTTCGTAGGCTTTCCTAAGTTCCGACCTTACCCTATCATTAGCTATTGAAAAACTCCCCATAATGTCAGTTAACTACCTCATGAATACAATCACATGCGACAGTGCTTATATAATCCTTCAAGTAAAAGTCTCATCCCTACAACGGTTAGACTCAAACAATATTTGCGCAATATGGTTAAATCCATCACGCTAAGTTTACCAAACCCTTGCCACATGTGAATTAACATATCCGCTTAATGTTTAACTCACATCACTTAGGAGCTCCACAAAGCATAAAGCAAGCAACATTCGTATAGTAACACTCCAAGTAACAGACAAATGAAGAACATCTCAATTCCACTTTCTATCAAGAAGATTCCAGATCTAATATAACATCAAATCACTCTTAGGCTACAAGGCATCACATATCAGGTGAATCCACCCGGTCATCTGAAATCCATACTTACTACTCTTGATGTGACAAGGCTCCCAGCACTAAATCTCTTCCTAGGCTTCCCTAGGGCAATCACCACGCAACTCTCCTCCATCAATTGCAGAAAGAACTCCTGTTATCTCCCTCTAAATAGCTCACAAATACAATTAGATATCACCAAAACTAGATAATTCTTCAAATGAGAGGTATCACAGTACAACATTTAGACTCAAACGAGAGCTACATAATAGAGTTAAAACCTAAACTTCTAAAACTATCTAGTCTCAGTAATATGTAACTTAACATATTCGCTTACTAGTTAGCTGAAACTAATGAGAACTCCTAAAAGCAAAATGCAAGCAACATTCAAGCATCAAGTAAGCAGAACCAAGGATAAGCTAATCAGTTAATCCAATTAATGACTGATCAGTAATAGCATGCAAGTCTACAAGCTCATACAATAGGCATACCAAGGCATCTCTCTTAGCATTCTATCATGCAAAAACTGAGTAGATCCTTAGCCCTAGCTAGCATGCAATTTACAGATTCATAAATCAAACCATATCAGATAACATGTATGGGTATTTTTGGAAAAACTTACTTGAGTTCGGCCGATTGCACGCATCACACCACCTTGGTCATTACAAAATCATTTTTAGAAAGTTCTTTCCTTTTTCAAAAAAAAAATCAGTCACACTCGAGAGTGTTCCCGAATCCCTCAAACCAAGTCTCTAATACCAACTTGTAACATCCCGAAATTATGAGGTAAAAGTTTTGATTTTAATTCAACCAAAACATTAGTTATCTTTAATTCAACATTTAATACTCCCTTACTAAATATTCTAAGTACGTTGTAAGAAAAAAGTTATTAGAGTACAATCCATAAATCATCATAATAGAGAAACATGGGTGGATGAGCTGTGATCAAGCCAGGCCCTTCCTTTTGAAAAAAGAAGTACCTGAAACCTAAACTGAAAACTGTAAGCACAAAGCTTAGCGAGTTCCCCAAAATACCACATATGATCAATATCAACATATACTAAGCCCTGCCTATCATCGGTCCCCACCTGACATCAGACCCCGTCCGGCATCGGACCCCGCCTGAGATCGAGCCCCGCTCGATATACAGATCTGTCAGTCATCAGGCCCCGTCCAGTATAAACATATAAACACACAACACATGTCATAATTGTTGGAATAGTGTCTAAGGCTGCAACTATATTAGGCAAGTATTTGACCCGATTGTGCATGGTCCTTTTGGGTTGCCTTCACCATAGCAATTTGATAGGATGATTTATTAAGAGAGAGTAAATATTATTAGTATATTATGAGAATAATATAAAGAATAATATATAATTATTTGATTTATATAAGTCATAGATTAATTAGTATTAATTTGGTGACTTAAGGAGATTAATTAAATAAGAGGGTATAAACTGTCAATTGTTTGATAGTTATACTTTAGACTGTCAATCCTTATTGGATAGAGGATGGACGAATTCTAGGGCTTGGGATAGCCTCAAATTCGTCCAAGGGTTATCCAAAGTAAGGATTAGGATCACTTAAAGTCTAAGTTATCCGATTAGGGTTTAAGCTGTAACCCTTAAGGAGTCTACAAGTATAAATAGACCCTATGGCTGAGGGAATTCGACAACCCATCTAAAGTAAAGATACTCTGGCCGAATTCCTCCCGTCTCCTCTCTCTCAAATCATCCTCTTTGCTATTTGGTGTTTGTAAGCCATTAGAGGAGTGACAATTGTGACTCTAGAAGCTCCAAGACAACAAGATCAACAAGGAATCCAAAGGTATGATTCTAGATCTGTTACAATATTGTTATTACACCTAAATAGTCATTAGAAGTCTTGGATTCAAAGCATGTTTGATTAGAAAGCCTAGATCCAAGCATTAGGGTTTTGCATGCGCACATAGGAAAGTTCTTATGGCTAAAACCCATCAGTGGTATCAAAGCCTAGCTTGGTTTTCATTGAATTGTTGCTTGATTGTATGAAACTAAACTGAAAAATTCAATTTTCATGTTTCTGAGTCATGGACTCGGCGAGTTCCAATGTGGACTCGGTGAGTAGGCCTGACACGACGAGTCCCTTTGTGTACTCGGCGAGTCCAGGCGTCAGGATTAGCCAAAAACGGGATTTTTTCATATTTATCTTATGGAAACTTACCTTAATCATATTAGATCAATCCTAATCCGATTTTGTGATATATATGACTATATTTTTGATCTAATTGAAGATAATTATCAATTAATAAAATATTTGATTTCCTTATATGATAATTATTAATCAAATATAGATAATTATGTGATTAGATTATTTGTTATTTGATCATTTATGTTTTAAATGTTTAAAACTTATCCTCAAGCTTTGAAATTTATGTTTTGTGATTAAAAGTTTAATTTAGACAATTTAAATTTCAAACCCTAGAATTTTACAAGTTTAAAATACAACCCTATACTAATATAATATTACAAGATTAATATATATATATATATATATATATATATATATATATATATATATATATATATATATATATATATATATATATATATATATATATAACTTAAATGCTAGTCTTACCGTTAGTAGGCCTCATTCACGAAGCCGATCTATAAGGTGGGTATAAGGTTGTGGCCTATAAAATGGCGCTTAATGGGTGTACACTCACACCCACCGCTCGCTTGATTGGTGGAGGGTCGTTAGCCGAACGGGTAGGATAGGGCAACCTCATCCTCTCATTAAAAGTATAACAAGAAATGCAAAGTAACTACATGTTTTTCTTAAAATTTCCCAATCTTAGTTACTTTAGGAAAAGTGAATTGATGCAATCCCATGAAATTACACTTTGCACCTTGCTAAGAAGTTAGTGGAGCGTGTGTGGTTTACCGGCACACTAATTGGTTCTAAGCGAAGGTGGCAAAGGGTGATTCATTGTTTATCATAGTTTGATGGAGTGTGTGTGGTTTACCGGCACATCGAATAGGTGATCATTACAATGAAGGCACCACGTTAATTTGCATGGTAAATCACACCCGCTTTGTGATCCTCGGTATCCCAATCACAAACAAGAGGGGCATATCGAGATTCAAACATGCCATTGAAAAGTTTCAATGAATCTCATCCGAACCTAGGAATTCTCAATACATTTAGGACTTAAAGTTATGTTTTTCATGGTGGAGAATTAGTGAATCGTCATTCACTTACCTTCAAAATGTTTGCATGTTAGATTACGGCATCCCTTTTCTAATGTGTAAATATTGTTGTTGGATCCTAGCCCTAATTTCTTATTGGGTGAATATTAGGGATTCATATTCTAATCTATCTTTGTCCTTTCTATTTGTAGATGTCGAACGCTAACAATGCTACTGCGAGTTCTTTCACTTTGATGAGCCTTTGTTAAAAGGTCACCTTTGATGGAACGAACTTTAGCGAATGGATAAGATACATTCGCACGATTGCTCGCTATGAGGACATGGAGTATGTCCTCGATGAGAAGCTCAAGAAAATCAACCCCAAAATCGCTACTCCCGCCGAAATCACCGCTTTCGAAAGTCACGAGCGTGATGCAACGAAAGTGCATTGCATCATGATCGCGACTATGAACTCCGAATTCCAAAAGTCCTACGAGGACATGTATCCGTACGAAATGCACCAAGACCTATTGGAGCGATACCATCAAAACGCGAGACAAGAGCGTTATGAGATTTTCACGAACATGATTTCCGCTAAGATGGGTCATGGAGAATCTCTGACCGTGCACTTGCAAAAGATGCAAAGGTATGTCGACCGCCTTCACAAGTTAAATGTTGACTTTGGGGAAGACTTGGCGATCGACATGGTGCTTCACTCTTTGCCTCTGAGCTACAATCAATTTAGGATGACCTATCACATGAACAAAGAAGAGGTCACCCTAAGCAAACTCCAAAGTCTCTTGAGGGTCGCTGAGAGCAACTTCAAGGACAAGTCTGTTGCACCAACTCCCAATCCGCCCGCTGCTCCTGTCTTGGAAATTGGACAAGGAAAAGGAAATAAGAGGAAGGCTTCTTCAAAGAATCATCGCAAGGTGAAAGCCCGAGATGGTGCCTCTTCTAGTGGGACCAAAGTTGATCCTGCTAAGCCCTACTCTAATCCGAAGGAGGCAGAGTGCTACCACTACCACAAGATAGGACAATGGAAGAGAAGCTGCCCGGAGTACCTGCAAGCCATCATGGAAGGAAAGATAAAGCCATCTTTCGCATGTATATATACAATTAAATCTAATGATTCCCACAATACTTCTTGGGTTCTTGATACCGGTTGTGGTTATCACATTTGTTCTAATGTGCAGGGACTAAGAAGAAGTAGAGACGTGGAGCACGGAAGAATAAATCTAATCATGGGGAATGGAAGATCGTCGCTTGTGACCAAGATTGGAGTGTATTCTTTAGTGCTTAGGAATAGTTTATCTTTAGATTTGAACAATTGTTGCTATTCACCAGAAATGGCTAGAAACATCATTTCTTTTCATGGTTTGTTTAGACAAGGTTTTATATTTTCTTTTAATAATGAGAATGGTTCTATTTTAGCTTATCTAAATGGTGTCTTTTACTTTGAAGCTATACCATGTAATGGAATTTACGAAACTGTTATGATTGTTGATAACTTAGGAAATGATGTTTTGTACTTGGATTCTTCCAATAGTATGGATAAAGCATCCTTATGGCATTGTCGTCTTGGACATGTCAACAAGAAACGCATAGCCCAAATCCAAAAGGATGGAGTGTTAGAGTCCTTCGACCTTAGGGAAGATGACACATGCGAGTCTTGTTTACTTGGAAAGATGACTAAGTCACCCTTCACTGGTACGTGCGAAAGGGGTGAGGGTCTATTGGACCTCATACATACCGATGTGTGTGTACCGTTTAGATCTACCACGAAGGATGGTAACCGCTTCTACGTGACTTTTACCGATGACTATAGTAGATATGGGTATATCTACTTAATCAAGCAAAAGTCAGAAACTTTTGAAAAGTTCAAAGAGTTCAAGAATGAAGTGGAGAATCAATTGGGCCGGAAGATCAAGATGCTTCGATCCGATCGAGGAGGAGAGTACCTAAGTCTTGAATTCCACGATTATCTCAAGGAGTGTGGAATAGTTTCACAATTGACGCCACCTAGGACACCACAATTGAATGGTCTGGCAGAAAGGCGTAATCGAACCTTGTTGGACATGGTTCGCTCTATGATGAGTCGTGCTTCGCTATCTATCTCTTTTTGGGGGTATGCCTTAGAGACTGCCGCTCATATCCTTAACCGAGTCCCTACTAAGAAGGTTGCCAAAACACCTCACGAGATGTGGACGGGGAAAGCTCCTTCGTTAGCACATATCAAGGTTTGGAGTTGCGAGGCTTTCGTAAGACGAGATACTCACGACAAGCTCGAACCTCGTAGTGAGTGATGTATTTTCATCGGCTACCCACAGAAATCCTTTGGATATCTCTTCTATAGAATGAAGGACAATGTTGTCTTTGTTGCGAGGAGAGGAGTTTTCCGAGAGCGAGAACTCGTAGGCCAAGGAGACAGTGGGAGGCAAATCGATCTTGAAGAGATTCAAGAGTCGATAGATGAAGGAACCTCAACCGCTGGCGCTCAACCCGAGGAGGAAACTCTGGTTGAACCAATTGACATATCATTACCTCTTAAACGTTCCGAAAGAGTTAGGTTTCAACCCCAGTTGTATGGTTTTCATATTACTACCGAAGGGGACACGTATATTAGTGATAGTACACTAATAAACCTTGATGAACCTAATAGCTATAAGGAAGCCATGGCAGGCCCGAAGTCTGTGAAATGGAAAGAGGAAATGGATAGCGAGATCCAATCCATGTATGATAACCAAGTTTGGAATTTGGTTGATAATGTGCCTGGACGTAAGACCGTTGGGTGCAAATGGATCTTCAAGAAGAAGACCGACGTGGATGGAAAAGTACACACGTTTATAGTGCGACTAGTTGCGAAGGGCTTTACTCAAACTCCCAGAGTTGACTATGAAGAGACCTTCTCACCAGTTGCGAAGATAAAATCTATTAGAGTGATGCTAGCTATTGCCGCATTTCATGATTATGAGATTTGGCAAATGGATGTCAAGACCGCTTTCCTTAATGGGAAGTTGGCTGAGGATGTTTACATGGCTCAGCCAGAGGGGTTTGTGGATCCGAAGCATCCGAATAGAGTGTGTAAGCTTGAGAAGTCCATTCATGGACTAAAGCAAGCATCTCGCAGATGGAATCTTTGCTTCGATGAGAAAGTCAAAGAGTTTGGATTTGTACGAAGCGAAGATGAGTTGTGCGTATATGTCAAAGCCAGTGGGAGTGTAGTAAGCTTTCTCGTTCTATATGTCGATGACATATTACTCATAGGAAACGAAGTCCCGACTCTGCAGGAAGTTAAGTCTTGGCTCGGGAAGTGCTTCGCTATGAAGGACCTCGGCGAGGCTTCCTATATTTTGGGAATAGGGATAGTAAGAGAAAGAAGTAAGAGACTAATAGGACTTAGTCAGAACACTTACTTAGAGAAGGTACTAAAACGTTTTAGTATGCAAAACTCGAAGAAGGGAGAATTACCGATACAAAGCAATGCCAAGTTGAGTAAGACTCAAAGTCCGAGTACCGAAGCCGAGATAGCTGAAATGAGCCGAGTTCCATACGCTTCCGTAGTTGGCTCAATCATGTACGCTATGACTTGTACTCACCCTGATGTAGCCTTTGCTTTGAGAATGGTTAGTAGATATCAAGGGAATCCAGGCAGAGCCCATTGGGTTGCGGTGAAGAATATCCTTAAGTACCTTCGGAGGACGAAGGAATGGTTCTTAGTCCTTGGAGGGAGTGATGACTTGAAGGTGCGAGGGTATAGTGACGCCAGTTTTCAGACCGACAGGGACAACTACCGTTCGCAGTCGGGCTGGGTCTTTACCCTGAATGGAGGAGCAGTAACTTGGAAGAGTTCCAAGCAGGAAACCATAGCTGATTCAACGTGCGAATCAGAGTACATTGCAGCAAGCGAAGCATCGAAGGAGGCAATATGGCTAAAGAACTTCATCGGAGATCTTGGAGTTGTACCTGCCATAAAGGAGCCCATGGAGATTTTCTGTGATAATGAGGGAACGGTTGCCTTAACCAAGGAACCGAGAGATCATGGTAGATCACGACATATCGACATAAAATATCACTTTATTAGACATCGTGTAGAAGAAGGACAACTCGTAGTGAAGAGAATATCATCGGAAGATAACCCAGCAGATCCGCTTACGAAGGGACTGAGTAGGGTTAAGCATTTGCAGCATGCTAGGAGTATTGGGCTGAAAGATGATATTAGCATAGATTAGATAGTATTAGAAACATGTAATAGATAAACGTAATTAACATTTGATGATTAAATAAAGTAGTTTTATTTATAAGTAATGTTACTATCTTATGTTAATTGTTTAGCTATTTTTTCACTTTGCATGTTTTGACTTCCAGAATAATTGAGTTTATTAAGAATAATCGAATTGTTCAAATAGTCCACAATCGTTCATATGTCGGAAGTAGATATGAATGAAGATTGTCATGAATAGGTATGTAGAGTGTCTAAATGGTGTTAGACATAGCAAAAGATTGCTGCAACGTTCATGAGTGCTTATGAACTAGGTTTGAGCATTGGAACAAACCTGCGCTTGCTGGAATCACCTTATGGAATGTGATAATAAATGGGTGATCGCAAGACGATAATATCATATAGTCTTAAAACCTAGATATATGGTTTGTTATTGGTTAATTGACTGTACATTGATAATGCGAAAACGCATTGGTAACTCGATGTTATAAAACGCATTGTTGTGTGTAGTTGGTTAATGAATAAGTAAATGCATATAAGTCGAAGTTTATCTGTAACTTTTATCCTAAGAAGGAAAAAGCGATATCTCGGCCGCTCGATGATTTGATTTGACTTATGTGCCAGGCCCGGTCAGAACTGAATTGATGTGTTCGATTAAGTTCTATGTCAAATAAATCGGAGATCGAGAAACCAAATGCTAGACTAACTATTCCATAGTATTGTCAGCATGATATCTAACAGAGGACTGTACGATCCCTTATCTAAAGGACAAGATTGATTAGATCAGAGTTTGACAAGCATCTTTGAGAGCTACGATTGCAAATCGGAATGTACCTGCGCATATAGTTACTCAACTTATCCAAGTGGGAGACTGTTGGAATAGTGTCTAAGGCTGCAACTATATTAGGCAAGTATTTGACCCGATTGTGCATGGTCCTTTTGGGTTGCCTTCACCATAGCAATTTGATAGGATGATTTATTAAGAGAGAGTAAATATTATTTGTATATTATGAGAATAATATAAACAATAATATATAGTTATTTGATTAATATAAGTCATAGATTAATTAGTATTAATTTGGTGACTTAAGGAGATTAATTAAATAAGAGGGTATAAACTGTCAATTGTTTGATAGTTACACTTTAGACTGTCAATCCTTATTGGATAGAGGATGGATGAATTTAGGGCTTGGGATAGCCTCAAATTCGTCCAAGGGTTATCCCAAGTAAGGATTAGGATCACTTAAAGTCTAAGTTATCCAATTAGGGTTTAAGCTGTAACCCTTAAGGAGTCTACAAGTATAAATAGACCCTATGGCTGAGGGAATTCGACAACCCATTTAAAGTAAAGATACTTTGGCCGAATTCCTCCCCTCTCCTCTCTCTCAAATCATCCTCTTTGCTAGTTGGTGTTTGTAAGGCATTAGAGGAGTGATAATTGTGACTCTAGAAGCTCCAAGACAACAAGATCAACAAGGAATCCAAAGGTATGATTCTAGATCTGTTTCAATATTGTTATTACACCTAAATAGTCATTAGAAGTCTTGCATTCAAATCATGTTTGATTAGAAAGCCTAGATCCAAGCATTAGGGTTTTGCATGCGCACATAGGAAAGTTCTTATGGCTAAAACCCATCAATAATCACATAGATAAATAACATACATACTAACCTTTGGGAGTCACGCGACATTGGGTCTTACCCAGTAATCATAAAAACATATATAGATAACTAGCATACAATGTACTCATCAGGCCCCACCTGGCATCGGGGCCTGCCCGACATCGACCCTCGCTCGGTAACATAAAACACATAACACATACAAGAGTCACACAGATAACAAGCATACTAAGCATAACAAACCATGGGTCGACATTGGTGCCTTCGACCCGCTAAATACGATGAGGAAACTCACCTTGGTCTGCTGATAACCAAATAACTGCTCGGACCACTAAACCGGACAAACTCATGCCATCTAACAAAGGAAATACAACCTTAATCAATAATTAACCCGATAATCCAAAATTTTGAGGCCTACGATATAAACAAACCTCCTAAAGGGTAAAAGACCATTTTACCCTTTTCTCACTTGTTCCATAACCAATGCCCATCCCAAAATGTATAAAAAGCCCAAAACCCCAAAGAGGCAATCTAAAGCCAAAATCAAAAGCAATAAAAGCCCATTATGGCCTAATTACCCGATTAGGTCCCAAAACCAACATGGACCTACTTCCAAGAAAACCCTAAGTTCTTAACCCAATAAGACATCATAATTCGTACATGGAAGAGACAGAAGGGCCAAGATCACATTTTTATAGTTCATAATAGCCTTATAATGGATAAAGTTTCTAACTATCTGCGACAACCCTTAATTTATTCCGTTACTATAAATCGTTTCCGTTAAATAAAACCGTTCGTATTCAAATTGTCCCGTTAACATTAGAATTAAATTAATTTAATCGCGACTTTTAATTCGATTTCATAAGTGTCGGGATGCGTTATAAACATTAAAATATTTTCCATATTTATTTGGAAAAATTATTAGTTTCATCTAAGTCGTGATTACGGCAATTTATCGGGTACGACCAAAAGCACCGTCTAACGGAAGTATGGGGTAGAATTCCACCGGGCCATAAACTCAACCCCTATATAAGGGATTGAGTGACATCATTTTGAAGCTTTTTCTCTCTCTCTAAACACTTTCTCTCACTACTCTCTCTCTCTCTCTCTAGAATTCGAAATTCATCCAAAAACCCCATTTCAAGCCTCAATTTGGTAAGTACTCCATCCTAGCTTGTTGTTTAACTTGATTGGCATGCAAAATTCACATTTTAAACTTCCAAAAAACACCCAAGAATAAGTGTTTACGGTCTAGGGACCCTCCCAAAACTGTGAACACCCCTTGAGAGGGTTTTGAAGCCCCAAAACCCCTTCAAACCTCTACTAGTGCTTAGATATGGCTTAGAAACTTGCATGCATGAGCTTAGGACCCCAAAATCGTGCCATTTGAGTATTGGACAGGAGTTTACAGTCCAAGAACATGCTTGGGCCGTAAACCCACATACATGGACCATAAACTCCTTTTAAAGTGTCAAAATGCCCCTAAACGCCTCCAAATGCTTCCATGTGAGTGTAGAACCTTATAATCCTTCATGTGATGCACCAAAACATATGTAAATGAGTCAAACTTGAGTTTACGGCCCAAGAACATTCTTGGACCGTAAACACATCTTCTTAGACCATAAACACCCCCAAAGGGTGTTAAAGTGCCCTTAACACCTTGAATGACTTGTATGTTGGACTAGAATCACATGTGATTAACCTACAACCACAAAAATGCATGATTCATGGAAAAACATGAGTTTAAGGTAGTAAACTCATGTGTTTAAGGTATTAAACTCCCCAATAACATCTTCATAAACCGTAAACTCCTTTTCCAAGGCCTTTTCAAGTCCCAATCACTTCCTAAGCCATAAAATCAACCCTAGAACTTTCCTTTGTGCATTGTAAGACCATTTAGTATCCAAGAACTCACCACCCATGAGCTTATGGCTATAAACTCATGGAATATGTTCATAGGACCGTAAACTCCCCTAAGGACTTACTTTTGAAGAGTAAACTCTTTATCTAGGCCCTACACACCCTTAGATGCTACTCGGACGACTCCTAACACTTCATTAAAGTGTTTTCACGTCTTGGAGTGTATAAGCTTATCTAATTAGTGATTTAAAGTCTAATTAGATACATTTGTGTATCATTTCATATTACATAGGAACCTCGCACGTTTTCAAGCCCAAAACCGACGTTTGACATCCAAACCGACACAATCCTCGTCCGGTGAGTTCATACCCCTACCCTTTTTCAATGTTTTTCATTGTTTTTAGGGGGGAATACAAGCAAAAGTACAAGAATATCTTGTGCTTAAACTTATTATTTCAATTGAAATGTTTCATATTCCACTTGCTTTTAACAATTGAAACCGTATTAACCAACTGTTTGATTTACAGAGTTAATTTACAAACTGATTTCATATCTTATTATATAATGTTATAATATATATTTAACCAATGATTTTCCACTTATTTATTGTTAAAAGCATTAGATTAGTACATTTGTATTCTCCTCAGAGAACACTCCACAGAGATACGTGAGTGGAGGATCGTCTTTGTAAATAGAATTTAAACAGGATATTCCACATTATTACTTTTAGATTTGTTATTCCTATAAATTAGAGACACGTCCTCGGAGAACACTCCACAGAGATACGCAAGTGGAGGACCGCCTCTATAACCATAATCTCTTAGATAGGGAGCGTGACTTGAGTGTATAGATCTATACGGGGTTGACTACCCCGCACCTGGCTGCTAGCTACAGCCGAACCAAAAGGTTCAATGTTGACAAAAGTCATAAATGATACTGGCCTTCCTTTGCCATATTTAGCCTATAGTATGGTTATAGAACTTGCAATTTAGATAACAGAGATTTACTTGTTATTAATAATGAATATAGTAAATTAATAGCCTTTGAAATTAGTTTACTATGTTGATAGTTTTATATACATGTTAAAACTAACATACACTTCACAAGGATAATCAGGTTTTCAGTATACATCTTTTAGATTACATACACTTCACAAGGATAATCAGGTTTTCAGTATACATCTTTTACATTACATTTCGGATTGGTAAACTAACATACACTTCACAAGGATAATCAGGTTTTCAGTAAACATCTTTTACATTACATTTCGGATTGGTAACCAACTTTTAGGAAAATATAGGATTTTCCTGGGGTAATAACTATTCATAACCAGAATTGTGTAACATAATGGATAACTAAACATTACATTTAAGAAAATATGGGATTTTCTTGGATAACCACTTTTTCAGAAAACAAAAGGAATCTTGTTCATTTTCATAAAACAAACCGCTTATGAACTCACCAGCTTTATGCTGATTTTTAAACTGCTTGTATTTTCAGGTTCTCCTTAGACAGGTATTCTGCGTACTTTTGTAGAAGACGGAGCGTATGGAGTCACGTCTTTGTTTTGTTTAAACTTATGTATCTACGGAACTATTATTACTTTACTTTTAAACAAATGTAATGAAATCTAAGTAATGTAATGTTTTGTGTTTACTTCGCTTACTATGTACATTGGTTATGATATTCAACTTGAAGTCACCTCCGCCCCGGAACGTTTCCGCCCTTGGTTTCGGGGTGTGACAGATTGGTATCAGAGCTCTTGTTTATAGTAAACTAAGTATACCAAACCTTACATGGTATAAAACTATAAACATTTAGGGGCCTAAGTGCTCTGAACTAAAAGTATACTTTAGAATACAAGTATTTTCAAAAGTATACAAGTATATCTAACCGTCGAGATCCGTAATTATAAGTAGAACAAAACATAAGTAAATGGGTGTTGTACGCTGCGGTTAAACCTGGGCAATTATGTAGTCGTGTCTAGGGTCAATATAGCCTGATCAATTATATTCATTTGAGACATGGCCAACATGTGTCTGGGAGTGACTGTGGTGTTCAGCATGCCTAAAACATACCCAAATACCCCAAACAACGAGCCGTCGTCGCAGCGAATCATGAAATACTATGGGAGTATTTCTAGATCCAACTTTGTTGTAGAAAATTCTCATTCAAGCGTTGCCCCTCGATCATTCCTTTAGCGATAGTTTATCTGCCTTGATAATTCATTCCTGCTTTATCGTTTAATAGAATTATATGTCTATCATAAAGAGATATCCCTTGTTTCATATCTCTTGATTAAATGCAGAGGACTTACCATCCTCTTTTTCCTAATCATTTTAGATCGAAATGTCTCCAAAGAAAGGACCCAGCTCAAAGAACAACAACTCTCCACTTCCATACTCTCCTCCGTTCGACTTCATCTTGTTTCAAATGGCTGTTAATGCTGCAGTGACGGCCGTAGTGACATATTTGAACCCTAGCAGGTCCAGTGGACCCGGAAGTAACGTGTATCCCCAAAACCATGAAGATGATCAAAAGTACCAGGATGAAGGTGATAAGAGTAAGAAGGTTATCTGGAGAAAGCGAAAGGGTCAGAGTTCCCAAGGACCCTCCAAGAGGCATGAAACTATGGCAGTTCAAGCTACCATTACTCCTGTTGCTGCGTCTACAGCTCAAGCACCTATCACTAGGTATGCTGGTAATCTTCCTTGGTGCAACAGGTGTAGTTATCACCATCATATTCCAGGCCCATGTCGTGGGAATACTTGCATCAGATGTGGCATGAAGGGCCACCTCGCTCAAAACTGCAAAACACCAGCCTAACTAATCAATCAAGCTTCTGGATCGAGTACTGATCGGGCCTGTTTTGGTTGTGGAGAAATCGGGCATTTCAAGCGAAACTGCCCAAAAGCAGCAACCACCAACAACGTCAACAATGCCGAGATGGTTTTGGATTTGAAGCAAGAGGAGGCAGCCGCTGATCCCACCATCGTCGCGGGTACATTTCTTCTCGACAATTCTTATGCTCGCATCCTTTTCGATTCTAGTGTCAAGAAAGTTTTATTAGTCATTCATTCAAATATCTTCGTAAACATAGTCCTCATCTAATAACCAAAACATTTACCGTCAAAGATGGTTACCGGTGAGAATGAGTGCACTAACGACTTATCCCCAAGCTATATCCTTACCTTGAGTAATCATTCTTTCCTCATTGACCTGATGTCAGTTTCAATAAAGAGCTTTGATGTTATCTTTGAAATATATCGATTGAGTCCCGATCGTGCTGATATACTTCGTTATGAAAAAGCTATTCGTCTCAATCTCCCCTCTGACTAGACTCTTATGATCTATGATGATAAGCTTAGCTCTAACCTTAACATCATTTCATGCATCAAATCTCAAAAAATTTCCTCGAAAGGAGTGTCATAAATTCCTAGCCCAGGTAATCAGCGAGAAACAAGAAGTTAAAGACCCCTAGAGCATCCCCGAAAACTGTAATATTCCTGATATCTTCCTAAAGAGCTCCCGAGAATTCCTCCCGAACGTCAAGTCGAGTCTTGTATCAACTTAATCCCTGGAACTACCCCCGTAGTCAAAATCTCCGTATCGCTTTGCTCCAGCAGAAATGCAAGAGTTATCTAGTCGACTTAATGAGTTGACCGTCAAAACCGATATCCTCTTTCCTTAATTAGATGACGTCTTCGATAAAATTCAGGGAGCTAGCTACTCCTTGAAGATAGACCTTAGGTCAACACACCATCGACTACGAGTTCACGAGGATAATGTTTCCAAGACAGTATTCAGGATTCGATATAATCACTAAGAGTTCGTATTGATACCCTTCGGTCAAACCATTTTCCCTTGGTCATGTAGTGAGCATTGAAGACATACGCATGGATCCTCCTAAGGTCGAAGCAATAGAGAATTGGTCGGCACCGAGAACACCCACAGAAAACCTGTCAATTCTTGGGTCTCGCCGACTCTTATTGCATACCGATTCAGGAAATCTTTCTAGAATCGCCAAACCCCTGATCCCTCCGACACAAAAAGGTGTACCCTTTTTGTTGGAATGAAAAGCGAGATACAACATTTCACACATTGAAGCAATACTTATGCATCACACCTATCCTGTCCCTGCTAGAGGGAACAGAGGATTTCGTTGTCCATTGCGGTGCGCTCAATCATAGTTTAGACTATGTACTTAGGCAGGAAGGAAAAGTTATCGTTCACGCTTCGAGACAAACAAAAGGCACACGAAGTTAACTACACAACTCACGACTTGGAATTAGGAGAAGCAGTTCATGCACTGAAGAAGTAGAGACATGATCTATACGGAACCAAGTACATAATTTTCACTGACCATAAGAGCCTATAGTGTATCTTCGATCAGAAAGAACTAAAACATGAAGTAATGGCGGTAGTTACAGTTGCTCAGTGTTTATGAGTATGAAACTCGCTACCATCCCGACAAGGCCAATGTGGTAGCAGGTGCCTTTAGTCGAAAGGAAAGCTCAGATAGCAAGACGAAGACATTGACAATGACCATCTATCCTCGCTTATTCGCTCAGACCTGAGAAGTCTAGTCAGAAACCCTCGGGATGGCTCCAGCAGCCGAGATACCTGAATGGAAATGGGAAAGAACTAACATGGAATTCATCATCAAGTTACCCAGTTCCCAAGTGGATGCGATACCAATTGGCGGGAAAAAATTTCGATCCTTTGATAAAATCCGTTCATTTCCTTCCAATCAGAGAATCATTCAAGATGGAAAGACTTACACGAAACCACATCCAAGAGACAGTATGACTGCACGGTGTATCTGTGTCCATTATCTCTGGTTGAGATAGGAGGTTTACCTCAAGGTTTAGATAGATTCCTTCCGAAAACTCTCGAAACCAATCTAGATATGAGTACAACTTATCATCCTCATAAAATTAGATAGAGTGATAGAGTTATTCAGATCATGGAAGACATGCTGGGAGCATGTGTCATCAATTGCAGAACGACTTGGGACAACCATTTACCTTTGATCGAACCCTCGTATAACAACAATTATCACACCAGTATCACGATTGCATCATTCAAAACCCTCTACGGTCAAAAGTACTGATTCCCTCGTATTTGGTTGAGGAAGGAGACACACAGTTAGCCAAGAGTCGATCCCCCGGTAGTACCCTCACTGGTCCTGAAATCATCCGTGAAATCATCGAGAAGATCATCCAGATCCAAGAACGATTGAAAGCTTTACGAGAGAGATAGAAGAGTTACGCCGATGTACGACAGAAACCTCTATAATTCCAGGTTGTAGATCGTGTCCTGTTAATGGTCTCGCCCTGGAAAGACATGATACACTTTGGAAAGCACAGAAAACTTAACTCGAGGTAAATTGGACCCTTCGAGATCCTCGTTAGGATCGACCCCGTAGCCTTCAAACTTTGAGTACCTTCATAACTTAGCAACATCCATCCTGTCTTCCACGTCCTGAATCTTTAGAAGTACATGTTCGATGAAACCCTAGTAATCCCTCTTGAACAAATCAAGATCATGGATCAAGAGATCAAACTTACGAAACAAAGTCGAGTCCCGATAGTGTAGTTTCGCTGGAACTTGAAGCGAGAACCTAAATTCACTTGAAAGCGCGAAAACCCGATGCAGTAGAAATATCTGCATCTCTTTCCATAACTTGTATCTTAATTCTTGAATTTCGGGACGAAATTCCCTCTAATGGGGGGATAATGTGACAACCCATAATTTATTCAGTTACTATAAATCGTTTCCGTTAAATAAAACCGTTCGTATTCAAATTGTCCCGTTAACATTAGAATTAAATTAATTTAATCGCGACTTTTAATTCGGTTTCATAAGTGTCGGGATGTGTTATAAACATTAAAATATTTTCCATATTTATTTGGAAAAATTATTAGTTTCATCTAAGTCGTGATTACGATAATTTATCGGGTATTACCAAAAGCACCGTCTAACGGCAGTATCAGGTAGAATTCCACCGGGCCTTAAACTCAACCCCTATATAAGGGATTGAGTAACATCATTTTGAAGCTTTTTCTCTCTCTCTAAACACTTTCTCTCGCTACTCTCTCTCTCTCTCTAGAATTCGAAATTCATCCAAAAACCCCATTTCAAGCCTCAATTTGGTAAGTACTCCATCCTAGCTTGTTGTTTAACTTGATTGGCATGAAAAATTCATGTTTGAAACTTCCAAAAAACACCCACGAATAAGTGTTTATGGTCTAAGGACCCTCCCAAAACCGTGAACACCCCTTGAGAGGGTTTTGAAGCCCCAAAACCCCTTCAAACCTCTACTAGTGCTTAGATATGGCTTAGAAACTTGCATGCATGAGCTTAGGACCCCAAAATCGTGCCATTTGAGTATTGGACAGGAGTTTACAGTCCAAGAACATGCTTGGGCCATAAACCCACATACATGGACCATAAAATCCTTTTAAAGTGTCAAAATGCCCCTAAACGCCTCCAAATGCTTCCATGTGAGTGTAGAACCTTATAATCCTTCATGTGATGCACCAAAACATATGTAAATGAGTCAAACTTGAGTTTACGGCCCAAGAACATTCTTGGACCGTAAACACATTTTCTTAGACCATAAACACCCCCAAAGGGTGTTAAAGTGCCCTTAACACCTTGAATGACTTGTATGTTGGACTAGAATCACATGTGATTAACCTACAACCACAAAAACGCATGATCCATGGAAAAACATGAGTTTAAGGTAGTAAAATCATGTGTTTAAGGTATTAAACTCCCCAATAACATCTTCATAAACCGTAAACTCCTTTTCCAAGGCCCTTTCAAGTCCTAATCACTTCCTAAGCCATAGAATCAACCCTAGAACTTTCCTTTGTGCATTGTAAGACCATTTAGTATCCAAGAACTCACCACCCATGAGCTTACAGCTGTAAACTCATGGGAATATGGTCATAGGACCGTAAACTCCCCTAAGGACTTACTTTTGAAGAGTAAACTCTTTATCTAGGCCCTACACACCCTTAGATGCTACTCGGATGACTCCTAACACTTCATTAAAGTGTTTTCACATCTTGGAGTGTATAAGCTTATCTAATTAGTGATTTAAAGTCTAATTAGATACATTTGTGTATCGTTTCATATTACATAGGAACCTCGCACGTTTTCAAGCCCCGAACCGACGTTTAACATCCAAACCGACACAATCCTCGTCCGGTGAGTTCATACCCCTACCCTTTTCAATGTTTTTCACTGTTTTTAGGGGGGAATAAAAGCAAAAGTACAAGAATATCTTGTGCTTAAACTTATTATTTCAATTGAAATGTTTCATATTCCACTTGCTTTTAACAATTGAAACCGTATTAACCAATTGTTTGATTTACAGAGTTAATTTACAAACTGATTTCATATCTTATTATATAATGTTATATTATATATTTCACCAATGATTTTCCACTTATTTATTGTTAAAAGCATTAGATTATTACATTTGTCTTCTCCTCGGAGAACACTCCACAGAGATACGCGAGTGGAGGATCGCCTTTGTAAATAGAATTTAAACAGGATATTCCGCATTATTACTTGTAGATTTGTTATTCCTATAAATTGGAGACACATCCTCGGAGAACACTCCACAAAGATACGCGAGTGGAGGACCACCTCTATAACCATAATCTCTTAGATAGGGAGCGTGACTTGAGTGTATAGATCTATACGGGGCTGACTACCCCGCACCTGACTGCTAGCTACAGCCGAATGAAAAGGTTCAATGTTGACAAAAGTCATAAATGATACTGGCCTTCCTTTGCCATATTTAGCCTATAGTATGGTTATAGAACTTGCAATTTAGATAACAGAGATTTATTTGTTATTAATAATGAATATAGTAAATTAATAACCTTTGAAATTAGTTTACTATGTTGATAGTTTTATATACGTGTTAAAACTAGCATACACTTCACAAGGATAATCAGGTTTTCAGTATACATCTTGTACATTACATTTCGGATTGGTAAAACTAACATACACTTCACAAGGATAATCAGGTTTTCAGTATACATCTTTTACATTACATTTCGGATTGGTAAACTGACATACACTTCACAAGGATAATCAGGTTTTCAATAGACATCTTTTACATTACATTTCGGATTGGTAACCAACTTTTAGGAAAATATAGGATTTTCCTGGGGTAATAACTATTCATAACCAGAATTGTGTAACGTAACGGATAACTAAACATTACTTTTAAGAAAATATGGGATTTTCTTGGATAACCACTTTTTCAGAAACCAAAAGGAATCTTGTTCATTTTCATAAAACAAACCGCTTATGAACTCACTAGCCTTATGTTGATTTTTAAACTGCTTGTATTCTCAGGTTCTCCTTAGACAGGTATTCTGCTTACTTTTGCAGAAGATGAAGCGTATGGAGTCACGTCTTTGTTTTGTTTAAACTTATGTATCTACGAAACTTGTATTACTTTACTTTTAAACAGATGTAATGAAATTTATGTAATGTAATGTTTTGTGTTTACTTCGCTTACTATGTACATTGGCTATGATATTCAACATGAAGTCACCTCCGCCCCGGAACGTTTCCGCCCTGGGTTTTGGGGTGTGACACTATCCATTAGAAAGGTCCCAACAAATAAGATTTAGTCTTTAAGTCTCAAAGGGACCCAAAAGTCCATCTTTCTCAACTTAATCCATTAAGTATAAGTCTCCAACTTTCATATCTAAATCAAAATTATGTTTAGATGGATAAAGTTTCCAACTTTATCCATAACAAGGTCACAAAATTTCAAGATCCAAACTTTATGCACTAAAATGACCAAAATAACATAACATCCAAAACTAGCTAGATCTAACAAATACATCATCAAGATTCAAACTTTATACCTCTAGAGGATAGATCAATGTGAACAAAGTCCAAAACTACAAGCTCCAAAGCAACCAACACTTCTCCGAGAATTTCCTTCTTCTCCAAGGTGCACCATGCATACTCCAAAGCACTCAAAAACACTTTCCTTTAGCACACAAGGCTCAACTAGAGTTAGGGTTTCATGTAAGGGGTGTTGGAGGGGTGGAGGTTGAGAATGGAGTGGGTTTGGGGGAGTTAAGGAGCTTAAATAGGGCTCAACCACAAAAATAGTGTTTGGGCACTGATCACGTACCCCCAACGTACTCCTGGTATTCCAAACGTACTCAGGATGCCTCACTGCGCCCCTCTGTACGCCCAGTGTACTCAACATAACCCAAAACCGACCAAACTTCAAACGGGCATATCTTCTTTGTTCTAACTTATATTTTGACATTCTTTATATCCACAGAAAGGTGTTGAGGAACTCTAAAATATTATCTAAATATATTGGACTAAAAACTTCCCAAACAAAAATCCATATTTTATTCAAGAACCCGGCCTATGACTTTTCTCGTTTTTCCCTTTAACTCTAAAACACAATTCAAAGGTTTAGATGTCATCACCATCATTGCCTCCTTCTAAAAGGTCTAAACATCATCTCTTTAAGGCCCAAAGCCTTTGCAAAATCAACTTCTGGCACAGACCTGAATTACAGAATGATCCCGAACGGGGTGTTACACTTTATGAACAATTTAATTAGTCACGATGTGTTGAGAGCCATTTTTGTTAGCATAATAATTATATATATATACAGAGAGAGAGAGAGAGTGAGTAAGTTCAACTGAGAAAATAAAAAAGGTTGCGAACAGGGGAATTATTCGCAACCAATCATTTATCTAACATGTAAACCTTAAAAAACGTATGTGTCTTTCATTAAGTTTATATTTGTAAATTAGCCAATTTTTTAGATTGAACTTACCTGTTCTTCATCTCCAGTTTTCGATTTGATATGATCTTTAGCTCATTTGAATCGGCTATAGAGCAATTTATTATCAATATTATTTTCTTTATATAATTCGTTAGCAATTACACATACTTTTACCATTAATCGTGAAGTTTTGCATCTACATTTTAGTTTTCTACTTCGTATTCAGTTTCCGATTTGATAAGGTCTTTATGTCATTTGAATCAGATATATCTGAGTTCATTATCAAGACTATTGCTTTATGTAATTCGTTAGGAATTACACGTATTCTTTCTGTTTATCGTGAAGTTTTGAATTTGTATTGCAGTTGTTTTGTCGGATTTTTGTTCTGTCATTTGAGATCTCTATTTCAATTTTATGATCTGATCGGAGTTGATTTAATTTTCAATCAGATATATCGTTGTAGTTTTTACACTCTGAAGTGAGAGAAATTGCTTAATTGATCAGGTTCTCATATGATCTTTATTGCAATTGCATAATCTGATCAGAGCTGATTTAAGTTTCTTTCAAATCGTTTGTACGCTGAGGTGAGCTATATTCAAAATTAATCAGGTTTTCATATTTACAACTTTTTTGTGTTTTTTTTTTTAATTTTGTTGTCGTTCAGTTTTTATTTTATTTTATCATGATTTTCATCGATATTAAGATTGTTTTTGTTGTTTTCTATAGATCAATTGGTTTATTATGTCAAATTCGAGTGTTATTGATGGTGATTTGTATTCTTCGATGTGTGAGAGTGAGTAAGAAGATGTTGACAACTCATTTTTTGAAGGTATATTATGTTGTTTTTAATTTTGTTGATTATCATGTATTTACATATGAATATGTTAATCTAAATAAATTGTTGTCTTATTCATAGATGAATAAACATGTGATAATTGTAATTTCGAATTTATTATTATTTTCATTTTATTCATGTATGAATAAGTTCTGTTTTATTTTATATATTTTGAATCCTCATGAATTTTATGTATTCATATATGAATGTTTTATTAATCCATTAATAGACATTGTTCTTTATTTTATTCATATAAATTTTATGTATTATATGATTGTTTTATTCATGCATTAGTGGATTGATTTAGATTTATAACTTTTTATCAGGTGAAGCTTCGAGTTCAATATATGATGCACAATATTGTAGTAATATAATTGGAGAACATGTCTATAAGCCAGATGTACCTGTTCAATTTATTTCATTTAAAGATTTAATCTTTAAATAATTAGAGTTGGTCGTCAAAATGTATTATGAGTATGCTGAAATTGGTGGTTTTGATATGAGACAAAGCACACAGTCAAGATTTGATAACAAGATTATAAAGAAGAAACATGTTATATGTAATCGTGGTGACAAACAGAAAAAAAATCTTGTGACACATTGGGTACAAGCGGTGTTAGGAGGAAACGAAATTCAAATTCAAGAGTTATTGGTTGTCCAGAAAAAATTATATTTAAATATGTGTATGGAATTCCATATTATAAAGTTTTTCAATTTGATGAACTTCACAACCGTCCACTTGAGAAGAGGCGTGATTTAAAAAAACTCAGGCAAATTTCATATTCAGAAAAAAAAAAGTTTATGGTGCGTGCTTCCACATCAAAAATAGGTCCAAATATGGCTCATAAGTTGAGTGCAAGTATGAGAGGTGGGTATGAGTTTTTAAAGCCCAAAGTAGTTGACTATAAAAATTTAAGGAAAGATATCAACAGGGTTATAGGTTATAAAGATGCCCAAATGATAGTAAACACAATGAATGACCATCGAGCTCACTGTCCAAACTATTCATTTGAGTTTAATTATCAAGATGATTTTTCAGACTCTATGTTTTGGGCTGATGAAATGGAGAAGACATATTATGTTGAATATGGTGATGTTATCTCGTTTTATGCGACTCTCCGAATAAACAAGTAAGTTATTTTATCTACTTTTTTATAGTTTATTCATATATTAATATTTTGAACTTTATGTTTAATGGACAGTTTTTAATATTAAAATTATTTTAATAATATAATATATAGGTGTTCATACATGAATATTTTTATATTCACTAATGAAATACATCAAAATTGACTTTAATGAAAACTTTTTTTGTGTGTTATAGGTATCAATAGTTTTACTTCTATTTATTGCTATTGATTATCATAAAAAAATTAATTACTGTTGGAGCAAGGTTGCTAAGCAATGAAATCATTGATTCCTACTATTGGTCGTTTAAATCGTTTCTTAAAACTCATGGGAAAGAACCAACACTTGTTTTAACTGATCAAGATATTGCAAAAAAACAAGCTATTGAGAATGTGTTTCCTAATTCAAAGCACCGATTATGTATGTGGCATATAATGAAGAAGTTAAAAAAAAGTATTATTTTAATATATTTCAAATATGTTACATAGTATTTAGTTATTTATAGATGAATATAGTAACTTTTTTGAAATATTAATAAATTTATTTATGAATTTTTATTATTATTTTACTTATTAATATTTATTCATTTATGAATAAATATAGAAGTTTATTTTATTTTTGTTTTAATACATATATCAGATGATTTATTTACAAACATAGACTTTATAAAAAGATTCTCAAAGCTTGTTTGGGGCATTAATATGAAACTTGATGTCTTTGAGGTGAAGTGAGATTTGCTTATGAAGGAAGTCAATCTAGAAGACACGGGATGGTTTAAAGACATGCTTACAAAACATGATCCATGGATACATGGATATTTTAACAATATTCCAATGTGTGGGTTAATGAAGACTACGTCAAGGTCAGGAAGTATGAATTCATTCCTTAATACCTACTTAGAAAGTGGTAATTTACTTTTGAATTTCATGATGAATTATGACACTGTCATTTAAAAGCAAATGTATACTCAATGAGAGCTTGATAAGGCATCAAAGAAAGCATCATATAAAATGCAAACACCTCAAGAAATAGAACTACAAAGCATCAAAAGTTTATACAAGTACATAATTTTTTGAGGTTCAAAAGGAAATATATAAAGCAAGTTTTTTATGTACATACTCGTCTTTTGGTATTGAAGATGCGTGGGAAGTTTCATTATGCAACAAAACAACAATAAAAGCGAATTTGAAAATGAATTAAAGGTAATTTAATAGTTTTTTATTAATAATGTAATGTTTATATATGAATATGAGAATATTCATATATGAATATTCTTATCATTTTAAAATTAGAACATGTTCATATATGAATTTAAATTCATATCTTATATGAATATTTACAATGTTATTATTCATATATGAATATTTATTTATGATTATTCATATATGACTTTATATTATTGTATATGATTAGAATGTAATATCCGTATATGAATACTTATATATGATTGTTCATATTTAAGTATTCATATATGAATTGTATTCATATATGAATTTAAATGTGTACATATTGTTTAATTTTCTTATTATTATTATTATGTTTTTGTATCATGTTGAAATACACGTTGAAGAGAATGAAATAAATTGTAGTTGTGAACATTTCAAGCATATGCGTGTTTTATACAGACATGCTTTTACAATAATGATGAGATGTTGTGTTAAATAAATTCCTGAAAGGTAAATTCTGAAAATATGGAGAAAGGATGTGATATCAAGAAATTATCATTTTAGTTCTCATCAATCCGATTCAGGGGATTGTGAGAACGATGAGCTAGTCAATGATTCATATTATAGTTTTGAATCATGTTTGGATATTGTAGGATATGACAAAAAGAAATTTGCTTTGTTTGCTGAGAAACAACAGATGTTGTTGAAGGAATTTGAGTGTGATGGTGAAGTCGTATGCAACCTTATGGGTGTTTCTATTCCTATTCCAAAAGGGATTAATATTCATGTTCTTCAAGTTCAGAGCAATAAATGTTCTGGAATCATGAAAAGAATTCCAAGTGCAAGTGAAGCAGCATATGAAAATTCTAAAAAAGAACATAGAATGTGCTCAGGATGTGGAAAACAAGTTCCTCACAAGTTACATACATTTCCAGTAAGAATTGCAGTTGCTCAATCAATAAAAGAAATTTAGGGTTTTTGTTTTTTTAAATGTTTTTTGGTTCAATTCATTTATGAATATATGTAGATATTAACCATAAACAATAATATTCGTGTATGAATAACAAACATTTATATGGATACGGTAAATTGATATGTGAAATACATGTTATTTTAAAGTGAATATATCATATTTGTTTTTTTTAATTTACTAATAAATAAGCTATATTGATATGGTAAATTGATATGTGAAATACACGTATTATTCATAAATTATTCATAAATGAATACATCATATTTGTATTCATGTATCATTGAAGATGTTATTATTTGCATATTAAAGGTAAATTAATATATCATATTGGTATTCATTTATAAATAAACTTAAATAAAATTGAAAAGTAGCAGAAATGAATACATCATAAATGAATACAAATATGAATATGTTATATTTGTTTATTATTTTACTAATAAATAAGTTATATTCATATTTGAATTTTTTTATATTGACATATTACTCCTAACTTAATCATAAATGAATACATCATATTTGTATTCATTTATGATTGAAGACGTTATTATTTACATATTAAATTTAAACGAATATATCATATTGGTATTTATTTATGAATAAACAGAAATAAACTTTGAAAATATTTGAATATAAAAAACTAACAGAAATAAGCAAACTTGTTTCTATTACAAAATCATTCAACACAAGATAGTAAAACTTGTTTCTATTACATAATCATTCAACACAAGATAGTTAATGTTGAAGATACATAAGCATTCTATAACCAATATAATTTTAAAGGATTAGTAAGTTGTTAATCATAAAAGAATACGTCATGATGGTATATTAATCATAAGTGTATATTAAAATATTTATTTTTTATGATATATTCGTAAATGAATACATCATTTTGTTATAATCATATGTGAATTTCAGTTTCATATACATATTATCTTAAATGATAGTAAATAAATCTAATATTCATAAATGAATACATCATATTGGTGTATTCATTTATCAATAAAGAAGAAATTAATGTTAGAACACAAACTTACAGAAACTTCAACTTTCAAGAAAAGTCTGTATGGTGAAGTTCTGAAATCCCTTCTCAGTTCTTTGTGGTTAAGTAAATCAGTCCAAGTGTCTAAAACTTCTGTAAAATCTTTTTGTTTGCATATAGACTTTCCATAATTTTTCTTTCTATTACCTGACCATATTTTGTCTGGATAACAACATATCTACAAATATATAATCAAAATGGCATACATTATTATCTATTTAATAATCATATATGAATATGTCTATAAAATAAAGTTACTTATGATATATTTCCTTACAAGTTGAACAACCACTCACAGACAATACTCTCCTGATGTGTCAGCTTAGGTTTTGTGTCTATAATCTTTCATTTGTAAGGTGATTTGAAAGCATCAAAAAGCTTCTTCTCTCTTGGTTCATCCAGCTCGGGCTTTGATGGTCATACTTCAGTAGGAATTGCTACAGAGATTGGATTTGGATTAAGAACATTTTTGTTTGCTAATCTAATCACAACCCTCTGATGGTCGTCTTTGATTTGTTTCTTTGTAAGTGGTTTTTTGGTAAAGATTCATTAGATTTTTTTACTTGAAGTTTGATCTAAATCTTGACTGAGACCTAGATTAAAGTTTGGATGAGTATTATTTGCATGCTAAGAGATTTATCATATAAATAGTTATATGTTAATTATAATGTTTTTTAATATTTTGAAATCTTTTTCCAAATTGTTACCTTCTTCATTTCCTTTTGTCTTGTCAGCTTCTCCTCCATTTTTGTTTTCATTTTCAGACTTTTTCTTGCCTGAAAGATAAATAACATATATGAATATTGTATCTATATTCAAAATATTGTATTACTTATTCATAAATGAATATGAATATTGAAATATGTTAATTTATGAATAAGTAATACATAACATTACTTATAAACAAGTAATTCTATCTTTTACTTATTAATAAATGAAAAGTGTGTTTTTTAAAAAATCAATGTAAGCATTACTTACATTGTTTTGTTCACTTGTGAATAAGTAATATATTCAGTTATGAATAAGTAATATATTCAGTTATGAATAAGTAATGCATATAATTACTTATGAATAAGTAATAATGTATTTTTTATTTATTCATGTATTGTGTTATTCATTTGTGAATAATCAATCTTATTATATTCACTTATTAGTAAATCAACTATTTACCTCTATCATCAACATTTCCTTTCTCAAATTCTGTTTGTTTATTTGTGTTACCTGAAAGTGAACCTCTAGCAATCACAAGTTATGAAGATCCGAAGTCAGTTTTGAGTCCGAGATGTGAAGTGGTCCGAGATAAGCTTTTGGAACGAGATGGGGTTTTGTCCGAAGTAGAATGAAGATCCGAGTCCAGTCATGTGTTTGAACATTTATTATACTTGTCTTTTATGTGATGTAACATTTCATAGGACTTAGCTTTTGTGTTAATTAGATAATCAGATGTCATAAACTGGTTATTATCCAGTCCTTTGTTAGTATCACTAGTTTGTACGATGTACCTCCTTTCCTATATAATGAGTGTTTTGAATGACAAGTATATCACAAATTTCTTCTCCAAAGATAGCTAAAACTTAACTTACTCCACTTTCATTTTACTCTCACATCAAAATATTTCATAACATTCTCATTGTTCATTTATTGTCTTTACATACTCAAAGTTTCTTCCTTAAACACTTGTGTACTTTGTTGATCATTTACTTCAAGTCTCGATTGGTTTTACTAGACTTTACTAGAACTTCAATTAAGAGCATACATCGATCTTTGATTATCTCAAGGTTTGATCTTTCAAACCTTGTCCTTGCACATTGTTCTTTGAACTCACAATCTGCACCTCCATCTTTTGTGTTCTTAGCTCCTGCTCCTCCCTTATTTCCATGTTTAGACATTCCCTTTCCTAAAACATATACATCATATATGAATATTCTATCTTTTTTACTAATTTATATATTGTCTTATTCACTTTTGAATAAACAATTTTATTTAAAAAAATTTAATATAAGTATTGTAATATGTATAGAATCATTCATTTACCTGTATCATATCCCTTTCTTTTTTCAACTTCTTCTCCTTGTATATGTACACCTTCTAATTTTCCATTTTCTGCAAGATCCACACAATATTATATATGAAGTATAATTAATTAATGCATTAGTGAATAAATAATAAGTTGATAGTAACAGACCTTGAATAACTTGACTAATCGGACTATTAGTTTTACTTCTAGTCATTGGTGACTCTGGTCAAAATTTAATAAGAAAAATTGTTATTGTGTAATAATATTTTTATATATTTTTATAAAATAAAAGTAAGTCAAAATTTACCTATATCAATATTATCCAAAATAGTTTAATTTCAGGGTCATTCCAGATTTTATCTTCTATGACTATTTAAGCTTGAAAATCCAATTCCAAGGACATTATCGACAATGTTCTCAACAACTGTATCCAATAGATTTTCATTTTCAATTTCTTGAATAGTCTCTCCATGATTATTTGTTTCTTCAGTCTCATCATCGTTTTTCTCTTCATCATTCTCATTTTCATTGATCTTTCCAACTTTCTATTTTACTTCAGTTTCACCTTCTTTTGATTGTTATTTCCATCATTCTTTATTCCTTCATTCTCTGCTTCAGTTGAATCAAACAAATAATCTACTTCCGATTGACTTCCATCATTATCATTGTCTTCTTCATCATTTCTCTCTTTATCTTCATTCTCTTTTTGATCATTTGTTTTTTGACCCATTATTAGTGTCAAATTGATGCCTTCAACTCCAGTTTCAATACTTGAAAATTTAAAAATGTTGTGCTTTCAATTTTTTCTTCAACAATTATATTTGTCATATTTTCTTTTAAAATCCTAAAACTTTCCTTTTCAGGGAACTTTGTTATTGCATCATTGAGCTTTGAATTCAACTTTTCCTTCATCCTCTCAAAACTATTAAGCATTTTAGATAATTTTGATTCATATTCCTATGTAATAAAAAGAAGTATGATTAGAAATTAATAGAATAAATTAATGTAATCATATATGATTAACATGTTCAAAATAATTACCTAAACATCATCATCTTCATCTTTATCGAAATCACTGTTTTCGAGATATATATCTCCTTCATCTTGTTCATAAACAAATTCTTCATTTGATTCTCCAAGTCCAAATCTACCTTTTTCTTATTCAAATGTCTCTCGATATCTAATCTTCTCCGAACTCCAATAATAAATTGATGGACATTTACGTATTATCGTTAAAGCTTCCGAGTGGATTATGAAGTCCAACAAAGTAGTTGGTATCTGAGTATGCTATGTATGAGTTCTTTGTTCTGACAAGACAGTCCAAAACTGTGACAACCCGATATTTCGAGACAATGTAATGTAAAACCAATCAAAGTTAGGTCAAAATATAACGTTCCTAAAATCTTATTTAGGTTAAATAAAGTAGTAGGAATCGTATCAAGGTTTCCAAGCATATAAAGAACACTAAAATCCGAGTTATAACGAAGAAGTTATGACCAACCGAAGATTCTCGGCAAAAACCAGCAACACTAATAGAAGTAAAACGCGAAGTTTCAATACAATAGTTTTTGGCCTTAGATATGTAAATGAAATTTTTAGATATCATCAAACCGTAAACATACATAAAAAGAACGTCCAAATCTGAATTCGTATGAGGAAATTGTGATTTTTCTAAGTTACAGATATAACAGTAGACAGCTAAAAACTCGAATCGGAGATCGAGCGACTTTTGGCCGAAATGACCTAAACGAGAATTGAAGGTCTCGTCAATGGTATTTCAGCGGTAAAAAGTCTGGCAAAAACCGACGTCAGATAAAGAAGTTATGAATTTTTAAAGAAATTCCTTAATCACGTCATTTTAATAAATAAATAATTAAAATAATTTCGGAATTTGCCAACGGAATCAAAACGAAAGTTGTAGATCGTAGTCTCACCTTCGCGGGGATATAAAGAACGTCGAAAATGGATTTCGTATGAAGGAGATATGAATTTTTGAAGTTTGATAATTAATTTATATATAATTTTTATTAAAATCTTGGTAATATCCGAAGAGGAGTCAGCACCTAGGGCCGATGTACGCGCCGCGTACCCTCGTACGCCCCGCGTACTCGAGGCCACGGCCTCGGATCATCCACGTCGCCCCTATGCGAGCTACCCCCTCCCCATCCCATCCGAAGCGTTGCAGCCGAGGATGCGGTCAGCAGTGACGTCTTGTACGCACCGCGTACGGGAGTACGCCCCGCGTACGCATGCCTCTCAGCCCCCTATAAAAGGGATACGAGGGATTCCGGAAAAATTGCTCATTCACTCTCCTTTTTCTTGCGTTTTGCCTCGTTTTCCGTGCTCGCACTACCCCGAAGCCCTGGTCATTTTGTGCAAGTCCCGAAGGTCGATTTTACTCCCGAGATTCCCGAGAATCCCGAGAAAAATCCGTTTCCCGAGACGAAACTCTGCCCGGTTTTCGATCTCGCTATCTTCAAACTTCCAAGTGAGTTCATACCCCTTAACTAATGTTTTAAACTACTTTTAAATGTTTCATGGGGGGGGATACAAGTAGAATCATGCTAGGATTATATCAATCACATGTGATTAATAAGTAGAATTACGCTAGTTATTACATCAATCACATGTGATTAATATACAGCATTCAAAAGTTTGGCTACTCAATAGCCGTCTTACCAAACAGTTTCCTTCAAATGATTCTTATAAACATTTTATATGTTTTTAAACTACTTATTACACTGTATATCTTACCCGGTACATTACCTTTCAAACCTGTTTACGACTGTGTTTCAATCAAATGTTTCCTTATACTCAAAACTGTTTTATCATACTTATGCCTTCAAATTGTTTTATAGATCGACATCAAGTCGATCTTTCCTTAAAATAATATTTATGTTTCAAATGTCTTACAAAATTCATTTATGCTTTTATATTATAAATTGCATGCCTCTATATGTATAGTTATATAAGAAATGTTTAAATGACTTAGGAAGGCTATCCACCCTATTTCCTTTTCGCGCCTTGAGATGTGGTCTGGTGGGATATTGGGTATTCGTCCGAAGGTCGTTTAAATATTAGTTATATATCATGTGTACATATATAGTCGTAAAAGGTCTTTCCAGTTTATCCCATGCCCTTAGTTATTAAGGGTACACATCCATGACCATACGTACCAGTTAGACTGCTAGTAAACTACCATATGGGTAGTTTAGGAAGATACTAGAACCGTTACTAGAACGCGATATCACACAATGAGTCAGTTCATTCATGAGTCAACACTTTCTAGAACATTACATATACAACGATAGTAGAACAAGTAACATTATGTTGCATATACACGAATACGTTAACAATTGTGATCCACTGTATGGGAGCATGTCTTAATTGTCATGACCCGAGTTGTAGCCAGAGTCTCTTGGAGGGAGAGCGTGAGTTTGCGTATAGATCTATACTGGATTGACTATCCTACACCTCGCTGCTAGCTACAGCGGGACCGACAGGTCTGCGGGTGCCAAACGTCATACCTTATTTTCGACTATACGTTGTCGTTGTTACCAGTCTATAGTATGGTGCAATTTATCACATAATGCCTTAATATAAATCCGGTTTAAGGTAATTAGTACAGCAGTAGTTCTTATAGCGCTACGTTTTAGTACTACATTAATTTTCCCTGTTCAAATATTTAGTGATGTCTTCACTTAAACTATAAATGTAAAAACTATATTTTGATAATGATAGTTACACTTGGGAAAATTACACACTTTTACAAGAAACGAACATTTAGAACAGTTAGGTCTTGGTAGAAGACGCACTTTATATAATAATAGGAATCATAGGGATTTCTAAGGTTTTTCAAACGTTTACAGTTGTTTTACAAACATCTTCATACTTATAGTTCACTTACAAATTCTTACATACAAATTAAGACACTAAATACTTATGATCTCACCAACTTCAAAGCTGATACTCGCTTTCAAAATTACTTGTATCCTCAGGTCATCATGGACAGGTACCGATGCAAGGAGAAAGGAAGATGGAGCTTGTTCAAGACTTATCTTTCATTTTGATTTATGATTTAGTGTTTATCAAAATTTGACAGAATACAATTGTATAATAATTATTTTATTAATGTAATGGATGATGTTGTTACTTGTTTACTACTTTACATTGTTGTTGATATTATACATGACATCCTCCGCCCCAGAACGTTTCCGCCGTTCTCGGTTTTGGGGTGTGACAAAAACATAGTTGCACTAGTCAATGTTATTGATATTTGTTTTTCTTAAAATATAACTCGAATGGAACAAGTTGCATCTCCCCATTGATGTTGACTCACAAAATGTATTCACAAAAAGAAATAAGAAATTCAATTTGAAATTGAAATCAGCTTCTGTGGTACAAACAATAACTTTTTTTATTGCATTCAGTCGGA
Source organism: Lactuca saligna (assembly GCF_052625555.1). Lineage (NCBI taxonomy): Eukaryota > Viridiplantae > Streptophyta > Magnoliopsida > Asterales > Asteraceae > Lactuca > Lactuca saligna. The sequence goes on along the minus strand of NC_136424.1, from coordinate 88,819,612 downwards.
TGATTTCTCCTTCTTTAAATTGTTGCTTCCATTCATCATAACTTGTGTCATCTTTAGGCTATTGATCCAGTTGTGTAAGTATGGTTCCACCAGTTCGAATGCCCAACATTTCATGAACGGACTCTACTGTTACTTTCAGTTCCTTTCCTTTGACATCTATTCAAATTTTTGAAGAATATAAAATCCCCGCTTCAGTGGCATATCTGTGATTTTCATTTTTAACAGACTTCCAAAACCCATCGATCTTACACATTCTTTTGGTTGTTTACTCAACCCAAGGATTATAAAGAGTAATGACTCTATTGAATATTTGTTTTTCATTGAGTAAAATTCCTTTACCACTGGTTTTTTCTCTTTCTTGATTGGTGACTCCTTTTTCTTTGCCTTATTTGATGGACGACTACTTCGAAAATCTGAGTCTGAATCATGTAGTAGTCGTTTTTCAGGAGTTTTTCTTTTTGTTGGACTTTTTTTGCTTTGATGCTTTGTTTTGTTTTTTGTTTTTGTTTCTTTTTTTTTCAGGGAAATGAAACATATAATACTTGAATAAGGTGGAATTATTCATATATGAGTAGTGCAAATATATAACAGGTATATTCAAGTTATTGATATATGAATATGATATATATATATATATATATATATATATATATATATATATATATATATATATATATATAAGCCATATATAGTTATTCATATATGAATATCCTCGTTGATTTATTAAAATTTGTATATTACAAAAATATAACATGGATATACAAGTTTGCTCATATATGAACAGAAAAAGCAAGTATAGTATGGATATTCAAGTTATATGAATATATTAGATATGATAGGAATTTTATGCCTTTGATGTTTTTCCTCTTCAAATGTGTTTCTCTCATTGTTTTTGGCTCTGTATCAGAAATGTTAATCTTCTTACCTTCATACATTAGTGAGTAGAAGATAAATAAATTTGAAATACATTTTACAAAGAAACTATTTTATATTCATAAATGTATAAATGAAAAGAACATATATATCAATATTTATGTATTCACATATGAATATATATGTTAGATTCATATGTGAAGATACTGAATATCAATCAATTTCAAAAGAAAAGTGTTCCAAAAAAAACGACATAAATGTATGAATAATTGTTTCCATTCACATATGATTAGCTTTTAAATACAAACAAAGCTAAGCCATATATATTTATTAATATATGAATACAGGAATTCAATATTTTTTTAATATAAAACATATCTAGTTAGAAGTATTCATATGTTAATAGAAGAAACTTATAGCAGGGATAAACAGGTAATCCTTAAATGAATATAGCAGATATGACAGAAATTTTATAACTTTGTCATTTTTCTGCATTGAACGTGTTTCTTTCATAGTTGGTGGGTCTTTATCAGAAATATCAATCTTCTTACATTCATGCATTAGTGAGTAAACGATAAATAAACTTGATATATATTTTACAAAGAAACTATTTTGTAACGCTTGGTTCCCTGGTACGCATTTAATTTAATTATTTATTTATTTTGAGAGAAGGACTCGGCGAGTTGGTGGCCCTAACTCGTCGAGTAGAGAGCAGATTATGCACAAGGTTTAAGTTATCGACTCGGCGAGTAGCTCGGCCGGGGTGAAACCAAAAATAGACAAGATATGGCCCTGGAATCTAGAAGTAAGGGCTTAATCTGTTAAGATGGCTGATTCAGACAGAAGGTCACATTGAGTCCATGAGGGAACTCGACGAGTCAGGTCGTGTTGTCCCGTTTCTGTTTTTGGTGGAACACGATGAGTCTATAAAGGGACTTGAAGAATTGATTCGCCAAGTCGTAACTATGAGCATCCCGATAGGACTCGACAAGTTGGAGGATGACTGGACGAGTTGGGTCTCGATTCCAAGATTTCCGAGTTATAGAACTCGATGAATTGAAGGGTTGACTCGGCAAGTTGGTCGACCCAGAATGTTGACTTTGACTAGAGCGTTGACTTTGACCATGGTAAAATGGTTATTTTACCCTTAGATGGATTTTCAGTTTTCTAACTAAGTATTATTGTATAGAGTTAGTCGAGGAGTCGTGGGAGCAGACAGCAGAGATTCTTCACGCACGAGACTAGCACCCAGTTTGAGAGGTGAGTCTTCCTTCAGTAGGAACAGGTTGAAGGCACCAATACTGGCCCGTTTATGTATGTTAGTATGTTTCGGGCTTCGGTTAGATGTTGGGGCTAATATGATGTAGAGTATGTGTTCTGAACTTTGGTCCAATGTCGGGGCGGTCCTGAGAAGTATTTATGTATTCTTTGATGTCTTTGTGATTCATGCATGTTATGTGTTATGTGTACCGGGCCTAGGTCCGATGTCGGGGTAAGCCCGATGTATGCTAGTTTATATGTTATGTGTTATGTGTTTTAGGCTTCGGTCCTATGTTGGGGCAATCCCGATGTATGTTATGTGTTTATGATATATGTTATGCAGTGTGTATGTTGGCGTAAGACCGATGTCGGGGCAAGCCCGATGCTGGGAGGGGCCCTATGCCAGACGTGGTCTGATGCCGGGGAGAGCCTAATGCTGGACGGGAGTCCGTTGTCGGGTAAGCCGATGCTGAGTTTGTCCCAATGTGGCTGGGAGTAGTCCCAAAGTTTTGTTATATGTTATATGTTATATGTTATCTGTATGGTACGTGGTAGTTTGGGGGAGCTCACTAAGCTTCGTGCTTACAATTTTCAGTTTTGGTTTCAGGTACTTCTGCTAGCAAAGGGAAGGGCTCGGGATGATTGCATTGCACACACCATAGTCTATAGCATGGGATATTTTACTCTGATATTTGAGATGACATTATGATATTTTGACGGTTGATGAGATGTTTTTGAGACACAAGTTTTATGATATTTACATGATGATGTTATTTTTGGTTTATTTAATTAATTAAAAACAAAAATTTTGGACCGTATTTTTGGGATGTTTCAAGTTGGTATCAGAGCCTTGGTTTAAGGGATTCGGGCACACTTTCGGGTGTGTCTAAATTCAAACTAAGGAATTGATAATGAAATTTTCAAAAGAAAAGCCATTTTTATAAATGGATTTTTGAGAAAAGAATAGAATTTTAGAAAAAGCAAAAAAAAAAGATTTTGAAAAAGAGAAAAGGGTGTGGTGCATGCAATCAGCCAAGCTCAAGTAAGTACTCCCAAACTACCCATACAGGTTTATGTTATTAAATGTTTATCAGTTGAGAATTGCATGCTATATTAGGACTAAGGATCTAGGAATGATGCCTTATATGCACGCTATATGTGTATCAGCTTTATGAACTGCATGCTAGTATAGATTCGACAGTATGATGGCCTGAGTAGAATATGCTTGATTATGTGTACTCAATGCTCAAATGTTGCTTGCTTTGTGATTTTAGGAGTTTTAGTTATCTTTTACTAACTAGTAAACGAATATGTTAAGTTACATATTGCAAGGACTAAATAATTTCAAAAAGTTAGGTTTAGCCTTATTTCGCAGCTCTCATTTGAGTTTAACCGTTGTAGGGTAGAACCTCTCATTCAAAGAATTATCTAGTCTTAGAGATATGTAATAGTATTCACGATCTAGTTAGGGAAAGATAGCAGGGACTTCTTGTGCAGCTGATGGTGGAGAGTGAGATAGTGATTACCCTAGGGCAAGCCTATGGTGAGAATAGTGCGTGAAGTATTAGTAGAAGAAGGGACTTGGTGAAGTTGAGGCAGTTCTTGAGGAATGTATGGATATATGTGGAAGTTAGTATGGGCTCGTAGTACTGAAAGCAGAGGATCCGTACTCGAGTCAAGGAAGGCTGAGATGAATCCAAGGAACTTGTAGTGTATGTGATCCCTCGAGTTATTATTAGTATTCTGATGTTTGTTATGATGTGTTTTTTAGAATGGCGATTTTACGCAATAGACCGGTCAGCAGTTCAGGCGCCAGTGAGGGATCAGGCTCAAGCTCAGGAGTCGTGCAGCTAGACGACCGGACTAGGGAGTTTATCTACTCTGAGATCATGCGCAGTATCATGGACTAGAACCTTGTGATCTTTAGCATGATCAAGGAGGGCATTCTTGAGCTTTTAGATGAGAGGTTGAGTGCATTTCCGCACTGAGGTGGTGGCCATGATGGGGTCGTGCACACTGATTTTCAGGGGGTTCAGAGCTTGTAGAGCTCCCGACTACCATGGGGGTCGGGATGCCATCGCAAGTACTAGCTGGTTGGAAGATGTTGCCAACGCATTCCGCACCAACAGATGTCCCAGGGAGGACAAGGTTAGACTTGTGTCTTGTCTTCTGAAGGACAGGGCACGTGACTGGTGGGAGGAGGTCGGACATGCCATAGGTGATGATGTAGTTCTTGATGCCATGAAATGGAGTGACTTTACAACCCAATTCAGGGTCGAGTTTGCACTCTTGATAGAGGTGCAATAACTTGCCAGAGTTTCAGGATCTTGAGCAGACGACAAAGACAGTGGCAGAGATCACCGCCAAGTTTAGGTGGAGGGCCCTTCTCGTTCTGTAGAATGTGGCAGACGAGGATATGAAAAAGGCCCAGTATCATGAGATGTTACGTAGTGATATCTGCCAGTTTGTGAGCCGCTCCAGATGCAAGACACTGTAGGACATGTTGCTAGGGCGAGAGAGAGAAAGAGAGAGAGAAAGAGAGAGAGAGAGAGAGAGAGAGAGAGAGAGAGAGAGTTGGATTTAGAGATGGAGAGGAAGAGGAAACCATAAGGGTTCAGACAGGGAGTTCGAGGAAGAAGCTTAAAGTATCATATCACAAATCTCATAGCCAGCAGAGCCACGATCGTTGTGGCAAATACAACAGAATGCACAAGGGAACATGCAAGGCGGGGAGTCCGGGCTGCTACAAGTACGGACGGACTAGTCATATGAGCCAAGATTGCACAGCCACTACCACCACCATGACAGCTTCAGACCTGATTTTCTTTCATTGTAATCAGAGGGGACACAAGCGGTCCCAGTGCTCGAGTTTAGTAGCTGCAGGGAAGGTGGCAACACCTTCTCCTTCCACATTGAGGACTACAGATGGATGTCAGGGCCGAGCTAAAGCGGCGACGACACAAAGCAGGGATTTTTAGCTTACTGCAGAGGAGGAACGAGTCGCTCCTGACGTGGTGACGGGTATATATCTTTCTATTATCTCTTTATTGATATTTTTTGTTACTTATGTTTATATGTTTATTCTAGGGTTGTTCTTAGTGAACGGTATATCAGATTTGGTACTATTTGATTCAGGTGCCACCTGATCTTTTGTGTCGCTCGCGCTCAGCAAGTGATTTGTAGGAGCTCCAGGGGAGCTGGATTGCCCAATGTATGTGGAGATAGTAGATGACAGGACCGTCATGGTTACGAGGGTTCACATATGATGTACGTTATAGTTATTCGATCAATAGTTTTCAGTAGACAAGGTTCTTATTCCCCTGCGTGGGAATAATGTCATAATGGGTATGGATTGCTTGAGCCCCAATGGAGTAGTAATTGATTGTGAGCAGCAGTAAGTGAGGGTTCCCACTCCTAGTCGGGGGAGGGTTAGTGATCTAGGGCGAGAGGCCACAACACGAACCAGTGTTCTGTTCAGCAGCAAGGGTGAGGCATCACTTTCAGCAGGGTTGCACAGGATACATCGCTTATGTCCTGGACACCCAAGATAAGGGTAAGGTGACAGTTGATGATGTACCGGTAGTGGGAGAGTACCCGGATGTATTCCTAGAAGATTTACCTGGGATACCTCCAGAGAGACAGGTTGAGTTTAGGATTGATCTGGTGCCTGGTGCGACTCTGATAGCCAAGGCACCATATCAGTTGGCTCCTCCCGAGATATAGGAGTTGTCTATGCAGCTACAAGAGGTGGTAGATAAGGGTTTTATTAGGCCAAGCAGTTCACCATGGGGATCCCCGATGTTGTTTGTGAAGAAGAAGGATAGGTCACATCGCATGCACATAGACTATCAAGAGCTGAACAAGGTAACAATGAAGAACCGTCACCCACATCCAAGGATAGATGATTTGTTTGATCAGCTTCAGGGAGCATCTTGGTTCTCCAAGATTGATCTATGGTCAGGGTATCACCACATGCGAGTCAGGGACGATGATGCGCAGAAGACGGCTATTAGGACTAACTATGGTCATTACGAGTTTGTGGTGATGCCATATGGGCTCACCAGCACTCCAGCCACGTTCATGGACTTCATGAACCACATGTGTAGACCAATGCTAGATCGTTATGTAATAGTCTTCATTGATGAGATCTTGGTTTACTCCAAGACTAAGGAGAAATATGAGGAGAACCTGAGGGAGATACTAGAGACGCTGAGGAGGGAGAGACTTTTTGTGAAGTTCTCCATGTGAGAGTTCTAGTTGCGCGAGGTGTAGTTCCTTAGGCATCTTGTCAACCAGAAGGGTATTCTGGTCGATTAGATAAAGATAGAGGTTGTAATGCAGTGGGAGATTCCAATGTCTCCAACTGAGATTCGGAGTTTCCTGGGTCTGGCAGAGTATTACACGAGATTTATTTAGGACTTCTTGAAGATTCCAGTTCCTTTGACCCGAATGACCAAGAAGTCGATGTTTTTTTGCTGGGGACCTAAGCAACAGACAGCCTTTGAGACGATCAGGAAACGGTTGTGCAAGGCTCCAATTCTCACTCTGCCAGAGGGTTTAGATGATTTCGTAGTTTACTATGATGCTTCGATCACAGGCATGGGAGCATTTTTGATGCAGCGAGGTCATCTGATAGCTTATGCTTTGAGACAGCTGAAACCTTACGAGGCTAACTATCCGAAACACAAGTTACAGCTGGGCGCTGTGGTGTTCGCCAACAAGATTTGGTGGCATTAACTCTATGGGGTCCGTTGAACCATTTACACGGACCACAAGAGTTTGAGGTACCTCATGGATCAGCCGAATCTTAACATGAGGCAGCATCGGTGGTTAGATGTGGTGAAGGACTACTATTGTGAGATCGTTTACCACCCGAAAAAGGCCAACATCATGGCCGACGCCCTGAGCCACAAGGCGGTAGCGGCCTCGATCCAAGATATATGTCTGAGGATAATGGTGATCGCCCCATTGCAAGAGCAGATCCGAGAGGCACAGGTCGAGGGCCTGAAGAAGGAGTACCGTAAGTGCGAGTGGATCATAGGCCAGGTGGCCTCCTTTGATTATGACAATTGTGGGTTGTTGACACTTCATGGGAGGGTCTGGGTACCGTATTGTGCCAAAGTACAACAAATATTAATGGATGAGGCCCATAAGTCCAGGTTCTCCATCCATCCTGGGGCGACGAAGATGTACAAAGATCTTCAACTTGGTTACCGGTGGCCCTGCATGAAGCGGGATGTATCCTGGTATGTAGAGAGATGCCTGACCTGTAGGAAGGTCAAGGCAGAGCACCAGAGGCCTCATGGCAATATGCAACCGTTAGACATCCTGGTGTGGAAGTGGGAGGAAATTACTATGTATTTTATCACTAAGCTTCCCAGGACCGCACGTGGGGTTAACTCGATATGGGTCATCGTGGATCGGTTGACCAAGAGCGCTCACTTTATCCCAGTCCAGTAGAGCATATTGGCCGAGAAGCTGGCCAAGATTTATGTGCGAGAGGTGGTGGCATGTTAAGGAGTGCCTGTCATAGTGGTGTCAGATCGAGATATCCAATTTACTTCCAGATTTTGGAAGCGGTTTCACGAAGAGATGGGTACTCGTCTCCACTTAAGCACCGCTTTCCACCCCCATACTGACAAATAGAGTGAGGATGATTCACACTCTCAAGGAAATGCTCCATGCATGTGTTTTGGATTTCAGTGGCAGTTGGGATACGTATCTTCTGTTAGCAGAATTTTCGTATAACAACAGTTACCACGTTAGTATAGACCGGCCTCCCTTCAAGATGCTCTGTGGGAGAAAGTGTAGGACCCCAATTTGTTTCGGGTGAGGTCAGTCAAAGGGTCATGGGGAGTACTGAGGCAATACTCAAGACCACAGAACGGATCCAGCAAGTCCAGAGCAAGCTCCAGACTACTCAGAGTCGGCAGAAAAGCTACATCTACAAGCAACGTTCAGAGTTGGAGTTTCAGGTGGGCGATATGGTCCTCCAGAAGGTGTCACCCTAGAAGGGTGTTAACAGATTCCGGAAGAAGGGAAAGTTGGGCCCCAGGTATAATGGCCCTTTCAGCGTCATTACCTAGGTGGGCAAGGTAGCGTATCTATTGGATCTTCCCACAGAGCTCAACCAGATTCATAACACTTTCCATGTTTCCCAGCTACGGAAGTGCTTAGTGGATGACATGTCAGTTATACCTTTAGATGATATTCGGATAGATGATAGCCTGAATTACATAGAGAGATCGGTGGCAGAGATGAGGGAGCATTACCTAGAGTTGTTTCCAGATCCAACAAACTTCAAGGACGAAGTCTAAGACATGTAGGTGATAATTGTAATGCCTGGTTCCCTGGTACGTATTTAATTTAATTATTTATTTATTTTGAGATAAGGACTTGACGAGTTCGTGGCCCTAACTCGTCAGTAGACAGTAGACGATGCATGGGGTTTAAGTTATCGACTCGGCGAGTTGCTTGGCCGAGGTGAAACCCTAAATTCAGAGTTTTGCACCCTATTTAAGCATCTTAGTCGCCATCCCTTGGCCTCATTTACAACCTCCTTGTCCTAAACCCTAATCCACGAAACCCTAGAGTGTTATATGTGTGTGAGAGCCATTTTTTAGTGGTTTGGTGTGTTTTGAAGCCTAGAAGAAGAAGAGGAAGCTTGAAGGTTCAAGGAGAAGGTTATAGATCCAGGGATTTCATTCCATCCTCTTCACTTTCTGGTAATAAATCTCTCAACTTGCTTTATAGTTCATTAGATCTCTTTGTGGTCACTTTTATGGGGTTTTTGTCCAAGTAGTATGATTTATGAGACACGGATGTCCCAAGTGGAGTCTACTTTTAGATCTGGAGTCATTAAGGGTTGTAAAGGAATAAAGGTGCAAACTTTATGCCATTTGAGCCACATGCAAACCCTAAGGATGTTGTTATATCCCTTTAAGCCCCAAAGGGGCTATACATGGAAGTAAGCTCGAGACTTTACGTGGTTATCTGGTATCTAGGCCCTAGATCTAGGTTTATATGTTTTGGTTTGAGATGCAAGGGATTTTTGGACAAGATCTATGTCCCAAAGGAACTAGGGTTTGTCTAAACCCTTCAAGAAGATCTATCAATGGGTAAAGTCGAAAACTTTACCCTTGGAAACATAATTTCAGTGAATAAACGAGATATAGACCTGGAATCTAGAGGTAAGGGATTAATCTGTTAAGATGGCTGATTCAGACAGAAGGAATTATCGAGTCCATGAGGGAACTCGATGAGTCGGGTCGTGTTGTCCCGTTTCAGTTTATGGTGGAACTCGACAAGTCTGTAGAGGGACTCGACGAGCTGATTCGCCATGCCACAACTATGATCAGCTCGATCAGACTCGACGGGTTAGAGGACGACTCGGCAAGTTGGGTCGCTATTCTAGGATTTCTGAGTTATAGAACTCAGCGAGTTGGTCAACCCAAAATATTGACTTTAACCAGAGTGTTGACTATGACTAGGGGTAAAATGGTCATTTTACCCTTAGATGGATTCTCAATTTTCTAACTAAGTATTATTGTATAGAGTTAGTCGGGGAGTCGTGGGAGCAGCCAGCAGAGATTCCTCATGCACAAGATCAGCACCTAGTTTGAGAGATGAGTTTTCCTTCAGTAGAAACGGGTCGAAGGCACCAATACCGGCCTGTTTAAGTATGTTAGTATGTGCCAGGCTTTGGTCTGATGTCAGGGCTAGCCCAATGTAGAGTATGTGTTCCGAACATCCATCCGATGCCAAGGCGGTCCCGAGAAGTTGTTATGTATGCTTGATGTCTTTGTGATTCATGCATATTAAGTGTTATGTGTTTTGGGCCAAGGTCCGATGTCAGAGTAATCCCAATATATGCTAGTTTATATGTTATGTGTTATGTGTTACGGGCTTCTATCCAATGCCTGGTCAAGCCCGATATATGTTATGTGTTTATGTCAAGGTTCTAAAAAGCTCACGATGGCGCGCCATGGCTCTAAAGGTTGTAAATGCCACCAAGCTTTACCAAAATGCCACGTTAACTCATATATGTGTATAAAAATCAATATTAGTTGAAAAATACATATAAAAATATTAATTATATACAAAATTTCCGTCTTAAGGCACGCCATACAAATGAGGTGGCTCGCCAAGTCGGGTCAAGTACATACCAAATATAGTTATGGACTTAGACACCTTATCCAACAGTCTCCCACTTGGATAAGTCTAATAACTATAGTTACAAGTATGACTTCAGGAACTGACTAGCAATCGTAGCTCTTTAAAATTCCCGCAGAACTGAGACGATGATGATGCGCCATCTAAGATAAGTGATCACATAATCCTCTGTTCTAGATATCAGCTGGACAAATACATGGAACAATTTCGTACTTATTGTCCAGCAGTATGTTTCCCGATTTCCGATTTGTTTGACATAGAACTAAACTGAACACATCAATTTGGTTTTTACCGGGCCCGAAACATAGGTCAAAACAAGATCATTGGGGGCCCAAATATCGCTTTTAATCCTCCGAGGACTAAAAGGAACAGATAAACTTCGATTCATATGCTTGTACTAACTACTTGTTGAATCATACACAAAAGCACGTTTTATAGCATCAAGTTACTGATGTGTTTTCGTGCAATCAATGCACGACCAGCTCACAATCAACAACTCATATCTCTAGGTTTGAAGACTTATATGATATTACCATCTCACAATCACTCAAGATAAATTCCATGAAGTGATACAAGTGAGCGTGGGTTGAATCCAACACTCAGAACTTATGAGCACTCATGAATGTTGTAGCAACTTTTGCTATGTCTAACATCTTAGACATCTACAAGCCAACTTCATGACAGTCTTGATTCATATCTACTTCCAACATATGACTGACTATGGAGAGCTTGAATAAAGTAATTATTCTGGGAAGTCAAAACATGCAAAATTGAAACAATAATAAACAATTGACACAAAATAGCAACGCTTTACTTATAAATAAACAACAACTTTTATTTAATCATCAAATGTCAATTACATCTTACAAGTTTCGGAAATAGCTATCTAATCTATAAAACTAATATCATCCTTCAGCCAAATGCATCTCGCATGCTGCAAATGCTTAATCCTACACAGTCCCTTCGTGAGGTGATCTATTGGGTTCTCATCCGATGATACCCTCTTAACCACGAGGAGTCCTTCTTGTATCTCATGTCTAATGAAGTGGTATTTTCTGTCGATGTCCTTGGATCTACCGTGATCCCTTGGTTCCTTAGCTAAGGTAACTGAACCCTCATTATCATAGAAAATCTCCATAGGATCCTTAATAGCTGGTACAACTCCAAGGTCTCCAATGAAGTTCTTTAGCCATATTGCCTCCTTTACCGCCTCACTTGCTGCTATGTACTCTGATTCGAAAGTTGAATCATCTACTGTCTCCTGCTTGGAACTTTTCCAAGTAATTGCTCCTCTAATTAGGGTAAATACCCAACCCGACTGAGATCAGAAATTATCCCAATCAATCTGGAAGCCAGCATCACTATACCCCACTACTCTCAAGTCATCACCCCCACTGAGGGTAAGGACCCAGTCCCTAGTCCTTCGTAATTACTTGAGAATATTTTTCACCGCAGTCCAGTGAGCCTTACCCGGATTCCCTTTATATATGCTAACCATGCTCAAAGAAAAGGCCACATAAGGGAGAGTAAAAGTCATAGCATACATGATCGAGCCTACAATGGAAGTATACGGTACTCGACTCATCTCAGCTATCTCAGCCTCTGTACTCGGGATCTAAGTCTTACTCAGTTTAGCGTTACTCTGGATTGGTAAGTCACCTTTCTTGGAATGTTGCACGCGGAACCTTTTCAGCATCTTATCCAAGTAGGTACTTTGACTAAGTCCAATTAGTCTCTTACTCCTGTCTCTCAATATCCTTATCCCTAGGATATAGACATCATCTCCAAGCTCCTTCATAGCGAAACACTTCCAAATCCAGTATTTAACCTCCTGCAAGGTTGGGATGTCATTTCCTATGAGTAGTGTGTCATCCACATACAATACCAAAAAGTTAACTATACTCCCATGTGACATCCTCATTTTCACGGCTAGAAAAGACCGATTTTTGTTTATGCTTTATAAAAATCAGAGTACCTCTTTTAATAAAAATGTTGTGGAATTTTTTCCCAGTAAAACATGATAAATACGTTATCAAAGCATTTCCAAAGAAAAGTATTTTTATTCATTTTAAAACATTTGGGATATCATCGTCAATACATAAACATAAGCATAAACAGAACTTACATTTATTATCACTAGTGATTTATATCTCCTTAATCTCTCAGTATAACGTGACTTCATATCAACACATGTGATATAAATAAACTTAGTGGGCTACGTTGGGAAACCTGGTGAGTACATAGGGTTTTCAACCCACAAGAATATAATTATTATGTTTAATCATCAAACAGTTAACCTAATTACCCATCCCCATTATCTTCTTTTCTCTTAAGGATCTACCCCAAGAATAAGCTATTTCTCATTAATTCATTCCTAAGGATTATCCTAAGGAATAGGTACGAAGTCCATCATTGTCAATGACACAGCTGTCAAGCACAGCTGTTAGTTCTATCACTTATGCACAAATGCCAGAATTATGACATTCTCTATGAGGCGCAACTGCCGGTATTGTCCTTCGGGCACAACTGCTAGGGTTATCTCATTTAATGACAGTATCGTTTTCGAGAGTCCACTTGCAATACATGTCAATGGGTTTTTAGGGTACACCGGTAAACACATCGTTCATAACACCTACAGGTTACGAGCCTGCTAGTGTTCCACGTGACTGTCTAGAATAGTCTGTGGTTGTCTTCCATACTCTACTAGATGATGGGGCTAGCATTTTGGAACAAGGCTTCTCATATCGTCCACCTCTTACCCTTACCTCATGGTCTATGTCACCTCTCAACTCATCATCCAACTCATATTTCATCTACCCATGTTTTACCCAACATATTAAGTAGATATAAATACATATACACTTTAAATCATATAAAACTTGTATAAAATCTTTCATCCAGCATAGATAGCAAGTATACAGATTATATGCACACATAGCATGTAGTTTATATAAAATACTTCATATCTATGTGTAAAATGAAAGGGACCATGCAGTCACTTGATAAGGTGATGACTCGGTACTCGGACATCACTTCGTTATTCTTAACACAATTTTCCTTTGACAAAACCTAGTATCATTACCACTAGAGTTTAGTCTAATATTCACCGAGACTAATTAAAAGTCCTGCTATTATTACTATCATATAAGCACGAAATAATATTTCTCAACCACTATATACAGACAGGGGCCAAACATAAAACACCAGAGGGCAGGACCATTTTGGCATATAGCACTTTTGAAATCCATCAACCCTATACGGCCCTTTAAACAAGATTCCCTGTACCGCGAGTGGTTAAAAAGATATCATAATAACACTTATATAGCTCATCATAATAGCCAAAATACTCATTATAAGGTCCTAATAATATTACTATATTAGAACATAAGCTATACTAAAGATAGGGTAGGCGTAGCTCACTTACAATGGGTTTTTCGCAAAATTGGGCTCCGCCAAAGCAGAGTTTCTGAGCCGAAAGCTCTTCTTTTCAAAGCCGTCAGGCGCTCCGTGGCTTCCGCCTCATGCTAGGGAGTTACCCCAAGCTTTTGGGGGTTTGGGGGGCTTAGAGAGAGTTTCTAGAGAGAGAAAGAAGGGTTTGAAGGTGTGAGGAAAGAGTTTCACCTGAAACATCTATTTATAGGTTGGATTCCTGCTCAACTCGTCGAGTCCATGCTAGGTGTCACCATTCTGGTGGCAAAACGTGGGTGGCCTATATTGTGCCACATCACCCCTTTTGCAACAGCACCCTGCCGACTTCTACACATGTAAATTTTGCATACGAGCTCTGTTTTTGACATTATTTATATCCACGCGTAGGTAAAAACAATATCTACAACTTTCATTTAGACTCTATTGGCTAATTCTCGACCGATCTTAAATTTAACAGTAAGAGGAGATTATACTGCTAAATGTCCGCGTAAAATTCATAACTTCTACATATGAACTCTGTTTTCGTCTGTCTTTTTATCATTGAGTTCCTATTAATGAGATCTTCAACTCTCATTTAGGTCGTGTAGGTCAAAAACTGCTCAAACTAAAATTCGAGTTTCGAGTCATGCACTACTATGCCAAATCTTAGAAAATTCATAACTTCCTCATATGAAGTCAGATTTAGGCGTTCTTTTTTTGTATGTTCTCGGTTTAACGTATACTAAAACTTTTGTTTAGATCACTAAGGCTAAAAAGTCCTCCATCGAAAATTCACTATTTACGTCTCTCGGTGTCGTGCCGGTTTTGCCGTAAACTTCGACGGGCCATAACTTCTTCGTTATAACTCAGATTTAGGCGTTCTTTATATGTACAGAACCCTTGTAACATATAATACAACTTGTTTAAGATTAATACTTCTAAATAATCTTCCATTAAAACTCATTTTTGATGCTCATTATCTCTAAATTGATTAGCACGGATCTGCAGGCATTACAATTATCTCCCCCTTAGGATGATTACGTCCCGTTATCATCAACGAAATAGGGAACTATAATGACTCCATACATTATCCCTTTCTCCTAGGTAATAATCGTAACTTCCTTGTTTCTTCGAATGAGTATCTAACTCTTAGACTCCTTGACTACACGCGGTGCTTGATCTTGCATTTGCTCCCTATCTGACGTTAGACTCCAAATTATGACCTTCAAGTCACAATCTTGATCCTCACTAGATACAAACTTAAGATAAGTTCTTTTATTACTAAAATGGAACGATGTGTCATATTCTAATGGCCCATCATTGTATGTTGCAATGCTTAGACTCAGGTCTCTTAGAGTCTTCCAGAACATACTATACTTTCCTTCATGTTCTAATCTCATCTTAAAAGGTAGCATTTCTAGCTACAAGAAACCTTCGCGATACCTCTACTGATCGCTTTGATTAATTCTTTCAGCTTAAGTCAGGTGCTACATCAAACTTGGTTCTCGGAACCACGTAACATACTCGTCGTAGTCGGGCTCAATTTGGTATGACCACTAGGGTCGGAATAACAACAATCTTCTAAGTCATTACCGAAACAATGGTAACGACATACTTGAATAAAATGGTATCAAATACTAGCTTCTTAGTAACCTTGTGACTTTCCCCGATAAAAGTGTGAGTCATGTGCTTTCGGTAGTATAGGCCTCTATTACCTTTCACACCTACTCATACTCGTCCCAAGTATTGTGTCGTAGTTTTCCAAGTCATCGTACAAGAAAATCACATAACAACTTAACACCCGAGATAACAAAACAAAGGCTTTATATTATTCCTTGAAACGATTACATCGGTGTTCAAGTTCACCCTAAAGTATGCCTCTAATAGGCTACTGTAACGCCCGCAGATCCGGGCTAGTCAATTTAGAGACAATAAGCATCAAAATGAGTTTTTGATGGAAGATTATTTAGAAGTATTAATCTTAACCAAGTTTTAGTATATGTTACAAGGGTTCAATACATATAAAGAACGCCTAAATCCGAGTTAAAACGAAGAAGTTATGACCTGTCGAAGTTTTTCGGCAAAACCGGCACGGCACCGGGAGACGTAAATAGTGAATTTATGATAGAGGACTTTTTAGCCTTAGTAATCTAAACAAAATTTGTAGAATATGTTAAACTGAGAGCGTCCATAAAAAGAACGCTCAAATCTGACTTCGTATGACGAAGTTATAATTTTCTAACATTTGCCATAGCAGTGCACGGCCCAAAACTCGAATTTTAGTTCGAGCGGTTTTTGGCCTACGCGACCTAAATAAGAGTTGAAGATCTCATTAATAGGAACTAAACGGTAAAAAGACAGACGGAAACGGATTCTGTATGTAGAAGTTATGAATTTTACACGGACATTTAACAATATATTATATCCTCTGACTATTAAATTTAAGATCGGTCGAGAATTAGCCAACGGAGTCTAAATGACAGTTTTAGATCTTATTTTTACCTACGCTCGGATATAAAGAATGTCAATAGTAGAGCTCATATGTTAGGATATGGATGAAACTTGGTCCCTACTCTTCGAGCGCGATAAATTCGATACAATTTTGTAAATTTGAGATAGAATGAGAATTAGCTGACGGGGTCTAAATGAAAGTTGTAGTACTCGTAAATACCAACACGTGGATATAAGGAACGTCAAAAATGGAGTTCATATGAACGAGTTACAAATTATAATAGCATATTTATGTATTAAAATAACGTATAAATCATATATACGTACATATATATATATATATATATATATATATATATATATATATATATAAATGTATATAGCATTAGAAAGGTATCGACGATGCGGTTGTTATAAAACAAGTGTTGAGTACTTTCGACATTAGTTTAGTACAAATATCGTTAAATCTATTTAAAATACTATTATGAAGGGGTGTTTAGTCATTTATATAACTATAAAGTCATTAAGTAATTATGGAGGGTAGTTTTTGTAACTTCAATTACTATAAATATGAGGCTTGGGCTCTCATATTTCTTGCACAATTCTCTTGATTCAAGAGTCTTTCTCTTCTTATCCCCTGAGTATTTTGGTCCCTCAAGATTCGACTTCTCTTTCTATAGTTTTATAGTAAGGTGAGCACTGAAGCGCTGGACGAATCTTTCTTAGAAAGATTCAGCGACGTGTAGTGACATAAGAACATGGTTTGGCATGCGGAATTAAAGCTTGCATAATTGAACATGGTGATTTGGGTGTTTAAGAGATGTATTGAGTGTATATGGTGTTACAAAAAGGATCTAGATCTAGACTACATAAATAACACACACTTACACACTCACTTTTACATCTCTCAAGCACCCAAATCACCATGTTCAATTGTGCAAGCTTTAATTCCGCATGCCAAACCATGTTCTTATGCCACTACAATTGGTATCAGAGCTTGGTTTTCACGATCAACGTGACTTTTGAAGAACAATTCTCGGTTTGGCAATTTTTGTCATAATTTGAGCAATTTTGGTGAGTCTCTCTCTATGATCTCTCTTAATTTCATTGAATTCGTGCATTGCGTTTTTTATTTGTGATCGTTTGACTCGTTGGATCAAATCTTTCTTGAAAAACCCCATTGATGATCCAATAATTTTTTTTATAAAGTCCAATAACTATTCACGAAGTTCATTTGATCCAAATTTGATTTTCGGTTACTGTTCATTGATTCAAGGCCAAATGAATTCCATTGATTTGTTACTCTTTAAATAACCGGGTTAAAGCCCAAACTGTTAATTCATTTGTTATATTCGATGAATCTGATTCTTATCATATGTCCGACCTCTATTTTCTCGTTCTAATCAAATTGATAACCAAGAACTTTTGTGATTGAATCGAAATTCAGTTGAATCAAACTATTTTTGTTGATCGGTGTTAATGATTCTTTTTATAATGATTCTCTAGTTTTGAGTCTATCTGATTGCATTTCGTGTTGATATTTTCTCGATTGTTGATAACATTGTTCTTCCCTGTTAAGTTTGTTTCGATCAAGTTTTTATGTTTTGATTTCTTTCACTGTGAATCGAACATTAATTCAATCGAGTCTTAATGATTATTGAGAATCGATTTTGGTTAATCGATTTTGACTAATATCGAATGATAATTTGTAATTGACTTGTGCAACGGAAGCAATTGGGATTAAAATTGAATCAGTTTGATATAAATTCTGGGGTCAATAATCGATTGTGTTTGTTTGGAATCAAGAATAAGAGACGAGATCTTAATTTCAAAAGTTTTTGGATCAATGGTCGATGATTGATTGTAGACGCCAAAATTTGATTTTTGTTGGAGTCCATTGCTGGGTTCGCATATTTGTTAGTCGGTGTTTGAAGATTTTAGATTCGACATTCTGTTGGTCGATGTGCGAACTATTGGTTGTTTGCCAATGAATTTTGGAGTCGATTGTTGCTTGGGTTAATTGATGTCGAAATCAGGTTAAATTTGTGGTGATTAGCTTGATGTCGAAGGCTCCAAACCAGTTTGATATGTGAATAATGTGATTTCGCATTTGTGGTCACAATCGTGTTTTGGTTTGGTTTTGTGGGTCAATATCAATTTCGCATATGAGATTGTATTGAATGTGATTAAAGATGCAAAGGTTTTGATTCTATGATGTTGATGAACGAACCTGGATTGTGAATGAAATGTGAATGAAGAAAATTGTGTGGTTGATGGTCACACTGACTTCGCATTTGGTTACAGAGATTAAAATCGGGTTCGCATCTATTGAGTTCGCATAGAAGGTTGTGATATGGTTCGCAATTTGGAAGTCAAACAAAAAGCTCATGTTCGCATCTGTAAATGTTTTTTCATCCTTCGCAATCTAGTAACAAGTGTAGAAGAAAGAAAAAGTGTCAATTCGCATCTCTAAACTTTCAATAAAATGGCAAATTTTACCCAGTTTCGCATTTGGGGTAAAATTTTGAGAAATGGGAATATTTTCGAATCTGTTCCCTGCAGTTTGTGCGAATTTACACATTCAACCCAGTTTCGCAAATGGGGGTGTGTTTCGCATATTTGGTTGTTTTAGGCGCAACGGGTCACTGCAAAATTTTGAAATTGACAATTTCTACCCATTTTTGAGAAATTTTGTCAAAGGCAACCCGTGAAAGACAATAAAAATTGAATATTTTTTGGTTTTCCGGATTAAAGCACAACGTTGATGCCACATGTTAAGGGGGAGTTTTGACATGAAAAATTCCGAATAGAGCACGTTCTTTTTCCTTGGAGTTTTATAATCAAATTTTGATTATAAAAAGGGGGAGAAGTTTTATATGGAAATTCGAACTTGAATTTTTCATATTACGCGGATTTGAAGACCGAAGTGATCTTGAAGTTTTGAAGCCTACGGGATGATGCAATTGGAAGTTAGGAAGTGATGTATTCGAAATGGGTTTGGAATTATTGACGATTTTTGGGTTGTGTTTTTATGCGCAACTTTAGGGTGATTATTTGGAGTTTGGAATACTCTTGATCATTCATTGCTGCTCGGATTGTATTGTCTCACATCCTAGAGCCCAAATTGAAGAATCATGCAAGAATTGAATATTGAAGTTCGTGTCGACATGTGTCACCTTTGAGGCTCGAACCGCGTAGTGCTTGATTTTGGAAGATTTGAAGTGGGTCATTCATTCCTAACTTTGAGGGGGAGAATGTTAGGGTACAAAGTTTTCCATGAATGACTTTGTAATGTTTGACTTTTGTAAAACCCACTTGCATGTGGAGTATTAGCCTTGTGACACATGAGAGATACAGAGTGAGAGAGAGACATGTAAACACCTCTATAAATAGTGGGTTCATACCACTTGTAGAGGTGTGCTTGAGAGATGTAAAAGTGAGTGTGTAAGTGTGTGTTATTTATGTAGTCTAGATCTAGATCCTTTTGTAACACCATATACAATCAATACATCTCTTAAACACCCAAATCACCATGTTCAATTGTGCAAGCTTTAATTCCGCATGTCAAACCATGTTCTAATGTCACTACACGACGAAGTTCTACCCCTGTAGAGCCCAACTCCTAGCTAAAACCCCCTTATAAGTAAGTTATGTTTACCTTATTTTAATATAGCTTATATTTAAAATTAGTATTGTTATTATGAACTTATACTAAATATTTGAGCTATTATTATATAAGTGTCGTTATAATATCTTTTTAACTACTCGCAATACGGGGAATCTGTTTTAAAGGGTCGTATAGGGTTGTTGGATTTTAGAAGTGTTATATGCCAAAATGGTCTTGCCCTCCGGTGTTTTATGTTTGACCACTCCTGCTTCTTTGTATCCCGGGATGATTCTCCCCTACTTAGATTCGACTAAGTCTTCACAATACATGAAAATTGGAGAATTCCCAATCTTTCTCACTTTCCAACAATCGATCCGAAAACAACAAACTCTTCTAACTAGCATTCTATTACTAGCCAAACCTAATTGATCGCACACTCCTAAAAACTAGATGGACACTTCCCGAATCCCAGTGAAACCGACAATCACTAATGCTTGAATGACCCCTCACTCAAATCCTACAGACCAAAAGATAAATGCTCCAACTAATACCTTGGCGACGAGCTACTTCCCTTGGCGCTTTCGTCCGTCAATCACTAACGGAAGCTAAAAAAACCACTGAATCCTGACAATGCTGAATAACCCTTCTGTGGGACCCTATTCGCAGACCTCCCACATAATAACTTTTTTTTCCAAAGGTGTTCCAAACAAGTTTCCTGTTCTCGGTCTCTAGAAACCATTCCATTCAGGGTTCGCACCCTGAATCGCTCACCTACTCAAACGTCCACAGCTAAACTGCAAAAACTGAAGCAACCTCTGCCCTAAATCGGGCTACAAACTAATCCTCAGTCATAGTCTACAATCCTAAAAGTGGAATAGGTCGCATAGTCAATCCTTATCGCCTAATACAAGAGATCCAAGGCAACCCGGACCTCACAAAATACTTATGCCACATCGACCCACTTGTGCTCACCGGTGCTGAAATAATGTCGCCAATCCCTGCAACCAATTGACCCCAAGCGGGAATACAACCTGATCTTGGGGTTGCAAGCCTGCTCACTCCTTCGAGCTCGAAAAACTGAAAGGGTACAATCCTTGCCCTATAAAATGACAGTCCAATCCACCAATTAACCATTCCACTTCCAGCTGCAAAACCCCAGCTGAACATAATCATCACTCCTTTCCATAGTCCTCGCGAATCACATTCTAGCCTCTAGCAAACCCCCGAACCTCGAATCCAGAAACTCCTGTGCTAGCCTCTCCCGCTAAACCTGTGGAATGTAACCAGTACAGAACGTCTCCCTAGTCTCAAGTAACTGTTGTCCTCTACTCACCAGAATATGTCCCAGCAACAAGTCCCGATACTGGAAAGCTCGACCAGCTCCTCTCCATGTCGTTGTTACAGTTGTTGAAGCTGTTGCGGCAGCTGTCTCAGCAATGGTTGCATAGCGCTCACAGAAATACTCAACCATGGCGGTCTTGAAAGACCCAATCATCTTCGGAAACTATCCCCGAATGATCTCAATCACCTCATCCTAGATGATCTCCCTGACACGATCCTCTGGGAATACTGGCCTATCCTGGCTGCCAGCTCCCAATCATGATCTGGATCTGGTTTCAAAACGTCACTTAACCATCATTCTGATAATACACCGGAAAGATCTCGGATAATCCATACAATAATAGGGAACCAACTTCCAACTAACCCCCAGGGGTTGTGACTTCCTTGCTATGAGTATGGGTTCTGTGCTTTCAGTAGTACGGTCCCATACTACCTTCCACACCTACCCATATTTGTCTCAAGTATCATCACAACGCCCTAACAATATACATAATCATAGCGAGCACTCAATCCTCACTCCTGTAGGAATGATAAATATCTCGTAACTGGCCTACCGACCTCACACTACTCACTCATCGATTAAACTTCCACCAACCCTGCAGCACTCGTGTATGCTAGCCATGCATAACACAGGACCCTATAGACTTTCGAATATCCGATCCTACCCTAAGCCCCCAATCAGACAAGAACATAACATAAGGCTAAACCAAACATTCTAGGGCTATAAGATCCTAATTATGTTCAGTCGTGATGCATACACAAGCAACTACAGTAATGGTGTCAATCTCATATAAGGGAAACCCTAGGCTAGCAGGCATCATGTAATCAGGAAATTCTATCATGCAATTCCTGAAGATCCCAAGCCTAGTACTAGCATGTTGTTCTAACATATCACAATATCAAATAACCGTATGGTATTTTGATATCTACCTACTAGCTCCGTCTGATCATACACTTTGTATCCTCTTTTACTTATTTTGAAAACCATTTAAAATCATTTTGAAAATCCTTCCTTGATTTGAGACTGGATTCACACGAGTGTTCCTCCAATTCACTCAAACCAAAGCTGTGACAACCCGAAACTTTCATTCTATACGATTGGTCAATTTTTATCAATCTTAAATTCGATTTCGTCACCTTTTAATGCCGTTTAAGGGTTCGTTTAGGCATTCTAAGCTTAAGTACAGCCGGAAATGAGATCAGGAATGAGTCAACACATCATTCAGAGTCAAAACCAGGCCATACACCCTCCTGAGAGGTGTGTACGGCCACACACATGGGTGTGCGGCCGCACACCCACCCCTATATATAGAGAGGGTGACCCCTTCATTCATTCCCTTTCTTTTGGTTGCACTCTACTTTCTATCTCTAAAAATCTCATCCAAGAACACTCCAAAGGCCTCAAAAACGTGAAGAACTCCATCATTTAGCTTGTTATACAGGTAAAACACCTAAATCTAAGCCTGAAACTCTTCATGTTCTTCATGTACTTCATGACTTGAAGGTGTACGACCGCACACCTTTATAAGGTGGCCGTACACACCTCAAAGACCCTCCAAAGTGGGAGTTTGACCCCCTATCTTCTAGCTGAACTTGATTCGAGCCTTGAAAACACTTAAAAATCAACTTTTGGAGCATAAACAAAGAGTGTACAGCCGGACACCCCTGTGTACGGCCGCACACCCACTGTGTATGGCCGCACACCCACTCTAATACGTATATGTGTTAGTATATATTAATAGGGTCCACTTGCATACGAAACATCAGTTGACACTCAGCACTCATATCGATCGTACACTCGAATCCTACGTGAAACAGTGAGTTCATACCCCTACACTTTTCTGAGTTTTTCATGTTTTCAGGGGGGAATACAAGTTAAACATAAAGGTTTTCATAACTTAAAAATTGATGCAATTACAACGGCTCTCTATCAAACATTTAGATACAATTATCCCTTTTGTAATATGCAGAGCATAAGGGACGTTTTCTAATCATAATTTCATAGTTTTCAAAACAGTACCTGAACGCAACAAACCATTCAAACTATAATAGGTATAGTTTGGAATTTCATTACCAGACTTACAGATTTAAACTCCATGCAAAGTCAAACATATAAACTATGTCAGATTTAGTTTATCCATTACTACGAATACAAACCTGGAGTATCTTGCTAAATAATTATTTTTGTATAATTATTTATACTCTACACCATTACGAACGATTTCGAACTCGAGAACATGGAGCCGGGACCGAGTCCATGCTTATGTTCACACAACTCATCGAGTACACCCATGTGACTCGTCGAGTCCCTCTACTTCTCAATCCATTCAGAGGATTTTCGAGCCATGCAGGGGCTCCAAACCATAGATCCACTCTTCTACAACCCAATCCTCACATAAAGTTTCAAACTTTAAGTGACCAAGGAGATATAGGCTCAAAACACACTATGGCTAGGTTTAAGGACTAAGGGGCTTCACCAACAACTCAATGATTGAAACTTTATGACATCATGGACCATCACAAGCCTAGATCTAAAGTAGCAACCTCATATCTAAGCCTCTAACTCGAAATAGCTCTTAATCATACCAAAAATGCCCCAAAATTTCAAATGATAAAAGATCTACATGCAAAAGAACCCAAGCAACAGATTATTACCTCCAATATAAGCTCCAACTGAAGTAGATCCCGGATTTACACTACTCCTTTGCAGCCAACCTTTAATTCCTCAAGCTCTTTCCCACCACTTTCCTCTTCCAAGCTTCAATCTCCCCAATAATGAAGCCTCACACGAAATTAGGGTTTTCTATAACTCTCTGGGGGAATAAGATGTTAGGAAAAGGACATAAAGTCCTTTAAATAGGGTGCAAACCCTAAGATTAGGGTTTTTCTCATTCCAACACCAACTCGTCAAGTCCAGCTTCCGACTCGGCGAGTTGGTCACTTAATTCGCGACGCAAATCCCTCCGACTCGGCGAGTAATCGTACCTACTCGTCGAGTCCCTTCTTCGAAGTTACACTTTAAACCCTTAAATTATACTTCTGAAATTCTGAATGATACACGCAACACTCATAGATCACGAGGTTGATCTGGATAAAGTAATAGCCGCTTTCGAACCAGTGAAAGGAAGTGGCGAGAAAAGAAAGTTTTGGAAGCAGCGAAAGGGCCAGTCTTCGCAGGAGCGCTCCAAGAAACAGAAAACTATGGCAATCCACGTTGTCACTACTCCTGTTGCTGCTCCTGCAACTCAAGCACCCACCAGTGGATATACTAGTACCCTCCCTCGGTGCAGCAAGTGTAGTTATCATCACCGTATTTCCGGCCCATGTCATGAGATGCTCTACAACAACTATGGTAAGAAGGGTCACACTGCTCAAAGTTGTAGAACACCATCCCAACCAACCAATCAGGCATCTGGAGCAGGTGTCGGTCAGGCCTGTTATGGTTGTGGCGAGGCCGAGCACTACAAAAGAAATTGCCCCAAGGCAACAACAACTGGAAACACCGGGAGAGTTCTAGAGATGGGTCAGGAGGAGGTAGTCGTTGACCCTACCGTTGTTACGAGTACGTTCCTCCTCGACAACTCTTATGCATGCATTCTTTTTTATTTTGGTGCGGAGAGACGTTTTATTAGTCATGTATTCAAACATCTCCTCAAACGTAAACCTTAACCTATAACCGAAACATTTACCGTCGAGATGGCTAACGGTGAGAAAGAGAGCACCAATGACATATTCATCGACTGTACCCTTACCCTAAACGATCATTCATTTCCCATCAACCTTATGCCAGTTTCCATAAAAAGCTTCGATGTCATCATTGGCATGGATTGGTTAAGCCCCAATCGTGCTGATATCCTTTGTTATGAAAAATCCATCTGCCTCAATCTTCCCTCTGGAGAAACCCTTATGATCTATGGTGATAAACTCAACTCAAACCTTCGCATCATTTCGTGCATAAAAGCTCAAAAACTTCTGCGGAAGGAGTGTCATGCATTCCTAGCCCATGTTATTAACGAGAAGCAGGAAGTTAAAGACCTCGAGAGCATCCCTGAAGTTTGCAATTTTCCTGATCTCTTTCCTAAAGAGCATCCAGGAATCCCTCCTAAGCGCCAAGTCGAGTTTCGCATGGACTTAATCCCCGGAGCTACACCCGTAGGTAAATCCCCATATCGCCTAGCACCAGCAGAAATGCAAGACTTATCCAGTCAACTCAAAGAGCTGCTCAGCAAAGCATTCATCAGACGGAGTTCCTCACCCTGGGGAGCCCCGATTTTATTTGTGAAAAAGAAGGATGGATCTTTTCGGATGTGCATTGACTACTACAAACTGAACAAGCTCACCATCAAAAACCGTTATCCTGTTCCTTGGATCGATGACTTCTTTGACCAGCTTCAAGGAGCCAGCTATTTCCCCAAAATAGACCTCAGATCAGGGTACCATCAATTATGAGTCCACGAGGATTATGTTCCTAAAATAGCTTTCTGGACTCGATATGGTTACTACGAATTCGTAGTAATGCCCTTCGGTCTAACCAATGCACCGGCAGTATTCATGGACTTAATGAATCGTGTGTGTCGTCCTTTCTTTGACAAGTTCGCTATCGTGTTCATCGATGATATACTTGTTTATTCCAGAAGCGAGGAAGATCACAAACAGCATTTGAGATTAGTGCTGGAAACTCTAAGGACAGAGAGGCTATACGCTAAATTCTCCAAGTGCGAATACTGGATTCGAAAAGTAACCTTCCTAGGTCACGTAGTAAGTGAGGAAGGCATACACGTGGACCCGTCCAAAATCAAAGCGATAGAGAACTGGTCCGCACCGAAGACGCCCATAGAAATCCGTCAATTCATGGGTGTTGCTGGCTATTATCGTTGATTCATCCAGAATTTCTCCAGAATTGCCAAACCCCTAACCACTCTGACTCAGAAAGGTGTACCCTTTTGTTGGAGTGAAAAGCAAGAAACTACATTCCAAACATTGAAGCGAACCCCGTGCAGCGCACCTATCCTGTCTCTGCCTGAAAGGACGGAGGACTTCGTTGTCTACTGTGATGCATCCAAACAGGGCTTAGGTTGTGTGCTTATGCAGTGAGGAAAGGTTATTGCTTATGCCACGAGGCAACTAAAGACACACAAAGCAAATTATACAACTCACGACCTGGAGTTAGGAGCAGTGGTCTTCGCATTGAAGATTTGGAGACATTACCTCTATGGAACCAAGTGCACGATCTTCACTGACCATAAAAGCCTGCAACACATCTTCGACCAGAAAGACTTAAACATGAGACAACGGCGATGGGTAAAACTACTATGTGATTATGACTGTGAAATACGCTACCATCTCGGCAAGGCCAATGTGGTGGCTGATGCCTCAGTCGAAAAGAGTACTCAGATCGCAGTGTGAAAGCACTTACTATGACCATCCATTCCCACTTATCCGCACAAATCGAAGAGGCTCAGCAGGAAGCCCTAAAACCAAAGAACGTGGCAGACGAAGCCTTAAGGGGGATGGATAAAAACTTAGAGATCAAGGGAGACGGAGTCTACTATTTAATGAACCGGATCTGGACCCCAAAGTTCGGTGGATATAGAGAGGTTGTCATGAACGAAGCTCACAAGACTAGATACTCCTTGACCCAGGACCGGATAAGATGTCCCTTGATGTCAAGAAACTATATTGGTGGCCAAACATGAAAGCAGAGATCGCTACCTTCGTGGGCAAGTGTCTGACTTGCGCCAAGGTGAAAGTCGAATATCAGAAGCCCTCCGGTCTGCTTCAACAGCTGGAGATACCTGAGTGGAAGTGGTAGAGGATTACCATGGATTTCATTACCAAATTACCCAAATCTCCGAGTGGCTACGACACCATCTGGGTAATAGTCGATCGATTGACGAAATCCGCTCACATCCTGCCAATCAAAGAAACTTTCAAGATGGAAAGACTCGCACAAATCTACATCCAGGAAATAGTCCGATTGCAAGGAGTGCCTATATCTATTATCTCCGATTGAGATAGTAGATTCACCTCGAGATTTTGGCAGTCCCTACAGAAAGCTCTTGGAACTAAGCTGGATATGAGTACAGCTTACCATCCTCAGATAGACGGAAAGAGTGAGAGAACCATCCAAACCTTGGAAGACATGTTGAGAGCATGTGTCATTGACTTCGATCAATCATGGGACACCCATTTTCCCTTGGTTGAATTCACCTACAACAATAGTTAACATACCAGTATCAAAGTTGCTCCTTTCGAAGAACTCTATAGCCGCAAGTGAAGATCCCCTCTGTGTTGGGTTGAGGTGGGTGACACACAACAACCCAAGGGGCAAGTACCCGATAGCACTCTCACTGGTCCATAAATCATCCGCAAAACCACTGAAATGATCATACAAATCCGGGAATGACTAAAAGCTTCACGAGATCGACAAAAGAGCTACGCCGATAAACGATGAAAACCCTTGGAGTTCCAGCTCGGAGACCGTGTTCTGCTAAAGGTCTCCCCCTGGAGAGGCATCATACACTTTGGAAAATGTGGGAAACTAAATCCAAGGTACATAGGACCATTCAAAATCCTTGCTAGGATTTGTCCCGTAGCCTACCAACTTCGTTTACCGCAGGAACTTAGCAATGTTCACCCTGTCTTCCACATTTCGAATCTCAATAAATGTCTATCTGAAGAAACCCTTGTGGTCCCTCTTGATGAAATTGAAATCAATGAAGACCTAAAATTCGTGGAAGAAACAATCGAAATCATGGACTGGGAGGTCAAACGAACAAAGCAACGTCGCATCCCGATAATGAAGGTTCACTGGAGTGCCAAGCGGGGACCTGAATTCACTTGGGAGCGCGAGGATTCAATGAAACAGAAGTACCCCCAACTTTTTCCAAATCCATGATTTGTATCTTTATTCTTGAATTTCATGACGAAATTCCCTCTAACGGGGAGTTGATGTAACAACTCGAAACTTTCATTCTGAACGATTCGTCAATTTTTATCAATGTTAAATTCGATTTCGTCACCTTTTAATGCCTTTTAAGGGTTTTTTTAGGCGTTCTAAGCTTAAGCACAGCCGGAAATGACATCGGGAATGAGTCAACACATTGTTCAGAGTCAAAATCGGGCTATACATCCTCCTGAGAGGTGTGTACGTCCGCACACATGGGTGTGTGGCCGCACACTCACCCCTATATATAGTGGGTGGCCCCTTCACTCGTTCCCTTTCTTTTGCATGCACTCTACTTTCTCTTTCTACTTTCACTCTCTAAAAATCTCATCCAAGAACACTCCAAAGGCCTAAAAAACATGAAGAACTCCATCATTTAGCTTGCTATATAGGTAAAACACCTAAATATAAGCCTGAAACTCTTCATGTTCTTCATGTTCTTCATCACGTGAAGGTGTACGGCCCAACACCTTCATATGGTGGTCGTACACACCTCAAAGACCCTCCAAAGTGGGAGTTTGACCCCCTATCTTCTAGCTCGACTTGATTCGAGCCTTGAAAACACTTAAAATTTGAATTTTAGAGCATAAACGAAGAGTGTACGGTCGCACACCCCTATGTACGACCGCACACCCACTCTGTACGGCCACACACTCTTGTGTGCAACCGTACACACACCCTGGCCGCACACCCACTCTATACGGCCGCACACCCACCTTTATGGCCTTACACCCACTTTAATGCACATAATTGGCCTTAAACTTGCAAAAATCACTAAGTGTGGGACCTAGAACACTTAGTAAAAGCATTTCCAAGACCTTAGGGTGGTTTTCCCGTCATGTTTAGTCATGAAATACCCTAATCTAATATGTATATGTGTTACCATATGTTAATAGGGTCCACTTGCATACGAAACATCAGTTGACACTCAACACTCATATCGATCGTACACTTAAATCCTACGCGAAACAGTGAGTTCATACCCCTACACTTTTCCGAGTTTTTCATGTTTTCAGGGCGGGGGGGAATACAAGTTAAACATAAAGGTTTTCATAACTTAAAATGTAATGTAATTACAAAAGTTCTCTATCAAACATTTAGATACAGTTATCCCTTTTGTAATATGCGGAGCATAAGGGACATTTTCTAATCATAATTGCATAGTTTTCAAAACAGTACCTGAACGCAACAAACTATTCAAACTATAATAGGTATAGTTTAAGATTTCATTACCAGTCTTACAGATTTAAACTTCATGCAAAGTCAAACATATAAACTATGTCAGATTTAGTTTATCCATTACTACGAATACAAACCTGGAGTATCTTGCTAAATAATTATTTTTGTATAATTATTTATACTCTACACCGTTACAAACGATTTCGAACTTGAGAACAACCGAACAACATGTAAACTAGTTAATATAGGATTGTGACACTTATCTGCGTTATGCCCCGCGGGGTACCAATAAATCCTCACCGGTAGTATAACCAGAGTCTCCTAGAGGGAGAGCGTGAAATTTGTGAATAGATCTATTCGGGACCGATAATCCCACACCTGAACTGCTAGCTACAGTTAGACGGGCACGCCTGGGGTGACAAATTTTGTAATCGTACGACGCCTACAGAAACGTCAAGGAGGTCACCGGTCATATTAGTATGGTTATACGACTCACAATAAGTATAAAATAACCATTGTTTATGAGCTTTCTTTCTTCTATAGTTTTATTTTAATTAATAAAACTACTTATCTACTTACTGGAGGGAATTCCAGGGACACAACCTTTGGTTTTATTTTAAGTAATAAAACTACTATACATACTAGTGGTAGCCAGGGTTTTCAAACATAACTTACATTACATACTGGTGGTAGCCAGGGTTTTCAAACAGAACTTACATTACATACTGGTGGTAGCCAAGGTTTTCGAACAAAACTAGTAACGACGAGATTTTCAAAACAAAATTTTCATTTTTCAACAACCATATTTTAAATATAAAACATTCTCAAAAGTGTTTCACAATAGTTATTAATCAAACATGTCCCCAAGATCATAAATCAAATCTCCTCTCGGTGTGTACGGTTCATGTCGACGCCTTCCCACGGCCCTCACTAGTACCTGAAACACCTAACACAACAATTGTAAGTAAAAATGCTTAATGAGATCCCCAAAATACTACATACAACACATACGCCACTCGAGGCTACTGTACGACCCTCCGGTAGATGTGTCTCAGCGGGACCCTCCAGTCCCGTAGCTCGTTGGACCCTCTGGTCCGGTCATAGCTTGTTGGGCCCTCCGGTCCGGTCTATACAATTATATATCATACATACATCACATAGCACATAATCTCACACATGGAACACAATCTCATACATAGCACATAAGACCTTTCAGTCAACTCATAATACCACTCTAGGTAACGTATAGTGAGAAGACTTAGCTCGTGTAACTCGGAAATCTCGGTCTCCGTGAAATAGGATCTAGCCTCCGCCTAATCATACGAAAATAAACACTCGGAATCAACATAATTTCCAAGACTAGACCATTCCCTCCCTTAGCACTATTAGGAGGGTAAAAGACCATTTTACCCCTCTCAAGGCTCAAATACTCTAAAGTTGATCAAACCCTAAAAGTCAACAAAAGTCAACGGTCAACCCTTTAACCAAACTCGTCGAGTGCACAATTGTGACTCGGCGAGTTCAGTCATGAACTCACGTCCTCAAAACCCCGAATGACTCACTAAGTCACTTCCCCAACTCAGCGAGTTACCATCTGCGTGATTTATGGGGGAAACTCATCTTACTCGCCGAGTCTGTTCTTGGACTCGGCGAGTTCAAGCCATGATCAAACTCAAATGACCTTCAGAGGTCAGATCTGCTCCTCTAATCCATAGATCTAACCTCCCCAAGCTCAATAAACACGTAAAGGTTCGAACTTGATACACATGCAACGTCCAAATGGCACTACTTGATGATTTGGTCCTAAATACAACACTCTTAGTTCATTTATACCATAACCCAATATAAAGCAATATGGATAACCTTCTCTGGGCCACTATGGGTCTAGATCTGAAGTCTAAACATGATAAGGGACCTTATTCTCAACAAATCAACCCCATAAAGGGCATAGAAAACCCTAGATCCATGGATGCTTTAACAAAACAGAAAGGGGGGTTGATTTGCTACCTCAAAGATGATGCCCTCTGCTTGAAATCCACAAATATGCAACCTACTTGGCCTCCTCCAAGTTGGAATCAACTTCTTCTTGCAAAATAATCGCACAAAGGTCCAATAATAGCTTCTTCTCTATCACAAATGCTCAAACACGATAGGGGTTTCTCTCAAGGGTCTGGTAGCCGCAAATGGTGGCTATAAGCCCCTTTAAATGGTTCTCAAACCCCGAGGATTAGGGTTTCATTAAACAGCATGGAATCACTGAGTCCACGAATGGACTCGCCGAGTCCACCATTAAATCAGTCTGACCATCCGCGCTCCTACTCGGCGAGTCTGAGCGCCTACTCGCCAAGTCTCTCTCCAAAACCTCAATATTAAAGCATAAATAAGATACTTGGGAGTCCGGATGTTACAATTCTCCCCCACTAGAATCAGACTTCGTCCTCGAAGTCTCATCTCGCACTCCGGTACCCAAGTCAGCTTGGACCCCCTCCGATGTTGCCACTGGACCTGCACCAGGGGCACTTCTTTGTTCCTCAGAACCTTGATCTTCCGATCCAAGATTGCGATCGGATTTTCTGCATAATTCAGACTCACGTCCACCTGGATATCCTCTAATGGTACCACTGCCGACTCGCCGGCTATACACTTCCTCAGCTGCGATACGTGGAATGTATCATGAATCTGGTCCAACTCTGCAGGTAACTCCAAACAATATGCTACTGATTACCCTAAACGGCCCAATATACCGGAGCCCCAGCTCGCCCCTCTTCCTGAAATGGATCACTCATTTCCAAGGAGACACCTTCAGGAGCACAAAATCCCCGACTTGAAACTCGAGCTCTGACCGACGCCTATCCGCGTAACTCTTATGGTGACTCTGAGCAGTCAATAACCTCTGTCTGACCTGTTGTATCTTCTCTCTCGTTTGAAGCACTATCTCTGTACTACCCATCACACGTTTCCCTACCTCACCCCAGCAAATGGGGGTCCGACACCTCCTTCCATATAACACCTCAAAGGGTGGCATACCAATGCTCGAATGATGGCTATTGTTACAAGACAACTCAGCCAATGGCAAATACGTGTCCCAACTCCCGCCGAAATCCAGCACATATGCCCGAAGCATGTCCTTGAGCGTCTGAATCGTCGGCTCACTCTGTCCGTCAGTCTGTGGGTGGTATACGGTCCTAAAATGCAGCCTCGTACCTAATTCCTCATGAAATTTCTTACAGAATCTGGAAGTGAATCTCACATCTCGATCTGAGACAATCGAGATCGGTACTCCATGTCGCGATACCACCTCCCAAATGTACAACTCTGTCAGCCTCTCCACGGAAGATCTCTCACTGATGGCAAGGAAGTGGGCGCTCTTCGTCAACCTGTCCACAATCACCCAAATTGCATTGACACCCCTGGCAGTCCTCGACAATTTTGTGATAAAATCCACGGTGATCTATTCCCACTTCCACTCGGGAATCTCTAACGGCTGCAATTTACCAAGCGGACGCTGGTGCTCGGCCTTAACCTTGCGATAGGTCAAGCACCTTTCTACGAACCATGCAACATCCCTCTTCATACAGAGCAACCAATACTCCTTCTTCAGGTCCAAATACATCTTAGTGACCCCGGGTGGATCGAGAACTTCGATTTATGTGCCTCCTCCATCAAGACGGTATGCGTTCCACCCACAAACGGTACCCAAACCCGACCATGAAAGGTCATAAGTCCTCGACTATCGATAACAAACTCTGATACCTACCCAATCACTCGCTCCCTCTTGCGGTTCTCTGGTCTCACGACCTCCGCCTGGGACCCTCGAATGGTGTCCCACACAGGAGTCATCACTGTCAATCTCATGCAAACATGTCATATCGGGGCGCCCTCCACCCTACGACTCAGGGCATCGGCTACAACATTAGCCTTACCCGGGTGGTACAGGATCTCGCAATCGTAATCCTTCACCACATCCAGCCATCTCCTCTGGCGCATATTCAGGTTGGGCTGATCCATCAAGTACTTGAAACGCTTGTGGTCCGTGTATATAGTACACTGAACCCCGTATAGATAGTGATGCCAGATCTTGAGAGCGAACACTACTTCCCCTAATTCCATATCGTGGGTGGGATACCTCGACTCATAAGGTTTCAGCTGCCTCGATGCATATGCTATCACATGCCCCCTCTGCATAAGCACCGCTCCCAACCCTGATATCGATGCATCACAGTATACCACAAAATCCTCTATCCCTTTCGGGAGTGCGAGCACTAGAGCTTTGCACAATCTCTGGCGAAGTGTCTTAAATGAGGTCTGTTGCTCCGGTCCCCATGAAAAAGCAACACCTTTCCGGGTCAACTTGGTGAGTGGCACGACAATCTTAGAGAAATCCCTGATAAATCTTCGATAATAACCAGCCAACCCAAGGAAACTCCTGATCTCGGTAGGTGACCTTGGCACCTCCCAACTCATCACCGCCCCAATCTTTTCCGGATCGACCAATATCCCCTTCTAGTTAACGAGGTGCCCTAGGAACTGCACCTCCCATAACCAAAAATCACACTTGGAGAATTTGGCGTAAAGCCTCTCCGATCTCAAAACTCCGAGGATCTCCCTCAAATGCTCCTCATGCTGCTCTCTGGATCTCGAATACACCAAGATATCATTGATGAATACGATCACCGAACGATCCAACATCGACCTGCACACCCTGTTCATGAGATCCATGAACGCTGCTGGTGCATTGGTGAGCCCGAAGGGCTTCACCACGAACTCGTAATGCCCATAACGAGTCCTGAAAGTTGTCTTCTGGATATCTTCATCTCGAACCCTCACCTGATGATATCCCGACCTCAAGTCTATCTTGGAGAACCAAGACGCTCCCTGGAATTGATCGAACACATCGTCGATCATTGTTAACGGATAATAGTTCTTGACCGTCAACTTGTTCAACTCTCAGTAATCAATACACATCCGGTGTGAACCATCCTTCTTCTTGACAAAAGGATCAGCGCTCCCCAAGGTGAGCTACTCGATCCGATGAACCCCTTTCTCCGCAGCTCCTGAAGCTGCGAGGATAACTCCAGCATCTCGGGCGGCGCAATGCGATAGGGTGCCTTGGCAATAGGTGCCGCCCCTGGCACCAAGTTGATACAAAACTCCACATGCCTCTCGGGAGGCACACCCGACAACTCCTCGAGGAAAACATTAGGGAACTCCCGCACAATCGAGACCTCATCAATCGACCTTGGCCTCCCAATGGCCACTCGCGTGTCCATCACATAAGCCACAAATCCCCTATAGCCCTACTGCAAACTTTGCCTCGCCCTAGCAGCCGAACAAAATGCTGAGTCAGGACGGGTACCCTCACCGTACACCTTAAGTACTCCCCCACTAGGGTCTCGAATCGTCAACATCTGACACTCGCAGTCTATAATAGATCCAAATTGGCTCAACCAATCCATGCCTACTATGACACATACGTCCCCCATCGCAATTGGGACAAGATCAATCGGGAACCCCACACCGAAGATCTCAAGTCTACATCCCCGTATCACCTCCGTGGCATACACTGTCGCTCATTAGCTATAGAAACTCGTAGAGATCGACTCAAGCCCTCTCGACAAATACTGATATGAAGACTAAAAGCTAACGACACAAAAGATCAACTCGCACCCGAGTCAAATAGCACTAAGGTAGGTACATAATTCACAAGAAAAGTACCTACGCATAACATGATATAAGCATAATATCTCAGACTCAAATAAATAGAGAGAAGAATACATACCAGCCACAACGTCGGGTGTTGCACGGACCTCCTCCGTTCTCAACTGGAAGGCCCTCCCATGAGCCTTTGGCGCCTCAGCCTTCACTGGCCGAATCTCGGTAGCCCTAGCCGTAGGCGAAGATCCCTGCTGTAGCTGAGGGCACTCGGCCTTCCGATGGCCGATCTGGTTGCAATTGAAGAAAACAGAGAATCCCTTGGGGCAATCCCTCGCAATATGCCCCTCCTTCCCGCACTTGTAGCATACCCCTGCCCTGCACGACCCCTCGTGACTCTTGCTGCACTTCCTACAAGTGCGGCCCTTCGCGTTCCCAGATCTCGAATCAGCGGGCTTAGCCCGCTTGGCTGCCGGCTAAGACTGAGCCAGCCACCGATCCATCCTATGTGACTCGGCCTCCTCCCTGGCCTGAGTCTCCAACTCAATCTCCCTCTTCCGGGCATTTTCCTGGAGCTCAGCAAATGTCCGGTAAGTCGAGTTCGCCACGAACTCACGAATATCTCTCCTCAGAACACTCAGATACCGGCTCATGCGAGCCTGCTCAGGGCTAAACATCGTCATCTCATGAAACTTCCTAGTAACAACTATGACATAATCAGTACCCTGCTTGAGGGTCAAGAACTCCTGAATCAACCGTTCCCTCTCCACCGGGGGAACATACTCGTCTCTGAACATGGCGGTGAACCTCTCCCAGGTCACCTCATAAATCTCTGCCAGAGTGAAGCTCGTCGTCACGAACTTCCACCAATCCATCGCTCCCAAGCGGAGCTGGTTTAGAGCGAACCGTACTCTCAAGTGCTCTAGACAAGAAAACGTATAGAAACACCCCTCGATGTCAGAAATCCATCTCATCATAGCAATTGGGTCCTGCATCCCATCGAACTATGGTGGCTTTATGTTGCTGAATTCCCAAAACAACAACGAGTCACCTCCCTAAGGTCTGGCAGCAGCAACAGTAGCAGTAGTTGTAGCAACCGCAGCCTCAGTCACTGCTGCATACCGCTCGTCAAAGGTCTCAATCAATGTGGTCTTGATGTCCCCGAACATCTCTGGAATCTCAGTTCGGATGGCAGCAGCCACCTCCTCATGAATCAATCGATGGATCTCCTCGTCGCTAACAACACTGCTCCCAGGTGTGTGTCATGTCTTAACCATGATGTCTCTGAAATACAACATAAAAATATCAGAGACTCGATCGAGCATACTCGCACTCGATAACGCAACCCTAATCGTCCTCCAATCCAAAGGATTCTTACTTGGACTGCTCACTGATCCGGCGTCTTCAGTAGTACGGGCCCTATACTACTGACCACACCGCATCAGCATTCACCCCAAGTCCCCCTCCTTGGATCCCGGATCACAAGTGCTCTACTCTTGCTATGTAGTGGCTACCCTCCGACACACCTCTCATGATCCCCTAACTGCTACCTACTCACTCTCAAGGCATCTCATAGCAGCAGTAATCTCCTAGGCTAAGGCATCACAAATCAGGCCACTCTAGTCCTAATATGAATGCCTAGCCCACTCTAGCATGCATAACATAATATATCATATAACACATAATGTAAGGGTATTTTGGGGATTCACCGTTCGGGCGTTGGCTGACCGTACACACTGCTCTGCTCTTCCCTTTTAAAACCTTTTACTCTTTCAAAAACTTGTTTTATTTTTTAAAAAATCTCTCAAATCCTCAGTTGGAGTTCAAATACGCCCAAAGGTGCATCCGAATCCCTCAAACCAAGGCTCTGATACCAACTTGTAACAACGAGATTTTCAAAACAAAATTTTCATTTTTCAACAACCATATTTTAAATATAAAACATTCTCAAAAGTGTTTCACAATAGTTATTAATCAAACATGTCCCCAATATCATAAATCAAATCTCCTCTTGGTGTGTACGATTCATGTGGGTGCCTTCCCACAGTCCTCGCTAGTACCTGAAACACATAACACAACAACTATAAGCATAAATGCTTAGTGAGATCCCCAAAATACTACATACAACACATACACCACTCGAGGCTACTGTACGACCCTCCGGTCGATGTGTCTCAGCGGGACCCTCCAGTCCCGTAGCTCGTTGGACCCTCTAGTCCAGTCATAGCTTGTTGGGCCCTCCGGCCCGGTCTGAATCGTTGGACCCTCCGGTCTGGTCTATACAATACATCACATAGCACATAATCTCACACATAGAACACAATCTCATACATAGCACATAAGACCTTTCAGTCAACTCATAATACCACTCTAGGTAACGTATAGTGAGAAGACTTAGCTCGTGTAACTCGGAAATCTCGGTCTCCGTGAAATAGGATCTAGCCTCCGCCTAATCATACGAAAATAAACACTCGGAATCAACATAATTTCCAAGACTAGACCATTCCCTCCCTTAGCACTCTTAGTAGGGTAAAAGATTACCCCTCTCAAGGCTCAAATACTCTAAAGTTGACCAAACACTAAAAGTCAACAAAATTCAACGGTCAACCCTTTAACCAAACTCGCCGAGTGCATAATTGTGACTCGGCGAGTTCATTCATGAACTCACATCCTCAAAACCCCAAATGACTCACTGAGTCACTTCCCCAACTAACAGACTCGGCGAGTTCAAGCCATGCTCAAACTCAAATGACCTTCAGAGGTCAGATCTGCTCCTCTAATCCACAAATCTAACCTCCCCAAGCTCAATAAACACGTAAAGGTTCGAACTTGATACACATGCAACGTCCAAATGGCACTACTTGATGATTTGGTCCCAAATACAACACTCTAAGTTCATTTATACCATAACCTAATATAAAGCAAGATGGATAACCTTCTCTGGGCCACTATGGGTCCATATCTGAAGTCTAAACATGATAAGGGACCTTATTCTCAACAAATCAACCCCATAAAGGGCATAGAAAACCCTAGATCCATGGATGATTTAACAAAACAGAAAGGGGGGTCGATTTGCTACCTCAAAGATGATGCTCTCTGCTTGAAATCCACAAATATGCAACCTCCTTGGCCTCCTCCAAGTTGGAATCAACTTCTTCTTGCAAAACAATCCCACAAAGGTCCAATAATGGCTTCTTCTCTCTCACAAATGCTTAAACACGATAGGGGTTTCTCTCAAGGGTTTGGTAGCCGCAAATGGTGGTCTTGGTGCCTTAGACCCTTGAGTATGGTAAGGATAACTCACCTCGCAATTGTCAAATTGAAAGATAAGCTCAAACTCTCGGATCACCGCTACAAACTCCTCGACCTATATTCACCATAGAACCATACTCATAAATTTCCAACTTCCCAAAATGCCCCAGAAGTCAAAGAGTCAACCCTTGGTCAAAGTCAAAGTCAACAATCCATGTTGACCCGACTCGTCGAGTGCAGTCACTGACTCGTCGAGTCCTTCTAGAACTCGAGTAGTCGTGAAAACCCCCCACTGACTCGTCGAGTTTCCTTGCAACTCGCCGAGTCCAAGCATGTCCAAATGTTAGGAAAACCCAAGTTGACTCGCTGAGTCACCCCACTGACTCGTTGAGTCCATTAGAAGTCCTTGCACGACAATCTTCATCAGACTCGCTGAGTTGGCCATGCAACTCGTCGAGTCCCTTCAGTCCATTATCCATTAAGATGCTTTTTAAGCCATGTTAAAGTCCCATATTGCAGATCCAGCTTCCCAAGGCATGTTTATCACGTAAAGTTGCAAACTTTACGTGCATGCAAGGCTCATAATGTCAAAACCAAGCTTGAAATGGAGTTTTACACTTAAGGAGAGGCTTATATTTGCTAAAGCTGAAAGCTTTATGGACTTAGAGACCAAAGAGAGTTCATGTCTGAATTTACAACTTCATATCCTAGCTCATACCCAAGAATAGCTTCTTAATATGCTAGAAAAGCCCAAATCTTTATCCCAATGAGATCTAGAATGAAATGAGGTCAAGGAAACGACTTGATACCTTCCAAAAGATGCTAACTGAGGTAGATTTCAGATCCCCACATGTTCCTTGCTTGTAGCCACTTGCTCGTCAAGATCTCCTTACTAATATCCACCTTCCAAAGCTTGAAACACACAAGAATGAAGCACACACACGCATTAGGGTATGTTGGACTCTCAAGAGGCTGCAGGGGGCTAAAAGAGGCTTATGATCCTTTAAATAGGGTGCAAAACCGCGAAAATTAGGGTTTCATCCTCCATCTCCTACTCGTCGAGTCCTATCTTGGACTCGGCGAGTAGGTTACTTAAACACGTGACCCAATCCGCTTCTACTCGACGAGTTAGGGCATCCAATTCATCGTGTAGACCTTGCAATTTATGAAAATTAAAGCCATAAAGTTATCATGAAAGTCAAGGCGTTACACAATGTTTCATATTTTATATTCATAAATGAATATTTGAATAGAACATATATATATATATATATATATATATATATATATATATATATATATATATATATATAAGTCATTTTTATTCTATTCATATTTGAATAATGTATATATGACAACAAATTATGTTGTATTCATATGTGAATGTAAAATATATAGCTTAGTTTTGTTTGTGCTTAGAAGTAAACAAAACATATCAAAACAAAATTATCTTCAATATTTTCATTTTCTGTTTTATTTTTAAGTAAAATCTCATCTAAATGGTGGCAATCACATATGAATAAAGTTAATCAGATCTAAATAGAATATCAAATATATTTACCTTTTTCATTGTTTTTTGTTTTTTGTTTATATGTCTGTGTGTGTGTGTGTGTGTGTGTATATATATATATATATATATATATATATATATATATATATATATATATATGCTTCACTCTTGGTGTTGTTTCTGTAAGAGTAAGTTGTAAGAGTAAGTAGTTAATATTAGCACAACATAAGCGAAATGTAAAGTAACGTTTATATTTTAACAGAAAAGTTGTGCATATTTATAAAAAATGATGAGAATATGTAAAATCATTTATGTATTAACTAATAATTGATGATTATTACAAAATTTTCAAGTAAATTAACTAATAATGAATGAGGATTACGAGAATGAACGAGGATCATAAAATTTGAAGTAAACAACCTAGTTTGAAGAATGAACCGTGTGAGTAGAAATTTTTTAGTTCTAAATCAACTAATAATGAACGGCGATTACGAAAAATTTCAAGTATTCAAGTGATAAGTTTAGAAACATTACAAATCGTTAAAAATTGAAGAAAAAATGCCGAGGATTACCTTTCATAGTCAACAGAGAGGAAATGGTTTCGTTTAGGTTTTAGTTGGAAGACATTTTTCTTCGATTTGTTCTTCGCGATGTTGAGAATGCTTTCTGTGATTGAATCCCTACAAATGGTTTTCGTGTTATGGGTAAACGACGATGTGTTCGAAGAGGGAAATGATGGTTTTGCTGTCGAGATTTGAAGTGCGATAAAATTACTAAAGTGCCCTAACAATTTAATGTTTTTGGATTATTTACAAGTAAAATTACTCAAGTGCCCTCACAATTTAATGTTCGAAGAGGAAAATGATGGTTTTGTTGTCGAGATTTGATGTGCGAGAATGGTTCCCCCGTTCTCAACATTTTTTTCTCAATTGAACCATCATCTCTCGCTCTCTCTCTCTCTCTCTCTCTCTCTCTCTCTCTCTATATATATATATATATATATATATATATATATATATATATATATATATATATATATATATATATATATATATATATATAAGACTAGAGCAATGTTATTGATGTAAATAAAAACTAGCTCTTTTTTTATATTTTGAATTTCTGTAATACATAGAACAAACTTCATTGTAGATGGTGTTTTATTTCATGTTATTGGTATTCATCTTTGCTACTTTTGGTCTTTTAGCAATTCTTAATCTTTATATTTAATATCTTAAATAAAAAATTTCTATAAAATGTCATTGTATTTTTTTTTTTTTTGTCAAATATGCGGTTTTTTTAAACCAAAGTAGTGTATTCTAAATTTTTTTTACCAAAATAGTGTGATTTTAAAAAGGGAAAATGAAACATATAGCCTACGAACTTTTTAGGGTTTACCCTTTTAGTCATTAAATTTTTTTTATGGTTTATGAGGAAACTAAGTTATGGATAACCTGTTTTTTTAGACTATTTACTTATTTTAGCCGATTTGGATAATAGATAGATCAAACTTGTGCCACACCCATCTCTCTCTCTCAAAAAAAAAACTTTTGAGCTATAATCATCGGTTACTTTGACATAACTCAATTTTCAGTTCGATTCATGTGCATTTTCTCCAAAAGTTTGTAATCAGATTGTACAACGTAATCCTCTGAGCATTTCTCACAAACCCACTGCTTATTATTGATGTGTTTCCTCAGAAAGTTCTTTTTCATCCCGACGAGATCTCCAAGCGTGTGGCAAGGGTCATGGTGTAAACTTTTGGGTCCAGGACACACGAAAACCTTTTTCTTCACCTCCGGTGAATCCTTTTTTAACAACTTCCAAAAGTTTGTAATCAGATTGATGTGTTTCCTCAGAAAGTTCTTTTTCATCCCGACGAGATCTCCAAGCGTGTGGCAAGGGTCATGGTGTAAACTTTTGGGTCCAGGACACACGAAAACCTTTTTCTTCACCTCCGGTGAATCCTTTTTTAACAACTTCCATGGCACCTTGTGACGCCTCCGGTGCATCTAAAGATCTTGATCTCACTGTAGTAGCAACGGGGTGTTTGGTTGGTGTTTGTTTGACAAAACAGATGGACGAGGGTGGTTGGAGTGGTGTTTTGCGTCGGCAGTGGGTGGCAGCCCCCACTGTTGGGTCTTTTTGCTTCGGTCAATAGAAATGAGGGAAGGAACGGAGGCGATGGTTGGTTGTCGGAATTCCTTATGTAAGTCGATACAATATCAAATGAAAATGGTGGTGGGTGTGGTTAGTCCAAGGAAGATGCAGACACGGATTTGAACAAGTTTCATCCATTTGTGTATAACACTTCTGGTCAAGTGACAAAAGCAACTTACTTTACAAGCTTGTTGGAGAGGTTTGACTTTCAAATCCAAATTAGAGAGAGAGAGAGAGAGAGAGAGTTGTGGGCCCCTCTTATTATTATTAATTATTAAAATGTAAAATACGTGAGCTGTCATAAGGGGTAACCGAGTTACCCCTTCGTTCTTTTCAAAAAGGACGCTTTAGACCCGACACAATCAACTTTGTTCCCTTAAAAAACACAAAAATAACATTAGGGACTGAATGAGTCAACCGTAATAAGTTCTTGGATTATATGTTCATTTTCCCTTTTAAAAATACGTATCGTTTAGATTAAATTTCAAAGTAAAATAAAAAAGAATACAAATTGAATTATCAGAGTTATTATCTTTTTTCCTTTTTGTTTATATTTATGTAATTTTGTTACTTTATATATATATATATATATATATATATATATATATATATATATATATATATATATATATATATATATATATATATATGTGTGTGTTCAGGTTTATTTGAGACTATTCTAATTTTGTGAGACGGTGAGATCAAATCTAAAAATAATTTTAAAATGCAAAAAAATGGAGAAATCCAAAAATTCTTTTTTTAAATATTATTTTCGGAACTTGAATTAACTAAAAAAATAAAAAATTTTAAAAAATCCGTTTTTTTTAAAATACGTAAAATATTCTAATAGAATATTAATCTGTACATATTCTAAAAAATAATTTTAAAATGCAAAATAAATGGAAAAATCTAAAAAAAAAGTTTTAAATATTATTTTTGGAACTTGAATTAACTAAAAAAATAAAAAATAAAAAAAATCTCGTTTTTTGTACATATTCTAAAAAATAATTTTAAAATGCAAAATAAATGGAAAAATCCAAAAATTCTTTTTTTAAATATTATTTTCGGAAATTGAATTAACTAAAAAAAACAAAAAAAATGCGTTTTACGGTTTCACTAAATTAGACTGTATCACATGAACCTAATATATATATATATATATATATATATATATATATATATATATATATATATATATATATATAATAAAAATTTTATTAGAAATATTAACATGTCACCCTTATTAACGATGTGACCCTTATTAGCGGCTGGAACTTACAGCCGTCAACACCTAAAAAAATTTAAAAAAAAAAATTAAAAAAAAAAAAAAAAAAAAAAAAAAGGAAAAAAATCCGGATATAAACAAAATAAAAAGGTAGTTACCATATTTATTAAAAGAAAATATAG
This sequence comes from Lactuca saligna, assembly GCF_052625555.1. Lineage (NCBI taxonomy): Eukaryota > Viridiplantae > Streptophyta > Magnoliopsida > Asterales > Asteraceae > Lactuca > Lactuca saligna. Next base: position 88,776,394 of record NC_136424.1, on the reverse strand, counting down.
AAAATATGATACATGTTTTACGACCGGAAACCCGTATTACCGGTCACATAAGGATGAGCGGTTGTGCAGTCTTAAATTAGGAGTTGGGACTGCATGTTCCCCTATTCATACGTCCAATCTCTCTCTCTCTCTCTCTCCAGTTGTGTCAAGTACTTATCTGCGGTTACTGTTCAGGTAAATCAATAACTCGTTGTGCGGCTGTTGTTGATTTCTCCGGTAACTTCCGGCGAAGTAGCTTGACTTATCGTAAAATCACTTAAAATCAAGCTAATTAATATTTGGAACTGTAGTGATGTTGGATCTTAATCTGAGCATTGTTCACGAAGACTTGGTGACGGATTTTCGAGGGGATGTGGAGGAATCAGCCACTTCAAATTCATCGGTAGTGAATACAGAAGGTTGTAATTCCAGTAATGTCGTTGAGGGCGGCGACGAAGACTCCGTTTCTGCTATCGGTGATGAAGACAGCTTCCATTGCTTCAATTTTGACATCTTAAAGGTTGGGGACACTGGTGCTCTGCTCAGCAACAGTAACGATGAGGATCGAACAAGTCAGACTCAGGCTCAGACCCGGTCCGAGTTCGTGACTCGGTCACTTTTTCCGATGAGTCATGGCGGAGGAAGTTTCAATCAAGGGAAGCAGGTGAATTCCTTGTTGTTATTCCCTAATAATAACGAGTTGCAAGAGATGAGATCGATACCAGTACAACATCAGAAGCCGACTATACAACAAAATCAAGTCGGGAAGAAGAGTAGGAGGGGACCTAGGTCTAGAAGCTCACAATACAGAGGAGTTACCTTCTATAGAAGAACTGGTAGATGGGAATCGCATATCTGGTTAGTTCCTGAGTTTGATTTTATCTTTGTTAATTGTTTTTGACATTTCTGTACGTAGCTTTCGTTCTAAATTATTCCTGTACACCAATGTGTTTGATGTAGGGATTGCGGGAAACAAGTCTATTTAGGTAATAAGGATTAATTGATTGGCCACCTAATTCTTTCCCCTTTTAGTAACAAATACTTGCTTGTTCTTCTTCAAACATCTGACCAATTTTGATTGATTTTGATATTTGTTTCTTTAGGAGGATTTGACACTGCTCATTCTGCAGCTAGGTATACAATCTGATGTTAATTTTCACATCTTCCTTGTAACCTTTTCTCGTTATACTCTTCAAGCTTATCAACGGAGTTTAATTGTTGATTGTTGTGATATCCAGAGCCTATGATCGAGCCGCTATCAAATTTAGGGGTGTTGATGCCGACATAAATTTCAATCTCTGTGATTATGAGGAAGACATGAATCAGGTTTTCATCACAACTGATAACCTAATCGATTCAATTCAACAATCAACCTCTTTGTGTTTACTTTGTTCTTCTTGTATTATTATAGCAGATCAAGAATCTTTCCAAAGAAGAATTCGTGCACTTACTAAGGCGCCATAGCAATGGGTTTTCAAGGGGAAACTCAAAGTACCGAGGTGTGACCATGAACAAATTTGGAAAAGGGGAGACTTTTTCTGCATCTCATTTTGGTAAATCTCACAGATTTTTATTTTTATTTTTTAAATTTCAACGAAACTCAACTTTCTGTGTAATATGATGCAGGAAACAATCACAATCTGGATTTAAACTTGGGAATCTCAACTCCTACAAGTCTCGGAAAGACTTCTACTAGGAATGGAAACTTAGATCATATGCAGCTGAATCATGGCTTTCATGACATTAGGAGATTACAGGTAACAATTTCGTTCCACAAAACAAAGCAAATTGTTTTTCATTCCAACGGGATAAAAAAACAATTAACTTTCATATAACAGACAGATAACGGAGCTACAACGACGCTTAAAGGTCTACCAATGATTTCTGATCATCGTCCACCATGGTCAGCCGTGCATCCTACCTTCATACCCAACCATGAGGTTAATTAATTATCTTTTATGTAAATTTTTAGTTTCATATGAATTGTGTTTTACAGTTGTTATAATTAATTTAGATATTTATTAAAGTTGAATTATTTACAGGTTGGAACAAGAAATAACGGAATGATTAATGGAGGGTGTTTTCAGGGACCCACCAACTGGGCATGGCAATTGCATGGTCAGAGTCAAATCCCAACCACATTTTTGACTGCAGCATCATCAGGATTCCCATCTCCGGCAGCCACAAACTCTTTGGATTACTACTACCAGATAAGGCCGCCGCCATCCCCGCCACCAGCACCACCACCTACCCCATAATTTCCGGTGATTCTTTTGAAATTTTGGATTGTTTCGGTTTCCACATACATACACATCACCGAATAATTATCTAGCTTCTTTCAATTTTGGATTGGTTGCCATGCCAGGTATTTGTGTTAGTTGTATGTTATGCATTAAAAGTTGTACATAAGCTTTTATTTAAATAAAGGGGATGCGATCATCCGTATTGCCACATTTTGCTTGTTTATTTGGCCAATGGATAACTCGAAAGGTCAAGTTGAAGGTTAATTGGACAGGGATTTGCCACGACTACTCTTTTTAATCTATGAATGAATTATATTGTTCGTCCCTTAATATATTTGAATTTGCAATTTTACTCCCCATTTTGTTTTTATTTGATGTTCTAGTAGGGTTTTTGGTCCATGTTTAAAATAATATTACTATTTTTATGCTAACTATGAATGTTATTTTTGTAATTTTGCTCCTAAAACTATATCATTTTTTCTGGAATACTGATAAAAAAGTTACAAAAACCTCAAGTAAGACCAAAATTGCGTAAGAGGATATTTTTGGATCAAAATTGAAAAACCAGCTATAGTCAGGTACCAAAATGGCATTTTTTTTTATTTCTAGCGTAAATGACAATGAAGTATGTTTCGTGTGAAGGTTTATTTTGGGTTGTATGTTTAAAATGTGTATTTAAGTGTTTATAAGTTAAAATTTAGTTGTTAAAGGTGATAACATATAAAATGAAAAACAATTTTTATTTGATTTTAATATTCACATGGAAAGATATAATATTTAATGTTAACCTGTATCTGGTTATTCATTTTCAATGACACAAAGTGAGGGAATATTGTCAATGAAATCCGATGTTATCCACGCTGCGCTGATCTAGATTGAAAACTTAGTTTAAGGGAAAAACAATCCTGACATCTCAAAACAAAAATTATTATATTTAATTGGAGAAAACAGGTGTTATATATATTAGGAAGGTTGAATATACATGTAGTTTTACACACACTTTAGAAAACATAAAAAGACAGTATTTAAAACACATGTTCAAACAATCAAACTTGTAGTTATCAATTAATTTTACACAATGACTATTATAGAATATAGATAATCTTACAAAGAGTGAACCCGTTTTTTTCAGACTATATACAAGAATACAAGATGTATTTGTGTTAAAAATAATTAATTAAATTCTATTTGAGTAATTGACAGGTTTAAAAATATATTTTAGTAATAACAAAATAAAACTAAATATTATTGCTATTTTGGAATAATGACCAGATGAAAGTTTATAAAAAACAGAGACTTTATTTTGGTTTAATACAATCTGAAAATAAAATTAATGTATTTATTTGTAGGGAAATAATTGATCCAAAATAACAACCAATAACACTTAGAGTCTATAAGAAGTAATGATAGTGGGGGACACCAAAAGAAAAATCACCAAGTTAGATGGTATTTATAACATCAGACGTTGTAGTTGACAACAGGAACACGATATAATTAAGTGACACACATTGAATATAGAGACTATTAAAAAATAAAAATAAATAAAATAAATAAAAAAAAAAAAGAGTTTTCTCACAAGACATCCTAAATAATTGCTAAAAATCACTTGAAGCAGCAAACTTTACCTCCAATAGATGAAATAGTTTTTAGCCTCCTTACCTTTTTTAATGAAATGCAATTTTAATTTAGTCTCGTAACGTTTTTTGTTAATGCAATTTGAATTGTATTAATTTTTTTCATAATTTTTTTTATTTTAAAAAAAATGTGGGATGAGATGGATATAAAAATAAGTATTCCATATATGGTATGGAGGTGAAAGATACACCCTCAGCAAAGAGACTGTGTTATACTCTTATTTCACCTTTAATCTTTTATTATGGGCCACGTAATTCTCTTCCTCCATCTTTTACCCGTTCTTTCAAACCACATTATACATTTATACCCCTCTTTCAGCAATGTAAACGTTCTAAACTTCTAATGCATGGTATAAAAGTGAAAAGAAAACACACAAGGGAGAAGAAGGGGAGGGAGATGAGAGGGAAAGAGGCAACCGACAACGAGTGTGAAAAGCATGGGATCAGACCTAGGCATAATGTGCCCGTTGGATATGTTATAGGCCATGTGGTATACTCTCAACGAGGCAGGTCGTAGTTGAGCTGGCCACGAACAACGGTCGTGCACACCACCCTGTTGTTTCGTGGCCGGTCGTTTTTGTGTAGCCTCGTGTTCGGAATAACAAAAGCAAACGCCCAATAAGATTGCGGCCAACTTTGACCAACTGTTTAGCCGTTCAATGGCTAGTTTATTTAAATAAAAAAAATAATAAACAAAAATTTAACCAATTTATTTACTTATAAATATCACACTTTTACCCATTATTTTTTACATCATTCTTTTCTTTCTCTATACACAAACTACACACTACAACTTCACAATCAAAAACCATGGATCCCAACCAAAATACCCCTCCAAACTATAGAAATCGCAACCCAATAACGTTTTTGCGTTAGATATAACCCCTCGCCAATTCCCGATTATAGACTCACCTCAATGCGGTTTTGTCAAATTGCTTCAAACCGGTTCTCCTATCCAACAAACACCACTTTTTCAATAACAATATCAACATTTTCCGACCTTCCAACAACAACAAATCCAGCAACAATACCAACAATTTCAACAATTCCAACACTACAACAACTCCAACAATAAGCATCACAAACCACAATAGCCACCAATTTCACAACCACCACTTTCATCAGATTTTTTTCAGAAACGCAACCTTCACCACCACCTCAACCAAAAAAAAAAAAAAAAATTGGGCCGACCCTCCACCATCCAAGAACGGGTCCCATTGACTAAAGACGAAGAAGAAAAGTTAGCGGATGTATGGGTGTCGACTTCCCAATATCCAATTGTAGGAGATAGTCAACCTTACGGAAGTTTTTAGGAGAAAGTTCAAGCCATTTTATACGAGTTAATGGAAAGTGAAACTCGAAATATCGATCAAGTTATGTCGAAATGGTGTTATATTCGACTAAAATGCACCGAGTTTGGAGGAATCTACAACAACCTCCTAAACATACATAAAAACGGCTCAAACGATTTTGATGTTTTCAAGATGTTCATGAAGCAATTTTCAAAAACAACTCCAACATGCAAAGCTATTCCGTATATGAAACCGTGACTAAAATCGAAAGATGCTCCAAAATGGAAAAAACAAACGGAAGGAACTTCGCAATCTTCCGGTTCAAAGCGTTCGAAAAACCCCGATGAAACTTCCCAACAATCGAATGGCCAAACACACATCGACATCAATGATAATCCGCTAGATCTTTAAAACGAGCAACCTATTCGTCGGACCATTGGAATAAATAAAGCAAAAAAAAAAAAAAAGCGATTTCAACATCTTCAAGCTCTAGTGTTATGAATCTTTTAGCGATAAATTTGATCAATATGTGCAACTTCAAGAAACGAAGACCGAAGTGATGACTCGGGTGGAACAAAAAATGATTGAAACACAAACATCATTTCGAGAGACACAAACGATGTTCCAAATAAAAATCGATATGGAAATCTTGAAAATGAAAGCGGAAGACCTCAAGGGCGAAGACTTGGAGTTTTTTCTCGCGATGGAAGAGTTGGTTCGAACCCGATGTAAGCGTATGAGGTAGTTTATTGTATTTATGCTTTGTATTTTTAGTTTTTTTTTTTAATTTTAAGCAATGTAATTTTGATTTTTTATTTTTTTTTTATTTCAGTTAATGTAATTTTTATTTAATGTAATTTAATATTTTAATTTAATGGAAAACTAGTATTAAAAATGATTTTATTGTAGTTTTGAATTAAAATAATAATAATAATAATAAATGATGTGAAGTGGTGTGTTTATAGTATGGATCTCATGTTAGTTTTATAAAAATGTCATATACGGATGGTCTTTAACTTTGATCCCAACCAAGAAAATATAACACATAATCTAACATGTAACAGATCATTTATATTTTTAAGTATTCTCCAAATAAATCGATTTAAACTCTTGAATATTATATTTCACATAACAATGAATTTCTTTCGATGAATTTTTATTTAATAATTATTTTATAATATAATATTTAAAAGTTGATACTAATATTTATCATGAAAAAAATCGATTACAGCAATCAAAATTTGATGTGATAGAACTGGCTTTTAATTTTATTATAAAGTTATGTTATACATTAGGATTAATTGTTAATCACTAAATTTGAAAATATATATTTCTATTTCAAAATCTAAAATATCGATTCTTTCATAATTTTTGGCTCCACTTACCTACCTACCTTACCATATCTGTCTATTACCATAATTTTTTTGCTCCACTTACCTACCTACCTTACCATATCTGGCTCTTACCATCCTCACGGCCTCACCTTAAACATTTCCTTTTTTCGCAAACAAGATTCTCTCTCCTGCTCATTCATTTTGGACAAACAAGTAGGCTTTTATGTCAGATGTTGGACCATACACATAAATTTCTTTCTTAATATGGACCATGTTTTTAAATCCAATTTAATGAATTTTAAATGCAAACCAATATTGTCCTTTTCATAGAAGGTTTTTTTTTTTTTATTCTTAGCCTAAGGGTATCATCACCATCAACCCATTAAAAAAAATGCAATCATTTATATCATTTTTATATTATATGTTCACTACAAACCATTAATTTTTAGAAATGTTTACTGATCTATATCACTTATACTTTTTTTTAACATTAGATTAAACAAAAAAAGCATAAATTTAATCTTAAATAATTATTTTACTAATAAAAAAATATAGATATTACTTATTTTTAAAATTAAATAAAAAAATATAGTTATATATAATTGAGGGTTTAACTTAATTCAAAGATAAGTGGAAGGATGTAATAAAATTAAAAGATATAATTTCAAGGACCATTGTTGTAACTTCAGTTAAAAGGAAATATGAATCGTGTTTGCCTTTTCGGTTTTCTTTTTCGCCCGTTTTTTAGAAAACGGGTCATTTAGCCATTACCAAAACTTAAAGTCTCAAAGCTTCAATCGACCTCTTTTTAAACCTTTTAAACTATCTCTCCAGTAAATACATTCAACTTACACAAGAAAAACGGTCAAACGGCATTAACCAATCAAATTTCTCATGGTCGCTCGTAGCCGGATTTACCCCTACAAATTTTTATCCTTTCCAAATTTACCCCTACAAAGTTCATCTTCGTCAAACAAACAACCCCAATGGAATCCCTTTGCTGGTGATCTGCATTAAAAAAGAACAGATATTGTGAAATTTTTGGTTTAAACCTAACTTGTGAAAAAAGAACAGATATTGTTTAACTACAAATTATGTAATGGTTTAAACCTAACTTGTAAAAAAAGTTATGTTGTTGAGAAAAAGTAATTTTGTGGCCTATTTGTAAAAAAAAAAAAAAAAAAAAAAAAAAATCGAAGAAAAATTGTAAAAATAGTTAGAAAATATTATGTGGTTCAATGTAAAAACTCACCACACACATCCAATTGGAGGGAACAAATATAATAGAGGAAAAGTAGCTGATAACTTAGTCAAAAATTGAAGCCAACAATCAAAGAAGTAAATAAAAAATCAATACAACTTACAAATTATAGCACCATAGGATACAATAACTATTGACATTCACAAAGGGAATGACCAAAAAATGAGAAAAGGAAACAAACCTCCTGGAGAGCCTTGACCAATTACTCGGGCTTTTGACCAGTTTGCTCCAAGGCTTCAGCCATTGTCTGAACTGGTGAAGACCCAAAAATTCTGAATACTTGATTGCTCAAATCCACATTAATGCTCTTAACTCCTAAATCAACAAAGAATATAGAAGTTAACATAAAACAACATCGAAATCAAGACTTATAATATAATGTCTTCCTACTCATTGAATTCAATTTTCACTTATCTATTTTTAAGTAAATGCACAATGCACTATAAATTCTAAAACAGTAGATAAAAACTACGGTGATGTAATAAAAAGAAATAAATAAGATTGATTTTTATACTTTTTTACGATTGTATACAATTGCAATTACAGGGAAAACAATTACTTTGATCTAAGGAATCATAAATTGCAAAATCTTAAAGTAAAAAAAATAGGCAAACCACTTTAATAAACCAAGTTGAGGGAACATCAATTTTGTCACATTTTCTGAAAAATCATTTTATGCTATAAATCGCTTTCTGCAAAATCTTAATGTAAAGACTTTCAAGAGACCATCATAAAATATATAGCAACATACTTTTTCAATATTGAAATGAATCATACACGCATGACCATTTTGGTTAATCCAGATTATCCTAACCAATTATACATGTCGTGATTGAAAATCAAATATCAACAAACATACGTATTTAAAATAAAATGGAGGAACTAACTCACCTCAAAATTCTTAAATTGTTGGACTGGATGAGAGTAGCATAAAACGAGTTATTGGCTTCCATTCTTTCAGAATTGATTTCAATATAAATGCACTCTTCAACCTCAAATCCTTGAGTATCTCATCAAGTCCCTATATGTAAAAAATAAAATAATAATAATAAACAAAAAACAAAAACAACAGGTCCAGGCAGTAGAATCCAGAATTCAACATGTTAGTTTTGTTGTAGAGATTGAAGATGGAGATTAGTTATGAAACAAACGTGTTTATTGTTTACAACCCAAATCAAAATATGTGCATCAGGTGCTAAGTGAAGTAAGAAATTACATCGAATGAAAGTTAAAAGCCAAAAAAAAATCAGTTGCAAAATAGATTTCTAAAACCTAAAATTACAAATCGATGATATTATGCAGAAAATAAGAAACGCCACCTGCAAAAATTGCAAAACAGATTTCTCAGTCCCTGATTTTCTTTCCATCATTACCCCCATAAAAGAGCTTCTATTGTTCCCCCCTAGAGGGTGTGGCCGCGGTTTGAACTATTGTTCCCCCCTAGAGGGTGTGGCCGCGGTTTGAACCACCTGGACCACGCACACACCGCCCCAGACTGTGATCTGACTGTGATCTGGTGCGGTTTTGGCCGCACTGCGGCTGGGGAGTACCGCGGCCTCTGATTGGTTGGTGGTATTTGACTACTTTTTGACTGTTGAACGGTCATAGATTCCGGGTACTTTTTTTTTAACTTTACTCTCTCTCTCTCTCTCTCTCTCTCTCTCTCTCTCTATATATATATATATATATATATATATATATATATACAACTTTTACACACCCTTTACACAACTTTAACAAAAAATTTTACTCTTTTCCTTCAATTTTTTTTGAAAAATGTCTTATTCCAAAAGGCCCAGCAAAGAAAAAACATTCGTCCGAAACACCACCACCCTAATACCTTCATTTGATCAACCGATTTTTTCACCTCCGTATTACCACTATGGCAATATGCTTCCGTATTTTCCACAACGACCAGCACAATCACTACCACAAACACCACCACTACAACAAACACTACCACAACCCGACCCAGATTTTAATCAATTTGATTTTTTGTCTCAACCCGAATTTGTTTAACAAACACAAACACAACCATAAACGGTCGTTTCTGATTCCGAACCGGAATTGAAACTCAGCCCACTCGCGCAACAACTAAAAGAAAAGAGAAGGCAGAGGCTAGATGTTGGGAACCTCTGGAAGTGTTAGTGTTGGCACAATCTTGGATCGATATTTCAGAAGATGCGATGGTTGGAAAAGACCAAAAGCATGACCGCTTTTGGATTCGCGTTTTACATATGTTACATAAAGGAATGAACCGTGGAGAATACCGTTCAAAACATCAAGTGTACTCTAAATGGGGGAAGATGAACAAGGAAATCATGTTGTTTAATGACTTGTATAACAACATGAAACGCCAATGGAAAAGTGGAGAAAACGATGAAGTGATTTTGAAGAAAGCGTTGAAAGTGTATCAAAAAGAAAATCGGAAGGCTTTCAAGTTTCTTGAAGTTTGGAATTTTGTGAAAGATAACAAGAAATGGCTAAGTAGCAAAACATCAAACGAGCATATCAACAGTGGTTCAAAACCCAGCAGAACATCTGATGCTCATGTTCAATTTGACCTAAACGAAGATGAACTTGTTCCAGTTTCCCCTCCTTCCCGACCAATGAGAAGAGAAAAAACAAAAAGCAAAGGCAAAGCACCAGATTCAGATGAGTTGAAAGAAATGGGGGCAGACATGAAGGGTATAAAAGACAAAATGAACAAGATTTTGCAAATTGTTTCTGAAAGAGAACTTTGGAAACAAAGGGAGAGCGACATGCGAATACTAGCGACAGACACGTCGAATATGACCGATGAAGGAGGAAGTGAAAAAACGTTACGTAAATCGTGGCTAATTTCTAGTTCTTTTTTTCAATTTTTTAATCGTTTGGTGTGTGTGTGTGTGTGTGTGTTTTTAAGTTGTAGGTTTTTTTAAGTTATTTTGGTGTGTTTTTTTTAAGTTGTATGGTATTTGTATTTTTAATTAATGAAATATTATCCTTTTAAATTTATGTTTTTTTATTTAAAAAGAAGTTTTATTAAATTAAAATAGTTAAAAAAAATAAAAAATAAAAGTGTTGCACCACTCCCTTGGTGTGGCAATAAACCATACTTGTGTGGTAAAAAATGATGTGGCGCTTATGTGGCGGGGAAGGAAGTGCGATTTCGGTGGCATCACTTCCTCCAGCCTTATGAATCCAACTTACTTATGATCATAAAGGAAACGTGATAAGAAAAAATCCAAAATTAATATCAAACCCCGTTTGAAATGCTTGAATCCTAAAATGAAAAGAAAATTACAAATCAAATATAATCTATTGAAATATCAATATAGATTTCGTACCTATAATTCTCATTACTTTATGCCTCTCAAATTACCACTTCATGAGTCTGGGAAGCAATGACGACAATAATTTACTTTGTAACATAAGTATATGTTCGATAGGCTTCCATGACTTGTGAAATTAAGACGACCCTAATTTCAGATGATGAAGAATAATATAAACGTTGGGAAGGATTAGGGGTAGCTAAAAGGATTTTGCTAACTGACTTCAGATATACCAAGTAAGGACCCTAATTTCAGATGACGAAGAAAGCAACATAATAAAATTAAACGAACGGAAAGAAACCACGGGATAAACGGAAAAATTCAACGAGCGGAAAGAAGAGAATCATAAGTAATGGGTTGTTGTATTGGCAGAAGTCAAGAAGATGGTGTTGTGGAGGGATCTGGAAAAAAAAAGGTGGTGTCTAATCGGAATCTGAAGCGGAAGAAAGGAGAGTCGGTCTAAAAATGGAATAAAGCAGCAGTGGCGGTGAGAGATCGGAGGAGACGTAAATTAAGACAGGTTCTTTTAGTAGGAGATCTACGTGTTTGGATTAGCTTATTATCTTATTTGTGGTGGAAATAAACAATAAGTAATGGCGGTGATGTTTATTAAAATTAGCTTATTCCTAACACAATAAGCTGATTTTTAAGGATTTTATCCAAACACTTAAACTTAGCTTATTGCAGTGGGAATAAGCAATAAGCAATAAACACCCTCTTTTTTTCCTATCCAAACACCCCCTAACGCCTTGTTCCTGAAGGGTATGAAAATTTTCACACAAAGAGAGGGAGAGGAAGAAAATTATTCATTATTTCGTGTTCTCGAGTTCGAAGGTAATAAAAGGAAATGGAAGGAAACTTTTAATTTTTTTTTGTTCAGGAGTTAAAAGGGGAAAAAAATAAAACTTAAAATTTTTCTTTCCCTCACTTTCTTTCCAAATTCGCCCAATTTGGGAGGAAATTTTGGAAGGAAAATATGGCTCCAAAATCTTTTCACTCCCATCACTTTCCTTCCATTAATACAACTCGGAAATACGATTTCCTTTCAATGTCACTCACTTTCCATTTGTATCCTTCCATATCTCTTCTTAAATAGAAATTGGGAACAAGGTGTAAGGCTATGTTTGATATTGTTATGTTTGACGTACTTGCTGAAAAGCTAGCTGATGACTGAGAAGCTAGTTGTTAAATAAAAACCTAGCTGATAGCTGAAAAGCTAGCTGATAAAAAATAACGTTTGGTAAAACTAGTTGAAAAACTAGTTGAAAGATATAAAATGACTTAAAAGTATATTTAAAAGAATGTATTTCTATGATTAATTAAAGGGTATCTTTGGAAAATTTTTAAAAAGCTCCAAAATAGGTAGTCTAAGTAGCTTTTTAAAAAGCTAGCTTATAAGCTACTTTTTGGCGTGCCAAACATGAAAACTTAAAAAAAGCTCGAAAAATAAGTTAACTTATCAGCTAGCTGTAGCATGCCAAACATAACCTAAATAACGTTGTGTATCTAATGGACGATGGTGGCGATGGAAGACACGTAGTAAAAGCAAAAACGGTGGAAGACACGTTATCGAGATTATATTAAAAAAAGTTAATATAAGAAGTAAATATTTGGCAGGAGGGTAATAAGTGCACCATTTGTTTTTTTTTTTTTTTTGTCAACCAATAAAATAAATCATTAGATGATATAAAAATAACATAATTCATAAAAAATTTCTCGAAAAAAATAACTTGGATGATTCATTTTTTTTAATGAATCAAGTTTTGATCACTTTTTGGACAACTTTAATTAATGATCCCAAAAATGAATCATTCATACGTTTATTATTTTTGTATTATCTAAAATTCATATTGTTAATTCACCAAAAAATCATACAAATTATGCACTTCTTACCCTTCCTACAAAATAGATCTATGACGATTGAAAATATGGTGAGGTTTGCAAAAAAAAATCTAAATTTCAAAAAATATGTTTTCCAGATTATTTCATGTTTTTCTAATTAACGGAGATGATGACATTTGTGAATAACCTAAACTTTTTGTGGTTTTCCTCTTAATGGCAAAAAAATAGGACATGATGGTCAAATTTTAATTCTAAAACCCTAAACAAGCATTGAACTCTAACTTTCCCTCTTTTCCTCTCAATTCACCAAGAATATATATGTTAACTTCAAAATTGTTCATGTGATCCATCGTCTAATCTCGTAATCATTTTGAATATTTATGATTTCGCTTCATTTCGGTTTGATTTCAAGTTACGGAAATTTATAAACTATAACACTGAAAAATCACAATAAATTTAAAATTTTCAAAACCAACCATTAATCAACATTATTTACAAAAATAATCATTGTTTCAAAAGCATTATTTCAAATAAGAGTTATCGCAAGACACAGTGACATAAAACAGGAAGCTGTGTATAATCACACCTTTGCTTTTCCACGAGCATCTGAACTACCTGAAACACTAAACTAAAAATTGTAAGCTAAAGCTTAGTGAGTTCCCCCAAAGTACCAGCACACACACACACACACACACACACACATATATATATATATATATATATATATATATATATATATATATATATATATATATAACAACATATACTGCGTCCACAACTAGACAAACTGGATTACTCCAGAGCCCACAGTATGAGTCTAGCATGCCCATCGGGCCCTCAGCTCATATCTGGAATGCCCTCGAGCCCTCAGTATGAGTCTAGGATGCCAATCGGACCCTCATCTCATATCTGGAATGCTCACGGGTTGTTGGCTACAACACAAAGTAGTACAACCTCAACCCAATACAATATGTCAACATATGTTACAGATAAACATAAACACAGAACCAAAAAATACAGATAATCGTGCATGTCTACTAATCAACCACAAACTAGCATAATACTATCCTAACTAGGATATCATACCAAACCATAAACCCATAAGTCAAATATCATAAAACATGTTGTGGAATAATAATAATGTCAGAGTACAATCCCAAGAACATCATAGTGCGGAAATCATGTGTGCGATGCGCTGCTACCGTGTTGGCTCCTTTCCCTTCAAAGAGGAAGTACCTGAAACCAAAGCTGAAAACCGTAAGCACAAAGCTTATTGAGTTCCCCCATCATACAACATATCATACATAACACATACTTCCAGGCATATATGGGTGCCTGACCTACCCTACTGAGCATGTCGGGGTGCTCAACCTACCCCTGTTAGGCATACTGGGGTGCCTAACCTACCCCTGTCATACATATCGGGGTGTCCGACCTATCCCTCCGGTTTATCTCAACCGGTTACGGGGACCATTTCACCCCTAATACTACCACAAAAGAATAACATAACATAATCATACTGTCAGACATATTGGGGTGCCCGACCTACCCCTTTGTCCTATCGACCGATCTTAGGGACTATTCCCCCTACTATCACATAACATCATATCAGGCTAGCACATAAGCATAACATATAATCAGATACCAGACAATTATCACAAAGACAATTATCTCTGATATAACTCTTACTAGTGGGCCGACCTTGGTGCCTTCGACCCACTTCTACTAGAAGAAAACTTACCTCAATGTCATGAAGTGTCTGGACTGTCGTTGATGATGGGATCAACTCATCTCAAACTCCTACACATAAAAGCCTTCCTTAATTGCTATTTCATACTCTTAACCCTTTCAAGGGTCAACTCAAGTCAAAGTCAAAGTCAAGGTCAACACCTTGGTCAAAGTCAACATCTAGTTGACTCGACTCGCCGAGTTGTTCCACCAACTCATTGAGTTCCATAACTTAGAGATTCTCACTTCGCGGTCTGACTCATCGAGTTACCCTCCAACTCGCCGAGTTTCTCCTTGTGGCAGAATCGGGACTTTCCATTTGAACTCGTCGAGTCCTTCCTTGGACTCGTCGAGTTCATCTTCATGTTGGTTGGGACATTTCCTTAAACTCGCAGAGTTCATCCTTGAACTCATCGAGTCCTTTGATCTTCAGGTCCATAATCACGTTCATCTTGTTGATTCCTCTCATAGACTCAACCAGATTCCTCATGAACAGAAAATGTTGGGGAAACAATACCTGACTCGCCGAGTCTTGTGAACAACTTGGCGAGTCCCTAAGGTCCATGTCCTTACAGTCGATTTCAGTTGAGCTCATTGCAACAAAAGGGTTAATCTGACCTCCTAGGGTCGATTTAACACGTAAAGTCACAAACTGTACGCCCATGCATGGGTCTTCAAGCTCAAAAGGCCCAAAAATGGAGTCTACAAGATGCATGGGGCTCTTATGGCAATAAAGTTGGCACTTTTATGCCATGAGAATCCTCCAAGGTTCAAGATCTGAAGTCAACACTCTACATTACACTCTAAACTAGAATGTAACTTAGAAATGCCCCCAAAATGACAATATTCAAGCCCTAAAGAAGATCTAATAAATGGGAGGTCAAGGTTGAAGCTTTTTACCTCAAATAAGCTGGAAATGCAACCAAGACTCTAGATCTACTGCCTTCTTATTGAACCTCCAAGCCTTTCCTTCATTCTCCAAGCTTCAAGAAACAAAAATGGCACCAAAATAGCTCAAGAAAACTTACAAGTGATTGGGGTTTCGAGAATGGGGTCTGAGGGTGATGGAGGCTGGAGTGGAGGCCACTTAAAGTGTTTAAATAGGGTGCAAACCCTCAAATTTAGGGTTTCATCCAAACATACCTATTCCTCTAGTCGGCGCTTCCGATTTGGCGAGTAGACTCTTCCACCCGCGTCCCAAAACTCACACCTACTCAACGAGCTGGGCCTCCAACTCGTTGAGTACCAGAGTGAAAATGCAAAAACTTTAATTAAAATATGTATAAGGAACTAAGCATTATATGTTTGAATGTATGGTTTGATTGGTAGCTGATGAAGACCCTGTGAGGGTTCCCATGGCAGTGGGCTAAGACCATGAAGGGGTTCCTATGTTACCCGGAGTAAGACCTTGGAGGGTTTCCCTGGCTTCCTTATATGTTTATATGCATGACTTGTGTAGTTTATATGATTTATGTGATTATGTGTATAAGACCTTGGAGGATTTCCATGACATCTTTATATGTGTATATGCATGGTTATGCGATTGATATGGTTTATGAGATTGTGTGGGGTATGCTCTAGGGAACTCACTAAGTTTCTTGCTTACAATTTTGTTTATGGTTTGAGGCATCATTCTTTTGGAAAGTAAGGGCTCAACTTGATCGCAACACACACATCCGTGTTTTCCGCATTATGTGATTTTGGGATGAACTTTGATAAGTGTTTTGAATTAGTAATGTCTTTGGAATACTTGTATTAAAAAATATTTGTGTTTTGACTATAATAAAAATAAAATTTTTACCCTTGATTTATGGGTCATTACATTTGTGTGACATACACGAACCAATGGCCCACTTGGCATTAGCCCGATGAAGCAATTTCTCATGAACCCGATTCCAATGCTCATTCGATTCCTGAGACTTTGATAAAGTGATCTAAGCTACGTGTTCAGTTTCTCCACAACATTGTATTTCTTCATACACTTTGACCAGGTACCATTCCAATTCATGTAATTAACTATTTGAATATGTAACACCTTCCTCTTTTGAGAATAAGTTTAATCTTCAGAATCACAACTTTACATAAAGTGATGAGTCAAAGCTCGTCTTAATAGTTTTGTGGTCTAATGTCATTTTACTTTCAAATTTATTAAACTTTTAACTTTTCTGACAAATAAACCCTTCAGGAAAAAAAAAACATCTTGAAGTAAAGCTTGTCTGACTACCGGTCCTACAAAGACTTGAAAAAAAAAACAGACATGTACTTAACTAGTTCTTAAAAAGATTTAATTTTTTTCTAAAAACTAGAGCGTTTAGGACTGGACTAAATTGGTGTTTATGCATCTTTACTTGGTAGTATGTTACATTAACAAAACAGTAATCAAAATACGTGTGCATTTATCTATCATCTATTCTTAGCAATATGTATTTAGAAAAGATAGAATCAAGAAAATACAACAATTGTTCATCATAATGGTTTTATTACAATTCATGGAAAGTACCTTGGTTGGCATCCAACACCATGAAAAACAAATGTTTCATTGTAACAGGATCTTACCGCAACAACAAAGAGTGTACTTCTGAAGATACATGGGTTTCCATCACAAGGTTGAACATACCGTGTCAATGATCAAATATCAAAAAATCAATCCCAAACACCCTATAAGACTCATTGATGATATGAGAGAGTACATTAATCCCTTTCATAATCTTATATTCATAATCTTAGACACTACTAAGGTATAGAAAAATAACATATGTTTTTTTTTTGGGTGGGGGCTTTGATTGCCTTGATGAGCCATTTCTATTCTTCTTTTTTGAAAATACAAAATATCAATGCATTTCAACTTATTTGAAAAAAAATAATAGATTAACACATTTATAATTTATAAATTCTATCACTAAATAAAAGGAACAATAAATTAGTTTTTATAATAATGCACAAGTTGACATTCTTTGTTTGTCGTATAAAACGAATAATCAAATCACTTATCATTTTAATGCAGAAACGTAAACAATATAAACCAAAAACAACTCACTTAAAAATAATGATGAATTAGATATTTAAAAGCAACATACTTACTTTTCAATAAATAACTATAACAACAAAATTATAATTCTTTAGTCGAATTTCATGTCCATGTTATAAGCTTCAATATCTGTCACATGATTGTGGCGTCGGCCACCTTTCATTTTTTTCTTACTACAACATTGAACTTTAAAACTTATCCTGCATTATCCAACCCCATATCAATAACATAAATATTAAGGGTAAACAAATGAAAAAGTAATGCATTTTCAAACTTGAGGCTAGCGGCAAACATTATTTGGTTTAAACCACGAAGCCACCATCTTAACCTTATTTATTTTTTAGGATCGGATTATTGGGTAGTGGTTTGGTTTGCAGCTTGAATGGAGAGCTTTAATAGGTTTGCAGTTTGGGTGGTGGTCGGTTATCGCAAACTGTTACCAAACCTGACCAAATTATTTGGTTAACCTCGGTTTTGCGATAAAGACAAACTCGACTAACCCGGATCGTTTAACCCAAAAAACCCCTAACCCGCCCGATTTAGCACAGGAGACACGTGTGAAATCAAAATCAACTACAAAATAAAAATGGGAACCCCAATTATCGTTATAAAAAATAAGTAAACCTCAACCTAATTTACTGCATTAGATCAGGTTAGAAAATTGTTCTATCACATTGTCATAAATCGAAATGAACACACACACACACACACACACACACACACATATATATATATATATATGTGTGTGTGTGTGTATCAAGAATGCTTTCTGGTAATAGTAATTTGTTACTATATAACAAAGAATGCATTGGAGAAACATATAGTAGGTTCCTTCTCTCCTGCTTCTTTCTGGTTCTCATTACACATCTAAAGCAATGGAACACATTCAATAACAAAAAAATGAAGCTTTTATCAGAAAACAAAAAAATTTGAAGCATTAATCAGAGAGCTACATTTAAAATAGAAAACCTGCTCCGAGTGGTCATTTCACAAGTAGGTTGCTGCATATTGTGACATCCCCAAAATCTCGGCCAGAAAAGACCGATTTTCATTTATGCTTTTAAAATAATTTCAGAGTAAATCCTTTTGATTTGAAAGAGTTGCGGAATTTGTTCCCAAAAACAAAACGTGATAAAATAATATTTACCAAAACATTTCATAAAAGAAATGTATTTTCATTATATAATCAAAACTTGGGATGTCATGTTCCGATATAGACCATAAAGCATAAACGATAACATTACAAGTCATTCAACAAATATATACATATACAGACTTGTAAACAAAACAACTTGATGATTCATCAATCTTATGCCCTTGCGTCACTTCCTGTAATACAAATAAAACTGAGTGGGTCAGGCTTGGGAGCCTGGTGAGCATATACAGTTTTCATCCCACAATAAATAATTATATTTAATTCCACCAACCACAATAGCCCAATTACCCATTCCCGTTATTCTCACTTTACGTCCCTAAAACAACTAACAGAAAGGACCTAGTCTTAGAATATTTCATCGGGGCGACAACACATGCATTCGGGGGTTTCCCGAAAATATATGTCAAATAAGGCAACCATGAGGGGGATGGAGTACAGCGAATGAACACCCAAGTTCATTAACACCTACAGGTGGCGAACCTGCTAGCGTTCCACATGACTGTCTAGAAAAGTCTGTGGTCGTCATCTAAACTCCGCTAGATGACTGAATCAAAAACAACGTCGAGGACTCTCATCTGTTTATCACACAACTATCTACCCATGTTCTATCTGACATATTAGTAGATAAAAAATATATTTTTATACATAGTTTAAAACCTGTATAGCATTCTCATTCAATACATATTTCAAACAACAGATGAGATACATACACATAACACGTATTTCATAGAGAATAAATATATCTATGAGATAGAAGAAAGTGAATATACATTCACACATATAATAACAAAATATACACATAACACGTATTTCGTGTAAAATACTTTATAATTATGCGTTAGAAGAAAGTAACCACACACTCACTTGATCAGAAGATGATCGGACAACACTACGACTTGTAGAAGTAGTATTATTCGGCAGATCTGGAAGATCTTCACAAAAACCGAACTCCTCGCAGGCAGAGCTTCGGCTTGAGAATTGCACTTCTCGGGATCTTCGGGGCTTCGGGACTTGCTTCGGGGCTCAGGAATGATACCGGGGCTTCGGGATAATTCTTGCACGAAAAATGATGCAAAAACGCGAGAAAATGGAAGAAATGAGCAATGAACTCCATTGCCCTCGACATCCTTTTATAGGGGCTGGAACTTCGAATTACGTTTGGCGTAATATGAAATTACGCTGGGCGTAGTGAGGATAGGGTCGCTGACTCCCTCCATGGCTAATATCGGTTAATATATATATAAATTAAATATCGAAAATATTTAATAAACTTCAAAAATTCATATCTTCCTCATACGAACTTCGTTTTCGACGTTCTTTATATCCACGCGTAGGTGAGACTACGATCTACAACTTTCGTTTAGACTCCGTCGGCTAATTTTGATTTATTTTTATTATTTATTTTTAGTAGGCCGGGATAGGAAAACTCCGTTATAAATTTATAACTTCTTCATCTGACGTCCGTTTTCGCCTACCTTTTTATCGTTTTACTACTATTAACGAGACCTTCGATTCTCATTTAGATTGTTTCGGCTAAAAACCGCTCGATCTCAAATCGAGTATTCGGACTGCATACTGCTAAGTCGAAACTTCGAAAAATCATAACTTCCTCATACGAAGTCAGATTTGGGTGTTCTTTTTATGCACGCTCTCGGTTTAACAAACTCTACGACTTTCGTTTAGATCACTAAGGCTAAATATTGCTCTAACGTAAATTTCACTTTTTACGTCATTCAGCGTTGTCGATTCTATCGCGAAACTTCGACATGTCATAACTTCTTCGTGATAACTCGGATTTCGGCATTTTTTATATCTTCGGAATCCTTGTTTCGACCACTACATCTTTATGCAAAGATATCGGGCTTATCTCATACTTTAATTTTGACGGTTATTTTATTCTTAATTCATTAAATCATAATAATTAAGCAAATAAACACATAACTCACATAATACTCAAATATTTCATCATTAATAATCCAAAAAGAGATACAACGTGTAACCTAGACTATTTCATCAATGATAATGCCTAGCCTGGAAACGCGAGCGTTACACATATGATCACAAATAAAACTTTAATCGGATCAAAATCGAACCCACCCAAACGTCTACAAAAAACCTACAACAAATGAGAATGAAACCCTTAAAATAGAACCAAAAATCAAGAACAAATTAAAAATTCAGATCTAAAAACTCTATGTGTGTGCATAGATAGAATCTTGTGGCACTTTGATCTTGGATTATTGCCATCAGTCCCGTTAACAGCTCAAAATCTCGAATTAGCTGCAAAAATTATTGGCGAAGCTTGAATAGAAAGATGAAAACATATAAAATATTAAAAAAAAAAAAAACACAAGTACCCATATCCTGTTTTCATACTTCGTAGGTCTAGGGTTTTCATGTAGAACAACAGCGACATTCTCTAGGTTTTCCCGTGGTGGTGCAGTGGTTTTTCCACAGAGGTAGAAACGAATCTTTAGTAATGTTGGGAGGAAACTCCAAGGGAGGTGGTGGTATAGAACCAAATAAAAATCAGAATCTTTAGAAAGATATGAAGAAATTGAGATACCACTATCACGTTTGGAAGGAGACATACCAAAAACAGAAGCTGAGTGACGGTGAGAAGGTGCCTAATCAGTCGATGAACTTCCGACATAACCAACACAAACACAAATGAACAAACAGTGGGTGGAGATTGAACCTGGAAATCGCCGACGAGATTAACTAGTTAGATGGGAAAGACAACCATAACAAAATAGCATCGATGGAGGTGGGAAAAGTGGTGGATGATGCCCAAATTTAGGGTTAGAGAAAGAAAGATACAAGAAGATGTGGTGGAGGTTGCGATTGGCATTGTAAGGGGGCGGTGCTTTAAGGGTCTAGACAGAGACCTGATTGAACAAAAAATGCCAACTGTGGTAGCGGTCGTCAGTTGATTTGATCAGGGATTTAGTCTACGGTTGTTTCTCCGGAATGTGAAGGAAGTCGGTGGAGAAACGGAAGAATGGTGAGGCGGTGGAGATCGATTCTGGGATGTTACTTTCTGAAGCCGATGAGTTTAGAGGGATATGGAGGGGTTTGGAGAGGCGGTGGGCATCGAGAGACTAGATATGAACACGCGGTGACTATGGGTGGGCGGTGGGTTTTTTGAGGAGAGAACACGTGTAAACCATTAACGGAAAAAAGGAAGAAAAATCAACGGAAATCCACAAAACAAAAAAGAAAAATCAAAAAAATATCCACCAAGCACAATAAAAAACTAAAAATAGACAGAAAATAAATTTAAAAAAAAAAGAGTCAATCATATCCAAAAATTGTTCACTAATATGCTTCAAAATTAAACTAAATGTTATAATTATATATGTGTTTTGGTTGTGTGTTTTCATGTGACTTTGTCTGTGTATGTGTGACTTTGTCATGTGTTTGTTGCAAAGATAGAAATTACATTGGTCTTTTGTTTTTTTTTCACACATACAGTTTATCTTACTTCAATACAATTATTTTTCAAAAAAAAAAATTGCTTAAACTTTTGCCACAACGCGTGGACTTAAAACCTTAATTTCCAATATTGACAATACATATTACACATAAGAATTAGTATTATTTAAATGAAATAAAGTTTGATTGAAAACTCACTAAAAATATCATCTTTCATCCCAATTTAAAGGTTAAATTACATAAAAATCAATATATTGTGTTTTCATGTTGTTATTTTTTTTTAATTTTTGCATCTGTTTTTTTTAAACTAAAACATTGGTTTTCCTAATTTGTTTCGGTCTTCACCACTTAACCAACTATTTGGTTATCGACTAACATAACACTTATTGATGAAGTGACGTTAAAATAGCATAAGAATATGACATATTGATGTAGCAATCCTTGATGTCATGGCACTAAGCTTCACAATTTAAAAAAAAAAATTAACAAAAAAAAAGAGAGAGAGAAAGAGAGAGATGAGCTTCACAATTAAGAGAGAGAGACTAAAATCTAACAATTTTTGTGCTATTTCATCTCATCATAAAAATAATGAAATTGTAACACTACTTATTCGTAATTTCTTAACCATCCTATGTATAGAATACGAGATTTTTTCTGTATGTATTTTAAGACGTACCCTACCCAAATACCGAAATACGAATACGGTATGCTATAAATCCAACCCTAAATACTCAAGCAAAAGAGAGGGAGATAGAGAGACAGAGGAGAATCGGTGGATTAAATCACATGACCATCTGCAAGAATAATATATGATAATTTTATGCAAATTAATTAATTTTTTATATAATAACTAATAGAAATCATATCGACATGCATGTTGTCACACGGTCTTTTGGTTCACCCACCGCACGACGCCTTACGATCACTAGTCACTACCGCACATTTCCTTGATGCACCGGGGTATTTTGGTAAATCACAAAATACTAGCAAGGCCTCATAATAAAAGAAAAAGTACCTTACATCAAGAATTGATTTCTTTTCCACAATTTCCACCAATCCCCGTATGAATAAATCCGTCCGTTGAATAATGGTCGACTATATACTACACAGATCCAACGGCTACAAGAAGAGATACTTCTTTTCGATTTCCTTTCAAGCACCTCCCCTATAAAATCATTAAAATGGCAGTGCTTGTGCCCTTCTTGCCAACTCTTCTTATACCACCCCTCCGGCTCTCCAGTCATCATAGGGTCGTATTCTCCGATTGAAAATGTTAGTCCGTTTGCTCACTATATATGTTTCTATTTAACATAAAGCTTGTTAGTTTTACTAGTTTTGTTTGAATCATTATTATGATTTGCGATCGACTGTTTATGTTACTTTTTTTTCTGTTTTCATCGCACTGTATTGATTTTGGATTTCATACGCAGCATTTATACATCTGGTTATATTTGTGTTTCTAGGATAGATTTGTTATGTAGGGTGGGCTTGGCTATTTTCACCAGCAGATAGTGGGCTAATATGTGGTGAAACTGTCAGAAAATGGAATCACTAAGGCTGTTCTTGAACCCAAGAACACCATTGGACGTATCTCAGTACTTTCATCGAACACTTGGCGTGCGATCTTTGAAACTCCACCTCAACATATAATTTATTTGTGGAAGGACCAAATTTTCGAATCAAATCAGCAGAAGAAATACAACTTGGGCCGGAGTGAAGGCAATGGGTTATCTAAAACATTTTGGGTTGTAAGCAAAAGTTGGGCCATACTCGGTTGAAGAAAACCTAATCAGAAGGGGAGTCATGAACATGCTAGAGTGTTGGACCAACGTGGACCTACAGTAGGCTCGTAGGGTGTTGTTGCATTATTTGTGGTCTAAATCCGCCAAGTCCACCATGATTTGTGACTTGATTTTATGTAGAAAAAATGAGGGGTGACTACAAAACCAAAGTAAGATTGACCATTTTTGTGGTTGATCAAGAACATTATGCCCCTTCTTTTAAGGAATTCTTGCTACTATTGCAATTTTTTGACCATTTACTCATCTACTTTCTAGTATTGTTAGAAGAAGAGTACAAAGCAAAGCTTTGAGATAACTTATTGTCAAGAGACAAATATGTGGAGGCTTCCCTAGATTCGTGCAACACGAAGATATTTTTGCCCTCGAGGAACGAGGAAAAAGGCATGGTGTTGGTGATGACGTCTACAATGTTGTGGTATGAGGGAAGTAGTTGTCTAAGAATTTGCATAACTAATGTAATATCAGTAATATCAGAGTCAACCTCTTTGAGATCATCAACAAGGTTTTTGAGAGTATGAAAGTAGTTAGGGATAAAACTTGATCCATTTTTGTTATTGTAAAATTGGTCTTGCAGTTGTAGCATGCGAGACATTTTATTGTGGTGAAAAAATTCATCCAATTTGTCCCAAAGGTCTTTTGTAGTATAATAATTAGTTGATCAATGGGAGGTTCGATGGCACATGAGAGATTAGGTACTGTAGCAAATAGAGCTTCGCGAAGATCTGATGTGTTGCAGAACAATGACATGTTCGATGGCATAGGAGAGATCGCTTGTAGAAATGGACACGAGAAAAAAAATATATTGTGATCATTCATACGTATGGTAGTAAACACATAGCCCTAGCTTAAACCCCTTAGGGATTGTAGATGTATATTTTAGTATATATAATATAAAATGATACAAAGGGAACCTTATACTATTTAATAATGAAAAAATAAACATATAACTTAACAAACTTAACTATGTTTATCATTTTAGGACAAAAAAGAGATCCCAAATGAAGGGCGTCTTCCTGATGCAACCAAAGGTAATGACCATTTAAGGGAAGTATTTGTTGAAACCATGGGTCTTGAAGACATAGACATTGTAACTCTATCTGGTGGACATACTTTGGGAGGTGCACATAAGGAAAGATCTGGATTTGAAGGACTATGGACTTCAAATCCTCTTATCTTCGACAATAGCTACTTTATGTGAGATTTTAAAGTCCTTTTTATTCTTGTAGTTGTTTGTTGGTTTTATTTCTTATAACCACTAAATTAATACAAACAGAGAGCTTCTTGCTGGTGAGAAAAAAGGGCTTCTCAAGCTACCTACTGACAAGGCTGTTCTTGATGACCCTGTATTCCGACCCCTTGTTGAGAAATATGCTGCTGTGAGTACATTTCCTCTTAAATCACTTCATCTTTTAATATTGATATTGTGTAAAATTGGATGCTTATTTTTTTTAAATGTTTTGAAATAGGATGAGGATGCATTCTTTGCTGATTATGCAATCTCCCACATGAAACTCTCCGAGTTGGGGTAAAGTTTTGAATTTTAATCTTTTTACCGCAACTTATTTGTGTTAAGAAATTAAAACTTACGATTTATTATGGCTTTCAGATTTGCTAAGGCTTAATCTCGCATAAATGGGGTGGATGACCTAATAAAAAACTACCTTACGACTTGTAGCCTGGTGCAACAAAAATTTCATTGATAATCTTTTGATGTATTATATAATGTTCATGTTGTGAAATACTTGTTTTTACCACGAAGTCATCAAAATCTAGAAACTTAAAAAAAAAATTCTTACAATTTTTGGTGAAAGGCCTTGTTAAGGATTTCAAAACTTGAAATCAACAATCATTTTGACGTTTTTAATGTAAAATTTTAGATAAAGTGACAGTTGTTGTTTCGATGTATATAGTCAAGTTTTAATCTTTTTGATGTTACATATATGGTGCTTTTAGTTAAGGGTGTTATTCGTCGGTATTTTCGTGTTAATCGGTTTAGTTTTATCGGTTGTTTTATAAAACTAACTATAACCAAACCAAAAAAAGTTTGGTTTAATTAGTTTTGGTTATTCGATTCAGTTTACTGGTTAAATCAGATAAAATTTCACATGTAAAAATAAATATTAAACTAAAAAAACTTACGAACTTTTACCCAATGAAAAAGTACACTGATACATAATATATTATATTTGGCCTTTCATGATGTACATGCATATTAATATAACTTTAGTCACCTATGAAGAGGAAAGAAAAGAGGGTAAGTTCATTGGCATTTTGTTAATTAGTGGTGGGTTTTAATACAAAAAAAAAAAAAAAAAAGAAAAAAGAAAAAAAAAAATTATAAATTTTATAATGGTTAATAACTAAATATTGAGGTATGGAAAGCGTTTTTAGTAACTAATCTATATAAAATGTTAATTTATAAATATAAACTATAAAAACATATATTAATTAAATAGTTTTTTCGGTTTAAACCAAAGTAATGAAAATTTAATCAAACCAAACTAAATAAGGTATCCGTATACAGTTAACCAAACCAAATAAAGCAAACTTTATGTGGTTCGTTTATCCATTTTCAGTTTTTTGTCACTCCCATACTTCTAATAATAAAAAAAATAATAATAAATAAAAAAAAAAATAAAAAAAAATAATAATAAAAAAAACTAATCAAGAGATTGCAGATTTTATCATAACAAAAAGTTGATTATATAGATGAGAATTTTCATTTTCTTGGCATTGTTTTTATTAACAATTGATTTTTAGCCAACACTCCTATTAACACGATTCTTTTGTATTTTGTTGTACTATTGTTGTATATTGTATATAGTTTTATTTTCTCTTTGCATCCTGGTTATGGAATCACAGTTTTGTTGTCACCTCAAGATTCAGATGTTAGCATGGAATTTGGAAACTATTTGGATTTAGATAGCTACATGCTTTCTTGTGGGATGCAAAAATGAAGACTTGAGAGAACGGGATATAATGCATAATACGCCCGAGTGCCTTAGTTTAAAAATGACAGAAGATGGATAATCAGGAGTTCACACATCTTGTGAAATGAACACATGCAAGAATGTTTGAGTGTCTATGTGATCTTGTCCTTTGGATTGGGACGAATCCGCTTTGGCTAGTGAGATTTACTAAGAGTTGCCTTATACCATGACTCTACGTGTTTTGCGGTATGAGCTTAGTGAATGTTTATGCCTTTATGTGTTAGAATGCAGTATATTTCTTGTGTGCATGAGATATAAAGTAGTAATTCTTTGATTATGATTGTATTGTCGTGATGGGTAACCTAAGGTATTCTTTCTTTTTCTTTTATATTCTTGTTTCATTACTTTCCTCACCCAGATTGGATTGAATCTTGTTTTCCTTAAAGACAAGAAAAAGTTCAAGCTTGTCGAGATTTGTTAAGTGCATGAAATGCACTATTTTTACATGTTTATTTCATGTCATGCATTGTATTTTGAGTTAGTTTGTGCATATATTTTATCTTTTCTGGGACAATTAAGGGAAATTGTTTAGTTCCACACTTTTGGTTGCTTTTCTAGCTTCATTTGAAGATTGGATCTTGATTAGGACATTGTAAGGAAGTTGTGAAAAAAAAATAGATTTTTCAAACCAAGAATGAAGGAGTTATGAAATCGAAGAAGCATGTTTTCAGGTTAATACACGTTCATATAACTATCAGTGTAAATATTACACGGTTTTGTTTTTGTGGAAAGTTGATAATAGAAAAAGCATTACACGACCGTGCTTTCTAAAGAAGAAAAAGTACACGACTGTGTAACCGAAGAAAGATCACGATTTGAGTAATGTACGTTTGGAATAATTTCTAACATTGCAATGTACTTTCAATATTATATGACCATGAAATTGTAAGTGTAAAAGTTACATGTTTGTGTTTATGTATTTCGACATTTAAGCGGTTTCATCTCTCTCTGATTTAGAGATAATTTGGCCTCATTTTTAATTGACCATAGTTAAGAGCAGAAGAAGGGTGATTCTGGAAGTAACTTTTATGAAGGAAACAATTGGAAACACTATGAGTTTTGTTTTGTAAGTTTAATTTGTTTTTTACTCTTGATTTCGACTAACTTTCTTTCCATTTTTGGTTCTGAACTGATTAAACACTTGTTAATTTCATGATTTGGTTTTAACTTCAGTTCTATCAATCAATATTTGGTGTGTTCTTCATTATATGTATGATTGTTACTCTTTTCATTTTAGCAATTGAATTAGTGTTTGAATCATTCAAGGTACACAATTTATAAATTTCGCATATGCTTTGTGAATTGGAAAAATTAACAAACACACAATCGGTTTTTGGTAAATCAAAGTTAGTGTAGTCAAGGATTTCATACTTTAACGCTCATGAGCTTGTGAATAGTATCAATTATTATTGGTAAAATTTTCATGAAACATAAATCACTCTTCAATCTCATATAAGAGTTTATTTACATTGGATTAGTTATATTAGGTTTAACACAAAGAGCATATTTTGTTAAATAATTTGGTAAATCTAAGATACTAGAGGTTGTTAGTATTTTAGTACCAATTTAGATAAAATGGAATTTGATATTATCCCATAGTTGACAACATATATGCTTAAACAAGATTTCAGAACTGGAACCTTCAAAATTTTGGATTTTTCATTATTTCTTTACATGATATATTTTTTTAAATCTTTACTTCATATAAAAACAACCTCCAATTAATCATATCATGTCTTGTGTAAAGAAGCTTAACTAGGGCTGTAAACAAATTGAACTTTCGACGAACTGTTTGTGAACCGTTCGATGGGAAGTTTGTTTATGTTTATTTATTTAATAAATGAACGAACATGAACACAAATTTTTGTTCGTTTAGTTAAACGAAAGAGCATGAACATTGATCTCGTTCATTTAATTATGTTAGTGAACGTTCGTTTATGTTGTTTGTTTATGTTCGTCCATTTAAGTTCCTTTTATGTTCAATTGTGTTTAATTGCATTACTATATTATATGTTCATGGTTCTGAGTTGTAACTCGTGTTCGTGTGTGTGTTGTTGTTGTAAGTCGTGAAGTAGCCGTGGATGTGGTTAGTTGGACGGAAAAGGAATAGGACCACCATGGCAACCAACCATGGTGGCTGTCGCCTTGGCTACCCTTTTCTGCCACCACCAACCACCATGTGAGGTGGTTGTTTGTGTTATGGGGTGTGTGTGTCTGTGTTATGTTGTGTGTGTATTATAGCATGAATGTGTGTGTTTTAATGGTATGATGTTGTATGAACAATCCTAGGCTGGAAAATCAAGGAAAACCCACCACTACCACTGTGAGGTGGTGGCTGCCACCTTCTGCCGTCGTTTGCCACCATCTTGGTGGCTGTATTGGACATTTTGGTATTCTTTTTGGTGCTAATGTGTGTGAATGATGTAAAAACTTGTCACACCCCCAAACCAAGGATGGCGGAAACGTCTGGGGGTGGAGGACTTCATGTACAGTATCACAACAACGTGTATAATAGTGCTCAAAGTAAAAACAACCACCATCTATATAATTGCAAAAGTTACACCAAAGTATATGTTTATATGTTTCAAAAGCAATTACATTATGATGACAAAATAAATTGTTGACGGTTTAACGTCCCATCCTCAAAGCGATGAAGTTTTCCTGTTTCACTGATTTCCTGAGAATACAAGTAGTTTTAAAAAGTGTCAACACAAAGGTTGGTGAGTTCATAAGAGTTTTGTTTGAAGTAGAAACCGTTTTTCCTTGTAAAATCGATATAGTTTGATTTCCAGAAAATCCGATATTTTCTTAGTTAAGTATGAATAGAAGTAATCCTACATGATGCATTAATGAACCCTAGAGTAATCCGTAGAGTTCCTCTATAATCGTCCAACATATAAAAGTTATATAAGGTTTAACTTAGATAAAACGTTGAATATAGTGGGTCTGCCCCAGGTCCACAACCCAACGAGGAACAGGAGATGAGGCGGGCACCACCAATTCTAGGCCAATCAAGACTAAATTCTTATATGACTCAAACATATACGCTCAGCGACTATAGTTGAAGTCTAACAATTCTAGAGGGAGTATAGTTTTAATATCATAATAACCTTGTATAGAGATCCGACACTTTGTATTTGTACCCATAGAGATAAAAGGTGATTTTAAATCGACATAAAACTCATTTAGGTTTTAAAAATAAAATCCCGTAAACTTATGGATTGTTCCCTATGTGAGCCGTTATAATCATACTATGACTATGTGAACCTGCCACGACGTTCTCAGTGTCGCGAAAAATAAAATGACATTTGTCACCCGTAGACCTGCAGGTCCAACTGTAGCTAGTAGCAAGGTGTGGGGTGTCAATCCCAATATAGATCTATATACAAGTATCACGTTCTCCCTCAAGGAGATTCTGATTATAACTACCAGGAATTATATCCCGCACTCGGACGTACGGGGAGAGAGAGAGAGAGAAAGAAAAATAGAGAAACTCACAATATAGGATAACAAGTTTACGTGAAGTGTGTGTGAATATAAATATTTCTTGTATGAATGTACCCTTCTTGTACGAGTGCGTAGAGTGATGTATCATAAACTATACCTATTATAGTTTATCTAAAATGTATGTAATATGTATGAATTCTTTTATGGAAATGTATTAGTGTTGTGAATTTATCAAACTATACTTTTTATAGTTTAATAATACGTGTTCCAAAATGAATGAATAATATTTAATATGAATGTCTTAGTTTCAGTTCATAATGATAAACTAACAAGGAAACACATTCAAATACTAAAACTTATGATTATACACTTTGCTCAACATAATACAAAGTGTTATGATATTTACATGCTGTTGGCAAAATTTAGCAATTCTGCCCTGTTTTGGAAAAATCATAGAAAAATCATACGAAGTCGAAAACTAGATCCGTAAATTCTGAGAGTTCACAAAATGTGTCTAGTTTGCTCATAATTTTTATCACAATTTATAATGACCTCTAACTTGGGTGAAAAAGTCCATAATCACAGACTGGTCCGGATTGTTGTTTGAAATGATAGGCAGTTTTGTAAAAATCACCATAAATTGTAGAAAAATCGTATGGAGATGTGCAAGTAGCCATTTTAAAGCTAAAAACTTGAAATATTTGCACCTTGTACAGTTTTGAAAACAAAAATGTTTAAGATGCCCAAAACAGTCCGTGAATGGAGTTGAACTTTTCTGATGAAGGCTGTTAGAAAAATTTAGTTATGTTCCTAGTGTTTTAACTTGTATTCCCCCCCTGAAAACTTGAGAAAACATGAAAATGTAGGGGTATGAACTCACCTTGAGTGATTTCAGTAGGTAAGTGTTGAAGAAGGAAAGTGTTCAACCCAAGAACACTTGAAGAATCACTTGAAGATTCGAAGATCTAACACAATTATGAGAGAGTTTGTCTAAGATATCCATGATTTGAGTGGAAATAAATGAGATAATCATAAAGAGAATGGATTATGCTTACCAAATGTGGAGGAAAAACTCAAGATCAGCCCTTGAATCTTGAATTTCTAGGGAGAGAAAGTGAGAGAGGAAAGAGTTTGATCTTCTTGTGAAATGAGAGCAAATGAGAGAAGTGAGGAGAGAGGATGAATAATCAGCCCTCAAAAACGTGGGAAAGAGGGATAATTGAGTGGAAAAGACATTGATGTGACCTAGGTAAGGTGGAGAGGTGTGGTTAGTCAAAGAGTGGGTGTGGGGTGGTTGCTTGTGACATTGGATAAGGCAAAGTCAACACTCCACCTTTAATAATTCACCCATTTGATTTTTATTATTTAAATAATGATTTTCATGAAAATATGATTAAATTGTGAATATTTAGGGTTTATTATGTTAAAATATGATTTTGGGTGAAATTCCCACGTTAAAATAATTAAAAACGGGCCTTAAACGCAAAACTACGCGAAAACCGGGAGAAAATGAGTTCCCAGCGAGACCTCTCGGTCCTAGGCCGAGGTTCGGTCCCTAGGCCGAGACCCGGTCCACGCTGAGGACTGTAGCCGGAAGCGAACAGAGGGAAACGAAAGGGGCGAGTCAGACGCGAGAGCGAGGGGCGAGGGTTCGGTCCGAAGGGTCATTGGGGTTCGGTTCGGGATAAGAGGCGAGAATGTCAGAACCGAACGTACTGTAGTGAACAGTAGTTTCGGTTCCTAAGGACCTTCGCCTCTCATAAGAGGGTTTTGGTTCCTAAGGTCCATTTTTCTCGTTTTTATCCCGTTTTAAGCCGTTTTTGACCCGGTTAAGGGTCGGAATGACCCGAATGATTCTAAAAAGTTACAGGAAGCTTTTGAGAGATATTTGGGAGAGATTTCACATACTTGGAGAGATTTGGGAGAGATTTGACATTCTTGGAGAGATTTCTCATACAAAGAGATATTTGCGAGAGTTTTCACATACTTAGAGGGATTTAGGAGAGATTTGACATTCTTGGAGAGATTTCTAATACAGAGAGATATTTGAGAGAGATTTCGCATACTTAGAGGGATTTGGGAGAGATTTGACATTCTTGGAGAGATTTCTCATACAAAGAGATATTTGCGAGAGTTTTCACATACTTAGAGGGATTTGGGAGAGGTTTGACATAGAGAGAGATAGTATGGAAACGATTGAGAGAGATTTCATGTGGGATAGTTGTGAGTATCCGGTATCGAAATGTATGGTTCGTGAACCCTGTTAAGCCTTGTTTAAGGATCTTACACACTCCCGATGAGCATGCAACATTGTTTTATCGTTCTAGTTCATTGATTAGAACTAGGGTTTAGGAAATGTTTAACACAAGACTTTTCTCAAGTGATGTTTTCCCATTAATATAGCAAGTTACACTGTATGAACATAACACAAATCCTAATACACAAGGTTTAATAGAGTTGACCGGCTTGACTTGATGACTTTATTTGACTTTGAATTGACCAGAATTTGACGGTTGTCACAAAACTTGTATGTGTGTTTGGATTGTTGGAATTATCACTCGAACCGTCATCACGGTCCGTAACTGACCACCACTGCCCAAAGTAGCAGTGGGTGATGCCCAATTTATTATTATTATTATATATATAAGTAGCTAATCATCTAAATTTAGGAGTTGGAAACCCTAATTAGGTTTTAGAAAACCCTAATGTCAAGAAACCCTAGTCTTTAGAGTTGGTCGGGACCCGTGTTAAAGTTGTTAATTAAACTTTAAATAATACTTAATAATGCCCCTACAATCAACTTAATGCAATATTGGGCTTAATGGATCAAGTCCTTAAGAGGTTAAGTGTGGAACACTAACCCTAGTTATCATTTTATGTGAAAACCCTAGAATCGGGGAGCTCTATTATGGGTAATGACCGGGTGCGTATGCGAGCTATTGATTAGATTATTATTACATTCGAGAATAACTAGGTCAAACCTTAATCAGTCTCATGCTTAGGTGATTAAGTCCTTTAATAGGTTAAGTGTTCTTACTTAACCCTAATCATCATTTTATATGAAACCTTAATCGTCATTTCATGTGAGGTGGTTACTGTTGCAAGTGAATATAACATGTGATTGGGTATTGACTCAAGTATCTTCCTGTAGGTGATTCGAAGTGAGTTGAAGCTGGTAGAGTTCTTCGTTTCTACAGTGGTTACCTACGCATATATCGTGATGAGTTTTGCCTTATTGTACCCGTGGGTCGAAGGCACCAATATCGGCCTACTAGTTTTGGTCACCTGCTAGTAAAAAGATGCCATATGGATTGTATATAGTCATATAGGATAGACTAATGACTTTTGATCTAAGCTCTCTTACCTATTCTTTGTTTGGTTGTGGTTCTAGAGTATGATCACCTGTTCGGGTGACTATCTCACCTCTGAGTATATTCGGTCATGCATTCCTTGGATTGTTGATATTTAGTATTCTGCTATGCTATAGTGATTTGGTAGATTTGTGTTCTGGCATCGAGTATGTTGTTATGTTGTAGTGATCTGTTAGATCTGTGCTCTGGTATCGAGTATGTTGCTTTGCTGTAATAACTTGTAGAATTGTATGTTATTTGTGCTTGTTGGTTATCACCTATGGAGTGCCCTTAGGGACTGTATGTAGTTGTATAGGATAGCCTGAGAACTCTCGATCTAGGCTCTCTTGCATGTTCCTCGTTTGGTTGTGACTCTAAAGTAGGATCGCCTGCTCGGGTGGCTATCTCATCTCTGGTTACTTAGGGTCACGCATTCTATGGAGGTTAGTTAGTGGCAATAATGCATGTTGTGAGAGGACCAGTAGGTACTAGTGAGTCTTATCACTATAACCATGGGTCGAAGGCACCAAGGTCGGCCCATTAACTGTTCAAGTAGTATGATAGTTGTTGTATGATACATGTTGTGATTGGGTTGAAATATACCCTAGGGCAAGGCCCACTGTGATATGTTTGGGTTGAAATGTACCCCAAGCCAGGGCCCACTGTAGTATGAGTGGGTTGAAATATAGCCGAAGTGTGACATCCCCGAAATCACAGCCAAAAAAGACCGATTTTTGTTTATACTTTATTTGAAAATCAGAGTAACCTTTTAATAAAAGAGTTGTGGAATTTGTTTTAATACAATAATATGATAAAGAGTTATCAAAAGCATTTCCTTATAAATGTATTTCATTAGAAGACTTGGGATGTCATGTTCGATACAATACATAAGTATAAACAATACAATATAAGTCTTACTACATTATTTCATATCTATATGCCTATATCTGTAATCCTTCATCCCAACACATCACAACTATGCTCGAGCGCCACTACCTGTAATACATAAAATTGAGTGGGTCAGGCTTGTGAGCCTGGTGAGCACATAGGGTTTTCAACCCACAATAAATAAGTTTACTAATTTCATCAACCAACAATAACCCGATTACTCGTTCCCGTTATCCTCACATTACGTCCCTAAACACCTATCATAAGGGACCTATCCTATACTGCTAAGGGGGTTCCTCATCAATAAATGTCTTAAAGGCAACCATGAGGGGGATGGAGTACACCGGTGAACACATCGTTCACAACACCTAGAAGAGTCTGTGGTCATCATCTATACTCCGCTAGATGACTGGATCAACAACAGCAACATCGAGGCCTCCCATCATTTTATCACACATCACCTATTACATCTACACATGTTTTACCCCAACATTTTTGTAGATATAAAATACATATACAATTGAGTTCATCCAGCATAGATAGCAATTATAAAAATAATATACACACATAGCACGTAGTTTATATAAAATATTTCATATCTATGTGTAAGATGAAAGGGACCATGCACTCACTTGAAAAGGTGGTGATTCCGAACTCAGACAGCGCTTCGCTTCTTAAAAATAATTTCCTTCGACGAAACATAGTATTATTACCACTAGAGTTTAGTCTATTATTCTCCGAGGCTAATTAATAGTCTAGCTACTATTACTATTATATAAGTGCTAAAAAAATACTTATATAAGCCATAATAATAGCCCAAGTATTTATTATAAGTTCCTAATAACGTTCTTATAATTAAATAAAAACTATATTAAAAATAGTGTAAGCGTAGCTCACTTACAGCGGGTTTTATAGAAAACCAGACTTTGCTTGGAGCAGCGTTCCCGAGCCAAAAATCTCTTCTTTTCGGAGCCGTCGAGCACTCCGGAGCTCCGCCTCGTGCTAGGGAGGTTCCTTAGGTTTTTCGGGGGATTTCGGGGCTAGAGAGAGGTTCTAGAGAGAGAGAGAGAGTAAATAGAAGAAATAATGGGAAAGGTGTGAAGAAACTGAGGGTGGGAGAGGTGGTATTTATATGTTGAAATGTGGTTGAACTTGGTGCCACATGTCACCATCTGGTGGCAAGCCTTGGGGAGAAAGCAATGGCCAAGATTGTGTCACGTCACCCATTTTTCTCACAGTATACTTCCGACTTCTAAAATCCGTAACTTTCACATATGAGCTCTGTTTCTGACGTTCTTTATATCCACGCGTAGGTAAAAATAAGATCTACAACTTTCATTTTGAATTTGTTGTCTAATTCTCAACCGATCTTAAATTTAACGGTACAAGGAGATTATACTGTTAAATGTTCGCGTAAAATTCATAACTTCTACATATGGACTCTGTTTTCGTCTGTCTTTTTACCGTTGAGTTCCTATTAATGAGATCTTCAATTCTCATTTAGGTCGCGTAGGCCAAAAACCGCTCAATCTAACTGTACACTGCTAAGCCGAAACTTCGAAAAATCATAACTTCCTCATACAAAGTCAGATTTGGGCGTTCTTTTTATGGACGCTCTCGGTTTAACGTATTATGAGTTTTGTTTAGATCATTAAGGCTAAAACTTGCTCTATCGTAAATTCACTATTTACGCTTCCTGGTATCGTGTCGGTTCCATCGCGAAACTTCGACGGGTCATAACTTCTTCGTTACAACTCGGATTTCGGCGTTCTTTATATCTCCGGAATCCTTGTCGACCACTACAACTTTATGTAAAGATATCGGGTTTATCTCACATTTTAATTTTGACGCTTATTTTTATCCTTTATTTATTATACATTTATAAATGAGTAATAAGCACATAAATACACATAATTCACATAATACTCAAATATTTCATTTTTATTATTTCAGAAAGAGTTACAATAGTTGACCTAGACTAATACATTGTATAAAATTGCTTAGCCCTGAAACTCGGGCGTTACACCAAGTCGGGCCCAATGTGGTATTATTGGGTATAAATATACCCCAGGCCCCAGGGTGAGGCCCTAGGGCGGGGTCCCATATTTGTTTTGGGTTGGGTTGGGCCCGTTTGTATGATTGGTATGTATTATTTTGGTGGAAATTAACTAAGCTTTATGCTTACCCAGTTGTTTATGGTTTCAGGTATCATCAGTTGTTGCTGGAAGGTGAAGGCAGGACTGTACACATTCATCAGCAACATTGAAGATTCCACGTGTCTACAACACTCTGATTTTTAATAAATGTAATTCGGAATAAATGGTGTTTTTAATTAATGGATTAATAAATTGGGAAGTTTTATCTTAATAAAAATGAAATTTTTTGGTTGTGAAAATGAGATGTTACATAGAGCCACCAAGATGTACAAGATTTGTGACTTAGTTACTGGTGGTCGTGCATGACACGGGAGATAGCATGATATGTCAAGAGGTGCTTAACTTGTCAGATTGTCATAGTCGAGCACCAGAGGTCGTATGGCAAGCTTTAATCTTTGTATGTTCCCATGTGGAAATGGGAAAGATCACCATGGATTTCATCACCAAGTTACCTCGGACGGCTAAGGGGCATGATGCGATATGGGTGATAATGGACCATTTAACCAAGAATGACTACTTCTTAGTTATCCGTGATAGCTTGTTGGCCGAGAAATTAGCCGATGTTTATGTACACGAGATTGTCGCTTGACATAGGGTTCCAGTCTTTATTGTATCAGCCAGGATGTTCGGTTTACTTTACGATTTTAGCAGAGGTTCCACGAGGAACTGGGTACGAGGTTGTACTTTAGCACTGCTTATCATCTACGGACGGATGGTCAGAGCGAGCGGACCATTCAAACAATCAAGGATATGTTACGAGCCTATGTGATTGATTTTGGTGGGAGTTAGGACTCCTACCTTCCCTTAGCCGAGTTTTCATATAACAACTACCACTCCAATATTGGTGTGCCGCCTTTCGAGCTTCTTTATGGAAGAAAATGTATACCCCTAGTTTGTTGGGGATAGATTGCTCATAGATTCATGGAAAGGACTAAGGTAGTCCTTCAGACGATAGAACTTATTCAACATATCAGACAGAGATTGCAGACAGTTCGGAGTGAGTAGAAGAGTTATGCCGACAAGCGTCGATCTGAGTTGGAGTATCAGGTCGGCGACATAGTGTTACTGAAGGTATCACCCTGGAAGGGTGTAATACGCTTTAGGAAGAGGGAAAGTACGGGCCCCAGTATAGTACGGGCCCCAGTATATTGGGTCATTTCGAGTGATTATCAAGGTTGGAAAGGTAGCTTACAGGCTGGATTCGTCTGAGTAACTAAGTTAGATCTACAACACCTTCCATGTTTCGCAGCTTTAGAAGTGTGTAGCTGATGAGTCAACAACTGTTCCTTTGGATGTTTTTCATGTTGATGATTGCCTGAATTATATTGAGAGACCAGTGGTAATATTGGATCGGAAGACGAAGGCCTTGTGCAACAAGGTAGTGTCTTTGGTCAAGGTTCAGTGGCAACATCATAATGGGGATGTGGGAAACCGAGTTAGAGATACAGGAACATTACCCTGAGTTTTTCACAACAACGAACTTCAAGGATGAAGTTGGATTCAAGTGGGAGAGAATTATAACATTCATATTAGAGGTAAATTAGATTTCCAACCTTATGTGTGAGAATTGTTGCAAATTGACCCATAGTGGCACTTTTGTAATTTTTGGGCGAGGGGCGCGTATGTTGGGTGTATATTGAGTATGGGTGTTGAACGGATAATTTTTTCGGGTTTCGGGTAATTCGGGTTTTTAATGTTAGAAAAATTACCCGTTACCCTACCCAAACTAAATTCGAGTAATTCGGGTATTACCCTATATATATATATATATATATATATATATATATATATATATATATATATATATATATATATATATATATATATATATATATATTTTGAATTTCACCTGAAAATAAATTTAATGAAATAAATACGTTGTGCTTTATTAGTCTTGTTTATATAAACAAACGAGACATAAACGAAGTTACTCAAGCTTTGAACATTGAGATTTTTTAGTCAATAATACATGAGATATCAAGTAATTTTTTAACAACTTAATCTAATCTAATAAGATGTTAAAAAACAAATACCTAAAGATCTTAATTTAAAAGTTTAAAATGTTTAAGATAAATGTAGCCATAAGTTTTGCCATGTTCTGAAGTTTCGTCAAGATAATGAGTTTGTTAGTTGCAATAAAAACTATAATCTAGAAAACAGTTAAGTTTTAAAGAACGTGATGATATATAAAAATTACTTTTAATATTGTTAGTGTCGTATTGTCATAATAAATATATTTATGTTTTACAATAATGATAGTTAGTTTAAGCGTGATCAAATATTTGCTATATAGTACAAGCTCTACAAAAAAAAGGAATTTTTAAAATAATTTGGGTATCGGGTATTTTCGACAGGGCTAATATTGAGTATGCACGACGTACGTGGCAGGATCCCAAACCCTAATTTTTAGGGTTTGCACCCTATTTAAACACCCTTAATCCCTATTTCTTCTTTATTTCATCAATCCCCAACCCTATTTCGACCCCCTTTTGCAAACCCTAATCCATTTGAGAGCATTTATGAGCTTTGCTTGTGTGTTTTGGTAAACTTGAAGGAGGAGGAAGAAGAGGAGATCATTCTAGAAGTGAGGAGCACATTGGATCCGTAATAATATTATCTTTGGACACCCTTTGAAGGTGAAAAGCCCTGAACTTGATGAAGCTATGCTTAGATCCAGTTTGGCCATGAAGTTTGTGTTCTTTTGGTCCCATTAGTTTGGTATTTTGAGTATGGGTTACACTAATCCATCTACGATGTCCTTTAAGATGTTTGGGAGTGTTTAAAATCATAAAAATGTGGTATTGGTCATTATTCCCCTTCCATGCATGAGTTTGGATGCCTTAATGGGTGAAGAGGTTAGGGTTTTGGGTATTTAGCACTTTAATAGCCATTCAAGACCATAAATTTTCCAACTTTATGGTTTAGGGCATTAGCTGAGGCCTGGATCTGAAATTTAGGCAAAAGAGCTTAAGGAATAATATATTAATAAGATGAAAAAGAGGCTAGACACATACGTTGGGCGTACCAAATGGTACGCTGCGTGTACACGGTCAACCACCTGTTTTTTTTTGGCATGGAATGAGTATGGCTTGCGTACTAGCTGAATACACCCAACGTACTCAGTTGTGTTGACCAAGTTTGGATTTTGAATTTTTTTACTTTGACCATGATTTGACCAAGTTTGACCCAAGGGTATTTTGGGTATTTTGAGTTGTATTTGAGATTAGTCGGTATTTGATGAATAAGTGACGAGTAGAGTTGATATTCAGATCAAAGACCTATTAACTATTTGTTCAGACTGTGAGGTGAGTTTTTCCTCACAATACTTGTAGGTCGAAGGCACCAATGTTAGCCAATTGAATCATGCATCCTGGTTAGAGGATGTTGTTATGTTGTATTGAAATGTTAGAATTGAGTCCCAATATATATGATATTGCTATACGGTAGTGATCTGTAGAT
The DNA here is from genome assembly GCF_052625555.1 of Lactuca saligna. Classification (NCBI taxonomy): domain Eukaryota; kingdom Viridiplantae; phylum Streptophyta; class Magnoliopsida; order Asterales; family Asteraceae; genus Lactuca; species Lactuca saligna. Next base: position 88,736,056 of record NC_136424.1, on the reverse strand, counting down.
TTGCTTGTTTGTATGTTAATTGGTTATATGTTATTTGTTATGTATATGTCAACATATTATTGATGTGAGTTGAAGCTTTACTGCTATGTGCATGAGGCAATAGACCAGGGGTATTCTAGTCTGACGACTAAATGGACCCAAGGGTATTCCAGTCCAATGACTGAGCGAACCCGTCGTATATTGGCATTTTGGTCCGATGACTGATTGGTGCAGGGGTATTCCTGTTCGATGACTGATTGGATGCAGCATGCAATGTTGTATATGTTATATTGTGTGGTGGTATTTTGGGGGAACTCACTAAGCTTTGTCTTACAATTTCAGTTTATTGTTTCAGGTACTTTAGATGACCATGGCAAGACGAATGCGTGATTGTACACATCATTCAATGATATGTTTTTGGAGATTTTATATTACTCTGATCTTGGGAATATTTGTATCTGACACTTGATTTAAAATTGTTTTTTTTTTTGTTTGAAAACAATGGTTTCTTTTGAGTTAAAAACGAAAAAATTTATTGTGTATTTTTGGGACGTTACATAAGGTGTGCGCCATTTTTGAGGTTGTGTATATTTTGTTTTCACATGATGTATATATGGTTTTGCAACCTTATTAAATAAAGTGCATAACTAAGAGTACAATCGATTAGGGGTGGTAATAATTGCCCATTGAAACCCAAAGTCTCGTCTTTCATAGGATGGTGAGATAACTGCCCATTGAAACCCTTATTTAACAGATATAGAAGACATACACGGACCGCATCCTCGTCCGATAACTCCTTAAGCGACCCATCAAGCACATCAATGATATTTTTTTTTTTAATTTTATGGAGTCATTCTTATAAACCATAAGAAATATTCAGGATCGAAAGGCCTGACCGGAATCGGAGGCACCAAAATATTCACCAAATTGGAAGCCGGTGACAAGATATAATTATCTATTCCCGAAATTCAGCTCGTACCTCTCGATCTCAAAAACTATTTCCTCTACTTTGCTTTAAAGGTATGTCACAACTTCTATGCAAAACGTGTAATGAAGAAGTAAGGATCATCCTCCACCCCGCATGGATATCTAACTACCTACGAAAATAGGTATTTTGGAACATACTCTCGTGTGACGGTCTGTCCAGGAGTTTCGCAAGAATATCCACATCAACAACTGGTTTGCAAGATCGTGTAACTAATGTATCAAAAATCTTGTCATGCTACAAATAAAACCAAACAAATTAATTTAAGGTAATTCAGAAGTTTAAACGGTAATTGTTTTGCAAATTCCAGACATGTTCTTGGTGTTTCAAAATGGTTCTTCGCATTCTGGACATTCAAACATGTTCAGAATTGTTTTTGTGTATTCTGAAATACCAAACTTCGATGTACAATAACCTAAGTATTAACCAAACTAGTTTTAGGTTTTGCCCCAACACTAAATCAACTTAAAATTAAACATCAACAATAGTCCAATAGTCTAGAATGTGTTCGTGTTTTGGGACTATTATTCGTGTTTTAGATATAATTAATCAATAGAAATGAGTCAAGAACTTACACGTAAAACTTTCAAGTCATCGGAATCCTGTGCCATGACTTTGATTATTTAGTCCGAAATGTGTAGATATTCCGAAATAAATTTTTTGTAGTTTGTGCTCCAGAACACGTATGAATGATTTGTAATGGGCATTCTGAAATGTGTTGAATGGACCAGGCCGGATTCACAGTCTGAAATGGTTTCGGGATGACCCAATTCCGAATAAGATTGTTAGTTTGCAAAAAAAAGAAAATTTCAAATCGGTTATTTTTTATAAAGTCCAATACAAAAGTTAGTTTATAAATTTTTCCTATATATATATTTTCAAAATACAAGGATTTTCATAAGATTTGGTCTTATTAATTAACACTTCATATTTGTTTTAACTATATAATAGTATAGTATTATTTATATAAGTAATATTTTAATGCCGACGTATAAAATACTAAAATTATTATACCATTTTTTCATTCGGATGCTCTCCTTCGTAGACCAAGGAGAAACCGGACGGTTTGGCGCCCCGTTTTTGACCGGATATATACCTTGATTCAAACCGGTTTGGGTCGTCGTCCCGGCCTGTAATCCTTGTTTGTTTACATGTCTTGCAAAAATTGGTTTTAAATGTCTTGGTCCACAAAAAGCATGAAAAGTTCTCTAATCTCACGAGTCTGGTCATTTTCCTAACCTCACAGACAAGTTGTTGATCCATTCTTATTGGTCTGTGAGATTCTTTATGGTGTTACTTACCATCATTTTACGAACGGATCTTTTCACTTTGCAATGCGTTCACACTATAGAACCCCAACGTTGAACCGTAAAATGACATATATACCCTTTTGTGACATTGGGAAAAGCACATATGACATAACCGATGCCATGATCCGTTGTTAAATAAGAATATACGTAGTATATTTATATAACTTTAAGTGAAAGTCTAGATCATGATAGTTAATATACAAACAATAAACTTGTTATCTTACCTCAGAACGTTAGAAATTTATTAACGATTAACGATTAATTATTATTTATGTTAAATGATTTTACAATGATTATTAATAGATGAAATGATGAATTTCACATTTTAATAGTAAACAAGACATGAGATGTCTTTATTTTTTCAATTTTTTTTTAATAATATCTACCGTTTAATCTTTGTTATCCCTACTCAAACTATTATTTTTAAGTTGTAACTTTTTTAAATAATACTAACTTCACATATCTAACAATAATTGTAAATAAAATGAACTAACTCATATATAATAATTTTTTTATATACAAAATTTTAGTTTTATATAGTTATATAATATAATATTCTAAAGTACAAATTATTAAAACAAACTCTCTGATAAATAAATATCATTATTTTATACTTTATTGTTTTTATTAGTTTTATTTATCAATAACATCGGCATGAATCGTGATGCGTGAATTCGTGATATTAGTCAACATTTATCATTCACACAACGATTATTCAGGTAAATTGTATTTTGAAGCTATGGTCTATGATAATATTAGCCTCCATTAAAGTTTCAAAATCTAAATGAAAATTAATTTTGCCAAATGTCATGCTCTTATTGAATTGGACACATATCATTTTCTAAGAATTTTTTATTTATTTTTTGTCCACTTCTCATTTTCTTGTATTTTGTATTTTCTTAAATTTAAAATCCACATTTTAGTGAGATTTATATATGTAAAGTAAGTTATTTTATTAAATGCATAATAAATTCATTACAACCTTTCAAATATCTTATATTATATATTAAATTACTTACTTTATTTATTATATTTTTTTAGATTTATGTAAATTATTATTTTATAAAATATGCAATGGTTATAATTTTATATTAAATATTTTTTATAAACCCGTATAATACACGGACTTCACACCTAGTGATTTCATATACCAAAAACATTATTTTGTGTATCTTACGAAAAAAATCATATGACAATAGTTTTTAAATCACATGACCGTCCGCAAGAATAAATATATGATTATTTTATGTAAATTCACTTTTTAATATAATAATTAACAGGAATAATATTGACATGCATGCGGCCGCACGGTGTTTTGGTGCACTGCACGACGCCCTACGATCACGATTCACGAACACACAAGGATATTTTAGTCATTTCGTATAAACCTTCATAGTAAATGAAAAGTACGTTACTTTCCACACCAAAATATGATTTCATTTCCACAATTTCCACCAAACCCCATCTAAATAAATCCGTCCGTCGATTACTGCTTCACCACAGATTACACAGATCCAACGGCCACGAAAAAAGATGCTCGAAACTTCTATTTTCCTTCAAGCATCCCCTATAAAATGGCAGTGCTTGTGGCTCCCTCGTGCCCACTCATATAACACTCGTCCGGTCATCCTAGGGTTTCTCGTCGCTCCTACTTGATTATCTTATCGTCCGATTTTCAAAAGGTTAGTACGTTTGCTTGCTGATCTAAGTTTTTAATTTAACAGAAAGCTTGTTGAGATTGCTAGTCTTGTTTGAATCGTGATTATGATCTGCGATCGTTTGTTTATGTGATTTTTCAGTTCATTAAACTCTACATTGTGTTATTGATTTTGGATTTGGTACGCAGCATATCTACATCTGGTTTTGTTTGGTTTCTAGTGTAAGTAATCAGTTGTGTGATCGGCGAATGTGTACTGCTTGAGCTAATGTTTTACATGCTCTGACTTAGGATTTTCACAGATTCAGTTCCACTTTGCTGTGAGTGAGTGCATGTTTGTTTGGTTTAGCTTGATTGTTGTCGAATTTTGAAATTTCTTTGGGCGATCGAAGTGTTTTTCGTTCATGATAGTTAAATAAGTGGAAGTGATGCTATTAGACTCGATCAACGTTAGTTTAATATGATGCTGTGCATTTAGGTGTAGATTTTTCGTTTATCGGATGATCCGATGCAAAGATTGATGTTTAGTCGTGTTTCTCTGCTTTTGATTATGTGTTGCGGAATACACCTAATTCATCCAATCTGATGTTCATACTTTTATTGAACGCTAGCTCAGGTTTCGATTCCATGGGGAAGTGCTATCCAACTGTTAGCGATGAGTACCAGAAGGCTGTTGAAAAGGCCAGGAGAAAGCTCAGAGGATTTATTGCTGACAAGAAGTGTGCTCCTTTGATGCTCCGTCTTGCGTAAGATCTGCTTTCATTATGTATATTATTCAGGATCATTTTTACGCATCAGCTGTGCTGATTTGCTTGTAGACACTAGTTTTCCGATGATTCTAGTTAGAAAACATTACAATTTTGCTATTTGTTTAGAACTCGATTGCATGTTTGCGATCGACATCTAGAAATCCTTCTAAGAATAGTTAGTTCATATTTACCTGTTGCGATGGTTTTTCATCTTAAACGTAGCTCAGTTTTGTAACTAGTACCGAGATCTGTACATGGACTGATGTTTTGTGCTACAGATGGCACTCTGCTGGTACCTATGATGTGAAGACAAAAACCGGAGGTCCTTTTGGTACCATGAAGAACAAGGTCGAGCTAGGCCATGCTGCCAACAACGGTCTTGACATCGCTGTCAGACTCCTCGAGCCTATCAAGGAGCAGTTCCCCATCATCTCATATGGTGATTTCTATCAGGTAAGCATTCCTTCTGTTCATAATATAGTCATATCCCTTTTGTCTCAATTAATTTTTATTTGCCTGACATAGTCATAATCTCGTGATTTTAGTTGGCTGGTGTTGTTGCTGTTGAAGTTACCGGAGGCCCTGATGTTCCCTTCCATCCAGGAAGAGAGGTTAGCTTTTTTCACCATCTCTGCTAACTAATGAACATCGATTTGTTTACTTTAGTCAAGTGGTTAACTGGATGCATATATATGTTTTCAGGACAAAGAAGAGCCCCCAGTTGAAGGTCGTCTTCCTGATGCAACCAAGGGTAACGACCATTTGAGGCAAGTGTTTGTTGAAACCATGGGTCTTGAAGACATTGACATTGTGACTCTTTCTGGTGGTCATACTCTTGGAGCTGCACACAAGGAAAGATCTGGTTTTGAAGGACCATGGACCCCAAATCCTCTTATCTTTGACAACAGCTACTTCACGTGAGAGATTTTAGTCCTTTGTAGTCTCTTAGCTGTTGGTTTTATTTACTATAATTACTGAATATAATGTTTCATATAACAGAGAACTTCTTGCTGGTGAGAAGGAAGGGCTTTTGAAGCTACCTACTGACAAGGCTCTTCTTGATGACCCTGTATTCCGACCCCTTGTTGAGAAATATGCTGCTGTGAGTACATTTCCTCTTAAATCACTTCCATCTTTATATACTGATGTTGTGTAAAAGTATGATATATGCTTATTTGGCTGTTTTTGTTATATGTTCTGAAACAGGATGAGGATGCGTTCTTTGCTGATTATGCAGTGTCCCACATGAAACTCTCTGAGTTGGGGTAAAGTTTCGAATTTTAATCTTTTATTGTCACAACTTATATTTGTTGGGAAATTGATATTTACAATATATTATATTGGATTTCAGATTTGCTGAGGCTTAATCTGGTGTCAAAGAAGAGGGGTGACCTGATGGGTGCTGCATCATCTTTATTTTGAAATTTTAAGTTTTTATTTTATGGTCTTGTTATGAGGGGGAAAATGAACTTGAAGGTTAAAACTTAAAAAAACACATTTGTGAAGCAAGTGGTATTTTGGTGCAGCTATATTGGAAATATGTCATCCTGTTTTTTTTTGGTTGAAAACACTTTGGTTTAGTGATGAATGCTTAAAAGGTCGAGTTTGAAAGTTAATAATAATACAACTGAACGTATAATAATAAGTAACTTTATGCCTAAAATGTGCACTATATATTTTTTGAATCATTGTTTCAATGCAAATAAATTTAAAAGACTTGACTTGTTTGATCATATATATATGAAAAAATCATTATTTCCAAGAAGACTCGATATTTTTTAATCATTATTTCAAAGCCAGTCAATTTAAAAGACTTGACTTATTGTTGATTGAATCATAATTTCCATGCCAACAAATTTAAGACTTGAATTTAAAAAAATGATGAAAAAATTTACAATTATAATCCGACCTGTTTTGATGTATCAACGACCCACTACAATTCCTACGGCATGAGACAAAAAAACGTCCAACTACCGGCGGCTTGTTTTTTTTGACATATATGTTCCATCACATTCATCATGGACACCTTTACACTTCAATAATTCGCCACTAGTTCCGACCTTTTTTCTATAATGTATGGTCGAGATATTATTTATAAAATCTGTCTTGACTTTTAATCATGAATAACGATTTTTTTAATTTGTATAATTGGCAAATAATAATAATAATAATAATAATAATAATAATAATAATAATATCTGCATTAATTTTATCACAACGTAACAAAACTTTGACAGCCATACGGTTTGTAGTGCTCTCAGCAAATACTTGAATCGGCTGTGAAGAATATATTAATGGTGCATTTTTATCATATCTACTTCCAAACAAGACTATAAAATCACTGGACGGCTTCTAGTCTACCTAAAAAAACATTGATGTTTTGGAACGGTTGTAATACGATACGAGTGGTCCTATGACCCATCAACTACCATTCCCAAATCATTTATTAAGCCCGTCAAATATGTTCAGTAAGCTACATATTTTCACGATTCACAAATCAGTTAATCTATTTAACACAAAATTTTGCTAATAATCTATTCATACAAAAAAATGTGCAATTAAATTTCATTAACACATCAACATTAGAAAAACAAAAATGACACAAGTAGAAATTTTCAAACCAAACACACTTAACAAATCACCAATAGTTCTTAATAAGTTAAGAGTAAGCTACATGATTCATATCCTTTTTCATTTAGTTGGATTTTGATTGTGTCAATTCTTGTATAGAAACTCAAAGTTGAGGCTCTATCTAGTTATTAGTTGGATTTTGTTTGTGTCAATTCTTGTATATCATCTTTTGGATGGTTAATGAAACAATGGTGGTTGTTAAATTACCAATTGTCATTTTGTGTTGTTATTTTTGTCAATCATGTTGGATATTTAAGTTGTGATGGTGGTTATCAATTTTGCAAAACACCGTTAGTTCATTCGATTGTAACATTCATTCAGAGACATATCAAATGTACCATTCATTCATACTAGTATTTGTCAATAACCAAATAAACTATTCATCCATACCATTGTTACTTAAAAACAATTCAACATTGTTCAAAATAACCATCAACATACTGAAACTAGTAGCACAAATATTGTTCCAACATAAACTAAAGACCCAAATACCAAAACGTTTTAGAATTAATTATGCCTACCAAATTACTAAAACTAGTACCACAAACATTAAACCACTGCATTTTTTTTCCCTTCTACCCACAACTTCTTTCCCACATCACTACTCCTAGCCTAGGATCCAACTACTGATTGCCCTTTATAGATCCTTCAGTTATGCTTAATATTTCCACACTTTGAGCATGTAAATGATTTGGACATTATAGACACACTATCACCAACATCCTCTAGCAACTATTTTTCTTTTCTTTTTTAGGCTACCAATAAGCACATGATGCTTTGGTGGCAAGAACATGGTTGGATAAGGACTTTTTCCCACATGCTCATCCTATTAACTGGTCTAATTTAAAGGCATACATCTCCTTACACGTCATTAACCATGGTGAACCCATGTTTCAGGTATCCAAACATTCCTATTTTTCAGCATCGCATCCCATATAGATGTAATAGTATGCTTGAAAGGCATGACAATGGCATCTTATTGTCTGCATGCACATGTTTGTTGTCCCATGTCAACGACACATTGATCCATAGCTTGACATGTAACCCGTTACTTTCCATTGCCACAAAACACAACCTTATACTCTACCGCTTTAGTTTTGATCTTTTCTGAAGGTGGATGTAGGAGCTAATGAGCCACAAGTTTTGTCAATTGTCTTTTAGACAATGACAAGTTTTTTCATTAAATACACCCGAATAACTCCAAGCAAGTAATAATTGTTTTGTCAAAGCCCTTTACAAGCTTGAAATTCAATGTGTGAAACATCCAAAATTATGACCTATAAAATTTATTTTTGATTTACGTAAAACAGTATTCCAAAACATTATTCATACATCCCAATCAAGCAAATATGTTAAACATCATGAAAATCAGAGTATGTCCCATAAACAGAATCCTTGTGGTGTGTGCGATGCAATTAACCCGAGCAATTCCCATTGGAACTGGAAATACCTCAAACATAAACTAAAATCCGTAAGTACAAAGCTTATTGAGTTCTCTAAGATACCACATACCAAACATATCATATAACAGGCCCTGCCAACGCTCGCATACCCCCCCCCCCCCCTAATAAACATACATATCAAAACACATACAAGTATCACACAGACAACATGTATATCGACATAACCAATCAAAGACCCGCTAAACCCAGTGAGGAAAACTCACCTCGAAAAGCTGAATGAAACGAATGATCCCTGACTGCTGGTCCTACAACTCCCCGAACTATCAATTGCCAAATGAAAACTAATTAACATTAGGGATCTACATCATAACCAAAAATCCCTACTTGGGGTAAAAAGACCATTTTACCCCTAACTTAGCTTGGTCTAAGAATGGAGCCCATAAGCACAATCCAATGGCCCCAAAAGTTACACAATCCATCAAGGCCCAAAACATGGCCCAATTTCCAATTGGGACCAACTCCTTCACATGGGCCTTAGCCCAAGTCCCAATAATGTTCCTTAAACTCCCAAAATCAGATGGCCCAACTAAGCCCTAATCTTCTAAGCCAAAACGAAGCCCAAACCCAAGGCCTAACATTGAAATGCCATCAGACTGAATACGCTGGGCGTACTGGCTTGAAGGCTTGTATACTCATCGTAGTCTTCCACTTCAAACAATTTCAAGATTAAGCTCCTAACCCATTAAGACTTTGCTCCATGATGTTGATCTGACCTCATTAAGCTGAAATACCATGTAAAGTTGCTAACTTTACATCCATGCATGACCATAAGAAGCTCTCAAGCTCAACAAGGACTTATTAAAGAAATTAATGAAAGCATGAGACCCCTAAACTCCATAAAGTTGGTGCCTTTATGCCAAATGAGTCCATTAAGACCATAGATATGAAAGAATAAGCCTTTGGAATGTCCAAATCCCAACATCCATCCAACCCATAGCTAAGAACATAACAATTTATCCCAAAAAGAGATCTTAGCATCTAGCAAACAAGATGAGAACTTGATACCTCAAAAGCTTGGCAAATAAGGTGTTGATTCTGGATCCAAGACCTCCTTTTCAGGCTAAGCAACTTCTAGCTTCTTCAACTCCTTCAAAATGCACAAAAATGAACACCAAAAGCTCACCAAAGGCTCACACACTCAATAATGGAAGCTAAGACTCAATTTTAGGGTTTTTGGATAGTAAAGGCTGATAAGGAGGCTGACACTTGGGACTTAATGACATTATTGATGGGTTTTGCTCATAAGACATCCTATGTGCTCATACAAACCCTAATGCTTGGATCTAGGTTTCTCTATTGTACATGCTTTGAATCCAAGACTATAAACCCTAATTCTAGCATGCAAGTAATCATATTAACATGAGAGTAGGTTTATAATGTTACCTTGATTGTTATGTAGCAATAACAATCACAAATCTCCTTGAATTGACTTTGGAATGCTTAGAGTCACAAGTGTCACTCCTCTAATGGTTCACAAACACCATAAGCAAGAGGATGAAGAGGAGAGAGGTTGGAGGCTGCCAAAAATGTGTGTAAACCCTTACAAGATCATTAGCCACGTTTTTGAGCCTTAAGGGGTCTTTATATAGTTGGGCTATTAGGGTTATCTAACCAGGAAACCCTAATTTTGATGCTTAAGCCCTAAGCAACCCATAGACTCCTTTTATCAAGCCCATGGACGATTTCCTTATGGGTTTCCCATTAAAATTCGTCCATCCTTTAATACAAGGCAATCCATGACCCAAATTGCAATTATCTTATAATTACAATTCCAGTCCCTTAAGTTTAATTAATCTCTTTTAGTCACAAAACTAATTACCAATTAATTATTGACTAATATTAATTAAACAATATGATTTCTCCTTTAATATATTATTCCCATAATATATTAATAAATCATATTTAATCCTTTTTCTCCATAATTCATCCTATCAAGTTGCTTTGGTGAAGGCAACCCAAAAGGACCATGCACCATCGGGTCAAGTACATACCAAAATAGTTATGGACTTAGACACTAATCCAACAGTCTCCTACTTGGATAAGTCTAACAACTATTCTGCGTATGACTTCAGATCCCGATGTGCAATCGTAGCTTTCCAAAGCCGCTGTCAACTCTGATCATATCAGATACGCGTGTCCTTAGATAAGGGATCATATATTCCTCCATTCTAGATATCGTATGAGATATGATTTCTAATCATTCTCTTTGTACTATATCTCGATTTCTGATTTATGACGACAGACTAATTGAACAAATCAAATTAGCCCTAGCCCGGCCGAGCATTTACGTATGTCATCACTAAACCATCGAGGGGCCCAAAAGATATCGCTTCTATCCTACCTTGGATAAAAGGAACGGATAAACTTTGATACAATGCTTGCTTGCACTCACTAACCAAATCACACACAACAATATGTTTTATAACACCAAGTTACTAGTGCGTTTACATATTATCAATGTGCAACCGATTAGTAAGATACAACTCACACATCTCGGTTTCAAGAATATAAGATGTTATCGTCTCACTAATCACTCGAGATAGTGATCCAAGTGAGCGTGGGTTTAATCCAATGCTCAAATCATATTCATAAGCACTCATGAACGTTGCAGCAAACATTTGCTTATGTCTAATACTTTTCTAGACAATCCACACACCAATTCATGACAGTCTTCATTCATATCTACTTCCAACATATGAACGACTGTGGCCCGTTTGAATAATTCGATTATTCTTAATAAACTCAATTATTCTGGAAGTCAAAACATGCAAGGTGAAACACAAGAATAATACTAATCCCATATGGCCTCAAACCTTTGAGTATAAACAAAACACGTTTTATTTATCACCATATTGATTACTCATTATTTTTCGTTTCGGGTAATCAACTTCTTACTTGAATTATTACACTTGTCCCATGCTCCTAGCATGCACACAATGTTTACCTATGGTTCTTACTTTTGTGAAATAGACAAATTGAACACATTTCCAATCATTCTCATGTTACAACTCCAAATCCATTTTCTTAAGTGTAAGAATATCAAATTCTTGTTACTTATAGAATATACTAGATTCTAACACTTTATGCAACTATCCTTTTGTAATGTCACTGCACCAAAGTCTCAAAGACTATTGCCAATGATATTACAAAGTCCTCTATCGGAGATTGTTACAAGACAGATCCTTAGATATGATGTCTCTCTCTCAAAGTACATTCCTTTGAACATCCTTTTGCATAAACGTTTCTAATCTAGACATAGATTTTCAATATTTACTTCCCAATATGGACACGCTTCCATATTTTCCATATGACAACTAATTTCTTAATAGAATCTTATCTATTCGTAATGATGTCGATATTGTCCATCCAATATGGAAACATTTCCATTATTTCCAATACTATACTTCCAACTACTCACAAGCGACCAATCCTCGTCGAACTCTGGATTGTCCTTTGATAGTTGTTTAATTATTTTAGTCAAAACCAATTCTAGTCCCTTTTCCCTCTAAATGCACTAGACATTTGGAAAATTTTAGAATGGTCAAACATTAAAGAATTTGCAATCAATCCTATACCCACAGCGTATGGGACACGATGCACAATGTTTTATTTGCTATGTTCTCAAAATTCGAATTGTGAAGAGGAATGCCGTAATCATAATCGAAATTTTAAGAACACACAATGTACCTTTGACTAAATTTATTAACATTCCACAAGCTAATCCTTTAGATTTGAAATGAAGCATAATATTCTCTCCCTTAATTATAGCAAAACAACTTTATAACCCTTACTACTTTGCAAGGTATAACTCTTGTTTTTCTATAATTAATATTGCCAACTTGCAATACTTTCCATAATAATCATACAATCATAACTTTTATGCTCTCACTATCATGATGATTACTATAAAACATAACACTTATGCTCCCACTAGCTTCGACATGTATTCATAAACATCTTAACTTTCAGAAAGACAATACCTATTGAATTTCTTAAGTCCATGTTTCTAATACTTAGTGCTTTGATAACCTTTTATCAAGGTTTCTTGAACTTATACACTTTTGCCTTAGATAGTTCATATGTGTGTCTTAACAATTAAGACTAATTGCCAAACCTCACAATTCAAATTATGGAAAGGGATGCCGTAACCATGATCGAATTCGAGAATGCAATTTTACAATCACTATCTTTTAAAATCTTTCTTAGTGAAAGCATTTTCTCACAATCATTTTCATGAAGGAGGAAATCTTATGACACTTAGATTTAAACAGTGTATGTGTTCCTATCCATGTGAATTTGTTAAAACCAAAGTTTACGACAAATTCAAACTCATATGGATCGAACTTTCTTAATCTTGATTTCTTGCCTTATGGTAGCACAACTGCCCACCACGTCTTCCAAGTAGTTAAGCAGCTCACCTTTTCCTATCAATGTACTTTCCATTGATCAAGGTCCTTGCCTTTTATGCATTCAAATGATAACTCATAGGACTCACATGCATAATTAACTCGATTGGATTGGCACAGAAACAAAATATTGTCAACACGCTAGGTTGTAATCCTCAACTCGTGTGCTAGTGATAATCGATAAGGTTTATTTGATTTGTTCTTGAAACTTTTCAAGACTATTAAGACTCCCACTGACTCCTTGACATATACGATTCTCTTATCAAAACATTTCTTGACAAACAAATATTCAAGAGTTAGTGTAGCTTTTATCAAAACAAAACACTTTATAATTTTGGTCTTAGTTGGTCTTTGTCTTATCCAAGACATCACAACTTTCCACAATTGATGAATGTTATAAACCTTCTTAATACTATTCACTCAATGTTACAATCTTGACTTTAAGACTTGTTTTGGAACGAAGTATGATTGACTTCTTGATTTGACCATTTCTTCAATCTTTGATTCCTCTTCTTGGACATACAATTGTACCAAGACTCACTTAGAGGATCAATTGAGATATGGTTCTTAATCATTAAGACCTATCATAAAGCATAAAAGCTACTCTCCCTTCTTCTTAGAATGGAGAAACTCTTATCTTTCTGCCTACTTGATTCTTCTTATTCGTTTTGCTATTGATCTAAACCCTTTAATCAATTCAAAATTACACTTAATCTTATAAGTATAATCATATTTACCAAACCTTTAGTAAATCATGACGAATATATTTGTTACTCTTATGGTGAACTTGATCAACACACAACTTTGTGTACTCGATCTCTTAGTCCTTCACTTGACACTTTGTCAATGAATTAGTCTAATTTCCAAATACGAAATTTCTCATTCATCGTGCATCCACGTTGTATGATTCCAAGTTTCTGTCCAATTGAAACTTGGGCGATGAGAAACTCTCCCTATTTGGTAAATTCTTGACATTTCCATAAATAACATAACTAAGAATCATATCCATTTGTTGTAGAAATATGCAAACATCAATTTTCATAACAATTTCATTGTAAGGAAGTAAACAAATAAATAAGTTAAACAAAATTTGTTTTATTTATAAAAGCAGCGGAAAAACATTTGTCCTTACAATGCAAAATCTATTGAAAAGTATGTAAAAGGAAAATTTCTAACAACTCTATCATAACTATCTAAGCTCAAAATCCAATCTTCAAGTCCATGCGATCGAGATCCATCACTTGTGATTAGATTCATCTTGCTCTCTTATCAAGCTTCCTTTCTTTTCACCGATCCTTCAAAACATTCAAATGCAATCTTATCACATCATGTATTAAGAATCAATGAATAGGAACTTAATGGAGTTAGATAGTGGATTCTTACCTAAAGCGTAGTCATACTTTTGACTCTCCCATCTCTTAGATCTCTTAGGTAAATAGGGCAACTTTGTCTCCAATGCCCCTTCTTTTGGCAATAAAAGCAAACTGACTCCTTTGGAACAACACATGGAACTACCTCAGACATCGCCTTTCTCTTATGATCAAACTTTTCGATCATTGCATGTCTTTCATTGCCATTGTCTATATCCATAGAGGTCTTGAAGGCAGATTCACCAATCAACTTTCCTTTTCTATTGCGCCAAACCATTGCTGATTCACCAGCAATAAGCATATAGGTGAGATCCATAAGGGTCACGTCGTGGTTCATCATATAGTACTCTTTTACGAACTCACTTTATGAGTTAGGAAGTAACTGAAGAACCCAATCAGCAGCCATCACTTCACCGACAACGGATCCCATCATTCTTAATCTATCAATGTGTGACTTCATCCCTAAGACGTGCACACACCGACTTGCCCTCTTTATGTTTACTTGCCAAAAGGGCTTGAGTGATATTGAACCTTTCAATTTTACAATCTTGTGGGTTAGGGAGAATAATTTGAGGAGGAGGAGGAAGTGAAGCATGATTTCTTGCTCCTTGATCGAATCGTGGAATATCATCTTCATGTGGAATGCTTGTTCCACGGGATTTGAGAAGACCATAGTTGTCGAACTTTGACATCGGGAGAAAAACGAATTCAAGTTAGTTGATTGATTGAGTCCTTGGTAAATCACCCAAATGAAATTCCAAGGCTAGGACCCAACACAATATCCTACAACTCGGGAGAGGGATGCCGTAACCCAAATCGCAGAACATTTGAAGGTAAGTGAATGATGATTCATTAGTTTCCACCATGAAAAACGAAAAAGAAATTTAAGTTTTAAATCTATGAAAACTCCTATATCCTTTGAGATTCATTGAACATTTCAATGGCATGTTTAAATCTCGATATGCCCCTCTTGTTTGTGACTGGGATGCCGAGGATCACAAAGCGGGTGTGAATAACCATGCAAACTACATGGTGCCCTCACATGTTACAATCACCTATTCGATGTGCCGGTAAACCACACACGCTCCACCTAACTATGACAAACATTGAGTCACCCTTTGCTACCTTTGCTTAGAACCATTTAGTGTGCCGGTAAACCACACACGCTCCACTAACGTCTTCGCAAGGGCACAAAGTGTAATTTCATGGAATTGCATCAATTCACTTTTGCCCAAGTAACTAAGATTGGGAATTTGAAGAACATTTAGTTACTTTGTATTTCATTATACTTATAATGGAAGGTTTCGTCATATCCTACACGTTCGGCTAACGACCCTCCACTAGTCAAGAGTGCGGTGGGTAAGAGTGGATACCCATTCAATCGCCATTTTATAGGCAATTTCCTTAAACACCCCTTATAGACCAGCTTCGTGAATAAGGCCTACTAACGGTAAGACTGACTTTTACTCATACATATATATAATGTTAGACCTTTAATGTTATATATATAGTATAGGGTGTATTTTACACTTTTAAAATACTATATGGTTAACTTTAACAATTACACTTTTAATTCAATTAAAGGGTTAACCTAAACTTTTATGGATTTATTAAACCTCTTTTAATTATACTCCTTAATTAATTAATAAAACCATAAGGGTGTGATTTGAACTTTTCAAAACTTTACTGGGGTTTTAGAATTTAACATTCTTAATTAAACTTTTAATCAACTTTTAAATTCCAAAAGTTGATGGCAAGTTTTGAAACATTTCAAAACATTAGGGTTTTAACTATTTAAATTTCAAAACTTAAAAACTTTTGGGTTCAAATTTAAACTATAAAACCTAAAGGGGAAAATATGAAACTTTTCATAACTACAAGGATCAAATAACAAATAATCTAAACTAACATTTAGTTATATAATTATCCATATTTGATTTGTTTAATGATTTCTTGCAAAACAATTTATCAATTTACTCAAAATAATTAATCAATTATCTTATAAGGAAACAATTATCTTGTTAATTGATAATTATCTTTAATTAGGTCAAGAATATAGTCATATATATCATAAAATCAGATTTATATTGATCTAACATGATAAGGTAACTATCCATATGCAAAAGCAGCAAGAAATCCCGAGATAAACATTATCTGACGAGTTGACTCGTCGAGTCAGGCATGGACTCGTCGAGTCTGCATGGACTCGGCGAGTTCAGCCATGGACTCGGCGAGTCCATCCTCCACAATCCAAAAAATTGAATTTTTCAGTTATACAATGCATCAATACAATTGAAACCAAGCTAGGCTCTGATACCACTGATGGATTTTGGTCATAAGACATCCTATGTGCTCATACAAACCCTAATGCTTGGATCTAGGTTTCTCTATTGTACATGCTTTGAATCCAAGACTATAAACCCTAATTCTAGCATGCAAGTAATCATATTAACATGAGAATAGGTTTATAATGTTACCTTGATTGTTATGTATCAATAACAATCACAAATCTCCTTGAATTGACTTTGGAATGCTTAGAGTCACAAGTGTCACTCCTCTAATGGTTCACAAACACCATAAGCAAGAGGATGAAGAGGAGAGAGGTTGGAGGCTTCCAAAAACGTGTGTAAACCCTTACAAGATCATTAGCCACGTTTTTGAGCCTTAAGGGGTCTTTATATAGTTGGTCTATTAGGGTTATCTAACCAGGAAACCCTAATTTTGATGCTTAAGCCCTAAGCAACCCATAGACTCCTTTTATCAAGCCCATGGACGATTTCCTTATGGTTTTCCCATTAGAATTCGTCCATCCTTTAATACAAGGCAATCCATGGCCCAAATTGCAATTATCTTATAATTATAATTCCAGTCCCTTAAGTTTAATTAATCTCTTTTAGTCACAAAACTAATTACCAATTAATTATTGACTAATATTAATTAAACAATATGATTTCTCCTTTAATATATTATTCCCATAATATATTAATAAATCATATTTAATCCTTTTTCTCCATAATTCATCCTATCAAGTTGCTTTGGTGAAGGCAACCCAAAAGGACCATGCACCATCGGGTCAAGTACATACCAAAATAGTTATGGACTTAGACACTAATCCAACAATTATATAGGGATTGAACCCTATAAATTATGGTTTTGAGTCTTACCATGTATGTTGTGCGTACCACCTTGTATGTTGCTCGTACGTGCATGCCTCCATGTTTCCTTGCGATCCTTCTACGCCCCGCGTACACCAGACTTATGCCCAACGTACGATCTCAACTAAGCCCGCACATAAAGGCCCAATCCTTTAAGCTCAACATAACTTACATGATTAGATAAATAAATAAATAAATAATACATTGGAACCATTGGGTGTTACAACTCTCCCCCACTAGGATCCGCTGCCCCGAACAACTCTTGGTAGTGCTCCCTCATATCCTCCTCAGGATCCTAAGTCCACTATGACCCCTTGCGGTGCAACCACTACACCTTCACCAGCTCCACAACCTTGTTCCTCAAGGTTTTTGTCTTTCGATCTAAAATTGCCACCGGTCTATTAATATAGTTCAGGCGGTCATCCACCTGAATATCCTCCAAAGGTACAACTGCATAATCATCCACTAAACACTTCCGCATATGAGAGACATTAAATATGCTATGAATCTGACTGAGCTCGACTGGAAGATCAAGACGATATGCAACCGACCCACCCGAGGCAAAACCCTGAAGGGACCAATGTACCTAGGGCCCAGCTTGCCCCGCTTCTTGAACCGGATGACACCTTTCCAAGGTAACAGCTTCATGAGAACCAAATCTCCCACCTGGAACTCCAAGTCTGACCGATGCCTATCAGCATAGCTCTTCTGGCGACTCTGAGTTGTCTGGAGCCTGCTCCGAACCTGCTGACTCAACTCAGTGGTCTTGAGCACCACCTCAATACTACCCATAACTCGCTGACGGACCTCGCCTCAACAAACCAGGGTCCTGCATTTCCTCTCGTAGAGCATCTCAAAAGGAGGTCGATCAATGCTAGCGTGATAACTATTGTTATAAGAAAATTCCACTAATAGAAGATATGTATCCTAACTCCCATTAAAATTCAACACGCACGCACGCACATATCCTTAAGAGTCTGAATAGTCTGCTCACTATGAGCATCGGTCTGCGAATGAAATGATGTACTGAAATGGAAACGAGTGCTCATCTCATCATGAAAACACTTCCAAAATCTGGAAGTAAAACGAACATCCCTGTCTGAAACCACTGATACCGACACCCCATGATGTACCACCACCTCCCGGACATAAATCTCGACCAACTTCTCTGCAAAAATACTCTTCTGGATTGGAATGAAATGCATGCTCTTGGTCAATCGATCCATGATGACTTAGATAGAATCCACTATGCGCACAGTCCTAGGAGGCTTCGTGATAAAATCTGTAGTGATGTCTTCCCATTTCCATACAGGAATCTCCAATGGCTGCATCTCCAATGGAATTTGATGGGGAGGTCATTAACTTCAATATTTTTGAAGAGAAAAGGTACCCAAGTGATGTTCACTCTTTAAATTTTATGGATATTGTTCAACCTTTGACTAAATAATGCTTTGAGTTGACTAAACATGATTTTTTAGAGTTGGCTTTAAGTAGAAACTTTGATAAAAATTTGGTCAATGAGATTCCAGAAAAATTCAAGTTGGATAATGAGATGCTGGGAAATGCTGAAAAATTCAAGTTCTAAGCTTGGGGATGTTTGATAGGTGCATTCTATGCACCTATTTTGCATGTTTAATTCCGTCATTTCATAGCATTCTACTTCATAGTTATTACATTTAGTTAATTATTTGGGCAATTGCATATTTCATTACAAATGTCTGGTACTTCACTACTTTTTGATATATTTTGCAGACATTTTGGAGCATAGAACTTGGATGCTTGGAGCATGGAGCATAGAACTTGGAGCTTGGAGCTTTGGAGCTTGAAAAGAAAATATACCAGTCATGCCATGGAAGAGAACATGAAAACATAACCCGAGTCATTGTGCATTGTTATCATAGCAAATGACTACATTTGAAACACGGTTAATGTCACACCGAGACGGGTCGTGTTTGTAAAATGAAAATGATTGAGAATGTTTTTCATCACACGTTTTCACGAGAGTATGACCATAATTTGTTCTATGTGCTAATCCAATACTTGAAAAACTGAACAAGTGGTGTACTTTTGATTTTGTTGTGTTGTGTTAGGGAGTGGCTAAAAATCTTGTTTTAAATGTTATATATCTTTGTGGGGTTAATGCCAAGTTATCTCAAGGCACGATAGGTACACCTTCAACTGTATGACCCAATGAGGTTAATTGGATTGAATTTGTCCGTTTTGTTTTGTCTATTGCATTAATATTTGAAAAAAAATATCTTTGAAGCTTTGTTAATCTTTTTGTACGTATGTTGTTTTCATTAGTTTTTCTTTTATTGCATGCATTCACTCTTAATTCCCTTTAGGTCCTTTTCGTTCCTTCCATTCTTCTCATCTTAGTTTCTTTTTAGTCGCCTATCGCCTTCTCTAGGGTGATTCTTAATTTTGTTCTTTCTTGAGGACAAAAAAGGTCTAAGCTTGGGGATGTTTGATAGGTGCATTCTATGCACCTATTTTGCATGTTTAATTCCGTCATTTCATAGTATTCTACTTCATAGTTATTACATTTAGTTAATTATTTGGGCAATTGCATATTTCATTACAAATGTATGGTACTTCACTACTTTTTGATATATTTTGCAGGCATTTTGGAGCATGGAGCATAGAACTTGGAGCTTGGAGCTTGGAGCTTTGGAGCTTGAAAAGAAAATATATCGGTCATGCCATGGAAGAGAACATGAAGACATAACCCGAGTCATTATGCATTATTATCATAGCAAATGACTACATTTGAAACACGGTTAATGTCACACCAAGACGGGTCGTGTTTGTTCTTTATCGTCTTATATTTGAGCAACATGACTCGTGGTGAAGCTAGACTGAAGATGGAGGAAACCGTGAAGACTTATTGGACTTTTAGCAAAAAGCATGGGTCATGCCAAAACCACATGGTCAATACAAATTTTCATGCCAAAAACACATGGTCAAAAAGACATGGCTATGCTAAAAACGCATGACCTTATGGCAAGCACGTGAGAATTAATAAAACAAGTAAAGACGTCACCATTGTTGGGTTATGAGCATTCTAACACTCCTAAGTGTACATGCAACCCTAAATACCTTGGATCTATGTTTTCTCTATTATACATGCAAATATGAACATCCAAGGTATTATCCTAATCTAGCATACAAAACTATCAATATAACAAGATAGAATACATACCTCTTTGATGTAGAATGTCTTCATGAAGCTTGAGTGCCTAGTGCCCCAAGTGTGACACCTCAAATGGTTCACACAACACCAAATACACTTGGAATAACTTGAGAGAATTCTACACTTCATGAAAATCAGCTAGTCCTCTCTAGAATGATACTAGTGCCGATTTTGTCAAGAATAATATCTTTATATAGTGTTACAATTAGGGCAAACCCTAATTGTCATGACTTTCCATTTCCTTGGATCCATGGGTTCAAATACACCATGGAGCATCCATGGAGCATCATATGGGTTTTGGCCCAACTAGATAATCCATGGAGCATTAGCCCACTATACTAGTATGGATGATTTACACAATCAACCCATATATTTAATTAGTCTTCTTTTGATCACTTAATTAATCCTAGATTAATTCTTGATCAATACTAATTAAATAATCTTATTATTCTTATTATTAATATACTAGAACTTATAATATATTAATAACCATAAGTGTCTTATTTCTCTCATTATAGTCTATCCAAGTGCATGATGCCATGCAACCCAAATGGACCATGCCGGGTCGGGTCAAGTCTTACCAATTATAGTTATGGACTTAGATATTAATCCAACAGTCTCCCACTTGGATAAGTCTAAAACTATTATTGCGTATGACTTCAGGAACCAACTGGAAATCGTAGCTCTCAAAAGCTTCTGTCGAACTCTGACCTTGTCGATAAACGCTAACCTTTGTCAATGACTTGTCCATTAGATAAGGGATCATATATTCCTCCATTCTAGATATCATATGGACTGAGACATGGATTATAATCATTCTCTCTGTCCATTTGTTGTTTCCTGATTTCCGATTTATGACGACTGACTAATTGAACAAATCAAATCAGTCCTGGCCCGGCCGAGCACTTCCATTTGTCATCATCAAATCATCGAGGGGCCCACAGATATCGCTTTTATCCCGAAGGTAAAAGGAATGGATAAACTTCGACTCATATGGCTTGTTCTACTACTTGTTGAGTCATACACAAAGACACGTTTTACAGCACCGAGTTACCAAATGTGGTTTCGTGTAATCAATGTACTATCAACTCATAGTAACAACTCATATCTCTAGGTTTGAAGAATATAAGATATTATCGTCTCATGATCACTCGTGATAAAACCCATGAAGTGATTCCAATGAGCACGGGTTGAATCCAATACTCAGAACTTATGAGCACTCATGAGTGTTGTAGCCCTTTGTCCAACACCTTAGACATCTACAAGCCAACCCATGACAGTCTTAATTCATATCTACTTCCAACATATGACCGACTGTGGATGGTTTGAATAACTTAGTCGTTCCGGAAGAATAACCTAGTTTATTCGGGAAGTCAAAACATGCAAAGTGAAACACAATAATAATTGAATCCAATATGGTATCAAAACTTATGAACATAAATAAAACACCTTTTATTTATCACC
Source organism: Lactuca saligna (assembly GCF_052625555.1). Taxonomy (NCBI): domain Eukaryota; kingdom Viridiplantae; phylum Streptophyta; class Magnoliopsida; order Asterales; family Asteraceae; genus Lactuca; species Lactuca saligna. Next base: position 88,713,694 of record NC_136424.1, on the reverse strand, counting down.
ATATGATTACACATTATTCATTGTATACTGTTTCAGCTATCAACTTTATTCTTGAATTTAAAACAATAGTTGTCACATGATCCAAGCATGTACACTATGTTTTCTAAACACTAGTCATGCCATACACCAAGTATGCACACTATGTTTGTCTATGATCTTTACTTTGTGAACTAGATCAATTGAACATGACTTCAATGATTCTATTTTCACACTCCCAAATCCTTACTGCAAATGCAAGAATTCCAAATTCATGCGATTTACTGAAATCTGTTAGATTCTAAACTTATATGCATTGATCCTCTTGTAATGATTATGCACAAAGTCATAAAGACTTGACAACAAACATTACAGAGCATTCCAAAGGAGATCAACTCCTTGGAAACAACCTTCTTGCATTAAGTTTCCTAATCTTAGACAGATTGAAAAGTCTAACTTTGAAACATATTCCATTTTGACTATCACTTCTGAACAAGAGTTGCCTCCTTATAGATTATGTCAATATGGTCCTTCCAGAATTATCACTATACTTCCAACTGTCCTTGAGCAACCAATCTTTGGTAAACCTTATATTGTCCTCGACAATTGTTTAATCCTTTTAGTCATATCCAGTTCTAAACCTTTCCCTTCTTAATGCCCCAGGCATTTGGAAACTTTTAGAACGGATAACTATAGCACATGTAATCGATCCTATATCCGAAGCATATGGGACACGATTCATGATGTCTCACATAAAGACTAAACCAGTCTTTTGCTATAACATTTCCATTTCTATTTGCCAAGTTCTCATAATTCAGATTATGAAAAGGGATGCCGTAATCATAATCGAATTTTAGAACGCAAATAATGGACCCATATACAGAATTTCCTTATGTTGAGCCATTCCAACATGAAATTCATATATATCCTTGACTAAATGATTAAAACCTCACGATCTAAGCTTATAGATTTGAGATGAAGCATAATTTCCTCTCCCTTAATTATAACAAAACAACTTTTTCCCAATTGAAAACTTTTGTTTTCTATAATTAACATTTCTAACTTGCAATACTTATCATAATTATCATGCTCCCACTAACATGATGATTATTAGCATAACACTTATGCTCCCACTAGCTTTGACATGTACTCAGAAATCAACTGACTTTCTTACCAAAGTTCAGATTTCTAATACCAGATTGTTTTGATAAAACTTTATCAAAAACATACACCTTCCCTTAGATAGCACACTTGTGTGTCTAAACAATTATGAAGAGGGATGCCGTAATCATAATGGTTAGACCTTTTTGCCACTTCTCACAAGTCCAGGTTGGTGTGCCGGTAAACCACACACGCTCCACTAACGACTTTGAGAATGCAAATATCACAATTGCTATCTAGCTAAAATCTACTTAGTGAAAGTGTTTCCTCACCATCATTTTCATGAATCGGAGAGAAACCTTATGACACTTAGATTTATATGGTGTATGAGTTCCTACCCATATGAATTTGTCAAAACCATAATCACAAAACAAAGATAATGACAAATCCACAACCATATGGATTGAACTCAATCTTAATTTCTTGCCGCCTGGCAGCTCAAGGGCCTGCCATTGCTTCCAAGTTGTTGTGCAACCACTTGAGAACTCTAAGAACTCATATGCAAGGCCAACTTTAACTGGAATGGGCACAGATATGTCAACACGATAGGTTATAAACCTCAAGTCGTGTGCTAGAGAAGAACTTCAGGTTTTTTTCTTGATTAGTTCTTGAGACTTTCAAGACCTTTAAGACTCCCACTGCCCTCTTGACATATAAGACTCTCTTGTCAGATATTCAAGAGATAGTGTGGATTCTAATCAAGACAAACACTTCACAAAATTTGGCCTAAGTTGGACTTTGTTTTATCCAAAACATCACAACTTACCAATTTCAAATGTACAAGAGTAGGAAACTTTTACTCTTACATTTGACAAGTGTTTTAAACCTTCTTAAAGGCATGTCACTCAAATTACAATCTTGGAGTATGACTCTAAGACTTGTATTGGAACGAAGTATGACTCATCTTCTTGATTTAACCATTTCAACAATTCAGGATCCCTTCTTCTTAGTCATAAGAATGCACTAAGACTTCCTTAGAGAACTAATTTGATATGGTTTCTTAATCATTAAGATGATCACAAAACTGATACTAAAGTACTCTCCCGTCTTTTCAGATTTGAGAAACTTTTATCCTTCTGCCTAATTTGATTCTTCTTATCCGCTCTGCCATGCATTGAAACCTTTTCCAATGTCTCAGAGTTACACTTAAGCTTGTAAGTATAATCATATTTACTGAGCTTTAGTAAACTATGACAAATAGCCTTATATCTTTTGTGGTGGACTTAATCAGTGCACATGACTATGTACTCGATCCCTTAGTCCATTACTTGACTCACATATCCATGTGAATAAGTAATTAGTCTTAATTTTACAATACTTGAAAGTTCTCATTCATCATGCTATACAACTTGCATGATTCTAAGTTCCGGTCCAATTGAGACTTGGGTGATGAGAATCTTTCCTTATTTGGTAAATTTAGACATCACCACAAATGAAGGAATCAATTTCATATTTCCACTCTCGCTATTAATGGAATCATATAGGCAACAATTTTTCCTCAAATGCCATTGTAAGGATATTTTAAAATAACTAAAATCAAAAATTTTCTTTTATTTTAAAACTATGCGGAAAAACTTATCCTTGCAATTCATATGAAAACTTGTTGTTATCTATTCCTAAGCAATATGTCATAACTCCTAAGAAGTAGCTCAAGAATCCGATTTTCAAACTACGTGATAGAAATCCATCTATGCGATCAGATTCAACATATTCTTTCTTGAGTTCCTTTACTTTTCTTTGATTCTTAAAACATTACCATGTGACCCAGTCACATCATGTATCAAGAATCTCAGAATAGAAACTTAACAGAGTTAGATAGTGAACTTTACCTGAAGTAGAGTCAAACTTATTGACTTTAACATCCTTAGGTAAATTTGGCAGCTTCACAACTAATGACCCCTCCTTTGGCAATATAAACATATGGACCCTTTGATAATGGTACACGGGACTATTACAGACTTTGCCTTTTTCTCTTTACCATTTGGTCAACCTAGTTGACTATGGCCAATCCCTTTCCTTAGGAAGAGAATGATTTTTCTGTATTTCCTGTGTCACTATTGTCAATGTCCATCAAGTTTTGAGGAAGTTGATCTTAACAAATAAATAAGATCATTAAGGGTCTTGTCATAGTCTGTTTCACCGGTGTTCCAAAAGAACTCACTATGTGACTTAGAAAGTAGTTGAACCACCAACTTTCTCAAGACTTTGACACCCTTCTCTCTCGGCTTGTCAATATGTGACTACATCTCCAAGATGTGATCACCTAGACCTTGCCTTGCCAATAGGGCTTGAGTAACCTTAAAGTTTTCAAGAACTTGTGGGTTAGGGAGAATAATTGGAGGAGGAGAAAGAAGTATGATATCCATGGGACATCATCTTCATTAGGAAAGCTTGTTTCAAGAGATTTGGGAAGATCATAAATGTCTAAACCAGACATGTTATGGGAGATATTCAAGATAGTTGATTTATAGTCCTTAATATGACACCCAATATGAAATATTAAGGCTAGGACCCAACAAACAATTTTATAACTTAGAAGAGGTATGTCGTAATCCAAGCTATAAAATATTTGAAGGTAGGTGAATGACGATTCACCAATTTCCACCAAGATAAACGAAATGTATTATTAGGTTTTAATTGGATTTGAAACTCCTAGATCTTTGAGATTCATTGAACTGTTCAATGGCATGTTTCAATCTCGAGTGTTCCCTTCAGGTTTTGTGACTGGGATGCCGAGGATCACAAAACAAGGTGTGAAGTAACCATGCAAATTACTTGGTACCCTTAAGTGTTTACCCCTCAATCGATGTGCCGGTTAACCACACACGCTCCATCGATACTATGATAAACATTAAGTTACCCTTTGCCTACCTTGTTAAATACAAGTTAGTGTGCCGGTTAACCACACACGCTCCACTAATCGACTTAAACAAAGTGCAAAGTGTAATTTCATGGATTAGCACCTTATTCACATTTTCCTAAGTAACTAAGATTTGGGAATTATTAAGAGTTGAGTTACTTAGTATTTATCATTAATACTTTTAATGAAGGGAGAATTATAGTCCTGTCAAACCCGTTCGGCTAACGACCCTCCACCAGTCAAGCAAGCGGTGGGTGAGAGTGGACACCCATTAAGTTGCCATTTTATAGGCAACAACCTTATACCCACCTTATAGACCGGCTTCGTGAATGAGGCGTACTAGCTGTAAAACCGACTTTACTCTTATACATATATATATTATTAACTTATAATATTATAAAGTATAAGGGTTGAATTTTAACTTTTAAAATTCTAAGGGATAACTTGGAATTAAAGTATTCATAAGAGAAAACTTTACAAATTCCAAAACTTGAGGGAAAGTTTTGAAACTATTCAAAACTAATTAATTCCATAACTTATGTGTTTAAAGTAGTTTTAATCCAAAAACTCTTCAAGTTCCATAACTTGAGGACAAGTTATGGAAGACTTTAAACTAATAAAAGAATTAACTTTTCTTTATTTTATAACTTATGGAATTAATTAAGGTTACATTATTTTTTTATTATTTTTTTATTATTTTTATTTAATGAAGAGACTCTTGGTCCTCCATAACTTGAGGACAAATTATGGAGTCATAATTCCAATTAATTAGAACTAGACTCTTCATTTTTGTAACCTTTGCCAACTTTTATGAGTTTTATGAAACTTAAATGTGACTTTTCATATAACTTGAGGACAAGTTACAAAAACACATTTTAGAATCAACTCTTAGATTAATTTGGATTGAAAACAACTATTTCATTCAACTTTTCTATTAATCTAAGCAACTCATAAGAACAAGATAATTCAAATCAAACTTTTTCATGTAATTAGTCTAACCTTTAAACTAATACAAAACATGAATCTATTGACAATTATCTTTGAAATTGGATTAGCATGAACATTACCACATCAAAAACAAGTTTATAAGTTCAAAAACAACTTAGGGTAATGTTCCTAGTCCATTTCTAGCCAAAAACCTCGAAAATATGTTGTATGGGGTTCCAACTCGTCGAGTGCATGAACCGACTCGGCGAGTTGGATCGTTTTGATCATTTTTTTAGGCATGGACTCGCCGAGTCCCTTGATGGACTCGCCGAGTCTGATGATCAGACAGCAACACTTTCGATTTTTTAAGCAGTTTTGCAAGTATAACAAGAAAACAAGCCTAGGCTCTGATACCACTGTTGGGTTATGAGCATTCTAACACTCCTAAGTGTACATGTAACCCTAAATACCTTGGATCTATGTTTTCTCTATTATACATGCAAATATGAACATCCAAGGTATTATCCTAATCTAGCATACAAAACTATCAATATAACAAGATAGAATACATACCTCTTTGATGTAGAATGTCTTCATGAAGCTTGAGTGCCTAGTGCCCCAAGTGTGACACCTCAAATGGTTCACACAACACCAAATACACTTGGAATAACTTGAGAGAATTCTACACTTCATGAAAATCAGCTAGTCCTCTCTAGAATGATACTAGTGCCGATTTTGTCAAGAATAATATCTTTATATAGTGTTACAATTAGGGCAAACCCGAATTGTCATGACTTTCCATTTCCTTGGATCCATGGGTTCAAATACACCATGGAGCATCCATGGAGCATCATATGAGTTTTGGCCCAACTAGATAATCTATGGAGCATTAGCCCACTATACTAGTATGGATGATTTACACAATCAACCCATATATTTAATTAGTCTTCTTTTGATCACTTAATTAATCCTAGATTAATTCTTGATCAATACTAATTAAATAATCTTATTATTCTTATTATTAATATACTAGAACTTATAATATATTAATAACCATAAGTGTCTTATTTCTCTCATTATAGTCTATCCAAGTGCATGATGCCATGCAACCCAAATGGACCATGCCGGGTCGGGTCAAGTCTTACCAATTATAGTTATGGACTTAGACATTAATCCAACAACCATGTCATCCAGAGACGGTTTTTTGAGAACTTCTGGTGATCTTGGGAAACTTTAGGAGATTTCTTGGAGATTTTGAGAAGACCTAATCATTGCAAACACTTTTGATTTCATTTTTGTAAGCATTAAACATTTCTAATTCTATCTTTCTCTTTGATTGATTTGTTCTTAGCCATGTGCGGGTAAGAAACCCTAATTTCTAGTTCTTTGTTCAAAACATGTTGATTGCTTGACTTGAAGCATATGATTTGATGTTTGATTTGTAATTCTATTCTAATGATTATGTTTTTGCTTAAACTAGAATCCTTGAATTTGATTTGTGTTTGATTGGCTACTTTCATGAATTGAATTTTTGTGTAGTTAATTAACTTTTAGGGCACCTAATCGTTCTATGAAGTTAATAATTGCTAACAAACAATAAGTTTTCTTATTGTAAAACATATATCACATGTTTTCACACTTTCGAGCGTATGAGAAGAAATGAACATTGTTGGGAAGCTTGTACAAAGCTTAATGCGGTTTTTCAATACAATCTAATAGCGTGTTTAGGTTGAATTAGTAAAGTTAGGTCTAGTCAAAGAGCGTGTTTTGGTTAGATAATTTGACTAGCGAGAAGTATTAGAGCGTATTAATATCTTTCAGTACTAACTTAGAATAACAATCATGAATTACATCAAGTCATAATCAAGTTGAACAACAACATTGAGAATTGGAACTAGAACCATTCAATCAAATTGTTTACAAGTTTATTTCATCTTGTGCATGCATTTTAAAATGGATTATTATTTTATTACTTTACTTTTGCAAACAAAACCCCCTTTGTGACCAAAGTACCTTGTGCAAAGAGGTGTAAAATTTTATTCTGCGTCTCCGTGGTTTGAACCTGCTTGTTTTGTACTACTTTTTAGTGCATTAAAACAGTGTATTTGGAGTCTCTTATACCTCTATTATTTGTTAGGTTTGACACGCCTAACAAGCGTCTGCTTTTGATAACCTAGTGACATTGAAAAGATTTTTATCCCAAATGCTCAATATCCCACATGATCTTCTTGTTTACCATATACATTAATAAGAATATTTAAACTAATCGAATTTCTCTTTATTCTTTCACATGATTGTTGTAATTGATTATTAATAAACGAATATAAATATGAATTAGAATTTAATAAAATTATATTCATTTAAAAATTGTTTTAAGATGAGTGTTGGAATTAAATAACTAGAAAATTTAGATAAAACAATTGCAATTCCATTTCCAACGCGTATTCGCTTTGTTTTTTTTGCCTTTTTGGCATCTTCTTCCTTGATTTTCCCCTCCATCTCTACCCCCACCCGCAGCCCAATCTCGCCACTTGCTTTTATAATAACCCGACATTAACTCTCTCTCTCTCTCTCTCTCTCTCTCTCTCTCTCTCTCTCTGCATTTGCATAGGCTGCAATCGGAAGTCGGTCACTGTGTAAAGTAATGGCAGACGCTAGCGGAGGGTACACTGAGTTTCCTGCAGTGTCGACTCACGGAGGCCAGTTCATCCGCTATAACATATTCGGTAATGAATTTGAGATCACTAACAAGTATCGTCCTCCAATCATGCCTATTGGCCGAGGTGCTTATGGAATCGTCTGGTATGTCTATGTTTGATTCACTTTTTCCGATGAGATTTTGAGGCCGTTGACTTTTTCTTTTTGCTACTATGATTGTTGATTTGTAATCAGACTAATTTGAGTTACTGTGTGTTTCCGATTTTAATCAGCTCGATGTTGAACTCTGAGACGAACGAGATGGTTGCTGTGAAGAAGATTGCAAATGCTTTTGATAATTACATGGATGCTAAGCGGACGCTTCGCGAGATCAAGCTTCTTCGACATTTGGATCATGAAAATGTGAGTTGTGCTTCACTACAATCAATTCCATGTAGAATCGTACAACTTCTAAGCTCTACTTGATCACTAGCATCTAAATCATATGATGAACTTATTAACAGTGAATCACTAAATCCTCAACGCTGCTTTCAGATCAATTAGCTGTAACCTATACATATAATAAATCTAAGAACCCTAAATTACTTACGAAAATTTGCTTCTAATCCAATTAGATTATTTGTAAAAAATCATGTCTCTTGCTTCAAGCTTGAGCATGAATTTGGTGGGATACGTTGATACGATACTTTCATTGCTTTATATAGTCGTTTGGACAATTTTTGATCTGAGCTCACAGTAGAAATCAACTAGAGTTCAACATATCTGTGCACTTACTTAAATTGGAAAGGAATAATCTCTTTTTGTTAAAGCTGTACATATATAGTATGCTTTTGATTGTGATTTGAAACATCATTCAGATAATTGCTATAAAAGATATAATCCCACCACCTCTAAGGAGAGAGTTCAGCGATGTCTACATCACCACTGAGCTTATGGATACTGACCTTCACCAAATCATTCGATCCAATCAGAACTTATCAGAAGAGCATTGTCAGGTATTCAACTTTTAGGCTGCATCTATTACACTGTGCAGGAGTAGACTAGACTAGACTTTGACCGATGGGTCTATTTGACTTGACTTTGACTGAACAAACTTTGCAAGTTTTCTGACATTTCAATGCACGCGAAACACAAACACAGTGTTGTAACTTGTAACCAATCTTGTTGTATCCTGTAGTACTTCTTGTATCAGCTCCTACGAGGGTTGAAGTATATTCACTCTGCGAATGTGATTCATAGAGACCTGAAGCCAAGTAATTTGCTACTGAATGCAAATTGTGATTTAAAAATTTGTGATTTTGGGCTTGCACGAACAAGTGCTGAAAACGATTTTATGACCGAATATGTTGTGACAAGATGGTATCGGGCCCCTGAGCTCCTGCTTAACTCTTCAGACTACACAGCAGCCATTGATGTCTGGTCAGTTGGTTGCATCTTCATGGAGCTCATGAACAAAAAGCCTTTGTTTCCTGGTAAAGATACTGTTCATCAAATGCGCATATTAACAGAGGTATGTTATATTCATTTCTTGATTTCCGTATGTTCTAATTAAACATCTAATTCCAAATTTGTACAATTTAGCTTTTAGGTACCCCAACTGAATCTGATCTTCGGTTTATTCGTAATGAAGATGCAAAAAGGTATCTTGCTCAACTCCCTCAACATCCACGCCAATCATTGCTGAAGATGTTCCCACACGTTCATCCATTGGCTATTGATTTGGTTGACAAAATGTTGACTTTGGATCCAACTAAACGAATCACAGGTAACACCATATCTCAACCTTTTCATTTTTTTTTTTGAAGAAAAAAAAAGGTAACCAGAATTCATGTTTTGAGCAGTTGAGGATGCATTAGAACACCCTTACCTTGCTAGACTACATGATGTAGCCGATGAGCCAATTTGTACGAATCCTTTTTCATTTGAGTTTGAGCAACAAGTTCTGGGAGAAGAGCAGATTAAGAACTTGATATATGAGGAGGCATTAGCACACAATCCGGGGTTTGCTTAAATGAATGGAATGGAATGGAATTAAGCAATCTACAATATATGATAAAATAAATCTGGTATGAAAAAAGATGTCTCCATCTCCATGCTCCAAAACTGGAAACTGCAAATGTGTTGTAGTATGTATTATTGATGTAAACCAATTTGCAGATGAATCTAGTGGCTGATGAGTCATGAGTGTTGTTTTTTAAATTTGAAATTGTTTTATTGCTTCTTGGTTGATGGAAGGGGTTTGGTTTTCAGACTCCTTTCTGATACCTTATGGGTTGTGTTGATGAGTTGTTAAAGTAGGATTTAGGATATGGTGTAATGCAATCTATAGTTGATTACTTAAGATCTATTTATGTATTTTCTTTTTATGAGAATTACACCACTTGTTCGTCTTTAAATTTTACATTTACTTCCACAAATTTGGGGATTTGAGATAAAAACGGGTGGGTCATTTTCACATTTACCATCAACATTTTTGTCTTTTTGCTTAATTTTAGTACTTGTTACTTGTTATGCATGCGTGGGTTATTACTAGTATAAACAAATATGTAATAATAGATTTTTGGGCCCTCTTAAAATTTACAAACAGCATAAAAAAATCGGGTATTGTTCTTCATGTTTTGTTTTGTGCCTAGAACACATTTTCTCCACAAATTAACATGAAAAACTATAATATTACAATAATGATATACTTTTTTTTTTTTTTTTTCAAAATAAAACTGCTTCGAATATTAACTATTTGAATAGGCTTTATATGAGTGTCAAAGAGGATTTAGGTTACGGTCTTGGTCTTGGTCTTGGTCTTATATGAGTACATCCTCTTTTTGACATTATGCGTTAATGCGTTCTTTCTACATTAAGTTGAAAGAAACATACGGAAGATTAAGTCTATCAATGACTCTGATTTTTTTTATTTTTTTTTTCCAAAATGGCATATGATATATGGGGTAATAAGAGGGGAGTTAGATGAAGGCACTTATCTCGGTCCTATATTTTTTTATGCATTTTCGGTTCTTGGTTATTCATTTCCCAGTCCAGGTCTAACCCTAGTTACAACACCACATTTCCATTATAGCATAACTTTCATGTGTCAACTTTGTTGGCCAATATTCGGGTTTATACAACATTAACCTTAAGTTTACATGGTGACTGAGATCGTCGTCTACATTCCTTCATAGACCCCAAAAACTCACTTTAAGTCTATTAAATCAAATATAAACAACACCAAAGTCGAGCACGAGGTTTAACCTCTTGTTCAACTCTCATTTAAATGAACACATGTTTAGAGTTGTTGAGTCTGATTTGTTTCTAGACTGAAACCAACTACCAAGCATTCATCTTTCAACCACATAAGCAATATACATGGCCATCACTAAAGCTAGCAAAGAGCTTATTCAGTTGAAAAATATTTTGCAATACAACAAGACTGTAATGCAGTTGAGTTGTGGATTTAAATCTTTTGCTTTTCGACACAAGTTGACATCCAAAAGAGAAAATATAATGAGATGTTTAAATTATAACTAATACCACAAAATCTACATTAGGTGTAAATCAATAAATTCGGAAGTTGAAACCCAACAAAATATCATTTACCTGCTTCTGGAGACGAAATAGAATGAGAGACTTCAATTTACACAAAAACAAATCCAACCGTTATTCATATTCAAACTGAACATCAACATGCAAATACCTCCGCATTAAACCAACGATGGATGTGGTAAAATTAGCCAAAACCTGACATTCTTCATGGCTTTTAGCCTCTGACACAACTCCATTAATAATCAACTTCTTGAGATTGGGGCACCTCTCCAAAAGCCCACCCACCCACTGCGAAAACAAATCAGTAATCACCGTCCACCCCAATTCCAACATTATCACATTTTTCAACTCAAAGCATCTCTGCAAACTGTACTGAAGGGACCCCTCTTTCAAATCATAACACAACGATAAATGCGTCAATTGAGGAAAACAAACGGAAATCGTCTCCATGTCCACCACTTCATCTTCATCGTCAAACACAACTCCCCATAGCCGAAGCCCTCTTAACTTTGAAGCTTTCGAGATCATATGATGAAACTTGGTCCACATGATTGTGAAATTACTAACGTCCACCACTTCAAGATTTTCCGTGTTCTCACCGATATCCAGATGAATCACACTCACATCATCGATTTTAAGAAGTTTTAACGTACCTTTGCCAATGAGTTCGAAAACTTCCAAGGTGCAATCTTTGAGTTGTAATTTCTCGAGATTATCTGCTTCCAGAATGAACTTTTCCAGACTTATGGCTTCTGCGGATAGATCTTTTAGAGATGGAGAGTTCAATTCCATTGATGTTTGGGCATCTGACATGGCGATGTCGAGGCTTAGAAGTGTCAGAATCTCGATTTTAGGGCAGGCGGTGAGGAGGTAACTTAGATCGAGAGCAGAAATGGAGATGTGACTTAAGGAGAGAGATTTTAAGCAAGGGAATCGTTGATAACTTGGTTCGACTCCGGTTATGGTGTTGTGAGATAGATTTAAGATTTCGAGTTTTTGACGACCGCATTTTTCTATGATGTTGATGGTGGGTGATGTTCTTACGTTATAATGTAGCTGACGCAAGGATTCTCGAGTGTACATGAGCCAGGCGATGACAGGGGCGGCAGAGAACTCGTCGACGTCGTCCATGATGATTGAGAGAGATTGGAGGCCGGTGGTTTGGAAGATTGTTTGAGTGATGAGGATTTCGAGTCTGCTTGTTGTGAGTTCGTGATAAACAGGCCAGTCGTTTGAGTTGAAGGAGAGTGTGTGAAGGTGGATGCGCCAGGCTTCGCGCCACTTCCGGCAAGTGGCGGAGGCGATTACGACGTCACGAGCAGCGCCTAGACGAGAGAGGATGTTGCCGATGACTTCCACCGGAAGATGCTCCATCTTCGATCAATCAATCAATCAAATCTGATCTCGTCGGTGAAACCCTGCAAAACAGGATCACCAAATCATCATCTAGCCCCGTACTTAAACAATCAGTTTTCAAATCCTCACATCCATAAAAAACCCTAAATGAACAGAAATTGAGTAACTGTTTGTACATAAAAGGCTTGCAAATTCCAAACAGAGAACATATCGCAATCCCCAAAAACAAAAGGAAATCTAGATTTGAGAAAACTGTATACACAGTAACCACACCAATCCAATAAAAATAGAGAGAGAACACAGTACAATTTTTTGAGAAGTTGTAAAATCTAATGCCCTAATTCAACCAACTAAAAGGATCAATCACTTTCGCGTGCAAATCAACGAAGATCCGACATAGATTTAAGCATACTGAACAAACCTAAGGGCATCTTCCTGCGTCAATCGAATGATTTAAGCTACAAATTGATCAAAGATTACACGCTCATCAAGTCTCTTTTCACAAATCAGATCAGGGAAAGTCAAACATACCAGGAGGGAGGGTAATCACGAAGAATCTCTAAGAAAACCCAGGGAAGATTGACGAAGAAATGAAGTGGGTGATAGAGTTGAATCAGTGAAGAAATAGGAGGGGAGTTGATGGATCGAGGGTTTAGTGTAGAAGATGTAGGGATGGAATCTAATTTGTGTGAGCGAGGGTAAGACGCAAGCCAAAGGTTGTCTCTCCGTGCGTGTTGGTGATGGTGGTGGTGGTTTGTAGGTACATCCGCTCTGGTGCGTGTGCGAATGGGTTGCACGTGACAGATCTTGCACTTAATACCTTCTCATTCATATATCTGAGGGGCTTAACCAATCATTTTATGGAGCATTCTTGTTTTTCTTGGAAATATCTTCAAACAAACAAAAATAAATAAATAAATAAATAACTCATCTTTTTAATGAAACAGATTAACATGTTTTTATTCTTTTATTAATTTATATGTGTCATGTAAATTTAATTATGATTTTAAAGTTTTAAATAAGGAGGATTTTATATATATAAATGCAAAATTTCAAAACTTTCAAAATATCGTGAAACCCATGTATTACTTGGGTTTAATTAAAATAAATTAAATATAAAATTTTAACAATTTGAAAAATTTGTATTTATAAGAAAAATGAGAAAAAAATTAAATTATTAAAATTAATGAGACTTTAATGTATTGAATACATTACATATATAAACTCTTTTCTAATAAATACCTTACACATATATTACCTTACATATTAAATATGAAATTTTAATTTAATAAAATGAAAAATACAATAAAATGACAACTGGAAAATAAAAAATTTAAAATTTTTAGAAAATGTCATATATCCAAATGAAAGAGAAGATGACATCTAACAAAAAAAACTTTCATTTATTAGAGTAGATTTGTCCAAATAATATATTTAAATATTTTTTTAATCATTTTAAATTATTTAAAATAATTTTATTATTAATTTTTTTGATTGACCATAATACACTTTCAAAAGAAATTGCAAAACTACTTCTCATTCCAGAAACATGTACCAAGTATGAAACTCAAATTACACAATCATCTAACGTCATTCTCAATCATCAACGCTTCCATAATCGTCGTCGGTCATTAGGTTTTATCCGATCATACGAACCCGAGTTGTTTTTAAGATTTATTGTGAGTAATAAAATTATGTAATTAGTTACTCGTTAATTTTATATTGCAATCCCCTACCGATAATTTATAGTTTTCAACTTCGTTTATGGTTGGTCTTGATATGCCTTTTGCTTCAGACTCGTTTCATGTTCATTACCCACTAACTTAAAATTCACCAAAGTAATTATCAAAAGCAAGACAAAACAATTCCATAAAACACGAAAACTTTGGGTAAAGATTAGAAAAAGATCGATCTTTATTTCAAGATTCGAAAAGCACACTTAAATTTGTGAAAGTTACGATCAAAATCAAGTAGTTTTAAGATTCAAAAACTTAAAGGGGAACAAACTCATCAATTTTGCACAAATGTTATCCACAACAAATATTATACAACTTTTAAATAAGAAATTTATTTATTGCAAAGTCTATCGAGTTGACTATGATGACTTGGCGCGTTGACTCGGGATTCAGTGGAATGAACTCAGGAGGAACTCGATGAGTTGCTGGATGCACTTGGCGAGTTGAAGTCAACACGGACTGTTGACATTGACCGTTAACCTTGACTTTGACCAGGGTTGACCAAATTTCACTTAGAGGGTATTTATGGTATTTCAGGATTATAACAAGTTAATCACATGTCGATTATAGGCGGTTGAGTTGGAGTAGTGCGTGGGATATATCTGATCTTAGCTTGTCGGTTCAGAATTCGAGAGGCTAGTCTCCTCACCATACCAGTGGGTCTAAGGCACCAATGCCAACTCATTTTGTGATATGTGGTATGCTTGTTGTTGTAGAGATATATGGTGTGATAGTTAGATATGCTTAGTGATATGCTATCTATATGTGTGATATTTGCAGGGAATACCATGGGAGGAGCCCATGACACTTGGATGTAAGACCATGTGGGGGAGCCCATGGCTTTTCAAGTAAAGACTATGGGAGGAGCTCATGATACTTGGATGTAAGACCATGTGGGGGAGTTCATGGCTTTCCAATTAAAGACCATGGGGGAGCCATGTCACTTAGGTGTAAAACCATGTGGGGGAGCCCATGACATCCTGGAGTAAGACTTTGGGAGGAGCTCACGACATCCTTATATGTTTGTATGCAGGGCTTATGTGATATATATATATATATATATATATATATATATATATATTATATGTGTTATGTAGATTGTGTGGGGTATGCTCTGGGGGGCTCACTAAGCATTAACTTATAGTTTGTGGATTTGTTTCAGACACATCTGAGCCCAAAGGCAAGGGTAAGGCTTGATGACATGGCATGCACTCTCTCTTAGGCGTTTTTATGGGACACTCTGATGATTTGAAATAAAATGGTATTTGTTATGAATTTTGAAAACAATTGTATTTGGGATTTCATGGTTTATGGAAAGTATTTTGGTTAATTAAAATGAAAATTTTCTTTTGAAAATTGGGTCGTTACAAGTTGGTATCAGAGCCTTGGTTTGAAGGATTCAGGCACACCCTCGGGTGTGTCGGGACACAAACAAAGGATATGGTAAAGTTGTTTTCAAAAAAAAAATTGAGACTTTTAGAAAATGGAAAAGAGGAGAGTGCAACGCGCGTGATCTGTCGAGCCAAGTAAGCAGTTCCTCAATATGTTAGCCATGTTATACTGATGCTTGAGCTATGATAATTGTATGGATCTTGCTATGTGTATGCTTTTAAAATTATATATGGTTAGGAGCTTATAGCCTTAGAATGATTGATTTGGCCTTATTTCCTATTCCTCGTTTGGTTGTGGTCCTAGGGTAGAATCTATTATTCGAAAGTCGATTTAATCCTTTTCTATGTACAATTTACATGCATAAAAGCAACCTGTTATGATTGGTATGATTGGTGTGAGTAGAGCAAATCTTAGGGTCGCCTAGGGTTTGAGATATGCGGTAGTATGTAGAAAAGGATTTATTTTGGAACGAATTGGAGTTATCCGGTAGAGTCTTGGGGAAGGTATAGGTAGGTGTGAAAGGTAATATTGGGCCCGTACTACTGAAAGCACAGGACCTGTAACCAAACCAATGTCAGACCTGGAGGCTCTAAGAAGGACCAGTGTGGGAGGATCCTCTCTATAGACATCCTGATCAATATGTTTTATGGTATTGCAGTACAGTATAGTGATGACACGATATGGAGTTGGGGGATCAAGATCAGGATCTGGATCTAGGCGGGGCACTGGTACCGAACCCATTTACGAGAGGTTGTGTGAGCTCATCGCAGCTGAGGTTATGAGGAACATCCTTGATGCTACCCCAATTATCTTTGGGAAGATCAAGGAGGGTATGATGGAGATTATGGAGGAGAGGCTCAGGGCATTCAGAGTCGGGATTGTTACACGCCAGGTTGGGGCCCGAAATCCCTCATTATGGGAGTTCAATGTGTGCAGGGCGCCAGAGTTTTTCGGGGTCAAGGACCCTATTGTTAGCTGACGCTGGGTGATGGATATTAAGAATGCCCAGTGCACGAGTTCTTGCCCTGATGCGACAATGGTGGGTTTTGCTTCATTTATGCTGAGAGACAGAACCTAAGACTGGTAGGGAAAGGTGACTAGCCAGGTGGGAGCAATCGGTGTGGTTGACATGTACCGAGTTTGTTCGGTGATTTGATTTGGAGTTTGCACCAGCCATTAAGGTGCAGCGGTTGGTGAGGGAGTTTCAGGAGTTCCAGCAGACCACCAAGACTGTGGTGGAGAACACCGCCAAGTTTTGAGAACGAGCTTTGTTGATCCCATAGTATGCTACGGATGAGGACGAGGTATCATTCCATGCTGCGGGATGATATCCAGTAGTTTGAGAGCTTCACAAGGTGTAAAACCCTGAATGAGATGGTGGAGAAGGCCCATGAGCGAGAGATGAAGTTAGACTTCCGCACCAAGTGGAAGTAGGTCAGGCTAAAAAGCCTAAGACCTCGGATTCTTCCATTATGGGACAGTAGGGCCGTGACCGATGTGCCAAGTGCGGTAAACCGCATAATGGGGCTTGTCGGATAGCGGGCTCGGGATGTTATGCGTGTGGCCAGCAGGGTCACTTGAGCATGGATTGCCCCAAGAAGGGCTTGATTTGTTTTCAGTGCAACCAAACTGACCACAAGCAGGTCGATTGTCCAAGGTTTCAGGGAGGGGGAGGAGCAGTGGTGACGCTTGCGCTAGGGTCTGTCCATAGGTTTTTACTACTCTGGGCGAAAAACTTAATAATGCCCCAATACTTGTATTAAATCTAAATAAAACATGGATTTATTAAACAAAAATGCAACTAGCATGTTTTTCAATACACCCAACTATATAACGTTTTTCCGACTGAAACTCGGTTTGAACCTGAAAAATCTTGTTCAAACCCATTTTCAGAATTCTAAATCTTAACACGACAGTTGCCAATAAAGACAATCTTACCAAAGAATACTCTCAACATCCTAAAGAGGTAGGCATAAGGAAGTGTGACATCCCCAATTTCACGGCCAGAAAAGACCGATTTGTTTATGCTTGTTTTTAAAATCAGAGTACTCTTTTAAATAAAACAGTTGCGGAATTTGTTCCCAAAACAAGATATGATAATAACTTATCAAAACATTTCTCGAAGAGAATGTATTTTTATTTAATAATAAAACCTCGGGATGTCATGTTCTGATACAGACATATAAGCATAAACAGAACTTACATTTAATTACACAATTGATTTATATCTCCTTTAAATCTCTCTGTGAAATATGTCTTCGTATTAATATATGTGATACAAAGAAAACTGAGTGGATCAGGCTTGGGAGCCTGGTGAGCATATAAGGTTTTCATCCCACAATGTTATATCGTATATTTATAAATATAGAACATTCAAACTTTTACAATTTCACCATATAAAGGCAACTCTTATCCCACCCCATCGATCCTCACAACGACATGATCTAAAATCTCGTATCTAAAATTTTCCTCTTTACCCGATCCCTACTCGCGGATCTAAAACTATTATCTTCACCCGATCCATACTCACGAATCTAAAACTAACATTTTCACCTGATCCATACTCACGGATCTAAAACTAACCTTTTCCCCTGATCCATACTCACGGATCTAAAACTAACCTCCTGATCTGATCCATACTCCCGGATCAATAATTGTACCCAATCCATACTCCCAGAATAGGGACAATTAACTATACCTTAATTGTGACATCCCCAAAATCTCGGCCAGAAAAGACCAATTTCATTTATGCTTTTTAAAATAATTTCAGAGTAAATCCTTTTAATTTTAAAATAGATGCGGAATTTGTTCCCAAAAACAAAACATGATAAAATAGATATTTATCAAAACATTTCATAAAGAAATATGATTTCATTTCATAATCAAAAGTCGGGATGTCATGTTCCGATACAGATCATAAAGCATAAACGATAGCATTACAAGCCATTCAACAAATATATATATATATATATATATATATATATATATATATATATATATATATATATATGTATACAGACTTGTAAACAAAACAACTTGATGATTCGCCCATCTTAAGCTCTTGCGCCACTTTCTGTAATACAAATAAACTGAGTGGGTCAGGCTTGGGAGCTTGGTGAGCATATAGGGTTTTCAACCCGCAATAAATATTTAATTTCAACAATCAACAAATAAACCCGATTACCCATTCCCGTTATCCTCACTTTACGTCCCTAAAAATAACATCTATTACAAGGAACCTAATTCAGAATTTTCATCGGGACGGACATTACTGTAGAGGGGCTTCCTCAACAATAAGTGTCCTAAAGGCAACCATGTAGGGGATAGAGTACACCGGTGAACACGTCGTTCACAACACCTACAGGTAATGAGCCTGCTAGTGTTCCACATGACAGTCTAGAATAGTCCGTGGTCGTCATCCATACTCTGTTGAATGACTAGAATAACACCAATAACACCGAGGCCTCTCATATGTTTATTACACACCAATTATCTACCCATGTTCTACCCAACATATTAGTAGATAAAAATATACATTTTTATACATTGTTTAAAAACATGTATAACATGCTTTAATCGACACATATTCCACATAACAGATGAGGCATACACACATAAACACGTATTTCATAGAGAATAAATCATATCTAGAAGATAGAAGAGAGTGAATTGTAATTATAAGATAATTGCAATTTGGGCTATGGATTGTCTTAAATTAAGGAGTGGACGAACTCTATGGGGAAGCCCATAAGGAAATCATCCAAGGCCTTAATTAAAGGAGTCTATGGGTTGCTTAGGGCTTAAGCATCCAAATTAGAGTTTCCTTGTTAGATAACCCTAATAGCCTCACTATATAAAGACCCCTTATGACCCAAAAACGTGAAGACTTCTTCTAGGGTTAGAACACATTTTAGGCAGCCTCCATCCTCTCTCCTCTTCATCCTCTTGCTTATGGTGTTTGTGAACCATTAGAGGAGTGACATTTGTGACTCTAAGTTTTCTAAAGTCAATACAAGGAGGAATTGGGATTGTTATTGCTACATAACAATCAAGGTAATATCTTAAACCTAATTATATGTTAATATCGATTTCCATATGTTAGAATTAGGTTTATAGTCTTGGATAAGTTGAATATACAATAGAGAAACCTAGATCCAAGCATTAGGGTTTGTATGAGCACATAGGATGTTCTTATGACTAAAACTCATCAGTGGTATCAGAGCCTAGATTGGTTTCTATTGTATTGATGCCTTATATGTTGAAAAAATTCGATTTTTGTGGTTCTGCATCATAGACTCGGCGAGTCCCACTGTGGACTCGGAGAGTTGCCCCTACTCGGCGAGTCCATGGGGGTACTCGGCGAGTTCGAGCGTCAGATGGAGCTATTTTTGGGATTTCTTGTTGTTTATCTTTGAGATACTTGCCTTTATCATATTAGATCAATATAAATATGATTTTATGATATATATGAGTATATTCTTGATCTAATTGAAGATATTTATCAATTAATAAAATATTTGTTTCCTTATGTGATAATTGATTAATTATTTTGATTAAATTGGTAAATTGGTTTGCAAGAAATCATTAAATAAATCAAATATGGATAATTATGCAATTAAATGTTAATTTATATTATTTGTTATTTCATCCTTGTGTTATGAATAGTTTCATATTCTCCCCTTTAGGTTTTATAGTTTAAATTTGAACTCAAAAGTTTAGTTGTTTTGAAATTTAAATAGTTGAAACCCTAATGTTTTGAAATGTTTCAAAACTTGCCCTCAAGTTTTGGAATTTAAATTTGATTAAAAGTTTAATTTTGATGTATATTTAAATTCTAAACCCTAATGTTTTTGAAATGTTTCAAAACTTGCCCTCAAGTTTTGGAATTTAAAAGTTGATTAAAAAGTTTAATTTAGGAATGTTAAATTCTAAAACCCTAGTATTGTTTTGAAAAGTTCAAATCACACTCTTATGGTTTTATTAATTAATTAAGGTGTATAATTAAAAGAAGTTTAATAAATCCATAAAAGTTTAGGTTTACAATTTAATTGAATTAAAGGTATAATTATTAAATTTGACCACATAGTATTTTAAAAAGTGTAAAATACACCCTATATTATATATAACATTAAAAGTCTAACATTATATATATATATATATATATATATATATATATATATATATATATATATATATATATATATATATGAGTAAAAGTCAGTCTTACCGTTAGTAGGCCTCATTCATGAAGCTGGTCTATAAGGGGTGTTTAAGGAAATTGCCTATAAAATGGCGATTGAATGGGTATCCACTCTTACCCACCGCACTCTTGACTAGTGGAGGTTCGTTAGCCGAACGGGTAGGATAGGATGAAACCTTCCATTATAAGTATAATGAAATACAAAGTAACTAAATGTTTTACAAATTCCCAATCTTAGTTACTTAGGCAAAAGTGAATTGATGCAATTCCATGAAATTACACTTTGTGCCCTTGCGAAGATGTTAGTGGAGCGTGTGTGGTTTACCAGCACACTAAATGGTTCTAAGCAAAGGTAGCAAAGGGTGACTCAATGTTTGTCATAGTTCGATGGAGCGTGTGTGGTTTACCGGCACATTAAATAGGTGACTGTAACATGTGAGGGCACCATGTAAGTTTGCATGATTATTCACACCCGCTTTGTGATCCTCGACATCCCAGTCACAAACAAGAGGGGCGTATAGAGATTTAAACATGCCATTGAAATGTTCAATGAATCTCAAAGGTTCTAGGAGTTTTCATAGATTTAAAACCTAAATTTCTTTTTTGTTTTTCATGGTGGGAAATTAGTGAATCGTTATTCACTTACCTTCAAATATTCTGCAACTAGATTACGGCATCCCTTTTCTAGGTTGTAGCGTATTGTGTTGGGTCCTAGCCTTAATATCTCATTTGGGTGAATTATTAAGGACTCAATCTATCAACTAACTTGAATTCGTTTTCTCCCGTTTTGTAGATGTCAAAGTTCGACAACTATGGTCTTCCCAAATCCCGTGGAACAAGCATTCCACATGAAGATGGTATTCCACGATTCGATAAGGAACAAGATATCATGATTCACTTCCTCCACCTCCTCCAATTGTTCTCCCTAACCCACAAGATCGAAGAATTGAAAGGTTCAACATCACTAAAGCCCTATTGGAAATGAAACATGAAGATGGTAAACCCGTGTGTGCCCACGTTCTATGAATGAAATCACACATTGATAGGTTGATAATGTTGGGTGTGTCATTCCCAAATGAGTTGGCTGTAAATTGGGTTTTGCAGTCACTTCCTGAATCATAAAATGAGTTCAAAAGAAAGTATTATATGATGGATCATGACGATAACCTCATTAACCTAACTTACATGCTCATTACTGCTGAATCAGAAATGATTTGGCAGAGCAATGGAGCGTATTTGTTGGGAAAGTCAACTGACCATGCTTCCGAGGACGTTCTAGGAGAACCGACCTGCATTTGCTGCCAAAAGAAAGGGCGTTGGATACAAGTCTGCCCAAAGAGCCTGAAGAGTCCAGAAGATGGGAGAGTCAAAGTGTATGGTTGCGCTTCAGGTAAAATCCACTATCTAACTCTGTTAAGTTCCTATTCATTGATTCTTAATACATGATGTGATAAGATTGCATTTGAATGTTTTTGTAGGATCGGTGAAAAGATAGGAAGCTTGGTGAAAGAGCAAGATGAATCTAATCACAAGAAATGGATCTTGATCGCATGGACTTGAATATTAGATTTTTGAGCTTAGATAGTTATGATAGAGTTGTTAGAAATTTTCTTTTTGAAATACATAGTTTTCAATGGATTTTGTATTGTAAGGACAAATGTTTTCCGCTGCTTTTATACATAAAATAAATTTTGGTTTGACTTATTTATTTATTTGTTTACTTCCTTGCAATGAAATCATTATGAAAATTGATGTTTGAATATTTCTACAACAAATGGATATGATTCTTATTTATGGTGTTTATGGAAAAAGTTAAGAATTTACCAAATAGGGAGAGTTTCTCATCACCCAAGTTTCAATTGGATAGAAATTTGGAATCACGCAACTTGGTTGCATGATGAATGAGAAATTTCATATTTGGAAATTAGACTAATTCGTTGACAAAGTGTCAAGTGAAGGACTAGGAGATCGAGTACACAAAGTTCTGTGATGGTCAAAGTCCACCATAATAGTAACAAGACATTCATCATGATTTACTAAAAGTTTAGTAAATATGATTATACTTATAAGATTAAGTGTAATTCAGAATTGATTAAAAAGGTTTAAATCAATAGCAAAACGAATAAGAAGAATCAAGTAGGCAGAAAGAAAAAAGTTTCTCCATTCTAAGAAGAAGGGAGAGTAGCTTTTATGCTTTATGATAGGTCTTAATGATTAAGAACCATATCTTAATTGATCCTCTAAGTGAGTCTTAGCATAATTGTATGTCTAAGAAGAGGAATCAAGAATTGAAGAAATGGTTAAATCAAAAGTTCAATCGTACATCGTTCCAATAACAAGTCTTAAAGTTAAGATTGTGACGTCGAGTGAAAAATATTAATAAGGTTTATAAAATTCATCAAATGTAGAAAGTTGTGATATCTTGGATAAGACAAAGACCAACTAGGACCAATTTATGAAGTGGTTTGATATAAGCTACACTAACTCTTGAATAATTGTTTGTCAAGAAATGGTTATTGACAAGAGAATCTTATATGTCAAGGAGTCAGTGGGAGTCTTAATGGTCTTGAAAGGTTTCAAGAACAAATCAAATAAACCTTATCGATCATCACTAGCACACGAGTTGAGGTTTACAACCTATCGTGTTGACATTATTTTGTTTCTGTGCTGTTTCCAATTGAGTTAATTATGCATGTGAGTTCTATGAGTTCTCATTTTGAACGCATAAAAGGCAAGGCACCTTGATCAATGAAAGGTACATTGATAGGAAAAGGTGAGCTGCTTAACTACTTGGAAGACATGGTGGGCAGCTATGCTACCATAAGTCAAGAAGGCAAGATTAAGAAAGTTCGGTCCATATGAGTTTGAATTTGTCGTAAACTTTGGTTTTAACAAATTCACATGGATAGGAACACATACACCATTTAAATCTAAGTGTCATAAGATTTCCTCCTTCATGAAAATGATTGTGAGGAAATGCTTTCACTAAGAAAGATTTTAAGAAGATAGTGATTGTAAAATTGCATTATCGAATTCGATTATGGTTACGGTATCCCTTTACATGATTTTAATTGTGAGGTTTGGCAACTAGTCTTAATTGTTTAGACACACATATGAGCTATCTAAGGAAAAGGTGTATAAGTTTAAGAGGCCTTGATAAAAGATTATCAAAGCATTAAGTATTAGAAACATGGACTTAAGAAATTCAATAGGTATTGTTTTTCTGAAAGTTAAGATGTTTATGAATACATGTCGAAGCTAGTAGGAGCATAAGTGATATGTTTTATAATAATCATCATGATAGTGGGAGCATAAATGTTATGATTGTATGATTATCAAGGCACGTATTGCAAGTTGGAAATATTAAGTATAGAAAACAAGAGTTATACCTTGCAAAGTGGTAAGGGTTGTAAAGTTGTTTTGCTATAATTAAGGGAGAGAATATTATGCTTCATTTCAAATCTAAAGGCTTAGGTTGAGAAATGTTAATAGATTTAGTCAAAGGTACATAGTGTGTTCTTAAAATTTCGATTATGATTACGACATTCCTCTTCACAATTCGAATTTTGAGAACATAGCAAATAAAACATTATGCATCGTGTCCCATACGCTTCAGGTATAGGATCGATTGCAAATGCTTTAATATTTGACCATTCTAAAATTTTCCAAATGTCTAGCGCATTTAGAGGGAAAAAGGACTAGAATCGGTTTTGACTAAAATAATTAAACAACAATCAAAGGACAATCCAAAGTTCGACGAGGATTTGTTGCTTATGAGTAGTTGGAAGCATGGTATTGAATGGACCATATCGACATTATTATGAATAGAAAAGATTCTATTAATAAGTTGTCATATGGAAAATATGGAAATGTTTCCATATTGGATGGACCATATCGATATTATTACGAATAGATAAGATTCTATTAAGAATGAGTTGTCATATGGAAAATATGGAAATGTGTCCATATTGGGAATTGAATATTGAAAATTTATGTCTAGATTAGAAACTTTATGCAAAAGGATGTTCAAAGGAATGTACTTTGAGTGAGAGACATCATATCTAAGGAATTGTCTTGCAACAATCTCCGATAGAAGATTTTGTAATATCATTGGCAATAGTCTTTGTGACTTTGGTGCAGTGACATTACGAAAGAATCATTGCATAGAATGTTAGAATCTAGCATATTCTATAAGTAGCAATAATTTGATATTCTTTCACTTATGAAAAAGGATTTGGAGTTGTGAAATGAGAATGATTGGAAATGTGTTCAATTTGATCTATTTCACAAAGTAAGAACCATAGAAAAACATTGTGTGCATGCTAGGAGCATGGGACAAGTGTAATAATTCAAGTAAGAAGTTGATTACCCGAAACGACAAATAATGAGTAATCGATATGGTGATAAATAAAAGGGGTTTATTTATACTCAAAGTTTTGATGCCATATGGGATTAGTATTATTCTTGTGTTTCACTTTGCATGTTTTGACTTTCTGAATAATTTAATTGGTTAAGAACAGTCTCATACAATATCTAGAATGGAGGAATATATGATCCCTTATCTAAAGGACACGCGTATCTGATAGGATCAGAGTTGACAGCTGCTTTGGAAAGCTACGATTGCAGATCAGGATCTGAAGTCATACGCATAATAGTTATTAGACTTATCCAAGTGGGAGACTGTTGGATTAGTGTCTAAGTCTATAACTATTTTGGTATGTAGTTGACCCGATGGATCATGGTCTTTTTGGGTTGCCTTCATCAAAGCAACTTGATAGGATGAATTATGGAGAGAAAGGATTAAATATGATTTATTAATATATTATGAGAATAATATATTAAAGGAGAAATCATATTGTTTAATTAATATTAGTCAAGAATTAATTAGTAATTAGTTTTGTGACTAAAAGAGATTAATTAAACTTAAGGGACTAGAATTGTAATTATAAGATAATTGCAATTTGGGCTATGGATTGTCTTAAATTAAGGAGTGGATGAACTCTATGGGGAAGCCCATAAGGAAATCATCCAAGGCCTTAATTAAAGGAGTCTATGGGTTGCTTAGGGCTTAAGCATTCAAATTAGAGTTTCCTTGTTAGATAACCCTAATAGCCTCACTATATAAATACTCCTTATGACCCAAAAACGTGGTGAAGACTTCTTCTAGGGTTAGAACACATTTTGGGCAGCCTCCATCCTCTCTCCTCTTCATCCTCTTGCTTATGGTGTTTGTGAGCCATTAGAGGAGTGACATTTGTGACTCTAAGCTTTCTAAAGTCAATACAAGGAGGAATTGGGATTGTTATTGCTACATAACAATCAAGGTAATATCTTAAACCTAATTATATGTTAATATCGATCTCCATATGTTAGAATTAGGTTTATAGTCTTGGATAACTTGCATGTACAATAGAGAAACCTAGATCCAATCATTAGGGTTTGTATGAGCACATAGGATGTTCTTATGACTAAAACCCATCATATACATCATCGCTTACAACTCCGAGTACTCGAGAGGTACGCTGGGCGTACTCCGGTCGAGTCCAGTGACTCCCCTCCGGATAATATAGAAATTTTAAATTAAAATTAAATATTAAATATTTAATAAACTTCGAAAATTCATATCTGTCTCATATAAACTCCGTTTTCGACGTTATTTATATCCACGCGTAGGTGAGAATACGCTCTAAAACTTTCGTTTAGACTCCGTCGGCTAATTTTGAATTTATTTTTATTATTTATTTTTAGGAGGTCGGGACAGAAAAACTTCGTTATAAATTCATAACTTCTTCGTCCGATGTCCGTTCTCGCCTAACTTTTCATCGTTTCGCTACTAACAACAAGATCTTCAATTCTCGTTTAGATTGCTTCGGCTAAAAACCGCTCAATCTCAAATCGAGTATTCGGGTTGCATACCGCCTCGTCGAAACTTCAGAAAATCATAACTTCCTCATACGAAGTCAGATTTGGGCGTTCTTTTTATCCACGCTCTCGGTTTAACGAACTCTATGACTTTATTTTATATTAATAAGGCTAAATATCACTCTAACGTAAATTTCACTTTTTACGTCATTCAGCGTTGTCGGTTCTGTCGCAAAACTTCGACAGGTCATAACTTTTTCGTTATAACTCGGATTTCGGCATTCTTTATATATTCGGAAACCTCATTTCAACTACTACAAAATTATCTAAAGATATCAAGTTTATTTACACTTCAATTTTGATGCTCATTTTATTCTTAATTAATCATATCACATAATTAAGCAATTAAGCACGAAACACATAATATTCAAATAACACGTTCTTATTCTTTCAAATTGGGTTAAAAAGGTTAACCTAGACTATTACATTGCTAAAAATGGAAAGCCCAGAAACACGGGCGTTACAATTCTCCTCACCTTAGAATGATTCCGTTCCCGGAATCACACATCGGCAAACAAATGCGGATAGCGACTCATCATGTCACTCTCTGTCTCCCAAGTGAGATTCGGTCCATTTGTGTGTTTCCATCAGACAAGCACTAACTCGACCATCTTGCGTCGCAACTTCTTAGTCTTTCGGTCAACGATTTCCTCTGGTTCTTCAATCAACCTTTTGTTCTCATCGATTCTCAACTCCGAAAGTGGAATCATGTCGGGAACTTCTCCCATGAACTTCCTCAAATAACACACATGGAAAGTGTTATGAATTCCATTCAGTTCTTCTGATAGTTCGAGTTTGTAAACTTGGTTCCCAATCCTCTGAAGAATTTTAAACGGTCCAATAAACCTTGGACTTAATTTTCCCCTTTTACCAAATCTTATAAGTCCCTTCCACGGCGAGACTTTAAGCAAAACCGAATTTCCAACTTCAAAAGTCATCGGTCTTCGCTTGTTGTCAGCATAGCTCTTTTGACGATCCTGAACTGCTAACATTCTTTCCCTAATTATTTTTAATTTTTCAGCAGTTTGATGAACCAACTCGGGCCCCATAAACTGCTTTTCCCTAGCCTCAAGTCAACAAGATGGCGTACGACACTTCTGCCCGTACAAGGCCTGATAAGGTGCCATCTTAATGCTCGAGTGGAAACTATTATTGTAGGAAAATTCTACCAAAGGTAAATGTTCATCCCAATTACCTTGGAATTCTAAGGTACATGCTCTTAGCATATCTTCAAGTGTTTGTATTGTTCGTTCGCTCTAACCATCAGTCTGCGGATGGTAAGTTGTACTTAAACACAACTTGGTACCCAATTCCTCTTGTAGACTTTTCCAAAATCTTGAGGTGAAACGACTATCACGATCCGACACAATTGTTAGCGGAATACCGTGAAGCCTCACAATTTCCTTCACGTAAGATTTCACAAGCTTTTCCATAGAACATTTCTCATTGGCTGCTATGAAATGCGCACTCTTAGTGAATCGATCAACGACCACCCAAATCATGTCGTGACCATTCTTTGTTCTGGGTAGTTTAGTGACAAAATCCATAGCAATGTCTTCCCACTTACCCATAGGCACAAGCAATGGTTCTAAACTCCCGTACGGTTTCTGATGTTGTGTCTTGACTCTTGCACAAGCAACACACTCGGCCACATACTTTGCAACGTCAAGCTTCATCGTCGGCCACCAGTAGTAGGGTTTCAGGTCCCTATACATTTTAGTGCTACCAGGATGAATCGAGTACATGGTCTTGTGAGCTTCTTCCATCAGAAAATCTCTGACTCCTCCTGTCTTAGGTATCCAAATCCGATCTTGGAACACCTTCAGTCCATGACTGTTTACACCGAACACCAACGTTTTACCCAAACGTTCCTCCTTTCGGTTATTCTTCTCAGAAGCTTCGCTTTGAGCTTTCTTTCTACTTTCCAAAATAGTCAAGACAACTTCAATTCTCAACGCTCTTGGACTTCTCTTTTCAAGATTGACTTTCCGACTGAGAGCATCAGCAACAACATTTGCTTTACCAGGGTGGTAAAGTATCTCACAGTCGTAGTCCTTAAGTAATTCTAGCCAACTTCGTTGCCTCATATTCAATTCCTTCTGATTAAAGAGATATTGGAGACTCTTATGATCAGTGAAAAGTTTGCACTTCGTTCCATAGAGGTAATGCCTCCATATTTTCAGAGCAAAAACTATCGTTGCCAACTCCAAATCATGAGTCGGGTAGTTCTTTTCATGCTCTTTCAGCTGCCGAGATGCATACGTGATCACCTTATCTCTTTGGGTCAAAACACAACCCAATCCAACACCAGACGCATCACTATAAACAGCGAAGTCTTCAACTCCATCGGGTAAAGAAAGTATCGGTGCCTCGCATAGTTTCTTCTTTAGCTTCTCGAATGCTTATTTATGCTTATCACTCCAAGCATAAGTAGCTCCTTTGTGGGTCAAAGTTGTTAATGGACTAGTGATCGAAGAAAAACCTTGGATAAACCTTCGGTAATATCCGACTAATCCTAAAAAGCTTCGGATCTCTGTGGGACTTTTCGGTTGTTCCCACTTCATCACAGCTTCGATCTTCGCTGGATCAACCATTATCCCTTCTTGGTTGACCACGTGACCCAAGAATTGGACTTCTCGAATCCAAAAATTGCATTTGGAGAACTTAGCATATAGCTTCTCCTTCTTCAAGACTTCCAAAACTTCTTGCAAGTGTCTGCCATGCTCCTCTTGGCTTTTTGAATAAACCAGAATGTCATCTATGAACACTATCACAGATTTATCAAGGAATAGGTTACAAACTTTGTTCATTAAATCCATGAATGCTGCTGGAGCATTGGTCAGTCCAAACAACATAACCAAGAACTCATAGTGTCCATATCGCGTTCTGAATGCAGTCTTCTCGATATCCTGCTCCCTTACTTTCAGCTGATGATATCCTGACCTTAGGTCGATCTTTGAAAAATAACTTGAACCTTGTAGTTGATCGAATAGGTCATCAATCCTAGACAACGGATATCTATTCTTTATTGTTGCCTTATTCAGCTCTCGGTAATCAATGCACATCCTCATGCTTCCGTCTTTCTTCTTTACGAATAACACTGGCGCTCCCCAGGGTGATGAACTAGGTCTAATGAAACCTTTGTCCAATAACTCCTGAAGTTGCATCATCAGCTCCTTCATCTACGTCGGTGCTAATCGATAAGGTGCTTTTGCAATTGGCGTTGTTCCGGGTAACAATTCAATACAGAATTCCACTTGTCGATCAGGCGGTAATCCAAGAAGATCTTCGGGAAATACTTCCGGATAATCACATACAACGGGAATATTTTGCATCACCTTCTTTTCCTTCTTAGCATTGATCACGAATGCCAAGTATGATGTACACCCCTTGGTCAAACATTTTATGGCTTTCATTAGAGAAATGATTCCAGAATTTACTCTGCGTTTATCTCCGTACACCATAAATGACTCTTTACCAGGCGGGTTCACTTTCACTATTTTCTTCTTGCATAAAATTTCGGCATCATTGGCGCTAAGCCAATCCATTCCCAAAACGATGTCGAAACCATTAAGCTATATAGGCAATAATTCCTCATGGAACTTATTCCCATTTAGATCAATTAAGATGTTTTTCATACGATAACTATCATGTACAAACTTGCCACTAGTAACTTCGACTAATAAAGCATTATCTAGTCTAACAACAGGCAAAGCTAGTTTTCTACCAAATTCATGCGATATAAAGGAGTAGTTGGCTCCAGAATCAAATAAAATTTGGGCAGGCAAATTGTTAATGAGAAAGGTACCTGAAGCGACATCAGCTTCATCCTTAGCAGCTTCCAGTGTCATCTGGAATGCTCTCGCCTTCAGCTTTGGCGGAATGTTGGATCTAGCTGCTTCCTTCTTTTTCGGACAATCCCTTGAGATGTGCCCCTCCTCACCGCAACCATAACAAACATTATTGGTGAAGGTGCAGTCGTTGGCATAATGCCCTGGCTTTCCACATTTGAAGCACGTGGTTTCCCCGCCACACTTCCCATGATGCTTTTCTTGCACTTGTCACACCATTTCGCCTCTACCTTTCCTCCACTTCCTCTCGAACTAGACTTCGAGAATTTACTTTTCTTGCTGGACACTGAAAATCCATCGATTTTCCTTTTCTCACCAACCTCCGACCTTTCCAGACCTTTTTCACTGATCTGGGTCTCAACATTTCTAGCAGCCCAGATGGCAGCTTTCAATGTGGATGCTTGCTTAACCATTGGACCATAGTCCATTGGTAGTCCAAGGGCCAACTTGTTGACCTTAGAGAGTTCTGTAGGTACCAAATATGGGATAAACTTCATCTTTTCTGTGAAACTTGCAGCGTATTCAGTAACGCTCAATTTCCCTTTCTTCAAATTATGAAACTCGTTACTGATTTCCAGAAGGTCCTGCTCGGAGCAGTATTGCAGTTTCAATTGTTCCACAAAGTCTTCCCAAGACATTTTACTTGCTTCTCCCTTGGGCATAGAGTCGGCCAATAGCTTCCACCAACTCAATACACCAGATTTTAGCAGCGGGATCGCAAGAGCAGTCTTCTGCCTGTTGCTGCATTCGCAACTTTCAAACATAGTCTCCATTTCGGAGATCCAGTCCATAACTTGCACCGGCGTCGGGCTTCCGAATAGACATGGTGGTTTGGATGCCATGAAATACTTGTACTTACACCCACGCCCATCATTTCCTCCATACTGGTTATTGCGTCTAACCATTGGTGGCTTGTCTTGACCAATGATCCCACTAAAGTTTTCTCCTTCAGAATGCTCTCCAGTCTCCTCGGGCTCTTCTGCATGAATTGACGGTTCTTCACGATTCTGCCTAAGCAGGCGTCTTGTTTCTTCCATCTGACGATCCAACATCGTTTGAATCATCATTTGTACACCAGCCATTGTTATCGGCTCAGGTGCAGCAGCTTCAATAGGTACTTGTTGAATTACAGGTGGTTGATTCCTGTTTTCATCAGCATTTCCAATTTCGCTTCTTATTCTCACCATTTTTTATCTATACACCGAATAAGGTGAAATTTAGACCTTCATTCACGATAGATATTCAAATCATCCTTATCACTCCGAAACGATTATATGCTAGTTCTAATATCGTAGACATACGCTTAGAATCCTAAACACATAAACCTTCAGATCCGGTTGGCAACAAACCATCGATCCGAACAAATAATATCATATATGGCAACATATAACATTTAGCACATAAAAGCATTTTAGGAAACTTTCCTAAAATAAACTAGTGCTTGTGTCTAAAATTTAACAGATACACACCTCATAATCTCCATTTAACATTCTAAGTTTAAGTTTAGAAATCCTACAAATTCCTAGTTCGCTTAAACTAATGCTCTGATACCAACTGTGACATCCCCAAAATCTCGGCCAGAAAAGACCAATTTCATTTATGCTTTTTAAAATAATTTCAGAGTAAATCCTTTTAATTTTAAAAGAGATGCGAAATTTGTTCCCAAAAACAAAACATGATAAAATAGATATTTATCAAAACATTTCATAAAGAAATATGATTTCATTTCATAATCAAAAGTCGGGATGTCATGTTCCGATACAGATCATAAAGCATAAACGATAGCATTACAAGTCATTCAACAAATATATACATATACAGACTTGTAAACAAAACAACTTGATGATTCGCCCATCTTAAGCTCTTGCACCACTTCCTGTAATACAAATAAACTGAGTGGGTCAGGCTTGGGAGCCTAGTGCGCATATAGGGTTTTCAACCCACAATAAATATTTAATTTCAACAATCAACAAATAAACCCGATTACCCATTCCCATTATCCTCACTCTACGTCCCTAAAAATAACATCTATTACAAGGAACCTAATTCAGGATTTTCATCGGGACAGACATTACTGTAGAGGGGCTTCCTCAACAATACGTGTCCTAAAGGCAACCATGTGAGGGATAGAGTACACCGGTGAACACGTTGTTCACAACACCTACAGGTAATGAGCCTGCTAGTGTTCCACAGGATAGTCTAGAATAGTCCGTGGTCGTCATCCATACTCTGCTGAATGACTAGAATAACACCAATAACACCGAGGCCTCTCATCTGTTTATTACACACCAATTATCTACCCATGTTCTACCCAACATATTAGTAGATAAAAATATACATTTTTATACATTGTTTAAAAACCTGTATAGCATGCTTTAATCAACACATATTCCACATAACAGATGAGGCATACACACATAATACATATTTCATAGAGAATAAATCCGATCTATAAGATAGAAGAAAGTGAATATACACTCACATGTATAACAACAAAATATATACACATAACACGTATTTTATATATAATACTTCCTAATATTGCGTTGGAATGAAAATAAGTACACACTCACTTGATCAGAAGATGATCGGGCAGCACTACGGCTTGCAGAAGAGGTGTTTCTTCGTAGATCTGGAAGATCTTCACAAAAACCGGCTCCTCGCGGGCAGCGCTTCGGCTCGGGAATAACGCTCTTCGGGATCCTCGGGGCTTCGGAATATTACGCTGGGCGTAACTCTGGGGGTACGCGGGGCGTACGCCTCGGGTTGCTTTCATCCCTTGCGTCATCGGCCTTATACGTCATCGCTTACGACTCCGAGTGCTCGAGTGGTACGCTGTGCGTACTCCGGGCGAGTCCGGTGACTCCCCTCCGGATAATATCGAAAATTTAAATTAAAATTAAATATTAAATATTTAATAAACTTCATACGAACTCCGTTTTTGACGTCTTTATATCCACGCGTAGGTGAGACTACGCTCTACAACTTTTGTTTAGACTCCGTCGGCTAATTTTGAATTTATTTTTATTATTTATTTTTAGGAGGTCGGGACAGAAAAACTTTGTTATAAATTCATAACTTCTTCGTCCAATGTTTGTTCTCGCCTAACTTTTCATCGTTTCGCTACTAACAACAAGATATTCAATTCTCTTTTAGATTGCTTCGGCTAAAAACCGCTCGATCTCAAATCGAGTATTCGGGCTGCATACTGCCTCGTCGAAACTTCAGAAAATCATAACTTCCTCATACGAAGTCAGATTTGGGCGTTCTTTTTATCCACGCACTCGGTTTAACGAACTCTATGAATTTATTTTGGATTACTAAGGCTAAATATCTCTCTAACGTAAATTTCACTTTTTACGTCGTTCAGCGTTGCCGGTTCTGTCGCGAAACTTCGACAGGTCATAACTTCTTCGTTATAACTCGGATTTCGGCATTTTTTATATATTCGGAAACCTCATTTTAACTACTACAACATTATCCAAAGATATCAAGTTTATTTTACACTTAAATTTTGACGCTCATTTTATTCTTAATTAATCATATCACATAATTAAGCAATTAAGCACGAAATACATAATATTCAAATAACACGTTCTTATTATTTCAAATTGGGTTACAAAGGTTAACCTAGACTATTACATTGCTAAAAATGCCAAGACCAGAAACACGGGCGTTACATTAATCCTGATCTGATCCATACTCCTGGATCAATAACTGTGCCCAATCCATACTCCCGGGCTAGGGACAATTAACTTAGTCTTAATCCATACTCCCGGACTAATAACAAGTTTTTATCTCTTTACCTGATCCATACTCCCGGATCTAAAACTAACCTCTTGCTCTAATCCATACTCATGGATCTAAATCTAGCCTTTTGATCTCATTATCCAACTCATCCTTTTATCACACACCAACTATCTCATCTACCCATGTTCTACCCAACATATTTGTAGATATAAAATACATATACAATTTAACTCATTTAAAAACTATATAAAACATCCATCCCACACTCATCTCAAATAAAACACAACAATATATAAACACATAGCATGTATTTTATAACAAATACTTCATATTTATGTGTTAGAAGAAAGTAACCACACACTCACTTGATTAGAAGATGATCGGACAACACTATAGCTTGTAGAAGCAGTATTCTTCGGTAGATCTGGAAGATCTTCACAAAAATTGGCTTCTCGCGGGCAGAGCTTCGGCTCGGGAATTTAACTTCTCTGGATTTTTGGGGCTTCGGGACTTGCTTTGGGTCTCGGGAATGATACCGGGGCTTCGGGATATTTCTTGCACGAAAAACGATGCAAAAACGCGAGAGACAGGGAGGAAATGAGCAAAGAACTCGGCTGCACTCGACTTCCTTTTATAGGGGGCTGGAACAACGAATTACACTGGGCGTAATGAGGATAGGGTCGCTGACTCCCCCTGGATAATATAAGATAATATTTATTTAAATTAAATACTGAAAATATTTAATAAACTTCAAAAATTCATATATTCCTCATACGAACTCCGTTTTCGACGTTCTTTATATCCCCGTGTAGGTGAGACTACGCTCTACAAGTTCCGTTTAGACTTTGTTGGCTATATTTGACTTTATTTTTATTATATTATTTTAGTATGCCGGGACAAGAAAACTCCGTTATAAATTCATAACTTCTTCATCCGACGTCCGTTTTCGCCTATCTTTTTATCGTTTCACTAAATTGATGAGATCTTCGATTCTCGTTTAGATTGTTTCGGCTAAAAACCGCTCGATCTCAAATCGAGTATTCGGGTTGCATGCCGCTAAGTTGAAACTTAGAAAAATCATAACTTCCTCATACAAAGTCAGATTTGGACGTTCTTTTTATGCACTCTTATGGTTTAACGAACTCTATGACTTTCATTTAGATTGCTAAGGCTAAATATCACTCTAACGTAAATTCACTTTTTACGTCATTCAGCGTCGTGCCGGTTCTGTCGCAAAACTTCTACATGTCATAACTTCTTCGTTATAACTCGGATTTCGGCGTTCTTTATATGCACGGAAACCTTGTAACATATACTATAACTTAGTTAAGATTATTCATTCTAAATAATCTTTCATAAAAAATTCATTTTTGACGCCTATCGTCTCTAAATTGACTAACATGGATCTACGGGCATTACAGGAAGTTCTCATGCTTTGGTCCCTTTGAAACATTTCACAACATTTCATATTTATAGAAGAGGAAATGTTCTATTGGTTACTCTCACAATCGATGTTGGATTAAAACATTATAATAAAACACGCTTTCTTGTTTATAAAACATTATTTAACTTATTTAATAAAACATCATTTCTCTTGTTTACCCTTTCTTTATTGTTCAATAGTTTCATTTTCTATGATCTCGTAAGTTGCTATCCAAAAAAGTAAGTTTTCATAGAATAATTTTTTGTTATATTCTAAAATCATAGATTTGGTTAGGTACTTAACATAGAAAATTTGTTTTTATGTATTTTCATGATTCAAAAGTTCAATATAAAATGAATTCATTTATAAAATATAATTTGGGTATACATTTTATGATTTTCAATCAAATCGAGTTTTCAAACAATTATAATTTTATGTTTATGTAGATGTTTTTTTTATTTATATAACATTATGTAACTTATTTATAATATCATTAAAAACAACTTGAAAATTTATGAGAGTTTTAAATGTGTGTTGTGAAAGAAAAATGTTTTATTTATCGGTTCGTATTGATCAAACTCGAACCGTTTCAACAAAATATACCAAACTACATAACTTTATTTTTCTAGTGAAACCCAATTTATATATATTTCTTGTTTATTGGCCAATAGTTCCATTTTTCTATAATCACGTAAGTTTCTATCCAAAAAGTAAGTTTTTATTGAATAACTTTTTGTTAAATTCTAAAATCATAAATTTAGTCAGGTATCGAATATAAAAAGTTTATTTATATGTATTTTCATGATTCAAAAGTTCATTATAAAATGAATTCATTTAAAAATATAATATGAGTATGTATTTCGTGATTTTGAATCAAATCGAGTTTTCAAACAATTATAATTTTATGTTTAGGTAAATGTTTTTTTTACATTTATATAGCATTATGTAACATATTTATAATATCGTTGGAAACAATTTGAAAAATCATGAGAGTTACAAATGTATGTGGTGAAAGGAAAATGTTTCATTTATCGGTCCAAATTGATCCAGCTCCAATTCAACTCAATATCCCCAACTACATAAAAAAATTTCTACTGAAACACGATTTGAACCTGAAAAAATCCGATTCAAAACCATTTTTGGAATTCTAAAACTTAATTGGACACTTGCCAATATAGACAATCTCACCAAAGAATACCCTTAAAATCTTACAAAGGTAGGTATGAAGAAATTCTCATGGGTTTGGTCAATTTGAAACATTCCACAACTTTTTCTATTTATAGAAGATGAAAATTTCGCATGTTTACTCTCACCATCGATGTTGGATGAAGACATTATAATAAAACATTTTTTTTGGTTATAGAACATTATTTAACTTATTTATAATATGATTGTAAAGAAATTGAAAAGTTATGATAGTTTCGAATGAGAACCATAATTAATAAGGAACCAATCATGAACGTCGGAAAATCATAATGATCAACGGTCAAGGAAATAGATGTACACGTTCACATTGGACGCACACATACTGGATTATACCAAAAAATCCACCTTCTTACCAAAAAACTCACATATTTTTTTCATTTAAAGTATTTTTGGCCACATTTTTTATCAAAAAAAAAAAAAAAAAAAACGAATACACCGTTGTTCTTGATTTTTCATCCACTTTCCATTGGGATCTATGTTGGTATATAAAGAAATAAACTTTATTTTCCAAAAAACAACTCACTTCATTTTGTTAGTTTTTTCAATATTTAAGTTTATTTGTATCAAATAGTAATAATAATAATAATAATTATATCAAAAATATTAATTTTTTGTACTCTATTAATAAATATCAACACCGATTAAAAAAAAAAAACCTCGAATAGTATAGATTCACACTGTGAATCTAAACTGTAAATATTTCAATTTTTAACATTCACAATATGAAAAAGCTTGAACAGTTCAGATTCACATTGTCAATCTGACTTACAATTATGCACACTGTGAATCTAAGAAGGTTTAAAAAAAAAAACATCGATTGGTGTAGATTCACACTGTGAATCTGACTTACTGTTATGCACATTGTGAATCTGAGAAGGTTCACAATGTGAATCTGAAAAGGTTTACAATATGAATCTGAACAGGTTCACAATATGAATTTGAACTGAAATATCGTTTTTTACATGAATATGAATCTATGTTTAAAAAGTACAAAAAGCATGAATTTTGATATATTTATTAATTTTTTTTCTATAAAAAAATAGACTTTAACTTTTCAACAAAGAAAATTAAGTGGATTTTTTTCGAAAAAATAAAAGTTTGTTTTTTATATATCATCATGGATCTCTTTGTAAAGAGGACGAAAAATCATGAACAACGGTATACTCGGTTTTTTTTTTTTTTTTTTTTTTTTTTTTTTTTTTTTGATAAAAAACATAGCCTAAAAAAAATTTAACGAAAAAAAAAAATGAATTTTGTTATAATCTGGTACATATGCGTATATTGTAAAAGTCTACAACCATTCATTTTGCCGTTGATCGCTTTAAATTTCGACATTTTGGATTGGTTCATTGGTTTTTTGATTAATAGTATTGAACTTTTCTATATATATATATATATATATATATATATATATATATATATATATATATATATATATATATATATATATATATATATATATATATATATATATATTAGTAATACTATTTTGACCATGAAAAATAATTTACCAAGTTTTTGGAAAATAAAGAGGATTATTTTTAAAATACTTCTAACAAAATATCATCACCCATGCATTTGTTTTTTTATTAGAATATGTTATCTTTTTAAGACTATTACAAGTTCTTCCAACTTTAAAACATGACAGCTTTGAGAAGCTAAGGTTGCGTTTAGTTACGGAAAAACAATTTTCATTTTCCGTTTTTTGTTTTCCCTTTTCGATTTTCGTTTTCCGTTTTCATTTTTCATTGAAAAATTTAGAAAACGCGTTTAGTTAAACTTATTCATTTTACATTTTCAGTTTTAGAAAATTAGAAAACGTGTTTAAATGTGTATTTTTCTATCGGTTTTCATTTTTAAAAAACGGTAGCGGTGGTAGGGTGTGGGTGGGGGCGATAGCAGTGATGACAGGCGATGGTGGTGGCGGCGACAATTGTGTCAGTGGTGGTGATGGTGGTGGCAGCGGTGGTGGTGGTGCTAGTGACAGGTTAGTGGTGGTGGTGGTGGTGATGGTAGGTCGGTGATTGTCGTGGTGGTGTTGGGTGGGTGGGGTGCGAGTATGTGTTTGTGGGGGTAGGTGTAGGTTTGTGTGTGTGTGTCTGTGAGGGTGGGTGTGGGGGTAGGTGTGGGTGTGTATGTGGGTGGGTGGGTATGTATGTGTGTATGGATGTGTGTGTGTGTGTGTTTGTGGGTTGGTGTGTGTGGGTGGGTATGTATGTGTATGTGTATGGGTTGGTGTGTGTGTGTGTGCGGGTGGGTGTGTATGTGTGTGTGGGTATGTATGTGTGTGTTTGTGGGTGTGTGTGTGGGTGGGTGGGTATGTTGGTGTGTGTGTGTGTGTGCGCACGGGTATGTATGTATATGTGTGTGTGTTTGTGGGTGAGTGTGTGTGTGGGTGAGTATGTATGTGTGTGTGTGAGTGGGTATGTATGTGTGTGTGTTTGTGGGTTGGTGTGTGTGTGTGTGTGTGCGGGTGTGTGTGTGTGGGTGGGTATGTATGTGTGTGGGTGAGGGTATGTAGAGGTGGATGGGGTGGAGTGGGTGTGTGTTTATAGAAAAATTTTAGAATTAGAAAAATATGGAAAACAATGATTATCAGTTTTCCAACTTCTTTGTAATTTTAGAAAACGGAAAATTTTCATTTTCCGTGAAAAATTTAGAAAAATAGACGAACTAAACGCGTTTTCAAAATTCTCATTTTTCTTGGAAATTTTTTCCGGAAAACGGCCCATTTTCCGCAACTAAACGCACCCTAAACCATTTGTTTTTTAAGTTTGAGGTGACAACTAGAAGATGGAATGCAATGTTTAGTTGGCTTGATGTTAATGTGGTTTCAGCTAGAGCTATGTTTGATGCTATTGATGAGTATCATGGTTCTGTGAAAAAAAATAAAAAATAAATAAATAAAATCATTGATGCTTTTGCATGTATTAAGATTAGAAAACATCAAATTGTTGATGTGATAAAGGATTTTTTTTTTCTTATGGTTTTGTAATCGAAATAATAAATGCTCTAGAAATTGGGTTTGTTGGTTACAAGTTACAACAACCTTTAGACATTTTGTAATTGGTTTTTTTGCCTTCTATAGCTTCTTGCTAGAATCTTTTTCTAATATATGGCTGTTTAAAAAAAAAAAAAAAAAGAATGGCAACTTCGGCTACATTGAGCCATTTGAAATTTTCACACTTGTCCGACAATTTTTATGACATGTTAAAAAATATGTTTTTCATAAGATACAACTATATGAAACTAGACTTTATTGGAAATAAGTGGTTTTTGCACAATTACAAAATATGTTTTTTTTTCATATGACACAACTATTTCATGCATGATTTTGAACAACTATTAACTATTGACTACGACATACAAAATTCTTTAGCTACTCAAAAGTTTAGCTCCAAACAAACAAAATCATCTTAAAACTTACCAAAAATCCTTACAAGAACAAGATCCATCCACAAAGTGATGAAACCGACTATTATCTCTAAGAATAATCTCTCTCCCTTCAACTTTAGACATCAACTTAATTGCAGAGTGACAATCAACACAAACTCTTAAATTCTTCTTCACAATAATCGGTTTCCCAATAGGCATCCTTATAAGTGCATACGCTATTGCAATCCTCTCACTATGATGATTCAAAATCTTCACCTTCATATCATAATCCAAATCAAATGGAACAGATTCAACATCAGGAACATATCCAACTTCAATTATCTTCCTCAAAAGATCATCAAGTTTCAAATCAATCTCCTTTTTATCCCCATGGCACAAATCTTCAACTCCAAAAACATGAACTCTGTTATCAACATCAACCCAACTACACCCCTTGAGTTTTTTCACATTTTCATCTTTCATCATCTTTCTAACACTTTTCACATCCTCCCATTGTTGTTCTTTTGCGTATATATTCGAAAGTAAAACATGGGCCCCACTGTTTAAAGGGTCGATAATCTTTAAACTTTTGGATGCAAGCTCTCCCCTTTCTTTATCACCATATTTTCTACAAGAAGCTAAAAAAGAACACCATGCGTAGGCGTTTGCCTCAAATGGCATACTTTTTATAAAAACTTCAGCTTCTTTAAGCTTCCCTGATCTTCCCAACAAGTCAATAACACAAGAGTAATGTTCTGATTTAGGTTTTACACCATAGATTGTTTCCATGGAGTTGAAGTAGCTTAATCCTTCTGTTGATAACCCTGAATGGCTACATGCGTTTAGAAGATTTATAAATGTGACTGAATTTGGTTTAATGTCATGCAATAACATCTTGTCAAATACATCTATAGCTTTGTGCCCTAATCCATGGTGAGCAAACACACCAATCAATGAATTCCATGTGTACTCATTTGGTTTAGAGATTTTGTCAAATGCTTGAAGTGAATGATCAAGCAAACCACATTTCCCATACATGTCAACAATGATGGAAGAAACAAAAGGGTCTTGATCAAGATTGTATTTTAACACTAGGGCATGAAGTTGGACCCCTTGTTCAAGTGTAGCATGATTAGCACAAGCTTTGATTAAGCTAGAAAAGGTGAATTCATTAGGTTCAACTCTTTGTCTTTTTAGCTCAATGAAAATAGTGAATGCCTTCTCGATTTGATCAGATTCAACATATCCATCAATCAAAGAAGTATAGGAAACGATATTTGTACATTTAGAGTTGATGTTGAGCAACTGTGAACCACTATCCATGTCTCCTAGTTTACAATACATGTCCATAAGTGCATTGCCCACAGAAATATGTTGTTCAAATCCCAATTTTGTAACAAAGGAATGAAGAGATCTTCCAATGTTATATGCTTTTAAAGGTCCACAAGCACAAAGTGTACTACAAAGAAGATGTTGATCGATTGTAACATCTTCAGTCAGCATCTTCTTAAAAGAAACTAGTGCTTCTTCGTTATAACCATTTTTTGCATACCCATTAATCATTGAGTTCCATGAAACTTCATCTTTAGAAGGCATCTCCTCAAAAACCATACAAGCCTCAATGATAGACCCACATTTTGAGTACATGTCTGCTAAATTACTACCCACAAAAAGCTCAAAACTAAACCCAACCTTAAGAGCAAGACAATGGATTTGTTTACCAATTTGGACAGATTTGAGAGACGAGCAAGCTTGAATCACACTGGAAAACGCAAATTGGTTTGGGCTTTCACCGGAGACGCACATTCCACAAAATGTGGTAATTGCTTTTGTGAACTCAGAATTCTGAGAAAACGCAGAGATCATAGCAGTCCAAGACACCAAGTTTCTTTGAGGCATTTCATCGAACAGCCTATGGGCGTACCCGAGTTGGCCGCATCTTGCATACATTGACATGAGATGATTGATAAGATATGTGGATGATGGGTACCCAGAGGTGATGAGCTGCGCATGAAGTAGCTTTCCATTAGATAACTGTTTGGATTGGGCGTAGGTTTGAATAATGTGCGCCAAGGTATTCGAGTGTTTTTGCAAGTGTTTGGTTAACATTCGAAATGTCATAACAAATTACGCCTCTCACTTCTTCCCAGATCGCTCCGTCGTCGCCCGCCTATCCTTCTCGTCGCTGTCTCCATAAGCTATCAGTCAAAACAAGATGTAGTGGGTGATAGAGTTGAATCAGTGAAGAAATAGGAGGGGAGTTGATGGATCGAGGGTTTAGAGGGTGTTTGGATAAATATATTTTTATATTTATCTTATTAAAACAATTTTTTTTTAAAATAATAATAATAATAATTTTCTTATTTATAAGAACTAAAAAACAATTATCATGCAAAGGATTTATGGCAGTTTCTAAAGGAAAATAAAAAAAAAAAAAAAGGCAATCAATGGTTGCAGGGAAAGAACAAAAACACAATCGTGTGTTTTGCATCGCTATTAAAAAAAATAAAAAAAAAATAAAATAAAAAAAAAAAAAAAAAAGTAGCATGCGGCTTCCAGGGACGATGGCCAAA
Organism: Lactuca saligna; assembly: GCF_052625555.1. NCBI lineage: Eukaryota > Viridiplantae > Streptophyta > Magnoliopsida > Asterales > Asteraceae > Lactuca > Lactuca saligna. The sequence continues at coordinate 88,670,791 of NC_136424.1, read as the reverse complement.
GGAGAAAAGGTTTATGGGTTTTATGTATAGTTTATTGAAGGGTAGTTAGGTAATTTTGAAATCATTAAAAATAAGCAATAAACCATTGCTATCATAGCTTATTAAAATTAGTTTATTTTGCTTTATTTCTACCACAATAAGCTGATTTTTTAAACATCTTATTAAAACACTTAAATTAGTTTATTGTGATGATAATAAGCAATAAGCTGATAAACAGTCATTTTTTTTCCAATCCAAACACCCCCTTAGTGTAGAAGATGTAGGGATGGAATCTAAATTGTGTGAGTGAGGGTAAGACGCAAGCGAAAGGTTGTCTCTCCGTGCGTGTTGGTGATGGTGGTGGTGGTTTGTAGGTACATCCGCTCTGGTGCGTGTGCGAATGGGTTGCACGTGACAGATCTTCTTCTCATTCATATACGTGAGGGGCTTAACCAATCATTTTATGGAGCATTCTTGTTTTTCTTAGAGGGAAACATATCGTATTTTTTTTTTTTCATACCACCTAAGTAGGGTTGTAAACAGATTATGAACTCGATGTTTGTCGAATTGTTTGACAGAAACTTTCTTCTTTAACGTGTTAAAGAAAAATGGTTGTTTTTTTGGTAAAAAAAAACAAAAGTTCATGTTTTTTAGTTAAATGAACGAACATGAGCAATGATCTTGTTCATTCATTTATGTTGGTAAATATTCATTTATGTTGTTCGTTTATATTTTTTTCATTTAAGTTTATTTATATTTATTTATGTTCAATTTATTATTATATTACTATATTATATGTTTGTTTAGGTTCATACGTGTTTAATTGTGTTTGTTTATCTTTGTTCGTTTAGTATGTTCGTGAACATAAATGTATGAATATGAACAATGTAATTTGTTAAACAAACGAACACGAACAATACAACTCGTTCATTTATTCATTCGTTTGCTCGACTTGTTTAAATGAACGAACATGAACAAGCTCTTATTCATATCATTTCGGTTAGTTTACAACAATATACCTAAACATAGCATGATGTTAGAGAGTGGTGGTTTCTTAGCATACCACATCATTTTTTTTTAAATCATTTACTATTTATACTTATTTTTTAACAGCCATTTTAGGGTTATGTGAAATTTGATTGGTTTAAGCTAGTCAAGGGGTCACCGTCATCTCTTTTCCTTCTCTCTCTTCACACTAACCATACATCATGAAAGTCTTGGTGTGCACCAGGGTGCGGTGTTTGGCGTGTTTAGCATGCAGGGCGAGTGAGCTTGACGCACCCACTCGATGCAGTCTTACAGTTAATCGATTTATATAGACACATTTCATAATTATATCATCTTAATAGTAAATTAATTAAAAAATTATTGATTTGAAAACAATTATTATTATAAAAACATAGTTTTTGTTCGTCCATTTTTTTTTTTGCTCAATTTCAAATTTTGATTTAGGTTATATAATCTAAACACTATTATGACTTATTTTAATTTAATTCTAAAAATAACATGTACTATAATTTTTTTAGTTTTCATTATTATTATTATTATTATTATTTTAAAATATGTTATTGTTTTCAAGGTAATTAAATATTTTCTCCGCTCCATATTAATAGTCAATGTTTCTTTTTGGTTTGTCTCAAAATAATAGTCTACTTATAAAACTAAATATCATTTTTACCAAAATATCCACCATTATTAGCTAAACTACCATGAAATTAAATTCAACTATCATGGAATTAAATGCAACAAAATGATATAATTGTCATTTCATTTAATAAAGTTAATGGTAATTAATGTTTTATTAATTTGTGTTTTTTCCGTATAATAACAATTTGTGGTCATTTTTTTTTTGTTTATTTGACATTTTGATGTAGACTTTACATTTAAAATTATATCATATTTTTGTAACTATCTAAAAAAAATAGTCTGGATATTTTTCTCAAGTTTATTTGACTTTTGATTTATGTTTTGCACTTAATATTATATTTAGATTACCAATTTAAGTATACTCGATCACTAACTATAAACTGTTAGTATTAAAAAGATAATATTATAGTTTGTCGAGACTTCGATCTCTTCCAAAAAAAAAAAAAAGATAATATTATACATCCAACTTAAATTAATAAATTAAATATATTGGGTTGAAAATTGAAAAGTTAATATTGAAATTAAAATAATAAATGAGTTTAAGTGTTAATTAAAAGAGAAATTGAAAAGTCTTAAAAGTTTCAAATAATTATTATTGAAGTCAAATGAGACTTGCTTTATAATATATTAGACGTGTGTCCATACGTTGTACATAAGTAAAAAACATTAACATATCATATAAGAATTATATATAATGTAGATATACATGATTAGTTGTAAATATGTTATCACAATACACATCATGTATCAATTTATAAAGTTTCATTATAAAAAATCAAACATTCTATCATAATCACCTATTTGCAATAATTATAATGTTATCAACAAGTAAATTTAACCAACATCAGTCACATATATGGAGTGTCTAATGTTAAAACATAAGAAAATATGTTTACATGAATTAACTCAACATCTAAAATAAAATTGAAAATATAGCTTACATTAAGTTCCTTCTTATTCTTATTGAGTTTTGAGTTTTGTCGGATGTTAAGAAAAATACCATTTAGGAATTTGTTAGGTACAACAACACACTTAATTACATTCCAACTATTTTATTTCATAATTGCACATTTCTATCATAAAAAATAGCAATATGGTTTAACTTTTATTTAAATTCCTAAATCAAACCCCAAAACTCTATTTTCATATAACCAACTACAATTTAACTACAATTTAGGTAAGTAACATAAAAACATGCTTTTGGCCTAATCTATATGCTTTCATGTCACTTTTTTGTGAAGTTGTGGGTTCTCGTCCTGAGACATATATAAAAGAGACATGTATAAAATTAAAGAGTAGTTTTGAAGTAAATTAAAATGTGTGCATTAAAATAAACTAACATAAATTATTGATTACATGAATAAATTAAATCATAATCATTTTTTTCTCTAATGACACTATAGTATGAATTTTCATGGATTTAATCAACAATAAGTTCATTCAAAAGATAAAAGTTCTATCTATTTATCTCTTTCATCCCATGAGCATATAAATTCTCACAAAAAGAAAAATCTTCAAAAGAAGTAGGCAAATAATTGAAGTAACGCACAAAATCTTGCAGGAAGTCGGAAAAAAAAAATATGAACGCATTTTCAAGTTTTCTTTTCCTTCATGTCATTCCTTAGGCTCTAGCAACTTGATTTATCTCAATGAACTATATTCTCGATATACCCAGTCAAATAACATAACCACTAATTAATTACACTAAGTTAAAAAAAATGAGTGATTAGAAAGAAAACAATTAATTTAAACCCACACACAAAGCGTTCAATGGAAATACAACTTATACTATGAATATACATCACGATTAATTCAAACTCACACAAATAATTTGTTCTATGTTCATGAAAAGCATAAACATAATGATCAATGTAGACAAACACAATAGTATTAGTAACATCGAGAACAATTTAGTGTAGTTCAATCTGATGCAAACACAAAAATAAGGGGAAGAACAATTTATTGTTGTTATCATGTACAAATTACAAAATAAGGTTAATCTGTATAGTTTTAATTTGTTGAATGAATATACAAACCAATGGAGTTGTCCCCTTTCTCCCATTCAACTATCAATAACCCTCTATGTCATGAAAGATTCACCACACCCACATTGTCCCTTTGAGTTAGGGTTGATAAATACAAACTCTGACCTGTTTCATAACAATTATAAATAAATAAGAGATAATCAACAGCTTAGTGGTGTATCTAAGATCTTTGAATTTGTAGTCAAAAGATACTCTACAGGGTATTTTCTTAATTTTCTGAAGTTGACTCAATTAATTATTTACTTTATAGAATGAGAGAAGTGAGGATTTAAAGGAATGTTATCTATTTTGAAAATTTGTTGTTATAATCAGAAATGGAAGGGTAGATATAACCAATGTAAATATTGAAGATTGAGACACTAATGATGATGTTGAAACGATATTCTAAGTAGAAATAATTTATCTGGTAATGAAGGTATGATTGTTCGTACCTCAACTTGTCATCTACAAAGTCCATTTTTGTTCCGATTACATGCATCAGAGCTTTTGGATCAATCACAATCTTCACACCTTTGTCTTCAACCAGTTCATCGAACTTTCCTTTTTCATCTACATAGAAAACCAACAATTTACAGGAGTTAGTTTGATAACCAACAATCTAACCACACGTTCATCATCTAGCACTTAAAGATACACCCTCTGATTCTGATTATGATTTTTCTGATCTTTTACGGACAAAATAATATGTGATTTGGGGAGAATTAGGTTTAACAATTCACATAAATCTGGAGTCGAACGCAAGCACTTGAAAGTACGAATGAATACAAATTGATAAGACGCAACTAGGGTTTTTGCGAAAAGCAATCGAGTACGATTAAACAAAATGAAATACAAAAAGTGCCCAATTCTGTAGAGACTAGAGAATCAAAAATTAACATAGATAACATATTCAAATATATGTCGATTGCAAACCTGCGTAATTGAGGGTGTAGGATAAGCCATTGCAGCCACGAGCCTTGACGCCGAGCTTGAGAAAGGCGCGTTGGCGATTGTGAAGGAGTTGTCGTATTCTGTCCGCAGCCGCTTCCGTTAGCGTGAGGGCTTGCCGGCGGGCTGCTGAACCCACCTTCGCCGCCGCCTTCGCCAGTACCGGAGACGCCATTCAACGGATTGCGTTTCGTGGTTGGGGGAAATTGTGATCTTGAAATGGAGCTTGAATCGAACAGAAATGGAATTTTCTGTTGTTAGGGTATCTACTTTCGACATTTTTTGACCGCCACGTTGGTAATTCGTCATCAAGATTAGAAAATCCAAAATCAATGGGAAATCACTTAACACAATTTTTTACTACAAATAACAATTTATATTTAATATACAGTACATCATTTTTAACAATAAATTATTATATATGAAAAAAAAATTATAGTGAACAAATCACCTTCCAAAATGAATTAGGCAACTAGCTGTTTTTACTCAAAATATTACCCTTTTTCTTAAAAAAAAAATCAAAATTTTATCCCCTTTCCCAACCTATATAAATACCACTTAATATCATATTTTATACCACACTTCCATCTTTAATTTTTCACTCAAAAAGTCTTTATTATGAAAAACTAGTTTCTCCTTCCAACTCAAAAACTCCAAAAAATAGCAAAAAGACACCAAAAACATAAACTCAATCTTACATTTCATCACTTATCTTCATCCAAAATCTACCTCCTGATTTCCACTATCTCGGTGCATACTACTCTTATCCTATCCAAACTCAACCATAATTTCAAACTCAATCACAATCCCAACCTCAGATGCAATTTCAATCTCAAGTCCAACCGCAACTAGAAAATGATTTTAATCCATTTGACAATCTTCCCGACTCGTCATTCAAATTCCAATCTCAATGCCAAACCCAATTTCAAACTCACTCATAACCCCAAAAACGTACCGAAACGCAAGGACTAAAGTTGGCTTAAAACAATGTGATACAACATTCTTGAAGCAAAAACACAAATTATTCTATCACATTGGACGGTTTGACCTTTCAATCTCTCTAAAGTTGTTGTACATCATAAATATCACTTCAATATTTTACAAGGATGCTACAATAATAAATACAACCAACAAAATTTATATACGAACAAACATTTGGAAACATATACATCATTACAAAAGCAAACATATAACAACCCAAAAACCATGAGAAATTTTTTCACTTTTAATTAAGGTTTACAATCATAAGTTTGATTCCAAAATCCATTACACAATCATCATCATGTAAAATCATCAGAGTAACAATAACAGTAAATGCGGAAAATGGTGAGGAGTGAATGTTGCGTCATCAAGCCGGGTCATTCCCCTTAGTACCGGAAGTACTTGAAACCACAATGCAAACTGTAAGCAAAAACTTATTGAGTTTTCCCAAAAATACCATATACTAAACATATAACTAGGCTAAGTCCTGGGGTATATTCCAACCCAAAAACAAGTATGGGTCTCGCCCTGGGGTATATTTCAACCTGATCATATCATATTAGGCCCGCCCTAAGGTATATTTCAACCCGAACATATCATAATGGGCCCCACCCTGGGGTATATTTCAACCTATCATGCCGTATTGGGCCCCGCCCTAGGGTATATTTCAACCCGATCATGCAAATACAACATATATATCATACAACAACTAGCATGCTACATAATCGGATAGTAGGTCGGCCTTGGTGCCTTCGACCCATTGACACAGGAAGGAGACTTACCTCGTTCTGCTGATAAATACAAACTGCTCGGCTACTGATCCGGGAAATCCCTCACTAAACATAGACAAATTACCCTAATTAGAAATGGGTTACGTGATGGGTTTTAAACATAGCAAACAATCATATGTGTGCATGCAACCCTAATTGTTGGATCTATGTTTTCTCTATTAGACATACAAACATTGAACACAAAAATTAGAAACCCTATGAGGCATGTACAATTTTCGAAAATTAAAAAACATAAAACTAGGGTTTAGATACATATCTTTATTGTTATGTAGTAATAACAATAAATTCCTTGAATATCTTGACTTTGAGAACAAGTGCCAAAAATGTAACACCTCTAATGGCTCACAAACATACTGTAACGCTCGGTCCAGGTAATATTTTTTTTCTTCAAGTTTTAGGGTTTTGGACCAGAACTCGACGAGTTGGGGAGCTCTAACTCGTCGTGTAGAGATTTTTCTGGACGCAGGTTAAGGACCCTACTCGACGAGTTGGAAGCCCTAACTCGACAAGTAGGCGCTAGAAAGGAAAACTATAACAACGTGAATTTTCAAAACAATTTTTCATTTTTCAAATAACATAAATCTTATTCAATATTCTCAAATCTCAAATTTAACAAATGCCATCATGATAAAACATATCACAAGATCATAAAATAAATCTTCTGTCAGTGTGTACGGATCATGTCGGCGCCTTCCTGTGATCATCGCTAGTACCTGAAACACATAACATATAACATTGTAAGCATAAATGCTTAGTGAGTTCCCCAAAATACCACATACAACACATACTCCACTCAAGGCCATAACTCTATGGGATCTTCCGATCCATGTGTCTCAGGGGACTTCCGTCTCAACTCTGGTAGAACTTCCGGCCCTACCCGTACGACCTTCCGGTCCTCATCATCTTGACCTTCCGGGCCATACACTGTTGGCCTTCCGGTCCATATCATGGTACTCATAACATAGCGTAACACACACTACTAGAGAAACAGCCTTTTACGACGCTCATTGCGCGTCGTAAAAGGCTCAGACGACGCGCAAATGCGCGTCAAGAAAGGCCCTGTCATAAAGAGACACGACGCGCTTATGCGCGTCGTCTATAGACAACACGCATTTACGACGCTCATTTACGACGCACAATGCGTATCAAGGAAGGCCCTATCATAAAGGAAGACGACACGCATTCGCGTGTCGTAACCTTACGACGCGCGTGTTAATGACACGCAATGTGTATCAAGAAAGTCCCTGTCAAGAAAGGCCATGTCATAAATGAAGATGACACACATTTTTGTGTATCATAATTTTAAATATTTAAAAAAATATTATTTATAGATTTACTAATTTTCAAATTAAATTTCTATTTAATGTCTCATAATAGAAAAATAAAATATCATATACAAAAAATACAATGCATTGCATAAAATTTAATGTCATACAAATAATCGTTCCATGAAAAGATAAACAAATCAATAGTTGTAACAAAAGTTTACAAACTAATTAGATACAAGAAATATAAAAAAATATACCCTCAAATCCTTTTCAAAGTCTAATCTCCATGTCAGCTCTTCAACTCACTTCTCTAGTTTGTCCTTGGGTTCTCTAAGGGCTCCAACATCTCTTGCAGCCTGTGACAACATATATTATAATAGCATCTAGTAGGAAAAAAAAAACAAACCTTTCACCAGGAATTGGACATTCTGGAATTAGAGCATCCTTTCCGATGTTTATGGTAATATCACTTGGACGGATTCATTTTTTCAGCTTTCCCATCTATTAAATTTGTAATTATATAAATTTCTTTTCTAATGAATAAGTTTAAAAAATTCATTCAATGAAGGGGTAAAGTTGTCATTCAAACCTTATTATGCTTGTTTTGGCAAACCAAAGAGACTAATTGCATAATTTGTCAGTAACAATATTGAAAGATTCTACTATATTAAGTGTCATGTCAAGTGAGAGGTTCCCAAATTTAGGCAACCCAACAAATAATGTCTACAAAACTGATTACCATTTTTTTTCGTTTTTAAAACTATTTCTAATTTGTCTTGTTAGTTACTTGGTTATGCAAGATCACCAGAAAAAAGATAGGTTAAGCATGATCATCTTTCATAACTATTCGACCAATTTGGGACCAATTATGCATGTATGAAGAAAGCTGTGTAATTAATATGCATGACATAATAAAACAAGTTGTAGTACATCTGGAATGCATTAGACATATATTAAAACCAATGTCAATTGAACAATAAAAGCAATTTTTTTGTACAATTCAAAAAGGTGGGACAAAGATTAACTCTTGATCTCTTTTTTGTGAAAAAGACATAAATGCCCTCATCACCATTATTGAAAATATTCCCCACAAAAGTTGTACAATGGTGTAGGGTAATTATACATAACTATTTAAGATAGGATTTGTAACCAAAAATCAACTTGGAAGTTTTTCTAGACGGGGACCCTAACTTTTTTAGTTTTTCTAGAGGAGGACCCTAACTTTTTATGTTTTAAATGTGTTACCATTGTTTATCTTAAATTGTTAGTTTTAATTTCTTTAATCAACAAAAATTCTTAGGATATGATATGAGATAACCATGCATATACAAAGAGTAGGGGGTATTTTGGGTATTCTACAATGGATAATGTATGTGTGTGTGGCGATGTTAGAAAGATGTATCATGTATATATATTATGCATAGATTCAGCAAGGGTTGTTTCGTCATTGTCATGTGGGGTGTTTACCTGTTTTGGACACATATAATGGTAACATGGAGTGCCATGTGCATACAAGTTGCACAACAAGATATATGCCAGAATATGTGTAATTAATATTACCTGAACCAAAGCTTCCTTTGGTGTCTTAGCACTCGGATCAGATAAAAGAGAAGAAAGTCAAAGGGCATGAACAGGAAAATTTTCCAGTTCATGTATAATAGAAGGTCCCAGATGATCCTATCAAACAAAAAAAAGGATCATTCCACCATTTAAATAATAACAAAAAATAAAAATATCAAAACCGAAGAAAAAAATTACCAGCCCAACACCCTCAATCCCACACAACAGAAGCCCGGGTCTGTACACAAGAGGAAGGGCAAAACCGGAAACAACCATAGAAAATTTACTCGATTTAGATGAAATTTCAAGAACTGGAAAGATATCAGATATAACCCTCATTGCATTCTGTAAATGACTTTGCAGACATGGCGATACAACTAGCGAAAAAGGTCTAGAATGTACAACCGAACCTCTATGTGCAGCACGTGTAATTGCTGACATGGCTTCCATAAAATGCTTCTTTTCAACTTCAACAGATTCAACATCTATCAAAAACTTATCATCACTGGTGTAAACCTGAGGGTATTTTTCACAAAAAGCATGTATAGCAGCTTCAGTACAAAGAGCTTTCAAATCAGCCCCACAATACCCCACACAACTTGCAACAAGCTCCAATTTCAACTCTTTTACAGGTGGTTGCTTCCATTTTCTTGTAAGAATATCTAGAATTTCAACACATGCATCCAAACCAGGTAATTGGAAAGTAAAATCACGATCATATCTACCGGGTCTTCTCAATGCTCCATCAATCGCATGGATCCGGTTTGTTGCCCCGACTAAAACCACTTGTCCCCTTGAATCCAAACCATCCATTAATGCAAGAAGATTTGAGACAATAGAGTTATGAATCTGTTCTTGTTTGCTTCATCTCACAGGGGCAAGTCCGTCAATTTCATCAAAGAATATAATCGATTTCCGTTCCTAATATCAAGCAACCTGCAGTGACCAGAACTCAATTCAGTTGCAATCCAAGATGTTCCACTAGATTGCATCTTTGAAGAACCACAACAACATATGGAAGAGATTAAATAAGGAAAACATGATTCAACGGAATTGCTCCTCCATAAATGAAGCGTTTGACTTTGTTCAACATCAATGAATCTGAATATGTTGTAAAAGAAAAAAAAAAGTTTAATTTAATTTCCTTGAAATGCTGTCAGAAGAAAGTGATTTAATTATTTACCTGAGAGAAGCGTTTCCAGTGCCTGCCACAAACCTATTTAGAGTTTGTAGGTGATACATACAAGTATATAAACTCCCATCATAACTAGTGCATAAGTTGTTGATAAACCACTTGGGTCACCTCCTATTATGCATATTCTTGTATTCAGAGGCATACATGGATGCGGATTTGAGAATTGATCTGCTACTAATTGTTACAGGTCCATCTTTTACAATGTTTTCGTTTTCCAATGCCACTACCTATTGATGTAAAAGTGTAAGATGATTCTTGGTGTTGTGTTCATCGGATTGGCCTGGGAACAAATGCAACAAACCATTGGTTAAAAAGACACAAGAGTACCTTTAGAGGGAGCGCTGATAAAAGAAACATGTTGTTCCACTCCATCTTGGTCTAAAAGGGCGGCTATATTCAATAACAGTTGTAATCCTTCCAGTGGTTAGATTACTGTTATTGGGTTGATTTCCGTGAACAAGAGTTCCAGGGGTTTTTGAATTCTGAAACATAAACACACATAAATAAAAATCACTGCGAGAACACATGAGAAACCATCGGAAAGAATGATAAACAGCAACATAGAAGCAAAATTAAAATATCACTATCGAAGACCTAAAAGTCCTTCAGCCCCATCATTCGATATTGAAAAACTCAATATCGATTTTAAAAATTGAAATTGATTTTTAACCATGAATTCCGACATAAATATTCAACAACCCATGAACGTCGAAATGGAATTAAAATGAAGTCAAATATGAGATTTAAAAAAGCAAGTTCACTGTGAAATATTCGAACTCCAATTTTGACTTTGTGACATTTGACTTTCACAACTTCAACTTTCTGATTGATTTTCAATTTACATCAAACTTTGATATTAGCTTCTTCAATAAGCAACAAATCGACATCTTTAATCTTCTGTTTCAGATTAATATCCAATTCAGTCAAAAACATCATCATCTTTAACCTCGTATGTTCTTCATTTTCCAAATTATAAACATCATCTCGCATTCTTAAAAACGAACAAATAGATGTTAATGTTCAAAGTCAAAAAAAATTTAGAATTAAAGAATTATATAATTAGAAAAGTAAAGATCTTACGTGAATTCTTTAGAGGGAAGCAACAGGAGATCACTTTTCAGGTAGCGATCTCCTCCATAGGTATGTGATGGTGCGAGTTTGCTGTGGGAGAAAAGAGGAGAGTATATTAGGGTTTTTTTGGGGGTATATGAGTTAGGGAGAGAAGAACGGTGGAAAGAAGGTAATAACATGGCGGGACTTTCAAACTTTTCGGAATTTCGTTTCCCCCAAAAGAAGTGACCCTGCGTTTCATTTAAAAAATATAAAGGGACATATTTAGAGGACGCGCATTTTATGTTATGTGCCCTCCGTGTTTTTTTTTATTTTCAATGTAGCACTTATTTTTGGACGCGCAAGAATGCTTGCTTTAAATCCTTCTAATTTTTGGAGATCCAACATTATTTTTAGGGCACACACTATTGCGTATCATATAACAGCGCGTGTCATGGTTCGCGCATCGTAAAAGCCTGTTTTTCTTGTAGTGACATACATATCACATAGCAACACATATCACATACTTCGCATAGCATATAAGACCTTCCAGTCACACATAGTTACCACTCTAGGTAAAGTATAGTGAGAATACTCACCTCTCATGATGTCTAGTAAACCTTCTGGCTTGATAACCTCGATCGAGCCTCCGCCTAACACATAAGGCAAACATCTCTAATTAATACTTTCTCTTGACCTCATCTCTAAAGAATGGGTAGAAGACCTTTCTACCCCTCCCTGAACTCTCTTGAATCAGTATGACCAAAACCCTAAGGTCAACTGAAGTCAACTCAAGTCAATGGTCAAACTTTGACCAGACTCGTCGAGTGCAGTCAAGTGACTCGGCAAGTCCATGCTTGTCCTATGAATCCTCCTAAGGTCTCACCCGACTCGTCGAGTTAACCTTTCACTCGACAGGTTACTACAGGTCACGAATCACGGGGTAACCCGAATCGACTCGTCGAGTCCTCTTTTGGACTCGGCGAGCTTCCTCCATGTCCATACTCAAATGACCTTCTGAGGTTAGATCTATTTCCCCAACATATAGATCTGACCTTCTAACACCCAATAATCACGTAAAGGTCCAAACTTTATACACATGCAACACACATATAGCTCTATATGGTGAAATAGCTCTAAAAATGGCATCCTAGATTCATAACTCCAATGGAACTACATAAAGCTGGAAGATTGGGACTCTATGGACCTCTTAAGGTCCAAATCTAATACTTATTCCACATTGGGACCTCAAATGCATCATATACTATCAAAGAAAGGGTAAAGAAAACCCTACATTCAAGGATTATTTACAAAAAAGAAGAAAAGGGTCGAATTACTACCTCATAATGGAGATCCCTGCTTGAATGTCTTAGAATGACATCCTCCTTTGGTCCTTCTAGCTGAATCCCTCCTCGTCCTTTGCAAAGTCACACCAAAATACTTGATTTCATCATAAAAACTCTCTCTTGGCTCCAATGGCGATTTAGGGTTTCTCACAGGAGATATGATGCGCACCCAAGGTCATAAGTTCCTTTAAATAGGATCAAATCCCCATAACTTAGGGTTTTCTCTGCCCAGCACCTACTCGGCGAGTCCATACTTGGACTCGTCGAGTCCCCTCATTAAACACATGCTATCAACTCGACGTGACTCGGCGAGTCAGACTCTAGAATCGTCGAGTCCCTCCTAAATCCTCAAAATTTCAACACAAACTAACATACCTAAAATCCCATATGTTACAATTCCCCCCCCCCCACTTAATTCGATTTCGCCTCGAAATCGCTCCTCAAACCATATAGAAAGAAACCAAACATCCAAAAATCACCCCTGAAATAATCTCACACCAAAACGACGTCTTTCTCTATGGATACCTGGACCCGACCAGGAACTCCTAAATTTGGAACAAACCAGTCCCTCTGCTGCTATGATATCCCTTCCGACTTTCCAACTATAAATCCAACAATCGGGCACCGATCACCCATCCCATACGTACCAAACAATCCCAAATATCCTTCTATAGTCGAACGGGGCACATTACACCAAAGAATCATCTCCTTCCCCGAAATCAAACCCCACCGGTTCAAAGAAATTTCAACACCCCGCCTTCAGATATAAGAAATAATCATGCTCCCACAAAATGTCGTATGACATCTGTAATAATAAAACCCCAGCTTACTCTCTATGATCCCTTCTCCACCCTGGGTATTAGGTCATCTCTCAACCAACCATTAACTTCCAAGGGTCACTCATAACATGTTCCCAGTGTCTCGCTGACTTCCTTCTCACATCGACTATCTCGGCTGAGTGACACACAAGTCACAAGTTCTCTTTACCCCAATGAATACCATACTCCCATCGGAAATCGCCTCACCCTCAACCTTAGCCGAATTAATACTCCTTTGACTCATGCACCTACTGGTATTTCCCGTACTAACGAACTAACCCCACCAGGTCTAAGATATCGGGTGACAACAATACCCCTCAACCAATAATCCATCTCATAATCCAAAATATCCTCTTGCCTACCCAAAACACTACCAAAGCCAAGCTAAACCTCAAGAGTTTGGTCCGACCCAAAATTGGAACTAACTCGTCATGGTCAAAGTCATTGTGGGTTGACCAATTCATCAAGTCAACTCTTCAATTCTTCGAGTTCTATAACTCTTAAATCCTGGAATCACGACCTAACTCGCCGAGTCGTCCTCCAACTCGTCGAGTCCTATCGAGCTGCTCATAGTCACGACTTGGTGAATCAGCTCGTCGAGTCCCTCTACAGACTCGTCGATTTCCACCATAAACTGAAGTTGGACAACACGACCCGACTCGTTAAGTTCCTTCATGGACTCGATGAGTCCTTCTATCTGAATTGGCCATTTTAACAGATTTAGCCCTTACTTTGTAAATTTCAGGTCCATAACTTGTCTATTCACTGAAATGATATTTCCAAGGGTAAAGTTTCCAACTTTACCTATTAATAGCTCTTCTTGAAGGGTTTAGACATGTAACATACACGTTTTGAAATCGTGTTTTGTAATGAATAATATTACGAAATATTATGTGAATTTGAATATTGAGTTCTAACATGTAACACCCGTTTATTTATTAGTTAAATAAATAAATTAATGAACGAATGGTAGCCTAAAAGAAATAGTTATATATGCGGGGTGTTGGGTTCGAGGAGTTAATTGCCACATTTTTAGAAGTCGGGGGTTAAAGTCTGAAGTTTCAGATTAGATTCGTAAATATCTATGAAGATAGGGACTAAAAATGTTAACATGGCTGAAGTTTGAGCATTGGACCTTAAATGAAAAGAAATTGGCAAACAAGATGTGCTTTTGTAAATTCTGGATTGGTTTTGTAAAGAAAAGGGAAAGGAGGGACTAAAGGTGGTATTATGGAAAGTAGCTAAGGGGACTGGGTATATAAACCCATCACCCATTCTAGCATCCTAACCCTAGTGGCCTTTATCAGCCGCCACCCATACAAGTGACCACCCTCAGCCGCCACCTTACCCTCCTTCTTCATCTCCGATCCGGTGCCACCATCATCTACTTCGTTCGTTCTTTTGGCCGCCCAACATCATCAGGTAGTCCTCATCACCGTCAACATCGGAGACCGACTAGGGGTGGAAGAGAGCATCCTGATGCTGCTGCTTCATCGAAGTTTCATTGCTATCGGCGACACCGTGAATGAAAGGGACCACCAAGACCGGGTTTTTGCGCTGTAACGATGAAGTGTGAGCTGCGAAGTCAATGCTCAGTCACGAGAAATGGAGGTTCGAGATAGCGTGGTCGTTGTTGCTGTTCGGATGTTGGACGACCTTCTCTCTACCGTATTCTTCTTTCCCTTCTCCATTTATGTCCGATGCTGCAGCGTTGTTGTGGTTCCGATGTGTATGACGTAGCTGCTTGTCCGTTCGACCGCTTCATGCCACCGTAGGGGTGGTCGAGACTGGTGCGTTTCCGGCGATGGTTATGTGTGTGTGATTATTTTGGAGTGTGTGTGTACTGTGATGGTATAAGGTTGTAGGAGTGCATCTTGGTCGGAGATCCGAAGAGAACCACCACCACCATGAGGTGGTGGTTGCCACCATCTGCCGACGCCGGCCACCACAAGGTGGCTGTGTGTGTGTTATTTTAATGTAGTAGGTGTGTGCATGTTTATTTTGTGAGTTCATTGTAAACTGTAAAGCAATTGGGATAATGAAAGAAATTGAAAACCACCACCGACCGCCGTGTCGGGTGGCGGTGCGCTTTGCCTCTTGTGATAGATTCGTTTGGGGTGCTAGAAACCCTAATGGGCTCAAAGGAGCCCTAATGGGCCCAATGAAGCTTAATGGACTCTAGGGGACCCAATAAAACCCATATGGGCTTAATAAGATTTTAGTGGGCTTATTAGGCCCAATAAAGCCCAAATTGTCATAAAAAGCCAACAAAATAAATGGGCTAATATTTGGATTGGAACACCCTAATGCCAATGAAAACCTAACTTTAAGAATTAATCGGGTCACACACACGAGAATTATTTAACAACTTGAGATATTAAATAATAATCATTGGCAAAGATTAATCTAAGTAATATTGGACTTAATGGATTAAGTCCTTAATGGGTTAAGTTGGAAACTTAACCCTAATCATCAGTTTATGTGAAACCCTAATTTCACTTGGGTTTATTGCTAGGCCTTTCTTTTGGGCCTTGATGATTGGATTATTAACGGGTCATCCAAGAATAACCATATGGACTAAAATAATTTAATGGGCCTAGGGTAAGGCCTATGTAAGGGGTTGGGCCCAATATGGAAAATTAGGCCATAGTTGGGCCTTAATGAGTATATGATGTTCGGCCTTAGAATAAGACCATGTATAGGCCTAAGCCCAATTTGGAAAATTGGGCCATGTGTTGGGCTTTGATCCTTAATTGACTTTGGGCCTTGTTGAGCTTAAATAAGCCAAGCCTGGGGTAATGTAGTAATTATTCAAGTATGTATTATGGTTATGTGTTGGGACCCAATTACTAATTGGGTGTTATTTTGGTGTTGACAGTTCGGGAATCTGTCAACCAATATTTGGGGGGCTCAGCCTGCGGGACTTCAACAGTGTAGGATTGTGTCTTCGGGACTTCAGCAGTGTGAGGTGAGTTACCTTCTAGTAGTAGTGGGTCTAAGGCCACAATGCCGGACCAGTAGTAGGAATTGTATGATTAGATGATAGTCTCTGTGATATTCATCTAGGGTTGCCACTACCTGTGTTATGTTTATGTGTTTGTACGATATGATGTTATGTGCTAGCGATAGTAGGGGAGATAGTCCACAGGTTACCGGTCGATAGGGCCGAAGGGGCAGTCATGCCCAGCCATGCTAAATAGATTATGTGATACGTGTTATATGGTAGTGGTAGGGGTGAAATAGTGTTGGGTTTTGAGCAATCTAACACTTCCTAAGTGTGCATGCAACCCTAATAAACCTTGGATCTATGTTTGTCTAAATACATGCAAAATAATAAATTTTCCAAGGTTTATAACCTATCTAACATGGCATGGGGAACATTTCAACATAAAAGAGTTAGAAGAGATTACATACCTTTTGATGAGTTTGGTTCTAAGGAGTTTGAGGGCCAAGCACCAATAGTGTGAATGCCTCAAATGGAATCACAAAACACCACAAACTCTTGGAAAACCTTGAGAGAGTATACACACTTGTATAAAATTGGCCACACACAAGCACACACACACTAGTTCACTAGTTGGAACAGATAAACTTCGACTGGGTCAACACAAAATCATCGAGGGGCCCAGATATCGCTTCTATTTCTAGATGGAACAGATAAACTTCGACTGATATGCTTGTTCTACTACTTATTGAATTGTACACAAAGGCACGTTTTATAACATCAAGTTACTGATGCGTTTACGTGCAATCAATGCACAACCAACTCATAGGTAACAACTCATATCTCTAGGTTTGAAGATTTATATGATATTATCGTCTCACGATCACTCGAGATAAATTCCATGAAGTGATACAAGTGAGCGTGGGTTTATACCAATACTCATAACTTATGAGTACTCATGAATGTTGCAGCAACCATTGCCATGTCTAAACACCTTTAAGGCATATACAAACCCAATTCATGACAATCTTGATTCATACCTACTTCCGACGTATGATCGATTGTGGAGGTTTGAATAAATTAATTATTCTGGAAGTCAAAACATGCAAAACTGAAACAATAGTAAATAATTGACAATGATAGTAACACTTTACTCATAAATAAATCACAAATTTTATTCATCATCAAACGTCGCTTACATTTTACAAGTTTCAGGAAAACTATCTAATCTGTAAAACTAATATCGTCCCTCAGCCTGATGCGTCTCGCATGCTGAAAATGCTTAACCCTCGTCAGTCCCTTCGTAAGGGGATCTGCAGGATTCTCATCCGACGATATCCTCCTTGCCACGAGGAGTCCTTCTTCAATCTTGTGTCTTATGAAGTGATATTTTCTGTCAATGTGTCGAGATCTGCCATGATCTCTTGGTTCCTTGGCTAAGGCAACCGCACTATTGTTGTCACAGAAAATCTCCATAGGTTCCTTAATAGCTGGTACAACTCCAAGGTCTCCGATGAAGTTCTTTAGCCATATCGCCTCCTTTGCTGCTTCACTCGCTGCTATATACTCTGATTCACAAGTCGAATCAACCACCGTCTCCTGCTTGGAACTCTTCCAAGAGATTTCCCCTCCATTTAAGGTAAAGATCCAGCCTGACTGAGAGCGAAAATTATCCCTATCAGTCTGAAAACTAGCATCACTATACCCTAATACTCTCAAGTCATCACTGCCACCAAGGGTAAGGACCCAATCCTTAGTCCTCCGCAGGTACTTGAGAATGTTCTTTACCGCTGTCCAATGAGCCTTGCCAGGGTTCCCCTGATACCTGCTGACCATGCTCAAAGCAAATGCCACATCAGGACGGGTACAAGTCATAGCATGCATGATCGAGCCAACTGCGGAAGCATACGGTAATTGGCTCATCTCAACTATCTCTGCCTCTGTACTCGGACTCTGAGTCTTACTCAGTTTGGTATTGCTTTGGATCGGTAAATCTCCTTTCTTGGAATTCTCCATGTTGAACCTTTTCAACACCTTATCCAAGTAGGTACTCTAACTAAGTCCAATTAGTCTTCTACTCCTTTCTCTTAATATCCTTATCCCTAGGATATAGGCAGCCTCCCCTAGGTCCTTCATAGCAAAGCACTTCCCAAGCCAGGACTTAACCTCCTGCAAGGTTGGGATGTCATTTCCTATAAGTAGTATGTCATCCACATATAGTACCAAGAAGCTAACTATACTCCCACTAGCTCTGACATACACGCAAGACTCATCTTCGCTTCTCGAGAAGCCAAACTCTTTTACCTTCTCATCAAAACAAAGATTCCAGCTACGAGATGCTTGTTTTAATCCATAAATGGATTACTCAAGCTTACATACTCTATTAGGGTACTCTGCACTTACAAAACCCTCTGGCTGATTCATGTACACATCCTCAGCAAACTTTCCGTTAAGGAAAGCGATTTTGACATCCATTTGCCATATTTCATAATCATGAAATGCTGCAATGGCTAACATAACCCTAATAGACTTAATCTTTGCTACCGGTGAGAAGGTTTCATCATAATTAATACCTTGAGTTTGAGTAAAACCCTTCGCAACCAGTCGAGCCTTATAAGTATGCACTTTTCCTTCCATGTCTGTCTTCTTCTTGAAGATCCATTTGCACCCGACTGTTTTGCGGCCTGGTACATTGTCAACCAAGTTCCAAACTTGATTGTCATACATGGACTGTATCTCGCTGTCCATAGCCTCCTTCCATTTAGCAGACTCCGGGCCTGCCATGGCTTCCTTAACACTGCTAGGTTCATCCAAATTTACCAGTGTACTATCACTGATAAACGTATCACCTTCCGTAGTAATATGAAAGCCATAACAAAACGAAGGTGTGTTCCTAACCCGTGTGGAACGCCTCGGAGGTACAGACTCGTCGGCTGGATCAACAGGAGTTTCGTCCTCAGGTTGATTGCTAGTGTCTGAGGTTCCTTCACCAATTGATTCTTGAATTTCTTCAAGATCAATTTGCCTCCCATTGTCTCCTTGGCTTATAAATTCTCTCTCACGAAAGACCCCTCTTCGTGCTACAAAGACCACATTCTTACTGGGTCCGTAGAAGAGGTAATCGAAGGATTTCTATGGGTAGCCGATGAAAATACACCTTTCGCTTCGGGGTTCAAGCTTATCATGATTTTGACGCCTCACGAAAGCTTCGCAACCCCAAATTTTGATGTGGTCCAAATTGGGAACCTTCCCAGTCCACATCTCATGAGGTGTTTTGGTAACCTTCTTTGTAGGGACTAGATTAAGGATATGGGCGGCAGTCTCTAAGGCATACCCCCAAAAAGAGATTGGTAACGAAACTCGACTCATCATAGAGTGAACCATGTCCAACAAAGTTCGATTACGCCTCTCAGCTACACCATTCAGCTGTGGTGTCCTGGGAGGAGTCAATTGTGAGACAATCCCACACTCCTTAAGATAGTCAAGGAAATCAGTACTAAGATACTCACCACCTCGATCGGATCGAAGCATCTTAATGTTCTTGCCCAATTGATTTTCTACTTCCTGTTTGAATTCCTTAAACCTTTCAAAGGTTTCTGACTTATGTTTGATTAAGTAGACATACCCATATCTACTAAAATCATCAATAAAAGTCACATAATACCGATTAGCATCCCTTGTGGCGGTTTTGAATGGCCCACATACATCAGTATGTATTAGGTCCAACAAACCCTCACCCCTCTCACAAGTTCCAGTGAAGGGTGATTTTGTCATCTTTCCAAGTAGACAAGATTCACAATTATCATCCGATTTAAGGTCAAATGATTCCAAGACTCCACTCTTTTGGAGTTGGCCTATGCGTTTCTTGTTTACATGTCCAAGACGACAATGCCACAATGATGCTTTATCTAGGCTAGTAGAAGAATCAATATACAACACGTTATTTCCTAAGTTGTCTACAATCGACACAGTTTCATACACACCATCACAAGGTAATGCTTTAAAATAAAACACATTATTAAAGAAAGCATTAATACCACCACATTCATTATCAAACAAAAAGGTAAAACCTTGTTTGTACAAAGCATGAAAAGAAATAATATTCCTCGCCATTTCAGACGAGTACACACATTTATTCAAATCTAATTTTAACCCATTATTAAGCAACAAAGTATAAACTCCAATCTTGGAAACAGGTGAAGCCTTCCTATTCCCCACGATCAAGTTTATCTTCCCGTGCTCCACATTCTCACTTCTTCTTAGGCCCTGCAAATCAGAACATATGTGAATACCACATCCTGTATCAAGCACCCAAGAGTTAGAATATGTTGAGTAATTAGACAATATAGTGTAAATACCTGCATGGGTGGGTTTCACTTTCCCATCCTTTAGATCCTGCAAGTACTTAGGGCAGTATCGCTTCCAGTGTGCCTTTTCATGGCAATAAAAGCATTCAGCATCCTTGGGAATGGCAGAAGGAGTGACAGAACCGCTCTTGGTCTTTGATGAGGAGCCTTCAAGAGACTTTCCCTTGGTACCCTTCGAAGGGTGCTTCCTTTTTTTCCCTTTGCCTTGCCCAATAGCTAAAACAGGGGTAGATGTTGAAGTAGGAGTAGTAGAGGTAACAACCGCCTTACCCTTAAGACCGGATTCCGCGGTCTTCAAGAGTCCTTGAAGATTGCTGAGGGTAACTTCCTCCTTGTTCATATGATATGTCATTCGAAAATGATCATAACAAGAAGGCAAGGAGTGCAAAATGATGTCAATTGCCAACTCCTCGGGATGTTAACATTCAGCTTCAGCAAACGGTCCACATACGTTTGCATCTTTTGCATGTGGCCCATGACGGATTCACCATCCTTCATGCGGGTAGTTATTATGGAGGAGATTATTTCATACCGCTCCTGATGAGCACTCTGATGGTACCTTTCCATCAGGTCTTGGTGCATCTCAAAAGGATAGAAATCTTCATACGACTTTTGGAGCTCGGCTGTCATTGTGGCCATCATGATACATGCCACCTAGTAGCATCTCTCTCATGAGTCCTGAATTTAGCGATCTCCTCAGGAGTAGCAGTAGACTCATCAAGTTCTTTTAACTCCTTATCGAGGACATATTCCTTGTCCTCATAACGAGTAACCATCCTGATGTTCCTAATCCAATCCATGAAGTTGGAACCATCAAAGATGACCCTCCCACAAAGATTCATGAGAGAGAAAGAACCAGTTGGGTTAGAGCCCGAAGCATTAGTGTTGGAAGACATCTGAAAGAAGAGAGTAGGTTTAGATTAGATATACAGAATCCTTAATAAGACACCCAAATGTAATATTAAGGCTAGGACCCAATCACAATATATTATACTTAGAAGAGGGATGCCGTAATCTAAGTAATAATATATTTGAAAGGTAAATGAATGAAGATTCACCAATTTCCACCACGAAAACGAAATAATTTATTAGGTTTAATTGGATTTGAAATTCCTAGATTCTTTTGAGATTCATTGAACTTTTCAATGGCATGTTTCAATCTCGATTGTGCCCTTCAAGTTTTGTGACTGGGATGCCGAGGATCACAAAACAAGGTGTGAATAACCATGCTAATTCACATGGTACCCTTAATATTATCACCTAATCAATGTGCCGGTTAACCACACATGCTCCATTGATCTATGACAAACATTAAGTCACCCTTCGTGGTCCTTACTAGTCCTAGTTAGTGTGCCGGTTAACCACACATGCTCCACCAACGACTTGGTAAGGTACAAAGTGTGAATTCCATGGACTAGCACCATGTTCACATTTTTCCTAAAATAACTAAGATTGGGAATTGAAAGAGTTTAGTTACTTTATAATAATCATTATACTTTTAATGAGGATTTAAAGTCATGGTTCTACCCGTTCGGCTAATGACCCTCCACCAGTCAAGCAAGCCGTGGGTGAGAGTATACACCCATTAAGTCGCCATTTTATAGGCAACAACCTTATACCCACCTTATAGACCGGCTTCGTGAATGAGGCCTACTAACGGTAAAATGACTTATTCTTATACATATATATAATAATTAACCATTAATGTTATAAATAGTATAAGGGTTGGAATTAAAGTTTATTAAAGTGTGTGAAACTTTACAAATTCCAAAACTTGAGGGCAAGTTTTGTAACTTTGCAAAACTCTTCATTTCATAACTTATGAATTAAAGGTTCATAAAAATGAAGACTCTTCATTTTCATGTAACTTATGTGTTTTAAGTGTGTGTTAAATAAGAGTGACCTTTGGAAATCCATAACTTGAGGACAAATTATGGACTCCATTAAAACACATAAATGATCAAGAATTAATCCTAAACAATTCAGCAAATAATTCCTATCATTTTCTAAATTCATAAGAACATGAACATGATCATCAATAATTCAAGAATTATATGAACACATAAAATCTTGGAATTTTGATATATGCTATTGTAAATGGATTAGAACAAGCATTACACCAACTAAAATAAGTTTTATAACACCAAAACAGTTTAGGGTAATGTTTCTAGTCCATTTCCAACAGCAAAAGTCGGAAAACTGCACTCTTTCGATCCTACTCGTCGAGTGCATGAACTTACTCGACGAGTAGGTTGAAGTTTGCCTTGGACTCGGCGAGTCCACCATGCAGACAGCAACGATTTTGACTTTTTTCACTATTTTGCATCAAGTATCAAACAAGCAAGCCTAGGATCTGATACCACTGTTGGGTTTTGAGCAATATAACACTTCCTAAGTGTCCATGCAACCCTAATAAACCTTGGATCTATGTTTGTCTAAATACATGCAAAATAATAAATTTTCCAAGGTTTATAACCTATCTAACATGGCAAGGGGAACATTTCAACATAAAAGAGTTAGAAGAGATTACATACCTTTTGATGAGTTTGGTTCTAAGGAGTTTAAGGGCCAAGCACCAATAGTGTGAATGCCTCAAATGGAATCACAAAACACCACAAACTCTTGGAAAACTTTGAGAGAGTATACACACTTGTATAAAATCGGCCACACACAAGCACACACACACACTAGTTCACTAGTTTTTCCTTAGGCTCCATTTCATGCTCCATAAGCATGCTTATATAGTGTGCATGGTTAGGGTGAAACCCTAATAACCCATGTCTTTTCCTTTCCAAGGATCCATTGGTTAAAAGCTCCATGGATCATCCATGGACTTCCACATAAGCCTAGCCCATTAACAAATGAGTATTAGCCCACACTATATAAAACAAATAGCCCATAATCTAATTAGTCTTCCATTTAATCTCTAAATTAATTCATAATTAATTTAAGACTAAAACTAATTAAATAACGTAACTTCATATTAATATATTATAACTTATAATATATTAATAAACATATGTGTATAACTCTCATAAAATTATCCATAATAGTTTTGTGACATCCCCAAAATCTCGGCCAGAAAAGACCGGTTTCATTTATGCTTTTTAAACATTTTTAGATTAAATCCTTTTAATTTTAAAAGAGATGCGGAATTTGTTCCCAAAAACAAAACATGATAAAATAGATATTTATCAAAACATTTCATAAGACATATGATTTCATTTCATATTCAAAAGTCGGGATGTCATGTTCCGATACAGATCATAAAGCATAAACGACAGCATTACAAGTCATTCAACAAATATATACATATACAGACTTGTAAACAAAACAACTTGATGATTCGCCCATCTTAAGCTCTTGCGCCACTTCCTGTAATACAAATAAACTGAGTGGGTCAGGCTTGTGAGCCTGGTGAGCATGTAGGGTTTTCAACCCACAATAAATAATTATATTTAATTCAACAATCAACAATAAACCCGATTACCCATTCCCGTTATCCTCACTTTATGTTCCTAAAAATAACGTCTATTATAAGGAACCTAATTCAGGATTTTTCATCGGGACGGACATTACTGCAGAGGGGCTTCCTCAACATTAAGTGTCCTAAAGACAACCATGTGGGGGATAGAGTACACCGGTGAACACGTCGTTCACAACACCTACAGGTAATGAGCCTGCTAGTGTTCCACAGGACAGTCTAGAATAGTCCGTGGTCGTCATCCATACTCTGCTGAATGACTAGAATAACACCAATAACACCGAGGCCTCTCATCTGTTTATTACACATCAATTATCTACCCATGTTCTACCCAACATATTAGTAGATAAAAATATACATTTTTATACATAGTTTAAAAACCTGTATAACATGCTTTAATCAGCACATATTCCACATAACAGATGAGGCATACACACATAACACGTATTTCATAGAGAATACATCAGATCTATAAG
The DNA here is from genome assembly GCF_052625555.1 of Lactuca saligna. Classification (NCBI taxonomy): domain Eukaryota; kingdom Viridiplantae; phylum Streptophyta; class Magnoliopsida; order Asterales; family Asteraceae; genus Lactuca; species Lactuca saligna. The sequence goes on along the minus strand of NC_136424.1, from coordinate 88,645,913 downwards.
ATAGAAGAGAGTGAATATACACTCACACGTATAACAACCAAATATATACACCTAACACGTATTTTATATGAAATACTTCATAATATTGCGTTGGAATGAAAATAACTACACACTCACTTGATCAGAAGATGATCGGGTAGCACTACGGCTTGCAGAAGAGGTGTTTCTCCGTAGATCTGGAAGATCTTCACAAAATCGGGCTCCTCGCGGGCAGCGTTTCGGCTCGGGAATAACGCTCTTCGGGATCCTCGGGGCTTCGGATCTTGCTTCGGGGTATAAACGGCATGCAAAACGAGGCAAAAATTAGAGAGAGGGAAGAGTTTGAACAAGAGAAAATGGCTGAATTCGAGTTCTATTTATAGCCTGAGGGTCTGGGATTACGCGGGGCGTACTTTGACGTCACTGCGTGCATCGACTGGTGGCACTCGAGTATCGGTCAGACAAGTTGCATCCGACTGAGTACGCTGGGCGTACTCAAATTACGCGGGGCGTAATTGACTCGCCGAACTTCTAAATTGCGTAACTTTCGCATACGAGCTCTGTTTTTGACGTTCTTTATATCCACACGAACTTCAGACCATACTCTACAACTTTCATTTAGACTCCATTACCTAATTTTGACTTTTATTTTTATTATTTATTTTTAGAAGGCCGGGACAGAAAAACTTCGTTATAAATTCATAACTTCTTCGTCTGACGTCCGTTCTCGCCTAACTTGTCATCGTTTCGTTACTAACAACGAGATCTTCGATTCTCATTTAGATTGTTTCGGCTAAAAACTGCTCGATCTCAAATCGAGTATTCGGGCTGCATACTGCCACGTCGAAACTTCAGAAAATCATAACTTCCTCATACGAAGTCAGATTTGGGCGTTCCTTTTATGCACGCTCTCGGTTTAATGAAATCTACGACTTTCGTTTAGATCGCTAAGGCTAAATATCGCTCTATCTTAAATTCATATTTTACGTCACTCGGAGTCGTGCCGATTCTGTCTCGAAACTTCGACAGGTCATAACTTCTTCGTTATAACTCGGATTTTGGCATTCCTTATATCTCCAGAATCCTTGTTTCAACCACTACAACTTTATGCAAAGATGTCGGGCTTATCTCACACTATAATTTTGATGCTTATTTTATTCTTAATTCATTAAATTATAAAAATTAAGAAAATACACACATAAATCACATAATTCAAATAATTCACAAATAATACATTCTTATTATTTCAAGTTGAGTTACAAGGTTAACCTAGACTATTACATTGCTAAAAATGGCAAGCCTAGAAACACGGGCGTTACAAGTTTGGATGAGATGCAACCCAAATGGACCATGCCGGTCGGGTCAAGTATATACCAAATAAGTTATGGACTTAGACACCTTATCCAACAAATAGTCCCCAGTATCCGGTCGAAAGGACCGAAGGGGAGACCAGCACCCAGATATGCTAGTCAGTATCCAGTCGAAAGGACCGAAGGGGATACCAACACCCAGATATGCTAGTCAGTATCCGGTCGAGAGGACTGAAGGGGTGACCAGCACCCAGATATGCTAGTCAGTATCCGGTCGAGAGGACCGAAGGGGTAGGTCGGGCGCCCAGATATGCCTGACAATATTTATATGTTTTGTGGTTATTTGGTATGCGGTATGATGGGGGAACTCACTAAGCTTCGTGCTTACGGTTTTCAGTTTTGGTTTCAGGTACTTCGTGTCTAAAGGAAAGGAGTCGGCTTGATCGCAGCGCATCACACTATGGTTTTCCGCACATGAGATCTTTGGGATTACACTCTGATATTGTTTTATGATAACATGTTTAATTATTTCTACTTTGGTTTTGACATGACATGATATTACAAATGTTTTATTACACTGTGATGTATTTAAAAATGAAATTTTTGGCCTGTATTTTTCGGATGTTACAAGTTGGTATCAGAGCCTTGGTTTGAGGGATTCGGGCACGCTCTCCGGTGTGTCTGAACTCAAACTAAGGACTTGATATGGAAATTTTCAAAAAGTAAAATCATTTTATAAAAAGAAGTTTGAAAAGAATTTGAAAAGAGAACAAAACTCTGAAAAGAACAAGGTGTGTGATGCGTGCTATCAGTCGAGCTCAAGTATGTTTTCCCCAAGATACCCATACATGTTATGATATGTTATGCTCTGATATGATTATGAGAACTACATGCTAGATTAGGGCTAAGGATCTAGGGGGATGCCTTATATGCCTATTATATGTGCTTGTAGACTTGCATGCTAGTACTGATCAGTTAGTGATAGGATAGCCTGTTTAGGTTATGCCTGATTGTATGAGCCTTTGAATTGCATGTACAGATTCCTGATTAGAGGATAGAATGATTTGATTGGAATATGATGGTTAGATTTTCCATTGTCTAAATGCTGCTTGCTTTGTGCTTTGTGGGACTCTTAGTAATGTGAGTTAGCTATTAAGTGAATATGCTAAGTCACATGTGGCACAGGCTGGATAATCTCAGAGTGATAGATTTGACCCTATTGCGCAACTCTCGTTTGAGTCTAACCGTTATAGGGATGAGTTTGTTACTTGAAGGATTATATGATCTCTGTTGCATGTGGCTATATTCATGAAGTAGCTAGTTGTCATTACTGGGAATCTTTCAGCAGCTGAGGACTGGGTGAGTTCGGGAACCTAGGGAAGCCTAGGATATGTTTCAATGAGTTAGTAGTAAGGCTTAGTTAGACTTGGGTGTACCAGTTGAGGAAGTGACTTCGAGGATTCGGGAGGATTGCCGAGGAAAGTATGGATAGGTGTGGAAGGTAGTATTGGCCCATTACTATTGAAAGCACATGATCTATACTCGAATCGGTGAGAGTCTTGGAGAATCTGAGAAGCTTCATGGAAGAGTTTGTGACCCAGTTTGGGGATAGAGGATGTTCCAATTGTTGCAGCTTAGCCATTGGCAAGTGAGTTAGTGAGCGTGGTAGGGTGTCAGACCTTGAGGGGTATGATTTCGATTTGGAGCACTTTGAGAAGAGAGGTTCGTGCTAGGTGCGTATAATAGGGGTCTCGGGAAGAGACCCATGACTTCTGATCATCAGGTGAAGGGACAGCAGGGCCTAAGTCAGTGCAGCGCGTACAAGAAAAGTACATGAGGGAGTTTGTCACTCCAAGGGTTTAGGATGCTACAGGGTAGTAGGATTGGTCATGTCAGCAGAAAGGGGTCAGTATTCCTCCAGATGTTGCGAGTATGTCATCTTTTATGATATCAGGTGCATGTTTGGAATACATACCAATTTGGAATTGTGAGTGAGTTTGGATAAGTCAGACCTCGGGTCGGTTTCCTGCTAGTTTTTGGGTTATCAAGGATCATATATGCCATCCTGCAAGCCGAAAGGTCCTTGATGGACCCACAGAGGGACGCATCTTGCGGAGCAGGGTCCGCATGTACCGTTATCATTCCAGATCTTTGTCGGGATCTGTATAGGAGTATTGTTTGAAAGATCCTCGGTCAGGGTTATAGTGATAGTTTCTCCAGTGAAGTCAACATTCAGGGGTTCCATCATTGTTCAGGCATTGGTCTGTAGCTGTCCATGGATGAACTTTGGAGTTCTAGGCACTACCGTTTCTAGGACAGAGCTAGTGACATGAAAAGGGTAGTGTCAGTCACGGGTGTTAGATGCATAAGTGGTTGGGCATCGCATGTTCAAGAGAATTGTATTTTCGCATGGGTTGCATTCGGTTAGAGTTCAGTGGTACTGCAAGATTGGAAATGAGAACGAGGATTCATCAGCCAGAGCGAGAATTAAGGCCTCCAGTTGTCAGCATGGGAGGTAGATTAAGGTATCAGATTGGACCATATTTCAAAAGTACTCTTCAAGATTTCAGAGGATAGGCGATCTTAAGGTTTGATTGGTGATGGATCGCTAGCACTGGTAAGTACAGGTTGTCATCAGGGGGATACTAGGAAGCGAGAAGGATCGGAAATCCTTCAATTCTCGCGTGCTGTGAAGACTTAGTTGAATGTAAGTGGGGGAGAGACTTTTTATAAAGTTCTCCAAATGCGAGTTCTGGTTGCGCAGGGTGCAATCTCTTGGGCACCTTGTCAACCAGAAGGGTATTCTAGTTGAACCGGCCAAGATAGAGGTCGTGATGCAGTGGGAGATTTCGAGGTCTCCATCTGAGATTTGGAGTTTCCCAGGTCTAGCAGGTTATTACTGGAGATTTATTCGAGACTTCTCCGAGATTGAGGTTCCCTTTGACCCGACTGACCAAGAAGTCGGTGGCCTTCATTGGGGGCCTGAGAAGCAGGCAACCTTCGAGACTCTCAAACAGCGGTTGTGCGAGACACTGATTCTCACTTTGCCAGAGGGTGTAGATGATTTCATGATTTACTGTGACGCTTTGATCACAGGCCTGGGTGCGGTACTGATATATTGGGGTCACATGATAGCATGTTTCAGGAACTAGGCTAGAGTTCCGATTAGGATTCAAGCTCTGTTGTGTGTTAGGTCGAGTGCGTGTTCAAACAGTATGGAAAGTGTTGTAAGACTACGGGCGGTAGTCGTAGCATTCACTAGCAGTCAGATAGTATGGAAAGTGTTGTTAGACTACGGGGGTAGCCGTAGCATTCACTAGCAGTTAGATAGTATGGAAAGTGTTGTAAGACTACGGGGTTAGCCGTAGCATTCACCAGTAGTCAGATAGTATGGAAAGTGTTGTAAGACTACGGAGGTAGCCGTAACATTCACCAGTGGATAGTTAGCATGGGAAGTGTTGTAAGACTGTGTGTATAGCCGGAGCATTCTCTAGCGGTCAGATAGTGATAGAGTGTTGTGAGACTGCAGGTGTAGCCGCATCATTCACTAGGTTAGAAGATAAGTGTGAGCGCGTTGTTAGGATGTATAAGGAAAGGTAATACCCACCAGTTCGGGTGTAGCAGTAAGGATAAGGAAATCCACGGATTGGATTTTGGAATTACCCAGATGGATTAGATCTGGTTGAGCCAATGATACAGCAGTAGGTACGTCACTGCATTTTTATGAGATCAGGGAAGCAATGGATTGCTTATGTTCGTGTATGATATAAGGTTACCATCGGTTAGGTGACAATCACTTTTAGCCTTGGATTTGATGATGACAGGATTCGACGCATGGACGCAATCGGTTAGATTGGAAGGATGTTTGAGCCACAGTGGCATGATAACTAGTGGCGACTAGTTCCAACGAAGGATTTCGTTCAGAAGTCGTGTGAGGCGACTTGGTGGGAGTCCTTTGGCTCCGTAGCCGGGCCGAAACCCAGTATTTCAGATGATTGGTGGATGTATAGAGACCAGAGAGGTCTTGTTAGATTTTGGAAAATAGCCATGTGGCAACATACTGCTTCAGGCAGTTCAGTGTTCGGGCAGTTTTAGCGTTTGGGCAACATTAGTATTTGCATTTCATGTTGCAAACACAGACGAAATAGCTGGTTGATTGGGAAGTGGTAAGTCACTTACAATGGGAATCATGGGGATAAATGGAACTGTGATTCTGTTTTCTAGTGGGAGCCCTGGTTATCAGAAGTTCAGTACTCAGTTGAGGGATAAACAGACTACATTCAACGATACTGATTTAGTATGAGTGGTCTGTCAGGGGTTCAGACCATCTCGAGATAGCAGGTTTCAGATAGATTACATGTGGTCTTGTTGCAAGGAATTCGTTCACCTACGGATTGTAGGGCTTTACGAGGATTGGTCATGGCTACCATGGGAAGGATAGGGTGTGCCCTGAATGGTGACCATGATACTAGAGTGGTTGGGTGTGTAAGGAAGGATAAGGAATGATTTCGAGGACGAAATCTAATTTAAGTGGGGGAGAGTTGTAACACTCGTTTATTTATTAGTTAAATAAATAAATTAATGAACGAATGGTAGCCTAAAAGAAATAGTTATATATGCAGGGTGTTGGGTTCGAGGAGTTAATTGCCACATTTTTAGAACCCGGGGGTTAAAGTGTAAAGTTTCAAATTAGATTCGTAAATATCTATGAAGACAGGGACTAAAAATGTTAACATGGCTGAAGTTTGAGCATTGGACCTTAAATGAAAAGAAATTGGCAAACAAGATGTGCTTTTGTAAATTCTGGATTGGTTTTGTAAAGAAAAGGGAAAGGATGGACTAAAGGTGGTATTATGGAAAGTAGCTAAGGGGACCGGGTATATAAACCCATCACCTATTCTAGAACCCTAACCCTAGTGGCCTTTATCAACCGCCACCCATACAAGTGACCACCCTCGGCCGCCACCTTACCCTCCTTCTTCATCTCCGATCCAGTGCCACCATCATCTACTTCGTTCGTTCTTCTGGTCGCCTAGCATCATCGGGTAGTCCTCATCACCGTCAACATCGGAGAGCGACTAGGGGTAGAAGAGAGCATCCTGACGCTGCTGCTTCGTCGAAGTTTCATTGCTGTCAGCGACACCGTGAATGACAGGGACCACCGAGATCGGGTTTTTGCGTTGTAACGGCGAAGTGTGAGCTGCGAAGTCGATGCTCAGTCACGAGAAGTGGAGGTTCGAGATAGCGTGGTCGTTGCTGTTGTTCGGATGTCGGACGACCTTCTCCCTACTGTATTCTTCTTGCCCTTCTCCATTTATGTCCGATGCTGCAGTGCTATTGTGGTTCCGATGTGTATGACGTAGCTGCTTGTCCATTCGACTGCTTCACGCCACCGTGGGGTGGCCGAGACTGGTGCGTTTCCGGTGATGGTTATGTGCATGTGATTATTTTGGAGTGTGTGTACTGTGATGGTATAAGGTTGCAGGAATGCATCTTGGCCGGAGATCCGAAGAGAACCACCACCACCATGAGGTGGTGGTTGCCACCATCTGCCGCCGCCGGCCACCACAAGGTGGTTGTGTGTGTGTTATTTTAATGTAGTATGTGTGTGTGTGTTTATTTCGTGAGTTCATTGTAAATTGTAAAGCAATTGGGATAATGAAAGAAATTGAAAACCACCATCGTGAGGTGGTGGTTGCCGCCTCCTGCCGCCACCGGCCGCCGTGTCGGGTGGCGGTGCGCTTTGCCTCTTGTGATAGATTCTTTTGGGGTGCTAGAAACCCTAATGTGCTCAAAGGAGCTCTAATGGGCCCAATGAAGCTTAATGGACTCTAATGGACCCAATAAAACCCATATGGGCTTAATAAGATTTTAGTGGGCTTATTAGGCCCAATAAAGCCCTAATTGTCATAAAAGGCCAACAAAATAAATGGGCTAATATTTGGATTGGAACACCGTGATGCCAATGAAAACCTAACTTTAAGAATTAATCGGGTCACACACACGAGAATTATTTAACAACTTGAGATATTAAATAATAATCATTGGCAAAGATTAATCTAAGCAATATTGGACTTAATGGATTAAGTCCTTAATGGGTTAAGTAGGAAACTTAACCCTAATCATCATTTTATGTGAAACCCTAATTTCACTTGGGTTTATTGTTGGGCCTTTCTTTTGGGCCTTGATGATTGGATTATTAACGGGTCATCCAAGAATAACCATAAGGACTAAAATAATTTAATGGGCCTAGGGTAAGGCCCATATAAGGGGTTGGGCCCAATTTGGAAAATTGGGCCATAGTTGGGCCTTAATGAGTATATGATGTTGGGCCTTAGAATGAGACCATGTATAGGCCTAGGCCCAATTTGGAAAATTGGGCCATATGTTGGGCTTTGATCCTTAATTGACTTTGGGCCTTGCTGAGCTTAAATAAGCCAAGCCTGGAGTAATGTAGTAATTATTCAAGTATGTATTATGGTTATGTGTTGGGACCCAATTATTAATTGGGTGTTATTTTGGTGTTGACAGTTCGGGAATCTGTCAACCAATAGTTGGGGCTCAGCCTGCAGGACTTCAACAGTGTGGGATTGTGTGTTCGGGACTTCAACAGTGTGAGGTGAGTTACCTTCTAGTAGTAGTGGGTCTAAGGCCACAATGCCGGCCCAGTAGTAGGAATTGTATGATTAGATGATTGTCTCTGTGATATTCATCTAGGGTTGCCACTACCTGTGTTATGTTTATGTGTTTGTACGATATGATGCTATGTGCTAGCGATAGTAGGGGAGATAGTCCACAGGTTACCGGTCGATAGGGCCGAAGGGGCAGTCATGCCCAGCCATGCTAAATAGATTATATGATACGTGTTATGTGGTAGTGGTAGGGGTGAAATAGTCCCCAGTATCCGGTCGAAAGGACCGAAGGGGAGACCAGCACCCAGATATGCTAGTCTGTATCCGGTCGAAAGGACCGAAGGGGAGACTAGCACCCATATATGCTAGTTAGTATCCGGTCGAAAGGACCGAAGGGGAGACCAGCACCCAGATATGCTAGTAAGTATCCAGTCGAGAGGACCGAAGGGGTAGGTCGGCGCCCAAATATGCCTAACAATATTTGTATGTTATGTGGTTATTTGGTATGCGGTACGATGAGGGAACTCACTAAGCTTCGTGCTTATGGTTTTCAGTTTTGGTTTCAAGTACTTCGTGTCTAAAGGAAAGGAGTCGGCTTGATCGCAGTGCATCACATTATGGTTTTCCGCACATGATATCTTTGGGATTACACTCTGATATTGTTTTATGATAACATGTTTAATTATTTCTACTTTGGTTTTGACATAACATGATATTACAAATGTTTTATTACACTGTGACGTATTTAAAAATGAAATTTTTGGCCTGTATTTTTGGAATGTTACATAACAGATGGTTTTTACTAGAAATGAAGTAAAACTATGTTTAGAATCACCCTAAAAATATTGGAAGTCTTATGAGATTCCAATCAAATGGTAAAATTTAACGAAAATATAAATTTTGGAATAAGTAAAATTTTATTGTTGAAAATTGTATATAATCTCGTTAGAAACTTGTAGGCGAAAACCTCGTCGAAATCTGAGTTATAACGAAGAAGTTATGACCAATCGAAGATCCGCGACAAAATCGACACGACGCCAAATGACGTAAAAAGTGAGTTTTTGATAAACTACTTTTTAGCCTTAATGATCTAAATGAAATTCGTAGTATTCGTTAAACCGAGAAGTTCGATAAAAAGAACGCCAAAATCTGACTTCATATGAGGAAGTTATGATTTTTCTAAGTTTCAGAATAGCAGTAAACCGCTAAAAACTCGAATTTCAGATCGAGCGATATTTAGCCGATACAACCTAAACGAGAATCTAAGGTCTCGTCATTTGTAGTACAATGATAAAAAGTCTGGCAAAAATGGATGTCGGATGAAGAAGTTATAAATTTTAACGGATTTTCTTGTCCCGGTCTGTTAAAAATAATAATATTAAAAATAAAATCAAAATTAGCCGACAAAATCTAAACAAAAGTTGTAGAATATATTCCCGCCTACGCGTTCATATAATGAACGTCAAAAACGGAGTCCGTATGCGAAAGTTATGGATTTTAGAAGTTTGAGGCACATTTTCCGAGAAATCTCGCATGAATAGCACCGACCACGTCCTTCGCACGAAGCAGCCACATCACCTCGCACGAAGCAGCTGCGTCACCGAGTTGTGTCCCGTCTGAGGTTTGACGCATGTCGCGTCCGAGCCTCACTGTCTCGCCACCCCCTCCGATTCGAGCCTCGCAGATGCTACGTGGAGTCTTCTCAGCCCTCAGATCCGAACCCTATCACCCTATAATAGGAGGCCTGCGAGCCTTCCCGGGTAATTTTGAGATTTTGACACTTTTTCACATAATTCCATATTTTCACTATTTTGACTTCCCCCGAAGCCCCGGTATCAATTTTAGCACCCGAAACACGTCCCAAAGTTCCCGAGAAGCCCAAAAAATTTATCTTTTCGGTTTTGAAGCCCTACCTTCGCAGAGCTCGGTTTTCAATATATCTCCCGGTTTTTATAGAAGAAAGTTATTTATAGTAACGAAGTGCTGCCCAAATTACTATTTTGACTCCCGGTTAATTCAAGGTGAGTTCAATATATAGGAACAACTGTATGTTATGTGTTATATGTACAAGGTGCTTTCTTGTGATATTCTGGTATTGACTTTGAGTCTTTGGCCATGTAGAGCATGTATCATATTAATATTATACCTTTGATCATGTAGAGCATGTCTTGTATTATTTTGGTATTGGCTTTGTGCCTTTGGCCATGTAAAGCATGTCTCGTATAACTTTTGATATTGGTAATAGGCTAGGTAGGGCTAAAAGCCTGTATATGCTAGCAAAATGATATTCAGAAATTTGTATATCTTCTATGCCATTTGGGCTAAACTTTATTAATGTATATCAAGCATTGAAAAGTATATCTTTGAATAAAATATTTGATTGATATGAATGCCTGTCACATGATTTCACATATGTCTTTGTTGTTCCTCTTTGCTTCTGCCATATTGATGTATATATATGGCCTAACATTATATTGTATCTATTATTGAACTTACTAAGTGTCATCGCTTAACCTATCAATGTTTAACAATTGCAGGAGATAAGTAATCAGTATGATCGTATAGTGTTCGAAGATTTAGAATAGTTTGTATTAATACTTTTGTACTTCAGCTTATTTTGTATAAATTACAATATCCTGTGTAGTTATGTAATATATAACACTTTGTAATAGACGGTTTGTATCCAGTAGTTTGTAACCTCTTTATCAATGTAAAATATTGCTTTTATGAATATTCAAGTAGCATGTTTTGGAGTAATAATACTGTGAAGTATGAAAGTTTGGGTCTTTCAGAAATACGAAAGTTTGAGTCTTTCATTCAGATCTATATTTTGAAAACCAACATATATTTGGATTCATTTGATTAGATCGGTTCAAATTGATCCGTCCAAACGAACATCCCTAGGTTTAGCTGGTTGGTGAAACTATCAAGCCCTAAAAGCTTATGCATTGGTTGCCTGCAACTTATGTTTGTATATTTGCACCATAGTAAGTGGGTGGAGAGAGATAAATCTCTTAAGTGTTTAAGATTAAGAGAGTTAGAACTAAGAGGAGATATAAATACTAATGTGATTAATGATGACATTTTCGATCCAACCTGTAACTCGACACGAAAATAAACAGGTTTAGGTTGAGATTTCTGATCCGCTAACCCGTTTATTTCATGGGTTGGATTGGGTTAACTTGCCAACCCGACTATATGTATTATATTTTACAAAAATAAAATTTTATTTATGAATTAATGGAATACACTGTACGGCATGCCCTAACACTCTAACTCCAAATCCAATTATATTTCTTGATCATTCTGGTCAATGTAATTGACCCAACCCAACTCATATAATATATGATATCGATGAACCCGCATAATTTGTTTGAGTCTATAGGTTCACGGGTCAGTAGATCTATTTTAATCAAAGAGTCGTCAGGTTATTTCCAGGTAATTTTTACATGTTACCCCGCGGGAACATTTAATTTTAGATTTTTTGTAATTTTAAATATTTCAAAATCTTAGAAGTACAGGTTGTCGGGATATGGTTATCTTGTAATGCTGCAAGTTTCATAACTCAACATAAACTTACACTTAATTGATTGTAACTTTTGATAGGCACATTTGAACATAAAAATAAATTCGTAATAATTTTATTGAAGGTCAGTGATCAATAAAAATAAATTATAATAAATTTTTATTTATAAATTTGTTAAAAATATCATGTTTGTATCGTCAAATGTTTTTTTTTTAAGTTTTGTAATTTTTTTTTTCATATTGTTTATCATTAATAAAGTTGGAAAAAATATAAATTAAAAAAAAACTTAAAAAAAATAAAGATATATATGTTTTTTTAAGCTAGAAGATGTCTGAAGATGTTAGAAGACTCTGGTCCACATCTGCGCCAAGAAGAGGGCGCGCAGACATTTTTAGGTCTGCAGTCTTCAAAAAAACAAACAGTCTGCGAAGACTAATGTTTGCGCGTGGTCTGCGCGGCGCAGACAGAAGACGTCTTGCAGATCTGCAGACAAAAAACAAACACTACCTAAGTCATCAAAGAAGATCCGGATAAGTTAGAATCTTTCTTGAAATCAAACAAGTCTATGTACGAAGCATTCTCAATTTGGTTTGAACCTATGGTTGCCAATCAAATTAATCTGAAAAATTAAATACTTTAGAAATTTTTTTGATAACTAATTAATTTTAATTTTAAGCTGAAATCCCAATCACCTTGTATGACCACCAATTGCCATATACAATAATACAAACATTTGTGACAGTAACTATCTGCCATCAGCCCATCATGACATGACAATCATATATATTATTAATTGGCACTTGGCAGTGATTAGATTCTTTGGTGGAAGTCCGTTGCTACACCATTGAGTTGCTCTTAATCTCTTATTCCAAGTACAATTATCAACATGTTATGTGTTTTTAAAGATGTTTGAAGAGGTTAGGCATTAGGCTAAAGGGTGTGGCTGCGGTTTGGGGCTGCAGTTTGTGCCACCTCAGCCGCGCACATCGCCCCCAGGCCGCGGTTCTCTGCGGTTTTGGTCGCAGTGCGCTAGTCCATGGCCGCACTCATTTTTCTCTTTTCTCCTTTTTACTTGCACACTCTCTCTCCTCACAACCAATTATTATTTTTTTTTCTCTCTCCTAACCTTTTTCCCACTCCCTCATTGCGGTTTCTAGTTGATGAAATAAAAACAAATCTGAGTTAGCGTCTACGTGACATAGGAGGGAGTGCGGTTTCGATGTCACCACTTCCTCCAGCCTTATGGAAAAAGATTTTTATAGATCTATGTGTATTCTGCTTACGTAAGATCATTTTGGTGCACACATTTTGATTTATAATTGCCATTTATTGTTAGCTTTTGGTCTGAAAGCTAAACTTTCGTCGGTGTCAATTGTGATGGGAGGGACCTAGAGTCTAACATGACCCATCCATGCATCCTTGTCGCCTTTATATCGATGGTAAGTTCTTGGTACATGCACATTATATGATTTTATAGCAGAAACAATCTTAACAAAAAATAAATAAATTCCATTACCCAATCTTAACAAAAATAAATAAATTCCATTACCCATGTGTAAATTATTAATCGACAACACGGTAGTTAATAATACTAAGGATATTGATTAAACAAAGAAGTAACAACAATAAATGAGGTTGTTAACAAAAATAACCAATCGTTTGTGTGTGTTTTCTTTTTTGCAAAATAACCGCTTATTCTAAAACACTTCATTGGGGAATACTATTCCAAATTTCAGATCAAATCATTCCCGAGTGACTTGTTATATGATTGTCGTAAATCAAAGCCTAAGCTTCTAACAATACATTTTTAATGATTATTCTCAAATAAGATAGCCAAATGTATTATAATTAACAACATATAACCAAATACATTACAATAATAAAGATGGGAAAATGACTTAAAAACCCAACGAAGTTTTCAAAACATTCAAAAAACCCCAATCATGTTTTGTCTGTTCAAGAAAACCCAACAAAGTTAACCTTTTGTCTAAAAAGTCCAACAAAGTTTCAAACCGTTCAGAAAATTCTAATTTTGTTTTGTTTAAGTTAGTTGGGTTTTTTTTGAACAGTCAAAACATGATTGAAGTTTTTTAAACGTTTTGGAAACTTCGTTGGTCTAACAAGTCATTTTTTCGATATGGTAATAAGTCACGTCATCTGTTTCTCTTATTTGACTTTCGAGAAAGTGTAACTTAGTTGGTCTTTTTAGATAAAATGTTAAGTTTGTTGGGTTTTTTTGAATAGACAAAACATGATTGGGATTTTTTAAACGGTTTGAAAACTTCGTTGGGCTTTTAAATCATTTTCCCTAATAAAGATAGATTAGTTTGTATGTATGCATGAGACCTAGTTTTCAGATACATATAATCTAGTACATTACACTATACAACATATATAAACAACACAAGCACTAATCGTTTTAGAAAAACACATAACATAAATAAATAAAGAAATATTTCATATACACGTAAGACAAAATGAATATGAGATTGTTATATACATAAGCTTAGGTGTTGAACCTAATATTACGTCGTTTTGATTAAATTGATAACTAACAGCTTTTCGGTGATATTTTACATTCGGTGATATTTTACATTTTTACTCTTCAATGTTTTAAACTAAATAAGTTACTATCCTTACTTTTTCCCTTCCATGTATTACAAGAGATATCAAATTATTTGCTAGAAGGAAGATTGTACTTCAAATTGAGATTCCCATGCCATATGTTTCCTCTATGAATTGATGATTATTATATTTTTATTTTCTAAGGGTTTCTACACAATTGATGCTATGGATGAATTATAAGTGGAAAAGGAAGCCAATTTCATAGGTCATGGTACGTGAAAGAATTAAATAACCACAAGTATTCGACGACAATTAAGGAAGTGGCAAGAGGAATCAAAGGTGAAATAGCATCAACCAGTTAATTCCGATGGAATAGCCTAGTGGCTACAAGCCTACAACAACAAAAATAGTAGTTATACACCTCAGTTTAGGTATATAACAACTCTTTTTTACTATCCCCATACATATAACCAAATTCAGTACAATATACAACATAAACCCTAAATCTTAAACCATAATGAAATATAATATATTCCGAAGCATTCTCTAAAGTCAAAACCTAAACCATAACTAAATACAATCAATATTAAATAAGTCTCGAATAAGCTATTCCGTACTAATACGTAATAGTTTGGATGAGCTTTATGTCATGTCTCAACGGTCTAAAATCTCCAATGAATCTAATTTATAGCATGATTCCAAACTACCTTTACATCAAATCTCACCAACTCCGGAACATACACTGGAATGTTGTGTTCCGGACAAGTTGGTTAATATTTAATATGAGATAAATATGGTGTTTTTGTTAATTACCTTTTTTATAGTGGTTAGATTAATAAAGGGAAATTGTCTTTTTAATCCAACAAACTTGTTATGTTTGTTTTAAAAGGTCACTTAATTTTTTTTCCACATTAAGAGAATGAAGTTCAAGTTTACCATTTTAAAAGATCCTTATTTAACTTGATTCCTGGTAACCGGGTCAAATGTGGTGATGTATGTTTGATAAATGAGATTAACACTTAAGAGTTTTGATGTTGGCAAAATTATTCTTTCAAGCATTTTGTTGAACATCTTCTATGCATTGCTTATCTCCTTTTTTTCTAACATGTTTGATAAATCTCCAAAAATTAATACATGTGCATCCATCTTGTCTTCTTCAATTCATAAAATAAAGGAAAATGAGATTACTGAGATTAGATGGGTGATGTTGATAAACTCAGTTTCCAATTTTCTAATAACGCTTTATTGGAAAATGGGACTCGAAGAGCATTCATAACAAGCTGTAGATGTTTTCAATCTATTACCAGATGCTTTGGTTCTTGAAAGCTTCAATAGGGTTGAAGATGCCAGATCCTTATCTGCTTGTATGGTTCTCTCTAAACGTTTCGAAGATCTTACTACCTAAACGGACAACATTTCTCTAGAAATCATTCGCCGGAATAAGCTGTTGGATTTTCAAACGGTGATTTAGGTTGGCATACGAACAAATCAAAAGTCTTCTTTGGAAGATTCATTATGAATATGATTCAATCTCTTTTACTATTGAAAGTACAACACCTTTATGCACCAGGTTTCTATGCATTGAAGTCTCCACGTTAAGTTTATGCTTTATTTACTTTATTTAGTATTTTGTTTATCTAGTCTTTTGCGGTTTAGAAGTAATGGTGGGTTATCCCATGTTATGTGTTCCACGTTCCTTGTAATGTTTATAAGGCGTGTGATGCCTTTGTTTTCAACCGTTAATAAAAGCCAGAAACACCCTTAGTGTGTGTTTTCTATATGTGTCGTCTGTTCCCTATGTGTCTTTGTTTTTCATAGTACAGACAAAGAACTCTGTGTGAGTGTTGTTTAAGATCTTCAGCAGGTTAACAAAGTGGTATCAGAGCACTGGGTCATGGCTGAGATGCAGGTGGCTGGTGGTGTGAAGAAACTTAATCAAAACAACTACAATACTTGGTCTACCTGCATAATGTCGTATATGCAAGGCCAGTATCTGTGGGAAGTTGTAAAAGGAACAGAAACAAAGCAACCAGAGGCTGAATATAACAATGGTGTACTACGTAAATGGAAGATCAAGGCTGGGAAAGCAATGTTTGTGTTGAAGATGACTGTGGAAGAAGAAATGTTAGAACATATAAGAGATGTTGTAAATCCAAATGAAGCATGGGAAACCTTGCTTACATTTCTCTTTAAGAAGAATGATACAATGCTTCAGATGCTCGAGAATGATCTCTTGTCAATGTCTCAAAAGGAGTTGTCGATCCCTCAATACTTTCATAAAGTGAAGGCTACGTGCAGAGAGATTGGGGAATTGGATCCTTTGGCTCCCATTGGTGAAACAAGGATGAAAAGGATCATTATACATGGTTTGAAACCAGAATTCCGGAGTTTTGTAGCAGCGATTCAAGGGTGGCCAATCCAACCCTCCTCAGTGGAGTTTGCAAACTTGTTGGCAGCACAAGAGACTCTAGCAAAGCAGATGGGAGGTGGTACCGATAAAACCGCTGAAGAAGCTCTTTATACTGAGAAAAGTCGAACAAAGTACAAGGGAGGTTCAAGTCAAAACTTTAAGAAAGATGAAGATAAGGCTAAGAGTTCCAAATCTCAAGGAAGGGGTTGTGATTCAAACAAAGGAGATAAGGGTAAGGGTCGCTATCACAACAAACGATCTTCTTTTAAATGCTATAATTGTGGAGGAAAGAATCATATAGCTCGAAATTGTCCTACAAAACTGATAGAAGTAGGGAATGATGCAACTACTCAAGAAGAAGAACCTTGGGATGTAGAAGCACTTATGGATCAAGTTGGTGAAGATGATGTATTCAACGCTACCACAACTGGTGAGAGCAACAAATTAGATGAATGGATTGTAGATTCCAGATGTTCTAACCACATGACAGGAGAAAAGAAAAGGTTACAAGATCTAGTTAAATATGAAGGAAGTAGGGTCGTTGTCATAGCCGACAACTCTAAACTCCCTATAGCTCATATAGGTGATGTTGTGTTTTCACCGGAAGAAAGTAATCATGAGCTTACACTACCTGGAGTGTATCACGTTCCAGGAATGAGAAAGAATCTGCTCTCAGTTTCTTAGTTAGCCTCTGTGGGACATCATGTGGTTTTTGGACCAGATGATGTCAATATATATGAGAAGTTTGAAACTCCATCTGTGCCTGTGTTGAAGGGACATTGATCTCAGTCTATATATGTCATGTTAGCAAAAACGGTGTATATAGAGAGAACTAGAAAGAACCAAACTAGTGAACTGTGGCATATGCGAATGAGCCATGTAAGTTATGACAAGTTGGATATGATGATGAGAAAGAAACTTGTTACAGGGCTACCTCTGTTAGAAGTGAACAAAGAAACTATTTGCGCTGGGTGTCAATATGGCAAGGCTCACCAACAACCTTTTGTGTGACAACCGTCAAATTCTGGTCAAGTCAAAGTCAAATAAAGTCAACAAGTCAGACCGGTCAACCCAACTAACCCTTGTGTACTAGGGATCATGTTAGGTAAATACTATACAACTCGCTATTCTAATGAGAAGTCATAAATTGAAAAGTTCGTACATCTAGATTTCTTTAACCTAAAACTGTGGTAAGTAACGAACCAAACCGATAAAACAATGTTGCATACTCATCGGGAGTGTGTAAGGTCCTTAAACATGGCTTAACGGGGTTTACAGACCTTGCATTGCGAAGCTGGACACTCACAAATGTCACACACGAAACCTCTCTCAATCGTTTTCACTCTATCTCTCTTTATCTAGAATCTCTCCCAAATCTCTCTTTGTATGTGAAATCTCTCCCAAATCTCTCTTTGAATGAGAAATCTCTCAAAAAATGTGAAATATCTCCCAAATCTCTCTTTGTATGTGAAATCTCTCCCAAATCTCTCTTTGTATGAGAAATCTCTCCAAGTATGTGAAATCTTTCCCAAATCTCTCTTTGTATGTGAAATCTCTCCCAAATCTCTCTATTTGAGGAATCTCTCCAAGATTGTGAAATCTCTCCCAAATCTCTCTCGAAACCTCTCTTGAAATTTTTATAATCAATTAGGGCATCCCGATACTTGGCTTGATGAGAAACCACTCAAAGAAGGGAAAAATCTTGGAAAATAACCCTTTAGGACCGAAGCCTCTTCATAGGGGCCAAGTCCTATTTGGACCAAGGTCTAGAGGAGAACCGAAGCCCCAGGAGAAGCCACCCGGAGCCGTAGCCAAGGAGGTCGACCGCAGTCAGCAAGCCGACTGCAGCGAGCAACACTTCGGACCGCATCCCTTTTTCCTTCAGACCCATCTCAGCAACCAAGACCTCCCTTCGGATTTTGGCTGCTGATGACCGAGCCTTAGCACCACCGATCCTGGACTTCGGATTTTACGTTTTTCACCCGATTTTTGGCTAATTCTCCATTTTAAGTCCGTTTTTAATTATTTTAACGCGGGATTTTCTCCAGAAATCATATTTTAACATATAAAACCCTAAATATTCATAATTTAAGCATATTTTTAAGAAAATCCTTATTTTAGAATAAAATCTATTAAATGAGATCTTGTGGTGAAGTGTTGACCTATCTTTGATTTATGACACAATCAACCACTCCCATACCCACTCCATGACCATCTATTGTCCCCCCACCATACCTGGTCATTCAAGGGTACTTTCCCTACCATTTTGACCCATCAAAGGCTGAAAACTCACCCTCTCTCCTCATTCTTACTCGTTTCTTTCATTTCCACCAAAGATCAAACACATATTTTCTCTTAAATTCTCTCTTATAATTTTGAGATTTCCAAGTCATTTTTCAAGCTTTCCATCTTCATTCGGTAAGTATCATCACCCTCCTTATGGTCATTACATTTCCTTTTACACAAATCATTGATTCCTTACACAAACTCCATCATTATTGTGTTAGATTCTCAAATCTTCAAGTGATCCTTCAAGTGTTCTTGAGTTGAACACTTCATTTCTTTAACATTCACCCACTGAAATCACATACGGTGAGTTCATACCCCTGTATTTTCATGTTTTCTTAACTTTTAAGGGTGGGGATACAAGTTAAAACACCAAGAACTTAACTAAACTTTGCTAACAACTTTCATCAGAAAAGTTGGACTCCATTCATGGACTGTTTTGGACAACTTAAATATTTTAGTTTTCAAAACTGTATTAGGTGCAAATAGTTCAAGTTCTTAGATTTAAAATGACTACTTGCACATCTCCATAAGATTTTTCTACAATTTATGGTGATTTTTACAAAACTACCTATCATTTCAAACATCAATCCGGACCAGTCTGTGATTATGGACTTTTTCACACAAGATAGAGGTCATTAAAATTTATAATAAAAATTAGGAACACACTAGACTCATTTCCCAAACTCTCAGAATTTACGGATTTTGATTTGGACCTTCGATGATTTTTCTATAAATTTTGTAAGAACAGTTAAAGAAAATGCTAACAACAGAAAAATGCTATAAATTTCATTTCACCTTGTAACATGTTGAGCAAGGTGTATATCTTTATGTGAAAATATGTTCTTACAAATACATGACATTTAGACTTAGTATATAGTCATACATCAGAAAACAAATGGATTTTTACCTACAAAAGTGTGGTAATTGATTTGTTGTTATAATGCATGTTGCTTCACTTTAGTAAAAAGTACATATACATATCGGTAAACAAAAGGGTTTTTACCTTCACCATAAGAGTAACAAAGATATTCGTCATGATTTACTAAAGGCTTAGCAAATATGATTACACTTACAAGATTAAGTGTAATTTTGAATTGATTAAAGGGTTTAGATCAATAGCAAAACGAATAAGAAGAATCAAGTAGGCAGAAAGATAAGAGTTTCTCCATTCTAAGAAGAAGGGAGAGTAGCTTTTATGCTTTATGATAGGTCTTAATGATTAAGAACCATATCTCAATTGATCCTCTAAGTGAGTCTTGGTACAATTGTATGTCCAAGAAGAGTAATCAAAGATTGAAGAAATGGTCAAATCAAGAAGTCAATCATACTTCGTTCCAAAACAAGTCTTAAAGTCAAGATTGTGACATTGAGTGAATAGTATTAAGAAGGTTTATAACATTCATCAATTGTGGAAAGTTGTGATGTCTTGGATAAGACAAAGACCAACTAAGACCAAAATTATGAAGTGTTTTGTTTTGATAAAAGCTACACTAACTCTTGAATATTTGGTTGTCAACAAATGTTTATTGACAAGAGAATCTTATATGTCAAGGAGTCAGTGGGAGTCTTAATAGTCTTGAAAAGCTTCAAGAACAAATCAAATAAACCTTATCGATTATCACTAGCACACGAGTTGAGGTTTACAACCTATCGTGAAGACATTATTTTGTTTCTGTGCCAATCCAATCGAGTTAATTATGCATGTGAGTCCTATGAGTTCTCATTTGAATGCATAAAAGGCAAGGACCTTGATCAATGGAAAGTACATTGATAGGAAAAGGTAAGCTGCTTAACTACTTGGAAAACGTGGTGGGCAGCTGTGCTATCATAAGGCAAGAAATCAAGATTAACAAAGTTCGATCCATATGAGTTTGAATTTGTCGTAAACTTTGGTTTTTAACAAATTCACATGGATAGGAACACATACACTGTTTAAATCTAAGTGTCATAAGATTTCCTCCTTCATGAAAATGATTGTGAGAAAATGCTTTCACTAAGAAAGATTTTAAAAGATAGTGATTGTAAAATTGCATTCTCGAATTCGATCATGGTTACGACATCTCTTTCCATAATTTGAATTGTGAGGTTTGGCAATTAGTCTTAATTGTTAAGACACACATATGAACTATCTAAGGCAAAAGTGTATAAGTTCAAGAAGCCTTGATAAAAGATTATCAAAGCACTAAGTATTAGAAACATGAACTTAAGAAATTCAATAAGTATTGTTTTTCTGAAAGTTAAGATGTTTATGAATACATGTTGAAGCTAGTGGGAGCATAAGTGTTATGTTTTATAATAATCATCATGATAGTGGGAGCATAAATGTTATGATTGTATGATTATTAAGGCACGTATTGCATAGTTGGCAATATTAATTATAGAAAACAAGAGTCATACTTTGCAAAGTTTTAAGAGTTGAATGGTTGTTTTGCTATAATTAAGGGAGAGAATATTATGCTTCATTTCAAATCTAAAGGATTAGGTTGTGGAATGTTAATAAATTTAGTCAAAGGTGCATAGTGTGTTCTTAAAATTTCGATTATGATTACGGCATTCCTCTTCACAATTCGAATTTTGAGAACATAGCAAATAAAACATTGTGCATCGTGTCCCATACGCTTCGGGTATAGGATCGATTGCAAATGCTTTAATGTTTGACCATTCTAAAATTTTCCAAATGTCTAGCGCATTTAGAGGGAAAAGGGACTAGAATTGGTTTTGACTAAAATAATTAAACAACTATCAAAGGACGATTCGAAGTTCGACGAGAATTGGTTGCTTGTGAGTAGTTGGAAGTATAGTATTGGAAATTATGGAAATGTTTCCATATTGGATGGACAATATCGACATCATTACGAATAGATAAGATTCTATTAAGAAATTAGTTGTCATATGGAAAATATGGAAGCGTGTCCATATTGGGAAGTAAATATTGAAAATCTATGACTAGATTAGAAACCTTTATGCAAAAGGATGTTCAAAGGAATGTACTTTGAGTGAGAGACATCATATCTAAGGAATTGTCTTGTAACAATCTCCGATAGAGGACTTTGTAATATCATTGGCAATAGTCTTTGAGACTTTGGTGTAGTCACATTACAAAAGGATCGTTGCATAAAGTGTTAGAATCTAGTATATTCTATAAGTAACAAGAATTTGATATTCTTACACTTAAGAAAATGGATTTGGAGTTGTAAAATGAGAATGATTGGAAATGTGTTCAATTTGTCTATTTTACAAAAGTAAGAACCATAGGTAAACATTGTGTGCAAGCTAGGAGCATGGGACAAGTGTAATAATTCAAGTATAAAGTTGATTACCCGAAACGACAAATAATGAGTAATCGATATGGTGATAAATAAAACGTGTTTTGTTTATACTCAAAGGTTTGAGGCCATATGGGATTAGTATTATTCTTGTGTTTCACCTTGCATGTTTTTACTTCCAGAATAATTGAGTTTATTAAGAATAATCGAATTATTCAAACGGGCCACAGTCGTTCATATGTAGGAAGTATATATGAATGAAGACTGTCATGAATTGGTGTGTGGATTGTCTAGAAAAGTATTAGACATAAGCAAATGTTTGCTGCAACGTTCATGAGTACTTATGAATATGATTTGAGCATTGGATTAAACCCACGCTCACTTGGATCACTATCTCGAGTGATTAGTGAGACGATAACATCTTATATTCTTGAAACCGAGATGTGTGAGTTGTATCTTGCTAATCGGTTGCACATTGATAATATGTAAACGCACTAGTAACTTGGTGTTATAAAACATATTGTTGTGTGTGATTTGGTTAGTGAGTGAAAGCAAGCATTGTATCAAAGTTTATCCGTTCCTTTTATTCAAAAAATAAAAGCGATATCTTTGGGCCCCTCGATGGTTTAGTGATGACATATGTAAATGCTCGGCCGGGCTAGGGCTAATTTGATTTGTTCAATTAGTCTGTCGTCATAAATCGGAAATCAAGATATAGTACAAAGAGAATGATTTGAAATCATATCTCATACGATATCTAGAATGGAGGAATATATGATCCCTTATCTAAGGATACGCGTATCTGATATGATCAGAGTTGACAGCGGCTTTGGAAAGCTACGATTGCAGATTAGGATCTGAAGTCATACACAGAATAGTTGTTAGACTTATCCAAGTGGGAGACTGTTGGATTAGTGTCTAAGTCCATAACTATTTTGGTATGTACTTGACCCGATGGTGCATGGTCCTTTTGGGTTGCCTTCACCAAAGCAACTTGATAGGATGAATTATGGAGAGTAAGGATTAAATATGACTTATTAATATATTATGGGAATAATATATTAAAGGAGAAATCATATTGTTTAATTAATATTAGTCAATAATTAATTGGTAATTAGTTTTGTGA
This sequence comes from Lactuca saligna, assembly GCF_052625555.1. Classification (NCBI taxonomy): domain Eukaryota; kingdom Viridiplantae; phylum Streptophyta; class Magnoliopsida; order Asterales; family Asteraceae; genus Lactuca; species Lactuca saligna. Next base: position 88,622,810 of record NC_136424.1, on the reverse strand, counting down.
CTAAAAGAGATTAATTAAGCTTAAGGGACTGGAATTGTGATTATAAGATAATTATGATTTGGGCCATGGATTGCCTTATATTAAGGGATGGACGAATTCTAATGGGAAACCCATAAGGAAATCGTCCATGGGCTTAATTAAAGGAGTCTATGGGTTGCTTAGGGCTTATGCATCCAAATTAGGGTTTCCTTGTTAGATAACCCTAATAGCCCAACTATATAAAGACCCCTTAAGGCTCAAAAACGTGGCTAATGTTCTTGTAAGGGTTTACACACGTTTTTGGCAGCCTCCAACCTCTCTCCTCTTCATCCTCTTGCTTATGGTGTTTGTGAACCATTAGAGGAGTAACACTTGTGACTCTAAGCCTTCCAAAGTCAATTCAAGGAGGAATTGGGATTGTTATTGCTACATAACAATCAAGGTATGATCTTAAACCTAATTACATATTAATATGATTACTTGTATGCTAGAATTAGGGTTTATAGTCTTGGATTCAAAGCATGTACAATAGAGAAACCTAGATCTGAGCATTAGGGTTTGTATGAGCACATAGGATGTCTTATGACCAAAACCCATCAGTGGTATCAGAGCCTAGCTTGGTTTCAATTGTATTGATGCATTGTATAACTGAAAAATTCGATTTTTTGGATTGTGGAGGCTGGACTCGCTGAGTCCATGGCTAAACTTGCTGAGTCCATGCAGACTCGACGAGTCCATGCCTGACTCGACGAGTCAACTCGTCAGATAATGCTTATCTCGGGATTTCTTGCTGTTTTTGCATATGGATAGTTACCTTATCATATTATATCAATATAAATCCGATTTTATGATATATATGACTATATTCTTGATCTAATTAAAGATAATTATCAATTAACAAGATAATTGTTTCCTTATAAGATAATTGATTAATTATTTTGAGTAAATTGATAAATTGTTTTGCAAGAAATCATTAAATAAATCAAATATGGATAATTATGTGATTAAATGTTAATTTAAAATTATTTGTTATTTGATCCTTGTTGTTATGAAAGGTTTCATATTTTCCCCTTTAGGTTTTATAGTTTAAATTTGAACCCAAAAGTTTTGGAGTTTTGAAATTTAAATAGTTAAAACCCTAATGTTTTGAAAAAGGTTTCAAAACTTTCCCTCAAGTTTTGGAATTTAAAAGTTGATTAAAGGTTTAATTAGAAATGTTAAATTCTAAAACCCTAGTAATGTTTTGAAAAGTTCACATTACACCCTTGTGGTTTTATTAATTAATTAAGGAGTATAATTAAAAGAGGTTTAATAAATCCATAAAAGTTTAGGTTAACCATTTAATTGAATTAAAAGTGTAATCGTTAAAGTTAACCATATAGTATTTTAAAAGTATAAAATACACCCTATACTATATATAACATTAAAAGTCTAACATTATATATATGTATGAGTAAAAGTCAGTCTTACCGTTAGTAGGCCTCATTCACGAAGCTGGTCTATAAGGGGTGTTTAAGGAAATTGCCTATAAAATGGCGATTGAACGGGTATCCACTCTTACCCACCGCACTCTTGACTAGTGGAGGGTCGTTAGCCGAACGGGTAGGATAGGACGAAACCTTCCATTATAAGTATAATGAAATACAAAGTAACTAAATGTTTTTCAAATTCCCAATCTTAGTTACTTAGGCAAAAGTGAATTGATGCAATTCCATGAAATTACACTTTGTGCCCTTGCGAAGACGTTAGTGGAGCGTGTGTGGTTTACCGACACACTAAATGGTTCTAAGCAAAGGTAGCAAAGGGTGACTCAATGTTTGTCATAGTTCGGTGGAGCGTGTGTGGTTTACCGGCACATCGAATAGGTGATTGTAACATGTGAGGGCACCATGTAGTTTGCATGGTGATTCACACCCGCTTTGTGATCCTCGGCATCCCAGTCACAAACAAGAGGGGCATATCGAGATTTAAACATGCCATTGAAATGTTCAATGAATCTCAAAGGATCTAGGAGTTTTCATAGATTTAAAACTTAAATTTCTTTTTCGTTTTTCATGGTGGAAATTAGTGAATCGTCATTCACTTACCTTCAAATGTTCTGCAATTTGGGTTACGGCATCCCTCTCCCGAGTTGTAGGATATTGTGTTGGGTCCTAGCCTTGGAATTTCATTTGGGTGATTTACTAAGGACTCAATCAATCAACTAACTTGAATTCGTTTTTCTCCCGATGTCAAAGTTCGACAACTATGGTCTTCTCAAATCCCGTGGAACAAGCATTCCACATGAAGATGATATTCCACGATTCGATCGAGGAACATGAAATCATGCTTCACTTCCTCCTCCTCCTCCAATTAGTCTCCCTAACCCACAAGTTCAAAGGCTTGAAAAGTTCAAGATCACTCAAGCCCTTTTGGCAAGTGAACATAAAAAAGGAAAGTCGGTGTGTGCACACGTCCTAGGGATGAAGTCACACTGCTTGGATCCGTTGTCTGTGAGGAAATGGCTGTTGATTGGGTTCTTTAGTCACTTCCTAACTCATATAGTGAGTTCGTAAGAGAGTACTATATGGTGAACCGCAACGTGACCCTTAATAAATCTCACCTATATGCTTATTGCTGCTGAATCAGCAATGATTTGGCGCAATAGAAAAGCAACGTTGATTGGTGAATCTGCCTTCAAGACCTCTATGGATATAGACCATGGCAATGAAAGACATGCAATGATCGAAAAGTTTGATCATAAGAGAAAGACAATGTCTGAAGTAGTTCCATGTGTTGTTCCAAAAGAGTCAATTTGCTTTTATTGCCAAGAGAAGGGGCATTGGAGACGAAGTTGCCCTATTTACCTAAGAGATCTAAGAGATGGGAGAGTCAAAAGTATGACTACGCTTTAGGTAAGAATCCACTATCTAACTCCATTAAGTTCCTATTCATTGATTCTTAATACATGATGTGATAAGATTGCATTTGAATGTTTTGAAGGATCGGTGAAAAGAAAGGAAGTTTGATAAGAGAGCAAGATGAATCTAATCACAAGAGATGGATCTCGATCTCATGGACTTGAAGATTGGATTTTGAGCTTAGATATTTATGATATAGTTGTTAGAAATTTTCTTTTTACATAGTTTTCAATAGATTTTGCATTGTAAGGACAAATGTTTTCCCGCTGCTTTTATAAATAAAATAAATTTTGTTTGACTTATTTATTTATTTGTTTACTTCCTTGCAATGAAATCGTTATGAAAAATTGATGTTTACATATTTCTGCAACGAATGGATATGATTCTTAGTTATGTTATTTATGGAAATGTCGAGAATTTACCAAATAGGGAGAGTTTCTCATCGCCCAAGTTTCAATTGGACAGAAACTTGGAATCATGCAACCTGGTTGCACGATGAATGAGAAATTTCATATTTGGAAATTAGACTAATTCATTGACAAAGTGTCAAGTGAAGGACTAGGAGATCGAGTACACAAAGTTGTGTGTTGATCAAGTTCACCATAAGAGTAACAAAGATATTCGTCATGATTTACTAAAGGCTTAGCAAATATGATTACACTTACAAGATTAAGTGTAATTTTGAATTGATTAAAGGGTTTAGATCAATAGCAAAACGAATAAGAAGAATCAAGTAGGCAGAAAGATAAGAGTTTCTCCATTCTAAGAAGAAGGGAGAGTAGCTTTTATGCTTTATGATAGGTCTTAATGATTAAGAACCATATCTCAATTGATCCTCTAAGTGAGTCTTGGTACAATTGTATGTCCAAGAAGAGGAATCAAAGATTGAAGAAATGGTCAAATCAAGAAGTCAATCATACTTCATTCCAAAACAAGTCTTAAAGTCAAGATTGTGACATTGAGTGAATAGTATTAAGAAGGTTTATAACATTCATCAATTGTGGAAAGTTGTGATGTCTTGGATAAGACAAAGACTAACTAGGACCAAAATTATGAAGTGTTTTGTTTTGATAAAAGCTACACTAACTCTTGAATATTTGGTTGTCAACAAATGTTTATTGACAAGAGAATCTTATATGTCAAGGAGTCAGTGGGAGTCTTAATAGTCTTGAAAAGCTTCAAGAACAAATCAAATAAACCTTATCGATTATCACTAGCACACGAGTTGAGGTTTACAACCTATCGTGAAGACATTATTTTGTTTCTGTGCCAATCCAATCGAGTTAATTATGCATGTGAGTCCTATGAGTTCTCATTTGAATGCATAAAAGGCAAGGACCTTGATCAATGGAAAGTACATTGATAGGAAAAGGTGAGCTGCTTAACTACTTGGAAAACGTGGTGGGCAGCTGTGCTACCATAAGGCAAGAAATCAAGATTAAGAAAGTTCGATCCATATGAGTTTGAATTTGTCGTAAACTTTGGTTTTTAACAAATTCACATGGATAGGAACACATACACTATTTAAATCTAAGTGTCATAAGATTTCCTCCTTCATGAAAATGATTGTGAGAAAATGCTTTCACTAAGAAAGATTTTAAAAGATAGTGATTGTAAAATTGCATTCTCGAATTCGATCATGGTTACGGCATCCCTTTCCATAATTTGAATTGTGAGGTTTGGCAATTAGTCTTAATTGTTAAGACACACATATGAACTATCTAAGGCAAAAGTGTATAAGTTCAAGAAGCCTTGATAAAAGATTATCAAAGCACTAAGTATTAGAAACATGAACTTAAGAAATTCAATAAGTATTGTTTTTCTGAAAGTTAAGATGTTTATGAATACATGTCGAAGCTAGTGGGAGCATAAGTGTTATGTTTTATAATAATCATCATGATAGTGGGAGCATAAATGTTATGATTGTATGATTATTAAGGCACGTATTGCATAGTTGGCAATATTAATTATAGAAAACAAGAGTCATACTTTGCAAAGTTTTAAGAGTTGAATGGTTGTTTTGCTATAATTAAGGGAGAGAATATTATGCTTCATTTCAAATCTAAAGGATTAGGTTGTGGAATGTTAATAAATTTAGTCAAAGGTGCATAGTGTGTTCTTAAAATTTCGATTATGATTACGGCATTCCTCTTCACAATTCGAATTTTGAGAACATAGCAAATAAAACATTGTGCATCGTGTCCCATACGCTTCGGGTATAGGATCGATTGCAAATGCTTTAATGTTTGACCATTCTAAAATTTTCCAAATGTCTAGCGCATTTAGAGGGAAAAGGGACTAGAATTGGTTTTGACTAAAATAATTAAACAACTATCAAAGGACGATTCGAAGTTCGACGAGAATTGGTTGCTTGTGAGTAGTTGGAAGTATAGTATTGGAAATTATGGAAATGTTTCCATATTGGATGGACAATATCGACATCATTACGAATAGATAAGATTCTATTAAGAAATTAGTTGTCATATGGAAAATATGGAAGCGTGTCCATATTGGGAAGTAAATATTGAAAATCTATGACTAGATTAGAAACCTTTATGCAAAAGGATGTTCAAAGGAATGTACTTTGAGTGAGAGACATCATATCTAAGGAATTGTCTTGTAACAATCTCCGATAGAGGACTTTGTAATATCATTGGCAATAGTCTTTGAGACTTTGGTGCAGTCACATTACAAAAGGATCGTTGCATAAAGTGTTAGAATCTAGTATATTCTATAAGTAACAAGAATTTGATATTCTTACACTTAAGAAAATGGATTTGGAGTTGTAAAATGAGAATGATTGGAAATGTGTTCAATTTGTCTATTTTACAAAAGTAAGAACCATAGGTAAACATTGTGTGCAAGCTAGGAGCATGGGACAAGTGTAATAATTCAAGTATAAAGTTGATTACCCGAAATGACAAATAATGAGTAATCGATATGGTGATAAATAAAACGTGTTTTGTTTATACTCAAAGGTTTGAGGCCATATGGGATTAGTATTATTCTTGTGTTTCACCTTGCATGTTTTGACTTCCAGAATAATTGAGTTTATTAAGAATAATCGAATTATTCAAACAGGCCACAGTCGTTCATATGTAGGAAGTAGATATGAATGAAGACTGTCATGAATTGGTGTGTGGATTGTCTAGAAAAGTATTAGACATAAGCAAATGTTTGCTGCAACGTTCATGAGTGCTTATGAATACGATTTGAGCATTGGATTAAACCCACGCTCACTTGGATCACTATCTCGAGTGATTAGTGAGACGATAACATCTTATATTCTTGAAACCGAGATGTGTGAGTTGTATCTTGTTAATCGGTTGCACATTGATAATATGTAAACGCACTAGTAACTTGGTGTTATAAAACATATTGTTGTGTGTGATTTGGTTAGTGAGTGAAAGCAAGCATTGTATCAAAGTTTATCCGTTCCTTTTATTCAAAGAATAAAAGCGATATCTTTGGGCCCCTCGATGGTTTAGTGATGACATACGTAAATGCTCGGCCGGGCTAGGGCTAATTTGATTTGTTCAATTAGTCTGTCATCATAAATCGGAAAACGAGATATAGTACAAAGAGAATGATTTGAAATCATATCTCATACGATATCTAGAATGGAGGAATATATGATCCCTTATCTAAGGACACGCGTATCTGATATGATCAGAGTTGACAGCGGCTTTGGAAAGCTACGATTGCAGATCAGGATCTGAAGTCATACGCAGAATAGTTGTTAGACTTATCCAAGTGGGAGACTGTTGGATTAGTGTCTAAGTCTATAACTATTTTGGTATGTACTTGACCCGATGGTGCATGGTCCTTTTGGGTTGCCTTCACTAAAGCAACTTGATAGGATGAATTATGGAGAGTAAGGATTAAATATGATTTATTAATATATTATGGGAATAATATATTAAAGGAGAAATCATATTGTTTAATTAATATTAGTCAATAGTTAATTGGTAATTAGTTTTGTGACTAAAAGAGATTAGTTAAGCTTAAGGGACTGGAATTGTGATTATAAGATAATTATGATTTGGGCCATGGATTGCCTTATATTAAGGGATGGACGAATTCTAATGGGAAACCCATAAGGAAATCGTCCATGGGTTTAATTAAAGGAGTCTATGGGTTGCTTAGGGTTTAAGCATCCAAATTAGGGTTTCCTTGTTAGATAACCCTAATAGCCCAACTATATAAAGACCCCTTAAGGCTCAAAAACGTGGCTAATGTTCTTGTAAGGGTTTACACACGTTTTTGGCAGCCTCCAACCTCTCTCCTCTTCATCCTCTTGCTTATGGTGTTTGTGAACCATTAGAGGAGTGACACTTGTGACTCTAAGCCTTCCAAAGTCAATTCAAGGAGGAATTGGGATTGTTATTGCTACATAACAATCAAGGTATGATCTTAAACCTAATTACATATTAATATGATTACTTGTATGCTAGAATTAGGGTTTATAGTCTTGGATTCAAAGCATGTACAATAGAGAAACCTAGATCCGAGCATTAGGGTTTGTATGAGCACATAGGATGTCTTATGACCGAAACCCATCATTTTTACCTACAAAATTGTGGTAATTGATTTGTTGTTATAATGCATGTTGCTTCACTTTAGTAAAAAGTACATATACATATCGGTAAACAAAAGGGTTTTTACCTTCACAAATACGGTAGTTAACCACAATAAACAAAGTTATAACTATTACATTTAAACGTTTTGATAAACTATTATAGGTATGGTTTATGTTTCCATTAACACATCAAACACATTTCAGAAGGTTTTATTCCCACAGCAAAAGGTTTTACACTCACGTACACCACACGTAAACTTGTTACTTAAATTTTGAGACATTCTCTTTTTGTACGTTCGAGTGCGGGATCTAAATTCCTGGTAGTTATAACCAGAGTCTCTTGTAGGGAGAACGTGATAGTTGTGTATAGATCTATATTGGGTTTGACACCCCCTACCTTACTGCTAGCTACAGTAGGACCTGCAGGTCTACGGGTGACAAATGTCATTTCAGTTTCGCGACGCCTGAGAAACGTCGTGGCAGGTTCATTCAGTCATAGTATAGTTATAGCGGCTCACATAGGAAGTTAACAACACATAAAGTTTACGGGGATTTTAATAAATCAAAAATGGGTTTTATGTCGACTTAAAATCAATTTTCATATCAATAATTACAGATATTATTGTATACTTTCAGTCTTGGTATTTAAGACTACACACCATCCATTTCGGGATTTTTCTCAAATCAGAAAAGGTTTTACGCAAATTTAAAACCACTCTTATATCTTTAAGTATGACAAATACTTGTTCATTTTCGGTCCCGATATTTCGGACCACATAACTTTTATAAGGAAAATATTGGATTTTTCTGGGTAACACACCACACATTACAAGGAATGGTTTCCAAACTCTTTATCTAAAAAGCTTATGAACTCACCAACCTTTGTGTTGACACTTTTTCAAACAACTTGTATTCTCAGGAATTTAGTGAAACAGGAAATCAACAGCGTTTTGAGGATGGGATGATAAATCGTCAAACAGTTCATTTTGTCATCATAATGTAATTGATTTGAATCATGTAAACAAATAATTTGGTGTAACTTTTTCAATTATATTTATGATGGTTGTAATTACTTTGAGCACTATTATACTCGTTGTTGTGATACTATATATGAAGTCCGCCACCCCCGGACGTTTCCGCCATCCTTGGTTTGGGGGTGTGACATTTTGAGAAGTTGAACTTTCAAGCTAAACAACCCTTAGAACTTATTCATTAAGATGTATTTGGGCTTGTGAAGCAACCATCAGTAAAAGGTTTAAGGTACATGGTAACTTTTATCGATGACTATTCAATATTTGTTTGGGTGTATTTCTTGAAAGAAAAGACAGAAGTATTCCAAAAGTTTAAGGAATTTAAAGAAGAAGCAGAAAAAGACTTGAAACATGTTGTAATGTGTTTACGTTCGGATAATGGGGGTGAGTATCTCTCAGTTGAGTTCACTAACTACTTGAAGGAACACAAGATCAAAAGACAACTGACATGTCCAAACACACCCCCAACAAAATGGGGTTTCTGAAAGAAAGAATAGGCACTTGGGTGAAATATGCAGAAGCATGTTGCATGATAAAAATGTACCTTGGAGGTTTTGGGCTGAGGCCATGCAAACAGCTGCATATGTAATCAATCGAATTCCACAGCAAGGATTAAAGTTTGTGTCCCCTTTCGAATTACTTTGGAATGTAAAACCCAATGTAAGTTACTTTTGAGTATTTGGGTGTGTATGATATGTGTTCATACCTAACCACTTTCGTAGAAAGCTAGAAAAGAAAGCAATCTGGTGCATATTTGTAGGATATGACAAAGAGAGGAAAGGATGGAGATGCTGTGAACCAGAGTCTGGAAAATGCTATGTGTCACACAATGTAGTGTTTGATGAATTATCATCATGGTGGTCTTCAAACCAAGAAAAACTTTCAGACTCCAACAAACTCAAGGAAGAAATTGAGTCATCAAGTGTTGAACTTACCTTTGGTAATGGTCAGATTACAGTTGAAGAAGAAGAAACAAATGTACATAGACAACAACCTTGGCAAAGTGGAATGTTTCATTCCACTACTAGAAATGAAACAACAGATGAACCGGCTAATCCGAGAAGGTCATCTCGTGTAAGGAGGCCTAACCCCAAATATGCTAATGCTGCAATTGTGGTAGATGATGTAACTGAACCGGCAAACTATGAGCAAGCTTGTGTTAAAAGAGAATGGGTTTCTGCCATGAGAGAAGAATTCTAAGCTCTAAAAAGAAACCAGACTTGGGAGTTGACTCCAAAGCCAAGTAATGCAAATCCAATCTCATGCAAGTGGGTATACAAGGTGAAACGAAAAGTAGAAGGATCAATAGAACGATACAAGGCGAGACTGGTTACACGGGGTTTCTCTCAAGAATATGGCCTTGATTATGAAGAAACTTTCAGTCCTGTTGCAAAATTAACAACAATGAAGGTCATCTTAGCCCTTGCATCAGTAAAGAAATGGAAGTTGTGGCAAATGGATGTCAGTAATGCATTTCTCTATGGAGATTTAGATCGTGTTATATACATGGAACAACCGTTAGGATTTGTGAGTAATGAATATCCTAACCATGTATGTAAACTCAAGAAAGCTCTGTATGGACTGAAACAGTCACCAAGAGCATGGTTTGGAAAGATAGCAGAATTTCTTGAATATAATGGGTATATAATTACTTCTGTTGATGCTAGTTTATTTGTGAAGAAAAAGGAAGACAAGGTGGCTATCGTGTTGGTGTATGTTGATGATCTCATCATAACAGGTGATCATGTTGAGATGATACTTCAATTAAAAGAAAACCTTTGTGTTCGTTTTCATATGAAGGATCTTGGAAAGCTCAAACAGTTTTTGGGTTTGGAATTGAGCTATGAGAGTAGAGGTATAATACTACACCAAAGAAAATACTCTTTAGATCTCTTAAAGAAGTTTGGAATGGAAGAGTGCAAGCCATTAATGATTCCAATCGATACAAACGTTAAATTGAGCTTAATTGTTGGAAGAGATCTTGAAGATCCAACTATGTATCGAAAGATTGTAGGTAGTTTAATCTACCTTACATTGACCAGGCCAGATCTATCTTTTACTGTGGGTGTGCTAAGCCATTTCATGCATAATCCTAAAAAGCCTCACCTTGAAGCAGTTCGTCGAGTACTAAAATACATCAAGTCTACACTTAACTATGGAGTTCTGTTTAAAGCAGATAAAGATTTCATGTTACGTGGATACTGTGATGCAGATTATGCTGGGGATTCTGACACTCGAAGGTCTACCACCGGATACATCTTTATGTTGGGACAAAGTCCCATATCATGGATTAGTAAGAGACAACCAACAGTTTCTCTTTCAACCACAGAAGCTGAATATAGAGCTGCAACCATGGCAGCCCAAGAGTGTGTATGGCTCAAACAGCTTTTGGAGAATCTTAATCAAGAAGTCAACTACAACATACTGTTGTACTGTGACAACCTCTCTTCAATTCATCTCACTCAAAACCCAACCTTTCATGCTAGAACTAAACACATTGAAGTTCAACATCATTTTATAAGAGAAAAGGTACTTCAAGAAGAAATTGATCTGAGATATATTGAAATTTCAAATCAGCTTGTAGATTGCCTTACGAAGAGCTTACCTGGCTTGAGGCTAGCTGAATTGTGTAACAAGATTGGAATGATGGAAGTCGGTGTTGAGGGGGAGTATTGAAATTACAACACCTTTATGCACCAGGTTTCTATGCATTGAAGTCTCCACGTTAAGTTGATGCTTTATTTACTTTATTTAGTACTTTGTTTATCTAGTCTTTTGCAGTTTAGAAGTAGTGGTGGGTTATCCCATGTTATGTGCTCCACGTTCCTTGTAATGTTTATAAGGCGTGTGATGCTTTTGTTTTCAGCAGTTAATAAAAGCAAGAAACACCCTTAGTGTGTGTTTTCTATATGTGTCGTCTATTCTCTGTGTGTCTTTGTTTTTTATAGTACATACAAAGAACTCTATGTGAGTGTTGTTTAAGATCTTCAGCAGGTTAACATTTATATCGTCTGTTTTCGAGGAAATCCAAAGTGTGTTCCCACTGTAATTTCGATGATGAAGAAGACACCACGTTTAGACTGCCTAATGTAAATGGTGTTAATCGCTTTCACGACTGATACACTGCATTTGATTAGGAGCATGTTCGTCAAAACTAGCTGGTAGCAGGTAACGAGTAGCTAGTGGCTGGTAACGTTTTGTTAAATGCTATGTGAGATAATTTTTAGATTTGAAACGTTTTGTTTAAACTAAACGTTAAAAACTTGTAGTGCCAAACAATGTTTTTTTGTTTAAATCGGAGCGTTTTTTCAAACTCTAGAAACTAGAAGCCCCCAAACGCTCGGGGTCAAACACGCCCTAGGTTGTATAATCCACTAGATCCAAGATTATATAACCACAAACCTAGAAATGATGTGATGTCGATTTTATTTCTATTTTTTTAGTGAAATAAAGCTAGAAACCGTTAATTACAAGTTAAGGTACCTTTTTAGCAGGCAGAGTTCATTCTTTTAATGTGCAAAAATAAAATAAAATGAGTGACCTTTTAAAACAAAGAGAATAATTCCTTAGGTTAAAATGATATTTTCCCTTTGATAAATATCCCTTAATATTATCTAATATAAATAACATCATAGTATCATAATCCATTATTTTGTATCCCAAATATATTCCAGATTTAGAAAGATCTGTACTATAGAATCATAACAAGTAAGGCTGCTGAAATATCACAGTTCTAACATCATACATACATCGTAAGACAATTATCTACAGTCTACAGATATATAAGAACATCTTTATTTATTAAAAGCAACTTAATTATGCTTATTTTATACTATAAGCTTTGTTTATTTTTATTAATTTGGCACGTTATACAAGACTATCCGCTGTGAATGCAAACCATTGGATATTAGCCATAGTTGGCAACTTGTTTAATACCACACACCATGGGGTTCCAAATTTCCAATGGTAAAGAAATGACACGTAAACTAGTCAGAAACCACAAACTCACACACATTAATATCGACGTGCATCAACACACACCTTACCCCACTCCAAAAGGATTCTTCTATTCCCACATAAATCTTTATGGTCTTCTCCAAGACAACGAATGCATCACCAATTAAGAGTAGTATTTCTTGGAAAAACAAGCACATATTCTTCTGCATTTTGTTCATGATAAGTCACTGAAACCGAAAAGATCTTATCAAGATTTCATCGTTTCAATGGATGCCCACAAACAACCTAATCTTGAGACCACCCACAACCACCACCACCTCATTCGCCGTAACCGTAACCCTAGTCTATCATCAACATCTTCTCAAGATCTCAAGAGAACCCATGAAGAGTTCATCAAGAATCTTGAAGGAGCTTGCGATGACAACCATAAAGTGATCACAAAAACTTCTTTGTTGGCGGCCGAAGAAGAAGGTAATCACAAGGCGGAGAGAAGTACCACGCCACCACCACCACAACAACCAGAAGCGTCAATGGTGGTGGAGGAGGAGTGTGGAAGAGAAAGACTAAAGAGACATCGGGTCGAGATGTCGGGTCGGGTGTGGATACCGGACATATGGGGGCAAGAGGATCTGCTGAAGAAATGGATAGATTGCACAGTGTTCGATTCGTCTCTAGAGAAGAATAGCGTTATGTCAGCCAGGGAAGCTCTGATTCAAGAAGGAAGATCGACTCTAAGGATAGAGAATAGTTGTTAATTAATATTTTAATTAACGATTTATGTTGGGCACTTGGCCATGTATAATTAATTGGTTTGGGAGTCAAACGGATTTTGAGGCTTACCTTTTGGATAACGCATTGCATATGGTAAATTACTTGATATAAGATCGACAATCAAAAATATTATCATTTAGTTACATAGTCTTGAATGATATTTGATCTTGATAGAAACAAATATAAAGAAGTTTTGTATCGTCTTAAAATTTTGGTCTTATTATTTTAAGGGAATTTATTCCTACACAACATTTTTTTCTCCGTACACAACCATTTACAATTTGTGATTTAAAATGTTGTATTGTATAACTCTATAATACATCAATTGTTGTAAATGGCAAAAAATTATTATTAACAATCACTTCCCTTATTTTAATAGTAAATAAAAAGTAAAACAAGATAACAATTTAACATTTTCAAAATTTATTTATTACATTTATTAACTTTTAAATATAAACTAAAATATGATTCTAGCCACTTATAGGGATGTCAATGGCAAACGGGACCGGGAGTGTATCCTCTGCTCCTGAAGTTTCACCGTTTCTCTACCTTCGCCCTCACCTCCGAAATGTCCAACCTTCCTACCATTGCCTTCGCCCCCGAATCCCCCTTATTAACCCTGCCTCCACCCCCGATTTATTTTGATCTGTATTTTTTTGGGCTAAAAGAACTTGTTGTTTAGGCTAAAAGAATTTATTTTTTAGGTAACAAATATTTATTTATAGCAAAATTTTATATGTTAAAATATATATATATATATATATATATATATATATATATATATATAATTGTATTACCCTTGCATTTTTTTAAATATTTTATTAATTATTTATATTTTAAATAATCAAAAACCCAAAAACCCACCCCACTATATCCAAACCTCATGTTATAACATCTTAAAAACATAATATTACAACTCAAAAATATGTTTTTATTGAATTTTGAAAACTCAAAATCATGTTATTGTTTATTATATTTATATAATTTATATATATAAACATATGTATAATTTATTCACGGAGCCTCATGGGGTTTCGGGACGGAACTACCCACCCCGCCCCTGCCTCTACTCCCGAAATTAAAACGGGGGTTAATTTCCCCCTGCCCTCGTTCCTGTCCTTGATTTTTGTAATAAATACCCCTAAACGGGATGGTGCTTCCACAACAATGGAGTAATACGAGACTTTTTGACATCCCTAACCCCTTAGTCAATATAATTGCAATTATCCATCAAATAAAAAAAATCATTCGTTTAGACAAAAATGAGTTCTTACTTTGGAGAAGAAAGGAGATGATTGAAAGGGAGAAAAAAATGTTTTAATAAAAAAGAAAAAAAAATAAAAAGATCATTCTTACCCTTCTTCATTCTTTTATTACACACTCAAGCTATATCTTATCTTAACAGGTAAAAATATCATTTGACAATAAAACCACTTCATTTCCCTTGCAGCTAGAGAACAAGAAACTAATTCTTTTTCTCCTTCCATCTCCTTTTTCTTCCCCCTTCTCCCTTCCACTCCCCATCTTTAAAATTTAAACTTAAGAACAATGTGTCAGGAAAATTGAAAATTGTTCGAATGATGGTCACCTCCACTGACCACGCTTCCTTCTATTGAAAGTGAAACCAACAGCCACTGGGACAACGACCAACACCATGTACGATTTCCAAGCCATTTATGTCGAAACATCAGGACGACGATCACCATCATATACGATTCATGATCAAGTTTCTCCATCGAAAAGCTTTAGTGAAAAACTAGAGAAGTTGAAGCGGAAGCTGCAGGTAAAGGAAGACAAAGATGATATGGAGGAGAGTCAATTTACTGGAGCTCCACCACCAAAACACCTTCCCATTACCACCTTTGGAGCTAAACACCAACACATGTAACACCCCCCTCTGGCACGTATCACAATATTGTCCGCTTTGGGCCACTCGGCACGAGGACTTCCCAGGGGGTCACCCATCCTGGTACTACTCCCGCCCGAGCACGCTTAACTGCAGAGTTCTTATGGGATCTGTTGCCCTCACGGCTTTAAAACGCGTTGTGATAGGGAAGGTATCCACACCCCTTATAAGGAATGCTTAGTTCTCCTTTCCAGCCGATGTGGGATCAGATCTAACCCACTTTCACCCCCCATTATAGGGTTTGACGTCCCCGTCGAACACATCGACCCGTACCCTGGCTCTAATACCATTTGTAACACCCCCTCTGGCACGTATCACAATATTATCCGCTTTGGGCCACTCGGCACGAGGACTTCCCAGGGGGTCACCCATCCTGGTACTACTCCCGCCCGAGCACGCTTAACTGCAGAGTTCTTATGGGATCTGTTGCCCTTACGACTTTAAAACGCGTTGTGATAGGGAAGGTATCCACACCCCTTATAAGGAATGCTTAGTTCTCCTTTCCAGCCGATGTGGGATCAGATCTAACCCACTTAATAAGGGGGAGATAATTGTAACGCCCGTAGATCCGGACTAGTCAATTTAGAGATAATAGGGGTCGAAAATGACTTTTTGACAAAATATTATTTAGAATAAATAATTTGAACCAATTTTTAGTATATGTCACAAGATTTCCGTACATATAAAGAACGCCGAAATCCGAGTTATAACGAAGAAGTTATGACCCGTCGAAGTTTCGCGACGAAACCGGCACGGCACCGGGAAGCGTAAAAAGTGAATTTACGATAGAGCGAGATTTAGCCTTAGTGATCTAAACAAAAGTCGTAGAATGTGTTAAACCGAGAAAATCCATAAAAAAAAACGCCCAAATCTGACTTCGTATGAAGAAGTTGTGATTTTTCTAAGATTCGGCTTAGCAGTGTACAGCCCGAAACTCGAATTTTAGTTCGAGCGGTTTTTGGCTTATGCGACCTAAATGAGAGTTGAATATCTCATTAATTGGAACTCAACGGTAAAAAGACAGACGAAAACAGAGTCCGTATGAAGGAGTTACAGATTCTTCGCGGTCATTTAACAGTCTAAACGCCTCGTACTGTTAAATTTAAGATCGGTCGAAAATTAGCCGACGGAGTCAAAATGAAAGTTGTAGATATTATTTTTATTTACGTGTGGATATAAAGAACGTCAAAAACGGAGGTCGTATGTGAAAGTTACGAATTTTAGAAGTCGGAAGTGTGCTGTGCCAAAATGGGTGATGTGGCACAATCTTGGCCATTGCTTTCTCCCCAAGTCTTGCCACTAGATGGTGACATGTGGTACCAACTTCAGCCATTTCACCCTATAAATACCACCTCTCCCACCCTCATTTTCTTCACATCTTTCCCATTCTTTCTTCTCTTTACTCTCTCTCTAAAACCTCTCTCTAGCCCCGAAATCCCCCGAAAAGCCTAGGGAACCTCCCTAGCACGAGGCGGAAAGCCCCGGAGTGCTCGACGGCTCCGAGAAGAAGAGCTTTTCGGCTCGGAAACGCTGCTCCAAGCAAAGCCTGGTTTTCTATAAAACCCGCTCTAAGTGAGCTACGCCTACGCTATTTTTAATATAGTTTTTATTTAATTATATTAATGTTATTAAGAACATATAATAAATACTTGGGCTATTATTATGGGTTATATAAGTATTTTTTTAACGCTTATATAATAGTAATAATAGCTAGACTATTAATTAGTCTCGACGAATAATAGCCTAAAATCTATTGGTTATAATACTAGGTTTCGTCGAAGGAAATTATTTTAAAGTAAACGAAGCGTTGTCGGAGTACCGAGTCACCACCTTCTCAGGTGAGTGCATGGTCCCTTTCATCTTACACATAGATATGAAGTATTTTAATATAAATTACGTGTTGTGTGTGCATATTGTCTGAATACTTGCTGTCTATGCTGGGTGAAAGATTTTTATACATGTTTTAAATGATTTAAACTGTATATGTATTTTATATCTACAAAATGTGTTGGGTAAAACATGGGTAGATGAAATAGTTGTTTTGTGATAACACAATGGGAGACATCAGTGTTGTCAGTGATCCAGTCATCTAGTGGAGTATAGATGACGACTATGGACGATACTAGACGGTCCAGTGGAACGATAGCAGTTTCGTAACATGTAGGTATTTTTGAACTAGGTGCTCATTAGGTATTTTTGAACTGAGTGTGTTCACTACGTATCTTTGAACTGAGTGTGTTCACTAGGTATTTTGAACTAAGTGTGTTCACTAGTTACTTTTGAACTAAGTGTTTACCAGATGTTTCGGACTACGTGTTCACCAGATATATTCTATAAGCCTTGGTAATGATGGGCTTCGTGTCGATTCCTTAGGATGATCCTTAGGACTAAATAAATGAGGAATAGCTGATTCTTAGGGTAGATCCTTAAGACTAAAGAAGATAATGGGGATGGGTAATTGGGTTGATTGTTTGATTGTTTAAACATAATAATTATATTATTGTGGGTTGAAAACCCTATGTACTCACCAGGTTTCCCAACCTGACCCACTCAGTTTATTTATATCACAGGTGTTGATACAAAGTCACTTTACACTGAGAGATTTAAAGAGATGTAGATCACTAGTGTAAATAAATGTAAGTTCTGTTTATGCTTATGTTCATGTATTAACGATGACAACCCAAACGTTTTAAAATGAATAAAGTACGTTTCTTCGGAAATGTTTTAATAACGTATTTATCATGTTTTTCTGGGAACAAATTCCGCAACATTTTTATTAAAAGAACTCTGATTTTTATAAAGCATAAACAAAAATCGGTCTTTTCTGGCCGTGAAAATGGGGATGTCACAAGACAACACCTTTGTCACCCACCTACCAACTAAAAAGTCCAGCATCGACCATGTTCCTATGTATGTAGAAGGCATTGACTTTATCTATTAAAGTTGTACCAGTAACCCTTGCAACCCAGTGTCATATCAAAGATCTAAATTTGTGTGTGTCCAAGTTAAATGATGTGATAAGATGAAGGAGTTATAGTTTTTTTTATCACACCAGGTTCTCAATTATATCATCCTACAATTATGAGTTCTTATATTACAAAAATAATTAAACAAGTATATGATTGCTAATACCAATCTAACATCTCTCTCTAAACATATGACACTAAATATTCAATTAGTAAATCATTCATAAATCTACAGATGTATTTTAATAAATCGACTAAATTATAAACAAACAATATCACATTCAAAACTATATAAAGACTAAATAAAATATCAAATCACAACAATAAATATTATATTAAAAATAGCTAAAAACAAAATAAAAGAAAAATTAAATGTCTAATTTATCCACTTATCCATGCTTGTCAATTGTCATGCTTCTAAGTTATGCATTTCAAGATTAGTAAAGTAAATTATTTTAGGGAACAGTTAATCGGCCACCTCCTATTCTTTGTTTATCCTCTCTCCTCTATGATTTAACATTTGACACACACACACATATATATATATATATATATATATATATATATATATATATATATATATATATATATATATATATATATATATATATATATATATATATATATAATAAACTGAATATATTTTTTAATAAATACTATTATAAATAAAAAATTATAAATAATTAATCAACGTTACAATTAAATTGTCAAACAATAATAATTATTATACATATTTAGCCGTAAAAACTAGAACGATAATAATGATTATAAATATTTAGTCATTTAATATACGGGGTGATTCGTTCAGCTATAGTTAAAAAATTCAAGTCTTAGAAAATAATAAATTATTATATACAAAAATAAATTTATAAAAACCAATTTATAAAAACCTTCAAATAAATACAACAAATTATTAGGGATATATAAAATATAAGTTATTTTGTAGAACTAAAAATTAAAATAGTTAAAACGGTAAATATTTAAAAAAGACATTATATATATATATATATATATATATATATATATATATATATATATATATATATATATATATATATATATAAAAGAGAATAAAAAATGATTTTGATTTGATATAAAGTAAAAAAGAGAGGAGGGGGCATTACTTTATAGTTATACTTACTAGACTTTGACTTATACTTTGTTTCTATTAGGTCATCTCTAATGCATTGAACTCTTCAATGGATTGCCACATCAGTATTCTACTAACCATACCATTTAACCCATTAAACTCTACACTCCATTAAACTATTAAAAGTTCAATGGATTGCCACCTCATCATTTTATTTTTTTATAAATAATATTAATAAATAAAACTAAAATATTACATTAATTAGAAATTCAAAATTACAATTATAAAATATTAATTATAGTTTACAAATTAAAAATTAAAAGTTACGAATAATACATTAAATAAGATGTTATCTTTTTAAAATATTTTTATGATTTATATATTTTTTATTCTTTAGAATAAAAAAATATAAAGTAACTTAATAAACTAAATTATTGAATATAAAATAAAATAAAAATAAATAAAAAATAATAATAATATATAATATGTTTGTTGAAAAAAAAAGTGTTATTTTCACTAGAAATTGTTATATTAAATTGAAAAAAAAAAAAAAAAAAAAAAGCATTACACGGTTCAATGGGGATTGAACTCCCCATTCAATAAACTCAAGCTACATTGCATTTTTACTCTATTAAGTACAACATCACTATTTTTTATCCTATTAAACTCTTCATAGAATCACATTGGGGATGACCTTAATTTAGGTGTATTCTATATATACCGCCTCACTTGTTAGTTTACCCCTTGTATGAGTGGGTGAATGTATGCGTGTTTGATATTTTATGTGATCGATGGCGTACATAGAGTAACACTCTTGATTTATTCTAGATAGTCTATAATAAATATTAATTTTAAGATGGAAAAAGATTGAGACATGTTATCGTTAATTAAGATTTCAAAGGTGAAAAATGATGGTCGGGGGAAAATGGGGATACCCAAATCGTTGAAAAAAGTAATAACCATAAAAAAAATGAGGAGATAAGCAACGAGGTAACTGAACAACTTAGCATAGACCGGAGAAAACCAATAATCAACTTATTGGGGTAGGTGGAGAGGGTTGATGAAGGCTAAAACCTCGTCTGTGAACCCCCAAATTATTGTAACTTTGTTTTTAAGTTTTTTTTGTCTTTACCACCTTTCTTTTATTTTTTTTCCCATCTTATAAATTGTATTTTACTAGTTTAAAAGGTTAAAACTAGATTATCTTATAGAAGAATTTTTTTGGTTAACTTCCTCATGATAATCTTAAATGATTTCATAATTTTTAAAAGAATTTCTCTTTTATTTGTTGACAAACTAGGTGTAAGACCCATGTATTACATGTATTAATTAAAAAAATATATATATATAAAAGTCTAAATATTTAATAACATTAGATTTATAAGAACATAAGAAAAATAATAAATTATTAAAATTGATTGTTTTTATTTTTAAATTTAAATAAATAAACAAAATAAACTAATGAATTTTAATTTGAAAATTTTGAAATAAGAAGGTAGATTCATTAATGAAATTGATATTAATTTATTACTACATTTATTATAGTTATTGCATTAAAGTATTATGTGGAATATATTAAAATAGAAAAAATTCATAAAATGATATGTGGAAAAAATTAAATCAAAATAACTACAAAATAACATTTATCAAATTGAATAAGAGTGACATATAACAAAAAAAAATTCATTTATTAGAGTAGATATCCATTTTAAGCTTCCCACATGTGTTCATTTTTTATTTTACTATATAATCCAGTAATCCACATAAAAATCTCCAAAGTTAGGGATGTCCATAGATATCCTTAGTCATAAGTTAGCATCGCCTTTGTTGCAACCATGAATTTTCCCCCATATAAATTCTACTCTTTTTGTTTCATCCATGAATTTGCCCAATTCATATTTAACTCTTTTAAAATCTCTAACTGTTTCTCTCGATGATGAAATTAGATTTCAAGTAAATTGCACGTTGAATCAGGTTTGAGCATCGATACATTTATACGACATATTTGACAATATATTGGTTTTCTAGCATGTTTTGAGCATAATAGTTTTTATGCATAATCTTTTAGAGGGTGTAATGGTTTTTGGTAGTGATGTTCGATGACAATGGTGGTGGTCACTGGCGGAGGTGGTTGTGGTCGATGGCAAAGATGTGGTGGTCGATGACAGTGATGGTGGTCGATGGCTTGTAACCGGTGGTGGGACCATATATATTATTAAACAATTTTATAATAAGTTAATAATAAATAAATATAAAATAAATTAAAAAAAGATATTTAAAGGCAATGTAGTTTTTTCTAATCTTACAATGATGAAAATCAGAACAAAGCAATAACACCCGGACAATGTGCAAAAAAAAGTTAGGAACTAAACATACAATTTTAACCAAACACAATGACAATTTCAGTATTTTGCGTTAATGACTACTAATTTTAAAAATTTGGCTCATTTCAAAATATATTTGAGTTGCATCAATGCTTGATGAAAAGTTGTTTCAAATTGCCTTTGAATTTTGATACACTTTTAGGAAAAGTTATCAACAATTAATTTTGTCAGCTGTTGATTATCCTTAATTTCAAAACTTATTAGTTGGGAGGATACTCACCATCTTCATCTAGTGAGTATACCATCTTCAAATCTCCATCCTCAATGACTTGATATACATTTCTACTAATAAACAAAATGAGTTCATCCTATGAGATATGTAAAGTACTTTATATTGTTTGGATAGTTATAATAGAAAATCAATGGCGTATTGTGCAATGTATAACATCTTATTGGTAAGATTATGTTATAAATTTGCTAATAGATCTTTTGGTTTGGTTCATTTGGTAGCTATCAAGACGAGTTTAGCTTAAAGTCAGATATATTTATATCTCTAATTGCATGGAATGGATAATGTTAGTGAGATAGTTGACGACAGTTATATGAGGCACTTCCAGGGTTGCTAAGTTAGAAATGTTAATTGGGTGCAATTTTGGAGCGATGTAAAAAAATAGAATTTGAGGGACTAAAGTTGCCAATTGGTGAAGGCTTTAAATATTTAAACCTTATCCTTAATTTTTTTTTACCTCATTTGGGACCTTTTTTTTTACCATGGATAACAGAGGTAAATCGATTTTGATGAGAGAATTCAAGTTTTTACCTCTATTGGAGTTCTAACACCAAAAAAAAAAAAAAAAAAAAAAAAAGAAGAAGAAGAAGAAGCAGCAGCAGCAGCTTATGAGGTTGTAAATTTCACCACTTTTGTCATTTAAAATTACAGATTTAGGGTATCTTCTTAAATATGAATTTTAGATTGAAGATTAGTATAGAATTCCATGATTCTATTACTAATCTATCGATGAACACCCATTTGAACTTGAGTTTATGAGGTTTTAATGGAGTTTGTAACCCAAGATTTGGTGTAAGTTTGATTTAATCCATTAGATGAAACAATTTATGTTATTGGTCTAGCTCAAAATCATTGTTTATAATTATATTAGAATATGTTAAGTTCAAATGTTAGTTTCTTCAGTCAAAGTAAATAAATATTTATCAGGTTTGAAGTGGATTTTTGCAACATAAAACGATTGAATATTCATTGAATTAGTTAATTATTGATTTAAAACATCTTGACTAAGTTGAATTACAGTTATGACTTAGATTTGCGATTAATTAATGAAAGCAACTCCTAGATGTCAATTTTGAAGATTTGGAAATCAAACATGAAAACTAGAAGTTGAACTTTTAGATTTGTGATTTAATAATCTTAACGATGTTAATTATGATGTAATGTTATGTTTGAACAAAGTTTTTAACCCTATTTACTTAAATAGAAAATATTCTAATCTACTCCAAAGTCAAGAAAAGATGACAACTTAAAACTACTAATAAAATATAAGAAGCTTTACACAAATTCTCAAAATGTAAAACTCAGATTCAAGATATTCAGTTCTTAGATCATGTAATCAACAAATTCAAATCTCAAATACATCTATTTATTGGCATATACCAAAAAACACCCTCAAAATCTGGTTGTGGGGTTAATCAAGGCACTAGAGATGAAAATTTTAAGGAGTCTAGTTGCTGACAAGAGTGTTGGGCAAATCTGTAATTTAAGAAAAATACTTTCCTTGACAAGCATGTTACAGTATTCAAAAGTCAAATTGATTCCAACTTCCAGATCTTGATAGTCCCATCATCACTTGCTGAAGCAAGAAGCCTATTCCCCTGCAAAATACAATAAAACTATTAATATAATACAAAGAAATGAAAGTACGTTGCTATAAATATAATAAACAAATAAACAAAAGTAGGTTGCTATTTCTTGACTTACAGTAGAGCTCCATTGCACCGAATTTATGTCCATATCATGAGCCTTTTCCTTCTTGAGAAGCAACTTATACAAAGCTCCATCCACCTAAACAACCAAATATCAATCCCATTATGTAACCAGAAGTACACAGTAACACAGGTAACCTACTGAATGATCTTGAGACTCTGCAAATAAGCGTATGGCATCATCAGCAGCTCCAGTAGCTATTATCCCTTCCTTTGACCAATGTACAGAGAAAATTGTCCGATCATGATAACCAGACATTGTGCAAACATGTCTCCTGTCAAACAAAAAATATACTTTTTATTTATTTATTTAACAAAATACATAACAGGAAATCATTTAAAAAAAAAAAAAAGGAAAAAGAAATCATCTTATCTTATTCTTACCAAGATGCATTGCCATCGCCAGATTGCAAACTTATAATATCCACGTCCCACACCTTAATGGTCAGATCATCACTGCAAATTTCACCAAAATTATTTTTAAATTATTTTAACTTAGCAATTAAATACTATTACTATACCTGCATGTGACCATTTTATCCCCAGTGCTGTTAAAAGATAACGCCCATACTGTAGATGAGTGTCCACTGAAAATCATTATAATTAATTCATTAAATTCCAGCATTCAACAAAATGTTAACAGAAAGAGTGTTATGTTACCTACCTGTTTGATTCGCCTAAAGTTTGCACACAATGCCAATCATCACTATCACTATCATCTGCCCAAACCTGAAAATAAAAACATAATAGAATATCATGTGAATTTGTTTTGAAAGTTTTGAATGGAATTAAATAATGTTACCTTAATGGTGTTATCGTAGCTACAAGAGAATAAAGCATCAACAGTTGGATGCCACTGAACCATTTTAACATCTTGTGTGTGTCCTTGAAGAACAGAGACACAGTCATATTCATTTCCTGGTAAAACTTCCCAAATCCAAACAGATTTGTCTCGACTACAAGTTGCAACAAGAGAACCAGATGCATTCCATGACACGCTTTTCACTTCATTTTCATGCCCCTATACGATACTCATTCTCATATATAAGATAAACATTTGGTTGATAAGTAACATAGAACAGCATTAGAATGATGAGGTGAGTACTGAGTAGTACCTCTAAAGTGGATACACATTCAAAGTCACTTCCATTCTGTTCCCAAATAGCGGTAGTGGCATCAAAACTTGCAGTTACTAACTGTTTACCAGATGGCGACCAAGCACATGATCTGACTGTTCGACTATGCGTGTCTTCTAATACTGCCTAAACAAAGATCAAACATCACCCATTGAAACTTTTTGTATCTTAAGTTGAAGCCCTAATTTTGTTCAGATTTGAAAATTTTCAATCGAACCTTGCAATCGAAGGAAGCAGAGGAAGGGCTCCGTTGTTGCCAGATTCGAATAGTCTTATCCCCGCTACAAGAAGCGAGGACAGCAGGTACACCGTCGGCTCCAGTAGCCGGATTCCAAGCTAGACCCCATACCCTATCAGTATGACCTTCAAGCCTTTGAACTTCGGTAAGTTTTAAGCTCTCGTCTTCAAGTAAGGTCATGGCAATCGTAGAGTCGAAACCGGTGTTCGACGGTTGACGATTGAAGTTGGAGATATGATCCGGAGAGCGTTGGCCGGTGGCTTTGGTGTGCGCCGGAACTGTCGAGTCTTGACAGGGAGCGTGTGGCGGCCTCGTGTCTTTTCCGATATTCCAAATCGGCACACAGTTTCAAATCTTTGCTTATCTTTCCCCTTTCCACGAAGAAAATTAAAAAGTAGTTTGACTCAAAATAAGCAATTCTCGTGACAATTTGGAATCACGAGTTAGTTTTAGGCCCTATTAGGTAATAGACTTTTTGGGGTGTTTTATTTTTTATTTTTATGTTTTTTTCTCTAAAATAATTTTAAACTTCAAAGTTATTTTACATAGTTTTTGAAAACTTTTTGATTGTTATATAATTTTATGTATTTAAATCTCGGTTACTTTTATCAAATATTTATTTACGTATAAATAAAAGTTTTCAACTACTAGCAACTAATTTTTATTTTTTAAGATTAGTTTTGTCAAACATAGATTTAACATAAATTAATCGTAGAAATTTACTCAGCACTTTCGATCTTTTAGTAAAACAACTTTGTTATTATAACTATTTTATATGCAGAATGTCTGGTATTAGATACTTGATGTGTGCCCGTGCAAAGCGGCGATGATAAATAGCTTTTTTGACGAATTGTTTTATTACGGTGAAATAATTATTAGTTATTATGTAAAAAAATTATCACTTTTAAATAAAATATTTGTGTTTAGACCTTATGCATATATTGCATATTCATACATTTAACATAAATTAATTAATATCGGTGTTAGTTTATGAAATTTAAATTAATTTATATACATTAATTTAATATTTTAAAATTATCAGTTTGCTCCTAATTAAATTTATTAATAATCTTCATCAATTCTTCAAACTTATGACAAGTATTAATGATATTTACGTATAATTGATTTATACAAAAAGTTTTGTAACATATACATCTTAAAATTCAATATATGACTAATATGCTTATATAAGATATTTCACAAAAAAAATATATCCATAAGCATATAGTTAATTTTACAAAGTTAGTCTTAAAAAAATTATATTGAAGATTATTCCTTATTTTGAAGTTGAATAACAATTTTGGTATCTCTATCTAGAAATGTTTTTTGAATGGATTAGTTTTATCAAATTAAGTGCATCCGAATTGATTTTGATTTTTAAAAAGTCTAGACTAAATTCAAAATCCTATCTGAATCAACCGAATTACTATTCGATGGTACAACATTTACAATTTAATTTTCAAAAGAACCTCATTTTAAAAAAATATATATAATTTAAATTAGCTAATTAAATAAAATAAACACAAATAAAAATGTTTATTGTAAGTTAAAATCTGTAAATAACCACTAATAAAACTATTTTATAATTTAATGTTTTAAGTTAAAACTTTCAAGAAGAAATACATATTATGGTTTTTTATTGGGTGAGATTTTCTAATCTATTTAAAAAATAAATTAGTAAATTAATAAATTATTCAAGATATAGATTAAAAATAAAAATAAAAATGCCAATAAACAATTGTTATTCGGGTTTTTTGAACTATTCGGTTATTATTTTATAAACTAAAATCATCAAAAATCCAAATAATTATTCTGTTTTATCTCTAAAAATCTAAATATTCAAGCCAAATAGTTAAAATTCACAATTCGATTTTATCTAAATCTAAATTGGACCCATGAGTCTATGAGAGTGCCGACCAACTTTCAAAAAAAAAAAAAAAATTGCCTTGTTTTATTTATTTATTTATTTTCTCAGATTTGGTCCAAATTTTCTTTATAAATTTTTTTATGTTTTATTTTTATGTGCTTTTTTTGAAACTTACTTTATTTTGATAAATAATTTTTCAACTTCTTTTACATCCTTCTTTACAACTGTACTTTTACATATTCTAATTTAGATTTGCTATACAATAACTACACATGTGTTTGTGGTTGTGTGTTTGCATGTGACTCTGTGTATATGATTTGTCCCATGCCTGACAAAAACATAAAGTACATTGTTATTTCTGTTTTCGGGACCCTCCCTCCCTCTCCAACATAGTCAGTATTCGCAAAAGTATTGCTTAAACTCCCGCCACAACATGCGGGCTTAAAACCCTCATCCTAAGCGTTTTCAAATCAATATTTGTTTGAGGTCTAATACCCACCAACTAACAAAACGCTAGAAATTTACAGATTTTGTCAAGTGCCATATTGATTAGAAAAACATAGAGATAATATGTGTTATACTAGAATAAGAAGCAATTTATTCATGTTCCCCATATCGAAATTTGGAGATACAAAGAATGCAAGTGTTAAACACTAAGGCGCTGCTAAAAAGTGTAAATAGAATGAGCTTACAAATAACAGTATTCCATAAACAGTATTACATCAAAAGTGTGACCAATAAGTAAGTCCTATTGGTTGTGTTGTGGTGTCTGTGTTGAATGAATCTGTATGTATACAGACAGAAGAGAAGTAAGTTTGGGTAGGTCATTTTGTTTCCCATAAACTATTTTACCATGAATGAACTTTTACAGCTACAACCACCAACAGCACTTGGATTTTCAGCTACCTGCACATGAAAATTAGAAACAAGCTTCTTACAAAATCCTAATGTCATTTTGTAGCTAGATTACTAATATAATTTGTGGATTTTTTTTTTTTAATGTACAATATTGTAATAGGAAGAAATGAAAGTAGTATGTATGATAAAGAAATGAAGTTACCTGAAAACCAGAACGGATGAGCTCTTCAACATAATCAACGGTTGCACCTTTTACAAACCCTAATGATATTGTGTCAACCACCAATTTAACACCATCCCTCTCAAATATCCTATAGAAGTTCAAAATAAATAGATATAAAACATACATAAGTTTATAGATAAATCATGATTATTTAGCAAGCAAACCTGTCATCATTGTTGGGTTTCTCTTCGAGAGCAAAGTTGTATTGAAAACCAGAACAACCACCTGCTTCTATGCTTAATCGAAGCAGTTTCTCCTTAGCTTCATCAGCCTGCAACTCTTTCATCCTCTGCATGGTTTAAAACAGCATGAAATAATCCAATCAAAACTTTATGAAACATGTTTACAACATTCATACATCTCTTTTTCACTCAAAACTCAAACTAGGCATAAGTATTTCAAATTCAAACTGAATGTAGAATTCTTCTTTTGTCCCAACACTGGATTCCTTCCTTATTTTTAATTTCTAATCACTTTAACAAATCCATAATCTTTCCAGAAACGTGATATAAGTTTCCAAGTCTTGGATTGAGAAGATAGTCTTCCTCTCTCATCTTTAAAATCAATACGAATTCTTTAGGTTGTGGATGAAAACTAGATTACCACATTCAATTTGACAACAATAACAATTTTTCTACTTTAAAATTGAAACTTGAACTTCAAATTTGGGATTCCCACCAGCAAGCAGATAACAAACTCGACCTCACAAAAACTAACTATTTATCCAAACAAGATAGTTCCTTACTAGGTTATATCTGATTTCCTGGTCATCCAGCGAAGCAAATAAATTTTCTGCGTTCTAATTGGGTTGCATCTCGATTATAGAATTTTTCAATATTTTAGACAATCACTACCATGTTTCAGAAAAATTAATAGCATGAATAAATCGTTGATATGTAAAGTTCCTACAGATCAATATAAACAAACAAAGAGGATAAAGAAAGTACCCGGACGCAATTATCAGACAAGTAAACCGAATCTTGTACGGTGGGAGATGGAGAAGACGATTGGGGCTCTTTAGCGAGAACTGAGGACGACGTCGAGCTAAGAAGTTTCGAGTTATGTCGAATTCGAGCTGCGAAAATTGGTGCCACCCGCTGAATCAACGACCTCGACGACTGCATAATTGGATTATTCTCCTTAAATTACCTTCAGAGAAACATCAGAGGGCTTTGCGAATTGAAGAAGATTTAAGCGCAAATCGGTTGAATTTGAACGGAACGATAGGGACTCGATAAAGCTGGTGATGTTCGATTTTGTTTTCTCGCCCCGCAGTTGTTCGAAGAAATGCTTGTTTAGAAAATTGGTCGTTTGTATTGAAAGGCTGCGTGCCTCTTGTTAAACACGATCGCGTTGAGGCCACGAGCTCATGATCCACGTTAATATACTTTAAGCGTGTTTTTGAAGTTAAGAGAAAAGGACAGAAAATAAAATTAAAAAGAATTGTAAGTTGAAATCTCTTACTTAAACAAACAAGAATAAAATTAGAATGATTTGAAAGAGTCTATTTCGTGTAAAGCTTGGGTTAAAATAATAAACAAAGTTGAAAGATCGACTATAACATTAGATATATAATTTCGTGTCAATTGGATTACTTAAACTTGTTGAAATTTTTTTACTTGAATTCATTTATTTTGTGTATGTTTTTCTAAGTTAGCGGATTTAGGTTTAAGTTTTAGACATTTTAAATGCATCATGTTGTCAGACGTTGTAAATGTATCGTGTGGTATGATGTTCAGACACTAAACGGATTAAAAGAGTTTGACCATAAACTTATATATTTGATTTTTGTGGCATGTCATGATAATTTGTTTACTTAAACAAGTTGAAATCTTTCATCAAAACACATTTATTTCGTCTTGGATTTGTAAGTCATGTCAGGTTTTACCAGTTCTATCTATAATTAGGTTTTAACCGTCTCCTCCTGATGACTTATTTAGTAATACACGTAAAAGATATGTCTTGCTAATGTATTGACACATTCAATACTCTAGACTACATTCAGGCCTTATCCTTTAACATATTAACTATTTATAACTTAAAAGAAGGCCAAAAACTATATAAGAATCAAGCCAGCAAACACTAAGAATTTATAAATCTTCACCTCTTATATAACTATCTCAAATTTTGACATCTTTAGTCCTATTATATACTATAATTTTGAGATGATATGTTTACTCATTCAAAACGGTTATTAAAATCATTAAATTAGAAGAAAAACAATAGAGTTATCAAACATTTTATTCATGTTATTTTATAAATCAGTGGTTAGATTTTATGATTTTGTGTCTTAACATGACCCAACATTTTATGGTTATTTGTCATGAAATACTGCTAGAAGCAACTTCTATTTATCAAAATGTCTCAATTTTATTTTGTTCATATAAAAATGTAATAAATAAAGTTTGTATGTTATAGTTGAAATAAAATTTTGTAAAAACTAAAAAGAGAAGCAAAAGTCAAATTTGGACTCAAACCCTCCCTGAAACCATCTCTAGGGCCAGGTTCATCTTCGGATACCAAATAGGGATACGTTCATATGTTTTATTTATTGATTTGTGATACATCCTTCTGATCCCCAACAAGATAACCAAATCCCCAAATATCACTAAAACTAGGGTTCTCGGCTCTGAATAAGATTTCAATGGGTTCTATTGTGAAATCAGAGGAGGAATGGCGTGCAGTTCTCTCCCCTGAACAGTTCCGCATCCTTCGCAACAAAGGAACCGAGTAAGTGTACTACTTGATCCATTGAATCCTTTCTATATTAGATGTTCAGATCCCTAATCAGCAATAATGCTTTATCAAATTCTGTAGGAGAACCGATCATTTAAAGTATTGCACTTAAATTTAACAAGAATTTGGTTGCATTTTAGTAACATGTCTACACTCCACAGTCGACTTAACATTATTGCATTCTTAGCAAACGGTTTTGATTAATTTTCTCGCCTTTGATTACTGATTACGAAAGATCATCAACTTGACTCCAAAATTCTAATTTGGGGCTTCTCTACTTCATACATTCTACAATCTCCATAACCTTAGTTGCATTTAGCAGATAATTTTGTATGATTTTATCAGTTGCATTTCTGAGAAATGGTCGAATCGATTCCAAAATTCAATCTAGGGCTTCTCAATTGCTTATGGTGATCAGCAGATTTGGAAATTAGAGCTGCATATACATACTTTTCAAAATAACAGTAAACTTATGTCAGTTTTTGGATTGAGCTGATTGTTTGTATCTCAAACTTTGAAATGGATGCATAAGATAGTTCAAGTCTTACATTTGTTGGTTAAACATGTATTGCAATCTTGACTACCCTTCTTATTGATCTTAAATGATCTTGGAAATATATCTTATATAGCTTTGATTGCCTTTGCACTCCAAAAGTCTTTAGGCCTTGTTCTTTGCCAGAGTTTAAGTCGAAAAGAAACACCCATCTGTAGCTTAATAGTTAAGTCTATTAAGTAAAATAGAAACAACACCCTCTAGAGTCTAGGATATGATGATTGAAAGAGACAACATAGTAATTTTCTTGAAATTTTGGGTTTTATTTACAGGCCAAAAGGCACAGGTGAATATGATAAATTTTTTGTTGATGGGACATACACATGTGCTGGTTGTGGAACACCCCTCTATAAATCAACCACCAAATTCAACTCTGGTTGTGGTTGGCCTGCTTTCTATGAGGGTCTCCCTGGAGCAATCACCCGCACTGTGAGACTGACTCTTTACTCTTTAAAAAGTTTTGAATTTTTGTCTCATTGACACTAGTATCAGTCTTTTTTAAAAAGTTTTAAAATTTGTTAATTTTTCAGCCAGACCCAGATGGGAGGAGGATTGAAATTACTTGTACAGCTTGTGGAGGGCATTTAGGTCATGTGTTTAAAGGTGAGGGATTCAAGACACCTACAGATGAAAGACATTGTGTTAATAGTATCTCCATCAAGTTTGCCTCGGAATCATAATGGTGAAAAGTGATCCATTTTAGGGTTTGGCTTGCTTTGTGTTTTTGTATGTGGAAAACTGCTATGGCTTCTTAAATTGATGCGAAAAGCTTTGTAATAATTTAAAGGGAGAATTTCGTATATACCTTGTTAAACGACTAAATATCGTATTAAATTTTAAATATCATATTTGACCTTTTTAATGTTTTAAAATATCGGATTTGCCCAAATCTATTCTTTAAACAGTTTTTATTATTTAATAATCTCTTTTTGTAGTTTAAAATCATTAAAAATAATAAAAATCACTAATCGGACCATAATACCCCTTGGCTGGTAAATCAAAAGAATACCTTATTCCTGCAACTAGCAGCTGGACGATCAACATAACCTTGGTGCGACTTTTTTCTGCCGTATTCTTGCCAAATTGGTGTTGCAATTGACGACTACATTATCACTGCATTTTTTATACCCTTCTTCTCGCCAATTTGTTGTTCCAATAGCTACATTATCAGGTAAAGTTTGTGTTTTTATTTGTTAATTGAATATTCAATTCGTTATTAGAAGTATGCATAACTTCAAATTTTTTGAGAATAAGCAATCAGAATGAAATTTAAGTTCATGCCTTGTGATAAGATGCACAAGCCTGAAGTCGTGGGTTTCCTTACTAAACAAGATCAGGCACAAGTCGATCCAAAACAGATCCTACCAGTGGAATTGAGAATTATGGTTTTAAACTTTTTTGCTTTAAAGTCATTTAGATACCAATACAAGTCTTGATGATCCTCTTCTTGCTAGATGATAATGATGCATCATTTCATTGCCATCAAGGTTTTGGTTTCTCTTCACACTTTTTGTCTTGGCCATTCCAACACTTGAAAAAGGAAGAAAAATACCACATAAGATACAATAGTTGTAAACAGGGGAGAAATATACAAATACACACATACAAATAGGCGCTAACCTTCTCTGATCACTTAGCCCGTTTAATATTTTTTTAGAGAAATCGAATTCCAATATGCAGTGTACTCATGACACAAGTTCGACAGAAAAAAAAAAAAAAAAAAACTGTAAGTAATGCACAAAATACAACAAATAATGAACTATAACTGGTTTTATGCGATGAAAAAAAAAGGCTTGATAACTGGACTAAAACTAACTATAATATCCCATAAAAAGTTACCTTACCTTAGCATAATGTCACCAATCACCATCATCTCGATTATTGAAAAGGTTAAATAATAAAACCAAAATACTAAAAGCAATTGGACCGGTTCCTATTTTAGCTAAAATGATGGCCTAATATGTATAACATGTTAGGTCATGGGAAAACGAGAGGCATACATATGATCTTTAATTGTATATCTAAACAAAGTAAGATGTAGAAGTCAGAATTATCTTTGTTGAGAATGTAACTCTATCTCTGACATACCATTGTAGGTCTGTTAGTTTTTTTTTATCTTAAGATACATTTGATTGTGCCTATAAAGATTAAGGAAGTCCTTTTGACCGATGGAAAACTGGAAATTTGCAGTTCTAAAAGAGATGAATACTGATCTCTGAAATGGTAAAAACTTTGTTGTTGTAAATGGGTGCAAACTATTAAGAGCAATGATGATGGTAGAGTTGAGAGGTTAAAGGTAAGTAGAGTAACAGGAGTATGATTGAGTAATACAAAACAATTGCCCTACAAGCAGCGGTTTAGCAGCAGCTCCGGGAAGAAGAGTGAGACCCACAAGCAACGATTTAGGAGCAGCAGTTACTGTCCGAAGTTTTGTTTCTAAATCTAAGTACTTTATAGAATCAAAAGGTCAAATTGTCCATCGTCAAATCCCACCACAGTTTCCTGTAAGAGAGGATGGAGTTGTTCCCTCCCAACCCACTAAACCCACTGTCACATCAAATTTTGTCTTTTCTTTGTCTTCATCTTTCTCAACTCACAACACACAGAAATCCTATATTTCTCAACCAACTCAATTAATAAAAAATACAAAACAACTAAGGTACAAGTTTTAAAACACATGGTACAAGAGAAAATTAGAAAGGGAAAGTAGAGAGAGATGATGAAGTGGGTTAGTGAAACCAATCAACCAACCCGTTGAAGCGGGAGTGGTACCGTGTGACATCCCCAAAATCACGGCCAGAAAAGACCGGTTTTGT
Source organism: Lactuca saligna (assembly GCF_052625555.1). Taxonomy (NCBI): domain Eukaryota; kingdom Viridiplantae; phylum Streptophyta; class Magnoliopsida; order Asterales; family Asteraceae; genus Lactuca; species Lactuca saligna. Next base: position 88,588,882 of record NC_136424.1, on the reverse strand, counting down.
TTATACTTTATTTCAAAATCAGAGTTATCTTTTAATAAAAAGGTTGCGGAATTTGTCCCAAAACAATAATATGATAAAGATTTATCAAAAGCATTTCCATAGAAATGTATTTCATTAAAAGACTCGGGATGTCATGTTCGTACAGATCAAAAGTATAAACAGTACAATATAAGCCTTACTACATTATTTCATATCTACAGGCCTATATCCGTAATCCCCCGTCCAAAACATCACACCTATGCTCATGCGCCACTACCTGTAATGCATAAAACTGAGTGGGTCGGGCTTGAGAGCCTGGTGAGCACATAGGGTTTTCAACCCACAATAAATAAGTTTATTAATTTCATCAATCAACAATAACCCGATTACCCGTTCCCGTTATCCTCACTTTACGTCCCTAAACACCTATCATAAGGGACCTAGCCTAAGGATCATCATCGGGACGAACACTACTGCTAAGGGGATTCCTCAGCAATAAATGTCCTAATAGGCAACCATGTGGGGGATGGAGTACACCGGTGAACACATCGTTCACAACACCTACAAGTTGCGAGCCTGCTAGTGTTCCACTGGACTGTCTAGAAGAGTCCGTGGTCATCATCTATACTCCGCTAGATGACTGGATCAACAACAACAACATCGAGGCCTCTCATCATTTTATCACACATCACCTATTACATCTACCCATGTTTTACCCCAACATTTTCGTAGATATAAAATACATATACAGTTTAAATCATTGAAAACATGTATAACAACGTTCATCTAATGTAGATAGCAAGTATTCAGATAATATGCACACATAGCACGTAATTTATATAAAATACTTCATATCTATGTGTAAGCTGAAAGTAACTATGCACTCACCGGAAAAAAGGTGGTGATTCCGAACTCAGACAGCGCTTCGCTTCTTAAAAAGAATTTTTTTCTTCGACGAAACCTAGTATTATTACCACTAGAGTTTAGTTTATTATTCGTCGAGACTAATTAATAGTCTAGCTATTATTATTATTATTATATAAGCGTAAAAAAATACTTATATAACCCATAATAATAGCCCAAGTATTTATTATAAGTTCCTAATAACGTTACTATAATTAAATAAAAGTTATATTAAAAATAGCGTAGGCGTAGCTCACTTACAGCGGGTTTTATAGAAAACCGGGCTTTGCTTGAAGCAGCGTTCCCGAGCCGAAAAGCTCTTCTTCTCAGAGCCTTCGAGCACTCCGGGGCTTCCGCCTCGTGCTAGGGAGGTTCCCTAGGCTTTTCGGGGGATTTCGGGGCTAGAGAGAGGTTCTAGAGAGAGAGAGAGAGTAAAGAGAAGAAAGAATGGGAAAGGTGTGAAGAAAATGAGGGTGGGAGAGGTGGTATTTATAGGGTGAAATGTGGCTGAACTTGGTGCCACATGTCACCATCTGGTGGCAAGCCTTGGGGAGAAAGCAATGGCCAAGATTGTGCCACATCACCCATTTTCGCACAGCACACTTTCGACTTCTAAAATCCGTAACTTTCACATACGACCTCCGTTTTTGACGTTCTTTATATCCACGCGTAGGTAATAATAAGATCTACAACTTTCATTTTGACACCGTCAGCTAATTCTCGACTGATGTTAAATTTAACAGTACAAGGAGATTATACTGTTAAACGTCTGCGTAAAATTAATAACTTCTACATACGGACTCTGTTTTTGTCTGTCTTTTTACCGTTGATTTCCTATTAATGAGATCTTCAACTCTCATTTACGTTGCGTAAGCCAAAAACCGCTCGAACTAAAATTCGAGTTTCAGGCCGTGCACTGCTAAGCCGAATCTTAGAAAAATCATAACTTCTTCATACGAAGTCAGATTTGGGCGTTCTTTTTATCGATGTTCTTAGTTTAACATATTCTACGACTTTTGTTTAGATTGCTAAGTCTAAAAAGTCTTCTATCGTAAATTCACTATTTACATCTCCCGGTGTCGTGCCGGTTTTGCCGTAAAACTTCGGCGGACCATAACTTCTTCGTTATAGCTCGGATTTCGGCATTCTTTATATGTACGGAAACCTTGAGACATATTCTACAACTTTATGTAGAGATATCGGGATTATCTCACACTTTAATTTTGACGCTCATTTTTATTCTTTATTAATTATACATTTATAATTAAATAATAAACACATAAACACACATAATTCACATAATACTCAAATATTTCATATTTATTACTTCAAAAAGAGTTACAATAGTTGACCTAGACTATTACATTGACAAAAATGCTTAGCCCTGAAAACCCGGGCGTTACATACCGTCGGTAACCTTATTGCTAATTAAGATTTTACTTTTGATTGTTTTGTATTTTTTTTAATTAAGCGGATTAAATGAATTAAAAAAGATAGGATTTCCGTGTGTTGTGGGTTGGGAAATATGAAAAAATAATAATAAATGAGGAAAAGTGATGTGACAGGTTCAGTGGTTTAGAGGGAATGACTTCCTCCTCCCTAAAGCACAATACATAGGAACTTGAAAAACATCATTTGCATTTCAATTATGCATCAAAACTTGAAATCAACACCATTGTATGGTAACTTGTGGTATAAATGAAAATTAGAAGTGAAGAACCAAAATTAAGCCTATTATTTGGATTCATGACTTGAACGAGGGGCATGTATGGAAAGGGAATTGTTAAATTAAGACGGTGGTTTCAAGAATTTTAGATTCTAAACACGTAACTATTGATTCAATTGCCAAAAAGAAAGGGATATAAGTAAATGGTGTAATTACCTAGTTATCAATTGCAAGAAGGAACCAACTGCAATTGAAGGAAGCAACGAAAGGTAAAAACGAGAATGTCGAGCAATGAACGTACACCAAAGATCATGAAGAAGACAACTTAAGGAAGACGACCAAAGCATAAAACATCTTTTGAAAGATTTTGATTTACAAAGTAAGGGTATTATGGTCGATTTAGATATTTTCTAAAATTAAAATGATTTAAAAATGTAATAAAATCTTATTAAATAATAAAAATTATTTAAAATATAGATTTGGGAAAATATGATATTTTAAAATATTAAGAAGGGTAAATATGATATTTAGAACTTAAGTCGGACGAATACGATACTTAGTTGTTTAATATGTGTTTTTAAGGGCTTCATTTTGGCATTCAAACTATTAACTTTCAACTTAACCAGTGATGTTATTTTATGTTGGAAAAACATGGTAAAATGATACTGATATGAATGTTCACTATTCACCATCAAAGACAAATTATCGAACAAGATAAATCTTTTAATCTTTGAGGCATATGCAAACATCAAACCCAGTCGATGAGGATGTTAGGTTTGTTGCTCGTGATGATATAATCCTGTCGCTAATGAAAAAAGCAGATTCCAAAAGCATGAACAATTAGTAAATCCCAGGCTACAACTGCTAAAATCTAAATTTGTTTTCTTTTTAACATGACAGAGTGTACAAATTAAGAGGGTGCTTGGGATTTAAAGGGTGTTTGGAATTTTATTTTAAAGTTAAAAATGATTTTTTATCTAAAATGACTTATTGACTTATCAATGTGGGAACATGAGATTTTAAAAAAGTGTTTGAATTAATGACAAAAAATTAAAAAGTGTTTGGTTAATTTTTGACTTTTGCTTGTTTTTTATTTTAATAAGTCACAAGACATTTCAAAAAGTTATAAATTATAACTTCATCAAAACTCATTTTTAAAGGCTAAACCAAAAATTATTTTAAAAGTTTTATTAAGTATCCAAACATTTTTTTTTAAACTTATTGACTTTTCAAGAAGTCAATAACTTAAAAAGAAGTTTCTAGATGAAATCTCAAACACCCTCTTAATCTCAAAACAATTTATTGGTTTTTTAAAAAGTCAACAAATCAAAAAAATGTTTGATAAATAGAAAATGATTTTAAAAAAAAACTTTTTCTTAACCCTTCAAAAAAGAGATTTTAACAAGTTGAGTAAATTATACGAATGGTCCTTATGGTTTGGGGCAATTTACACATTTGGTCCCTAACTTATTTTTTTAACTCGGAAGGTCCCTACTGTTTGCTTTTATTACATGTTTGGTCCCTACTTTGTGTTTTTGTTACGTGCTTGGTCCCTGTCTTACCTAAAAATACTATTATTTAAATAGGAAAAAATAGTGGGGTAGGTAAGGTAAGGTGAGGGGGGTGGGATTGTGGGTGTGTTTATCTAAATAAATTAAAAAACCAAGGGAAAAATAGTATTTTTAACTAAGACAGGGACCAAACGCGTAACAAAACAAACAGTAGGGACCTTCCGAGTTAAAAAAATAAGTTAGGGACCAAACGCGCAAATTACCCTAAACCATAGGGACCATTCGTGTAATTTACTCTAAAAAGTTAGAATTAGTAATTTTTTTATGGCTTTTTGAGTTGTAAAAATCAATATCAATATTATCTTATAAAACCTTTAAACTAAGACATTTTTTAGAAAAACAAATTATTGATTTTATCTCACTATAAAAACTAATCAAAATATATATATATTTTTTTTCTAATAAGACTTTTTATATAAACGTCATTTAGAACATCAAACATTAGGAAAATTTGAAGACAGATATGGAATGAAACTTGAGTTTTAAAAAAAAACAACGAAATTTGCAAACACGCAAGAATAGATAGCTTTGTTGTATCGAAAACAATCTAATTCTTATTTTAGTATTCAACAATAGAATAGTAACAATATGGAAACAAATAGCCCAAAGCCTAAAGCGATTGTAATATGGGCTTTTGGGCTCTTTTATATTAAAAGTTTGTGGGCCCTTTTAATTGCTTAGGGCTTCAAAGCCTACTATCCATCAAACGCCTGTTCGCCTTTAGCTTCGATTCCATTGTCGCCGGCGACGTCTCTCCGTCTCGCTTTCTGATCTTCAACAGTTAACGGGTAAGCTTTCTTTTTCAACACCTACCTCATATTTCTAGTTTCTTGCTCGATCAAGCCTTTATTTCAATTTTTTTTGAGACCGATTAGAAATAGAGCATACGAATAAGTAGATTTTGTCTGGGAAGATGGTTACTGCTACATCCTTCCAATTGCATGTTCAAAATTGGCAAATGGGAGTCAAATGAATTACTCTTATACAGATGTTTTTGGTTACAGATACAGAATTTAACAGTATTTCAGCCTATAATGAATGCTTTTAATATAAAAACTACAAACGAATGATAAGATTTCAGTATGCATGTGTCTTATAGTTCCCGATCATCATCTTGCCGATGCAGGAGTGCTTAGTTGAATCATTGTTTGGAAAATATGCGACTTCAGAGCCTTCATTACAGTTCAACCTGGTTGCAACTCAATTCCTCCGATAGAGTACTCAGCTCTTCAATTTACACATCACCCAGGAAGCATAAATTTGTGGCAGCATCTTCATCTAGCTCAAGTACGTTTATCTCCACTATCGTCCCTACTCATATATCTGATCATACTCATGTTTGTGAGTAGATACACATAAACATGCAACCAGATACATGTTTGTTTCTCTTGATTTGCACCTCAATATAGAAAGTTAATTTTCTTTGGTGCTAGAACCTCAACAACTATCAATCAAGTGCAATGTGAAGTTTCGCCCTTGCATTGATATACACAAGGTTTGTAATTGTTGATATGTTTCTTTTCTTTTTTGTTATACTTGTAGTCATCTTTGCATTTTTGTAATCTTATTGCTTCATGTGGTGGTGATTAGGGGAAAGTAAAGCAAATTGTCGGATCTACCCTTTCAGACTTAAAGGAGAGTGGTTTAACTCTAGTAACAAATTTTGAATCAGATAAATCAGCTGCAGAATATGCCACCCTTTACAAAGAAGACGGATTACAAGGAGGTCATGTAATCATGCTTGGAGCTGACCCTTTGAGCAATAAATCAGCCATTGAAGCACTACACGCTTACCCTGGTAAAACTTTTGTCATTTCTTTTACCTTTTTTTATACATTGTTGATGTTTGATAATATGTCTGAACTTACAGATTGTTGATTTGAGGAGTAGGTGGTTTGCAAGTAGGAGGTGGTATTAATTCAGGAAACGCCTTGAGTTACATAGAGGAAGGAGCCAGCCACATCATCATCACATCCGTATGTTTTTCTCTTCCCATATTTCAATTTTCAAAAAACTTCAAAAAAAAAAAAAAAAAAAAATCTAAAAACTTAATTGCAGTATGTATTCAACAATGGAAAAATGGATCTTGAGAGGCTTAAAGGACTTGTTGACATTGTTGGAAAAGAACGGCTTGTCTTGGACCTTAGTTGCAGGAAGAAGGTATTTGTTATTTATTATTACTTCATTACTATCTTTTATTATTATTATATATTTCGTTATTTTATTTATTGTAATTAATATTTCAGGATGGTAGATATGCGATTGTGACAGATAGATGGCAGAAATTCAGCGATGTGTTTCTTGATGAAATGACATTGAATTTTCTTTCGGGTTATGCTGATGAGTTTCTTGTACATGGTGTTGATGTTGAAGGGAAAAAGTAAGTCGCTGTTATTGTTACACAATTTTTTTTTTTCTTCTTAAGTTAACGACCAATATGTTGAATTTGTATTTTACTTATTTATTTATTGCAGATTGGGAATCGATGAAGAGCTTGTAACACTGCTTGGGAAGTACTCACCAGTGAGTAGAAAGAAGAAGCTATTAAATCTTAAAATGTTTTTATGATTCAGAACGTTACAATAAATAATTAAATTATATACAGTAATAATTTTTAATTAATGGTTTAATGGTTCAGATTCCAGTTACGTATGCTGGCGGGGTGACAGTGATGGAGGATTTGGAGAGGATAAAAGTTGCAGGAATGGGACGTGTGGATGTTACAGTGGGGAGTGCTTTGGATATTTTTGGTGGTGATTTGGGTTATAAGGATGTTGTAGCTTGGCATTCACAACAAGAGGCACTCACAGTGTAGTTTGTTTTGTGTGTGTGCGTTTTTTTTAATCGAACGATTTGAATGTGACTCTCTCTGTTGTAGTTGTAATATTTAATAATTTGCATGACATTTGAAATGTTATTTGTCATCAACCTGACTGAATCAGTTTCAGAATTGTCAAATGACAAAGATGCGGGAAGTTAAATACTTGGAAAGTTGAGATAAAAGACTTAAAAGTTGTTTCATATTCATCTTTATATGTTGGTCATCAGAAAGCTCTTTTGATGCTAAAAGGATGCAATCGATGCCAACAATTGAGCCATACTCGTTTAAACTATTAAGCTCCTATACCAACTGAATCACTAAAGTTTATGGTCTCAAGTAAGGACATAAGAATATGGCTAAGGCTAACGTTGTGTGCAACAATTCAGAATTTATAATTGAAGGTTATTATTACACGTTTGATTTAAATGAATGAATTTTTAATTGCGTACTAACTATTTTATCAAATCGATCATTGTATTATATGAAATTGTATAGTCGCCTAACATTAGTTAACTAGTACAATCATTTTCACCATAAAATTTTGAACAGAATTTAACCAATTTGTACAAATAACTACGTAATTCTAACATCTTCAAACAAGTTATGCAAAACAAATTGGATCATGAGAATCTCAACTGCTTGTTGGTATATCCAAGTAGTATATTTCCAATGCGTAAGCTTTTTCAATTTTTTTTATAGAAACTTGGACAAAACCAACTTGCAATAAATCACAACATACAAACTGTTAGTTGTCATTGAAAGAAATCAAAATTTCGAACTAACTTCAAGATTTTGAAATAGTTCTTAGTAAGATTTCCGAACTAGTTTTTGGTAACATTTTTTAACTCATCCTCGGTAACATTTTCGAACTCGTTCTAGGTAATATTTTCAAATTGAATCGTTAGAAGATTATTGAACAAAATGGTATAAACATAATACCTTGTTTATGTACAACCCAAAATCAACCTTCTATATATGAATTCCATTTTTAGTATTTAAAAAATAATGCTACATTTTTGGAAAATCATTTTTGAAATCCATAGATAATTTTTGAAATTTCATTTCAGCTGGAATATGTAAAATTTGGTTTGGAAAAAGAGTCACAAATGTCAATAGTCCTGGAAAACGTGTCGTGTTGTGTCGGATTTGCGTTTAGTTGAAACGTTGAACTGGTTAAAAGAGCTTGATCATAACCCAACCCGTTTAGCATGTTATGTCGAGTCAACCAATTTATTTTCGTGTTAGGTTGTGAATTAAGGTTAGAACTTGTAAATATCATTCATGTCATTTTGAAAACATTTAACAAGTTGAAAGAGTAGGAGTTGGAAGACAAAATAATAATAATAATAATAATAATAATAATAATAATAAATAAGAAAGAATAGGAATTGGGAGGCAGAAAGGCCAAATTCATAGTATATAAAAGATAAGTGGAACGTTGGAGTTGGGAGTGCAAATGTTCAAGTTCGTGAGAAGGAATGATTAATCAAATAGACCTGTAAAGTACTGAAAGAAACGAAACTTAGAAAATAAAAGTTTAACCTAGGTGTTTAAGTCATTCCAAGTTACAAAGCCACCAAATCCAATTTTCTTCTTGTATATAAGATTTTGGTTTTGGTTTGTCCAATTTATCTAAATAATTAAAAAACAAATATGTATAAATGAATATGTAATTTTCAAGGTGAATTCTCAATCTTTAACATGTATAATTCCTATGCCATGAGGTATCCACACGTATAATTAAATCGGATTGGAATCGATTACTCAAAGCGACTTATTTTATATCACGTTTTTTACCGTGTTATTTTTTGCCGTTTTTAACAAGAAAAATGTTAGAAAATTTTCAATATTTTAAGAAAAATTTCACTTTAATCTAAGAAAACAATTTTTTAAAGATAAAAGTTCCCTAATTTTATTTTGGCTCAATTAATAAAAAAAATATTTTTTTTAATACCTCTTGTTTTGTTGTATTTGTTCAAGAAAAGATCGTTGATGGTAGCGGTCGTAGTTTGTCGACGTTTATTTTATTGGAATGAGTGGAATATGAAGGCCAATGTAACTACCATCAGACTCACCACTACCAACTGAAATTCAAACACACCCTCTAACTCCAAGGCAACAATGTCTCGATCAATTTACCCTTCTATTGTAACCCTAGTCCCCAAATCAATGGCCACCGAAAGACCACCATCATCCGTCGTCGCAACAAGAAGAACCACCGCTGCTAACAATATGTCTGCTCTTGAAGCTCGAGTATCTCTTATATTCGCTCTCGCCTCCCAAACTACTTCCGTCTCTCAACGACGTAGATGTCTTCAATTCCCCCTATGCTTTACACTTTCCTAGTTTGATTCTACTCGGTAATTTCACATGTAACCGTATGTTTAATGAATTTGTTGTAGTTTTGGCGGATTTGGCCACAGAGACGGCCAAATATGTGTTTCCGAAGAGGTTCGAGAGTCGGAATTTGGAAGAAGCTCTGATGTCAGGTTTGTGTAATCTAAAGGAACCAATTTAGACGTTTTTATTCTTCTTTTTCTTACTTTAGGGTTTCTATTTCTGTAATTTTGTGTTTCCAGTTCCCGACCTGGAAACCGTGAGGTTCAAAGTTTTGACCAGAAACGATCAGTATGAGATCAGAGAACTCGAGGTATTGCTTAATCTCCTTATAAACAAGTTTTTTTTTTCTTCATGTTCCTCCTTGTAACTCTGATTTTGGCTTTCAATCAGCCTTACTTTGTAGCTGAGACTACTATGCCTGGAAAATATGGATTCGATCTAAATGGTGCATCTCAATCGTTCAATGTACTAGCTGAATACCTATTTGGTAAGGTATTCAATCTCTCCTTACAGATTTCTTAACACAATTAAACTTTATGAACATCAACATACTACAATACAATTATCTTTTTATACTGTTCTTGATCCGTATATGTTCTTCCAGAATACATTAAACGAAACAATGGAGATGACAACCCCTGTTCTTACACGAAAAACCCAATCTGAAGGTGTGGCAATGGATATGACTACCCCTGTGATAACAAAGAAGGTAGATCCATACCTCCATTACAATATATAGAATCTTCTCTTATCTTTGTTATTTACCATTTTCGGGTAATATTCAGCTGGAAGATGAAGATAAATGGAAGATGTCATTTGTGATGCCTTCAAAGTATGGTTCCAATTTGCCACTGCCTAAAAACTGTGCTGTAACTATCAAAGAGGTGCCAGGTAGAACTGTGGCTGTTGTTGCCTTTTCAGGTGAGTGATTCCTTTCATTGATTATATTCTAAAAGAAAGACAGAAATTAGCCTATTTTGATTAAAAGAAAATATACATTTATGAAAAATATGGCATTCTGAAATCTGAAATCTCAATTCAGGGTTTGTGAGTGATGAAGATGTTATAAGCCGGGAATCAAGACTCAGAAACAGCCTAAAGAATGATAGTCAATACAAAGTAAAAAGTGGGGCGTCAGTGGAGGTTGCACAGGTAATTAAACTTTATAAACAATCTTGAAAGAATAAAAAATAATAATTAATAAGAAGTGTTGTGTATTATTTTCAGTATAACCCACCATTTACACTTCCATTTACACGGCGTAATGAGATTTCCCTAGAAGTGGAAAGGAAACAAGAGTAGCAAGAACACAGATGTATCATGTATGTGTTCCCTAATTCCTTTGTACACAGACACAAATAGTTAATTACAAAAAAAAAAATAGTTAATTACATGTTAATATGCATAGTATGATAAGTTGTGTTGGTATATAACTTATATGTTGGTTGTATATAACTTATAGAATTTTGCTGTTTGTCTTTCCATGAAGGACATCAAATAAATCACGTGATTGATTAGACATTTGATGTCAGTTTTAATATTCTGAAATTTGGCAATACATGTTGAGGAGGAGGTTGTAATTTGTAAGCATTTTAATTCACTTTAGTCGACTTTCCACTTGTTTGGCCTGTTTCATCTTTAACTATGATTATAAATATTGGCCATTTTATCCATTAGAAATATAAACTAGACAAAATTTAAAAAATGGTCCCTGTGGTTTCCGAAAAGTAGCAAGGTGAGGACAGCTTTCAAAAACACTCCAAATGTGGACCTGTGGTTTCAAAAAGTTGCAACTTTGGTGCTTTTTAGCGTTCTATTAGTAAAGTTGGATTAAGTATACATGAAATGACAAATTTACCCCTTTTATAAAAGTGAACACACCTTCACCCCTTTACTCTCTCCTCTTCTCCCCTTATGAATGGTAGCTAAAGGTGGCGGTGGCTGAAGGAAATGATGGTGGTTGTGGTGCTCAGGCTGAAGGTAGTGATAGACTGATAGTGGTGGTCAAAAAGGACCAACTTGCCACGTTTTAAAAAGCATAGGAATCGATTCTGAAATTTTAAGAAAGGGCATATTGCTCATTTTTAAAAAAGTAACATCAACACTTAGACAAAATGTTATGCCATTTTTTGAAACAACATGGGCATTTTTGAAGGGTTTCTGAAAGTTGGTCTCACCTTGACACTTTTTGGAAACCGTAGGACCATTTTTGAAATTGTCTATAAAACTATAAGCCAAACCAGCCAATTTTTGGTACTTGAAGGAGCCAAACAAGAAAACTAGAAAGATATTTAATTTCTCAAAATTTACATTTTCTATTGGATGTTGTACTATACTCACGATATTGACTAAAAACTGATGAGTGCACTTGTAGCTTCACTTTAACGGCTTCTTTGATCTTTTCAAACATATCATAACTACTAGATAAGGCCCACTACTAATTGTTACTATCTCTATTTTCATATAGACATGAGTAATGAATGACAACACTAACACAATTACTTATTGGTTGCACGACTCAATTGCATTATCCGGTCAATTTGGATTTTACCACAAAGAATATATATATACAACTAGACGCATGATTTCACGGTAGGGGTGTCACGGGAAAGTCAGGGGTTATGCGATAGTATAAAAAATAAAAATTTTAAAAAATTATCCACTGCGTCCGAAAAAGTTAGGGGTTGTCGGTGCCACTAATGATCCACCCTAAATCCGTCCCTATATATATATATATATATATATATATATATATATATATATATATATATATATATATATATATATATATTGTGAAACGTGTGTTGAATATGATATTCTATGAGAAAGACTAAAAGAATGTGTTGTATTGTAATATGAATACGTTCAACCTTATATAACTAATGTCACTATAAGACATTCTCACTAATTAAATCGTCTATAAGGGTAATACAAACCTTTTTTATGATTCCCATTTTGTCAGAATGTTTTCTTGATAATCGTATTTTGTAAAAATAAGAACGAGTGAATAAGGATGTGTGAGAACAATAATGTATAAGAATAAGAGTGCATGATAATGATAATAGTTATGTGAATTTAAACGTATTTACATTACCAAACAACTTATTCTCTTAGTCATACTCACATAATAGTATTATCCACACACATTCGCACAATAGATGTCCTCCACATTTAAACCTAGTTCTCATACAAATAGGGTAAGAGAGTGGTATGATTGGACAACTGTACCTCTATTCAAGAGAGACAACTTCAATAGACATATGACCTCATTGCGGAAACTTTAATCTCCTTCTCATTCTTCTTCTTCATCGGCCAGTATTCTAATCCATACATCATAAATGGTCTAACCGTGACCTTGTAAAATGCAAGAAATAGCAACCTACTTCCGTTGTTTTGACAACATCTTACTTTCATTTTTTCTTTTTACAAAATTGTACTTTAAAAAATCTACCCGGTTATAGTAATTTCATCCAAATACATAGCAATTATTACTACTATTATTAGGTAGATGTTTCAAAGTACTAAAAAACAATTTAAAACCAGGATATTATAGTACACGAATAAATGAAACTACAAATTTTACTAATTGAAACCATCTTGACCAAGGGCAGCTTCCAAAATTTTAGTCCCATAAAAAATAACCTATTTTTGTTATTATATATCATACTATTTCCGTAAAATTCTTTCACCTAGCAAGTAATATGTTTACTAGTGGGAGCAAAAGCTATGTTCAGTTGCATAAGACTATAGAGAATTTAAGTGAAACAAATAAATTACATACTTGAACTAAGTATATTATAAACTTACAATCTTTCATGTTATTACAATTCATGCTGATCAAGTTTCACTGTATCTTTTATGCTCGCTGACTACATATTCTTTGTATGTTGAATCTTTAGAGGTATTATAACTCATAAAAAAAAACTAGTTTAATTCAGGTATGCTATCTAAAACAGGCTTCCATCTTCCACGATTTCTATCATCTTCATCATCATCATCAACCACATCAAATCTTTCTTTTTTCATATGAGAAACAAGTTCACCTACTGAAACACCTCCTTTTTTCAACATCACCTCCAACTCTTGCTTACTTATCACCACCTTAATCCTCACAACTCCATTATCGCCCTCTGATTCTGCCTTTATTACCGGAATTGCCACTGGATAAAGCACAACTGGTAAGACTGGATGAGCTTTCATGGGTTCTTTATGTTTACTGATTTCCCAATCTGCTTGCATGACCTTGTTTTGTCGAATGATGCAGTTCCCCATTTTTGCTTGTTTTTTTGGTTTCTTTTAGTTGTTGAGTAAGGTTGTTTGGATTATGTTTGTGGTGTATTTATAGAAATAAAGTATGAGGATGCCCTTGTACTTTTTTATTATTACAATAATACCATGTTGCACTTTGGACCCCACTTAGAATCTTTGTTGGTGCTTGTGTTTGATCTTCTCATAATGACATCTTAAATTCAATTTTTACGGTTGCTTTATTCAAATATTTCACTGGAGCTAATGCAATATCATATACAATTACTGTTAGATTGATAATGTTCAATTATTTCCGATTACAAATATAGGAGTAATAATAATAATAATAATTTTATAATTCTAAAAAAATAAAATTAAACCATGTAATTGTCACGTGAGTGCCACGTGCACCAACATATGCCAAGTTGCATGTCGCACATAAACTGCTAAAACTGCATCCTACTATAACATATGATAATGGTTAGATGCATCAAAAATCGTATGTTTATGGTCTAATTTTTACACTTTTTGAACTTTTATAGTTGAAATGGTGATTTTAAAAGAGTTTGATGGTCAGTCCTACTATAACATATAATAATGGTCGGATGCATCAAAAATCGTGTGTTTATGGTCTAATTTTTATATATTTTTTTTATAGTTGAAATGGTGATTCTAAAAGAGTTTGATGGTCAATCCTACTATAACATATGATAATGGTCGGATGCATCAAAAATTGTGTGTTTATGGTCTAATTTTTATATATTTTTTTTATAGTTGAAATGGTGATTCTAAAAGAGTTTGATGGTCAGTCCTACTATAACATATGATAATGGTCGGATGCATCAAAAATCGTGTGTTTATGGTCTAATTTTTATATATATTTTTTTATAGTTGAAATGGTGATTCTAAAAGAGTTTGATAGTCAATTTTATTACTAACCCTAGATGTTATTACGTGTTTAGTTGTTTTCATGATATTGGTAATGAAAGTGGGTTATTGACGTACCCCAAGGTCAGAGTGATAAATAAGTTAGGATCATGTAGGACCACTAAAGCTTTCAAACAAGTGGTTGACTCTATATCACTTGCTACATTTGCACACTTTGACTATTTTAATATCTCCATTTGGGCAAATAGGCAATAACATCAAAAACGTGTATTGTGGGACTCTCTGTTCCTTGTTGATGCTAGCTACCTTTAAATGGGGTTTATAGTCTACCAAATGAGCATAAAAGCGTAGGATATGAATAGGGGAAAGTTGGCATGCTAAACAAGAATTTTTGAAACACTTATGATGGAATGAATATGATTGCGATTGCAACTTATATACCATCCACTTCATGGGGGCATGAATATGGATTCCATAGGGTGTTTGTGGTAAGTGATGTATTCTTGACGTATGTAATGACGTAAGTAATATATATGAATATATGAGGGTATTTGTAGGAAGCTTCACTTTGTAAGGATAATTATATATTTGATAAGCCACAAAGAATGTATCCCATTTATTCATTGTGTACCTTGAACTTTTAAGGGGAGGAGAGGGGACCATGAATCATGACTTATTTATTTGTAATTTGGATTATTATATTTTCTTTAATACTTGGTTGAATTAAACCTCAAACCAATCATATTATATTCCTGCTAATGAAAAATTCAATTTATACAATAGAAATATACATACGAGATAGTTGTTTAATCAAAGATTTTTTGGTTAATACCATATTAAAAAAATTGATTTTCTGTTTTTTTTTCTTGTTTACATCTATTTTCTATTGATTTTCAAATAAATCGTCACAAAATTTCATTTTTTTCGTTCTTATCATTTTAACAGGTTTACCGTACTGATAACTATTTTTTGGAAAAAACCTACATTTTTAAAAAGAAAATCCTTGTACTTCATAAACGTTTTCATTTTGATCTTTTTTATTTCTTTGTGGCTCATAATTCTCTTGTTATTGTTTCTATTGTTTTTGTGGTTTTCATTTTCAAACATTGAAATTTGAAGAAACATTAAAGTGATTTCGGATCAATGAAAAAAAAAAATTTCTAGTTATTTGTTGGTAGAATGTATATCAAAATTATATAGAAAAACAGCTCCCAAACTCCGATCTAAGTTTTTAAATCTAATTTCATTTTAATGTAAATATTCATAATAATCTCATTAAATTTCTTTTTTCATATCAATACTCATATAAAAAATAATGAAGAACATCTGCTCTTCAAATTAGAATATATAGAGCATTTAGTCTTCAAACTACCATACAAATAACCATTTGTGATATGATTACATTTAAGCTATTAGAGAACATGTTGGTGATTTTAGTGTTACCATATCATTTTAAGTAACTGGAACCAACATATGAGCTAAGGGGCTTCATGATTTGTACTCTAATATATGTACGGGGTTGTGCGGAGTGCATGCATGTATAAGATCGAATTAGAAGCCGGTTCGACGACTTGTCGGGGGTCTGGGGTTTCCAAAGGGGCAGCGCCTCTTGGGCGGGGTCTAGGGGCAACGCCTCTAGCGGGGTCCAAGGGGCAGAGCCTAAATCCTCATTAAATCCTCACCGAATTTTACATATGAGAACATAATGAAAAATTTAATTTCTTGAGGATGATTATGGTAAAACTAACAAAACTCGTTAGTTTTTGGTAACCTTAAATCCTCATTAAATCCGGATTAACATTAATTGCTTCCAAAATAACTAATGACAACCCAACTCTAATAAAACCCTAATCGTGTTTAATATATAAACAACTCTTCCTCTACAGAAGAGGGTTACGATCTTAAACTCTCGTTTTTCATCATACTTTCACAAAATCCTCTAGAATATTGGTTTACGTTTTCTGTACCTAGAAACGTAAGTGTCCACTTGGATTATCCTGGGCTGAATTTTCTGGTAACCCATGCTTAAGGTAGAAATATCAGTTCGGAAAATGATATCACGCTCCAAGTTGGTATCCAGATCTCCACCACAAACCCTAAACTTCCCAACAGAACATTCAATCTCCAAATTAACATATGTTAAACCATTTGTGACGGAGCCATATGCCTCCATCCAAGTTAGAATATACATAACCTTCATATTCTAATTAGCAATCACAAATACAAACAAGCTTCCATCTTCTTGTGCCAACAAAACATAGGAATTAAGAATTAAAACATAAAAAAAAAAGTTGTCGAATATAAGCTAAAGGTTATTTTAAGTTATTATTATTTTTTTGTTGTCAATTAGGTTATTAGCAGGGGTACAAAATTTTTGACCCAACTTGTAACCCGACATGAAAATAAAATGGTTTAGGTTAAGATTTCTAACCCGTCAACCCACCAACCTGTTTATTTCATGGGTTGGGTTAGGTTAGCTATTTGGGTTTGCGGGTCAACCCGCCAATCCAACTATATATATTATATTTATAAAAAATAAAATTTTATTTATGAATCAATGGAATATACGACACAATTTCACTTTGCAATATTAGGGGTGGAATTGGTAGGTACCAATTCATTTTTTCACTAAACCGTGTACCGTATCAATTATAATCGGTACAAAAAAATTTCTACCACTACCATACCAAATATAGTTGGTATCAATTTGTTTGGCTATCAATAAGTTTGTAATGACATATACCAACAATATACAGATTTTATGAATGCGAATTTTTGTGTTCTTGAGCATTATGAAACTTCAATAGGGGGTCTTGTGAATAAAAGTTTTGTAATGGTTGAGATTGAAACTTTAATCCAAAATGATTATATTAATTTATATCACGAGTTTATAAGTTAAAGCGGTGGAGGATAATTGAATACGTCAATATAAATTTAATATGTTAAAGTTACTAATTCGGTAAATGATAATAACAAAGATGTGACATCCCCATTTTCACGGTCAGAAAAAACCGATTTGTTTATGTTTTATTTTGAAAATCAGAGTAACCTTTTAATGAAAAGAGTTGCGGAATTTGTTCCCAAAAAAACATGATAAATACGTTATCAAAGCATCTCCGAAGAAATATATTTTATTCATTTTAAAACATTGGGATGTCATCGTCTATATAGAAACATAAGCATAAACAAAACTTACATTCATTATCACTAGTGATTTATGTATCATTAATCTCTCAGTGTAATATAACTTCATATCGACACCTGTGATACAACTAAACTGAGTGGGTCAGGTTGAGAAACTTGGTAAGTACATAGGGATTTCAATCCCACAATGTTATATTATATATATATATATATATATATATATATATATATATATGTGTGTGTGTGTGTGTATGTATATGTATTTGAGAACTCACAAAATATACAATTTCACCATATATATATATATATATATATATATATATATACTCTCGGATCAATAATTGTGACCATTCCATACGCTCGACTAGGGACAAATGTCTAAATCCATACTCCTGGATTAATGTCAAATAACTATGTCCTATCCATACTTCCAGACTAAGGACAACTGACTATATCTTAATCCATACTCCCAGATTAATGACAACTGAATATGTCTTAATCCATACTCCCAGATTAATGACAATTGACTATGTTCAATCCATACTCTCATACTAGAGATGTAATGCCCTATTCCTGGTACGCAGTTATTTAAATCATTCAAGTATTTAGTTGAGCTACTTGAAGAGTGAGTAGCCCTAACTCGTCGAGTAGATGGCAGAAAGGATGCTGGATTTAAAGAGTCTACTCGGCGAGTCCAAGCATGGACTTGACGAGTAGGCCTGCCTAAGGGAAAACCTATTTTTGGGGTTTTGCACCCTATTTAAGCATCTTAACCCCCCCCCCTTGGGCCTCCCTTATCAGCCTCCCTATCCTTCAGAAATCCTAGTTCGTTAGAAAGCCTCTTCCTTGAGTTTTTGAGTGTGTTTTGTGTCATTGAAGGTAGTTGAAAGAGCTTGGAGCTATCAAGCTTGGGGAAAGAGAACAAGATCCAGGAACACACTCATCTTTGGCAGCTTTCTGAGGTAAAAAGCTCTTAACTTGGTGAACTATAGCTTAGATCTCCTTGAATGTTGATTTTTGGGTCTCTTGACCCTTTTGAGAAGGATAAGTTAGTTTCTATGGGTTTTATGCAAATCAACCCCTTTTTCCTATAGTATTTAGCCTCTAGAGTCATAAAAGGAGTCTTGAATCCATTTTCATTCATGCCATGACCATGTTCATGAAAGTAGATTGTTATAACCTGAGTTTGGGCCAATTTGAGGTGTGCAAACCCATAAAGTCTTGCATACGAACTCCATTTTCGACGTTCTTTATATCCACGCGTAGGTAAAAATAAGATCTACAACTCTCGTTTAGACTCCGTTGGCTAATTTTCGATCGATTTAAAATTTAATAGTAGGAGAAGATTATATTGTTAAATGTCCACGTAAAATTCATAACTTCTACATAAGGACTCCGTTTTCGTCTATGTTTTTATCGTTGAGTTCCTATTAATGAGATCTTAAACTCTCATTAAGGTCGCGTAAGCCAAAAACCGCTCAAACTAAAATTCGAGTTTCGGGCTGTACACCGTTAAGCCGAATCTTAGAAAAATCATAACTTCCTCATACAAATTCAGATTTAGGCATTCTTTTTATGGATTTTCTCGATTTAATGTATACTAAAACTTTTAGATAAATAAGGATAAAAAGTCCTCCATCGTAAATTCACTATTTACGTCTCCCGTTGTGTCGGTTTTGCCGTAAAACTTCGACGGGCCATAACTTCTTTGTTATAACTTGGATTTCGGCGTTCTTTATATGTACGGAACCCTTGAGACATATTATACAACTTGCTTAAGATTATTTATTCTAAATAGTCTTTTGTCGAAAAGTCATTTTCGACCCTTATTATCTCTAAATTGACTTGCCCGGATCTACGGGCGTTACAGTCATAGCCTCAATAGTCGCGGGGCTCGCAGAGAGTCACCAACCGACTCCCACTAATCTCTAGCCCTGTCCCTCAAGCATCCTACAACATAAAGAACCTTTTACCCTTCAGTGCAGAAGCTCGTCAACTGTGCATACTCAATGTCCGCAATCCATCGTCTGGCAGCAATGGGGTCCTTCATCCCATGGAAGTCCGGCGCACCACTGCCCTGAAGTCCTTGAAGGATAGTGTACACGTACCTGTCTGGCTAGACACCAAATCACTCATGAATGCTCGGAGGCGATCCTCCATTAACTCGATAATCCCCTCCTTGATCGACCGAAAAATAACCGGGGTCACCTCAAGAATACCTCTCGTGATCTCAGACGCGATGAACTCGTGTAGTCCGTCATCAACCTGATCGGATCCTACACCCAAGCCTGATCCTGATCCTGATCTAGATCCTGAACCTCCTGCTCCATGTTGTGTGACCACCATACTGAAAATAAACATGTAAACGTCAGGATCATACTTACGCTCGAGAGGTCTCATATTCTCCCAAAGTTTCTTGGTTCCATCTCGCCCTCCTTGACTCGAGTACGGATCCTCTACTTTCAGTAGTACAGGCTCATACTACCTTCCACATCTATCTGTACTTTCCTCAAGTATTGCCTCAACTTCACCAAGCCCTTTTATACTAATACAACTTCCCACACTAATCCCATCCTAGGGTACTTCCCGACCTACTCTCCGCCATCAGCTGCACAAGGCGTCCCTACCATCCTTCCCTAACTAGTTTGTGGATATTGTTACATATCCACTTGCTAGTTAGTTAAGGCTAGCTAGGACCCCATAAGCACAAAGCAAGCAGGATTCGTGCATTGAGTAACCAAGTCAAACATGACCTAATCAGGCTTTCATACTGTTGACTAACAATCCTAGCATATAGCTCAATAAGCGCATACAACAAACATATAAAGCATCCTTCTAGATCCTTACCCCTAATCTAGCATGTAGTTCACATAATCATACAACAGGCATACAAGGCATCTCCCTAGATCCTTAGCGCTAATCTAGCATGCAGTTCTCATAATCATATCATATAACATAACAAGTATGGGTATCTTGGGGAAAACTTACTTGAGCTCGGTCGGTCGCACGCATCACACACCTCGTTCTTTCTCAAAACTCTTTAGTTTAGATTTTTTTTTAAAATTATTTCCTTGTAAAAATCCTTCAAGCCCTAGGTTTGAGTTCAGACACTCCCGAGGGTGTGTCTGAATCCCTCAAACCAAGGCTCTGATACCAACTTGTAACATCCCAATTTTTAAGGCCAAAAATTTCATTTTTATTTACGAGATTCATAACATAGTTTACCAAATATTGCCAATATCATATCAATTTATAAAAATCATAACGTGTCTGAAAACCATGTCATCAAAAGATATAAAAACCAAAGTACAATCTTAGAGATCTCCATGCGGAATCCATATGAGTGTGTGTGTGTGTGTGATGCATTGCTACACTGCCGTCTCCTTCCCCTTAGACGAAGAGGTACCTGAAACCATAATTGAAACTATAAGCACAAAGCTTAGTGTGTTCCCCCATCATACCACATACCATACTATCTTCTGGTCCATCGACAGAAAGGATTTGGCGGTCATTACGCCCCGACTCACCGAGTCATAAAAACAATTCGTCGAGTCCGTCCTTAACCATTAATATATAGTTGATTTAAATGGTTCTTAACACATCAAAACCATAGATCTAGCCTCCTAATGTCCATTTTACACGTAAAGCCTCCAGCTTGGTGCACATGCATGGGATCTTTGGGGCAAAAAGCCATAAAAGATAGTCTACAAGATGTATAGGGTGTTTATGGCAACAAAGTTGGCATCTTTATGCCATAAGGATCCCCAATGGTCCCACATCTAAAGTCATAACCCCATATTGCACTTCACAACCCGAAAATGGCTTAGATGCCCTAAATATACCAAGATCCAAGCCCTAAAGATGATTATTTACATGGAAGATCAAGATATGAGCTTTTTACCTTAAATGAGCTGGAAATGGAACGAAATCTCTGGATCTCCAAGCTCCAACTTGAACTCCCAAGCTCCTTTCCTCTTCTCAAGCTTCACAATCCACCAAAATGCACAAAATGGCCTTAGAACACTCAAACAAGGCTAGGGTTTCAAGGTAATGCCTTCTAGGAGTATAAGGGACAATGGAGGCTGAGATGAGGGAATATAAGTTGTTTAAATAGGGTGCAAACCCTAAATATTAGAGTTTTGTCCAGACAGCTCCTACTCGTCGAGTCGATCTTCCGACTCGTCACGTAGGTCATTAAACCCCCACGTCTAAAATCGATTCTACTCGACGAGTTGGGCCTCCAACTCGCCGAGTCCCAGGCCAAAAGTGATAATTACATGAATAAAATGCATACCAGAAACCATGTGCTACACCTAATTAGTCCCGCCTTACACCTACTAGATTGACATAACAAAATACTTTTTTTTTTCTAATTTTTTCTCTATCCAACAAATTATAGTATTCTTTTATAAGTTTAAACCAAATATTTATTGTGTATGTATAATATTAATTAAATTTAATAACTATAATTAGCATGGGGGCGTTGAGAGGGGGGGGGGGGGGGTTGAGAAAGTAGACAACTGCACATGATCCAATTATTATTATATATATATATATGTCCAGGTTCATTTGAGACCATTCTAATTTTGTGAGACCGTGAGACCAAATCTAAAAATAATTTTAAAATGCAAAATAAATGGAAAAATCCAAAAATTCTTTTTTTAAATATTATTTTCGGAACTTGAATTAACTAAAAAATATATAAAAAAAAATTAAAAAATTCCGTTTTTTTTTTTGAAAAATACGTGAAATATTCTAAATAGAATATTACACTGACATATTCTAAAAAATAATTTTAAAATGCAAAATAAATGGAAAAATCTAAAAATTCTTTTTTTAAATATAATTTTCGGAACTTGAATTAACTAAAAAAAATAAAAAATAAATAAAAAAAATTCTATTTTTTTTGAAAAATACGTGAAATATTCTAAATAGAATATTACACTGTACATATTCTAAAAATAATTTTAAAATGCAAAATAAATGGAAAAATCAAAAAATTCTTTTTTTAAATATTATTTTCGGAATATGAATTAACTAAAAAAAAAATTTAAAAAAATTAAAAAAATAAAAAAATGCGTCTCACGGTCTCACAAAATATAGGTGGTCTCAAATGAACCTAACCCTATATATATATATATATATATATATATATATATATATATATATATATATATATATATATATATATATATATATATATATATATACTAGGTGTGAAACCCATGTATTACATGGGTTTAATTAAAAAAATAAATATAAAATTTTAACAATTTGAAAAATTTGAATTTATAAGAAAAATGAGAAAATTTTGAATTATTAAAATTAATGAGATATACATTACGTATATAAACTTTTTCTAATAAATACTTTACATATATATATATATATATTACCTTATACATTAAATGTGGAATTTTAATTTAATAAAATGAAAAATACAATAAAATGACAAGTGGAAAATAGAAAATTTAAAAATTCTAGAAAATGTCATGTGTCCAAATGAATAAGAAGAGGACACGTGGCAAAAAAAACTTTCATTTATTATAGTATATATATATATATATATATATATATATATATATATATATATATATATATATATATATATATATATATATATATATATATATATATATATATATATATAATTACTAAGACGGACCCTATTAGTTATGTATGCACTGTTTCAATTTATTGTTTACTTTAAACAATTGATCAATAATAAACCATTTATAGCTATATTGTTATTGTTATATTTGAGTCTTATTAATTACAAATAAATTATTATATTACGAAAATATGATACTATTGTTTTTTTTCTAGAATTTGACTGATAAATTTATAAGGATTTACGTTTGATACCTTTTTACAATATTTTATTAATCATTTGATTTGGTGTCGATACAATTTATTATTTTCTTAATAACTTTCTTGAACCCATAATACACGTACGTTTCTCAAAATTTGAATATTTTTGTGAAGAATAACATAACAATCAAGATAAAAATTGAACACTCTTTCCTATTAGATGGACGGTCGTTCAGTCAAATAAATCATGATGATGCTAATTCAATTGCTAGAAATTTGTGTAAGAAATTCTTTTCTTTTGCAATATTTGTATTTAATTAGCATGCAAACTGTGATTTTATTTTTATTTTTGCTCCTTTCCTTTTCTTTGGTTGCACGCCATGGGAAATCTGCTGTTCTCGTGCACATGAATTGTGTAGGAAAGAAAGTTAGTCAAATGTTTCGGCACGCATGCTTATTGTTGCATCTGGAATTTGTTCATAGTAAATCATTGTATAACTAATTCTTTTTTCTTTCTTTTAATTTATAACTCTGGATTTACCATATAGCCCCTTACAAGTTGGATCACAAAAAACATTCTTTTTATATAGAAATTCGATTTTGATACTGTGTGTGTGTTTTTTTTTGTCAATTTTGATACTGTGTTTTCCAATTTGTTACAATTCTGACCACTTGACCGGTTAACCAGGTTACATACTGATGTGGTATGATGACGTGTCAGTTTTAATGACGTGGCATGCTGACATGATATGATGACGTGTCGAAATTGATTTTTTTTTTCCCATAAAAAACACTAAGTTTTTAGTTTTTTTCGATTTTGACACTAAGTTTAATTTTTTATTTCAATTTTAATACTATGTTTTTTTTTTTGTTCCAATCGAACATCTTTTATCAAAATTTGTTCAATTTGTCTATTTTCTATTTGAAACCGTATAAATATATTTTTTTATTACATTTTAAAACGTATGAACATATTTTTTTCGTTTAAAACCCACATTTTTATTTAAATACAATGTGTTTTTTTTTTCAAACATTCAAAGCATTAGTTATATCATGAGAATCACACTAACCATAAGATTCTAATAAGATGTAAAAATTTGATGGGTTGCAAACTTAATATCTGAGTTTTGATCGATTACACGCCTCCAAACCTCTAAACACATTTTAAAGTTGCATATTTAATATAAAATACAATTTTTATATAACTAATACATATTTATATATAAAAATATGGTTTGAGTGTAAAAAAAAAATGTATTTATACAAAACTATGGTTTTTAAATGAAAAAAAAACACATTTATTCGGTTTAAATGTATTAAAAAAATATTTATACGGTTTGACCAGGTAGTTAGAGGGGTCAATATGTAATATTCCAAGAAAGTGGGGTGGTCAATATTCCATTATCCTCAATCTGTTTGATATTGGATTTGGATGGCTGGAATCCATGGTGGGGTTGTTTTAGATTGAGTTAGCCTTTTCATAATTCTTGTCAATATAAATCCCCTCTCTTTTAGTTATACAAAAAGGAAAGAGAGACAAAAAAACATAATCAAACAAAAATTAATGTAAGACTTTGTCATGATCCTTTAAAGATCCTGTGTTCAAATTCATATGTTAGGCTAACAAATATTTAATTTGATCAAATATGATTTTAATATTCTTTCATAAAACCCTTGTGTTTCAAGAAATGAACTTTGGTACTTGGACCTTATACATCTCTGGATTGGATGTATTGAAACACTATTTGCATGACCTTGGTGACAACTAATCACTGTCAAATTTTCGTATATCATATTAGATGAGAGAAAAGACTAGAAACTCGTTTGTCGTAATATCTTGGTTATTATTATTAAAAGAGATATAGTAACTATGATCAAAATTGTGACATATTTATGGCAATTACATTTTATGGTGACATTACATCATTTTGCCATAATATACATTTTTAATCCATGATTACCATTTGAAAACCAACTTGCCTGTATATGAAATGAAACGCAAATGCACAATCCACGCCTTTTAATCTTTTAAAGACTAAGGAAAGCTTCATGCCATTTTCCTTGTCAATTTTGAACAGAAAAATTAAAAAAAAAAAAAAAAAAATTGTACAACCTACCATTTGAATGGAACACAACCCGTTTTAATGCCCACGTGGGCATAATTAATAAGATAACGACAAATATAAACAAAAGTATTATTTAGGCAAATTTTATAAGATTTCGTACAGTAACTAGACTTCCATTACAGGACGAACAAAAAATATATATTAGAATTATTGGTTTCGGTTTATTTATACAAAATGAGTTGCTATTGATTATAAATAATACATAAATTTATATTTAAACAGTTACTATGCAAATGAGCCTTTTGGAGTAATTGGATCCAAAATACGCTAATTGCTATTTCCCTGAAATTGTTATTTCGCTAGTTTTTTGATAATTTTTTAATAAAAATTCAATTGCTCGACAAAAGATATATATATATATATATATATATATATATATATATATATATATATATATATATATATATATATATATATATATATATATATATATATATATATATATATATATATATATATATGGAAAAGTGAGTATACCTTACAGCAGGACATAAACTTAGGTACCTAATTGTCAAAACTACGTAGTTTTGTTTAATTATTTTATTTGATGAAAAAGAAAAATGTTATTTCCTGAAAAAAAAAAGGATACGTTCCAATTTGTTTCCTTATTTTTATGAAAATAGATATCATATCTTCCTTCCTTTTCGATTGCGGCTGTGATCATCATCGTTTTCAAAAAACGATTACCATACGACTTTGCTGCTTGAAATCGGATTCCTAATAAATCACGAAACAAAAAAGGTTCGAGAATTGAATTGGGATTTTGTCATACAACTACTAATCGATTTGGGGATTGAAGAAACAAAATTTCACATAATTCGGATTTCAAAGGGTTAATTCAAGAAATCGAATTGAAGAAATTGCTTCATGCAATCGACCTCCTTCAAAAACTGCAAATACTCTGTTTACGGTAAATCTTGAAATTGGATTCCTAGTAAATAAGGATTTGCTTTTTGAAAAAAAAAAACAATTGCCAAGGCTTTGTTGTTTACTGATTTCAGAATTTTAATTTTGGGATTTTGTTTTTCATGTTCGCAGAATTTTAATCTTGGATATTGCTGTTTCCGGACTTTGAAATTTGTTGCTTTGTCTTATTTGTTCGGAGATTTTAGAGCTAGACATTGCTGTATTTTTAGAGCTGGACATTGTTGTTTTTTTAGAGCTGGACATTGTTGGTTGTTCTGTGTTTTCTGAAAGGTAAATATTCAATGTAATTAATTTTTGTATATTCTTCGTTCTCATTGTGATTTTTAAGTATAATGATTCAATCTTTACTAATAGTAAACAAAATGATGTTAATCTTTTATTTAGAAACATGGACCATGGTCTTGTGTAGGCCATAATGGTTGAAACCGAAGCAAATGATCACGCTATTGAACTACATGTAACTGAAGATATTGACACAAATGATTTCGTAGAAGCAACACGTGAATCTGAAAAAATTAACGATGTTGATGTGAACATTGAGAGTGACGACAATGAAGTTAATGATGAAAGTATATTGGGAAAGGTTTTCGATACCGCGGAAGATGCATATGACTTTTATAATGATTATTCGTTTTTACATGGATTTGGTATACGTAAAAATGACATATTTAAAAGCTTGAAAACAAATGAGCCTTTTCGGAAGATTTATGTATGCAACAAAGAAGGGTTCAAACGGATTAAAAAAAAACAATTCAAGTGAAAATGAGACAAAACGTCGTAGAGATGTTAGAATCGGATGTGAAGCAAGGCTTCGAATTACAATACAGAAGGATAGGAAATGGTTAGTGGACTTGTTTAACGACACACATAATCATGAATTGAGCATGACACCAACGAAGGTGATGAAGCATCGATCTCATAATAAGTTTCACCGTTCCATGGAATGTAAATCTCTTATGGTTGAACTTGGACAATCAGGGTTGAAACCTAGTATGGTTAAAAAGGCTATTAATGCAATGAAAACCTCAAATGAAGCCGATGTTACTTTAAAGCAATGTGCTGATGTCTTATCCGAGCAACGAAAACAACATAAAGGAAAAGAGTTTTATGGACTTATAAAACATTTTCAAGATAAAACATTAGTTGATAATGACCAGTATTTTGTCGTGGATTTGTGCGATGATGGGTGTCCTAAAAACATTTTCTGGGCTGATGGAAGATCACGAGATGCCTATACAAAGTTTGGAGATGTTGTTGTCTTTGATGTCACTTATATGACAAACAAATTCAAGATGCCTTTTGCTCCCTTTACTGGGGTGAATCATCATGGACAGTTTATACTTTTTGGTGGAGCATTACTAGAAAATGAAAAGGAGAAAACATTTGAATGGTTATTTGAGCATTTCCTCAAATGTATGTTTAACAAATATCCAAAAGCAATTATTACTGATCAAGACAAAGCTATGGGAAATTCAATAAAAAGAGTTTTTCCAAACACTCGTCATCGTTTTTGTGAATGGCATATCAAGAAGCATGAACCGGAACACCTCCGCCCTTATGTTTCCCTTTATAGTGATTTTCAACAATCATATAGAGAATGGGTAAATAGTGAAACCATTGAAGAATTTGAAGCCACGTGGGAAGTTATACGTTGCAAATACAAACTAGAAAGTAATTGTTGGATAAGTGACATGTATAATCAACGGATGCATTGGGTTAATGCTTACTTTAAGGATATTTTTTTGGCTGGTATGTCCACAACTGGACGAAGTGAGAGTATTAATTCATTTTTTGATGGATTTGTTAACTCAAGTACTATGTTGAATGAATTTGTAGTACAATATGACAAAGCAGTTGTGTCACGAAGGGCGGCCGAAGAAGATGAAGATTTCAAGACTATGAATTCGAGGCCGGTTCTGTCCTCAGTACATCCAATTGAAGCAAAAGCAGGTGAGTGTTATACCTGAAAGATTTTTGATATTTTTAAAAAAGAATGGATAGAAGCTAATAATAATTTAACTCACGAGACACTAAGCGAAAGTACAGAAGAAAGCAAATATCAAGTTGGGCGACTAGATGTTGATAAAACGTATTGGCGTATTGTTACTTTTGTTATTTGAATCAAGTCAGCATCACATGTTCGTGTGCTAAGTATGAGACACATGGAATTTTATGCAAGCATAGTCTGTATGTGATGAAGAAGAGGCATGTTCAAACACTCCCCAATCATTATATTTTACCTCGGTGGACCCTTAATGCTAGGTACAAGGTAAGTAATGTTAGCATCGGACTCGGAGATATGAATACTGAAAATGAAGTTAGTACTTTCACATTATGGTGTGTCCGTTCAAATTTTAATAAACTAATTGAACAAGCAAGAGACTCCCCTTCGGAGATACAGAAACTTAATACGTTATTGATAAGTCTTTTAAAGGATCAAGTAGTACGAAAGAAATCTATATCTTTTGAGAATGCATCTCAAGGTTCTTGTATGGGAATTTCGCAAGTAGATATGATGCCACAGTTATCTATCCGTGATCCTCTTGGTCCAACTACTACAAAAGGGCGTCCTAAAGTTGCTAGTAGAAAAAAGTCTCCTTTAGAAGCCCCCAAAAAGCGAACGTGCTCTTACTGTCAAGGATTAGGTCATTACGCTAGTAGTTGTTCAAAAAGAAAGGTACTTATAATAATAATAATTACTATTCATGATTTTAGAAGTATGATAATTATAATAACTATTTTTTTTTCATGTATCAGGCAGATGAATCGATACATGAGAAAGAAAAATGAGATGTGTTGTTTTTGTGAGCAAAAGAAAAAGCCATATGCTTCTTCATATATTTGACATTCTTTTTTGATTTATGATGTATGAATAATCTTGATATTTTTTATGTTTCTTAACATTTTTTATGTTTTCGAATGAAAATTGTTGATTAGTTCTGATTTGTCTGTTTAAAATTGATTGTTGGTTGTTATTATGGGATAAAAATGAATGTGTGATGCTAATATTGGTAAACAACGAAAGTATGATGCTATTGCGGGTTAAAAGTGAAAATATACAACCACAATAGGTTAAAAGTTGTATTAGGATGCTAATATGGGTTAAAAATGAAAATATTCAGCCATTATGGTTTAAAAATGAAAATATACAACCATAATGGGTTAATGGTGATATTAGGATGTTAATATGGGTTAAAAATGCAAATATTCGGCCATTATGGGTTAAAAGTGAAAACATACAACCATTGTGGGTTAAAATTGAAATTATACAGCCATAATGGGTTAAAAGTGATATTAAGATGCTAATATAGGTTAAAAGTGAAAATATACAACCATTATGGGTTAAAAGTGAAAATATACAACCATAATGGGTTAAAAGTGATATTAGGATGCTAATATGGGTTAAAAATGAAAATATTCGGTCGTTATGGGTTAAAAGTAAAAATATACAACCATTATGGGTTAAAAGTAAAAGTAGGATGTCATTATGGGTTAACAATAAAAGTAAAAATAAAAGTTGGATGTTGTTATGGGTTAAAAATAAAATTGTATCCATGAACAAAAAAAAAAAAAAAAAGTCAATTTTGTCCCTATTACGCCTAAACAAGCGAACTATTATTTGTGCACACCAACGAATGATACATATTGCATAGACAAATGTGTTTAGTGAGGCTTGTACAAAACACAGTGACTAAATACAACCAAATAGGAAATCTGGAAAAGAATTAAAAATCTGGAAACTAGGAACGTCAACAAAAAACTCAAATTTTATTAAGAAACATATCAATATCCATAAACAAAAAAAATCAAAAAAGTAGTATTACAAACACATTACTTTTACCAATCATATTACCAACAAAACATTAGAAATAAAAACATGAAAGGTAAACTCAAATCTCTAAAAGTAACATTGTTGAGGAAAGTTAAACTTGATAAAATCTTGAACTACAGTTTGGCTTCCTTTCAGTATCATAATTTTTAGCTCCCATTTCAACTGCTAATAGAATTAGAAGATTTAAATTCTTATCTTTGGTACCCTCTTCAGCTTCATTACTGCTCTTTTCATTGTCAGAATACCCTGAATTCAGTTTGTTTTCAAGAGTTTGATGAGAGTTTTCACCATCACTTTAGGGTTGTCATCCAATATCATATTTGTGAAATAATGTTGCTGAAATGGCATTACTGCATTGTTTATGAGTGGTTATCTTCTGAAATAACGCTCCATTTTGGTTTTGTAGTTCCTGGTAAACCTGAAACAAAAAAAAATTAAAAAAAAAATATCAAGAATCGAACAGGACGTGAGATGATGAGATAACATGACTAGACAAAAATTACAACTTTTTTTTACACCAACAAAAAAGGAGGAACAATGTGGGACTGAGGCAGTGTCAGGTTTCTTCTTACCTCTTCCCTAATGTGACTTGATTTTCAGGGAGTATGACTTTGTTCATTTTTGGACACTGAATCGGAGTCCGTGCTTTTGCTTTAAAGTAGTAAACTTGTTCAAAATAATGAAGGAGTGACATGTAATACTTGTGCAAGATAAAAGAAGCCATTGTGAAAAGTCATACAAATGGAGAATCTGAACAAGTTACACGTGGACCAAGGGCACAAAGCGTAAATTCACGTTTTGAGTGATAACACCCTTTCTCATAACAACATATGCTTTTTAAGCCATTTTGAGAAAAAAGTTCACTGGTGCATTTAATCAAACACCTGGTGATCAGATATCTCAGTCTAATGAAATAAGTAAAAAAAAAAAATGGGAATCAATCTAATGTAATCTCACCTGATGTGCAGGTGGAGCAAATTGAAAAACATACAATTAAAAAATGCCTCAATTTGTCACATGATTAATCAGAGTTGAATTCACAATCTTAGTTGGATACAAAGTGGAATTGAACGAATCTGGTTGGATAAAGAGTGGAATTGATGAATTTGTTGGACAAGCAAGCAGCGAGATCGATGGATGTTAAAGAGTACACAAATTCTTGAAATAGTGAGGCCCGATTGAAAGATTCTTCGAACCAACTTGAAGCCACAGGAAGCTCTTTCTATTTTCGATACTGATCAATAATCGAATTTTAAATGTGGCTGAGAATATCCGGATTTCGATGGTGAAGGCTTGCGAAACGGACGACGATGCGAGGTTTGTTTTGGGGTTTTTGGTGAACCCATTCCCAGGAACCATCGTCGTGGACGGGTGAAGATCACGAATATGTTCCTCTTTGAATCTGAGAAATAAAACAAAAACAATGTTTGTGGGGTTAATCAGAAACTCGATGTCTATAAAATAAAAACATAAAGGAAACGACATTGTATTATATATCGGGTACCTAAGCTTATGTCCTGCTGTGAGGTATACTCACTTTTCCCATATATATATATATATATATATATATATATATATATATATATATATATATATATATATATATATATATATATATATATATAGGTTCAAGCAGGGGCGGAACATATACACTATAACTAGAGGGGCCGGATGCCAAATGAGGCGAATACATATTTGTTTTGATTTTTCAAAAGTTAATTTATATTTTTACTAATAAGCTATTATTAGAAATGAGAAACAAAATCATATTTTGCAATTCTTATCTATAAGTTTTGGAAGTCAATTAACATATATTATATTCATCCATATTATTGATTAGTCCCTTTTTATCGATCAAGATTACATGAGTTTCCAAAAGGATACTTATTCTCTAGTAAAACTAAAACCCTAAAAAACACATCAAAATCATCTATATTGAAATTAACAATTAACCCATAAATCACAATAAACACAAAGAATTTAGAATTCAAAAGACCTAATATAATTCAAAATCTTAAAATATCAATAAAATAATTAAATTACATTACAAGTATATATATTATATAAATTTAGCAAATAAGTCATTCTTTCATATAGATACATTTATGTAAAAGAATAAAATCAGAAGTTCTGATGATATTTTTAAATTTTTTCTAACACATTAATCAAGCAAAAAAAAAAAACACCTTTTAATTGCTAATATATTAATATATTAATAGTGGCAAAAACCAAAGCTGACAACAAGAAAGGCTTTTAACCTTTTATCTTTTACCTTCTACATCTCCAGAGCATTTTAAATAAGCAAAAAAACACATTCAAATATAGATGCAAAAGCAAAACGAAAATGTTAGAGAGAGAGAGAGTCTGAGTAATGCACATACAGTGATGACGAGATCTCATAGTCGAAATGGGCGAGTGAGGAGCTCAGTCAGACACACACACATGGGCGTGGTGGAGCAAAGATTTCCGGCAGAAACCCGAGCCATCTCTAAAGAGACGACTGTAGATCGGAGAGGCGCGACTAGGGTTTTTTGGTTTTTACCTTGAAGCTTTGTTTTCTATAAAAGTTTAGATCGAAGAGAATCTGTGGGATTTTATTTTGAATAAGATGAGTTTAAATGAGGATTAGGATTTGTTAAGTTTTGATTTTTAGATTTAAATTACTTATTTTTGTAAGTTTTATCGGATTAAAAAACTTTTAATATTTCCTCTCAAAACTAGGAGTATAATCTTATATTTCAAAACTAGAAATATAATATTATATTTCACCTAAAAACTAGAGAAATATTTTCAGTGATATCATGTTCTAGTAGTACATCTTCTTTGCCTCCGTGACCCCTTAAGGCGTCCGCCACTGAGTTCAAGTTTATTTGAAACTATTCTAATTTTGTGAGATCGTAAAACCAAATCTAAAAGTAATTTTAAAATGCAAAATAAATAGAAAAATCTAAAAATTCTTTTTTTAAATATTATTTTCGGAACTTGAACTAACTAAAAATAAATAAATAAAAAAATCCCGTTTTTTTTTGAAAAATACGTGAAATATTCTAATAGAATATTACACTGACATATTCTAAAAAATAATTTTAAAATGCAAAATAAATGGAAAAATCTAAAAATTCTTTTTTTAAATATTATTTTCGGAACTTGAATTAACTAAAAAAATAAAAAAAAAAATCCCGTTTTTTTTTTTGAAAAATACGTGAAATATTCTAATACAATATTACACTGTACATATTCTAAAAAAATAATTTTAAAATGCAAAATAAATGGAAAAAATCCCAAAATTCTTTTTTTAAATATTATTTTCGGAACTTGAATTAATTAAGAAAAAATAAAAAAATTAGGTCGTCTCATATATATATATATATATATATATATATATATATATATATATATATATATATATATATATATAGTCAAGATCAAATAAGAAGTAAATTTTAGGTAAGAAGGTAAGATTTTTTTTTTCTACATATTTTTTTCGCAAACAAACAAAATGAATCATTTTGTAATTCACAAGAAAAGATTCTCAAAAAAACATCACGATGATTCATTTATACAATGATTTTGTTGTTATTCACTAAAATTATCATAAAAATAAATTTTTTCTTAATTACTTAAAAATTAATCATAAAGATGTTTTTTTTGGGAATTTTTTTCTTGTGAATCATCTTACAAATGAATCATCTAGTGATTCATTTATTTTGTTCGTCAAAAATATATGTAGAAAAAAAGTTCTTACCTTCCTACCAAAAAAAATTTCTTACCGGATATATATATATATATATATATATATATATATATATATATATATATATATATATATATATATATATATATATATATATATATATTGACACACCCAACTAGGGGTGTAAGTGAGCCGAGCTACTCGGGATCGATTCGTTAAAAGCTCGACTCGAGATCGAATTAAACGAGCCCGAGCCGAGCTCGAGCCTAAATATGAGGCTCGTTTATTAAATGAGCTCGAGCCGAGCTTCAATTAATGGGCTCGCGAGCCTAAACGAGCTTAAACGAGCCTCTATATATATATATATATATATATATATATATATATACACACACACACACACACACACATACATACATACACACACACACACACATATATATATATATATATATATATATATATATATACACACACACACACACACACATAGAGGCTCGTTTAGGCTCGCGAGCCCACTAAATTATTCATGAGCCGAGCTCGAGCTTCATATTAAGGCTCGAATCGAGCTCGAGCTTCCTCAAATTAAACGAGCCGAGCTCGAGCTTTGTCAGGCTCGGGCTCGGCTCGGCTCGTTTACACCCCTACACCCGACACATCCTCACGGGTCACGGCCGGCCTTGGTTGGAATACTTACAATTTTATATCCTGTTTCATATTAAATAATGTAATCATATAACCTTGTAGGCTGTAGCTTGTTTCACGGTTAGGAAAGGATATTTTTATTATTTTATATGTTACAGGAATAGTCCCCCACTTTTTGCCACCCCCACTACAAAAAAGTTCTAAAAAGGTTGTTAAATTTCTCTTACGAAAAAAAAGTCATTTTTCATTGTGTACAAATATATGTATATATTAGATTATATGTAGTAAGCATTGGGTATAAAATAATTTTTTATTAATATAATTGAACAGACTTCTTAAAGTATAAGATTTTAATTAAAATCATTCTTTTAAAAATAATATTATAATGAATATAACTTTTAACGTTTAAGTTTTAACAAGGGAAAAAAATTAAAAGCACACTATTATAATACAAATAATTCAAAATAAGATACTACAAATCCGTAATACACAAATGAGTGTTTTATATCATATTTTGTAAGCAACATGTTTTTTAACTTATCGACACCATAAACCAAATGACTTTGGTTATCATTAGTTTTCCAACTTGATTTCAACAGTTTCTAGCTTGGGTAGGAAGAACTCATGCAAAAGAAAAGAAAAAACTCCAATTAGAAAAAATAACATTATTTTATAAAAAGAGTCTCCGTCTTCTTTTGCCACCCCCACTCCATAAAAGTGTTCGAAAGAAAAGATGGTTGATTTTCTGATTGACAAAAGTTTCTAACAATCCATTGTTACTGATATATTATTGTTGGTTGCATGAATTTATTAGATATTTGTAATATATTATTTATTTTCCGCTTATACATTTCATTTGTCTAAACAAAAAAGAAGCATTTTCTAACACTAAAAAGAAATCAAAAATATTTGTACAGATTTTTAACATATATTTAAAAATAAGACGATATAATGATACTTTATTAAACCTTAAGAACACAACTATTTAATTATTTAATTAAGAGAAGTTACTTGTACATAATATTTTTATCCATGCACAACATTCATATGCATTTTATGCATATCTACAACCCCTTTAAATCATAAATTAATCGTAAATTCTTTGTATGTAGATAAAAAGTGTTATGTAAACATCACTTCCCATTGAATAGTAAATTTATCCCAATACAACGAACTACTAAGGTGTTATTTAGATTTATTTATTTCCATGGTCTAATAAAACATGTTTAGAAACTAGAATTGAGATTATCGGATAATTATTTTTAGATTATGAAAGATTTAAACTGTGAATATGCAGTTTATTATTTATGCTTAACCATTCATCTATTTATGTATGAACATGTTTGTGCAAAAAAGTTAACAAACACATACAAACTTATTTTGTAAACAAAAGAGAATATACATAAACATATGTTTCTTATATGTTCCTTCATATGTACATTTAAACTTAAACATATAAAAAGAAAAACAAACATCGTTCATGTTTGTTGGTTCATTTACAATCTTAATTGTTTGATATCTCAACAATGACCAAATCCATTTAAAATTCTATTGTCAATCCCAGCATCTGAACAAACCCATGCGGTCAATTCATCATTCACACTCTGGAGTGATGGTTTACTACTACTCTTGCCCTACTAACAGTAGCAATTGGTTCAAGCCTTCCAACAATCAACTAACATCCGTCCTAAGCGACACACGTGCTACTGAATTCTGACTTCGTTGTCCCAAAAGGGGACATCCAGCTTCCATAAGGTCTTTTCTTAAAAGCTCCTGAGGTGCAGACCCCACTCACAATTTTTGAAGACATGAACCTGGAAACGGATCCTTTGCACCCACAGTCTGACCAGTCCTTTACACTCCACAATTATCTTGAATCCCAATGACTCAACTGTAACATCCCAATTTTCAAGACCAAAATTTTTATTTTTAGTTTAATAATTCATAAAACCAACAGTAATAAAACATCCATAAAACATCCCATGTCCAAACCAAAATGTCAATAATCAAAACATGTTATCATAAGACAATATCAGAGTGCAATCCCAAATATCTCATGTGCGGAAAACATAGTGTGATGCGCTGCGATGGATCCGACTCCTTTCCTTTGAAAACGAGGTACCTGAAACCAAAACTGAAAATTGTAAACACGAAGCTTAGTGAGTCCCCCCCCCCCCCCCCCCCCCCATCATACCACATAAGGCATGTCCATTGGTATCTTTCAACCGGTATCTAGCTGGCGTGACTGGGAGCTGGTCTCCCCTTCGGTATCTTACAATCGATAGTCAGGAGTTAACCTCCCCTACGGTATCTTACAACCGATAAACATGAGCTAACCTCCCATTCAGTCTCTTTCAACCGCTAGCCGTGAGCTAACCTCCCCTTCGGTATATTTCAACCGGTAACTGTGGACTATTTCACCCCTACCACTACCACATAATAACATATCATGAACATATATCTAGGCTTGCATGTGTGCTGTCTACCCCTTCGGTAACTTGGGATTGCCTCTACTAGTACTAACACATTTAGCATCCTAGCACATAATCATAACAGATAGCAACATACCAGATAATTATCACAAAGACAATCATCTTTAATATAATCTCTTACTAGTGGGTCGACCTTGGTGCCTCAGACTCACTTCTATTGGAAGGCAACTCACCTCAGTGTCGTGAAGTATCTGAACTGTCCTCGGTGCTGGGATCAACTCCTCTCATACTCCTCAACTCCTACACATAACAACCTTCCTTAATTACCATTTCATACTCATAACCATTTCAAGGGTCAACTTAGGTCAAAGTCAAAGTCAAGGTCAGCACCCTGGTCAAAGTCAACTCTAGGTCAAAGTCAACATCTGGTTGACTCAACTCGCCAAGTTGACCCAACAACTCGCCGAGTTCCATAATCCTTAGAACTCTAAAACTTCGACCCTACTCGTCGAGTCTTCCAAGAGCTCGCCAAGTTCTGCTTTAAACAATGTCGGGACCTTCTACAACTGACTCATCGAGTTCAACCATGAACTTGTCGAGTCCTTCATCATGCATGATGACACATCTAGTCCTGGACTCGCCAAGTTCTCCATGAACTCGTCGAGTTCTTCTTCGTACAGTTGGGACTTAGTCTTGAACTCGCCGAGTTTTGTTCTTGAGCTCGCTGAGTTGCATGATCTTCAGGTCCACAATGAACCCAACTGGCTGAGTGTTCTTCCAACTCAACACATTGTCCATTAACAGAAGAGGTTTGGGGGAAACTGTGACCCGACTCGCCGAGTCGTATGAGCGGCTCGCCAATTCCCTTCATATCCAAAACTATTCAGTCGATTTCAGTTGGTCTTAATGCATCCACAATATAGATCTGACCTCCTAGGTTCGATACAACACGTAAAGTTACAAACTTTATGTGCATGCATGGGTGTTATGAAGCTAGAACACCAAAACTGATCCATAAAGGAGTCCTAATGCATGGGATCGAGCCATAACTCAATACAGATGGTAACTTTGAGCTTCCTAAGCTCAAATGTTCCCACATCTGAAGTCATTACTCTAATATATACTCAAATCTGAAAGTGACTTAGAAATGGCCTAAAATGACAATATGCAAGCCCTAAAGAAGATCTAAGTGCATAATGATCAAGGTTGGAACTTTCTTACCATGAAATGATGAGGAGTGCAAGAGGTTTCTGGATCTACTAGTCTCTTCTTGTATTCCCAAGGCTTCTCCTTCTTTTTCAAGATTCCAAGCACTTAAGAACACTCATAAATGGCTCACAAACTCATGGAAGGCACTAGGGTTTTATGGATTAGGGTTTGGGCAGGGTAGGCTGGAAATGAGGCTAATGGGAGGAGAATAAGATGCTTAAATAGGGAACAAGAGCCTGAATTTAGGGTTTCCCAAACCCAGACCAACTCACCGAGTTGGTCTTCCAACTCGTCGAGTAGGTCACTTAACCCATGTCACAAAACTCGCTCCTACTCATCGTGTCATCCCCCCTGGACTCTACGAGTAGACCTCTTGACTTAGGGTTTTTCATTCCTTAATTGGCCTTCTGGATTCTGGGTGTTACACCAACGAACTTGCACTACAACCCCTCTGATCCATCGTGCTAATCCTACATGTCGATCCGACCGCTGATCTCCCAAGTAGAATCCGTAATCTTCCTTTAAGTAGGGCTCTCGGTATGCAGTATGGCGTATGAAGATTCTCAAGACCATCATGTAGAAAACTCAATTTCTAGGTGGAGACTTAGATAGATCACACATAGCGTCTCTGAAACATCCCAAAAATACAAGCCAACAATTTCGTCTTAATTAAGTTATTACATAAAACCATAAGTATAAAAACATTCAAAATAATATCTCATGTCAAAACCAAAGTGTCAATAATCAAAACATAGTATCATAAAACCATATCAGAGTGTAACCCAAAGATCTCGTGTGCGGAAAACATGGTGTGATGCGCTACGATTAAGCTGACTCATTTCCTTTGAAAAATAAGTACCTGAAACCAAAACTGAAAACTATAAGCACGAAGCTTAGTGAGTTCCACCGTCGTACCACATAATATACAAATCACATACTACCAGGCATATCTGGGTGCCCGGCCTACCCTGTCAGGTATATGTGGGTGCCCGACCTACCCTCTGGTGTATCTCAACCGGTTACGGGGACTATTTCACCCCTACTGCTACCACATAATAACATAACAAAATCATAAACATGTTATCTAGCATAACTGGATTCTAGGCTACCCCTTTGGCCCTATCGACCGGTAGCCGGGGACTATTCCCCTTTACTATTACTATCACATAATGTCATATCATACTAGCACATAAAACATAACAGGTAGTGTCATACAAAATAATTATCACACAAACAATTATCTATTACAAACTCCTACTGGTGGGACGACATTATGGCCTTAGACCCACTTCTAATGGAAGGTAACTCACCTCGAATGTAGAAGCTTCCCGAAGAAATCCTTGTTGCTGCCCTGTCCACTTCCCGAGCTTTTAATACCAATCAATATACCTAATTAGCAATTGGTTCCTATACCAAAATCCTTAATCCATGCATGGGGTAAAATGAACATTCTACCCATGGCCCAGTATGATCCGGAACTAAGGCCATAACCCGAACAAAATCCCAACACCATAATGTCCATAATCCAGTCAATGGCCCAATTTTCTAAATTGGGCCCAAACCTCTATGTGATTCTTTCCATGAGGCCCAATCATTCTTTCAAGTCTAATACACTGCATATTCTGATGGCCCAATAATAATCCAAACACTTCAACCCAAAATGCTAAAAAAATCACTCGTGGCCCGATCCATGGCCTAATTTTCCAAATTGGGCCCAAGACCATAGTGGTCTCCAGAAATAAAATATCAACCCAAAACCTGATGGCCCAACAGCACCCAAGACAAAAAGCCCAGAAGATGACCCAAACTGAAGCCCAAAACCCAAAATCCCATTCTGCTGAGTACGCAGGGCCTACTCAGCTTGTACGCTAAGTGTACTGGCTTAAGGGCTTGTACACTGCGCGTGCAGGCTTGTGCGACCAAAGTAGTCCTCCTGTTGACCAACTCTCAATCCTAGCTCTTAATCTATTAAGCCAAGACGTCCAAAACCTCAAAATGGCTTAATATAAGTGACTTGACCCATAAAGTCGAATGCTTTAAGCCTGTGTATGGCTTAATGAATCCCAAACACCAAGTATGAATTCCAAAAGGTCAAAATCACTCTCAAAATGTCTTAGAACTTCTTATTACTTTAAGACCTCAGTCCAAACTTCCAGATCTAATTTCAAGGGACTTCTTAAGTCATAAGGTTTCCAAACTTTATGACTTAGCATAACTTAATGGGGCCTAAATCTAAAACCTAAGTTCCAAACTTCATCAAATGACTACCAAATCATGCATGGAAGGTTTATACCTCGCAAGATCTAAACTTTATGACTCCATAACCTCAGTAAGGACCGAATAAGAGGCTCAAAGGTCCTGGAGTAACTTCTACTCATAAGAACCACCTCGAAGGGACCAAAACCATAACAATGTACCACTTATCTAGATCTACATGAAAAAGTTGTTAAGGTTGAGACTTTATACCTTCAGAAGATACATCTAGGTGCACAAAGCTTGGATCCAAAAGCTCCAAGTCAAACAATGACTCTTAAATAAGTTCCTTCTTCCTCTTCTAGCACCAAAACACATCAAAAATCACTTTGAAGCTCTACAATCACTCAAATGGGTCTAAGGGTGATTTATAGGGTTTGGAGGGATGGGGGCTAAAGGTTTTAGGGTTAGGTTATGAGATAAAGAGCTTAACTAGGGTCCAAGACCCAAAAATAGGTTTCTGATCTGACTGGCGTACGCCCAACGTAATTGTGGTAATCCCAGCGTACTCCAAAGAACATCCGTGACCATCCTAGTCAGTATGCCCAATGTATTGCCTTTTTCACTAGTCCACCCAGCGTACTCTTTGTGTACGCCCAACGTACTCGGCTAAACCTAAAATCACTAAACTTCTGAAGGCCATAACTTCTTCGTTATAAATCCGTTTTCGACGATCCTTATATCCATGGAAACGTAACAAGAAGACCTACACTTCTATCAACTATTATCTTCCTAAATACCTTTCGAACAAATGTCCATTTTCCACAAAATCCCAAAATAACACTTTATTGAAATACTCCTGGGCTCCAAAACACAAACTGAGCGCTTCTAATGCATCACTCGCACCCAAAATGACCCAGATCTTACCCTTTTTCTAAAGCCAAAATCCTTATGATGACCGTCCTTCGGGCCACAGCCTCAGACTAGGAGTCAATTCAGAATAGGGCATTTCAGTCTCACACACAAACATAAAATCATAAAAACATTTCATAAGTGCATGAAGGAAGTGATTACAACACATACATGTGATGTCAGCTGATGGAACTCGGATCCCCTCGGCCTGGGACTGCAATGCTCAACTCCCCCCATAGGAATCTCCATCCTGTCCTTGCGAACATTAGTAACCCTTATAACAAATGGAGCAGATTCCTTCATTCCTCCTCTTATCAACTTCGGACAATCGGTCTTCTTGTGGTCCACTTGGTTGCAGTGAAAACATATCAAAACCGATTCTCAAGGGTAATCCTTACTAAAATGACCATGTAGCCTCCCACATTGGTCCTCCCACACTTTGTACAACAGTCCCGACCTTGCTGGCCTCCCAAACACAAATCTTGAGTCCTGGGCCTCTTCGCCTGGCCCACTGCAGTCTGAATATGTTATGTCTTCCTCTTCCCAAGGTGCTCCCGATTAGTCTCCCAATCACGGGCTCCATTAATCACATCATTCAGGGTCTTGCACCCTAACATGCTCACAAACTCCATTGCCAATGGCAGCACTACGATAGCTAGCGCATCCTCCGCCCTAGACCAGGTCAAAAACTCTTCCCAAGACATAGTCTCCAACTCAGTAAGCTAATAGATTATGCAATCAATTCCCAACAACTCCTTGCCACATGATTCAAGAGATCCAAGGCAAATTGAACCTTGGCTCCTATGGGATAGGGACTATCCCATAGGAGATCCAAGGCAAAGACACCTTCCAACTCCTTAATCCATCGCGAACTCAGAACTGTGGCAGTCCTCCCACCAATTGGCTCATCAATAGAGCCTGAACCAAAAACTGAACCTTCTCCATGCATGCTCATCACCATTCTGGAAAGCAATCATACACATGATAAAAACATACCCAAATAATCTTCATCTCACCGGCTTCCTAGATTCTTTGTGACTCTCCTCAAGTTGAGTGTCGATCATGTGCTTTCAGTAGTTTGGGCCCAATAGTACCTTCCACACATATCCATACTTTTCTTAAGAATCATCCAGAATCCTTCAAGTCACATTCTCAACTGATACTCCAAATACCCACTAAGCAGTGCAACCAACCCACTAAAGCGCTTCCTAGGATTTCCTAGGTTTCTGATCTCACCCTGCCATCAATTGCTGAAGAACTCCCAATAATGTCAATTATGTACTTCATGAATACAATCACATGCAAGAAAGCTTAGATAATCCTTCGAGTAAAAGACTCATCCCTACAATGGTTGGACTCAAACAAGAGCTGCACAATATGGTCAAATCAATCACTCTGATATTATTTAACATGTTCAACATGCGACTTAACATATTCACTTAATAGTCAATTCACATCATCAAGAGTCCCACATACCACAAAGCAAGTAGCATTCGAGCAATAACACTCCAAACCACAATCCAAAGAGAGGACATCCCCAAGCTCATTTACTACCAGTAAAGATTTCGAATCTAAATCATCATTCAATTCCTCTTAGGCTACAAGGCATCACATATCAGGCCAATCCATACAATAATTTGAAATCCATACTAGCATACAACTCAAAATATCAAACATCAGGTATATAAAGACATCTCTCCTAGCATGAAATCCTGAACGGATCCTTAGCCCTAATCTAGCATGCAATTCACATAACATACACCATAACAAACATGTATGTGTATTCTGAGAATCACTTACTTGTGCTCGGCTGATTGCACACACTACCCCATTCTTTTATTAGAATAC
Organism: Lactuca saligna; assembly: GCF_052625555.1. NCBI lineage: Eukaryota > Viridiplantae > Streptophyta > Magnoliopsida > Asterales > Asteraceae > Lactuca > Lactuca saligna. The sequence goes on along the minus strand of NC_136424.1, from coordinate 88,545,693 downwards.
CCTTTATTAAAACATTTATTTTATGAAAAATGTACCAAAACCTCAGTTTGAGTTTGGACACACCCAAGAGTATGCTTGGATCCCTCAAACCATTGCTCTGATTAGGGATGAGCAAAAGGACCGAACCGGCAGAAACCGGCTCGACCCAGACCAGAACCGAGAACCAACTTCGACCAAAATCAAGAACCGAACCGGCCCGACGGTTCTACCGGTTCCAGTTCCGGGTCCGGTTTTTGCCGGTTTTACGATTTTCGGAACCGGTCTTCAACAAATAGCAACGTAAATGCGTTAATACACTTTTGGTCTAAGATGTACGTTTAATCTGTTTTGAGTAGCAGCGCATTTAGTGTGCTATGAACATTTTATGATGTGGCCATTTGCTTTTCTTTTTTGTGCAAGTTTTCATCCATTTGTTTTTCTTTTTTACGTTTAATTTTTCATGCCTACGTTTAACATGTTTAGATTTGAATTCATGTGAAAAGTTGTCGAGTGGCCCATACACTATTAATTTTTTATGAGTTTCAAGTCCATGGAATCTTGAACCAGATCATGATATTTACATGAATGTAAAGACAAAATACTAAACGTTTAAATATGAAACTAATAGTTATTATAAGGTTGAATTGCTTCGATAAGAACATGCCCATGCACTATTATAATATTGAGTCGGCCCGGTTCCCGGTTTTGGGCCGGTTCCAAGGGCTGGTTCTTACTGGATCCCGGTTCCAAAAATTCACAAAATTATAGTACCGGTCCCGGCCCGACCGGTTCCATCGGGTTCCGGTTTCGGTATTGGTTCCGGTTCTGGGACCGATTCCGGCCGGTTCCCCGGTCCATTTGCTCATCCCTAGCTCTAATATCAACTTGTAACATTTTTCAAACTCATTTGAATTATATGATAATTATCAAAACAGTTAGGAGTATATCACATTAACATATTATCAAAGTACAAAATCCTAAAATCACGTGATGCGGAAAATCATAGGTGGATGCAGTGTGATCAGGTCGGGCCCTTCGCTTTCGAGTTGGAAGTACCTGAAAGATAAACTGAAAACCGTAAGCGCAAAGCTTAGTGAGTTCCCCTAAAATACCCCATACCATACATATAAACAGTCAAAAACATAGTGGGTCTATTTCACCCCCTTCGGTATCTTTCAACCGGTATTGGGTCTTTTTCACCCCTTCGGTATCTTTCAACCGATATTGGTTCTATTTCACCCCTTTCGATATCTTTCAACTGGTATTTGGTATATTTCAGCTGATGGAACTTTAATCCTGTTGACCTAGGACTGAAATGCTCGACTCCTTGCCACAAGAACCTCCAGCTTGTCCTTGCGACTATCACTAATCCTCAGAGTGGCTGGAGCAGGTGCCCTACTCTTCGCCATAGGCATGGCTTCCCGACCCTGGCAGCCGTCAGTAATCCAATAAGTTGTAGGAGTGGTTGCTAATACTGGTTCTGCTGCAGCTAAACTCAAACAATGAGCCTTCTTATGGCCCCTATGATTGCAATGGAAGCAAATTAGATCAAATACCAGAGTGGTGGTGGTGGCAGCAGTATAATCCCTGCTAATATGACCAGTCTGGCCACACTTGAAGCAGCCAAAACCATCCACTATGTACGCCCCTTCGTGCACCTTGCTGCACTTGCCACAACAACTATCACCCTAATGGACTCTCGGTCTAGAATCATATACCTTGGGCCTCTTTCATGAACCCTCAAAACTCGACACATACTCAGGTTTCCTCTTATTCTTCATCTCCAGGTCAATCTCCCTCTCCCTAGCTCGAGCGATCATATCCTCCAGCGTCTTACAGTTGGATCGGCTCACAAACTGCCCAATTCCACTCCTCAACATCTCATGATATTGGGCCTTCTTCATCTCCTCGTCTGTGACATACTGTGGAACCAGAAGCGCCTTATCCCTGAACATAACAATGATCTTATCCACCGTCTCAGTAGTCTGGTGGAGATCCTGGAACTCCCACGCCAGATGTTGCACCTCAATCACCGGTCTAAACTCAGCTCGGAATCTAGTCGAAAAATTATCAACCCAGGCCATCGAATCAACTTCGTCATCACCTACAACACGCCCTAACTCCTCTCACCAATCACATGCCCTATCCTTCAAGAGGCAGGAAGCTACTCTGACATTGTCCCCCTAGGGACATCGGATGGTACAGAAGGCATTAACAACATCTGCTAACCACATGCTGCTCGCAATGGGTCCCTCGCCCTGTGATAATCTGGTGTTCCACATGCCCAGAACTACCTGAAAGTCAGAGAATGCGTCCCGACCAAAGCCACTATCTTAGCGCGAAAGGCGCTCAACCGCTCATCAAGAATGTCCAGAATAACCTCCTTGATTGTGCCAAATATCATAGGAGTCTTCCCAAGGATACTGTACAGAATCTTAGATGAGATGAACTCTCTCGTTTGGTCATCAAGCTGCCCGACTCCAGAACCTGAGCCTGAACCCTCCCTAATACCGGAACTGTCGACTGGTCTGCCTCTCTATACCACAACACTAGAAATAGACCAATACATACCATCAAGATACACATTGAAATATAAACATCGGGGAATCACAACTCCACAAGCTCCCTAGCTTCATCGCAATCCTCCTTTAATCGAGTACGGATCCTCTACTTCCAGTAGTATGGGCCCATGCTACCTTCCACATCTATCTGTATTTTCCTCAAGAAGTGCCTTAACTCAACCAAGTTACTTTATATCCAACAATTCCCCTAAAAAATAAGGCTCCCAACACTAGATCTTATCCTAGAAACCAAGTTAGATGAATGCCTCTTGATGTAGTTTGTAGTTTTTGGCCTTAGAAAGCTTTAGCACCTCAAGTGTGATGCCTCTAATGTGTCGCAAACACCAAATGCAAAAGAGGCTTGAAAGAGTGGGATAGTTAGCTCAAAATCTATTATCACTCTCTTAGAATGAAGTGGCAACCGATTTTAGGGCTATGGGGTTGCTTTTATAGTGTTACAAAGGCTAGGGTGTCATCCATTCAAAACCTAATTCACCATGACCCTTCATATTTCTTAGGCTCCATGGGTTAAAACTCCATGGACTGTCATATTGGTTTAGCCCATCCTAATCAACCATGGATCATTGGCCCACACTATAAGAATCATTGATTTACTTAATCAGTCCCCGTATATTTAATCAATCTCTTTTGATCACTAAATTAATTCCAAATTAATTCTTGATCAATACTAATTAAATAATATGATTTCTCAAATAATATATTATACTTATAATATATTAATAAATAAAAAATAACCTTTCTCTCAAAAGTCCATCCTATCAAATTGCTCTGGTGAAGGTAACCCAAAAGGACCATGCTACAATTGGGTCAAGTACATACCAATTATAGTTATGGGCTTAGACACCTAGTCGAATAGTTCATACATCCTAGAAAATAAGTATATCAAACATCATGAAAATCAGAGTGTGTCCCAAAAGTAAAATCCATATAGTGTGTGCGATGCAGTCAATCCAAGCTCTTCCCCTTGCAACCGGAAGTACCTGACACATAAGCTAAAAACCGTAAGCACAAAGCTTAGTGAGTTCCCCAAAATACCGCATACCATTAATACAAATAAACATATAATGGGCCCCATGCTGTCTTCGGACCCCAACCCAACATCGAGCCCCGTTCGGTAATAGATCGGGCCATGCCCAACATAAATATAACATATATCATTTAACAACAAGCACATGAAATAACCACAAAGATACATAGCATACAAGTGGTGATCGAGCCCTAGCCCGATATGCATATAAACATATAATACATGTAAAAGTCATGTAGATAACTAGCATACTAACATAGCATAAACATGGGTTGACATTGGTGCCTTCGACCTGATAAACCCGGTGAGGAAACTCCCCTCGAAAAGCTGAATGAAACAAATGGTCCATGATTGCTGGTCCTACACCTCCCCAAGCTATCAATTATCAAATAAAACCAATTAACAATTGGGATCTAAATCATAACCAAAAATCCCTACTTGGGGTAAAATACCATTTTACCCCTAACCTTGATTGGTCTAAGAATGAAGCCCATAATGACAATCTAATAGGCCCAAAAGTCAGACAATCCATCAAGTCCTAAATATGGCCCAATCTCCAATTGGGCCTAAATCCCTTCTCATGGGCCCTAGCTCAAGGGTGAATAATGCTCCTGGCCCAAAAACTTCCAAAATTAGATTGTCCAACTAATCCATATCCTTCTAAGCCCAAACAAGGCCCAACCCTAAAGTCCAACATCGAATGGCCACCTGACTGAGTACGCAGGGCGTACTCATCTTGTACGTTAAGCGTACTGGCTCGAAGCCTTGTACACTACGCTTACTGGCTTCTACGTCCAACGTACTCAACCAAATCATCCACCATCTACTTTAAGCACTCAACTCGCTAAGAATTCACCCCAAAGTGCAGATCTAACCTCCTCAAGTGAAATATCATGTAAAGTTCCTAACTTTCGTCCATGCATGACCATAAGAAGCTCTAAATCTCAAAAAGGACTTAATGAAGGCATGAGGCCCCTAAACTCCATAAAGTTGGCACCTATATGCCTAAGGATCCCATGAAGACCTTAGAGCTGAGAGAATACCCCATTGGGATGTCCTAATCCCAACATCCATACAAACGATGGCCAAAAGATAACTATTTAACCCAAAAAGAGATCTAAGCATCTAGAAACCAAGATAAGAACTTGATACCTCAAAATTCTTGCAAAATGAGTAGTGGTTTTGGATCCAAGACTTCCTTCTAAAAAAATAGAAAGTTCAAGATCTTCTAACTCCTTCACAATGAACAAAATGAACACCAAGCTCTCTTCAAAAGCTCAAATGCTTGACAATGGAGGCTACAACTCGTTTTGGGGTTTTGGAGGCTTTAGATGCTGGTAAAGAGGCTAGCCCCCAAAGATAAGGATGCTTAAATATGTTGCAACACCCCCAATTAGGGTTTTGTTAAAGTCTACGTATGCCTAACATACGCATGAGTACGCCCATCGTACGCGACCTAAGTCCCATCTTGCCACCAACCTAGTACGCCCCACATACTACTTCAGAGACCAAAATAAAATTATTGAATACTCAAGGATCACAAGGCACATACTAGGGCACAAGTGTTACAATTCCTTCCTAAACCGGGTCACAAACTCTTCCCAAGACATAGTCTCTAACTCAATAAGCATAATAGATTGTGCAATCAATTCCCAAAAACTCATTGCCACATGATTCAAGTGATCCAAGGCAAACCAAACCTTGGCTCCTATGGGATAGGGACTATTGCGGAAGACACCTTCCATCTCTTCAATCCATCGCGAACTCAGAACCATGGCAGTCCTCCCACCAATTGACTCATCAACAGAGCCTAAACCAAAACATGAACCTTCTACATGCGGGTTCATCACCATTCTGGAAAGCAATCATACACACGATCAAAACATACCCAAATAATCTTCATCCCACCGGCTTCCTAGATTCTTTGTGACTCTCCTCAATTCGCGTGTTGATCATGTGCTTTCAGTAGTTTGGGCCCAATAGTACTTTCCACACGTATCCATACTTTTCTCAAGAATCATCCAGAATCCTTCAAGTCACCTTCTCAACTGATACTCCAAATACCCGCTAAGCAGTGCAACCAACCCACTAAAGCGCTTCCTAGGATTTCCTAGGTTCCTGATCTCACCCTACCATCAATTGCTGAAGAACTCCCAATAATGTCAATTATGTACTTCATGAATACAATCACATGCAAGAAAGCTTAGATAATCCTTCGAGTAAAAGACTCATCCCTACAATGTTGGACTCAGACAAGAGTTGCACAATAGGGTCAAATCAATCACTCTGATATTATTTAACATGTGCAACATGCGACTTAACATATTCACTTATTAGTCAATTCACATCATCAAGAGTCCCACATAGCACAAAGAAAGTAGCATTCGAGCAATAACAATCCAAACCACAATCTAAAGAGAGGACATCTCAAGCTCATTTACTACCAGTAAACATTTCGAATCTAAAACATCATTCAATTCCTCTTAGGCTACAAGGCATCACGTATCAAGCTAATCCATATAATCATCTAAAATCCATAATAGCATGAAACTCAAAATCTCAAGCAAAAGGCATATAAAGAAATCTCTCTTAGCATGAAATCTTGAGCGGATCCTTAGCCCTAATCTAGCATTCAATTCACATAGCATATAATGTAACAAACATGTGTGCGTATTCTGGGAATCACTTACTTGAGCTCACATGATTGCACACAACACCCCTTTCTTTTATTAGAATTTTTTTATTAAAACGTTTATGTTATGAAAGATTTACCAAACCCTCAGTTTGAGTTCAGACATACCCAAGAGTATGCCCGAATCCCTCAAACCATGGCTCTAATACCAACTTGTAACATCTAAAAAAATCCAGATAAAATTTTTATTTTTCAAACTCATTTCAATCATATCAAAATAGTCAGGAGTAGATCATAGTAACATATTATCATAGTACAAAATCCTAAAATCACATGATGCGGAAAATCATAGGTGGATATTGTGCGATCAGGACAGACCCTTCCCTTTCGAGCTGGAATTACCTGAAACATAAACTGAAAATTGTAAGCATAAAGCTAAGTGAGTTCCTCTAAAATACCCCATACCATACATATAAACAGTCAAAAACATATTGGCGTTATTTCACCCCCTTCGGTATCTTTCAACCGGTACTGGGTCTATTTTACCCCCCTTCGATATCTTTCAACCAGTATTGGGTCTATTTCATCCTCTCCGCTATCTTTCAGTTGGTACTGGGTCTATTTCACCCCTTCAGTATTTTTCAACCGGTATTGGGTCTATTTCACCCCTACGACTAACACATATAATAATAACAATAAGATTCACAAAGACATCAAGAAGATACAAGCATAACAGGTAATTGTGACGATGAAAATCATCATACTACAAACATTATCTAGTGGGCCGACATTGATGCCTTCGACCCACGACTATAGTGAAGGAAACTAACCTCTAATAGAAGATAGCCGAATCAACTCTCGATCTGCTGCGAACACTGCTCCTCACACTAAACATAATCCATAAACGACTCCAATCAATGACTAAGGTTTTATCCCATACCAATGGTCTACTCATCCTTCATCATATTAATGGAAAAAGATCATTTTTCCCCTTTCCCTTCAAAACCCAACTAATCCAATCCCAAAACCCTAAATGGATCAAGGCCCAAAATCAATCTAATGGGCTTCTACGAGAACACATGGCGTTCAAACACCTAGCATTCTAACCCAAACGCCTGGCGCAACCACATAATCCCTAATCCTTAACCAAGGTCTTAATGGCTTAAGACCAACCGTTCAACTTCATATCCAATGTTAAAAGAATGTCTAAAGTCATAACGTTGCAACCTTTATGACTTTGCATGGCTATATAGAGTCCATCACCAAAATCTAACTTAAATTATACCCTAAAGTTCCAAAACTCTTGCATAGAAGAGTATCAAGGTCCAAGCTTGCATTTTTATGATTCTAAACCCTCCAAAATGCTTGAAAGGAGTGCCCAATACTTTGGAGCATTCCAAACTCACAAAAGTCAAGTTCTTAGGACTAAAAAGAACATAAAATTACACTTAAACAAGATCTAACAAAGAAGTCATCAAGATCTAAACTTTATTCCTCCAAAAGGTGCTCCAAGATGCCAAGAGTCCAGATCCAAAGGCTAGAGAGCAACACCAATAATCCAAAGATCTTCCTTCTCCACCAAGAACACTAAAATGATACCAAAATGTTACTCCAAGGCTTCAAAACACTCACACACACTTAGAGTTTCGAAATGAGGGCTATAAGGGATGGAGGTTGGATATAAGAAACGTTGTGAGGCTATAATGGCCTTTAAATAGGCTGAAAACCTTAAAAATTAGTGTTTATCCTCTGCGTGCAAATGCTTAGCATCCACAAACTTATGCCTGGTGTTCCATTCCCAACGCTTGGCGTTCGGGACCAAAATGAAAAGTTAATACAAAGCAAGGCCAACAACAAAACTACTTGAAAACTGGTGTTACACAGGTAGCGATTTAAAATATGCATTATACTGAGAGATTCGAGGAGTATTAGGCCACCAGTTTAATTACTGTAAGGTTTGTAATATTGTGTTATGCTTATGTTTCTATATTGATGATGACATCCCGAGGTTTTTAATAAAACACATTTCTTCGAAGATAATTCGATAATCATTACCATATTTGTAACAACCAAAGTTTCGAAGACCAAGAAAGGAAAGAAAACCCTAAGTTTAGGGGTCGACTCGGCGAGTCCGAGCGGGATCCGGGTTGGGGAGTAAGTGACCGACTCGGCGAGTCGACCAAGGAGACTCGGCGAGTTTGGTCTGTGCGAGGAAAACCCTAATTCTGGGAGTTGTATCCTATATAAAAGGGAGTTATGTCCCTCCCTTAGCCTCCATATCATCCTAGAGAAACTGTAAACCCTAGATTCATGGGAGCCTCCATCATTTGAGAGAAATAGCTTTGGGGGAAGGAAATCTTGGAAGGGACTTGAAGATTAGGAAGGTGGCTTCATAGGAGAGGTGTAGATCCGAGATCTACTTCAGTTTGTGTTCTTCTTGGAGGTATTAAGCTGCCATTTTCCCTTCCTTGCATCTAGATCTATTTTATTATGAGTTTTGGGGGTTTTATGGTTGATTAAGACCCATTTCGAGTTGGAAGCTTAGATCTGAAGTTGCTACTTCAGATCTAAGTGTATCTTGGCCTAGAGACTCATAAAGCATCAGTTGTTGGGTTGATTGTTGAGCCCCTTTGTCTTAAACCCTAGTTTATAGTGTTTTGAACCTAGATCTCCTCAGCCACACGTAAAGTTTGCCACTTTACGTAAGGAATAGACCTTAGAAGAGTGGATCTACAGTTTGGAGTCCATGCATGACTCAAAAGTCCTCTGCATGTATGTAGAACCGAATGGACTCGACGAGTCCTTCGAGTGGACTCGGCGAGTAGCTTGAAGATGAGGAGGAACTCGACGAGTGGGATGAACAGCTCGTCGAGTCGGATGAAGATGGGCATGAACTCGGCGAGTTGGATGAACAACTCAGCGAATTGGTTGGAGATTGCCTTGTGCTCGGCGAGTCTGTTCTTGGACTCGACGAGTCAGGTCGCGTGGTCCCCAAACCCTTCGAGTTAAGACTCGAGTCAGCGAGTCGAGCCAGGACTCAGTGAGTTGGACAGGACAAGACTCGGGAATCAGTAGACTCGGCGAGTCAGTGGCTGACTCGGCGAGTCAAGTCGCGAACAGGAATAACTCTAAGTATATGAACTCGGTGAGTCAATATGGTGACTCGGTGAGTAGGGTTGGCCTGGAAGGTTGACTGTGACCAGGACTTTGGCATTGGCAAGAGTTGACTTAGTTGACCATTGGAGGTCAGTTAGACTAAGTGTTATATTGATATTGGTAGCTCGAGGAACTAGTGGAGCAGCAGTTCGAAGACAGAGGTCAGGTAGCGGTCAAAGGGATTAGTAGCAACAGTTCAGCAGTATCAGATGAGTTTCCTTCCAGTAGGAACGGGTCTAAGGCTACAATACCGGCCCGTTCAGTTATCAGTAGTTTCCGGACTTCGGTCCGATGAAGTAGTTAGTATGTTTGATGCCTTCGTGGCTCAAACAGGATTTATGTGCTATGTGTTATGTGTTATGTGTTCCGGGCTATGGCCCAATGCAGTATGCAGTATATGTATTTATGCTAGTTGATATGTTATGCTATGCTATGTTCAGTCAGTTAGTCCGGACTTCGATCCGATGCAGGGGACAAGGTCCCAGTCAGTTTCCGGACTTTGGTCCAATGCAGGGGGCAAGGCCCCAGTTAGTCCGAACTTCGGTCCGATGCAGGGGACAAGGTCCCAGTCAGTTCCGGACTTCGGTCCGATGCAGGGGGCAAGGCCCCAGTTAGTCTGGACTTCGGTCCGATGCAGGGGACAAGGTCCCAGTCAGTCCGGACCTTGGTCCGATGCAGTAGGGCAAGGCCCAATAGGTGCTTTATATGTTATTGTATGGTATGGGGTAGTTTGGGGGAGCTCACTAAGCTTCGTGCTTACAGTTTCAGTTTGTGGTTTTAGGTACTCAGTTTTCAAAAGAGGAGCTCGGGAAGATTGCAGTGCACACACCATAGTCACCTAGCCTGGGATGTTTTACTCTGATAATAAGTTTGTATTTCGAATTAATGCTACAGAATTATGTTATGATTTATGATACGGTTTTTATGAATATGGTTTTGGTAATGTTTTAAAAGAAAATTTTAGTCATGATTTTTGGGACGTTACAATATTTTAGGAAAAATTACGCATGAATAATCTTTTCAAAAGAATACTCTGAATTATATAAGCATAATTAAATTGGTCTTTTCTGGCCGTGAAAATTGGGATGTCAAAATCCTCGCTAAGAAAGACACAATACTCGGATGTAGAATGCCTGGTAGTGGGGCATCCCCCCTCTAGTCAGCATCAAGTTGTCAGAAAGGTTACTGAGGAGGAGTACAATTGTAACCTGCGATCTATAGAGCTACGAATGTATCGAAGAATACGTTTGAGGGATTGTAAATGAGTCTCTTTGGGTCATGCACATAGAGACATATATGTTGAACAACATATTATGTGAACGATTGCGTAAATGTGAGATATTGTAATGTCCCTGCAAGGCTGCGTTATAAGGATGGGTCGTCAACTGGGGGTCCGCCAACACTAAGTTAGATGAAGTGTCGACAAGGGTATGATTGGGATTACACCCAAACATATTGGCACGTTTGAGGAGTTCAGTTGTGTACTTATTTTGAGAGAGAAACGTGCCTTTTGAGAGTGCAGGTGATAGATATGCCCAGATAATAATTTAACGGGCCAAGATCCATCATCACAAACTCGAGATTGAGTTTACTGATGAGGTGTTGTAGTGGATTCGGTGTCGATCCTGTAAGGATAATATGCTTGACATATAATAGAATTTAAGTTGTTTCTATCCCTTTTTCAGGATGAATAAAGATGAGTCAGTCTTGCTATGATGAAACCTGAGAGTGACTGCATACGTGGCAAATCGTTGAAACCAGACCCTCGAAGCCTGTTTGAGGCCATAAATAGATTTATGAAGATGACATGTAACTCCTGCAACTTTAAGCTAGGGAATTAAGATATAATAGGTAATAATTATTATAATTTGTGCCCTCAAAATAGGGAGACATCTAGTCTTGCGCATCGCATACTACATATTATATGTCTCATAAGGAATTTTATTGATAAACAATAAAACGACATTTTTATTGAAGATTAGTTAGGATAAATAATCTTAAACAAAGTTATAGTAGATGTAACTGATGGGTTTTGAGCTCTACAACATTCCTGTGGTGTGCATGCAACCCTAATGTTTTGGATCTAGGTTTTTCTCAAGTTATACTTGCATTTCCAATCATCCAAAGCATGAAACCTATCTAGCATACAATTTTTGAGATTTATAACATAAAACAAAGTTAGATGAATACCTTTTCCATTGTAGCTTGTAGATCTTGACCTTCAAGAGCTTAGTGCCTCAATTGTTTCACCTTTAGTGAGTCATAAACACCAAGTAGCAATTGGAAGAATATGAGAGAGGTTGGGAGGCTCTAAAAATCAGGTAAGGTTCTTTTCTTGGAAGCATTGGCCGATTTTAGGGATCCAAGGGGTTCCTTATATAGCTGAGCTACTAGGGTTTCCGGTAAAACCGTAATCTTATTGCTTATGCCTTAAGTAGTACAGTAGATCCATCCAGAAGGCCCCCTTGGACGAAATCTATGTGGACTACACATAGAATTTCGTCCAGCCCTTCCTAGGGATCCATAAGCCCAACTTGCAACTATCATATAATTGCAATATCAGTCCCCAAAATTTAATCAGTCTCTTTTGATCACCGAATTAATACCAAACTAATTTCTGATCAATACTAATTAAATAATATGATTTCTCAATTAATATATTATTCTTATAATATATTAATAAATCACAATTAACCTCTTTCTTCATAATTCATCCTATCAAATTGCTATGGTGAAGGCAACCCAAAAGGACCATGCTACTATCAGGTCAAATACATACCAATTATAGTTTTAGGCTTAAACACCTAATCCAACAGTCTCTCACTTGGATAAGTCTAATAAATATAATTGCAAGTATGACTTCAAAATCCGATTATCAATCGTAGCTCTCAAAAGCTGTTTTCGAACTCTGACCTAGTCAATGAAGCGTCCTTTAGATAAGGGATCATATAATCCTCTGTACTGTAAGATATCGTGTGGACAATAACATTGAACATAATAATTTTCAATGTCCATCAGTTTATTCTAGAATTTTGATTCGTTTGACATATAACTTAATTGAACACATCAATTGAGTCCTGATCGGGCCCGACACATAAGTTAACACAAAATCATCGAGGGGCCCAAGATATCACTTTTACTATCCTAGGATAAAAGGAACATATAAACTTTGACTTATATGCTTTTACTATTTACTCATCAAATCGTACACAATAATACGTTTTATAACATCAAGTTACTGATGCGCTTACGCATTATTAATGGACAACCAACTCACAAACAACAACTCATATATCTCAGTTTGAAGATTATAAGTTATTATCGTCTCACAATCACTCGTGATAAATCCTATGAAGTGATTCAAATGAGCATGGGTTTAACCCAATACTCAAATCTTATTTAAAGAGCACTCATGAACGTTGCGGTAAACCTTTGCTATCTCTAAACACTTAGACAATCTACAAACCAATTCATGAAAGTCTAACCTCATAACTTACTCCCAAAGTTTGATTGATTGTGTATAATTTGCACATTCTAATTATTCTTGAAGTGAAACATGAAAAAGTGAAACAATAGTAAACTATTGACACAATATAGTAACTTTACTCATAAATAAAACTCCTTTTATTTAATCATCAAGTGTCAATTACATTTTATCAATTATAAGTTTCTAAACAAGTATCTAATCACTAAAACTAATATCATCCTTCAGACCAATGCTCCTCGCATGTTGTAAGTGCTTAACCCTACTCACACCCTCTGTGAGGGGGTCTGCTGGGTTCTCCTCTGATGATACCCTTTTTACTATGAGGAGACCCTCTTTTACCTGATGTCTGATGAAGTGGTATTTTCCGTCGATGTTTCTGGATCTACCATGATCCCTCGGTTCCTTAGTTAAGGCAACCGCTCCTTCGTTATCACAAAAAATCTCCATAGGCTCCTTTATGGCTGGTACAACTCTGAGGTCTCCAATGAAGTTCTTCAACCGTATTTCCTCCTTCGATGCTTCTCTCGCTGCTATGTACTCTGATTCGCACGTTGAATCATCCATAATCTCCTGCTTGGAACTTTTCCAAGTGATTACCCCTCCATTCAGGGTAAATACCCAACTTGACTGATAGTGGAAGTTATCTCTATCGGTTTGAAAGTTGGTGTCACTATACCCTTTCATTCTCAAGTCATCACTCCCACCAAGGGTATGGACCCAGTCCTTAGTCCTTCGCAGTACTTAAGAATGTTCTTCACTGTGGTCTAATGAGCTCTACCCGGGTTCCCTTAAAATTGCCTAACCATGCTTAGCGCAAAAGCCACATCAGGGCGAGTACATGTCATAGCATACATGATCGAGCTAACTGCGGAAGAATGTGGCACTTGACTCATTTCCGCTATCTCGGCATCGGTACTCGGACTCTAATTCTTACTCAACTTGGTATTGCTTTAGATCGACAGTTTCCCTTTCTTGGAATTCTCCATGCTAAAACGTTTCAGCACCTTGTCTAAGTAAGTAATTTAACTAAGGCATATTAGTCTTATACTTCTTTTTCTCAATATCCTTATCCCTAGAATATAAGCAGCTTCTCCTAGATCCTTCATAACGAAATACTTTCCAAGCCAGGACTTAACCTCCTGTTAGGTCGGGATGTCGTTTCGTATGAGCAGTATGTCATCAACATACAAAACTAGAAAGCTAACTATACTCCCAGTAGCCTTGACATACACACAGGACTCATACTCACTTCTCAAAAATCCAAACTCTTTGAATTTCTCATCAAAACAAAGATTCCATCTACGAGACACTTGTTTTAATCCATAAATGGATTTCTCAAGCTTGCACACTCTATTAGGCTATTTGGCATCCACAAAACCTTTTGGCTGACACATGTCAACATCTTCAACCAACTTCCCATTAAGGAAAATAGTTTTGACATCCATCTGCCAAATTTCATAATCATGAAACGCAACGATGGCCAACATAACCCTAGTAGATTTGATTTTGGCCACTAGTGAGAAGGTCTCATCATAGTCACCTCAGGGGTTTGAGTAAAACCCTTAGCAACCAAACATGCCTTGAATGTATTCACTTTCCCATCCATGTCAGTCTTCTTCTTGAAGATCCACTTGCACCTGACCGTCTGACGACCTGGTACATTGTCAACCAAGTTCCAAACTTGATTGTCATACGTGGACTGAATCTCGCTGTCCATTGCCTCATTCCATTTTACAGACTTCGGGCCTACCATGGCTTCCTTGTAGTTGTTAGGTTCATCCAAATTTATCAGCGTACTATCGTCGATAAACGTATCACCTTCAACTGTTATATGGAAACCATACAACACAGGTGGACCACTAACTCTACGGGAACGTCTTAGAGGTAAGGACTCATTAACTGGTTCAACAAGAATCTCTTCCTCAAGTTCAGCTCTATTGTTAGAGTTCTCTCTCACGGAAAACCCTTCTTCAAGATCAATTTTCCTCCTACTGTCCTCTTGGCGATGAGTTCTCTCTCACGGAAAACCCTTCTCCTCGCAACAAAGACAACATTGTCACTCAGTCTGTGGCAGAGATATCCAAAAGACTTTTGTGGACAGTCGATGAAAATACATCGCTCACTACGAGGTTCAATCTTGTCGTGAGTCTTTCCTCTTATGAAAGCCTCGCAACCCCAAACCTTGATATGTGATAATGAGGGAATGTTTCCTGTCTATATATTGGGAGGTGTTTTGGCAACCGTCTTAGTTGGGACTAGATTAAGGATATAAGGGGCAATCTTTAAGGCATGCCCCCAAAATGAGATTGGTAGCGAAGCTTGACTCATCATGGAACGAACCATGTCCAATAAGGTTCGATTGTGCATCTCAGTTATACCATTCAGCTACGGTGTCCTAGGCGGCGTCAATTGTGAAACAATTCCACATTACTTAAGATAGTCGTGGAACTCGATACTAAGATACTTACCACCTCTATCGGATATGAGCATCTTTATCTTCCTATCTAATTGATTCTCCAATTCTTGTTTGAACTCTTTGAGAGTTTCAAAGGTATCCGACTTGTGATTGATTAAGTAGATTTACCCATATCTGCTATTATCGTCGGTGACGTAACATAGAAGCGTTTAGCATCCCTTGTAGTTGATCTGAAGGGCCCACACACATCAATGTGTATAAGATCCAATAATCCCTCACCTCTTTTACAAGTACCAGTGAAAGGTGATTTAGTCATCTTTCCAATCAGAAAAGATACGCATGTGTCATCCGACTTTAGGTCAAATGACTCCAAAACTCCATCCTTTTGGAGTTGGGTTATGTGCTTGTTGTTGACATGCCCAAGACAACAATGCCACAAGAATGCCTTGTCTAAACCATTGGACGAATCAATATGCAACACATTATTTCCTAAGTTGTCTAAAACCATCATAGTTTCATATATACCATTATAAGGCAATGCTTCAAAATAAAAAGTACCATTATAGAAAGCATTAATAGAATCAATTTCATTATTGAATGAAAATCTAATACCTTGTCAATACAAACCATGAAAGGAAATAATATTCCTCGTCATTTCTGTCGAGTAGAAAAAATCGTTCAAATCTAATCCTAACCCACTACTAAGCACTAAAGAATAAACTACAATCTTGGTGACAGGGGACACTCTCTTATTCCCCATGATCAATTTCATCTTCCCATGCTCCACATCCCTACTTCTTCTTAGCCCCTACAAATCCGGACAAGTGTGAAAACCACATCCTGTATCATGGACCCAAGAACTATCATGCGATGAGTTATTAGATTGAATAGTATAAATACCTACAATGGTGGGCTTTATCTTCCCATCCTTGATGTCTTGTAGATACTTCGGGCAACTTTGTTTCTAATGCCCTTTGTCGTGGCAGTGAAAGCACTTTGCATCTTTTGGATCGGATAAAGGAGCAGCAGAACCACCTTTTCCTTTGGACCCATTTGAAGAGGATCCATCATGAGACTTTCCCTTGTGATTCTTAGAGGGATATTTCTGATGGGTTTTGAGCATTCTAACACTTCCTAAGTGTACGTGCAACCCTAATAACCTTGGATCTATGTTTGTCTAATTATCATGCAAAGTTGAATACCAAGGTTATATTCCTATCTAGCATACATGGGGAACAATTTTTAACTTGAATGGAAGATAGAATAATATACCTTGTTGTTGCTTATGATCCTTGAAACCTTGTGAGCCTAGCACCCCAAGTGTGATGCCTCAAATGCTTCAAACAGCACCAAATGCAAATTAGTAAACTTTGAAAGAATCTTACACTTGCAAAAATTGGCCTAGTGCTCACTTGTTCATGTGTAGCCGATTTTGGTGGAGAATGGGTTCCTTATATAGTGTTGACACATCTAGGGTTACACCATGTAAACCCTAATGTGTCATGACTCTTCATTTCCATGAACCATGGGTTTGTAACTCCCATGGAGCATCCTATGAGTGGAACCCAACTTGATAATCCATGGAGCCTCTTAGCCCACTATACAAGTTATGGATGATTTACATAATCAACCCATATATTTAATTAGTTATCTTTTGATCACTTAATTAATTCTTGATCAAACTAATTAAATAATATTATTAATATATTAGAACTTATAATATATTAATAATCCACAAGTGTTATTTCTCTCATTTAGTATATCAAATTGCATGGTGCCATGCAACCCAAATGGACCATGCCGGGTCGGGTCAAGTACATACCAGAAATACTTATGGACTTAGACACCTTATCCAACAGTCTCCCACTTGGATAAGTCTAATAAATATAACTGCAAGTATGACTTCAGGAACCGATCAGCAATCGTAGCTCTTTCAAGGTTTCTTGGAACTGAGAAGATGATGAGACGCCATTTAAGATAAGTGATCATATAATCCTCTGTTAAAGATATCAGCCGGACAAATACATGGAACGATGTCTTACTTATTGTCCAATAGTGTGTTTCCCGATTTCCGATTTTTTTTGACAAAGAACTTAATTAAACACATCAACTTAGTTCTGACCGGGCCCGGTACATAGTTCAAAACAACTTACTTCGACTCATATGTTTGTTCTACCACTCATTGAATTATACACAAGAGCACGTTTTATAACATTGAGTTACCAATTCGTTTTCGTACAATCAATGCATAACCAACTCATAAGTAACAAATCATATCTCTAGGTTTGAAGACTTATATTATATTACCATCTCACGATCACTCGAGATAAATTCCATGAAGTGATTTTAGTGAGCGTGGGTTGAGTCCAATGCTCAAACCTTATGAGCACTCATGATTGTTGTAGCCATGTCCAACACCTTAGACCTCTGCAACCAATCATGACAGTCTTGATTCATACCTACTTCCGACATATGACCGACTGTGGAGGTTCGAATAATATGATATACCAAACATAATTATTCTGGAAGTCAAAACATGCAAAAGAAATATAGTAAACGATTAACAAGAGATAGAAACACTTTACTCATAAATAAAACACCTTTTATTCATCATCTAATGTCAATTACACTTTACAAATTTCAAGTTATCTATCTACTATATCTAATATCATCCTTCAGCCCTATGCTCTGAGCATGCTGGAGATGCTTAACCTGAGTCAGTCCTTTCATGAGGGGATCTGCTGGATTCTCATCCGATGATACTCTCTTTGCCACGAGGAGTCCTTCTTCTATTCGATGTCTGATGAAATGGTATTTTCTGTCGATGTGTCTGGATCTCTCGTGATCCCTTGGTTCCTTGGCTAAGGAAACAACACTTTCACTATCACAAAAACTTTCCATTGGCTCCTTAATATCTGGTACAACTCCAAGGTCTCCAATGAAATTCTTCAGCCATATCGCCTCCTTTGCTGCCTCGCTAGCTGCTGTATACTCTGATTCGCAAGTTGAATAAGCCACTGTCTCTTGCTTGGAACTCTTCCAAGAAATTGCTCCTCCGTTTAGGGTAAAGACCCAACCTAACTGAGAGCGGAAATTATCCCTATTAGTCTGAAAGCTAGCATCACTATACCCTACAACTGTCAAGTCTTCACTCCCACCGAGGGTAAGGACCCAGTCCTTGGTCCTCCGTAGGTACTTGACGATATTCTTTACCGCAGTCTAGTGTGCCTTGCCAGGGTTCCCCTGATACCTCCTAACCATTCTCAACGCAAAGGCTACATCAACTCGAGTACACGTCATAGTATACATGATCGATCCTACAGTCGAAGCATAAGGTATTTGACTCATTTCTGCTATCTTAGCCTCAGTACTAGGGCTTCGTGTCTTACTCAATCTGGCGTTATGGATGATTGACATAATCAACTCATATATTTAATTAGTTATCTTTTGATCACTTAATTAATTCTAAATTAATTCTTGATCAAACTAATTAAATAATATTTATTAATATATTATAACTTATTATATATTAATAATCTCCAAGTGTTATTTCTCTCATTTAGACTATCCAATTGCATGGTGTCATGCAACCCAAATGGACCATATTGGGTTGGGTCAAGTACATACCAAAAATATTTATGGACTTAGACACCTTATCCAAATATTTCCTTTTCTTCCCTTTCCCATGTCCAATAGCCAAGACTGGGGCAGCAGCAGTAGGAGTGGTTGTGACAACTTTTCCTTTCAACCCACTTTCAACAGTTCTTAACAACCCTTGAATCTTGCTCAAGGGGACTTCCTCCTTTTTCATATGATAAGGCATCTTGAACTGATCATAACAAGGAGGTAAAGAGTGGAGAATGATATCAATCACCAACTCTTCATCAAATTTGACATTCAACTTGAGCTAACAATCCACATACCTTTGCATTATTTGCAAGTGGCTAGTGATGGACTCTCCATCTTTCATCTTGATCGTTATTAACGAGGCAACAATTTCATACCTTTCCTTATGCGCACTTTTATGGTACTTTTCCATAAAATCTTGGCACATCTCGTACAGCCAGTAGTCCTCACAGAACCGCTGCAGCTCAGGAGTCATAGTGGCTACCATTATACACAACACCTTTGTCGTGTCTTTTTGTGAGCCCTATACTAAGCAATTTCTTCAGCGGAAGCTTTAATTTCATCTATCTCTTTGAGATTTTCATCGAGAGCATATTCTTTTTCCTCGTATCGGAGGGTCATGCAGATGTTGCAGATCCAATCATTAAAATTGGACCCATCGAAGGTGACCCTCCCACAATTGTTCAAAAGTGAAAAGGAGCTTGAGGGGTTCGAAATTGAAGCGTTGTTTGAGCCAGACGTCTGAAAAAGAAAAGGAAAAAAGTTTAGATTAGATAAGAAATGCTTAATATAACACCCAAATGAAATATTAAGGCTAGGACTCATCACTATAATTCACAATTTGGAAGAGGTATGTCGTAATCCAATTGCAATTATATGAAGGTAGGTAAATGATGATTTACTAATTTCCACCATGAAAAACAAAATGAATATATAGGTTTAAAATGAAATGAAATTCCTAGATTCTTTTGAGATTCATTGAACATTTCAATGACATGTTTAATCTTGATATGCCCTTCAAGTTTGTGACTGGGATACCGAGGATCACAAACATGGTGTGAATAACCATGCAAATTAGCTTGGTACTCTCGAGTCATTTACCACCTAATCAATGTACTGGTTAACTGTTGGATTAGTGTCTAAGTCCATAACTATTTTGGTATGTACTTGACCCGATGGTGCATGGTCCTTTTGGGTTGCCTTCACCAAAGCAACTTGATTGGAGAAAAAAATGAAGAGAGAGAGGTTATTATGATTTATTAATATGTTATAAGAATAATATATTAAAGGAGAAATCATATTTGCTTAATTAATATTGGTCAATAATTAATTAGGAATTAATTTTGTGATCAAGTGTAATTAATTAAACTAGAGGGGCTGAATTGTAATTATGTGATAGTTACATAATATGGTAATGGTTATCCTAAATATGGGTTGAACGAATTCAAGGAGATAAGGATCCTTGAAATCGTCCAAAGGATAAAGGATAAGGGTTTTCATGGCTTATCTTATGGTTGCTTTGTGGATAAGCAACTAGATAAGGATAATGACTGAAACCCAATCTCTACACCTATATAAAGACACTAAGGCCTTAGAATTCGTGTACTTGTTCCCAATGAGTCCTAAGGACGAATTCTAACCTCTCTCCTCTCTCTTTATACCTTCTCCATTTGCTCTTGGTGTTTGTAAGCCATTAGAGGAGTGACACTTGTGATTGTTATTGCTATATAACAATCAAGGTATGTTCTTAAACCCATTCATATGTTAATATCGATTTCATATACTAGAATTAGGGTTTATAGTCTTGGATTCAAAGCATGTACAATAAAGAAACCTAGATCCAAGAATTAGTGTTTGTATGAGCACATAGGATGTCTTATGACCAAAACCCATCAGTGGTATCAGAGCCATTGGTTTGGTTTCAATTGTATGAACTTGATATATTAGGGTTTATTGCCAATAAACCCTAGGAGGCTAGGGTTTTTTGAGATTAGGGTTTGCAAACCCTAATTTCCAAGAGTTTGAATAAGATCTTCAAATCCTTTCCTTAAACCCTTAAATTTCGAAATCTAGGGTTTGTTATAATCCCTTGATTTTTGAAGTTTGCCTCCTCCCCAAGATAAGATCCTAATTTTTAGGGATTTGGATTATCCCATATCTTGTAATTATCCTCTAATTGTTATATATGGTAATTCAAGATCTTGCATTATCCATTCATATTTTCGAAATCTATATAGATATTTAAGGGATTAGGATAACTTAAATGTCTAAATGGTAATTATCCTCATTATTTAGATAATCCCTTATGATTTAATAATTAAATTAATAGTCTAATTCAAGATAATTATTAAATCAAGAGTTTTAATATTTAAAATTTTAATGTCATAAATTCGAAATTTTAAGATAGAGTAAAACTAAATTGTTTTGAAATGTTTCAAAACTTGCCTTCAAGTTTTGGAATTTAAAAGTTGATTAAAAAGGTTTAATTAGGAGTGTTAAATTCTAAAACCCTAGTATTGTTTTGAAAAGTTCAAATCGCACCCTTATGGTTTTATTAATTAATTAAGGTGTACAATTAAAAGAGATTTAATAAATCCATAAAAGTTTTGGTTTGCAATTTAATTGAATTAAAGGTATAATTATTAAATTTGACCACATAGTATTTTAAAAAATATAAAATACACCCTATACTATATATAACATTAAAAGTCTAACATTATATATATGTATGAGTAAAAGTCAGTCTTACCGTTAGTAGGCCTCATTCACGAAGCTGGTCTATAAGGGGTGTTCAAGGAAATTGCCTATAAAATGGAGATTGAATGGGTATCCACTCTTACCCACCGCACTCATGACTAGTGGAGGGTCGTTAGCCGAACGGGTAGGATAGGACGAAACATTCCATTATAAGTATATTGAAATACAAAAGTAAATAAATGCTTTTACAAATTCCCAATCTTAGTTACTTAGGCAAAGTGAATTGATGCAATTCCATGAAATTACACTTTGTGCCCTTGCGAAGACGTTAGTGGAGCGTGTGTGGTTTACCAGCACACTAAATGGTTCTAAGCAAAGGTAGCAAATGGTGACTCAATGTTTGTCATAGTTCGGTGGAGTGTGTGTGGTTTACCGGCACATCAAATAGGTGACTGTAACATGTGAGGGCACCATGTAGTTTGCATGGTTATTCACACCCGCTTTGTGATCCTCAGCATCCCAGTCACAAACAAGAGGGGCATATCGAGATTTAAACATGCCATTGAAAGTTCAATGAATCTCAAAGGATCTAGGAGTTTTCATAGATTTAAAAACTTAAATTTCTTTTTCGTTTTTCATGGTGGAAATTAGTGAATCGTCATTCACTTACCTTAAAATATTTTGCAACTAGATTACGGCATCCCTTTTCTAGGTTGTAACATATTGTGTTGGGTCCTAGCCTTAGTATCTCATTTGGGTGATTTACTAAGGACTCAATCGATCAACTAACTTGAATTTGTTTTCTCCCGTTTTGTAGATGTCAAAGTTCGACAATCATGGTCTTCCCAAATCACGTGGAACAAGCATTCCACATGAAGATGATATTCCATGATTCGATTGAGGAACAAGAAATAATGCTTCACTTCCTCCTCCTCCTCCAATTGTTCTCCCTAACCCACAATATCAAAGAATTTAAAGGTTCAATATCACTAAAGCCCTATTGGAAATGAAACATGAAGATGGTAAATCCGTGTGTGCCCACATTCTAGGAATGAAATCACACATCGATAGGTTGATTATGTTGGGTGTGTCATTCCTGAATGAGTTGGCTGTAAATTGGGTTTTGCAGTTACTTCCTGAATCATATAATGAGTTCAAAAGAAAGTATTATATGATGGATCATGACGACAACCTCATTGACCTAACCTACATGCTCATTGCTGGTGAATCAGAAATGATTTGGCGAAGCAATGGAGCGTATTTGTTGGGAGAGTCAACCGACCATGCTTCCAAGGACGTTCTAGGAGAATCGACCTGCGTTTGCTGCCAAGAGAAAGGGCGTTGGATAGAAGTCTGCCCCAAGAGCCTGAAAATTCCAAAGATGGGAGAGTCAAATAGTATGACTGCGCTTCAGGTAAAATCCACTATCTAACTTCGTTAAGTTCCTATTCATTGATTCAAATACATGATGTGATAAGATTGCATTTGAATGTTTTGCAGGATCGGTGAAAAGAAAGGAAGCTTGATAAGAGAGCAAGATGAATCTAATCACAAGAGATGGATCTCGATCGCATGGACTTGAAGATTGGATTTTGAGCTTAGATAGTTATGATAGAGTTGTTAGAAATTTTCCTTTTACATAGTTTTCAGTAGATTTTGCATTGTAAGGACCAATGTTTTTCCGCTGCTTTTATAAATAAAATAAATTTTGACTTATTTATTTATTTGTTTACTTCCTTACAATGAAATCGTTATGAAAATTGATGTTTGCATATTTCTACAACGAATGGATACGATTCTTAGTTATGTTATTTGTGGAAATGTCGAGAATTTACCAAATAGGGAGAGTTTCTCATCGCCCAAAGTTTCAATTGGACAGAAATTTGGAATCACGCAACTTGGTTGCATGATGAATGAGAAATTTCATATTTGGAAATTAGACAAATTCGTTGACAAAGTGCCAAGTGAAGGACTAGGAGATCGAGTACACAAAATTGTGTGTTGATCAAGTTCACCATAAGAGTAACAAAGATATTTGTCATGATTTACTAATGGCTTAGTAAATATGATTACACTTACAAGATTAAGTGTAATTCTGAATTGATTAAAGGGTTTAGATCAATAGTAGAACGAATAAGAAGAATCAAGTAGGCAGAAAGATAAAAGTTTCTCCATTCTAAGAAGAAGGGAGAGTAGCTTTTATGCTTTATAATGGGTCTTAATGATTAAGAACCATGTCTCAATTGATCATCTAAGTAAGTCTTAGTACAATTATATGTTTAAGAAGAGGAATCAAGGATTGAAGAAATGGTTAAATCAAGAAGTCTATCATACTTCGTTCCAATAACAAGTCTTAAAGTTAAGATTGTGGCAATGAGTGAAAAGTATTAAAGGTTTATAACATTCATAAAATGTGGAAAGTTGTGATGTCTTGAATAAGACAAAGACCAACTTGGACCAATTTATGAAGTGTTTTGATAAAAGCTACACTAACTCTTGAATATTTGGTTGTCAACAAATGTTTATTGACAAGAGAATCTTATATGTCAAGGAGTCAGTGGGAGTCTTAATGGTCTTGAAAAGTTTCAAGAACAAATCAAATAAACCTTATCGATCATCACTAGCACACGAGTTGAGTTTTAAAACCTATCGTGTTGACGATATTTTGATTTTGTGTTGTTCCAATTGAGTTAATTATGCATGTGAGTCCTATGAGTACTCATTTTGAACGCATAAAAGGCAAAGCACCTTGATCAATGAAAGGTACATTGATAGGAAAAGGGTGAGATGCTTAACTACTTGGAAGACGTGGTGGACAGCTGTGCTACAATAAGGCAAGAAATCAAGATTAAAAAAAGGCTCGGTCCATATGAGTTTGAATTTGTCGTAAACTTTGGTTTTAACAAATTCACATGGATAGGAACAAATACACCATTTAAATCTAAGTGTCATAAGATTTCCTCCTTCATGAAAATGATTGTGAGGAAATGCTTTCACTGAGAAAGATTTTAAGAAGATAATGATTGTAAAATTGCATTCTCGAATTCGATCATGGTTACGGTATCCCTTTCCATAATTTGAATTGTGAGGTTTGGCAATTAGTCTTAATTGTTGAGACACACACATGAACTATCTAAAGGCAAAGGTGTATAAGTTCAAGAAGCCTTGATAAAAGATTATCAAAGCACTAAGTATTAGAAACATGGACTTAAGAAATTCAATAGGTATTGTCTCTCTGAAAGTTAAGATGTTTATGAATACATGTCGAAGCTAGTGGGAGCATAAGTGTTATGTTTTATAGTAATCATCATGATAGTGGGAGCATAAAAGTTATGATTGTATGATTATTATAGAAAGTATTGCAAGTTGGCAATATTAATTATAGAAAAACAAGAGTTATACCTTGCAAAGTCGTAAGGGTTGTAAAGTTGTTTTGCTATAATTAAGGGAGAGAATATTATGCTTCATTTCAAATCTAAAGGATTAGGTTGAGAAATGTTGGTAAATTTAGTCAAAGGTACATAGTGTGTTCTTAAAATTTCAATTATGATTACGGCATTCCTCTTCACAATTCGAATTTTGAGAACATAGCAAATAAAACATTATGCGTCGTGTCCCATACACTTCGGGTATAGGATCGATTGCAAATGCTTTAATGTTTGACCATTCTAAAATTTTCCAAATGTTTAGCGCATTTAGAGGGAAAAAGGGACTAGAATTGGTTTTGACTAAAATAATTAAACAACTATCAAAGGACAATCCACAGTTCGACGACGATGAGTAGTTGGAAGTATAGTATTGGAAAATATGGAAATGTTTCCATATTGGATGGACCATATCGTCATCATTAAAAATAGAAAAGATTCTATTAAGAATGAGTTGTCATGAGGAAAATATGGAAGCGTGTTCATATTAGGAAGTAAATATTGAAAATCTATGTCTAGATTACAAACTTTAATGCAAAAGGATGTTCAAAGGAATGTACTTTGAGTGAGAGACATCATATCTAAGGAATTGTCTTGTAACAATCTCCGATAGAGGACTTTGTAATATCATTGACAATAGTCTTTGTGACTTTGGTGCAGTGACATTACGAAAGAATCATTGCATAGGATGTTAGAATCTAGCATATTCTATAAGTAGCAAGAATTTGATATTCTTTCACTTATGAAAATGGATTTGGAGTTGTGAAATGAGAATGATTAGAAATGTGTGCAATTTGTCTATTTCACAAAAGTAAGAACCATAGGTAAACATTGTGTGCATGCTAGGTGCATGGGACAAGTGTAATAATTCAATTAAGAAGTTGATTACCCGAAACGACAAATAATGAGTAATCAATATGGTGATAAATAAAAGGCGTTTTATTTATACTCAAAGGTTTGAGGCCATATGAGATTAGTATTATTCTTGTGTTTCAGATTTGCATGTTTTTACTTCCAGAATAATTGAGTTTATTAAGAATAATCGAATTATTCGAACGGGCCACAGTCATTCATATGTTGGAAGTAGAGATGAATGAAGACTGTCGTGAATTGGTGTGTGGATTGTCTAGAAGAGTATTAGACATAAGCAAATGTTTTCTGCAACGTTCATGAGTGCTTATGAATATGATTTGAGCATTGGATTAAACCCACGCTCACTTGGATTACTCCATGAATTGTATCACGAGTGATTAGTGAGACGATAACATCTTATATTCTTGAAACTGAGATGTGTGAGTTGTATCTTGCGAATCGGTTGCACATTGATAATATGTAAACGCACTAGTAACTTGGTGTTATAAAACATATTGTTGTGTGTAATTCGGTGAATGAGTGCAAGAAAGCATTGTATCAAATTTTATCCGTTCCTTTTATCCAAAGAAGGATAAAAGCGATATCTTTGGGCCCCTCGATGGTTTAGTGATGACAAACGTAAATGCTCGGCCGGGCTAGGGCTAATTTGATTTGTTCAATTAGTCAGTCGTCATAAATCGGAAATCGAGATATAGTACAAAGAGAATGATTTAAAATCATATCTCATACGTTATCTAGAATGGAGTAATATATGATCCCTTATCTAAGGACACGCGTATCTGATAGGATCAAAGTTAACAACGGCTTTGGAAAGCTACGATTGTAGATTAGGATCTGAAGTCATACGCAAAATAGTTATTAGACTTATCCAAGTGGGAGACTGTTGGATTAGTGTCTAAGTCCATAACTATTTTGGTATGTACTTGACCCGAGGGTGCATGGTCCTTTTGGGTTGCCTTCACCAAAGTAACTTGATTGGAGAAATAAATAAAGAGAGAGAGGTTATTATGATTTATTAATATATTGTAAGAATAATATATTAAAGGAGAAATCATATTTTCTTAATTAATATTGGTCAATAATTAATTAGGAATTAATTTTGTGATCAAGTGTAATTAATTAAATTAGAAGGGATGAATTGTAATTATGTGATAGTTACAGAATATGGTAACGGTTATCCTAAATATGGGTTGAACGAATTCAAGGAGATAAGGATCCTTGAAATCGTCCAAAGGATAAAGGATAAGGGTTTTCAAGGCTTATCTTATGGTTGCTTTGTGGATAAGCAACTAGATAAGGATAATGACTGAAACCCTATCTCTACACCTATATAAAGACCCTAAGGCCTTAGAATTCGTGTACTTGTTCCCAAGGAGTCCTAAGGACGAATTCTAACCTCTCTCCTCTCTCTTTATACCTTCTTCATTTGCTCTTGGTGTTTGTAAGCCATTAGAGGAGTGACACTTGTGACTCTAAGCATTCCAAAGTCAATTCAAGGTGGAATTAGGATTGTTATTGCTATATAACAATCAAGGTATGTTCTTAAACCCATTCATATGTTAATATCGATTTCATATACTAGAATTAGGGTTTATAGTCTTGGATTCAAAGCATGTACAATAGAGAAACCTAGATCCAAGCATTAGGGTTTGTATGAGCACATAGGATGTCTTATGACCAAAACCCATCATTAACCACACATGCTCCATTGATCTATGATAATTCTCAAACCACCCTTTAACACCGTTGTTAGTCCAAGTTAGTGTGCTAGTTAACCACACACGCTCCACAAATGACTTTGACAAGGTACAAAGTGCAATTTCATGGAATAGCATCATTTTCACATTTTTCCTAAAGTAATTGTAACATCTGAATTCCCAGGTATATTATTTTATCATTTAATTTGAGATTTGGGGAGTAACTCGACGAGTTGGCGCCTCAACTCTTCGAGTAGAGTCGCGACTGGTGACATGGATTAATGAATGGACTTGACGAGCCTGTGAGGTAACTCGCCGAATCAGTGTTGCCCCTAATTTCTCGGGCATGTGGCCTATTTAAAGGCACTTATAGCCACCCCTTGCGGCCACCTTACCCAAAGAGACCCTAAACGATCCTTGAGCTATATATATGATGCGAACTTGTCTTGGCTCGATCGGTGCCGTTCACTTGGATTCTCGGCTGCCTCTGCAAGATCACAAAGAAAGAAGGCCGTCAGCCGCTTTCCGGGAGGAGTTCCCGAAAGAACGCTCCGACGGTCAAGTTATAGAGTGTTTAGGTTCTTTGGGTGTGAGCTCTTTGAAATTCCAGAGAGCTTACCTCGTAGGTCTGAGAGCGTATCCTTTTATACCTAGCTCCCTTGCCTGATCTGTACCAAACAAGATCGCTTTTTGGGGAGATAAGATTAGGGCGCTGATTGGAGAGTCATGCGCCTTCAACCGTTAGGGCGCTCTTATTGGCTCCATCGGTAATGGTCTGATCCTCCTGCTTATCTCATGACCGTATTTTTTTGTCTTGGAGATGGGAGCGTCTCTTGGCGGGTGCGAGCCTTTCGCCTGTGCCTTCCACTCCCGGGGGTTCCAACAGACGCTAAGATCATTGGGCTGGGCCCGGTTGGTGTGTCCAGCTCATGCTTCTGTCGTGCTGCCCTAGGCATGTCATCAAGTCCCCCAGTCCTGTAGTCGTAGCATTGCAGCGCTAGCTACGACGTTCTGGACTTAGTTAGCTTATGCATGTTGGTTTTTTCTTTACCTATCGTTCCATCTTTAATGGCGACGTGACTATGCGTGATGCCTGACAGTTACGTCACCGTGTCAGGTATTTAAATTTCCCGCTCTTCCTTTTCTTTATAAGGGCCTTTGAAGGGTTTCTCTTTATCTTTTCCTCCTTCCTTCTTCGTCTTCCTCTTTTCTGGTTTGTCTTCTTCTTCTCCTTTCCTTTCTCATGGAAAACCTTCCCGGTATCCTCCCTTCTGCCACTGAGTATCATCAACTGAAGGTCATGTATGGCTTATCTTCTTTGGAAGGTGTAGAGTTTCCTGCACCTGGTTCCAGTATCTCATCCCCTCCCCTAGAAAGATTGGGGTTTACTTGAAAATCCTGGATGCTGGTATCCGTTTCCCGCTGACTAACTTTCAGGAGGAGGTCTTCCAGAAAGATGGTTGCAGTCTTCAGATGCTGACCCCTAATGCAGTCAACCAAATGGCTGCGTTTGAGATGATCTGCAGGGCCAACGGGTATCTTCTGGATTACTTTGTTTTCAAGTTTTTCTTTCGATTTTGCATCACTGGGTACAAGTGCACTTTTTCAGTCCGACGAGGGGGGCACACCTTAGTTCTTGATAGGAGGACCCCTAAGAATTGGCAGGACAAGTGGCTATGGGTAAACCAAGAGTTAGTCGGAAGCGGCGGGTATCGTGTGAATGCTTTTGCCGATACCATCCCCAAGATCTTTCCTCACAACCAAAGTGTCATTAATGATCTGAAGTGTGTGCAAGTATCCGCTGAGGATTATTCTGAGGCTTTGCTTTCTGGTGTGGGGATGAGTCCTTCTTGGAGGCGTCGTGGCAAAATGGCGGTGTTTTTCTCCGTTGTCGATGGTGAGTGTTGCACCCCTCTTTTCCTCTCTCCCCTTTGTCACTAATATGATTGACTTTTCTTGTTCTAATATCTCTATGTGTTGAATCTTCTCTGTCCATGGATGAGGTATTATGGAAGCGTTATCGGTGCAACTTAGAGTATCGTGAGGTGGATATGGCTGATCGGCTTCCTCCACCCCGCCGACTGGACCAACTTGCCGTAACTGCTGCTCCTTCCGCCCCTCCTGCAAGTTCATCAGCACCGCAGGGTGATCCTTTATACGCCCGCCCAATCTCTGCTGTCATGCCCCTGGGTAGTACTTGTTTTTCCTCCGTGGAGGGTAGCGAAGACAACAAAGAAGGGATTATCACAGATGCCCGACGAACGCAAGCGAAAAGAAAAGCTATCTTGGCCATGGGTGAGCCGACTATCGGCGCACCAACCGCTGCCAAAAGAGTTCATACCCAACGCAGCTTCTCTCGTCTATTGAGCTCTATGAATTCCACACCGGACGGTGTGGTCGTGATCCCTGATGATGACACGCAACAATCCAAAGAGGTCGACGGGGTGACTGAACAACCCATTACTCCTACTTTCCCCTCTATTCCTGCTCCAGGTGTTTCATTGGTTTCCCCGAGGTTTTCTCCGATTCAGGTCTCTAGCAGCCCTAGGTCGGTTTCAGTTCCTTTAGGTGGTGTTTCTGGAGATAGCTCTGCTCAGTCTCCTGTTTTTGTTCCTTCCTGGGATCTCTGCAACGATTCCCGACTCTCTGTTCGGAACAATGCTTTGGAATTTTCCCGCCATGTTTTTCCTCCGGCTGCCATTGGTGATATGGAGGCTATGGGTAATCCTGCACTTGCTCATAACATGGCCTATGTTGCTGCATAGGCCATGTTTTACCTCGTCGTGGGTTCCCGTCATGTTCATGCTCTTGGCGAGATGCAGGCCGCCCACACTACTTATGGGTCACACGTGATGGGGTTGGAGCGTCGCCTTGGCGAGCTTGGCGAGGACCTCCGTCTGTCTGAGTAGAAATGTGAATTGCTATCCTCTAAGAAGACTGTCCTTGATGACACTAG
Source organism: Lactuca saligna (assembly GCF_052625555.1). NCBI lineage: Eukaryota > Viridiplantae > Streptophyta > Magnoliopsida > Asterales > Asteraceae > Lactuca > Lactuca saligna. The sequence continues at coordinate 88,515,139 of NC_136424.1, read as the reverse complement.
AGCCGTCATGGAAGCTAAATTCGACTCCTTGACTCAGGTGAATGAAGGTTTGATGATCCAGGTGGAAAGTCTCGAATGCGATGCTGCTAACCGTGATAAGCTTATTTCATCATTGCAATCGGATTTGGATGCTTCTCATCAGGATTTGGATTGGCTGGTGCATGTTGGCTTTGTTCGTATTGTTGATAAATTTATTGAGCATCCGGACTTTACTAATGCGATAAGTTTCATCCAGCATGCTGCTTTTATGGTCGGGATTGACTTGGTTCAGAAGATTTCTGCTGGTGCTGGTGGTGGAGATATCAGTGTTGATGCCGCTTTTGTCGGTCTCGTGGTTTGTGTGAATGATGCTTTGTTATCTTTTGCCAATATGGATCATGCATCCTTGTTGGGTTTAGGTGAATTGGGTATTGGAGGTCTCCGAGAATTGTGCTCGTTTGGTGGTTCAGAGGGTACTCCTGAAAGTGCAATGGGTCAGGATATCATGCAGGCCGCTGAGGTTGATGGTGAAAAGTGGAACGAGGGTGGTGATGGTGGTCGTGGAGAAGGTCAGGTGGCTGTTGTGGGAAACGAAGTCGCATGTGGCGAGGATGATGTTGTTGAAGATGCTCTGGCATCGTGTGCTACCCCACTTGGGGCGTGAAAATTTCTTTTCATGTTTTAGTTTATATCTTGCATGTTTCTTTTGATGGCCATATGGTGCCTTTAGTTTACATGGGCTTTTGAACAATATTTTATTTTTTATGTGTGTAAACATGGACTCTAAATGTTACTTGTTTGTTGCTTACTTTTCCTTGTGTATTTTCTTTTCTTTTCTGAAAAGGATATAGTGCTCTGATGCGCTAGGCGTTCTGCTTCGCCTATGTCATCATCGACACGCTAAGTGTCGGCACTGGGTGCTCTTAGTACCCAATGAATGGATCTCTATGTGCGCATTTTCAATTGTTAAGAGTTAATACACTAAGTATTAAAGAAATACACTAAGTATTAGACACATATCACTAAGCATTTTCATCAATTAGCATTTGAATGATCCCATTACATTATCCATGGACTATAAATACACTAAGTATTAGACTCATGTCACTAAGCATGAACTTGTGTACACGAAGTACTTGGGATGTGCCGCACTAAGCAGCACATTGATTGACTTGGACTACACTTCTTTCTTCTTCAAATATAAAAACTTTCTCAAGTTGCTAGCGTTCCACATTCTTGGAATCTGCCTTCCTTCCATCGTTTCTAAGGCATATGCGTCATTCCGATTTACTTCCGTGACTTTGTCAGGGCCTTCCCACGTTGGACCCAGTTTTCCTTAGGGATGGGATCGACTCACTTCGTTTTTCCTCAGAACATACTCACCCACCTTGAATGCTTTCTCTTTTACCCTTTGGTTATAATATCTTTCTGTTGCGTGCTTGTATACAGCCTGGCGTATTTCTGATTTTTCACATTTTTCTTCTAGGATATCTAGGTTTATCCTTAGGTCCTATGCGTTGCTTTCTTCATCCATGTTAGCCACCCTTAGTGTATACTCCGTTAACTCCATGGGGAGCATGGCTTATGTCCGTATGTCAAGCTAAACGGGGTCTCTTGCGTGCTCGTTCGCGGCGTGGTCATGTATGACCATAGCATTGTCGGTATCTCCTCTGGCCAGTTCCCTTTTGCTTTGCCCAACCGTTTCTTTATTCCATTCACGATGGTTCGATTGGACACCTTCGTCTATCCGTTCACTTGTGGGTGCACTACTGATGTGAATCGTTGACTTATCCCTTTGGCGGCACACCACTCCTTGAATGGATTCTCAGCAAATTGTAGGTCGTTGTCACTGATGAGTACTTTAGGCATCCCAAATCTTGTCATAATATTCTTCCATACAAACTTTATCATGTGTCTCCCTGAGATGCATGCTAATGGCTCCGCTTCAATCCATTTTGTGAAGTAATCCACGACCACCACCATATATTTCAGCTTCCCTAGTGCTTCCGGGAATAGGCCCACTATATCTATACCCCATTGGTAAAATGACCACGGGCTGGATATGTTATGCAATGGTGTTGGGGGGTTTGTTTGGGCTGCAGCATACGACTGGCATTCCCTGCATCTCCTCGCTATCTTTAGCGCATCTTGTTGTATTGTGGGCCAGTATACAACCATTCGAAGTACTTTGCCTGTTAAGGCCCGTGCCCCCTCGTGTGCACCCACTTGGCCTGTGTGTGCTTCTAGTAGCATCTCTCCCCCTTTGTCTCAGTCTTCACACTTCATCCATGGCGTTGTGAACCCTTTTCTATATAGTTCTCCATTTATTAATGCATATGAGGGCATTTTTATACGTATCTTCCTAGCCTCGCTGTGATTATCCGGGGGCACCCCTCTCTGTAGGTATTCCCTGAATGGTGTCATCCACATTGGTTCATTGGTCGTCAGGGTATTCACCTATCGTTCGTCTATACTTCTTTCTCGGAGCACCTCTACCAAGACTTTCTTCGATAGGTGATCGAAACACGTGGATACCAACTTGCTTAGGGAATCCGCCCTCTTGTTTTTGCTCCTAGGTATATGCCTAATTGTGAACTGCTTAAACGATTCGATTAATTGTTTCCCCATCTTCGCATACCTTTCCATTCTCTAATCTCTCACTTCGAAACTTCCATTGACCTGGTTTGCTGCTAGCCTTGAGTCAGTCATGGCTGTTACAGACTTTGCACCCATTTGCTTGGCTAGTCGCAATCCTGCGAGCAAAGCCTCGTACTCCGCTTCATTGTTTGATGTGTGAAAATCAAAACGGAGGGTGTAGGGCACTTCTTCCCCCTCAGGTCTGGTCAAGATTAACCACACCCTTGAGCCCTCCCTGTTGGATGCTCCGTCCGTATAGAATGTCCACGAACTATTGTTGAGTGGAGCTCCTTCAACTGCCCATACCTTCTCCTTAACAGGATCCCCTTCGTCTGGGATTTCTAACAGGAAGTCGGCCAATGCTTTCTCCTTAATACTTGTCCTCGGATGGTAACTTATGTCATGCTCCCCTAGCTCGACTGCCCATTTCGCTAGCCGACCTGACATCTCTGGTTTAAGAAGTATTTGTTTGATGGGCCAGTTCGTTAGCAGTTCGATTTGATGTGCTTGAAAATACCACCCTAGTTGTCGTGTCGCGTAGATGAGCGCCAGGACTAATTTTTCCAGGGCGGGGTAGTTGAGTTAGGGCCCTTGTAGTGCCCTGCTTACAAAATACACTGGCCTCTACTCTCCTTCTCTTTCTACAGTTAATATTGAGGATATCGCTTCGTTTGAAGTCGAAAGATACATTTGCAACGTTTCCCCTGGGACAGGACTGGCCAAAGTGGGTAGCTTGTGTAATGCCTCGATTTTCTGGAGCGCCACTTCTGCTTCGTTCATCCACTGGAAGTTGCACTTTTCAATGCAGCCTTTTAACGTGTGAAACAATGGCATGGCTTTGTCAACGGATTTTAAGATGAACCAGCTCAGAGCTGTAAGCTTCCCGTTTAGGCCTTGCGTGTCCCTGAGGGTGCCTGGGGTTGGTGTTTCAATAAACTCGCCCACCTTGGTCGGGCTGGGCCGGATGCCCTGCATGGTGACATAGTACCCCAAGAACTGCCCCTCTTCCACCCCAAACGTGCATTTAGTCGGGTTTAGCTTCATCTTTACCTTCTCTAGGGTTTAGAACGTCTATTCGATGTCTTGTAACATCTTGTCTTCGTGCGGACTCTTGATCACCATATCATCCACATATACCATAATGTTTCTCCTAATTTTTTTGGCAAAGATCAAGTCAACTAAGCACTGGTATGTAGCCCCGACTTTCTTTAGACCGAACGTCATCTTAGTGTAACAGAAAGTGTCGTGGTCCGTATAAAAAGCCGTTTTTTCCTCGTCCTCTTTGCTCATCAAGATCTAGTGATACCCTTTATATGCATCTAAGAAACACTTCAGCTTGAATGCTTGCAATGAATCTACCTTTTGGTCAATTTCTGGGAGGGGGTAGCAATCTTTAGGGCATGCTTTGTTTAAGTCGGAAAAGTCTATGCACATTCGGCATGACCCATCTTGCTTGCGAACCATAACTGGGTTGGCAATCCATGTTGGGAATATTTCTTCTCTTACTATTCCAGCTTCTGCTAGCTTGGCCACCTCGGCGTTGATTGCCTTATTACGGTCCCCACCCTGGACCCTCTTCTTTTGCTTAACCTCCTTTACTCCTGGTTTAATTACGAGCTTGTGCTTAATGCCTCTCCTTTCTACCCCCACCATGTCTGTGGGGGTCCATGAAAACATGTGTTTATACCGTTTGAGCAGGTCGACCAACGCTCTTCTTACGTGGCTTGGGAGGTCGCATCCAATACTAACCGGCTAATCAGGGTGTTCTTTTTTGATCACCTCCTTTCCCTTTGCGGGGTCGCGTCTCAGCTTCTTGGCCTCTTTAGTTATCTCTGATGGTTTCATAAATGCAAAGCATTGCAATTCTTTAGGTGGAGTGGCCAGTATTGTGGTTGCGCCCGTTGGGGTGTTGAACTTCATGACTCCATGCATAGTTGATGGAACCGCCCCTAGGTTTAAAAGAGCTGCTCTCCCTAGAATTATATTGTGTTCCGCCGCATGCCGAATGACCACAAAGTCGATCAGGGCGGTTTTCTTTTGCTGCTTATAGTGGCTGGTTATGGTCAAGGGAAGGTGAATCGTGCCTAGCGGCCATAGGCTATGGCCGGTGAACCCGACCAACCTCCCCATCATGGGCCGTAAGTTGTCCTTCCAGCGATCTGGGAGAAGCCGGAAGCAGTTCTCATAGATGATGTCCGCCGAACTTCCCGTGTCCACGTAGACCCTGTGTATGGTTACATCCCTAATGGAGGCTTGGATCACTAGTGGGTCATCGCCCCTCCATCCTCCGGGCGAGGGTCTTGAACGGAGAATGTGAGCGTGCGCATCGGGGCTCTGGCGGTCCCCTGTTCCGTTTGTTATTCTCCATTGCTTCTCTTACTCCGTATCATGAATATCTCCTTGGCACGCAAGTTTCGTGCTATTTCCACCAAGTCCCCTTTAAGCTGCTTCTCCTCCATTTCTTTTTTTTAACACTAAACAGTTAGTTGTGTCATGCGTCTTACTTTTGTGGTACTCACAGTACCGGTTCTTTGGCGACTTGGCTGGCTGCTGCTTCTCCGACACCATGTAAACCTCCGAGCAACGACCACAACTGTCATCCTTAGCAAACGGTCGGAACCGAGCTTGTGGTCTTCTCGTTTGGTCGTAGTGCCAACTTCCACCTCGGAAGTCCATGTGACCTGGGTTGTGGTGTCTGGCAGTCTCTGCTTTCAAGTAGGCCTGTTTTGCTGCTTCGCCATCCTCCTGCCTCAAATATCTCTCCACCCTTTCCTTCAATTCAGCCCGTGTTAGGGGCTTCTTTCCCATGAGTTTTTGCGATAAGGGGCCTGGCAAAATCCCCCACGTGAAGGCGCCGGCTATGAACCCCTCGTCATGCCCCGATACATCTAACGTGGTGTTTATGAATCTTGTGAAGTATTCCTATACAGTTTCACCCTCCTTTTGCTTATAGCCTATGATTGAATGAGAGTCTCCCTTGTACTTGCGTAATTGCATGAAGTTGGTAAGGAAAAGATACTTAAGCTGGGCAAAATTGGAGATGCTACCCGGTTGTAACGTCTTGAACCACATGCCGGCGTTGCCATCGAGTGTAGTTGGGAAATACATGCACCAAAACCTCTCATGAAGATTCAATGACGTCATGGTCTAATCATATGTGTCGATGTGGCTATCTAGGTCAGTGATTCCGCTATATGTTTTGAGCGTCGGTAGTTTGGCTGTGTTTGGTATTTCGTAGTCCAACAATTCTTTGATAAACGGAGACGTCACACTATGGGAAAGGCATTCGTGGGCAAGGATGGTGGACGATCCCGGCTACTGGTATTGTCTGTTTAAGCCACATCTATCACACGGCTTGGTCTGTAAAAGGGGTACGGCTGGAATGGTAGTTGGAGGGTGTAACTGGAGGGGAAAGGGTGTATGGGGGGTCACAGGGCTAACCGTTGTTGTCTGTTGTAAGTTACTGTTGAGCGTCGGTAGTTTGGCTGTGTTTGGTATTTCGTAGTCCAACAATTCTTTGACAAACAGAGACGTCACACTATGGGAAAGGCATTCGTGGCCAAGGATGGTGGACGATCCCGACTGCTGGTATTATGTGTTTAAGCCACATCTATCACACGGCTTGGTCCGTAAAAGGGGTACGGCTAGAATGGTAGTTGGAGGGTGTAACTAGAAGGGAAAGGGTGTATGGGGGGTCACAGGGCTAACCGTTGTTGTCTGTTGTAAGTTCCTGTTGGCGGCGATGCTTTGTCCAGTCCATGTATCGGTCAATGAATAGACAGGTGGTGTATGAGCTATCATGGTTTGCGCCAATGGTGGTACTGAAAGCATTGAACTCTGTCCACTTGTCACCTAATACGGCAGTGGGATGTTGAAAACGTGGCCTGGTGGAATCATCGTTGAGTGAACCGCTATTGTTTATTGCAATGATGGCAAGAAGAACAGTGGCATCTGAAAAGGCGTTGTTGGAAATGCCCCCTAAAGTTGTTCTTGGCTGGTGAACTAGCGGTTGTGGGGCAACTTCAGTGGTTACCGTTGAGCTTCCTTTGCTTGTAGTGGCCCTACTGATCACTGTATGCGGCGGTGTTTCGTCCAACGCTGCCATGGGACGTATGGGACTATCTTGTTGTCCCTCACTGCCGTTGGACGCCATTTACTTGCCACTTTCGTGCTTTTGGTTTATGTTCTTGATCTCACAAACGGATGGCGCCAAATGATGCGACCTTGTCTTAGCTCGATCGGTGCCGTTCACTTGGATTCTCGGCTGCCTCTGCAAGATCATAAAGAAAGAAGGCCGTCAGTCTCTTTCCGGGAGGAGTTCCCGGAAGAACGCTCCGACGGTCAAGTTAGAGAGTGTTTAGGTTCTTTGGGTGTGCACTCTTCGAAATTCCAGAGAGCTTACCTCGTAGGTCTGAGAGCATATCCTTTTATACCTAGCTCCCTTGTCTGATCCGTACCAGACAAGATCACTTTTTGGGGAGACATGATCAGGGGCGCTGATTGGAGAGTCATGCGCCTTCAACCGTTAGGGCGCTCTTATTGGCTCCGTCGGTAATGGTTTGATCCTCCTGCTTCTCTCCTGAATGTATCTTTTGTCTTGGAGCTGGGAGCGTCTCTTGGCGGGCACGAGCCTTTCGCCTGTGCCTTCCACTCCCGGTTGGCGTGTCCGGCTCGTGCTTCGTTTGTGCTGCCCTAGGCACACACACACACACACACATATATATATATATATATATATATATATATATATATATATATATATAGAGAGAGAGAGAGAGAGAGAGCTAACCTTGAGCATTTTGGTGTATCTTTGCAAGGAAGGAGAAGGTTTTCAAGCAAGGAGCAAAAGAAGGCTATTAGATCTATCAATATTCATCTAAGGGCTTCTGTTAGAGGTATCAAGTTCAAACCTTTCTCTCTTGTTTGAGTAGATTTCTCATTTTGAAGATTATGGCTTCTTTTCTTTATATTTTGGGACTTTGAGGATTTGGGGTTCATGAGGAGGCTTGAACTCCAGATCTGGACCATAGGAGGTCCCTAGCATCTAAAGGTTCCTGCTTTATTCAGCCTTGAGGGAAATTTATGAGTGAAAAACCCATTTAGATCATGATCTTGGCATTTCTTGCCCAAATGTCATGCATGAACGTAAAGTCAATGACTTTACATAATAAGTGAGCCCTGAGAGTGTGGATCTAGAGTTTGGGAAAGTATCCTGCCTTAAAATCGTCTGAATACAAGTTGATTCTGAATGGACTCGCCGAGTTGATGAGCCGACTCGGTGAGTAGATTAGGGTTGTCCCGATTAGCTGGATCATGCGAGAGCTCGGCGAGTTAGGGGTTAACTCGACAAGCTGGACCTTCATGAGATGATCGAGAATCGACAGGACACGACGAATCGCACGAGTGCACTCGGCGAGTCTGGTCAATTTCAGACTATTGACTAGAGTTTGACTTTTGTTGACTTTAAGGTTTGGTCAAAATGAGTAATGGAGGTTAGGGAAGGGTAAAATGGTCTTTTACCCATTCCTAGGACTAAGAGTTTAAGAGAGATCAATGAATGTTGTAGTTGAGTGTGAGGAGAGTATTAATTAGAGATATTATCCTTGTGATAAGCGTAGACTAGATCAAGGATTCCGAGCACAAGATTTTACTAGCTAGCTTACGAGGTGAGTCTTATCACTATACTATACCTAGTGTGGTATTTATGTGTGACCATAGGGTCTTATGTGTTTACTTGAGTTATGCATGTTATGTGTGATATGAACTGTGTGCTATATTATGTGATACTTAGATCAGGCCGAGGGTCCAACGAACTATGAGGTCGGAGGGTTCTCACTTAGACCGGACCAGAGGGTCCAACGAGCTGTGGGACTGGAGGGTCCCACTGAGACACATTGACCATAGGGTCTTCCAGAGCTATAGCCTCGAGTGGCTAATTATTTGTGTGTGGTATTTTGGGGAACTCACTAACCTTTATGCTTACAATGTTATGTGTTATGTGTTTCAGGTACTTCCAAGGATCGCGGGAAGGCACCGACGTGATTGTACACACTTGTTCGAGATTATGTTGAGGATTTTGGGATTTGACTTTTGTTATGTGATGTTACCTTGCTCTTTCTCTATCCACAAACTTCTCTCAAACGTCTAGCTATCACTGCAAGATCACAAAGAATAGAGGCCGTCAGCGGCTTTCCGGGAGGAGCTCCCAGAAGAACGCTCTGACGGTCAAGTTAGAGGGTGTTTTAGGGTTTGTGTGTATTCTCTCTAGAAAGCCCAGAGAACTTACCTCACAAGCCTTAGAGCACATCCTTTTATACCCAGCGCTCCTGCTTGAGCCGTACCAAACAGGATCGCTTTTGGGGAGACAGGATCAGAGGCGCTGATTGGAGGGTTATGCGCCTTCAACCGCTAGAGCACTCTCATTGGCTCCGACGGTAATGATCTAATCCTTATATTTGTCTCCTGATCGTATCTTTTGGCTTGGAACAAGGAGCGCCTCTTGGCAGGTGCGAGCCTTCCGCCTACGCGCTTCGCTCACGGGGACGCTCAGCGGGTGTTAAGCCTGCTGGGCTGAGCCTAGTTGGCGTGCACGGCTCTTGGGCTAGACGTGGTTCTGTTGTGCTGCCCTAGGCACGCCATCAAGTCCCCCAGTCCAGTAGTCTTAGTGTTGCAGCGCTAGTTACGGCGTTCTGGGCTTAATTAGCTGACGCGTGTCGGTTTTTCTTTATCCGCCACTCCGCCCTTAATGGCGACGTGACTGCGCATGATGATTGGCAGTTACGTCACTATGTCGGACATTTAAATGTCCCGGCTCCTCCACATCTTTATAATGGTATTTGCACGGTTTCTCTTGCCTCATTTGTTCCTCCTTCTCCTCTTTGTGTTTATCTTTCATTTTTCTTTCATGGTAAACCTTCCCGTAGTCATTCCATCCCCCGTCGAGTATCGTCAGTTGGAGATGACTTATGGCTTGTCTTCCTTAGAGGGTGTGGAGTTTCCCTCTCCTGGCTCTAGCATCTCTTCCCCTCCCCCTGATAAGATTGGGGTTTACTTGAAAACCCTAGACGCTGGTATATGCTTTCCTCTAACAGATTTTCAGGAGGAGGTCCTCCAGAAAGATGGTTGCAGCCTTCTGATGTTGACTCCCAATGCAGTTAACAAAGTGGTTGCGTTTGAAATGATCTGCAGGGCCAACGGGTATCTTCCGGATTACTTCGTCTTCAAATTTTTCTAACAATTCTGTATTACCGGAGATAAATGCACCTTCTCGGTCCGGCGAGGGGGATACGCCTTAGTTCCCGACGGGCGTACCCCCAAAAACTGGCAGGATAAATAGTCGTGGGTGAATCAGGAGCTGGTTGGGAGTGGTCGCTATCGTGCAATTGCTTTCACTGATACCATCCCTAAGCTCTTCCCCCACAACCAGGGTGTCGCCAACTACTTGAAGAGTGTGCAGGTATCCGCTGAAGATTACTCCGAGGTGCTCCTTTCTGAGTAGGGATGAGCCCCTCTTGGAGGCGGCGTGGCAAAATGGCGGTGTTCTTCTCCGTCTTTGATGGTGAGTGTTGTATCCCTCTTTTCCTTTTCATCCCCTTATTACTCCTGTGGTATTTATATTTCCGTTCTGCTTTCCCTAGGTGCTGAGTCTTCTCTGTCCATGGATGAGGTGCTGCGAAAACGTTATCGGGGCAAGTTGGAGTTTCACGAGGTGGATCTGGTCGATCGGCTTCCTCCACCTCGTCGGATGGATCAGCTTTCTCTAACCGCTTCCCCTCCTGTTCCTCCGACAAGTTCATCGGTGTCCGAGGAGAATCCACTGCATGCTTGCCCCATTTCTGATGTCATCCCCTGGGTGGCGTTCCTTATTCCTCCAAGGAGGATAGTGAGGACAACAAGGAGGGAATCATCGCCGATGTCCGGCGGATGCAGGCAAAACGAAAAGCTATACAAGCCATGGGTGAGCCAGTTACCGGTGCGCCAACTGCTACCAAGAGGGTACATACTAGGCATAACTTTTCTCGCTTGTTGAGTTCTATGAGTTCCACACCAACTGGTGTGGTAGTGATCCCTGATGACGACACGCAATAGTCCGAAGGGATCAACAGGGAGACTGAACAGCACGCTATTTCAGACTTCACTTCTATTCCTTCTCCAAGTGTCCCGTTTGTTCCTTCAAAGCTCTCTCCAGAAAAAGGTTTTGGTGTCCCTGGACAAGCTGCAGTCTCCAAGGATGGTGGTTCTGGAGATGGTGCTTATGAGTTTACTATTTTTGTTCCATCCTGGGATCTTCGCAATGACTTCTATGAGCGCCCATGCTTTGGAATTTTCGCACCATGCCTTTCCTCCGGTTGCAGTTGGAGATATGGAGGCGATGGGTAACCCTTCCCTTGCTCACAATATGGCCTACGCTGCCGTGCATGCCATGTTTTATCTTGTTACAGGTTCCCGGCGCGTCCATACCCTTGGCGATATGGAGACCGCGCATGCCGCCTGTGGATCACGTGTGGCAAGTTTGGAGCGTCGTCTTAGCGAGCTTGGTGATGATATTTGTTTATCTGAGAATAAGTACAAGTTGCTAGCATCTGAGAAAAACGTCCTTGATGAAGCCAGAGTAGTGTTGGAGGCCAAGGTTGACTCCCTCACATAGATGAATGAGGGTTTGATGATTCAGGTGGAGAGTCTTGAGCGTGATGTCGTTGATCGTGACAATCTTGTGTCGTCGCTACAGTCGGATGTGGGCGCTTCTCGTCGAGACCTGGATTGGTTGGTGCGTGTTGGTGTTGTTCGTATTGTTGATAAGTTGATTGATCATCCCGATTTTACCAATGCCATAAGCCTCATCCGCCATGCTGCGTTTGTGGCTGGAGTTGAGTCCCTTTAGAAGACTTATGTTGGTGTTGGTGGTGGGTAGGTAGTTGCTGGTGCTTCTTCGGTTAGTCCTGCGGTTAGTGTAAACGATGTTCTTTTGTCTTTTTCCAGTATGGATCATGCATCTCTGTTGGGTTTGGGGGAGTTAGGTATTGAAGGTCTTCGGGAGTTATGTTCTTTTGGTGGTTCTGAAGGTACTCCAGAAAGTGTGTTGGGTTAGGAAATTGTACCGGTAGTTGAGGTTGATGCGGGGGGGGGGGGGAATGGTAAGGATGGTGAGGCTAGTGGTGAAGGTGATCACGGTGTTGGAGCAGGTATTGGTGATGTTAATGTTGGTGTGGTGGTTGTGGGTGATGGAGAGGATGTTGGGGAGGGTGCCCCGACATCGTGTGCTACACCTCCTGGGGTGTAAAAATTTATCTTCTTAGTTGATTTAGGTTTTGATGCTTCTGTCTTGTGTAATGTTTGGACTTTTAAAAACAATGTTTTATTTTCCTGGATGCGTATTTTGTAAGCTCTAAGCATTGTCTGTTTTTTGCTCGCTTTAGTTATCGTTTGCTTGCTTGTTTATTATACATTATTTAAGAGATACAACGCCCTGATGTGCTAGGAATTTCGTTTTTCCCATGCTATCGTTGAGACACTAAGTGTCGGTATTGGGCGCTCTTAGCACCCAACGATCGAGTTTTGCATGTGAACATTCAATCGTTATAAATTAATACACTAAGTATCAAAGATCAGCAATTGCATTATCATTCTACATTGACCGCGGACTTTTAAATACACTAAGTATTAAACTCATGTCACTAAGCATGGACATATGTACTCTAAGTACTTGGGATGTGCTACACTAAGCAACACATCGATCAGCTGGGATTGCGTCTCTTTCCCTCCTTCTTGTTTAAAAGAAATACTTCTTCAAGTTCCTAGCGCTCCACGTTCTTGGAATCTGCCTTCCTTCCATTGTTTCTAACACATATGCACCATTCCTGTTTGCTTGTGTGACTCTATAAGAGCCTTCCCATGTTGGGCCCAACTTACCTTGGGGATGGGCTCGACTTGCTTCATTTTTCCTCAAAACGTATTCACCAACTCTGAACGCTTTTTCCTTTACTCTTTGATTGTAGTACCTTTCTGTTGCATGCTTGTATGCAGCTTGGCGCATTCCACATTTTTCACGCTTTTCCTCTAGGATATCCAGGTTTATCCTTAGTTCTTGTGTGTTGCTTTCCTCATCCTTGTTGGCCACCCTCAGTGTGTTCACTGCCACCTCCATGGAGAGCATGGCCTCTATCCTATACGTCAGGCTGAAAGGGGTTTCCTTCGTGCTTGTTCGTGGTGTAGTTTTGTACGACCACAGCACCATCGATATCTCCTCCGCCCAATTCCCTTTTGCTTTGCCCAACCTCTTCTTGATTCCATTCACAATGGTTCGATTGGATACCTCTGTCTGTGTGTTCGCTTGCGGTGTGCTACCGATGTGAAACGTTGGCTTATCCCTTTGGTGGTGCACCATTCTCTGAACAGGCTCTCAGCAAACTGTAGGTGGTTATCGCTGACAAGAACTTTAGGTGTCCCAAATCTTGTCATGATGCTCTTCCATACGAATTTTATCATGTGTCTACCCGATATGCACGCCAGTGGCTCCGCTTCGATCCATTTTGTGAAGTTGTCCACGGTTACTGATATGTGTATTTTTATATATATTTTTATGCACTTTATTTTAATATTTTGGTCTTATTTATTCTATTTTAGAGCTAAAAAGTACTCATAATACTTTGAATTATGTTTTGCAGCTATTCGTTGTCGATAAAGCACAAAAGAAAAGACTGAAGCGGAAACCGGACTTAGGAGCTAAAAGAAATTAAAAATGCTGAAGGAGTGGGTTATGCCCCGCGTAACTTCGCATTACGCCCAACGTAGTGCCCAAAAGCGACGTACGCTGCGCGTAATTAAAGGGTACGCCCCGCGTACTGGTTGGCTTCAGATAACTTCAATCGCGTAGTGATCCTTTGTACGCCCCGCGTAATCCTATGTACGCCCAACGTACTTAAGTCGGCTACAAAGGCTTTAAAAGTCGATTTTCAGCTAACCAGGAGGGGGGATTCGACTTCTAACCTAATTTAGTCGATAATTAACCTCTGTTAAGCCGTTTTGAGGGTCTAGAAGGCGGCCGGAAGGCCGTTAAGCTAACGGGAGCGGAGATCGGTAGGGTTGGAGAGTGGATACGTGTCGGTAATCCTATGGGCTGTTAACGTAACCATGATTAGCATTCCATTGTGTTACTATTTTGTATTTAGTTTCTGACTTGGGTGTAAAAACCTTTTACTTTGTGTTTATGATTGAATGAAGCTTTGATTATTAGACTAATTGCTATATTGAATAGTTTGTTTGTGTTTAATTTATCTTGCCAAGCTTGTGAAAAGATCCTTATGTATTAATGATGATTATTTTCTGTTAATTGTTAAGTGAATGAGTTGTATGAACATATGCTTGATTGCTTGTCTCTTATGATTTTGATGACCGTCGAGATTATAAGTCTAGGAATAACGAATGTGAAACTAGGATTAACATGGGAATAAGTAAGTTAATGTGTGAGCCTTGTTTGATGACCATCAACAAGAGGTTAATTGAATGTCTAATTTGGTTAACTATATTTGCAAGTCTTGCTTGATACGAACTGAACACTAGGAAGCATGTTAGTTTAAGCAATTGATCACTGTTTGAATTGACTTGTTTGCTAAAGGATTAGTTATAGTGAACGCGAATCTAATCATTTTAGGAATCGGTGAACATGAATAAATAACTTTGTGTATGCAATTGTCTATGTTTTTAAGGTGTAACTTGTCTAAACCAAAGTACCTGAAGAGATTTGTTTTCCTGTTAGTTTATCGAGAATTGTTAATTAATTATTAGTTTGAGATTTATTAAACTATTTCTTTTATTCTTTTCGTGTGACCTATAACCTATAATCAAATATATTAAATTAATCCACCATTCCCTGTGATCGACACCCGACTTACCTAAGCTATACTGTAATCTGACTAGGTACACTGCCTATAAGTGCATAGTTAGTCTAAGTTTGTTAGGTTATAAATATTAAAATTAATGGGTACTTTCGTGCACATCAAGTTTTTGGCGCCGTTTCCGAGGAACGGCTTGTCATTAGTTTAGTTTATTTGATTATTCGTTATTAGTTTTTAGTTAGTTTTTATTTTTAGTTTGATTTTCGATGATATCATTTCGCTTGTCGGGAAGGTTCTTGTTTTTATTTGCAGGAATTTGGGATTGTACACATTGCTTGACTTTACTTTTTGCATGGGTTTCGAGAATGAAAGCGATTAGGGAATTCTTGACCTGCTTAGCCTACTACTTTGTTGATTTGTCCAACTCAATCCATGAGGCGTATTATAGCGAGGCGTATTGTGGTGGTTAAGTGGAAGACCGAGCTCTAGCTATTCTTGACTAGTTAGGTCACTTATTGTTCCGCTTTTAGTTAAAGGTGCAAGGAAAACAAAGGAAATATTCTAACGGGTCCCGAAAGAGGGTATTTTCGTAAACCAATTCTTGCATGCAAAGGTTTTTGATCAACCGTTTATGTTTGATCTCGACAAAGATAAGTGATTATGACGTCTCATATTTTTTTTTATTTTTTTTTTCTCTTCACTCATCGGAAAGTCATTTGCTGAAGAAATTAAAAAGAAAAAAAATAATAATTAAGTTTAAGTCCCTTAATTAAATAATTAAAAGAAAAGGAAGTTAAATTAAAGAAAGAAAGAAAATTTTCATTTAAACTTACGCCCCGCGTAAGTTATATTACGCCAAGCGTAATTCAACATCTGATCGCGTATGGATTTTCAAGGAGGTGGGGTTACGCCCCACGTAACTTCGCATTACGCCCTGCGTAAAGCAGCGACCAGGTATATCTCTTGACCCTTTGACTTCTTTGTTATTCTTTTCACAACTCCCCTTCGCACACGAACTGTGACAGCAACTCCCTCCAAGCTTTTCGATTCTTCTTCATTTCTTGTCAAATTTGATACACAAGTAAGTTTATCGGGTACTCAATATACTGGATTTGGGTTTAAATCGACGAAATTGGCTGCATTTAGCCTTTGTTTGAAATCTAGGGTTTATGGTTTCTTGAATTACGGCCGATTTTGCCAAGATTTGTTCTGATTACCACTTGAATGGACCGATTTCGGTTAATAAACTAAACCCTAGGACCTAATTTGGTCTTAATACCATTCCACACCCATCAATTTGACCTCAGGGACGAACGCCAAGCGTAGCCCTGTAAACTTCGAATCTTGACTATACAGTTTCCCTGATTAAGTGGTTGTTAATTTTGAATAGACACGAGATTATGGGGATTGATTTTTAAGGGTGGTCCCGATTTTTTCCTACTGCCTTTGGACCACGCGATGTCAAAAATTAATTGTGTTGTTGCCCCTGCTGTGTTTATTTGGGTATGGATTAGGACTGGAACACGGATTCGTGTATTTGGACGTACGCCCAGCGTACGCTGGATGTACGCCCAACGTACAGACCTTACCCAACCCCAATTCCTTTGGTTTAAAAAGTTGTTAATTCTGTGAAATTGTGTTTGGTTTTGTGTTTGTGTGTATTTGTGCAGATTATGGCTCGAAGGACGCAAAGGACCAACCCACCCGAGGATGTGACCGACCATCGTTTTTTACAATTTCCGCAAACGCTGAACGATGCTACCCGGGCGCGTTATGTCACCAACTTGAGCTTGCTTCTCACCAAAGAGATTGATATAGCATCATCATTCGATTGGGAATTGGCTACCAGGACTGGGCTTGCTGCATTGATCCAAGGATTTTTGCAATACACACACTTGGATGCGAGTGGTGTGGACTTGTTTGTGTGTCAGGGATGGGCACGTTTGTTCCGGATCCAGGAGCCTGTTTATCGGGAGTTTTTGCTGGAGTTCTACGCTACAGTTTCCTATGATCCTAGGAAGGCACCCGATGACAAGACAGCTTTTGCCTTCAGACTGGGGGGAGTGAGCCGGGAATGCAGCGTGGTAGAGCTTGCGACTCGAGTGGGTATTTACACAGCCGATGAGATGAGGAGTGTCCACTTCCCAGTATTCCTTGCTGATTGTTTTACGGAGCGGCCAGATGACTATAACGAGAACACTTTTTGGGTCGAGATTACAGGGGCAGTTTATACACCATCTACCGCACGAGGGGGGATGATTCGGTCTACTACCTACCGAATGTTGCACCGGTTGATTTCTATGTCTCTCACGCATCACAAGAATAGTGAGAGAGTACCTTCGACGGACTTGTATTTCCTATGGGCGCTTGTTACTCTAGGGAGGCACCTGAACCTTCCAGTTGCTTTAGTTGTATATTTGGGATGGAGGGCCAGGGGACTTCGGGGGGACAACCCGATTTGCGGAGGGCATTTTATCACGCGTTTAGCCCGGTCATATCAGTTGCTGACCCGTGAGATCACGAGATCGATGGTGTTCCACGACATGAGGCCGATGAGTCTTCAGCTGTTAGAGTCGATGCGTGTATTGGAGCGGGGTGGAGATGGTGTCTTGAGAGTACGAGCAGATGATGTGGCGGATGAGGAGGGTGCCACCGAGCCACAGCCGAGACGGGTCCCGCGGCGTAGACCTGCTCCTCGGGGAGCGCAGCAGGGACCTGAGCCGGAGATTGATATGCGCTTCCTAGCTCAGGGCATTGATCGTCTTGACATGAGGGTCCAGAACCTTAGTGAGTATGTTGCACATGTGGATAGGCAGCAGCAGTGGCAAAGGAATGTGTTGAACGCATTATTTTCCCACCAGGGGTTTCAGTATTCGGTTCCCTACCCACCACCATTTCAGTCACGATATGATGGGGCCGGTACTTCTGGGACACTGCAGCAAGATGATGGAGATGATGAGTGATTTAGTTATCCTTTTTATTTTTATTTTTATTTTCTGTTATTTTTAGTTTAGTTAAGTATTTTTATTTGGTGTGTAATTTATCTTTAATTTAGTTTGTTTTACTTTTGTTTTCCATGTTGATGCTCTTTGGTTGTTTAGATCTCTGCAGAATTTTCGCCCTTAGGATGCTGGCAGTAAGTTCAGCAGCTAGGTCCGACTGTTGCTAGAGAGAGCCGTGTGAGAGTTCGAAGATTATAGTCAAGACCCACAATTTGTCATAAGTGTGGGGTGCATATTTATTAGAGTTGTATTTCGACGCGAGGAAGAAGTATCATCCCGGCTGCCACGACATGGTTGACACTTTCCTATGTTGTGGGGGATTTTTCCTCGCGAGAAGAGGATGTCATTCTTGACGAGACGATGTGGTCGACACTTTCCCACGTCATGGTTATGATACATTGCATTTGTTTACGATCTTTTGCACCACATTTTTTGAAGATGGCGGTCTTGATTTTATTTTTCGGCAAATTCAGAAGCAGCAGTTCCAGTTTTCAGTTTTTCAGCAATATTTGAAGCAACCTGTAGCAGCCCCATTCGATCTTGCCACAACTACCCAGGGGAGTCTATTCCTTTTTCTCTCTTTTTATGTTCTTAATTTGTTTTAGCATACAATGAGGGCATTGTATGAAATAAGTGTGGGGTAGGGGGTCGGTAAAAGTAAATTATTAAAATGAAATAATAATTGGAAATTGCTAGATTTAGGGAAATTTAAAAAAAAAAAAGAAAAAAAAAGAAGAAAACTTGAAATAATAGTTTAATTTAGAAAAATCTAGTGATAATTTAAGATTTTGCTAATATTGTATGGAATGATCCGATGAGAACTCAAATGTTTAGTTGTGTCAATATACGTTATAGTACATTTGTGGCTTCCTTTATTTTAGTGAAATCATGGAGCAAAAACATAACCCCGCTCGATTTGAAGGATGCAATATGTTTAGCAGCCTAAACCTAAAATGTATCCAGGAAAATTATTATCATTAACCAATAAAGGTTGAGGTTGAGCGCCTCTGCTTAAGCACGTAGGTTTTGAGTGAAAAAAGAGAGGTACATGTAAAAAAGAGAGAGAGAGAGAGAGAGAGAGAGAGAGAGAGAGAGAGAGAATTACGAAAAAGTTTGAAGAATTTTGAAGAAAATAAAGTGAAGATCAAAAGATCAAAATTCCAAGAAATTCAAAAAGTTGAAGATACCAAGAAATCAAATCAAATAAGGTGGTGAATTCAAAGAAATCAAAGATCAAATTGTCAAGAAAGTGAAGAATTCCTAAAAAGCTCCATAGTGGTATCATAAATTGTAATTCTAGATTATGTATGCTTAGGTTGCTCAACTAAAAATACCTTGAGGTTAGGAGGTTTTATGTAGATGGATTCGGAGGGTTGCATAAAATGAGCATTGTTCAGAAAAAGTGGGCAAGTGTTTATAAAGATTGTGAGTATTAAAAGTATGGGGGGTACTTTAGGAAAATTTTAGACATAAATGCATACGTTGAGGTCTTGGTATAATGGCTGAGTTTTAAATGGATTGTTTAGTGCAATATTGGTAAAATAAAAGTAAATTTGCTTGGGGGCAAGCAAAGGCTAAGTGTGGGGTATTTTGATATGTGTATTTTTATATATATTTTTATGCACTTTATTTTAATATTTTGGCCTTATTTATTCTATTTTAGAACTAAAAAGTACTCATAATACTTTGAATTATGTTTTGCAGTTGTTCGTTGTCGATAAAGCACAAAAGAAAAGACTGAAGCGGAAACCGGACTTAGGAGCTAAAAGAAATTAAAAATGCTGAAGGAGTGGGTTACGCCCTGCGTAACTTCGCATTATGCCCAGCGTAGTGCCCAAAAGTGACGTACGCTGCGCGTAATTAAAGAGTACGCCCCGCGTACTGGTTGGCTTCGGATAACTTCAATCGCGTAGTGATCCTTTGTACGCCCCGCGTAATCCTATGTACGCCCAGCGTACTTAAGTCGGCTACAAAGGCTTTAAAAGTCGATTTTCAGCTAACCAGGAGGGGGGATTCGACTTCTAACCTAATTTAGTCGATAATTAACCTCTGTTAAGCCGTTTTGAGGGTCTAGAAGGCGGCCGGAAGGCCGTTAAGCTAACAGGAGCAGAGATCGGAAGGGTTGGAGAGCGGATACGTGTCGGTAATCCTATGGGCTGTTAACGTGACCATGATTAGCATTCCATTGTGTTACTATTTTGTATTTAGTTTCTGACTTGGGTGTAAAAACCTTTTACTTTGTGTTTATGATTGAATAAAGCTTTGATTATTAGACTAATTGCTATATTGAATAGTTTGTTTGTGTTTAATTTATCTTGCCAAGCTTGTTAAAAGATCCTTATGTATTAATGATGATTATTTTCCATTAATTGTTAAGTGAATTGAGTTGTATGAACATATGCTTGATTGCTTGTCTCTTATGATTTTGATGACTGTCGAGAATATAAGTCTAGGAATAACGAATGTGAAACTAGGATTAACATGGGAATAAGTAAGTTAATGTGTGAGCATTGTTTGATGACCATCAACAAGAGGTTAATTGAATGTCTAATTTGGTTAACTATATTTGCAAGTCTTGCTTGATACGAACTGAACACTAGGAAGCATGTTAGTTTAAGCAATTGATCACTGTTTGAATTAACTTATTTGCTAAAGCATTAGTTATAGTGAATGCGAATCTAATCATTTTAGGAATCGGTGAACATGAATAAATAACTTTGTGTATGCAATTGTCTATGTTTTTAAGGTGTAACTTGTCTAAACCAAAGTACCTGAAGAGATTTGTTTTCCTGTTAGTTTATCGAGAATTGTTAATTAATTATTAGTTTGAGATTTATTAAACTATTTCTTTTATTCTTTTCGTGTGACCTATAACCTATAATCAAATATATTAAATTAATCCACCGATCCCTGTGATCGACACCCGACTTACCTAAGCGATACTGTAATCTGACTAGGTACACTGCCTATAAGTGCATAGTTAGTCTAAGTTTGTTAGGTTATAAATATTAAAATTAATGGGTACTTTCGTGCACATCAGTCACCACCATATACTTTAGCTTTCCTGGCGCTTCTGGGAATGGACCTACTATATCTATGCCCCATTGGTAGAATGGCCACCGGCTGGATATGTTATGCATTGGCACCGGGGGGGTTCGCTTGGAATGGGATGTAAGACTAACACTCCCCACATTTCCTGGTCATTTCTATCGCATCTTGCTGTATCGTCAGCTAGTATGCCCCCATTCGCAACACCTTGCCCGTTAAATCCCGTGCCCCTTCATGTGCACCTACCTGTCCTGAGTGTGCTTCTTGTAACAACTCTCTCCCTTTGGATTGATCCATACACTTTAGCCATGGGGTCGTGAACCCTTTCTTGTATAATTCTCCGTTAACCATTGCATACGAAGGCGATTTTATACGTATCTTCCTAGCCTCGCCATCGTCGTCTGGAAACACCCCCCTCTGTAGGTATTCTCGGAACGATGTCATCCACGTGGGCCCGGCTGGGGCTAGGGCGTTCACCTGCTGCTCATCTATACTTCTTTCACGGAGTACCTCTACCAGGACCTTCTTCGACAGGTGGTCGAAGCACGTGGATGCCAACTTACTTAAAGCATCTGCCCTCTTGTTTTCACTCCTAGGTATCTGCTTGATTGTAAACTTCCCGAATGATCCTACCAATTGTTTCACCATCTTTACATACTTTCCCATCCTATGATCTCTTACCTCGAAACTCCCATTAACCTGGTTTACTGCTAGCCTCGAGTCGGTTAGGGTCGTTACAACTTTCGCACCCATCTGCTTAGCTAAACGCAATCCTGCGAGCACTGCTTCGTACTCCGCTTCATTGTTTGACATGTGGAAATAAAAACGGAGGGTGTAGGTTACCTCTTCTCCTTCCGGGCTGGTCAGGATCAGCCCCGCCCCTGAGCCTTCCCTGCTAGATGCCCCATCCGTATAAAAGTCCATGAAGTGTTATCAGCCGAGGCCCCTTCAACTCCCCACACTTTCTCTTTGGTCGGGTCCCCACCGTCTGGAATTTCTAGTAAGAAATCGGCTAGCGCTTGTCCCTTAATACTTGTCCTTGGGTTCTAACTTATGTCGTGCTCTCCCAGTTCGATCGCCCACTTCGCTAGCCGGCCCGACGTCTCCGGCTTGAGCAGTATCTGTTTGATGGGGTAACTCGTGAGCACCTTGATCTGGTGTGCTTGAAAGTACCGCCTTAGTCGTCGCACCACATAGATGAGCGCCAGGACCAGCATCTCCATCATGGGATAGTTGAGTTCTGGTCCTTGCAACGCTCTACTAACAAAGTATGCCGGTCTCTATTCCCTTTCCCTTTCTACAGTCAATACTGAAGATATCGCTTCGCCTGATGTCGAGAGGTACACTTGTAACGTCTCTCTAGGGACTGGGCTGGCCAGCGTGGATAATTCATGTAGCGCTTCCTTGATTCTTTGGAGCGCTTTTTCTGCTTCATACGTCCATTGGAATTTGTTGTTCTCTGTGCATCCCTTCAATGTGTGGAATAACGGCATGTCCTTGTCAGCGGATTTCGAAATGAACTTGCTTAGAGCTGTAAGTTTCCCATTCAGACCCTGTACATCCCTGAGGGAGTTCGGGGTTGGTGTTTCGATGAATTCATCGACTTTGGTCGGGCTGGGCTGGATACCTTGCCTGGTGACGTAGTATCCCAGGAATTGTCCCTCTTCCACCCCAAACGTACATTTGGCTGGGTTGAGTTTCATCTTTACCACCTCTAGGGTTCAGAAAGTCTCCTCAATACCTTACAACATCTTGTCTTCATGCCGACTCTTAATCACCATGTCGTCTACATATACCTCGATGTTTCTCCCGATTTGTTTAGCAAATATCGAGTCGACCAGGCGCTGATATGTGGCCCCAACATTTTTAAACCAAAAGGTATCTTGGTGTAGCAGAAAGTGCCATGATCCGTGTAGAAGGCTGTTTTCTCCACATCTTCTTTGCTCATCAAAATTTGATGATACCCTTTGTATGCATCCAAAAAACACTTTAGCTTAAACCCTTGTAACGATTTCACTTTCTGATCAACCTCCAGGAGGGGGTAACAATCTTTAGGGCATGCCTTATTTATGTCGGAAAAGTCTATGCACATACGCCATGACCCGTCTTGCTTGCGGACCATAACTGGGTTTGCGATCCATGTCGGGAATATTGCCTCCCACACTATGTCGGCTGCTGCCAGCTTGGCCACTTCTGCATTAATTGCCCTATTACGGTCTCCTCCCTGGACTCTCTTTTTCTGCTTAACCTCTTTTGCGCCTGGTTTAATTGCATGTTTATGCTCGATAACCTTCCTTTCTACCCCTACCATGTCTGTAGGAGTCCATGCGAACACACGTTTGTATTGTTTGAGCAAGTCAACCAGCGCTCTTCTTGTGTGACTTGGGAGATCGCATCCAATGCTGACTGGCTGGTCGGGGTATCTTTCATTTATTACTTCCTTCCCTTTCACGGGGTTGTGTTTGGGCCTCTTGGTCTCTTTGGTTATCTCTGTCGGCTTCCTGACTGTATAGCATTGCAATTCTTTAGGTAGGGTGGCCAGCACCATAGCCGTGCCCATTGGGGTGTCGAACTTCATGATCCCATGCATAGTTGATGGTACTGCCTCCAGCTTCAAGAGGGCTGTTCTTCCCAGAATGATATTGTATTCCGCCGAATGCCGAATGACCACGAAGTCTATCAAGGCGGTTTTCTTTCATTGTATGTCGTGGCTACTAATGGTCAGGGGGGGTGGATTGTGCCTAGCGGCCATATGTTATGACCGGTGAATCCTACTAGCCTCCCGGTCATGGCCCGTAAGTTATCCTTCCAGCGGTCTGGGAGGAGACGGAAGCAGTGTGCATAGATGATGTCCGCTGAACTCCCGGTGTCGACATAGACCCTATGTATAGTTACATCCCTGATGGAGGCTTGCATCACCAGCGGGTTGTCACCCCTCCATCCTTCCGGTCGGGGGTCTTGTACGGAGAACGTGAGTGTGCGTGCTGAAAGTTTGGCGGTCTCCTGCTCCTCCCGTTGTTCTTCCCTGCTTCTCTTACTTCGTATCATTAATATCTCCTTGGGCTAGATCCCCTCACGAGGTGTGCCCTTGGCGTTTTCAGCATCGAACTTGGCGTGCAAGCTTCATGCTACTTCCACCAGATCTCTTTTTAGTTGCTTCTCTTCCACATCTTTCTTTAATACCGAACAGTTGGTCGTATCGTGTGTCTTACTCTTGTGATATTCACAATATCGGTTCTTGGGCGACTTGGCCGGCTGCTGTTTCTCGGACACCGTGTACACTTCTGGGCGGCGACCACGTCTGTCGCCCTTGACAAACAGTCAAAAATGCATCGGTGGTCTTCTTGCCAGGCCATAGTGCCTATTCCCCCCCCCCCCCCAAAAATCCATGTGACCCGGGTTGTGATGTCTGGTCGCCATGAAATTCAAGTAGGCCTGCTTGCCTGCCTCGCTGTCTTCATGCCGCAGATACCGCTCTACTCTTTCCTTCAATTTGGCCCGTGTTTAGGGCCTCTTTCCCATGAGTTTTTGCGACAAAGGGCCTGGCAAGAGCCCCCATGTAAAGGTGCCAGCTATGAGCCCTTCATCGTGCCCCGATACATCCACTGTAGCATTTATGAACCTTATGAAATATTCTCGTACAGTTTCCCCCTCTTTCTGTTTACAACCTATGATTGAATGAGAGTCTCCCATGTACTTTCATAAATGCATGAAGTTGGTAAGGAAGAGGTACTTAAGCTGAGAAAAGTTTGAAATGTTGCCTGGTTCCAACGTCTTGAACCACGTTCCGGTGTTGCCATCAATGGTCGTCGAGAAGTACGTGCACCTGAACTTCTCGTTAAGTTTCAACGACATCATCGTCCATTCATACGTGTCGATGTGGGTATCCGGGTTGGTGGTTCCGCAGTGTTCGGTATTTCATAATCGAACAGCTCTTTAACAAACAGAGACATCACACTACGGGAAAACCCATCTTAGCCTGGGACAGTCGACGCTCCCTGTTGGTATTGAGGATTCATGCCATGCGATGGCGGTGTGAGGTAGCCAGGACTTGGTCCATAAAAGGGTTATGGCTGGAATGGTAGCTGGATGGGATAACTGGCAGAGAAAGGATGCACAGGGGCTACATGGTTGATCATTACGGGTTGTTGCAGGCTGCCGTTGGCGGAGATAGTCGATCCAGTCCATACGTCGGCCATCAGGTAGATGGGTGGTGAGTGGTTTATCATGGTTTGCGCCAGTGGCGGTAACGAAGTTGTTAAACTCTGTCCACCCTTCATTTGGAATGATGATATCGTTACAAATGATGGTGAGATATTGAAAACGCGACTCGACGGAAGTGTTGTTGAGTGGACCGGTTGTGCCTGCTGCAGCGGTGGTGCAAAGAATGGTGGCATCTGAAGGTGTGTAGATGGAAGTGGCCCCACCGGAGTCGTTCCTTGCTGAGAAAGCGGCGGTTGTGGAACGTTTCCGGTGATTGTTGTAGAACTTCCTTCGCCGAAAATGGATCTGTTGACCATTGTAGGCGGTGGTGTTTCGTCCAACGCCATCATGGGATGTATGAGACTGGTCGGTCGTCCCTCACTGCCGTTGGACGCCATTGACGTTTGCTTTTTTTCTTTTCGCTTGTGTTCTTCGTCTCACAAACGGATGGCGCCAAATGATGTGACCTTGCTCTTTCTCTATCCACAAACTTCTCTCGAACGACTAGCTATCAATGCAAGATCACAAAGAACAAAGGTTGTCAGCCGCTTTTCGGGAGGAGCTCCCGGAAGAACGCTCTGACGGTCAAGTTAGAGGGTGTTTTAGGGTTTGTGTGTATTCTCTCTAGAAAGCCCAGAGACCATACCTCTCAGGCCTGAGAGAACATCCTTTTATACCTAGCACTCATGCCTAAGTTGTACCAGACAGGATCAGAGGTGCTAATTGGAGTGTCATGCGCCTTCAACCGCTAGAGCACTCGCATTGGCTTCGACGGTAATGCTCTGACCCATCTGTTTTTCTCCTGACCGTAGCTTTTTTTTCTTGGAACAAGGAGCTCCTCTTGGCGGGCGCGAGCCTTCCGCCTGCACGCTTCGCTCCCGGGGAGCCAGCGGGCGCTAAGCCTGCTGGGCTGAGCCTAGTTGGCGTGCCCGACTCTTGGGCTAGACGCGGTTCTGCTGTGCTGCCCTAGGCACGCCATCATTGTGCATTGATGTTGACATTAAGACACTTATGTTTTTTTATGAAATATAATCTATGAGTTTTATGTGTTTTAACAAAGAAAAATTGGTTTGAAAACTTACATCGTTACAAGTTGGTATCAGAGCCTTGGTTTGAGGGATTCGGATGTACCTTTGGGTATGTATGGACTCAAACTAAGGATTTGAGAAATTTTTCAAGAGAAACGATTTTTATAAAATAAGTAAGAGTTTCTAAGAGAAAAACGAGAAAGAGCAGTGTGTACAATCAGCCAGCACCCGAACGGTGATTTTCCCAAAATACCCTTACTTTCAGTGTTATGAGATATTTATGAGATATGTAATGTATGCTAGAGAGTTGGCTAGGTACTTCATATTTTAGGACTAGATTCGTCTGATTTGTGATGCCTTAGCCTAGGAGTTACTGCTACCTGTGATTTGCTTTGAGTACGAGTATGTAGCAGAAATGAGCTTATAAGAGTAGTCGGTGTTCGGCGAGATATAGAGTACTTGCGATCTAGAATCCTAGTAGGAGGACTTGGGGTGATTACAGATGTGGTGTGGAAGGTAGTATCGGGCCCGTACTACTGGAAGCACCGGGTTAGTGAGCAATCCAAGTAAGAACCCTTGGGATGCTAAGGAACAAGTAGGGGGAGTGATCGAGTGTGATTATACTCGAGCAAGTCTCTGATTATTTTTGAGTTGTGTTTCAAAGACATCATGGTGGGTACGTGCCACAACCCTGAGAGTAGTGGAGTGAGCGATGATGAGATTCGCAGGATGATTCACGAGGAGGTGGCTGCAACTATCCGAGAGGCCATCCCGGAGATGTTTGGGTCTATCAAGACCACCTTGATCGAGACGTTTGATGAGTGTTACACTGCGGTTACCGAGGCGGCTGCTGCTACAGCCACCGCAGCTATTGCTGCTGCCAGGCCCCAGGGGGTGACTCGTTGTTGTACCGGGAGTTCAGTAACACGAAGCCACCAGAGTTTATCGAGACTCGGGATCCGATTGCTGCGATGAGATGGATCTCTAACATAGAGGGGTGTTTCTACAATTGTTTCTGTCCGGAACATTTGAGGGTATGGTTTGCGCTGAACCAGCTTCGCTTGTGAGAGAAGGACTGGTGGAAGTTTGTGACAGCCAGTTTCACTTTTGCAGAGCTCACTGCAGTGTCATGGGAGAGGTTTACTGCTATGTTTCGAGATGAGTATGTTCCCCCGGTGGAGAGGGAATGGTTTTCCCAGGAGTTTCTGCCACTCTAGCAGAGGACAGAGTCAGTGATAGTGATTACGAGGATGTTCCATGAGAGGGCAATGTTTCGCCCTAAGCACGTGTCCACCGAGCAGGCACGTATGAGTTGATATTTGAGCATTCTCAGGAGGGATATTCGAGA
The DNA here is from genome assembly GCF_052625555.1 of Lactuca saligna. NCBI lineage: Eukaryota > Viridiplantae > Streptophyta > Magnoliopsida > Asterales > Asteraceae > Lactuca > Lactuca saligna. The sequence continues at coordinate 88,488,060 of NC_136424.1, read as the reverse complement.
GTTCGTGGCGAACTCGACTTATCGGTCATTTATTGAGCTTCAGGTAAATGCCCGAAAGAGGGAGATTGAGCTGGAGACTCAAGCCAGAGAGGAGACTGAGTCTCAGGGGAGGGATTGGCGACCGGTACATTCTCAGTCGGCAGCTAAGAGGGCAAAGCCCGTTGATTCAAGATATGGAGGCCAGAATGGACGCACTTGTGGAAAGTGCGGTAAAAGTCATGAAGGGGCATGCCGATCTGGTGTTTGCTACAAGTGTGACAAGGAGGGGCATATCGCGAGGGATTGCCCTAAGGGGTTTGTAGTTTGTTTCCACTGCAACCAGACCGGCCATCAGAAGGCCAAGTGCCCACAACTGCTACAGGGATCAGCATAGGGATCTGTCCCGGCTGCTACAGGAATCAGCACAGGGATCGGCCTCTACCAACTTCCACCTTGTTTATTATCTTTTGTGTTGTTTTACTAATTCAAGACTCGGGTTTTTGGTGTTGTTTGGTAGGTTTAAATCAAGTCCAAAACAACCAAGTACAAATTTGTTGCTAGATCACGCTAACAAATCCTATTCATATCTAGTCCGAGTTCACGCATCTAAGGTGAGTGCTTACGACCCCTTTTTATATCTTTTATATATTTTGGGCATGGGGTGGGGGTGGGGGGAATACATGTGCTCACATATTTTGTTTATGCAAAACATGCTTCAACAAGTTATCATTTTATGCATCAAAACTAGTTTATAAAGGTTATTTTATCAAGTGACATATTATTTACAAATAAACTAGTTATAAACTTTATACACACATGATATAGTTGTTTGATCATGAAACAACTAGTCAAAATAACAAATGTTACATGATACAAAAAGTTATATGATTCTATGTGACAATGTATGTTATAAATAGTAAGTCATAAATCATTACCACCTTTGTAGTAGTCAACTTATATCATGCATGTATATATACTAGAAAAGTTTGAGGCCCGTGCTAAGCATGACCTACGGAGGGTAATTGAGTTTTTCTTTTACTGTTGTCTAAAGTATACTATGCACATAACCAAAAAGGCTGAAAACGTTGTACTAGATGGGTGGATTTTCAAGAGTTAGGAGTCAAATTAATGCAAACATGTTTTATGATGGAATGTTGATTATAATACTTATTAATATTATCTAGAGCGTTGATAGTAAAATAGTGCCACAACTACACCACAACCAATAAATCAAGGTGAAATATGGGGAATTCCATTTGTATGTAGGCGTATTTAGGATAATCGTCATGATATATGACATTTGCGGAAGGCAACATTGATCAAGTTCTCATGATACATCTTACGGCTAAACAATAGATTTATGACATTGGGTGACCCCATATAATAGAGATTTTTGACCGATATCCAATCATTTTGCACAATCCAACTTATAGCCTCAAAACTTTTTTTTTACTTAAAAAACCTCAATCAAACCTTACAAAAACACTCTACAGTGTAATCCTATAGACACTTTGAATGCCTAAATATACATATCCTAAAATGCGATAAATGTTAAATAGTAACAAATATAACATGAATGTACATTACAGTAAGAACAATGTTCATTAAAAAGATCAAATACTTCAAATACATGTGTATAAGAGTTATGCCCTCATCAAAATATTGACGAAGTGTGTAGATGAATCTTTGTCCTCCTATGTGAACTTAAAATTTATCAACTACATTTGAATAATTTCATAATAGATGGATCCCTACAGTCCTGTATGCATTTAAAATTCATCGATTATATATAAGTCCTTATAACTTTGTCAAAAATAACCTAACATAATAGAAAAGGCAGAGTATTTGGTAAAATGTGACAAAATAATTTATAAACAATTGTAGCTTTCACTTGGTCACTAGGTTTTGAAGAACATATGATGTTTAATAACACATTCTCCTGTACTTCCGATTTCAGTTGATTAACTTTGTTAGTGTGGGGATAAATAAATTATTATGTTGGTGTTTTTTTCCTTCATAAAAACGAATCGAAACAATTTTTGTTTGGGTTAGTAATTTATCAAACACTTTGTGGTCATCCCATATTGACGAGCACAGGTCAAGATTTTAATCCTTCTTTCTTCCTTAGTAGTTGACCCGAAAGTCGTAATCACTTGCTATGAATAGGGCTTATTCTCTAAGTTTTTTGTAATTTGTATGTTGAGAATCTAAGAAACTTAAGAATAGTGATGGATATTCAAAAACATACTGAAGAAAAAAATATGTATCAAAAAACAGATACTCTAGCCGAGTGAAAAATTGAAGAAAAACTCAAAACAAGAGTTTTCTTTTGATGTTTTTGAGCCTTATGGAGCTTTCAATGGCTTTTTTTACCATAAATTTGTATGTTTCCAACGATATACCTTACAAAACCCAACTAAACTAGAAAAAAGCTAAAAATTGAATAATTGTCTTTGTTTTACATTGAAATAGAACTAACTTGGCTTCAAAGCTCTATATAAAGCATTGTGGTGGTTGAGATCAAGAGAAGCTTACATGCATAAATGTGCCAACAGAATTATCAACCTTCAAATTTAGAACCACTCTCTCAACATCCTTTCATGTTTCCATCACAAGCCACCCACATATATGCTTCATATTAAAGTCACATGTTACCATTCTAATAAGCCAACAATGAATGATTTCCGCACAGAATTTTCTTCAGACATTTTGTTAAGTACGAAATAAACATCCAACAAGAGCTCCTATTTATGTACAAATTAAATAGAGTGACTTCTACATAAGCGATCTTTAATGTTCCTTTTTTGATGAAATTTAATCACTATTCATTAACTTTTTTTAGTAGGATGCATCCATATTGTTTCATAAACGAAAATTTTGTTTGTCTGGTAATTTAATAGGAGGCCCAATGAAGGAAAATTATTTCCACAAAAATACTATCAAATCATGAAGGTATATTTAGCAACGTAAACTTCAAATACCATATTTAGGTTTTGTTTGGAACGCCATAGTTAGCTGATAAGCTAGTTTATTTTTTGAGCTTTTTTATGTTGTCGTGTTTGGTAAGCTAAAAAGTAGCTTATAAGCTAGCTTTTTGAAAAGCTACTTAGACTAGCGTTTTAGGAGGTTTTTTAAAAATTTTCAAATACACCCCTTAATTAATTATAGAAACATATACTTTCACACGTCCTTTTATTTAATTTTATATATTTCAGCTAGTTTTTCAGTTAATTTTACCAAACATCATTTTTTATCAGCTAACTTTTCAGCTATCAACTAACTTTTTATTTAACAACTAGTTTTTCAGCTAACAACTAGCTTTTCAGCTAGTACGCCAAACTTAACCTTAAGAAAAAAACTTTTATCTTCACTCGATCAGAAATTTTTTTAGATAAAATTTTAACACATTTCATATTACTAAATTCTAAATCAGTAATCAATTCACCACCCGTTTGAAACCAAACCAAACAAATTTATTGACATATTGCTCCTAATCAGATCGACGACGGTTTCGATATTCATTAATTACCAAGAAAATCACATAAAAAGACATTTTAAAATGAAAATTCAAAAACTCAATTCTTTGTTTCATTGATTTTCTTTAAATCATCCTCAGGGGTCAACTAAGCAAGGTATATCTAGAAATAGTCTTGCTAAACTTTTCTTGATTTAAATCCTTACGCAATATTTCAAAATTCACCAAAAGATTCACAAATTGAGATAAACCTCTTTATAATAAGTTCCAAAAGTATGGTTTTTAATTGAAAAAAAAAAGTTTTTTTTTTCAATTAAATACCTTGTATTTATACAAAACTATGGCTTTTAATTGAAAAAAAAATGTATTTATACGGTTTAAATGTATTAAAAAGATATTTATACGGTTTCAAATAAAAAATTGTCAACATTGAACAAAATTGGAAAAAATGATGTTCGATTTGGAAAAAAAAAACATAGTTTTAAAATTGAAAGAGAAAAATTTAACTTAGTGTCAAAATCGGAAAAAAAAAATGAAAACTTAGTGTTTTTTGTGGAAAAAAATTCAATTTTCACAGGTCAGCATGTCACGTCATCAAAACTGATACGTTATTATGTCACGTCAGCATGTAATTTGGTTGACCAATCAAGTGATCAAAATTGTAATAAATTGGAAAACACAGTATTAAATTTAAGACAAAAAAATACAGTATCAAATTAGAATTTTAGTGTAAACTGAGTATATTTTGTGCTATTTACCCTTAAAAAAACATTTAAAAAAAATGATTATGCAGGTTCTATTAAAAGCACAAGAAAATTCAAAACGACCAAAATCAACAAATAAAAAGCATCCTCACCTAATTTACGATCTAAAAGAGATAGACTAGATTATATGAAACCCTACCACCCACAATACTTAAAATTTGGATGACTTTCAAACAAATAAAAAATCCAGCAAAGCTACGGTTTAAAAAGAACCGTAAAATGAAATTTTAAAGATTAAGAATGGAATGAACTCTTAGTTGACAGTCTATTCCTTCAATGATTTCAACAAATCAAATCAGACAAAATGTAATAAAAAACAATAACATGATAAAAAAACGATCAACTGCTCCCGCTTGAAACAAACAAAAAAAAGACATATCAAAAATTGAAAATCAATTGAAATGGACTTATCTTGAATGGTGAGAAGAGGTATATATATATATATATATATATATATATATATATATATATATATATATATATATATATATATATATATATATATATATATATATATATATATATATATATATATATATATATATATATATATATATATATATATATACACCTCTTCTCACCATTCAAGATAAGTCCATTTCAATTGATTTTCAATTTTTCATATACCTTTTTTTGTTTGTTTCAAGCGGGAGCAGTTGATCGTTTTTTTATCATGTTATTGTTTTTTTATTACATTTTGTTAGTTTTATATATATATATATATATATATATATATATATATATATATATATATATATATATATATATATATATATATATATATATATATATATATATAACCATAAAACCCATAAAAATACATAAAAAAAGAACTTTGAGATCATAATTTTTTTGTGACTTAAATTACTAAAAATCGCAACTTTCTTTATAAATTCGTTGATTTTTTTTTTTTTTGAAAAAAACAAAAAAATTTGTTTTTTATTTTCAGCAAATTTATAAAAGAAGAAGAAGATTATTTGTAATCTCAAAGTGTTTGTTTATGCATTTTTAAGGTTTTATATATATATATATATATATATATATATATATATATATATATATATATATATATATATATATATATACACACAGAGGTAAGTTCAATTGAGAAAATAAAAAAAATGATAGAGAATGACAATCATTTATTTTTGCCGTAAAAGTCTCACATAAGATCTTTCAGTGACACATCATTTTTGACTATTTAACATTTGATCTTAACATTTGGTAAGGAGTGGTAACACTTTAGCATTTTATTTTTTTATTTTCTTTTTCTAATTTAATTAAATTACTTTATTTTAATATATAAATATTTTTTGTGCATAAATATTAAACAACTTTTATTTTTTTTAAAAAAAACAATTAATATAATATAAATAATATTTATAGAGCTTGGATTAAATAATTTGATTCTTATTTTATAAAAGCGTTTTTTTAATACAAGTTGGTATAACTAGAGGAAACAAAATATCTTTTATAAAAATTTAATATAAAGAATATGTTAGCAAATCTTTTTAATCTAACTCATTTTAATTATTAAAAAAATTTAGCTCACTCTTGAAGCCCAATCCACCCCATATGAATACCTCAAAACCCCAATTGATTCCTCCGCCTCCACTAAAAAATCGATCATCTCTCAACATCAACCAAACCCCAAATCTCAATTCTAGTTTCCACTGATTCCAAAGCTCAATTCTAGTTTCCACTGATTTAATCACATTTTCTCGATGGTTAAGTTGCAGGTTTGTAGTTGTTGTTGATATGTTTTTAACTTTTTTTTTCATCTTTGGAACCTGAGTTTTATACCACCATGACTCGACGAGATGCGACCAATCACAATGCTGCTTTGTTTTTCTCTCTTCTCGCCAAACACCCAACGAGTGCCTGTTAGCAACCCTCCTAACGAGTTGTAGGGGGCCGTGTTTGAAGATTGCTAGCGAGTTTAGCGAGGCTGGTGGCGACCTCTACTTCGCTTAGCCTTAAACTATATTAAATATTAATTTAATATATATACAAAAACATAGTTTTTCGTTTTTTTTTTTAAATTTTTAAGGAACTATTGTTATCGAAAAATGATTTTAAATACATCAAAATTTGTAATTTTTCATTCTCTATAAGCAGATATCCATATTAATATAGTTTTTAAGATAAAATAAAAAATTTATTATTTTTATAGTTTCAGCTTTTGTTATTTATAAGTGAATAAAAAATTTCATATTTTTACTACAGTACATTCGTTATTTATTTATGAATAAAAAGTATGATTAATTTTTTTTTAGAGTTTAAATATCATTCATATAGAAATATAAAATATATACACTTTTTATAGTTTACATCAACTCTCATCACATGTTATAATCAAATATGAATAAAACATGTATTAGTCTTCCTCACAAGTTATATTCATATATCAAAAACACATTTATCATAATTTTATTACAGTTCATTTTTGTTATTCATATATGAATAAGTAGTTCAAAATTTTAAAATAATTCGTCTGTATTAACATATTAAATGAACTACAACAAAAATCTGATAAATTTTTTATTCATATATAAATATAACATATGACGACCATTAATACACATTTTATTCATATATAAATATAACGCTTGACGAAAGATGATGTAAAAAAATATATTTTAGGTAAAAAAATATTATTACGCGTTATATTTATATATGAATGATACTTAAACTGCAAAAAAGTTAAACATACGTTTTATTCATAAATGAATAACGAATGTACTGTAATAAAAATCTGATCGATTTTTATTCACTTATGAATAACGAGAGCTGAAACTCTAAAATAAATTATTTTATCTTAAAACTATATCAATATGGATATCTGTTTATAGAGAATAAAAAATTATGAATTTTGATATATTTAAAATAACTTTTTAAATGTTAAGGTAATGATTAACATGGTTTAAGGAAACATGTTTATTGGAAAACACATGTGTATCCGTTATCCATTTACGTCGGTACGCCTATGTGTTTTGTGGCAAAACAAATGTGTGGCTGAGAATGATTCCCTCATTCTCAACCTTTTTTTTTTTAGTTGAACCCTATATATATATATATATATATATATATATATATATATATATATATATATATATATATATATATATATATATATATATAATTTGAATTTTTGTTAAAGTTCTATACATTTATATGTAAGTGTGGTGAAAATGGATTGAAATTCAGACATGCTTATGGCGTGTGGATTAGAACATCCAAAATAAATGAGGTGTTCACATAGTAAAAAAAGAGCTACGTGTTGATAAAGGAAATTTGTACATCAATGCTCGATATATATGAAGGTAATCTGTCTAATTTTGGGCTTTAAGCGATATGAATGATTTGTTAGGAAGGCGGTTCAAATTAGAGTATAAATAAATGATCTAAACAAAACATTCTGTATCATAGTTAGATTAACATCAACTATTTAGTTTGATCATCAAGACTGAGATTATAAATTAAGAAATCATAGCGGAACATATCACAACCATGTATAAATAGCCCAAAGTGTTGTATTTCTTCGATTAAAATTACGACTGTTCAAGAGGTGACTCGTAGATAAAGGAAGCGCGACACGATGTTGATTACAAAAATGCGCTTACAAAATAAGGCTTTGACAAGATAATATGTTGGCAAACAGCATTGAGGTTGGAGCCACAATATTAGTTAGTTTCCACTACCTAGTCACGTGAGTGCATAATTACTTTCATGAACATAATTTTAATACAATTATTAATTAAAATATAATATATTTGTTGATAGTTTATATGTCAATTATATGCTTATTGCTTCAAATATGTTTTAGATATATATTTGATGATGTATACGATGTACGAATCAGATACGGTTTTATATGTGTTAAGATGTGTGTGTGTGTGTGTGTGTGTATATATATATATATATATATATATATATATATATATATATATGTGATATTGTAAGGTGATAATAATACTAACAGAAGTATTATTTCTAAAAAGGTAAATCAATAGTTAGAGTTGTCTAAACGGAGTTGGTATTGAAAATTGATTATAAGCATTATAATTTTGCTTAGTGATGGAATAAGACTTAAAAAGGGATGTTTGGTTCAATTAAGTTTGGACATTAGGTAGCCTCTTATTGAGAGTGTGTGTGCTGAGATTGATGATCAGCGGAGTACGTCCTACGTACAGAAGTACATCTTATGTACGAAGTCTTTTTCAAAGCTTTGTGTCTCAGGTGCTACTTGTGTCGGGGTATTACTATGTTTTAGGGTACGAGTCTTATTCATACCAGAGTACTATAATGTGCTAGAAGTACTATTATGTACAAAGTCCTTTTTGACACTATTATGTGTCTGAGTACGGGAGCGTACATGAGTAGTTTATTAGTATTTCCACATACTTTTGATGAGCTTTGTGTGTCAACGTTTCCTTTCACGAAGTAATTGAGGGAACTTCGTAGATTGCTTAATAAAGTTTGACGGTAATAGACCACTACTAGGTATGTCTAGTGTTATATTGTCGGATAGGGTGAGTCTGGGGGTAAATATCTCACGATATCAGACGACTGCTAGACACAATTATCTAGATAACTATCCTTGACTTAACTATCTTGTGGTTTTTACGAACAGAGGTTTGTAATGAAACTAATTCCATTCCCTTCATTTAATGTCTTTATTGATCCTCGTTTGCTGCCAAGGAATTTCCGGAGCAGCATCATCATTTTGTTGTTCATATTGATCCTTTAGGGAAGATCTCGTAAGATCATTGTATATGATAAGTATGTAGGGATCGACAGGATGGGATAGATTGTTTTAGAGATATGATTATATGTGTTAATGATAATAGTGGTTTTGCAGGTTTGAGATATACGTTATTATCACATTATGGGATTGAAAACCCTATGTATCTTACCAAGTTTTCCAACCTGACCCATTCAATTTATTTGGATCATTGGTAGCAGTGTAAGACTACTGAAGACTCGAGTATGATGCTTAGAGAAGACATGCAATAAAGATCAGGACCGCTAGGTCTTTACGTTGTAATATATGTTGTGTATCGGTTATGACATCCCTAGACTTGTATTATTTTGAGACAATATTTTGTACTCAAATTGTTTTAATATACTGAGAAATTCACCAGTAAAAGATATTATGATTTTTAAAGCGTAAAGAATTTTTTTTTCGGTTTTGAAAATTGGGGATGTCACATAGTATTTGAGATTCATAAGACTTAAAGGGTTTCCAAATTTCTATTGTCTGTTATGGCGAAATTTTGGCAACATAACGACTGCTTTTATAATATTTTTCAGGTTTCAACCAACATAAAACCAACAATTCTCATAATATTTGATAAGTTGCATAATTAATACGATACATGATCTATTTGGTAACGATTCTTAAAATTCGGAAATCAATTATGCTATCATATGTGACAATTCTCATTATCTAATAAAAATGATTTATATTTTTATAATAAATATAAAAATGAAATATATCGTTTGTTTAAAACTAGTTTTACATAATTTCAAAGAGTACAATAATAACAATAATAAATTTTTGGTATTTTTCAATTAGTTATTATGTACTTGTTTTAGCTTCGTTTTTCAATCGTTAAAGATAATGTACATTCTTTTTATACCTAAATATGTAGGATATCATTTTTGATTATATATGATAATCTTTTTATGTATTTTTAACGTGCTCAAATTTATTAATGATGGTTACGATAATCTTTATAAACCATCAAATACATTTGTATCATTATAGAAATCTAGTATTACTTTTGTAATTTTCTTAATAGTTATTTTCATATTTCACATAAAATATAAATATATTCTCTTTTAACAATCTACTTTAACTTAATAGTTTTATTGGTGATTTATTACATTTTAGATTGTTATTTCACAACTTTTAACCAATAACAAAATATAATGCCTTTTTATGTATAAAAACTTGTAAAACATCAAGACTTTGATAATTACGTATGTATTCTCTACCAAACATGAAAATCGTAAAAGAGGGTCGTAGAAGCTCACCCTTGAAACGTGTGTTCGATTTTGTTCAGAGTTGGTTCATTTTTGCAAAGCTTTGTGTTAGAAACTGCATCTTGACGCCTTTTTGAGCTAAAACAAACCTGAAGACTTTTTTCATAATATTTAAACTAAAGTGACTTGTTTAATTTAAATTTAAAAAGTGTTGTTTTGTAATTAACTAACATAAGGGACTTTTTGTGATAAATTATATCTAAAAGGGACTATTTTTGTAATGACTTTAGGCTTGGTAATCGTGTCGTGTTCGAGTTAGCGTGTTGCAGGTTGGCGGGTTGACGGGTCAAAATATGTCAACCCAGACACGATCCATTTATATATACAGGTCACGGGTTGGCGGATCACGTGTTGGCGGGTTTGGAACATAAACTCATATATGACTCGCCAACCCATTTATTTATAAGGGTTCACAGGTTGGTTGGTTTGTGGTCAGATTTGGGTTCGTGGGTCCGAATTTTAGACATTTAAGTCTTAAACATCCAAATGAAAATTAAAAACATTCATAGAAACATGTTACAGACTTAGCTTTATAGGTTACGACTTACGATCATAGACCATCCACCACAAATCAAAATGTCAAAACAGTCAAATGGTCTATGAATCAATGGTATATATTATATAATACTTATTAAATATTCATACTTGATACATAAATACATTTAAAAATAAAATAATTTTTTTTATTAAGAATATAAACGGGTTGGCGAGTTAACCCGTTTATTTTTTGAGAAACTCATATATGATCCGTTTAATAAACAAGTTGGCGGGTTGAAAAACTTAACTCATACCCATTTAATTCGTATCGTCTCGCGTGTTGTGTCAAGAATTGACAGCCCTAAATGACTTAATCAAATAGGACCTGATTTGATTAAATATCTCAACAAGAGCTAATTTTGATTAACTAATACATTTTGGAGGGTTGTTTTTTATTACTTAGTACAAATAAGGGTTGTTGATTAAACAATTACAAATGAGGGGTGGTTTTTTATCCTTTAAATAACTGGAGGGACTGGTATCGTCAATAATACAAACAAGGGGGTTTATTTTAAGTCAACTGATTCAAGGTCTTCGATCCTCATCTGATCAAAGAAGAAAAGGAACGACTAGAAGCAGAAATCAAGGGAGGTCCGGCGGTGGTTGAGCCAATTGCAAGTAGGGGAGCCAGCAGAAGACGTCGTCGGCTACAGTGACAGCGAAAGGAAAGGGACTCCGGTCCTCGTCTTCAACAGATCGAGAAAGGAAGTCGAATGGAAGCAGCGACAGGGTGGATCGGAAAGCACCTTCGGTGCTCGCCTGCTTCGAAGAAGAAGAAAAATGAAGGGAGCAATAGCGGGGCTGTCGTCGGTTGCTTCGTCGACGAGGGCTGAACCGGAAGCTCTCGTTTGTCACTTTTTCGTCAGGAAGAAAACACGAAAGGGACAAGGGGTGTTTGGATTGCTTCTTCAATAGGAGGAGGAGGAATGTTGGAGGCTGGAACGGAGGGTGGCAGCCCTCCACTCCTCCTTTGTTTTCCCGGCGACTCCAGTGAGAAAAGAGGGAGAGATAAGAGAGATCGAGGATTCGAGGTTGGAAGATGGGGGAAATGTTTGGAGGAACTTCTTGTGTTTTGCACGCCTAATCCCTCCAATGAACCTATATAATACCAACTCCAACCATGAACATTAAAACCACAAAAATAATGATTTTTTATATTTAATAGAGTTTTTATTACGAGCACACAAAAAAAAATTACACAATAAAGATATTTTAATATAAATTGCAATAGTTATAAAATACAGATCTAATAAACTATAATATAATATTGATAAAGTAACAAATCACAATTAATTTAAATGATATTTAAAGTATAAAGAACATTTGATATTTGATGTGATGTACAGTTCCCGGTATATATATATATATATATATATATATATATATATATATATATATATATATATATATATATATATATATATATATATATATATATATATATATATTGTGAGACCGTAAGATACATTTTTTTATTTTTTTTATATTTTTAGTTAATTCATGTTCCGAAAATAATATTTAAAAGAAGAATTTTTTTGATTTTTCCATTTATTTTGCATTTTAAAATTATTTTTAGAATATGTACAGTGTAATATTCTATTTAGAATATTTCACGTATTTTTCAAGAAAAATAGAATTTTTTTTATTTTATTTTTATTTTTTTTAGTTAATTCAAGTTCCGAAAATAATATTTAAAAAAAGAATTTTTAGATTTTTCCATTTATTTTGCATTTTAAAATTATTTTTTAGAATATATCAGTGTAATATTCTATTTAGCATATTTCACGTATTTTTCAAAAAAAAAATGTAATTTTTTTTTATATATTTTTATATTTTTTTTAGTTAATTGAAGTTCCGAAAATAATATTTAAAAAAAGAATTTTTGGATTTTTCCATTTATTTTGCATTTTAAAATTATTTTTAGATTTGATCTCACGATCTTATAAAATTAGAATGGTCTCAAATGAAGCTGAACCTCTATATATATATATATATATATATATATATATATATATATATATATATATATATATATATATATATATATATATATATATATATATGCCAGCGAAAAATTTTTCACATAAAAATGTCTACCACTTTACGGTTCCATTAGAGTAAAATTTTGTGTAATAACAGAAAAATAGTAGTCTATTGGAGAAACCGGCGGCAATTTGGTGTAATGCTACAGTGTAACAACAAAATGGTGTGGAACTATTTATCAACGCTAAACATATATAAATATTATGATATTACATATATTCACTTTATTAATGTTATCGTTATTAGTAATTTATATATTATAATAATTAAGTTAAATGAAATCATATAATATTCAAAAAAGTATTATTTTATAATTATAATATTAAAATATGTTTTTAGTGTTATTTTTTAGTGTGCGGTTCGAATTGAAAATCCTTTTTGTGAGAATTTTACATAAAAATAGTATTATTTATAGTGACTAATCTGGTTTAGTGGTACAAATGAGAGGCGAGATTCTAGTAAAATACATTAGTACTCATTTAGCTTTTTTAGTTGAAGCAATGGTTGATAACTAAAAAATCTTCTTTTGATTTTTTAGGTAATAAATATATATAATATATTTTATGATATAACTAAGGTTTTTTTTATTCTTGTGTTCTTATATGGTTTCATGATTTTTTTTTAAAGTGTCTGTTTATTGTATTGGTTGTGGTGATTCTTAAATTACAGAAGAAATTGAATTTCGATACATAAAACTTCGTGAAATTGTGTTTAAAGTTTTGCGATTAATTGAATTTGATTTCTCAGATTTTATGAATATGATTTTGCTCGAGGTTAAAAATATCATAAAAATGAAATAAAATAATAAACCATAGTCTGATTTTAAAAACATGCTCAAAAATAATTTACGAGGTTCGTAGTTATTCCAAATAAAGCACTATATGGTTCGTTTTAGGAAATCAGTTAATACTTATTTTATAACTAAAAATGAGCATACCTTCCTCATACGATCTTTGTTTTGGACGTTTTTTGTATCTACATAATCAAGAGAACATAATCTTTTCAAAATGATAATAAATATGTCCTAGATACACTTGATGCAAAAATTTATTTATAACGTCACAAATAGAATTAATTTTTAGTGATTTTCAATTCGATCATCAGTGATAGACGGTTTGTTGAGCAGTTTGAGACGTTCTAAGAGTAATTATAGATATAATGTCTTTAATATACATCATAAACATAAACTTACACACAATTGGTCATTAAGACATAACGGTTTAAGATGGTTTGATCGTCGTACTCTGGCTAATTTGTACCAGTTGTTACAAATTGGGATGTTACAAATGATGTGGCAATAACTGGTGTGCGGTAACACCACACCATGAAGTGTATTTTCTACGGCAAGGTCCACCGCAAGAAGCAAATCCATTGCATCCATTTCTCTCACATGTCTCTTCTTTTCATGCTTCAACACTAGTACATTACAACATATCATTGATGTGTGTGTATATATATATATATATATATATATGTGTGTGTGTGTGTGTGTGTGTGTATATAAAGTAAGGAGAAATAAGGGGTGACCATTTCCTAGGCAAAGGAGAGTGTGGGGAAAATAATGTGGTGTTAAATTGGCAAGGTAAAAATGAAGGAAATGTGAGGAGTATACCCTTAGTCTAAGTGTGTGTATGTGTTGAAGAACAAACCCAATGGAGAGAGAGAGAGAGAGAGAGAGAGAGAGAGAGAGAGAGAGAAAGAAAGAAAAAAAAGGAAATATATATATATATATATATATATATATATATATATATATGTTATAAATTTGATGTAATTAAAAGAAGATTAGTAAAACTAAACTAAGAACCTTTAAGAAAGAAGAAAGAAGAAAGGAGATTTGGAGAGAATTTGATAACTTATATAAAGTATTCAAATTGGTGTATCTTTTACATATGTGATAGTGCTATTTATACTAGTTAATCACTAGACATAATTAATGAGTTCTTACACATATTTGACATATTTATCATAAGAGTTGAAAATAACTCTTACACATTTGACATTAGGAAATGTTGTCATTCAATAATTTACAACACTCCCCTTTGGATGACATCATTTCAAATTAGAGTTCAACCTTGAAGTACTGCCTCATTAAAAACCTTGCTAAAGAAAACCCAGTGGGAAAAAACTTTAGCGAAGGGAAAAACAGTGCAGTGTATAGTTTACTCCCCCTTATTTAGACATCTGTCACATTATATTCTATGCACATGTCGCATTCCGATGCCATGAACATGTTTCCTGAATATTGCAGTAGGAAGTGCCTTCGTAAAAAGGTCTGTTGCATTGTTACTGGATTGAACATATTTGATTTCAACTTGATGGTTCTTTATAAGCTCTTGAGTGTACTCAAAAAACTTTGGAGGTATATGTTTTGTCCTGTCGCTCTTGATATATCTTTCTTTCATTTGAGCGACACATGCTGAGTTATCTTCATATATTAAAGTTGGACATATATCCTTTTCAAGTCCACATGAAGTTAAAACTAGTTGTGTCATTGATCTTAACCATGTGCATTCTCTACTAGCTTCATTTAGTGCAATTACTTCAGCATGATTTGAGGATGTGGCAACAAGTGTTTGCTTTTGAGAACGCCAGGAAATTGCAGTACCTCCATTCATGAATACGTATCCAGTTTGAGATCTAGCTTTATGAGGATCGGACAAATAACCTGCATCTGCATAACCAATCAAACCTTGTTTTGAATCGTTAGGGTAAAATAACCCTAAATCACTAGTTCCTCGAAGGTATCAAAAAATATGTTTGATTCCATTCCAATGCCTTTTTGTTGGGGATGAACTAAATCTTGCTAGCAAGTTTACTGCGAAAGAAATGTCAGGTCTAGTACAATTGGTAAGATACATAAGAGCTCCAATTGCATTTAGATATGGCACTTCTGAACCAATGACTTCTTCATTTTCTTCGCATGGACGAAATGGATCCTTGTCAATATTTAATGATCTAACAACCATTGGAGTGCTTAAAGGATTTGCATTGTCCATATTGAAACGTTTCAAGATTCATTCTGTGTAATTTGATTGATGCACAAGTATTCCGTTAGGCATATGCTCAATCTGTAAACCAAGACAATATTTTGTTTTTCCAAGATCTTTCATTTCAAATTCTTTCTTTAAAAGTTCAATCACTTCAAGGATTTCTTTATTCGTTCCAATGATGTTCAGATCATCAACGTAGACTGCTATGATCACATATCCAGATGTTGTTTTCTTAATAAATACACATGGACAAATAGTGTTATTTTTATAACCTTTACTTGTCAAATAATCGCTTAAACGATTGTACCACATGCGCCCAGATTGCTTTAAACCATTCAAAGATCTTTGTAATTTTATAGAATACATTTCTTTGAGTTTTGTACTTAACGCTTTAGGCATTTTAAATCCTTCAGGGATTTTCATATAGATATCACTATCAAGTGATCCATACAGGTAAGCTGTAACAACATCCATAAGATGCATCTCTAAATTTTTAGATACTGCCAAGCTGATTAAATATCTGAAAGTGGTTGCATCCATTACTGGTGAATAAGTTTCTTCATAATCAATTCCAGGTCTTTGAGAGAAACCTTGAGCAACAAGCCTGGCATTGTATCTTACAATTTTGTCTTTCTCATTTCTTTTTCGTACGAAGATCCATCTATATCCTAATGGTTTCACAACTTCAGGTGTGAGGATAATGTTCCCAAAAACCTTTCTCTTGTTAAGAGAATTTAATTCAACTTGCATAACTTCCTTCCATTTAGCCCAATCATTTCTTCTTTGACATTCAATGACAGATTGTGGTTCAGGATCATCATTCATAATATCACATGCAGCTGAATAAGAAAGTATTGCATTTATACTGTCAGTTTCATTTTGGTCACATATTCTATTTGGTTGACCATAATTTTGTGCATCATCCTCTTTTCCTGGGGGAATTTGAATAATTCGTGTTTCTCCAGGAACACTTTCCTCATGATCTAGTGCATTTTCTGCTCCTCTTCTTTTTCGTGGGTTCTTATCCTTAGAACCAAATGGCCTTCCACGCTTCAGGCGTGTTTTAGACTCTTGAGTGACTTTATCATCAGATTGTCCATGTGGAATGTCAATTCGAGCTGGAACATTGACAGCAGGTATATATGATTTAGTCACCCTTTTTGTGTCAGTAAATGCATCAGGTAATTGATTTTCCATTTCTTGGAAATGCATTATCTTTTGAACTTCTATATCACATTGCCTTGTTCGAGGGTCAAGATATGATAAAGAAGGCTCATGCCATGACACATCCTTTTCCATGATCTTCTTTTCCACCTAATGATGGGAAATTTGCCTCATCAAATTGACAATCTACTAGGCGTGCTGTGAAAACATCACCTATTAATGGTTCAAGATATCTTATAATAGAGACTGACTCATAACCAACATATATTCCCAACCTTCTTTGATTTTGTCCGTTGAGGTGGTGCAATAGGGACATATACTGCACACCCAAAAATTCTCAAATGGGATATATTTGGTTCTTGACCGAAAGCAAGTTGTAGTGGAGAATATACATGATATGAACTTGGTCTTATGCGTATCAATGATCCAGCATGTAAGATTGCATGGCCCCAAATAGACACAGGAAGTTTGGTCCTCATTATCAATGGTCTAGCTATTAGCTGGAGACGTTTAATCAGTGATTCAGCTAAACCATTTTATGTGTGTACATGAGCAACTGGATGCTCAACAATAATTCCGACAGACATACAATAGTCATTAAATGCTTGTGAAGTAAATTCACCAGCATTATCAAGTCTCACTCTTTTGATAGTATAATCAGGGAAATGTGCCCTTAATTTAATAATTTGGGCAAGAAGCTTTGCAAATGCCATATTACGAGTTGATAATAGGCAAACATGAGACCATTTGCTGGATGCATCTATTAAGACCATAAAGTATCTAAATGGTCCAGATGGAGGGTGAATCGGTCCACATATATCACCTTGAATTCTTTCTAGAAATCTAGGTGATTCCCTTTCAACTTTCATTGGAGAGTGTTTTATAATTAACTTTCCAAGGGAACAAGATATACATGGTTTTATGCTATTGGATTGAGGGAACTTTTGGTCCTTCAATGGATGCCCATGTGTATTCTCAATTATCCTTCGCATCATTGTTAATCCTGGGTGGCCCAACCTATCATGCCATAAACTGAATGTCCTAGGATCACAATGTTTTCCTTCGATTACCATATTTGATTCAATCATATGTATATATGTATAATGCAGATCGGAATCAAGTGTTGGTAGTTTTTCAAGCACATGATTTTTGTCTATAATATACATATATTTCTTATTTTCAATGGTCACATTCTTTGTGTCATATCCTTTGAAATATATGTCATTGAAACTTAATAAGTTTCTATTAGACTTTGGAGAAAATAAGGCATTTTCTATACAAAAGTTTGTACCATTTGGTAATATAAAATGGGCTTTCCCGGTTCCCTCTATCAACTCTGCAGGACCTGATATTGTATGTATAATTGTTTTTGTTGGTACTAATTTTGAAAAATATTTCTTTGATTTCAGAATAGTATGTGTACTACCACTATCTGCTATACAAAGATCTCCAATCTTTTCTTGGTGTTGTGCTCCAGTTGGACTCATATTAAACTTCACATATGAAATGAATAATAAGTGAATAAACATAATCATAATTATTATTAAAAGAAAGTTCATTTATTGAAGGAAAGGCATTACATGCAAAATAAATGAAGGAAAAACAGTTTTACTAGCACAATAATAGTTTTTTTTTTGTTTTTTTTTTTTAATTTTTTAGTTAATGTCTTCCATGTCATTGCAGAAATCGGCAACATTTAGCGGAGTGAATTCAACATTATCAATGAGGTTTGCTTTCTTTCCTTTTCCTTTAATGGACTCTTGATAAAGTTGACAAAGATGTGCAGGTGTGCGACAGGTCCTTGACCAATGGCCTGTGCTACCACATCTTTAACATGAACCATCAGATTTTTGTGATGTCCCAGTGTCATTCCTTGCCACTTTGGCCTTATCTTGTGTGTGGACATTGTTTCTTTGTGAATGTTGGTAATTATTCCTTTTCTGGCCACGACCACGATTATTACCTTGTCCACGACCAGAATTATGGTTCTGATTATGGCTTTGGTTTCGATTAAAATAGCCACGGCCTCGTCCTCGACCACGACCACGCCCTCGTCCACGTGTATTGTTTCGATGACTATCAATATTTGTAGCATTTGCTTCAGGAAGTGCTACTGATCCTGTTGGACGAGATTCATGGTTTTTCATCAAGAGTTCATTGTTTTGCTCTGCAACGAGCAGACATGCATTCAGTTTAGAATATCTTGTGAGCTTTTGCATCCGATATTGTTGCATCAAGGTAATGTTTGTTGCATGAAATGTGGAGTAAGTTTTCTCCAACATATCTTCATCAGTAACTTCTTGTCCACAATATTTGAGTTGTGAACATATTCTGAACAAAGTTGAGTTGTATTCATTTACTTTCTTGAAGTCTTGAAACCTCAGTGTTCTCCATTCATCTCTAGCATTTGGAAGTATAACTTCCTTTTGATGATCAAATCTTTCTTTCAAAAGATTCCAGAGAATAATTGGATCAGTAACATCAAGATATTCAAATCTTAACATTTCATCAATATGCTTACGAAGAAAAACTTGTGCTTTTGCTTTGTCTTGTGCCAAGCAATTATTAAATTCATTTATAGCATTTGAGATTCCCATGGACTCAAGATGCATTTTTACATCTATCATCCATGGCACATAGTTTTTCCCGCTAACTTCAAGTACTGCAAACTCGAGCTTTGCAATGTTGGACATAATGTAACTATAAATTTTAAACAAAATAAAAATTAAAATCCATTTATTAACATTGCATACAAGCCTAAAAGTAGATGAAATTCCATATTATCTTCGATGTTAAAGATTGGGATAAAAAGTAATATGACTATTATAGTCATGATTATCACAAACGGGTGAATCATCATGAACCTTGATTTCTTGAAATTGATTTGTTTGATAGAAGAGAGAAATATTTATTGTGGGTAAAATAACCAGGGTAAATATGTTTATTTATAGTAAAAAAAAAATATAGCCGTTGTTTTTACTGTTTATAACCGTTGCATATATATATATATATATATATATATATATATATATATATATATATATATATATATATATATATATCCGTTTTGTATATTTATAAATCATTTAATAAGATTTATAACTAATACATAACTTTACTTTGTATAATTTTACTAATTAGATACATTAATAAATATTAATAAATGTTAAAATAAAATTATGAAGAGTAAAAAATAAACATTGACATGTATAAATAAATATAATTTAAATGTTAGTATGCATAAAGAAAAGTCAGTTGCATAATATAAATGTTACTATGCATAATTAAAAGTTAGTTGCATAATGTAAATGTTAGTATGCATAAATAAAAGTTAGTTGCATAATGTAAATGTTAGTATGCATAAAAAAAATTAGAATACATAAAGAAATGTTAGTATAAGAAATAAAAATCGTTAGTAGTCCATAATGTCCATAATGTATAAGTTTTATTAATTCATTAGTATTATTATTTATTTTAATATGATGAGGGTTTTTATAATTAATAATGTTTTTACTAAGTAATACATACCTTGATTAAGATAGATGTGATTTCCACTTCTAAATAACCTTTGTTTGAGCTTTCGTGCTGATAACGTGTAATAAATTTGATGTAATTAAAAGAAGATTAGTAAAACTAAACTAAGAACCTTTAAGAAAGAAGAAAGAAGAAAGGAGATTTGGAGAGAATTTGATAACTTATATAAAGTATTCAAATTGGTGTATCTTTTACATATGTGATAGTGCTATTTATACTAGTTAATCACTAGACATAATTAATGAGTTCTTACACATATTTGACATATTTATCATAAGAGTTGAAAATAACTCTTACACATTTGACATTAGGAAATGTTGTCATTCAATTATTTACAACAATATATATATATAGGGCTGACAAAAATGTCCTACGGAGAACCAACCAACATGTTACCAACCGAACAAATAAAATCGGTAGCCAACATGTTTGGTAGCCAATATGTTTGGTCGGTAACACCATGCAAATTAAGTAGTCTTGGTACGGTAACGGTACAAAATTTTGAATACCACGGTTGTACCATACCAACCAATATATATATATATATATATATATATATATATATATATATATATATCCTTACGTTTTTCAAGTCTTAGTTAGGAGTAACAACTAAAAAGTAATAATCGGAGTTACTAATATAATTCAATTGATATTGATTCTTTTTTGAACGAAACATTATAGTAAAAGAAATTACTAACACAAGGTTAAGGAAGGTACATCACACTAAAAGAATTTACTAAAACAAGCGACGACCACAACTTCAACTCATGTTCATATTTGAAAAACTTTCTAACCATTCAGTGATGATGATAATGTGAAGTCTTATATATATTATAGTCTTAAACTCTTCAAGTATAGATATTATTTAAATATTTTGGTATATACCAATATCAATATATACCAACAAAATTTGTTGGTAACCAACTAAGTTGGTACCAAGTATCATTGAAGAGAGAAGCACCTAGCTTGGAGGGGTGACTTTAGATCCAGAAACTCTTCATCAAAGCTACATCTTTGAAGTGTAAAGTCATCACCTTGTCATGTAGTTTATTAGATCTCTTTTCTTTAAGTTTTAACTTGAGTTTTGGGACCTTGGTTGAGTTGTCCAAAGAGAAGAGGTTTCCATGGGTTGATGGAGTAGATCTGACCCCTACATGAACTCTTGAGGCTGAAAGTTGCAAACTTTAATGGCCTCCATGTCCCATTCATGTAATATGTCCATTATGAAGCCAAAAATAAACCTTAGAGGGTGTTTCTATCATTCATGGACGTAAAGTTGGAAACTTTACGTGATTTGCCCACCCTGGGGCATCAGATCTATATTTTGGAACGTTATAGTAGGAGTATAGGGGCTTAATGGGTCAAGGCCCTCTTTCTAGAACTAGGGTTTGTGTGTTTAAGCCTTATGGTTGGTTTTTAAGGATAAAGTTGGAAACTTTACCCTTCTAGACAACATTATGGAAGGGATATGAGGTTTTGAGTCCTTTGATTTAAGGAAAATGGCTTAATGCATTAAATGGGTTGGCAGACTGGAGAACTCGACGAGTTCATAGGGAAACTCGGAGAGTTGGTTTGGGGTTGTTTGTTGTCACGATGTTGTTGGAAAAAGGGGGAAACTCGACGAGTTGTAAGGAGACTCGACGAGCTGGATCACAATATCGTGATTCTTCCTTTGAGGGAAACTCGACGAGTTGAAGTATAACTCGACGAGTTAGATCAACTCGGAGTGTTGACTTTGACTTTGACTTTGACCAAGGTTGATTCTTAGGGTTTTAAGTATTGTGTTGAATCTAAGTTATTACTTATGTTTTGGGATTGAGTGGAGTTGATACTTGGATCCAGGACCTATTCAGTTGTTGTTAGTATTTGAGGTGAGTTTCCTCACCATATCAATGGGTAGAAGGCACCAAGGCCAACCCATATTATTTAACTGTAATGATTATTTATGGATGTGGTATTTATGTGATATGTATTCATGTGAAGACCATGTGAGGGTTCCCATGGCAGTTGGTCAAGACCATATGGGGGTTCCCATGACAGTTGGTTAAAACCATGCGGGGGTTCCCATGACATTCAGAGTAAGACCAAGGAGGGTGTCCATGGCATCCTTATATGTTTGTTTGTATGCATGGTGTATGCAGACTTATATAATTGTATGTATGGTTTGTATAGGGACTCATTAATCATTAGTTTACAGTTTGTTGATTGTTTCAGGTACTTTAGGATTTAAAGGCAAGGGCCCGACATAATGGTGCAGCACACACTCTCCAACATTTTGTTATGAACACTCTGATTTTGGAATAAATACTTGATGTTTGAGATTTTTTAGAACAATTGTGTGTGAAATTTATAATTAACAAATATCGGATTTTCTATTTAATTGAAATTTTTATTGAAAAATTGGGTTGTTACAACTAAATCGACCCCTGGGAAGTTTTCGTACCGGGAGCTCAAAGTGAATAATATTGAGATACGTGCAAGAGGGGAATGTTACAACATAGATAGTTTTATTAATAAAGTTGCATAGTTCTTGTAATTATATTTAACAAACTAATTATTCATAGAAAAATCTAGATGATTTGGAGATGTCAATAAATCTGTCAAGAGTGATCATCAGTTCCTATGAAATTGTCACCACTCCACGTCATCAATATCATTTTATTTTTTATTTTAATAAATAATATTAATTTTATAATATAATATTAATTAAACATAAAAATGATATAACTAAAAATAAATTTGTAATTTCTAACCACCGTAGTCGCCATCTTCATCGTTCTCCTCATCATCATCGTCCATATATTGTTGTTTTTTTCGTATATATATGCTATGTCAAATCGTGATGATGCGACTTTGCATTTTCTATATCTAAAATTCTCTCGAAGTATGGTGGTGTACCCGGTATTATCTATGATATATCTATGCTTGTGGACTAAGTTCGTCGTTCACATTATACATACAAATATCTCGTCTATTCTCTTTTATTATTATGTTATGTAAAATTAGCACAACAACATACATTATTTTCCTTAGTTTTTTTTAGGTCCCATGATTGTGCCAAATGTTTAAGTATGTTTCATAATTCATTTCTCTTTTATGTTTCCAAAATTTCCTTCGTTGTAGCTTCGGCTGTTGTCATTCACACCCGAATACCCATTTGTAAAACTATTTACCATCTTTAACCATCATCATTAATTCATTATTGTCTATCAAATCAATATAAACAAACTTTATATATATAGTCCCTTATATTATATATTATTATATCTATCGCCCTTTATGTTATATATAATTATCCATTATAACCCGTTTGTATTTTTGAGTATAACCAATCAATCGCTTGTAAACAAATTTTACATGTGGTCATTCATTTTACAAATAATTTTGAGTGAATTACGAATGGTCCCTATGGTTTGGGGTAATTTGCACGTTTGGTTCCTAACTTATTTTTTTAACTCGGAAGGTCCCTACGGTTTGTTTTTGTTACGTGCTTGGTCCCTACAGTTTGTTTTTGTTACGCACTTGGTCCCTGTCTTACCTAAAACGACTTTTATTTAAATAAGAAAAAATTGTGAGGTAGGTAAGGTAAGGTGAGTGGGGTAGGGTTGGGGGTGTATTTACTTAAATAAATTAAAATATCAAGGGAAAAATAGTATATTTAGGTAAGACAGGGACCAACCGCGTAACAAAAACAAACAGTAAAGACCTTCCGAGTTAAAAAAATAAGTTAGAGACCAAACACGCAAATTACCCTAAACCATAGGAACCATTCGTGTAATTTACTCAATAATTTTCTATTATAATCCTTTATATTATTTACCTATCATTTTTAATATATATTACATATTCATAGTTAGAGTTGACAATGGTCAGTTTGATTGGGTTCATGTTCAATCCAACCCAACATGTTTACTTAAATTGGTTGATATCTCTAACTCAACTCAATCTTTTAGAGAAATAGGTTGTTATCGGGTTAGTCTGTTTATGTAGTTTTCGACCCAACCTACTACATAAATTGGTTAAACTTTAATTAACTCATTTAAAAAATAAAAAAATTAACTAAAGGTTATATCACTTAAATTAGTTTCAAAGTATGACAAAAGCACAATCTTAATTCAAAAAAACATATAAATTGTTCAAATAACATTAAAAAAATTTAATTTCAAAGTGATTTTGAAGAATAAATAATATTGTTAGTGCTAAGAAAAAGAATGACAATTATGATTGCTTTTTTTAAGCATAAATAATAGTACAACAATATAATTTATAAATTAATACTCTAATTAATATATGATAATATTTAAAGAGTTATATATATATATATATATATATATATATATATATATATATATATATATATATATATATATATATATATATATATAAGTTAAATGAGTTGGCGGATTGAAAATGTGTTGATATTTTTTAACCAATTTAACCTATTTAATTAAATTAGTTAAGCGGGTTGACTCATTTAATTTAAATGGGTTGCAAATTTCAACCCAACCCGCTAATTTTGGATTTGGTTTGGGTTGGGTTAGTGGGTTGAGTCATTTTTTGCCCGTTCTATTCATAATGGGTTGGGTTCGGGTTGGGTTACATTCGGTAATGTTCATAACTGAACATTCAAGATTCATATATGTTTGTAGATGAATATTGACGAATATTCATAAAGAAATAATGTGATGGTCAAATTGGAAACGGAAGTGATGGATAGTATCGTCGGAGTATATGTGATGGTCATTTATTCCGGTGTCAGAAATGGTGGTTATTATTGCTTGAGGTGATGGTTTTTTGATGAACAAGACAAGGGATATAAGGGGTAAGAGTTAAGTCTCGAAAGGAAAGAGGCTAGGGTGTGATCTTAATTTTTTTAAGACAAAATTGCAAAAATGGTCCCTGCGGTATGCATTTTTTCTACGCTTTAGTCCAAACATCGACTTTTTAGGCTTCATGGTCATTTTTAGGTAGTTTCGTTGCGTTTTTAGTCCCTCTGAATAGTGAAATGACTGTAATACCTTTGGGTTATTTATTTTTCATTTTTCTTTCATTTCTTTTTAAATCTGATACTAATATATTTATTTTAATAATTAATAAATTAAGAAGGGGCCCACCTGGGAAGATCGCCAATAACATACCTTGACTAGCAAGCTCAAGACAAAGACGAAGATCACATTAGAGACCGACTATGAAAACGCCTTCAAGAAGGCATCAATGTAAGCTACTGTAAAAATAGCTAATTTATGTTTTTTCTGGTTTTTGTATTTCATCTTTATTGAGTTGGGTATGTATGTATGTATGTATGTGTGATATGTATATGTATATGTGATGTGTTCTAATTTTTCAGTAGAGTTTAGAGAGATAAAAAAGAAAATAGGAAGAAGATGAAGTAAAAGTGTGCACAGGAAGGGGTATACCGAAGAGAGAGAGAGAGAGAGAGAGAGAGAGAGGGAGAGGGGGGGAGGAGAGAAAGAGAAAGAGAGAGGTTGGTCCCTTCTTACTAAATAAGTATTTAGATTTTTTTAAAAATGAAACAAAAAATAAAACATAAATACAAATGGTATTAAAATCATTTCAATTTACAGATGGATCATTTCCACGTACAATCTAGGCCAAAATGACCACAAAATCAAAAAAAAAGTCGAGGTTTGGACCAAACCTCAGAAAAAAAATGCATATCATAGAGACCATTTTTACAATTTCATCTTTTTTTTAATAACATAAAAAAGAAATATGCAATAAAAATTCAAAAAAAAAAAAGAAATAAAGAACTATAAATAGTCTTTTTAGATCGGAAAGAAACAAAGTACGCAACAAAAACATAGAATACAGATTGCTTGAGGTAAAAAAAAATTAGTAACCAAACGTACAAATTATTTCAAACTATAGGGACTACTTCTATAATTTACTCAATAATTTACATTGTTTTAAAATACTATTAAAAGAACATCCAAATATACTTGGGGACCTATATATAACTAATAAAATTAAACAATGATTGTTAAAATTATAAAATAAACGATTAATATAACAAAGAATAAAAAACACACAAACTACCCAACAACAATTACTGTTTTTCCTATCTTTCTGATAATCTTCAACATCATCGAATTACTCTTAATAGAGTTGATTTTAGTAGAAGATAAATTGAATAAAAGAGGAGAAATAGAGATTTAAAACCTAATAAGTATATAAGTCGACTTCTTCAAAACCCGTAACAAAAAAACCAAATGAAATTAAAAATTTATACATGATGGATTCAAATCAAACGAACAAAATAAAATCGAGTTAAAAAGGGATTTCAAAGCAGAAGATTGAGGGCCTAACCAAAGGTATGTAGGTTAGATCGAGTATATAAAGGGAGGGTGAGAGATGATGGTGGTTGCAGAAAGTGGGAGTCGATTATTGAATCGACTTATCCCTCTTTCAGATAAGATGCATAATCGACGTTGTCGTCGGAAATCGCAAGACAGGGACACTCCGATGGTCGTGGAGCCATCGGTCTTGGAGAAGTCAACGTCAGAAAGCTGGTAGAAAGCGGGGGAGACGGCAGGGGCAGATCTTTCATAGGGCTAGGGGGTTTGTGCCCCCTCCTCTATGATTTTTTGGCATAAATAGTCCCTATGCTTTAACTTTATACATATTTAGCCTAAGAATATAAAATTTTGACTATGCCCCCCCCCCCCCCCCCCCCACACACACACCCACCCACCCACCCACCCTAAATGAAATATTGAAGCTCCGCCACTGGGAGACGGAAAATCAAGGGTTTGTGAAGGAAACAAAATAAGGTAGATCGATAGAGGTGATTAGGTTTACCTCTTCTTTTGGCGGTGGGAAACATGTAGAACATGGAGAGTAAAACATGCGGAGGGATAAGGGGAAAAACGTGTGTCCAAACATGTACATGGACACGTATCCAACCTTTGACCGATAAAAAAGAACAGCATGTGTACACAAAATATATAAAATGGCAAAATATGACCTTTTAAGAAAAACAATACATAATTTTAACCATACATATAAACGGAAGACCAATTTTGCCAAATAGCTAGGAAGTTTACTCTTGTTAAGGTTGGACATTTTTAATATATATATATATATATATATATATATATATATATATATATATATATATATATATATATATATATATATATATATATATATATATATATATATATATATATATGGCATTGAGTAGACATGTGAAATGAAATATATACATTTTAAGGGTTGACTTGTATTTTTATGGGTGCGATTAAAATCCCTCAATGGCTTATTGTGTTGTTTTGAACATTTTCCTTTTTTTTTTTTTTTTTTTATCTTGTGGATATATATTATATATACGATTTGACAATATTGCGTACTCTGTATGTATCTCATCATCAAGATAATAATTATATTTGTACTCATTTCCATTAACAATAAAAGATAACTCAAGTGCTTTGCTTTGCAAAATTTAATTGAATATCGGTGTTGCACCAAGAACTTTTAGGTCGTTATTTAACGTCGATATATCGAAGTATGCATGCTAAAACCAAAGATCGCCTGACATCGTTGAATCTAGTATTATCATAGGATATTCATGATCACCATGTGTGTATTCACCATGGATTCATATAATTTTGTTATGCCCAATAAGTATATATTAATATATATATATATATATATATATATATATATATATATATATATATATATATATATATATATATAATATTTCTGTAAAATAAAATGAATTAAGGTTGTAATCTAACGCACCCCATTCAAAATACCAGATTTTATATCTCGTTTATATTTTATAAATTATTTAACCTACCTTAAAATAAAATTTTGGCTGCACCATTGTATCCAATGCGTACAATCAATGCTTCCAATCATTTCCGGAAAACCATGTTTCTTGCTATATTTCACACATAATTGTTCAATATCACTTATCGTCGGATATCGCAAATATATATGATCATAAAGCTCTGTCATATATTCACAAAATAAATATGTATATTCTAGAGTAGATCTCTCAAACACTTCACATATTCATCTATTGCATCCATTGTGATGTCGTATGCCAAATGTTGAAGTGTCATTGTACACTTTTGTATCGTAACAAACTCTCATCTACCTCTAACACCTCTAACGTTGCTTCTCAATTCAAAGATCTCGTATATCTTTCAATTTGTTAGCTATACACATAAATAAATCTCTACTCAAACGATAATGATATTTGAATGCATATTATTATCATACAAACAATCATCGACAAAGTAGTCATATACAAGACATTCGTTTGCAACTTCACGGTCCCTGTTTAGATTCTACTTCTTTTGAGGGCATTCAAACTTTCACATATTACATTGAACATTGTAGTAATAACTTGAAACAAAACATTGAGAAAAACATTGTCATCAGATGAATAATGTTTCCTTAGTGTTTTTGTGTAAAGTATTAAGTAAAAAGAGTATGAATTTTATAAAATTGGTACACAGTATTTATAGACTTGGAAAAAAAAAATAACGGTCATATGATTGTTTCCTTTCGTTAACACCCGTAATCCAAATCACCTACAATGACTATGACGATGACCACACCACCCTTGGAGTGGTGTTCAACCCTATATTATAACACACTTGCCACCACCTTCCACTCCTGATAGCCTAAATCCCGATCTGTTCCACAAATGCAAAAATTTATCAATTTTGACACGTTACGGAACAGTTTATTTTTCCCTCGTCACTAAAGTGTTCTATCTTGTCCTCACATTATTGAAACTTGACCGAAAGTGGATATTCGGATCACATTTTCTGAAGCTCTTATCAAAAGACTTGTCTACAACATGCAGCTTTTTGCCATAGCCCATTCAAATGGATGCTACATCAATAGATTCTCTTCTATTCCACCAATTTTACATTTCAACTTTTCTTTTTAATTTTTTAAGCAATAGAAAACTTTTATGTATATATTTTAATAGACAAAACTTTTCAAAATGTATTTATAAATTAATTTTTGGTATACTGGTTTATATAATTATATAAAAATTGTACAATGGAGGAAACCGTATTAAACTTTTAGTTTTATTGAATTACTGGTTAAAATTCCTAGAAGAAAAGATGAAACAAAATTAAAAGTTGGTTATTATATTTAATGAAAGTTATTAAGTCATTTGGCAAATCAATAGTAGATCAGGCAAAACAAGAAAAATTCTATTTTTCTTTTCAACGTGAAAAGATAAAACTTGATTACTATTTAATAACAATCAAATTTTGTGTTTACAAAAATTATTTTATGGTTACAAAAAATTATCCTTTATGTAGGTATGACAACCTATTTTCTATTGGTTCGGGTCAAGAATTAATAATTTTTAATAAAACCGACAACTAACTAAAAATTATAACATAACAAAGAACACGATTTGTGGACATTAATGATTTCCATATTCCCACTACCTCATATATAAAAAATGGTGAATTTGGCCATCTACATCGGATTACATTAATGTTTCCATCATTTTGCACCGAACGGATTGGCTTCGTTTCCGGACCACCACTTTCTGTGGAATGTATGAATGAATGGTGGTGATACCACTAATCATAGCACGATACAAAACCAAATTGCTTTATATTATTAATTAAGTTGTATTTTTTGGAACAATTGGACTTTATAAACTAATAAGAAACCAAAAAAGCAAAACAATTACAAAATAGAAGTTACACGTGAGTTTTTTAACCAAGAAGCTCATCAGACATCAGTTCTGCTGTTTATATGAACATATAGAAACCCATCTCTCTCTCTTTTTTTTTTTTTTTTTTTTTTTTAATCATTTCCGATCCATGCAACATTTAATTTAAAACAATCATTGAAAACTAATTCAGAAAATATTAAAAAAATACAAAACTAATTAAAATGTACAAAACTATATTATAGTACGAGTACACAAGCATAAGGCCGGTAAGTACAGACAATATCAAGCGGCATTAATCTGAGTTGGAAGTTGGATAACGTCGCCATAACGGGCAGCACACTGCCTCGGCCATGTGTTATCCGACATTATATGATTTTTGGTTATTGTGGTAACGGAAGGCAACGGGGTTTAATTTTCTCCACTGTCAAAAATTGGACCGTTCTTGAACGGTCGAAATGTTAAAAAAAAGAGTAAATTACTGAAATTGTCTTTATGGTTTGGTTAAAATTGCACGTTTGGTCCCTAACTTTTCTTTTGCACTCGGATCGTCCCTGTGGTTTGATTTTGTTGTATTTTTCGTCCCTGTGGTTTGATTTTGTTGCGTTTTTCGTCCCTTACATACATAAAGTTAAGGACCAAACATGCAATTTTGACCAAACCATAGGGACGAAAAATGCAACAAAATCAAACCATATGGATGATCCGAGTGCAAAATAAAAGTTAAGGACCAAATATGCAATTTTAACCAAACCACAAGGACGATTTCAGTAATTTACTCTATAAAAAATCAAATTTACTCAGTACATATTCACTTCATTTTTTACACAAATTACCTTCATTTTTTAAACACAACACAACTAACTATGGATCAAAACTCAAACATTTGTCCTCAAAACACAAACACATCCCCTCATCTCGGTTTTGCACAATATGAGGCGACGCAAACATCCTCAACTCACAAAACTCATCATAACTATCATTTTCCGGCAACTTTTTCAATCCCGCCTCATCCCTACACAACATTTTCAACAACTTTTCTTCCGTGCCGCAAACAACCACGCAACCACTACCCATGCAATAAACGGTTCCCGAGACGCAAGTCGGGGGTAGTCGGAAACCAACAGTCAAGAAAGGGAGAGCAAGAAGGAAAGGGAAAGAGATCACGGTGGAGCAATAGAAATAAGAACCTCCAACATGGTGGACAGTGGAGGAAAAGTATGCGTTAGCAGTGTAGTGGTGTTGGACATCAAAAAACTCAACTAAGGGAAACGATATGAAAAAAATCGTTTTTTTGGGAAGTTGTGATTGGAAAATTTCATGCAATTTTAAAGAATGATGACACATATCACAATCATGATATGTTTAGTGGCAAGTGGACTCAAATCAGTAAGAAGTACAACAAGTTCAATTCCATCTACAACAAATTTTCCTCGCACAAGCAAAGTGGTGCTACCAATTTCGATGCTTTTAAAGCGGCGAGAAAGCAATATCATGTCAAGACGGGTCATGTTTTGAGTACGAAAAAATTTAGGAGATTGTTAATGACGAACCAAAATGGCTTAAAACACCAACATCATCAGAACAACAATCAAAGAGATCTCGTGGCTCAGGTTCACTCGATATATCCGATGCACATACAAACATCGACCTCAATACCCACACTGTTGAACATTCAAATGACCTCAACGACATCAAAGAGATCTCTCCGCCTCAACAACAGATAGGGGGCGACAAGGCGAAGCATGCTCAACGACATGCAGAGGAAAGCGAAAGTAGATTTCGAGAGCATGCGGAAGTGAAACAGAAATTTGACGTCCACAATGACATTGCAATTAAAAGATATGAATTGCAACGCTATCATTTGGAGTTCCTACGTCAAGAAACCGAGGAAGATTGAATGATGAAGGATTTGACAATTATTCGCACTAGCGAGGATAATATGCCACCGAGACAAGTGCACATGCTCCAAAAAATAAATCCAAAGATCGAGCGGAAATATTTGGATGACGAATAGTATATCGGTTTTATGTTTTTTTTTTTTTAAATTTAAGACTATCGTATGTTTTTGTTCAATGTTTTTTTGTAATGTCATTTTTAGTTTTTAAATGTTATTTTTAATTTAGGATTTAATTAAATTATATGTGTTATTAATTTATATGTTTTTTATAATTATTATGACATAAATAAAAAAACAAAAATAAATAACAAACTGGAAAAATAGAAATTAAAAAAAAAACAAACAAAAAATAAATAAATAAAAAATATAGAATGTTATCACATGTTATTTGATGTTGCTTATTTTCACATTTAATATTATAACACAAATATATGAATAGGA
Organism: Lactuca saligna; assembly: GCF_052625555.1. Taxonomy (NCBI): domain Eukaryota; kingdom Viridiplantae; phylum Streptophyta; class Magnoliopsida; order Asterales; family Asteraceae; genus Lactuca; species Lactuca saligna. Next base: position 88,455,500 of record NC_136424.1, on the reverse strand, counting down.
TGATGAGATAACATATTTTGAATGTGATAACATATAATAACATGTTGCACAGTCTAACATACAAATAACCAATGCAGAACTGAAAATGGTGAAGCGGCTTACCTAACCCGCAAATCCTTAGATTTATGAGGTACGACAGGGCACGGAATGGTGTTCCCTTATGTACCGTCAGTACACCCCCCAAATTTCTTCAAACCACTACTCCTTTTACCCTTACAGGTTCACAATTTTACGAATGTGAAAGGAATAGCTAAGTTTTTTATGAATACATGATCGTTTATATCTATCTACTTATGAATGTGAAAGGAAGAGCTATATTCTTTATGAAGACATGATCCTTTACATCTACCTCCTCTTGATTATGCAAGTTTCATAAGATCTTGGGATAGGTTGTTGTATGGTATAGTTTTTGTATTTTTAAAGTAGGTATGATTTGATTTTTATTGTTATAAAAATGGAATAGACCGTGAACTCAAAATCCAAAATGATGTTAACCTCCATTCTGATGTTTATGGAACTATTCCCATCTATTTTGAAGTCAAACATGGAATCAGATACCATGAACATGAAGGTAGCCAATCCATAATTTATTTTGGCCTACCACCTACATGCTTAAAATCACTTTATTCCAACACAATCAGAAGACAACAAAAGGACTAGATAAGTCATATAAAAAGAAACAAATAGACCACCTTTGACCTTTGAGGATGATTATGACTTTAGTATTTACGACGGTGGTGAATGTAAAGTTATTATAATGAAGATGTGGTCTACAATAGCAGTTGCATTGGTGTAAAATCAGATAAGTTTTTAAAACCTCGAGCACTATTTTTTTTAACCAGCCAACGATATATTAGAAAACATAAAACTCTAGCAAAAAGCTAAAGAACAAACCAAAACATTACAAATTGTTTAAAGAGAATTGCAACCAACAATTCCAAGGAAAAAAAAAACTCTTACTAAGCCTATTAGAGAACCAAAGAATTGAAAACTCTCAAATAGAATCAAAATTTGTATCATTTCTCATTTTACCCCGTTCAAAAACACTATCATTTTGATATCTCCATAAAACCCACAAAGTCGTACACACCGCGTCAATAACACTCCTTTTGTTCGTGGAAACACGTAAGTGATCAATTTGTTGGAAAAGTTGATTAATCGAGTCAAAGTGAACCAACGAAACTTCTAACCATTTGAACACTACATTCCAAGTTCTTGCCGCGACCTTACATTGAATGAATAAGTGATCCAACTGTTCCACGTCCATGTTACAAATCGGGCATAAAATAGAAGGTATGTCAATACCACAGTAATCCAGCTTGAACCTCGTCGGCAATCCATCCAACAAAATCCTCTTCACTATAATATTAACTTTATGGGTAATAAAACGATTTCATCTAATCTTTTTGTCAACAGTAGGCAAAATGTTTTTGTCAATCTACCTTCTAGTGTCAGAAACCGAAAATCCACCATATGTTCTTATAATCCACACCCAAGTATCAACCTTGTCTAATAAATTTACCTTCAAAAGAACTCTATTCAAGTTCATGAATTGTAGGCTTCCCTCTCCTCCGCGAACATCTCGACGCCAACACCATCTCCAACCAGTAGAAATTCTACGATCGGAAACCATGCAATTTTGATTTACTTCTAACCGGTAAAGACAAGGAAATTGGGAAGCAAAACTTTGTTCACCACACATCATTCCAGAACTGAATATCGTATCCATTGCCAAGTTTCATCTTAACAACATCACGTGGCAGAATACATTTTTCTTCAAGACGATTGAAAGACGCCAAGATTTTCAAACAAGGGTTGTACCCTCGGTTTGTGAAAATTTTGGATCAAATACTCCAATTTTCACCAGCTTTTATAACTCGCACCCAAAACAAATTATTAAAATTCAAAAAACATCATTGCCATTTTTGAAGAAGTGAAAATTTGAAAGCCGTCAAACTATCAATATTAAGCCCTCCTATATGTTTTCTTGTATATATCAATGCTCGATTATGCTTAAGAATATGTCGTTTTCATAAAGAAGTGCCTTAATTGATTAATTCTGTTCGAAGATGCAAAACACACACGGGTTTAGTGGTTTGCCTAAATAGCTTGATTAGATTTCGATTATTTTAAACATACCGTCAGTATTTACTTGGTGCAAAGAAAATAAAGATCGGATCTTTAAAAGAATTAAGTTAAGCTTTTTTAATAAAAGGAATCCAAATATTTTTATGGGGTTTCTTGGATACGTCAATAGACATTATGGTAGGGCCTCCAAAAGTTCATACATTATTGCTATGATTCTATATTGGTACTTAACACCCATGTTGTGTGGTCTATAATTGTTTCAAATAAATAATAGTTTCTGATGCATAAACTATACAGTTAATATAAAAATATCAAGCATTTAAGCTTATATAAAATCTGACCTATAATAAATACATTATTTGGGTCATTGAAGAATGAAGAAGGAGTATAAGACTTTACGAACTTTCTCTTGATTTTTGAAAATCTTTTTAGTGGATTAAAGAATAAAAGAGACAAACTGTTAAATTAGAACAAGATTTAACGTTGTTGAACAAAACACTGCATGTTATAACAACTAACTTATTAGTGTTGGTTTAATACATGCGTGTCTTTTTCTCTTGAAATGATTAAACAAATTTAAAGAAATGTCACTAAACGACATTCTCTCCATAAGCATTGTTGTTTCTATATATAGACAACAATTCACATGTTATATGCAAGTGAGTGAGTGACAATTTAGAGTTATTGTAAGACTATTTGTATCACCATCTTCACCTAGCTATAGTCTATACCCATAGATCTATCTTTGTTTCACCATCTTCTAGCTTTAGCCTATACCCATTAATCTATTCTCATTCATCCATGGCTACTCAATTTGTTTCCTTTTTAATCGTGTTCTTGACAACATGTGCCAATTACGGTAAATTCTCTCTCTCTCTCTCTCTCTCTCTCTCTCTCTCACACACACACACACACACAATTATCATACACAGATAAATCATTTTAAGACAGTTTTATGTTTCCACTTCAACAACTTTTAGACTAATAAAATATTTTTCCATAGTTTACTTAGTGATGATGAAAAATGTGTGAAACTACTACTCATGCACAAGTATAGCAAACTAAATGTATCCAACTTTGTGAGTGTTGGGAAATAAGTCTTTATACGGCAAGTTTTTCGTGTGTTTATGTGAAAGGTTATGTTATAATTCAAACAAATGGGTAATATTCAAGCCACAAATTTGTATGAAATTTGATGGGATTTTAGTTTAAGGGATATAGATCAAGTAAGAAAGAAATTTTTGGTAAGAAGGTAAATAGTTTTTAACCTGCATAGTTTTTTGATGAACCAAAACAATGAATCATTAGATGAATAAAAAATAACAAGAGTAACAAAAAATATTATAAAAAAATATCTCGATCATTTAGTTTTATGATGAATTGTTGTTATTCACTAAAATTGTCTATATAAAGTGAATTTTTGCTTAATTTACTTTTAATTCATCAGTTAAATTCATTTTTTGGTTCACTATAAAAATATGTACATAAAAAAAAAACAATTAACATATTCTTACCATAAATTTCCTTCTTATTTATAGGGATTCTTAGTTTAAAACACTAATTTTGAATCTAATCCCCAATTAAAAAAATCAATGACAAAGTTTCAAAAAAATTAAATTAGGTGATTGTTATTTAGATGTTCGTTGTGATTGGCTTTTGGATTTACAGTGCAAGGGGGAGGACCACAATTCGGTTACTTGGGCCCACATGGCCCACGAAAATGGGGAAAATTAAGCCCAACTTACTCGGCCTGCTCCAATGGAAAATTTCAGTCTCCTATCAATATTGTGAAGTCAAAATCTGTTCCTAGTCAACACCTGAAGCCATTAGACATCGAATATCATTTTACTGCTAATGCTACTCTTGTTGACAATCTCTTCAATGTTGCGGTTTGTACTTAAAACTCCTTTTCAATCAATTTTGACTTTTTTTTAGTCTTTAACTTTGACCCTCCACATGGTCCATGTTGAGGTTTTTCACTTTTGAAATCTTTAACTTTGACCTTGATCTTCCTCAATGTTTTTAGATTGTATCTCTTTCGTCAAAGTTGAATTCTATTAATTCGTTTTTTTCACAGTTTTCATGAATACCAGTTATGTATTCTTGGTTTCATCTTTGACCAATTTTGACTTTTTGAACCTTTAATTTTGACTTTGATAAGGGTTGTGAAAATATGTGCAGATGAACTATGATGGAAATGCAGGAGTCTTGAGATTAAATGGAAAAAACTATACCCTCATACAAATGCATTGGCATTCGCCTTCTGAGCATCACCTCGATGGTCTTCAGTATGTCTAAGACTTACATTTTGACTATTAAAGAGATATTAAAAAAATGGTACAATTTGACTTTAAAAGTCAAACCATAAATTGATAAATTATTTTACACGCTTTAGGTATGCCGCTGAGCTCCATTTAGTGCACAAGTCCGTTGATGGCGAAGTAACAGTTATAGCGGTTCTCTATCACTATGGTCATCCAGATCCGCTTCTTACTAAGGTATGTGGTTTCCCTTTGTGACATAATAATTGTAAATAATGTGAAATGTTCAATTAAATTAAAGTCCTTGTTTTCGGGTTCCTTTTAAATAAATAAATAAGGTTTCTAAATGGTTATAGTGCAAGAAAATGATGTTTAATATTTGTGACTCTTTAATAGATACAAAGTAAACTTGAGAAATTAGTAAAGGAGGCTCATAGCTCAACAAACAAACAAGCTCAAGTTGCTCTTGGGGCCATCACCACGAAGGAAATTAGGAAACACTCACGTAAGTACTATCGATATGTAGGATCTTTTTCCACACCTCCATGTTCCGAAGGAGTTATTTGGCACATTCTTGGCAAGGTACCAACATCACAAAGTGATAATTTTATTATTGCAAAAAAAAATTATATCTTTTTTATTTTTCATGTTTTATGTATGTGAGTCTCATGACAATTATAGGTGAAATCGATTTCAAAAAAACAAGTAGCGGAATTAAAGGCGCCATTGATATGGGAATGCAAGAGCAATTCAAGACCAGTTCAACCGTTGAATGGAAGAGAAATAGAGATGTATGATGATGAGATGAACCATGCTTGAGAAAACCTAAACCAAAACATGTACCATTTTTGGATAAAAAAAAAACTATTTGTCCATGTTTATCGTGGCTCAAGGTTTTAATAATATGTGATATTTATCTATGATTGTTTTTTGGAAATATGACTTAGGAGCCCAATAAAGTTTCCAAACCATTCAAAAAGCATCAATCATGTTTTATCGGTTCAAGAAAAAACCAACGAACTTAACGTTGTGTTTAAAACAGCTCAACTAAGTTGCACTTTGTTCAATTTTATGAAGTCAAAGAGGGAAAACAGAGAACGTGGCTTATTACCATATTAAAAAAAATGATTTGTAAGACGAACTTAGCCTTTTGAACATACAAAACATAAATGAGGTTTTTTGAACGTTTTGAAATTTTTGTTGGGCTTTTGTAGACAAAAAGTTGAATTTGTTGTTTCATTTTTTTATAAAACATTATTGAAGTTTTTTGAACGGTTTGAAAATTTCGTTAGTCTTGTAATTTTCATTTTTTTTTTTTTTTTGGTTTTGTTCTGAGCATTAATTATAAACGAGAACTAACATGTTGTATGAAAGTGACAATATAACCTTAATATAAGAATATTTGTATCATCGTGATACTATCTTCATCTCTCCGATTCTGTCTATTTGAAACATATATAACCTATTTTTATAATTAATGCAACATGATATTGGAGTTTGTAATTGATCAAAGTGACACTATACATATATAGTTTTCTTTGTGATAAGTAATGTAACGTGATATTGGAGTTTGTAATTGATCAAAGTGACAATATATATATATATATATATATATATATATATATATATATATATATATATATATATATAGTTTTCTTTGTGATGTTGAAAAATGTGTAAAAGGAATGCATACCAACAAATATAGTGACATGACATTGTTGAGCATTGTGGGTGTTAGGAAAGAGGTATTTACATGTAACTTTTTCTTTTATTCTATCAAATAGGTTATGTTATAACTCAAATAAAAGGGTATTCTAATGACAGATGTTTATGAACTTTTATGGGTTTTTTTACATAAGAACACTAAATTGAAGTTAATATCTAAATTAAAAATTCAAATGGGCTTTGGGTTTAATGCTACATGGGCCCCCAAGGTCCACGAAAATGGGGGAGATTAAGCCCAACATGCTCGGCCTGTTCTGCTACCAAATTTGTGTCTTCTGTAAATAATCAATATCTTGAAGTCAAAATAATATCATTTTACTGATAAGAAATAATATAAACTACATAACAAATGATACAAATAAAAAAATGTGTTCTTATAACCACAAAAAAAAAAAAAAAAATTAAATTAAATAAATAAAATAAAATAAAATTCAAATATAACAATTTAATACTGAACTTACCGCCAAAGCCTTAAAACATTAAATGGCAAAAGAAGTTAATAATAAATTCATTACACTATTCCAGACTTCCGGTCACCGCTAACCCAACATGTGGCCCAATTGCACCCACAAAGGGTGTGCATATTTATGAGTAGGTAGGTCACTCAGTCTGATAGTCTGTAGCTATCGTAAGAGTTTATTCATACAAACAAATGAACAATCTCTCCTTCGCCCCGATCAAAATTCGTATTAAATCAACTAAATAATTTAAATATAATTTAAATAAATATCTAAGTTCGATTCAATTACCTACCAAATAGTAATGCTCTCAAAAGTTTTTCTTGGCTTCGTAAAAATGTGTCGTAGTTTCAAAACTTGAATAAGATGTTACGCACAAAAAACATCATCTTAAATTATATATATATATATGTTCAGGTTCATTTGAGATTATTCTAATTTTGTGAGACCGTTAAATCAAATTTAAAAATAATTTTAAAATGCAAAATAAATAAAAAAATCCAAAAATTCTTTTTTTAAATATTATTTTCGCAACTTGAATTAACTAAAAAAATAAAAAAAAATACCGTTTTTTTTTAAATACATGAAATATTCTAATAGATTATTACACTGACATAATCTAAAAAATAATTTTAAAATGCAAAATAAATGAAAAAATCTAAAAATTCTTTTTTTAAATATTATTTTCGAAATTTGAATTAACTAAAAAAAATAATAGATTTTTTTTAAAAATACGTGAAATATTCTAATAGAATATTACACTGTACATATTCTAAAAAATAATTTTAAAATGCAAAATAAATGGAAAAATCAAAAAATTCTTTTTTTAAATATTATTTTCAGAACTTGAATTAACTAAATAATAATAATAATAATAATAATAATAATAATAATAATAATAAAATCATGTTTTTTTTTTAAATACGTGAAATATTCTATTAGAATATTACATTGTACACTAAATCCATAGCTGCCAATGTTCGTTCATAAAGCACTAATTCCATAGCTGCTATAGTCTATTCATCGGGTACTAAATCCATAACTACCAGTGTTTATCTAATAGGTACTAAGTCCATAGCTACCAATTCCTTAACAGGTACTAAATCCATAGCAACCGGTGTTTGTCCAATAGCCACTAAGTCCATAGCTGTCGATGTTTATTAGTTAGGCACTAAGTCTATAGCTGTCAATGTTTATTCACATCATCTTTTATCTATCATCATTCATCTACCCGTATCATACCCAACATATTCGTGTATATAAAATACGTATACAGTTTAAATCATCTAAAACATGTATAAAAACGTTCATCCAACATAGACAGCAAGTATACATATAATATGCACACATAGCACGTAGTTTATATAAAATACTTCATATCTATGTGTAAGATGAAAGTAACTATGCACTCACAACACGTAATATATATAAATACTTCATATATATGTGTAAGATGAAAGGGACCATGCACTCACTTGAAAAAGGTGGTGATTCCAAACTCAGACAGCGCTTCGCTTCTTAAAAATAATTTCCTTCGACGAAACCTAGTATTATTACCACTAGAGTTTACTTTATTATTCGCTGAGACTAATTAATAGTCTAGCTATTATTACTATTATATAAGCGTAAAAAAATACTTATATAACCCATAATAATATCCCAAGTATTTATTATAAGTTCCTAATAATGTTACTATAATTAAATAAAAGCTATATTAAAAATAGCGTAGGCGTAGCTCACTTACAGCGGATTTTATAGAAAACCAGGCTTTGCTTGGAGCAGCATTCCAATGCGGAAAAGCTCTTCTTCTCGGAGCCGTCGAGCACTCAGGGGCTTCCGCCTTGTGCTAGGGAGGTTCCCTAGGATTTTCGGGGGGTTTCGGGGCTAGAGAGAGGTTCTAGAGAGAGAAAGAGTAAAGAGAAGAAAGAATGAGAAAGGTGTGAAGAAAATGAGCGTGGGAGAGGTTCTATTTATAGAGTGAAAGTGACTGAACTTGGTGCCACATGTCACCATCTAGTGGCAAGACTTGGGGAGAAAGCAATGGCTAAGATTGTGCCACATCACCCATTTTTGCACAGCACACTTTCGACTTCTAAAATCCATAACATTCACATACGACCTCCGTTTTTTACGTTCTTTATATCCACGCGTAGGTAAAAATAATATCTACAACTTTCATTTTGACTCCATCGGCTAATTCTCGACCGATCTTAAATTTAACAGTACGAGGCATTTAGACTGTTAAATGATCGCGAAGAATTCGTAACTCCTTCATATGGACTCTATTTTCGTCTGTCTTTTTACTATTAAGTTCCTATTAATGAGATCTTTAACTCTCATTTAATTCATGTAAGCCAAAAACCGCTCGAACTAAAATTCGAGTTTCGGGTCGTGCACTGCTAAGCTGAATCTTAGAAAAATCATTACTTCTTCATACGAAGTCAAATTTTGGCGTTCTTTTTATGGATTTTCTCGGTTTAACATATTATACGACTTTTGTTTAGATCACTAAGGCTAAAAAGTCCTCCATCGTAAAATCACTATTTACGCTTCCCGGTGCCGTGCTGGTTCCGTCGCGAAACTTCGACGGGTCATAACTTTTTCGTTATAACTCCGATTTCAACGCTCTTTATATGTACGGAAACCTTGTGACATATTATACAACTTGGTTAAGATTATTTATTCTAAATAATCTTTTGTCAAAAAGTCATTTTCGACACCTATTACCTCTAAGTTGACTTGCCCGGATCTACTGACGTTACAATTATCTCCCCCTTAGGATGATTACGTCCCTGAATCATCAACGAAACAGGGCTCGTATAATGAATCCATATGTCATCTCTTCATCCTAGGTAATAATTGTAACTTCTATATTCCTTCAAGTCTATCTCTTAGACTCATTGACTGTAAGCGGTACTCGATCGTGCACCTGCTCTCTACCTCAGGCTAGACTCCAAATTATGACCTTCAAGTCACAGTGTCGATCCTTACTGGATACGAACTTGAGGTAAGTACTTTTATTACTACTGTAACGACCCAAAAATTAAGACCAAAAATTTCTTTTCATAAATCATTACTTAAAGTAAAGTCATCCTTCCAAAACATAATATGAATATAAGTTTTCAAAACACATGTTCATTATCAGAGTAAACATTCCCAGGCTGTCTAATCTATGGTGTGTGCCATGCAATCACCCCGAGCTCTTCCCTCCGCTACCGGAAGTACCTGAAACCAAAACTGAAAACCGTAAGCACGAAGCTTAGTGAGTTCCCCACCCTACCACATACCATGCATAACCACATACTACACATACTGGGCCACGCCCCTACCTCGGGCCTCGCCCGCTACAACGGCCCCGCCGCTCCAGGCCCCGCCTGGCTTCGAGCCCCGCTCGGATACAGATTTGTTTTACTTAGGCCTCGCCTGTCATAGGGCCTCGCCCGCCAACAAATAATTGATGGGTTTTAGCCATAAGAACTTTCCTATGTGCGCATGCAAAAACCCTAATGCTCGGATCTAGGCTTTCTAATTAAACATGCTTTGAATCCAAGACTTCTAATGGCTAATTAGGTTAAATAACAACATTGAAACAGATCTAGAATCATACCTTTGAGTTCCTTGTTGATCTTGTTGTCTTGGAGCTTCTAGAGTCACAAATGTCACTCCTCTAATGGCTTACAAACACCAATAGCAAGCAAGATGATTTAGGAGAGAGGAGAGGGAAGGAATTCGGCCAGAGTATCTCTACTTTAGATGGTGTGTCGAATTCCCTCACCCCTAGGGTCTATTTATACTTGTAGACTCCTTAAGGGTTACAACCTAAACCCTAATTGGATAATCTTCTCTTAAGGCTATCCAAATCCATTCCATAGATAACCCTATGGACGATTTTGGCTTATCCAAGCCCTAGAAATCGTCCATTCTATCTAGGATAAGGATTTATAGTCTAAAGTGTAACTATCAAACAATTGACAGTTTATACCTTCTTATTTAATTAATCTCTTTAAGTCACCAAATTAATTCCAATTAATCTATGACTTATATTGATCAAATAACCATATATTATTCCTTATAATATTTACTCTCTTTTAACAAATCATCCATCAAGTTGCTATGGTGAAGGCAACCCAAAAGGACCATGCACAACCGGATCAAATACTTGCCTATCATAGTTGCAGCCTTAGACACTATTCCAACAGTCTCCCACTTGGATAAGTCTAGTAACTATACAAGTACAATTCGGTTTGCAATCGTAGCTCTCAAAGACGCTGTCAACTCTGATCTAATCAATCTTGTCCTTCTTTATCACAGAAAATCTCCATGGGCTCCTTTATGGCCAGCACAACTCCAAGATCACCAATGAAGTTCTTTAGCCATATTGCCTCCTTCGACGCTTCGCTCGCTGCAATGTACTCTGATTCGCACGTTGAATCAGCTACGGTTTCCTGCTTGGAACTCTTCCATGTCACTGCTCCTCCATTTAGGGTAAAGACCCAGCCCGACTGCGAACGGTAGTTGTCCCTGTCGGTCTGAAAGCTGGCGTCACTATACCCTCGCACCTTCAAGTCATCACTCCCTCCAAGGACTAAGAACCATTCTTTCGTCCTCCAAAGGTACTTAAGGATGTTCTTCACCGCAATCCAATGTGCTTTGCTAGGGTTCCCTTGATATCTGCTAACCATGCTCAAACCGAAGGCTACATCAGGGCGAGTACAAGTCATAGCGTACATGATTGAGCCAACTGCGGAAGCGTATGGTACTCGGCTCATTTCTGCTATCTCAGCTTCGGTACTCGGACTTTGAGTCTTACTCAACTTGGCATTTCCTTGTATCGGTAATTCTCCCTTCTTTGAGTTTTCCATACTAAAACGTTTTAGTACCTTCTCTAAGTAAGTATTCTGACTAAGTCCAATTAGTCTCTTACTTCTTTCTCTTACTATCCTTATTCCCAAAATGTAAGAAGCCTCTCCGAGGTCCTTCATAGCGAAGCATTTCCCGAGCCAGGACTTAACCTCCTGCAAAGTCGGGATGTCGTTCCCTATGAGTAATATGTCATCGACATATAGAACGAGAAAGCTTACTATACTCCCACTGGCTTTGACATATACACAAGATTCGTCTTCGCTTCGTACAAATCCAAACTCTTTGACTTTCTCATCGAAGCAAAGATTTCATCTGCGAGACGCTTGCTTAAGTCCATAAATGGACTTCTCAAGCTTACACACTCTATTCGGATGCTTCGGATCCACAAACCCCTCTGGCTGAGCCATGTAAACATCCTCAGTCAACTTTCCGTTAAGAAAAGCGGTCTTGACATCCATTTTCCAGATCTCATAATCATGAAATGCGGCAATTGCTAGCATCACTCTAATAGATTTAATCTTCGCAACTGGTGAGAAGGTCTCATCATAGTCAACTCCGGGAGTTCGATTAAAGCCCTTCGCGACCAATCGCGCTTATATGTGTGTACGTTCCCATCCACGTCGGTCTTCTTTTTGAAGATCCATTTGCACCCAACGGTCTTACGTTCGGGCACATAATCAACCAAATTCCAAACTTGGTTATCGTACATGGATTGGATCTCGCTATCCATTGCCTCTTTCCATTTCGCAGACTCCGGGCCTGCCATGGCTTCCTTATAGCTATTAGGTTCATCAAGATTTACTAGTGTACCATCACTAATATACGTGTCCCCTTCGGTAGTAATATGAAAACCATAAAACTGGGGATGAACTCTAACTCTATCAGAACGTCTAAGAGGTAAGGATTCGTCAATCGGTTCAACCGGAGTTTCCTCCTCGGGTTGAATGCCAGCGGTAGAGGTTCCTTCATCTATCGATTCTTGAATCTTTTCAAGTTCGATTTGCCTCCCACTGTCTCCTTGGCTTATGAGTTCTCGCTCTCGGAAAACTCCTCTCCTCGCAACAAAGACAACATTGTCTTTCGGTCTATAGAAGAGATATCCAAAGGATGTTTGTGGGTAGCCGATGAAAATACATCGCTCACTTCGAGGTTCAAGCTTGTCGTGAGTATCTCGTCTTACGAAAGCCTCGCAACCCCAAACCTTGATATGTGCCAACGAGGGAGCTTTCCATGTCCACATCTCGTGAGGTGTTTTGGCAACCTTCTTAGTAGGGACTCGGTTAAGGATATGGGCGGCAGTCTCTAAGGCATACCCCCAAAAGAAGATAGGTAGTGAAGCACGACTCATCATAGAGCGAACCATATCCAATAAGGTTCGATTACGCCTTTCTGCCACACCATTCAACTGCGGTGTCCTAGGAGGCGTCAATTGCGAAACTATTCCACACTCCTTGAGATAATCGTGGAATTCAAGACTTAGGTACTCTCCTCCTCGATCGGATCGAAGCATCTTGATTTTCCTGCCCAATTGATTCTCCACTTCATTCTTGAACTCTTTGAACTTTTCAAAGGTGTCTGACTTTTGCTTGATTAAGTAGATATACCCATATCTACTATAGTCATCGGTAAAAGTCACATAGAAGCGGTTCCCATCCTTCGTGGTTGATCTAAAGGGTCCACATACATCGGTATGTATTAGGTCCAATAGCCCCTCACCCCTTTCACAAGTGCTCGTGAAGGGTGACTTAATCATCTTTCCAAGTAAACAAGACTCGCATGTGTCATCTTCCCTAAGGTCGAATGACTCCAACACTCCATCCTTTTGGAGTTGGGCTATGTGTTTCTTGTTGACATGTCCAAGACGGCAATGCCACAAGGATGATTTATCCACACTAGTGGAAGAATCAATATTCAAAACATCATTTCCTAAGTTATCAACAATCATAACAGTTTCATATATTCCATTACATGGTATAGCTTCAAAGTAAAAGACACCATTTAGATAAACCAAAATAGAACCATTCTCATTATTAAAAGAAAATCTAAATCCTTGTCTATATAAACCATGAAATGAAATGATGTTTCTAGCCATTTCTGGCAAATAGCAACAATTGTTCAAATCTAAAACCAAACTATTCCTAAGCACTAAAGAATACACTCCAATCTTGGTCACAGGCGACGATCTTCTGTTCCCCATGATTAGATTGATCCTTCCTTGCTCTACATCCCTACTTCTTCTTAGTCCCTGCACATTAGAACAAATGTGATAACCACAACCGGTATCAAGAACCCAAGAAATAGCATGATGAGAATCGTTAGATTTGATTGTGTATATACCTGCGAAAGATGGCTTGATCTTTCCTTCTTTGATCGCTTGCAGGTAATCCGGGCAGCTTCTCTTCCAATGTCCTATCTTGTGGCAGTGGTGGCACTCTGCCTCCTTTGGGTTGGAGCAGGGCTTAGCGGGATCAACTTTGGTCCCACTAGAAGAGGCACCATCTCGGGCTTTCACCTTGCGATAGTTATTCGATGAAGCTTTCCTCTTCTTTCCCTTCCCTTGACCATTAGCCAAGACAGGAGCAGCGGACGGATTGGGAGTAGGTGCAACAGACTTGTCCTTGAAGTTGCTCTTAGCGACCCTCAAGAGACCTTGGAGTTTGCTTAGGGTGACCTCTTCTTTGTTCATGTGGTAGGTCATCCTAAATTGGTTGTACATTGGAGGCAAAGAGTGAAGCACCATGTCGATCGCCAAGTCTTCACCAAAGTCAACATTTAACTTGCGAAGGCGGTCGACATACCTTTGCATCTTTTGCAGGTGCACGGTAAGAGATTCTCCATGACCCATCTTAGCGGAGATCATGTTAGTGAAAATCTCGTAACGCTCTTGTCTCGCGTTTTGGTGGTATCTCTCCAACAAGTCTTGATGCATCTCGTATGGATACATGTCCTCGTAGGACTTTTGGAATTCGGAGTTCATGGTGGCGATCATGATGCAATGTACCTTCGTTGCATCTCACTCATGAGTTTCAAAGGCGGTGATTTCTTTGGGAGTAGCAACTTCGGGGTTGATTTTCTCGAGCTTCTCATCGAGGACATACTCTTTATCCTCATAGCGAGCAATGGTGCGAATGTATCTTATCCATTCGCTAAAGTTCGTTCCATCGAAGGTGACCTTTTGGCAAAGGCTCATCAACGTGAAAGAACTAGCAGCAGCGTTGTTTGCGTTCGACATCTTCAATTAGAAAAGGACAAAGATAGATTAGAATAAGAATCCCTAATTATCACCCAATAAGAAAATTAGGGCTAGGATCCAACAATAACATTTACATACTAGAAAAGGGATGCCGTAATCTAACATGCAAATAAATTGAAGGTAAGTGAATGACGATTCACTAATTCTCCATTACAAAACTTAAACTATTAGTCCTAAGTGTTTTTGAGAATTCCTAGGTTCGGATGAGATTCATTGAACTATTCAATGGCATGTTTAAATCTCGATATGCCCCTCTTGTTTGTGACTGGGATGCCGAGGATCACAAAGCGGGTGTGAATTACCATGCAAATTCACATGGTGCCTTCATTGTAACGATCACCTATTCGATGTGCCGGTAAACCACACACGCTCCATCGAACTATGATAAACAATGAATCACCCTTTGCCACCTTCGCTTAGAACCAATTAGTGTGCCGGTAAACCACACACGCTCCACTAACTTCTTAGCAAGGTGCAAAGTGTAATTTCATGGGATTGCATCAATTCACTTTTCCTAAAGTAACTAAGATTGGGAAATTTTTAAAACGTGTAGTTACTTTGTATTTCTTATTATACTTTTAATGAGAAGATGAGGTTGCCCTATCCTACCTGTTCGGCTAACGACCCTCCACCAATCAAGCAAGCGGTGGGTGTGAGTGTACACCCATTAAGCGCCATTTTATAGGCCGCAACCTTATACCCACCTTATAGATCGGCTTCGTGAATGAGGCCTACTAACGGTAAAACTAGCATTTAGTTATACATATATATATATATATATATATATATATATATATATATATATATATATATATATATTATTCTAGTAATATCATATTAGTATAGGGTTGTATTTTAAAACCTTTTTCAAAATCTAGGGTTTGAAATTTAAGTTGTCTAAATTAAACTTTTAATTACAAATATGAATTTCAAAAACTTTAGGGTGGGTTTTAAACATTTAAAACATGAAGGATCAAATAACAAATAATTCCAATTAACAATTAATATCCAAATTATCTTTATTTGATTTATCCAAGATTTCTTTTAAGATAATTATCAAAATAATTAATCATTTATCACATAAGGAAATTAAATATTTTATTAGATGATAAATATCTTTAATTAGATCAAGATAATAGTCATATATATCAAAAAATCGAATTAGGGTTGATCTAATATGATTAAGGTAAGTTTCCATAAGATAAACATGAAAAAATCCCGGTTTTGCCTAATCCAGACGCTCGGACTCGCCGAGTACAAGCCTACTCGCCGAGTCCACTTTGGAACTCGCCGAGTCCATGACTCATAAACCCAAAATCGAATTTTGCAGGTTTGTTTCAGTTAATCAAGCAACAATTTAAAGAAAACCAAGCTAGGCTCTGATACCACTGATGGGTTTTAGCCATAAGAACTTTCCTATGTGCGCATGCAAAACCCTAATGCTCGGATCTAGGCTTTGTAATTAAACATGCTTTGAATCCAAGACTTCTAATGGCTAATTAGGTTAAATAACAACATTGAAACAGGTCTAGAATCATACCTTTGAGTTCCTTGTTGATCTTGTTGTCTTGGAGCTTCTAGAGTCACAAATGTCACTCCTCTAATGGCTTACAAACACCAATAGCAAGCAAGATGATTTAGGAGAGAGGAGAGGGAAGGAATTCGGCCAGAGTATCTCTACTTTAGATGGTGTGTCGAATTCCCTCACCCCTAGGGTCTATTTATACTTGTAGACTCCTTAAGGATTACATCCTAAACCCTAATTGGATAATCTTCTCTTAAGGCTATCCAAATCCATTCCATAGATAACCCTATGGACGATTTTGGCTTATCCAAGCCCTAGAAATCGTCCATTCTATCTAGGATAAGGATTTATAGTCTAAAGTGTAACTATCAAACAATTGACAGTTTATACCTTCTTATTTAATTAATCTCTTTAAGTCACCAAATTAATTCCAATTAATCTATGACTTATATTAATCAAATAACCATATATTATTCCTTATAATATTTACTCTCTTTTAACAAATCATCCATCAAGTTGCTATGGTGAAGGCAACCCAAAAGGACCATGCACAACTGGATCAAATACTTGCCTATCATAGTTGCAGCCTTAGACACTATTCCAACAATAATAACACATAAACATTTCACAACACATAACTAACACATGACACTGGTTCTGTCCTAAGACCTCGCTTATCCTGGGCCTCACCCACGTCCTGCTACTGATGAGTCATGGGACCCCGTCCACGCTCCTAATGGTAGTGAGGTACGGGCCTAGCCCACTCTCACTCATGTTCTAGTTTGGGCCTCGCCCCTATTCTGCTACTAATGAGATATGAAACCCCATCCACACTCTGCTATTGGTGAGATACGGGACCTCGCCCACACTCACCTCCCTACCAGGCACATACATGTATCACACAGACAACAAGTATAAACTATCATATAAACAATTCCTTGGGCACCCACCCGCTATTACTGGACCTCGTCCTGAAAATCATACTAGCATACTGTGCCTAGGGCTAACCCCCGGGTCTTCTACTCATAACTACATGGGCCGGCATTGTGGCCTTAGACCCATTCACACAAAGGGAAACTCACCTGCACTGGCTGAACTTGCTGATGATCTCACTAGTTGCTACCCGACAACTCACGGAACTCCAGCTCCCCTTGCTCCCCGAACTACCAATATTAATGCAACATTGAGTCTAACTGACCCCCGAAAGACAATCAAGTCAACCCTGGTCCAAGGTCAAAGTCCTGGTCAAAGACAACCTTCCAGGTCAACCCTACTCGCCGAGTCACCCTACTGACTCGCCGAGTTCAAAATGATCAGATTCCTTCCATTCGCGACTCGACTCGCCGAGTCAGTCCATGACTCACCGAGTCTACCGATTTCTAAGTCCTGATCTGTCCAACTCACTGAGTCCACCCGACTCATTGATTCGAGTCTCAACTTGAAGGGTTTGGGGTTTCGCGACCTGACTCGCCGAGACCAAGAACAGACTCGCCGAGTACAAGGCAATCTTCATACGACTCGACGAGTTGTTCATCCTACTCGTCAAGTTTCTCCACAACTTCATGCTACTCGCCGAGTCCACTCAAAGGACTCGCCGAGTCCCTTCAGTTCTCCTTACATGCAGAGGACTTTTGAGTAATGCATGGACTCCAAACTGTAGATCTAACCTTCCCAAGCCTATTCCTCACGTAATGTTGCAAACTTTACATGTAGAGAAGGAGATCTAGGCAAAATATGCCATAAACTAGGGTTTAAGGCCAAGGGGCTTCAAAATCGACTCAAGGGCTGATACTTTTTGCTTTTCCAGGCCATAACACACTTGGATTTGAAGTAGCAACTCCAGATCTGGCTTCTAACCCATAAGGGTGGCTAATCATGGCTTGCAAAGCCCAAAACTCACAACCAAAATAGATCTAAGGGAAGGAAATGACTTAATACCTTCAATACCTCAAAAAGACTCCACAAACTCCAGATCTGAAGCCAATCCTTGAAGCTTCACTAATTCCCCTCCCTCTTCTTCCTTCAAATCACCCAAAAATGGCTTGGAAGCTTGGATGCACAACAATGGAGGCTTAGGCTTCGTTTTCTGAATAAAGGATGCTCTAAGGAACCCTAATGGAGAGAATAAGAAGCTTAAATAACACCCAAAGTCCCGGATTTAGGGTTTTCCTCGCACAGACCAGACTCGTTGAGTCCACTTGGCCGACTCGCCGAGTTGACCACTTACAACTTGACCCGGATCCCGCTCGGACTCGCCGAGTCCCTCCTTGGACTCGCCGAGTCGACCCTTAAAATTAGGGCTTTCTTTCCTTTCTTGGCCTTTAAAACTTTGGGTGTTACAACTCTCCCCCACTTAAACTAAACTTCGTCCTCGAAGTTTACTATACTCTACTGCCTGCGATTTGCCTCCAATACTCCATCATTCATTCTAACATGAGCTGCCTAACTTTGCTGGCCTTCCGTTCAGTCATTCGGACTAACGACAATACTTATCGATAATAATCTCGGGTGCATCCCGACCCTGAACATCGTGGAAACACAACTTACTCAACCGACTATCTTTATGGTATTCTCCGAGTACTGCAACATAGGGGTTCACCCCTTCTTTCCTTGCGCGATTTCCTTGCCTTCCCAAGGCAACGCTCCATAACCATTTGTCTCCTCTGCCACTGTGAAGACCTTGTCTTCACCCAATCTATTACTCCCGTTACTCTGTACGGGTCATCATTGCCAGTATCCACTTGGCATTCTTTCTGCTATCATTCGGTGTCGAGCACCCCACGATCGATTAACTGAATTCCACCATACTCTGCATCCCCGCACTGCTACTGACTAGAAATCCTGCTATTCCTTATCTGGCTTCCGGATGAACTGAGACCATCCTGGTCCCTGCCAACCTATCAATATCTGAATTACCGACTCTCACCGATTGCTGACCCAGCACAACCACTAGTTGCTCCCAGCGACATTCGAAGAAACTCCCGCCACCTATACCGCTCAATCTATTCTACCAGGCTGACACTACAATATTCTGGGATCCCCGATCCCCTATCTAGACACTAAGATCCTTACCAGGTCCCACCTGCTGCTAAAACTTACGGGCCTCGCCCACGGGTCTCACCCAACCATACTGCTGAGCAACCCTGCTCTCAGGTCTCACCTCTACCGCTATCCTCATACGGGCCTCACCCACGGGTCTCACCCGACTATATCCTAGAGCGGCCTCTCCCAAGGTCTCACCTCTCAAGGGCTATACAGGCAACTCATTACCATCCTCATCCATTCCCAATTCCCGATCCCTATTTGAACGCTAGGAGATAAGGGCCTCGCCCCGACTCCACCAACGAAGCTACTACGGAATGCTACGGCTGCCCCGTAGTCTTACATCACTTCCACCACTGACTACTGTTGAAGAAAGCCGAGGCTCTCCCGCCACTCTTCCATGCTCTACATGTTGCTTCTGCCACTGACTGCTAACACAAAAACATCTCCTGCTATTTGACCTCAAGATCTCCATTCCGACTCACACGAGTCCTACAGGCGACCCTTCAACCTGAATCCGAACCACATACTCACCATTACCCTTTACACGCACGGACTGATGGGAAGTTTCTCAAACTCCCAACCCTGAACTATTCAATCCGTCAAACGCTGAACTACCTCCTTTCCTTCTCAGAAATCATATACTCGATCTGGATTTGCGTGCTCTTACCCTTATACACTCGGAGGATACTCCCCCACTTCGATCCTGCTTACGCCTCGATGCTCAATGAAGAGAAATCCCAATCATTGCTACCACAATCAATCCGCTGAGGAATCCCAAGCTTACCATAGCTAAGGATCTAACCTGTCCATTCTAAAACTTATACGACTCCGAACTAGCAAGACATACCGAGTCCCTCCAAGGCATGCTACAGATACTGCACTCTAAGTAACCTTCTTCAATACAACCCATCCCTTAACTACTAACTAATATCCAAGGTATGCAGATGGCATATAACTCGATCACAATCAAACCGCTCAAAAGAAATACTCATACAGATAATGATGCAGAACCATAACAATATAACATCATGCACAAACAGAAGAACTGAAAACGGAAATCGCATACCTGCAACGTCTGGCGCTGCTCGCATCTCCAAGGTAGCCATCTGAAAAGCCCTGCCTCCTACCGTAGGTGCCTCCGCACGGCCCTGACGGTCGTCTGTGATCCTCAAAGTTGCAGGTGCAGGTGTCATCACTCGTCCTGCTGAAAGCAAACTGGGGCACTGGGCCTTCTTGTGGCCCCGCTGATTGCAGTGAAAACATATCAAGTCTGATCCCTGGGTGATGGTAACAATACAATCTCTGCTAAAATGACCAGTCTGACCGCACCTGAAGCAGGCAGACTCACCACCACCACCACTCCTGCGCGCACCCCCGTGCGTCCTACCACACTTTCCGCATCAACTTCGGTCCTGATGATCCCTCGATCTTGAATCCGATCTGTAACAACAGCAAAATTCAGGTCAAAATTTAAACTTTTATAAAACCTTAATTAAGTATACTAAGTGGTAGATATCGTAACAAGGTTTTCATACATATAAAGAACACTAAAATCCGAGTTATAACGAAGAAGTTATGACCATTCTAAGTTTCCCGACAAAAACCAGCAATACGAAGTTACGTAAAAATGCAAAGTTTCAATAAAACACTTTTTGACCTTAGGTGTCTAAATGAAAGTCATAGATATCGTCAAACCGTAACCGTACATAAAAAGAACGTCCAAATATGACTTCGTATGAGGAAGTTGTGATTTTTCTAAGTTACAGATGTAGTAGTAGACAGCTAAAAAAACTCGAAATAGAGATCGAGAGACTTTTGGCCAAAACAACCTAAATGAGAATCAAAGGGATCAACAATTCTAGCGCAACGGTAAAAAGTCTGACGAGAACGGACGTCGGATGAAGAAGTTATGGAACTTTAACGGACTTTTCCTGTCCCGACCTATTAAAAATAAATTCAAAACTAGCCAACGAAGTCTTAACAAAAGTTGTAGATCGTAGTCTCACCTTCGCGTGGATATAAAGAACGTCGAAAACGGAGTTCGTATGAGAAAGATATGAATTTTTGAAGTTTGTTAATTACTTTAAATATAAATTAAATTAAAGCTCAGTATTATCCGAAGAAGGAGTCACTGGTCCGATCCCTCGTACGCCCAGCGTACCGATGTACGCCCCGCGTACCCGGATGCTAGGCTCCGGTTCGGCCACGTCGCCCAATGCTCCAACCGAGGATGCGGTCAGCGATGACGTCCCGTACGCACCGCGTACGGGAGTACGCCCCGCGTACGTGTGCCCTCCAGCCCCTATATAAGGGATGCGAGGGTGCCGGCCAAAGTTGCTCAATTCCCTTCTTTCTCGCGCCGAAACTCTGCGTTTAAGCCCCCGAGACCCTCCCAAAGCCCCGGTTTTCACCTTCAAGTCCGGAAGGAAGGTTTTGTGTTCCCGAGAATCCCGAGATTTTCCCACGTTTTCAACTCTTCCTGTCGAAGTTCTGCTCGGTTCTCATCGCGCTTTCTTCAATCGATCAAGTGAGTTCATACCCCTTTCGAACACACTTTAAATACATTTTAAATGCTTTTATACTCTTTTAGGGGGGGGGGGGGGGGAATACAAGTAAACATACGGTTATTATCGTGTATTTTATAAAGTTTCACTTCACTCGTTTTATCGAATAAATCACTTGGAACTCATTACTATTACGGAAAACTCTTGTCATACTTTGCGTGCATTAGACATTATACAAAGTATATAATGATTTCAAAGTACCTTTCATTGTTAAATCGTTTTATACATTCTAAAAAAACTTATGATTTTGCTTTGTCAAACATTGTGAAAAAGGATAAACTTTGCATACAAAAACTATCACTTTAATACAGGCTTAGTTGAGAATCCATGAGACGTGTATATCTTCAAACGTTACTTTTCTTTATTAGAAAGTAATGCGGCAAGTCCTGTCTATAACCAGAGTCTCCCGTTCGGAGAACGTGTCAAATGTGTATAGATCTATACGGGAAGTCATGATCTCGCGCCCTGACTGTTAGCTACAGTCTGTCCTTTGGGGTGACAGTTGTCATAACGTTGCGACGCCTGAAGAACGTCGTTACAGGCATATTATGTTTAGTATGGTTATAAAACTCATCGGATATACAATTATTATGGTATTATGCTTTTATGAACGAGTAGCTATTAAAACTATTCTTCATCTAACAAATACGATCTTTGTATAGCTTTATTATATAAAACTATGACACAACTTTTGAGAACGTCGGTTTCTTGCGATTTTCGGTCTTAGAGACTGCCAGTTATGTTAGGAAAATAAGGGTTTTTCCTGCATACAAACCAAGCAACTAATAGGAAAATAAGGGTTTTTCCTGCATACAAACCAAACAACTAATAGGAAAATAAGGGATTTTCCTGGTGCAATTATTTACAACTTATAACACGAACATTCATATGCATTTCATACTTTTATAAGAAAATAAGGGTTTTTCTTGGAAAACACAACAACTCGTATTTCAACCATTAGGGAAAATATGAGATTTTCTGGATCTAATACATTCACTTTCAACACAATAAATCACAACTCTTTACAATCGAAATACTGCGTATTCTGGAAAACATACACGAACTTTCGAATGGCGTACATTTTCTCAAAACACTACTCATGAACTCACCAACTTAATTGTTGACACTTTTTCTTTGAAATAACTTGTATTCTCAGGGAACCGCTAAGCAGATTTGGAAATCAACTTTTGGGGATTTACGTACTGATGTTAATTACTTCTTTTGAAAGATGTTTATGTATTTAACTTTTGAACATGTAACGAATACAATTATGTAAACATTTGGAAACTTTAATGTATATGGTGGTGTGTACTTTCCTTTCTATGAACTGTTATGATACTGAATATGACGTCCTCCGCCCCCGAACGTTTCCGCCGTTCTGGTTTGGGGGTGTGACACGATCCCTTGGGCCTTTTGCCCGAACTTGCGGCTACCTGAACCTCATCCGGATTCCTCTTCCGGATCTGCTCCAAATCAATTTCCCTCTCCCTGGCCCGAGAAATCATATCCTCCAGCATCTTACAACCGGACCTGCTCACGAACTCCCTGATGTCGTCCCTCAGCATCTCATGATATCGTGCCTTCTTCATCTCCTCATCCGCGACATACTGCGGAACAAGAAGGGCTCTCTCCCTGAACTTGGCGGTGATCTCCGCCACAGTCTCAGTAGTCTGCGTCAAATCCTGAAACTCTCGGGCCAACTGCTGCACCTCAATAATCGGCGAAAACTCCGCTCTGAACCTAGCTGAGAAATCACTCCAAGTCATCGCGTCCAACGCGACATCATTACCCAAAGCATGACCAATCTCTTCCCACCAATCCCTCGCTCTATCCTTCAGAAGACAGGAAGCGAGTCTGACCTTGTCCTCCTCAGAACACCGGCTCGTACGGAATGCGTTGGCAACATCAGCCAACCATCTGCTACTAGCGATGGGGTCCCTATCCCCATGATAATCTGGTGCCCCGCAAGCCCTGAACTCCCGAAATGTCAAGGTACGCGCTCCCAACAAAGCCATCATCTCAGTACGGAAGGCTCCCAGCCTCTCATCCAAAATCTCCAATATACCCTCCTTAACCGTGCCAAAGATTACAGGAGTCTGAGCTAGAATACTGCGTGTAACCTCGGCTGATATCAACTCTCTCATCCGCTCCTCGAGCTGCTCGGCCCCTAAACCCGAGCCCAATCCCTCACCGGCGCCTGATCCGCCCGCTAGTCCCTCTTGCAATGTCACCATACTGAAACATATAACATAACCATTATCAGAATACTGCTCACTGCTGCGAGACCAAACATACTCACTACCAGGTTCCCGGTCTTGTCTCGGCCTTTCCCAAATCGAGTACGGATCCTCTGCTTTCAGTAGTACAGGCCCATACTACCTTCCACATCTATCCGTACTTTCCTCAAGAACTGCTTTGACTCCACCAGGTCCCTTTTCTACTACTACTGCTCCCAACACTACCTCATCCTAGGCTTACCCTAGGGAAACCTTTGACTCAACTCAAACCAGTCCTCATCTGCTGAAGGCCTCCTCACAATGCCAATTAGCCATCACCTGGATACCATCACATGTGATGAGGCTCAGATAATCCTTCAAGTAAAAGACTCGTTCCTACAACGGTTGGACTCAAACAAGAGCTGCGCAATTGGACCAAATCCAACACTCTGAGATTATTCAACCCTGATCACATGTGACGTGACGTATCCACCTAATGACTAACTCCCATCACTTAGAATCCCACAATGCACAAAGCAAGCAGCATCCAGATAAGGGAAAATCTAACCATAACATACTCAAGCAATCATATCCACATAGTAAGAATCTGAACTAGCATGCAACACAACTCATAAACTTAGGCATAACCTAATCAGGCTATCCTACTACTGACTATTCAACACTATCATGTAGATCAAAAGCACATATAACAGGCACATAAGGCATCCTCCCTAGATCCTTAGTCCTAATCTAGCATGATGTTCTATTAACTGATAATCTAACCATAAACTTGTATAGGTATTTTGGGGTACTTACTTGAGCTCGGTTGATTGCATGCACCACACCTCTTTTTCGTTCTGAATTCTTTTTGCTTTTCTAAAACCGTTTTCTTTCTCAAAACTCTTTCTTTTTTTTTACAAAACTGTCTTTCTATTTTGAAAACTTCTTTACCAATTCCTCAGTTTGAGTTCAGATACACCCGAGAGCATGTCCGAATCCCTCAAACCAAGGCTCTGATTCCAACTTGTAACGACCCAAAATTTAAGACCAAAAATTTCTTTTAATAAATCATTACTTAAAGTAAAGTCATCCTTCCAAAACATAATATGAATATAAGTTTTCAAAACACATGTTCATTATCAGAGTAAACATTCCCAGACTGTCTAATCTATGGTGTGTGCCATGCGATCACCCCGAGCTCTTCCCTCCGCTACCGGATGTACCTGAAACCAAAACTGAAAACCGTAAGCACGAAGATTAGTGAGTTCCCCACCCTACCACATACCATGCATAACCACATACTACACATACTGGGCCACGCCCACTATCTTGGGCCTCGCCCCCTACCTCGGGCCTCGCCCGCTACAACGGCTCCGCCGCTCCAGGCCCCGCCTGGCTTCGAGCCACGCTCAGATACAGATCTGTTTTACTTAGGCCTCGCCTGTCATAGGGCCTCTCCCGCCAACAAATAATAACACATAAACATTTCACAACACATAACTAACACATGCCACTGGTTCTGTCCTAAGACCTCGCCTATCCTAGGCCTCGCCCACGTCCTGCTACTGATGAGTCATGGGACCCCGTCCACGCTCCTAATGGTAATGAGGTACGGGCCTAGCCCACTCTCACTCCTGTTCTAGTTTGGGCCTCGCCCCTATTCTGCTACTAATGAGATATGGAACCCCATCCACACTCTGCTATTGGTGAGATACGGGACCCCACCCACACTCACCTCCCTACTAGGCACATACATGTATCACACAGACAACAAGTATAAACTATCATATAAACAATTCCTTGGGCACCCACCCGCTATTACTGGACCTCATCCTGAAAATCATACTAGCATACTGTGCCTAGGGCTAACCCACGGGTCTTCTACTCATAACTACATGGGCCGACATTGTGGCCTTAGACCCATTCACACAAAGGGAAACTCACCTGCACTGGCTGAACTTGCTGATGATCTCACTAGTTGCTGCCCGACAACTCACGGAACTCCTGCTCCCCTTGCTCCCCGAACTACCAATATTAATGCAACACTGAGTCTAACTAACCCCCGAAAGATAACCAAGTCAACCCTGGTCCAAGGTCAAAGTCCTGGTCAAAGTCAACCTTCCATGTCAACCCTACTTGCCGAGTCACCCTACTGACTCGCCGAGTTCAAAATGATCAGATTCCTTCCATTCGCGACTCGACTCGCCGAGTCAGTCCATGACTCGCCGAGTCTACCGATTTCTGAGTCCTGACCTGTCCAACTCACTGAGTCCACCCGACTCACTGATTCGAGTCTCAACTTGAAGGGTTTGGGGTTTCGCGACCTGACTCGCCGAGTCCAAGAACAGACTCGCCGAGTACAAGGCAATCTTCATACGACTCGACGAGTTGTTCATCCCACTCGTCGAGTTTCTCCACAACTTCATGCTACTCGCCAAGTCCACTCAAAGGACTCGCCGAGTCCCTTCAGTTCTCCTTAAATGCAGAGGACTTTTGAGTCATGCATGGACTCCAAACTGTAGATCTAACCTTCCTAAGCCTATTCCTCACGTAAAGTTGCAATCTTTACGTGTAGAGAAGGAGATCTAGGCAAAATATGCCATAAACTAGGGTTTTAGGCCAAGGGGCTTCAAAATTGACTCAACGGCTGATACTTTTTGCTTTTCCAGGCCATAACACACTTGGATTTGAAGTAGCAACTCCAAATCTGGCTTCTAACCCATAAAGGTGGCTAATCATGGCTTAAAAAGCCCAAAACTCACAACCAAAATAGATCTAAGGGAAGGAAATGAATTAATACCTTCAATACCTCAAAAAGACTCCACAAACTCCAGATCTGAAGCCAATCCTTGAAGCTTCACTGATTCCCCTCCCTCTTCTTCCTTCAAATCACCCAAAAATGGCTTGGAAGCTTGGATGCACAACAATGGAGGCTTAGGCTTCGTTTTCTGAATGAGGGATGCTCTAAGGAACTCTAATAGAGAGAATAAGAAGCTTAAATAGCACCCAAAGTCCCGGATTTAGGGTTTTCCTCGCACAGACCAGACTCGCCGAGTTGGCCACTTACACCTTGACACGGATACCGCTCGGACTCGCCGAGTCCCTCCTTGGACTCGCCGAGTCGACCCTTAAAATTAGGGCTTTCTTTCCTTTCTTGGCCTTTAAAACTTTGGGTGTTACAACTACTATGGATCTATGTGTCATATTCTAATGACCTATCATCGTATGTTGCAACGCTTTAGACTTAGGTCTCTTAGAGTCAAACTCCAAAAGAGTATACCTTCCTTCATGTTCTAATGTGATACAATCACATTTTAATATGTAGCATTTCTAGCTACCAACTTCTTTAACAATCATCGCGATACTTCTACTGATCGCCCTGGGTTAGCTTTCATTTCAAACTTTTGGTTTAAGTTAGATGCTACATCGAACTTGGTTCTCTGAACCACGTAACATACTCATCGTATTCAGACTCAATTTGATATGATCACTAGGGCCAGAATAACAATAATCTTCTTAGTCATTACCGAAACGAGGGTAACTACATGCTTGAATAAAACAGACTCAATTATTGGCTTCTTGGTAACCTTGTAATTTTCCCTGATCCAAGCGTGAGTCATGTGTTTCCGGTAGTATATGCATCTACTACCTTTCACACCTACTCATACTCGTCCCAAGTATTGTCTCGTAGTTTTCCAAGTCACCATACAGGAAAAATCACATAACAGTTTAACACATCAGATAACAAAACGAGGGCTTTATTATTTCTCGAAACTATTACATAGGTGTTCAAGTTCACCCTAGACTATGCCTCTAAGAGGCTACATCATGTGGTTTTATCTATTAGGCTACCTCGTAACTCGATCTTCGGGTATAGATTCCTTATCCATGGTTTCTCGCGTTGTTTTCCGCTTCGTCGAGGATCATGTGGAATGCCCTTGGCCTTGGTGGCGTTTCTGGTCTTGCTGCTTTATTTTTCCTCGGGCAGTCTCTGGACATGTGCCCCTTGCCTCCACATCCGTAGCATACTTTATCATTATGTGTGCAATCCTTGGAATAGTGACCAGTCCTTCCACACTTGTAACAAGTCATTTCTTCGTTGCACTTCCCACAATGCTTCTTCTTGCGTTTATCACACCATCTCGCTTCACCTCCATTTCCTCCTCCAAGCTTTAAGAATTTGGTTTCCTTGTTGGGCCTTGAAGGTCCTTCAAACTTCCGCTTCTCTCCTACCTTATCTTTTTCTAGACCCTTTTCTCTTATCTGGGCCTCTACGTTCTTAGCTGCCCTAATAGTTGTTTTCAAGGTAGTTGCCATTTTGACCATTGGGCCAAAGTCTGTGGGTAATCTGTTAGCAAACCTATCAATCTTAGAGAGTTCAGTAGGCACCAAGTAGGGGAATAGCTTCATCCTATCGGTGAATGCGGTGGCATACTCATCAACACTCATCTTCCCTTTCTTCAGGTTCTGAAACTCGTTGTTTAGGTCTATCAGATCTATCTCCGAGCAGTACTGCATTTTCAACTGTTCCAAGAACTCTTCCCATGACATCCTTAAGGCTTCCTCGTGGCATCGTATCTGCCAATAGCTTCCACCAGCTCAAGACTCCAGTTTTTAGTTGTCTTACAGCGAAGACGGTTTTCTGTTTCTCGCTACAGTCGCAGCTCTCAAACACCATCTCCATCTTGGAGATCCAATCCATAATCTCAACCGGCTTCGGGCTTCCTGAGAGACTCGGTGGTTTCGCACCTAGGAAATTCTTGTACATTCGCCCATCCTTGTTGTTTCTCCCCTCCGGGCCTTCCCTTCGTTCGTCTTGAGTCCCCACTTGACTCTCTTGGCGGTTGTAGTTCCCTTCCTTAGATTGTTCGGGAATTGGCTCGGTCGGCTCAACATGTATGGTTGGTTCGACCCTATTTTCGTGGAACAACTGTCTCATTTCTTCCCTTTTTTTCAGCTAGCATAGCCCGGATCATGGCTTGAACTCCAGCCATGGTGACTAGCTCAGGTGCAACTTCTTCTACAACAGGTATTTGTTGAACCACTGTAGGTTGAGGGGTTGGTTCCTATTTCCATTTGCATTTACGTTTCCACTACGGGTCCTTGACATCTTGATCTATACACCGATTAAGGTGAATCTAGATCTTTCTTTAGGATTGACGTTTAAATCATCCTTATCACTCCGAAACATTCATATGCTAGTTCTAATATCGTATCTGTACGTTTAGAATCCTAAACACATAAGGTTGCTAGATCCGGTCGGCAACACACCATAGATCCGATCAAACTATAGCATAACAAATCATTTAGCACATAAAAGCAATTTAGGCATCATTCCTAAATTAAGCTAGTGCTCACACCTCACAATCATCGCTTAGCATTCTAAGTTTAATTCTATAAATAAATCCATATTCCTAGTTCGCTTAAACTAATGCTCTGATACCAACTATGACATCCCCATTTTCATGGCCAGAAAAGACCGATTTTGTTTATGCTTTATAAAAATCAGAGTTCTTCTTTTAATAAAAATGTTGCGGAATTCGTTCCCAGAAAAACACGATAAATACGTTATTAAAACATTTTCGAAGAAACGTATTTTATTCATTTTAAAACGTTTGGGATGTTATCATCAATACAGGAACATAAGCATAAACAGAACTTACATTTATTTACACTAGTAATCTACATCTCTTTAATCTCTCAGTGTAATGTGACTTCATATCAACACCTGTAATATAAATAAACTAAGTGGGTCAGGTTGGGAAACCTGGTGAGTACATAGGGTTTTCAACCGACAATAATATAATTATTATGTTTAAACAATCAAACAATCAACCCAATTACCCATCCTCATTATCTTCTTTACTCTTAAGGATTTATCGTAAGAGTCATCTATTCTGCATTCGTTTATTCCAAAGTCCCTTACTTCCAGGGTTATATGACTGACACTAAATCCATAGCTGTCAATGTTCGTTCATAAAGCACTAATTCCATAGCTACTATAGTCTATTCATCGGGTACTAAATCCATAACTACCAGTGTTTATCTAATAGGTACTAAGTCCATAGCTACCAATTCCTTAACAGGTACTAAATCCATAGCTACCGGTGTTTGTCCAATAGGCACTAAGTCCATAGTTGCCGATGTTTATTAGTTAGGCACTAAGTCTATAGTTGTCAATGTTTACTCACATCATCTTTTATCTATCATCATTCATCTACCCGTATCATACCCAACATATTCGTGTATATAAAATACGTATACAGTTTAAATCATCTAAAACATGTATAAAAACGTTCATCCAACATAGACAACAAGTATACATATAATATGCACACATAGCACGTAGTTTATATAAAATACTTCATATCTATGTGTAAGATGAAAGTAACTATGCACTCACAACACGTAATATATATAAATACTTCATATATATGTGTAAGATGAAAGGGACCATGCACTCGCTTGAAAAAGGTGGTGATTCCAAACTCAGACAGCGCTTCGCTTCTTAAAAATACTTTCCTTCGACGAAACCTAGTATTATTACCACTAGAGTTTACTTTATTATTCGCTGAGACTAATTAATAGTATAGCTATTATTACTATTATATAAGCGTAAAAAAATACTTATATAACCCATAATAATATCCCAAGTATTTATTATAAGTTCCTAATAATGTTACTATAATTAAATAAAAGCTATATTAAAAATAGCGTAGGCGTAGCTCACTTACAACGGATTTTATAGAAAACCAGGCTTTGCTTGGAGCTAGGGGTGTGCAAAAAAACCGCAAAACCGTAAAACCGAGCCGAACCGGCCGATCCGAAACCGAAAAAAACCGAAACCGAAAAAAAAACGAAACATAAAAAAACCGAAACCGAAAAAACCGGATATCAACGGGTCGGTTTTGGTTTGGATACTTAGGTATCCGCGGATAACCGAACCGAACCGCTTGATATATATATATATATATATATATATATATATATATATATATATATATATATATATATATAATATTATTCATTTTCATTGAACTTTTAGCCATATCCCAAACAAAAATCATGATCGGTTATTTCAATTTTACACTTCTACGTTATGTTTTCTTCTATTTTTATTTTTATTTTTATATTTATTATACCAATTATATTGTATGTTATTTGACTTTATTATGTTTTTATAATTCTTTGGACTGAGTAATTTTTAGAAAGAAATCATTGGAATGAAGTTTGTAATTTTAATTGTATTTAAATTTTTATATTTAGCGGGTACCCGTGAACCGAACCGTGGTTACCCGCCTTTATACGGTTCGGTTCGGTTCGGTTTTTTTGCTAATTCGGTTCGGTTTCGGTTAGTTGATATGAAGTACCCGCCCCGTGATGACGGTTAACAATTTTATTACTATCCGAACCGAACCGCCCCGTTAACACCCCTACTTGGAGCAGCATTCCCATATGGAAAAGCTCTTCTTCTCGGAGCCTTCGAGCACTCAGGGGCTTCCGCCTTGTGCTAGGGAGGTTCCCAAGGCTTTTCGGGGGGTTTCGGGGCTAGAGAGAGAGAGAGAGAGTAAAGAGAAGAAAGAATGAGAAAGGTGTAAAGAAAATGAGGGTGGGAGAGGTTCTATTTATAGGGTGAAAATGGCTGAACTTGGTGCCACATGTCACCATCTAGTGGCAAGACTTGGGGAGAAAGCAATGGCTAAGATTGTGTCACATCACCCATTTTCGCACAACACACTTCCGACTTCTAAAATCCGTAACTTTCACATACGACCTCCGTTTTTGACGTTCTATATATCCACGCGTAGGTAAAAATAATATATACAACTTTAATTTTGACTCCGTCGTCTAATTCTCAACCGATCTTAAATTTAACAGTACGAGACATTTAGACTATTAAATGACCGCGAAGAATTCGTAACTCCTTCATACGGACTCTGTTTTTGTCTGTCTTTTTACTATTAAGTTCCTATTAATGAGATCTTCAACTCTCATTTAATTCACCTAAGCCAAAAACCGCTCGAACTAAACTTCAAGTTTCGGGCCGTGCACTGCTAAGCTGAATCTTAGAAAAATCATTCCTCGTTCATACGAAGTCAGATTTGGGCGTTCTTTTTATGGATTTTCTCGGTTTAACATATTATACGACTTTCGTTTAGATCACTAAGGCTAAAAAGTCCTCCATCGTAAAATCACTATTTACGCTTCCCGGTGCCGTGCTGGTTCCGTCGCGAAAGTTCGACGGGTCATAACTTTTTCGTTATAACTCCGATTTCGACGCTCTTTATATGTACGAAAACCTTGCAACATATTCTACAACTTGGTTAAGATTATTTATTCTAAATAATCTTTTGTCGAAAAGTCATTTTCGACCTCTATTACCTCTAAGTTGACTAGATTGAATCTACGGTCGTTATATATATATATATATATATATATATATATATATATATATATACACACATATATATATACATATATATATATATATATATATATATATATATATATATATATACTAGATGTGTGTTCGTACAAAACGGCAGCCACGAATAATTCTTCTGACGAATAGTTTCTTTCGGAAAAATAATTATTAAATTTTATTATTAGTTATTAAATAATAAAAAAATTATCATTTTTAAATAAAACATTCATTTTGGACCTTATTTATACAATTCATATAAATTAATTAATAAGGATGTCTACTTTAAAATTTACATATGATTTTATTGATAGCTTATTTTATTTCCTTATCTTTATTAATTTATTTTACATTTTTAGTTCTTTTTAATTAGTTTTGCATTGTATATTTTTTATTTTCTTTATCATGAATCGTATCGGGGACTTTTTATTTTGCATAAGAATTTTTTTGCAGGATTTTGGAGCTTGTTGCGGTTGCATTGGATTGGAGTTGGCTTAGTAGGCTTTCCGATGCATTATTAGGCTTGACGGATCCACCAAAGAAGAATTGGGCTTAAAAAGCTAAAAACTTGGATTAAGTGGGCTTGTGAAGATGGATATTAGACTTTTATTTTGGGCTTGGATCATCCATTTTGGAAGCTAAATCATGATTGGTTGGTTTGAATCACATGGATATGGAGGGGACCAAAGGAATCTTTGGTAATGGAAAAGTGGAGTGGAGGATTGAGGAGCCAATAACATTACAACAACACTTGCACGGGTGGAATCTCCCTCGCGCGGGTACTCGTGCAACTACCCAGTTTGGGAATTTTGGTCATTTGGCACAGCATAACCTTGAAGGATCAGATCTATCAGCCTCATTCTCTATTTTGCACCAATGGAGACCTATAGGAGGCGATTTTGGAGCTTGAAGACTCATTTCTTTTCATCTTTCCAAGATATTGGTAGTTTCTTTATGCAATTTGACTTTTGTGATTGTTTTTCTATTGTCATGAGTGGCTAAACTCTCTATTTTTGTAGACCTTGCCTAAAACCTCTGAATGATTGTGGGTTTTTAAAGGATTTATGCTTATTTATCATGTATCTTATGTCTATGATTCTAGTTCATAATTTCTATGCTTGTTTAGTGCTTTGATCATGAGTTTGGTACTTTAATAAGCAATTGTTGGTTTATTTCTTTGCTTTAGCATTGAATCATTCAATTTACTTAGAACAAGAGTTTTATGATGGTAGAAATCATTTCTAGTTTATGAATCATAACTCCTTTATGGATGTGTAAGCATCGACATCCTCTAGGAATTGAGGATTTCTTCATTCTTAAGGCTAATCAACTTCTTGGGTTCAATTGCTTCAATTGAATCTTTGATTTTGATTTAGAATATGTGTTGTGGGCTTCCCCAACCTCCATACTACCAATGAGAAATCTTGGCATATCATGCTTCATGATTGCTATAACCAATTTGAGATGAATGATAAGCTTCATGCTAAATCCTAATGATAAACACACAAATGTTCATTGTGTTGAATTGCCTTAGTTTACAAATTCTCTCAAATATTTGAGCATCCTAATGATAACCCCCCCCCCTTTTAGTTTAATTGTAGTTAGTTAGTTTATTTACTATAGTTCTTTTGCATTTATGATTGAACACAACCATTTCCCCGATGATCGATACCCCTTTTTACCATTATATTACGTTTTATTTGCAAACAAATAGTGTAATTTGTTTGGTGGGCTTGACATCCCATCATTTATATACAACTAAATTTTTCTACAAGTTGAATTTATTAAGGCT
Source organism: Lactuca saligna (assembly GCF_052625555.1). Classification (NCBI taxonomy): domain Eukaryota; kingdom Viridiplantae; phylum Streptophyta; class Magnoliopsida; order Asterales; family Asteraceae; genus Lactuca; species Lactuca saligna. Next base: position 88,421,288 of record NC_136424.1, on the reverse strand, counting down.
ATCCGGAGTAGGCAGCTCAACCCACGCGTGGAGCTGAGCTAGAGGGCCTAAAGACGCGTGAAAACCGCCCCAGACTCAGTGGTTTGCGTGTGGCATCTCTACAAAGACGGACGAAGCTATTAGTTGGCTTCCTGTTTTAACTGTTTGGAGTCGTTGGAGCCAATTCAAAAAAAGGGTCTTTCACATTTGCAGGTATTCAAATGAAGAAGATGATAAAGGCGTGTTTTTTAATCAGTAAGAAGACACATATTTTTCAATAATTCTCAACTTTGGTACCTTAAGTTTGGGTCAAAGGCAGAACAAACCGTGTTTCGAATTTTCTTTTCAAAACTGGTTTATAAAATTTACAAATTCCACCCTAGACTTTTATATATTATTATTATTATTATCATCATCATCATCATCATCTATGTTTTTATTAATTATGTTTTTTATTCATTTTAATATTAAAAAAATAAAAGATAAATATTGTGGAGTGGTAATCATTTACAATGTGTAGTGGGTTGGTGATGGAGCTGACGTGGCGCAGAGGTCAACACTTTTTCGGTAGGTTGGTGGTGACCACTCCCAACAGCCTAATAACCTTTCTTATTCACACATTTATATTTTTGACAAGTATTAATTATTTATTTGTGTATAAGTGATTTGTACAAAAACTTTGAAATTTATATTTCTTAAAATTCAAAATATATATATATATATATATATATATATATATATATATATATATATATATATATATATATATATATATATATATATATATATATATATATATATATATATATAATTGTGGTTTCATTCAAACTTTAAAAAAAAAGTCAAGATATGTTTTCAAAAGTGTGACTTTTTGAAGTTGTCTGTATTTATAAATATGTGAAATATTGATTAAACATACTATTGATTAAACATATTACAGATTCTTGTTTTGAATAAACTCAAAACGGTGATTAATAATAATAATAATAATAACTTTCTCTAATCGATCAAAATTTAATAATAATAATAATAATAATAATAATAATAATAATAATAATAATAATAATAATAATAATAATAATAATAATAACATTCTCTAATCGATCAACATTTTAATTTATAAATGGATCAAATTAATATATATATATATATTAAAGATATGAAGACTTCACATTTTTTTTTGGTAGAAATGGTCCCTGCATTTTGTTCATCATTATTTATATATTTTGATATTTTTGGATCTTGCAATCAATATTTTTACATTTTTTAGGAACTTTTTAATATTTAAAGTTTCGCCACAAAACTTTAACGGTTTGACAACTTTGATCATTTTTCTAAAAATTTGCTAATTCCTACCCTTTTAATTCTTTAACCGTTTTGAAACTTCTGATCCTTGCAGTCAAAACTTTTACATTTTTTCATAAAAACATGAAAAAAAAAACGGTCCGAGACAAACTCCAGGCTTTTCATCATTGCATTTTCTATGTCTGTCATATTTATCGATTCGGAAACAATATTGAAAGCTTTTAGCCCCGCGTAACTGGTGTAACCTTTCTAGTTTATTTTAAAGAAAATCAAGAAAATAACCAAAATGGATATTGGCTTTGAACAAAATAATGATGTTTTAGTTTTTTGTTTAATACAGAATGATCATAATTTTGGTAATTAACTTGTTTCAAAATCAATATACAACGAAATTGTGTTTTGAATGATCTCCAACATTAAAAAATAGAGTTAAAAAATCATATATTATAAGGTCGTATGTTGTGAAACAGTTTATTTGTAATCAATTTATTTTATTTTTTAAGAGTTTTTTTAATATTTAGAGTACGATTTGAAAATTCATTTTCCAGGGATTTTGAAGTAGGCTATTGCAAAACATATGTTCATTTTATGTAAAAAGTCAAAAACACAATACTTTTTTTAGAAGTCAACCGATTCCGATTTTTTTTTTCTCATAGATTTTACATGATAGTTATAATAAACTCATGTTTATATGTTTTTAATTATTAATCCTTTAATCAAAATTCATATATGTAAAACTAATTGCTGAGACGAAAAAAAATTATATGTATACTTCCCATGAAAAATATTGAAGTATTCAACTTGTCATATAACTTTTTTCAAAAAAAAATTATATATATATATTAATTATTGAAAAAGTATTTTCAATAAATACAAAACAAAATAACCTTTGCATACAAGTGACCTTCTCAATAGTTGTTACATCAACACTAATAATCGCACTTATCAAATTTTATGCAATATTTTTTGAATCCCATGTATATACACCAACACCAAACAAATATATATGTAACAATCACACTCATGAGTCATGAATAACTAAATGAAAGGCGTTCGTTAACTAAGAAAAAAATGAAACCGTAAAACCCGCTTGTTTTAACTTTTACCTTTTACAGCTTGCAGGCATTGTTTTTTTTAACGCGTCATATGAGCGTATTAGGCTCCCTTTGTGGGTCCCGCCTGCCGATTCGTTAAACTACACGCCACGTCGGCGACCTGAAATACAACGATTGACGATCTGTCAAGTCAACATCTCGGTCTCCCCCCAGCTGTCCGATCTTCGGCCGGATGAAAACCGAAGCACTGCTCCCAAAGAAGGTGGATCAGCCGGCGTTTCCTGTTTACAAGTGAGATTGTTTCTTCTCGCCACTGAACTTTCCGATGCTACTTTGATTTTCAGGGGTGGTTTATTCGTTTTTGTACAGCTGCAACAATCAGATCGGAATAACGAGTTTATATGAGATATGAACCCGGATTTATGTACTCGAATGGTTTTCTGATCTTGAGTTATAGGTTTTTCTGGTTCAATCGACTTCCTACGGCTGCGACACCTCTTCGATCTAACTCTACCAAGACAAGAGACCTTTGGAGAAGACGGCTCCGCCATTGATACTGCCGCCGGCTCTTTCTCAATGGAATCCGATCTCTTTGGAAACAACCATATGCTCGAAAGTTTGCAGTTCCTGCGCTTCGTATCTACGTAACTCGTCTTCTGTCCCTTCGGCAAACTAATAATTGCAGCTTTTGATTTCAAAAACGAAGAAAACTGTAGCGAATTCGAGTTTGCGTTAGATTGGCTAGGGTTTACATTTGGATTTAGGTTCATTGAATTAGAGTTTCCTTTGATCGATTCCTTTCGATCTAAAAATGCATTGCGATCAAACCAATCGTATTCAGCATCTTTTGATAACCAGAACGATTCCGGCGGGCAATCCGGTGGGTAATCTACTATGTGGCTTCCAGGAATATCAGGATCTCCTGGCTCCTCTGCGAGCGTCACGCACGCAATCTTCCGATCGCCGCCGCCGACGCCGCGTACCGAAGCTAGCGTTTCTAAATCAATTTGCGGCATTTTTTAGGTAAACAGAGCTCAAATTTTTCACAAAATAATCGTGGGAGGGAGCGCCTTAAAAAGTACAATATATATAGGTATATATATAAAAATATTTATAAAAGCATAATATTATTATTTTGTACAAGGTGTCGAGGTTCATGCATGTACTTTTTTTTTTTTTTTTTTTTTTTTTTTTTTTTTTTTTTTTTTTTTTAAGGATAATGACTTGGAAGGGTAATAAGGTTTCCAGTTTATCCGTATTAGGTTACTAAGATTTTTTTTATGTGTATTAGACCAATATGGTTGTTATTACCGTTTAGAAATAGTCCTTTTATCGGTTTTAATGGGTAAAAATGATTATTTCTAAACGGTAATAACAACCATATTGGTTTAATACGCACAAAAAAACCTTAGTGACCTAATACGGACAAACTGGAAACCTTATTACCCTCCTAAGTCATTAACCCTAATTTTAAAGACATTGAAAATATATGACCATCAACAGTAAACTACTTCATTTAGAACTCGCGTCGTCCCATATAACCTGCTACTCCTCTATATGGCGAAGCTCTTCATCTATAGTCGTCCCTTTGGGGACATCCGATAAAATTGGAACGATACAGAGAAGATTAGCATGACCCCTGCGCAAGGATGACACACACAAATCAAGAAATGGTCCAAAATTTTTTTAACCCTAATTCCCTTTTCAAATGCTAATAGAGTTCAATTGCAATTCTTACATTTCAGTAGTTCATCTACTGAAGTCATAATCAGACAACATGTGGATTCTATGGTCAGATTGATCTTCTTGTTGATGTCTTCAACCATTTGTGGCAAGTAAGAGTGATCTTTCTTTTTATAAAGTCTCATTTAAGTTTTTTTTCTTTTCCTGTCATTAAGTTTCATGCTTTATAAACTTCCATTTATGTGTTGTATATAGTATGTATGTGTTTGTTTATGTGCTGATTTTGATTAATTTTGCAACTTCAATTTCTTAGTTCATGTTGTGGTTTTGCTTTTTATAAAATAATTGATAATAGGCATCATCTGCAAGTCCCTGTTGGTTTTACATTTCCATTCGTTATCAAATGTAGACATTGATGGGAGGTATCGAAGTGATATTTTGTTTTTGTACATATGGATGTGTTCATGTAAACATTTAAATGACAAAAAAGAAGTTATTGATAAAATGTTGCATATTTATGTAATGAAGATCATCAATCATATGAGTTTCTGGACTTAAAAGTTCTGGAAGGGTTGTGAGATAAGTTTAAATGGAATCAACTATTTTTAGTCAAACAAATCAGTCACACTGATTAGTAAGCATGTTTTCTAAATAATTAGGGTTAATGACTTAGGAGGGTAATAAGGTTTCAGTTTGTCCGTATTAGGTTACTAAAGTTTTTTTGTGCGTATTAGACCAATATGGTTGCAATTAACGTTTAGAAATAGTCCTTTTTACCCATTAAAACCGGTAAAATGACTATTTCTAAACGGTAATAACAACCATATTGGTATAATACGCACAAAAAAAACCTTAGTGACCTAATACGGACAAGCTGGAAACCTTATTACCCTCCCAAGTCATTATCCCTTTTTTTAATGCTTAAGTAGAAGCTTTTGATACGAAATTCGTAACTTGAGCATACCTAGGGGACATAAATTTGGTATTATTTCTAAAATATATCAAATTTCTATTGAATAATAATAGTAACGTATTAAGGTAAATATATAACATTTATTGAATAATATATACCATAGATTTTTTAAACATTTTTTGACATGATATAATAAAATGATAAAATAATCAAATAAAAATATGATATCACATGTCATAATCATGACAAACAATAAGTTTAAGTTTAATGGTATATTTTTATTAACTTAGTTTATATGTCCAAAGATATGAATATTTTTCTTAACATTTGGTGAACTATGGCTGTTTCTTCTTCTGAAAATATTGTGATATGTATTAAGGTAAAGCAATATTTGCACATGCTCGTTTCTTAAATCTTGAAAATATTGTATCATTATATCATTTCATATATACAAAAATTAGATTTCATCATTTCCTTAATTAAAATAAATAAAGAATAAATAAATAAATAAAAAAAAGCAACCCATCCCTACCATCCACATATACTCTACTATGATAACAAAAAAAACAAAACCCAATTGTAGAGCAAATACATAATCAACTTTTTTAGTCATTCAACTTAGATGGATTTTTTCAACCTATCAGTATTAAGTATTAGTTCATAAGCGAATCATGGATAATCGGCGTTGACTCTACACGTTGACTATACACACATAAGGCTTTGGGGAGTGGTTATATCATTCCCACCGAAAAAATAGGGGTGGGCTAAAAAGACACCCCAATTTTCCATATAGACATCCTAATTAATTTTTGAAATATTTTTATTGGTTGAAATTGTATAGTTTTCCGAAAAAAACTGATTATAAGTAGTTAATTATTGGTTGACTTTTTATAAATATGCTAATAGGATGTCTAAGGGTGTCTTAATAGTAACACTAAAAAAATATTGTTACATTTGTGTCACGTCAGCTTCACAACCAACCCACCAGCAACCAACTAAATATTTGAAATGGTTACCACTCAACAAATTCTTTTTTTTTTCTTTTTTTATACATTATATTAATTAAAAAGAATAGTTTATAATATACATTAATTTTTTTAAATATAAAAAATAAAACCACATTTCATTAATTAAAAACATAGAAATTTAAATTTTAAATTAGTAAAATTAAACACTCCATTGTCTAAATAAAATAAAAATTAAAGAACATATAAAAACATAGAAAAATTCTAATCATCGTCGTTCTCGTCACCAGCATCATCCGCTTCGTCGTCGTCATCGTCATCCTTCTCGTCTTCACCGTCATTTTGCCCTAGAAATTGTCGTTCCCATATGTATTCGGTCAAATCATGTCGTAGATTATGATGTATTTCACGGTTTCGTATTTCCAAAAACCCTTGAGAAGTATGTCGGGCTTCCAACTTATATTACTTCAGGTGGATTAAGTATATCGTTTGTGGCATATGAGCAAATAGTCATACCATCTTCTTCTATTATCATGTTATGTAAAATAACACAAGCAGTCAATTTTTCTCTGTCCCATGTTCGCACCGGATGTTTGATTATGTGTCATTTTTCTTTGAGGACTCCAAATGCCCATTCTAAATCATTCATTGCAGATTCTTGTGCTAACTTGAACATTTTCCGTTTATCATCGTCCAAAAATATGTATGACTTGACAAATATAACGTATTCTGGATATATCTCATCACCTAGGTAATAACCATATTTGTATTCATTTCCATTGACAACATATGACATTTCTGGTGCTTTACCCTGTAAAATATCGTTAAATATCGGAGACACTTGGAGCACATTCAGGTTATTGTTTGACACGGCCATACCAAAGAATGCATGCCAAAACCATAGGTCATTTGAAACAACCGCCTCCAAAATAACAGTCGGCACCCCATGAACACCTTGCGTGAACTGGCCACGCCACACTTTGGGATGTAACATCCGGATTCCAAGGTATATTATTCTAATATTTTATTTTTGGAATTTGTGAAGGAACTCGGCGAGTTGATGCTTAGACTCGCCGAGTAGGGTTGCGGATTATCATCCGGGTTCGCGTTTGGACTCAGCGAGTCCACGCTGTTTAATGAAACCCTAATCCTCTGGGGTTGGAGCCTATTTAAGGGCACTCTTAGCCTCCCATTGCGGCTACCAGTCCCTTGAGAGCACCCTAAGTGAGCTAGATCGTTTGGGAGGAAGGAGAAGCCATATTTGATCTTTCTATATTTGGTTTACCAAGAAGAAGGTGATCAAGAGCAAGAGGAGACTGAAGGAGGTGTGATTTTAGTGGTTTCAAAGCCTAGAGACTTCAACTTGAGGTATTTATTTGGACCTTCTTCAATTTTGGTATTGATTCTTAGAGTTAGGGTTTACTAACCTCTTTTGAGGATGATTATGTGGAGCAATTGGTCCCTTATCGAGTTTATGCTTTATATATGGACTCAAAGAGGTCCAGGTTCCTTAACCCTTGGAGCTTTATGAATTATCTTGGGAGTCATGAGCTTAGAAGGCATTTTTGGGGCAAAATCACCAAATGAAACCATCTAGATGATATATGGGTGTCAAGGTCTGGACTTTATGTGATTATTATGCTTGGGAAGGCCAGATCTATGGATTAGAGGAACAGATCTGACCTCAGGAGGCCAATGGAGTTTGTGCATGGCATGTACTCGCCGAGTTGTTCTTGAGACTCGCCGAGTTGAGTCGGGGTGGCCCCGCGATTCTTACCTGGAGACTCGTCGAGTAAAGGGAGGGACTCGACGTGTTAAATGGGACTAAAGAGTTAAGTGGACACAGGTGGACTCGCCGAGTTGCCCAAGTGCACTCGCCGAGTCGGGTCAAAGTTGATCGTTGACTTTGGTTGACTTTTAGGGTTTGTGGTGGTTGTCGAGGCCAACACAAATAATAACCCTAAATGTTACACACTAAAATAGTGTATAGTGGTAAAGGGATCGAATCCACGGAGATTGGTTCAATTTCTAACTCTATGAAAAATCTCTTTGTAAAAATACTTGTAAAATAACAATAAAAATAAAATTGGGGGTTTTGGTGTTTTGAATACTTGAAACAAACTAGAATTAACTATGATTTAAATAGACAATTGCAACAAAAATAAGAATTTGATGTAAAATCAATAAGGGAAAGATGGTTGACTTAAAGTTTTCTCACTTTGACTTTTGATGAACATATCATTAGAATTCAATGGTGCAATACTTGTTTTAAATCCTCAATTTGGCTATAGTAATCCAAGGAGCTTGAGATTACCTAGACTTTTCTTAATTGTTGAAATGGCTAGAGAAGCTCATAACAATTTCCTTAGTCAAAGTCACTAATTCCAAATAGCATGTAATTAGTGAAAGTCAACTAGCATTAAGAACCAAAAAGTCACCAAATCCAAGAGGGGTCAAATGCTTTCACCACCATGTTGGAGGAAATGTTTTTATGATTGTGTGAAGCAAAAACAACACAAAAATCATTTGTTGCTTGCTAATTTGAGGATCCTTTACTTAATCAAGAAATTAGCCAACTAATCACCACAAACACATTTAAACTCATGAACTAAAACATACAAGTAATGATAAGATGTTAAAACATAAAACATTCCCATAAAGATTCAAGAACATGTTCATGGATTCTTCAACATTCAACAAAAGTTCAAAGGATTAACCAAAAGTCAACCAAGATTAGCTTAGCCAAGCATGGCTAAACACAAAGAAACAAAGTTAGAGAAATTTATACCAAACATTAAGCAAGAATCAAGAGGTAAAAATATGATGTTCTTCAAGGGTTCTTGGCCTTCAAAAGTCCCCAAAACTCCAGAGAGAATCTTCAAAAATCGGGGGTTCAAGAGTATGCAAAAGATGGGCACCAACCTTCCTCAAATAGCTCAAAAGAAGGATTTCCGAAATTGCCCCTGCAGAGCCTTGCGCGACCCGCGTGCTGCTGCGCGGGTGGTACCTGACATGGGCTCCTTTGAGATTTTGGGCCTCTAAAGCATATCCCACTAGCCCAGATCGAATCCAATCACCTCCTAGCCCATTTTCTTCAAGTTTTTCTTCATTTAAAGCCCAATTTGACCTCTCTAAATCCTCCAAAGCTCGTGAACTCGCCCGATTAATAATTTTCATACGCTTGAATGTTCCCCCGCATCTTTCAAATTTAAAGCTCAATTCTTCCAAGCCTTCAAGCAATTGACAAGTCCACCCCATGAATCACCTTCATAGCCATCAAGCATGAAATCTCCAATTCCCTTCAAGCCCAATCGCCTCGCAAGAGTGTCGCCCCGCTAGTTTCCAAGAAAATATGCAATAATGCTCAAGAAACTATAAAGTACCCCGAAATGGTCATAAAAATAACAAAAGGGAAAATATGCATGAAAGTTAACTAAAATGCGAATGAAATGTACTAAAATAAACTATAAAAATAAGTAAATAAAATGAAGCTATCAAATCACCCCAAGCTTAAACCTTACTTGTCCTCAAGTAAGACAAGACTAAATGAACTTGGGATGAACTACCCTAGAAATAAAAAGAATGGATAGAACCATGGAACCTGTTCGACGTTAGTCAACATGGTCAGAATTGATTTCATTGCTATCTCACAACTTTTTCATCCGATGACAATGGAACCATAAACCACAGCCAGGACAACTCCTTTAGGTGAGTAAGGAGGGATGAGCAGTCGCAGTCTCAATGGAACATGTATACAATGAAGAACATCTGTAGTAGGGAGAAAGCAACTGGATGGGCTCGGGTGGAGCTCTTCTTTAAGTGTACACTCTGATCTCACATTTGCTGGTTTCTCTCATGTGTAACTAGGTTTAATCGCTCGGGCACCGTTGTAGGAATCGATTCATTTGGTGTTGGCCCAAACCTCCCGTAGTATCCGACTCGACAGTCTCTCTAACATCACCAATTTGTGAGAAAGAAAAAAAAATAAAAATAAAAATAACAACTCGATCTATATACAATAAAACAGATCTATACAAATGAATATCAAACGTCAGGTGACCAAGATGTTGGGAAATTTGTTCAATAATTGAACCGGCCACCTATCTAAGATAGTTGCAACTGAAAATTTGCATGCTTCATTTTGTTTTGTTTTTTTTTTTTGTTTTTTTTTTTGATGAGAAAACCCTTTGACTCAAAATTTGGTTCCCAAAGGTGTGTAGGTGGAACCGAAAGGGTAATGATATAATCCGAATGGCCTAAGTGTGAAAATGACCATGTGTGGAGCATAAAGATGTAATGTAAGCTCCTTTTCAAACTTGTGGTTTTTCAAAGATAATGAAAATGTCCAAATGTGGACTAAAAGACTCTCTAAATTCTAAGAAAATCGCAAAAAGATATGGTGATGTAAAGAGACCGGATATGGATTCTACTCGGGGAAAAGCACCAATGCTTCATCCTAACAGTTCAAACATGATCAAGTGTGATCCTCTCCGCGGTAGTGACCGCAAGGCTAAGAACACCCATTGCTATAGTATATCCTACAGTTGTTAGTATTGTATGCATAATTCTTCATGAAAACTACCTGTCCATGATCACTTACCCCTTTAAGCTACCAGCATCTGATCCTAAGTATGAAATCCCAAACTGCAGCTAGTGGTCCCGGTTCGATGGGTGAGCTAGCAATAAGATCCTGGACCAATAATGATACAATAACTATGAACCTGTTCCATGGCATCCAAGAGAGGTGAGAATAAACAGACAACAAAAATGCATGAATGCTAATGTCTTAAGTTAAATGTTATGCAAAAATAAAAAGTAGAAAAGAAGAAAATAAAATCTTTTTGAAATTTTATAAAATAAAAAAAATGAATGCAAATTAACTTAAACTAATATGTTATGCAACCTAACTAAAAATGCATGAAAAAGAGTAAGAAAAAAAAGGGAAATGCCCCACCCCAAGCTTAAGAACAAGCATTGTCCTCAATGCTTAAGGAAAGGGCGGAAAGGACCTAAATCGGAGGGTCGGGCGGCGGGAAATGTCTGTGGCGGTGGTTTCGTGAAATTACGACCGGTAGAACTCCGCCAATCTTGAATTTTCAAGCGAGGTGGGTGCTCGAAGGTTATATGAGAGGAATGGAGTGGGAGGTCAAGATGATTAAATGAAGAAGAAGAGAAGCTGAACATTTTAATGTATGGGTCAAAAATGGTCAATTTCGGTCAATGTTGGTCAAGAAAAGTCAAAAGGTCAACTCATTAAAACCTTTGGTCAACACCTGGTCAAATAATAGCCAAAAATAGCCCAAATTGCCCAGCACAGTGCGCGGGTCGCGCAGTGTAGCACGCGGGTCGCGCAGACCTTGCAGTTAAGTCTTGGGCCAATGTCGCTTCATCACACCTGGCCGCGCAACCCACCCGCGCAACAGCACGCGGGTCGCGCAACCCCCTGATCCTGATCTTCATTTTTGCTTCATTTTTCTTCGTTTTTCACCCGTTCTTGCTTTGGAAGGCCCCAGAAACCTAGAAACTCTTGATTTCTTCAAAAACAATTCTTTTGAATCCCAAAAGCATCTTCAAAAGTCATTTATTCAAATTAAAAACACAAAAACACAATGCTTTCCAAAAATGCCATTCTTTAACGTCTTTGGCGAGACGCCTCCAAACTTCACTTTAACACTTTGGGGCGTCCAACTGGACGACATCTTGGACATTTGAATCAAAAACTTCATTGAATGGCTTCAATCGATGTCCATTAACCTTGTAAATTTTCCCCGTGTCGACATTTTTTAATTTCCACACCTCCATTGAGACTCTTTTCTTGTATTTGACTTTCTTTTTACGGGAGAACCATACCGGACTCAAACCTTTGATAATAGCAATCATCCAACCATATTCTTTCTTGTACTTGTTCATTAAGGTGACCAACTCTTCCTTCTTTGACATGGTTTTTGAGTAGGTGACCGGTTGGGCGTCTTCTTTCTTGTGATACGTATCCTTTGAAGAGTCCGACAAATTTATCGCTTCCATCTCTTGTGGTTGGTCTACCAATGGAGTTAGTTTCTTAATGGTAGTGGGCGGCTCAACCTCTCTTTCATTAACCCCTATCACTTCCTCTATAGTTTCATTGTCAGCTTTTTCAATTTCTTCTTCTTCTTTGACAACCTCTTCCACTTCTACTTCTTCTTCCTCTTCTTCATATAACACTCTTGGGCCATCAAAAATTTTCTCATCATTCAAAGGAATGGAACATGCACTATGCGATGGGCTCTTTTCGGATGGTAATTTGTCTTGAGCTTCCATTAAACTAATTGATTGAGCAATTTGTGTTATTTGTTGCTCTAAGCTTTTGAGGCTAGCTTGGGTTGTTTCCTGAAAAATTTGGGTAGAAGTGGCAATGCTTTTAACAATGTCCTCTAAGGACATGCTTGGCGTTTCAGTTTGTTGAGGAGGGTAAGGATAGGGTTCTTGGAACAGTGGAGTTGGTGGGTATTGGTTATTTCCCCAAGTTTGGTATGGGTTTTGGTATTGGTTATTTCCCCAAACTTGGTTGTTGTCCCACCATTGATCATGTTGAGGTTGATCATAACTCGATTGGTTTGACAAATAGTAGCTTCCCTTCTCTTGCACGTCTCCCCATTCTCCTTGTAAATATGAACACATGTCGGAATGATGTCCATTTTGGGCACAAAAATCGCAAAGAAGAGGTGTGGGCTGCACACTTTGGTTACTTTCAATCATCATAACTAACTGAGCTAGCTCAGAAAGTTGCTCTTCGGTGAAAGGAGTGTTCATCTCCGAACCATACTTCTTTTTTTTTTTTTTTAATTTCAGGAATTTAAATTTGAGTACCTGCACAATGAGATCTAGGCATAGAGAAACAAATTGATTAAAAATAAACCAATCCCCGGCAACGGCGCCAAAAATTTGGTGGTTGTCGAGGCCAACACAAATAATAACCCTAAATGTTACACACTAAAATAGTGTATAGTGGTAAAGGGATCGAATCCACGGAGATTGGTTCAATTTCTAACTCTATGAAAAATCTCTTTGTAAAAATACTTGTAAAATAACAATAAAAATAAAATGGGGGGTTTTGGTGTTTTGAATACTTGAAACAAACTAGAATTAACTATGATTTAAATAGACAATTGCAACAAAAATAAGAATTTGATGTAAAATCAATAAGGGAAAGATGGTTGACTTAAAGTTTTCTCACTTTGACTTTTGATGAACATATCATTAGAATTCAATGGTGCAATACTTGTTTTAAATCCTCAATTTGGCTATAGTAATCCAAGGAGCTTGAGATTACCTAGACTTTTCTTAATTGTTGAAATGGCTAGAGAAGCTCATAACAATTTCCTTAGTCAAAGTCACTAATTCCAAATAGCATGTAATTAGTGAAAGTCAACTAGCATTAAGAACCAAAAAGTCACCAAATCCAAGAGGGGTCAAATGCTTTCACCACCATGTTGGAGGAAATGTTTTTATGATTGTGTGAAGCAAAAACAACACAAAAATCATTTGTTGCTTGCTAATTTGAGGATCCTTTACTTAATCAAGAAATTAGCCAACTAATCACCACAAACACATTTAAACTCATGAACTAAAACATACAAGTAATGATAAGATGTTAAAACATAAAACATTCCCATAAAGATTCAAGAACATGTTCATGGATTCTTCAACATTCAACAAAAGTTCAAAGGATTAACCAAAAGTCAACCAAGATTAGCTTAGCCAAGCATGGCTAAACACAAAGAAACAAAGTTAGAGAAATTTGTACCAAACATTAAGCAAGAATCAAGAGGTAAAAATATGATGTTCTTCAAGGGTTCTTGGCCTTCAAAAGTCCCCAAAACTCCAGAGAGAATCTTCAAAAATCGGGGGTTCAAGAGTATGCAAAAGATGGGCACCAACCTTCCTCAAATAGCTCAAAAGAAGGATTTCCGAAATTGCCCCTGCAGGGCCTTGCGCGACCCGCGTGCTGCTGCGCGGGTGGGTTGCGCGGGCGGTACCTGACATGGGCTCCTTTGAGATTTTGGGCCTCTAAAGCATATCCCACTAGCCCAGATCGAATCCAATCACCTCCTAGCCCATTTTCTTCAAGTTTTTCTTCATTTAAAGCCCAATTTGACCTCTCTAAATCCTCCAAAGCTCGTGAACTCGCCCGATTAATAATTTTCATATGCTTGAATGTTCCCCCGCATCTTTCAAATTTAAAGCTCAATCCTTCCAAGCCTTCAAGCAATTGACAAGTCCACCCCATGAATCACCTTCATAGCCATCAAGCATGAAATCTCCAATTCCCTTCAAGCCCAATCGCCTCGCAAGAGTGCCGCCCCGCTAGTTTCCAAGAAAATCTGCAATAATGCTCAAGAAACTAGAAAGTACCCCGAAATGGTCATAAAAATAACAAAAGGGAAAATATGCATGAAAGTTAACTAAAATGCGAATGAAATGTACTAAAATAAACTATAAAAATAAGTAAATAAAATGAAGCTATCAGTTTGGTCAACAATGAGGGCCTTTGAGCCAATGGAGGGGTAAAATGGTCTTTTACCCTTCTGAGGGTGCCTAGAGAGAGTGGAGTCTAGTTCTGAGAGTTATATTTATGAGAGTATTACTTTATGTGTTTAGGCGGAGGCTAGATCGTATTTCTACCGAGTCAGCGATTTACCGGGACATCTGAGGTGAGTCTTCTCACTATACTTTACCTGGAGTGGTAATTAGAGTTATGTGCCAGAGTTATCGTATGCTATTATGTGATGTGTTGTACTGCATTGTTTCTATGTGATTTATATCAGAGTATATCAGAGTTAAAACCGAAAGGTTCACAGAGTTAGGACCAGAGGGTCCACAGAGTTAGGGCCCACAGGCCCACAGAGTTATAGCCTCGAGTGGCTAGTATGTGTTATGTATGGTATTTTAGGGAACTCACTAAGCTTTACGCTTACAGTGTTATGTGTTATGTGTTTCAGGTACCAGTGATGATCGCGGGAAGGTGCCAGCATGATTCGTACCCACGTATGAATTTTTATGTATTTTGATCTTGGGAAATATTTTGTGAACCAAAGTTATGATACAATGAGATTTTGTTGTTAAATGTGTTTGGTAAAACATGTTTAAAAATGTGAAAATTTGTTTTGAATTTTACGGTGTTACATGGGACAATTTATCCACTCCCAATGTGTACACTCAATGCTACCAAGCATCCCTGAAAAACCATGTTTAGCTTGATGCGCGACATACAACTGTTCGACATCGCTTTTAGTCGGATGTCGCAAGTATATGTCACGGTAAAGCTCTATGACATACTCACAAAATAGATAAGTACACTCTCGACTCGTCCTTTCAGCCATTTTCAGATACTCATTCGATGCGTCTGCGGCGATGCCGTATGCCAATTGTCTAAGAGTGGCCATACATTTTTGTATCGTAGCAAAACCGCATTTACCTCTAGCATCCCATCGTAATTGGAAAAATTCATAATTACATGTTAAATCTCTAGCTATACGTAAAAATAAATTTCTACTAATACAAAAACGCTTTTCGAATTTCGATAGATATATAAATTATCAACGACAAGCCTCATGCCACACGCAACCCACCAGACTTGGGGGCGGTTTTCATGCGTGGGGAGGTATGCCACCTTAGCCCAAGACGCATGGCATTGCCCCCATACTGCGTATCCTAAGTGGATCAACCCATCCATAAAATTTGCACCTTGAATCCATAAATTTCATAAATAACTACCTTTAGTTCATGAGTAAGAAAACTATATATCATTTATTTTATATAAGAATCTCACATACCTAGGACCTAGGACCCATAGCCAATATAGGATAAGAGTAGGTCTTCGTCCACCCATACAAAATTAAGGTTATATATATATATATATATATATATATATATATATACACACACACACACATACGGTATATATAATATACATTTTTGTTAAATAAAATGAATTGAGGTTGTAGTGTGGCATGTTCCATTCAAAACTTGAAATTAGTAGAAGATAACACATTCTTGTCTATGTCTATTAAAATCCATTTTAAATTATTTTAATGATGTAAGATAATATTGTATGCAACTTAAAACAAACAATTTAGTTAAGAATGCATATATAATTACATTTTGTTATCGTTTGAAGAATTTTGTCATTTGTTCATATTTTGTATATATTTTTGGTCTACCTTAAAACAAAATCATAGCTACGCCACTGTTAGGACCTGAGTAAAAACGGTGGATGGGTTAAGCATTGCCCATGATATTTTACGACCATAATTCTTCCATATAGTCATGTTGCTTGATTTCCCTCATACCTTTAGCATATAAAAGAAGGAGGAGAAGAGGAAAGATTTTAGGTGAAATCAACTTAGTTGTTAAAATTATAAATTGGTACATAGATGAAAAGACAATACCTTCACGTGACGGGCATGTAGACAGGGGCGGACGCAGGATTTCATAGTAGAGCTATGTTGCATGAGAAAGTTAGGGGTTGCACGATAGTAGAAAAAATAAAAGTTTTAAAAAATTTCGAAATTTTTTTCACTACGGCCGAAAAAGTTAGGGGTTGTCGGTGTCACCCCGAAACCCAACTAAATCCGCCCCTGCATGTGGGGTGTTAATAAATGTGATTTAACAGTAGTTATCTCTAGCGATCAAATCCACAATGAAAATAGACTAAAAAAACAATATACGTAGTCTTGAAAGTCACTAGATTAGAATAAAAGAAATTAGAAACCACAATTTTGAAAGTAGACCAAAAAAGACATCAACTTAGTTGTAAGATCTTTATTCATGAATACTAATTAAAAGTTGATATGTGTTTTTACATTTAGTTCTTCTTTTATATAATATAATGAGTCATATATAGTAATATTATGATCTTAAAATTTATAGATGTAATTTCTAAAAAATATTAGTTGTAGCATTCATAACATATTAATGATATAGCTTGATGTTCATTTATCCCGTCATCTCATAGAAAAATTCTTAGTTGATATATTTTTAAAAGAATTGAAAAAATGGTGGACAAATCGAATAATCTTCATATGGAGTTGCCAGATGCTAGCCTGAAGGCAAATAATATGAAGTCACATGGGATTAGATTTTCTGAAATACATGTGTTGAATATATGCTTTCATCGATGAGTCTTAAATGATAAAACTTTTTTTTCAAAATAAGTAAAAATTTCTGAACGAAAATTTTAATTCCTATGTATCATCCAATTGATTATTACTAATGCATATGTCGAGTTGGACTGCAATAATATTATAGAAGCTTTTGTAAGTATGATGTATAATAAAGAATAAAAATAGAAGAAAATTGGTATACTAGTAATTTAGTGTTTTTCCTTTTAGTTTGATTCGCCTCCAAAAGGTTTGTGGAGCGTGTTCGGTATACTAGTAATTTAGCGTTTCGGAACGTCCTAAGAGTTTCTAGCTTTTAACGTTTGACAAGACGGTCCGTTTTGAATATAAAGTCTATTTCGACAATATAACCTTTTAGCGTTTAATTTAAACAAAACACTTCAAATCCAGATGTTACGTAATGTAGCATTTAACAAAATACTAAAAGCCACAAGCTCCCCGCTACAGACTACAAACTACCCGTTATCAGCTAATTTTGCCGAACACCAATAATAAAAAAAAACATTATAACTATTTCATATATATGTGTTTGCTGTAGGCTATAGCTTTTTATAAATATTTATTTTATATATATATTATAAAGCATATTATTCATATTTTGAACTTTAAAATATATAAGTTATAATTTTTTTTTGTACAAATCAGTTATTGCATGTATATAATTAACTAATACTTACTAAAAGTTTGAAGATTTGAATTAAGAAAAATAATTAAGAGATTCAATTTGAACCAAATATAATTTTAAAATACTAAATTTATTTAATTAAATTAATTTATATTTTTTAAACTAGATATCAATATTAATTAATTTACATCAACAATATAAACAAACAATATATAAGGTATAAACATATATATTTTATTTAAAAATGATAATTTTTTGTTACATAATAACTAATAAAATCTAATAATTATTTCTCCGGGTAAGAAATTATTCATTAAAAATACTATTTATCGTCGTGAGGTAAAAGCTTTACACAGTAACAGAACTAATATATATATATATATATATATATCATGAAATAAATAAATAAAAAATAGATCTCTGCAATGCAAATGAAGACGAAACACCAATTCCAATGGAATCCTATGAAACTTCTTATATTTAATATAAAACAAGTAAAATGGAAAATAACGATTTGTCATTTTACTGTTAGTTAGACAAAAACTTTTTACACTTTATATAAATTAAATAAAAAAGTAAAAAATTGCAAAAATGGTCCGCGTGATATGCATTTTTTTTGGGTTTTAGTCCACACCACGACTTTTTGGATTAGTGGTCTTTTTAACTTAATTTCATTGCATTTTGGTCCCTCAATAAACTAAAAAGACTATTATGCCCTTCTAATACATTTTTTATGATTTTTCTATTTAATTTAAATGAAAAATAAAATAATTAACTAATTTGGGGACCACATCTCTCTCTCTCTCTCTCTCTCTCTCTCTCTGTCTCTCTCTCTCTCTCTCGTGTGTAAACCCACCCCCAATCCAATCCTCGTTCATAATTCATTTAAACATCAAAATCCAACATCATAGATTCCAATTTTTTCTTGCAAACAATCGATTTCTCCTATTCATCCATTCTCAACAATTGATTCTCACTTTTTTCTTGCAACTTAGATCAACCCACAAACTATCTTCACCAACTTTCATTATGAACACACACACACAAGATCAAGGTTTATATCGGACATCGATTCAGCAGCAGAGTGCTTGTCCAGTGATAGTGGGCTGAGGTTTACTGATTTCCGACGGATGTTGAGAAGACTCAATTTAATGGCTATTAAAATCGATGTTGCAAAGAAAAATTAGTGATGTTAGAGGAGATGATAAACAACAATCAATTCGACTGCTCAGGGTTATACCCATGATATCACCTTCAATCCAGAGACATCGTCTACATACAGGTTATACACAAACACCCATTCGACTGGAAATACACATAAATGAGAGAAAGATGAATCGTAAGAGAAGGAAAAAAAGGGTGAGTCGATAAAGGGGAAGAAATCGAGAGGGGCTGTTGTAGGGAGTTGCTCCGGTGGCCGATAAAGGGGAAGAAATTGACGCGTGAGATACGAGGGATGCCAAATTTACCAGGTCGGATTACCAAGATGAAAGACTGATTTGATTCTTCCAAAGCGTTCGCTAGTTCGTTGTACTCTTCAATTGCATGTCCAACTTCAATCCCATAGATTATAGATCCTTCTTGTTTGATTCCAACCACTAGATAACCTCGTCTTCTCTTCTGTGTAACTGGATTTGTGGTTCGACGAGCTACCACCATCGTATTCCTACAACATTAGATTACATAGATTGTTGTTTTGGTGAGTTTGGAAAAAAAAAAAGATCAGACCCTATCTCTCCATCTCCGAGCCCTTTCTTGTTCGTCGTCTTTTACACCATCACTATTCCCACCATCCTACCACTCCAGAACCACTATAGCTTCCACCATCAAAGAGGGAAATGGGTGATTTTTTTTAGTCTTGTACAAATTGATTTCAGGTGAAATCGAACATAGAAATTGACCAAATAAGAAATAAAAATCGACCAAATCTGATTTCAGGTGAAATGGGTTTCTCTCATCATTAATCAGTTGGCAAACCAAATCCAATTTCATGTGTTATGTGTGAGATATAAACCAGAAAAAGAAGAAAGAAAAGAAATCAGATTCGTATGTTTGAGAATAATGAAAGAAAAGCAATGTGTGTGAGAGAGAGAGAGAGAGAGAGAGAAAGAGAAAGATAGAGAAAGAGAAAGAGAGAGAATGTGGGCCCCTATTTTTATTTTTATATATAAATACTTTTGGGAAAAAAAGAAAAATGGAAAATAAATATAATAAGGGCAATTTAGTCTTTTCAATTTACCAAGTGACCAAAATCACAAACAAACTACCTCAAAAGGACCACCAATCCAAAAAAGTCATGGTTTGGACTAAAACCCCAAAAAATTGCATACCACAGGGACCATTTTTGCAATTTTGTCAACTTTAAATTTTAGTCTCCGTTAGCAAAAAAAAAAAAAAAAGTATGGATGGAATCCTGTTTCCAACTAAACTAATGGTCCGAAATCTTAAGTTTTATGAGGATTTGGTCCCTGAACAATTTGAAATGACTCTTTTATCATTTTTATTTATTTTTTTCTATTTTCTTTATTAATTTAAGTATTTAAATATTTAGAAAAAATAAAAATAAAAATCTTACCCCACCCACCCTATCACTCCATCAGTAACCCCTACCCCCCCCCCACACACACGCACCTACAACTTAAAATATATACACATGTGTGTAAGTTGATCCTTCATCTTCTTTAACTTTATCCTTCACCTTCTTTCATCATCAAACCCACCCACGATATTTTTTCTAATATGAAAAGGGTAAAAACAAATCAAACCCATTTCGAAAACGAGAATAAAAATAGAGTATAAACATTGATTAACATATCACCCAAGAACTGAAATCTGAAATCTGAAAAAATACCTAAGAACACCAAGAGAACTTCAATGGAGAAAATCTTAAAAATTGAAATTATCAAAATATAATAATCCAAAATTTTTCAATAGATTCATGAAAAACTCATTGCACTAATTACATACTCTTTCCTCTCTCCTTTTTTCCCTGCTTTGCTTTTAAACTCTATCACCACCAGGGAGGTAGGGATCTACACAGATCGATGGTGCTCACTTTCTCCCGGTTGACACGAAAATTAATCAAAGACAAGGAAGATAAGAAATTAGTAGGCTAAAATATTATGGATGAAACTGTTGGATAAGGTGTCTAAGTCCATAACTATTTCTGGTAAATACTTGACCCGACCCGGCATGGTCCATTTGGGTTGAATGGCTTTATGCAATTGAATAAACTAAATGAGAGAAATAACACTTATGGTTATTAATATATTATAAGTTCTAATCTATTAATAATATTATTTAATTAGTTTTGATCAAAAATTAATTTAGAATTAATTAAGTGATCGAAAGATAACTAATTAGATATATGGGTAGATTAAGTAAATCTTCCATATCTTATATAGTGAGCTAAGAGGCTCCATGGATTGTCAAGCTGGGTTCCACCCATAGGATGCTCCATGGAGTTAACCCATGGATCAAGAAATGAAGAGTCATGGAACATTAGGGTTTACCTAATGCAACACACTATATAAGCAATGTAACTCTCCCCAAAATCGGCTACACTAAGAAATAAGAGGGCTTGGCCGATTTTGCATGTGTTAGAGTATTCTCTCAAGTTTATTCTTTGCATTTGGTGTTGTGTGAAGCATTTGAGGCATCACACTTGAGGTGCTAGGATCACAAGGTTTCAAGGAACACTTTCAACATCAAGGTATGTAGTTCTATCTTTTATACAAAGAAAATTGTACCCCGTGTATACTAGATAGGTTCATAACCTTGGAAAACAACTTTGCATGATTATTAGACAAACATAGATCCAAGGTTATTAGGGTTGCATGTACACTTAGAAAGTGTTAGAATGCTCAAAACCCATCAGTGGTATTAGAGCCTATGCTTGTTTGTTGATTTTTGTGCAAACAACTTGAAAAAATCGATTTTCTGTTTTCTGCTCGTATGAACTCTCCGAGTCCATGGGGGGACTAGACGAGTCCATGAACAAATTCAAGCTACTCGTCGAGTCTGTTCTTGCACTCGACGAGTAGAGGCTGCAGTTTTCAGAATTTCAACATTTGTTGCAGGAAATGGACTAGAAACATTACCCTGAACTGTTTTGGTGTTTTAAAACTTGTTTTAGATGGTGTAATGTTTATGCTAATCCATTTACAATGGCAATTATCAAAATTACAAGTTTTAAGTGTAATTTTTTGATTCTTGAAAGTGTTCATATTCATGTTCTTGATCTTATGATGTTTAGATGATCATAGGAATTGTTTGTAACCTATGTGGTAGATTAATTCATGATCATTATGTGTTTTAATGGAGTCTATAACTTGTCCTCAAGTTATGGAAAACCAAAAGTCACTTTGTTTTTAAAACCATTAAAATAACATATGAGTTATAAAAATGAAGAGTCTTCATTTTTAATACTCTATTAACTCATAAGTTAAAAGAAATGAAAAGTTTTGAAAGTTTACAAAACTTGCCCTCAAGTTTCGGAACAAGTAAAGTCTTGATTAAAACTTTAGTTCCAACCCTTAGAATTTTAAAAGTTAAAATTCAACCCTTATACTCATAATATTATAAGTTAATAATAATATATATATATATGTATAAGATCAAAGTCATCTTACCGCTAGTACGCCTCATTCACGAAGCTAGTCTATAAGGTGTGTATAAAGTTGTTGCCTATAAAATGGCAACTTAATGGGTGTCCACTCTCACCCACCTCTTGCTTGACTGGTGGAGGGTGGTTAGCCGAACGAGTAGGATAAGGACTTATCAATTCTCATTAAAAGTATAATGATATTATAAAGTAACTAAATGTTTTATTAAATTCCCAATCTTAGTTACTTTAGGAAAAATGTGAATAAGGTGCTAATCCATGAAATTACACTTTACATTTTGTCTAAGTCGTTAGTGGAGCGTATGTGGTTAACCGGCACACTAACTTGAACTTAACAAGGTAGGTAAAGGGTGACTTAATGTTTATCATAGTATCGATGGAGCGTGTGTGGTTAACCGACACATCGATTGAGGGGTAATACATTAAGGGTACCAAGTAATTTGCATGGTTACTTCACACCTCGTTTTGTGATCGTCGGCATCCTAGTCACAAAACTTGGCGGGCACACTCGAGATTGAAACATGCCTTTGAAAAGTTCATTGAATCTCAAAAGAATCTAGCGGTTTCTAAGAACCAAATTAAATATTTTTAATATTTCGGCTTTGGTGGAAATTGGTGAATCGTCATTCACCTACATTTCAAATATGTTATTACTTAGATTACAGCATACCTCTTCTAAGTATAATATATTGTGATTGGTCCTAGCCTTAATACTACATTTGGGTGTTTTATTAAGGACTGTCTCTATTTCTAAACTAAACTTTTCTTCTTTTCAGATGTCAATAAACACTGCTGCTTCTGGCTCTAATCCTAATGGCTCATTTTCGCTAATGAACTTGTGTGGGAAAGTCACTTTTGATGGATCCAACTTTAATGAATGGATCAGAAATATCCAAATGATTACCCGCTACGAGGATAAAGAATATGTCCTTGATAAGGAGCTTAAGGAGATTGATGAGACAGTTGTTACTCCTCAAGAGGTCGCTGACTTTAGGGCACATGAAAGGGATGCCACCAAGGTGGCATGCATCATGATGGCCACTATGACAACCGACCTCCAAAAGTCCTACGAGGACTTCTACCCTTTTGAAATGCACCAAGATTTGATGGAAAGATACCATCAAAGTGCAAGACAAGAGAGGTATTAAATCATCTCCTCCATGATAACAACCCGAATGAAGGATGGTGAACCTATCACGGGCCACATGCAAAAAATGCAAAGATTTGTGGACTGCTTGCTGAAGCTTAATGTGAACTTCCCCGAGGAGCTACCAATAGATATCATTTTTCACTCCTTACCTTCATGTTATGATCAATTTTGCATAACATACCACATGAACAAGGAATAGGTCACTCTCAGCAAACTTCAAGGACTCTTAATGACCGCGGAAAGTGGTCTTAAAGGTAAGGCGGTTGTTACTACTCCTACTCCTATCAACTCCGCCCCTGTCTTGGCAATCGGGAAAGGATGAGGGAAGAAGAGAAAGAGTTCTTCGAAGGGTACCAAGGCTAGGACCCTTGATGGCTCTTCTTCAAGTGGAACCAAGAAAGGTTTCGTCACTCCTTCTTCTGACCCGAAAGAGGCTGAATGCTTCTATTGCCATGAAAAGGCACATTGGAAGCAGAACTGCCCAAAGTACCAGCAAGATGTGAAGGATGGGAAAGTCAAACCCAACCATGCAGGTATTTACACTATCTTATCTAATAACTCACCCCATTCTAACTCATGGGTCCTTGATACCGATTGTGGTATTCATATATGTTCTGATCTGCAGGGACTAAGAAGAAGTGAGAATGTGGAGCAAGGAAGAATAAACTTGATCATGGGAAACAGGAAAGCTTCACCTGTCACAAAAATTGGAGTTTATACTTTATCGCTAAGTAGTGGGTTTAGTTTAGATTTGAATAAATGTTGTTATTCGCCAGAAATGGAAAGAAATATTATTCCCTTTCATGCATTGTATAAACAAGGTTTTACCTTTTCATTTGATAATGAAGTTGGTTCGATTAATGCTTTATTTAATAAGATTCTTTATTTTAAAGCATTAAGTTGTGATGGTGTATATGAAACTGTATTTGTGGTTGATAACTTAGGAAATAATGTTTTGTGTATTGATTCTGTTAATGATAATAACTTGGATAAAGCATCATTATGGCGTTGTCGTCTTGGACATATAAGCAAGAAACGCATAGGCCAACTCCAAAAGGATGGAGTCTTGGAGTCATTTAACCTAAAGTCAGATGATAGTTGCGAATCATGCTTACTTGGAAAAATGACAAAGTCACCCTTCACAGGTTCTTGTGAGAGGGATGAAGGTTTGTTGGATCTTGTACACACGGATGTGTGTGGACCATTCAAACATGCCACAAGGGATGCTAATCGTTATTATTTGACTTTTACTCATGATTACAGTAGATATGGATTTCTACTTAATCAAGCATAAGTCAGAGACTTTCGAGAGGTTTAAGGAATTTAAAAAGGAAGTCGAGAATCAATTGGGCAGGAACATTAAGATGCTTCGATTCGATCGAGGTGGTAAGTATCTTAGTTCAGAGTTCCTCGACTATCTTAGGGAATGTGGGATTGTCTCACAATTGACACCTCCCAGGACACCGCAGTTGAATGGTGTAGCTGAGAGGCGTAATTGAACCTTGTTGGATATGGTTCGTTCCATGATCAGTCGAGCTTCGCTACCAATCTCATTCTAGGGGTATTCCTTAGAGACTTCCGCCCATATTCTTAATCTAGTACCTACAAAGAAAGCTGCTAAAACTCATCACGAGATGTGGACTGGTAAAGTACCTAAACTAGACCACATCAAGATTTGGGGTTGCGAGGCTTATGTGAGGCGCGAGTCTCATGATAAGCTAGAACCCCGAAGCGTGAGGTTTATTTTCATCGGCTACCCATAAAGATCCTTTGGTTACCTCTTCTACAGACCTAGTGATAATGTGGTCTTTGTAGCAAGAAGAGGAGTATTTCGAGAGTGAGAGTTTATAAGCTAAGGAGACAGTGGGAGGCAAATTGACCTTGAAGAACTTCAAGAGTCAAGTGGTGAAGGAACTTCAAACCCTAGCCCTCAACTTGAGGAGGAAACTCCTGTTGAGCCAATTGACGAGTCTGTACCTCTGAGGCGTTCCACGAGAGTTAGGAATGCACCTGAGCATTACTATGGTTTCCATATTATCGCGGAAGGTAAGACACTTATTAGTGATGAGACACTACTAGGTCTGGATGAACCTAACAGCTACGCGGAAGCCATGTCAGGCCTTGAGTATGCTAAATGGAAAAAGGCTATGGATAGCGAGATACAATCCATGTATGACAATCAAGTTTGGAACTTGGTTGAGAATGTACCAGGTCGTAAGACTGTAGGGTGCAAATGGATCTTTAAGAAGAAGACCGACATGGATGGTAATGTACACACTTATAAGGCTCGACTGGTTGCAAAGGGCTTCTCTCAAACTCCTGGAGTGGATTATGATGAGACTTTTTCTCCAGTAGCCAAGATTAAGTCTATTAGGGTTATGTTAGCCATAACTGCATTTCATGACTATGAAATATGGCAAATGGATGTCAAAACCGCTTTCCTTAATGGAAAGTTGACTGAAGATGTTTACATGAGTCAACTAGAAGGTTTTGTCAATAACGAGTACCCTAATAGAGTGTGTAAGCTTGAGAAATCCATTTATGGATTAAAGCAAGAACCTCGCAAATGGAATCTTTGCTTTGATGAGAAAGTCAAGGAATTTGGCTTTTCTAGGAATGAAGATGAATCTTGTGTGTATGTCAAGGCTGGTGGGAGTATAGTTAGCTTTTTGGTATTGTATGTGGATGACATACTACTCATAGGAAATGACATCCCAACTCTGTAGGAAGTTAAGTCCTGGCTTGGGAAGTGTTTCTCTATGAAGGATCTAGGAGAAGCTTCCTATATTCTAGGGATAAGGATTTTGAGAAACTGGAGTAAAAGACTAATTGGACTTAGTCAAAGTACCTACTTGGACAAGGTGTTGAAGAGATTCAGCATGCAGAACTCCAAGAAAGGAAAGTTACCTATCCAGAGTAATGTCAGATTGAGTAAAGCTCAGAGCCCAAGTACTGAGGTTGAGATAGCAGAAATGAGTCAAGTGCCTTATGCTTCGGCTGTAGGATCGATCATGTGTGCTATGATGTGTACTCGACCTGATGTAGCCTTTGCCTTGAGTATGGTTAGCAGGTATCAGGGGAACCCTGGCAAGGCACACTGGACTACGGTAAAGAATATCCTCAAGTACCTACGGAGGACTAAGGACTGGGTCCTTACCCTCGGTGGGAGTGATGACTTGAGAGTTGTAGGGTATTGTGATGCTGGTTTTCAGACTGATAGGGATAATTTCCACTCTCTGTCGGGCTGGGTCTTCACCCTAAATGGAGGAGCAATCACTTGGAAGAGTTCCAAGCAGGAGACAGTGGCTGATTCCACTTGTGAATCAAAGTATATAGCAGCAAGCGAGGCAGCAAAGGAGGCTATATGGCTGAAGAACTTCATAGGAGACCTTGGAGTAGTACCAGCTATAAAGGAGCCCATGGAAATTTTCTGTGACAGTGAAAGTGTTGTTGCCTTAGCCAAGGAACCAAGGGATCACGGGAGATCCAGAGACATCGATAGAAAATATCATTTTATCAGACGTCGCATAGAAGAAGGAATCCTCGTGGCAAAGAGGGTATCATCGGATGAGAACCCAGCAGATCCCCTCAGGAAGGGACTGAGTAGGGTTAAGCATCTCCAGCATGCTTGGAGCATAGGGCTGAAGGATGATATAAGTGTTAGTATTTAGATAAATTATGAAATTTGTAAAGTGTAATTGACATTTGATGATGAATAAAAGTTGTGTTTATTTATGAGTAAAGTGTTACTATCTTTTGTCAATCGTTTACTATAATTTCTTTTGCATGTTTTGACTCCCAGAATAGTATGTTGTGGTTTCACATATTATTCAAACTTTCCACAGTTAGTCATATGTTGGAAGTAGATATGAAGTAAGACTGTCATGAAGTTGGTTGTAGGTGTCAGGATATAAGACAACACTTCATGAGTGCTTATAAGTTCGGATTATTGGAATCAACCCACACTCACTAGAATTACTTCATGGAATTTTATCTCGAGTGATTATGAGACGGTAATATCATATAAGTCTTCAAACCTAGAGATATGATTTGTTGCCTATGAAATGATTATGCATTGATTGTACAAAAACGCATTGGTAACTCGATGTTATAAAATGTGATTTTGTGTATAATTCAACTAGTAGTAGACCAAACATATGAGTCGAAGTTTATCTGTTCCTTCTTGGATTAGAAGTTGATATCTGGGCCCCTCGATGATTTTGTTTTGACTTATGTACCGGGCCTGGTCAGAACTAAGTTGATTTGTTCAATTAAGTTCTTTGTCAAACAAATCGGGAATCGGGAAACAAACTGTTGGACAGTAAGTAAGACATTGTTCCATGTAATTGTCCGGCTAATATCTAGAACATAGGATTATATGATCACTTATCTTAAATGGCGTATCAACATCTTCTCAGTTCCGAGAGACCTTGAAAGTACGATTGCCGATCGGTTCCTGAAGTATTGCAGTGATAGTTATTAGACTTATCCAAGTGGGAGACTG
Source organism: Lactuca saligna (assembly GCF_052625555.1). NCBI lineage: Eukaryota > Viridiplantae > Streptophyta > Magnoliopsida > Asterales > Asteraceae > Lactuca > Lactuca saligna. Next base: position 88,393,326 of record NC_136424.1, on the reverse strand, counting down.
TTGGATAAGGTGTCTAAGTCCATAACTATTTCTGGTAAATACTTGACCCAACCCGGCATGGTCCATTTGGGTTGCATGGCATCATGCAATTGAATAAACTAAATGAGAGAAATAACACTTATGGTTATTAATATATTATAAATTCTAATATATTAATTATATTATTTAATTAGTTTTGAATAAGAATTAATTTAGAATTAATTAAGTGATCGAAAGATAACTAATTAGATATATGGGTAGATTAAGTAAATCTTCCATATCTTATATAGTGGGCTAAGAGGCTCCATGGATTGTCAAGTTGGGTTCCACCCATAGGATGCTCCATGGATGCTCCATGGAGTTAACCCATGTATCAAGAAATGAAGAGTCATGGAACATTAGGGTTTACCTAATGCAACACACTATATAAGCAATGTAACTCTCCCCAAAATCGGCTACACTAGGAAATAAGAGGGCTTGGTCGATTTTGCATGTGTTAGAGTATTCTCTCAAGTTTATTCTTTGCATTTGGTGTTGTGTGAAGCATTTGAGGCATCACACTTGAGGTGCTAGGATCACAAGGTTTCAAGGAACACCTTCAACATCAAGGTATGTAGTTCTATATTTTATACAAAGAAAATTGTACCCCATGTATGATAGATAGGTTCATAACCTTGGAAAACAACTTTGCGTGATTATTAGACAAACATAGATCCAAGGTTATTAGGGTTACATGTACACTTAGGAAGTGTTAGAATGCTCAAAACACATCAGAAACATGGGATAATCAATCCGTATTTTTGAACCTGTAAAATCATTGGTGGTGGCGGAGGCACATCAAGCAGTAGAGAAAATCGAAGCAGGTGGGTTTTGACTGGAATGAGAAGAGGCTAAAACACTCAGGCCTCCACATGAATCTTCGAAGGGCATCAACTTCATTCAACAAATCAAACTCCAAACCTTTCTTCTTCAACTTCTCCAAACACATTTCTCAGATATCTTCCTATCTTATTTCTCCCTTTCCAGTAACTTCTCCAGATGCAATTCATATTTTTATTGTAACAAAGAACCAAATTAATCCCAAAGAACAAAGCATAAAGCAATGGGGTCATTGGTTGGTTGCAGGATCCAAATGAACAACACTACAACATTAACACCCTATGGCGATGACAAGTTCTGGCCCTATAACGACGACATGTCATCGCCATAGGGTATACTGACATGTCGTCGGCATAGGCATGTCGATAGAGGTTAAAAATGGCGTCAGCATAGGGTCCCCCTATTACAATGACGAGTCGTCGGTACAGGTTTCGTCAAGGACATTTTCGAAAAAAAATAAAGTTTTATTACTTACCTATGGCGATGACATGTCGTCGGGATAGCGTAGTGACGACTTGTCGTCGGGATGGCCACTAGGTGTTTTTTTTGTTTTTATAGATTCTGTTCTTTACCATTCCTGCATTTTTAACAAATCCAAACACTTTGTAGCATATATATATATATATATATATATATATCAATTGAGATACAATAAATAACTACCATTGTTCAAATTCAAAACATCAAATTTAAAATCATTTAAAAGGGTGGTATAGGATGCTAGGTATGAACTCGCCTGTAGTGAGTGGGGTATGAACTCGCCTGTAGTGAGTGGTTTAGATGAAAGGGTGGTATAGGATGCTAGGTGTCAAGTGAAGACTTGAGCACACACACGGATCCTATTTAGCATATAATGACCCATATATGTATAAGATTATTGTTTATACAACTAATTATGCAAGGGAAAACATCCTAGGACTTAGAAAACACTTAGATTGAAGGATATGAATCACATATGATTGCATACTAAGGGTGTACGGCCACTCCAAGGAGTTTACGGCCAAAATGGCATGACCAAGGGAGTTCACGGCCATGAGTTTACAGCCACATGATTTTACGGCCGTAAACTCATGATGAAAAGTGTCAAATGGTTTTTTTAAAGGGCTTTCAACCATTGAGAAGTGTTCTAGGTTCATGTCCAAGCCTTAGGAAGATTTTAAGGCTCATAAGCACTTCAAACTAGGGTTTACGGCCAAGGGAGATGCTCTTGGCCGTAAACACCTCATGTTATTGGGAAAAGCTTGTTTTCAAGGTGTAAATCAAGAGTTTAACAATCCTAAATATGAGATAGAAAATATACTCATGTTTTTTAAGCTTGAGGAGGGTTCCCAGTCCAAGAACTAGTAGGTGTTCTTGGTGAAATGAAGAACACTTGAAGATCTAACCAAAAGAAGACATTTCATGGATGAAATCATGTATCTTCACTAGATATAAAAGGATATCAACTTGAAAATGGAAAGATTACTTACTAGATTTAAGATCAAGATGAAAGTTCTTGATGATCCTTGAGAGAGAAGTTACGTTTCTTGACTTGAAAAGGTAAGAATGAGGCAAAAGTGAAGGAATCAACTTATATATGGCATGAGTTTACGGACACCGTGAGTTTACGGCCGTAAACTCACATGGTGTGGCCATAAACTCCACATGGTGAAGTTTAGGGCTTGCTTGTTAATTTAGAACTTCAGCAGACACTTCCTAACACTCATTCCTTTGATGTACTAGGCTTAAAATGCTCAAACAAACTCTAAACAGTGCTAAAGGTTAGAAGAAACATGTCTGACTTTGATTGAGTTGAATCATTGTACATGATATAAATTTCGGGTTGTCACATCTTCGTACTCATCGTACAAATTTAAGTTTCTCCTTTTGCCACGTACATTTACATTATTCGCTTTTGCTATATTTACATATAGAATTTATAATTAAGAAATTTAAAACTTTAAAAATATATCTAATACTTAAGAATTTCATGTACTTACAAGATTGGCAACCCGATGGTACACCGCATGCTACCCCATGTGGAGGTCTATCCCCACTGTCTCCTCCATGTCCCCTAGCGACTGCTGCCATCTGTTTAACAGATATAATAAACATTCAAAATATATAATTAAGCTACTTATAATTAAGCAACATTTGAAAATTTAACAAATATTATAAGCTACTAGGATATATAATAATTGTCACATACCGTAAATCAGAATCATCACTAGAACAATATGCATGTACAACATCATCATTGTTGTCATAGTTTTTATTATTTATTTCTTCATCTAAAGAGTATGTGTAGCACCTGGTTTCTGGTATGTAAATCTTATTCGAACATTTACCATTTTAGCTTTGGACTCGGCGAGTCATGGGTCCGACTCGCCGAGTAGAGACGCGACCCAGGTCACGTTTTAAGTTGGCGACTCGGCGAGTCCATATCCTAGACTCGGCGAGTCGCTGCTGTTGGATGAAACCCTAAGTTTCAGGGGTTTGCACCCTATTTAAACGACTTAACTGCCCCAAGCCAGCGCCCATTCACCCTTAGAGCCCTGTATACCTCGTCCTAAGCCGTTCCTTGAGAGTTTGAGACTTTTGTGGGTGTTTTTGAAGGTTTTGAAGGAGGAAAGAAGTAGATCCAGAAGAAGGAAAGCCAACCAAGCAACTATTGTGTTCTTCCAGCAGTTCCTTTGAGGTATAACCCGTTTTCCCCATGATTCTATTCTTAAAATTTCATTTGGGTCTTTCTTGGTCAAATCCCCAAGCTTGTATGTGCATTATATGTCGTATTAAGATGTTTGGCCTTTGGATTTAGGCAAGATTGAGCTCCAGGAGCTCAGATCTGTTAGCTTTATGGCCCCATGTTGCTTGTTAGCCCTAGATCTACCCTTTTAAGACATTTTGAGCCCTAAAATCCATATTGGTGAATATCCACACGTAAAGTTGGAAACTTTACGTGTGATTTGTGTCCTAGAAGTCCATATCTATGAATGGCATGGACTGAAATCGAGCAAATCGGTGTATTTGGTGGATGCATGGCGGCGACTCGGCGAGTCGTATAGGTGACTCGGCAAGTCTGGTCGCGAGTCACCGAATTGGTCCCTTCATGATGTATCGAGTTGAGCCGTGAGTCACAGGGGGTGACTCGGTGAGTTGGGAGCTGAACTTACCCATGTTAGGACTCGGCGAGTCAATGCCCTGACTCGGCGAGTCCAAGGCAATCTTCATAGATCAAGAACAGACTTGACGAGTTGTTCATACAACTCGGCGAGTCTTAGCATATGTGTTCTTCGGATGAAGATGAACTCGACGAGTTGTTCATACAACTCGGGGAGTAGGATGAAGGAGTTGAATGTCAGTTTAGAAGATGAACTCGTCGAGTCATAGCCCAACTCGACGAGTAGAATCAGGGACCCAGGACAATTGTCTGGACAGGGACTCGGCGAGTGGAGATCCACTCGGCGAGTCGGGTCAACTAAAAGTTGACTCCAAATTGACTTAGGGCTAGACCAGGGGTAAATGGTCTTTTTACCCAAAGGACAGTTAGCAGTGTATGATTAAGTATATTGTGGGAATTACAGCCGGGGAGTTTCCGGAGCAGCAGCAGCAATAGTAGTAGTGATCAATTCCCACACAGACCAGCAGCTATTTCGAGGTGAGTTTCCTTCCAGTAGTAACGGGTCTAAGGCACCAAGGTTGGCCCGTATAGACGAGACGTTAGTATTAGAGTGTGGGTCGAGCCCGTATCTCTTAGTTGAGTTGATTATGATATATGCCAGTATGATAGAATTATTTACACTTGTTGTCTGTGCGATACTTGTATGATATGAGTTGGCGGTTGAGTGTGGGCGAGGCCCGTATCTCTCCGAGAGTGGAGTGTGGGCTAGACCCGTATCTCCCAGATAGCGAAGTGTGGGCGGGGCCCGTATCTTCACGAGTGTGGGCGTGGCCCGTATCTCTCAGAAAGCGAAGTGTGGGCGGGGCCCGTATCTTCACGAGTGTGGGCGTGGCCCGTATCTCCTAATTGAATGTTATTTGTTATATGCTTGCATGGTATGGGGTATTATGGGGGAGCTCACTAAGCTTTGTGCTTACGGTTTCAGTTTTGGTTTCAGGTACCTCCTCAGCTAGGGGAAAGGAGCCGGCGCAGTAGCAGCATGTCACACACACACTCTCCGGTTTCCGGATTTACGAGCTTTTCTGGGATTGACACTCTGATATTCTGATTAGTTGTATGTTTTGGTTTTCAGACATGGTTCAGTTTATATTATGGATGATCGAATGATGTTTTAGTTATTAATATTTTCTAAAGTAACGTTTTTAAACAAAAAAAATTTGATGTGAAAATTGGGTCGTTACAGTATGTATTGTGACATCCCATTTTCACAGCCAGAAAAGACCGATTTTGTTTATGTTTTATAAAAATCAGAGTACTTATTTTAATAAAAATGTTGCGGAATTTGTTCCCAGTAAAACATGATAAATACGTTATCAAAGCATTTTTGAAGAAATGTATTTTTATTCATTTTAAAACATTTGAGATGCCATTGTCAATACAGAAACATAAGCATAAACAGAACTTGCATTCATTTACACTAGTGATCTACACCTCTTTAATCTCTCAGTGTAATGTAACTTCTTATCGACACCTATGATTTAAATAAGCTTGAGTGGGTCAGGTTGGGAAACCTGGTGAATGCATAGGGTTCAACCCACAATAATATAATTATTATGTTTAAACATCAAACAATCAACCCAATTACCCATCCCCATTATCTTTTTTACTCTTAAGGATCTATCCTAAGAATTAGTTATTCCTCGTTCATTCATTCCTAAGGATCATCATAAGGAATCGGCACGAAATCCATCGTTGCTAGGGTTTACTCGACAGGTACTAAGTCACATAGTCACCAGGGTTTAGGCACTAAGTCTCATAGTTGCCATGGTTTATACAATAGGTACTAAGTCGCATAGTCGCCAGGTTTAAAGTACACCAGGTGAACACATCGTTCACAACACCTACAACTTGCGAGCCTGCTAGTGTTCCACTGGACTGTCTAGAATAGTCTGTGGTTGTCATCCATACTCTGCTAGATGACAAGGCCATCTCTTGGGTCATCGCTTGGCTTATCGCTTAGGTCATTACTTCTCACCATAATTTACCACTCATATATCATCGCTCATCATTCATCTCATCTTTCATCGCTCATCATTTATCTCATCTCTAATCTACCCATGTTTTACCTAACAAATTTTGTAGATATAAAATACATATACAATTTAACTCATTTAAAACATGTATAAAATCGTTCATCCAGCATAGATAGCAAGTATACAGATAATATGCACATGTAGCACGTAATTTATATAGAACACTTCATATCTATGTGTAAGATGAAAGTAACTATGCACTCACATGTAAAGGTGGTGATTCCGAACTTAGACAACGCTTCGCTTCTTAAAAATAATTTCCTTAGACGAAACCTAGTATTATTACCACTAGATTTTAGTCTAATATTTATCGTGACTAATTATTAATCTTATTAATATTATTATTATTATTATTATTATTATTATTATTATTATTATTATTATTATTATTATTATTATATAAACGTTTAAAGAATATTTTCCAACCACTATGTACACACAGGGGCAGACATAAAACATCGGAGGGCAAGACCATTTTGGCATATAGCACTTCTGAAATCCAACAACCCTATGCAACCCTTTAAACCAGATTCTCCGTATCGCAAGTAGTTAAAAGGATATTATAACGATATTTATATAAGTCAAAATAATATCCCAAATATTTATTATAAGTTCATTATAACAATACTAATTTTAAATATAAGCTATATAAAAATAGGGTAAGCATAACTTACTTACAAGGGGGTTTTAGCTAGGAGTCGGGCTTTGCAGAGGGCAGAACTTCGTCATTGAATCTTTCTAAGAAAGATTCGTGCAACGCTTCAGCGCTCACCTTACTATACTAAAACTAAAGAAAGAGAAGTCGAATCACGAGGGACCGAAATGCTAGGGGGATAAGAAGAGAAATACTCTTGAATCAAGAGAATGGTGCAAGAAATATGAGAGCCCAAGGCTCTTATTTATAGTAATTGAATTTTCAAAAACTACCATCATAGTTACTTAATGACCTTATAGTTATATAAACAACTAAACACCCCTTTATAATACTATTTTTAATAGATTTAGCGATATTTATACTAAACTAATATCGAAAGTATTCAACATTAGTCTCATAATGACCGCATCGACGATACATTTATAATGATATATAGATATGTATATATATGTGTACATATATATGACTTATACTTTATTTTAATACGTAAATATGTTATTATACTTTGTAACTCGATCGTACAAGATCTATTTTTGACGTTCTTTATATCCACGCGTAGGCGAAGACATACTCTTCAACTTTCATTTAGACTCCGTCGGCGAAGACATACTCTTCAACTTTAACACATACAAATGTGTCCAAACAATCATAAATTTTCCCTAGACTCTACTAGGGCTTCCTCCTTGTGTATCTTTAATCATAAATTCGGTTTCAAATCAGTTGGTGGTGGAAACTCCATACGATGGGAATTACACCAATTGTTCAATCATCCCGCCAATCGAAGGTGTACTGCAGACGTACCGTACTCCTCTGAATATACTGTTATTTTATCAAACGTATTCTAAAGTAAAGATACCACTCTTACGATATCTTCCAATAGGTGTCATTTACTATCATAAGCCTTTTCATTTCCTCCATTTACTCAATCCTCTACGAGTCTTCACCATGTTGCTATGTTCACGGAAGCATGCGTTTAGTGTATCAAGACGAGAATATAGATAGAGAAGGTTTAGACGCATAATTCTCCTTAGTACTCCGAAAAGTTACATGTCAGTTCTAATACCGTATTTAAACATTTAGAAATCTAAACACATAAAATTTCCAGATCCGGTCGGCAGCAGACCATAGATACGATCAAACGATAACATAAAGCATCATAAATCATTTAGCACATATAAGCATTTTAGGCATCTTCCCTAATTAAGCTAGTGCGTGTGTCTATTCAGGTGTACTTCCTAATATATTATACACACTCCTTATGATCACCGCTTAACATTTTAAGTTTAATTCTAGAAATAAATCCGTCATCCTAGTTCGCTTAAACTAATGCTCTGATACCAACTATGACATTCCCATTTCCACGACCAGAAAAGACCGATTTTGTTTATGTTTTATAAAAATCAGAGTACTTATTTTAATAAAAATGTTGCGGAATTTGTTCCTAATAAAACATGATAAATACGTTATCGAAGCATTTCTGAAGAAATGTATTTTTATTCATTTTAAAACATTTTGGATGTCATTGTCAATACAGAAACATAAGCATAAACAAAATTTACATTCATTTACACTAGTGATCGACACCTCTTTAATCTCGAAGTGTAATGTAACAACGTATTGGCACCTGTGATTTAAATAAGCTTGAGTGGGTCAGGTTGGGAAACCTGGTGAGTACATAGGGTTTTCAACCCACAATAATATAATTATTATGTTTAAACATCAAACAATCAACCCAATTACCCATCCACATTATCTTCTTTACTCTGAAGGATCTACCTTAAGAGTTAGCTATTTCTTGTTCATTCATTCCTAAGGATCATCCTAAGGAATTGACACGAAATCCATCGTTGCCAGGGTTTACTCGACAGGCACTAAGTCGCATAGTCGCCAGGGTTAAGGCACTAAGTCTCATAGTTGTCAGGGTTTATACCACATGCACTAAGTCGCATAGTCGCTAGGGTTTAGAGTACACCGGGTGAAAACATCGTTCACAACATCAACATGTTGCGAGCCTGCTAGTGTTCCACAGGACTGTCTAGAATAGTGTGTGGTTGTTATCCATACTTTGCTAGATGACGGGGCCACCGCTTGGGTCATCACTTGGCTTATCGCTTAGGTCATTACTTCTCACCATAATTTACCACTCATATATCATCGCTCATCGTTCATCTCATCTTTCATCGCTCATCATTTATCTCATCTCTAATCTACTCATGTGTTATCCAACAAATTTTATAGATATAAAATACATATAGAGTTTAAATCATTTAAAACATGTATAAAATCGTTCATCCAGCATAGATAGCAAGTATACAGATAATATGCACATGTAGCAAGTAATTTATATACAATACTTCATATCTATGTGTAAGACGAAAGTAACTATGCACTCATTTGTAAAGGTGGCGATTCCGAACTCAGACAACGCTTCGCTTTTTAAAAATAATTTCCTTCGACGAAACCTAGTATTATTACCACTAGATTTTAGTCTAATATTTACCGTGACTAATTATTATTATTATTATTATTATTATTATTATTATTATTATATAAGCATTTAAACAATACTTTTCAGCCACTATGTACAGACAGGCGGGAGACATAAAACACCGGAGGGTAGGACCATTTTGGCATATAGCACTTCTGAAATCCAACAACCCTATGCAACCCTTTAAACCAAATTCCCCATACCACGAGTAGTTAAAAAGATATTATAACGACATTGATATAAGTCATACAAATAGCCCAAATATTTCTTATAAGTTCATAATAACAATACTAATTTTAAATATAAGCTATATAAAAATAGGGTAAGCATGACTTACTTACAAGGGGAGTATTAGCTAGGAGTCGGGCTCTGCAGAGAGCAGAACTTCGTCGCTGAGTCTTTCTAAGAAAGATTTGTCTAGTGGTTTAGCGCTCACCTTACTATACTAAAACTACAGAAAGAAAAGTCGAATCACGAGGGACCGAAATGCTCGAGGGATAAGAAAAGAAAGATTCTTGAATCAAGAGAATGGTGCAAGAAATATGAGAGCCCAAGGCTCTTATTTATAGTAATTGAATTTTCAAAAACTACCCTCATAGTTACTTAATGACCTTATAGTTATATTAACACCTAAACACCCCTTTATAATACTATTTTTAATAGATTTAATGATATTTGTACTACACTAATGTCGAAAGTATTCAACATTAGTCTTATAATAACCGCATCGTCGATACCTTTCTAATGATATATACAAATGTATATATGTGTACATATATATGATTTATATTTTATTTTAATATGTAATATGCTATTATAATTTGTAACTTGATCATACGAGCTCTATTTTTGTCCCTCTTTATATCCACACATAGGTGGAGACATACTCTACAACTTTCATTTAGACTCCGTCAGCTAATTTTGACTTTCTTTTTAAAGTTATATTTTTAACAGGCTGGGACAGGAAAAATCCGTTAAAAATTTATAACTTCTTCATCCGTTATCCGTTTTTGTCTGTCTTTTTACCATTGCGCTACTATTAATGAGATCCTCAATTCTCATTTAGGTTGCGTTGGCCAAAATCGATCGATCTAATATTCGAATTTCGGGTAGTGCACAACTAGGCCAAATCTTAGAAAAATCATAACTTCCTCATACGAAGTCAGATTTTGACGTTCTTTTTATGCACACTCTTGGTTTAATGTACATTACAACTTTCATTTAGATATCTAAGGATAAAAATTAGTTTAACAAAATTTTACTTTTTACGTTACGCGGTGTCGTGCCGGTTTCGCCGTAAAACTCTGACGGGCCAAAACTTCTTCGTTATAACTCGGATTTCGGTGTTCTTTATATGTACGGAAAGCTTGTAACATATACTATAACTTGGTTAAGATTAATCCTTCTAATTAATCTTCCATAAAAAAACTTATTTTTGGTGCTCATTATCTCTAAATTGACTAGTCATTATCATCATTAATGAAATCATCATCGTTTATAGTAGCAGAAACATTCCTCCTAGAAATCACACTTGATTCACCAACTTCACATGAAGTCGTCTGCATAGGCAAGGTGCCTAAGTCGACAAACAAAGTAAAATCAATTTATTGAGTGTCATTTACGACATCTATCTCATTCACAACATCGATAATTGGATAATTCCAAAGTTTTCGATGATGAACCTCTTCCAAAACTCTCCAATTATTGATTTGAGTAGGATCTTGGAGATAAAAAACTTTTTTAGCTTGTGTGGCTTAGATGTATTGTCCATCATCATACCATGTTTTACCGACATACCATTCATGACTGGTATCAATAACAACCATATTATTTATAGTCTTTAAACGTCCATTACATAATGACGCATTGAACCATTTACCATGAAAGAGTACAACTGATTTGCCATATAAATAATGCAACTATATGATCTCTTCTAATTGACCATAAAATGGTGTGCCCTCTTCTCCTAATGTAACAACACCACTATTTTGAGTAGTGCGTCAAAGATCATGGATACTCATAGCAAATCGAACAGTATTTACTATACATGTAGTGTAAGAATATGCACGCAACGGACCATGTGCCAACATATTTAATTCGCCAGTAGAGTCTGCATGCATATCTTTTTGGAGACAATAAATCTGTAAGGAAATATAAGATTGTACATTTAAGTAATAAATTAGTTTTACATTAGTTTTATGTTATAAGTATAGCATATTTACCTTCTCTTTGAACCATGAAGGAAATTCCATTTTGAAATCATTTTTAGGCAATTCTGATTTGAATTCACTGGATGTGGGACAAAACAATTAGAATAATTAAAATATATTATAACACTATCGAAAATGTAGTTAATAGATCAAAACTTACAATTTGTAGCTTTTCATCTCATCCTCATCGCAATTGTTTAGTACAAACCAATGCAATGATTTTTTGGCCTCTTTATAAATTCCGACAATTTTCATAGCCAACATTGATCGACATTGTGACGAGAACGAAGAAAATTACCTTTTTGGAAGGTTGGGATCATCATTTCTATTAGCATGGTTGAATTTAATTTGCATGCCCTCAACATACATAAAGCAGAATGTCAAAGCTCGTATGCAACATAACCCTCTGCTATTGAGCCTTCTGGCATGGCTTTGTTTTTGACATAATTTTTAAGATTTTTCATATATCTTTCAAAAGGGTACATCCATCTTATGTGTATAGGCCCTCCAAGAATGGCTTCCTCAGGTAAATGAAGAATACGATGAATCATTATGTGGAAAAATGTTGGAGGATATATCAACTCAAGATTGCATAAGATCTTCAACACTTCTGTTCTGGAATTTCTCATGTCGTTAACATCCAATGACCGTGCACAATCATTTTTAAAGAGTGTACACAAGTTACTGATTATTCTTGAAACATTTGGTGGGAGAGATGCTCAAACCCCTATAGGTAGCAATCACTACATGAGGATGTGATGATCGGGAGACTTCAGCCCAAGAAAATTTGATTCAGTATCATTAACCTTCTTATTAAAGTTCAATCCAAAACAATCAGGTAGTCTCACTCCTTTAATGAACTGACAGAAACATTGTCGATTAATTGGTTTGAAAGAGTAAGAATCATGTGCGGGTGTTTCTTTCTTCTTGTTTTTGTCCTTGTTGTTTTTGTGTTTCTTCATCTTCTTAACTTTCTATTTTGGCCATTGATTTGGTCGAATGCCCATATTTTTCAATTTAATTGTTGCTTCTTTTTTGTATTTGTTTTTATCGTTCATCAGTGCAGTATTCAACACACTCTCATTCACATTTTTTGAAACATGCATGATATTGTCATATTTATACACATTTTAGGCAATATTTTAATACATTTTAACTAATATTTTGGTTAATTGCAAAGATATATGATACTTTTTGAATTAAATTGTATTTTCCAGCCAAATGGAACACTCTTGAAGAATAACGACCACAAGTGACAAGGATTGGAACTTTGGAGGATTTAATCTTAAAAGAAGAAAATTTCAGCGAAAAATCGATCTCAAGATGTGACTACTCAAGGTCACGACGTGATGTGTTAAATTCTAGAAGATAGCATGCGGAAGGCAGAATCCTTGCACAATACAGATATGCACCGAGATTATGACATGAGAGTCCTATTCTTACGGCGTGAATCATGAATTTCCAAAACTGTATAAAGCCTTTTGCTTTGAGAGGGCTTTGGGGAGGAGAGATAGGCTGAGATATTTGATTTTAGAGGTTGGAGGAGTGGGGAAATCATACCTTGGAAGGAGAAATCCTTGAAAAAAGGAGAATCTGAAGATCAACTCATCACATTCTGTTTGATTATTCGAATCATGTCTATTAATACTGATTTTGTGTGTTTAATTTCAGTAATGAGTAGCTAAGTTCGTTTATTTTTGTTTAACTAGATGAAACCTTGAATCTATGGTTTAGTTTATTAATTTATGGATTTTATAAGTTGGTTTTGTGCTTGTGTTTGATTATCATTACCTAGCATGTTAAAGTTTGTGACTTTGTTTCTTTAGTACAAGTTAAGTATAGCTTAGTGACCATTAAATTACATGAACTTGTTTACCTAGTAATTTAATGACTATTAAATTACTAGAGCAAGGAGTGACCACATATAGATCAAGTAATAAAAGTAAAAAAACTTAGTTGTGCTAGAGAACATAATTGTGACCGTAATTGTGTTTGCTTAGATAAATCTTACACAGCCCATCTATAATTAATAGCTAATTTTGTGTTTGCTTGTGTATGACCAAACATGGTAGTACATGAATTGGTGAAAATTTTAGTAAATTGGACTCAAATTTCTAATTACATAATAACAGGTAACCAACTTTATGAACCCATGAATAATAACTAACCATAGAGAAAAGGTGTATTCGAACTAAACGAAAGTATTTTTAATATATTGATTAAAACCATTTTTAGTTAAGTGTTTAAGTTTTTTTGAACTTGAAAAATCAGATAAAAACCCCTTTTAATTATAGTATATTTTTTAGATTAAATTTTAGTATAGTGAATCTTTTCCCTGTGTTCGATACCCAACTTACTTTACTATACTATAAACCGACTAAGTACACTGCATATAGGTGCATTAGTAGATAAGTAGTTATCTTATGAATTTAAAAAAAGATATGTATATTTTTGCACACATCAAGTTTTTGGCGCCGTTGCCGGGGAACGACTATTGTAGTTTTTAATTTAATTGCTTTAGGTTAATCGATCCTTTTTGTAGGGTAAAAACCGCAAAAAGTTAACTTTCTACAAAGTTTAATTTATTTTTTCCAAAAACATCAACTTCATGACATGATCTTGGTGATTTTAAATTTTGTAGTTTTTCATTTTTTCTACTTGTTTTGATATACCACGAGGTGGCATTATTACCACGTCGTGGTAATGTTTCAGTAGGACTTTTTTTATATAGTTTTAGTTCGTTTTTACGTTTTTATTTTTGTTTTTGTTTTGGTAGTATATGACCCACGGATCAAAGACGCCATTGACACCACCACTTGAAGATCTAGAGTCAAATTTTCATAAAAAGAAGGACAAGAGTGTAGGAGGATAAAGCAACAATCCGAAAAACGAAAGCACCTTCGAAAGCTTTGAAAGAACTCCTAACAAAAAGGAAGTTGGTTACGAACCTGAAACAGAAACAGACAAAAGTAGTGAACCCGAAAGCGAGCCCAAAAACATCATGATGGACATTGCTGACATGACGATAGAGGCATTCAAGAAAAGAATATGAGAGGACACTGGTCCAGGACTTGTGCAACCCGTAATTGCCATTGCTACTACCCTCGAGCTTAAGGGACACATCCTTTCCAAGCTAAAGGATATTCCATTTTCCAGAAAAGATCATGAAGATGCATACAAGCACCTCGATGAAGTCAATGACATTTCTGAGTATTCAACATTATGAATGTACCACGAGATAACATGTTGTTGAGAATGCTTTCGGTTACATTTAAAGAAGCAGCAAAAGATTGGTTGAAGGCACTTTTACTAGGTTCAATCACCACATGGGCATAGATGCGTGAAGAATTCCGCCAACAATTTTGCCCACCATCAAAAGTTTCTAAAATCAAAAAGGTCATATCTAATTTCGATCAACAAGTATGGGAGTCTTTATATGAGGCATGGCACCACTATAAAGGGTTAATAAGAAATTCTCCCCAAAATGATCTAAAAGAGCAATAAGAAGTTTCGATCTTCTATGATGGGGTGAACGTCACGACAAGACAACTCCTTGATTCTCAATGACCTTTGACAAAGAAGAATCCCACTAAAATTAAAGAACTAATTGAAGAATCTTTAAAGAATTCACGAGAATATCACAACCCTCATAATAATGGAGCTAGGGGGATCGGAACGGTGCTTCAAAAGATATGGTAGCGGTTTCGGCAATGCTAAGTAGCATGGATAAAATAATGACTAAGGTGGACCAATCCATACACGCGATACATGTGGGTTGTGAGAATTGCAATGGTCCACATTTGACAAAAGATTGCCATCTAGACGAAAACGGGAATAAGAAAGCTCAAGTTTACTACTCAAGTGAAGATCGCTATGATGAATATTAGAGGAAGCCAATGAATGAATGTTTGTATGATGATGAGTATAAAAAAATGAGAAGTATTGGTAAATCGGTCGGGGCTTTTACCAAAAGGAACAACCACAACCCCATAAAAAAGTGGACCTGGAGTCAATGCTTCATAGATTCATGGAAGCTTCTAAAAAACATCACGGTGCAGCTGATGCTACCAAGAGAAATCATCAAGCATCCATTAAAAATATTGAAGCTCCTCCTTTTTAATCGAAATTTCCATATAAACTTCTTCCCCTTTTTATAATCGAAATTTGATTATAAAACTCCAAAGAAAAAGAACGTGCTCTATTCGGAATTTTTCGTGTCAAAACTCCCCCTTAACATGTGGCATAAACTTTGTGCTTCAATCAGGAAAATCCAAAAAAATATTCAATTTTAAGCTTCGTTCACGGATCGCCTTTCACAAAATTTTTCAAAAATGGGTAGAAATTGTCAATTTCAAAATTTTGCGGTGACCCATTGCGTCCAAAACAGCAAAATATGCAAAACTCTCCCCCTTTTCCAAAACTGGGTAGAAAGTGTCAATTTGCACAAACTACAGGGGCTTGAAATGCACTTTCTTCAATTTTCAGCAAAAACAGACCTTATTCGAATTTGGTTATGAACCGCCAAACATTTGAAACTTCATGGACCATTTTCGGAAATTCTTCCCTTTGTGCTCAAATTATACGCAGAATCACCCCAAACATAAGAAGCTTCAAAAAATTTCAAAATTTGGTGAAAAGTATCAAACATTCGAAACTTTAGTTAATTTTCGAAGTGTCAAATATTTGAAGGTAGAGGGGTTGTTATCGAAAATGTGTCATTTGATCAAATCATATGAAAATTTGATCAATCATACGAAGGGTAGCCAATCATACGAAATTGTCTCATGTGACAAACATTCGAAGCTTCAAGGGCCATTTTGAAACATTTGTCTTTTTATATCCTTCGTATAAATTTGCAAATAAACCCTTCATACAAATCCAAAATACCCTTCAATTCATATTCACAAACACCTCTTCGTTTAAAATCAAAACACCCCTTCGTATGTAAATTCAAAACAAACACCATCTCTTCGATCAATAAATCTGCCGATATTTTCAATTCGTTTATTTCAAGATTCAGCCTTCATCGATTTCTCAATTTTGACATCGACTTAGACCCATCAATATCAAACTATCGACTTTAAAACTCATGGCTTCGCATATCGACTTCAAGTCATTTTCCAATTGAAATTCCTGATATGCGAATCTAAATTTGTGATCTTTGAAATCAGATTACAACCCTTCAGTTAGTAACTCCCTTTGTTAAAAAAACGTCATTATCAGTCAACGAATCAACCTTCGTTCTTTCCCAAACCATCGACTATAGCCATATCGACAATTAACATCCCTTTACACAGCAACCAACAGGGCTTCGTTTTTAGAGTTCATACCAAAACAATTACCATAGACCATTTAAATGATAGGCAACCGAAATCAACACCTAAAATCATTCATCCCTTCGAAATTACATCCAATAATCCCAAATCGATCAGTTAACCCTTCGAAATATCGGACCCAAATTCATCGACATTAACAAGCATCCAAATCATAAATTTATTCCTTCGAAATCACGATATCAACCAAAGTTAATATCATTCAATCTACAAATATAGTTTAATTTTCGATTTTGTGTTCGATTCATCAAGAATATGAATGTTGACTTTTGAGTTTGACTGTTCAATCGAACCAATAATCGTTATCTTGATCATAATCGATTTCTGTGAATAAACACAGTATATTTAATCGATTCACAAGAGCTGAAGAATATGAAATTCTAATTGATTTTCAGAATTGCTAAAATATCGCATGAACACCGGTCTTTGAAGAAAGTCAAGAATTTTGAGAGTACAAATACTTTAAACATGTGATAAAGAACGAACAAATGCTTATTCTTTGGGCTCACGAATCCTTTATGAACAGTAACGAATCAATTTGATTATTTGGGCTACATCAAATGAAATGAATCCAAAACGAATTTAGGGTAAATGTTTGGGTTTAATCTGATGAATAGTGACAGATACAAATTTTGATTTGGCTTGATCTTTAAAAAAATATTATTGGATCATCAACGGGGTTTTTCAAGAAAAATTTGATCCAATGAGTCAAACGATCATAATTCAAAAACGCAATGCACAATTCAAATATTACGAGAGATCATAGAGAGAGACTCACCAAAATTGCTCAAATTGAGACAAAATTTTCCAAACCGAGAATCGTTCTTCAAAAATCACCTTGATCTTGAAGACCCGCTCTGATACCAATTTTAGTGACATAAGAACATGGTTTGGCATGTGGAATTAAGTTTGCACAATTGAACATGGTGATTTGGGTGCTAAAAGATATATTCGATCATAGTAAATGAGTACAAAAAGGGATCTAGTCTAGAACTTCATAAATATCTCACTCACTAATCACAATGAACTACATCTCTCAAGCACATCTCTATAAGTAGACTAAACGCACCTTATATAGAGGTGTTTACATGTCTCTCTCTCACTCTCAAATACTCATTAGTCAAAAGGCTAATGCACCACATGCAAGTGGGTCTACAAAAGTCAAACCAATCTACAAAGTCATACATGAAGAACTTTGCACCCCAACAAACTTGGGAAATTAACTACATTAGTTAACGAGTGGTTACCTCCTAAAAATCCCAATAATAAACCGCAACCACATGTCATGGCCATCACTAATGAACAACACACTATTTCTGAGTTCTTGGAGGCCTTGGAAAAGACACAAAGTAGCCCGAATCACAGCCAAAGCGGAAGAAAATCAAAGAGAAAATTGTTGCTGAAACACAGTCATCACGACGTGAGGTGTAACATCCATAAAATTCATGAAAATTTAAAACTTTTTCAATCATTCAAAAACATCATTTAATTACAAAATGTTTTCAAAATACTTTCATATCAGAGTATCCCATAAATCAAAATCATAAAAAATTATGCCGTAATTTTGGGTCGTTACACTTCCCCTTTGTGGTTATGTCCACACATCTACTCTCGTTATAAATCGGACAATTCTGAATGAAATCATTCTCCTTCCAAAACAAAGCACAGTCATATTTGCAAGCATGGATTGATCAATATCCCAACCCTATTTTTCTCAACTTTTTCTTAGCTTCATAGTGTGAAGTTTCAATCTTGCTCTTCGAGAAAGTAACTCTTTGCAACTCTACAAGTTGGTCAAACAAACTATTTATCCATTTATTGATCACTTTAATATGCAACAACTTTACCAGAAAGTTTAAAGAAGAGATCTCACAATCAGGGTATAACTCGGTATTGAGCTCCTCAAACAAAACTTCAAATTATGGGTTCATGACTCGTCCTTCATCATCTGTATTTTCATCATTTGTATTTTGTTCCGCTATAACATCATCAGTTAAATCAAACATCTCATTAGTTGTTAGAGTCTTGATTTGAGTCGAATTGTAGCCCAAATCTGAAACAAGACATTTCTCACGTGATGATCCCATATAATATACGATTTTAGAAACCCACGGTCATGTATGTGAGCATAAACTGTAACGCCCGTAGATCCGGGCTAGTCAATTTAGAGACGATAGGCATCAAAAATGTATTTTTGATGAAAGATTTTTAAGAATGAATAATCTTAACTAAGTTATAGTATATGTTACAAGGTTTCTGTGCATATAAAAAACGCCGAAATCCGAGTTATAACGAAGAAGTTATGACTTGTCGAAGTTTCGCGAACCGGCACGACGCTGAATGATGTAAAAAGTGAATTTACGTTAGAGTGATATTTAGCCTTAGAAATCTAAACGAAAGTCGTAGAGTTCGTTAAACCATGAGCGTGCATAAAAAGAACGTCCAAATCTGACTTCGTATGAGGAAGTTATGATTTTTATAAGTTTCAACTTAGCGGTATGCAGCCCGAATACTCGATTTGAGATCGAGCGGTTTTTAGCCAAAACAATCTAAACGAGAATCAAAGATCTCGTCAATTGTAGTGAAACGATAAAAAGATAGGTGAAAACGGACGTCGGATGAAGAAGTTATGAATTTATAACGGAGTTTTCCTGTCCCGACCTACTAAAATAATATAATAAAAATAAAGTCAAAAATAGTTGACGAAATCTAAACGAAAGTTGTATATCATAGTCTCCCCTACGCGGGGATATAAAGAACGTCGAAAACGGAGCTCGTATGAGGAAGATATGAATTTTTGAATTTTATTAAATAATTAAAGTATTTAATTTAAATAAAATTTTGGATATTATCCGCGAGGGGGGGGGGGAGTCATCGGGCTTATCCAGGTTACGCCCAGCGTAATCGAAGGTTCCAGCCCCTATAAAAGGAAGTCGAGGCTGCCGAGTTTCCCGAGACCCAAAGCAAGTCTCGAAGCCCCTAAGATCCCGAGAAGTGTCATTCTCGAGCCGAAGCTCTGCCCGCGAGGAGCCCGGTTTTTGTGAAGATCTTCCAGATCTACCGAAGAATACTACTTCTACAAGTCGTATTGTTATCCGATCATCTTCTAATCAAGTGAGTGTGTGGTTACTTTCTTCTAACACATAAATATGAAGTATTTGTTATGAAATACGTGCTATGTTTTTATATATTATTGTTTATTTGAGATGAATGTGGAATGGATGTTTCATATCGTTTCTAAATGAGTTAACTGTATATGTATTTTATATCTACAAATATGTTGGGTAGAACATGGGTAGATGATGTAACGCCCGTAGATCCGGGCTAGTCAATTTAGAGATAATAGGGGTCGAAAATGACTTTTTGACAAAATATTATTTAGAATAAATAATTTGAACCAAGTTGTAGTATATGTCACAAGATTTCCGTACATATAAAGAACGCCGAAATCCGAGTTATAACAAAGAAGTTATGACCCGTCGAAGTTTCGCGACGGAACCGGCACGACACCGGGAAGCGTAAAAAGTGAATTTACAACAGAGCGATATTTAGCCTTAGTGATCTAAACGAAAGTCATAGAATATGTTAAACCGAGAAAATCCATAAAAAGAACGCCCAAATCTGACTTCGTATAAAGAAGTTATGATTTTTCTAAGATTCGGCTTAGCAGTGTACAGCCCGAAACTTGAATTTTAGTTCGAGCGGTTTTTGGCTTATGCGACCTAAATGAGAGTTGAAGATCTCATTAATAGGAACTCAACGGTAAAAAGATAGACAAAAACAGAGTCCGTATGAAGGAGTTACAGATTCTTCGCGGTCATTTAACAGTCTAAACGCCTCGTACTGTTAAATTTAAGATCGGTCAAGAATTAGCCGACGGAGTCAAAATGAAAGTTGTAGATATTATTTTTACCTACGCGTGGATATAAAGAACGTCAAAAACGGAGGTCGTATGTGAAAGTTACAAATTTTAGAAGTCGGAAGTGTGCTGTGCCAAAATGGTTGATGTGGCACAATCTTGGCCATTGCTTTCTCCCCAAGTCTTGCCACTAGATGGTGACATGTGGCACCAACTTCAGCCATTTTCACCCTATAAATACCACCTCTCCCCCCCTCATTTTCTTCACACCTTTCCCATTCTTTCTTCTCTTTACTCTCTCTCTAAAACCTCTCTCTAGCCCCGAAATCCCCCGAAAAGGCGGAAGCCCCGGAGTGCTCGACGGCTCCGAGAAGAAGAGATTTCCGGCTCGGAAACGCTGCTCCAAGCAAAGCCTGGTTTTCTATAAAACCCGCTGTAAGTGAGCTACGCCTACGCTATTTTTAATATAGTTTTTATTTAATTATATTAACGTTATTAAGAACATATAATAAATACTTGGGCTATTATTATGGGTTATATAATTTTTTTTAACGCTTATATAATAGTAATAATAGCTAGACTATTAATTAGTCTCGGCGAATAATAGACTAAAATCTATTGGTGATAATACTAGGTTTCGTCGAAGGAAATTATTTTAAAGTAAACGAAGCGCTGTCCGAGTACCGAGTCACCACCTTCTCAGGTGAGTGCATGGTCCCTTTCATCTTACACATAGATATGAAGTATTTATTATATAATTTACGTGTTGTGAGTGCATGGTCCCTTTCATCTTACACATAGATATGAAGTATTTATTATATAATTTACGTGTTGTGAGTGCATAGTCTCTTTCATCTTACACTTAGATATGAAGTATTTTAATATAAATTACGTGCTATGTGTACATATTGTCTGAATACTTGCTGTCTATGCTGAGTAAAAGATTTTTATACATGTTTTAAATGATTTAAACTGTATACGTATTTTATATCTACAAAACGTGTTGGGAAAAACATGGGTAGATGAAATAGTTGTTTTGTGATAACACGATGGGAGACATCAGTGTTGTCAGTGATCCAGTCATCTAGTGGAGTATAGATGACGACTATGGACGATACTAGACGGTCCAGTGGAACGATAGCAGTTTCGTAACATGTAGGTATTTTTGAACTAGGTGCTCATTAGGTATTTTTGAACTGAGTGTGTTCACTACGTATCTTTGAACTGAGTGTGTTCACTAGGTATTTTGAACTAAGTGTGTTCACTAGTTACTTTTTAACTAAGTGTTTACAAGATGTTTCGGACTACGTGTTCACCAGATATATTCTATAAGCCTAGGTAATGATGGACTTCGTGTCGATTCCTTAGGATGATCCTTAGGAATAAATAAACGAGGAATAGCGGGTTCTTAGGGTAGATCCTTCAGACTAAAGAAGATAATGGGGATGGGTAATTGGG
The DNA here is from genome assembly GCF_052625555.1 of Lactuca saligna. Taxonomy (NCBI): domain Eukaryota; kingdom Viridiplantae; phylum Streptophyta; class Magnoliopsida; order Asterales; family Asteraceae; genus Lactuca; species Lactuca saligna. Next base: position 88,371,272 of record NC_136424.1, on the reverse strand, counting down.
TTGATTGTTTGATTGTTTAAACATAATAATTATATTATTGTGGGTTGAAAACCCTATGTACTCACCAGGTTTCCCAACCTGACCCACTCAGTTTATGTATATCACAGGTGATGAAATGAAGTGACATTACACTGAGAGATTTAAAGAGATGTAGATCACTAGTGTAAACAATTGTAAGTTCTGTTTATGCTTATGTTTCTGTATTAACGATGACATCCCAAACGTTTTAAGATGAATAAAAATACGTTTCTTCGAAAATGTTTTAATAACGTATTTATCGTGTTTTTCTGGGAACAAATTCCGCAACCTTTTTATAAAATGAAGTACTCTGATTTTCATAAAGCATAAACAAAATCGGTCTTTTCTGGCCGTGATTTTGGGGATGTCACAGTTGGTATCAGAGCATTAGTTTAAGCGAACTAGGAATATGGATTTATTTCTAGACTTAAACTTAGGATGCTAAGCGATGATTGTGAGGTGTGAGCACTTGCTTAATTTAGGAATGATGCCTAAATTACTTTTATGTGCTAAATGATTTGTTATGCTATAGTTTGATCGGATCTATGGTCTGTTGCCGACCGGATCTGGAAACCTTATGTGTTTAGGATTCTAAACGTACGAATACGATATTAGAACTAGCATATAAACGTTTCGGAGCGATAAGGATGATTTAAACGTCAATCCTATGTAAGGGTCTAGATTCACCTTATTCGGTGTATAGATCAAGATGGCAAGGACCCGTAGCGGAAACGTGAATGCAAATGAGAATAGGAACCAACCCCCAGTGGTTCAGCAAATACCTGTTGTAGAAGAAGTTGCACCTGAGCCAGTCACCATGGCTGGAGTTCAAGCCATGATTCGGGTTATGCTAGCTGAACAAAGGGAAGAAATGAGGCGGATGTTGAATAGGGACGAACCAACTATGCCCACTGAGCAACACGAGCTGATTCCCGAGCAATCGGAGGAAGGAAACTACAGCCGCCAAGTGAGTCAAGTGGGGACTCAAGGTGATCAAAGGGATGGCCCGGAGAGGAGAAACGACAAGGATGGGCGAATGTACAAAAATTTCTTAGGTGCGAAACCACCAAGTCTCTCAGGAAGCCCAAAGCCTGTTGAGATTATGGATTGGATCTCCGAGATGGAGATGGTGTTTGAGAGCTGTGACTGTAGCGAGAAACAGAAGACCATCTTCGCTGTAAGACAACTAAAAACTGGAGTTTTGAGCTGGTGGAAGCTATTGGTAGATACGATGCCACGAGGAGAAGCCTTAAGGATGTCATGGGAAGAGTTCTTGGAACAGTTGAAAATGCAGTACTGCTCAGAGATAGATCTGATAGACCTAAACAATGAGTTTCAGAACCTAAAGAAAGGGAAGATGAGTGTTGATGAGTATGCCACCGCATTCACCGAGAGGATGAAGCTATTCCCCTACTTGGTGCCTACTGAAATCTCCAAGATTGATAGGTTTGCTAACGGATTACCCACTGACTTTGGCCCAATAGTCAAAATGGCAACTACCTTGAAAACAGCTGTTAGGGCAGCTAAGAATGTAGAGGCCCAGATAAGGGAAAAGGGTCTAGAAAAAGATAAGGCAGGAGAGAAGCGGAAGTTTGAAGGATCTTCAAGGTCCAACCAGGAGAGAAAATTCTCGAAGCCTGGAGGAGGAGGTGAAGCAAGATGGTGTGATAAATGCAAGAAGAAACACTTTGGAAAATGCGGCGAAGAGGTGACATGTTTCAAGTGTGGAAAATCTGGGCATTACGCCAATGAGTGTACATCCAACAAGAGGTTGTGTTATGATTGTAAAGAAGGGGGGCATATTTCAAGGAATTGCCCAAAGAAAAATAAAGTAGCAAGACCAGAAACGCCACCGAGGCCAAGGGCATTCCACATGATCCTCGACGAAGCAGAAAACAATGCAAGGAACCAAGGATGAGGAATTCATACCCGAAGATCAAGCTATGAGGTAGCCAAAGAGATAGAACCATATGATGTAGCCTATTAGAGGCATAGTCTAGGGTGAACTTGAACACCTATGTAATAGTTTCAAGAAATAATAAAATCTTCGTTTTGTTACCTGGTGTGTTAAACTGTTATGTGATTTTCTTGAATGATGACTTGGAAAACTACGAGACAATACTTGGGACGAGTATGAGTACGTGTGAAAGGTAGTAGATGCATATACTACCGGAAGCACAGGACTCACGCTTGGATCAGGGAAAGTCACAAGGTTACCAAGAAGCTAGTAATTGATTTCGTTTTATTCAAGTATGCCATTACCATTGTTTCGGTAATAACTAAGAAAATTGTTGTTATCCCGACCCTAGTGGTCATATCACATTGAGTCTGACTACGATGAGTAGGTTACGTGGTTCAGAGAACCAAGTTTGATGTAGTGTCCGACTTAAACCAAACGATTGAAATCAAAGCGATCAATAGAAGTATCGCGCTCGTTGTTAAAAAAAGTTGGTAGCTAGAAATTCTACATGTTAAAATGTGATTATATCACATTAGACCATGAAGGAAGACATATTTCATTCCGGAATTTGACTCTAAGAGACCTGAGTCTACGCGTTGTTACGTACGATAATAGGTCATTAGAATATGACACCTCGATCAATTGTAGAAATCAAATTAACTTATCCTAAGAAGAAGAAGGTGTCTCTGATAAAGAATGAGCTTGTGACATGAAGTTCATGATTGAAAGTCTAACGAGCAGGTGCAAGACTAAGCACCACCTGCAATCAAGGAGTCCAAGAGTTAGATACCCGTTCGAAGCAACATAGAAGTTACAGTTATTACCTAGGATGAAGAGATAATGTATGGAGTCATTACACTGCCCTGTTTCGTTGATGATTCCGGGACGTAATCATCCTAAGGGGGAGATAATTGTAACGCCCGTAGATCCGGGCTAGTCAATTTAGAGATAATAGGGGTCGAAAATGACTTTTTGACAAAATATTATTTAGAATAAATAATTTGAACCAAGTTGTAGTATATGTCACAAGATTTCCGTACATATAAAGAACGCCGAAATCCGAGTTATAACAAAGAAGTTATGACCCGTCGAAGTTTCGCGACGGAACCGGCACGACACCGGGAAGCGTAAAAAGTGAATTTACAACAGAGCGATATTTAGCCTTAGTGATCTAAACGAAAGTCATAGAATATGTTAAACCGAGAAAATCCATAAAAAGAACGCCCAAATCTGACTTCGTATAAAGAAGTTATGATTTTTCTAAGATTCGGCTTAGCAGTGTACAGCCCGAAACTTGAATTTTAGTTCGAGCGGTTTTTGGCTTATGCGAACTAAATGAGAGTTGAAGATCTCATTAATAGGAACTCAACGGTAAAAAGACAGACAAAAACAGAGTCCGTATGAAGGAGTTACAGATTCTTCACGGTCATTTAACAGTCTAAACGCCTCGTACTGTTAAATTTAAGATCGGTCAAGAATTAGCCGACGGAGTCAAAATGAAAGTTGTAGATATTATTTTTACCTACGCGTGGATATAAAGAACGTCAAAAACGGAGGTCGTATGTGAAAGTTACAAATTTTAGAAGTCGGAAGTGTGTTGTGCCAAAATGGTTGATGTGGCACAATCTTGGCCATTGCTTTCTCCCCAAGTCTTGCCACTAGATGGTGACATGTGGCACCAACTTCAGCCATTTTCACCCTATAAATACCACCTCTCCCCCCCTCATTTTCTTCACACCTTTCCCATTCTTTCTTCTCTTTACTCTCTCTCTAAAACCTCTCTCTAGCCCCGAAATCCCCCGAAAAGTCTAGGGAACCTCCCTAGCACGAGGCGGAAGCCCCGGAGTGCTCGACGGCTCCGAGAAGAAGAGATTTCCGGCTCGGAAACGCTGCTCCAAGCAAAGCCTGGTTTTCTATAAAACCCGCTGTAAGTGAGCTACGCCTACGCTATTTTTAATATAGTTTTTATTTAATTATATTAACGTTATTAAGAACATATAATAAATACTTGGGCTATTATTATGGGTTATATAATTTTTTTTAACGCTTATATAATAGTAATAATAGCTAGACTATTAATTAGTCTCGGCGAATAATAGACTAAAATCTATTGGTGATAATACTAGGTTTCGTCGAAGGAAATTATTTTAAAGTAAACGAAGTGCTGTCCGAGTACCGAGTCACCACCTTCTCAGGTGAGTGCATGGTCCCTTTCATCTTACACATAGATATGAAGTATTTATTATATAATTTACGTGTTGTGAGTGCATGGTCCCTTTCATCTTACACATAGATATGAAGTATTTATTATATAATTTACGTGTTGTGAGTGCATAGTCTCTTTCATCTTACACTTAGATATGAAGTATTTTAATATAAATTACGTGCTATGTGTACATATTGTCTGAATACTTGCTGTCTATGTTGAGTAAAAGATTTTTATACATGTTTTAAATGATTTAAACTGTATACGTATTTTATATCTACAAAACGTGTTGGGAAAAACATGGGTAGATGAAATAGTTGTTTTGTGATAACACGATGGGAGACATCAGTGTTGTCAGTGATCCAGTCATCTAGTGGAGTATAGATGACGACTATGGACGATACTAGACGGTCCAGTGGAACGATAGCAGTTTCGTAACATGTAGGTATTTTTGAACTAGGTGCTCATTAGGTATTTTTGAACTGAGTGTGTTCACTACGTATCTTTGAACTGAGTGTGTTCACTAGGTATTTTGAACTAAGTGTGTTCACTAGTTACTTTTTAACTAAGTGTTTACAAGATGTTTCGGACTACGTGTTCACCAGATATATTCTATAAGCCTTGGTAATGATGGACTTCGTGTCGATTCCTTAGGATGATCCTTAGGAATAAATAAACGAGGAATAGCGGGTTCTTAGGGTAGATCCTGCAGACTAAAGAAGATAATGGGGATGGGTAATTGGGTTGATTGTTTGATTGTTTAAACATAATAATTATATTATTGTGGGTTGAAAACCCTATGTACTCACCAGGTTTCCCAACCTGACCCACTCAGTTTATGTATATCACAGGTGATGAAATGAAGTGACATTACACTGAGAGATTTAAAGAGATGTAGATCACTAGTGTAAACAATTGTAAGTTCTGTTTATGCTTATGTTTCTGTATTAACGATGATATCCCAAACGTTTTAAGATGAATAAAAATACGTTTCTTCGAAAATGTTTTAATAACGTATTTATCGTGTTTTTCTGGGAACAAATTCCGCAACCTTTTTATAAAATGAAGTACTCTGATTTTCATAAAGCATAAACAAAATCGGTCTTTTCTGGCCGTGATTTTGGGGATGTCACAGATGAGATAGTTGGTGTGTGATAAAAGGATGAGTATGGATTAGCCCAAGAGGTTAGTTTTAGATCCGAGAGTATGGATTAGGTAAAGAGATAAAAACCTGTTATTAGCCCGGGAGTATGGATTAAGACTAAGTTAATTGTCCCTAGTCCGGGAGTATGGATTGGGCACAGTTATTGATCCGGGAGTATGGATCAGATTAGGATTAAGGTATAGTTAATTGTCCCTATTTCGGGAGTATGGATTGGGTACAATTATTGATCCGGGAGTATGGATCAGATCTGGAGGTTAGTTTTAGATCCGTGAGTATGGATCATGTAGTTTTAGATCCGTGAGTATGGATCAGGGGAAAAGGTTAGTTTTAGATTCGTGAGTATGGATAAGGTGAAAAGGTTAGTTTTAGATCCGTGAGTATGGATCGAGTGAAGAGGATAATTCTAGATCCGTGAGTAGGGATCAGGTAAAGAGGAAAATTTTAGATACGAGAGTTTAGATCATGTTGTTGTGAGGATCGATGGGGTGGGATAAGAGTTTCCTTTATATGGTGAAATTGTACAAGTTTGAATGTTCTATATTTATAAATATATGATATAACATTGTGGGAAGAAAACCCTATATGCTCACCAGGCTCCCAAGCCTGACCCACTCAGTTTTCTTTGTATCACAGGTATCGATACGAAGACATAATTCACAGAGAGATTTAAAGGAGATATAAATCATTAGTGTAATTGAATATAAGTTTTGTTTATGCTTATATGTCTGTATCGGAACATGACATCCCGAGGTTTTATTATTAAATGAAAATACATTCTCTTTGAGAAATGTTTTGATAAGTTATTATCATATCTTGTTTTGGGAAAAAAAAATTCAACCGTTTTCTTTAAAAGATTACTCTTATTTTAAAAACAAAGCATAAACAAATTGGTCTTTTCTGGCCATGAAATTGGGGATGTCACATAAACCATACTCAACAACTGCCGATACATATTCACATACTTTATGCACAGACAACACACTTTTTCTTCAGATCCAACTTGTTTCCCAACAATCTCCATAAATTTTTTAAGACCTTCCAAGAATTTTGGGGACGTTCGGTTTTCACGAATCCAACTCTTATCTATTTTCATTAATGTTTCATTATTAAAAATTACATTGTATACATAGTTATTGAAAGTGAAATTGTATTTTGGCTATATGTGAATGTGTATTGCTGACTTTTTTGTTTGAGAAAAAATTGGACGGAATGGATAGAGTATTCAGAAGTATATAAAGAAATATATACCCTGGAAGTAAAAATCAAATTGGAATTGATAGAGTATTCACACTGGTAGGCTTATAAACCCACTTTTTGAATATTTTATCTCATATGTGAATGTCTATTGCATGACTGTTTGTTTGAGAAAAAATCGGCAGCATTTCCCTTAGCTTCCAAGTATATAAAGAAATATATATATATCCGGGAGCAAAGAGAAACGGCAACCAAATTTTTCTTAAACAAACAATCATGCAATATGCATTCACATTCTAAATGAGATAAAGTATTTAAAAAGCAGTCCCAAAATGGAAATAACCCGAAATTAATTTCTAAATCAATTTCAGACGGGTATTTCTAGGCTCTTGATGATTATAAAGAAAAGACTTAGGGGTGTTTGGGAGTGCTTTTGGAACTCTAAAAGTGATTTTAGATAGAAGTGTTTATTTGCTTATAGTGGAGGAAAAATGAGTTTTTTAAAAAGTGTTTAGATAAACTTCTATAGTGAAAAATCAATAAGTCAATAAGTTAAAAAAGTATTTGGCATAAAAAGTGCTTTTTGAAGTTATTTTGGTTAAAAAGCCATAAGTAGTTTCAAAAAGTCTCGTTTTACATGCTTATTAAAATGTGCTTTTTAAAGCTTATGGAAAAGCTATTCTGAAAAGTGTTTTTAAATTTGTCAAACACATTTTTTTTACTTATTAGCGTTTCAATAAGCCAATAAGCACTTTTCAAACGCAATCCCAAACACCCCTTAACTTATTTTCTTAACTCGGAAGGTCCCTACTGTTTGTTTTTGTTACGCGGTTGGTCCCTATCTTACCTAAAAAGACTATTATGCCCTTGATTTTTTTTAATTTATCTAAATAAGACACCCCTAATCCCACCCCCTCACCTTACCTTACCTACCCCATCATTTTTTCCTCTTTAAATAATAGTCTTTTTAGATAAGACAGAGACCAAACGCGTAACAAAAATAAAGAGTAGGGACCAAACGCGTAACAAAAACAAACCATAGGAACCTTCCGAGTTAAAAAAATAAGTTAGGGACCAAGCACGCAAATTACCCCAAACCATAGGGACCATTCGTGTAATTTACTCTTTAAACAATCATGTTACCTAATTAAATACAAAAACTTTAACTTATCACTAAGCATTTATCATGAATTTAAAAACAAACATTTTAACTTAACAATTAAACACTTTATCACTTCATACACAAAAACTAATAAACCTAAACAAGTAACACAAGAATACATAGTTTACATTTTATACATTAATTTTTGAGTAAATTACTGAAATCGTCCATATGGTTTGGTCAAAATTGCACGTTTGGTCTCTAACTTTACTTTTGCACTTGAATCGTCCCAATGGTTTGATTTTGTTGCGTTTTTCGTCCCTTGAATACATAAAGTTAGGGACCAAATGTGCAATTTTGACCAACCATAGGGACGAAAAGCACAACCAAATCAAACCATAGGGACAATCCAAGTGCAAAATAAATTAAGGGTCAAACGTGCAATTTTAATCAAACCATAAGGACGATTCAGTAATTTACTCTAAATTTTTATATCAACCTAAACAAAGAGAACGATCATACATATTTCACAATCATACAAAATTTCGATTTTATATAAACCTAAACAAGTAAATTAACATTGTATAAATATTGTATGTTTTTCATATAATATTTTATATACAATTTCAATTTCATATAACATTAAACAAGTAAATTAACATTTTAAATATACAATTTCAATTTCATATAACCTAAACACATAGCACAATCATCCAAATACCAAATAAGTAACACAATCATACAAGCATCAATTTTATTTTCATATAAACTTATGCATAGAATTTCAATTTCAACAACAAAAAAAAAAACTAGCTTGTTTTGTTCTTTTTGATGTGATGGACGGAATCCGGTGGTCAGATTGGATTTGATGAACGAAAACTGATGGTGGCCGGTGGTCACCGGAAAAACAGAAACTCGTAAAAAAAATGGATAAACAACGTTCAATCCATACCTATTGTGGCTAAGGAAAGAAGTTGGAAGGAGTCTCTGGTGGCCGGAGGTGGTAAAGGAATGACGGTGGTAAAGGAACCACGTTGGTGAACGACTATGACTGCCTATCGCAAAAATACCCCAAATTTAGAGTTAAAATCTTGAACAATCACTAACAAAACAGAAATCAATGCCCAAAAACTTACCTTGTTGCTCGTCGTCGACAGTGATGATCGGTTTTCGTCTTCATAGATCGAGAGAGAAAGAGGATTGCCCATTGTTGTAAATGACGACGCATTGGTATCTTTTGTAAGGGTAAATCAATATGCCAACGATAAGATGTTGGTATAGGATTTACAGAACGACGTCATTTTTTCTTTTTATTGAAATAAAAAATAAATAAATTAAAAAGCTCTCCCGGCGACAAGTCATCGGTATTACGATATAGCTATTTCACTCGGATCGCCACGTGGCATGCCTATGACTAGTCGTCAGTATAACTTTCAAAAAACCATGTCGTTTTGGTTTTCTGTATCGATGAATAAAAATAAATAAAAATATAATTTGTCGTAACCTATCCTAACGACATGTAGTCAGCATAGGTTTTCAAAAGACCGCGAAAAAAGTCATCGTTTCTGTCGTATCTATGGCGACGACATGTCGTCGGAACATGTTTAAGGTCAAACAATTTTGGTCAAAGTAGGCAAAAGTTGTCAAGACGACAAGTCGTCGACATATCCCAACTTTTCACGACGCATTTGTCGTCGAGATAAGTATCGTCGCCATAGATTGTTATTCTTGTAGTGGAAGTAGATGTTCCGATGAAGAGGATAACTTGTGAGATCAAGAGAAACATAAATAAGAAACAATAGATATGTGTGATTTCCTTTTGAACATCACTCTGGATTTCTTTGAAAGCGGTTATATTCAACATCGATCTCGGTTTCTTTGAAGATGAAGAGATACTTGGGTTAGGTTAGAAAGAGAGAGAAGGGCAGGGGACGACGGGAGTGAGTGGGCCCAAGTTTTTTGTTCTTTTATTTTTAATTAAAAATTATTAAAATAAATATTAAAAAATATTTTAAAAAATTTGAAGGGTAAAACCGTTATTTCAAATCCATCATGGACAAAATTCACAAGAAATTTCTTTTTTTGGGACTAAATTCATGGGAAACTTTTTATTTTGTACATTCCATGCAAGTTGAAAATAATTTGGACCACATCTACAGTTTTTTGTAAACCATAAGGACCGATTTTACAGTTTAGTCAAACGAGAATGGATTCAAGTGTTTGTTAGACGTAAAATCATATGCCCTGTTGAATAGGCAAAAATCTAAATCAACTTCATCAAAACGGTCATTGTCAACCTCTATTCGGGTGGTTGTATGAATACTTTGTATTACTTGGTCAAGGCGTCATCCTAATCTATTTATTTGTCTTCTAAGTTTACTTCTCAAAATTCACATCACTAAAGACTTTGTCAAACTATTCAGGCTCAGGTCCAATAGTGAGCAACTCGGATGGTTTTTTTAGGGCTCATGTCTCTAAAAGATTCAAAATTGTTAGAGATATGGTATAATTACAGAGATAAACCAATTTATCTAAAAATGTTAGGATACATATTTTTCTTTATAATAATTATTTTTGGAATGTTTTAATCATATTTATGTTTTTTAATATTAATTTAAATTATATAACGGTTTGTCTATTTCGATTTAAATTTTATTATATTTATGATTTTGGGGACACCTTTTTTCTTTTTGCTCTGGATACACTATATTTTTGGATCGGTCTGTTGGTGATTTGTTATTATCAATATTATTTAAGTGTAAGGTGATTACTTTGGTGACCAAAAGTGATCTTGATAAATATTAAACAAATAAGGAGGGTGTGGAGTACATACTTGTTTAAATTTGATCAAGTTTTCAAAGTAAACTGTCATTTAGGGGCGAACACCCTAAACGAGCGGGGGTTCGGGGGCAGCGCCCCTGGTGGGGTCCAAGGGGTAGAGGGTATGTTGCTATATTAAAAATGCATCAGAAAATCGGATTTCCATATAATTGATCATTGTTTGACCCTTATCCAAATTTCCGTTTTTATGTCAGTTTATATAGTTTTATGACCGTTTGAAAATATCATGTGATAGTTTTCAGACAAATATCATAAAGTCGGTTTTGGTCTCATTTTCTAGTACATACGAAACTATCATCAAAACATTCTAAATTCTTGTCTCTCTAAGTTTTATCTGATTAAAGAATATTGAGAGTATTACCCAAATGCTTTAATCTGAAAGTGTTTTACACAATTCTCAGAATTTCAAGCCTTACTATACCCCAATGTCTAACACGGTCCTCTCCATACTCTTCAAACAATCACCACAAACTTATTCCTCCCCGTTATAAGACCACTCCTATTGGTGGCTAATTGTCTTTAGTTGGTTGGGTTGATAATTAAATAAAAATGAAAAGTGTATCCAAAAAACAATAATATGACCGGTGGTGTTGGTGCAACAAAAATAAGTCGGTTGACTTATTTCGAATACTTTCATTATTGCCATCTTTCTTTATTATCAAACAAGTTTTATAAATCACAAATATGTTGTATTTTTCTGAAAGAACAAAATACATTTAAATTTATAACTTGTTTTTCTCTATAAATAGAGACTAATGTATTTTTTATTATTTTTTAATATTATTTTTTAGGTTAGTCTAAGTTGTTAATGAGAGTAAAAGTTTGGGTTTAGTTATGTTGTATATATAAAAGATAGAGGAATTAACATTTTAATAGATAGTTAGGTTGGTTTTGATTATGTATGAAAGTAGTTTAAGGTTAGACAAAACCGGCAAGCTACAAGAGTGAAACCGGCAGATACATCGCCCAAGACTCACAGAACTAGGGATGCGCATAGGTGGGTACCTGCCTCATTTGGCGAGAACTGGAACCGGAACCGTAACCGCTCCTTAAATATATGGAACCAGTCCCAGAACCGGCGGTTCCGGTTCCGGGAGCGGGTAACCCGGTTACATTAACTTTGTTAACTTTTATCGGTAAAACTACAACTTAGTTCGATCCGAATCGAACCACTATATTCTAAATTGGTCTAAATAACACACATATATTTATATGAAATGTTAATATATATATATATATATATATATATATATATATATATATATATATATATATATATATATATACATATATATATATGGGATACTTCAAATAAAATAGTAAATAGTGTGAGAATGTAAAAATACTATTTTTATGTTATTATACTGCAATGAATTTTGTATCCACAGCTTTATGTCATTATTCAGCAATGAATAAATGAATTGTCACAAGTTAAAACAAAAATTAAAATTTACTACAAAAATGCACACATATAAATTTATAATAGAATAATAAAATTCTAATGAATATATGAATAATTAAACGTTAATATTCATAGTAGAATTATTTCAACAATATACATATACAACATTCATTATAAAATAATAGCGTAAACATAGTGTTTTTATGTTGTCACACTATTTATTGTTTTTATTTGAACTAATATATAAACTAATATATATATATATATATATATATATATATATATATATATATATATATATATATATATATATCGGTTTCGGCGGGTACCCAGCGGATAGCGGTTCCGAAAAAATGAGAATTGAAACCGGAACCGATTAAGGCGGTTCAATAACTTTAGGAACCGAAACCACTTAAAGCAGTTCCAGAACCGGAACCGGCAGTTCCGAGGCGGATCCAGTTCCAAAAGCGAATACTCGGTTCTGATGCTCATCCCTACACAGAACTATGATTTTTGAACTCGATTTGCTTTCGATTTTCAACCGCTGCCTTCGGGTTTCCCTCCGGTGGTTACTTTTTCTATTTTTCAATTATTTTAAATAACACTATAGATATTATTTTAATCTACTTATTTTTTTCACAATAAAAATTCGCTCCCACTATTCAATACCATGAACACTTTATAAGTTCAAAGAAACTCACAACTTGCGACCAAATCTCATTGAAGATATTCCATACATGATAAATATACATACTCAACCTCGACAACTAGCTTTTTTATGCTCTTCGTTTGGATTTGTTTTTTTACTAAAAGAATATCGTTTTAATTACTAGTTTTAACTTTTTTAATTTTTATTAGTTTCAATTTTTTTTAATAGTTTAAGAAAAAAATGTGAGATAGGATGAATGAAAAAGATGATCGTTTCCACTGTTATAGTTAGAGGGATGCAAGAGATGGAAAAGACCCGGTCACTCAACCCTTATTGCATGAAGCACGATCAAATCGAGGACGTTATACGGATATAGTATAAAACAACTAGAATATTTGGTTGATTGCGGATTTGCGTTAGGTTTTATGGGCAAAAATAGTGAGAATAATTAGATAAGATGTTATTTTTCAAAAAAAATGTATATAATTCTCAATATGGTGTAGAAAATAATACACTGACTGAAATGATTGAAATTTTCAATTGACTTCCAAATTCTAAGCATGACTTGGAGTATTGTTTGCAATTAAGTTTTGTCGGGTTATTGGCAAAATGATAAAATTGTTGTATTGGTTGGTTACACAATAGTTGTTTAGTTATTTCAAATTTGTAATTTGTTCTTTGTGGCGTCTTATTACTTATTTATTAAAATCTATTTCGTTAAAGAAACTCAAAATACAACTTATAATTATCTCGTGTTAGTTACAATATGTTTTTCTACTTAATTATATAAATTTTTTTGCAAGTGGACATAGTTTTCTCGTCATGGTAAATTTAATTGGATATCCTCCCTAATAAATAAAGATGTTTCTCTTTGATTTTGTCAAATGACATTTTCTCATATTTTTAGATTTTATTGCTTTCCGCCTGTAATTATCTTATTTGTTTAGAACAAGCAAATGCCACATACTCATAAAGTGTTCCCTTAAATCTTATAATAAATGACATAAATCATAATAATTGCTATAAATAATACCAGCAAGGAAATTGTTTTCTTTCTTATTTAAATCTGTAAATTCAATCTATATTGACAAAATTCATTGGCATTCAGTAAATAATTGTTTAATGTAAAAAAGTTGACATTGATTTTTTTTTTAATAAACGCGTGAACATTTCGGATTTCATACCTAGTGAATTACTATAAGTGATTTTTGTTTGCCGATAAAAATCCAAATGGCTAGACAAAGCTATTTCTATATTTAACTAATATAAATTAGAAGTCGACATTAAAATTATGTTTTGCTCATTTAGTATTTTATTACAATAATATAATGGCCTATTTGACGGTAAATTGCTTCAATCAAGAAATTTTAAATAGAAAACGATAGATCACGATGATTATACATAAAGGCTATACCTCTATCGTTTAGTATAAAAACAATCTAAAATAGAATTGATCTAGATTTGAATCCCGTATGTTTCAAGCTTGAAATGGCCTAATCTTTGAAGAAAAAAATGGCTAAAACTTCATGGGCCCTTTCTTTTTCAAATAACCACCATCATAGTTGTTGAGTGGTTGAGAAACAAAGGATAAACTCCCAAGTCCCAATAAAGAATGTATTGGGTTTGAATATATATTGAAGGTTTCAATTTAGAGGCAACAAGGAGGGATTCAAAACTACTTTAGTCCAATCGTCAAAGGTGAACCCTCTCTTCTTGTTCCTTGAAACCTTGAAGATGTTGTAGTGGGTAAAATTTCTTTTTATGATGATTTGAAATGGTTATAGTAAAAGACTAGTGATGTCGTTGCACATTGCTTTTCACTTATAATCCATACTTAAGGACAAAACTGTAACAAATGAAACATTAATGGTACACACAACCACAACATATATTCTCTACCTATTTCTTTGCCTTATGTATGTATCGAAAAGTATCAACAACCAGCACTCTCATTTCCCAATATATTTATAATACATCCTTTTAACTTTCTTTGTAGGTAGCTGAGAAAAACCAGCTTCCTTTATCCATTATATTTAAAATGTGAAAGTGCTTTGTGAAGATAAACCTATTAAATAATTGTGTGCCAGAAACATGTAAAACAAACCTTTTTTCTAGATCTTGTAAATCGATGAAATATGTTTCAAGGAAAAAAGAAACCCAAAATTTGTTTCATTATTTCATATTCAGTATTAGTAGCTAAATATCTAAATATTTTGCTATACGATAGTTTATGGGACCTGTGGCCTCAATGCACTGAATGGAAATGTTATAGGACCAAAAACATCTCCAACATGTATCCACAAACAAATCTTGTGGCGTATTTAATTCCCTAGATTGTTTGGTGTATCTAACCGTACATGAAAATTTAATGTTTGGTTGTAGAAAATACTTTGAAACAGTTACAAAACCCATGGAACATTTTTCAGCTCCAATCACATGGTCCATTAAACATGTTTACATTAAATAGGAACATTATTATTTAATAATAAGGATGCTATAGAATTATAGAAACGTCGCTATCTCCGACATAACTTGGGAAAATGGTAGAAAATTATTATTTAATAATAAATAATAAATTAGTATTAAATTAATAAAACGCTGTTCATAAAGTCTCTACATTGGATGAGATAGAGTATAATGATACAGATACTTGCTATTTAAACATAAATGATTTTGGGCCCTTAAAATTGTTGGGCCTTGGTTCGAATATGCTATACCGGCCTTGGATTGATCACTCTGATATGCGAGTTTGAAACTGAGACAAATAATCATCTTCTTGGTTAAAGATGTCTGAAATAAGGAGAGGGAAGTGGTAAGTGATTTTGATCCCCAATTATATGAATATAATTTTTTGTTGATGATTTTTCACAATGAAGGCTTTTATTCAAAAATAGTTGGAACTTTGAACTTGTCCTCACTATGATGTGGAAGGAAATATAATATGAGTTTATCTAAATAATTAACATTTTTTTTTATTCTGTAATGACTTTTATCAAGGTGCAAAGAATGATTGCCACATCATGCTTGGATCATTTACAGATTTACCCACAAGCGGATAGACAGCACCCAGGTTGTCGATTCCCACATGTGACGGTAGTTCCAGAGATGACCACCGAATGTATTCCAAACACCCTCATTCCTCAACCAATTAAAACTTGCCACCTCATCCTTTAATCTTTCACCTAACAATCCCATTAGTTACCACTACCACGTACCCTGCGGCCCGTCTCACCAGATAAGTCCTTTGTGTACACGTGTTGTAGTAACAAAGCCTAGGTGCTTTCATAACGTGACAACAACAGTCATTCCCATTCTCATCATCTCTCTTCAACATATCTTTCTCTCTACAAAAACACACAGACACTGGTGGTGGGAGGAGCTTAGCTTAATCTGTTCGCAATTATGGCAGGAAGGAAGAGAAGGAAACACCGATTGTAAGTCCTCTTCCTCTTCAACAATTCCAAGTGAAAGACTGAAATCCAATTCGATTTGAGGATTCCTTACTGTTTTATGTTTGGAGTTTGAATTATCGTTGGGTTTATTGATGAATTTGGGTTTTAGGGTTATACACATGAGATCCGTGTTTAAACTTACAATCCTGCTACAGTTTCTGTTCAATTCAAGTGATTTTGGTACAAATTAACTGTAGTGTGTGTGCGTTTTGCTGGTAATTTACATATTGTCGTAATTCAGCTGGAGTTTATGGAATTTGTTGCGTTTTCTGTAATTGCTTGATTGGATTGTATACGTATGTGACAAATAGTGGTTTTTGTTCATTCATCGACAATTTATAAAGTTTGGCAGGTGTAGGTTTTTAGGTTTTAGGGTTTCTAGTAAAAGCTTATCTTCTCAATGTTCGATCTGAGTTGATTATATTTTATCTTCTTACTAGATTACGTACCTTACGTTACTGTTTAGTGTATGAATCAGGTATTTTTAAATGGCAACAGAGAATTTCTGTGCTTCCGTTCTCCTTCATCATTCAATTCTTTCTATAGTCTATAGATCATAAATGTAGATCCTGGTTTCGTGACTTTCGTCTGCATTTCATAGAATTCAACTCTTTTCGTTTCGCAAAATAATTCTTAAAATTTTCCGTTTGTAGGTTGTCTGAAACATTCAAGGATGATAAAAGAGTATCAACGAAAGAAAAAGACGAGCAAGATCATCACGAATCATGGTCAATCCTTCCGTCTGAACTTCTCGAACTCATAATCTCCCGATTAACTCTAAAAGACAACATCCGCACATCTTCCGTCTGCAAAAAATGGCTTTCAGTCGCTTTATCAGTCAGAAAAGTCAACAAACCGCCATGGCTAATGTACTTCCCAAAACTCGGCCACCTCTTCGAGTTCTACGACCCATCAAAACGCAAAACATACTCTCTCGAATTACCACAACTCCATGGATGCAGAATCTGTTACAACAAAGACGGATGGTTATTACTCTACAAGCCAAGAACACAACGCGTCCTATTCTTTAATCCCTTCACAAGGGAAATGATTAAACTACCAAGATTCGAAATGACATACCAAATCGTCGCCTTTTCAAACTCCCCCAAATCCCAAAACTGTATTCTTTTCACAGTCAAACACGTCAGCCCTACAGTCGTCGCCATTAGCACCTGTTCACCAAATGCAACCGAATGGACTACTGTAAACTACCATAATCGGTTGCCATTCGTTAGCAGTATTTGGAACAAACTTGTTTTCTGTAACGGGTTGTTTTACTGTTTGAGTTTAACCGGATGGCTTGGAGTTTATGACCCGATAGAGCACACATGGAGCATCCGGATTGTCCCCCCACCTCGTTGCCCTGATAACTTCTTTGTGAAAAATTGGTGGAAAGGGAAGTTTATGGCGGAAAATAAAGGTGATATTTTTGTTATTTACACATGTTATAGTGAAAACCCGATTATATATAAGTTAGATCAAGAAAATAAAGAGTGGGTAGAAATGAAAACGCTTGAAGGTGTGACATTGTTCGCTAGTTTTTTGTCGTCACATGCAAGAACGGATCTTTTGGGTATGATGAGGAATTGTGTTTATTTCTCTAAAGTTCGGTTTTATGGGAAACGGTGTATATCTTATTCTCTTGATCATAGACGATATTACCCTCGGAAACAGTGTCATGATTGGGGCGAACAGGATCCATTTGAAAGTATTTGGGTCGACCCGCCTGATGACGTATCAGTATTGGAAAGCTAGTGGAGAAGGTAATTTCTTGACTTTACTTATTTCTGATTGGTTTCATTGTTATGACTAAATTCGTTTTTTGTTATTTGCAGTTGTGATTTAAGATTAATAAGTCGGAAAAAATGTGTTGTGGATGTAACATGAGAATGGATGTATATTAGGAGATGCTGTTAGAACCCAAGTAGTAGGATTTAGAAAGTTACATAATTTATGTAGTTTATTATGTAAAAGTAATGAGATAACTTTATCTTTTTCTTGTGATAATGGTTGTTTAATCATTAATGTACCTGAGTTTTGACTAGATACATGATGCATTTATATGTTTAATGTACCACAAAGTGCATAATATCTTTCAACTTTGCAATAAAGCCACAAGACAACCATTACCAAATGTCACCAAAGTTTAAGATATAAAAATAACTAGCCAAGTTCATTTAAATTCATCAAAGTAGACAAGACTCCATTTTGTCCTCTTCAGATAAACAAGTGCCTAAACTCTCCATTAGCAAGTTGGCAAAGTTGGTTGAAGTTATTTGTATCTGCAAAATATCAATCAATATGATAAACAAAAAAATCAATTAAAGAGAATGAAATCATAATTGGTATTTCAAACTTGTGGTGGGTGTCTTTTTGATGCACTATGGTTCCCCACATCAATGGTGATTCTTTTAACCAAAAGTAGGAATCTTTAAACATTTTAAAATTTTCCACAGATAAAAAAAAAAGTAAAAGTAGAACTTAAATGACACTTGTTTTATAGCATTTGTAGCTATTATCACCTTTACATGAATTATGTAATGGCTTTTAACCCATATTATAACATAACTAGCAAGCACCAGTTAAATTAGAAATTAAACACATATTTACTAATTCATTAGGATTTGAAGATAAAATGGACAATTCGTATTGGGGGAAAAGCCATACCAAAAGTATCACCAAAGTTAGTCACTATCTCTGCACGAATAGATTGTGCACTATCAGCAACACCAATTACTTCAACAAAAGTATTAAGAACAGATGGAGGGTGACCCTTTACAGAAATTTGCTTTTCATCTGTCGATCTCCCAATGAGTCCACCACCATCAGGTCTTACTACCTGAATCACTGTCCGTACTCTTCGGCCCACATAGCTGCGAAGCAGATCACCATTGACAAGGACAGCTGGGTTCGATGTATCCATCTCCTACAAACACTTTAAACAGCAAAAGGTTTTCAAGATCCGATTCAACCACTCAACTTAGAAACCAAATAACTTTCAAGCAGCTAGACGACTAGGTATATAGAGTATAGACCTCAAAGAGAACAGCAGAAACCCCAGATGCATTTTATCGAACATGTGGTGTTCATGCAAATTAAGTTGAGTCATGGTGTAGCATATTTTTCAGGATTATTAAACGACAGAATCACGATTAGTAAAACAGCGGTCCATATCCCGAACCCTACTAAAATGTGAAGTACATAGAGAGAGAAAAGAAAGGGGGTTTCTAAAGTGTTTTCTTGTGAATCACCCGATGAAGCGGCCTATACGCCAAACCCGGTATGTTTCCATTACCAGTATCGACATATAGCAAATTTTGTAGAAAACTAGACATATACTGTTAGCTGATGAAAGCACATAACAAGGATACAATCAAAGAGTTTTACAACACAAGCACACAATCGGACAAAGAAAAATAGAAGACTTCATCACCAACCTGTTGCCGTGAGCTGAGTCTATCAAAGACGATTTTCGGGGAGACGATCGGTGATGCAGAGGCGCAGATTGAACATTCTTTAATTTGGACTGATATTTTTGGAGCCCTAATGCCATAAGAGGCGGTAAAAGTTCCCGCCAACCCGTAACTGGTGTGGGTCGGCTTTCCGAATAAACAGGATCCGATTTGTGTTTTGATAAGATTACAAATTGGGCCTAGCCAAATATAGGTTACGACTTATGGGTAAAGATGCACACCCAGAGTTCATCACCAATGGATATATTTTTAAAGTTATTTGGTTCGGATTATTTGGTTAATTCGATTTGGTTTTTGGTTTGGTATTGATTAAATTTTTATGATTTTGGTTAAACCGAAAAAAACTATTTAACTGTTATATATTTTTATAGTTTATATATAAATTAACATTTTATATTTAAATTGATAGATTATTACTAAAAAATATTTTCATAACTCATTATTTAGTTATTAACTATTATAAATTTATAATTGTTTACATATTGTATTAAAGAGCAACAACTAAATAACCAAATGTCAATTAATCTTCGATCATTTATTTCATCTTCATATATGTCTAAAGTTATATTAAATAATCTATAACTTATGTGGCTAGATCGATTCTTTAAGACAACATATCATAAAAGACTAAATATAATATGTTGTGTATTAGTGTTTTTTAATCATGTGGTAAAACTTCATTAAAAAAAAATCTTTTAATTTAATATTTGTTTTTACATGCAAAATTTTACTTTGTTTAGCCGGTAAACCAAACTGAATAAACCGTAACCGAATTAACCAAAACTGATTAAACTGAATCTTATTTGGTTTGGTTATTATTAGTTTTAAGATGTAAAAAAACCAATAAAACCGAACCGTATAAACCGAAAACCAAAAAAACCGACCGAATAACACCCCTACATGGGCTTATTTAGCACTTTTTTTAAAAAGGTGCCATGTTTCTTTTATTTCTTTCAACAAAAGAAAAAGGCCAATATTCATAAAACACAAAAATCCTACTTATTGTTATATATATATATATATATATATATATATATATATATATATATATATATATATATATATATATATATATATATATATATATATTGATTTTTTTTTTGTTAGTTTATGCTATAAATGTTTAGCAATATTTTTTTACAATTTGATCAACAATTCGTGATACATCTTTTGGCACCAAAATATACAATAACTTAGAAAACAATTAATATTTCCCTGCAATAATACCATTCAATACCTCCTCTATATTTATGCAAAATAAATTCTTTCGTTGAAAAAGGAACACAACCCCAAAATAAAATTGATACATGGAAGTCCAAGCCTGGAGGGGATTTTGTTTTGATAATAAGTCATAAAAGGAACACACACTAAACTTTCACCGTTCCTAGTTCCGGACTTTAAGTAAAGAAAAGAAAAGAAATGGAATGAAAATATGGAGAGAAAAGAAAGCCATGGGAACAAAATAAATAACTTTTTTGGTTCCTAAGTTCCAAGGAAATGGAAGGAAACTTTAAAAAAAATATGTTTCCGAGTTGAAAGAAAAAGAAAAGAAAAAGGGAAAACGACAACATTGCAATTTTACCCTTATTTTTTAAGCAATCATATTAAATACATAATTATATATATATATATATATATATATATATATATATATATATATATATATATATATATATATATATATATATAAATTAACCCATGTAATACATGGGTATATATATATATATATATATATATATATATATATATATATATATAAATTAACTCATGTAATACATGGGTCACACAAGTAGTTATACGACTAACAAAAATTAAATAAATAACAAAAACTAATGACTATATTTATGGTTTTGTTAGACAAATTACGTAACTTTTCATCACAACCTTAGAATTGGGGGTGTAAACGAACCGAGTCGAGCTGAATACTACCAAGCTCGAAGCTCGATTCGACTAAAATACTTGAGCTCAAAACTCGGTTCGAACTCGAGTCGAGCCTTGATTTTAAGCTCGAGCGCTGGATCGTGAAATACTCAACAGTCTCGAGCTCGGTTTGGCTCGGCTCGACTAATATTAAAAAAAAATCAAAATCATTAAATTGAGTAATAAATATTAAACATTCCACATGCAAATGTCCAAACTAAAAAAAAAAAAAAAAAAAAAAAAAAAAAAAAAAAAACTATTAATCACCTAATATCAATATAACATCAACCATATATGTTATAAATGAATAATTATAAATAAATGATGTATATGTTATAAATGAACAATTATAAATAAATAGCATATATGTAAATTGCACTAAGCTCGCGAACTTTATGGTTGAGTATTTTAGTACTCGAGCTCAGCTCGATAAGGTACTCGAGTAGCTCGAGCTCGACTCAATTAAGGTCGAGTCGATTTCGAGTAGTTTTCGAGTCGGACTCGAGTTTTTCGCGAGTTGGCTTGTCTCACTTACACCCCTATGTCATCGTCCATCTTAGCGCACACTAAATCCATCAGCCACCACCTTACGTTTCCTTTTGATATAATTTTATTTTATTATATATATATATATATATGTGTGTGTGTGTGTGTGTGTGTGTAATTATTAGGTTCTTGATACTTTTAGGATACTATGACATAGTAACAACTAATTACAATTCTTATTCTAAAATTTAGCCAACATAACATCTAGAAATTAAGTTATTTTAGAAAATAGCGGAGTTGACAGCGACAACCACCATGGTTGGTCGTCATGGTGGTTCTTCACGGGGTTCTTCTGGCCAAACGAGCTTTGACAGTCGAACAAAAACCACAACACACCCACATGCCTGCGACACACGACTGAAGCACACACACAGCCTCCCTCCGGGTGGTAGATGTTGACTGGATCAGAAAGAGGATTGCACAGGCGGCGTCAAACGAGCTGGGACGTGGCATCGGCGAACCACGATGATACGGAAGAAGAAGGGTGCAACATCCCATTTATTAAGTAAATAAATAAATTAATTAATGAACGAATAGTAGCCCTAAAATAAATAATTATATATCAAAGGACGATCTCGAAGGGCTATTGTCATAATTTTAGAAGTCAGAGGTTAAAAGTGTGAGTTCCGGACTCAGTTTGTAAATATTTATGAGGACATCGGCTATGTGGTAATTATTTGGATTTAATCTGAAAGGAAAAGAGGTGGAAGGACTGAATATGTCATAATTAAGATATTGGGGGCTAAAGAGGTAACATATGGAGCTAAATTGTAAAGATTTTTGAAGATGGGGTTGTTTGGTAATTTATGGGACTTAATTTGTAAGGGATTTCCATGGATACTTCTTAAAGAAATGTGAACATGTTTTAAACCAATAGAATACTTCTTAAAGAAATGTGAACATGTTTTAAACACAATACATATTAAGCAGTGGGTTTGGTTTCTTTGGAACCCGATAGAGGCTCCAACACCACAAGCAAGGTCTCTTTTAAAGGTTTCAAGGGTGACTTGCTCCATTGGTTTAAATTGCTCTGCTTGTAGCTTCTTCACTTCAGAAGCAAATAAATCATCAACTAGAACTATATAATCTATGAAGTCTTCCTATTGGATTTTTAATATATATTAGAAATACACTTTATGAAAGTTTGAATAAACCAAATAAAGATTCAACATATGAATGAGTACAAGGATCAAGAACTAACCTTGATTGAATAACAAAATAATCTCCTTATTTCAAGAAATAGGATGCATTGAGTTCTAAAATTCTAGCATGAAAAGGGAATATAAAACAATCAAGTAAAGTTGTAGCTAACAAAAGCAAACAAAGACATTCGATATATATATATATATATATATATATATATATATATATATATATATATATATATATATATATATATATATATATATATATATATAATTCTAACAAATTAAATATACCCTTGTAACCATTTTAGAAAACAACTTAAATAATCGAATATTAAATTGAATCAAATGTCAGATGTTGCATCAGAAACTCGATTTTTGCATCATAATGACCTGAAGGGTAATCCGAGTAGCTCATCCTTTGTCATAAAAACCAGACGGAAGAATGAGACCAGAAAAGCCAAATATATTAGGAATACTTGTGATGATAATAAACAATGATGTCTAAAACAATGTAAATGATTAAAAAAAACTTAGGCTACAATAAATTTTAAGCAGATATGTTGTGAAAGAAAATGAGATGAAGGAAAAAGAGACCTGACCAGGTTGTGCAACATAAAAAAAATAACATTAACCATGTTAACAAGCATCGATATTTGGCTGGATGTTTAGCATCTTCAATAATAGGAATAACATTGTCCTCTTTTAGCCATATTCACATAGTCTCTACTACTTCTATGTGAAAATTCTTATTTAACTCTTGCTCTAAGAGTCTGTAAAAAATTAAGGTTAAATACACGATATTGTAAAGCCTGAAACCTAATTTGATGATGCCTGATTAATTCAAGATTCATGTATGAACGAATGAAATAAATCTAAAATAAACCTAATTTTTCTCAAAAAAAAAAAAAAAAAAAAAAAGAAAAAAAAAAAGAAAAGAGGAGGCCACTACATAGAGGATGGTACTCTATGAATATATGATACTTATCATAAATATGATAAATTCTATTACAATGAAAGAAAAAAGTTTACAACTTCCAAAAGTAACATTGACAAAAGTTTCCTTTAAAACCATGAGAAAATGGTTGATCGTGAAATTCCATAACACACATTCAACTCAAATACTAAAAATCATATTATCTACACATGTATTTCCTTAAACGCCTTGAAATCGTTAAAACTCAACTATGAAAACCCACGAAACTTTATAAACTAAAAATGAAAACCCAACTCAAAAAACCCATAAATCATTTGATGTATTCGGAAGAACAAAAATGTTGTCATGGTTGATCGTTAGGTTTACCGAGAACAACAACATCATCATCAACATGAAGCAATTGAATCATCTTCCCGAAAAGCTTTAATCGTTGAATCTATAACTTCTGACATTATGATTTAGTTATCGAGATTTACACAACTTAAAACCCTAGCCAATTGATTTCAAATATAGAGAAGATTACATATTGACAAAACTTCAAAAATGATCCTTGTGGTTTTTGAAAATATCAAGTTTAGTCCTTAAGTTCAAAAAACCTCATAGGTGGTCCCTGTGGTTTCAAAACTTTTAACTAATTGTCCTTTTCGCTAACACCGTTAGCATTTAACCGTTAAGTGAAGGGCATTTCAGTCATTTCACAACCGTAAGGACCATTTATGAAGTTTGCCATATTTAAAAAAAAAAAAAAAGGAAAAAAATATAATTATTTAATATTAAAGGGCCCTACATCTCTCTCTCTCTCCCTCTCTCTCTCTCTCTCTTTCTCGTTTTTGGAGAACATATGCATATTCGTCTTCTTTGGGACCCACTAAAAATATCACTAAAAACATCACATATTCATCTCTCTCTCTCTCTCTACACCATTGTTTTTGGAGAACATATGCATCTTCGTCTTCTTTGGAATCCACTAAAAACAGCACACATACAAACACTAAATCATCTTAACCTTCATCCATATCATCTGCATCTTTCAGCCAGATCACTTGAAACCCAAACAAAGATACGCTAAATTGACATCTCGTGTTGGGTTTTTTTTCCCATATATTCAAAACAACTTATTGGCTGATGAGTTTTCCGATTTGAAGTCCTACGAGAAGAACCCAATAAGGAATTAGGTTGTATCATCTCATCCGAAGAGATCTGTAGTGGAGATCAGACACCAAACCTTTCTCTCTTCTTTTCCTGCGAGTTGTTGGCCAGAAAAAATGGCTGTCGGAGTTGGACCAGGAACCATCTTCTAGATTGGGATTCAGGGGAGAAAAAAATGAGTTGCAGAAAATGGAAATCAGTTATCAGTTTCTGTCTGTTTCTTCATGTTTCTTTTTTCTTTTCTTAAACTGCTAAAATATATCAGCTTCCTTGGAATGAAGATGGATTTACTAGAGAAAATCCATCGAATTTGGAGCATCACCGTAATGAATATGGATTCACCTGAATCAGCTTCACTGGACGAGTTCTCAGATTCTTCACTCATGTACAAACCAAAAACCTGATACAACGAGTTTTGATTCCCAGATTTAAACAAATCGATTTCGATTGTATGTTCAATTGTTCATAGATGAACACGATGGACACAAATAGACCTGCAAATTAAATTTTATTTATTTATTTTAAAAAAAGTAATAAAAAACCTCATAAATGGTCCCTGGGTAGTGAAATGACAAAAATACCCCTTACTTAACGGCCAAAAGCTAACGGAGTTCGCGAAAATGACCATTTGTTAAAAGTTTTGAAACCACAGGGACCAACTTAGAGGTTTTTTAAACTTAGAGACTAAACTTGATATTTTCGAAAACCACAGGGACCATTTTTGAGGTTTTGTCTTACATATTTCTTGCATGTTACATCATTCTCAAATGGAATTTGGAATTGAAACAAAAAAAAAAATCCCTAATTATTTGGGATACATATCAACCAGTTACTTTCGATTTGAAATGGAATCAACTAAATCCCTGATTATATGAATGTGATTTAATGTCATGAGATTGTAACAGATCAGAGTGGTCAAATTGTAATTATACTTTGTAACCGGGAGATGCCTAGCAAATGCCACACGGCATAAAGGTACTCTTTTATTATAGCAAGGGATTCAAAAAATACAACAACAATAAAATCAAAATCTATCATAATATAATCCTCCGTATAATTGAATGTGCTAAAAATTGATCCTTATGAAATCCCCAAAATATATAATGGTAAGTCGCTTTTCACAAATCCTTATTCAAAGTCCGCAATAAAAATAGGATACAATATATCAAAATATATATATATATATATATATATATATATATATATATATATATATATATATATATATATATATATATATGCCACTTTTCATTGCAATGCTACTGCTTAAAACAAAATATTGGTGGGCATATAAAATTGTCCTTTAATGTCACAACTCTTAAAACAACTAAACTTGTAATTAGTTACTTTAAAAAAATAAAAATATTTTTGGCTCGGTGATGCATCGGATGCTTTTTCGGTTTTTTCGACTTGTTCTATTATTGATTGTAGTATACGTGATGTAAGTGGTACGGAGACCAGGTGGAATGATTGGGTTCCTATCAAATTTAACATTTTCATTTTGAGGATCAGAATTGGTAGCATCCTGACTAGGGAGAGATTGTCTATTCGAGGGTTGGAGTTGCATTCGATAATATAATCCTCCGTATAATTGAATGTGCTAAAAAATGATCCTTATGAAATCCCCAAAATATATAATCGTAAGCCGCTTTTCACAAATCCTTATTCAAAGTCAACAATAAAAATAGGATAATATATATATATATATATATATATATATATATATATATATATATATATATATATATATATATATATATATATATATATATATATATATATATATATGCGCCACTTTTCATTGCAGTGCTACACTGCTACTTAAACAAAATATTGGTGGGCATATAAAATTGTCCTTTAATGTCACAACTCTTAAAACAACTAAACTTGTAATTAGTTACTTTAAAAAAAATAAAAATATTTTTGGCTCGGTGGTGCATCGGATGCTTTTTCGGTTTCTTCGACTTGTTCTATTATTGATTGTAGTATACGTGATGTAAGTGGTACAGAGACCAGGTGGAATGATTGGGTTCCTATCAAATTTAACATTTTCATTTGGAGGATCATAATTGGTAGCATCCTGACTAGGGAGAGATTGTCTATTCGAGGGTTGGAGTTGCATTCGATTATGTGTCTGATTTGTCTTAATGATGTGGAGACTATTGATCATCTTTTTGTAGGGTGTAGGGAACTCACTAATATATGGAGTAGGATTGCTATTTGGTGGGCCTCCTGATCGGTCTTCTATTACGGATCTCATCTCTTGGTCTGATTATGTTCAGTTGTGTGGTAATCAACGAAAAGCTTTTGAAGCAGTGGTGTTTTCGGCCTTTTAGTGCTAGTGGAATTTCATAAATTCCTTTATTTTTGGAACGTCTTCTATTAGGAAATCTTTTATTTTTGATGAGGTTGTTGAGCGGGGTTTTTTCTTTTGAATTCCAATATGTGTAGTAAAGCTAAGCTTAAATGGATTGATTGGCTTCACAATCATGCTTTAACTTCTATTTTGTTGTAACGTGTTTTCCCTAGCCCTTTGCTAGCTTTAATAAAATCTTCCACCATTCTAAAAAAAATGAAAAATACATTTTATTCATAAAAATGCCCAAAAAAATCTTCAAATCTTTAATAACACCGTACACATAATCTACTAGCATTGTGTTACAATTTAAAATGGAGCAAATATAGTTTATTATTATAAATTTTCATGAAACCAAAATTTGATAATACAATGAAACTATTATCATACAAGCTAACAATGTGACTATGTTAAAATAACCAATTTGATAAAGCATATCCACTCAAAACTTGCATAAAATTCGATATATACACATATGTTGGAGAAATAGTGTCTCTGTCTCCATTGCATGCATTGTGGGAAAAAAATATCCTTATCTTTATTAATAAAGTTATCTTTGTCTTTAAAAAATCAACAAGAATTTCTAAAATCATACTTTAAATTTATTTAACTTATTCATTTCGATCAAATTAAATATTAAACAAAATTGTTGTAGGTAATCGTATCAAAGCTGAAAAAGCAACAAAAGCATAAAATATCTGTGTTACCTATAATGAAGTTGGGTAATGACCAATAGACTAACGAACATGAAAGGAGAGATTATGTTGTTATGTGATATATAGGTAAAAAAGCATGAAAAGTCTATTCAAAGTCAGAAAATGGGCAAAACACATCCTTACTCTTGCAATTTACGGTCACTAAACACGAGATCATGTGTTAATAATGCTATAATCACACAAGTCACATGAAAATAAAAATAAAAAATAAACATGGACTTTGAGAAATCATAGCCTAAAGGAAAAACGGAAAATTCATGCATATTTTGTGCATAGGCAACAACAGAAGAAACGCATGTAATATACATGTATGTTTAATTTGAAAACTAGACCTTAAACCAAAAAATAATTTCTAAAAATAGATTCGAGTAAGCTCTGATACAAATTGTTGGTTATTTTAATATAACCAAAACATAAACACGGAAGCATAAACATTAGTTATTTATCGAGGATCTGGTTACAAGAAAATGTAAACAACACGAACGATTACATAATTGCTTTATTGGGATTTTCGGATCTGATAGCTAGGGTTGGTTTTCTAGTTGATCTAAAAAACTCTCTTTAAAATCCCTACTAGAGACACCCACAAATTTTAACGTGTATTTTGTATTTCTTAGTATGCTCCTCATCACATAAATATATAAATGGATATATACCCTAGTATGAGATTCTGGACGAAATATATAGGATTTTGAGTCAAATTGGGAAGTTAAGCCACAAAGGTAAATAAATATTCTATAAAATCGGTCCATCAATAAATTTATATTCTTACCATAATAACTATTTATTTAAATGATAACAATATATGTACATTAATGAAATGGTCCCAAAATTATCTAACATAAACTCCATTAAACCCTCATATCCGCAACTCCCTCTTACAACACATTTAATACAATTGACGACTACACTAGAAAAATCATGGAGTGCTGGGAGGTCAATCTAAACCCTCCATGTCGGAAACCAACCTGTAACCCATTTTAGGATCTAGACATCATCAACAAAAAAAATGGTAGAAAACTGATTTTTGAGACACGAAGCACAAAAATAAGACTATGAGATGGAGCATACAAATTGGTGGGGGGGGGGGGGGGGGAAGATAACCATGTGTATGACCGTACGATTCGTTTTCTCTCTAACCCCCATGATCTCTATATTTTGTGATCAAACTCACTCAGGTGCTCCTCTACTTGCTGGAACCGCCGACTTATCATCTTTTCAATATTTGCCAAAGTAACCTATTCCCTTTGAGGAAATGATACACAAAATGAAACCACAATTTCCATTTTTATTATTCGCCTTCATTTGTAAAAGAGATTGAAACTTCATATGTTGTATTTTGGTGACGAAGGATGTGGTTTTATGTATGTGTGTGTGTTTGTTTATTTTGAGTTGTAGTTATGTATAGTTTTTTTATGGGGAAGAACATGGTTTGGGAAAATGGTGAATATAGTCCTTTTTTAGAACCCTAAATTCCAAGCACTAGCTACAAATCTCACTATGAAACTCATACTCCTTCCCTTTGATTGATTGAAGGTTTCTTGCAATTTGGAAAAGAGATAAAGAAGTCTAGGAATGGACACATAAAACCTGCCATATATCATTGAGAAGGGGGGGGGGGGGGGGGGGGGAGTATGAGTGGGGGTTTAATTAGGCCCGTTTTTTATTTTTCTAACTAGAAAGGTTACCCCCGCTACGCGGGACTAAAAGTTTTCAATGTTGTTTCCGAATCAATAAATATGACAAACGTAGAAAGTGCAAGAATGAAAAGCGCGGGCTTTGCCCCGAAACGTTTTTTTTTTCATGTTTTTATGAAAAAAATGTAAAAGTTTTGGCTGCAATGATCAGAAGTGTAAAAATGGCTAAAGAATTAAGGAGTATGAATTAGCAAATTTTTAGAAATTGGATCAAAGTTGTCAAACCGTTAAAGTTTTGTGGTCAAACTTTAAATATTAAATAGTTCCTAAATGTGTAAAAATATTGATTGTAAGGACCAAAAGTGTCAAAATAAGTAAAAAATAAGGAGTAAAGTGCAGTGACCAATTCTACCAAAAAAAATGGTAAGTTTACTATTCTTTTTGTTGAGAACTTTAATATATATATATATATATATATATATATATATATATATATAATAATAATAATAATAATTTAAATATTAGTAAAATATAAAAAATACAAAAATGAATTAACATGGTAAAATAATTTTTGCAGGTTTTTTAAGACCAAAATCACAAAATTTTCTAATTTTGAACCTTTCATGCAAGTTGAAAACTTTTTTTTGACCATATCCATAGTTTTTTGCAAACCACAATGACTAATTTTTGCAGTTTTATCTAAAAAATGAAAAGTTACAGTCTTTTTTTAAGAACCGATTAGATTAAAATCGAACCGTAGATTAAAAATAGAAATATACATTTGTAAAAAGTTGAAATCATTTTTTTTAGGTTTTTCTAAGAAAACCAGAACTGAACCTGTTTTTTCTAATGCGATTTCATTTTCAAAAAAATCAAAAACTTTAAACAGCTTATAATGAAAAGTGGTATTTGTGCATCTCTACATACATGATATACATATATTTCAATTTTTTTTTAATAATGAGTTCTTAAAATGAAAAAAATTATATATACGACTCTAGATTTGGCGAAGGGACTAACTAGAGCGTTAGGTAGGAAAGAGTGGAGGCGGGTTAGCCTCTGGGTTGGTGTGGCGTGGCTTTACTGGTGCCATTACAGCTCCATTATGGCTGACACCAACAATTTTAAAGTCGATGTAGCATCATAAGCTTAGCATACCTCTCTCTCTCTCTCTCTCTCTCTCTCTCTCTCTCTCTCTCTCTCTCTCTCTCTCTCTCTCTCTCTCAAACACCAATCTACTAATGGGTTATTAACTTTGGGATCAAAAAAACAAATGTTTCTTAATTGCAAAGAGTCTAACGCCGTAAACATACGTCAATGTACAACAAACAATTGCACAACATAACTTATTGTAATCATCGTTTTTATGATTTTATTATTGGGTTGGGCTTTTTGTTATTTTTTTTAGATTTTAATTATCATTTTTAGGATTTTCATTTTATTAATGAAATGTTATTTTAAATTTTACTTTTATTTATAGCTAGTTTTGTATATTTGTGTATTTTTTTAAAAGAATACTTTTGTGTTTAGGGTTGGAAAATATCAAAGTAAGAGGATAGTGGGCCTATATAACATCAAGGTTGGGAGGGTCAAATGATATGGAAACTCTTGATTTACATACTTACCACCATGATTTGATTGTATGGATTAAACAATCTTTCCAAATTGCTTTTCTACTTCATGTTAGAAAACATTGAACATTTCAAAGGCTTTATGTTTATGTCTAATAAGATAAACATAATCATATATATCAAAATCATTAGTAAATCCAATGAAGTGGATGTGACCATCTCTAATGGAATTCTTGAAAGGACCATACATGTTTGTATGTATAGTATTATAGATCGTAACAGGTCTTTAGCTCTTTCTCTAATACCAAAGTAAAGAGCCTTGGATATCATCCTACGTAAACATGATTCACATAAATCAATTGACTCTAAGCCAGTTAATTCCAAAGTTCCTTATGATTAGAGTTTTGTTATGCGCTTCTTGTTAATGCTAAGGAGACAACAATTCCATAGATTAATTTGATTCAGCTTTAACTTAGATGTGAACATTCAATACATATAGTGTCTTGTCATTTGAAACTTTGACTGTACATATCAAGTTCATAAATGCCATTTTGTGGAATGACACTAAAATAAACACATTGTTTTCATAAACTAAAATATCAA
Source organism: Lactuca saligna (assembly GCF_052625555.1). Classification (NCBI taxonomy): domain Eukaryota; kingdom Viridiplantae; phylum Streptophyta; class Magnoliopsida; order Asterales; family Asteraceae; genus Lactuca; species Lactuca saligna. Next base: position 88,339,230 of record NC_136424.1, on the reverse strand, counting down.
AATCATTAAACATAGGTTCATAACCAATATATCTCGAAATGGAAACTGATATATTTCATGCACTAGTGGTCATAGCATAATGACAATCACCTTATGTGAGAACAAGATCATACGATAATTTTAGCTCATGGCTTCTGATTGCTTCAACATTAACTCTTGTATTGTTGCCAATGAATAAGTCTAAATCATCTTTTATCTAGCTTCACGCTTCTTCTTAATCCATGCACATTGTTACAAACATGAGTTTCATGGCATTTGTTTAACACCTAATAATCACTTGAAAAAGCATATAGTTCTATTGCATAGACTGGTAAAAATACAACTAACTTGTTTAACGATCAAATTGTATTATCTTTCAGCTTGAGGAGATACTTATGATAATTTCTCTTTGGGTGTATAGTTTTTCCAAAATGGAAGCACTTGGCATCCTTTGATGGGATAGCTTGATTTTTCTTCGGTCAACAAACAATTATGTTAATGTATAAGATGGTCCCTATGGATGTTAACACAATGCGATTTAGGTCCGGTGCTCTTATACCATGAAAATATATGTGCAGTCCAAGATTCTCTCTCCAAAAATGACATTGTATAGAAAATGAAAACCCTAACATATGCAGTTATTTATAAGACTGTGTCACGCCGATGTGAGATACACTAACAAATTGCTTGTCCTTTTACTTCGAATAGAATATATTCCTACTTTCGACGAGAGCCTCTTGTTCATAAGTATACATCTGATACTGCTCTAGATTGGGGTTCTCCCACTCATTATTGATCTCCTTTGCAACCTCTTGTGAACTTTTCTTTCAACTAACATGTCTCACACAAGTGGAAGTGTTATTATATAAGTATTAAAATATACACCAAATATTTGAACTTTAAATTGGAGTGGTAACACTTAAAAGAGTTACGTCAAACACGTATTTTTGCAATATGATAAATATTTATGCTTTAAAAGTTGTATCTATCTTGATGTGATTTTTTGCGTCTCATGTATTTTTGTTGTGTTGTGTCATCGATTGACACCCGTAGGGTCAAGTCAACCGGTTTGGTTTATGGATTTTGACAATTTTCATGTGGATATAAATGATAACTTCATGGTTAAGTGTTAATAAAAATTAATGAAGGTTAATTCTACATTAATCTTGGAGGTTTTATGTGTTTTTCACAATTCTAATGTTTTGTGTGTATATGTGTGTTATAACATGTGCACTATGACTATTTAGTAAATAGAATACAGACGTAGCATGTTGTAGCAGTTTGTACTCTAGAAAATTTCATGAATGTAACTTCATTAAACATATATGTCAAAATTGTTCCTACATTTAATACATATTATTAATGTTCTAAAAAGCGGTGCATCATGGCTCCAATCCAATAATAGTAATATAAAATTTTATTAATTATATACAAAATCATCGTCTTAAGTCACGCTTTACAAACGATATGACTCGTCACGACTCAAAAAAGCTTGAGCTTTGATATTGCAGCCAAGTTACACCTTATGTTATTTAGAACCTTGCATATTATGTAACAAACTATCTCTTTAACATTCATTTTTTTCTGTATTTTGAAAATTCACTTGGATATAAAACAATCCATATGTAATCCATATGTCTTCTATAAACTACAAATGGTATGACTTATTAAAAAATTAAGTGTGAGAGACGTATACGGTATGGATTAATTAATTATATATATATATATATATATATATATATAATTTTTTTAAAGTATAATTTTTAAATAAATACAAACAAAATTAAACAAATAAACAATTTAATAACTGCTAATAAAAAAATTGTTACATTTTAATAAGAATTGCAACTATCAACCGTCAAAAAGACAAATAATAATTGTTTGGTTACGACCCTCTATTTGGTTTGACTTGATTGTCTCGTATTTAAATAAAAAAAAGAAACAAAAACAAATAGATAAACACAATTGGTATAGATATGTATAATTTAATTAATCATATTAAATCTTGCAAAAGATTTTGGGAGTTAACATTTTTTTGATCGGTTGATTTTTTTTCCTTTCGTTCTAAAGTGACTATTTCACATTATTAAATTGTTTAATTTAAAAAAGAAATGATGAAGCTAAAAAAAAAAGTAAATCAACTAAAAGTCAATAATTCTTCCTTGAAAATAATTTTACCACTTATCATCTTTTTATGTATTATATCACATGTTATTTTATCCTTTTATGTATTATATCATATGTTATTTTATGGTAATTTTAGATTAAATTATATATATATATATATATATATATATATATATATATATATATATATATATATATATATATATGTATATGTATGTATCGAGTTTTTTTATTTTATAAAATTTTATATAACATTTAAATGTAATAAATGCAATAATAAATGTATATCCAATTCATTAATACTCCTTATAATTTCTAAATTGAATCCAATTATTTTAGTTGTTTATTTATTTAAATTATTAGTTTAAGTCTAAAAGATAAATAAACATTTCAATTTTAATAATTAAATATTTTCTTTTTTCTTATAAATTTAAATTTTCTAAATTTTTAGATTTTCATATTTTTTTAAAAAAATTATATAATATATGAGTTTCACAATTAGTGTATCGTTAAATTAATCGCTTTCAAAACTATAACATCGTGAAACATAGTATTATTTTGGTGCTTAAAAGGTTAACAACTTTTGTCAATGTCATTATTAACACGTTTACAAAAATATGTCAATCTCAACATTACAGTAAATTTAAAAAAAAAAAAAAAAGATGTGACTTAAAAATTAAACTAATAAAGCTTAAAAAATGTTAATAAAAGAAAGAATAAAAATGGAATTCTATAACAAAAATAAATAAAATACACAGCTAATTACACAAATAGCTAATTACACAAATAACTAAAGAATTCGTTTGTTGTCATTGTTAAAGAACAAAAAAAAAATGATATTCTTTTTGTTATACAAAAAGGCTTAGCGGCGCAGCTTGTTGTCCGTTTGTCATCTCACTTGTTGTACGATGATAATTAAATTTATTGCTAAAAAAAATTAATATATTAGGTTGTCTATGAAATGAATTTCTTTCGAATACTTATGTAAAGATTTATTAATTTTTTTTCCTTAACTATTGTTAAATGTTTAGAAAAAAAAATGATTGTATTATTCAAGTTTTATCAATATCATTTTAATATTGAATACATATTGTTAATTGTTATTGTTTACGGATCGAAACATTTGTTTTGACAATTTTCAATTCTTATGTTTTGTGATGATTGTCGGATAACACATGCATTGCCCAAAACATTTTGTGTTTAATAAAAAAAAAAATCACCGATGTGAATAAACAAATAATATATACCATCATATAATCGTTATGAAAAAAGAATAAATAAATCATTAAGTAAATATACATACAAAGATGAAAAAATAATAAGATTACCCAAGAAATAACATAGTTTTGCAAATCCATATACCACACCATCTCTTTCCCTCTTAAAATAACAAGAGTAAATTATACGAATGATCCCTGTGATTTAGGGTAATTTGCGTATTTGGTTCCAAACTTATTTTTCAAACTCGAAAGGCCCTTACTTTTAGTTTTTGTTATACGATTGGTCTCTATCTTACCTAAAAAGATTCTTTTTCCATTAATTTTTAATTTATTTAAATAAACACACTCCTAACCTGAAACATCCAAAAAATACAACCTAAAAATTTTTGTTTTAATATTACCAAAAACCATTTTATCAAATATTATATAATAAAACCATGAATCAAATGTCTCAAAATGCCATAGAAAATGTATCAATTCAAAACTGAAGTAAATATCATATCAAAATATTTGAGCAAAACTCCCAGGAATAAACTGCAGCTATGGTGTGTGTCATGCCATCAACCCGAGCTCTTTCCCTTGCTAGTGGAAGTACCTGAAACCAAAACTGAAACTGTAAGCATAAAGCTTAGTGAGCTCCTCCAGACTACCACATACCATTTATCAATATAATAAACACATACAACAATTACTGGGCCCCGCCCGGCATCGGACCAAATTCTGGAGGAAACTGGATATAACATATCAAGAACATATAGCATAATCACATACTGTATTGGCTTGCCTGGTATACTACACATAGCAACACATGCTTGAATCATGAAGACATCAAGCATACATACTACTGCTATCTAGACGGGCCGACATTGTGGCCGTAGACCCGTTCTTACTGGAAGAGAACTCACCTCGGAGAAAACTGACTGCTAAAAACCTATGTGAAAGATCTCTGACTGTTGTCCCGGCTGCTCTCCGACTATCATGATAAATCAAACACTAGATCAGCTACTGATAAATACCTTCAGGGTAAAATGACTATTTTACCCCTGGTCAAACTCAACTTTCAGTTGACCGGACTCGCCGAGTCGGGGCGTAGACTCGCCGAGTCCCTCCCTCACTAGATCTGAATTCTAACTCACCGAGTCCATTCCCACTCACTGATTCACCCTAAACTCTCAAATCGGGGAATAACGGGGACTCGCGACTCGACTCGTTGAGTCTAAAGAACAGCTCGTTGAGTCCCAAGCATGCCATTACTATACAGTCGATTTTGCTTGATTCAAGTGCATCAAATACATAGATCTGGGTTCCTAGGACTGATTTCACACGTAAAGTTCTAACTTTACGTTCATGCATGCACATAAGAAGCTAAAAGAGGAGATCTAGGTTTGGAATGGATGTTTAGCTCAATAAAGGTGGCAACCTTGAGCTCAAGGAGTCTATAAATGCTTAGATCTGAAACCCATTCATCTTAACTTCCCATAAAACAACCTCAATGTTTAGAAAATGGCAAAGGAAGCAACACTAGCAAGCTTTTAAGAAGATCTATATGATGACAAGCCAAAATTCGAGCTTTATACCTTAATGGAGGCTGGAATGACACAAGAAACTCAGATCTCATTTGCTCCTCTTGAGAACCTCTATTCTCTCTTCTTCTTCTAACTTCAAAATGCACCAAAAATCCTTCACAAGATGAGAAATACTCCAAAAAGCTTAAAGGGAGGCTAGGGTTTGGTAGGGGACGCTCTAAGGGTGATGAATGTTGGTTTGCGGCGCATAAATGTGTCTAAATAGGGTGCAGATCCTTGAAATCAGGGATTCATCCAGACAGGCAGACTTGTCGAGTCCTAACATATGGACTCGTCGAGTGGGCAACTTAAATCGCGTGATCATCCCGTCTCTACTCGACGAGTCGGGCTACAGACTCGTCGAGTACCCCTTAAGAAGTGAAAATGCTTATTTAAATTACATACCAGAAATAGGGTGTTACAACTCTCCCCCATTTAGCTTAGACTTCTTCCTCGTAGTATGTTGTGGCTGAAACTGAAAATAACTTTGGGTAATGCTCACTCATCTCCTCCTCGGTCTCCCACGTCCACTCTGAACCCTTTTGGTGCTGCCACTGCACCTTCACTAACTGAACCACCATGTTCCTCAAGGTCTTCGTCTTTCGATATAGGATCGCAACTGGTCTCTCGATATAATTCAGGCTGCTATCAATCTGAATATCCTCCAAGGGTACAACTGCTGACTCGTCCACCAAACACTTCCTCAACTGAGAAACTTGGAAAGTGTTGGGGATATGGATGATCTCTGCTGGGAGATCCAATCGGTAAGAAACCCGACCTACCCGGGCCAAAACCCTAAAGGGACCAATAAACCTGGGGCCCAGCTTGCCCCGCTTCCGAAACTTGATGACACCCTTCTAGGGTGATACCTTCAGGAGGACCATATCGCCCACCTGAAACTCCAAATCCGAACACCTCCTGTCGGCGTAACTCTTCTGCCGACTCTGCGCAGTCTGCAGTCCGCTACGAACCTACTGGATCAACTCTGTGGTCTTGAGCACCACCTCGGTGCTCCCGATGACTCACTGACCGACCTCTCCCCAACAAATTGAGGTCCTACACTTCCTCCCGTAGAGCATCTCGAAAGGAGGACAGTCAATACTAACGTGGTAACTATTGTTATACGAAAACTCCGCCAATGAAAGATATGTATCCCAACTTCCCCCAAAATCTAGGACACATGCCCAAAGCATGTCCTTGAGAGTCTGAATCATCCTCTCACCCTGCCCGTCCGTCTGAGGGTGGAAAGCAGTGCTAAAATGAAGACGAGTCCCCATCTCATCATGAAACCGCTTCCAGAACCTGGAAGTGAACCGGACGTCTCGATCTGATACTACTGATACAAGCACTCTATGTCGTGCTACTATCTCGCACAAATAAATATCGACTAGCTTCTCAACCGATATACTCTCCTGGATCGGTATGAAATGCGCATTCTTGGTCAGCCGATCCACCACAACCCACATTGAATCAACTCCACGTGCGGTCCTGGGAAGCTTAGTGATGAAATCCATCGTGATATCCTACCATTTCCACACATGAATGTCTAATGGTTGCATCTTGCCGTGAGGCCTCTATTGCTCCGCCTTGACCTTCCTGCAGGTCAGGCATCTCTCCACGTACCAGGCTACGTACCGCTTCATGCAGGGCCACCAATAATCGGGTCGAAGATCTCTATACATCTTCATCGCCCCTGGGTGGATGGAGAAACGAGACTTATGAGCCTCGTCCATCAACACCTGACGTACTCTGCCCCAGTACGACACCCATACTCTCCAATGAAGGGTCAACAATCCTCGACTGTCATAATCACAGGTTGCCACTCGACCCACAATCCTCTCACATTTCTGTCTCTCCACATTCAGACCCTCAACATGTGCTTCCTTAATTCGCTCCAACAAGGGAGTAATCACAATCATCCTCAAACAAATTGTTGGGTTATGAGCATTCTAACACTCCTAAGTGTACATGCAACCCTAAATACCTTGGATCTATGTTTTCTCTATTATACATGCAAATATGAACATCCAAGGTATTATCCTAATCTAGCATACAAAATAATGGATATAACAAAATAGAATACATACCTCTTTGATAGTGCTTGTCTTCATGAAGCTTGAGTGCTTAGTGCCCCAAGTGTGACACCTCAAATGGTTCACACAACACCATAAGCACTTGGAATAACTTAGAGAGAAATTAGAACACTTCATGAAATCGTCTAGCCCTCATACATACACATAGTGTAGTAACGATTTCTTGAGCCATGGGTTTCTTTTATATGGTGGCTATTAGGGTTACACCATGTAACTCATGACTTTACCCATTCCTTATGCTCCATGGATTTTAACCTCCATGGAGTATCCATGGGTCACCCCATGGACTTAGTTCAACATAAGGAATCTTGGATCACAAGCCCACATATATAAGAATGAATGATTTACACAATCAACCCATATATTTAATTAGTCTTCTTTTGATCACTTAATTAATTCTTGATCAATACTAATTAAATAATCTCATTATTCTTATTATTAATATACTAGAACTTATAATATATTAATAACCGTAAGTGTCTTATTTCTCTCATTATAGTCTATCCACGTGCATGATGCCATGCAACCCAAATGGACCATGCCGGGTCGGGTCAAGTCTTACCAATTGTAGTTATGGACTTAGACATTAATCCAACAGTCTCCCACTTGGATAAGTCTAAAACTATTATTGCGTATGACTTCAGGAACCAACTAGCAATCGTAGCTCTCAAAAGCTTCTGTCGAACTCTAACCTTGTAGATGAACTCTGATCTTTGTCAACGACTTGTCCATTAGATAAGGGATCATATATTCCTCCATTCTAGATATCATATGGACTGAGACATGGATTATAATCATTCTCTCTGTCCATTTGTTGTTTCCCGATTTCCCATTTATGACGACTGACTAATTGAACAAATCAAATCAGTCCTGGCCCGGCCGAGCACTTCCATTTGTCATCATCAAATCATCGAGGGGCCCACAGATATCGCTTTTATCTCGAAGGTAAAAGGAATGGATAAACTTCGACTCATATGGCTTGTTCTACTACTTGTTGAATCATACACAAAGACACGTTTTATAACATCGAGTTACCAATGCGTTTCGTGTAATCAATGTACTATCAACTCATAGTAACAACTCATATCTCTAGGTTTGAAGAATATAAGATATTATCGTCTCATGATCACTCGTGATAAAATCCATGAAGTGATTCCAATGAGCGCGGGTTGAATCCAATACTCAGAACTTATGAGCACTCATGAGTGTTGTAGCCCTTTGTCCAACAACTTAGACCTCTACAAGCCAACCCATGACAGTCTTAATTCATATCTACTTCCAACATATGACCGACTGTGGATGGTTTGAATAACTTAGTCATTCCGGAAGAATAACCTAGTTTATTCGGGAAGTCAAAACATGCAAAGTGAAACACAATAATAATTGAATCCAATATGGTCTCAGAACTTATGAATATAAATAAAACACTTTTTATTTATCACCATATGATTACACATTATTCATTGTATATTGTTTCAGCTATCAACATTATTCTTGAATTTAAAACAATAGTTGTCCCATGCTCCAAGCATGTACACTATGTTTTCTAAACACTAGTCATGCCATACACCAAGTATGCATACTATGTTTGTCTATGATCTTTATTTTGTGAACTAGATCAAATGAACATAACTTCAATGATTCTCTTTTCACACTCCCAAATCCTTACTGCAAATGCAAGAATTCCAAATTCATGTCATTTACTGAAATCTGTTAGATTCTAAACTTATATGCATCGATCCTCTTGTAATGATTATGCACAAAGTCAGAAAGACTTAACAACAATCATTACAGAGCATTCCAAAGGAGATCAAGTCCTTGGAACCATCCTTCTTGCATTAAGTTTCCTTAATCTTACACAGATTGAAAATTCTAACTTTGAAACATTTCCAGATTCCATTTCGACTATCACTTCTGAACAAGAGTTGCCTCCTTACAGATTATGTCAATATGGTCCTTCCAGAATTATCACTATACTTCTAACTGTCCTTGAGCAACCAATCTTTGGTAAACCTTAGATTGTCATCGACAATTGTTTAATCCTTTTAGTCATATCCAGTTCTAAACCTTTTCCCTTCTTAATGCCCCAGGCATTTGGAAATTTTTAGAAAGGATAAATATAGCACATGTAATCGATCCTATATCCGAAGCATATGGGACACGATTCATGATGTCTCACATAAAGACTAAACCAGTCTTTTGCTATAACATTTCCATTTCAATTTGCCAAGTTCTCATAATTCAGATTATGAAAAGGGATGCCGTAATCATAATCGAATTTAAGAACGCAAATAATGGACCCATATACAGAATTTCCTTATGTTGAGCCATTCCAACATGAAATTCATATATATCCTTGACTAAATGATTAAAACCTCACGATCTAAGCTTATAGATTTGAGATGAAGTATAATTTCCTCTCCCTTAATTATAGCAAAACAACTTTTTCACAGTTGAAACCTTTTGTTTTTCCTATAATTAACATTGCTAACTTGCAATACTTATCATAATTATCATGCTCCCACTAACATGATGATTATTAGCATAACACTTATGCCCCCACTAGCTTTGACATGTACTCAGAAAGCTTGACTTCTAGAAATCAATACTTTATTGACTTTCTGACCAAAGTTCAGATTTCTGATACTAGATTGTTTTGATAAGACTTTATCAAAAACATACACCTTCCTTAGATAGCTTATGGGTGTGTCAAAACAATTTTAAGAACTATGAAAAGGGATGCCGTAATCATAGTCTTGATCGTTTTGACCTTTGCCATTTCTCACAAGTCCAAGTTAGTGTGCCGGTAAACCACACATGCTCCACTAACGACTTTGAGAATGCAAACATCACAATTGCTATCTAGCTAAAATCTACTTAGTGAAAGTGTTTCCTCACCATCATTTTCATGAATCGGAGAGAAACTTTATGACACTTAGATTTAATGGTGTATGAGTTCCTACCCATATGAATTTGTCAAAACCATAATCACACGACAAGGATAATGACAAATCCAAAACCATATGGATTGAACTCAATCTTAATTTCTTGCCACCTGGCAGCTCAAGGGCCTACCATTGCTTCCAAGTTGTTGTGCAACACATTGAGAACTCTAAGAACTCATATGCAAAGCCAACTTTAACTAGAATGGGCACAGAATATGTCAACACGATAGGTTATAAACCTCAAGTCGTGTGCTAGTGAAGAACTTTAGGTTTTATTCTTGATTAGTTCTTGAGACTTTCAAGACCTTTAAGACTCCCACTGTCCTCTTGACCTATAAGACTCCCTTGTCAAACATCCAAGAGATAGTGTGGATTCTAATCAAGACAAACACTTCACACAATTGGCCTAAGTTGGTCTTTGTTTTATCCAAAACATCACAACTTACCAATTTCAAATGTACAAGAGTAGAAAACTTTTACTCTTACATTTGACACGTGTTTTAAACCTTCTTAAAGACATGTCACTCAAATTACAATCTTGGAGTATGACTCTAAGACTTGTATTGGAACGAAGTATGACTCATCTTCTTGATTTAACCATTTCAACAATTCAAGATCCCTTCTTCTTAGTCATAAGAATGAACTAAGACTTCCTTAGAGAACTAATTTTGATATGGTTTCTTAATCATTAAGATGATCACAAAAATGATACTAAAGTACTCTCCCATCTTTTCAGATTTGAGAAACTTTTATCCTTCTACCTAATTTGATTCTTCTTATTCGCTCTGCCTTACATTGGAACCTTTTCCAATGTCTCAGAGTTACACTTAAGCTTGTAAGTATAATCATATTTACTGAGCTTTAGTAAACTATGACGAATAGTCTTATTAATCTTTTGTGGTGGACTTAATCAGTGCACATGACTATGTACTCGATCCCTTAGTCCATTACTTGACTCACACATCCATGTGAACAAGTAATTAGTCTTAATTTTTCCAATACTTGAAAGTTCTCATTCATCATGCTATACAACTTGCATGATTCCAAGTCCCGGTCCAATTGAGACTTGGGTGATGAGAATGTTTCCTTTATTTGATAAATTTAGACATTACCACAAATGAAAGAATCAATTTCATACTTCCACTCTTGCTATTAATGGAATCATATAAGCAACAATTTTTTTCTCAAATGCCATTGTAAGGATATTTTAAAATAAATAAAATCAAAAATTTTCTTTTATTTTAAAACTATGTGGAAAACTTATCCTTACAATCCATATGAAAACTTGTTGCTATCTATTCCTAAGCAATACCTCATAACTCCTAAGAAGTAGCTCAAGAATCCGATCTTCAAACTACGCGATAGAAATCCATCTATGCGATCAGATTCAACATATTCTTTCTTTAAGTTCCTTTACTTTTCTTTGATTCTTAAAACATCACCATGTGACCCAGTCACATTATGTATAAGGAATCTCAGAATAGAAACTTAACAAAGTTAGAGTAGTGGACTTTTACCTGAAGTAGAGTCAATCTTATTGACTTTAACATCCTTAGGTAAATTTGGCAGCTTCGCAACTAATGACCCTTTCTTTGGCAAATTAAACATATGGACCCTTTGATAATGGTACACGGGACTATCACAGACTTAGCTTTTCTCTTTACCATTTGTTCAACCGAGTTGACTATGGCCGATCCCTTTCCATTGGGAAGAGAATGCTTTTTCTGGATTTCCTGTGTCACTATTGTCGATGTCCATAAAGTTTCAGGAAGTTGATCTTAGCAAATAGATAAGATCATTAAGAGTCTTGTCATAGTCTGTTTCATAGGTGTTCCAAAAGAACTCACTATGTGACTTAGAAAGTAGTTGAGCCTCTAACTTTCTCAAGACTTTGACACCCAACTCTCCCGGCTTGTCAATATGTGACTACATCTCCAAGATGTGATCACACCTAGACCTTGCCTTGCCATAAGGGCTTGAGTGACCTTAAACTTTTCAAGAACTTGTGGGTTAGGGAGAATAATCGGAGGAGGAGAAAGAAGTATGATATCCATGGGACATCATCTTCATTTAGGAAAGCTTGTTTCAAGAGATTTGGGAAGATCATAAATGTCTAAACCAGACATGTTATGGGAGATATTCAAGATAGTTGATCTTTGAGTCCTTAATATGACACCCAATATGAAAATATTAAGGCTAGGATCCAACAAATTATTTTATAACTTGGAAGAGGTATGCCGTAATCCAAGCTATAAAACAATTTGAAGGTAGGTGAATGACGATTCACCAATTTCCACCAAGATAAACGAAATGTATTATTAGGTTTTAATTGGTTTTGAAACTCCTAGATCTTTTGAGATTCATTGAACTGTTCAATGGCATGTTTCAATCTCGAGTGTGCCCTTCAGGTTTTGTGACTGGGATGCCGAGGATCACAAAACAAGGTGTGAAGTAACCATGCAAATTACTGGGTACCCTTAAGTGTTTATCCCTCAATCGATGTGCCGGTTAACCACACACGCTCCATCGATACTATGATAAACATTAAGTTACCCTTTGCCTACCTTGTTAAATACGAGTTAGTGTGCCGGTTAACCACACGCGCTCCACTAACCGACTCAAACAAAGTGCAAAGTGTAATTTCATGGATTAGCACCTTATTCACATTTTTCCTAAGTAACTAAGATTGGGAATTATTAAGAGTTTAGTTACTTAGTATTTATCATTAATACTTTTAATGAAGGGAGAATTATAGTCATGTCAAACCCGTTCGGCTAACGACCCTCCACCAGTCAAGCAAGCGGTGGGTGAGAGTAGACACCCATTAAGTTGCCATTTTATAGGCAACAACCTTATACCCACCTTATAGACCGGCTTCGTGAATGAGGCGTACTAGCGGTAAGACCGACTTTACTCTTATACATATAAATATTATTAAATTATAATATTATAAAGTATAAGGGTTGAATTTTAACTTTTAAAATTCTAAGGGCTAACTTGGAATTAAAGTATTCATAAGAGAAAACTTTACAAATTCCAAAACTTGAGGGCAAGTTTTGAAACTATTCAAAACTAATTAATTCCATAACTTATATGTTTAAAGTAGTTTTAATCCAAAAACTCTTCAAGTTCCATAACTTGTGGACAAATTATGGAAGACTTTAAACTAATAAAGAATTAACCTTTTCTTTATTTTATAACTTATGGAATTAATTAAGGTTACATATTTTATTTATTTATTTATTAATGAAGCGACTCTTGAACCTCCATAACTTAAGGACAAGACTCTTCATCTTTTGTAACCATTGCCAACTTTTATGAGTTTTTATGAAACTTAAATGTGACTTTTCATATAACTTGAGGACAAGTTACAAAAACACATTTTAGAATCAACTCTTAGATTAATTTGGATTGAAAACAACTTTTTCACTCAACTTTTCTATTAATCTAAGCAACTCATAAGAACAAGATAATTCAAATCAAACTTTTTCATGTAATTAGTCTAACCTTTAAACTAATACAAAACATGAATCTATTGACAATTATCTTTGAAAATGGATTAGCATGAACATTACCACATTAAAAACAAGTTTATAAGTTCAAAACAACTTAGGGTAATGTTCCTAGTCCATTTCTAGCCAAAAACCTCGAAGATATGCTGTCTGGGGTCCAACTCGTCGAGTGCATGAACACAACTCGGCGAGTTGGATGCATTTTGCCTTGGACTCGTCGAGTCCCTTCATGGACTCGGCGAGTCAGCTGGGCTGACAGCATCAAAACTCGATTTTTCAGCTTATATTGCAGGTATAACAAGAAAACAAGCCTAGGCTCTGATACCACTGTTGGGTTATGAGCATTCTAACACTCATAAGTGTACATGCAACCCTAAATACCTTGGATCTATGTTTTCTCTATTATACATGCAAATATGAACATCCAAGGTATTATCCTAATCTAGCATACAAAATAATGGATATAACAAAATAGAATACATACCTCTTTGATAGTGCTTGTCTTCATGAAGCTTGAGTGCTTAGTGCCCCAAGTGTGACACCTCAAATGGTTCACACAACACCATAAGCACTTGGAATAACTTAGAGAGAAATTAGAACACTTCATGAAATCGTCTAGCCCTCATACATACACATAGTGTAGTAACGATTTCTTGAGCCATGGGTTTCTTTTATATGGTGGCTATTAGGGTTACACCATGTAACTCATGACTTTACCCATTCCTTATGCTCCATGGATTTTAACCTCCATGGAGTATCCATGGGTCACCCCATGGACTTAGTTCAACATAAGGAATCTTGGATCACAAGCCCACATATATAAGAATGAATGATTTACACAATCAACCCATATATTTAATTAGTCTTCTTTTGATCACTTAATTAATTCTAGATTAATTCTTGATCAATACTAATTAAATAATCTCATTATTCTTATTATTAATATACTAGAACTTATAATATATTAATAACCGTAAGTGTCTTATTTCTCTCATTATAGTCTATCCACGTGCATGATGCCATGCAACCCAAATGGACCATGCCGGGTCGGGTCAAGTCTTACCAATTATAGTTATGGACTTAGACATTAATCCAACACAAATATCCCTGATCGGGGCTACAACCGCCTTGCGGCTCAGGGCATCGACCACTACATTGGCCTTACTTGGATGATAAAGGATCTCACAATCATAATCCTTTACCACATCTAACCATCTGCATTGCCTCATGTTCAAATTCGGCTGATCCATGAGGTAGCTGAAACTTTTGTGATCCGTGTAAATGGTACAACGTACCCCATAGAGGTAATGTCTCCAAATCTTGAGGGAAAACACCACCGCCGCCAGGTCTAAATCATGCGTCGGATAGTTAGCCTCGTGAGGCTTCAACTGTCTAGAGGCATACGCTATCATATGCCCTCGCTGCATCAACATTGATCCCATACCTATGATAAAAGCATCACAATAGACTACAAAGTCATCCACTCCCTCTGGCAGGGTAAGAATCGGTGCCTCACACAAACGCTGTCTGAGGTTCTCAAATGCTGCCTACTGCTTAGGCCCCTAGCGAAACACTACCGACTTCCTAGTTAGTCGGGTGAACGAAACTGCTATCTTGGAGAAATCCTGAATGAATCTCCTGTAGTACCCTGCTAAACCTAGGAAGCTCCGAATCTCAGATGGAGACCTCAGTACCCCCCACTACATCACGACCTCTATCTTGGCCGGATCTACCAGTATACCCTTCTGGTTGACGAGGTGCCCAAGAAACTGCACTTCGCGTAACCAAAGCTCACACTTGGAGAACTTCGCGAAAAGTCTCTCCCTCCTCAAGGTCTCTAGCACCTCCCTCAGGTGCACCTCGTGCTGCTCTTGAGTCTTGGAACAGACCAAGATGTCGTCGATAAAACACTATCACAGACCGATCCAACATCGGTCTGCATACACGATTCATGAGATCCATGAACACGGCTGGAGCATTGGTGAGCCCAAATGGCATCACCACAAACTCATAATGACCATAGCGGGTCCTAAAAGCAGTCTTTTGCACGTCGTCACCTCTAACTCGCATCTGATGATACCCGGAGCGCAAATCAATCTTTGAGAACCAAGAAGCTCCCTGAAGCTGATCAAATAGGTTATCTATCATCGTATATGGGTAACGATTCTTCACCGTCACCTTATTCAACTCCCGGTAGTCTATGCACATACGGTGCGACCCGTCCTTCTTCTTCTTCTTCACAAAGAGGTTCGGGGCTCCCTAGGGTGAACTGCTCGGCCCGATGAAACCCTTGTCTAGCAGATCCTGCAGCTGCGTGGACAACTCCTGCATCTCTGGAGGAGCAAACCGATATGGTGCCTTGGCTATCGGAGCCGCACCCGGAACCAGGTCAATCCTGAACTCAACCTGTCTCTCCAAAGGTATCCCAAGCAAATCCTCCGGGAATACATCTGTGTAGTCTCGCACTACGGGCACATCTTCGACTGTCTTCTTGCCTTTCCCCTTGGCATCTAAAACATAGGTGATGAACCTGGCGCAACCCTGCTGAAAGTAGCACCTCGCTCTCGCTGCGGAACAAAGAATTGGTCCATGTTGTGGCCTCTCGCCTTGAATCACTAACTCTCCCCCACTGGGAGTGCGACTCTCACTAACTGCAGTTCACAATCAATCATTGCCCCACTGGGACTCAGCCAATCCATGCCTACTATAACCTTGTTCCCTCGCAGAGGAATATGAACCGGGTTTACCAAAAACTGCTCCTCAAATAACCGAAGTGAACACCCCTTATGCACTCTCGCAACCCTGACGGTCCTGTCATTAGCTATCTTGACCTCAATTGGACAATCCAGCTCCCCCGTAGCTCTGCTAAACCTCTTGTTAAGCGCAAGCGAAACAAATGATCGGGTCGTCCCCGAATCAAACAAGACTATAGCCGAAATGCCATTCACTAAGAACGACCCTATATAAAACATATATTCATAAGAAACAATTCATAACAATAGAAAAATGAAAGGAAGATACATACCCATCACTACATCAAGAGTCGCTCGCGCCTCCTCTATCGTCATCTGAAAAGCCATACTCTTCGCCACTGGCACCGCGCTGCAGCCCTGACGACAATCCTCAATGTTGCAGGGGTAGGTGCTACCACCTTCCCTACTGCTGTCAAACACAGACACTGGGAATTTTTATGTCCCTATGATTGCAATGGAAGCAAATCAGACCAGATGTTGTGGTGGTGGTAGTAGCTGTACAATCTCTACTCATATGCCCGGTCCGTCCGCACTTAAAACACCCGGGACTCCCTGCTTTGCACGCCTCATCGTGCAATCTCCCACACTTGCCATACCGACTGTGGCTCTGCAGTCCCCTGGACTTATGATCCGAAACCTTGGGCCTTTTGACCGAACTCCCCGTACCAGAAGTCACCTCCGACTTTCTCTCACGAGCCCTTGCAATCATATCATCCATCGTTTTACAGGTTGGACCGACTCACAAACTGGCGGATATCACTCCGCAACATCTCATGATATCGGGCCTTCTTCATTTCCTCATCAGCTGCGTACTGAGGAACAAGAAGAGACCTCTCCCTGAACTTGGCGGTAATCTCCGCCACTGTTTCAGTAGTCTGAGTAAGATCCTGAAACTCCCTGGCTAACTGTTGCACCTCAATAACTGGTGCAAACTCGACTTTGAACCTAGCAGAAAAATTAGACCATGTCATCGCATCGAGAGCTGCGTCATCCCCAATGACATGTCCGATCTCCTCCCACCAATCTCGTGCCCTGTCTTTCAGAAGATAGGATGCTAGTCTGACCTTGTCCCCCTCGGGACAAGTGCTGGTGCGGAAAGCATTGGCGACATCAGCCAACCATCTGGTACTCGCAATGGGGTCCCACGTATTGGGTTTTGAGCATTCTAACACTCCTAAGTGTACATGCAACCCTAAATACCTTGGATCTATGTTTTCTCTATTATACATGCAAATAAGAACATCCAAGGTATTATCCTAATCTAGCATACAAAACAATGAGTGTAACAAGATAGAATACATACCTCTTTGATGTAGAAAGTCTTCATGAAGCTTGAGTGCCTAGCCCCAATAGTGTGGAAGCCTCAAATTGAATCACAATCATCAAAACACTTAGAATAACTTGAGAGAGTTCTACACTTCATGAAATCGGCTAGCCCTTTTCTTCACTTTCTAGTGTGATTCTAGTGGCCGATTTTTGTCAAGAATAAGATCTTTATATAGTGTTACAATTAGGGTAAATCCTTAATTGTCATCGCTTTCCATTTCCTTGGATCCATGGGTTCAAATACACCATGGAGCATCCATGGACCATCATATGGGTTTTAGCCCAACTTGATTATCCATGGAGCATTAGCCCACTATATAAGTATGGATGATTTACACAATCTACCCATATATTTAATTAGTCTTCTTTTGATCACTTAATTAATCCTAGATTAATTCTTGATCAATATTAATTAAATAATCTTATTATTCTTATTATTAATATACTAGAACTTACAATATATTAATAACCATAAGTGTCTTATTTCTCTCATTATAGTCTATCCAAGTGCATGATGGTATGCAACCCAATGGACCATGCCGGGTCGGGTCAAGTCTTACCAATTATAGTTATGGACTTAGACATTAATCCAACAGTCTCCCACTTGGATAAGTCTAAAACTATTTATTGCGTATGACTTCAGGAACCAACTGGCAATCGTAGCTCTCAAAAGCTTCTGTCGAACTCTGACCTTGTAGATGAACTCTGATCTTGTCAATGACTTGTCCATTAGATAAGGGATCATATAATCCTCTGTTCTCATGATATCAGCTGGACAAATACATGGAACAACGTCGTACTTATTGTCCAGCAGTTTGTTTCCTGATTTTCAATTTGTTTGATAAAGAACTTAATCGAACACATCAATTCAGTTCTGACCGGCCGGTACATATGTCACAACAAAATCATCAAGGGGCCCAGATATCGCTTCTATTTCTAGAAGGAACAGATAAACTTCGACTCATATGCTTGTTCTACTACTTGTTGAATTGTACACAAAGGCACGTTTTATAACATCAAGTTACTGATGCGTTTACGTGCAATCAATGCACAACCAACTCATAGGTAACAACTCATATCTCTAGGTTTGAAGATTTATATGATATTACCGTCTCACGATCACTCGAGATAAATTCCATGAAGTGATACAAGTGAGCGTGGCTTTATTCCAATACCCATAACTTATGAGCACTCATGAATGTTGTAGCAACCATTGCCATGACTAAACCCATTTAGCCATCTACAAACCTGATTCATGACAGTCTTGATTCATACCTACTTCCAACATATGAACGACTGTGGAGTGTTTAAATAACCTAGTCATTCAGAAAGAATAACCTAGCTATTTTGGAAGTCAAAACATGCAAAGTGAAACACAATAATAATCGAATCCAATATGGTGTCATAACCCTTTTGAATATAAATAAAACCACCTTTTGTTTATCACCATATTGATTACACATTATTCAATGTTTCAAATAATCAACTTAAGACTTGAATAAAAACAACAGTCGTCCCATGCTCCTAGCTTGTACACTTTGTTTTCTAAACAATAGTTATGCCATACCCCAAGTATGCACACTATGTTTGTCTATGATCCTTACATTGTGATGTAGATCAATTGAACATGATTCCATTGATACTCATTTCACAATCCCAAATCCTTATTGTAAATGTGAGAATCCCCGATTCCTATCATTTACCCAAAAAAAAAAAAAAAACTGTTAGATTTTAAACTTTTATGCAATGCTCCTCTTGTAATGATTATGCACAAAGTCACCAAAACCTTGTCACCAGTCATCACAAAGTATTCCAAAGAAGGTCAACTCTATGGAACAGAAGTCTCATATTCAAAGTACATTGCTTTGAACATCCTTCTTGCATTAAGGTTTTCTGATCTTACATAGATTGAATAACTTCCACCTATGGAGACATTTCCATAGTCTCATTTTGACTATCACTTCCGAACAAGAGTTACTTCTTTTCAGAACATGTCAATGCGGTCCTTTCCGACAACTTACATCATACTTCCAACTTTCCCTGAGCAACCAATCTTTGGCAAACCTCAGATTTTCCTCGACAATTGCTTAATCACTTTAGTCATATCCAGTTCTAGACTTTTCCCTTCTAAATGCCCTGAGCATTTGGAAAATTTAGAAAGGATGAATATTATAGCACATGAAATCGATCCTATATCCGAAGCATATGGGATACGATTCATGATGTTTGACATAAAGGCATGATACTATACCAGTCTTTTGCTACAATATTTTTATTTGCCATGTTTTTCAAAATTTAACTATGAAGAGGGATGCCGTAATCATAATCGAATTTGAAAACGCAATATATATAGAATTTCTTCAAGTTGAACCATTCCAACACAGAATTCATATATATTCTTGACTAAAGATGATTAAAATCTCAATCTAAGCTTTAGAATTGAAATGAAGTATAATTTCCTCTCCCTTAATTATAGCAAAACAGCTTTTCAACCCCTGCAACTTCACGGATTGAAACTTTGTTTTCTATAATTAACATTGCTAGCTTGCAATACTAATCATAATAATCATGCTCCCACTAACATGATGATTATCAGCATAACACTTATGCTCCCACTAGCTCTGACATATTTTCAGAAATCTGCTGGACTTCTGAAATTTAGATTCATACATCCTTTCTTAGATAGCTCACATGTGTGTCTAAACAATTTTCAGAACTATGAAAAGGGATGCCGTAATCATAGTCTCAATTGCTTAGGCATTTGCCATTTCTCACAAGTCCATGTTAGTGTGCCGGTTAACCACACGCACTCCACTAATGACTTTTGAAAATGCAAATGACACAATTGATGTCTACTTAAAATCTACTTAGTGAAAGCGTTTCCTCACCATCATTTTCATGAATCGGAGAGAAACCTTATGACACTTAGATTTTATAGTGTATGAGTTCCTATCCATGTTAATTTGTCAAAACCATAATCACAAGACAAGGTTAGTGACAAATTCAAACTTATATGGATTGAACTTGTTCAATCTTAATTTCTTGTCACCTTGGTAGCACAAGGCCCACCAATGCTTCCAAGTTGAACTCTGATAACTCACATGCAAATTCAACTTATTTGAAGTAGGTACAGAAATAAGAATTATGTCAACACGATAGGTTGCAAACCTTAAGTCGTGTGCTAGTGATAAATTACAGTTTTCACTCTTGATTAAATCTTGAAACTCTTTCAGGATCTTTAAGGCTCCCACTATCCCCTTGACATATAAGTAAATATCATATCAAAATATTTGAGCAAAACTCCCAGGAATAAACTGCAGCTATGGTGTGTGCCATGCCATCAACCCGAGCTCTTCCCCTTGCTAGTGGAAGTACCTGAAACCAAAACTGAAACTGTAAGCACACAAAGCTTAGTGAGCTCCCCCAGACTACCACATACCATTTATCAATATAATAAACACATACAACAATTACTGGGCCCTGCCCACTGCATCGGGCCGCGCCCGGCATCGGACTGAAGTCCGGAATAACTTGGGCCCTGCCTGGCATCGAACCGAAGTTCAGGATATCTTGGGCCCCTCCCTGCATCGGACCGAAGTCCGGAGGAAACTGGATATAACATATCAAGAACATATAGCATAATCACATACTGTATCGGCTTGCCCGATATACTACACATAGCAACACATGCTTGAATCATGAAGACATCAAGCATACATACTACTGCTATCTAGACGGGCCGACATTGTGGCCATAGACCCGTTCTTACTGGAAGAGAACTCACCTCGGAGAACTAACTGCTAAAAACCTACGTGAAAGATCTCTGACTGCTGTCACGGATGCTCTCCGACTATCATGACAAATCAAACACTAGATCAGCTATTGATAAATGCCTTTAGGGTAAAATGACTATTTTATCACTGGTCAAAGTCAACTTTCAGTTGACCAGACTCGCCGAGTCGGGGTGTAGACTCGCCGAGTCCCTCCCTCACTAGATCTGAATTCTAACTCACCGAGTCCATTCCCACTCACTGATTCACCCTAAACTCTCAAACCGGGGAATAACGGGGACTCGCGACTCGACTCGTTGAGTTTGAAGAACAGCTCGTTGAGTCCCAAGCATGCCATTACTATACAGTCGATTTTGCTTGATTCCAGTGCATCCATTACATAGATCTGGGTTCCTAGGACTGATTTCACACGTAAAGTTCTAACTTTACGTTCATGCATGCACATAAGAAGCTAAAATGCCCAATAAGAAGCTAAAAGGGGAGATCTAGGTTTGGAATGGGTGTTTAGCTCAATAAAGGTGGCAACCTTGAGCTCAAGGAGTCCATAAATGGTTAGATCTGAAACCTGTTCATCTGAACTTCCCATAAAACAACCTCAATGTCTAGAGAATGGAAAAAGAAGCAACACTAGCAAGATTTTAAGAAGATCTATATGATGACAAGCCAAAATTCGAGCTTTATACCTTAATGGAGGCTGGAATGACACAAGAAACTCAGATCTCATTTGCTCCTCTTGAGAACCTCTATTCTCTCTTCTTCTTCTAACTTCAAAATGCACCAAAAATCCTTCACAAGATGAGAAATACTCCAAAAAGCTTAAAGGGAGGCTAGGGTTTGGTAGGGGACGCTCTAAGGGTGATGAATGTTGGTTTGCGGCGCATAAATGTGTCTAAATAGGGTGCAGATCCTTGAAATCAGGGATTCATCCAGACAGGCAGACTTGTCGAGTCCTAACATATGGACTCGTCGAGTGGGCAACTTAAATCGCGTGATCATCCCGTCTCTACTCGACGAGTCGGGCTACAGACTCGTCGAGTACCCCTTAAGAAGTGAAAATGCTTATTTAAATTACATACCAGAAATGGGGCGTTACACAACCCCACCATCTTTAGCTTACTATAACCACACCATAATTTTTTTCTATTTAAATAATAGTATTTTTAAGTAAAACAGGGGCCATGTGCCTAACATAAACAAATAGTAGCGATCAAACGCATAATAAAAACAAATAGTAGGGACTTTCGAGTTAAAAAAATAAGTTAGAGATCAAACACACAAATTACCCAAACCATAGGGACCATTCGTGTAATTGATTGAAGCAAAGCCTAGTTCATGCCATAATGCATTATATATATTTTTTCTAAGATTATTTATATTTATTACCACATTTAATGTATTTAATACATTACATATATAAAAATAAGTATTATGCGGGAAAATAATTGTATTTAAATTATAAAAAAAAACCACAAAATGACATGTGTATTTAAATTTATTCAAATATATATATATATATATATATATATATATATATATATATATATATATATATATATATATATATATATATATATATATATATATATATATATATAAAGTTATGCAAATTGAATATGAAAATAATATTTGGCAAAATTGATCTTTATTTAGATAGATTACCAATAGTTTTCATCGACATCAATATATATATATATATATATATATATATATATATATATATATATATATATATATATATATATATATATATATATATATATATATATAAATTTTAAATTTAACATTTTTAATCCGTTTCTTCTTATTATTACCATTTAAATATCGTATTAATTACAAAGGGTAATAATAAATATTTGTTAAGTTTATGAAGCATGAACACTTGTAGTTATCATATTTATCACATATTAATTTGTATGTTATTAAAACGTAAACTTAAAACCATGTTTTTGCAAGGATGGGTAATTTTGAATATAAGGTACTATTGTTGTGCGTTTGGGGTTTTCATAATTTGAATAAACATATTTTTGTAAACGTAATGCTTTCACAATACATTGTATTTAAAAATTAGTATATGAAATTAAAACATATTGTAATTTAGCAGTGGCGAATCTAGACGAAAAAATCATGTGGTTCCCAAATTAAGTGAAACCAATAAAAAAAATTCAACAACCCTTATGTTGGGTCGGGTCGGGTCGGGTCGTGTACCTTAAAAAATAGGACGAATGATTTCAACTTGTTAAAACCGATCAAACACCACCGATTAAAAATTTTAACAAAACAATTGAAATATAAATGAAAAAAAAAACCAGTATGTTTTTAATGAAAAACTATTTCATTATTAGTGCATTGATCGGTTTTATTAACTTATTTTTTATTACAACAATTTATTTACAACAATTTATTTATTTACTGATATTTAAGAATGTTGATTAAGAGTTGTTAATTTTTTGTCATCAATCCTATAATTTAAAATAACAAATTAATTCTAATAACTTATTTTTTTCTTTAAAAAAAAAAAAAACAAACTCAAGGTATGTCCTTTATTTTTTCTAAAATAGTTCCTAATTTTTCTAAGATATATATCGTAAAGGAAATTGGAATTTTAGGTAGGTCCTAGGACCTATCTTGGCCATACTTAGATGTGCACCTGTAATTTAGGAAAGAATGTCAATACAATAAAGAATTTATAAAATATGGTGATTAAGGAAAAAATTTAAATACATAATTAAATCTTGTAATTAATGTTTACGTTAGCTAAATATATCTATAAATTGTAGCAAAATCCAACATTATTGTCTCATATATTCAGTTTACATTTCCTTCAAAATGAAAATGGTGTCGGGTGTTCTTGTTGTTGCAACCATGGTAGCAGTGATGGTGGTCTTGGTGGCAACAGAGGATGCAAATTGTGATGTGAACGTGCTACTAGGTGCATGTGAAATGCAACTAAAAGAAGGAGGAATGCCATCGGAAAAATGTTGTGGCATCTTAACAGAACAGTTACCATGCATATGTGGTTACCCAGAAAGACATGATTGGCCCGGTATCACCAAAACATGTGGTTTTTGTGATGTCCCATTTCCACCTTGCCCCTGAATTGTTTTTGTGTTTTCATTAATTACTCGAAGATTTGTAGTCCCAAAGAGGATGCATTTTGATTTTGATATGTCTCTTGATTAACAATGTCCTACGTAATATGTGTTTGCATTACAATATATTTACTTGATTATATGCTTTGTTGTGCATCCTTTGTCCTTACACACCTTATTATTTTTATTATTTTATTCACTAGCTCATTAAAAACTGCAAATTGTAACTAAATACTACTAGCGATTAGGTCATCTTGATGACGGTTTTACACATTTGAATTTTGTATCAGATATGTAGTCTTTATAACTAACATGCCCCACACAAGCGGAAGTGAGTTTATATATTTGAATTTTAATTTGGGCATAACACTTAAAAGAATCGCTCTTTAAACTTTTTTATATATCTTGATGTTTAAAAATTTGTATGTATCTTGATGTAAAAAAATGTTGAAGAATTGTGTAAATATATATCTATATTTACACTATCTTATAACTTAGGTCATTCAAATGAATATAGTTCAATATAGGTCTTATTCTTGCATCATATTCATTTGAAACTCCAAAACTCTTCAACTTATACTACTTAAATATTCAATTTCTTCAAGTTATTCTAATTAATTTTGATTGATTACTAAAATTGTTTTGCCTATATAAGAACAATTTCACACTTACTTCTCTTCTCATTTTGTTTTTAGTATATAGAGCATATGTATGAATATGGAAAGAAGGTTACATATACATATAAACAAGATTTTATGTGATTATTTACTTTTGTTAATTTACTAGGTTATAACCTTTGTACTACACGGGCACAACGTAAAACAACTTTGAAAGTTAATAGACGTTAAAAACTAATAAAGTACAAAAATGGTCCTAGTGTTTTATAGTTTTAACCGGGTTTAGTTCTAAATTGATATTTTTCAATTCTCTTCTTTTCTAATTTTGATCCTTATTTTAAGGTTATATACCGATTTCGTCCTTATTTCTAGGTTCCAGTGATCAAAATCGATATGAAATCTACAAATCAAGATCAAATTAAAAAAAAAAGAGAGAGATAGTGAAATGAAACTACACTGCTATATGGCTAAATAAATATATTCCCATTCAGTATAGTTTTTTTTACCAAAGATAATCTTCTAAAGTCTCATGGTTGTGTCTCTTCAACAAAAAGATATAAAAAAAAGTAAATATTGAGTAAACTAATTACATCTAGTCACAACAATGGGTAAGATCGGGTTATGGCCAACACAAGAACACAAGATCTTACAGAGAAATCATTAAACCAACATGAACAACTATTTATAAAATAATAATAATAATAATAATAATAATAATAATAATAATAATATGATTTATTATTTAATCATTATACCGGTTTTGTATTCGGATTTTGGATTCTTTAAAATATTAACAAAAAATATTCTATTCGATTTATTAAATTGTTTATAAACATCAAAATCTAACCAACATCCCAGTTTTTTGATAGTTTCCAATTTGTTAGAACTGTCTCAAAAGTATAATAAATTAAATACATAGTTGTAGAAATAGCATAATTCATCATTTTTGGAGACAAAGGTCGCTATCATTACCACCAATGTGCAACGCATCAATATTAATAAGGAAAATATGTTGAAGTTCAATGCATTGGTAAGGTAAGCAAATCAACGTACGTTGTGTTGTAACACGTAAGCATAACCATACACATTATATATTTCATAAAGAAACTTAAAGCACAAATAAATAAATTAAAGTTTCATGCTATAATAACATATAAACCGAAAAATGAAAATATTCATCATGTTTTTACAAACCATTTTTAAAAAAAATGTTAGTATAACAAATACATACCATAATTCCATAAAAATTGTCTTTTGCTTCGAAAAAGACCCACCTTAAATCACAGAACCAAAAACATACCATCTCCAATCTACATTCTCATTTGCAAATAAATCATTAATGCATAAGGTGCAACCCCACTTTGAGGCATCATATATAATGTTCCTTATCATCACAGTAAAAGACTGCTCCTATTTTTCAAACAATTTGAATTGTTACATCTTCATTGACTAACACAACATATATGTAAACTCTAGAAAATATCTTGAGAAAAATCCGTATTCCTATAGCATTCTGAAAAACACCAAAAATACCCCTTTACAATTTTTACTTCACCGGTTATTTAAGACATCATACTTGACACAATTTGGATTAGCATTTTTGTTACACCAAATTTATGATCCATAATATGACCGAAATACGCTTTTATAATTTTATTGCACAATCCTTTTAAAGATCATAACAAACCTGTAACACCCAGTTTTGAAAGGCATTTTGTGGCGGTCTCTGAGGCCTATGTTATGAGTAATACGGTCTTTTAGGGTCCCGGGATTTATTCGGAAGGTTTAAGGCTTGGGTGTATGGTCAATAGCGTAGGGCTTCTCGCCACCTTTTCGTGGATATAAAGTTCGTCGGAAACAGACTTAGAATGAAGAAGTTATAGCACTTTATAGAATTTGGCATAAATGGTCCCTAATGGAAATGTTTGGCAAGTGATAGGTGCATTTTATGCACCTATTTTACATGTTTATTTCCGTCCTTTTACAGCATTCTACTTCATAATTCTTGCATTTAGTTAATTATTAGGGCAATTGCACATTTCATTAAGAATGTCTGGTACTTCACTATTTTTGATTTATTTTGCAGACATTATGGTGCGTGGAGCTTGGAACTTGGAGCATGGAGCTTTGGAGCATGAAGAGAAGATGAACCGATCATTCCATGGAAGAAAACATGAAGACATAACCCGAGTCATTGTTGCATTGTCATCATAGCAAAGGATTATGTTTTAAACGTGGTTCTTGTCACATTGACACGAGTCGTGTTTGTCCTTTACCATCTCATATTTGAGCAACATGACTCGTGGTGAAGCTAGACTAAAGATGGAGCAACCAGTGAAGACTTATTTGATTTTTAGCAAAAAGCATAGGCCATGCCAAAAACACATGGTCAAGACAAATGACCATGCCAAAAACACATGGGCTAAAGGCATGGCCATGCCAAAAATGCATGGCCTTATGACATGCACGTGAACACTAATTAAAAGAGGATAACGTCATTTTGAGGAGGGCAGACGGTTTTTGGAGCAGTTTTTGGCGATCTTGGGTGATTTTGGGAGAATTCTTGGAGTTTTTTGGAAGACCTAATCATTGCAAACACTTGGGATTTCATTTTTGTAAGAATTAAACATTACAATTCCATCTTTATTCTTGTTTGATTTGTTCTTAGCCATGTGTGGCTAAGAAACCCTGGTTTCTAGTTCTTGTTCAAAACTTGTTGATTGCTTGACTTGAAGCATATGATTTGATGTTTGATTTGTGATTCTATTCTAGTGATTATGTTTTTGTTTAAACTAGAATCCTTGAATTTGATTTGTGTTTGATTGGCCACTTTCATGAATTGAAGTTTTGTGCAGTTAATTAACTTTTAGGGCACCTAATCATTCTATTAAGTTAATAATTTGTAACAAGTAATAAGTTTTCTTATTGTAAAACATACATCACATGTTTTCACACTTCCGAGCGTATGAGAAGAAATGAACATTGTTGGGAAGATTGTACAAAACCTAATGCAGTTTTTCAATACAATCTAAGATCATGTTTAGGTTGAATTAGTAAAGCTAGGTCTAGTCAAAGAGCGTGTTTTGGTTAGATAATTTGGCAAGCGATAGGTATTAGAGCGTGTTAATATCTTTTAGTACTAACTTAGAATAGCAATCTTGAATTACATCAAGTCATAATCAAGTTGAACAACATCATTGAGAACTAGAACTGGAAACACTTTTACAACTTGTTTACAAATCTATTTCATTTTGTGCATGTTTTTAAAGTAGATTGTTATTCTATTATGTCACTTTTGCAAACAAATCCCCTTTTTGTGATCAAAGTACCTTGCGCAAAGAGGTATAGACTTTTGTCCCGTGTCTCTGTGGTTCGACCTTGCTTGCCTTGTACTACTTTTTAGTGCATTAAACTAATGTATTTGGAGTCTATTGTACCCCTATCATTTGTTGGATTTGACACGCCTAACAGCAAGCAAGTCCCATGTATGCAAGGGAAGTATGCACATGTCCGACTGGGTGCATCCAACGTAAGCTGGTGTACGCCCAGGGTAGTGGAGTAAATGATCACGGGTATGGGGAAGAGTACGCCCATCGCACGAGAGCTACCCTAACATACTCATAGAGACCCTAAACCCTAACTTTTGGGGCTAACCACTGTATAAAGAACATTATGGTTTAAACCCTAGCCTCCTTATTAGCCACCCCAACCTCAGAGAAACCCTAAAATGTCTCATCTTTTCATCTTTAGGTGATCTTGACCTTGATAGGCTCATTTTGGTGGTGTAAGATTGGAAAAGGAAAAGAAGAAGTTGGCAAGGAAGAACTTGGGAAGTTGGAGCTCAAAGATATGGGCTAACATCATCATCTAGAACTCCTTGGAGGTATAAAGTTCATAACTTTACCTAAGAGTGCTGAGATCTAGTAAGGTTTAGTTTTGAAGTAATTTTGGTCTAAATGTGGAAGCATTATAGCCCAAATCTAATTTCTAGCCCTAACGCAGAAAACTGCCACCCTGATGGTCTTAATGGTTCCATGCAATAGTTAAGACCATCTTCATGGAAGTAATACATCATTTTTGGAGTTTAAGTTTGTTTGGGACAAGTAAAGTCACCAAGTCAGTGAATTTATAGATTAAGATGTTGGAAAGGACTTGGATATGTGATTGTAGCTTCTAAATCTGAGTATTAAGAACTTAATGGGAAAATGACTTAGAAGGGGAGTAGCTTAACGTACATAGGAGTACGCCCAACGTACTCATCAGTTATGGGCCTTATGGATTTTGTGCATCGGTTTGGGCCATGGAGGGGGATTTTGGTCCTTCGAGCCTTAATGGGCCATCAAGAGCTAGATAATGTGGGCCAAGAATATGTTTTGGCTTAGGGTAAGTCCTATAAGGGGGATTGGGCCCAATTTAGCAAACTGGATCATTAATGGGCCACTAGGGGGTTTGGGAAGCCCATATGGTGCTGGGCTTTCTATATTATAATTTTGAGCCTTAGATATGGACCAAGTTGGACTACGGGTAAAATGGTCATTTTAACCTAAGGAGGATTATTGTTTTTAACTAAGTGATATTTCGGTATTGTTAGCTTTGGGAGTCGAGAGATCAGTTGTTCGAGATTTTTTGTGAGGCGGCGATTTGGGAGTTCGACTAGTCAGTTTAGATCGACAGTGCAAGGTGAGTTATCCTCAATATACTTAAGGGTCTAAGATACCATGGCCGACCCTTTTCAGATTGTTATCCTAATATGTTATGTTGTTATGATCTGCTAGATCGGTATCCTAGTAGATAGGATGATATATGTTGTTATGATTTGTAAGATCGGTATCCTGTTAGATAGGATGTTATATGTGTTGGATTAGTGTCTAAGTCCATAACTATTTTGTTATGTACTTGACCCGATGGTGCATGGTCCTTTTGGGTTGCCTTCACCAAAGCAACTTGATAGGATGAATTATGGAGAGAAAGGACTAAATATGATTTATTAATATATTATGGGAATAATATATTAAAGGAGAAATCATATTGTTTAATTAATGTTAGTTAATAATTAATTGGTAATTAGTTTTGTGACTAAAAGAGATTAATTAAACTTAAGGGACTGGAATTGTAATTATAAGATAATTGCAAATTGGGCCATGGATTGCCTTGTATCAAGGGTTGGACGAATTCTATGGGGAAGCCCATAAGGAAATCGTCCAAGGGCTTGATTAAAAGGAGTCTATGGGTTGCTTACGGCTTAAGCATCCAAATTAGGGTTTCCTTGTTAGATAACCCTAATAGCCCAACTATATAAAGACCCCTTAAGGCTCAAAAATGTGGCCAATGATCTTTCTAGGGTTTCTACACGTTTTTGGCAGCCTCCAACCTCTCTCCTCTTCATCCTCTTGCTTATGGTGTTTGTGAACCATTAGAGGAGTGACACTTGTGACTCTAAGCCTTCCAAAGTCATTACAAGGAGATTTGGGATTGTTATTGCTACATAACAATCAAGGTATGATATTAAACCTAATTACATATTAATATGATTACTTGAATGCTAGAATTAGGGTTTATAGTCTTGGATTCAAAGCATGTACAATAGAGAAACTTAGATCCAAGCATTAGGGTTTGTATGAGCACATAGGATGTCTTATGACCAAAACCTATCAGTGGTATCAGAGACTAGATTTGTTTCAATTGTATTGATGCATTGTATATCTGAAAATTTTGATTTTTGGTGTTCTAGAGGCTGGACTCGTCGAGTCCATAGCTGAACTCACCGAGTCCAGGGTGACTCGACGAGTCCGGGCTTGAATCGACGAGTCAACTCGTCAGATAGTGCTTATCTCGGGATTTCTTGCTGTTTTTGCATTAGGATAGTTACCTTATCATGTTAGATCAATATAAATCCGATTTTATGATATATATGACTATATCCTTGATCTAATTAAATATAATTATCAATTAATAAAATATTTGTTTCCTTATATGATAATTGATTGATTATTTTGATTAAATTGATAAATTATTTTGCAAGAAATCATTAAATAAATCAAATATCGATAATTATTTGATTAAATGTTAATTTAGATTATTTGTTATTTGATCCTTGTTGTTATGAAAAGTTTCATATTTTACCCTTTAGGTTTTATAGTTTAAATTTGAACCCAAAAGTTTTGTTGTTTTGAAATTTAAATAGTTAAAACCCTAATGTTTTGAAAAAGGTTTCAAAACTTGCCCTCAAGTTTTGGAATTTAAATTTTGATTAAAAAGTTTAATTTTGATGTATATTTAAATTCTAACCCTAATGTTTTGAAATGTTTCAAAACTTGCCCTCAAGTTTTGGAATTTAAAAGTTGATTAAAAGTTAATTAGGAATGTTAAATTCTAAAACCCTAGAAATGTTTTGAAAAGTTCAAATACACCCTTATGGTTTTATTAATTAATTAAGGAGTATAATTAAATGAGATTTAATAAATCCATAAAAGTTTAGGTTAACCATTTAATTGAATTAAAAGTGTAATTGTTAAAGTTAGTATTTTAAAAGTATAAAATGCACCCTATACTATATATAACATAAAAAGTCTAACATTATATATATTTATGAGTAAAAGTCAGTCTTACTGTTAGTAGGCCTCATTCACGAAGCTGGTCTATAAGGGGTATTTAAGGAAATTGCCTATAATATGGCGATTGAATGGGTATCCACTCTTACCCACCGCACTCTTGACTAGTGGAGGGTCGTTAGCCGAATGGGTAGGATAGGACGAAACCTTCCATTATAAGTATAATGAAATACAAAGTAACTAAATGTTTTGCAAATTCCCAATCTTAGTTACTTAGGCAAAAGTGAATTGATGCAATTCCATGAAATTACACTTTGTGCCCTTGCGAAGACGTTAGTGGAGCGTGTGTGGTTTATCGGCACACTAAATGGTTCTAAGCAAAGGTAGCAAAGGGTGACTCAATGTTTGTCATAGTTCGGTGGAGCGTGTGTGGTTTACCGGCACATCGAATAGGTGATTGTAACATGTGAGGGCACCATGTAAGTTTGCATGGTGATTCACACCCGCTTTGTGATCCTCGACATCCCAGTCACAAACAAGAGGGGCATATCGAGATTTAAACATGCCATTGAAATGTTCAATGAATCTCAAAGGATCTAGGAGTTTTCATAGATTTAAAACTTCAATTTCTTTTTCGTTTTTCATGGTGGAAATTAGTGAATCGTCATTTACTTACCTTCAAATATTCTGCAACTAGATTACGGCATCCCTTTTCTAGGTTGTAGCGTATTGTGTTGGGTTCTAGCCTTAGTATCTCATTTGGGTGATTCACTAAGGACTCAATCGATCAACTAACTTGAATTTGTTTTCTCCCATTTTGTAGATGTCAAAGTTCGACAACTATGGTCTTCCCAAATCCTGTGGAACAAGCATTCCACATGAAGATGATATTCCACAATTCGATCGAGGAACAAGAAATCATGCTTCACTTCCTCCTCCTCCTCCAATTATTCTTCCTAACCCACAAGATTGTAAAATTGAAACGTTCAATGTCACTCAAGCCCTTTTGGCAAGTAAACATAAAGAAGGAAAGTCGGTGTGTGCACACGTCTTAGGGATGAAGTCACACATTGATAGGTTAAGAATGATGGGATCCGTTGTCGGTGAAGAGATGGCAGTTGATTGGGTTCTTCAGTCACTTCCTAACTCGTATAGTGAGTTCGTAAGAGAGTACTATATGATGAACCACGATGTGACCCTTATTGATTTCACCTATATGCTTATTGCTGCTGAATCAGCAATGGTTTGGCGCAATAGAAAAGCAAAGTTGATTGGTGAATCTGCCTTCAAGACCTCTATGGATATAGACAATGGCAATGAAAGACATGCAATGATCGAAAAGTTTGATCACAAGAGAAAGGCGATGTCTGAAGTAGTTCCATGTGTTGTTCCAAAAGAGTCAATTTGCTTTTATTGCCAAGAGAAGGGGCATTGGAGACGAAGTTACCCTATTTACCTAAGAGATCTAAGAGATGGGAGAGTCAAAAGTATGACTACGCTTCAGGTAAAATCCACTATCTAACTCCGTTAAGTTCCTATTCATTGATTCTTAATACATGATGTGATAAGATTGCATTTGAATGTCTTCAAGGATCGGTGAAAAGAAAGGAAGCTTGATAAGAGAGCAAGATGAATCTAATCACAAGAGATGGATCTTGATCGCATGGACTTGAAGATTGGATTTTGAGCTTAGATAGTTATGATAGAGTTGTTAGAAATTTTCCTTTTACATAGTTTTCAATAGATTTTGCATTGTAAGGACAAATGTTTTTCCGCTGCTTTTATAAATAAAATAAATTTTGTTTGACTTATTTATTTATTTGTTTACTTCCTTGCAATGAAATCGTTATAAAAATTGATGTTTGCATATTTCTACAACGAATGGACATGATTCTTAGTTATGTTATTTATGGAAATGTCGAGAATTTTCCAAATAGGGAGAGTTTCTCATCGCCCAAGTTTCAATTGGACAGAAACTTGGAATCATGCAACTTGGTTGCACGATGAATGAGAAATTTCATATTTTGGAAATTAGACTAATTCATTGACAAAGTGTCAAGTGAAGGACTAGGAGATCAAGTACACAAAGTTGCGTGTTGATCAAAGTCCACCATAAGAGTAACAAAGACATTCGTCATGATTTACTAAAGGTTTAGTAAATATGATTATGCTTATAAGATTAAGTGTAATTCTGAATTGATTGAAAATGTTTAAATCAATAGCAGAACGAATAAGAAGAGTCAAGTCGGCAGAAAGATAAAAGTTTCTCCATTCTAAGAAGAAGGGAGAGTACCTTTTATGCTTTATGATAGGTCTTAATGATTAAGAACCATATCTCAATTGATCCTCTAAGTGAGTCTTAGTACAATTGTATGTTTAAGAAGAGGAATCAAGGATTGAAGAAATGGTTAAATCAAGAAGTCTATCATACTTCGTTGCAATAACAAGTCTTAAAGTTAAGATTGTGACAATGAGTGAAAAGTATTAAAGGTTTATAACATTCATCAAATGTGGAAAGTTGTGATGTCTTGAATAAGACAAAGACCGACTAGGACCAATTTATGAAGTGTTTTGATAAAAACTACACTAACTCTTGAATATTTGTTTGTCAAGAAATGGTTATTGACAAAAGAATCTTATATGTCAAGGAGTCAGTGGGAGTCTTAATGGTCTTGAAAGGTTTCAAGAACAAATCAAATAAACCGTAACGATCATCGCTAGCACACGAGTTGAGTTTTACAACCTATTGTGTTGACGATATTTTGATTATGTGCTATTCCAATTGAGTTAATTATGCATGTGAGTCCTATGAGTTCTCATTTTGAACGCATAAAAGGCAAAGCACCTTGATCAATGAAAGTTACATTGATAGAAAAAATGTGAGACGCTTAACCACTTGGAAGATGTGGTGGGCAGCTGTGCTACCATAAGGCAAGAAATCAAGATTAAAAAAGGCTCGGTCCATATGAGTATGAATTTGTCGTAAACTTTCGTTTTAACAAATTCACATGGATAGGAACAAATACACCATTTAAATCTAAGTGTCATAAGATTTCCTCCTTCATGAAAATGATTGTGAGGAAATGCTTTCACTAAGAAAGATTTTAAAAAGATAGTGATTGTAAAATTGCATTCTCAAATTCGATTATGGTTACAGTATCCCTTTCCATGATTTGAGTTGTGAGGTTTGGCAATTAGTCTTAATTGTTTAGACACACATATGAACTATCTAAGGCAAAGGTGTATAAGTTCAAGAAGCCTTGATAAAAGATTATCAAAGCACCAAGTATTAGAAACATGGACTTAAGAAATTCAATAGGTATTGTCTTTCTGAAAGTTAAGATGTTTATGAATACATGTCGAAGCTAGTGGGAGCATAAGTGTTATGTTTTATAGTAATCATCATGATAGTGGGAGCATAAAAGTTATGATTGTATGATTATTATGGAAAGTATTGCAAGTTGGCAATATTAATTATAGACAAACAAGAGTTATACCTTGCAGAGTCATAAGGGTTGTAAAGTTGTTTTGCTATAATTAAGGGAGAGAATATTATGCTTCATTTCAAATCTAAAGGCTTAGGTTGAGAAATGTTAATAAATTTAGTCAAAGGTACATAGTGTGTTCTTAAAATTTCGATTATGATTATGACATTCCTCTTCACAATTCAAATTTTGAGAACATAGCAAATAAAACATTGTGCATCGTGTCCCATACGCTTCGGGTATAGGATCGATTGCAAGTGCTTTAATGTTTGACCATTCTAAAATTTTCCAAATGTCTAGCGCATTTAGAGGGAAAAGGGACTAGAATTGGTTTTGACTAAAATAATTAAACAACTATCAAAGGACAATCCAAAGTTCGACGAGGATTGGTCGCTTGTGAGTAGTTGGAAGTATAGTATTGGAAAATATGGAAATGTTTCCATATTGGATGGACCATATCGACAT
The DNA here is from genome assembly GCF_052625555.1 of Lactuca saligna. NCBI lineage: Eukaryota > Viridiplantae > Streptophyta > Magnoliopsida > Asterales > Asteraceae > Lactuca > Lactuca saligna. The sequence continues at coordinate 88,303,712 of NC_136424.1, read as the reverse complement.
TATTGTGAATAGATAAGATTCTATTAAGAAATGAGTCGTCATATGGAACATATGGAAGCGTGTCCATACTGGGTAGTAAATATTGAAAATTTATGACTAGATTAGAAACCTTTATTCAAAAGGATGTTCAAAGGAATGTACTTTAAGTGAGAAACATCGTATCTAAGGAATTGTCTTGTAACAATCTCCGATAGAGAACTTTGTAATATCATTGGCAATAGTCTTTGTGACTTTGGTGCAGTGACATTACGAAAGAATCATTGCATAGGATGTTAGAATCTAGCATATTCTATAAGTAGCAAGAATTTGATATTCTTTTACTTATGAAAAAGGATTTGGAGTTGTGAAATGAGAACGATTGGAAATGTGTTCAATGTGATCTATTTCACAAAGTAAGAACCATAGGTAAACATTGTGTGCATGCTAGGAGCATGGGACAAGTGTTATAATTCAAGTAAGAAGTTGATTACCCGAAACAAAAAATAATGAGTAATCGATATGGTGATAAATAAAAGGAGTTCTATTTATACTCAAAGGTTTGAGGCCATATAGGATTAGTATAATTCTTGTGTTTCACTTTGCATGTTTTGACTTCCAGAATAATTGAGTTTATTAAGAATAATCGAATTATTCGAACGGGCCACAGTCATTCATATGTTGGAAGTAGATATGAATGAAGACTGTCGTGAATTGGTGTGTGGATTGTCTAAAAGAGTATTAGACATAAGCAAATGTTTGCTGCAACGTTCATGAGTGCTTATGAATATGATTTGAGTATTGGATTAAACCCACGCTCACTTGGATCAGTCCATGAATTGTATCACGAGTAATTAGTGAGACGATAACATCTTATATTCTTGAAACCGAGATGTGTGAGTTGTATCTTGAAAATCGGTTGCACATTGATAATATGTAAACGCACCAGTAACTTGGTGTTATAAAACATATTGTTGTGTGTAATTCGGTGAGTGAGTGCAAGCAAGCATTGTACCAAAGTTTATCCGTTCCTTTTATCCAAAGTAGGATAAAAGCAATATCTTTTGGGCCCCTCGATGGTTTAGTGATGACAAACGTAAATGCTCGGTCGGGCTAGGGCTAATTTGATTTGTTCAATTAGTATGTCGTCATAAATCGAAAATCGAGATATAGTACAAAGAGAATGATTAGAAATCATATCTTAGATGATATATAGAATGGAGGAATATATGATCCCTTATCTAAGGACACGCGTATCTGATATGATCAGAGTTGACAACGGCTTTGGAAAGCTACAATTGCAGATCAGGATCTGAAGTCATACGCATAATAGTTATTAGACTTATCCAAGTGGGAGACTGTTGTATTAGTGTCTAAGTCCATAACTATTTTGGTATGTACTTGACCCGATGGTGCATGGTCCTTTTGGGTTGCCTTCACCAAAGCAACTTGATAGGATGAATTATGGAGAGAAAGGACTAAATATGATTTATTAATATATTATGGGAATAATATATTAAAGGATAAATCATATTGTTTAATTAATATTGGTCAAAAATTAATTGGTAATTAGTTTTGTGACTAAAAGAGATTAATTAAACTTAAGGGACTGGAATTGTAATTATAAGATAATTGCAATTTGGGCCATGGATTGCCTTGTATCAAGGGTTGGACGAATTCTATGGGGAAGCCCATAAGGAAATCGTCCAAGGGCTTGATTAAAAGGAGTCTATGGGTTGCTTACGGCTTAAGCATCAAAATTAGGGTTTCCTTGTTAGATAACCCTAATAGCCCAACTATATAAAGACCCCTTAAGGCTCAAAAACGTGGCCAATGATCTTTCTAGGGTTTCTACACGTTTTTGGCAGCCTCCAACCTCTCTCCTCTTCATCCTCTTGCTTATGGTGTTTGTGAACCATTAGAGGAGTGACACTTGTGACTCTAAGCCTTCCAAAGTCATTACAAGGAGATTTGGGATTGTTATTGCTACATAACAATCAAGGTATGATCTTAAACCTAATTACATATTAATATGATTACTTGAATGCTAGAATTAGGGTTTATAGTCTTGGATTCAAAGCATGTACAATAGAGAAACCTAGATCCAAACATTAGGGTTTGTATGAGCACATAGGATGTCTTATGACCAAAACCCATCAATATGTTGTTATGATCGATTAGATCGGTATCCTGGTAGATAGGATGATACATGTGTTGGATTAGATGTTTAACCCCATAACTATTATTGGTATGTATTCGACCCAAGAGTAGCATGGTCCATTTGGGTGCATGGCATCAGAACAATTGGATAGACAAATAAGAAAAGGTTATTTATGATTTATATTAATATATTATAAGTTCTAATATATTAATATGAAATCATATTATTTAATTAGTATAGATCAAGAATTAATTTGGAATTAATTTTGTGATCAAAAGAGATTAATTAAATATATGGGGATTGATTATGTAGATCATTCATTCTTATATATGTGGGCTTGTGATCCATTGTCCTTCATGTTGGGCTTAACCCATGGATACTCCATGAAGGTTAAAACCCATGGATCATGAAGGAAATGGAATTTCATGGGTTTACATGGTATAACCCCAATGAGCCACACTATATAAAGGACCCCGTGGTTCATGAAATGGTGACTAGTGCATACACAAAAGAGGGCAGCCGAACTTCATAAAGGGTGAAACAAATAACCTTCTATTAAGTTATTCCAATTGTTGGTGGTGTTGTGTGAACCATTTGAGGTGCAATACTTGAAGAACTAAGCTCTTAAAGGTTCAAGACTTCAAGCTCCATCAAAAGGCATGTCATCTAACTAGACTTTTGTGGTATAGTTGTTTCATAATATGCTAGTTGAGATGATGCTTTGGAATTTTGAATGTATGCATGTATAATAGAGAAAACATAGATCAAATCACATAGGGTTGCATCTACACTATAGGAGCGTTAGAATGCTCAAAACCCAAAAATATGTTGTTATGTTCTGTTAGAACGATATCCTGGTAGATTGCATGTTATATGTTGTTATGATCTGTTAGATTGGTATCCTAGTAGATAGGATGTTATATGTTGTTATGATATGTTCGATTAGTATCCTATCAGATAGGATGTTATATGTTGCTATGATCTGTTAGAGTAGTTGTCTGTCTATAGACTGTTATATGATTATTTGTTATATGTGCACATCGTTGTTTGATTGGGGGTTAGGTTGAGGCGGTCCTGCTTTGTGCTAAAGGCAACATACCCAACGAGCGGTCCGGATAGGTTGAAGGACTTGCGAGGCGGTCCAGACGTGTCGAAGGCTCAGATAGCGGTCTAGATATACTGAAGGCCTCGGAGGCGGTCCAATCAGGATGGAGGCTCATTACACATACTATAGACTCAAAGAGTGGACCAAGTGGACTGAAGGCCCGGTGCGGGCGGACCAATCACATTTTAGACTCGAGATGCACAGTTTTTCTGTTCACTAATATGTTATATGTTATGGTTATATTGATATGGTGTTGGTATTTTGGGGGTAACTCAGTAAGCCTTCGAGCTTACAGTTTCCGTTTATTGTTTCAGGTTCAACGGATGATCGTGGGAAGGCGAAGGTGTGACCGTACACTTCCTCGGTTGATGATTATGATTTCTGGGAACTCTGATGTTTAAACTATTTAGAAAACAAATTGTAATAACCGAATGGTTTTATATGATTTAAAAAGTTTTAAATTAGCTCGAATTTTATGGATGTTAGAAAACCTTTCTATTATTGTGCCAAGCATAGTCATAGTTTTTGCACCTAATGAGAACAAACCTGTAAAAACTGACATATCCCAAAAAATATTATTTTGACCTTTAATCTAAATTTTACACCAGAGCTTTCAAAAACTCTATAATCTCAATATGTACCTTCCATTTTAAATTTTCACCATAATTTTTTTTGTGCCATATGCTTATTTTATTACACCTTACCATTTTTTTTCTATTTTTATTGACTCATTGATTCCACAAAAGCCATAAAAATTATTTTCTTTTCAATCGAATCCTCATTTTCTTCTCCTTCATTATTAAACACCAAGTAAACATCCTTCAACCCTATCACTTTGGTAGAAGAGTTATTACCTTTCTTAAAAGGCATGTAGTTCGTTTCTTAGGGAAAATCACATTGTTGGAAGAGTTATTATAAGCTTTGTGTATATAATAAACACAACCATCATCTTCATCAATAAATCAGTTATCTCAAGGAAAACAAAGTAAAAGTGTATTCAAGAACCTGATAAAATAAGGTCTTCACCCAACCATCGTTGTTTTCTTTATTTAAATCTCATCAAAAGCTTGGTGGGGTAACTTGACATCTTCACAAAATCAACATTTCTTCTATTTATACTATCAAAAGCTTGTGAACTGAAAATTCAAATCCGTAAAAAATGGTATTTTTATATGGTGAAACTTAATCTCTGGATTTAAGTAAGGAATTGCATAAAGAACACCTTAAATTTATAATCATAAAAAGGGTAGGAAATATTTCATCAATAAATTGTAATTATGAAAATAAACTTACTACAAGAATGAAGGTTCAGAGGCATATTACCCCACCACAAGAGTCGTATTCTTTAGCAATAGTTGTGTAAAGTATCAGAGCCGATGATTTTTTTAAGTGGGAGAGTCCACGATTCTTAATTACATTGAAGACATCATCAAATATTTATACTAAGATGTTTTGAAAAATTAAAAACAAAAACACCCAAATCACCCCCTAAATAAACTTCACTTACCATCAAATGCATTCCCTTCCATCACCAGACAAACCTTAACAACAACTTAAGTCATTCAACAACATTTGCTTGTATTGATTCCTCATCTTCAACTTTCTTACACTTTTCTCGTGTACAATCCTCTTCTTGAGATCACGCAATATTAGTTTCGTAAAGGATGTATGTAGACCCCATCAAGAATATATTACAATGGGTGGATTTGATGACAGAGAAAGATTTTGAAATTGGAATGTTTCAAAGAAAGTAATTGAGTCGTCGTTTCAAACTTTTTGTTAAGATTACGATGTTGATTTATTGCCCAATTAATTTCAAGTAATTACATTAACTTATTGTTGATTTGTTGGGATCTTATCATTGTTTCTAATTTAATATAAATCAAACTACTAATATTCATGAACTAATTAATAATAGGCGGGAAATAAAAAGATAGTCTGAGTATATGCCACGTGGCAAAATAAGGATGTAGAAAGAGTGTAATGCCATATTTGAAATTACTCGGTTGGGGCCTAGGAAACCAAAGAGGTAAGGGAGATTTGGCCTTTTATGGGTCCTGGGATTTATCTAAAAGGTTTCAAGCTTGGAGGTCTCGAGGGGAGCGTAGGGCTTCCCGCCACCTTTTCGTGGATATATAGTTAGTCCGGAATGGACTCGGAATAAAGAATTTATGACACTTTGCATTTATTGTTGATTTTAGCCCCTAATGGAAAATTAGTGACAAGATGATCCCATGCATGCAAGGTGGCCAAATCGAGAGTACGCCTAGCGTAAGTTGGGGTACGCCCAGCGTAGATGGGGAAAATGGTCGCGGGTAATTGGAGACGTTCACCCAACGTACGCCCAAAGTCACTAAACCCTAAATTATAGGGTGTGACACTATATAAAGAACATTACACCCTCTAGGGTTAGCCTCCTTCTCATCCTTTAACCCCTTTTCGAAACCCTAAACCTTATAGCGAGAGTGTAAGTTTGTAAGGCCATCTTGGAGTGCATTTTGGTGTTCTTGAAGAGGGGTGATCATCTTGGAGTTTCATTGATCTGGGAAGAGCTTCTGGATCCAGGTTCTCCAACCCATTTGCAAGTTTTAGAAGGTATAAAGCTTCTACTTTGTTATCTTATAGCTTGAGATCTAGATTAGGGCTTGTTTGATGTTTTTATGAGCTTTTGGACCATCTCTTTGGAGTTGAGTAACTCTAGAGCTTAGAGAGAGAGAGTAGATCTGAGGTCCTTTGGTCTATCTACTTCATAAAAATGCAATCTTGATGAGTATTCTAACCTCATGCATGGACCAAGACCCTTGGAAAGGTCTTAATGGGTTGTTGAGAGCATATGGAGCATGAAAAGGCATAAAGTTGCCAACTTTATGCCTTAAGACGTCTTAATGGACCTAGATCTGAAGTTTGATGTTAGAAATCCCAAGTATTAAGCACGTAATGGAAAAGTAGCTTAACAGAGGAGTATGTTGGGCGTACATGCAAGTATGTGCCGTGTACACCACTTCCTGTCAGTACGCTTATCGTACATTAGAGTACACCCTACGTACTTATCAGTTTTGGGCTTGTAGTGTTTTGGGCCTCGTGTTGGGCCAAGCAATGGACTTTGGGTCTTTGGGCTTTAGTGAGCCATCAGGAGTCAGATGTTTTTGTCCAAGAATATGTTTGGGCTTAGGGTACCACCCATTAAAGGTATTGGGCCCAATTGAGCAAGTTGGGCCATTTGTAGACCACTAGTGGGCTTGGAAAGCCTACCTAGTGTTGGGTTTTATTTTGAGGATTGGGCCTTAGTTTTGGATCATACTGGGCCATGGGTTAAATGGTTATTTTACCCCCATGAATGGATTAAAGATTATGGTATGGGCCCCAGTTGCTAATCGGGTATATTGTTTTGGTATTGATGGTCAGGAAGTGGGCAGGCAACAACTAAAGATTTCTTCAGGAAGCTTCTGCATTCGAGGTGAGTTTTCTCACCATACCAATGGGTCTTAGGCACCAAGGCCGACCCATTTTATGATAGTTGGTATACTTGTTGTGTATAGGTGTATGGCATTGGTATGTGGTAGAGATGGATTTTACAGATGACGCTAGAGATAGTCTGTATGGCTAATGGTAGAGATAACCTGTATGGCTAATGGTAGAGATAGCATGTATGGCTAATGGTAGAGATAGCCTGTATGGAGAAGGGTAGAGATAGCCTTGTGGATAATGGTAGAGATAGCTTTATAGCTAATTGATATGTGTTATGTGGTAGAGGTAGCTTTATAGATAAATGATATGTGTTATGTGGTAGAGGTATCTTTATAGCTAATTGATATGTGTATGTGGTAGAGGTAGCTTTTATAGCTAGCATGTTATGTGGTTTGTGTGTTGGGTACGCTCTGGGGAACTCACTAAGCTTCATGCTTACAGGTTAATTTTCGGTTTCAGGTACTTCAGATTCCAATAGCAAAGTGTGATAGTGCGGCGTGCACTCTCTCACAGACTTGTTGGGAGACTCTGATATTTGGAATAAAAGTTGTATTTGACTGATGTTTTGAAAACAATTATAACTGGATTTCTTAATGTATGACATCATGTTTGTTTATTCTAAAATGAAATTTTTACTTTGAAAATTGGGTCGTTACAAAGAGGACATGTGGCGGTTTAGAGAGTCTTTTATTAAGAATAAAGATAGATTTTCAACCACAACTAATAAAAATATATGTTTATTGTATATTTTTAAATAAGAAAACAATATATATATATATATATATATATATATATATATATATATATATATATATATATTTCTATTTTAGAGTTGGTATGTGATGTTAGAGCTTATAATGTATTTTCTTTAAATCAAGAGATAAATTCATTTTCATTATTTTTTTTTGGGTGGGGGGAGGGGTTTAGATACCTAGGAGGATAATAAAGTTTTAAATTTGTTCACATTAGGTCTTTAAGTTTTTTTACATATTACACCAACATGATTAATACAACCATTTAAGTTTCGTCCTTTTAAACGTTAAAGTGACGACATTTAAACGGTTATAACAACCATTACTACAAGAAAAACATGATTTTGCTAGGGAAGGTTACTGTGGAACATATTTTCGTTGTTAATCTGCAATGGATCGTGCTATGGAATGTTGTTCCATATGAATGTTTCTACCACATTGTCTACGAATTTTATTTCTAGTAGCGAGAGTGGGAGTTGCTAGGGAAAATGCTACCGACTCCATATCTGTTGGTATTATGCTACCGAAAGTGCTATGGAACAAAAATCCGTAGCAATTTTCCAACGACATTTGTTACCAAATCACTTTCCGTTGTACTGCTGCTATGGAATTCATCATCATGGTTACTATGCAACGGACTTTGTGACGGAAACCAATTCCATAGTTGAATTGCTACGGAGGTACCATTCGTAGGAATTTGCTAGGGAATTTTGCTATGGAATATGATTTCGTTTGCTTGTTTTGCTATGGAACAAAACGCGTAGCTAATTTGTGATGACATTTGTTTGGATGTTGTATGCTTAATTAATCTTCTTATACTATGGATGAATTATTATTACGATCAATGGAATTTGTATGATATGGTTTGAATGAAATGTTTTCGAACATTTGAATTGGTAAACACAAAACCAATATAAAATTATAGTAGTATTATACAACTTCATATACAATACAATAAGAACACTAATATTCAATGTCCATTCTATTATCAACCATTAATATTTTTAAGAAATATACAAAACCTACCATACTCTACATACCAACGACAAACCGTGCAACATATTTGTCGATCCTCATACTCTTCATGGCCTATTGCCAACGTACCTTTAACAGAATGACATGGGTCTTCACATTGGAATGTGATGTTATTCGTTGTAAGTCTATGAATAACATCAACAGCCCGCAACAACTCTTTGGCACTATCAACAACACCTGTGTACTCCCCATCATTCGAAACTGCCCAACCAAAATAGGCATCAGGTAACTGTAAACCTACACATTAAAATATCCATCAATTAATCCAATGTACCCTTTTCAATAAAACAGTAAATATTATACAACACAACACAACTAAATACTAACCCCAAACTACAAACATGCCTTGATTAACTATATATAATTTAATTTACATATATACCATATATACATACCTTCATCACATTGATGAGGCCCTCTTGAAATGTAGATCATTCCAAACAAATAAATTGCCTCAAGATGATCTTTATCTGCTGCTTGTCTCAACAAAGTCATTACTAAATCAAAATTGTCATAATAAAAGCACTCATCCTGTTGACGGAATAACAATATCAATACATAACATCAATCACACTAAATATTAATAAATGGTATAGATTACATATAATTACTGAACCTACACATACAATTCCTTGTTTGAACATGGCTTCAATGTTATTATGCAATGCACATGTGCGTATAAATAAATGAATATTCAGATTTTTGGGACCCATTCCTTTAAACATGTCAATGCATGCTGATATGTACACTTGAGGATCACCCCCTGTTTTATACATCTTCTTTGAACTCCAAAAATTTAAATACACAGTAAATAACAAATAAATAAAGTTTTATTTCTTCAAATATACATTCATTAGTTGCCGTTTATTGAGAATTACCAAAGTCTTGCAGAGACGATGTCTTTCGCAGATTCTAACCCTAGTACTACAAATATTCGACTCAAAAGCTCTAGAGGGATATCATCTAACGAACGAAAACTTCTAGTATTCGACATTATACTTACAAAATACACATTGGAGTAGTTGATTTCATTTTTTTTAAAATTAAGCGTAACTATGAAAGAAAGTGTAACAGGGTATGGAAAAAAAATTAACTTTATGTTGATCTGGTCGAGAGGAGTCAAGAGTCTCTATTATCGGAGGAAATTGTTTTTGAGAACGATTATCCTTCGACGATTTGGGTGTTTTAGTTTTTGTATGCAGATTTATCGTCCGGAAAAGTTGAGATGTTCTGAATGGTTGAAGATCTGGAACGTCGGCGTGGTGTCAGAGGTTTGATGGTGCCTTAACAATTTCGAGTGCAAAAAGACCAAATTGCACCTGCAATCATTCCAAATATTTGAATACTAAGGGTATTTATGTCAAAACACATATTCAAATATTATAGCCATTTATAGCTAGGTAACATTGGACTTTTGATTGTTGAAATGAAAAAGACAAAAATAACATATACATCATAATCTATAATGTAATACATTTGTATTAACATTTCACCAAATTACTAGTATATATTCATGTAGTAATATACATATTAAAAGTGGAACAAGAATTTAACAGTAAACTTATTTACTTTAGATTTTAGACACAATAGTTTTCTTTTGTTGCCACTTTTAGTCCCTATGTTTATAGTAACTTTTTTTTTTACTTTGATTTTAGCCACAATACTTTTTATTTGTTGCCACTTTTAGTCTCTATGTTTATTCCTTTACAATTTTACCTTATGCAAAGCATGGTTTCTCCAGTAGTTGATATTAAATTACCAAGTCCAAAATAAAACACAATTGTTTATGTCTTTACTCTTTTAGTCCCTTATTAAAAATACAAAATATTTACTAATCAAGTAACAACATCAAATAATTACTTATCAAGCAAATTACTATATATTCGTATATATAGTCAGTCATATGTCATCCATGGATATCATAATCAACTACCATGTTGACCAATGACCCGTATTTCATCCATGGACACCATAAACAACTACCATATTGAACAATGGCCCATATGTCATCCATGGACATCATAATCAACTACCATGTTCACCAATGACCCATATTTCATCCATGGACACCATAAGCAACTACCATATTGACTAATGGCCCATATGTCATCCATATCTCATCCATGGACATCATAATAAACTACCATGTTGACCAATGACCTGTATGTCATCCATGGACACAATAAGCCACTACGATGCCGACCAATGTCCCATATGTCATCCATGGACACAAAAAGCAACTATCATGTTGACCAATGACCATATTTCATCCAAGGACACCATAAGTAACTACCATATTGACCAATGGCCCATATGTCATCCATAGACATCATAATCAACTACCATGTTGACCAATGACCCGTATTTCATCCATGGACACCATAAGCAACTTCCATATTGACCAATGGTCCATATGTCATCCATGGACATCATAATCAACTACCATGTTGACCAGTGACACGTATTTCATCCATGGACACCATAAGCAACTACCATATTGACCAATGGCCCATATGTCATCCATGGACATCATAATCAACTACCATGTTGACCAATGACCCGTATTTCATCGATGGACACCATAAGTAACTACCATATTGACAAATGGACCATATGTCATCCATATGTCATCTATGGACATCATAATCAACTACCATGTTAACCAATGACCCGTATTTCATCCAGGGACACCATAAGCAACTACCATATTGACCAATGGGCCATATGTCATCCATGGACATCATAATCAACTACCATGTTGACCAATGACCCGTATTTCATCCATGGACACCATAAGCAACTACCATATTTGTAACACCCCAAAAATACAAGCAAAAAATTTCATTTTGAAAACATATATTTAGCAAAACATTCGAATTTAAAACGTTTACTGATCATAACATTTTATAAAGATATCGCATGTCTGGAAAAAAATTCATAAAACATAAAAATATCAGAGTACAAATCTCCAGGAAGATCTAATGATGCGGAATACGGAGCATGTGTGTGATGGGCCGCTACCGCGCCAGCTCTTTCCCCTTCGAAGAAGAGGTACCTGAAACCAAAACTGAAAACTGTAAGCACGAGGCTTAGTGAGTTCCCCCATCATACCGCATACCATACAATCACATATCATACATATTTCCAGGCATTTCTGGGGTGTCCGAACTACCCGGTACGGCCATTCTGGGGTGCCGACCTACCCGTGTCAAGACATTCTGGGGTGCTGACTACCCATGTCAAGCCATTCTGGGGTGCTGACTACCCTTCGGTCCTGACGACCAAACCTCGGGGACTATTTCACCCCTACTGCTACTATCACATATATCATAACATAACATATTATTAGAAATATCTGGGGTGCCTGAACTACCCTTCGGTCCTAGCAATCGAACTCGGGGACTAGTCCCCTCCTACTACCTTTATCACATATAACATAAAAAGCCAACATGCAAACATATCATCATATACTGTCAGACGTATCTGGGGTGTCTGACTACCCTTTGGTCCTAACAACCGAACTCTACTACTATCACATACAACATATCATGCTAGCATATAACATATCAGGTAGTAGCAAACCTAGATGATATCACAAAGACAATCATCTATCATACATCTCCTACTGGTGGGCCGGCATTGTGGCCTTAGACCCACCGCTACTGGAAGGTAACTCACCTCGTAGTACCAACTGATCTGTGTGGGAATGGTCTGTCTGCTGCTGCTGCTTCGGAAATCCTCCGACTGTAATTCCCACCAAACACTCAGTCAAATACTGCTAACCGCCCTCAGGGTAAATTGTCCATTCACCCTTAATAAGTCACGAGTCAAGTCACAGTCAACTTCCAGTTGACCAGACTCGGCGAGTTGGCTTGCCAACTCGCCGAGTCCCTTTCTCTATACCCAAGTCCAATAGTCCTTCATCCTACTCGCCGAGTTGTATGAACAACTCGCCGAGTTTGCCTTCATCCGAAGCACACTCTAAGCTGTGACTCGCCAAGTTCTATGAACAACTCGTCGAGTTGTTCTTGAGACAAGAAGATTGCCATGAACTCGCCGAGTCATGGCATTGACTCGCCGAGTTACTTCATGGGTGAGTTTGGCTTCCAACCCACTGAGTCATACCCTATGACTCACTACTCCAACTCGCAAACACAAAAAGGGGAACAACCCGGGGAATCGCGACCCGACTCGCCGAGTCAGATGAACGACTCGCCGAGTCTACCTCATGCAAAAACTATACACGCAGTTTTGCTTGAATCCAGTCCATGCCATTCATGGATCTGGGTTCCTAGGGTCTGGTTTACACGTAAAGTTTCCAACTTTACGTGTAGATAATCACCAATGAAGGTTTTAGGGCTCAAAGTGCACCAAAAGAGGTAGATCTAGGACTTTCATGCAATATGACTCCATAAAGGCAGTAGATCCAAGCTCCAGGGACTAAATCATGCCTAGATCTAAAGGCTAATAACTTATTACAACCCACAAAGCACAAACAAGCTTGGAGAATGGCTCAAGAAGGACTTTCATGAAGCTATTAGGGACTACAGGCTTGAAAACAGAGGGGAACGAGCTATACCTCAAGGAAAACGTTGAGATGTCACAAAAATGCTTGGCCTCCTTCTCCTCTTCTTGATCTACTCTTCTTTCTCCTCAAAAACTTCAAGAACACACCCAAAACACTTCAATCTCACAATGAAAAGGGCAAAAACGATGTTGGGGGCTTTGAGGGTGAATGGGGGCGAGCTTGGGGCAGAAATGAGGGTTTAAATAGGGTGCAAACCCTTGAAATTTAGGGTTTCATCAAACAGCGGTGACTCGCCGAGTCCAGAATATGGACTCGTCGAGTCGCCAACTTAAACGTGCCCCCGGACCGCGTCCCTACTCGGCGAGTCGGACCTACAACTCGCCGAGTCCAAGGCTAAAATGACAAATACTTAGATAAATTTTATGTACCAGGAACCAGGTGCTACAAATCTCCCCCACTTATTTTAGACTTTATCCTCGAAGTCTGCCACTCGATCCTGAAACAGCTCGGGGTAATGCTCCATCATTTCTTCCACCGGCTCCCAAGTCCATTCCGAATCCTTGCGGTGCTGCCATTGCACTTCCACTAGCTCCACCCTCTTGTTCTTTAGATCCTTCGACTTCCGGTCGAGGATTGCGACTGGGCGCTCAATGTAATTCAGGCTATCATCAACCTGTATATCCTCTAATGGAACCACCGCTGAATCATCCACGAGACACTTCCGCAGTTGGGAGACATGGAAGCTGTTGTGGATCTGGCTGAGGTTGGCTGGCAGATCCAACCTATATGCCACCTTTCCCACCCGTGATACAACCCTGAACGGTCCAATGAATTTCGGGCCCAACTTGCCCCGCTTCCTGAATCGAATGACGCCTTTCCAAGGCGACACCTTCAGGAGAACCATATCCCCAACCTGGAACTCCAGGTCTGATTCGACGCTTGTCGGTGTAGCTCTTCTGCCGACTCTGCGCAGTCTGAAGCCTGCTCCGAACTTGCTGGATTCTCTCGGTCGTCTTGAGCACCACCTCAGTGCTCCCCATGACCCTCTGGCCAACTTCACCCCAGCATATCGGGGTCCTGCACCTCCGACCGTACAACATCTCGAATGGGGGATGGTCAATACTCGCGTGGTAGCTGTTGTTGTACGAGAACTCAGCCAAGGGCAGATAGGTATCCCAGCTACCACCGAAATCTAACACGCACGCCCGCAACATATCCTCCAAATTCTGGATGGTCCTCTCACTCTGACAATCCGTCTGCGGGTGAAAGGCGGTGCTAAAATGCAGACGAGTGCCCAACTCATCATGAAACCTCTTCCAAAACCTAGAAGTAAACTGCACATCTCGATTTGATATCACTGAGAATGCCACCCCGTGTCGCGCCACTATCTCCCTGATATAGATATCGGCCAACTTTTCGGCCGAGATACTCTCCGGAATCGTAATAAAATGGGCGCTCTTGGTCAACCGATCCACGATGACCCAAATCGAATCTACTCCTCATGCCGTTCATGGAAGCTTTCTGATAAAATCCATCGTAATATCCTCCCATTTCCACAACGGGATATCCAACGGCTGCATCTTGTCATGCGGTCTCTGATGCTTGGCCTTGACCTTCCTGCAGGTCAAACACCGCTCGACGTACCACGCCACATCCCGCTTCATGCAGGGCCACCAATAGTCCAGGCGAAGATCCCGATACATCTTCGTTGCCCTTGGATGAATAGAGAATCGGGATTTGTGCGTCTCTTCCATCAAGATCTGGCGCACGCCTCCATGATACGGCACCCACACCCTACGGTGTAGTGTCAATAACCCCCGGCTATCATAATCGAAGGAGGTGACTTTCCCCACTATTCGCTCACTCTTCCGATGCTCCTCCTTCATAGCCTCCTGTTGAGCCTCCCGAATCTGCTCCAACAAGGGAGTCACTACAGTCATCCTCATGCAAACATCCCTGATCGGCGCCGCCTTGCGGCTAAGCGCATCGGCCACCATATTGGCCTTCCCCGGGTGGTAAAGGATCTCGCAATCATAATCCTTCACCACATCCAACCACCGACGCTGCCTCATGTTCAGATTCGGCTGATCCATGAGGTACCTCAAACTCTTGTGGTCCGTGTAAATAGTACAATGAACCCCGTAGAGGTAATGCTGCCATATATTGAGGGCAAAGAACACCGCCCCTAACTCTAAATCGTGCGTTGGGTAGTTCACCTCATGAGTCTTCAGCTGCCTCGAGGCATAAGCAATGACATGCCACCTCTGCATCAACATTGCACCTAAGCCCGAGATCGACGCATCGCAATATACCACAAAATCCTCCACGCCCTCGGGCAGGGCTAAGATTGGGGCCTCGCACAATCTATGCCTCAGAGTCTCGAATGCTACCTGCTGCTCAGGCCCTCATCGAAAGACCACGACTTTCCTAGTCAACCGTGTCAGGGGTACGACTATTTTGGAGAAATCTTGAATGAACCTACGATAGTAGCCTGCTAATCCTAGGAAACTCCGAATCTCAGATGGAGACTTCGAAACCTCCCACCTCATCACAGCCTCCACCTTGGCTGGGTCTACTGAAATCTCGTTCTGGTTGACGAGGTGCACAAGAAACTACACCTCGCGCAACCAAAACTCACATTTGGAGAACTTGGTATACAATCTCTCCCTCCTCAGGGTCTCCAAAACCTCTATCAGATGCTCCTCCTGAGTCTTGGAATAAACCAAGATGTCATCAATGAAAACTATCACAGACCGATCCAACATTGGTCTACACACGCGGTTCATGAGGTCCATGAATGCGGCAGGAGCATTGGTGAGCCCAAACGGCATCACCACGAACTCATAATGTTCATAACGCGTCCGAAACGCGGTCTTCTGTATATACTGCTCTCTAACTCTCATCTGATGATAGCCTGAATGCAAATCAATCTTGGAGAACCAAGATGCTCCCTGCAACTGATCAAAGAGATCATCAATCCTCGGGAGTGGGTAACGGTTCTTCACCGTTACCTTATTCAGCTACCGGTAATCTATACATATCCGATGCGACCCGTCCTTCTTCTTCACAAATAGGATCGGGGCTCCCCAGGGTGAACTGCTCGGACGAATAAATCCCTTGTCTAGCAGCTCCTGCAGCTGCGTAGACAACTCCTGCATCTCGGGAGGAGCCATTGGATAGGATGCCTTGGCTATCGGAGCCGCACCAGGAACTAGGTCGATCCTGAACTCTACCTGAGGCTCCGGAGGTATTCCAGGAAGCTCTTTCGGGAACACATCAGCGTAGTCTCGCACCACTGGAACCTCGCTCACTGTCGCCTTACCCGTCTCCTGGGTATCCATAACGTACGCGACATACCCCGCGCATCCCTGTTGAAGGTAGCGCCTAGCTCTCGCTGCTGAACATACTATAGGTCCACGTTGTGGCCTCTCACCGTGGATCACCAACTCCCCCCCGATCGGGGTCCTGACCCGCACTAGCTGTTGTGCGCAATCTATCACCGCCCCATTAGGGCTCAACCAATCCATGCCTATTATCACCTTGTTCCCCCGCAACGGTATGAGAACCAAATTCACCAAATAGCGCTCCTCAAATAACCTCAAAACACAATCCCTGAACACTGCTGATGCTCGCACCGATTGATCATCAGCAATCTCTACCTCTAAAGGGCAATCCAACATGCCCGAGGACTCAGTAAACCTCTTGCTAAGCGCAAGGGAAACAAATGACCGGGTGGCACCCGAGTCGAACAACACCTGAACCGGAATACCGTTCACATGGAACGATCCAAATGCATATACACATAGCACATATCAATAACATAACATCATAAAATAAAGTAGAAGGAAATAATCATACCCGTCACCACATCGGGTGCGGCGCGTGCCTTTTTTGCAGTCAGCTGAAACGCCCGGCTCCTCACCACTAGAGCCTCTGCCTTGACCTGCCGGCCATCTGTAATCCGCAGGGTAGCTGGAGTTGGCGCCTTAACCGGCACTGGTTATGTCAACTGGGGGCAATTGGCCTTCTTGTGGCCCCTCTGGTTGTAATAGAAACACAACAACTCAAACGTCTGTATCACAGGTGCAAGGGCGGTACAATCCCTGCTGAAATGCCCCGTCTTGTCGCACTTATAGCAGCCCGACGATCCCAATCTACATGCCCCCTTATGAGGCCTGCCGCATTTCCTGCAGCGGCTCGGTCCTGACTGGCCTTTCGGCCTACCATCTGATCCCTTGGGCTTCTTCCCCGAAGCCCCTCCTGTCTGTCCCTCCTCGGTCTTCCTTTTCCGGACGTGCTCCAGATCTATCTCTCTCTCCCTCGCCCTGGAAATCATAGAGTCCAAGGTAGGGCAAGCTAAAAACCTGACATGCTCTCGAATATCAGCTCGGAGCATGTCATGGTAGCAGGTCCTCCTCATGTCCTCATCACCCGCATACTGGGGCACTAATAATGCCCTCTCCCGGAACTTGGCAGTGATCTCCGCCACAGTCTCCGTCGTCTGTCTCATATCCAAAAACTCTCTGGCCAGCTGCTGAAGCTCGACATCCGGTGCAAACTCTGCCCTGAACCTGGTCGCAAAGTCCAACCATGTCATAGCCTCGACAGCCGAGACTCCCAACGAGTCGCTCACGAACTCCCACCAATCCCTAACTCGATCACGTAAACACCCTGCTGCATATCTCACTTTCGACCCCTCGGGGCAGAAGCTAATCGTCTGTGCAGACTCAATGTCTGCAATCCATCGTCTGGCAGCTATGGGGTCCTTCGTCCCATGAAAATACAACGCACCACTGCCCCGAAAGTCCTTGAAGGACAGTGTGCGGGGTCCTGACTGGCCAGATGCCATGTCGCTCCTGAATGCCCGGAGGCGATCCTCCATCATCTCCAATATCCCCTCCTTGATCGACCCGAAGATAATGGGGGTCGACTCAAGGATGCCTATGGTGATCTTTGACGCGATGAACTCGCATAGCCCCTCATCTACTGGCTCGGAACCTGGTCCCGAACCCGATCCCTCTCCTGTACTGCCAACTGATGGCCTCGGGCGTAGTACCACCATTCTGAAATACAAAGAAATAACAATTGTTAGTGATACTGATACCCCTGGAGGGATCACACCCACTACAAGTTCCCTGGTCTTATCTTAGCCTTCCTCGGTTTGGGTACGAATCCTCTGCTTTTAGTAGTACGGGCCCATACTACCTTCCACATCTATCCGTACCTCCTCCAAAGACCACCTCGACTCAACCAGGTCCCCTCCACTACCGCTGATCACTGCTACTCTTATCCTAGGCTTTCCTTAGGAAACCTCTGACCCACCCATCCTAGTCCTCATTTGTTTATGGTCTCTTTGTGATGCCAATTAGCTATTACCTGTATACAATCACATGTGAAGAGGCTCGGATAATCCTTCGAGTAAGGTACTCATCCCTACAATGGTTAGGACTCAAACAAGAGCTACGCAATAGGGTCAAATCCAACACTCTGAGATTATTCAACCCTGATCACATGTGACTTTAACGTATCCACCTAACAGCTAACTCTCATCACTCAAAGCCCACATAGCACAAAGCAAACAACATTTGGACATAAAGAAAACAATCTCAAGCAACTCTATCCTCGTAGAGAAAAACTGAACTAGCATACAATGCTAAACTCGTACTATCAGGAATAACCTAAACAGGCTACCCTACTGCTCTATACTCAATTCTAGCATGCAACTCTTTCATATACTGAAGCACATAAAGTAGGCACATAAGGCATCACTCCTAGATCCTTAGTCCTATTCTAGCATGTTGTTCTACAGAAACTGATAAACATAAATAAACTTGTATGGGTACATTGAGGAATACTTACTTGAGCTCGGCCGGTCGCGCACATCACACACTTTGTTGTTCCTTAGAACCCTTTACTTAGCCTATTAGAAAACATTTTCTCTTTCCAAAATCTTTTAATCCCTCGATTTGAGTTCAAACACCCCTGAAGGTGTGTCCGAATCCCTCAAACCAGGGCTCTGATACCAACTTGTAACACCCCAAAAGTACGAGCCAAAAATTTCATTTTTGAAAACATATATTTAGCAAAACATTAGAATTAAAACGTTTACTTATCATAACATTTTATAAAGATATCGCATGTCTGGAAAACATTTCATAAAACATAAAAGTGTCAGAGTACAAATCCCCAGGAAGATCTCATGATGCGGAATACGGAGCATGTGTGTGATGGGCCGCTACCGCGCCAGCTCTTTCCCCTTCGAAGAAGAGGTACCTAAAACCAAAACTGAAAAATGTAAGCACAAAGCTTAGTGAGTTCCCCCATCATACCTCATACCATACAACCACATATCATACATATTTCCAGACATTTTTGGGGTGCCCGACCTACCCGGTACGACCATTCTTGGGTGCCGACCTACCCGTGTCAAGACATTCTGGGGTGCTGACTACCCATGTCAAGCCATTCTGGGGTACTGACTATCCTTCGGTCCTGACGACCCAACCTCAGGGACTATTTCACCCCCTACTGCTACTATCACATATATCATAACATAACATATTATCAGACATATATGGGGTGCCTGAACTACCCTTCGGTCCTAGCAACCGAACTCGGGGACTAGTCCCCTCCTACTACCTCTATCGCATATAACATAAAAAGCCAGCATGCAAACATATCATCATATACTATCAGACGTATCTAGGGGTTCTGACTACCCTTCGGTCGTAACAACCGAACTCTACTACTATTACATATAACATATCATGCTAGAATATAACATATCATGTAGTAGCAAACCTAGATGATATCACAAAGACAATCATCTATCATACATCTCCTACTGGTGGGCCGGCATTGTGGCCTTAGACCTACCGCTACTTGAAGGTAACTCACCTCGTAGTAGCTGCTGATCCGTGTGGGAATGGTCTGTCTGCTGTTGCTGCTTCGGAAATCCTCCGACTGTAATTCCCACCAAACACTTATTCAAATACTACTAACCGCCCTCAGGGTAAATTGTCCATTTACCCTTAATAAGTCATGAGTCAAGTCACACTCAACTGCCAGTTGACCAAACTCACCGAGTTGGCTTGCCAACTCGCTAAGTCCCTTTCTCTATACCCAAGTCCAATAGTCCTTCATCTTACTCGCCAATTTGTATGAATAACTCGCCGAGTTCACTTTCATCCGAAGAACACTCTAAGTTGTGACTCGCTGAGTTGTATGAACAACTCGTCGAGTTGTTCTTGAGACAAGAAGATTGCAATGAACTCGCCGAGTCATGGCATTGACTCACCGAGTTACTTCATGAGTGAGTTTGGCTTCCAACCCACTAAGTCATACCCTATGACTCACTACTCCAACTCGCAAACACAAAAAGGGGAACAACCCGGGGACTCGCGACCCGACTCGCCGAGTCAGATGAACGACTCGTCGAGTCTGCCTCATGCAAAAACTATACACGCAATTTTGCTTGAATCCAGTCCATGCCATTCATGGATCTAGGTTCCTAGGGCTTGGTTTACACGTAAAGTTTCCAACTTTACGTGTAGATAATCACCAATGAAGGTTTTAGGGCTCAAAGTGCACCAAAAGGGGTAGATCTAGGACTTTCATGCAATATAACTCCATAAAGGCAGTAGATCCAAGCTCCAGGGATTAAATCATGCCTAGATCTAAAGGTTAACAACTTATTACAACACACAAAGCACAAACAAGCTTGGAGAATGGCTCAAGAAGGACTTTCATGAAGCTATTAGGGACTACAAGCTTGAAAACAGAGGGGAAACGAGCTATACCTCAAGGAAAAAGTTTAGATGTCACAAAAATGCTTGGCCTCCTTCTCCTCTTCTTGATCTACTCTTCTTTCTCCTCAAAAACTTCAAAACACACCCAAAACACTTCAATCTCACAAGGAAAAGGGCAAAAACAATGTTGGGGGTGAGCTTGGGGCGGAGATGAGGGTTTAAATAGGGTGCAAACCCTTGAAATTTAGGGTTTCATCAAACCGCGGTGACTCGCCGAGTCCAAAATATGGACTTGCCGAGTCGCCAACTTAAACGTGCACCCGGATCGCGTCCCTACTCGGCGAGTCGGACCTACAACTCGCCGAGTCTAAGGCTAAAATGACAAATACTTAGATAAATTTTACATACCAGGAACCAGGTGCTACAATATTGACCAATGGCCCATATTTCATCTATATGTCATCCATGGACATCATAATCAACTACCATGTTGACCAATGACCCATATTTCATCCATGAACACCATAAGCCACTACCATATTGACCAATGGACCATATGTCATCCATGGACATCATAATCAACTGCCATGTTGACCAATGACCCATATTTCATCCATGGACACCATAAGCCACTACCATGTAGACCAATGGCCCATATGTCATCCATGGACACCATAATCGACTACCATGTTGAGTTGTCATCCATATGTCAACCATGGACACCATAAGCCATTACCGTGTGGACCAATCAACCATGTGTCATCCATGGACACAAATACACCACTACCATGTCGACCAATGGCCCATATGTCATCCATATGTCATCCATGGACACCATAAGCAACTACCATGCTGACCAATGACCCGTATTTCATCCATGGGCACCATAAGCAACTACCATATGGACCAATGGCCCATATGTCATCCATGGACATAACCAACTACCATGTTAACCAATAACCCGTATTTCATCCATGGACACCATAAGCCACTACCATGTCGACCAATGGTCCATATGTCATCCATGGACACCAAAAGCAACTACCATGTTAATATGTCATTCATATGTCAACCATGGACACCATAAGCCATTACCATGTGGACCAATCAACCATATGTTATCCATGGACACAATAAGCCACTACCATATCGACCAATGGCCCATATGTCATCCATGAACACCATAATCGACTACCATGTTGACCTATCATCCATATGTCAACCATGGACATCATAAGCTATTACCATGTGTACCAATTAACCATATGTCACCCATGGACACAATAAGCCACTACTATGTTGACCAATGGCCCATATGTCATCCATGGACATCATAATCAATTACCATGTTGACCAATGACCCGTATTTCGTCCATGGACACCATAAGCCACTATCATATATATATATATATATATATATATATATATATATATTGACATGACTCATACGTCATTTGTATATAAATTTCAGTTTAAACATATAACCATAAAGATGTATAGTTTATTAATAAAGATGTATAGTTTATTAACGTTTAGTCCTCATATATAATTTTAAGTTAAAATTATACTATGAACACATCGTTACTCTATATGTTCTTTCTTGAGGTTATTTATATGTATACACCCTATTTATCAATCTGTAACTACTTTAAATAAATTTGAATTACTAAATATTTAGCGGTAATTAGCACAGTACAAATTTTTTATTAGCGGAGGTTCAAAGTATTTCACAATCCGTTTCCCCCCGACCTACACACATTTATGCTGCATATTAGGGTAATTAAGTTTACCGATTAGAAATAGGGTTTACATTTTCTGTAATCATCATCTCCGGCGACTTATTAATCGAAATCTTTGTTCATTATACATTTATGCACTGACTTTGGCGATATAGGTTGTCACTCGTCTAAAATTTATATGTATTTAATTTACTGTTGTCATGATGACCGATCTTTTTTTTGTTCTCTGATCATCTTCATGTAATTTGGTTTTGATTGTATTCAATAGTTTGCATGCAAAGTAATGCCTTCATATATAATTTATTTTTACTGTTTGTGTCAGAAAGATGTCGACCCCGAAACCAAAAGGAGCATTCGGTGTGAAGCCAACTAAATTCATTGCACCACAAGTTATTAAACGCAACATGATTTCTACTGCAAAATTTCAAAACAGACAGTTACAAGATGAAGAAGTCGACTTGCCAATACCAACAACCACATCCAAAGTACCTATAACATCTACCAACAAAACCCCTAAACCTATATCATTAACATCACCGATGACTACCACTTCCTCGACATCACTTAAAACATCCACACCCTCCTTAGAAAAAACATTTAAAACTTAAGAAACTTGAACAATACAATCGTCAACACGAACATCAATAACGAAAACTTCAAATCCTACATCATCTAAACCATCCTCAACACCAACACCCACTACCACATCATCAACACCTATATCTACTACCACAACCTCAAAACTTGCATCTACATTACCATCCTCTACAACTACAGTAACTACCACACCCTCCTTAAGTAAAGGAACTACCACATCCTCAACATATACATCTATCCCAACACCTACCCAAGAATATACCCCATCAACAACACCTATCCCAGAATCTACCCCATTACCAACACAACCACCCATGAATGGATCTGTAGTGGAAAGTGTAGAAGGTGGAAACAATTCCTCTGAAGATTGTGGACCAGATGGATGTTTTAATGTTCATGTTTGGAAAAATACGTGAGTTACCATTTCAAATCTTAATTACAACTTTTTTTATGCATTAAATTTTGGTTTACACCTACATATCAATTCATAGCTTAACACATCACATGATTACTTGCAGGCTAATGCCACCAGGCCCTTGTTTGGTAAACAAGGAAAGAAATATGTGAATTATATTGGGAGGAGTTTCAGGTAACTATAAGTTATAAATTGTTGTTTGGTAAACATTTACACTTCAACTTATGTTTATATTGTTAATGTGTAGAAAAAATGTTGTTGGGATGAGACAATAGACTCGCTGGTGAGGCAAGCTTGGGCAAGGAAAGCAGCACAAAGTTATGGTCAATATCTCTTCAACATGAGGAGCCCAAAAAGAAACAAACATGGCTTTAAACCAGCTCATATTCCAAAGGAAGTATGGAACTCCTGGCAATTATAATGGAATACAGAAGAATACAAGCTAAAATCTGATCAGAACAAGAAAAATAGGCGGAACGATGTGGCTGATGGAGTAGCAAAACCTATGCATAACGCTGGATCCGCATGTCATTTGAAGATAGCTTCTGATTTGGTAATTTTTTAGATGGTACATCGTATCAATATTTGCAAATGTTTATTTGTATATTTGACTTTTTATTTGGTATTTATGCAGAAGAGGAAATTAGGACATGAGCCACCCCATAGTGAATTGTTCATGTATACACACACTAAGAATCATGATGGAGTCACTTTCACAAATGAAAAAGATAGACAAATTCATGTAATATTCATTTCAGTTTAAATTAACTTTTATATTGTAGCTACTCCATAATATCATTCCTAAATTTGATATATATTTTCACTTATAATATTTTTTATTTTGTAGGCGGCCTATACAAAAAAACGGGAAGAGTTGGAAGCTGAAGGTGTTGAATTTGAGGAGGATAAGCTATTTTATGTTGTTTTAGGTGGTCATGATAAAAAAAAAAAAAAAGAAGACTTTATGGATTAGGCTCTTTTGCAAAGGCGTTTCCCAATAGGAATGGTAAAACGGATGTAACTTACATTCCGGAAAATAACGATGAAATAGAAGAAATGAGGGAGCTTGTTGCTAAACAACAACAACAAAACGAAGAGCTTAAAGAAATGATGAACGCCCAACAAGAGGAAAACAAAGCAAGGGTCGGACATCTTGAAAAATAACTTCAAATAGCATTGGATCTTATTAATGGCTTTACAAAACAACAAGAGTAGTAGGTTGATATATGTTTATTGAAGATTATGTATTTTAGAGTAGCAACTTTCTTTTTTCAATGTAATAAATAATTATTTTGTTGTTTTAAATATGACTGTTATGACTTTTTTTTTCATATATTACTACAAAATTATTTGGATATAATTTATAAATCAATTATCCATCGGTCCATATTGAATCTGGTATATAATATATACACCACTAAAACTGTTAGAGATTCATGACCACGAAATTTGCTAGGAAGTGATCAAACGGAATTTGCTAGGGATTCATGACCACATAATTTGCTAGGAGATCATTAAACGGAATTTTCTAGGGATTAAGCACTACAGAATTTGCTACATAATCACCACCACGGAATGTACTAGGGAATGACCACCATAGAATTTACTAGAGAATGACCAGCACAGAATTTACTAGGGAATCACCACCTCGGAATTTGCTATGGATTCTTCACCACGAAATTTGCTAGGGAATGATCACCATAGAATGTGCTAGGGAATGATCACCATAGAATGTGCTAGGGAATCACTGACACGAAATTTGTTAGGGAATCACCACCACGGAATTTGTGATGGAATAACTACCACGGATTGTGCGATGGAATAACTACCACGGATCGTGCGATAGAATCCTACTACGAAATACACGACGGAATACCACTTACCACGAATTTCATTTTGTTGTCAACTTTGTGACGGAATTATCTTTTCTGTTGCAAACCCTCGCTACGGCGTTTTTAGGGACGGAAATAGGTTGTTGCAAATTATGTCACTAATCGTCATTTGCAACGGAATTTCAACTTTTAGCAAAGGATTCCTTCCGTAGCAAAATCGCGTTTTTCTTGTAGTGCATGTTAGTGTAATATGTACAAAAAAAGACCTTAAAGACCTAAATTTGAAACTTTATCACCCTCCTAGATCATTAACCCTTCTAAAAGAGATTAGCGGTACAAAATTTGTCGTGGATAACCCTTTACTAGTCGGGGATTTTCATTTATTTTGATCATGGCTCCGCCATTACCTGATAAGCTATCTAAAACTTATATAATGTCATAAAAGGGTATTTAATATGTTTTCTATAATTAATTAATAGGTATATTTGGAAAAATAAATAATAATAATAATAAAAAACTATAAAAAACTAGTCTAAGTAGCTTTTTAAAACAGTAGCTTATAACCAACTTTTTGGTTTGCTAAACATGAAAGCTTAAAACAGATCGTAAAATAAGCTAGTTGTGGTCTGTCAAACATAGCCTTAATCATTAAGACTTTGATTATTATTATTATTATTATTATTATTATTATTATTATTATTATTATTATCATTTTTTTTTGTAAAAGTGATAAAAAATTATTATGTAACATTTCAATTGAAACCGTTGATTATGGTGAATGCACGACTAAAATGAGAAAACGAAATGATAAATCCATATAACTGGATACTAATATAAATTGTAAAATAGTTAGATGAAATGATAAAAATATTAAAAATAGGACCAGATACGGACAAAATTAAAACATTTTTACATTCTTTAAACGGTTATATCAACAATGTTGGGTGTAATATGTATAAAAAAACTTTAGGGATCTAATATGGACAAAATTAAAACCTTATTATCCTCTTTAAACGATTATAACAGTCATGTTGGTATAATATGTACCAAAAAGATTTTAGGGACCTAATGTGGATAAAATTAAAATTTTATTACCCTCCTAGATCATTAACCCTTATTCAGGACGTGAAATCTCCAAATTTTCTTTTGCTAGTAACTGCATCAATTTGTTTTTATTTTTTTATTTTGGCAAAACCATTATTTTATAATCTAATATTTTAACCATTGATTTTGGTTTTTACGTATCAAATATTTACAACACACACAAATAAGGGCACAATAGTTCCTGCTTCCTTAAGTTGTTAAATAATTTATAATGGCAAATTCGTCTTCTAGATACACCAAAAAATACCGTACACAGTGGCAAGAAATTTTTTTCTTTTCTTAGGACACTAATTCTAACAAGCCGCAAAGTTAATGAATCCCGCCACACTTGAGAAGTTATATTATCATTAGCCCCAAAAACTCTAGTAAACTATAGGAATCATATATCAAAGATTTGCACTTACTTATATTCGTAATTGTAATTTTCATAATAATTAGAAAACACGGGTAATGTAATAAGAATTCAAACAATATATGAAGTTTCATGATTATTTTATATAAATCGAGTTCAAATATGTGGATATTAGAGCACGAATTCTAGGGTTATTTATATCAGTGGCAGTTATGTTTGGAGTACTACTTGAAAAGATAGTTGTTCGCTGAAAGTTAACTGATAGCTGGAAAGCTAACTGTTAAATAAAAAACTAATTAATAACTGAAAAGATAGCTGATAAAAAATGGCGTTTGATAAAACTAGCTGAAAATGTGAAATGATATAAAATGTGTAACATCCCAAATTTTATAGAAAATTTTTAACTTTTATAAATCACATATACCAACCACAATTGTTTCCAAAAATCCTATTACACGACCAGTGTTTTAAAAGACCAAAGTATCAAAACTAAATATAAAAATACTGGAGAAAGCACGACACACCATCAAGACGGGCCATTGCCCTTAGAACTAGAAGTACCTGAAACATCCAATAAAAACTGTCAGCACACACTTAGTGAGTTTCCCAAAACATATAATCACATAATATCATGCACACATACATATAAGTTGCCATGTACTTCCTCCACGGTCTGCACTAAGAATACCATTGGCTACCCCCCCCCCCCCCCCCCCCCATGGTCTTGTATCCCCGAGCCATGGACTCCTCCCATGATCTTTACATAAATCACATATAGTTCAAATAGCAAACCATTACATATTCCATGACTAAACAATCCATATCAATTAATGGGCCGACCTTGGTGCCTTCGACCCACGAGTGTAATGAGAAGACTCACCTCAGTCGGTTGAACACCAAAGTTGCTCGTCTAACAGTCCAAAGCCACACACTGAACAATGATACAATTAACCCTAAATTAGGATTATAGCACAACCAAATCAAGAGTCTAACATTTAAGCCCAAACCCTTCCATAATGTCTCAAAAGTCTTCCCTTTGCTAATGTGCCAAAGATCCAAGATAAAAGTCAATAATGGGCCATATGGTCCAATAAGGCCGAACCAAAAAACCATGACCCAAAATAGAATAATCGGACCACTAACCCAAATGCGACTAGGACTAAAACTGAATAAGGCCCAAAGGGCTTACAAGCCCACACGAAGCCCAAAACCAACTAGGGTGCGTACACAGAGCATACCACTCCAGTACGCTTAGCGTACTGAGCCCTCGGCTGTACGCACAACGTACGCAATATTACGCCCAACGTATAAGCAGATTAAGCACCACGACCATTAAGTGCTTAATACTTGGGATTTCAGCATCCAATATCAGATCTGAGCTAATTAAGACGTCCTAAGGCATAAAATTGGCAACTTTATGCCCGTGCATGATATAAGGGACTCCAAAAATTCATTCTTCACATTAGAACTTCATATAAGACCTCAAACTCATGCATGGATTCATATTTTACCTTTAAGCTGGCACATTCATGCATCTAGCATGCTCACAAAGCTCAGATCTAACCATCTTAGTCTCTAGAGTTGCTCCACTCCCAATAAAAAGTCCATGAACCAAAAAGGGACTCCATGAAACAACCCTAAATCAAACTAACAAAAGAGATGACAAGGTTATGGCTTTATACCTTTAAAAGTTCCTCAATATGAACTTGATGCAGGATCTAGAAGCTCAATGCCACCCCAAGACTTGATCACCACCTTCTCCTTCTTGAATGCACTATAAAATGGCCACCAACACACTTTCTAAGCTCAAGAATCACACTCTCAAGGAAATATGAGGTTAAGGGACGAAATGAGGCTATGGAGGCTGATCATGGTTTGGTCGAAAGGGTGAAAGGCTGCTTAAATAGGTCACAAGCCCAAGGATTAGGTTTTTGGCAATCTGCCACATACGCCCCGCATACAAACTTGTACGCCCAGTGTACGTGGCTCACCTTCGCGATCATTCCGCCTTAGTAAGCTAAGCTCACTCATAAGTACGCCCAAAATACAAAAGGGACCAATATGCACAAATATTTCAATTCAATGGTAAAAAGGGTAACTACTTGGATTGGAGTGTTACAAAAAGACATTTAAAAGAATGTGCTTTTATAATTAATTAAGGGGTATGTTTGGAAAATTAAAAAAAAAACTCATTAAAAACTAGTCTAAGTAGTTATTTTTTAAAAACTAGTTTATAAGTTATTTTTTGGCTTGTCAAACATGACAACTTAAAAAAACTCGAAAAATAAGCTAGCTTTTCAGCTAGTTGTGGCGTGCCAAACACAACCTACTAATAGACTGTATTAGTATTTATGTATTTGGAGAGATATACCCTTTGCATATATATATATATATATATATATATATATATATATATATATATATATATATATATATATATATATATATATATATATATATATATATATATATATATGACAATGTAAATGAGCATCATATACAGAAATTGGATAATATCTATCGAATTTTAAGCCTACATGATTGTTATTTTGAAAGTAAGAGATGTATATGATTGATAAATACATATGTAAATGAGCGTTAACGCACACATATTGAATTTACATATGAATCTAATAAATTCATTTGAATCTTTTTTACCATTTCAACGTTTTGATATTCTGTTTAGAGTACATAAATACGTTCATAACTAAAAGTCTAAAACGTCAATTTAATTAAAAAATGTTGGTAATAGTTTGCCCAAATTTTGAAAAATAATGTGTTGAAATGTAGGCAACCGACAGAATAAAAGCATAAGGCATGGATGGGTCTACTTGGAAAAAATGGAAAGAGAATGAAGAAACTAACTAGAGTACAGTCTGTGTAGATTATCTGAATGAATTAGTCCATGGTTTCTAGTCCACATTTATTTTTTTTCTTTTATTTTTCCATGTCTTTGTTTTTAGAATCGTATCGTTTGACTTTCTGTTTAGTCTAGTTCCTTTATGTTCCACTAGTTGATGAGCGATGATTGTATCATATAACTTAAAGTGTATATGAAAATGAGTTTGTCACTTTTGGATCCAAAATAAGTTTTAAGTATGTCAAAAACCACGTCAAATTAGATAATTTGTATTTCTTTCCTTGATATAAACGGCAAGATGAATTAGGCGAACTTATCAGAGCAAATAATAATAACAACAACAACAATCCATGCTTTGCAAGGGTTGGGAAAGTGTTTGGTATTAATAATAGTATGTTGTTGCAAAAATGATAGGTAAATACATGACATTTGTATTCTATATGTATGTCTTTTAGTTTAATTGAGATTCAATGTAAGAATCACTGATTAACTCGATGGCGCTTCTCATAAATCCTCAATATACAATTTGATAACCCCAGTCTGTTGACCGCTGTTGACCGCATCTAATGATTTCCTTTGAGCCCCCACACACAAAGGTATAATGGAATAAAAATTAAAATAGGATGATATAAATAAAAAAATGAATGAGAGTACATTTCTATGGCTTGCATCTGACCCAATTCTATGTCCTTTTATACAATTAGCATTGAAAGAACAACTTATATATACCTAATTGTGATAATCAGTTTGTCATAAGAATGTTGAGTTCATTCTAAAGTACAAAATAAACTACCAAGTCAATATATATTATGAAAAACTGTTTTTAAGCTAAAAAACAAAAAACAAAAGTTAGCTTAGCAAGATTAGGGGTCTCTATTTTTACTCCCACCGATTGAGCTATTTCTGTTCCCACAGGAGCTACACATGTTTCCATCTCCTATGAAGAAACTCTGTGGAATTTTTCTCATATTCAAATAATTACACAATCATGGAAAATTAATAACAATTTTAGAAAATTAAGCAATAATAGAAAAAGAAACATTAATAATATAATGACTGCCAAAAAATCAGAATCATTACTAATGTTATTGGACCAAAGGCTATTTCTAAATAAAGTAAAATATTCTTTTTTATTATATTTTAATAATTATAATAAATAATTGATAACAAAATCATATGACCTCTAATTTTATATGCAATTTTTGTGATATTTGTATTTTAATAAAATAATCTTTTTGGAAAATTATAATAGTGTTTTCGATTTTTTTTTCTTTGCTATTTCCGAGTTTATGTGGTCAGGTTAACACCATATAACTGAAAATCAGAAATGGAGGTAGCTTACCATAGAAGAAGTTGGAAGCGGTGGCAACGACCTTTCTTCCAAACCTATACAAAATGATGATGATAGCAAGAAAGGGTCGGGTGGATATACCCACATTTTTTTTACGTTTACCTGATAACCCTAAATAACAAATCATGAGGAAGAAAACATTAGAGAAAATGGAATAAATGCTTTGAAAGTAGAAATGTTATCTTGAAAACTTGAAGGAAAATGTATACATAAAATTAAAATATAGATGCAAGTCTGTTTATAAATTTGGAATTTAAGGCTAAGGGTAGTTGGGGTAAAAAAGAGTCTTAAGTCAAAAAGAAACATCACGTTAATGGGTTTACAGGGTTAATCTGGAAAGTTGTATATGGTTGTTTCTTTGACTTAATCTGGACAAAATGAGTTCATGGGTTAAATTGCGTTGGTTAACTCAATTAAAACAAAATATATATGACATAAGATTTAGTTTGTAATTCACAAATCCTTTTGTTGAGGTTTACAACTTCTCATAGATTGCAACATTAGAATGGTTCTTTTGAAAACCAAAACGAAGATAGTAATTGGATAATTCATATATGAACCAATAATATAGTTGTATAGCTTTCTAAATCAAGTCACAAAAAAAAAAAAAAAACTTTGAGCATGATCTACTCTAACCTATCTATTTCTAACTTGTTACAACCACCATCATCACTTTTTTATGGATCCACATATCATTAAAACGCAAAATTGGATTAAGAAACCAAACCAAGCAAGAAAAGATAGAGTTAGCTAAGACATTTTTCCATATACCTGGTCAGTATTAAAGTTAAGAAACTTAGAAACTCCATTGGTCTACTATTATCAGTGGATGTTGGTTCATTAGAATCTCCATCTATTCTCTTCTGTGGATATACCAACCACAAACACAAAACGAAGGTGAGACAAGAAATGCAACAACTTCTAAAAACCAAAAAAAAGACAGTTAATTTGACGTTACTTTACATTAAACCATAATTCCAGGTAAGATAAAGCTATGTATTGATCTCAATATACATGTGCATTGATTTTCTGTAGGCATAGCACCAGTTTATGCCATACATTCTTGGCATATTCACAACAGTATTTGGGCGTGTTTGGCAAAAGTAGCTATTAGTTGGAAACGGGTAGCTGGTAGCGGGTAGCGTGTATCGGGAAGCTATAACTTTTATTTGTTATATGAGTGTTTGAAAAAAACAATTGGAAGCTTTTGAAATATATAAAATTAAATAAAATGACAATTGATTAAAAATAAATAAATATATAAATATATTTTTAAGGGTAATATTGGAAATTGATTTCAAAAGTTCAGTAGTGTTTTTTTAAACTCGACATGAAGTAGCTTTTAGATTTAGAGAGTTTTGTTTAAACTAAAAGCTAAACGCTCATACTACCAAACGAAGCTTTTTGTTTAAACTAGAGCATTTTGTCAAAAGCTAAAAGCTAGAAGCTCCCAAACGCTTCCAAAAGCTCCATGCCAAACACACCCTTTATATTTTCAGTAATATTTCAAGAATTGAAATTGGAAAAGAAGTTGGATGTATTTTGATAATAATAATAAAAAAGTAGTACCTCTTTCTCTTGAAATTAGACTACTGTAAAGCAAGACCTAGGTTTAGTCGTTTAGGCATCTGACCTTTGCTCATTTTTCCCCTCTTACCCCAAATACGATGAATTTTAGCCTACGCTTTCTACTCTTCCCATGTAAAGTTGTAAAAGATTCAATTAGTAATAAATCATTAGCTGATCATATAGATTAAACGAAACAAAGATTAAGAAAGAAACCTTTACGATATACCCTTCACTTACCTGCAAATCGTAAATTTACGGTGGTATGGGCTAATGCGATTTCCTTCCATCTCCAATTCCTTGATTCATCTTCATGTCCAACAGAAAAATCATGAACGATGTAGAGTGATGTTAGTGGTAGAATGCGACAAAAACACTTCAACCGGTGGAAAACCACAAAGCCAAAAAAAAAAAAGGACGATGCTATAGAAATGTGGCAAAAGAGAGATTGAAAAGGGTAATAAAAATTAGAGAGGAAGGCTTTTAATCGGTGGTGTGGCTTAAACCGACATAGACCTCGAAGTACCAATCGATTAGAAGAGGTGGGGGCGATACCTATGTGAAAGTGATCGGAGTAAAAAACGGTGGTAAAGATGAGTTGAACAGATTAACTTGGAATATAAACACGTTTCATGGTGTAAAGCCCGGGTTTCAGGGCTAAGCATTTTTGGACGATGTAATAGTCTAGGTCAACTATTGTAACTCTTTTTGAAGTAATAAAGATGAAATATTTGAATTTTATGTGAATTATGTGTATTATAAATATATAGTTAATAAAGAATAAAAATAAGCGTCAAAATTAAAGTGTGAGATAAGTCTGACATCTTTATATAAAGTTGTAGTGGTCGAAACAGAGATTACAGGGATATAAAGAACGCTAAAATCCAAGTTATAACGAAGAAGTTATGGCCCGCCGAAGTTTTACGGCAAAACCGGCATGGCATCGGGAGACGTAAATAGTGAATTTACGATGGAGGACTTTTTAGCCTTAATGATCTAAACCCAAGTTGTAGTATATGTTAAACCGAGAACATCCATAAAAAGAACGCCCAAATTTGACTTCGTATGAGAAAGTTATGATTTTTCTAAGATTCGGTTTAGCAGTGCACGACCTGAAACTCGAACTTTAGTTCGAGCGGTTTTTGGCTTACGTGACCTAAATGAGAGTTGAATATCTCATTAATAGGAACTCAACGGTAAAAAGACAGACAAAAACAGAGTTCGTATGTAGAAGTTATGAATTTTACGCGGACGTTTAACAGTATAATCTACCTGTACTGTTGAATTTAAGATCGGTAGAGAATTAGCCAACGGAGTCAAAATGAAAGTTGTAGATCTTATTTTTTCCTATGCATGGATATAAAGAACGTCAGAAGTGGAGGTCGTATGTGAAAGTTACAGATTTTAGAAGTCGGAAGTGTGTTGTGCGAAAATGGGTGATGTGGCACAATCTTGGTCATTGCTTTCTCCTCAAGTCTTGCTACTAGATGGTGACAAGTGGCACCAAGATCAGCCAATTTTTACCCTATAAATAGAACCTCTCTCACCCTCATTTTCTTTACACCTTTCTCATTCTTTCTTCTCTTTATTCCCTCTCTCTCTATAACCTCTCTCTAGCCCCGAAACCCCCCGAAAAGCCTAGGGAGTAGGGAACCTCCATAGCACGAGGCGGAAGCCCCGGAGTGCTCGACGGCTCCGAGAAGAAGAGCTTTTCGGCTTAGGAACTCTGCTCCAAGCAAAGCCCGATTTTCTATAAAACCTGTTGTAAGTGAGCTATGCCTACGCTATTTTTAATATATCGTTTATTTAATTATAGTAACGTTATTAGGAACTTATAATAAGTACTTGGGCTATTATTATGAGTTATATATGTATTGTTTGACGCTTATATAATAGTAAGAATAGCTAGACTATTAATTAGTCTCGACGAATAATAGACTAAACTCTAGTGGTAATAATACTAGGTTTTGTTGAAGGAAATTATTTTTAAGAAGGGAAGCGCTGTCTGAGTTCGGATTCACCACCTTTTAAGGTGAGTGCATAGTTACTTTCAGCTTACACATAGATATGAAGTATTTTATATAAATTACGTGTTGTGTGTGCATATTATCTGTATAATTGCTATCTATGTTGGATGAACGATTTTATACATTTTTTTTAAAAATGATATAAACTATATATGTATTTTATATCTACAAAATATGTTGGGTAAAACATGGATAGATGTAATAGTCATTGTGTGACAAAATAAAATAATGAGAGGCCTCGTTATAGATGTTATTGATGATCCAGTCATCTAGCGGAGTATAGATGACGACCACGGACTATTCTAGACAGTCTAGTGGAACGCTAGCAGACTCACAACCTGTAGGTGTTTATTTGAACTGTGTGTTTATTTGAGTTGTGTGCTCACCAGGTGTACTCCATCCCCTACATGGTTGCCTTAAGGATATTTATTGCTGAGGAATCCCCTTAGCAGTAGTGTCCATCCCAATGAAAGTCCTTAGACTAGGTCCCTTGTGTTAGATGTTTTAGGGATGTAAAGTGAGGATAACGGGAATGGGTAATCGGGTTGTTTGGTTTGATAAAGTTAATAAACTTATTTATTATGGGTTGAAAACCCTATGTGCTCACCAGGCTCCCAAGCCTGACCCATTCAGTTTCTTGTATTACTGGTAGTGACGCATGAGCATAGATGTGATGTCTTGGGATGAGAGATTAAGATTAGTTTTTACATTCTTTGTTCATGGTGATAGCAAAACACTGAATACAGATACCAAAAATGATCAACAAAAGTTAAGGTTAGTGAGGGTTCCTTATGGAGAAGTAGAGTATATCATGCATACCTATTCATGGAAGCT
Organism: Lactuca saligna; assembly: GCF_052625555.1. Classification (NCBI taxonomy): domain Eukaryota; kingdom Viridiplantae; phylum Streptophyta; class Magnoliopsida; order Asterales; family Asteraceae; genus Lactuca; species Lactuca saligna. Next base: position 88,268,262 of record NC_136424.1, on the reverse strand, counting down.
TGACATGCGATCCATCATTAACTATGTCTATGCAAACAAAATTGTTTTGTCAATCTACAGAGACTCGATAAGATAGCATAACCAATTTAAATTATTGTTCAAAGATCAATTCGGTTTCATAACTTTCCAACATAAACAAAACAGAGAATCACACCACAATAGAAGAAAACAAAAACTACAAAAACACCCATAATCATAATATAACAGGGGACAGAATCGATTTTATAAATTATAAATTTTTCTTGACATGGCGTATTTATTGTGTTACTACTGCTACAACATTACTTTGAAATGGAAGATGGAGTCATTCATGTTTATGCAAAGAAAAATTGTAAGACTAAAAGTAAAAATTGTTTTCTTTTTTCAGCAAAAGAGAAGCTTTTTCCTGTTGTTGATGCAACAACCTTTTTCACTGATTTGCATCACATCCTTAAAGTGATTGTTGTTGGGAATACACGAACAATATGTCATCACAACCTATTAGTACAGAAGATAAGAAAAAGCACATGAGATCAAGATGTATGCTTCCCATGCTAATGGCATAAATTAATAATGACGATGAAAATTCATGCAGAAGATTAAGAATTAGGTGGAAGTGAAGGTGGAGGATCCACATACAGGGCATCAAGTTGGTATTATTGGAATAACTATAAAATAGAAGTTTCCAGATAACATTGTCAAGGCATACAACATACATAATTTCAAAAATCATGTAACTAACAACAGACCTGATAAATGTGAAGAGTGAAAAGGAGCCATTATAGGGCTTAATGGATTCTCATCTTGTCCAGTTGGGCTAGATAATGCACGATCTACAACCATTAACTTATCAATTAGTTTTTTTTTTTTTCAAAATAGTTGTGTTTCAATATCAAAATTCAAAAAAGAAAATATAAAGAGATTAGGTATTCAAACAGTACAAGGATTAATAAGCGCATTAGCTGCAACTAAAATCTCTTCATGTCCATCATCATATCCAATTAAAAGAAACAAAGAGCAGAAAAAATGAGAAATTATATAGAAATTCTTTGGTAGAGAATAAAAAAGAAAAAATGAGAAAGACTAATAATAGCCTTAACCTATCTCAGGATAAGCATTTGAATCTGGTCAAGAACATGTTTCCAGTCTGATATTTAAGATAAGATTCATATGAGAGAATCAGATCTAACGAACTAAATTTAACCCAAATAGATGAATTTAGGAGATAAGAAAACTGAAAAGAAGTTAAATTTTACTGAAGGGCTAGTGATATTCATATTGTGTATCCTGACAAGGGAAAGAAAAATTAATTAAGATAATATAAAAGTCCGTAGATACACTTTTTAATACGATATCAGATAAGTCAAGTTACTAACTTCTAGTAATTGGTATGAAATTTGTCCATGATATTCATCATCATCATATGTACCTAATTACAAAGACCAAGAACAAATGTATTTAAGAACAATTTGAAGAATAATGAGGTGATTATTGGTGCATTATGAATTTTTGGTGATGTTGATGCACCTTTTCCAATTGCTAATTTTTAGTATTATTTTTAAAAAGTAAAAGGCAGATGATGGATCATAGAGAATCATACATCCGTTTTACTATAACTATGAAGAACAGGGGCAATAAAAGTGCAGATTTGCCTTTAAAAATTGCATGTCTGCAAATATACGCCCATAATTTCTCCCTCGTGAAACATGGTTGCATAAATAAGTGTTTTGTACCCTTTTATAAACTATATAAGAATCAAGAAATGAGTGTTGAGAATACCTTCAGCGCCATAACTTTGCCTAGCAATAGAAATGTCATGTTGGAAGAGCTTGTTCCTAATTAACAAGAATCATAAATAACTTCTAGGTTTAATGACATAAATTAAAACCCCACATGTAATGTAATATATCGATAGATTAAACAACACAACACAACATACGTTGATATACACAAATAGAATATACGCTAACCATCACTAAATTTATGTAGTTTGGGTGCATATGTATAAATTTGATAAAGGAAAAGTGTACGGAAAAGCATTTAAACAACACTTAATCAAGAAATAAAATGAAGCACTTAATCAAGAAATAAAATGAAGAGAGGGTTTTTGGTAGTAGAAGTATTACCCATATATAAGGAAGTGAGAAAGCGTGACGATTGGTCTATGGTTCATGGTGTACTGTGTGAGGACTGAGGAGGAGCGCGGTTTGGGAATAGGGAGAAGAATTAGACCTAGGGCTTCATAGATAGACAATTTATATTCCAACAAATGAAGTTACTAGGTAAGAAAATAGGGTGAGGTTGACGCTGATGTTGCCGACCGGAAAGGTGAGTGAGTCGAGGTCGCCGATAACAGAGCGATCATCATGTGGTTCTTAACAAAACCCTAACTTACATGTGATGATTTCAATGGTGCCTGAAGGAAATCAAAGGAGTAATTAAGAGCAAAAATGCCCAGAAGATAAGAGAATATATTACATACGCAAGTGAGAAGATGGAAAAGACGAGTGGGAAGCATCAGTTCCGTAGGGTTGTATTTTGCGGGGATGATGGAAACAGAAAATAAAATTACAAAAGAACCCTAGCCTATTTCATCCACATTCACCTTTCAAGAAAAAGTATGGTGATCTCTCTCTCTCTCTCTCTCTCTCTCTCTTTAACATTCCCGACAAAGCTACGACAAGGCGAGACAAGGTGAGGTACTGAGATCGATGATTGTTGTAGAGGCCAAGGAGAAGTGAGAGTGTTTTCAAGTTTTAGGGTTTCGTTTTCCCCCATTATCTAATCAAGGCACATTTCACTAAAATTATAAATCGACACTTACAGAGGAAGCGCGTTTAAGATAAAGCGCCCTCCGTGTTTTTAATTTTTTTTCTTGAGACACTAATTTAAGGGCACGCAAAAATGCATGTCCACTATCCTTCAAATTTTGGAAGTCTAACATTATTTTTAAGGACACACAAAAATGCATATTGTAAATCAGCGAGCGTCATTGTTTGCGCGTCATTAAAGGGTATTTTTCTTGTAGTGCCGGTTGCCAAATGAGTTCTAAGAGAACCCTAGCTGATTTTGGTGGTGCTTAACCTCTCTCTCAAAGTCCTCCTTTGTTCATGGTGTTTGTGAACCATTTGAGGCATCACACTTGAGGTGCTAGGCTCTTGAAAGGCCAAAACTACAAGCTACAATAAAGAGGTATTCTTCTAATTTGATTTTATGATTCATGTACCAAAATTGTATGCTAGTTGTACGCTTCATGCTTTGGAATTTTATTGCATGTATAACTAGAGAAAACTTAGATCCAAAGCTTTTACGTGTAACACCAAATTTTTCAAACAAAATTTTCGATTTTTATAAAAACATAATTCCATCAATATTCATAGAAACAACCATTTTAATTGTTCAACAAAACAGTACAAAATCCCAAGATCAAAAGGTCAAGCTCCAAACGTGTGTGTACGGATCAAGCCGGCGCCTTTCCGCGGTTGTCACTAGTACCTGAAACAAATAACATCAACACTGTAAGCACAAGGCTTAGTGAGTTTCCCAAAATACCACATATAGCACATATTAGCCACTCTAGGCTATAACTCTGTGGGTCCGTGCACCCAAACTCTGTGAACCCTCAGGTTCCAACTCTGATAATCATGCACCACATAAATCACATAGAAATCATGTAGTACAACACATAACATATATATAGCACACAAATACTCTATCACATAGCTCTGGTTACCTACTCAAGGTAAAGTATAGTGAGAAGACTCACCTCGCGTGTCTCGGTAAACCGTAACCCTGAAATCGCTAAACACTCGATCCGTCGAGCTGAAGTCCCCCTATAGCACAGTACATCTCTAATTAACACTTTCCCAACTAGGGTTGACCACACTATAACAAGACAATCTAGGTCAACGGTCAACGGTCAACTTGACCGGACTCGGCGAGTGCACTATAGCGACTCGGCGAGTCTGAGCGCATACTCTATTTTCCCTGGAATCCTTTCTTGACACGTCGAGTATTTTCCCTAACTCGACGAGCTCCACCTGGCACGAGTTGTGGGGCCACCACGACTCAACTCGCCGAGTCTCAAGAACAACTCGGCGAGTCTCAAGAACAACTCGGCGAGTCCGGTTTGACTCGGTCCACCTGACCATCCTAACTCCCCCTTGACCCACTGAGTTCACTCATCCCAACTCGGCGAGGCCACTCACTGAGTGGTCGTGCAATATTCAAGCTACTCGCCGAGTCTGTTCTTCGGACTCGGCGAGTCCGTGCCATGCACTGACTCAATCTTGCTCTAAAGGCCAGATCCAGTCCATTAATCCATAGATCCAGTCCCTCCAAGCTTATTTAGCACGTAAAGTCACAATCTTGATGCACATATAACCTCTACATGACCATAAATGATGTTTTTGACTCAAATACTTCAACACAAGGTCAAGGACTCCATTCCCACCCATAAAGCTTGATGAGTGAGGCCCTCTGGACCTCTATGGATCCAGATCCATGGTCTCAACTCAAAGAGGGAACCAAAGGGGCACCAAATCACCCCATAAATGACCACATTAAGCCCTAAATTGCATCAAACTTCACCAAACAGAAAATGGTCCGAAAATAATACCTCTAGGTTGATGATCCAAGCTCCAAATCCACGAAATAGCAACCTCCTTTGCTTCCTCTTGCTTAGGGCCTCCTTCTTCTTGCTAAACAACACACACAAGATCAAGATTGGCTCCCTTTCCTTCACAAAACGCTCAAGAACTCTAGGGACACTCTCTGGGGTTTGGGTGAGCACAAATGACGGCCATAAGGCCCCTTAAATAGGCCTCAAACCCGGAGATTTAGGGTTTCATAACACAGCGCAGACTCGCCGAGTCCATACCCTGGACTCGCCAAGTCCAAGTGCGCACCCTCGATCAATCCCGCGTCCCTACTCGGCGAGTCCGAGCTCCAACTCGCCGAGTCTCTCTCACAATATATAAAAATTCAAACTTACAAGATACCTGGTAAAAATCCGGATGTTACATTACGGTTGTATGTGCACCATAGGAGTGTTATAGTACACAAAAACCCAACATATGTAACTTATCGTCTTCGCTTACTAGTTAGTTGATGTTAATGGAAACTCCTAAAAGCACAAAGCAAGCAACATTCTGGCATCGAGTAATCTGAATCAAAGCATAACCTAAACATGCCATCCTATTATTGACTGAACCAATACTTGCATGCAAGTCTACAAGCTTATATAATAAGCATATAAAGGCATCTCTCCTAGCATTCTACCTTGAAAAATCCTAAGCATATCCTTAGCCTTGGTCTAGCATGTAGTTCATAATTTCATAATTCAAAGTAAATCATATAGAACATGTATGGGTATTTTGAGAAAACTTACTTGAGCTTGGTTGGTTGCATGCACCACACCCCTTTCTTTTTATTAGAAAATCCTTTATTTAAAACATTTCTTTTTATCAAAAATCTATCAAACCCTTAATTTGAGTTCAGACACACCTGCGAGTATATCTGAATCCCTCAAACTAAGGCTCTCATACCAACTTGTAACATCCCACAACTAAAAATTTTGTTTTCATAATAAAGAAACCATCATTAACACATGTTTTTCAAAACCATAAAGTATTTAGAAAACATCCTAAAAGTACATTAGAGTCAAATAAGCAGAAAATCATGGTGTGTATGCAATGCGATCATCCTGAGGTCTTTCCATTCGAGCCACTAGTACCCGAAACACAAATTGAAAACCGTAAGCACAAAGCTTAGTAAGTTCTCTAAAATACCTCATATCATACATGTCAAACGTACAATGGGCCATGCCCAACAATCAATAGGCCCCACCCAGCATCAAACCCCACTCAGAACAAATATGTTAGCAACATATGATGGGCCCTGCCCAACACACCCATTGGGCCCCGCCTGGCATCGGTCCCTACCTAGCATGCATACAATACATGCAAGGTCACACAGACAACTAGCATACATATAACAATAATCCATTGGTCGTAATTGGTGCCTTCGACCTACCAAACACTGGGAGGAGACTCACCTCGATCTGTTGAAAAGTCAAGTGAATGCTCGGATTGCTGATCCAAAAATCTCCACACTAAATATGATCAAATAATGCCCTAGTTAACATTTAGGTCATAAACTTTAACCGAGATTTTAATTTACAATTCTCGACTCTAAGGGAGAAAGACCATTTTATCCTTCCTTAAGTGACCCGAAATAAGTAGCACTCAAAGCTCTAAAATGGCCTAAGTCTATAAGATATACAAGGCCCCAAATCCTATAGCCCAAAAGTGACCCAAAATCAAAGGAGGCCCACAGCATGGCATACGCCCCGCATACTCAACCCGTATGCTCCGCATACGCGCGTTGACCCGAAAGCGGGTTGTTGATATAGTACGTGTATCATACTTAGGAATACACTCGACGTACTGAACAGAGTCCCAAAAGCTAACCAAGAGTCTTAACCGCTTAAGACCTTAACGTCCAAAATTTAGATCTACTACTAAATAAGGTCTTAAACCATAAATTTGACAACTTTACTAACTTGCATGGCTAAAAAGGACCTAATACCAAACCTTAGGTCCAAAACTACATAAAAAGGCCAACAACCAAGCATGGGTGAACCTCGACCCTCAAGATCTGATTTTTATAATTTCATACACTCCTAAAGCCCAAAAGGACAGTTAAAAGGGTCTGGAGTAGCCCATACTCCATAAGACCAAGGTTTTGGGATAAAAAGTGCATAAACATGGACATAATGAGATCTAGAACAAAAAACTCCAAGGTATGAACTTGATACCTTATATAGATGCACAAGAAGGTTTAGAATCTGGATCTAATGACTTGAATGCACCACTTTATCTTCAAGGAACTTTCTTCACCACCAAGAACCATCCAAAAGCACCAAAAGATCACTATAAGGCTCACGAACACTAAAAAGAGGGCTAGGGTTTCGTGGGATATCTTCTAGGGTATGGATGCCAATGAGGGGAAAGATCTTAGGTCCATAATGTTGCTTAAATAGGATCCAAATCCTAAAAATTAGGGTTTGACCTCAGACAGCATACAACCCGCATACTAGAAGTACCCCTTCCCCAAGATTTACACTTTTACCCCTAGGGACAAAATTTGCAAACTAATTTTATATCAATGGTCAAAATAAGAAACACTTGGAATCCGGGTGTTACAATTATTGTCAAATGAAATTGATAGTCAGAGACATTGGTCCTAAAATACAGGGGCGAATCTTTCTTAGGGCTAGGGGGGCTGTGCCCCCTCTTGATTTTTTTTTGGCATAAATAGTCCCTATGCTTTAACTCTATACATATTTAGTCAAAAAATATAAAACTTTGACTATCCCCCTCCCCCCCTCACCAATGTTTATACAAATTATATTTTCGCCCCCCTCCCCCCAAATAAAATATTGAAGCTCCGCTACTGTTTACGATTGACATGTCATTCCTCTAGAGGTGTTTAATGATTGTTTTTGTTGGGGTAATTTTTGTGTTACTTTAATGTGGCCGAAGATGGTGATCGGAGCAGGAAACCGGGTCGCCTTCGTCCATTTTCGGGAATGAAGAGCATTAAGATGGTTGTGAGTCCCGTTTCAAGTAATATATTCATGATTTATTTTATGTAATTATAATTGAAATAATAAAATAAAAATATATCATTCAAGATAAAATAGTCTTTTTAGCATGAACATGGATCTAGCATGCAACAAAATTACATAATAAGGACCTCAAAAATGAGTTGGGGACCATATGCATAAATTAACCCAAACTACAAGATCATCTGTGTAATTTACTCTAAAAAAAAATTAAACAAAGACAAAGTTTGCTAAAATTTCTTTCAATTAATTGTTTTCTTGAGATGAGATGACTCAATCAGGAGACTTGAAGTACAAAATGGACATACGAAATTTCCACGATTCGTGGTGAAGATTGCTCTCACTATTTTCTTTCAGTTTCGCACGTTAGGGAGACCAAATACAACTTTGACTATCTTTATTTATTTATTGTAATTGTAATTGTTCTCCAATCATGCCACCCACCATTTAATTGTAGCCATTTCCATTCAGAACTCATAAGTATAAAAATTGAGATGGTTTATAACTTTATATGGTTTGGTCTTATATTGTAAATAAGGTCTGCGAAAAAGAAAAAAACACGAAATAGTTGTGTGAATCTATTGTTTATGTCTGAAACTAAATCACAATTTGGTTTGGTTTGGTTTGAAAACCAAATAAACCAAAATTTAAGGTTAATGTAAAAACCTTAAAATTATACTTTTCATATATAAAATTCAAAGTTTAAAATATAAAAATTTAAAAGTTTCTAGCATCAAATATGAAGTTCGGAAAAAAAATATATATAACATAAGACACGAATTGGTTAAAGAAAAAAACTTTTAGGATTAGGAACTTTATATCTATTTGAGATATGAGAATATATAAAAATATATTTTCATTTTTTCTATTTAACTTTTAAAGTATAAAAAATGTAATATTTAATTGAAAAAACGAAATAAATTTGGTAATTTGGTTCGGTTCCGTCCGAACTTCACTAGAACCTAACTCGGACCATAAATCAAATTTATATTTCGGTACGTTCTGAAACCTAATCAAAAACTGAATTTAAAATTTAGTATGGTCCGAATTTGATTTTAGCTTTGTTGGTTTTCTGTTGTTTTGGTTCCAAACAAAATAATGTTTTCCTTATTTTTAAAACCTTTATTTACTTGAATGGGATTCTTTTATATATATATATATATATATATATATATATATATATATATATATATATATATATATATATATATATCTTTACTACTTATAAAAGAAATCTAACTATTTCTATAAATAGATTGAATATAATAATATTATTTTTTTAAGACGTACAAACGATTAAGCTAATATTACAAACAACCATTAATAAAATAATATTAAATTTTAAATTTGTTTTGATTCCTTATATTTCTCAGCAAAATCCTAATTTCATGGTCATTCAAAATTTAAAACCTTTTCATCCTAATACGCTTCAACAAATATCCTTTAAATGTTGCATTTGCAACTGATTAAAATATCTCATAGCAGACGTGTGTTTGTTCTCTCCACCTTATAAACCCTGCTATAAATCCCACTGCCATGAAGTATTTCCCTTATAAACCCTAATCGTTTTTCTCCCTCTCTTAGACGAAGACAATGTGTTTTTTTTAAGAAAAAAAGTTTGAAAATATTCCAATTTCTCAAAAAAATTTACCCCAAATGCGAAACTGGGTAAAATTTTCCATTTTGCGAAGACTACAGGGATGTGAAATGAAAATTCTGCACTTTTGTCTTTTTATGACCCCATTTTGCGAAGTTGGACCACTTATATTATTTCTTGAAAAGATCAGGTGCCAAATGCGAAACTCTAAGCTTTCTTCCCCAATTCGCATTTATACATTAAAAACTTCGCATTTTCATTCAAATTCTTCGCATCTTGCATCCATCCGTCTTTGAGTTCATTCGCATTTCATCGCATTAACTGAGAAATTAATCAGTTGTCTCATATTCGCATTTCAGTTGTTTGAGAAACCCAGATACGAACCCAAATGCGAAACCCACTGATTTCAAATGCGAACCAACCAAAAATCATCAACCACGTACTTGTGTCACCAAATGCGAACTGAATATCACCATTAAATTCTCCTCGCATTCCATAGATGCGAACACAATCCAGATCTCCGACTCCAAGCTTGCGAAATCAAAATCAATTAACCTCAAACAAATCGTGAACTTCTTATGCGAACTGTTTTGACCCACAAAACCAAATGCGAACTCAATTGATGTCATATGCGAACTGATTTCATAGATGCGAACACAATTGATTTCATATGCGAATCCACATCCATCGATATGAAACCAATACCAGTTACAAGCAATTAGTAGCAACAACCATCGATCCTCTAATTTTCAATTACTCAGCCTTCGCTTTTCATACAACCCGTCGACCCTGAAAAATCGATAAACACCAAATGTCTCATTTTTAGATCGATTTTCTGATTAAATGTCATATTTGAAGAATGATCGATTTTCTGATTAAATGACCCCATTTTGCGAAGTTGGACCACTTATATTATTTCTTGAAAAGATCAGGTGCCAAATGCGAAACTCTAAGCTTTCTTCCCCAATTCGCATTTATACATTAAAAACTTCGCATTTTCATTCAAATTCTTCGCATCTTGCATCCATCCGTCTTTGAGTTCATTCGCATTTCATCGCATTAACTGAGAAATTAATCAATTGTCTCATATTCGCATTTCAGTTGTTTGAGAAACCCAGATACGAAGCCAAATGCGAAACCCACTAATTTCAAATGCGAACCAACCAAAAATCATCAACCACGTACTTGTGTCACCAAATGCGAACTGAATATCACCATTAAATTCTCCTCGCATTCTATAGATGCGAACACAATCCAGATCTCCGACTCCAAGCTTGCGAAATCAAAATCAATTAACCTCAAACAAATCGTGAACTTCTTATGCGAACTGTTTTGACCCACAAAACCAAATGCGAACTCAATTGATGTCATATGCGAACTGATTTCATAGATGCGAACACAATTGATTTCATATGCGAATCCACATCCATCGATATGAAACCAATACCAGTTACAAGCAATTAGTAGCAACCATCGATCCTCTAATGAGGAAACAGTTTCCTATTCGATTGTGCTTTGCAATGACAATCAATAAAGCTCAGGGACAAACAATTCCATATGTAGGTATCTATCTTCCAGAACCAGTATTCTCGCATGGACAACTTTATGTTGCATTGTCCAGAGGGGTTTCACGTTGCAATACAAAAGTATTAGTAAAGCCTAACGAAAATTCAAAAGGTGATGGGGTTTATACAGCAAATGTGGTGTATAAAGAAGTATTGCACGATTAATATTTTGTGTCGTCTTGACTGGTTGCTTTTTATTGGTTATTTGATGCATGATGTAACAAATAACACCATAGTTTGATTATATTGTCTTCAACATGTACTTTTTTTTAACATAACAATTTTGTAATGGAAACATATCACCGAAAGAACTCACGTGCCCCGCCGCTTTGCGCGGGTAGACGGCTAGTGTATATATATATATATATATATATATATATATATATATATATATATATATATATATAAAGTTGATGAACATAATAAATGAAAGTTTTTTATAACGGATTTGTCATTGATAAAGGTAAGCATGATTATTAATTTCATTCTAGCTACTAGAATATCAAGACCGCAAATTTTAAATTTGTCATTGATAGTTGTGTTCCGATTATAATTTCTTTCTACTAGAATATCCCGTTTTCTAGACCCCAAATTTTAGTCATTTTATTTTGTATTATACATGTACCTAATCAATATATTCTAATGATTAAAAAACAAAAACCATCGACACGGTCATTTCTTAAATAAATATTATTCATATTAGTCTACCAAATCAAGTTATTATATCTTATATTCTTATAATACATTATATCCAGATTTTTGGGCCAACATTTTACAGCTATTAGTTTCATACTATTATACATATATTTTTTAAGTGTTTTAATCAATATAGTGTTGATAAAGTTGAAATTATGATAGTATGGTTAAATGTATATTTATCTAATAAAGTTTTACATATTAGTGTAATCTGCAAGATAGTGTTTTCAGATAAATATGCAACATTTTATTTTATAATAAAAATTAAAACATTGTACATTGAACACGGTTACTTAACCATGTGGCATAGATCAAACATTTATTTATCCAACAATATTATATTTATTTTATCAATTTATGCAATTAACGTATATAAAATAAAACCAAGGTTCAATCCAACAAATAACCAATACTATATTATATGCCATTACATTGTTAGAAAAACTATTTAGCCATATATTATAATAAAGTATTTAATTCTTGTAGAACCGTTGTCGATTGCTTCCAAAATAAGTCAAAATAAGACTCCAAATTCAAAAAAATAACACAATATCTGTGGCCCACGTTCATTATTTCTAAAGAAAAAGTCAGAAGTTGACTTTCTTGTAGACATTCCATTCCGTACCATATATGGTACAAATGCGGAATACCCCTCATCCAACTCCATTCACTAATGCCATTACACAAAGCATCTTCTTTCTGTGAATAACAAAATGTTGGGGAAGAAGATAGGCTCAGTCAAGAACCTAGCCAAGATGGCTAAGGTTTGGAGTGGCACTGAGTCATCGCAATCTGAATGGTTACTCAGGGACGACGAAAAAACGACAGATGTGTCATCTGATCACTGTTCTTCACCATCAAGTACACCCCAAACTGGGTTTTTCACGCTTTATATTGGGGAAGAAAGACGAAGATTCGTCGTCCCTATGAGTTATCTGACTCACCCTCTATTCAAGATGATGTTAGAGAAGTCGTCTGAGGAGTTCGGGTTCAGTCAAAAGAATGGATTGGTGGTTCCATGTAGTGTCAATGCTTTCCAGGAGGTGGTAAGTGTTGTGGAATCTTGTAATGGGAAGTGTGATTTGAGTCATTTGGTTGAGGAGTTTGTTTAGTGTATATTATACACATCTAGAAGAGTAAATAAATGGTATTAGATATATATATATATATATATATATATATATATATATATATATATATATATATATATATATATATATATATATATATATGTATTGATCACACTTGAGTGTTAAAGGTGTAGGTCTCAATTTTGATATGAATAGGATCTGTTTGTCGGTAAATTAGATGCCTGTTGGGTTTAATGAGTATGAATTTATTAAACGACGTTGGATCAAAGCTAATGAGATTTCCACAAGTTTCGAGTAGATGTGGCTTGTATTCTTACATCGATTATGATAAAATAGTTAGATTAACAAATTCAACTATAAATAAAAGATCGGATGGATAAAAGATTATAAAGAGTAGAAAACTAGAAATCGTCTTAATTATAATAAAAGACGTGTAATCTTTGTAAATCTTTACACTTTTAATAATCTCATTGTCACTTTCATAATTAATATAATTTTCTGACGTGTTTAATATAATACTCATAGTATAAAAAAACAATTGTTGGCGGGTCAACCAAACAATGATGTTTTAACCCTAATTTAAACAATTGTTGGCTTTATCCCATTTCTTATTTGGATATAACGTGATGGTCCTTGATTAATGGTCATGAGTCAAAAACTTACTGTGATAAGCATTGTATGAATTTTGAGATGATTTTGTCTTGCGTTAGGACTAAAGATAAATCTTCATAAAAATAATTTTATGGGGGTGTAAGTTTCAGATTTAGATGTACAGGTGGATCGGATGGATTATTGGGTGTGATTCGGTAGATCACAATTTGCACATCTTTGGCTTGCGAGATGGGGACAATATTGGGGTGTTTGAGATTCTTTTTCAAGGGAAAAGACCGAAAAATCATTTTTATAAAAAGATTTTTTTGTAAATGACTTTTTTCCAAAAGATTTTGTTTAAAAAATGTTTGAGATTTTTTTTGTTTTTACAGTCTTAAAAGTTCAAAAGATACAAAAAGTCACGGACATGTGACTTTTGTAAATGCTAATTTTTATGCTTTGGTAAAGTTGGTTTTAAAAGTTCTTTTCCACTTAGTAAACAACTTTAGGGTTTTTCTAACTTTTTGGAAAAATTAAAAGTAAAAAAGGTGATTTAAAAGGAAAAACAAACACGTCTCTGGTGGATAAGTCAGAAACAAGTAGCGGCCCTTTTTATGTAAAAACTTTATAATAGGAAAATTAGAATGTTTTTTGTTTGAGATTGAATAAATTTATTAAAGTAAAGGTTAGGAATTTAGGGATGAACAACAGGTTGGGCCCAGACAAAACTGGATTGGAACCTGAACTTCTCGTATATCATTGATCGAAAATTGGACTGTTTTATGGTAGGTTTAGGTTTGGGATAATGATTTGAAAGGGTAACAAACTTTCGACTTTTATCACATTTAGTCACTAAACTTTTTTTCGTTATGTATTTGCCATTGAACTATTGAAACTGTTCACATTTTACCCTTATGACCGGCTGTTGCCGGTCATAAGGGTAAAATGTGAACAATTTCAATAGTTCAATGGCAAATACATAACGAAAAAAGTTTAGTGATTAAATATGAAAAAAATCGAAAGTTCGTTTCCCTCTAAAAAGTTCAATGACAAAATGTGAACAAACTTCCTCTTGTATTATGTTTTAGCAAATTATTTATTTTTGTTAAATTGTAGCAGCATTTGTTGATGAAGAAATCAATGAAATAAATAAATAAATAAAAATGAAAATATATTTAAAAAACAAAAAACCAAAACCGAAATAAAAAACCAATGATTTTGCATTTTCCAAAATAAAAAATCAAAATTACCAATCTGATTTTGGTTTTACAAAAAAATGAACCATTCTCACTGGTGTGAATTATGATCATTGGTTTGGCATGCGAAATTTGTGAGATTCCATGAATATGTAGTTACAACATCATCTGAACTCGTAATTCATAGTAAGGGGTTAGAGTATCATCGCATGAATACGTAGTTACAACATCGCATGAACTCGTAATTCATCACCTACAGGTTATGGGCCTCCTGGTGTTTCCACTGGGTTGTCTAGAATAGTCCGTGGTCGCCATCTATACTCTAGTAGATGACTACATCGCCACATTGCTGGTTAAGGTTATGGTATCTCCTTTCATCCTACATCACATACTCATCATCATCTATTTACCTAATTATCATCACCTATCTCTCATCATTTTATTTCATCACACACCAACTATTCCATCTACCAATATTTCATCCGGAACATATTTGTAGATATAAAATAAATATACCGTTTAAATCTTTTAAAACATGTATAAAATCGTTCATCCAGCATAGACAACAAGTATTCAAATAATATGCACACATAGCACGTAATTTATATAAAATACTTCATATATATGTGTAAGATGAAAGTAACTATATATACTATAAAAATCCCATAAATGCTTCCTAACTTCGAACCTAAGGTTTACTCTACTAAAGCTTCATATTCTCGGCTCTCTGAACCTAGAAGGGTCCAGATCTATCACACTAAAAAGCTCAAGATAGCTCTTCCTCTCACTCTACACACTCAAGCTCGCTAGGGTTCTCACTTATGGGAAAGGTAGTCGCAATTGAAGGCCATAAGTGCCTTTAAATATGGCTCGGGCCCAAAGATTTAGGTTTTCTGCCAACAGCGCGGACTCGTCGAGTCCATTCATTAATCCGAGTCATTAGTCGCGACCTTACTCGACGAGTTGAGGCGTCAACTCGTCGAGCCTCTCTTCTTAACTCAAAAGAAAAATACTTAAATTATGATACCTGGAAATCCGGATGTTACATTTTGTTTTTTGTATTTCATAGATTTCTTCATCAACAAATGTTGCTACAATTAAACAAAAATAAATAATTTTGCTAAAACATAATACAATATGAAGTTTGTTCACATTTAGTCATTGAACTTTTTAGAGGGAAACGAAATTTCGATTTTGTTCACATTTAGTCACTAAACTTTTTTTCGTTATCTATTTGCCACTAAACTATTGAAACTGTTCACATTTTACCCTTATGACCGGTAACATCGGTCATAAGGGTAAAATGTGAACAGTTTCAATAGTTCAATGGCAAATAGATAACGAAAAAAAGTTTAATGACTAAATGTGACAAAAGTCGAAAGTTCGTTACCCTTTCAAGTCATTATCCCTTTAGGTTTCGGGTATGTTTTTTGCAATTCATAATTGAGTTTCAGTTTTCGGACCAATTTGTAGCGTTGTTTCTTAGGCCAAATATTTGTTGAACTTGATATAATTTATTAGACGATATGATTATTATATATCATTTGTTGGACATCTTTCACCGATTAAATTATATTGACTAAATTATCGACTTATCTTTTATTTGTCCAAAATACAATGAATTAGTAACTAGCTCATATCTATCAGGGTAGGGATTAATTGTTATACGTTGATAAAAAACATTTTCGTTTCTAGTCGGTTCCGAGTTAAAATGTTGCGTTCGGTCTTGTTCAAACCCAAAAACCAATTTACTTTAAAAATTAAACCAAAAACCGATCCAGTTAGCTATATTTCCGATTTGGTCCGACTCCGGCCCTAATTTTTTATCCGGTCTGATCCGATGGATCAAATGCTCATCCCTAGTTAGGAAACATTAGGGATTGTTGTTATTTTTTTTAAAGCTCCAAATGTATTTTTTTTTTAAATATTATTCTCCGTAACTTGTTTATCTCTCTACTGAGAATTACAAATGAATATATAAAGACAACACCTAAATTCTATAGGCCTTAACCCTAACCTTACACACTAACATCTGGACAATTAAATTGATAGATTCAAAGAGAAGATATAATAAATTCAAATAGAGATGAGCATATGGACCAGGAAACCGACCGAAACCGAAACCCTATGGAACCGGTCGGGTCGGGACCGAGACGATATTCTTGTGGATTTTTAGAATCGGGAACCGGTAGGAACAAGGTTGTAGAACTCGCTACTGGTTCGACCAACTACTAAGTAGCAAGTACTCAGGAGTACCCGTGAGTACTCGAGGAGTACTCGGATTCGGTAATTCATGTAGAAATATTTTTAGGAAAATTATATATGTCAAAATCATAAGTTGATTGAAATATATACCAATATTAGATACATGTGAATACACAAAAACGAAAAACACACAATGGTCTCACTTCGTGAATAGTTACTAAATATTTAAGATATATATGTAGTAATAATCACATGTGTGTGTTAAATAATAAATCATTTAGTATATTACACATATTAATCACCGAGTTGACCGAGTTTTATACAACTGCTTGCTTCAGTAAGGGACCGATCAGTGAGTACTCGAATTCGGTAACTCACCTCAGTAAGGGGTCGGGGTAGTGAGTACTTGGATGAGTACTCGGCCTACTCGATGAGTTTTACAACATTGGGTAGGAACTGGAACCGGTAGAACCGGCAAAAACCGAAACTGTTTGTTACTATTTTATTGAAGATCGGCTCCAACATTGAAGACACGACAAGAATCGGGGACTGGTAGAACCGGCGGTTCGGTTCTTAATTTCGGCCGAATTCGGTTCCCGGAGCGGATTCGATTCGGATCGGTTCCAGCCGGTTCTATTCCTTTGCTCATCCTATATTAAGAGAATGAATAAGGACATGTCGACAGTATGGGTTGCAGGGTCGGAAAGTCGGAGATCAAGAACCGGAGCAGTGAAAAACTAAATCTGGAAGCAACAATGATGTCTACAACGACACTAGATTTGCAGGCGGCAACGACTTGATCTTAAAGCAACAACGACAACGAAAAACGAAAAACACACAATGGTCTCACTTCGTGAATAGTTACTAAATATTTAAGATGTATATGTAGTAATAATCACATGTGTGTGTTAAATAATAAATCATTTAGTATATTACACATATTAATCACCGAGTTTATACAACTGCTTGCTTCAGTAAGGGACCGATCAGTGAGTACTCGAATTCGGTAACTCACCTCAGTAAGGGGTCGGGTAGTGAGTACTTGGATGAGTACTCGACCTACTCGATGAGTTTTACAACATTGGGTAGGAACTAGAACCGGTAGAACCGGCAAAAACCGAAATTGTTTGTTGCTATTTTATTGAAGATCGGTTCCAACATTGAAGACACGACAAAAATCGGGAACCGGCGGTTCGGTTCTTAATTTCGGCCGACTTCGGTTCCCAGAGCGGATCCGATTCGGACCGGTTCCAGTCGGTTCTATTCTTTTGCTCATCCTATATTAAGAGAATGAATAAGGACATGTCGACAATATGGGTTGCAGGGTCGGATAGTCGGAGATCAAGAACAGGAGCGGTGAAAAACTAAATCTGGAAGCAACAATGATGTCTACAACGACACTAGATTTGCAGGCGGCAACGACTTGATCTTAAAGCAACAACGACAACGAAAAAACCTAAAAGCAACGGTGACGGTCGTACCTAAATATGGTAAACTCGTGAAGCACACCACCTATAGAAATTGATCATAACTACAAATGCAATCGAAACATAATGAAGATTAACACAAAAAAGACAACTTCTTTTCCTAAATATGATTTACTCTCTCTCTTAAAAAAAACTTAGGGGTCGTTTGATAGTTGCTGATTGGGTTAGAAATGCTGACTGAGTTCATATCTGATTGAGTTTATGCTGTTTGACAATGTATCTGAATGATTGTGCTGAATGAAAAAAATGACCATATTACCCTTTTGTTGGTTCTTGTGTTGGATAAAATAATTATAAAAACACAAATTATCATATAAAATCAAAATTAAACATACATCAATTAAAATCCAAATACAAAGTGTAATACAAAATCCAAATACAAATTGTCATACATAATTAAAAAGTATATCATTTAACGTGAACCATTTGAAAGTAACTGATTAGCAATCTGGTCACGCAAAGTAGTCATATAGTCAACGGCTTCTGAACCCCATTCTATGCCTTCTATGTTTTGACCCTCACTTCCTCCACCACCCACATTAGGAGTAACCATAATGTTTTGTTCAAAGTTCGTAAATAAGTCATCTTGAATATCATATTTCCTTATAAAATTATGGATCGCAACACAAGCAATGACTATATCTCTTTACACTGGAAAAGGATAAGGAGCCATTCGTTTTAAAATTGGAAATTTCGCATTCAATACACCATAAACACGTTCAATGATATTTCTAAGTTGTGCATGAGCATGATTGAACATTTCTTCCTTAATTAAAGCTTTGTTTCTTCGAAAATCTGCTAACCAATACCTAGTATTGCTTCTATTGAATTTTATGTATATAACAACCACCATGAACCTAACGTATATTTAATGACATATAATTCAAGTATATTTATCTATGTAATTGAATTCCCACGCAACGGGCGAGAATTCATGTAGTTCCATATAGATAAAAATAAATCTGTTAACTATAGAAATTTGCATTTCAAAGTAGTCAATAATTATAACCTATTTAAGTTAATAGAATTTTGTTTTCATAAAGTTAGTAGAAAACTGAAATAATGAAAAAAAAATAAAATAATGCATAAGATCGATCGATGATTGTGTATGCTTTCTTATTCATGGGTTTATTCCGGATTATTTTTATCTATTTATTTATATTTTAAATATATAGATGCAGTAAATGAACCACATTTTCAATCCATGCATATACGATAAAAAAAAATTGATTCTAAACCATTGTAAGGCCCCGTTTGATACGCATCTTTTCAGGTCCAAACAAATCTTTCTGGCTGAATGGACCGGAAAGACTGTTTGATTTGCACAAAAGAATAGGTATTTCCCGGTAAGTAATGTCTTTCTCAGAAAGCCTCAAAATCATATCTTTCTGGCGTAATGGGCTGGAAAAACAATTATACACCAAAACCCGCTTCTTTCTTTCTTTATTGGATTATTAAAATTTTTAAATAACTTTTTAAATTTTTTTTTTTATTGAATTATTACTTTTTTTCATCATTTAGCATAGTTTATCAGATGTACAATCAAACAACATGGTTTCTTTCCCAGTCAGAAAATTTTCCCGGACAACACTTTAGAACAATATTTTTCCAAACATAAACAATCAAACGGGACCTAAATAACAATAAAGCTGGTATGCCGAACCAAAAAGCGAAATGCAAAGACCACATTGAACTGATCTATACTGGACCTGAAAAAACCCCGTCCTAAAGACCTAAACTTTTATAAAAAAATAATTATAAAAAAAAACACAGACAGCTTAGAAACCGATTTTGTGCAACCTTTTTAGTAAAATGGATTTGTTACTTTAGTATGACCCAGTAAGGTGTGGACTATGGACTTACGAGGTAGGGTCCATCGCGGTCCTGTGCACGCGGTGTATCTTGGGCTTCTATAGGCCCATTGACCAGGCTGGTAGTTTGGAATTGGATTCTTGGAATTGGACTCGTGCAAATGAACAAAAAGTTTGACGTCTCAGGGACAATTTCGTCAACTTAGTTCTGTCAGCACATAGACCGTCCGATCATATTTCGTCGTAAATGAACGGTCAGATCAAAAGTGGAGAGCGGCCCTTCAAAAATTCAAAAACGCCTCATTCATCCCGCTGCTTTTCATTACATTTTCAGCAAATCAAACTAGTTTGAAGAGAGAAGGGGAGACAGGTCGAGAAAGCGACAAACATTCGATCGAATTCCAAGCAACGGATCTTCAAAGTTTCCTCTTTCACACACAAGCACACAAAATCTGTGTGTAATTATGTCTTTTCGCCACGAGAAAGGCGTCAATGTCCAGGTGCTGTTGCGTTGCAGGTACTGGAAGTGTTTATCGTACTCAGTAATCTTTCCCTTTTGGTTGAAAGTATGAATTAAAGCTCTCTTCGGATCTGATTGGTTTTTGAGATTTTCAAATCCGTTCTGAAATCATGTTTTTAATTCTTCTTCTACAGTTCGTGTATTGAAATGCATTGTGTTGTTTGTTTGTAGGCCGTTTAGCAGCGATGAGTTAAAGAACAATGCACCTCAGGTGGTGACCTGTAACGAGTATCAGAGAGAAGTTGCGGTTTCACAGAGTATTGCGGGGAAGCAAATAGATAGGGTTTTTACATTTGACAAGGTACCCTAATTTTTACAATAGGCATTTAGGACTGCATTCTTATTGTGGTTTAATTGATTTGGGCATCTCTTTCTCGTGTGTGTAAATTTGTTCTGGTTTGAGAGCCTGTTAAATGTTTCAATTGATCACTCTTCTATGTAAATTAGACGTGGTTATAATTAATTACTCTCTCCATCTCCCAAAAGATGATTAATCGATGGTTATGGTATTTCTGAACTTGTCCAGGTCTTTGGACCTACAGCTCAGCAAAAAGATTTATACGAACAGGCTGTAATCCCAATTGTAAATGAAGTTCTAGAAGGCTTCAATTGCACCATTTTTGCTTATGGACAGACAGGGACAGGTAAAACATACACCATGGAAGGAGAATGTAAGAGAGCAAAGGTATGAAATCGTTTACACATTACATTGCCCTTAAAGTATGTATGCATCTTTTCTGTCAAAACTCAACACAACTTTTCTAATTCATTCTCAGAGTGGGCCAAATGGTGAGCTCCCATTGGAAGCAGGTGTAATACCTAGATCTGTCAAACAAATATTTGACACATTGGAAGGTCAGAATGCAGAGTACAGTGTTAAAGTAACCTTTTTAGAGCTCTACAATGAAGAAATCACTGATTTACTCGCCCCTGAAGAAATCTCAAAACTTGGTGTTGAAGATAAACAGAAAAAACTTTTACCCTTAATGGAAGATGGTAAAGGAGGAGTTCTTGTGAGGGGTTTAGAAGAGGAAATTGTAACAAGTGCTAGTGAGATTTTCACATTACTTGAAAGAGGTTCTGCCAAGCGTCGAACTGCAGAGACTTTATTAAATAAACAATCAAGGTTATTTTTATTCACTTATTCTCCAATTTTTTTATTTTTTTATTTCTTTTATATCTCATGATGTTTATAGTAAACCTTACCCTTGCTTTTCAGTCGATCACACTCTCTTTTTTCTATTACTATACACATTAAAGAGTCAACCCCAGAAGGTGAAGAACTTATAAAATGTGGCAAACTAAATCTTGTTGATTTAGCTGGTTCAGAAAACATTTCTCGTTCAGGTGCAAGAGAGGTAATTATTTATGAGCTTTTATTTCCAGTTACAGAAAAGTGTACATTTTTGTAACATTTGTGATGAATTTGATTGTATTTTGGTGTTATACTTACCTTTATGTACCCATAATCGAATTAATACTTTGCTGTTCTTTGCTATATGTCCTTATAAATCTCCTTGTGTTCTTTTTCTTATGCTTAATTTTTTAACATTTGTAAATATTAGGGTCGTGCAAGAGAAGCTGGAGAAATTAATAAAAGTTTACTTACTTTGGGAAGAGTAATAAATGCTTTAGTAGAGCATCTTGGCCACATTCCCTATAGGTTTGATTATTTCTTGATTCATTGTTAATATTTCCTTTCCCTTTAGTCATTTTATATATTTTTTTTTCTAAAGTTGCTAATGTATTTTGTTAAAATAAATTTACAGAGATAGCAAGCTTACACGTCTGCTTCGTGATTCATTGGGTGGAAGGACCAAAACATGTATCATTGCCACTGTGTCACCTGCTGTACATTGTCTTGAAGAGACATTGAGCACACTAGATTATGCCCACAGAGCAAAGAATATTAAGAACAAGCCAGAGGTATTACTATATAAATACTTGTCACAGAATCTATATTTAGTTTTTCATTTTTTATGTTTATATTTTCTTGTATTTCTGTAGGTAAACCAGAAAATGATGAAAACAACTCTAATCAAAGATCTCTATGGTGAAATCGAAAGACTCAAAGCTGGTAAAACTATTTCATTGTTTGATAATTCTTTAAAGATTTAAAATGGGAGTTATTTTGAAATATAACATGTAATGTCTTTCTTTGACATTTTTTATTTACAGAGGTTTTTGCTTCACGTGAGAAAAGTGGTGTTTACTTGCCAAAAGAAAGATATTACCAAGAGGAAATGGAACGAAAGGTAATGTTTTTTTTTTTTTTTTTTTTCTTGTTGTTACATTATCTATTGGATATATAATGTTTAAAACCAAATATACATATTCTTATGAAACTTTTCATTTGTTTAGTCAATGGCAGATCAAATTGAACAAATGGGAATTAAAATAGAAACACAACAAAAGGACTTTGAGGAATTGCAAACTAAATTTAATGCTCGGGTAGAAGAGTGTTCCAATTTGAGCAATAAACTTGAGTCAACACAGGTATATCATAACTTTTTGATTCACTTCTTTTTTAACAATAGTCTTCTATTTTCTTTTTTCTTATTTCTTTTTTCTATGCAGAACAAACTGAACCATACCAATAATGTGTTGGCTAACACTGAAGAAACACTCAAGAAATGTCAATATGCTCTCAAGCAACGAGATTTTATCATAGAAGAACAGAAAAAAGCAGGTATGTTTATTTTATAAATATGCCAATATTTTTTTTATTTGTATCTTTTATATATCTTCTGAATATTGTTTACAGAAAACGCGCTGACTCATCAAGCTTGTGTACTCCGGTCTGACTTGGAGAAATCTCTTCAAGACAATGCATCATTGTTTATGAAAATTGGTATGCATTCTTTTATAAAATATAGAAAACTATTTATTTCAATTCATAACTATCTACTCAAATTTATTCAGCAAGAGAGGATAAACTAAATGCGGGTAATAGATCAGTTGTAAATAAATTCGAGTCTGAGCTGGCACAAGATGTTGGCTCTCTTTCCAACATGGTGGCTGCTTCTGTATCTCAACAAAATGAACAACTTCAATGCATTGAAAAATTCTGTCACACTTTCATCAACATTAATGATCAGGTTCTACTTTCATCAAATTAAGTTACTTGTTTTATGTTTTGTTTAGTTTTGTTTATCTTTTTGATTGTTTCTATGATTTAGGCTATTGCTGAGTTAAAGAAAAAAGTTTCTGCATCGAAGAATTTGTATATATCTCATATTGAAGCCCTGGAAAATGTTGTAAGGTTGCACAAGGCAAGTGCTAATGGAAGTTTAGAAGATATTTCATCCATGGCTTCTTCCAATGCTTCTTCTGTTGAAGAAGTAAGTTAACAAACTATAATTTAATTAAAACTTGTTTTTGGTTATTAATTATTACATAGTTTGAGTATGTGTGTATATATATTTTTTCTTTTTAGCTATTAGCTGAAGAATCTGCACAAGGGCAATCTATATTTGATGAGCTTCAAGGAACATTGTCAACCCAACAAGGAGAGATTTCACTTTTTGCTAGAGAGCTTCGAAAGGTTTTTTTTTTTTTTAGTAAAATGAGTACTTAGAATTTTTGATATTCTTTTAAATAACTTTTTGGTTTTTTATTTTTTTCAGAGATTTAATGAAAGCATCCACCATACAAAAAATATATCCGAATTTATTAATGGTATATTTGATAAACTAATGGAAGAATCCAAGGAGCTAGGTGCTCATGCTAATAAAGTCGATGAGATACAAACAAAGAGTATCAATGAATTTCAAAAGGCATACGAGGTACATCCATAACATTTCTAAATTCATATATAAAATATGAAATAGCATCCAATATTTTAAACGCGAAAAAAAAATATTTTTCTTCAGGAGCAATCAAAATCTGAAGCGCAGAAGCTTATTGCTGATGTCACAAGTTTAGTCTCCAGTCATATCAGTCGCCAAAAAGAGATGGTTTGTTAGCTTGTTTTATTCCTTCTTTTTTAAAAAAAAAAATTTAATTTTTGTTTGAACTTTAAAGGTGATTAATTAATGGTTGATTGTGAAACAGGTGGATGCACGATTAGCTGGAATCAGAGAAACTTGTGGTGGAAGTAAGACATTTTTAGATGGACATGTTTCTTCAGTTGAAGGAATCACAACAGATGCCAAAAGAAAATGGCAAGAGTTTTCTTTACAAGCAGAAAATGATGCAAAAGATCATGCTGACTTTTCTGCTGCTAAACATTGTCGCATTGAGTTACTCTTACAAAAATGGTAACTTTCAATCTTTTTAGCACAGCATAATATAATACCTTTTTCGTAAACAGATGTAACAATCCATTTTAACTAAAAGCTGTTATTTGCATCCAGTGTTGATACTACTCAAATGGCATTGAATCATTCAAAAAAGACACATGAATCCGTGACTCACATGGGTCAAAAACATGTCTCAGCAATCGATGCCCTTGTCAGGTAATATTTAATTTTTTTTTTTTTTTAACAAAATCATCATCATCCGTAACAAATTGTATTTTTTTTTTTTATAAAATTGAAATATATAGAAATGCTTCTGAAAGCAACGAGCATCATGATGGCGAGATAAGTTCTGCAAGGGCCACTGCTGAGGTGGACGTCTCAAATAACAGCGAGGACATAATCAAGCACATTGAGGGTAATCTTGGAATTATATTTTACTTTTTCCATGTCATGCATTTCTTTGTTAGAGGTTCTAAAATAATACACAAATATTGATTTTTAGGTACATCACTAGAAGAGCTAGAGGCAGTTAATGGAGTATTGGAAACCACAAAAGCCCAATCCTTGGTTCTTGAAAATTTACGAAAAGACCACTCAACACAATCTACCACAATAGAACAAAAAACTCGTGATACTTTCCACCACAAATACATGGTATGACAGTCTGGATGAATGATGTTTAAAAGATATTTTTAATTTTTAATTATTTATTTTTGTGTGTTTAGGATTACGAACCATCTGGAAATACTCCTATAAGATGTGAACCGGATGTCCCTAGTAAGGGGACAATAGAGTCGCTTAGAGCAATGCCAATGGAGACTTTATTGGAGGAATTTAGGGAAAATCATTCATTTGAATTGTTTGAAGGAAAGGAAGTGAGGATTTCTCCTAGTGAACGTTCGCCTCTTACAGAGATCAATTGAATGATTCAAAGTGAAAAACTATTAAGTTGTTACTTTGTATATTGTGAAACGCCAAGGAGGTAGTGTGATAGGTGGTTCAAAATTTGGAAAATCCCTGCTTGGGATTTTTGATGCTTTATTATATTTCGATGAATGTAGTGGAGATGGATTCATTATGTATGTTATTTGTGGTTTTGGGTGCTATGTAATGTTAGATTTTTGTGCACTTGAGTTTCTTATATGAAGGATGATGAACGAATTGTAGACAAAATGGTTGCTTCGAAAAAAATATATATCAATCATATCATTTTAAATATATAGAAGTATATAATTAAAATTTATGTTTGGAGGATGAGTTAGTTTTGAAAAACTAAAATATCAAAAACCACACTCAAGACAATAAAAAGTGCAATCTATTTAGGTGGTTTGGAAAAGGGCTAGGGTGGCGTCAGGGTATTGCTGGGAAATGTCACTTAGCAAAGTGGTTTGGGGTGTTTATTGTTTTTCATCGGGTTCACCAATTTCTGACTATTGTACATATATGCATGTGACTTTTCCTTGACAACCGAAGACAATTCAATACATGCAACACAGAACATTGATTTCCCGCCAACTTTATTTTCAATGCATGTGAGCTTTTGTCAATATTCATACGGGTCTTTTCTTATTATTTATTTATTTATTTTCTGTTTTCTAAGTTTATAAAGATGAATATACAATTCATTCAATTCTAGTGTGTTTTCTACAAGAAATTTTATATATCGTTCAATTCTTTCAATTACTTTGAATAGATTTTCGAGGCAAAACTAAACAAATTTGTTCTACCCAAAGACGCAAATTAATGCAAGGCGGTTCAAGTCAAAATATTTTATTTTCTTCTCCAATCTTATTACACATTTAGGCTTTTAGAAGAAAATCCGAGTTCTAGTCCATGCAATCAGTTTTCTCGAAGTCCAGAAACCCAATTCCAATATTCTCAACCCGAAAATTTCTAGTTTCGTAACGCTCATAATGTGGAATCTGACACTTCTAGTGACGAGTCGACTCCTATAACTATACAAACCGCTAGAAGTCAAAAAAAGACGATGAGTTGCAACCGGTTGCTAAGAAAAACAGTAACTATACAAACCGCTAGAAGTCAAAAAAATGGGTGGAACGCGAAAAGCTGGCTTTGGCTATGGCATTTGTCGATTGTTCTCAAGATAAAGAACGCAAAAATTAACAAAGGTTCGATGCATTTTGGGACCGGGTTTTAAAGGATTTTAATGTTCAAATTGGAGGTTCGATTCAATCACGACACCAAGTAAACTCAAAATGGAAAGACCTCCTAAAGAAATGTAACACTTTCAAAATGGAAAGATCACGCGAAATGGGCGTTGGTTACAAAAGTTGGTGAAGATTCCCCGACTCCTTCAAAACAAACCAAAACATCTTCATCAGACGCTTACACAACATCTTCGGATGCACATCATCCTCTGGGATTCCCCCAACAACAACAATCGTTTAAGGTTGAAGACTCACCACCTCAGAGAAAAAGAATAGGAAAGAAAGCGGCATCGACAACGTCAACAAAAAATGAAATGGTTGATCTCATCCACCAAATCGCCGACATCCACACTACAACCAACATAGAGGTGGAACAGAGACAACGATACCGGGAAGAAAAATTACATGTTTTACAAGCCAACTAACAACTAAAAGCTCCACATAGGATGCAACAAATTAGAAAAGTTTCAATATTCTACAAAAATGTACCTCAACAATACATCAATTGGCGAAGGGTTATAACCTACTCGAATCGTTAGATGAGTTTCTAAATATGTCAGAAAGAATTTCTCATGAAGCTCTTGAAAAGTTTTACTATGGTGTTGTCCAAATGAATAAGGCAGAATATTTATGCCGTCCAACATCCACTGACATTCGACTTTTATATGAAGCACATGAAGTCAGACATGGTTTCGCTGGAATGCATGGTAGCATTGACTGCTCACATTTGAATTGGATGATCTGTCCAACGGAATTGAGAGCCCAATACATGAAGGGTGACCATCAGTATCCAACAATGATACTAGAAGCGATGACATCACAAGATTTATGGTTTTGGCATGCATATTATGGTGTAGTCGGTTTGAACAATGATATGAACTTCCTCTACCAATCACCACCGTTTGATGAGAAATATCATGGAACAAGACCCGATTATTCATTTTATATGAATGGTGAACACTACAAGCATGGTTACTATCTTGCGGATGGTATATATCCAACATGGATCGTGTTTGTGAAGGCATATCCACATCCAGTAATCGACAAAAAGAAACGGTTATAGGCGTCACAAGAATCAACTAGAAAGGATGTAAAACATGCTTTTAGGGTCCTTAGACGTTGGGACATATTAAAAATATCGACACTGTCTATAACTGTAACGCTCGTGTCAGGTATGAGCTAACATGTTAATGTTTGAATTTCATTCTTGGGTGGCCACAACATGGTGGATCTTCACCACGGCGTGATGATTGTTTTCATGACCGCGAGGTTTCATGACCTGCCACTGCGTTGCTATAAGTACCACGACGTGACAGGTGATTTAATGAAACCCTATATTTCCTGGTTGGACCACTATTTAAAGGAATAAGAAGGCTAGGGTTAGCTCACCCTTAGCCTTCATTAGCCTCCTAAAGCTCTGAAGAAAATTCTAATCTCTTTCCTCCATTGTTGAAGCTCTTTTTGGTGTTGTTGGAAGTTTTGAAGAGAGAATGAAGAAAAGGGAGTTACGATCTAACAAGCAAGCCTCCATTTTTCACCATAGCAAGGGAGTTAAGATCCTACAAGCAAGCCTCCATTTTTCACCCTAGCACTCTTCTGGACTTTTGTAAGTGTATAAGACTCGATTTTTATCATGTTAGGTTGCTAGATCGATCTTTAGTTTTAGCATATAACCTCCTTGTTTGTAACGACCCAATTTTCACGTCTAAAAATTTTGTTTTTAAAACATTACTTTAGGAAACATTAGTAATCAAAACATTGTTCAGTTAAACCATTTCACATTCACAAAGATAAATGGTCAACATATTAGAGTATCAATCCCAGGTAAAACACATAAATGCGGAAACAAGGGCGTGTGTGACATGCTGCTACCGCACCGGCTCCTTCCCCTTGGCTGAAGAGGTACCTGAAATAACAACTGAAAAACGTAAGCACAAAGCTTAGTGAGTTCCCCCACTGTACCACATACCACATAATCACATAACATACGTAAATTGTCAGGCATATCTGGGTGCCCGACCTACCCATTCGGTCCTCTCGACCGGATACTGCCTATCATATCTGGGTGCTGGCCTCCCCTTCGGTCCTCTCAACCGGATACTGCCTAGCATATCTGGGTGCTGGCCTCCCCTTCGGTCCTCTCGACTGGATACTGAGAAAACCATGTCCCTCCTCTACCACTACCACATGACATGTACCACAATATCAGAATCTATCTAACGTGGCTGGGTATGACTACCCCTTCGGCCCTATCGACCGGATATTTTGGGGACTATCTCCCCCTACTGTCACTAGTACGTAAATGCAACACAGATAGTAGTAATCCCTTAGATGAATATCACAAAGACAATCATCTCCATACAACTCCTACTGATGGGCCGACATTGTGACCGTAGACCCACCGCTACTGGAAGGTAACTCACCTCGAAGTAGCTGCTGACCTAATCGGGAACTGATTGCCTACTGATGCTGCCGCTACTCCGGATATCCTCCGGCTGCAATTCTGTAACGACCGCAGATCCGGGCTAGTCAATTTAGAGGCAATAGGGGTCGAAAATGACTTTTCGACAAAAGATTATTTAGAATAAATAATCTTAACCAAGTTGTAGAATATGTCACAAGGTTTCCGTACATATAAAGAACGCTGAAATCCAAGTTATAACGAAGAAGTTATGGCCCGTCGAAGTTTCGCGATAGAACTGACATAGCACCGGGACGCGTAAATAGTGAATTTACGATAGAGCGAGATTTATCCTTAGAGATCTAAACGAAAGTCGTAGAATATGTTAAACTAAGATAATCGATAAAAAGAACGCCCAAATCTGACTTCGTATGAAGAAGTTATGATTTTTCGAAGTTTCGGAATAGTAGTGTACAACCCGAAATTCGAATATTTGATCGAGTGATTTTAAGCCGACACGACCTAAACAAGAATCGAAGATCTCATTGAGAGTAGCGTAACGAGAAAAAGATGGGCGAAAACGGATGTCGGATGAAGAAGTTATGAGGATTTAACAGACCAATCGTGTCCGGGCCCGTTGATAATATAAAAATTCAAAATCGAGCCAAAATTAGCCGACAGACCCTAAACGAAAGTTGTAGAGTACGTTCCCACCTTCGCGTGGATATAAAGAACGTTAAAAACGGAGCTCGTATGCAAAAGTTAGGAATTTTTAAAGTTGAAGCATGAAATTGCGAAACCTGTTGCGAAGCTGATGACGTGTCACAATCCAAGCTGTCGCTTGCGGCCCACGGTCTTCGCTTCGGATTGTGACACGCCCTTCGCAATATGCCCTGCGTACGAGGATCGGTACGCCCCGCGTACCTCCGGTCTTATCCGGGTCTTCTTCCGAGTGCGAGCCAGCTGTGCAAAGCTGGCAACCACCTCCGAGCTACGCCCCGCGTAGCACTACCGAACGCCCAGCGTAGCGAGGCCCTCGCGGCTATAAAAGGAGGCTGAGGCTGCCTCCATTTTTCACACCTTTCCACCTTCTTTCTCTCACTAATTTCTCTCTCTACAACCCCAAACCACCCCTAAGCCCTAGTTAAACCCCTAGCACCCTAGGGAAGCCCCGAGGATCCCGGAGTCCTGAGAAAAAGGAGTTTTTCGGTTTCGAAACGCTGCTCCAATTAAGTTCCGGTTTTTGATAAAATTCGCTGTAAGTATGCTACGCTTACGCAATTTTTAATATAGCTTTCAAATAATTATAGGAATGTTATTAGGTCCTTAAAATAATTATTTGAGCTATTATTATGAGATATATCAAGTATAATTAATGCTTAAAAATACTCGGACTAATTAATTTATCGCGGTTATCATTAAACTAAACCCTAGTGGTATCGATACTAGGTTTTATCGAAGGAATATCATTTTGAGAGTATCGAACCGCTGTCCGAGTGCTGAGTCACCACCTAATCAAGTGAGTGCATGGTCCCTTTCATCTTACACATAGATATGAAGTATTTTATTATAAATTACGTGCTATGTGCGCATATTGTCTGAATACTTGTTGTTTATGCTGATGAAAGATTTTTATACATGTTTTAAATGATGTAAACTGTATAAAGTATTTTATATCTACAAAATATGTTGGGTAAAACATGGGTAGATGAATAATGAGCGATAAAAGTTGATATAGAGGAACATTAGTAGCATGGACCTAGTGCCCTGTGGGTATACATTGGCAGCAGTGGACCTAGTACCCTATAGATGAGCACTGGCAGCTGCGCCACAACCCGTAGATGTTTTAGATCTACGGTAAACGTCCTAGCAGCTGCGCTCTAACGACAGTATCGGCAGTTGCGCCTAATAGGGAGCCTTATGACCATGACAATAGCGTTTAAAGGTCAATATCGGCAGAAGCGCCTCATAGAAAATGTCCCAATTCTGGCAGCTGCGCCTAAGTGACAAGATTAGCAGCTGCGCTTGACCAATGTGTCATTGGCAACAATGGACTTCATGTTGTTTCCTTAGGATGATCCTTAGGAATGAATGAATGAGAAATAGCTGATTCTTAGGGTAGACCCTTAAGAATAAAGAAGATAATGGGGGTGGGTAATTGGGTTGATTGTTTGATTATTTAAACATAATGATTATATTATTGTGGGTTGAAAACCCTATGTACTCACCAGGTTTCCTAACCTGACCCACACAGTTTATTTATATCATAGGTGTTGATATGAAGTCACATTACACTGAGAGATTAAAGAGATGTAGATCACTAGTGTAAATAAATGTAAGTTCTGTTTATGTTTATGTTCCTGTATTGACGATGACATCTCAAACGTTTTAAAATGAATAAAATACGTTTCTTCGAAAATGTTTTAATAACGTATTTATCGTGTTTTTCTGGGAACGAATTCCGCAACATTTTTATTAAAAGAAGAACTCTGATTTTTATAAAGCATAAACAAAATAGGTCTTTTCTGGCCGTGAAAATGGGGATGTCACAAATTCCCATAACATACTCAATCAAACACTGCTAACTGTCCTTTGGGTAAAATGACCATTTTACCCCTGATCATGTCTTAAAACCAAGTCAGAGTCAACTTTCAGTTGACTCGACTCGCCGAGTTGGTTTGCCGACTCGCCGAGTCCCTAGCAAATCGTCTGACCTGAATCTCGACCCTACTCGTCGAGTTGGGCTCTGACTCGACGAGCTCTCCTTCTAGACTTGAGATTCAAGTCCTTCATCCTACTCGCTGAGTTGTATGAACAACTCGCCGAGTTCATCTTCATCCGATGAACACTCATGCTTAGACTCGCCGAGTTGTATGAACAACTCGCCAAGTCTGTTCTTGATCTATGAAGATTGCCTTGGACTCGCCGAGCCAGGCCATGACTCGCCGAGTCCTACCATGGGTGAGTTCAGCTTCCAACTCACCGAGTCACACCCTGTGACTCACTACTCAAACTCGATACAGCAAAAAGGGGACAACTCGGAGACTCGCGAGCAGACTCACCGAGTCATATAAACGACTCGTCGAGTCATTGCCATGCACTCATAAAATACACAGATTTGCTCGATTCCAGTCCATGCCATTCACAGATCTGGACTCCTAGGACACGAATCACACGTAAAGTTTCCAACTTTACGTGTAGATACTTACCAATATGGTTTTTAGGGTTCCAAATGCACTCAAAATGGTAGATCTTGGGTAAACAAGCAACATGGGTCCATAAAGCTAACAAATCTGAGCTCCTGGAGCTCAATCATGTCCAGATCTAGAGGCCAATCAACTTATTACGAACCCTCAAGGATACACAATCTAGGAAACGGCTCAAAAAGGACTTTAATGGAGCTATAAAGGACAATAAGCTTAAAAACAGAGGGGAAACAAGCTATACCTTAGGGGAAATGTTGGAATGACACAGAGATGCTTGGCCTCTTTCTCCTCTTCTTGATTCCCTCTTCTTTCCCTCAAAAACTTCAAGAGCACCACAAAGACACCTCAAACTCACAAGGAAACACAGCTAGAGAAAGACACAGGGCTGTGAGAGTGAATGGGGACAGAGTTGGGGCGGATATGCTGTTTAAATAGGGTGCAAACCCCTGAAACTTAGGGTTTCATCCAACAGCGGTGACTCGCCGAGTCCAGGATATGGACTCGCCGAGTCGCCAACTTAAACGTGTCCCGGGTCCCGTCCCTACTCGGCGAGTCGGACCTATGACTCGCCGAGTCCAAGGCTAAAAATGGAAAATACTCAAGTAAGATTTACATACCAGGAACCAGGTGCTACATTGTTCTTGTTAGTTGGAAGGATGACACTTCATAAAGTTTTCAACTTTATGAATCTTTGGAGAATTTGGAATGGTTATTGGTTTGGATCTAAAGTATAGTTGAGTTTTTGAGCCATGGATGAGATTGTTATTAAAAACCCATATTTTGGACCTATTATGGCTTCAAGACACACATTGGACATGCATGTCTATAAATCACCCACCTTTATGCTAGATCTAGTATAGGAAACTCTTCTGGAGTGGTTGAGTTAAGGACTTTTTCGGAATAAGAGCTTAATGGTTATGACATTGTTGTATTTAGATTTATTTGGACCTAGGGTTTGGGATTTTGACATTTGCGGTGGTCTTAATGGATAAAGTTGGAAACTTTTTCCTTCTAGACCATGTTTTGGACCAGATCTGAGCTTTGGAGTTCTTGGAATCAAGGAAAATGACTTAACCCACTAAGCTGTTGGGAATCCAGTTCCCACGGTGTGGCCTTAGGTCGCTATGGTGTGACGACTGGGAAAAAACCGACTGGCTCAATGTATGAAGGCCATGACATGGCTATGGATGGCTACATTGTGGCGGTTGGCCAAAGCCAACGTTGGACAAAGCTAACATTAGTCAATGCAAAGGTTGGCCGTTGACTTTTTGACTTGAGTTGGCTTTTGGTCAAACTCCTAGTCTTGGATGAAGAGCTGAGGGTTTACTTTGTGTAATAGTATATGAGGTGCGTATCATCGGTATTTCTGGTAGTGAGAGCAGCAACAACTGAGTATCGACTGAGAGGTGGTCTCTTCACTATACTCGTGGGTCGATGACATCTATACCGGCTCACTAGATTTTGTGTATAGGAAGCTAGCAGTCTTTGTGACTCTGGCTGATATGATTGTATGTTTATGCATGTGGGGTGAAATAAATCCGGGGGCGAAATAAACTCGTTTATTATGTACTTGTTGTATTAGTGACTCTGACTGATATGCATGTATGTTATATGTATGTGGGGGTGAAATAGACCCGTTCAGTTGAAAAACACTGATTAATTTGAAATAGACTCGGGGGTGAAATAGACCTGTTTGGTTGCACAACATCGATTTAGTTGAACTAGACTCGGGGGTGAAAGAGACTCAAGGGTGAAATAGACCGTTACAGCTTCAAATTGATATGTATGTATGATATGTGGTATTTTGAGAAACTCAATAAGTTTTGTGCTTACGATTTATATTTATGGTTTCATTTACTTCCGGTTCGAAGGGGAAGGACTCGACATGATTGTACCGCATCCACCCAAAAATTTAAATATAATTTATTTATATTTTTAACAAATATTTTTTCTTATCCAATGTTGTATGTTTTTTTTCCAAACTCGTTAAGAAGATTAAGAGATCCCTAATATTTTAAAATTCTCGACCTTGAGTATTCATAATAAAATAAAATAAAATAAACAAGAAAACTCACAAATACAAGTGAATCAAAGTAAGCTCACAAGCTCCTTTAATTTTTGCAATAATGATTAAAAATATCGTGATAGGGTTATTGACTTAGTATTGTTAGAACCTAAAATATCAAATTTAGTAAATATTTTTAGGAAAATCTCTAATAAAGTTTCAAAGTTTTTGTTTAATTTACGGTTTAGTTTTAAATTAATTTTTTTAATAAAAAGTCTAAAAAACTGGCAAAAGTTTGCATTTTGACCATTTTTGATCGGTTGGAACCGACAATAAATTAATTTGTGACTATTTCGTAAACTAACCTAAAATATTGAGACTTTTCTGCAAACAAAAACACCATGACTTTCAAAAATATTATTATTATTATTATTATTTTATAAAAATATAAATAAGCATACTGTTTTTAAATTTGTAATTATTAATATTGTTAATAATACATATAAATATGTTTAAATGAAAAAAGAATATAAAGACATTTTTAAAGGTGAATGTGAAGTGGATTGTAAAATCATGAATGTCTTCTTAGATATTCTCACTTTGTATATATCAATTTCACATTTGTTATTATTATTTTCAATTCAAAATATTAACACTTAACAATTTAAAAAAAGTTGCTTATTTTTAAAATTATTTTCAATTTTAGAATCTTTTAACACTTAACAATTATCATTAAATTCTCAGTTTTTTTGTTTATCATTCTCATCTTGTAAGCAGACATTTCTTAACACTTAACAACTTCTCAAGAAAACATATATAAGAAATGTTGGCTTAGAAGTTGAGAATTATAAACAAAAAACTGAGAATTTAATGATAATTGTTAAGTGTTAAGATTCTGAATTGAAAACAATTTTAAAAATAAATTTCTTTAAATTGTTAAGTGTTAATATTTTCGAATTGAAAACAATAATAACAAATATAAAATAATCATAGAGAATATATAAAAATACATTCGCAATTTGGATGCTTAAACCATTATGATTTGCTCTATCTTCACTTTAAAAAATGTTTTTAATATATATATATTTTTTTAAACGTATTTATATGTATTATTAACAATATTAATACTAACAAATTTAAAAAATAATATACTTAATTATTTTTTTTAATAAAATAATAAGGTTTTCGTTTGTAAAAAAATCTTAAAATTTTTGTTTGCCGAAAAATCTAAATATTTTGGATCTGTTTACTAAATAGTTCCAAATTAATTTGTTACCGATTTCAATAGATAAAAAAATATAAAAAATAATCTTTTGTTGGTTTTTAAAATTTTTTCATAAAAAAATAAATTTATAAACTAAAACGTAAAACTATTTTATCGGAGATTTTTCCATATTTAATAAAAAAACTAAAAATACTAAACGATTGTTATTGTAGTATTGTTAATTAATTTAGCGGCCTCCATCTTCAAACTCAAAATTTCAAACAAAAACTCTGTTCCGGAAAACTCCATGTTCATACTCAAACTTCAGAGATTGTTTACTACTAATCGATCTATTGAAGGTCCAAAATTTTGCTCTGTTGCTTCTGCCTTACAATTTCGAGATGATGGTGGCCAAACAAATCATCAAATTCATGAGCATAACACCTCAATTCTCAGTACCCAAATTCAAGAAACACCATCTATGGAGCCGAGATTCTACGTATCCGCCCTAATGAACTGTAAACATTTACAACAGATTAAATCCATTCACGCTCAATTGTCTGTTAATGGCCTACTCAGTGACCTTCTTTTAATTAACAAACTTTTGTATATGTACGTACGCTACAATGCTCTGGACGATGCCTATAGCCTGTTTGATAAAATGCCTGAAAGAAACGCGGCTTCTTGGAGTGTTATGATCGGAGGTTTCGCTAAGGCTGGTAATTATACCAATTGCTTTGAGACGTTTAGGGAGTATATCAAGTCAGGGGAACATCTTGATGTTTACACCCTGCCTTCTGTGATAAGAGTTTGTCGGGATAGAAAAGATCTCAAAATGGGTAGATTGGTTCATCACATCGCGCATAAGTTCGGATTGCATATGAACACTTTCGTTTGTGTATCACTTGTTGACATGTACGCAAAATGTGGGATCATAGATGACGCACGGAAGTTGTTCGATATAATGCCGGAGAGAGACCTTACAACATGGACTGTCATGATCGGTGCCTGTGCTGCTAGTGGAAACGCTAACGAGTCTTTGGTTTTATTTGATCAGATGCGAGAATCTGGCTTAGTGCCAGATAAGGTCTCCATGGTGACAATCGTCAACGCTTGTGCAAAATTAGGCGCCATGCATAAAGCCAAACTCATCCATGACCTTATACGAACACAATACCGCTCACCAGACGTGATTCTAGGAACCGCAATGATAGACATGTACGCAAAATGTGGAAGCATAGATACTGCACGCCAGGTGTTCGATGAAATGCCACAAAGAAACGTTATAACATGGAGCACAATGATTTCAGCTTATGGGTATCACGGGCAAGGCCAAAAAGCACTCGAATTGTTCCCCATCATGTGCAAAAACAAAATCACACCAAACAAAATCACCTTTCTTTCCCTTCTATATGCTTGTAGTCACTCCGGTTTAGTCAAAGATGGTCTTCAAATCTTCTCACAGATGCAAGACGAATACTTCATAAATCCAGACGTGAAGCACTACACATGCATGGTTGACCTTTTAGGTCGTGCAGGAAGACTTAATGAAGCATTCACCATGATCAAGAACATGAAAGTTGAAAAAGATGAAGGTTTATGGTCTGCATTTCTTGCAGCTTGTCGTGTTTATAATCAAGTTGAAATGGCACAAAAAGCAGCCGAATCACTTCTTGAAATCAATCCCCACAATCCAAGCCATTACATCATGCTTTCAAACATATACGCAAAAGCAGCCAAATGGGATGACGTGGCAAAAATCCGTGTCCAAATGAATGGAAAAAACGTAAAAAAGACACCCGGTTTGACATGGGTTGAGGCACACAACACGTTTTATAAATTTAGTAGTGGTGATCGCACTCATTGTGAATCAAACGCTATATATGAGAAACTTGAAAGGTTGATAGGGAAATTAAAAGTTAATGGGTATGTTCCGGATACGGATTTTGTGTTGCATGATGTTAGTGAGGAGGTTAAATTGGGAAATTTATATGCACATAGTGAGAAACTTGCGATTGCATATGGGCTTATGAGTGTACCCAAGGGAAATCCGATTCGTGTCACGAAAAATCTTAGGGTTTGTGGTGATTGTCACACGTTTATTAAAGTTGTATCGCGTGTTGAAGGGAGGGAGATAATTGTCCGTGATGCGAAGCGGTTTCATCATGTTATGGATGGTGTTTGTTCGTGTGGTGACTATTGGTAAAGAATGTTGGTTCTGGTTGTTGATGATGAGATTATTTATGTCTTTTTTATATACGAGAAACTTGCATGGTTAGTAAATTATAGGTTATGACAACTAGAATGGGGAAATATTGGTTTATTTCTTTTACCCAAATCAAAATATCCGGATCCAAACCTGTTTCGAATTTGAGGTTTTCAAGTTGGTTTTGCAAATCCAATTATAAAGCACTTCCTACGGCTATCTCCTTGAATATGCCCGGTTGGATCGGTTCTTAAAATCCAATTTTCATCCAAATCTGGTTCCGGATCGGATGTGGGTCCAAATAGGATAACGAGAGATTTAACACCTACATGTAGGTCAAACGCAATACATGTTTATAGACTTTTATAATTTTTGTATTTTAGTATATCTCCATATCTATCTATTAAAACATCATTACTCAATTCAATTATAACATTGTGTTTTCAATTTTTTTTGAATTATAGCAGCTAAAAACTAAGAACTACTTTGTTGTGCGTTTGACATGTGTATTTGAAGTAGGAATAAACACGGTAATTAGGAATAAACAAAAGTAGGATGCTACAGTAAATAAATCGATGATAATTCATTGATTTTTCTTTCATTTAACTCTAAACAAGTAGTACGTTTGACAAAAATCGACATAGAGTGATGTCAATAGGACAAAAATCTGTAAATCTTTGTCCCAACCAAAACATGACATAACTACATAGAATGATGTCAATAGGACAAAAACTGTAAATCTTTTTACCAACCAAAAAAGTTGGAATAAGAATCACTTTAGAGAACAAAACGCACCTCCAATCAATGGAAGTGCGAGTTTGTTTGAATGGTTATTTGGATGTCGTGAAGCGGAAACTATATATATATATATATATATATATATATATATATATATATATATATATATATATATATATATATATATATATATATACTAGCCGTTACCCGCGCACAGCAGCGGGGACAAATAGCTTCTTTCAACGATATTTTTTTAAAGAAAAATGTTATGTTCCAAAAGAAAGTTCATGCCGTGGGTGAGAGAATGGCGGTAGTCGTGATAG
Organism: Lactuca saligna; assembly: GCF_052625555.1. Classification (NCBI taxonomy): domain Eukaryota; kingdom Viridiplantae; phylum Streptophyta; class Magnoliopsida; order Asterales; family Asteraceae; genus Lactuca; species Lactuca saligna. Next base: position 88,229,405 of record NC_136424.1, on the reverse strand, counting down.
TGGTTGGTTGAAGGCGGAAGGAGGCAGAGCGGCTGTGGTGGTGGTGGTTATACTGTCTTGGTTACTGGTTAGGGTTCTTCGAGAGAGTGTGCGTATATTTCTTACTTTGAAGGGATTACGAAGATAAATATTATGAGATGGCTTGTTACCAATGTGAGAAAAAAGATCCTCTATAAATTGTTGACATTGACCGCTTCAAATGGCTGAAGTGTTGAGATTGACGGGTTCAATTTGCAAATTAATTTTTCTATTAATTTGATATGAGATTTTTAGGGGATAAAGGATAAGGTTAAAGTTTTAATATTATTATATTATAAATAGGTTGTACTTCAAGCTTAATAGTTTGAACGTCTTAAAAAATAATATTATTATATTCAATCTATTTATAGAAATAGTTAGATTTCTTTTATAAGTAGTAAAGATATATATGGGAAAAATGAATATATTCTCAAGGGTTTATAAGCTTAGGTACCCAAACACATCATAATACGTCGTTTTGTTTGATATATTCGTTATAATCTTCTTAAACTTCAACCCCTAACTTGATTTACTTTCAAGATTTTCAAAATTTCACTGTTATCTTACTCTTACATCACATCTTTTTGCCGACCACCTACTAGACTATATATATTGTAGTTGAAAATGAAAATTATGTAAGATGAAGATAAATGTATAATTTATAAAAATCATGGAAGCAAATCAAGTTAGAAGTTAAATTATAAGAACATTGGACAATTAGAATGTATTATATGATACAAAATGACGTGGTATGGTGAATTTGGGTACCTAAGCTTTTATATATATATATATATATATATATATATATATATATATATATATATATATATATATATATATATATATATATATATATATATATATATATATATATATATATATATACTTGAATGTGAAATTGAAAAAAGTTGACAAGAAATACACAAGAAGAAGAAGAAACATGACAGGTATTAATTAATGAGAAAAAACCAATCCAACAACCGCCTAAACAATGATGAACAATAAATCTAAATTAAACAAGCGAAGACAATGTCAACGACGACCTAAACGTCATGAATATAGTAGTTTCCCTTTTTGTAAATGTTGTCATATTTTTTACTTTTATTTTTATTTATAATCAAATATATTACAAATATATATTTGATTGTAGTTAAATAATTATTGTAAATTCAAATTTTGTATATCTAATCTCTAAATATTATTAAAAGAGAATTCTTAATTCACTTACGAAGCAATTAGGGCCCTTGATTGTGTTTTATTACTCTGTTTTTCACTCTTAAATCAAATTGTTGACATCATCATTTTCAAATAAAATTCAAACACAATTACATTTAATTATAAAATCTGTAATAATTATAAAATCTTTAAATTCAGTAATTATTTTATCAATTGAAACATATCATTTTATTTATATACATGATATCAGTTTCTTTAATTAATATTATTCATAATTTAACTCTATTATTTATAGGTTTTGATTTCCAAATTCAAACCCGTTTATATTTTATTTATTTGTGTGTTTTTTTAAATCTCATTAAACAAGCATATAAATAATTAAGTTATTAACCTATAAAATATAATTTAATCTCACTAAATCAGCAAAATATTTAAGAGTCAAAATTAAATTCAATATTATTAATAATTTATCTCCCAGTATATCCCACATAAAATGAATCAATTTGAGATAATTGTTTGAATTTTAAAACTTATTAAATAAGAAAATCAATTAATTTGAAGTTTTGAATTAATATAACTGATATCTTTTTTTTCCCCATATGAATAGCCGAAAATCTCCAAACTGATGTCTTATGATCCTAATTTTTTAGAAGATAATGATTTCCTTATTCAAAAACACCTTATATATACGATCAGTGATTATTTTTACGATTTTAGATTGAGTCATATGATTTACAATGTTCTTCTCGAGCTATCTTATTCTCCAGTTCTTTTTCCAAGCTTTTACTTTACTCTGTTCTCCTTATTTTTCTTCAATTTCTTGCATTTCCCAAATATCTCAGTAGGTTTTAACATTTCCCAAATATCTCAGTAGGTCTTAACATTTCCCAAAATTCAACTACAAGAAGTCATGGACGCACTTTTTAAATTAATCATTTAAACCGAATTTCATTTGTTAGTTGGATGTAGTGATCAAAATGCAAGATTTGTGAAAGTTCATTATTATTTATTAGTGTTAACCTTTAATAAATTATGAAACTAATATTAATTTTGTTCATGTTTTTTTTTTTTTGTTTTTTTGTTTTTTTGTTTTTTGTAATAATTTATTTGATCGGAAGATATGTATATGTGTTTGGGTGTAACCTGAAAAATCATATTTTAACTTTTATAAGGAAAAATACTTTGAAATCGACCAAATTACAATGTCTGAATTTGATGTTTATGGTTATGACAATTCACTTTATTTGTAATGTTTATCAAATTTCTTTGCAGAATTTAATGTTGTCGGTACATGTAACAATCTATTGTTGTTTTTGGTTTTACATAACCAATATGAAAAGGGTCATATGAGCCTTCATGTGGGTTGGTACACCGAACAAAATCAATTCATAAAGCTACTACACAACATGCTTTAATTAAGAAGTCGCATTATGTTGTGATAAAACAATGATCACATAGATCATTTATGTTAAAAATTATTGTATTAAAAAACAAAATTGCTCTAATATATATTAAATATTTTTATCTAATAAGTTTCGTTCAAAAACTCTAAAAATAATTCTAACTAATATTTTTTTATTAAAATTCAACTTAAAACAAAACCACCTATTAATGTGATATATATTAAATATATGTTACCGCATTAAACGCACATCATAACCTAATTAGTTTAAAAAGTATCACAAAATAGTATTAGTACCTCTTCATGTTCTATAAAAAGGCCTTTGAAGAGGTCAAAAGTCCAAACTATATTAGCCTATGAACATATATTTTGATCCCAATAACTATAGGCCTAATAGCCCAAGCCTCATAACAAGTTTAAACTTTAAATCTTATTAGGATTCATATTAAGACGATGAATCAATAAACAAAAAAACATTTTGTTTCTTTTTATATCTATTTAGTTTATAATGCGTGAGAATCAAGATTACAAAATTAATTAAATTTTTATAGTAAAATTTCAAAATTATTAATCATTTATTTTAAATAAATTATTAATCAAGAGTTTTATTTTTTTATTTTTTTATTTTTTTATTTTTATTTTTTATTTTTATAGTTATATGAAATTATAATCATTGATTTAAATAAATATGTAAAACTATATCACTTTATAATTTGTACTAATTTTATTTTAATTTTTATTTTAATATTATAAATTTAATTTAATTAGAGTGGAAAATTTAAAATTTGAAATTGAAAATTGAGAATCAATAGGTTGACAACTGACACGTATTACTTCGGACTCCTAATAAAATATGCATTAATTAGGATGCCTAATATGGTGACACATGTCAAAAAGAGTATAAAACTATTCTTTTATCGAGAGGCTTAATATAATGATACATGTCAAAAGGAGAATAAAACTATTCTTTTATTGAGAGGTCTAATATGGTAACACATATTAAGAGAATAAATCTATTCTTTTATTAGAATATGAAGATGAAAATTTATAATAGGTAAATTTTATGAATATATTTAAAAAGAACAATTACAGCTTACAAGTATTCTACCCCTTACCGAAAAAAACCAAGACTCTGAGTTTATCATGTAATTTAATTACCGATCAAATAAAAAAAAGCTCTTTGAATAAAATAAAAAATTGTAATCAAAATGAAAAAAGGACGACTATTAAAAAAAACGTTTAGATAAAAAAAAGTACAATTACAAAAAATGTTGTAATTATTTAAACCGAATTAATGAGAACAAAAGAATGATCATGATGATATTAAATTGAGAATAAAGAGTTTCACCAAATTTGACCAGACTGATTTTAATGCTACAATTCTAGTAAAATGTTTGCAGTTTCATGACTTTTATATGTCGTGAAAAGTAAACGGAGTCACCCTCAAGTCTCAACAACTTATTCTCTCATAATTCTAAGACACAATACATTGATGATCCAAAATGATTTCAATCGTTAGATCTAATTGACTAATAACTGTCATTTAACATAAGTTGAAAACATGACTTTATGAACACCTATACAAATCGTAATGGAGTCCATTAGTCTCACATGCGTTATGTGTACACATACATATTTGCATTATTATTGACTTAATATCCAATAAGACAAAGCGAGTTTTTTCTTTCGTATAGTCACTGTATCTATCCCTTTTGTTTACGAGATTGTTAAGACAATTTAAATAGTGAGTTTACATAAGGTTTAATTATTATTATTATTATTATTATTATTATTATTATTATTATTATTATTATTATTATTTTTACAAACTTATTGGATGAACTCATTCTTATTGAAGCTAAATTAGACGAGTTTTGTTGAAATAATACTTATGAATGTCAGTTTTCTTCTTTTGGAAAAAGCAAATAGATTATGAATGTCAGTTTTCACTTGGAAAGAATATCTAACTTGTGTCGAATTATTAATCATTTATCTTTGTCGATATATGAAACTAGTGTTTAAGGAGAATGAATAAAATAAAAGTGGAACTATTAAAAATGACAAAGTGACATTCCACACCTGTAATATTAAGGTAAATTGCATCACACCAACACTATTTTGGGCGTGTTAAATTCTATTGTGGGGACTTATCTCTATTTTATATTAGGTCTTTATTTAGCCATTTAGTAATGTTAGCTTTAATTAACTTTCTTATGTATAGTTGTCATTCATTTTCATTGTAATTCACCCGTTTCAATAATAAACTCTAACCATAGTCTTTTTAATTATTTTGTTATCAGTATACATACGTTTCATCCTTCCTAATCAGTATACCTTAGTAATCTTTGGAATGAAGAAACCAAAAAGGAGACTATCTTAGATTTTATGGCTACTCAGTTTTATAATTGGTTTTATAATCAGAGTAAGAAGCTTAAAATCCATTGATTTGAGTGGCTTCAAAATCCATTAAATGCCATATGTAATACATTAATACTCTTAATTGCCTAGCACCTTCCTAGGCTCAAATAAAATTCCCCTGTTCCAAAAATAACCCTTTTAAGTAAAATAAAGTTGTATTGGTTTAATTCGGTAAAAGATTGAGTTTCAATTAGTTATAACATCAGTTTGGTATATACCATAAGTCCATAATGCTTTTAGCAACGTAAAAAGCTTAAGAGATACAAAATAACAAAAAATGAATGTAAAATAAAAATGAATATATAAGCAAATTCAGCTCTTGGAATAAACAATGGGTCATGTTGGTTTAGTTTCTTTGCCTCGATCGATGATTGATGATTAATGCTTTGATCAAGTCGTTCGAATCAAGATAGTTTCAGTTTTAACTAGCGACTGGCAATCATGTGATATTTGATCACATCATATATGTTTCGGTTGCAATTATATTAAGAAAAAAGTTATAATATTAACAGATAATTGAAATAAAATAAAAAATAAATATCAACTTTGTTAAGTTGACTAAATTTGAAACATAAATGTGTAAGTTGTACGATACCCAAATTGCAGCTATCCAGCCAAACGACCCAACATGCTTTACTACGTAGGCGTAGAGTTGAATATTGTTTTTCTTCTTTCCGTTATAAATAAAAATAATTATACGAGATCTAGAGTTTGACCTTAAACCTTTGACTTTTGAAACATATTTTGAGAAATTGAAAAGATGAGAAATGGACACGTAGGCGCAGAAAAAGAAGTGGACGGTGATCTAATAATTATTTTAGATTTTTAATATAATATGTAACTTGTAATCTATATGATTTTGATATAAATATAGTATTTAACTTGCTATGTGATTTAATAATAATTTTATTAATAGGGAGATGTCAAAGATACTCTATTAACTTATATAACTAAATTAAACTTATAATAATTTTATTAATAGTGAGATGTCAAAGATACTCTATAAACTTATATAACTAAATAATTTTAATACTGGGTAACTAAATAAACCAGGGACTTATAAAGCTGTGAACTTTTGATTAACAAGAAAGTAAGAAAATATTACTATTATAAACCGGAAAAAACCCAGATATTTAGATATTACCTGTTTTATTTGGTTTGAATATTAGTCTAGTTTGGTACGTTTTTGAGCAGAAACCGGTCCATTGTTTTTTAAGAAAAATAATACATTTCAAATTTATAACAACTTGTTTATATTTACATATTTTTAAAGTTAGATAACATCAAATCACTGTGTAGTATATTTAGGACCAAACTTATTAAGAATCAAAACCAATCCAAATAGCCAAGGATTAGAGTCTAATGGTTTGAAGAGTAAAATTCAAAATAGAAGATCCATGATTCAAATATTGACACACCCCAGATATTACTAATATTCTGCAATATTAACCTTCTACGTAGGGGTGATCATTATTGACACGACACGACAAAAATAATGATACGAAACAAAATTGGGACGAAATTGAAATTCAAATTCGTATTCGTGTCGTGTTCGTGTTAAGTGTAAAAAACACGATGTCGTGTCGTGTCGTGTTCGTGATTGAAATTCAGACACAAAATTGACACAATTTAGCATTTATTTGTCGTGCTTTTTGTGTTTGTCGTGTTTTTTATGTTATGTATGATTAGATATTAATTAAATAAACTAATTTTTTTTATTATCTTATCTTTTTCGTGTCGTGTCGTGTTTGTCGTTTTTTAATCGGTTCGTTTTCGTGTTAGTTAAATCAACCACAGCATCGTGTCGTGTCGTGTCGTGTTCGTGTTAGAAAAAACATTGTTGTGTTGTGTCGTGTCGTGTCAGACAAAAACATGACACGATGACCCGATTTGCCACCCCTACTTCCACATAACATTATCAACCCAAATATAATTATTGATTTCATTATTTTGTAATTTATTGTTCTAGCCTACTTCAACCAATAGAATAATTTTATTTTTTTAACAGTAAATATAAATATATTTTAAACTATTTTTAAATTATTCCACCTATGTTCACAATGTTAAGACCATTTGATAACCAATAGAATAACTAACAAAAAAAAAATGTTATATTTTAAAACATTAGAAACTGAATTAGTAACGTATGCCCAAGGGCAAACCTTAAGGCGTGATACATGGGACCAATGCCATTTCTTTTTAATCTTTAATGTCATTAATTATGTTTACAAGACTTGTATTTATTATCATTTACCACATATGGTAATGAAATTTGGTTAAACTTTGTATTCTAGAAATGAATAGGAAAACTGAGTGAAGTAACCCTTATAAACGATTTTATTAATAAAAATAATTTTTTTTAGAGATGACTAATTATTCCGGAATAACGTATTCCCAAACATGTAAGAACATTTCGGACTTGACTTGGGCAACATATTGCGGGATATGATATTCTGGAGCATTTATTGTTGTTCCGAAGCTGTGGGTGGTTGGTTGGAATTGGTCCGGAATCTGACACACCGTACATTCCAGACTGAAAAAATGTATTATGGATTGTACTCCGGAATGACCGTACATTACGGAGCTATGCTCCAGAATGATAAAATTAGGGTATTTGTGTGCTTATGTTCCATATATTTTCATTTAGGCAATATATTAATGTTTTTGATACCTTCATTATACATTCCAAAATGAATATGTATACGAGATTTTTTTGAGTGTTAGTTTCTAGTGGAAGGAAATGACAACATATCGAAGGATGCATGTAATATATTGCTCCAGACTATACGTGCTTTGATGTAGATATAAACCATGATATCAACTTCTTCGGGTTAATTACGTTAGTTGCTTTCAAGTCCAGGTTACACACTAACCAAAGACGTTTATTTTTAATGACTTGGATCAAATATAGTTATGCAGATTCTAGAAGATAGTGATGTTAGATATTTTCTTAGTTTTGTTAGTAGTATGTCTCACAACACAGTACAATTGTTTGTTGTTAGTAACGTTATGGAAAGTGGTATTCATTGATTTGTTGGAGAAATCGTTATGGTGGAAATGGGTCTTCTGGTGCTGGAAGTAACAAAATATGTAATTTATTACCTATTACAACCAACCATGTTCCTTCTTATGATGACACTATAGATGGGGTAATTATAGGAATAAAGGTAAGGTTGTTGCTGATATTTTTTCCTTTAGTTGATGTTGATGAATCTTCAAATGATGATGCAAAAATAATGATGTTGGTTGATGATGGTAATGTAAATCCACATGGAGAGCCAGTTGAACATTTTTAGACTTACACTGAATTTGATAGGAAAGATACTGAAGGTGAAGAGCAGGAAACTGAGTCCTTACAACCCCATAAATCACAACAGGAAAAGTTTTCTTTTTATTTATAATTCTGAAGAAACACAAACCACCCATTTGGTTATGCCTCAACCGTTACCATTGCCCAAACTAACTCAACAAAAACCTAAAGGTGTCGCATCCCATAATTATAGTTCCTATGTGAAGTTATTCTAAATCTTTAAAAGCAAAGAAAAAATTAAGCTTAAGTAAGGATTAAAAAGTGTTACTGAAGGCTTCCAATATAAAGTGAAAAATTCCACAAAAGACAGGTTTGAAGCTCTTTGCTTTATCGATAATTGTGATTGGCGGATACAGTTAACAAAACATTATACTACTGCTATATTTCAAGTGGTTAAGCTATCGGAGAAACATACTTACTTAAACACACAACTACGTCCCCATTACCGGCAAGCCAACCAAAAGGTATTGGGTCACTTGTTGAAGGGCCTATTGGCTGATAGTACAAGTAATATGTTGCGGGGGAAACGAATACAAACAACTTTAAATGACAGTCTTGATGTACATATTTCATACTAACATTATACTAGTGCTATATTTCAAGTGGTTATGCTATCAGAGAAACGTATTTACTCAAACACACAACTACGTCCCCATCATATTGGCTGATAGTACAAGTAATATGTTGCGCAGGAATCGAATACAAACAACTTTAAATGACAGTCTTAGTGTACATATTTCATACTAACAAGCATGGAGTGCTAAAATCTATGCTTTAAATCTGTTGAGAGGGACCCCTAAAGAAAGTTTTCAAGTACTACCTTTATATTGTTACAACTTGGAGAACAAAAATCCAGGGACGGTTACACATATAAAGACGAGTTATGTCAACAAATTTGAATACTTTTTCATGGTTATCGGTTGCGTGATATTATTTCTTATATAACGACTTCTTTATATTTAATGTTGTTACACGTGTGTTCAGTTTAATGATGTCATAGTAAATACCTTTTTAGGTTTGAGTGTTTCAAACAAGTTTACATCCTATTATTATCATTGACGGAGCACACCTTAAAAGGATATACTCGGGTACCATGTTCCTAGCAATAGGCATGGATGGTAATAACCAAATCATCCTTAGTGCATTTGAAGTTGGGAAAACTAAAAGTGGAAAGTCATGGATTTGGTTTTTGTCAGGACTCAAAGAATGTATTAAGGATATGCCGTCTTTGGCTATCATATAAGATAGACCCAATTCAGTTGAAATGGATATTCAAGTTGTGTTCCCGAATGCATATCACAGACTTTGCTATCACAATTTGTTAATGAATATGAGATGAAAGATCGACAAGAAAAAGAGAACATAGATTTTGTTTTGGGAGGCTGCAAAAGCTTACCAACAATCTGATTTCAAAAAAAGCTTGGGTAGGCTGTGTCGTGCACTAAATGAAGATTGTCGTACATGGCTTTGTAACATCCCAAAGATCATAGTAAAAATTTTCATTTTCCAAAGATCATTTTTATAAGCCACAAGTCATATAAAACAATATTTCCAAAACATAGCCATAAGAATCAGAGTAACAAAAAACCATCTCTCAACATAAATCCAACGATGATGTGTACAATGACGCCTTCGCCTTACCCCGATCATCAAATGTACCTGCAACCATGAAATCAAATTGTAAGCCTAAAGCTTCGTGAGTTCCCCCAAAATACCCCAATTAAATAAATCATATAAAAACAAGCATACTGGGTCCACAATCATCAGATTGGATTACCCTTAAGCCCACAATATAAGTCTGGATTGCCCTCTCGACCCTCAACTTATGTATGGATTGCTCCTGAGCCCATAACATAAGACTGAATTTCCCTCCCGGTCCTCATCTTATGTTTGGATTGTTCCCGATTTTGTTGGTTTATCCCACAAAGTTGTACCGCCTCAACCTAACCACACTATGTCGACATATGCAACAGATAAATTATAAACATCAAGTACAAGTAATCATACAGATCTACCAATCTAACAAATCACTACAACATAGAAACATCCTATACACAAGGATACATAACACAACCTAGTGGGTCGACATTGGTGCCTTCGACCCACGTGTATATTGAGGAAAACTCACCTCAAAGTCCATAATATAACATTAGCAAACACTTATCTGATAACTTGCTATACAAGTCACCTATACAATAAATAGGGACCAAGCCTCAATCCAGAACCCAAAATACTCTACTTGGCCTAAGGTCAACTTGGTCAAGGTCAACAGTCAAAGTTAATACTCCAGTATCACCTAGCCAATCGTCACTTCGTGACCATCTATTAGTCACTTCGTGACCTAGTAAAACAAAATAATTGTGGATCTACCATACTCACATCGTGACAACCCAATTTTTCACATCGTGACAGCGTACTTGACAATCTTGAGCTTAAAGATCTCAATACTTTAAGCCTTGCTATCCAGAGCCTTTAGAAGGCTTTCTCTATCCTAGAACCCCATAAAAATCATAGCTTTTTGTACATGCATGTCCTAAACCCAAGCTATGGAAAAACAAAGAAGAAATGGGGTTAGGATCTCATGCAAGAGTACCAAAACCCTATCATACTTCATATCCAACACTTATTTCAACAAAGGGACATCGTAGATCCATAAATTTGGCAATTTTATAGACCCCTAACATTCTATCAAGTCTAAACTGAAAGATGACACATAAAAACCTAGATCTAAGCTTATAGACTCATAAAGCATTAAACTTGGAAACTCATAAGGGTCCAGAAGGTGTGAGAATGAATGATTATGAAGCTTAAACGCTGAGTTGATGCACCAAACTCTAACTATCCTTCTTTTTAGCTAGAAAACACCCAAATGGAGCTTAAAATCAACTATAGAAGATTAGGGTTTCAAGGGGAAGTTTAGGGAGGTGATGGAGGTTGATGGTGGGCTAACCCTAGCCCTCACTTCCTTTAAATTGGGGGAAATCCCCGAAATTAGGGTTTGGCTCACAACAGATTTCACTTTGTGACCTCTAAAATATATACGCATTTCAAGAGGCATGGTCACATTGTGACATGTAGGTGCTTATGTCGTGACCAAGGTTAAAGCCAAAAAATCAGGTTAATAAATTAAGAATTTTTTTACATGAACTGGGTGTTACAATCCCCCCCTATTTGATATAGAATCCGTCCTTGAAATCCTCAACTACGAATAAATCTAGGTAATGGTTTCGTATCTCTGACTCGGGCTCCCAAGTCCACTCAAACCTTTCCGGTGCTGCCACTAAACCTTAACTAGGGGAACCACATTGTTGCACAAGGTCTTCATCTTCCTATCCAAGATAACTACTGACCTCTCAACATAATTCAGATGCTCGTCGACTTGAATGTCATTTAACGGGACCACTAATGAATCATCAATCACACACTTCCGAAGTTGAGACACATGGAAGATGCTATGACTCTGACGAAGCTCCTCAGGTAAATCAAACTGGTAGGCTACCTTGCCTACCTAGGCCAATACTCGAAAAGGTCTAATAAATTTTGGGCCTAACTTGCCCCTCTTCCTGAAGTGTATAACACCATTCCTGGGTGATACCTTCAGTAATACCATATTCTCAACCTGAAACTCTAGCTCGGACTGTCTTCTATCAGCATATCTCTTTTTTCGACTCTGTGCTGTTAGTAATCTCTGCCTGATCTTCTGAATAAGCTTCATCGTCTGGTGAACCGCCTCACTCCTCCCCATCAACATGTAGCCGACCTTTGTCCAACATATTGGTATATGACACTTCCTCCCTTGTAGACGCTCTTACGACGAGGCACCGATACTAGAGTGATAACTATTGTTGTAAGAAAACTTTACTAGGGGAAGGTATGGATCCCAACTCCCACCAAAATCAATAACACATGTCCTCAACATATCCTCGATCATCTGAATGGTTCGCTCACTCTGACCATTAGTCAGAGGGTGATAAGTAGTGCTGAAAAGCAACCCCATACCCAACTCCTTGTGAAATATCTACAAAAACCGAGAAGTAAACCGTACATCATGGTCAGATATAATAGAGACCGACACACCATGGCATGCGACAATCTCACATACATAGACATATGCTAATTTCTCGGCTGAAGAACTCTCCCGAATGGCAAGAAAATAGGCATTCTTGGTTAAATGATCGACAATTACCCAAATTGCATCGAACCCCTTGGCCGTCCTCGACAACTTGGTGATGAAATCCGTGGTGATCTGATCCTATTTCCATATGGGAACCTCTAAGGGCTATAAATTTCCATGCGACCTTTGGTGCTCCAGTGTCCGGATACACTGAAGGTATGTGAAGCGGACTAGTCAGACCGAAGGCCCGGAGAGTGGTCTAGATAGGTTGAAGGTCCGATGAGGCGGTCGAGTCATGCTGAAGGTTGTGTATGCATGTTGTTGTTTGTTATGTTTATGTGGTGGTCCTTTTGGGGGAACTCACTAGGTGTTGACTTATGGTTTTAGTTTTGTTTTAGGTACTTCTGAAGACCGTGACAAGGCGAAGGCGTGACTATACACATACTTGGTTTTATGTTGTTGGTTTTGGGAGACTTTGATATTGAATAATATATTTTGAAAAAATGGTTATGTAAACACTTACTTTTAGTAAATGCGTTGTTTTGAAAAGTTTAAATTTTTTGTGATTTTTGAGATGTTATATAACACATGTCGGACTAAAAATCATAATCCATGAAGGGAGTATGAAACATTACTTTTCCCATTTTAACCTTTGACTCCAAAACGCAAACCAAGGGCTTAGATCATATAATCAATATTATCAACATCCGATAGGGTCTAAAGTTTATTTCCTTGAAGCCTTTGGCATTTATTGTCCACAATTCCGAAATAAGAAACTTTTCGAAATAGGATGTTACAAATTTTTATACTAAAAACGATATGAATGAGAGGATATATATTTTAAAACTGGGTTGTTTTCAACTATATATCATAATGTATTGACTTATACATGTATATACTACATTGAAGTTTAGAAGTTGTCCTTAATCTTTTAGGGTGGGTCAAAATTACAATTTTCGTCTCGTTAATTTTAACAAGTCTAAAAACATTGTTTGTAAATGTTTAGGTAATATAATTCCTCGTAGAATGGTGGGCTCAAATCTTATTCCACAATAATTTGGTTCTAAGTAGATTAAGTACAAACACTTGTAATCTATGTCTACATTTAAATCAAATAAATTCACATCTTAGAAATATTATCATGTTGTGCCTTTTCTAACAATCAAAATTTATCATATTTATCGTCATCTTATATCAAATTCTAAAGATATTATCATTTACAAATGAGATAATACCCTTAATGATCAATCAACTATTTAAAACTTATAATTTAATCATTGAAAACTATTTACACATATTTACTATCCATATATTTGTTGAAATTTAAGAATATTATATTACCAGACAAATATTTATTCAAACGTGACATCAGTTTATATTAAACATAAAATTTTTTAAACTAAATATTTATTGATTTTTTTAAGTTGTTAAACAAAGCACAATTACTTTAAAGTATATTAGATTTATTAACATGACCATGCAAACTTTAAAAAATCATTATATTTTGTTATTTTATTCTTTTTAAATCACTCTAATTTGGAAACTTCACAAAAATCACCAAATCTTGGATAAATATGATGAAAGTCCCTGCATTATATATATATATATATATATATATATATATATATATATATATATATATATATATATATATACACACACACACACTAGCCGTTTACCCGCGCCAAGCGACGGGTGTAACAATGGTGGTTGAATGCTGAAAGATGAATTAAACCTAGAAATGGAAACGTCAGCGATATATATCCAAGATTTGTGAACAGAAATTGCGAGATTTAGGGAAATACGGAGATAAAGAATTAACCGGGTCAAAATAGCCTAAGAATAGGTGATAAGAGATTTGACCTTTTCAACTGTTGATCATATGTACTCTACTCTTTTTGTAATGCATAAATTGATTGTACAAATGCATTGTATGTTTGTACGACTTAAAATTCAGCATTTGACCAAAAATACTTTATAAGGTAATTAAGATATATATATATATATATATATATATATATATATATATATATATATATATATATATATATATATATATATATATATATATATATATATATAGGGGATAAGGAATATACATTATAGCCCCACATAAGCTTAAGTACTAAACCTGTAAATTATACGGTTGTATCTTAGTAAATATAATCGATTCAGTTCACTTGGTAAATATATAATTCCCCATTGCATTTTTCTCTTTATTATCGTTTAATCATCCATGTTTTCTTTCCTCCATTATCGTTTATTACTTCACGTCAGTAAATATTATTGTTTTTCATCATCACGAAGGTCAAAGATAATTAACATTTTTGCTTCCCTATCAAAATTATTGCTTTAATATTGAATCTACAACATCAAGTGTTAATTATGAATCCCTAATTGCAATGTTTAGCTAATAAAACAACACAGTTTAATGAGGTTTAGTATCTAAGCTTAGGTGATGCTGTAATGTATATTCACTTTTCCCATATATATATATATATATATATATATATATATATATATATATATATATATATATATATATATATATATATATATATATATATATCAAGGTTGTAAAAATCGTTCGACGGTAGCTCGGCGGTCGACTGGGGTCAAGCGATTAATCGGTTTGGCGGAGATTAATCGGAGAATTAATCAGGAACCATAAATTACTAATAAAACTATTTTAAAATTTAATATATCCTAAGAAAAAGTAGTATTTGAAGATTTAAAATGTTTAAATTTTGAAATATTTGGTATAATATTTGAAATCTTGAATATTTAAAAATTTAAAATTTTGAAGTTTTGAAAATTTTGGTGTAATATTTGAAATTTTGAAAATTTTAAAATCTTCCCGCTAAGGACTGTCGAGGACCGCCAAGGACCGTCTAGCGTGAGTTTGACTGATATTGACCAATTTTCACAAAACACCCCTAATCGTAATCAGTCGCAGACCGCCTAACGCCTAGGCGCCGCTTAGGCCGATATTTACAACACTGATATATATATATATATATATATATATATATATATATATATATATATATATATATATATATATATATATATGTTTAGGTTATTCTATTGTAACTAATTATTGTGTGGATATCGTATGCTATGAGAGTTATTAAGAGAACATGTCACAACTAGCATTTTGGGCTAGGAAATTTTGTCTGTATGTAATCGACTCTTGATGTAGCTTGTAACTCCAAGTTGAAGTTGTACATGTTATTCATTTCAAAAACCACTATTCGAATCAAAACTCACTCGTGAAGCCCTAAACCTAGTTCAATGCGCTATGTTCATTCTACTTTGGGTTGTAACCCTAATTTCCTAGTTCAAATATCTTTTTGGACCAGGAATCATTTATTGGGCCTAATGGGCCAATAAACCCACAACCTAATTATTTTGAATTAAGAATACACGTTTGGGCCCTAATTGGACCAACATTCTCCAAATAATTAATTTTGGGCCACAAAACCCCTTTATGGGGCTTAATGGGCCATAAACATTATTGTGAACATCATTAGGCCGAAAAACACATTTGCTTTTATTATATTGGGCCGAAACACCAATGTGGGACCAAGGGGCCAAAAACTTTTCGGTTATATTCAATTCTAGCCCAACATCAAAATTTCTTTCATCATCTCTCAAATTCTTGGCCCACAAAAAAGAAAGATAAAATATGATTAATTTGGAACTTGACACCTCATTAATACCTAGAGGTTATCTATGCTATTAGTGTTGCATGTATCTAAGCTAGATCCTTAATCATCCATGTAATAAACCAATTCAATCTCTTTATTCTTCTTCTTCTTCTTCTTCTTCTTCTTCTTCTTCTTCTTATCCTCGGCCGAAGATCCCACCACCACCCTCACTTCATCCATTTAAATTTCTAAACTTCTCTAAATAACTCTCAAGAAGCCTCTCATTTCCTTCGAAGAAAATCATGTGTGTTTGTGTGTAAGTCCAAGGATACACCATCAAAATCCATTCATCTTGGTAAGCTACTCCTACTAAAGAAGTTTAACTTCATGTTTATGTTAAACTTACTTCTCTTAACACTCCATTTCACGATCTATGTTCCTTAGAACCCCATAAGTTCGATATCTACTCAAAGGAACTTGCTAGGGCCGAAATCTCCTCTCATTTCTTCACCAAAAACCGATCCATCACCCCAAAGTGAGTTCATACCCCCTATTTTCAGTTTTTACTATGTTTTGGGGGAGGATACAAGTTTCTTTGTGTTAGATCTATGTTTATATGCATGTTTGTGTGTGTTTTCCATGATATATGTTGTGATTATGTGTTGAAACTTCCTAAACTTTAAGATATCTTCTTAAATATGGTGATGTTTGTAAAATAAAACATTTTATTCAACTTATCATGAAGATGAAGGGATCAAACATGTTAAGGATGTTTGAAAAACTAACTAAAATATTGTAAAGGGCCACTTTTGATAAAATAAACAAAAAGTATGATTCTTATGCTAACCCACAGTTTTAAGAGGACAAAAATGGTCATTTTTAAATAAAGATGGGTCTTTATGATATTCATGGTTTTAAAAGGGCCAAAAGTGTTAAGTTTCACCAAGTGGGCCTCAAATTGGGCCTTCACGGCTCATGGACCAAATGTGTAACCTTTTGGACTTTTGTGGGTGAAATTGTTATTTTAAACAAATTGGAGCCAAAAATGAAAATTTTCGATTAAATGAGCTAAAAATGAAAATTTTATTAAACTTGGACCATAAAGGTGAATTTTTATGCAATTGGGCCGAAAATGTCAACTTTCATAAAAATTGGGCTGAAAATGTGCCTTAATTGTAAATTTTCGGCTTTATGGACCAAAAATGTCATTTACACTTTTAAGTGGGCGTGAAATATACCTTATATGCTTAATGGGCCTTAGTGACCCGTTTGCATGCATATTGAGCCTGAAATATACACTACATGTCTATTGGACCTTTGTGGTCCATGTACATGCTTATTAGGCCTGAAATATACATTACATGTTATTTGAGCCTTTGTGGCCTATTTGTATGCTTGTTGGGCCTCGTAAACTTAAAACATACACGGAAACATTATTCACTGCGTTAAATAGTGTAATACAATATTCGCGTAAATTTAGTTAAGGCTATTATGAGACATTTCTTTCACTCGTACCTATCTAGTGTACAATTGTAAGCCTGTAGTTATAACCAGAGTCTCTTGGAGGGAGAGAAAGAGTTTGTGTATAGATCTATATGGGTTTGACCCCTACACACAGACTGTTCGCTACAATTAGACTTGACCAGTCTAGGGTGACAAACCTTACCTAAAACAAGTCGGCGCTTGAAAAAAGTTAAGACAGGCGAACCAGTCATTATCAAGCATGGTTATAACGACTCACATAGAGATTAACACCACTGTAAAATTTACGGATTATACATACAGTTTTGATTATACAAAAACATACATACATACACTGGTTATCGGTCTTAGGGTTTTATGACCACAACACTTTTACAGTCAGGAAATATCAGATTTTCTGGGAAAAACATGCAAACATACAAAACCTTCTATTTACAACCGAAAAATATAGGATTTTCTGGAATAACCTTTTTATACGTTTTCAAATCATAATCATACTCGCTATACACAAGATTTATACAAAACTTTGAAACCATTTTACAGAAAATATCGGATTTTCTGGTGTTTACAATGAAATTCAAACTTTACATTCAACATGCTTATGAACTCACCAACATTATATATGTTGACATTTTCAAAATAACTTGTATTATCAGGAAATCATTAAGCGGGTGGACATCAAGAACATGTGGATTTTGTTGCATTTTGTTGCTATCATACACTTTATATTTTTGGAATGTAACTTTTATAAACAAGCACAATGATGTAAACCCGATACTGTTGTAATATTATATGTGTGATGATGATGTTTTCTCGTTTCAATTATATACACTGTGATGATATTACAAGTTGATGTCACCCAACCCCCGAACGTTTCCGCCGTTTCTCCGGTTCGGGGGTGTGACAAAATAAGTTGTTTAGCAATACGAATACGTTCAACCTTACAAAAATATCGTCATTTTCATGCATTATCGCTAATTATTATTCATTTTTGTTCTCACACATCGTTTTTTACTCATTTTCATTCTGACAGAATACGACCCAATAAAACATGCTGACAACATTCTGACAGAAATGAGAATAATAATAATAAATGTATAATAATCTTAGAGATGATTTAATTAGTGAGAATGTGTGTTAATGACAATAGTTATGTAAGATTGAATATATTTATATTATCAAACAACATATTTTCTTTATCATTTTCATAGCATATGATATCCGCACAATAATTAGTTAGAATACTTGAACCTAACTCTCTCTCTCTATATATATATACACACACACACACACACACACACACACACACACATACACACATACATGTTGGATTAGTGTCTAAGTCCATAACTATTTTGGTATGTACTTGACCCGATGGTGCATGGTCCTTTTGGGTTGCCTTCACCAAAGCAACTTGATTGGAGAAATATATATAGAGAGAGGTTATTATGATTTATTAATATGTTATAAGAATAATATATTAAAGTAGAAATCATATTTGTTTAATTAATATTGGTCAATAATTAATTGGGAATTAATTTTGTGATCAAGTGTAATTAATTAAACTAGAGGGGCTGATTTGTAATTATGTGATAGTTACAAAATAAGGTAAGGATTATCTTAAATATATGGTGAACGAATTTGAGGTGATAAGGCCTTAGAATTTAACTATGATAAGGATTCAAGGATTATCTTATGGGTTGCTTTGTGGATAAACAACTAGATAAGGATAATGACTGAAACCCTATCTCTACACCTATATAAAGACCCCAAGGCTCATGAATTCGTGTATCCCTTACCAAGGAGTCCTAAGGACGAATTCTAACATCTTTCCTCTCTCTTTATACCTTCTCCATTTGCTCTTGGTGTTTGTAAGCCATTAGAGGAGTAACACTTGTGACTCCAAGCATTCCAAAGTCATTACAAGGAGATTTGGGATTGTTATTGCTACATAACAATCAAGGTATGATCTTAAACCTAATTACATATTAATATGATTACTTGAATGCTAGAATTAGGGTTTATAGTCTTGGATTCAAAGCATGTACAATAGAGAAACCTAGATCCAAGCATTAGGGTTTGTATGAGCACATAGGATGTCTTATGACCAAACCCATCAGTGGTATCAGAGCCTAGGATGGTTTCAATTGTATTAATGCATTGTATACCTAAAAAATTCGATTTTTGATGTTTTAGAGGCTGGACTCGCCGAGTCCATAGCTGAACTCGCCAAGTCCAGGGTGACTCGACGAGTCAACTCGTCAGATAGTGCTTATCTCGGGATTTCTTGCTGCTTTTGCATATGGATAGTTACGTTATCATGTTAGACCAATATTAATCCGATTATATGATATATTTGACTATATTTTCGATCTAAATGAAGATATTTATCAATTAATAAGATAATTGTTTCCTTATAAGATAATTGATTAATTATTTTGAGTAAATTGATAAATTGTTATGCAAGAAATCATTAAACAAATCAAATATGGATAATTATGTAATTAAATGTTAGTTTAGATTATTTGTTATTTGATCCTTGTTGTTATGAAAAGTTTCATATTTTACCCCTTTAGGTTTTATAGTTTAAATTTGAACCCAAAGGTTTTGAAGTTTTGAAATTTAATTAGTTAAAACCCTAATGTTTTGAAAAAGGTTTCAAAACTTGCCCTCAAGTTTTGGAATTTAAAAGTTGATTAAAAGTTAATTAATTCTAAAACCCTAGTAATGTTTTGAAAAGTTCAAATACACCCTCATGGTTTTATTAATTAATTAAGGAGTATAATTGAAAGAGATTTAATAAATCCATAAAAGTTTAGGTTAATCATTTAATTGAAAGTGTAATTGTTAAAGTTAACCACATAGTATTTTAAAAGTATAATATGCACCCTATACTATATATATAACATTAAAAGTCTAACATTATATATATGTGTATGAGTAAAAGTTAGTCTTACCGTTAGTAGGCCTCATTCACGAAGCTGGTCTATAAGGGGTGTTTAAGGAAATTGCCTATAAAATAGCGATTGAATGGGTATCCACTCTTACCCACCGCACTCTTGATTAGTGGAGGGTCGTTAGCCAAACGGGTAGGATAGGACGAAACCTTCCATTATAAGTATAATGAAATACAAAGTAACTAAATGTTTTTCTAATTCCCAATCTTAGTTACTTAGGCAAAAGTGAATTGATGCAATTCCATGAAATTACACTTTGTGCCCTTGCGAAGACGTTAGTGGAGCGTGTGTGGTTTACCGGCACACTAAATGGTTCTAAGCAAAGGTAGCAAAGGGTGACTCAATATTTGTCATAGTTCGGTGGAGCGTGTGTGGTTTACCGGCACATCGAATAGGTGATTGTAACATGTGAGGGCACCATGTAAGTTTGCATGGTTATTCACACCCGCTTTGTGATCCTCGACATCCTAGTCATAAACAAGAGGGGCATATCGAGATTTAAACATGCCATTGAAAGTTCAATGAATCTCAAAGGATCTAGGAGTTTTCATAGATCTAAAACTTAAATTTCTTTTTCGTTTTCATGGTGGAAATTAGTGAATCATCATTCACTTACCTTCAAATATTCTGCAATTAGGGTTACGGCATCCCTCTCCTGAGTTGTAGAATATTGTGTTGGGTCCTAGCCTTAGTATTTCATTTGGGTGATTTACTAAGGACTCAATCTATCAAATATCTTGAATTCATTCTTCTCCCATTTTGTAGATGTCAAAGTTTGACAACTATGGTCTTCCCAAATCCCGTGGAACAAGCATTCCACATGAAGATGATATTCCACGATTCAATCGAGGAACAAGAGATCATGCTTCACTTCCTCCTCCTCCTCCAATTATTCTCCCTAACCCACAAGTTCAAAGGCTTGAAAAGTCAAGATCACTCAAGCCCTTTTGGCAAGTGAACATAAAGAAGGAAAGTCGGTGTGTGCACACGTCCTAGGGATGAAGTCACACATTGATAAGTTAAGAATGTTGGGATCCGTTGTCTTTGAGGAAATGGCTGTTGATTGGGTTCTTCAGTCACTTCCTAACTCATATAGTGAGTTCGTAAGAGAGTACTATATGATGAACCGCGACGTGACCCTTATTGATCTCACCTATATGCTTATTGCTGCTGAATCAGCAATGGTTTGGCGCAATAGAAAAGCAAAGTTGATTGGCGAATCTGCCTTCAAGACTTCTATGGATATAGACAATGGCAATGAAAGACATGCAATGATCGAAAAGTTTGATCATAAGAGAAAGGCGATGTCTGAAGTAGTTCCATGTGTTGTTCCAAAAGAGTCAATTTGCTTTTATTGCCAAGAGAAGGGGCATTGGAGATGAAGTTGCCCTATTTACCTAAGAGATCTAAGAGATAGGAGAGTCAAAAGTATGACTACGCTTCAGGTAAAACCCAATATCTAACTCCACTAATTTCCTATTTATTGATTCTTAATACATGATGTGATAAGATTGCATTTGAATGTTTTGCAGGATCGGTGAAAAGAAAGGAAGCTTGATAAGAGAGCAAGATGAATCTAATCACAAGAGATGGATCTCGATCGCATGGACTTGAAGATTGGATTTTGAGCTTAGATAGTTATGATAGAGTTGTTAGAAAATTTCCTTTTACATAGTTTTCAATAGATTTTGCATTGTAAGGACCAATGTTTTTCCGCTACTTTTATAAATAAAATAAATTTTGACTTATTTATTTATTTGTTTACTTCCTTGCAATGAAATCGTTATGAAAATTGATGTTTTCATATTTCTACAACGAATGGATATGATTCTTAGTTATGTTATTTGTGGAAATGTCGAGAATTTACCAAATAGGGAGAGTTTCTCATCGCCCAAAGTTTCAATTGGACAGAAATTTGGAATCACGCAACTTGGTTGCATGATGAATGAGAAATTTCATATTTGGAAATTAGACAAATTCGTTGACAAAGTGCCAAGTGAAGGACTAGGAGATCGAGTACACAAAGTTATGTGTTGATCAAGTTCACCATAAGAGTAACAAAGAAATTCGTCATGATTTACTAAAGGTTTAGTAAATATGATTATACTTACAGGATTAAGTGTAATTTTGAATTGATTAAAGGGTTTAGATCAATAGTAGAACGAATAAGAAGAATCAAGTAGGCAGAAAAATAAAAGTTTCTCCATTCTAAGAAGAAGGGAGAGTAGCTTTTATGCTTTATGATAGATCTTAATGATTAAGAACCATATCTCAATTGATCCTCTAAGTGAGTCTTAGTACAATTGTATGTTTAAGAAGAGGAATCAAGGATTGAAGAAATGGTTAAATCAAGAAGTCTATCATACTTCGTTCCAATAAAAATTCTTAAAGTTAAGATTGTGACAATGAGTGAAAAGTATTAAAGGTTTATAACATTCATCAAATGTGGAAAGTTGTGATGTCTTGAATAAGACAAAGATCGACTAGGACCAATTTATGAAGTGTTTTGATAAAAACTACACTAACTCTTGATCCTTAATGCTCTTGAAAGGTTTCAAGAACAAGTCAAATAAACCTTATTGATCATCACTAGCACATGAGTTGAGGTTTACAACTTATCGTGTTGACATTATTTTGTTTCTATGCTGTTTCCAATTGAGTTAATTATGCATGTGAGTCCTATGAGTTCTCATTTTGAACGCATAAAAGGCAAGAAACCTTAGTCAATGAAAGGTACATTGATAGGAAAAGGTGAGCTGCTTAACTACTTGGAAGACGTGGTGGGCAGCTGTGTTACCATAAGGCAAGAAATCAAGTTTAAGAAAGTTCGGTCCATATGAGTTTGAATTTGTCATAAACTTTGTTTTTAACAAATTCACATGGATAGGAACATATACACCATTAAAATCTAAGTGTAATAATATTTGCTCCTTCATGAAAATGATTTTGAGGAAATGCTTTCACTAAGAAAGATTTTAAGAAGATAGTGATTGTAAAATTGCATTCTCGAATTCGATCATGGTTACGGTATCCCTTTCCATAATTTGAATTGTAAGGTTTGGCAATTAGTCTTAATAGTTTAGACACATATATGAACTATCTAAAGCAAAGGTGTATAAGCTTAAGAGGCCTTGATAAAAGATTATCAAAGCATTAGGTATTAGAAACATGGACTTAAGAAATTCAATAGGTATTGTTAAGATGTTTGTGAATACATGTCGAAGCTAGTGGGAGCATAAGTGTTATGTTTTATAGTAATCATCATGATAGTGAGAGCATAAAAGTTTTGATTGTATGATTATTATGGAAAGTATTGCAAGTTGGCAATATTAATTATAGAAAAACAAGAGTTATACCTTGCAAAGTCGTAAGGGTTGTAAAGTTGTTTTGCTATAATTAAGGGAGTGAATATTATGCTTCATTTCAAATCTAAAGGATTAGGTTGTGAAACGTTAATAGATTTAGTCAAAGGTACATAGTGTGTTCTTAAAATTTCGATTATGATTACGGCATTCCTCTTCACAATTTGAATTTTGAGAACATAGCAAATAAAACATTGTGCATCGTGTCCCATACGCTTCGGGTATAGGATCGATTGCAAATGCTTTAATGTTTGACCATTCTAAAATTTTCCAAATGTCTAGCGCATTTAGAGGGAAAAGGGACTAGAATTGGTTTTGACTAAAATAATTAAACAACTATCAAAGGACAATCCAAAGTTCGACGAGGATTAGTTGCGTGTGAGTAGTTGGAAGCATGGTATTGAATGGACCATATCGACATTATTACAAATAGAAAAGATTCTATTAAGAATGAGTTGTCATGAGGAATGTACTTTGAGAGAGAGACATCATATCTAAGGAATTGTCTTGTAACAATCTCCGATAGAGGACTTTGTAATATCATTGGCAATAGTCTTTGTGACTTTGGTGCAGTGACATTACGAAAGGATTGTTGCATAAAGTGTTAGAATCTAGCATATTCTATAAGTAGCAAGAAATTTGATATTCTTACACTTATGAAAAAGGATTTGGAGTTGTAAATGAGAATGATTGGAAATGTGTTCAATTTGTCTATTTCACAAAAGTAAGAACCATAGGTAAACATTGTGTGCATGCTAGGAGCATGGGACAAGTGTTGGAATTCAAGTAAGAAGTTGATTACCCGAAACGACAAATAATGAGTAATCAATATGATGATAAATAAAAGGAGTTTTATTTATGCTCAAAGGGTTGAGGCCATATGGGATTAGTATTATTCTTGTGTTTCACTTTGCATGTTTTGACTTCCAGAATAATTGAGTTTATTAAGAATAATCGAATTATTCGAACGGGCCACAGTCATTCATACGTTGGAAGTAGGTATGAATAAAGACTGTCGTGAATTGGTGTGTGGATTGTCTAGAAGGGTATTAGACATAAGCAAATGTTTGCTGCAACGTTCATGAGTGCTTATGAATATGATTTGAGCATTGGATTAAACCCACGCTCACTTGGATCACTCCATGAATTGTATCACGAGTGATTAGTGAGAGGATAAAATCTTATATTCTTGAAACCGATATGTGTGAGTTGTATCTTGCTAATCGGTTGCACATTGATAATATGTAAACGCACTAGTAACTTGGTGTTATAAAACATATTGTTGTGTGTGATTTGGTTAGTGAGTGCAAGAAAGCATTGTATCAAATTTTATCCGTTCCTTTTATTCAAAGAATAAAAGCGATATCTTTTGGGCCCCTCGATGGTTTAGTGATGACAAACGCAAATGCTCGGCCGGGCTAGGGCTAATTTGATTTGTTCAATTAATTAGTCGTCATAAATCGGAAATCGAGATATAGTACAAAGAGAATGGTTTGAAATCATATCTCATATGATATCTAGAATGGAAGAATATATGATCCCTTATCTAAGGACACGCGTATCTGATATGATCAGAGTTGACAGTGGCTTTGGAAAGCTACGATTGCAGATCAGGATCTGAAGTCATACGCATAATAGTTATTAGACTTATCCAAGTGGGAGACTGTTGGATTAGTGTTTAAGTCCATAACTATTTTGGTATGTACTTGACCCGATGGTGCATGGTCCTTTTGGGTTGCCTTCACCAAAGCAACTTGATTGGAGAAATATATATAGAGAGAGAGAGGTTATTATGATTTATTAATATGTTATAAAAATAATATATTAAAGGAGAAATCATATTTGTTTAATTAATATTGGTCAATAATTAATTGGGAATTAATTTTGTGATCAAGTGTAATTAATTAAACTAGAGGGGCTGGTTTGTAATTATGTGATAGTTACAAAATAAGGTAAGGATTATCTTAAATATATGGTGAACGAATTTGAGGTGATAAGGCCTTAGAATTCAACTATGATAAGGATTCAAGGATTATCTTATGGGTTGCTTTGTGGATAAACAACTAGATAAGGATAATGACTGAAACCCTATCTCTACACCTATATAAAGACCCCAAGGCTCATGAATTCGTGTATCCCTTCCCAAGGAGTCCTAAGGATGAATTCTAACCTCTCTCCTCTCTCTTTATACCTTCTCCATTTGCTCTTGGTGTTTGTAAACCATTAGAGGAGTGACACTTGAGACTCTAAGCATTCCAAAGTTATTACAAGGAGATTTGGGATTGTTATTGCTACATAACAATCAAGGTATGATCTTAAACCTAATTACATATTAATATGATTACTTGAATGCTAGAATTAGGGTTTATAGTCTTGGATTCAAAGCATGTACAATAGAGAAACCTAGATCCAAGCATTAGGGTTTGTATGAGCACATAGGATGTCTTATGATCAAAACCCATTAATACACACACACACACCATATGTGTGCCCGCGTAAAGCGGCGGCTATAAATAACCCTTTTGGCGAATAATTTTCTTACTGTAAAATAATTATTAATTATTATGTAATAAAAAATTACCATAGTTAAATAAAATATATTAGATTAGACCTTAGTGTTATATTATCTATTTATATATTTGAAGTAAATTAATAATATCGGTGTCTGGTTTATATATATATATATATATATATATATATATATATATATATATATATTTAAACCAGACACCGATATTATTAATTTACATCAAATATATAAATCGATAATATAACTGTAAGGTCTAATCTAATCTAATATATATATATATATATATATATATATATATATATATATATATATATATATATATATATATATATATAATATGAATTTAATATTTTAAAATTGTCATTTTATTCAAAATTAAATTTTGAATAACCTTCCTTAATTCAAGTCTTCAAACTTTTGTCAAGTATTAATGATTTATTTATGCATAATTGATTTGTATAAAAAAACTTTATAACTTCTACCTCTTAAAATTTAAGATATAACTTATATGCTTATATATATATATATATATATATATATATATATATATATATATATATATATATATATATATATGCTTAGGTTATTCTATTCTAACTAACTTTTTTGTGGATATCGTATGCTATGAGAATTACTAAGAGAATAAGTTGTTTAACAATTCGAATACGTTCAACCTTACAAAAATATTGTCATTTTAATGTTTTCTCACTAATTTTTATTTATTTTTGTTTTCACATATTGTTTTTCACTCAGTTTCATTATGACAGAATACGACTTAAATAAACATTCTGACAACATTCTAATAGAAATGAGAATAATAATAATAAGTGTATAATAACTTTATAGACGATTTAATTAGTGAGAATGTGTGTTAATGTCAATAGTTATGTAAGATTGAACGTATTTATATTATCAAACAATATATTTTCTTTATCATTCTCATAGCATACGATATCCGCACAATAATTAGTTACAATACTTGAATCTAGCTCTCTCTCTCTCTCTCTCTCTATATATATATATATATATATATATATATATATATATATATATATATATATATATACCCAGTATACGATCTCAACATATTGTGCCACATCATCATGCTATATCAGTATTTCACGTCATCGAAAAATGCTATGTCAGCATGTCACTTTAATTTACAACCTGGTTAACCAATTAAATTGATCAAAATAGCAACAGATACATTTAAAAGAAATCGCAATTTTAAAATCAAATTTTATTTTTAATAAAATATGATTAAATTTTGTTTGTCCTCATAAAAATTATCCAAATACTTTGATTAAGGTTTGTTTGTTGAACTTTTAAATTATTTTATTCTATTTAGCATCAACCAATTTAGATTTATAATTTTTCAGTAACTGTATAATCAATAAGAAAATCTTTGTAAGGAATAAAAGATTAGACTAAATGGTTTGTAGTTTAGTGATATCAACCTATAAAATATTGGTAAAAATATGCTCACATGTATACATTGAAGGTTCTTAATAGGTAAAAAAAGAATAAATAGCAATAAGATAGTATATATGTGTATTTGTTGGTTCAAGAAATAATAAATTGGGTAAATCTTAGCACACCTAGTTTTCAAAATGGCATCACATTTTGAATATTAATTATAAGTTATGTGTATATTTCTTCGTCAACTATTAGACATGATGGATTGATGGGTCTAGTATAGGACCCTCACCCGATCCCTTGGTCTATCAAATGATTGGTTCGGACTTAATGACTCTTGTTACAAGTTACAACTTAGGAGTTCTTGTTATGGTTACAACTTAAAGTCTATTTTTACATAAAAAATATTTGAATTTTATTAGATAGAAGATGGTTATTAAAAACCTTTGAATTTCTACTTCTTTTTCCTTTAGGTAGTTTTTACTTTGATCTTATGCATTTGACACAAAGATTTTCGTTTCTAAGTAATAGCTCAAAAAAACAGAGAGTTCTAGCTTTTAAGTAAAAGTTTGAAAAAATGTTTTCAATTGGAAGTAAAAATTTTAATTTTAATTAAAAAAAACTTATAATCCAAAAACTACTTTAAGTAGCTTTCTTATATTATTTTACACTTTTAAAATTTAGGGAAAATGATCCAAATGATAACAAATAATACAAAATTTACCTATTAGGTCACTCGAATTTTAATGCACCCAATTGATCTGGAAACTTTTTTTTTTGCTTCTATTATACCATTGATATTGGTGATAGTGGATTACCAACACAGTGGAGTCGATAATAGAACCAGAAAGAAACGTTTATTGGTCAATTAGATACAATTATATAAGTTTAGTGACTTAAAAAAGATAACATGTTATTGATTGCTCTTTTATAACATTAAAATATTAAAAAACCTGTAACCAACAATTATATCCAAAATCTTCAATTTTGCCTCAACTTACTAATTTTATAAATATTCAAATCAACCATAAGACGGTTAAGATATTTTTCAACAAGAAATTTTCATTTTCTTCTATCTTCATTGTTAAATTTAAGCATTATATATTCAAAGTATATAATGATAACAAATAATACAAAATTTTTACATAAAAAATGCATTATATATTCAAATCAAACATATAACTATACTTTAAGACTTTACAATTTAAGCATTATATATTCAAAGTATTAAACATTATTTTGTTTATTACATTATTTTTTTTTTCCAAACAATCCACTACATATAAATTGTTAAGTGTTAGAAGTGATTATGTGGGTTTAACAATGAAGTTAGAAGATAATTAAAAAATCTCATTGAAAAATCTTAATTGTTTTATTGCTGATTTGAATATTTTTAAGATAAGTAAGTTGAAACAAATTTGATATTTTAGATATATAAATAGTATTTATTATTATTTTTTTTTAATATTTTATAGGAAAATATCTTAAAATGAAAACCAATAACATTTTGTTTGCTTTTTATATCACTCAACGATATATAATTATATCCAATTGACCAACGAATTTTTTTTTCGGTTGTTTTATACCATTGATTATGTGGACACAACTGGTGACGTGGAGTCCACATGAGTCGCTGACCGGCTGTTACCGGTATCAATGGTATAATAGAAAAAAAAACAATTTTATTGATCAATTAGGTGCAATTAAAACTTCAATGAACTAATGAATAAATTTTATTATTGGTTGCTATTTTGGATCATTTCCCTAAAACTTAACATCTATTTTTATCAAACACTTGTACACAAAACCTACAAACTATTTTTGCTAAACATGTTATAAATATTCTATTATAGTAATACTTTAATATTTAGATTTGGTTTCATTTTACATTGAAAAACGAACTCATTAAGATTCACTTGGAGAGATCGATGAACATGGAAGATCTTGTTTCAAGGACCAATACAAACAACTTCATAATCGTTTACAAAAATTATGCTTTTGTCGAGATGATAAATTTTCTTTCCAAAGCTAAAAACCACCTAATAGATGCGTCACCAAAGCACTTATGTATATAAGGTCGAAAATTATCACAATTACTTCCAAATATCACATAAATCATTGCATACTGTTAGAAAGTGGAAAACATACTAGTATTACTGTATGAGTTACATTGTATAGTGGGTAAAATAAAAGGTTCGTAAAATAGGTATATTTTCTATAAATTCATATTCTATAGAATATACGTTTTGAAATCAACTTTTGATATATATTTTACTTTATAATTGATAGAGCTAGGACGTGTTTGGCACGGAGCCTTTGAAAACGTTTGAGTAATTTTTAGCGGTTGACAAAATGTTCAATTTTGAACAAAAAGTCTCGTTTGACACTATAGATTTCTAAAGTTTAATTTAAATAAAACATTCCAAATCCAATTGCTACTTCACGTAGCATTTAACAAAATACTACCACCTACAAACTAGCTTTACCGAACACGTCCTTACACTTTCTTATAAGACAAAATTACAAAAATGGTCCCTATGGTTTGCCAAAAGTCACAAAGTCAATCTCTGCTAATTTTTTTTACGAACATGGTCCTTGTGGTTTCCAAAACTTGCATCAATGGCCCTTTTTGCTAACGCCGTTACTGTTCATCCGTTAGTGTAAGGGTATTTTGGTCTTTTCAAGTAGCAGGGACTTAGTTTGTGATTATGTGTAAACCATAGGGACCATTTATGTATTTTTTCTATATTTTATGTTTATGAGTTTGTGATTTTTCCATCCATTTACTTTTTAAAATATCACTTTGAACCCTTCACTTTGAACTTTGAAAATGTTACTTTTACCCCTCTATTTTCTAAATTTTCATGTTTAACCCCGTATTATATATAATTTATTTTTTTATTAATAGCTTTTGTTCGCTAACCTAAAAAAACTATTTTCACGTGTTTATTTTCATATATTTGTCGGTATAGTTCAAGGTGATCAACGTTTCGATTATAATTTAGAACTTTCTTTCGTTATTTCTTTTAAAGTTACATGGTTTTTTTTTTTTAAATTATCGGTTTAAATTCGAGCTTATTTTTCGACGTAGTTTTTTTTAACTTTATGTACGTTTCCTACGTATGAGACGGGTCATATATAATAACTTTCGTTCGTCAATTTTAAAAAGTATATTATATTCGAGATTGTCTATGTTTTGATGTATTGTTTTATACATTTTGTGCTTAATTTTATATACATTCCTACGTATCATTCAGATCATATATCATAACTTTCGTTTGTTAGCTTAAAAAAAATAGTATATTCGAGTTTATCTATGTTTCAACCTAACTTTTGTTTCATGTTTTTTACGTATCAATATAGATTCGAGTTCGTCTATATTTCAACGTAATTTTTTTATGTTTGGTGCTTATTTTTATGTACGTGTTTTTTTCATTCATGTTTTTTTTATGTCGAAATGCAACTTTTATGACTATAATCACCAAAATTCAACTTACAAAATTCAAGCTTATAATTACGCTTTTATCTATTATATGTGAGTAAACTTATACGTAGGAACATACATAAAATAAGCACCAAAACGTACAAAAAAAATTAAATCAAAACATAAAAAAATAAAGAAAAAGAAAAACTCAAATTTATATCAGCACGTTCATAAAAATAAGTAAGATTTTTTTAAGTTAACGAACGAAAGTTTAAATAATAAAAAATATATAATATGTGACCCTAATCATAAGTAGGAAACGTACGAAAAATAAAGCACGAAAACGTTAAAAAAATATGTTTCGCAAAACGTTTTGGTGCTTATTTTATGTATGTTTCTACGTATAAGTTTGTTTACATATGATAGATAAAAGCGTAATTATAAGCTTTAATTTTGTAAGTTGAATTTTGGTGATTATAGTCATTAAAGTTGCATTTCGACGTAAAAAAACATGAATGAAAAAAAAACACGTACATAAAAATAAGCACGACACATAAAAAAATTACGTCGAAATATAAATGAACTCGAATCTATATTGATACGTAAAAAACATGAAACAAAAGTTAGGTCGAAACATGGACAAACTCGAATATACTACATTTTTTTTAAGCTAACAAACGAAAGTTATTATATATGACCCAAATGATATGTAGGAATGTATATCTATCTCTTCTAACCTAGTTATCCCCTCTTTAAAACACATTCGACAAATATTCTATCCCATTCCAAAGCTTCGGTGATCGAAAAAGAGATGAGGGTCAGAGCCATCGCCCTTTGTCGGTGTAACGTCCGTCTGTCAGGACTAAGCATTGGTAGATGATGTAGTAGTCTATGTAAACTATTGTAACTCTTTTTGAAGTAATAAAGATGAAAATTTTGAGAGATTTTTAGACTTAGAAATCTAAAATAAATACATAGAATACGTTAAACCAATAGCGTCCATAAAAAGAACGCCCAAATCTGACTTCGTATGACGAAGTTATGATTTTTCTAAGTTTCGGATCAGCAGTACACAGCCTGGAATTCGAATATTAGATCGAACAGTACTTAGCCAACACAACCTAAACGAGAATCGAAGATATCATTAATAGTAGCGTAACGATAAAAAGACAGGTGAAAACGGACGTCGGATTAAGAAGTTACGAATTTTTAACAGACCAATCGTATCCCGGCCTGTTAAAAATATAACTTTAAAAAATAAGTCAAAATTAGCCGACAGAATCTAAACAAAAGTTGTAGAGTTTGTTCCTGCCTACGCGTGGATATAAAGAACGTCGAAAACAGAGCTCATATTTGAAAGATACGTATTTTTGAAGTTGGTACTCGGATTTGTGAAGCCTGGTGCGATGATGATGACGTGGCCGAGTCCCAGCCGTTCGATGTTGATCAAAGAACTCGCTTCGGATTCGGACACCTACCCTTCGCATACGCCCAACATCCTAGCTCGGGAACGCGCCGCGTACTGCTGCTTTTCTCGGCCCAGAAGCGACCACGTCACCCCATCCGAAGAGCACCACCTGTCACCATTATCCAAAGCTACGCCTAGCGTAGCCTTTCTGAACGCCCAGTGTTCCGAGGTCTGAGGGCCTATAAAATCCAGCGAAGGCTGCCGAGTTCCATGCACTATTTCCCCTTCTCTCTCATTTTTTGCTTTCTCTCTCTAAGGTTCCTAACCCCCTCATAAGCCTAGGTAAACCCCCTAGCATCCGAAGGAAGCTCCAAGGCTCCTGGAGACCCGAGAAAAATAATCTTTCGATTCGGAAACACTGCTCCAAGCAAAGCCCGGTTTTCTATAAAACCCACTATAAGTGAGCTACGCATACTCTTTTTTTAATATTGCTTTTATTTAATTATATTAACGTTATTAGGGACTTATAATAAGTACTTGAGATATTATTATGGGTTATATAAGTATTGTTTAACGCTTATATAATAGTAATAATAGCTGGTCTATTAATTAGTCTTGGTGAATATTAGACTAAACCATAGTGGTAATGATACTAGGTTTTGCCGAAAGAAATTGTTTCAAGATTAACAAAGCACTGTTTAAATCACCACCTTAACAGGGGAGTGCATAGTTACTTTCATCTTACACATAGATATGAAGTATTTTATATAAATTACATGCTAAGTGTGCATATTATCTGAATACTTGCTATCTATGCTGGATGAAAGATTTTATACATGTTTTAAATTACTTAAACTGTATATTTATTTTATATCTACAAAAATGTTAATCATAACTATCACAGAACAGTACATATACAGAACCTTCATCATGTCTGGACCACCACACTGAGCCTTCAGCCTGTCTGGACAGTTCTCCGGCCCTTCTGCCTGACCGATCCGCTTCGCAGTCCTTCAGTCTATCTAGGCCGCCTTGGGTCTATTGGTATTTAGCAAAAAGCAGAACCGCCTCAACCCAACCACACAAATATCGATACATACATAACTCGTAAATGTATAATCACTTAACAGACAAGCACATATTATACATATCACTAAGCATATAATCATCGTATCTACCATGATTCAGATCTAACAGATCACTACAATACTTAATCACATGATATTCAGGATAACAATCCAAAGGGTAGATCTTGGTGCCTTCGACCCCAAAGTACAACGAGGAAATTTCACCTCACAAGTAGTGCATAACAGATAAGTTTTGACTCCGAATCTCACCTCCCAACTCAAAGCCTACAACCAACATGACCAATCCCTTCAAAATCCCGAAATACCCAAAATGCCCTCAGAAGTCCAACTTGGTCAACCATGGTCAAAGTTAAAGTTAATGGTTAAGGTCGATAGTCCATGTTAACCTAAATTATCGGGTGCACCTACGAACTCGTCGAGTTTCTACGGTACTCAAAAAGATTGGGAAACCCCTAGCCAACTTGTCGAGTTGCCTGGACGGCTAGCTGAGTTTTCCCCAGCTTAACATATACAACTGATTCTTCGATTCCAGGGACTCTAAGGCTTAGATCTAAACTCTAGATGTGTCTGAAAGGATAACGTTTCCAAATTTATCCTTTGGGGCTACTCCAAATGCTCAAAAACCCCTCCATGAGGCTTGAAAACTCAAAGGCTTAACCATTAAGCATAAAATCCTTGAGATCTGGAACCCAACTTTTCCAGAAGAGATTCTAGCCTCAGAACGTCCCAAAGGTTGGTGCTTTATAGATATGCATGTCCAATGCATGTCTTAAACCCAAAATGGGTCTAAAATGGAAAATATGACCTAAACTCCATGTATGACATTAAAGCTTGGCTAAGGATCACATCTAACCCACTATAAGGTCACCTTGACCTGGAGATTCATAATGTTGCAATCTTTATCAGGTCCATCCATTACAACATCCAAGAATAGGGAGAAAAAGGGACAAAACTCAAGATCTAGCTACATAGATAGATAAAAACTGAATCTTGAACAATTATAAAGGTCCAAAAAAGGTCTAACTTTTGTTTCATGTTTTTTACGTATCAATATAGATTCGAGTTCGTCTATATTTCAACGTAATTTTTTATGTTTCGTGCTTATTTTTATGTACATGTTTTTTTCATTCATGTTTTTTTAATGTCGAAATGCAACTTTTATGACTATAATCACCAAAATTCAACTTACAAAATTCAAGCTTATAATTACGCTTTTATCTATTATATGTGAACAAACTTATACGTAGGAACATACATAAAATAAGCACCAAAACGTACAAAAAAAAAATAAATCAAAACATAAAAAAATAAAGAAAAAGAAAAACTCAAATTTATATCAGCACGTGCATAAAAATAAGTAAGATTTTTTTAAGTTAACGAACGAAAGTTTAAATAATAAAAAATATATAATATGTGACCCTAATCATAAATAGGAAACGTACAGAAAATAAAGCACGAAAACGTTAAAAAAATATGTTTCGCAAAACGTTTTGGTGCTTATTTTATGTATGTTTCTACGTATAAGTTTGTTTACATATAATAGATAAAAGCGTAATTATAAGCTTTAATTTGTAAGTTGAATTTTGGTGATTATAGTCATTAAAGTTGCATTTCGACGTAAAAAAACATGAATGAAAAAAAAACACGTACATAAAAATAAGCACGACACATAAAAAAAATTACGTCGAAATATAGACGAACTCGAATCTATATTGATACGTAAAAAACATGAAACAAAAGTTAGGTCGAAACATGGACAAACTCGAATATACTACATTTTTTTTAAGCTAACAAACGAAAGTTATTATATATGACCCAAATGATATGTAGGAATGTATATAAAATTAAGCACAAAATGTATACAAAATACATCAAAACATAGACAATCTCGAATATAATATATTTTTTAAAATTAACAAACGAAAGTTATTATATATGACCCGTATCATACGTAGGAAACGTACATAAAGTTTTTTTTTTTAAAAAAAAGACTACGTCGAAGAATAAGCTCGAATTTAAACCGACAATTTTATAAAAAAACCATGTTACTTTAAAAAAAAATAACGAAAGAAAGTTCTAAATTATAGTCGAAACGTTAATCACCTTGAATTATACCGATAAATATATGAAAATAAACACGTAAAAATAGTTTTTTTTGGTTAGCGAAAAAAAATTATTAATAAAAAACAAATTGTATATAATACGGGGTTAAACACGAAAATTTAGAAAATAGATGGGTGAAAGTAACATTTTTCAAAGTTCAAAGTGAAGGGTTCAAAGTGATATTTTAAAAAGTAAATAGGTGGAAAAGTGACAAACTCATAAAGATAAAATATAAAAAAAATACATAAATGGTCCCTATGGTTTACCCAGAATCACAAACTCAGTCCCTGCTATTTGAAAAGACCAAAATACTCTTATACTAACGGATGAACAGTAACGGCGTCAACAAAAAGGGTCATTGATGCAAGTTTTGGAAACCACAGGGACCATATTCATCAAAAAAAATTAACAGGGACTGATTTTGTGACTTTTGGCAAACCAGAAGAACCATTTTTGTAATTTTCTCTTCTTATAATTTAAAATTTTCAACATTTATTTCTTTAGAGTGATCGGTATGGATGTCTCAACCGCATTAAGATACCTACGTGACCTACATTAACGTTGTTAAGGAAAAATGAAGACCCCCCCTTCCCCCTCTTCAATGTCCGTCTCTTTTTGTTGCCACTCCAACACCACTCAATGTCTATTTCTCTCTTGTTTTTCTTCTTTCTTGGCCTCATGACTGTGTTTTCATTGACAAACACCATCCCCACAACAACATTAAGGGCTCGATGATGATGTGACACTTTGATAATGGGTAACCATACCGAACACTCTTTAAGTTAAAACAAAGTAAAATTTGTTCTTCATATGCATATTATTTATATTGTTTTTAATATGCCTTAGATCCTTTGAAAGTGAAGTTATTAAAAATATAAAAAGAAAGACCAATTACTTTTTACCAATTATGGGTTGGAATTATCCAAGTTGTCCACTTGTATGTGTGTACTTACACAATGTGAATGCATTATTCCGTATTCGCCCTTAAATGACAAACTTTCCATGTTAGGTCACCTCTGACGTCACTTTAAATCTTGAGTTTTAGGTAAGGACAAAGTCATATCCAACATAGTTCGAGCAATTCAAATTACTTTTGTTAATACGAATGAATGAGAATCGGATTAGACAAATAATGAAAATTATTATTGGATCAATCTATTCCGTTAAGTTGTAACTTGAATATAAACTATGACTTTGTAATTTGAAAAATTTTAAACTAAAATAAAACAGTCTCAAGTTTTATATTCAAACATTAAAACCATAGCGACATATAAACAACTTTGTCAGATATTAAGAAATATTAAGGTGTGTTTGGTAAAATTAATTGAAAGTTATAATTGCCAGTTGTTAGCTGTAAAGTGTAGTTTTTATTGACATACGAATATTTGGCAAAAATGTTAAAAACTTTTGAAAATATATAAATTACATAAAGTGACTAGAAAAGATAAATATATAAAAATATCTTTATGGGTAATCATAAATTTACTAAAAGAAGTAAGAGTTTTTTGTTTAACCCTACTGGTAGTTTTTTGAGTATGATTTTTTTGGTAAGCTTTTACTACCGAACAATTCCTTTTTCAAAGTTTTTTTTCTTAAATCCTAAAGTTAAAAACTCTTTCAAAAGTCATGTGCCCTACTCGTCTTTAGAATCAATACCAATTATGAAAAATACAAAATAAATATAATTTCTATATTGTTTTGTCTTGTTTGGATCTTCGATTTTATTGGTTCAAACACTAGAGGTGCATATAGGTTGGATTTAAAAAATATTGTTTGGATTTTATCCTAAATAGTCGATATGGTTTTGCCAAAAATGTGGTTTTGACTCCGAAACATGTAATATGATCGTTTTGATTGTAGATATTTTACAAATTGACTTATAAAAAAAATCCGGTCCAAAAAAGTATTTTTTGCCACTTGTA
Source organism: Lactuca saligna (assembly GCF_052625555.1). Classification (NCBI taxonomy): domain Eukaryota; kingdom Viridiplantae; phylum Streptophyta; class Magnoliopsida; order Asterales; family Asteraceae; genus Lactuca; species Lactuca saligna. The sequence continues at coordinate 88,191,625 of NC_136424.1, read as the reverse complement.
CTGTGTTTGTTCGAACTTGATTTTGTTGTCAGAATGCAACGAATTTTCATGTTTGACCGAAAAAAATGCCTTAATAAGCGGTTCTTACGGCTATTTAGGTTTGTTAAAGAGATAAAAAGGTATTTTTATACTTTTTATTTTATAAACGATGTTTATCGTCCACTGTTGATTGTTTACGAGATCAAAACTTTACTCGATATATATATATATATATATATATATATATATATATATATATATATATATATATAGAGAGAGAGAGAGAGAGAGAGAGAGAGAGAGAGAGAGAGAGAGAGAGTAAACTGCATTTGGTTCTTGTGGTTTGTTGATTTATGTGGTTATGGTCCTTTTGCACAATTTCTAATGTGGAATTGGTCCCTCTGTTCAATACATGTTGGTATCCATCCATTAACACCCTCATGTAAGACCCACGTGAGGGTAAAACTTTATTTGATGTTGCAGGCTCCTTATCGCCATTATGAAATACACAATATGTAATATCATATCTTATCCCCTACACATTTCTTCTATTTTATTATGTTGTGTAATCTCCAGAAAACCTTAAACCTTGCGATGATCCTTCTCCATCATAACGACTGTTGAGATGAGATGGTGTATTAATTGTGGATAATCCGTCCATGGAACCAACAGTTTGATACAAGAGGCATATATGGTAAGCTTTTCTATTTTATTTTATTTGTTTATCTTTTTATTTTATTTAAGATATTATAAAAAGGAAAAAGAAAATGAACTAGTAAGAAGCTAGAATGAGATTACAAAAAGTTTATAGGGTTGAACTTTTCAATTAAACCTATAATTATTACATTTATTGTGATATATTGTTTCAGACTTCTTGCATAAATTAAGGATTTTAGTTCGGGATGTTTTTAGTCATAAGTAACTAGATAAAGTAGTGGGGGTCGTCGATACATTTCTGTAGATATAAAGATCATCGAAAACGGAATAGAAACAAAGAAGTTATGGAAGTTTGAAGTTAGGCGAATGGAGTCTAGTAATATATAAGGCATACACAAGGAAGTATGCAGGGTGTACATACTAAGGGTGGGACGTGTTTTTAGTGGAGTACATAGGGCGTAATTCCGCAGTGTAAAAACCCTAATTTCAGAATTTTGAGCCCTATTTAAGGTCTCTAACCCCTTGGGGTCCTTCTTATCATCAACCTCCACCCTCGTGAGCATCTAACTCGAAACCCTAGCTTCCTCTCACTTAGTTTGAGTCGTGTCATCATTTATGAGCTTATTTCTCCATTAGAAGGTGGAATCTTGAAGAACAAGGTGGTGGAAAAGTGTTTGGTAGAAGGATTCAAGCATGGATCCAACAAGATTACACCATTTCTGGACCTTTGTGAGTAAAAAGCTTCAAACTTGCTCATCAGTTTCATAGATCTTGTTAATTTTGATACTTGTCACTTTTTGGTCACTTTAGTGCATAAAATCTAGATCTTGAAAGTTTGTGACATTGTTATAGATAAAGTTGAAAACTTTATCCATCTAAACATCATATTAATTCAAATATGAAGGTTAGAGACTTGGACTTAACGGATTAAGTTGAGAAAGATGCATTTTTGGTTTCTTTGAGACTTAAAGACTAGATCTTGGTTGTTTGGATCATCCTAATGGATAAAGTTGGAAAATTTATTCATTATGGAGCTGTTAGGAATCAAATTTGAACTGGAAGTGATAGGTCTTAATATATTAAGTGCTTAAAATGAAGTTTGGCTTCAGGCTCTGTACGTAATGCTTAATTCAGTCTATGCCCAACCTAGCCTGGTTCCCACCTGTCTTTCAAGATTAAGGATCTACGCCCAACATAGAGATAGAGTACATAACACGTAAGTTAACAAAAGATTGACAGGTGACTTTTTGACCAATTTGACTTTAGTCACTCTGAGGGGTTTAAGGCTTGGAAGGGCAAAGCGGTCTTTTGCCCAAATAAGGATTTGCCTTGGTATTTCGGACTTGCTAAGTTGGAATAATTACCTTAATGGCTAATTAGGGTTGTAATAGATATGTATAGTATGAGGAGGTTCTCGTACCAGTAGCTTGGGTGTCAATTTTATCTGTTATCGTAGAGGTGAGTCTCTTCACTGTACTCTTGGGTCGAAGGCACCAATGCTGACACACTGGATTAAGCAACCTCAAATACCCTGAATCTCAGAAGAAATCCTTAGGAACTTCCCATCATGACTGACTCTAGTTGTATAAAGTCTCATACCATCCCAATACCGAACATCTCGACTATCCAGTAATATCACTGACTCTTAGACTGAAACAATAAATCATCGTACTCCTCAACCTCGACTTCTCAACCCAAGTTCTAGCACCTAAATCATCACAAGAACAGGGTCTCCACTCCCATACTCAATATCCATCATAGACAGAAAAGTCGCCGCCCTGATATACTCGACTGGATTACCCGCTGATACCTCCACCACACGCACTACTATACTCAATTAGGGTGTAATGTGGTCCTTGACCATCTCAGCCCCCACTGACTACATGCTCATGGTAGATCATTTCCACGCGAAGGACATGCTGCCTGATACTCTAGTGGAAAAATAGACATCAATGTCAACACGCAGGGTTTTACTCCTATACCCCAAAACTGGAATCTCACGTTTCTCCTGTTTCCCACAGAAACATAAATAGCACCCATCAGGTCACAGAAGGTGACATCTCCTCCATTGACTGATTGCCCACTCAGACCGCAATCCCCCATAAATGCCTTCTCTACAAATCCCTAAGTCTTGCGACTACATCTGACATCTTACCAATAATACTCTGAAATGCTCCCGACCTCCCTATCAAGGGATGCCTCTACGGACTCAATCATGGCCGTCAGGCCTTAAACTCCATCGCATCCAAACTCCACCAATCAATCCTGATCGGACACCCGGAGAATCACAAGAATCAATTGCTAAGAACCATGGTACTCATCCCCTGACATCTCTTCTCAATCTGCTACGATGTATGGTACTCGAACCATGACATCACTCCTCAATATGCTACTTAGAACCTTCAGAATACTCCCTGTATCGAGTATGGGTCCTCTGCTTTCGGTAGTACGGGCCCATACTACCTGCCACATCTACCCATACTTTCCACACGGACCGTCCCAGAGCTCCTAAGTAGCTGCTCAACCTTCTCGTTCACCAATTCCGCCATGCGTGCTCGCTCCTCAGCGAAATGCTCTACTCCACCAGCATACTCATCTGGCTAAGGTTCACTCCCACTTCTCCGCCATCAGCTGCTGAATAGCTCCTAATGATGCCAGTCATGTACCTCATGAATATCGTCATATTCGCTTGGTAGCTGACTCCCATCATCAAGATTTCCACAAAGCATGAAGCAAGCAGCATCAGGCATCAAAGAATACATAGAGCTCACTCTGGATGATAACTCCGCTTGCTCTGCTCATTCTCAAGGTACCACCGAACTCTGCAACTCTGCCCCTCGCGGGTTCTAACTATTCTTCGATAAATACCATAATACTCATCTAAGCGTCTCTTCTAGATTACTCTTCTACTCAAATCCCCTAAAAGGATTCCAACTGAATACTCTCACTCATACTCAAAAGCACATCACATATAACAGCAACTCCTAGACTAAGGCATCACAAATCAGGCCACTCTAGTCCTAAGATATGGAATACCTAGCTTGTCTCTAGCATGCATAATATCTTATAAATGTATCATAAATATCTCATAACACAAAAGTAATGGGATTTTGGGAAATCACCGTTCGGGCTCTGGCTGATTGTACACACTGCTCTTTCTTGCTTCCTCTTTGAACTCTTATTCACTTTTAGAAAATCATTTCTTTTGAAAACTTTTTGTACTTCCTCAGCTTGAGTCCAGATTTACCCGAAGGTGCATCCGAATCCCTCAAACCAAGGCTCTGATACCAACTTGTAACACCCATGATTTTTCAAACAATTTTTTTTTGAAAATTAAAATAGTTATCTCTTTAACGCTTTTCATAAAAATCCCATTTATTTAATTTACAATACATAACTCTTTTGTTCAATCAATTAATAAACCAGGATCCTCAAACAAACGTTTCCCCCAGTGTGTACAATTGAGCCGGTGCTGCCCCGTGAACTTGAGAAATCTGAAACACATAACACAAAACACTGTAAGCACGAAGCTTAGTGAGTTCCCCAAAATACCACTCTAACACATATTAGCCACTCAAGGCTATAACTCTGTTGACCCTCTAGTGTGTGTGTCTCAGTGGGACCCTCCAATCCCAACTCTCTGTGGACCCTCTGGTCCTAACTCTATGGACCCAAAGGTCCTAACTCTGATAACTCAGAATCATGCATATCACATATCACAATAAATCTCAGAAAATAAATAGCATACAATTACACTGGCACATAACTCTAAACCTAACTCTGTAGATCCTTTGGTCCTAGCTCTGTGGACCTTCCGATCCTAACTCTGATATACACACAACATAAATCACATAGAAATAATATAGTGCCACACATAACATAGATATCATACAATAACCCTATCATATAACTCTATTACCACTCTAGGTAAGGTATAGTGAGAAGTCTCACCTGCTACTGCCGACTAAAGAACATGATCACGCTGCTCCGACCACCATCACGAACTCCACCACTGAATCACCGAAACCAATAAATACCAATAACAACCAAAATACCCCTGGAAGTCAACTAGTCAACTCTCGGTCAAACTCAAAGTCCTCAGTCAAAGCCAACCCTCCTGATTGACTCTACTCGCCGAGTCAACCCGCTGACTCGTCGAGTCCCCATGCTCTGAAACTCCCATAACACGACTCAACTTGTCGAGTCGCCCCAAGACTCGCCGAGTCCCACAACTCTGAGTCAAACCGTACTCAACTCACTGAGTCATCCCTTGACTCACCGATTCTCAGCTTAGCCAAAAAAGGTTAGGACCTCAAGACCAGACTCGCCGAGTCCAAGGCTATCTTCAACCAAATCGCCGAGTTGTTCTTCCAACTCGCCGAGTTTCTTCCTATCTTCATGCAACTCGCCGAGCACACCCATGTGACTCGCCGAGTACCACTAGCTCTTAACCCATACAGAGGCTTTCCAAGCCATGCAGGGTCTCCAATCCATAGATCTACTCTTATACAAGCCATCCATCATGTAAAGTGGCAAAATGTACGTGAATCCAAGGAGATCTAAGCATAATACACTTTTGGGCTAAGGTTTGGGGCTAAAAGACTTCATCAACAGCTCTTGAACAACGACTTTATGCTCTTTTGGATCATCACTATTCTAGATCTGAGGTAGCAACCTTAGATCTAACCTCCGAACTCAAGATAGCACTAGATATACACCCAAAAATCCCACAAATGATAGATCTAGATGGATAAAAGCTCAAGCAACGAATCATTACCTCAAAAGAAGGCTCCAACAGAAGAATAAGTCAAAACCTTGGAAAACCCCTTGCTCCAAGCCTCTTAATCTTCAAAGATCTCTTCAACAAACACTCCTTCAAGATCAAATGTTCTCTAATTCTCTCACAACGAATATTAGGGTTTCTGGACTTCAAGGGAGAGCAAAGAGGCTAGGGAGAGGGTATTATGTTCTTTATATATGGCCAAATCCATGGGATTAGGGTTTTCTCCACACAACACCAACTCGTCGAGTCCAGCCACTAACTCGCCGAGTTGGCCACTAGACACGCGACCAGAATCGCGACCCTACTCGCCGAGTCTACCCATGGACTCGCCGAGTTGATCATTCACATTTTCACTTTAAACCCTGAACTTTTCACCCCTGAACTCGGGATGTTACATGCCCCGAGGGGTCGAAGGTGAGATGTGCACCAGGGTGTTTGAGAGACAGAGCTAGAGATTGGTGGGAGTCTGTTGGTGACTCATTCTGGTCGGACTTTGTGACCAGGTTCAGGGTAGAGTTTACACCAACGAGTTTTTAGATATGAGGTAGACGAAGAAGACCGTGGCAGAGATCACAACCAAGTTCCGGGAGAGGGCGTTGTTAGTGCCCCAGTATGCAGGTGATGAGGATATGAGGCGAACCCGCTACCATGACATGCTACGAGCTGACATCCACGAGCATGTTAGTTTTTTAGCTTGCGCTACCCTGGATTCCATGATTGCCATGGCTAGGGAAAGGGAGATTGATCTGGAGCATATCCAGAAGAGGAAGGCAGAGGAGGGACAGGTTATAGGGGCTTCGGGGAAGAAGCCCAAGGGATCAGATGCTGGGCCGAAGGGCCAACAGGGGCGAGGCTGCTGCAGGAAATGCGGCAAGCCACATGAGGGGGCACGTAGACTCGGATCGTCGGGTTGCTACAAGTGCGGCAAGACGGGGCATTTCAGCAGGGATTGTATTGCCGCTGTACCGGTTATACAGACGTCTGAGTTGCTGTGCTTCCACTGCAACCAAAGGGGCCACAAGAAGGCCAATTGCCCCCAGTTGACAGCAGCATCAGCGCCAGTGAAGGCGCCAGCTCCAGCAACCCTACGGATCACTGATGGCCGGCAGGGCAAGGCAGAGGCTCCAGTGGTGAGGAGCTGGGCATTCTAGTTGACTACCAAGGAGGCACACGCCGCACCCGATGTGGTGACTGGTTTTATTCTTTATTTATGCTTTTATGTTATGTTGCTATAATGTTGATATGTTAAATGTATGTGCTCTGCTTAGGATCGTTCCATGTGATCGGTATCCTAGTTCAGGTGTCATTCGATTTGGGGGGCTACCCGATCATCGTTTCTCTTGTGCTTAACAAGAAGTTTCCTGAGTCTTCGAGCAGGTTGGATTGCCCTTTAGAGGTGGAGATTGCCAACGATTGATCGGTGCGAGCATCAGAGGTTTTCCGGGATTGTGTATTGAGATTGTTTGAGGAGCGTTATCTGGTGGATCTGGTTCCCATACCTTTTTGGGGAAACAAGGTTATTATCGGTATGAATTGGTTAAGCCCCAATGGGGCAGTGATAGATTGCACGCAGCAGCTAGTGCGAGTCAGAGCCCCAAGTGGGGGAGAATTGGCGATTCAGGGTGAGAGACCACAGCGAGGGTCAGCCTTATGTTTGGCGGCGAGGGCAACGTGTTACCTACAACAGGGTTGCGCAGGTTATGTTGTGTATGTTATGGATACCCGGGAGGTGGGTAGAGCGACGGTGTACGAGGTGCCTGTAGTACGAGAGTTCGTGGACGTATTCCCTGAGGAGCTGCCTTGGATACCTCTTGAGCGCCAGGTGGAGTTCAGGATCGACCTAGTCCCTGGTGCGGCTCCAATAGTCAAGGCACCCTATCGGTTGGCTCCTCCCGAGATGAAGGAGTTGTCTACGCAACTGCAGGAGCTGCTAGACAAGGGATTTATCAGGCCGAGCAGTTCACCCTAGGGAGCCCCGATTTTGTTTGTGAAGAAGAAGGACGGTTCGCATCGGATGTGTATAGACTATCGGGAGCTGAACAAGGTAACAATGAAGAACCGTTACCCACTCCCAAGGATTGATGATCTCTTCGAACAGTTACAGGGAGCATCTTGGTTCTCCAAGATCGATTTGCGTTCAGGTTATCACCAGATGAGGGTCAGAGAGGAGGATGTGCAGAAGACTGTGTTTCGGACGCGCTACGGTCATTATGAGTACGTGGTGATGCCGTTTGGGCTCACCAATGCTCCTACCGCGTTCATAGACCTCATGAACCGTGTGTGCAGACTGATGCCGGATCATTCTGTGATAGTTTTCGTTGATGACATCTTGGTTTATTCCAAGACACAGGTGGAGAACGAGGGGCATCTCCGAGAGGTGTTGGAGACCATGAGGAGAGAGAGATTATATGCTAAGTTCTCCAAGTGTGAGTTCTGGTTGTGCGAGGTGTAGTTTCTTGGGCACCTTGTCAACCAGGATGGGCTTTCAGTAGACCCGGCCAAGGTAGAGGCCGTGATAATATGGGAGGTTCCGAAGTCTCCATCTGAGATTAAGAGTTTCCTGGGTTTAGTGGGCTGTTATCGGAGATTCATCCAGGATTTCTCCAAGATAGTCGTACCATTGACCCGGCTAACAAGGAAAGCTGTGGTCTTTCGTTGGGGGCCTGAGCAGCAGGCAGCGTTCGAGACACGGAGACAGAGATTGTGTGAGGCGCTAATATTAGCCCTGCCAGAGGGCATAGAGGATTTTGTTGTGTGCTGTGATGCATCCATCTTAGGTTTGGGCGCGGTATTAATGCAGAGAGGGCATGTCATCGCCTACGCGTCGAGGAAGCTGAAGCCTCACGAGGAGAATTACCTGACGCATGACTTGGAGTTGGGGGCTGTTGTGTTCTCCCTCAAGATTTGGCGTCATTACCTCTATGGGGTTCGCTGTACCATTTACACAGACCATAAGAGTTTGAGGTACCTCATGGATCAGCCGAATCTAAACATGAGGCAGCGTCGGTGGTTGGACATCATAAAGGATTATGATTGCAAGATCCTTTATCACACAGGGAAGGCCAATGTGGTGTCCGATGCGCTTAGCCGTAAGGTAGCCCCGATCTGAGATATCTGCCTACGGATGACAGTAGTGACTCCGCTGTTGGAGTGGATTCGGGAGGCTCAGCAGGAGGCTATGATAGAGAAACATCAGAAAAGTGAGCGGATTGTGGGATAGGTTTCCTCCTTCGACTATGATAGCCGAGGGTTAATGACTCTTCACCGTAGGGTGTGGGTCCATTATCATGGTGGCGTGCGTCAGCATCTGATGGAGGAGGCGCACAAATCTCGGTTCTCTATTCATCCCGGGGCGACGAAGATGTATAGGGATCTTCATCTAGACTATTGGTGGCCCTGCATGAAGCGGGATGTGGCTTGGTACGTTGAGCAGTGTTTGACCTGCAGGAAGGTCAAGGTTGAGCATCAGAGACCGCACGGCAAGATGCAGCCGTTGGACATCCCGTTGTGGAAATGGGAAGATATTACGATGGATTTTATCACAAAGCTTCCTAAAACCGCACGAGGAGTGGATTCGATATGGGTCATCGTGGATCGATTGACCAAGAGCGCCCATTTTATTCCAATTCAGGAGAGCATATTAGCTGAAAGGTTGGCCGACATCTATATCAGGGAGATAGTGGCGCAGCACGGGGTGCCAATATCCGTGATTTCAGATAGGGATGTGCGTTTTACTTCCAGGTTTTGGAAGAAATTTCATGACGAGTTAGGCACTCGTCTGCATTTTAGCACCGCCTTTCACCCGTAGACAGATGGTCATAGTGAGCAGACCATTCAGACTCTTGAGGATATGTTGCGAGCATGCGTGCTAGACTTTGGTGGTAGCTGGGATACCTATCTTGCTCTAGCTGATTTCTCGTACAACTACAGCTACCACGCAAGTATTGATCGACCTCCCTTCGAAATGTTGTACGGGTGGAAGTGTCGGACCCCGATATGTTGGGGTGAGGTTGGCCAGAGGGTCATGGGGAGCACCGAAGTGGTGCTCAAGACAACTGAGAAGATTCAGCAAGTTGGGATCAGGCTTCAGACTGCACAGAGTCAGCAGAAAAGTTATGCCGACAAGCATCGTTCAGACTTGGAATTCCAAGTCGGGGATATGGTTCTTCTGAAGTTGTCGCCATGGAAAGGCGTCATCCGATTCAGAAAACGAGGCAAGTTAGGCCCAAGGTACATCGGGCCATTCAGGGTTGTAGCCCGGGTGGGCAAGGTGGCATATAGGTTGGATCTGCCAGCCGAACTCAGCCAAATCCACAACACTTTCCACGTCTCTCAGTTGCGGAAGTGTTTGGTGGACGACTCGGCAGTGATGCCTTTGGAGGATATTCAGGTCGATGACATCCTGGATTACATCGAGCGTCCTACGGCAATCCTCGACAGGAAGTCGAAGGATCTGAGGAACAAGAGGGTGGAACTCGTAAAGGTGCAATGGCAGCACCGGAAAGGATCGGAGTGGACTTGGGATCCGGTGGAAGAGATGATGGAGCACTACCCCGAGCTGTTTCAGGATCGAGCAGCAGACTTCGAGTACGAAGTCTAAAATAAGTGGGGGAGATTTGTAGCAACTGGTTCCCGATACGTATTTCTTGTAATTAATAATTATTAATTCTTGCATTTTTGCCTTGGACTCGGCGAGTTGAAGGACCAACTCGCCGAGTAAGAGCGGGATGAGACGCGGGGTCTGAGCCTCGGACTCGGCGAGTAAGCCCTGTTTGGGAAAAAAACCCTAACCCGAGTGTTTGCACCCTATTTAAGCACTCTAACTCGGCCTCCCTTGTCCCTAACACTTCCATAGGGCTGTAGAGCGAAACCCTAGCCCCCATATTGTTCTAGTGAGTGATTTTTGCTTGGTGAAGGAAGTTTGGAGCTTAGAAGAAGAAGGAGGAGGTTGAAGAGTGCAAGGAAGGGAGTAGATCCGAAATCTACACTGTGAGAAGCTCCCATTCAGGTAGAAAAGTTCCTACCTTCATCAGTAGGTCATTAGATACCAATTTTGTCCCAAATTGGTGGTTTTCAAGCCCTAAAACACCAAACTCCATGTGTTTGTGCTTAATGATCCGAAACGACTTCGGACATAGACCTTCTGGACATATTAGAAGCCTAAAGTTTTTGTGGTTGAAGTGATTGAGGTCCCCATTGGGTGTATGACCTCATAAAGAGCTTGGATTTGCATTTTTGAGCTTGTAGGGCGATGCATGCACATAAAGTTTGCAACTTTACGTGATAAGCATGCCCTAGGAACATAGATCTATGGTTTTGAGGTGTTGCATGTCTCAGATTTTTTCTATATGGGAAATAGGTCAAGGGACTCGGCGAGTCCCAAAGTGGAACTCGACGAGTTCTTTGAAGATGGCCTTAGACTCGGCGAGTTGGATGAACAGCTCGGCGAGTCCTATGAAGATTTCCTGGTATTCGATGAGTTGTTCTTCAAACTCAGCGATTCAGATGAACAATTACTGAGTAAGAGGGGTTTAGGTGTGAAAGGTCCAACCCTTCGTATCTGCACGTGGAATTAGCAATCTAACGTGTAGCAATAGTCCCAGAAACCTAAATCCTCATAAAGGATGCTCTGGTGAGGATTTGGAAGCGAGTGGGAGATCTGCTCGTATGGACTCGGCGAGTTGTTCTTGGAGTCGGCGAGTCGGATCGCGAGCCGGTTCTATCGTCCCAAGTAGTGAGTTAAGGGTGACTCAGTGTGTGGGAAGATGGACTTGTAGAGTAGGACCAGGTTAGTGGGAGAAGGACTCGGCGAGTCCAATCAACTGGAAGTTGACTTTGACCAAGGAGTTGACCTTGGACCTGGGGTGGGTCAGTCACTAACCTAAGGGTGTGGATGAGTGGCTAATTTATGCTTATGATTTATAGCCGGAGGATTACTGATTCAGCAGTCAGGCACTTAGCAAGCAGACTTTCAGCAGCTACTTTCAAGGTGAGTCACCTTCTAGTAGCGGTGGGTCTAAGGCCACAATGTCGGCCCACCAGTAAGAGATGTATGATATATAATTTTCTTTGTGATATCATCTAGGTTTGTTACTACCTGATATGTTATATTCTAGCATGATATGTTGTATGTGATAGTAGTAGAGTTCGGTTGTTAGGATCGAAGGGTAGTCAGACACCCCAGGTACGTCTGATAGTATGTGATGATATGTTTGCATGCTAGCTTGTTATGTTAAATGCGATAAAGGTAGTAGGAGGGGACTAGTCCCCGAGTTCGGTTGTTAGGACCGAAGGGTAGTTCAAGCACCCCAGATATGTCTGATAATATGCTTATGTTATGTTATATGTGATAGTAGTAGTAGGGGGTGAAATAGTCCCCGAGGTTCGGTTGTTAGGACCGAAGGGTAGTCAGCACCCCAGAATGGCTTGACATGGGTAGGTCGGCACCCTAGAATGGTTGTACGGGTAGGTTGGCACCCCAGAATGGCCGTACCGGGTAGGTCGGGCACCCCAGAAATGTCTGGCGGTATGTATGTGATATGATTGTATGGTATGTGGTACGATGGGGGGACTCACTAAACTTCATGCTTATAGTTTTCAGTTTTGGTTTTAGGTAGTTCTTCAGCGAAGGGGAAGGAGATGGCATGGTAGCGGCACATCATACACACACATTGGATTTCCGCATTATGAGATGTTCTGGGATTGTACTCTGACATTATTATTATTTTCATGTTTTGGGTTTTCAGACACGTAATATTTTTTATGAAATGATATGATCGGATGATGTTTTACTATAAATATTTTACAAACCACTTATTTTAAATGAAATTTTTGGGCGTGAAAATTGGATCGTTACACAAAGAGTTGGCGGTGTAGCAGCGCATCACAAACACTCACGCATATGGTTTCTGCATGGAGTTTTCTAGGATTTCACTCTGATTTTCATTACTTTGATGTCATGGGTTTTCAGTCACGTTGTTATGTTTTATTTATAAATTGTTATGACATTGGCAATGTTTGGTAAACTATGTTATGAATCTCTAATTAAAAATTAAATTTTTGGCTTCGAAATTTGGGATGTTACATAATCAAACATATATCATGAAAAACACACAAAATCATGCACACACACACATAGATCTACACAAAACAACTTGTATTCTCCCCTAAAACAAATTAAACCGAAAATACGGGGTATAAACTCACTTTGCTTTGGAAATTCCGGTTTTTTGATGAAGATTGAAGAGGTTTCCGGCTTTAACAAGCTTCCTTGAAGAGGTTTTCGAGATCTATGAAGTTCTAAGAGCATGGATCATGAAATGAAGTGTTAAGAAGAGATTTATAGAGTAACTTGAATCAAAAGTTATAGAGTTTCACATTAACTTACCAAGGATATATGAGCTTGATGGAGAGTCTTTGATGCACCCTTAAAACTCACGAGAATTTAGAGGATGAAGGAGAGGATTTCTTGTGCTAGAGAGTGTTTGAAGTAACTAGAATTGAGAGTGAAGGTGGTGGTGGGAGACCCTTGGCCGAGAAGAAAAATAAGAGGGGGAGAGGATTTAAATGAGATGTGATGGTTACATGGATAAATGAGATAACATAGATATTTGTAGGATAATTGTCACACCCCAAAACCACGAACGGCGGAAACGTTCAGGGGTGGAGGACATCAGTATCACAACAGTGTAAAGTAGTAAATAAGCAACAACATCATCCACTGCATTACAAGTAAAGTTTTAATACATGTGTGTTCTTTCATTATAATAAGACACCAAAAATATATAATCAAAATAAAAGACGAGACTTGTCTGCTCCGTATTCTCAAAACCTGGCCACCATACCTGTCTACTGATGACCTGAGAATACAAGTTATTTTGAAAGACAGTATCAGCTTTAAAGCTGGTGAATTCATAAGTATTTAAGTGTCATTGTCTTGCTTTCAAAAGCTGTTATGAATGTCATGTAAAACCTTTAAGTAAGGCAGTTGATATAAGTATGAAAAACCGTAAGAAATCCCTTATTTCCTACTAGTATGAAATGTAGTCTTCTACCAAGACCTGAATGTTTTGTTATGACAATGTAGTCTTCTACCAAGACCCGAATGTTTTGTTATGATAATGTAGCCTTCTACCAAGATCCGAATGTTTTGTAAGGAAAACGATAGTTTTTCCTTCTTTTTGACTACTACAAACAGTAATTAGTCTAACTCGTCGTTTATGTGAATATATCACAAAATAAAGTAAATAGGAAAAATATAATCATGTAAGTGTTATCCCTGGATACCAGGACTAACACGCCATCGCAGTAAGCTATATGTATAACCTAATGAACCTCCGAAGATGGTCCAATTGTCCTCTGTAGCAGCATCAGGTTGGAGGAAGGGTTAGTCCCGTAGCCGATTCCTGATATAAGTAGTAACCTAATGATCATCCGAAGATTTTCATCTCATCCTCTGTTGCAACAGCAGGATCGAGGAATGGTTAGTTCTGATATCCATCTATCAATTATAAGTGATAACCTTAGACATCCGTAGATGTTCATCACCCAGTGGTGCTAACATCTGGGTTCCGGAATGGTTAGTCCTGTCTAGACATCCCGACGAACAGGGATAGGCAGGAAAATTTACACAGAAGGTACGAATAAATCTTCCTCATAACTCAAGGTACAATTATCCAGGTAAGTGAATACAAGATAATGTATCTATGTAACAGTGTTCATGTATGGTATTCATGTAAGTGTGTTCATGTATCAGGTAAGTATATGTAAACATGTTCATGTATTAGGTAAGCATATGTATATGTACTCATGTATCAGGTAATGTACTGGTGTAGACTCATGAATAAACTAACTCTTGTGTGCTTCCTTGTAATAGGAATAATGTTTGATATCCTCAAATTATCCTTATGATAATCAACTGAAAGGTAATTGGTTGTTCAAGTAGGTTTATACACTCTTACTACTCAAGGGTGTGGGAAACTAAATGAAAGATGTAAACTATAACGTCAATACATATATAAGAATATAAGTGTATATGTATAGTTTAGTTCAAGAATGAAAAATGGTTTTATAAGACATCTAAGGGTTTTGAACAAATATAAAAGTGACTTGATGTCATTTTAATAAACATTTCAAAAGTAATACATTTGATAACAAAGTATTTTAAAGATAGAAAACCATTTCATGCATCACATTTTGTAGTATGTGAAATATGTTGAATGAAAACACAGTTAATAAATACACATAGATGATTTAATAACATGTTGTTTTCTACTTGCATTCCCCCCCCCCCCCCCCATTAATTTAAAACATTGATTAGTGGTGTGAACTCACCTAAAGATGGTGGTTTGGATGAACTGAACGATGTAGGATTGTTAGGTGTCAAGTGAAGACTTGTTCACACTCAATGATCCTAGTTAACATATAATCACACATATATGTATTAAACTAGACTTTAAACCACTAATTGATAAGGTTAAGACATCCTAAGGTATGTAAAACACCTTATATAAGTGCTACAAGCCATAAGGATTGCATCTAAGTGCTAAAGGACCTTGCTATGGTGTTTGGGGTTCAAGGGTAAACTCCCTTGGAGTTTACGGTCTAAAGGCCTTTACCCTAGGAGTTTACGGCAGTAAGCTCTAGAGTTTATGGTCTAAACTCTAGTCTTAAGGTCCAAGTGTTGTTTCGTGGTTTAGCAAGCCTTTTGAAGCAATTCTACTAAGTGGTTTAGCCTTTGAAATGGACTAGGGCCACAAAACACCCTCTTTAAGGGAATTTTCCTTTGGGTTTACTACCATAAACCCTTATGGAGAAGTGTATTGCCATGTTTTCAAGTCCCTAACACAAGTAGGTAAATGTATGTGCTAGTTTCTAAGCCTAAGGAAGGAAAAATGACCAACTTATACATACTTTAGGGTGTTTACGGTTTTGGGAAATCCCTAAACCGTAAACACCTATATTTGTTGGTTTTAGATGTTTTTCAAGGCTTAGACACATCCAAGGAAGGTTTAATCAATTCAAGGAATGCTTAAACATCAAACTAGGGCTTAGATAAAGACTTAGGCACACTTTGGTGCACTTTATGGTGTTTAAGGCCCAAGCATCTCCTTGGACCGTGAACACCTCAAGCCTTGTGTTCTTGACACATTTTCTTGGTGCTAACTTGTAATACTATCTCAATAAGACTCAAGGAGTGATGTACTTACAATAAGGAAGCTTGAAGTATGCTAAAAGTCCAAGAACACTTAGTGTGTGTTCTTGGTGTTTTTAGAAATCTAATCAAAAACACAAATGTAAATGGATGAATAGATGCACAAACACTAGATTAAGTTTTTAATCAACTTGAAATGGATAGAACACTTACAACTTGGAAGATCTTAAATTGATTCAAGTTTGCTACTTGAGAGTGTTTCTTGAGTTTACTCTTTTGGGAGTTTACTCTTTTGGATAAAATGGGGAGTAAACTCCTTTTGACTAGACTTAAGGAGTAAACTCATGGATAAGCATGCGTTTTCGGATTTTGGTATGATTTTTCGACTCAAACTAAATAGTTTAGCCGAGGGTTTCTAAGACGCGCGGTGTTTGCGTAGGGATGTCAACGGGACCAAACGGGAGCGGAAATACCTGCCCCTGCTCCCGCCCACGAAATCACTTGGTGCCCTCGCTCCTGATCCCGCCCCCGGCTCCCCCGTTTACATATCCCCCGGTCCCGCCCCCGGTTACCTCCATCGCTCCCGGTCCCGCCCCCGTTCCCCCGGTTCCCTCGATTTATAGGCTTAAAATTCGAATTTTTTTGCTAAACAACTACTTTGGTTTAGGCTAAAAAGACTATTTTTTAACAACTTTAAAAGCTTAAAACCTTATCTTTTAGAAACTAAAAAATTAAAAATCCAACATTACAAATTGACAATTCTAACAATCTTATAAATATAAAATATGACAAATCCAATATTACAAATATAAAATACTTACATTTCCAAAATTATATGATCAATTCACTACCTCTTCAATATCAATTAATTGAAAACGGGAAAGTAAAACCTAACCTAAACCTAAAATTAGAAAATATATTTTGTATATGTATTTTATATTAAATATACATTTTTTTAAATAAATGTACAACCCGGGCCCCCGCGGGAGTACGGGACGGAAATACCAACTCCCGACCCCAGTCCCGAAAATAACCGGGGTTTAATTTTGCCCCCGCTCCTGCTCCCGCCCCCGGTTTTTTTAAAAATTTAGTCCCGTACGGGATCGGGATCCCACGGGAGCGGGGCCCCACGGGGGTTTTTGACATCCCTATGTTTGCGGTTTTTAAATTTCAAAACCCGAGATGACCCTTTCTTACACCCGTTCGTTTAAAGAATAATATTAAAATAATCAAACGAACTCCAAATTCGTTAAAATAAGAAATAATGACATTAACTTATAATAAGAAGTGATTTACTTCTAGGGTTTGACCGAATGAAAATTTCGGCTTGTCACATCATCCCCCCGTTAAAGGGAATTTCGTCTCGAAATTAAAGTCTAAGCAAATAAAGTATTTACAGGTAACTAAGGAAAAAGATGAGGATATTTCCGTTTCATCTGATCTTCTCATTCCAAAGTGAATTCAGGTCCCCGTTTTGCATTCCAGCGAACCTTCACTATTGGGATACGGCTTTGTTTCGTTTGCTTGACTTCTCGGTCCATGATCTCTACTGGTTCCTCCACGAAGTTGAGGCTCTCGTTGATCTCGATCTCGTCGAGTGGAATAATAAGTGTCTCGTCGGATAGACACTTTTTCAAGTTCGACACGTGGAAGGTAGGATGTACGTTACTGAGTTCACGCGGTAGATTGTGTTTGTAAGCTACAGGGCCGATTCTCGCGAGAATCTCAAAAGGCCCAATGTATCTTGGATTGAGATTCCCACGCTTTCCAAAGCGTATCAAGCCCTTCCAGGGAGAGACCTTCAGTAGAACTCAGTCACCCACCTGGAATTCCAATGGTTTCATTCGCTTGTCTGCGTAGCTTTTCTGTCGGTCTCTAGAGGCATTCAATCGTTCATGAATTTGAACGATCTTCTTTGTCGTTTCCCGAATGATCTCCGGACCCGTGAGAGTGCTTTTGGGAACTCATCCCTTAGCTAACTGGGTATCACCCACCTCAGCCCAGCACAGAGGGGATCTGCACTTTCAGCCACAAAGGGCCTCGAATGGAGCTGCCTTAATGCTCGTGTGATAATTGTTGTTGTAGGAAAATTCGACGAGGGGTAAATGGGTATCCCAAGCTTTCCCAAAGTCAATCACACAGGCGCGCAACATATCTTCTAAGGTTTGGATAGTTCTCTCACTTTGCCCATCGGTCTATGGATGGTAGGCCGTACTCATGTCCAGCCTAGTTCCTAGGGAACTTTGTAATGACTGCCTGTAACGCACGTAGATCCGGGTTAGTCAATTTAGAGATAATAGGGGTCGAAAATAACTTGTCGACAAAATATTATTTAGAATAAATAATTTGAACCAAGTTTTAGTATATGTCACAAGGTGTCCGTACATATAAAGAACGTCGAAATCCGAGTTATAACGAAGAAGTTATGACTTGTCGAAGTTTCGCGACGGAACCGGCACGGCACCGGGAAGCGTAAAAAGTGAATTTACGATAAAGTGAGATTTAGCCTTAGTGATCTAAATGAAAGTCGTAGAATATGTTAAACCGAGAAAATCCATAAAAAGAACGCCCAAATCTGACTTCGTATGAAGAAGTTATGATTTTTCTAAGATTCGGCTTATCAGTGTACAACCCGAAACTTGAATTTTAGTTCGAGCGGTTTTTGGCTTATGCGACATAAATGAGAGTTGAATATCTCATTAATAGGAACTCAACGGTAAAAAGATAGACGAAAACGGAGTCCGTATGAAGGAGTTACGAATTCTTCACGGTCATTTAACAGTCTAAACGCCTCGTACTGTTAAATTTAAGATCGGTCAAGAATTAGCCGACGGAGTCAAAATGAAAGTTGTAGATATTATTTTTACCTACGCGTGGATATAAAGAACGTCAAAAACAGAGGTCGTATGTGAAAGTTACGGATTTTAGAAGTCGGAAGTGTGCTGTGCGAAAATGGGTGATGTGGCACAATCTTGGCCAATACTTTCTCCCCAAGTCTTGCCACTAGATGGTGACATGTGGCACCAAGTTCAACCATTTTCACCCTATAAATACCACCTCTCCCACCCTCATTTTCTTCACACCTTTCCAATTCTTTCTTCTCTTTACTCTCTCTCTCTCTAGAACCTCTCTCTAGCCCCAAAATCCCCCGAAAAGCCTAGGGAACCTCCCTAGCACGAGGCGGAAGCCCCGGAGTGCTCGACGGCTCCGAGAAGAAGAGATTTTCGGCTCGGAAACGCTGCTCCAAGCAAATCTTGGTTTTCTATAAAACCCGCTGTAAGTGAGCTACGCCTACGCTATTTTTAATATAGTTTTTATTTAATTATATTAACGTTATTAAGAACATATAATAAATACTTGGGCTATTATTTTGGGTTATATAAGTATTTTTTTTAACGCTTATATAATAGTAATAATAGCTAGACTATTAATTAGTCTCAGCGAATAATAGACTAAAATCTATTAGTGATAATACTAGGTTTCGTCGAAGGAAATTATTTTAAAGTAAACGAAGCGCTGTCCGAGTACCGAGTCACCACCTTCTCAGGTGAGTGCATGGTCCCTTTCATCTTACACATAGATATGAAGTATTTATTATATAATTTACGTGTTGTGAGTACATAGTTCCCTTTCATCTTACACATAGATATGAAGTATTTTAATATAAATTACGTGCTGTGTGTGCATATTGTCTGAATACTTGCTGTCTATGCTGGGTGAAAGATTTTTATACATGTTTTAAATGATTTAAACTGTATATATATTTTATATCTACAAAATGTGTTGGGTAAAACATGGGTAGATGAAATAGTTGTTTTGTGATAACACGATGGGAGACATCAGTGTTGTCAGTGATCCAGTCATCTAGTGGAGTATAGATGACGACTATGGACGATACTAGACGGTCCAGTGGAACGATAGCAGGTTCGTAACATGTAGGTATTTTTGAACTAGGTGCTCATTAGGTATTTTTGAACTGAGTGTGTTCACTACGTATCTTTGAACTGAGTGTGTTCACTAGGTATTTTGAATTAAGTGTGTTCACTAGTTACTTTTGAACTAAGTGTTTACCAGATGTTTCGGACTACGTGTTCACCAAATATATTCTATAAGCCTTGGTAATGATGGACTTCGTGTCGATTCCTTAGGATGATCCTTAGGAATAAATAAACGAGGAATAGCTGATTCTTAGGGTAGATCCTTAAGACTAAAGAAGATAATGGGGATGGGTAATTGAGTTGATTGTTTGATTGTTTAAACATAATAATTATATTATTGTGGGTTGAAAACCCTATGTACTCACCGGGTTTCCCAACCTAACCCACTCAGTTTATTTATATCACAGGTGTTGATACGAAGTCACTTTACACTGAGAGATTTAAAGAGATGTAGATCACTAGTGTAAATAAATGTAAGTTATGTTTATGCTTATGTTCCTGTATTGACGATGACATCCCAAACGTTTTAAAATGAATAAAGTACGTTTCTTTCGAAATGTTTTAATAACGTATTTATCATGTTTTTCTGGGAACAAATTCCGCAACATTTCTATTAAAAGAAGAACTCTGATTTTTATAAAGCATAAACAAAGTTGGTCTTTTCTGGCCGTGAAAATGGGGATGTCACACTGCCAGAACCTCGAAGTGAATCTACTATCTATGTCCGAGATAATAGATAAGGGAACACCCTACAGTCTTACAATCTCCCTAATGTAAGTTCTTGTAAGTTTCTCCATCTTGTCTGTTTCTTTGATTGGCAAGAAGTGTGCAGACTTGGTCAGTCTATCGACGATGACCCATATGGAATAAAGTCCACCCGTTGTCTTGGGCAACTTGGTTATGAAGTCCATAGTGATCCGCTCCCACTTCCATTCTGGTATCTCCAGTTGTTGTAGAAGACCGGAGGGTGTCTGGTATTCAACCTTGACCTTTGCGCAAGTAAGGCATTTACTCACGAAGGTAGCAATATCTGCTTTCATGTTAGGCCACAAGTATAACTTTTTAGAATCCAGATACATCTTATCTGAACCTGGGTGGATGGAATAACGTGTGTTGTGAGCTTCCATCATGACCAATTCTCTGAAGCCACTGTGTTTCGGTGTCCAGATCCGATCCATGAGGTATAAGGCTCCGCCACCCTTAACTTCCAAGTTCTTATCCATCCCTCTAAGGGATTCACTAGCCACGTTTGTAGGTTTCAAAGCGTCGAGCTGAGCCTCCTTAATTTGCGTGGACAAGTGTGAATGGATAGTTAGAGTCAAAGATTTGACTCTACGACCAGTATATTCTTTCCGACTCAGGGCGTCAGCTATTACATTGGCTTTACCCGGGTGATAACGAATTTCTCACTCGTAATCACTAAGTAGCTCTACCCACCGTCGTTGTCTCATGTTGAGCTCTTTCTGGTCGAAGATGTGTTGTAGACTCTTGTAGTCTGCAAAGATCGTGCTTTTTGTACCATACAGGTAGTGTCTCTAGATCTTTAGAGCAAATACGACTGCTCCTAGTTCAAGATCATGGGTGGTGTAGTTAACCTCATGTGTCTTCAGTTGTCTTGGGGCATAGGCTATAACTTTATATCGCTGCATCGGAACACATCCGAGTCCTTGTTTGGATGCATCACAATAGACAATGAAGTCTTCTATCCCTTCGAGGAGGGATAGTATCGGTGCGGTGCACAAGGCTCGTTTGAGCGTTTGGAATGCTCTTTCCTGTTTCTCTTCCCAGTAAAAGGCCGCGCCTTTCTGGGTCAGGGTTGTCAGAGGTTTCGCTATGTTGGAGAAGTTCTGAATGAACCTGTGATAGTAGCCAGCGAGACCTAGATATTGACGAATTTCTGTAGGTGTCTTCGGTGTTGACCAGTTCTCAATGGTCTTGATTTTGGAAGGGTCCACGTGTATTCCTTCTTCGCTAACAACATGGCCCAAAAATTCGACTCTTCGAATCCAAAATTCGCACTTGGAGAACTTCGCATAGAGCTTCTCCACTCGTAATGTTCCTAAGACTCTACGGAGATGTTGACTATGCTCCTCCTTACTTCGAGAGTAGATGAGTATGTCATCGATGAAGACAATGACGAAGTGATCCAAGTAAGGATGACACACCCTATTCATCAGATCCATGACTACGGCGGGCACGTTTATTAATCCGAATGGCATCACTACAAACTCGTAGTGTCCATAACGAGTTCGGAAGGCTGTCTTGGGAACATCCTCCTCTAACACTCGTAGTTGGTGATATCCAGATCGCAGATCTATCTTCGAGTAGTAGTTGGCTCCTTGAAGTTGATCAAATAAATCGTCAATGCGGGGCAAAGGATAACGATTTTTAATGGTAAGTTTGTTGAGTTCTCTATAGTCAATGCACTTGCGAAACGATCCATCTTTCTTCTTGACGAACAAGACCGGTGCTCCCCATGGTAAGAAGCTTGGCCTATTGAATCCCTTCTTGAGAAGTTCATTAAGTTGACTGGAAAGGTTCTGCATCTCAGCCGGTGCCAGACGATATGGAGATTTGGCTACTGGGGTAGCTCCTGGCACTAAGTCGATTCTGAACTCTACTTGGCGTTGCGGTGGTAATTCGGGAAGTTCTTCTGGGAAAATGTCGGGAAACTCGCGTACTTCAGGGATTTTCTGAATGTCTTTCAACTCTTGACTCGTATCGACTACGTGTGCGAGGAATGCATGATATTCCTTTCGCAAGCACTTCTGGGCTTGAATGCACGAAATGATGCGAAGAATTGTACTAGGTTTGTCGCCTAGATAACTAATGTTTCGTTGTTAGGAAGGTTAAGACGAACTGCTTTTTCAAAGCACATGATGTCGGTGCAAAGAAGACTCAACCAATCCATGCCGATGATGACGTCGAAACATTTAATTGGGACCGGCATGAGGTCTATCTTGAAAGTATGGCCATCTAAAGTTAAAGTACAACCTATGTATATACCGTTAGTACTCTTCGTTTTCCAGTTAGCCATTTCCACCATGAATGTGTTATTTAATGCACATGGTTTTTGTTTAAGCAGGTGTGCAAATTTGTGACTTACGAAACTTTTCTCTGCTCCACTGTCGAAAAGTATGCAAGCATATGAGTTATCGAGGAGAAACGTACCAGTAACTATCGTAGAAACAGCTACCGCTTCCTCGTGGCCCAGGGCCATAACTCTTCCTACTCCTCCAGCCATCCCCGCTTTAGGGCAGTTCCTCTTGTAGTGGCCCACTTCACCACAACCATAGCAAGCTTGGCCCATACCGGCGTTAGGAACCTGGGCGGCCGGAGCTGTTGGCATCCTGCAGAAACGTACTCTGTGCCCTTCCTATTGCAGTTAGAGCACTGCATCTCCTTGCAAGGTCCGTGGTGGTGTGGAAGCTGCACTTGGTGCACTTCGGGAGAGTCCCGACATAAGTTTTTGCTGGTAAGGGGTTCGCAGGGACAACGGGAGTTATCGTGGCGGCATTGATTGCCACGAGTTGTTGTCTCTTGGAGGATTCTTGCGAAGCCGCTCTTTTCCTCTTGTTCCACCCCTTCTTGTTGTTGTCGGGGTTGGACTTTTCTGGTACGGGTGTTGGGATTGTTGGTATCTGAGGTTTCCTGTGATCTATGAGAGATTGTGCCAGCTCTTTGGCACTATCAAAGGTGTCAGGCTTGGAAGCTAACACACTTGACTGGATCTGGGGAGATAGTCCCCATATATATCTCTCTATCTTCTTGCTTTCGAGAGCAACCATATCAGGGCATAGGATTGCCAGATCACAGAACTTATTCGTGTAGGTTCCTATGTCGGATCCAACCATTTGCAGGCTCCAGAGTTCCTGCTTGAGTTTTTGTATTTCTCCTCGAGGACAGTACTCTCTCATCAGCATGTCCTTCAAGTGTTCCCAGCTGATGGAATATGCCACCACCAAAGTCAGATACTTAACATGGCCGTTCCACCATGTTAGTGCTCTGTCAGAGTAGGTACAAGCTGCAAACTTGACCTTGTTGCCTTCCTGGAAGGCGCAAATTTCAAAGACGGATTCCATCTTTTCAATCCATTGTCTCAACACCATAACACCCCCAGTTCCATTGAAGCTACGGGGTTTGGCGTTCGTGAAGTCCTTGTAGGTGCATTCCCGAGGGTGTCCATGGCTTTAGCCGTGGTTTGAGGGAGGTGCACCTATTCCTGATCCACTAGGGACAGGAGTATTGATGGCTGACACAGCAGCTGCTACTGCTGATGTGAAGGTTGCCTGGAACATAGTGGCATTGAAAGGAAAAGGTGGTTGAGGAGGTTGAGGTGGTGGTATCGGTGTTTCGTTGTTAGGGTTACGCTGGGATTCCTGCGTGGCGGCATCTTTAACTATACGTTTAAAAGATGATGACATGGATAAGAATAAATAAATAATGAATGTGTCTCATGGACTAACTCCCCATAATCCATCAACAAAATGAATAGTATAACTAAATGAAGATGACAACATTTGGATAATAATTTCCATATGATTAGATATCTGTCAATTACACTGGGATTACAAATGTAACAAGTTCAAGAAAATGGCCTATAAGTAGGCCTTACATCAACCAAGATAGGAAAATTTTGACAGAACTATGACTAGATCCAGACCTAACAGGTCTAAGATTTACAAAGATAGGAAATTAGACCAAAGTTTTTAGATAAACTAGGTTATATTCAAAAGATGAGTCGACGAGATTCTATCGGCGACGAGAACCGCTAGCATGAGTCCTTGATCCTGATAGTAGACATTCCATGTCCCTCATACGCATGTCAGCTCTTGCTTGCTGAGCTCGAAGTTCCCTAACTTCAGCTTGAGTTTTAGCAAGTTCTCTTTGTAGGGCTGCATTGTGGACCAGAGTTCTTTCATGAGCAGACTCTAGTTGGCAAATGCGGACTGTGTTGACGCCAGAGTTGGCATCAATCTCCAAGACTCGATTGATAGTTGATTGACCCAGTATCGTGTTCCGAGAAATCCTACGAACCATGATGGGTAGGACCCTGTCAGCAGAACTTCCTTCAGTGAGGTTGTAGAAACTTCTGTCTCCATTGTAGGGGATAGGTTGACCCTGTTCCTGACTCCATGTATTCAAGTTTGTGGCCCACATAGGTGTGGGTCCTTGAAATGCAGGATGGGGGTTCAGGTTCGGGTTTTGAGCAGCTGGGGTTAGGTTATTGACTTCAGGCTCCGAGTTAGAACTATCGGAAAAGCCCTCGGCATGGTGATCATCCAAAGGGATTGGGTGATTATCTTCTGGTTCTTCCTCTAGCCATCCAGCGTTGCCTTGGTTTGGGAAGTACGAATCGCCATGGTGAAATGCATCCATTTTAATCTACGCGAGAAAAGGGATATAAGGAATAGCTAAAATAGACGAACTAACTAAGATAATTATAGTAAGACTAAATACCCCTATGGTATTTCTTTATGGTTGTGTTGGTAAGGTTTTTTTTTGACTTGTTGCCACATCACAACCATTCTTGGGCATATGCTAATCACTCCTTGGACCAGCATAGTTGATCAGGCTATGCCATTCCCAAGACTGACTATATATCCCCAAGCTTACTTGTGATATTCAACAATCGTAATACTTTTGTTCTTGTCAATGTGACACTGGTTTTAGTATGAATGCAGGCACGTATAATTACTTAAATATTTTATTATTTATAAGTATAACTCTTAGACAAAGTGTTTTAATCCCAATGTATTTATAGTTAGGATATCTTTTATGGGTTGATATACGATATTCACTATAAACAATGCTCTGATACCAATCTATCACACCCCAAAACCACGAACGGCGAAAACGTTCAGGGGTGGAGGACATCATGTACAGTATCATAACAGTGTAAAGTAGTAAATAAGCAACAACATCATCCATTGCATTATAAGTAAAGTTTTAATACATGTGTGTTCTTTCATTGTAATAAGACACCAAAAATATATAATCAAAATAAAAGACGAGACTTGTCTGCTCCATCTTCTAAAAACCTGGCCACCATACCTGTCTACTGATGACCTGAGAATACAAGTTATTTGAAAGAGAGTATCAGCTTTAAAGCTGGTGAATTCATAAGTATTTAAGTGTCATTGTCTTGCTTTCAAAAGTTGTTATGAATGTCATGTAAAACCTTTAAGTAAGGTAGTTGATATAAGTATGAAAACCCGTAAGAAATACCTTATTTCCTACTAGTATGAAATGTAGTCTTCTACCAATACCCGAATGTTTTGTTACGACAATGTAGTCTTCTACCAAGACCCGAATGTTTTGTTATGATAATGTAGCCTTCTACCAAGATCCGAATGTTTTGTAAGGAAAATGATAGTTTTTCCTTCTTTTTGACTACTACAAACAGTAATTAGTCTGACTCGTCGTTTATGTGAATATATCACAAAATAAAGTAAATAGGAAAAATATAATCATGTAAGTGTTATCCCTGGATACCAGGACTAACACGCCATCGCAGTAAGCTATATGTATAACCTAATGAACCTCCGAAGATGGTCCAATTGTCCTCTGTAGCAGCAGCAGGTTGGAGGAAGGGTTAGTCCCGTAGCCGATTCCTGATATAAGTAGTAACCTAATGATCATCCGAAGATTTTCATCTCACCCTCTGTTGCAACAGCAGGATCGAGGAATGGTTAGTTCCGATATCCATCTATCAATTATAAGTGATAACCTTAGACATCCGTAGATGTTCATCACCCAGTGGTGCTAACAGCTAGGTTCCAGAATGGTTAGTCCCATCTAGACATCCCGTCGAACAGGGATAGGCAGGAAAATTTACACAGAAGGTACGAATAAATCTTCCCCATAACTCTAGGTACAAGTATCCAGGTAAGTGAATACAGGATAATGTATCTATGTAACAGTGTTCATGTATGGTATTCATGTAAGTGTGTACATGTATCAGGTAAGTAAATGTAAACATGTTCATGTATCAGGTAAGCATATGTATATGTACTCATGTATCAGATAATGTACTGGTGTAGACTCATGAATGAACTAACTCTTGTGTGATTCCTTGTAATAGGAATAATGTTTGATATCCTCAAATTATCCTTATGATAATCTACTGAAAGGTAATTGGTTGTTCAAGTAGGTTTATACACTCTTACTACTCAAGGGTGTGGGAAACTAAATGAAAGATGTAAACTATAACGTCAATACATATATAAGAATATAAGTGTATATGTATAGTTTAGTTCAAGAATGAAAAATGGTTTTGTAAGACATCTAAGGGTTTTGAACAAATATAAAAGTGACTTGATGTCGTCTTAATAAACATTTCAAAAGTAATACATTTGATAACAAAGTATTTTAAAGATAGAAAACCATTTCATGCATCACATTTTGTAGTAAGTGAAATCTGTTGAATGAAAACACAGTTAATAAATACATATAAATGATTTAATAACATGCTGTTTTCTACTTGCATTCCCCCCCCCCCCCCATTAAAGCATTTAAAATCATTTAAAACATTGATTAGGGGTATGAACTCACCTGAAGATGGTGGTTTGGATGACGATATCTTTTATGGGTTGATATACGATATTCACTATAAACAATGCTCTGATACCAATCTATCACACCCCAAAACCACGAACGGCGAAAACGTTCAGGGGTGGAGGACATCATGTACAGTATCATAACAGTGTAAAGTAGTAAATAAGCAACAACATCATCCATTGCATTATAAGTAAAGTTTTAATACATGTGTGTTCTTTCATTGTAATAAGACACCAAAAATATATAATCAAAATAAAAGACGAGACTTGTCTGCTCCATCTTCTAAAAACCTGGCCACCATACCTGTCTACTGATGACCTGAGAATACAAGTTATTTGAAAGAGAGTATCAGCTTTAAAGCTGGTGAATTCATAAGTATTTAAGTGTCATTGTCTTGCTTTCAAAAGTTGTTATGAATGTCATGTAAAACCTTTAAGTAAGGTAGTTGATATAAGTATGAAAACCCGTAAGAAATACCTTATTTCCTACTAGTATGAAATGTAGTCTTCTACCAATACCCGAATGTTTTGTTACGACAATGTAGTCTTCTACCAAGACCCGAATGTTTTGTTATGATAATGTAGCCTTCTACCAAGATCCGAATGTTTTGTAAGGAAAATGATAGTTTTTCCTTCTTTTTGACTACTACAAACAGTAATTAGTCTGACTCGTCGTTTATGTGAATATATCACAAAATAAAGTAAATAGGAAAAATATAATCATGTAAGTGTTATCCCTGGATACCAGGACTAACACGCCATCGCAGTAAGCTATATGTATAACCTAATGAACCTCCGAAGATGGTCCAATTGTCCTCTGTAGCAGCAGCAGGTTGGAGGAAGGGTTAGTCCCGTAGCCGATTCCTGATATAAGTAGTAACCTAATGATCATCCGAAGATTTTCATCTCACCCTCTGTTGCAACAGCAGGATCGAGGAATGGTTAGTTCCGATATCCATCTATCAATTATAAGTGATAACCTTAGACATCCGTAGATGTTCATCACCCAGTGGTGCTAACAGCTAGGTTCCAGAATGGTTAGTCCCATCTAGACATCCCGTCGAACAGGGATAGGCAGGAAAATTTACACAGAAGGTACGAATAAATCTTCCCCATAACTCTAGGTACAAGTATCCAGGTAAGTGAATACAGGATAATGTATCTATGTAACAGTGTTCATGTATGGTATTCATGTAAGTGTGTACATGTATCAGGTAAGTAAATGTAAACATGTTCATGTATCAGGTAAGCATATGTATATGTACTCATGTATCAGATAATGTACTGGTGTAGACTCATGAATGAACTAACTCTTGTGTGATTCCTTGTAATAGGAATAATGTTTGATATCCTCAAATTATCCTTATGATAATCTACTGAAAGGTAATTGGTTGTTCAAGTAGGTTTATACACTCTTACTACTCAAGGGTGTGGGAAACTAAATGAAAGATGTAAACTATAACGTCAATACATATATAAGAATATAAGTGTATATGTATAGTTTAGTTCAAGAATGAAAAATGGTTTTGTAAGACATCTAAGGGTTTTGAACAAATATAAAAGTGACTTGATGTCGTCTTAATAAACATTTCAAAAGTAATACATTTGATAACAAAGTATTTTAAAGATAGAAAACCATTTCATGCATCACATTTTGTAGTAAGTGAAATCTGTTGAATGAAAACACAGTTAATAAATACATATAAATGATTTAATAACATGCTGTTTTCTACTTGCATTCCCCCCCCCCCCCCCCATTAAAGCATTTAAAATCATTTAAAACATTGATTAGGGGTATGAACTCACCTGAAGATGGTGGTTTGGATGAACTGAACGATGTAGGATTGTTAGGTGTCAAGTGAAGACTTGTTCACACTCAATGATCCTAGTTAACATATAATCACACATATATGTATTCAGTTAGACTTTAAACCACTAATTGATAAAGTTAAGACATCCTAAGGTATGTAAAACAGCTTATATAAGTGCTACAAGCCATAAGGATTGCATCTAAGTGCTAAAGGACCTTGCTATGGTGCTTGGGGTTCAAGGGTAAACTTCCTTGGAGTTTACGGTCTAAAGGACTTTACCCTAGGAGTTTATGGCAGTAAGCTCTAGATTTTACAGTCTAAACTCTAGTCTTAAGGTCCAAGTGTTGTTTCGTGGTTTAGCAAGCCTTTTGAAGCAATTCTACTAAGTGGTTTAGCCTTTGGAATGGACTAGGGCCACAAAACACCCTCTTTGAGGAGTTTATGGTCTAAGGGAATTTTCCTTTGGGTTTACTACTGTAAAACCTTATGGAGAAGTGTATTGACATGTTTTTAAGTCCCTAACACAAGTAGGTAAATGTATGTGCTAGTTTCTAAGCCTAAGGAAGGAAAAATGACAAACTTATACATACTTTAGGGTGTTTACGGTTTGGGAGATCCCCAAACCGTAAACACCTATATTTGTTGGTTTTAGATGTTTTTCAAGGCTTAGACACATCCAAGGAAGGTTTAATCAATTCAAGGAATGCTTAAACATCAAACTAGGGCTTAGATAAAGACTTAGGCACACTTTGGTGCACTTTATGGTGTTTACGGCCCAAGCATCTCCTTGGACCATGAACACCTCAAGCCTTGTGTTCTTGAAACATTTTCTTGGTGCTAACTGGTAATACTATCTCAATAAGACTCAAGGAGTGATGTACTTACAATAAGGAAGCTTGAAGTATGCTAAAAGTCCAAGAACACTTAGTGTGTGTTCTTGGTGTTTTTGGAAATCTAATCAAAAACACAAATGTAAATGGATGAATAGATGCACAAACACTAGATTAAGTGTTTAATCAACTTGAAATGGATAGAACACTTACAACTTGGAAGATCTTAAATTGATTCAAGTTTGCTACTTGAGAGTGTTTCTTGAGTTTACTCTTTTGGGAGTTTACTCTTTTGGATAAAATGGGGAGTAAACTCCTTTTAACTAGACTTAAGGAGTAAACTCATGGATAAGCATGAGTTTTCGGATTTTGGTATGATTTTTCGACTCAAACTAAATAGTTTAGCCGAGGGTTTCTAAGACATGCGTGTTTGCGGTTTTTAAATTTCAAAACCCAAGACGGTCCTTTCTTACACCCGTTCGTTTAAAGAATAATATTAAAATAATCAAACGAACTCCAAATTTGTTAAAATAAGTAATAATGACATTAACTTATAATAAGAAGTTATTTACTTCTAGGGTTTGACCGAATGAAAAATTTCGGGTTGTCACAATAATTTTCATGGATAACCACTAGACAAACATGAGGTGGCATTTAATTAGTAAATTAATTACTCTTTTTTTATACATGTGGGCCGAGAATGAGAGGAACAAGGAAATAGAAGGAAAAGTTTGGGCCTTTATTGAACATTTTCGAGATTATAGGCCCAACATGAAGGTTCTCAGCCCATTGGGTCCTTCTTATGGGTTCATGGCCCAAAGGTGGTGAAGAGATGGGGTTTACATCCCAATTACAATGAAAAGATGGGTTTACAGCCCATCATGACACATGATAACAATTGAGCTATTTTAGGCCCAACATGGCCCAATTGCCATGGTTTGACGAATGTGGGTCCAATTAGAGCCCAAAATCATCAAATGAGAGGTTTACAGCCCATTAGGCTCAATAAGGGGATTCGAGTTCATACTAAGTTTGAACCGGGTTATTAGGGTTTCAAGCCCATAGTTGAGTATATGAGATGTATTTAAGTTAGGTTTTGGAATTCACTCAAGAGTTTTGATTCAACTATATGGTTTTTATTAAGAATAGAATATGATATCCACTTAGATTACAAGTCTTACAAGAGTTGATGTTTACATGAAAACAAAATTTCCTAGCTAAAAATGCTAGTTGTGAAATCATCCCCCCGTTAGAGGGAATTTCGTCTCGAAATTCTTCTGAAAGGTAGGATCATGAACGAGAAAATAAGTGAGGGTACTTCTACTTCATCTGGTCCTTGCGTTCCCATGTGAATTCTGATCCATGTTTAGCATTCCATTAAAGCTTCACAATTGGAATACGACTCTGCTTCGTACGCTTCACTTCCTTGTCCATAATCTCGACCGGTTCCTCGACGAATAGGAGATTCTCGTTTATTTAGATCTCTTCCAATGTAATGACAAGGGTTTCATCCGTTAAGCACTTTTTCAAATTCGAGACATGGAACACGGGGTGTACATTGTTGAGCTCCGCAGGTAGCTGCAGCTTATATGCCACCGAACGAACTCGAGCTAGAATCTCAAACAGCCTGATGTATCGCGGATTTAGTTTTCTCCATTTCCTAAAATGGATCATCCCTTTCCTAGGAGAGACCTTTAATAGCACCCAATATCCGACTTGGAATTCTAGAGGCTTTCGTCGTTTGTCAGCATAACACTTTTGTCGGTCCCGTGATGCCTGGAATCGAGCTTTGATATGGATTATCATCTCTGTCGTTTCTCGAATGATTTATGGCCCTGTGAGAGTGTTGCTTGGTGATTGCCCTTTTCCCAGCTGGGTGTCACCCATCTCAGCCCAGCAGAGAGGCGATCTGCATTTACGACCATATAAATTCTCAAAAGAAGCAACCCTTATACTCATGTGATAATTGTAGTTGTATGAGAATTAAATCAAAGGTAAGTGGGTATCCCAGGACTTGCCAAAAATGATCACACAGGCTCAGAGCATGTCTTCGAGTGTTTCGATGGTTCGCTTGCTCTGGCCATCAGTTTGAGGGTGGTAAGCAGTGCTCATGTCTAGTTGTGTTCCCATTGCCTTCTGGAGCGACTGCCAAAATCGTGAAGTAAATATATTATCCCGATCCGAAATAATAGACATTAGCACCCCATGAAGTCTCACGATCTCTTTTATATAGATCCATGTTGATCTTTTCATCTTGTACGATTCTTTTATTGGCAGGAAATGGGTGGATTTGGTTAATCTATTGAAAATCACCCATATAGCATCCAATCTGTCTGCTGTCTTAGGTAATTTGGTTATGAAGTCCATAGTAATTTTTTCCCATTTCTACTCGGGTATTACTAGCTATTGTAATAATCCCGAGGGCTTCTGATACTCCACTTTCACTTTGGCGCAAGTGATACACTTTCCCACGTAAGTGGTGATCTCTGCCTTCATATTTAGCCACCAATAATGTTGTTTAATATCCAAGTATATCTTATATGAACCTGGATGGACGGAACATCACGTTCTATGAGCCTTATTCATGACTATCTCTCTGAATCCCTTAAATTTAGGGACCCAGATCCTATTCATGAAGTAGTAAGTTCCGTCCTCCTTGGCTTCAAGGTTTTTATCCATCCCATGTAGCGTCTCATTTGGGGCGTTCTCCAACTTCAATGTCTCTGATTGGGCTCCCTTGATTTGTGAGGTTAGGTGGGATTGGATGGTTATCGATAATGTCTTCACCCGGCGATCTGAGTATTCTTTCCTGCTCAGGGCATCGGCTACCACGTTAGCTTTGCCTGGGTGGTATTTGATCTCGCATTCATAGTCATTTAGCATCTCGACCCACCTTTGTTTCCTCATGTTCAGCTCCTTTTGGTTCAGAATGTGTTAGAGGATCTTGTGATCCGTGAAGATGGTGCACTTCGTACCGTAGAAGTAGTGCCTCCAAATCTTTAGGTCGAAGAACACAGCTCCTAGCTCGATATCATGAGTGGTGTAATTTACTTCATGTGTCTTCAATTGTCTGGATACGTAAGCTATCACCTTTCCACGTTGCATGAGGACACAGCCTAACCCTTGGTTTGAAGCATCGTAGTATACTACGAAATCCTCAGTTCCCTCTGGTAAGGATAGCACTAGTGCACTACATAAAGCTTGCTTCAAGGTTTAGAAGGCAGCCTCTTTCTTTTCCATCAAACTGAAAGATACACCTTTTGTGTCAAGGCGGCGAGGGGCTTGGCTATCTTGGAAAAGTTATGGATAAATCTTCAGTAGTAGCCTGCGAGACCCATGAATTGTCGAATTTCTATTTGTGTCTTCGGAATTCCCCAGCCTTCAATGGCCTTGATCTTGGAAGGATCTACGTGAATTCCTTTCTCACTAACTACATGACCTAAGAAGTTTACATTGCGAATCCAGAACCTGCATTTGGAGAGTTTTGCATATAATATTTCAGCTCTTAGAGTTTCCAAGATTTGACGGAGATGTTGTCTGTGCTCCTCTTCGCTTCGAGAGTATATGAGAATATCATCAATGAAGACGGTCACAAAATTATCAAGGAATGGGTGCCAGAATCGATTCATGAGGCCCATAAAAGCTGCAGGGGTATTTGTTAGACCAAAGGGCATCACAACAAATTCATAATGACCGTATCAAGTTCGGAAAGTAGTTTTTGGAATGTCCTCTTCTCGGACTCGAAGTTAGTGATAACTGGATCTTAGATCTATTTTGGAGAAGTAACTAGCTCCTTGAAGCTGGTCAAATAGATCATCAATATGAGGGAGTGGGTATCGGTTTTTGACAGTGAGCTTATTCAATTCCCTATAATCGATGCACATCCTGAAGGATCCGTCCTTCTTCTTGACAAACAAGACTGGAGCTCCCCAGGGTGAGAAGCTTGGTCTGATGAATCCTTTTCTCAACAATTCGCTTAGTTAACTGGATAACTCATGCATTTCAACGGGAGCTAACCTGTAGGGTGATTTGGCAATTGAGGTGGCTCCTGGTATGAGGTCGATTCGAAATTCAACCTGTCTTTATGGGGGTATTCCAGGAAGGTCTTCAGGAAATACACTCGGGATGTCGCATGCCACTGGGATGTATTCAATGTTTACTTCTTCTTTGGCTTTATCCACAACATAACCAAGTAATGCATAGTTTTTCTTGTGCAGACACTTCTATTCTTTGATGCACGAGATAAGGTGAAGATTAGAGACAGGTTTATCACCATAATATCAGCATGGTGGGGGCTTAACCAATCCATGTCGATTATCACATCAAACCTCCTAATATTTACAGGCATCAAATCTATTTGAAATGAATGGTTGTTTAGTGTTAAGGTGCACCCTAGGTAAACATCTTTGGTTGATTCGGTTTTCCCATTAGCCATCTCCACCATGAAGGCTTCGTTTAGCTTCTAGGGTTGTTGATTTAGTAAGTGTTTGAATTGTTACTAACGAAGCTCCGCTCGGCTCCGCTATTGAATAAAATGCATGTGTAAATGTTGTTAATTCGGAACGTACCAATAACAACTGTCGGGTCTTGAACTGCTTCACCTTGACCCAACGTCAATACCCTTCCTGATCCTCCTGCCCCTTGGTTGTTGGTCTTGGGACAATTGCGTCTGAAATGGCCAGTTTCTCCACACCCATAACAAGGGTGACTAGCCCCATCATCATTGTTGTTGTTATTATTGTTGAGGTTGTTGTTGTTGTTGTTCGGCTGTTGGTTCTGTTGGGGCTATGATCTGCAGTATCAGGCAGTATGGCCCTTGCGGTTGCAATTTGTACAATGCATCTCCATGCACTCTCCATGGTGGTGAAATCTGCGTTTATTACACTTAGGCAGGGTTACCATGTATTTCCTGGTAGTAGTTGGTGTAGATGAGGCTAGAGCATGTGGTGCTTAGGCAACCTAGACAGTAGCAGCGTGGACTGCTACTGTTTGTTGCTTCTATGACTCTTAGGTTTCCCGCCCATTTCGCTTGTTGTTCTTGACTTTCTTGTTATCACCTTCCTTTTTCACTTTAGTTTCCCCAACTTTGGCACCCTTCTTGTTTCCATGGTCGTATAGCTTATTGGCTAGTCGTTTAGCACTATCATATGTTTCTGGGTTGGCTGCGATTACATTTCCTTGAATTGGAGCGGTCAGTCCCCAAATGAATCTTTCAATCTTCTTTACTTTAGACATGATCATCCCTGGACACGAGAGTGAAAACTCATTAAACCTCGAGATGTAAGCATCAATGTCGTAGTTTTAGATTGTGAGATTCCACAATTCCTGCTCCATCTTCTAGATTTCTCCTCTTCGACAATATTATGTCATCAACATTTCTTTCAACTCCTCCCATGGCATAGCATTCGCCACTGGGAGTGTCATGGCTTCTACGTGACCATTCCACCAAGAAAGAGCTTGATCGATGAATGTGCAAGCTGTAAAATTCACCTTGCACTCCTCGGGGCATCCGCAAATATCGAATACTGATTCAACTTTTTCTATCCACCTCTTTGGAGTTATTATGCCTCCTGTCCCATTGAAGGCTCAAGGCTTGGCGTTTGTGAAATCCGTGTAGGTATAGACCTTTGTAGGTCCTTGGTTCATCCCCTGATATGAACTTCTGGTTCCTTGCCCATTACCTCCTCCGTTATTTCCGTTGTGAATCTGTGTCAGTGATGCGGCGAACGCAGCTGACACCGCCGCTTGGAACGCATCCGAGTTTATCTCCGGTGGTGTTGGTGTTGTGTTGTTTCTGCGATTCGGTTTCTGAGGAATCTTTTGTCATGGAACAGAAAGATGTTGAGTATCCAGTGCATTCTAGTTTCACGATTCCTTAATTATAGAACAGTGTCGGTGATTCGGTTGTGTGTAAGTAAGTGAGTCCATACAATCAACATGTAATAAAGGTAATAGAACACATAACAGATTACAACATCATGAGAAAATATATAGCCGTTTTCATTAATGATAATCTTTTAAGTACATGAAAATTTGCATATATAAGGCATACAATACACGAAGGAAAATAAAATATGACAGCGTAACGACTCCATGAGTAGTGTAATCACTTAATCATGTAGTCGATAGTACATAGAGTAGTACATAAAAGAAAATCATAACGGTAGTGGTAGTAGATGGAACTGATCCTAGTAGCGGCGGGGAAGGTCTAGCAGTGCTGACGACGAGGTAGATGCACCCTGGAGTCTGGCTAAGTGATGCTCAGTAGCCCGAAGTTGGGATTCCAATGTTGTCTGTCGCGCCTGGTAGTCCCTGACTACCTCATGTGTCATCCTCTCCACGCGCTTCCAATGCTGTCTGTCGGCCCTTCTGCAGGTTCTTCTTCCTCGGGTACTTCTTCCGGTTGTTCCTCTGGCTCTTCCTCTGACTCCAACCACCCACCATTCTCCTGGTTGGGGAAGTAAGGATCTCCTGGATGATGGAATCGAGCCATAATGTCTACACGAGGGGTGAGAAATGTGTAAGGGAATTATGTAGATAGCTTTCCAAAATACTCATATAGTATTTTAAGTGTTTAGGTTTGATTTCCTTAGAGCCTTTTGGATATGAGCTAAGTTTCTAGATTCAATTTCCAACATGATCACTCCCAGCCACATGTTGGTCATATTTTGAATAAATATAGTTGATCAGGCTATATTTATCCCCAATACGACTACATAACTATCCGGGTTTAACCACAATGTTCAATTTCCTCCATAGACTTTTAGGGTTATAGTATCAATGCACATCTAGGTTTTATTTTATTCAGAGTGTTTTAGTCCCATTGTATTTATAGTTGCATATCTTGTATGATTAGATATGTCAGCTCACTATAAACAATGCTCTGATACCAATCTGTCACACCCCCGCACCAGATGGCGGAAACGTCTGGGGGCTTGGGTGACTTCATTCTTGTAGTATCATCACAGAGTATATAATTGAAACAGAACATCATCATCATCACACATAGAATATTAAAATTGTCATTGTTTACATCGAATATTGTATTTCAATATTGCATGCCAAAATAGTCAAAGTATGATGAAACAAAATATAACAAAATATCCATGATTTCTTTCTGCTCAACGGTTTCCTGAGAATACAAGTTGTCAACATAAAAATGTTGGTGAGTTCATAAGCATGTTTGAGAAAATGGTTTCTATTACTTTGTAAACATCAGAAAATCTGATATTTTCTGAAAAACAGTTTGATATGTTTGTGTCCGATCTTGTATTAATGCATGTGTGTTAATGTTTTCTAGAATGTAAAGAGACTATGAAGAGAATGAAAAAGAGAATATAAAGAGAATGACCCCAGACAACCCGATGTTGTCTACAAATGATAATGTTGGTATCTCAACCCCCGAGGTTGAGTACCAGCGCAAGTATGTTACAGTGTTATCCAAAAAGAAAAAAAAATGGTTTCCCGAAATTTTATAACGTTAATTCCTCTAAGTGAGTCGTTATAACCATATTAGATAATGACAATTTCGCCTGTCTTGGCGTTTTCGGACGCCGACGGAACAAGGTAAGGTTTTTGTCACCCTAGACTAGCCTAGTCTAACTGTAGCGAACAGTTCAAGTGTGCGGTGTCACTCCGGTATAGATCAATACACAAACTCCCGCTCTCCCTCCAGGAGACTCTGGTTATAACTACAGACTACGATTGTACACTCAATAGGTGTCAACCAACACATCACACTAGATCCTTAATCGAATTTACGCAAAAAGAACATATAAGGTATATTCCAGGACCAAAAAACATGTAAGTGGACAACTAACGCCCACTAAGCATGTAAATTATTTCCAGACTAAAAGGAATGAATATATATATATATATATATATATATATATATATATATATATATATATATATATATATATAGATATATCCCGGGCCCAATATACATGTAAAAGGACAACTAAGGCCCATTTAACATGTATATTATTTCCAGACCCAAATAGCATATAAGCAGTATCCCAGACCCAATAAACATGTAAGTAGACTACTAAGGCCCACTAAGCATGTAAATTAATTTAGGCTCAATAAAGATAAGAATGACGTAATTTATCCGTTGTTTGTTACGTTGGTTGTATAAGCTTCGTTGGTTATCAAATCGACATGAAAAGCCCTTTTTTTTAAAAAAATACATTTTTGGTTCTAAAACCGAAAATTTACAATTAGGGCATATTTTTGGTTAAAATAACATTGTAGGCCCCTTTAAAGGACAAAACTTACGTTTAAGGCTAGTTTTAGTAAAAATAAAATTTTTAACTCCCTTTTGTCAAAAATATCATCTTTGACTTGATTTTTATGAAAATGTTCTTTCTTGGCCCATTTATAAAAAAAATTATCCTTTTGGTCCAAGTTCTAACAAATTCATATTTTTAGCTTTTCATAGCAAAAATTTACATTTTGGCACAAGTATGTTGAAATTGAAACTTAAGCCCCAAAAAGCCCCAAAAGTTACAATTTTGGCCTAAGGCCGTGAGAAGCCCAATTGTGAAAAATTTTACATTTTTAGTTCTTGTAGGGTCCCAAATGCCATAAATATCCATATTTAGCAAAAATAATCCTTTTTGAACCCCTAAAACCGTTAGTTACATAAAAATACCCTATTTTTGGTTATTTTGTCACTTTGGCCCTCTTATGCAATTTTCTTAGTTTTAAATAACTTTGATGTATTTTAAAACCTCTTCTTGTATAATAAGTTGAATTGAGTGTTATGTTCTACAAATAGCATCATATTTTATTAGATCTTCAAGTTGATGGAGTTTATAACACATAATCACACATATATCATGAAAAACACACAAAATCATGCATACACACATAGATCTACACAAAACAAGTTGTATTCTCCCCCAAAACATAGTAAAAACTCACGAGATCTATGAAGTTCTAAGAGCATGGATCATGAAATGAAGTGTTAAGAAGAGATTTATAGAGTAACTTGAATCAAAAGTTATAGAGTTTCACACTAACTTAACAAGGATATATGAGCTTGATGGAGAGTCTTTGATGCACCCTTAAAACTCACGAGAATTGGAGGATGAAAGAGAGGATTTCTTATGCTAGAGAGTGTTTGAAGTAACTAGAATTGAGAGTGAAGATGGTGGTGGGCGACCCTTGGCCGAGAATAAGAATAAGAGGGGGGAGAGGAGTGAAATGAGATGTGATGGTTGCATGGATAAATGAGATTACATAGATATTTGTGTGATAATTTGCATGGATAACCAATAGACAGACATGATGTGGCACTTAATTAGTAAATTAATTACTCTTTTTTTATACATGTGGGTCGAGAATGAGGGGGGGAAAGGAAAGAGAAGGAAAAGTTTGGGCCTTTATTGGACATTTTCGAGATTATAGGCCCAACATGAAGGTTATCGGCCCATTGGGACCTTCTTATGGGTTCACGGCCCAAAGGCGGTGACGGGATGGGGTTTACAGGCTAATTACAATGAAAAGATCGGTTTATGGCTCATCACGGTTCAATAAAGTGGTTCACGGCCCATCATGACCCATGATAACAAAGTGAGTTGTTTTAGGTCCAACATGGCCCGATTGCTATGGTTTGACGAATGTAGATCTAATTAGAGCCCAAAATCATCAAGTGAGATGTTTACTGGCCCATTAGGCCCAATAAGGGGATCCTGGTTCATACTAAGTTTGAACCGGGTTATTAGGGTTTCAAGCCCATAGTTGAGTATATGAGATGTATTTAAGTTAGGTTTCGGACTTCACTCAGGATTTTTGATTCAACTGGATGTTTTTGATTGAGCATAGAATATGATATCCACTTATATTACAAGTGTTACAAGAGTTGATGTTTACATGAAAACAAAATTTCCTAGCTAAAAATGCTAGTTGTGATAGTTAACCACACTCATGCAGGTATTTATACTATTCTATCTAAAAACCCATCACGCTAACTCTTGGGGTCCTTGATACAGGTTATGGATTTCATATTTTCTCTGATATGCAATGCCTAAAAAGAAGTAAGTATGTGGAGCCCGGGAATATAAACTTGATCATGGGGAACAGGAAAGTTTCACACGTCACCAAGATTGGAGTTTATTCTTTATTGCTTAGTAGTATGTTAGAATTGGAATGAATAAGTGTTGTTACTTATCTGATACGGCAAGAAATATTATTTCCTTTCATGGTTTGTATAAACAAGGTTTTAGTTTTTCATTTGATAATGAAATTGGTGTTATTAATGCTTTTTATAATGGTGTATTTATTTTAAAGCAATGCCTTGTAATGGTGTATACGAAACTATGATGGTTGTAGACAACTTAGGAAATAATGTGTTACATATTAATTCTTCCAATAGTTTGGATAAGGCATCCTTGTGGCATTGTTGTCTTGGACATGTCAAAAAGAAGCGCATAGGCCAACTCCAAAAGGCTGGAGTTTTGGAATCATTCGACTTAAAGTCGGATGACACTTGCAAATCTTGTTTGCTTGGAAAAATGATTAAGTCACCCTTCACTAGTACTTGTGAGAGGGGTGAGAGTTTGTTGAATCTCATACACACCAATGTGTATGGGCCCTTTAGAAGCACCACAAGGGATGCTAACCACTTCTATTTGACTTTTACTGATGATTACAGTAGATATGGCTATGTCTACTTAATCAAGCATAAGTCAAAAACCTTTGAAAAGTTCAAAGAGTTTAAACAAGAAGTGGAGAATCAACTGGGCAGGAAGATAAAGATTCTCTGATTCGATAGGGTGGTGAGTATCTTAGTATCAAGTTCGTTGACTATCTTAAGGAATGTGGAATTGTTTCACAGTTGACGCCACCAAGGATGCCACAACTTAATGGTGTGGCTGAGAGGCACAATCGAACCTTGTTGGACATGGTTCGTTCCATGATGAGTCGAGCTTCGTTACCTATCTCATTTTGGGGGTATGCCTTAGAGACTTCTGCCCTTCTCCTTAATCTACTCCCAACTAAGACGGTTGCCAAAACACCTCACGAGATGTGGAAAGGGAAAGTTCCCTCATTAGCACACATCAAGGTTTGGGGTTGCGAGGCTTTCGTGAGACGTGAGACTCACAATAAGCTCGAACCTCGCATTAAGAGTTGTATTTTCATCGGCTACCCGCAAAAGTCCTTTGGATATCTCTTCTACAGACCCGAGTGACAATGTTGTCTTCGTTGCGAGGAGAGCAGACTTTCATGAGAGAGCTGATATGCCAAGGGTACAGTGGGAGGCAAATTTAACTTGAAGAGCTTTAAGAGTCAAGTGGTGAAGCAGCCTCAAACACTAGCGATCCACCTGAGGAGGAAACTTTTGTTGAGCCGATTGATGAGTCCGTACCTCTAAAGCATTCCATTAGAGTTAGAGTTCCACCTGAGTTTTATGGTTTCCATATTAATGTAGAAGGTGATACATTAATCAGTGATAGCACATTGGTAAATTTGGATGAACCTAACAACTATAAGGAAGCCATAGCAGGCCCCGAGTCTGCTAAATAGAAAGAGGCTATGGACAACGATATATGGTCCATATATGACAATCAAGTTTGGAACTTGGTTGACAATGTACCAGATCGAAAGACAATCGGGTGCAAATGGATGTTGAAGAAGAAGACTGACATGGATGGGAAGGTAGACACATATAAGGCATAAATAGTTGTGAAGGGATTTACTCAAACTTCGGGAGTTAACTATGATGAGACCTTCTCGCCATTTGCGAATATTAAGTCTATTAGGGTTATGTTAGCCATAGCTTCATTACATGATTGTGAAATATGGCAAATGGATTTCAAAATCGCTTTCCTTAATGGGAAGTTGGTTGAGGATGTTTACATGAGTCATCCAGAGGGTTTTGTCAATGAAAAGTACCCTAATAGAGTATGTAAGCTTGAGAAATCCATTTATGGATTAAAACAAGCATCTCGCAAATGGAATCTTTGTTTCAATGAGAAAGTCAAAGAGTTTGGATTTCCGAGAAGCGAGGATGAGTCCTGTGTATATTTCAAGGCTAGTGGGAGTATAGTCAGCTTTCTGGTGTTGTATGTGGATGACATACCTCTCATAGGAAATGACATCCCAACCTTGCAGGAGGTTAAGTCCTAGCTTGGGAAGTGTTTCACTATGAAGGACCTTGGAGAAGCTGCCTATATTCTTAGGATAAGGATATTGAGAGACAGGAGTAAGAAACTAATTGGACATAGTCAAAGTACCTACATGGAAAAGGTGTTGAAAAGGTTCAACATGATGGATTCCAAGAAAGTTGATTTACCAATCCAGAGCAATGCCAAACTGAGTAAGACTCTAAGTCTGAGTATAGAGTCTGAGATAGTTGAGATGAGTCGAATACCATATGCTTCTGCTGTTGTCTTGATCATGTATGCTATGACTTGTACTCGCCCTGATGTGGCCTTTGCTTTGAGCATGGTCAACAGATATCAATGGAATCCTGGTAAGGCTCACTGGACTGAAGTAAAGAACATTCTCAAGTACCTGCGGAGGACTAAGGATTGGGTCCTTACCCTCAGTGGGAGTGATGACTTAAGAGTAGTGGGGTATAGTGACGCCAGCTTTCAGACCGACGGAGATAATTTATGCTCTCATTCGGGTTGGGTATTTACCTTGAATGGAGGAGCAAACACTTGGAAAAGTTCCAAGCAAGAGACTGTAGCTGATTCAACATGAGAATCAAAGTACATAGCAGTAAGCGAAACGGAGGAGGTGGCGATATAGTTGAAGAAATTCATCATAGACCTTGGACTTATACCATCTATAAAGGAGCCTATGGAGATTTTCTATGACAGCAAGAGTGCAGTTGCCTTAGCCAAGGAGCCAAGGGATCATGGAAGATCCAGGCACATCGATAGAAAATATCACTTCATAAGACATCGGATAGAAGAATGGCTCATTCTAGCTAAGAGGGTATTGTCAGAGGAGAACCCAGGAGATCCCCTCACGAAGGGATTGAGTAGGGATAAACACTTAAAGCATACAAGGTGCATCAGGCTGAAGGACGATATTAGTTTTAATGATTAGATAACTATTTAGAAACTTGTAACAGTTGAAATGTAATTGACATTTGAAGATTAAATAAAAGGTGTTTTTTATTTATAAGTAATGTTACTATCTTATGTCAATCATTTACTATTGTTTCATTTTTGCATGTTCTGACTTCCAAAATAATTTTATTATTCAAACTGTCCACAATCAATCATAATTTGGAAGTAGGTATTGAGGCAAGACTGTCATGAATCTAGCCTGTAATGTCTGAATTGTTTAAACATAGCAAAGGATTGCTACAACATTCATGAGTGCTCATAAGGTCTGAGTATTTGATTAAACCCATGCTCACTTGTATCACTTCATGGAATTTATCATGAGTGATCGTGAAATGATAATATCATATAAGTCTTCAAACCAAGAGATATGAGTGTTTGACTATGAGTTGATTGAACATTGATAGTGTGAAACCGCACCAGTAACTTAATGCTATAAAACGTGTTATTGTGTACAATTTAACGAGTAGTTAGTACAAGCATATAAGTCGAAGTTTATTTGTTCCTTTTAGTCCTTGGAGGATTAAAAGCGATATCTTGGGCCCCTCGATGATTTTGTTTTGATTTATGTGTCGGGCCCGGTCAGAACTCAATTGATGTGTTCGATTAAGTTCTATGTCACACAAATCGGAAACCAGGAAACAAATGTTGGACAATAAGAATGATTATGTTCCATGTATTTTTCTGGGTGATATCTTGAGAACAAAGGATTATATGATCCCTTATCTAAATGGCGTGTCACAGTTCGACAAAGGCTTTTAAGAGCTACGATTCCTAGTCGGTTCCTCAAGTCGTACTTACAACTATAGTTATTAGAATTATCCAAGTGGGAGACTGTTGGATAAGGTGTCTAAGTCTATAACTATATTTGGTATGTACTTGCCCAGAAAGTAGCATGGTCCATTTGGGTTGCATTTCACCGGAACAATTTGTAAGGGTGGACTTTTGAGAAGTGGTTATATATGATTTATTAATATATTATAAGTTCTAATATATTAATATGAAATCACATTATTTAATTAGTATTGATCAAGAATTAATTTAGAATTAATTTAGTGATCAAAAGAGACTAATTAAATCTAAGGGGGTTGATTTGGTAAATCAATGATTCTTATAGTGTAGGCCTATGGTTATTTAGGATGGGTTAAACCAATATGGTAGTCCATGGATAGTCTGTGAAGGTTTAACCCATGGATCCTAAGTAAGATGAAAGTTCATGCACATTAGGATTTACATGGGTGTAACCCTAATCCTTTCCACACTATAAAAGGAGTCCCTTAGCTCATGAAATCGGCCACTAGTGATCTTTGGAAGAGCATAGCTGATTTTTGTGTGCTAGTTATTCTCTCTCAAATCCTCCATTGTTGGTGGGGTTTTGTGAAGCATTTGAGGCATTAAATTTGGGGTGCTAGACTCTTAAAGGTCCAAGGTATCAACCTACAAGAGGTATGTCATTTAACTATTTTTTGTTATACAAGTACCCATGGTTTGTATGCTAGTTAGGATAATGCTTTGGAAAATCAAATTGCATGTATAATTAGAGAAAACATAGATCCAAAGCATTTAGGGTTGTATATGCACCTTAAGGTTGTTAAAGTGCTCAAAACCCATCAAACATAAACAACTAGATAAGCACAAAGCTTATTGAGTACCACCAAAATACCGCACACAATAGAACATATACAAGAATGGATATTGGGTCTATAGTGATTGGACTAGATTACTACAGGTATGTTGGCCTGCCATCACAACCCAACCGCTTTCTCGAGCCTCCGTGCCTACGAATTATAGTCGGCCCGCACATGGTATCTTGGCTAACTACAGACAACAAAACTATCTCAACCTAACCCGCCACCATATGTTGACATATAAACAAACAAGAAATCAAGTAGGAACATAAGCACAAGAAACTATGAATCTACCTGTCAAACATTTCACTACTGCCTACTAGGCCACTGACAGCACAATGCTCCACTACCGGCAAACCACCAAGGAATGCATAACCATACGTAACCAAAGGTGAGATAACCACCCATACAGATGATCCTACTCTAGAGCCATAACCAAACAAGGAACATGCAAAAAATCCTATATCAAGAGTTCTCATGCTATCCTACATGACTACCTACAACATATATGGTACTCCTTTAGAAGATACAAGGATATATATATATATATATATATATATATATATAT
This sequence comes from Lactuca saligna, assembly GCF_052625555.1. NCBI lineage: Eukaryota > Viridiplantae > Streptophyta > Magnoliopsida > Asterales > Asteraceae > Lactuca > Lactuca saligna. The sequence continues at coordinate 88,146,637 of NC_136424.1, read as the reverse complement.
ATATATATATATATATATATATATATATATAACAAATCACTACTACACAACAACATCCTATACACGAGGATACATAACAATAATCCAGTGAGTAAGTATTAGTGCCTTCGACCCATAAGTACATTGAGGAAAACTTACCTGAATCAGAAAGCTCAAGGATACCACAACACGCTCACTTTTCGCACTGATTTCTCTCGTGAATCCACTAGCGCCAAAACCAGGTAGAACCTTAATCAACAACCCAAAAATCTCAAGTTTGACCCAAAGTCAAACTTGGTTAAAAAGTCAACAGACAACAAAAATCAAAGTCAACTTCAGCGGGATTACACCATACGTAATCAATCTATGCCTTGCGTATTGGTACGCCATGCATACTCAGAGTATGCCCTGCATACCATGCTGTTAAGTCATTTCAATTTTTAGCTCTTAACCCATAAAGACCAACCATCTATTGCTTAGATCTAGTCCTAATAAATGTCTATAGTGATAAAGTTCCTAACTTTATGCCTTTGCATGTCTTAAAATAGAGCAATACCAAACCCTATGTCCAAAACACACCCTAATGCCTGAATACTCATGCATGGAAGGATGGGAGTGACCAAGGTCCCATATTTATCACTCTACAAGGTCAAAAATGCTAGAAAATGCAACTCATTAGGTCTGGAGTATCTCATACTCACGAGATCCAATATTAAGGGACAAGAAGCCCATAAAAGCCATAACAAGCTAGATCTATATAATGAATCATCAAGGTTCAAGCTTTATACCACATTGAGGATGTTGAAGAAGAGTAGAGTCTGGATCTACAAGTTGTGGACTTCTCAAGCACACCTTCAATGACCCCCTTCTTGACAAAATACACAAGGAAACCCTCAAATGCTTCAAAATCCTCACAAGATGGCAAGGGTTATAAGTTAGAGGCTCTAGAGCGTGGAGGTTGATGATAAGAAGGACCTAAGTGGGTTAGAAGTCCTTTAATAGGGCTCAAAACCATCAAAATTAGTGTTTCACTCCGTGTAGTTACACCCTACGTGAAATAAGCTACACAATGTGTAGCTCACTAAAAGTGCGTTCACCTTCAGCTACTACGCCATGCGTACCTAGTGTACGCCCTACATAGGGCACAACTCTATTTTTCAGCTCAACTTCAAACAATCATAACTTCTTCGTTTCAACTCCATTTGCATTGTTCTTGATATGTATAGAAAGATATTGAAGAGCCCCACAATCCTATCTAGTTACTTTTGCATATCACATACCGAACTAAAACCATAACCCACACAAGCAGCCCAATCTATAATTTTTCCCTTTGTACCATTCGGTTCCAGCACACAAATCAAGGGATTAGATCTCATAACCAACATTATCAATCCTTAAACAAGGTCTAATTTTTCCTTCTAAAAGCCCAAAACCTTTTCATGATTGAATTTCGGTCTACATCCCTGAATTAAGAAACTACTCGAAATCGGTGTTACATCAATTTATACAAAGGTGATCATTTTTGGTTTCATTTTTTATTTTAAAAGTGTAGTATATTAAGTACTTACTAGTTTTGCATTTGTATGTGCTACATAGATATAACCATACTGTCTGGAATCTAAATTTGGTAACAAACTAGGTGTATCCACAACCGCCCGATGCACACCACATCTAGATTATTTAGCATAACATAGAAGAGCATACTAGAGTCGACCTACACTTAATAATGTACTTTAATAAATATTTTTTTCACATGTTTTTTTTATTCTTTTTGCTACATGTTAATTGTAGTTAGTTTAAATTAAAAAAAATCACATGTCATTTTACGTTTTTTTTTCTATTTTATTAAATATCATATAATATTTAAATATAATAATTTTAACTAATGTAATAATAAACTGATATCATTTTCATTAATGCAACTTTCCTTTTAACTCCAAATTTTCAAAATTGAAACCCAATTATTATTATTATTATTTTTGTTTATTTATTAAAATTTAAAAGAGAAATGAACATTTTAATTTCAATAATTCAGTATTTTTCTCATCCTCCTTATAAATTCAAACTTCCTAAATGTTTACAATAACATGTATTATATGGGTCTCACAACTATTACAATAACATAAATCATAAAACATAGTATAGAAATATAGCCATGTGATTAAAAATGTAAGATACATACATACATGATGTTTTCAAAACCTAAAACGTCCAAACCCAATTACAATACAAGAAAACAAATCAAAACCCACTCTTAACTGTGTGTTGGAGGAAATTAGTCGGACGTGGTTTTTATAAAAGCACGCATGATCGTATGTGAAACTTGTAATGGATTATTGGTATTCAAAGTGTTGTTAGAATCTTTAAAAGGTGGTTAAAGATGATTGAAAGATGTTTTGACATAAAAAACCTCCAAAAAGCAACTCGAAGTTAATGCTTATAGGGGTGCCATCATTCCATACTCATAGGCTTTATAAAATATGGAAATTGAAGAAATGCATTACTGAACATTGAGGGCAGTGTTGATAGACACTGTGGTTTGAAGGACATGTGCAATGCCTATTTCTAACAATGTCAAGGGAAAAATCATGCATGATTATTATAGATGGACGTCGAGGTATGGTGCCTCTAATATTTTATCCGTAAAATAACTAATGATGGTAACCAACTATTGATTTTGTTCACATTTGGCCCATTTCCTTTTTTTGTACCCAATATATCATCTAACTTGTTGTTCGTGTTCACTATAACCCTCATCACCAGTTATTGAAGGTTTCAGATGTCTTTGTCCTCTCCGACGACTTTCTGGTCACCTTCTTCGGTGACACATGAATATTCTGGCGAGTTCTTGTTAATTCAGATGTGTGTTAAGGAGCATATCCTTAAACTTCTATTTGTTCCATCAAAATATTGTTTGAAAAGAACCCACTGCCATTTTCCCATACGTCACCATCATCCCCTATTGTGTATCAACAACAAAACATCATCCAAGAACAGTGAAGCTTCGATTTTTTGATATTCTGACAAACTCTGTGAAATCTAGAACATGTGCAGCTTCGATTTGCAATTTGTGATTTCGATTTTTGTAAGTGAACTAGGGTTTCAATTTTTAAGAACTCACAAGAACAATGAAACTTTGATTTGCGGTTTTCGAATTATAAAGCTCAATTTTGTATATGGAATGTGTCTTCGTGTGTGTTCTTCAAATCTGGAAACAACTTCATTAAGCTCGATCTTTCCATCTTGCAAACGATTTCTAGAAAGTTCTTCAAATCTGATGAACGATTTCTGGAACACTTCATCTTCATTCGAGTTTAAACCCACAAATCTAGAACAATTTGAGTTTAAACCACAAATCTAGAACTCTTCAAACCCACGCATTTGGAGCCTTCAAACTCGTTAGTTTAAGATGTGTGTTCCACAAATCTGCCATAAATGAACTTGAAATCTGCCATTGATGACCGAAATATTCATGTTTCATCGGAGTTTCATCGAAGAAGGTGACCGTAGAGTCGTTGGAGAGGATAAAGACATCGGAAACCTTCAATAACCGGTGATAGATGGTCAAAAGGGTTTTGGTGAACATAAACAACAAGTTAAATGTTATATTTGGTACAAAAAAGGAAAGGGACTAAATGTGAACAACATAACAGTTGGTTATCATCTTAATTCATTTTCCCTATTTTCTTTTTGTCTTTACAATTTGAATTCGATGTTGCACATTGGAGGTTTCAATGTGGAATTCTTTTTTTTCCTCGTAATGTTTAATTTCATAGGTACAATCCACAATGTGTTAAATCCTCGTTAACTCAGCCGGTCCCACTGATTGGATCGTAAACCACTGAGGAGAACAAATCAACCAAGAACATGTTATTACCTATTTATGATTCGGATTGAACCGACTAATTTTATCATAAAATGTGTTGAATCATTGACCCAATTTGACAAAAACTTGGTTTAACATATATACAATATCTATGATTTGATTTATTGGTGATGTTTTTGGATTCATCATGAACTTATGGACAATTGTTGTTTGAACTATATTATATTTTTGGTGTTTTAATTTATATTTCTTTTTTGATGTATTTAGATTGATTTTAAGCTTGTGAACATTAATCACTACTACAAAAAGGAACATAGGACACGGTATGTAGGACCCGGTTTTTGAAAAACATGGGTGCCTTTATAGAAAAATCGGGTTTTATGAAGGAAAAGGTTATAAGGTCTGGTTAGAAATAAGAAACTAAGGTATATGTCCAAATTTTAATAACCCGGATCCATTGATATAACCGGGTCTTTTAATTGGAAAGTTATATAACCCATTTTCCAATAGTAACTGGGTCTTGAAGATGGTTATAGAGCTTGTTTTCAACCACATTTTTTTGACAAATAAGTTTTGGTATCCCTATTTTCATATTTCGATATCCCGCCATCAATTTTTGGTGTCCTATTTTGAATTTTTGATATCTTTGAAAAATGAGTTTTGGTATCCCGCTTATCTATTTTCAATATCCTACCATCAATTTTTAGTGCCTAACTTTAAGTTTTTGATATCCCTCCATTTGACCTAGTATAGAATTTCAAAGCTATGCTCTATGACCATTACTGATGAAGCTTAGAAATCACCAATCCGAGACTAGACCCATAGAAACTAAATGATGACGACAAGCAACCAAACTTTGTTATATCTTCGTCTAAACAAGTTCACCGTCTGCTCTACCTCCCAAAACTCGTTTGTTGTAAACTGATTTCCCTGTTTGTACACTCGAGTATCGAATCGCTCCATCTTCTCATAATTCTTACAAAAGATCCCTCAGTTGGAACCTAATCAGAATCAACTAGAAAAAAAAAACAACAAACTTCAAGGATAATGGCTGGAAATCAGGTCTCTAGTGATGGTATATCGGTGGATATCGATGGAATGTCAAAGAATATATGAAGGTAAAAACAGAAGACCTTTTCTGAATTATTTTTATTTCTTTTCAAATTGATGAGTGCTCATTTGTTTCCCGATTTTTACAAGAAGTTCGATAAATGTTGTTGGTTTTAAGTAAATACACTAATTAGGACTCTTATTTGAACTTTTTTAGTTAAATTGGGGAGATTTTTTGATGATATCGTAGTTTATTTCCTTGATTTAGGGGAAAAGATGAAAAACCAAACTTGAAAATTTATTTTTGGGACTCAAAGTGATGTAATCATTGTATTTTTGTTTTCTTATGTAGACATTGATAGAATGGAACCGGGACCAGCTGAGACAAATCCTGATTCAAAATCATTCACTCATTAAAGCTCTCTTTCAGGTTCTGTGTCTTCTAGGGTTTACTTATATCTCTTGTGTTTTTGTTCTAATGATCTATATTAAGAGTTTCTACTTGTCCTTCAATAAATCAATGTTTAGGCTTCTATGTAATTGTGATGTTTTTGTCTCTCTTCTTGCTATGCACCTTCAGATACAAATAATACTAGTAATGTTGTAACCACCTTAAGAGGTATACTCAATGTTTTTATTGTTTACACACTTTTATTATGTTATGTGTATGTTTTAAGGGCTAATTTGATCAATTTTATTAGATACCCAACATTCAACATGCTGGAACTCACTATCTCAACTAGCAGCACCGCCTGTCGGACCAAACAACATAACAAAACCATACCACCATCTCATCACCACCTCCATCATCTGTTTTGCCTTCAAACCCCTCATTGCCTTCATTACAACCACCACAACATGGAAGAGGTCAGATCAAAACTCAGGCTACACCAATGGTGACTCATCAATCTTATTATTCTAATCAGCCACCACCACTGCCTCCTGACACTTTAACCTCCACTTTCATCACAACCAATACCACCTTCTATGTAGGCTCTCCTTCATCAAAATTATTATCACATTGGATCTAATGTAGGTTTTCAACTCCGGAGTACACCACAACTATGCCATTCAACAACCCATGTTTTATGTAAAGAAAAGATTCTAAATAGCTACCCATGCGTATGTAATTATTGATGTTGCATATAGCGACATGATGAGAGGTTTGTTTTGAAAGTGATATCGTGATGTTGAAGTTAACATAAAGTAAAACAAGGGTATCTAAGTAAGTTTACTATACTCTTCACATGGGGTAAACGGTCACTCTATATAATTATCATGTTTTAAGAACTCCTTAGATGTCCTTAGATGTTTTGTAAGAATTCATAAAAAGTAGCAATATAAGATTTGTAACCCACAAAATTTGTTGGTATTGGTCTTTTTATTTTAAGAATATAGATTTTTAAATTAATTAGTGTACCAAAGGACCCGATTGTTTATATAGGAACCAAGCTCTAATTTGCATATGAAAATGATGTTATAAGTGTTATAGGACCCAATTATTTTACATGGAAACGGGACTCTAATCTTCTTATATGTCCCAGTTTTTTTAATAAAAACATGTTCTTTTAAGCATAAAAGGACCCGGTTTTGAAAGTGAGTTTTATTTATTTATTCACATAGAACTCATTGGTCATAAGACCCGGTTGAAAACCGGATTATTTAATTGAAATAATTGGGTCTTCTCTTTGTAGTAGTGAGTATCCTTTTATTTTTTTAACGTTTGAACTATAAATTCCCATCCTTGATATTTTTTTCCAGATTTTGTATATATGTAAGGCATTGTAAGCATGCATGTATATATAAAAAGTAGAAAGTTTCTGAAAAACCGGATTATACCTATTGACCAGCGATCCGTCGGGTTTTAAAACATTGGTAGTCCATGGATGCGGGACTCCGACGCCTATCTTTGACTTTTGACAACTTTGAACATTGAACTCGATTCTCTTATTTTTCTGTAACAAATGGTATTTTATTCGCAAATGAACCAAAAATTATACCAATTTAGAATTACACTGTCACCTCATATTCCATGCACTAATCTAACGCCCATCATATCCTTTTTGTTTATTAATTAAAAAAATTCTACCACGTACAACTTTTCTAGGTTGCTTCCCTCCCGGGGATAATTATTTTGATTTATTATTTGATTTTAATTTTAATAGCTCAAGATCAATGGTCCTATCGCATAATTAAATTGCCACCTTATTAATTTCAAAGAAAAAACCATCCATGTCATTAATTAATATAATTAAAGAAAATTTGCAGAACATGCTACGTCACAAAAAGTAACCGATTAAAAAAAAAAAAAAAACAATCCAAATGATTTTAGAAAATATAATGACTTTTTTTCACCAATTTTCACTTAATTTTCAGCAAGTAGCCCAAAATCTGTTAAGCTCTTTCATATTTGATATTTTATTCTAAAAATACAAATTTCTTAGGACTTTACCTCAAAATTTCTTTTATCATCTAAATTTAAAATTTAGGTTATCGTTTTGAAATTTCAAAATTTAAATACTTTGACCATTTATATTTATATTCCGATTTTATGATAAAGAATTACAGTACTGTAAACCTAATAATAGTTTGAACGGTCAAGATTAATTTATAGACTCTCCCCACATATCACTTAATTATATTTATTATTGTGGTTTTAGAAAAGTTGATTTTAAATTTTGTATCTTGAAAAGTCTTTAGGGGATTCGTATAGATAAGTCAAAGGAATTAAAGGGCAGCATTGTATTACATGATTTACATCCCTTCAAAATCAAAGGTATTTTACCCTTATAACGGATATTATGGTATTACTTTAATACATAAATTTATGATTTGGATCCATAATTGAAAATGGCTTTATATATTTACGTTAATCATACATATACTGCATTAATTAATTGTAGGATCGATGTAAATCTAAAATCATTTCAAAATTATATTTTAGATTTAAAAATGAGAAACGGCCTCGTTAATGATTCCCGGCGGAAATATTATAAAATATCCGATTTATATATATTTAACCTTATCCTAACGTGGTTTGCCAACCTCTCTCTATAAATACCCCTTGAACTACCTTCACTCTCATATCTCTCTCTCTCTCTCTCTCTCTCTCAAAAATACACACGTTTTGGTGTGTGTTTTCTTTAAATATGATGGCGAGGATTTTGAATAGATTGATTTTGCTATTTGCATTTACAGTGTGTTTATTTCCATTGTTCAATGATCATATCAATGGAGGAGGAGTTATGGCTTTCCACAAGGTTTATATGAATTACCAAACTTTGAATGCGATCAACGTCAAACAAATTTACAGAACTGGATACCACTTTCAACCTAAGCAAAACTGGATTAACGGTACATCTTCTTCTTTTTCATCTTTTATTATTTTTCTTATACAACGCAAAGTAAAAAAGTAATAATAATAACTACTTATTGACAGAATTGTTCACAATTGTTTATATTTTTTTAAATATAAATCAGACTTTCCAAACAGATGGGATCAATTGGTTGCCAGTCTGCTTATTTTTGCAGTGTTTTATTGTCGAATGTTACCCTGGGATAATATATAGTCAAATGGTATCTCTTAATTAAGTGTATGTAGGTATTGGAAGAAATTAAGTTTTGCGGGCGCCAACCATTTGCGAAATTTATCGTTATATTTAATTTAATATAAAAATAATAAATAATAAATAAGTATTATGGAAAAGTTTTTTAAGAAATAAATTGAACTGCAATTTTAAAAATATATACTATATATCCCGTCGGTGTCCCCTACCAATCAGAGGTAAATAAAAATGTCCATATATATAAAGGTGTTAATTTCCAATGTTTGAATTCAAGACTTGTCTAGCTAATACTATTCACCTCTTACCATTAATATAATTATGGATCGAGATTAAATGACAAGTAATACCATATATATGAACAATTGTATTATTAACTATTATTAATATTAATTATTAATTGTTAATGTTAATTTATTATTAATCGTGTAATCATGCTTCTATTATAAAAAATACAAGTCAATTTTTGACCCATGCAAACACGCTAGTGCATGTGCTTCAAAACTTCAGAGCTGATATATATATATATATATATATATATATATATATATATATATATATATATATATATATATATATATATATATATATATATATATATATATAAAGAATCTTGTAACTAAATAATCATAGTTAATATTATGTGATTTCGTGGGAGTCTTTTCTCTCCCAACCCAATGTCACATTAGTTTTTCTTTTTTATTTTTTTTTTGTTTTTTTTCAACCCACAACATACGAAAACTTTATTTTTTTGTGTTTTAAAACTTGTATATTAGTTGTTTTGTATTTTTTTTTTAATTGAATGGGTTGAGAAAGATAGGATTTCAGTGTTGTAGGTTCGGAAAGATGAAGAAAAAAAAAGAGACAGAAATTGATGTGATAGTGGGTTAAGTTGGTTGTGAGTGAATGTATTTGTATCACAACTATTTTATAGCTTTTACGATTGAAAATATACATTGCTTTGTATTCAATAATTTCTATATAAGTCTAAACTTACCTACTTTCACTAATTTTAGACATCAACTTGGGCTCCATCTCAAACAAAAGCTCAATATAATTATTCTTGATATATTAGTTTGAAAGGTCAATAAAATGATCCTATGGAAAATTATGAAATATGGGTTAGAATCTGAGATGCTAAGAGCACTTTTTATAGTATGATATGCCTCATGACTTTGTGGAAAATTGTAGTGATGGTCACCATGTCCTATTTCAACACGTGAAGTTATCAAAATACATGAGCTCTTTTCATATTGGCAATTAATTACCTAATTTCCCCTTACATCAACATTACATCACTTAATTTTGAAAATTAAGTTAAATAAACTAGAAGATGTCTATTCTTTTGTTACGATTTGCAGCTAAGTTTTTGTTTTTATTAAAAATTAGGTTACTATATCTATGTCAAATATTCTTATCACTGATTGTGTTTTTTCCTTCTCATGCATGATGCGATGGACACAAATAAACCAACGTAGACCCAAATGGTGAGTTTAAGTTCTTAATATTCTTTATCAAAAGTAACCTATATATTAGAAACTAAAAACATGTATTCTTTTGATATAATAACATAAATTGATACTTAATTTTGTATCCTTTCTCAGCACCCATGTATTACAAGGGATACTATCATCTTTTCTACCAATATAACCCGAAAGGCGCTGTATGGGGCAACATCGTATGGGCCCACTCCGTATCAAAAGACATGATCAACTGGATCCCACTCGATCCAGCAATCGTACCATCGAAACCTTTTGACAAATACGGATGTTGGTCCGGATCGGCCACAATCCTACCCGGAAACAAACCCGTGATTTTGTACACAGGAATTATCGATAAAAAGCCAGCACCAGGTTATCAAGTCCAAAACTACGCCATTCCTGCAAACTATTCAGACCCGTTTCTCCGTGACTGGATCAAACCAGATGATAATCCGATAGTAAAACCCACTTATGAAAACGTCTCATCTTTTCGTGACCCTACAACTGCTTGGTTCAACAATGGTCATTGGAAAATGATTGTAGGTAGCAAACACAAGCATCGAGGGATTGCTTATTTGTATAGGAGTCGGGATTTTGTTAAGTGGACCAAGGCAAAACACACGCTCCATGACAAACCGGGTACGGGTATGTGGGAGTGTCCGGATTTTTTCCCGGTATCATCATATGGTCAAGCCGGGTTGGATACCTCAGTGTTGAAGGCTGGTGTTAAACATGTGTTTAAGGTTAGCCTTGACATGACTAGGTTTGAGTATTACACGATTGGTACATATGACAAGATTAAGGATAAATATTACCCGGATAACACTTCTATTGATGGTTGGGCCGGGTTAAGATATGATTATGGTAATTTTTATGCATCAAAGACATTCTTTGACCCGGTTCAAAACCGGAGGATTTTGTGGGGTTGGGCTAATGAGTCGAGTACGAGTTACGAAGATGTTGCAAAGGGGTGGGCAGGAATTCAGGTAATAAAATTGCTCATATTTATGACTTGAATATATAGATAATAGAATGTTAATCTTGTATTATTATTAATATTAAAATAAACTTAAGACGTTGGAATTTATATTGTGTAGTTGATTCCACGTATGGTATGGCTGGACCCTAGAGGAAAGCAATTGCTACAATGGCCAATTCATGAATTGGAAACACTTCGAGGTGACAACGTGCACTTAAGTGATGTGAAGCTTAACAAGGGTGACGTTGTTGAAGTCAAAGGAATTACTCCTGCTCAGGTTTGTACTTTATGCATTAGCTGTAGTACGTTTATATGATTATATCAACAGTTGCTAGATATGAATCATTTATGAGTTTTGATATGATTTGATACAGGCGGATGTGGACGTGATGTTTTCGTTTTCAAGCTTGGATGAAGCTGAGACTTTTGATCCGGAATGGTCGAAATTACCCTCGGAAAATCTTGCTTTGGAGATATGTGGGATCACGGGTACTAAACAAGGAGGGTTAGGGCCTTTTGGGCTTTTAACGTTGGCTTCAAACAAGCTTGAAGAATATACTCCTGTATTTTTTAGGGTTTTCAAGACTCTTGATAACACATATAAAGTTCTCATGTGTTCTGATGCTACACCGTAATCCCTCTCTCTCTCTCTCTCTCTCTCTCTCTCTCTCTCTCTCTCTCTCTCTCTCTCTCTCTCTCTCTCTCTCTCTCATTTTCTTAATATTGACTTTTATGTTATTTATGATGTTCACAGTTCCTCCTTAAACAAGAATGAGTACAAGCCATCATTTGCAGGCTTTGTGGATGTTGATTTAAGTGCAAAGAAGCTTTCAATTAGAAGCTTGATCGATCACTCAGTTGTTGAAAGCTTTGGTGAGGGTGGAAAAACTGTCATCACATCGAGGGTTTATCCGACAATAGCAGTGGCCAAAGATGCACATTTGTTTTTATTTAATAACGGTACGGAAACCGTCACTGTCAAGAGTGTGGATGCTTGGTCTATGAAGAGTCCTAAATTCATGAATTAGATTAGAGAGTTTAGTTAGGAGAGTAATTAATTTATGTTGCAACTTTATTTGTGGTTAGTTTCGCTTGTTAATTCTTAAGGAACTTAATTCTATTTTATTTGTGTTTAGTTAATTTTCTTTATGAGATGTTATTCCCTTGATTTTGTTTGGTTGATGCTAACATATCAACGATTCGACATGTTATAAGATAATCGGTAAAATTTGAAATATGACTCCACTGCAAGGAAAATATATGTTCTCTCTAGAAGTAAGGAAAAATGTCAATGTAGCCCCACTAACTTACAAGTTTTGGTTTAAAAGATCCTTTATTTTATTTTTTGGTTTTAGAAGAGTATAAACTAACATTTAACCGGATAATTAGGCCATTTTTTATAAAGTGAAGGGGTCATCCGGTGACCCCAATCCCAATCAGCATTATTTCTTGGACATGTCATTAAAAGAATCATTAAACTAAATCATATGTCACGTGTTAGTGTATCGATAAATGACACCAATCCTTCCTCTCCAAGTAATTTTCGTCTTTAATCGGGTTTCATCTACCAATATCTCCTTTTTCTTCTACTGTTCATCCGAAAATCAAATCTGGATTTTTTCTATGGCCATCTACCTGAAGATAGATCTTCATTTTGATGGTTTGTTTACGAGGTATCCAGTGATCAGTTACTCAGATGGAGTGGAGCAAAGGTTTGAGGATGTTGATTTTGCTCAAAAACGAATTTCTAGTGTTCATTCAGAGATTCGCAAACGAGACATGTGTTGATGTGTACTTTTGCATGCCTGATATTGAGTTCCCTGAAGGGCTGAGGATAATAGCAACTGAGAAAGACTACCAGGAGTTTATCGAAGTAGGGTATGATTCTGGTTGTGTAATTTCTTTGCACATGGATCATGTTGGTGTTCATGTTCATCAATGGATTGTTGATGAGATGGCTGAAGTATGCACCCCCGAGGACAAGTTTTCTGGTGTAGGTGAAGTAGTAGAAGAGTTGCATGTTGAGACAGAAGGAGGCATTGACCTAGATGAAGTACAAGTGCTAGGTGATTTGAACGATAACACTGAAGATGGAGATTGCATCCTCATGAACAAGACCTTGAATGATGTATTTTTGAACAAGCTCTACCCCAAGGAGCAGCCAACTCCAGACACTCCACCTCAAGAGGATCCATCTCATGAAGATCCAGTTGATCAGATGGATGAACACGACCCAATTCATGAGGAGGTAACAGCTTTTAATGAAAATGTTCTTTGGAAAAAACAAAAACCTGTGTTAGGAATGAGATTTGAAAATCCTAAACAATTAAAACATATGTTGTGTAATTATGTTGTCACTAAAGATATCAATTGTGCTACAAAAAAAATTATAGTAGGAGGCTATTAGTTAAATGTTGTTCAGGGCAAAGCAAGTTTAGATTGTGGGTTTCATGGATGAGTGAGGAAAAATCTTTTCACATTAAGTCTCTTATAGATAACCATAATTGTGCTAGAAATTTTAAAATTTGGTTAATTGTAAGCTATGCATGGATTGGTAGCCATTTCACATCCAAATTTTTACAAAAACAAAAAAATGAGTTTTAGGCTACTAAAGGAAGAAGTAAAAGAAAATTTTGGAATTGATGTGAGTATGGGACAGTGTAGAAGAGCAAAGAAATATGCAATTGAACTTATTAAAGGTAAACTGGTTGAGCATTTTGCCAAGCTTTGGTCATATGGTGAAAAGATAAGAAGATCCAATCCATGATCAACTATCAAATTGGATGTCAACAGTATGCCTGATAGGAAGACATATTTTAGTAAGTTTTACATATGCTTTGAGGGGCTGAAACAAGGTTGGAAAGGAAGTTGTAGAAGAGTAATCAACCTGGATGGTTGTTTCTTAATGGGATTATGTAGTGGAGAATTGATATGTGTCGTAGGAAGAGATGCTAATAATCATATTTTCCCAATAGCATGGGCAGTTGTGTGTGTGGAAAATAAAGAAAATTGGAAATGGTTTCTGGAGAATCTTCAAGATGATCTAGAAGTTGATGATGGTAGTGGTATCACCCTGATGTCAGATCAACATAAGGTAAATCACTTATTATACTTCATATTTCTTGTTAATAAATTTCCATTTTCTTAACATATGAATTTAAATTGTATAGGGGCTATTGGAGGCTGTGAAGGAAATAATGCCTAATGTTGAACACAGACAGTGTGCAAAGCATATTGTTGTCAACTTTAGGAAAAGGTTCAGTTGTGTGCATTATGAGAGGATGTTTTGGAAAGCTTGCAAAGCATCAACTGAACCTTTATTCAATGCAACAATGAAGGAAATACAAGTACTAAATCCTACAGCATTTGACTATCTTATGGAAAAGAACCCAAAATCATGGTGTAGAGCTTTCTTTAGAGAGGGGCGGATGTGTGATGTAGTTGAAGATGGATTATCTGAAAGCTTCAACAATTTCATTAGAGATGCAAGGAAAAAACCAATAATCACAATGTTAGAAGAAATTAGGTTGTATGTTATGGAGAGGCAATTCAATCTTACCATCAAAGGTTGTTCATGGCCTAATTATAAACCATGCCCAGCCATTACAATCCTATTGAATCAGTTGAAAAGAGCTCAAAGGTTTTTTCTTTTCTATTAATACTTTATTTAGTTTTTCCACTATACACGCTAACTTTTATACCATTGCATCAGGTATTGACAGGTTTTACCTACTGGTTTAAACCAGTTTGAAACAAGGAATTTGGCAGAGTCTTACGTTGTGGATGTATATAAGAAGACTTGTTCATGTAGAGTGTGGCAACTAAATGAGTATGGATGTGTGCATTTAGTTGCAACCATCTCATACCTTAACAATGATGTTGGTAATTATGTGGATCCAATGTACTATGGAGCAATTTATAAGAACACCTACAAGTATCCTATGCGTGGGATGAATGGTAGCAACATGTGGCCACCTACTGAATTCATTCCACCCTTGCCACCATTGAAAAGAAAAATGCCAGGTAGACCTAAAGTTAATAGAAGAAAGGATTCAAGTGAGAGGGGTGCTATACATATTGTGTCAAAGGTTGGGAAAAAGATTATGTGTAGTGTATGCAAACAAGCAGGACATAACAAGGTTACATGTTCTAAATCGGAAAAGCCAACAAAACTAAAGGTAAGGAAAAGGAAGAGATCAGATGTTATTGATAAGGAGGGAAGCAGTGCTAAGAAGGCAAAAGGTATGACAGATGAGGAAGGAGGGAGGGGTAATAAGGGCATTAATGGAAAATTTGGGGAAGGAAGCAGTGGTAAGAAGGCAAATGATGTTATAGATGATAAAGGGGGGAGGGGTAATAAGGGCAATAATGGAAAAGTTAGGGAAGGAAGCGGTGGTAAGAAGGAAAATGATGTTATAGATGATAAAGGGGGAGGGTAAAAAGGGAAGTAATGGTAATGTTGAGGAAAGAAGCAATGGTAGGAAGACAAAGGATGGTAAAGATGATATAGGAGGGAGGGGTAAAAAGGTAATCGTCAAGACAAGAAAGAAGTCGAAAAGAATTTTGAAGAAAAAACTTGGTACACGGGTTGAGGGTAAAAATGGGGAAGGCCACACTATTGACAAGCCAATGGAACTAGAATAGGTTAAGTGTGGTCAATGTCGTTATGTGGTCAATGTGTTTATGACAACTGATTTCGGGTTAAGTGTTTTAATTATATGTTTTGTACTCACTTTGGTCATGCTAAACAATGTTGGATTAAGTGTTTCAATTTTATGTTATGTACTCATTGTGGTGTTATGTAGTCACTTTGGTTATGCTAAACAATGTTGGATTAAGTGTTTATAGATTTTAAGTTATGTACTATTTTTGTTTAATTTTAATCTAATATAAATTACTATGTTATGAACTCACTGTGGTGTTATGTATACAAAAGGTTTCAATGTCCTTATGATGGTGTGTTGTGTTTATGGACGTGCATGGTATTGGGGTCCATTATTTACATTAGTGTTGGATATATATGGTCCCATTTATTCTAGGTGAACATGGCATTAGTGTCTATTATTGACATTAGTGATTGAAAGTCATTACAAGGATAATGTAAATAACCATAACAATTTCCCTGACAATGACATAAAAAACTGCTACATACGAATTACAACTTGTACACAATTATGCCAAAGAAAATAATCCAACTTAGAACTAAAGACATCTTCAGTTTCCAAATCTTTGATTCAAGCTTCTTTTTTGACCTAGCCAATCCTGCAATCATAACTACTTCAGCACTCATATTCTTAGTGTTTGCTTCTTCTACCCAACAAATAAAACAATTACGAGGTCCCTAACAAAATCAATTTAGAAGTTAGAAGTGTAGAATGCAAAGATAAAAAAAAAAAAAAAATTAGGGCTACAGTGACCTGATAAATAAAGTCAAACAAACCTTAGTGGGGCAAGCATAGAATGGTCTTCCCGGGTTTGATTGAGTGGAAGACATTCTGTTTATGGCCAAACATCCACATGAGCATTTCACCATTTTTGCTTCGTTATTTCCGAGATACTTCAAAATGCAAACAAGAACATGTACAAAGAAATGGGATGTACAGCCGAGTAAAGGAGGTAAAGTACTTATAAAGAGCAAATGACGAAAATACCCCAGCCAAGTAAGGAAGTAAGTTCTTAAAAATTGTAAATTCCAAAAATACCCCTTGACGAAATTACCCCAATGTTTGACCTCATTAACATCTATCACAGTTGGTGTACCAACAACAATTAAATTTCATTAATTAAGCCAACCAAGTGTCCAAATCGTTAGTCTTAATCAAGAACATTGATCCCAACAAATCAAAACGCATTCAAGGTCTTTACATTTCATCAAGATAATATCAAAATGTTTGTTACATGTTCCCAGGACTTCAAAAAACATCCGTAAACAACCACCACTAGATTACCACAAACATCATACACGATTACCACAAACACAAATGAATACACACAATCCTAATAACATATATTACAATAAAAACCTTAAACATAATAGACGATTACGAAGAACACTAGATTATCATACCACTACTATTCACCTCCTTGAGAATCACTTGCTGACTATCAAGTGGATGATGAAAATCATTAGAAGGAGCATCACCACGACAAGACCCACAACCAACAACGCAATAGCTTTAATCTGCTTCTCAACCTTCTCGAACCTTTGCTGCATGTTCAGGACATCAACCCTGGAATGAAGGTAATCGCGAACCATCTCCTCCTTCATGCGCTCCACCTCACCTTTTTGCTCGGCTATTTTATCACCACAGTCGCAGAAAATCGTGTGCAAATCGTTCAAGTATAGCCCGTCTCTTGAGCTAATCGAGTTGTTGGAGTTTATAGGCTCCATGGAAGACAGTGAAAGGGAACACAAGTATTCTATTTTCGTTTGTCGGGTTGTGTTTGGCCGGAAATGGTAACAAAGTCTTAGGGTTTTGTCCAAGAGACCATCCATTTATATAGTATGAGACCACCTAACCCTTAGTGCCCAAGTAAGTGAACTCGGTTGTGAGTCGATGACGTGTAAACCGACTCGTCTGAGTTGACTCAGTAGCTTACTTGGATGATGACATGGAAAGCAAACTGGTTGAATTGGGTCAAAATTCCAAATTTTAGCCGGTTAAATGTTAGTTTATGCCATTCTAAAGCCAAAAAATAAAATAAGGGATCTTTTAAACCAAAACTTGTAAGTTAGTAGGGCTACAGTGACATTTTCCCCTAAAAGTAATTATGTTAGTCATTGACTCATTGTAGGTTCCAGTTGTAACGACGTGTTGTCATTGTGGAGTGATGTTGAAAGCATATAAATATTTCGATAACAAAGATATTTAAAGAGTGAATTACACTAGTGTGTGTGTTTGTGTTTATGTGATTTAGGAATATGTGATATTTGTATAGAAACCCTACGTCGAAACATAGTAAATATGGAAAATAAAATATTAATTAAAAATAAAAGAGTATTTTGGATAAATAATCTAAATAGAAGTTGTAGTAATCAAAAAAGAGAGATTGTGTAGAACACCTAAATCTGACTTTATGAGAGGAAGTTATGATTTTCTAAAGTTTCGGCGTAACGATATATGGCTTGAAAACCGAAATTGAAATCGGTCGAGTTTTAGGAAAAACAACCTACACGAGAGTTAAAGATCTTTTTAATACCTATCCGTCGATATAAAAACAGCCGAGAACGGATATCGTATGGTGAAAGTTATGATTTTATACGGACTTTAAGAGTCTAAGCCTATTAAAAATATAGCTTTAAAAATAAAGTTAAAATTAGCCGACGACGTCTAAATAAAAGATGTAGATACCGTCGACAGCTACATGTGGATATAAAGACCATCAAAAATGGAGCTCGTATGGCGAATATATGTTTTTTTTTAAAAATTAGAAATTTCCACGAGCAGCTACGCACACCGACCAAAGGCGTAACTTGCTCTGACACACCACCCTAATCGTGACACGTGCCACCAAGTTGTAGTAATACAAAAAATATTTTGCATATATGTAGAACACCTAAATCTGATTTTATGAGAGGAAGTTATAATTTTTCGAAGTTTCGACATAGCAGTTTACGGTTCGGAAACCGTAATTGAAATCGGTCATTTGTTAGAAAAAACAATTTAAAGGAGAGTTGAAGATCTCTTCAATATCTATCCGTCGATATAAAGACAACCGAGAACGGATATCGTATGGGAAAAATTTTGATTTTAAACAAAAGATGTAGATACCGTCGATAGCTACACGAGGATATAAAAACCGTCAAAAATGGAGCTCGGTCGGAGAAAATATGATTTTTTTTAAGAAATTAGAAATTTCCACTAGTAGCTACACGCATGAACCAAAGGCGCAACTCACTCTGACACACCACCCTAATCGTGACACGTGTCACCATACAAAAGCGGCCATGTCGCCCGGACGACCACATGCGTTGTACGCTCAGATGAAACGCATGGTTCACGGCCACTTTTCACCCTTATATATAGTTTCGACTTTAATTCGTTTTCTACACACTTTCCCTTGAAATCGATCTAGAAATTTCTCAAAACCCTTAGCCCCCTTTAATCCCTAGTTCCCAGTTACTTTAGCAAGACCCTGCAGTGTCAAATAGCCAGAAAATTGAAGCTCTCGGGTCAGACTTATGCCCAAGTAATCCCCGGTTCTCACTAGATTACTATGTAAGTTAAGTTACACTTATATTATTTGAAATGTAACTTTTAATTATAGTAATATTCATTATTATGAAAATGGTTTGTCGATAATTCCAAATCATTATACTAATTGATTTACACATGGAAGTGATGTCTATATTGGATTTGGACTTAAAAAAGTGTTTAAAGTAGGATTTCCAAATAATATAGTTTGTATACCAAACAAACTCTATCAGTGATATGATCCTATCTAGTTATTTCTTACTTGATAGATCTTGATATAAACATTAAAATTATCCAGAAATCCAGACTATCATTACAACGCCGGTTAACAAAATAAATTTAAAAAACATGTTTGAAGCACCCTTGATGCTTTTCTCAATCCCTGCTTCAACTACTTGTACAGTACAAGCAAAAATGGGACTAACAACCAGAGGATGAACACTCTCAAGCTTAAAGAATATTAAAAAAGTGAAGGACATAAATTTCAAACTGCTTCTTTGAATTCGAAAAACAACCCATCATGTTTACTTTATATTGTTTACAACGCTTAATGAAAGTTAAAGGCATCCTACTAGAATTAACCAAAATGTTCTTCTTCCAACACATACAAAAGTCTACTTAATCTTCTTCTTTGGCCTTAGCTGCAACCACACCAAAAAAAAAGAGAGAGAATATACATTGTCCAATCAACATCCATAAAATGCATCACATTAAAGCATTTTAACAAAAGAAATTTTTTTAAGGGATTCTTAATTAATACCTGGTTGCTGTGGCCACACTTCTTCTTCCTGCAGTTCACAGCCCTTGGGTGCAGGCGAGCATAACACCTAACAGGAAACCATTAAGCCCATACATTGTGATCAGTAATTTTTATAACACCATGTAAAATGGTTATAGATTTCTTAAGAACAATGAAAAGAAGAACAACTCACTTGCGACAAATAGTTTTGTCTTGATTGTATTTCCTAGCCAATGCCATCAAAGAGGGCTCAATGATACCTCCTCTTAGCCTCAACACCAAATGAAGAGTAGACTCTGTACAAGAATTTCAAGATTGCATTTTAAATGTGGTATTATTTAATGATTTTGTAATAGCGCTTATGCAATTCTAGTATTGTCTATATAAACAATGCTAGCAATGAAAATACTATGAGAATTCGATAGGCAACTCTTGGCGATGAAACTAATGAGTTAGTGAGCATCCAATTTTAACACCTAAGCTCAAGGAAATCAATATCAACAAAAATGATCTATTACTGGTATCAAATGAACTCATCATCGGCTAAATTTGAACAATTACATTAAAATATAGAGAATTTTGGTAGTTGGCAAAATGATTTCAAGCAATAACTGTAACTGTAATTCCGATAAATGCAATACCACAGTGTTATTTTTAATAGGATTTAACTAAGAGGAACAAATACCATGTTTCTAAACAGTCATTCTGTTATACGTTATCAAGTAAGGCCTAATTCATCAAATCGACATAGAGTGTTAACTTCAATGAACATAAAAGAGTAAAACCTTTCTGGATGTTGTAATCAGCAAGAGTTCGGCCATCTTCAAGTTGCTTTCCGGCAAAGATCAACCTCTGCTGATCCGGTGGAATACCTACGATACAAAATCATTCAACCGCGCTTTGTTTATAGAGGATCTCAATCCTCAAGTTCAAATTAAATATATCGGCAAGCACCATACCTTCCTTGTCCTGAATCTTTGCCTTTACATTGTCAATAGTGTCACTGCTCTCAACCTCAAGGGTGATGGTTTTCCCGGTTAGGGTTTTCACGAAGATCTGCATTTTCTCTCTCTCTCGGCGGCGACGCTGATGAAGATTAGAGCACGTGATGGACTTTATATTCATGGTTCGCGATTAGGGTACTGAGTTGGGTTATTCTAGGCCCACTGGTCTTTTTTTTTAATCCATATTTTTTTTTTCTCAAATAATTGGTTAGATTTTAAGCACTCTATAATTTCTTGAGTAAATTACACAAATAGTCCCTATGGTTTGGGGTAATTTACGAGTTTGGTCCCTAACTTATTTTTTTAACTCGGAAAGTTCTTATTGTTTGTTTTTATTACGCACTTGGTCCCTACTGTTTGTTTTTATTACGCGCTTGGTCCCTATCTTACCTAAAAAAACAATTATTTAAATGGGGAAAAATTGTGGGGTATGTAAGGTAAGGTGAGGGGGGTGGAGGTGGGAGTGTGTTTATTTAAATAAATTAAAAAATCAAGGGTAAAATAGTCTTTTTAGGTAAGACAGGGACCAAGCGCCTAACAAAAACAAAATGTAAGGACCTTCCGAGTTAAAAAAATAAGTTAGGAACTAAACACACAAATTAGCCTAAACCATAAGGACCATTCATGTAATTTACTCTAATTTCTTCATAAAAATTAAATATCATTCGATTATAATTTACCATAATATAATGAAATTTATCTAATAGAATTATCCATCTACATAAAATATTTAGCACGTTTGGAATTGCTTATTTAAGCGACTTATTAATTGAATTTTTATCCAAAAAAGATTATTGAAAAAAATATTTACCAATCTAATGTACTTTGAAAAATACCAAAATAATACTTTTCTTCATTTTTTTTTCAATATTTCTTATTGTTTTTCTATTTATTTAAAATATCAGCTTTTTTACTTTTTTTTATTTCGGTTTATTTACTATATATATATATATATATATATATATATATATATATATATATATATATATATATATATATATATATATATATATATATATATATATATATATATATATTGAATATTAGTTTATTTTTTTAAATATCGATTTTTTTACTATACATACAAGTCTTATTCATAACATGCATTATTTAAAATATCGATTTTTTACTTTTTTACTATATATTTCTTTTAAATATCAGGTTTTTTTCTTCGATTTTTTACTTTTTTTTAATTATCAGTTTACTTTTTCTTTCCACAACACTTTTGACGATTGGAAGTCGAATAATCCAAAAGTCTTTTCCCTTACATTGCTTTCTAGAACATTATTTTTTATTAAACTGTTTGAATCGTTATGCCTTCAAACAGTGGCGGATGCCTTTAGGGGCCAGGAGGGGTCATAGCCCCCGTGGTTTTTAGACAATTATTACAAAAAAAAATTAAGATGACAAATTATTTGAGAATAAAACTGCTATCGGCCCCTCCATTGATTTTGGAAATAGGCAACAAAATTTTTAAAGCAATGTAATCAACGGGGATTAAGAGACTAAATACATGTTAAGAATAATATGTTATTTAAGATTAGATATATGTATTCACCCTCATAATAAAAGTGAGAAAATTAAAGAAATAAATAACCTTATGTGATATAATGATATGTTAGAATCAATGAGATAAAATAGGATTTAAAATAGAAGAGAAAGAGGTTGCAGACAATAGAAAAAAGAACCATTAAAATATCAAACGATGTAAACAACTTCACAAAATGAAAAATTAATACTGAGTGATATATCTGATGAAGCACCGCCCTTCATCGGAGAACATCGATACCGCCGGCTCTCACCTTAGTCGTCGTCGTGCCTCATCCACAACCACTGGTCATAGCTACGCACTTTCCGTCTTCATTTAGGGCATCTTGATTTGGGGGTTAGTTTCTTTTGCTTTTGCTTTTAAGACTCACACAAGTAATATTTATATTTCTTTAACTTTGTTCGATGATTTTAATTACTTATTGGAGGTTGTGCCTTGAGTTTCTTCCCATCTACCACATTAGGTTGTTTTTTGTTTATGTTGGTGTTTCTGATTTTAGTCAAGAATTGTCTTTTGTTTTATTTAGTTTTCAAGAATATATATATATATATATATATATATATATATATATATATATATATATATATATATATATATATATATATATATATATATATATATATATATATCAATTTTGAAACACACAAATTAAGTACAATTAAATATAATTGCTTTATGGTACATATTTTTTATATTTAACTTTTAGTACCATTAAGTCATACATTTATTTTTATGATTTACCACATCTGGTGTTTCGGCCCCCTTCCTTATACTATCTGTGTTCCGCCCCTGCCTTCAAATATTAAATACAGGATGTAGTTCAAAAAGGTTAATTTTTGTATGGAAATATATAAAGAAAAATAGTAAGTATATTATTTTATTCTAATGGTGATTATTTTAAAAACTAAAAAAGATATAATCGAGATCTTGAAATAAGAGATAATGTTAAATGTATATTAAAAAAAAACTGAAACAAAAAAATAAATAAATAAATAAATTGATATTTAAAGAAATATATATAGTAAAAAACCTAAAATATAAATTAAAAAAAAAAAAAAAAAAAAAAAAAAAAAAAAAAAGTAATAAAGCCGATATTTTAAATAAATAGAAAAACAAAATGAAATATTGAAAAATAATTAAAATGAAGAAAAACACAATTTTGGTAAATATTTTTTAAAGTACACTTAGATTGGTAAATATTTTTTTCAATAACCTTATTTTGGTTAAAAACTCCTTAGGTAAACATTTTAAAATGTTTGGATAGAAAAGATTTAAAATTACTTATTAATTTAAAGAAATAGTTTTTGATAGTTTTCATCTTATTGTATATTAATATTTATTTTTAAGTAGTTTATAACCCGTGAAATAACGGCTATAAAATTAATTAAATTTTAATAGTTAGAACAGAAAATTATTAATCAATTATAATCGTTAATTTAAATAAATATGTGAAATTATATCATTATATAATTTGTATTAATTTTATTTTAATTTTTATTGCATTGTTATTAATTTATTGTAATTAAAGTGGAAATTTTAAAATTTGAAATAGAGAATTAATAGGTTGACAAGTGGCATGCATTAATTAAGAGGTTTAATAGGGTGACACATGGTAAAAAAAAGAACAAAATGTGTATTAATTAGGAGGTCTAATATGATGACACATGTCAAAAGGAGATTAAAAACTATTCTTTTATTAGAATAAGGATTCGTTAAACATATAAATTTTAGAGTAAAATTACGCGAATGGTCCATTCGGTTTAGGGTAATATGCACGTTTGGTCCATAATTTTTTTTTTAACTCAGGTGGTCCCTAAGATGTATTGATGTTGCATGATTGATCTTTCAATGGCATAAAATGACTAATTTACCCTCTTTTATTTCTTTTTTAATGTGTTTATTATTTATTTGTCATTTTTTTTATTAAAAATCATGTTAATTCATAAGATAGGACCCATCCTCTCAGTTCTTCTCATTCACCGTTTCAATGATCTTCAACCTTGAACAATTAATCCGTCACTGGCCACAAACAATAGCACTATTCCACACCAACCCACTGGTCGCCAGCTCTGACTAATATCATCGGTCTCTACATCCGACCAATATCACAAATGACATACCCCTCCTTAATTAAAGATTCGAACAACCACTAACTACACTTTACCTTCTGTTATATTAGTGTCTAAGCCCGTAACCATATTTGGTAAGTACTTGACCCGGTTGTGCATGGTCATTTTGGGTTGCCTTCACCAAAACAACTTGACTGGAGAAATAAATAGAGAAAGAGGTTATTATGGTTTATTAATATATTATAAGAATAATATATTAAAAGAGAAATCATACTTGTTTAATTAATATTGGTCAATAATTAATTAGGAATTAATTTTGTGATCAAGTGTAATTAATTAAACTAGAGGGGCTGAATTATGATTATGTGATAGTTGCAAAGTAGGGCAATGGTTACCCTAAATATAGGTTGGACGAATTCAAGGGATAAGGCATCCTTGAAATCATCCAAGGATAAGGGTTATTAAGGCTTATCTTATGGTTACTTGGTGGACAAACAACTAGATAAGGATAAGGACTGAAACTCTAATCTCTACCCTATATAAAGACCCCTAAGGCCATAGAAATCGTCCCCACTTAATCCCCAGGGTTCCTAGAGCCGATTTCTACCTCTCATCTTCTCTCTCTATTGACTCTCCAATTGTTTGTGGTGTTTGTGAGCCATTAGAGGTACTACACTTGTGGTACTTGCTTTCAAGACTTAGGGTTTGAAGATTTGTGTTGTTATTACAATATAACAACAAGAGGTATGTGATCTATTTTTCTACATGAATTTCGAAAATACTAGGAGCATGCTAGGGTTCTTCATGTGTTCATAATGTTGTGTATCTATTAGAGAAAACATAGATCCAAATCTAGGGTTGCATGCACACATAGGAGTGTTTGTTCTAAACCCATCAGTGGTATCAGAGCCTTTGGTTAACTTGTTTTCTATTAGTATTATACAATTGTATGAACTTGACATATTAGGGTTTATTGCCAATAAACCCTAGGAGGCAAGATTTTCGAGATTAGGGTTCCTAAACCCTAATTCGCGAAAATTTGAAAAGGTTTTTCAAATCCTTTCCTTAAGTGCCAAGATTTCGAAATCTAGTGTTTGCAAACCCTAGGATTTTCGAGATTAGCCTCTTCCCCAAGATAAGATCCTAAATTTTAGGAATTTGCATAATCCCATATCTTACAATTATCCTTTAATGGTTAAATATGGTAATTAAAGATTTTGAATTATCCTATCCCATGATTTTCGAAATTTAGAGGGATTAAAAGGATTAGGATAAATTAATTGTTTAATTGGTAATTATCCTTCATGATTTAAATAATCCCTTATGATTTAATAATTTAAATTAATAGTTTAATTCAAGATAATTATTAAATCAATAGTTTTAATATTTAAAATTTTAATTTAAATGGTATTAAATTTCGAAAAAAATTTAAATTGAGATTAAAACCCTAGTATTTGAAATGTTTAAAATACACCATATATTATTATATTATTACAAGATTATATATATATATATATATATATATATATATATATATATATATATATATATATATATATATATAACTAAAATGCTAGTCTTACCGTTAGTAGGCCTCATTCACGAAGTCGATCTATAAGGGGGGTATAAGGTTATGGCCTATAAAATGGCCATTTAATGGGTATCCACTCTTACCCACCGCTTCCTTGATTGGTGGAGGGTCGTTAGCTGAATGGGTAGGATAGGGCAATCCTCTCTTCATTAATAAGTATAATGAATATATGTAAAGTAACTAGACACTTTTACAAATTCCCAATCCTAGTTACTAAAGCCAAAAGTGAAATTGATTCAATCCCATTAAATTGCACTTTTCACCCTTGCTAAGAAGTTAGTGGAGTGTGTGTGGTTAACCGACACACTAATTGGTTCTAATTAAAGGTGGCAAAGTGTGACTCATTGTTTGTCATAGTTCGATGGAGCGTGTGTGGTTTACCGGCACATAGAATAGGTGACTGTAACAATGAGGGCACCATGTAGATTTGCATGGTTATTCACACCCACTTTGTGATCCTCGGCATCCCAGTCACAAACGAGAGGGGCATATCGAGATTTAAACATGTCATTGAAAAGTTCAATGAATCTCTTAGGAAATCTAGGAATTATCAATACATTCAAAACTTGAGCGTTATGTTTTTCATGGTGAAGAATTAGTGAATCGTCATTCATTTACCTCCAAATTATTTGCATATTGAATCACGACATCCCTTTTTCTAAT
This sequence comes from Lactuca saligna, assembly GCF_052625555.1. Taxonomy (NCBI): domain Eukaryota; kingdom Viridiplantae; phylum Streptophyta; class Magnoliopsida; order Asterales; family Asteraceae; genus Lactuca; species Lactuca saligna. The sequence continues at coordinate 88,119,949 of NC_136424.1, read as the reverse complement.
GTGTAAATAATGTTGTTGGGTCCTAGCCCTAATTTTCCATTTTGGGTGTTTAATTAGGGATTTAATTCTAATCAAACTTTGTTCCTTTCTATTTGTAGATGTCTAACGTAAACAACGATGCTGATACCTCATTCTCGCTAATGAGCCTATGTCAAAAGATGACATTTGATGGATCGAACTTTAGCGAATGGATAAGATACATTCGCACGATTTCTCGCTACGAGGACAAAGAGTATGCCCTCGACGAGAAGCTAGAAAAGATCAATCCGGAAATCGCTACTCCCGAAGAAATGGCTGTCTTTGAGACCCATGAGCGTGATACAACGAAAGTCCATTGCATTATGCTAGCCACAATGAATCCCGGACTCCAAAAGTCCTATGAGGACATGTATCCGTACGAAATGCATCAAGACTTGATGGAGAGATATCACCAAAGCGCGAGGCAAGAGCGCTATGAGATCATCACGAACATGATCACTGCTAAGATGGGAAGTGGATAGTCTCTAACCGTGCACTTGCAAAAGATGCAATGATATGTTGATCGTCTTTGCAAGTTAAATGTTAACTTTTGGGAAGATTTGGCAATAGACATTGTTCTTCACTCCTTACCCTCGTGCTACAACCAATTTAGGATGACCTACCACATGAACAAATAAGAGGTCACCTTAATTAAACTCCAAGGGCTCCTAAGGACTGCTGAGAGCAACCTCAAGGACAAGTCTGTTGCATTAACTCCCACTCCACTCGTTGCTCCTGTTTTGGCTATTGGGCAAGGGAGGGTAAGAAGAGGAAGGCTTCTTCAAAAAGCCACCACAAGGGAAAGTCCCAAGATGGTTCCTCCTCTAGTGGGACCAAAGTTGGTCCTGCCAAGCCCAAGTCAAACCCAAAGGAGGCAGAGTGCCACCACTGACACAAAATTAGGCATGGAAGAGAAGCTGCCCGGAATATCTGCAAGCCATCAAGGATGGGAAGATCAAGCCATCTTTCGCAGGTATTTACACTGTAACGTCCAAAAAATACAGGCCAAAAATTTCATTTTTAAACACATCATTATAAAACCAACAGTGTAATAAAACATTTGTAATATCATGTCATGTCAAAACCAAAGTAAAAATAATCAAACATGTTATCGTGAAACAATATCAGAGTGTAATCCCAAAGATCTCATGTGTGGAAAACCATAGTGTGATGCGTTCCGATCAAGCCGACTCCTTTCCTTTAAACACGAAGTACCTGAAACCAAAACTGAAAACCGTAAGCACGAAGCTTAGTGATTTCCCCCATCATACCACATACCATATAATCACATAACATATATATATTGTCAGGCATATCTGGGTGCCCGACCTACCCCTTCGGTCCTCACGACTGGATACTGACTAGCATATCTGGGTGCTGGTCTCCCCTTCGGTCCTCTCGACCGAATACCAACTAGCATATCTGGGGACTGGTCTCCCCTTCGGTCCTCTCGACCGGATACCGACTAGCATATCTGGGTGCTGGTCTCCCCTTCGGTCCTCTCGACCGGATACCGACTAGCATATCTGGGTGCTGGTCTCCCCTTCGGTCCTCTCGACCGAATGTTGGGGACTATTTCACCCCTTACCACTACCACATAACACGTATCACATAATCTATTTAACATGGCTGGGCATGACTGCCCCTTCGGCCCTGTCGACCGGTAACCTAGGGACTATCTCCCCTACTATCACTAGCACATAACATCATATCATACAAACACATAAACATAACACATGTAGTAGCAACCCTAGATGAATATCATAGAGACAATCATCTAATCATACAATTCCTACTAGTGGGCCGGCATTGTGGCCTTAGACCCACTGCTACTAGAAGGTAACTCACCTCACACTGTTGAAGTCCCGAAGACACAATCCCACACTGCTGAAGTCCCGCAGGCTGAGCCCTAGCTATTGGTTGACAGATTCCCGAACTGTCAACACCAAAATAACATCCAATTAATAATTGGGTCCCAACACATAACCATAAGTACATTCTTTGGGTAATTACTACATTACCCCTAGCTTGGCTTATTCAAGCCCAAGGCCCAATCCATAGGCCTAAAGTCGACTAGGAATCGAAGCCCAACACATGGCCCAATTTTCCAAATTGGGCCTAGGCCTATACATGGTCTCATTCTAAGGCCCAACATCATATAATCATTAAGGCCCAACTATGGTCCATCTATGGCTCAATTTTCCAAATTGGGCCCAACCCCTTACATGGAACTTACCCTAGGCCCATTAATTATTTTGGTCCATATAATTATTCTTGGATGGCCCATTAATAATCCAATCATCAAGGCCCAAATGAAAGGTCCAATAATAAATCCAAGTGAAATTAGGGTTTCACATAAAATGATGATTAGGGTTAAGTTTCCTACTTAACCCATTAAGCACTTAATCCATTAAGGACTTAATTCATTAAGTCCAGTATTGCTTAGATTAATTCCCGCCATTGACTATTATTTAATATCTCAAGTTATTAAATAATTCTCGTGTGTATGACCCGATTAATTCTTAAAGTTAGGTTCTCATTGGCATTAGGGTTTTCCAATCCAAATATTAGTCCACTTATCAATTTGTTGGCCTTTATGTCAATTATGGCTTTATTGGGCCTATTAAGCCCACTAATATCTTAATAAGCTCATTAGGGTTTTATTGGGTCCATTAGAGCTCCTTTGAGCCCATTAGGGTTTCAAGCATCCCCAATCGAGTCGACTCACAAGACAAGCACACCGCCACCCGACACGGCGGCCGATGGCGGCAGCCACCACCTATCGGTGGTGGTGATGGATTTTCTTCACTATTCAGATTTGTTACAATTACAATACCCAACCGATTAACACACGCACACCCTAATCTAATTACAAAACATATAGACAACAACCTAATGGCGGCCGGCGGCGGCACATGGTGGTTATACTTGATTTTCCGGCCAAACAAACACCATACACAACACACATACATGCTTCAGATTGCGAGATGCACCCCAGCCACCCACCTGGTGGCTCACAGCGGCGACAACAATAGCTTTTGGGACGGCAGCCACCACCTCACGGTGGTGGTGGTGATCTCTTTTGTTTCTCAGTCAAGTAGACACGCAACCACACTGATCTTGAAGCAAAATCACGCCCCCACATCCTTTTTCTCGGACACATAAACCCAACACCCACCTGTGGTGGGTGGCGATGGCAACAACATAGAAAACCGGCAGCATATTGCGATGACAGCCACCATGGCCGGTTGCCATGGTGGTTCTCCATGACCCGACTCGACAGGACTTCCCCCCCACAGCGCACCCATGTCGCACACGAACCTTGAACTAAACCATCACTCACCGGTGATAACACGAAACGCCATGAGTCCTTCCACCCACAAGGCGACCAGCGACAAGATGAATAGAAGAAGAAGAACAGTAGCAGCAATTTAGAACAATTACAACGGTTGCTTGGCAGTTGGCTCGCGACTTCGACCATGGCTACGAGGCAGTCGATCGGTCTTTGGCATGCTTCGGGTTCGTCGGCACTCGTCAGTGGGGAAACATCTCCGGTGGCACACCATTCGGTCGACAGGAGGTGTATCGGAGCCGACTAAGGGGTCATAAGGATGGCAGCTGGTGAAGAACGATTAGGTTTAGGCTTCAAGAATGGGTGATGGGTTTATATACCCGGTCCCCTTAGCTACTTTCCATAATACCATCTTTAGTCCCTCTATTCCCTTTTCTTTAAAAAAATAAACCCCCATAGTTACCATTTAAACCCTAAACTCGAAAACCCCTTTCAAATTAAGTCCCATCTTTTACCAAACAATCCCCATCTTCTAAAATCTTTACAATTAGCCCCTCGAGACCATCCTTTCATACATAATTATTTATTTTAGGACTACCATTTATTCATTAATTTATTTATTTAACTAATAAATAAACGAGTGTTACAACTCTCTCCCACTTAAATTAGATTTCGTCCTCGAAATCACTCCTTACTATTTCTTATATGCCAAACCACTTCTAGTAACTTGATCCCCAACCTGGGCATGCCCCAGCCTTCCCAGGGTATCCATGACCAATCCTCTTACAACCATAATATCCTCATATGAACGAATTCCTCACAGCAAGATCACATGCATTCTGTCTGAAATCTGATGTCTCAAGATGGTCTGAATCCCTAACAGACCACTCATACTGAATCTTTATCGTTGAATCTAGTCTGTTTATCCTCAACTAACTACTCAACTTCTGATAACCTGTGGTTCCCATTATAAAACAAGGTCATAGGCCCAATTATCCTCGCAGACCACTAATACTTGGCAAAGGCTTGGATACTCTCGTTGTGAGTGACTTATCACTCCTCAAATCGTCTAGCTATTCCGTCCATACTCGCAACCTGAAACACTATTGCTAACACTGCCCATTGCTAAAACTGCTTAAACACTGAACTGTCGGAAGCAGTATGTTGCTACATAGCTGCTTCCCATAATCTATCGAGACCTTCCTGGTCTCAATTTATCCGTTAATCATCTGAATTTTCCGGGTTCCAGCCCGGTTGCGGAGCTAAAGGAATCCCACTTAGTCGCCTCTCACGACTCCTGAACGAAATACTTCCCTGGAACTAGTTGCCACTAGTTATCATGCCACAATGGCTTAAACAACTTTCAGGTCTAGCCGATCGGGTCCTTGCGTCGAATCCTGTCATCATCAAATCCAAGACTAAAAGTGATTGCTACTTGACCAATGGTAGCCTTATCTCACCTGACTTCTTATACAGTCCATTTCTTTCCCGATCCCATAACTGTAGTGGCGCTCCTAAAGTCCTATCACTGGCTCAACCAGATCCAATCCATCTGGGTAATTCCGAAATCCAATCCGTGGATTTCCTTATCCTTACCGCTACACCCGAACTGGTGGGTACGACTATTCCTTCTACGTCCTAACAACGCGCTCACACTATCTACTACCTAGTGAATGTTGCGGCTACACCCGCAGTCTCACAACACTTTATCACTATCTAGCTGCTAGTGAATGCTACGGCTACACCCGTAGACTTACAACACTCTAACGCTATCTGCCAACCTGGTGAATGCTACGACTACCCACGTAGTCTTACAACACTTCCCACACTATCTTACTGCTAGTGAATGCTACAACTACCCCCGTAGTCTTACAACACTTTCCAAACTGGGTCGAACATGCACTCGACCAAACACACCACTACACTTGAGTCCTAACCAGAACTCTAACCTGATTCCCGAAACCTGCTATCATGTGATCCCATTGTATCAATACCGTACCCATGCCCGTGATCAGAGCATCACCATAAACCACAAAATCATCTACACCCTCTAGCAAGGTGAGAATTAGTGCCTCGTACAACCGCTGTCTGAGAGCCTCATAGGCTGCCTGCTGCCCAGGCCCTCAATAAAAGGCCACCGACTTCTTGGTCAGTCAGTTCAAAGGAACCGCAATCTCGGAGAAGTCCCATGTAAATCTCCGGTAGTAACCTGCTAGACCCAAGAAATTCCGAACCTCAAATGGAGACCTCGGAATCTCCCACTGCATCACGGCCTCTATCTTGGTCGGATCAACTAGAATACCCTTCTAATTGACAAGGTTCCCAAGAGACTGCATCCCGCGCAACCAGAACTCACATTTGGAGAATCTTATAAAAAGTCTCTCCCCCACTTAGATTCGACTAAGTCTTCACGACATGCGAGAATTGAAGGATTCCCAATCCGTCTCGCTTTCTAATATCCCACTGATGACAAAATGTGCTTACCAATGCTAGCGTTTAATCACCGATTAAACCTTAAGATCGCCCATCCTCTGAAATCTTGAAGAGTACTCTTGAAATCTGTTCCATTCTAACACCTCAATTCATCTCCCAGGCTGACCACTGAAGACCTTAATCTTCACTCTGGCTGATGAATCCTCGTTCTCATTTCCAATCTTGCAGTACCACTGAACTCTGACCGAACACAGCCCATGCGAAAATACAATTCTTTTGAACATGCTATGACCAACCACTTTTGCATCTAACACCTGCAACTAACATTATCCTTTTCATGTCACCAGCCCTGTCCCAGCAACGGTAGTGCCTTGAACTCCAAAGTTCATCCATAAAAAACTACCGACCATACCTGAACAATGATAGGATCACTAAACGCTGACTTCACTGGAAAACTATCACTCCAACCCTGATTGGGTATTCTCTAAATAATACTCCTGCATAGATCCCGACAAAGATCCAAAATGATAACGGTATGCGTGAAACCCACTCCGCAAGACGCATCCCTCTTTGGGTTCATCAAGGACCCTTCCAGTAGGCAAGATGGCATATACAGTCCTTGATAACTGAACACTAGCAGAAAACTGACTCGAGATCCGACTTATCGAAACTCACTCGCAATCCCAAAGCGATACGTATTCCCAATATCCATCTAATAAGATGACATACCCGCAACATCTTGAGGAATACTGATCCCCTTCTGCTAACATGACCAATCCTGCTACCCTGTAGCAGCTTGAACCCTTGGAGTGACAAACTCCCTCGTTTACTTTCTCGTATGCGCTGCACTGACTCAACCCCGCTGGCCTTTCACCCGATGATCAGAAGTCATGGGTCTCTTCCCGGGACCCTCTACTATAGGCACATGGCACGCATCTCTCTTTCCAGGGTGCTCCCAAATTGATCCCGCATTTGCAACTCTTGGGAATCATATCCTTCAGGGTCTGACACCCTGTCACGCTCACTAGCTTGCTTGCTAATGGCTAAGCTGCAACAACTGGAACATCCTCTGACCCCAAACTGGGTTACAAACTATTCCCTGAAGCTTCTTAGATTCTCCAAGACTCTCACTGATTCGAGTATGGATCCTGTGCTTTCAGTAGTACGGGCCCAATACTGCCTTCCACACATATCCATACTTTCCTCAGCAATCCTCCCGGATCCTCCGAGTCACTTCCTCAATTGGTACACTCAAGTCTAACTGAGCCTCACTACTAACTCACTGAAATATATCCTAGGCTTCCCTAGGTTCCCGAACTCACCCAGTGCTCAGCTGCTGAAAGATTCCCCAGTAATGTCAAATAGCTACCTTATGAATATAGCCATATGCAATAGAGATCAGATAATCCTTCAAGTATCAGACTCATCCCTATATCGGTTAGACTCAAACGAGAGCTGCGCAATAGGGTCGAATCTATCACTCTGAGATTATCCAGCCTGTGCCACATGTGACTTAGCATATTCACTTAATAGCTAACTCACATTACTAAGAGTCCCACAAAGCACAAAGCGAGCAACATTTAGACAATGGAAAATCTAACCATCATATTCCAATCAAATCATTCTATCCTCTAATCAGGAATCTGTACATGCTATTCAAAGGATCATACAATCAGGCATAACCTAAACAGGCTATCCTATTACCGACTGATCAATTTTAACATGCAAGTCTACAAACACATACAATAGGCATATAAGGCATCATCCCTAGATCCTTAGCCCTAATCTAGCATGTAGTTCTCATAATCATATCATATCGTAACATCTCATAACAAGTATGGGTATCTTGGGGAAAACTTACATGAGCTCGGCTGATTGCACGCATCACACACCTTGTTCTTTTCAAAGTCATTTTCTCTTTTCAAACTTCTTTTTATAAAATGATTTTACTTTTGAAAATTTTCATACCAAGTCCTTAGTTTGAGTTCAGACACACCCGAGAGTGTGCCTGAATCCCTCAAACCAAGGCTCTGATACCAACATGTAACGTCCCAAAAATACAGGCCAAAAATTTCATTTTTAAACACATCATTATAAAACCAACAGTGTAATAAAACATTTGTAATATCATGTCATGTCAAAACCAAAGTAAAAATAATCAAACATGTTATCGTGAAACAATATCAGAGTGTAATCCCAAAGATCTCATGTGCGGAAAACCATAGTGTGATGCGTTGCGATCAAGCCGACTCCTTTCCTTTAAACACGAAGTACCTAAAACCAAAACTGAAAACCGTAAGCACGAAGCTTAGTGAGTTCCCCCATCATACCACAAACCATATAATCACATAACATACATATATTGTCAGGCATATCTGGGTGCCCGACCTACCCCTTCGGTCCTCACGACCGGATACTGACTAGCATATCTGGGTGCTGGTCTCCCCTTCGGTCCTCTCGACCAAATACCGACTAGCATATCTGGGTGCTGGTCTCCCCTTCGGTCCTCTCGACCGGATACCGACTAGCATATCTGGGTGCTGGTCTCCCCTTCGGTCCTCTCGACCGGATGTTGGGGACTATTTCACCCCTTACCACTACCACATAACACGTATCACATAATCTATTTAACATGGTTGGGCATGACTGCCCCTTCGGCCCTGTCGACCGGTAACCTAGGGACTATCTCCCCTACTATCACTAGCACATAACATCATATCATACAAACACATAAACATAACGCATGTAGTAGCAACCCTAGATGAATATCATAGAGACAATCATCTAATCATACAATTCCTACTAGTGGGTCGGCATTGTGGCCTTAGACCCACTGCTACTAGAAGGTAACTCACCTCACACTGTTGAAGTCCCGAAGACACAATCCCACACTGCTGAAGTCCCGCAGGCTGAGCCCTAGCTATTGGTTGACAGATTCCCGAACTGTCAACACCAAAATAACATCCAATTAATAATTGGGTCCCAACACATAACCATAAGTACATTCTTTGGGTAATTACTACATTACCCCTAGCTTGGCTTATTCAAGCCCAAGGCCCAATCCATAGGCCTAAAGTCGACCAGGAATCGAAGCCCAACATATGGCCCAATTTTCCAAATTGGGCCTAGGCCTATACATGGTCTCATTCTAAGGCCCAACATCATATAATCATTAAGGCCCAACTATGGTCCATCTATGGCCTAATTTTCCAAATTGGGCCCAACCCCTTACATGGAACTTACCCTAGGTCTATTAATTATTTTGGTCCATATAATTATTCTTGGATGGCCCATTAATAATCCAATCATCAAGGCCCAAATGAAAGGTCCAATAATAAATCCAAGTGAAATTAGGGTTTCACATAAAATGATGATTAGGGTTAAGTTTCTTACTTAACCCATTAAGCACTTAATCCATTAAGGACTTAATTCATTAAGTCCAATATTGCTTAGATTAATTCCCGCCATTGACTATTATTTAATATCTCAAGTTATTAAATAATTCTTGTGTGTATGACCCGATTAATTCTTAAAGTTAGGTTTTCATTGGCATTAGGGTTTTCCAATCCAAATATTAGTCCACTTATCAATTTGTTGGCCTTTATGTCAATTATGGCTTTATTGGGCCTATTAAGCCCACTAATATCTTAATAAGCTCATTAGGGTTTTATTGGGTCCATTAGAGCTCCTTTGAGCCCATTAGGGTTTCAAGCATCCCCAATCGAGTCGACTCACAAGACAAGCACACCGCCACCCGACACGGCGGCCGATGGCGGCAGCCACCACCTATCGGTGGTGGTGATGGATTTTCTTCACTATTCAGATTTGTTACAATTACAATACCCAACCGATTAACACACGCACACCCTAATCTAATTACAAAACATATAGACAACAACCTAATGGCGGCCGGTGGCGGCACATGGTGGTTATACTTGATTTTCCGGCCAAACAAACACCATACACAATACACATACATGCTTCAGATTGCGAGATGCACCCCAGCCACCCACCTGGTGGCTCACAGCGGCGACAACAATAGCTTTTGGGATGGCAGCCACCACCTCACGGTGGTGTTGGTGATCTCTTTTGTTTCTCAGTCAAGTAGACACGCAGCCACACTGATCTTGAAGCAAAATCACGCCCCCACATCCTTTTTCTCGGACACATAAACCTAACACCCAGCTGTGGTGGGTGGCGATGGCAGCAACATAGAAAACCGGCAGCATATTGCGATGACAGCTACCATGGCCGGTTGCCATGGTGGTTCTCCATGACCCGACTCGACAGGACTTCCCCCCCACAGCGCACCCATGTCGCACACGAACCTTAAACTAAACCATCACTCACCGGTGATAACACGAAACACCATGAGTCCCTCCACCCACAAGGCGACCAGCGACAAGATGAATAGAAGAAGAAGAATAGTAGCAGCAATTTAGAATAGTTACAACGGTTGCTTGGCAGTTGGCTCGCGACTCTGACCATGGCTACGAGGCAGTCGATCGGTCTTTGGCATGCTTCGGGTTCGTCGGCACTCGTCAGGGGGGAAACATCTCCGGTGGCACACCAGTCGATCGACGTGAGGTGTATCGAAGCCGACTAAGGGGTCATAAGGATGGCGGCTGGTGAAGAACGATTAGGTTTAGGCTTCAAGAATGGGTGACAGGTTTATATACCCGGTCCCCTTAGCTACTTTCCATAATACCATCTTTAGTCCCTCTATTCCCTTTTCTTTAAAAAAATAAACCCCATAGTTACCATTTAAACCCTAAACTCGAAAACCCCTTTCAAATTAAGTCCCATCTTTTACCAAACAATCCCCATCTCCTAAAATCTTTACAATTAGCCCCTCGAGACCATCCTTTCATACATAATTATTTATTTTAGGACTACCATTTATTCAGTAATTTATTTATTTAACTAATAAATAAACGGGTGTTACATACACAATTAAATATAATGATTCATCGCATGCTATTTCTTGGGTTCTTGATACAGGATGTGGTTATCACATATGTTCTGATTTGCAGGGACTAAGAAGAAGTAGGGATGTGGAGCATGGAAGAATAAATCTAATCATGGGGAACAGAAGATCGTCGCCTATCACCAAGATTAGAGTGTATTCTCTAGTTCTTAGTAATGGATTAGGTTTAGATTTAAATAATTGTTGCTACTCGCCATATATGGAAAGAAACATCATTTCATTTCATGGTTTGTTTAAACAAGGATTTAAATATTCATTTAATAATGAGAATGGTTCGATTTGTGCTTATCTAAATGGTGTTTTACATTTTGAAGCATTGCCTTGTAATGGAATTTATGAAACTGTCATGGTTGTAGATAACCTAGGAAATGATGTGTTGTGTATGGATTCTTCCAATAGTATGGATAAAGCATGCTTGTGGCATTGTCGTCTTGGAGACTTGGACATGTCAACAAGAAGCGCATAGCCTAGCTCCAAAAGAATTGAGTGTTGGAGTCATTCGACCTTAGGGAAGATGACACGTGCGAGTCTTGTTTGCTTGGAAAGATGACCAAGTCACCCTTCACTGGCACTTGTGAGAGGGGTGAGGGTTTATTGGATCTCATACACACCGACGTGTGTGGGCCCTTTAGATCCACCACAAAGGATGCAAACCGCTTCTATGTGACTTTCACCGATGATTATAGTAGATATGGGTATATTTACTTAATCAAGCACAAGTCAGAAACGTTTGAAAAGTTCAAAGAATTCAAACATGAAGTGGAGAATCAATTGGGCAGGAAAATCAATATGCTTCGATCCGATCAAGGAGGAGAGTACCTAAGTCTTGAATTCCACGACTATCTCAAGGAATGCGGAATAGTTTCGCAATTGATGCCACCTAGGACACCACAACTGAATGGTGTGGTAGAAAGGCGTAATCGAACCTTGTTGGACATGGTTCGTTCCATGATGAGTCGTGCTTCACTACCTATCTCATTCTGGGAGTATGCCTTAGAGACTGTCGCCCATATCCTTAACCGAGTCCCTACAAAGAAGGTCGCCACAACACGTCACGAGACGTGGACAGGGAAAGATCCCTCATTGGCACATATGAAGGTTTGGGGATGTGAGGCTTTCGTAAGAAGAGATACTCACGACAAGCTCAAACCTCGTAGTGAACAATGTATTTTCATCGGCTACCCACAGAAATCCTATGGATATCTCTTTTATAGACTGAGTGACAATGTTGTCTTCGTTGCGAGGAGAGGGGTTTTCCGAGAGCGAGAAATCATAAGCCAAGGAGACGGTGTGAGGCAAATCGATATTGAATAGATTCAAGAGTTAAGTGATGAAGGAACCTCTATCGCTGGCGCTCAACCCGAGGAGGAAACTCCGGTTTAACCGATTGACGAGTCCTTACCTCTTAGACGTTCCGAAAGAGTTAGAGTTCAACCCCAGTTTTATGGTTTTCATATTACTAGTGAAGGGGACACGTATATTAGTGATGGTACACTAATAAATCTAGATAAACCTAACAACTATAAGGAAGCCATGGCAGGCCCAGAGTCTGCAAAATGGAAAGAGGCGATGGACAGCGAGATTCAGTCCATGTATGACAACCAAGTTTGGAATTTGGTTGACAATGTGCCCGGACGTAAGACTGTTGGGTGCAAATGGATCTTCAAGAAGAAGACCGATGTGGATGGGAATGTACACACATATAAGGCGCGATTGGTTGTGAATGGCTTTACTCAAACTCCCGTAGTTGACTATGATGAGACCTTCTCACCAGTTGCTAAAATAAAGTATATTAGGGTGATGTTAGCCATTGCTGCATTTCATGATTATGAGATATGGCAAATGGATGTCAAGACCGCTTTCCTTAATGGGAAGTTGGCTGAGGATGTTTACATAGCTCAGCCAGAGGATTTTGTCGATACGAAACATCCCAATAGAGTGTGCAAGCTTGAGAAGTCCATTTATGGGCTTAAGCAAACATCTCGCAGATGGAATATTTTCTTTGTTGAGAAAGTCAAAGAGTTTGGATTTGTATGAAGTGAAGATGAATCATGTGTATATGTTAAGGCCAGTGGGAGTCTAGTTAGCTTACTCGTTTTGTATGTCGATGACATACTGCTCATAGGAAACGACATCCAGACTCTGTAGGAGGTTAAGTCCTGGCTCGGGAAGTGTTTCGCTATGAAGGACCTTGGAGAGGCTTCCTATATTTTGGGAATAAGGATATTGAGAGATCGAAGTAAGAGATTAATAGGACTTAGTCAGAATACTTACTTGGATAAGGTACTAAAACGTTTTAGTATGGAAAACTCGAAGAAAGGAGAATTACCGATACAAAGTAATGCCAAGTTGAGTAAGACTCAAAGTCCGAGTACCGAAGTCGAGATAGCAGAGATGAGCCGAGTACCTTACGCTTCCGCAGTTGGCTCAATCATGTATGCTATGACTTGTACTCGCCCTGATGTGGCCTTTGCTTTGAGCATGGTCAGTAGATATCAAGGGAACCCTGGCAAACCACATTGGACCGCAATCAAGAATATCCTTAAGTATCTTTGGAGGACCAAGGAATGGTTTTTGGTTCTTAGAGGGAGTGACAACTTGAAAGTGCGAGGGTATAGTGACGCCAGCTTCCAGACTGACAGGGACAACTACCTTTCGCAGTCGGGCTGGGTCTTTACCCTTAATGGAGGAGCAGTGACTTGGAAAAGTTCCAAGCAAGAAACCGGAGCTGATTCAACGTGCGAATCAGAGTACATTGCAGCGAGCGAAGCATCAAAGGAGACGATATGGTTGAAGAACTTCATTGGAGACCTTGGACTTGTACCGGCCATAAAGGATCCTATGGAAAATTTATGTGATAATGAAGGAGCGGTTGCCTTGACCAAGGAACCGAGAGATCATGGTAGATCTCGACATATCGATAGAAAATATCACTTTATTAGACATCGAGTAGAAGAAGGGCACCTCGTAGTAAGAGGATATCGTCAGAGGATAACCCAGCAGATCCGCTTACGAAGGGACTGAGTAGGGTTAAGTACTTGCATCACGCTAGGAGCATTGGGCTGAAGGACGATATTAGTTTGGATTAGATAGTTTGGAAACTTGTAATAGATAAATGTAATTGACATTTGATGATTAAATAAATGATTATTATTTAATGGTATCTGTCTTATGTTAATTGTTTAACTATTGTTTCACTTTGCATGTTTTGACTTCCAAAATGATTGAGTTTAGTAGGAATAATCGAATCATTCAAACGGGCCACAATCGTTCATATGTTGGAAGTAGGTATGAATGAAGACTGTCATGAATTGGTGTGTAGATTGTCTGAATGGTATTAGACATAACAAAGGTTTGTTACAACATTCATGAGTGCTTATAAATAAGTCTTGGGCATTGGAATAAACCCGCACTTGCTGGAATCACTTCATGAAATCTATCATGAGTGATCGCAAGACGATAATATCATATGGTCTTAAAACCAAGATATATTGTTTATTGTTTACTAATTAATTGTGCATTGATAATGCGAAACCGCATCAGTAAATTGATGCTATAAAACACATTGTTGTGTGTAATTGATTAGTGAATAGTAAATGCTTATAAGTCAAAGTTTATATGTTACTTTTATCCTAAGAGGGTAAAAGCGATATCAGGGCCCCTCGATGATTTTGATTTGACTTATGTGTCGGGCCCGGTCAGGACTGAATTGATGTGTTCAATTAAGTTCTATGTCAAATGAATCTGAGATTGAGAAACTGATTGTTGGAACAATAAGTATGACAATGTTTTATGAGATTATCCGCACGATATCTAAACAGAGAACTATACGATCTCTTATCTAAAGGACAGGTTACTGATAAGATCAGAGTTCGACAGCGTCTTTGAGAGCTACGATTGCTAATCGATTTGTACTTGCATTTGTGGTTACTAGACTTATCCAAGTGGGAGAATGTTGGATTAGTGTCTAAGCCCGTAACCATATTTGGTAAGTATTTGACCTGGTTGTGCATGGTCCTTTTGGGTTGTCTTCACCAAAGCAACTTGATTGGAGAAATAAATAGAGAAATAGGTTATTATGATTTATTAATATATTATAAAAATAATATATTAAAAGAGAAATCATATTTTTTTAATTAATATTGGTCAATAATTAATTAGGAATTAATTTTGTGATCAAGTGTAATTAATTAAACTAGAGGGGCTGAATTATAATTATGTGATAGTTGCAAAGTAGGGCAATGGTTACCCTAAATATAGGTTGGACGAATTCAAGGGATAAGCATCCTTGAAATCGTCCAAGGATAATAGTTATTAAGGCTTATCTTATGGTTACGTGGTGGGCAACCAACCAGATAAGGGTAAGGACTGAAACCCTAATCTCTACCCTATACAAAGACCCCTAAGGCCATAGAAATTGTCCCCACTTGATCCCTAGGGTTCCTAGAGTCGATTTCTACCTCTCATATTCTCTCTCTATTGCCTCTCCAATTGCTTGTGGTGTTTGTGAGCTATTAGAGGTACTACACTTGTGGTACTTGCTTTCAAGACTTAGGGTTTTAAGATTTGTGTTGTTATTACAATATAACAACAAGCGGTATGTGATCTATCTTTCTACATGAATTTCAAAAATACTAGGAGCATGCTAGGGTTCTTCATGTGTTCATAATGTTGTGTATCTATTAGAGAAAACATATATCCAAATCTATGGTTGCATCCACACATAGGATTGTTTGTTCTAAACCTATCACCTTCACCCTCCTCGATCCCTCATCGTATCTTCAGTTTCAAAATCATCATTGAGACATCGAGGGACCCATCTGTTATCACCTTTGTCGAACAGCTCTCCCCTCGATTATCTTTGTTGAAAATCTCACAGCCACCTCCTTACCATATCACGTCCGACATCAATTCCTCTCGCCGAAAAGCCTAACAACATTTCCTCCATTAACATCACCACCTTCTTCACCCTCGATTGAGAAGAAGGGATGATACCTGATTTCCGAGACTGTTGCTTAGGGCTCCTGTAACATCCGGATTTTCATAGGTATTCTGGTGTAGATGAATCTTGTAATTTAAAGGAGAGACTCGACGAGTTGAGGGTCCAACTCGCCGAGTTGATTCGGGTTTCTCCCGTGGATTTAATGAGTGGACTCGACGAGTCTGAGGAGGGACTCTCCGAGTAGGTGCTGGGCAGAGAAACCCTAATCTCTAGGGTTTGGGACCTATTTAAAGGCACTTATAGCCTCATTCTCCCCTTCCCAACAGTGTCTTCATCCTTGAGAGAAACCCTTGAGTTATTTATGAGCTAGAGAGGAAAGAGGCTTCTTGGAGGTCATTTCTTTGAGAGGAAGATCAAAGGAGTTGCAAGGATCTCAGAGGAGAGTTGGTGGA
The DNA here is from genome assembly GCF_052625555.1 of Lactuca saligna. Classification (NCBI taxonomy): domain Eukaryota; kingdom Viridiplantae; phylum Streptophyta; class Magnoliopsida; order Asterales; family Asteraceae; genus Lactuca; species Lactuca saligna. The sequence goes on along the minus strand of NC_136424.1, from coordinate 88,103,825 downwards.
TTAGTCTCATCTTCATTTCAAGCTTCAGATCTGGTACAACTCTTGCCTCCCTTGTGTTTGAGTAGATTTCCTTGATTGTAAAGTTGGGCTTGTATCCATATTGATGGGGTTTTGGGTGCATCCAAACTGATTTTCGAGTCAATGGTAGATCTGGACCTTGTGAGGTCCAGAGATCCAGAAAGTAGACAACCATGAATGAGTAACCTTGGAGCTTTGAAGCTAAGGAGCTTCAATGGAGTCGAAATATTGTATATAGCAAAATACACCATGCATGAGCCTCAAGTTCAGACCTTTGCATGACTTTTGGGTAGTATGAGGTTAGATCTATGAGTTTGGGTTGCAAATTTGACCTCAAATGGCTGAATGAGAAAGATATGGGAGCCAACTCGCCGAGTAGTCTTAACCCATCGTTGGCTCGTCGAGTTGGGAGTAGAGTTCAGTTGATGCGAGGGGACTCGACGAGTCGCATGGGTGCACTCGATGAGTAGGGTCAAATGTGGACTGTTGACTTGAGCTTGACTTCTGTTGACTTTGAGGTTTTTGGTCAACATAAGTAATAGAGGCCTTGGAAGGGTAAAATGGTCTTTTACCCACTTTAGAGAGTTAGAAAGAGAAGTAGTTGCCTTCGATTATATGAGTCGTGAAAAAGAGTTATTATAAGAGATATTCATCCTATGTGTTAGGCGGTGGCGAGTTCGAGATTCAAGTGTGAGGATAGCGGCTTTATGCTTGCCAGGTGAGTCTTCTCACTATAATTTACCTAAAGTGGTAATTAGAGTTATGTGACAGAGTATTTTGTATGCTATTTATGTTATGTGATGCACTGCATTTTTTCTATGTGATTTATGTTGTGTGTATGTTCCAGAGTTTACAGAGTTAGGACCGAAAGGTCAAAAGAGTTAGGACCACAGGGTCCACAAAGTTAGGACTAGAGGGTCCATAGAGTTATAGCCTCGAGTGGCTAATATATGTTTTATGTGGTATCTTGGGGAACTCATTAAGATTCGTGCTTACCGTGTTATGTGTTATGTGTTTCAGGTTCTCGAGATCGCGGGACGGTACCGGTTGATTGTACACACCAGAGAAAGATTTATGAGGATCATGGATTTTTAATTACTAAAAAATGGAGTTATGTTTTGTGAATTGAACAAATGAGATTTTAAGAAAATGTGTCACGAGGATTTATACGGTTCTAAATGAAACATTTCTTTTGAAAATTTACGTTGTTACAAGTTGGCATCAGAGCCTTGGTTTGAGGGACTCGGACGCACCTTCGGGTATGTCTGAACTTAAACTGGGGAATTAAGGAAAGTTTTTCAAAATAAATGATTTTTCTAAAAAGAGCAGAAGTTTTAAGAGAAAACGAGAAAGAGCAGTGTGTACAATCAGCCAGAGCCCGAACGGTGATTTCCTAAAATATCCTTACCTTATGTGTTATGAGATATTATGAGAAATTATACATGCTAAAGACAGGCTAGATATTTCATATTAAAGGATTAGAGTAGCCTGAGTTGTGATGCCTTAGTCTAGGAGTTGTTGTTATCTGTGATGCGCTTTCGAGTACATGCTGAATAAGAGTATCCAATGGGAATCCTTGTGGAGAAGAGATTTGAGTAGAGAAGTAATCTAGGATAGATACCTAGATGAGAATTTATGGTACCTACTGCGATAATAGTTAGACACCCGCGAGGGATAGAGTTACTTCATTTCAGTGATATAATTTGAGCGTGAGTAAAGCCAGTGAAGTTGTACCTAGAGTGGTTTCTCGTGTTGGTAGAGATTATTCAATGCCCGAATGCTGCTTGCTTCGTGCTTTGTAGAACTTTCGGTGATGGGAGAGAGCTACTAAGTGAATATGACAATATTCAGGAGGTAGGTGGCTAGCATCATTAGGAGTTCTTCAGCAGCTGACGGCGGAGAATATGGGAATCTAGGAAGAGCCTAGATGGTGACCTTAGTCAGAAGAGTACGCTGGCAGAGTAGAGCATTTCGTTGGGAAGTGAGTACGCGTATGGGGATTGGTGATTGAGAGGGTTGAGCAGCTACTCAAGGAATTTGGGATGGTCCATGTAGAGAGTATGGGTAGATGTCGCAGGTAGTATGGGCCCGTACTACTGAAATCAGAGGACCCATACTCAATGCAGGGAGTATTCCAGACATTCTAAGTAGCAGATCGAAAGGTGATGTCATGGTTCGGGTACCATGATCAGTAGCAGATCGAGAGGTGATGTCATGGTTCAGGTACCATGATCGGTAGCAGATCGAGAGGTGATGCCATGGTTCGGGTACCATGATCTGTAGCAGACTGAGATGTAATGTCATGGTTCGGGTACCATGATCGGTAGCAGATCGAGAGGTGATGTCATGGTTCAGGTACCATGATCGGTAGCAGATCGATAGATGATGTCATGGTTTGGGTACCACGATCGGTAGCAGAGCGAGAGGTGATGTCAGGGTTTGAGTACCATGCTTCGTAGCGGATAGTGTTTGTGCTTTTTCCTGTTATCCTGTCGTGTTTGGGTTATTCTATGATCGGATGCGATAGAATATGGGGCCAGAGGGCCATGTTGAACGAGTTTCAACAGAGCATACCTTGAGAAGAGATTTGAGTTGATTTCCGAGAGATTTTTAGTGAGATGTTAGTTAGAGTTGCAAGACTCAAAGATGAGTGGAGATGGTATTATATGAAGGATTGCGACCTGAGTTGAGCAATCGGCTAATAGTGGAGACGTCACCTTCTGTGATCTGAGTGGTGCTATTTTCGTTTCCTGTGGGAAACATAAGAGGTGTCGAGATCTTTAGTTTTGAGCTTGGGGGTAAGCCCCGCGGGGTAGCAGTGATGGCGATCTTCCACCGGAGTATTTGTTATTATGTCTGCCGCAAGGTAATGATATAGCATGAGCAGGATATCGGTGGGAACTAAGATGGCCAGGGACCAGGACACACCCTACTCGAGTATAGTAGGGGACGTGTTTGCTGTAGCAACTGATAATCAAGAAGAGTATATCGGGGCAATGGCTTTTTGTCTATGATGGGTATCGAGGGTGGAAGTGGAGTCTCTGCTCTTATGATGAGTGATGTGATAGAGCGTTGGTTGAGGAGTCAGAGTTAATACTGGACAGTTGGGGAGGTCCGGTGATAGGAGGGTGTGAATTTCTGAATGACTAGAGATAGCCATGATGGGAAGTTATGAGGATTTCATCTGAGATTGGGGTTATTTGGGGTTGCTTGATCTCTATCGGGAGATCATCGAGCTTGCGTAGCACCTTCCAGAAGTAGGTGCGATATTACTGGTGGGAACAGTTTGTGGGATAGATTGTTGGTGCATCAAATGATGATGGTTCAAACCCTGAGTGGGGGGGGGGGGGGAACCGGGTATTCTAATGAGAGAATCAGATGTTGGTTCAAGAGAGGTTAGAGAACTGGATATAGAGACCTGTGGTACGGATTCAGAAGACCGGCGTTATTGGTGGTTAAGGCGAGGTGTCGAGTAAGTTTATGCATGAGGCTCGTGTTCATGAAAGGATGAGTCTCTCCACGGCCGGTGGCCGTTGGTCAGGGAACTTGTAGTGGTTAGAAATTCTTTGAGGTGGTTTGGCTTGTAAGGTTAGTTCGGCGGTTGGGAAATTTCGGTCCGATGTATGGGCTGTTATATGTAGTTTGGGAAGAGCAGATGTGGAATTAGACAACCAACCTCAGGGTCGGCCAGTGTATTCTTGCATGAGTTTTGAGCAATAGAGGAGGGAGTTTCGGTTGGTTGTCATCATGTTCCGAGTCATTTTCGATTCTTCAGTGTTTCAATTGAGAGTTGGGATACTTCGAAGTTGCGCTTTGTGTGAAATGAAGGATAGTTATGATATCTTGAGGGAATGCATTGAGGTATCCGTGTATGACGCCGTAAGTATGGGATCGGTGGTTGAGGCAGGACATCATGATGTTCTTCGATGGTGTTCCGGGGTATCCGAGTTTGATGCCCTGAATTCCGAACTATTTTTAGAGTATTGAGTTTGAGGCGGCAAGTGGTGTATCAAGTATCTACGGTTCCAGTGGAAGCCCTTCGGGTATTGACATTAAAGGGATCATTTATAAAGGTGGATTACAGCAGAGAAAGGTGTTTCATTATGGTGGTTGTTGTCAGATATTATGATGCATAATTTGGATGACTGTAGATAACTATCTATGTTAGTCCGCAGAGCATGAGTTAGAGGATGCAGTGTGGTGTTAACGTGAGTATGAGACTGTGGAATGATAAGAGAAAGCGTTGCTAGTCAGCGAGATGGTGTTGTGATACTGCGGGGAGCCGTAGTATTCACTAGTCAGCGAGAGGGTGTTGTGATACTGCGGGGAGCCGTAGTATTCACTAGTCAGTGAGAGGGTGTTGTGATACTGCGAGGAGCCGTAGTATTCACTAGTCAGCAAGAGGGTGTTGTGATACCGTGGGGGAGCCGTAGTATTCACTAGTCAGCGAGAGGGTGTCGTGGTACTATAGGAACCGTATTATTCGCAGGTCAGAGCATGATGCAGATGAGTGTTAGGCTTGGGTAACCTTATTATTGAGTTTTAGGGACCTGGGGGTCGAACCAGGAGCGAGATTGGGGTCTCCTTAATGATCAGGAATCATCATATACCAAGTTAAGGTGTGGATATCACAATCAGAAGGAATTGGGGAAGTGATGTACGCATGGGTTGCGGGCAATGAGTCATGAGTTGAGTGGTTCATAGGGATGAGTGGTTCCAATTTTGGGTCGGACCAGACTCTAGAGTTGAGTTTGGCTCTAGTAGTGCTTTGAGTAGGCGAGATGAGATTCTAGATTCTGAGATGGGTCCCAAGTTAAGGGGTATTGTCTATCAGCTGATGTCTTAGACCTATGTAGGTCAACACTCGGGTACGGAAGGTACCACGAGGCGCATGTATCTAGGGAGTAGTGTTCGACAGAGGTCGAGGGTGAAACGATTTAGTAGGATTGTGGTATTCGTTGGGGTAAAGAGAGCTTCGTGACTTGTGTCTCACCGGGCCGAGATTGTTATTGTGAGAAGGAAGTCGGTGAGACATTTCGGGACATGTTATGGGTGACCTTTGGAGGTTGAATTGTGGAGTCAGGAGTTGACTTAGTGCCCAGTATTGAGAAGGGATATGAGAAACGAAGTTGGGGCTTACGAATGTGATGTCTGAGGACACTTCTGAAAGAGTATAGTTTTCCCTTGTGTCTGAGGACAGAGTGTTAAGGATTCTTGTTCGAATGGGTTATGATAGCGGTTTAGTGGATGAGCCCTAGTAAGGTGTGGACCCTTCCATTTCTTGGGGCGTGATTCAGATCTTTTAGCATGTTGTTATGAGTGAGCGGCATCCGATTGTTGGATTCGGTCTTGTGAGAATCAAAGGATCAGTGGGTTATCAGGATTGACATTTAAGTTGCGAATATCATGGTGATCGCTTGAGTAGGTGGTATGGCGGCGAGTTAGGCCACCAGAGTTTCCAGATATTGGGAAAGAGTATTTTAGCGGCCGAATAGTTGATTTAGTTTTGGGACTTGGGAGTTTCTGTGACATCCCCAACTTCAGGCCAGAAAAGACTGATTTGTTTATGCTTTGTTTTATAAATCAGAGTATTCGTTTAAAGAAAACGGTTGTAGAATTTGTTCCCAAAACAAAATATGATAAGAATTTATCAAAGCATTTCTTTAAAGAAATGTATTTTCATTAAATAACAAAATCCCGAGATATCATGTTCTGAAACAGACCAAAAGCATAAACAATATAAAATAGACCTTACAACAGTTATTTATAACTACTGATCTATAATCCAAAATCTCTCGTCAAGTCCACCAACTTATACTCTTGTGCCATTACCTGTAATGCAAAGAAAACTGAGTGGGTCAGGCTTGGGAGCATGGTGAGCATATAGGGTTTTCAACCCACAATATTATATATATATATATATATATATATATATATATATATATATATATATATTCAATCATCAAACGATCATTCTGATTACCCATCCCATTATCTTCCTTACTCTTAAGGGCCTACCCTAAGAGTCATCTATTCGTTCACTCCGTATTAGGCACTAAGACAATAACTATCAGGATTCTTTATTAGGCACTAAGACAATAGCTGCCAAGGTTCTTTCGTAAAGCACTAATTCCATAGTTGCTATGGTTCATTCATCGGGTACTAAATCCATAGCTACCAGTGTAGGTACTAAGTCCATAGCTACCAACGTTTATCTAACAGGTACTAAGTCCATAGCTATCATCGTCTATCTAACAGTACTAAATCCATAGCTACCAACATTCGTCTATACGTTACTAAATCCATAGCTACCAAGGTTCATCTATATACATTACTAATCCATAGCTATCGAGGCTTATCTTTACAGTACTAAATCCATAGCTACCGAGGTTTATCTTCCATCTCATCCTCAACCTAATCCTTCATCACACACCACCTATTTCGTCTACCAATGTTCTACCCAACATATTTGTAGAGATAAAATACATATAAAGTATAACTTATTTAAAACCTATATAAAACTTCAATACCATTCCCATCTCAAATAGACAAATAATATATAAACACATATCACGTATTTCATAGCAAATACTTTGTATTTATGTGTTAGAAGAAAGTAACTACTCACTCACCCAAACATATACTTAATACATTCAAACAATACTTGTACCATACTCGTGTTTATGAAAGGGACTATACACCCACACGTATAAAAAAATTTATATTATATACATAGCACGTATTTCATAGCAAATACTTAATATTTATGTGTTAGAAGAAAGTGACCACACACTCACTTGATCAGAAGATGATCGGACAGAACTACAGCTTGTAGAAGTAGTATTCTTCAGTAGATCTGGAAGATCTTCACAAAAACCGGCCTCCTCGCGGGCAGAGGTTCGGCTCGGAAACTCTTTTCTTCTCGGGATCTTCAGGCTTCAGGACTCGCTTTGGGTCTCGGGATGAAACCGGGCTTTGGGAGTACTTCGGGATGGCTTTAGAGGGTATCGGGAGTAAGAGAGAGGAGCTGAAGCAACCCAAACTCGACTGGCCCTTCAAATCTATTTATAGGGCAAAATTTAACCTTGTGACGTCGTGGTACGGTTTACCACCTCGTGGTGGCTGGGTCATCACTACATGCGTCATTGCAAGTGGGTTTGACAGACTCCAGAGCTCCTGCCACGTCGTGACACTTTTACCACGTCGTGGTGGCTGACAGTTTTGGGGTTTCGTGCCCCGAACTTCAGAAGTTCAAAACTTTCGCATACGAACTCTGTTTTCGACGTTCTTTACATCGACGCGTATGTGAGAAATAGTAAGAAGGGGGGTTTGTTGTGTCGGGCGACAAGGGATGCAGCAGAGAGTGAAGGTTTGCATGAGCAAGTGAGGTCATGGGGGAAAGGATGGCTATTGATTTTCTATTTGTGGGGTTTTATTGATTAGATTTCTTTGTGCTTTTTCTGAATTTGGTGGCTATGTTTGAACTTTGAACGGGATATTCTTTGCATATTTTTCTGATAGGTGGAGTGTTTCCGGTGCTAGAAGCTATAGCCAGAGAATATGATCGGAGATACAATCGATGTCTAGTTTCGAAGGAAGAAGGCGAATTCACAAAAATAAAGTGGGCCTATTGACGTTTAATAAATTATTAATGATAAACAATAAATAAAAATATTAAAAAAATATACGATTAAGGTCAAAATTGTTTTTTATATATGGTAGGGACCAATTATGCAACTAAAACACGTTCCAAATATCCTCCGAGTTTTAAGGATTAAAAAAAAAAAAAAAAAAAAAAAAAAAACCCAAAGGTGCAGGTTACCCAAACCACAAGAACTATTCATGTAACTGATAAAAAGTAAAATATATAATCTTTTTTAAAATTAACAGAACCAAAACCAAACATAGAACAAAAACATGCTTCTTTTAAACATGTAACAAAATCATACAATATACAATAAAAACCTGTAATGACCAAACAAAGAGATTATCCAAAACCATAGGGACAGGGACCCTTGGAATAATTTACTATTGAAAATAATTTCTAAAAAAATATTGTTTTTAAGGTTATTAATATTAATTACTTAAAAGATATTTTTTAATTTACACGTATAAGTGGAAAGTCGCAAGTCTTTGACTAGATATTTGTTGATGTCTTTTGGGAAGCAAATGAATTTGCCACTGTCATTCATTGTTCAAACTAAACCATTTCCCATTTTTCTTGAAGGTCGCAACATTTCTTTTAAACAAGCCTGAAGAAAGCATATCCTATTAACTTGTTTTTATGGACTTGCTTAAAAATATTTCAAAAAAACAAGTCCATGTAAAAGAGGACAATAGGTATATACCAAAAATGCAAAAAGACCAATAGTGCTTTCTTTGAATTAAACAAACAACCCATCAAGTTTACTTTAAAATGATAATAACGAAAATTACGCAAAAACAAAAAACAGACTTCTAGAATTAACCAAAATGATCCTCTTCCAACACCCACAACAAGTCTACTTAATCTTCTTCTTCGGCCTTAGCTGCAACCACAAAGAAGAAAGAAAAGAAGATTTTGTACAATCAACATGGAAATTCATCAAAAGAAAAAGCAATTTATGAAAAAAAATGAAGGGATTATTTAATTAATACCTGGTTGCTGTGGCCACACTTCTTCTTCCTGCAGTTCACAGCCCTTGGGTGCAGACGAGCATAACACCTAACAGGAAACCATTAAGCCCATACATTGTTATCAGTAATTTTTATAACACCATGTAAAACTCAAAGCAAAGATTGGAAAAAATATTATATAAAATGGATATAGGTTTTTGAAAAACAATGGAAAGAAGAAAAACTCACTTGCGACAAATAGTTTTGTCTTGATTGTATTTCCTAGCCAATGCCATCAAAGAGGGCTCAATGATTCCTCCCCTTAGCCTCAACACCAAATGAAGAGTGGACTCTGTAAAAACAATTTCAAGATTGCATTTTAAATGTGGTATAATTTAATAATATTCAATCTGAAATTCTGAATTTGTAAATGTGATAGTTCATATGCAATTCCAGTGTACTGTTTCCACCAACAGCGCAAGTAATGAAAAAAACCAATTAAGAATTCAAAGGGATTCTCTTTGTGACGACCAGTGAGCATCCTAATTATAACACCTTAGCCTAAACGAATGAATATAAACAAAGAGGTGTAGTGGGAAGATGATCCTAGACCATTACTAGTATCAAATGGAAAGGTATGTAACTTAGATTTTAACACGAAGGCAAGCAATGACTATATTTACGATAAATAAAATACTAAAAGATTTTTTAATAAAATTTACAAAAAAGAGGAACAAATACCATGCTTCTAAACAGTCATTTTGTTATACGTTGTCAATTAAGGACTAATTCATCAAATCGACATATACTGTTAACTTCAATGATCAGAAAAGAGTAAAACCTTTCTGGATGTTGTAATCAGCAAGAGTTCGGCCGTCTTCAAGTTGCTTTCCGGCAAAGATCAACCTCTGCTGATCCGGTGGAATACCTACGATACAAAATCATTCAATCACGCTTTAATTAAAGAAGATATCAATCCTAAAGTTCAAATTAAATATATCGGCAAACATCATACCTTCCTTGTCCTGAATCTTTGCCTTTACATTGTCGATGGTGTCACTGCTCTCAACCTCGAGGGTGATGGTTTTCCCGGTTAGGGTTTTCACGAAGATCTGCATCTTTGTATCTCTCGGCGCCGACGCTAGTGAAGGTTCAGGGACATGATATACTTTATATTCATCTTTCGCGATTAGGGTTCTGAGCTGGGCTATATTAGGCCCACTGGCCCAATCTTTTTTATTTTCTTCGATTATTTTACAAAATATCTTAGCTATGTAATATAGAGTTAAGCACTTTTTTATCATGTACATAAGCTATGTTTCCAATAAAATATTAAAACTACTCAACCATTTTACATCCAAAGATGATGTTTATCTATACAAAGAGTATAAAACATGGAATACATTGATAATCAATCTCTAGATATCAAAATAATCATGTTAGACAACTCCTTTAACCTTTGAATCATATGTTTATTACGAAAGTTGCTGGAAGATAATAAAATAAAAGAGAAATCAAATATTCTCCTATCTTTGGTTCATATTCATATTTTTATCCACTAAATCAAGATAAATGTCAAAATTGAAAAAAAAAAAAAAAAAATAGATTAAGATTAAGAATTAATGGATTCTACATATATCATTAAGTATGCAAATAGAAACATAAGATACAAGGATAATTAATTTTTTCAGATTGAAATGACAACTTCAAGTGTAGGCAGAAAGTTGCATGTCTTTCACACAATATTTGTTACATACTTTTTTGATTATTTATAAAATTTGCTACTTATACCCAAAAAAAAAAAAAAAAAAAAAAAAAAAGGATAACAACAAACCATGCATCTCTCTTAACAAGGGTTGAAGCAGCAACCCAAGATTTTGTAGCAAGTTTTGCCAATATGACTGAAATAAGTCAATAACTAATAACTATTAACTAGTATATCTATATTAAAACCAAGCAAACATTTAACTCAAAAAAAAAAAAAAAAAAAAAAAAAAAAAAAAAAAAAAAAAATGATTGAACTCAAATCCCATAAGAACATCCATGTACCAAATAGTTGAACATTTAAATCAAACACATCGTCTCTTCAATAAATTGTTCCCTCTCATCCTTTTGTCACAGATTGATCATTTCAATTATTTAGTTAGATTAAAACCAAATACAGATCATGCAACAAAAAGATATGATGAAATTGTTGATTGTTCATAAATAGAAACCCTTTGGGTTTAAACAATAGAAGCCATTTTGGGTATCACAATCTCCAAAAGTCCCTTTGGATTGTCCACATGAACCCAATGTCCAGAATTTGGAAGGACCACAACCGAAACATTACCCTCTGATTCATCGCCTCTCTTTTTGTCAAGGCTTTCGAGTCTCTGAGTCACATGTGGGTCCCACCTGTCGCTGTTCTCCGCACGCACAATCACTATCTCCATCCCTTTAGGCGGATGTTCTAGAAGCGGCCAATAATCCATCTCCCTAGAAAGTTAATAAATTTCAATCTTACTTGTATCAATGCTTGTTTTAACTTTGATTGAAAGAGCAAATTGACTATTTTAACCTTGTATACAATTAATGTGGAAGAAAAATACCTGTATGAATCGAACATCTGAATAATTCCATCAAGATCAAAAGCCCATGTCTCATGTTCACCTGATTTTTTGAGATTGGTGCCGAGCCATTCAGACAACGATTTTGAAAATCCTAGATTTATCAAGTGATCCACTAGCCACCTGTCCCCAAAAACATTCACATTGTAAATATGAACTAGAACATCAAATAACTAATGAGTAGAAAAAAAATAAAAAGCTTACTTGCGTGATGGGATTGTTTTTGATATACCCTGCAAGGTTTCTAGAACTTTCTCCACCTCCCCACTGGTTTCTTTAGGGTTCACTATCCCAGGAACAGAATCCAGTACCCACAACTGTTCTGCATCATGTTTTTGTATCCGTGAATTATTGTCAATTAATAAAACCAAAAGGACTTAATTGTTAATACCCGAAAACCACAAGGACCTGTGCAATCGTATACAAATTGGTGACAGATGAAAGTTTCGTATGGAAATACCTGTTTGGGCAACTTGGCTGAACTGCCATAATCACCACGGGCGCAGCTCATGGCATATTGTAAGGCCACCTTGCCACCCATGGAATGCCCTAAAACAACATCGGGCCAACTCCAGCCTTGAGATTTCACTAGATTAGCAACATCGTTAGCAGCACTAGGTATGTCATGCGGTGGATTTAAACCGGATACACCAGCTGATCGACCATGATTTCTCAAATCCAAAAGAACCATCTTCCAATCTATACATTTCAAGTAAATTGGAGACGTTTCAAGATGATTAGTATTAGTTAGAGGATATATACACAACACACACACGCTCACAGATGACATCTCTGTTTCCTTCTGTAATTTGCATATGATTAAATATAACATACTTCACAGTTTTTATTTTCTTGAAAATTTTAAATCTTATGTGAAATTGAAGTTTAGCTTTACCATGTTTAATATCGAAGTCAAAGTATGGATTTTTTTTTTAAAATCTGATGGATAGATGTGAAATTACCTGAAGGTGGAGAGGAGGTGGAGAGGGAAGAAGCCAGATTCCGAGAGAAAGATCGCCAATTTCTGGCAGATCCCATTAAGCCATGAAGAACAAACGCAGAATGATCCGGTACGGGTTTGTGGGAGGGAGAGCGGGCCTCTTCGAAAGCTAGGGTTTCGATCGACCTTGTAGATGTGGAAGGGAAGAGAACCGATCTCCTTGAGTAAATAAATCCGGTAAATAATCTGGGTTTGTTGTTGAAGACTCTCGCCATTGTTGCGTTTTTGGACCTCGCTTTACCTTCTTGTTGATTAATAAATCCTGTACATCCGTTTCAAAAAAAAAAAAAAAAAAATCCGGTACATAAATCATTAAATCCCGTTAATAAGGGGAGGGAAAATGACTTTTACATGGAGCATGTTCCCATCTATTTCACAGATTACACGTTGGGATAATTTGCAAGTAACCATGACCAATCGAACCGAACCGGTCGGAACCAGCTTCGGTCGAAATCAAGAACCGAACCGGATCGGTTCTACCGGTTTCGGTTTTTGTTGGGTCTTTGATTTTGGAATCGGTATTCGAGAAATAGCAACGTATATTTCGGTTACGGTTTCGGTTTATACCCGGTTCTCGTCAGTTTTTGTTTAGTACATAATTGTGTGCACTAATTGTTTGATAAATGGTATATAGATTTTGTTTGTAATTTTGTAAAAGAGTTGGGTTTTGTTTATTTTTTTGAATGTAATTTACATTTAAAAAAAAAACGTTTGTCGGATAATATATGAAAAAACTACAAGTTTGATATTATCATAAACTAGTCAAGTTCTCTCTTTCAAACAACCATTACACCGTCATTAACTATCTAACATTCAAAATATACTTTCAACATTCAAAATATACTTTTAAGTTTCCCAAAAAAAAAAATCTAATATGTGGATTCCAATTTCTATTTGACATTTTGACTAATTCCTCTATCTCTTCCCCGTTAGCTTCAAGTTATGTATAGCATCCACAATGTTTATATATAATACAAAAGAAAAACATTATTGCTTAATAAAATGTAGCAATTTCTAATAATAAGATGTAACAAGTATTTGTTTATTACCAATAGCGAAGTCATCGTCAGCTAACACATCGTGCACTTCATCATAGTCATATATAGGCAAGCTACTCTTTCTTAACCAATCTTGAGTGCATATCAATCTTCCACAATCACAACGGATAAATTAGTATGGTAGTCAGTAATTACTCGATGACTATTACTGAATTTGGATTCGGATGTTACAGTGGAAATTTGCATCCCCAAAATATTTATTAAGAAACAAATTAGTGTATAATACACGACATTAATTTAGAAAATTAAAATGAAAATCAGAGTAAAAGAAGGTTGATATCTCTTGCCATTCGAGCAACGATCGGGAACCACACCACGTTATTTTTCCACCATGTGAGGATATCATATTCTTTGTCAAATCTGATTGGGAACTCATTTAAGTATCGTTGCAATTGACTTTCTGACGAAGTCGAGGGGAAACTTCTCGAGGTCATATAGCTTCCAAAGAATTCGTTTGGTCATCAAAATTAACAACTTCTTCAGGATTTTCTTGTTGAGACGATGAGGTCATGTTTGACCTTTCGAAGTATGTCTTGAAACACTTGTCCAATTTGCATCGATATAAATAACCTTTGCAAGTGCTTTCGATTCTATCTCATCAATGGACATCTTGTTATCTTTGTTCTTGGCTTTAAACATTTAGGTAAAAACAAATTTCATAAACTTTGACTTGCATTGAAGATCTAACAATGTCACAAATAATATATAATCACTTATATTGTTATAGTCACCCCAATATTTGGCATATTTTTCTTTCAAATCCGGTACCATAAACAAAAAATTTGGGTTGGTTTCATGGTTTGTTAAGATGTTGCTCTGTGTCTAGGATCTCCCAGATATATGTATGGAAATAGGCTTTGTTGAACACAAAACTTTTTCAGTTTTCTTCTTAAGCTTCTCAAGGAACTTCGTCATATTTTTAATCATCTCAAAGTCTGATGCGATGGTATCCTTTCCACACTTTTCTAAAACATTGGATTTATAAAAAGAACAAAGAAAATACAATCAAAGTTTCATGTATGTTGCTGCAACAAAAAACATATTTTGTATGTTATATTCTAATACATGTAACTCATTCAATTTTTAATCAAACCAAGTGTTTTTATAGTCTAGACTTAACTAAAAAACCTAAACTAGATCTAGGAAAAAGATTCAGGTCAAAACAACTTAAATTCAGTGAGTTGTGCACATTTGAACAACAAAGTCAGATTACGTCTAATTGTTGAAACATAAAATAAAAAAATAAAAAAAATATGATTTGACATACTTCCTTGCTGGGCCTATAACTCATTCATTGTTTAACCAAATCAAGCATTTTAATAGTCTAAACTTATCTATAAAACCCAAACTGCATGTAGGAAGAAGTTTCCGGTCAAAACAACTTAAATTGAGTGAGTTATGCACATTTGAATAACAAATATATATTACGTTTAATTGCTGAAACATAAAAAAATAAAATAAAATAAAAAAACTTATTTGATACGCTTATTTGCAGGGCTTGTAACTCATTCAGTTTTTAATCAAATCAAGTGTTTTTATAGTCTAAACTTAACTATAAATCCTAATCTACATGTAGGACAAAGATTCAGGTCAAAACAACTTAAAATGAGTGAGTTATGCAACTTTCAAAATTTGGACAGAATGCAAAAAAAAAAAGTAAATATTGCTAATTTTTAGTGTTGAAACATATTTGGGTTTATTTATCTTTATTAATGTATTCGAGAAATGTGTTTTTAACATCGTTTGTTGATCTTAGCAATTTAAAGGTAGAGTTCCACCTAGTTGGAGTTTCACCACACAAAAACCTTTGAGTTTCTATAGCCACATCCTTCATGGCTTGTTTAAAGGTCTTGATCCGTTGCAGGGAGGCTCTAATGTATTTCACCGTATCCTGTATGTTTTTTACATGGTAAACTTCGTATTTTAACCCCATTTTCACAACTAGGTTTATGATATGAGTCATACACCTAATGTGAAAATGTTTGTAAATAATCGGCAGTTCTTTCACAATGATGTTGATTTCCGCGTCATTCGTCTTGGCATTATCAACGGTCATCGTCATGTATTCTTCATGCCCCACTCGTTTATGCAAATTAGCAACTCTCAGGCTGTAACACCTATGAAATTTCAACCAATTTAAAACTTTTTAAATCCCTTGAAACCATTTAATTATCACAATTTGTTTTCAAAATTGATTATACATCAGAGTTCCCATAAATCATAATCATCAATCGAGGAAGTGTACGGTCATGCCTTCGCCTACTCGCGGCCATCCGTTGAACCTGAAACAATAAACTGAAACTGTAAGCCCGAAAGCTTAGTGAGTTACCCCCAAAATACCAACCTCATATAACCATAATCATAATCATACCATATCAACAAATACAGAACAACATGCATAATGAGCCTTCAGTCTGACTGGACCGCTCCCGAGCCTTCGGCATGACTGGACCGCCTGACAGGGCCTACAGCCTATCCGGACCACTCATCGGGTATGTTGGCCTACAGCACAAACAGGACCGCCTCAACCCAACCCCCAACCAAACAAACATGTGCACATAAGTATTATACTCTAGCTCGTATCATATAACAGTCAAACCGATCTAACAGATCACTAATCATAGCAACATCCCAATAACTGGGGTACAAACCAAACCGGTCACTAACATAGCATCATCCTATAACCAGACCAATCATGTCCGCATATATATCATATAACACTAGCATGTATATGTATATGTGTGTGTGTGTGTGTGTGTGTGTGTATATATATATATATATATATATATATATATATATAACAGTCAAACCGATCTAACATATCACAAAGCATAGCAACAATCCTAACCAGGATACCGACCTAACCGGTCACTAACATAACATCATCCTATATACCAGGATACCGACCTAAACCAGGTCACTAACATAATACCGTCATAATTTACCAGGACGCCGATCTAATATATCAATAAGCATATCAAACAATTATAAGTATACAATACAAAAAAAGGGTCGGTCTTGGTACCTTAGACCCTGTTGATATAGTGATGATAACTCACCTTGCAATGTCGGACTGAACCACGAAATCACGCTCCCGAAACACTGCCCCAAACTCCAACACCTATAACCATCAAAGATCCAATTCATAAATACCTGCTTACCAATTATCCCCAACAGTCAAAACGGTCAGCCCTTGGTCAAAGTCAAAGTCAACTATCAAGGTCAACAGTTTATGTTGACCTCAACTCTCGAGTAGCCTCAGCTACTCGTCAAGTTCCTTGTATAACTTACCAACTCGCAGAGTCACCATGCCACTCATCGAGCCCAAGGAAAGCTTCATCGGACTCGTCGAGTTGTTCATCCAACTCGTCGAGTTCATGATTATCTTCATGTGACTCACCGAGTCTACCATGCGACTCGCCAAGTCCCTTCAGTCCTTCATCCATACAGTACTTTTTAAGCCATGCTAAGGCACCATACTACATGTCTAACTTCCCAAGGCATGCTTAACACGTAAAGTTACAAACTTTATGTTCATGCAAGGCTCTAATGACTTAAAATGCCAAAACCAAGCTTGAAATAGGGTTTTACACTTAAGGAGGGGTTCATACTTGCGCAAGCTGATAGCTTTATGGACTTACAAATCAAATAGAGTTCAGATCTGAAGTTACAACTTCCTATATGAGCTCATACCCAATAATAGCTTCACAACCAAGCCAAGAAACCCTAACTTCATCCAAAGAGATATAGAAAGGAATGAGTCCAAAATCATGAATTAATACCTCAAATGAAGATAGCTGAGATAGACTTCAGATCCACAAACGTTCTTGCCTCCAACTTGTTGATCTTCAAGTTCCTTGCATCAAGGTCTTCTTTCCATTTTTGCAATTTACACTAATATGTAGCACACACACGAATTAGGGTTTCTGGACTCTCAAGAGGCTGCAAAGGAACTATGTGAGGCTAATGATCCCTTAAATAGGGTGCCAAACCTTGGAAATTAGGGTTTCACCCTCCGACTCCAACTCATCGAGTCACTCTTCCGACTCGGAAAGTTGGTCGCTTAAACACGTGGCCCAAACCCGTTGCTACTCGACGAGTTAGGCAACCAACTCGTCGAGTAGATCTTGAATTCATGAGAATTTATAACCATAAATTGGTATTTGAGAATCGGGCCGTTACATGGGCCATGTCTTTAGCTTTATGAGTATCGACCTCTCTAAAGTTAACTACACTTTTGTGAGACTTCACATCCATGTGACTGTCTTGTAACAATATCCAATAGAGCACTTTGTAATTTCATTGGCAAAGTCTTGGTGACTTTGGTGCTCTGACATTATGAAAGGGTTGTTGTATAAAATGTTAGAATCTAACATATTCTAGTAGTGGCGAGAATTTTGTATTCTTACACTAATGATTAGGATTAGGAATTATGAAATGAGCATCATTGGAAATGTGTTCATTTGATCTATTTCACAAAGTAAGGACCATATGTAAACATAGTGTGCATGCTTGGTGCATAGGACAACTGTTGTTATAATTCAAGTAATAAGTTGATTACCCGAAACAACAAATAATCAGTAATCAATATGGTTATTAAATAAAAATGTTTTATTTATACTCAAAGGTTTGGTGTCATATAGGATTAGTATTATTCTTGTGTTTCACTTTGCATGTTTTGACTTCCCGAACAATAAGATTATTCAAATCCTCCACAGTCGCTCATACTTTGTAAGTAAGTATGAATGAAGATTGTCATGAATCCGTCTGTAGATTGTCTAAAGTGTTTATGAGCACTTTGTAAGTAGGTATGAATGAAGACTGTCAAATCCTCCACAAGCTTGATGCAGAGTTCATAAGTACTGCTATAAGATTAGAGTATTGGATTAAATCCACGCTCACCTGGATCTCTTCATGGATTTTATCATGAGTGATTGGTGAGACGATAATATCTTATATTCTTGAAACCGAGATGTGTGAGTTGTATTATGCAAGTCGGTTGCACATTGATAATATGTAAACGCACCAGTAACTTGGTGTTATAAAACATATTGTTGTGTGTGATTTGATGAGTAGGTACAAGTGAGCATTCGAGACGAAGTCTATCCGTTCCTTTTACCCAAAGTGGATAAAAGCGATATCTGTGGGCCCCTTGATGATTTAGAGATGACACCCTAAGCGCTTGGTCAATTCAGGACTAAGTTGATGTGTTTAATTGTCGTCAGTTGTCAGTTGTCTTAAATCGGAAATCGGGGAACAACACATAGACTAAGAGAATGATTATAATACATGTCTCATGTCTATACAATATCTAGAATGAAGGAATATATGATCCCTTATCTAAAGTACAGGTTGTTGATAAGATCAGAGTTCGACAGCGTCTTGGAGAGCTACAATTGCTAATCGGATTCTACTTGCATTTATGGTTACTAGACTTATCCAAGTGGGAGATTGTTGGATTAGTGTCTAAGCCCGTAACCATATTTGGTAAGTACTTGACCCGGTTATGCATGGTCATTTTGGATTGCCTTCATCAAAGCAACTTGACTGGATAAATAATAGAGAAAGAGGTTAATAATACATTAAAAGAGAAATCATATTTGTTTAATTAACATTGATCAAGAATTAATTTTGTGATCAAAAGAAGTTAACTGAACTAGGGGGACTGAACTGTAATTATGTGATAGTTGCAAAGTAGCGCAAAGGATACCCTATATCATAGGGTGGACGAATTCAAGGGGATAAGGCCTTAGAATTCGTCCATGGTAAGGTTTCTAGGGTTATCCTTTAGGCTGCTTGGTGGCTAAGCAATCAGATAAGGATAAGGGATGAAACCATAATTCCTACCCCTATATAAAGACCCCTTGGCATAGGCAATTTGGCTACTTGAGACCTAGGGTTCCTAGAGCTGGATTTCATACCTCCCCCCCCCCCTCTCTCTCTCTCTATCTATCTATCTATCTATTTATCTCTCTCTCTCTCTTGCATCTTCATTTGCTCTTGGTGTTTGCAAGCTATTAGAGGTACTAGACTTGTGGTACTTGCTTTCAAAGACAAGAAGATTTAAGAAACAAGTTGTTATTACAATATAACAACAAGAGGTATGTATTCCATTCTTCTTGTGATTTTCGAAATTACTAGGAGCATGCTAGGTTTCCTTTTGTGTTCATAATGTTGTATGACTAATAGTGAAAACATAGATCCGTATTAGGTTTGTATAAAACCCAACACTATCTATTGGTCCAAACGCGGGTCCCAACAATCCAAAACTAACATTTTCCAAGATTAGGGTTTTCTAAACCATAATTAGGGTTTCTAACCCAAACACAAACCAACTATGTTCATGATTAAGCTATTGGGCCAATTAGGGTTCCACTAGGCCGAGCACCACCCACTACCACCTCGGGCAGTAGTGGTCGAAGGCGGCAGGCGGCGACAACCACCATTTCCAATGGTGGTGCTGGTGATTCCTACCCAAAAATTGCATATACAACTTCACACCCACAAAGTACACACCCTCATTCACAATAACACACACACACAACCACCCTTCACGGTGGTTGGTGGCGGCAGAAAACGATGGCAACTACCATCTTGTGGTGGTGATGTGTTTTTGGCCAGTTATCTCGCATACAACACCACAAATATCGAGAACAACTTGTATACTCGATTGCGCTCATATTCTGCCACCTCTTAAGCGGTGGGTTTCACCAAAAAAACGAAAACAACGCACCCCCCCCCCATGGACACCGATGGCGGCAGTGGCTCACGACTTGCATAACGATGCCACAACGGATTTTCCCCCGGTCCTCGGCGTTTCTCCAGCTTCCCACGATGTTTCCAGCAGCAGACGTCGCAATACCTTCAACTGTATTGCGGAGGTAGTGATCGGACTTTGCTTGCAGGCGACACTAAGAAGGCTTCCTAAGGACGGTGGCGGCTGTAGAATGGTGTTCCTAGGTTTAGGGTTAGATGACGGGGAGGGAACACCGGTATAACCCGTGCTCTTCCAAACTTGTGCCCTATTTTCCAAATTCAGTCCCTCATCACAAGATTTTTTTTTCAAATTAAATCCAAGATTTATCCTTAATCCCCTGCCCCCAATAATCTATTCAATCTAAGTCTATAATTTACCTATACCCACCTTCTAAAATCCCTTTCATAATAAGTCCTAATAATTACCAAACATACCCCCGCTTCTAAAATCCTTCTCAAATTAAATTCGTAATTTACTAAACAACCCTCAACCATCAAAATTCTTCACAAATTAGCCCGGGAATTACATTTTAACCCCCAACAACAATGCCTTGCTAAATTATTCCACATTTAGTGTAACGCCTGTGTTTCTGGGCTTGCCATTTTTAGCAATGTAATGGTTTAGGTTAACCTTTGTAACCCGTTTTGAAATAATAAGATTGTATTATTTGAGTATTATGTGTTTTGTGCTTAATTGCTTAATTATGTGGTTTGATTAATTAAGAATAAAAATAAGCGTCAAAATTTAAGTGTAAAATAAACTTTATATCTTTAGATAATGTTGTAGTAGTTGAAACAAGGTTTCCGAAGATATAAAGAATGCTGAAATCCGAGTTATAACGAAGAAGTTACGACCTGTCGAAGTTTCGCGACAGAACCGGCAACGCTGGATAACGTAAAAAGTGAAATTTACGTTAAAGCGATATTTAGCCTTAGTGATCTAAACGAGAATCGAAGATCTCGTTGTTAGTATCAAAGCGATAAAAAGTTAGGCGAGAACGGACGTCGGCCGAAGAAGTTATGAATTTATAACGAAATTTTCTGTCCCGGCCTATTAAAAATAAATAATAAAAATAAATTCAAAATTAGCCGACGGAGTCTAAACGAAAGTTGTAGAGCATAGTCTCACCTTTCCGTGGATATAAAGAACGTCGAAAACGAAGTTCGTATGAAGAAGATATGAATTTCCGAAGTTTATTAATTAATTTGTATTTATTTTTAATTGAAAATTCGGAAGCATTATCCGAAGATGAGTCACAGCTCTGATCCGAGGTACGCCCCGCGTACAGCCAAAGTGCCGACACTTCGGATGACGCATGCAGTGACACAATTCGGAGGCAGTACGCGCTGCGTACTGCTGTACGCCCCGCGTACGAGGGGGTTCCAGCCTCCTATAAATAGGATGCGAGGGCAGCCGGCCAAATTGCTAATTTCCTCTCGTTTTTGTGCCGAAGCTCTGCGGTTTTACCCCCGAAGCCATCCTGAAGCCCCGGTAATATTCCCGAGTCCCGAAGCGAGTCCCGAGATCCTGAAGATCCCGAGAAGTGCGGTTTCCGAGCCGAAGCTCTGCCCGCGAGAAGTTCGATTTTCGTAGAGATCTTCCAGATCTGTGGAGGATTATTACTTTTGCGAGTCGTAGTGCTGTCTGATCATCTTCTGATCAAGTGAGTTTATACTACCTTTCATAAACGCAATAATAATACAAGTATGGTTCGGGGGTATTAAGTTTATTGTCGTTTATACGTGTGAATGCGTTGTTACTTTCTCATAACGTATAACTATGAAGTATTTTATACGAGATACGTGTTATGTGTATATTTTGTTGTTATGTGTGTGAATGTATATTCACTTTCTTCTATCTTACAGATATGATTATTTCTATACGAAATACGTGTTATGTGTTTGTGCCTCATCTGTTATATGGAAAATGTATTGATCAAGCATGCTATACAGGTTTTGAAAATATGTATAAAAATGTATGTTTTTATCTACTAATATGTTGGGTAGAACATGGGTAGATAGTTGGTGTGTAATAAACAGATGAGAGGCCTCGTTGTTGTTTTGATCCAGTCATCTAGCGGAATTTAGATGACGACCACGGACTTTTCTAGATAGTCATGTGGAACGCTAGCAGGCTCATAACCTGTAGGTGTTAATGAACTTGGGTGTTCATTCGCTGTATTCCATCCCCCTCATGGTTGCCTTATTTGACTTATATTGCTGAGGAAACCCCGCAGCATGTGTTGTCACCCCGATGAAAATATTCTTAGATTAGGTCCCTTGTGTTAGTTATTTTAGGGACGTAAAGTGAGAATAACGGGAATGGGTAACTGGGTTATTGTTGGTTGATAATAATTAATTTAATTATTTATTGTGGGTTGAAAACCCTATATGCTCACCAGGCTCCCAAGCCTGACCCACTCAGTTTTATTTGTATTACAGGAAGTGGCGCAAGGGCGTAAGATGGATGAACCATCAAGTTGTTTTGTTTACAAGTCTACATATGTTTATATTTGTTATATGACTTGTAATGTATTCGTTTATGCTTATTGGTCTGTATCGGAACATGACACCCCGAGTTTTGATTATAATGAAAATACATTTCTTTTATGAAATGCTTCGGTAAACATTGTTTTATCATGTTTTGTTTTTGGGAACAAATTCCGCAACTCTTTCAAATCAAAAGGATTTACTCTGAAAATATTTAAAAGCATAAATGAAAATCGGTCTTTTCTGGCCGAGATTTTGGGGATGTCACAGTTGGTATCAGAGCATTAGTTTAAGCGAACTAGGAATTTTTAGGATTTCTAGACTTAGACTTAGAATGCTAAGTGGAATTTTGAGATGTGTGTCTGTTATGTTTTAGACACGAGCACTAGTTTATTTTAGGAAAGTTGCCTAAAATGCTTTTATGTGGTAAATGTTATATGTTGCCATATATGATATTATTTGTTCGGATCTATGGTCTGTTGCCGACCAGATCTAGAAACTTTATGTGTGTAGGATTCTAAGCGTACGTCTACGATATTAGAACTAGCATGTAAACGTTTCAGAGTGATAAGGATGATTGGAATATCTATCATGAATAAGGATATAATTTCACCTTATTCGGTGTGTAGATCAAGATGGTGAGAACAAGAAGTGGAGTTGGAAATGCTGATGAAAACAGGAATCAACCACCAGTGATTGAACAAAGACCTGTTGTAGCAGCAGCACCTGATCTAATAACCATGGCTGGTGTACAATTGATGATTCAGACGATGTTGGATCGTCAAATGGATGAAACTAGACGGTTGCTTCAACAAAATCGTGAAGAACTGTCGATTCGTGTGGAAGAGCCTGAACTGAATGAAGGGCACTCGGAAGGTGGAAACTTCAGTGGATCAGTTGGTCAAGCCAACCCACCAATAGTTAGGCAAGACAACCGTGATGGAAGAAATGATGGAATGGGATGCAAGTACAAGGACTTTCTAACTTGCAAACCATCGACCTTCAATGGAAAGGAGGATCCGATTGGGGTTATGGATTGGATCTCCGAAATGGAGATAGCCTTCATGACGTGTGGCTGCAGAGGTAAGTTGCAAACTATCTATGCCGTGCGTCAATTCCGAGGTGGAGCCGTTCGTTGGTGGAACACTTTAGGAAAGACCGTAAGCCCAAATGAGCCACTGCAATCGTCATGGGCAGAGTTCTTGGTGCAGTTTAAGCGCAAGTTTTGCTCGGCTCAAAATCTGTTGGAGTTGGAGAACAAGTTCCTGACATTGACTAAAGGCAGCATGTCAGTTGATGAATACACCAATAACTTCACCGATAAGATGGAGTTTTCCTTGCGTATCGTTCCAGACGAGCTGACTAAGGTGGATCGGTATGCGAAGGGACTTCCATGGGAGTACGAAGTGCCAGTACGTCAGGCACTTACTCTAGAGGCAGCTATCTGGGCTGCCAAGTCTGTTGAGAACATGATCAAGGGGAGAACCACCAACAAGGTTGAGGTTGGTGAGAAGAGGAAGTTTGAGGGAACATCTGGTTCCGGTAAGAAAAGTAAATTTTCGAAATCTAATTCGAAAAGTTTTGGTGGGGGAAAAGGAGGAGAAGCGAAGTGGTGTGATAAGTGCAAGAAAAAGCACTTCGGGAAATGTAGCGAGGATGTAACTTGCTACAAGTGTGGAAAGGTTGGACATTTTGCCAATGAATGTCCGAACAACAAAAGGATGTGTTTTGGCTGTAATGAAGAGGGGCACATTTTGAAAGACTGTCCGAAGAAGAAGGAGGCAGCTAAGCCCAACATTCCACCAAAGCCGAAGGCGAGAGCATTCCATATGACACTGGAAGCTGCTAAGGATGAAGCTGATGTCGCTTCAGGTACCTTTCTCGTTAACAATTTGCCTGCCCAATTTTTATTTGATTCTGGAGCCAACTACTCCTTTATATCGCATGGATTTGGTAGAAAACTAGCTTTGCCTGTTGATAGACTAGATAATGCTTTATTAGTCGAAGTTGCTAGTGGCAAGTTTGTACCTGTTAGCCATCGTATGAGAAACATCCTAATTGACTTGAATGGGAATAAGTTCCACGAGGAATTATTGCCTATCGAACTTAATGGTTTCAACATCGTGTTGGGAATGGATTGGCTCAGCGCCAATGATGCCGAAATTTTATGCAAGAAGAAGATAGTTCAAGTAAACCCGCCTGGAAAAGAATCGTTTATGGTGTATGGGGACAAACGCCGAGTGAATTCTGGAATCATTTCCCTAATGAAAGCTAGAAAGTGTTTGACCAAGGGATGTACATCATACTTAGCATTCGTGATTGATGCTAAGAAGGAGAAGAAGGTGATGCAGAGTATTCCTGTGGTGTGTGATTATCCGGAAGTATTTCCCGAAGATCTTCCTGGATTACCACCTGATAGACAAGTGGAATTCCGAATTGACTTGTTACCAGGAACCACGCCAATAGCAAAAGCACCTTATCGATTAGCACCGACGGAGATGAAGGAGCTAATGATGCAACTTCAGGAGTTATTGGACAAATGTTTCATTAGACCTAGTTCATCACCCTAGGGAGCTCCGGTGTTATTCGTGAAGAAGAAAGATGGAAGTATGAGAATGTGCATTGATTACAGAGAGCTGAACAAGGCAACAATAAAGAATAGATATCCGTTGCCAAGGATTGATGACCTATTTGATCAATTGCAAGGTTCGACCTATTTCTCGAAGATCGATCTAAGGTTAGGATATCATCAGCTGAAAGTAAGAGAGCAGGATATAGAGAAGACTGCGTTCAGAACTAGATATGGACACTACGAGTTCTTGGTTATGTCGTTTGGACTAACCAATGCTCCGGCATCATTCATGGATTTAATGAATAGGGTTTGTAATTCGTTCCTTGATAAATCTGTGATAGTGTTCATCGACGACATTCTGATTTACTCAAAAAGCCAGGAGGAGCATGGCAGACACTTGCGAGAAGTGTTAGAAGTCTTGAAGAAGGAGAAGTTGTATGCTAAGTTCTCCAAATGTGATTTTTGGATTCGTGAAGTCCAATTCTTGGGTCACGTGGTCAACCAAGAAGGGATAATGGTTGATCCAGCAAAGATTGAAGCTGTAATGAAGTGGGAACAACCGAAAAGTCCCACGGAGATTCAAAGCTTTTTAGGATTATCCGGATATTACCGAAGGTTTATCCAAGGCTTTTCTTCGATTGCTACTCCATTGACAGCTTTGACCCACAAAGGAGCTGCTTATGCTTGGAGTGAGAAGCATAAAGAAGCATTCGAGAAGCTAAAGAAGAAGCTATGCGAGGCACCGATACTTTCTCTACCCGATGGAGTCGAAGACTTCGTCGTTTATAGCGATGCGTCTGGGGTTGGATTGGGTTGTGTTTTGACCCAAAGAGAAAAGGTGATAGCATATGCGTCTCGACAGCTGAAGGAGCATGAAAAGAATTACCCGACTCATGATTTGGAGTTGGCAGCGGTAGTTTTCGCTCTGAAGATATGGAGGCTTTACCTCTATGGCACTAAGTGCAAACTTTTCACTGATCATAAGAGTCTCCAATATCTCTTTAATCAGAAGGAATTGAATATGAGGCAACGACTCTGGCTAGAATTACTCAAGGACTACGACTGTGAGATACTTTACCATCCCGGTAAAGCTAATGTTGTTGCTGATGCTCTCAGTCGGAAAGTCAATCTTGAAAGGAAAAGGCCAAGAGCGTTGAGAATTGAAGTTGTCTCGACCATTGTGGAAAGTATAAAGAAAGCTCAAGAGGAAGCTTCTGAAAAGAATGACCGAAAGGAGGAACGTTTGGGCAAAACGTTGGTGTTCGGTGTAAATAGTCATGGACTGAAGGTGTTCCAAGATCGTATTTGGGTACCTAAGTCAGGAGGAATTAGAGATCTTCTGATGGAAGAAGCTCACAAGACCATGTATTCGATTCATCCCGGTAGCACTAAAATGTATAGGGACCTGAAACCCTACTACTGGTGGCCGACGATGAAGCTTGATGTTGCAAAGTATGTGGCCGAGTGTGTGACTTGTGCGAGAGTCAAGACACAACATCAGAAACCGTATGGGAGTTTAGAACCTTTACTTGTGCCTATGGGTAAGTGGGAAGACATTGCTATGGATTTTATCACTAAACTACCCAGAACGAAGAATGGGCACGACATGATTTGGGTGGTCGTTGATCGATTCACTAAGAGTGCGCATTTCATAGCAGCCAGGGAGAAATGGTCTATGGAAAAGCTTGCGAATTCTTATGTGAAGGAAATTGTGAGACTTCACGGTGTTCCGCTAACAATTGTGTCGGATCGTGATAGTCGTTTCACCTCAAGGTTTTGGAAAAGTCTACAAGAGGAAATGGGTACCAAGTTATGTTTAAGTACAGCTTACCATCCGCAGACTGATGGTCAGAGTGAAAGAACGATACAAACACTTGAAGATATGCTGAGAGCATGTACCGTGGAATTCCTAGGTAATTGGGATGAACATTTACCGTTGGTAGAATTTTCCTATAACAATAGTTTTCACTCGAGCATTAAGATGGCACCTTACCAAGCTTTGTATGGACAAAAGTGTCGTACGTCGTCTTGTTGGCTTGAGGCTGGAGAAAAGCAGTTTATGGGACCGGAGATGGTTCATCAAACTGCTGAAAAGTTGAAAATAATTAGGGAAAGAATGTTAGCAGCTCAGGATCGTCAAAAGAGTTATGCTGACAAAAAGCGAAGACCGATGACTTTTGAAGTTGGGGATTCGGTTTTGCTTAAAGTCTCGCCGTGGAAGGGACTTATAAGATTTGGTAAAAGGGGAAAGTTGAGTCCAAGGTTTATTGGACCGTTTAAAGTTCTTCAGAGGATTGGGAACCAAGCTTACAAGCTCGAACTACCAGAAGAACTGAATGGAATTCATAACACTTTTCATGTGTGTTATTTACGGAAGTTCACGGGGGAAGTTCCCGACATAATTCCAATTTCCGAGTTGAGAATTGATGAGAACAAAAGGTTGATTGAAGAACCAGAGGCAATTATTGACCGAAAGACTAAGAAGTTGCGACACAAGATGGTCGAGTTAGTGCTTGTCCGATGGAAACACACGAATGGGCCGAATCTCACCTGGGAGACGGAGAGTGACATGTTGAGTCGCTATCCGCATTTGTTTGTTGATGTGTGATTCCGAGGACGGAATCATTCTAAGGTGGAGAGAATTGTAACGCCTGTGTTTCTGGGCTTGCCATTTTTAGCAATGTAATGGTCTAGGTTAACCTTTGTAACCCATTTTGAAATAATAAGATTGTATTATTTGAGTATTATGTGTTTTGTGCTTAATTGCTTAATTATGTGGTTTGATTAATTAAGAATAAAAATAAGCGTCAAAATTTAAGTGTAAAATAAACTTGATATCTTTAGATAATGTTGTAGTAGTTGAAACAAGGTTTCCGAAGATATAAAGAATGCTGAAATCCGAGTTATAACGAAGAAGTTACGACCTGTCGAAGTTTCGCGACAGAACCGGCAACGCTGGATAACGTAAAAAGTGAAATTTACGTTAAAGCGATATTTAGCCTTAGTGATCTAAACGAGAATCGAAGATCTCGTTGTTAGTATCAAAGCGATAAAAAGTTAGGCGAGAACGGACGTCGGCCGAAGAAGTTATGAATTTATAACGAAATTTTCTGTCCCGGCCTATTAAAAATAAATAATAAAAATAAATTCAAAATTAGCCGACGGAGTCTAAACGAAAGTTGTAGACCATAGTCTCACCTTTCCGTGGATATAAAGAACGTCGAAAACGAAGTTCGTATGAAGAAGATATGAATTTCCGAAGTTTATTAATTAATTTGTATTTGTTTTTAATTGAAAATTCGGAAGCATTATCCGAAGATGAGTCACAGCTCTGATCCGAGGTACGCCCCGCGTACAGCCAAAGTGTCGACACTTCGGATGACGCATGCAGTGACACAATTCGGAGGCAGTACGCGCTGCGTACTGCTGTACGCCCCGCGTACGAGGGGGTTCCAGCCTCCTATAAATAGGATGCGAGGGCAGCCGGCCAAATTGCTAATTTCCTCTCGTTTTTGTGCCGAAGCTCTGCGGTTTTACCCCCGAAGCCATCCTGAAGCCCCGGTAATATTCCCGAGTCCCGAAGCGAGTCCCGAGATCCTGAAGATCCCGAGAAGTGCGGTTTCCGAGCCGAAGCTCTGCCCGCGAGAAGTTCGATTTTCGTAGAGATCTTCCAGATCTGTGGAGGATTATTACTTTTGCGAGTCGTAGTGCTGTCTGATCATCTTCTGATCAAGTGAGTTTATACTACCTTTCATAAACGCAATAATAATACAAGTATGGTTCGGGGGTATTAAGTTTATTGTCGTTTATACGTGTGAATGCGTTGTTACTTTCTCATAACGTATAACTATGAAGTATTTTATACGAGATACGTGTTATGTGTATATTTTGTTGTTATGTGTGTGAATGTATATTCACTTTCTTCTATCTTACAGATATGATTATTTCTATACGAAATACGTGTTATGTGTTTGTGCCTCATCTGTTATATGGAAAATGTATTGATCAAGCATGCTATACAGGTTTTGAAAATATGTATAAAAATGTATGTTTTTATCTACTAATATGTTGGGTAGAACATGGGTAGATAGTTGGTGTGTAATAAACAGATGAGAGGCCTCGTTGTTGTTTTGATCCAGTCATCTAGCGGAATTTAGATGACGACCACGGACTTTTCTAGATAGTCATGTGGAACGCTAGCAGGCTCATAACCTGTAGGTGTTAATGAACTTGGGTGTTCATTCGCTGTATTCCATCCCCCTCATGGTTGCCTTATTTGACTTATATTGCTGAGGAAACCCCGCAGCATGTGTTGTCACCCCGATGAAAATATTCTTAGATTAGGTCCCTTGTGTTAGTTATTTTAGGGACGTAAAGTGAGAATAACGGGAATGGGTAACTGGGTTATTGTTGGTTGATAATAATTAATTTAATTATTTATTGTGGGTTGAAAACCCTATATGCTCACCAGGCTCCCAAGCCTGACCCACTCAGTTTTATTTGTATTACAGGAAGTGGCGCAAGGGCGTAAGATGGATGAACCATCAAGTTGTTTTGTTTACAAGTCTACATATGTTTATATTTGTTATATGACTTGTAATGTATTCGTTTATGCTTATTGGTCTGTATCGGAACATGACACCCCGAGTTTTGATTATAATGAAAATACATTTCTTTTATGAAATGCTTCGGTAAACATTGTTTTATCATGTTTTGTTTTTGGGAACAAATTCCGCAACTCTTTCAAATCAAAAGGATTTACTCTGAAAATATTTAAAAGCATAAATGAAAATCGGTCTTTTCTGGCCGAGATTTTGGGGATGTCACATTTAGGGCCACTATTCGTTAATAATTTTTTATCTATTTATTTATTTAGCAAACAAGATGTTATAATAAGGGAAATCTCCAGAAAAGACCTAAAATTTTACCCTAGTTTACGAAAAAATCCCAAACTAAAATTTGTTTACGAAAAAACATGAATTACCGGTAAAAATGGCGATTTGACCCCTTTTTCCCGGTTTACCAGTTTCATTACTTACCTGTTTCATTAAAGTCCCATTATCTTACACTAATATAAAAATAAGTCTCAAACTAAAATTTAGTGATGATTTAGCCCTTTTCTCCATGTAACATACATTTTATCGGTTTCATTGCTGTTTTAGACACATAGTCATTAAATCTGCTGATAAGATGGGTTATAAAATGTTATGTTTACTATAAAATTTGATATCCATCTCATCCGCTCATTTATGACTATGTATCTAGGTCAACAATGAAGCCAATAAAATGTGTGTTTCTAGGAAAAAGGGCAAGAAATGAGCTGATGTCTGATTAGATGGATGTATTGGGTTACATAATGTACCATCCATAAAAATCATTGCAAATTTAAACTTCTCAAAAATTTCAAAACCATTAATTATTACAAAACTTGTTTTCAAAATAGTTTAATATCAGAGTATCCCAGAAACAAGTCATAAACACAAGGAGTTGTATGATCACGCCTTTGCCTTCCCGCGATCATCTGATGTACCTGAAACAAAAACTGAAATTGTAAGCCCAAGGCTTAGTGAGTTCCCCTAAAATACCGATACACTGCAAATAACACATATACAAATAACAACATGTATTAGGTCCACAGCTTTACAGACTGGATTACCCCTAGGCCCACAGTATGAGTCCAGATTGCCTTACGGTCCCACAACTCACATCTGGATTGTAACCGAGCCCACAATACGAGTCTAGTATGCCCTACCCGGCCCTCAACTCATATATGGAATGCTCCCGAGCCCACAGTACGAGTCTGTCATTCCATACCCGACCCTCAGCTCGTATTCGGAATGCTCTCGAGTCCTCAGTATGAGTCTGCAATGCCTCGCCCGACCCTCAACTTATATATGGAATACTTTAGGGTTTGTTGGCTACCGCACGGAGCAGTAAAACCTCAACCCAACCCACATAATATGTCGACATATAACATAACTAATGCACATACATGTAATCACATAATAATACAGGTAGTCCTACAGATCTACCACATTGGCATAACAACCAGTATGCAAAACCAACTCATACTCAACATAATACCAACTACTAGGATAACATATCCAATGGGTCGGCATTGGTGTCTTCGACCCCTTAGTATAGTGAGGATAACTCACCTCTCAGCTGTCAAATCGAAGTGATAAACTCAAGCTCTCGAACCACAGCCACAAACTCCACCACCTATATTTACCATAAGACTATTTCCATAAATTTCCAATTTACCAAAATACCTAAGAAGTCAACTAGTCAACAAAGTCCAAGTCAATGGTCAAGGTCAACAGTCTATGTTGGCCCGACTCGTCGAGTGCAGTTCACTGACTCGTTGAGTCCTTCCTAAACTCGAGAATTCGTGAAATCCCTGGTTGACTCGTCGAGTTCCCCTGAAACTCGTCGAGTTCGTGCATGTCTAAATATCGAGAAAACCCCAACTGACTCGTCGAGTCATCCTCCTGACTCTCCGAGTCCATGTAGAAATTTCCTTGCACGATAATCTTCATCGGACTCGCTGAGTTGTCCATGCAACTTGTCGAGTACCTTCAGTCCTTTCTCCATTTAGATGCTTTTTTAAGCCATTCCAAAGCCCCATATTGCATATCAAGCTTCCCAATGCATGTTTATCACGTAAAGTTGCAAAATTTACGTGCATGCAAGACTCTAAAGACTTAGAATGTCAAATCCAAGCTTATAACGGGCTTAACTCACAAGGAAATGTTTATATTTGCTAAAGTTGGAGACTTTATAGCTATAGAGACCAAGATAAGCTCAGATTTGAAGTTGCAACTTTAGATCCTGGCTCATACTCGAAAATGGTTAATATATATATATATATATATATATATATATATATATATATATATATATATATATATATATATATGCTAAAAAGCCCTGATCTTCAACATAATGAGATCTAAAAGGAAAGGAGGTAAATGTAACGACTTGTTACCTTCAAACTGATGTCAAGAAGCAAAAGAGTCAGATCCACCAGTTCCTCTTGCACTACTCCTTTTATACTTCAAGTCTTCTTCTTGCAAACCACATTCCAAGCTTGAAAATCACACAAGAATGGAGCACATAAGGGGCTGTAAGGGGAGGCTAAGGAGGCAAATGATTCTTTAAATAGGGTGCAAAATCCCGAAAATTAGGGTTTCATCCTTCATCTCCAACTCATCGAGTCGTGTCCTCTGACTCGTCGAGTTGGTCACTTAAACACGTAGCCAAAAACTTTCATACTCGACGAGTCGAGGCATCCAACTCGTCGAGTAGGCCTTTTAATATGAAGAATAAAGCTGAAAAATTAATACTTGATAGTCAGGGCATTACACATAATGTTATATAGACAATTTGAAATTTCTTATAAACGTAAAAAATGACACAATTATTTTTTGTTTATGTATATATTGTAGTCTTCGTTGGATTCATTATATATATATATATATATATATATATATATATATATATATATATATATATATATATAGGGTTAGGTTCATTTGAGACCACCTATATTTTGTGAGACCGTGAGACGCATTTTTTTATTTTTATTATTATTATTATTATTATTATTATTATTTTTAGTTAATTCATGTCCCGAAAATAATATTTAAAAAAAGAATTTTTTGATTTTTCCATTTATTTTGCATTTTAAAATTATTTTTAGAATATGTACAGTGTAATATTCTATTTAGAATATTTCACGTATTTTTCAAAAAAAAAAGATTATTTTTTTATTTTTTTATTTTTTAGTTAA
This sequence comes from Lactuca saligna, assembly GCF_052625555.1. Classification (NCBI taxonomy): domain Eukaryota; kingdom Viridiplantae; phylum Streptophyta; class Magnoliopsida; order Asterales; family Asteraceae; genus Lactuca; species Lactuca saligna. The sequence continues at coordinate 88,070,935 of NC_136424.1, read as the reverse complement.
TTCAAGTTCCGAAAATAATTTTTAAAAAAAGAATTTTTAGATTTTTCCATTTATTTTGCATTTTAAAATTATTTTTTAGAATATGTCAGTGTAATATTCTATTTAGAATATTTCACGTATTTAAAAAAAAAACGGAATTTTTTTATTTTTTTTAATATTTTTTTATATTTTTTTTTAGTTAATTCAAGATCCGAAAATAATATTTAAAAAAAGAATTTTTGGATTTTTCCATTTATTTTGCATTTTAAAATTATTTTTAGATTTGGTCTCACGGTCTCACAAAATTAGAATGGTCTCAAATGAACCTGAACATATATATATATATATATATATATATATATATATATATATATCATGTTTTATGGTAAATATAGCATTATATAATCCAACATATTCATCTCATTAGCTTATTTAATGACTAGGCATCCATATCAGGAATGAAACCGGTAAAATGTATGTTACATGGAGAAAAGATCTAAATTATCACTAAATTTTAGTTTAGGACTTATTCGTAAATTAGGGTAAAATAATGGAATTTTAATGAAACAAGTAAGTAATGAAATTGGTAAACCGGAAAAATGGGTCAAATTGCCATTTTTACCGCTAATTCATGCTTTATCGTATACAAATGTTAGTTTGAGATTTTTTCGTTAATTATGGTAAAATTTTAGGATTTTTCTGGAGATTTCTTTACAATAATACTACTTCTAATTAATATATTTTTCTTTTAGTATATTAATAAATCATTTATTTTGATTTCTAATTAATTTATTAATCATATAATAAATTAATAAATCAATATCTCTCTCTCCAAAAAACATTCATATCAATTACTAGGTTTGAGGGCAACCCAAAAAAACATTGATAATAATAATTCAAGATTATACTAATTTAATTATTGGTTTAGATACCTAATCCAACAGATTGATTGTCTCAAGATGTTTTATCTTTTACTAGCACATGAATTGTTTGAGGAAATGCTTGAATGAAAGCTTGGTGATCATTTTCTCTAATGCTTGTAGTAATGGTGTTTTCAATATCACCTGTGTACCTATTGCTAGTTACAATAATGTACTAAAATTCGTTATCTTGTACAGATGGATATTTAAAGATCAAAAGGGCTATGGATGTTGTTGGAACCGGTCATGAATAACATATCTTTTGCATTAATAGAAGCCTATATATTCACTGTTGTATACTTGTATTGCTTTTAGATGTTTATAGTAACATAAATTTAGATGTTTTCTTTATTTATAATAGTTTATTATATTTTTTAAGAAGCTATTTATTGTCTACATATTAAATAGATTATAAAGAATATATTTTCATTATAAACTATGTTTTTAACTAAAAACAAATATATAGTATAATAGAGTTTGATTGGTAGTGAAATGGGTGTGTAATAACATATTGATCCCAAGAAATGGCTATGTTATTTTGTTGATTTATGATGATTTGGTATGCTTGAATTTATCCTGAAAAATAGTTTAGAAGGTTAAATGGTCATTTGTATGGTGTTTATATTTTTTATAATTATTTAATAAGTTGGTCCGGTTATTTTGGATAGGAAAAAAAAAGGTGCTTATTGCTTATTCCTACAATAAGCTAATTTAAGTGTTTGTATAAAATCCAGCTTATTGGGCTAAATAAGCTAATTTTAATAAGCATTCATCCCCATGCTTATTGCTTATTGCTTATTCCCACCGCAAATAAGCTATAAGCAATAAGCTAAAAATCTAATCCAAGCACCCCTTATAAAACGGAAATATTTAATTCAACAAAAAGTTATACTTAAGGGTAAAATAGTCATTTTCATATTGAATTCAACAAAAAGCTATTATAGGTAAAAGTTAAAGTAGATTGTTTATATTAGTAAAATGAGTAAAGTATGTTATTATTTCTTGTGATTTTTATCTTTTTGTTAATTGATTTTTTTGTTGTGTACAAGTTTTGAGTTTCCAGAAGAAGAAAAAGGCAGCCAAGAAAACTTATGTTTCAGCTATTTGTAAAATACTTGTATTGGTTCTTTTTCGGGCATAAGAACAAGTGGCTATAAAGTTAATGAGGAAGCTTTTGAATCGAGCGGTTGAATCTATTTCATTGGATAAAGAACTTGTAAAGGAAATCAAACAAATGGTTAGTTTTTATTTTGCTTCTTCTTAATTATTTATACATGTGAACAATTGTTATTTCTCATTACCTTTTTAGCAAGTTCATAATACATAATATTTATTTTTTATTAAACGACAGTTATATGATTGGTTTTTTGTAAAGTTTATAAATTTATGTAGGGCAAATTGTACGGAATAGCTATCTACGTTAATCTTTTTTACCATAGGCAACATACTTATATCTTATTCCCATAATAGCAGCTTACTTATAAGTTTTTACCCATAGTAGCAATATACTTTATAGGTAAGAATCTGTAAGTATGTTGCTTCTATGTGTAAACAAATATAATAGAATGCTATTATTGGTTAAAGATAAAGCAGATTGCTATTTCCTATGATTTTGGCAATTTAATGTCATTAAACAAAATGATGCAATAAACAAAAAAAACATAAAACAAATCTAACCCATGTGAAACACGCGTTTTTTTTACTAGTTTATATAAAGAGAAAATCTTGCCAAAAGTTACATGTGGGTCAAAGGGGGCTCCATTCTTGATCGGTTCGGGAATTATTATTTTTATTTGTTTCTGCTTAGTATATTTTTCATATTTCATTTGTAATCATATATTTAAACAAAATACTTGTATTTTTATATGTGTACATATTAAACAAATCAAGTACTTATGGTGATAGTTATCACAGCCGTGTCAAACTGTGAATGATCAACTCAACATATGACATGCTTCTACATATTGATCTAAAAAGGCTCGTACAAGTTACAACTTGAAACGAACCAAAGAAGCCATTCTTGGGGTCATAATCTCCAACAGCCTCTCTGGTTGATCCCTGTAAATCCAGTGTCCGGAATCCGAAACAACATACACCGAGACTTTCCCTCTTGATTCATCACTTTCCCGGTTAGCAAGACTCTCGAGCCTCTCTACCACATCCCGAGTCCAAGAGACTTGGCTTTCAGTACGCACTATAGCTATCTCCATTCCCCTCGGAGGTTCCTCAAGCAATGACCAATAATCACTTTCTCTACAGCATACAACCACCCAATCAAATTCTTACGCAACTCAAAATGTTATACTATCATTCTACAAAAATCAAGACTTTTTTTTTTTTGGAGGCCGCGTATACGGAAAGGACAAGAAATCCCTCGTCATCCTTATCAAGGAAGACAACCTCAAAATTTTAAGGTGTAGGCCATCATTCCATGGTGTGCGAAAACCATGATCTAGTCCGTTTAGTGCATATTACATGGCAAAATTTGTGGTGAGGTGAAAAATTAGGGTTTACACGGCGGATTCGAACAGCTGTATAGCACCATCGATGTCGAATGAAAATGTCATGTATTCTCCTGATTTCTTGAGACTGTTACTTATCCACACTGATAGGAACTCTGGAAACCCAAGATCAATCATCTGATTCAACAGCCACCTGAAAAAAATAAACCTAATTAAAATTTGAATCTTTAAAAGATAAAAAGGTGAAATGATGTCTCTACTCTTGTGATGGGAAAAGCGACGGAAGTGTATGCAACTTTTGCAACGCGTTCACCAGTTCTTGATATTGACTTTTATCTTCGGCTTTTCCAGGTCCAACATCTATTACCCACACCTATTTGAAATACGTTTTCGGGTCAAAACAATCACATTAGAGATTAGACCCATTATGAAAAGTGAAAACACACAACCAAATATACAATAAGTTGATTTTAAATTGTGATTTTTATACCTGTTTAGGTAGTTGTGCTGAATCACCATAATCACCATTAGCACAACTTAAAGCATATTGCAATGCCACCTTACCACCTAAAGAATGCCCGATAACAACATCTGGCCAATCCCAATCAAGAGATTTCACGAGATTTGCCAAATCTCTAGCGGCATTTGCAGTGTCGTTAGGTGGGGTTAAACCTTCTCGATCGGTTGAGTTTCCATGACACCTCAAATCCACAAGAACCATCCTCCAATCTGCTTACAAATTCAAGAAGTTACCAAAGAATCTTAATTGACCATAAAAATAGAAATAACAATATCTTTTGGAAACCAATCGTGAATTTTCTTCCGTTGCGTTACAGATGAACTATTTAGTAGTACAACTAAATTCCCAATTCTAAAGTGGTCCATAAAACCTAGAAATCAAAGTCCGAATCCTAATCACAAGTGAAGCAATAAAAAGCAAAGACCACGATTATGTAAGCCCTGTTGTTGTGGGTCTAATGATGATGGCAGTTAGGAACTCACTCACAACTCGCATGTGTAAGACATCCGATCCGAATCCACCCTCAGACCTGATAGCCAGTTCTATGCTGCAATGTTGCATTATGTACAATTGTACATAGTGTTTAGTTCATAAATGACATAAACAACTCTTCATTATATTCTCTCATAACATTGTTCATGTTTCATAATATCAATTCCACATACTTCTTATCCAGGTAGGTATATGTGTGTGCGTGATATGCATTGGATTTAGAGAGAAGGGATTGGAAGTAACCAGTAGAGAGAGACGTAACGAGGGAGGTGGCGAAATCTGCAAAGTCATCTCCGCAACCCAATAAGCCGTGAATTAGGAAGGCCGTGAAACTGTAGGGTTTTTCACTTCCACCGGGTGATGAATTGAAGATCTCTTTGAATGCAATAACCGACATTTTAATTGAAGGAGCAATTTGGTAATTAGGTGCGGGAGAACGTCAATCTTTGGGTGTTGTTAGTCATGCTTGTTTTTTCTTATCATCCACTTTGTGTGATGAGAGCCATCAAAAATCTATCCAATCCGTAACTAAAGAGATATCCCGTTGATTACATATTCTTTTATCGAAACGATGAAAATCCTTCCAAATAAATCGAAATCTTTTATTTTCTTTTTCATTTGAAAACAAAATCTTTTTGATACGTATTATTCTTTTTTTCATTTGGATTTTCTTAATATTTTTAAATAAATATTTTTATATTTGTCATTTTCTTATTTTTCTAATCTTTTATTAATTAACACATTGCATCTCAATTAACAGTTGTCTTAATTGAAAATAGTTAAAAAATTACAATGTTGCTGCTCATAATATATTGTATTTAATATGTTTTTTTTTTAATTTAAATGTTAAATTTCAAAATTCAAATCTAAAATTTCAAATTTAAATAAATTTTTGTTTAAACATTCGTATTTAATTTTTTGTTTTACCCGATCTGTATAATATACATGTCTCACAACTAATAATGTAATATTTTGTGTAATTAAATAACTAAACATAATCTTTTTCTTAGACATCATATCTTTATTAATACCAAAAAAATATATCATATAATTATTTTTATTACTTTATAAATTTGATCACATATTCGTATTATAACATATGTATAAATTATATTATTAAACAATTATAACCAAAATAAATTTTAAATATATAATTAACCATCATACTACTAAAACAATACTTTAAAAACGTTTGAAACATTAAAATTAGTATAATTACATATTTTTAAATAAGAAAGATAAAAGTAAAATACAATACAATATAAATAATAAATTGATATAAATTTAATTCGACATGGTAGCAACGACTATAACATATAAAGTATTATTCAACAAATTCAAACTAAAAGTACATACATTCATAGTTGAAAAACAATTTGTACAAATAACATATAAAGTATTATTCAACAAATTCAAACTAAAAGTACATACATTCATAGTTGAAAAACAATTTGTACAAATGAACTTCAACGGCAAAACCCAGTGTTATTGAACCATATTTAGACTATGCTCGCCAGAATAGTTGAAAGCTGAAAAGCTAGCTAGCAGCTTACAAGTTTACAAGTTACAGTTTCGGTTGAATCAAAGAGGCGATTTTTGGGGTCATAACCTCCAACAGCCTCTCTGGTTCATCCTTGTAAATCCAGTGTCCGGAACGAGGAACAACATGAACCGAGACTTTGCCTCTTGATTCATCATTTTCCCGGCTAGCAAGACTCTCAAGCCTCTTGACCACATTCGGGTCCCACGTGACTCGGCTTTCACTACGCACTACACATATCTCTATTCCCTTTGGAGGCTCCTCTAGCAACAACCAATAATCACTATTCCTACAAAATACAACCACCATCAAAAATCAAAACTACCAGGATAAGACAAAACAGAATACAGAATATAATGTGTTTGGCATGTATTAGCTTTTTGTCCCTCGCAAAAAAGGGTTGAACAAAGTGGGCTAGGGACATGGTCGTATGTGCAAAAGAAAAGACGTGAATGCCCTTCTCGTCTTATAAGGGTAAAATTGGGTTATTGAAAAGTAAAGACTTACCTGGTGGATTCGAACATATGTATAACACCATCAATATCGAAAGAAAATGTCATGTGTTCTCCCGATTTCTTGAGACTGCTACTTATCCACTCTGATAAGAACTTTGAGAATCCAAGATTCATCAAATGTTCTACCAGCCACCTGAAATGTAATCTTTAACTTTAAGAAGATAAAAAAAAAAAAAAAAAAAAAAAAAAGACAATTTTTTCAGTTTATGATCAAATAAGGGAAATTGGGTCTCTACTCTTGTGACTGGATGGGAGACCGAAGTGTCTGTAGTGTATGGAAAACTTTCTCCATTTCTTCATAATGGCTTTTATTCTCGACTTTTCCAGGTACACAATCCAATGCCCACACCTAATTCAAATTAGCTTTAAGCCTTAAAATAACCAAATTCATAAAAGATTTCTGTGAAAACCTGATTATTGAGATAATTATACAATTACATAACAAATCTTTAACTTTGAGAACCTGATTGACTAATTAGACATTCATTTGTTGATTTTAAATTGTGATGAAATCGTATTTCACATATTTGACTAATAGTCAAACAGTTCTAATCATACGGTCATACCTGTTTAGGCAGCTGAGCTGAATCACCATAATCGCCATGAGCACAACTTGAAGCATATTGCAAGGCAATTTTGCCGCCAACAGAATGCCCAATGACAACATCTGGCCAAGCCCAATCAAGGGACTTAATGAGATTTGCTAAATCTCTAGCAGCATTTGGTGTGTTGTGAGGTGGGGTTAAACCTTCTCGATCAACCGAGCTTCCATGGTTTCTCAAATCCACAACAACCATCCGCCAATCTGCTTATAAATTTGATATGTTACCAAGTAATCCTTAAAGAGTAACTATGTTTTATTGCTTTACATATGTGATTGGTTAGTTGCAGGTGAACTATTCAGCAATATAACAAAATTCCCAATTCTGATTCCGTCCATAAGACATGGAAATCACAATCGCAATCACATATGAAGCAACAGAAAGTGGAGATCATGATTATGACTGTTTTTCACATCAGAAAACGAATAGCATCACTACATAGAACAAAAAAGAGAAACCGAGTATCGTCAAACCTAGTCGATTCCAGATTATCCAGCTAGGTGTAATGTGTGTGTACAAAATGCATTAAATTTAGAGAGAAGAGAGTAGAACCAGTAGAGAGAGACGAAACGAGGGATTTAGCGAAATCTACAAAGTCGTCTCGACAACCCAGTAAGCCATGAATTAGCATGGCAGTGAAAGTGTAGGGTTTTTCAATTTTACTGGATGATGATGAGGAATTGAAGATCTCTTCGAATGCAATAACCGACATTTTGAAGGATGAAATTTGGTTCTGGAGAACGTTGATCTCTTTGTGTTGCTAGTCATGCTTGTTTTCATAATCATCCACTACACCGACTGTCCAAGAGAGAACGACGTAGAGTTTCTGGATAGATTAGTTTAAATTTGGGAAACCGAATAAAGTTTTACAGTATTCAATTTAACCTTGACCGGTCAACCGTTAATCCCAATTTAACCTTGTCCGATGTTTGTTAGTAGTAATAGAGCACTATTGGGTTTTGATGACGAAAATTGAAATTCTAACTTTGGACGAAAAATGAGTTAAAAGACATTAGTCAAAATATAGATAGGTGAATATTTATGGTGAAATTTTAGTAGTTATAAAGTTTAATATTGTTAGTTGTGTTGGTTATGATAAATGTATATAGTTGAAGAAAAAAACGTTACCCATACAAATGTTTAAATCTCGAAATAACTTGTTTATGACTTGAAATATTGAATGGATTCAAAATCGAATGATGTCGTAAAGTATTGCTTTTGCATCGTATAACAAACTTCTATGTTGTACAACATGAACAAAAATGGTTGAATAGATAACAACACTTATCACACAGACAACTATAAACATAACAATAAACACTAAAAACCACAAATTGAAAAGATAATGTCATTAGATATCAAACAAATCTATAGAAACAATTATTGTCAGAATATGACATAGTTTTATTGAATATTTACCGATTATTGTATATAAACATAATGTGTGGATTGTAGTTTATAATATGGACATAAAGCTATAAAAAGAGAGTTTAGGTTTACTCTAAGTATGTTATGATAAGATCAAATAGTTTCATTGCTTTTTGGCATGTGTTCCTTCATCTACTTCGCCGTGGTTTCTTTATTTTTCTTGTTTTGGACGTGGTTTTTTTGGTGTATCTGTCAAATGTAAGATGTTCATTACATGTATGAATAAAATAAATTGCTATAAGTATTTTTACCTGTATCTTCCATTTGGAAGCGTTTTCCAGTTTCACGTGATTTAGTAGGGGTGAGGGACTCCATAGTTGTTGTGGTTTGTTGTTCCATTGGTGTTGAACGTGTAGTTTGTGTTTTTTGTGTTGATAATATTGTTGGTTGTGGTGTTTTTATGTCTTTGATTGTGGTGACTGTGAAACGGATATTTTTGATGGAAGAAAGTTTTGTGCATTCTACATAGACATTCTTTGTCAACCATTTACAACGTTCGAGAGGTTTAGGTAAAGTTTTTCTATCTTGACTGGGAAAGCCGTCTATGATTTCTTGTGCAGTTGCATTTAGCAGACTAACGGTTGCTTCATTAGACATGAAAATTGTTGTGGTATCTGTATTGTCTGTGAGTACTGCTGAGATTTTATATTTGTGGAAAGAGAAGTAATTTTAAGTGCGATATATATATATATATATATATATATATATATATATATATATATATATATATATATATATATGGTAAACATGAGAGGGAGTACTTACAAAAGTTTTGGTTCATTTATGGGCCCATGGGAAACACAAAACCATCCATCACCTTTTTTGTGTGTTGATTTACCACATGTGGTACATGTAACGTGGTACCATTCATCTTTGAATGTGAAATCAGATAGTATGGTCTTTATAACATATACATTGTCCTTGAACATGTTATAGATGTATGTTAGTGATTGTTATGTATGAAATAGTAGTATTATACATAAGAAAACGAATTACCATTATTTGAGAGAAATTTGAGCTCTTTAATCGTTGTAATGTAGTATTTATCACATTTGGTGATGATTTTGAGTGAAATTGGGTACCAAATCTGTATTAATGGATACTTGTTAGTGATTATATGTTGTTTACTATGTAGTTTATAGTTTGGTAAGTATGGTTAAGATTTGGTAGAAGCAGTATAACATACCTTGTAATGAGTGTGTCCGTTTCTGGTAAATTGGGATTGACGTACATGTGTGTTGCGCTGCTGCTTGTCAATGTTAATTGTCCTGTGTAGTAAGATGGTATTTTAGCATAGTGTGAAGTGAGTATTATAATAAGGGTCTTTGTTATTACTTACAATTGTACATAGTGGATTTGAGATTGGTGAAAGCGAGTACCACTGTGTTAGAGTTTGATGTAAGGGCATTTCGATTGAATTTGTCTGGCGAATCTATGCATTCCTTCCATAAGAGTATGGTAATCTCCTCCGCACTTGAACCAGTTTTGTCATTAATAATAATTAAAGGAAATATCTAGGTAATATTTTTTTTATGAAGAATATTTACTTACTTTTCATCTGTTAAAGTCATAAGCATGAATGGTTCCTTGTCTTTTTTTTTTCGATCTTTCATGTTGATGAGTACCCCTATGAAATCTGAATGTAATTGTAAGCGTAATATTAGTGACAAATTAGACTATTACAAATTTTTTGCATTAAAGTAATGATATTTGGGTTGATGTTATAAATGTACCTGGATGCTCTAAGTTTTTGTCTGCTATCATTTGAAAGTGTGATCTTGGACTAAAGCGGAACCATGTTAGTGGAAGTGTATTGCGATTTGGTATTTCCTCAATTGTTGATGCTTCACCAATATTCATGTGTACTGGGTGATCTAAGACCTTCTGATATTTGTCTGGCTCAGTGCATGTATAGTCCTTAATACGATAACATCGAGTGACTAATAATGAAGTTTGTATCGATCCTTGATTTGTCTTTCGAGCAAGTAGCTGAATTGTATCTCCCTGGTCAAATAAATGTGTTAGGGTGTTTTATATATGAATTACTTTTTTATAAGAGTGAATTATATATATAAATATATATATATATATATATATATATATATATATATATATATCCTTACATGCTCATCAATCACGATAAACCATGTCTCATCCTTTCTGAATTGTAGTGTCCATTTTCGTAAGACACGGACTTCAAGTGAATTTCCTGGTGAGCCAAAGTGGAGGTTTGATATTCTATCCATATTTGAGGAGATTGCTCTGCAATTATAAAAAAACATTGTTAAAATAGTTTTAAAAATATGATCATTATTTCATACCATATATTTTAGGTATTAGATGTTTATAATAAGTATAAGAGTAAATTACTGAAATTGTCCCTATGGTTTGGTTAAAATTGCACGTTTGGTCTCTAACATTTTTTTTTCACATAAATCGTCCCTGTGGTTTTATTTGTCACGTTTTTGTCCATGTGGTTTGATTTTGTTGCATTTTTCATCCGTTACATACATAAAGTTAGGGACCAAACATGAATTTTTTACCAAACCTTAGGGACGAAAAACGCGACAAAATCAAACCACAAAACGATCCGATTGCAAATAAAAAGTTAAGGACTAAACGTGCAATTTTGACCAAACCACAGGGATGATTTTAGTTATTTACTCTAAGTATAATTGCAAAACTGGTAGAAAAGATGAGATTTTGGGTAATAGAATTATCTTAGCTATTAGACTGATTTGAAAACATAAATGTGGTGTAATAACCTCTTGCATATTAACTCTTGCTAACAAATCTTTGAAGACGACATTTCTGGTACAATTGAATGGTAATGTATCTTCTTGTTGTAGTAGAATCTTTATCGAATCTGGTGAGGTAGCTCTTGACAAAGCCACATATAGTTGTCCGTGTGTGAAAACAGAGTTTTTGAGGTATAAACCTACCTTTTTAAGAGATTGGCCTTGACTTTTGTTTATAGTCATTGCATAACACACTTTAAGAGGAAATTGTTTTCTGATAAATATAAAAGGTAGGTCAGAGGTATTATGTACAAATTTTATTCTTGGAATGTACACCCTTTTCCCAATAGATATTCCTGTTATTATGGAAGCTTCAATCACAGATGGTAATAATTGTGTAACAATCAAACGTGTTCCATTACAAAGACCTTCTCGTTGATTGATATTCCTCATTAGCATAACTGGGGTATTAACTTTCAAATTTAATGTATGTGAAGGAATACCAGAAAAGTGCAGATTGTTTAAATAATCTTGGGGATATAAGGTATCTAATTCTAAGCTATCATGAGTTTGTGACTTAATAGAATCACAGTTGTTGTATACTATCCCTTGACTATTAGTTTTTGAAAGAATTAAAGCATTGACTTGATCAGTTGTTTCATTTTTTGGACAAATAATGGCTCTAACAGATAACTCTTCAGGTGATGGATTGGAAATTATATCTTTGCCATATACAAAATGTATTAGTGATTCTAATTCGTTGTCTCCTGATTCGATAAGGAAACAATGAGGTATTTGTATAACGTTTGTGCTTTCTAGATCATTCTTTTCTGGTGTTCCGATATTTCCATTTCCAATATCGAGAAGCCACGAAGCAAACTGTGATATTTGATTAACATCCATATTTGGATTGACTGGTTGTGATAAACGCATATTATGATGCAATTTGAATACCGTAAAATGTGACCATAGATAGGAATTGGGTAGGGTTAGGCCAATTATTTGTGATTTTCTGCTTTTAGGTTGAACAGGAAGAGTTTGTCGAAAGTCACCTCCTAAGAGCATTGACATCCCACCAAAAAGATGGTTATCATCTTCAAGGACATCTTTTAGTGATTTATCAAGAAACTCAAAGCAACGACGATCACTCATTGGAGCTTCATCCCATATGATCATAGAAGTCCTCTTTAGGAGCTCTGCAAGCTGCGTTTTTTTTTTTAATATTACAGGAAGACTTGTCTGTAAAGTCAATTGGAATAACAAATCTAGAATGAGCAGTACGACCTGAAGGCAACAAAAGGGATGCAATGCCTGAGGCGGCAACAGCAAGTATAATCTTTCCCTTAGATCTGAAATATGAAAGTATAGTTGTCCATAAAAAAGTTTTTCCTGTACCACCAGATCCATATACAAATAATAGCAGTTGCTTTTTCTTTTGTTCAGCATCCACAACTTTTTCATAAATTGTAAGTTGATCCGGATTCAATTGTGATACCATGGATGTATTTTGAGAAATTAACATATTTGTATCATAATTAGTCTCTTCAAGTATAAGACGATTTTTTAGAATGGAAAGAAGAGATGGAGATGGCATTGGCAATCCAAAGTCAGCAAGTGATTTGGAAGGTGTTGACGCTAGTAGTGTTTTTTGAATTTCGAGAAGTATTTGTTGTTCTAGTGTATCAACATGTAGAACTACTTTTGGATCTGTAGAATTGGAAGTGAATGAATGGGTAATGTCATCGTCCATTTAAGGTTTTGCGGTTTCCCATAACAAAAGAGGGTTTCCTACTTCAAAATACAAAAGTAGATGGCAGAATAGAGAACGAAGTTGAGATGAGGTTGCCCAAGTTGACGCTTCTTTAAATGTTGTTAGCCACTCCTTATCGTCACCGGTTAACCCTAATGCTTCACATGCATCACGAAAAGTAGAGTACGTGTATTCACGAACGGTTCTAATGTCATAGAATGATTTACATCCTTTTTGATGGAATAGTAAAATTCGTAGATAGAATAACTCCCCAGCTGTTGGATGTACATATGCAAGTCTGCCAATGGTGGTATTTGTTGTGGTAGTCCTATGAATCCATCTCTTATCTTTGGTGTCCCAACTATATTTACAAGGGTAATCATTGTATGTCAAGTCAATTCCTCGACCATCACGTTGATTATTGTGCAACCATTCCGTTAAAGTGGTAACACCAAAACCTGGGTTCTCAATTAAGGAGCTTAATTGACTGCTTTCTTTGAAAATAGTAGGTTGCATCCCATCCAAATGGACGACCAAGACTTGTACAGGTGGATCTCGTTCATGAATGGGGAAATTGAGGATGCGCCATGCTGCTTCGTGTGGACATATGTACCGACCATCAAGAAATGACTTGATTTCATTTACAGTGACAGGTATGGTAGAGGAAGTAGTAGGAGTATTTGCCTCTGATGTTTGAAGAGTGAAACGAACGCGATCAACCCCCTTTGATATGTACTTAAATAAGTACTTAATCATCATATTCCAACCACAATATTCAACATTGATGTGAGCATCAAATCGACTACACAAACGTTTATTGTATGGCACTACATAGCCATTATCAGTTCTAATCCCACTTTGTAGGACATGATATGATCCAACACGTCTCTTATAATGCACGTAACCATTTGCATCAAAAGTTGTTAATGGGTTGAATGGTTTTGGAAATTGTTTCTTACATCTATCATCTACCATACAGGGGGCACTAATATTTAATGAACCACAAGGACCATGTAGCATGCATGTAGTAACAGTCCTATATAGTGTTGGTTCAAGTATCGGATCAGGAAGCTCAGCGGTTATGTATTTATCAATATCTGCACCTTCTTGAATTGTATAGGGTGACGTTACCCATAATAATGTATGGCAATGTGGTAAACCCCTTTTTTGGAATTCAATTGTGTAAAGATCTGTGAATAGAATATTTCATAATGATGTTATATATGACATAAAGGAATAGAAGGCAATAAATAGGAAGAATGAAATAAGAGTAGAAAAACTTACATGCACTAACTTCTCCAAAAGTTTTGTCCTCTTTAAGGAAGTTAATGAAAGCATGAACTTTGATTTTAAAGATGCGTGCAATGATATCTGGTCTGTTTTGAATATCACGTTGACCAATAGCACCCATGTATCTTCTATACTCAGGCCATTTAACATTGCAAGTGAAAGTGATGAAATATTGTGGCTTACCATGAACCTTGCATATGGCAAGAGCGTCTTGATAGTGTTTATACATATACCTAGGTCCCCCAACGAAAGTTGCAGGTAGAAATACACGCTTTCCAATGACTTGACTGTCTGAATCACCTCTGGACAAAGCGTCATAAACTCCGCTGATGTACTCTATTCGTAATTGTTGTTGATGGTGTTCAATAAAGTCAAGCCTAGATTGTTCAATGCAAGTATATGCATCTACTAAATACTGGTGGAAAAGACGGTGTGCACGTAAAATAAGAGAGTATGTGTGTCGATCATGAATTTGATAACTATAATACATATTATTTGTTAACCTTTTGTTAGCCTTAATATGTAGATGCAAGCTAGGAGACCATCCTTCTTCACCATACGGGAACAGTAATGGATATTGCAAAGGCATGTAAGTAGGATGAAGCTTACTGACACATCGAGGTGACCCAAACTTTGAATAGATGACAATGTCATAGACAGTGCTAGTAACATCATCACCACAAACAATACAACCTAAAGTTCCAGGGGCTGGTGGACCATATCTTCTATCAGGTACAACATTAAATAAACGTACACCATATGAATCTAAATTCATTGACTGGGCTATTTCTTTCGCAGTCTTAAATGTATGAACATACTCATTATGTGTGCGTAACATATGACTTAAGGATTCTACAACTTCTGCAGACAAAAGTACTTCCCCATCATGAAAAGAACGAAGTCTATTAGCGACCTCATTTTCAGTATCACACATGTACAATTGGAGAAAACGGGGTTGATGAATGTCTTGAGGATAAAAAGAGCCTATCCAATGGTAAATCTGACCACTAACCTTAAACACATATGGTGAACGACCTTTGTTGATTGAGTCGTCTTCGTTTGCACCACAAGACGTCATAGAGAACATGGAATTATATGCTCTT
This sequence comes from Lactuca saligna, assembly GCF_052625555.1. Classification (NCBI taxonomy): domain Eukaryota; kingdom Viridiplantae; phylum Streptophyta; class Magnoliopsida; order Asterales; family Asteraceae; genus Lactuca; species Lactuca saligna. Next base: position 88,055,596 of record NC_136424.1, on the reverse strand, counting down.
ATGTTACGCATGAAGTGATCATCTTCGTAGAATTGCATAAGCACATCAGGCGGATGAAGAGGGTAAGGAAGAACTACATTACCCGACTTACAACATTTTGTATATTGCGGATGATTGGCTCTGGATAAATACAATACTCTCTCTTGATACCAAAAATAAGCTCCACAATACTCACATACACAGGTACAATTTCCACAGTCATAATAAAAAGGCAACGCTGGTATCTCCACTAAAAGTGAACTCCTGCGTGAACGACGTATTTGACGGGGGACTATTGTATTGGAAGTAGAAGCCATATGTCGCCGTTTTGGAGGCATGTGAAGAAGGCTTTACAGAAATGGAAATCAAAATTTATTGATGCTTACATACTTTATATGTAAATGAAATTGAAAATTAGACTCAAAAAAGGTATTTTTGAAACTAACTACTTTGTTTAGTTACCAATTGTTAGGTATTTATAACACACGTTTAAATAGGCTATTGTATATTGTTTTAATCGATGGAATCTTAGTATATCTACTAGGTAGAGGTGAATATGAAAAGGAGATAAACAAAAATTTTACCATTCTATATTCACAGTTATAGTTGAATGCAAAGGCTCCATGTGTATTTGTTAGAAGTCATCTCACTCGATATTATTAGGTCTTGTGAATAAATTGACAAATAGACAAATTCCTGGTATCATATGGGGCATGTTATCTAGGAAAAGGTTTTTGTTACATAGTTTTGTTTATTCATGACCAAATTTACCTTAGAACCTTATAAATATGTTGATCTGTTACTTGATTAGAGTTGTTGTATGGAATTTTCTTAGGTTTGTATCATATTTTTTTATTTCTTTGTGTTATATAGTATAATAACAAGTTATGTTATTTTTTGTAGGTAAATTTTTTCTTCTAGCATTACTAAATATGTTCTAGTGCATTATTTGTTTTGTGAAAATGCAATATTAAATCATAGAATTTGATTAGGGTTTTCTTTAGTTGTTATTAGGTAAAATATTCAAAAAAAAAAAAAAAAAGTTAGTGGCATTATTGTCATTGCAGAAATGTATGTTAAATTGTCTAAAATTTAAAAATATTGTAATATAACTTGATTGTTAGCGGTATGTTGTATGTTATAGAAATTATTTTTAGATTGAATAAACTTGGAAGGAGAAGATCCAAAAAATAGCAATATACTATATGTATATTATTATACATTACAGCTATGTAGTTTTTTTATTGAGTAATGGTTATGCGTACTATAGAATGTAATGAGAAACATACCTTTTACATAAACTTTCTTTCATAAATTTACTAATGTGTATAATTTATGTTTAAGTTAAATAGTTTAAAAGGTATTGAATTTTTTTATTAGAAAAGGTATTCGGTCAATTTTCTTAGTATTTGCAAATATGGTTAAGGGCATTATTCTCCTTTGGTCAAAATGGATCTTCCGTCTTGTATTTGCAAATTTCGTTAAGGGCTTTATTGTCCTTTGGTCAAAATGTAATATATTTTTTTTTTCATATAACTACATGTAAACTCATTATTTTTTATTCATACCTGCTTTTCATAGAATTTCACTTAAAATGTTTACAGTATCCTTTCTCTCTTCTTCAATTGTCATATACAGTGTTCAATCCTATCTCTTTTCTTGCAATTGTCATTTACAATGTTGAGACCTAAAACATTTGAATATTTTTATTTTTGTATTATTTAATTTTTTTGTAATCGGTAGAATCATCATTTATTTTTTTTGTTTTATTGTCCTAGCCAATTAACATGTGAAAAAGTGAATGATACAAATAACTCTGGTGATACTTTAATGCTTGACAATTTGAACCCTTATAAACTTCCAGACGGTGTAAAACTATCAGGAGACATGAAAGATTGTCCCAAGGGCACAAGGGTCATTAGACAATCTTAAGGGGGTTTTATATAGTTACCGTTAATAAACTATTGTAAACAATCCACACTTATAGGACCGTGGTTGACCACAGGTTCAATGAACTTAGAAGGAGAGGAGTCCTTTACTTTTTTGTTTTGAGTAATGGTTATGGTTACTAAAAAATCTAATGAGAGTGACCTTTTTATGAGTTTTCGCATAAATTTAATTATATGTATGCTTAATTTTTAGCTAAATAGCTTAAAAGGTTTTCAAAATTTGTGACATAAAAGCTATAAAGGGTAATTTTGTCATTATTACTTTATATGGTTTTTAGAATTTAGTTTTACATTGAATGAACTTGTTAAAGGTTACATTGAATGAACTTGTTAATGGTACATTTTGCAGATTTTGTGATAGAAAAGCTATAAAGGGCAATTTTATCATTTTTTTTGTTTAGCTTTTGTTAAAGGTTTTGCAGATTTTTTGATACAAAAGCTATAAAGGCCAATTTTGTCATTTTTTGTTTAGCTTTTGTTAAAGGTTTTGCAGATTTTTTGATAGAAAAGCTATAAAGGGCAATTTTGTCATTCTTTTTGTTTAGCTTTTGTTAGTTAATAATTAAAAAAAAAGAAAAAAAAAAAGGGTAAGTGACATTAGTGTATGGTTTTAGAATTTAGTAGCATTCAATGAACTGGAAGGAGAGGAGCCCTTTACCTTTTTGTTATGAGTAATGGTTACGGTTACTACAGAATCTAATGAGAGTTACCTCTTTATGAGTTTTTCCGATAAATTTAATTACATATATGCTTATTTTTAGGTAAATACTTTTAAAGGTTTTGATAATTTGTGATAGAAAAGCTATCAAGGGTAATTTTGTCATTATGACTTTATATGTTTTCACTGCTACACTAAGCAAACAAATTTTTAGAAAGGAAGCGGAATATTACGGACGAATCGGTTGAAGGATGTTAATCCCTTGAGATTCTATGATGATGATATTTTGATCAAGGTACTATTGAAGATAGATAAGTTTCTAATGTCCTTTTGGCATTTCATTCTTTTTAGTTTTTTTTATTAGAATAATGCTATCATAGGTTTAGTTTGCAATTAGTTGTGACATTTTTTTAAAGAATATGCCATTCTTTTTATTTTTTATTAAGTATAATGCTATTTTTGGCTTAGTTTGCTACAAGTCTTGACATTTTTAAAGTATTATTTCTTTACTCTGTGTCATTAGTCTTGATATTGGTTCACTTGATTTAAATTAAATTAATATTACGGATCTCTAGTTGCTAATTTTCAATTTTAATTACAAACTTCTCTTCTATGGTCAGCATGCCTCCAAGATTACAAGATAACTTCATTACCATTTATTTATTTTTCATTTTTTCAAGAAAAAAGGGTTATGGGATCATTTTTCAGGCTAAAAGATTATGGGGATGTTTGGTTCAGATACCACCATATCTTCACAAATTGGGCAATGTATAAACTTACTGTTGTTAATGTTAGATATTAATGTTTGCAGAACTTGAACAGCTGCGTTGAACAATCAACACAATGCCACTTCAAGCCATTACCATCATCATCGCCACCCATGTTCCCTCTTCACTAAAATAGAAAATTGCATTATTTTAACTTGATTGTTAAGATGCATGTATGATTTTTAGAGTTTAGTTTTACATTGAATAAACTTGTTTATGTTTTGTACTTGTTCAACAGGTAAAGAAGACGCGTGTAGTCAAAAGAGAGACGGAAAAAGTGAGTTAAGGGCAGCAAAAGGCGACAATAGAAGGAGAAAAAACCACTTGGCTCATTTATAGCTGATAACCACCATATATTAAATTATCGTTGGATAATTTAGAATCTGGGACAAAAAGAATTCCAAGGGTATTTTGGGAAGTTTTTTATTTTTATTGTTAACAGGAGGTAGAACATTCGATTAAAAAAGTTACAATTAATATTTCAAATGATTTGAAGTATTTTGCATGAAAATAGAGAACCTAAAAAGTTATTCTGTGATTTAGTTGAAATGCAGTTCCAGGGGCATTTTGGGAGATATTTAAAGTTACAGGGCTAATGCATCTTTCCAGGGGTATTTTGGGAAGTTTTTATTTGTATTGTTTACAGGAGGCAGAGGATTGGATTAAAAAACTTACAATTAATATTTCAAATGATTTGAAGAAATTTGCATGAATAGAGAGAACCTGGAAAGTTTTTTCTTTGATCTAGTTGGAAAACAGTTCTAGGGGCATTTTGGGAGAATTTAAATTCAAGGGCTTATGCATCCTTCATAAAATGTTAGACCCCTAAAATTAACAGGAGGGTTTCACACCTGGATCTGGTTTCTTTCTGTTTAATACTTGATTTATTTTCCTTCTTTACAATAAAAATATACGTTAGAATCATTTGACATTTCTCCTGTGGGTAACTATATTCTTCTAATGGACACAAGAAAACTATAATTATGGACTCAGAAATTTGATCAACGAATATATACATTAGTATTGGACTTACCATTATGTTCATGTTAAATTATTTTTGTTGCTAATACAAATTGACATGAAAATAATAATTTGCCACAATCATTCAGCAAAAAAGTTTAAAAAAAACCTAATTGATTAAAAGTGGACAAAAAACTGAAAGAAGAGCAACATAGATAATCAATATCGATTACAAAAAAATTATGACATACTGTAATTCCAATGAAGTTGGATACTATGGTTTAGGATAAGTTGGGAGGATTCGTTTTATTTAGATTGAATGAACTTGGAAACTATGGCTTAGGATAAGAGTGGGAGGATTTGCTTAAGAAAAGCAGAACCAACGTCAATTATATAGAAATTCTAAACATACCTTTGTAAACAATAACGTAGAACAGGCTAACGTAGAACAGGCTTATGGTGGCGGTAATTGATGGAAGATGTTGTTGGTGACAGAAACTTAATCTTGATTCTTGGACGGGATGTTGATAGTCTCACCCAAAAAGTCGTAGACGTCGCTCAAAAAGACAGAATGATTAGAAAGGTGCAAGTAAACCAAAATCCAAGGAAATTGAAAGAACGAAGCACATACCGATATTTCTCACACAGGTTGTTGAAGGTTGGTGGCGGAATTGACGGTAGTTGTTGACATAAATCGATTATTGATTTGTGGATGGAAATCGTGGATAAATCGAATCTTGATTCGTGAATGGAACCAAAATCCTAAGGAAATTGAAATATATCGATCATATACACAGATGGATCATTCGTAATTCAAAGAACCGAGGAATTGAACCAAAACCCTAAATTGAAAGAACGAATGACATACCGAAATTTCTCAGACAGGCTGTTGATGTTGGTGGCGGTAATTGACGGTATTTGTTGATAGGATGCTGATTGTTGGATGGAAACCGTCGAGATATCTAATCTTGATTCCTGAATGGATATCTTTGATTGTCAAACCCAATCAGTCAAAGATATGGAAACCTTCGAGATATCTAATCTTGATTCCTGAATGGATGTCGTTGATTGTCAAAAATAACGTAGAACAGGCTTATGGAATCAAACGATGTAAGGGTAGAAGGGACGAAACATTTTTAGGGTAAAGAGGGACCAAATCTTTAATATTATCGAAATTGTGTGGTTGAAATCTAAAATGCATAAAACTTATTGTACGTAAACACGATGCCTTTTAATATATAAGTATAATGTGTTTGAATAACTTTTTATATAATATGTGTTTGCATACATTTTATCAAATCGTGTTTATATACATTTTATAAAATACATACAAACACGTATTATATAAAAAATTATTCAAACACGTTTTTATAAAAAAAATATATAGATACACACCTATTTGTGCACACACACACAAATGTGTTTGTATATATTTATGATAAATAAGGTGTTTGCATACATTTTTTTTATAAAAACGGATTTGTATATTTTTATATAATTAATAAATACCTATTTTTATAACTAGATATTTCATATACAAAAAACTTTTACAAAAAAAGTTTTTATATAGAAAATATAAGATTTTTATGTAAAAATACATTTTTTTTTTGTATAAATATGATTTTATAAAGAAAAAACATATTAGAAACAATTATTTGAGAAAAAAGTTGTAAAAAAAACTAAGGTTAGTATAAATTCATAATAAAATTCTAAAAATTGGGCAAAAAGGGTAAAGTTTGGATAAAATTTGTAACAAATTTAAAATCTGTGCCAAAAGTGTAAATTTTGGACCTAATTTGTAATAAAGTTTGAAATTTGGACCAAAAATGTAATTTTTGAAAGTTTGATGACCTGTTGACCGTGCCAAAGGGTTAGATTGTGTAACATCCCGATTCTCAGGTATAATATTTATTTAAGAAAAAAACATCATAAATGGTCTCTATGGTTTCCCAAAATCTGAAGTTTAGTCCCCGTGGTTTAGAAACATCATAGTTGGTCCCTGTGCTTTCAAAACTTTTGACAGTTGGTCCTTATCCCTAACTCCGTTAAGTTTTATCTGTTAACTGAAGGGCATTTTCATCATTTCACTACCACAGGGACCATTTATGATGTTTTCTCAAAAATTAAATAATATGCAAGGGTCTCTCTCTCTTGCTCTCTCTCTCTCTCTCTCCCTCTCCTTTTTTCTCTCTCTCTCTCTATATATATATATATATATATATATATATGTGTGTGTGTGTGTGTGTGTATGTGTGTGTGTGTATATATATATATATATATATATATATATATATATCTTTCTCTCTTTGACTGTCAAAGTCCTCCATAGGAGGAGCTCTTTTCAATAAAAACAAGCGAGACATCAACCATGTTTTACTTTTTCTCTTCCTATCAATCAAAGCAAATAAACAGCCCCCTGAATACCATTGATGTTGGTCCTTCTTCTTCCACCCCATAGGCCATGACAACCTTTCTCCTTCTCTTATTTCTTTCTATTTCAATGCACAACCAAGAACACCTCCATTGGAGGTGGTTTTATTATGGGTTCCTGGTGAGCTCAGGAGCAGCAACCCTTCCATTATCTCTTCTATTTTCCCATGTGAACTCAAGAAACAACCCAAGCAAACCCAAACACCCCAATGATTCCTATCAAACACTTAAACGAAAAGAAAAGGGAAGAGAACCAATTACCGGTCGGAGCAACACCCCTAAAGTCGCGATCTGCTAAACCCCACCGAGACCATTCCTCCTCCAATCGAAGAAGCACAATCCCAAACACCCCGTTGATCGGCGTTTGCAGCCACCATCCTCCTTAATATTTTGTTGCAATAAGTATGTGAGAAAGAACCCTAGAAGAACAGTCGGAAGTACCGACTGCTATCACCTTCATGACCCCACCCGTTTCCCTGATAGGAACCACCCAACCCATCCTAAAAATTGACTGGTGTTATTATTGCTCTCCTGTCGGCTCGTTATTAACAAAGAAGCAAAAGGGATCAATAGGAGCTCACCAGAGAAGTCGATTCCCCCATCCTCACGACCATATAACCCTCACAAGCCATTGTCGTTGGCTTCCTGCTTCCGATCTTCCTCTTTTCTTAGATCTATCTTTGAACCGCTCTTTCTTCCTGTGGATTATGACCATCGACAGCATGAGAGAAACCTTGGAGGCTCGCCGGGATTTGGCCTATTCTCCCCTGGTGCTCCGTTTGCCTCTTCCATATCCTGATCAATTATGGATGGATACATGGTCCCCTATGATCATGAAAAGATGAAAATGCCCTTTATTTAACAGACAAACTTAATGGAGTTAGTAATAAGGACCATCTGTCAAAAGTTTTGTAAGCACAAGGACCATCTATGAGGTTTTTAAACCATGGGGACTAGACTTCGGATTTTGGGAAACCATGGGGGGCCGTTTATGATGTTTTTTTCTTTAATTAATTTACTTTCATAATTTCAGAGCAACTCGACGAGCTGGATGCCCCAACTCACCAAGTAGAGGAGTTATTGGTCACGTGATTTTTAGAGTCTACTTGACGAGTTGGAGGACCTCAACTCGACAAGCAGGTGCTGAGTGAGAAAACCTTAATTTTCAGGGTTTGTGTCCTATTTAAAGGACCTTAAGCGTTCATATCCACCTCCCTTGTCACCTTAGAGCTCTATGAGAAACCTTAAACAAGCTTCATTCGTTGTGGGAGAGAGAGAGAGAGAGAGAAAAAAAAGAGGTTAAATTTGGTTATTCTTCTACAATATCACTCGATCTTTTTCACCTCCCAACTCCTACTTTTTTAACATATTTAGTGTTTTGGTCTAACATGACATGCCATGTTTACAATGCTTACGCCCTAATCCCTAAACAGTAAACCCGACACAAACACAACATGAAAATAAACAAGTTGATATGACATGACACAATAATTAATCAAGTTAGGCGATGGGTCAAGCTACCCAATATGTTTAAGTTTTAAATCGACACAAAATACGATATGACACGACACATGTCACCCCTAATGTATAAACAACAATTATTTTTATCCAAGAATACACATGATGTAACACTTGAATTTGGGAATGTTCCTTTTTATCCCCTTTGTGATTAATTATTTCATTTTGGTCCTAGGAGTAGTATGCGGGGTGTACCATTGGGTACACTTAGCGTACTAGCTGAGAAGCCAATACGCGGGGCGTACCACATGGTATGGTTAGAGTACTGAGAGGATTGATCAAGGATACAAGTGATGGGTTTTGGTCATAAGACATCTTATGTGCTCATACAAACCCTAATGCTTGGATCTACGTTTCTCTATTGTACATGCTTTGAATCCAAAACTATAAACCCTAATTCTAGCATATGGAAATCGATATTAACATATAATTAGGTTTAAGATATTACCTTGATTGTTATGTAGCAATAACAATCCTAATTCCTCCTTGAATTGACTTTGGAATGCTTAGAGTCACAAGTGTCACTCCTCTAATGGCTTACAAACACCAAGAGCAAATGGAGAAGGTATAAAGAGAGAGGAGAGAGGTTAGAATTCGTCCTTAGGACTCCTTGGGAAGGGATACCCGAATTCATGAGCCAAGGGGTGTTTATATAGGTGTAGAGATAGGGTTTCAGTCATTATCCTTATCTAGTTGCTTATCCACAAAGCAACCCATAAGATAATCCTTGAATCCTTATCATAGTTGAATTCTAAGGCCTTATCACCTCAAATTCTTTCACCATATATTTAAGATAATCCTTACCTTATTTTGTAACTATCACATAATTACAAATCACCCCCTCTAGTTTAATTAATTACACTTGATCACAAAATTAATTCCTAATTAATTATTAACCAATATTAATTAACCAAATATGATTTCTCCTTTAATGTATTATTCTTACAACATATTAATAAATCATAATATCCTCTCTCTCTTTATTTATTTCTCAAATCAAGTTGCTTTGGTGAAGGCAACCCAAAAGGACCATGCACCATCGGGTCAAGTACATACCAAAATAGTTATGGACTTAGACACTAATCCAACAACAAGGCCTCGTACGCTGAGCGTATAAGGATTACACTGGGCGTACGATGGTTTAATGAAACCCTAATTTTAGGGTGTTTCACCTTATATAAGGTCCTTAAGTCCCCAGGGTTGGTCTCTTTATCAACCTCCATTACCCTAAAACCCTAATCTTAAACCCTAATAGCCTACTTGAGTGTTCTTGAGCCTTGGTCTTGATTTTTAGTGGTTTATGCTCCTTGAAGTGAAAGAAGAAGAAGTGGGCAAACTCATTCTTTGAAATGAAGCTTAGAGATCTATATTTATCTCCATCTATTGGTAAATTTTGAGGTATAAAGTCCCATTGATCTTTGTATGCTTAGGTCTCTTCATGTTATGGTTATATGCTTATTGTCCCTTTTTGGTTGGTCTTGATGGGTTAATGCCGTTTTAGAAGCTAATCTTGTAGATATGGACACTTGGAGAGTCCCTTAAGCTTAAAGATGCAAACTTTGTGGTGTTTAAGGTGTCATGCATGCATCAAGTCATTTATCAAGTCCTTTTGAGCTTAAGAGCTTCATCAAGCCGTGCATGTACATAAAGTTGGCAACTTTATGTGATTAACCACCTTAAGGAAGTCAGATCTAAGTGTTGGAGTAAGGACCTAATCAATTAAGAGATAAATTATAAAGTTGGCTAAATTTGGTGAGTACGTGGGGCGTACAAGCATGTATGTTGTGCGTACAAGCCCTTTTAGTAGTACGCTAAGAGTACAAGCTGAGTACGCCCCGTGTACTCAGTAGGTTGGGCTTCAATGTGATGGGCTTTTCAATATTAAAGGGTTTTGAGCATTCTAACACTCCTAAGGTGTACATGCAACCCTAGAAACCTTGGATATATGTTTTACTAAGATACATGCAAATTTGGTTTTTCCAAGGTTCTTAACCTAACTAGCATGGCATGGGGAACATGAATCATGAAACCTAGCAGGAAACATACTTTTTCTTGTTTCTTGTATTCATTGAGAACTTTGTGAGCCTAGCACCCCAAATGTGACACCTCAAGTGTTTCACACAACACCACGACTCTTGGAATAACTTTGATAGAAGTGCATTATCACTCAAAATCGGCTAACCCTCTTGTTCTACACATAGTGCCGATTTTGGTAGCCCATGGGATCCTTTATAGTGGTGTCACTAGTAGGGTTACAACATGTAAACCCTAATTGACATGACTTTTCATATTCCATGATCCATGGGTTTATAACCTCCATGGACTATCCATGGAGCACTTTATGGGTTTTAGCCCAATAAAATAAACCATGGATCATTAGCCCACTGTATAAGAATGGATGATTTACAGAATCAACCTCATATATTTAATTAGTCTCCTTTTGATAGCCAAATTAATTATTGATCAATACTAATTAAATATTATTATTAATATATTATAACTTATAATATATTAATAAACCTTAAGTGTCATTCCTCTCATTTTTTCTATCCAAGTGTCATGATGCCATGCAACCCAAATGGACCATGCCAATCGAGTCAAATACATTCCAGAAATAGTTATGAACCTAGACACCTAATCCAACATGTATTAGGCTATGTTAGACTTGATGGGTTTTGGTCATAAGACATCCTATGTGCTCATACAAACCCTAATGCTTGGATCTAGGTTTCTCTATTGTACATGCTTTGAATCCAATACTATAAACCCTAATTCTAACATGCAAGTAATCATATTAACATGTAATTAGGTTTAAGATCATACCTTGATTGTTATGTAGCAATAACAATCCCAATTCCACCTTGGATTGACTTTGGAATGCTTAGAGTCACAAGTGTCACTCCTCTAATGGCTCACAAACACCATAAGCAAATGGAGAAGGTATAAAGAAAGAGGTAAGAGGTTAGAATTCGTATCTAGGACCTCTTGGGAAGGGATACCCGAATTCATGACCCTAGGGGTGTTTATATAGGTGTAGAGATAGGGTTTCAGTCATTATCCTTATCTAGTTTATTATCCATTAAGCAACCAATAAGATAATCCTCGAATCCTTATCATACTCGAATTCTAAGGCTTTCCAACCTTAAATTCGTCCACCATATAAATAGGATAATCCTTACCTTATTTTGTAACTATCACATAATTACAAATCAGCCCCTCTAGTTTAATTAATTACATTTGATCACAAAACTAATTCTTAATTAATTATTGACCAATATTAATTAAACAAATATGATTTCTCCTTTAATATATTATTCTTATAACATATTAATAAATCATATTATCCTTTCTCTCTTTATTCATTTCTCCAATCAAGTTGATTTGGTGAAGGCAACCCAAAAGGACCATACACCATCGGGTCAAGTACATACCAAAATAGTTATGGACTTAGACACTAATCCAACAGTCTCCCACTTGGATAAGTCTAACAACTATTCTGCGTATTACTTCAGATCTTGATCTGCAATCGTAGCTTTCCAAAGCCGCTGTCAACTCTGATCATATCAGATACGCGTGTCCTTAGATAAGGGATCATATATTCCTCCATTCTAGATATCGTATGAGATATGATTTCAAATCATTCTCTTTGTACTATATCTCGATTTACAATTTATGACGACAGACTAATTGAACAAATCAAATTAGCCCTAGTCCGGCCGAGCATTTACGTATGTCATCACTAAACCGTCGAGGGGCCCAAAGATATCGCTTTTATCCTACTTTGGATAAAAGGAACGGATAAACTTTGATACAATGCTCGCTTGCACTCACTCACCAAATTACACACAACAATATGTTTTATAACACCAAGTTACTAGTGCGTTTACATATTATCAATGTGCAACCGATTCGCAAGATACAACTCACACATCTCGGTTTCAAGAATATAAGATGTTATCGTCTCACCAATCACTCGTAATACAATTCATGGAGTGATCGAAGTGAGCGTGGGTTTAATCCAATGCTCAAATCATATTCATAAGCACTCATGAACGTTGCAACAAACATTTGCTTATGTCTAATACTCTTTTAGACAATCCACACACCAATTCACGACAGTCTTCATTCATATCTACTTCCAACATATGAACGACTGTGGCCCGTTTGAATAATTCGATTATTCTTAATAAACTCAATTATTCTGGAAGTCAAAACATGCAAGGTGAAACACAAGAATAATACCAATCCCATATGGCCTCAAACCTTTGAGTATAAATAAAACGCCTTTTATTTATCACCATATTGATTACTCATTATTTGTCGTTTCGGGTAATCAACTTCTTACTTGAATTCCAACACTTGTCCCATGCTCCTAGCATGCACACAATGTTTACCTATGGTTCTTACTTTTGTGAAATAGACAAATTGAACACATTTCCAATCATTCTCGTTTTACAACTCCAAATCCTTTTTCATAAGTGTAAGAATATCAAATTCTTGCTACTTATAGAATATGCTAGATTCTAACACTTTATGCAACGATCCTTTCGTAATGTCACTGCACCAAAGTCACAAAGACTATTGCCAATGATATTACAAAGTCCTCTATCGGAGATTGTTACAAGACAATTCCTTAGATACGATGTCTCTCATTCAAAGTACATTCCTTTGAACATCCTTTTGCATAAAGGTTTCTAAACTAGTCATAGGTTTTCAATATCTACTTCCCAATATGGACACGCTTCCATATTTTCCATATGACAACTCATTCTTAATAGAATCTTATCTATTCGTAATTAGGTCGATACGGTCCATCCAATATGGAAACATTTCCATAATTTCTAATACTATACTTCCAACTACTCACAAGCGACCAATCATCGTCGAACTTTGGATTGTCCTTTGATAGTTGTTTAATTATTTTAGTCAAAACCAATTCTAGTCCCTTTTCCCTCTAAATGCGTTGGACATTTGGAAAATTTTAGAATGGTCAAACATTAAAGCATTTGCAATCGATCCTATACCCGAAGCGTATGGGACACGACGCACAATGTTTTATTTTCTATGTTCTCAAAATTCGAATTGTGAAGAGGAATGTCGTAATCATAATCGAAACTTTAAGAACACACTATGTACCTTTGACTAAATTTATCAACATTTCACAACCTAATCCTTTAGATTTGAAATGAAGCATAATATTCTCTCCCTTAATTATAGCAAAACAACCTTTCAACTCTTACAACTTTGCAAAGTATGACTCTTGTTTTCTATAATTAATATTGCCAACTATGCAATACTTGCCTTAATAATCATACAATCATAACATTTATGCTCCCACTATCATGATGATTATTATAAAACATAACACTTATGCTCCCACTAGCTTCGACATGTATTCATAAACATCTTAACTTTCAGAAAAACAATACTTATTGAATTTCTTAAGTTCATGTTTCTAATACTTAGTGCTTTGATAATCTTTTACCAAGACTTCTTGAACTTATACACTTTTGCCTTAGATAGTTCATATGTGTGTCTTAACAATTAAGACTAATTGCCAAACCTCACAATTCAAATTATGGAAAGGGATGCCGTAACCATGATCGAATTCGAGAATGCAATTTTACAATCACTATCTTTTAAAATGTTTCTTAGCGAAAGCATTTTCTCACAATCATTTTCATGAAGGAGGAAATCTTATGACACTTAGATTTAAACGGTGTATGAGTTCCTATCCATGTGAATTTGTTAAAACCAAAGTTTACGACAAATTCAAACTCATATGGATCGAACTTTCTTAATCTTGATTTCTTGCCTTATGGTAGCACAGCTGCCCACCACGTCTTCCAAGTAGTTAAGCAGCTCACCTTTTTCCTATCAATGTACTTTCCATTGATCAAGGTCCTTGCCTTTTATGCATTCAAATGAGAACTCATAGGACTCATATGCATAATTAACTCGATTGGATTGGCACATAAACAAAATAATGTCTTCACGATAGGTTGTAAACCTCAACTCGTGTGCTAGTGATGATCGATAAGGCTTATTTGATTTGTTCTTGAAACTTTTCAAGACTATTAAGACTCCCACTGACTCCTTGACATATACGATTCTCTTATCAAAACATTTCTTGACAAACAAATATTCAAGAGTTAGTGTAGCTTATATCAAAACAAAACACTTCATAATTTTGGTCTTAGTTGGTCTTTGTCTTATCCAATACATCACAACTTTCCACAATTGATGAATGTTATAAACCTTCTTAATACTATTCACTCAATGTCACAATCTTGACTTTAAGACTTGTTTTGAAACGAATTATGATTGACTTCTTGATTTGACCATTTCTTCAATCTTTGATTCCTCTTCTTGGACATACAATTGTACCAAGACTCACTTAGAGGATCAATTAAGATATGGTTCTTAATCATTAAGACCTATCATAAAGCACAAAAGCTACTCTCCCTTCTTCTTAGAATGGAGAAACTCTTATCTTTCTGCCTACTTGATTCTTCTTATTCGTTTTGCTATTGATCTAAACCCTTTAATCAATTCAAATTACACTTAATATTGTAAGTGTAATCATATTTACTAAGCCTTTGGTAAACCATGACGAATATCTTTGTTACTCTTATGGTGAACTTGATCAACACACAACTTTGTGTACTCGATCTCCTAGTCCTTCACTTGACACTTTATCAATGAATTAGTCTAATTTCCAAATACGAAATTTCTCATTCATCGTGCATCCACGTTGCATGATTCCAAGTTTCTATCCAATTGAAACTTGGGCGATGAGAAACTCTCCCTATTTGGTAAATTCTTGACATTTCCATAAATAACATAACTAAGAATCATATCCATTCATTGTAGAAATATTCAAACATCAATTTTCATAACGATTTCATTGCAAGGAAATAAACAAATAAATAAGTAAGTCAAAATTTATTTTATTTATAAAAGCAGCGGAAAAACATTTGTCCTTGCAAAATCCATTGAAAACTATGTAAGAAATGAAAATTTTCTAACAACTCTATCATAACTATCTAAGCTCAAATTCAATCTTCAAGTCCATGAGATCGAGATCCATCTCTTGTGATTAGATTCATCGTGCTCTCTTATCAAGCTTCCTTTCTTTTCACCGATCCTTCAAAACATTCAAATGCAATCTTATCACATCATGTATTAAGAATCAATGAATAGGAACTTAATGGAGTTAGATAGTGGATTCTTACCTAAAGCGTAGTCATACTTTTGACTCTCCCATCTCTTAGATCTCTTAGGTAGATAGGGCAACTTCGTCTCTAATGCCCCTTCTTTTGGCAATAAAAGCAAATTGACTCCTTTGGAACAACACATGGAACTACTTCAGACATCGCCTTTCTCTTATGATCAAACTTTTCGATCATTGCATGTCTTTCATTGCCATTGTCTATATCCATAGAGGTCTTGAAGGCAGATTCACCAATTAACTTTGCTTTTCTATTGCGCCAAACCATTGTTGATTCAGCAGCAATAAGCATGTAGGTGAGATCTATAAGTGTCACGTCGTGGTTCATCATATAGTACTCTCTTACGAACTCACTATACGAGTTAGGAAGTGACTGAAGAACCCAATCAACAGCCATCGCTTCACCGACAACGGATCCCATCATTCTTAATCTATCAATGTGTGACTACATCCCTAAGACGTGTGCACACACCGACTTGCCCTCTTTATGTTCACTTGCCAAAAGGGCTTGAGTGATATTGAACCTTTCAATTTTACAATCTTGTGGGTTAGGGAGAATAATTGGAGGAGGAGGAGGAGGTGAAGCATGATTTCTTGTTCCTCGATCGAATCGTGGAATATCATCTTCATGTGGAATGCTTGTTCCACGGGACTTGAGAAGACCATAGTTGTCGAACTTTAAATCGGGAGAAAAACGAATTCAAGTTAGTTGATTGATTGAGTCCTTGGTAAATCACCCAAATGAAATTCCAAGGCTAGGACCCAACACAATATCCTACAACTCGGGAGAGGGATGCCGTAACCCAAATTGCAGAACATTTGAAGGTAAGTGAATGACGATTCACTAGTTTCCACCATGAAAAACGAAAAAGAAATTTAAGTTTTAAATCTATGAAAACTCCTAGATCCTTTGAGATTCATTGAACATTTCAATGACATGTTTAAATCTCGATATGCCCCTCTAGTTTGTGACTGGGATGCCGAGGATCACAAAGCGGGTGTGAATAACCATGCAAACTACATGGTGCCCTCACATGTTACAATCACCTATTCGATGTGCCGGTAAACCACACACGCTCCACCGAACTATGACAAACATTGAGTCACCCTTTGCTACCTTTGCTTAGAACCATTTAGTGTGCCGGTAAACCACACACGCTCCACTAACATCTTCGCAAGGGCACAAAGTGTAATTTCATGGAATTGCATTAATTCACTTTTGCCTAAGTAACTAAGATTGGGAATTAGAAAAACATTTAGTTACTTTGTATTTCATTATACTTATAATGGAAGATTTCGTCCTATCCTACCCGTTCGGCTAACGACCCTCCACTAGTCAAGAGTGCGGTGGGTAAGAGTGGATACCCATTCAATTGCCATTTTATAGGCAATTTCCTTAAACACCCCTTATAGACCAGCTTCGTGAATGAGGCCTACTAACGGTAAGACTGACTTTTACTCATACATATATATAATGTTAGACTTTTAATGTTATATATAGTATAGGGTGTATTTTATACTTTTAAAATACTATGTGGTTAACTTTAACAATTACACTTTTAATTCAATTAAAAAGTTAACCTAAACCTTTATGGATTTATTAAATCTCTTTTAATTATACTCCTTAATTAATTAATAAAACCATGAGGGTGTGATTTGAACTTTTCAAAACATTACTAGGGTTTTAGAATTTAACATTTCTAATTAAAACTTTAATCAACTTTTAAATTCCAAAACTTGAGGGCAAGTTTTGAAACCTTTTTCAAAACATTAGGGTTTTAACTATTTAAATTTCAAAACTTCAAAACTTTTGGGTTCAAATTTAAACTATAAAACCTAAAGGGGAAAATATGAAACCTTTCATAACAACAAGGATCAAATAACAAATAATTTTAAATTAACATTTAATCACATAATTATCCATATTTGATTTATTTAATGATTTCTTGCAAAACAATTTATCAATTTACTCAAAATAATTAATCAGTTATCTTATAAGGAAACAATTATCTTGTTAATTGATAATTATCTTTAATTAGATCAAGAATATAGTCGTATATATCATAAAATCGGATTTATATTGATCTAACATGATAAGGTAACTATCCAAATGCAAAAACAACAAGAAATCCCGAGATAAGCATTATCTGACGCTCGAACTCGCCGAGTACCACACTGTACTCGCCGAGTTGAGGTCTACTCGCCGAGTACACTGTGGTACTCGCCGAGTTCCTCAGCCATAAAGCCAAAAAAACGATTTTCCAGTTATACAATGCATCAATACAATTGAAACCAAGCTAGGCTCTGATACCACTGATGGGTTTTGGTCATAAGACATCCTATGTGCTCATACAAACCCTAATGTTTGGATCTAGGTTTCTCTATTGTACATGCTTTGAATCCAAGACTATAAACCCTAATTCTAACATGCAAGTAATCATATTAACATGTAATTAGGTTTAAGATCATACCTTGATTGTTTTGTAGCAATAACAATCCCAATTCCACCTTGGATTGACTTTGGAATGCTTAGAGTCACAAGTGTCACTCCTCTAATGGCTCACAAACACCATAAGCAAATGGAGAAGGTATAAAGAAAGAGGTAAGAGGTTAGAATTCGTATCTAGGACCTCTTGGGAAGGGATACCCGAATTCATGACCCTAGGGGTGTTTATATAGGTGTAGAGATAGGGTTTCAGTCATTATCCTTATCTAGTTGATTATCAATTAAGCAACCAATAAGATAATCCTTGAATCCTTATCATACTCGAATTCTAAGGCTTTCCAACCTTAAATTCGTCCACCATATAAATAAGATAATCCTTACCTTATTTTGTAACTATCACATAATTACAAATCAGCCCCTCTAGTTTAATTAATTACATTTGATCACAAAACTAATTCTTAATTAATTATTGACCAATATTAATTAAACAAATATGATTTTTCCTTTAATATAATATTCTTATAACATATTAATAAATCATATTATCCTTTCTCTCTTTATTCATTTCTCCAATCAAGTTGCTTTGGTGAAGGCAACCCAAAAGGACCATGCACCATTGGGTCAAGTACATACCAAAATAGTTATGGACTTAGACACTAATCCAACAACACTTTGGTTGCCTTGGGCCTTGTTGGGCCATCAAAATCCAAGTGTTTTGGATTAGGAATATTTTTGGACCTTGGATTAAGGCCCATGAAAGGGTTTGGGTATAATTTAGAAAATTAGTCCATATTTAGGCCTTGGGTGTTTATTTGGAATTTGGGCCTTTAGATTGTTGGTTTGGGCCTAGGCTTTGGTCCATGTTGTGTAAAGGGTAAAAAGGTCTTTTACCCTAGTTTGGACACTTAGTGTGGGTCAGATCTGATTATTGATGGATGATTATTTTGGTGATTGATGGCACGGGGACTTTAGCAGGCCATCAACCAAATATTCTTTCTGTGAGATTCGAAAGTACGACGTGAGTTTCCTCACTATGTTTAGCGGGTCGAAGGCATCAATGCCGCCCCATGGTTGTTAAGGTAGGGTGGTAGATGTATGAGTGATTCTTGCATGTGTATGCGCTTGTATGTAACACCCGGTTTTGACAAGTGTCCGACTGTGTCTTCGGAGGCCAAGAGTATAAGTGTACTCTGATGATTCGGTCTTTTATGGGTCTTGGGTTTTACTCGAAATGTTTTAAGTCTTAGGGTGTGGCTAGGAGCGTAGGGCTTATTGCCACCTTTTCGTGGATATAAAGTTTATCAGAAACAGACTTAGAATGAAGAAGTTATAGTACTTTGAGGGTATTAGCATTTTTGGTCCTTAATAGAGAAAAGTGACAAGGAAGGTGGCCAACACAATAGTATGCCCGATGTGACATCCCCATTTTCACAGACAGAAAAGACCGATTTTGTTTATACTTTATGAAAACCAGAGTACCTCTTTTAATAAAAATGTTGCAGAATTTGTTCCCAGTAAAACATGATCTCCAAGGTTTAGGCACCAAGTCTGCATGGTCGCCAAGGTTTAGAGTACACTGGGTGAACACATCGTTCCCAACACCTACAAGTTGCGACCCTGCCAGTTTTCCACTGAACTGTCTAGAATAGTCCGTGGTTGTCATCCATACTTTGCTGAATGACGGGGACATCATTTGGGAAAAAGGCTTCTCACATTGTCCACCTCTCACCCTCACCTCGTGGTTTATAACACCTCTCAACTCATCATCCAAATCATATTCCATCTATTACATCTACCCATGTTTTACCCCAACATTATCGTAGATATAAAATACATATACAGTCCAAATCATTTAAAACGTATATAAAATTGTTCATCCAGCATAGACAACAAGTATTCAGATAATATGTACACATAACATGTAATTTATATAAAATACTTCATATATATGTGTAAGATGCAAGTAACTATGCACTCACCTGATAAGGTGATGACTCGGTACTCGAACAACACTTCGTTACTGTTAAAACAATTTCCCTCGGACAAAACCTAGTATCATTACCACTAGAGTTTAGTATAACGTTAACCGCGACTAATTAATAGTCTATATATTATTACTATTATATAAGCATTAAGAAACAATCTTATATAACTCATAATAATAGCCCAAATAGTCATTATAAGTTCCTAATAACGTTACTATATTAAAACATAAGCTATACTAAAGATAGGGTAGACATAACTCACTTACATCGGGTTTTTCTCAAAACCGGGCTCCACTGGAGAAGCGTTCCTGAGCCGAAAGGATCTTCTTCTTGGAGCCGTCGGGCGCTCCGGGGCTTCCGCCTCATGCTAGGGAGGTTCCCTATGTTTTTTCGGGGGGTTTCGGGGCTAGAGAAAAGTTCTAGAGAGAGGGGGAAGTGAGGGGAGGTGTGAGGAATGAATGAAGGCCTCACCACTTATTTATAGGGGCTAGATGAAGGTTCACGTTGTGAATTTTTAGGGGGTGTTTGGCTTAGCTTTTCACAGCCAAAAGGCCTTTTTGAAAAAGAAAAAAAAAGCAAAAGATGTTTGGCAAACTAGTTTTAGAAGCTACTTTTGATGTTTTTACATAAGGAAAATGAACTTTTTGGAAAAGTCAAGAAATCCTACTTTTTGTAACTTTTCCAAAAAGAAATTTTGAGGTTTGAAAAGCTAAGCCAAACACCCCCTTAATATTCACGTCGTGAGCCAGGCTGGCTACAGCTAGGCGCAGCCTGGTGCTGACACGTGGCATCGCACACAGGGTGAAAATCAACCGATTTTCAAAAATTCATAAATTTCGTATACGAACTCCGTTTTCGACGTTATTTTTATCCACGCGTAGGTAAAAACAAGATCTACAACTTTTATTTAGACTTCATCGGCTAGTTCTCGACCGATCTCAAATTTAACAGTATGAGGAGTTTAGACTGCTAAATGACCGCGAAGAATTCGTAACTCCTTCATACGGAATCCGTTTTCGTCTATCTTGTTACCATTGAGTTCCTATTAATGAGATATTCAAATCTCATTTTGGTCGCGTAAGCCAAAAACCACTCGAACTAAAATTCGAGTTTCAGGCTGTGCACTACTAAGCCAAATCTTAGAAAAATCATAACTTCCTCATAAGAAGTCAGATTTGGGTGTTCTTTTTTTGTATGTTCTCGATTTAACATATACTACAACATTGGTTTAGATCAATAAGGCTAAAAAGTCTTCTATCTTAAATTCACTATTTACGCTTCCCGGTGTCGTGTTGGTTCCGTCACGAAACTTCGACGGGTCATAACTTCTTCGTTATAACTCGGATTTCGACGCTCTTTATATGTATGGAAACCTTGTGACATATTCTACAACTTGGTTAATATTATTTATTCTAAATAATCTTTTGTTAAAAAGTCTTTTTCAACCTCTATTATCTCTAAATTGACTAGCTCGGATCTACGGGCGTTACACCCGACATAAGCGGGGGTATGCCCAGTGTAGAGGGGATGAGGAGTTGCGAGTTTTGGAGAAGTATGCCCAGCGTACGAGACATACACCCAGTGTACGAGACGTACACCCAGAGTCCTTACACCCTAATCTTTAGGGTGTGCCACTATATAAAGAACATTATACCCTCAAGGGCCAGCTTCCTTCTCACCCTTAGACAGTTTTGACGAAACCCTAATCCTATTTGAGTGTTCTTGGAGCTTAGAAGGCTTTGTGAAAGCATTTTGGTGTTTTGGATCCACTCTTCAAGGAAGCAAAGGTCAAGGTAAGGTGTTGGTGCAAAAGAGAAACTTCAAATCTGGGATTGTTGCTTCCCCGCATATCTTTTCAAGGTATAAAGTCATGAGCTCGATGATTAATCTCTTAAATCTCTCTTGGGATGAGTTTATGGACTCTTTTGGTCCCAAGAATGTACCTTTATGACTCAACTCGTTTTTTAGGTCCAAGGTTGCCACCATTAGTGCCATATGAGTCCCATAAGCACTAAAGTTTCAATCTTTAGGGCTCATTTGAGACCATGTATGAGATCTAGCCACATCCATGGGAGTTTATTGCTATATTCCAAGTTTGGGTTCATTTGGTGGGTTGCAAGCCACCAAGTAACTGACTTTATGGATTAAGACGTTAAAAAGAACTTGGATATATAATTATAGCTTCTGGAATAGAGTATTAATCACTTAATGGGAAAGTGACTTAACAGGGGTATTACGTTGAGCGTACATGCAGGTACGCCCAACGTACTCACCATTTAGCCTGTATGCTTAGCGTAGATAAGAGTACGCCCATCATACTTATCAAATATGGGCTTGGAGTGTTTTGGGCCTAGGGTTGGGCTAAGCAGTGGACTTTGGGCCTTTGGGCCTTAGTGGACCATCAGAAGTAGATGTTTTGGGCCAGGAATATGTTTGGGCTTAATGTAAGGCCCATTAGAGGGGTTGGGCCCAATTTGGCAAATTGGGATATTTGTGGGCCACTAGTGGGCTTAGAATGCCTACCTAGTGTGGGCTTTTGTTTTGGGTTTAGGCCTAAGTTTGGATCATACTGGGACAGGAGTAGAGTGATCATTCTACTCCATGAATGGATTAATGATTATGGCATGGGAGCCAATTGCTAATTGGGTATATTGTTTGGTAGTGACAGCTCGGGAAGCTGGTGGGGCAGCAACTAAGGAATTCATGCGGGAAATTTCTGCAACGTGAGGTGAGTCTTCGCACCATATCAATGGGTCTAAGTCACCAAGGATAACCCATTTTATGATAGTTAGTATACTTGTTTTGTAGAGGTGTGTGGCATATTTATGCAGTGATACGTGGTAGAGATAACTTTTACAACTAATGGTAGAGATAGCCTTTGTGGCTAACGGTAGAGATAGCCTTTGGGGCTAACGATAGAGATAACCTTTGTGGCTAATGGTAGAGATAGCCTTCGTGGCCAATGGTAAAGATAACTTTGTAGCTGATTGATATGTGATATGTGGTAGAGGTAGCTTTTATAGGTAATTGATCTGTATTATGTGGTAGAGGTAGCTTTTAGAACTAATTGATATACGATATGTGGTAGAGATACCTTGCATAGCTAATATGATATATGATATGTGTTATGTGGGTTGCGTGTGGGGTATGCTCTGGGTGACTCACTAAGCTTTGTGTTTACGGTTTACAGTTTTGGTTTTAGGTATCATCGTTTTGGAAAATAAGAGCTCGGATTGATCGCAATGCACGCATCTATGATTTCCGCAATGAATGATTATGGGGATGAACTATGATAAATGTTTTACTTAACGATGATTTGGAATGTTAGAAATAAACGATATTAATGTTTTAGTTATGTTAAAAATAAAATTTTTATCATTGATTTTTGGGTCGTTACATTGTCTGATTTTTGGGCGGAGCCCGATGGTTATTCTGTATGCTAGTATTTGGCTATGCGTATATGATTTGTATATAGGTGGGGCCTGATGATTGTACGATATGCTATTATCTCTTGTGATTTCACATGTGTTTGTATGTTATATGATTATATATTTATATGTTTAGTGGGCGGGGCCCGTTATTCAGTGGACGGGGTCCATTATATGAGTTTTCAGGATATTAATAGTTGAGCCAAAATCCACAAGTCAAAGGTCAATAGTCAAAGTCAACTATTAATGTTGATTTCAGCTGACCGCCCACATCATGGCCTTCCTTGGCCACATTGTGCCCCACGTACTACCAAATAGTCGGGGAAATTTTTAGCTGCCACGTCATGGTGACCTATGTCCATGCCGTGGTAGCTGAGATTCCAAACAACTCAATGCATTAAGCTGTTATTGTTAATTGCAAGAGCTCCAAAGCTCATATCTGGCCTAAAATGTTAGTTAAATCAAACTTTATCCATTAGGGCCATCCAAAAGGTCCAAAACCTAATCCTCTAAGTCCCAAATGGCTTAATAATGCAAATACTTAACCAATAAACACTTATTCGATAAAGTCCCTAGTCCATCCTTTCCATAAGTGATTCTAACACCAAAACTAACCTAAAAGTTGGTGCTTTATAAACATGCATGTCAATATGAAAGTTCACAAACAACTAACGACTTAATTTGAAAAAACCAATGGCCATATTTTGGAGGCACTAATGAATTTCAAAAGTACAACTACCCTCATGGATTTTATATTACACAACCAAGGTACAATTTAATTTTAATTTGAAGTATTATTTAGCACGTAATAAGTGAACATTATGATTTTTTATTGATCATTCTGAATATGCAAAACATTACATATTGTTATGTGAAACATTAAATATTGTTAGAGTTTGCGAGTTGAGACCTTAATGTGATCCTACAGTCTATCTATTACATGGATGAGACATAGAGCAATATACAAGATAAATTACATGCTTGTCATGAATATAAAGAATGTATGATTTTCATATACTTTTTTTTTTTTTTTTTTTTTTTTGTATTCTCATATACATATGCTTACTACATAATTAAGCGAGTCATTAGCCATCTAGATGTTGCAGGCTTGCAGCCTAGACGGGAAGGTTGACCCATTGACTTCCAATATGTTTTAAATTGAGAGGATATCAGGAGCTTAGTCGTTGTACATATATTAATTGTTATATATAATAATTGTTACTTACATTGTCGCCGTATCTTTGTCATACTTCATTCACAATTAAATGATAAAACTCAGGAAGTTGAGGAAACAAAACAATGGATCTCGTTTTTCATATCTTTCTTGACGTGTTTGAAAAAATGGGGTGTCAAAGTGTGTTTTTGCCTTTTTGGTGTTTTGTGCATGGTTTGTGTTAGTAATTTGTAATTGGATTTTGGATGTTAAATGCTTGTTGTAGGCTATAAACAACAATAAAAACAACAACTTGAACGGATTAAATTTAACCACACGACTAAAACCACAACAACACGAAATCATATGGATGATAATTAACAAAATCGAAACTTAACTGTGAATTTCGTTGTACTATATGGACCATTCTTGTAAATTACTCAACATTTTATGAAATAAAAAAGGTTATTTGCGTTGATAAATATTGTCACGTATGGATTTGACATCTAGACACCAATTCTTCGTCTTGTATCATTTATTTATTGTGATGGTTAAGACTTAAGACCATGGTAAAGTCGTAATTTGTTTTCGTGGTGGATTTATACCCAGAGGAAACAGTCTTCCAAACTAACACATACTCTCCTACAATAAAATAAAAAAAACAGTTTTTTTGGCTCAACTCTTTTGTAGCACGGTAGCTCAAGGATTCCGACTTTGAGACACTTTTTCACCATATGTTCTTAGTTAGCCCACAATGCCTTATTATATCAAAATTCCATAAATAAATACCGCTTCCATATTTATAACATCAAAATGTCTAGATCAATATTTATGGTTGGAAAGGAGTCTTGTATTCTCCAAGTCAACCGCACATGGGGTATATTAATACAAAATAGTGAAATATTGAATCAATACAAACCGAAATTTGCCTCTTTAATGCTTTATACGTAGTTAAGTCAAAATGGCCATATATCTATAAAAAGCAAGTCATGTGCTTTGCACGTGAGCCATACCAATTCTTGTTGGATGGAAGAGAGCCAAAAGAAAGGTGCAGTAGAGGTGGCAATCGTGTCGTGTCGTATCGTGTCGTGTCGAAACACTAAATGGGTTGAAAATGCTTGATTCTAACCCAACCCATTAATTAACGTGTCGTATCGTGTCAATCCGTTTATTTCCGTATCGAGTTTCGGGTTAGGGCTATACCTTAAAATATGTCGTGTCTTGTGAGGTTAAAAAATTGAGTATGTTGAAAGAGTAAGAGTTTGGTAGGCATAACTAGAATAGATGAAGCCATAATAAGTTTAGATGACAAAATTAAAAGAGTGAGAATTGGGGAGGCGGATGGATGTGAGAGTGGTGAAAGAGACTGAGTAGTTTGAGAGAGATGAAAAAACTGAAATGAAATCTTGATCTAGACGACTAAATCATTTCAACATTACAAAACAATTCAATTCGAAGGTTTTCTTTTACTTATGCTTTTGGTTTTGTATTTTTCTAGTTTATTTAAATAATTCAAAAAACCTACATATAAATAAACGAGTCATTTTCGAGTTGAAATTCTCAACCATAACCTTACCCATTTAATTTCTGTGTCGTGTCGTATCAACCCGTTTATTTAAACGGGTTGAAATATCTTACCCAAACCTGTTTATTTCGTGTCAGGTTCGTATCGGATTTCGTATCGTGTCAATTTTTACCACCTCTAATGTGCAGCGACTGAAAATGTCTGTGTATCAAAAGTCGAGAAGCTATTTTGTAGTTTATTGAAACATATAGTAATAATATTATTAGTTTTTTTTTTTTGATTATTTATTATTCGGGCCAGGGTTGCAGTGGAACGCGGGCAAAATCATAGACGAACAGGTTAACAATTGACTATACACGATTATTGCTGTTTCCTCTTTCTGCTGCCTGCCACTGCTTGATTGCCCAACACCACCGCCGCGGTGGCGCTCCGTTGCTCGCCAACAATCATCCAACCACCGTGTCGGTGTCAGCGGTGGCAAGTAACTCTTCATCATCTTCGTTTTTCTGCCGTCACACACACAAAAGAAACCCTTCTTAAGCCCCTCACCTCTCTGTGTGTTCTCTCTTCCGGAAGCAATACAGGTAAGCATCGCAAACGCTCTTACACTTCAAACCTCCGGTTCGAATGCGTGTTTACATAATTTGTCTTGCGCATTTTTGTTGTGGAGTTGTTTTCGTAATTATTAGATTGTGCGTATGAAAACGTATTATGTTCTTTTAGGTTTTTTAATAATTTAATTTCCATTACTCGGGAAAAGTCTAAATCCATGATCCCTAATGTACGAGGCTGGGGTTTCGAGGTTTATATGTGATTGGTAGTTTGATGTATCTCCCATGTGCTTGTATTAGGGTTTTAAGGCGGATCAACTACGTTTATATGTTACAATTGGTTCATGAATCAGAGCTTGTAGCTGTTTAGAAATGGCATTGACAGAGGACGTTGGTGGAGGGAAAGAGAAGGGTCTAACCGAAGATAATGGTTTCTTGAAAGCAACAGAACCATCCTTCAGTGTCACCGATTCTACAACATCCACTAGTTCAATAGAAAAGAGATATGAAGGGAAGGACGCACTTGGTTATGCCAATGTTCTTCGTTCCAGAAACAAATTTGTGGAAGCTCTTGTTATATATGAAAGTATACTAGAGAAAGATAAAACCAATGTTGAGGCTCATATTGGGAAAGGAATCTGCTTGCAGATGCAAAATATGGGAAGACAGTCTTTTGAGAGCTTTTCAGAAGCTGTCAGGTTAGACCCACAAAATGCATGTGCACTCACCCATTGTGGTATCTTGTATAAAGATGAAGGTCGATTGGTGGAGGCTGCTGAGGTATGTTTGCACATTATGAATCATAATTGTATTCATCTTTTAATAATTATCTTTTTTAAGTTTGCTATTCACTCATGCAGTCATATCGTAAGGCTTTGGAGGCAGATTCATCATATAAACCAGCAGCAGAATATTTGTCAATAGTACTTACAGATATTGGAACAAGTTTAAAGCTTGCTGGCAACACACAAGATGGAATTCAGAAGTATTATGATGCTATCAAGATTGACCCTCACTATGCTGTAATTTCATTTCATGTTCTTTATACATCTTTACAGGTGTCTTTCCATCTAATGTATTCTCAAGGGTAATCTTTTTGGTTTTTTTTTTCATGGCAGCCTGCATATTACAATCTTGGAGTTGTGTATTCTGAAATGATGCAATATGATACAGCACTTAATTGCTATGAAAAGGCTGCTTTAGAGAGGCCAATGTATGCTGAAGCATATTGTAACATGGGGGTCATTTATAAAAACCGTGGAGATCTGGAGTCAGCTATTGCTTGTTACGAGAGGTTATAAATGTATTTTTTTATCATATTTCCCAATGGGGTAAGTAACCATTGTTCTATTTTGCTAATTGTTTATATGGTTTTCATATATTTTCTCAGGTGTCTGGCTGTGTCACCGAATTTTGAGATTGCTAAGAATAACATGGCAATTGCTTTAACAGATTTAGGCACAAAGGTAGTTACAATTTCATGGTTATTTTTAATCCTTCCATTCTTGTTATTTTCAGTTATTTTACTTATGTTATCTTTTTAGGTCAAATTGGAGGGAGACATTAACCAAGGTGTGGCATATTACAAAAGAGCTTTGTATTATAACTGGCATTATGCGGATGCCATGTACAATCTTGGTGTTGCTTATGGAGAAATGCTGAAGTTTGAAATGGTATCATTGAATTTTAAACCACTTTCTTTATCTTTTATTTAAAATATAAAAGAAATACATTCTACTAGAAATTGTATTAAGATCCCATTTTTGTGCAGGCAATTGTATTCTATGAACTTGCTTTCCACTTCAATCCCCATTGTGCTGAGGCATGCAATAATCTTGGAGTTATATATAAAGATAGAGACAATCTTGATAAAGCAGTGGAGTGTTATCAGGTAATTAAATTTTCTTTTTACACTTGTCAGATGTCTAAATAATATATGTTGGTTTAATTTAATAGATTATATATATATATATATATATATATATATATATATATATATACTTTTTTATTCTCTTGAAGTTGGCTCTATCAATCAAGCCCAATTTCTCCCAGTCTTTGAACAACCTTGGAGTAGTGTACACAGTTCAGGTAAATATAATCTCTCAGTATCTAACAACATTTGATGTTCTTCTCTTTTTAATCGTTTTTATACTTTAATAATATTAATTCAGGGTAAAATGGATGCTGCTGCTAGCATGATAGAAAAAGCAATTGTGGCAAATCCCACGTATGCTGAAGCCTACAATAACTTAGGGGTTCTTTACAGAGATGCTGGAAGTATATCTTTGGCCATTGAAGCATATGAACAGTGCCTTAAAATAGACCCAGATTCTCGTAATGCGGGCCAGGTATTGTTTTAAGCTTGTGAATGTTTAGTTGACTTTATGTTGACCATTTGTTGACTATTTGTTGCAGAATCGCTTACTTGCAATGAACTACATTAATGAAGGAACAGATGAAAAGCTATTTGAAGCTCACAGGTTCTTGTAACTCCAATTCTAAACTCATTTCATGTCAAGGGCATTTTTGTAATTTTTTTGGGTATAATGGTTGTAGGGACTGGGGGCGGCGTTTCATGAGATTATATTCTCAGTATACTACATGGGACAATCCAAAAGATCCAGAAAGACCACTTGTTATTGGATACGTGTCCCCTGATTATTTTACACACTCAGTATCTTATTTCATTGAAGCGCCTCTTATTTATCATGACTATGCTAATTATAAGGTGGTTGTCTACTCAGCAGTTGTTAAGGTACGTGTTCAATATGTTGTGTTTATCTATGAGAAGTATACCAGGATTTATAAAATTTTATATTTATATGTGCAGGCTGATGCAAAAACTATGAAATTCAGAGACAGGGTTTTGAAAAGAGGTGGTGCATGGAGGGATATTTATGGAATTGATGAAAAGAAAGTTGCAAGTTTGGTTCGTGAAGATAAAGTTGATATTTTGGTGGAGCTTACTGGTCATACTGCTAATAATAAACTAGGAATGATGGCTTGTAGGCCTGCACCTCTTCAGGTATGCTTATCTAATTGACAAAATCATGGAGATTAATATTATATATTCTTGATAACATATTGGGAAAGTCTATCTTATATTGTTAATGAAAAGTGGAGTGAAATGTGTATTGTGATGATTATTTATTGAATAGGTGACTTGGATTGGGTACCCAAATACCACTGGCTTGCCTACTATTGACTACCGAATCACTGATGCCTTAGCTGATCCCCCTGATACAAAGCAAAAGTATGTTTTTAGTTGGTGTTTGGTATGATGGAATTAGAGAAGGAATGGAATTTTATTTTTTTTCTAAAATAACTAAAAAGTATTAATTTTTGTTACTCTTTAGTGAGCTTTTACTATGTTTAGTTATTTATCTTTTAATTAAAAGTTGATTCGTTGTAATTAAAATAATTTAGAAAGTAGAATTGAAACTATACACTGTGTTTACTTAAACTATAGAATATTAAAAATTTATGTGAAAATTCATTCCATTCCTACTGGCCATCAAAACCGGATCACGGAATGTAATTACTTATTCCATTCCATCGAACCAAACAAACCATCTGTACTCTTTTATATTCTAATGATCTGACATACAAGTTTTATTAAAAATAATAAACTAAAGTATTTTATATTTGTATTATTATTGGCAGGCATGTTGAGGACCTGGTTCGGTTACCAGACTGTTTTCTTTGTTACACACCATCTCCCGAGGCGGGTCCCGCATCACCAGCACCTGCTCTTTCAAACGGTTTTGTTACATTTGGTAGTTTCAACAATTTAGCAAAGGTATAATATAAAAACAAAAGTTCTCATCCGTGTGTATGTCTTCTTATTTCAATAGTAACAAAGCATTGACTTTGATTGATTGATGTATCAGATAACTCCGAAAGTGCTTCAAGTTTGGGCGAAGATTTTATGTGCAGTTCCAAACTCTCGGCTTATTGTCAAGTGCAAACCTTTCTGCTGTGATAGTGTAAGACAGAGATTTCTAGCTACATTGGAGCAATTAGGTTTGGAGTCTTTACGTGTTGATCTTTTGCCTTTGATTCTGCTAAATCATGATCATATGCAAGCCTATTCTCTTATGGACATCAGGTCAATCTTTAATCTTCCTTCTTGTTCATATCTTCAAATGGTTGCAGAAAAAAGATATTTATATTTTTTGTATGTATGCATGTAGCTTGGATACTTTTCCATATGCTGGAACTACAACCACATGTGAATCTCTTTACATGGGAGTGCCATGTGTCACCATGGGTGGGTCAGTACACGCGCATAATGTTGGTGTCAGTCTTTTAACTGCAGTTGGTAAGTCCTCTTCAATCTTTACTTTTCCACTTCACATTTATTTATGATTATTGGAATGTAATGAACAAGGTAACGGACTTCATATATATCGTTAAATAAATTGTAGATAAATATATTTCTTGTCATCTGACTTATACTATATGCATTTCAAATAGTAAAAAAAAGGTGTACTTATCACTTGAATTAAAAAAAAATAAATAGATTTAAATACAATGAAAAAACTGAAAACAACAGGCATACTCAAGGATCATAAATGTGATTTACGCTATATATATATATATATATATATATATATATATATATATATATATATAATATACTATTCCTTTCCAGAATGAGAAAAAATACACCCGTCTCCAAGAGAAGAAATCACATTCAGTTAGGATTAGGCAAACAAAAAACAATGTTTTCATTCTGCTATAAATATAATTCCCTTTTGGATTATGGCATAGTAGTAAATTTGATTTTACTTTGTAATTCCAGGATTAAAACACCTTGTTGCAAAAAACGAAGAAGAATATATCCGGTCAGCACTGGAATTAGCTTCAGACATGACCGCACTCTCAAACCTGAGAATGGACCTCCGGAATCTCATGGCCAATTCCCCTCTCTGCAACGGATCCAAATTCATCACCGGATTGGAATCTGCTTACCGGGACATGTGGCGAGGCTACTGTAACGGAAACGTTCCATCTTTAAAACGAATAGAAGCAATCCAAAAACAGAAAGAGGACCCGTTTGGGTCCATCAAGGAAAACGGGTTCAACTTGGCTCCACCGCTTTTGCTGAGTGGTGAAGAAAACGGGAGTAAGTCAAAGCAGTCGTCTTCAAGTTCAGGTCAGTCAACATAGGTTTACTAAAGAGTTGAGTTTTTATACACTGAAGAAGAATACAGGATCTTCATCTTTATAATAGTAGAGAGTGTAAGAAAGCCTTTTGTATTATTATTGTTCTTATTATATGTTGAGAGGCAAGCGCTTTTCTGCTAAAAAAAGGCCTCTTGAGGATGTTGTTGATGGAAATGGAAGTGTAGAAGGAGAGGGAGATATGTAGAAAATTAGAACAGTGAAGAAGTTGGAACTGTGTCTGTGTCTGTGTTGTGTTGTGTTGTGTTCCCTAGTGTTTCTGGTCAAAATCATATGGATATAAAGTTTGTAAAAAAATTCATTCTCTTCTCTTGGTTTCACTTTCACCCTTTAGTTCGTAACTAGGCACAAAACAAATGGTTTTACACGTAGAGTGAGCATTTGGACCGATGCTGCTTTTTCTGGTTATTGGACGTGTACAACATTCATTGCGTATGGTACAAGTTGCATTGAACCGCTCCATAATTCATTACGAATGGTACAATTCCTACTTGGAGTTGGAACTGCCAATTGACGATCCATGAACCGAGAACCGGCCCAAATACATAAAACCAGTACCCACCGTCCATCCATCCAAATACTCACCTGACACCTCTAATAACATCCCTTGTTAACTAATTTTATTTCTCTTTTTCATTTTTCTAATTACTAATATATTTATGAGATCCTAATATATTTATACATTAGTTTGTTGTTATATATTTGTGCCTTAAAAAATGTAATTTTTTGAAAAGACTATATATATATATATATATATATATATATATATATATATAGACAAAACTTTTCAAAAGTTATAATATAAGTGATCAATAATTTGATACTATCCTATTTTAGATAAAACTATAAGATTGATCCATAAGGTATTCAGAAAACTTTGGATATGATCAAAAATGTTTTCAACTTGTATGGAAGGTTTAAAATCAGTTTTTTTTTGGGTTTTTATCCCTGATACATTTAAAAAGACGATTTTACCATTTTTATTTTTAATTTTTTATATTTTCTTTATTTATTTTGGTATTTAAATAATTAAAAATAAAAAATAAAATCTCACCTAACCCCCCCCCCCCCCCCCTCTCTCTCTCTCCACCAACCGTCTTCCTTACCTTTGTTCCTTTCTTGTTTTTTTCTCTTTGTAACATGATATCGCATTATTGTCAAAATGTTTCCATGGTTTTTTGGGATCAAGATGATCTGTTTGAGATGGGTGGTAACCGTTGCTTTATTCTATGAGGAAACATTATCCGAAAAATTCCCATTTTCTACAATCAAAAAGTCGAACACATCAAATATGTCTCTAACAGAGTCTATATCTCTGCTAAAGGACAAGATTAGCAAGCAAACATCAATTGAATTCATCCCTGATCTTCCTAAAAGAAAGAAATATGCTATTGATCAATTAGGTTTCAGGTTATTGAACAAAGTAGCCCTCTTATTTCCTTACAATTTATAGGGAAGCAAGATCAATACATTTAGCCATATATATGATAAATCAAGTACGAGATGTGAGTTCCTTTCATTCTATAACTATTCATCTGTCTCTGGCGGGTCATTCCTGGTGGCTGGAGATGCTACAATTCAGTTTGAAAAGATGTCTCCGGTGGAATCTGTTACAAGATTTACTGAGATTTTGAAAGGGATCTCTACTGCTCTTCGTCTTTCTGGGTTCACGATGAGAGAAGAAATGGAGGGTGGGTTTATGACGGTGGGCAACCGATCCTGAGGATGCCTAACTTGTTGGTGAGGTAGTGTGTCCACCGAGAAAGAAGTCAGAGATGATGGCAATAGGTGGATTATGGTGGGAGTTGAACCAGTGGAGAAAAGTGGGTTGAGGATTAGTGTACCTATCTCGAAGAGAGAGAGAGAGAGAGAGAGAGAGAGAGAGAGAGAGAGAGAGAGAGAGAGAGAAGAGAGAGAGAGAGGGGAGGAGAGGGAGAGGGAGGTTTTAGTTTTTATTTTGTGTTTTTAATTATTTAAATAACAAAAAAATAAAGAAAATAGAAAAAAGAAATGAAAAGGGTAAAATCGTCTTTCTAACTGTATCAGGGACCAAAAACCTAGAAAAACTTTGATTTTGGACCTTCCATTCAAGTTGAAATTTTTTTGGACCATATCCAAAGTTTTTTGAATACCACATGGATCAATTTTGCAGTTTTGCACCTATCTTATATGCATTTGAAGTTGTTTTTGTCGGAAGGGTAAAATGGTAATTTTTTCATTCAACATATCCGTTCAATAATTTTACCAAGTATCCACATGAATCATTCAAGCCGCTTAATGGTTCATCCATAATAAAATCTTAATGGTTAAACACTAAATCATTGAGTTTCTTCCAAACAATTTTTAACCTAGCGATATCACGTGTTACCATTCTTACTTGCGGTTGATGTACAAGTCCCGTATCAGACATAAGTGAAATTAGAAGTAGTTTATGAGTAAATTAGATTTGTCGTTTTAAGAAAAACTACTTATCTAAGCTTTTGGGTCGTTACTAAGACTATTTATTCATATTCCAGAATTATTCTTCGTATTCCAGAATACAAAAATCATTCTGAAGTTACTAGTAAGTTGCTTTTGTTAACCTAACTAGTTATCTAATCTTTTGGGTCGCTATTAAAACTAAATAATGACCTATCAGACACTTTGTATAAATTAATACGACATTCTAGAACTGATATTTACATTCCGAACATATTATTCATGTTTTAAACTTAGGGTGTTTAGTTAGACTATAAAA
Source organism: Lactuca saligna (assembly GCF_052625555.1). Classification (NCBI taxonomy): domain Eukaryota; kingdom Viridiplantae; phylum Streptophyta; class Magnoliopsida; order Asterales; family Asteraceae; genus Lactuca; species Lactuca saligna. Next base: position 88,021,092 of record NC_136424.1, on the reverse strand, counting down.
ATTCAATAAGTAGATATAAATAAATTGTCTATATACTCTTGTCGTTCCTTACATCACCCTCTTCTACTTCATCTACTTCGAATCATTATCAATAAATATCTTTTAAACACATAAATTACTTGGTGCTTTAGGCCTTTTTTTAGTTTCCAAGTTCACTATCAATCACTCATTCAAGTATTTTTATTTTACAGTTAAGAACAATTATGTCAATTTATTCAATAACAAGAATATTAATAATTCAAATTTACTCAATATCGAGGATAACAATACTTCAAATTTATCAAAAACTGTATTCACTAGCATTAAGCATCTCCCTAATGCTTTTAATTTATTTCTTGGAGTATTTCACAAATCCAACTTAATTCCAACATGCATTTAACAATTTTAGATTCAATTTCAACAATGAATCTTCATAAAGTGTATGTAACTAAATCTCTTAAAATTAATTCTTGACTTAGGTTAAGAGAAATACCTTAAGAATCTAACTAAACCGGATAATAGAAAGGCTTTAATGGTATAACATTGTACAAATCTAATCACCACAAGCGGATACGGCTACCACCGCCACCTTAGGGGTAACCATAACTGACGCCTCTAGTAGTGCTTCCATCCTCCGTCACCAACAAAAACATCGAGTTAGAGTTGGAGTCGCGGTTGCGCTTTCTCTTATCTCGATCTCAATCTTAACTCTGTCACCCATCTCTAAAATCTTTATCTTTCTTTTTTCTTTTGTATGATCTGATCACACATGAAGAGATTAACTCTCAGTTTCTATAAAAAGAAATGAAAGGTAAAAAAAACGTCGTTCTTTGAGTTTTTTTTAGGAGAAGAAAAGGATAAACATTTTGGTCTTGGAACCTATCCCTCTAAATGTATGATGACGGGAAGGGATTCATTTCCCTCTAAATGTATGATGATGGGGAGGGAATACAAAAATCATTCTGAAATTACTAGTAGGTTGCTATTGTTAACCTAACTACTTATCTAATCTTTTAGGTCGCTATTAAAACTAAATAATGACCTATCTCAGACACTTTGTATAAATTAATAAGACATTCTAGAACTGATATTTGCATTCCTAACATATTAATCATGTTTTAGACTTAGGGTGTTCAGTTAAACTATAAAAATTCAATAAGTAGATGTAAATAAAGTGTCTACCTACTCTTGTCGGTCGTTACGTCACCCTCTTCTGCTTCATCTGCTTCGAATCATTATCAATAAATGTCTTTTAAACACATAAATTACTTGGTGTGTTAGACCTTTTTTTTAGTTTCCAAGTTCACTATCAATCGCTCATTCAAGTATTTTTATTTTACAGTTGTTAAGAATAGTAATTATGTCAATTTATTTAATAACAAGAATATTAATAATTCAAATTTGCTCAATATCCAGGATAACAATACTTCAAATTTATCAAAAACTTATCAAAAACTGTATTCACTAGCATTAAGCATGTCCCTAATGCTTTTAATTTATTTCTTGGAGTATTTCACAAATCCAACTTAATTCCAACATGCATTTAACAATTTTCGATTCAATTTCAACAATGAATCTTCATAAAGTGTATGTAACTAAATCCCTAAAAATTAATTCTTGACTTAGGTTTAGAGAAATACCTTAAGAATCTAACTAAACCGGATAAGAGAAAGGCTTTAATGGTATAACATTGTACAAATCTAATCACCATAAGCAAATACGTCTACCACCGCCACCTTAGGGGTGACCATAACTGATGCCTCTAGTAGTGCTTCCATCCTCCGTCACCAACAAATACATCGAGTTCGAGTTGGAGTTGCTGTTGCATCTTCTCTTATCTCGATCTCAATCTCAACTCTGTCACCCATCTCTAAAATCTTTATCTTTCTTTTTTCTTTTGTATGATCTAATCACACATGAAGAGATTAACTCTCAGTTTCTTTAAAAATAAATGAAAGGAAAAAAACGTCGTTCTTTGAGTTTTTTTGAGGAGAAGAAAAGAATAACCATTTTGGTCTTGGAACATATCCCTCTAAATGTATGATGATGGGAAGGGATTCATTTCCTTCCCTTCCCCCCTCCCCCCTACACACCCTTCATTTTTAAAATTTTAAACTCAAGAAAAAGAGGTAAGAGAGACCATAAAGAATGCCTTCTACTCTTTTAACCAACAAATACCTTTGGAATAACATTTATTGTATTTTTTTCTTTTTCTTTTAAAACCCAAAAATATTTTCTTTCCCCCGTTCCTTAAAATCCAAAAATAATACTATATATAAATAACATTTTCAATTTTTTTTTTCCTTTCGATTATACTTTTATATTGAGACCAAAAATAATGAATCCGAAAATTGATAACAATATCAAGGCCCCATATAAATGTTTTCAAGTTTTGCATATTCATTCGAATAATTGGTAAGCATAATTGACTTTGATCGATGAAATGAAGCAAAATGTATCGAAATCATGGCTGAAAAATGTTGATGGGCAATGTTTGTTGTTGACTGATACAAAGTCGGAGTTGATTAAAGATGTCTATTTTCTGCTAAAGTTAAATCACTTGAAGCCTCTTTGAGTGAGTCTAATCTTGATAAAGTGGCTCGTGAGAAAGATATCAACATTAAGACTAACTTATTATGGATATAGTCAAACAACTCGACACATAACATGAGCGTGGGGTGGGGGTAAATTTAGTGGCATTTTATGATTATAGTAAGATTTACGTCTATACGAAATGATAGATTATCATGCACTAACCCAAAGTGATTAAGAGAGATTGATAGTGAGACCATTTGAAAATAATAATACGAAATAATTAAAAAAATAAAATTACAATATATAAAAAATGACAAAACATAGGTAAATTGGTCTTTTTACAAACATTTAACAATATATTTCTGACCATATTATTAGAGAGATGGAGCAAGCCTACAAGAATAATGCACCTAGATGATAAATCGTGGAAGAAAAAAAACTTGGAATGAAATTGTCTGATCTACGAAACTATGGGGACCTTTTATGTAATTTAGTGTTTTTCTCTTTCCTTTTAGTCTTTATTTTATGATTTAATAAAAAAAAAAAATCAGCTTAAGGTGAAACTAATAAGAGTATACGACCATTCTATATGAAAAAACGCGGAAGAGGAAGTGTGGGATCTGTTATCGGCTGGGGGAGTAATTCTATCTCTCTCGATCTGATTCTAAAACCCTAGAAACTCCTACGCAATTTCAATAATTCAATCAATGGCTTCTCGGCTTAGCTGCAGATTCGTGTCTCGTCTTCTTCGCAATACCAACCCTAGTTTTCACCACTCAAATCCCCGTACAATCTCTACTACAATTCCCAATTCTCCATATCCACCTCTGATGTCATCTCTCTTCGAATCTAAACCTTCACCATCCGATCACCTCCGCCTGCTGTCCTCCGCCTCCCGTTTCTTTTCTACCGCCCGGCGCCACCCAACTCGCCCAACCAAAATTGACATCGGTGCCCGTGCTCGCCAAATGCAAAACCGGCGACTCTGGACTTACGCCATAACCTTCAGCTGCATCGCTGGATTCATCATCATCGTACTGAACCAATTCGAGGACCAATTAGTCTTCTACGTTACACCCACCGATGCTTTATCTAAATACGCAGAAAACCCTAACAAAAACAAGTTCCGTCTCGGTGGATTAGTCCTAGAAGGCAGCGTAGCTCATCCAGCGGCGTCCCATGAGATCGAGTTTGTTATTACCGATCTGATTACAGACATGTTGGTCCGATACGAGGGGCAAGTGCCTGATTTGTTTAGGGAAGGTCATTCGGTTGTTGTTGAAGGCTTTGTGAAGCCAATTACAGAGCAAATCAAGAAGGAAGCCACAGAAAAGAGTGTATCTGGAAAGGCGAGAAGCGTTGAGTGTTATTTTTCTGCTAGTGAGGTGTTGGCGAAGCACGATGAGAAGTATATGCCTGCTGAGGTAGCTAATGCTATTGAGAAGAACAAGAAGAAGCTTGCCGAAGAAGCTACAAATCATATTGAGGGACAAGAAGCAGTTCCAACCTCATAGATTGATTCATCATTGGGTATGTGTCACTAATTACCACATTTTTGCAAATTTATACAATTATACTGCAATTGAAGTATACTAATGAGGTTAAATTGTTAGTCACAACAAAGAGAGGGGTACATTTATCCAAAAAAAAGAGAGGGGTACATGAGGATTTTTGAATTAATTGTTGTAGATTTGATGATATTTACTGCTGTTGTTTTGGGAATGGTATGTCTGCCATTGGATTTTGATAAAGCTGTTGAATAAGAAACATTCATGAAAGTGTTTGATCTATATGCTAAGATTAGTTAATTTTCAAACAAAATGGCATTTGGGAAACTTAGCTAGCTGATGAATTATGATCCATGTTACACAGTTTGGACGTTGAACATATAAGAGTTCTGATAAGCTTTTGAATAAGAAAATAACGTTCTTGAACTTGTTTGATGGAAGACTGTTATGTTGGGGATGTTTGGTATGTTTGGCTTACAAATTGATGAATACTTAATTTTCAAAAATGGTGTTCTGAAGACATAGTCGGCTGATGAACATTGACTCATGATATGTTTTTTTTAGTGATAAGGTAAAGCTTGAAGATAAGCTTTGTAGTCTATAATATCTGGGTTCCTTGATATTTCCCTGAAAAGCTATTGCAAAGTTGTCGTTTTGAATAACTATGAAGATAAAAGATTATGTAAATGGTATAACAAAGAGTGGCAATCACTGGGTTCAATCAACCAATTAATAAACATTGAAGGAAAGTTCTTCAAGGAGGAATGCAAGGAGAGAATAGGGAATATAAGGACTAGATGGGTCTATTTTCTACAAAAATGGATCCTGCTCTTTACAAAAAGTAACATTTTTTCTTCAACTTTTCATTTCTTTACATGAGCAATCTTTATAGTTTCATTTTGTTGCTTGTTGGTACCTAAGTTATAAATCTAAATATTTTGCTGATAATTTTTAAAAATTTACTAATTTGTTCTTGGACCAAATATTAGAGGAGCAAATTTAGTCTTTAATATAGACAAAATTGCAAAGTTGGTCATTGTGGTATTCAAAAAACTTTGGATAACGTCCAAAAAGTTTCCAACTTGCATTAAAGGTCTAAAATCAAGGTTTTTCTGTGTTTTTGGTTCCTGATACACTTGAAAAGTCGATTTCACCCCTTTCATTTTTTTTCCTTTGTTTATTTTGGTATTTAAATTATTAAAAACAAGAAACAAAAAATAAAATCTCTCTCTCTCTCTCTCTCTCTCTCTCTACGCATCAGAGAAAAAACACCTACACCCTCACCCACATTTTTCTTCTTCCCCTGTTGTCATCTACTCCATCTCTTTAGCTCTCATAAACGTATCGTACTTGAAGCCCCATCTTTTCTTTATCTAATACTAACAACTAAGAGAATGAAGGTACATCATACACCGATCATATTCTTTTTATCCCTTTATCTTTGAATCGCTTGAGACTAGATGTGTGTGGATTTGTATGGATTCTTGAAGAACATGACCTGATCTCGAAATATGATTCACAAAAGGTGTGGTGGTGGTTGGTGTTGTTGATGAAGACGACCGTCACTAACTTTGATTTTGTCAATAACCCATTTCTCTTTCAAATCAAGACGAGGTTTCCTGCAACAAGGTTCATCAACTCAAACTTCATTTTTTGATCGGAGGAGATAGAGATTTGAAACAAGGATGAAGTAGCAAAACCATCAATACCATTATTATACACATCCCTGCTCTTACAATCGGACTACCACCTCTTTATGAAACCCTAACATCGAAAAAGTTCGATGCCGGAGAAGAAGTATAATCGATGCAAACCCTAGATCATCCCTTTCTCAGATCTACATTGTCGGTTTACACACACCGATGAAGACTACCCTGCAAACCGTAGCTCCGCAAATCTGTCTATCTACCTCGTCATATATGTCGAGAGATTTGAAGACAAAACGAAGTTTGAAAGCAATATATCGATTTCTGGAGTGTATGTGTCGGTTTGTGTTTTAAGGCAAAATATCAATTTCTTTCCCCTAATTTATGGCATTTGTAGCTTAGTTATGAGATGAACACAAGATTAGCTATGAAAAATCTAAGGTTTATGTGTTATTTTAAATCTTAATTAAATAGATTAACTATGGGAAAATAATTTGACGTTTTTGTGTGTTTGTGTTGAATTTAGTTCCAATCTTCATCGTTTAGCCTTGTTTGTTTTATTTTTTATTTTTTATTATTTAAATGCTAAAATAAATAAAGAAAATAAAAAAAAGAAATGAAAAGGGTAAAATCAACTTTTCAAGTGTATAAGGGACCAAAAACATAAAAAAAAACCTTGGTTTTGCACCTTACATGTAAGTTGTAAACTTTTTAGATCATATCCAAAGTTTTTTAAACAACATATGGACGAATCTTGCAGTTTTGTCTTTAATATATTAAGACATAACTGCCTTTTTCATTGATAGTTTGATATTTATTTAGTTTTTGCTTTTATTTTTAGTTTCAACTCAATATATAAGACGAACAAAATTCTAAGCATTATTATTTACTATGAAACATGACAAAATTCTATGCATTATTAATTGTCTTTAAAAGGTTAAAGGTCCATCATGTTTCATAGATACAAGGGGGTTTACTTGTATATACAAGTGATATAGATACAAGGGGGTTTATTTGTATAATAGAAGTTTGTGTCCTATCATACCCGTTCGGTTAACGACCCTCCACTAGTCAAGGGTGTGGTGGGTAAAAGTGGATACCTAATGACGGTCGTTTTACAGACTGCTTCCTTAAACACCCTTTATAAACCAATTTTGTGAATAAGACATACTAACGGTAAGACTGACGTTTTACTTATAGATATATAATATATTAGACTTTTAATTTTATATATACTATGAGTGTAATTTGAACTATTCAAACTATCAAAGTTCTAAATTTAAAATTTCAAAATTAAAGGTATTTAATTAAATTTCAAATTACAAAACCAAGATGTGCATTTTTGAAACTTTTCAAATTACTAGGGTTTAAGAATTTAATATTTCAAAATTAAAACATTTTAATCAAATTTTAAATTTCAAAACTTGAGGGCAAAATTTGAAATTTTTCAAAACTTCTAGATCAAAATTAAAATAATTTAAATTAATTATATAATTTTATCTTTATTAAAAATTTGACCTAACCCTTTTATTATGGCAAGATAATTCAAATTAAATTTTCCAAATAACTAATATATCATATAATCTTGTAATTATCTTAAAATTTGACAATTATCCTTCAATTAGATGAGGATATTTATTACCATATTAGAAAAAACGATTTTAGTTAATTAAACAACTTATGGTAATTATCCTAACCTAATTAAAGCCAAAAATCCGAGAAATCTGCCATTTGACCTGACACCACGTCGTAGTGACTTTTACCACCTCATGATGGCCCACCACCTCGTTGTGATCAGGCAGAAAGAAAAAACGAAAATTTTCCAACTTTGAACAATTCACATTAGCATCACATATAACAGAAAAACGACCTAGACTCTGATACTATTGATGGTTTTGATCACTACAATATTCCTATGGTGTACATGCAACCCTAATGCTTTGGATCTAAGTTTTTCTCAAGTTATACATGCAAATAATCATCTAAAGCATAAACCCTAATACCTAGGATACTAATTTCGAAAATCATATATGATTAGGGTTAGATACCTTACCTTACTTGTTATGTAGCAATAACAAGAACTCTTTGACCTTTGAAAGCTTAATGCCTCAAGTGTTGCACCTCTAATGGAGTCACAAACACTCAATGCAAAGAAAGACTTGGAGAGGGAAGGAAAACGGCTAGGGTTTCTCACAAAACTCATAGGGGCCGAAAATCCTTATGTTAGGAGGGTTTATATAGTTGAGGCTCTTAGGGTTTACTACTTGGAAACCTTAATTCCCTTACTTAGGCCCTAAGCAACATATGGACTCCTATTTGGCAAGCCTTGGATGAAATATTTATGGACTTTCATAGAGATTTCGTCCACCCTATACCAACGGTGTCCATAAGCCCAAGCTACAACTATTATTGATTTACATAATCAGTCCCTTCATTATTAATCAGTTCCTTTAATCCTAAAATTAATACTAGATTAACTTCTGATTAATTACTAATTAATAATATGATTTCCAAATAATATATTAATAAAATCATCCTGAGTACCAATTTATTATTCATATAACAAATCCTACTCTCTCTCTCTCTCTCTCTCTCTCTCTCTCTTTCATCACTTGTCATCCTATCAAGTTACATGAGTGAAGGCAACCCAAAAGGACCATGCTCATAATCAAATCAAGTACATACCAAAAATAGTTATGTGCTTAGACACCTAATCTAACACAACTAACATACATAACTAACTCGTACTTAACATAATACAACTACTAGGATATCATATCTAACGGGCCATCATTGGTTCCTTCGACCCCTTAGTATAGTGAGGATAACTCACCTGACACTGTTGAAGTCCTGCAGAAGAAACTCCACCTGCTGGTTGACAGATTCCCGAACTGCCAACATCAAAAAATACCCAATAAATAATTAGGTTCCAAGCCCAAGGTCCAACTCACATTCCAAAGGCCCAATAATCAAGTAATGGGCCAAAGCCCAACATATTGCCCAATTTTCCATTGGGCCCAGACCTCTGCATGGTCTTTCCTTAAGCCCCATACATTAATTTTAATCCAAACTATTCATATACCAATGACCCAATATCTCAGAATCATCAAGGCGTAGTTATGGCCCATCTATGGCCTAATTTTCAAAATTAGGCCCAAACCCCTTACATGGGCCTTACCTTACAATCGATTAAATTATTCTAGTCCATATGTTTGATTTTAGATGGCCCATTAATAGCCCAATCACCAAAGCATAATAGAAAGGTTCAACTCAAGGCCCAAGTGAAATTAGGGTTTTCACATAAAATGATAATTAGGGTTAGGTGTTTTTCACTTAACCCATTAAGGACTTAATCCATTAAGTCCATCACTCTACTAGATAAATCATATGGTGTGATCGGGTGTAATTCACAATTCCATTCCAATGACCCAAATGTAGGTCCCGATAAGTCCAAGGCCCATATATCCAAAATTAGGGTTTTCTAAACCCGAATTAGGTTTCCAACCCAATCATAGCCCAATAGGCCTAATAGCTAGGTCTTTTGATCAATTAGGGTTCATTAGGCCCATTAGGGTTTCATTAATCGGGCACCACCCACTACCACCTCGGGTAGGGGTGGTCAACAACGACTCACGTTGGTGGTCATGAGTTTCTTTTTATTATTTCATCACCAATTACAATTTTACAATGCAATACTCTAAAATTAATACATACATACTAATGATAAACACACACTCACACAACCACCCTTGTGGTGGCCGACGGTGGTACATGGCGGCAACTACCACCTCATGATGGTAGCGGCGACTTTCATGATTTTCCTGATAGATAAAACACGCACGACACACACTAACCATGGAAAATACAACCACACACATACCTAAACACATAGTAAAATACACACACACAACCAGCTTACATGGTGGCTGGTGGCGACGAAAGGGCAACAGATGACGGTTTGCGATGATAACTGTTATATCTTCACGGAGGAGGAGAAGAAAATACGACAGTAACAACGGCTCTACGGCGGCAATCTGGTGTTTAGCAGCAAGCGGGGCTAGCGGAAAGAAGAGAAGAAGAAGAAGAAGAAATGGTGGCAACAAACTTCAATCAAGGGCAACGACTCCTCTACGCCTCGTTTTTCCGGCAAGGAACGTCATGGTGTGCGGCGATAAATGCGTCTTCCAGCAGCAGCAACCACAACGACATGGTGGTTGTGACTTGTCCCTCTTCACGTCCGATGGAACAATGTCCTCCGCCGGTCTTCATCCTCAGCCACAACGGAAATGGAGACGACGACACTTGGCTCGGTGGCTTGCGACCTCGACATAGTGGTGACAGCGCCGAAAAATAGAAAAAGGGAAGGTGGCGGTTGGTGGGAGACATAAGGGTGGAGAGATGACAACTGTAGCTTCATTTAGGGTTAGGGTTTGAAGCAGAAGGGGTGACGAGTTATATACCTTGATCCCCCAAACTTACTTCCATAATGACAAGTTTAGCCCGTCCCTCCATAAATTGTTTCGAAATAAACCCCATATTTACCCTTTAAACCCCTCCTTCAGAAAATCCTTACAATTTAAGTTTGAAATTGACCTTTTTAACAAAATCCTTCAACTTAAGTCCCAATAATTACCATGCAGCCCCTCCCTCAAGAAAACCTTTTCAACTTAGGTCCAGAATTTACTCTTTAACCATTGCTTCCGTAAATCCTTTCATATTAGGTCCAAATGATACCAAACACCCCTTGTCTTCTAACAATCTTCACAAAATAAATCCCAAAACTTACACTTTTAACCCCCGGATAATCCAACTTATAACATTTGGCTCACCAAAACCAACACCTTACTAATTATTATGGCTTTTAGCGCTAGTATTCATTCTATTTTAAAAGGGATGTTACAACTTGCCATCTCCCACCAGTTACAAGGAAAACCAAATAGTCAATCATTTTTTTAGAGAAGTTTTAAACAAATTTTCTAAAGAAATAACAATGAAACTGATAATTTTTTACAAAATTTTATATATAATAAGGTTATTTCATAGTTAAACCCATCAATTTTGTAGTAAAAAATAAAATATTAAAAAAAAGCCTCAAATCGCAGATGAAAACAAGACGAAATCGCAGATGGACATGTGATTTTAGACTGAAAAACAAGGTATATATACAGAAAAAACCATATACAAATGTACAAGTGGTTAAAGCATATCTGAACTTTAATCACTTGTACATTCGCAAGTGGCTTGTTGAAATCGCAGATAATTTTATTCCATCTGCGATTTAATGGCCAGAATTGTAATTTTTGTTTTTATTAGCTATTTTCGTCAAAGTAATTAGGTAGTTTAGGGTATTTGGAATTTTCAATCTTTTGGTTAAGGGGATTTAAAAGTGAAGTTGAAAAACCCTTCTTCTAGCTAGAGATGTTCATTAACCAGGGGTTTTGTTTTATAACCTCGGATTCGTTGAACTCTGGAGCGGGGGTGTTAGGGTTCTCCAGGTGAAAATCGATTTTACAGATTTTATCACAAAATCCGAAACCTCAAATCGCATACCCTAAATCCACAGGTCAGTGATTTCATTATCTTTACGATTTCTATCCACAATGTTGAATCTCGCCCGCAGAAACTTAACATTTTCTTTGTTCAAAACAACATCGGTTCATAGACTGTTTCCTCGCTCATCCTCTTCGTCACCAGCAGCTTCAGATAACTCGTTCAGAGTTTCTTACCTCATACACTCATGCGGATTCCCTACAGACAAGGCAATTTCAGCTTCCAAATACTTAAAGTTCAAAACCCCAGATCGAGCAGACTCCGTGATAGCACTTCTCAAGAATCAGGGGTTTACAGAAACCCAGATTTCTCAATTACTCCGAAAGAACCCTACGGCTCTCACATGTCATCCCGAAAAAAATCTTTTGCCTAAATTCGAGTTCTTAGGTTCTATAGGACTTTCGGAATCTGATATTATTAAGTTATTAAACGGAATACCCAACTTACTAGGTAAAAACTTGAAGAATTACATAGAACCTACCTATAGTTCACTTAGAAACTTGCTTCAATGCAACGATACAACACTTCGTGCAATCAGAAAGTGTGCCTTGGTCTTGGATGCGGATTTCCAAGCAAATATGATTCCAAATATGCAAATGTTGCATGATGTTGGGGTGCCTGGATCCAAAATATTTCATCTATTGAATTACCAGCCTAGAAACTTTTTAGCTACTACAGAGCAGTTCAAAAAGGTGGTGGAGGAAATAGTGGAGATGGGTTTTGATCCTTTGAAAACAGCTTTTGTGTTAGGGATTCACACACTTATGTCAATGAGCAAGTCCACAAGGGAGAAGAAGATGGAGGTTTATGAGAAATGGGGTTGGTCTAAAGCCCAGATCTTGGTAGCCTTTAGGAGTAGTCCAGTGTGTTTGATGATGTCGGAGGAGAAAATCGATAAAGTGATGGAGTTTCTTGTTAGCAAGATGGGGTTTGAGACATCACTTATTGCAAAGAATTCTGTTCTTGTTTCATTGAGTATGGAGAAAAGGATTATCCCGAGATGTTTGGTTTACCAATATTGTTTGGACAATGGATTGATGAATGATAAAAATTACTGTGGTATTGGTTGGTGGTTGAAAGGTACTGAGAATGCATTCATCGAGAGATTGAAAAGATATGAGCCAGAAGCTTCAAATGCTCTCAAATTCTATCAGGAAAAGTTGGATCATGCCAATTAAAAACAAGCCTCCAACAAAGCAAGGCTATCCTCAAAAAAATCGATTTCACAATTTGTGGAGTTTTGTCTTCAATGTATGTATCAGTATCAGACATCATCTTCAATGAATTTGAAAGGGGTGAAGGTATGGACTTAATTTGTTGTTGTCAACTACACATGTTAAGGATTACTGTGTATGCATGAGGAAATTGTTTATTCAGACGCAAGCCAGCTTATTGCACTCTTTCCAGTTGATAGAGATATTGGGGGAAGCTTGATTTAGTATCACCAATAGCTGTGAAGTTGATGATTATGATTATGTATGGATTGCAAATGCTTAGTGAAAACTATAAAACTGAAAAACCAAAGTCTTGTTTGATTGATTGACGAGTTATAAATGCACATAACAAGATATGGCCTTATTATTGAACGTCAATAGCATGACGGGCTGTAAAGTAATCATGTTTTTCATTTTTATCATAGTCACTTTTTATTTTTGAGAAATCTCTAGAAAAATTCTAAAATTTTGTAAAAATTAACGATTAAGTTCCAATTTTCATTTTTTTTTTTGAATAGAAAAAACCCAAGAGACGAGGAGGAGACGTGGTAATCGCCTATGTGGCATGCAAAGTTGGAAGGATGTTGGCGTGGCAGTTGATGTGTCATTTAATGTCGGTCCAATACATTAGCTTTAAAAAAATCAGTTTTTGTGGGAGAAAAGAGGAGAGGACGACAGACGTTCAAACTCAGGACCTCACATTCATGAAACACGCGCCCCTTGCCAGTTACGCTAGAACTTCTAGCAATTTATCCTTAACACTTGGATATAATGTTAGTTAGCTCATTTCCTTACCCATATAAAAAGGGTTTAATTAAGAGCAAAGAGAGGCAGGGGGACTAAAGTCAAGACCTCCCTCTACCAAAACAAACCCTTAACCACCCGGGTTAAAGCCAGAAACTTTTGTTTGTTTTTCTTTTTTCATATATATATATATATATATATATATATATATATATATATATATATATATATATATATATATATATAAAGTGGTTCAAATGAGAACCATAAAGATTAACAACCTAAGAATCCTATTAGTTAATAAATATTTACATGATATTCTTGTTAAACGTGTGAAAATCTTTTTTTTTCTCTCTCTCTTTTCGATACAAAAAGAGCAAAATTGTAATTTTTGCAGTATAATATTTTCATTTTTATATGCTATCGTATTTGAACACAAAACTTATATAAATTATAAGTTTATACAGTTCATTCGTAATCTAATTCACAAAATTCACAATTTAATACAAACCATTTTATACTAATTCACAAACTTAAAGAAATCAAAATTTCAAACCCTACTACTACCATCACCACGCGCTGTTACTAACCACCTATACAAACATCGTAACCATTATTTTCTTTTAAATTAGATCTGTAAACAAAGTCATACATTAATAACATAAATACTGCATTCACAGTCTAATAAAACCATTTATTTCACTCATTTTGAATTTAATGCAAAATTATTATTAAAACTAATGTAGTCTTATATACTTATACAACACAACAAATAAATATATTAAAAAAAAATTAACAAAAAATTTTATACATAAATCATTCATATTTTAAATTGTGAATTTAATATATCAAGCCGTGAATAAAATTTACATTATTTCAAAAGCAAACAAAAAAAATTATAAAATAATAACAGCTTAATGTCAATTCATTTACAACTTTATACAATCAACTTATAATTTAATACACAAAATTTACAACTTAATATAGTTAATTCATAGTCTAGGAAGAAACTATACAGTTTAATGCAGTAAATTCACAGTTTAAAACACAAAAGTCATAGTTTAATACACAAAATTCAAAGTCACAAAAAGTATGCATTCATAACCATATTTTCAGCTTAACACTCTTTATATAGTCAATACAAAGTTTATACACAAAATTCATAGCTTAATACAAGTAACTTCATAGTTTCATACACATAATTCACAACTTAATCTAGTCAATTTACAGTTCAAACAGAAAATTCACAGCTTAATACAGTCAATTCGTAGTTTAAAAAGAAAATTCAAAGCTTAATGTAATCAATTCACAGTTTAAAACACAAAAATGACAGCTTAGTAGACTAAATTCACATTTTAATATACAAAAAGTAGTATTCACATCCATATTATCAACTTAAAACACTTATTACAATTAATACATAATTTAATATATAAAATTCACAAACTAATATAATAAATTTAAAGTTTAATTCAAATAAAATTATACATTCACAAGTTAATAGCAGTTAAAACTAAGATTAACAAAATTATATGACAAATGTGAGATTAAAATATCAAATTCACACATTAACAGAAAAAAAAAACAAAAAGAAAAAAAAAACCAAAATATAGTAGAGATCTACCACAAATACAAGTAGAAAAACATAATATCAACTTAGAACTTTTAATTGATAGTTAAATATAGAAAATTCACTATTTAATACCTAAAAAAATATGCATTCAAAAGCATATTTTTAACTAAAATATTTAATACAATCAATTCACAGTTTAATACAATTAATTCATAGTTAAATATACAAAAATCACAACTTAATATAGTAAATTTACAGTTTAAACAACAAATTCACAGCTTAATGCATTCAATTCGCAATTTTAAACACAAATATTATAGCTAAATACACAAACTTCATACTTCAATATACAAAAAATATGCATTCATGACTTAATTAACAGCTTAATAACTTACCAAATTTCATTGAGGCATTTCATCAAACACCTTGTGTGCATCTTTTTTTTTTTTTTTTTTTTTTTTTTTTTTTTTTTCTCCAGAACTTCCTTTCATAAACACCATCAATGTAAACACCATACACACACACCAGATCTAACCTGAAAATTGACAAAAACATCAGATCAGATGTCGATTTAGTGGTATTTTGACCAAAAATAAGAGAGACAAAGACGAAAATGAGTTATACATGGGAAAAAGGTGACACATAACAGATCTGGTACAAATTTGACAAACATTTTCGCCAGTGATGGAACATTTCAGAGAAAATAATAAGTTCAAGAGTTTTGGAACAAAACATTTTTATAATAACACCAAATTCTCAAATCTACATGAGATCTGAATTTATCTAGAGGTGGTCGGACATCTGGAGGCGACGCTCGGTGGTGATGGCAGATCTAAAGTCGGGGGTTGTAGATATGAAGGCGAATGCACCAGATCTGAAGGCAGCAGCTCCAAATCTGAAGATTGTTGTATTCCGGCAACGATGACGGTGTCGGCGGTGGTACCAGCATTGGTGGTGGTGGTCGGCAGCGGTAGAAGGTAAGAGAGAGAGAGAGAGAGAGAGAGAGAGAGAAACCAAATCCAAGTCTAGATCTAATTTTGAATATAACGAGTATTATGTAAAAAGTGGGTTAAATTTAATTAGTTGGTTCTTAGGTTCTTAATCTTTTTTGGTTCTCATTTGAACCTTTACCTATATATATATATATATATATATATATATATATATATATATATATATATATATATATATATATATATATATATATATATATATATAATGCACTGATCTGGACCATCGGATGGAATAAAATCAAATATCATGATCTGAGGGTCTATGATAGTACAATAGGGTAACATGTACCATATAATCACATAAATTTTAGCATAAAGACATTTTAGTCAACTGAGACAAATTTAAAAAATGAAAAATCAAGATTTATGGGATAATAAATGATTTTGATTTAAAAAATCTGATTTTTTTTTTCAAATTAAATCAATTTCAAACGTAATTTGTAAACATAAACCGATTTTATTATATCAAAATATTATTTTGTTAGAATGATATTCTGTAATTCTGTCAGAATGGTATACAACTATGAACATAATATTATAAACACATATTATCAATACCGATAATTTTTAATGAATACAAATTTTATATAAGCCGAAGTTTAATAGTTTAGAATAAGTAATTACATTCAGGGGGTGTTTGGCTTAGCTTTTCATAGCCCAAATGTTCTTTTTGGAAAAGAAAAAAAGCAAAAGATGTTTGGCAAAACTAGTTTTAAAAGCTACTTTTGGAGTTTTTATACAAAGAAAATGAACTTTTTGGAAAAGTCAGAAAATCCTGACTTTTTGTAACTTTTCCAAAAAGGACTTTTGGGCTATGAAAAGCTAAGCCAAACACCCCCTCATTCTTAAACAATACAACTACGAACATAAACTGCATTCATTCTTGAAATCTCTTGCAAAAAAAAAAAAATATCAGCATTTTTGAAAGAATCCTCATTCTCTTTCTTGTTTCGTTTCTAGATGTTTTGTGTATGTTTGACCTCTAAGCCACTTCAAACTATGCTAGCATTCTATGAGATTGACATTCTGTCATAATTGTATTGCATGGGAATGATTTTATACAAGGAACCTTTCCCATTAGGTATTCAAGCCATTCTTCAAGCCATTTCTATCACAAATTCAATGCCAAATATTTTGTAGTGATACACTTGTAACAACTGGACATTAAACATATCACTAATTAACTACAATTTATTAGAATGCAACAATAATATTCTTACAGAATAAACTATTCTTGCAGAATGGTTTTGAATATTCTTAAAGAATTTGTATTATCAAAGAATATATCCAACGAACCAAAGAAACCATTGTTGGTGCATACTTTACATAAGGTTGTATTGGACTAGAAATGTTGTGCATTCTCCAAAAAAAGAAACCAAAATAGTAGATTTAAGAAAAATCTTATATAGAAAAAAGAATTAAGAAAAGGTTGAATGATGGATGTACACTTTTGTGCTTCCCTGTGACCTAGATCTCACTTCTGTTGGATTTTCCAACATTGAAATCCACAAAAGTGACTCCTCCTTCATCCTTAAAGGCCACATGACCAGAAGCTAATCCAATAACACATAACCTTTATTCAGAAAACAAGAAAGGGAAACTGTTAATGTTATAAAGCATAAACAACTTTCAGTTGGTTGTAGTTTCTGAATCAATAATTCAAATCTGATTATCTACATGTTTCTATTTGCTTTTCGTTCGCAGAAGGTAAAATTTTAAAAGTAGGTCGTTTGCTTTTCAAAGCTATCAGCTTTTAGGGATAAAATGGACGAGTGCTGTAACATTTTCCTATAAGGAGCTCAAGCAAACCAAATGCAAGGCACCTAGGGCTTTCAGTATTCTGAAAGTCAAACTGCAAATTTATGTGTATATTACGAAAATGAGAAACATAGCTACTAGAAAAATACAGTACAATTAACTAGGATGTAAATTCTGACGTAGTGATGGTAAAACGATACCATATGGTTGACGCTTTCGCGTGGCTTGATTTCTGGTTTTCATCCCCTTTTCTCGAATAGGCAGATGGTGAATCAGACAGAAACTCGTGGGATTCTTACTTTGTATCATGTGTTGATGGCCGATTGGAGAAGGATGAGCACCAATGGCGGCTGAAGACATTGGTGGCCGATTTGAGTTCGGGGAAAGTGAATACTCGAAGATATAAGACAGACACAAGGTCAAATATATATGATTTTATTTTCTTAATTGCAGGATTTTCAATTAAATGATCCCTTAATTAAAAAGTACAAAAGGTCCAAAATACCCTTAAATGAATTATTTAATTATTTATTATTTCTTGAATGCTCATTGGTGTATTTAGGAACACAATAGTTGCTAGAAACATTTGAACCTCTATATATTATTTATTATTTCTTAAATGCTCACTCTACCATCACTACCACTAACTACCACACACCGCCATCAACCATTTATGTCACTATTGCAATTATCATTGCTTCGAAATCGTATTTGTATATAAAATCATGATTTTACAACTTAAATATTATATTCATAGTTTAAAAATGCAATTAAGTTACTAATTCAGAGCTTAATGCAAAATAATTATAAAAACCAATGCGTTCTTACATATTTTTTACTATACAAAAAATAAATATATTCACAAGAAAACTAATACGAACATTCATGCTTAAATCATCAACATTTTAACACAAAATTCATTAAAAATTTGTAGCTAAATACAGTCGATTCATAGCTAAATATAGTAAATTCATAGTTTAGTACATAAAATTTTAAGTTTAATATAAAAAATCATTGTTTAATAGATAAAAATTATACAATTACAACAATTTTCTCTACTTAAAACTTACATTTATACTTTCAAATCTATAGCCTAATGCTTTTTTCAAAGTTTATTTACATAAATATTCATAATTTAAATTTTACTTACTCTATTCAAAATTAGATAAATTTTGATCTATGTATAACGTTTCTTTCATCTCATATTTCATAAACAAACATATTTATAGAAAATTCAAAATTAACACAATTAGTTCACAACTTAATACAATCAATTTATAATTTAATACAATCAGTTCAAAAGTTATTCACAGTTTAATACAGTCAATTTACACCTTAATACACTCAATTCATAACTCAGTACACAAAGTTCATAATATAATATAATAAATTCATAGTTTAATACACAAAATTTATACATTTATAACCATATTCTCAATTGAAAACTTACATTAAGCACTAAATATTGAAAGTTCATTGTCCATCAATTCCAGAAGAGTTTCTTGCACCAATACCATCATAAAAATTTATGCTTTACATACATGCATGACCAATGCATGTCTTGAACTCATATTACATCAAAATCAGGGTTTTATGACAAAGATTTCACACATAACACAAAACTCATTCTTACTTCAAATCCAAGGCACCAAACACCCCAAATGTCCTAGAGATTCATAAAGTTGCAAACTTTATGAGATCTCACCACTCCAACCCACCAAGACTTGAAGAATAAGGGACAAATATAGAGATATAACAACTTAGCAATATAAAGATTGAGTCTTGGACACTCACTAAGGTCCAAAAGATAAGCTAGAAGATGAAGATGATGACTGTAAGGTGAATCACCACACCAAAAGGCTTCCTTATCCTTCAATGATCACAAAAGTACCAAAAATGAGCTTGTAATATGCAAAGGAGGCTAGGGTTAGGGTTTCTGAGCTTGGGAGGGTGATGGAGGCTGAATAATCACGAAACCCTAGCTATATTGTCCTTTAAATAGGGCCCAAAGCCCAAAGATTAGGGTTTTCTCCAAAAACAGCTGCCTTTTATGGTACCCGTAGCCACGCCTTGGCAAATCAATAAAATCCCACGATAATAAAAAGTATTGTCACACTATGGTGAAGCTCCACCATGCTGTGGCTACACAAAATGAAGATTCGAAATCAGAGATCAACTCGTACGCGAAGCTGGTGTTACATTTTTTGTTTAGAAGGATTCTAAAAAACAAATTGCTATAAAAGCCCAATTGTTGTGCGTGTTCTGCTCCACACAACAAAAAGTGGCCTGAAGAGGTTTTTAAAAAACAAACAATCTCTAAGTGGGCTCCACCTACCCTTGCATCAATCGTCACTTACCCACTCAACCCTAAGTTGAAACACGTCTGATTTTATCTCGTATCCTTACCATCAAAGACAATCACCTCCTGTTGGGTTTTTATTCAAAAATCCGGTTTCACAACTGTGGCATCCCCATTTTCACGACCAGAAAAGACCGATTTTGTTTATGCTTTTTAAAAACCAGAGTATCTCTTTTAATAAAAACGTTACGAAATTTGTTCCCAAAAAAAATGATAATTACATTATCAAAGCATTTCTGAAGAAATGTATTTTTATTCATTTTAAAACATTTGGGATGTCATCGTCAATACATAAACATAAGCATAAACAGAACTTACATTCATTATAACTAGTGATTTATATCTCCTTAATCTCTCAGTGTAATGTAACTTCATATCGACACCTGTGATTCAAATAAACTGAGTGGGTCAGGTTGGGAAACCTGGTGAGTACATAGGGTTTTCAACCCACAGTAATATAATTATTATGTCTAATCATCAAACTTTTAACCCAATTAACCATCCCCATTCTCTTCTTTAATCTTAAGGATCTACCCTAAGAGTCAGTTATTCTTCATTCATTCATTCCTAAGGATTGTCCTAAGGAATAGGCACGGAGTATTATGTCTAATCATCAAACTTTTAACCCAATTAACCATCCCCATTCTCTTCTTTAATATTAAGGATCTACCCTAAGAGTCAGTTATTCTTCATTCATTCATTCCTAAGAATTGTCCTAAGGAATAGGCACGGAGTCCATCGTTGTCAATGACACAACTGTCAAGCACAACTGCTAGTTCTATCACTTAGGCACAACTGCCAGAATTGTGACATTCTCTATGAGGCGCAACTACCAATATTGTCCTTCGAGCACAGCGGCTAGGTGTAACGCCCGTAGATCCGGGCTAGTCAATTTAGAGGCAGTAGGGGTCGAAAATGACTTTTCGACAAAAGGTTATTTAGAATAAATAATCTTAACCAAGTTGTAGAATATGTCACAAGGTTTCCGTACATATAAAGAACACCGAAATCCGAGTTATAACGAAGAAATTATGGCCCGCCGAAGTTTTACGTCAAAACCGGCACAACACCGGGAGACGTAAATAGTGAATTTACGATAGAAGACTTTTTAGCCTTATAAATCTAAACAAAAGTCGTAGAATATGTTAAACTAAGAACATCGATAAAAATAACGCCCAAATCTGACTTCGTATGAAGAAGTTATGATTTTTCTAAGATTCGGCTTAGCAGTGCACGACCCGAAACTCAAATTTTAGTTCGAGCGGTTTTTGGCTTATGTGACCTAAATTAAAGTTGAAGATCTCATTAATAGGAACTCAACAGTAAAAAGACAAACGAAAACGGAGTCCGTATGAAGGAGTTATGAATTCTTCGCGGTCATTTAACAGTCTAAACGCCTCCTACTGTTAAATTTGAGATCGGTCGAGTATTAGCCGACAGAGTCTAAACAAAAGTTGTAGATCTTGATTTTACTTACGCGTGGATATAAAGAACGTCGAATACGGAGCTCGTATGCGAAAGTTATGATTTTTCTAAGTTTGAAGGCTGATACGCGATAGGGGGTGACGTGGCACCACCAGAATTGGACACGTGGCACCACCAGAAGGCCACCACATGAACCAACTCGGCGAGTCATGACTCAGACTCGGCGATTCCATCAGGTTTTTCCACTATAAATAGAGGTGCCGGGTTCCATTCATTCTCACACCTTCCAAACCTTCTTTCTCTCTCTAAGCCTCCCTAACCCCCTAAAGCCTAGGGTAACTCCCTAGCACGAGGCGGAAGCCCCGGAGCGCCCGACGGCTCCGAGAAAAGAGCCTTTCGGCTCGGGAACACTGCTCCAGCGAAGCCCGGTTTTCGAGAAAAACCCGCTGTAAGTGAGCTGTACATATCCTATCTTTAGTTTAGCTTATGTTTTAATATAGGAATGTTATTAGGTCCTTAAAATAATTATTTTGGCTATTATTATGAGTTATATTGAGTATTATTAATGCTTATATAATAATAATAATAGTCAGATAATTAATTTGTCGCGGTTATCATTAGACTAAACCCTAGTGGTATCGATACTAGGTTTTATCGAAGGAATATCATTTTAAGGGTATCGAAGCGCTGTCCGAGTGCTGAGTCACCACCTAATCAGGTGAGTGCATAGTCCCTTTTATCTTACACATCGATATGAAGTATTTTAATATAAATTACGCGCTATGTGTGCATATTGTCTGAATACTTGCTGTCTATGCTGAGTGAAAGATTTTATACATGTTTTAAATGATTTAAACTATATATGTATTTTATATCTACGAAAATGTTGGGGTAAAACATGGGTAGATATAATAGATGAAATATGAGTTGGATGATGAGTTGAGAGGTGATATAGACTATAAGGTGTGGGTGAGAGGTGTACGATGTGAGAAGCCTTTTTCCTAAACGATGTCCCCATCATTCAGCAGAGTATGGATGACAACCACAGACTATCCTAGATAGTCCAGTGGAACACTAGCAGGCTCGCAACCTGTAGGTGTTGTGAACGATGTGTTCACCCGGTGTACTCTAAACCTTGGTGATCATGCAGACTTGATACCTAGACCCTGGCGATCATGCAGACTTGGTGCCAAAACCTTGACGACTATGCAGACTTAGTGCCTATTGTATAAATTCTGGCGACTATGCAGACTTAGTGCCTAAACCCCGGTGACGATGGACTTCGTGCCGATTCCTTAGGATGATCCTTAGGAATGTATGAACGAGGAATAGTTGATTCTTATGGTAGATCCTTAAGAATAAAGCAGATAATGGGGATGGGTAATTGGGTTGATTGTTTGATTGTTTGAAAATAATAATTACATTATTGTGGGTTGAAAACCCTATGTACTCACCAGGTTTCCCAACCTGACCCACTCAGTTTATTTATCACAGGTGTTGATACGAAGGCACTTTACACTGAGAGATTTAAAGAGATGTAGATCACTAGTGTAAATAAATGTAAGTTCTGTTTATGCTTATGTTTCTGTATTAACAATGACATCCCAAACGTTTTGAAATGAATGAAATACGTTTCTCCGAAAATGTTTTAATAACGTATTTATCATGTTTATCTGGGAACAAATTCCACAACATTTTTATTAAAAGAAATACTCTGATTTTTATAAAGCATAAACAAAATCGGTCTTTTCTGGCCGTGAAAATGGGGATCACACTAGGCTTATCTCGTTTATTAACATTATCGTTTGCGAGAGTCCACTCACAATACATGTCAATAAGTTTTTAGAGTACATCGGTGAAAACATCGTTCACAGCACCTACAGGTTGCGAGCCTGCTAGTGTTCCACTGGACTGTCTAGAATAGTCTGCGGTTGTCATCCATACTCTGCTAGATGACAGGGTCATCGCTTGGGTCATCGCTTAGGTCATCGTTTGGCTCATCACTTAGGTCATCACTTCTCATCATATTTTACTACTTATATATCATCGCTCATCATTCATCTCATCTCTCATCGCTCATCATTTATCTCATCTTTAATCTACCCATGTTCCACCCAACACGTTTTGTAGATTTAAAATACGTATACATTTTAAATCATTTAAAACATATATAAAATCGTTCATCCAGCATAAACAAGTATTCAAGAAATATGCACACATAACACGTAGTTTATATATAATACTTCATATCTATGTTTAAAATGAAAGGGACTATGCACTCACATATAAGGTGGTGACTCGGTACTCGGACAACTATTCGTTATCTCAAAACA
Source organism: Lactuca saligna (assembly GCF_052625555.1). Taxonomy (NCBI): domain Eukaryota; kingdom Viridiplantae; phylum Streptophyta; class Magnoliopsida; order Asterales; family Asteraceae; genus Lactuca; species Lactuca saligna. The sequence continues at coordinate 87,997,455 of NC_136424.1, read as the reverse complement.
GTTTTCCCTTGACAAAATCTAGTATCAATACCACTAGGGTTTAGTCTAACGTTAACCACGACTAATTAATGGTCTAGCTATTATTACTATTATATAAGCGTTAAACAACACTCTTATATAACTCATAATAATAGCCAAAATAATTATTTTAAGGTCCTAATAATGTTACTGTATTAAAACATAAGCTATACTAAGGATATGATAGGCGTAGCTCACTTACAACGAGTTTTTCTCAAAACTGGGCTCCGTCAAAGCAGAGTTTCTGAGCCGAAGGCTCTTCTTTTAGGAGCCGTCAAATGCTCTGGGGATTCTGCCTCGTGCTAGGGAGTTACCCTAGGCTTTGGGGGGGGGGGGGGGGGGGCTTAGAGAGATGTTCTAGAGAGAGAAAGAATTGGGTAAAGGTATGTGGAATGAGCTTTGCCCGAAACCTCTATTTATAGGCTACCTAAGGCGTCACCATGTCGTGGTGTTGCGTAGGCTCCAAGGTTTCGCCTGGTGTTGACACGTGGCATTGCACATAGGGTGGAAATCAACCGATTTTCAAAAATTCATAACTTTTGCATACGAGCTCCGTTTTCGACGTTCTTTATATCCACTCGTAGGTATAAATAAGATCTACAAATTTCATTTAGACTCTGTCGGCTAGTTCTCGACCGATCTGAAATTTAATAGTTGGAGGAGATAGACTGTTAAATGACCGCGAAGAATTCGTAACTCCTTCATACGGACTCCGTTTTTGTCTGTCTTTTTATTGTTAAGTTCCTATTAATGAGATCTTTAACTCTCATTTAGGTCGCGTAGGCCAAAAACCACTCGAACTAAAATTCGAGTTTCGGGTCGTGCACTGATGTGCCAAAATCTTAGAAAATTCATAACTTCATCATACGAAGTCAGATTTGGGCGTTTTTTTTTGTATGTTCTCATTTTAACGTATACTACCAATTTTGTTTAGATTTCTAAGGCTAAAAAGTCTTCCATCATAAATTCACTACTTACATCTCCTGGTGCCGTGCCGGTTTTGCCGAAAAACTTCGACGAGTCATAACTTCTTCGTTATACCTCAGATTTCAGCGTTCTTTATATGTACGGAACCCTTGTAACATATACTACCACTTGGAAAAGATTAATCCTTATAAATAATCTTCCATCAAAAACTCATTTTTGATTTTTATTGACTCTAAATTGACTAGCCCTGCGGGCGTTACAACAACCGATAAAATTGACAACAGAAGCTTTAAAAATGTTGAATAAAACTAAAACTATTTTACCCACCAATGATCATTTTGCAAGAGTTAGAAATATTAAAAAAACCATAGAAGGAAATGTTGGGTTTTAGCCATAAGAACTTTCCTATGTGCGCATGCAAAACCCTATTGCTTGGATCTAGGCTTTCTAATAAACATGCTTTTGAATCCAAGACTTCTAATGGCTAATTAGGTTAAACAACAACATTAAAACAGATCTAGAATCATACCTTTGAGTTCCTTGTTGATCTTGTTGTCTTGGAGCTTCTAGAGTCACAATTGTCACTCCTCTAATGGCTTACAAACACCAATAGCAAGCAAGATGATTTAGGAGAGAGGAGAGGGGATGGAATTCGACCAGAGGTTCCTTGCTTTAGGTTCTGAAAGGTTGTACTCGAATTCCACATCCCAAGGGCCTATTTATACCTTTAGACTCTTTAAGGGTTTCACCCTAAACCCTAATTGGATAATCTTCTCTTAAGGCTATCCAAATCCATTCCATAGATATCCCTATGGACAATTTTGAGCTATCCTAAAGCTCTTAGAATCCGTCCAAGGTCCATCCTAATGGATTTACAGTCTAAAGTCTAACTATCAAACAATTGACAGTTTATACCCTCTTATTTAATTAATCTCTTTAAGTCACCAAATTAATACCAATTAATTTATGACTTATATTAATCAAATAGCTAAATACTATTCCTTATAATATTTACTCTCTCTCTTAATAAATCATCCTTCAAGTTGCTATGGTGAAGGCAACCCAAAAGGACCATGCACCACCGAATATAGTTATAGCCTTAGACACTATTCCAACAGTCTCCCACTTGGATAAGTCTAGTAACTATACAAGTATAATACGGTTTGCAATCGTAGCTCTCAAAGACGCTGTCAACTCTGATCTAATCAATCTTGTCCTTTAGATAAGGGATCGTACAGTCCTCTGTTAGATATCATGCTGACAATCCTATGGAATGGTTAGTCTAGCATTTATATTTCTCGATCTTTGATTTATTTGACATAGAACTTAATCGAACACATCAATTCAGTTCTGACCGGGCCCGGCACATAAGTCAAATCAAATCATCGAGTGGCCAAGATATCTCTTCTACCCTCTTAGGATAAAATTTACAGATAAACTTCGACTTATATGCATTTACTTATTCATTAACCAACTATACACAACAATGCGTTTTATAACATCAAGTTACTGATGCGTTTTCGCATTATCAATGCGCAATCAATTAACAAATAATAAACCATATATCTAGGTTTTAAGACCATATGATATTATCGTCTTGCGATCACCTTTTATATCGTATTCCATAAGGTGATTCCAGCAAGCGCGGGTTTATTCCAATGCTCAAAACCAGTTCATAAGCACTCATGAACGTTGCAGCAACCCTTGCTATGTCTAACACCATTTAGACATTCTACACACCAATTCATGACAATCTTCATTCATATCTACTCCCAACATATGAACGATTGTGGACCATTTGAATAATTCGATTATTCCTAATAAACTCAATTATTCTGGAAGTCAAAACATGCAAAGTGAAACAATAGTTAAACAACTAACATGTGATAGTAACTTTACTCATAAATAAAACTCCTTTATTTAATCATCAAATGTCAATTACATTTATCTATTATAAGTTTCTAATACTATCTAATCTATGCTAATATCATCCTTCAGCCCAATACTCCTAGCATGCAGTAAGTGCTTAACCCTACTCAGTCCCTTCGTAAGCGGATCTGCTGGGTTATCTTCTGATGATATCCTCTTCACTACGAGTTTTCCTTCTTCTACACGATGTCTAATGAAGTGATATTTTCTGTCGATATGTCGAGATCTACCATGATCCCTCGGTTCCTTGGTCAAGGCAACCGCACCTTCGTTATCACAGAAAATCTCCATTCGCACGTTGAATCAGCTACGGTTTCCTGCTTGGAACTTTTCCATGTCACTGCTCCTCCATTTAGGGTAAAGACCCAGCCCGACTGCGAACGATAGTTGTCCCTATCGGTTTGAAAGCTGGCGTCACTATACCCTCGCACCTTCAAGTCATCACTCCCTCCAAGGACTAAGAACCATTCTTTCGTCCTCCGAAGGTACTTAAGGATGTTCTTCACCGCAATCCAATGTGCTTTGCCAGGGTTCCCTTGATATCTGCTAACCATGCTCAAAGCGAAGGCTACATCAGGGCGAGTACAAGTCATAGCGTACATGATTGAGCCAACTGCGGAAGCGTATGGTACTCGGCTCATTTCTGCTATCTCAGCTTCGGTACTCGGACTTTGAGTCTTACTCAACTTGGCATTTCCTTGTATCGGTAGTTCTCCCTTCTTTGAGTTTTCCATACTAAAACGTTTTAGTACCTTCTCCAAGTAAGTATTCTGACTAAGTCCAATTAGTCTCTTACTTCTTTCTCTTACTATCCTTATTCCCAAAATGTAAGAAGCCTCTCCGAGGTCCTTCATAGCGAAGCACTTCCCGAGCCAGGACTTAACCTCCTGCAGAGTCGGGATGTCGTTTCCTATGAGTAATATGTCATCGACATATAGAACGAGGAAGCTTACTATACTCCCACTGGCTTTGACATATACACAAGATTCGTCTTCGCATCGTACAAATCCAAACTCTTTGACTTTCTCATCGAAGCAAAGATTCCATCTGCGAGACGCTTGCTTAAGTCCATAAATGGACTTCTCAAGCTTACACACTCTATTCGGATGCTTCGGATCCACAAACCCCTCTGGCTGAGCCATGTAAACATCCTCAGCCAACTTTCCATTAAGGAAAGCGGTCTTGACATCCATTTGCCAAATCTCATAATCATGAAATGCGGCAATCGCTAGCATCACTCTAATAGATTTAATCTTCGCAACTGGTGAGAAGGTCTCATCATAGTCAACTCCGGGAGTTTGAGTAAAGCCCTTCGCAACCAATCGCGCTTTATACGTTTGTACGTTCCCATCCACGTCGGTCTTCTTCTTGAAGATCCACTTGCACCCTACGGTCTTACGTTCGGGCACGTAATCAACCAAATTCCAAACTTGGTTATCGTACATGGATTGGATCTCGCTATCCATCGCCTCTTTCCATTTCGCAGACTCCGGGCCTGCCATGGCTTCCTTATAGCTATTAGGTTCATCAAGATTTACTAGTGTACAATCACTAATATACGTGTCCCCTTCGGTAGTAATATGAAAACCATAAAACTGGGGTTGAACTCTAACTCTATCGGAACGTCTAAGAGGTAAGGATTCGTCAATCGGTTCAACCGGAGTTTCCTCCTCGGGTTGAATGCCAGCGGTAGAGGTTCCTTCATCTATCGACTCTTGAATCTCTTCAAGTTCGATTTGCCTCCCACTGTCTCCTTGGCTTATGAGTTCTCGCTCTCGGAAAACTCCTATCCTCGCAACAAAGATAACATTATCTTTCGGTCTATAGAAGAGATATCCAAAGGAAGTTTGCGGGTAGCCGATGAAAATACATCGCTCACTTCGAGGTTCAAGCTTGTCGTGAGTATCTCGTCTTACGAAAGCCTCGCAACCCCAAACCTTGATATGTGCCAACGAGGGAGCTTTCCCCGTCCACATCTCGTGAGGTGTTTTGGCAACCTTCTTAGTAGGGACTCGGTTAAGGATATGGGCGGCAGTCTCTAAGGCATACCCCCAAAAGAAGATAGGTAGTGAAGCACGACTCATCATAGAGCGAACCATATCCAATAAGGTTCGATTACGCCTTTCTGCCACACCATTTAACTGCGGTGTCCTAGGAGGCGTTAATTGCGAAACTATTCCACACTCCTTGAGATAATCGTGGAATTCAAGACTTAGGTACTCTCCTCCTCGATCGGATCGAAGCATCTTGATTTTCCTGCCCAATTGATTCTCCACTTCATTCTTGAACTCTTTGAACTTTTCAAAGGTTTCTGACTTTTGCTTGATTAAATAGATATACCCATATCTACTATAATCATCGGTAAAGGTCACATAGAAGCGGTTCCCATCCTTCGTGGTTGATCTAAAAGGTCCACATACATCGGTATGTATTAGGTCTAATAGTCCCTCACCCCTTTCACAAGTGCTCGTGAAGGGTGACTTAGTCATCTTTCCAAGCAAACAAGACTCGCATGTGTCATCTTCCCTAAGGTCGAATGACTCCAACACTCCATCCTTTTGGAGTTGGGCTATGCGTTTCTTGTTGACATGTCCAAGACGACAATGCCACAAGGATGCTTTATCCATACTAGTGGAAGAATCAATATTCAAAACATCATTTCCTAAGTTATCAACAATCATAACAGTTTCATATATTCCATTACATGGTATAGCTTCAAAGTAAAAGACACCATTTAGATAAGCCAAAATAGAACCATTCTCATTATTAAAAGAAAATCTAAAACCTTGTCTATATAAACCATGAAATGAAATGATGTTTCTAGCCATTTCTGGCGAATAGCAACAATTGTTCAAATCTAAAACTAAACTATTCTTAAGCACCAAAGAATACACTCCAATCTTGGTCACAGGCGACGATCTTCTGTTCCCCATGATTAGATTGATCCTTCCTTGCTCCACATCCCTACTTCTTCTTAGTCCCTGCACATTAGAACAAATGTGATAACCACAACCGGTGTCAAGAACCCAAGAAATAGCATGATTAGAATCGTTAGATTTTATTGCATATATACCTGCGAAAGATGGCTTGATCTTTCCTTCCTTGATGGCTTGCAGGTAATCCGGGCAGCTTCTCTTCCAATGTCCTATCTTATGGTAGTGGTGGCACTCTGCCTCCTTCGGGTTAGAGCAGGGCTTAGAGGGATCAACTTTGGTCCCACTAGAAGAGGAACCATCTCGGGCTTTCACCTTTCGATAGTTATTTGAAGAAGCTTTCCTCTTCTTTCCCTTCCCTTGACCAATAGCCAAGACAGGAGCAGCGGATGGATTGGGAGTTGGTGCAACAGACTTGTCCTTGAAATTGCTCTCAGCAACCCTCAAGAGACCTTGGAGTTTACTTAGAGTGACCTCCTCTTTGTTCATGTGGTAGGTCATCCTAAATTGATTATACATCGGAGGCAAAGAGTGAAGCACCATGTCGATCGCCAAGTCTTCGCCGAAGTCAACATTTAACTTGCGAAGGCGGTCGACATACCTTTGCATCTTTTGCAAGTGCACGGTAAGAGATTCTCCATGACCCATCTTAGCGGAAATCATGTTAGTGAAAATCTCGTAACGCTCTTGTCTCGCGTTTTGGTGGTACCTCTCCAACAAGTCTTGATGCATCTCGTATGGATACATGTCCTCGTAGGACTTTTGGAACTCGGAGTTCATGGTGGCGATCATGATGCAATGTACTTTCGTCGCATCTCGTTCATGGGTTTCAAAGGCGGTGATTTCGGCGGGAGTAGCAATTTCGGGGTTGATTTTCTCGAGCTTCTCGTCGAGGACATACTCTTTATCCTCATAGCGAGCAATGGTGCGAATGTATCTTATCCATTCGCCAAAGTTCGTTCCATCGAAGGTGACCTTTTGGCAAAGGCTCATCAACGTGAAAGAACTAGCAGCAGCGTTGTTTGCGTTTGACATCTATAGAAAGGACAAAGATAGATTAGAACAAGAATCCCTAATTATCACCCAATAAGAAAAATTAGGGCTAGGATCCAACAATAACATTTACATACTAGAAAAGGGATGCCGTAATCCAACATGCAAATAAATTGAAGGTAAGTGAATGACGATTCACTAATTCTCCATCACAAAACTTAAACTTTTAGTCCTAAGTGTTTTTGAGAATTCCTAGGTTCGGATGAGATTCATTGAACTATTCAATGGCATGTTTAAATCTCGATATGCCCCTCTTGTTTGTGACTGGGATGCCGAGGATCACAAAGCGGGTGTGAATTACCATGCAAATTCACATGGTGCCTTCATTGTTACGATCACCTATTCGATGTGCCGGTAAACCACACACGCTCCATCGAACTATGATAAACAATGAATCACCCTTTGCCACCTTCGCTTAGAACCAATTAGTGTGCCGGTAAATCGCACACGCTCCACTAACATCTTAGCAAGGTGCAAAGTGTAATTTCATGGGATTGCATCAATTCACTTTTCCTAAAGTAACTAAGATTGGGAAATTTTAAAAAAAAAGTTTAGTTACTTCGTATTTCTTATTATACTTTTAATGAGAGGATGAGGTTGCCCTATCCTACCCGTTCGGCTAACGACCCTCCACCAATTCAAGCAAGCGGTGGGTGTGAGTGTACACCCATTAAGCGCCATTTTATAGGCCGCAACCTTATACCCACCTTATAGATCGGCTTCGTGAATGAGGCCTACTAGCGGTAAGACTAGCATTTAGTTATACATATATATTATTCTAACAATATCATATAAGTATAGGGTTGCATTTTAAACTTTTCAAAATCTAGGGTTTGAAATTTAAGTTGTCTAAATTAAAACTTTTAATTACAATTATAAATTTCAAAACTTAAGGGTAGGTTTTAAACATTTAAAAACATAGAGGATCAAATAACAAATAATTCCAATTAACAATTAATATTCTAATTATCTTTATTTGATTTATCTTGATTTCTTTGAAGATAATTACCAAAATAAATAATTATTATCATATAAGGAAACTAAATATTTTATTAGATGATAAATATCTTTAATTAGATCAAGATAACAGTCATATTTATCAAAAAATCGGATTTACATTGATCTAATATGATTAAGGTAAGTTTCCATAAGATAATTATGAAAAAATCCCGAATCTGGCCATTCCTGACGCTTGGACTCGCCGAGTGCACAAGGGGACTCGACGAGTCAGGCCTACTCGACGAGTCCACCATGGAACTCGACGAGTCAGTGACTCAAAACCCAAAAATTCGAATTTTGCAGGTTTGTTTCAGTTATTCAAGCAATAATTTAAAGAAAACCAATCAAGGCTCTGATACCACTGTTGGGTTTTAGCCATAAGAACTTTCCTATGTGCGCATGCAAAACCCTATTGCTTGGATCTAGGCTTTCTAATAAACATGCTTTTGAATCCAAGACTTCTAATGGCTAATTAGGTTAAACAACAACATTAAAACAGATCTAGAATCATACCTTTGAGTTCCTTGTTGATCTTGTTGTCTTGGAGCTTCTAGAGTCACAATTGTCACTCCTCTAATGGCTTACAAACACCAATAGCAAGCAAGATGATTTAGGAGAGAGGAGAGGGGATGGAATTCGACCAGAGGTTCCTTGCTTTAGGTTCTGAAAGGTTGTACTCGAATTCCACATCCCAAGGGCCTATTTATACCTTTAGACTCCTTAAGGGTTTCACCCTAAACCCTAATTGGATAATCTTCTCTTAAGGCTATCCAAATCCATTCCATAGATATCCCTATGGACGATTTTGAGCTATCCTAAAGCTCTTAGAATCCGTCCAAGGTCCATCATAATGGATTTACAGTCTAAAGTCTAACTATCAAACAATTGACAGTTTATACCCTCTTATTTAATTAATCTCTTTAAGTCACCAAATTAATACCAATTAATTTATGACTTATATTAATCAAATAGCTAAATACTATTCCTTATAATATTTACTCTCTCTCTTAATAAATCATCCTTCAAGTTGCTATGGTGAAGGCAACCCAAAAGGACCATGCACCACCGAATATAGTTATAGCCTTAGACACTATTCCAACAGGAAAAGCATAACAACCTTTGAAGACTTTGATCCTCATGGGAGGTTGGAAGTTGATGAAGTGTGGCATGAAACTCTAAAGAAAGAGTTCTCTACAAGTATCCACCAAGAAAGAGTAGAACCATCAAAACATGCTCGTATTCACTTGTAATTTTTTGTTCATAATCCTTTGAAATATATACCAAATATATGTTTAAAGGTGAAGCAACAAAGGGACCTTTCTAGCATCAAAATACAAGAGAATGGAGGAGAAGAAGAGGGCTTAAATCTCACAATTTGGCATCCCTATATGAGCACCATGCTCACGGTTTTGATAGCCAAGAAGAAGAAGAATGAAGGCTTTCAAGCATACTATCTAACCTTCCATGGACTTCCTTATATAGAGGCCAAAAAGCAAAGGGAGGAGACACAAAAGTGAAAGGATGGGACAACACTCTTCCAATGCATGGGATACTTTAAACAAAGTACAAAGTGTGCCATGATTTTGTCTCCTCTTCAATTTTCGAGATTAGCTAAGCATGTAACTTTATATTAAACAATGAAAAAGAAATCTAGCCTATATCTTAAGTCAAATCGGCCATAAGGTCAAAGAGACAAAATGTGATGGCTAATTTCTTTATTCATGACTAGTTGAGTGTTTATATAAATATACCAACTTTATATAAAAGCCTATCATTTATATAAAGTGTTCTAATATTTATATAACATATAACTAGTCATATATGTATGAATATCTCTTTTATATAAAACTAACTTTTATATAAATAAACTCTAACTAGTTTATTAATATATAAATATAACTTATAAATAATCATACTTTATGATATATATTTCATAAGTTGTCATTTCTCTAATAAATATTATTTCTACAAGTAATAAATTCTCAATTAGTAAAAAATATTATTTCTATGAAATAATAATTTTCCAATTAAATACAAGTGTTGATATATTTATTAATAATCAAATTATACTAATAAATAATCAATTGATGTTAACTTGCTATATGGTGTGACCCTATAGGATCATATATTATTAGCAATATCATTCTACAATGACTCTTGGACATACTAGATCTTTTAATCTCCCACTTGCACAAAACTCATCATAGATTGATATAGACAATGATGAACGTCTAGCAACATTTCACTGCCCCAAATAACATATGACGAAGAATGCCATTCATCAACATCCAATTTCCAAAAAATATAAGCTTCAATTGATGTATTAAGGTAAGTTTATCAATTATCCCTTTGTTACAGACATCTTGTTGAAACATGAGCCTTGGATCGCAATCAATCTCATTTGTAATTCAACTTTGGGTAACGCGCGTTAGATGTTTAACCCTCAATGAATAAGAGGAACAAATCTCATCTTGACTACATAAGCCTCTTGTATAGTTCACACCATACCCGAATATGACTTTTATAACTGCCCGATCAAGGAACAACATTTGGTCATATGAAAGCACAGTACTCCCTATACTTAAGTCCCATTATGTATCTTAGGTGTTAAGGACATAAAGATAGTACCTTTTAATCAATTATCACTCATAACTGATATCTATGAAATGATCTTGATGCGGGTCTGTTCGATACTAGTTCTCTGACAAGTACCTATGAAACTTGGTTACAACTTTTTGCCTACTTTCATCTGCTGAGAATCAACCAATCATTTTCATATTAGTCTTACTTCATAATTGCTCCCACAATCATGACCGACTATGAACCTTTAGAATAACAAGATTATTCATGGATTAAACATGTTAATATAGAACACGACAAGTATTAATGTAAGAATCATATCCCAATATATCAAAACATTATTTAATAGTTGTTGTTACAATGTTCCAATATCCAAATACTAAATTTAAATCAAAGTCCCATTACTAGAACAATAAAAGTCTTATGGCTTAAGTGTGACCACTCATACTTAGCCTAAAAGGAAAGACTTTATTAATGGGTTCGACTAAATTTAATTTGTGTGAATTTCGCGAATACGATATCTCCATATTTGACTTTTACTCTAGGTATAGTTAAATATCTTGGAGAATATGATTAGTGTTCTTTCGTCACATAGAGTCCCTTAGCATGATTAAGTCAACTCTTGAAATCACAAAGATTTCTATGTGATCCTTGAATGGCAGAAATCAACATAGTTTTTCAATGAACTCATTCATCCAATCATATTTGACTTCAACTTCAAAAGTTGTGTATTATTATTTTGTAGGAGATTGTGTCATTATGTTTTGCTTGGACCTCATTCCAACAAAACTTACTCTTCATTCCAAAATGAAGTGATAATCCAATTATAATTCATAATTATCTATATTTATTTAGAAATCAAAATCCTATGTAGCTCTTTACATTAAGATTTTATTCTAAACTAATGATCTCATATACATTCTCTTAGCTCTTCTTAAGTACTCTTAGAATGTTCTCACAGTCATCTAGTGACTTAACCATGTATTCAATTTTGTATCTCATGATATGACATAAATGATGGATTTATTTGTCAAGCAAATAGAATCTAAATCATTTTATCTAGCTCAGACCTATGTGCTAGATCCATTTGAGACAAAATAAAAAATGGAGTCATGTGACAATATCAAGAATCTTCCAAAGGATTCTTGTATCTTGATCTCTTTCAAGATATTGTCATTTCATGCAAAAGAATTTTATAACCTTTAACATTCATCTTTATCTATCTCTTATAGATTTTACATTCCAAGAATGTATCTTGTCATTCCTAAGTCTTTCATTTTAGAAATACTTTCCGAGTCAAGGTGAAAACCATCTTGCATAGTCGGAATGTCATTTAAAATGATTAAGTATGTCTCTTTCATACAAGATTAGGAATATCACTATCCTCCCACTAGATATTAGTAAACACACACGTTCGTTTTCATCTTGATATAAAAGCATACATTGTATCTTTATATTAAAATGACTATTCCAACCTTGAGATGTTTGTTTTATATCCACATGTGGATCTTAATCCTTACATGTTTGGTTACGATAAAATGGATTAAGAAAACCTCCAGGATAAGCTATATAGATATATTCTAGTAGATGTCTATTAAGAAAAGCGGTCTTTCTTGAAATTTATTTGCTATATCTCATATTAAGAATATGAAGTTATAGTAAATAATATCCTTTCATAGCTACTTGTGTAAAGGTTTTATCATAGTCAATGTCATGAGTACGATAAGGACCATAGTCAATGACATGAGTATGAGAAAATCCTTATATAACAAGTATTACTGAATGTGTATATACATCCATGTATATTCTTTCTAGAAGAATCTCTTACTCCTTCTAGCCTTGCTATAGAGAGGAAGATTAATCAAGCTCATACTTGATTATTAAACATGGATTACATCTCAATGTTCATGACTCTAAGTCATTGTTAGATTTAAGATCTGATACAATCTTTTAGTAGTTGATGGTTTAACTAGAAGCCATCAAGAACTCATCAATGAGAGATTCCAAAATTCTCAAGTCATAGATGATTTCTACCATTATTACGAACAATTTGTGTTTATGAATAACTATTATTCATATTTAATAATTTCTGGTGCCAACAGTTGTTACATCATGCTATGGTTCTTGAACTACTTCAACTTCCATGTGCCTCCCACTTGCTTTGTCATTAGAAGTTTGCTTTTTGCTAACTCAACTTTCAGAGGAATAAATGAACTTATTCTTGGTGGGTTTGTATATAATAATCTAAATGCCCTTTTAGAATATTCTACAATAATGTAATTAGTTGGATTTGTATATAATAATCTAAATGAACTTATTCTTGGTGGGTTTGTATGTAATTAGTTAGATTTGTATATAATAATCTAAATGCCCTTCAAACCTGACAATTGAATAGGATGACTATTAGAGAGAGAAGAATAATTTGTTAATTTATTACTTGGTTAATAAATTAATTATAAATCAAAATAAATGATTTATTAATGTATTATGGAAATACCATATTAATTAGAAAACATATTGTTTAATTAATATTTAATCATAAATTAATTTGGAATTAATTTTAGGGTTAAATGAATTAATTAAAAGTGCAGGGACTAAAGGTGACAATATTCAATAGTTGAGCATTGGGAAATTCTAGAACCACCCTAAAAAAAGGGAGGGGGGGGGGGGGGGGGGAGGGTGGGGGGAACGAAATCTAGAGTGACTCTAGGGTTTCCTTGAGCTCTAAAGGCGTCTTGGATGCCTTAGGGAGGAAGTTAGGATTAGGGGGTTATCTTGGAGATACATGCATTTTCCAATACATTTCTAACACCTTTATAAACCCTCATTATGGTTGAATTTCGAAAAATCCTTCCTTCTAAGGGCCTAAAAAAGTCCATGGACTCCTTATCCTTTAGTCTTGGACGAAAAACCCTAGAGCCTTCTAGGATTTTCGGCCCTTGTCTAATAAGGTGATCCACTGGCCCAAACCTCAACTATCAAATAATTACAAAACAGCCCCTACACTTTTAATCAGTTCCTTTAATCCCAAAATTAATTTGAAATTAAGTTCTGATTAAATACTAATTAATAATATGATTCCAAATTAATATATTATTTATATAATATATTAACAAATCATATTCATACCCTAAATTATTATTCTTAACAATAAATCAGTCTCTCTCCTCGATAATCATCATGTCTAATCACCAGTGTGAAGGCAACCCAAAAGGACCATGCTACAACCAGGTCAAGTACATACCAAATATAATTATGGACTTAGACTTTAATCCAACAGTTTGTAGGTGTCAACATAGGGTAGTGAACCGAGGTACTCCGATTTCCTTTGATGGAATTGGATTCGAGGTGTCACCCAACATGGTGATTACTCAAATCAGAAAAGAAAAAATCAAAATCAGAGAGATTGAAAGTACTTATCTTTCAAGAATCAAAGTAGAAAAACGGGATCAATTGTTGATCAATCAATTTCAAACTAATTAAGGTCAATCAATAAATACTGTTCAAATCAACTCAATCGTGAACACTATTCTATCGACCAAATATTGTTTGATCGGCAATGGAAATCCACATAAGAACAAAAAACGATGAATTTGATTACAGGAGTTCCGGTGTAATTAATTCAAATCGAAGAAAACGATGATGCCAATTGAGAAGACCTTTTGTCACCAATACATGAACTACATTGAAGACTTTTTGTCGATAGAAGCTACAATAATCTTGACTGACACTTTTCTATCGCAAGTGAATCAATTGTTAAATTGCAGGTGAGAACAACACAAAAATATCAAATGTTGACAAAAACCTTTTGTCGAGCACCTCAAATCAGGAGGTCTTCGATTTTTCCTGATGGTATCTTGCTTCCGTCGCAAGATTTTGATGGGATCTGATACCAATTCAAATCATAAAACACAAAATAAAGTGGAATAACTCTCCAAACTTTATTGAAAAAATATCACTCAAAACTCAATTTGATTAAATCTGATACATAACTCGTATTCTATTAATGTATTTATAGGCCTAGACTAATAAACTTGTAGAATAAGACTAGGAAATAACTTTCCTTGTATAGGACCAAACCAACTTGCTTGAGCTCTACTCAATTGGTATTCCTCGTGTCCTCATCGACTTAGGAATTCCAACACAAACCTCTCTCACAACTATCTCACTGGACCAATCTCGAGGAAAATCACAACTCTCAAGTTCCTAACGATTTTAAATCTATATTGAAATGTCTTAAACGGGTCTTTTCCGGAGTCTCTCGAAAACCTCTCTGGTACGCTTAATATGCGTCGCAATCAATTATCGGTGGGATTTTAGTGTTGTATGGGTTGTTTCAGGTAATGGTTAGTCTATGACGTTCACCGGGAATCCATTTCTGTGTGGGTTTTATCCAAACCAAATACCCCTACAAACTCGGGCTCTTCGATCGGTTTACCAGACAAAACCAATAACGTTTGGTTAGTTATCAGGACAATGTTTTTATTCATGTGGGATGACCGAAAAAAATTAGAGGTTTGTGATCCTTAATACCTTAACTGATTGCAACATTTAAGATGGTTGGAAGGGAAAAAGATAAACACAAAGATGTTAAGGATATTCATAACAAAAAGGCGTAAAATCAATTTGTTTCCTGTGATTTTATAGGTATGGGCAATTTGGTCCTTTTTTTTTTTCTTTTTCAGTTTTAACTACTTTTATATAGAAAAAATGATTATGAAATATTAAAAAAAAGCAGATTTAGATGTGTATTATATTTTAAATCGATTAAAAAGGGTAATGTTGATATTTTTATTTTACATTAGATAAATATAATATTTTAAAATATAATAAGGACTACAAAATTCACTCTTACATTTTTACTCAGTTTGAAAATTTTAACACGTGAAATCAATATGCCTAAAAAATCAAAATCTTCATAAGTCATTTCATCAATTTCATTAACACGTGAAATCCTTTTTTTTTGGCGAGCAAAGTTAATGTTAATAAATTAGGGTTCTTCAACTGGAAACCGATTAGAGAGAAGAACAATCTCCACAAGCTTTAATCGCATACAAGTAACCTAAATCCACAGGTCAGTGATTCCTCCATCATTACGATCTCTACTCGCAATGTTCAATCTCATCAGCAGAAACTTGTCCTTTTCTGCGTTCAAAGCAACGTCGGTTCATATCCTGTTTCCTCGCTCATTATCTTCGTCAACAGCTGCATCAGATAACTCATTCACAGTTTCTTACCTGATTGACTCATGCGGATTCCCTCCCGACAAGGCGATTTCAGCTTCCAAATTCTTGAAGTTCAAAACCCCAGATAGAGCAGACTCTGTGATAGCATTTTTCAAGAATCAAGGGTTCACAGAAACCCAAATCTCTAATTTGGTTCGAAAGTACCCTACAGCTCTCCACTATCATCCCGAAAAAAACCTTTTGCCCAAATTTGAGTTCTTAGGCTCTATAGGTCTTTCGCATTCTGATATTTTTAAGTTATTTACTGGAAGACCCAACTTACTAGGCAGAAGCTTGAAGAATCATATAGAACCTACCTATAATATACTTAGAGATTTGCTTCAATCCAACAATAGAACAGCTATTGCAATCAGGAGATGTGCCTGGGTCTTGGATTTGAATTTCCATGCAAATATGTTTGCAAATATGCAAATACTTCTTGATGTTGGTGTACCTGGATCAAAGATGTTGTATCTGTTAACTCACCAGCCTCGAGATTTTTTAGTTCCTACAGACCAGTTCAAAAAGGCTGTGGAGGAAGTAGTGGAGATGAGTTTTGATCCTTTGAAAATAACTTTTGTGTTAGCAGTTCATGCACTTAGGTCAATGAGCAAGTCCACTTGGGAAAAGAAGATGGAGACTTATGAGAAATGGGGTTGGTCTAAAGCCCAGATCTTGCTAGCTTTTAGGATTAATCCATGGTGTATGATGATATCAGAGGAGAAAATTGATAAAGTGATGGAGTTTCTTGTTAATAAGATGGGGTTTGAGACATCCATTGTCTCAAAGAACTTTGCAATCTTTTCATTGAGTATGGAGAAAAGGATTATTCCAAGAAGTATGGTTTACCAATATTGTTTGGACAATGGATTGTTGAAAGATAAAAAAATTTGTGGTTTCAGTTGGTGGTTGCAGTGTTCGGATAATATATTCATCAAGAGATTGGAAAGATATGAGAAAGAAGCTCCAGGTGTTTTGAAGTTATATCAGGAAAAGTTAGTTGGATGATGCTAATTGAAGATATGGTAATATATGTTCCAACATAACATACAGAAGCTTCAGTAGTTGGACATTTTGTAGTTAGATTAGGGTATGTGATTGCATGGTGATTCGGGTGTATGAAGATGTGCATGATTCAGATAATGAATAGACTGTATTCTTTTGATTCTCTTCTTCTTTTGAATGGATAAGTTTGGTGATAAGTCACTACAGGAAAACAAACCTAACTCAGCCATTGAGTCATTGAATAGCTTATAGTATTTTTTTTCTGTTATGTTTTTAATTATATATAAGAGTTCCAAGTACCTTCAATACAGTTGAATCGTTAGACGAATGTTGTCATCTCTATCTTCCATCACCCAATCCCTCTTGTATATGTTCTCAGCCCCTTGCATTTCATCATCTGTATCATAGTTGAGTGTCGTAAAAAATGACAAAAAGTAGATTGTTAGTTTAAGTGTTCTAAAAATGACAAATTAAGTAAGTTACAAGAAAATATTATCTAAAGTTTGAAGAGATACAGCATTAAGGTTAGTGTTGGACAGTATAAATGCAAAGAAATATGCTTTGAATGAGACTGAAAGGACTATAAATTCATAAGGAGTTATGGTTATGAGATTTTAAGGTCTAATCCAAAATTTGAGATTAAAGGGGTCGTACATGGTTTTGAAGTATAAACCATTAGATCCAATTACAAAACCACAAAACTAATATATAGTTTAACAACATTTTAACTACATACAAAAACATATGGGATAAATTCCACAAAATACATTATATATGCGCGCGCGCACAAAAAAAAAAAATAAAAAAAAAAATAAAATCAAAATCAAATTTGACATTATGTTGTTTTTTCGTTACAATTTAGTTACTAAGTTTCTAGTTTTTGCAATGTGAACACTTAACTTGTCAACCGAGCGATGACGTGACATGTGGACATAATATTATTTGGTTATGTGATGCTGGTTGGTATAACATGAAGACATGCCAAAATTAAATAAAAGGTGAAAGTTCTCACTATTTTCAATTTCAATACTAAGTTTTCACTCTATTTTCAATTTTGATATTTTTTTTGTTAAAAATCGAATATCATTTTTCAATATTGTCCACTGTTGACCATTTTACATTTAAAATCATATTCATAGTTTACTTTCTACATTTTTCAGCTCACTTTTGACCTTTTTACATTTAAAATCATATTCATAGTTTCTTTTCTATATTTTTCAATCTCAATACACGTTTTCTATATTTAAACCGAAGTTATATGTAAAAATGTCTATTATTATATAATAACTGTATTTTTCATGAAATACAAATTTTCGAATTACAGAGTTTGCATGAAACCCAAAATAAGTTTTTTTGGATTATCCTAAAACTAGTTTCATGTTACTCCATAGTCGAAATTACCGATTATGAAAAATGTTTTCGTACACGATCCTTGAAATATCCAAGATATTATTGAGAATCCATAACCCTTTTGTAACATAAAGTATAAATAAAATAGAATAAAATAAAGTGACCAATTTCACAAGATACAAAATGTGACATTACATATTATAATAATAATAATAATAATAATAATAATAATATTACAAAGTCACATGATATATGTTACATGAAATACGAATTATTAGGTTAAATATTACAAATTTTCATTGAAATTGAACAACTTTCAACTACATATCATTAATAAATAGATTAACACACTAACAACTAAAACAAAAGATAACATATGAAAACGTAAGTTGTACTAATAAAAAACATAACTTCTAGCTTATTTAAGTACCAATGAATTAATAAAGATTATTAAGTTCAATATCAACCATTATTTGTCAAAGCTTCAATTACAAGATATATTGCAGCTAATACATATTTTTATGTATATATACATATTTTTTATTATATTCATACTGCTCTTTCATGTATTTATTAACATTTAAACATTTTTTACATTAAAATTATATATATATATATATATATATATATATATATATATATATATATATTAAAATTACTATTTAATGAAAAATACAATTATAAGATAAATAATATGTATAACATTACAATTTAAATGTTAAAAAAGACTTGTGTTTATAAAAAATAAATATGGTTTTTAAATGTAAAATAGGTAACAAATAAAATATGTATACGATTTCTAATGGAAAAAGATCAACATGGAACGAAAATGAAAAAAAAATGATGTTTGGTTGGGAACAAGAAAATGGAATATCAAATTTAAAAATTTATGTCTTTTATGTCATTTTTTTTCTATTTTAACATGCTATCCTGTCACATTAGCACCATTAGTGTTCTAAAAGACGCGTCATGGTGCGTGCCAAAGCATGACTTCGCCATTACGAAAATCCTCATAACGTTATTGTTAGGCGTGATGCGTAGCAAGGTGTGATATGGCGTGCCATGACGCGTTATGGCGTGTTATAGCGTGTGTTTTTTCGTTTGAGACACGTTTTTTGCTATTTGTTATGTCTTTTCCAATCGAGGATCCAAGTATTGTGTTTTTTGTTAACTTTTTTTTATTAGTTATTGATATCACACTTCTAAAAATTAGTTATATTTAATATAAATGTATATTTATGTGGCAATATAGTTATAAATTAATACAAAATTGTCACCTTACATCACGTCTTGAAAAACATTATGGTTCGCTATGGCTCATTAAGCTTGAGGCCTGGATTTGCCGTCACGTCACGCCTCACGCCATTTAGAACCTTGAGTACCACACAACCGAATAATGTCATGTCAACATTCTACGTCACAACTGAAACATTAACGTGCCATGTCAGCGAGTAAATGGGTTGATCAGTTAAAAGATCAACATTGCAAAATTAGAAAACTTAGTGATTAAATTGTATCAAAAAATAATGCAATATCAAAATTGAATTTTTGTAAAAACATATTGACTTGTGTGCAATTTACTAATAAACACAAATACCATTCAACATTTATGAGTAAGCAATTGTTCTAATTAATTTGATCAAATTCTTTTGGAAAATCTACAGAAAAATCTCAAAATTTTGGGAAAAATTTTTAAAAAAGTTCTAAAAAAATTTTGAACAGAAAATTTCTATTATTTTGAGAAAATCACATAACAATCATTTGCTGTTCAAATATAAAAAATTAACTTTTTCATTTGTTTGGGCAAAACGTTAAATAATTGGGACTTTCCTATTAAAAAAAAACTTTAGAACTTTATTAAAATTTTTCCTAAAAATTTAGGGGTTTTTTTTGTACGATTTTCCAAATTCTTAAAAAATCATGATCATTGTTCAATGATTTACATGTATAACTTGAAATATTCATTTTAAATGAGTATGCATGTTGTGCTTCTTGCTTCATTCTTTATCCACTCATTTGTGAAATTTACATTTTTTTCTGTAGATTCTTTAGTTGTTACTAAAATTAGATTAGAATGAGAAATTAGGCTATGAATCATTCAAATTGTCGACATTAAAACCTACTTACCAAAGAGTTAGACCTTCTATCAAGATTATCCTTGATCGTCAATGTCCAAATTCGAGAGGGATAATCATAATCACAAGGGTTTGCATCATCAAATGTAATATTTGACTTGGAGATGTGTGATTTTAGTTAGAGGTATTTGAATTTAAGAAAGTAGACATCATGATAATGGATAATTCGCTATTTTGCTTCTTTAAAAAAGTAAAGAGTTTTTTACCAAAAAGTTGGTGACTTGAAAATCGCCAAATTAGCAACAACCTCTTAATCCTCGTGTCAATGATGTTTTTAAAAGTGCAGTATTATATGCAGGGTAAATATAAAAAAACCACTAAGTTTATATTAAAATTCTAATTTGACACTATGTTTTTTAATTTTTTATAATTTTGACCATTTCACCGGTGAATCGGGTTACCTGCTGACGTGACATGATAACATGTCAATTTTTGAAAACGTGTCATGCTGACATGACATTTTTACGTGTCAAAATTGATTTTTTTCCCATAAAAGACATTAGTTTTCACTTTTTTTTTTTAATTTTGAAACTAAGTTTATTTTTTTTTTCAATTTTGATACTTTAATTTTTTGTTCCAAATCGAATATCATTTTTTTTCAATTTTGTTCAATGTTTACCATTTTCTGTTTGAAATCGTATATAAATATCTTTTTATTATATATTTTAAACTGTATAAATACATTTTTTTTGTTTAAAAACCACATTTTTATATAAATACATGTTTTTTTTCCTTTTTTTTTACTACATTCAAAGCATAATGTTATGCAAAAATATGCATTAGTTATATCATGAGAACCAAATTAACCAGAAACTTTGAATAAGATGTAGAAATTTTACGAATTGCAAACCTGATATGTATGCCTTGATCGACTACATACCTCCAAACTCATACGATTTTTATATAACTAATACATATTTATATATCAAATTATGGTTTGAATATAAAAATGCCTTAGATTTATACAAAAATAAGGTTTTTAAATGAAAAGAAATATATCTATACGGTTTAAAATGTATTAAAAAAATATTTATATGGTTCAAATGGAAATGATCAACATTGAACAAAATTAAAAAAAAATGATATTCAATTTGGAACTAAAAGACAAACTGTTAAAATTGAAAAAAAAAATTAAACTTAACGTCAAAATCGAAAAAAAAAAAATAATGAAAACTGAATGTCTTTTGTGAGGAAAAAATTCAATTTTGACAAGTCAGCATGTCACGTCATCAAAACTGGCATGTCATCGTGTCACATTAGTAGGTAACCGGATTGACCGGTTAAGTGGTTAGAATATAAAAAAATTAGAAAACAGAGTGCCAAATTTGAGAAAAAAAACACAGTATCAAATTAGAATTATTATATAAACTTAATGTTTTTTGTGTTATTTACTACCTCTTCATTTAAATAAATTGTCAAAACGGGACATAAATTAGCAATTGAAAGATACATAAAAATTAGCCTTCTAAGAGGCTCGAACAGATTTATTGGTATAAGAAATTAGAAAAAGAAAAACAATTTCCATTTTGAACAAATAAAAATATTGTAATTGGTTATCCTTAGAGATCATTTTCACATTAAATTTAGATAAATTAAATATCATTTTATTTTTCTTTTTACAAATCTTTCTATTTGTTTAAAATGATGACAGACAAGTATATTAAAATATTATTAATATTAATTTTATCTAAATATAATACATGTCATAATTTTATTACGTAGGAACACAAGTAGAAACATATCATAATTTCATTAGATAGGATCACAAGTAGGAACAAAACCTACAAAAATATTTAATTTCTTTTAAATTTATGAAAATTAAAATAGGAAGGTCAAGGGCATACAAGGGAAGGATATCGTGAGAGTTGAAAACCCTCATTCTATGTAAAGATGTTCGTAAAATCCACATGCCAACACCCTAAGACTATGTTTGTCATACAAGCTGAAAAGCTAGCTTTTAGTTGAAAAACTAACTGATAGCTGAGAAGTTAGTTGTTAAATAAAAAGCTAGCTGATAAAAAATAACGTTTGGTAAAACTAACTGAAAATATGAAATGACATAAAAGGACATTTAAAAAAATGTGTTTTTATAATTAATTAAGAGGTATATTTGAAATTTTTTTAAAAAACTCCTAAAAAACTAGTCTAAAAATCTAATTTATAAAAAAACTAGTCTAAAAATCTAATTTATAAGGTACTTGTGAAGCGCCAAACAAAACCGAAATCATAAAATCCAGTAATTCCGATTCCGCAGAAACTTAAAATTTTGTGCGTTGAAAACAACATCGGTTCATAGACTGCTTTCTCGCTCATCATCTTCGTCACCAACAGCATCAGATAACTCGTTCAAAGTTTCTTACCTTATAGACTCATGTGGGTAAGGCGATTTCAGCTTCCAAATACTTAAAGTTCAAAACCCCAAATCGAGCAGACTCCGTGATAGCATTTCTAAAAATTCAAGGGTTTACGGAAACCAGATTTCTCGATTAGTGCAAATGGACCCTAGGGTCCTCTCAAGTCATCCTGAAAAAAAAAAAAACTTTTGCCCAAAATTTGAGTTTCAATAATAGAACACTTTTTGATATCATGAGGTGTGCATGGTTATTGAATTACGATTTCCAAGCAAACTTGATTCCAAATATACAAATACTGCCTGATGTTGGGGTGTGTGGATCTAAAATATTGTATCTATTAACTAAACATCCTAGAGATCTTTTAGTCGCTACAAAGCAGTTCAAAGAGATTGTAGAGGAAGTTGTGAGGATGGTCTTCGATCCTATGCACAAAACCTTTATATTAGCAGTTCATGCCCATGTATAAGTCCAAATGGGAGAAGAATATGGAGGCTTATGAGAAATGAGGTTGGTCTAAAGCCCAGATCTTGCATGCCTTTAGGACTGAGCCATGGTGTATGATGAAATCTAAGGAAAAAATCAATAAAGTGATGGATTATCTTGTTGATAAGATGGGTTTTGAGACATCCGTTATTGCAAAGAATTCCCAGATTATTTCGTACAGTCTGGAGAAAAGGATTGCTCCAAGATGTTTGTTTTACCAATAATATTTGGACAACCGATTGATGAACAATACAAGTTACTGTGGTTTCGGTTATTGGTTGAAGTGTTCAGAGGATATATTTGTCAAGAGATTGAAAAGATATGAGACGGAATCTATAGGTGTTTTGAAATTCTATCAAGAAAAGTTACTTGATCATGCTAACTGAAGATGGTAATTTGTTTTAACAATGTGGTAATTATTAGCACATGAATTTTGTTGCTAATGATGAGATACTTTTGATCGTATTATCATCTTTAGTCTTTACAGCTTAGCTTTACTTATATATTTATATGAGAGTAGATCATTTTTAGTGACCCTTACTCTTACAATTAGTAAAACAAGTGTTTTTTTTTTGTTTATGCTTCCATTGTTGTCTAAGGAATTCTTATGAAATTTTCACATAATTAAGAATCCTAAGATAATTTTATTGTTGATTGGCTTTTTTGGCCTTTTTTTGAATAATATGTTCTTAAATTTCACCATGAAATTATTGAGTTCCCTTCCCTTATATAGGATTTGAAAAACAGAGGAAAGAAAATTGAAAGGTTTTTTAAGGACAAATTGATATTTACTTTGATATGTTGTAAAAAACTGAAATCACTGAAAATCTATCAGTCTACACGGTTATGCTTAAATGTCATACACACCATCACTCCCTCTAGTCTTCGGTTTATCAGATTTTGTATAGATTTTGATGTTGCTGATTTTCTTTCAATGACTTTGAGTTGTATCCTTTTGGGTTTTGAAGATCGATGAGTTTGATTTATTTCAATGTTTTTGTAATTTTTTGTTAGAAGGTTAAAACGGTAGATTTTTCTATTTAGCAGTTACGTTCAACAACTTTACCCAAAAGCTTTGAATCATTTAGAGATTCTTAATGATAAAATTTCTACCAAACAACCTCTTAAATATATAACATTACTTCTTACCAAACCGTTCCTTAAAAAATGCAAGCATGTATTCTTTTGGAGGATATACTCTTGGAGGTAAAACCTCCTTCACAAGTTGACAGTTGATGAAATTATCTGCCCATTCTGTTATTTTTGGAAACTTTTCTTTGTGACAAACTTTATTTCGGTTGCTTCTTCCAGCATTCCAAGCCAATAGGCTATAAAACCAGCAGCAATGTCATCTAGGTTAATGTTGTCACCTCCAAAAAAACTTTGTACCTTTGACTTTCAATGTATTTTCTAGTATTTTAAGTTGCTCACAAGCTTCTGCAAAAACTCGCTCATCTCCATTGTTGCCAAAAACCTTGAATAGTGCAAGAATGCACTGAACAAACCAAAAATACAAGTAGGATCAATAAACAGATGTGCTCGTATGTTTTTTATTGAGAAAAATGTGTAATATGTATACTGTTCATCATCAATCATCATCGATTCATCGTTATGATTAACATTGTGGACCCAAATATTTAATATATGTAACCAGAGTACATGCTTTGGCACTCCAAAAGAAGATGATTAGCTTCAAATGTACTCTTATACTTGAAAATTGGTTACGATTTCTCAATCTGTCCTTTAACAAATGCTCATGTGAAATCAAATCATGTGTAATCATCCACTAACAATTATATAATCACACAAAAAAATAGTAGCAATTAATGAAGATTAGGAGAGAATGAAATTATTACCTTATCATCAATGAATTTCGCCCAAAATCAAGCAACAACCTTCTGATAAGGATCTTGAGGCAAAATCGGAACCCCTTTCCAGGCATCGTCAATGTATTCAACGATCACCAGAGACTCCGAGATCGCGTTTCCGTTATGAACCAGCACCGATACTTTCTTATAAATAGGATTGTACTTCAAAAGGTCGGCACTCTTGTTGTGAAGATCTTCTTCCAATTTTTCGTATTTTATTTCCTTCATATTCAAAGCGATTTGGACTCTGCAAACGAATGGACTTCCTCCAGCAGCAAACAACTTCACTTCATCCGCCATTTCCGAGGATCTGATCCTATCAGAAACACCTAATTCCTGGTTTAGTTTGAGGCGTTGGGATTCTAAAGATGCGTAGGTGAAGTCCCAGTGGAGGTGCAAGGGTAGTCGGTTACTTGATGTTTGTGGGTCGCCGATGACGTAGATTTTACTTTATTTTTTTGAAAATTTAATAAATACGATTTAAAAAATAAATTTAAATATATACATTTATAGATTTGTAACATTTCAACTTATGACTTCTTGTCTTATTTATTATATTATTTTTAAGGGAAAATGATTTGATAGGGTAAGATATTTTTTGAAATGTACACATTTAGTCTTTATTTTTTTTTCTTGTAAAATAAACTTTTATACTTTATTTTTTGTAACAATGCAATCCTTGTGACCGGCTATACCCGGTATACCGATCATATACGAATTTTCTTTTATAGAAAATGACTTGATAGGGTAATATACTTTTTGAATTGTACACTTTTAGTCCTTATTCTTTTTTTGTAAAATAAACCCTTATACTTTATTAATATGTACACATTAGGTCTTTTTCACCGGATTCTACAGGTTTTGCTGATGTGGAAGCACAAGTGACACTAAATAGCAATTAATTAGCTTAGTCACCGAATGTGGGTGATCCTCCAGCAACAAGAAAAGGGCGTCGACCCTTCTCTTTCTCGTCTCTCTTCCTTCCGGTCGAACAACAACAACCAAACACCCTTTACCTGTTGTGTTTCTCCGATCTGTCTCTCTTTGCCTCCATCTTTGAGATATCCTCCCTCCCCCTTCGATCTTGCAGTTTTTGCCATCATTCTTCCTTGCTACCATTGATGTGTAGGAACACACAAATGAGTCGTCGGAGATCGGGGTTCTCCCTCTTTTTCATAATGAATAAAAGTTGGAAAAATCTCGTTGTAGATATGTGGGTATTTCATTTCAAAAAAATAATAGAAATAAAAAATGACTTGATAGGATAAGATACTTTTTGAAATGTACACATTTAGTCCTTATTTTTTTTTTTTTTTTGTAAAAGAATAAGGACTAAATTTAATGGTTTTTGAATGAATTAAAATGTTTTAATTTGGCTTAAACTTTATGGGTGTTACAGATTAACGCAATATGAATAATTTATTTAATAATAATTTTAATATAAAATATTAATATTTTTTTTTTGAAACAATATATTTAGATTTTGTTTTATTTTATTTTGATTTTACTATATATATTTTTTGCAAATGTATCATAAATTTATTTTGATAAGACTTTTATTAATATATGTATTTATTAAAATTACAATTTTGGGCTTCTAAAAATACAACAGTTTTTTCTTAAAACACATTAAATGACAAGCGATATGTTTTTTTAATTTAATATTGTAGTGATGTTTCCACTGAATTGTTTGCATGGTTTGTCATTAAAAAAAAATACTTTTTTGTTTGGTTTAAGAGATGTTTGGGAGTGTTTTTTGAATTAGAAAAATGTTTTTAGATAAAAGTGCTTATTTGCTTATAGTGGTGGTAAAATGAGTTTTTTAAAAAGTATTTGGATAAGTTTTTGTAGTGAAAAAGTCAATAAGTCAATAAGTTAAAAAATGTTTGGCTTAAAAAGTGTTTTTTGAAGTTATTTTGGTTGAAAAGCCATAAACAGTTTTAAAAAGTCACGTTTTACATACTTATTAAAAAGTGTTTATTGAAGCTTATGGAAAAGTTATTCTAAAAAGTGCTTTTGAGTTTGTCAAACACTTTTTTTGACTTATTAGTTTTTCAAAAAGTCATTAAGCAAATAAACACTTTTCAAACACAAGCCCAAACACCCCCTTAGTTTAAAAAAAACAAACATTTTTCAAGACATATATTACTTTTGAATATGTTTTTTTTTTCTAAATTTTGATATTTATAATCATTTGTCTTGTAAAAACATTTAAGAGAAAATTTAGAAAATAATAATGTAGGTAAAAATTTAATTGAATATAACAAAATAATATGGAGTAATAAAGTTTGAAAAAACTTGTAATGATAAAATAATAAAATTAATAAAGTTAGTATAATGATGGGATAATGACTTGATACGGTAAGATACTTTTTGAAATGTATAAATTTAGTCCTTATTTTTTTTGTAAAATAAACCCTTATACTTTAAGAATATGTACACATTAGCTCATTTTCACCGGATTCTACAGGTTTTGCTGACGTGGAGGGTTTATTTTACAAAAAAAAAAAAAAAAAAAAAAGAATAAGGACTAAATATGTACATTTCAAAAAGTATCTTACCCTATTAAGTCATTTTCCCTTTCTTTTATTTTGTTGAAATGAAATATCCAGGTAGCATCCACATATCCACAACGAGATTTTTCCAACTTTTATTAATTATGAAAAAAGAGAGAACCCCGATCTCCGGCGACTCATTTTTGTGTTCCTACACATCACTGGTAGTAAGGAGGAATGATGGCACAAACAGCAAGGTCGGAGGGGGATGCAGGATATCTTAAAGATTGAGGCAAAGAGAGACAGATCGGAGAAACACAACAGGTAAAGGGTGTTTGGTTGTTGCTGTTCGACCGGAAGGAAGAGAGACGAGAAAGAGAAGGGTCGCCGCCCTTTTCTTATTGCTAGAGGATCACCCACATTCGGTGACTAAGCTAATTAATTGCTATTTAGTGTCACTTGTGCTTCCACATCAGCAAACCTGTAGAATCCGGTGAAAATGACCTAATGTGTACATATTAATAAAGTATAAGGGTTTATTTTACAAAAAAAAAAAGAATAAGGACTAAAAGTGTACAATTCAAAAAGTATCTTACCCTATCAATCATTTTCTCTAAAAGAAAATTCGTATATGACCGGTATACCGGGTATAGCCGGTCACAAGGATTGCATTGTTGCAAAAAATAAAGTATAAGAGTTTATTTTACAAGAAAAAAAAGAATAAGGATTAAATGTTTACATTTCAAAAATTATATTACCCTATCAAGTCATTTTCCCTATAATGATTAAAAAGTCTAAAGCCATAGGGAATGGTATGATTTTCACTCATCAAATGTTGATGTGGCATACATGTTCAACGCTGAACACCGCCCCAGGAGCTAGTGGTTGTGATGTGGATTGGTATGCATCACAAATGATTTTGAAAAATCTTAATGGCTGAGCAAAAACTAGAAGGCTCTCATTGGCTTGTTTCTATCTCTCTCCATCTTTCTCTTTTTCATGTTCACTAGATACTACCTCAATGCTAGTAGACATGTAATGGAGTCGATATTTAGACGATGTGGCAGTCCTAAACGCCCCAATGCTAGTAGACATGTAATGGAGTCGATATTTAGACGATGTGGCAGTCTTAAACGCGTAAGAATCATAAAACCATACCTTTAAGCCTAACAATAAAGTAATAGGAGAGAAAAAAATATTTTTTTGGAAAAACAATACCTAATATTAAAGTAGATGTAGGATGGAGTGTCATAAAACTATCCTTAGTTAAAAAAAAAAAAAAAAAAAAAAAGTAAATGTCAATAAATCAGAGTTTTATTTATTTATTTATTATTATTTATTTATTTATTTATTATTTTTTTTTGGAACAGCAAACCAGGGTTTTGTTTTAGGGTTCTTCAAGTGAAAACCGATTACAGAGAAAAACCAAAATCCATAAGCTTTTAATCACAGGTCAGTGATTCCTCCACCATTACGATTTCTACTCACAATGTTCAATCTCATCGGCAGAAACTTGACATTTTCTGTGTTCAAAACAACATCGTTTCATAGACTGTTTCCTCGCTTGTCATCTTCGTCACCTGCAGCAACATCAGATAACTCATTCGCAGTTTCTTACCTCATAGACTCATGCGGATTCCCTCCAGACAAGGCGATTTCAGCTTCCAAATATTTAAAGTTCAAAACCCCAGATCGAGCAGACTCCGTAATTGCATTTTTCAAGGATCAGGGGTTCACAGAAACGCAGATTTCTTACATGGTTCGAAAGTTCCCTCTGGCTCTCGCATGTCATCCGGAGAAAAACCTTTTGCCCAAATTCGAGTTCTTAAATTCCATAGGACTTTCGGATTCCGATATTATTAAGTTATTTACTGCAAGACCCAGCTTCCTAAGTAGAAGCTTGAAGCATCACGTAGAACCTACCGTTAGTTTCCTTAGAAATTTGTTTCAGTCCAACGATAGATTACTGATTGCAATCAGGAGGTGTGCCCTGATCTGGAATTCGAATTTCAAAGCAGATGTGATTCCAAACATGCAAATACTGTGCGATGTTGGTGTGCCCAGATTGCAGATGTTGAATCTATTAACTTATTATCCCAGAGATTTTTTAGTTACTACAGACCAGTTCAAAAAGGCTGTGGATGATGTTGTGGAGATGGGGTTTGATCCTTTGATCTCAAGTTTTATGGTAGCTGTTCATGCAGTTAGGTCAATGAGCAAGTCCACTTGGGAGAAGAAGATGGAGACTTATGAGAATTGGGGTTTGTCTAAAACCGAGATCTTACTAGCCTTTAGGATTAATCCATGGTGTATGAAAGCATCCAAGGAGAAAATTGATAAAGTGATGGACTTTGTTGTTAATGAGATGGGGTTTGAGACAACTGTTATTGTAAAGAATCCTGGTATCATTTCAATGAGTTTGGAGAAGAGGGTTATTCCAAGATGTTTGGTTTACAAATATTGTTTGGACAATGGATTGATGAATGATAAAAATTCTTGTGGTTTCGGTTGGTGGTTGCAATGTTCGGAGGAAAAATTCATCAAGAGATTGGAAAGATATGAGAAAGAAGCTCCAGGTGTTTTGAATTTCTATCTGGAAAACTTGGGTCATGCGGATAGAAGATGAAATTCTATGTGTCTTCCACCTTATTTGGAAAAAGAAAATTAAATTTTTTATTTTGTTATCCTTTTAACATCTATTTGTACAACCATTTACCTGATTTGCTTATAACTCCTGCTTAAAGTTGCATTGGCAAATGAAAGGGTCCTGTCACAAAGTGATTTTGGGTCGTTTTTTGTTGTAATGTAGATGTATGTTGTTTGTTTTGGTATGCTCTTATGGGTTTTGTATGTTTTGTCAAATCCTTGTAGCAAAGTGTGTTCAAATCCAACCATGGTTATCCAAAAAAACATTGAGACAATGACATGAACGAGGACTCACAGAATAATTAATTATCAATTTTTAGTAATCACTCAAGCTGATGTTATCTTCTTCTTCAAAGCAGTTTCCCCCACTTTCCTTTGGCTTAGCTAGTGATTAAACACAATATTTTGGTTTAAATAACATTAGCCGACGCTTCTTTGATTCATGATTCCTCATAATCTTCCACCTCCAACCATTGCAACCATGTCTTCGATACTAGATGATGGCGAGAGGATTAAAGAAAGTATGGTCATACTTTATGAAGAACAAGAACAAAATTAAGAACAATCCATGTTCCTTAATTCGTTTCAATCTCAATAATGAAAAAAAAAAAAAAAACTCTTAACAATATGTATAATAGTTATAAAACTACTCCTAGTTGATTATGGATTTATTCACATTTAGGAGATAAATCCTAACTAATGAAACAAATACTAACAACAATTAACGAACCTTTATTTTCCTATCAAAGAAATGCAAAACCTTGTCTTTACAATTTGGGTTGAACAAAATTCAAAATGAATAATGGGTAAAAGACTTCTTTATAAAATTAAACTAAATTAAAATTGAATAATGGGTGAGGGACCAAATTCAAAATTAATAATAGGTGAGGTGGTATTTTCATCGTATGTAGGATTAGGAACACCGTATCATGAGTACGATGAGTGTGAAGTGCTTCAAGATGCAAATCTTCTTTCACGTGTGGTTCTCTTCTATTCTTTCTTTTTTTTTTTCCCTTTTCTTTCTAGCTTTATCATTTATACAGTATAATGCCTTAATGTTTGGGGAAGTGAGGGTGGCAATTTATAGGGTTTTGAAGAGTGAGGAAAAAATGAGGCGACCTTCAAATGACGAAGTAAAGTGAAATGTGAAATATGATTACACCCTCAAACCTAACAACAATAAATATTTCGTTTAAATCCATGTTTAATGCTTAGTTGACATATTATTTGACATCTAGGACATTAATCAAAACATATAACCCCTTAAAATGAAATAAATTAGGCCTATAACTCTCATGAACACGGGCAGAATCAGGACCAAAGTAAAGGAGTATCCCAATTTTATATTTAGGGTATTTCAATTTTTTTTTTCTAGGGTACTTGGTTTTCCCCGGTTTTGTTTCGGTTTTAAACCCAAACCTTAATGAAATCCTTAGCTAACTTCAAGTATTGTTATATAAACATGAAGTTAAAGTATATTTTGATACTTGAATCGATGTAGATTCAAAATAGATATCAAATGAAATATGATGATAGCAGACTTATATAATAGACAAAAATGGTTGAGTTTACATATGTTTGGCGATATAGGATAGAGTAGTTGGGGAAAAAAAATAGACAAAGGATATATAAGGAGAAAGAATTGAACATGAGAGCTATACTTCAATAAACAAACAACTTAACCAGTAGCTCTCCTATTTGTTTTGTGTTATAATTGAAAGGATGCATATATATACATTATATTGAAATAAATTAAAAGATTTGTAAACAAAAATTACACTACCGAATTTTTTTTGAGGGATATCCCGGGCTACTCCCGGATCCCCTTGGATCCGCCTATGCTCATGAAGGATTTCCATTAGTTAAGTCAGTTGACATATCAATTTATATCCCTAAGACGGCTAGGAGCGGGCAACGCGCTTGCACGTTTTTTAGATGTGGTAATCAAAAAACGATGTTATAACGCCTTGTACACCGACCCAACTCATGTTATTTGGTGTTATGTTAAGAAATGCTATCATAGCTACAGAAAATAACAGGAGAATTAACTAATCAAAAACCATTACCTCATTCTCTAACTAATCAAAAACCATTACCTCACTCTCTTTCTTACTCTCTTTGTATCTCTTACTCACCATTTCCTACATAAATCAAACGGTTATAAGGATCAAAAGATCACATGATTTTAGGTGCGATGTCTTCATATGTTTGACAATATCCAAGTATCCAATAGCCTAACCAAAACCGACTCCGATGAGACGTGAATCGGGGGTTTTGTTTTAGGGTTCTTCAAGTAAAATCGATTAGATAAAAAGCACAGAAAGAAATGGAGGTGAAGGAAAATAGTCATTATTCCGTGTTCCCGAGTTTGAAGGAAATGAAAAGAAAAGAAAAGAAAATTTTAAGTTTTTGTGTTCCGGAGTAGCGAGGAAAAATAAAATAAATTTAAAATTTTCCTACCCTCACTTTCTTTGGAAATCCATCCAATTTGGTAGAAAAATTTGGAAGAAAAAATATCCTTCCGCAGTCACTTTCCTTCGAGCCCTCTCACTTTCCCTCCGTATTTCTCTTCTAAGTAGAACTCGGGAACAATCCAATACAAGTAGTATCCCCGATCAACATAGCTCAATATAACGAATTCTACTCACAATGTTCGTAGACTGTTTCCTCGCTCATCAAGTTCCTCCCCAGCAGCGTCAGATAACTCATTCTCAGTTTCCTACCTCAGAGACTCATTGGGGTTAAGGCGATTTCAGTTTCCAAATACTTAAACCTCAAAACCCCAGATCGACCAGACTCCGTGATAGCATTTTTCAACAACCAAGGCTTCACAAAATCCCAAATTGCTTATTTGGTTTGAAAGTTCCCTCTTATTCTCAAACGTGATCCCGAAAAAACCTTTTTGCCTAAATTTGACTTCTTAAGGTCTAAAAGACTTTCAGATTCTGATATTGCTAAGTTATTAACTGCCAGTCCAGCATCCCTAAGTAGAAGCTTCAAGAATCATATAGAACCTACCTTTAATTTACTTACAGATTTACTTCAATCCAATCATAGAACTCTTATTGCAATTAAGAGGTATCCATGGTTTTTGGCTTTAGATTATAAAGCAAGTATGGGTCCAAATATGCAATTATTGCGAGATGTCGGTGTGCCTGCATCAAAGATGGTGACGAGATGTCGGTGTGCCTGCATCAAAGATGTTGAGTTCATTAACTTACCAGCCTAGAGATTTTCTATTTTCAACAAACCAGTTCAAAAAGACTGTGGAAGAAGTTGTGGAGATGGGTTTTAATCCATTGACCTCAAGTTTTATGAAAGTTGTTCAAGTGCTTAGGTCAATGAGCAAGTCCACTTGGGAGAAGAAGATGGAGACTTACAAGAAATGGGGTTGGTCTGAAGACCAGATCTTGGTAGCCTTTAGGGCTAATCCAAGGTGTATGATGAATTCAGAGGAGAAAATTGATAAAGTGATGGATTATCTCGTGAATAAGATGGGGTTTGAGGCATCTGTTATTGCAAAGAATTTTAGTCTCATTTCATACAGTATGGAGAAAAGGATTATTTCAAGAAGTTTGTTTACAAATATTGTTTGGACAATGGATTGATGAACGATAAAAATTACTGTGGTTTCACCTCGTGGTTGATCTTATCTGAGAATATGTTCATAAAGAAGTTGAGAGGATATAAGATAAAAGCTCCAGGCGTTTTGAAATTCTATCAGGAAAAGTTACATCATGGGAATTTTAGAATATAAATATATGATCTAACGCACAAAAGCTCCATTAGTCTAATACTAACATTATCCATTTTTTATTGCCTTTATGTAAGCAGTATAGGTTTGCAAAGGAAACTATGGAGATATTTGCTCCTCTTGCAATACACAAAGATCTATCCTCACAACTTCTTAAGTCCTTAAATGAGGCAATGGTCTCTTTTTCTCCGATTATCATTTTGTGGTAACTAACTTTTTAAAGATTGTATTCTTTGTGTATGTTGTTGACATTGTTTTACAATTTTGGTGTAGGAAAAAGTTGAAGTATGGATAAAATCCATGACATTCATGGGCTTAATGCTGATTGTGGAAAATGTTGATGGCTGCTATAAAACATTACAGGTTGTTCATGAGTTATGGTCTCAAGTGCCTGGAAAGTTTAAAGACTATATAGATCACCTAAAGTGTAATGGGCATGTTGATGAAATTATTAATGGGCATGCTAATGAAATTATTAAGTACAGATTGGTGTAAACATTTATTTAAATACATTCCTTTTTCTGATTTTTGTTTAATGTTAAATGTTTGCCGGAAATTGTTATGATTTTTGTTTGATTATATATATATATATAATAGTACAATTTATAAAATTACTATAACAAAAACAAAAAGAAGATATAAACAAAGGTAAGAAAACTAACAATTTATAAAAGCTATTTTTGTATATTGATATAAGCTACAGAAATATACTTGCAATATATTTTTAGATTTAAAAATTGGTTTAATGAATTAAAAACAACGCTATTTGCAGATTCGCGAGATGTTTTACCAAGTGAAGTTGGAAAGCGTTTCCCTTCGCAAGCGATGTTGAAAACCCAATTTTAGCAAGGGAGATTAAAAGCCGAATGTTCTTAATCAGGGGGTTTTGTTTTAGGGTTTTTTTTTTAAGTGAAAACCGATTGTAGAGAGAGGGCAAAATCCAGAACAGTGAATCGCATGTATCCTTAATCCACAGGTCAGTGATCTCTCTCAATCATAACGATTTCTACTTGCAATGTTTAATCTCGTCGGCCGAAACTTGACATTTTCTGTGCTCAAAACAACATCGATTCATAGATTATTTCTTCGCACATCATATTCGTCACAAGCAGCATCAGATAACTCATTCACAGTTTCTTACCTAATAGACTCATGCGGATTCCCTCCAGACAAGGCGATTTCAGCTTCCAAACGCTTAAACATCCAAACCCCAGATCGAGCAGACTCTGTGATAGCGTTTTTCAAGAATCAAGGCTTCACAGAAACCCAAATATCTCATTTACTGCGAAAATTTCCCAGGGCTCTCGCATGTAATCCCCAAATAAACCTTTTTCCCAAATTTGAGTTCTTACGTTCTGTAGGACTTTCAGATTCTGATATTGTCAAGATACTGGTTGCAAGACCCAAATCCCTTTGTAAAAGCTTGAAGAATAGTATAGAACCTACCTTTAACTTACTTCGAGATTTACTCCAATCCAATGAAAAAACTCTTCTTGCAATCAGGAGGTGTGCGTGGGTCTTGGATTTGGATTCCCGAGCAAATGTGATTCCAAATATGCAATTACTGCGTGATGTTGGTATGCCTGGATCAAAACTGCTGTATGTATTAACTAATCACCCTAGAGATATTTCAGATACTAAAGAACAGTTCAAAAAGGCAGTGGAAGAAGTTATGGAAATGGGATTTGATCCTTTGAAAACAAATTTCTTGTCAGGGGTTCATGCTGTTAGGTCAATGAATAAGTCCAATTGGGAGAAGAAGATGGAGACTTATGAGAAATGGGGTTTGTCTAAAGCGCAGATCTTGCTAGCTTTTAGGACTAATCCATGGTGTATGATGAAATCGGAGGAGAAAATCAATAAAGTGATGGATTGTCTTGTTAATAAGATGGGGTTTGAGGCATCCATTGTTGCAAATAATTCTGTTCTCATTTCATTGAGTATGACGAAAAGGATTATTCCAAGATGTTTGGTTTACCAATATTGTTTGGACAATGGATTGATAGAAGGTAAGAATGAATGTGGTTTCTGCTGGTGGTTGAAGTCTTCTGATAATATATTTATGAAGAGATTGGAAAGATATGAGACAAAAGCTCCAGGTGTTCTACAATTCTATCAAGAAAAGTTGAATCATGAGAATTGAGATGGTAATCTGTTCTAACTTTTTTGTAATTGTTGTTGATTCCATTAACATGTTACACATTATTGGATTCCTTATAAATGGAACACAAATGAAACTTAACCTCTTCAAAATAAAGTTTCAGGTACCTAGGTTGAATGAACACGTGCTAAATTTGATTGCTATTTAGTGACGTTTTTCCTAAAAGAAGATAAAAGCATGTTGCTTTAATCTTATTAAAAAAAAGGGAAAAAAAGCTTGAATGGAAAATAAAAACAAATGATTTAAACTTGTACAACTAGCCCTTCATGAAAATATCAACATGTGTTACTAATTTTAATATAATACTAATATGTTTTATGTTATTAATTGTCAACCCAACTATTTTGTATGTTTACATAATCACATTCATTCGGCCATTTTTGTCGTTTTAATGTCGATAAAGGCTAACCAACTATAAATTTATGTTAAAAAAATACACCATTATGATTTATGGCATTGTTGTTAACGATTTTGGATGCTTATTTGGTATACACTGTCCACATGGCATCCATGTGGCACCTGATTTCAACATCTAATTTATTTTATTATGATAAAAAAAAATGTATTATTAAATGCTATACTCTTAACCCTAACATTAGAGAAAAAAGTTGATTAACAATCGGTACAACCTACAAAAAATCATATTGCAGCAAACCCTAATTTGCTTTTGAAGAACAATGATTTTTTTTTTAAATCACTGATTTCAAGAACCTGCAACCAATCATGAAGAAGATATTGTAATTCCTAAACAGAATTTGTACAATCTTTTAGGTAAGGCTTGTAATTTCATATATGTGTTTCTCCGAACTCATTTCCACACATGTCACAACGCTACACCTCAAAATAAAAGAAAATTGGTTTAAATTAATTATTCTTTGTTGTGTTGTGTACTTGTGTTCAAAAGATTAACTATAAACAGTTTAAACTGTTTGGGGCTTGAAGAAACCCTTAGCCTTTTCAACCTTTTTCACAAGGAGAGCCTGTAAAAATCTTAAAGAAACCCCATAAATTGATGCTTGGAACCTGCAACGTTATCAATGGATGCCCCTTTGTTTTCTCTTTTCAACCTCTCTTCTTATGTGCATCTTTATCATCAATAAGATGAATTGATATAAATAAGGGGGCGGATGGTTGGCCTTTTAACAAAGCTTTTTCTTAGAAAATAAGGTGGTGCTTGTTTTTTTGGTTCCTATATTTTGGATTTAATTGGTTTGTGTGGTTTTTATTTTAGGGTATGTTTTTAGTGTTATAGATGATTCTAATGCATTAGTTCTTGATCTTTCTATCCCGCGATGTCTACTAGGGGGTAATGAAATTGTCGGTGACCATGATGAAGAAGACGAGAAAGAGTCGGTGAGTCTACAAATTAAATAATGTGAATTTTGAATATAATATTAATAAAATAATAATAAACAAATAGATACTAAGGGTAATTATGAATATGTAGAAGAAAAAAGGGTAAATACATTTAAATGGTAGAATAGTAGGAACCAACCACATATGAAATTGAAACTAAACTAAATGGACCATCCGTGTAATGAAAACAAAAAGTTAGGACAAAACTTATGAATTTGGCAAATCAGAGGGACCATTTATATAATTTTATCTAATTAAAAGTATGCTATTAGGGTATTTTATCACTTTGTTGTATTTTATCACTTTGTTCTAAGGCTGACAAAAATATACCATGAAAAATCAACAAATATGTTACCAACCGAATAAAAAATACTGGTAATCAATATGTTTAATTGGTAGTATCATACCAATTGATTAATCATATGATACCAACCAATTCAATATATATATATATATATATATATATATATATATATATATATATATATATATATATACACACACACACACAAATTTATAACCCGTAACAACCACAGTTATAAAATTAATTCAAATTTCATAATAAAAACTTAAAATTATTAATCAATTATTTCAAATAAATTATTAATTAAGAGATAATTATTTAGTTATATAAAATTATAATCGTTGATTTAATAAATACATGAAATTATATCATCTTATAATATATATTAATTTTATTTTATTTTTTATTTTAATGTTGTTGATTTAATGTAATTAGAGTGTGAATTTTAAAATTTGAAATTTGAAATGGAGAATTAATATGTTGACATGTGACATATAATATTGATGAAGATTTATAATATTGAGATACTTATCAATAGGAAAATAAATTTATTCATTTATTAGAATACGAATATATATATATATATATATATATATATATATATATATATATATATATATATATATATATATATATATATATTTAAGAATTTTAAGAGCTTTGATATTAGCATTACCGTATTAGTAAAGTTTAAATTTCAAATTAATCTTGGCATATATATATATATATTTCCACTCATGTTAGAAATTAATAATATCCTTTTGGATCAAATTTTCATGTTAGAAATTAATAAAAAAATTTGGATCAAATTTTCAATGGTAACAATTACAAATTTCTTGTTCATAAAACATTCATTCATGTTTCACAATCCTCAAGAACATAGAAATCCTCATTCAAAAAAGCCTCATACATGTTGGTATATATCATTACCAACATGTATCAACCAAACTTATTGGTAGTCAAATAAGTTTGTATCAACTATACTTGGTATGATAATAGTAGAATTTTTTTACCAATTATAATTGATACGGTACACGGTTTAGGAAAAAAAACGATTGGTACTGTACCAATTCCACCCCTACTTTATTCCTTAGTTAGGGTATTTACTTTGACATATATTGTATACTATATAATTTATAACATGTTTCCTTAACATTTAAATTTCTTTATGTATAAGTCAAAATACAAAATTTATGTATGAAGATGATATCATTTTAATGTTATTCATTGACTTTTGTTTTTTTACCTTGAGGGCATTTTATTGTGTTTGTTGCGATATGATGATATGCATAATGGTGATGATTAGATCTTTCAATAAACACATCATTCCCTAACTCCCATGAGAATGTAGTAAATACAACATTCCCTGACTCTCATGAGAATGTATGAGCAGTTAACTAGTTTCTTAATTAGTTATAAATACAACATTCCTCGACTCCCATGAGAATGTAGTAAGGGAAGGTAAGATACTATACATCAAAAGTTGTTTCCAAATAATTAGTTATAAATAGATGGTTAAATTAGTAGGTATGAACAAGAAGATTGTTGATTGCAATAGTTAAATATTCAATATTTTATTATATCAATTTACACATAAAGAGGGAGATATACAAGAAAAGAAAATGGCAATTAGAAATCAAGCCTACATAAGAGAAACCCAAAAAAAACATCACATCTTGTTCGAATGCTCATAATAGAAGTAGTAAATGGCAAACTTACACTCAATACATTTAAAGATCATTTGGTATTGTAAATAAATTCCACACATAGTACTACATTGACCATCTAAGATGGTACCTTGATTAAATAAGAGAGGGTGTGTATGGCTAGTTGTGTTAAGAATGCCTCCAAACTTTATATTAACAAAATAAGAAGCGCTTCTCTAAAGGAGCACAAAAAGTATGTACAGATTAACATAACTTTTACAATAATAGAAAGATGCATGAGGATTCAAATCCTCCTCACAAATTTCACAAAAGTATTCACTCTTATGGTTCTCAATCGGCAGGTAACTTAGGTCCATGGGATGCTTGTCAAACTTGCCTAATTCTCTCGGATAACTACAAAGCACATTCGAGATGTATATTAATATCACAAATGTTATTGTGGAAGAAAAGTTGAGAAAAATGATCATAAGCAATCATATAGAAAGGATCATTACCAATAGGTCCGAGACAAATATGAGTTACTTGAAGGAGATTGTTTTTGAACTATTGAAAGAAGGTGATTGCAATATATTTTATGTGTGATTTGTTTAGGTATAAACCCACATGTAACATCAACATGGTATTTACATTCTTCAAAAGAATATGAAAATCCATTGTACGACAAATGACAAACAACACAAAACAAACACACCGAAAAAGAAAGGAGTTACATTTAAGTAGATAAGAAGGAGGGTGTGTTGTGGGTGGTGTGGATGATTTTCTATTTTTATGGACAGTCAAATGCACCGCTCGTGGAGAGCAAAGTTGCAACCCTGATCATCATTAGCACATCTATAAAATGGCATGGTGGACATGATTGGTCTCAGACATCCATTGCATATCAGTTGGATCTTTTTCATTAGGTTATGACACTTTAAGAACCATGAATTAATCTTTGAGGATTTGTCATTGTATTGTGTCTGATCCACAATAATTAGAGGGTGCTACTGGCTAATGTGTTTTAAGTTTACTATATCAATTGTGTGTGTTGTTGATCTTCTACTTTCTCGGAAAAACAAGTGTTTTGGTACATTGTATGTTTCGTCAAGGAACGGGAGATGAAGAAGACGAGGATAGTCAACATCTTTGTAATTAGGGTAAAATATTAGGGCAAATATCATAAAAGTCAAAACATTCTCACGCGTAATTAAGAAAAAAAATATTTTTTTTTTGTTGGTTTTGGCCACAAATGGGACGTAGAGTTATCACTCTAGCCCATTTAACAAGTTTTATGGTTAACTCCGTTATCTTTTTTGCAAAATCAGTCCTAAAATTAGGTTTAAAGTTCAAATTTGGTCCCTGTAGTTTGCAAAAAATTATACCACATGTCCAAAACTCAATTTATGTTTTTTTTAACTTCTTTATTTTCTTTTATTTTTTATTTTTTAGTCAAGGAAGCATATCAGTGTTACTTGTAGCAAATGCAAGAACAAGGGACAAAACTCTAGGACCTGTAAAGGGCAAGGTAGGAATCAGTCCAAGAAGTAATGTGTCATGCATGGTGTAATTTGTGATTTTGGTTGCTTTTGAAAACTTGGTTGTTATGTTTTACACTATTTTGTTGAAGTCTTTTGATTGGTTATTATGAATACTTGGTTGTTATGTTGTTAATCTTAATGAAATGTACATTTTGGTTGTTATGTTATGAATCTTAATGAAATGTGCATTTTGGTTATGTAATGAATCTTTATGAAATGTGCATTTTGGTTATGTACAATTGGTTCTAATAAATATTCATACCATTTCTATTGATGTGTTAATTCTAATACATTCATACAATTTTGGTAATATATCCATACTAATACATTCATACAATTATGAAATGTGCATTTTGGTTATGTACAATTGGTTCTAATAAATCTTCATACCATTTCTATTGATGTGTTAATTTTGATACATTCATACAATTTTGGTAATATATCCATACCATCATAAGTCATTACAAAAATGATCACATAAAATTACAACATAATGACCATTTTATTCATACTAATACCATTTACAGACCAAATCACCCTTCACAGTAAACCCATACACAGGCCGGATACAAAACAAGACAATCACAAAAAAAAAACCAACTTCCAAACAGGTACA
The DNA here is from genome assembly GCF_052625555.1 of Lactuca saligna. Lineage (NCBI taxonomy): Eukaryota > Viridiplantae > Streptophyta > Magnoliopsida > Asterales > Asteraceae > Lactuca > Lactuca saligna. The sequence goes on along the minus strand of NC_136424.1, from coordinate 87,956,080 downwards.
TTTTCAACTTCAAATTGTCATCCTTCAATGTTTTGCAATTTGCCACCAACATGTTGTTCCTTCATATCAGTCCATTGCATTAATCTTGTAGCATGTTCACACTTCTAAGCAACTCATTGCACCGTTATTGCATTGAATTCAAATTTCTTAGCAAACCAGTTGTGCAATCCCCATTTTCACGGCCAGAAAAGACCGATTTTGTTTATGCTTTATAAAAATCAGAGTTCTTCTTTTAATAAAAATGTTGTGGAATTTGTTCCCAGAAAAACACGATAAATATGTTATTAAAACATTTTCGAAGAAACTTATTTTATTCATTTTAAAACGTTTGGGATCTCATCGTCAATACAGGAACATAAGCATAAACAAAACTTACATTTATTTACACTAGTGATCTACATCTCTTTAATCTCTTAGCGTAATGTGACTGCATATCAACACCTGTGATATAAATAAAACTGAGTGGGTCAGGTTGGGAAACCTGGTGAGTACATAGGGTTTTCATCCCACAATAATATAATTATTATGTTTAAACAATCAAGCAATTAAACCCAATTACCCATCCCCATTATCTTTTTATACTCTTAAGGATCTACCCTAAGAATCAGCTATTTCTCGTTCATTCATTCCTAAGGATTATCCTAAGGAATCGGCACAAAGTCCATCATTGCCATGGTTTACACAACGGACACTAAGTATGCATAGTCGCCAGGGTTTAAGCATCAAGTCTGCATGATCACCAAGGTTTAGGCATCAAGTCTGCATGATCACCAGGGTTTAGAGTACACCGGGTGAACATGTCGTTCACAACACCTACAAGTTGCGAGACTGCTAGTGTTCCACTGGACTTTCTAGAATAGTGTGTGGTTGTCATCCATACTCTGCTAAATGACGGGGCCATCATTTGGGAAAAAGGCTTCTCACATCGTCCACCTCTCATCCTCACCTCACGGTTTATTTCACCTCTCAACTCATCATCCAACTCATACTCCATCTATTACATCTACCCATGTCTTACCCCAACATTATCGTAGATATAAAATACATATACAGTTTAAATCATTTAAAACATGTATAAAATCGTTCATCCAGCATAGACAACAAGTATTCAGATAATATGCACACATAGCACGTAATTTATATAAAATACTTCATATCTATGTGTAAGATGAAAGTAACTATGCACTCACCTGAGAAGGTGGTGACTCGGTACTCGGACAACGCTTCGTTTACTTTAAAATAATTTCCTTCGACGGAACCTAATATTATCACCACTAGATTTTAGTCTAATATTTACCGTGACTAATTATTAGTCTAGCTATTATTACTATTATATAAGCGTTAAAAAAAATACTTATATAACCCATAATAATAGCCTAAGTATTTATTATAAGTTATTAATAACGTTACTATAATTAAATAAAAGCTATATTAAAAATAGCGTAGGCGTAGCTCACTTACAGCGGGTTTTATAGAAAACCAGGCTTTGCTTGGAGCAGCATTTCCGAGCCGAAAAGCTCTTCTTCTCGGAGCCGTCGAGCACTCCGGGGCTTCCGCCTCGTGCTAGGGAGGTTCCCTAGGCTTTTCGGGGGATTTCGGGGCTAGAGAGAGGTTCTAGAGAGAGAGAGAGAGAGTAAAGAGAAGAAAGAATGGGAAAGGTGTGAAGAAAATGAGGGTGGGAGAGGTGGTATTTATAGGATGAAAATGGCTGAACTTGGTTCCACATGTCACTATCTAGTGGCAAGACTTGGGAGAAAGCAATGACCAAGATTGTGCCACATCACCCATTTTCGCACAGCACACTTCCGACTTCTAAAATCCGTAACTTTCACATACGACCTCCGTTTTTGACTTTCTATATATTCACGCGTAGGTAAAAATAATATCTACAACTTTCATTTTGACTCCGTCAGCTAATTCTCTACCGATCTTAAATTTAACAGTACGAGGCGTTTAGACTGTTAAATGACTGCGAAGAATTCGTAACTCCTTCATACGGACTCCGTTTTCGTCTGTCTTTTTACCGTTGAGTTCCTATTAATGAGATCTTTAACTCTCATTTAGGTCACATAAGCCAAAAACCGCTCGAACTAAAATTCGAGTTTCGGGTTGTATATGCTAAGACGAATCTTAGAAAAATCATAACTTCTTCATACGAAGTCAAATTTGGGCGTTCTTTTTATGGATTTTCTCGGTTTAACATATTCTAAGACTTTCATTTAGATCAATAAGGTTAAATCTTTCTCTATCGTAAATTCACTTTTTACGCTTCCCGGTGTCGTGCCGATTCTGTCGCGAAACTTCGACGGGTCATAACTTCTTCGTTATAACTCGGATTTCGGCGTTCTTTATATGTACGGAAACCTTGTGACATATACTAAAACTTGGTTCAAATTATTTATTCTAAATAATATTTTGTCGAAAATTCATTTTCGACCCCTATTATCTCTAAATTGACTAGCCCAGATCTACGGGCGTTACAATTATCTCCCCCTTAGGATGATTATGTCCCGGAATCATCAACGAAATAGGGCATTATAATGACTCCGTACGTTATCTCTTCATCCTAGGTAATAACTGTAACTTCTATGTTGCTTCGAACAGGTATCTAACTCTTGGACTCCTTGATTGCAGGCGGTGCTTGGTCTTGCACCTGCTCGTTAGACTTTCAATCATGACCTTTGTGTCACAAGCTCATTCTTTATTAGAGACACCTTCTTCTTCTTAGGATAAGTTAATTTTATTGCTACAATTGATCGAGGTGTCATATTCTAATGACCTATTGTCGTACGTAACAACGCTTAGACTCAGGTCTCTTAGAGTCAAATTCCGGAATGAAATATGCCTTCCTTCATGGTCTAATGTGATATAATCACATTTTAACATGTAGCATTTCTAGCTACCAACTTTTTTTAACAACGAGCGCGATACTTCTATTGATCGCTTTGATTTCAATCGTTTGGTTTAAGTCGGACGCTACATCAAACTTGGTTCTCTGAACCACGTAACCTACTCATCGTAGTCGGACTCAATGTGATATGACCACTAGGGTCGGGATAACAACAATTTTCTTAGTCATTAGCGAAACAATGGTAACGACATACTTGAATAAAACGAAATCAATTACTAGCTTCTTGGTAACCTTGTGAATTTCCCTGATCCAAGCATGAGTCATGTGCTTCCGGTAATATATGCATCTACTACCTTTCACACCTACTCATACTCGTCCCAAGTATTGTCTCGCAGTTTTCCAAGTCACCATTCAAGAAAATCACATAACAGTTTAACACACCAAATAACAAAACGAAGATTTTATTATTTCTTGAAACTATTACATAGGTGTTCAAGTTCACCCTAGACCATGCCTCTAATAGGCTACATCATGTGGTTCTATCTCTTTGGCTACCTCATAGCTTGATCTTTGGGTATGAATTCCTCATCCTTGGTTCCTCGCATTGTTTTCTGCTTCGTCGAGGATCATGTAGAATGCCCTTGGCCTTGGTAGCGTGTTTGGCCTTTCTGCCTCGTTTTTCTTTGGGCAATCCCTAGAAATATACTCCTCTTTGTTACATCTATAGCACACCTTCTTGTTGGACGCACACTTGCTGGCGTAATGCCCTATCTTTCCACATTTGTAGCAAGTCACCTCCTCGCTACACTTCCCGTAGTGCTTCTTTTTACACTTTTCGCACCACTTGGCTTCACCTCCTCCTCCTTCGTCAATCAATGAGAATTTCCTTTCTTTGTTGGATTTTGAAGATCCTTCTGATGGGTTTTGGTCATAAGACATCCTATGTGCTCATACAAACCCTAATGCTTGGATCTAGGTTTCTCTATTGTACATGCTTTGAATCCAAGACTATAAACCCTAATTCTAGCATACATATAATCATATTAACATGAGAATAAGTTTATAGTGTTACCTTGATTGTTATGTAGCAATAACAATCCCAATTCCTCCTTGAATTGACTTTGGAAGGCTTAGAGTCACAAGTGTCACTCCTCTAATGGCTCACAAACACCATAAGCAAGAGGATGAAGAGGAGAGAGGATGGATGCTGCCAAAACGTGTGTAAACCCTTACAAGAAGCTTAGCCACGTTTTTTAGCCTTAAGGGTTCTTTATATAGTTGGGCTATTAGGGTTATCTAACAAGGAAACCCTAATTTGGATGCTTAAGCCCTAAGCAACCCATAGACTCCTTTTATTAAGCCCATGGACGATTTCCTTATGGGTTTCCCATTAGAATTCGTCCATCCCTTAATATAAGGCAATCCATGGCCCAAATTGCAATTATCTTATAATTACAATTCCAGTCCCTTAAGTTTAATTAATCTCTTTTAGCCATAAAACTAATTACCAATTAATTATTGACTAATATTAATTAAACAATATGATTTCTCCTTTAATATATTATTCCCATAATATATTAATAAATCATATTTAATCCTTACTCTCCATAAATCATCCTATCAAGTTGCTTTGGTGAAGGCAACCCAAAAGGACCATGCACCATCGGGTCAAGTACATACCAAAATAGTTATGGACTTAGACACTAATCCAACAGTCTCCCACTTGGATAAGTCTAACAACTATTCTGCGTATGACTTCAGATCCTGATCTGCAATCGTAGCTTTCCAAAGCCGCTGTCAACTCTGATCATATCAGATACGCGTGTCCTTAGATAAGGGATCATATATTCCTCCATTCTAGATATCGTATGAGATATGATTTCTAATCATTCTCTTTGTACTACTTCTCGATTTCTGATTTATGACGACAGACTAATTGAACAAATCAAATTAGCCCTAGCCCGGCCGAGCATTTATGTATGTCATCACTAAACCATCGAGGGGCCCAAAGATATCGCTTTTATCCTACTTTGGATAAAAGGAACGGATAAACTTTGATACAATGCTCGCTTGCACTCACTCACCGAATTACACACAACAATATGTTTTATAACACCAAGTTACTGGTGCGTTTACATAGTATCAATGTGCAACCGATTCGCAAGATACAACTCACACATCTCGGTTTCAAGAATATAAGATGTTATCGTCTCACTAATCACTCGTAATACAATTCATGGAGTGATCCAAGTGAGCATGGGTTTAATCCAATGCTCAAATCATATTCATAAGCACTCATGAACGTTGCAGCAAACATTTGCTTATGTCTAATACTCTTCTAGACAATCCACACACCAATTCACGACAGTCTTCATTCATATCTACTTCCAACATATGAACGACTGTGACCCGTTTGAATAATTCGATTATTCTTAATAAACTCAATTATTCTGGAAGTCAAAACATGCAAGGTGAAACACAAGAATAATACTAATCCATATGGCCTCAAACCTTTGAGTATAAACAAAACACGTTTTATTTATCACCATATCGATTACTCATTATTTGTCGTTCCGGGTAATCAACTTTTTACTTGAATCATTACACTTGTCCCATGCTCCTAGCATGCACACAATGTTTACCTATGGTTCTTACTTTTGTGAAATAGACAAATTGAACACATTTCCAATCATTCTCATTTTACAACTCCAAATCCATTTTCTTAAGTGTAAGAATATCAAATTCTCGCTACTTATAGAATATGCTAGATTCTAACACTTTATACAACGATCCTTTTGTAATGTCACTGCACCAAGGTCACAAAGACTATTGCCAATGATATTACAAAGTCCTCTATCGGAGATTGTTACAAGACAATTCCTTAGATACGATGTCTCTCACTCAAAGTACATTCCTTTGAACATCCTTTTGCATAAAGGTTTCTAATCTAGACATAGATTTTCAATATTTACTTCCCAATATGGACACGCTTCCATATTTTCCATATGACAACTAATTTCTTAATAGAATCTTATCTATTCGTAATTATGTCGATATTGTCCATCCAATATGGAAACATTTCTATAATTTCCAATACTATACTTCCAACTACTCACAAGCGACCAATCCTCATCGAACTTTGGATTGTCCTTTGATAGTTGTTTAATTATTTTAGTCAAAACCAATTCTAGTCCCTTTTCCCTCTAAATGCGCTAGACATTTGGAAAATTTTAGAATGGTAAAACATTAAATCATTTGCAATTGATCCTATACTCGAAGCGTATGGGACATGATGCATAGTGTTTTATTTGCTATGTTCTCAAAATTCGAATTGTGAAGAGGAATGCCGTAATCATAATCGAAATTTTAAGAACACACTATGTACCCTTGACTAAATTTATTAACATTCCACAACCTAATCCTTTAGATTTGAAATGAAGCATAATATTCTCTCCCTTAATTATAGCAAAACAACTTTTCAACTCTTATAACTTTGCAAAGTATGACTCTTGTTTTCTATAATTAATATTGCCAACTATGCAATACGTGCCTTAATAATCATACAATCATAACATTTATGCTCCCACTATCATGATGATTATTATAAAACATAACACTTATGCTCCCACTAGCTTCGACATGTATTCATAAACATCTTAACTTTCAGAAAAACAATACTTATTGAATTTCTTAAGTTCATGTTTCTAATACTTAGTGCTTTGATAATCTTTTATCAAGTCTTCTTGAACTTGTACACCTTTGCCTTTGATAGTTGATATGTGTGTCTAAACAATTAAGACTAATTGCCAAACTTCACAATTCAAATTATGGAAAGGGATGCCGTAACCATGATCGAATTCGAGAATGCAATTTTACAATCACTATCTTTAAAATCTTTCTTAGTGAAAGCATTTTCTCACAATCATTTTCATGAAGGAGGAAATCTTATGACACTTAGATTTAAACGGTGTATGTGTTCCTATCCATGTGAATTTGTTAAAACCAAAGTTTACGACAAATTCAAACTCATATGGATCGAACTTTCTTAATCTTGATTTCTTGCCTTATGGTAGCACAGCTGCCCACGACGTCTTCCAAGTAGTTAAGTAGCACACCTTTTCCTATCAATGTACTTTCCATTGATCAAGGTCCTTGCCTTTTATGCATTCAAATTAGAACTCATAGGACTCACATGCATAATTAACTCGATTGGATTGGCACAGAAACAAAATAATGTCTTCACGATAGGTTGTAAACCTCAACTCGTGTGCTAGTGATGATCGATAAGGTTTATTTGATTTGTTCTTGAAACTTTTCGAGACCATTAAGACTCCCACTGACTCCTTGACATATAAGATTCTTTTGTCAATAAACATTTCTTGACAAACAAATTTTCAAGAGTTAGTGTAGCTTGTATCAAAACACTTCATAAATTGGTCATAGTTGGTCTTTGTCTTATCCAAGATATCACAACTTTCCACATTTGATGAATGTTATAAACCTTTGATACTTTTCACTCATTGTCACAATCTTAACTTTAAGACTTGTTATTGGAACGAAGTATGATTGTCTTCTTGATTTGACCATTTCATCAATCTTTGATTCCTCTTCTTGGACATACAATTGTACCAAGACTCACTTAGAGGATCAATTGAGATATGGTTCTTAATCATTACGACCTATCATAAAGCATAAAAGCTACTCTCCCTTCTTCTTAGAATGGAGAAACTCTTATCTTTCTGCCTACTTGATTCTTCTTATTCGTTTTGCTATTGATCTAAACCCTTTAATCAATTCAAAATTACACTTAATCTTGTAAGTGTAATCATATTTACTAAGCCTTTAGTAAATCATGACGAATATCTTTGTTACTCTTATGGTGAACTCGATCAACACACAACTTTGTGTACTCGATCTCCTAGTCCTTCACTTGACATTTCCATAAATAACATAACTAAGAATCATATCCATTCGTTGTAGAAATATGCAAACATCAATTTTCATAATGATTTCATTGCAAGGAAGTAAACAAATAAATAAGTCAAACAAAATTTATTTTATTTATAAAAGCAGCGGAAAAACATTTGTCCTTACAATGCAAAATCTATTGAAAACTATGTAAAAAGAAAATTTCTAACAACTCTATCATAACTATCTAAGCTCAAAATCCAATCTTCAAGTCCATGAGATCGAGATCCATCTCTTCTGATTAGATTCATCTTGCTCTCTTATCAAGCTTCCTTTCTTTTCACCGATCCTTCAAAACATTCAAATGCAATCTTATCACATCATGTATTAAGAATCAACGAATAGGAACTTAATGGAGTTAGATAGTGGATTCTTACCTAAAGCGTAGTCATACTTTTGACTCTCCCATCTCTTAGATCTCTTAGGTAAATAGGGAAACTTCGTTTCCAATGCCCCTTCTCTTGGAAATAAAAGCAAACTGACTCCTTTGGAACAACACATGGAACTACCTCAGACATCGCCTTTCTCTTATGATCAAACTTTTCGATCATTGCATGTCTTTCATTGCCATTATCTATATCCATAGAGGTCTTGAAGGCAGATTCACCAATCAACTTTGCCTTTCTATTGCGTTAAACCATTTCTGATTCAGCAACAACAAGCATATAGGTGAGATCTATAAGGGTCACGTCGCGGTTCATCATATAGTACTCTCTTACGAACTCACTATATGAGTTAGGAAGTGACTGAAGAACCCAATCAACAGCCATCACTTCACCGACAACGGATCCCATCATTCTTAATCTATCAATGTGTGACTTCATCCCTAAGACGTGTGCACACACCGACTTGCCCTCTTTATGTTCACTTGCCAAAAGGCCATGAGTGATATTGAACCTTTCAATTTTACAATCTTGTGGGTTAGGGAGAATAATTGGAGGAAGAGGAGGAAGTGAAGCATGATTTCTTGTTCCTCGATCGAATCGTGGAATATCATCTTCATGTGGAATACTTGTTCCACGGGATTTGAGAAGACCATAGTTGTCGAACTTTGACATCGGGAGAAAAACGAATTCAAGTTAGTTGATTGATTGAGTCCTTGGTAAATCACCCAAATGAAATTCCAAGGCTAGGACCCAACACAATATCCTACAACTCGGGAGAGGGATGCCGTAACCCAAACTGCAGAACATTTGAAGGTAAGTGAATGACGATTCACTAGTTTCCACCATGAAAAACGAAAAGGAAATTTAAGTTTTAAATCTATGAAAACTCCTAGATCCTTTGAGATTCATTGAACATTTCAATGGCATGTTTAAATCTCGATATGCCCCTCTAGTTTGTGACTGGGATGCCGAGGATCACAAAGCGGGTGTGAATAACCATGCAAACTACATGGTGCCCTCACATGTTACAATCACCTATTCGATGTGCCGGTAAACCACACACGCTCCACCGAACTATGACAAACATTGAGTCACCCTTTGCTACCTTTGCTTAGAACCATTTAGTGTGCCGGTAAACCACACACGCTCCACTAACGTCTTCGCAAGGGCACAAAGTGTAATTTCATGGAATTGCATCAATTCACTTTTGCCTAAGTAACTAAGATTGGGAATTTGAAAAACATTTAGTTACTTTGTATTTCATTATACTTATAATGGAAGGTTTCGTCCTATCCTACCCGTTCGGCTAACGACCTTCCACTAGTCAAGAGTGCGGTGGGTAAGAGTGGATACCCATTCAATCGCCATTTTATAGGCAATTTCCTTAAACACCCCTTATAGACCAGCTTTGTGAATGAGGCCTACTAACGGTAAGACTGACTTTTACTCATACATATATATAATGTTAGAACTTTAATGTTATATATATAGTATAGGGTGTATTTTATACTTTTAAAATACTATATGGTTAACTTTAACAATTACACTTTTAATTCAATTAAATGGTTAACCTAAACTTTTATGGATTTATTAAACCTCTTTTAATTATACTCCTTAATTAATTAATAAAACCATAAGGGTGTGATTTGAACTTTTCAAAACATTACTAGAGTTTTAGAATTTAACATTTCTAATTAAACTTTTAATCAACTTTTAAATTCCAAAACTTGAGGGCAAGTTTTGAAACCTTTTTCAAAACATTAGGGTTTTAACTATTTAAATTTCAAAACAACAAAACTTTTGGGGTTCAAATTTAAACTATAAAACCTAAAGGGATAAATTGAAACTATTTCACAAGATAATTCAAATCTAAATTACAAATAATCAAACTTTATCTAATAAAACAAGTGATTATCTAAATTTTGACAATTATCTTCTATTTAGGTAAGGATAATCACATAATAATGAAAAAATTCGGATTTTATCACAAAAACGAGTTTATGGTAATTATCCAAAGCCAAAACAGGAAGAAAATCGCGAAAACGAGCTGTCAGACACTTTGACTCGTCGAGTCGGGCTTGGACTCGTCGAGATCAGCTGACTCGGCGAGTTCACCAAGTGACTCGGCGAGTCAAACCTTCAAAACTCAAAAAAATCGATTTTCAGTGCTTATTACGATCAAATATGCATCAATACAATAGAAACCAATCAAGGCTCTGATACCACTGATGGGTTTTGGTCATAAGACATCCTATGTGCTCATACAAACCCTAATGCTTGGATCTAGGTTTCTCTATTGTACATGCTTTGAATCCAAGAATATAAACCCTAATTCTAGCATACATATAATCATATTAACATGAGAATAAGTTTATAGTGTTACCTTGATTGTTATGTAGCAATAACAATCCCAATTCCTCCTTGAATTGACTTTGGAAGGCTTAGAGTCACAAGTGTCACTCCTCTAATGGCTCACAAACACCATAAGCAAGAGGATGAAGAGGAGAGAGGATGGATGCTGCCAAAACGTGTGTAAACCCTTACAAGAAGCTTAGCCACGTTTTTGAGCCTTAAGGGTTCTTTATATAGTTGGGCTATTAGGGTTATCTAACAAGGAAACCCTAATTTGGATGCTTAAGCCCTAAGCAACCCATAGACTCCTTTTATTAAGCCCATGGACGATTTCCTTATGGGTTTCCCATTAGAATTCGTCCATCCCTTAATATAAGGCAATCCATGGCCCAAATTGCAATTATCTTATAATTACAATTCCAGTCCCTTAAGTTTAATTAATCTCTTTTAGCCACAAAACTAATTACCAATTAATTATTGACTAATATTAATTAAACAATATGATTTCTCCTTTAATATATTATTCCCATAATATATTAATAAATCATATTTAATCCTTACTCTCCATAAATCATCCTATCAAGTTGCTTTGGTGAAGGCAACCCAAAAGGACCATGCACCATCGGGTCAAGTACATACCAAAATAGTTATGGACTTAGATACTAATCCAACAGTCTCCCACTTGGATAAGTCTAACAACTATTCTGCGTATGACTTCAGATCCTGATCTGCAATCGTAGCTTTCCAAAGCCGCTGTCAACTCTGATCATATCAGATACGCGTGTCCTTAGATAAGGGATCATATATTCCTCCATTCTAGATATCGTATGAGATATGATTTCTAATCATTCTCTTTGTACTACTTCTCGATTTCTGATTTATGACGACAAACTAATTGAACAAATCAAATTAGCCCTAGCCCGGCCGAGCATTTACGTATGTCATCACTAAACCATCGAGGGGCCCAAAGATATCGCTTTTATCCTACTTTGGATAAAAGGAACGGATAAACTTTGATACAATGCTCGCTTGCACTCACTCACCGAATTACACACAACAATATGTTTTATAACACCAAGTTACTGGTGCGTTTACATAGTATCAATGTGCAACCGATTCGCAAGATACAACTCACACATCTCGGTTTCAAGAATATAAGATGTTATCGTCTCACTAATCACTCGTAATACAATTCATGGAGTGATCCAAGTGAGCGTGGGTTTAATCCAATGCTCAAATCATATTCATAAGCACTCATGAACGTTGCAGCAAACATTTGCTTATGTCTAATACTCTTCTAGACAATCCACACACCAATTCACGACAGTCTTCATTCATATCTACTTCCAACATATGAACGACTGTGACCCGTTTGAATAATTCGATTATTCTTAATAAACTCAATTATTCTGGAAGTCAAAACATGCAAGGTGAAACACAAGAATAATACTAATCCATATGGCCTCAAACCTTTGAGTATAAACAAAACACGTTTTATTTATCACCATATCGATTACTCATTATTTTTCGTTTCGGGTAATCAACTTTTTACTTGAATCATTACACTTGTCCCATGCTCCTAGCATGCACACAATGTTTACCTACGGTCTTCTGCCTGTTGCTACACTCGCAACTCTCAAACATCGTCTCCATCTCAGAGATCCAGTTCATGACTTCCACCGGCGTCAGGCTTCCAGATAGACTCGGTGGTTTGGACGCCATGAAATCCTTGTATTTGCATCCACGTCCATCATTTCCTCCATCCTGGTGGTTTTGCCTAACTATTGGTGGGTTGGCTTAACCAACAGTCCCACTGTAGTTTCCCTCCTTAGTATGCCCTTCGTTCAACTCAGGCTGTGCAATCTGTATGGTCGCTTCCTCTCGATTTTGCTGGAGCAAACGTTTGGTTTCCTCCATTTGACGATCCAACATGGCCTGGATCATCGTTTGCACTCCGGCCATCGTTATTCGCTCAGCAGTGGCCACCACAACCGGTATTTGCTCAATCACTGGGGGTTGGTTTTGGTTCCCATTTGCATTCACGTTTCCACTACGGGTCCTTGCCATCTTGATCTATACACCGAATAAGGTAACTCTAGATCTTTATTTAGGATTGGCGTTTAAATCATCCATATCACTCCGAAACATTTATATGCTAGTTCTAATATCGTATTCGTACGTTTAGAATCCTAAACACATAAGGTTTCCAGAACTGGTCGGCAACAGACCATAGATCCGATCAAACTATAGAATAACAAATCATTTAGCACATAAAAGCAATTTAGGCATCATTCCTAAATTAAGCTAGTGCTCACACCTCACAATCATCGCTTAGCATTCTAAGTTTGAGTCTAGAAATAAATCCATATTCCTAGTTCGCTTAAACTAATGCTCTGATACCAACTGTGACATCCCCATTTTCACGGCCAGAAAAGACCGATTTTGTTTATGCTTTATAAAAATCAGAGTTCTTCTTTTAATAAAAATGTTGCGGATTCGTTCCCAGAAAAACACGATAAATACGTTATTAAAACATTTTCGAATAAACTTATTTTATTCATTTTAAAACGTTTGGGATGTCATCGTCAATACAGGAACATAAGCATAAACAGAACTTACATTTATTTACACTAGTGATCTACATCTCTTTAATCTCTTAGTGTAATGTGACTTCATATCAACACCTGTGATATAAATAAACTAAGTGGGTCAGGTTGGGAAACCTGGTGAGTACATAGGGTTTTCAACCCACAATAATATAATTATTATGTTTAAACAATCAAACAATTAAACCCAATTACTCATCCCCGTTATCTTTTTTTACTCTTAAGGATCTACCCTAAGAATCAACTATTTCTCGTTCATTCATTCCTAAGGATTATCCTAAGGAATCGGCACAAAGTCCATCATTGCCACGGTTTACACAACGGGCACTAAGTCTGCATAATCGCCAGGGTTTAGGCATCAAGTCTGCATGATCACCAAGGTTTAGGCATCAAGTCTGCATGATCACCAGGGTTTAGGCATCAAGTCTGCATGATCACCAGGGTTTATAGTACATCGGGTGAACACGTCGTTCACAACACCTACAGGTTGCGAGCCTGCTAGTGTTCTACTGGACTGTCTAGAATAGTCTGTGGTTGTCATCCATACTCTGCTGAATGACGGGGCCATCATTTGGGAAAAAGGCTTCTCACATCGTCCACCTCTCATCCTCACCTCACGGTTTATTTCACCTCTCAACTCATCATCCAACTCATACTCCATCTATTACATCTACCCATGTCTTACCCCAACATTATCGTAGATATAAAATACATAAACAGTTTAAATCATTTAAAACATGTATAAAATCGTTCATCCAGCATAGACAACAAGTATTCAGATAATATTCACACATAGCACGTAATTTATATAAAATACTTCATATCTATGTGTAAGATGAAAGTAACTATGCACTCACCTGAGAAGGTGGTGACTCGGTACTCGGACAGCGCTTCGTTTACTTTAAAATAATTTCCTTCGACGGAACCTAGTATTATCACCACTAGATTTTAGTCTAATATTTACCGTGACTAATTATTAGTCTAGCTATTATTACTATTATATAATCGTTAAAAAAATATTTATATAACCCATAATAATAGCCCAAGTATTTATTATAAGTTCTTAATAACGTTACTATAATTAAATAAAAGCTATATTAAAAATAGCGTAGGCGTAGCTCACTTACAGCGGGTTTTATAGAAAACCAGGCTTTGCTTGGAGCAGCATTTCCGAGCTGAAAAGCTCTTCTTCTCGGAGCCGTCGAGCACTCCGGGGCTTCCGCCTCGTGCTAGGGAGGTTCCCTAGGCTTTTCGGGGGATTTCGGGGCTAGAGAGAGGTTCTAGAGAGAGAGTAAAGAGAAGAAAGAATGGGAAATGTGTGAAGAAAATGAGGGTAGGAGAGGTGGTATTTATATGGTGAAAATTGTTGAACTTGTTTCCACATGTCACCATCTAGTGGCAAGACTTTGGGAGAAAGCAATGGCCAAGATTGTGCCACATCACCCATTTTCGCACAACACACTTCCGACTTCTAAAATCCGTAACTTTCACATACGACCTCCGTTTTTGACGTTCTTTATATTCACACGTAGGTAAAAATAATATCTACAACTTTTATTTTGACTCCGTCGGCTAATTCTCGACCGATCTTAAATTTAACAGTACGAGGCGTTTAGACTGTTAAATGACCGCGCAGAATTCGTAACTCTTTCATACAGACTCCGTTTTCGTCTGTCTTTTTACCGTTGAGTTCCTATTAATGAGATATTCAACTCTCATTTAGGTCGCATAAGCCAAAAACCGCTCGAACTAAAATTAGAGTTTCGGGTTGTACACTGCTAAGACGAATCTTAGAAATATCATAACTTCTTCATACGAAGTCAGATTTTGGCGTTCTTTTTATGGATTTTTTCGGTTTAACAAATTCTAATACTTTAGTTTAGATCACTAAGGCTAAATCTCGCTCTATCGTAAATTCATTTTTTACGCTTCCCGGTGTCGTGCCGGTTCCGTCGCGAAACTTCAACGGGTCATAAGTTCTTCGTTATAACTCGGATTTCGGCGTTCTTTATATGTACGGAAACCTTTTGACATATACTAAAACTTGGTTCAAATTATTTATTCTAAATAATATTTTGTCGAAAAGTCATTTTCGACCCCTATTATCTTTAAATTGACTAGCTCGGATCTACGGGCGTTACACCAGTTATGATGGCTTTAGACCTAGCACACATCGGGGGATCAAGCCACCCGATAAACCCACAAACGGAATTATTTATAGGGCATGCAAAAAATCTCCTTCATGGATTCAGAGGGGTCCAAGACGTTTTCACCAAAGCAACGTTTCCGCAAAAACGTAGAACCATTGTTGCTGTAACAGAGCTCAAGAAGAAGAATGGTAGAAAAAAGAGATGTTAGGGAAGAAGATCGTAGGCAGTGGGGATATTTAAAAGGAATTAAGCCAAAAAACGGTTATGCGAAAATGGTCCCTTACATATGAAACGAATTTACCCTCATGTGTGAGGCACATGTGGGGGTTAACAGATCTTTTTTAACGGGAGTTAAGTCCAGGGACTAATTCCACGTATAAATCACTCCAAAAGGACCATGAATCCAAAAACTCAAGGTTTGGACTAAAACCCCAAAATTTGCATACCACAATGACCATTTTTGCAATTTTGTCTAACCAAAATTTAAAATAATAATAATAATAATAATAATAATAATAATAATAATAATAATAATAATAATAATAATAATAATCTGCGGAAAAATCCCAAAGTTTTAGGCCAATTTACGATCTAGTCCTAAATTAAATTTCATTAACGAAAAAAGACAGAAAACCAACTAATGTAATCACTTTAACCCTCTTTTACCTTTTCAGTAGGTTACTTGATGAGATGGCACGCCAAGTGGACTTTTTGGCAGCTAATGTGGTATTTCTTCATTATTTGAAAAATCAGATTTTCAGGATAAAAACGGGAGGAGGGGGACTCGAACATGTGTGACCTTCAAATTGAAAATCATGCTCTTAACCAATCGAAATGAAAGACTCTTGTGAATTTATTCCATAACATTTATATTTAATGTAATAAATTCTAAAGTAAAATTAAATAAAAAGGATGCATGTTGATTCGAACCAGTGACCTTAACCTTCAAAACCAAAATCCCAAACTTTATCTCCCCAACCCATACATTCCTTTTTACAAATATCTATTCATTCCTATTCTCTTTAACACTTGAAGAACCACAATGTCATCACTTTTGGACAACCACCACCGGAGCACATCCCTTGAAGTCAAAATATGGCCACTTCACAGGACCTCTTTGGGAAACTCTTCCTCCTCTCTTCATGTCCAGAACTCCAAAACCCCGATCTGTATCAACCGTAAAGAATCACTTGAATCTCCAGCGATCCCCTCTCTGTCTCCATCGTCATAAAAAGCTTCCTTATTCTTTTGATTTGGCACGAGAGTCGTTCTTGTTGTCAGTACGCTTTGAATCGCATTACAGAGGAGGACCATCGATGAAGACGATTTGGGGATTTTAACCTGCTTATACGATTTGCATATCCCTCTTCTCTTAGTTACCGGTTTAGGGTTAAGTAATGTTTTATTTGCAGGTTTATGGTTCAACTTTTAGGTTTGAGTCATTAAGTGATGAGTGGTGGTGGTAGCTGAAGGTGTTGGGGTGATAGGGGAGGTGTCAGACTTTAGAAATAGGATAGAGAAGAGAGAGATATGGATCTGTGAGAGAAAGAAAGAGTGAGGGAGATTACCGATTTAGTGGAAGACAAGAAACCATATATGGAAGAAGTTAAAGCAAAGGAAGACGATGATTGTCGAGGGACAAAACCTAGTGGACAAATGCTTCACCGGATTTGTTTCTCTCTGATGATATCATTAAATTTACGGATTCAAGGAAGAAGAAAGGAAACACGGGAAAGAAAAAAAGGGAGATATTTTTTTAGTTTTTAATTTTAAAATTATTAAAGAATAAAAGAAAATTAAAAATGAAATTAATTATCACGTCAGCCTAGCACGTCACTTGACATACCACATCAATGGTAACCTCTTAAAGTGATTACATCTTTTTTCGTTAATGAAATTTAATTTAAAACTATATGGTAAATTAACCTAAAACTTTAGAAAATAATAATAATAATAATAATAATAATAATAATCCGGTTAGCTCTTTGAAACCCTCAAGGGTTTTGTTTTAGGGTTTTTCAAGTGAAACCCGATTACAGAGAAAGCACAAAAATCCAGAAGCTTCAATCGCATACAAGTCGTAAACTCAATCCACAGGTCGGTGAGATCTCCATCATAACAATTTCCACTCACAATGTTCAATCTCATCGGCAAGAACTTGACATTTCCTGTGTTCAAAACACAATCGATTAATAGACTGTTTCCTCGCTCATCATGTTCATCACCAGCAGCAGCATCAGACAACTCATTTACAGTTTCTTACCTCGTAGACTCATGTGGATTTCCTCCAGCCAAGGCGATTTCAGCTTCCAAATACTTACACATCAAAACCCCAGATCGAGCAGACTCTGTGATAACATTTTTTAAGAATCAAGGATTCACAGAAACTCAAATCTCTAGTTTAGTTCGAAAATTCCCCATGGCTCTCACATGTAATCCCGAAACAAATCTTTTGCCCAAATTCGAGTTCTTAAGCTCCATAGGACTTTCAGATTCTGATATCGTCAAGTTATTAACTGCAAGACCCAAAGCCCTAGGCAGAAGCTTGAAGAATCATTTAGAACCTACCTTCAACTTACTTAGAGATTTACTTCAATCCGATGATAGAACACTTATTGCAATCAGGAGGTGTGCGTGGGTCTTGGATTGGGATTTCCAAGCAAATGTGATTCCAAATATGCAAATATTGCGTGATGTTGGGGTGCCTGGATCAAAGATGTTGTATCTGTTAACTTATCAGCCTAGAGATTTCTTAGTTACTACAGACCAGTTCAAAAAGGCTGTGGAGGAAGTTGTGGAGATGGGGTTTGATCCTTTGAAATCAAGTTTTATGTTAGCTGTTCATGCTGTTAGATCAATGAGCAAGTCCACTTGGGAGAAGAAGATGGAGACTTATGAGAAATGGGGTTGGTCTAAAGCCCAGATCTTGCTATCATTTAGGACTGATCCATGGTGTATGATGAAATCTGAGGAGAAAATCGATAAAGTGATGGATTATCTTGTTAATAAGATGGGGTTTGAGACATCCGTTATTGCAAAGAATTCTGTAATTATTTCACTGAGTATGGAGAAGAGGATTATTCCAAGATGTTTGGTTTATCAATATTGTCTGGACAATGGATTGATGAATGATAAAAATTACTGTGGTTTCTGTTGGTGGTTGAAGTGTTCGGAGGATATATTTGTCAAGAGATTGAAAAGATATGAGGAAGAAGCTCCAGGTGTGTTGAAATTCTATCAGGAAAAGTTGGATCTTGCAAAATAAGATGGTAATATGTTCTAACTATGTTGTAATTGTTGTTGATTCCATTAACAAATCTATCTCCTTGTTGATGATGGAGATAGTTTTGATCATGTTATAAATTCACTTAGATTTAATGTTGATATGAGATTTTTAGATCGGTTGTTTAGTAACAGATAATCTTCCATTCAGTGATTTTGTTTCTGCTTGTTTAACTTCTTTGTGTATGAGACTTAAGAAAGGAAAAGAGAAATCTAACAAAAACAATAGTAAGGTTTTTCCAAATTTAGATAAAAGTTAAACTTTCCCCAATATAATCATCAATTTTCGAAAAAATGGATCACATACCCTATGAAATTGTTAATGGGTTTAGACATGGGCCTTTATTTGTCCCCATATTTAAAACAAATTTTTTTTCTGACTTTTAATTTCGCAACAAACTAATGAACTCCAAACGATGTGGTTCAAAATAAGTATAATGGGTTGAATGAAGTAAGTTTATGTTTGTAGCAAGCGAACCGGAGTTTCAGTAGGCAAATGAACTCTATGGAAACTGTGTCATATTAATAGAGTCTTGGATTGTCTATGGAAATATCAATCAATATTTGAGAGATTGTTGCGTTTTGTATCTGTGTTTTTGAAATAATTACTTTTGGTCATCCTAAGCTAATAGAGAGTACATGAAAACAATGTGGTATAACTTTTCATCATAGGACCCGACTTACATAATATGTTTTTTTTTTTTTCAAATGTTTGTTGGATTTTTGTTCTTAGGATGTAATATTTTGTACATTGTTTTGTATTTATTATTATAATATTTTGTTAGGCAAAAAAAAAAGTAGATAGAAATGAATTACAATAATAATAATAAAACTAGAAGTTTATCTACAAATGATACAATGTAAAATTATGAAACAAATAAATACAAAGAAATGTGTAAACTGATATATAATCGTCACAAAAGGCGCATAGAAATGCAGCATAACACATAGTAAAATATGCTATCCAACTCATTGTAAGGAATTTACGAGTTATCCTGAAACTATAATGGATGTTAATGATTTTTACGTAATCAATAAATTTTGAGAAAATTCATGAAATAACCAAAAGTTAGGGTTGATTTAAGGAATTAATCATTAAATTTTGAGTTTTTGAAAATGACCACGAGATCCGTAGAGACGGCATTGCGGATCCCTTTAATCATCTGAGGAACGATGCATGGTATACCTCTATGGATTGCTATAATCCTCTGAGGAACCATTGAAAACGGGGTAAAATCGGAAAAATTGTCAAAATCAACCAATTCTTCATAGATATTATAGATCCACAGGGTGTATAATGGATCTGCAAAGCCACCTCTACAGAACCATTATAACCATGGTTTTTTTTTTGTCATTTAGTAGTGTCAGTTCATTTCTGCAGTATTGTGCATCGTTCCTCAGAGGATTAAAGGGATCCGCAAAACTGCCTTTACGGATCTTGTGATCATTTTCTAAAACTCAAAATTTCATGGTAAATTCCTTAAAACAACCCTTAACTTTTGGTTATTTCATGAATTTGCCCATAAAATTTTCCCTAAGTCTAATGTTATCTTCAAGGTGGATCATTACGTCGTGAAGTTTTAAAGATTTTTTGTCGGTATGACAAAGTCACATGTATACAATTTTTTTTTTTTTTTTTTTTTTTGGGGGGGGGGGGGGGGGAACTATTGAGTTGCGTTAGTTTTGTTGTTTGTGTTCACCATAACCCTTTCGACCGACTTTTGATCTGTGATAGTCGGTCAAAGGGTTATGATGAACACAAACAACCAGTTCGATGGTATATTGAGTACAAAAAAAGGAAAGGGGTCAAATGAGAACAAACTCAATAGTTGGTTGCCCCACTAAGTCATTTTTCCAGAAAAGTTAAATTAAATTAAAGTTGCAAAATTATCAAAGACTGCAACCTTCTTTGGCCTTAACGTATATGAAGAGCGTTTCGAAGAGTAATTTCGGTAAAGCATGGTCTATGCTATGCTTATTGTGGTTAGCTGTCAACATCTCTCTGTAAAAGAAGATGACTGTGTATGAGAGGTATATTTATCAGCATAAACGTTTACCTCAAAGTATATTACGGTAATGTGTCTGCAAAAGCTGCAGGATATTGTACATATTGATGTTATATCTTATCCCATGAATTTGATCTTAAAGCTAAGTAAACTCAAAAATCACAGCACTTGTGATTCCACTTGTTTGTAGACTTGTCTAGAATCCATGACACGATAAATCATTTGATTGGAAATGTAAATGTAGTCATGAAATGCACCTGCTTAGTCGAGATTCCCCTAATAAATAATCAAGTGCATTACAAAGTTGTACATGTATGAATAATATTCTTTCGTGGGTTATGTTTTGAAGAGAATTAACAATAAATCTCATAAAATCATTAATATCAGCAGGAGATAACGTGAGATTTGTTGTAAATGAGTAAAGAGAAAATGAATCAGGAGGGTAACAAATTGTTGCATTTGGTCCTTTTTTTGTACTCAATATACCATCGAACTTATTATTTGTGTTCACAATAACCCTTTGACCGCCTATCACAGGTCAAAAGTCGGTCAAAAAGGTTATTGTGAACACAAACAATAAGTTCGATAGTATATTAAGTACAAAAAATAAACCAAATAAAAACAAACGCAACAATTAATTACCCTCAAAAATCTTTTTTTTTTCTTATCTTTTACCCATTTCATCTTTTTCCTCTTCAATGATAACCTTCACATATTCTTTAAGTTATCTAGTGTTTCATGTCTCTCTTTTGTTTATCTACGGTGCACTTCATAACTACGAAAATATGATATGGTTTTAATCTCTTTGTGTGATAATTGCATAAGGTCATGTGATAAGGTCAGGTGATAGATTTAATACTAGTAGATCGAGTTAGATGGAATTTATAAAAAAAATGTTGAAAGAATTAAAAAAAATTACAAAATAAATTAGTTTATGTTCACTTTTATGTATTATTGTTATATATATATATATATATATATATATATATATATATATATATATATATATATATATATATATATATATAGACACACACAAGCTGTCTACCCACGCAAAGCGGCGATAACAGATAGTTTGTTTCGATCAATAATTGTACGTTGCTATTTTGGTTCGGATATTGTTAAAAAAATTTCACATGATTAACAACCATCATTTAGCCTGACTTTATTGTAACGCCCGGGTTTCAGGAAATAAGCATTTTAGATGATATAATAGTGTAGGTCAACTATTTTAACTCTTTTTTAAGTAATAAAGATGAATTACTTGAGTATTATGTGAATCATGTGCATTTATGTGCTTATTACTTATTTATAAATGTATAATAAATAAATGATAAAAATAAGCGTCAAAATTAAAGTGTGAGATAAACCTGATATCTTTACATACAGTTGTAGTGGTCGAAACAAGGATTTTGGGGATATAAAGAACGACGAAATCCGAGTTATAACGAAGAAGTTATGACCCGTCGAAGTTTCGCGACGGAACCGGTACGACACCGGGAAGCGTAAATAGTGGATCTACGATAAAACGACTTTTCGCCTTAGTGATCTAATCAAAAGTCGCAGAATATGTTAAACCGAGAGCGTCCATAAAAAGAACGCCCAAATCTAACTTCGTATGAGCAAGTTATGATTTTTCGAAGTTTCAACTTAGCAGTGTACAGCCCGGAGTTTGAATATTAGATCGAGCGGTATTTAGCCGACACAACCTAAATGAGAATCGAAGATCTCATTAATAGTAGCATAACGGTAAAAAGACAGACGAAAACGGACGTCGAATGAAGAAGTTATGGATTTTTAATAGACCAATCATGTCCCGGCCTGTTAAAAATAAAAATTTTAAAATAAATTCAAAATTAGCCAACGAAGCATTAACGAAAGTTGTAGAGTACGTTCCCACTTATGCGTGGATATAAAGAACGTCGAAAACGGAGCTCGTATGCGAAAGATACAAATTTTAGAAGTTGAGGGTGCAATGTGCGAAATCTGATGTGAATAGTGATGACGTGGCCAAACCACAGCCGTTCGATGAGCTCGCCTCGAATCTGCGACACGTCGCCTCGCTACGCCCTATGTCCGAACTCTCATACGCGCCGCATACGCCTCACATTCATCGGCCCAGCTTTGTCCACGTCGCCCCAGCAGCTCCGCGACACGTGTTGTATGATCTGAAGCTACACCCCGCGTAGCTCTTTCGAACGCCCAGCGTTCCGAGGACCTCCGACCTATAAATAAGGTGCGAGATTTCTCGGATTTTCACAACTTTCTTCACTCTCTCATTAAATACTTTCTCTCTCTAACCCATTCCAA
This sequence comes from Lactuca saligna, assembly GCF_052625555.1. Taxonomy (NCBI): domain Eukaryota; kingdom Viridiplantae; phylum Streptophyta; class Magnoliopsida; order Asterales; family Asteraceae; genus Lactuca; species Lactuca saligna. The sequence goes on along the minus strand of NC_136424.1, from coordinate 87,933,169 downwards.
CTCCCCTAAACCCTAGGGAACCCCCTAGCACCCGAATGAAGCCCCGAGGCTCCCGGAGTCCCGAGAAAAAGGGTCTTTTGGTTCGGAAACGATGCTCCAAGCGAAATCCGGTTTTCGAGAAAACCTGTTGTAAGTGAGCTACACCCACTCTATTTTTAATATAGCTTCTAATTAATTATAATAACATTATTAGGACCTTAAAATAATTATTTGGGCTATTATTATGGGTTATATAAGTATTGTTTAACACTTATATAATAGTAATAATAGCTAGACTATTAATTAGTCTCGATGAATGATAGACTAAACCATAGTGGTAATGATACTAGGTTTTAACAAAGGAAATTGTTTCAAGAGTAATGAAGCGCTGTCTAAGTTCAGAATCACCACCTTGACAGGTGAGTGCACAGTTATTTTCATCTTACATATAGATATGAAATATTATATATAAATTACATGCTAAGTGTGCATATTATCTGAATACTTGTTATCTATGTTGGATGAATGATTTTATACATGTTTTAAATGATTTAAATTGTATATGTATTTTATATCTACAAAAATGTTGGGGTAAAACTGATGGGTTTTATGCACAAGAACAATCCTATGTGCTCATACAAACCCTAATCCTTGTATCTAGGTTTCTCTATTGTACATGCAATGAATCCAAGACTTATAAACCCTAAACTAGCATACATATAACAAAACTAACATATAGAATCAGATCTAGATGTTTACCTCTTCAATGGAAGCTTGATTCTTCTTTCTTGGAGCTTAGAGTGCAACATCCCAAAAATACAGGCCAAAAATTTCATTTTTAATTACGTCATTTTAAAACCAACAGTGTAATAAAACATCTGTAATATTATGTCATGTCAAAACCAAAGTAGAAATAATCAAACATGTTATCATAAAACAATATCAGAGTGTAATCCCAAGGATCTCTTGTGCAGAAAACCATAGTGTGATGCGCTGCGATCAAGCCGGCTCCTTTACTTTAAACACGAAGTACCTGAAACCAAAACTGAAAACCTGTTAGGTGCTATTTGTGCACCTTTTTGCACACCTTTTAGTCCGATTTCATGCATATAATTAGCACAATTGTTCTTCCTTTTCCTTGCATTTTATCATATTCATGTTAGTCTCTAGAACAACCTTATTTGCACACTTTTATATCCTTTTCAGGTAAACCGGAGGTTGGAACGCGCTTTGGGAAGTGTCGGGAAGCATTGGTGAAGATTTCAGGACGATCGGGCAAAGAACGAAAAAGTTGGAAAAATCAAGTTTGGAATTGGAGTCAGAGAGGTACACGGGGCGTGTTGAATTTACACTGAAAAGTGGGCACGGGGCATGTTTGACCAAAATGGGAGATGTTGACCATGCTGAACACGGGGCATGTCAGTTTAGTGCAAATCAACACGGGGCGTGTTGCTGAACACGACCCGTGTCAGTTTAGCCTATTTTAACACGGGCTGTGTTCGACCCAGAAACCAACTTTTGGTAGTTTTTCCTATCTTTCATATTACGGGTTGAGGGTCATTTTTTAGACACACAGAACATATCAGAGCACCATTGGAGAGGAGAATTCGAAGGTTTTAGCAAGTGTTTGTCCGTTAATCATTTGGAAACATTAATTCTTGTTTTTGTAAGTTGTAATTACACTTAATTTCATCTTTTAGACTTGTGATCTTGTTCTAGCCATGTGTGGCTAGAACCCTAGTTTCTCCAATTTCATGTTTTGACTTCTTGGTAGTGACTTCTATCATATGACATGATGTTTGTTCTTAATTTCTATCTAATGAATATGATTTTGCTTCAATCGAATGTTTGATTCTAATTATGATTCTTATTGGCCATTTGAATTATGGTTAGGTCATTCAAGTTATCTCTTTTACAAAATCCGTAATTGTTTTGTGAAATTGAACAAGTAACAAACATTAAATTGATCTCTATTGAATGAATTTAGTGTAAATCTCATTCATACACTTTTACACTCCCGAGCTTATGAGGAGTATTGGGTGTTGTTGGGAACATTCACATAAAGCTTCATGCAATCTTATAATCTAATTCTAAGAGCTTGTTTAGATTAGGTTAATAAGGTTAGGGTTAATCAAAGAGCTTGTTTTGGTTAATTAATATGGTGAATGGGAAGTGTTAGAGCTTATTAGCACTTTCAAGTACCAACTTAGATAGAATTGAACGAATATTGTATCATCTTTGAGTCACATTGCTAATTTGTCATACATGGGGTTGGAGTCCTTACAAATTCTGAAATTTAATTCACGCATTTAGTTGATTGCTTATGTTTTTAATTGTTTTTTTAAGCATTACATTCTAAACCTCCTCTCTTTACTATTTGTGACCATAGTACCTTGTGCAAATAGGTATAGACCAATTGTCCCGTGTCTCTGTGGATCGACCCTGCTTGCCTTGTACTACCTTTTAGTGCAATATAGTGGGATTATTTTGGAGTATATCGTACCCCTTTATTTGTTGGGTTTGACACTCCTAACAAATTGGCGTCGTTGTCGGGGACACGGTGTTACTAATTGTTTATGCCTAGATCTTTTCATACAGGTACGCCATTGCCAATTGATTCGGAGATCGAGAAGACTGCAAAGAAGTTAAGGAAGCAAGCCAAGCTTCGTAAGAGGCAAACGGTTTCCGGTACTTCTTCATCATCCAATCCCCCGGTCATCAACATTTAGGAGGACATACCCCTCTCAAGTGTATCCGTATCAGAAACAGAATGCCCATCACTCTCACCACAACTAGCCTCACCCATAAATATCACTCCACCTTCTTCACTTATTTATAATATCCTAAACAGTTCACCTACAGGAACATCACCAAATTCTCAAGCCATGGCAGATAACCCTGGAGGGAATCAAGGTCCTCCAAATCCACCACCCGAACAAACTCTTCGTCAATGGTCAAGACAAGAGGTGACTCAACAACCTCTTTGTAACAGCCCGAATTTCCAGGTATTTATTATTATTTGTATTTTTGGAGAATTGTGAGTGGACTCGGCGAGTTGGAGCTCAAACTCGCCGAGTAGGATCACGATTTTGGACGCGGGTTCACGTCTGGACTCGGCGAGTCCAAGGAGTGGACTTGGGGAGTCCACGCTGTTTAATGAAACCCTAATTTTCGGGGGTATGAGCCCTATTTAAGGGGGATTATGGCCGTCATATGCGGCCACCAACCCAGAGAGAACCCTAAAGAACCGGTGAGCACTTTGTGAGAGAGAAGAGGAAGAACCTTGACTATTTGTGGGTATTTTTGCATATAGAAGAGGATCAAGGCAAGAGGATACCAAAGAAGGTGCTAATCCAGTTATTCCTGAGCTCAGGGACTTCATTTGAGGTATCCATTCATTCCTTTCTCAGTCCTTGTTGTGAATCTTAGAGTTAGGGTTTCTTTGTGGAAAATATCCATGGAGTACTTGGCCTCTTCTTGTGTTAGTACTTTAGATCTGGACCCAAAGAGGTCCAGAGACCCTTTTCCCTCAAGCTTTATGTGTGTTAATGGAGGCCATGAGCTTAGAATAGCATTCTAGATATCATATCATCAAATAAGGCCTTTGGACCTTTGCATGAGCACCAAGATTGCGACTTTACGTGATGAATGTGCTTGGAAGGACTGGATCTAGGAGTTATTGGAACAGATCTGACCTCAGGAATGAGTTTGAGCTCATGCATGGCGTAGACTCGCCGAGTCCGAAGAACAGACTCGGCGAGTAGCATGAAGATTGTCCATAACCACTCAGCGAGTGGTCTTGCCGAGTTAAGGGGCTAACTCAGTGAGTCAGGGAGAGTCAGAGAGGGTTGACAGGTGGACTGAGTCAAATTGGAACTCGCCGAGTTGTTTTGAGACTCGGCGAGTTGAGTCGCGGTGGCCCCGCAATTCATGCTAGGTGGAACTCGTCGAGTTAGAGGAGTACTCGACGTGCCAAGAGAGAATCCGAGGGAGTTAGCGAACACGTGTATACTCGCCAAGTCGCTCTTATGTACTCGCCGAGTTCGGTCAAAGTTGACCGTTGACCATTGACCAGAGTTGACATGTGTTGACTTAGTGGGGTTATTCAACCTTAGTTGTGAAAATGTTAATTAGAGATGTATTGTATTATAGGAGAGTTATAGCTCAGGGGATCAAGTACGAGTGGGTTCAGGGATTTGCGAGCTATCGTGATACACGAGGTGAGTCTTCTCACTATACTTTACCTTGAGTAGGTAACTAGAGTTATGTGATACAGTGCTTGTATGCTATATATATATATATATATGTGTGTGTGTGTGTGTGTGTGTTATGTGTTGCGCTGCATTATTCTTTGTGATTTATGTTGTGCATGTTTACAGAGTTAGAACCTGAGGGTTCACAGAGTTTGGGTGCACGGACCCACAGAGTTATAGCCTCGAGTGGCTAATATGTGTTGTATGTGGTATTTTGGGGAACTCACTAAGCTTTGTGCTTACAGTGTTTGGTGTTATTGTTTCAGGTACTAGTGACGACCGTGGGAAGGCGCCGGCTTGATTAGTACACACGCATGGGATTTTATGATTTTGAGATCTTGGGATTTTTGTATTACTTGGATTGAATTTCAAACATGGTTGTTTTATGAATATTAAGTGAATTATGTTTTATAAAAAAAAATTCAAAAATTTGTTTTGAAATTTACGGTGTTACACTCTTTGTATCACATACCTAGCTGCCACCAATTTGGAACTAAAATCCGGGCTTATCCACTTACTCCCAACTTTTAGAGGTTTGGAGAATGAAGATCCTCACCGAGTTCCATGTAGTATGTGTGGGTATGAAACCACATAATGTCACGGACGACCAAATCAAGATTAGGGCATTCCTCTTTGCGGTGCAAGACGCGGCCAAAGATTGGCTTTATGACCTCCCACTGGGGACGGTAACTACTTGGGTAGATCTTGCGAGATTGTTCTTGGACAAGTATTTTCCTGAGATGAAAGCTTCCGCCCTACGGAGGGAAATCATTGGAAGCAAGCAGCACAAGAGAGAAGCTTTTCACACATATTGGGATCGATTCAAGAAACTTTGTGCTCGATGCCCAAAGCATGGAATTATGGAATACCAGCTCCTCCAATATTTCATTGAAGGAATGACTCCAATGGAAAGAAGGCTTCTTAATGCCTCCAGTGGCAGATCTTTACCCGACAAGACTCCTACTGAAATCCGCAATCTAATCAAGAACATGGCTGAAGATTCCAAACATTCAAGCCATGATGAAGAATGGTACACGGATGCACCCCGGGGTGTAAAAGAAGTTCAAACTCTCCAGATTGAAGCTCAATTGTCCGAGCTCACAAAAGTGGTCATCATGTTGGCCAAAGACAAAGGTGTGCAGCCCACACCCCGCCCATGCGGTATTTGTACTCAAGTGGGGCATCCAACCGACATGTGCCCTCAGCTTCAAGAGGAATATTATGAAGAAGCAAAATCCATGGGAGGTTTTCTTGGGTCTAATCTAAGGGGATATGAGCAGCCACGGGGTGATCAAAGATGGAGTAACAATCAAGGTTGGGGAGGACATCAACATGCAAATTATCAACCAAGTCAACCACATCAATACCAACAAAGACCACCTTTTCCACCACAAAACTTCCAACCAAGGTATCCACAACACCCTCCTCAACAATCGGGTTCATCAAGTATGTCCTTAGAGGACATAGTGAAGAGTTTGGGAACTAGTACACAAGCTTTCCAACAAGAGACAAAAGCAAGCATAAAGAACTTAGAGAAACAAGTCTCACAGCTTGCCACTTCTATAAGCAAATTACAATCTCAAGGAAAGTTACCTGCACAAACTGAAACAAACCCAAGGCACAATGTGTGTGCCATCACATTGAGAGGCGGAAAGAGCTATGATGGTCCAAAAGTACTGGTTGATCAAAAGGAGGAAGAAATAGTTATCGAAGAAGCAACCAAAGAAGAGAAGAAGGAAGAGAAAACAGTCAAAAAGAAGCCCTTCATCACTGAGTCTAAAGCCATACCTGCTCCATTTCCCGAAAGATTAAGGAGCACGAAGAAAGAACGGGAGGAGAGTGAGATCATGCAAATGTTCAAGAGAGTTCAAATCAACATTCCACTCCTCGAGGCCATCAAGCAGGTACCTAGATATGAAAGGTTCCTTAAGGATCTTTGTGTATCTAAAAAGAAATTAAAAGGAAATCAAGTGGTAACAGTTGGGGAGCATGTATCTGCGGTTTTGCAAAAGAGGATGCCCCCGAAGTGTAAGGATCCCGGTGTTTTTACCGTACCTTGCAAATTGGGGAATCTTCATGTACCTCGAGCGATGCTCGATCTAGGTGCATCCGTAAATGTCCTACCATATTCTCTTTTCAAATCAATTGGTGTAGGAACATTGAGCAAAACTGGTGTGATCATCCAACTTGCCGACCGGTCTTTGGTACACCCAAAAGGTGTACTAGAGGATGTGTTAGTGCAAGTCGATGAATTTATCTTCCTAGCTGATTTTTACGTCTTAGATATGGGAGATGATGACTCTCCAAGTTCAAGTTCCATACTTTTGGGTAGACCTTTTCTTAAAACTTCTAAAACAAAAATTGATGTCTACAACGGAACTTTAAGTATGGAATTTGATGGTGAAGTTATCAACTTCAATGTTCATGAAGAAAAAAAGGTTCATTCTGATGTTCAATCTGTTAATTTTGTGAATATGATCCTGCCATTGGCTGAAAAGAGCTTAAACTCGACTAACAATGATTTTATGGAGTTAGTCTTGTCACAAAAAGTTAGACAGGTACAAAGTCGAAGAACTTGCAAAGGAGTGCGGTACAAACGAGGAGGTGTTGGAGATTTTGAAATTCAAGGATGATAAGCACATGTGGATTGATGGAAGAGAAGTAGAGCCACTTACCACCAAAGCCAAATTCCTTCCACCGGTGGAACAAGCACAAGATTCGGGAGCTAAAACTCCACCGGGCTCCAAAAGCAAATACATGTCGAGAAGGAGAGCACTCAACCGGTCATCAACTCAAATAAACTATCGAAGAAGGAAGAGAGTGAGTTGATAACCATGCTGAACAAATACCAAAAAGGGATTGAGTGGACAATCTCTGATATTAAAGGGTTAAGTCCTTTTTGGTTTATGCGCAAAAAGAAAGCCAAAGGAAGGTTGAAGGTTCCGTTGAAGGAGGTGGCAAGAAGATTGATGTGTTGGAGAGGCCCACATACTTAGACTGAAGCATATGCGGGGGCAAAGTCGAGCCAACGACTTGAAACAAGGGCGGATAACCTGGAGGCAACCCGGGGGTATTTCTGTCTTTTATTTAAAAACAATTTCCATTTCTTTGAGTTTTTGGTTTTCAATGTTCGAAATGCATTTAATCACGATTTAAAATCACCAAACGGACCTAGGAATGCAAAAGTATTTCATTTCAAAGAGAGAAAAAATTTCAAGTTCAAAAAGTGAGGATTAGCATCCAGGGACCAACACGGGTTGTGTCCCTCTTAGCCTTAATGAAACACGGGTCGTGTTCATGCAAAAAAAGTCCCAAATTCTTCCAGAGAGCAACACGGGTCGTGTTGGTTTTGGCCTTGACCCAACACGGGTCGTGTTCATGCAAAAAAGTCTCAAATTCTTCCAGAGAGCAACACGGGTCGTGTTGGTTTTGGCCTTGACCCAACATGGGTCGTGTTCGTCCATAACTCAGCATAAACCCCCCAACACGGGGCGTGTCAATTTGGCTTGGGGGGACACGGATCGTGTTCGCGTAGCAGTTCAGGCCCTTTTTAAAGAAAAAAAATCGGGACTTGACCTCATTTACCCCCACTTTCACTTCCTAACAGCCCCTCTCTCCCAACAAAAACCTTAGGTCCGATTTTCATCAAATACCTTTCAATTTCTTCAAGATTTTGACTTTAATCTACAAAAAGGTTTGATTTTCATCATCTACACTTCATCTTCTCCATCTTAAACACCATTTTCTTGCATTTTAATGGTGGATTTGAGGGTTTTTGACAAACCCTAGATCCGAAAATCTCATGTGGTTTTGGTGTTTTAGTGTCTTAATCTTAAAGAGGGCAAGCTTGGGGAGGTTAAGGAAGATCTTTTCCATCAAGAACAACACAATCCTACACACGATTCAGTAAATTCCTCCCAACTCTTAGCTTTTGGATTTTGTGTTCTTGAATCAAATTACTTTAAATTGTGGTCTATTTGGACTTGATTCTTAGTAGGACATCTTTGAAAACCAAATTTCCCGCGAAATTTTGGTGGCCAAATTCGAAGTTGACTGGACCCTTCAACAATTTTCTTTTGACATTTTGACCTATTGACTTTTAATTTGTCCCAAACTTGACTATGGAAGCTACATCTTCCCAAAGACAAAGACAAACCAAATCATCCGCCCACCGTCGGAAGCCTAGGACTCCATCACCTCCATCCAGATCTCCATCACCTCCATCTAGGTCCCCAACACCCCCAACTGACCCGTCTCATTGTGGTGTCGTATGTCTTGGCCCAGTTCAACAGGGCAAACTTGATTCATTCCTTAAACGGGGTCATACCATCCAAAAATTCGCGCATGTTCCATCCCTAAAAGAGTTGCATGTTTACAATCAAGTCAAAACCCTGTTTCGCAACATAGGGTGGCACAACTTGTTGAGGGTCCATGAATTGAGCTATAAAGTCCCAACAGCTGAGTTTTTATCCTCAGTTTATTTAGACCATGGGATCCTCTACTTCCATCTAATGAATCAAGACTATGAGATCTCCTTGGATCAAATCAGTGCCATTGTGGGGGCCCCAACGGAAAACACATTTGGCCCCACTAACCCAATCCAAGGATACTTTGACATGACTTGGTGGACCCAGCTCACCCAATTACACCCATATGTCTCTAGCGCTGCTAAAGCCTCATCACTTATCCATCCTGTGATTAAGGTAGCCCATAGAATCATTGCTTCGCTCGTCGCCCCTAGAGAGGAGCGAAGCACCATCAGTGCGCTGGAACTCAAAATCCTCTATGTAATGACCCATCCTGAGAATAACCTCATTCCTTATTATGGTCGGTTTCTGTGCTACAAGCTCATCCGCCTTAGCACATCCCAATTGGGAAAGATTGTTTGCGGGGGTATTGCCAGCATGCTCGCCAAGAGCGCCCACATCCGAGCCCCATACCCCGGTCCCCATTAGCCACTGCCAGGTGAGCCTTATATCACCACTACTGTCCTTGAGTCCATGCGACTCTTCTGTTCGGCAGGCGATGGCACACACCATTGGACCGTGGGTCAAAATCATGATCCAAAGCTCCTCATCACACTAGAAAATAAAGGCATTCTTGATTTCCGAAATCCCATTCACATGGCCGATTGGCAAATCATTCCATACATCTTCCCCCACTCATACTCCACCGAGGTAGATGAGCAAAGTGAAGAAAACGAGGAAGATGGTGATGATGATGAAGAAGAGGAGGAGCCTCACCATGCTTCTCCCACCGGTGGTGGCAGCTCATCCCATTTTGCTGCACCCCCGCCTTATCATCAACAGTATATGGACGAATTCTAATCAGTCCATACCCGCCTCGACACCTACCAGCAGGATATTACCAGTCTGACCCATAATTTATCCACCTTCACCACCCAGTACGCTCAGGATCAAGAACGTCAATGCAAACATGAGGAGGACTTCTGGGCTTGGACCTGAAACCCCAAATACTATCCTCCTCCTCCACCTCCGTTTTAGGTTGTTCCACCCTCTCCAGGCATCGGGGATGATGCTTATCTTTAAGCTTGGGGAGGGGTAGACTTGTATATTAGGTTCACTCATACTCATGCATGTATTTTCTTATCTTCAAAAAAAAATTTATTTCATTTTCTTTTTCAAAAAAAAATGTACGAGATGATGACACTCTTTACATACAATTTCACCATGAAACGAAAGAATTCCGAGGCGACCGGGTAGTTACCGGAAGCGTAGAATCAGCTGTCATAACTAGGGGACCCAAACACCGTAATTCGAGACCCTAGCCTTAGATAATAAAAAAAAAATTTATATTGAAACGTTTTTTGGGCGGTAATAACAGCTTTAGGATGATTTGCTTTTGAATGTTTAAAAATAATCTTTATCGGCAACTCTGAACCCACAGAATACGGACCTATTTGTTGACACGCGTTACCCCGCGCGGTAACAGAGAGCTTAAGTATCAGACCCACACAGTCAAGAAAGAAGGAAGGGTACAACTGTCATATCTAGTACCCTAATCAGAATTTCAAATGCCAAAACGAAGAAATCTAAAGAAATTCTAAAAATGAAGATTGAAGAATCCAAATTCAAAACGAAGTACAAATCAAAGTTCAATCAAATCAAAAGCCACTTCAAGTCAAATATGGTGAATGAAGAACTGTGTGATATGATACTTGTGGCTCTCGAAAAAGTGAAAGCATAGGAGCTGATCCCCTTCAGGTGGGCTCACTGTTTCAGCGAAAGTTGATTCGCCGTGACGGGTTCTTAAGGATGCGTCGATTCTGATTCTTGGCCATATAGTCTTAAGGACATGAAATCCGGACTATGTTATTTTTGCCCATAAAGCTTAGTAAGGTATAAAGATTAAATAAAACTTTGGTTGGATTATTGGGTTACACCGTTTCGGGTCTTCCTCACATTGAGAGTCTGTGATATGTGGAAGGAAACAAGATGGTTGCCAAGGTATCAAAACCGTAAGCACGAAGCTTAGTGAGTTCCCCCATCATACCACATACCATACAATCATATAATGAACAACTAGGAGATACGGGCCTCGCCCACACTTATGGAGGTACGGGCCTCGCCCACACTCCGCTAGTTGGGAGATACCGGCCTCGCCCTCACTCCATTATCTCTGAGATACGGGCCGTGCCCACACTCAGCTACTAAACCATAACATACAAGTATATACAATCATATACTAAACAGCTAGGAGATACGAGCCTCGCCCACACTAATGGAGGTACGGGCCTCGCCCACACTCCACTATCTCTGAGATACGGGCCTTGCCCACACTCAGCTACTATCACAAATATCATAACACAAACATACTATCAAACATACCTGGGGTGTCCGAACTACCCTTCGGTCCTAACAACCGAACCTGGGGACTATTCCCCTCCTACTACCACTATCACATATAACATATCATGCCAACATATAAACATATCATCACATGCTGTCATACATATCTGGGGTGTCTGACCTACCCTTCGGTCCTAACAACCGAACTCTACTACTATCACATATAACATATCATGCCAGCATATAACATATCAGGTGGTAGCAAACCTAGATTATATCACAAAGATAATCATCTAACATACAACTCCTACTTGTGGGCCGACATTGTGGTCGTAGACCCACCGCTACTGGAAGGTAACTCACCTCACACTGTTGAAGTCCCGAAGACACAATCCCACACTTGCTGAAGTCCCGCAGACTCGACTCCAGCTGCTGGCTGACAGATTCTCGAACGATCAACACCAAAATAACACCCAATTAATAATTGGGTCCCAATACATAACCATATGTACATTATTTGGGTAGTTACTACATTACCCCTCGCTTGGCTTATTCAAGCCTAAGGCCCAATCTGTAGGCCCAAAGTCAATTAGGAATCAAAGCCCAACACATGGCCTAATTTTCCAAATTTGGCCTAGGCCTACACATGGTCTCATTCTAAGGCCCAACACCATATAATCATTAAGGCCCACACTATGGCCCATCTATGGCCTAATCTTCCAAATTGGGCCCAAGCCCCTTACATGGGCCTTACCCCAGGCCCATTATATTATTCTAGTTCATTGGCTTGACTTTGGATGGCCCATTAATTACCCAACCCTCAAGGACCAAAAGAAAGGCCCAACAATAAACCCAAATGGGATTAGGGTTTCACATAAAATGACAATTAGGGTTAGGTTTCCTACTTAACCCATTAAGGACTTAATCCATTAAGTCCATTATGGCTTAGATTAATCTTTGCCAAAGTTTATTATTTAATATCTCAAGTTATTAAATAATTCTCGTGTGCATCCCGATTAATTCTCAAAATTAGGGTTTAATTGGCATTAGTGTTTTCCAACCCAAAGACTAACTCATTTATTAACTTGTTGGGCTTCTAGATCAATTAGGGCTTTATTGGGCCTACTAGACCCACTAGAATGTCATTAAGCCCATTAGGGTTTTATTAGGGTCCATTAAGTCTTATTGGGCCCATTAGGGTTTTAGTCCCTTGTCCAATCATCCAAACGAGTCCAAACACCATGGAAGCACACCGCCACCCAACACAGCGGCCGGTGGCGGCAGCCACCACCCCAAGGTGGTGGTTTTCAATTTCTTTTATTATTACAAGCTGTAACTTACAATTTACAATGTTGAAGCTCAAAATAATACCTACACTAAACAAAATAAACACACACAACCACCTTATGGTGGCCTGTGGTGGCAGAAGGTGGCAGCCACCATGGCTGGCGGCCATGGTGGGCATTCTTTTCCATTCCCGGCCAAGATGAACCACACACAACACACATACGACCGGGAGCACATCAACAGCGGGAATACAACCACATACACGAGCTCTAAATGCAAAAAGAACCCAACCACCCTCTTGGTTGCGGTGGCGACACGAGGAGGCGGCAGAAACGAACGGCGTAGTGGTGATAATAACGATAGCCACCATGACTAGCCGCCATGTTGGTTCTTCTCAGTTGCCGGCCAACAACCCAGCACGCAACAAATCTGGAGACGGTCTCCCGCCAGGTGGCGCACGACGAGCGGCAGCAGCAACAACCTTGGTCGTTCACGGTGTCACCGGCAACAGGGCTGTGGTGGTCGACTCCGGCTTCATCGACGACTACGCAAGCAGCAGCGACTACAGCAACGGCTTGGCAGCGTAGCGGCGACTGGGTGACTTCCACCTTCGATGGCGGTAGAAGAAGGAGAAGAGGAGAATGGAGGACGTCCGACAGCAAGGTGTGAAGACATCTTGATGTCGAGGCAACATGCGGTGGTAGTCGGAGCTCTATCTATTCGGAACACAAGAGAGGAACCGGTGGTGGCGATTGATGAACTTGAGTGGCGGCTGGAGGTTATGGTTAGAGAGAATAGTGGCTGCATCGTTCATTAGGGTTAGGGCAATCGGGGATGTGGGTTCATATATCCCGCTCCTAACAAACTTCCATCCATATTAACAACATTAGTCCCTCCTTTCCTCATTTTTTTCAAATTAGGACCGATATTTACCATGTAAACCCTCATAATCATAATCCCTTACAATTTATGTACAATGTTTACTCAAAAGCCCTCCGCCTTGGAAATATTTTCAAAACTAATTCAGGATTTACCCTTTTTAACCCCTGATTCCATAAATCTTTACGATATAACCCATAATTTACATTTTATCCCTTATTTCCATAGTTCCTTTCATATTGAGTCCTATTTGTTACCCATCAGCCCCTGTCTTCATAAATAATTATAAGTTGAGTCTGAAAATTACACTTTTAATCCCTAATCTCTTAAAGTGTGACAATTAGCTCTACGAGACCATCATTTGGTATATAATTATTTATTTTAGGGCTTCTATTCACTTATTATTTTATTTATTTATTTAATAAATAAACAGGGCTTTACATAGAGTCACAATTGTAACTCCTCTAATGGCTTACAAATACCACAAGCAAGAAGGCAATATGAGAGAGGGTGAGAGATGCTAAAATTGGCCCTAGGATTCTCTTGGAATCAAGTGTAGCCAATTTTCATAGCCTAGGGGTCATATTTATATTGTAGGTTGTTAGGGTTTCAGTCTAAACCCTAATGGACAACTTACCCACCAAGCAGCCCAAGGAACCTTCTGGAATAAGGCCTTAGATGAAAATATGATGGATCCCCATCATAATTTCGTTCCCCGTTTAGTCCATTAGGTTTCCATAGCCCAAAACTTAACTATCATACATTTGACAGTTTATTCCCCTTTATTTAATTAATCTCTTTTAGTCACCAAATTAATTCCTAATTAATTTATGACCAATACTAATTAAATAAATATGATTTCTCCTTTAATATATTATTCTTATAATATATTAATAAACCATAATATTCTCTCTCTCCTTAAATTGCCTTGTCAAGTTGCTTTGGTGAATGCAACCCAAAAGGACCATGCACAACTGGGTCAAGTACATACCAAATATAGTTACGGGTTAGACACTAATCCAACAGTCTCCCACTTGGATAAGTCTAGTAACTATATCTCACATATGACTTCAGGTTTCGATTTGCAATCGTAGCTCTTACACGTCGCTGTCAACTCTGATCAGTAACTCGTACATCAGATAAGGGATCGTATAATCCTCTGTTCTAGATATCATGTTGACAATACTTATTGCCCAACACTTGTTTCTCAATCTCCGATTTGTTTGACATAGAATTTAGTTGAACACATCAACTTCATTCTGACCATGCCTGACACATAAGTCAAACCAAATCATCAAGTGGCCAAGATATCACCTTTATTCTCATAGAATAAAAGGAACAAATTAACTTCGACTCATATGCATCTATTACTTACTAATTGAATCATGCACAACAATGTGTTTTATAACATCAAGTTACTGGTGCATTTACACATCATCAATGCATAACCAACCAACAAACAACAACCATATCTATAAGTTTTAAGACTATATGATATTATCGCTTTGCGATCACTTTAGGTAAAGCACCACGAAGTGATACCAGCAAACGCGGGTTTATTCCAATGCTCAAATCAAATTCATAAGCACTCATGAACTTTGCAGCAAACCTTTGCTATGCACAAAACCTTTTAGACAATCTACAAACAATTCATGACAGTCTTCATTCACACCTACTTCCAAAATATGAACGACTGTGGACTGTTTGAATAATCTTATTATTCAGGAAGTCTAAACATGCAAAATTAAAACAATAGATAAATAACCAACACAAGATAGTAGCTTTATTCATAAATAACACAACTTTATTTATTCATCAAAAGGTCAAGTACAAAATATCTATTTCACGTTTCTTATCTATCTAATCCAAACTTATATCATCCTTCATCCCAACGATCCTAGCATGCTGCAAATGTTTGACCCTACTCAGTCCCTTCATAAGGGGATCTGCCGCCTTTTCTTCTGACGATACCCTCTTCACCACGAGAAGTCCCTATTCTACCCGATGTCTGATAAAGTGGTATTTTATGTCGATATGTCGAGATCTCCCATGATCTATCTATTCCTTGGTTAAGGCAACCGTCCTTCATTATCACAAAAAATTCCCATCGGCTCCTTTATGGATGGCATAACTCCAAGGTCTCCAATGAAGTTCTTCAACCATATAGCCTCCTTCGACGCTTCACTTACCGTAATGTACTCTGATTCACACGTCGAATCAACTACGGTCTCCTGCTTAGAGCTTTTCCAAGTCACTGCTCCTCCATTTAGGGTAAAGATCCAGCTCGACTGTGATCGGTAACTATCCCGATCCATTTGAAAACTAGCGTCACTATACCCTCGTACCCTCAAGTCGTCACTCCCACCGATGACTAGAAACCATTCCTTGGTCCTTCGTAGGTACTTAAGAATATTCTTAACTGCAATCCAATGAGCTCTACCAGGATTCCCTTGATATTTGATGACCATGCTCAAAGCGAAGGCTACATCAGGGCGAGTACAAGTCATAGTGTACGTGATAGAGCCTACTACGGAAGCGTAAGGTACTCGGCTCATATCAGCTATCTCTGCCTCTGTACTCGGGCTTTGAGTCTTACTCAACTTAGTATTGCTTTGGATTGGCAACTCCCATTTCTTGGAATTTTCCATACTAAAATGCTTTACTACGTTATCCAACTATGTATCATGACTGAGTCCTATTAGTCTCTTTTCCCTGTTCTTACTATCCTTATTCCCAAAATATAAGCAGCCTCTCCGAGGTCCTTCATATCGAAACATTTCCCAATCCAGGACTTGACCTCCTGCAAGGTTGGGACATCATTTCCTATGAGTAGTATGTCATCAACATATAATACGAGGAAGCTCACTATACTACCATTGGCTTTGACATATACACAAGATTCATCTTCGCTTCGCAGAAATCCAAACTCTTTAACTTTCTCGTCAAAACAAAGATTCAATCTGCGAGACGCTTGTTTCAATCCATAAATGGATTTATCAAGGTTACACACTCTATTTGGATGCTTCGCATCAACAAAACCCTCTAGCTGATTCATGTACACATCCTCAGCCAACTTCCCATTAAGGAAAGCGATTTTCACGTCCATCTACCAGATTTCATAATCATGAAATGCAGCTATTGCAAGCATTACCCTAATAGACTTTATTTTCGCAACTGGTGAGAAGGTCTCATCATAGTCAACTCCGGGAGTTTGAGTAAAGCCCTTTGCAACCAATCGCGCTTTATAAGTCCGCACATTCCCACCCATGTCCGTCTTCTTCTTGAATATCCACTTGCACCCGACTGTCTTACGAGCCGGTACATTATCAACCAAATTTTAAACTTGGTTGTCGTACATGGACTGAATCTCACTGTCCATCGCCTCATTCCATTTAGCAGACTCCGGGCCTGCCATGGTTTCTTTGTAGCTGCTAGGTTCGTACAAATTCAATAGTGTTTCATCACTAATAAACGTATCCCCTTCAGTAGTAATATGAAAACCATAAAATCGGAGTTGAACACTAACCCTACTAGAACATCTAAGAGGTAAGGACTCGTCAACGGGCTCAACTGGCACTCAACCCGAGGAGGAAACTCCTGTTGAGCTTGTTGACGAGTTCTTACCTCTTAGATGTTCTAGGAGGGTTAGTGTTCAACCCCGATTTTATGGTTTTCATATTACTACTGAAGGGGATACGTTTATTAGTGATGAAACACTATTGAATTTGGACGAACCTAGCAGCTACAAAGAAACCATGGCAGGCCCGGAGTCTGCTAAATGGAAAGAGGCGATGGACAGCGAGATTCAGTCCATGTACGACAACCAAGTTTAAAATTTGGTTGATAATGTACCGGGTCGTAAGACAGTCGGGTGCAAGTGGATATTCAAGAAGAAGACGGACATGGGTGGGAATGTGCAGACTTATAAAGCGCGATTGGTTGCAAAGGGCTTTACTCAAACTCCCGGAGTTGACTATGATGAGACCTTCTCACCAGTTGCGAAAATAAAGTCTATTAGGGTAATGCTTGCAATAGCTGCGTTTCATGATTATGAAATCTGGTAGATGGACGTGAAAATCGCTTTCCTTAATGGGAAGTTGGCTGAGGATGTGTACATGAATCAGCCAGAGGGTTTTGTCGATGCGAAGCATCCAAATAGAGTGTGTAACCTTGATAAATCCATTTATGGATTGAAACAAGCGTCTCGCAGATGGAATCTTTGTTTTGACGAGAAAGTTAAAGAGTTTGGATTTCTGCGAAGCGAAGATGAATCTTGTGTATATGTCAAAGCCAGTGGTAGTTTAGTGAGCTTCCTCGTATTGTATGTTGATGACATACTACTCATAGGAAATGATATCCCAACCTTGCAGGAGGTCAAGTCCTGGATTGGGAAATGTTTCGATATGAAGGACCTCGGAGAGGCTGCTTATACTTTGGGAATAAGGATAGTAAGAAACAGGGAAAAGAGACTAATAGGACTCGGTCAGGATACATACTTGGATAACGTACTAAAGCATTTTAGTATGGAAAATTCCAAGAAATGGGAGTTGCCAATCCAAAGCAATACTAAGTTGAGTAAGACTCAAAGCCCGAGTACAGAGGCAAAGATAGCTGATATGAGCCGAGTACCTTACGCTTCCGTAGTAGGCTCTATCATGTACACTATGACTTGTACTCGCCCTGATGTAGCCTTCGCTTTGAGCATGGTCATCAAATATCAAGGGAATCCTGGTAGAGCTCATTGGATTGCAGTTAAGAATATTCTTAAGTACCTACAAAGGACCAAGGAATGGTTTCTAGTCCTCGGTGGGAGTGATGACTTAAGGGTACGATGGTACAATGACACTAGTTTTCAGACGGATCGGGATAGTTACCGATCACAGTCGGGATGGGTCTTTACCCTTAACAGAGGAGCAGTAACTTATTAAAGTTCCAAACACGAGACCATAGCTGATTCAACGTGCGAATCAGAGTACACTGCGGAAAGTGAAGCGTCAAAGGAGGCTGTATGGTTGAAGAACTTCATTGGAGAACTTGGAGTTGTTCCATCTATAAAGGAGCCAATAGAAAATTTCTTTGATAGTGAAGGAGCGGTTGCCTTAACCAAGGAACCGAGAGATCATGGTAGATCTCGACATATTGATAGAAAATACCACTTTATCAGACATCGGGTAGAATAGGGACTCCTCGTTGTAAAGAGGGTATCGTCAAAGGAAAACCCAGTAGATCCCCTTACGAAGGGACTGAGTAGGGTCAAACATTTACAACACGCTAGGAGCATTGGGCTGAAGGACGATATGAGTTTAGATTAGATAGATTAGAAACATTTAATAGATAATTTGTACCTGACATTTGATGAATAAATAAAATTTGTGTTATTTATGAGTAAAGCTACTATCTTGTGTTGGTTATTTATCTATTGTTTTAATTTTGCATGTTTTGACTTCCTGAATAATAAGATTATTCGAACAGTCCACATTCGTTCATATTTTGGAAGTAGATGTGAATGAAGACTGTCATGAATTGTTTGTAGATTGTCTAAAAGGTTTTGGGCATAGAAAAAGTTGCTACAAAGTTCATGAGTGCTTATGAATATGATTTGAGCATTGGTATAAACCTGCGCTTGCTGATATCACTAATTTTTGATGAGTGATCGCAAGATGATAATATCATATGATCTTTGAACCTAGAGATATGGTTATGGTTTGCTAGTTGATCGTACATTGATAATGTGAAAACGCATCAGTAACTTGATGTTATAAAATACATTATTGTGTGTGACTTAGCTGGTGAATGATAAAAGCATATAAGTCGAAGTTTTTTTGTTCCTCTTATCCCAAGAGTGTAAGAGCGATATCTGGCAACTTGATGATTTGGATTGACTTATGTGTCAGGCCCGATCAGAATGAGGTTGATGTGTTCAACTAAATTCTATGTCAAATGAATCAAAGATTGAGAAACAAATGATGGACAACAAGTATTGACAACATGATATCTAGAACAGAGGATTGTACGATCCCTTATCTGAATGACTATTTTGATCAGAGTTGACAGAAGCGTATAAGAGCTATGATTCCTAATCGGATCTTGAAGTCATATATGAGATATAGTTATTAGACTTATCCAACTGGGAGACTGTTGGATTAGTGTCTAAGTCTGTAACTATATTTGGTATGTACTTGACCCGGTTGTGCATGGTCCTTTTGGTTTGCCTTCACCAAAGCAACTAGACAAAGGTAATTTAAGGTAAGAGAGAGGATATTATGGTTTATTAATATATTATAAGAATAATATATTAAATGAGAAATCATGTTTATTTAATTAGTATTGGTCATAAATTAATTAAGAATTAATTTGGTGACTAAAATAGATTAATTAAATAAAGGGGCATAAACTGTCAAATGTATGATAGTTGAGTTTTGGGCTAAGGGAACCCAATGGACTAAGGGGGGACGAAATTATGATGAAGGATCATCATATTTTCGTCCAAGGGCCTTATTCCAGAAGGTTCCTTGGGCTGCTTGGTGGCTAAGTTATAAATTAGGGTTTAGACTGAAACCCTGGCAGCTAGCACTATAAATATGACCCCAAGGCTCCAATTTTCGACTACTTGCTTCCAAGAGAAACCCTAGGGCCGAAAATTAGCATCCTCCATCCTCTCTCAAAGTTGCCTTCTTGCTTGTGGTGTTTGTGATCCATTAGAGGAGTTACAATTGTGACTCTAAGCTCAAGAGAAGAAGAAAAGAAGATCTAAGCCATTTTTGAAGAGGTAAACATCTAAATCTTATGTATTAAGTTTTTTTGAATTATGTATGCTATATTAGGGTTTGAAAGTCTTGGATTCATTGCATGTACAATAGAGAAACCTAGATCCAAGAATTAGGGTTTGTATGAGCACATAGGATTGTTTTATGCATAAAACTCATCAATAATTGGATTAGGCATAGGAATATCCTCCAAGAAATTGGATAGTTGTAATTTTTGTAAATTAATGGAAGAATGAGCTCCTTTGAAGAGAAAATAATCCTCAGCAAACCGAGCATGTCGGGTAATGTAAATCCAATACGTTTGCGGATCTAAACAACGATATCCCTTGTATTGCGAAGAATAACCAATGAACACACAAGGGATACTTCTTGGTGATAATTTATGTGGCGCATAATCTCGAAGATACGGGAATACCTAGCAACCAAAAACTCTAAAATTGCTATAGTTGTGCATGCGTGAGTATAATATTTCAAAGGGAGTTTTACCATTTAACACCGAACTAGGCAAGCGGTTAAAGATATAAGTTGCAGAACTAAAAGCTTCAACCCAATAAGAAGTAGAAACATTAGAATTGAAGAGCATGGCTAACCCAGATTCCACAATAGTTCGATGTTTTCATTCAACTCGGCCATTCTGTTGAGGTGTATAAGAGCACGAGATGCAATGAAAAATACCATTGTCTTCAAATAACTTCTTAACAACATGATTTACAAATTCTTTTCCTCCATAACTCTGAAATATTTGAACTTTTATAGAAAATTTAGTTTGAATGAACTTGAGAAAAATGGTTAGGATGGCATGAAAACCCGAGTTAGCTTTAAGTGAATAAAACCAAGTAAATCTAGAGTGATCATCAACAAACACAACATAGTAACGGTAATCATTAATCGACAATACAGTGGAAGGACTCCATAGGTCACAATGTATTAAATCCAATGGATGATCAACACATTTAAACTTCAACTCAAATGGTAAACGTTGTCCCTTTGCCAATTGACATGCATCACAAATAATAGGTTTAGGCAAAACAAAAGTAACAAATAAACACCCTGATTTGTTCAAAACATAAATTGTGTCAAAAGAAACATGTCCTAAGCATTTATGCCAAATCTCATAAGAAGCCTTGACAGATGAAACTGCTACGTAAGCCTGATGATCTGCAGAAATCACATAGAGCCCATTTTCACATTTGCCCGAGCCAGTGCCTGTCGCGTTTTCCTGTCCTAAATAGTGAAACATGATTGAGAAAACAAAACATCAACCGGATTATCAGTAGTAAGCTTACTGATGGATAATAAATTCTTAGTAAGACGTGGAACAACCAAGATATCATTCAACTTAATATCTTTAGAAATTTGAGTATGACCCGTATGTGAAATTTTAAGAGTGTGACCATTACCAAATATGACATTTGCATTACCGTTATAAGGAGAAGCACTGGAGAGATTGTTAGGAGAAGCTTTCATATGGGTAGATGCTCCTGAATCTGCAACATACCAATCTGGAGTAGAATCAGTCACATGAAATTAGGGATGAAAAGCATGAGCAAGATTTGCATCTGATGAAGCAGCGTTGGTCGCATATGAGGTGAGATTAGGACAATGAGATGCATAATGCCCATCGGTTCGATATAGTTGGCAATGGGAGGTGCGACGACCACGACCTCACCCACCTCTACGGAATGATCTGCCCCGACCGAGAGAAGAGGATCGAGACGGTGAATGTTCAACGGTAAAAGCAACGATGGGTGTGGAATATGAACTATGTACCAATTTCAGAAAGAGTTCGTGACTCTCTGCTTAAGAAAGAAGATCACGAAATAGTGGGGGCGGTTTAGATGCCCAAATTGCTGTTGAAAAAGTCTCAAAAGTAGCACCAAGACCACAGAAAAACCTATGAATCTTGTCCAATTCATCTATAGGTTGTCCAATTGCTGATAACTGTTCACATAAAGCCTTAAACTTGTGTCCAAAATCAGAAACATAAAATGACCCTTTAACTAAAAGACGTAACTGATCATTTAAGTTGTGTACCCGTTCAACCGAAGAGTAACTATAAGCATTTTTAAAGCGTCCCAGATATGTGCAGAAGAAGAAAGACCCAAAACTTCGGAGGCTTCCTCTTCAAAAAGAGAGGAATTTAGAAGAATTACAGCCCGCTGATCCTTCTCGGACCAGGTTGCGTACGTAGGGTTCGACTATGTTTTGTTGTCAGCAACAATGGTGGCAGAAATTGTATGATTACACATTTATTACGAGAGCTTCATATATTACCGCCGGATCGACCTACCTTATTATGTGATAATAGCAGTGCTCTTTTCATGACACAAAATCCGGTCTCTCATAAACGGGCAAATCATATTGATTTAGACTATCATTTTATTCGTGAACTAGTTTCCTCCGGGAAACTCTACGCTAAATTTGTTCCAATCAAGCTTCAGGTGGCAGATATCTTTACAAAGAGTCTCCCACGATCTTTGTTTGAACATTTTCGAGCCATGTTGCGACTAGGACCACCACCGTTTTGCTTGAGGGAGGATGTTGGAGTAAAATAGACACAAATGATAATTTGTATACCTTTATGTAATTAGCTCTTAGTTGTATTTTGTTATTGTAATATATGCTTTATATATACCGATGATATCCCACCTAATTTGGTGCGGAGATTACCTTTATCACAATACTTATACAAATGATCCTCACAATGTTGGTGGATATGTCGTTATAGAACACTAATACAACAATAAATTCATTCCAAAAATTGTTTATGACAAACCAATATACATATAAACAAATTCAGTATGTTGATCCCGTATATTATGTACCATATTAAACATTTGTATTACCATATCATACACAATGTACCATATCAAACACCAATAGTTACAAATCAGACATCAATTATACCATATTAAACATCGATAGTTACATGTCAAATGTTAGTAGAACGACAAATTTAGTATGTCTAACCAATAAATTATTAGAAATTTAGTCATGTTGATATTGTTACATGTAACCATGATGATAATGATGGTATTTGTCAAACTAATGGTGACAATGATGGTTTTATATAAATTGATGATCCAACAAATGAAGATGCTTTAAGCAAATCAAACACAAAAGAAGATGATATGGGAATTGAATGGTCGATGGTAGTTAACAATCACATTAAAAAGGCCATTCTTTGGTATGCTAGATATATCATAGTGTCTTGCTAGGAATATGAAGAGGTCGCAGTGACCAGGTCCGAACGACTGTTTACCAAAAACACAGGTCTCCGCAAAGTCGTAAGACAATGTATGGGCAGTCGGATAATCGCATAACCGAAACCCACCTGATCTAATAAATGTGCTACAAAATTACAATGACAAAAAAGCTCTTCAACTTACACTAGGAATAAAAGAGTAAATGTAAGACATTTCAATACAAAACTGTCAGATCTAGCAAAATAAGATTGGATGAAAAATGTGTAATAAAAATTGTCCATGGTATGCTTTAGCTGTAAAATTGAATTTTTGTAGCATGTTCTAGATCTGCAAACTTGTGGACTAACACATACATTGTTCAACATAATTAAACCCAAAACATCGTTAAGCAAGCAAAAAAGTGCTAGAACATTTTGTTGCAAATGTGTTTGGTAATGATCATGACAGGGTCTACCGTGAAAACCACATCCAACAAGATTTAACTTGGTTTAACATCCATGTTTCCTACAAACAAGCAGATCGGGCCAAACAGTACATATTTAATTTCATGAGAGATACTTAAGCAGATTCATTTTCCAAATAACCCATTTACTATTACAACTTGGAAAAGTGTATTCAACATCCATGTTTCCTACAAACAAGTAGATCGTGCCAAACAATACACATTTAACTTTATAAGAGATACTTACGCGGATTCATTTTCCAAATAACCCATCTACTGTTACAACTTGGAAAAATGTAATCCTATATATATATATATATATATATATATATATATATATATATATATATATATATATATTCACCGAGTTACTTTAAAGCTAATTAGTATGGCTTCCGATACTCCAAAATTAAGAATAGGGTAAATTACACCAATCGTCCCTCGTGCATATGCCAAAAAGCGTGTTTAGTCCCTATTTTGAAAAATTAACTCGGACCGTCCCTGAGTTTGTTTTTTCTTGCACGCTTAGTCCCTATGGACATGAAATGACTATTTTACCCTTATTAATTTCTTTTTTCATTTTCTTTCATTTCTTTATCAATTTAAATTATAAAAAAATACATAAAACAAATATCCCCATAAGCATCGCAGGAAATCGCCAACACCCACTTTCTATCACCCTTAAATCATAGTACACCCTTTCCATTCTCCCCCGTTCTCACCTCCTTTGTAAACCTACATCGAATCAAATTACAATCACCACCTACTACCACCTTCTATAACCCTCTCCATCTCGGATGACATCGTCTGGGTGACGATGGAGGCCCAGATCGATCTAAACTTCTGTTGAAAATCGATCAAAACATATGTTAGAAATCATCGATCTCAATACCCTATCTGATGGAGATCGATGGCGGCGTACAAATGAAGAAGGAGATCGACAACCTCAGTCGGTTCGAAACCTTAATCGATAGCGATGATCGTGTTCGTCAAACCTTATGTTCTTGGAGGTAAAGGAGGTCGGAGACGGATCTACACTCCAACAACCACCCAAAACCCTAGTCGTCGTAGGCTTTCCTCTTCAATTCCTCATTGGCGCTCCTCCTCATTCTTCTTTCTCTGGCAAAC
The DNA here is from genome assembly GCF_052625555.1 of Lactuca saligna. Lineage (NCBI taxonomy): Eukaryota > Viridiplantae > Streptophyta > Magnoliopsida > Asterales > Asteraceae > Lactuca > Lactuca saligna. The sequence goes on along the minus strand of NC_136424.1, from coordinate 87,908,419 downwards.
AAACCAATCCTTCTTCCTTCTCCTACTCACTCTTTTCCGATCATCGTTAACTCACCAACGATATACACTTCGACACCCACCCAAAACCATCAACGTGTTGTAGGTCTCCTTTTTCCCTTTCATCGAGTCTGTGTATTTTGTGTTTTTATTTTCTCGAACAGTAACGTAGTGAAATGGTGGGGAAGGTTCGTCGGAGGGTGGTCGGTGACTGTATATATGTGTTTGTTTGTATGTTTCTCGTCGATCGGTAAGAGTGAAATGTAAACGAGTTGGGGAAAGTGAAGGGGATAGGGGCATTTATTATTATTTTTTAATTGAAAATGATAATATAAATAATAAATTAATTGAAAAATAAAAACACAAGGGTATAATGGTCATTTAAATTTTGGCAAGGACTAAGTTCACAATAAAATTGTTTTTCAGGGATGAAACGTGCAACGTTAAATCAAACCAGGGACGGTCCGAGTTAATTTTTAAAAATAAGGACTAAATACGCTTTTTGATATATGCACGAGGGACGATTGGTGTAATTTACCCTTAAGAATATGGTATGTCCATCGACAACTCTTCTTGTTATAAAAACAAAATCAAAATATTTTAGTCGAAATAGAATTCAACAGATCATAAATTTTTTTTGCATGCCACATCGATTTTCTTAAATGATGACATGTAAAAATTACAAATTTTAGATATTTTATAAAAAACATTAATAAAAATAGTGTAAATGTTAAAAGCATAAACTAAAATCTCACCTAATAAAAACCACAAAAACCACTATGCAATAAAAAGGAGAATAATGCCCGGTTTACATACAAATAGATATATACAAGAAAATTGAGTCGTCTTCTTATCTGTGTTTGTAAAACCCCAAATACAACACGCCCAATCAAATCGATTTCAAACCCTAAAATTCTCGTTCCTCTGATCAATCATTCAATTAGCCTTTTCCAATTTCACATCCCATCATTTCTTCAAAGATATACAAAAATAAAGCACACGTCTTCCGGATCTTTCATTGTAGCAGCTTGTTAATCGATCTTGGAATCTTGGTCAAATCAAAGGAGGGTTTTTGATTTTGAAAAAGAAAATCAAAAGATTGGGCAAGGCTGGCGCGTGTCCGAGATATGTAATGGCGGATTCGCCAGGTGTCCGCCACGTTTTCTTGCTCGAATTCGTTACTGTTATTCTGCTTTCATCTTCGCTGTTCATCAAATTAGGGTTAGGGTTTGCTGAAGGTAGTTGTTGTTGTGATTAAAAGCATGCTGAGCGTGCTGAGAGTGCACCTCCCGTCCGATATTCCGATTGTGGGTTGCGAGCTTTCGCCCTACGTGCTCATCCGCCATCCCGATAAGACTGTCTCCACCGAAGATGTCCCTGAGTCTTCCCCAATTGACAATCATTTTCTGAGATATAAGTGGTTAGTCAGTTACTCTTGGTCGCTACTCTTTACTCATTTGTATTTGTAATTAGCAATAAACACATCTTCTGGTTTTACAGGTATCGCATACAAAGTGATAAGAAAGTCGCGATCTGTAGTGTACATCCATCTGAACAAGCCACTTTACAGTGTTTAGGCTGCGTGAAAGCCAAAATCCCTGTAACCAAAAGCTACCACTGCACTCCAAAATGTTTCTCAGATGCATGGCAACATCATCGTGTCCTCCATGAACGTGCTGCTACTGCAGTTAATGAAAACGGAAATGAAGAAGAAGATATATACGGAAGATTCAATAACACAACATCTGGGGTGAATAGCACAAATGGTACACTACCATTACCATTGTATCCTGCTACAATCACACAACGAAACGGTGGTGAAACTTGGTTTGAAGTTGGACGTTCAAAAACATACACACCAACAGCAGATGACATTGGCCATGTTCTTAAGTTTGAATGTGTTGTTATAGATTCAGAAACAAAGTCGCCTGTTGGACATGGGAACACGATACTGACATCGCGTGTGATTCCAGCTCCATCACCAAGTCCAAGAAGATTGATTTCAGTCATTGATGGAACAGGGCATTTGGATTCATCTTCTGGAACTTTTACTGTGCTTTCATATAACATCTTGTGTGATTCTTATGCAACCAGTGATGTTTACGGTTATTGCCCTTCGTGGGCCCTTTCTTGGCCTTATAGAAGACAGAATTTGTTAAGAGAAATTGTTGGGTACCTTGCGGATATTGTTTGTCTTCAAGAGGTTCAAAGTGATCATTTTGAGGAGTTTTTTGCCCCTGAGTTGGATAAACATGGATACCAGGCTCTTTTTAAGAAAAAGACATCTGAGGTTTGTTTTTTTATTGACCTTTCTTGTATCAAAAAGTGTCTGGAATTCTTGTTTATGAAATTTGAATTGCTATTTTAGGTTTATAATGGAAGCATTCAGACTATTGATGGATGTGCAACATTTTTTCGAAGAGATAGATTCTCACATGTTAAAAAATATGAGGTTGAGTTTAATAAAGCTGCACAATCTTTAACTGATGCTTTGGTTCCTAATGCTCAAAAGAAAACAGCCTTGAATCGATTGGTCAAGGTAGCTTTTTTTCCCCTCTATATTTATGTTTCCTCACGGGTAATTTGGTCATTTCTGATTAATAATGGGAATGTTCTGTTTTTAATAGGATAATATTGCACTGATTGTTGTTCTAGAAGCTAAGTTTAGCAACCAAGGTGTTGATAATCTTGGGAAGCGTCAACTTGTTTGTGTGGTAAGATTTATGGGTCTTTTTTAGAAAAAGGTTTATGGGTTTTTTTGTATTTTTAAGTTTTTAAATTTTATAATTTCTCTTTTTTCTCCCTTGTTTTGGAGTGTAGGCAAATACCCATGTGAATGTTCAGCATGATTTAAAGGATGTGAAACTGTGGCAGGTTTTTATCTTTTCCCCATATCTTTTTTGTTATCTTGTTCATGTTAACTTTTACAAAAAAAAGTTTTTCTTTATTCTCGTTAAAAAAAAAACTATATAATTGTGTAAATTGAAGGTTCACACATTGTTAAAAGGATTGGAAAAGATAGCTGCAAGTGCAGATATTCCAATGTTAGTCTGTGGCGACTTCAACTCAGTTCCAGGAAGGTATGTTTTGTATTCTTATGTCACATATATTTATAAAAATAAAAACTTTATTATGTTATATAATCTTTATTGAATTATTTATCATAAACTCACTTTCAGTGCCCCTCATGCTCTTCTTGCAATTGGAAAAGTTGATCCAATGCATCAAGATTTAGCAGTTGACCCTCTTGGAATCTTGCGACCGGCCACTAAACTCACTCACACTCTTCCTTTGGTAAACCATTTTTTTTTAAAAAAAAAAAAGTATAATATAAATGTCATGAGCTTTTATAAAATTTGAATGGATTTGGTTTAATAATTATGTAGGTGAGTGCATACTCATCTTTTGCTAGAATTGGTGGTAGTCTTGGTTATGAGCAACAAAAGAGGAGAGTTGACCCGAATACAAACGAACCCTTGTTCACTAATTGTACACGTGACTTCATTGGCACACTTGATTACATATTTTATTCAGGTATATATTTAATATTTATATATGCCCTTTATATTTTATATTTTATTTCAGTGTGGTAATTCAAAGTGTTGTTTTTTACTTTTTTACTTATAGCGGATAGTTTGAGTGTGGAATCTTTGTTGGAGCTTTTGGATGAGGATAGTTTGAGGAAAGATACAGCACTTCCTTCACCAGAATGGTCTTCAGATCATATTGCACTTTTGGCTGAGTTTAGGTGCAAGCCTAGAACAAGAAGATGATGCATTTTCATTTTAGGCAAGTGATTGTATTCATTGATTATTGTATTTAATGAAGGTGTGCATGTTAATGATTTGATGATGATGTTGATGTTGCAGATGATGGCGAAAGAGGCTTTTAAAGCAATGTAAGTGAAAAAAAAAAACTGTGAAAGAAGTAGATCGTTAAGTCTTTGTAGGGAATTTGTGCAATGTGCAATGATCTACTCTACACTCTGTATCATGCTACCTTTTGGAAAAATCCATCATTTTTAGTTTTTTGTTTCTTTGTTTTCGATAGAAATTTAATTTTCACAAGTATAATTTAGTCATATGACCCTTAAAGTTGAAGGGCAAGTGTTTTTCAATGGTGATGTATTTTCTTTGTGATAATGGTGGGTGGATGAAAGAGAACATACAAATAGAGACATTTTTTTTTGTTACTATTGAATACAAAGGTGCAAAAGATCTTTTCATTTGTTGTTTGGTTTTTACTTGGTTGTTTGTTTGGGAGTTTCTTATAGTTTGTAAAATTCTTTCAAATTATGAAAACCTTATGGTTCTCTCTATACATATATGTAGAAGGTAATAACATTGTAATGATTTTTTCGTGTTGAGTTAAGGGTGGGTCCGTTGTACAAATGTTTTTACATGAAAACTATCTAAAAACATGTTATAGCAACTTATAAATGCTAGGCTAGGGGAAAACAACGAATCAAATGTGGATCAAGATTGTTACATATGTTTTTCCCCTAAAGTATACACAAGATAAAATCTTTAAATCTTTAAATACATGGGATTGGGGTGGGAAGATGATCATCTCTGAGCTTCAAAATTGTCTGTTCTTGTACCACTTTGAATCCTTCCTACAATCCCCATTTTTGGGATTGAAGTAGTCAAACATGGTGACATGAATCTTGAGTGTTGTCTAATGAATTTAAATAAATATTCACAAAGGTCAAGACTCTGAGGCTGATTGCTTTGAGCTGAGAAGTGGTTGCAATGCTTTCGATACAATTGTCATATTTGGCCTAAAATCTGCCTCGTATTGTACACAAAGTGCTGCAACTGCTGCCATCTGAAATTACATATATTTATAGATTTTATGATTTTAATATATATTAAGGGAATCCAAAATGTAAAAACATAAAACAATATAAACGAACCTTAGCAACTGCCTTTTGGGGATAATCATTACCTAACCTGGGATCTACACATTGCTTCACTTTATCCTCACTCAATCTTGGAGTCGCCTGTTTACAAGCATATCTTTAGCAATATGAGTATTATTGTTATTATGCATTCTTTTCCATTTTATTTCTACAGAATGTTTCTCTTTTTTTATATTATGGTGTTAAGAAAAGTAAGTGCAACTGACCCAAGTAACAAGACTCTGTTGGCCTTTAGGCATTGTGTGATCCACTGGTTTTCTTCCTGTCAAAAGTTCCAAAAGAACAACCCCAAAGCTATACACATCACTCTTGTGTGTTATTTGCCCTGTCATTGCATATCTGAATAACAAACACCAATATGTCACATCATCTCAAAATGACACAATCATTCTTTTCATCAAAATCATATGAAGAAACACTATATATTCTCCAATTTTCCATTTCAAGTCATTTGGACCTCTAAATATCAGTAAATGACCATTTTACCCTTATGTCAGTGTGGAATGGACACCTGTTTTTTTGATCCATAAAGACTGTTTCTTTTTTGGACTGTCAGAATATGTATAAATGACTATTTTACCCTTTTGTCTGAATGCATTGCATAGTGCCTTCAATTGATCTATATTTTTCAAGACATGCATGGAGACTTACTCAGGAGCATGGTAGCCAAAAGTTCCCAAAACTCGTGTGGAATGCAATCGAGCTGTGTTGTCAGAAGACATATTGCACAAACTGAAATCGGATATTTTTGATTGGAAATCATCAAACACCAACACGTTGCTTGACCTTATGTCACGATGAACTATTGGAGGCTGAACCTTTTCATGTAAATACTCAAGACCTCTTGCTGCTCCATAAGCAATTTTAACTCTCTGGTTCCAGTTCAAAACTATCCCACCTTCATTACCACCCTTTTTCCCTAAACCCAAAACATATATATAATATATAAAAACCATATCTTTATGTATCATTAAATTCTACAATCAGACTATAAAGATTTACAAAAGTTACCGTGTAATATTTCATGCAAACCACCCTTGTTTGCGTATTGATATAACAAGATTCGGTTGCGTTTTTCCAAACAATAACCACGCAATTCGGAGAAGTACTCGTTTTTTAGTCTTGAAATCATGGATAACTGCATGTATATGAAGAAATGAGGTGAAAAGATATTCTCTCTCTTTTTTTTTTTTTTACTAAAAATATTGATATGCTGACCTTTTCCTTAAATTCAGATTCGGGTTCGGTTGAAGAGGTGGTGTCGAGTTTCTTTATGGCTACTTCTTCCCCATCTTCTAACTTTCCATAGAAAATCCGACTGTAAGAGCCTTCACCAATTAAAGATTTTGGACCAAAATTATCTGTCATTTTGATTATTTCATCGAATGATAAAGATGGGGCTTCAATTGGCAAATCTTTTTGAGGCCCAGCTCCATTGGTTCTTGGTGCTCTCATGCTGCCTAAGATGGAGAAACAAGAGATGCTAAACATAATCAGAACTACGTTTTATGATGTAATTAGATGAAAAATATATATATGAATGTATCACCACCATGTATGGAGGTTTATTACCTCCACCACCATAAAGGGGTCCTCGAGGTGGTGCTGTCTGGCAATTGTTTGTGGTCGCACCATCATTTGTACTCTCGCTCTCTTTTTTCTTAAGACAGGATCCACAGCAAGGCATTCTTCAAATGGCAGACTTCAGGAATCCGATTTCTGTGTTCTATCTTTATGATGTCACCCAATCCAATTTCTGCATCCAACGATTTGAATCAATCCAAAAAAGGTTAAGACACAATTTTGATAAAACGAAAGGTGAAAATGATCCAGCCAATTTGAAAAAATTCCATCGGTTTCCAAAGAAAAGCTCATTTGAGGCATTTACACGAACACAACATACGCGCAAACACTTAAACGAGCAACGGTAGAAAATCGACCCATTTGGAAAAAAAAAAACATGAAATGAAGAAACCGCATACCCCATAATCATAAATTGAAGCCGATTACGATGGAAGAAAAGGAGAACCAATCCAACGAAGCGGGGTTGACGAAGGAAGAGAAAGAAAGCAGAAAAAGTTTGATCCAATTCTTTTCCTGTTTCTCTCTCTCCTCACTCTCGTCGGATTGCGAAAGACGGAAAATTGAATTCAGAGGTTTGTATCTGGTTCTCATGGGAATCATTTTCTGGTTCGAGTGCTTCCATCAACCGCTAAAAACGGATGCGTACGTGTAATTCAAGTTCTTGTTATTCGGATCCGTTGCTTGTAACCGTTTTGTTATTCGGATCCTGCATTTTTAGAATATATTTAATCGCAAAAAAGGTGCAATAATATTAGGTTCGATGATTAAAAACTAAAAAGAAATATTGTCTAGAGTATGTGTCTTTTTAGAAAGGGAAAATTTCAGCCATGTCCTTCCAAAACTTAGATAATTAGGTATATATCCTTACAAACTTCAAAATTATGTATACGTCATTCCAAAACAATAAGAATTACGTATATATTCAAAATCATATTTATTTATTAAGAAACTCATTTTAATATTAAAAAACTTATCTGAATTCATATTTATATGTGATGAGACCAGAATACCCTTTCTTAAATTAAAGAGAAATTAAATCATTCTGATCAGGAATAATACGATTTAGTTAGATGTGATTGCATTCCTTCTTTAGCGCGAACAACTATCAGTCGATAAAGGCAAGGCAGTTGCTTTTCTTATCGCAAAGGGTAACCATCTTCTCTCGATTAGGTTTAATTAAACGATTGATTAGTTTTTGCATTCTAATAATCGTGGTTCTGCATTTGATTTCGATTATCTTCTCCTCTACCTCTTAGAATCGCAGGTAAACTGATTGTTGTATCCGACTACCTGCGATGGATGATGAAATTGATACACTGAGATGGGAGATCAGTGAACACTCACCGATAATTGAGTACGTTTTTACCAACTAGATAATTGATTCATTACATTACTTTTCAATTTTAGTAATTGATTTTTTCACTGTTGTTCTTAGACAAGTAATATCCAAATACAAGTTTAATCTGAAATATGGGGGCTACTTTCGATTAGCCAGGAACTCATGTAGGCAAGTATACTGTTTTGGCTTTAGAAAGTCTCTCTATATAAACACTTGCTCATACAACCGGACTCAACTAGTTAAAGAGGTGAGAAAACATTATCCATCAGACAGTGATATTGTATTGTCGATAAACTTTGTAGACAAGAATGCAAAAAAGCAATGTTTCATTGAACTTGATTCTGATGAGAACTTCATGGTGATGCTAAGCATGTATAAGGAGGAAAAAGAAGTCACAATTTATGCGACGACTGAAAAAATTACACAGCAAACATATAATCCTTTTAGTATTCAAGATGAGGTTATTGATGAATCTGATGACGAAAATGATTCAAAATCAAATTGTCCAAGTGAAGAAAGTTATCATAGTCGTCATAGCTCTGATAACGAATATGAGCTTTTAAATTATGATTGTGAAACTGATGCACAAAGTAGAAGCAGTCCAATTTTTAAACTGAATTCTAAATTTCCCAATGTGATTGCTTTTAGAAGAGCATTAAACCATTATGCAATAATCAAGGAATTTGAGTACATCATTGAGAAAAGTGATTTGACACGACTTACGACATGTTGTGAAGATAAAACGTGTGAGTGGAGAATTCATGCTTCTGTTACGCAAGATGGGGTTACTTTTGAAGTAAGTATGCAATTTAAAAATACATGTGTTGACACGATTATTTGGTTATTGTAATTATATGTTTTTATGTGTTGTGTAGATTAAGAAATTTGTAGAAACTCATTCTTGTACTCGAAGCAACAAGTGTGGTAACAAACATGCAACTCAAGGATGGATTAGTGATGTTGTAACGGACAAATTGAAATCTGATGGTGATGTCTCTCCTGCCAACCTACAAACTTGGCTAATGCAAACCTACAATGTTAATGTGCCATATATGAGAGTCTTTAGGGGAAGAGAACAAGCTTATAAGGATATGTATGGCAATTGGGATGACTCTTACATAAATGTATATGATTTCAAACAGGAGCTTGAAAAGAGAAACCCCGGAAGTGTCGTGGAGATCGATTTGCAGACAATTGGTGACAAGAAACATTTCTAACGCTTTTTTATATCACTAACAGCATGCTCCAAAGGGTTTCTTGCTGGATGTCGACCTTACATTGGGATTGATGCTTGTCACTTGAAAGGGAAGTTTAATGGAGTCCTTGCTGCTGCCACAGGTATTGACGGTAACCGTCACATGTTTCCAGTAGCATACGGTGTTCTTGAGTCAGAGAATACTAAATCATGGACTTGGTTTCTCAAGTTACTACAAAAAGCAATCGATACACCTGACGGTCTTGTTATCTCCTCTAACATGCAAAAAGGGTTTGGGAGCAGCTATTACACAAGTTTATCCTAGTGCTGAGCATAGAGAATGCATAAGACATTTATATAACAACTTCAAGAAGCATTTTCGAGGTGACTATTTCATGACCAAGCTATGGGGTGCTGCAAGGACCTACTCTGTTAGCAAGCATGACAGATTGTTAAACGAAATTGCTAGTAAAAGTGAAGATGCAATTTTATATTTGAATGAGAACCATAATAAGATATGGAGTAGAAGCAAGTTTGGCACACTTGTGAAGTGTGATTACATTACCAACAATATTTCAGAAACGTTTAACTCTTGGGTAGGTGACATACGTTATAAACCGGTACTTGATCTCCTTGATGCAATTAGAGAAAAGCTCATGAAACGGTTTGACAAGAAAAGGAGGATTGTGAGAAAATGGACAGGAAATTTAGTTTCAAAAGCAAAGGACTATCTACAACACACCTCTAAGGCAAGCTCAACGACTTTCATGTATTGTTTATTTTTGTTTTATTTAAGATTGTAAAGAATGGCAACATTTCCGAATAATATTTATTTTGTTTCATTTTATCATGTAGAACTTAGGTGAGTTTGAAGTTTGTAGAAGCAGTGAGAATCGAGAAGAAGTGAAATACAAGGGAAAACGTTGGGAGGTTATACTAGATGAGAAAAAATGTAGTTGTCGAAAATGGCAGGTCACAGGCCTTCCGTGTTTGCATGCTGCTGCTTTTATTGCTTTCAAAAGGGAGCCTAATTGGGAAACATATGTTGATACATATTACACAGTCGGTAAATTTCGAGAAGCATATGCTTTAGAAGTTGCTCCGATGCCCGGAAAGGATCAATGGGTGCATATAGAGACGAATGAGAAGATATACCCACCTATTATAAAATGACCGCCTGGACGACCCAAAAAGAATAGAATTAAACCACCTGATGATCCCACCAAGAAAAGACATAGATGTCATCGTTGTGGTATGTATGGACACCAGCAACGGACTTGCAAAAATCCCGCACGTGAAGGTTTTGACGATGCATCGACTAGCAAGAAGAAAGAACATAAAAGATCATGATTTGTGTGTTGCTAGTTTAAGAAGTCTATAGTGCTTTAATGCTTTCTTTATGGATAATTTGATGCTTTAATTTATATTTTTGGAATGATTAAAAAAGATTTTAGTACTTTAATAATTTTTGGACCAAATTTTTGTGATCTTGCTCTGCCACAGGGACTAATTCAGTACTTGTGTTAGTAATTCATTATTGTATTTGTTTCTGCCACAGGAACAGTTTTGTCATTTTTTTCTCACATGGACCAGTGAACCTCTATTAAGTCCAGATGTGAAAACCCATATGCATCATTGCACAATGGAGTTAATCTCTTTTAGCTTTATGAAAACCTAAAAAGGTTTTAGCTTTATAAATCCTGCATTCTACTACTACTATAGAAGATATACATAACGAGCTTATGGCCACTACTAACTGCTATAAGAAAGACAAAACTACCCTTACTCCCTCTTGCAATAAAACAGTGCACAAGAGGAATAACTTCTTGCATTAGGGTTGTGCAAGATACGAGTAATGGTTATGTCTTGTTCTACACTTTATGTGATGATCATGCCTTCCAACTTTATGAACCTAAGATTGGGGCGCAATCAAAGTTAGAGGATTTTGATGCTCATTCTTCAATATTTCTCACTGAAACATATGTTGAAAACCTTGAGATGTTTGACATGGGCAAATGCATCTATTCTTGAAGGAAAAAAAGAATCCATTGGATGCTGAGTATTCAGATTTCAGATAGTAAACCCCCTCCACTGCTGATGTATAGTCGCAAACTATTTCATCAGTAGATATTTGGTCATCATCGGTTATCATCTCAGCAAATATAAATCATATGGAACCTTTATTTGATTCTGGTCGAATTTGGACTTGTTGCCTCTCTGCCTGCTCAATTGATTCTCTACCTTGTTGCTCTCTTCAAGCTCAATTGCTTCTTTATGGTAAAGAAAATCAAAATAAGAAAAATTAGTAAAACCTAAATTGAAGGTCCTCCTCATAAAAGAGGCGTTGAAACTTCACTCTGTATTAATTGGAGAACGAATTTTCCTTCTTGTTTCCATTCTGATTCTTGCGAAGATCGAAAGTGGTTTTGGCGTGATATTTGATCTGCGAAACAGGTAATTGTGATCTGTGATCCGGCTCTTTTGATAATTAAAATGATTAAATCTTATTTTTAATTAAGGAGGGGTATTTTAGGAAAATCAAATATAATATTGAGTTTTAAAGAAGTTTTTAATTGATACTAATTTGAAATTGAGTTTCTTAATAAATAAATATAATTTTGGATATATACGTAATTCTGATTGTTTTGGAATGACATATATGTAATTTTGAAGTTTGTAAGGATATATACGTAATTATCTAAGTTTTGGAAGGACATGGATGAAATTTTCCCTTTTAGAAAAACAAAATGGCAAGTTTGGTGCCTGTGGTATGTCAAAAATTGGATGTTTGGTCCAAAAAGTTTTGAGTTGCACTGGTGGTCCAAAAGATTTAATTTGTTGTGGAATTGGTTTAAAGGCATAACAACCGTTTGTGCCCTCCGATTGTGTGAGAGTATTTCTGTCAATTCACACCCCATCTTTATCTTATTAAATTAAAACCCCCTAACGTCTACTTCCTTTATTAATAGATCCAACGTGTGTTCCCCCTTTTCCCTAAATCGATATCTCCTCCTACTAAAATCGAAATAGTCTCTCCTACACTAAACATCAACAATGGTGAGGTGTTTCTGTGGTCAAATGGCGATAGTGCAAACACCTTGGACTGATAAGAACCTTGGGCGATGTTTTTGGGGATGCCATGAAGAGGTTAGTAATCATGTGGTTGGTTATGAAGATTTTTCACCGATCACTCAATTTCTTCTTATATTTTGCTAGGATTCGACATGTGAGTTTGTGGGATGGATCGACCCTCCAATGTGTGATCCATCAAAATCAATAATACCCGGGTTGCTGAGATCAATCAACAAGCTAAAGATTGAAGTTGGAAAATTGAAGGAAGAAAATCAAATGTTCAAATATGATATTGGAAAAATAAAGGAAGAAAAATCAAAACAAAAGTTGTACCTAATATGTAGCTGAGTTTTTTTTGGGTTTGTATTTTTTCTGATGAAGTAGTTCGTCCATGTATTAAGGGTATATTTTGTGGTAGATTTAGGAAGACTGCAATGTTTGTGAATGTACTCTTTTCGACATGCAAGCGAATGTAGTGTGTTGGTTAGTAGGTAATAAAGTTATTTGTTGCAAACATCCAAATATTTAGGTTCAACTAGACATAGCAGTAATGAGACAAACTGTTAATGCTTAACATAACCAAAAGAACATCAAAAGTAAATAACCATAGTGATGATACAAACTATTAACGCTTAACATAACCAAAAGAACATCAAAACTAAATAACCATTGTGATGATACAAACTGTTAATGCTTAACATAACCAAAAGAGCATCAAAACTAAATAACCATAGTGATGATACAAACTGTTAATGCTTAACATAGCCAAAAGAACATCAAAAGTAAATAACCATTGTTTGCACATACCAAATTCTTGTTACATGACTAAAAAAACATCATTCTAAACGGAGGGTAAAGTTGTCCAAATTATCAAACAACATAAAACAAACACCCAAAATAACATCGCAATGGTTCCCAAAAGTAACAACACATTACATAGTCTTAATCCTACAAGTTAACACATCAATTTCCTCCTTGCCCTTATAGGTTCTTGCATTATGTCCATTGTTTTTTACACTTGCTACAAGTGATAGCAATGAACTTCCTTGTGAGTTTTCCACCGCCCCCGGACCATGAACTTGTGAGTTTTCCATTGTCCCCTCGACCATGAACTTGTGAGTTTTCCACTGTCCCCTCGATCATAAACTTCCTTGGGTTTTTTAGAACAATTTTCTTATCCTTAATTAAAAATAAAAAAATTGTTTTGAAAATGGGACATTACATGAAGAGTTTGAGAGTTTTAAATGAATATGGTTCAAGAAAATGACATACCTTGAACCATATTTATTTGAATGGTCACCTTTATAAGAGATAGATAGATTTTAATAATTGCAATATTTAAATCAGTATTCACTATTATTTATAATATTTTTCTAGAATCAGTATTCACTAATATTTATAGTATTTTCTAGAATTATACTATTTTAATTATTTAAATTAATATTTAAAAAAATTCATTATTCTCGTCTGACAAATCTAAAGAGACTTGTACTAATCCACGTTGTAAAATCTCCAAGTTAACTTCATTGATGCAAGTTTTACACTATATGGTCAAGACTTGTAGTCACAACTTATGAGTGTTAACAAAGTACATATTTCCATAAGAGAACAAAACACATCACGCCATCGGAAACGTGTAATGAAGGTAGAAGCTATGTGCTTAAGAAAGTTTGTATATTTAGCTTTGTATGGATACATCTTGTAATACCATATTTAGTGAAGTCAAAGTGTTATATGTTTTACTAAATATATATGTTTCATGAGAGAACAAAACACATTAACGTGAGATATCATTACATAAAAGTTGTTATTACTAAAAGAATTGTTAAGGTGTGCAAGATCAATACTTATGAAAATCATGTTGGTATAATGATAAATCCAGTTTTGACGTCCAAGTTTGAACTCTCCTCAAACTTGGTTGGCATTAAATAAATATTTTCCCTTAGAAGCTACTATACATGTCCTATTTTGGGAGTTGAAATTGATGTTTCTGCTTAAAGGAGAGAACTTTTCTCAAGACGAAGATTGTTGTTTAGTCATACAAATTCATATGTAGGTTTTCCTTGTTTTCTTCTTTCTCCTTTATGTAAAGCACGTTTCCATATATTTGTAAGTCAGTCATTCACAAGCAACCTTGGTGTCAAAGCTGCTAAGACAGATAGCGAATACCAAAAAATCCGATATAGGATATTGATAATCCATGGTATAGTAATCAATATAAACTTTCCCAAGCTGGAGAATAATGTTTTCATGTTCCTTCACTCCAACTTCATTATCCAAACAAGCAACCAGTTGAAAGTTCTTAACTGAAGCTAACCTCACCCGTTCATTAAATTTTAAACACCATAACTTCTGTTTTGGGTGTCACCTAGGCGCCTTGTTCTTCAACACTAGCTTCACATCGTTTTGACTATCTAATGACTGCGATTGGGAATTATCGTTTAATTTGAAAAAGAGTGGTGATGACAAAAAATTTACAATGATTGTATTTGTATTTATCTCACATTGGATTTGTCTAGGACACCTACATCGTAGAACTCTGCGTTTTTGTCAGTATTTGGCTTTTTTAGTGATTAAATCAAAGTTCTTGTGAAAATTGATAACAAGGCACTATATTAGGCAATTATAAGGCCTATTTGGTATGAAAGAATAATATCATGGAGAAACCGTACGAAAAAAAGGAAATGCAATAGTTCATTATTGCATTTTGTTATCATGTGGGCTTGAAGGAATGAAATGAGTCATTCAAACATGTTGTTTGGTATACATAATTTATAAACTTAAATGGATTTAAGTTTATAAGTGCAAAAAAAATGTTATTTTATAGAAATAAAGTGTAATCAATAAATATATACCGCCACAGAAATTAAATATAAACATATATCATGTCGATTGAAATATGTCGCTTATGTATTTCAATAGTCAAGAAAGATTATTTAGCGCTTAAAAAATTGTCTAGAAAAGCTCTTAGATAAAGTTTATTTTTTTTTTTATATATATATAAAAAGTAAAAATAATGGTATGTTAAATGTTAACAGAAAAGCATGTACAATCATAGTTTGAAAAAAATAATCGCTCTGATGCTGTTTTTTTTTTTTTTCAAGTTAAGTGTTACTATACCTGATACACAAAGAATTTACTTGATAAGATATACTGCAAACTGGATAACTGACAGAAGGGACTTTGGGTAATACCCGTTTACTCCTTACCATAGATAAATGACATTTTGTTGCAACATTTGCATTTAGAGGGTCTATATCATAAACTCTGAATTTGGTCCCAAGAAAGTTTGTTCTGTCATAAAAACAAAAATACAACTCTTAATTCAAGAATACATATAATATTATATATTCATTCATAGAGAACTAACTTGCCTCAATATTCCTATGCAACTGCTGCTCCCTTTTAACATATCCTTATACTCTTGATAAATGAAATAATCTGTGCAAGTAGCACGTTAACCCTCTTTGCAGCAAGAAGGAATTTCCCATCATAATATGGAGCTACCAAACACTCAAATAAACACTCGGATCAGATGCTTTTACTTTTACCTCACAAAATAACTCATTCTTCTGAATTGTAAATCATCACATTTATCATATGGAGGCAGAAGTAAAATATTTGATTAGCCCTATCCTTCAGTATAAAGCATTCTAATGGAGAGCCCACTGAACCAGGCTGCAAACATACACAAATTTCTGACACTGTAAAATCAATTACAAATGAACATAAATTCATCTTCTACTAGCTATGAGTTCATCCTGTAGTATTAAGTATTAAAAAATAAAAGCAGTTATTAACTAAAAATTGATAATTAGTTGAAATTAAATGGAAGATATAGATTCTTTATAACCTGCTTAATGCGATGGGGAAAGTTAGCTTGCCGGAAAGTTGTGGACATTTTACTATTTCCTTCATATTTTCTCCAACTCCGACAAACACCCGCACAAGAAACCACATCCTTTTGAGAAGGCCAATTGGATTCCGCCTCCTCGATCCTCATCAATACGTCCGTTAACAAATCCGGCGGCATCTTAGCCCAACAACTCTGTTTCGAATCATCAATAGTTTCCAATTTCATGGATCTACTGTAATCAACCTCAACCTGAAGCATAGACATTAATAGTTTCCATCAGTACACCATTTCCAAAACCACAAACAAAATCACATTTTGATCATTAATTATTCATCATTGAGTATACGCAAACATCACCATCTATATCAACTTTCAGAAGAGTAAACAACTACAGGTGCACCAAAATCTATCGAAACCCTATAAGTCACAAATGTAGAAAGTACCTACATGAGAGATGAGATGTTATCAATTTAGACAGAATTTGGCATAACATAGGGATAACGTTCTACTGCAATTGATTAATAGAAGGTAAAAGGATGTAAAATTAGGGTTTTGATGGAGGAGATGACTTAGTTATGTTTTAGATCCGATCACTTGGTTAAAGTTGAGCAAAAAAAAGAAGGTTAATGCTTTAAGATTTTAGTTTAGCTTTAGCTACAGAAAATCAGTCAATAACTTCCGAAAATCAGTTTATCACTTTTTTTTGGTTATTTATTTCCTAACCAATATATTGAAGCTTCATAAGAAAATTTTACATAGACGTAGTGGGTAAACGAACAACAAGCTGTGCCGCAACCTTTTTTTGGATGGCAAAACTAATTCTTTTAAAAAACAACATCTATAGATCTAAGAGTCATAACATTACTATGCATGACCTATTGGACACTATTGAGTAGCTCTACATCTTCTGGCGCAAGGAAACCAAAAGTATCAAATGCAAAAGGTATAAACATGTTTTGATTTTCCATGCACGCTTTCTCATGTTTTGCCACTTTACTTGATGTAACTTTTAAAACAGCTTGCTCTACAGTGAAAACTCCACTCCCCAAGCCCACAAGAGGGGAAACCCCTGTTAGATCCACACATGCATGTTTTCCTCGAGCCCATCCAAATACTAAAACCTTAGCTGGTCTAAGTGTTGATCTTCCTTCCAATGGGTCAGTCAGAAAGTTCACAGGTGCCTCTTTTTTGGCAGAAACCCCAACGCACCTAAATATGTCGAAAAGAACATCCCTAACCAGATCTTGTTGGTACTTGAAGCCCGTGAGCTCTTTACAATGAACTTCATGCTCCCTGAAGGAGTCCAAGCATGCCTTGCGACAAACAGGGTAGGTCTCGTCAGCCGGAAATAAAAGGATCATAAGGTGATACTTGAGGATGACATGATACTCCGCTGGCAACATATGCTGCCCAAGACCGTAAATAGGAACAATCATAAGAAAATCCAGAGCATGTAGAGCCCTTAGACACTCAAAAATTGTTTTCTGTCTAATCGTCATGTCAAAGTGAACTTCCATGTCTTGGACAATTTTACTAAAAAGTGAGCTCGCCAATGAATTTTAGGCTTTTGGAGGGGCGATGTCTTTATTAGTGAAACCGCTGAAGTCAAAGCCTGAAATCGTATCACAAAGATAAACCAAAGAACAAACATAATCTGAATCCATACCATATACGCCGATATTTCGTAAGATGTGGTCTTGTAACACCCACGATTGAGCTCGTGAGGCCACAAAAGCATAGGATGAAGCCTCTACTGCTGAGTACTACCCCAAACCACTAAACCTAAATGGTAATGAAGCCAATTGCCATTGGAGGTCCCCAAAGAACGGATCCTCGCAAACCACAATGTCTTCAATCGACCCACGTAACCCTTTATCAAAACATAAAGCATCATCTTTCATGTGAACGGGTTGACATGTTCTCAAGCCAAAGAAAATTTTGGTGATGCCCATGCAAGATCGGAGCAAAAGGAGCTCAATCTGGGGGTCATGTAACTGTGGTAGAAGGCGCATCAAATCAACATCCTTGGCAGCCCTCTTCATGGCTAATCCGCTAATAAAACTCACATCTCTACTAGCAGATCCACCAAGAAGCTTCACCCCCACTGACGGTCGCCTAATGTCAGCAGGGAATAAACCTGAATGAAGCTTCCTACAATCACATGAATGCCAAAATAGCTCAATTTTCTTGATATTCAGCTCAAGCCCCAATCCTGGGCCTGCTAACCTAATGATGTCCAATACTTTGGCCACCTCCTTTGAGTCTCCAATGACTGTCCCATCATCAAGGTACCAAGCATGAAGAAGAAGCTTATAATTGTCTCTAATTTGATGTATAAGTGGGTGCAGTACCAGAGCAAAAAGAAGTGGTACCAAATGGTCGCCTTGCTGGACCCCAGTAGTGGACCAAATATGCTTATCTCCCCAAAGACAACCTTGCTACATGGCTATATAAGAATTCAACCCATAGGGAAATGGAAGGGCATCTCATCCTTACCTCATGAAGTAAGGCAGATCTATCGACTAAATTTAAGGCATTTGGGAAATCCACAACAAGCATTGCAAGAGATCCATCATCATGACGGGCACTCAATACCTTATTGACACTATGATGTACAACTTCAGCACCACCCGACACACCTACTTCAAATTGAAATTCATTAAGGTATTGTCCCATTTCTTTACCAACTCCTTTCATAGCAACCTCTGAGGCCAAACACCTCCACATAGTGCCCACAACAATAGGATGGATTCTAATGTCAGGTTTTAGGAACAGAGTAAGAGGTGCAGATGCTACAAATTTTGCCAGACATGACAGGCATCTTCCCCTAGCCACATGTTAACCATTGTGGTGATGACATGTAAGAGATCTGTGGCTATAGCAGACCCCTCTCCGCGTAGAGCATCCAAAATGTGTTGAGCTCTCAAGTCGTCTCTCCTACACAAAGTTCCTTTAGGAAATGATTTAATACAACCAAAGACATTGTTAATATCTACTATAAGGGGCGACTCAGAATAAATGGTGCTCGGCATGGATGGGGGTGACTTGTATGGGTGCTTAGCCTCTAAAGCTTTCATAGTGCCACTGTCATGTGAAGCAACATCCAAGGAGCATAACACTTTCACTGCTGCTATAAAACGCCCATCAACAACCTTACAGATACATTATTTGACATTAGTGTTGCCCTTTGTTCTGCCATCCTGAAAGTGATCAGTACTTTGGCCCGATGAGCCAAGACCTGCATTGTCGAACATATTTTCAATTAATGTGACAATACCGTCATCTTCCCCCATGTAGCTACAAAATTCAATATATAACAATTTTGTGACGATTTCCTGTTCCCAGACCTACGTTCTTGTCTGTTCTTAGGCCTGAACACCTGCAAAGTACATCGAGGGAGCAGCAAAAGCCTAACCCATGATTCAACAGAATCGGGGTGAGCGACCACTTTGAATCGGTAAACACGAGTTAAATAATAGTAATGTGATATAATAATAAGACAACATTGTAAGAATGGTCCCTCTAGTATCTCAAAACAAGTAAGTTTGGTCCAAAAAAGTTTGGACTCGCAAGTGTGGTCCAAAAGTATGATTTTATTGTGAGTTTGGTCCAAAAGTTTTAAAACTTTTTAAAATAATGAATTTGGCCTTGGTATTTCCCCTTTTCAATTTTTTATTACATAAATAAAAAAAGGAAAAGAAAAAAGAAAATACCTCTCTCTCTCTCTCTCTCTCTCTCTCTCTCTCTCTCTCTCTCTCTCCTGTTCTAAGCCACCCACCTGATTATAGCCACAATTGGTCTAATTTCTTTATCCAGATTTTTTTTTGTTTTCATGCTCCGCTGCAAACATACACTCACACACACAATCAGAGACAAACACACACAAACCTTGGTCCATATGCTCTAACTTGAACTCAACGTCTCAACATATTTCAACTTCATCTTCTCCAACAAGTAAACCTCCATTCATTGACCTTCATATTCATCTCTTCTTCTCTCCTCCTAATGCGTTCACAATTTGTCTCATTGTCGTTTGCAGTTTTGCATCTAGATGTGTGCAAAATAGTCCAAGCATAGCACCATTTCGACTTCCTCATAATCAATTTCGCCACCCTTAGCGATTACATTTTCATCCATGGCGGAAAACAAGTTTTGCAATTTTCCATCAATTGGGAGACCCAATTGACTAAAGGGATTGTTCCTTCTGTTATCCATCGTTTTCCTATTATTATTTAAGGAATCAAGGTTTCAAAATTGAAAACTTTGTTTGTGTGGAGGTGTGATAGGTTTTTATGACTTCCGACGCTAGGTATCCGACGGTTCACTCTCATCTTCTTGTACTTCACATCCGGCGGACCACCACCACCCACTTCGTCAACAAGTTTCTGACAAGATGGTGGCTTCAGATCAAAAAGGGTGGGTGATTCAGACGATGGAGGGGGGGGGGGCGAATTGAGGTCTCATTAACGATGGGTTGTGTGGTGGGCGAAAACGTGGCGATGATGATGGACTATAGCATAGTGGCGGTGGCTCTCAGGCCGTTGTTCTCCGGCGATGCAAGACAGACATAGAGAAAACGATTGAAGCGTTTATATAAATTCTTACACCTCATGATAGTTAATGCCTCCAATTTTGCATATGTAGAAATTGAAATATTGAGGCGTAAAATCGATGTATAACAGTGGATTTGATGTATAACAGTGGATTTTGGGCTAGAAAGTATGTCCCTCTTGTTCGTGATGTAAAGAGAGAAAGATATATATATATATATATATATATATATATATATATATATATATATATATATTTTCTTTTTTTGATTTATGTAATAACAAATTAAAAAAAAAAAAGAAAGAAAATACCAAGGACAAATTCGGCATTTTAAAAAGTTATAAAATTTTTGGACCAAACTCGCAATAATTTCCAACTTTTGGACCACCCTTGCGAGTCCAAACTTGTTTGGACCAAACTTGCTAGTTTTAAAATACTACTGAGATCATTCTTGCAATTTTGTCTAATAATAATAAAGGTGGCAGTATGTGTACCTTTCACATAAAATGTCACAACATACATACTCACCCTCTCTTATAAAGTGTCGAAACATACATACTCACCCACTAAGGTAGGTGTAAAATGAACAAATGCATACTCATCCACTAAGATAGGTGTAAAACAAACAAATGGGGCCAAACAATAGCAAAAAATTAACTCTGTTTGATAGACATATTTTCAGATCCAAACAATTTTTTTTTAGTTAAATGGGTTGAAAAGACTGTTTGAATGCAAAAAAAAAATGGTTTTTTTTTCTAGAAATCCTCAAAACCATATCTTTCTGGCTAAATGTTATTTTTCATCGTTCAACATAGTCATTTTTTCTGATATACAATCAAACACCATGATTTATTTCACAGTCAGTAAACTTTTCCAGACAACACTTTCCCGGACAACACTTTCCTAGACAGGGCTATAACGCCCGCAGATCCGAGCTAGTCAATTTAGAAATAATAGTGGTCGAAAACGACTTTTCGACAAAAGATTATTTAGAAAAAATAATCTTAACAAAGTTTTAGAATATGTCTTAAGGGTTCCGTACATATAAAGAATGCCGAAATCCGAGTTATAACGAAGAAGTTATGGTCCGTCGAAGTTTTACGGCAAAACCGACACGATACCGGGAGACATAAATATTGAATTTACGATGGAGGAATTTTTAGCCTTAGAAATATAAACAAAAGTTGTAGTAAACATTAAACCGAGGACATACAAAAAAAGAACGCCCAAATCTGACTTCGTATGAGGAAGTTATGAATTTCTAAGATTTGGCATAATAGTGCACGACCCGAAACCCGAAACTTCAAAGTTTGATTTTCGGTTATTCATCAAGATCTGGTGATGTTGAGAAAGGTATCAATCAAAGGGTTTGTAGGTTTGTGAATCGTCGATGTTGAGGGGTTTCTTTGGTCGAAGATATATGTGGCGTTTTTGGAACAAAGAAATCAGGGAAGGCTGGCGGTGCAGTGGTCACTAGAGTACCTGGAACGGAGAAGGAATCAGGTTGTTGACGAAAGTTGAAATCCAGTGCATCGAGTGGTTACCATCGACATCCCCTTCTTCTCCAATCCTACCAACCACCACTCTTCTTCTATTCACTCTTCCTTCTCCAATCGCAAACCATGCTTCCTCTATTCACCATTCCTTTTCTGATGACTTCATCTACCACCACCACACATTCATTCTTCCTCCTCATTCCCATCCCCTATTGGAAACATGCATAACCCCTCCCCTTCGATGAAAGAAGAAAAGATATTAATAAAATTACCAGGAGATGGAGTTGTTCTTGACCTCACTGAAAGCAAAACATTATTTATATTTTAAGGTTGTGAGGCATTCCTGATGGTGGGGTTGGGAAAAGAGCCATGGTTATATATATATATATATATATATATATATATATATATATATATATATATATATAAAAGAATTAATTTATTAAGAAACAAAATGGTAAAAGACAAACATTCTTTATATATACGGGGTATGAATTAAAGCAACAAAAATAAATTTTAGAGAACATTCGAACTAAAAGAAGATGTAAAATCCAATGTTTTAAAACCCGGGTTTTTAGTTGACCCGGTGTGATGACCGGTTCACGGGTCAACCGGTTGAACCGCCGGGTCAACCCGGTTTATAGTCTTTTTCTATTTCTATATATTTTTACTTTCATGCATAATGTATAAACATATAAAACCAATAATTTGATGTCCACAAAGTTTAAACATTGAAAAACATTGAAGAAACCGCAAACGGTTCGTTGTTTTGGCATTCGCTACTTGTATCAAACTATCAAAACTCTATTGAAACGGGTCAAACCGGTTTAACCGGTTCAACATAAACGATCGAACCGCGGTTTAAGGGAAACCCGGCCGGTTCGATCCGGTTCGTATTTTTACAAAAAACCGGTCTCAATCGACCCGCCTTCTGCCCCGGGTCACGGTCCAACCGGTTGAACCGGCCGGGTCGACCCGGGTTTTAAAACATTGGTAAAATCCAAACACATATTACCCATATATATATATATATATATATATATATATATATATATATATATATATATATATATATATATATATATATATATATATTAATTTATTAAGAAACAAAATGGTAAAAGACAAACATTCTTTATATATAATGGGGTATGAATTAAAGCAACAAAAATAAATTTTAGAGAACATTCGAACTAAAAAAATGTAAAATCCAAACACATATTACCCAAACCATATGGACCAACTCAAAAGATAGTGGATTTTTAAAACCAATCTATTGGGCTTTTTGCTAGCAAAGTAACCGGCCTTCTTTCCAAATATTTGGCATGAATGATTTTTTTTTTATTATTATTTTTTTTATTTATTTCTTTTGACAAATTGTGGAAATGTAAATACGGAAAACATTAAATTTATTGTAATCTTGTTCACAATTGAAAAAATTGTTAAAGACAATATTTTGTTTTTTTTGTTTTTTGTTTTTTTTTTATAAATGACCCATTTGTTTTCACAATAACAACTTTTCCAAAAATAAATTTTTTTTTAACACAAATTAAAATTGGAAGGTGAAACCGAAAAAAATGGATTTTTTTTTTGTTTTTTTTTTTTAAATTTAAACAACTCAATTAATTTCTAGACTTTACAAGAAATCTCCATCAATTTTGTAATCTCCTCTGCACATCATCAATTTTAATAATATCTATCTAGACGAGTGCCTTGTGGTTTCCCATGCAACTGTTATGCACAGGTCAGGTAACATGTGACATGTCAAAAGAATACCTTTGTATGAATAACAAAAAACCCAATTTCAAATAATTAATGCAAGTCATTCACAAGCAACCTGAGTGTCAAAGCTCACAAGCAACCAGGATCTTAAAACTGCTAAGACATATAGCGAACGCCTGAAATGTGGATAGAGGATATCGATAACCCATGGTGAAAAGTCCTAATCCTCCATTAACTGTGTCAAACCGAAGAATAATGTTTTCATGTTCCTTCACTCCAACTTCATAATCCAAACAAGCAACCAACTCAAATTCCTTAATTTAACCAATCGTGACGCGCCAAAAAAAATTTAAACACCAACACAACAATTTTGATTGCCACCTAGTAGGCGTCTGGTTCTTTAACACTAGCTTCGATCGTATCCTTTAATTTGAAAAAAGAATTTGCAGGGATTGTGTATTTATCTCACACCGCATATGTCTAGGACCCCTGTATCTTGGGTCTTCATTTGATCCATTAGGGCATGTAGAAGTTCCGACGGAAAATATTCTCGCAAAGTCGACCTGATATCCACCGTTCATCCTTCGTGCATGTAAAATTCCGCCTAAAATGAAGCAGCGTCCCGGAAACCCTTTGTAAATCTTCTCAAGTTAGGTCAATAAGCCCCATCGTGTAACCTCGACATTTCCTATAAAAATACTGCTTCAGGTAATCTCTGTAAGCATTGTTATAGAGCAAATTCAAGCCTTCATAGTTCCCAGTATGGTTATCATGACCGTTGAAATTAAACACCAGGTGTTTTTGTCGTACCTTTATCTAGTGGCTCGCTTATTATGTTGATGACGTCCAAAGAACTTAATCCTTTTAATGCATTCCATGTTTTGATCGAGTGTTCTATTTATATGAATTGTAAATGTAAATTTTTAACAATCTGTGAAACACAAACGTTGGAGGATATGGTTACCACACTTCTTTCGTCCTCCATCACTTTAAAGTCATCAGAATATACTGTTTTCCTTTTTCTTTGCTTTTTGATTTGTCCCTTCCCATTGGTTGGGAAGGTGGTGTAACATGAACGATTTCATCATCGTTGAGGTCGATTCCAATACGGATGTCCAATGTAGTGTATTCCGATTCAAATGTTCTCAAGCATTTTAAACCACTATCGATATGTTCGTCATATGTTTTTGTTAGATTAAAGTGTCTAAGCCAATTTACGCCCAATGTACGCCATCCTTGACCAATACGCACTACGGACAAGCTGGGTACACCCAATGTATTCCTTAGCAACCCATTCTCCTTATTAAGTGCTTAAATGGTTAAGCCACTAACTCAAATTCTCATATCTGATCCAAATCAAGGTCTTAACACGTAAAGTTGGCAAGTTTACTCCTTTTCATACCTTAAGGGGACCAAAAACTTGTTTTTATCCAACCTAAGAACACCAACTTTAGCATGCTTCAACAAAAACCCTTAAGATGACATTTTTATGACTTAATAACCTCAACAAAGGCCAAATATGGGGCTCAAAGGTTCTGGAGTAACTTCTACTCACAAGACCCACAACCTTGGGACCAAAACATGATAAAGTACCACCCAAAACTAGATCTATACAAATAAGATACATATATTAAGACTTTATACCTTCAGAAGATAGATCAAGATGCACAAAGTCAGAATCCTAAAGCTTCAAGCAATCTAACACTCCTTGAAGAAGCTCTTTTTTCTTGAAAAAGCACCAAAACACAAGAAATCACCCCAAGAAATCAAGAACTACTCAAATGTGGCCTAGGGTTTCGTATCTAGGGTTTAATGAGGTGGAGGCTAAAGGTAGGAAGGTTTGGAGTTGAGTTAAGGACATTAAATAGGGTCGAAGATCCTAATTTAGGGTTTGGATCTGATTGGAGTACGCCCTGCATACTTCTAGTATGCTCAACGTACTCAAGAGGGAGTCCACAATCCTCCTGCCTAGTACTCCCCACGTACTCCATGTACTCCCCGCGTACTAGGCTTAGCCCTAAACCACCAAGATTCTAAAGATCACAACTTCTTCATTCGAAGTTCATTTTCGATGATCCTTAGATTCGAGGGAAAGGTAACGAGAAGCTCTACACTTTTACTAACTCTCTATTGCCTTAAAACTTCCTGAACTTAAACCCAAAATTCATAAAAGGCCCAAACTGTCACTTTACCGAAATTCCCTTGGGCTCCAAAACACAAACCGAACTCCCGGGCCATCCAATATACATTTTCCACACCCAAAGGGGTATAAGACTCTCATACCCAAGGGCCCTAAGACTTATGATAACCGATCTTCGGGTCATGACCCCAAATTAGGAAACGATTCAAAAAAGGGTGTTACAGCTTACCCACTGTGATTTCAGGTAGTCTCCAGGGTTGTTGATAACCTATATTTGTTTTGTATGTGGTATTTTGGGGAACTTACTAAGCTTCATGCTTATAGTTGTTGTTTAAGTGTGTTTCAGATACTTCTGAGGATCACAGGAAAGGGAATGCTTGATTTTACACATTCGACTGTAGTATATGATGTTTGATATATTTGGAACACTCTGATTTTTTTATGATGATTATATCTGACACTGTGATTTTATTGGAATGGTTTCTATGAACAATGTTTTTACCTGAAATTAAAAATGAAAAATTTTGGTTTGAAATTCGATATGTTACATCTTCTCTCTTCAAGATGTACCAAATACACACCAAAACACACAAAATGTTCAAAACTCTCTAAAAAGGGATTACGGTTACATGGGAACTGCTTAGGGACGAAGGAGGCTGATGATAGAAGAGGCATTGGGGTTATAAAGTACTTAAATAGGGTCCAAACCCTAAAATTTAGTGTTTGCCACTGGCTCGAGTACACCTAACGTACTAGGGGGAAAACCCCGTGTCCTAGATTCATCAATGTGACAACCGTCAAATTCTGGTCAATTCAAAGTCAAAAAAAAAAAGTCAACAAGTCAAACCTCTCAGCTCAACTAACCCTTGTGTACTTGGACTTACGTTCAGTATTTACTAAACAACCCACTACTCTAATAAGAAAACATGAATCGAAAAGTACGTACAACTAGATCTCTTTAACCTAAAAACTGTAGTACGTGGCGAGCCAAACTGATAAAACAATGATGCATACTCATCGGGAATGTATGATATGCGTTTTTCCTGGTGAGTATTCATATAAAATATTTATTTCCTTAATTAAAACAACAAAAGATATATTTTCATTTATATTTCCAAAAATGCGAAACTCTTCTGCAATTTCATCATTTTATGACCCCATTTGCGAAGTTGAGTATTTATTTCCAAAAATGCGAAACTCCAGGGACAATATTTGAAATCTTCTGTTTTCTTCCCCAATTCGCATTCTACTGTGAAATACTTCGCATCCCTTCGCATTAATCACTTTCGCATCTTCATTCTTACACCCTTCGCATCCCTTCGCATTAATCACTTTCGCATCTTCATTCTTACACCCTTCGCATCCCTTCGCATTAATCACTTTCGCATCTTCATTCTTACACCCTTCGCATCCCTTCGCATTTTAACCTAATCAATCAAATGCGATTCACAAAATTTTCATTCCAGATGCGAACACAGTTTAGCTCTTGAACTCTAAACTTGCGAAATCAAAAATTCATACGTTGAACCCATATGCGAATATTAACCCAATTGACTTCAAATTGATTCATAGATGCGAACACTCGATTGTTTTACTTTCGCAAAAATGAGCATCAACAACTCCACAATCGAGTTTTTAAATTCTTACAAACAACAATTTCATAGTCCTTGACTTCGCGTTTTTCTTCACGAATCATCCCTCAATCATCAATCCCATTGCGAATCAAAACTCATATGTTCTTGCTTTATCGATTCATCGACTACACTCATACAAATGCGAACAATACTTAATTTCAAAATCGATTGAAACTTATAGCAAAGCTAAATCCAACTTCGCATTCAAGCAGTGTTATTGATCCGCAGTCACAAGCAACCGCCCCACACCCACTCTCTGACCAGCCATGCCTCCCCACCTTACCTAGGTCACATCAACGTCTTTTCCCACTCAATTAACCCTCTTCCCGAGTTTTGAGGACTGATTATTCATCCTCTCTCCTCATTTCTCTCATTTTGCTCTCATTTCACAAGAAGATCAAACTCTTTCCTCTCTCACTTTCTCTCTCTAGAAATTCGAGATTCAAGGGCTGATCTTGAGTTTTTCCTCCACATTTGGTAAGCATAATCCATTCTCTTTATGATTATCTCATTTATTTCCACTCAAATCATGGATATCTTAGACAAACTCTCTCATATTTGTGTTAGAGCTTCGAATCTTCAAGTGATTCTTCAAGTGTTCTTGGGTTGAACACTTTCCTTCTTCAACACGTATCTACTGAAATCACTCAAGGTGAGTTCATACCCCTACATTTTTATGTTTTCTCAAGTTTTCAGGGGGGGAATACAAGTTAAAACACTAAGAACATATCTAAATTTTTCTAACAGCCTTCATCAGAAAAGTTCAACTCCATCCACGGACTGTTTTGGGCATCTTAAACATTTTTGTTTTCAAAACTGTACAAGGTGCAAATAGTTCAAGTTTTTAGCTTTAAAATGGCTACTTGCACATCTCCATACGATTTTTCTACAATTTATGGTGATTTTTACAAAACTGCCTATCATTTCAAACAACAATCCGGACCAGTCTGTGATTATGGACTTTTTCAACCAAGTTAGAGGTCATTATAAATTGTGATAAAAATTTTGAGCAAACTAGACACATTTTGTGAACTCTCAGAATTTACGGATCTAGTTTTCGACTTCGTATGATTTTTCTATGATTTTTCCAAAACAGGGCAGAATTGCTAAATTTTGCCACCAGCATGTAAATATCATAACACTTTGTATTATGTTGAGCAAAGTGTATAATCATAAGCTTTAATGTTTGAATGTGATTCCTAGTTAGTTTATCATTATGAACTGAAACTAAGACATTCATATTAGACATTATCCATTCATTTTGGAACACGTATTATTTAACTATAAAAAGTATAGTTTGAATAAATTCACAACACTAATTACATTTCCATAAAAGGATTCATACATATTACATACATTTTAGATAAACTATAATAGGTATAGTTTATGATACATCACTCAACACACTCTATACAAAAAGGGGTACAAATACAAAGTACCGGGGGGTACAAATGCAAAGTACCGGGTCTCTATACAAAAAGGGGTACAAATACAAAGTACCGGGGGGGTACAAATACAAAGTACCGGGTCTCTATACAAAAAGGGGTACAAATACAAAGTACCGGGGGGGTACAAATACAAAGTACCGGGTCTCTATACAAAAAGGGGTACAAATACAAAGTACCGGGGGGGTACAAATACAAAGTACCGGGTCTCTATACAAAGTTATTATGTTATTAAAACTATATTGCATCTAGAACTGTTAGACTTCAACTATAATCGCTGAGCGTACATGTTTGAGTCCTATAGGAATTTTGTCTCGATTGGCCTAGAATTAGTGATGCCTGCCTCATCTCCTGTTCCTTGTTTGGTTGTGGACCTAGGGCAGACCCACTATATTCAACGTTTTATCTAATTTAAATCTTATATAACTTATATACGCTGGACGATTATAGAGGAACTCTACAGGTCATTCTAAGGTTCATTAATGCATCATGTAGGATTATTTCTATTCATACTTAACTAAGAAAATATTGGATTTTCTGGAAATTAAACCCTATCGATTTTACAAGGAAAAACGGTTTCTACTTTAAACAAAACTCTTATGAACTCACCAACCTTTGTGTTGACACTTTTAAAACTACTTGTATTCTCAGGAAATCAGTGAAACAGGAAAACTTCATCGTTTTGAGGATGGGACGCTAAGCCGTCAACAATTTATTTTGTCATCATAATGTAATTGCTTTTGAAACATGTAAACATATACTATGGTGTAACTTTTGCAATTATATTTATGGTGGTTGTTTTTACTTTGAGCACTATTATACACGTTGTTGTGATACTGTACATGAAGTCCTCCACCCTCAGACGTTTCCGCCATCCTTGGTTTGGGGGTGTGACAGATTGGT
Organism: Lactuca saligna; assembly: GCF_052625555.1. Classification (NCBI taxonomy): domain Eukaryota; kingdom Viridiplantae; phylum Streptophyta; class Magnoliopsida; order Asterales; family Asteraceae; genus Lactuca; species Lactuca saligna. Next base: position 87,878,564 of record NC_136424.1, on the reverse strand, counting down.
ATCAGAGCATTGTTTATAGTGAACTAAGTATATCAAACCACATAAGATATACAAACTATAAATACATTGGGACTAAGGTCTCTGATTTTAAGATTTCAAAACCACTACACCTTTAAGAATAAATAACTTTTGTTGAAAGTATACATGCATGCATACATACTAAGGTCAGCATCATTTTAGGACAAAACAAAAGTAATGATTGTTGGATATCACAGGTAAGCCTGGGGATGTATGGTCAGTCTTGGGAGTGGCATAGCCTGATCAACTATGCTGGTCCGAGGAGTGATTAGCATATGCCCAAGAATGGTTGTGATGTGGCAACAAGTCTAAAAACTTACCAACACTACCACAATGAAATACCATAGGGGTATTTTGGCATTATTAAAAATTACATCTGCGAGAACTAAATAGATCTTTATCAATAGGTCAATAGTTGCTTAGTAGATACATTAAAATTCTATGTATCCAGGACGTCATAGACTTAGAATCTGTGGATCTTTGCTCTACTTCCTGTTCTCGTTGGATTGGGGATTTAGAGTTAGGGTCGCTTATTCGAAGGTCTATCCTGTCCCGAATACATATAATTAGTATGCACTAAACAATTTGTTGAAGTACCTGATAAAGATCATCGTATAATTAGCTAATTAGTACGTTTGCTTAATTATTTCTTATATCCCCATTTCTCGCGAAGATATCATGGCTGGATTTCCATCCACACGACGACCCATACTACCCTAACCACGATAATACCAAATGGCTCGGAGAGGAGCCAGAGAATGATTACCCAACCCCTGTAGATGGTCACCAAGCTGAAGGCTATGCTGATGGTTCTGACTCCGACCCTGAAGTGGAGAACTTAACCCCGATGACTCTTGTTCTGAATCCCAACCCTCGACCGGCTTTCAAGGCCCGACGCCTCCTTGGGTAGAGTGCTTGGAAACCGGGAGCAAAGGACAAGACCAACATATGTCGTTTAATAGAGAACGAAGCTTCTACAACATAAACGAAGGAAACTCAGCAGATAAAATTTTTCCAATCCTAGTCTATAGAGTTGCCCGAAACGAGATTCAAGAACGATGCCACCAAGGAAAAGACCCAGACCTTCGGGCAGCACAGCGCCACCACCTCCGACGCCACCTCCCCAGTTTGATCCTGAAATGTTCCAAGCTGCAGTAACAGCAGCCGTGGTAGCTGCAATGTCACAAATTGGCACAAATAGCACTGGTGGTGCTGGATCTGGAGCCACAAACCCTAACCACGGGGATAGTGCAGGACGCACAAGGGAATGCACATACAAGGACTTCACAAATGGCAAACCCGATTCCTTCGATGGAAGTGGGGGTGTCCTCGCACTAATTCAATGGTTCGAAAGGACCGAAGCAATCTTTGAGATTTGTGCTTGCCCCGAAGCGAGCAAAGTCAAGTACGCGACATTCACCTTCATCGGAAGAGCTCTCACTTGGTGGAACGGCAAGGTTAAGTCGCTTACGCTTGCAGTGGCCAACTCGTTAAGTTGGGAGGACTTAAAGAAGATGATGTTGAAGGAATATTGCCCAAGAGGTGAAGTGCAAAAGCTGGAGCAAGAACTATGGAATCTCAGAATGGCAGGCTCCGATCTTACAACTTACACCAACCGATTTTGTGATCTAGCACTCCTTTGTCCCGCTATGGTCACCCCGGAAGACAAAAAGTTGGAGCGTTACCTCTGGGGATTGTCCCCCGAAATTCAAGATAGCGTGCTCGCCTCAAGACCAACTACCTTCGACAGCGCCAAGGAGTTAGCACAACAACTCATTGACCATCATGCCCACCATGACACTATGGCAACCACCCATACCCAAGCAAGAGGAGGGAACAACGAAAGAAAGTTTTGGGACAATAAGAAAGACCAATCAACCCAAGGCCTCGCTAAGAAGCAACAGATCCTTGCTGTTCATGCTGCCACAACCCTCACCACACCAACTCCCATGAAACCATACGCAGGAACACTTCCAAAATGCAACAAGTGTAACTTCCATCACACTGGGACTTGTCGAAAGTTGCATTGCAAAAACTGCGACAGAGAGGGGCACACTGCTCGTTTCTGTAAGGCACCAGCACGACCCATCAACCAGGTACCCGGCTCTGGAGCAAGCCCAACCTGTTACGAGTGTGGAGAAACGGGACACTTTATAAGGGAATGCCCAAGGACAAGAGATGCTGGTGGTGGCGGGAGGGTGTTTGCAATCACCGAAGGAGAAACCACTCCGGAACTGCCCGCAAATATCAGTACGTGTTTCTAACATCGACATTTAAATCCCGAATTTCTTTATATGATAAATCTAGCATCGATTAAAGCATGCATTGTAGTAATCATGTGACACCGGGCGGGTCATTCCTCACCATAATCAAATTCTTGTGCTACGAAAAGTCATCCCCATCTTTCCTCTAAATTCCTAGATCCCCATTCGAAGTGCAAATTTCGGGACGAAATTCCCTTTAACGGGGGGATGATGTGACAACCGTCAAATTCTGGTCAATTCAAAGTCAAAAAAAAAAAGTCAACAAGTCAAACCTCTCAGCTCAACTAACCCTTGTGTACTTGGACTTACGTTCAGTATTTACTAAACAACCCACTACTCTAATAAGAAAACATGAATCGAAAAGTACGTACAACTAGATCTCTTTAACCTAAAAACTGTAGTACGTGGCGAGCCAAACTGATAAAACAATGATGCATACTCATCGGGAATGTATGATATGCGTTTTTCCTGGTGAGTATTCATATAAAATATTTATTTCCTTAATTAAAACAACAAAAGATATATTTTCATTTATATTTCCAAAAATGCGAAACTCTTCTGCAATTTCATCATTTTATGACCCCATTTGCGAAGTTGAGTATTTATTTCCAAAAATGCGAAACTCCAGGGACAATATTTGAAATCTTCTGTTTTCTTCCCCAATTCGCATTCTACTGTGAAATACTTCGCATCCCTTCGCATTAATCACTTTCGCATCTTCATTCTTACACCCTTCGCATCCCTTCGCATTAATCACTTTCGCATCTTCATTCTTACACCCTTCGCATCCCTTCGCATTAATCACTTTCGCATCTTCATTCTTACACCCTTCGCATCCCTTCGCATTTTAACCTAATCAATCAAATGCGATTCACAAAATTTTCATTCCAGATGCGAACACAGTTTAGCTCTTGAACTCTAAACTTGCGAAATCAAAAATTCATACGTTGAACCCATATGCGAATATTAACCCAATTGACTTCAAATTGATTCATAGATGCGAACACTCGATTGTTTTACTTTCGCAAAAATGAGCATCAACAACTCCACAATCGAGTTTTTAAATTCTTACAAACAACAATTTCATAGTCCTTGACTTCGCGTTTTTCTTCACGAATCATCCCTCAATCATCAATCCCATTGCGAATCAAAACTCATATGTTCTTGCTTTATCGATTCATCGACTACACTCATACAAATGCGAACAATACTTAATTTCAAAATCGATTGAAACTTATAGCAAAGCTAAATCCAACTTCGCATTCAAGCAGTGTTATTGATCCGCAGTCACAAGCAACCGCCCCACACCCACTCTCTGACCAGCCATGCCTCCCCACCTTACCTAGGTCACATCAACGTCTTTTCCCACTCAATTAACCCTCTTCCCGAGTTTTGAGGACTGATTATTCATCCTCTCTCCTCATTTCTCTCATTTTGCTCTCATTTCACAAGAAGATCAAACTCTTTCCTCTCTCACTTTCTCTCTCTAGAAATTCGAGATTCAAGGGCTGATCTTGAGTTTTTCCTCCACATTTGGTAAGCATAATCCATTCTCTTTATGATTATCTCATTTATTTCCACTCAAATCATGGATATCTTAGACAAACTCTCTCATATTTGTGTTAGAGCTTCGAATCTTCAAGTGATTCTTCAAGTGTTCTTGGGTTGAACACTTTCCTTCTTCAACACGTATCTACTGAAATCACTCAAGGTGAGTTCATACCCCTACATTTTTATGTTTTCTCAAGTTTTCAGGGGGGGAATACAAGTTAAAACACTAAGAACATATCTAAATTTTTCTAACAGCCTTCATCAGAAAAGTTCAACTCCATCCACGGACTGTTTTGGGCATCTTAAACATTTTTGTTTTCAAAACTGTACAAGGTGCAAATAGTTCAAGTTTTTAGCTTTAAAATGGCTACTTGCACATCTCCATACGATTTTTCTACAATTTATGGTGATTTTTACAAAACTGCCTATCATTTCAAACAACAATCCGGACCAGTCTGTGATTATGGACTTTTTCAACCAAGTTAGAGGTCATTATAAATTGTGATAAAAATTTTGAGCAAACTAGACACATTTTGTGAACTCTCAGAATTTACGGATCTAGTTTTCGACTTCGTATGATTTTTCTATGATTTTTCCAAAACAGGGCAGAATTGCTAAATTTTGCCACCAGCATGTAAATATCATAACACTTTGTATTATGTTGAGCAAAGTGTATAATCATAAGCTTTAATGTTTGAATGTGATTCCTAGTTAGTTTATCATTATGAACTGAAACTAAGACATTCATATTAGACATTATCCATTCATTTTGGAACACGTATTATTTAACTATAAAAAGTATAGTTTGAATAAATTCACAACACTAATTACATTTCCATAAAAGGATTCATACATATTACATACATTTTAGATAAACTATAATAGGTATAGTTTATGATACATCACTCAACACACTCTATACAAAAAGGGGTACAAATACAAAGTACCGGGGGGTACAAATGCAAAGTACCGGGTCTCTATACAAAAAGGGGTACAAATACAAAGTACCGGGGGGGTACAAATACAAAGTACCGGGTCTCTATACAAAAAGGGGTACAAATACAAAGTACCGGGGGGGTACAAATACAAAGTACCGGGTCTCTATACAAAAAGGGGTACAAATACAAAGTACCGGGGGGGTACAAATACAAAGTACCGGGTCTCTATACAAAGTTATTATGTTATTAAAACTATATTGCATCTAGAACTGTTAGACTTCAACTATAATCGCTGAGCGTACATGTTTGAGTCCTATAGGAATTTTGTCTCGATTGGCCTAGAATTAGTGATGCCTGCCTCATCTCCTGTTCCTTGTTTGGTTGTGGACCTAGGGCAGACCCACTATATTCAACGTTTTATCTAATTTAAATCTTATATAACTTATATACGCTGGACGATTATAGAGGAACTCTACAGGTCATTCTAAGGTTCATTAATGCATCATGTAGGATTATTTCTATTCATACTTAACTAAGAAAATATTGGATTTTCTGGAAATTAAACCCTATCGATTTTACAAGGAAAAACGGTTTCTACTTTAAACAAAACTCTTATGAACTCACCAACCTTTGTGTTGACACTTTTAAAACTACTTGTATTCTCAGGAAATCAGTGAAACAGGAAAACTTCATCGTTTTGAGGATGGGACGCTAAGCCGTCAACAATTTATTTTGTCATCATAATGTAATTGCTTTTGAAACATGTAAACATATACTATGGTGTAACTTTTGCAATTATATTTATGGTGGTTGTTTTTACTTTGAGCACTATTATACACGTTGTTGTGATACTGTACATGAAGTCCTCCACCCTCAGACGTTTCCGCCATCCTTGGTTTGGGGGTGTGACAATCAAGGTTCGCCTAACATACCTTAATTACGCCTAGTGTAATAGGGCACCATGAAAAATAAATAAATACTTGGAATTTTTCAGAAATTTACCTGGAAACCTGAGATTACATGAGGGCAACCCAAAAAGAACTTTGCTTCTGATTCAAGTATATATCATTTTATTTATGAGCTCATACACCTTAATCCAACAGTTTTTAGCTAGTAACTTTGAGAAGATCATTTGGAAACATTTAATTTCATCTTTGTAAGCAACTTTAGTACTTTAATCTCCTTTCTAGACTTGTTGATTTTGTTCTAGTCACGTGTGGCGAGAACCCTAGGTTTTCTAATTCTATGTCTTCACTTGTCGTTTGTGGTTTAATCATATGAATTGATGTTTATGTTCACTTTCTATTTAGTGAATTTGGTTTTGTTTCAACAAAGAGTTTGATTTTAATTTTGATTCTTATTGGTCATCTGAATTAGGGTTAGAGCATTCAAGTTATCTAAATTGCAAAATCCATAATTGTTTTGTGAAATAGACTTAGTAACAAGCGCTAAATTGATTTTCGTTGAATTATTTTAGTTTAGACTGTATTCACACATTCTTATACTCCTGAGCTTGTGAGGAGCATTGGGTGTTGTTGGGAACATTCACATAAATCTTAATACAATCTTTCAATGTAACTCTAAGAGCTTGTCTAGATTAGGTTGGTGAGGTTAAGGTTAATCAAAGAACTTGTTTTGGTTAATTAATATGGTGAATGAAAAGTGTGAAAGCTTCTTAACATTTTCAAGTAGCAAATTTGATAGAATTCAATAAATGTCCTTTCTTAATTGAACCACATTAACAAGACAGTTGGAATCTTTACATTTCTGAATTCTTTTACACTGTGTTATTACTTTAGTTGTCTTTTTTTTTTTGATCTTACAAATAAACCTCTGTTTTGTGACTAAATTATACCTTGTGCAAAAAAAAAAAAAAAAAAAAAACATAAGTTTTTGTCTCGTGTCTCTGTGGATCGACCATGGTTCCTTGTATTACTTTTTAGTGTATATTAGCAGTGTATTTCAGAGTCGTTTTGTACCCCTTTATCTGTTGGGTTGACACCCTAACAATTGTTTTTGTTTTTTTAATAACAACCACATTCCTAATAGACAGTGTCATATTCTACACCCACTCTATTAAATTTTCACGATTGTTAAACACCTAACGAATGAAAAAGACGAAGTATAATATTTTCTTAGCCTTACGAACATACAACATCCAAAAAATATATTAAAGTTATCCAAAAAAACCTGGTCAGTATGAAAACTATCCAGTGTCTATATGGGGGTTTTAGGTGTGTACAGAATGGCGAAAATGTTTAGTATGATGAAAAAATTCTTGTCACACTTTAATAAATGATAAATTTACTGAATGATTTGTATTTCCATTCGATTCATTTTATTTATTAGATCAAATATTTATTACTTTTGAAAACAATTTGTCAATTATAAGCATAGGGGATGAAATTTCAAAAAATAAACACAAAAAGTCAAAATTTCGGCTATAGACATGGATTCCGCGGAGGGAAGCTCCGAGGGCTCTGCAGAATCAACTTACTCTCCGAGGAATCGATATGGCAAAAAAAAAATCTCAAGATCCATTTCGCGGAGCTATCTCCGAGGAATGAACTCATTCCACGGAGATAGCTCCGAGGAATGGATCTTCAATTTTTTTTTTTTCACTTCAATTCTTGGGGGTTTATACTCATTCTCCAACTAATTATTTTCAAGAAAAGATTATGATAGTACGAATTTTTTCTTGACAGTTTGGAATGAATGTGAGATGGAAAAAAACGATATTTTAATTGGAAATCTTTACATAAAAGAATCATTGGAGGTGATTTTTTTTTCCTGAAGATCCGTTCCTCGGAGCTACCTCCACGGAATGAGTTCATTCCTCGGAGGTAGTTCTGCGAAATGGATTTTGAGATTTTTTTTGGCCACATCAATTCATCAGAGAATAAGTTGATTCTGTGAAGTCCTTGGAGTTCACCTCTGTGAAATCCATGTCTATATTCGAAAATTTGATTTTTTGTATCTATTTTTTGAAAGTCGCCAAAAAAAGATCTATAAGTGTTAATTTCCCCTTTTTTTAATGCCATTCACATAAATGGTTTATGTTATAATAATAATAAGTTAGAATGTTATTGATATAAATGATATGTGATATAATTCTCATACACATTTATTAAATAATTTTATATAGATGGACAATTATTAACTAATTTTCATTATTAATAGAAAAAATATTAATAATATTCTGAATGTCGGTTAATTATTCGAAAGACTATATAAATTAAATAATAATAATAATAATAATAATAATAATAATAATAATAATAATAATAATAATAATAATAAGTTACAAAAAAACAACAATAACCAAACAAAAAATAAAAATAAAATCTAAACCTTTTTTTATACCTTTTTTTATATGCTTGATATTAAAATTAATTAAAGATAATTAGGGGTTTTGATTTATAGGATATTAAGTAATCTAACCACATATGTTTTGAAAAATACCTAATAACATTATGTATAGTAAAAATAACTACTTGGTCCTAAATGACAAATGAAAAAACGTTTTTTCTGAAAAAATGTATATTTTGGACTGATTCTGGATCAACATTTAGTATTCCAAACTGAAAGTTTGGATGTCGAAAAAAAAACTCAAAATTTTCAATAATTAGTTCGAAATCCAATGAACAATTCCAAAATTCCAATTTTTTTTTTTACTTAAATCTAACAAAAAGTTAAACAAAATGGTAATGTGAATTATGTATAATATTAGTGCATAGAAATAGATATTTTATTAAAAAATAGTAATATCAAACACTTCAAAACATGGTTGTCAAAATCGCGATCCTGGTCGTAGGATCGTACGATCCTAGATATTAAAAACGATTCGGATCGTAAACGGATCGTATTTGGGGTAGGATCGCAAGTAGGATCGTAAGATCGTAGGTATGATTGTAGGATTGAGATCCGATTCGATCCTACCCACAATTGATTATTATTATTATTATTATTATTATTATTATTATTATTATTATTTTGCAAATGTAAATTATTTTTACCACCTAATAGCTTTTACCGTTTATTAGTTTACCGTTAATCATTTTGTGTTGTGACTTATGATTAATATTTTGAAGTTTTTATTACTTTTGTAAGAAAAATTAAATATTTGAAATATTTTTCATGTTTGAAAATTATAAATTAAAATTATGTTTTATTTTATAGGATCTTAAAATCCTGATCCCGATCTTGCAAACCCAAAAACGATCCTACGTAGAATCCCGATCTAGACAACCTTACTTCGAAATATAGTATTCAGAATTCAAAAAAAATTATAAAAAAAAAAGATATAATTAACTATAAAAGATACATCTAGTATTAAAAGATTTGTAGTTCAACATTTTTTTTTTGTTTTATTATTATTTTTTATTTTTTATTTTTTATTTTATAGTTGAGGATTCAATTCTGGTTCTATATATAAATGGAATTAAAAGATAGTTTAAGAGCATTAAAAAAAAGTAATTAGTAAAAGAAAAAAAATACACGTAACTAAAGGTACGTCCAATAGTACCATTTTTTTCACCGGACTAAAGACCGCTTTAGATAATCAAGTATTAAAAGGATGGTAAGTACGGAAGATTGACTAAAACCACTCGGAACCCACTTGTAGTTTGACTCACTTCATCGACTCCGTCCCTTCGACTTTTACAGAATGGCTCAAACGACCCCCTAGGTTTGCAACTTGCAAAGCTAAGGAACTGGTTTAGCACATAACTAATTTTCTAAACTCACATGATTGATCTAACATGGATTATATCAAGTATTTCAATTTTCACATGGAAATTGAATAAAAAATCTTATATTTTTAACGTCAAAACTAAATAAAATAAGTTATCTATTTAGTAATCATGTTTATTTCAACGAGAGTAAATACTCTGCAGCTTTAATTTTTTTTAATCAAAAAGTAATCACCAAATGACTTACAAATTACAATTAGTCATCAGATAACAATATTTCTAATTTTACAAATCCAGAAAACAACAAAATAGAACTCAAATTTTATTAAAGAAAAGATAGGTTACTAGAAAGGTCCAATTATTTAAACTGAAAGTACAAGCTATATATTTGCTTCGCGGCACATGCCACATGGTGTCCTTTGAAAATTAAATTGATCTGTAAACAGTAAACCTCCCACTTTAATGTAATCTCTCACGTGACACCGACTATACTCTCGACGACAGTGGCATTTCCGTAAATCATTCTATTCCCATCACCTATTTCATAAACCCCCTCAAACCGAGAAGAATGTAAAGTATCGGTAGCACCAATTTTGGCCACTAATTCATCTTTTTTGATCGTTTCTAATACAAATATTTTCTCTAGATGGATATTTCATAAAACAAATTTTAAATTATATGAAATTGTAAGTCATAGTTAATGTAACATGTTACATTTTAAACATTTATTGTGTGAATTTCTATTTTAGTGTTGTTACTTTTTTATTTTACATGCTATTTCTATGTCTGAGTGTGACTCCATTCACTCGTTATATTATTAAGAACACTTTTAACGAACATACAAAACAATATATTATTTTAAATCATGTCGTATTTTTTATTTTATTTTTTTGAATCGTATTTAGTTTCGAAAACGAGTAAATAGATACTATATAAAAAATAAAAAGCTCCTCACTTTCCTAAAAGAAATAAACGTCTTCTCCTTCATCTTTCACTCTTCTCTCTCTGGAAAAAGAGTCCAAAAGGTACTGGATCCTCTCTGTATCTCTATCTCATCTTCTCTCGCACGCTTCACAAAGTGAAAATCACCGTCTTCTGCATCTGGGTGTCGTAACGTTCTTCGTTTTCATGGCGGATTCAACTAAATACATACCCATCAATGAAAGAACTCTGGTTTCAGATTTGAAGTTGAAGAACGTCTTTTCATTTCGAACCAAGAAAACAAGAGCTTTTGCTTACGTATTCATCGCTATCTTCGTTGCTGTTACTTTTTTCTTGGCCTTTAATCCTTCACCAGATCCTTCTTCTCCATGGTTTTCTAGTATCTTCACTAGTACAAGCATCAGTACAAGTATTAAAGCAAATGGTACTACAACAACTTCTTCATCATCTTCTTCTGGTGCTTATGGGTCTGCTGGATCTCAATTTTCTTCCATTTATTCTTACTTTTTTCCTTCAAATTCTTCGGAAGCATTACAAAATTCCACAGTTTCTTCACCCAGTTCAAATGCCACTGATTCCAGATCTCCAACTATGAATCTCGAAACGCCCAATGTGATTAAAGATCCTCCAATTGTTCAAAACCAAACTAAAAGTAATGACTCGAACCAGACCATGATCGGGTCTCCATTATCTCAACCAGTATCGAATCAGACCACAATCGGGTCTCCACCACCGCAACCATATTCGGACCAGATCGCAACTGGATCTAAATCATCCCCTCAACACGGATCAAACAAGACCACGATTGTGAATTTACCATCTCAACCAGTAACGAACCAGACGACTAAAACAGTGTCGAATTCAGCTTCAGAATCGCAGAATTCAATACCGAATAATGCTACTGAAAATAGGATGAAAACAAGTCCAAACTCCGAGAAATCATTGCCGACATCATCGGGAAATGGTGCTGGAAGTGGTCCTGGTCAAAGAATTGAAGATAAAATCACCACCAAAAATGTTACTTCTTTAGGAAAGAAACAAGGGATTGATGATTTGGTGAAGAAGTTAGTCAACTGTAACCTGTTTGATGGAGATTGGGTAAGAGACGACTCATATCCATTGTATAAACCCGGTTCCTGTTCGTTGATTGATGAACAATTCAATTGTTTCTCCAATGGTAGGCCTGATTTAGGGTTTCAAAACTACAAATGGAAGCCCAACGGTTGTAGTTTACCAAGGTATGTCGAAATTTTCATACTCCAATCTTCATTTTTTTTTTTTTAATTTACGTTTCTTATGATTTATGACAATGAACTTGGTCATGCATATATAGGTTGGATGGAAGCAAAATGTTGAAATTATTGAAAGGAAAGAGATTGGTTTTTGTAGGGGATTCTCTAAACAGAAATATGTGGGAATCATTAGTTTGCATCCTTCGAAACTCCCTCAAAGATCAAACCAAGGTTTATGAAGCTTCAGGAAGACATCATTTCAGATCAGAAGCTTCTTATTCTTTCGTATTCAAGGTATTCCAGTCTCTTTCGTGATAAACCTTCGATACAGTTTCTGAGATCATTGCTCGAAAACAATCTTAATCTTTTTATATCATGAATTTATAGGATTATGATTGCACAGTGGAGTTCTTTGTGGCACCATTCTTGGTTCAAGAATGGGTAATCAAAGACAAAAATGGAACACAAAAAGAGACCCTCCGGCTCGATTTGATCAGTAGCTCCGCCGATCAGTACAAAACTGCCGACGTGGTTGTCTTCAACACCGGCCATTGGTGGACTCACGACAAGACTTCCAAAGGGTGATTAATCTCGATATACTTCTATCAAAAAGCTGACGTTAAATTCCGTCAAAACCGTCAATTTTTGTGGTGTTAATTATCGTTATGAAATTTTCAGGGAAGATTATTATCAAGAAGGTAGCCATGTCTATAAGGAACTTAACGTTCTAGAGGCGTTTCGTAAAGCGATGACAACATGGGGAAATTGGGTCGATGCTAATATGAACCCTAAAAAAACTTCGGTTTTCTTCAGAGGTTATTCTGCTTCCCATTTTAGGTAAGTATAATCATGTGTTTTAAGTTTTAACTTTTATTCCGATTTATATCTTGTAAACTTAGATATTCAAGTTTTTTCTATCATTTTCTGTCTGGACAGCGGAGGGCAGTGGAATTCCGGCGGAGCTTGCGACCATGAGTCGGAGCCGATCAAGAACACCACTTACCTAACGCCGTATCCCGACAAGATGATAGTCCTGGAGAAGGTTTTTAAAGGGATGAAAAACAGAGTGTCGTATCTGAACATCACTAGATTAACGGATTTCCGGAAAGATGGGCACCCGTCGGTTTACCGGAAAAAACATTACACGGCGGAGGAGATTAAGTCGCCGCTGCATTATCAAGATTGCAGTCATTGGTGCTTACCTGGTGTTCCTGATGCATGGAATGAAATCCTTTATGCTCAACTTTTGGTCAAACAATACCAAAATCAACAGCAAAAGCTGTAAAAGTAAATGTGAATTACACTTTTTTTTTTCCTTTTTTTTTTTTTATAGAATATAGAATATAAATCTTTTTCTTAGAATTTTTATTTTGAAGATTACTGTTTATATGTGTAGAGAAGAAAGCTTTGATGATTATAAATTAATAGATGTTTTTTTTGTTTGTGCCACTTTAGATTTAAAATGTTTAAATGTTCGTAGGTTATTTATTAAATTAACATGACATATATTAACCATATATCCTTTTTAATAAATAAATATTTTTTTTATCACATATCATATTCTTTTTCATTTTGATATTTATCATTTTATGAAAATTTTAGACTTTTTATTTTCCAGAATTTCTATTTTCCTAAAATAAAATTTAATAAAATTGTAATGAGTTCTATAAGGAAATAAAATCATTCTATTAATCTAATAATAAACTTTTATAAATACTCCAAACGATTTAATTCTTTTGCAAATATTCCAATAGATTGCATTTTGTTATGTAAAGTATTACTTTATAAATTATTTCATTATATATTGATATTAAATTTTTAATATTAATAAACTCGTGTAATATAGAATCCCACACCTAGTAATATATATGAGTTGATGTGATATTAGTGGTTAGAAGATATTGTTTATTTTTTGTATCCTTGTGGTAATAAATAATATTTATTTAAGACAATTGCAAATTTGGTTATGTGGTTTGTTAAAAATTAGGATTTAATAAAAAATGTTTTGTAATTGCATCATATCCAAAATAATTTTTTTCGGTGTTTTCTTTTATTCATTTTAGAATTAAATGTGTATGAAATGACATATTTGTCTCTTTTTTTATTTGTTTTTTTATTTACTTTATTATTTATTTAATTAAAAAAACAGAAAAACAAAATATACACCACCAACTCACACACACACATACACACCCCACATATTATAACGTCCCCAAAACCATAGTAATTGCCCATAGTAATTGCTTTTACGAGACAATATCATAAAACTCATAAAGTAATTAATCATTGTTTCAAAACAAAATTATATAAATCCAAGTATCAATATCAACTCTCAAACATAAATCAGCAGGAGGATGTATACGAACATGCATTCGTCTTGCACTGATCATCTGAAGTACCTGAAACCATTTAAATCCACAAATGTAAGCCAAAGATTAGTGAGTTTCCCCAAAATATCGCACACAACAATACACATACACTATAGGCACACATGAGAATATAGTCTACCTAGAATGTTCTACCGAGCCTACAGTTTATTGGACTGTCTCGGAAGGCCTATAATAGTTGGACCGCTCCTTTAGGCCTACAGTCTAACTAGACCACCTCGCAAGTGATGTGTTTTGAGGATTACATCAATCATATAGTGTACATGCAACCCTAATTGCTTTGGATCTAAATTTTTCTCTACTGAACATGCAAGTTGAATACCAAAGCATTGAACCTTAAAACTAGCATACAATAATCAAGATTATATAAAACTAGAGTTTTGATGTTACCTCTCTTGTTACGTTGTAATAACAAGTTCACCTTAGAGATCCTTGACCTTTGAAAGCTTAGGGCCCTAAGTGTTGCACCTCTAATGGAGTCACAAACACTCAATGCAAAGCAAGACTTAGGAGAGAGGTAAAATCGGCTAGGGTTTCTCTTAAACTCATAGGGGTTTATATAGGACTTAGAGTAACATTTTGGTATCATTTTAGTGTCCTTGGTGGACAAGGAAGATCTTTGGAGTGTTGGTGTTGCTCTCTAGCCTTAGGATATGGACTCTTGGCAACTTGGAGCACCTTTTGGAGGTATAAAGTTCAGATCTTGATGACTTCTTTATTAGATCTTACTGAAGTGTAGTTTTATGTTCTTTTTGGTCCCAAGAACTTGACTTTTGTGAGTTTTGAATGCTTCACAGGTTTGGGTTGTCCTTCCAAGCATTTTAGAGGGTTTAGAATCATAAAATGCAAGCGTATACCTTGATAGTCTTTTATGCAAGAGTTTTAGAACTTTAAAGTGTGATTTAAGTTAGATTTTGGTGTTGGGCTCTTTGTAGCCATGGAAAGTCATAAAGGTTGCAACTTTATAATTTTAGACGTTCTTTTAGCATTGGATTTGAAGTTTGAACATTAGGTCTTAAGCCATTAAGACATTGGTTAAGGATTTGGGATTATGTGGTTATGCCAAGCGTTTGGGTTAGAACGTTGGGCGTTTGGATGCGATGCGTCATTGAGTGGACGCTAGGCATTCTCTCAAAAGCCCATTGGATCGATTTGGAGCATTGGGCCATTTAGGGTTTGGGGCTTGGATTATTTGGGTCTTGTAGGGAAAGGGGAAAAATGGTCTTTTCCCTTAATATGATGAAGGATTAGTGGACCATTTTTATGGGATAAAACCTTAGTTATTGATTGGAGTTGTTTCTAGATTATGTTTAGTGGGAGGAGCAGTATTCACAACAGATCGAGTGTTGATTCATCATAATCTTCTGTTAGAGGTGAGCTTCCTTCACTATAACTGAGGCTCGAAGGCACCGATGCCGGCCCACTAGATTATGTTTATAGTATGATAATTGTCTTCGTGACAATTACCTGTTATGGTTGTATCTGCTTGATGTCTTCGTGACTCTTATTGTTATGATTATATGTGTTAGTGGTAGGGGTGAAATAAACCTGATACCGGTTGAAAGATACCGAAGGGGGGTGAAATAGACCCGGTACCAGTTGAAAGACACCGAAGGGGGTGAAATCAACCTGGTACCGGTTGAAAGATACCGAAGGAGGTGAAATAGACCCAATACTGGTTGAAAGATACCGAATAGGGTGAAATGGACCCAATATGTTTTTAACTGTTTATATGTATGGTATGCGAGTATTTTAGGGGAACTCACTAAGCTTTGTGCTTACAGTTTGCATTTTATGTTTCAAGTACTTCCAACTCGCAAGGGAAGGGCCCGACCTGATCGCACTGCATTCACCTATGAATTTCCACATCATGTGATTTTGTGGTTTTTTACTATGATAATATGTTACTATGATATACTCCTAACTGTTTTGATTTGATTATCATATGATTGAAATGAATTTAAAATTGAAAGTTTTATCTGAATTTTTAGGATATTACCCGACCGCCATGTCGTGGCCAAGCTTTTGCCACGTTGTGGAGGCCAATCATCTACGTCATGGGAACTGTTCTGGTTATCTTGATGCATTAAGCTCTTAATCGCCAAGTCCATCCATCCATATTTTCTAGAAGGCTTTCTTATTCCTAATGCATCATAAAAATCAATGCTTTGTGGACATGCAAGTCCAATGCATATCACTTCCGAACTAGGTCCAAAAACAAGGAAGAAGTGAACTCTAACTTGTGCATGAGACCAAAAACACTATAAAAATCTAGATATGGAACATATAACCCCAAAGGGACCTCAAGGATCCATAAAGTTGCCAAATTTATGGAGTCTAACCACTCAAACTATGCCAAATTTGAAGAACATTGTAAAAGATGAGCTAGAAGGTGGATGAGGGGCTTGCTTGCTGGATCTTCACACAATGGATGTCTTCTTCTTCTTCTCACCAAAAATCACTTTAAAATCCCAAAAACTCAACAATGATGGCTATGGGTGTTAAAGGGAAGTAATGAAGGCTGAGGGTGAGAAAACCCTAGCCATCACATCCCGTAAATAGAGCTTAAATCCCGGAAAGTAGGGTTTTGCAACCTAGATGTGGCTAGCACCATGCCACACCATAGGGACCAAAATAAATGTGCATTGCAACTAGCCTTAACCACATCGTGGTGCATCCTTTTCCATGTCGTGGTCACCATAAAACTTCTTATTTAAGACTTTAACTGCCAAAACTCGAAAGTGATATTTACCTAAAACTTGGTGTTACAAATATAATTTCATCAGAAACCATCATTGTCGAAAACCACTACTGTTGGAAACCATATTCATCGAAAACCACCACCCAAGCCAGAAACCGCCACCATCGTTGGAAACCACCTTATTCTAGACATTTTCTCTTCCTTTTTTCTGATCTCTAAAGTTCGGATCTAGAAAGTCGTATCACCACTATCATAGATAGGTGGTGGTGCTTCTCACTCCTTTGGATCCACCGGAAGCCTCAGTCGTCGGAAGCTCCAAACGGCTCACCATGAACAACTCTAGATCTCCACCGTCACCAAGCCTCCATTGTTCTCATTCCAGATTCGGCCACACTTTTTTGATATTCATCGAACCATCTAAATCTCTATCACCTCTGTTATCATCATAGATTTTAACCAACATTCTCCACCTCCACCGTAGTTTTGCAACGTCACTGGATCTACAACCAGCCAACATTGTCGTTCGCTCACACTTTCATGGGTTCAAGGTTTACGAATCCTAGCTCAAAGTTATCGGTTCATATTTTTTCACTGTCCTTCTTGATTTAGATCTTTTCTTCAACGGATATATATATTTTTTTCGAAGATATCTTTTTGTGGCGGTGTTGGCTGGTGTTTGTAGGTAGATGGAGCTTTTGAGAAGATGACACTAGGTTTACAAACAGTATTGTGAAGATGGTGTTTGTGGTCGTGTTGTAATTTTTTAGCAGGTGGTAGGGGTGGCGTAATGATTTTCCAACAGGTGGTGGTGGTAGCGACTTTTAGGTTTTTCCATTCGATTGTTGTGGTGGTGTTAAGAGGAGATAGAGAGATAGAGAAGCAAAATGTGTTAAACAAATGGGTGTAGTAGGATTGTAAGGGTAAGTGAGATATTTATTTTTTGTTTTCGTAAATATAGAAATGGAAAAGAAAAAGAAAAAAAGAAAATGGAAGGGCATAATTGTCATTTAAAAAAGTTCAAAAAATGGACCAAAGTCACAACAAATGAAACCTTTTGGACCATTGATGCAACTCCAAAACATTTTGGACCAAAGTACTAATTTTTGACAAACCATAGGGACCAAATTTGCAAATTTGTTTTTATTTGATAGTAAATTACATGAATTGTCCCTTATACATGTCAAAAGACATGTTCAGTCATTATTTTCAAAAGTTAAATTAGGTCGTCCCTCATTTGGATAAAAGTTGCAGGACTCATCCTTATTAGTTTAAATTTGCACGTTTCATCCCTTACGAGACATGAAATGACTATTCTTCCCCTTTTTATTCTTATTTATTTATTTATTTTTCTTAAAATTATTTATAATATAAAAATAAAATCAAGGTATCAATTAAAAAACAACCATTGTTCGTTGACTCTTATTTCAACATCCATCGTTTTCTCCATCTCTTCATCTCCGGTTATCCCTTATCGTTTGGATCATGACTACAATTCCAACTCTTTATTCCAACATCTATTCAAAACAACAACCCTTGAAGTTGAAGAACATACAGAGTATCAACCGAGATTGGAGGCCTTTATCTTTGATCTATCTTTCCTTCTCTTGATTTACAAATATTTGCTTCAAATCTTTAAAGTAAATTACATTTTTGGTCCGTGTGGCTTGCTGACCTTTTGGTAATCATTTCCATTGATATGTATCTTGAGGTTGTGATAATATTGTTTTACATCTAACTTCTCTGAGCATCGATTTCCGGTGAAAGGTGATCCCATTTGTTCGGTTCTAATCTTGCAAATCTAAGCCTCTTATCCAAATTTACACTATGTTTTTCGAGGTAATATCTTAATTTTGTAATGTAAACAACTCAACTCATATAGGATGAGACAATTTCATAGGGGCGGGGGGAGAGGTGGTTTCCGACGGGTTCTTTTGTACTCATAACCCTAACAACCACTACCCACCGGTGGAGCAGATTTCGTTGGGATTCCAGCCGGAGAGTTGCAAATCTAGAAGGTGATGAGGTGTAGTACCTAGGTGAGGGGTTTCTTGGAGATCGCAGGGAACGATATCGGTGATTTAAAGGGGACGGCGACTATGGTTTGAAGGGGAAGACGACCGCTTCTCCATCTTTGTGGCATATCTCCATCTATCTTGCCTTCTCTCTCGGCCACATTTGTACACATACATGGACTTATAACTTGGTCTGGTGATACTGATGGAGAGGATATGTCGTCGGAGTTGCCAGAGACGCACATAAGAAGAAATAGGGAAGATGGGGGGGGGGGGACTATGCACTTAGGGAGTAAGGGTTAATGCCTATTTCTTTTATTAATTAAAGGCAATAAATAATTGTTTTTATAATAAAAAAAATCAATACAAATAAATAGAAAATAAATAAATAAGGGCAAATTTGTCTTTTTTCTGTCCGAAGGGATGAAGCGTGCAACTTTTAACCAAACAAGATATGATCAGAGTTAATTTTTGAAATATGGATTGAACGTGTTTTTGACACATGTAGGAAAGACAATTCATATAATTGACTCTTATTTAATTTAGTAATTATAGTTTTAGTTTACACATTCTACTTTAATTTTTATTTTTAGGGTAAATTAGATCTGTCATCCGTGTACGCCAAAATATATGTTTAGTCATTATTTCAATAATTAACTCGGTTCGTCATTAGGTTCGTTTTTTCTTGCATGGTTAGATATTTTCCTCTTTTCACTTCAACCTTCGTATGTAGAAAATAAGATGGGCCCTAACCCACCTACATCCATTTTATATCTCATACCATACATCAATTTAAATTATCGTTACTTCAGGTCTAAAAAATCAAAAATCACGTATCTATTGTGCAACACATCAGACGAGCTTTTTTCCTTCAAATGTGCCTGCAACTTGAGATATTATCGGAAGGAAAAGTGATCATGGGTATACAAGCGGAATCTCTTTCACCTTAAATGTTGCATTCGACGCGAACATAAAAAGGAATAACCTTTTTGTGGGTTTCCGGTAATAGAGAGTTGTGAGGGGCTACAAGTGAGGAACTTAAACGACAATAAATAATGGTTACCATTAATATGGACTAAATGTGTTAAAAAAAAAAAAAAAAAAAAAAAACAAATTTAGTGGCTGTCTAAATTAATTTTGAAAATAAGGACTAAACATGTATTTTGGTTCATACATAAAGGACGATTGATGTAATTTATCCTGTTGTTTAGATAAATGATGATTAATTTCAACTTTGTTTTTTTTTTGTTGGGTTTTTGGCACTCTAGTACAACAAAGTTTGGTGAATTTACACATTAGCCACTCAAGTATTTTTTGTGCATACTAGACCATTAAAGTTGAATTTTACTTATCAATTACACCACTATATGACCTGATATAGGAACAACCGGTTAGTTGAGTGACTAAACGTGTAAATTCGTCAAACTTTATTGTGTTACAGTGTAGAAAAAAACACACGTATGTCAAGCCACGTCAGTATGTCACATGTAAACCGGATATAATTTCCCTCAAACATTTAATTAGTTGGTATTTCCTAATGCTAAGGACCAACTGAGCATAAAAAAAACTTTAGTGATTAAATGTGTGAATTTATCAAACCTTGTTGTTCTGCAGTGCCAAAAACCATTTTTTGTTTTAAAACTTAAAAAAAAGTATGTAACAAATATACATGCTCAAATCATATAAATTTGATAATGAAATATACGAATGTTTATAATGAAGGCATTAATAGTCGGTTTTGTCGATAATATACACTTTGAAAACTTTGTTTCTACAATTTCTTTCGTTCACATGGGATGTTGGATTATGACTTTGCTTAATTGTTAAGTAACTTTTCAAAAAATAGTTTTTTTTGTTACAAATAAATTATGTTTCTTATAAAAAAAGAGAAATTAAATATATTTGTACATTATCTTCTATCTTCCTATTCATGTTAAATTATGATAATTATATTAAAATATTATCAATTTCATTAAATATTTCATTAAATAAAACACATGATATTTGATACGGTAGAAATATGAACAGAAATAAAATGTAAGATGATATTTAATTTCTTAAATTTACCATTAAAATCAGCATTGTTCATTTACCCTTGAAAAAAGTATGTGAAAGATTTAAAATTTAAAATTTAAGCATGTTTGATCATTATACTTTGTTTAAATTATTATTGGTCATTGAATTTGTTTATTTTTGTTCATTTTAGTAATTTTAGCCGGTCTATATCATCGAACTACTTTGTCAGAGTTATAATTAGTAA
This sequence comes from Lactuca saligna, assembly GCF_052625555.1. Taxonomy (NCBI): domain Eukaryota; kingdom Viridiplantae; phylum Streptophyta; class Magnoliopsida; order Asterales; family Asteraceae; genus Lactuca; species Lactuca saligna. Next base: position 87,857,568 of record NC_136424.1, on the reverse strand, counting down.
TTAAACTTTTCTGGATGTTTCATTTTAGTCATTATATTTTGTTTAAGTTATCATTGGTCACCAAACTTGTTTGTTTTTTTCATTTTAGTCATTATATTTTTTTTATTTATCATTTATAAAAAAAAATGAAAAACGATTACTTTTGTCATTTACCCACATTTAAACTTGTTACATCAATCATTTTAGAGTAAATTATACGAATAATCAATGTGATTTAAATAACCTCTACATTTATTCATTAACCTTTTTAGAAAAAACATCATAAATGGTCCCTGTGGTTACCCAAAATCTGAAGTTTAGTCCTCGTGGTTTAAAAACCTCATAGATGGTCCCTGTGTTTTCAAAACTTTTGATGTTTGGTCCTTTTTGCTAACTCCGTTAAGTTTGTCCGTTAACTGAAGGGTATTTTCGTCATTTCACAACCACAGGGACCATTTATGATGTTTTCTCATATTTTTTTAAAAAAAGAAAAAACTAAATATAATTATTTAATATATAATCTCTCTCTCTCTCTCTCTCTCATTTGAAAAGAAGCTAAACCATCTGGACCACCATTTCTTTACTCTAAAGCTTATGTATAACAAGAAAAAGAGAAGATCGGTGTCAAACAAGATCCATGTCTTCTTATTCACCTGACTTTCGCCATGAACCGCCTCGCATAACCCTACGTGCAATCGATCCCACCATCGGAGCCATTGCCCTAAATTTAGACCTCAACCCAGTATCATCGGAGCCACCACTGATCTGAAACACGACTAGATCCCACTGAAAAACCCATGGATCTTCATTTCCTCTACCTATGTCGCCTCTCTCTTGTGTGTACTCCTTCTCACCTCGATTTCCCTATACTCCATCGATTTCTCTCTACGTAGTTGTTTATCTCTACCATCACCAGCTTCATCAATTTCATTTATGAATTCCTCTTCTAGCTCTTTATGAGCTGCGATAAACACTAAGCTTTGGCTAATATCTGAACACTGACGATTGCCTCCTCCTTTCAGATACCTCTTATTGATGGAGGAAGATCCCAACCTGGTGAAATAAATTAAGCCTTAGAGTTTGTTGTTGGTTCTTAATGAAATTTATGGAGGCAGAACCAATTTCATGAGTTTTCGATGGGTGAGCTTGTATTGAAGCTCGCAAATGCAAAGCTTTTAGAGGAATGTGACGATGGAGATGATACTTCCGATTTAGGTCAAATATTATAGGCAAAGCTTGAATCTAGGTTACAGTTTTAGATTTTGATTCGGGCTTACAAATTTAGGTCAAATTATGGTGATCTTGCAAGGGTTCGACATCTTCAGATGCTATTGAGGCTTATATCAGGTAGAATTGTGAGAGAGACAGCAGCAATGGCGGTGGTTGGTGGTCTGAAAATTGTAGTGGCGATGGTGGTGCTTCACCACCGGTAGGTGAGTCTCTGACCGAAGGAGAAAGAGTACAAATCTGGGGTTTTTTCCCTTTGATTCTTCATCCCGGGAGAGAGAGAGAGAGAGAGAGAGAGAGAGAGAGAGAGAGAGATTATACATTAAATAATTATATTTATTATTTATTATTTTAAAAAAAATAACTGAAAAGATTATAAATGGCTCTGTGGTGTGAAATGATGAAAATGTCCTTCAGTTAACAGACAAAACTTAACGGAGTTAGCAATAAGGACCAAACATCAAAAGTTTTGAAAACATAGGGACCATCTATGAGATTTTTAAACCACGGGGACTAAACTTCAGATTTTGGGTAACCATAAGAACCATTTATGATGTTTTTTCACCTTTTTAATCCAAACATTTCCAATGATTTAAAAAAACTAATTTGTCGTTATCCACACATCACTTTTGTAGCGAGTAGAAATGCACTCAATCAATGTGGACAAATTTTCACTTTGGGCGACCCATTGGGTAGTCTTGGTATTGGGTCACCCAAAACGAATTATATCTTGTTACATGTGAATTAATTTGAAAGCATGAACAATTTTACATTTTCTTCCGAGAGCTTGAATTAGCGGACTCGATCATTATTCAACGCACAAAAGCTATTTTTTTTGTAAGAAACAATTGAATTCACGAATAAGTTAGACCAAAGAGAATGCGGATAAGAGGTGTGATAGTTGCCTTAATTCTATGGTAGGTGATTATTAGTGAATATTTCATTTGAAGTCTTGAAATCCCAAACTACGCATGAGGAAAAAAATAAATTTGACATTAACGTTCTAGACTTCAAAATGACAACAAAATGCAGAGGATGGAATAGGGCAAAGTGAAACAAATTATCGACGTTGATTGAGTGCTTCTTTTGACGACAAAAACAATGGGGTGGAGAAGGACAAAATAGTCTTTTTAAAGTCATTGGATCATTCGAATTAAATATAAAAGTTAAGGACTAAGCGTGCAGGCTACCATAAATCATAGGGATCATTCGAATAATTTAGTCTAACATAATTGATGTAATTGTGTAAAAAAAAAACTAGTAGTTTTTTTTATATAAATAATAATAATAAAGTAGAATAACTAAAATGAAATTTTTAAAGAGAGTATAATAACTAAAATAAAACAGACATAAAAGTTCAATAACTAATTATAACCTTAACGAAATTATTCAATGTTATAAACAGATTATCATAGGTTATATTATAGTGATTAAAATGAAAAATAAAAAAAAATTAAATAAACAAATTCAATGACTAAAAATAACATAAACCTTTAAGCAAAAATCTTGAAATTTTATAGTTTTTGTTTATATAAAAATATTCGACAAATATATATTATTAACTTTTGTAATATTTAAAATGTAATAAAACAAAACAAAGAGTCTTAAATTTTTTGGAATTGTCTGTTGAACTACAATTGTTTTAGATAAAAAAAGGTTTAAAACAATAAATTTATTTTCTCTTATTAAAGTTTTTCCTTAAAACTTAAAAGTTATCCAAAACTCGTTAACAAAACATATATGTATTGTTATGACCTACCATACAATTATGGTACTGAGAATTCCGGAATCCATACTGGTTGTAATTATTAAATTATATTTTTTGTGATTATTAAAACATACTTACTAATTACGATATTTTATATTTGACAGATATACACACACCAAATGGCAAATAGCTTGCAAACGTTTAAAGGCATCGTCGGTGATCCGATGAAGCGTGTAGGGACAAGAAGCATCACCGACGAAAAGCCACCACCACAACTTTCCAAATTCTAAACCTCTCCATCCCCCAACAACATCACATGGTCGCCGCATTTAATACGATATTCTATTTTTTTTTAAAATAAATATTATCATATTAAATATCAATGAAAATAAAACTAATATACAGGTGTTCCATAATTGCGTTTGATAGGTTCTTGTTTAAAGCTGCCGTCTAAAGTGGATCAGAAGCTTTCTTAAGCTCTTTAATTATTTATTAGACCCAAGATTTGTAGGCATTTGGAGCTTTCAGACATCAAAATTTCTCTCAAGATAGATAATAATATACTTTTAACGATTTTTTTTTTCTTATCTGAAGATATTATATATTTATATCGCTGTTACTGTAGCAGTCTTATTTTGTTTGATTATCGTCCAAATTAATTATTATAAGAGTTTAAATGGTTAGTACCTTAAAAAATATTATTTTTGTGAATTAACGTATGTATGAATGAAGTAGTGAAAATATTTATTTCTAATTCTGGGTTTGTTAAGTCTCAAAATTGTCAAGGATTGATGATTGTTTTGCAAAGATATTCGAAGATGATTATGTCAATAATACGTAAAACAGATAGTGGGTCGGTTTTTGTCTTTTGCTGAATTCTTTTTCACAGTTCTGTAGATTAACCAAGAATTTAGAATATCATTCATAGTGATTTTATTTGAAGATATATCAGATAAAATGCCTAAAATTTATCAGTGAAACGGGGTTTCTTGGATCTATCTGTAAGCCCTTTTACGTTTTGGTCTATAACCCACTTATGGAGTTGGGTAAGCCAAACTACATGGCCCATTGGACTAGTTGTTTTATTCTGTCGTTTTTGGACATATGTGAATGGACTCTTAGAGTATAGATAGACGAGTAGACTTTTTAATAATTGATTACTTTTTAATTGGACAATAATCAATCCTGCAATTGTCAAGTGGTTGTTTAAGACGTTAAGTACGTGTTTTTCTTGCAAAATTTTTTTTTTTTTTAGAAAAAAAATCTATAAATCGGTTTAGAAAATTCATAGGTCTGTTCACTATTAGGATAAAACGTACAATATTGATTAGGCTATTTGGTTTAGATTTTTGGATGTTTGGATGAGTTTATAGTAAAACAGAATTATTATTATTATTATTATTATTACTAGGTGTGAGATCCGTGTATTACACGGGTTGATTTAAAAAAAGGATTAAACATTAAACTAAAGTGTAAACAGAAAATATTTTTAATGTACAACTTTAAAATAAGAAAGGAATAAACGTATTTATTGCAATTTAACATCATATATATATATATATATATATATATATATATATATATATATATATTTAATACTTTACATATATATGATTTTAATTTTAAAAATTGAAACAAATCAAAAATTAACAAGTGAATAATATTTATTTCAAAAATACCACAAAATGATAAGAATCAAAACTCATGAGAAATTAACATGTGCTAAAAAAAATCTTCATTTATTAAGGAAGATTCTATATATATATATATATATATATATATATATATATATATATATATATATATATATATATATATATATATATATATATATATATATATATATATATATCTTTTAGTTATTTATTAATTTGCTAAATTGTATTTTTAAATAGATTAGAAAGTATTATCCAAAAAAAATATTTCAATGTATACTTTTCAATAGCTTTTTATCTATAAAATATTTAATTATAATAAATTTTTTAATAGTTGTTCATAATTTTAATTCACACCAAACAATTTATTTTAAAGTTGATTAATATTATGTTATATATATTTTTAAATGTCTCGATTATTGAAAACTGATCCAACCGAATTGCAATTTGAATGGTTCGGATCGGATTTGAATTTAATTTGCACTATTCAAATTCACGTTTTGAAAATCGAAATTAATTTGGATTCACCTGATTGGATCGGATCAAACCGATCCATCCAAACGAACACCCCTAAAAATTCCACGATGTAATAGTTTCCGTTAAAAAAAAGAGACTGCCAAAGAAGTGTAACTTATCATCGTCCTTGAAAAAACTCCTTAATTAATCTTGAAAAAAAAATTGACAAGAAGTCAAAAAGATTCATTTATAGATTTAAGTTTTAACTAGTGAAGAACTCCGCTTTGAGGGGTTGGATACACCAAAGAAATGGTCAAAACGAAAAGATTTTATAGTGGTACATTTAACTGTAAAATCATGAACATTACCCTATCTTTAACCAAAAAGTGCGGCCTCTATGAAGACCATTAGTTATTCACATCCATTTGCACAAAAACTCATTCATTTAAAATCCATGATTCCTAACAAAGGGCAATTTACTTTGTGGGTCATTGGATTCTCCATCTTGTTTACCATCTCCAGAGCCTAGAAAAAATAATCAAAATGCTATTAAGGACATATAAGTTATCTGCCACTAATTAATATTATTGATATCAAAATGTAAGTAGAATGTTAATATGAGTAACAATCTATAAGTAAAATGTCATTATATATGAACATGAGAGCTAACCCCTTCAAAGGAAATGGTGATGAAATTTGTTTATGCAAAAGTAAACATAATTTTTCTGTCGAGAATCATCATATACAAACACAGCCCCTTTGTAAATTTGTTTGACAATTTGTCGTTTATCCTGCAAAGTTTAACAAAAGCACCGGATGTTAATTCACTAAAACCTAATAATTATCATAGTGAAATTCTATTTTCTAGGTATTTGTAGAAAATTGCTAGAAATAGCTAGGAAAATTATCAGATGCATGTCGTTAAAAAATTTATAAATAAAAATGGGTATCACGGTAAAATTGAATCCTTGATTTTAGTGTCGTGTTTCCAGTTTTTTGCTGTAAAACCAATATGGTTTTCCTACTCAGATGAGATTTTTTTTTCTTGTCCTAAATTAACCACAATTAAACTAAAATTTGATTAAAAAATACATATAATATAAGTAACTAAAAATCATTTAAGTATAAATATTCTATTATCATAACCATATTTTTTTCTATCGATTTACAAATGAACATGTCGAACATAGGTTTATAAAACATATACAAAAAGAGGCCACATTCACTAAATCAATATTACACTTTGTGGTTCATCTTCTATACATCTTGTGGACCTCTGAGATAGCTTTTAATCCCAAAAAGTAGTGTTGAATTATTTGACTTCTTCCATTTCAATTTTGACAAAAGTCTTCGGATTAAAGTAGCAATGCATTATATCCAAGATTTTAGTCCGGTGAGAAAATTAAGACTTGTTGTTCACAAAAATTAAACATCATTAATTACAATTTACAAACAAAATCATCATCTCAACTGATAATGTGTTTGTAATTTAGATATTTAACAAAAGTTCACATTTTTTTAGGGATATATACATTAAAGTTCCAATATTTTCATCGATTTGATAAGAACGTCTTAAAATTTATTTTTTTCACAATAAAACCCTAACTACCGACAATTTTTGACACTTTTACCATTTTTTCCCGTTTAACCGGTAATTCTAAATTTTTTTGTCAAAAAAAAATAAAGCTTAGGATTTTCTTGTTAAATCGTGAATTAGGACTTTATTGTTAAAAAATAAAGTTTAAAACTTTTTAGTCAAATCGTTGAAAATATTGAGATTTTAGTATATTTTCGTAACCCAAGAACTTTTCATTGTGACTTTTGTTACAACGCCACTATTTTTCTTACCATCATTATGTCTAACCTAATACAATCACGATCAGGAGAAACAGATGTAAAATAGAGAGCAAGAAATGGTGAAAAGACTTGTAACATTTTCTTCTTACTTCGCCGCCAAATCTTAAACTAAAAAGTGGGGATAGATTAGACAAACATAAACAACACATGCCTAGTCAACATGGTGTGAATGTGGAGAAGGGGTACGAAAGATAATTTTTTTTTTTCGGTTTCTTAGTCTTCATTTTTGGAATTGCAAAAAGCCAACACAATCATGGTTCTTTCTTACTTGGTTATCTCAATTTTTTTAATGTCGTTTGTTGAGATTAAAAAAAAAACTATTTAACAAGAAGCAAACGTTAAAGATTTCAATAGGATCTAGCTAGAAGGTTTCAATAACTCTTATGCTTAAAGAGTAACATATCATCAAATTGCTAACAAAAAAAAGGATATATATACTAAAGTCCTAATATTTTCAGCGATTTGATTAGAAAGTGCTAAACTTTATTTTTTTGACAATAAAGTCATAATTTACGATTTGATAAGAAAGTTATTTTTGACAAAAAAAGTCATAATTACTGGATAATCAGAAAAAAAAATGATAAAAATGTCAAAAACTGCCCGTAATTAAAATTTTACTGTAAAAAAAAATAAAATTTAAGATTTTTTTTATCAAGTCGATGAAAATATTGATACTTTAATGTCTATATATATATATATATATATATATATATATATATATATATATATATATATATATATATATATATATATATATATATATATTTAAAGTAACACAACTATAATAAGCAGATCAATGAGACATGATCATCCTACCACCATCATAAATATAATTCCACTCACCGTTATCTATCTTGAAGTAAATTGTCTCAATGTATCATTTATTTACAAATAGAGTTCCATCTTATTTTCCAAAAAATGCAAATGCTATGTTTAAAAAAAATTGATAAAACGATGATATATATTAAAAGCAATGTTACTGCACGCTGCTATATTTGTTTGTACTTCAAAGAAATATGAATATCACCCATGAAAAAAAATCTAAAGTACGACCAATGGAACTTATACCACTTGTCATTATGTGTGTATTTGTGTTATATTGATGCAAGAGATTTGGGTTTTGCATTCTATCTCGCTTCATTTATCTCCATCTCATTCTATTGCAAAATGGAATCAACCACGCGAAGGTTACCAAAAAGAACCCTGTCAAGTTAAGATTCTTGTTATATGAATTTATATCATAACAACTATCATACATAAAGTATGAGCCAAAACTTTTCTTTGACAAACATTACTACTAATTTCACAAAATGCCAATATGCACATGTCAAATTAAGAGAAATATAAAGATCAGAATATGTAAACACAATTATGTTAATCAAAATAACTCTTTGATTATTGTGAGAATATCACTCAAAACTCACGGGGTTTACAATGCTTTCCGATGATCATAACTCGACCTAAAACAATGTATATATACTCCTAACTACCGACTTGTAATTAGATTACAATTAGGAAACTAGAAACCTACTTGTTTATGATTTCCTAAAAACTAGGTTGCTATTACTTGGTCTCCAAGTCCTACTCGACTTAGGATTCCAACAATCACCCCCGAATCTCTAAATCCTTCTACCTTCAACCCGGTCAATATCATATTATCTCTTTTCACCACCCCAACCTCTTTATCAAGCTTGTTCTGAGAGCAACTTTCCACCTAACAATAAGACTACATCACGACCACATTTACCGTCTTCCGTCACTCGCAAAACGAACCGAATCAAAATCACCCGTTTTGACGTCTTCTCGTCCGTTTATTTTGTGCATCCGGTTGGTCTCTCTCTAACTTAGAACCATCCCGATCAAGAAAAATCGAGGCTGCTGTTGAGATGCTTCAACTCGTAATAAAAAACAATCCACACCCCCTTAAAACGAACCCGGTTCCCGCTGCGTCTGCCCAACAACGAAAGGTTACGGTATTCTTGAAATCGACTCTCAAACCGGCACCGTCTTCACCTCGCTCTGATACCAATTCTAGTTTACAAAATGAGAACGCAAAACAAAAAAGTAATCAAAATTCACTCTTTGATTAAATGGAAAAACTAACTCAAAACCAATGTTTTACAATCTATTCTCATAATCATAATCTCGATTATAGATAGGTATATATAGACTAACAAACCAAATTGTATTAGACTAGGAAACTTATGACCAACTTGCTATAAAATAAACTTTCCATAAATTAGATTGATTGGTATCAGAACGGGGTGAAGACGGTGCCGGTTTGAGAGTCGGTTTCAAGAATACCGTAGCTTTTTGCTATGGGGCAGACACAGCGGGAATCGGGTTCGTTTTAAGGGGGTGTAGATTGTTTTTGATTACGAGTTGAAGCATCTCAACAACAGCCTCGATTTTTCTTGATCGGGCTGGTTCTAAGTTAGAGAGAGACCAACCGGATGCACAAAATAAACGGACGAGAAGACGTCAAAACGGGTGATTTTGATTCGGTTCGTTTTGCGAGCGACGGAAGACGGTAAATGTGGTCGTGATGTAGTCTTGTTGTTAGGTGGAAAGTTGCTCTCAGAACAAGCTTGATAAAGAGGTTGGGTGGTGAAAAGAGATAATATGATATTGACCGGGTTGAAGAATTCTCTAGAAGGACTTAGAGATTCGGGGGTGATTGTTGGAATCCTAAGTCGAGTAGGATTTGGAGACCAAGTAATAGCAACCTAGTTTTTAGGAAATCATAAACAAGTAGGTTTCTAGTTTCCTAATTGTAATCTAATTACAAGTCGGTAGTTAGGAGTATATATACATTGTTTTAGGTCGAGTTATGATCATCGGAAAGCATTGTAAACACCGTGAGTTTTGAGTGATATTCTCACAATAATCAAAGAGTTATTTTGATTAACATAACTATGTTTACATATTCTGATCTTTAATTGGTAATTAAAGATCAGAATATGTAAACACAGTTATGTTAATCAAAATAACTCTTTGATTATTGTGAGAATATCACTCAAAACTCACGGTGTTTACAATGCTTTCCGATGATCATAACTCGACCTAAAACAATGTATATATACTCCTAACTACCGACTTGTAATTAGATTACAATTAGGAAACTAGAAACCCAGTTGTTTATGATTTACTAAAAACTAGGTTGTTGTTATTACATGGTCTCCAAGTCCTACTCGACTTAGGATTCCAACAAAATACACGAATATAAAGTTTACGTTGTTACACATATCAAACTCTTTGATATCAAGGGCAAGGGCTCGACAATCATTATTACATACTACAAAATGAACCACACCACTGCAAAAGGATGAAAAGATAGATAAAGTCATGTTATTTTTTTTAAAAAAAAAATTGTGAAATAAACAAAATTGATATCAACGTAGGACTGGTATAGATTTGTATAGCATTAGTTATGTCATTATCATCATAAGTTGTTTTCGAGCAAATATTTTTCCTTTGTTCTTTTATTCTCTTATTTATCTACTCGGGAACAACTTATGATGATAATACCATAATTAAAATCAAGTTACAACATCGGTTATTTACATAACAAAAATCAAGTTTCAAAAACTCTGAATTTTGAAATCATAATAAAAAAAGGAATATTATTTTACAGACATACCTTATTAGTTGTTACGGTTTATTATTACTACCAACTTTCATGGCAAAAAGTTCAGTGGTATCTTTTAGTTCAACCAAATGAACACTACAACCAAAGAATTCAGTTATTCATGGTGAGAACCTTTGGAAAATAGAAACTGAAACTATATTTTCCCGTATCGATTATTTTGCAATGATAGGATAGAATTAATTGGGGAAAATAGTAAACAAATTGATTATAATAGATATTGGAAAAGTCAATGTATACATTCGGACAATGCACCTGTCGGTAGCTCTACCTCGCAAAAGCCTATAGGCTTAAAATGATGAGGTCCTGTTATTTCACCATATCGAGAGATCTACAAAACAATAAAATGGTTTGAAAAGCTACGTAATTTGGTAAAGAAAAATGTGAAAGTTTGTTGCATTCTAAAAACCAGTTACTGTTTCTATAGCTTTCCATGAACAATTATACTTTTTGTGGAGCCTAGGAAAGATAGATTGAGAGTGGACAGTCTCATAGTCAACAGGTCCCGCTTCTGAAAAAGGACATAACAAAATTATTTTCCAGCCAAAAATAAGTGAAAACATATATTAGAACTTAGAAGTACCAAAAAAATAACATGGTAAATTGATAAATATTGTATCATTTTGAGTTGTAATACTTTCACGTGTCAGTATTAATATTTTACACATATACTACTTACAAATAGAATGCTAAGGAAAGACAAGTACCTTAATAGAATGCTAAGGAAAAACAAGTACCTTACGAAGTTGGCATGAGGAAATTCTGTAACAACTTCAATAACATTTTATGCGGTATCTTTTACCTTATCATAGAGAAGAACTTTAAATATTTTAAGATATTTGTAAAAAAAAGGTAATAAGTGAATTGATAGAAATAAATGAAGATGTAAGCCATATATAGAGTTAAATGCTATAAAGATAAAAAGATTATTTTTCAGGAATATGATAATAATGATTGGTTTTGGTTAGATGATAGATACCATAGTCTATCTTCGAGCAACAATATCATATCTCATTGATGAGAAGACTATGGATAAGGCAAAGAAACAATCAACATAATTCCATAAATATTGGAATTGTTAGAATTCAGTTAGTAAATAATCAATAATACCCACCAGGTGGTCGACATAATGCAGAGTCAAAAAATGTACCTCAATAGCAAGGGAGCTGCTTAAGATGTAGGCTAATCCACCAAGAGGAGCAAACATAGAACATTCTAGCAACATTAATGTCTTCTGATAAGCTTGTCCAATCATTGTCAAGTCTTTACGAGAACCAGAGATGTCTTTTTTGTGATGGAGCTCCGATTTATGAAACCATAACATTTCTGAGCTTTGAATTGCTGCTAAAGATGGAAAATTAACTTGTTGGATTTTGGAAAAGCATACAGAGGTAGCTTAGCCCTTGTATCCAATCCTAGGATAATTTAAAACAATCTGTTTTGTATCCAATCCCAGGATAATTTAAAACACTGTTTTAATACAGAAAAAATGTTTTAAAACTTCAAATCAACCAAATATAAGAGGTTGAAAATTGAAGTTTTCAAGAACAATATTAAATAAGGAAGCAATTGAAGGAATACCTGTTACACAACAATTTCTCCGTAAACTACAACCGAAACCAAGGTCTACCTTAGACCATCCTAATTGGCAACCAAATGCTTGGTTGGTTGCCATGTTTCAATTAAAAAAAGTAAAAAAATCCTTTAAAACCCACGACTAGGTTGTTCCACAAACCTTTAGTTGTCATTTTCATTTCTTATTTATTTATTTATTTGTTATAACTCTTTTGCACTTTAAACATTATGTTGTAATCAGTTTAATTTTATTTTTATTAAAAAAATAAACAAAACACATTAAAATACGTAAAATAATTTTATCTACAAATAAAGACAAATATTGATATATTTTAAGAATTTTTTTATAATTTTTTTAAGGAGAATTTCATATATGCCTTTTTTAAACATCAAAATATCATATTTACCCAACTTAATTTCTAAATATCATATTTACCCTTTATAAAATTTCTAAATATCATATTTACCTTTCATAAAATTTTAAAATATCATATATATTCTTTTTAAATATCAAAATATCATATATACCATTCTTTAATATCAAAATATCAGTGATAATATTTAAAATATCATCCATCTACAGCATAATAATAATAATCAATAACAACAAAAACTAAACAATTAAAATATACATTCCATAGAAAGGGTTGAAGATGAATATTATTGTCTGTCAGAGGCCGACATTCCAACAATTTAGAAGTTCACATTCCATTATCATACACGTAATGATAATATTGTTAAATTTCTTAATTATTATAATAATTCTAAGGTATAAAAAATAATTATAAAGTATTAAAAACATTATAAAAAAGGATTTGGACAAATATAATATTTTGAAGGTTTATGAAGGCTAAATATGATATTAAGAAATTAAGCTGGGCAAATATGATATTTTGAAGTTTAAGAGGAGCATATATAAAGTTCTTCCTTTTTTTTTATGTTGTCTATATAATCTTAAAATAGTAGAAGAGAGAGAAATTATTTTGGGTTGGATTGCTAATGAGTGTGAAAAGTTGGTTTGGTTTGATAGTATAGGCGAAAGAGAGATAAATTACTTTTTTAATTGATTGTTGGATTGGTTTTGGTTATGAATGAGAGTAGTCTTAGTCTGATTGGAGCGATTGTAAACATCAAGCCCTATCACCAAAAAATGGTGTTTATGAAGCTCTAACCATTAAATAGAAATGACGAATTAGGGAAGAAGAAGTGTACCTTTTTTACTATGACTCTAGCTCGAGGAACAACTGGAGAACTAAGATAAAAAGCATCAAGCCAAGGAGGGTGTGCAGTGATTTACTGGGAGAACAGATTCTGAGATGTTTACTCTCTAAAGCAAAGTTGAAGCTCACTGTTTTTCGTGTAGCAACGGAGAAGACAAGAAACAGAAGATAACGGTAAGAATGAATCGGTAGTAAAAACCATTGAGATATGTGATGAACAATCGAGAAGATAGGCCGTGGTGAAGGAGGCGAAGCATCGAGATTAATTGGGTATGAAGAGGTTGTGCCTATGAGCGTTGGGCGGTGGTTTTTCTAGGAATGAAGCGATATTGGCGGTGAAATTAGAAGTATTAAAAAAAAATCCCCACCAATATTAACAAAGTACTGTTCACAAAAAGGTTTAAAATTACTATATTATATAATGATAAGATAATTTTGTTTTATTTATCTGAATTTTATGCAATTCTTTATTAAAAATATTAAAAGTCAAAACGAATCATTGACGCATTCTTAAAAATTTACCAAAAGAATATATTTTCCAACTAACATGGTTATCTCTTTTTTAAGAGAAATTTACAAAAATAGCCATTTACACTAATGATATTACAAAAATAGCCAAAAAAAATCGTAATTACAAAAATAACCACCCATTTCGCAGATGAGAAGGTCCCATCTGCGAAATGGGCTTCTCATCTGCGAAAGTACAAGTGCCTAAAGCACAGTTGTGCTTTAGGCACTTGTACTTTCGCAGGTGGCCTTTTTTTTTTTTTTTTTTTTTAAAATTTTTTGCTGTATATATAGGGGTTATTTCGCAGATGGAATAGGTCCATCTGCGAAATCCTCTGATTGTATCTGCAAAATCGTGTTTTTTTTTGAATTTTTTTTTTTAAAGTTGACTATGAAATGGTTTGTTTTGACTACGAAATCAGGTTGCTATATAAATAGTTTTGTAGAAAAAATATCATTTTGGTTGTTATTTGTTTAGGAACTCTCTCTACAATTTTCTCAAAAAATGATTGAATATATGGTTTGTCTTGTAACCGGTGGGAGATGGCAAGTTAATGGAACTAATCTGGAATACATATGTCCACAGGGAGGTATTTCTGAACTTGCTTTGATATTTTCTGAGTATATTAGTTATAGTGATTTTGTATCTTTGGTAAGAAGCAAAATTGGTTTGTTAGACAAATATAGAATTAGTCTTCGTTTCCACCATCCTGAATTAAATTATTATATAGCTATAGTTGAAGACATGGATGTTAGAATGTTGATAAACGTAATAAAATGTAGTGGAGGAAGGGCTGTGAAAGTGTTTGTGGTGGTTGATGAAGTTGAGGAGGTTAATGGGGCTGGTGAAATTGGAAACCAAGTTGTTGGTAATTTATGCAGTTATAAAGGGAGCAACGATCCGATAGGTACTTACAATACTCCTAGTGTACCTCAGTTTCACAGTGTTGCTGAAAATGTTAATGTTAGTTATTCACCTATTCACTATGTGGAACCTGAGAATTACAAGTATGTTGGGGATGATGATGTTGGTGCATATCTTAATCATGTGGGTGGTCATTGTGATGATGTTGCTGAACAAGAAGTTAAACTTATGAATAGGCGTGTGGTAGATAAAACAAAAAAGAAAAAAAATTCAAGTAAAAAAAATGAAAAAAATCATGTTTACGGGCATTATGTTGATGTTGGTGATGTATGTTTAGATATAAGCGAGCTACAAAGCAATTCCGATAGAGATGAGTTGGGTGATGAAGTTAAAGCTAAGTTTCCCGATAACCTTTTTCATGGTATGCCCCCTGTACCAGCATGGCCAGTTGATATTAATGAAGATATCCCAACACAGATGGTAGACATGAATCTTCAAAAGATTCAATGTGAGAGTATATTTAAGAACAAAGAACTTTTAAAGCGGTGTATTGGTAAAAAATGTCTTCGAGAAGGTTTCCAGACGAGGACAAGTAGATCCACCAAATCAAGGTATGAAGATGTGTGTGTTTCGAAAAATTGTTCTTGGTTACTAAGAGCAAAAGCAATTAAAAATTCTGATGGTCTTTTCCAAGTGAATAAATTTGTTGATGTACACACATGTTCTTCAACATTGTTGCAACCTAATCATCGACAAGCAAACAAATATGTTTTGGGTGAATATGTTGCTGATGTTTTGGCTGAAGACTATAGTAGAGTGTATCGGGGAAAAGAAATTGTTAACGATATGAATGCTCAATTGAATATCAATATCTCATACCATCAGGCATGGCGTGCGAAGCAATATGCATTGTTGTCGTTAAGGGGTTCAAAAGAGGATTCTTTTACCAAACTTCCGGCGTATTGTCACAACTTGGCCAAACATAATCCGGGTACTGTCACACATATTAAAACAGATGTTGATGACCGCTTTGAGTTTCTGTACGTCGCACTCGGTTGCTCGGTTAGTATTATCATATTATATTAATTTTTAATTTATATTTTGGTGTATTTGAATATATATACAATGTATGGTATGTACGCGCTTTTGTCAATTTTTGTAAACCGACCCTAGTAGTAGATGGAGCTCACCTAAAGGGCGAGTTCAAAGGTACCATGTTACTTGCAGTTACTAAGGATGGACAAAACCAAATATTACCGGTTGCATATGGTATATGCAAAAATGAGTGTACCGATTCTTGGACATGGTTTTTTCAAAAACTACGTGATTGTATAGGAAATATGCAGGAGCTTACAATTATATCTGATAGGTCTCCATCTATAGCAACATCCGTTGCCAACATTTTTCCTCACGCTCATCATGGAATATGTGGTGTCCATTTGTATTTCAACATAGTCTCTAGATTCGGCAAGAGTAAGACGGTTAAAGGAATTTTTTGGGAGGCGTGTAGGGCGTACACAGTTGATGCTTTTGATGCCGCCATGGATGTTATGAAATAGACAAAAGAACCAGTATGGGAGTATTTGAAAAGTATAAATCCAGAAACTTGGTCCAGAGCACATTTTAAAGGGAACCGATACAATCTTATGTCGTCCAACAGTGCGGAGTCTATAAATGCATTATCTAGACACGCGCGTAAGGTGCCAATACTTATGTTGATCGATTTTTTTCGTGCTACAATGCAACAATGGTGGTTTCAAAGACGTAACTTTGCAGGTATTAAGTAAATTTTTAATATTAATGTTTTATTAATTTTGATGTTATTGATCTTAACTTCTTCATTTTGGCTCTTTTTTTAGCGGAAGCAACAACAATTCTTACCCCTTGGGCGGATGAAATTGTAAAAGAGAACAAGAAAAGTTTTAGCAAATGGGATGTTCGCATGATCTCTAATACGAAATGCGAGGTAAAAAAGGGGGCACAAAATGTGATTGTTGATTTCAAACATATGACATGTACATGTAGGCATTGGCAACTTGATGGGATACCTTGTGGTCATGTCATAAGATGTTTAACAGTGAACAATTACGAAGACTGCTCGAGGTATGCATTAAATGCTTACTTTACCGAAACACTGAGGAAAACATATGAGGAATCAATAAACCCTCTGCCAAAGCCATCCGAATGGGAGATCCCCGATGATTTGATGATTGTTAAGCCACCAATAATGGATAAACGTCAGCCAGGCAGGCCAAGAAACACAGACCGCATTCCATCCCAAGGCGAGGGTCCAATTATAAAAGAGTGTTCTACATGTGGTCAAATTGGACACACGAGAAATAATTGTACTGGAAGGGCGTTTGGTAGCGGAGCACGTCACATAATTTCTACTGCAGAAATGGCATTTAATATTGGTGGTTCAGCGAGTTGTTCACAAACCTATAACGTTGATTTTGATATAAAACATCCTTGAAATGAAGAGTATTGACGAGTTGTTAACTTATTATGTATTGTAATATTTTTATTAAATCTTACAAGACGTTGCTATGCTTTCATATTTTTGTTTAGTTTGTTGATTGTATCAATTAGTGAAGACTTTATATTAAAAAATATAGTTTGCAGATTTTTTTAACAGTTACAACATGTTATTTAAAAAAACAACAAACGATCCTTTTGCAACCTAATCTGTAAGTAATTTTAAAACTCAGGGAACTGCAACGGGTACTTATCTTTCTCCATTGTTATATAGTCATCCTTAATTATCGTTTTGTCTTCGAAACGATCCTTTTTAACCATAATGTGTATCAACTGCTCATCCTTCTCAGCAAGCCGTTTTTCAGTGGTGTAAAAAAATGGTCTACCAAATCACAATAATAACAATCAACTTCGTTGCATGAGCAAATTTCGATTTTGTGAGAGGAAGTCATAATAAAGTCGATATTGTATTAAACTAGACAGTAATGACAAGTCCAACTTTGAAATGAATAGAGATAAATTACAGTTTGACATGACAAAACACTGTAGTAACCTGTATAGATAGACAGTAATGACAAGTCACTGTAGTAACCTGCACATAAAAGTGGGGCCCTTAAGGGACAAGAGATAAATTACAGTTTGACATGACAAAACACTGCATAAAGCTGAAAATCGTAGTCCAAATATAACCATTTCGTAGTCAAAGTATTAATTGATAGTCTATTTACTTATATAAATAGATGTTCACGATATAATAACCAAACACCCGAATCACCTAAACGAAACGAATTCCCATTATTAGAAATGTCGTCGAACGCAGCAAGTTCTACGAATGAAGTACCTGGTTCCAATTCTGAAAGGCCATGGACGACAAACGAGGTGTTAGTTCTAACACAATGCTGGCTAAGTGTTAAGGAAGGTGTGTGTTTACTTGCTCCCCCACATTGCCTAATTGGTGATGAATGGAGTCGCATCACATCTTTGTTTAACCATGAGATGGGAGAAGGGCAAAAAAGAGAAAAATCAGATGTTGTTACTAAGTGGACGGATGTAAAGGAACAAGTGACATGGTTCAATCGAGCATGTGGTTATGCGAAACGTAACAATGTTCGTTATCGTGACAAAGAAGAGTTCTTGGAAGTTGTTACAGAGTTTTATATCTATCAGCATGACGGCAGAGACTTCGAATATGAGGAAGTTTGGAAGGTTGTTAGAGATAAACAATATTTCAAGTAGACGGCTGTATCTTGTGTTAAGAATAACCAATGGACTTGTGTTTTACGTTAATGCTTTATTCGTATTATGTCGTTGTTTTTCATGTAATTGTTGTGATGTTTTTAATGGTTCATGGAATCCTTGTTACTAATGTATTCTAATATATTGTGATAACTAATGCAATGACCATTTATTAACTCAAGTTAATCATACGAGTTGCTCACATAATAAACTAAAATACATTTTTTATAAAAGAAATACATACGAAATACATAAATAATACATGAAAATAACCTACTACATGAAAATAACCTAGTACTCAAATAATAAACTAAAATAGATTCTAAACAAACGGGATATATTTCAAAATATTCCAAGGGGCTTCAAACTGGAATTCCAACCCGTTACTTAATGACTTGTATTCTTCCTTAGCAGCTTCCAAGATAACCTCCTCAGTAGCATTTAAACGGGTGTCGTCAATTTTGGTATAAAGATCGTTGAATAATAGAACTTCGGTTTTCATTTCATACCATCTTGCTAATATGTCTAGTTCTTCACGATCGTTTGTTGTAGCCCTTTGGTTTTCAGCATTGAAAATTTTGGTTAAACGGGTCCAAAACATTGGATCGTTCAACTTGCTTGTCTCGTACACATGAATATAAGCATGTGTAAGAACCAAGAACTCTTCATTGCTCCATGATATAGAACTCATTTTGATTGAAACTAACAGAGTGGAATATAAAAAACAATTTTTGAACAGCAGTATTGGTTTATTTAATAAAGTATTTGTGTAACATAAGATCAATTTATAGTACTTTCTACACAAATTCGCAGTCCAATCTTCTAATATGTCTGCATTTCATAGTCAAAATTAACTGACGAACGCAGTGTACTATACTAATAACATAACAGAGCACTGTTTGAGTTGACAAGTCATCCCCGGACGAATGACAACACAATACATTGCTGCTTGAATTGACAAGCCATTGTAGCAGCAAATGAAGGAGTCGTTATAAATAGATTTTAATATGCGTTGTACTTGTTTCGTATTACTTCCATCCCTGCAATTATGGAGTCACCACATTCATGGAGGAACGCAGAGGAGGTCGCTTTGGTTCAAGCTTGGATTATAACTGTAGAGGAGGATTTTCCACCGGGTCCCCCACAAGTTCGTGCTGGATCATTTTGGTCTCGTGTCTGTCATTTGTTTCACCATTTAATGGGGCGTAGTCAATATCGAAGAAGAAAAGATGTCAAAGCCAAGTTTCACGGATAACTAATACATAACACGAAACTAATACATAATACTACATAACATATAAAGGTGCTACATGAATAACTACTGCATTGAGGAAGGTAACAGGACCACCGTTTCATTTGGTATTTCCCAATGCACATGCGATGGTATTGTATTCACCAACTCAGATCCATATGCAAGTCGATACACATAACTAGTGAACTTATAATCAACCAATCTGTTTATGGATTCAGATGTACGGGTTCTAAGACATGCTATAGCGTGGGCACATGGTATACTGCTTTTTTGCCATTTACCACAACTACATACCATTCGTTCAAGTTGTACGTTGGTGGTTGCAAAATTATCATCGACTTGATATTTATCCCCATACAAACGTCTAGCATTCCAATTGTAAGACTTGTTGACAGATTTTTGAACTTTACCCTCAACGTAAGGGGTCAACCCACCAGATAACCTCCCTGAAAATTTTGATATTTTAATACAAATAATAACACATTAAAAAAGTAAATAAAACAATCTCTCTTACCCGCCACGTCCGCCCGTTCAGCATACTTGGATTGTATCGACGTGGTGATTAACTCAATCATCGTTGTTATAGGAAACTCACGTCTGGATATAACTTGCAAAATTTCAGGGACGTCAATCGATTTAACATTGTAGCGTACTCTTGGGAAAAATGCTCGTGTCCATTTTGAAATCGGAATATCGTCTAGCCAGTAAATTGGACTCCTATGCAAGGAAAATAAAGGTGATTTCCTACATTCAGTTTGCAACCTTTCCAAACACAAGTAAAATTCATCAACGTTGTATGCATTGCATGACTTCCAAAACAACGATTCAGCTTTCGTACTGTTACGTCCCACACAGTCACGTATCTTTCGAGCTATATCTTTAGGACAATATCCATGATAGGAATCCGGGTAGGCACTATAAACACCAAATTCTATTTTATCACACATTTTGCTTATGAAACCAACCTCTATGTCGTGACCTAAACAATCTTTTAACCTCATCATGAACCATCTCCATGATTCTTCACACTCTAAGGTTCCCAAACCAATTGCTAAGAGAAGTGGTTCATGATTTCCATCTACAGCCACTGCGAAGTACATGGTTGTCAGATAGCTCCCAATAAGGGGTAAATAACCCACATATATCAGGGGTATCAAGCACCTAATGAAGGTACGAATCTACATAAAAACGAACACATATTAGTGATGAGTAAAAACTAATCGAGATACATTACCATGAAATATTATGTAAGTCAATAAAATTAGTATGTCATACCACGCAACCTAAAGCCACAAAACAGAATTGGAAGCGGTTGGTATCGGTTTTCTTGATTGCTGTGTAGGTATTAGGATTTGTTCGTTGAAGGTTATGTAAGAAAATTGGTAGTTGAGAAAAGCTTCTTCTGATGTTAGTACTCATTTTCATAACCGATGAAAGTGCTTTACAATCATCACACAAATGAGATTATAAATAGAAAATATTGTATCTCTAATGTTCACAATTCATAGTTTAACCTTTTAAATTCGTAGTCAAAGCAGTTCATTTCGTAGTCAAATTACACTGACCGACATGACAATACTACAGAAGGTACTTGTCTGGATTTCGTAGTTCAACTTTTTGAATTCATAGTCAAACCAGTTCATTTCATAGTCAAATTTCACTGACCGACAAGACAATACTACAGAAGGTACTTGTCTGGATTTCGTAGTTCAACTTTTTGAATTCATAGTCAAACCAGTTCATTTCATAGTAAAAAAGATTTGTCTGTAACATGATTTTTTCTATAAAAGGGTGTCACTCAGTATGAAAACTATATCAGTGAAAGCAACTCCTATTTATAAGAAAAACAAGGCTAATGGCATACTGCAATTGCGGAGGAGAACGTATCGTTAGGATTTCGGGAACATCTAAAAACCCAGGAAGATTGTTTTACGCTTGCCCATATTTGGTATCATGTTGTTAACGTCATTCAAATTTAAACCTTCGTGTTTACATCACAAAAATTTATTTTCTTACTGTAAATATTTAATTTAACAGGGACCAAAATGCGGGTTTATCAGTTGGGTTGATGAAGAGAAGGACCAATCTTCTATGGTAATAGCCAAAGTAGCTAACTCTAATAAGCTCTTTCAATCAGAAAATAAGAAGTTAAAGATAGCGTTGGTTTGTAGTTGGGTGTTGTTCTTGGCAGTTCTTGTTTACAAGTTGTAAGCTTTTCAATATTGTTTTTACGGTTTTGAAGTTGTTAGGTCAATAAATTGTTGTATTTGTAACGTTAAAAAAAATGTTGTAGTCGTTCTTATGTTCTATGTAATGTTAAGTAATTAGTAGGTCATTAATTTGTTGTAATTGTCGTAACGTTATATTTTTTTGCCGTCCGTTGAGTAAACTGTAAAAATAAAGTAATAATGAAATCCAACATTAATTTTTAAATACATTTATATAATCCAACTACATAGGACCAAGACAAGACCCCCATATAATTTTTGCCATCCGGAGACGGTACTCTAAAGCTGCGTTCTTTGGGTCAATAAGAACACGTATTGGTTGACCTGAAACCAATTGCTCCATAAACATACAAAGAAAAACACCGCAATCTCCCAAATGACTACTTTGTTAGGGAACGTTTTCTTCATAAATGAATTGCATATTCAATGGAATCCTTGGGATGTTCCTCCGGGCCCAATACTTAATCTTGTCCAAATAATTTGCCACCCGACGTTCAAATTTGGAAAAAATTCCTTCAGATTGGAATTTTTCATAAGCACCTCTACCAAGACTGTCATAAATATGCACTTCCATTGACGCTAATCGTAGTTCCCCAAATAGCCAATGATTAGGGGATGAATGAATCGGCAATAAGATCTGTATGAGAATCAGAAAATAAAATTATGTTTATTTACATCACAATACAAAGACATCACAATACAAAAACATAACAAAAAAACGATATTATTTTCAGTATAAACTATTAAGTTTACCGTATCAACATCCCACCAAGCAACCATGAAGTTGGGGTACGTAGCAATACCAGCCATAAACGCCCTCCAGTCCTGTCCTTCTTCCAAAGCATGAGAAACAAAAAAATTTGGAGGCATTATTGTATGTCGGTCGCTCTCAAACCGTCTCTCCATCAAAAGTCAGTACCAAATGGTTATATGCTGCACACATGATATTGTTGTTATTGACTAAAAAACAAATAACTTTTAAAAGAATAAATTAACAATTAATTTACCGCTGACTCCAACCAGCCGTCGTGTGTATGCCCAAACAATGAGCTCCAAAAATCTCTATCTAACACGAAATTAAACAAACGATGCTGGACATCATATGAATGCAATACATAATTTTGAATGACATCCTCACCGCCTGCTACGTAAGGTTGCAAGCGCAACATGGAGAAGTCATGAGCGACACCAAAAACTGGAGTAGGAACGGGGGTTGTTGATTTCATATCAACCTTCTTTTTTGTTCTTCTTTTTTGCTTTGGTGTCGTGTGCAACTAAAAACAATATTGAAATGTTTAAATCTATATCTTTAATATAGTTCACAAAAACATATAATCATTGGTTTATAAATAAAACGAATACCTCGGTGTAAGGAGGGCACAAATATTGTGATGGTTTTCGACTCCTCGGTTTATCGGGTGTAACTTCTTTGTCATCATCATCGTCTTGAAAATAATCTACATTTCCCGTTATTATTAGTTCGTCTTTGTCCGGCACATCATCATCAAATTTGTTCCCCGCATTGTAATTCCTCTCCTCCCACTCCTACATTAAAACTAATACGTTATACTTAATAACGAAATACACATAATTTAATCAGCAATATTATCTAAATAAACAAAATATTTATATTAATGTAACTATAATAACCTCTTTAACTCCACTATAATCATTTACATCAAACACATCATCATCGAATTTGTTCCCCACAAACTTATTCCTCTCCTCCAACACCTACATTAAAAATATAACTTTTTACTCAATAAAAAAAGACACTTTATTAAAAAGTAATTATTATAATCGTAAATGTAACATCTATAACAACCTTCTCGTCTTGAGTATCACCAAAAACATTTTCAGTTGTATGGTTTTTATTCATTACTTCATCCTGTACAACCTATATTTTCAAATATAAAATATGAACACAGATATTCATATATGTTAATAAAATTAAATAAATAGTGTAGCATGTAACTAACCTGTTCATCATTAAAAATATCGCTCCAAAATTGGTCATTATTCACTTGTTCAACAAAAACCTCTGTAGGTTGTCGGTTCATAAACACATGTTGCTCCAATGCATGTAGCCGTTTCAACACCTCGTCTAGCTTGTGTTTCCCACTGCTCCGACCTCTACCATGAGAGCGACCACTGGACGACATACTAGACGAAGATTCGTCTTGTCTCCTAAAATGGTCCCGTACTGGGGATGGAACTGCTTTCCCTTCACCATATACATACTCTTGAAATGACATATAATAAAAAGATGTCATCTCATCATCACCCGGTAGCATGTTTTGTCTTGGTGGTACCCCCGCCTAAAAAATTAAACATATTAAAAATGCATATAAAAGTATAATAATCAACTTTATTAATATTAAACGAATTAATATTAAACCTGCATCTTTGACCAAATCTTGTTCACGTCCACCCATTTCATTTTTTTTGTTCCGGTCCATCGTTTCATTCGAGGCAAGTCTTTATTTTTTCTCGATGCAAATCCACATGCACGAACAGCTGGAATCATCTCATATATCCATATCTACAATTTTTTACAACAATTACAGTAATAAAGGTTAAAATTAAAATATAAAAAAAACAATAAAACAATTTAAATATAAGAAAATTTTTATACCCTTATTGGAGCCGTAAATCCTGAGACCGAGTACTTTAAAATTTTACCACCCTCAGAAACTGATAAATTATTGTGTATCTTATTCCATGTATCTTCAAGGTCAACATAGGAAAAATCCCAGAGATAGCTACCCCAAGATAAGCTAACAAAACAAAAAAACAAAATTGATTATTATATAAATTATAACTTTAATAAAATAGAATTTTTAACGTAAACAAAATATACCTATTCCAGTGATCCAAATTCTCAGCCAAATAAAACCAATCTTCTGGCACCCGATCGTTAACTTCTTTACTCAAAAAACCTTTACACAAAATGTATATCAAACATACTCTAACTGCATCAACATCGTCAAGTGCTAGGAATGTTCGATTTAAAATTAATCTTTTCAGGTCGCCTATTTTCACCGAACTATTAGTATGGTCCGGAAATAGCCGTTCACGAAGTAAACATCTTTTTTTACTGCTTATTAATTTTTCTGACCCTTTTCTCCCAATGTTTTTTGGATACTCCGCAAATTTGAAGCCGGTAATCAAACAAAACTCTTCCGGCCCATACACCATTTTCGTATTGCCTACTCGAAAATATAAACGTTTTATTCCATCTGGATATAAAACAGGGTCCGGCCGGATCTGATGAAGGAACATTTTATGAAACAATAATGCGTCCCCTTGTAAACGATGGACATCAATAAAATAACCAAAGACAGTATCTCGGAAAATAGCACGTCGGGCATCATCTAAAACTTCAAATACTTCCCATATGTTACCGTCACAGCCTTTTAAGTTCGCAAAGGCTTTCGTATTCATTAAACTAAAATCATGCTGCAGAAAAAACACAAAAACAAATTAGATAACTAAAAAATATTTTTTTTTAAAAATATATGATTACAAACTGCAAATAAAATTTCTTAATTACTAATATATATATTTCCCATAAAAAAACAATAACATACACATATATAAACAATTTCCCAAGTTATACAACTAATATATTAACGATAGAAAACAATATTCAACTTAAAAAATATATGATTACAAACTGCAAATACAATTTCTTAATTACTAATATATATATATATATATATATATATATATATATATATATATATATATATATATATATATATATATATATATATATATTTCCCATACAAAACAATAACATACACATATATAAACAATTTCCCAAGTTATACAACTAATATATTAACGATAGAAAACAATATTCCCAAGTTATACAACTAATATATAAACATTTTATACAAACAATTTCTAACAATATATATATATATATATATATATATATATATATATATATATATATATATATATATATATATATATATATATATATATATATATATATAAAACACAAATTTTCAACTTATACAAATGTTTTACTTAAACGACAAACACAAACAATTTCTAACAATATATATAAAACAAATTTTCAACTAATACAAATGTTTTACTTATACGACAAACACAAACAATTTCTAACATTATATATACCACAAATTTTCAATTTATACAAACGTTATACCTATACGACAAATATATATACAAACGACTATTTTGCACTTTATATAAACAACTATACGATTAGAATATACAAGATTTCAGGTTATACAACAACTCAACAACTAAAAAAATATTAACCCTATCAAACACAACAAAATTAAACTTTTTTAACACATCCTTAATACAACAAATGATACAAAAAAAAGAGATTGTTGACATTAAAAGAGTAAAAATCTAACCATATTTGCGGGATTGTTGACATAATCCTCCATTTTCTTCAAAAACTAGCAAAAAATCCGAGCTAAGCCAAAGTTAGAGAGAGTTTTTGTGTAGAGAAGGGTGAAAAATGAAGGAAAAAAAAAACGTTTTTATAGTGAAATTAAGGGGATTTCGCAGATGAGAAGGTCCCATCTGCAAAATGGGCCTTCTCATCTGCGAATATACAAGTGCCTAAAGCACAGTTGTGCTTTAGGCACTTGTACTTTCGCAGATGAGAAGACCCATTTCGCAGATGGGACCTTCTCATCTGCGAAATGGGTGGTTATTTTTGTAATTTCGATTTTTTTTGGCTATTTTTGTAATATCATTAGTGTAAATGGCTATTTTTGTAAATTTCTCCTTTTTTAATATCAAAACTAATCTAAATACTACTTTTTTCCCAATAAAAATAGTGAAGTACTTGAAACAAATACATCGCTTAATAATATAAAGCCAAACATTAAAACAAAAACATCCCCCAAATACCAATGCAAAAACCGAAACAAGCAATTTCCTCATAAATTATAAAACAAGATCCACAAATTATTTTAACACAATAAAAACTTACACAATGCAAAAACTAATGAGATTATATACATTCCACAACATAGTGTTAAATCAATCGTCTCCTTCTAGGAGCACGAGAATCTCCACTATCAACATCCGAAACCCTAGAAGAAGATTCACTTCTTCTTCTAGAAGATGAAGTTGACAAAACTACCCTCGAATCAATTTCAGCAGCTGTATCAACCGTCAAGCTTTCCGATTGTATAACTGCAGCAATACTCGAAACCGAATCCCGGTCCTCCATTGACCGGGCCGGTTCGGGTTGACCCATCCGGTTCAACTCCGGTTCAGGGCTCGGGCTCGAATCCGGTTCAAGATTTTCTCCCCTTCTAAAACCTCTAGAAATCAAATACCGGTTCAATAATGAATTACTTGTAACTTCTCGCGGGTTTTCGGGTTGCCCCGGAACCAAATCACGGGTCAAATCGAACCGACTCCCGAGCCTACGAATCATTTCCTCCATTGGCATTGTAAATGCGTTTCTTGAAATAGTTTGCCTCCAACTTTCAACTCTTTTTGCTTGTGGTCTATGAGGGATTTTTAGACCCGAATCTTCTTCAACAACAACACGGGTCGGGTTGCCCCGCCCGTAAATTGGAGTAACCGATTTTATACTCATTTCTCCTTTGCAAATCGGACACTCTTTTTCATGAATATGAAGCCATCGATAAAGACATGGCCAACAAAATAAGTGTCCACAACATGTCACAACGGGGTCACTTGCCATATCTAGACATATATTACAATCAAAAAAACCACCTTCATGTTCATTATTTTTTGCAACTTCTTCTTTCTCTCCTTGAAGATTGTTTTCTGGGTACCCATTGTTGTTATCACAGGCTTTTGCTGGCGGCCTTCCGCTTCCCTCCCCGGTTTCTGAACCACTTGGGCCACTTCCGGTGATCAATTCAAGAGCCATGTCTGTGGTTTCCATGGGGAAAAGAACGGGTCTCCATATGGACCTCCATCTTTGTCTAGCTATGGTTCGATGGTTCATCACTTCCCTTACAGGCCCATCTAACCAATCTTCTAAGTTTAAACCACCTGGTTCGTTTTCACGGGAAGGATGAACAACAGGACCTAAATTTAGATCCAGATTCATTACGTTCTGTGGTGTGTCGTCTCCCATTGCAAAATTTCAGGTCTATCGAATCAAAACCCTAAGTGTGCCACTTTCTTAATGCATGAATCCCATCTTTCTTCTAGTAAAGCTGATACAAAAAAGGGAAAGATGTCAAGATTTGCCCAATAAACACAACCATTGAAAACCCTAATTTTCAATTCCGGTTTAAACACTATAACGCTTGCTTCTTATCAATTGAAATGATACTAAAATCCAAACCCCAATTTCTCCCATTTAAAAGAGGAGAAAGCCCTATGTTTTAAGTTGGGATCAAAGTCAAAATCAAGAAATTGAAAGCTGCGAGCTTGTTATAAAACGAAACTAACCCTGAACATGAATTGATTAGGGTTTTAATCTGTTAAAACAAGAAATACAACAGCAGATGAGATTGAGACCTTAGGTTAAGCGATGTGCGAGTTCTTCAGCAGCTCGATGAGAAGCATTTGTCGCAAATAATACTTCAGTGGGATTCGACATCCATGGTTTCTTCTTTCTCAATCTCTCCCTCCCTCTCAATTGTTGATAACAAACTTGATTGAGGGAGACGGGAGGTAAATCGATCGTATTCAGCTCAAGGTGCGAGATGGAGATACAAAATCTTGATGTTAATGATTTCGGGTTAATTTTGGGGATAAGGGTCTAAGCATTACACAAAATGATATTTTACTCCCTCAATTATTGGTACAATCACAATGTCTGGTAGAGTTTCTACTATGCAACTTGTTTGGAGGGTACTCTCCCCGGACTCAGGACCCGGTTTCGTAGGTACGGGTTAGAACCAGACCAGACTAATAGGCTCATAACAAAACAATTTTTAGGATAAAAGTGCAAAATTAGTCCTTATGGTTGCGAAAAACTTTGGATATGGTTTAAAAAGTTTTTAGCTTGTATGAAAGGTTCAAAATCAAAAAATTTCTGTGATTTTGGTCCAAAAAA
Organism: Lactuca saligna; assembly: GCF_052625555.1. Classification (NCBI taxonomy): domain Eukaryota; kingdom Viridiplantae; phylum Streptophyta; class Magnoliopsida; order Asterales; family Asteraceae; genus Lactuca; species Lactuca saligna. The sequence continues at coordinate 87,828,640 of NC_136424.1, read as the reverse complement.
ACTTGAAAAAACGATTATACAATTTTATTTTTATTTTTTGTATTTTTTATAATTATCCTAATACTAATTATTTAAAAAAAAGAAAAAAAAGAATTATCCCCTTACCCCCACCCCCACCGTTCTCTCTCTCTCTCTCTCTCTCTCTCTCTCTCTCTCTCTCTCTCTCTCTCTCTCTCTCTCTCTCTCTCTCTCTCTCTCTCTGAAAAAGTCAAAAAAAACCTCGATCCATCTTCTTCTTCCGCTTCTTAATTAGAAATTGCTTATACAAGAAGCAAATCCAGATGGGAGATTGTGTTTTCATCCATTTTTTTGTTTGGTCCTCGTAGCTCTTCATCACCATTGAAAACCTCCTTATCTCTTCATCTTCTCGATTTTTTCTTTAGCTCTGCTCCTTCATTGACTGTCAAATCCACATAACTGATGAGTATTTCTGGTTTCAAGTGAGTTTCTTGAGTATTTTAGTTTTCTGACAGGTGTGGTGAAGGCTTTCTTCCATAATTGATCAGAACATCACTAGAGATTTATGGAAGATTGATTTTACCGTTGATTCCCCTCTTTTCTCTCTTAATTCCAATGGTTGGAATGGGTGAATCGAGGTTACCTTTTGAATCAGAGTGGAGAAGACGGGTCATGTTGCTAGTGATGAAAGTTGACCCAATAACATTCATTCTCAATTTCGCTAACTTGAAACACCGTCTCCTCTTATTCCACTACTGTGAACCACCATTGATGGAACCTTAGGCGTCGTTTTCACCGTTGATTCATTACCATCACTCAACTGAGTGATTTCATTTCTTTAAGAAAAAAGTTTGAAGAAGTAAGATACAAGCAGGGCGGCGGTGGTGGTGGCTTTAGGGTGGCGGTAGTTGTGGCTTCAGGGAAGTGGCGGTCCTGTGGTGGTGGATTGAGGTCCCTGATGCACACCATTGGAGCTGGAATCACCGATTTGATCTTAGTCAATCTCATAGAAGAAAATCAAGGTGAAGAAACACGAGGGGAAGAAGCATGAGGTGAACAAATTGAAAATTCTACATGAAGTGTAGTATTTGCAATGTCGTGTCTCTGATTTGTGGAAGATAAGCAAGATGGGTTGAAGATGAAGGGTGGGGAAGAAGATCTAAATAGAAAAGGTTGTATGTGTGTATGATAGAGAGAGATAGAGAGAGAGAGAGAGAGAGAGAGAGAGAGAGCAGTGGGGGTGGGTGCGGGTAATTCTTTTTTTAAAAGTAATTAGTATTAGGTTAATTATAAAAAATACAAAAAAGAAAATAAAATGGCATAACCATCTTTTCAAGTTTTTTTGGACCAAATTCACATGAAGTTTTTGATTTTGGACCTTCCATGCAAGTTGAAAACTTTTTGGACCCTATCCAAAGTTTTTCGCAAACCATAAGGACCAATTTTGCAGTTTTGTCCAATTTTTAGCTAAAAATTAGGCTTTGTCCCAAACTAGTCCATGAAATAATATTTATATATTGTTTCGCGTTTTCTATAAATATATATATATATATATATATATATATATATATATATATATATATATATATATATAAAGAAAAAGACAAAACTGTGAAATTCATCCTTGTGGTTTGCAAAAATCTTTGGATAGTGTCCAAAAAGTTTTCAGCTTGCACATAAGGTCCAAAATCAAGGTTTTTCTGGGTTTTTAATCCAAAAAAACTTGAAAAGACGATTATATCCTTTTATTTATTTTTTTTTATTTTTTACAATTATTATAATACCATTTTAACTTATATTATCCTCTCTCTCTCTCTCTCTCTCTCTCTCTTATCTCTATCTCTCTCTTATTCTTCTTCTTCTTCCTCCTCCTCCTCATTTATCGAATCCAAAAAAAACCCAAAATTTTGCTACTTGGCTACAAGATTATAGAGATTGGTTTGTTAGAATCTCGATCACGACATGAATGAGATCATCATAATGTGTAACAGGTTACAATATCAGAATGTTGATCTTAAATGCCCCTGCTGCTACAAGAAGGTCTCTCTTGATTTCAGATTCAACACACATGTTTATAGATTTAAATATTGTTTCAGGTGTTGAGGCTCATAAACAATTGCATGTTCTACCCCAAAACAAACATCATTGACAAATTATATGATAACGAAGACACATACGTTGATGCAGGTTCAACACCACCCCTTCCCATCTTCTTCTTTCTCGCATTCTCCTGCAAATGAAACCTCTTGCATATACATCCTGCAAATCAAACAGCTCACAAATGAAACCTGCTAATGGAGGTGTTGGTTCTAGGAGTCAAGACATCTGATGAAATTGTTCATCCACCCACTTCATCTTCTCCGCCCTTGGTTTAAATATTCTTCTGGGTTTTCGGTTTACATCATCTCATTTTCTGGGTTTTTGATTTTCACTAAGAGGGGTAAGACCAGCAACCAAAAAATCCCCTTCAATTGTAGGAATGGAAATCAAATCAGGGGAGCCACAAGTTTTATCTTGTCATTGACAGAGGCTTAAATTCGTCGGAGACACCGTATCACGTTTTTCCGATGAGGCACAAGATAGAGATGAGGTAGGTGGGTTCAATCGATTCACTCGGGGGCGGGTGTGATTGATTAACATGGGAATAAGAAAATGGTCGGGAAATGGGCAATTCTTATTCCATTTTTGACATGGATTTGCTTACAGATCTGTTTTTTTTTTTTTTTTTCATTTGATTACAAGTGAAAGTAAAAAGCATGGAAGAAGATGGAGAGAGACACACAGAGAGAGAGAGAGGATAATTTTTTTCTTTTCTTTTTATTTTTAGATTAAAATAATATTTGAAAAATTAATATATATATATATATATATATACATACATATATATATATATATATATATATATATATATATATATATATAAAGAAAGTAAAAGGGTATAACCATCTTTTTAAGTTTTTTTAGACCAAAAACCCAGAAAAACCTTGATTTTGGACCTTCTGTGCAAGCTGGAAACATTTTGGACTCCATCCAAAGATTTTTGCAAACCACAAGGACCAAATTTGCAGTTTTATCAAAAAAAAAAGTTATTTTGAAGTTATAAACCGTAGGTTATTTAAAAACGTACGATTTTCTCTGACAAAAGTACGGTTTCCCAAACCGTAGCCTACGGTTTGGGTAAAGAAGCTACGTTTTTTTTAAGCTACGGTTTTTTTCCTAATATAGAGTATTTTTTTAGAATTATTTTGATTTAAAAAATAGGGAAAAAATATTGTTTATAAAATGTAGAGTTGTTTTTTTTTGACAATTATTTTGTTAAAAAATATTTTTTGTAAAATATAAGCTAGTTTTTTAAGAATTAATACAATAATTTTTTGCTAAATTCTAGATTTTTTTTTTTTGACTTTGTTGACTGTTTTTTATTGGTAAATTTGACTATTTTTTTTTGGTAAATTTGACTATTTTTTGTCAGAGTTGAATAATGTTTTGATAAACTTGACTATTTTTTTGTCAGAGTGGACTACTATTTTATTAAAGTTGACTACTTTTTTGTGAGAGTGGATTACTGTTTTGTTAAACATGACTACTTTTTTGTCAAAGTGGACTACTGTTTTGAACCTACCCTATATATATATTAAGTATTTCATATTTTTGAAATTATTTCGTATTTTGAAAACTGCACTTCTCTCTAGCTTCTTTATTCTCAAAATTACCATAATGAGTTGTAACGAGTATTTCGTATTCCTCATTACGGATGAAATATGAGAGTTTGTTAATTCCCAATTATCATATGTTTGGCCACCCGAGTACAATCCGAGAATTTTTTTATTTAGGTTTTGAATTTTAAGAAACCACCACGTTCACCGAAATTGTTCATTTGGTGAAGTGCATGATGGGTCTTCCCGAAGAATCAAAAGTCAGTCTGGCTTATCAACATCCAGAACAACTCTATTACTGTGGTATTGTTGATGATCATGATATTAGAAGGCTGACCAAGGTAATAAATGTCGTTGGAGATAAATCTGTGTCTGTCTATGTGGTGGTTGAAGAAGGTGTTTCGCGTAACGAAGTGGATGATAAAGGAAAGGCATCTGCAGCTAATTTGTCAAGTGGAAAATGGAGCAACAACCCAATACGTAATTTTAAAAGTCCAAGTAAAAGTCAATATCATAGTGTCGCTGAAAATGTAAACATGGTGTCTGTAGTGCCAAAACCGATTATGTATGTTACACCGGAGAATTATAAGTATATCGGTGATAATGATGTTGGTACATATATTAATGATGTTGGTGTAAATCGTTACTTTGACTAAAAAAACACTAGACGTGGTGAATAAGGTTGGTAATGAATCTTGAAAACAAGAAGTTCCATTTTTGCATGATGGTGAACTAAAAGGATATGGCGAGTTTGCGGATTGTGACAAGTTGGATATATCCGGCCTAGAGCGTGATTCTAGTAGAGAAGAATTTGATGATGAACCTAAACTTATTTATTCAGATACCATGTTTCATGGTATTCCCCCATTGCCTTTGTGTCCTGTAAACGATGATGTGAACATTCCATGTCAAAGGGTGGATATAAATGAAGAGATTAAGGTTCTAGACATTTTTTATGACAAAGAGTTGCTCAAGCTTGCAATTGGAAGACAATGCATGGAACAAGGTAAGCAACATAAGACTACCAGATCGAGCAAAGAAAGGTTTGAAGTGGATTTTTTGGTAGAAAATTGTTCTTGGATGGTTAGGGCAAGGGGAATCAAATCGACTACTGCTTTCCAAGTCACAAAAGTTGTTGACCAACACACTTGTTATACACCATACTTGGAGTCTAATCATCGCCAATCAAAGAAAAAGGTACTTGACCACTTTATCACTGAAGTGTTGGTCGGAGATTATAATAGAGTTTATCGGGGTAGTGAAATTGTGAGGGACATCAATTCGAAATTTCCAATCAATATCTCATACCAACAGACATGGCGGGAAAAAACAATATGCGTTGTTAATGTTAAGAGGTACCAAAAAGGATTCATTCACCAAACTACCTGCGTATCTGCACAACTTGGTCAAGCATAATCTAGGAACTGTTACTCAGATAAGAACAGATGATAATGATCGGTTTGAGTTCGTGTATATCGTGCTGGGTTGCTCGTTAAGCAGTGATATATTTTTATAACAAATATAACATATGAATCCTAATTGGTATTTGTTAATGCCATCAAAAATAATTGTAGGTACAAGCATTCATCAAATATTGTAGGCCGACCCTTATAATTGATGGTGGTCACCTAAAGGGTGAATTCAAGGGTACGATGTTGCTCGCAGTGACAATGGACGGTCAAAACCAAATCATGCATGTTGCTTATGCCATATGCAAAAGTGAATGTATGGAGACATGGTCCTGGTTCCTTCGAAAAACTATGTGAATGTATAGGTAACGTGGAAGATCTTATATTCACATCTGATAAGGCTCCATCCATAGTGACGTCAATTGAAAATATATTTCCTCACGCCCATCATGGAATATGTGGTATCCATTTGTATTTCAACATTTCAGCAAAATTTGGAAGCAACGATACAATACACGCATTATTTTGGGAGACATGCAAAGCCTATACTATTAAAAAATTCGATAATGGGATGAAAAAAATTAAAAAGCTAAATGATCATGTATGAGAATACCTACAAAACATCAATCCAGAAATATGGGCCACGACACATTTTCCTGGGAATCGGTATTTTCTTATGACATCAAATAGTATAGAGTCGATAAATTCAATGTCAAGATTTGCAAGAAAGATGTCAATATTGATGTTGATTGAGTATTTACGTGCAACAATGCAACAATGGAGTTTTCAGAAACGTAATGTCGCAGGTACTAATAATTTATATATAATAGTACTTGAAATGTTATTTTACTACTCATATGATATTATGAAATTATGTCTATTTTTTTAGCTGAAGCAAAAAACAACACTCACCCCATGGGCTGAAACGATTATAGAAGCAAATAAGAATGCTTGTAATATTTGGATGGTGTATCCTATCTCAAATAGTAGATTTGAAGTGAAAAGCTCTACTCACAAAAGTGTCATTGTTGGTTTCCAACAAAGAACATGTACATGTAGGTGGTGGCAAATAGATGGCTTACCATGTGGCCATGTCATAAAAGTGCTCACAATGAACCGTTACGAAGATTGTTTAGAATTTGCTTTAAAAGATTACTTTACAAAGACACTGAGGAAAACTTACGAGGAGTTTGTGAACTCCTTGCCAAGTGCATCTGAGTGGGAGATCCCTGATGATTTGATGATTGTGAAGCCACCCATAATGGAGAGACGTCAACCGGGTAGACCAAGAAACACTGGTCGTATTCCATCGTAATGTGAGCATCCCAGACGACAAGAATGTTCTACATGTGGTTGTATTGGACACATGAGGAACGATTGTACGGGTAGGGGATCGAGGAGCGGACCTGGGGAGGAGGAAAAATTAACACAAAAGGGCATAATGATTGATGAAATCGCATCCAGAAGCGGGTCACAAAACGAAAGCATGTACCTTACTTTTTATTTCAACAACACATTTGATTTAAACTGTCCTTAGATTAATGTACAAAAGTAATGAATTCTCGTATTTGTAATTTGTATTGCTTGTATTAAAATGCACTTTTGACATTATTACTTAAATCTAGTACCACACTTATTATCTACTTTGTTCCATGAAAAATAAAACACAAACATAAAACATTATAGAAAACGAGATACATCAGTAGCAAACATTACATAAGACATTTCACATATAAGAGTCTTCTACACATGAAATATTTGTTATTTTTAACTAGAATGCATGCATCCTCATACTTGAAGTCACTTCCCTTGTGCTCCAAAATTTAATGATCTTTAACCAATTTTAAAAGATCTTCGTCGTTGTTTGGATAACGATACTTATTTTTAAGATGATGATACCATCGATTGAACCATGTGATTTTTTCCTTTATATCCATCCACTTACCAACAATATCTTCTTGTGTTCGGTGTTTTCCTTCTCCCAACGAGAGGTTAAACATAGATGCTATGCGAGTCCACTCATCACATTCAAAGGAATCAGGGTTAACCATGGTTGTTACATCCTTGTAAACGTTCATCCAACATCGTGCTACTACCATTACCTCTCTTATCGTCCATGGATGTGGAGTATTGGACGCAGCAGCTGCATAAGAAGAAGTTGTTTGATTTGATGCCATTTTTAAACTTGTTTTTTATTTTGTTTTAATTTTATAGGAGTAATTAAATAAGAAAAAAGATTGATAAACAATTAGGTGGATTCCCATAAGTACTGTTTGAAACTGCATTATGCAGGCTACAAAGCAGTAGTCAAAGTCTATAAAACCGTAGTCAAATAATTGTCAAAGAGTAGTCCAATTGTTAGATACCTTACACGGAGATACTGTTTGAAATGACAAATCTACTGTTGGAAATGACAATACATTATGCAGACTACAAATCATTAGTCAAAGTCTATAAACCGTAGTCAAATAATTGTCAAAGAGTAGTCCAATTGTCAGATACCTTAGACGGAGATACTGTTTGAAACGACAAATCTACTGTTGGAAAAGACAATACATTATGCAGGGTACAAAGCAGTAGTCAAAGTCTATGAAACCGTAGTAAAAAAATGTCAAAGAGTAGTCCAATTGTCATATACCTTACACGGAGATACTGTTTGAAATGACAAATCTACTGTTCGAAAAGACAATACATTATGCAGGGTACAAAGCAGTAGTCAAAGTCTATGAAACCGTAGTAAAAAAATGTCAAAGATTAGTCCAATTGTCAGATACCTTACACAGAGATACTGTTTGAAACGACAATTCTAATGTTTGAAAATACAATACATTATGGACCTTGCCTTTATAGCTCCTACATACATGTGTCTGCATGTGGTAAGCCCCTTACCTCCACAACCTTAGGCACACTAAGTAATTGGTAATTGTCTTTTATAACTGATTCGAAATGAGTTTCTATGACAATGAGCATGAAGACAACTTTAACAACTTGCATGTTTACCTTCATAACCTAAGGCGAACCAACCCGCATAGTCACAGTCACATCAAAACGGATTTGATGGATCGTTTCCAATCTTGTTTTCTGGCTATTTGATAGGTGGTATATTTGGTTTCCAAATTTCTATTGTTTCTTTACATTTGATAATGTTTGTACATTTAAACTAATTGGTTTGCACTCTTAAAAAATACAGGTACATGCATTCATAAATTGTTTATTTCCTGTAATCTTCATTGGTAGTGTCCGTATTCGAGGGAACTACCTAAAAACAATGTTTGTAGCGGTTGCTAAAGACGGGAACAATCTGACTTTCCCTATAGCATTTGGTATGGTGGTTGAAAATAATCTGGTAAGTTGTAGCTGATTCCTGATGAGGTTAAAAGAAAGTCTCGGACAAGTTAGGGAAGTATCTTTCATATCAAATATGGACATTGTCGTTAGTTCTTGCGTAGATAATGATTTCATTGATTCTTATCATGGTTACACTTGTAAGAGCATCCACAAATATTTATGCACAAGAGTAGGCTATGAAATATCATTGGAAACTTTGTTATGGACAACATTAAAATCCTACACTAAGTCTATTTTTGAACAAAATTTTTCTAGGCTAAGTCCTGATGCTCGTGAAGTGCTTATGAATATCGGTCATTCAAAATAGGCAATAGCCTATTTCCCTATCATCCGTTGGAATGTACTCAACATGGAAGTTCCTCAATATTTTTCAGTATTATCGCTTATCAACGTATTGTACAGATAATAATGCTTATCGAGGGAATTCGTGAGTACATGCAAAATACTTTTGTTGAATGAAGTATAGTGGCATGTAAATTTTTGGGTGCAATATAAAAGTACTAAATAACCAGGATTGGTGATTCAACCATTATGCTTGGGTCGGCTTTTGGAGGCGCTAGAGGAAGTGGTCTACTGCGGAGGCTTTGGTCTGGGTATCAATTATTTGGACTTCAAGATGTAAGTGTGGCATTATTTCAAGACGTCTGGGATTACTAGTTTCGTTAGGATTCGGGAAGTGTTCGTCTGATCTTTAGAAGTTGTGTGGTCTTTAGAGTTTGGGCCAATAATAGAACACTAGCACGCGTAAGCACAGGTTGTCAGCAGTTTGGTTATTTAAGAGTAAGAAGGATTGGGAATCCTTTAAATCTCATGTATTGCGAAGACTTAGTCGAATCTAAGTGGGAGAGAATCGCACATGTATTCAGGACAGGAGCAGGTATGAGATCGGGATGAGTTTCTCATCTGCATCGAGGAAATGGTGGCCCAAGTGGCTGTTTAGTTTGAGGGTTGTGCGAGTTTGGAGTTCGGTAAAATCTCTCAGCATGTAAATCACGTCTTCTTGGTGCTTGTTAGCATTTTGGGAAGCAGTTTGGGGTTCTAGTCATGAAGTGAGTTCAGTTGGGTGTTCGGTCAAGTGCGTGCTCGACTCTGTGACGTTTCAAATTGATAGATTAGAAAGGCATTGGACTGCGGTTGTGTTAGGGTAAAAGTGTTGTAAGACTATGGGGGAGCCGTAACATTCACTAATGGTCAATAGGGTGAAAGTGTTGTAAGACTACGGGGGAGCTGTAGAATTCACTAGTAGTTAGTGGGGTGAAAGTGTTGTAAGACTACGGGGGAGCCATAAAATTCACTAGTAGTCAGATAGTGTAGAAAGTGTTGTAAGACTACGAGGGAGCCGTAGCATTCACAAGTGGTCAGATAGTGCGGGAAGTGTAGAAACACTGCAGGGTAGCTGTGGAATTCATGGATTCGTTCAGATGACTTAAGCTAGGGTGGGTCAGTTCGCAAGGTTGTGATTAGGTCACAACACAACTGAGTTTAGGAAATGGTAGGTCAAAGGAGACTAGGTATGATGTAAGACTACAATTATTCTAGCAGCATTCACCTTTTTGCATCGGATTCAGTGGCGACAGGTTGTCAGCCTATCATGATCGGATGGATCAAAGGATTGAAGGAGCCATGAGTGGCGGTATAGATAGGGTAATTATTGTCAGATGATGTATCCTTCGGAGGTCATGTGGGACTGTTGTGCGTGTGTTCTGGCCCAACAATTGGTTAGGTGTTCGATGTTTCGAGCAATTGACAGATAAGGTGAGATCAGGGAGGTCTCGGGTAGGGGTGTTCACGGGGCGGCTCGGTTCGGATAGTAATAAAATTATGAACCATGACCACGGGGCGGGTACCTCATGCGCACTAACCGAAACCAAACCGTATTGACAAAAAAACCGAACCGAACCGAACCGTATGAAAGCGGGTAACCACGGTTCGGTTCACGGGTACCCGCTAAAATATAAAAAATTAAATTCAATTGAAACTACAAACTCCATTTTAGTTATCTCTTTCTTAAAATTAGTAAGTCAAAGAGTTTACAAAAAACATAATGAAGTTTAAAAAACGTAATGAGTTCAAATATCATATATTATAATTTGTATAATAAATACAATAATAAAAATAACAAGAAAATCAAATGAACATAGAATAACAAAATTGGAGTTGTCGATATGGATTTTTGTTTAGGTTATTGGACTCGTAGATCAATCAAAACAATACGAATGAAATAATATTTTTTTTGCTTTATATATATATATATATATATATATATATATATATATATATATATATATATATATATATATATATATATATATATATATATATAATCAAACGGTTCGGTTCGGGTAACCGCGGATACCTAGATATGAAAACCAAAAACCGACCCATTGATATCCGGTTTTTTCGGTTTCGGTTTTTTTCAGTTACGGTTTTTTTCGGTTTCGGTTTTTTCGGTTTCGGAGTGGCTGGTTCGGCTCGGTTTTTCGGTTTTGCGGTTTTTTTGCACACTCCTAGTCTCGGGTGCCTCTAGAAAGCAGCAAGTGGTAGCAAGAAGAGACGAGGTGGGTTCTGTGACTTGGAATTTGTGTGTGGAATTGCTTGTATTCGGGGTATACGCTAAGTTGTTCACAATTGGGTTAAATAATCTCAGAGTGGTTGATTTGACCCTGTCAGGTAGCTCTCATTTGAGTCTAACCGTTATAGGGATAAGTCTCCTACTCGAAGGATTATTTGAGCTTCTGTCAGGTATAAGTATTATTATGCAGTGAAATTTGGTCTGTGACTCTATTTTCCAGTGGGAACCTCAAGTTATTAGAAGTTGAGAAGCCAACTGGGAGATAAGTGCAATGAATTGGGTAATGATTCAGTATAGGAGGTCTGTTAGGGAGACAGACCACCTCTAGACTCCAGGTTTTAGATTGAGTAAATGTGATCATGTTTCAAGGAATTAGTTTCCTCTTTGGGTTTTAGAACCCTGCAAGGGTTGGTTATGGTAGACATGGAAATGCTAGGGTATACTTGTGGTTGTGGCGGTGTTGCTCAATTTATTTAGCATGTCAGGAGTGGTAAGAAATGATTTCGAGGACGAAATCTAATTTAAGTGGGCGAGAGTTGTAACATTCTGTTTAAAATTTATTAAATAAATAATAGACTCTAAATCCAAGAGATGTAATTTTTATTATTAATTTATGTAATAGTAGTCATAATAAATAATATTTAGCGAGGTGTTGGTTTCGGGGAGCCAAATGATATAATTTTGGATTTAGGGGGTTAAAATTGTAAGTTCTGGATTTAATTTAAAAAGGGTTTTAGAAGTCAGTGTGTGCTTGGTAATTATTGGACTTACATTGAAGGGATTTTGGAATGTAGAGGGTCGAATGGTAATTTATGTACCTAAGTTGAAAAGAATTTGTCATGGAGAGGCTATATGGTAACTTAAGGATCTGTATTGAAAAGTTTATGTGTAGGAGGGATTGGAAGTGTCAAACTCATAGGAATTTTGTATGACACAAGATTGGACCCGATAACTCCTTTCCCCTCTCGTTGGAACATACGAACCCTAAACCTAATCTTCATCAGCCGCCACCATGGGATCTCTCTTAGTCACCGCCACCTTGTTGTACCGTTAGTCACTTGCTACCGTGCCGTTGAAGCGCCGCCACCACAACCCACTACCATCGACACCGTGAATAGTCGGGAGATACGCCAAATCCCGAAGGAGGCACTGTGTCGTCGTGTGTGGGTCGTGAGCCACCAGAAGTGAACAGTAAGTCCACCTACAACCCAACTTTTTTTTTCTCTGTATGTGTGTGGGTGGGTGCGACGCCGATATCGTCATTGTAAGCGCCGGTGGCCTTTGGCCATTATTTTCATGTCTTTTCGGCAACGATAGCCGCATGGAAGGTGGTTGGGTAGGTGTATGTTTAGTATATATGTGTTGTCGGTGTTGTGATTATTGTAGGAGCTATATCTGGTCGAAAAAGCAAAGGAAGGCTCGCCACCACCACCGTAAGGTAGTGGCTGCCACCCACTGTCGCCATTCTGCCACCGCTAACCACCATCTTCGGTGGCGGTGTGCATTTGGGTGTGTTTGGACTATTATTTGGAGTACTTTTGGTATTTTCTTGGCCTAAAAACACAGCCACCACTACCACGAGGTGGTGGCTGCCACCGCGGACCGCTGTTGACCACCACTACCCGAGGTGGTAGTGGGTGGTGCCCAACTTATGTAACACAAATTGACCCAAAGACCTAACCATTTGACTAATTGGTATGTGAAAGGGTTGGAAACACTAATTAGAGTTTAGAAAACCCTAATTTTGGGAATGCAAATTTTGGATTTGTCGGGACCCACGTTTGGACCATTGGATTTGGAATTTTGAATTACACCTGACCACATTGTATGTTTGGACTAGTGGAGTGATGGACTTAATGGATTAAGTCCTTAATGGGGTAAGTATGAACACTTAACCCTAATCGTAATTTTATGTGAAAACCCCCTAATTGGGTTTAGGTTCTCGTTGGCCATTTCTTGGACTGGGTTGTTGTGGGCTTTCGTGGGCCAAATGGAAACATGTTTATGGACTAAGGAAATTATTGGGATTTAGGATAAGGCCCCATTGGAAAGTCTTGGGCCCAATTTGGAAAATTGAGCCATAAGTGGGCCGTGATTATTATGAGGTATTGGGCTATCGAAATGCCAAGTATAAGTCTCCTCACCATACCAATGGGTCTAAGGCACCAAGGCCGACCCATTTTATGATATGTGGTATACTATTTGATGTAGTGACATGTGGTATATTAGTTAATTATATGTTATGTGGTATGCTAGTTGTTATGTGATATTTGTATGAAAGACCATAGGGGGAGCCCATGATACTTGGATATAAGACCATGTAGGGGAGCCGATGGCTTTTCAGGTAAAGACCATGGGGAGAGCCCATGACACTTGGATGTCAGACCATGTGGGGGAGCCCATGACACATAGGTGTGAGACCATGTGGGGGAGCCCATGACATCCTAGAGTAAGACCCTGGGAGGAGCCCACGACATCCTTATGTGTTTATATGCATTGTTTATGTGATATGTGGTATACTAGTTGTTTATGTGATACTTGCATGAAATACCATGGGGGAGCCCATGACGCTTGGATGTCAGACCATGTGGGGGAGCCTATGGCACTTATGTGTAGGACCATGTGGGAGAGCCCATTACATCATGGAGTAAGACCCTGGGAGGAGCCCACAACATCCTTATATGATTATATGATTATATGTTTATATGCATGACTTATGTGTTGGATATGGCCTATGTGTTGGATATGGCTTATGTGATTGATATGGCTTACATGATTGATATGGCCTATGTGATTGATATGGTTTATGTGGATTATGTGGGGTATGCTTTGGGGAACTCACTAACCTTCGTGCTTATAGTTTTGTTTATGGTTTCAGGTATCATTGGTTTGGAAAGGAAGGTCTCGGCTTGATCGTAGCGCACACACACCCGTGTTTCTACAATGTATGATTTTGGGACGAACTCTGATAAATGTTTTTAATTAATCATGTTTTTGCGATGTTTGGATTTAGAAGATATATGTGTTTGACTATAATAAAAATAAAATTTTTACCCTTGATTTTTGGGTCATTACATGGGTAAAGATGGGTAGATGAATGATGAGAGATGAAAGATGATATAGATTATGAGAGGTGAAAGATGATGAGAAGCCTTGAATTTAACAATGATCCAGTCATCTAGTAGAGTATAGATGACAACCACAAACTATTCTAGACAGTCCAGTGGAACACTAGTAGGCTCGCAACTTGTAGGTGTTTTTGAACTACATATTTACTAGATGTAATCTAAAAACTCTGGCAGCTATGGACTTAGTGCCTTATAGATGAACATTAATAGTTGTGGATTTAGTGCTTCTTGGATAAATCCTAACAACGATGGACTTCGTGTCTATTCCTTAGGAAAATCCTTAGGAATAAATAAATGAAGAATCTATAATTCTTAGGGTAGATCCTTAAGAATAAAGACGATAATGGGGGTGGGAAATTGGGTTAATTGTTTGATGATTCAACATAATAATTATATTATTGTGGGTTGAAAACCCTATGTACTCACCGGGTTTCCCAACCTGACCCACTCGGTTCATTGTATCATAGGTGGCTATATGAAAGATACATTCTACTTAGAGATTCAAGGAGTATTAGACCACTAGTTTAATTACTATAAGGCTTGTAATATTTCGTTATGCTTATGTTTCTATATTGACGATAACATCCTAATGTTTTAATATAAATAAAAATACATTTCTTCGGAAATTCTTTGATAACATCTTTATCATGTTTTCTGGGAACAAATACCGCAATATTATTTTTCAAAAAGGATGCTCTAGTTTTTAAATAAGAATAAACAAATCGGTCTTTTCTGTCTGTGAAAATGGGAATATCACAGAAGAATTAAGATATATGCATAGAGTGAGAAAGATTAGAGAAGTAACTATGAGGAAGAGTACAATCTAAGAGAAATAAAGTTAATAAAAGATATGAGAATAACTCACCAAACCTAGTTTCTAATGTAGTAGGGATTTCTGTGTTTTTGCAGGTAAAAGTATTAGCAACCGTGGTACTAAAAGAGAAGACAGGAGCACAAAATCAAGATTAAGATTGTAGGATGTTATTGTTGTATTCTTCACTTTATATAAATAGATAAAATTTATATTGTGTTTATTTGATTTTACTTGGGATATAAAAGTTTTAAATTTTGAGTATATTTTTCCGCATTAATAAATAAAATCTGGATAATTCTTATAGATTAGATATACTGCTTTAAAATCACTTTTTTTTGCTTTTCCTTTTGTTTGGTTAGTTGTTTGAATTTGATAATTTAAGTTTCTGAACTTGTAAAATAAGAAAAAACCCTATTTACAGTATTGTCTTTGGTTTGATTATTTTCTTATTAATTTGACTCAAAATCATACCAGTTCCCCGAAAGTGCGATACTATTTCGTACCTTAGACTATATTACTTCACGATTAGGTACACTACCTATTTGTGTTTTAAAACTAGTTAAGATTCGATACGATTTTATAAATTTAAAACTAGTGGTATAAAAATAACACATCAGTGACTGATTCTGGAGTATCTTTGCATTTGGATTTAATTTCTCAAATTTGATCAATGTGTCTACATAATATTTTGTGAAATATCCATTAAATTCATATTATTTTACTCTAATTTACGAATAACTTCCAAACTAAAATTTCTTTATGAAAAAACATGAATTACCGGTAAAAGTCTCATTACTTTATCCTAATTTAAAAATAAGTCTCAAACTCAAATGAAAATAAGTCTCAAACTAAAATTTATTTGCGAAAAAGTCTGAATTACCGGTAAAAGTAATGATTCAACTATTTTCTTCATGTAACACATATTTTACTGGTTTCATTGCTGACTTGGATGCAGTGACGAGCGCGGAAAAAAAGTATGAGGGGTTGCACAAATTTTTTTTTAAAGGTGCACTACTAAAAAAACTCATTTTCGTCGCAAAATCCGTCATTAAAAGGGTTACACAGACATATATATATATATA
Source organism: Lactuca saligna (assembly GCF_052625555.1). Lineage (NCBI taxonomy): Eukaryota > Viridiplantae > Streptophyta > Magnoliopsida > Asterales > Asteraceae > Lactuca > Lactuca saligna. The sequence continues at coordinate 87,812,673 of NC_136424.1, read as the reverse complement.
TATATATATATATATATATATATATATATATATATATATATATATATATATATATATATATATATATTAAAGTTCTCTTTCCTTAGCTACAGTAAATTTTCTAAGGATTTGGCAAAATTAGTCCCCTATTTATTTCTGTATGTTTAAATCCATCTTTTTCTTTGCCTGGGTCTTTTATGTCATTATTTAAATTGTTGGTTCACACGTGCTCTTTATCAGGTTGGTTGTCCACCAGGGTTACCAAATGTAATGCATCGCTTCTTTCTGGAAGTGATACGTGTCCTGTCCACGTCTCACCCACCACCCTAAAAATCCATTCGTGTCATACCGCCTACTCTTCTAAACTACCCTCTCATCTATGCTCTCTATCTCTCTTTTTCTTCCATCGTTCCTCTTTTCTTCGTCCTTCGTTCTATCTCTGCCTAGATATTCCCCAATTTCACCTCCTATTTCCACATCATCCACTTTATCCATAGGTATCAGTCCACCGATAGATGTGGGCCTCACGTGACTGCTACCGTCTGCCTCCTCCAACTTCCTTTCGTTTCTTCTTTTTTAGAAATTGATTGCCCAGGTAACTGTATCTGCGGGGGTGTTTGGCTTGTCTTTTGAGAGACAAAAGTTCTTTTTGGAAAAGTTACAAAAAGTTAGATTTTCCTAACTTTTCCAAAAAGTTATTTTTCCTTTCTTTCTAAACTCCAAAAGACACTTATAAAATATTTTTACCAAACATCAGGACTTTTTCCTTTTCAAAAAGACAAACCAAACAAAACACCCTGCATCTCCTCTCACATGTTGATATCCTCTCACCGATTTCATAGATCGTCTTCATAATTGAACCCTAGATGCACTATCAACACCTCCACCGCCTTGCTCCAGGTAACTGCATATGCATCTTCTATTCTAAGAAGTCGGTCATTGGCTTCAAGTGGAAACCTGTTCTCCTCCGGTTTTTCTAGATGAAACGTCTCTGCATCGCTTTCTTCCTCTATCTCTTCCCGCTATTGTTTGCTCCTGCTATGTTCATTGTGGTCCTCCCCAATCTCACTATCGATTTAGGGTTGAACCTCTACACCACCGTCAATTTCTGATTTGCAGGTAATGAGGCTTTCTTTTCGGATTTGAACTACGCTCTACTTCGATTTAGAGTGTAATTTTTTCATTTAGATTTCCATATTCTCAAGAATTTTAAAATTTTTATGCTATCGGATTCTGTTTTTCGGTTATTAGATTGAATTTGGACAACTGGGCTTACATTTTTATTATGTTTGCATTTTAGAGGCGTACTTCATCTGGGATTTCAAAGTGAGTCAATTTGGGTGATTGTTGGGTGCCTTTACATATGATATTTGTATATCCGTTTTATTATTTTTCATTCTCTGATGTAATTCCTCCGTTGCACGATTGCTTTTGCGCCTTTATGGACTTTGATTCTTTCTTCCTTTCAGAGTGAGTCACAAAGGAGGCTGTGGCAGAGGTTTTCTACTCATATCGAATTAGGTTTGTTTTCCTATGTCGTCCTTTTTTGATATTTGCTTCAATTTTAAGTTCTACTTTCATTGCTGCTTATTTTATGAATAGAGGAGGTAAGCAATCACTCTATTTTTTGTGTTTCAGATTGGAAAAAGTTCTGGTAATACCTAGGAAATCAAGTAAGCAGGAAATGACAATAATGCCCCCTATTGAATATTAGTTAATGATTTCTTCTTGGCAAGACTTTGACGGAATGTGGAAAGGTTAGAATCCAAATCCTATTTTAATATTTATAATAGAATGATTTGAATTAAAGTTGAGAAAAGATTTGGTTTTAGAGCTTCGTTAGTGAATCTGGTCTCAAGCAACACTTCGAAATGGGTGTTTTACTATTCCCTACATGTACATACTAACATTTTCTTGAATTTGTCGCATACAATACTTTCATATATATATATATATATATATATATATATATATATATATATATATATATATATATATATAATACGTCTAATGGCTCAGTTATAAATTGGTTTTTGTTGCCAAGTATCTCTTAAGTGTGACGGTGATGTTTTTCCTTACTCGTAGCAGTGGATATGCTGCATTTTCTGAAAATTTTTCTTCAACAACCTTGATGACATACCGAATGGGTTTCTTTCCTTCTTTATGCTCTCTTTGTTGATGGTTATTGAGCTTACTACATGATGACAGATAATAGCGATTCTTTCATTTAGTTTTATGGCTATTGGTGATTCAAAGAGCATGTAATTGGTTTAACGTGTTCCTGGGTTGCTATTGCCTCCGGTAGCTATATTCAACAGCTCTTAATTGCTGATTTTATATATTATGTGGAGATTCAAGTGAAGTTGTTATTATGGCTCTTCAACAGTACATGGGCATTTATTACAGAAAATACAATTTGTTTGGTAACTTTTTTCTATACTAATTAAAGTGTTATTGATCTTTATACAAACATGTTTGACCTAAGAAAATATGAACAACTTCTTACAGTTGTATGATGACCTAATTAATCAGAAAAAGAATATAGCTAAACTGGAAAGAATTTATTTATTTTTAAATTTTTCATGAGAAAAGGGCATATTTGTCCTTTTTTCCCATATAGAAATAATGCCATTTTTTTTTGCATTTTTTAGCATAATTGGTGTAATCGTCATTTCATAAATCATATTTTTCTGATGTAATACTTTTTTTAAAACTCTTTTAACATAATGTTATATATATATTTTTTTCACCATGTACCATCATTTGGCATTTTTTTAACAAAAGTACATTGCTATTTCATGCATTTAAATATTTCGCTTGCTTTGTTTGTTTGTAATATTATATGAGTAAGTGGATTTTTCTGATCTGAATTCGAAGGTGAAGACAGCTGGTTTTGTTTTGTCTATAGAATAAACATCTATGCGTTCCTTTGGTGTTCTATATATATGTAACCATTTCGGTCAGCCTTCATTCCCCTACGACCACACTGATAAGAAAATATAACACATGTCAAAGCGTACCACAAATGACCAAAACAAATTGTAACGTCTGTGTTTCCAGGCTCGTCATTTATATTGATATAGTAGTCTAGGTTAACCTTTGTAACCCGTTTTGAAATAATAGAAGTGTATTATTTGAGTATTATGTGTTATGTGCTTAATTGTGTGTCTTAATTTAATTAAGAATAAAAATAAGCGTCAAAATGAAATGTAGATAAAGCTGATATCTATGGATAATGTTGTAGTAGTTGAAACGAGGTTTCCGAATATATAAAGAATGCCGAAATCTGAGTTATAACGAAGAAGTTATGACATGTCGAAGTTTCGTGACAGAACCGGCAGCGCTGAATGACGTAAAAAGTGAAATTTACGTTAGTGCGATATTTAGCCTTAGTGATGTAAACTAATTTTTAGAGTTCCTTAAACCGAGAGCGTGCATGAAAAGAACGCCCAAATCTGGCTTCGTATGAGGAAGTTATGATTTTTCGAAGTTTCGACTTAGCGGTATGCAGCCCGAATACTCGAAATAGAGATCGAGTGATATTTAGCCAAAAATTTCTAAATGAGAATTGAAGATCTCATCGATAGTAGTCCAACGATAAAAAAACAGACGAAAACGGAGTTCAGATGAAGGAGTTATGAATTTCGAACAAAGTTTTCCTATCCCGGCCTACTGAAAATAATATATAAGTAATATACTAATAATATATTAAAAATCAATTCAAAATTAGCCAATGGAGTCTAAACTAGAGTTGTAGATCATAATCTCACCTTCGCGTCGATATAAAGAACGTCGAAAACGGAGTTCGTATGCGAAAGTTATGAATATCTGAAGTTCGGGGCGCAAAACCCCAAAACTGTCAGATACCACGACGTGGCAAGCAGTGCCACGACGTGGCCAGTCTTCTGACACCTCCGGGATGACGCATGCAGTGACGACCAAGCCCACGACGTGGAAAAGGGTGCCACGACGTGGCAATGGCCAATTTTGCCCTATAAATAGATTTGAAGGGCCAGCCGAGTTTGGTTGCTCATTCTCTCATCTCTCACCTGTATTGTATCGATTTACGTGCAAAGAAGTACCCCCGAAGCCCCGGTATCATCCCGAGTCCCGAACCCCGAAGATCCCGAGAAGTGCAATTCCTGAGCCGAAGCTCTGCCCGCGAGGAGCCCGGTTTTTGTGAAGATCTTCCAGATCTACTAAAGAATACTACTTCTGCAAGTCGTAGTGCTGTCCAATCATCTTCTGATCAAGTGAGTGTGTAGTTACTTTCTTCTAACGCATAACTATGATGTATTTTATACGATATACGTGTTATGTGTATATTTTGTTGTTATATGTGTGAATGTATATTCACTTTCTTCTATCTCATAGATCTGATTTATTCTCTATGGAATGTGTGTTATGTGTGTGTGCCTCGTCTGTTATGTGGAATATGTATTGATTGAATATGCTATACAACTTTTAAACTATGTATAAAAATATATATTTTTATCTACTAATATGTTCGGTAGAACATGGGTAGATAGTTGATGTGTGATAAACAGATGAAAGGCCTCGATGTTGTTATTGTTGATCTAGTTATTCAGCGGAGTATGGATAACGACCACAAACTCTTTCTAGACAGTCTTGTGGAACGCTAGCAGGTTCATAATCTGTAGGTGTTGTGAACGATGTGTTCACCGGTGTACTCTATCCCCCTCATGGTTGCCTTTAGGATATCTATTGTTGAGGAAACCCCTTATCAGTAATGTCCATCCCGATGAAAATCCTAGATTAGGTCCCTTTAGATAGATGTTGTTTTAGGGACGTAAAGTGAGGATAACGGGAATGGGTAATCGGGTTATTGTTGGTTGGTGAAATTAAATATAATTTATTTATTGTGGGTTGAAAACCCTATATGCTCACCAGGCTCCCAAGCCTGACCCACTCAGTCTTATTTGCATTACAGGAAGTGGCGCGAGGGCATAAGATGGATGAACCATCAAGTTGTTTTGTTTACAAGTTTGTATATGTATATATTTGTTGAATGACTTGTAATGTTATCGTTTATGCTTTATGGTCTGTATCGGAACATGACATCCCGAGTTTTGATTATATAATGAAAATGCATCTCTTGATGAAATGATTTGATAAATATTATTTTATCATATTTTGTTTTGGGAACAAATTCCGCAACTCTTTTAAATCAAAAGGATTTACTCTGAAATTATTTCAAAAAGCATAAATGAAATCGGTCTTTTCTGGCTGTGATTTGGAGGATGTCACACAAATTATCAATAATCCCTGTGTGTTCAGTAAATTTGTTTGTTCTGAACCCCGCAGAGCGGGGTTTCCCACCTAATTTACATTAAATTTACATTTATTAGGAATTAATTTGAAGAATTTCCAACAGATTTGTGATGGATTTGTTATGGATTTTGACAAATTTACATTAAATTTTGCACTTAATGGTAAATTTGAGGGGTTGCCCACGCCACCCTGGGACACCATGTAAATCTGCTCATGAACGTCTAGTCATTAAATGAGCTGATGGGATGAATATGATAGGTTATATAATGCTACATTTACTATAAAACTAGGCGAATGCCCGCATGTTGCGCAGAAACATCTATATAGCTGAAATCTTTACAAATATATGTTTTTTTTTTTTTAAATATAATAATAATATTGTTGTTAATTTTGATATAATAGTTCGTATACTAAGTTGATATAATATATTGATTATTTTGAATTATATGATAATATATACATCTATTAAAACTGCATAATCTCAATCTTTTGAATGATCTTTACCCATCTGTTACTCATGAATAAATTTGAATATAATATATGGTTTAATGTTATTTATAGTTGTTGTTATTGTTAATTAATTTTTTAAAATTTGTTTGCTTAACGTTTTAATTTCTATCATTATAATTATTTAAAACATCAAGCATTGTTTTTTGATTATAGAGTTAATATAATCATTTATATAGAGTTATTTATAACGATTTTTATTGTAAGTTATTTTAAGCTACTTATTTGAAAACTTTTAACGATTATAAAATATCTTTAGGATATATTTTAGTTAAATTCATATTACAATTTAGTTTTTGCATTTAACACTATAATCTATACTTTTAACTATTCCCAAAATATTATTTGGGGTTTTCCAGTGGAATTGAAATTTATATTTAAGTTGACACTATAATGTTAAATTTAATTAACAGTTTAAGTAATTTGTCCAAACTGTTCAAAAGTTATACCTTTAATTTGATAATGGTTTACATACAACAACATATTAAATCTAATAAATTAAGTATAATATGTTAAAAGTTAAAGACATAAATTTATAAGTAGAAGTAAAAAAAAAATTATTTTAATATTGAATTTTAGTTTATTTATGATTAAATTTTAAGTTTGATACTTATTTAACATTATTAACCAACTTATAATCATTATTAGAAAAAGACTACAATTTATTACTTTTAACTATTTACAAAATATTATTTAGGTTGTTTAAGTTGAACTAAAATTTACATTTAAGTTGACCTGATAAGGTTATATTTAAATTTACAATTTAAGTATGTTATACAAATTGTTCAAAAGTTGTAGCTTTAAAATGATAATGGTTTACATACAACAACATATTAGACCTAATAAATTAAGTATAATATGTGAAAAGTTAAAAACATAACTTTATAAGTAGAAAAAAATATATTCTTTTAATATTGAAATTTAGTTTATATATGATTACACTTTAGCTTTTATATTTATTTAACCTTATTAACCAACTTATAATCATTATTAGAAAGAAATTGAAAAGTCATGGAAGTTTCAAATGAATGTGGTGAAAGAAAAAAAGAATGAGAGTTTCAAATAAATGTGGTGAAAGGAAAAATGTTTCCTTTATAAGTATATAATGACTTGATATCCATCTCATCATCTTATTTAATGACTAAGAGTGAAGGTCATCAATGAAACAAGTAAAATGTGTGTCACAAAAAATGATCGTAAATGAGCTGATGTGATGGATACGTTGAGTTACATAAAATGAGATAAACAATGTGTAATTTCTTATAAACTTCAAAAATGATGAAGTAAGTGCTATTTTATATAATTATTGTAATTTTCGTTGGATGCATTTTATATTTTAAAAAATATAGAATGTATCATAATATTAAGTTTTTTAGTGTGTGTATTAGGGGTGAGCAAACCCTAACCAAGAAACCGACTAAAATCGACGAAATCAAAACCGAAAAAACCGAAACTGAAGCAAAACCAACAGTTAGGGTTTGAATTTTCTAGAAACCGAAAAGTCGGGTTCGGTTTCGGTTTCTACCTAGAAACCGACCCATCCAACCCAAGAAACCGACCCATACTTAAAACCGACAAACCGCCCCAAGAAACCGATCCATCCAACTCAAGAAACCGACCCATACTTGATTGTGTTTATGTTGTAATAGACTATTTGGGGCTTTGGTGTAACTTATAATAGACTATTTGGTTATAAGACTCATGTTTCTTAAAGTATTGAACTTCAATTTGGTGTTTTTTGAAGTATTTAACTTCTTGCTTTATTTTTGGAAAATGGGTTTGAACCCAAAACCCATGAGTTTAAACCCAGAACACGTCAGTGTATGGGTTGAACCCAAGAAACCGAAAAACTACCCAAACCGACCTCAAAACCCAAGAAACCAAACCGATTAGAAACCGATCCTATTGGGTTCTGAAACCAGAAACCAACCATTTATGGGTTGGCTTGGGTTTGGATCCAAAACCAATCCATGCACAGCCCGTGTGTGTGTCTATATATATATATATATATATATATATATATATATATATATATATATATATATATATATATATATATATCTTAGTTGCGCATTGAATGACTAGATATCCACTTTAATTATGAAACCCGTGAAATGTGTGTTAGAAGGAGAAAAATGTCAAATCATTACCATTATCTGTAATTCATGGTTTTTCGTAAATATTTTTTTTTTGGAACGGTGGAATATTATTAAGCCTAGCAAGATGCTAGAAAAAGAATTTCATAAATAGATTTTAGTTTGAGACTTATATGTAAATTATGGTAAAATAATGGAATTTTGAGAGAGATTTACTAACTTATTAATTAACTAGCGTTCGGGTCAACAATGAAATCTGTAAACAAGGAAAAAAATTCAGATTGCCGTTGTTACTGGTAATTCATATTTTTTCGTAATCAAATTTTAGTTTGGTAACCAATTGGGTTGTGGTGACTTGGTAAGGCATGTGGAAGATATGATGGATAACCTATTGATCCATGTTCGAATCCTGGCACCACTCAGCTCTTGTGGCCATGGAGGTTCGCCTGCAGTGATTCCAGGGCATGAGGCAAAGCTTTATGTTTGCAGCGGGGGATTAGTTGGTGTGCAGAAGCTGGCCTGGAAACCCTCGTTAGGGAAGTTCCCTTTCCAAAAAATTTAGTTTGAAATTCTTTTGTAAATTAGGGTAAAATAATGAGATTTTAATGAAGATTTCCTTAATATTTTTTAACATATATCTGATTTATTAACGTTGTCTGAGATCTTTTCTGCCAAACTAATATGTTAAAGACGTCCATTTTTGCAAAGATGGTTAAAGAGGATGATGTTTTCTTGAGAAATGTTAAAGTGTGTATTTTTGAAAGATTATTTGAAATTAATATTTACGTAAATATGCTCATGAGAGGTTTATACTTCATAGTGTGTAAATTACTAAATTTAGAGTGTTTTGAAAAAGGTTTTTGTATAATTCCATAATTCATTAATTACTTCGACTACGTTTATTATCAGTTAAAAATAATATAAGATTCAAATATATAATATTTAAATACAATTTAAAGCAAAAACACTAGTGGATGTAAGAAGCATCACGAAGAAATCTGCCCATGAAAGCAGCACATGAAGTTTCGCCTGCTTAAACGCAGTCTCCCCTAAAAAAACAAAATTATAATTAATAAGTCGTAAAATGTAGTATATTTTTATTTTTACTTTTACAATCATCAATTTATATTTTTTTATGAAAAATAAAATTAATAATTTTTAATTAAACGAATTTGTAAACTTACTGTGTTGGATTCAGCAAGTCTCGTATCTCCCGGCTTCGACATCCTTTTCTCGGTAGCTTCCTCTAATTCCGTCCAAATATGAGCTCCGATCACACCCGAAGACGCCGCCATAGATTTCTGACTGTAATTCGAACTTCTACTTCTCTCCGATCTCTTGGATTCTTCAAAAACTTGCTGTTGCGAATCACCATCATCTGTAGTACCTCCAGACATTCTCGAATCTTCCGGGATCACCGCTTCATGAACAACACCTCCATGACCTAAGTACTGCATCTTATCACCATCGTTTCCAAGCAACGAGTTCTGAAAATCTATCGAGAAACACGTTTCGCTAAGCTGAAAGCTCTGGTTTGCAATATCTTGATCATTAGAAACCATGTTCGATTGATTTTGATCATGTGGTTGATGAAGATCCAAACCTCTTGTTAGCAACTCGATTAGCTCATCTCGTTGCTGGTTACCCTTCGCCGAAGATTGCACCGCAGGTTGCAGGGATCCTTTATTGGTAAGAACACACGAAAGATGAGCATCAAATTCGCATAAATTACAGTGATACATCCACCCACTGTAACTTGGTTTATCGCACAGATCACACTGGAAATCATAAACAGGCTTGAATTCGATATTAAGCGAGTGACGATGCAAAGGGGTTTTCATAGACAAAGGAGCGGCTAAGCATAAGGTATGGTAGTAATTGATACATTTGGAACACCGATAGTAAAACCCCTTGATCGGATTTTCGCAAGCTTTGCATTTAATCGGAAGTTTGGAAGTAGTAGGGAAGGTTTCAAGGGTGAGATTATGATTCGGGTCAGAAGGGTGGGTGACATTTTCGGGCATATTGAAGCAGGTTTGATGAAGGTAAAAACCGCATAGTTTGCACTTGTAGTAGAATCTTCCCTGCGATATGGTCTGCCGGCAGCCGGAGCAAGATGCGTGGCCGTGTGGCTGTAGTTTGGTGTAATCTAAGAAATGGTCATGGCTAAAATGGTGGTACCGGAGCTCGTCCTTCTTGGACTCCATTTTTAATGGTTTACTGAAGAATTTAGTTTCAGGGGAAGGGACGAATATTGCTATGATGGAGTTTATTAACGATTTTGGGGATTGAGGGATTCGTTTTTAGGGTTTAAATGAAAATGACGTGACGAGGGATTTGAAGTTTGATGCATAAGACGTACATCCGGCGAAATCCTATGAGCTTTTGATGGGGAATGTAATCATGGAAAGTCCGCCTTTTTTATAGGTAAAAAGTATATACTTTGAGCATTTGTGGTGGGACGGCTCATATGGCCTATGAACCAATTGGCTTTTAGTTTCTAACGACAAACGCAAGAGAAAATGACACAACCCTAACTCTCAATTTATGATAATCACAAAGCTCATGAGCAAAAACTCTATACAAGATTTTTGTTTGATTAAACTACACAAATGATCCACTGAAAATTATCACTATAATAAAAACAAGTTTGAAATAATACAATGAAGTCTAAATTTTTTATTTTGTTGAGTTTTTGGTTCAATACACTTTAAAAACTCTTCAAATAATGGATTTATCCATTTCTATTTGTTGTTTCCTTTTCTTTTTTATTTTTCCTTTTATTTTTCTATTATTTTATTATTTAATTACAAAGGGTCTCTCTCTCTCTCTCTCTCTCTCTCTCTCTCTCTCTCTCTCTCTCTCTCTCTCTCTCTCTCTCTCTCTCTCTCTCTCTCTTAAAATCTTTAATCCTTTTTTCTCTTTTGTCTCAAAGAACTTCACTCCGTTTTCTTTGAAATGGGTATAAGCAAAAAATAAACTGAGTTCATCGGTTTCATCACCGGAGAAGCATCCTCAGTTTCATATCTCTCTCTCTCTCTCTCTCTCTTTATTTCTCTCTCTCTCTAATCCTTTTTTCCGTTTTGTCTCAAAGAACTTCACTATTTTCCCCTTTTCCTTGAAATGGGTATAAGCAAAAAATGAACTGTTCATCAGTTTCATCACCGGAGAAGCATCCGACAAGTACCAACGAGAGAAGAGGAAGACAATCAAAGGTGACCACTTGCAGTGGGAGATGTCGACGTTAGGGGTAAGTAGAACAACATCGATTGACCAATGTTTTTCATGAATCGATTCATATGAGAATCGATTGCTTCTTGAAATCGATTGGTTTAAATATGGGAGGGAAGTGCTTACGAGGCATTGCCGATTCCGAAATTTAAAATGTTGTAGATAGTGACGATTTGAGAATCGAGATTGTTAGGATTGCTTCGAGTAATGCTAAAGTTCTTTTAGCATCAGAATCTTCCTTTGCTAACCTTCTATCACCCCCAATAAAAACCCTAGACACACACAGGTAGAGTGCCAATTTCTACAAATTTGGTCTCAAATTTTGGCCCTATCATCCCCGATTTCATTCCAGTTACCTATAATTTGGTCAAGTGGTGGAGGTTGTCAAAAGACCTAAGAGCCGACACAAATGAAGAAGATGACGGTTGCTGCGATTTATCGATGATTTGGGTGAGGGTTAGCATCCCAAGAAGTTTTGGTGGCAATAGGTGGAGTGGCGGTACGATTTACCTAAAGAACCTTCTTCATCTTACCTGTAATTCATCATTCTTCATCTTACCGACAAGATGGTGGCTTCAGATCCGATAGGGTAGGTGATTTAGACGGTGAAAGAGGGAGAATCGAGGTATCATTAATGGTGGGTTGTGTGGTGGGTGACAAAGTAGTGATGGTGATGGAATCTGGCAAAGTGGCGGTGGCTCTCAGGTCATTATTCTCCGGCGACGCAAGAGAAACATAGAGAAAACGATTAAAGCATTTATCGAAAATCTTAAACCTCTTGATACTAGGTTAATGCCTCCAACTCTACATATGTAGAAATTAAAATATGGAGGCGTAAATTGATGTATCATAATGTATTTTAGGCTAGAAACTACGCCCTTCTTGTTCGAGAGAGAGAGAGAGAGAGAGAGAGAGTGAGAGAGAAAGAGAGATATTTTTATTTTTCTTTTAATTATATATTTTTTATTAATGAATCTCAGTTATCATCGTACAACAAATGAGAAGGCAAACGAGTAACAACTTGTGCTGCAAAGCCTTTTTGTATTATAAAACCCCCTTGGTTTGAAGCATTAAGAACTTAATGGATTTTGTGCGTCAACTGTTTGTATGTTGGGCGTACAATGTAGTACGTTGCACGTACAACCCTTTTGTTCGGTACGCTAAGCGTACAGAAGAGGTACGCTGGGCGTACTCTCCTAGGAAGACTTGGGCCTTGTAGGAATATTTATCTTTAGTGGACCCAATGGGCTTGGTCCTTGGGCCATTGGAGAATTATTATTGGATCATTGGATTGGTAAGTGTGTTGGATTGAAAAGAATGATTGGGCCTCATGGAAAGACCCATGTAGAGGTTTAGGTTGAATTTGGAAAATTGGGCCATTGATGGATTTATGGACATTATAGTGTTGGGTTTTTGTTTTGTGTTTGGGCCTTAGTTTTGGATCATATTGGGCCAGGGGTAGAATGGTCATTTTACCCCATGCATGGATTAAGGATTATGGCATGGGACCCAATTGCTAATTGGGTATATTGATTTGGTATTGATAGCTTAGGAAGTCGACCAGGGAGCAACTAGTGAATTCTTTTAGGAAGCTTCTGCATTCGAGGTGAGTCTTCTCACCATACCAATGGGTCTAAGGCACCAAGGTCGTCCCATTTTATGATAATCGGTATACTTGTTGTGTAGAGGCGTGTGGCATGATTATGTGTTGATTTGTGGTAAAAATAGCCTTTATGGCTAACGGTAGAGATAGTCTCTATGGCTTTGGTAGAGATAACTTTTATAGCTAATGGTAGAGATAGCCTTTATGGCTAAGGGTAGAGATAACTTTTATAGCTAACGGTAGATATAGCCTTATGGCTAATGTTAGAGATAGCTTTATAGCTAAGGTGATATATGATATGTGGTAGAGGTAGCTTGTATAGCTGATATGATGCGTGTTATGTGGTTTGTGTGTGGGGTATGCTATGGGGAACACACTAAGCTTCGTGCTTACAATTTTTTTTATTGTTTCAGGTATCATCGATTTTGAAAAGAAGGGCTCGGGTCGATCGCAGTGCACACACCTATGATTTCCGTAGTAAATGATTTTGGGATGAACTCTGATAAATGTTTTAATTAACAATGTTTTGGAATGTTTGAAATAAATGGTTTCAATGTTTTGGTTATAATAAAAAAGGAATTTTTACTCTTGATTTTGGGTCGTTACAACAACCAAGATGCACCCTACAACTGATCAAATAGATCATTGATCTGTAGAAGGGGATAATACTTCTTCACCGTTAACTTGTCTAACTCCCGGTAATCAATGCACATCCCGTGCGACCCATCCTTCTTTTTGACAAATAAAATCGGTGCTCCCCACGAAGAACTGATCGGCCTGATGAATTGCTTGCCTAACAGTTCCTGCAACTGAGATGACAACTCCTACTGTTGGATTAGTGTCTAAGTCCATAACTATTTTGGTACGTACTTGACCCGATGGTGCATGGTCCTTTTGGGTTGCCTTCACCAAAGCAACTTGATTGGAGAAATGAATAAAGAGAGAGAGGATAATATGATTTATTAATATGTTATAAGAATAATATATTAAAGGAGAAATCATATTTGTTTAATTAATATTGGTCAATAATTAATTAAGAATTAGTTTTGTGATCAAATGTAATTAATTAAACTAGAGGGGCTGATTTGTAATTATGTGATAGTTACAAAATAAGGTAAGGATTATCTTATATATATGGTGAACGAATTTGAGGTGTAAATCCCTTAGAATTCGAGTATGATAAGGATTCAAGGATTATCTTATTGGTTGCTTAATGGATAATCAACTAGATAAGGATAATGACTGAAACCCTATCTCTACACCTATATAAACACCCCTAGGGCCATGAATTCGTGTATCCCTTCCCAAGAGGTCCTAGATACGAATTCTAACCTCTCACCTCTCTCCTTATACCTTCTCCACTTGCTTATGGTGTTTGTGAGCCATTAGAGGAGTGACACTTGTGACTCTAAGCCTTCCAAAGTCAATACAAGGAGATTTGGAATTGTTATTGCTACATAACAATCAAGGTAACACTATAAACTTATTCTCATGTTAATATGATTATATGTATGCTAGAATTAGGATTTATAGTCTTGGATTCAAAGCATGTACAATAGAGAAACCTAGATCCAAGTATTAGGGTTTGTATGAGCACATAGGATGTCTTATGACCAAAAACCCAACAGTGGTATCAGAGCCAGGTTGGTTTCAATTGTATTGATGCATATTTGATCGAAATAAGCACTGAAAATCGATTTTTTGAGTTTCTGAATGTTTGACTCGCCGAGTCACTTGGTGAACTCACCGAGTCAGCTGTACTCGACGAGTCCAGGTCCAGACTCGACGAGTCAAAGGGTCTGACAGCTCAGATTCGCGATTTTCTTCCTGTTTTGGTTTTGGATAATTACCATAAACTTGCTTTTGAGATAAAATCCGAATTTTTTCATTATTATGTGATTATCCTTACCAAAATAGAAGATAATTGTCAAAATTTAGATAATCACTTGTTTTATTAGATAAAGTTTGATTATTTGTAATTTAGATTTGAATTATCTTGTGAAATAGTTTCAATTTATCCCTTTAGGTTTTATAGTTTAAATTTGAACCCCAAAAGTTTTGTTGTTTTGAAATTTAAATAGTTAAAACCCTAATGTTTTGAAATGTTTCAAAAACTTGCCCTCAAGTTTTGGAATTTAAAGGTTGATTAAAAGGTTAATTAGAAATGTTAAATTCTAAAACTCTAGTAATGTTTTGAAAAGTTCAAATCACCCCTTTATGGTTTTATTAATTAATTAAGGAGTATAATTAAAAGAGGTTTAATAAATCCATAAAAGTTTAGGTTAACAATTTAATTGAATTAATAGTGTAATTATTAAAGTTAACCACATAGTATTTTAAAAGTATAAAATACACCCTATACTATATATAACATTAAAGGTATAACATTATATATATGTATGAGTAAAAGTCAGTCTTACCGTTAGTAGGCCTCATTCACGAAACTGGTCTATAAGGGGTGTTTAAGGAAATTGCCTATAAAATGGCGATTGAATGGGTATCCACTCTTACCCACCGCACTCTTGACTAGTGGAGGGTCATTAGCCGAACGGGTAAGATAGGACGAAACCTTCCATTATAAGTATAATGAAATACAAAGTAACTAAATGTTTTTCAAATTCCCAATCTTAGTTACTTAGGCAAAAGTGAATTGATGCAATTCCATGAAATTACACTTTGTGCCCTTGCGAAGACGTTAGTGGAGCGTGTGTGGTTTACCGGCACACTAAATGGTTCTAAGCAAAGGTAGCAAAGGCTGACTCAATGTTTGTCATAGTTCGGTGGAGCGTGTGTGGTTTACCGGCACATCGAATAGGTGATTGTAACATGTGAGGGCACCATGTAGTTTGCATGGTTATTCACACCCGCTTTGTGATCCTCGGCATCCCAGTCACAAACAAGAGGGGCATATCGAGATTTAAACATGCCATTGAAATGTTCAATGAATCTCAAAGGATCTAGGAGTTTTCATAGATTTAAAACTTAAACTTCTTTTCGTTTTTCATGGTGGAAACTAGTGAATCGTCATTCACTTACCTTCAAATGTTCTGCGATTTGGGTTACGACATCCCTCTCCCGAGTTGTAGGATATTGTGTTGGGTCCTAGCCTTGGAATTTCATTTGGGTGATTTACCAAGGACTCAATCAATCAACTAATTTGAATTCGTTTTTCTCCCGATGTCAAAGTTCGACAACTATGGTCTTCGCAAATTCCGTGGAACAAGCATTCCACATGAAGATGATATTCCACGATTCGATCGAGGAACAAGAAATCATGCTTCACTTCCTCATCCTCCTCCAATTATTCTCCCTAACCCACAAGATTGTAAAATTGAAAGGTTCAATATCACTCAAGCCCTTTTGGCAAGTAAACATAAAGAAGGAAAGTCGGTGTGTGCACACGTCTTAGGGATGAAGTCACACATTGATAAGTTTAGAATGATGAGATTCGTTGTCGGTGAAGAGATGGCTGTTGATTGGGTTCTTCAATCACTTCCTAACTCGTATAGTGAGTTCGTAAGAGAGTACTATATGATGAACCACGACGTGACCCTTATAGATCTCACCTACATGCTTATTGCTGCTGAACCAATAATGGTTTGGCGCAATAGAAAAGCAAAGTTGATTGGTGAATCTGCCTTCAAGACCTCTATGGATATAGACAATGGCAATGAAAGACATGCAATGATCGAAAAGTTTGATCATAAGAGAAAGGCGATGTCTGAAGTAGTTCCATGTGTTGTTCCAAAAGAGTCAATTTGCTTTTATTGCCAAGAGAAGGGGCATTGGAGACGAAGCTGCCCTATTTACCTAAGAGATCTAAGAGATGGGAGAGTCGAAACGTATGGCTCTAATTTAGGTAAAATCCATTGACTAACTCTTTTAAGCTTCATTCTAGATTCTGAATACATAATGTGATAAGATTACAATTGATGTTTAGAAGGATCAAAGAAAAGAAGAGAAGCTTAAGGGAAGAAGTGAGCAGAATCTAACCGTGAAGGAATGGATTTCGATTGCATTTCTCGAAGATTAGATTCTTAAGCTACTACTTAGAGTTAGAATTAGATTGCTAAGAAATATGTATTCGCATAAGTTTTTCAATGAGTTGCATTGTGAAGGACAAATTTTTCCGCAATAAAATAAATTTTGATTTTAAAATTTATTTATTTATCCTTACAATGGCGTGTATGAAAAATTGATGTTAAAATTATTAGCAATAATGGATTTGTTTCTTATTGTGTTATGGAAAGTCAAGAATTTACCAAATAGGGAGAGTTTCTCATCGCCCAAGTTTCAATTGGACAGAAACTTGGAATCATGCAACTTGGTTGCATGATGAATGAGAAATTTCATATTTGATAATTAGACTAATTCGTTGACAAAGTGTCAAGTGAAGGACTAGGAGATCGAGTACACAAAGTTGTGTGTTGATCAAGTTCACCATAAGAGTAACAAAGATATTTGTCATCATTTACTAAAGGTTTAGTAAATATGATTATACTTACAAGATTAAGTGTAATTTTGAATTGATTAAAGGGTTTAGATCAATAGCAAAACGAATAAGAAGAATCAAATAGGCAGAAAGATAAGAGTTTCTCCATTCTAAGAAGAAGGGAGAGTGGCTTTTATGCTTTATGATAGGTCTTAATGATTAAGAACCATATCTCAATTGATCCTCTAAGTGAGTCTTGGTACAATTGTATGTCCAAGAAGAGGAATCAAAGATTGATGAAATGGTCAAATCAAGAAGACAATCATACTTTGTTCCAATAACAAGTCTTAAAGTTAAGATTGTGACAATGAGTAAAAAGTATTAAAGGTTTATAACATTCATCAAATGTGGAAAGTTGTGATGTCTTGGATAAGACAAAGACCAACTATGACCAATTTATGAAGTGTTTTGATACAAGCTACACTAACTCTTGAAAATTTGTTTGTCAAGAAATATTTATTGACAAAAGAATCTTATATGTCAAGGAGTCAGTGGGAGTCTTAATGGTCTCGAAAAGTTTCAAGAACAAATCAAATAAACCTTATCGATCATCACTAGCACACGAGTTGAGGTTTACAACCTATCGTAAAGACATTATTTTGTTTCTGTGCCAATCCAATCGAGTTAATTATGCATGTGAGTCCTATGAGTTCTCATTTGAATGCGTAAAAGGCAATGACCTTGATCAATGAAAGGTACATTGATAGGAAAAAAGGTAAGATGCTTAACTACTTGGAAGACGTGGTGGGCAGCTGTGCTACCATAAGGCAAGAAATCAAGATTAAGAAAGTTCGATCCATATGAGTTTGAATTTGTCGTAAACTTTGGTTTTAACAAATTCGCATGGATAGGAACACATACACCGTTTAAATCTAAGTGTCATAAGATTTCCTCCTTCATGAAAATGATTGTGAGAAAATGCTTTCACTAAGAAAGATTTTAAAAGATAGTGATTGTAAAATTTCATTCTCAAATTCGATCATGGTTACGGCATCCCTTTCCATAATTTGAATTGTGAGGTTTGGCAATTAGTCTTAATTGTTAAGACACACATATGAACTATCTAAGGCAAAAGTGTATAAGTTCAAGAAGCCTTGATAAAATATTATCAAAGCACTAAGTATTAGAAACATGAACTTAAGAAATTCAATAAGTATTGTTTTTATAGAAAGTTAAGATGTTTATGAATACATGTCGAAGCTAGTGGGAGCATAAGTGTTATGTTTTATAATAATCATCATGATAGTGGGAGCATAAATGTTATGATTGTATGATTATTAAGGCACGTATTGCATAGTTGGCAATATTAATTATAGAAAACAAGAGTCATACTTTGCAAAGTTGTAAGAGTTGAAAGGTTGTTTTGCTATAATTAAGGGAGAGAATATTATGCTTCATTTCAAATCTAAAGGATTAGGTTGTGGAATGTTAATAAATTTAGTCAAAGGTACATAGTGTGTTCTTAAAATTTCGATTGTGATTACGGCATTCCTCTTCGCAATTCGAGTTTTGAGAACATAGCAAATAAAACATTATGCGTTGTGTCCCATACGCTTCGGGTATAGGATCGATTGCGAATGCTTTAATGTTTGACCATTCTAAAATTTTCCAAATGTATAGTGCATTTAGAGGGAAAAGGGACTAGAATTGGTTTTGACTAAAATAATTAAACAACTATCAAAGGACAATCCAAAGTTCGACGAGGATTGGTCGCTTGCGAGTAGTTGGAAGTATAGTATTGGAAATTATGGAAGTGTTTCCATATTGGATGGACGATATCGACATCATTACGAATAGATAAGATTCTATTAAGAATGAGTTGTCATATAGAAAATATGGAAGTGTGTCCATGTTGGGAAGTAAAATCTATGTCTAGATTAGAAACTTTATGCGAAAGGATGTTCACAGGAATGTACTTTGAGTGAGAGACATCATATCTAAGGAATTGTCTTGTAACAATCTCCGATAGAGGAATTTGTAATATCATTGGCAATAGTCTTTGAGACTTTGGTGCAGTGACATTACAAAAGGATCATAGTATTAGAATCTAGTATATTCTATAAGTAACAAGAATTTGACATTCTTACACTTAAGAAAATGGATTTGGTGTTGTAAAATGAGAATGATTGGAAATGTGTTCAATTTGTCTATTTCGCAAAAGTAAGAACCATAGGTAAACATTGTGTGCATGCTAGGAGCATGGGACAAGTGTTGGAATTCAAATGCGAAGTTGATTACCCGAAACGAAAAATAATGAGTAATCGATATGGTGATAAATAAAACGTGTTTTGTTTATACTCAAAGGTTTGAGGCCATATGGGATTAGTATTATTCTTGTGTTTCACCTTGCATGTTTTGACTTCCAGAATAATTGAGTTTATTAAGAATAATCGAATTATTCAAACGGGCCACAATCGTTCATATGTTGGAAGTAGATATGAATGAAGACTGTCGTTAATTGGTGTGTGGATTGTTTAGAAGAGTATTAGACATAAGCAAATGTTTGCTGCAACGTTCATGAGTGCTTATGAATATGATTTGAGCATTGGATTAAACCCACGCTCACTTGGATCACTCCATGAATTGTATTACGAGTGATTGGTGAGACGATAACATCTTATATTCTTGAAACCGAGATGTGTGAGTTGTATCTTGCGAATCGGTTGCACATTGATAATATGTAAACGCACCAGTAACTTGGTGTTATAAAACATATTGTTGTGTGTAATTCGGTGAGTGAGTGCAAGCAAGCATTGTATCAAAGTTTATCCGTTCCTTTTATCCAATGTAGGATAAAAGCGATATCTTTGGGCCCCTCGATGGTTTAGTGATGACATACGTAAATGCTCGGCCGGGCTAGGGCTAATTTGATTTGTTCAATTAGTCTGTCTTCATAAATCGGAAATCGAGAAGTAGTACAAAGAGAATGATTAGAAATCATGTCTCAGACGATATCAAGAATGGAGGAATATATGATCCCTTATCTAAGGACACGCGTATCTGATATGATCAGAGTTGACAGCGGCTTTGGAAAGCTACGATTGCAGATCGGGATCTGAAGTCATACGCAGAATAGTTGTTAGACTTATCCAAGTGGGAGGCTGTTGGATTAGTGTCTAAGTCCATAACTATTTTGGTATGTACTTGACCCGATGGTGCATGGTCCTTTTGGGTTGCCTTCACCAAAGCAACTTGATTGGAGAAATGAATAAAGAGAGAGAGGATAATATGATTTATTAATATGTTATAAGAATAATATATTAAAGGAGAAATCATATTTGTTTAATTAATATTGGTCAATAATTAATTAAGAATTAGTTTTGTGATCAAATGTAATTAATTAAACTAGAGGGGCTGATTTGTAATTATGTGATAGTTACAAAATAAGGTAAGGATTATCTTATATATATGGTGAACGAATTTGAGGTGTAAATCCCTTAGAATTCGAGTATGATAAGGATTCAAGGATTATCTTATTGGTTGCTTAATGGATAATCAACTAGATAAGGATAATGACTGAAACCCTATCTCTACACCTATATAAACACCCCTAGGGCCATGAATTCGTGTATCCCTTCCCAAGAGGTCCTAGATACGAATTCTAACCTCTCACCTCTCTCCTTATACCTTCTCCACTTGCTTATGGTGTTTGTGAGCCATTAGAGGAGTGACACTTGTGACTCTAAGCCTTCCAAAGTCAATACAAGGAGATTTGGAATTGTTATTGCTACATAACAATCAAGGTAACACTATAAACTTATTCTCATGTTAATATTATTATATGTATGCTAGAATTAGGATTTATAGTCTTGGATTCAAAGCATGTACAATAGAGAAACCTAGATCCAAGTATTAGGGTTTGTATGAGCACATAGGATGTCTTATGACCAAAAACCCAACACCTACATCTCACACGGTGCCAAACGGTAAGGCGCCTTGGCAGTCAAGGCCGTACCTGACACAAGGTCGATCCTGAACTTGACCTGCCTCTCGAGAGGCACACCGGGAAACTCCTTCGGGAATACATCCGCAAACTCCCTAACAACCAGAACATCAGCAACCGAAACCTGATCCCTAATCCGTGTATCCACCACATAAGCCAAGTAGCCCGCGTACCCATGCTAAATATACTACCGATCCCTGGCTGCAGAACAAAATTCGAAACCTATCCTAGTGCCCTCTCCATAGATAACCTGTTCTCCCCTACTTAGGGTTCGAACTACTGCCTTCCGATCATGAACCGAAGCTGTGAATCCTTCGCCCCTGAACTCCTCCCTATATATATATATATATATATATATATATATATATATATATATATATATATATATATATATATATATATATATATAAGTGTTGACTGGTTTTCCTCATTCTTTCACTTCTGGCCGCAAACTCCAACAATTCTCTCTCAAGTATCATCAGCCAAGAACATTTTAAAAACATCCTTCAATCTTCTTATATTAGGCTGAAACCCGTTAATTTCACTAGTTTTCACGAAGAACACGCGAAAAACACGAAGAACACCCGACCAAAAACCTTTGAATCTTATTAAAAACTTGCTTAGGATCTCCAGGTGTTCTTCATTCATCAAGAACACTGGGCCTAGAACACCCAACTGGCCGTGAACTCAAGAACACCAAGTGTTCTTGGGCCGTGAACACCCCTCCTGGTCGTGAACACTTCCCAACTTAATATCTTAGCTTCTAAGTCTCAAATTCGTAAGTTATACTTACAAATTATTCCAATTCCCAATCATTCCTAAGATTATATTCACTAATTTGTTGCATATATACTATACAAATTGCTATATAGGACTTATTTTGCTACGGGATTTCACTTGTGGAAATAAACATCCAATATTTATTCAACAATCATGCTACTCAAAAAAGGTGAGTTCATACCCCCGTATTTTCATACTTTTTATAGATTTTAGGGAGGGAGGGGGGGTGGGGGAGCGGGAGGGAATACAGGTCTAACACAAGGATTTTGTGTTACAAACAAATGGTTTCAAAATATCTTACAAAATGGATTTCAATTATCTTCAAATCAAATGGTTTCAAATTTATTGTTAAAATGACATCAAGTCACCAAAAGTATTTCAAAATTGTTAAACTCTTTAAAATATTTTATAAACTTATATTTCCCCAAAAATCATATACATACATACATACATACATACATACATACATATATATATATATATATATATACACACACACACACACGATTTAAACGGCTTAGGATTGATAACTCGTTTTATTTCATTTTCCTTGTTTTATATGTGGACTTAGGGTATTGGTTATTTGTACGAATGTCGTTTAAATTTTAGTTATATATATATTTGTATATGTATATGTATATATATATATATATATATATATATATATATATATATATATATATATATATATATATATAAGTTATTTCATTCAATATTCAATACCCTTTGTAACATGTGGAGCAAGGAGTTGCATTCATGAACAATTAGTATGAATACAGACGTACATATAAATTATAATATGTATAATTTATGATTTAAGAACACTAACTCACGAGTCAAGTATACAAGAGCATACTATTTTACAAAGAATAAGGATTTGATTCAAAACTAGACAAGTGTGAACAACTTCCAATATATTTCAAGTATACTAAACAAGGAACATACTATTAATCATTTATTTAAGAAGGATTGGGTTTTCATTACTATTATACACGTAACGTCTATATACTTTTTATGAGTAAATGTTCAGGTTGTTTGTACAGTTAAACAACATAGTTAAACTTCTGAGATTATAACCAGAATCTCCATCATGGCGATCGAAACAAATGTGTATAGATCTATATGAGATTGACAATCCCGCACTCAGACTGTAAGCTACACCTGGGCAGACATGCCTATGAGTGACAATTGTTATCAACAATTCTGACGCCTCCAAAGTGTCGATTTAGGCCATCTAGTCAAAGTATGGTTATAATAACTCATCAAAATGATATTAACAATACGATTAGTTTATAATTAACTAAACATGAGTACAATTTTAAAGTACCAGTTTTACAAACATACAATTTACAGTAGTACAATACATTTTACATTAATATCTGGTGGATCCAGGAACACTCACATTTACAGGTTTTACAAAGAAATACAAACACTGAACACTAGTTTGCAAATAGAAAAGAGTACAATAAAGAAAACATTCATTTTATAGTTTTATCATGAACTAAAACTATGTTATATAAGTACAACAATACGTACACATAACGGTTTTATGGAATAAAACTACTTTTCATTTACATAAGAAAATATAGG
The DNA here is from genome assembly GCF_052625555.1 of Lactuca saligna. Classification (NCBI taxonomy): domain Eukaryota; kingdom Viridiplantae; phylum Streptophyta; class Magnoliopsida; order Asterales; family Asteraceae; genus Lactuca; species Lactuca saligna. The sequence continues at coordinate 87,789,160 of NC_136424.1, read as the reverse complement.
ATTTTCTGGAATATTTTACATTATTAAAGAACAGAAAACAAGCTTTCACACATAAATATTTTTACTCTCACTCACCTTTCGTTGATACTCTCTTTCAAATTACTTGGACACTCCAACCAAACCTGGACAGTTATGTAATCATATCTAGGATAAATATAGCCCGATCAACTATATTTATTCGAGATACGATGAACATGTGTTTGGAAGTGATGGTAGTGTTGCGACATGTCTAAAACTTACCAACTATACATATACAGAAGAACTTTAGAATAGAACATAAAGTTAAAATACTATAGGAGTATTTTAGGCACTATATACTAAGAACAACTACATGATAACCAAGGACTCTTGCTGATAGTTCTATAAGTACTAAGTGCATGCATCATGGTTATATATGATTAAGGTTGCATAGACTTAAAATGAGTGGTCTAAGATTTATTTCCTTTTCCTTGTTTGGATGTGGATTTAGAGTAGGTTTATTTATTCGAAGGTCTATTCGACCCGAGTTGCATATAATTAGTATACACTATGTGCTTATAAGAGGACTTAGTAGGAGTTATACCGAACATAATTCATTATCTGTTAACCATAAGTTTCTCTCGTAGAAACTTGTATTTGAATATTATGTTTACTAATTATATTAGATATTTCTTATATCCCTATTCTCGCTTAGATAATAATGGCTGAATTCCATCTCCCCGGAGACCCGTACTTTCCTAATAAGGGAAATGGAGGATGGCTCGATGCAGAGGCAGAAGAAAATCATGAAGTACCCATAGAAGAGGATTTTGAAGAAGATTTTCCCGAAGATGCTGATTCAGGATCAAAAGCCTACAATCCACCACCAGTTGCCCATAATCCCAATCCACGACAAAATTTCCAAGGCCCGACACTTTTGTGGGCGGTAAACCTAGACAGGTGGAGTAACAAGTAGGTTCAGAACCATCCTTACCAAGGAGACTGAAGCTTCTACAATCTGGATGCAGGAGGCTCAACAGACATAGCCCTCCTAGTGTTAGTTCGTCGTGTGGTGCGTAACGATGAACAATGTAGAGCTGCTATCGACCGATTGATGCAGGTTGATGCTGCTACTGGAGTCAACATCATTCACATTCGCAACCTAGAAGACAATCATAATGCGACAAGGGATGGTACTAATTTCTTGCAGAGAGAACTAGCGGCATCCCAAGCTGGATTTAGGGAACTACGAGAACAACAAATGACACAAGAAAGGCGTATGTTCGAAATAGAACGCTAGTTGGCCAAATCCAGGTCCAGATCTAGTAGGAAGTAGATCACATGTGACAACCTCTTTTGGTTAAGCCTTGAATCAGTGAGTCGAGAGGTGACCCTGTGAGTTGAGCAGGATGGATTTCTAATATATCGTATCGAGTGCGAGTATGATCGAATGAATTTCTAATATATCGTATGTTGTATTTCAGAGGTAGATCATGGTGAGGACACGACTTATGCCAGAGAGCAGCGAGATTAGTGATGAGGAGATCCGCCGGATCATCCATGAGGAGGTGGATGCGTCCATCAGAGAAGAGATACCAGAGATGTTTGGGTCTATTAAGACCACGCTGATTGAGACTTTTGACGAACGTTATGCCACTCTTTCTGAGGCTGCTGTCGCAGCGGCCACTACAGCCATCGCTGCTGCTAGGCCGCAAGGGGGTGATTCGTTATTGTTCAGGGAGTTCAGCAACACGAAGCCACCAAAGTTTGATGGGACGCAAGATCCGATTGCAGCGATGAGATGGGTATCTGACATTGAAAGATGTTTATGTACTTGCTTGTGTCCGGAGCACTTGAGGGTTCGGTTTGCGCTGAACCAGCTTCGCCTAGGGGCGAAGGACTGGTGGAAGTTCGCGACAACACACTACTCTCCAGCAGAGCTTGCTGCGGTGACCTGGGAGAGGTTCACCACCATGTTTCGTGATGAGTACATTCCCTCGGTGGAACGAGATCGGTTGGCACAGGAGTTTTTGACCCTCAAGCAGGGTACGGAGTCTGTTACGACTATTACCAAGATGTTTCATGAGAGGGAAATGTTTTGCCCTGAGCACGTGTCTACTGAGCAGGCACGAATGAGCCGTTATTTGAGTATTTTGAGGAGAGACATTCGGGAGTTCGTGGCGAACTCCTTGTACCGGACATTTTTCGAGCTTCAGGCAAATGCTCGGAAGAGGGAGATTGAGCTAGAGACTCAGGCGAGGGCGGAGGTGGAGTCTTAGGGGAGGGACCGGCGACCGACACAGTCTCAGCCGGCAGCCAAGCGGGCGAAGCCCGCTGACCCAGAGCAGGGAGCCAGAAGGGCCGCACTTGTGGGAAGTGCGGAAAGGGTCATGATGGAGTTTGTTGAGTAGGATCTTGCTATAAGTGTGGCAAGGAGGGGCATATGGCCAAGGACTGCCCAAAGGGGTTTGCAGTGTGTTTTCACTGCAACCAGACCGGACACCAGAAGGCAGAGTGTCCGCTGTTGCGAGAGACTACCCAGGGAGCACCACAGGGATCTGCCCCTGCTGCTATCAGAGCTACTGAGAACTGGCCAGTGAAGGCCGAGGTACCAAAGGCGCGAGGGAGAGCCTTCCAGTTGACCGCGGAGGAGGTCCGCGCAGCGCCCGTTGTCATGGCTGGTATGTATTCTTTCATGTAGTTATTTAATGTTTAAGATTTTATGCTTATATTATGATATGCGTAGTAGGGGTGTGCAAAAAAACCGCAAAACCGAAAAACCGAGCCGAACCGGCCACTCCGAAACCGAAAAATCCAAAACCGAAAAAAACCGTAACCGAAAAAAACCGAAACCGAAAAAACCGGATATCAACGGGTCGGTTTTTGGTTTTCATATCTACGTGTCCGCGGTTACCCGAACCGAACCGTTTGATTATATATATATATATATATATATATATATATATATATATATATATATATATATATATATATATATATATATAAGCAAAAAAAGTATTATTTCATTAGTATTGTTTTGATTGATCTACGAGTCCAATAACCTAAACAAAAATCCATATCGATAACTCCAATTTTGTTATTCTATGTTGATTTGATTTTCTTGTTATTTTTATTATTGTATTTATTATACAAATTATAATATATGATATTTGAACTCATTACGTTTTTTAAACTTCATTATGTTTTTTGTAAACTCTTTGACTTACTAATTTTAAGAAAGAGATAACTAAAATGGAGTTTGTAGTTTCAATTGAATTTAATTTTTTATATTTTAGCGGGTACCCGTGAACCGAACCGTGGTTACCCGCTTTCATACGGTTCGGTTCGGTTCGGTTTTTTTGTCAACACGGTTCGGTTTCGGTTAGTGCGCAGCGCCCGTGGTCATGGTTCATAATTTTATTACTATCCGAACCGAACCGCCCCGTGAACACCCCTAATGCGTAGGTGCTTTTCTTGTGAATTTTGTACCTGCTTTGGTGTTATTTGACTCAGGTGCGAGTTGATATTTTATATCGTTGGCTTTTAGTCGGCACATCAACATTAGTCGAGAGGCATTGAGTCGACCTCTGAGAGTTTCCATCGCTGACGAGTGAGCAGTATATGCCACGGAGGTGATTCGAGGATGTGTACTTGAGATTTTCGGTGTAGAGTTTCCTATTGATTTGGTCCCGATTGCGATGGGGGTCATCTGTGTCATCGTAGGCATGGATTGGTTGAGCAGATTTGGAGCAGTTATCGACTGCGAGCGATAGCTGGTGACTATACGAGACCCAAGTGGGGGAGTTCTTAATGTGTATGGCAAGGGTACCCGTCCCGATTCAGCGTTTTGTTCGGCTGCTAGAGCGAGGCAAGGTCTATAGCAGGGCTGTAGTGGTTTTGTAGCATATGTGTCGGATATGAGGGTTGGTGTAGGGAGACCGAGTGCGGTTGAGGAGGTCCCGATAGTGTGTTAATTCCCGGATGTTTTCCCAGAGGAGTTACCGGGTGTGACTCCCGAGAGTCAGGTGGAGTTTCGCATTGATTTGATTCCGGGGGCAGCACCTATCGCTAAGGCCCCCTATCGCCTTGCACCTCCAGAGATGCAAGAGTTATCCTAGTAGCTTCGGGAGCTGCCGGGGAAGGGTTTTATACGGCCGAGCAACTTGCCGTGGGGAGCACCGATCCTGTTTGTGAAGAAAAAGGATGGTTCGCACCGAATGTGCATAGATTATCTAGAGCTGAATAAGTTAACGGTCAAAAACCATTATCCTTTGCCGAGGATCGATGATTTGTTCGATCAGCTGCAAGGAGCATTTTGGTTTTCCAAGATTGATCTGAGATTTGGATATCATCAGATGAGGGTGCGCGAGGAGGATATCCAGAAGACTGCATTCAGGACTCGTTATGGGCATTACGAGTTCGTGGTGATGCCATTCGGGCTCACCAATGCGCCTGCATCAATTATGGATCTCATGAAGAGGGTATGTAGAACGATGTTGGATCGATTACTGATTGTGTTCATTAACGACATTTTGGTGTATTCAAAGTCCAGGGAGCAGCATGAGGAGCATTTGCTGGAGATCCTCAGCGTGCTGAGATCGGAGAGGCTTTACGCCAAATTCTCCAAGTGCGATTTTTGGTTACGAGAGGTGCAGTTCCTTGGTCACCTCATTAACCAAGAGGGGATTTTGGTCGATCCAGCCAAGATCGAGGCGGTAATGTGTTGGGAGGTGCCGAAATCTCCTTCTTAGATCAGGAGTTTTCTAGGGTTGGCCGGCTATTATCGGAGGTTCATCAGGGATTTCTCCAAGATTGTTGTTCCTCTCACTAGATTGACCCGGAAGGGTGTGGTGTTCAGCTGGGGCCCAGAGCAGCAGGCCTCATTTGAGACTCTTCGCTAGAGATTATGCGAAGCCCCGGTGTTGACTCTTCCAGAGGGGTTGGAGGACTTCGTGGTGTATTCTGACGCATTGATATCTGGGTTGGGCGCGGTGTTGATGCAGAGGGGGCTTGTGATCGCATACGCATCGAGGCAGCTGAAGCCCTATGAGGCAAGATATCCCACCTACGATCTAGAGTTGGGGGCTGTGGTGTTTGCCCTCAAGATTTGGTGCCATTACTTGTATGGGGTCCGGTGTACGATATACACAGATCACAAGAGTTTGAAGTATTTGATGGATCAGCAGAATCTGAACATGCGTCAGAGGAGATGGTTGGACGTGGTAAAGGATTATGATTGCGAGATCCTGTACCACCTAGGAAAGGCTAATGTGGTGGCCGACGCCCCGAGTCATTGAGCAGAGAGTGCCCCGATTTGGGATATTTGTATGAGATTGACAGTGATGACTCTGGTATTGGACACCATCAGAGGGGCCCAGGCTGAGGCAGTGAGACCGGAGAACCGCAAGAGAGGACGAGTTATCGGGTAGGTGACAGAGTTCATGACCGATAGCAGAGGGATTATGACCTTCCAGGGTCGGATTTGGGTACCGTTTGTCGGAGGAACGCGTACCATCTTGATGGAGGAGGCACATAAATCCAGATTCTCGATCCATCCCGGAGCCACTAAGGTGTATTTAGTGATGGGTTTTGGTCATAAGACATCCTATGTGCTCATACAAACCCTAATGCTTAGATCTAGGTTTCTCTATTGTACATGCTTTGAATCCAAGACTATAAACCCTAATTCTAGCATTCAAATAATCATATTAACATGAGAATAGGTTTATAATGTTACCTTGATTGTTATGTAGCAATAACAATCACAAATCTCCTTGAATTGACTTTGGAAGGCTTAGAGTCACAAGTGTCACTCCTCTAATGGTTTAAAACACCATAAGCAAATGGAGAAGGTATAAAGAGAGAGGTGAGAGGTTAGAATTCGTATCTAGGACCTCTTGGGAAGGGATACACGAATTCATGACCCTAGGGGTGTTTATATAGGTGTAGAGATAGGGTTTCAGTCATTATCCTTATCTAGTTGATTATCCATTAAGGAACCAATAAGATAATCCTTGAATCCTTATCATACTCGAATTCTAAGGCTTTCCAACCTTAAATTCGTCCACCATATAAATAAGATAATCCTTACCTTATTTTGTAACTATCACATAATTACAAATCAGCCCCTCTAGTTTAATTAATTACATTTGATCACAAAACTAATTCTTAATTAATTATTGACCAATATTAATTAAACAAATATGATTTCTCCTTTAATATATTATTCTTATAACATATTAATAAATCATATTATCCTCTCTCTCTTTATTCATTTCTCCAATCAAGTTGCTTTGGTGAAGGCAACCCAAAAGGACCATGCACCATCGGGTCAAGTACATACCAAAATAGTTATGGACTTAGACACTAATCCAACAGTCTCCCACTTGGATAAGTCTAACAACTATTCTGCGTATGACTTCAGATCCCGATCTGCAATCGTAGCTTTCCAAAGCCGCTGTCAACTCTGATCATATCAGATACACGTGTCCTTAGATAAGTGATCATATATTCCTCCATTCTAGATATCGTATGAGATATGATTTCTAATCATTCTCTTTGTACTATATCTCGATTTCCGATTTATGACGACAAACTAATTGAACAAATCAAATTAGCCCTAGCCCGGCCGAGCATTTACGTATGTCATCACTAAACCATCGAGGGGCCCAAAGATATCGCTTTTATCCTACCTTGGATAAAAGGAACGGATAAACTTTGATACAATGCTCGCTTGCACTCACTAACCAAATCGCACACAACAATATGTTTTATAACACCAAGTTACTAGTGCGTTTACACATTATCAATGTGCAACCGATTAGCAAGATACAACTCACACATCTCGGTTTCAAGAATATAAGATGTTATCGTCTCACTAATCACTCGAGATAGTGATCCAAGTGAGCGTGGGTTTAATCCAATGCTCAAATCATATTCATAAGCACTCATGAACGTTGCAGCAAACATTTGCTTATGTCTAACACTCTTTTAGACAATCCACACACCAATTCACGAAAGTCTTCATTCATATCTACTTCCAACATATGAACGACTGTGGCCCGTTTGAATAATTCGATTATTCTTAATAAACTCAATTATTCTGGAAGTCAAAACATGCAAAGTGAAACACAAGAATAATACTAATCCCATATGGCCTCAAACCTTTGAGTATAAACAAAACACGTTTTATTTATCACCATATCGATTACTCATTATTTGTCATTTCGGGTAATCAACTTTTTACTTGAATCATTACACTTGTCCCATGCTCCTAGCATGCAAACAATGTTTACCTATGGTTCTTACTTTTGTGAAATAGACAAATTGAACACATTTCCAATCATTCTCATTTCACAACTCCAAATCCATTTTCTTAAGTGTAAGAATATCAAATTCTTGCTACTTACAGAATATGCTAGATTCTAACATTCTATGCAACGATCCTTTCGTAATGTCATTGCACCAAAGTCACAAAGACTATTGCCAATGATATTACAAATTCCTCTATCGGAGATTATTACAAGACAATTCCTTAGATATGATGTCTCTCACTCAAAGTACATTCCTTTGAACATCCTTTTGCATAAAAGTTTCTAATCTAGACATAGATTTTCAATATTTACTTCCCAATATGGACACGCTTCCATATTTTCCATATGACAGCTCATTCTTAACAGAATCTTATCTATTCGTAATTATGTCGATATTGTCCATCCAATATGGAAACATTTCCATAATTTCCAATACTATACTTCCAACTACTCACAAGCAACCAATCCTCGTCGAACTTTGGATTGTTCTTTGACAGTTGTTTAATTATTTTAGTCAAAACCGATTCTAGTCCCTTTTCCCTCTAAATGCACTAGACATTTGGAAAATCTTAGAATGGTCAAACATTAAATCATTTGCAATCGATCCTATACTCGAAGCGCATGGGACACAATGCATAGTGTTTTATTTGCTATGTTCTCAAAATTCGAATTGTGAAGAGGAATGCCGTAATCATAATCAAAATTTTAAGAACACACAATGTACCTTTGACTAAATTTATTAACATTCCACAACCTAACCCTTTAGATTTGAAATGAAGCATAATATTCTCTCCCTTAATTATAGCAAAACAACCTTTCAACTCTTACAACTTTGCAAAGTATGACTCTTGTTTTCTATAATTAATATTGCCAACTATGCAATACTTGCCTTAATAATCATACAATCATAACATTTATGCTCCCACTATCATGATGATTATTATAAAACATAACACTTATGCTCCCACTAGTCTCGACATGTATTCATAAACATCTTAACTTTCAGAAAAACAATACTTATTGAATTTCTTAAGATCATGTTTCTAATACTTAGTGCTTTGATAATCTTTTATCAAGACTTCTTGAACTTATACACCTTTGCCTTCGATAGTACATATGTGTGTCTAAACAATTAAGACTAATTGCCAAACCTCACAATTCAAATTATGGAAAGGGATGCCGTAACCATGATCGAATTTGAGAATGAAATTTTACAATCACTATCTTTTAAAATCTTTCTTAGTGAAAGCATTTTCTCACAATCATTTTCATGAAGGAGGAAATCTTATGACACTTAGATTTAAACGGTGTATGTGTTCCTATCCATGCGAATTTGTTAAAACCAAAGTTTACGACAAATTCAAACTCATATGGATCGAACTTTCTTAATCTTGATTTCTTGCCTTATGGTAGCACAGCTGCCCACCACGTCTTCCAAGTAGTTAAGCATCTTACCTTTTTTCCTATCAATGTACCTTTCATTGATCAAGGTCATTGCCTTTTACGCATTCAAATGAGAACTCATAGGACTCACATGCATAATTAACTCGATTGGATTGGCACAGAAACAAAATAATGTCTTTACGATAGGTTGTAAACCTCAACTCGTGTGCTAGTGATGATCGATAAGGTTTATTTGATTTGTTCTTGAAACTTTTCAAGACCATTAAGACTCCCACTGACTCCTTGACATATAAGATTCTTTTGTAAATAAACATTTCTTGACAAACAAATATTCAAGAGTTAGTGTAGTTTTTATCAAAACTTCACAAATTGGTCCTAGTTGGTCTTTTGTCTTATCCAAGACATCACAACTTTCCACAATTGATGAATGTTATAAACCTTCTTAATACTATTCACTCAATGTCACAATCTTGACTTTAAGACTTGTTTTGGAACGAAGTATGATTGACTTCTTGATTTGACCATTTCTTCAATCTTTGATTCCTCTTCTTGGACATACAATTGTGCCAAGACTCACTTAGAGGATCAATTGAGATATGGTTCTTAATCATTAAGACCTATCATAAAGCATAAAAGCTACTCTCCCTTCTTCTTAGAATGGAGAAACTCTTATCTTTCTGCCTACTTGATTCTTCTTATTCGTTTTGCTATTGATCTAAACCCTTTAATCAATTCAAAATTACACTTAATCTTGTAAGTGTAATCATATTTACTAAGCCTTTAGTAAATCATGACGAATATCTTTGTTACTCTTATGGTGAACTCGATCAACACACAACTTTGTGTACTCGATCTCCTAGTCCTTCACTTGACACTTTGTCAATGAATTAGTCTAATTTCCAAATATGAAATTTCTCATTCATCGTGTATCCACGTTGCATGATTCCAAGTTTCTGTCCAATTGAAACTTGGGCGATGAGAAACTCTCCCTATTTGGTAAATTGTTGACATTTCCATAAATAACATAACTAAGAATCACATCCATTCGTTGTAGAAATATTCAAACATCAATTTTCATAACGATTTCATTGCAAGGAAATAAACAAATAAATAAGTGAGTCAAAATTTATTTTATTTATAGAAGCAGTGGAAAACATTTGTCCTTACAATGCAAAATCCATTGAAAACTATGTAAAAGGAAAATTTCTAACAACTCTATCATAACTATCTAAGCTCAAAATCCAATCTTCAAGTCCATGCGATCAAGATCCATCTCTTGTGATTAGATTCATCTTGCTCTCTTATCAAGCTTCCTTTCTTTTCATCGATCCTTCAAAACATTCAAATGCAATCTTATCACATCATGTATTAAGAATCAATGAATAGGAACTTAATGGAGTTAGATAGTGGATTCTTACCTAAAGCGTAGTCATACTTTTGACTCTCCCATCTCTTAGATCTCTTAGGTAAATAGGGCAACTTCGTTTCCAATGCCCCTTCTCTTGGCAATAAAAGCAAATTGACTCTTTTGGAACAACACATGGAACTACTTCAGACATCGCCTTTCTCTTATGATCAAACTTTTCGATCATTGCATGTCTTTCATTGCCATTGTCTATATCCATAGAGGTCTTGAAGGCAGATTCACCAATCAACTTTGCTTTTCTATTGCGCCAAACCATTGCTGATTCAGCAGCAATAAACATATAGGTGAGATTTATAAGGGTCACGTCGTGGTTTATCATATAGTACTCTCTTGCGAACTCACTATATGAGTTTAGGAAGTGATTGAAGAACCCAATCAACAACCATCTCTTCACCGACAACGGATCCCTTCATTCTTAACCTATCAATGTGTGACTTCATCCCTAAGACGTGTGCACACACCGACTTGCCCTCTTTATGTTTACTTGCCAAAAGGGCTTGAGTGACATTGAACCTTTCAATTTTACAATCTTGTGGGTTAAGGAGAATAATTGGAGGAGGAGGAGGAAGTGAAGCATGATTTCTTGTTCCTCGATCGAATCGTGGAATATCATCTTCATGTGGAATGCTTGTTCCACGGGATTTGAGAAGACCATAGTTGTCGAACTTTGACATCGGGAGAAAAACGAATTCAAGTTAGTTGATTGATTGAGTCCTTGGTAAATCACCCAAATGAAATTCCAAGGCTAGGACCCAACACAATATCCTACAACTCGGGAGAGGGATGCCGTAACCCAAATTGCAGAACATTTGAAGGTAAGTGAATGACGATTCACTAGTTTCCACCATGAAAAACGAAAAAGAAATTTAAGTTTTAAATCTATGAAAACTCCTAGATCCTTTGAGATTCATTGAACATTTCAATGGCATGTTTAAATCTCGATATGCCCCTCTTGTTTGTGACTGGGATGCCGAGGATCACAAAGCGGGTGTGAATAACCATGCAAACTACATGGTGCCCTCACATGTTACAATCACCTATTCGATGTGCCGGTAAACCACACACGCTCCACCGAACTATGACAAACATTGAGTCACCCTTTGCTACCTTTGCTCAGAACCATTTAGTGTGCCGGTAAACCACACACGCTCCACTAACATCTTCGCAAGGGCACAAAGTGTAATTTCATGGAATTGCATCAATTCACTTTTGCCTAAGTAACTAAGATTGGGAATTTGAAAAACATTTAGTTACTTTGTATTTCATTATACTTATAATGGAAGGTTTCGTCCTATCCTACCCGTTCGGCTAACGACCCTCCACTAGTCAAGAGTGCGGTGGTAAGAGTGGATACCCATTCAATCGCCATTTTATAGGCAATTTCCTTAAACACCCCTTATAGACCAGCTTCGTGAATGAGGCCTACTAACGGTAAGACTGACTTTTACTCATACATATATATAATGTTAGACTTTTAATGTTATATATAGTATAGGGTGTATTTTATACTTTTAAAATACTATATGGTTAACTTTAACAATTACACTTTTAATTCAATTAAAAGGTTAACCTAAACCTTTATGGATTTATTAAATCTCTATTAATTATATTCCTTAATTAATTAATAAAACAATAAGGGTGTGATTTGAACTTTTCAAAACTTTACTAGGGTTTTAGAATTTAACATTTCTAATTAAACTTTTAATCAACTTTTAAATTCCAAAACTTGAGGGCAAATTTTGAAACCTTTTTCAAAACATTAGGGTTTTAACTATTTAAATTTCAAAAATCCAAAACCTTTGGGTTCAAATTTAAACTATAAAACCTAAAGGGGAAAATATGAAACTTTTCATAACTACAAGGATCAAATAACAAATAATCTAAACTAACGTTTAGTTACATAATTATGCATATTTGATTTGTTTAATGATTTCTTGCAAAACAATTTATCAATTTACTCAAAATAATTAATCAATTATCTTATAAGGAAACAATTATCATATAAATCGATAATTATCTTTAATTAGATCAAGAATATAGTCATATATATCATAAAATCGGATTTATATTGATCTAACATGATAAGGTAACTATCCATATGCAAAAACAGCAAGAAATCCCGAGATAAGCATTATCTGACGAGTTGACTCGTCGAGTCAGGCATGGACTCGTTGAGTCTGCATGGACTCGACGAGTTCAGCCATGGACTCGGCGAGTCCAGCCTCCACAATCCAAAAAATCGAAATTTTCAGTTATACAATGCATCAATACAATTGAAACCAAGCTAGGCTCTGATACCACTGATGGGTTTTGGTCATAAGACATCCTATGTGCTCATACAAACCCTAATGCTTGGATCTAGGTTTCTCTATTGTACATGCTTTGAATCCAAGACTATAAACCCTAATTCTAGCATTCAAATAATCATATTAACATGAGAATAGGTTTATAATGTTACCTTGATTGTTATGTAGCAATAACAATCACAAATCTCCTTGAATTGACTTTGGAAGGCTTAGAGTCACAAGTGTCACTCCTCTAATGGTTCACAAACACCATAAGCAAATGGAGAAGGTATAAAGAGAGAGGTGAGAGGTTAGAATTCGTATCTAGGACCTCTTGGGAAGGGATACACGAATTCATGACCCTAGGGGTGTTTATATAGGTGTAGAGATAGGGTTTCAGTCATTATCCTTATCTAGTTGATTATCCATTAAGGAACCAATAAGATAATCCTTGAATCCTTATCATACTCGAATTCTAAGGCTTTCCAACCTTAAATTCGTCCACCATATAAATAAGATAATCCTTACCTTATTTTGTAACTATCACATAATTACAAATCAGCCCCTCTAGTTTAATTAATTACATTTGATCACAAAACTAATTCTTAATTAATTATTGACCAATATTAATTAAACAAATATGATTTCTCCTTTAATATATTATTCTTATAACATATTAATAAATCATATTATCCTCTCTCTCTTTATTCATTTCTCCAATCAAGTTGCTTTGGTGAAGGCAACCCAAAAGGACCATGCACCATCGGGTCAAGTACATACCAAAATAGTTATGGACTTAGACACTAATCCAACATTTAGATCTGAAGAGAGAGTATTGGTGGCCCTATATGAAGAGAGATGTCGCGTGGTTTGTTGAGAAGTGCTTGACCTGTCGTAGGGTTATGGCCGAACACCAGATGCTGCATGGTAAGTTGCAGCCGTTGGAGGTTCCCGAATGGAAGTGGGAACAGATTACCATGGATTTTATCACCAAATTTCCAAGGAATGATAGGGGAGTCGATGCAATTTGGGTGATTGTGGACAGGTTGACAAAGAGCGCCCACTTCCTTGCTATCAGCGAGAACTCTTCCACAGAGAAGTTGGCCGAGGTGTATGTGAGGGAGGTGGTATCGCGACATGGGGTGCCGATCTCGATTGCCTCAGACCAAGATGTGCGTTTCACTTCCAGATTATGGAAGAAATTTCATGAGGAATTGGGTACTAGGTTGCATTTTAGTACCGCATACCACCCCCAGACTGACGGACAGAGCGAGCGGACGATTCAGACGTTCGAGGATATGCTCCAGGAATATGTGTTGGATTTCGGTGGTAGTTGGGACACGTATTTTCCCTTGGCAGAGTTTTCTTACAACAACAGCCATCATTCGAGCATTGACATGCCGCCCTGTGAGCTGTTGTATAGGAGGAGGTGTCGGACCCCTATCAGCTGGGGAAAAGTAGGGCAGCACGTGATGGGTAGTACCGTGATCGTGCTTCAGATGACAGAGCAGATCCAGCAGGTCAGACAGAGGTTGTTGACCACTCAGAGTCGTCAGAAGAGTTATGCGGACAAACGCCGGTCCAAGCTTGAGTTTCAGGTCGGTGACTTTGTACTCCTGAAGGTCTCTCCTTGGAAAGGAGTGATTCGATTCAGGAAGAGGGGCAAGTTGGGGCCCTCAATATATTGGTCCCTTCAGGGTGGTCGCGAGGGTAGGCAGGGTAGCTTATCGTTTGGAGTTGCCTGCAGAGTTGGGTCAGATTCAAAACACTTTCCACGTGTCGCAATTGCGGAAGTGCTTAGCCGACGAGTCAGCAGTAGTGCCACTAGAGGATATTCAGGTGGATGCGAGCCTGAATTATGCTGAGAGACCAGTGGCGATCAGAGATTGAAAGATTAAGGTCCTAAGGAATAAAGAGGTGCCACTGGTGCAAGTCCAGTGTCAGCATCGGAAAGGGTCAGAGTTAACTTGGGAGCCGGAGCGTGAGATGCATGAGCAGCATCCGGAGTTATTTGCGGAGTGAGACTTTGAGAGCGAAGTCTAATTCTAGTGGGGGAGAATTGTAACACCCCGTATTCCTAGGTATTATTTTTATTCTTTTATTTTTGGGTGATGGTGTGGGACTTGGCGAGTTGGAGTCTAAACTCGCCGAGTAGGATCGCGGTTTTGTGCATGAGTTCGCGTCTGGACTCGGCGAGTCCACGCTGTTTAATGAAACCCTAATTTCCAGGGTTTGAGACCTATTTAAAGGGGCTTATGGCCATCATTTGCGGCCACCAACCCCACAAAGAAACCCTAAAGAGCTTGAGCGTTTTGGGAGAGAGAAGAGGCCATTGTTGACTTTTGAAGCTTGGTTTGGCAAGGCAAAGGAGATTTTAGCTAAGAGGAGGAAAGGGAGGTGGACATCCTTCGATTTTGGATCTCAGAGCATCATTTTGGAGGTATATTTTGGCTTCCTTTTCTGTTGTTATGATGAACATGGGGGTTTAGGGTTTCTTGACCCCTTTGTTGGTTAGATTTGATGTCCATTTCGTCCCTATTTATGATGAAGCTTGAGATGGGATCCATAGAGGCCCAGAGAAGCTTTATTCCTTAAGCTTTATGAGGATTTATGGGAGTTTTGACCTAGAGTTATGAGATATGGGGCTAAAACCTCATTTAGGAGCAAATAGTTGTTGTTTGAGCACCAAGGTTTGGACTTTACGTGATTATCATGCTTGGGGAGGCCCGATCTATGATTGTATGGAACAAATCTAACCTCAGAAGTGAGTTTGAGTTTATGCATGACATGGACTCGCCGAGTCTGAAGAATAGACTCGGCGAGTAGCATGAAGTTTGCCCGTAACCACTCAACGAGTGGTCTTGCCGAGTTGAAGGGACGACTCAGTGAGTCAGGGAGAGTCAGGGGGGACTGAGTTAAGCTGGAACTCACTGAGTTGTTCTTGAGACTCGGCGAGTTGAGTCGTGGTGGCCCCGCGATTTATGCCAGGTGAAACTCGTCTAGTCAGAGAAGCACTCAGCGTGTCAAGAGAGGATCCAAGGGAGTCAGTGGACACGTATAGACTCGCCGAGTCGCCCTACTACACTCGCTGAGTCCGGTCAAAGTTGACCGTTGACCTTTAGGGTTGAGTTCACTATTTATGAGTATATTACTTTGTGTGATTAGGCGGAGGCTAGATCACATTTATTCCGAGACAGATATTTACTGAGATACGCGAGGTGAGTCTTCTCACTATACTTTACCTTGAGTAGGTAAATAGAGTTATGTGATACAGTGTTTTATATATATTGTTGTTGTACTGCATTCTTCTATGTGATTTATGCTGTGCATGTTTGCAGAGTTAGAACCTGAAGGTTCACAGAGTTTAGTTGCACGAACCCACATAGTTATAGCCTCGAGTGGCTAATATGTGTTATATGTGGTATTTTGGGGAACTCACTAAGCTTTGTGCTTACAGTGTTTTGTGTTATGTGTTTCAGGTACTAGTAAGGATCGCGGGAAGGCGCCGGCTTGATCAGTACACACACGAGATTTTTATGCTATGAGATCTTGGGATTGTTATATGTTATAAATTGAGTTTCAAACAATGTTGTTTTTATGATTTACAAATGAATTATGCTTTTATAAATGCGAAAATTTGTTTTGGAAATTTTTGCTGTTACAAAAAGCCACTGTATTGATTGAGAACTGAAGAGGCTCGACGAGTCACATGGGTGTACTCGGCGAGTTGTATGAATATGAGCATGGACTCGACGAGTTTGAAGAACAACTCGACGAGTCTGTTAAAGATGGCCTTGAACCCGACGAGTCTGTTCTTGGACTCGACGAGTTTGGTGGTAGAACCCCAACCTCTTCTGGTTAAGTCTTGAATCGGTGAGTCGAGAGGTGACCCTGTGAGTTGAGCAGGATGGACTCGGAGATCTTTGGACTCGAAAAGTCTCGGGGTGACTCGGCGAGTTGGGTCGTGTTATAAGAGTTTCGGAGTATAAGTACTTGACGAGTCATTGGGTTGACTCGGCGAGTAGAGTCAGTCAGGAAGTTGGCTTTGTCCTGGACTTTGATTTTGACCTTTAAGGGTGTTATGGTGAATTTTTTATTTATGTCAATGGTCCACTGATGGTATTGGGTGTTGGAGTTTGGAGCAATGCTTCGGGAGAGTGCCTTCGCGGTTCGGTTCTTCGTTTCAGGTGAGTTATCCTCACTGTACTCAACGGTCTTAGGCATCAAGGCCAGCCCTTTTATTGTTTTCTATAGCTTGTTATGTACGTGATTATATGCTTGCTAGTACCCTGGCAGATAGGGAAGTAATATGATGTTATGCTCTGTTAGCTTAGTATCCTGGAGGATAGGATAGTTGAGTATTGGCAAGTTCTGTTGGATCAGAACCCTGGTAGTTGGGTAGTTTTTATGTTTATAGACCTGTAGTTGGTCTTGTCTTATGCACGCTGGTAGGAGATTACCTGTGATTTATGCGTGTAGAGTAGTAGCAGAGGGTATTCCATCTCGGTAGGATGATAAGTCCCTAGCATGTGGATTTTGTAGAGTGGTATGAGGTTGCCTGTTATGTGTTCATGCTTGCTAATGTAGCGGCATTCCAACCCGATGGTTGTGGGCCAAGAGTATTCCATCCCGGTAGGATGATTGGACTCGTATTATGTTGTCATTCCAACCCGATGGTTGAGGGGCCTGGGGTATTCCATCCTGCGGGATGAATGGGCCCATAGTAATAGTAGTAGTTTGTATGCATAGGAAGTGGGGCATTCCAACCTGATGGTTGTGATCCAGGAGTATTCCATCCCGGTAGGATGATTGGATTCATAGTATATTGGCATTCCAACACGATGGTTGAGGGGCCTGGGGTATTCCATCTGGCAGGATGATTGGACCCATAGTAGTTATTGATGTAGGTATAGGTGTATCAGCATTCCAACCCGATGGTTGTGGGCCGAGAGTATTCCATCCGGGTAGGATGGTTGGACTCACAATATGATGGCATTCCGACCCAATGGTTGAGGGGCCTGGGGTATTCCAACCGGAAGGTTGATTGGACCCATAGTATGTTGTTCTTTGTTGTATGAGTATGTTTATGTGTGTATGGGTACTTTGGGGGAACTCACTAAGCTTTCGGGCTTACAGTGTTGGTTTATTGTTTTAGGTATTTCAGGAGATCGTGGCAAGACGAAGACGTGATCGTACCGCTCCTCATGTTTTATGTTTTTATGATATGATTCTGGGAATACTCTGATGTTTAAACTATTTTGAAAACGAGTTGTATTAACTTAATGGTTTTTGGATGAAACAAAATGTTTTAAATTGGTTGAAATTTTTAGACATTACAAACCCCTTCGTTTCTTTGCACCCACCCTTGAATGTTCTATACTTCCAAACCTTTGATCAATTAATCTCTAGGTTAGGTTCTCATATGGGTTTAATCAAGATTACATGTTATGCATTTGGAAATCTTAAAGCTAATGATTTGATTCTAAATTATTTCCCAACTTTAAGTAGAGGGAGAATGAGAGTCAAAGAGTGACTAAGAAGCAGAGAAAGAGAGAGAGAGAGAGAGAGAGAGAGAGAGTAGGTGTGCAAACGAGCAAAGCTACTCGTGAGCTACTCGGGATCAGATCGTTAAAAGCTCGACTTAAAATCGATATTAAACGAGTCTGAGTCGAGCTCGAGCTTAATATTAAGCTTGTTTATTAAACGAGCTCGAGCTCGAGCCTATGTTAATAAGCTTGATTAGGCTCGCGAGCTTAAATGAGCCTTTATATAATATAATTTATTATTATTTATATATATTAAAATAAAAACATATTAGGAGAATTATGGATTTAGAGTATTAGTAAACGAGCTTCTTAACGAGATCGATCTGAACTTAAGCTTATTTAGGCACATCAGTTAAAAAACGAGTCGAGCACGAGCCAATGTTGTATAATTCTGTACGAGCTCGAGCCAAACTCAGTACAAGAAAGCTTGAATCGAGCCGAGCTCGAACTCGAGCCTCATATAACTTAAATGAGCCCGAACCGAGGCTGGCTAGGATCGGGCTCGGCTCGGCATGTTTGCACCCCTAAGAGAGAGAGAGAGAGAGAGAGAGAGAGAGAGAGAGAGAGAGAGAGAGAGAGAGAGAGAGAGAGAGAGAGAGAGAGTACGGTGGGGTGACCTATTTTTTTTTAAATATTCATATAATACAAAAATGTGAAAGATAAATTAAATGGAAAAAAATCATATTAAAATTTTGAGGATTAAAACCATCAAAGTTTCAAATTTTGAACCATGAATGCAGTTTTTACAAATGGGCAAATTTTGTAATTCCATAAAATAAAAAACAATAATAAAGTGGGTTAAGTAGGGAATTAAGGAAATAAACCGTATAGGGCTCTTTTGGGCGGGAAGAAAGCCATGCAACGGTACAGGGATGTCGCGTTAATCCGTTAAAGTCGGCCGTAGGTGTGTGCGCTTTTATAAAAAAAATAAAAATAAAAATAAAAAACCATGGGAATTTCTGTTGCGCTATTTTTTTTATCACCAAAACTCCAAGGATTTCATCAAAGAGTAGTCAAAGCGACAAATCAATGAAATAGGGGCATCATGGTCCTTCGACGTTCTCGCCCTAGAAATTCAGAATCCTAATTCAATGATCGAGAAAGGAACCATTTTGCAGATTTTGATCCAGAATGCTTTGATTGGTTACACAGATTGAATTAAGGCATTGAAATTAGAGGTATGGTTCCTTAAATTAATGATTTTATGAATTAAGTTAGGTTTTGTACTCAGCCCGTGTATATGGAGAAATTCATATATCTTCAGGCTAGTTACCGAAATTAACAACAGATATAATTAATTAAAACTAGTGGTAATTTCATTGGATACCGAAATTAACAACAGATATACTTAGGGCTTTCAGTTAGAAGCTAGGTAGGACATGTAGATTACTTGAGTTGAATCATGGGTCTTATCACCGGTTGAACCTGCCTTCGCCTTAGGCAAAATCAAAATCGGATATTTTGCAATGAATTCATGCAAGGTCATAGCAATTGAGTGTTGGGTAAATCTTAAAATCTGGAAAATTAGTTATGCAATTATTATAGGCTATGATCAATGTTGTTGTACCTCATCAAGTAGGATATTAGAAGCTTGAAATCACAATATATAACTTGTTCCTCACCATCTTGAAGGAAAGCTAGACATCTCTTTTTTGGTCATTTTAATGTGTAAGATTATATAAATGATTAAAGATAAAGTTTTATATGTAAGTAAACAAATAGGCCAAAATATAAGCATGTCTTTTCGATTCATTTTTCATATATTAGGAGTTTTTGCTAAAACAACACTCCAAAAAGTATGTATCAGCTTACACCGTTTTGCTACCGCAAAAGCTATAATATGAACATTTTTTTTCTCAAATTCTGTTTTCCTACTATATATAAGCTAATTAATAAGCACTTTTAAAGTGCTTTTTGTGCATGGCAAGTTGTTTACCAAACCCTAACCCAATTTAATTTGCATAAACACAGACACACGAGTCGTTCGTTCTTCATTCTCTCCCAAATGAACCACCATTCATTAATGGAAATGCCTGTTGTTGATGCCGTGTACAGTGCAGAAATTCGAAAAGCTCGTCGAGACTTACATCATCTGATCTCTAGCAAAAGTTGTGCCCCGATCATGCTCCGTTTAGCGTAAGATCCTTCTTGTTTATCTATAACATATTGTGATGATCAAATTGAAAATGATATGATTGTACGTAGATTTCATGATGCTGCAACTTATTGCAAGGAGACGCAGACGGGAGGTCCAAATGGCTCCATTAGGAAGCCGGAAGAGTTTGAACAAAGCGTTAACAAAGGACTGAAAACTGCCATTGACTTTTGCGGTAAACTGCTTGTGTTGTTCTGTATTGTCGCAACATTCTTATTTCCATAGTTAACTTTCCTTCACAAAACTAATATAATAAGTTTATTGATGGTACATTACATTGCAGAACAAATAAAGTTAAAGCATCCAATGATTTCATATGCTGACATTTATCAGGTTATTTCAATCATATTTAGCACACAGACTAATGCTTTTTGGTTCTTCTAAATTTATATTATGTACTTATCGATAAGCAAGCGGTCTATTGGCAGCTTGCGGGTGTGGTCGCTGTTGAGGTCGCCGGTGGTCCTACCATTGAATTTATCCCTGGTAGAAAGGTACTTTGATTTTCCATGTAATTGATATTAGCTTTTGGTTCACATGTCTTATCTTCGGAATATAATTTTACACCTTGGAATATATATATATATATATATATATATATATATATATATAATACACCTTACAGTCTCACCTAAGCTTAGTTACTAAACTTCTAAAATATATCATCCTCCATAACATTGCTAAATATGTCGTTTTAACTTGCTAAATATACCCGGTTTGGTTTCACTTGGTAAATATATCATCCTCCATAACATTTCTTTCTTTCATTATCGTTTTACCATTTCTGTTTTCTTTCCTCCATTATTGTTTATTAATTCACCAAAGTGAACATTACTAAACACTAAACCCTAAACACTGAACCTAAACCCTAACCCTAAACCCTAAACCTTAAACCTAAATCCTAAACCCTAAACCTAAACCCTAAACCCTGAACCCTAAACCCTAAACCCTATTGTGTCGATCTTGAATTTACATCTTAAAGTATTAATCGTGAATCCATTAACTGTAATCTTTATATAGTAAAACAATGTATTTTGAAGAGGTTTAGTACCTAAGCTTAGGTGGGGCTGTAATGTATATCCCCCTTTTCCCTATATATATATATGTATATATATATATATATATATATATATATATATAGAGAGAGAGAGAGAGAGAGACTCTGATAGGAACTGATTAATTCAAATAGCTGAATGCTTACGACTTAGATTAACAGGGCCAAATTCGAGATGGCAAATCTCCTTGATTACAAGAACACAAATAACTTATTATCTGATTCACAACTGAAAAACATCAACTACATGTTTGTTACAAAAGATAACTGCTCCTAACTTATTGGATCATAATAGTTCCTTCTCTTTTAACTGTTACATGGTTTGCCTAAAGGATCCAACTGATTTCCAAAAAGGGCATTAAACTGCTCTTGCTCCTGTCTCTTAACTCATGACTTCTTTCTTGTATACACTTGTAGGTTCTTTTCATTACTTCTCCATCGGTAAAATGACTTCTCCTCAAGTTAAAAATAAGGAAATTGCTCAACAAACAGATCGTAAGATTCCCAAGAAGCTTCTTCCATAGGACGGTTATTCCTAGAAACCAGTAATTTGAGTACAGGTTGGCCTGCTTCATGCACCCATCGAACTCAAACTCCCAATCCTTTGTGATAGGCAAAGGAGCAATAGAGGTTGGAGAAAAAGACCCTGGAACTGGTTTGAGCATAGAAACATGAAACACAGGATGTATTTTCGCATCCGGAGGTAATTCGAGCTTATAAGCCACTGGCCCAATGACACGTTTATTCGGATAAGGACCAAAGAATCAAAGAGATAACTTTTCAAAACAACGTTTAGCTAAGTTGTATTGTCAGTAAGGTTGAATCTTTAAGAATGCATAATCCCAAACCTGAAAATTAACTTCGCGTCGTTTGGTATTGGCTTGATTACATATCCTATCTTGAGCTTTCGTAAGGTTGAGACGTAACAATTGCAACATATGATCGCGATTAACTAATTGTTGTTCCAATTCTGCATTTTTGGTTTCGCCCGTTACATAAGGCAGAAGGAGAGGAGGATCTCGACCATACATGTGACAGCCCGAAATTTCTATCTGTACAAACCATTCACTTCAATCAAAGTCAGACTAGTTTCTGCTAACTTTTAGCACTGTTTAGAGTCTATTTGAATGTTTTAAACATAGCACATTCAAGAATCAAGCATCGGGAAGTATCTTCTAGGGTTCAATGTGCAAAAAACAAAACCCTAAACCTAAGATTTGTGTTTATGGCCAAACTTTATGAGTTTGGGCCGTACACTCTCTTTTGGCTGTGAACTCATGCATAAAGCATGAGTTTGCATCCTTTTCTTCATTATTTCCATTTTCAAGTTCAAGAACCTCCATTTCTCTCTCAAGTATCATCAATTTCTTCATCTTGATCTTCCAAAAATGTAAGATTTCTTTCCTTTGATTTGTTGTTATATCACCTTATCTAGTAAAGATCATGTCACACCCCAAAACCGAGAACGACATAAATGTTTTTTGGGCGGAGGACGTCATGTAATGTATCACAACAATGAAAAATAGTAGTAAACAAACAACATCATCCATTGCATTAATAGTATAATTGTAATTACAAGTGTGTTCTTTCAAAGTATAAAACAACATAATGAATACTCGAAATAAAAGACGAATCTTGACCTCTCCGTCTTCATAAAACCTGGTCGTCGTTACTATCTATTTGTGACCTGAGAATACATGTTATTTTGAAATTGAGTATTAGCAATAAAGCTGGTGAATTCATAAGTAATTTAGTTTCATTGATTTGTAAAACTTGTAATGAAAGACTTGTAATTGTTTTGAAGAAAAGTTTGTATAAGTATGAAATTTTTTGTAAGTAATTGTAAACGTTTGAAAATCCTAGAAAATACTACATTTCCTACTAGTATAAAATGTAGTCTTCTACCAAGACCAGACTGTTTTGAAGGTTTAAACCTCTACATAAGTGAAGGTTTTTCCCTTGTACAACTATTATTATTCATCTAATCTACCTCATCGATTATGTGAATGTGTCACACAATAAAGGTAATAAGGAAAATAATATAATCATTTAAGTATTATCCTTTGGTCCTAGGATAATCATGGCAGAGTAACTTGTCGAATACTGTTTACCGTAGACATGCGTCGATGTACGTCTTCCCTACTGTAGCTAACAACCCTGGGGGTGGAATGGTAAGTCCTATAATGTATGTAATAGTATCTACTCATATAACATGTAATAGTATCTCATTACGTAGTATGTAATCGTATCTCTTTACTAGTATCTATGTAATAGTATCTCTTCATATAGTATGTAATGTATTCGTATAGACTCATTAATGAACTGACTCTTGTGTGATTCCTTGTACTTCAGTTAGTAAGTAGTATCTCCTAACTACGCCTATTATAGTTACTAGTAATGTACGTGTGTAACCATAAGTGTACCTTTGCTACCCAAAGGTACTGGACTGATTGATAGAACATTTACGTCTATATATGTATACATGATATATAACTAATATTTAGATGACATCCGGACGAATAACTGATACCATAAGACCACATCTAAACGAGGAAAAGGAGATAAAGCGAGCTAGCCGTTCTAAGTGCTTTAAAAATTACTTATATAACTATACATATATAGGCATGCATTTGACAATATAAAAGTATAAAAGAAGTTTGGTAAAATCTTGGAAAAGTTTAATAACTAAGAAATAATGACTTGATTTCAGTGTATAAAATGATTTGAAAGTAGTTTGCCGGATAAAACAGTTTTAAGTATAGTAAAAACCTTTGTTTGAAACACAATAGTAACAGAGTTTGAAATGAAACATACAGTAAGTAAGACAGTTTGATAAGGAGTTTTAACATGTAAAAACGTTTGAGAAAGTCATTTGAAGTAATATGTTTGGTAAAACAGCTAAAAGTTTAGTAAATCCATTTGCAAGCTAGTTATTAATCACATGTGATTGATATTATAACTATCATGATTCAACTTGTATTCCCCCCATAAAAGCATTTATAAACATTTAAGAACATTTAAAAGGTTAATTAAGGGGTATGAACTTACCTGCAGTGAGTGGATCGTATGGAAGTGTCGGACAAGTGCTTGGTGTTAAGTGAAGACTTAGACACCCACAATGATCCTAATAACATATAAAGACATTTATATATATAATTAGTGATTATAACACTAATTAGAAAAGTAAAACCATCCTAATGCGTGGAAAACACTTTGGTCAAGTGCTAGGAGGCCATTGGGTTGCAACTAGGGATTGCAAGGCATCGTGTTTGAGTTTATGGTCCAAGGACCATACTTGTTGGAGTTTACGGCCCAGGGGAGTTTACTCCTTGCTGTAAACTCTCAAATGGGTCTCCAAATGAGGCTTAAAGCTATCATGTCTTAAGTGGTTAGGTGCTCCAAGGCTTAAACAAGAGGCTAGGTGGGTTTAGGGTCCAAGAATGACCTTATATTGATTTTACGGCTTGGGGACCACTTCCCCATGAGTTTACAGCCGTAAAGTTATGGTATGAAGTATCATTTCGTGTCTTGAAGTCCCTAGTTCAATGGTGTAAGGTTCTATACTAAGTTCCAAGGCTTGGTAAGGTGTTAGGGTGCATTTTACCCCACTTAAAGGGGTTTACGCCTCAAGAACATGTCTTGGCCATAAACTCCTTGGATCACATGATTCTTTATGATTCTAAGCCCTAAACATGTGAAACCTAGTGTACAATGAGTTAGAACAAGAGTACTTACGATATAGGAGCTTGAATGGTCGTTTTTGGCCAAAAAAAACACTAGTTTGTGTTCTTGGTGTTCTTGGTGAAACTTTAAGATCTACAAAATGGAATGATTTCACAGATGAAATCATGTAAGATCACTAGTTCATTTAAGATATCAACTAGTTAGGACAAGAAACTTACGATTTTTGAAGATCGGGGTCGAAGATCAGGAGGATACTTGAGAGGATTTCAGCCAAGGGAAAGAAGGAAATGAACTAATGGCTTAACATTCATCATATAGGAGGAGTTTACGGCCCTTATGGAGTTTACGACTGTAAACTCCATTTAGGTGGCGGTGAACTCCTTAACAAGTTGTTTAAGGCTTGTTCTTTGAGCAATAACTTCAGCAGATAAACCCCCGACACTTATCTCTTAAGTGTACAAGGCTCAGAACGCTCAAATAAAATCCTAATTGTGCTAAAAGATGACAGAATTGAGTTTGACTTTCAATGAAGTGCTTGACTGTACAGGATAGAAAATTTCGGGTTGTCACAGATCATTGATTTCATCCATGAAATCATTCCATTTTGATAGATCTTCAAGTGTTCTTCATTTCACCAAGAACACACACTAGTGTTCTTGAACCTGAAACACCCAATCAAGCTTCTACATTGTAAGTACTCTTGTCTTAGCTTGCTATATACTTGAATCAACTAGTTTACACCTAGAAATCATCAAGAAATCATAAGTGAAAGGTGTTTATGGCCAAGGCATCTCCCAAGGCTGTAAACCCTAGTTTTTGGGTGCAAAGTTGGTACATCACCTTCCTAAGCCTTGGAACTAAGTCTAGAACACTTCCTGGTGAACCATAGGACCTTAAACACAAAATAGTATTAGTTAGCATGAGTTTACGGCCGTAAACTCATTGGGCCATAAGCCCATGGGCGATAAACTCATGTGGTTTTACCATATGGTCCATAAACTCCAATGTGAGGCCGTGCTACCCTTACATGTAACCCTAAGTGGTTTAACACTTCAATGCAAGTGTTTCCTAGTCCCTAAGGTTGTTCCATTACAATATTGGTTGTTCTAAACACTAATTGTAATCATATACGTGTCATTATATGTTAAATAGGATCCGTGTGTGCTAAAGTCTTTACTTGACACTTAGCATCCTTTACCGATCTTTCATTCGCGTCACTCACTACATGTGAGTTCATACCCATTAATCTATCTTTTAAATGATTTTAAATGCTTTTATGGGGGGAATACAAGTAGAAAACATGTAGTTATATAATCAATCACATGTAATTTATAACTGTGTTTCAAATAAAGGACATAATATCCTTCAAACTGTGTTATCAAACAACTGTTTTCAAATCGTTTTACAAAACGACATCAAGTAATCAATATTTCTTCAAACTATTTTATCTTTCAGTTGTATCATTAAACTTCTTTAAACTTATATAAACTGTCAAAAGCATGCCTAGATATGTATAGTTATATAAATGAGGTTTAAATGACTTAGAACTGCTAACTCGCTTTACTTCCTTTTCCTTGTTTGGATGTGGACTTATGGTATCGGTTAGTTGTCCGAGTGTCATCTAAACCTTAGTTATATATTATGTATACATATGTAGACATAAAATTTCTATTCAATCAGTTCAGTACCTTTGGGTAGCAAAGGTATACATTCATTCATTCAAATACTATAAATTACTAGTAAACTATAATAGGTATAGTTTAGGAGAATACTATCATATACAATTCCTATAACAGATAATACTAGACAGAGAACAGTATAACTGGGAATACTATAGCAGAGAATACTAGACAGAGAACACTATAACAGAGAATACTAGACAGAGAATACTATACAGAGCATACTGTACAGAGAATACTATACATAGAATACTATTCCTATAACAAGTATACTATAACAAGATTCTAGATAACATAATGTGAGATACTACTTCATGACACAACAACCATTTCATTGTGCCACGTTTTGTAACTAGAATCTCCTGGAGGGAGAGCGTGAGTTTGCGTATAGATCTATACTGGATTGACTATCCTACACCTTTGTTGTTCGCTATAGTGGGATTTGCAAGTCCAAGGGTGCCAAATGTCATTTCTTCCAACTTCTTTCATCGTCGTGTTATAGCCGGTTTAGCATGGTAACAATCATATAACATTTTGCCTTAATTAAACCATTTGTGTTAAGGTAGTTATGACTACAGCGATTAATACGTAAAATACTGCAGTACACACATACATTTTCCCATTATATTCCAATTGTGATCTTCACACATAAAGGGTGATATAAAACTATATTTTGGTAATGATAGTCGCAGTTGGGAAAACATTCACTTTTACAGAGAAACAAACATTCAAAATAGTCGGGTCTTGGTAAAAGACTACTTTTTATACTAGTAGAAAATATAGAATTTTATAGGAGTTTTCAAACATATACAAACATTTACATTGAACATTTACAAACATTTTCATCGAACTTATACAAACATTGACACTAAATACTTATGAACTCACCAGCTTAAATGTTGATCTACGCTTTCAAAATAACTTGTATTCTCAGGTCACCAGTAGACAGGTACGATGACTAGGTTTTGAGAAGACGAAGCACACTCAAGACTCGTCTTTTATTTTGATTCATGTTTTGGTGTCTCATTACAATGAAAGAACACATTTATATGAAATTATACTATTAACGCAATGGATGATGCCGTTGCTTGTTTACTACTTTACATTGTTATGATACTGTACATGACGTCCTCCGCCCCCGAACGTTTCCGCCGTTCCGGTTTTGGGGTGTGACAATACACAATGGAAAAAGGAGTTGTGTCTGTGGAAGTATGGTGCCCAGTATTATAAGCGTATTCAGACCATACTATATATGAACTCCATTTAGTTGGTTGTTCATGGACAAAACAACGCAAGTAGGCCTCGAGACACCGATTGAGAACTTCTGTTTGACTATCCGTTTGAGGATGGTAACATGTACTCAATTGCAATTTGATTTGACTCAAACGAAAGAGTTCTTTCCAAAAAGTGCTCAAGAAAATAACATCACACTCCAAGGTAATGGAACGTGGGAAACCGTGTAAACGAACACTTTCCTTACAAAAAAGGGCAGCAACACTTTTTTCTGTAAAGGGGTGAGACAAACTCAGAAAATGGGCGTATTTGCTTAAGCGATCAACTACCACTAAAATAGTATCAAAGTTGTTGGATGGGGGCAACCCCACAACAAAATCCATTGAAATGTCCTCCCAAATTTGAATAGGAATTGGTAAGGGTTGGAGGAGACCAGTCGGGGAAAGTGTTTGGTATTTTTGTTGCTGGCATACGAGGCAATTTTGCACGAATACCCTGACTTCCTGTTTGATTTTTGGCTAAAAGAACTGGAGGGATAATCATTTAAGGGTTTTTAAAAAACCGCCATGTCCTCCAACTGGTGAATTATGACACTCTTGAATTAAGGGTTTTTAAAAAACCGCCATGTCCTCCAACTGGTGAATTATGACACTCTTGAATTAAACTAAGTTTAAGATCAGGTATATCTGGAATAACCATCCTTCCTTTGAAAAACAAGAGTTGTTCATGTGAAGAAAAATCAGGAACTAAGGAAGGATTTGTATGGAGCTGTTGGAGAATGTCGATTGTATAAGGATCTTGTTTAATTCCTTCTTTAACATCAGCGATTTCGACACAATAGGGTACATAAAGGATGAATAGTTCACCTGAATGGGTTCGTCTAGAGAGTGCATCCGCTCCCTTGTTCTCTTTTCCAGCTCTATGAGTTATAGAAAAATCATAGGGCATTAATTTGAGTAAAATTCGCTGTTGTTCAGTGGCATTGATGCATTGTTCCAACAAAAATTTTAAAGTGTAATGATCGGTGCGAATAAGAAAGTGACGACCCAATAAATAGTGATTCCATTTCTGAACAGCAAGAACAAGAGCTAACATATCTCGATCATATGCTAACTTAAATCGGTTGGAGGGAGAAAATCCTTTGCTAAAGTAAGCAATGGGATGCTACTCTTGAGAAAGAATAGCAATAATTCCAGCTGAAGTAGCATCACATTCAACTACAAATGTCTTGGAAAAATCTGGTAACTGGAGAACAGGGGCTGAAAGTAGATCTTGTTTCAATGTGGTAAACACATCTAATGCCTCGTTAGACCACATAAAACCATCCTTATTTGTAAGATTAGTCAAAGGTAGTGAAATCAAACCATAACTTCGTACAAAACGTCGGTTATAACCAGTGAGACCGAGAAAACCACGAACTTCTTTAACATTAGAAGGGATGGGCCACGATTGTACAACCATAATTTTTTTCCTGTTCCACTTGTAAATCATCCTCGGTTATGATATGCCCCAAAAAAGAAACTTTAGATTGTCCAAAACAACACTTTGAAAGCTTAACATAGAACTGATGATCATGTAGTAATTTCAAAGTTTGCTCAAGGTGCAAAAGATGTTATTCCATGTTGGGCTATCTGCTATATCATAAAAGAAAACTAGTATAAAACGACGTAAATAAGGATGGAACAAGTCATTCATGATCGCCTGAAACGTGGAAGGGGCGTTAGTTAGACCAAAGGGCATTACCTTAAACACATAATGCCCGGAAGGAGTACGAAAAGCTGTTTTTGGAATGTCCGGTCCATGAACTCTGTTCTGATGGTAACCGGAGCGAAGGTCCAGCTTGAAAAAAACTGTAGCTCCATATAATTCGTCCAACAATTCATCAATATTTGGAATTGGGTATTTGTCGACGATCGTTATTTTATTGAGGGCTCGATAATCTACACACATCCTCCAAGTGCTGACTTTTTTCTTGACAAGTAGAATCGGACTTGAAAAGGGACTGTTGCTAGGTTGAATAAATCCCGCTGTTGACAATGCTTCCACTTGTTTTTTTTTTTTTTTTGAATTTCAGCATTTTGGGAATGAGGGTATCGATAATGACAAATATTGGGGGGGAGGGTGTAGAATTCGGTAGTAAGGGAATATAATGGTTCTGTGAATGGTTCGGAGGAAGACTTTTGGGTTCTTCAAAGACCTGATCATATCGGCTGGTCACCGATGGAAGCACCTTGGGAATTTCTGGTGGATTAACCGGTTCAATAGCCAAGTATTAAAAACTAGAAGACTTTTGTGAACCTGTAGTAATTCCCTGCAACTTATAAGTTTTACCATCTACCTTAAAAATCATAAACATCTGTTTCCAATTTGCTTGGACTGTATTTAATATCTCCAACCATTGAATACTCAAAACCAAATCTGCTCCACCAATCGAAAAAGGATAGAAGTCCTGGACAACTTTAATATCATTGATTTATATTGGAAGGTTTTTACATATTTGACCACATCTGATGAAATCACCATTTCCAATCTGAACACCAAACGGTGCCACTGATTGAGTATTAAGTCGCAATTCCTTAACTAGTACATCTAAGATGAAATTATGTGTTGATCCCTCGTCAATTAAAATAATTACTTCTGTAGATTGGAGCATACCTTGAACCTTTATAGTTCTGGGATGGGGTTTTCCAAGAATGGCATGTAAACTAACCTCTGCCACATCATTCATATCTTCAACCATCTCTCCAGTTTCATTAGGAGACTAGTCTTCAATCTTTTCTTCCACTTCCAGCACCTTGAGAGTTCCTATTTTACATCGATGACCTGGTCCATAATTTCACCGCACCGAAAACATTCCCCTTTAAGAAATCGAGATTGCCTATCTACATCAGAAATTCGCAAGGGTGGTTTGGTATTATTTTTGGAAAAGTTTTTTTTGTTGGAGTCATATCTTTGTACTCATTTTGAGATGCTTTTGATGGTGCTGTCCAAGTAGATCCTCTCCCAAATCGGGTATGGCTGAGTTTAGATTCAAATTCTAAAACGATACTTACCGCTTTGTATACTGTTTGTGGTTTCTGTATTCGTACATCCTCCTTCAATTCTTCTTTGAGGCCGTTAAGGAACACTCCTAAAAGACAAATTTTCAATTAATTGGACACCCGTGAAGATCGTTTGGCAAATTCTTGTCCGTATTATTGTACCGTTCCTGTTTGTTTAACATTACACAAGAATTCATCCGGATTCTGGAACTCAGTGGGTCCAAAATTTCTTTGCAAGGCTCGAACAAAACCCTCCCAAAAATCTGCTGATTGATCAGTAGATATCCAAGAATAAAAATCCAATGCATCACCCTCCAAATGTATCGATGTGACATCCACTTTTTCTTCATATGGAATGTCATAATAGCATAAATATTTCTCTGCTTTAAGAATCCAACCCCGTGGATTTCCTTCACTAAAGGTAGGAAAAACTTTTTTTTTTATGGGGTCGGTGCCTTTGATTATGCCAAGATGAATCTCCCTCATCATGTCTACCATTAACTTATGTTTCTTTATTGTGCAATTGAGATTTGAGGGCTGCTACCTCCCTCAGCAACAAATCTATAGATTCCAACTTCTTGGCGATTGCGGCTAGTTGCACTGCTACAGGTTCTGGTGGTTGGTTTCCCTCTTCTGAATTGCTCCGGGTATGCACCATGTCTTCAAGAAGTTTCCCAGCAATGGAACCAAATGATAGGAACTGATTAAATTAAATAGTTGAATGCTTACTACTTAGATTAATAGGGCCAAATTCGAGATGGTAAATCTCCTTGTTTACAAGAACACAAATAACTTATTATCTGACTCACAACTGAAAAACATCAACTACAGGTTTATTACAGAAAAGATACTTGCTCCTAACTTATTGGATCAGAACTGTTACTTCTGTTTTAACTGTAACGTGGTTGACCTAAAGGATCCAACTTATTTCCAAAAAGGGCCTTAAACTGCTCTTGCTCTTGTCTCTTAACAAGCGACTTCTTTCTTACATACATCTGTAGGTTCTTATCACACACACATCATTTTTGTCACTTGTTATTCTTTCATGCATTATGTCACATGCTATATAGTGGTAAATTTATATTAAATTATATTCATCTCATTTTGTGGGGGGTTTTTTTTCCATTTATTGAATTCCAAATAATATTTAAATGTAATAAATGTACTAATAAATGCATATCTAATTCATTAATAAAAATTTCTTTATAATTACTAAATTTCTAAATTGAACACAATTATTTTAATTGTTTATTTATTTAAATTATTTGTTTAAATTTAAATATATATATATATATATATATATATATATATATATATATATATATATATATATATATATATATGCAATTCAATTTTAATAGTTATATATTTTTCTCTTTTCTTATAAATTCAAACTCTCTAAATTTTTAGATCTTCATATATATATATATATATATATATATATATATATATATATATATATATATATATATATATATATATATATATATAATAATAATAATAATAATAATAATAATATCACAGAGGATTATTCTTAACGCTTTTACATATTTTGTGTTTCATTTAGGATTCGGAGGAATGGACGGTAGAAGGCAGACTCCCGGATGCTGAAAAAGGTTTTGAACCATACACTCATTCTTCATCTCATATAAAGATCTAGGTTGTTTTTCACTAAAGTTAATTCCCTGATGTGTGTCATACTACTAGAGAGATAAATATAATAAACTTCTAAATCGTATCAATATTGTTGTTTAGGAAGTATATAATTTTCCGATTAGCAGAAAAAAGCTTCATTTCCATTGGTTTCTTTATTGTAGCATCCTACTTTCATATATTCCTATAATAGCATTGTACATTGATAAATCTCTCCAACTATAGCAATATCAAGAAAATACAAAGCAATTCTTACTGTTACAATAGGTTAAAATTCCAAATGTACAATGTCTTAGTAAGAAAAAACATGAAAGTGCATTACTGGGTTGAGTTTTTAAAGTCCAATCTCTTAATAAGAAAATACAATGGTAATAGAAAGAAGTGAAAGTATGATATCATAATACACAAATAAATGAAAGTATATGGTCATATCTTGTATCTAAGCCTTATGTAAAGTGTTATTCTTCATCACTTAGGCTATGTTTGGCAGACTAGCTAAAACCCTAGCTGCTAGCCGACAAAAAATGATGTTTGTAAAAAAAACTCCCGAAAAGATACTCTAAGTAGCTTTTCAAAAAGCAAGCTCATCAA
This sequence comes from Lactuca saligna, assembly GCF_052625555.1. Classification (NCBI taxonomy): domain Eukaryota; kingdom Viridiplantae; phylum Streptophyta; class Magnoliopsida; order Asterales; family Asteraceae; genus Lactuca; species Lactuca saligna. Next base: position 87,756,138 of record NC_136424.1, on the reverse strand, counting down.
CCACATTTTGACATGCCAAACATGACAATTAAAAAAAATCAAAAAATAAGATAGCTTATCAACTATTTGTGGCGCGCCGAATTCAGCCTTAACTGTATACTAATGTTTAACATTAGTTTTATTCTTAAACTTATGGCAGGCGCATCTGATCTGAGGGCCAAGTTTAATCGCATGGGCTTATGCAGCGACAGGGACATTGTAGTTCTATGGGGAGGCCATATTCTTGTAATTTTTCATCTTACGTGTTTGGACTTTGGAGATGGTCTACATACAAGAAATAGCAATCCTAATTTTTTTATAATGACATTGTACTAGTAAATTTTTTCAAACCATTTTCGTATTAGGGCATTGTACTTAGAAAAATAATCCATATTATTTGTTAAGTTATAATGCCCTAAAAAACAATTACATCTTTTATGCATTTATATGAAACATTTTTGCGTTAAATCATTTGGTTTGTTTTTTGCCGTCATCAGGATAGAGCCCAAGAAGATAGATCAGACTTTGATGGACCTTGGATTGGAAAGCCCCTTAAATTTGATAACTCATACTTTAAGTAAGGCTTGTTGGTTGTTTTAAGGGACATTACAAATTATAATTTTGTATAGGCTCATCAAAAGATATGGCAAATTACTTTCATTTATTTATGTACTTATAGCATCTATTTTTTTTTTCTTTCTAGTACAACATTGTACTACTATGCATCAGGACAAAGTCTACTGAATTATAGTATTGTACTTTATTTATTTTTCTTATTTGGACATTATAATTAGAAAAATCTTTTTAATTATAGTAGTGAAAATTGCTTTTTATTTAGTTTACTTTCCTATAATTGGGAAGATTTTTCAAAATACAATGTTGTAATAAAAAGAAATGAAAGTAGGATTTTATGATAAATCGAAATAAATTCACATATTTTCTTAATACTCGATAGCACCACGTTTTTGGAAAGCATGCATGTATATGTCATAAATATTTATACTTTTATCAATATCTTTGTTTAATATAACAAAAGACTTTTGAAACTAGGGAGCTGCTGAAAGTGCATAAGTATGAGTTCATGAAGCTGGATCCATGGGCGTTGCGAGGGTTCCAAGGAAAAAGGTTGGCGAACTTGTTGAACGAAGAGCCGGAGGGGTTGTTACTGCTTCCTTCAGATCGATTATTGATGACTAATGCTTGGTTTCGCTTGTATGTTATTACATATGCCAAGGTATAGAATTCTAATTGCAAGAATTGGCAACACACTTTCATTTATTTGGTTTATTATGGCATCATACTTTCATTTCTTTATATTACAACATTGTGCTTTCAACATTTTCTTACTAAGCCATTGTAAGGTATATTGAAAAACAGGCTACTTTACCCTTGCTACCATGTATGGACAATGTACTTTGTTTTATGTCTTAATAATATAGCAATGTACATTATATATACCTATAATAGCAAAATACTTGCATTTTGCTACCACATGGGCATCATAGTAATGTAGTTTATTTTCTACGTATTATATATTTGGTTTTATTTCGTATTTTATCATCTCAATACAAATTTAAAAATTGATGTTTATGTTGAATCATTGCTTGTAGAATCCAAATTCATTCCTGGAGCAGTATGCAATATCACATAAGAAACTCTCCGAGTTAGGATTCATAAAAAGGCCACCTTTTCCTCTTTACTACGTCTACATGAATAAGAAGAATAATAAGAGTAACATGTTGCCACAAACCATTGCGGGTTTGGCCCTTGCTGCTTCGGTCATGATAATTTGGTATCGCATAAGGCGTAGGTAAGAAAATCAATTAGCATTTGAAAAAAGTCGAAAGATTAATTTGGTGTTTGCTTTTGAAGATGTAAAATGTTTTCGGTATTTTTCCATGTTTGTGGAATAAAATGTGGACCAAAAATTATTTTCCATGTCTTTTCTCTTCATAAAAAAATGTTTGTTTTTTTAAATCTTCATAAAAAAAACAAGTGGTGGTGGTGGCACCGAGTGCAACGGTGATGGTGGCAGCGGCAGCGACATTGATGGTGGTAGCGGCGTTGGCGGAGGTGGTAGCAGCAGTGATGGCAAGATTGGTGTGTGAAAAAAATATCACATAAGTTTGGAACTTAGAAAACGTCTTTCAAAAACAAAAACTATTTTTTTTTTCTTGTGGGAATAGATGTGAATTATTTTTTAAATAGTCTTCTCCTCGAATGTTTTTCCACCGTAGAAATTAGAGGTTAAAAAGTTTATTTTTCCAAAAAAAAAAAAAAAAAACATCATCTATGACATTTTTGATAGACCGGTTATACAAAGAGTTATGTTTTTTGTCCACAAAAAATTGATGGAAAAAGGTGACCCATTGACTATCTTTCGTCTAAAAGACGTTAATGGCCCCTTTATCCGCATCATCCAAAATGTCCCATTGTAACAAACCTACCCTTAAGCTCATTTCAGGTTTGTGATTTATACTTTTTTAAACTAACATCTTATTATGTAGCACTTTAAGTTGGTACTTTCGTTTATCATGGTTAAAATTGTGTTGATTCTAAATATAATAATAAATCAAAAGTTATTTCCAAACGTGTACATTCTCTATGAGGACTTCCCATTAAAACATAAATCATATGTTCTTTGGTTTTCTTTTGTATATCCTTCCTTTCGGTAAGTCATATTCCCGACCTGCAACTTTTGATGTATTAATACAATGTTCAATGGCAGCTGTATATATATATATATATATATATATATATATATATATATATATATATATATATATATATATATATATATATATATATATATATATATATATATATATATATATATATATATATATATATATATATATATATATATATACACCATTGCTGGAAATAACCATGTAAAGACAATGGTCTTAAACATGTTAATGAGTTAAAATGTAAACATGTAAAGACATTTTGTTAATCTGTGAATATGTGCAGGATGTATAATCTGATTTGTAATTTTAACTTCTGTATTTTTGGCAACAGGTAACTCAGGAGTCATGAAGTCACAAGTCACAACAGTTAAAATTAGGCAAAATGCAAACATATATTTCTCTTTTTTGGCTACATTTTCTTTTGGTGTTTTTAGCTAGCAACTTTGTGGTCTGTTCCTGTGTGGATATTAAATCCAGATGCAACAGTGCACTTTTTGGCTGCATTTTCTTTGTGATTTTAATTCGAACAATGTACTATTGCTTTACATTTACTTTGGCTTATGAACTCGGTCTGCCTCCGCACTCAACTAAATCCCCATAAAGGTTTTGAAACACTTTGTCTGACGCATTAGCTTCATGATAAGTAACAACGTGTTTTGATTGGGATTGGATATCCTCCAACACTTTAACTTTCTTGTCTCTGTGACCAATATCAAGATTAGCGAAGAGATTTTCAATCTTCAGATCAGTGATGATATTTGATGCATTGTCAAGTCGATTTTTTGAAAAGAATGAAATCTCAGCCTGGAAAATTCTTGTTTGTGTAGCTACGGTTGTATTTAACCTTCTTTGTTGAAGATGATCTTGGATCCATTTTAGAAGATGTAATAACAAGAACTTTAAATAAAAGTAACAATGGTTTAGGGATAAATTTTGATTGAGATATTTTATCTATTTATAGATAAAATATATGAAACGACTTTATATGCATATAAATTACAAAATACAAAAAATTATAATAAAATATTATATATATATATATATATATATATATATATATATATATATATATATATATATAGAGAGAGAGAGAGAGAGAGAGAGAGAAATGATCAAATGAGAACATCTAAAAAGTTGAAAACGCGAAAACAAATCTAATACATTAAAATTTCTAAATCTAAGGCTATCATTAATCATTAATTTTAAAATAAAATTAAATGCTTTTAATTTGTTTTTGAATTAAAAAAAAAAGTAGAAAAGGGTATTCAAGTAATTTTAGGATGTCATCCATTTCGAATATATCGGGTAGGTGATACAATTCAAGAAACTGTTCCTATGTTTTAGTAATCACAGTCTTTGGGAGGATTCGATCGTATCTACATCTGCAATGCAAAATAATCTAAAAAATAAACATTTATACGATAGTTGATTGTTATTGTTCTTCCGTAAACACTTTGTGTGCATTCTAGAGTATGTGAAAGGTTGAAGGTGAAGGAATGTCGTCGATTATGAACCTCAGTGGAAAAAGTAAGCTTTCTAATCTATTATGAATAGGGTATAACTGGAAAAGGAGTATAATCGTCGATTTCATTTTACTGATTCTTTACATTTTAATTGATTCTGAAAACCCTAGAAGTAGGGATTTTGATTTTTTTGTTATATCGTCTTGTATGAAGTGCAGTGATGCAAAATCGTAAATGAATGTTGTTTAAAATATTAAATTTCGAAAAAAACGATCTTGTCTCTGAATGTGTAATCGAAATTGATAATCGTAGTTGTTTTTCAATTTTTCAATCGTCTAATATCAAATTTACTTATGAATATTCGTTTATGATTATATTTGAAAGTTGGTCTTGTCGATGAATGTGTATTCGTAGTTGACTTTTTTCAATTTTAGCACGATTGTGAAAACCCTAAAATTAGGGTTCTTTAAATTTTCTTTTAGACTCTGTTGTTGAAGTTCAAATGAAGTAGTTGATGATTACCAGAACATGAATAATTAATTTTACTAATCAAGATTGAATGGTGTCTAAGTGCAAAAGAATGACATTGGTAGCATATGTTATGTGTTTTATATGCACTAATGATATTTTAATTCAAAAATGATTTTTGTTATTGACTTATGAAAGGAACTATATGGATTCAATATTGATTAAATGTAAAGTATTATTGTTTATAGTAGAGAACTCCGTTTGTAATATTATTCCTTGTTTAGGTTGTATTTAGTTTTGATTGTTAAAGGCATTTTAGCCTGTGATTATGTACTTGATTAAGTAAATATGTGTTTATGATCCTATGAATGATGTAGTAACTAATGAATAATGGTGTATGTGACCAAATGGTTTACACTGTTTCTTAAGTAGTGATAATCATTATTGGTTACGTTTAACAAATGTAGATATACTTTGGTATTCAGTTGTGATTGTTATATTCATTGGTGATTAAGCTACGAAAGTAAGTGATTTTTAATGGTGTTTAAGTATACTAGCATTACATTGATAGTATCTGTTATGCCTTTTGTATTCGTTTATGATTTTTTTTATTCAATAATATGTATTTAATATTGATTGATGGGAAAGTATGGTTTTATATAGTAGTATTCATTGTGTAGGTTGTTTTTAGTTTTGATTTTATTAGACATTACTTTGTCATTGAGTATTTGTTTGATTGAATATGTGTTTATTAGTGACCATGTATAATTGATTTAGTAATTAATGATTCATTGGTGATTAATCAATGAATGTGTTATTTCAATGTTATTTTTAGGTAGAAAGAAAAGCGAGAGGATATTACTAAAGACAACATTCAGGAAATTCACTAATGAAGAATCCAATCCAGTGCTTATTGATACGGAAGATGAAGACCATCGAGGAAACGAAATAGGACAACCTCGGATTAAAAGACAAATACAAAAGAAATATTCAACAGCTAAGAAGAAAATTAAAAAACAAACAAGTAGTAATGATGATTACATGAGATTGAAAATGTTAATCACCAATTCGAATCTATATTGATTGTGTTACTTATTATCTTGAAAGGTTTGGATGAACACGTAAACCGCACACCAGATAATTTGATACAAAGGGTAAATGAAATGCGAACAAAAAAACGGTTTGACATTTGTAAAAGAAATGGTCTTGAAGTTGCAGTTTTGAACTCAGATTCAAGTAATTAATTAGTTAAAAATTAAATTTATTTGAAGTTTATTTTGGTATTTAGTTATAATCGTTTATATTGTTTTATATGTATTAACAGAAGAAACTATGAAAACCAAAGTGAAGGTGAAAAAGTTTGTTGCAGAAAAGGCAATCGATTAAACATCTAAAAAAATAAACAAACATGTATTAATGATGTTTTCATGTAATAGAAGTTGTATATCAAAATGTATTCAGTAATGATTATATTAGGGCAAATGTCATTTTTGCCCATCAAACTTTTCGTGTTTGTTTTAAAAGGTCCCCAAACTATTTTTTTTGCACATTAAAGAAATATACTCTCATTTGACCATTTAATTACATCCCTTTACTGATTTTAAAAGGTTTATCCCCTATTTTTGTGACACGGACACCACCGTGGAATATAACTATTGAAATCTTGGTCCCCAAGAATTGCCAAGTCATTGCTAATGGTCCCCTTATAAAACCGTCTTCCCCTAAATCCGTCTTCCCCACCACTTTGTTACCCTAATCCGTAACATTCACATCATCGACTTCGCTTTTTTTCCCACCTATAAATCAAGAAGATGGCCTCAGAACAAAGCTTCTCATATGGTGGTTTGAGAGCTTCGGATTTAGACTTACCAACTGATGACAAAATTCATGCCATGGAAACCCAAGTGTTGATTGAGGAAATGCGAGATGAAATGCAACAACAGCTTGGCGACTTTAGGGAGGAGATATGTAACTTGAAAAGGAAAGTGACCATGACGGGTGTTGTTGGAGTTGCAGTGATGTCGTTGATTTGGGTTCGTGTTTGCGTCGAATGCAGTAGATGGGGATTTTGGTGGGTGTAGTTTAGTTCGTAGCTAGCACGATGGCGATTAGTCTCTTTTGGGTTATCAGGGTTGTCGAAGGTTGTATCTTTTTGTCTAATTCCGTCATCTGCTAGTATATATGTATGTATTAGGTTATGTGTTGTTGGTTGTTTTGAACAATGGTGCCTATTGAGGATATAATGGTGTTTAGAACCAAATTTTTGGGGGTTTTTGTTAAGACAATAACCTCTGTTGTAATGGATGAATGAAATGAAATGTAGTTCCTACTATAACCTTTGTTTTGCTTTGCATATGATGTTATCGTTTGTAATGAAATGTACCAAATGTGAAGGTCGATGTTGCAGGACTTCAATTTCCCCTTGTAGTATGGTTTGTAATGAAATGTACCAAATGGAAGTACATTGTTATAATTCAAGTCCATTATTATGTGGAATTGCATTGGAAGTACAATTATAAAATACATTCATGTTATGTTTTAAACTAAAGTAATTAACATTCATGTTACAAACATAAAACAAACTAAACAAGACATGTTCACATACTAAACAAGACCATAACAACAAGACACCTTTAATTTAAGACCTTGCACCGTAACTAACATACTCCAAAACCATCTTTAATCCAAGTCCATTGGTTTGCTTGATGTATCACCTTCACCATTTTTGTCTGCAACCTTTTTTGCCAACTTTTTCTTTATTATCCTCTTTGACTTTTTTCTTAATTTCAATGTACCTAATTTTTTACCATTCTTCTTAGTCACACCACTTGTTGACCCACATTCACCTTCTCCCATTTTTAAACCAATTCCACTTTTAGTATCACCTTCACCCTTTCCCTTCCCATTTTTCCCTTGACCCTTCCTTTTCTTTAGTGCACTAGATTCACCTTCACCTTCAGCCTTCCTCTTTTTCACCTGACTTTTTTTAGGCTTTGACACTATATCACATGTTGACTTATTGTGGCCTGATTTCTTACAAACACCACAAAACATCTTTTTTCCTGCCTTGGATACTCTGTGTGATCCAGTAACCTCAATACTGTCCCTCTTTCTCTTAATAATGGGTCTCCATGGCATCCTCCTTTTCAATGGTGGCAAAGGTGGTATGTATTCTATTGGGTGCCACATTGCACTCCCATTCATGCTTCCAATTGTGTACTTGTAGGTGTTTATATATATGCAAGCACGATATAAAGGATCAACAAATGCCTCTACATCTCTATTTACAATAATAATGGCTGCCACGGAGTGTACACAACCATACCCATTCATTTGCCAAATCCTACATGTACATGTTTCCTTTTCCAGATCAACTCCATAAGACTCTCCTAAGTTTCTTGTTTCAAATGTATTTAGGCCACTAGGAAGCACTTTCCAGTACCTACAAATAATCAAAGTTAACAGGGGTAATTAAATACCTTGACTGGATATTGAATTCAATTATGGTGTTCATATAATAAAATACCTTTGTTGGGTCTTCAATTCATTTAGGGCAAGCCTTATGTTTGGACATACATCAAAATGTCCCTATCCACTTCATTTCTGCCTCAAACTACACATCCTTTGCATCACATATAGTCTAATATCCTCCAAAATTGTAATAATTGGCTTCTTCCTGGCCTCCAATATAACATTGTTAAAGCTTTCAGACAACCCATTCTCAACTGCATCACACCCCCTTCCTATTAGGAAAAATGCTCTTGGCCATGAGTTTGGATTCCTTCCCATCAGATACACATAAGCATTAGGGCTAATCATTTGAATCTCTTTCATTGCAGAACTGAAAAGAGGTTTAGTTAAGGCCTTACAAGCCTTCCAAAATAGTTTCTAATATTGAGCCCTAGGGAATTTCTTCTTGAAATTGGAAAGAACATGCCTGACACATTCCCTATGTTCTATCTCTGGAAATAAATCTTTCACAGCTTCAATTATCCCCTGCATTTATATCATCATACTATTCAAAATTATATCACATTTGAAAGGTATGACTTTATAAATTAGAAACATACCTTATGTTGATCTGACATCAATGTCCTACCAAAACCACCTTCATGATGCAGATCTTCTTGCAAGTTTTCTAAGAACCATTTCCAATTGTCTTTATTTTCAACACAAACTACAACCCAAGCTATTGGGTATGTATGATTGGTACCATTCCTACCAACAGCACATAATAACTTACCAGTACATATTCCTTTTAGAAAACACCCATCTAAGTTTATTATCCCTTTACAGCCACTTCTCTAACCCTCCTTTAGTGCATGAAAACATATATATATATATATATATATATATATATATATATCCTGCTAAAGTAATTTTTTCCATCTAACATAGAGTTCACAGATAACTTGACTGTTGACCCTGAATTAGACCTTTTTATCTCTTCACCATAGGACCACAACTTTGCATAATTTTCCACGATGGTACCTTCAACAAGAGACATTGCATGTTGCTTAGCTCTCCTACATTGTCCCATACTAACCTCTACGCCAAATTTAGTCTTTACTTCCTCTTTTAACATCCTAACATTGAATTTCTGATTCTCAAGCACTTTTCGGGTGAAATGACTACCAATCCATCTGTAATTAAAAATTGACCATAATTTAAAATTTCTTGCACAATTGTGGTAAATGATAAGGGACTTCATTTAGAAAGAGTGCTCCTCACTCATCCATGATGCCCAAAGCCTAAATGTGCATTGACCATTACTACACTTAACCAATAACCTTTTAATGTCGTTTTTTTCAAAGTACTATTGATATCCATTTGATACAGCATAATTACAAATCAAAAATTTTAATTGTTTAGGGTTGGTCAACCTCATACCTAGAATTGGCAACTGCTTCTTCCAAGGTATATCTTCATTAAACATCGGTTTTCCTTTCACATCTAGGATATTATCATCTTCATCATCTTTTGTATCACCTTCTGTGACCTCCTCATTCCATTACCCTGACTTACTCCTTCATAGGTTACTCCTTCCATGTTGGTTTCTTGTGGACTCTGAATTTCAGTTAGGTCAATACCTTCTTCCCCTTTGATTGACATGTTTGTCTTAACAAAACAATTATCCTCAATTTCATTTTCATTTGCCTTCGTTACATGCACAGTAGTACCAAAATGGTCCATGTAAACAGAAACTTGTACTCCACATTCATAATCAATGTCTATAAATTCTTGATATTGACGTTCGTTTGAAATCAAGGTTAAACCTTCTGGGATTTGTAAATCGGGTTGACAATAATAAACTTTCTTACACTTCTCTTGTGTGAATCGTTTAAGAAAACTCACAAACTCATTATATGACATACCAGCAAAATCGACGTTCTTGAACACATGATGAACACCATCAGAATAGCAAAAAGGTTTGTTGATGAACACACCTTGGAAATGAACTTTGATTGAGAGGAATATAGCCATCGATCTTCCGTTACTATTGTGGGATGACGAGAGTTTTCTTCAATGAGGAGGGGTTTCTTCAATGAGGGAAAGGGATTGTATAGCACAAACGGTTTACTTTATACAAAATTAATATAACTATAACACACATGGCCATTTCATTAAATGATGTGTCACCAACATTTTCCCTCGTGGCATGTATATTACCTTTCAACCCGGTAGAAGGTAGCATAAGGGTATTTTATAACAGATAAATGAAAGTATATTTCTTTAATGTGCAAAAAAAATAGTTTGGGGACCTTTTAAAACAAACACGAAAAGTTTGATGGGCAAAAATGACATTTGCCCATTATATTATCTACATCTTGACAGCTTTGAATGAAAGTGTTGACACGACAACAGAAAATGAAATACATAGGGAAAATGAACTGACAAAAAAAAAATGGTTTGATAGTTGTAAAATAACGGGCGATGAAGTTGTTGTTTTAAACTCATATTCAAGTAATGAATTAGTTTAAATTAAATTTGTTAGAAGTTTATTTCATTATTTAGTTATAATCATTTATTTTGTTATATATGTCTTAATAGGAGAACATAATCTGCGAAGTAAGCTAAATGTAAAGAAGTTTGATGACAATGAAGACTTAGATTTTGAAGATGCTCAACTTGTGGTTATTAGGAAAAAAGAATGCATGATAATTCATTCAAACATGAAGATAAAGAAGATGTGAAAAATTTATGTAAAAATGAAGTTGTACAAAAAAGGAGAAAGAATAAAGAAGGAAATGTAGGGAAAGCAAGGAAAGTGCCTAAATTTGTAGCAAATGATGCAAAAGAAGCAAGGCGAATACAGGTACGCACATCACTAAATGTGTTGTACAGTTGTATGCATAACCTTAGAGAGGAACAGAAATCATATATTTCTTCTATTGGTCTGGGGCATTTGTTGAATATGAAATTGGATGGGTGTGCATCAATTATGGGGCATTATACAGTAAGGAATTTTGATTCAGATAGGATGGTGCTCAATCTTCATCATGGTGATATACTAATAAATTGGGAGCTTATTCACGAATTGTTGGGTCTGCCTCTAGGGAATGTTGCAATAAAGTAGATGGCTTATAGACAAGTTACAGACAAAGCGATAACTGTTTGGAAGAAACAATTCGATGATGAAGATAATATTAGACCAATGGCAGTTCAACAAGCTATTATGCAAACAACACGTTTACTTTTTAAAGTAAACATCTTTGTTATGCTGTGTAATACACTAGGTCAGTCAATGAGCATGGGAACATGTGACCTTTCCATGTTATCAAAAGTTACAAAAGACCTGGATCTAAGTGACATCGATTGGTGTGGATATGTTTTTGATTGCCTTAAGGACACAAATAGTGCATGGAATCCAAACAACAAAAAAGGATTCTATATTGAGCCAATTATATTTCTTTTGGTAAGATTCCGTATAAAATTCAGATAGCTATATTTACTTACATTATTCTCCAAACGGGACGGGACCAAGCCTTTAGGTTGTTTAAGTAGGTTGGGTGACAGATAGAAATTCATTAAAGTGTATTTACTTACTAAAATATTTATTTGTGTCTATTGTAGCTACTATATGTAGAAAGTGTACGATGCGATTAAGTAAAGATTGTACGAGGCAGACCAACAATATATTTTTGGAATGTTGATAAACTGTGTGAGCGAGAAAGAGTCGAGTGTAGGACAATAGGATTGGGTATGGGTGAATTGCAAGAACCATTTCAAGTCATCAATGAATCAGCTGGTTCTGGTAATGTAGTTCAAGAAAACGTTTAGGTACTATCTTATTATATTCAATAATGCATATCAGATTTATACTTTATTATTTTGTTTAATCGAGATTAATTATATTCATACATATTGACAGGCAACTGATGCAGGAAGTGTGAAAATAAGTCATGGATGGTTTAAGGTATTAATATGATATAATCATTAATAAATAATATGTTGAATTTTTAAACTAATAAATACATGTATTGAATTATTAAATTCAAAAAGTGATTATTTTTGGTAAACTAATGTAATCATAATTGATTTATATATAGTATTAAGATCAATACACAAACTATTAATTTATTAATTTTCGTAGGGAAATCAAGGAGGGGAAATTTTCAGTGGAAGTGGGGAAACACTTGATACTTTAATACTTATTCATATGTGAATTATGAATTACTATAGTATTAATTAATATTCCATGACTTATTGATGTTTTTTATTTGCTATGTACCGTAATCACATCGTGTTGACTTTAATAGGCAACTCTTTCAACAATAAAGGAGATGCACGACATGCTCATGCATCAAAACAAAGTGTTGGAAGATAAAATAAATGATACTGTCAAGAAATACCCTGAGAATCAATTGGTCAAAGAATGGAAAAACAAATTAAATGATCTATTTAATGAAGTTTCAGCATCAGATGAACCAATGCAATCTCAATTTTGGTATGATAATGAGGCTGAAATTGAACGTACACTAATTCTAGAAACATCTAACAAAAACTTTGACAACTCACCGATAGCAAACTGTAGTATTTAGATGTCAAAGGATTATGTTGTAACGCCCGTAGATCCGGGCTAGTCAATTTAGAGACAATGAGCATAAAAAAATGAGTTTTTGATGGAAGAAGTCTAAATTTTTTATTTTGTTGAGTTTTTGTTCAATACACTTTAAAAACTCTTCAAATAATGGATTTATCCATTTCTATTTGTTTTTTCCTTTTCTTTTTTATTTTTATTTTTATTTTTCTATTATTTTATTATTTAATTACAAAGGCTCTCTCTCTCTCTCTCTCTCTCTCTCTCTCTCTCTCTTAAAATCTTCAATCCTTTTTTCTCTTTTGTCTCAAAGAACTTCACTCCCTTTTCTTTGAAATGGGTATAAGCAAAAAATAAACTGAGTTCATCGGTTTCATCACCGGAGAAGCATCCTCAGTTTCATCTCTCTCTCTCTCTCTCTCTATTTCTCTCTCTCTCTAATCCTTTTTTCCCTTTATTCTCAAAGAACTTCACTATTTTCCCCTTTTCCTTGAAATGGGTGTAAGCAAAAAATGAACTGTTCATCAGTTTCATCACCGGAGAAGCATACGACAAGTACCAACGAGAGAAGAGGAAGACAATCAAAGGTGACCACTTGCAGTGGGAGATGTCGACGTTAGGGGTAAGTAGAACAACATCGATTGACCAATGTTTTTCATGAATCGATTCATATGAGAATCAATTGGTTCTTGAAATCGATTGGTTTAAATATGGGAGGGAAGTGCTTACGAGGCATTGCCGATTCCGAAATTTAAAATGTTGTAGATAGTGACGATTTGAGAATCGAGATTGTTAGGATTGCTTCGAGTAATGCTAAAGTTCTTTTAGTATCAGAATCTTCCTTTGCTAACCTTCTATCACCCCCAATAAAAACCCTAGACACACACAGGTAGAGTGCCAATTTCTACAAATTTGGTCTCAAATTTTGGCCCTATCATCCCCGATTTCATTCCAGTTACCTATAATTTGGTCAAGTGGTGGAGGTTGTCAAAAGACCTAAGAGCTGACACAAATGAAGAAGATGACGGTTGCTGCGAGTTATTGATGATTTGGGTGAGGGTTAGCATCGCAAGAAGTTTTAGTGGCAATAGGTGGAGTGGCGGTACGATTTACCTGAAGAACCTTCTTCATCTTACCTGTAATTCATCATTCTTCATCTTACCGACAAGATGGTGGCTTCAGATCAGATAGGGTAGGTGATTTAGACGGTGAAGGAGGGAGAATTGAGGTATCATTAATGGTGGGTTGTGTGGTGGGTGACAAAGTAGTGATGGTGATGGAATCTGGCAAAGTGGCGGTGGCTCTCAGGTCATTATTCTCCGGCGACGCAAGAGAAACATAGAGAAAACGATTAAAGCATTTATCGAAAATCTTAAACCTCTTGATACTAGGTTAATGCCTCCAACTCTACATATGTAGAAATTAAAATATGGAGGCGTAAATTGATGTATCATAATGTATTTTAGGCTAGAAACTACGCCCTTCTTATTCGAGAGAGAGAGAGAGAAAGAGAGGGGGGGAGAGAAAGAGAGATATTTTTATTTTTCTTTTAATTATATATTTTTTATTAATGAATCTCAGTTATCATCGTACAACAAATGAGATGGCAAACGAGTAACAACTTGTGCTGCAAAGCCTTTTTGTATTATAAAACCCCCTTGGTTTGAAGCATTAAGAACTTAATGGATTTTGTGCGTCAGCTGTTTGTATGTTGGGCGTACAATGTAGTACGTTGCACGTACAACCCTTTTGTTCGGTACGCTAAGCGTACAGAAGAGGTACGCTGGGCGTACTCTCCTAGGAAGACTTGGGCCTTGTAGGAATATTTATCTTTAGTGGGCCCAATGGGCTTGGTACTTGGGCCATTAGAGAATTATTATTGGATTATTGGATTGGTAAGTGTGTTGGATTGAAAAGAATGATTGGGCCTCATGGCAAGACCCATGTAGAGGTTTAGGCTGAATTTGGAAAATTGGGCCATTGATGGATTTATGGACATTATAGTGTTGGGTTTTTGTTTTGTGTTTGGGCCTTAGTTTTGGATTATATTGGGCCAGGGGTAGAATGGTCATTTTACCCCATGCATGGATTAAGGATTATGGCATGGGACCCAATTGCTAATTGGGTATATTGATTTGGTATTGATAGCTTAGGAAGTCGACCAGGGAGCAACTAGTGAATTCTTTTAGGAAGCTTCTGCATTCGAGGTGAGTCTTCTCACCATACCAATGGGTCTAAGGCACCAAGGTCGTCCCATTTTATGATAATCGGTATACTTGTTGTGTAGAGGTGTGTGGCATGATTATGTGTTGATTTGTGGTAAAAATAGCCTTTATGGCTAACGGTAGAGATAGTCTCTATGGCTTTGGTAGAGATAACTTTTATAGCTAATGGTAGAGATAGCCTTTATGGCTAAGGGTAGAGATAACTTTTATAGCTAACGGTAGATATAGCCTTTATGGCTAATGTTAGAGATAGCTTTATAGCTAAGGTGATATATGATATGTGGCAGAGGTAGCTTGTATAGCTGATATGATGCATGTTATGTGGTTTGTGTGTGGGGTATGCTATGGGGAACACACTAAGCTTCGTGCTTACAATTTTTTTTTATTGTTTCAGGTATCATCGATTTGGAAAAGAAGGGCTCGGGTCGATCGCAGTGCACACACCTATGATTTCCGTAGTAAATGATTTTGGGATGAACTCTGATAAATGTTTTAATTAACAATGTTTTGGAATGTTTGAAATAAATGGTTTCAATGTTTTGGCTATAATAAAAAAGGAATTTTTACTCTTGATTTTGGGTCGTTACAACAACCAAGATGCACCCTACAACTGATCAAATAAATCATTGATCTGTAGAAGGGGATAATACTTCTTCACCGTTAACTTGTCCAACTCTCGATAATCAATGCACATCCTGTGCGAACCATCCTTCTTTTTGACAAATAAAATCGGTGCTCCCCACGAAGAACTGATCGGCCTGATGAATTGCTTGCCTAACAGTTCCTGCAACCGAGATGACAACTCCTACATCTCACACGGTGCCAAACGGTAAGGCGCCTTGGCAGTCAAGGCCGTACCTGACACAAGGTCGATCCTGAACTTGACCTGCCTCTCGAGAGGCACACCGGGCAACTCCTTCGGGAATACATCCGCAAACTCCCTAATAACCAGAACATCAGCAACCGAAACCTGATCCCTAATCCGCGTATCCACCACATAAGCCAAATAGCCCGCGTACCCATGCTAAATATACTACCGATCCCTGGCTGCAGAACAAAATTCGAAACCTATCCTAGTGCCATCTCCATAGATAACCAGTTCTCCCCTACTTAGGGTTCGAACTACTGCCTTCCGATCGTGAACCGAAGCCGTGAATCCTTCGCCCCTGAACTCCTCCCTATATATATATATATATATATATATATATATATATATATATATATATATATATATATATATATATATATATATATATATATATATATATATAAGTGTTGACTGGTTTTCCTCATTCTTTCACTTCTGGCCGCAAACTCCAACAATTCTCTCTCAAGTATCATCAGCCAAGAACATTTTAAAAACATCCTTCAATCTTCTTATATTAGGCTGAAACCCGTTAATTTCACTAGTTTTCACGAAGAACACGCGAAAAACATGAAGAACACCCGACGAAAAACCTTTGAATCTTATTAAAAACTTGCTTAGGATCTCCAGGTGCTCTTCATTCATCAAGAACATTGGGCCTAGAACACCCAACTGGCCGTGAACTCAAGAACACCAAGTGTTCTTGGGCCGTGAACACCGGTCCTGGCCGTGAACACTTCCCAACTTAATATCTTAGCTTCTAAGTCTCAAATTCGTAAGTTATACTTACAAATTATTCCAATTCCCAATCATTCCTAAGATTATATTCACTAATTTGTTGCATATATACTATACAAATTGCTATATAGGACTTATTTTGCTACGGGATTTCACTTGTGGAAATAAACATCCAATATTTATTCAACAATCATGCTACTCAAAAAAGGTGAGTTCATACCCCCGTATTTTCATAGTTTTTATAGATTTTAGGGAGGGAGGGGGGGGGGGGGGGGAGTGGGAGGGAATACAGGTCTAACACAAGGATTTTGTGTTACAAACAAATGGTTTCAAAATATCTTACAAAATGGATTTCAATTATCTTCAAATCAAATGGTTTCAAATTTATTGTTAAAATGACATCAAGTCACCAAAAGTATTTCAAAATTGTTAAACTCTTTAAAATATTTTATAAACTTATATTTCCCCAAAAATCATATACATACATACATACATACATACATATATATATATATATATACATACATATATATATATATATATATATATATATATATATATATATATATATATACACGATTTAAACGACTTAGGATTGATAACTCGTTTTATTTCATTTTCCTTGTTTTATATGTGGACTTAGGGTATTGGTTATTTGTACGAATGTCTTTTAAATTTTAGTTATAGATATTTGTGTATGTATATGTATATATATATATATATATATATATATATATATATATATATATATATATATATATATAAGTTATTTCATTCAATATTCAATACCCTTTGTAACATGTGGAGCAAGGAGTTGCATTCATGAACAATTAGTATGAATACAGACGTACATATAAATTATAATATGTATAATTTATGATTCAAGAACACTAACTCACGAGTCAAGTATACAAGAGCATACTATTTTACAAAGAATAAGGATTTGATTCAAAACTAGACAAGTGTGAACAACTTCCAATATATTTCAAGTATACTAAACAAGGAACATACTGTTAATCATTTATTTAAGAAGGATTGGGTTTTCATTACTATTATACACGTAACGTCTATATACTTTTTATGAGTAAATGTTCAGATTGTTTGTACAGTTAAACAACATAGTTAAACTTCTAAGATTATAACCAGAATCTCCATCATGGCGATCGAAACAAATGTGTATAGATCTATATGAGATTGACAATCCCGCACTCAGACTGTAAGCTACACCTGGGCAGACATGCCTATGAGTGACAATTGTTATCAACAATTCTGACGCCTCCAAAGTGTCGATTTAGGCCATCTAGTCAAAGTATGGTTATAATAACTCATCAAAATGATATTAACAATACGATTAGTTTATAATTCACTAAACATGAGTACAATTTTAAAGTACCAGTTTTACAAACATACAATTTACAGTAGTACAATACATTTTACATTAATATCTGGTGGATCCAGGAACACTCACATTTACAGGTTTTACAAAGAAATACAAACACTGAACACTAGTTTGCAAATGGAGAAGAGTACAATAAAGAAAACATTCATTTTATAGTTTTATCATGAAATAAAACTATGTTATATAAGTACAACAATACGTACACATAACGGTTTTATGGAATAAAACTACTTTTTATTTACATAAGAAAATATAGGATTTTCTGGAACATTTTACATTATTAAAGAACAGAAAACAAGCTTTCACACATAAATATTTATACTCTCACTCACCTTTCGTTGATACTCTCTTTCAAATTACTTGGACACTGCAACCAAACCTGGACAGTTATGTAATCATATCTAGGATAAATATAGCCTGATCAACTATATTTATTCGAGATACGATGAACATGTGTTTGGGAGTGATGGTAGTGTTGCGACATGTCTAAAACTTACCAACTATACATATACAGAAGAACTCTAGAATAGAACATAAAGTTAAAATAATATAGGAGTATTTTAGGCACTATATACTAAGAACAACTACATGATAACCAAGGACTCTTGCTGATAGTTCTATAAGTACTAAGTGCATGCATCATGGTTATATATGATTAAGGTTGCATAGACTTAAAATGAGTGGTCTAAGCTTTATTTCCTTTTCCTTGTTTGGATGTGGATTTAGAGTAGGTTTATTTATTCGAAGGTCTATTCGACTCGAGTTGCATATAATTAGTATACACTATGTGCTTATAAGAGGACTTAGTAGGAGTTATACCGAACATAATTCATTATCTGTTAACCATAAGTTTCTCTCGTAGAAACTTGTATTTGAATATTATGTTTACTAATTATATTAAATATTTCTTATATCCCTATTCTCGCTTAGATAATAATGGCTGAATTCCATCTCCCCCGAGACCCGTACTTTCCTAATAAGGGAAATGGAGGATGGCTCGATGCAGAGGCAGAAGAAAATCATGAAGTACCCATAGAAGAGGATTTTGAAGAAGATTTTCCCGAAGATGCTGATTCAGGATCAAAAGCCTACAATCCACCACCAGTTGCCCATAATCCCAATCCACGACAAAATTTCCAAGGCCCGACACTTTTGTGGGCGGTAAACCTAGACAGGTGGAGTAACAAGTAGGTTCAGAACCATCCTTACCAAGGAGACCGAAGCTTCTACAATCTGGATGTAGGAGGCTCAACAGACATAGCCCTCCTAGTGTTAGTTCGTCGTGTGGTGCGTAACGATGAACAATGTAGAGCTGCTATCGACCGATTGATGCAGGTTGATGCTGCTACTGGAGTCAACGTCATTCACATTCGCAACCTAGAAGACAATCATAATGCGACAAGGGATGGTACTAATTTCTTGCAGAGAGAACTAGCGGCATCCCAAGCCGGATTTAGGGAACTACGAGAACCACAAATGACACAAGAAAGGTGTATGTTCGAAATAGAACGCTAGTTGGCCAAATCCAGGTCCAGATCTAGTAGGAAGTAGATCATATGTGACAACCTCTTTTGGTTAAGCCTTGAATCAGTGAGTCGAGAGGTGACCCTGTGAGTTGAGCAGGATGGATTTCTAATATATCGTATCGAGTGCGAGTATGATCGAATGAATTTCTAATATATCGTATGTTGTATTTCAGAGGTAGATCATGGTGAGGACACGACTTATGCCAGAGAGCAGCGAGATTAGTGATGAGGAGATCCACCGGATCATCCATGAGGAGGTGGATGCGTCCATCAGAGAAGAGATACCAGAGATGTTTGGGTCTATTAAGACCACGCTGATTGAGACTTTTGACGAACGTTATGCCACTCTTTCTGAGGCTGCTGTCGCAGCGGCCACTGCAGCCATCGCTGCTGCTAGGCCGTAAGGGGGTGATTCGTTGTTGTTCAGGGAGTTCAGCAACACGAAGCCACCAAAGTTTGATGGGATGCCAGATCCGATTGAAGCGATGAGATGGGTATCTGACATTGAAAGATGTTTATGTACTTGCTTGTGTCCGGAGCACTTGAGGGTTCGGTTTGCACTGAACCAGCTTCGCCTAGGGGCAAAGGACTGGTGGAAGTTCGTGACAACACACTACTCTCCAGCAGAGCTTGCTGCGGTGACCTGGGAGAGGTTCACCACCATGTTTCGTGATGAGTACATTCCCTCGGTGGAACGAGATCGGTTGGCACAGGAGTTTTTGACCCTCAAGCAGGGTACGGAGTCTGTTACGGCTATTACCAAGATGTTTCATGAGAGGGCAATGTTTTGCCCTGAGCACGTGTCTACTGAGCAGGCACGAATGAGCCGTTATTTGAGTATTTTGAGGAGAGACATTCGGGAGTTCGTGGCGAACTCCTTGTACCGGACATTTTCCGAGCTTCAGGCAAATGCTCGGAAGAGGGAGATTGAGCTAGAGACTCAGGCGAGGGCGGAGGTGGAGTCTTAGGGGAGGGACCGGCGACCGACACAGTCTCAGCCGGCAGCCAAGCGGGCGAAGCCCGCTGACCCAGAGCAGGGATCCAGAAGGGCCGCACTTGTGGGAAGTGCGGAAAGGGTCATGATGGAGTTTGTTGAGCAGGATCTTGCTATAAGTGTGGCAAGGAGGGGCATATGGCCAAGGACTGCCCAAAGGGGTTTGCAGTGTGTTTTCACTGCAACCAGACCGGACACCAGAAGGCAGAGTGTCCGCTGTTGCGAGAGACTACCCAGGGAGCACCACAGGGATCTGCCCCTGCTGCTATCAGAGCTACTGAGAATCGGCCAGTGAAGGCCGAGGTACCGAAGGCGCGAGGGAGAGCCTTCCAGTTGACCGCGGAGGAGGTCCGTGCAGCGCCCGTTGTCATGGCTGGTATGTATTCTTTCATGTAATTATTTAATGTTTAAGATTTTATGCTTATATTATGATATGCGTAGGTACTTTTCTTGTGAATTCTGTACCTGCTTTGGTGTTATTTGACTCGGGTGCGAGTTGATATTTCTTGTAATTGTTTTGAAGAAAAGTTTGTATAAGTATGAAAATTTTTGTAAGTAATTGTAAACGTTTGAAAATCCTAGAAAATACTACATTTCCTACTAGTATAAAATGTAGTCTTCTACCAAGACCAGACTGTTTTGAAGGTTTAAACCTCTACATAAGTGAAGGTTTTTCCCTTGTACAACTATTATTATTCATCTAATCTACCTCATCGATTATGTGAATGTGTCACACAATAAAGGTAATAAGGAAAATAATATAATCATTTAAGTATTATCCTTTGGTCCTAGGATAATCATGGCAGAGTAACTTGTCGAATACTGTTTACCGTAGACATGCGTCGATGTACGTCTTCCCTACTGTAGCTAACAACCCTGGGGGTGGAATGGTAAGTCCTATAATGTATGTAATAGTATCTACTCATATAACATGTAATAGTATCTCATTACGTAGTATGTAATCGTATCTCTTTACTAGTATCTATGTAATAGTATCTCTTCATATAGTATGTAATGTATTCGTATAGACTCATTAATGAACTGACTCTTGTGTGATTCCTTGTACTTCAGTTAGTAAGTAGTATCTCCTAACTACGCCTATTATAGTTACTAGTAATGTACGTGTGTAACCATAAGTGTACCTTTGCTACCCAAAGGTACTGGACTGATTGATAGAACATTTACGTCTATATATGTATACATGATATATAACTAATATTTAGATGACATCCGGACGAATAACTGATACCATAAGACCACATCTAAACGAGGAAAAGGAGATAAAGCGAGCTAGCCGTTCTAAGTGCTTTAAAAATTACTTATATAACGATACATATATAGGCATGCATTTGACAATATAAAAGTATAAAAGAAGTTTGGTAAAATCTTGGAAAAGTTTAATAACTAAGAAATAATGACTTGATTTCAGTTTATAAAATGATTTGAAAGTAGTTTGCCGGATAAAACAGTTTTAAGTATAGTAAAAACCTTTGTTTGAAACACAATAGTAACAGAGTTTGAAATGAAACATACAGTAAGTAAGACAGTTTGATAAGGAGTTTTAACATGTAAAAACGTTTGAGAAAGTCATTTGAAGTAATATGTTTGGTAAAACAGCTAAAAGTTTAGTAAATCCATTTGCAAGCTAGTTATTAATCACATGTGATTGATATTATAACTATCATGATTCAACTTGTATTCCCCCCATAAAAGCATTTATAAACATTTAAGAACATTTAAAAGGTTAATTAAGGGGTATGAACTTACCTGCAGTGAGTGGATCGTATGGAAGTGTCGGACAAGTGCTTGGTGTTAAGTGAAGACTTAGACTCCCACAATGATCCTAATAACATATAAAGACATATTTATATATATAATTAGTGATTATAACACTAATTAGAAAAGTAAAACCGTCCTAATGCGTGGAAAACACTTTGGTCAAGTGCTAGGAGGCCATTGGGTTGCAACTAGGGATTGCAAGGCATCGTGTTTGAGTTTATGGTCCAAGGACCATACTTGTTGGAGTTTACGGCCCAGGGGAGTTTACTCCTTGCCGTAAACTCTCAAATGGGTCTCCAAATGAGGCTTAAAGCTATCATGTCTTAAGTGGTTAGGTGCTCCAAGGCTTAAACAAGAGGCTAGGTGGGTTTAGGGTCCAAGAATGACCTTATATTGAGTTTACGGCTTGGGGACCACTTCCCCATGAGTTTACAGCCGTAAAGTTATGGTATGAAGTATCATTTCGTGTCTTGAAGTCCCTAGTTCAATGGTGTAAGGTTCTATACTAAGTTCCAAGGCTTGGTAAGGTGTTAGGGTGCATTTTACCCCACTTAAAGGGGTTTACGCCTCAAGAACATGTCTTGGCCGTAAACTCCTTGGATCACATGATTCTTTATGATTCTAAGCCCTAAACATGTGAAACCTAGTGTACAATGAGTTAGAACAAGAGTACTTACGATATAGGAGCTTGAATGGTCGTTTTTGGCCAAAAAAAACACTAGTTTGTGTTCTTGGTGTTCTTGGTGAAACTTTAAGATCTACAAAATGGAATGATTTCACAGATGAAATCATGTAAGATCACTAGTTCATTTAAGATATCAACTAGTTAGGAGGAGTTTACGGCCCTTATGGAAATCAGGAGGATACTTGAGAGGATTTCAGCCAAGGGAAAGAAGGAAATGAACTAATGGCTTAACATTCATCATATAGGAGGAGTTTACGGCCCTTATGGAGTTTACGACTGTAAACTCCATTTAGGTGGCGGTGAACTCCTTAACAAGTTGTTTAAGGCTTGTTCTTTGAGCAATAACTTCAGCAGATAAACCCCCGACACTTATCCCTTAAGTGTACAAGGCTCAGAACGCTCAAATAAAATCCTAATTGTGCTAAAAGATGACAGAATTGAGTTTGACTTTCAATGAAGTGCTTGACTGTACAGGATAGAAAATTTCGGGTTGTCACAGATCATTGATTTCATCCATGAAATCATTCCATTTTGATAGATCTTCAAGTGTTCTTCATTTCACCAAGAACACACACTAGTGTTCTTGAACCTGAAACACCCAATCAAGCTTCTACATTGTAAGTACTCTTGTCTTAGCTTGCTATATACTTGAATCAACTAGTTTACACCTAGAAATCATCAAGAAATCATAAGTGAAAGGTGTTTATGGCTAAGGCATCTCCCAAGGCTGTAAACCCTAGTTTTTGGGTGCAAAGTTGGTACATCACCTTCCTAAGCCTTGGAACTAAGTCTAGAACACTTCCTGGTGAACCATAGGACCTTAAACACAAAATAGTATTAGTTAGCATGAGTTTACGGCCGTAAACTCATTGGGCCATAAGCCCATGGGCGATAAACTCATGTGGTTTTACCATATGGTCCATAAACTCCAATGTGAGGCCCTACTACCCTTACATGTAACCCTAAGTGGTTTAACACTTCAATGCAAGTGTTTCCTAGTCCCTAAGGTTGTTCCATTACAATATTGGTTGTTCTAAACACTAATTGTAATCATATACGTGTCATTATATGTTAAATAGGATCCGTGTGTGCTAAAGTCTTTACTTGACACTTAGCATCCTTTACCGATCTTTCATTCGCGTCACTCACTACATGTGAGTTCATACCCATTAATCTATCTTTTAAATGATTTTAAATGCTTTTATGGGGGGAATACAAGTAGAAAACATGTAGTTATATAATCAATCACATGTAATTTATAACTGTGTTTCAAATAAAGGACATAATATCC
This sequence comes from Lactuca saligna, assembly GCF_052625555.1. NCBI lineage: Eukaryota > Viridiplantae > Streptophyta > Magnoliopsida > Asterales > Asteraceae > Lactuca > Lactuca saligna. The sequence continues at coordinate 87,731,995 of NC_136424.1, read as the reverse complement.
TTCAAACTGTGTTATCAAACAACTGTTTTCAAATCGTTTTACAAAACGACATCAAGTAATCAATATTTCTTCAAAATATTTTATCTTTCAGTTGTATCATTAAACTTCTTTAAACTTATATAAACTGTCAAAAGCATGCCTAGATATGTATAGTTATATAAATGAGGTTTAAATGACTTAGAACTGCTAACTCGCTTTACTTCCTTTTCCTTGTTTGGATGTGGACTTATGGTATCGGTTAGTTGTCCGAGTGTCATCTAAACCTTAGTTATATATTATGTATACATATGTAGACATAAAATTTCTATTCAATCAGTTCAGTACCTTTGGGTAGCAAAGGTATACATTCATTCATTCAAATACTATAAATTACTAGTAAACTATAATAGGTATAGTTTAGGAGAATACTATCATATACAATTCCTATAACAGATAATACTAGACAGAGAACAGTATAACTGGGAATACTATAGCAGAGAATACTAGACAGAGAACACTATAACAGAGAATACTAGACAGAGAATACTATACAGAGCATACTGTACAGAGAATACTATACATAGAATACTATTCCTATAACAAGTATACTATAACAAGATTCTAGATAACATAATGTGAGATACTACTTCATGACACAACAACCATTTCATTGTGCCACGTTTTGTAACTAGAATCTCCTGGAGGGAGAGCGTGAGTTTGCGTATAGATCTATACTGGATTGACTATCCTACACCTTTGTTGTTCGCTATAGTGGGATTTGCAAGTCCAAGGGTGCCAAATGTCATTTCTTCCAACTTCTTTCATCGTCGTGTTATAGCCGGTTTAGCATGGTAACAATCATATAACATTTTGCCTTAATTAAACCATTTGTGTTAAGGTAGTTATGACTACAGCGATTAATACGTAAAATACTGCAGTACACACATACATTTTCCCATTATATTCCAATTGTGATCTTCACACATAAAGGGTAATATAAAACTATATTTTGGTAATGATAGTCGCAGTTGGGAAAACATTCACTTTTACAGAGAAACAAACATTCAAAATAGTCGGGTCTTGGTAAAAGACTACTTTTTATACTAGTAGAACATATAGAATTTTATAGGAGTTTTCAAACATATACAAACATTTACATTGAACATTTACAAACATTTTCATCGAACTTATACAAACATTGACACTAAATACTTATGAACTCACCAGCTTAAATGTTGATCTACGCTTTCAACATAACTTGTATTCTCAGGTCACCAGTAGACAGGTACGATGACTAGGTTTTGAGAAGACGAAGCACACTCAAGACTCGTCTTTTATTTTGATTCATGTTTTGGTGTCTCATTACAATGAAAGAACACATTTATATGAAATTATACTATTAACGCAATGGATGATGCCGTTGCTTGTTTACTACTTTACATTGTTATGATACTGTACATGACGTCCTCCGCCCCCGAACGTTTCCGCCGTTCCGGTTTTGGGGTGTGACAATACACAATGGAAAAAGGAGTTGTGTCTGTGGAAGTATGGTGCCCAGTATTATAAGCGTATTCAGACCATACTATATATGAACTCCATTTAGTTGGTTGTTCATGGACAAAACAACGCAAGTAGGCCTCGAGACACCGATTGAGAACTTCTGTTTGACTATCCGTTTGAGGATGGTAACATGTACTCAATTGCAATTTGATTTGACTCAAACGAAAGAGTTCTTTCCAAAAAGTTCTCAAGAAAATAACATCACACTCCAAGGTAATGGAACGTGGGAAACCGTGTAAACGAACACTTTCCTTACAAAAAAGGGCAGCAACACTTTTTTCTGTAAAGGGGTGAGACAAACTCAGAAAATGGGCGTATTTGCTTAAGCGATCAACTACCACTAAAATAGTATCAAAGTTGTTGGATGGGGGAAACCCCACAACAAAATCCATTGAAATGTCCTCCCAAATTTGAATAGGAATTGGTAAGGGTTGGAGGAGACCAGTCGGGGAAAGTGTTTGGTATTTTTGTTGCTGGCATACGAGGCAATTTTGCACGAATACCCTGACTTCCTGTTTGATTTTTGGCTAAAAGAACTGGAGGGATAATCATTTAAGGGTTTTTAAAAAACCGCCATGTCCTCCAACTGGTGAATTATGACACTCTTGAATTAAGGGTTTTTAAAAAACCGCCATGTCCTCCAACTGGTGAATTATGACACTCTTGAATTAAACTAAGTTTAAGATCAGGTATATCTGGAATAACCATCCTTCCTTTGAAAAACAAGAGTTGTTCATGTGAAGAAAAATCAGGAACTAAGGAAGGATTTGTATGGAGCTGTTGGAGAATGTCGATTGTATAAGGATCTTGTTTAATTCCTTCTTTAACATCAGCGATTTCGACACAATAGGGTACATAAAGGATGAATAGTTCACCTGAATGGGTTCGTCTAGAGAGTGCATCCGCTCCCTTGTTCTCTTTTCCAGCTCTATGAGTTATAGAAAAATCATAGGGCATTAATTTGAGTAAAATTCACTGTTGTTCAGTGGCATTGATGCATTGTTCCAACAAAAATTTTAAAGTGTAATGATCGGTGCGAATAAGAAAGTGACGACCCAATAAATAGTGATTCCATTTCTGAACAGCAAGAACAAGAGCTAACATATCTCGATCATATGCTAACTTAAATCGGTTGGAGGGAGAAAATCCTTTGCTAAAGTAAGCAATGGGATGCTACTCTTGAGAAAGAATAGCAATAATTCCAGCTGAAGTAGCATCACATTCAACTACAAATGTCTTGGAAAAATCTGGTAACTGGAGAACAGGGGCTGAAAGTAGATCTTGTTTCAATGTGGTAAACACATCTAATGCCTCGTTAGACCACATAAAACCATCCTTATTTGTAAGATTAGTCAAAGGTAGTGAAATCAAACCATAACTTCGTACAAAACGTCGGTTATAACCAGTGAGACCGAGAAAACCACGAACTTCTTTAACATTAGAAGGGATGGGCCACGATTGTACAACCATAATTTTTTTCCTGTTCCACTTGTAAATCATCCTCGGTTATGATATGCCCCAAAAAAGAAACTTTAGATTGTCCAAAACAACACTTTGAAAGCTTAACATAGAACTGATGATCATGTAGTAATTTCAAAGTTTGCTCAAGGTGCAAAAGATGTTATTCCATGTTGGGCTATCTGCTATATCATAAAAGAAAACTAGTATAAAACGACGTAAATAAGGATGGAACAAGTCATTCATGATCGCCTGAAACGTGGAAGGGGCGTTAGTTAGACCAAAGGGCATTACCTTAAACACATAATGCCCGGAAGGAGTACGAAAAGCTGTTTTTGGAATGTCCGGTCCATGAACTCTGTTCTGATGGTAACCGGAGCGAAGGTCCAGCTTGAAAAAAACTGTAGCTCCATATAATTCGTCCAACAATTCATCAATATTTGGAATTGGGTATTTGTCGACGATCGTTATTTTATTGAGGGCTCGATAATCTACACACATCCTCCAAGTGCTGACTTTTTTCTTGACAAGTAGAATCGGACTTGAAAAGGGACTGTTGCTAGGTTGAATAAATCCCGCTGTTGACAATGCTTCCACTTGTTTTTTTTTTTTTGAATTTCAGCATTTTGGGAATGAGGGTATCGATAATGACAAATATTGGGGGGGAGGGTGTAGAATTCGGTAGTAAGGGAATATAATGGTTCTGTGAATGGTTCGGAGGAAGACTTTTGGGTTCTTCAAAGACCTGATCATATCGGCTGGTCACCGATGGAAGCACCTTGGGAATTTCTGGTGGATTAACCGGTTCAACAGCCAAGTATTAAAAACTAGAAGACTTTTGTGAACCTGTAGTAATTCCCTGCAACTTATAAGTTTTACCATCTACCTTAAAAATCATAAACATCTGTTTCCAATTTGCTTGGACTGTATTTAATATCTCCAACCATTGAATACTCAAAACCAAATCTGCTCCACCAATCGAAAAAGGATAGAAGTCCTGGACAACTTTAATATCATTGATTTATATTGGAAGGTTTTTACATATTTGACCACATCTGATGAAATCACCATTTCCAATCTGAACACCAAACGGTGCCACTGATTGAGTATTAAGTCGCAATTCCTTAACTAGTACATCTAAGATGAAATTATGTGTTGATCCCTCGTCAATTAAAATAATTACTTCTGTAGATTGGAGCATACCTTGAACCTTTATAGTTCTGGGATGGGGTTTTCCAAGAATGGCATGTAAACTAACCTCTGCCACATCATTCATATCTTCAACCATCTCTCCAGTTTCATTAGGAGACTAGTCTTCAATCTTTTCTTCCACTTCCAGCACCTTGAGAGTTCCTATTTTACATCGATGACCTGGTCCATAATTTCACCGCACCGAAAACATTCCCCTTTAAGAAATCGAGATTGCCTATCTACATCAGAAATTCGCAAGGGTGGTTTGGTATTATTTTTGGAAAAGTTTTTTTTGTTGGAGTCATATCTTTGTACTCATTTTGAGATGCTTTTGATGGTGCTGTCCAAGTAGATCCTCTCCCAAATCGGGTATGGCTGAGTTTAGATTTAAATTCTAAAACGATACTTACCGCTTTGTATACTGTTTGTGGTTTCTGTATTCGTACATCCTCCTTCAATTCTTCTTTGAGGCCGTTAAGGAACACTCCTAAAAGACAAATTTTCAATTAATTGGACACCCGTGAAGATCGTTTGGCAAATTCTTGTCCGTATTATTGTACCGTTCCTGTTTGTTTAACATTACACAAGAATTCATCCGGATTCTGGAACTCAGTGGGTCCAAAATTTCTTTGCAAGGCTCGAACAAAACCCTCCCAAAAATCTGCTGATTGATCAGTAGATATCCAAGAATAAAAATCCAATGCATCACCCTCCAAATGTATCGATGTGACATCCACTTTTTCTTCATATGGAATGTCATAATAGCATAAATATTTCTCTGCTTTAAGAATCCAACCCCGTGGATTTCCTTCACTAAAGGTAGGAAAAACTTTTTTTTTTATGGGGTCGGTGCCTTTGATTATGCCAAGATGAATCTCCCTCATCATGTCTACCATTAACCTATGTTTCTTTATTGTGCAATTGAGATTTGAGGGCTGCTACCTCCCTCAGCAACAAATCTATAGATTCCAACTTCTTGGCGATTGCGGCTAGTTGCACTGCTACAGGTTCTGGTGGTTGGTTTCCCTCTTCTGAATTGCTCCGGGTATGCACCATGTCTTCAAGAAGTTTCCCAGCAATGGAACCAAATGATAGGAACTGATTAAATTAAATAGTTGAATGCTTACTACTTAGATTAATAGGGCCAAATTCGAGATGGTAAATCTCCTTGTTTACAAGAACACAAATAACTTATTATCTGACTCACAACTGAAAAACATCAACTACAGGTTTATTACAGAAAAGATACTTGCTCCTAACTTATTGGATCAGAACTGTTACTTCTGTTTTAACTGTAACGTGGTTGACCTAAAGGATCCAACTTATTTCCAAAAAGGGCCTTAAACTGCTCTTGCTCTTGTCTCTTAACAAGCGACTTCTTTCTTACATACATCTGTAGGTTCTTATCACACACACATCATTTTTGTCACTTGTTATTCTTTCATGCATTATGTCACATGCTATATAGTGGTAAATTTATATTAAATTATATTCATCTCATTTTGTGGGGGGTTTTTTTTTTCCATTTATTGAATTCCAAATAATATTTAAATGTAATAAATGTACTAATAAATGCATATCTAATTCATTAATAAAAATTTCTTTATAATTACTAAATTTCTAAATTGAACACAATTATTTTAATTGTTTATTTATTTAAATTATTTGTTTAAATTTAAATATATATATATATATATATATATATATATATATATATATATATATTTATATATATATATATATGCAATTCAATTTTAATAGTTATATATTTTTCTTTTTTCTTATAAATTCAAACTCTCTAAATTTTTAGATCTTCATATATATATATATATATATATATATATATATATATATATATATATATATATATATATATATATATATATATATATATATAATAATAATAATAATAATAATAATAATAATAATAATAATATCACAGAGGATTATTCTTAACACTTTTACATATTTTGTGTTTCATTTAGGATTCGGAGGAATGGACGGTAGAAGGCAGACTCGCGGATGCTGAAAAAGGTTTTGAACCATACACTCATTCTTCATCTCATATAAAGATCTAGGTTGTTTTTCACTAAAGTTAATTCCCTGATGTGTGTCATACTACTAGAGAGATAAATATAATAAACTTCTAAATCGTATCAATATTGTTGTTTAGGAAGTATATAATTTTCCGATTAGCAGAAAAAAGCTTCATTTCCATTGGTTTCTTTATTGTAGCATCCTACTTTCATATATTCCTATAATAGCATTGTACATTGATAAATCTCTCCAACTATAGCAATATCAAGAAAATACAAAGCAATTCTTATTGTTACAATAGGTTAAAATTCCAAATGTACAATGTCTTAGTAAGAAAAAACATGAAAGTGCATTACTGGGTTGAGTTTTTAAAGTCCAATCTCTTAATAAGAAAATACAATGGTAATAGAAAGAAGTGAAAGTATGATATCATAATACACAAATAAATGAAAGTATATGGTCATATCTTGTATCTAAGCCTTATGTAAAGTGTTATTCTTCATCACTTAGGCTATGTTTGGCAGACTAGCTAAAACCCTAGCTGCTAGCCGACAAAAAATGATGTTTGTAAAAAAAACTCCCGAAAAGATACTCTAAGTAGCTTTTCAAAAAGCAAGCTCATCAACCACATTTTGACATGCCAAACATGACAATTAAAAAAAATCAAAAAATAAGCTAGCTTATCAACTATTTGTGGCGCGCCGAATTCAGCCTTAACTGTATACTAATGTTTAACATTAGTTTTATTCTTAAACTTATGGCAGGCGCATCTGATCTGAGGGCCAAGTTTAATCGCATGGGCTTATGCAGCGACAGGGACATTGTAGTTCTATAGGGAGGCCATATTCTTGTAATTTTTCATCTTACGTGTTTGGACTTTGGAGATGGTCTACATACAAGAAATAGCAATCCTAATTTTTTTATAATGACATTGTACTAGTAAATTTATTCAAACCATTTTCGTATTAGGGCATTGTACTTAGAAAAATAATCCATATTATTTGTTAAGTTATAATGCCCTAAAAAACAATTACATCTTTTATGCATTTATATGAAACATTTTTGCGTTAAATCATTTGGTTTGTTTTTTGCCGTCATCAGGATAGAGCCCAAGAAGATAGATCAGACTTTGATGGACCTTGGATTGGAAAGCCCCTTAAATTTGATAACTCATACTTTAAGTAAGGCTTGTTGGTTGTTTTAAGGGACATTACAAATTATAATTTTGTATAGGCTCATCAAAAGATATGGCAAATTACTTTCATTTATTTATGTACTTATAGCATCTATTTTTTTTTCTTTCTAGTACAACATTGTACTACTATGCATCAGGACAAAGTCTACTGAATTATAGTATTGTACTTTATTTATTTTTCTTATTTGGACATTATAATTAGAAAAATCTTTTTAATTATAGTAGTGAAAATTGCTTTTTATTTAGTTTACTTTCCTATAATTGGGAAGATTTTTCAAAATACAATGTTGTAATAAAAAGAAATGAAAGTAGGATTTTATGATAAATCGAAATAAATTCACATATTTTCTTAATACTCGATAGCACCACGTTTTTGGAAAGCATGCATGTATATGTCATAAATATTTATACTTTTATCAATATCTTTGTTTCATATAACAAAAGACTTTTGAAACTAGGGAGCTGCTGAAAGTGCATAAGGATGAGTTCATGAATGTAGTTTATTTTCTACGTATTATATATTTGGTTTTATTTCGTATTTTATCATCTCAATACAAATTTAAAAATTGATGTTTATGTTGAATCATTGCTTGTAGAATCCAAATTCATTCCTGGAGCAGTATGCAATATCACATAAGAAACTCTCCGAGTTAGGATTCATAAAAAGGCCACCTTTTCCTCTTTACTACGTCTACATGAATAAGAAGAATAATAAGAGTAACATGTTGCCACAAACCATTGCGGGTTTGGCCCTTGCTGCTTCGGTCATGATAATCTGGTATCGCATAAGGCGTAGGTAAGAAAATCAATTAGCATTTGAAAAAAGTCGAAAGATTAATTTGGTGTTTGCTTTTGAAGATGTAAAATGTTTTCGGTATTTTTCCATGTTTGTGGAATAAAATGTGGACCAAAAATTATTTTCCATGTCTTTTCTCTTCATAAAAAAATGTTTGTTTTTTTAAATCTTCATAAAAAAAACAAGTGGTGGTGGTGGCACCGAGTGCAACGGTGATGGTGGCAGCGGCAGCGACATTGATGGTGGTAGCGGCGTTGGCGGAGGTGGTAGCAGCAATGATGGCAAGATTGGTGTGTGAAAAAAATATCACATAAGTTTGGAACTTAGAAAACGTCTTTCAAAAACAAAAACTAATTTTTTTTTTCTTGTGGGAATAGATGTGAATTATTTTTTAAATAGTCTTCTCCTCGAATGTTTTTCCACCGTAGAAATTAGAGGTTAAAAAGTTTATTTTTCCAAAAAAAAAAAAAAAACATCATCTATGACATTTTTGATAGACCGGTTATACAAAGAGTTATGTTTTTTGTCCACAAAAAATTGATGGAAAAAGGTGACCCATTGACTATCTTTCGTCTAAAAGACGTTAATGGCCCCTTTATCCGCATCATCCAAAATGTCCCATTGTAACAAACCTACCCTTAAGCTCATTTCAGGTTTGTGATTTATACTTTTTTAAACTAACATCTTATTATGTAGCACTTTAAGTTGGTACTTTCGTTTATCATGGTTAAAATTGTGTTGATTCTAAATATAATAATAAATCAAAAGTTATTTCCAAACGTGTACATTCTCTATGAGGACTTCCCATTAAAACATAAATCATATGTTCTTTGGTTTTCTTTTGTATATCCTTCCTTTCGGTAAGTCATATTCCCGACCTGCAACTTTTGATGTATTAATACAATGTTCAATGGCAGCTGTATATATATATATATATATATATATATATATATATATATATATATATATATATATATATATATATATATATATATATATATATATATATATATATATATATATATATATATATATATATATATATACACCATTGCTGGAAATAACCATGTAAAGACAATGGTCTTAAACATGTTAATGAGTTAAAATGTAAACATGTAAAGACATTTTGTTAATCTGTGAATATGTGCAGGATGTATAATCTGATTTGTAATTTTAACTTCTGTATTTTTGGCAACAGGTAACTCAGGAGTCATGAAGTCACAAGTCACAACAGTTAAAATTAGGCAAAATGCAAACATATATTTCTCTTTTTTGGCTACATTTTCTTTTGGTGTTTTTAGCTAGCAACTTTGTGGTCTGTTCCTGTGTGGATATTAAATCCAGATGCAACAGTGCACTTTTTGGCTGCATTTTCTTTGTGATTTTAATTCGAACAATGTACTATTGCTTTACATTTACTTTGGCTTATGAACTCGGTCTGCCTCCGCACTCAACTAAATCCCCATAAAGGTTTTGAAACACTTTGTCTGACGCATTAGCTTCATGATAAGTAACAACGTGTTTTGATTGGGATTGGATATCCTCCAACACTTTAACTTTCTTGTCTCTGTGACCAATATCAAGATTAGCGAAGAGATTTTCAATCTTCAGATCAGTGATGATATTTGATGCATTGTCAAGTCGATTTTTTGAAAAGAATGAAATCTCAGCCTGGAAAATTCTTGTTTGTGTAGCTACGGTTGTATTTAACCTTCTTTGTTGAAGATGATCTTGGATCCATTTTAGAAGATGTAATAACAAGAACTTTAAATAAAAGTAACAATGGTTTAGGGATAAATTTTGATTGAGATATTTTATCTATTTATAGATAAAATATATGAAACGACTTTATATGCATATAAATTACAAAATACAAAAAATTATAATAAAATATTATATATATATATATATATATATATATATATATATATATATATATATATATATATATATAGAGAGAGAGAGAGAGAGAGAGAGAAATGATCAAATGAGAACATCTAAAAAGTTGAAAACGCGAAAACAAATCTAGTACATTAAAATTTCTAAATCTAAGGCTATCATTAATCATTAATTTTAAAATAAAATTAAATGCTTTTAATTTGTTTTTGAATTAAAAAAAAAGTAGAAAAGGGTATTCAAGTAATTTTAGGATGTCATCCATTTCGAATATATCGGGTAGGTGATACAATTCAAGAAACTGTTCCTATGTTTTAGTAATCACAGTCTTTGGGAGGATTCGATCGTATCTACATCTGCAATGCAAAATAATCTAAAAAATAAACATTTATACGATAGTTGATTGTTATTGTTCTTCCGTAAACACTTTGTGTGCATTCTGGAGTATGTGAAAGGTTGAAGGTGAAGGAATGTCGTCGATTATGAACCTCAGTGGAAAAAGTAAGCTTTCTAATCTATTATGAATAGGGTATAACTGGAAAAGGAGTATAATCGTCGATTTCATTTTACTGATTCTTTACATTTTAATTGATTCTGAAAACCCTAGAAGTAGGGATTTTGATTTTTTTGTTATATCGTCTTGTATGAAGTGCAGTGATGCAAAATCGTAAATGAATGTTGTTTAAAATATTAAATTTCGAAAAAAATGATCTTGTCTCTGAATGTGTAATCGAAATTGATAATCGTAGTTGTTTTTCAATTTTTCAATCGTCTAATATCAAATTTACTTATGAATATTCGTTTATGATTATATTTGAAAGTTGGTCTTGTCGATGAATGTGTATTCGTAGTTGACTTTTTTCAATTTTAGCACGATTGTGAAAACCCTAAAATTAGGGTTCTTTAAATTTTCTTTTAGACTCTGTTGTTGAAGTTCAAATGAAGTAGTTGATGATTACCAGAACATGAATAATTAATTTTACTAATCAAGATTGAATGGTGTCTAAGTGCAAAAGAATGACATTGGTAGCATATGTTATGTGTTTTATATGCACTAATGATATTTTAATTCAAAAATGATTTTTGTTATTGACTTATGAAAGGAACTATATGGATTCAATATTGATTAAATGTAAAGTATTATTGTTTATAGTAGAGAACTCCGTTTGTAATATTATTCCTTGTTTAGGTTGTATTTAGTTTTGATTGTTAAAGGCATTTTAGCCTGTGATTATGTACTTGATTAAGTAAATATGTGTTTATGATCCTATGAATGATGTAGTAACTAATGAATAATGGTGTATGTGACCAAATGGTTTACACTGTTTCTTAAGTAGTGATAATCATTATTGGTTACATTTAACAAATGTAGATATACTTTGGTATTCAATTGTGATTGTTATATTCATTGGTGATTAAGCTACGAAAGTAAGTGATTTTTAATGGTGTTTAAGTATACTAGCATTACATTGATAGTATCTGTTATGCCTTTTGTATTCGTTTATGATTTTTTTTATTCAATAATATGTATTTAATATTGATTGATGGGAAAGTATGGTTTTATATAGTAGTATTCATTGAGTAGGTTGTTTTTAGTTTTGATTTTATTAGACATTACTTTGTCATTGAGTATTTGTTTGATTGAATATGTGTTTATTAGTGACCATGTATAATTGATTTAGTAATTAATGATTCATTGGTGATTAATCAATGAATGTGTTATTTCAATGTTATTTTTAGGTAGAAAGAAAAGCGAGAGGATATTACTAAAGACAACATTCAGGAAATTCACTAATGAAGAATCCAATCCAGTGCTTATTGATACGGAAGATGAAGACCATCGAGGAAACGAAATAGGACAACCTCGGATTAAAAGACAAATACAAAAGAAATATTCAACAGCTAAGAAGAAAATTAAAAAACAAACAAGTAGTAATGATGATTACATGAGATTGAAAATGTTAATCACCAATTCGAATCTATATTGATTGTGTTACTTATTATCTTGAAAGGTTTGGATGAACACGTAAACCGCACACCAGATAATTTGATACAAAGGGTAAATGAAATGCGAACAAAAAAACGGTTTGACATTTGTAAAAGAAATGGTCTTGAAGTTGCAGTTTTGAACTCAGATTCAAGTAATTAATTAGTTAAAAATTAAATTTATTTGAAGTTTATTTTGGTATTTAGTTATAATCGTTTATATTGTTTTATATGTATTAACAGAAGAAACTATGAAAACCAAAGTGAAGGTGAAAAAGTTTGTTGCAGAAAAGGCAATCGATTAAACATCTAAAAAAATAAACAAACATGTATTAATGATGTTTTCATGTAATAGAAGTTGTATATCAAAATGTATTCAGTAATGATTATATTAGGGCAAATGTCATTTTTGCCCATCAAACTTTTCGTGTTTGTTTTAAAAGGTCCCCAAACTATTTTTTTTGCACATTAAAGAAATATACTCTCATTTGACCATTTAATTACATCCCTTTACTGATTTTAAAAGGTTTATCCCCTATTTTTGTGACACGGACACCACCGTGGAATATAACTATTGAAATCTTGGTCCCCAAGAATTGCCAAGTCATTGCTAATGGTCCCCTTATAAAACCGTCTTCCCCTAAATCCGTCTTCCCCACCACTTTGTTACCCTAATCCGTAACATTCACATCATCGACTTCGCTTTTTTTCCCACCTATAAATCAAGAAGATGGCCTCAGAACAAAGCTTCTCATATGGTGGTTTGAGAGCTTCGGATTTAGACTTACCAACTGATGACAAAATTCATGCCATGGAAACCCAAGTGTTGATTGAGGAAATGCGAGATGAAATGCAACAATAGCTTGGCGACTTTAGGGAGGAGATATGTAACTTGAAAAGGAAAGTGACCATGACGGGTGTTGTTGGAGTTGCAGTGATGTCGTTGATTTGGGTTCGTGTTTGCGTCGAATGCAGTAGATGGGGATTTTGGTGGGTGTAGTTTAGTTCGTAGCTAGCACGATGGCGATTAGTCTCTTTTGGGTTATCAGGGTTGTCGAAGGTTGTATCTTTTTGTCTAATTCCGTCATCTGCTAGTATATATGTATGTATTAGGTTATGTGTTGTTGGTTGTTTTGAACAATGGTGCCTATTGAGGATATAATGGTGTTTAGAACCAAATTTTTGGGGGTTTTTGTTAAGACAATAACCTCTGTTGTAATGGATGAATGAAATGAAATGTAGTTCCTACTATAACCTTTGTTTTGCTTTGCATATGATGTTATCGTTTGTAATGAAATGTACCAAATGTGAAGGTCGATGTTGCAGGACTTCAATTTCCCCTTGTAGTATGGTTTGTAATGAAATGTACCAAATGGAAGTACATTGTTATAATTCAAGTCCATTATTATGTGGAATTGCATTGGAAGTTCAATTATAAAATACATTCATGTTATGTTTTAAACTAAAGTAATTAACATTCATGTTACAAACATAAAACAAACTAAACAAGACATGTTCACATACTAAACAAGACCATAACAACAAGACACCTTTAATTTAAGACCTTGCACCGTAACTAACATACTCCAAAACCATCTTTAATCCAAGTCCATTGGTTTGCTTGATGTATCACCTTCACCATTTTTGTCTGCAACCTTTTTTGCCAACTTTTTCTTTATTATCCTCTTTGACTTTTTTCTTAATTTCAATGTACCTAATTTTTTACCATTCTTCTTAGTCACACCACTTGTTGACCCACATTCACCTTCTCCCATTTTTAAACCAATTCCACTTTTAGTATCACCTTCACCCTTTCCCTTCCCATTTTTCCCTTGACCCTTCCTTTTCTTTAGTGCACTAGATTCACCTTCACCTTCAGCCTTCCTCTTTTTCACCTGACTTTTTTTAGGCTTTGACACTATATCACATGTTGACTTATTGTGGCCTGATTTCTTACAAACACCACAAAACATCTTTTTTCCTGCCTTGGATACTCTGTGTGATCCAGTAACCTCAATACTGTCCCTCTTTCTCTTAATAATGGGTCTCCATGGCATCCTCCTTTTCAATGGTGGCAAAGGTGGTATGTATTCTATTGGGTGCCACATTGCACTCCCATTCATGCTTCCAATTGTGTACTTGTAGGTGTTTATATATATGCAAGCACGATATAAAGGATCAACAAATGCCTATACATCTCTATTTACAATAATAATGGCTGCCACGGAGTGTACACAACCATACCCATTCATTTGCCAAATCCTACATGTACATGTTTCCTTTTCCAGATCAACTCCATAAGACTCTCCTAAGTTTCTTGTTTCAAATGTATTTAGGCCACTAGGAAGCACTTTCCAGTACCTACAAATAATCAAAGTTGACAGGGGTAATTAAATACCTTGACTGGATATTGAATTCAATTATGGTGTTCATATAATAAAATACCTTTGTTGGGTCTTCAATTCATTTAGGGCAAGCCTTATGTTTGGACATACATCAAAATGTCCCTATCCACTTCATTTCTGCCTCAAACTACACATCCTTTGCATCACATATAGTCTAATATCCTCCAAAATTGTAATAATTGGCTTCTTCCTGGCCTCCAATATAACATTGTTAAAGCTTTCAGACAACCCATTCTCAACTGCATCACACCCCCTTCCTATTAGGAAAAATGCTCTTGGCCATGAGTTTGGATTCCTTCCCATCAGATACACATAAGCATTAGGGCTAATCATTTGAATCTCTTTCATTGCAGAACTGAAAAGAGGTTTAGTTAAGGCCTTACAAGCCTTCCAAAATAGTTTCTAATATTGAGCCCTAGGGAATTTCTTCTTGAAATTGGAAAGAACATGCCTGACACATTCCCTATGTTCTATCTCTGGAAATAAATCTTTCACAGCTTCAATTATCCCCTGCATTTATATCATCATACTATTCAAAATTATATCACATTTGAAAGGTATGACTTTATAAATTAGAAACATACCTTATGTTGATCTGACATCAATGTCCTACCAAAACCACCTTCATGATGCAGATCTTCTTGCAAGTTTTCTAAGAACCATTTCCAATTGTCTTTATTTTCAACACAAACTACAACCCAAGCTATTGGGTATGTATGATTGGTACCATTCCTACCAACAGCACATAATAACTTACCAGTACATATTCCTTTTAGAAAACACCCATCTAAGTTTATTATCCCTCTACAGCCACTTCTCTAACCCTCCTTTAGTGCATGAAAACATATATATATATATATATATATATATATATATATATATATATATATATATATATATATATCCTCCTAAAGTAAGTTTTTCCATCTGACATAGATTTCACAGATAACTTGACTGTTGACCCTGAATTAGACCTTTTTATCTCTTCACCATAGGACCACAACTTTGCATAATTTTCCACGATGGTACCTTCAACAAGAGACATTGCATGTTGCTTAGCTCTCCTACATTGTCCCATACTAACCTCTACGCCAAATTTAGTCTTTACTTCCTCTTTTAACATCCTAACATTGAATTTCTGATTCTCAAGCACTTTTCGGGTGAAATGACTACCAATCCATCTGTAATTAAAAATTGACCTTAATTTAAAATTTCTTGCACAATTGTGGTAAATGATAAGGGACTTCATTTAGAAAGAGTGCTCCTCACTCATCCATGATGCCCAAAGCCTAAATGTGCATTGACCATTACTACACTTAACCAATAACCTTTTAATGTCGTTTTTTTCAAAGTACTATTGATATCCATTTGATACAGCATAATTACAAATCAAAAATTTTAATTGTTTAGGGTTGGTCAACCTCATACCTAGAATTGGCAACTGCTTCTTCCAAGGTATATCTTCATTAAACATCGGTTTTCCTTTCACATCTAGGATATTATCATCTTCATCATCTTTTGTATCACCTTCTGTGACCTCCTCATTCCATTACCCTGACTTACTCCTTCATAGGTTACTCCTTCCATGTTGGTTTCTTGTGGACTCTGAATTTCAGTTAGGTCAATACCTTCTTCCCCTTTGATTGACATGTTTGTCTTAACAAAACAATTATCCTCAATTTCATTTTCATTTGCCTTCGTTACATGCACAGTAGTACCAAAATGGTCCATGTAAACAGAAACTTGTACTCCACATTCATAATCAATGTCTATAAATTCTTGATATTGACGTTCGTTTGAAATCAAGGTTAAACCTTCTGGGATTTGTAAATCGGGTTGACAATAATAAACTTTCTTACACTTCTCTTGTGTGAATCGTTTAAGAAAACCCACAAACTCATTATATGACATACCAGCAAAATCGACGTTCTTGAACACATGATGAACACCATCAGAATAGCAAAAAGGTTTGTTGATGAACACACCTTGGAAATGAACTTTGATTGAGAGGAATATAGCCATCGATCTTCCGTTACTATTGTGGGATGACGAGAGTTTTCTTCAATGAGGAGGGGTTTCTTCAATGAGGGAAAGGGATTGTATAGCACAAACGGTTTACTTTATACAAAATTAATATAACTATAACACACATGGCCATTTCATTAAATGATGTGTCACCAACATTTTCCCTCGTGGCATGTATATTACCTTTCAACCCGGTAGAAGGTAGCATAAGGGTATTTTATAACAGATAAATGAAAGTATATTTCTTTAATGTGCAAAAAAAATAGTTTGGGGACCTTTTAAAACAAACACGAAAAGTTTGATGGGCAAAAATGACATTTTCCCATTATATTATCTACATCTTGACAGCTTTGAATGAAAGTGTTGACACGACAACAGAAAATGAAATACATAGGGAAAATGAACTGACAAAAAAAAAATGGTTTGATAGTTGTAAAATAACGGGTGATGAAGTTGTTGTTTTAAACTCATATTCAAGTAATGAATTAGTTTAAATTAAATTTGTTAGAAGTTTATTTCATTATTTAGTTATAATCATTTATTTTGTTATATATGTCTTAATAGGAGAACATAATATGCGAAGTAAGCTAAATGTAAAGAAGTTTGATGACAATGAAGACTTAGATTTTGAAGATGCTCAACTTGTGGTTATTAGGAAAAAAGAATGCATGATAATTCATTCAAACATGAAGATAAAGAAGATGTGAAAAATTTATGTAAAAATGAAGTTGTACAAAAAAGGAGAAAGAATAAAGAAGGAAATGTAGGGAAAGCAAGGAAAGTGCCTAAATTTGTAGCAAATGATGCAGAAGAAGCAAGGCGAATACAGGTACGCACATCACTAAATGTGTTGTACAGTTGTATGCATAACCTTAGAGAGGAACAGAAATCATATATTTCTTCTATTGGTCTGGGGCATTTGTTGAATATGAAATTGGATGGGTGTGCATCAATTATGGGGCATTATACAGTAAGGAATTTTGATTCAGATAGGATGGTGCTCAATCTTCATCATGGTGATATACTTATAAATTGGGAGCTTATTCACGAATTGTTGGGTCTGCCTCTAGGGAATGTTGCAATAAAGTAGATGGCTTATAGACAAGTTACAGACAAAGCGATAACTGTTTGGAAGAAACAATTCGATGATGAAGATAATATTAGACCAATGGCAGTTCAACAAGCTATTATGCAAACAACACGTTTACTTTTTAAAGTAAACATCTTTGTTATGCTGTGTAATACACTAGGTCAGTCAATGAGCATGGGAACATGTGACCTTTCCATGTTATCAAAAGTTACAAAAGACCTGGATCTAAGTGACATCGATTGGTGTGGATATGTTTTTGATTGCCTTAAGGACACAAATAGTGCATGGAATCCAAACAACAAAAAAGGATTCTATATTGAGCCAATTATATTTCTTTTGGTAAGATTCCGTATAAAATTCAGATAGCTATATTTACTTACATGTAGAAATTCATTAAAGTGTATTTACTTACTAAAATATTTATTTGTGTCTATTGTAGCTACTATATGTAGAAAGTGTACGATGCGATTAAGTAAAGATTGTACGAGGCAGACCAACAATATATTTTTGGAATGTTGATAAACTGTGTGAGCGAGAAAGAGTCGAGTGTAGGACAATAGGATTGGGTATGGGTGAATTGCAAGAACCATTTCAAGTCATCAATGAATCAGCTGGTTCTGGTAATGTAGTTCAAGAAAACGTTTAGGTACTATCTTATTATATTCAATAATGCATATCAGATTTATACTTTATTATTTTGTTTAATCGAGATTAATTATATTCATACATATTGACAGGCAAATGATGCAGGAAGTGTGAAAATAAGTCATGGATGGTTTAAGGTATTAATATGATATAATCATTAATAAATAATATGTTGAATTTTTAAACTAATAAATACATGTATTGAATTATTAAATTCAAAAAGTGATTATTTTTGGTAAACTAATGTAATCATAATTGATTTATATATAGTATTAAGATCAATACACAAACTATTAATTTATTAATTTTCGTAGGGAAATCAAGGAGGGGAAATTTTTAGTGGAAGTGGGGAAACACTTGATACTTTAATACTTATTCATATGTGAATTATGAATTACTATAGTATTAATTAATATTCCATGACTTATTGATGTTTTTTATTTGCTATGTACCGTAATCACATCGTGTTGACTTTAATAGGCAACTCTTTCAACAATAAAGGAGATGCACGACATGCTCATGCATCAAAACAAAGTGTTGGAAGATAAAATAAATGATACTGTCAAGAAATACCCTGAGAATCAATTGGTCAAAGAATGGAAAAACAAATTAAATGATCTATTTAATGAAGTTTCAGCATCAGATGAACCAATGCAATCTCAATTCTGGTATGATAATGAGGCTGAAATTGAACGTACACTAATTCTAGAAACATCTAACAAAAACTTTGACAACTCACCGATAGCAAACTGTAGTATTTAGATGTCAAAGGATTATGTTGTAACGCCCGTAGATCCGGGCTAGTCAATTTAGAGACAATGAGCATAAAAAAAATGAGTTTTTGATGGAAGAAGTCTAAATTTTTTATTTTGTTGAGTTTTTGTTCAATACACTTTAAAAAATCTTCAAATAATGGATTTATCCATTTCTATTTGTTTTTTCCTTTTCTTTTTTATTTTTATTTTTATTTTTCTATTATTTTATTATTTAATTACAAAGGCTCTCTCTCTTTCTCTCTCTCTCTCTCTTAAAATCTTCAATCATTTTTTCTCTTTTGTCTCAAAGAACTTCACTCCCTTTTCTTTGAAATGGGTATAAGCAAAAAATAAACTGAGTTCATCGGTTTCATCACCGGAGAAGCATCCTCAGTTTCATCTCTCTCTCTCTCTCTCTCTCTATTTCTCTCTCTCTCTCTAATCCTTTTTTCCCTTTATTCTCAAAGAACTTCACTATTTTCCCCTTTTCCTTGAAATGGGTATAAGCAAAAAATGAACTGTTCATCAGTTTCATCACCGGAGAAGCATCCGACAAGTACCAACGAGAGAAGAGGAAGACAATCAAAGGTGACCACTTGCAGTGGGAGATGTCGACGTTAGGGGTAAGTAGAACAACATCGATTGACCAATGTTTTTCATGAATCGATTCATATGAGAATCGATTGCTTCTTGAAATCGATTGGTTTAAATATGGGAGGGAAGTGCTTACGAGGCATTGCCGATTCCGAAATTTAAAATGTTGTAGATAGTGACGATTTGAGAATCGAGATTGTTAGGATTGCTTCGAGTAATGCTAAAGTTCTTTTAGCATCAGAATCTTCCTTTGCTAACCTTCTATCACCCCCAATAAAAACCCTAGACACACACAGGTAGAGTGCCAATTTCTACAAATTTGGTCTCAAATTTTGGCCCTATCATCCCCGATTTCATTCCAGTTACCTATAATTTGGTCAAGTGGTGGAGGTTGTCAAAAGACCTAAGAGCTGACACAAATGAAGAAGATGACGGTTGCTACGAGTTATTGATGATTTGGGTGAGGGTTAGCATCGCAAGAAGTTTTAGTGGCAATAGGTGGAGTGGCGGTACGATTTACCTGAAGAACCTTCTTCATCTTACCTGTAATTCATCATTCTTCATCTTACCGACAAGATGGTGGCTTCAGATCAGATAGGGTAGGTGATTTAGATGGTGAAGGAGGGAGAATTGAGGTATCATTAATGGTGGGTTGTGTGGTGGGTGACAAAGTAGTGATGGTGATGGAATCTGGCAAAGTGGCGGTGGCTCTCAGGTCATTATTCTCCGGCGACGCAAGAGAAACATAGAGAAAACGATTAAAGCATTTATCGAAAATCTTAAACCTCTTGATACTAGGTTAATGCCTCCAACTCTACATATGTAGAAATTAAAATATGGAGGCATAAATTGATGTATCATAATGTATTTTAGGCTAGAAACTACGCCCTTCTTATTCGAGAGAGAGAGAGAGAGGGGGGGGAGAGAAAGAGAGATATTTTTATTTTTCTTTTAATTATATATTTTTTATTAATGAATCTCAGTTATCATCGTACAACAAATGAGAAGGCAAACGAGTAACAACTTGTGCTGCAAAGCCTTTTTGTATTATAAAACCCCCTTGGTTTGAAGCATTAAGAACTTAATGGATTTTGTGCGTCAGCTGTTTGTATGTTGGGCGTACAATGTAGTACGTTGCACGTACAACCCTTTTGTTTGGTACGCTAAGCGTACAGAAGAGGTACGCTGGGCGTACTCTCCTAGGAAGACTTGGGCCTTGTAGGAATATTTATCTTTAGTGGGCCCAATGGGCTTGGTACTTGGGCCATTGGAGAATTATTATTGGATTATTGGATTGGTAAGTGTGTTGGATTGAAAAGAATGATTGGGCCTCATGGCAAGACCCATGTAGAGGTTTAGGCTGAATTTGGAAAATTGGGCCATTGATGGATTTATGGACATTATAGTGTTGGGTTTTTGTTTTGTGTTTGGGCCTTAGTTTTGGATTATATTGGGCCAGGGGTAGAATGGTCATTTTACCCCATGCATGGATTAAGGATTATGGCATGGGACCCAATTGCTAATTGGGTATATTGATTTGGTATTGATAGCTTAGGAAGTCGACCAGGGAGCAACTAGTGAATTCTTTTAGGAAGCTTCTGCATTCGAGGTGAGTCTTCTCACCATATCAATGGGTCTAAGGCACCAAGGTCGTCCCATTTTATGATAATCGGTATACTTGTTGTGTAGAGGTGTGTGGCATGATTATGTGTTGATTTGTGGTAAAAATAGCCTTTATGGCTAACGGTAGAGATAGTCTCTATGGCTTTGGTAGAGATAACTTTTATAGCTAATGGTAGAGATAGCCTTTATGGCTAAGGGTAGAGATAACTTTTATAGCTAACGGTAGATATAGCCTTTATGGCTAATGTTAGAGATAGCTTTATAGCTAAGGTGATATATGATATGTGGCAGAGGTAGCTTGTATAGCTGATATGATGCATGTTATGTGGTTTGTGTGTGGGGTATGCTATGGGGAACACACTAAGCTTCGTGCTTACAATTTTTTTTTATTGTTTCAGGTATCATCGATTTGGAAAAGAAGGGCTCGGGTCGATCGCAGTGCACACACCTATGATTTCCGTAGTAAATGATTTTGGGATGAACTCTGATAAATGTTTTAATTAACAATGTTTTGGAATGTTTGAAATAAATGGTTTCAATGTTTTGGCTATAATAAAAAAGGAATTTTTACTCTTGATTTTGGGTCGTTACAACAACCAAGATGCACCCTACAACTGATCAAATAAATCATTGATCTGTAGAAGGGGATAATACTTCTTCACCGTTAACTTGTCCAACTCTCGATAATCAATGCACATCCTGTGCGAACCATCCTTCTTTTTGACAAATAAAATCGGTGCTCCCCACGAAGAACTGATCGGCCTGATGAATTGCTTGCCTAACAGTTCCTGCAACCGAGATGACAACTCCTACATCTCACACGGTGCCAAACGGTAAGGCGCCTTGGCAGTCAAGGCCGTACCTGACACAAGGTCGATCCTGAACTTGACCTGCCTCTCGAGAGGCACACCGGGCAACTCCTTCGGGAATACATCCGCAAACTCCCTAATAACCAGAACATCAGCAACCGAAACCTGATCCCTAATCCGCGTATCCACCACATAAGCCAAATAGCCCGCGTACCCATGCTAAATATACTACCGATCCCTGGCTGCAGAACAAAATTCGAAACCTATCCTAGTGCCATCTCCATAGATAACCAGTTCTCCCCTACTTAGGGTTCGAACTACTGCCTTCCGATCGTGAACCGAATCCGTGAATCCTTCGCCCCTGAACTCCTCCCTGTATATATATATATATATATATATATATATATATATATATATATATATATATATATATATATATATTATATATATATAAGTGTTGACTGGTTTTCCTCATTCTTTCACTTCTGGCCGCAAACTCCAACAATTCTCTCTCAAGTATCATCAGCCAAGAACATTTTAAAAACATCCTTCAATCTTCTTATATTAGGCTGAAACCCGTTAATTTCACTAGTTTTCACGAAGAACACGAAGAACACGCGAAAAACACGAAGAACACCCGACGAAAAACCTTTGAATCTTATTAAAAACTTGCTTAGGATCTTGAGGTGCTCTTCATTCATCAAGAACATTGGGCCTAGAACACCCAACTGGCCGTGAACTCAAGAACACCAAGTGTTCTTGGGCCGTGAACACCGGTCCTGGCCGTGAACACTTCCCAACTTAATATCTTAGCTTCTAAGTCTCAAATTCGTAAGTTATACTTACAAATTATTCCAATTCCCAATCATTCCTAAGATTATATTCACTAATTTGTTGCATATATACTATACAAATTGCTATATAGGACTTATTTTGCTACGGGATTTCACTTGTGGAAATAAACATCCAATATTTATTCAACAATCATGCTACTCAAAAAAGGTGAGTTCATACCCCCGTATTTTCATAGTTTTTATAGATTTTAGGGAGGGAGGGGGGGGGGGGGGGGGGAGTGGGAGGGAATACAGGTCTAACACAAGGATTTTGTGTTACAAACAAATGGTTTCAAAATATCTTACAAAATGGATTTCAATTATCTTCAAATCAAATGGTTTCAAATTTATTGTTAAAATGACATCAAGTCACCAAAAGTATTTCAAAATTGTTAAACTCTTTAAAATATTTTATAAACTTATATTTCCCCAAAAATCATATACATACATACATACATACATACATATATATATATATATATACATACATACATACATATATATATATATATATATATATATATATATATATATATATATACACGATTTAAACGACTTAGGATTGATAACTCGTTTTATTTCATTTTCCTTGTTTTATATGTGGACTTAGGGTATTGTTTATTTGTACGAATGTCTTTTAAATTTTAGTTATAGATATTTGTGTATGTATATGTATATATATATATATATATATATATATATATATATATATATATAAGTTATTTCATTCAATATTCAATACCCTTTGTAACATGTGGAGCAAGGAGTTGCATTCATGAACAATTAGTATGAATACAGACGTACATATAAATTATAATATGTATAATTTATGATTCAAGAACACTAACTCACGAGTCAAGTATACAAGAGCATACTATTTTACAAAGAATAAGGATTTGATGCAAAACTAGACAAGTGTGAACAACTTCCAATATATTTCAAGTATACTAAACAAGGAACATACTGTTAATCATTTATTTAAGAAGGATTGGGTTTTCATTACTATTATACACGTAACGTCTATATACTTTTTATGAGTAAATGTTCAGATTGTTTGTACAGTTAAACAACATAGTTAAACTTCTAAGATTATAACCAGAATCTCCATCATGGCGATCGAAACAAATGTGTATAGATCTATATGAGATTGACAATCCCGCACTCAGACTGTAAGCTACACCTGGGCAGACATGCCTATGAGTGACAATTGTTATCAACAATTCTGACGCCTCCAAAGTGTCGATTTAGGCCATCTAGTCAAAGTATGGTTATAATAACTCATCAAAATGATATTAACAATACGATTAGTTTATAATTCACTAAACATGAGTACAATTTTAAAGTACCAGTTTTACAAACATACAATTTACAGTAGTACAATACATTTTACATTAATATCTGGTGGATCCAGGAACACTCACATTTACAGGTTTTACAAAGAAATACAAACACTGAACACTAGTTTGCAAATGGAGAAGAGTACAATAAAGAAAACATTCATTTTATAGTTTTATCATGAAATAAAACTATGTTATATAAGTACAACAATACGTACACATAACGGTTTTATGGAATAAAACTACTTTTTATTTACATAAGAAAATATAGGATTTTCTGGAACATTTTACATTATTAAAGAACAGAAAACAAGCTTTCACACATAAATACTTATACTCTCACTCACCTTTCGTTGATACTCTCTTTCAAATTACTTGGACACTGCAACCAAACCTAGACAGTTATGTAATCATATCTAGGATAAATATAGCCTGATCAACTATATTTATTCGAGATACGATGAACATGTGTTTGGGAGTGATGGTAGTGTTGCGACATGTCTAAAACTTACCAACTATACATATACAGAAGAACTCTAGAATAGAACATAAAGTTAAAATAATATAGGAGTATTTTAGGCACTATATACTAAGAACAACTACATGATAACCAAGGACTCTTGCTGATAGTTCTATAAGTACTAAGTGCACGCATCATGGTTATATATGATTAAGGTTGCATAGACTTAAAATGAGTGGTCTAAGCTTTATTTCCTTTTCCTTGTTTGGATGTGGATTTAGAGTAGGTTTATTTATTCGAAGGTCTATTCGACTCGAGTTGCATATAATTAGTATACACTATGTGCTTATAAGAGGACTTAGTAGGAGTTATACCGAACATAATTCATTATCTGTTAACCATAAGTTTCTCTCGTAGAAACTTGTATTTGAATATTATGTTTACTAATTATATTAAATTTTTCTTATATCCCTATTCTCGCTTAGATAATAATGGCTGAATTCCATCTCCCCGGAGACCCGTACTTTCCTAATAAGGGAAATGGAGGATGGCTCGATGCAGAGGCAGAAGAAAATCATGAAGTACCCATAGAAGAGGATTTTGAAGAAGATTTTCCCGAAGATGCTGATTCAGGATCAAAAGCCTACAATCCACCACCAGTTGCCCATAATCCCAATCCACGACAAAATTTCCAAGGCCCGACACTTTTGTGGGCGGTAAACCTAGACAGGTGGAGTAACAAGTAGGTTCAGAACCATCCTTACCAAGGAGACCGAAGCTTCTACAATCTGGATGTAGGAGGCTCAACAGACATAGCCCTCCTAGTGTTAGTTCGTCGTGTGGTGCGTAACGATGAACAATGTAGAGCTGCTATCGACCGATTGATGCAGGTTGATGCTGCTACTGGAGTCAACGTCATTCACATTCGCAACCTAGAAGACAATCATAATGCGACAAGGGATGGTACTAATTTCTTGCAGAGAGAACTAGCGGCATCCCAAGCCGGATTTAGGGAACTACGAGAACCACAAATGACACAAGAAAGGTGTATGTTCGAAATAGAACGCTAGTTGGCCAAATCCAGGTCCAGATCTAGTAGGAAGTAGATCATATGTGACAACCTCTTTTGGTTAAGCCTTGAATCAGTGAGTCGAGAGGTGACCCTGTGAGTTGAGCAGGATGGATTTCTAATATATCGTATCGAGTGCGAGTATGATCGAATGAATTTCTAATATATCGTATGTTGTATTTCAGAGGTAGATCATGGTGAGGACACGACTTATGCCAGAGAGCAGCGAGATTAGTGATGAGGAGATCCACCGGATCATCCATGAGGAGGTGGATGCGTCCATCAGAGAAGAGATACCAGAGATGTTTGGGTCTATTAAGACTACGCTGATTGAGACTTTTGACGAACGTTATGCCACTCTTTCTGAGGCTGCTGTCGCAGCGGCCACTGCAGCCATCGCTGCTGCTAGGCCGCAAGGGGGTGATTCGTTGTTGTTCAGGGAGTTCAGCAACACGAAGCCACCAAAGTTTGATGGGACGCAAGATCCGATTGCAGCGATGAGATGGGTATCTGACATTGAAAGATGTTTATGTACTTGCTTGTGTCCGGAGCACTTGAGGGTTCGGTTTGCACTGAACCAGCTTTGCCTAGGGGCAAAGGACTGGTGGAAGTTCGTGACAACACACTACTCTCCAGCAGAGCTTGCTGCGGTGACCTGGGAGAGGTTCACCACCATGTTTCGTGATGAGTACATTCCCTCGGTGGAACGAGATCGGTTGGCACAGGAGTTTTTGACCCTCAAGCAGGGTACGGAGTCTGTTACGGCTATTACCAAGATGTTTCATGAGAGGGCAATGTTTTGCCCTGAGCACGTGTCTACTGAGCAGGCACGAATGAGCCGTTATTTGAGTAGTTTGAGGAGAGACATTCGGGAGTTCGTGGCGAACTCCTTGTACCGGACATTTTCCGAGCTTCAGGCAAATGCTCGGAAGAGGGAGATTGAGCTAGAGACTCAGGCGAGGGCGGAGGTGGAGTCTTAGGGGAGGGACCGGCGACCGACACAGTCTCAGCCGGCAGCCAAGCGGGCGAAGCCCGCTGACCCAGAGCAGGGATCCAGAAGGGCCGCACTTGTGGGAAGTGCGGAAAGGGTCATGATGGAGTTTGTTGAGCAGGATCTTGCTATAAGTGTGGCAAGGAGGGGCATATGGCCAAGGATTGCCCAAAGGGGTTTGCAGTGTGTTTTCACTGCAACCAGACCGGACACCAGAAGGCAGAGTGTCCGCTGTTGCGAGAGACTACCCAGGGAGCACCACAGGGATCTGCCCCTGCTGCTATCAGAGCTACTGAGAATCGGCCAGTGAAGGCCGAGGTACCGAAGGCGCGAGGGAGAGCCTTCCAGTTGACCGCGGAGGAGGTCCGTGCAGCGCCCGTTGTCATGGCTGGTATGTATTCTTTCATGAAATTATTTAATGTTTAAGATTTTATGCTTATATTATGATATGTGTAGGTGCTTTTCTTGTGAATTCTGTACCTGCTTTGGTGTTATTTGACTCGGGTGCGAGTTGATATTTTATATCGTTGGCTTTTAGTCGGCACATCAGCATTAGTCGATAGGCATTGAGTCGACCTCTGAGAGTTTCCATCGCTGACGAGAGAGCAGTATATGCCACGGAGGTGATTAGTGGATGTGTACTTGAGATTTTCGGTGTAGAGTTTCCTATTGATTTGGTCCTGATTGCGATGGGGGTCCTCTGTGTCATCGTAGGCATGGATTGGTTGAGCAGATTTGGAGCAGTTATCGACTGCGAGCGACAGCTAGTGACTATACGAGACCCAAGTGGGGGAGTTCTTAATGTGTATGGCAAGGGTACCCGTCCTGATTCAGCGTTTTGTTCGGCTGCTAGAGCGAGGCAAGGTCTATAGCAGGGCTGTAGTGGTTTTGTAGCGTATGTGTCGGATATGAGGGTTGGTGCAGGGAGACCGAGTGTGGTTGAGGAGGTCCCGATAGTGTGTGAATTCCCGGATCTTTTCCCAGAGGAGTTACCGGGTGTGACTCCCGAGAGTCAGGTGGAGTTTCGCATTGATTTGATTCCGGGGGCAGCACCTATCGCCAAGGCCCCCTATCGCCTTGCACCTCCAGAGATGCAAGAGTTATCCTAGCAGCTTCGGGAGCTGCCGGGGAAGGGGTTAGTACGGCCGAGCAACTTGCCGTGGGGAGCACCGATCCTGTTTGTGAAGAAAAAGGATGGTTCGCACCGAATGTGCATAGATTATCGAGAGCTGAATAAGTTAACTGTAAAAAACCGTTATCCTTTGCCAAGGATCGATGATTTGTTCGATCAGCTGCAGGGAGCATTTTGGTTTTCCAAGATTGATCTGAGATTTGGATCTCATCAGATGAGGGTGCGCGAGGAGGATATCCAGAAGACTGCGTTCAGGACTCGTTATGGGCATTACGAGTTCGTGGTGATGCCATTCGGGCTCACCAATGCGCCTGCATCAATTATGGATCTCATGAAGAGGGTATGTAGAACGATGTTGGATCGATTACTGATTGTGTTCATTAACGACATTTTGGTGTATTCAAAGTCCAGGGAGCAGCATGAGGAGCATTTGCTGGAGATCCTCAGCGTGCTGAGATCGGAGAGGCTTTACGCCAAATTCTCCAAGTGCGATTTTTGGTTACGAGAGGTGCAGTTCCTTGGTCACCTCATTAACCAAGAGGGGATTTTGGTCGATCCGGCCAAGATCGAGGCGGTAATGAGTTGGGAGGTGCCAAAATCTCCTTCTTAGATCAGGAGTTTTCTAGGGTTGACCGGCTATTATCGGAGGTTCATCAGGGATTTCTCCAAGATTGCTGTTCCTCTCGCTAGATTGACCCGGAAGGGTGTGGTGTTCAACTGGGGCCCAGAGCAGCAGGCCTCATTTGAGACTCTTCGCCAGAGATTATGCGAAGCCCCGGTGTTGACTCTTCCAGAGGGGTTGGAGGACTTCGTGGTGTATTCTGACGCATCGATATCTGGGTTGGGCGCGGTGTTGATGCAGAGGGGGCATGTGATCGCATACACATCGAGGCAGCTGAAGCCCCATGAGGCAAGATATCCCACCTACGATCTAGAGTTGGGGGCTATGGTGTTCGCCCTCAAGATTTGGTGCCATTACCTGTATGGGGTCCGGTGTACGATATACACAGATCACAAGAGTTTGAAGTATTTGATGGATCAGTAGAATCTGAACATGCGTCAGAGGAGATGGTTGGACGTGGTAAAGGATTATGATTGCGAGATCCTGTACCACCCAGGAAAGGCTAATGTGGTGGCCGACGCCCCGAGTCATTGAGCAGAGAGTGTCTCGATTCGGGATATTTGTATGAGATTGACAGTGATGACTCTGGTATTGGACACCATCAGAGGGGCCCAGGCTGAGGCAGTGAGACCGGAGAACCGCAAGAGAGAACGAGTTATCGGGTAGGTGACGGAGTTCATGACCGATAGCAGAGGGATTATGACCTTACAGGGTCGGATTTGGGTACCGTTTGTCGGAGGAACGCGTACCATCTTGATGGAGGAGGCACATAAATCGAGATTCTCGATCCATCCCGGAGCCACTAAGATGCATTTAGATCTGAAGAGAGAGTATTGGTGGCCCTATATGAAGAGAGATGTCGCTTGGTTTGTTGAGAAGTGCTTGACCTGTCGTAGGGTTATGGCCGAGCACCAGAGGCTGCATGGTAAGTTGCAGCCGTTGGAGGTTCCCGAATGGAAGTGGGAACAGATTACCATGGATTTTATCACCAAATTTCCAAGGAATGCTAGGGGAGTCGATGCAATTTGGGTGATTGTGGACAGGTTGACAAAGAGCGCCCACTTCCTTGCTATCAGCGAGAACTCTTCCGCAGAGAAGTTGGCCGAGGTGTATGTGAGGGAGGTGGTATCGCGACATGGGGTGCCGATCTCGATTGTCTCAGACCAAGATGTGCGTTTCACTTCCAGATTATGGAAGAAATTTCATGAGGAATTGGGTACTAGGTTGCATTTTAGTACCGCATACCACCCCCAGACTGACGGACAGAGCGAGCAGACGATTCAGACGCTCGAGGATATGCTCCGGGAATGTGTGTTGGATTTCAGTGGGAGTTGGGACACGTATTTTCCCTTGGCAGAGTTTTCTTACAACAACAGCCATCATTCGAGCATTGACATGCCGCCCTGTGAGCTGTTGTATAGGAGGAGGTGTCGGACCCCTATCTGCTGGGGAAAAGTAAGGCAGCACGTGATGGGTAGTACCGCGATCGTGCTTCAGACGATAGAGCAGATCCAGCAGGTCAGACAGAGGTTGTTGACCACTCAGAGTCGTCAGAAGAGTTATGCGGACAAACGCCGGTCCGAGCTTGAGTTTCAGGTCGGCGACTTTGTACTCCTAAAGGTCTCTCCTTGGAAAGGAGTGATTCGATTCAGGAAGAGGGGCAAGTTGGGGCCCCCGATATATTGGTCCCTTCAGGGTGGTCGCGAGGGTAGGCAGGGTAGCTTATCATTTGGAGTTGCCTGCAGAGTTGGGTCAGATTCAAAACACTTTCCACGTGTCGCAATTGCGGAAGTGTGTAGCCGACGAGTCAGCAGTAGTGCCACTAGAGGATATTCAGGTGGATGCGAGCCTGAATTATGCTGAGAGACCAGTGGCAATCAGAGATTGAAAGATTAAGGTCCTAAGGAATAAAGAGGTGCCACTGGTGCAAGTCTAGTGGCAGCATCGGAAAGGGTCAGAGTTAACTTGGGAGCCGGAGCGTGAGATGCATGAGCAGCATCCGGAGTTATTTGCGGAGTGAGACTTTGAGAGCGAAGTCTAATTCTAGTGGGGGAGAATTGTAACACCCCGGATTCCTAGGTATTATTTTTATTCTTTTATTTTTGGGTGATGGTGTGGGACTCGGCGAGTTGGAGTCTAAACTCGCCGAGTAGGATCGCGGTTTTGTGCATGAGTTTGCGCCTGGACTCGACGAGTCCACGCTGTTTAATGAAACCCTAATTTCCAGGGTTTGAGACCTATTTAAAGGGGCTTATGGCCGTCATTTGCGGCCACCAACCCCACAAAGAAACCCTAAAGAGCTTGAGCGTTTTGGGAGAGAGAAGAGGCCATTGTTGACTTTTGAAGCTTGGTTTGGCAAGGCAAAGGAGATTCTAGCTAGGAGGAGGAAAGGGAGGTGGACATCCTTCGATTTTGGAGCTCAGAGCATCATTTTGGAGGTATATTTTGGCTTCCTTTTCTGTTGTTATGATGAACATGGGGGTTTAGGGTTTCTTGACCCCTTTGTTGGTTAGATTTGATGTCCATTTCGTCCCTATTTATGATGAAGCTTGAGATGGGATACATAGAGGCCCAGAGAAGCTTTATTCCTTAAGCTTTATGAGGATTTATGGGAGTTTTGACCTAGAGTTATGAGATATGGGGCTAAAACCTCATTTAGGAGCAAATAGTTGTTGTTTGAGCACCAAGGTTTGGACTTTACGTGATTATCATGCTTGGGGAGGCCCGATCTATGATTGTATGGAACAAATCTAACCTCAGAAGTGAGTTTGAGTTTATGCATGACATGGACTCGCCGAGTCTGAAGAATAGACTCGGCGAGTAGCATGAAGTTTGCCCGTAACCACTCAACGAGTGGTCTTGCCGAGTTGAAGGGATGACTCAGTGAGTCAGGGGGGACTGTGTTAAGCTGGAACTTGCTGAGTTGTTCTTGAGACTCGGCGAGTGGAGTCGTGGTGGCCCCGCGATTTATGCCAGGTTAAACTCGTCTAGTCAGAGAAGCACTCGGCGTGTCAAGAGAGGATCCAAGGGAGTCAGTGGACACGTATAGACTCGCCGAGTCGCCCTACTGCACTCGCCGAGTCCGGTCAAAGTTGACCGTTGACCTTTAGGGTTGAGTTCAGTGTATTTATGAGTATATTACTTTGTGTGATTAGGCGGAGGCTAGATCACATTTATTCCGAGACATATATTTACTGAGATACGCGAGGTGAGTCTTCTCACTATACTTTACCTTGAGTAGGTAAATAGAGTTATGTGATATAGTGTTTTATATATATTGTTTTTGTACTGCATTCTTCTATGTGATTTATGCTGTGCATGTTTGCAGAGTTAGAACCTGAGGGTTCACAGAGTTTAGGTGCACGGACCCACAGAGTTATAGCCTCGAGTGGCTAATATGTGTTATATGTGGTATTTTGGGGAACTCACTAAGCTTTGTGCTTACAGTGTTTTGTGTTATGTGTTTCAGGTACTAGTAAGGATCGCGGGAAAGCGCCGGCTTGATCAGTACACACATGAGATTTTTATGCTATGAGATCTTGGGATTGTTATATGTTATAAATTGAGTTTCAAACAATGTTGTTTTTATGATTTACAAATGAGTTATGCTTTTATAAATGCGAAAATTTGTTTTGGAAATTTTCGCTGTTACAAAAAGCCACTGTATTGATTGAGAACTGAAGAGGCTCGACGAGTCACATGGGTGTAGTCGGCGAGTTGTATGAATATGAGCATGGACTTGACGAGTTTGAAGAACAACTCGACGAGTCTGTTAAAGATGGCCTTGAACCCGGCGAGTCTGTTCTTGGACTCGACGAGTTTGGTGGTAGAACCCCAACCTCTTCTGGTTAAGTCTTGAATCAGTGAGTCGAGAGGTGACCCTGTGAGTTGAGCAGGATGGACTCGGAGATCTTTGGACTCGACAAGTCTCGGGTGACTCGGCGAGTTGGGTCGTGTTATAAGAGTTTCGGAGTATAAGTACTTGACGAGTCATCGGGTTGACTCGGCGAGTAGAGTCATTTAGGAAGTTGGCTTTGTCCAGGACTTTGATTTTGACCTTTAAGGGTGTTATGGTGAATTTTTTATTTATGTCAATGGTCCACTGATGGTATTAGGTGTTGGAGTTGTTGGGATAGTGTCTAAGGCTGCAACTATATTAGGCAAGTATTTGATCTGGTTGTGCATGGTCCTTTTGGGTTGCCTTCACCATAGCAACTTGAAGGATGATTTGTTAAGAGAGAGTAAATATTATAAGGAATAATATATGGTTATTTGATTAATATACGTCATAGATTAATTGGTATTAATTTGGTGACTTAAAGAGATTAAATAAATAAGAGGGTATAAACTGTCAATTGTTTGATAGTTACACTTTAGACTATAAATCCTTATCCTAGATAGGATGGACGATTTCTAGGGCTTGGATAAGCCAAAATCGTCCATAGGGTTATCAAGGAAAGGATATGGATCAACTTAAAGTCTAAGTTATCCAATTAGGGTTAAAGCTGTAATCCTTAAGGAGTCTACAAGTATATATAGACCCTAGGGGTGAGGGAATTCGAGTAATCACAACACACCATCTAAAGTAGAGATACTCTGGCCAAATTCCTCCCCTCTCCTCTCTCCTAAATCATCTTGCTTGCTATTGGTGTTTGTAAGCCATTTGAGGAGTGACATTTCTGACTCTAGAAGCTCCAAGACTACAAGATCAAGAAGGAACTCAAAGGTATGATTCTAGATCTGTTTCAATGTTGTTATTTAACCTAATTAGCCATTAGAAGTCTTGGATTCAAAGCATGTTTAATTAGAAAGCCTAGATCCGAGCATTAGGGTTTTGCATGCGCACATAGGAAAGTTCTTATGGCTAAAACCCATCAGTGGTATTAGAGCCTAGCTTGGTTTTCTTTAAATTGTTGCTTGATTAACTGAAACAAACCTGCAAATTCGATTTTTAGGTTTTTGGTTCACTGACTCGGCAAGTCCCAAGGTGGACTCGGCAAGTAGGCCTGACTCGGCGAGTCCCCTTGTGTACTCGGCGAGTCCGGGCGTCAGGATTAGGCAAAACCGGGATTTTTTCATGTTTATCTTATGGAAACTTACCTTAATCATATTAGATCAACCCTAATCCGAATTTTTGATATATATGACTATTATATTGATCTAATTAAAGATATTTATCATCTAATAGAATATTTAATTTCCTTATGTGATAAATGATTAATTATTTTGATAATTATCTTAAAAGAAATCTTGGATAAATCAAATAAAGATAATTAGGATATTAATTGTTAATTGGAATTATTTGTTATTTGATCCTTCATGTTTTAAATGTTTAAAACCTACCCAAAGTTTTGAAATTTATATTTGTGATTAAAAGTTTTAATTTAGACAACTTAAATTTCAAACCCTAGATTTTAAAAGGTTTTAAAATACAACCCTATACTAATATGATATTACTAGAATAATATATATATGTATAACTAAATGCTAGTCTTACCGTTAGTAGGCCTCATTCACGAAGCCGATCTATAAGGTGGGTATAAGGTTGCAACCTATAAAATGGCGCTTAATGGGTGTACACTCACACCCACCGCTTGCTTGATTGGTGGAGGGTCGTTAGCCGAACGGGTAGGATAGGGCAACCTCATCCTCTCATTAAAAGTATAATAAGAAATACAAAGTAACTACACGTTTTAAAAAATTTCCCAATATTAGTTACTTTAGGAAAAGTGAATTGATGCAATCCCATGAAATTACACTTTGCACCTTGCTAAGAAGTTAGTGGAGCGTGTGTGGTTTACCGGCACACTAATTGGTTCTAAGCGAAGGTGGCAAAGGGTGATTCATTGTTTATCATAGTTCGATGGAGCGTGTGTGGTTTACCGGCACATCGAATAGGTGATCGTTACAATGAAGGCACCATGTGAATTTGCATGGTAATTCACACCCGGTTTGTGATCTTCTGCATCCCAGTCACAAACAAGAGGGGCATATCGAGATTTAAACATGCCATTGAATAGTTCAATGAATCTCATCCGAACCTAGGAATTCTCAAACACACTTAGGACTAATAGTTTAAGTTTTGTGATGGAGAATTAGTGAATCGTCATTCACTTACCTTCAATTTATTTGCATGTTAGATTACGGCATCCCTTTTCTAGTATGTAAATGTTATTGTTGGATCCTAGCCCTAATTTTTCTTATTGGGTGATAATTAGGGATTCTTATTCTAATCTATCTTTGTCCTTTCTATAGATGTCGAACGCAAACAACGCTGCTGCTAGTTCTTTCACGTTGATGAGCCTTTGCCAAAAGGTCACCTTCGATGGAACGAACTTTAGCGAATGGATAAGATACATTCGCACCATTGCTCGCTATGAGGATAAAGAGTATGTCCTCGATGAGAAGCTCGAGAAAATTAACCCCGAAGTTGCTACTCCCGCCGAAATCACTGCCTTTGAAACTCATGAGCGAGATGCAACGAATGTACATTGCATCATGATCACCACCATGAACTCCGAATTCCAAAAGTCCTACGAGGACATGTATCCATACGAGATGCATCAAGACTTGTTGGAGAGATACCACCAAAATGCGAGACAAGAGCGTTACGAGATTTTCACTAACATGATCTCCGCTAAGATGGGTCATGGAGAATCTCTTACCGTGCACCTGCAAAAGATGCAAAGGTATGTCGACCGCCTTCGCAAGTTAAATGTTGACTTCGGTGAAGACTTGGCGATCGACATGGTGCTTCACTCTTTGCCTCCGATGTACAACCAATTTAGGATGACCTACCACATGAACAAAGAAGAGGTCACCCTAAGCAAACTCCAAGGTCTCTTGAGGGCCGCTGAGAGCAACTTCAAGGACAAGTCTGTTGCACCTACTCCCAATCCATCCGCTGCTCCTGTCTTGGCTATTGGTCAAGGGAAGGGAAAGAAGAGGAAAGCTTTATCGAATAACTATCGCAAGGTGAAAGCCCGAGATGGTGCCTCTTCTAGTGGGACCAAACTTGATCCCGCTAAGCCCTACTCCAACCCAAAGGAGGCAGAGTGCCACCACTGCCACAAGATAGGACATTGGAAGAGAAGCTGCCCGGATTACCTGCAAGTGATCAAAGAAGGAAAGATCAAGCCATCTTTCGCAGGTATATACACAATCAAATCTAACGATTCTAATCATGCTATTTCTTGGGTTCTTGATACCGGTTGTGGTTATCACATTTGTTCTAATGTGCAGGGACTAAGAAGAAGTAGGGATGTAGAGCAAGGAAGGATCAATCTAATCATGGGGAACAGAAGATCGTCGCCTGTGACCAAGATTGGAGTATATTCTTTAGTGCTTAGGAATAGTTTAGTTTTAGATTTGAACAATTGTTGCTATTCGCCAGAAATGGCTAGAAACATCATTTCATTTCATGGTTTATATAGACAAGGATTTAGATTTTCTTTTAATAATGAGAATGGTTCTATTTTGGCTTATCTAAATGGTGTCTTTTACTTTGAAGCTATACCATGTAATGGAATATATGAAACTGTTATGATTGTTGATAACTTAGGAAATGATGTTTTGAATATTGATTCTTCCACTGGTATGGATAAATCATCCTTGTGGCATTGTCGTCTTGGACATGTCAACAAGAAACGCATAGCACAACTCCAAAAGGATGGAGTGTTGGAGTCATTCGACCTTAGGGAAGATGACACATGCGAGTCTTGTTTACTTGGAAAGATGACTAAGTCACCCTTCACGAGTACTTGTGAAAGGGGTGAGGGGCTATTGGACCTAATACATACCGATGTATGTGGACCCTTTAGATCAACCACGAAGGATGGGAACCGCTTCTATGTGACTTTTACCGATGACTATAGTAGATATGGGTATATCTACTTAATCAAGCAAAAGTCAGACACCTTTGAAAAGTTCAAAGAGTTCAAGAATGAAGTGGAGAATCAATTGGGCAGGAAAATCAAGATGCTTCGATCCGATCGAGGAGGAGAGTACCTAAGTCTTGAATTCCACGATTATCTCAAGGAGTGTGGAATAGTTTCGCAATTGACGCCTCCTACGACACCGCAGTTGAATGGTGTGGCAGAAAGGCGTAATCGAACCTTATTGGATATGGTTCGCTCTATGATGAGTCGTGCTTCACTACCTATCTTCTTTTGGGGGTATGCCTTAGAGACTGCCGCCCATATCCTTAACCGAGTCCCTACTAAGAAGGTTACCAAAACACCTCACGAGATGTGGACAGGGGAAGCTCCCTCGTTGGCACATATCAAGGTTTGGGGTTGCGAGGCTTTCGTAAGACGAGATACTCACGACAAGCTTGAACCTCGAAGTAAGCGATGTATTTTCATCGGCTACCCGCAAACATCCTTTGGATATCTCTTCTATAGACCGAAAGACAATGTTGTCTTTGTTGCGAGGAGAGGAGTTTTCCGAGAGCGAGAACTCATAAGCCAAGGAGACAGTGGGAGGCAAATCGAACTTGAAGAGATTCAAGAATCGATAGATGAAGGAACCTCTACCGCTGGCATTCAACCCGAGGAGGAAACTCCGGTTGAACCGATTGACGAATCCTTACCTCTTAGACGTTCCGATAGAGTTAGAGTTCATCCCCAGTTTTATGGTTTTCATATTACTACCGAAGGGGACACGTATATTAGTGATGGTACACTAGTAAATCTTGATGAACCTAATAGCTATAAGGAAGCCATGGCAGGCCCGGAGTTTGCGAAATGGAAAGAGGCAATGGATAGCGAGATCCAATCCATGTACGATAACCAAGTTTGGAATTTGGTTGATTATGTGCCCGAACGTAAGACCGTTGGGTGCAAATGGATCTTCAAGAAGAAGACCGACGTGGATGGGAACGTACACACATATAAAGCGCGATTGGTCGCGAAGGGCTTTACTCAAACTCCCGGAGTTGACTATGATGAGACCTTCTCACCAGTTGCGAAGATTAAATCTATTAGAGTGATGCTAGCAATTGCCGCATTTCATGATTATGAGATTTGGCAAATGGATGTCAAAAACCGCTTTCCTTAACGGAAAGTTGGCTGAGGATGTTTACACGGCTCAGCCAGAGGGGTTTGTGGATCCGAAGCATCCGAATAGAGTGTGTAAACTTGAGAAGTCCATTTATGGACTTAAGCAAGCATCTCGCAGATGGAATCTTTGCTTCGAAGAGAAAGTCAAAGAGTTTGGATTTGTACGAAGCGAAGATGAATCTTGTGTATATGTCAAAGCCAGTGGGAGTATAGTAAGCTTTCTCGTTCTGTATGTCGATGACATATTACTCATAGGAAACGACATCCCGACTCTGCAGGAAGTCAAGTCCTGGCTCGGGAAGTGTTTCGCTATGAAGGACCTCGGAGAGGCTTCTTACATTTTGGGAATAAGGATAGTAAGAGAAAGAAGTAAGAGACTAATTGGACTTAGTCAGAATACTTACTTAGAGAAGGTACTAAAACGTTTTAGTATGGAAAACTCAAAGAAGGGAGAATTACCGATACAAGGAAATGCCAAGTTGAGTAAGACTCAAAGTCCGAGTACCGAAGTTGAAATAGCAGAAATGAGCCGAATACCATATGCTTCCGCAGTTGGCTCAATCATGTACGCTATGACTTGTACTCGCCCTGATGTAGCCTTCGCTTTGAGCATGGTTAGCAGATATCAAGGGAACCCTGGCAAAGCACATTGGATTGCGGTGAAGAACATCCTTAAGTACCTTCGGAGGATGAAATATTGGTTCTTAGTCCTTGGAGGGAGTGATGACTTGAAGGTGCAAGGGTATAGTGACGCCAGCTTTCAGACCGACAGGGAAAACTATCGTTCGCAGTCGGGCTGGGTCTTTACCCTAAATGGAGGAGCAGTGACATGGAAAAGTTCCAAGCAGGAAACCGTAGCTGATTCAACGTGCGAATCAGAGTACATCGCAGCGAGCGAAGCGTCGAAGGAGGCAATATGGCTAAAGAACTTCATTGGTGATCTTGGAGTTGTGCCGACCATTAAGGAGCCCATGGAGATTTTCTGTGATAACGAAGGTGCGGTTGCCTTGACTAAGGAACCGAGGGATCATGGTAGATCTCGACATATCGACAGAAAATATCACTTCATTAGACATCGTGTAGAAGAAGGACAACTCGTAGTGAAGAGGATATCATCAGAAGATAACCCAGCAGATCCGCTTACGAAGGGACTGAGTAGGGTTAAGCACTTGCAGCATGCTAGGAGTATTGGGCTGAAGGATGATATTAGTATAGATTAGATAGTATTAGAAACGTATAATAGATAAATGTAATTAACATTTGATGATTAAATAAAGGAGTTTTATTTATAAGTAAAGTTACTGTCATATGTTAATTGTTTAACTATTTTTTCACTTTGCATGTTTTGACTTCCAGAATAATTGAGTTTATTAGGAATAATCGAATTATTCAAATGGTCCACAATCGTTCATATGTTGGGAGTAGATATGAATGAAGATTGTCATGAATTGGTGTGTAGAATGTCTAAATGGTGTTAGACATAGCAAGGGTTGCTGCAACGTTCATGAGTGCTTATGAACTGGTTTTGAGCATTGGAACAAACCCGCGCTTGCTGGAATCACTTTATGGAATATGATATAAAAGGTGATCGCAAGACGATAATATCATATAGTCTTAAAACCTAGATATATGGTTTATTATTTGTTAATTGATTGTACATTGATAATGCGAAAACGCATCAGTAGCTTGGTGTTATAAAACGCATTGTTGTGTATAGTTGGTTAATGAATAAGTAAATGCATATAAGTCGAAGTTTATCTGTAAATTTTATCCTAAGAGGGTAGAAGAGATATCTTGGCCACTCGATGATTTGATTTGACTTATGTGCCGGGCCCGATCAGAACTGAATTGATGTGTTTGATTAAGTTCTATGTGAAATAAATCGGAGATCGAGAAATCAAATGCTTGACTAACCATTCCATAGGATTGTCAGCATGATATCTAACAGAGGACTGTAAGATCCCTTATCTAAAGGACAAGATTGATTAGATCAGAGTTGACAGCGTCTTTGAGAGCTACGATTGCAAACCGAATTGTACTTGTATAGTTACTAGACTTATCCAAGTGGGAGACTGTTGGGATAGTGTCTAAGGCTGCAACTATATTAGGCAAGTATTTGATCCGGTTGTGCATGGTCCTTTTAGGTTGCCTTCAACATAGCAACTTGAAGGATTATTTGTTAAGAGAGAGTAAATATTATAAGGAATAATATATGGTTATTTGATTAATATAAGTCATAGATTAATTGGTATTAATTTGGTGACTTAAAGAGATTAATTAAATAAGAGGGTATAAACTGTCAATTGTTTGATAGTTACACTTTAGACTATAAATCCTTATCCTAGATAGGATGGACGATTTCTAGGGCTTGGATAAGCCAAAATCATCCATAGGGTTATCAAGGAAAGGATATGGATCAACTTAAAGTCTAAGTTATCCAATTAGGGTTAAAGCTGTAATCCTTAAGGAGTCTACAAGTATATATAGACCCTAGGGGTGAGGGAATTCGAGTAATCACAACACACCATCTAAAGTAGAGATAGTCTGGCCGAATTCCTCCCCTCTCCTCTCTCCTAAATCATCTTGCTTGCTATTGGTGTTTGTAAGCCATTTGAGGAGTGACATTTGTGACTCTAGAAGCTCCAAGACTACAAGATCAAGAAGGAACTCAAAGGTATGATTCTAGATCTGTTTCAATGTTGTTATTTAACCTAATTAGCCATTAGAAGTCTTGGATTCAAAGCATGTTTAATTAGAAAGCCTAGATCCGAGCATTAGGGTTTTGCATGCGCACATAGGAAAGTTCTTATGGCTAAAACCCATAAGGAGTTTGGAGCAATGCTTCGGGAGAGTGCCTTCGCGGTTCGGTTCTTCGTTTCATGTGAGTTATCCTCACTGTACTCAAGGGTCTAAGGCACCAAGGCCAACCCTTTTATTGTTTTCTATAGCTTGTTATGTACGTGATTATATGCTTGCTAGTACCCTGGCAGATAGGGAAGTAATATGATGTTATGCTCTGTTAGCTTAGTATCCTGGAGGATAGGATAGTTGAGTATTGGCAAGTTCTGTTGGATCAGAACCCTGGTAGTTGGGTAGTTTTTATGTTTTTAGACCTGTAGTTGGTCTTGTCTTATGCACGCTGGTAGGAGATTACCTGTGATTTATGCATGTAGAGTAGTAGCAGAGGGTATTCCATCTCGGTAGGATGATAGGTCCCTAGTATGTGGATTTTGTAGAGTGGTATGAGGTTGCCTGTTATGTGTTCATGCTTGCTAATGTAGGGGCATTCCAACCCGATGGTTGTAGGCCAAGAGTATTCCATCCCGGTAGGATGATTGGACTCGTATTATGTTGTCATTCCAACCCGATGGTTGAGGGGCCTGGGG
Source organism: Lactuca saligna (assembly GCF_052625555.1). Lineage (NCBI taxonomy): Eukaryota > Viridiplantae > Streptophyta > Magnoliopsida > Asterales > Asteraceae > Lactuca > Lactuca saligna. Next base: position 87,691,062 of record NC_136424.1, on the reverse strand, counting down.
TATTCCATCCTGCGGGATGAATGGGCCCATAGTAATAGTAGTAGTTTGTATGCATAGGAAGTGGGGCATTCCAACCTGATGGTTGTGATCCAGGAGTATTCCATCCCGGTAGGATGATTGGATTCATAGTATATTGGCATTCCAACACGATGGTTGAGGGGCCTGGGGTATTCCATCTGGCAGGATGATTGGACCCATAGTAGTTATTGATGTAGGTATAGGTGTATCAGCATTCCAACCCGATGGTTGTGGGCCGAGAGTATTCCATCCGGGTAGGATGGTTGGACTCACAATATGATGGCATTCCGACCCGATGGTTGAGGGGCCTGGGGTATTCCAACCGGAAGGTTGATTGGACCCATAGTATGTTGTTCTTTGTTGTATGAGTATGTTTATGTGTGTATGGGTACTTTGGGGGAACTCACTAAGCTTTCGGGCTTACAGTGTTGGTTTATTGTTTTAGGTACTTCAGGAGATCGTGGCAAGACGAAGGCGTGATCGTACCGCTCCTCATGTTTTATGTTTTTATGATATGGTTCTGGGAATACTCTGATGTTTAAACTATTTTGAAAACGAGTTGTATTAACTTAATGGTTTTTGGATGAAACAAAATGTTTTAAATTGGTTGAAATTTTTAGACGTTACAAACCCCTTCGTTTCTTTGCACCCACCCTTGAATGTTCTATACTTCCAAACCTTTGATCAATTAATCTCTAGGTTAGGTTCTCATATGGGTTTAATCAAGATTACATGTTATGCATTTGGAAATCTTAAAGCTAATGATTTGATTCTAAATTATTTCCCAACTTTAAGTAGAGGGAGAATGAGAGTCAAAGAGTGACTAAGAAGCAAAGAGAGAGAGAGAGAGAGAGAGAGAGAGAGAGAGTAGGTGTCCAAACGAGCAAAGCTACTCGCGAGCTACTCGGGATCAGATCGTTAAAAGCTCGACTTAAAATCGATATTAAACGAGTCTGAGTCGAGCTCGAGCTTAATATTAAGCTTGTTTATTAAACGAGCTCGAGCTCGAGCCTATGTTAATAAGCTTGATTAGGCTCGCGAGCCAAAATGAGCCTTTATATAATATAATTTATTATTATTTATATATATTAAAATAAAAACATATTAGGAGAATTATGGATTTAGAGTATTAGTAAACAAGCTTCTTAACGAGATCGATCCGAACTTAAGCTTATTTAGGCACGTCAGTTAAAAAACGAGTCGAGCACGAGCCAATGTTGTATAATTCTTTACAAGCTCGAGCCAAACTCAGTACAAGAAAGCTTGAATCGAGCCGAGCTCGAACTCGAGCCTCATATAACTTAAATGAGCCCGAACCGAGGCTGGCTAGGATCGGGCTCGGCTCGGCATGTTTGCACCCCTAAGAGAGAGAGAGAGAGAGAGAGAGAGAGAGACAGAGAGAGAGAGAGAGGGTATGGTGGGGTGACCTATTTTTTTTTTAAATATTCATATAATACAAAAATGTGAAAGATAAATTAAATGGAAAAAAATCATATTAAAATTTTGAGGATTAAAACCATAAAAGTTTCAAATTTTGAACCATGAATGCAGTTTTTACAAATGGGCAAATTTTGTAATTCCATAAAATAAAAAACAATAATAAAGTGGGTTAAGTAGGGAATTAAGGAAATAAACCGTATAGGGCTCTTTTGGGCGGGAAGAAAGCCATGCAACGGTACAGGGATGTCGCGTTAATCCGTTAAAGTCGGCTGTAGGTGTGTGCACTTTTATAAAAAAAAGTAAAAATAAAAATAAAAATAAAAAACCATGGGAATTTCTGTTGCGCTATTTTTTTTATCACCAAAACTCCTAAGGATTTCATCAAAGAGTAGTCAAAGCGACAAATCAATGGAATAGAGGCATCATGGTCCTTCGACGTTCTCGCCCTAGAAATTCAGAATCCTAATTCAATGATCGAGAAAGGAACCATTTTGCAGATTTTGATCCAGAATGCTTTGATTGGTTACACAGATTGAATTAAGGCATTGAAATTAGAGGTATGGTTCCTTAAATTAATGATTTTATGAATTAAGTTAGGTTTTGTACTCAGCCCGTGTATATGGAGAAATTCATATATCTTCAGGCTAGTTACCGAAATTAACAACAGATATAATTAATTAAAACTAGTGGTAATTTCATTGGATACCGAAATTAACAACAGATATACTTAGGGCTTTCAGTTAGAAGCTAGGTAGGACATGTAGATTACTTGAGTTGAATCATGGGTCTTATCACCGGTTGAACCTGCCTTCGCCTTAGGCAAAATCAAAATCGGATATTTTGCAATGAATTCATGCAAGGTCATAGCAATTGAGTGTTGGGTAAATCTTAAAATCTGGAAAATTAGTTATGCAATTATTATAGGCTATGATCAATGTTGTTGTACCTCATCAAGTAGGATATTAGAAGCTTGAAATCACAATATATAACTTGTTCCTCACCATCTTGAAGGAAAGCTAGACATCTCTTTTTTGGTCATTTTAATGTGTAAGATTATATAAATGATTAAAGATAAAGTTTTATATGTAAGTAAACAAATAGGCCAAAATATAAGCATGTCTTTTCGATTCATTTTTCATATATTAGGAGTTTTTGCTAAAACAACACTCCAAAAAGTATGTATCAGCTTACACCGTTTTGCTACCGCAAAAGCTATAATATGAACATTTTTTCTCAAATTATGTTTTTCTACTATATATAAGCTAATTAATAAGCACTTTTAAAGTGGTTTTTGTGCATGGCAAGTTGTTTACCAAACCCTAACCCAATTTAATTTGCATAAACACAGACACACGAGTCGTTCGTTCTTCATTCTCTCCCAAATGAACCACCATTCATTAATGGAAATGCCCGTTGTTGATGCCGTGTACAGTGCAGAAATTCGAAAAGCTCGTCGAGACTTACATCATCTGATCTCTAGCAAAAGTTGTGCCCCGATCATGCTCCGTTTAGCGTAAGATCCTTCTTGTTTATCTATAACATATTGTGATGATCAAATTGAAAATGATATGATTGTACGTAGATTTCATGATGCTGCAACTTATTGCAAGGAGACGCAGACGGGAGGTCCAAATGGCTCCATTAGGAAGCCGGAAGAGTTTGAACAAAGCGTTAACAAAGGACTGAAAACTGCCATTGACTTTTGCGGTAAACTGCTTGTGTTGTTCTGTATTGTCGCAACATTCTTATTTACATAGTTAACTTTCCTTCACAAAAGTAATATAATAAGTTTATTGATGGTACATTACATTGCAGAACAAATAAAGATAAAGCATCCAATAATTTCATATGCTGACATTTATCAGGGTATTTCAATCATATTTAGCACAGAGACTAATGCTTTTTGGTTCTTTTAAATTTATATTATGTACTTATCGATAAGCAAGCGGTCTATTGGCAGCTTGCGGGTGTCGTTGCTGTTGAGGTCGCCGGTGGTCCTACCATTGAATTTATTCCTGGTAGAAAGGTACTTTGATTTTCCATGTAATTGATATTAGCTTTTTGTTCACATGTCTTATCTTCGGAATATAATTTTACACCTTGGAATATATATATATATATATATATATATATATATATATATATATATATATATATATATATATATATATATATAATACACTTTACAGTCTCACCTAAGCTTAGGTACTAAACTTCTAAAATATATCATTCTCCATAACATTGCTAAATATATCGTTTTAACTTGCTAAATATACCCGGTTTGGTTTCACTTGGTAAATATATCATCCTCCATAACATTTCTTTCTTTCATTATCGTTTTACCATTTCTGTTTTCTTTCCTCCATTATCGTTTATTAATTCACCCAAGTGAACATTACTAAACCCTAAACCCTAAACACTGAATCTAAACCCTAAACCCTAAACCTTAAACCTAAATCCTAAACCCTAAACCCTAAACCTAAACCCTAAGCCCTGAACCCTAAACCCTAAACCCTATTGTGTCGATCTTGAATTTACATCTTAAAGTATTAATCGTGAATCCATTAACTGTAATCTTTATATAGTAAAACAATGTATTTTGAAGAGGTTTAGTACCTAAGCTTAGGTGGGGATGTAATGTATATCCCCGTTTTCCCTATATATATATATATATATATATATATATATATATATATATATATATATATATATATATATATATATATATATATATAATATATATATATAAAGAGAGAGAGAGAGAGAGAGAGAGAGAGAGACTCTGATAGGAACTGATTAATTTAAATAGCTGAATGCTTACGACTTAGATTAACAGGGCCAAATTCGAGATGGCAAATCTCCTTGATTACAAGAACACAAATAACTTATTATCTGACTTACAACTGAAAAACATCAACTACATGTTTGTTACAAAAGATAACTGCTCCTAACTTATTGGATCATAATAGTTCCTTCTCTTTTAACTGTTACATGGTTGGCCTAAAGGATCCAACTGATTTCCAAAAAGGGCATTAAACTTCTCTTGCTCCTGTCTCTTAACTCATGACTTCTTTCTTATATACACTTGTAGGTTCTTTTCATTACTTCTCCATCGGTAAAATGACTTCTCCTCAAGTTAAAAATAAGGAAATTGCTCAACAAACAGATCGTAAGATTCCCAAGAAGCTTCTTCCATAGGACGGTTATTCCTAGAAACCACTAATTTGAGTACAGGTTGGCCTGCTTCATGCACCCATCGAACTCAAACTCCCAATCCTTTGTGATAGGCAAAGGAGCAATAGAGGTTGGAGAAAAAGACCCTGGAACTGGTTTGAGCATAGAAACATGAAACACAGGATGTATTTTCGCATCCGGAGGTAATTCGAGCTTATAAGCCACTGGCCCAATGACACTTTTATTCGGATAAGGACCAAAGAATCAAAGAGATAACTTTTCAAAACAACGTTTAGCTAAGTTGTGTTGTCAGTAAGGTTGAATCTTTAAGAATGCATAATCCCAAACCTAAAAATTAACTTCGCGTCGTTTGGTATTGGCTTGATTACGTATCCTATCTTGAGCTTTCGTAAGGTTAAGACGTAACAATTGCAACATATGATCGCGATTAACTAATTGTTGTTCCAATTATGCATTTTTGGTTTCGCCCGTTACATAAGGCAGAAGGAGAGGAGGATCTCGACCATACATGTGACAGCCCGAAATTTCTATCTGTACAAACCATTCACTTCAATCAAATGGGTCTCCAAATGAGGCTTATAGCTATCATGTCTTAAGTGGTTAGGTGCTCCAAGGCGTAAACAAGAGGCTAGGTGGGTTTAAGGTCCAAGAATGACCTTATATTGAGTTTACGGCCTGGGGACCACTTCCCCATGAGTTTACGACCGTAAAGTCATGGTATGAAGTACCATTTCGTGTCTTGAAGTCCCTAGTTCAATGGTGTAAGGTTCTATACTAAGTTTCAAGGCTTGGTAAGGTGTTAGGGTGCATTTTACCCCACTTAAAGGGGTATACGACCCAAGAACATGTCTTGGCCGTAAACTCCTTGGATCACATGATTCTTTGTGATTTCAAAGCCCTAAACATGTGAAACCTAGTGTACAACGACTTAGAACAAGAGTACTTATGATCTAGGAGCTTGATGGTTGTTTTTGGCCAAAAACACTAGTGTGTGTTCTTGGTGTTCTTGGTGAAACTTGAAGATCTACAAAATGGAATGATTTCACGGATGAAATCATGTAAGATCACTAGTTCATGTAAGATATCAACTAGTTAGGACAAGAAACTTACGAGTTTTGAATATCGGGGTCGAAGATCGGGAGGATACTTGAGAGGATTTCAGCCAAGGGAAAGAAGGAAATGAACTAATGGCTTAACATTCATCATATATGAGGAGTTTACGACCCTTATGGAGTTTATGGCCGTAAACTCCATTGAGGTGGCCGTGAACTCCTTGACATGTTGTTTAAGGCTTGTTCTTTGAGCAATAACTTCAGCAGATAAACCCCGGCACTTATCCCTTAAGTGTACAAGGCTCAGAACGCTCAAATAAACTCCTAGTTGTGCTAAAAGGTGACATAATAGAGTTTGACTTTCAATGAAGTGTTTGACTGTACTTGATAGAAAATTTCGGGTTGTCACATCATCCCCCCCCCCCCCCCCCGGTTAGAGGGAATTTCGTCCCGAAATTAGAATTTAGGTAAAAGAGTAAGTATGAATACTCGAGCAAGGAGGTGGGGATACTTCCTATTCGATTTACTCTCATGCTCCCAAGTGAATTCAGGTCCTCGGTTGGCATTCTAGCAAAACTTCACTAACGGGATGCGGTGTTGCTTCTTTCGTCTGATCGTAATGTTTCCATGGTTTGTTGTAGATGCTCTTTATGATTTCCTTCCTACTACCAGAGTAGATAAGTAAGTCATTTACAAGGACAATGACGAACTGACCCTAGTAAGAATGGAGTACCCTATTCATTAAGTTTATGAATACTACGGGCGCATTGGTTACAGGAGTAGTATTGGGTTCTAAGTTTGTTCCCATGACGATGTGTTTATTCGTAGTCCTGGGTAGTTTCCGTCCTGAAGTTCATATTAGAATTTATACATGGTTCATTAATCATTGTCTCGTGTATACGAGTCGTAAATAATTAAGATTGAAAAGGTAGTCGAATAAATGATTCTTCCTTAAGCTCACATCCCAACAAGGAAAAGAAGTTAAAGTGGAATCATCAATTCTAAACCTGTAGAACCTTGATTATATACCACCCTTGTGTATACATTCTTCAACGATAGATTAACCGTAAGAGTCCTTGTATTGATCTTGACGTACTGCACGAGTGGTACTCCAAGGAGGTTTGTTGCGGTTTCTTTGGAAAGGATAAGAAATGTGAGATACTCTACGCATGAGTACTTCGGCGTTTTGAAATCACGGCTTCGCTAGAAAGGTGTTTACGGAGAAAGAGACATGCGTACGAGACTGGTATTGTGAGGATCGAACTGGCTCAAGTTGTATGATAATACTGGAATCACTTGAAAATAAAGGTACTAGATTTGATCATAAAGGCGTTACAGACAAAACACAAAAGTTCAACTTTTAACAGAGTTTCAGTACTTTAGACTACTACAAGACTATTGATGCGAACAAGGTATTCTCCAAAAAGCAAGTACAAGCAGCACGGGAATCCCTAAGAACATGATGGGATCTCGCAAAAGATATGACTCTAGTTTCCCTAGTTTTTAAAAGTTTAGGAGTCTATCATAAACGCTACTGAACGTACTAGAAGTTTAACGTGGATTTGGAATAGTCCCTCCAGCGGCGGTGATCATTAGTATTTGCCCATCTGCACCAGCATTTCGTGCCTTTGGGCAATTTCTTTTGTAATGGCCCGCTTCTCCACAACCATAACAAGTTGGGCTCGTGCCCACACCGAGAACTTGATTAATTGGCCTTGTCGGAAGTTTGCAAAAACGGGCAGTGTGCCCTTTCTTGTCGCAGTTAGCGCACTGCATTTCACGGCAAGGACCATGATGATGGAATGTGCATTTGTTGCACTTTGGAAGGTTACCAGTGTAAGGCTTAGGTGGTAAGAGATTAGTAGGTACAGTGACATCATTAACTGTAACTAGTTGTTGCTTCTTTGAGGGTTCTTGTGAGGACTTCTCTTTCCTCTTGTTCCAACCCTGCTTCCTGTTGTTGTGGTCGTTTCCCATTTGTTGAACAGATGCATAAATCTTTAAACTCGTATAGTTTCCGTGGTCAACAATAGATTGTGCTAGTTCCTTGGCACTGTCAATAGTATCAGGCTGTGATGCTAACACACTTGTATGAATTTGGGATGTCAGTCCCCACATATATCTCTCTATTTTCTTGCTCTCAGGAGCAACCATATATGGGCAAAGAATTGCTAGATCACAGAATCTACTCATATAGGCTGATATATCAGTACCAACCATTTTTAGATTCCAGAGTTCCTTCTTGAGTTTTTGAATTTCTCCTCACAGATAGTACTCTCGCATTAGCATGGCTTTTAAATTTTCCCAACTTATCGAATTTGCCACTATCAGAGTTAGTGCCTTAACGTGGCCATTCCACCAAGTTAAAGTTTTTTCTAAAAAGGTACAAGTAGCAAACTTGACCTTGTTGTTCTCTGGACAGGCGCAGATTTCAAAGACTGCTTCTGTCTTTTCTATCAATTGTCTTAATATTATAACCCTTCCAGTTCCATTAAAATTCAGGGGTTTGGCGTTCGTAAAATCTTTATAGGTGCACTCTCGTGAGTTCCCATGACTCTCGCCATGGTTTGAAGGAAGTGCACCAATTCCCGAACCAGTTGCACCAGAAGTATTGATATGTGTCATGGTAGCCGCTATAGCCGCCGTGACTGCTGCTTGGAACATAGCAGCGTCGAACTGAGGAGGTGGTGGCGGGGGTGGTATAGGTGCTTCGTTACCATTGTTACATCTTGGATATCTTCTAGGAGGCATCTTTCAATTATAAGTTGAAAATATAAGAAAACGATAAGACCTCGATAGTATAGAAAATGAATGTGTCTCATGAACTAAATCGCCATAGTTCAACAACAAAAGATAGTATGATTGGTATAGGGATCTAATGATAGAAGAATGAAAGTATTTGTACAAGGATTGTCGAGAACTATTCGACTGTCAAATCATTGTTATCCAAATTGTAATTATATATACTCTAAGCCTACCACATAGTGTGAGTGGTGTATTCACCGACTCACTAGGTTGTATGGATCTTTTAGTTGTTAGGGCGACGTGTAATGTTCTCTGCCACCTCCCATGACTCGCGAGTGGTTTCCTCTTTTCTACTCCTGTTAAAAGTAATCTGGTGTCCTCTTATGTTCATGTGATATCTTCTGGTATTCCTCTAGCTTCGTACTCTTTTTCTGATCCCTTCTCGATGTTATATATGTGGCTTCCTCCTGGTCCCTCCTTGACTCCTCTATGGACTGTCCTAGTGAGGTGGTGTCTCTAGGTATGTTGTCGGTGCGATAAAGGAAGTGTCTAAAGAATCTATTTCTAAAACTAGATTTTTAACATGTGATCCTTACTGGGTCCTTCTATAACCACTTGGTGCTTACAAATTATATATAACTTGGATCTAATAGCCCTTCGAATATGTGATCCTACTCTAAGTCCACATCCAAACGAGGAAAAGGAAATAAAGCGAAAACACATATTCTAAGTCTATGAGATCTTTATTATATGCAACTTTTGGAAGTATCCACCCTACAATTATAGTTCTATCAGTAAGGGTCTTTAATTCCCACGTAAATTAAAAATGGTTTGTCAAGATACTCGTATAGTATCTTTGTTTCATGTTTGATTCATTCGTTTCTTGTTATTGTACACTTTTAGTATTGTTATTGGATAGTATCTTTAAATACTCCTATAGTATTTTACTTTATGTTTTGTTCTAAAGTTCTCATTGTGATAGTGTTGGTAAGTTTTTAGACTTGTTGCCACATCACAACCATTCTTGGGCATATGCTAATCACTCCTCGGACTAGCATAGTTGATTAGGCTATGCCACTCCCACGACTTACCATACATCCCCGAGCTTACTTGTGATATTCAACAATCGTAATACTTTTGTTCTTGTCATTGTGACACTGATTTTAGTATGAATGCATGCATGTATACTTAGTTAAATATTTTATTATTTAAAAGTATATACTCTTGGTCAGAGTATTTTAATCCCATTGTATTTACAGGTAGCATATCTTTCATGGGCTGATATACTTAATTCACTATAAACAATGTTGTAATACCAATCTGTCACACCCCAAAACCGAGAACGACGGAAACGTTCTGGGGTGGAGGACGTTATGTAATGTATCACAACAATGAAAAGTAGTAAACAAGCAACAACATCATCCATTGCATTAATAGTATAATTTTAATTACAAGTGTGTTCTTTCAAAGTATAAAACAACATAATGAATACTCGAAATAAAAGACGAGTCTTGACCTCTCCGTCTTCATAAAACCTGGTCGTCGTACCTATCTATTTGTGACATGAGAATACAAGTTATTTTGAAAGCGAATATCAGCAATAAAGCTGGTGAATTCATAAGTAATTTAGTGTCATTGATTTGTAAAACATGTAATGAAAGACTTGTAATTGTTTTGAAGACAAGTTTGTATAAGTATGAAAATGTTTGTAAGTGATTGTAAACGTTTGAAAAACCTAGAAAATCCCATATTTCCTACTAGTATAAAATGTAGTCTTCTACCAAGACTCCACTGTTTTGAAGGTTTGAACCTCTACATAAGTGAAGGTTTTTCCATTGTACAACTATTATTATTCATCTAATCTACCTCGTCGATTATGTGAATGTGTCACAAAATAAAGGTAATAAGGAAAATAATATAATCATTCAAGTATTATCCTTTGGTACTAGGATAATCACGACGGAGTAACTTGTCGAATAGTGTTGACCGTAGACATGCGACAATGTACATCTTCCTTACTGTAGCTAACAGCCCTGGGGGTGGAATGGTAAGTCACATAATGTATGTAATAGTGTCTACTCATATAACATGTAATAGTATCTCATTACGTAGTATGTAATCGTATCTCTTTACTAGTATCTATGTAATAGTATCTCTTCATATAGTATATAATGTATTCGTATAGACTCATGAACGAACTGACTCTTTTGTAATTCCTTGTACTTGAGTTAGTAAGTAGTATCTCTTAACTATGCCTATTATAGTTACTAGTAATGTACGTGTGTAACCGTAAGTGTGCCTTTGCTACCCAAAGGTACTGGACTGACTGATAGAACCTTTATGTCTATATATGTATACATGATATATAACTACTATTTAGATGACATTCGGATGAATAACCGATACCCTAAGACCACATCCAAACGAGGAAAAGGAGATAAAGCGAGCTAGCCATTCTAAGTCCATTAAAAATTACTTATATAAATATACATATATAGGCATGCATTTGACAATATAAAAGTATAAAAGAATTTTGGTAAAATCTTGGAAAAGTTTAATAACTAAGAAATAATGACTTGATGTCAGATTATAAAATGATTTGAAAGTAGTTTGCCGGATAAAACAGTTTTAAGTATAGTAAAAACCTTTGTTTGAAACACAATAGTAACAGAGTTTGAAATGAAACATACAGTAAGTAAGATAGTTTGATAAGGAGTTTTAACATGTAAAAACGTTTGAGAAAGTCATTTGAAGTAATATATTTGGTAAAACAGCTAAAAGTTTAGTATATCCATTTGCATGCTAGTTATTAATCACATGTGATTGATATTATAACTATCATGATTCAACTTGTATTCCCCCCATAAAAGCATTTATAAACATTTAAGAACGTTTAAAAGGTTAATTAAGGGGTATGAACTTACCTGCAGTGAGTGGATCGTATGGAAGTGTCAGATAAGTGCTTGGTGTTAAGTGAAGACTTAGACACCCACAATGATCCTAATTGTTGGGTTTTAGCCATAAGAACTTTCCTATGTGCGCATGCAAAACCCTATTGCTTGGATCTAGGCTTTCTAATAAACATGCTTTTGAATCCAAGACTTCTAATGGCTAATTAGGTTAAATAACAATGATGAAACAGATCTAGAATCATACCTTTGAATCCCTTGTTGATCTTGGTTGTCTTGGAGCTTCTAGAGTCACAATTGTCACTCCTCTAATGGCTTACAAACACCAATAGCAAACAAGATGATTTAGGAGAGAGGAGAGGGGATGGAATTCGACCAGAGGTTCCTTGCTTTAGGTTCTGAAAGGTTGTACACGAATTCCACATCCCAAGGGCCTATTTATATCTTTAGACTCCTTAAGGGTTTCACCCTAAACCCTAATTGGATAATCTTCTCTTAAGGCTATCCAAATCCATTCCATAGATAACCCTATGGACGATTTTGAGCTATCCTAAAGCTTTTAGAATCCGTCCAAGGAGTATCTTAATGGATTTATAGTCTAATGTCTAACTATCAAACAATTGACAGTTTATACCCTCTTATTTAATTAATCTCTTTAAGTCACCAATTAATACCAATTAATTTATGACTTATATTAATCAAATAGCTAAATATTATTCCTTATAATATTTACTCTCTCTTAACAAATCATCCTTCAAGTTGCTATGGTGAAGGAAACCCAAAAGGACCATGCACCACCGAATATAGTTATAGCCTTAGACACTATTCCAACAGTCTCCCACTTGGATAAGTCTAGTAACTGTACAAGTACAATACGGTTTGCAATCGTAGCTCTCAAAGACGCTGTCAACTCTGATCTAATCAATCTTGTCCTTCAGATAAGGGATCGTACAGTCCTCTGTTAGATATCATGCTGACAATCCTATGGAATGGTTAGTCTAGCATTTAGATTTCTCGATCTTCGATTTATTTGACATAGAACTTAATCGAACACATCAATTCAGTTCTGACCGGGCCCGGCACATAAGTCAAATCAAATCATCGAGCGGCCAAGATATCTCTTCTACCCTCTTAGGATAAAATTTACAGATAAACTTCGACTTATATGCATTTACTTATTCATTAACCAACTATACACAACAATGTGTTTTATAACATCAAGTTACTGATGCGTTTTCGCATTATCAATGCACAATCAATTAACAAATAATAAACCATATATCTAGGTTTTAAGACCATATGATATTATCGTCTCGCGATCACCTTTTATATCGTATTCAATAAGGTGATTCCAGCAAGCGCGGGTTTATTCCAATGCTCAAAACCAGTTCATAAGCACTCATGAACGTTGCAGCAACCCTTGCTATGTCTAACACCATTTAGACATTCTACACACCAATTCATGACAATCTTCATTCATATCTACTCCCAACATATGAACGATTGTGGACCATTTGAATAATTCGATTATTCCTAATAAACTCAATTATTCTGGAAGTCAAAACATGCAAAGTGAAACAATAGTTAAACAACTAACATGTGATAGTAACTTTACTCATAAATAAAACTTCTTTATTTAATCATCAAATGTCAATTACATTTATCTATTATACGTTTCTAATACTATCTAATCTATGCTAATATCATCCTTCAGCCCAATACTCCTAGCATGCTGCAAGTGCTTAACCCTACTCAGTCCCTTCGTAAGCGGATCTGCTGGGTTATCTTCTGATGATATCCTCTTCACTACGAGTTGTCCTTCTTCTACACGATGTCTAATGAAGTGATATTTTCTGTCGATATGTCGAGATCTACCATGATCCCTCGGTTCCTTGGTCAAGGCAACCGCACCTTCGTTATCACAGAAAATCTCCATGGGGTCCTTTATGGCCGACACAACTCCAAGATCACCGATGAAGTTCTTCAGCCATATTGCCTCCTTCGACGCTTCGCTCGCTGCGATGTACTCTGATTCGCACGTTGAATCAGCTACGGTTTCCTGCTTGGAACTTTTCCATGTCACTGCTCCTCCATTTAGGGTAAAGACCCAGCCCGACTGCGAACGATAGTTGTCCCTGTCGGTTTGAAAGCTGGCGTCACTATACCCTCGCACCTTCAAGTCATCGCTCCCTCCAAGGATTAAGAACCATTCTTTCGTCCTCCGAAGGTACTTAAGGATGTTCTTCACCGCAATCCAATGTGCTTTTCCAGGGTTCCCTTGATATCTACTAACCATGCTCAAAGCGAAGGCTACATCATGGCGAGTACAAGTCATAGCGTACATGATTGAGCCAACTGCGGAAGCGTATGGTACTCGGCTCATTTCTGCTATCTCAGCTTTGGTACTCGGACTTTGAGTCTTACTCAACTTGGCATTTCCTTGTATCGGTAGTTCCCCCTTCTTTGAGTTCTCCATACTAAAACGTTTTAGTACCTTCTCCAAGTAAGTATTCTGACTAAGTCCAATTAGTCTCTTACTTCTTTCTCTTACTATCCTTATTCCCAAAATGTAAGAAGCCTCTCCGAGGTCCTTCATAGCGAAGCACTTCCCGAGCCAGGACTTAACCTCCTGCAGAGTCCGGATGTCGTTTCCTATGAGTAATATGTCATCGACATATAGAACGAGGAAGCTTACTATACTCCCACTGGCTTTGACATATACACAAGATTCATCTTCGCTTCGTACAAATCCAAACTCTTTGACTTTCTCATCGAAGCAAAGATTCCATCTACGAGACGCTTGCTTAAGTCCATAAATGGACTTTTCAAGCTTACACACTCTATTCGGATGCTTCGGATCCACAAACCCCTCTGGCTGAGCCATGTAAACATCCTCAGCCAACTTTCCGTTAAGGAAAGCGGTCTTGACATCCATTTTCCAAATCTCATAATCATGAAATGCGGCAATCGCTAGCATCACTCTAATAGATTTAATCTTCGCAACTGGTGAGAAGGTCTCATCATAGTCAACTCCGGGAGTTTGAGTAAAGCCCTTCGCGACCAATCGCGCCTTATATGTGTGTACGTTCCCATCCACGTCGGTCTTCTTCTTGAAGATCCACTTGCACCCTACGGTCTTACGTTCGGGCACGTAATCAACCAAATTCCAAACTTGGTTATCGTACATGGATTGGATCTCGCTATCCATCGCCTCTTTCCATTTCGCAGACTCCGGGCCTGCCATGGCTTCCTTATAGCTATTAGGTTCATCAAGATTTACTAGTGTACCATCACTAATATACGTGTTCCCTTCGGTAGTAATATGAAAACCATAAAACTGGGGTTGAACTCTAACTCTATCGGAACGTCTAAGAGGTAAGGATTCGTCAATTGGTTCAACCGGAGTTTCCTCCTCGGGTTGAACGCCAGCGGTAGAGGTTCCTTCATCTATCGACTCTTGAATCTCTTCAAGTTCGATTTGCCTCCCACTGTCTCCTTGGCTTATGAGTTCTCGCTCTCGGAAAACTCCTCTCCTCGCAACAAAGATAACATTATCTTTCGGTCTATAGAAGAGATATCCAAAGGAAGTTTGCGGGTAGCCGATGAAAATACATCGCTCACTTCAAGGTTGAAGCTTGTCGTGAGTATCTCGTCTTACAAAAGCCTCGCAACCCCAAACCTTGATATGTGCCAACGAGGGAGCTTTCCCCGTCCACATCTCGTGAGGTGTTTTGGCAACCTTCTTAGTAGGGACTCGGTTAAGGATATGGGCGGCAGTCTCTAAGGCATACCCTCAAAAGAAGATAGGTAGTGAAGCACGACTCATCATAGAGTGAACCATATCCAATAAGGTTCGATTACGCCTTTCTGCCACACCATTCAACTGCGGTGTCCTAGGAGGCGTTAATTGCGAAACTATTCCACACTCCTTGAGATAATCGTGGAATTCAAGACTTAGGTACTCTCCTCCTCGATCGGATCGAAGCATCTTGATTTTCCTGCCCAATTGATTCTCCACTTCATTCTTGAACTCTTTGAACTTTTCAAAGGTTTCTGACTTTTGCTTGATTAAATAGATATACCCATATCTACTATAATCATCGGTAAAGGTCACATAGAAGCGGTTCCCATCCTTCGTGGTTGATTTAAAAGGTCCACATACATCGGTATGTATTAGGTCTAATAGTCCCTCACCCCTTTCACAAGTACTCGTGAAGGGTGACTTAGTCATCTTTCCAAGCAAGCAAGACTCGCATGTGTCATCTTCCCTAAGGTCGAATGACTCCAACACTCCATCCTTTTGGATTTGGGCTATGCGTTTCTTGTTGACATGTCCAAGACGACAATGCCACAAGGATGCTTTATCCATACTAAGGGAAGAATCAATATTCAAAACATCATTTCCTAAGTTATCAACAATCATAACAGTTTCATATATTCCATTACATGGTATAGCTTCAAAGTAAAAGAAACCATTTAGATAAGCCAAAATAGAACCATTCTCATTATTAAAAGAAAATCTAAATCCTTGTCTATATAAACCATGAAATGAAATGATGTTTCTAGCCATTTCTGGCGAATAGCAACAATTGTTCAAATCTAAAACTAAACTATTCTTAAGCACTAAAGAATACACTCCAATCTTGGTCACAGGCGACGATCTTCTGTTCCCCATGATTAGATTGATCCTTCCTTGCTCCACATCCCTACTTCTTCTTAGTCCCTGCACATTAGAACAAATGTGATAACCACAACCGGTGTCAAGAACCCAAGAAATAGCATGATTAGAATCGTTAGATTCTATTGCATATATACCTGCGAAAGATGGCTTGATCTTTCCTTCCTTGATGGCTTGCAGGTAATCCGGGCATCTTCTCTTCCAATGTCCTATCTTGTGGCAGTGGTGGCACTCTGCCTCCTTCGGGTTAGAGCAGGGCTTAGAGGGATCAACTTTGGTCCCACTAGAAGAGGAACCATCTCGGGCTTTCACCTTTCGATAGTTATTTGAAGAAGCTTTCCTCTTATTTCCCTTCCCTTGACCAATAGCCAAGACAGGAGCAGCGGATGGATTGGGAGTTGGTGCAACAGACTTGTCTTTGAAATTGCTCTCAGCAACCCTCAAGAGACCTTGGAGTTTACTTAGAGTGACCTCCTCTTTGTTCATGTGGTAGGTCATCCTAAATTGATTATACATCGGAGGCAAAGAGTGAAGCACCATGTCGATCGCCAAGTCTTCGCCGAAGTCAACATTTAACTTGCGAAGACGGTCGACATACCTTTGCAACTTTTGCAAGTGCACGGTAAGAGATTCTCCATGACCCATCTTGGCGGAAATCATGTTAGTGAAGATCTCGTAACGCTCTTGTCTCGCGTTTTGGTGGTACCTCTCCAACAAGTCTTGATGCATCTCGTATGGATACATGTCCTCGTAGGACTTTTGGAATTCGGAGTTCATGGTGGCGATCATGATGCAATGTACTTTTGTCGCATCTCGCTCATGAGTTTCAAAGGCGGTGATTTCGGCGGGAGTAGCAACTTCGGGGTTGATTTTCTCGAGCTTCTCGTCGAGGACATACTCTTTATCCTCATAGCGAGCAATGGTGCGAATGTATCTTATCCATCGCCAAAGTTCGTTCCATCGAAGGTGACCTTTTGGCAAAGGCTCATCAACGTGAAAGAACTAGCAGCAGCTTTGTTTGCGTTTGACATCTATAGAAAGGACAAAGATAGATTAGAACAAGAATCCCTAATTATCCCCCAATAAGAAAAATTAGGGCTAGGATCCAACAATAACATTTACATACTAGAAAAGGGATGCCGTAATCCAACATGCAAATAAATTGAAGGTAAGTGAATGACGATTCACTAATTCTCCATCACAAAACTTAAACTTTTAGTCCTAAGTGTTTTTGAGAATTCCTAGGTTCGGATGAGATTCATTGAACTATTCAATGGCATGTTTAAATCTCGATATGCCCCTCTTGTTTGTGACTGGGATGCCGAGGATCACAAAGCGGGTGTGAATTACCATGCAAATTCACATGGTGCCTTCATTGTTACGATCACCTATTCGATGTGCCGGTAAACCACACACGCTCCATCGAACTATGATAAACAATGAATCACCCTTTGCCACCTTCGCTTAGAACCAATTAGTGTGCCGGTAAACCACACACGCTCCACTAACATCTTAGCAAGGTGCAAAGTGTAATTTCATGGGATTGCATCTATTCACTTTTCCTAAAGTAACTAAGATTGGGAAATTTTAAAAAGAAAGTTTAGTTACTTCGTATTTCTTATTATACTTTTAATGAGAGGATGAGGTTGCCCTATCCTACCCGTTCGGCTAACGACCCTCCACCAATCAAGCAAGCGGTGGGTGTGAGTGTACACCCATTAAGCGCCATTTTATAGGCCGCAACCTTATACCCACCTTATAGATCCGCTTCGTGAATGAGGCCTACTAGCGGTAAGACTAGCATTTAGTTATACATATATATATTATTCTAGTAATATCATATAAGTATAGGGTTGCATTTTAAACTTTTCAAAATCTAGGGTTTGAAATTTAAGTTGTCTAAATTAAAACTTTTAATCACAAATATAAATTTCAAAACTTAAGGGTAGGTTTTAAACATTTAAAAACATAGAGGATCAAATAACAAATAATTCCAATTAACAATTAATATTCTAATTATCTTTATTTGATTTATCTTGATTTCTTTGAAGATAATTACCAAAATAATTAATTATTATCATATAAGGAAATTAAATATTTTATTAGATGATAAATATCTTTAATTAGATCAAGATAACAGTCATATTTATCAAAAAATCGGATTTACATTGATCTAATATGATTAAGGTAAGTTTCCATAAGATAATTATGAAAAAATCCCGAATCTGGCCATTCCTGACGCTTGGACTCGCCGAGTGCACAAGGGGACTCGACGAGTCAGGCCTACTCGACGAGTCCACCTTGGAACTTGACGAGTCAGTGACTCAAAACCCAAAAAATCGAATTTTGCAGGTTTGTTTCAGTTATTCAAGCAACAATTTAAAGAAAACCAATCTAGGCTCTGATACCACTGTTGGGTTTTAGCCATAAGAACTTTCCTATGTGCGCATGCAAAACCCTATTGCTTGGATCTAGGCTTTCTAATAAACATGCTTTTGAATCCAAGACTTCTAATGGCTAATTAGGTTAAATAACAATGATGAAACAGATCTAGAATCATACCTTTGAATCCCTTGTTGATCTTGGTTGTCTTGGAGCTTCTAGAGTCACAATTGTCACTCCTCTAATGGCTTACAAACACCAATAGCAAACAAGATGATTTAGGAGAGAGGAGAGGGGATGGAATTCAACCAGAGGTTCCTTGCTTTAGGTTCTGAAAGGTTGTACACGAATTCCACATCCCAAGGGCCTATTTATATCTTTAGACTCCTTAAGGGTTTCACCCTAAACCCTAATTGGATAATCTTCTCTTAAGGCTATCCAAATCCATTCCATAGATAACCCTATGGACGATTTTGAGCTATCCTAAAGCTTTTAGAATCCGTCCAAGGAGTATCTTAATGGATTTATAGTCTAATGTCTAACTATCAAACAATTGACAGTTTATACCCTCTTATTTAATTAATCTCTTTAAGTCACCAATTAATACCAATTAATTTATGACTTATATTAATCAAATAGCTAAATATTATTCCTTATAATATTTACTCTCTCTTAACAAATCATCCTTCAAGTTGCTATGGTGAAGGAAACCCAAAAGGACCATGCACCACCGAATATAGTTATAGCCTTAGACACTATTCCAACAGTCTCCCACTTGGATAAGTCTAGTAACTGTACAAGTACAATACGGTTTGCAATCGTAGCTCTCAAAGACGCTGTCAACTCTGATCTAATCAATCTTGTCCTTCAGATAAGGGATCGTACAGTCCTCTGTTAGATATCATGCTGACAATCCTATGGAATGGTTAGTCTAGCATTTAGATTTCTCGATCTTCGATTTATTTGACATAGAACTTAATCGAACACATCAATTTAGTTCTGACCGGGCCCGGCACATAAGTCAAATCAAATCATCGAGCGGCCAAGATATCTCTTCTACCCTCTTAGGATAAAATTTACAGATAAACTTCGACTTATATGCATTTACTTATTCATTAACCAACTATACACAACAATGTGTTTTATAACATCAAGTTACTGATGCGTTTTCGCATTATCAATGCACAATCAATTAACAAATAATAAACCATATATCTAGGTTTTAAGACCATATGATATTATCGTCTCGCGATCACCTTTTATATCGTATTCAATAAGGTGATTCCAGCAAGCGCGGGTTTATTCCAATGCTCAAAACCAGTTCATAAGCACTCATGAACGTTGCAGCAACCCTTGCTATGTCTAACACCATTTAGACATTCTACACACCAATTCATGACAATCTTCATTCATATCTACTCCCAACATATGAACGATTGTGGACCATTTGAATAATTCGATTATTCCTAATAAACTCAATTATTCTGGAAGTCAAAACATGCAAAGTGAAACAATAGTTAAACAACTAACATGTGATAGTAACTTTACTCATAAATAAAACTTCTTTATTTAATCATCAAATGTCAATTACATTTATCTATTATACGTTTCTAATACTATCTAATCTATGCTAATATCATCCTTCAGCCCAATACTCCTAGCATGCTGCAAGTGCTTAACCCTACTCAGTCCCTTCGTAAGCGGATCTGCTGGGTTATCTTCTGATGATATCCTCTTCACTACGAGTTGTCCTTCTTCTACACGATGTCTAATGAAGTGATATTTTCTGTCGATATGTCGAGATCTACCATGATCCCTCGGTTCCTTGGTCAAGGCAACCGCACCTTCGTTATCACAGAAAATCTCCATGGGCTCCTTTATTGCCGACACAACTCCAAGATCACCGATGAAGTTCTTCAGCCATATTGCCTCCTTCGACGCTTCGCTCGCTGCGATGTACTCTGATTCGCACGTTGAATCAGCTACGGTTTCCTGCTTGGAACTTTTCCATGTCACTGCTCCTCCATTTAGGGTAAAGACCCAGCCCGACTGCGAACGATAGTTGTCCCTGTCGGTTTGAAAGCTGGCGTCACTATACCCTCGCACCTTCAAGTCATCGCTCCCTCCAAGGATTAAGAACCATTCTTTCGTCCTCCGAAGGTACTTAAGGATGTTCTTCACCGCAATCCAATGTGCTTTTCCAGGGTTCCCTTGATATCTACTAACCATGCTCAAAGCGAAGGCTACATCATGGCGAGTACAAGTCATAGCGTACATGATTGAGCCAACTGCGGAAGCGTATGGTACTCGGCTCATTTCTGCTATCTCAGCTTTGGTACTCGGACTTTGAGTCTTACTCAACTTGGCATTTCCTTGTATCGGTAGTTCCCCCTTCTTTGAGTTCTCCATACTAAAACGTTTTAGTACCTTCTCCAAGTAAGTATTCTGACTAAGTCCAATTAGTCTCTTACTTCTTTCTCTTACTATCCTTATTCCCAAAATGTAAGAAGCCTCTCCGAGGTCCTTCATAGCGAAGCACTTCCCGAGCCAGGACTTAACCTCCTGCAGAGTCCGGATGTCGTTTCCTATGAGTAATATGTCATCGACATATAGAACGAGGAAGCTTACTATACTCCCACTGGCTTTGACATATACACAAGATTCATCTTCGCTTCGTACAAATCCAAACTCTTTGACTTTCTCATCGAAGCAAAGATTCCATCTACGAGACGCTTGCTTAAGTCCATAAATGGACTTTTCAAGCTTACACACTCTATTCGGATGCTTCGGATCCACAAACCCCTCTGGCTGAGCCATGTAAACATCCTCAGCCAACTTTCCGTTAAGGAAAGCGGTCTTGACATCCATTTTCCAAATCTCATAATCATGAAATGCGGCAATCGCTAGCATCACTCTAATAGATTTAATCTTCGCAACTGGTGAGAAGGTCTCATCATAGTCAACTCCGGGAGTTTGAGTAAAGCCCTTCGCGACCAATCGCGCCTTATATGTGTGTACGTTCCCATCCACGTCGGTCTTCTTCTTGAAGATCCACTTGCACCCTACGGTCTTACGTTCGGGCACGTAATCAACCAAATTCCAAACTTGGTTATCGTACATGGATTGGATCTCGCTATCCATCGCCTCTTTCCATTTCGCAGACTCCGGGCCTGCCATGGCTTCCTTATAGCTATTAGGTTCATCAAGATTTACTAGTGTACCATCACTAATATACGTGTTCCCTTCGGTAGTAATATGAAAACCATAAAACTGGGGTTGAACTCTAACTCTATCGGAACGTCTAAGAGGTAAGGATTCGTCAATTGGTTCAACCGGAGTTTCCTCCTCGGGTTGAACGCCAGCGGTAGAGGTTCCTTCATCTATCGACTCTTGAATCTCTTCAAGTTCGATTTGCCTCCCACTGTCTCCTTGGCTTATGAGTTCTCGCTCTCGGAAAACTCCTCTCCTCGCAACAAAGATAACATTATCTTTCGGTCTATAGAAGAGATATCCAAAGGAAGTTTGCGGGTAGCCGATGAAAATACATCGCTCACTTCAAGGTTGAAGCTTGTCGTGAGTATCTCGTCTTACAAAAGCCTCGCAACCCCAAACCTTGATATGTGCCAACGAGGGAGCTTTCCCCGTCCACATCTCGTGAGGTGTTTTGGCAACCTTCTTAGTAGGGACTCGGTTAAGGATATGGGCGGCAGTCTCTAAGGCATACCCTCAAAAGAAGATAGGTAGTGAAGCACGACTCATCATAGAGTGAACCATATCCAATAAGGTTCGATTACGCCTTTCTGCCACACCATTCAACTGCGGTGTCCTAGGAGGCGTTAATTGCGAAACTATTCCACACTCCTTGAGATAATCGTGGAATTCAAGACTTAGGTACTCTCCTCCTCGATCGGATCGAAGCATCTTGATTTTCCTGCCCAATTGATTCTCCACTTCATTCTTGAACTCTTTGAACTTTTCAAAGGTTTCTGACTTTTGCTTGATTAAATAGATATACCCATATCTACTATAATCATCGGTAAAGGTCACATAGAAGCGGTTCCCATCCTTCGTGGTTGATTTAAAAGGTCCACATACATCGGTATGTATTAGGTCTAATAGTCCCTCACCCCTTTCACAAGTACTCGTGAAGGGTGACTTAGTCATCTTTCCAAGCAAGCAAGACTCGCATGTGTCATCTTCCCTAAGGTCGAATGACTCCAACACTCCATCCTTTTGGATTTGGGCTATGCGTTTCTTGTTGACATGTCCAAGACGACAATGCCACAAGGATGCTTTATCCATACTAAGGGAAGAATCAATATTCAAAACATCATTTCCTAAGTTATCAACAATCATAACAGTTTCATATATTCCATTACATGGTATAGCTTCAAAGTAAAAGAAACCATTTAGATAAGCCAAAATAGAACCATTCTCATTATTAAAAGAAAATCTAAATCCTTGTCTATATAAACCATGAAATGAAATGATGTTTCTAGCCATTTCTGGCGAATAGCAACAATTGTTCAAATCTAAAACTAAACTATTCTTAAGCACTAAAGAATACACTCCAATCTTGGTCACAGGCGACGATCTTCTGTTCCCCATGATTAGATTGATCCTTCCTTGCTCCACATCCCTACTTCTTCTTAGTCCCTGCACATTAGAACAAATGTGATAACCACAACCGGTGTCAAGAACCCAAGAAATAGCATGATTAGAATCGTTAGATTCTATTGCATATATACCTGCGAAAGATGGCTTGATCTTTCCTTCCTTGATGGCTTGCAGGTAATCCGGGCATCTTCTCTTCCAATGTCCTATCTTGTGGCAGTGGTGGCACTCTGCCTCCTTCGGGTTAGAGCAGGGCTTAGAGGGATCAACTTTGGTCCCACTAGAAGAGGAACCATCTCGGGCTTTCACCTTTCGATAGTTATTTGAAGAAGCTTTCCTCTTATTTCCCTTCCCTTGACCAATAGCCAAGACAGGAGCAGCGGATGGATTGGGAGTTGGTGCAACAGACTTGTCTTTGAAATTGCTCTCAGCAACCCTCAAGAGACCTTGGAGTTTACTTAGAGTGACCTCCTCTTTGTTCATGTGGTAGGTCATCCTAAATTGATTATACATCGGAGGCAAAGAGTGAAGCACCATGTCGATCGCCAAGTCTTCGCCGAAGTCAACATTTAACTTGCGAAGACGGTCGACATACCTTTGCAACTTTTGCAAGTGCACGGTAAGAGATTCTCCATGACCCATCTTGGCGGAAATCATGTTAGTGAAGATCTCGTAACGCTCTTGTCTCGCGTTTTGGTGGTACCTCTCCAACAAGTCTTGATGCATCTCGTATGGATACATGTCCTCGTAGGACTTTTGGAATTCGGAGTTCATGGTGGCGATCATGATGCAATGTACTTTTGTCGCATCTCGCTCATGAGTTTCAAAGGCGGTGATTTCGGCGGGAGTAGCAACTTCGGGGTTGATTTTCTCGAGCTTCTCGTCGAGGACATACTCTTTATCCTCATAGCGAGTAATGGTGCGAATGTATCTTATCCATTCGCCAAAGTTCGTTCCATCGAAGGTGACCTTTTGGCAAAGGCTCATCAACGTGAAAGAACTAGCAGCAGCTTTGTTTGCGTTTGACATCTATAGAAAGGACAAAGATAGATTAGAACAAGAATCCCTAATTATCCCCCAATAAGAAAAATTAGGGCTAGGATCCAACAATAACATTTACATACTAGAAAAGGGATGCCGTAATCCAACATGCAAATAAATTGAAGGTAAGTGAATGACGATTCACTAATTCTCCATCACAAAACTTAAACTTTTAGTCCTAAGTGTTTTTGAGAATTCCTAGGTTCGGATGAGATTCATTGAACTATTCAATGGCATGTTTAAATCTCGATATGCCCCTCTTGTTTGTGATTGGGATGCCGAGGATCACAAAGCGGGTGTGAATTACCATGCAAATTCACATGGTGCCTTCATTGTTACGATCACCTATTCGATGTGCCGGTAAACCACACACGCTCCATCGAACTATGATAAACAATGAATCACCCTTTGCCACCTTCGCTTAGAACCAATTAGTGTGCCGGTAAACCACACACGCTCCACTAACATCTTAGCAAGGTGCAAAGTGTAATTTCATGGGATTGCATCTATTCACTTTTCCTAAAGTAACTAAGATTGGGAAATTTTAAAAAGAAAGTTTAGTTACTTCGTATTTCTTATTATACTTTTAATGAGAGGATGAGGTTGCCCTATCCTACCCGTTCGGCTAACGACCCTCCACCAATCAAGCAAGCGGTGGGTGTGAGTGTACACCCATTAAGCGCCATTTTATAGGCCGCAACCTTATACCCACCTTATAGATCCGCTTCGTGAATGAGGCCTACTAGCGGTAAGACTAGCATTTAGTTATACATATATATATTATTCTAGTAATATCATATAAGTATAGGGTTGCATTTTAAACTTTTCAAAATCTAGGGTTTGAAATTTAAGTTGTCTAAATTAAAACTTTTAATCACAAATATAAATTTCAAAACTTAAGGGTAGGTTTTAAACATTTAAAAACATAGAGGATCAAATAACAAATAATTCCAATTAACAATTAATATTCTAATTATCTTTATTTGATTTATCTTGATTTCTTTGAAGATAATTACCAAAATAATTAATTATTATCATATAAGGAAATTAAATATTTTATTAGATGATAAATATCTTTAATTAGATCAAGATAACAGTCATATTTATCAAAAAATCGGATTTACATTGATCTAATATGATTAAGGTAAGTTTCCATAAGATAATTATGAAAAAATCCCGAATCTGGCCATTCCTGACGCTTGGACTCGCCGAGTGCACAAGGGGACTCGACGAGTCAGGCCTACTCGACGAGTCCACCTTGGAACTTGACGAGTCAGTGACTCAAAACCCAAAAAATCGAATTTTGCAGGTTTGTTTCAGTTATTCAAGCAACAATTTAAAGAAAACCAATCTAGGCTCTGATACCACTGTTGGGTTTTAGCCATAAGAACTTTCCTATGTGCGCATGCAAAACCCTATTGCTTGGATCTAGGCTTTCTAATAAACATGCTTTTGAATCCAAGACTTCTAATGGCTAATTAGGTTAAATAACAATGATGAAACAGATCTAGAATCATACCTTTGAATCCCTTGTTGATCTTGGTTGTCTTGGAGCTTCTAGAGTCACAATTGTCACTCCTCTAATGGCTTACAAACACCAATAGCAAGCAAGATGATTTAGGAGAGAGGAGAGGGGATGGAATTCGACCAGAGGTTCCTTGCTTTAGGTTCTGAAAGGTTGTACACGAATTCCACATCCCAAGGGCCTATTTATATCTTTAGACTCCTTAAGGGTTTCACCCTAAACCCTAATTGGATAATCTTCTCTTAAGGCTATCCAAATCCATTCCATAGATAACCCTATGGACGATTTTGAGCTATCCTAAAGCTTTTAGAATCCGTCCAAGGAGTATCTTAATGGATTTATAGTCTAATGTCTAACTATCAAACAATTGACAGTTTATACCCTCTTATTTAATTAATCTCTTTAAGTCACCAATTAATACCAATTAATTTATGACTTATATTAATCAAATAGCTAAATATTATTCCTTATAATATTTACTCTCTCTTAACAAATCATCCTTCAAGTTGCTATGGTGAAGGAAACCCAAAAGGACCATGCACCACCGAATATAGTTATAGCCTTAGACACTATTCCAACAGTCTCCCACTTGGATAAGTCTAGTAACTGTACAAGTACAATACGGTTTGCAATCGTAGCTCTCAAAGACGCTGTCAACTCTGATCTAATCAATCTTGTCCTTCAGATAAGGGATCGTACAGTCCTCTGTTAGATATCATGCTGACAATCCTATGGAATGGTTAGTCTAGCATTTAGATTTCTCGATCTTCGATTTATTTGACATAGAACTTAATCGAACACATCAATTCAGTTCTGACCGGGCCCGGCACATAAGTCAAATCAAATCATCGAGCGGCCAAGATATCTCTTCTACCCTCTTAGGATAAAATTTACAGATAAACTTCGACTTATATGCATTTACTTATTCATTAACCAACTATACACAACAATGTGTTTTATAACATCAAGTTACTGATGCGTTTTCGCATTATCAATGCACAATCAATTAACAAATAATAAACCATATATCTAGGTTTTAAGACCATATGATATTATCGTCTCGCGATCACCTTTTATATCGTATTCAATAAGGTGATTCCAGCAAGCGCGGGTTTATTCCAATGCTCAAAACCAGTTCATAAGCACTCATGAACGTTGCAGCAACCCTTGCTATGTCTAACACCATTTAGACATTCTACACACCAATTCATGACAATCTTCATTCATATCTACTCCCAACATATGAACGATTGTGGACCATTTGAATAATTCGATTATTCCTAATAAACTCAATTATTCTGGAAGTCAAAACATGCAAAGTGAAACAATAGTTAAACAACTAACATGTGATAGTAACTTTACTCATAAATAAAACTTCTTTATTTAATCATCAAATGTCAATTACATTTATCTATTATACGTTTCTAATACTATCTAATCTATGCTAATATCATCCTTCAGCCCAATACTCCTAGCATGCTGCAAGTGCTTAACCCTACTCAGTCCCTTCGTAAGCGGATCTGCTGGGTTATCTTCTGATGATATCCTCTTCACTACGAGTTGTCCTTCTTCTACACGATGTCTAATGAAGTGATATTTTCTGTCGATATGTCGAGATCTACCATGATCCCTCGGTTCCTTGGTCAAGGCAACCGCACCTTCGTTATCACAGAAAATCTCCATGGGCTCCTTTATGGCCGACACAACTCCAAGATCACCGATGAAGTTCTTCAGCCATATTGCCTCCTTCGACATTTCGCTCGCTGCGATGTACTCTGATTCGCACGTTGAATCAGCTACGGTTTCCTGCTTGGAACTTTTCCATGTCACTGCTCCTCCATTTAGGGTAAAGACCCAGCCCGACTGCGAACGATAGTTGTCCCTGTCGGTTTGAAAGCTGGCGTCACTATACCCTCGCACCTTCAAGTCATTTCTCCCTCCAAGGATTAAGAACCATTCTTTCGTCCTCCGAAGGTACTTAAGGATGTTCTTCACCGCAATCCAATGTGCTTTTCCAGGGTTCCCTTGATATCTACTAACCATGCTCAAAGCGAAGGCTACATCATGGCGAGTACAAGTCATAGCGTACATGATTGAGCCAACTGCGGAAGCGTATGGTACTCGGCTCATTTCTGCTATCTCAGCTTTGGTACTCGGACTTTGAGTCTTACTCAACTTGGCATTTCCTTGTATCGGTAGTTCCCCCTTCTTTGAGTTCTCCATACTAAAACGTTTTAGTACCTTCTCCAAGTAAGTATTCTGACTAAGTCCAATTAGTCTCTTACTTCTTTCTCTTACTATCCTTATTCCCAAAATGTAAGAAGCCTCTCCGAGGTCCTTCATAGCGAAGCACTTCCCGAGCCAGGACTTAACCTCCTGCAGAGTCCGGATGTCGTTTCCTATGAGTAATATGTCATCGACATATAGAACGAGGAAGCTTACTATACTCCCACTGGCTTTGACATATACACAAGATTCATCTTCGCTTCGTACAAATCCAAACTCTTTGACTTTCTCATCGAAGCAAAGATTCCATCTACGAGACGCTTGCTTAAGTCCATAAATGGACTTTTCAAGCTTACACACTCTATTCGGATGCTTCGGATCCACAAACCCCTCTGGCTGAGCCATGTAAACATCCTCAGCCAACTTTCCGTTAAGGAAAGCGGTCTTCACATCCATTTTCCAAATCTCATAATCATGAAATGCGGCAATCGCTAGCATCACTCTAATAGATTTAATCTTCGCAACTGGTGAGAAGGTCTCATCATAGTCAACTCCGGGAGTTTGAGTAAAGCCCTTCGCGACCAATCGCGCCTTATATGTGTGTACGTTCCCATCCACGTCGGTCTTCTTCTTGAAGATCCACTTGCACCCTACGGTCTTACGTTCGGGCACGTAATCAACCAAATTCCAAACTTGGTTATCGTACATGGATTGGATCTCGCTATCCATCGCCTCTTTCCATTTCGCAGACTCCGGGCCTGCCATGGCTTCCTTATAGCTATTAGGTTCATCAAGATTTACTAGTGTACCATCACTAATATACGTGTCCCCTTCGGTAGTAATATGAAAACCATAAAACTGGGGTTGAACTCTAACTCTATCGGAACGTCTAAGAGGTAAGGATTCGTCAATTGGTTCAACCGGAGTTTCCTCCTCGGGTTGAACGCCAGCGGTAGAGGTTCCTTCATCTATCGACTCTTGAATCTCTTCAAGTTCGATTTGCCTCCCACTGTCTCCTTGGCATATGAGTTCTCGCTCTCGGAAAACTCCTCTCCTCGCAACAAAGATAACATTATCTTTCGGTCTATAGAAGAGATATCCAAAGGAAGTTTGCGGGTAGCCGATGAAAATACATCGCTCACTTCAAGGTTGAAGCTTGTCGTGAGTATCTCGTCTTACAAAAGCCTCGCAACCCCAAACCTTGATATGTGCCAACGAGGGAGCTTTCCCCGTCCACATCTCGTGAGGTGTTTTGGCAACCTTCTTAGTAGGGACTCGGTTAAGGATATGGGCGGCAGTCTCTAAGGCATACCCTCAAAAGAAGATAGGTAGTGAAGCACGACTCATCATAGAGCGAACCATATCCAATAAGGTTCGATTACGCCTTTCTGCCACACCATTCAACTGTGGTGTCCTAGGAGGCGTTAATTGCGAAACTATTCCACACTCCTTGAGATAATCGTGGAATTCAAGACTTAGGTACTCTCCTCCTCGATCGGATCGAAGCATCTTGATTTTCCTGCCCAATTGATTCTCCACTTCATTCTTGAACTCTTTGAACTTTTCAAAGGTTTCTGACTTTTGCTTGATTAAATAGATATACCCATATCTACTATAATCATCGGTAAAGGTCACATAGAAGCGGTTCCCATCCTTCGTGGTTGATTTAAAAGGTCCACATACATCGGTATGTATTAGGTCTAATAGTCCCTCACCCCTTTCACAAGTACTCGTGAAGGGTGACTTAGTCATCTTTCCAAGCAAGCAAGACTCGCATGTGTCATCTTCCCTAAGGTCGAATGACTCCAACACTCCATCCTTTTGGATTTGGGCTATGCGTTTCTTGTTGACATGTCCAAGACGACAATGCCACAAGGATGCTTTATCCATACTAAGGGAAGAATCAATATTCAAAACATCATTTCCTAAGTTATCAACAATCATAACAGTTTCATATATTCCATTACATGGTATAGCTTCAAAGTAAAAGAAACCATTTAGATAAGCCAAAATAGAACCATTCTCATTATTAAAAGAAAATCTAAATCCTTGTCTATATAAACCATGAAATGAAATGATGTTTCTAGCCATTTCTGGCGAATAGCAACAATTGTTCAAATCTAAAACTAAACTATTCTTAAGCACTAAAGAATACACTCCAATCTTGGTCACAGGCGACGATCTTCTGTTCCCCATGATTAGATTGATCCTTCCTTGCTCCACATCCCTACTTCTTCTTAGTCCCTGCACATTAGAACAAATGTGATAACCACAACCGGTGTCAAGAACCCAAGAAATAGCATGATTAGAATCGTTAGATTCTATTGCATATATACCTGCGAAAGATGGCTTGATCTTTCCTTCCTTGTTGGCTTGCAGGTAATCCGGGCATCTTCTCTTCCAATGTCCTATCTTGTGGCAGTGGTGGCACTCTGCCTCCTTCGGGTTAGAGCAGGGCTTAGAGGGATCAACTTTGGTCCCACTAGAAGAGGAACCATCTCGGGCTTTCACCTTTCGATAGTTATTTGAAGAAGCTTTCCTCTTATTTCCCTTCCCTTGACCAATAGCCAAGACAGGAGCAGCGGATGGATTGGGAGTTGGTGCAACAGACTTGTCTTTGAAATTGCTCTCAGCAACCCTCAAGAGACCTTGGAGTTTACTTAGAGTGACCTCCTCTTTGTTCATGTGGTAGGTCATCCTAAATTGATTATACATCGGAGGCAAAGAGTGAAGCACCATGTCGATCGCCAAGTCTTCGCCGAAGTCAACATTTAACTTGCGAAGACGGTCGACATACCTTTGCAACTTTTGCAAGTGCACGGTAAGAGATTCTCCATGACCCATCTTGGCGGAAATCATGTTAGTGAAGATCTCGTAACGCTCTTGTCTCGCGTTTTGGTGGTACCTCTCCAACAAGTCTTGATGCATCTCGTATGGATACATGTCCTCGTAGGACTTTTGGAATTCGGAGTTCATGGTGGCGATCATGATGCAATGTACTTTTGTCGCATCTCGCTCATGAGTTTCAAAGGCGGTGATTTCGGCGGGAGTAGCAACTTCGGGGTTGATTTTCTCGAGCTTCTCGTCGAGGACATACTCTTTATCCTCATAGCGAGCAATGGTGCGAATGTATCTTATCCATTCGCCAAAGTTCGTTCCATCGAAGGTGACCTTTTGGCAAAGGCTCATCAACGTGAAAGAACTAGCAGCAGCTTTGTTTGCGTTTGACATCTATAGAAAGGACAAAGATAGATTAGAACAAGAATCCCTAATTATCCCCCAATAAGAAAAATTAGGGCTAGGATCCAACAATAACATTTACATACTAGAAAAGGGATGCCGTAATCCAACATGCAAATAAATTGAAGGTAAGTGAATGACGATTCACTAATTCTCCATCACAAAACTTAAACTTTTAGTCCTAAGTGTTTTTGAGAATTCCTAGGTTCGGATGAGATTCATTGAACTATTCAATGGCATGTTTAAATCTCGATATGCCCCTCTTGTTTGTGACTGGGATGCCGAGGATCACAAAGCGGGTGTGAATTACCATGCAAATTCACATGGTGCCTTCATTGTTACGATCACCTATTCGATGTGCCGGTAAACCACACACGCTCCATCGAACTATGATAAACAATGAATCACCCTTTGCCACCTTCGCTTAGAACCAATTAGTGTGCCGGTAAACCACACACGCTCCACTAACATCTTAGCAAGGTGCAAAGTGTAATTTCATGGGATTGCATCTATTCACTTTTCCTAAAGTAACTAAGATTGGGAAATTTTAAAAAGAAAGTTTAGTTACTTCGTATTTCTTATTATACTTTTAATGAGAGGATGAGGTTGCCCTATCCTACCCGTTCGGCTAACGACCCTCCACCAATCAAGCAAGCGGTGGGTGTGAGTGTACACCCATTAAGCGCCATTTTATAGGCCGCAACCTTATACCCACCTTATAGATCCGCTTCGTGAATGAGGCCTACTAGCGGTAAGACTAGCATTTAGTTATACATATATATATTATTCTAGTAATATCATATAAGTATAGGGTTGCATTTTAAACTTTTCAAAATCTAGGGTTTGAAATTTAAGTTGTCTAAATTAAAACTTTTAATCACAAATATAAATTTCAAAACTTAAGGGTAGGTTTTAAACATTTAAAAACATAGAGGATCAAATAACAAATAATTCCAATTAACAATTAATATTCTAATTATCTTTATTTGATTTATCTTGATTTCTTTGAAGATAATTACCAAAATAATTAATTATTATCATATAAGGAAATTAAATATTTTATTAGATGATAAATATCTTTAATTAGATCAAGATAACAGTCATATTTATCAAAAAATCGGATTTACATTGATCTAATATGATTAAGGTAAGTTTCCATAAGATAATTATGAAAAAATCCCGAATCTGGCCATTCCTGACGCTTGGACTCGCCGAGTGCACAAGGGGACTCGACGAGTCAGGCCTACTCGACGAGTCCACCTTGGAACTTGACGAGTCAGTGACTCAAAACCCAAAAAATCGAATTTTGCAGGTTTGTTTCAGTTATTCAAGCAACAATTTAAAGAAAACCAATCTAGGCTCTGATACCACTGTTGGGTTTTAGCCATAAGAACTTTCCTATGTGCGCATGCAAAACCCTATTGCTTGGATCTAGGCTTTCTAATAAACATGCTTTTGAATCCAAGACTTCTAATGGCTAATTAGGTTAAATAACAATGATGAAACAGATCTAGAATCATACCTTTGAATCCCTTGTTGATCTTGGTTGTCTTGGAGCTTCTAGAGTCACAATTGTCACTCCTCTAATGGCTTACAAACACCAATAGCAAGCAAGATGATTTAGGAGAGAGGAGAGGGGATGGAATTCGACCAGAGGTTCCTTGCTTTAGGTTCTGAAAGGTTGTACACGAATTCCACATCCCAAGGGCCTATTTATATCTTTAGACTCCTTAAGGGTTTCACCCTAAACCCTAATTGGATAATCTTCTCTTAAGGCTATCCAAATCCATTCCATAGATAACCCTATGGACGATTTTGAGCTATCCTAAAGCTTTTAGAATCCGTCCAAGGAGTATCTTAATGGATTTATAGTCTAATGTCTAACTATCAAACAATTGACAGTTTATACCCTCTTATTTAATTAATCTCTTTAAGTCACCAATTAATACCAATTAATTTATGACTTATATTAATCAAATAGCTAAATATTATTCCTTATAATATTTACTCTCTCTTAACAAATCATCCTTCAAGTTGCTATGGTGAAGGCAACCCAAAAGGACCATGCACCACCGAATATAGTTATAGCCTTAGACACTATTCCAACACTAATAACATATAAAGACATATGTATATATATAATTAGTGATTATAACACTAATTAGAAAAGTAAAAACGTCCTAATGCGTGGAAAACACTTTGGTCAAGTGCTAGGAGGCCATTGGGTTGCAACTAGGGATTGCAAGGCATCGTGTTTGAGTTTATGGTCCAAGGACCATACTTGTTGGAGTTTACATCCCAGGGGAGTTTACTCCTTGCCGTAATATCTCAAATGGGTCTCCAAATGAGGCCTAAAGCTATCATGTCTTAAGTGGTTAGGTGCTCCAAGGCTTAAACAAGAGGCTAGGTGGGTTTAGGGTCCAAGAATGACCTTATATTGATTTTACGGCTTGGGGACCACTTCCCCATGAGTTTACGACCGTAAAGTTATGGTATGAAGTATCTTTTCGTGTTTTGAAGTCCCTAGTTCAATGGTGCAAGGTTCTATACTAAGTTCCAAGGCTTGGTAAGGCGTTAGGGTGCATTTTACCCTACTTAAAGGGGTTTACGGCTCAAGAACATGTCTTGGCCGTAAGCTCCTTGGATCACATGATTCTTTGTGATTCTAAGCCCTAAACATGTGAAACCTAGTGTACAATGAGTTAGAACAAGAGTACTTACGATATAGGAGCTTGAATGGTCGTTTTTGGCCAAAAACACTAGTTTGTGTTCTTGGTGAAACTTTAAGATCTACAAAATGGAATGATTTCACAGATGAAATCATGTAAGATCACTAGTTCATTTAAGATATCAACTAGTTAGGACAAGAAACTTACGAGTTTTGAAGATCGGGGTCGAAGATCAGGAGGATACTTGAGAGGATTTCAGCCAAGGGAAAGAAGGAAATGAACTAATGGCTTAACATTCATCATATAGGAGGAGTTTACGGCCCTTATGGAGTTTACGACCGTAAACTCCATTTAGGTGGCGGTGAACTCCTTGACAAGTTGTTTAAGGGTTGTTCTTTGAGTAATAACTTCAGCAGATAAACCCCGACACTTATCCCTTAAGTGTACAAGGCTTAGAACGCTCAAATAAAATCTTAATTGTGCTAAAAGATGACAGAATTGAGTTTGACTTTCAATGAAGTGCTTGACTGTACAGGATAGAAAATTTCAGGTTGTCACAGATCATTGATTTCATCCATGAAATCATTCCATTTTGATAGATCTTCAAGTGAGTGTTCTTGAACTTGAAACACCCAATCAAGCTTCTACATTGTAAGTACTCTTGTCTTAGCTTGCTATATACTTGAATCAACTAGTTTACACCTAGAAATCATCAAGAAATCATAAGTGAAAGGTGTTTACGGCCAAGGCATCTCCCAAGGCCGTAAACCCTAGTTTTTGGGTGCAAAGTTGGTACATCACCTTCCTAAGCCCTGGAACTAAGTTTAGAACACTTCCTAGTGAACCATAGGACCTTAAACACAAAATAGTATTAGTTAGCATGAGTTTACGACTGTAAACTCATTGGGCCATAAGCCCATGGGCCATAAACTCATGTGGTTTTACCATATGGTCCATAAACTCC
Source organism: Lactuca saligna (assembly GCF_052625555.1). Taxonomy (NCBI): domain Eukaryota; kingdom Viridiplantae; phylum Streptophyta; class Magnoliopsida; order Asterales; family Asteraceae; genus Lactuca; species Lactuca saligna. Next base: position 87,656,364 of record NC_136424.1, on the reverse strand, counting down.
AATGTGAGGCCGTACTACCCTTACATGTAACCCTAAGTGGTTTAACACTTCAATGCAAGTGTTTCCTAGTCCCTAAGGTTTTTCCATTACAATATTGGTTGTTCTAAACACTAATTGTAATCATATACGTGTCATTATATGTTAAATAGGATCTGTGTGTGCTAAAGTCTTTACTTGACACTTAGCATCCTTTACCGATCTTTCATTCGCGTCACTCACTACATGTGAGTTCATACCCATTAATCTATCTTTTAAATGATTTTAAATGCTTTTATGGGGGGAATACAAGTAGAAAACATGTAGTTATATAATCAATCACATGTAATTTATAACTGTGTTTCCAATAAAGGACCTAATATCCTTCAAACTGTGTTATCAAACAACTGTTTTCAAATCGTTTTACAAACCGACATCAAGTAATCAATATTTCTTCAAACTATTTTATCTTTTAGTTGTATCATTAAACTTCTTGAAACTTATATAAACTGTCAAAAGCATGCCTAGATATGTATAGTTATATAAATGAGGTTTAAATGACTTAGAACTGCTAACTCGCTTTACTTCCTTTTCCTTGTTTGGATGTGGACTTATGGTATCGGTTAGTTGTCCGAGTGTCATCTAAACCTTAGTTATATATTATTTATACATATGTAGACATAAAAGTTCTATTCAATCAGTTCAGTACCTTTGGGTAGCAAAGGTATACGTTCATTCATTCAAATACTATAAATTACTAGTAAACTATAATAGGTATAGTTTAGGAGAATACTATCATATACAATTCCTATAACAGATAATACTAGACAGAGAACACTATAACAGAGAATACTATAGCAGAGAATACTAGATAAAGAACACTATAACAGAGAATACTATAACAGAGAATACTAGACAGAGAATACTATACATAGCATACTGTACAGAGAATACTATACATAGAATACTATTCCTATAACAAGTATACTATAACAAGATTCTAGATAACATAATGTGAGATACTACTTCGTGACACAACGACCATTTCATTGTGCCACGTTTTGTAACTAGAATCTCCTGGAGGGAGAGCGTGAGTTTGCGTATAGATCTATACAGGATTGACTATCCTACACCTTTGTTGTTCGCTATAGTGGGATTTGCAAGTCCACGGGTGCCAAATGTCATTTCTTCCAACTTCTTTCATTGTCGTGTTATAGCCGGTTTAGCATGGTAACAATCATATAACATTTTGCCTTAATTAAACCATTTGTGTTAAGGTAGTTATGACTACAACGATTAATACGTAAAATACTGCAGTACACACATACATTTTCCCATTATATTCCAATTGTGATCTTCACACATAAAGGGTAATATAAAAATATATTTTGGTAATGATAGTCGCAATTGGGAAAACATTCACTTTTACAGAGAAACAAACATTCAAAATAGTCGGGTCTTGGTAAAAGACTACTTTTTATACTAGTAGAAAATATAGAATTTTATAGGAGTTTTGAAACATATACAAACATTTACATTGAACATTTACAAACATTTTCATCGAACTTATACAAACATTGACACTAAATACTTATGAACTCACCAGCTTAAATGTTGATCTACGCTTTCAAAATAACTTGTATTCTCAGGTCACCAGTAGACAGGTACGATGACTAGGTTTTGAGAAGACGAAGCACACTCAAGACTCGTCTTTTATTTTGATTCATGTTTTGGTGTCTCATTACAATGAAAGAACACATTTATATGAAATTATACTATTAACGCAATGGATGATGTCGTTGCTTGTTTACTACTTTACATTGTTATGATACTGTACATGACGTCCTCCGCCCCCGAACGTTTCCGCCGTTCCGGTTTTGGGGTGTGACAATACACAATGGAAAAAGGAGTTGTGTCTGTGGAAGTATGGTGCCCAGTATTATAAGCGTATTCAGACCATACTATATATGAACTCCATTTAGTTGGTTGTTCATGGACAAAACAACGCAAGTAGGCCTCGAGACACCGATTGAGAACTTCTGTTTGACTATCCGTTTGAGGATGGTAACAGGTACTCAATTGCAATTTGATTTGACTCAAACGAAAGAGTTCTTTCCAAAAAGTGCTCAAGAAAATAACATCACACTCCAAGGTAATGGAATGTGGGAAACCGTGTAAACGAACACTTTCCTTACAAAAAAGGGCAGCAACACTTTTTTCTGTAAAGGGGTGAGACAAACTCAGAAAATGGGCGTATTTGCTTAAGCGATCAACTACCACTAAAATAGTATCAAAGTTGTTGGATGGGGGCAACCCCACAACAAAATCCATTGAAATGTCCTCCCAAATTTGAATAGGAATTGGTAAGGGTTGGAGGAGACCAGTCGGGGAAAGTGTTTGGTATTTTTGTTGCTGGCATACGAGGCAATTTTGCACGAATACCCTGACTTCCTGTTTGATTTTTGGCTAAAAGAACTGGAGGGATAATCATTTAAGGGTTTTTAAAAAACCGCCATGTCCTCCAACTGGTGAATTATGACACTCTTGAATTAAACTAAGTTTAAGATCAGGTATATCTGGAATAACCATCCTTCCTTTGAAAAACAAGAGTTGTTCATGTGAAGAAAAATCAGGAACTAAGGAAGGATTTGTATGGAGCTGTTGGAGAATGTCGATTGTATAAGGATCTTGTTTAATTCCTTCTTTAACATCAGCGATTTCAACACAATAGGGTACATAAAGGATGAATAGTTCACCTGAATGGGTTCGTCTAGAGAGTGCATCCGCTCCCTTGTTCTCTTTTCCAGCTCTATGAGTTATAGAAAAATCATAGGGCATTAATTTGAGTAAAATCCGCTGTTGTTCAGTGGCATTGATGCATTGTTCCAACAAAAATTTTAAAGTGTAATGATCGGTGCGAATAAGAAAGTGACGACCCAATAAATAGTGATTCCATTTCTGAACAGCAAGAACAAGAGCTAACATATCTCGATCATATGCTAACTTAAATCGGTTGGAGGGAGAAAATCCTTTGCTAAAGTAAGCAATGGGATGCTACTCTTGAGAAAGAATAGCAATAATTCCAGCTGAAGTAGCATCACATTCAACTACAAATGTCTTGGAAAAATGGTAACTGGAGAACAGGGGCTGAAAGTAGATCTTGTTTCAATGTGGTAAACACATCTAATGCCTCGTTAGACCACATAAAACCATCCTTATTTGTAAGATTAGTCAAAGGTAGTGAAATCAAACCATAACTTCGTACAAAACGTCGGTTATAACCAGTGAGACCGAGAAAACCACGAACTTCTTTAACATTAGAAGGGATGGGCCACGATTGTACAACCATAATTTTTTTCCTGTTCCACTTGTAAATCATCCTCGGTTATGATATGCCCCAAAAAAGAAACTTTAGATTGTCCAAAACAACACTTTGAAAGCTTAACATAGAACTGATGATCATGTAGTAATTTCAAAGTTTGCTCAAGGTGCAAAAGATGTTATTCCATGTTGGGCTATCTGCTATATCATAAAAGAAAACTAGTATAAAACGACGTAAATAAGGATGGAACAAGTCATTCATGATCGCCTGAAACGTGGAAGGGGCGTTAGTTAGACCAAAGGGCATCACCTTAAACACATAATGCCCGGAAGGAGTACGAAAAGCTGTTTTTGGAATGTCCGGTCCATGAACTCTGTTCTGATGGTAACCGGAGCGAAGGTCCAGCTTGAAAAAAACTGTAGCTCCATATAATTCGTCCAACAATTCATCAATATTTGGAATTGGGTATTTGTCGACGATCGTTATTTTATTGAGGGCTCGATAATCTACACACATCCTCCAAGTGCTGACTTTTTTCTTGACAAGTAGAATCGGACTTGAAAAGGGACTGTTGCTAGGTTGAATAAATCCCGCTGTTGACAATGCTTCCACTTGTTTTTTTTTTTTTTGAATTTCAGCATTTTGGGAATGAGGGTATCGATAATGACAAATATTGGGGGGGAGGGTGTAGAATTCGGTAGTAAGGGAATATAATGGTTCTGTGAATGGTTCGGAGGAAGACTTTTGGGTTCTTCAAAGACCTGATCATATCGGCTGGTCACCGATGGAAGCACCTTGGGAATTTCTGGTGGATTAACCGGTTCAACAACCAAGTATTAAAAACTAGAAGACTTTTGTGAACCTGTAGTAATTCCCTGCAACTTATAAGTTTTACCATCTACCTTAAAAATCATAAACATCTGTTTCCAATTTACTTGGACTGTATTTAATATCTCCAACCATTGAATACTCAAAACCAAATCTGCTCCACCAATCGAAAAAGGATAGAAGTCCTGGACAACTTTAATATCATTGATTTATATTGGAAGGTTTTTACATATTTGACCACATCTGATGAAATCACCATTTCCAATCTGAACACCAAACGGTGCCACTGATTGAGTATTAAGTCGCAATTCCTTAACTAGTACATCTAAGATGAAATTATGTGTTGATCCCTCGTCAATTAAAATAATTACTTCTGTAGATTGGAGCATACCTTGAACCTTTATAGTTCTGGGATGGGGTTTTCCAAGAATGGCATGTAAACTAACCTCTACCACATCATTCATATCTTCAACCATCTCTCCAGTTTCATTAGGAGACTAGTCTTCAATCTTTTCTTCCACTTCCAGCACCTTGAGAGTTCCTATTTTACATCGATGACCTGGTCCATAATTTCACCGCACCGAAAACATTCCCCTTTAAGAAATCGAGATTGCCTATCTACATCAGAAATTCGCAAGGGTGGTTTGGTATTATTTTTGGAAAAGTTTTTTTTGTTGGAGTCATATCTTTGTACTCATTTTGAGATGCTTTTGATGGTGCTGTCCAAGTAGATCCTCTCCCAAATCGGGTATGGCTGAGTTTAGATTCAAATTCTAAAACGATACTTACCGCTTTGTATACTGTTTGTGGTTTCTGTATTCGTACATCCTCCTTCAATTCTTCTTTGAGGCCGTTAAGGAACACTCCTAAAAGACAAATTTTCAATTAATTGGACACCCGTGAAGATCGTTTGGCAAATTCTTGTCCGTATTATTGTACCGTTCCTGTTTGTTTAACATTACACAAGAATTCATCCGGATTCTGGAACTCAGTGGGTCCAAAATTTCTTTGCAAGGCTCGAACAAAACCCTCCCAAAAATCTGCTGATTGATCAGTAGATATCCAAGAATAAAAATCCAATGCATCACCCTCCAAATGTATCGATGTGACATCCACTTTTTCTTCATATGGAATGTCATAATAGCATAAATATTTCTCTGCTTTAAGAATCCAACCCCGTGGATTTCCTTCACTAAAGGTAGGAAAAACTTTTTTTTTTATGGGGTCGGTGCCTTTGATTATGCCAAGATGAATCTCCCTCATCATGTCTACCATTAACCTATGTTTCTTTATTGTGCAATTGAGATTTGAGGGCTGCTACCTCCCTCAGCAACAAATCTATAGATTCCAACTTCTTGGCGATTGCGGCTAGTTGCACTGCTACAGGTTCTGGTGGTTGGTTTCCCTCTTCTGAATTGCTCCGGGTATGCACCATGTCTTCAAGAAGTTTCCCAGCAATGGAACCAAATGATAGGAACTGATTAAATTAAATAGTTGAATGCTTACTACTTAGATTAATAGGGCCAAATTCGAGATGGTAAATCTCCTTGTTTACAAGAACACAAATAACTTATTATCTGACTCACAACTGAAAAACATCAACTACAGGTTTATTACAGAAAAGATACTTGCTCCTAACTTATTGGATCAGAACTGTTACTTCTGTTTTAACTGTAACGTGGTTGACCTAAAGGATCCAACTTATTTCCAAAAAGGGCCTTAAACTGCTCTTGCTCTTGTCTCTTAACAAGAGACTTCTTTCTTACATACATCTGTAGGTTCTTATCACACACACATCATTTTTGTCACTTGTTATTCTTTCATGCATTATGTCACATGCTATATAGTGGTAAATTTATATTAAATTATATTCATCTCATTTTGTGGGGGTTTTTTTTTTCCATTTATTGAATTCCAAATAATATTTAAATGTAATAAATGTACTAATAAATGCATATCTAATTCATTAATAAAAATTTCTTTATAATTACTAATTTTCTAAATTGAACACAATTATTTTAATTGTTTATTTATTTAAATTATTTGTTTAAATTTAATATATATATATATATATATATATATATATATATATATATATATATATATATATATATATGCAATTCAATTTTAATAGTTATATATTTTTCTCTTTTCTTATAAATTCAAACTCTCTAAATTTTTAGATCTTCATATATATATATATATATATATATATATATATATATATATATATATATATATATATATATATATATATATATATAATAATAATAATAATAATATCACAGAGGATTATTCTTAACGCTTTTACATATTTTGTGTTTCATTTAGGATTCGGAGGAATGGACGGTAGAAGGCAGACTCCCGGATGCTGAAAAAGGTTTTGAACCATACACTCATTCTTCATCTCATATAAAGATCTAGGTTGTTTTTCACTAAAGTTAATTCCCTGATGTGTGTCATACTACTAGAGAGATAAATATAATAAACTTCTAAATCGTATCAATATTGTTGTTTAGGAAGTATATAATTTCCGATTAGCAGAAAAAAGCTTCATTTCCATTGGTTTCTTTATTGTAGCATCCTACTTTCATATATTCCTATAATAGCATTGTACATTGATAAATCTCTCCAACTATAGCAATATCAAGAAAATACAAAGCAATTCTTACTGTTACAATAGGTTAAAATTCCAAATGTACAATGTCTTAGTAAGAAAAAACATGAAAGTGCATTACTGGGTTGAGTTTTTAAAGTCCAATCTCTTAATAAGAAAATACAATGGTAATAGAAAGAAGTGAAAGTATGATATCATAATACACAAATAAATGAAAGTATATGGTCATATCTTGTATCTCAGCCTTACGTAAAGTGTTATTCTTCATCACTTAGGCTATGTTTGGCAGACTAGCTAAAACCCTAGCTGCTAGCTGACAAAAATGATGTTTGTAAAAAAAACTCCCGAAAAGATACTCTAAGTAGCTTTTCAAAAAGCTAGCTCATCAACCACATTTTGACATGCCAAACATGACAATTAAAAAAAATCAAAAAATAAGCTAGCTTATCAACTATTTGTGGCGCGCCGAATTCAGCCTTAACTGTATACTAATGTTTAACATTAGTTTTATTCTTAAACTTATGGCAGGCGCATCTGATCTGAGGGCCAAGTTTAATCGCATGGGCTTATGCAGCGACAGGGACATTGTAGTTCTTTGGGGAGGCCATATTCTTGTAATTTTTCATCTTACGTGTTTGGACTTTGGAGATGGTCTACATACAAGAAATAGCAATCCTAATTTTTTTATAATGACATTGTACTAGTAAATTTTTTCAAACCATTTTCGTATTAGGGCATTGTACTTAGAAAAATAATTCATATTATTTGTTAAGTTATAATGCCCTAAAAAACAATTACATCTTTTATGCATTTATATGAAACATTTTTGCGTTAAATCATTTGGTTTGTTTTTTGCCGTCATCAGGATAGAGCCCAAGAAGATAGATCAGACTTTGATGGACCTTGGATTGGAAAGCCCCTTAAATTTGATAACTCATACTTTAAGTAAGGCTTGTTGGTTGTTTTAAGGGACATTACAAATTATAATTTTGTATAGGCTCATCAAAAGATATGGCAAATTACTTTCATTTATTTATGCACTTATAGCATCTATTTTTTTTTTTCTTTCTAGTACAACATTGTACTACTATGCATCAGGACAAAGTCTACTGAATTATAGTATTGTACTTTATTTATTTTTCTTATTTGGACATTATAATTAGAAAAATCTTTTTAATTATAGTAGTGAAAATTGCTTTTTATTTAGTTTACTTTCCTATAATTGGGAAGATTTTTCAAAATACAATGTTGTAATAAAAAGAAATGAAAGTAGGATTTTATGATAAATCGAAATACATTCACATATTTTCTTAATACTCGATAGCACCACGTTTTTGGAAAGCATGCATGTATATGTCATAAATATTTATACTTTTATCAATATCTTTGTTTAATATAACAAAAGACTTTTGAAACTAGGGAGCTGCTGAAAGTGCATAAGGATGAGTTCATGAAGCTGGATCCATGGGCGTTGCGAGGGTTCCAAGGAAAAAGGTTGGCGAACTTGTTGAACGAAGAGCCGGAGGGGTTGTTACTGCTTCCTTCAGATCGATTATTGATGACTAATGCTTGGTTTCGCTTGTATGTTATTACATATGCCAAGGTATAGAATTCTAATTGCAAGAATTGGCAACACACTTTCATTTATTTGGTTTATTATGGCATCATACTTTCATTTCTTTATATTACAACATTGTGCTTTCAACATTTTCTTACTAAGCCATTGTAAGGTATATTGAAAAACAGGCTACTTTACCCTTGCTACCATGTATGGACAATGTACTTTGTTTTATGTCTTAATAATATAGCAATGTACATTATATATACCTATAATAGCAAAATACTTGCATTTTGCTACCACATGGGCATCATAGTAATGTAGTTTATTTTCTACGTATTATATATTTGGTTTTATTTCGTATTTTATCATCTCAATACAAATTTAAAAATTGATGTTTATGTTGAATCATTGCTTGTAGAATCCAAATTCATTCCTGGAGCAGTATGCAATATCACATAAGAAACTCTCCGAGTTAGGATTCATAAAAAGGCCACCTTTTCCTCTTTACTACGTCTACATGAATAAGAAGAATAATAAGAGTAACATGTTGCCACAAACCATTGCGGGTTTGGCCCTTGCTGCTTCGGTCATGATAATCTGGTATCGCATAAGGCGTAGGTAAGAAAATCAATTAGCATTTGAAAAAAGTCGAAAGATTAATTTGGTGTTTGCTTTTGAAGATGTAAAATGTTTTCGGTATTTTTCCATGTGTGTGGAATAAAATGTGGACCAAAAATAATTTTCCATGTCTTTTCTCTTCATAAAAAAATGTTTGTTTTTTTAAATCTTCATAAAAAAAACAAGTGGTGGTGTTGGTGGTGGCAGCAATGGTGGTGGTGGTGGTGGTGGCACCGAGTGCAATGGTGATGGTGGCAGCGGCAGCAACATTGATGGTGGTAGCGGCGTTGGCGGAGGTGGTAGCAGCAGTGATGGCAAGATTGGTGTGTGAAAAAAATATCACATAAGTTTGGAACTTAGAAAACGTCTTTCAAAAACAAAAACTAATTTTTTTTTTCTTGTGGGAATAGATGTGAATTATTTTTTAAATAGTCTTCTCCTCGAATGTTTTTCCACCGTAGAAATTAGAGGTTAAAAAGTTTATTTTTCCAAAAAAAAAAAAAAACATCATCTATGACATTTTTGATAGGCCGGTTATACAAAGAGTTATGTTTTTTGTCCACAAAAAATTGATGGAAAAAGGTGACCCATTGACTAGCTCCCCCATCCGATCTTTCGTCTAAAAGACGTTAATGGCCCCTTTATCCGCATCATCCAAAATGTCCCATTGTAACAAACCTACCCTTAAGCTCATTTCAGGTTTGTGATTTATACTTTTTTAAACTAACATCTTATTATGTAGCACTTTAAGTTGGTACTTTCGTTTATCATGGTTAAAATTGTGTTGATTCTAAATATAATAATAAATCAAAAGTTATTTCCAAACGTGTACATTCTCTATGAGGACTTCCCATTAAAACATAAATCATATGTTCTTTGGTTTTCTTTTGTATATCCTTCCTTTCGGTAAGTCATATTCCCGACCTGCAACTTTTGATGTATTAATACAATGTTCAATGGCAGCTATATATATATATATATATATATATATATATATATATATATATATATATATATATATATATATATATATATATATATATATATATATATATATATATATATATATATATATATATATATATACACCATTGCTGGAAATAACCATGTAAAGACAATGGTCTTAAACATGTTAATGAGTTAAAATGTAAACATGTAAAGACATTTTGTTAATCTGTGAATATGTGCAGGATGTATAATCTGATTTGTAATTTTAACTTCTGTATTTTTGGCAACAGGTAACTCAGGAGTCATGAAGTCACAAGTCACAACAGTTAAAATTAGGCAAAATGCAAACATATATTTCTCTTTTTTGGCTACATTTTCTTTTGGTGTTTTTAGCTAGCAACTTTGTGGTCTGTTCCTGTGTGGATATTAAATCCAGATGCAACAGTGCACTTTTTGGCTGCATTTTCTTTGTGATTTTAATTCGAACAATGTACTATTGCTTTACATTTACTTTGGCTTATGAACTCGGTCTGCCTCCGCACTCAACTAAATCCCCATAAAGGTTTTGAAACACTTTGTCTGACGCATTAGCTTCATGATAAGTAACAACGTGTTTTGATTGGGATTGGATATCCTCCAACACTTTAACTTTCTTGTCTCTGTGACCAATATCAAGATTAGCGAAGAGATTTTCAATCTTCAGATCAGTGATGATATTTGATGCATTGTCAAGTCGATTTTTTGAAAAGAATGAAATCTCAGCCTGGAAAATTCTTGTTTGTGTAGCTACGGTTGTATTTAACCTTCTTTGTTGAAGATGATCTTGGATCCATTTTAGAAGATGTAATAACAAGAACTTTAAATAAAAGTAACAATGGTTTAGGGATAAATTTTGATTGAGATATTTTATCTATTTATAGATAAAATATATGAAACGACTTTATATGCATATAAATTACAAAATACAAAAAATTATAATAAAATATTATATATATATATATATATATATATATATATATATATATATATATAGAGAGAGAGAGAGAGAGAGAGAGAGAAATGATCAAATGAGAACATCTAAAAAGTTGAAAACGCGAAAACAAATCTAGTACATTAAAATTTCTAAATCTAAGGCTATCATTAATCATTAATTTTAAAATAAAATTAAATGCTTTTAATTTGTTTTTGAATTAAAAAAAAAAGTAGAAAAGGGTATTCAAGTAATTTTAGGATGTCATCCATTTCGAATATATCGGGTAGGTGATACAATTCAAGAAACTGTTCCTATGTTTTAGTAATCACAGTCTTTGGGAGGATTCGATCGTATCTACATCTGCAATGCAAAATAATCTAAAAAATAAACATTTATACGATAGTTGATTGTTATTGTTCTTCCGTAAACACTTTGTGTGCATTCTGGAGTATGTGAAAGGTTGAAGGTGAAGGAATGTCGTTGATTATGAACCTCAGTGGAAAAAGTAAGCTTTCTAATCTATTATGAATAGGGTATAACTGGAAAAGGAGTATAATCGTCGATTTCATTTTACTGATTCTTTACATTTTAATTGATTCTGAAAACCCTAGAAGTAGGGATTTTGATTTTTTTGTTATATCGTCTTGTATGAAGTGCAGTGATGCAAAATCGTAAATGAATGTTGTTTAAAATATTAAATTTCGAAAAAAACGATCTTGTCTCTGAATGTGTAATCGAAATTGATAATCGTAGTTGTTTTTCAATTTTTCAATCGTCTAATATCAAATTTACTTATGAATATTCGTTTATGATTATATTTGAAAGTTGGTCTTGTCGATGAATGTGTATTCGTAGTTGAGTTTTTTCAATTTTAGCACGATTGTGAAAACCCTAAAATTAGGGTTCTTTAAATTTTCTTTTAGACTCTGTTGTTGAAGTTCAAATGAAGTAGTTGATGATTACCAGAACATGAATAATTAATTTTACTAATCAAGATTGAATGGTGTCTAAGTGCAAAAGAATGACATTGGTAGCATATGTTATGTGTTTTATATGCACTAATGATATTTTATTTCAAAAATGATTTTTGTTATTGACTTATTAAAGGAACTATATGGATTCAATATTGATTAAATGTAAAGTATTATTGTTTATAGTAGAGAACTCCGTTTGTAATATTATTCCTTGTTTAGGTTGTATTTAGTTTTGATTGTTAAAGGCATTTTAGCCTGTGATTATGTACTTGATTAAGTAAATATGTGTTTATGATCCTATGAATGATGTAGTAACTAATGAATAATGGTGTATGTGACCAAATGGTTTACACTGTTTCTTAAGTAGTGATAATCATTATTGGTTACGTTTAACAAATGTAGATATACTTTGGTATTCAGTTGTGATTGTTATATTCATTGGTGATTAAGCTACGAAAGTAAGTGATTTTTAATGGTGTTTAAGTATACTAGCATTACATTGATAGTATCTGTTATGCCTTTTGTATTCGTTTATGATTTTTTTTATTCAATAATATGTATTTAATATTGATTGATGGGAAAGTATGGTTTTATATAGTAGTATTCATTGAGTAGGTTGTTTTTAGTTTTGATTTTATTAGACATTACTTTGTCATTGAGTATTTGTTTGATTGAATATGTGTTTATTAGTGACCATGTATAATTGATTTAGTAATTAATGATTCATTGGTGATTAATCAATGAATGTGTTATTTCAATGTTATTTTTAGGTAGAAAGAAAAGCGAGAGGATATTACTAAAGACAACATTCAGGAAATTCACTAATGAAGAATCCAATCCAGTGCTTATTGATACGGAAGATGAAGACCATCGAGGAAACGAAACAGGACAACCTCGGATTAAAAGACAAATACAAAAGAAATATTCAACACCTAAGAAGAAAATTAAAAAACAAACAAGTAGTAATGATGATTACATGAGATTGAAAATGTTAATCACCAATTCGAATGTATATTGATTGTGTTACTTATTATCTTGAAAGGTTTGGATGAACACGTAAACCGCACACCAGATAATTTGATACAAAGGGTAAATGAAATGCGAACAAAAAAACGGTTTGACATTTGTAAAAGAAATGGTCTTGAAGTTGCAGTTTTGAACTCAGATTCAAGTAATTAATTAGTTAAAAATTAAATTTATTTGAAGTTTATTTTGGTATTTAGTTATAATCGTTTATATTGTTTTATATGTATTAACAGAAGAAACTATGAAAACCAAAGTGAAGGTGAAAAAGTTTGTTGCAGAAAAGGCAATCGATTAAACATCTAAAAAAATAAACAAACATGTATTAATGATGTTTTCATGTAATAGAAGTTGTATATCAAAATGTATTCAGTAATGATTATATTAGGGCAAATGTCATTTTTGCCCATCAAACTTTTCGTGTTTGTTTTAAAAGGTCCCCAAACTATTTTTTTGCACATTAAAGAAATATACTCTCATTTGACCATTTAATTACATCCCTTTACCGATTTTAAAAGGTTTATCCCCTATTTTTGTGACACGGACACCACCGTGGAATATAACTATTGAAATCTTGGTCCCCAAGAATTGCCAAGTCATTGCTAATGGTCCCCTTATAAAACCGTCTTCCCCACCACTTTGTTACCCTAATCCGTAACATTCACATCATCAACTTCGCTTTTTTTTCCCACCTATAAATCAAGAAGATGGCCTCAGAACAAAGCTTCTCATATGGTGGTTTGAGAGCTTCGGATTTAGACTTACCAACTGATGACAAAATTCATGCCATGGAAACCCAAGTGTTGATTGAGGAAATGCGAGATGAAATGCAACAACAGCTTGGCGACCTTAGGGAGTAGATATGTAACTTGAAAAGGAAAGTGACCATGACGGGTGTTGTTGGAGTTGCAGTGATGTCGTTGATTTGGGTTCGTGTTTGCGTCGAATGCAGTAGATGGGGATTTTGCTGGGTGTAGTTTAGTTCGTAGCTAGCCCGATGGAGATTAGTCTCTTTTGGGTTATCAGGGTTGTCGAAGGTTGTATCTTTTTGTCTAATTCCGTCATCTGCTAGTATATATGTATGTATTAGGTTATGTGTTGTTGGTTGTTTTGAACAATGGTGCCTATTGAGGATATAATGGTGTTTAGAACCAAATTTTTGGGGGTTTTTGTTAATACAATAACCTCTGTTGTAATGGATGAATGAAATGAAATGTAGTTCCTACTATAACCTTTGTTTTGCTTTGCATATGATGTTATCGTTTGTAATGAAATGTACCAAATGTGAAGGTCGATGTTGCAGGACTTCAATTTCCCCTTGTAGTATGGTTTGTAATGAAATGTACCAAATGGAAGTACATTGTTATAATTCAAGTCCATTATTATGTGGAATTGCATTGGAAGTACAATTATAAAATACATTCATGTTATGTTTTAAACTAAAGTAACTAACATTCATGTTACAAACATAAAACAAACTAAACAAGACACGTTCACATACTAAACAAGACCATAACAACAAGACACCTTTAATTTAAGACCTTGCACCGTAACTAACATACTCCAAAAACATCTTTAATCCAAGTCCATTGGTTTGCTTGATGTATCACCTTCACCATTTTTGTCTGCAACCTTTTTTGCCAACTTTTTCTTTATTATCCTCTTTGACTTTTTTCTTAATTTCAATGTACCTAATTTTTTACCATTCTTATTAGTCACACCACTTGTTGACCCACATTCACCTTCTCCCATTTTTAAACCAATTCCACTTTTAGTATCACCTTCACCCTTTCCCTTCCCATTTTTCCCTTGACCCTTCCTTTTCTTTAGTGCACTAGATTCACCTTCACCTTCAGCCTTCCTCTTTTTCACCTGACTTTTTTTAGGCTTTGACACTACATCACATGTTGACTTATTGTGGCCTGATTTCTTACAAACACCACAAAACATCTTTTTTCCTGCCTTGGATACTCTGTGTGATCCAGTAACCTCAATACTGTCCCTCTTTCTCTTAATAGTGGGTCTCCATGGCATCTTCCTTTTCAATGGTGGCAAAGGTGGTATGTATTCTATTGGGTGCCACATTGCACTCCCATTCATGCTTCCAATTGTGTACTTGTAGGTGTTCATATATATGCAAGCACGATATAAAGGATCAACAAATGCCTCTACATCTCTATTTACAATAATAATGGCTGCCACGGAGTGTACACAACCATACCCATTCATTTGCCAAATCCTACATGTACATGTTTCCTTTTCCAGATCAACTCCATAAGACTCTCCTAAGTTTCTTGTTTCAAATGTATTTAGGCCACTAGGAAGCACTTGCCAGTACCTACAAATAATCAAAGTTAACAGGGGTAATTAAATACCTTGACTGGATATTGAATTCAATTATGGTGTTCATATAATAAAATACCTTTGTTGGGTCTTCAATTCATTTAGGGCAAGCCTTATGTTTGGACATACATCAAAATGTCCCTATCCACTTCATTTCTGCCTCAAACTACACATCCTTTGCATCCCATATAGTCTAATATCCTCCAAAATTGTAATAATTGGCTTCTTCCTGGCCTCCAATATAACATTGTTAAAGCTTTCAGACAACCCATTCTCAACTGCATCACACCCCCTTCCTATTAGGAAAAATGCTCTTGGCCATGAGTTTGGATTCCTTCCCATCAGATACACATAAGCATTAGGGCTAATCATTTGAATCTCTTTCATTGCAGAACTGAAAAGAGGTTCAGTTAAGGCCTTACAAGCCTTCCAAAATAGTTTCTAATATTGAGCCCTAGGGAATTTCACAGCTTCAATTATCCCCTGCATTTATACATCATACTATTCAAAATTATATCACATTTGAAAGAAAGTAGGTATGACATTATAAATTAGAAACATACCTTATGTTGATCTGACATCAATGTCCTACCAAAACCACCTTCATGATGCAGATCTTCTTGCAAGTTTTATAAGAACCATTTCCAATTGTCTTTATTTTCAACACAAACTACAACCCAAGCTATTGGGTATGTATGATTGGTACCATTCCTACCAACAGCACATAATAACTTACCAGTACATATTCCTTTTAGAAAACACCCATCTAAGTTTATTATCCCTCTACAGCCACTTCTCCAACCCTCCTTTAGTGCATGAAAACACACACACACACACATATATATATGTATATATATATATATATATATATCCTGCTAAAGTAAGTTTTCCCATCTGACATAGAGTTCACAGATAACTTGACTGTTGACCCTGAATTAGACCTTTTTATCTCTTCACCATAGGACCACAACTTTGCATAATTTTCCACGATGGTACCTTCAACAAGAGACATTGCATGTTGCTTAGCTCTCCTACATTGTCCCATACTAACCTCTACGCCAAATTTAGTCTTTACTTCCTCTTTTAACATCCTAACATTGAATTTCTGATTCTCAAGCACTTTTCGGGTGAAATGACTACCAATCCATCTGTAATTAAAAATTGACCTTAATATAAAATTTCTTGCACAATTGTGGTAAATGATAAGGGACTTCATTTAGAAAGAGTGCTCCTCACTCATCCATGATGCCCAAAGCCTAAATGTGCATTGACCATTACTACACTTAACCAATAACCTTTTAATGTCGTTTTTTTCAAAGTACTATTGATATCCATTTGATACAGCATAATTACAAATCAAAAATTTTAATTGTTTAGGGTTGGTGAACCTCATACCTAGAATTGGCAACTGCTTCTTCCAAGGTATATCTTCATTAAACATCGGTTTTCCTTTCACATCTAGGATATTATCATCTTCATCATCTTTTGTATCACCTTCTGTGACCTCCTCATTCCATTACCCTGACTTACTCCTTCATATGTTACTCCTTCCATGTTGGTTTCTTGTGGACTCTGAATTTCAGTTAGGTCAATACCTTCTTCCCCTTTGATTGACATGTTTGTCTTAACAAAACAATTATCCTCAATTTCATTTTCATTTGCCTTCGTTACATGCACAGTAGTACCAAAATGGTCCATGTAAACAGAAACTTGTACTCCACATTCATAATCAATGTCTATAAATTCTTGATATTGACGTTCGTTTGAAATCAAGGTTAAACCTTCTGGGATTTGTAAATCGGGTTGACAATAATAAACTTTCTTACACTTCTCTTGTGTGAATCATTTAAGAAAACCCACAAACTCATTATATGACATACCAGCAAAATCGACGTTCTTGAACACATGATGAACACCATCAGAATAGCAAAAAGGTTTGTTGATGAACACACCTTGGAAATGAACTTTGATTGAGAGGAATATAGCCATCGATCTTCCGTTACTATTGTGGGATGATGAGAGTTTTCTTCAATGAGGAGGGGTTTCTTCAATGAGGGAAAGGGATTGTATAGCACAAACGGTTTACTTTATACAAAATTAATATAACTATAACACACATGGCCATTTCATTAAATGATGTGTCACCAACATTTTCCCTCGTGGCATGTATATTACCTTTCAACCCGGTAGAAGGTAACATAAGGGTATTTTATAACAGATAAATGAAAGTATATTTCTTTAATGTGCAAAAAAAATAGTTTGGGGACCTTTTAAAACAAACACGAAAAGTTTGATGGGCAAAAATGACATTTGCCCATTATATTATCTACATCTTGACAGCTTTGAATGAAAGTGTTGACACGACAACAGAAAATGAAATACATAGGGAAAATGAACTGACAACAAAAAAAAAGGTTTGATAGTTGTAAAATAACGGGCGATGAAGTTGTTGTTTTAAACTCATATTCAAGTAATGAATTAGTTTAAATTAAATTTGTTAGAAGTTTATTTCATTATTTAGTTATAATCATTTATTTTGTTATATATGTCTTAATAGGAGAACATAATCTGCGAAGTAAGCTAAATGTAAAGAAGTTTGATGACAATGAAGACTTAGATTTTGAAGATGCTCAACTTGTGGTTATTAGGAAAAAAGAATGCATGATAATTCATTCAAACATGAAGATAAAGAAGATGTGAAAAATTTATGTAAAAATGAAGTTGTACAAAAAAGGAGAAAGAATAAAGAAGGAAATGTAGGGAAAGCAAGGAAAGTGCCTAAATTTGTAGCAAATGATGCAGAAGAAGCAAGGCGAATACAGGTACGCACATCACTAAATGTGTTGTACAGTTGTATGCATAACCTTAGAGAGGAACAGAAATCATATATTTCTTCTATTGGTCTGGGGCATTTGTTGAATATGAAATTGGATGGGTGTGCATCAATTATGGGGCATTATACAGTAAGGAATTTTGATTCAGATAGGATGGTGCTCAATCTTCATCATGGTGATATACTAATAAATTGGGAGCTTATTCACGAATTGTTGGGTCTGCCTCTAGGGAATGTTGCAATAAAGTAGATGGCTTATAGACAAGTTACAGACAAAGCGATAACTGTTTGGAAGAAACAATTCGATGATGAAGATAATATTAGACCAATGGCAGTTCAACAAGCTATTATGCAAACAACATGTTTACTTTTTAAAGTAAACATCTTTGTTATGCTGTGTAATACACTAGGTCAGTCAATGAGCATGGGAACATGTGACCTTTCCATGTTATCAAAAGTTACAAAAGACCTGGATCTAAGTGACATCGATTGGTGTGGATATGTTTTTGATTGCCTTAAGGACACAAATAGTGCATGGAATCCAAACAACAAAAAAGGATTCTATATTGAGCCAATTATATTTCTTTTGGTAAGATTCCGTATAAAATTCAGATAGCTATATTTACTTACATGTAGAAATTCATTAAAGTGTATTTACTTACTAAAATATTTATTTGTGTCTATTGTAGCTACTATATGTAGAAAGTGTACGATGCGATTAAGTAAAGATTGTACGAGGCAGACCAGCAATATATTTTTGGAATGTTGATAAACTGTGTGAGCGAGAAAGAGTCGAGTGTAGGACAATAGGATTGGGTATGGGTGAATTGCAAGAACCATTTCAAGTCATCAATGAATCAGCTGGTTCTGGTAATGTAGTTCAAGAAAACGTTTAGGTACTATCTTATTATATTCAATAATGCATATCAGATTTATACTTTATTATTTTGTTTAATCGAGATTAATTATATTCATACATATTGACAGGCAACTGATGCAAGAAGTGTGAAAATAAGTCATGGATGGTTTAAGGTATTAATATGATATAATCATTAATAAATAATATGTTGAATTTTTAAACTAATAAATACATGTATTGAATTATTAAATTCAAAAAGTGATTATTTTTGGTAAACTAATGTAATCATAATTGATTTATATATAGTATTAAGATCAATACACAAACTATTAATTTATTAATTTTCGTAGGGAAATCAAGGAGGGGAAATTTTCAGTGGAAGTGGGGAAACACTTGATACTTTAATACTTATTCATATGTGAATTATGAAGTACTATAGTATTAATTAATACTCCATGACTTATTGATGTTTTTTATTTGCTATGTACTGTAATCACATCGTGTTGACTTTAATAGGCAACTCTTTCAACAATAAAGGAGATGCACGACATGCTCATGCATCAAAACAAAGTGTTGGAAGATAAAATAAATGATACTGTCAAGAAATACCCTGAGAATCAACTGGTCAAAGAATGGAAAACCAAATTAAATGATCTATGTAATGAAGTTTCAGCATCAGATGAACCAATGCAATCTCAATTCTGGTATGATAATGAGGCTGAAATTGAACGTACACTAATTCTAGAAACATATAACAAAAACTTTGACAACTCACCGATAGCAAACTGTAGTATTTAGATGTCAAAGGATTATGTTGTAACGCCCGTAGATCCGGGCTAGTCAATTTAGAGACAATGAGCATAAAAAAATGAGTTTTTGATGGAAGAAGTCTAAATTTTTTTATTTTGTTGAGTTTTTGTTCAATACACTTTAAAAACTCTTCAAATAATGGATTTATCCATTTCTATTTGTTTTTTCCTTTTCTTTTTTATTTTTATTTTTATTTTTCTATTATTTTATTATTTAATTACAAAGGGTCTCTCTCTCTCTCTCTCTCTCTCTCTCTTAAAATCTTCAATCCTTTTTTCTCTTTTGTCTCAAAGAACTTCACTCCCTTTTCTTTGAAATGGGTATAAGCAAAAAATAAACTGAGTTCATCGGTTTCATCACCGGAGAAGCATCCTCAGTTTCATCTCTCTCTCTCTCTCTATTTCTCTCTCTCTCTCTCTCTAATCCTTTTTTCCCTTTTGTCTCAAAGAACTTCACTATTTTCCCCTTTTCCTTGAAATGGGTATAAGCAAAAAATGAACTGTTCATCAGTTTCATCACCGGAGAAGCATCCGACAAGTACCAACGAGAGAAGAGGAAGACAATCAAAGGTGACCACTTGCAGTGGGAGATGTCGACGTTAGGGGTAAGTAGAACAACATCGATTGACCAATGTTTTTCATGAATCGATTCATATGAGAATCGATTGGTTCTTGAAATCGATTGGTTTAAATATGGGAGGGAAGTGCTTACGAGGCATTGCCGATTCCGAAATTTAAAATGTTGTAGATAGTGACAATTTGAGAATCGAGATTGTTAGGATTGCTTCGAGTAATGCTAAAGTTCTTTTAGCACCAGAATCTTCCTTTGCTAACCTTCTATCACCCCCAATAAAAACCCTAGACACACACAGGTAGAGTGCCAATTTCTACAAATTTGGTCTCAAATTTTGGCCCTATCATCCCCGATTTCATTCCAGTTACCTATAATTTGGTCAAGTGGTGGAGGTTGTCAAAAGACCTAAGAGCCGACACAAATGAAGAAGATGACGGTTGCTGCGATTTATTGATGATTTGGGTGAGGGTTAGCATCGCAAGAAGTTTTAGTGGCAATAGGTGGAGTGGCGGTACGATTTACCTGAAGAACCTTCTTCATCTTACCTGTAATTCATCATTCTTCATCTTACCGACAAGATGGTGGCTTCAGATCAGATAGGGTAGGTGATTTAGACGGTGAAGGAGGGAGAATTGAGGTATCATTAATGGTGGGTTGTGTGGTGGGTGACAAAGTAGTGATGGTGATGGAATCTGGCAAAGTGGCGGTGGCTCTCAGGTCATTATTCTCCGGCGACGCAAGAGAAACATAGAGAAAACGATTAAAGCATTTATCGAAAATCTTAAACCTCTTGATACTAGGTTAATGCCTCCAACTCTACATATGTAGAAATTAAAATATGGAGGCGTAAATTGATGTATCATAATGTATTTTAGGCTAGAAACTACGCCCTTCTTATTCGAGAGAGAGAGAGAGAGAGAGAGGGGGGGGGGAGAGAAAGAGAGATATTTTTATTTTTCTTTTAATTATATATTTTTTATTAATGAATCTCAGTTATCATCGTACAACAAATGAGAAGACAAACGAGTAACAACTTGTGCTGCAAAGCCTTTTTGTATTATAAACCCCCCTTGGTTTGAAGCATTAAGAACTTAATGGATTTTGTGCGTCAGCTGTTTGTATGTTGGGCGTACAATGTAGTACGTTGCACGTACAACCCTTTTGTTCGGTACGCTAAGCGTACAGAAGAGGTACGCTGGGCGTACTCTCCTAGGAAGACTTGGGCCTTGTAGGAATATTTATCTTTAGTGGGCCCAATGGGCTTGGTACTTGGGCCATTGGAGAATTATTATTGGATTATTGGATTGGTAAGTGTGTTGGATTGAAAAGAATGATTGGGCCTCATGGCAAGACCCATGTAGAGGTTTAGGCTGAATTTGGAAAATTGGGCCATTGATGGATTTATGGACATTATAGTGTTGGGTTTTTGTTTTGTGTTTGGGCCTTAGTTTTGGATTATATTGGGCCAGGGGTAGAATGGTCATTTTACCCCATGCATGGATTAAGGATTATGGCATGGGACCCAATTGCTAATTGGGTATATTGATTTGGTATTGATAGCTTAGGAAGTCGACCAGGGAGCAACTAGTGAATTCTTTTAGGAAGCTTCTGCATTCGAGGTGAGTCTTCTCACCATACCAATGGGTCTAAGGCACCAAGGTCGTCCCATTTTATGATAATCGGTATACTTGTTGTGTAGAGGTGTGTGGCATGATTATGTGTTGATTTGTGGTAAAAATAGCCTTTATGGCTAACGGTAGAGATAGTCTCTATGGCTTTGGTAGAGATAACTTTTATAGCTAATGGTAGAGATAGCCTTTATGGCTAAGGGTAGAGATAACTTTTATAGCTAACGGTAGATATAGCCTTTATGGCTAATGTTAGAGATAGCTTTATAGCTAAGGTGATATATGATATGTGGCAGAGGTAGCTTGTATAGCTGATATGATGCATGTTATGTGGTTTGTGTGTGGGGTATGCTATGGGGAACACACTAAGCTTCGTGCTTACAATTTTTTTTTATTGTTTCAGGTATCACCGATTTGGAAAAGAAAGGCTCGGGTCGATCGCAGTGCACACACCTATGATTTCCGTAGTAAATGATTTTGGGATGAACTCTGATAAATGTTTTAATTAACAATGTTTTGGAATGTTTGAAATAAATGGTTTCAATGTTTTGGCTATAATAAAAAAGGAATTTTTACTCTTGACTTTGGGTCGTTACAACAACCAAGATGCACCCTACAACTGATCAAATAAATCATTGATCTGTAGAAGGGGATAATACTTCTTCACCGTTAACTTGTCCAACTCTCGGTAATCAATGCACATCCTGTGCGAACCATCCTTCTTTTTGACAAATAAAATCGGTGCTCCCCACGAAGAACTGATCGGCCTGATGAATTGCTTGCCTAACAGTTCCTGCAACCGAGATGACAACTCCTACATCTCACACGGTGCCAAACGGTAAGGCGCCTTGGCAGTCAAGGCCGTACCTGACACAAGGTCGATCCTGAACTTGACCTGCCTCTCGAGAGGCACACCGGGCAACTCCTTCGGGAATACATCCGCAAACTCCCTAATAACCAGAACATCAGCAACCGAAACCTGATCCCTAATCCGCGTATCCACCACATAAGCCAAATAGCCCGCGTACCCATGCTAAATATACTACCGATCCCTGGCTGCAGAACAAAATTCGAAACCTATCCTAGTGCCCTCTCCATAGATAACCAGTTCTCCCCTACTTAGGGTTCGAACTACTGCCTTCCGATCGTGAACCGAAGCCATGAATCCTTCGCCCCTGAACTCCTCCCTATATATATATATATATATATATATATATATATATATATATATATATATATATATAAGTGTTGACTGGTTTTCCTCATTCTTTCACTTCTGGCCGCAAACTCCAACAATTCTCTCTCAAGTATCATCAGCCAAGAACATTTTAAAAACATCCTTCAATCTTCTTATATTAGGCTGAAACCCGTTAATTTCACTAGTTTTCACGAAGAACACGAAGAACACGCGAAAAACACGAAGAACACCCGACGAAAAACCTTTGAATCTTATTAAAAACTTGCTTAGGATCTCCAGGTGCTCTTCATTCATCAAGAACATTGGGCCTAGAACACCCAACTGGCTGTGAACTCAAGAACACCAAGTGTTCTTGGGCCGTGAACACCCGTCCTGGCCGTGAACACTTCCCAACTTAATATCTTAGCTTCTAAGTCTCAAATTCGTAAGTTATACTTACAAATTATTCCAATTCCCAATCATTCCTAAGATTATATTCACTAATTTGTTGCATATATACTATACAAATTGCTATATAGGACTTATTTTGCTACGGGATTTCACTTGTGGAAATAAACATCCAATATTTATTCAACAATCATGCTACTCAAAAAAGGTGAGTTCATACCCCCGTATTTTCATAGTTTTTATAGATTTTAGGGAGGGGGGGGGGGGGGGGGGGGGAGTGGGAGGGAATACAGGTCTAACACAAGGATTTTGTGTTACAAACAAATGGTTTCAAAATATCTTACAAAATGGATTTCAATTATCTTCAAATCAAATGGTTTCAAATTTATTGTTAAAATGACATCAAGTCACCAAAAGTATTTCAAAATTGTTAAACTCTTTAAAATATTTTATAAACTTATATTTCCCCAAAAATCATATACATACATACATACATACATATATATATATATATATATATATATATATATATATATATAATATATATATATATATATACATACATACATATATATATATATATATATATATATATATATATATACGATTTAAACGGCTTAGGATTGATAACTCGTTTTATTTCATTTTCCTTGTTTTATATGTGGACTTAGGGTATTGGTTATTTGTACGAATGTCTTTTAAATTTTAGTTATATATATTTGTGTATGTATATGTATGTATATATATATATATATATATATATATATATATATATATATATATATATATATATAAGTTATTTCATTCAATATTCAATACCCTTTGTAACATGTGGAGCAAGGAGTTGCATTCATGAACAATTAGTATGAATACAGACGTACATATAAATTATAATATGTATAATTTATGATTCAAGAACACTAACTCACGAGTCAAGTATACAAGAGCATACTATTTTACAAAGAATAAGGATTTGATTCAAAACTAGACAAGTGTGAACAACTTCCAATATATTTCAAGTATACTAAACAAGGAACATACTATTAATCATTTATTTAAGAAGGATTGGGTTTTCATTACTATTATACACGTAACGTCTATATACTTTTTATGAGTAAATGTTCAGATTGTTTGTATAGTTAAACAACATAGTTAAACTTCTAAGATTATAACCAAAATCTCCATCATGGCGATCGAAACAAATGTGTATAGATCTATATGAGATTGACAATCCCGCACTCAGACTGTAAGCTACACCTGGGCAGACATGCCTATGAGTGACAATTGTTATCAACAATTCTGACGCCTCCAAAGTGTCGATTTAGGCCATCTAGTCAAAGTATGGTTATAATAACTCATCAAAATGATATTAACAATACGATTAGTTTATAATTCACTAAACATGAGTACAATTTTAAAGTACCAGTTTTACAAACATACAATTTACAGTAGTACAATACATTTTACATTAATATCTGGTGGATCCAGGAACACTCACATTTACAGGTTTTACAAAGAAATACAAACACTGAACACTAGTTTGCAAATGGAGAAGAGTACAATAAAGAAAACATTCATTTTATAGTTTTATCATGAAATAAAACTATGTTATATAAGTACAACAATACGTACACATAACGGTTTTATGGAATAAAACTACTTTTTATTTACATAAGAAAATATAGGATTTTCTGGAACATTTTACATTATTAAAGAACAGAAAACAAGCTTTCACACATAAATATTTATACTCTCACTCACCTTTCGTTGATACTCTCTTTCAAATTACTTGGACACTGCAACCAAACCTGGACAGTTATGTAATCATATCTAGGATAAATATAGCCTGATCAACTATATTTATTCGAGATACGATGAACATGTGTTTGGGAGTGATGGTAGTGTTGCGACATGTCTAAAACTTACCAACTATACATATACAGAAGAACTCTAGAATAGAACATAAAGTTAAAATAATATAGGAGTATTTTAGGCACTATATACTAAGAACAACTACATGATAACCAAGGACTCTTGCTGATAGTTCTATAAGTACTAAGTGCATGCATCATGGTTATATATGATTAAGGTTGCATAGACTTAAAATGAGTGGTCTAAGCTTTATTTCCTTTTCCTTGTTTGGATGTGGATATAGAGTAGGTTTATTTATTCGAAGGTCTATTCGACCCGAGTTGCATATAATTAGTATACACTATGTGCTTATAAGAGGACTTAGTAGGAGTTATACCGAACATAATTCATTATCTGTTAACCATAAGTTTCTCTCGTAGAAACTTGTATTTGAATATTATGTTTACTAATTATATTAAATATTTCTTATATCCCTATTGTCGCTTAGATAATAATGGCTGAATTCCATCTCCCCGGAGACCCGTACTTTCCTAATAAGGGAAATGGAGGATGGCTCGATGCAGAGGTAGAAGAAAATCCTGAAGTACCCATAGAAGAGGATTTTGAAGAAGATTTTCCCGAAGATGCTGATTCAGGATCAAAAGCCTACAATCCACCACCAGTTGCCCATAATCCCAATCCACGACAAAATTTCCAAGGCCCGACACTTTTGTGGGCGGTAAACCTAGACAGGTGGAGTAACAAGTAGGTTCAGAACCATCCTTACCAAGGAGACCGAAGCTTCTACAATCTGGATGCAGGAGGCTCAACAGACATAGCCCTCCTAGTGTTAGTTCGTCGTGTGGTGCGTAACGATGAACAATGTAGAGCTGCTATCGACCGATTGATGCAGGTTGATGCTGCTACTGGAGTCAACATCATTCACATTCGCAACCTAGAAGACAATCATAATGCGACAAGGGATGGTACTAATTTCTTGCAGAGAGAACTAGCGGCATCCCAAGCCGGATTTAGGGAGCTACGAGAACCACAAATGACACAAGAAAGGTGTATGTTCGAAATAGAACGCTAGTTGGCCAAATCCAGGTCCAGATCTAGTAGGAAGTAGATCATATGTGACAACCTCTTTTGGTTAAGCCTTGAATCAGTGAGTCGAGAGGTGACCCTGTGAGTTGAGCAGGATGGATTTCTAATATATCGTATCGAGTGCGAGTATGATCGAATGAATTTCTAATATATCGTATGTTGTATTTCAGAGGTAGATCATGGTGAGGACACGACTTATGCCAGAGAGCAGCGAGATTAGTGATGAGGAGATCCGCCGGATCATCCATGAGGAGGTGGATGCGTCCATCAGAGAAAAGATACCAGAGATGTTTGGGTCTATTAAGACCACGCTGATTGAGACTTTTGACGAACGTTATGCCACTCTTTCTGAGGCTGCTGTCGCAGCAGCCACTGCAGCCATCGCTGCTGCTAGGCCGCAAGGGGGTGATTCGTTGTTGTTCAGGGAGTTCAGCAACACGAAGCCACCAAAGTTTGATGGGACGCAAGATCCGATTGCAGCGATGAGATGGGTATCTGACATTGAAAGATGTTTATGTACTTGCTTGTGTCCGGAGCACTTGAGGGTTCGGTTTGCACTGAACCAGCTTCGCCTAGGGGCGAAGGACTGGTGGAAGTTCGTGACAACACACTACTCTCCAGCAGAGCTTGCTGCGGTGACCTGGGAGAGGTTCACCACCATGTTTCGTGATGAGTACATTCCCTCGGTGGAACGAGATCGGTTGGCACAGGAGTTTTTGACCCTCAAGCAGGGTACGGAGTCTGTTACGGCTATTACCAAGATGTTTCATGAGAGGGCAATGTTTTGCCCTGAGCACGTGTCTACTGAGCAGGCACGAATGAGCTGTTATTTGAGTATTTTGAGGAGAGACATTCGGGAATTCGTGGCGAACTCCTTGTACTGGACATTTTCCGAGCTTCAGGCAAATGCTCGGAAGAGGGAGATTGAGCTAGAGACTCAGGCGAGGGCGGAGGTGGAGTCTTAGGGGAGGGACCGGCGACCGACACAGTCTCAGCCGGCAGCCAAGCGGGCGAAGCCCGCTGACCCAAAGCAGGGAGCCAGAAGGGCCGCACTTGTGGGAAGTGCGGAAAGGGTCATGATGGAGTTTGTTGAGCAGGATCTTGCTATAAGTGTGGCAAGGAGGGGCATATGGCCAAGGACTGCCCAAAGGGGTTTGCAGTGTGTTTTCACTGCAACCAGACCGGACACCAGAAGGCAGAGTGTCCGCTGTTGCGAGAGACTACCCAGGGAGCACCACAGGGATCTGCCCCTGCTACTATCAGAGCTACTGAGAACCGGCCAGTGAAGGCCGAGGTACCGAAGGCGCGAGGGAGAGCCTTCCAGTTGACCGCGAAGGAGGTCCGTGCAGCGCCCGTTGTCATGGCTGGTATGTATTTTTTCATGTAATTATTTAATGTTAAAGATTTTATGCTTATATTATGATATACGTAGGTGCTTTTCTTGTGAATTCTGTACCTGCTTTGGTGTTATTTGACTCGGGTGCGAGTTGATATTTTATATCGTTGACTTTTAGTCGGCACATCAGCATTAGTCGATAGGCATTGAGTCGACCTCTGAGAGTTTCCATCGCTGACGAGAGAGCAGTATATGCCACGGAGGTGATTAGTGGATGTGTACTTGAGATTTTCGGTGTAGAGTTTCCTATTGATTTGGTCCCGATTGCGATGGGGGTCCTCTGTGTCATCGTAGGCATGGATTGGTTGAGCAGATTTGGAGCAGTTATTGACTGCGAGCGACAGCTAGTGACTATACGAGACCCAAGTGGGGGAGTTCTTAATGTGTATGGCAAGGGTACCCGTCCCGATTCAGCGTTTTGTTCGGCTGCTAGAGCGAGGCAAGGTCTATAGCAGGGCTGTAGTGGTTTTGTAGCGTATGTGTCGGATATGAGGGTTGGTGCAGGGAGACCGAGTGTGGTTGAGGAGGTCCCGATAGTGTGTGAATTCCCGGATGTTTTCCCAGAGGAGTTACCGGGTGTGACTCCCGAGAGTCAGGTGGAGTTTCGCATTGATTTGATTCCGGGGGCAGCACCTATCGCCAAGGCCCCCTATCGCCTTGCACCTCCAGAGATGCAAGAGTTATCCTAGCAGCTTCGGGAGCTGCCGGGGAAGGGGTTAGTACAGCCGAGCAACTTGCCGTGGGGAGCACCGATCCTGTTTGTGAAGAAAAAGGATGGTTCGCACCGAATGTGCATAGATTATCGAGAGCTGAATAAGTTAACTATAAAAAACCGTTATCCTTTGCCGAGGATCGATAATTTGTTCGATCAGCTGCAGGGAGCATTTTGATTTTCCAAGATTGATCTGAGATTTAGATATCATCAGATGAGGGTGCGCGAGGAGGATATCCAAAAGACTGCGTTCAGGACTCGTTATGGGCATTACGAGTTCGTGGTGATGCCATTCGGGCTCACCAATGCGCCTGCATCAATTATGGATCTCATGAAGAGGGTATGTAGAACGATGTTGGATCGATTACTAATTGTGTTCATTAACGACATTTTGGTGTATTCAAAGTCCAGGGAGCAGCATGAGGAGCATTTGCTGGAGATCCTCAGCGTGCTGAGATCGGAGAGGCTTTACGCCAAATTCTCCAAGTGCGATTTTTGGTTACGAGAGGTGCAGTTCCTTGGTCACCTCATTAACCAAGAGGGGATTTTGGTCGATCCGGCCAAGATCGAGGCGGTAATGAGTTGGGAGGTGCCGAAATCTCCTTCTTAGATCAGGAGTTTTCTAGGGTTGACCGGCTATTATCGGAGGTTCATCAGGGATTTCTCCAAGATTGCTGTTCCTCTCACTAGATTGACCCGGAAGGGTGTGGTGTTCAACTGGGGCCCAGAGCAGCAGGCCTCATTTGAGACTCTTCGCCAGAGATTATGCGAAGCCCCGGTGTTGACTCTTCCAGAGGGGTTGGAGGACTTCGTGGTGTATTCTGACGCATCGATATCTGGGTTGGGCGCGGTGTTGATGCAGAGGGGGCATGTGATCGCATACACATCGAGGCAGCTGAAGCCCCATGAGGCAAGATATCCCACCTACGATCTAGAGTTGGGGGATGTGGTGTTCGCCCTCAAGATTTGGTGCCATTACCTGTATGGGGTCCGGTGTACGATATACACAGATCACAAGAGTTTGAAGTATTTGATGGATCAGTAGAATCTGAACATGCGTCAGAGGAGATGGTTAGACGTGGTAAAGGATTATGATTGCGAGATCCTGTACCACCCAGGAAAGGCTAATGTGGTGGCCGACGCCCCGAGTCATTGAGCAGAGAGTGCCTCGATTCGGGATATTTGTATGAGATTGACAGTGATGACTCTGGTATTGGACACCATCAGAGGGGCCCAGGCTGAGGCAGTGAGACCGGAGAACCGCAAGAGAGAACGAGTTATCGGGTAGGTGACGGAGTTCATGACCGATAGCAGAGGGATTATGACCTTCCAGGGTCGGATTTGGGTACCGTTTGTCAGAGGAACGCGTACCATCTTGATGGAGGAGGCACATAAATCGAGATTCTCGATCCATCCCGGAGCCACTAAGATGTATTTAGATCTGAAGAGAGAGTATTGGTGGCCCTATATGAAGAGAGATGTCGCTTGGTTTGTTGAGAAGTGCTTGACCTGTCGTAGGGTTATGGCCGAGCACCAGAGGCTGCATGGTAAGTTGCAGCCGTTGGAGGTTCCCGAATGGAAGTGGGAACAGATTACCATGGATTTTATCACCAAATTTCCAAGGAATGCTAGGGGAGTCGATGAAATTTGGGTGATTGTGGACAGGTTGACAAAGAGCGCCCACTTCCTTGCTATCAGCGAGAACTCTTCCGCAGAGAAGTTGGCCGAGGTGTATGTGAGGGAGGTGGTATCGCGACATGGGGTGCCGATCTCGATTGTCTCAGACCAAGATGTGCGTTTCACTTCCAGATTATGGAAGAAATTTCATGAGGAATTGGGTACTAGGTTGCATATTAGTACCGCATACCACCCCCAGACTGACGGACAGAGCGAGCAGACGATTCAGACGCTCGAGGATATGCTCCGGGCATGTGTGTTGGATTTCGGTGGGAGTTGGGACACGTATTTTCCCTTGGCAGAGTTTTCTTACAACAACAGCCATCATTCGAGCATTGACATGCCGCCCTGTGAGCTGTTGTATAGGAGGAGGTGTCGGACCCCTATCTGCTGGGGAAAAGTAAGGCAGCACGTGATGGGTAGTACCGCGATCGTGCTTCAGACGATAGAGCGGATCCAGCAGGTCAGACAGAGGTTGTTGACCACTCAGAGTCGTCAAAAGAGTTATGCGGACAAACGCCGGTCCGAGCTTGAGTTTCAGGTCGGCGACTTTGTACTCCTGAAGGTCTCTCCTTGGAAAGGAGTGATTCGATTCAGGAAGAGGGGCAAGTTGGGGCCTCCGATATATTGGTCCCTTCAGGGTGGTTGCGAGGGTAGGCAGGGTAGCTTATCATTTGTAGTTGCCTGCAGAGTTGGGTCAGATTCAAAACACTTTCCACGTGTCGCAATTGCGGAAGTGCGTAGCCGACGAGTCAGCAGTAGTGCCACTAGAGGATATTCAGGTGGATGCGAGCCTGAATTATGCTGAGAGACCAGTGGCAATCAGAGATTGAAAGATTAAGGTCCTAAGGAATAAAGAGGTGCCACTGGTGCAAGTCTAGTGGCAGCATCGGAAAGGGTCAGAGTTAACTTGGGAGCCGGAGCATGAGATGCATGAGCAGCATCCGGAGTTATTTGCGGAGTGAGACTTTGAGAGCGAAGTCTAATTCTAGTGGGGGAGAATTGTAACACCCCGGATTCCTAGGTATTATTTTTATTCTTTTATTTTTGGGTGATGGTGTGGGACTCGGCGAGTTGGAGTCTAAACTCGCCGAGTAGGATCGCGGTTTTGTGCATGAGTTCGCGTCTGGACTCGACGAGTCCACGCTGTTTAATGAAACCCTAATTTCCAGGGATTGAGACCTATTTAAAGGGGCTTATGGCCGTCATTTGCGGCCACCAACCCCACAAAGAAACCCTAAATAGCTTGAGCGTTTTGGGAGAGAGAAGAGGCCATTGTTGACTTTTGAAGCTTGGTTTGGCAAGTCAAAGGAGATTCTAGCTAGGAGGAGGAAAGGGAGGTGGACATCCTTCGATTTTGGAGCTCAGAGCATCATTTTGGAGGTATATTTTTGCTTCCTTTTCTGTTGTTATGATGAACATGGGGGTTTAGGGTTTCTTGACCCCTTTGTTGGTTAGATTTGATGTCCATTTCGTCCCTATTTATGATGAAGCTTGAGATGGGATCCATAGAGGCCCAGAGAAGCTTTATTCCTTAAGCTTTATGAGGATTTATGGGAGTTTTGACCTAGAGTTATGAGATATGGGGCTAAAACCTCATTTAGGAGCAAATAGTTGTTGTTTGAGCACCAAGGTTTGGACTTTACGTAATTATCATGCTTGAGGAGGCCCGATCTATGATTGTATGGAACAAATCTAACCTCAGAAGTGAGTTTGAGTTTATGCATGACATGGACTCGCCGAGTCTGAAGAATAGACTCGGCGAGTACCATGAAGTTTGCCCGTAACCACTCAACGAGTGGTCTTGCCGAGTTGAAGGGATGACTCAGTGAGTCAGGGGGGGACTGAGTTAAGTTGGAACTCGCTAAGTTGTTCTTGAGACTCGGCGAGTGGAGTCATGGTGGCCCCACGATTTATGCCAGGTGAAACTCGTCTAGTCAGAGAAGCACTCGGCGTGTCAAGAGAGGATCCAAGGGAGTCAGTGGACACGTATAGACTCGCCGAGTCGCCCTACTGCACTCGCCGAGTCCGGTCAAAGTTGACCGTTGACCTTTAGGGTTGAGTTCAGTGTATTTATGAGTATATTACTTTGTGTGATTAGGCGGAGGCTAGATCACATTTATTCCGAGACATATATTTACTGAGATACGTGAGGTGAGTCTTCTCACTATACTTTACCTTGAGTAGGTAAATAGAGTTATGTGATATAGTGTTTTATATATATTGTTTTTGTACTGCATTCTTCTATGTGATTTATGCTGTGCATGTTTGCAGAGTTAGAACCTGAGGGTTCACAGAGTTTAGGTGCACGGACCCACAGAGTTATAGCCTCGAGTGGCTAATATGTGTTATATGTGGTATTTTGGGGAACTCACTAAGCTTTGTGCTTACAGTGTTTTGTGTTATGTGTTTCAGGTACTAGTAAGGATCGCGGGAAGGCGCCGGCTTGATCAGTACACACACGAGATTTTTATGCAATGAGATCTTGGGATTGTTATATGTTATAAATTGAGTTTCAAACTATGTTGTTTTTATGATTTACAAATGAGTTATGCTTTTATAAATGCGAAAATTTGTTTTGGAAATTTTCGCTGTTACAAAAAGCCACTGTATTGATTGAGAACTGAAGAGGCTCGACGAGTCACATGGGTGTAGTCGGCGAGTTGTATGAATATGAGCATGGACTTGACGAGTTTGAAGAACAACTCGACGAGTCTGTTAAAGATGGCCTTGAACCCGGCGAGTCTGTTCTTGGACTCGACGAGTTTGGTGGTAGAACCCCAACCTCTTCTGGTTAAGTCTTGAATCAGTGAGTCGAGAGGTGACCCTGTGAGTTGAGCAGGATGGACTCGGAGATCTTTGGACTCGACAAGTCTCGGCTGACTCGGCGAGTTGGGTCGTGTTATAAGAGTTTCGGAGTATAAGTACTTGACGAGTCATCGGGTTGACTCGGCGAGTAGAGTCAGTCAGGAAGTTGGCTTTGTCCTGGACTTTGATTTTGACCTTTAAGGGTGTTATGGTGAATTTTTTATTTATGTCAATGGTCCACTGATGGTATTAGGTGTTGGAGTTGTTGGAATAGTGTCTAAGGCTGCAACTATATTAGGCAAGTATTTGATCTGGTTGTGCATGGTCCTTTTGGGTTGCCTTCACCATAGCAACTTGAAGGATGATTTGTTAAGAGAGAGTAAATATTATAAGGAATAATATATGGTTATTTGATTAATATAAGTCATAGATTAATTGGTATTAATTTGGTGACTTAAAGAGATTAATTAAATAAGAGGGTATAAACTGTCAATTGTTTGATAGTTACACTTTAGACTATAAATCCTTATCCTAGATAGGATGGACGATTTCTAGGGCTTGGATAAGCCAAAATCGTCCATAGGGTTATCAAGGAAAGGATATGGATCAACTTAAAGTCTAAGTTATCCAATTAGGGTTAAAGCTGTAATCCTTAAGGAGTCTACAAGTATATATAGACCCTAGGGGTGAGGGAATTCGAGTAATCACAACACACCATCTAAAGTAGAGATACTCTGGCCAAATTCCTCCCCTCTCCTCTCTCCTAAATCATCTTGCTTGCTATTGGTGTTTGTAAGCCATTAGAGGAGTGACATTTGTGACTCTAGAAGCTCCAAGACTACAAGATCAAGAAGGAACTCAAAGGTATGATTCTAGATCTGTTTCAATGTTGTTATTTAACCTAATTAGCCATTAGAAGTCTTGGATTCAAAGCATGTTTAATTAGAAAGCCTAGATCCGAGCATTAGTGTTTTGCATGCGCACATAGGAAAGTTCTTATGGCTAAAACCCATCAGTGGTATCAGAGCCTAGCTTGGTTTTCTTTAAATTGTTGCTTGATTAACTGAAACAAACCTGCAAATTCGATTTTTAGGTTTTTGGGTCACTGACTCAGCGAGTCCCAAGGTGGACTCGGCGAGTAGGCCTGACTCGGCGAGTCCCCTTGTGTACTCGGCGAGTCCGGGCGTCAGGATTAGGCAAAACCGGGATTTTTTTATGTTTATCTTATGGAAACTTACCTTAATCATATTAGATCAACCCTAATCCGAATTTTTGATATATATGACTATTATCTTGATCTAATTAAAGATATTTATCATCTAATAGAATATTTAATTTCCTTATGCGATAAATGATTAATTATTTTGATAATTATCTTAAAAGAAATCTTGGATAAATCAAATAAAGATAATTAGGATATTAATTGTTAATTGGAATTATTTGTTATTTGATCCTTCATGTTTTAAATGTTTAAAACCTACCCAAAGTTTTGAAATTTATATTTGTGATTAAAAGTTTTAATTTAGACAACTTAAATTTCAAACCCTAGATTTTAAAAGGTTTTAAAATACAACCCTATACTAATATGATATTACTAGAATAATATATATATGTATAACTAAATGCTAGTCTTACCGTTAGTAGGCCTCATTCACGAAGCCGATCTATAAGGTGGGTATAAGGTTGCAGCCTATAAAATGGCGCTTAATGGGTGTACACTCACACCCACCGCTTGCTTGATTGGTGGAGGGTTGTTAGCCGAACGGGTAGGATAGGGCAACCTCATCCTCTCATTAAAAGTATAATAAGAAATACAAAGTAACTACACGTTTTAAAAAATTTCCCAATCTTAGTTACTTTAGGAAAAGTGAATTGATGCAATCCCATGAAATTACACTTTGCACCTTGCTAAGAAGTTAGTGGAGCGTGTGTGGTTTACCGGCACACTAATTGGTTCTAAGCGAAGGTGGCAAAGGGTGATTCATTGTTTATCATAGTTCGATGGAGCGTGTGTGGTTTACCGGCACATCGAATAGGTGATCGTTACAATGAAGGCACCATGTGAATTTGCATGGTAATTCACACCCGGTTTGTGATCTTCGGCATCCCAGTCACAAACAAGAGGGGCATATCGAGATTTAAACATGCCATTGAATAGTTCAATGAATCTCATCCGAACCTAGGAATTCTCAAAAACACTTAGGACTAATAGTTTAAGTTTTGTGATGGAGAATTAGTGAATCGTCATTCACTTACCTTCAATTTATTTGCATTTTAGATTACGGCATCCCTTTTCTAGTATGTAAATGTTATTGTTGGATCCTAGCCCTAATTTTTCTTATTGGGTGATAATTAAGGATTCTTATTCTAATCTATCTTTGTCCTTTCTATAGATGTCGAACGCAAACAAAGCTACTGCTAGTTCTTTCACGTTGATGAGCCTTTGCCAAAAGGTCACCTTCGATGGAACGAACTTTAGCGAATGGATAAGATACATTCGCACCATTGCTCGCTATGAGGATAAAGAGTATGTCCTCGATGAGAAGCTCGAGAAAATCAACCCCGAAGTTGCTACTCCCGCCGAAATCACCGCCTTTGAAACTCATGAGCGAGATGCAACGAATGTACATTGCATCATGATCACCACCATGAACTCCGAATTCCAAAAGTCCTACGAGGACATGTATCCATACGAGATGCATCAAGACTTGTTGGAGAGATACCACCAAAACGCAAGACAAGAGCGTTACGAGATTTTCACTAACATGATCTCCGCTAAGATGGGTCATGGAGAATCTCTTACCGTGCACCTGCAAAAGATGCAAAGGTATGTCGACCGCCTTCGCAAGTTAAATGTTGACTTCGGTGAAGACTTGGCGATCGACATGGTGCTTCACTCTTTGCCTCCGATGTACAACCAATTTAGGATGACCTACCACATGAACAAAGAAGAGGTCACCCTAAGCAAACTCCAAGGTCTCTTGAGGGTCGCTGAGAGCAACTTCAAGGACAAGTCTGTTGCACCTACTCCCAATCCGTCCGCTGCTCCTGTCTTGGCTATTGGTCAAGGGAAGGGAAAGAAGAGGAAAGCTTCATCGAATAACTACCACAAGGTGAAAGCCCGAGATGGTGCCTCTTCTAGTGGGACCAAACTTGATCCCGCTAAGCCCTACTCCAACCCAAAGGAGGAAGAGTGCCACCACTGCCACAAGATAGGACATTGGAAGAGAAGCTGCCTGGATTACCTGCAAGTGATCAAAGAAGGAAAGATCAAGCCATCTTTCGCAGGTATATACACAATCAAATCTAACGATTCTAATCATGCTATTTCTTGGGTTCTTGATACCGGTTGTGGTTATCACATTTGTTCTAATGTGCAGGGACTATGAAGAAGTAGGGATGTAGAGCAAGGAAGGATCAATCTAATCATGGGAAACAGAAGATCGTCGCCTGTGACCAAGATTGGAGTGTATTCTTTAGTGCTTAGGAATAGTTTAGTTTTAGATTTGAACAATTGTTGCTATTCGCCAGAAATGGCTAGAAACATCATTTCATTTCATGGTTTATATAGACAAGGATTTAGATTTTCTTTTAATAATGAGAATGGTTCTATTTTGGCTTATCTAAATGGTGTCTTTTACTTTGAAGCTATACCATGTAATGGAATATATGAAACTGTTATGATTGTTGATAACTTAGGAAATGATGTTTTGAATATTGATTGTTCCACTAGTATGGATAAATCATCCTTGTGGCATTGTCGTCTTGGACATGTCAACAAGAAACGCATAGCACAACTCCAAAAGGATGGAGTGTTGGAGTCATTCGACCTTAGGGAAGATGACACATGCGAGTCTTGTTTACTTGGAAAGATGACTAAGTCACCCTTCACGAGTACTTGTGAAAGGGGTGAGGGGCTATTGGACCTAATACATACCGATGTATGTGGACCCTTTAGATCAACCACGAAGGATGGGAACCGCTTCTATGTGACTTTTACCGATGACTATAGTAGATATGGGTATATCTACTTAATCAAGAAAAAGTCAGACACCTTTGAAAAGTTCAAAGAGTTCAAGAATGAAGTGGAGAATCAATTGGGCAGGAAAATCAAGATGCTTCGATCCGATCGAGGAGGAGAGTACCTAAGTCTTGAATTCCACGATTATCTCAAGGAGTGTTGAATAGTTTTGCAATTGACGCCTCCTAGGACACCGCAGTTGAATGGTGTGGCAGAAAGGCGTAATCGAACCTTATTGGATATGGTTCGCTCTATGATGAGTCGTGCTTCACTACCTATCTTCTTTTGGGGGTATGCCGTAGAGACTGCCGCCCATATCCTTAACCGAGTCCCTACTAAGAAGGTTACCAAAACACCTCACGAGATGTGGACAGGGGAAGCTCCCTCGTTGGCACATATCAAGGTTTGGGGTTGCGAGGCTTTCGTAAGACGAGATACTCACGACAAGCTTGAACCTCGAAGTGAGCGATGTATTTTCATCGGCTACCCGCAAACATCCTTTGGATATCTCTTCTATAGACCGAAAGTCAATGTTGTCTTTGTTGCGAGGAGAGGAGTTTTCCGAGAGCGAGAACTCATAAGCCAAGGAGACAGTGGGAGGCAAATCGAACTTGAAGAGATTCAAGAATCGATAGATGAAGGAACCTCTACCGATGGCATTCAACCCGAGGAGGAAACTCCGGTTGAACCGATTGACGAATCCTTACCTCTTAGACGTTCCGATAGAGTTAGAGTTCATCCCCAGTTTTATGGTTTTCATATTACTACCGAAGGGGACACGTATATTAGTGATGGTACACTAGTAAATCTTGATGAACCTAATAGCTATAAGGAAGCCATGGCAGGCCCGGAGTTTGCGAAATGGAAAGAGGCAATGGATAGCGAGATCCAATCCATGTACGATAACCAAGTTTGGAATTTGGTTGATTATGTGCCCGAACGTAAGACCGTTGGGTGCAAATGGATCTTCAAGAAGAAGACCGACGTGGATGGGAACGTACACACATATAAAGCGCGATTGGTCGCGAAGGGCTTTACTCAAACTCCCGGAGTTGACTATGATGAGACCTTCTCACCAGTTGCGAAGATTAAATCTATTAGAGTGATGCTAGCAATTGCCGCATTTCATGATTATGAGATTTGGCAAATGGATGTCAAAACCGCTTTCCTTAATGGAAAGTTGGCTGAGGATGTTTACACGGCTCAGCCAGAGGGGTTTGTGGATCCGAAGCATCCGAATAGAGTGTGTAAACTTGAGAAGTCCATTTATGGACTTAAGCAAGCATCTTGCAGATGGGATCTTTGCTTCGATGAGAAAGTCAAAGAGTTTGGATTTGTACGAAGCGAAGATGAATCTTGTGTATATGTCAAAGCCAGTGGGAGTATAGTAAGCTTTCTCGTTCTGTATGTCGATGACATATTACTCATAGGAAACGACATCCCGACTCTGCAGGAAGTCAAGTCCTGGCTCGGGAAGTGTTTCGCTATGAAGGACCTCGGAGAGGCTTCTTACATTTTGGGAATAAGGATAGTAAGAGAAAGAAGTAAGAGACTAATTGGACTTAGTCAGAATACTTACTTAGAGAAGGTACTAAAACGTTTTAGTATGGAAAACTCAAAGAAGGGAGAATTACCGATACAAGGAAATGCCAAGTTGAGTAAGACTCAAAGTCCGAGTACCGAAGTTGAAATAGCAGAAATGAGCCGAATACCATATGCTTCCGCAGTTGGCTCAATCATGTACGCTATGAATTGTACTCGCCCTGATGTAGCCTTCGCTTTGAGCATGGTTAGCAGATATCAAGGGAACCCTGGCAAAGCACATTGGATTGCGGTGAATAACATCCTTAAGTACCTTCGGAGGATGAAATATTGGTTCTTAGTCCTTGGAGGGAGTGATGACTTGAAGGTGCAAGGGTATAGTGACGCCAGCTTTCAGACCGACAGGGAAAACTATCGTTCGCAGTCGGGCTGGGTTTTTACCCTAAATGGAGGAGCAGTGACTTGGAAAAGTTCCAAGCAGGAAACCGTAGTTGATTCAACGTGCGAATCAGAGTACATCGCAGCGAGCGAAGCGTCGAAGGAGGCAATATGGCTAAAGAACTTCATTGGTGATCTTGGAGTTGTGCCGACCATAAAGGAGCCCATGGAGATTTTCTGTGATAACGAAGGTGCGGTTGCCTTGACTAAGGAACCGAGGGATCATGGTAGATCTCGACATATCGACAGAAAATATCACTTCATTAGACATCGTGTAGAAGAAGGACAACTCGTAGTGAAGAGGATATCATCAGAAGATAACCCAGCAGATCCGCTTACGAAGGGACTGAGTAGGGTTAAGCACTTGCAGCATGCTAGGAGTATTGGGCTGAAGGATGATATTAGTATAGATTAGATAGTATTAGAAACGTATAATAGATAAATGTAATTAACATTTGATGATTAAATAAAGGAGTTTTATTTATAAGTAAAGTTACTGTCATATGTTAATTGTTTAACTATTTTTTCACTTTGCATGTTTTGACTTCCAGAATAATTGAGTTTATTAGGAATAATCGAATTATTCAAATGGTCCACAATCGTTCATATGTTGGGAGTAGATATGAATGAAGATTGTCATGAATTGTTGTGTAGAATGTCTAAATGGTGTTAGACATAGCAAGGGTTGCTGCAACGTTCATGAGTGCTTATGAACTGGTTTTGAGCATTGGAACAAACCCGCGCTTGCTGGAATCACTTTATGGAATATGATATAAAAGGTGATCGCAAGACGATAATATCATATAGTCTTAAAACCTAGATATATGGTTTATTATTTGTTAATTGATTGTACATTGATAATGCGAAAACGCATCAGTAGCTTGGTGTTATAAAACGCATTGTTGTGTATAGTTGGTTAATGAATAAGTAAATGCATATAAGTCGAAGTTTATCTGTAAATTTTATCCTAAGAGGGTAGAAGAGATATCTTGGCCACTCGATGATTTGATTTGACTTATGTGCCGGGCCCGGTCAGAACTGAATTGATGTGTTTGATTAAGTTCTATGTCAAATAAATCGGAGATCTAGAAATCAAATGCTTGACTAACCATTCCATAGGATTGTCAGCATGATATCTAACAGAGGACTGTAAGATCCCTTATCTAAAGGACAAGATTGATTAGATCAGAGTTGACAGCGTCTTTGAGAGCTACGATTGCAAACCGAATTGTACTTGTATAGTTACTAGACTTATCCAAGTGGGAGACTGTTGGGATAGTGTCTAAGGCTGCAACTATATTAGGCAAGTATTTGATCCGGTTGTGCATGGTCCTTTTGGGTTGCCTTCACCATAGCAACTTGAAGGATTATTTGTTAAGAGAGAGTAAATATTATAAGGAATAATATATGGTTATTTGATTAATATAAGTCATAGATTAATTGGTATTAATTTGGTGACTTAAAGAGATTAATTAAATAAGAGGGTATAAATTGTCAATTGTTTGATAGTTACACTTTAGACTATAAATCCTTATCCTAGATAGGATGGACGATTTCTAGGGCTTGGATAAGCCAAAATCGTCCATAGGGTTATCAAGGAAAGGATATGGATCAACTTAAAGTCTAAGTTATCCAATTAGGGTTAAAGCTGTAATCCTTAAGGAGTCTACAAGTATATATAGACCCTAGGGGTGAGGGAATTCGAGTAATCACAACACACCATCTAAAGTAGAGATAGTCTGGCCGAATTTCTCCCCTCTCCTCTCTCCTAAATCATCTTGCTTGCTATTGGTGTTTGTAAGCCATTAGAGGAGTGATATTTGTGACTCTAGAAGCTCTAAGACTATAAGATCAAGAAGGAACTCAAAGGTATGATTCTAGATCTGTTTCAATGTTGTTATTTAACCTAATTAGCCATTAGAAGTCTTGGATTCAAAGCATGTTTAATTAGAAAGCCTAGATCCGAGCATTAGGGTTTTGCATGCGCACATAGGAAAGTTCTTATGGCTAAAACCCATAAGGAGTTTGGAGCAATGCTTCGGGAGAGTGCCTTCGCGGTTCGGTTCTTCGTTTCATGTGAGTTATCCTCACTGTACTCAAGGGTCTAAGGCACCAAGGCCAGCCCTTTTATTGTTTTCTATAGCTTGTTATGTACGTGATTATATGCTTGCTAGTACCCTGGCAGATAGGGAAGTAATATGATGTTATGCTCTGTTAGCTTAGTATCCTGGAGGATAGGATAGTTGAGTATTGGCAAGTTCTGTTGGATCAGAACCCTGGTAGTTGGGTAGTTTTTATGTTTATAGACCTGTAGTTGGTCTTGTCTTATGCACGCTGGTAGGAGATTAACTGTGATTTATGCATGTAGAGTAGTAGCAGAGGGTATTCCATCTCGGTAGGATGATAGGTCCCTAGTATGTGGATTTTGTAGAGTGGTATGAGGTTGCCTGTTATGTGTTCATGCTTGCTAATGTAGGGGCATTCCAACCCGATGGTTGTGGGCCAAGAGTATTCCATCCCGGTAGGATGATTGGACTCGTATTATGTTGTCATTCCAACCCGATGGTTGAGGGGCCTGGGGTATTCCATCCTGCGGGATGAATAGGCCCATAGTAATAGTAGTAGTTTGTATGCATAGGAAGTGGGGCATTCCAACCTGATGGTTGTGATCCAGGAGTATTCCATCCCGGTAGGATGATTGGATTCATAGTATATTGGCATTCCAACACGATGGTTGAGGGGCCTGGGGTATTCCATCTGGCAGGATGATTGGACCCATAGTAGTTATTGATGTAGGTATAGGTGTATCAGCATTCCAACCTGATGGTTGTGGGCCGAGAGTATTCCATCCGGGTAGGATTGTTGGACTCACAATATGATGGCATTCCGACCCGATGGTTGAGGGGCCTGGGGTATTCCAACCGGAAGGTTGATTGGACCCATAGTATGTTGTTCTTTGTTGTATGAGTATGTTTATGTGTGTATGGGTACTTTGGGGGAACTCACTAAGCTTTCGGGCTTACAGTGTTGGTTTATTGTTTTAGGTACTTCAGGAGATCGTGGCAAGACGAAGGCGTGATCGTACCGCTCCTCATGTTTTATGTTTTTATGATATGGTTCTGGGAATACTCTGATGTTTAAACTATTTTGAAAACGAGTTGTATTAACTTAATGGTTTTTGGATGAAACAAAATGTTTTAAATTGGTTGAAATTTTTAGACGTTACAAACCCCTTCGTTTCTTTGCACCCACCCTTGAATGTTCTATACTTCCAAACCTTTGATCAATTAATCTCTAGGTTAGGTTCTCATATGGGTTTAATCAAGATTACATGTTATGCATTTGGAAATCTTAAAGCTAATGATTTGATTCTAAATTATTTCCCAACTTTAAGTAGAGGGAGAATGAGAGTCAAAGAGTGACTAAGAAGCAAAGAGAGAGAGAGAGAGAGAGAGAGAGAGAGAGAGAGAGTAGGTGTGCAAATGAGCAAAGCTACTCGCGAGCTACTCGGGATCAGATCGTTAAAAGCTCGACTTAAAATCGATATTAAACGAGTCTGAGTCGAGCTCGAGCTTAATATTAAGCTTGTTTATTAAACGAGCTCGAGCTCGAGCCTATGTTAATAAGCTTGATTAGGCTCGCGAGCCAAAATGAGCCTTTATATAATATAATTTATTATTATTTATATATATTAAAATAAAAACATATTAGGAGAATTATGGATTTAGAGTATTAGTAAACAAGCTTCTTAACGAGATCGATCCGAACTTAAGCTTATTTAGGCACGTCAGTTAAAAAACGAGTCGAGCACGAGCCAATGTTGTATAATTCTTTACAAGCTTGAGCCAAGTGTGTTAGAAATCATGTCTCAGACGATATCAAGAATGGAGGAATATATGATCCCTTATCTAAGGACACGCGTATCTGATATGATCAGAGTTGACAGCGGCTTTGGAAAGCTACGATTGCAGATCGGGATCTGAAGTCATACGCAGAATAGTTGTTAGACTTATCCAAGTGGGAGGCTGTTGGATTAGTGTCTAAGTCCATAACTATTTTGGTATGTACTTGACCCGATGGTGCATGGTCCTTTTGGGTTGCCTTCACCAAAGCAACTTGATTGGAGAAATGAATAAAGAGAGAGAGGATAATATGATTTATTAATATGTTATAAGAATAATATATTAAAGGAGAAATCATATTTGTTTAATTAATATTGGTCAATAATTAATTAAGAATTAGTTTT
This sequence comes from Lactuca saligna, assembly GCF_052625555.1. Classification (NCBI taxonomy): domain Eukaryota; kingdom Viridiplantae; phylum Streptophyta; class Magnoliopsida; order Asterales; family Asteraceae; genus Lactuca; species Lactuca saligna. The sequence goes on along the minus strand of NC_136424.1, from coordinate 87,613,095 downwards.
GTGATCAAATGTAATTAATTAAACTAGAGGGGCTGATTTGTAATTATGTGATAGTTACAAAATAAGGTAAGGATTATCTTATATATATGGTGAACGAATTTGAGGTGTAAATCCCTTAGAATTCGAGTATGATAAGGATTCAAGGATTATCTTATTGGTTGCTTAATGGATAATCAACTAGATAAGGATAATGACTGAAACCCTATCTCTACACCTATATAAACACCCCTAGGGCCATGAATTCGTGTATCCCTTCCCAAGAGGTCCTAGATACGAATTCTAACCTCTCACCTCTCTCCTTATACCTTCTCCACTTGCTTATGGTGTTTGTGAGCCATTAGAGGAGTGACACTTGTGACTCTAAGCCTTCCAAAGTCAATACAAGGAGATTTGGAATTGTTATTGCTACATAACAATCAAGGTAACACTATAAACTTATTCTCATGTTAATATTATTATATGTATGCTAGAATTAGGATTTATAGTCTTGGATTCAAAGCATGTACAATAGAGAAACCTAGATCCAAGAATTAGGGTTTGTATGAGCACATAGGATGTCTTATGACCAAAAACCCAACACCTACATCTCACACGGTGCCAAACGGTAAGGCGCCTTGGCAGTCAAGGCCGTACCTGACACAAGGTCGATCCTGAACTTGACCTGCCTCTCGAGAGGCACACCGGGAAACTCCTTCGGGAATACATCCGCAAACTCCCTAACAACCAGAACATCAGCAACCGAAACCTGATCCCTAATCCGTGTATCCACCACATAAGCCAAGTAGCCCGCGTACCCATGCTAAATATACTACCGATCCCTGGCTGCAGAACAAAATTCGAAACCTATCCTAGTGCCCTCTCCATAGATAACCTGTTCTCCCCTACTTAGGGTTCGAACTACTGCCTTCCGATCATGAACCGAAGCTGTGAATCCTTCGCCCCTGAACTCCTCCCTATATATATATATATATATATATATATATATATATATATATATATATATATATATATATATATATATATATATATATATATATATATATATATATATATAAGTGTTGACTGGTTTTCCTCATTCTTTCACTTCTGGCCGCAAACTCCAACAATTCTCTCTCAAGTATCATCAGCCAAGAACATTTTAAAAACATCCTTCAATCTTCTTATATTAGGCTGAAACCCGTTAATTTCACTAGTTTTCACGAAGAACACGCGAAAAACACGAAGAACACCCGACCAAAAACCTTTGAATCTTATTAAAAACTTGCTTAGGATCTCCAGGTGTTCTTCATTCATCAAGAACACTGGGCCTAGAACACCCAACTGGCCGTGAACTCAAGAACACCAAGTGTTCTTGGGCCGTGAACACCCCTCCTGGTCGTGAACACTTCCCAACTTAATATCTTAGCTTCTAAGTCTCAAATTCGTAAGTTATACTTACAAATTATTCCAATTCCCAATCATTCCTAAGATTATATTCACTAATTTGTTGCATATATACTATACAAATTGCTATATAGGACTTATTTTGCTACGGGATTTCACTTGTGGAAATAAACATCCAATATTTATTCAACAATCATGCTACTCAAAAAAGGTGAGTTCATACCCCCGTATTTTCATACTTTTTATAGATTTTAGGGAGGGAGGGGGGGTGGGGGAGCGGGAGGGAATACAGGTCTAACACAAGGATTTTGTGTTACAAACAAATGGTTTCAAAATATCTTACAAAATGGATTTCAATTATCTTCAAATCAAATGGTTTCAAATTTATTGTTAAAATGACATCAAGTCACCAAAAGTATTTCAAAATTGTTAAACTCTTTAAAATATTTTATAAACTTATATTTCCCCAAAAATCATATACATACATACATACATACATACATACATACATATATATATATATATATATATATATATATATATACACACACACACGATTTAAACGGCTTAGGATTGATAACTCGTTTTATTTCATTTTCCTTGTTTTATATGTGGACTTAGGGTATTGGTTATTTGTACGAATGTCGTTTAAATTTTAGTTATATATATATTTGTATATGTATATGTATATATATATATATATATATATATATATATATATATATATAAGTTATTTCATTCAATATTCAATACCCTTTGTAACATGTGGAGCAAGGAGTTGCATTCATGAACAATTAGTATGAATACAGACGTACATATAAATTATAATATGTATAATTTATGATTTAAGAACACTAACTCACGAGTCAAGTATACAAGAGCATACTATTTTACAAAGAATAAGGATTTGATTCAAAACTAGACAAGTGTGAACAACTTCCAATATATTTCAAGTATACTAAACAAGGAACATACTATTAATCATTTATTTAAGAAGGATTGGGTTTTCATTACTATTATACACGTAACGTCTATATACTTTTTATGAGTAAATGTTCAGGTTGTTTGTACAGTTAAACAACATAGTTAAACTTCTGAGATTATAACCAGAATCTCCATCATGGCGATCGAAACAAATGTGTATAGATCTATATGAGATTGACAATCCCGCACTCAGACTGTAAGCTACACCTGGGCAGACATGCCTATGAGTGACAATTGTTATCAACAATTCTGACGCCTCCAAAGTGTCGATTTAGGCCATCTAGTCAAAGTATGGTTATAATAACTCATCAAAATGATATTAACAATACGATTAGTTTATAATTAACTAAACATGAGTACAATTTTAAAGTACCAGTTTTACAAACATACAATTTACAGTAGTACAATACATTTTACATTAATATCTGGTGGATCCAGGAACACTCACATTTACAGGTTTTACAAAGAAATACAAACACTGAACACTAGTTTGCAAATAGAAAAGAGTACAATAAAGAAAACATTCATTTTATAGTTTTATCATGAACTAAAACTATGTTATATAAGTACAACAATACGTACACATAACGGTTTTATGGAATAAAACTACTTTTCATTTACATAAGAAAATATAGGATTTTCTGGAATATTTTACATTATTAAAGAACAGAAAACAAGCTTTCACACATAAATATTTTTACTCTCACTCACCTTTCGTTGATACTCTCTTTCAAATTACTTGGACACTCCAACCAAACCTGGACAGTTATGTAATCATATCTAGGATAAATATAGCCCGATCAACTATATTTATTCGAGATACGATGAACATGTGTTTGGAAGTGATGGTAGTGTTGCGACATGTCTAAAACTTACCAACTATACATATACAGAAGAACTTTAGAATAGAACATAAAGTTAAAATACTATAGGAGTATTTTAGGCACTATATACTAAGAACAACTACATGATAACCAAGGACTCTTGCTGATAGTTCTATAAGTACTAAGTGCATGCATCATGGTTATATATGATTAAGGTTGCATAGACTTAAAATGAGTGGTCTAAGATTTATTTCCTTTTCCTTGTTTGGATGTGGATTTAGAGTAGGTTTATTTATTCGAAGGTCTATTCGACCCGAGTTGCATATAATTAGTATACACTATGTGCTTATAAGAGGACTTAGTAGGAGTTATACCGAACATAATTCATTATCTGTTAACCATAAGTTTCTCTCGTAGAAACTTGTATTTGAATATTATGTTTACTAATTATATTAGATATTTCTTATATCCCTATTCTCGCTTAGATAATAATGGCTGAATTCCATCTCCCCGGAGACCCGTACTTTCCTAATAAGGGAAATGGAGGATGGCTCGATGCAGAGGCAGAAGAAAATCATGAAGTACCCATAGAAGAGGATTTTGAAGAAGATTTTCCCGAAGATGCTGATTCAGGATCAAAAGCCTACAATCCACCACCAGTTGCCCATAATCCCAATCCACGACAAAATTTCCAAGGCCCGACACTTTTGTGGGCGGTAAACCTAGACAGGTGGAGTAACAAGTAGGTTCAGAACCATCCTTACCAAGGAGACCGAAGCTTCTACAATCTGGATGCAGGAGGCTCAACAGACATAGCCCTCCTAGTGTTAGTTCGTCGTGTGGTGCGTAACGATGAACAATGTAGAGCTGCTATCGACCGATTGATGCAGGTTGATGCTGCTACTGGAGTCAACATCATTCACATTCGCAACCTAGAAGACAATCATAATGCGACAAGGGATGGTACTAATTTCTTGCAGAGAGAACTAGCGGCATCCCAAGCTGGATTTAGGGAACTACGAGAACAACAAATGACACAAGAAAGGCGTATGTTCGAAATAGAACGCTAGTTGGCCAAATCCAGGTCCAGATCTAGTAGGAAGTAGATCACATGTGACAACCTCTTTTGGTTAAGCCTTGAATCAGTGAGTCGAGAGGTGACCCTGTGAGTTGAGCAGGATGGATTTCTAATATATCGTATCGAGTGCGAGTATGATCGAATGAATTTCTAATATATCGTATGTTGTATTTCAGAGGTAGATCATGGTGAGGACACGACTTATGCCAGAGAGCAGCGAGATTAGTGATGAGGAGATCCGCCGGATCATCCATGAGGAGGTGGATGCGTCCATCAGAGAAGAGATACCAGAGATGTTTGGGTCTATTAAGACCACGCTGATTGAGACTTTTGACGAACGTTATGCCACTCTTTCTGAGGCTGCTGTCGCAGCGGCCACTACAGCCATCGCTGCTGCTAGGCCGCAAGGGGGTGATTCGTTATTGTTCAGGGAGTTCAGCAACACGAAGCCACCAAAGTTTGATGGGACGCAAGATCCGATTGCAGCGATGAGATGGGTATCTGACATTGAAAGATGTTTATGTACTTGCTTGTGTCCGGAGCACTTGAGGGTTCGGTTTGCGCTGAACCAGCTTCGCCTAGGGGCGAAGGACTGGTGGAAGTTCGCGACAACACACTACTCTCCAGCAGAGCTTGCTGCGGTGACCTGGGAGAGGTTCACCACCATGTTTCGTGATGAGTACATTCCCTCGGTGGAACGAGATCGGTTGGCACAGGAGTTTTTGACCCTCAAGCAGGGTACGGAGTCTGTTACGACTATTACCAAGATGTTTCATGAGAGGGAAATGTTTTGCCCTGAGCACGTGTCTACTGAGCAGGCACGAATGAGCCGTTATTTGAGTATTTTGAGGAGAGACATTCGGGAGTTCGTGGCGAACTCCTTGTACCGGACATTTTTCGAGCTTCAGGCAAATGCTCGGAAGAGGGAGATTGAGCTAGAGACTCAGGCGAGGGCGGAGGTGGAGTCTTAGGGGAGGGACCGGCGACCGACACAGTCTCAGCCGGCAGCCAAGCGGGCGAAGCCCGCTGACCCAGAGCAGGGAGCCAGAAGGGCCGCACTTGTGGGAAGTGCGGAAAGGGTCATGATGGAGTTTGTTGAGTAGGATCTTGCTATAAGTGTGGCAAGGAGGGGCATATGGCCAAGGACTGCCCAAAGGGGTTTGCAGTGTGTTTTCACTGCAACCAGACCGGACACCAGAAGGCAGAGTGTCCGCTGTTGCGAGAGACTACCCAGGGAGCACCACAGGGATCTGCCCCTGCTGCTATCAGAGCTACTGAGAACTGGCCAGTGAAGGCCGAGGTACCAAAGGCGCGAGGGAGAGCCTTCCAGTTGACCGCGGAGGAGGTCCGCGCAGCGCCCGTTGTCATGGCTGGTATGTATTCTTTCATGTAGTTATTTAATGTTTAAGATTTTATGCTTATATTATGATATGCGTAGTAGGGGTGTGCAAAAAAACCGCAAAACCGAAAAACCGAGCCGAACCGGCCACTCCGAAACCGAAAAATCCAAAACCGAAAAAAACCGTAACCGAAAAAAACCGAAACCGAAAAAACCGGATATCAACGGGTCGGTTTTTGGTTTTCATATCTACGTGTCCGCGGTTACCCGAACCGAACCGTTTGATTATATATATATATATATATATATATATATATATATATATATATATATATATATATATATATATATATATATATATATAAGCAAAAAAAGTATTATTTCATTAGTATTGTTTTGATTGATCTACGAGTCCAATAACCTAAACAAAAATCCATATCGATAACTCCAATTTTGTTATTCTATGTTGATTTGATTTTCTTGTTATTTTTATTATTGTATTTATTATACAAATTATAATATATGATATTTGAACTCATTACGTTTTTTAAACTTCATTATGTTTTTTGTAAACTCTTTGACTTACTAATTTTAAGAAAGAGATAACTAAAATGGAGTTTGTAGTTTCAATTGAATTTAATTTTTTATATTTTAGCGGGTACCCGTGAACCGAACCGTGGTTACCCGCTTTCATACGGTTCGGTTCGGTTCGGTTTTTTTGTCAACACGGTTCGGTTTCGGTTAGTGCGCAGCGCCCGTGGTCATGGTTCATAATTTTATTACTATCCGAACCGAACCGCCCCGTGAACACCCCTAATGCGTAGGTGCTTTTCTTGTGAATTTTGTACCTGCTTTGGTGTTATTTGACTCAGGTGCGAGTTGATATTTTATATCGTTGGCTTTTAGTCGGCACATCAACATTAGTCGAGAGGCATTGAGTCGACCTCTGAGAGTTTCCATCGCTGACGAGTGAGCAGTATATGCCACGGAGGTGATTCGAGGATGTGTACTTGAGATTTTCGGTGTAGAGTTTCCTATTGATTTGGTCCCGATTGCGATGGGGGTCATCTGTGTCATCGTAGGCATGGATTGGTTGAGCAGATTTGGAGCAGTTATCGACTGCGAGCGATAGCTGGTGACTATACGAGACCCAAGTGGGGGAGTTCTTAATGTGTATGGCAAGGGTACCCGTCCCGATTCAGCGTTTTGTTCGGCTGCTAGAGCGAGGCAAGGTCTATAGCAGGGCTGTAGTGGTTTTGTAGCATATGTGTCGGATATGAGGGTTGGTGTAGGGAGACCGAGTGCGGTTGAGGAGGTCCCGATAGTGTGTTAATTCCCGGATGTTTTCCCAGAGGAGTTACCGGGTGTGACTCCCGAGAGTCAGGTGGAGTTTCGCATTGATTTGATTCCGGGGGCAGCACCTATCGCTAAGGCCCCCTATCGCCTTGCACCTCCAGAGATGCAAGAGTTATCCTAGTAGCTTCGGGAGCTGCCGGGGAAGGGTTTTATACGGCCGAGCAACTTGCCGTGGGGAGCACCGATCCTGTTTGTGAAGAAAAAGGATGGTTCGCACCGAATGTGCATAGATTATCTAGAGCTGAATAAGTTAACGGTCAAAAACCATTATCCTTTGCCGAGGATCGATGATTTGTTCGATCAGCTGCAAGGAGCATTTTGGTTTTCCAAGATTGATCTGAGATTTGGATATCATCAGATGAGGGTGCGCGAGGAGGATATCCAGAAGACTGCATTCAGGACTCGTTATGGGCATTACGAGTTCGTGGTGATGCCATTCGGGCTCACCAATGCGCCTGCATCAATTATGGATCTCATGAAGAGGGTATGTAGAACGATGTTGGATCGATTACTGATTGTGTTCATTAACGACATTTTGGTGTATTCAAAGTCCAGGGAGCAGCATGAGGAGCATTTGCTGGAGATCCTCAGCGTGCTGAGATCGGAGAGGCTTTACGCCAAATTCTCCAAGTGCGATTTTTGGTTACGAGAGGTGCAGTTCCTTGGTCACCTCATTAACCAAGAGGGGATTTTGGTCGATCCAGCCAAGATCGAGGCGGTAATGTGTTGGGAGGTGCCGAAATCTCCTTCTTAGATCAGGAGTTTTCTAGGGTTGGCCGGCTATTATCGGAGGTTCATCAGGGATTTCTCCAAGATTGTTGTTCCTCTCACTAGATTGACCCGGAAGGGTGTGGTGTTCAGCTGGGGCCCAGAGCAGCAGGCCTCATTTGAGACTCTTCGCTAGAGATTATGCGAAGCCCCGGTGTTGACTCTTCCAGAGGGGTTGGAGGACTTCGTGGTGTATTCTGACGCATTGATATCTGGGTTGGGCGCGGTGTTGATGCAGAGGGGGCTTGTGATCGCATACGCATCGAGGCAGCTGAAGCCCTATGAGGCAAGATATCCCACCTACGATCTAGAGTTGGGGGCTGTGGTGTTTGCCCTCAAGATTTGGTGCCATTACTTGTATGGGGTCCGGTGTACGATATACACAGATCACAAGAGTTTGAAGTATTTGATGGATCAGCAGAATCTGAACATGCGTCAGAGGAGATGGTTGGACGTGGTAAAGGATTATGATTGCGAGATCCTGTACCACCTAGGAAAGGCTAATGTGGTGGCCGACGCCCCGAGTCATTGAGCAGAGAGTGCCCCGATTTGGGATATTTGTATGAGATTGACAGTGATGACTCTGGTATTGGACACCATCAGAGGGGCCCAGGCTGAGGCAGTGAGACCGGAGAACCGCAAGAGAGGACGAGTTATCGGGTAGGTGACAGAGTTCATGACCGATAGCAGAGGGATTATGACCTTCCAGGGTCGGATTTGGGTACCGTTTGTCGGAGGAACGCGTACCATCTTGATGGAGGAGGCACATAAATCCAGATTCTCGATCCATCCCGGAGCCACTAAGGTGTATTTAGTGATGGGTTTTGGTCATAAGACATCCTATGTGCTCATACAAACCCTAATGCTTAGATCTAGGTTTCTTTATTGTACATGCTTTGAATCCAAGACTATAAACCCTAATTCTAGCATTCAAATAATCATATTAACATGAGAATAGGTTTATAATGTTACCTTGATTGTTATGTAGCAATAACAATCACAAATCTCCTTGAATTGACTTTGGAAGGCTTAGAGTCACAAGTGTCACTCCTCTAATGGTTCACAAACACCATAAGCAAATGGAGAAGGTATAAAGAGAGAGGTGAGAGGTTAGAATTCGTATCTAGGACCTCTTGGGAAGGGATACACGAATTCATGACCCTAGGGGTGTTTATATAGGTGTAGAGATAGGGTTTCAGTCATTATCCTTATCTAGTTGATTATCCATTAAGGAACCAATAAGATAATCCTTGAATCCTTATCATACTCGAATTCTAAGGCTTTCCAACCTTAAATTCGTCCACCATATAAATAAGATAATCCTTACCTTATTTTGTAACTATCACATAATTACAAATCAGCCCCTCTAGTTTAATTAATTACATTTGATCACAAAACTAATTCTTAATTAATTATTGACCAATATTAATTAAACAAATATGATTTCTCCTTTAATATATTATTCTTATAACATATTAATAAATCATATTATCCTCTCTCTCTTTATTCATTTCTCCAATCAAGTTGCTTTGGTGAAGGCAACCCAAAAGGACCATGCACCATCGGGTCAAGTACATACCAAAATAGTTATGGACTTAGACACTAATCCAACAGTCTCCCACTTGGATAAGTCTAACAACTATTCTGCGTATGACTTCAGATCCCGATCTGCAATCGTAGCTTTCCAAAGCCGCTGTCAACTCTGATCATATCAGATACACGTGTCCTTAGATAAGTGATCATATATTCCTCCATTCTAGATATCGTATGAGATATGATTTCTAATCATTCTCTTTGTACTATATCTCGATTTCCGATTTATGACGACAAACTAATTGAACAAATCAAATTAGCCCTAGCCCGGCCGAGCATTTACGTATGTCATCACTAAACCATCGAGGGGCCCAAAGATATCGCTTTTATCCTACCTTGGATAAAAGGAACGGATAAACTTTGATACAATGCTCGCTTGCACTCACTAACCAAATCGCACACAACAATATGTTTTATAACACCAAGTTACTAGTGCGTTTACACATTATCAATGTGCAACCGATTAGCAAGATACAACTCACACATCTCGGTTTCAAGAATATAAGATGTTATCGTCTCACTAATCACTCGAGATAGTGATCCAAGTGAGCGTGGGTTTAATCCAATGCTCAAATCATATTCATAAGCACTCATGAACGTTGCAGCAAACATTTGCTTATGTCTAACACTCTTTTAGACAATCCACACACCAATTCACGAAAGTCTTCATTCATATCTACTTCCAACATATGAACGACTGTGGCCCGTTTGAATAATTCGATTATTCTTAATAAACTCAATTATTCTGGAAGTCAAAACATGCAAAGTGAAACACAAGAATAATACTAATCCCATATGGCCTCAAACCTTTGAGTATAAACAAAACACGTTTTATTTATCACCATATCGATTACTCATTATTTGTCATTTCGGGTAATCAACTTTTTACTTGAATCATTACACTTGTCCCATGCTCCTAGCATGCAAACAATGTTTACCTATGGTTCTTACTTTTGTGAAATAGACAAATTGAACACATTTCCAATCATTCTCATTTCACAACTCCAAATCCATTTTCTTAAGTGTAAGAATATCAAATTCTTGCTACTTACAGAATATGCTAGATTCTAACATTCTATGCAACGATCCTTTCGTAATGTCATTGCACCAAAGTCACAAAGACTATTGCCAATGATATTACAAATTCCTCTATCGGAGATTATTACAAGACAATTCCTTAGATATGATGTCTCTCACTCAAAGTACATTCCTTTGAACATCCTTTTGCATAAAAGTTTCTAATCTAGACATAGATTTTCAATATTTACTTCCCAATATGGACACGCTTCCATATTTTCCATATGACAGCTCATTCTTAACAGAATCTTATCTATTCGTAATTATGTCGATATTGTCCATCCAATATGGAAACATTTCCATAATTTCCAATACTATACTTCCAACTACTCACAAGCAACCAATCCTCGTCGAACTTTGGATTGTTCTTTGACAGTTGTTTAATTATTTTAGTCAAAACCGATTCTAGTCCCTTTTCCCTCTAAATGCACTAGACATTTGGAAAATCTTAGAATGGTCAAACATTAAATCATTTGCAATCGATCCTATACTCGAAGCGCATGGGACACAATGCATAGTGTTTTATTTGCTATGTTCTCAAAATTCGAATTGTGAAGAGGAATGCCGTAATCATAATCAAAATTTTAAGAACACACAATGTACCTTTGACTAAATTTATTAACATTCCACAACCTAACCCTTTAGATTTGAAATGAAGCATAATATTCTCTCCCTTAATTATAGCAAAACAACCTTTCAACTCTTACAACTTTGCAAAGTATGACTCTTGTTTTCTATAATTAATATTGCCAACTATGCAATACTTGCCTTAATAATCATACAATCATAACATTTATGCTCCCACTATCATGATGATTATTATAAAACATAACACTTATGCTCCCACTAGTCTCGACATGTATTCATAAACATCTTAACTTTCAGAAAAACAATACTTATTGAATTTCTTAAGATCATGTTTCTAATACTTAGTGCTTTGATAATCTTTTATCAAGACTTCTTGAACTTATACACCTTTGCCTTCGATAGTACATATGTGTGTCTAAACAATTAAGACTAATTGCCAAACCTCACAATTCAAATTATGGAAAGGGATGCCGTAACCATGATCGAATTTGAGAATGAAATTTTACAATCACTATCTTTTAAAATCTTTCTTAGTGAAAGCATTTTCTCACAATCATTTTCATGAAGGAGGAAATCTTATGACACTTAGATTTAAACGGTGTATGTGTTCCTATCCATGCGAATTTGTTAAAACCAAAGTTTACGACAAATTCAAACTCATATGGATCGAACTTTCTTAATCTTGATTTCTTGCCTTATGGTAGCACAGCTGCCCACCACGTCTTCCAAGTAGTTAAGCATCTTACCTTTTTTCCTATCAATGTACCTTTCATTGATCAAGGTCATTGCCTTTTACGCATTCAAATGAGAACTCATAGGACTCACATGCATAATTAACTCGATTGGATTGGCACAGAAACAAAATAATGTCTTTACGATAGGTTGTAAACCTCAACTCGTGTGCTAGTGATGATCGATAAGGTTTATTTGATTTGTTCTTGAAACTTTTCAAGACCATTAAGACTCCCACTGACTCCTTGACATATAAGATTCTTTTGTAAATAAACATTTCTTGACAAACAAATATTCAAGAGTTAGTGTAGTTTTTATCAAAACTTCACAAATTGGTCCTAGTTGGTCTTTTGTCTTATCCAAGACATCACAACTTTCCACAATTGATGAATGTTATAAACCTTCTTAATACTATTCACTCAATGTCACAATCTTGACTTTAAGACTTGTTTTGGAACGAAGTATGATTGACTTCTTGATTTGACCATTTCTTCAATCTTTGATTCCTCTTCTTGGACATACAATTGTGCCAAGACTCACTTAGAGGATCAATTGAGATATGGTTCTTAATCATTAAGACCTATCATAAAGCATAAAAGCTACTCTCCCTTCTTCTTAGAATGGAGAAACTCTTATCTTTCTGCCTACTTGATTCTTCTTATTCGTTTTGCTATTGATCTAAACCCTTTAATCAATTCAAAATTACACTTAATCTTGTAAGTGTAATCATATTTACTAAGCCTTTAGTAAATCATGACGAATATCTTTGTTACTCTTATGGTGAACTCGATCAACACACAACTTTGTGTACTCGATCTCCTAGTCCTTCACTTGACACTTTGTCAATGAATTAGTCTAATTTCCAAATATGAAATTTCTCATTCATCGTGTATCCACGTTGCATGATTCCAAGTTTCTGTCCAATTGAAACTTGGGCGATGAGAAACTCTCCCTATTTGGTAAATTGTTGACATTTCCATAAATAACATAACTAAGAATCACATCCATTCGTTGTAGAAATATTCAAACATCAATTTTCATAACGATTTCATTGCAAGGAAATAAACAAATAAATAAGTGAGTCAAAATTTATTTTATTTATAGAAGCAGTGGAAAACATTTGTCCTTACAATGCAAAATCCATTGAAAACTATGTAAAAGGAAAATTTCTAACAACTCTATCATAACTATCTAAGCTCAAAATCCAATCTTCAAGTCCATGCGATCAAGATCCATCTCTTGTGATTAGATTCATCTTGCTCTCTTATCAAGCTTCCTTTCTTTTCATCGATCCTTCAAAACATTCAAATGCAATCTTATCACATCATGTATTAAGAATCAATGAATAGGAACTTAATGGAGTTAGATAGTGGATTCTTACCTAAAGCGTAGTCATACTTTTGACTCTCCCATCTCTTAGATCTCTTAGGTAAATAGGGCAACTTCGTTTCCAATGCCCCTTCTCTTGGCAATAAAAGCAAATTGACTCTTTTGGAACAACACATGGAACTACTTCAGACATCGCCTTTCTCTTATGATCAAACTTTTCGATCATTGCATGTCTTTCATTGCCATTGTCTATATCCATATAGGTCTTGAAGGCAGATTCACCAATCAACTTTGCTTTTCTATTGCGCCAAACCATTGCTGATTCAGCAGCAATAAACATATAGGTGAGATTTATAAGGGTCACGTCGTGGTTTATCATATAGTACTCTCTTGCGAACTCACTATATGAGTTTAGGAAGTGATTGAAGAACCCAATCAACAACCATCTCTTCACCGACAACGGATCCCTTCATTCTTAACCTATCAATGTGTGACTTCATCCCTAAGACGTGTGCACACACCGACTTGCCCTCTTTATGTTTACTTGCCAAAAGGGCTTGAGTGACATTGAACCTTTCAATTTTACAATCTTGTGGGTTAAGGAGAATAATTGGAGGAGGAGGAGGAAGTGAAGCATGATTTCTTGTTCCTCGATCGAATCGTGGAATATCATCTTCATGTGGAATGCTTGTTCCACGGGATTTGAGAAGACCATAGTTGTCGAACTTTGACATCGGGAGAAAAACGAATTCAAGTTAGTTGATTGATTGAGTCCTTGGTAAATCACCCAAATGAAATTCCAAGGCTAGGACCCAACACAATATCCTACAACTCGGGAGAGGGATGCCGTAACCCAAATTGCAGAACATTTGAAGGTAAGTGAATGACGATTCACTAGTTTCCACCATGAAAAACGAAAAAGAAATTTAAGTTTTAAATCTATGAAAACTCCTAGATCCTTTGAGATTCATTGAACATTTCAATGGCATGTTTAAATCTCGATATGCCCCTCTTGTTTGTGACTGGGATGCCGAGGATCACAAAGCGGGTGTGAATAACCATGCAAACTACATGGTGCCCTCACATGTTACAATCACCTATTCGATGTGCCGGTAAACCACACACGCTCCACCGAACTATGACAAACATTGAGTCACCCTTTGCTACCTTTGCTCAGAACCATTTAGTGTGCCGGTAAACCACACACGCTCCACTAACATCTTCGCAAGGGCACAAAGTGTAATTTCATGGAATTGCATCAATTCACTTTTGCCTAAGTAACTAAGATTGGGAATTTGAAAAACATTTAGTTACTTTGTATTTCATTATACTTATAATGGAAGGTTTCGTCCTATCCTACCCGTTCGGCTAACGACCCTCCACTAGTCAAGAGTGCGGTGGTAAGAGTGGATACCCATTCAATCGCCATTTTATAGGCAATTTCCTTAAACACCCCTTATAGACCAGCTTCGTGAATGAGGCCTACTAACGGTAAGACTGACTTTTACTCATACATATATATAATGTTAGACTTTTAATGTTATATATAGTATAGGGTGTATTTTATACTTTTAAAATACTATATGGTTAACTTTAACAATTACACTTTTAATTCAATTAAAAGGTTAACCTAAACCTTTATGGATTTATTAAATCTCTATTAATTATATTCCTTAATTAATTAATAAAACAATAAGGGTGTGATTTGAACTTTTCAAAACTTTACTAGGGTTTTAGAATTTAACATTTCTAATTAAACTTTTAATCAACTTTTAAATTCCAAAACTTGAGGGCAAATTTTGAAACCTTTTTCAAAACATTAGGGTTTTAACTATTTAAATTTCAAAAATCCAAAACCTTTGGGTTCAAATTTAAACTATAAAACCTAAAGGGGAAAATATGAAACTTTTCATAACTACAAGGATCAAATAACAAATAATCTAAACTAACGTTTAGTTACATAATTATGCATATTTGATTTGTTTAATGATTTCTTGCAAAACAATTTATCAATTTACTCAAAATAATTAATCAATTATCTTATAAGGAAACAATTATCATATAAATCGATAATTATCTTTAATTAGATCAAGAATATAGTCATATATATCATAAAATCGGATTTATATTGATCTAACATGATAAGGTAACTATCCATATGCAAAAACAGCAAGAAATCCCGAGATAAGCATTATCTGACGAGTTGACTCGTCGAGTCAGGCATGGACTCGTTGAGTCTGCATGGACTCGACGAGTTCAGCCATGGACTCGGCGAGTCCAGCCTCCACAATCCAAAAAATCGAAATTTTCAGTTATACAATGCATCAATACAATTGAAACCAAGCTAGGCTCTGATACCACTGATGGGTTTTGGTCATAAGACATCCTATGTGCTCATACAAACCCTAATGCTTGGATCTAGGTTTCTCTATTGTACATGCTTTGAATCCAAGACTATAAACCCTAATTCTAGCATTCAAATAATCATATTAACATGAGAATAGGTTTATAATGTTACCTTGATTGTTATGTAGCAATAACAATCACAAATCTCCTTGAATTGACTTTGGAAGGCTTAGAGTCACAAGTGTCACTCCTCTAATGGTTCACAAACACCATAAGCAAATGGAGAAGGTATAAAGAGAGAGGTGAGAGGTTAGAATTCGTATCTAGGACCTCTTGGGAAGGGATACACGAATTCATGACCCTAGGGGTGTTTATATAGGTGTAGAGATAGGGTTTCAGTCATTATCCTTATCTAGTTGATTATCCATTAAGGAACCAATAAGATAATCCTTGAATCCTTATCATACTCGAATTCTAAGGCTTTCCAACCTTAAATTCGTCCACCATATAAATAAGATAATCCTTACCTTATTTTGTAACTATCACATAATTACAAATCAGCCCCTCTAGTTTAATTAATTACATTTGATCACAAAACTAATTCTTAATTAATTATTGACCAATATTAATTAAACAAATATGATTTCTCCTTTAATATATTATTCTTATAACATATTAATAAATCATATTATCCTCTCTCTCTTTATTCATTTCTCCAATCAAGTTGCTTTGGTGAAGGCAACCCAAAAGGACCATGCACCATCGGGTCAAGTACATACCAAAATAGTTATGGACTTAGACACTAATCCAACATTTAGATCTGAAGAGAGAGTATTGGTGGCCCTATATGAAGAGAGATGTCGCGTGGTTTGTTGAGAAGTGCTTGACCTGTCGTAGGGTTATGGCCGAACACCAGATGCTGCATGGTAAGTTGCAGCCGTTGGAGGTTCCCGAATGGAAGTGGGAACAGATTACCATGGATTTTATCACCAAATTTCCAAGGAATGATAGGGGAGTCGATGCAATTTGGGTGATTGTGGACAGGTTGACAAAGAGCGCCCACTTCCTTGCTATCAGCGAGAACTCTTCCACAGAGAAGTTGGCCGAGGTGTATGTGAGGGAGGTGGTATCGCGACATGGGGTGCCGATCTCGATTGCCTCAGACCAAGATGTGCGTTTCACTTCCAGATTATGGAAGAAATTTCATGAGGAATTGGGTACTAGGTTGCATTTTAGTACCGCATACCACCCCCAGACTGACGGACAGAGCGAGCGGACGATTCAGACGTTCGAGGATATGCTCCAGGAATATGTGTTGGATTTCGGTGGTAGTTGGGACACGTATTTTCCCTTGGCAGAGTTTTCTTACAACAACAGCCATCATTCGAGCATTGACATGCCGCCCTGTGAGCTGTTGTATAGGAGGAGGTGTCGGACCCCTATCAGCTGGGGAAAAGTAGGGCAGCACGTGATGGGTAGTACCGTGATCGTGCTTCAGATGACAGAGCAGATCCAGCAGGTCAGACAGAGGTTGTTGACCACTCAGAGTCGTCAGAAGAGTTATGCGGACAAACGCCGGTCCAAGCTTGAGTTTCAGGTCGGTGACTTTGTACTCCTGAAGGTCTCTCCTTGGAAAGGAGTGATTCGATTCAGGAAGAGGGGCAAGTTGGGGCCCTCAATATATTGGTCCCTTCAGGGTGGTCGCGAGGGTAGGCAGGGTAGCTTATCGTTTGGAGTTGCCTGCAGAGTTGGGTCAGATTCAAAACACTTTCCACGTGTCGCAATTGCGGAAGTGCTTAGCCGACGAGTCAGCAGTAGTGCCACTAGAGGATATTCAGGTGGATGCGAGCCTGAATTATGCTGAGAGACCAGTGGCGATCAGAGATTGAAAGATTAAGGTCCTAAGGAATAAAGAGGTGCCACTGGTGCAAGTCCAGTGTCAGCATCGGAAAGGGTCAGAGTTAACTTGGGAGCCGGAGCGTGAGATGCATGAGCAGCATCCGGAGTTATTTGCGGAGTGAGACTTTGAGAGCGAAGTCTAATTCTAGTGGGGGAGAATTGTAACACCCCGTATTCCTAGGTATTATTTTTATTCTTTTATTTTTGGGTGATGGTGTGGGACTTGGCGAGTTGGAGTCTAAACTCGCCGAGTAGGATCGCGGTTTTGTGCATGAGTTCGCGTCTGGACTCGGCGAGTCCACGCTGTTTAATGAAACCCTAATTTCCAGGGTTTGAGACCTATTTAAAGGGGCTTATGGCCATCATTTGCGGCCACCAACCCCACAAAGAAACCCTAAAGAGCTTGAGCGTTTTGGGAGAGAGAAGAGGCCATTGTTGACTTTTGAAGCTTGGTTTGGCAAGGCAAAGGAGATTTTAGCTAAGAGGAGGAAAGGGAGGTGGACATCCTTCGATTTTGGATCTCAGAGCATCATTTTGGAGGTATATTTTGGCTTCCTTTTCTGTTGTTATGATGAACATGGGGGTTTAGGGTTTCTTGACCCCTTTGTTGGTTAGATTTGATGTCCATTTCGTCCCTATTTATGATGAAGCTTGAGATGGGATCCATAGAGGCCCAGAGAAGCTTTATTCCTTAAGCTTTATGAGGATTTATGGGAGTTTTGACCTAGAGTTATGAGATATGGGGCTAAAACCTCATTTAGGAGCAAATAGTTGTTGTTTGAGCACCAAGGTTTGGACTTTACGTGATTATCATGCTTGGGGAGGCCCGATCTATGATTGTATGGAACAAATCTAACCTCAGAAGTGAGTTTGAGTTTATGCATGACATGGACTCGCCGAGTCTGAAGAATAGACTCGGCGAGTAGCATGAAGTTTGCCCGTAACCACTCAACGAGTGGTCTTGCCGAGTTGAAGGGACGACTCAGTGAGTCAGGGAGAGTCAGGGGGGACTGAGTTAAGCTGGAACTCACTGAGTTGTTCTTGAGACTCGGCGAGTTGAGTCGTGGTGGCCCCGCGATTTATGCCAGGTGAAACTCGTCTAGTCAGAGAAGCACTCAGCGTGTCAAGAGAGGATCCAAGGGAGTCAGTGGACACGTATAGACTCGCCGAGTCGCCCTACTACACTCGCTGAGTCCGGTCAAAGTTGACCGTTGACCTTTAGGGTTGAGTTCACTATTTATGAGTATATTACTTTGTGTGATTAGGCGGAGGCTAGATCACATTTATTCCGAGACAGATATTTACTGAGATACGCGAGGTGAGTCTTCTCACTATACTTTACCTTGAGTAGGTAAATAGAGTTATGTGATACAGTGTTTTATATATATTGTTGTTGTACTGCATTCTTCTATGTGATTTATGCTGTGCATGTTTGCAGAGTTAGAACCTGAAGGTTCACAGAGTTTAGTTGCACGAACCCACATAGTTATAGCCTCGAGTGGCTAATATGTGTTATATGTGGTATTTTGGGGAACTCACTAAGCTTTGTGCTTACAGTGTTTTGTGTTATGTGTTTCAGGTACTAGTAAGGATCGCGGGAAGGCGCCGGCTTGATCAGTACACACACGAGATTTTTATGCTATGAGATCTTGGGATTGTTATATGTTATAAATTGAGTTTCAAACAATGTTGTTTTTATGATTTACAAATGAATTATGCTTTTATAAATGCGAAAATTTGTTTTGGAAATTTTTGCTGTTACAAAAAGCCACTGTATTGATTGAGAACTGAAGAGGCTCGACGAGTCACATGGGTGTACTCGGCGAGTTGTATGAATATGAGCATGGACTCGACGAGTTTGAAGAACAACTCGACGAGTCTGTTAAAGATGGCCTTGAACCCGACGAGTCTGTTCTTGGACTCGACGAGTTTGGTGGTAGAACCCCAACCTCTTCTGGTTAAGTCTTGAATCGGTGAGTCGAGAGGTGACCCTGTGAGTTGAGCAGGATGGACTCGGAGATCTTTGGACTCGAAAAGTCTCGGGGTGACTCGGCGAGTTGGGTCGTGTTATAAGAGTTTCGGAGTATAAGTACTTGACGAGTCATTGGGTTGACTCGGCGAGTAGAGTCAGTCAGGAAGTTGGCTTTGTCCTGGACTTTGATTTTGACCTTTAAGGGTGTTATGGTGAATTTTTTATTTATGTCAATGGTCCACTGATGGTATTGGGTGTTGGAGTTTGGAGCAATGCTTCGGGAGAGTGCCTTCGCGGTTCGGTTCTTCGTTTCAGGTGAGTTATCCTCACTGTACTCAACGGTCTTAGGCATCAAGGCCAGCCCTTTTATTGTTTTCTATAGCTTGTTATGTACGTGATTATATGCTTGCTAGTACCCTGGCAGATAGGGAAGTAATATGATGTTATGCTCTGTTAGCTTAGTATCCTGGAGGATAGGATAGTTGAGTATTGGCAAGTTCTGTTGGATCAGAACCCTGGTAGTTGGGTAGTTTTTATGTTTATAGACCTGTAGTTGGTCTTGTCTTATGCACGCTGGTAGGAGATTACCTGTGATTTATGCATGTAGAGTAGTAGCAGAGGGTATTCCATCTCGGTAGGATGATAAGTCCCTAGCATGTGGATTTTGTAGAGTGGTATGAGGTTGCCTGTTATGTGTTCATGCTTGCTAATGTAGCGGCATTCCAACCCGATGGTTGTGGGCCAAGAGTATTCCATCCCGGTAGGATGATTGGACTCGTATTATGTTGTCATTCCAACCCGATGGTTGAGGGGCCTGGGGTATTCCATCCTGCGGGATGAATGGGCCCATAGTAATAGTAGTAGTTTGTATGCATAGGAAGTGGGGCATTCCAACCTGATGGTTGTGATCCAGGAGTATTCCATCCCGGTAGGATGATTGGATTCATAGTATATTGGCATTCCAACACGATGGTTGAGGGGCCTGGGGTATTCCATCTGGCAGGATGATTGGACCCATAGTAGTTATTGATGTAGGTATAGGTGTATCAGCATTCCAACCCGATGGTTGTGGGCCGAGAGTATTCCATCCGGGTAGGATGGTTGGACTCACAATATGATGGCATTCCGACCCAATGGTTGAGGGGCCTGGGGTATTCCAACCGGAAGGTTGATTGGACCCATAGTATGTTGTTCTTTGTTGTATGAGTATGTTTATGTGTGTATGGGTACTTTGGGGGAACTCACTAAGCTTTCGGGCTTACAGTGTTGGTTTATTGTTTTAGGTATTTCAGGAGATCGTGGCAAGACGAAGACGTGATCGTACCGCTCCTCATGTTTTATGTTTTTATGATATGATTCTGGGAATACTCTGATGTTTAAACTATTTTGAAAACGAGTTGTATTAACTTAATGGTTTTTGGATGAAACAAAATGTTTTAAATTGGTTGAAATTTTTAGACATTACAAACCCCTTCGTTTCTTTGCACCCACCCTTGAATGTTCTATACTTCCAAACCTTTGATCAATTAATCTCTAGGTTAGGTTCTCATATGGGTTTAATCAAGATTACATGTTATGCATTTGGAAATCTTAAAGCTAATGATTTGATTCTAAATTATTTCCCAACTTTAAGTAGAGGGAGAATGAGAGTCAAAGAGTGACTAAGAAGCAGAGAAAGAGAGAGAGAGAGAGAGAGAGAGAGAGAGTAGGTGTGCAAACGAGCAAAGCTACTCGTGAGCTACTCGGGATCAGATCGTTAAAAGCTCGACTTAAAATCGATATTAAACGAGTCTGAGTCGAGCTCGAGCTTAATATTAAGCTTGTTTATTAAACGAGCTCGAGCTCGAGCCTATGTTAATAAGCTTGATTAGGCTCGCGAGCTTAAATGAGCCTTTATATAATATAATTTATTATTATTTATATATATTAAAATAAAAACATATTAGGAGAATTATGGATTTAGAGTATTAGTAAACGAGCTTCTTAACGAGATCGATCTGAACTTAAGCTTATTTAGGCACATCAGTTAAAAAACGAGTCGAGCACGAGCCAATGTTGTATAATTCTGTACGAGCTCGAGCCAAACTCAGTACAAGAAAGCTTGAATCGAGCCGAGCTCGAACTCGAGCCTCATATAACTTAAATGAGCCCGAACCGAGGCTGGCTAGGATCGGGCTCGGCTCGGCATGTTTGCACCCCTAAGAGAGAGAGAGAGAGAGAGAGAGAGAGAGAGAGAGAGAGAGAGAGAGAGAGAGAGAGAGAGAGAGAGAGAGAGAGAGTACGGTGGGGTGACCTATTTTTTTTTAAATATTCATATAATACAAAAATGTGAAAGATAAATTAAATGGAAAAAAATCATATTAAAATTTTGAGGATTAAAACCATCAAAGTTTCAAATTTTGAACCATGAATGCAGTTTTTACAAATGGGCAAATTTTGTAATTCCATAAAATAAAAAACAATAATAAAGTGGGTTAAGTAGGGAATTAAGGAAATAAACCGTATAGGGCTCTTTTGGGCGGGAAGAAAGCCATGCAACGGTACAGGGATGTCGCGTTAATCCGTTAAAGTCGGCCGTAGGTGTGTGCGCTTTTATAAAAAAAATAAAAATAAAAATAAAAAACCATGGGAATTTCTGTTGCGCTATTTTTTTTATCACCAAAACTCCAAGGATTTCATCAAAGAGTAGTCAAAGCGACAAATCAATGAAATAGGGGCATCATGGTCCTTCGACGTTCTCGCCCTAGAAATTCAGAATCCTAATTCAATGATCGAGAAAGGAACCATTTTGCAGATTTTGATCCAGAATGCTTTGATTGGTTACACAGATTGAATTAAGGCATTGAAATTAGAGGTATGGTTCCTTAAATTAATGATTTTATGAATTAAGTTAGGTTTTGTACTCAGCCCGTGTATATGGAGAAATTCATATATCTTCAGGCTAGTTACCGAAATTAACAACAGATATAATTAATTAAAACTAGTGGTAATTTCATTGGATACCGAAATTAACAACAGATATACTTAGGGCTTTCAGTTAGAAGCTAGGTAGGACATGTAGATTACTTGAGTTGAATCATGGGTCTTATCACCGGTTGAACCTGCCTTCGCCTTAGGCAAAATCAAAATCGGATATTTTGCAATGAATTCATGCAAGGTCATAGCAATTGAGTGTTGGGTAAATCTTAAAATCTGGAAAATTAGTTATGCAATTATTATAGGCTATGATCAATGTTGTTGTACCTCATCAAGTAGGATATTAGAAGCTTGAAATCACAATATATAACTTGTTCCTCACCATCTTGAAGGAAAGCTAGACATCTCTTTTTTGGTCATTTTAATGTGTAAGATTATATAAATGATTAAAGATAAAGTTTTATATGTAAGTAAACAAATAGGCCAAAATATAAGCATGTCTTTTCGATTCATTTTTCATATATTAGGAGTTTTTGCTAAAACAACACTCCAAAAAGTATGTATCAGCTTACACCGTTTTGCTACCGCAAAAGCTATAATATGAACATTTTTTCTCAAATTATGTTTTTCTACTATATATAAGCTAATTAATAAGCACTTTTAAAGTGGTTTTTGTGCATGGCAAGTTGTTTACCAAACCCTAACCCAATTTAATTTGCATAAACACAGACACACGAGTCGTTCGTTCTTCATTCTCTCCCAAATGAACCACCATTCATTAATGGAAATGCCCGTTGTTGATGCCGTGTACAGTGCAGAAATTCGAAAAGCTCGTCGAGACTTACATCATCTGATCTCTAGCAAAAGTTGTGCCCCGATCATGCTCCGTTTAGCGTAAGATCCTTCTTGTTTATCTATAACATATTGTGATGATCAAATTGAAAATGATATGATTGTACGTAGATTTCATGATGCTGCAACTTATTGCAAGGAGACGCAGACGGGAGGTCCAAATGGCTCCATTAGGAAGCCGGAAGAGTTTGAACAAAGCGTTAACAAAGGACTGAAAACTGCCATTGACTTTTGCGGTAAACTGCTTGTGTTGTTCTGTATTGTCGCAACATTCTTATTTACATAGTTAACTTTCCTTCACAAAAGTAATATAATAAGTTTATTGATGGTACATTACATTGCAGAACAAATAAAGTTAAAGCATCCAATAATTTCATATGCTGACATTTATCAGGTTATTTCAATCATATTTAGCACAGAGACTAATGCTTTTTGGTTCTTTTAAATTTATATTATGTACTTATCGATAAGCAAGCGGTCTATTGGCAGCTTGCGGGTGTCGTTGCTGTTGAGGTCGCCGGTGGTCCTACCATTGAATTTATTCCTGGTAGAAAGGTACTTTGATTTTCCATGTAATTGATATTAGCTTTTTGTTCACATGTCTTATCTTCGGAATATAATTTTACACCTTGGAATATATATATATATATATATATATATATATATATATATATATATATATATATATATATATATATATATAATACACTTTACAGTCTCACCTAAGCTTAGGTACTAAACTTCTAAAATATATCATTCTCCATAACATTGCTAAATATATCGTTTTAACTTGCTAAATATACCCGGTTTGGTTTCACTTGGTAAATATATCATCCTCCATAACATTTCTTTCTTTCATTATCGTTTTACCATTTCTGTTTTCTTTCCTCCATTATCGTTTATTAATTCACCCAAGTGAACATTACTAAACCCTAAACCCTAAACACTGAACCTAAACCCTAAACCCTAAACCTTAAACCTAAATCCTAAACCCTAAACCCTAAACCTAAACCCTAAACCCTGAACCCTAAACCCTAAACCCTATTGTGTCGATCTTGAATTTACATCTTAAAGTATTAATCGTGAATCCATTAACCGTAATCTTTATATAGTAAAACAATGTATTTTGAAGAGGTTTAGTACCTAAGCTTAGGTGGGGATGTAATGTATATCCCCCTTTTCCCTATATATATATATATATATATATATATATATATATATATATATATATATATATATATATATATATATAAAGAGAGAGAGAGAGAGAGAGAGAGACTCTGATAGGAACTGATTAATTTAAATAGCTGAATGCTTACGACTTAGATTAACAGGGCCAAATTCGAGATGGCAAATCTCCTTGATTACAAGAACACAAATAACTTATTATCTGACTCACAACTGAAAAACATCAACTACATGTTTGTTACAAAAGATAACTGCTCCTAACTTATTGGATCATAATAGTTCCTTCTCTTTTAACTGTTACATGGTTGGCCTAAAGGATCCAACTGATTTCCAAAAAGGGCATTAAACTGCTCTTGCTCCTGTCTCTTAACTCATGACTTCTTTCTTATATACACTTGTAGGTTCTTTTCATTACTTCTCCATTGGTAAAATGACTTCTCCTCAAGTTAAAAATAAGGAAATTGCTCAACAAACAGATCGTAAGATTCCCAAGAAGCTTCTTCCATAGGATGGTTATTCCTAGAAACCACTAATTTGAGTACAGGTTGGCCTGCTTCATGCACCCATCGAACTCAAACTCCCAATCCTTTGTGATAGGCAAAGGAGCAATAGAGGTTGGAGAAAAAGACCCTGGAACTGGTTTGAGCATAGAAACATGAAACACAGGATGTATTTTCGCATCCGGAGGTAATTCGAGCTTATAAGCCACTGGCCCAATGACACTTTTATTCGGATAAGGACCAAAGAATCAAAGAGATAACTTTTCAAAACAACGTTTAGCTAAGTTGTGTTGTCAGTAAGGTTGAATCTTTAAGAATGCATAATCCCAAACCTGAAAATTAACTTCGCGTCGTTTGGTATTGGCTTGATTACGTATCCTATCTTGAGCTTTCGTAAGGTTGAGACGTAACAATTGCAACATATGATCGCGATTAACTAATTGTTGTTCCAATTATGCATTTTTGGTTTCGCCCGTTACATAAGGCAGAAGGAGAGGAGGATCTCGACCATACATGTGACAGCCCGAAATTTCTACCTGTACAAACCATTCACTTCAATCAAAGTCAGACTAGTTTCTGCTAACTTTTAGCACTGTTTAGAGTCTATTTGAATGTTTTAAACATAGTACATTCAAGAAACAAGCATCGGGAAGTATCTTCTAGGGTTCAATGTGCAAAAAACAAAACCCTAAACCTAAGATGTGTGTTTATGGCCAAACTTTATGAGTTTGGGCCGTAAACTCTCTTTTGGCCGTGAACTCATGCATAAAGCATGAGTTTGCATCCTTTTCTTCATTATTTCCATTTTCAAGTTCAAGAACCTCCATTTCTCTCTCAAGTATCATCAATTTGTTCATCTTGATCTTCCAAAAATGTAAGATTTCTTTCCTTTGATTTGTTGTTATATCACCTTATCTAGTAAAGATCATGTCACACCCCAAAACCGAGAACGACATAAACGTTTTTTGGGCGGAGGACGTCATGTAATGTATCGCAACAAGGAAAAATAGTAGTAAACAAACAACAACATCATCCATTGCATTAATAGTATAATTGTAATTACAAGTGTGTTCTTTCAAAGTATAAAACAACATAATGAATACTCAAAATAAAAAACGAATCTTGACCTCTCCGTCTTCATAAAACCTGGTCGTCGTTACTATCTATTTGTGACCTGAGAATACAAGTTATTTTGAAATCGAGTATCAGCAATAAAACTGGTGAATTCATAAGTAATTTAGTGTCATTGATTTGTAAAACTTGTAATGAAAGACTTGTAATTGTTTTGAAGAAAAGTTTGTATAAGTATGAAAATTTTTGTAAGTAATTGTAAACGTTTGAAAACCCTAGAAAATCCCACATTTCCTACTAGTATAAAATGTAGTCTTCTACCAAGACCAGACTGTTTTGAAGGTTTAAACCTCTACATAAGTGAAGGTTTTTCCCTTGTACAACTATTATTATTCATCTAATCTACCTCATCGATTATGTGAATGTGTCACACAATAAAGGTAATAAGGAAAATAATATAATCATTTAAGTATTATCCTTTGGTCCTAGGATAATCATGGCAGAGTAACTTGTCGAATACTGTTTACCGTAGACATGCGTCGATGTACGTCTTCCCTACTGTAGCTAACAGCCCTGGGGGTGGAATGGTAAGTCCTATAATGTATGTAATAGTATCTACTCATATAACATGTAATAGTATGGTAAGTCCTATAATGTATGTAATAGTATCTACTCATATAACATGTAATAGTATCTCATTACGTAGTATGTAATCGTATCTCTTTACTAGTATCTATGTAATAGTATCTCTTCATATAGTATGTAATGTATTCGTATAGACTCATTAATGAACTGACTCTTGTCTGATTCCTTGTACTTCAAAGTAGTATTTCCTAACTACGCCTATTATAGTTACTAGTAATGTACGTGTGTAACCGTAAGTGTACCTTTGCTACCCAAAGGTACTGGACTGATTGATAGAACATTTACGTCTATATATGTATACATGATATATAACTAATATTTAGATGACATCCGGACGAATAACTGATACCATAAGACCACATCTAAACGAGGAAAAGGAGATAAAGCGAGCTAGCCGTTCTAAGTGCTTTAAAAATTACTTATATAACTATACATATATAGGCATGCATTTGACAATATAAAAGTATAAAAGAAGTTTGGTAAAATCTTGGAAAAGTTTAATAAGTAAGAAATAATGACTTGATGTCAGTTTATAAAATGATTTGAAAGTAGTTTGCCTGATAAAACAGTTTTAAGTATAGTAAAAACCTTTGTTTGAAACACAATAGTAACAGAGTTTGAAATGAAACATACAGTAAGTAAGATAGTTTGATAAGGAGCTTTAACATGTAAAAACGTTTGAAAAAGTCATTTGAAGTAATATGTTTGCTAAAACAGCTAAAATTTTAGTAAATCCATTTGCATGCTAGTTATTAATCACATGTGATTGATATAATAACTATCATGATTTAACTTGTATCCCCCCACCTCCCCCCCCCCCCCATAAAAGCATTTATAAACATTTAAGAATATTTAAAAGGTTAATTAAGGGGTATGAACTGACCTGCAGTGAGTGGATCGTATGGAAGTGTCAGACAAGTGCTTGGTGTTAAGTGAAGACTTAGACACCCACAATGATCCTAATAACATATAAAGACATATGTGTGTGTATATATATATATATATATATATATATATATATATATATATATATATATTAATTTGTGATTATAACACTAATTAGAAAAGTAAAAACATCCTAATGCATGGAAAACACTTTGGTCAAGTGCTAGGAGGCCATTGGGTTGAAACAAGGGATTGCAAGGCATCGTGTTTGAGTTTATGGTCCATGGACCATACTTGTTGGAGTTTACGGCCCATGGGAGTTTACTCCTTGCCGTAAACTCTCAAATGGGTCTCCAAATGAGGCCTATAGCTATCATGTCTTAAGTGGTTAGGTGCTCCAAGGCTTACACAAGAGGCTAGGTGGGTTTAAGGTCCAAGAATGACCTTATATTGAGTTTACGGCCTGGGGACCACTTCCCCATGAGTTTACGACCGTAAAGTCATGGTATGAAGTACCATTTCGTGTCTTGAAGTCCCTAGTTCAATGGTGTAAGGTTCTATACTAAGTTTCAAGGCTTGGTAAGGTGTTAGGGTGCATTTTACCCCACTTAAAGGGGTATACGACCCAAGAACATGTCTTGGCCGTAAACTCCTTGGATCACATGATTCTTTGTGATTTCAAAGCCCTAAACATGTGAAACCTAGTGTACAACGACTTAGAACAAGAGTACTTATGATCTAGGAGCTTGATGGTTGTTTTTGGCCAAAAACACTAGTGTGTGTTCTTGGTGAAACTTGAAGATCTACAAAATGGAATGATTTCACAGATGAAATCATGTAAGATCACTAGTTCATGTAAGATATCAACTAGTTAGGACAAGAAACTTACGAGTTTTGAAGATCGGGGTCGAAGATCGGGAGGATACTTGAGAGGATTTCAGCCAAGGGAAAGAAGGAAATGAACTAATGGCTTAACATTCATCATATATGAGGAGTTTACGACCCTTATGGAGTTTACGGCCGTAAACTCCATTGAGGTGGCCGTGAACTCCTTGACATGTTGTTTAAGGCTTATTCTTTGAGCAATAACTTCAGCAGATAAACCCAGACACTTATCCCTTAAGTGTACAAGGCTCAGAACGCTCAAATAAACTCCTAGTTGTGCTAAAAGGTGACATAATAGAGTTTGACTTTCAATGAAGTGTTTGACTGTACTTGATAGAAAATTTCGGGTTGTCACATCATCCCCCCCCCCCCCCCCCCGGTTAGAGGGAATTTCGTCCCGAAATTAGAATTTAGGTAAAAGAGTAAGTATGAATACTCGAGCAAGGAGGTGGGGATACTTCCTATTCGATTTACTCTTATGCTCCCAAGTGAATTCAGGTCCTCGGTAGGCATTCTAGCAAAACTTCACTAACGGGATGCGGTGTTGCTTCTTTCGTCTGATCGTAATGTTTCCATGGTTTGTTGTAGATGCTCTTTATGATTTCCTTCCTACTACCAGAGTAGATAAGTAAGTCATTTACAAGGACAATGACGAACTGACCCTAGTAAGAATGGAGTACCCTATTCATAACAAGTTGTAATGGCCCGCTTCTCCACAACCATAACAAGTTGGGCTCGTGCCCACACCGAGAACTTGATTAATTGGCCTTGTCGGAAGTTTGCAAAAACGGGCAGTGTGCCCTTTCTTGTCGCAGTTCGCGCACTGCATTTCACGGCAAGGACCATGATGATGGAATGTGCATTTGTTGCACTTTGGAAGGTTACCAGTGTAAGGCTTAGGTGGTAAGAGATTAGTAGGTACAGTGACAACATTAACTGTAACTAGTTGTTGCTTCTTTGAGGGTTCTTGTGAGGACTTCTCTTTCCTCTTGTTCCAACCATGCTTCCTGTTGTTGTGGTCGTTTCCCATTTGTTGAACAGATGCATAAATCTTTAAACTCGTATAGTTTCCGTGGTCAATAATAGATTGTGCTAGTTCCTTGGCACTGTCAATAGTATCAGGCTGTGATGCTAACACACTTGTATGAATTTGGGATGTCAGTCCCCAAATATATCTCTCTATTTTCTTGCTCTCAGGAGCAACCATATCTGGGCAAAGAATTGCTAGATCACAGAATCTACTCATATAGGCTGATATATCAGTACCACCCATTTTTAGATTCCAGAGTTCCTTCTCAAGTTTTTGAATTTCTCCTCACGGACAGTACTCTCGCATTAGCATGGCTTCTAAATTTTCCCAACTTATCGAATTTGCCACTATCAGAGTTAGTGCCTTAACGTGGCCATTCCACCAAGTTAAAGTTGTTTCTAAAAAGGTACAAGTAGCAAACTTGACCTTGTTGTTCTCTGGACAGGCGCAGATTTCAAAGACTGCTTCTGTCTTTTCTATCAATTGTCTTAATATTATAACCCTTCCAGTTCCATTAAAATTCAGGGGTTTGGCGTTCGTAAAATCTTTATAGGTTCACTCTCGTGAGTTCCCATGACTCTCGCCATGGTTTGAAGGAAGTGCACCAATTCCCGAACCAGTCGCGCCAGAAGTATTGATATGTGTCATGGTAGCCGCTACAGCCGCCGTGACTGCTGCTTGGAACATAGCAACGTCGAACTGAGGAGGTGGTGGCGGGGGTGGTATAGGTGCTTCGTTACCATTGTTACATCTTGGATATCTTCTAGGAGGCATCTTTCAACTATAAGTTGAAAATATAAGAAAACGATAAGACCTCGATAGTATAGAAAATGAATGTGTCTCATGAACTAAATCGCCATAGTTCAACAACAAAAGATAGTATGATTGGTATAGGGATCTAATGATAGAAGAATGAAAGTATTTGTACAAGGATTGTCGAGAACTATCCGACTGTCAAATCATTGTTATCCAAATTGTAATTATATATACTCTAAGCCTACCACATAGTGTGAGTGGTGTATTCACCGACTCACTAGGTTGTATGGATCTTTTAGTTGTTAGGGCGACGTGTAATGTTCTCTGCCACCTCCCATGACTCGCGAGTGGTTTCCTCTTTTCTACTCCTGTTAAAAGTAATCTGGTGTCCTCTTATGTTCATGTGATATCTTCTGGTATTCCTCTAGCTTCGTACTCTTTTTCTGATCCCTTCTCGATGTTATATATGTGGCTTCCTCCTGGTCCCTCCTTGACTCCTCTATGGACTGTCCTAGTGAGGTGGTGTCTCTAGGTATGTTGTCGGTGCGATAAAGGAAGTGTCTAAAGAATCTATTTCTAAAACTAGATTTTTAACTTGTGATCCTTACTGGGTCCTTCTATAACCACTTGGTGCTTACAAATTATATATAACTTGGATCTAATAGCCCTTCGAATATGTGATCCTACTCTAAGTCCACATCCAAACGAGGAAAAGGAAATAAAGCGAAAACACATATTCTAAGTCTATGAGATCTTTATTATATGCAACTTTTGGAAGTATCCACCCTGCAATTATAGTTCTATCAGTAAGGGTCTTTAATTCCCACGTAAATTAAAAATGGTTAGTCAAGATACTCGTATAGTATCTTTGTTTCATGTTTGATTCATTCGTTTCTTGTTATTGTACACTTTTAGTATTGTTATTGGATAGTATCTTTAAATACTCCTATAGTATTTTACTTTATGTTTTGTTCTAAAGTTCTCATTGTGATAGTGTTGGTAAGTTTTTAGACTTGTTGCCACATCACAACCATTCTTGGGCATATGCTAATCACTCCTCGGACCAGCATAGTTGATCAGGCTATGCCACTCCCACGACTTACCATACATCCCCGAGCTTACTTGTGATATTCAACAATCGTAATACTTTTGTTCTTGTCATTGTGACACTGATTTTAGTATGAATGCATGCATGTATACTTAGTTAAATATTTTATTATTTAAAAGTATATACTCTTGGTCAGAGTATTTTAATCCCATTGTATTTACAGGTAGCATATCTTTCATGGGTTGATATACTTAATTCACTATAAACAATGTTGTAATACCAATCTGTCACACCCCAAAACCGAGAACGACGGAAACGTTCTGGGGCGGAGGACGTTATGTAATGTATCACAACAATGAAAAGTAGTAAACAAGCAAAAACATCATCCATTGCATTAATAGTATAATTGTAATTACAAGTGTGTTCTTTCAAAGTATAAAACAACATAATGAATACTCGAAATAAAAGACGAGTCTTGACCTCTCCGTCTTCATAAAACCTGGTCGTCGTACCTGTCTATTTGTGACCTGAGAATACAAGTTATTTTGAAAGCGAATATCAGCAATAAAGCTGGTGAATTCATAAGTAATTTAGTGTCATTGATTTGTAAAACATGTAATGAAAGACTTGTAATTGTTTTGAAGACAAGTTTGTATACGTATGAAAATGTTTGTAAGTGATTGTAAACGTTTGAAAAACCTAGAAAATCCCATATTTCCTACTAGTATAAAATGTAGTCTTCTACCAAGACTCCACTGTTTTGAAGGTTTGAACCTCTACATAAGTGAAGGTTTTTCCATTGTACAACTATTATTATTCATCTAATCTACCTCGTCGATTATGTGAATGTGTCACAAAATAAAGGTAATAAGGAAAATAATATAATCATTCAAGTATTATCCTTTGGTACTAGGATAATCACGACGGAGTAACTTGTCGAATAGTGTTGACCGTAGACATGCGTCAATGTACATCTTCCTTACTGTAGCTAACAGCCCTGGGGGTGGAATGGTAAGTCACATAATGTATGTAATAGTGTCTACTCATATAACATGTAATAGTATCTCATTACGTAGTATGTAATCGTATCTCTTTACTAGTATCTATGTAATAGTATCTCTTCATATAGTATATAATGTATTCGTATAGACTCATGAACGAACTGACTCTTTTGTAATTCCTTGTACTTGAGTTAGTAAGTAGTATCTCTTAACTATGCCTATTATAGTTACTAGTAATGTACGTGTGTAACCGTAAGTGTGCCTTTGCTACCCAAAGGTACTGGACTGACTGATAGAACCTTTATGTCTATATATGTATACATGATATATAACTACTATTTAGATGACATTCGGACGAATAACCGATACCCTAAGACCACATCCAAACGAGGAAAAGGAGATAAAGCGAGCTAGCCATTTTCTAAGTCCATTAAAAATTACTTATATAACTATACATATATAGGCATGCATTTGACAATATAAAAGTATAAAAGAATTTTGGTAAAATCTTGGAAAAGTTTAATAACTAAGAAATAATGACTTGATGTCAGATTATAAAATGATTTGAAAGTAGTTTGCCGGATAAAACAGTTTTAAGTATAGTAAAAACCTTTGTTTGAAACACAATAGTAACAGAGTTTGAAATGAAACATACAGTAAGTAAGATAGTTTGATAAGGAGTTTTAACATGTAAAAACGTTTGAGAAAGTCATTTGAAGTAATATATTTGGTAAAATAGCTAAAAGTTTAGTATATCCATTTGCATGCTAGTTATTAATCACATGTGATTGATATTATAACTATCATGATTCAACTTGTATTCCCCCCATAAAAGCATTTATAAACATTTAAGAACGTTTAAAAGGTTAATTAAGGGGTATGAACTTACCTGCAGTGAGTGGATCGTATGGAAGTGTCGGATAAGTGTTTGGTGTTAAGTGAAGACTTAGACACCCACAATGATCCTAATAACATATAAATACATATGTATATATATAATTAGTGATTATAACACTAATTAGAAAAGTAAAAACGTCCTAATGCGTGGAAAACACTTTGGTCAAGTGCTAGGAGGCCATTGGGTTGCAACGAGGGATTGCAAGGCATCGTGTTTGAGTTTATGGTCCAGGGACCATACTTGTTGGAGTTTACAGCCCAGGGGAGTTTACTCCTTGCCGTAATATCTCAAATGGGTCTCCAAATGATGCTTAAAGCTATCATGTCTTAAGTGGTTAGGTGCTCCAAGGCTTAAACAAGAGGCTAGGTGGGTTTAGGGTCCAAGAATGACCTTATATTGAGTTTACGGCTTGGGGACCACTTCCCATGAGTTTACGACCATAAAGTTATGGTATGAAGTATCTTTTCGTGTCTTGAAGTCCTTAGTTCATGTTTTGGTGTCTTGAAGCACACTCAAGACTCGTCTTTTATTTTGATTCATGTTTTGGTGTCTCATTACAATGAAAGAACACATTTATATGAAATTATACTATTAACGCAATGGATGATGCCGTTGCTTGTTTACTACTTTACATTGTTATGATACTGTACATGACGTCCTCTGCCCCCGAACGTTTCTGCGGTTCCGGTTTTCGGGTGTGACAATACACAATGGAAAAAGGAGTTGTGTCTGTGGAAGTATGGTGCCCAGTATTATAAGCGTATTCAGACCATACTATATATGAACTCCATTTAGTTGGTTGTTCATGGACAAAACAACGCAAGTAGGCCTCGAGACACCGATTGAGAACTTCTGTTTGACTATCCGTTTGAGGATGGTAACAGGTACTCAATTGCAATTTGATTTGACTCAAACGAAAGAGTTCTTTCCAAAAAGTGCTCAAGAAAATAACATCACACTCCAAGGTAATGGAACGTGGGAAACCGTGTAAACGAACACTTTCCTTACAAAAAAGGGCAGCAACACTTTTTTCTGTAAAGGGGTGAGACAAACTCAGAAAATGGGCGTATTTGCTTAAGCGATCAACTACCACTAAAATAGTATCAAAGTTGTTGGATGGGGGCAACCCCACAACAAAATCCATTGAAATGTCCTCCCAAATTTGAATAGGAATTGGTAAGGGTTGGAGGAGACCAGTCGGGGAAAGTGTTTGGTATTTTTGTTGCTGGCATACGAGGCAATTTTGCACGAATACCCTGACTTCCTGTTTGATTTTTGGCTAAAAGAACTGGAGGGATAATCATTTAAGGGTTTTTAAAAAACCGCCATGTCCTCCAACTGGTGAATTGTGACACTCTTGAATTAAGGGTTTTTAAAAAACCGCCATGTCCTCCAACTGGTGAATTATGACACTCTTGAATTAAACTAAGTTTAAGATCAGGTATATCTGGAATAACCATCCTTCCTTTGAAAAACAAGAGTTGTTCATGTGAAGAAAAATCAGGAACTAAGGAAGGATTTGTATGGAGCTGTTGGAGAATGTCGATTGTATAAGGATCTTGTTTAATTCCTTCTTTAACATCAGCGATTTCGACACAATAGGGTACATAAAGGATGAATAGTTCACCTGAATGGGTTCGTCTAGAGAGTGCATCCGCTCCCTTGTTCTCTTTTCCAGCTCTATGAGTTATAGAAAAATCATAGGGCATTAATTTGAGTAAAATTCACTGTTGTTCAGTGGCATTGATGCATTGTTCCAACAAAAATTTTAAAGTGTAATGATCGGTGCGAATAAGAAAGTGACGACCCAATAAATAGTGATTCCATTTCTGAACAGCAAGAACAAGAGCTAACATATCTCGATCATATGCTAACTTAAATCGGTTGGAGGGAGAAAATCCTTTGCTAAAGTAAGCAATGGGATGCTACTCTTGAGAAAGAATAGCAATAATTCCAGCTGAAGTAGCATCACATTCAACTACAAATGTCTTGGAAAAATCTGGTAACTGGAGAACAGGGGCTGAAAGTAGATCTTGTTTCAATGTGGTAAACACATCTAATGCCTCGTTAGACCACATAAAACCATCCTTATTTGTAAGATTAGTCAAAGGTAGTGAAATCAAACCATAACTTCGTACAAAACGTCGGTTATAACCAGTGAGACCGAGAAAACCACGAACTTCTTTAACATTAGAAGGGATGGGCCACGATTGTACAACCATAATTTTTTTCCTGTTCCACTTGTAAATCATCCTCGGTTATGATATGCCCCAAAAAAGAAACTTTAGATTGTCCAAAACAACACTTTGAAAGCTTAACATAGAACTGATGATCATGTAGTAATTTCAAAGTTTGCTCAAGGTGCAAAAGATGTTATTCCATGTTGGGCTATCTGCTATATCATAAAAGAAAACTAGTATAAAACGACGTAAATAAGGATGGAACAAGTCATTCATGATCGCCTGAAACGTGGAAGGGGCGTTAGTTAGACCAAAGGGCATTACCTTAAACACATAATGCCCGGAAGGAGTACGAAAAGCTGTTTTTGGAATGTCCGGTCCATGAACTCTGTTCTGATGGTAACCGGAGCGAAGGTCCAGCTTGAAAAAAACTGTAGCTCCATATAATTCGTCCAACAATTCATCAATATTTGGAATTGGGTATTTGTCGACGATCGTTATTTTATTGAGGGCTCGATAATCTACACACATCCTCCAAGTGCTGACTTTTTTCTTGACAAGTAGAATCGGACTTGAAAAGGGACTGTTGCTAGGTTGAATAAATCCCGCTGTTGACAATGCTTCCACTTGTTTTTTTTTTTTTGAATTTCAGCATTTTGGGAATGAGGGTATCGATAATGACAAATATTGGGGGGGAGGGTGTAGAATTCGGTAGTAAGGGAATATAATGGTTCTGTGAATGGTTCGGAGGAAGACTTTTGGGTTCTTCAAAGACCTGATCATATCGGCTGGTCACCGATGGAAGCACCTTGGGAATTTCTGGTGGATTAACCGGTTCAACAGCCAAGTATTAAAAACTAGAAGACTTTTGTGAACCTGTAGTAATTCCCTGCAACTTATAAGTTTTACCATCTACCTTAAAAATCATAAACATCTGTTTCCAATTTGCTTGGACTGTATTTAATATCTCCAACCATTGAATACTCAAAACCAAATCTGCTCCACCAATCGAAAAAGGATAGAAGTCCTGGACAACTTTAATATCATTGATTTATATTGGAAGGTTTTTACATATTTGACCACATCTGATGAAATCACCATTTCCAATCTGAACACCAAACGGTGCCACTGATTGAGTATTAAGTCGCAATTCCTTAACTAGTACATCTAAGATGAAATTATGTGTTGATCCCTCGTCAATTAAAATAATTACTTCTGTAGATTGGAGCATACCTTGAACCTTTATAGTTCTGGGATGGGGTTTTCCAAGAATGGCATGTAAACTAACCTCTGCCACATCATTCATATCTTCAACCATCTCTCCAGTTTCATTAGGAGACTAGTCTTCAATCTTTTCTTCCACTTCCAGCACCTTGAGAGTTCCTATTTTACATCGATGACCTGGTCCATAATTTCACCGCACCGAAAACATTCCCCTTTAAGAAATCGAGATTGCCTATCTACATCAGAAATTCGCAAGGGTGGTTTGGTATTATTTTTGGAAAAGTTTTTTTTGTTGGAGTCATATCTTTGTACTCATTTTGAGATGCTTTTGATGGTGCTGTCCAAGTAGATCCTCTCCCAAATCGGGTATGGCTGAGTTTAGATTCAAATTCTAAAACGATACTTACCGCTTTGTATACTGTTTGTGGTTTCTGTATTCGTACATCCTCCTTCAATTCTTCTTTGAGGCCGTTAAGGAACACTCCTAAAAGACAAATTTTCAATTAATTGGACACCCGTGAAGATCGTTTGGCAAATTCTTGTCCGTATTATTGTACCGTTCCTGTTTGTTTAACATTACACAAGAATTCATCCGGATTCTGGAACTCAGTGGGTCCAAAATTTCTTTGCAAGGCTCGAACAAAACCCTCCCAAAAATCTGCTGATTGATCAGTAGATATCCAAGAATAAAAATCCAATGCATCACCCTCCAAATGTATCGATGTGACATCCACTTTTTCTTCATATGGAATGTCATAATAGCATAAATATTTCTCTGCTTTAAGAATCCAACCCCGTGGATTTCCTTCACTAAAGGTAGGAAAAACTTTTTTTTTTATGGGGTCGGTGCCTTTGATTATGCCAAGATGAATCTCCCTCATCATGTCTACCATTAACCTATGTTTCTTTATTGTGCAATTGAGATTTGAGGGCTGCTACCTCCCTCAGCAACAAATCTATAGATTCCAACTTCTTGGCGATTGCGGCTAGTTGCACTGCTACAGGTTCTGGTGGTTGGTTTCCCTCTTCTGAATTGCTCCGGGTATGCACCATGTCTTCAAGAAGTTTCCCAGCAATGGAACCAAATGATAGGAACTGATTAAATTAAATAGTTGAATGCTTACTACTTAGATTAATAGGGCCAAATTCGAGATGGTAAATCTCCTTGTTTACAAGAACACAAATAACTTATTATCTGACTCACAACTGAAAAACATCAACTACAGGTTTATTACAGAAAAGATACTTGCTCCTAACTTATTGGATCAGAACTGTTACTTCTGTTTTAACTGTAACGTGGTTGACCTAAAGGATCCAACTTATTTCCAAAAAGGGCCTTAAACTGCTCTTGCTCTTGTCTCTTAACAAGCGACTTCTTTCTTACATACATCTGTAGGTTCTTATCACACACACATCATTTTTGTCACTTGTTATTCTTTCATGCATTATGTCACATGCTATATAGTGGTAAATTTATATTAAATTATATTCATCTCATTTTGTGGGGTTTTTTTTTTCCATTTATTGAATTCCAAATAATATTTAAATGTAATAAATGTACTAATAAATGCATATCTAATTCATTAATAAAAATTTCTTTATAATTACTAAATTTCTAAATTGAACACAATTATTTTAATTGTTTATTTATTTAAATTTAATATATATATATATATATATATATATATATATATATATATATATATATATATATATATATATGCAATTCAATTTTAATAGTTATATATTTTTCTCTTTTCTTATAAATTCAAACTCTCTAAATTTTTAGATCTTCATATATATATATATATATATATATATATATATATATATATATATATATATATAAATAATAATAATAATAATAATAATAATAATAATAATAATAATAATAATATCACAGAGGATTATTCTTAACGCTTTTACATATTTTGTGTTTCATTTAGGATTCGGAGGAATGGACGGTAGAAGGCAGACTCCCGGATGCTGAAAAAGGTTTTGAACCATACACTCATTCTTCATCTCATATAAAGATCTAGGTTGTTTTTCACTAAAGTTAATTCCCTGATGTGTGTCATACTACTAGAGAGATAAATATAATAAACTTCTAAATCGTATCAATATTGTTGTTTAGGAAGTATATAATTTCCGATTAGCAGAAAAAAGCTTCATTTCCATTGGTTTCTTTATTGTAGCATCCTACTTTCATATATTCCTATAATAGCATTGTACATTGATAAATCTCTCCAACTATAGCAATATCAAGAAAATACAAAGCAATTCTTACTGTTACAATAGGTTAAAATTCCAAATGTACAATGTCTTAGTAAGAAAAAACATGAAAGTGCATTACTGGGTTGAGTTTTTAAAGTCCAATCTCTTAATAAGAAAATACAATGGTAATAGAAAGAAGTGAAAGTATGATATCATAATACACAAATAAATGAAAGTATATGGTCATATCTTGTATCTAAGCCTTACGTAAAGTGTTATTCTTCATCACTTAGGCTATGTTTGGCAGACTAGCTAAAACCCTAGCTGCTAGCTGACAAAAAATGATGTTTGTAAAAAAAACTCCCGAAAAGATACTCTAAGTAGCTTTTCAAAAAGCTAGCTCATCAACCACATTTTGACATGCCAAACATGACAATTAAAAAAAATCAAAAAATAAGCTGGCTTATCAACTATTTGTGGCGCGCCGAATTCAGCCTTAACTGTATACTAATGTTTAACATTAGTTTTATTCTTAAACTTATGGCAGGCGCATCTGATCTAAGGGCCAAGTTTAATCGCATGGGCTTATGCAGCGACAGGGACATTGTAGTTCTTTGGGGAGGCCATATTCTTGTAATTTTTCATCTTACGTGTTTGGACTTTGGAGATGGTCTACATACAAGAAATAGCAATCCTAATTTTTTTATAATGACATTGTACTAGTAAATTTTTTCAAACCATTTTCGTATTAGGGCATTGTACTTAGAAAAATAATCCATATTATTTGTTAAGTTATAATGCCCTAAAAAACAATTACATCTTTTATGCATTTATATGAAACATTTTTGCGTTAAATCATTTGGTTTGTTTTTTGCCGTCATCAGGATAGAGCCCAAGAAGATAGATCAGACTTTGATGGACCTTGGATTGGAAAGCCCCTTAAATTTGATAACTCATACTTTAAGTAAGGCTTGTTGGTTGTTTTAAGGGACATTACAAATTATAATTTTGTATAGGCTCATCAAAAGATATGGCAAATTACTTTCATTTATTTATGCACTTATAGCATCTATTTTTTTTTCTTTCTAGTACAACATTGTACTACTATGCATCAGGACAAAGTCTACTGAATTATAGTATTGTACTTTATTTATTTTTCTTATTTGGACATTATAATTAGAAAAATCTTTTTAATTATAGTAGTGAAAATTGCTTTTTATTTAGTTTACTTTCCTATAATTGGGAAGATTTTTCAAAATACAATGTTGTAATAAAAAGAAATGAAAGTAGGATTTTATGATAAATCGAAATACATTCACATATTTTCTTAATACTCGATAGCACCACGTTTTTGGAAAGCATGCATGTATATGTCATAAATATTTATACTTTTATCAATATCTTTGTTTAATATAACAAAAGACTTTTGAAACTAGGGAGCTGCTGAAAGTGCATAAGGATGAGTTCATGAAGCTGGATCCATGGGCGTTGCGAGGGTTCCAAGGAAAAAGGTTGGCGAACTTGTTGAACGAAGAGCCGGAGGGGTTGTTACTGCTTCCTTCAGATCGATTATTGATGACTAATGCTTGGTTTCGCTTGTATGTTATTACATATGCCAAGGTATAGAATTCTAATTGCAAGAATTGGCAACACACTTTCATTTATTTGGTTTATTATGGCATCATACTTTCATTTCTTTATATTACAACATTGTGCTTTCAACATTTTCTTACTAAGCCATTGTAAGGTATATTGAAAAACAGGCTACTTTACCCTTGCTACCATGTATGGACAATGTACTTTGTTTTATGTCTTAATAATATAGCAATGTACATTATATATACCTATAATAGCAAAATACTTGCATTTTGCTACCACATGGGCATCATAGTAATGTAGTTTATTTTCTACGTATTATATATTTGGTTTTATTTCGTATTTTATCATCTCAATACAAATTTAAAAATTGATGTTTATGTTGAATCATTGCTTGTAGAATCCAAATTCATTCCTGGAGCAGTATGCAATATCACATAAGAAACTCTCCGAGTTAGGATTCATAAAAAGGCCACCTTTTCCTCTTTACTACGTCTACATGAATAAGAAGAATAATAAGAGTAACATGTTGCCACAAACCATTGCGGGTTTGGCCCTTGCTGCTTCGGTCATGATAATCTGGTATCGCATAAGGCGTAGGTAAGAAAATCAATTAGCATTTGAAAAAAGTCGAAAGATTAATTTGGTGTTTGCTTTTGAAGATGTAAAATGTTTTCGGTATTTTTCCATGTGTGTGGAATAAAATGTGGACCAAAAATAATTTTCCATGTCTTTTCTCTTCATAAAAAAATGTTTGTTTTTTTAAATCTTCATAAAAAAAACAAGTGGTGGTGTTGGTGGTGGCAGCAATGGTGGTGGTGGTGGTGGTGGCACCGAGTGCAATGGTGATGGTGGCAGCGGCAGCGACATTGATGGTGGTAGCGGCGTTGGCGGAGGTGGTAGCAGCAGTGATGGCAAGATTGGTGTGTGAAAAAAATATCACATAAGTTTGGAACTTAGAAAACGTCTTTCAAAAACAAAAACTAATTTTTTTTTCTTGTGGGAATAGATGTGAATTATTTTTTAAATAGTCTTCTCCTCGAATGTTTTTCCACCGTAGAAATTAGAGGTTAAAAAGTTTATTTTTCCAAAAAAAAAAAAAAACATCATCTATGACATTTTTGATAGGCCGGTTATACAAAGAGTTATGTTTTTTGTCCACAAAAAATTGATGGAAAAAGGTGACCCATTGACTAGCTCCCCCATCCGATCTTTCGTCTAAAAGACGTTAATGGCCCCTTTATCCGCATCATCCAAAATGTCCCATTGTAACAAACCTACCCTTAAGCTCATTTCAGGTTTGTGATTTATACTTTTTTAAACTAACATCTTATTATGTAGCACTTTAAGTTGGTACTTTCGTTTATCATGGTTAAAATTGTGTTGATTCTAAATATAATAATAAATCAAAAGTTATTTCCAAACGTGTACATTCTCTATGAGGACTTCCCATTAAAACATAAATCATATGTTCTTTGGTTTTCTTTTGTATATCCTTCCTTTCGGTAAGTCATATTCCCGACCTGCAACTTTTGATGTAATACAATATTCAATGGCAGCTGTATATATATATATATATATATATATATATATATATATATATATATATATATATATATATATATATATATATATATATATATATATATATATATATACACCATTGCTGGAAATAACCATGTAAAGACAATGGTCTTAAACATGTTAATGAGTTAAAATGTAAACATGTAAAGACATTTTGTTAATCTGTGAATATGTGCAGGATGTATAATCTGATTTGTAATTTTAACTTCTGTATTTTTGGCAACAGGTAACTCAGGAGTCATGAAGTCACAAGTCACAACAGTTAAAATTAGGCAAAATGCAAACATATATTTCTCTTTTTTGGCTACATTTTCTTTTGGTGTTTTTAGCTAGCAACTTTGTGGTCTGTTCCTGTGTGGATATTAAATCCAGATGCAACAGTGCACTTTTTGGCTGCATTTTCTTTGTGATTTTAATTCGAACAATGTACTATTGCTTTACATTTACTTTGGCTTATGAACTCGGTCTGCCTCCGCACTCAACTAAATCCCCATAAAGGTTTTGAAACACTTTGTCTGACGCATTAGCTTCATGATAAGTAACAACGTGTTTTGATTGGGATTGGATATCCTCCAACACTTTAACTTTCTTGTCTCTGTGACCAATATCAAGATTAGCGAAGAGATTTTCAATCTTCAGATCAGTGATGATATTTGATGCATTGTCAAGTCGATTTTTTGAAAAGAATGAAATCTCAGCCTGGAAAATTCTTGTTTGTGTAGCTACGGTTGTATTTAACCTTCTTTGTTGAAGATGATCTTGGATCCATTTTAGAAGATGTAATAACAAGAACTTTAAATAAAAGTAACAATGGTTTAGGGATAAATTTTGATTGAGATATTTTATCTATTTATAGATAAAATATATGAAACGACTTTATATGCATATAAATTACAAAATACAAAAAATTATAATAAAATATTATATATATATATATATATATATATATATATATATATATATATATATATATATATATATATATATATATATATATATATATAGAGAGAGAGAGAGAGAGAGAGAGAAATGATCAAATGAGAACATCTAAAAAGTTGAAAACGCGAAAACAAATCTAGTACATTAAAATTTCTAAATCTAAGGCTATCATTAATCATTAATTTTAAAATAAAATTAAATGCTTTTAATTTGTTTTTGAATTAAAAAAAAAAAAAGTAGAAAAGGGTATTCAAGTAATTTTAGGATGTCATCCATTTCGAATATATCGGGTAGGTGATACAATTCAAGAAACTGTTCCTATGTTTTAGTAATCACAGTCTTTGGGAGGATTCGATCGTATCTACATCTGCAATGCAAAATAATCTAAAAAATAAACATTTATACGATAGTTGATTGTTATTGTTCTTCCGTAAACATTTTGTGTGCATTCTGGAGTATGTGAAAGGTTGAAGGTGAAGGAATGTCGTCGATTATGAACCTCAGTGGAAAAAGTAAGCTTTCTAATCTA
Source organism: Lactuca saligna (assembly GCF_052625555.1). Lineage (NCBI taxonomy): Eukaryota > Viridiplantae > Streptophyta > Magnoliopsida > Asterales > Asteraceae > Lactuca > Lactuca saligna. The sequence goes on along the minus strand of NC_136424.1, from coordinate 87,569,886 downwards.
TTATGAATAGGGTATAACTGGAAAAGGAGTATAATCGTCGATTTCATTTTACTGATTCTTTACATTTTAATTGATTCTGAAAACCCTAGAAGTAGGGATTTTGATTTTTTTGTTATATCGTCTTGTATGAAGTGCAGTGATGCAAAATCGTAAATGAATGTTGTTTAAAATATTAAATTTCGAAAAAAACGATCTTGTCTCTGAATGTGTAATCGAAATTGATAATCGTAGTTGTTTTTCAATTTTTCAATCGTCTAATATCAAATTTACTTATGAATATTCGTTTATGATTATATTTGAAAGTTGGTCTTGTCGATGAATGTGTATTCGTAGTTGACTTTTTTCAATTTTAACACGATTGTGAAAACCCTAAAATTAGGGTTCTTTAAATTTTCTTTTAGACTCTGTTGTTGAAGTTCAAATGAAGTAGTTGATGATTACCAGAACATGAATAATTAATTTTACTAATCAAGATTGAATGGTGTCTAAGTGGAAAAGAATGACATTGGTAGCATATGTTATGTGTTTTATATGCACTAATGATATTTTAATTCAAAAATGATTTTTGTTATTGACTTATGAAAGGAACTATATGGATTCAATATTGATTAAATGTAAAGTATTATTGTTTATAGTAGAGAACTCCGTTTGTAATATTATTCCTTGTTTAGGTTGTATTTAGTTTTGATTGTTAAAGGCATTTTAGCCTGTGATTATGTACTTGATTAAGTAAATATGTGTTTATGATCCAATGAATGATGTAGTAACTAATGAATAATGGTGTATGTGACCAAATGGTTTACACTGTTTCTTAAGTAGTGATAATCATTATTGGTTACGTTTAACAAATGTAGATATACTTTGGTATTCAGTTGTGATTGTTATATTCATTGGTGATTAAGCTACGAAAGTAAGTGATTTTTAATGGTGTTTAAGTATACTAGCATTACATTGATAGTATCTGTTATGCCTTTTGTATTCGTTTATGATTTTTTTTATTCAATAATATGTATTTAATACTGATTGATGGGAAAGTATGGTTTTATATAGTAGTATTCATTGAGTAGGTTGTTTTTAGTTTTGATTTTATTAGACATTACTTTGTCATTGAGTATTTGTTTGATTGAATATGTGTTTATTAGTGACCATGTATAATTGATTTAGTAATTAATGATTCATTGGTGATTAATCAATGAATGTGTTATTTCAATGTTATTTTTAGGTAGAAAGAAAAGCGAGAGGATATTACTAAAGACAACATTCAGGAAATTCACTAATGAAGAATCCAATCCAGTGCTTATTGATACGGAAGATGAAGACCATCGAGGAAACGAAACAGGACAACCTCGGATTAAAAGACAAATACAAAAGAAATATTCAACACCTAAGAAGAAAATTAAAAAACAAACAAGTAGTAATGATGATTACATGAGATTGAAAATGTTAATCACCAATTCGAATCTATATTGATTGTGTTACTTATTATCTTGAAAGGTTTGGATGAACACGTAAACCGCACACCAGATAATTTGATACAAAGGGTAAATGAAATGCGAACAAAAAAACGGTTTGACATTTGTAAAAGAAATGGTCTTGAAGTTGCAGTTTTGAACTCAGATTCAAGTAATTAATTAGTTAAAAATTAAATTTATTTGAAGTTTATTTTGGTATTTAGTTATAATCGTTTATATTGTTTTATATGTATTAACAGAAGAAACTATGAAAACCAAAGTGAAGGTGAAAAAGTTTGTTGCAGAAAAGGCAATCGATTAAACATCTAAAAAAATAAACAAACATGTATTAATGATGTTTTCATGTAATAGAAGTTGTATATCAAAATGTATTCAGTAATGATTATATTAGGGCAAATGTCATTTTTGCCCATCAAACTTTTCGTGTTTGTTTTAAAAGGTCCCCAAACTATTTTTTTTGCACATTAAAGAAATATACTCTCATTTGACCATTTAATTACATCCCTTTACCGATTTTAAAAGGTTTATCCCCTATTTTTGTGACACGGACACCACCGTGGAATATAACTATTGAAATCTTGGTCCCCAAGAATTGCCAAGTCATTGCTAATGGTCCCCTTATAAAACCGTCTTCCCCTAAATCCATCTTCCCCACCACTTTGTTACCCTAATCCGTAACATTCACATCATCGACTTTGCTTTTTTTTCCCACCTATAAATCAAGAAGATGGCCTCAGAACAAAGCTTCTCATATGGTGGTTTGAGAGCTTCGGATTTAGACTTACCAACTGATGACAAAATTCATGCCATGGAAACCCAAGTGTTGATTGAGGAAATGTGAGATGAAATGCAACAACAGCTTGGCGACTTTAGGGAGGAGATATGTAACTTGAAAAGGAAAGTGACCATGACGGGTGTTGTTGGAGTTGCAGTGATGTCGTTGATTTGGGTTCGTGTTTGCATCGAATGCAGTAGATGGGGATTTTGGTGGGTGTAGTTTAGTTCGTAGCTAGCACGATGGCGATTAGTCTCTTTTGGGTTATCAGGGTTGTCGAAGGTTGTATCTTTTTGTCTAATTCCGTCATCTGCTAGTATATATGTATGTATTAGGTTATGTGTTGTTGGTTGTTTTGAACAATGGTGCCTATTGAGGATATAATGGTGTTTAGAACCAAATTTTTGGGGGGTTTTTGTTAAGACAATAACCTCTGTTGTAATGGATGAATGAAATGAAATGTAGTTCCTACTATAACCTTTGTTTTGCTTTGCATATGATGTTATCGTTTGTAATGAAATGTACCAAATGTGAAGGTCGATGTTGCAGGACTTCAATTTCCCCTTGTAGTATGGTTTGTAATGAAATGTACCAAATGGAAGTACATTGTTATAATTCAAGTCCATTATTATGTGGAATTGCATTGGAAGTACAATTATAAAATACATTCATGTTATGTTTTAAACTAAAGTAACTAACATTCATGTTACAAACATAAAACAAACTAAACAAGACACGTTCACATACTAAACAAGACCATAACAACAAGACACCTTTAATTTAAGACCTTGCACCGTAACTAACATACTCCAAAAACATCTTTAATCCAAGTCCATTGGTTTGCTTGATGTATCACCTTCACCATTTTTGTCTGCAACCTTTTTTGCCAACTTTTTCTTTATTATCCTCTTTGACTTTTTTCTTAATTTCAATGTACCTAATTTTTTACCATTCTTCTTAGTCACACCACTTGTTGACCCACATTCACCTTCTCCCATTTTTAAACCAATTCCACTTTTAGTATCACCTTCACCCTTTCCCTTCCCATTTTTCCCTTGACCCTTCCTTTTCTTTAGTGCACTAGATTCACCTTCACCTTCAGCCTTCCTCTTTTTCACCTGACTTTTTTTAGGCTTTGACACTACATCACATGTTGACTTATTGTGGCCTGATTTCTTACAAACACCACAAAACATCTTTTTTCCTGCCTTGGATACTCTGTGTGATCCAGTAACCTCAATATTGTCCCTCTTTCTCTTAATAGTGGGTCTCCATGGCATCTTCCTTTTCAATGGTGGCAAAGGTGGTATGTATTCTATTGGGTGCCACATTGCACTCCCATTCATGCTTCCAATTGTGTACTTGTAGGTGTTCATATATATGCAAGCACGATATAAAGGATCAACAAATGCCTCTACATCTCTATTTACAATAATAATGGCTGCCACTGACTGTACACAACCATACCCATTCATTTGCCAAATCCTACATGTACATGTTTCCTTTTCCAGATCAACTCCATAAGACTCTCCTAAGTTTCTTGTTTCAAATGTATTTAGGCCACTAGGAAGCACTTGCCAGTACCTACAAATAATCAAAGTTAACAGGGGTAATTAAATACCTTGACTGGATATTGAATTCAATTATGGTGTTCATATAATAAAATACCTTTGTTGGGTCTTCAATTCATTTAGGGCAAGCCTTATGTTTGGACATACATCAAAATGTCCCTATCCATTTCATTTCTGCCTCAAACTACACATCCTTTGCATCACATATAGTCTAATATCCTCCAAAATTGTAATAATTGGCTTCTTCCTGGCCTCCAATATAACATTGTTAAAGCTTTCAGACAACCCATTCTCAACTGCATCATACCCCCTTCCTATTAGGAAAAATGCTCTTGGCCATGAGTTTGGATTCCTTCCCATCAGATACACATAAGCATTAGGGCTAATCATTTGAATCTCTTTCATTGCAGAACTGAAAAGAGGTTCAGTTAAGGCCTTACAAGCCTTCCAAAATAGTTTCTAATATTGAGCCCTAGGGAATTTCTTCTTGAAATCGGAAAGAACATGCCTGACATATTCCCTATGTTCTATCTCTGGAAATAAATCTTTCACAGCTTCAATTATCCCCTGCATTTATATCATCATACTATTCAAAATTATATCACATTTGAAAGAAAGTAGGTATGACATTATAAATTAGAAACATACCTTATGTTGATCTGACATCAATGTCCTACCAAAACCACCTTCATGATGCAGATCTTCTTGCAAGTTTTCTAAGAACCATTTCCAATTGTCTTTATTTTCAACACAAACTACAACCCAAGCTATTGGGTATGTATGATTGGTACCATTCCTACCAACAGCACATAATAACTTACCAGTACATATTCCTTTTAGAAAACACCCATCTAAGTTTATTATCCCTCTACAGCCACTTCTCTAACCCTCCTTTAGTGCATGAAAACATATATATATATATATATATATATATATATATATATATATATATATATATATATATATATCCTGCTAAAGTAAGTTTTCCCATCTGACATAGAGTTCACAGATAACTTGACTGTTGACCCTGAATTAGACCTTTTTATCTCTTCACCATAGGACCACAACTTTGCATAATTTTCCATGATGGTACCTTCAACAAGAGACATTGCATGTTGCTTAGCTCTCCTACATTGTCCCATACTAACCTCTACGCCAAATTTAGTCTTTACTTCCTCTTTTAACATCCTAACATTGAATTTCTGATTCTCAAGCACTTTTCGGGTGAAATGACTACCAATCCATCTGTAATAAAAAATTGACCTTAATTTAAAATTTCTTGCACAATTGTGGTAAATGATAAGGGACTTCATTTAGAAAGAGTGCTCCTCACTCATCCATGATGCCCAAAGCCTAAATGTGCATTGACCATTACTACACTTAACCAATAACCTTTTAATGTTGTTTTTTTCAAAGTACTATTGATATCCATTTGATACAGCATAGTTACAAATCAAAAATTTTAATTGTTTAGGGTTGGTGAACCTCATACCTAGAATTGGCAACTGCTTCTTCTAAGGTATATCTTCATTAAACATCGGTTTTCCTTTCACATCTAGGATATTATCATCTTCATCATCTTTTGTATCACCTTCTGTGACCTCCTCATTCCATTACCCTGACTTACTCCTTCATAGGTTACTCCTTCCATGTTGGTTTCTTGTGGACTCTGAATTTCAGTTAGGTCAATACCTTCTTCCCCTTTGATTGACATGTTTGTCTTAACAAAACAATTATACTGAATTTCATTTTCATTTGCCTTCGTTACATGCACAGTAGTACCAAAATGGTCCATGTAAACAGAAACTTGTACTCCACATTCATAATCAATGTCTATAAATTCTTGATATTGACGTTCGTTTGAAATCAAGGTTAAACCTTCTGGGATTTGTAAATCGGGTTGACAATAATAAACTTTCTTACACTTCTCTTGTGTGAATCATTTAAGAAAACCCACAAACTCATTATATGACATACCAGCAAAATCGATGTTCTTGAACACATGATGAACACCATCAGAATAGCAAAAAGGTTTGTTGATGAACACACCTTGGAAATGAACTTTGATTGAGAGGAATATAGCCATCGATCTTCCGTTACTATTGTGGGATGACGAGAGTTTTCTTCAATGAGGAGGGGTTTCTTCAATGAGGGAAAGGGATTGTATAGCACAAACGGTTTACTTTATACAAAATTAATATAACTATAACACACATGGCCATTTCATTAAATGATGTGTCACCAACATTTTCCCTCGTGGCATGTATATTACCTTTCAACCCGGTAGAAGGTAACATAAGGGTATTTTATAACAGATAAATGAAAGTATATTTCTTTAATGTGCAAAAAAAATAGTTTGGGGACCTTTTAAAACAAACACGAAAAGTTTGATGGGCAAAAATGACATTTGCCCATTATATTATCTACATCTTGACAGCTTTGAATGAAAGTGTTGACACGACAACAGAAAATGAAATACATAGGGAAAATGAACTGACAACAAAAAAAAATGGTTTGATAGTTGTAAAATAACGGGCGATGAAGTTGTTGTTTTAAACTCATATTCAAGTAATGAATTAGTTTAAATTAAATTTGTTAGAAGTTTATTTCATTATTTAGTTATAATCATTTATTTTGTTATATATGTCTTAATAGGAGAACATAATCTGCGAAGTAAGCTAAATGTAAAGAAGTTTGATGACAATGAAGACTTAAATTTTGAAGATGCTCAACTTGTGGTTATTAGGAAAAAAGAATGCATGATAATTCATTCAAACATGAAGATAAAGAAGATGTGAAAAATTTATGTAAAAATGAAGTTGTACAAAAAAGGAGAAAGAATAAAGAAGGAAATGTAGGGAAAGCAAGGAAAGTGCCTAAATTTGTAGCAAATGATGCAGAAGAAGCAAGGCGAATACAGGTACGCACATCACTAAATGTGTTGTCCAGTTGTATGCATAACCTTAGAGAGGAACAGAAATCATATATTTCTTCTATTGGTCTGGGGCATTTGTTGAATATGAAATTGGATGGGTGTGCATCAATTATGGGGCATTATACAGTAACGAATTTTGATTCAGATAGGATGGTGCTCAATCTTCATCATGGTGATATACTAATAAATTGGGAGCTTATTCACGAATTGTTGGGTCTGCCTCTAGGGAATGTTGCAATAAAGTAGATGGCCTATAGACAAGTTATAGACAAAGCGATAACTGTTTGGAAGAAACAATTCGATGATGAAGATAATATTAGACCAATGGCAGTTCAACAAGCTATTATGCAAACAACACGTTTACTTTTTAAAGTAAACATCTTTGTTATGCTGTGTAATACACTAGGTCAGTCAATGAGCATGGGAACATGTGACCTTTCCATGTTATCAAAAGTTACAAAAGACCTGGATCTAAGTGACATCGATTGGTGTGGATATGTTTTTGATTGCCTTAAGGACACAAATAGTGCATGGAATCCAAACAACAAAAAAGGATTCTATATTGAGCCAATTATATTTCTTTTGGTAAGATTCCGTATAAAATTCAGATAGCTATATTTACTTACATGTAGAAATTCATTAAAGTGTATTTACTTACTAAAATATTTATTTGTGTCTATTGTAGCTACTATATGTAGAAAGTGTACGATGCGATTAAGTAAAGATTGTACGAGGCAGACCAGCAATATATTTTTGGAATGTTGATAAACTGTGTGAGCGAGAAAGAGTCGAGTGTAGGACAATAGGATTGGGTATGGGTGAATTGCAAGAACCATTTCAAGTCATCAATGAATCAGCTGGTTCTGGTAATGTAGTTCAAGAAAACGTTCAGGTACTATCTTATTATATTCCATAATGCATATCAGATTTATACTTTATTATTTTGTTTAATCGAGATTAATTATATTCATACATATTGACAGGCAACTGATGCAGGAAGTGTGAAAATAAGTCATGGATGGTTTAAGGTATTAATATGATATAATCATTAATAAATAATATGTTGAATTTTTAAACTAATAAATACATGTATTGAATTATTAAATTCAAAAAGTGATTATTTTTGGTAAACTAATGTAATCATAATTGATTTATATATAGTATTAAGATCAATACACAAACTATTAATTTATTAATTTTCGTAGGGAAATCAAGGAGGGGAAATTTTCAGTGGAAGTGGGGAAACACTTGATACTTTAATACTTATTCATATGTGAATTATGAATTACTATAGTATTAATTAATACTCCATGACTTATTGATGTTTTTTATTTGCTATGTACCGTAATCACATCGTGTTGACTTTAATAGGCAACTCTTTCAACAATAAAGGAGATGCACGACATGCTCATGCATCAAAACAAAGTGTTGGAAGATAAAATAAATGGTACTGTCAAGAAATACCCTGAGAATCAATTGGTCAAAGAATGGAAAAACAAATTAAATGATCTATTTAATGAAGTTTCAGCATCAGATGAACCAATGCAATCTCAATTCTGGTATGATAATGAGGTTGAAATTGAACGTACACTAATTCTAGAAACATCTAACAAAAACTTTGACAACTCACCGATAGCAAACTGTAGTATTTAGATGTCAAAGGATTATGTTGTAACGCCCGTAGATCCGGGCTAGTCAATTTAGAGATAATGAGCATAAAAAAATGAGTTTTTGATGGAAGAAGTCTAACTTTTTTATTTTGTTGAGTTTTTGTTCAATACACTTTAAAAACTCTTCAAATAATGGATTTATCCATTTCTATTTGTTTTTTCCTTTTCTTTTTTATTTTTATTTTTATTTTTCTATTATTTTATTATTTAATTACAAAGGGTCTCTCTCTCTCTCTCTCTCTCTCTCTCTTAAAATCTTCAATCCTTTTTTCTCTTTTGTCTCAAAGAACTTCACTCCCTTTTCTTTGAAATGGGTATAAGCAAAAAATAAACTGAGTTCATCGGTTTCATCACCGGAGAAGCATCCTCAGTTTCATCTCTCTCTCTCTCTCTCTCTATTTCTCTCTCTCTCTCTCTAATCCTTTTTTCCCTTTTGTCTCAAAGAACTTCACTATTTTCCCCTTTTCCTTGAAATGGGTATATGCAAAAAATGAACTGTTCATCAGTTTCATCACCGGAGAAGCATCCGACAAGTACCAACGAGAGAAGTGGAAGACAATCAAAGGTAACCACTTGCAGTGGGAGATGTCGACGTTAGGGGTAAGTAGAACAACATCGATTGACCAATGTTTTTCATGAATCGATTCATATGAGAATCGATTGGTTCTTGAAATCGATTGGTTTAAATATGGGAGGGAAGTGCTTACGAGACATTGCCGATTCCGAAATTTAAAATGTTGTAGATAGTGACGATTTGAGAATCGAGATTGTTAGGATTGCTTCGAGTAATGCTAAAGTTCTTTTAGCATCAGAATCTTCCTTTGCTAACCTTCTATCACCCCCAATAAAAACCCTAGACACACAAAGGTAGAGTGCCAATTTCTACAAATTTGGTCTCAAATTTTGGCCCTATCATCCCTGATTTCATTCCAGTTACCTATAATTTGGTCAAGTGGTGGAGGTTGTCAAAAGACCTAAGAGCCGACACAAATGAAGAAGATGACGGTTGCTGCGATTTATTGATGATTTGGGTGAGGGTTAGCATCGCAAGAAGTTTTGGTGGCAATAGGTGGAGTGGTGGTACGATTTACCTGAAGAACCTTCTTCATCTTACCTGTAATTCATCATTCTTCATCTTACCGACAAGATGGTGGCTTCAGATCAGATAGGGTAGGTGATTTAGACGGTGAAGGAGGGAGAATTGAGGTATCATTAATGGTGGGTTGTGTGGTGGGTGACAAAGTAGTGATGGTGATGGAATCTGGCAAAGTGGCGGTGGCTCTCAGGTCATTATTCTCCGGCGACGCAAGAGAAACATAGAGAAAACGATTAAAGCATTTATCGAAAATCTTAAACCTCTTGATACTAGGTTAATGCCTCCAACTCTACATATGTAGAAATTAAAATATGGAGGCGTAAATTGATGTATCATAATGTATTTTAGGCTAGAAACTACGCCCTTCTTATTCGAGAGAGAAAGAGAGAGAGAGAGAGAGAGAGAGAGAGAGAGAGAGAGAGAGAAAGAGAGAGAGAGAGAGGGAGAGAAAGAGAGATATTTTTATTTTTCTTTTAATTATATATTTTTTATTAATGAATCTCAGTTATCATCGTACAACAAATGAGAAGGCAAACGAGTAACAACTTGTGCTGCAAAGCCTTTTTATATTATAAAACCCCCTTGGTTTGAAGCATTAAGAACTTAATGGATTTTGTGCGTCAGCTGTTTGTATGTTGGGCGTACAATGTAGTACGTTGCACGTACAACCCTTTTGTTCGGTACGCTAAGCGTACAGAAGAGGTACGCTGGCCGTACTCTCCTAGGAAGACTTGGGCCTTGTAGGAATATTTATCTTTAGTGGGCCCAATGGGCTTGGTACTTGGGCCATTGGAGAATTATTATTGGATTATTGGATTGGTAAGTGTGTTGGATTGAAAAGAATGATTGGGCCTCATGGCAAGACCCATGTAGAGGTTTAGGCTGAATTTGGAAAATTGGGCCATTGATGGATTTATGGACATTATAGTGTTGGGTTTTTGTTTTGTGTTTGGGCCTTAGTTTTGGATTATATTGGGCCAGGGGTAGAATGGTCATTTTACCCCATGCATGGATTAAGGATTATGGCATGGGACCCAATTGCTAATTGGGTATATTGATTTGGTATTGATAGCTTAGGAAGTCGACCAGGGAGCAACTAGTGAATTCTTTTAGAAAGCTTCTGCATTCGAGGTGAGTCTTCTCACCATACCAATGGGTCTAAGGCACCAAGGTCGTCCCATTTTATGATAATCGGTATACTTGTTGTGTAGAGGTGTGTGGCATGATTATGTGTTGATTTGTGGTAAAAATAGCCTTTATGGCTAACGGTAGAGATAGTCTCTATGGCTTTGGTAGAGATAACTTTTATAGCTAATGGTAGAGATAGCCTTTATGGCTAAGGGTAGAGATAACTTTTATAGCTAACGGTAGATGTAGCCTTTATGGCTAATGTTAGAGATAGCTTTATAGCTAAGGTGATATATGATATGTGGTAGAGGTAGCTTGTATAGCTGATATGATGCATGTTATGTGGTTTGTGTGTAGGGTATGCTATGGGGAACACACTAAGCTTCGTGCTTACAATTTCTTTTTTATTGTTTCAGGTATCATCGATTTGGAAAAGAAGGGCTCGGGTCGATCGCAGTGCACACACCTATGATTTCCGTAGTAAATGATTTTGGGATGAACTCTGATAAATGTTTTAATTAACAATGTTTTGGAATGTTTGAAATAAATGGTTTCAATGTTTTGGCTATAATAAAAAAGGAATTTTTACTCTTATTTTGGGTCGTTACAACAACCAAGATGCACCCTACAACTGATCAAATAAATCATTGATCTGTAGAAGGGGATAATACTTCTTCACCATTAACTTGTCCAACTCTCGGTAATCAATGCACATCCTGTGCGAATCATCCTTCTTTTTGACAAATAAAATCGGTGCTCCCCACGAAGAACTGACCGGCCTGATGAATTGCTTGCCTAACAGTTCCTGCAACCGAGATGACAACTCCTACATCTCACACGGTGCCAAACGGTAAGGCGCCTTGGCAGTCAAGGCCGTACCTGACACAAGGTCGATCCTGAACTTGACCTGCCTCTCGAGAGGCACACCGGGCAACTCCTTCGGGAATACATCCACAAACTCCCTAATAACCAGAACATCAGCAACCGAAACCTGATCCCTAATCCGCGTATCCACCACATAAGCCAAATAGCCCGCGTACCCATGCTAAATATACTACCGATCCCTAGCTGCAGAACAAAATTCGAAACCTATCCTAGTGCCCTCTCCATAGATAACCAGTTCTCCCCTACTTAGGGTTCGAACTACTGCCTTCCGATCGTGAACCGAAGCCGTGAATCCTTCGCCCCTGAACTCCTCCCTATATATATATATATATATATATATATATATATATATATATATATATATATATATATATATATATATATACCTATCCTAGTGCCCTCTCCATAGATAACCAATTCTCCCCTACTTAGGGTTCGAACTACTGCCTTCCGATCGTGAACCGAAGCCGTGAATCCTTCGCCCCTGAACTCCTCCCTATATATATATATATATATATATATATATATATATATATATATATATATATATATATATATATATATATATATATATAAGTGTTGACTGGTTTTCCTCATTCTTTCACTTCTAGCCGCAAACTCCAACAATTCTCTCTCAAGTATCATCAGCCAAGAACATTTTAAAAACATCCTTCAATCTTCTTATATTAGGCTGAAACCCGTTAATTTCACTAGTTTTCACGAAGAACACGAAGAACACGCGAAAAACACGAAGAACACCCGACGAAAAACCTTTGAATCTTATTAAAAACTTGCTTACGATCTCCAGGTGTTCTTCATTCATCAAGAACACTGGGCCTAGAACACCCAACTGGCCGTGAACTCAAGAACACCAAGTGTTCTTGGGCCATGAACACCCGTCCTGGCCGTGAACACTTCCCAACTTAATATCTTAGCTTCTAAGTCTCAAATTCGTAAGTTATACTTACAAATTATTCCAATTCCCAATCATTCCTAAGATTATATTCACTAATTTGTTGCATATATACTATACAAATTGCTATATAGGACTTATTTTGCTATGGGATTTCACTTGTGGAAATAAACATCCAATATTTATTCAACAATCATGCTACTCAAAAAAGGTGAGTTCATACCCCCGTATTTTCATAGTTTTTATAGATTTTAGGGAGGGGGGGGAGTGGGAGGGAATACAGGTCTAACACAAGGATTTTGTGTTACAAACAAATGGTTTCAAAATATCTTACAAAATGGATTTCAATTATCTTCAAATCAAATGGTTTCAAATTTATTGTTAAAATGACATCAAGTCACCAAAAGTATTTCAAAATTGTTAAACTCTTTAAAATATTTTATAAACTTATATTTCCCCAAAAATCATATACATACATACATACATACATACATATATATATATACATACATACATATATATATATATATATATATATATATATATATATATATACACGATTTAAACGACTTAGGATTGATAACTCGTTTTATTTGATTTTCCTTGTTTTATATGTGGACTTAGGGTATTGGTTATTTGTACGAATGTCTTTTAAATTTTAGTTATATATATTTGTGTATGTATATGTATATATATATATATATATATATATATATATATATATATATATATATATATATATATATATATATATATATATATATAAGTTATTTCATTCAATATTCAATACCCTTTGTAACATGTGGAGCAAGGAGTTGCATTCATGAACAATTAGTATGAATACAGACGTACATATAAATTATAATATGTATAATTTATGATTCAAGAACACTAACTCACGAGTCAAGTATACAAGAGCATAATATTTTACAAAGAATAAGGATTTGATTCAAAACTAGACAAGTGTGAACAACTTCCAATATATTTCAAGTATACTAAACAAGGAACATACTATTAATCATTTATTTAAGAAGGATTGGGTTTTCATTACTATTATACACGTAAAATCTATATACTTTTTATGAGTAAATGTTCAGATTGTTTGTACAGTTAAACAACATAGTTAAACTTCTGAGATTATAACCAGAATCTCCATCATGGCGATCGAAACAAATGTGTATAGATCTATATGAGATTGACAATCCCGCACTCAGACTGTAAGCTACACCTGGGCAGACATGCCTATGAGTGACAATTGTTATCAACAATTCTGACGCCTCCAAAGTGTCGATTTAGGCCATCTAGTCAAAGTATGGTTATAATAACTCATCAAAATGATATTAACAATACGATTAGTTTATAATTAACTAAACATGAGTACAATTTTAAAGTACCAGTTTTACAAACATACAATTTACAGTAGTACAATACATTTTACATTAATACCTGGTGGATCCAGGAACACTCACATTTACAGGTTTTACAAAGAAATACAAACACTGAACACTAGTTTGCAAATGGAGAAGAGTACAATAAAGAAAACATTCATTTTATAGTTTTATCATGAACTAAAACTATGTTATATAAGTACAACAATACGTACACATAACGGTTTTATGGAATAAAACTACTTTTTATTTACATAAGAAAATATAGGATTTTCTGGAACATTTTACATTATTAAAGAACAGAAAACAAGCTTTCACACATAAATATTTATACTCTCACTCACCTTTCGTTGATACTCTCTTTCAAATTACTTGGACACTGCAACCAAACCTGGACAGTTATGTAATCATATCTAGGATAAATATAGCCTGATCAACTATATTTATTCGAGATACGATGAACATGTGTTTGGGAGTGATGGTAGTGTTGCGACATGTCTAAAACTTACCAACTATACATATACAGAAGAACTCTGGAATAGAACATAAAGTTAAAATAATATAGGAGTATTTTAGGCACTATATACTAAGAACAACTACATGATAACCAAGGACTCTTGCTGATAGTTCTATAAGTACTAAGTGCATGCATCATGGTTATATATGATTAAGGTTGCATAGACTTAAAATGAGTGGTCTAAGCTTTATTTCCTTTTCCTTGTTTGGATGTGGATTTAGAGTAGGTTTATTTATTCGAAGGTCTATTCGACCCGAGTTGCATATAATTAGTATACACTATGTGCTTATAAGAGGACTTAGTAGGAGTTATACCGAACATAATTCATTATCTGTTAACCATAAGTTTCTCTCGTAGAAACTTGTATTTGAATATTATGTTTACTAATTATATTAAATATTTCTTATATCCCTATTCTTGCTTAGATAATAATGGCTGAATTCCATCTCCCCGGAGACCCGTACTTTCCTAATAAGGGAAATGGAGGATGGCTCGATGCAGAGGAAGAAGAAAATCCTGAAGTACCCATAGAAGAGGATTTTGAAGAAGATTTTCCCGAAGATGCTGATTCAGGATCAAAAGCCTACAATCCACCACCAGTTGCCCATAATCCCAATCCACGACAAAATTTCCAAGGCCCGACACTTTTGTGGGTGGTAAACCTAGACAGGCGGAGTAACAAGTAGGTTCAGAACCATCCTTACCAAGGAGACCGAAGCTTCTACAATCTGGATGCAGGAGGCTCAACAGACATAGCCCTCCTAGTGTTAGTTCGTCGTGTGGCGCGTAACGATGAACAATGTAGAGCTGCTATCGACCGATTGATGCAGATTGATGCTGCTACTGGAGTCAACATCATTCACATTCACAACCTAGAAGACAATCATAATGCGATAAGGGATGGTACTAATTTCTTGCAGAGAGAACTAGCAGCATCCCAAGCCGGATTTAGGGAACTACGAGAACGACAAATGACACAAGAAAGGCGTATGTTCGAAATAGAACGCTAGTTGGCCAAATCCAGGTCCAGATCTAGTAGGAAGTAGATCATATGTGACAACCTCTTTTGGTTAAGCCTTGAATCAGTGAGTCGAGAGGTGACCCTGTGAGTTGAGCAAGATGGATTTCTAATATATCGTATCGAGTGCGAGTATGATCGAATGAATTTCTAATATATCGTATGTTGTATTTCAGAGGTAGATCATGGTGAGGACACGACTTATGCCAGAGAGCAGCGAGATTAGTGATGAGGAGATCCGCCGGATCATCCATGAGGAGGTGGATGCGTCCATTAGAGAAGAGATACCAGAGATGTTTGGGTCTATTAAGACCACGCTGATTGAGACTTTTGACGAACGTTATGCCACTCTTTCTGAGGCTGCTGTCGCAGTGGCCACTGCAGCCATCGCTGCTGCTAGGCCGCAAGGGGGTGATTCGTTGTTGTTCAGGGAGTTCAGCAACACGAAGCCACCAAAGTTTGATGGGACGCAAGATCCGATTGCAGCGATGAGATGGGTATCTAACATTGAAAGATATTTATGTACTTGCTAGTGTCCGGAGCACTTGAGGGTTCGGTTTGCACTGAACCAGCTTCGCCTAGGGGCGAAGGACTGGTGGAAGTTCGTGACAACACACTACTCTCCAGCAGAGCTTGCTGCGGTGACCTGGGAGAGGTTCACCACCATGTTTCGTGATGAGTACATTCCCTCGGTGGAACGAGATCGGTTGGCACAGGAGTTTTTGGCCCTCAAGCAGGGTACAGAGTCTGTTACGGCTATTACCAAGATGTTTCATGAGAGGGCAATGTTTTGCCCTGAGCATGTGTCTACTGAGCAGGCACGAATGAGCCGTTATTTGAGTATTTTGAGGAGAGACATTCGGGAGTTCGTGGCGAACTCCTTGTACCGGACATTTTCCGAGCTTCAGGCAAATGCTCGGAAGAGGGAGATTGAGCTAGAGACTCAGGCGAGGGCGGAGGTGGAGTCTTAGGGGAGGGACCGGCGACCGACACAGTCTCAGCCGGCAGCCAAGCGGGCGAAGCCCGCTGACCCAGAGCAGGGAGCCAGAAGGGCCGCACTTGTGGGAAGTGCGGAAAGGGTCATGATGGAGTTTGTTGAGCAGGATCTTGCTATAAGTGTGGCAAGGAGGGGCATATGGCCAAGGACTGCCCAAAGGGGTTTGCAGTGTGTTTTCACTGCAACCAGACCGGACACCAGAAGGCAGAGTGTCCGCTGTTGCGAGAGACTACCCAGGGAGCACCACAGGGATCTGCCCCTGCTGCTATCAGAGCTACTGAGAACCGGCCAGTGAAGGCCGAGGTACCGAAGGCGCGAGGGAGAGCCTTCCAGTTGACCGCAGAGGAGGTCCGTGCAGCGCCCGTTGTCATGGCTGGTATGTATTCTTTCATGTAATTATTTAATGTTTAAGATTTTATGCTTATATTATGATATGCGTAGGTGCTTTTCTTGTGAATTCTATACCTGCTTTGGTGTTATTTGACTCAGGTGCGAGTTGATATTTTATATCGTTGGCTTTTAGTCGGCACATCAGCATTAGTCGATAGGCATTGAGTCGACCTCTGAGAGTTTCCATCGCTGACGAGAGAGCAGTATATGCCACGGAGGTGATTAGTGGATGTGTACTTGAGATTTTCGGTGTAGAGTTTCCTATTGATTTGGTCCCGATTGCGATGGGGGTCCTCTGTGTCATCGTAGGCATGGATTGGTTGAGCAGATTTGGAGCAGTTATCGACTACGAGCGACAGCTAATGACTATACGAGACCCAAGTGGGGGAGTTCTTAATGTGTATGGCAAGGGTACCCGTCCCGATTCAGCGTTTTGTTCGGCTGCTAGAGCGAGGCAAGGTCTATAGCAGGGCTGTAGTGGTTTTATAGCGTATGTGTCGGATATTAGGGTTGGTGCAGGGAGACCGAGGGTGGTTGAGGAGGTCCCGATAGTGTGTGAATTCCCGGATGTTTTCCCAGAGGAGTTACCGGGTGTGACTCCCGAGAGTCAGGTGGAGTTTCGCATTGATTTGATTCCGGGGGCAGCACCTATCGCCAAGGCCCCCTATCGCCTTGCACCTCCAGAGATGCAAGAGTTATCCTAGCAACTTCGGGAGCTGCCGGGGAAGGGGTTAGTACGGCCGAGCAACTTGCCGTGGGGAGCACCGATCCTGTTTGTGAAGAAAAAGGATGGTTCGCACCGAATGTGCATAGATTATCGAGAGCTGAATAAGTTAACTGTAAAAAACCGTTATCCTTTGCCGAGGATCGATGATTTGTTCGATCAGCTGCAGGGAGCATTTTGGTTTTCCAAGATTGATCTGAGATTTGGATATCATCAGATGAGGGTGCGCGAGGAGGATATCCAGAAGACTGCGTTCAGGACTCGTTATGGGCATTACGAGTTCGTGGTGATGCCAGTCGGGCTCACCAATGCGCCTGCATCAATTATGGATCTCATGAAGAGGGTATGTAGAACGACGTTGGATCGATTACTGATTGTGTTCATTAACGACATTTTGGTGTATTCAAAGTCCAGGGAGCAGCATGAGGAGCATTTGCTGGAGATCCTCAGTGTGCTGAGATCGGAGAGGCTTTACGCCAAATTCTCCAAGTGCGATTTTTGGTTACGAGAGGTGCAGTTCCTTGGTCACCTCATTAACCAAGAGGGGATTTTGGTCGATCTGGCCAAGATCGAGGCGGTAATGAGTTGGGAGGTGCCGAAATATCCTTCTTAGATCAGGAGTTTTCTAGGGTTGACCGGCTATTATCGGAGGTTCATCAGGGATTTCTCCAAGATTGCTGTTCCTCTCACTAGATTGGCCCGGAAGGGTGTAGTGTTCAATTGGGGCCCAGAGCAGCAGGCCTCATTTGAGACTCTTCGCCAGAGATTATGCGAAGCCCCGGTGTTGACTCTTCCAGAGGGGTTGGAGGACTTCGTGGTGTATTCTGACGCATCGATATCTGGGTTGGGCGCGGTGTTGATGCAGAGGGGGCATGTGATCGCATACACATCGAGGCAGCTGAAGCCCCATGAGGCAAGATATCCCACCTACGATCTAGAGTTGGGGGCTGTGGTGTTCGCCCTCAAGATTTGGTGCCATTACCTGTATGGGGTCCGGTGTATGATATACACAGATCACAAGAGTTTGAAGTATTTGATGGATCGGTAGAATCTGAACATGCGTCAGAGGAGATGGTTGGACGTGGTAAAGGATTATGATTGCGAGATCCTGTACCACCCAGGAAAGGCTAATGTGGTGGCCGACGCCCCGAGTCATTGAGCAGAGAGTGCCTCGATTCGAGATATTTGTATGAGATTGACAGTGATGACTCTGGTATTGGACACCATCAGAGGGGCCCAGGTTGAGGCAGTGAGACCGGAGAACCGCAAGAGAGAACGAGTTATCGGGTAGGTGACGGAGTTCATGACCGATAGCAGCGGGATTATGACCTTCCAGGGTCGGATTTGGGTACCGTTTGTCGGAGGAACGCGTACCATCTTGATGGAGGAGGCACATAAATCGAGATTCTCGATCCATCCCGGAGCCACTAAGATGTATTTAGATCTGAAGAGAGAGTATTGGTGGCCCTATATGAAGAGAGATGTCGCTTGGTTTGTTGAGAAGTGCTTGACCTGTCGTAGGGTTATGGCCGAGCACCAGAGGCTGCATGGTAAGTTGCAGCCGTTGGAGGTTCCCGAATGGAAGTGGGAACAGATTACCATGGATTTTATCACCAAATTTCCAAGGAATGCTAGGGGAGTCGATGCAATTTGGGTGATTGTGGACAGGTTGACAAAGAGCGCCCACTTCCTTTCTATCAGCGAGAACTCTTCCGCAGAGAAGTTGGCCGAGGTGTATGTGAGGGAGGTGGTATCGCGACATGGGGTGCCGATCTCGATTGTCTCAGACCAAGATGTGCGTTTCACTTCCAGATTATGGAAGAAATTTCATGAGGAATTGGGTACTAGGTTGCATATTAGTACCGCATACCACCCCCAGACTGACGGACAGAGCGAGCAGACGATTCAGACGCTCGAGGATATGCTCCGGGCATGTGTGTTGGATTTCGGTGGGAGTTGGGACACGTATTTTCCCTTGGCAGAGTTTTCTTACAACAACAGCCATCATTCGAGCATTGACATGCCGCCCTGTGAGCTGTTGTATAGGAGGAGGTGTCGGACCCCTATCTGCTGGGGAAAAGTAAGGCAGCACGTGATGGGTAGTACCGCGATCGTGCTTCAGACGATAGAGCAGATCCAGCAGGTCAGACAGAGGTTGTTGACCACTCAGAGTCGTCAGAAGAGTTATGTGGACAAACGCCAGTCCGAGCTTGAGTTTCAGGTCGGCGACTTTGTACTCCTGAAGGTCTCTCCTTGGAAAGGAGTGATTCGATTCAGGAAGAGGGGCAAGTTGGGGCCCCCGATATATTGGTCCCTTCAGGGTGGTCGCGAGGGTAGGCAGGGTAGCTTATCATTTGGAGTTGCCTGCAGAGTTGGGTCAGATTCAAAACACTTTCCACGTGTCGCAATTGCGGAAGTGCGTAGCCGACGAGTCAGCAGTAGTGCCACTAGAGGATATTCAGGTGGATGCGAGCCTGAATTATGCTGAGAGACCAGTGGCAATAAGAGATTGAAAGATTAAGGTCCTAAGGAATAAAGAGGTGCCACTGGTGCAAGTCTAGTGGCAGCATCGGAAAGGGTCAGAGTTAACTTGGGAGCCGGAGCGTGAGATGCATGAGCAGCATCTGGCGTTATTTGCGGAGTGAGACTTTGAGAGCGAAGTCTAATTCTAGTGGGGGAGAATTGTAACACCCCGGATTCCTAGGTATTATTTTTATTCTTTTATTTTTGGGTGATGGTGTGGGACTCGGCGAGTTGGAGTCTAAACTCGCCGAGTAGGATCGCGATTTTGTGCATGAGTTCGCGTCTGGACTCGACGAGTCCACGCTGTTTAATGAAACCCTAATTTCCAGGGTTTGAGACCTATTTAAAGGGGCTTATGGCCGTCATTTGCGGCCACCAACCCCACAAAGAAACCCTAAAGAGCTTGAGCGTTTTGGGAGAGAGAAGAGGCCATTGTTGACTTTTGAAGCTTGGTTTGGCAAGGCAAAGGAGATTCTAGCTAGGAGGAGGAAAGGGAGGTGGACATCCTTCGATTTTGGAGCTCAGAGCATCATTTTGGAGGTATATTTTTGCTTCCTTTTCTGTTGTTATGATGAACATGGGGGTTTAGGGTTTCTTGACCCCTTTGTTGGTTAGATTTGATGTCCATTTCGTCCCTATTTATGATGAAGCTTGAGATAGGATCCATAGAGGCCCAGAGAAGCTTTATTCCTTAAGCTTTATGAGGATTTATGGGAGTTTTGACCTAGAGTTATGAGATATGGGGCTAAAACCTCATTTAGGAGCAAATAGTTGTTGTTTGAGCACCAAGGTTTGGACTTTATGTGATTATCATGCTTGGGGAGGCCCGATCTATGATTGTATGGAACAAATCTAACCTCAGAAGTGAGTTTGAGTTTATGCATGACATGGACTCGCCGAGTCTGAAGAATAGACTCGGCGAGTACCATGAAGTTTGCCCGTAACCACTCAACGAGTGGTCTTGCCGAGTTGAAGGGATGACTCAGTGAGTCAGGGGGGACTGAGTTAAGCTGGAACTCGCTGAGTTGTTCTTGAGACTCGGCGAGTGGAGTCGTGGTGGCCCCGCGATTTATGCCAGGTGAAACTCGTCTAGTCAGAGAAGCACTCGGCGTGTCAAGAGAGGATCCAAGGGAGTCAGTGGACACGTATAGACTCGCCGAGTCGCCCTACTGCACTCGCCGAGTCCGGTCAAAGTTGACCATTGACCTTTAGGGTTGAGTTCAGTGTATTTATGAGTATATTACTTTGTGTGATTAGGCGGAGGCTAGATCACATTTATTCCGAGACATATATTTACTGAGATACGCGAGGTGAGTCTTCTCACTATACTTTACCTTGAGTAGGTAAATAGAGTTATGTGATATAGTGTTTTATATATATTGTTTTTGTACTGCATTCTTCTATGTGATTTATGCTGTGCATGTTTGCAGAGTTAGAACCTGAGGGTTCACAGAGTTTAGGTGCACGGACCCACAGAGTTATAGCCTCAAGTGGCTAATATGTATTATATGTGGTATTTTGGGGAACTCACTAAGCTTTGTGCTTACAGTGTTTTGTGTTATGTGTTTCAGGTACTAGTAAGGATCGCGGGAAGGCGCCGGCTTGATCAGTACACACACGAGATTTTTATGCAATGAGATCTTGGGATTGTTATATGTTATAAATTGAGTTTCAAACAATGTTGTTTTTATGATTTACAAATGAGTTATGCTTTTATAAATGCGAAAATTTGTTTTGGAAATTTTCGCTGTTACAAAAAGCCACTGTATTGATTGAGAACTGAAGAGGCTCGACGAGTCACATGGGTGTAGTCGGCGAGTTGTATGAATATGAGCATGGACTTGATGAGTTTGAAGAACAACTCGACGAGTCTGTTAAAGATGGCCTTGAACCCGGCGAGTCTGTTCTTGGACTCGGCGAGTTTGGTGGTAGAACCCCAACCTCTTCTGGTTAAGTCTTGAATCAGTGAGTCGAGAGGTGACCCTGTGAGTTGAGCAAGATGGACTCGGAGATCTTTGGACTCGACAAGTCTCGGGTGACTCGGCGAGTTGGGTCGTGTTATAAGAGTTTCGGAGTATAAGTACTTGACGAGTCATCGGGTTGACTCGGCGAGTAGAGTCAGTCAGGAAGTTGGCTTTGTCCTGGACTTTGATTTTGACCTTTAAGGGTGTTATGGTGAATTTTTTATTTATGTCAATGGTCCACTGATGGTATTAGGTGTTGGAGTTGTTGGGATAGTGTCTAAGGCTGCAACTATATTAGGCAAGTATTTGATCTGGTTGTGCATGGTCCTTTTGGGTTGCCTTCACCATAGCAACTTGAAGGATGATTTGTTAAGAGAGAGTAAATATTATAAGGAATAATATATGGTTATTTGATTAATATAAGTCATAGATTAATTGGTATTAATTTGGTGACTTAAAGAGATTAATTAAATAAGAGGGTATAAACTGTCAATTGTTTGATAGTTACACTTTAGACTATAAATCCTTATCCTAGATAGGATGGACGATTTCTAGGGCTTGGATAAGCCAAAATCGTCCATAGGGTTATCAAGGAAAGGATATGGATCAACTTAAAGTCTAAGTTATCCAATTAGGGTTAAAGCTGTAATCCTTAAGGAGTCTACAAGTATATATAGACCCTAGGGGTGAGGGAATTCGAGTAATCACAACACACCATCTAAAGTAGAGATACTCTGGCCAAATTCCTCCCCTCTCCTCTCTCCTAAATCATCTTGCTTGCTATTGGTGTTTGTAAGCCATTAGAGGAGTGACATTTGTGACTCTAGAAGCTCCAAGACTACAAGATCAAGAAGGAACTCAAAGGTATGATTCTAGATCTGTTTCAATGTTGTTATTTAACCTAATTAGCCATTAGAAGTCTTGGATTCAAAGCATGTTTAATTAGAAAGCCTAGATCTGAGCATTAGGGTTTTGCATGCGCACATAGGAAAGTTCTTATGGCTAAAACCCATCAGTGGTATCAGAGCCTAGCTTGGTTTTCTTTAAATTGTTGCTTGATTAACTGAAACAAACCTGCAAATTCGATTTTTAGGTTTTTGGTTCACTGACTCGGCGAGTCCCCTTGTGTACTCGGTGAGTCCGGGCGTCAGGATTAGGCAAAACCGGGATTTTTTCATGTTTATCTTATGGAAACTTACCTTAATCATATTAGATCAACCCTAATCTGAATTTTTGATATATATGACTATTATCTTGATCTAATTAAAGATATTTATCATCTAATAGAATATTTAATTTCCTTATGTGATAAATGATTAATTATTTTGATAATTATCTTAAAAGAAACCTTGGATAAATCAAATAAAGATAATTAGTATATTAATTGTTAATTGGAATTATTTGTTATTTGATCCTTCATGTTTTAAATGTTTAAAACCTACCCAAAGTTTTGAAATTTATATTTGTGATTACAAGTTTTAATTTAGACAACTTAAATTTCAAACCCTAGATTTTAAAAGGTTTTAAAATACAACCCTATACTAATATGATATTACTAGAATAATATATATATGTATAACTAAATGCTAGTCTTACCGTTAGTAGGCCTCATTCACGAAGCCGATCTATAAGGTGGGTATAACGTTGCAGCCTATAAAATGGCGCTTAATGGGTGTACACTCACACCCACCGCTTGCTTGATTGGTGGAGGGTCGTTAGCTGAACGGGTAGGATAGGGCAACCTCATCCTCTCATTAAAAGTATAATAAGAAATACAAAGTAACTACACGTTTTAAAAAATTTCCCAATCTTAGTTACTTTAGGAAAAGTGAATTGATGCAATCCCATGAAATTACACTTTGCACCTTGCTAAGAAGTTAGTGGAGCGTGTGTGGTTTACCGGCACACTAATTGGTTCTAAGCGAAGGTGGCAAAGGGTGATTCATTGTTTATCATAGTTCGATGGAGCGTGTGTGGTTTACCGGCACATCGAATAGGTGATCGTTACAAGGAAGGAACCATGTGAATTTGCATGGTAATTCACACCCGGTTTGTGATCTTCGGCATCCCAGTCACAAACAAGAGGGGCATATCGAGATTTAAACATGCCATTGAATAGTTCAATGAATCTCATCCGAACCTAGGAATTCTCAAAAACACTTAGGACTAATAGTTTAAGTTTTGTGATGGAGAATTAGTGAATCGTCATTCACTTACCTTCAATTTATTTGCATGTTAGATTACGGCATCCCTTTTCTAGTATGTAAATGTTATTGTTGGATCCTAGCCCTAATTTTTCTTATTGGGTGATAATTAGGGATTCTTATTCTAATCTATCTTTGTCCTTTCTATAGATGTCGAACGCAAACAACGCTGCTGCTAGTTCTTTCACGTTGATGAGCCTTTGCCAAAAGGTCACCTTCGATGGAACGAACTTTAGCGAATGGATAAGATACATTCGCACCATTGCTCGCTATGAGGATAAAGAGTATGTCCTCGATGAGAAGCTCGAGAAAATTAACCCCAAAGTTGCTACTCCCGCCGAAATCACCACCTTTGAAACTCATGAGCGAGATGCAACGAATGTACATTGCATCATGATCACCACCATGAACTCCGAATTCCAAAAGTCCTACGAGGACATGTATCCATACGAGATGCATCACGACTTGTTGGAGAGATACCACCAAAACGCGAGACAAGAGCGTTACGAGATTTTCACTAACATGATCTCCGCTAAGATGGGTCATGGAGAATCTCTTACCGTGCACCTGCAAAAGATGCAAAGGTATGTCGACCGCCTTCGCAAGTTAAATGTTGACTTCGGTGAAGACTTGGCGATCGACATGGTGCTTCACTCTTTGCCTCCGATGTACAACCAATTTAGGATGACCTACCACATGAACAAAGAAGAGGTCACCCTAAGCAAACTCCAAGGTCTCTTGAGGGTCGCTGAGAGCAACTTCAAGGACAAGTCTGTTGCACCTACTCCCAATCCGTCCGCTGCTCCTGTCTTGGCTATTGGTCAAGGGAAGGGAAAGAAGAGGAAAGCTTCATCGAATAACTATCGCAAGGTGAAAGCCCGAGATGGTGCCTCTTCTAGTGGGACCAAACTTGATCCCGCTAAGCCCTACTCCAACCCAAAGGAGGCAGAGTGCCACCACTGCCACAAGATAGGACATTGGAAGAGAAGCTGCCCGGATTACCTGCAAGCGATCAAACAAGGAAAGATCAAGCCATCTTTCGCAGGTATATACACAATCAAATCTAACGATTCTAATCATGCTATTTCTTGGGTTCTTGATACCGGTTGTGGTTATCACATTTGTTCTAATGTGCAGGGACTAAGAAGAAGTAGGAATGTAGAGCAAGGAAGGATCAATCTAATCATGGGGAACAGAAGATCGTCGCCTGTGACCAAGATTGGGGTGTATTCTTTAGTGCTTAGGAATAGTTTAGTTTTAGATTTGAACAATTGTTGCTATTCGCCAGAAATGGCTAGAAACATCATTTCATTTCATGGTTTATATAGACAAGGATTTAGATTTTCTTTTAATAATGAGAATGGTTCTATTTTGGCTTATCTAAATGGTGTCTTTTACTTTGAAGCTATACCATGTAATGGAATATATGAAACTGTTATGATTGTTGATAACTTAGGAAATGATGTTTTGAATATTGATTCTTCCACTGGTATGGATAAATCATCCTTGTGGCATTGTCGTCTTGGACATGTCAACAAGAAACGCATAGCACAACTCCAAAAGGATGGAGTGTTGGAGTCATTCGACCTTAGGGAAGATGACACATGCGAATCTTGTTTACTTGGAAAGATGACTAAGTCACCCTTCACGAGTACTTGTGAAAGGGGTGAGGGGCTATTGGACCTAATACATACCGATGTATGTGGACCCTTTAGATCAACCACGAAGGATGGGAACCGCTTCTATGTGACTTTTACCGATGACTATAGTAGATATGGGTATATCTACTTAATCAAGCAAAAGTCAGACACCTTTGAAAAGTTCAAAGAGTTCAAGAATGAAGTGGAGAATCAATTGGGCAGGAAAATCAAGATGCTTCGATCCGATCGAGGAGGAGAGTACCTAAGTCTTGAATTCCACGATTATCTCAAGGAGTGTGGAATAGTTTCGCAATTGACGCCTCCTACGACACCGCAGTTGAATGGTGTGGTAGACAGGCGTAATCGAACCTTATTGGATATGGTTCGCTCTATGATGAGTCGTGCTTCACTACCTATCTTCTTTTGGGGGTATGCCTTAGAGACTGCCGCCCATATCCTTAACCGAGTCCCTACTAAGAAGGTTACCAAAACACCTCACGAGATGTGGACAGGGGAAGCTCCCTCGTTGGCACATATCAATGTTTGGGGTTGCGAGGCTTTCGTAAGACGAGATACTCACGACAAGCTTGAACCTCGAAGTGAGCGATGTATTTTCATCGGCTACCCGCAAACATCCTTTGGATATCTCTTCTATAGACCGAAAGACAATGTTGTCTTTGTTGCGAGGAGAGGAGTTTTCCGAGAGCGAGAACTCATAAGCCACGGAGACAGTGGGAGGCAAATCGAACTTGAAGAGATTCAAGAATCGATAGATGAAGGAACCTCTACCGCTAGCATTCAACCCGAGGAGGAAACTCCGGTTGAACCGATTGACGAATCCTTACCTCTTAGACGTTCCGATAGAGTTAGAGTTCATCCCCAGTTTTATGGTTTTCATATTACTACTGAAGGGGACACGTATATTAGTGATGGTACACTAGTAAATCTTGATGAACCTAATAGCTATAAGGAAGCCATGGCAGGCCCGGAGTTTGCAAAATGGAAAGAGGCAATGGATAGCGAGATCCAATCCATGTACGATAACCAAGTTTGGAATTTGGTTGATTATGTGCCCGAACGTAAGACCGTTGGGTGCAAATGGATCTTCAAGAAGAAGACCGACGTGGATGGGAACGTACACACATATAAAGCGCGATTGGTCGCGAAGGGCTTTACTCAAACTCCCGGAGTTGACTATGATGAGACCTTCTCACCAGTTGCGAAGATTAAATCTATTAGAGTGATGCTAGCAATTGCCGCATTTCATGATTATGAGATTTGGCAAATGGATGTCAAAACCGCTTTCCTTAACGGAAAGTTGGCTGAGGATGTTTACACGGCTCAGCCAGAGGGGTTTGTGGATCCGAAGCATCCGAATAGAGTGTGTAAACTTGAGAAGTCCATTTATGGACTTAAGCAAGCATCTCGCAGATGGAATCTTTGCTTCGATGAGAAAGTCAAAGAGTTTGGATTTGTACGAAGCGAAGATGAATCTTGTGTATATGTCAAAGCCAGTGGGAGTATAGTAAGCTTTCTCGTTCTGTATGTTGATGACATATTACTCATAGGAAACGACATCCCGACTCTGCAGGAAGTCAAGTCCTGGCTCGGGAAGTGTTTCGCTATGAAGGACCTCGAAGAGGCTTCTTACATTTTGGGAATAAGGATAGTAAGAGAAAGAAGTAAGAGACTAATTGGACTTAGTCAGAATACTTACTTAGAGAAGGTACTAAAACGTTTTAGTATGGAAAACTCAAAGAAGGGAGAATTACCGATACAAGGAAATGCCAAGTTGAGTAAGACTCAAAGTCCGAGTACCGAAGTTGAAATAGCAGAAATGAGCCGAATACCATATGCTTCCGCAGTTGGCTCAATCATGTACGCTATGACTTGTACTCGCCCTGATGTAGCCTTCGCTTTGAGCATGGTTAGCAGATATCAAGGGAACCCTGGCAAAGCACATTGGATTGCGGTGAAGAACATCCTTAAGTACCTTCGGAGGACGAAATATTGGTTCTTAGTCCTTGGAGGGAGTGATGACTTGAAGGTGCAAGGGTATAGTGACGCCAGCTTTCAGACCGACAGGGAAAACTATCGTTCGCAGTCGGGCTGGGTCTTTACCCTAAATGGAGGAGCAGTGACATGGAAAAGTTCCAAGCAGGAAACCGTAGCTGATTCAACGTGCGAATCAGAGTACATCGCAGCGAGCGAAGCGTCGAAGGAGGCAATATGGCTAAAGAACTTCATTGGTGATCTTGGAGTTGTGCCAGCCATAAAGGAGCCCATGGAGATTTTCTGTGATAACGAAGGTGCGGTTGCCTTGACTAAGGAACCGAGGGATCATGGTAGATCTCGACATATCGACAGAAAATATCACTTCATTAGACATCGTGTAGAAGAAGGACAACTCGTAGTGAAGAGGATATCATCAGAAGATAACCCAGCAGATCCACTTACGAAGGGACTGAGTAGGGTTAAGCACTTGCAGCATGCTAGGAGTATTGGGCTGAAGGATGATATTAGTATAGATTAGATAGTATTAGAAATGTATAATAGATAAATGTAATTAACATTTGATGATTAAATAAAGGAGTTTTATTTATAAGTAAAGTTACTGTCATATGTTAATTGTTTAACTATTTTTTCACTTTGCATGTCTTGACTTCCAGAATAATTGAGTTTATTAGGAATAATCGAATTATTCAAATGGTCCACAATCGTTCATATGTTGGGAGTAGATATGAATGAAGATTGTCATGAATTGGTGTGTAGAATGTCTAAATGGTGTTAGACATAGCAAGGGTTGCTGCAACGTTCATGAGTGCTTATGAACTGGTTTTGAGCATTGGAACAAACCCGCGCTTGCTGGAATCACTTTATGGAATATGATATAAAAGGTGATCGCAAGACGATAATATCATATAGTCTTAAAACCTAGATATATGGTTTATTATTTGTTAATTGATTGTACATTGATAATGCGAAAACGCATCAGTAACTTGGTGTTATAAAACGCATTGTTGTGTATAGTTGGTTAATGAATAAGTAAATGCATATAAGTCGAAGTTTATCTGTAAATTTTATCCTAAGAGGGTAGAAGAGATATCTTGGCCACTCGATGATTTGATTTGACTTATGTGTCGGGCCCGATCAGAACTGAATTGATGTGTTTGATTAAGTTCTATGTCAAATAAATCGGAGATCGAGAAATCAAATGCTTGACTAACCATTCCATAGGATTGTCAGCATGATATCTAACAGAGGACTGTAAGATCCCTTATCTAAAGGACAAGATTAATTAGATCAGAGTTGACAGCGTCTTTGAGAGCTACGATTGCAAACCGAATTGTACTTGTATAGTTACTAGACTTATCCAAGTGGGAGACTGTTGGGATAGTGTCTAAGGCTGCAACTATATTAGGCAAGTATTTGATCCGGTTGTGCATGGTCCTTTTGGGTTGCCTTCACCATAGCAACTTGAAGGATTATTTTTTAAGAGAGAGTAAATATTATAAGGAATAATATATGGTTATTTGATTAATATAAGTCATAGATTAATTGGTATTAATTTGGTGACTTAAAGAGATTAATTAAATAAGAGGGTATAAACTGTCAATTGTTTGATAGTTACACTTTAGACTATAAATCCTTATCCTAGATAGGATGGACGATTTCTAGGGCTTGGATAAGCCAAAATCGTCCATAGGGTTATCAAGGAAAGGATATGGATCAACTTAAAGTCTAAGTTATCCAATTAGGGTTAAAGCTGTAATCCTTAAGGAGTCTACAAGTATATATAGACCCTAGGGGTGAGGGAATTCGAGTAATCACAACACACCATCTAAAGTAGAGATAGTCTGGCCGAATTCCTCCCCTCTCCTCTCTCCTAAATCATCTTGCTTGCTATTGGTGTTTGTAAGCCATTAGAGGAGTGATATTTGTGACTCTAGAAGCTCTAAGACTACAAGATCAAGAAGGAACTCAAAGGTATGATTCTAGATCTGTTTCAATGTTGTTATTTAACCTAATTAGCCATTAGAAGTCTTGGATTCAAAGCATGTTTAATTAGAAAGCCTAGATCCGAGCATTAGGGTTTTGCATGCGCACATAGGAAAGTTCTTATGGCTAAAACCCATAAGGAGTTTGGAGCAATGCTTCGGGAGAGTGCCTTCGCGGTTCGGTTCTTCGTTTCAGGTGAGTTATCCTCACTGTACTCAAGGGTCTAAGGCACCAAGGCCAGCCCTTTTATTGTTTTCTATAGCTTGTTATGTACGTGATTATATGCTTGCTAGTACCCTGGCAGATAGGGAAGTAATATGATGTTATGCTCTGTTAGCTTAGTATCCTGGAGGATAGGATAGTTGAGTATTGGCAAGTTCTGTTGGATCAGAACCCTGGTAGTTGGGTAGTTTTTATGTTTATAGACCTGTAGTTGGTCTTGTCTTATGCACACTGGTAGGAGATTACCTGTGATTTATGCATGTAGAGTAGTAGCAGAGGGTATTCCATCTCGGTAGGATGATAGGTCCCTAGTATGTGGATTTTGTAGAGTGGTATGAGGTTGCCTGTTATGTGTTCATGATTGCTAATGTAGGGGCATTCCAACCCGATGGTTGTGGGCCAAGAGTATTCCATACCGGTAGGATGATTGGACTCGTATTATGTTGTCATTCCAACCCGATGGTTGAGGGGCCTGGGGTATTCCATCCTGCGGGATGAATGGGCCCATAGTAATAGTAGTAGTTTGTATGCATAGGAAGTGGGGCATTCCAACATGATGGTTGTGATCCAGGAGTATTCCATCCCGGTAGGATGATTGGATTCATAGTATACTGGCATTCCAACACGATGGTTAAGGGGCCTGGGGTATTCCATCTGGCAGGATGATTGGACCCATAGTAGTTATTGATGTAGGTATAGGTGTATCAGCATTCCAACCCGATGGTTGTGGGCCGAGAGTATTCCATCCGGGTAGGATGGTTGGACTCACAATATGATGGCATTCCGACCCGATGGTTGAAGGGCCTGGGGTATTCCAACCGGAAGGTTGATTGGACCCATAGTATGTTGTTCTTTGTTGTATGAGTATGTTTATGTATGTATGGGTACTTTGGGGGAACTCACTAAGCTTTCAGGCTTACAGTGTTGGTTTATTGTTTTAGGTACTTCAGGAGATCGTGGCAAGACAAAGGCGTGATCGTACCACTCCACATGTTTTATGTTTTTATGATATGGTTCTGGGAATACTCTGATGTTTAAACTATTTTGAAAACGAGTTGTATTAACTTAATGGTTTTTGGATGAAACAAAATGTTTTAAATTGGTTGAAATTTTTAGACGTTACAAACCCCTTCGTTTCTTTGCACCCACCCTTGAATGTTCTATACTTCCAAACCTTTGATCAATTAATCTCTAGGTTAGGTTCTCATATGGGTTTAATCAAGATTACATGTTATGCATTTGGAAATCTTAAAGCTAATGATTTGATTCTAAATTATTTCCCAACTTTAAGTAGAGGGAGAATGAGAGTCAAAGAGTGACTAAGAAGCAAAAAGAGAGAGAGAGAGAGAGAGAGAGAGTAGGTGTGCAAACGAGCAAAGCTACTCGCGAGCTACTCGGGATCAGATCGTTAAAAGCTCGACTTAAAATCGATATTAAACGAGTCTGAGTCGAGCTCGAGCTTAATATTAAGCTTGTTTATTAAACGAGCTCGAGCTCGAGCCTATGTTAATAAGCTTGATTAGGCTCGCGAGCCAAAATGAGCCTTTATATAATATAATTTATTATTATTTATATATATTAAAATAAAAACATATTAGGAGAATTATGGATTTAGAGTATTAGTAAACGAGCTTCTTAACGAGATCGATCCAAACTTAAGCTTATTTAGGCACGTCAGTTAAAAAACGAGTCGAGCACGAGCCAATGTTGTATAATTCTTTACAAGCTCGAGCCAAACTCAGTACAAGAAAGCTTGAATCGAGCCGAGCTCGAACTCGAGCCTCATATAACTTAAATGAGCCCGAACCGAGGCTGGCTAGGATCGGGCTCGGCTCGGCATGTTTGCACCCCTAAGAGAGAGAGAGAGAGAGAGAGAGAGAGAGAGAGAGAGAGAGAGAGAGAGAGAGAGAGAGAGACAGAGAGAGAGAGAGAGGGTATGGTGGGGTGACCTATTTTTTTTTTAAATATTCATATAATACAAAAATGTGAAAGATAAATTAAATGGAAAAAAATCATATTAAAATTTTGAGGATTAAAACCATAAAAGTTTCAAATTTTGAACCATGAATGCAGTTTTTACAAATGGGCAAATTTTGTAATTCCATAAAATAAAAAACAATAATAAAGTGGGTTAAGTAGGGAATTAAGGAAATAAACCGTATAGGGCTCTTTTGGGCGGGAAGAAAGCCATGCAACGGTACAGGGATGTCGCGTTAATCCGTTAAAGTCGGCTGTAGGTGTGTGCACTTTTATAAAAAAAAGTAAAAATAAAAATAAAAATAAAAAACCATGGGAATTTCTGTTGCGCTATTTTTTTTATCACCAAAACTCCTAAGGATTTCATCAAAGAGTAGTCAAAGCGACAAATCAATGGAATAGAGGCATCATGGTCCTTCGACGTTCTCGCCCTAGAAATTCAGAATCCTAATTCAATGATCGAGAAAGGAACCATTTTGCAGATTTTGATCCAGAATGCTTTGATTGGTTACACAGATTGAATTAAGGCATTGAAATTAGAGGTATGGTTCCTTAAATTAATGATTTTATGAATTAAGTTAGGTTTTGTACTCAGCCCGTGTATATGGAGAAATTCATATATCTTCAGGCTAGTTACCGAAATTAACAACAGATATAATTAATTAAAACTAGTGGTAATTTCATTGGATACCGAAATTAACAACAGATATACTTAGGGCTTTCAGTTAGAAGCTAGGTAGGACATGTAGATTACTTGAGTTGAATCATGGGTCTTATCACCGGTTGAACCTGCCTTCGCCTTAGGCAAAATCAAAATCGGATATTTTGCAATGAATTCATGCAAGGTCATAGCAATTGAGTGTTGGGTAAATCTTAAAATCTGGAAAATTAGTTATGCAATTATTATAGGCTATGATCAATGTTGTTGTACCTCATCAAGTAGGATATTAGAAGCTTGAAATCACAATATATAACTTGTTCCTCACCATCTTGAAGGAAAGCTAGACATCTCTTTTTTGGTCATTTTAATGTGTAAGATTATATAAATGATTAAAGATAAAGTTTTATATGTAAGTAAACAAATAGGCCAAAATATAAGCATGTCTTTTCGATTCATTTTTCATATATTAGGAGTTTTTGCTAAAACAACACTCCAAAAAGTATGTATCAGCTTACACCGTTTTGCTACCGCAAAAGCTATAATATGAACATTTTTTCTCAAATTATGTTTTTCTACTATATATAAGCTAATTAATAAGCACTTTTAAAGTGGTTTTTGTGCATGGCAAGTTGTTTACCAAACCCTAACCCAATTTAATTTGCATAAACACAGACACACGAGTCGTTCGTTCTTCATTCTCTCCCAAATGAACCACCATTCATTAATGGAAATGCCCGTTGTTGATGCCGTGTACAGTGCAGAAATTCGAAAAGCTCGTCGAGACTTACATCATCTGATCTCTAGCAAAAGTTGTGCCCCGATCATGCTCCGTTTAGCGTAAGATCCTTCTTGTTTATCTATAACATATTGTGATGATCAAATTGAAAATGATATGATTGTACGTAGATTTCATGATGCTGCAACTTATTGCAAGGAGACGCAGACGGGAGGTCCAAATGGCTCCATTAGGAAGCCGGAAGAGTTTGAACAAAGCGTTAACAAAGGACTGAAAACTGCCATTGACTTTTGCGGTAAACTGCTTGTGTTGTTCTGTATTGTCGCAACATTCTTATTTACATAGTTAACTTTCCTTCACAAAAGTAATATAATAAGTTTATTGATGGTACATTACATTGCAGAACAAATAAAGTTAAAGCATCCAATAATTTCATATGCTGACATTTATCAGGTTATTTCAATCATATTTAGCACAGAGACTAATGCTTTTTGGTTCTTTTAAATTTATATTATGTACTTATCGATAAGCAAGCGGTCTATTGGCAGCTTGCGGGTGTCGTTGCTGTTGAGGTCGCCGGTGGTCCTACCATTGAATTTATTCCTGGTAGAAAGGTACTTTGATTTTCCATGTAATTGATATTAGCTTTTTGTTCACATGTCTTATCTTCGGAATATAATTTTACACCTTGGAATATATATATATATATATATATATATATATATATATATATATATATATATATATATATATATATATATATATATATATATAATACACTTTACAGTCTCACCTAAGCTTAGGTACTAAACTTCTAAAATATATCATCCTCCATAACATTGCTAAATATATCGTTTTAACTTGCTAAATATACCCGGTTTGGTTTCACTTGGTAAATATATCATCCTCCATAACATTTCTTTCTTTCATTATCGTTTTACCATTTCTGTTTTCTTTCCTCCATTATCGTTTATTAATTCACCCAAGTGAACATTACTAAACCCTAAACCCTAAACACTGAACCTAAACCCTAAACCCTAAACCTTAAACCTAAATCCTAAACCCTAAACCCTAAACCTAAACCCTAAACCCTGAACCCTAAAACCTAAACCCTATTGTGTCGATCTTGAATTTACATCTTAAAGTATTAATCGTGAATCCATTAACCGTAATCTTTATATAGTAAAACAATGTATTTTGAAGAGGTTTAGTACCTAAGCTTAGGTGGGGCTGTAATGTATATCCCCCTTTTCCCTATATATATATATATATATATATATATATATATATATATATATATATATATATATATATATATATATATATATAAAGAGAGAGAGAGAGAGAGAGAGAGAGAGAGAGAGACTCTGATAGGAACTGATTAATTTAAATAGCTGAATGCTTACGACTTAGATTAACAGGGCCAAATTCGAGATGGCAAATCTCCTTGATTACAAGAACACAAATAACTTATTATCTGACTCACAACTGAAAAACATCAACTACATGTTTGTTACAAAAGATAACTGCTCCTAACTTATTGGATCATAATAGTTCCTTCTCTTTTAACTGTTACATGGTTGGCCTAAAGGATCCAACTGATTTCCAAAAAGGGCATTAAACTGCTCTTGCTCCTGTCTCTTAACTCATGACTTCTTTCTTATATACACTTGTAGGTTCTTTTCATTACTTCTCCATCGGTAAAATGACTTCTCCTCAAGTTAAAAATAAGGAAATTGCTCAACAAACAGATCGTAAGATTCCCAAGAAGCTTCTTCCATAGGACGGTTATTCCTAGAAACCACTAATTTGAGTACAGGTTGGCCTGCTTCATGCACCCATCGAACTCAAACTCCCAATCCTTTGTGATAGGCAAAGGAGCAATAGAGGTTGGAGAAAAAGACCCTGGAACTGGTTTGAGCATAGAAACATGAAACACAGGATGTATTTTCGCATCCGGAGGTAATTCGAGCTTATAAGCCACTGGCCCAATGACACTTTTATTTGGATAAGGACCAAAGAATCAAAGAGATAACTTTTCAAAACAACGTTTAGCTAAGTTGTGTTGTCAGTAAGGTTGAATCTTTAAGAATGCACAATCCCAAACCTGAAAATTAACTTCGCGTCGTTTGGTATTGGCTTGATTACGTATCCTATCTTGAGCATTCGTAAGGTTGAGACGTAACAATTGCAACATATGATCGCGATTAACTAATTGTTGTTCCAATTATGCATTTTTGGTTTCGCCCGTTACATAAGGCAGAAGGAGAGGAGGATCTCGACCATACATGTGACAGCCCGAAATTTCTACCTGTACAAACCATTCACTTCAATCAAAGTCAGACTAGTTTCTGCTAACTTTTAGCACTGTTTAGAGTCTATTTGAATGTTTTAAACATAGTACATTCAAGAAACAAGCATCGGGAAGTATCTTCTAGGGTTCAATGTGCAAAAAACAAAACCCTAAACCTAAGATGTGTGTTTATGGCCAAACTTTATGAGTTTGGGCCGTAAACTCTCTTTTGGCCGTGAACTCATGCATAAAGCATGAGTTTGCATCCTTTTCTTCATTATTTCCATTTTCAAGTTCAAGAACCTCCATTTCTCTCTCAAGTATCATCAATTTCTTCATCTTGATCTTCCAAAAATGTAAGATTTCTTTCCTTTGATTTGTTGTTATATCACCTTATCTAGTAAAGATCATGTCACACCCCAAAACCGAGAACGACATAAACGTTTTTTGGGCGGAGGACGTCATGTAATGTATCACAACAATGAAAAATAGTAGTAAACAAACGACAACATCATCCATTGCATTAATAGTATAATTGTAATTACAAGTGTGTTCTTTCAAAGTATAAAACAACATAATGAATACTCGAAATAAAAGACGAATCTTGACCTCTCCGTCTTCATAAAACCTGGTCGTCGTTACTATCTATTTGTGACCTGAGAATACAAGTTATTTTGAAATCGAGTATCAGCAATAAAGCTGGTGAATTCATAAGTAATTTAGTGTCATTGATTTGTAAAACTTGTAATGAAAGACTTGTAATTGTTTTGAAGAAAAGTTTGTATAAGTATGAAAATTTTTGTAAGTAATTGTAAACGTTTGAAAACCCTAGAAAATCCCACATTTCCTACTAGTATAAAATGTAGTCTTCTACCAAGACCAGACTGTTTTGAAGGTTTAAACCTCTACATAAGTGAAGGTTTTTCCCTTGTACAACTATTATTATTCATCTAATCTACCTCATCGATTATGTGAATGTGTCACACAATAAAGGTAATAAGGAAAATAATATAATCATTTAAGTATTATCCTTTGGTCCTAGGATAATCATGGCAGAGTAACTTGTCGAATACTGTTTACCGTAGACATGCGTCGATGTACGTCTTCCCTACTGTAGCTAACAGCCCTGGGGGTGGAATGGTAAGTCCTATAATGTATGTAATAGTATCTACTCATATAACATGTAATAGTATCTCATTACGTAGTATGTAATCGTATCTCTTTACTAGTATCTATGTAATAGTATCTCTTCATATAGTATGTAATGTATTCGTATAGACTCATTAATGAACTGACTCTTGTCTGATTCCTTGTACTTCAGTTAGTAAGTAGTATTTCCTAACTACGCCTATTATAGTTACTAGTAATGTACGTGTGTAACCGTAAGTGTACCTTTGCTACCCAAAGGTACTGGACTGATTGATAGAACATTCACGTCTATATATGTATACATGATATATAACTAATATTTAGATGACATCCCGACGAATAACTGATACCATAAGACCACATCTAAACGAGGAAAAGGAGATAAAGCGACCTAGCCGTTCTAAGTGCTTTAAAAATGACTTATATAACTATACATATATAGGCATGCATTTGACAATATAAAAGTATAAAAGAAGTTTGGTAAAATCTTGGAAAAGTTTAATAACTAAGAAATAATGACTTGATGTCAGTTTATAAAATGATTTGAAAGTAGTTTGCCTGATAAAACAGTTTTAAGTATAGTAAAAACCTTTGTTTGAAACACAATAGTAACAGAGTTTGAAATGAAACATACAGTAAGTAAGATAGTTTGATAAGGAGCTTTAACATGTAAAAACGTTTGAGAAAGTCATTTGAAGTAATATGTTTGCTAAAACAGCTAAAATTTTAGTAAATCCATTTGCATGCTAGTTATTAATCACATGTGATTGATATAATAACTATCATGATTTAACTTGTATCCCCCCACCTCCCCCCCCCCCCCCCCCCCATAAAAGCATTTATAAACATTTAAGAATATTTAAAAGGTTAATTAAGGGGTATGAACTGACCTGCAGTGAGTGGATCGTATGGAAGTGT
This sequence comes from Lactuca saligna, assembly GCF_052625555.1. Classification (NCBI taxonomy): domain Eukaryota; kingdom Viridiplantae; phylum Streptophyta; class Magnoliopsida; order Asterales; family Asteraceae; genus Lactuca; species Lactuca saligna. The sequence continues at coordinate 87,532,121 of NC_136424.1, read as the reverse complement.
CAGACAAGTGCTTGGTGTTAAGTGAAGACTTAGACACCCACAATGATCCTAATAACATATAAAGACATATGTGTATATATATATATATATATATATATATATATATATATATATATATATATATATTTAATTTGTGATTATAACACTAATTAGAAAAGTAAAAACATCCTAATGCATGGAAAACAATTTGGTCAAGTGCTAGGAGGCCATTGGGTTGAAACAAGGGATTGCAAAGCATCGTGTTTGAGTTTATGGTCCATGGACCATACTTGTTGGAGTTTACGGCCCATGGGAGTTTACTCCTTGTCGTAAACTCTCAAATGGGTCTCCAAATGAGGCTTATAGCTATCATGTCTTAAGTGGTTAGGTGCTCCAAGGCTTAAACAAGAGGCTAGGTGGGTTTAAGGTCCAAGAATGACCTTATATTGAGTTTACGGCCTGGGGACCACTTCCCCATGAGTTTATGACCGTAAAGTCATGGTATGAAGTACCATTTCGTGTCTTGAAGTCCATAGTTCAATGGTGTAAGGTTCTATACTAAGTTTCAAGGCTTGGTAAGGTGTTAGGGTGCATTTTACCCCACTTAAAGGGGTATACGACCCAAGAACATGTCTTGGCCGTAAACTCCTTGGATCACATGATTCTTTGTGATTTCAAAGCCCTAAACATGTGAAACCTAGTGTACAATGACTTAGAACAAGAGTACTTATGATCTAGGAGCTTGATGGTTGTTTTTGGCCAAAAACACTAGTGTGTGTTCTTGGTGTTCTTGGTGAAACTTGAAGATCTACAAAATGGAATGATTTCATGGATGAAATCATGTAAGATCACTAGTTCATGTAAGATATCAACTAGTTATTACAAGAAACTTACGAGTTTTGAAGATCGGGGTCGAAGATCGGGAGGATACTTGAGAGGATTTCAGCCAAGGGAAAGAAGGAAATGAACTAATGGCTTAACATTCATCATATATGAGGAGTTTACGACCCTTATGGAGTTTACGGCCGTAAACTCCATTGAGGTGGCCGTGAACTCCTTGACATGTTGTTTAAGGCTTGTTCTTTGAGCAATAACTTCAGCAGATAAACCCCGACACTTATCCCTTAAGTGTACAAGGCTCAGAACGCTCAAATAAACTCCTAGTTGTGCTAAAAGGTGACATAATAGAGTTTGACTTTCAATGAAGTGTTTGACTGTACTTGATAGAAAATTTCGGGTTGTCACATCATCCCCCCCCCCCCCCCCGGTTAGAGGGAATTTCGTCCCGAAATTAGAATTTAGGTAAAAGAGTAAGTATGAATACTCGAGCAAGGAGGTGGGGATACTTCCTATTCGATTTACTCTCATGCTCCCAAGTGAATTCAGGTCCTCGGTTGGCATTCTAGCAAAACTTCACTAACGGGATGCGGTGTTGCTTCTTTCGTCTGATCGTAATGTTTCCATGGTTTGTTGTAGATGCTCTTTATGATTTCCTTCCTACTACCAGAGTAGATAAGTAAGTCATTTACAAGGACAATGACGAACTGACCCTAGTAAGAATGGAGTACCCTATTCATTAAGTTTATGAATACTACGGGCGCATTGGTTACAGGAGTAGTATTGGGTTCTAAGTTTGTTCCCATGACGATGTGTTTATTCGTAGTCCTGGGCAGTTTCCGTCCTGAAGTTCATATTAGAATTTATACATGGTTCATTAATCATTGTCTCGTGTATACGAGTCGTAAATAATTAAGATTGAAAAGGTAGTCGAATAAATGATTCTTCCTTAAGCTTACATCCCAACGAGGAAAAGAAGTTAAAGTGGAATCATCAATTCTAAACCTGTAGAACCTTGATTATATACCACCCTTGTGTATACATTCTTCAACGATAGATTAACCGTAAGAGTCCTTGTATTGATCTTGACGTACTGCACGAGTGGTACTCCAAGGAGGTTTGTTGCGGTTTCTTTGGAAAGGATAAGAAATGTGAGATACTCTACGCATGAGTACTTCGAAGTTTTGAAATCACGGCTTCGCTAGAAAGGTGTTTACGGAGAAAGAGACATGCGTACGAGACTGGTATTGTGAGGATCGAACTGGCTCAAGTTGTATGATAATACTGGAATCACTTGAAAATAAAGGTACTAGATTTGATCATAAAGGCGTTACAGACAAAACACAAAAGTTCAACTTTTAACAGAGTTTCAGTACTTTAGACTACTACAAGACTATTGATGCGAACAAGGTATACTCCAAAAAGCAAGTACAAGCAGCACGGGAATCCCTAAGAACATGATGGGATCTCGCAAAAGATATGACTCTAGTTTCCCTAGTTTTTAAAAGTTTAGGAGTCTATCATAAACGCTACTAAACGTACTAGAAGTTTAACGTGGATTTGGAATAGTCCCTCCAGCGGCGGTGATCATTAGTATTTGCCCATCTGCACCAGCATTTCGTGCCTTTGGGCAATTTCTTTTGTAATGGCCCGCTTCTCCACAACCATAACAAGTTGGGCTCGTTCCCACACCGAGAACTTGATTAATTGGCCTTGTCGGAAGTTTGCAAAAACGGGCAGTGTGCCCTTTCTTGTCGCAGTTAGCGCACTGCATTTCACGGCAAGGACCATGATGATGGAATGTGCATTTGTTGCACTTTGGAAGGTTACCAGTGTAAGGCTTAGGTGGTAAGAGATTAGTAGGTGCAGTGACAGCATTAACTATAACTACTTGTTGCTTCTTTGAGGGTTCTTGTGAGGACTTCTCTTTCCTCTTGTTCCAACCCTGCTTCCTGTTGTTGTGGTCGTTTCCCATTTGTTGAACAGATGCATAAATCTTTAAACTCGTATAGTTTCCGTGGTCAACAATAGATTGTGCTAGTTCCTTGGCACTGTCAATAGTATCAGGCTGTGATGCTAACACACTTGTATGAATTTGGGATGTCAGTCCCCAAATATATCTCTCTATTTTCTTGCTCTCAGGAGCAACCATATCTGGGCAAAGAATTGCTAGATCACAGAATCTACTCATATAGGCTGATATATCAGTACCAACCATTTTTAGATTCCAGAGTTCCTTCTCGAGTTTTTGAATTTCTCCTCACGGACAGTACTCTCGCATTAGCATGGCTTTTAAATTTTCCCAACTTATCAAATTTGCCACTATCAGAGTTAGTGCCTTAACGTGGCCATTCCACCAAGTTAAAGTTGTTTCTAAAAAGGTACAAGTAGCAAACTTGACCTTGTTGTTCTCTGGACAGGCGCAGATTTCAAAGACTGCTTCTGTCTTTTCTATCAATTGTCTTAATATTATAACCCTTCCAGTTCCATTAAAATTCAGGGGTTTGGCGTTCGTAAAATCTTTATAGGTGCACTCTCGTGAGTTCCCATGACTCTCGCCATGGTTTGAAGGAAATGCACCAATTCCCGAACCAGTCGCGCCAGAAGTATTGATATGTGTCATGGTAGCCGCTACAGCCGCCGTGACTGCTGCTTAGAACATAGCAGCGTCGAACTGAGGATGTGGTGGCGGGGGTGGTATAGGTGCTTCGTTACCATTGTTACATCTTGGATATCTTCTAGGAGGCATCTTTCAACTATAAGTTGAAAATATAAGAAAACGATAAGACCTCGATAGTATAGAAAATGAATGTGTCTCATGAACTAAATCGCCATAGTTCAACAACAAAAGATAGTATGATTGGTATAGGGATCTAATGATAGAAGAATGAAAGTATTTGTACAAGGATTGTCGAGAACTATCCGACTGTCAAATCATTGTTATCCAAATTGTAATTATATATACTCTAAGCCTACCACATAGTGTGAGTGGTGTATTCACTGACTCACTAGGTTGTATGGATCTTTTAGTTGTTAGGGTGACGTGTAATGTTCTCTGCCACCTCCCATGACTCGCGAGTGGTTTCCTCTTTTCTACTCCTGTTAAAAGTAATCTGGTGTCCTCTTATGTTCATGTGATATCTTCTGGTATTCCTCTAGCTTCGTACTCTTTTTCTGATCCCTTCTCGATGTTATATATGTGGCTTCCTCCTGGTCCCTCCTTGACTCCTCTATGGACTGTCCTAGTGAGGTGGTGTCTCTAGGTATGTTGTCGGTGCGATAAAGGAAGTGTCTAAAGAATCTATTTCTAAAACTAGATTTTTAACTTGTGATACTTACTGGGTCCTTCTATAACCACTTGGTGCTTACAAATTATATATAACTAGGATCTAATAGCCCTTCGAATATGTGATCCTACTCTAAGTCCACATCCAAACGAGGAAAAGGAAATAAAGCGAAAACACATATTCTAAGTCTATGAGATCTTTATTATATGCAACTTTTGGAAGTATCCACCCTGCAATTATAGTTCTATCAGTAAGGGTCTTTAATTCCCACGTAAATTAAAAATGGTTAGTCAAGATACTCGTATAGTATCTTTATTTCATGTTTGATTCATTCGTTTCTTGTTATTGTACACTTTTAGTATTGTTATTGGATAGTATCTTTAAATACTCCTATAGTATTTTACTTTATGTTTTGTTCTAAAGTTCTCATTGTGATAGTGTTGGTAAGTTTTTAGACTTGTTGCCACATCACAACCATTCTTGGGCATATGCTAATCACTCCTCGGACCAGCATAGTTGATCAGGCTATGCCACTCCCACGACTTACCATACATCCCCGAGCTTACTTGTGATATTCAACAATCGTAATACTTTTGTTCTTGTCATTGTGACACTGATTTTAGTATGAATGCATGCATGTATACTTAGTTAAATATTTTATTATTTAAAAGTATATACTCTTGGTCAGAGTATTTTAATCCCATTGTATTTACAGGTAGCATATCTTTCATGGGCTGATATACTTAATTCACTATAAACAATGTTGTAATACCAATCTGTCACACCCCAAAACCGAGAACGACGGAAACGTTCTGGGGCGGAGGACATTATGTAATGTATCACAACAATGAAAAGTAGTAAACAAGCAAAAACATCATCCATTGCATTAATAGTATAATTGTAATTACAAGTGTGTTTTTTCAAAGTATAAAACAACATAATGAATACTCGAAATAAAAGACGAGTCTTGACCTCTCCGTCTTCATAAAACCTGGTCGTCGTACCTGTCTATTTGTGACCTGAGAATACAAGTTATTTTGAAAGCGAATATCAGCAATAAAGCTGGTGAATTCATAAGTAATTTAGTGTCACTAATTTGTAAAACATGTAATGAAAGACTTGTAATTGTTTTGAAGACAAGTTTGTATAAATATGAAAATGTTTGTAAGTGATTGTAAACGTTTGAAAAACCTAGAAAATCCCATATTTCCTACTAGTATAAAATGTAGTCTTCTACCAAGACTCCACTGTTTTGAAGGTTTGAACCTCTACATAAGTGAAGGTTTTTCCATTGTACAACTATTATTATTCATCTAATCTACCTCGTCGATTATGTGAATGTGTCACAAAATAAAGGTAATAAGGAAAATAATATAATCATTCAAGTATTATCCTTTGGTACTAGGATAATCACGACGGAGTAACTTGTCGAATAGTGTTGACCGTAGACATGCGTCAATGTACATCTTCCTTACTGTAGCTAACAGCCCTGGGGGTGGAATGGTGAGTCACATAATGTATGTAATAGTGTCTACTCATATAACATGTAATAGTATCTCATTACGTAGTATGTAATCGTATCTCTTTACTAGTATCTATGTAATAGTATCTCTTCATATAGTATATAATGTATTCGTATAGACTCATGAACGAACTGACTCTTTTGTAATTCCTTGTACTTGAGTTAGTAAGTAGTATCTCTTAACAATGCCTATTATAGTTACAAGTAATGTACGTGTGTAACCGTAAGTGTGCCTTTGCTACCCAAAGGTACTGGACTGACTGATAGAACCTTTATGTCTATATATGTATACATGATATATAACTACTATTTAGATGACATTCGGACGAATAACCGATACCCTAAGACCACATCCAAACGAGGAAAAGGAGATAAAGCGAGCTAGCCATTCTAAGTCCATTAAAAATTACTTATATAACTATACATATATAGGCATGCATTTGACAATATAAAAGTATAAAAGAATTTTGGTAAAATCTTGGAAAAGTTTAATAACTAAGAAATAATGACTTGATGTCAGATTATAAAATGATTTGAAAGTAGTTTGCCGGATAAAACAGTTTGAAGTATAGTAAAAACCTTTGTTTGAAACACAATAGTAACAGAGTTTGAAATGAAACATACAGTAAGTAAGATAGTTTGATAAGGAGTTTTAACATGTAAAAACGTTTGAGAAAGTCATTTGAAGTAATATATTTGGTAAAACAGCTAAAAGTTTAGTATATCCATTTGCATGCTAGTTATTAATCACATGTGATTGATATTATAACTATCATGATTCAACTTGTATTCGCCCCATAAAAGCATTTATAAACATTTAAGAACGTTTAAAAGGTTAATTAAGGGGTATGAACTTACCTGCAGTGAGTGGATCGTATGGAAGTGTCGGATAAGTGCTTGGTGTTAAGTGAAGACTTAGACACCCACAATGATCCTAATAACATATAAAGACATATGTATATATATATAATTAGTGATTATAACACTAATTAGAAAAGTAAAAACGTCCTAATGCGTGGAAAACGCTTTGGTCAAGTTCTAGGAGGCCATTGGGTTGCAACTAGGGATTGCAAGGCATCGTGTTTGAGTTTATGGTCCAGGGACCATACTTGTTGGAGTTTACAGCCCAGGGGAGTTTACTCCTTGCCGTAATATCTCAAATGGGTCTCCAAATGAGGCTTAAAGCTATCATGTCTTAAGTGGTTAGGTGCTCCAAGGCTTAAACAAGAGGCTAGGTGGGTTTAGGGTCCAAGAATGACCTTATATTGAGTTTACGGCTTGGGGACCACTTCCCCATGAGTTTACGACCGTAAAGTTATGGTATGAAGTATCTTTTCATGTCTTGAAGTCCCTAGTTCAATGGTGTAAGGTTCTATACTAAGTTCCAAGGCTTGGTAAGGCGTTAGGGTGCATTTTACCCTACTTAAAGGGGTTTACGGCTCAAGAACATGTCTTGGCCGTAAGCTCCTTGGATCACATGATTCTTTGTGATTCTAAGCCCTAAACATGTGAAACCTAGTGTACAATGAGTTAGAACAAGAGTACTTACGATATAGGAGCTTGAATGGTCGTTTTTGGCCAAAAACACTAGTTTGTGTTCTTGGTGAAACTTTAAGATCTACAAAATGGAATGATTTCACAGATGAAATCATGTAAGATCACTAGTTCATTTAAGATATCAACTAGTTAGGACAAGAAACTTACGAGTTTTGAAGATCGGGGTCGAAGATCAGGAGGATACTTGAGAGGATTTCAGCCAAGGGAAAGAAGGAAATGAACTAATGGCTTAACATTCATCATATAAGAGGAGTTTACGGCCCTTATGGAGTTTACGACCATAAACTCCATTTAGGTGGCGGTGAACTCCTTGACAAGTTGTTTAAGGGTTGTTCTTTGAGTAATAACTTCAGCAGATAAACCCCGACACTTATCCCTTAAGTGTACAAGGCTTAGAACGCTCAAATAAAATCTTAATTGTGCTAAAAGATGACAGAATTGAGTTTGACTTTCAATGAAGTGCTTGACTGTACAGGATAGAAAATTTCAGGTTGTCACAGATCATTGATTTCATCCATGAAATCATTCCATTTTGATAGATCTTCAAGTGTTCTTCATTTCACCAAGAACACACACTAGTGTTCTTGAACCTGAAACACCCAATCAAGCTTCTACATTGTAAGTACTCTTGTCTTAGCTTGCTATATACTTGAATCAACTAGTTTACACCTAGAAATCATCAAGAAATCATAAGTGAAAGGTGTTTACGGCCAAGGCATCTCCCAAGGCCGTAAACCCTAGTTTTTGGGTGCAAAGTTGGTACATCACCTTCCTAAGCCCTGGAACTAAGTTTAGAACACTTCCTAGTGAACCATAGGACCTTAAACACAAAATAGTATTAGTTAGCATGAGTTTACGACCGTAAACTCATTGGGCCATAAGCCCATGGGCCATAAACTCATGTGGTTTTACCATATGGTCCATAAACTCCAATGTGAGGCCGTACTACCCTTACATGTAACCCTAAGTGGTTTAACACTTCATTGCAAGTGTTTCCTAGTCCCTAAGGTTTTTCCATTACAATATTGGTTGTTCTAAACACTAATTGTAATCATATACGTGTCATTATATGTTAAATAGGATCTGTATGTGCTAAAGTCTTTACTTGACACTTAGCATCCTTTACCGATCTTTCATTCGCGTCACTCACTACATGTGAGTTCATACCCATTAATCTATCTTTTAAATGATTTTAAATGCTTTTATGGGGGGAATACAAGTAGAAAACATGTAGTTATATAATCAATCACATGTAATTTATAACTGTGTTTCCAATAAAGGACCTAATATCCTTCAAACTGTGTTATCAAACAACTGTTTTCAAATCGTTTTACAAACTGACATCAAGTAATCAATATTTCTTCAAACTATTTTATCTTTCAGTTGTATCATTAAACTTCTTGAAACTTATATAAACTGTCAAAAGTATGCCTAGATATGTATAGTTATATAAATGAGGTTTAAATGACTTAGAACTGCTAACTCGCTTTACTTCCTTTTCCTTGTTTGGATGTGGACTTATGGTATCGGTTAGTTGTCCGAATGTCATCTAAACCTTAGTTATATATTATTTATACATATTTAGACATAAAAGTTCTATTCAATCAGTTCAGTACCTTTGGGTAGCAAAGGTATACGTTCATTCATTCAAATACTATAAATTACTAGTAAACTATAATAGGTATAGTTTAGGAGAATACTATCATATACAATTCCTATAACAGATAATACTAGACAGAGAACACTATAACAGAGAATACTAAAGCAGAGAATACTAGATAAAGAACACTATAACAGATAATACTATAACAGAGAATACTAGACAGAGAATACTATACATAGCATACTGTACAGAGAATACTATACATAGAATACTATTCCTATAACAAGTATACTATAACAAGATTCTAGATAACATAATGTGAGATACTACTTCGTGACACAACGACCATTTCATTGTGCCACGTTTTGTAACTAGAATCTCCTGGAGGGAGAGCGTGGGTTTGCGTATAGATCTATACAGGATTGACTATCCTACACCTTTGTTGTTCGCTATAGTGGGATTTGCAAGTCCACGGGTGCCAAATGTCATTTCTTCCAACTTCTTTCATCGTCGTGTTATAACCGGTTTAGCATGGTAACAATCATATAACATTTTGCCTTAATTAAACCATTTGTGTTAAGGTAGTTATGACTACAACGATTAATACGTAAAATACTGCAGTACACACATACATTTTCCCATTATATTCCAATTGTGATCTTCACACATAAAGGGTAATATAAAAATATATTTTGGTAATGATAGTCGCAATTGGGAAAACATTCACTTTTACAGAGAAACAAACATTCAAAATAGTCGGGTCTTGGTAAAAGACTACTTTTTATACTAGTAGAAAATATAGAATTTTATAGGAGTTTTCAAACATATACAAACATTTACATTGAACATTTACAAACATTTTCATCGAACTTATACAAACATTGACACGAACTCACCAGCTTAAATGTTGATCTACGCTTTCAAAATAACTTGTATTCTCAGGTCACCAGTAGACAGGTACGATGACTAGGTTTTGAGAAGACGAAGCACACTCAAGACTCGTCTTTTATTTTGATTCATGTTTTGGTGTCTCATTACAATGAAAGAACACATTTATATGAAATTATACTATTAACGCAATGGATGATGCCGTTGCTTGTTTACTACTTTACATTGTTATGATACTGTACATGACGTCCTCCGCCCCCGAACGTTTCCGCCGTTCTGGTTTTGGGGTGTGACAATACACAATGGAAAAAGGAGTTGTGTCTGTGGAAGTATGGTGCCCAGTATTATAAGCGTATTCAGACCATGCTATATATGAACTCCATTTAGTTGGTTGTTCATGGACAAAACAACGCAAGTAGGCCTCGAGACACCGATTGAGAACTTCTGTTTGACTATCCGTTTGAGGATGGTAACAGGTACTCAATTGCAATTTGATTTGACTCAAACGAAAGAGTTCTTTCCAAAATGTGCTCAAGAAAATAACATCACACTCCAAGGTAATGGAACGTGGGAAACCGTGTAAACGAACACTTTCCTTACAAAAAAAGGGCAGCAACACTTTTTTCTGTAAAGGGGTGAGACAAACTCAGAAAATGGGCGTATTTGCTTAAGCGATCAACTACCACTAAAATAGTATCAAAGTTGTTGGATGGGGGCAACCCCACAACAAAATCCATTGAAATGTCCTCCCAAATTTGAATAGGAATTGGTAAGGGTTGGAGGAGACCAGTCGGGGAAAGTGTTTGGTATTTTTGTTGCTGGCATACGAGGCAATTTTGCACGAATACCCTGACTTCCTGTTTGATTTTTGGCTAAAAGAACTGGAGGGATAATCATTTAAGGGTTTTTAAAAAACCGCCATGTCCTCCAACTGGTGAATTATGACACTCTTGAATTAAGGGTTTTTAAAAAACCGCCATGTCCTCCAACTGGTGAATTATGACACTCTTGAATTAAACTAAGTTTAAGATCAGGTATATCTGGAATAACCATCCTTCCTTTGAAAAACAAGAGTTGTTCATGTGAAGAAAAATCAGGAACTAAGGAAGGATTTGTATGGAGCTGTTGGAGAATGTCGATTGTATAAGGATCTTGTTTAATTCCTTCTTTAACATCAGCGATTTCGACACAATAGGGTACATAAAGGATGAATAGTTCACCTGAATGGGTTCGTCTAGAGAGTGCATCCGCTCCCTTGTTCTCTTTTCCAGCTCTATGAGTTATAGAAAAATCATAGGGCATTAATTTGAGTAAAATTCGCTGTTGTTCAGTGGCATTGATGCATTGTTCCAACAAAAATTTTAAAGTGTAATGATCGGTGCGAATAAGAAAGTGACGACCCAATAAATAGTGATTCCATTTCTGAACAGCAAGAACAAGAGCTAACATATCTCGATCATATGCTAACTTAAATCGGTTGGAGGGAGAAAATCCTTTGCTAAAGTAAGCAATGGGATGCTACTCTTGAGAAAGAATAGCAATAATTCCAGCTGAAGTAGCATCACATTCAACTACAAATGTCTTGGAAAAATCTGGTAACTGGAGAACAGGGGCTGAAAGTAGATCTTGTTTCAATGTGGTAAACACATCTAATGCCTCGTTAGACCACATAAAACCATCCTTATTTGTAAGATTAGTCAAAGGTAGTGAAATCAAACCATAACTTCGTACAAAACGTCGGTTATAACCAGTGAGACCGAGAAAACCACGAACTTCTTTAACATTAGAAGGGATGGGCCACGATTGTACAACCATAATTTTTTTCCTGTTCCACTTGTAAATCATCCTCGGTTATGATATGCCCCAAAAAAGAAACTTTAGATTGTCCAAAACAACACTTTGAAAGCTTAACATAGAACTGATGATCATGTAGTAATTTCAAAGTTTGCTCAAGGTGCAAAAGATGTTATTCCATGTTGGGCTATCTGCTATATCATAAAAGAAAACTAGTATAAAACGACGTAAATAAGGATGGAACAAGTCATTCATGATCGCCTGAAACGTGGAAGGGGCGTTAGTTAGACCAAAGGGCATTACCTTAAACACATAATGCCCGGAAGGAGTACGAAAAGCTGTTTTTGGAATGTCCGGTCCATGAACTCTGTTCTGATGGTAACCGGAGCGAAGGTCCAGCTTGAAAAAAACTGTAGCTCCATATAATTCGTCCAACAATTCATCAATATTTGGAATTGGGTATTTGTCGACGATCGTTATTTTATTGAGGGCTCGATAATCTACACACATCCTCCAAGTGCTGACTTTTTTCTTGACAAGTAGAATCGGACTTGAAAAGGGACTGTTGCTAGGTTGAATAAATCCCGCTGTTGATAATGCTTCCACTTGTTTTTTTTTTTTTTTGAATTTCAGCATTTTGGGAATGAGGGTATCGATAATGACAAATATTGGGGGGGAGGGTGTAGAATTCGGTAGTAAGGGAATATAATGGTTCTGTGAATGGTTCGGAGGAAGACTTTTGGGTTCTTCAAAGACCTGATCATATCGGCTGGTCACCGATGGAAGCACCTTGGGAATTTCTGGTGGATTAACCGGTTCAATAGCCAAGTATTAAAAACTAGAAGACTTTTGTGAACCTGTAGTAATTCCCTGCAACTTATAAGTTTTACCATCTACCTTAAAAATCATAAACATCTGTTTCCAATTTGCTTGGACTGTATTTAATATCTCCAACCATTGAATACTCAAAACCAAATCTACTCCACCAATCGAAAAAGGATAGAAGTCCTGGACAACTTTAATATCATTGATTTATATTGGAAGGTTTTTACATATTTGACCACATCTGATGAAATCACCATTTCCAATCTGAACACCAAACGGTGCCACTGATTGAGTATTAAGTCGCAATTCCTTAACTAGTACATCTAAGATGAAATTATGTGTTGATCCCTCGTCAATTAAAATAATTACTTCTGTAGATTGGAGCATACCTTGAACCTTTATAGTTCTGGGATGGGGGTTTCCAAGAATGGCATGTAAACTAACCTCTGCCACATCATTCATATCTTCAACCATCTCTCCAGTTTCATTAGGAGACTAGTCTTCAATCTTTTCTTCCACTTCCAGCACCTTGAGAGTTCCTATTTTACATCGATGACCTGGTCCATAATTTCACCGCACCGAAAACATTCCCCTTTAAGAAATCGAGATTGCCTATCTACATCAGAAATTCGCAAGGGTGGTTTGGTATTATTTTTGGAAAAGTTTTTTTTTGTTGGAGTCATATCTTTGTACTCATTTTGAGATGCTTTTGATGGTGTTGTCCAAGTAGATCCTCTCCCAAATCGGGTATGGCTGAGTTTAGATTCAAATTCTAAAACGATACTTACCGCTTTGTATACTGTTTGTGGTTTCTGTATTCGTACATCCTCCTTCAATTCTTCTTTGAGGCCGTTAAGGAACACTCCTAAAAGACAAATTTTCAATTAATTGGACACCCGTGAAGATCGTTTGGCAAATTCTTGTCCGTATTATTGTACCGTTCCTGTTTGTTTAACATTACACAAGAATTCATCCGGATTCTGGAACTCAGTGGGTCCAAAATTTCTTTGCAAGGCTCGAACAAAACCCTCCCAAAAATCTGCTGATTGATCAGTAGATATCCAAGAATAAAAATCCAATGCATCACCCTCCAAATGTATCGATGTGACATCCACTTTTTCTTCATATGGAATGTCATAATAGCATAAATATTTCTCTGCTTTAAGAATCCAACCCCGTGGATTTCCTTCACTAAAGGTAGGAAAAACTTTTTTTTTTATGGGGTCGGTGCCTTTGATTATGCCAAGATGAATCTCCCTCATCTTGTCTACCATTAACCTATGTTTCTTTATTGTGCAATTGAGATTTGAGGGCTGCTACCTCCCTCAGCAACAAATCTATAGAATCCAACTTCTTGGCGATTGCGGCTAGTTGCACTGCTACAGGTTCTGGTGGTTGGTTTCCCTCTTCTGAATTGCTCCGGGTATGCACCATGTCTTCAAGAAGTTTCCCAGCAATGGAACCAATTGATAGGAACTGATTAAATTAAATAGTTGAATGCTTACTACTTAGATTAATAGGGCCAAATTCGAGATGGTAAATCTCCTTGTTTACAAGAACACAAATAACTTATTATCTGACTCACAACTGAAAAACATCAACTACAGGTTTATTACAGAAAAGATACTTGCTCCTAACTTATTGGATCAGAACTGTTACTTCTGTTTTAACTGTAACGTGGTTGACCTAAAGGATCCAACTTATTTCCAAAAAGGGCCTTAAACTGCTCTTGCTCTTGTCTCTTAACAAGCGACTTCTTTCTTACATACATCTGTAGGTTCTTATCACACACATCATTTTTGTCACTTGTTATTCTTTCATGCATTATGTCACATGCTATATAGTGGTAAATTTATATTAAATTATATTCATCTCATTTTGTGGGGGTTTTTTTTTCCATTTATTGAATTCCAAATAATATTTAAATGTAATAAATGTACTAATAAATGCATATCTAATTCATTAATACAACTTTCTTTATAATTACTAAATTTCTAAATTGAACACAATTATTTTAATTGTTTATTTATTTAAATTATTTGTTTAAATTTTAAAAAAAATATATATGCAATTCAATTTTAATAGTTATATATTTTTCTCTTTCCTTATAAATTCAAACTTTCTAAATTTTTAGATCTTCATATATATATATATATATATATATATATATATATATATATATATATATATATATATATATATATATATATATATATATATATATATACCAGAGGATTATTCTTATAGCTTTTACATATTTTGTGTTTCATGTAGGATTCGGAGGAATGGACGGCAGAAGGCAGACTCCCGGATGCTGAAAAAGGTTTTGAATCATACACTCATTCTTCATCTCATATAAAGATCTAGGTTGTTTTTCACTAAAGTTAATTCACTGATGTGTGTCATACTACTAGAGAGATAAATATAATAAACTTCTAAATCGTATCAATATTGTTGTTTAGGAAGTATATAATTTTCCGATTAGCAGAAAAAAGCTTCATTTCCATTGGTTTCTTTATTGTAGAATCCTACTTTCATGTATTCCTATAATAGAATTGTACATTGATAAATCTCTCCAACTATAGCAATATCAAGAAAATACAAAGCAATTCTTACTGTTATAATAGGTTAAAATTCCAAATGTACAATGTCTTAGTAAGAAAAAACATGAAAATGCATTACTGGGTTGATTTTTTAAAGTTCAATGTCTTAATAAGAAAATACAATTGTAATAGAAAGAAGTGAAAGTATGATATCATAATACACAAATAAATGAAAGTATATGGTCATATCTTGTATCTAAGCCTTACATAAAGTGTTATTCTTCATCATTAGGCTATGTTTGGCAGACGAGCTAAAACCCTAGCTGCTAGCTGACAAAAAATGACGTTTGTAAAAAAACTCCCAAAAAGATACTCTAAGTAGCTTTTCAAAAAGCTAGCTCATCAACCACGTTTTGACTTGTCAAACATTACAATTAAAAAAAATCAAAAAATAAGCTAGCTTATCAACTATTTTTGGCACGCCGAATTCAGCCTTAACTGTATACTAATGTTTAACATTAGTTTTATTCTTAAACTTATGGTAGGCGCATCAGATCTGAGGGCCAAGTTTAATCGCATGGGCTTATGCAGCGACAGGGACATTGTAGTTCTTTGGGGAGGCCATATTCTTGTAATTTTTCATCTTACTTGTTTGGACTTTGGAGATGGTCTACATACAAGAAATAGCAATCCTAATTTTTTTTATAATGACATTGTACTAGTAAATTTTTTCAAACCATTTTCGTATTAGGGCATTATACTTTGAAAAATAATCCATATTATTTGTTAAGTTATAATGCCCTAAAAAACAATTACATCTTTTATGCATTTATATGAAACATTTTCGCGTTAATCATTTGGTTTGTTTTTTGGCCTCATTAGGATAGAGCCCAAGAAGATAGATCAGACTTTGATGGACCTTGGATTGGAAAGCCCCTCAAATTTGATAACTCATACTTTAAGTAAGGCTTGTTGATTGTTTTAAGGGACATTACAAATTATAATTTTGTATAGGCTAATCGAAAGAAATGGCAAATTACTTTCATTTATTTATGTACTTATAGCATCCAATTTTTTTCCTTTCTAGTACAACATTGTACTGCTATGCATCAGAACAAAGTCTACTGAATCATAGTATTGTACTTTATTTTTTTTTCTTATTTGGACATTATAATTAGAAAAATCTTTTCAATTATATTAGTGAAAATTGCTTTGTATTTAGTTTACTTTCCTATAATTGGGAAGATTTTTCAAAATACAATGTTGTAATAGAAAAAAATGAAAGTAGGATTTTATGATAAATCGAAATACATTCACATATTTTCTTAATACTCGATAGCACCAAGTTTTTGGAAAGCATGCATGTATATGTCATAAATATTTATACTTTTATCAATATCTTTGTTTAATATAACAAACGACTCTTGAAACTAGGGAGCTGCTGAAAGCGCACAAGGATGAGTTCATGAAGCTGGATCCATGGGCGTTGCAAGGGTTCCAAGGAAAAAGGTTGGCGAACTTGCTGAACGAAGAGCCGGAGGGGTTGTTACTGCTTCCTTCAGATCGATTATTGATGACTAATGCTTGGTTTCGCTTGTATGTTATTACATATGCCAAGGTATAGAATTCTAATTGCAAGAATTGGCAACACACTTTCATTTATTTGGTTTATTATGGCATCATACTTTCATTTCTTTATATTACAACATTGTGCTTTCAACATTTTCTTACTAAGCCATTGAAGGTATATTGAAAAACAAGCTACTTTACCCTTGCTACCATGTATGGACAATGTACTTTGTTTTATGTCTTAATAATATAGCAATGTACATTATATATACCTATAATAGCAAAATACTTGCATTTTGCTACCACATAGGCATCATAGTAATGTAGTTTATTTTCTAGGTATTATATATTTGGTTTTATTTCGTATTTTATCATCTCAATACAAATTTAAAAGTTTATGTTTATGTTGAATCATTGTTTGTAGAATCCAAATTCATTCCTGGAGCAGTATGCAATATCACATAAGAAACTCTCCGAGTTAGGATTCATAAAAAGGCCACCTTTTCCTCTTTACTACGTCTACATGAATAAGAAGAATAATAAGAGTAACATGTTGCCACAAACCATTGCGGGTTTGGCCATTGCTGCTTCGGTCATGATAATCTGGTATCGCATAAGGCGTAGGTAAGAAAAATCAATTAGCATCTGAAAAAAGTCGAAATATTAATTTGGTGTTTGCTTTTGAAGATGTAAAATGTTTTCGGTCTTTTTCCATGTTTGTGGAATAAAATGTGGACCAAAAATAATTTTCCATGTCTTTTCTCTTCATAAAAAAATGTTTGTTTTTTAAAGTCTTCATATAAAAAAAAAAAAAAAGAAAAAAAAAAGAAAGAAAGAGTGGTGGTGGTGGTGGTGGTGGTGGCGCTGAGTGCAACGGTGATGGTGGTAGCGGCAGCGACATCGATGGTGGTAGCGGCGTTGGCGGCGGTGGGCAATGGGCGGAGGTGGTAGCAGCAGTGATGGCAAGATTGGCGTGTGAAAAAAATATCACATAAGTTTGGAACTTAGAAAACATCTTTCAAAAACAAAAACTAATTTTTTTTTTCTTGTGGGAATAGATGTGAATTATTTTTTAAATAGTCTTTTCCTCAAATGTTTTTCCACAGTAGAAATTAGAGGTTAAAAAGTTTATTTTTCCTAAAAAAAAAAAACACCATCTATGACATTTTTGATAGACCGGATATACAAAGAGTTATGTTTTTTGTCCACCAAAAATTGATGGAAAAAGGTGACCCATTGACTAGCTCCCCATCCGATCTTTCGTCTGTGCAAAAGACGTTAATGGCCCCTTTATCCGCATCATCCGAAATGTCCCATTGTAACAAACCTACCCTTAAGCTCATTTCAGGTTTGTGATTTATACTTTTTTAAACTAACATATGTAGCACTTTAAGTTGGTACTTTCGTTTATCATGGTTAAAATTGTGTTGATTCTAAATATAATAATAAATAAAAAATTATTTCCAAACGTGTACATTCTCTATGAGGACTTCCCATTAAAACATAAATCATATGTTCTTTGGTTTTCTTTTGTATATCCTTCCTTTCGGTAAGTCATATTCCCGACCTGCAACTTTTGATGTAATACAATGTTAAATGGCAGCTATATATATATATATATATATATATATATATATATATATATATATATATATATATATATATATATATATATATATATATATATATATATATATTGCTGGAAATATTTACACTTGATCCATTACATTCATGTAAAAAATGTTTTTTTGTTCCTCTTTCTAAGTAACAACGTGTTTTGATTGGGATTGGATATCCTCCAACACTTTAACTTTCTTGTCTCTGTGACCAATATCAAGATTAGCGAAGAGATTTTCAATCTTCAGATCAGTGATGATATTTGATGCATTGTCAAGTCGATTTTTTAAAAAGAATGAAATCTCAGCCTGGAAAATTCTTGTTTGTGTAGCTACGGTTGTATTTAACCTTCTTTGTTGAAGATGATCTTGGATCCATTTTAGAAGATGTAATAACAAGAACTTTAAATAAAAGTAACAATGGTTTAGGGATAAATTTTGATTGAGATATTTTATCTATTTATAGATAAAATATATGAAACGACTTTATATGCATATAAATTACAAAATACAAAAAATTATAATAAAATATAATATATATATATATATATATATATATATATATATATATATATATATATATATATATATATATATATATGTACACACACAGAGAGAGAGAGAGAGAGTGAGAGAGAGAGAGAGAGAGAAATGATCAAATTAGAACACCTAAAAGGTTGACAACACGAGAACAAATCTAGTACATTAAAATTTCTAAATCTAAGGCTATCATTAATCATTAATTTTAAAATAAAATTAAATGCTTTTAATTTGTTTTTGAATTAAAAAAAAAAAAAGTAGAAAAGGGTATTCAAGTAATTTTAGGATGTCATCCATTTCGAATATATCGGGTAAGTGATACAATTCAAGAAACTATTCTTATGTTTTAGTTATCACAGTCTTTGAGAGGATTCGATCGTATCTACATCTGCAATGCAAAATAATCTCAAAAATAAACATTTATACGATAGTCGATTGTTACTGTTCTTCCGTAAACACTTTGTGTGCATTCTGGAGTATGTGAAAGGTTGAAGGTGAAGGAATGTCGTCGATTATGAACCTCAGTGGAAAAAGTAAGCTTTCTAATCTATTATGAATAGGGTATAACTGGAAAAGGAGTATAATCGTTGATTTCATTTTACTGATTCTTTACATTTTAATTGATTCTGAAAACCCTAGAAGTAGGGATTTTGATTTTTTTGTTATATCGTCTTGTATGAAGTGCAGTGATGCAAAATCGTAAATGAATGTTGTTTAAAATATTAAATTTCGAAAAAACCGATCTTGTCTCTGAATGTGTAATCGAAATTGATAATCGTAGTTGTTTTTCAATTTTTCAATCGTCTAATATCAAATTCACTTATGAATATTTGTTTATAATTATATTTGAAAGTTGGTCTTGTCGATGAATGTGTATTCGTAGTTAACTTCTTTCAATTTAAGCACGATTGTGAAAACCCTAAAATTAGGGTTCTTTAAATTTTCTTTTAGACTCTGTTGTTGAAGTTCAAATGAAGTAGTTGATGATTACCAGAACAGGAATAATTAATTTTACTAATCAAGATTGAATGGTGTTTAAGTGCAAAATAATGACATTGATAGCATATTTTATGTGTTTTATATGCACTAATGATATTTTAATTCGAAAATGATTTTTTTTATTGACTTATGAAAGGAACTATATGGATTCAATATTGATTATATTGTAAAGTATTATTGTTTATAGTAGAGAACTCCGTTTGTAGTATTATTCCTTGTTTAGGTTGTATTTAGTTTTGATTGTTAAATGCATTTTGGCCTGTGATTATGTACTTGATTGAGTAAATATGTGTTTATGATCCTATGAATGATGTAGTAACTAATGAATAATGGTGTATGTGACCAAATGGTTTACACTGTTTCTTAAGTGGTGATAATCATTGTTGGTTACGTTTAACAAATTTAGATATACTTTGGTATTCAGTTGTGATTGTTATATTCATTGGTGATTAAGCTATGAAAGTAAGTGATTTTTAATGGAGTTTAAGTATACTAGCATTACATTGATAGTATCTGTTATGTCTTTTATATTCATTTATGATTTTTTTTATTCAATAATATGTATTTAATATTTATTGATGGGAAAGTGTGGTTTTATATAGTAGTATTCATTCAGTAGGTTGTTTTTAGTTTTGATTTTTTTAGACATTACTTTGTCATTGAGTATTTGTTTGATTGAATATGTGTTTATTAGTGACCATGTATAATTGATTTAGTAATTAATGATTCATTGGTGATTGATCAATGAATGTGTTATTTTAATATTATTTTTAGGTAGAAAGAAAAGCGAGAGGATATTACTAAAGACAACATTCAGCAAATTAACTAATGAAGAATCCAATCCAGTGCTTATTGATATGGAAGATGAAGACCATCGAGGAAACGAAACAGAACAACGTCGAATTAAAAGACAAATACAAAAGAAATACTCAACACCTAAGAAGAAAATTAAAAAACAAACAAGTAGTAATGATGATTACACGAGATTGAAAATGTTAATTACCAATTCTAATCTATATTGATTGTGTTACTTATTATCTTGACCAGTTTGGATGAACACGTAAACCGCACACCAGATAATTTGATACAAAGGGTAAATGAAATGCGAACAAAAAAACGGTTTGACATTTGTAAAAGAAAGGGTCTTGAAGTTGTAGTTTTGAACTCAGGTTCAAGTAATTAATTAGTTAAAAATTAAATTTATTTGAAGTTTATTTTGGTATTTAGTTATAATCGTTTATATTGTTTTATATGTATTAATAGAAGAAACTATGAAAACCAAAGTGAAGGTGAAGAAGTTTGTTGCAGAAAAGACAATCGATTAAACATCTAAAAAAATAAACAAACAGGTATTAATGATGTTTTCATGTAATAAAAGTTTTATATCAAAATGTATTCAGTAATGATTATATTAGGGAAAATGTCATTTTTGCCCATCAAACTTTTCGTGTTTGTTTTAAAAGGTCCCCAAACTATTTTTTTTGCACATTAAAGAAATATACTTTCATTTGACCGTTTAATTACATCCCTTTACCGATTTTAAAAGGTTTATCCCCTATTTTTGTGA
This sequence comes from Lactuca saligna, assembly GCF_052625555.1. NCBI lineage: Eukaryota > Viridiplantae > Streptophyta > Magnoliopsida > Asterales > Asteraceae > Lactuca > Lactuca saligna. Next base: position 87,510,995 of record NC_136424.1, on the reverse strand, counting down.
CATGGACACCACCGTGGAATATAACTATTGAAATCTTGGTCCCCAAGAATTGGCAAGTCATTGCTAATGGTCCCCTTATAAAACCGTCTTCCCCTAAATCCGTCTTCCCCACCACTTTGTTACCCTAATCCATAACATTCACATCATCGACTTCGCTTTTTTTCCCACCTATAAATCAAGAAGATGGCCTCAGAACAAAGCTTCTCATATGGTGGTTTCAGAGATTCGGATCTAGACTTACCAACTAATGATGAAATTCATGCCTTGGAAACCCAAGTGTTGATTGAGGAAATGCGAGATGAAATGCGACAACAGCTTGGCGACTTTAGGGAGGAGATACGCAACTTGAAAAGGAAAGTGACCATGACGGGTGTTGTTGGAGTTGCAGTGATGTCGTTGATTTGGGTTTGTGTTTGCGTCGAATGCAGTAGATGGGGATTTTGGTGGGTGTAGTTTAGTTCGTAGCTAGCACGATGGCGATTAGTCTCTTTTGGGTTATCAGGGTTGTCGAAGGTTGTGTCTTTTTGTCTAATTCCGTTATTTGCTAGTATATATGTATGTATTAGGTTATGTGTTGTTGGTTGTTTTGAACAATGGTGCCCATTGAGGATGTAATGGTGTTTAGAACCAAATTTTGGGGGGTTTTTGTTAAGACAATAACCTCTGTTGTAATGGATGAATGAAATGAAATGTAGTTCCTATTATAACCTTTGTTTTGCTTTGCATATGATGTTATCGTTTGTAATGAAATGTACCAAATGTGAAGGTCGTATGTTGCAGGACTTCAATTTCCCCTTGTAGTATGGTTTGTAATGAAATGTACCAAATGGAAGTACATTGTTATAATTCAAGTCCATTGTTATGTGGAATTGCATTGGAAGTACAATTATAAAATACTTTCATGTTATGTTTTAAACTAAAGAAACTAACATTCATGTTACAAACAGAAAACAAACTAAACAAGACACATTCACATACTAAATAAGACCATAACAACAAGACACCTTTAATTTAAGACCTTGCACCATAACTAACATACTCCAAAAACATCTTTAATCCAAGTCCATTGGTTTGCTTGATGTATCACCTTCACCATTTTTGCCTGCAACCTTTTTGGCCAACTTTTTCTTTATTATCCTCTTTGACTTTTTTCTTAATTTCAATGTACCTAATTCTTTACCATTCTTCTTAGTCACACCACTTGTTGACCCACATTCACCTTCTCCCATTTTTAAACCAATTCCACTTCCAGTATCACCTTCACCCTTTCCCTTCCCATTTTTTCCTTGACCCTTCCTTTTCTTTAGTGCACTAGATTCACCTTCACCTTCAGCCTTCCTCTTTTTCACCTGACTTTTTTTAGGCTTTAACACTGCATCACATGTTGACTTATTGTGGCCTGATTTCTTACAAACACCACAGAACATCTTTTTGCCTGCCTTGGATACTCTGTGTGATCCAGTAACCTCAATACTATCCCTCTTTCTCTTAATAGTGGGTCTCCATGGAATCTTCCTTTTCAATGGTGGCAAAGGTTGTATGTAGTCTATTGGGTGCCACATTGCACTCCCATTCATGCTTCCAATTGTGTACTTGTAGGTGTTCATATATATGCAAGCACGATATAAAGGATCAACAAATGCCTCTACATCTCTATTTACATTAATAATGGTTGCCACTGAGTGTACACAACCATACCCATTCATTTGCCAAATCCTACATGTACATGTTTCCTTTTCCAGATCAACTCCATAAGACTCTCCTAAATTTGTTGTTTCGAATGTATTTAGGCCACTAGGAAGCACTTGCCAGTACCTACAAATAATCAAAGTTAACAGGGGTAATTAAATACCTTGACTGGATATTCAATTCAATTATGGTGTTCATATAATAAAATACCTTTGTTGGGTCTTCAATTCATTTAGGGCAAGCCTTATGTTTGGACATACATCAAAATGTCCCTATCCACTTCGTTTTTGCCTCAAACTACACATCCTTTGCATCACATATAGTCTAGTATCTTCCAATATTGTAACAATTGGCTTCTTCCTGGCCTCCAATATAACATTGTTAAAGCTTTCAGACAACCCATTCTCAACTGCATCACACCCCCTTCCTATTTGGAAAAATGCTCTTGGCCATGAGTTTGGATTCCTTCCCATCAGATACACATAAGCATTAGGGCTAATCATTTGAATCTCTTTCATTGCAGAATTGAAAAGAGGTTCAGGTGAGGCCTTACAAGCCTTCCAAAATAGTTTCTAATATTGAGCCCCAGGGAATTTCTTCTTGAAATTTGAAAGAACATGCCTGGCACATTCCTTATGTTCTATCTCTGGAAATAAATCTTTCATAGCTTCAGTTATCCCCTGCATTTATATCATCATACTATTCAAAATTATATCACATTTAAAAGAAAGTAGGTATGAAATTATAAATTAGAAACATACCTTATGTTGATCTGACATCAATGTTCTACCAAAACCACCTTCATGATGCAGATCTTCTTGCAAGTTTTGTAAGAACCATTTCCAGTTGTTTTTATTTTCAACACAAACTACAGCCCAAGCTGTTGGGTATATATGATTGGTACCATCCCTACCAACAACACATAATAACTTACCAGTACACATTCCTTTTAGAAAACACCCATCTAAGTTTATTATCCCTTTACAGCCACTTCTCTAACCCTCCTTTAGTGCATGAAAACATATATATATATATATATATATATATATATATATATATATATATATATATATATATATATATATATATATATATATATATGTCCTACTAAAGTAAGTTTTCCCATCTGGCATAGAGTTCACAGATAACTTGACCGTTGACCCTGGATTAGACATTTTTATCTCTTCACCATAGGACCACAACTTTGCATAATTTTCCACTGTGGTACCTTCAACAAGAGACATTGCATGTTTCTTAGCTCTCCTACATTGTCCCATACTAACCACTATGCCAAATTTAGTCTTTACTTCCTCTTTTAACATCCTAACATTGAATTTCTGATTCTCAAGCACTTCTCCGGTGAAATGACTACCATTCCATCTGTAATTAACAATTGACCCTAATTTAAAATTTCTTGAACAATTGTGGTAAATGCTAAGGGACTTCATTTGGAAAGAGTGCTCCTCACTCATCCATGATGCTCAAAGCCTAAATGTGCATTGACCATTACTACACTTAACCAATAACCTTTTACTGTCGTTTTTTTCAAAGTACTATTGATATCCATTTGATACACCATAATTACAAATCACAAATTTTAACTGTTTAGGGTTGGTGAACCTCATACCTAGAATTGGCAACTACTTCTTCCAAGGTATATCTTCATTAAACATCGGTTTTCCTTTCACATCTGGGACATTATCATCTTCATCATCTTTAGTATCATCTTCTATGACCTCCTCATTCCATTACCCTGACTTACTCCTTCATAGGTTAATCCTTCCATGTTGGTTTCTTGTGGACTCTTAATTTCAGTTAGGTCAATACCTTCTTCCCCTTCAATTGACATATTTGTCTTGACAAAACAATTATCCTCAATTTCATTTTCATTTGCCTTCGTTACATGCACAGTAGTACTAAAATGGTCCATGTAAACATAAACGTGTACTCAACATTCATAAGCAATGTCTATAAATTCTTGATATTGACGTTCGTTTGAAATTAAGGTTAAACCTTCTAGGATTTGTAAATCAGGTTGACAATAATAAACTTTCTCACACTTCTCTTGTATGAATCGTTCAAGAAAACCCACAAACTCATTATATGACATACCAACAAAATCGACGTTCTCGAACACATGATGAGCACCATCAGAATAGCAAAAAGGTTTGTTGATGAACACACATTGGAAATGAAATTTGATAGAGAGGAATATAGCCATCGATCTTCAGTTACTATGGTGGGATGACGAGGGTTTTCTTTAATGAGGAGGCGTTTCTTCAATGAGGGAAAGGGATTGTATAGCGCGAACGGTTTACTTTATACAAAATTAATATAACTATAACACACATGGCCATTTCATTAAATGACGTGTCACCGACATTTTCCCTCATGGCATGTATATTACCTTTCAACCCGGTAGAAGGTAACATAAGGGTATTTTATAACAGATAAATGAAAGTATATTTCTTTAATGTGCAAAAAAAATAGTTTGGGGACCTTTTAAAACAAACACGAAAAGTTTGATGGGCAAAAATGACATTTGCCCATTATATTATCTACATCTTGATAGGTTTGAATGAAAGTGTTGACACGACAACAGAAAATGAAATACATAGGGAAAATGAACTGACAACAAAAAAATGGTTCGATAGTTGTAAAATAAAGGGCGATGAAGTTGTTGTTTTAAACTCATATTCAAGTAATGAATTAGTTTAAATTAAATTTATTAGAAGTTTATTTCATTATTTAGTTATAATCATTTATTTTGTTATATATGTCTTAATAGGAGAACATGATCTGAGAAGTAAGCTAAATATAAAGAAGTTTGATGACAATGAAGATTCATATTTTGAAGATGCTCAACCTGTGGTTATTAGGAAAAAAGAATGCATGATAATTCATTCAAACATGAAGATAAAGAAGATGTGAAAAATTTATGTAAAAATGAAGTTGTACAAAAAAGGAGAAAGAATAAAGAAGGAAATGCAGGGAAAGCAAGGAAAGTGCCTAAATTTGTAGCAAATGATGCAGAAGAAGCAAGGTGAATACAGGTACGCACATCACCAAATGTGTTGTACAGTTGTATGCATAACCTTAGCGAGGAACAGAAATCATATATTTCTTCTATTGGTCTGGGGCATTTGTTGAATATGAAATTGGATGGGTGTGCATCAATTATGGGGCATTATACCGTAAGGAATTTTGATTCAGATAGGATGGTGCTCAATCTTCATCATGGTGATATACTAATAAATTGGGAGCTTATTCACGAATTGGTGGGTCTGCCTCTAGGGAATGTTGCAATAAAGTCGATGGTTTATAGACAAGTTACAGACGACGCGATAACTGTTTGGAAGAAACAATTCGATGATGAAGATAATATTAGACCAATGGCAGTTCAACAAGCTATTATGCAAACAACACGTGCAAATTTACTTTTTAAAGTAAACATCTTTTTTCTGCTTTGTAATACACTAGGTCAGTCAATGAGCATGGGAACATGTGACCTTTCCATGTTATCAAAAGTTACAAAAGACTTGGATCTAAGTGACATCGATTGGTGTGGATATGTTTTTGATTGCCTTAAGGACACAAATAGTGCATGGAATCCAAACAACAAAAAAAGATTCTATATTGGGCCAATTATATTTCTTTTGGTATGATTTCGTATAAAATTCAGATAGCTATATTTACTTACATGTAGACATTCATTAAAGTGTATTTACTTACTAAAATATTTATTTGTGTTTATTGTAGCTACTATATGTAGAAAGTGTACGATGCGATTACGTAAAGATTGTACGAGGCAGACCAGCAATATATTTTTGGAATGTTGATAAACTGTGTGAGCGAGAAAGAGTCGAGTGTAGGACAATAGGTTTGGGTATGGGTGAATTGCAAGAACCATTTCAAGTCATCAATGAATCAGCTGGTTCTGGTAATGTAGTTCAAGAAAACGTTCATGTACTATCTTATTATATTCAATAATGCATATCAGACATACTTTATTATTTTGTTTAATCGAGATTAAGTATACTCATACATATTGACAGGCAACTGATGCAAGAAGTGTGAAAATAAGTCATGGATGGTTTATGGTATTAATATGATATAATCATTAATAAATAATATGTTGAATTTTTAAACTAATAAATACATGTATTGAATTATTAAATTCAAAAAGTGAATATTTTTGGTAAACTAATGTAATCATAATTGATTTATATATAGTATTAAGATAAATACACAAACTATTAATTTATTAATTTTCGTAGGGAAATCAAGGAGGGGAAATTTTCAGTGGAAGTGGGGAAACAGTTGAGGTACTTTAATACTTATTCATATGTGAATTATGAATTACTATAGTATTAATTAATACACCATGACTTATTGATGTTCTTTATTTGCTATGTACCGTAATCACATCATGTTGACTTTAATAGGCAACTCTTTAAACAATAAAGGTGATGCACGACATGCTCATGCATCAAAAGAAAGTGTTGGAAGATAAAATAAATGATACTGTCAAGAAATACCCTGAGAATCAATTGGTCAAAGAATGGAAAAACAAATTAAATGATCTATTTAATGAAGTTTCAGCATCAGATGAACCAATACAATCTCAATGCTGGTATGATAATGAGGCTGAAATTGAACGTACACTAATTCTAGCAACATCTAACAAAAACTTTGACAACTCACCGATAGCAAACTGTAGTATTCAGATGTCAAAGGATTATGTTGTAATGCCCGTAGATCCGGGCTAGTCAATTTAGAGACAATGAGCATAAAAAAAAGAGTTTTTGATGGAAGATTACTTAGAAAGATTAATCTTAACCAACTTGTAGTACATGTTACAAGGTTTCCGTACATATAAAGAATGCTGAAATCCAAGTTATAACGAAGAAGTTATGACTCGTCGAAGTTTAGCGACGAAACCGGCACGAAACCGGGAAGCGTAAATAGTGAAATTTCGATAGGTCGATATTTAGCCTTAGCGATCTAAATGAAAGTCGTAGTGTTTGTTAAACGAGTAAATTCCATAAAAAGAACGCCCAAATCTGACTTCGTATGAGGAAGTTATGATCTTTCGAAGTTTCGGAATAACGATGTACAACCCGAAATTCGAATATTAGATTGAGTGGTTTTTAGCCGACACAACCTAAACGAGAATCGAAGATCTCGTTAATAGTAGCGTAACGATAAAAAGACAAACGGAAATGGACGTCGGATAAAGAAGTTATCATTTTTAACGGACCAATCGTGTCCCGGCCTGTTAAAGATATAAAATTTAAAATCGAGCCAAAATTAGCTGACGGAGTCTAAACGAAAGTTGTAGAGTACATTCCCGCCTTTGCATGGATATAAATAACGTCAAAACGGAGCTTGTATGAAAAAGTTATGATTTTTAGAAGTCGGAGTAGAAAATCACGAAATCTGATGCGAGATAGATGACGTGGCTCGATCTAAGCCGTCCGATGAAGGCCAGCCTCGCATTCGATGAACGCCACGTCGCTTCGCCCTATGCCCCGCGTACGAGGTCCAGTACGCCCCGCGTACCTTCAGTCTTATCCGAGTCCGAGTCCGAAGTGCGAGACAGTTGTGCACCACTGGCAACCTTATCCGAGGAACGCTCAGCGTAATCCGAGGCCTTGCTGGATATAAAAGGGGGACGAGGGTTCCACATTTTTCACACCTTTTTTCACTCTCTCTCTAAGTGTCCTAAACACTCCTAAACCCTAGATAAAACCCCTAGCACCCTAAGAAAGCCCAGAGGCTCCAAGAGCCCGGAGAAAAAGAGTTTTTCGGTGTCGAAAATCTGCTCCAAATAATGTTTCGGTTTTCATTAAAACCCGTTGTAAGTGAGATACGCTTACGCAATTTTCAATATAGCTTTCAAATAATTATAGTAGTGTTATTAGGTCCTTAAAATAATTATTTGGGCTATTATTATGTGTTATATTGAGTGTTATTTAACGCTTATATAATAATAATAATAATAGCTAGACTATTAATTAGTCGCGGTTAACGTTAAAACTAAACCCTAGTGGTATTTATACTAGGTTTTGTCGAGGGAAATTGTTTTAAGAAGTAAAGAAGCGCTGTTCGATTACCGAGTCACCACCTTCCAGGTGAGTGCATGGTCCCTTTCAACTTACACATAGATATGAAGTAGTTACTACGTGCTATGTGTGCATATTGTCTGTTTACTTGTTGTTTATGCTCGGTGAAAGCTTTTATATATGTTTTAAATGATTTAAACTATATATGTATTTTATATCTACGAAAATGTTGGGGTAAAGCATGGGTAGATATAATAGATGAAATATGAGTTAGACGATGAGTTGAGAGGTGATATAGACCATGAGGTATGGGTGAGAGGTGTAAAATATGAGAAGCCTTTTTCCCCAAATGATATCCTCGTCATTCAGCAGAGTATGGATGACAACCACGAACTATTCTAGACGGTCCAGTGGAACACTAGCATGCTCGCAACGTGTAGGTGTTGTGAACGACGTGTTCACCCGGTGTACTACTATAAACCTTGGTGACCATGCAGACTTGGTGCCTAAACCTTGGTGATCATGCAGACTTGATGCCTAAACCCTGGCGACTATGCAGACTTAGTGCCTAAACCCTGGCAACTATGCAGACTTAGTGCCCGTTGTGTAAACCGTGGCAACGATGGACTTCGTGCCGATTCCTTAGGATGATCCTTAGGAATGGTTGAACGAGGAATAGTTGATTCTTAGGGTAGATCCTTAACAGTAAAGAAGATAATGGGGATGGGTAATGGGGTTTAATTGCTTGATTGTTTAAACGTAATAATTATATTATTGTGGGTTGAAAACCCTATGTACTCACTAGGTTTCCCAACCTGACCCACTCAGTTTGTTTATATCACAGGTGTTGATATGAAGTCACATGACACTGAGAGATTTAAAGAGATGTAGATCACTAGTGTAAATAAATGTAAGTTCTGTTTATGCTTATGTTTATGTATTAACGATGACATCCCAAATATTTTAAAATGAATAAAATACGTTCTTCGAAAATGTTTTAATAACATAATTATCGTGTTTTTCTGGGAACAAATTTCGTAACATTTTTGTTAAATGAAGTACTCTGATTTTTATAAAGCATAAACAAAATCGGGCTTTTCTGGCCGTGAAAATGGGGATGTCACGGTTGATATCAGAGCATTAGTTTAAGCGAACTAGGAATATGGATTTATTTCTAGACTTAAACTTAGAATGCTAAGCGATGATCGTGAGGAGTGTGTCTAATATATTTTATGGAGTACACCTAAATAGACACAAGCACTAGCTCATTTAGGAAAAATGCCTAACATGCTTTTATGTGCTAAATGATTTATGATATGCATTATATGAACGGATCTATGGTCTGTTGTTGACTGGATCTGGAAACTTTACGTGTTCATGTTTCTAAACATTTAATTATGGTATTAGAACTGGCATGTAACTTTTCGGAGAGATAAGGAGATTTACACGTCAATCGTAAATAAAATATTTCCAATTTTAATTCTCGTCATTTCGCACTAAACATCTGATCTGGTGTATAGATCAAAATGGCAATGACCCGTAGCGGAAACGTGAACGCAAATAGAAACAAAAACCAACCCCCAGTAATTGAGCAAATACCTGTTGTAGTAGAAGATGTACCCGAACAAATCACCATGGCTGGAGTACAAGCCATGATTCTGGCTATCTTAGCAGAACAAAAGGAAGAAATGAGGCGGATGTTAAATAGCGACGAACCTACCATGCCCATAGAGCAACCCGAGCTGATTCCCGAGCAATCGGAGGAAGGGAACTATAGCCGCCAAGTAAGTCAAGTTGGGACTCAAGGAGAACGAAGGAATGGCTTGGAAAGTGGAAACGACATGGGTGGGCAAATGTATAAGAATTTCTTGGGTGCCAAGCCACCAAGTCTTTCTGGAAGCCCAAAGCCGGTTGAGATTATGGATTGGATCCCCGAAATGGAGATGGTGTTCGAGAGCTGCAACTGTAGCGAGAAACAAAAGACCGTCTTCGTAGTAAGACAACTAAAAACTGGAGTCTTGAGCTGGTGGAATCTATTGGAGGATATGATGTCACGAGGTGAAGCCCTGAAGATGTCATGGTAAGAGTTCTTGGAACAACTAAAGATGCAGTACTGTTCAGAGATAGATCTGGTTGATCTAAACAATGAATTCCAAAACTTGAAGAAGGGGAGAATGAACATTGACGACTATGCTACTGCATTCACGGAGAAGATGAATTGTTTCCATACATAGTACCAACCGAACTCTCTAAAATTGAGAAATTCGCAAATGGACTGCCAGCTGACTTTGGCCCAACAGTCAAGATGGAAACTACTTGAAAGCAGCTGTTCGAGCAGCTAAAAATGTGGAGATCCAGCTGAAGGAAAAGGGCCTCGAGAGAGATGAAGTTGGCGAGAAAAGGAAGCATGAAGGATCTTCAAAATCCAGCAAAGAAGGGAAATTCTCAAAGACTGAAGAAGGAGGAGGACGCAAAGCCAAGTGGTGCGAGAAGTGTAAAAAGAAGCACTTCGGGAAATGTAGCGAGGAAGTGACTTGCTACAGATGTGGAAAGACAAGGCATTACACCAACAAGTGTGCGTGCAAAAAGAAGGTGTGCTATGGATGTAACAAAGAAGGGCATATTTCTAGGGACTGCCCAAAGAAAAACGAGGCAGCAAAGCCAAACACGCCACCAAGGCCAAGGGCATTTCACACGATCCTCGACGAGGCAGAAAACCATGCGAGGAGTCAAGGATGAGGAATTCATACCCGAAGACCGAGTTATGAAGTAACAAAGGGGATAGAATCATATGATGTAGCCTATTAGAGGCATAGTCTAGGGTGAACTTGAACACCTATGTAATAGTTTCAAGGAAATAATAAAGCCTTCGTTTTGCTATTTGATGTGTTAACTTGTTATGTGATTTTCTTGTGTGGTGACTTGGAAAACTGCGAGACAATACTTGGGATGAGTATGAGTAGGTGTGAAAGTTAGTAGATGCATATGCTACCGGAAGCACAGGACTCACAAGGTTACCAAGAAACCAATAATTTATTTCGTTTTATTCAAGTATGTCGTTACCATTTTTTCAGTAATGACTAAGAAGATGATTGTTAGTCCGACCCTAGTGGTCATATCAAATTGAGTCCGACTAAGAAGAGTATGTTAAATGGTTTATAGAACCAAGTCCGGTGTAGCATCTGACTTAAGCTAGAAGCTTGAAGTGAAAGACAATCAAAGCGATCAATAAAAGTATTGTGCTCGTTGTTAAAGAAGTTGGTAGCTAGAAATGCTACATATTAAAAAGTGATTATATCACATTAGAACACGAAGGAAGGTATATTCCATTCCGTAATTTGACTCTAAAAGAACTAAGTCTAAGCGTTACAACGTGACCTAATGGTCTATTGTGGAAATAGAATAACTTAAGATGTTAAGGAGAAGAAGGAGTCCCCAGTAAGGACCAAGATTGTGACTTTAAGGTCATAATTTGGAATCTGGCGTGAGATAGGGAGACGGTGCACGATCGAGCACCAATTGCAGACAAGGAATCCAAGAGTTAGATACTTGTTCGAAGTGACATAGAAGTTACGATTATTACCTAGGATGAAGAGACAACATATGGAGTCATCATGTGAGCTCTATTTCGTTGATGATTCCGGGAATCATCCTAAGGGGGAGATAATTGTAACGCCCGTAGATCCGGGCTAGTCAATTTAGAGACAATGAGCATCAAAAAAATGAGTTTTTGATGGAAGATTACTTAGAAAGATTAATCTTAACCAAGTTGTAGTATATGTTACAAGGTTTCCGTACATATAAAGAACGTCGAAATTCGAGTTATAACAAAGAAGTTATGACCCGTCCAAGTTTCGCGACAGAACCGGCACGAAACCGGGAAGCGTAAATAGTGAAATTTTGATAGTTCGATACTTAGACTTATAGATCTAAATGAAAGTCGTAGTGTTTGTTAAACGAAGAACGTCCATAAAAAGAACACCCAAATCTGACTTCGTATGAGGAAGTTATGATTTTTCGAAGTTTCGGAATAACAGTGTACAGCCTGAAATTCGAATATTAGATCGAGTGGTTTTTAGACGACACAACCTAAACGAGAATCGAAGATCTCATTAATAGTAGGATAACGATAAAAAGACACACGGATGCGGATGTCGGATAAAGAAGTTATGAATTTTTAACGAACCAATCGTGTCCCGGCCTGTTAAAGATAAAATATTTAAAACCGTGCCAAAATTAGCCGATGGAGTCTAAATGAAAGTTGTAGAGTACGTTCCTGCCTTCGCGTGGATATAAAGAACGTCAAAAACAGAGCTTGTATCCAAAAGTTATGATTTTTAGCAGTCGGAGTAGAAAATCACAAAATCTGATGCGAGATAGATGATGTGGCTCGATCTGAGTCGTCCGATGAAGGCCAGCCTCGCATCCGATGAACGTTAAGTCGCTTCGCCCTACGCCCCGCGTACGAGGTCTAGTATGCCCCACATACCTTTGGTCTTATCCGGGTCCGAGTCTGAAGTGCGAGCCAGCTGTGCACCGCTGGCAACCTTATCCGAGGAACGCCCAGCGTAGCCAAGGACTACGCCCAGCGTAATCCGAGGCCTCGTTGGGTATAAAAGGGGGACGAGGGTTCCACATTTTTCACACCTTTCTTCACACTCTCTCTAACTTCTTTCTATCTCTAAGTGTCCCAAACACTCCTAAACCCTAGATAAAACCCCTAGCACCCTAAGGAAGCCCCGAGGGTCCCGGAGTCCTGAGAAAAAGAGTCTTTCCGTTTCGAAACGCTGCTCCAAATAAAGTTCTGGTTTACATGAAAACCCGCTGTAAGTGAGATACGCTTACGCAATTTTTAATATAGCTTTCAGATAATTATAGTAATGTTATTAGGTCCTTAAAATAGTTATTTGGGTTGTTATTATGTGTTATATTGAGTGTTATTTAATGCTTATATAATAATAATAATAGCTAGACTATTAATTAGTCGTGGTTAACGTTAAAACTAAACCCTAGTGGTATTTATACTAGGTTTTGTCGAGGGAAATTGTTTTAAGAAGTTACGAAGCGTTGTTCGAGTGCCGAGTCACCACCTTCCAGATGAGTGCATGGTCCCTTTCAACTTACACATAGATTGAAGTATTTACTACGTGCTATGTGTGCTTATTGTCTGTTTACTTGCTGTTTATGCTCGGTGAAAGCTTTTATATATGTTTTAAATGATTTAAACTATATATGTATTTTATATCTACGAAAATGTTGGGGTAAAGCATGGGTAGATATAATAGATGAAATATGAGTTGGACGATGAGTTGAGAGGTGATATAGACCATGAGGTATGGGTGAGAGGTGTAAAATATGAGAAGCCTTTTTCCCCAAATGATTTGCTCGTCATTCAGCAGAGTATAGATGACAACCACGAACTATTCTAGACGGTCCAGTGGAACACTAGCATGCTCGCAACCTGTAGGTGTTGTGAACGATGTGTTCACCTGGTGTACTACTATAAACCTTGGTGACCATGCAGACTTGGTGCCTAAACCTTGGTGATCATGCAGACTTGATGCCTAAACCCTGGCGACTATGCAAACTTAGTGCCTAAACCCTGGGGACTATGCAGACTTAGTGCCCGTTGTGTAAACCGTGGCAACGATGGACTTCGTGTCGATTCCTTAGGATGATCCTTAGGAATGGTTGAACGAGGAATAGTTGATTCTTAGGGTAGATCCTTAACAGTAAAGAAGATAATGGGGATGGGTAATGGGGTTTAATTGCTTGATTGTTTAAACGTAATAATTATATTATTGTGGGTTGAAAACCCTATGTACTCACTAGGTTTCCCAACCTGACCCACTCAGTTTGTTTATATCACAGGTGTTGATATGAAGTCACATTACACTGAGAGATTTAAAGAGATGTAGATCACTAGTGTAAATAAATGTAAGTTTTGTTTATGCTTATGTTTCTGTATTAACGATGACATCCCAAATATTTTAAAATGAATAAAGTACGTTCTTCGAAAATGTTTTAATAACGTATTTATTGTGTTTTTCTGGGAACAAGGCCCGCAACATTTTTATTAAAAGAAGTACTCTGATTTTATAAAGCATAAACAAAATCGGTCTTTTCTGGCCGTGAAAATGGGGATTTCACATATGCAGACTTCGTGAATTGACCTATAAGAAAATCTTTTCAGAGTACACCGCCATCTAAAATAGAAATGTCAATGCCTTTGTCTGTAGTACCATTCAAGAATGAAGAAAAAGGGTTTAATAGAAGAGGGGGCAGGCCTCGCATGAAGTCCGATTATCTGAAATCTCCTGACATTATACGGGTTGTTGATATCACCAAAGGAATTCCACGACCAGAAAAACATGTAGCAGAATGGATATTCTCTCTCCAGGGCGAACCAACGTAAGTTACATTTAAAATATGTTTAAAGTTACTTACTTTATTTGGTTAAATATTAAAATAAGTAACAATTGGTCACGTTTTTTGCAGTGATATAGTTTTCCGCACTCTAGATGGTTTTTTTCCTCAGAGGTTTCAAATGGAAAGTTTTTTTTTCCTACATGTGAACTATTTGGTCAGGTGATTGATTGTTGGAGTCAAGTGTTGAATCTCGATGAAAGTAATCGTGCATCAGAATCTCATTTAAGAGTTTATTGCAAGACGGAGTTGACGGTATTGTTTATTATTATTCAATGCTGATTAAACTATATGTTAAATACAAATTATAAAAAAAATAATGAGTTTTTAAAACTGGACAACAAAATTTGTATCTTGAAGGTAATTTATCTGAAAGTGAACGCAAAGCTAAATTCCTTGAGAATCTTTTGCTTTCTATTGAAGATATGGACTCAACCCTACGTTATGTTGGATTGGTAAGATACATATCTGAACATGTTTTTTTGTTTATTTATTAATAATGACATATAAATATAAAATAAAAATAAATACATTTAAATGAATACATTTTACAGCTTTTCCTACCGGTTGTCCGTTCCTTCCAAATTTCCTTTTTGTGATCAATCTACAACACCCAGAGTTTGTAATCATTGACAACAGCAAAGTTGATGATCATATTGATGTGAGATATGGTCAATTGCCCTAAATCATCGTAAGTGATCACTAAAAGTTACATTACTTAGTAAATAACATTTCATACATGTTGACAATTTTTTTACATTTTCAGAAAATCTATATACTTGATTACTTAAAATCTCAGAATCATCCAAAAACTGAGATGTTTTCACATGTGATGCCACATAGACTGGAAATGCCTTGGAGAACAATAAACAACCACATTGATTGTGGTGTGTTTACAATGCGTCGCATGGAAACATATATGGGTGGAAGTATGAATGAGTTTAAAGTTGGGTTCAAGAAGGAGTCTCCTGCACAAGATGATCAACTTGCTAAGTTGAGGACAAAATATTTATACAAAATAATCACTCGTGAATATAATGTGCATAAGGATTATGTGCTTCAAATGGTTGATGAATTCCACAAGATTCCTGCAAGACAACGCTCTGAACTGTTGAGTATTGCAAAGGAACAAATTCACACAAGATTGGATGATTTTAGTTAATTATGCTCAAGATATTACTTTAGTAATGACTTTGATGGTTTCTTTTGGATATCTTCAAAAACAATGGTTTCGTATGTTAAGAATATTAACTTTGCTTGTAGAACGTACAATGGTTCCTTTTGGTTTGCTAATTTAGTAATGGAATGATAAGTAATATTTTCAACTTTTTATTTATAATTATAAATTTACATTAATTTATGAATAATTAAATAAAAAATATGTTATGTAAAACCATTATGATTAACATGATTGATATCATGCAAAGATTATTGTTAGTTTATGATGTGTTGTTCTAAAGTATTTGAATAATGTTATTCATTTGTGATGATAATATTTATTCAGTTATGATTCTTACTAACAAACATTTGTTATTATGATATACTAGTAATTAAATACAATAAAATCTTTTTATAATTGAAATGACTATATCAATAGTCTACAATGATTGATGTTAATATTACATTTTCCAGAATGGAAAAATCAATCTATTATAAACCAAAACTGATTTGACATAATAACAGAGTATTTCACAATTTTCATAGAATTAATCTGTTATGATTCATTGATGTATTTTTAATAGTATTCATTATTGAATATAAGAGTGTTTTAAAATAACATAATGAATCATAGAAATAAGTCAATAAATGATATAAAAGTGATTTAAAATAACATAATGAATCATAGAAACATCTTCTTATTCATAAATCTAATAGAAAAAAGAAAAGCATAGAAATAATAACAGAGTATTACACAATTTTCATAGCATTAATTTGTTATGATTCATTAATGTATTTTTAATAGTATTCAGTATTGAATATAAGATTGTTTTAAAATAATATAATGAATCATATAAATAAGTCAATAAATGATATAAAAGTGTTTTAAAATAACATAATGAATCATAGAAGCTTATTCTTATTCATAAATCTAATAGAAAAAAGAAAAGCATAGAAATAATAACACAATATTTCACAATTTTCATAGCATTAATCTGTTATGATTCATTGATGTATTCTTAATAGTATTCATTATTGAATATAAGAGTGTTTTAAAATAACATAATGAATCATAGAAATAAGTCAATAAATGATATAAAAGTGTTTTAAAATAACATAATGAATCATAGAAACATCTTCTTATTCATAAATCTAATAGAAAAAAGAAAAGCAATTGGGCAAATCTATAGGCCATTTTAAGGTTGTTTTGACTCTCATGCAAGTCTGACTTTGCAAGTCCTCCAATTATGGTTAACATATTGATTGCAACCTGTGCAAATTCTAGTTTTTTTCTTTGTAGTTGCAACAGCTTTCTCAGTGGCACTAACCATTCTTTTCTTAGTTCCACTCCCTTTGGTACGTATTGATGAAGGTGGATGTATATTTATTTCTTCAGGAATGTTTCGTATTCCTAGCATCCGAATAATTTATTCTTCATCATTATCAGATGATGATTGGTTTGAACAACCGAATTCCATTGCTGCATGCTTCAACTTACGTGTGTTCTCAACAAAAGCCAACAGTTTCTCCTTATTTCTTTTGAAATGATCCAAGCAGTATTCAATATTACTGTAAGCCTCTATTAGAAGTTTAAAGGTGTCATCTTCTGTTTCCATGGCAACATGTTTCATGGCAAGCAAATGGCTTGAAATTGCATCCCTTCTCCATCTTCTGAGAATATACTGCTCTGGAATCTCTTCAATATGGTTATTTTTCAAGACAGCAAAATATGTCGACAAAAAATGTCGGTACGTATAAAATGATTGCATGAACATTTAACTTCTTTTTCAGGCAATTTTAGTTCAACCTACATTGTAGATGAAAAATAATATATGTTAGTAAGTGGTTGAATTGACATATTAGTTAGGGGTTATTACATAAAATTTAAATAATTACTATTTATTTAAATTCAAAGAATATTATACACCTGTGTAATCATCAATGAATATGGTGTCAAATATGAATAATACCTTGCATTTTATGTTCAACTGTTTGCTCTTATCCGTTTGTGTAATCATAACAACTTGCCACCCATCAATCATTTCAACACTGTGAATAGAACAATACCAGGCTGATTTAAATATTTCCTTTTTGACCTCATAGAAAACGGTTTTAGTGTAAACCGTAGCTGCATATTCTAGTAATCCAGTTGGAAGCGTCATTTCATGCTTTGCATTTGTTGTATCATGTTCTAGTTTCTGTTGACCATTTCGTTGCTTTCTAATTGCAGTGTCGTAGTTCATCATGAAATAAATAAGCAAATTACCTGAGTTTGAGTATTTATTAAAAAATGAGTTTACCCTTTCAGACCTTGAAGTAGTTTTCATCAGACCATGCAGTGGCATGTCTTTAAAAAAGGCTGGAATCCAAAGCTTTCGATCCTTGTACATGTCTTTGAACCATCTTTTGTCTTGTAGTTTGAATTTCTCATAAGAAGTTTCCACCTTGATTCAAAGACTTTTGGATCTATATATACATTCCAAACAAGCTTAGTAAAACGCTTTCGAAAATCAGTGTTTTTCAGAAAATTCGCTGAAACCTAAAAAAAAGAATAAAACATAACAAGTTGATAAGATATCTATGAATAAACAGGATATGTGCTAATCATTTTTTGAGAAAACATAAACTGTTGAAATGATTGTTGAATAAAACATATAATGTGTTAACTATGAATAAAATATACACACCTTAGCTTGTAGTTTTTTCATAATGTGCCACATACATAATCAATGATTAGAATTAGGAAATACTGCTTCTACCTCCTGTAGAATCACTAGATCTTGGTCTTTTAACACTAATTGAGGGTGTTTTCCATGTGCTTTGAAAAAAGCTTCAAGCAACCAACGATAAGATTCTATTGACTCGTTGCTTAACAAACCTGCTCCAATGTTTATTGAATGTTTGTGGTTATCAATGGCTGTAAATGACACAAAAAACATTCCATACTTGTATTAAAAACTTAATTAAAAACAAATTCAACAGTTATTATAAACTCAAAAAAACAACAATATTCATATTTAAAGTAAAAAATATAAAACTATAAGATCATACTTATTTTATCGGAATGTAGCATCAAATGATATCACATCTCCAAACTCCTTGTAATATAACTTATTGGTTTCATCCGCCCAAAACTTTGTGTTTTGCACACTATCAACACATTTATACTCAAATAGTTAGGTAACTCATATTTCCTCATGTTCATTTTTTCAACAACCAGTTGTGCATCCTTGTCACCTATAATGTTTCCAATCTTCATTCTAAAAATTTTATAATCAATTACTTCAGGGCCAACTTTTTCATAACCTCCTTGCAAACTAGCTTGTAACTTATGTGCCTTTGTTGCACCAATGTTAGATGTTGAGGAACGCACTATAAACTCCTTGTCTTTATAATTAAGTCGTCGTGCGCGTTTGGAATACCGTCTTTCTTCTTTAGTCTCTAGGGCGTGGTTGTGCTTCTCTTCGAACTAATATATTTTCCATGCATTAGTTCCCATATGTAGTCGTTCAAGCTTTATCAATGCCTTGCAGTCCGTGATTCTAAAGTTTGAGTTTTGTTTATTCCTTCCAGTTCCCGTAGGATCCAAAGTTTCAGTTGATATGTTAGGTATTTTACCCATTTTTTTGCACACTACATACATTTTTTTATGGTTTTGTCACCAAACCTCATTACTATATTTAACCTGAAACCAAAACCTGCTTTATATGCATATAATTTATACATTTCAACGGCCTCCTCTAATGATTGATAAGTAGCATCTACATATAGCATAAATTCTTCAGGAATAGTAGGTTTCCATAACTTGGTTTTCCCACCACACGAGTCAACAACATTACAATTGAATGATTCCTCTTTAGAATCAGATCCATTTTTACCTGTATTTTTAGACAACAAAACCAATAAGGAGAAATAACATAAATTTAGATTAATTCCGTATTCATGAACTAAACAAAATTTTGATCATAATCAAAATGTGTTTAACAGTAATCAAATTTGAAGTATTTAATCATTTGAAAATATGTACAACTAGGTTGAAATATTTCCTTCATATATGATTACCAAGAGTTCCCATGATTATCATATATATCTAAAATAGTTGCTTAATCATCAATGTATGTAAAAATTACAACTTAATACCAAAGTATATATATATATATATATATATATATATATATATATATATATATATATATATATAGGGAAGATTTATATGGAAAATAAATGATTAGGGCAACACATATTTGAACCAATGAAAAAATGACAACACATCACTTCCACAATACATTACTTGTGAAGAAAGAAATGGACACGTGTCATTTGATTATTGGTTCCGGTAGATATTGCCCTAGTTATTTGTTTTCCATAGAACTCATTCCTATATATATATATATATATATATATATATATATATATATATATATATATATATATATATATATATGTTTGTTAAACACAACCAACAATGATTATCAACACTTAATAAACAATGTAAACAATTTGGTCACATACACCATTATTCATTATTTACTACATCAATCGTATATGATTAATGTAACACCCGCAGATCCGGGCTAGTCAATTTAAAGACGATAGAAAGGGGATATTGGTGCCGAATGACGAAGAAAAAGTTGTTTTCCATGTTTACAATTTTCCGAAGGATGCATTAGATAATGCTGAGGAATTTCCTTATGTTGCTCGTATACCCGATGCAATGCTTAAAAGCGTTGATCCTTCGAATCCAGTGTTACTGGCTTATTTAAAAACAATTGATACTTCTGTGGAAACTGGTGTTTTATTACCAAGGGAGGAGAATAAGTCCAAACATAAGAAAAAGAATGATGCTAGTTCTTCTGAAAAACCTATCAAGGAGTCCAAGCCTAAAAAGTTTTCAAAGAAAAAGCCTGTTACTGTTGAAGAGTCTGTTGTACACGAAGTCTCTACTGCTGAGACTAAACCAATTGATCCTATTGTTGATGAAACAGAAGAATAAGAGATTATTCCTTCGAAGACTGGAGTTTTTCGTAGAATCAAGATGAAGTCTAAGCATCTACGAAGGTCTTCATCACCTCATATCATACGAAAGCCTCAAGTTACACATCAAGGAGTTCTACTTCGTGAAGTTCCAGCGCCTGTTTCTCCGTGGTCAAAGAAATGGAGGGCTGAGGATATGGCAAAGCAACTTTCGAAAAAGAGGAAGAAGAAGACTCGGAAGATAATACTCTCACCTGAGTCAACTGAAGAAGATGAAACTATTCCTGAAACACAAGAAGCCAATCTCAACAAAGAACTTTCAACTCATGAGCAGACTGAAGTAATACCACCTAAAGTTTCGAATGTCGAGTCATCTACTGAGGAGACAAAAATTTTGGACATCCCTGTAAATATCTAATACGGATACAAATGTCAACATGGGTGATGAAGATCCGAAGAATAATACTCAAGGTAATTCTGATACTCAAACTTTAGATACCTTTGTTTCATTACCTCCACACCTCAACCACTGATTCACCAACATTCCAAAATATTATCCATCAACCATTGACTTCCATATTCTCTTCACAATCTACTGATCCACCGAATATTGATTCACATGCTCAAGAAACCGTTGTGATGGAAACTGAAACAAATAATGAAGGTTTTGGAGGAACCTTTGAGAATTTAGCATTTGATGATGAAGAAGAAGATTTTCCCGATCATATGCTTATGACAATGAAGCAGTTCAAAATTTTGAATTCGAAGTTGAATTCCATTATTCAATCATAGGATGATCTAGGGGGTGGTTCATCAGTGTATATTTTGGAAGTTGATACTATGCTGAAAATGTTCGAAGCCAGGGTAATCAATAAAGTCTCTAGGATGGTGAGAGATTCGGAAGCCAGAGTGCTGGAAAAGGTTGATCATAATGATCAAAATAATGAGCTTCGTATGAATTCTCAAAAATTAGATTTTGTGGGAGAGGTAAAGGATTTGCAGAGACTGACGAAGGAGAGACATATTTTGTTTGTTCAAGAAGTGAAGAAAGTAAGAGAAGATGTTAACTTGCAGATTCGCGAACTTCGTGAAGATATGTAAATGGAGATCACAAAAGTTGAACAAGATTATGCTGCTTTAAATAAGAAGATTGACATAATTTGTGATGCTGTCACTAAATTTGTGAAATTGTATGAAAGGTTTAGTTCTCAACTTACTAAGCTTTCTACAATGGAAAGTAAAAATTTTGGAGAATTGTTTTCATTGTTGAAGGAGTTGAAAGACTTGTCAATCAAGCCTATTTACTCGTCATTGATCACTCCTGAATTCTTGTCCCAGAAGTTTGTTTAAGTAGAAGCCATCTTACAGAAACAATTGGCTCCTCTATCTCGCATTTCAAGCCTTCTTCCACCAACGAATGCCCCACCTGCTTTCATAGGGGTGCAAGGGGGAGAAAAGAAAACCGAAGATATGAAGGTTGGTGGTGATGATGCGAAGGTGGTGGGAAAAGTATTTTCTTCGAATATCCCATCAACAAAACCGATCATAACGTCTGTTGGACCAATCACTTCGACTGTTGTTACAATGATGCGAATGACAAGACCAATTCTAAAAGGTATTATCATTGGTAATACAGCTGGAAGTGCTTCGAAGCCAAAAGAATCAGTAGATATATCAACTTCAAAAGATAAGGGAAAAGCCAAAATTGTTGAACAAACGAAGGAAGAAAAGAAGGCTGAAGCTGAAGTTTAAATGGAAAGGATGAGGTTAGTACAAAGTATAATGACACTTCGTGCAAGTGATCCTCCAGGTTTAGAAAAAGGAGATCTTGCAAAACAATACAATTATGAAACAATCGAATCGAATGTGTTATTTGATCATATGTACTCTTTTGAAAAGAAGCCAAAACAAAGCTATGTGGTGACAAATACTGATGCAAGTCAGCTTGACTGTCCAGTAAATGAAATGATGTTTGTAATGCCACAGTTTAAAGCCGAAGGAGATTTTAAAGACACTGAAGAAGGAAAACGCATGAAAATTCGTTTTCATGGAGTTCTAGCAAAAGATCCTGAGGATGTTTGGTCATTAGTGAAAATCAAGAAAGTCATCAGCATGAAGAAGGATGTGATTTTCGAAAGCATTGTGCAGAATGTCAAGTATACTGTGGTCAGGGCAAATGGAAAAGTTTGTGATTTTACAATTGCATATTTTCCATTGATGAACTTGTATGATCTTCTACAAGTTGCAATTATTTTAAAAGACAAATCATTTTCTTATCTTCAAGACACAGAGCCTGATGAATTCCAACTTGGAGTTAGACACATCAAGATTTTCATTGAAAATTATTATGAGTGCTTAGCTCAAACCGATGTGGAGTTAGCTACAGCAAAAGGAATGGATATAACTGCTCCAATGGCTCCTACAAAGAAACAAGTCGATTTAAAGAAGTATGCAGATGGAGAATTTTTCTTGAAGCCTTTTGGAATAGTCTTTGGACGAAAGGACAAGGCTAGAAGAGCAAAAAGATTTTTATTTCAAGCTTGCGAAGCGGAGAGATATGCAACTTCTCAATATACGAACCTCATTGTTCATATGAACCACTGCAAGAAAAATAATGAAGGTGATAAGAAGGAACTCAAGAAGATTATTTCATGGTTCTCTAAGATACAAAGAGTAATGTTGTATTCCATCCAGCTTCTTACAAATTGAAGACTTCGACTATGATTACAAAGGGGGAGATTGTAAGGGCTGATTTTGTTTGTAATTACTCGAAGTGTAATAGGTCTTCGTATGTTTTGTATTCTTCGTATTCTCTGTAATCTATTTTACTAAGGCACATGTATTCGAAGCTTTAGTTTTAAGTCCTTACGCTTTTCATCTCCTATAAATAGGAGTCTTTACTAGAGTTACATAGGAGTCTTTATAGACTTGTCTACTTGTACTTTGTAAACACAAAACCGTAATGTTGAGCTGAAACAAGATCTTATTTACATCGTTGTTCAATCTCGCATCCTTACTTTGATTTTAATTCTCTGTACGCTTTTCATCTCCTATAAATAGGAGTCTTTACTAGAGTTAGATAGAGTTTTTACAGACTTGTCTACTTGTACTCTGTAAACACAAAAGCGTAATGTTGAGCTGAAACAAGATCTTATTTACATTGTTGTTCAATCTCACATCCTTACTTTGATTTTAAACTCTGATTCATTTTACACTCGATTCTTTGATTCATCAAATTGGGTTGATTGTTTGATGATTGAATATATATATATATATATATATATATATATATATATATATATATATATATATATATATATATATATATATATATATATATATATAATATTGTGGGTTGAAAACGCTATATGCTCACCAGGCTCCCAAACCTGACTCACTCAGTTTTCTTTGTATCACAGGTATCGATACGAAGATATATTTCATGGAGAGATTAAAGGAGATGTAAAATATTTAGTGTAAATAATGTAAGTTCTTTTTATGCTTATGTGTATGCATCGGAACATTACATCCCGAGATTTTGTTATATAATGAAAATACATTTCTTTAAAGAAATGATTTGATAAATTCTTATCATATTTTGTTTTGGGAACAAATTCCGCAACCGTTTTCTTTAAACGATTACTCTGATTTTAAAACAAAGCATAAACAAATCGGTATTTTCTGGTCGTGAAAATGTGGATGTCACAGTTAATAATTAACACATATTTACTCAAACAAGTACACGCATTATAATAAAATAACAGAAAAATAATGTTATATAAACGTAAAGAATTCATCATATATATCCAAATTCATTGTTGATTGTAACACACGATTTGTATGTAAATTATATTCATAATGTTACCTTCACTCGCATTATCAGAGTATTGATTTCTTCCGCTAGATTGATCATCCGATTGGTAGTAATCATCTTCATAATTTTGATTATTGTCGATTGATTGATGGTCATATTGTTCATCATCTTCAGTATTGTCACTATTATAATCAAAGTAGTCCAACATCGTTAATTTGGCTTACCAAACGTATAAATTGTTATCTTCAACGATAATCGATGTTACTGATGCAATTGTCGATTGACTAAGAATCGTAAATTAGATAGAAACTGTATCCTTAAATCAACGATAATTATGCAATATCCCTTAATTGTCGATGTTATTGATCCATGATTTTGGATAATATATGGGTTATTAATTATATTATATGAATTATTAATTATATTAAATACAAAATTACTTATATGCCCTAATTTAATGATTGGTTGATAAGTGTTCTCGCGTTCTCAACCTTTTAGGTGTTCTCATTTGATCCTATATATATATATATATATATATATATATATATATATATATATATATATATATATATATATATATATATCATCCTCCCTAATAAATAAAAATCTTTTTGTCATATGTGACATTCTCATTTATTTTTGTCACATGTAATTTTGTGGTTATTTTAAATTAATTTTTATTCCACATGTCATTTTATGGTTTTTTTCCTTTTATTAAATACCTTTAGTATTTAAATGTAATAATAAATATATATCAAATTCATTAATGAATTTCCTTTTAATTCCAAAATTACTAAATTAAAGATTCATTAATTTTCTTTATTTATATATCTAAATTATTTGTTTAAATTTAAAAGAGAAAAAAAAACACTCTAATTTTTATAATTCAATATTTACTCACTTTTTTTTATAAATTCAAACTTTTCAAATGTTTATAATTTTGTATTTAATTTTTCTTTTAAATAAACTCATTTAATACATGAGTTTCAAACTTAGTTTATATATACATAAAAGCTTAAAAGGTTGAGGAGCACTTAGTTTTTTTCTTTTTCATGTTTGGACACGGAAGTTTCTTGGCTTTCTTATTTTGCCACTTAAACTTCTATTTCTCATGGGAAAGCGTAAACCCCTTAGGTTTTCTCATCCTTGTCTTTTGTTCATCAAACCCAGTTGCCTCCCTTCTGTTCGTTTGTGTTCTTATTAAAAAAATTTCCTTTCTTCTAACCCTAGAACCAACCAGCGGAGCTACCTTGTATTCTTTTCATCTGGTTGACCGTTGGGACAGAAGGAAGTCGCGAGCAGCTGCAAGCAAATGGTGACAATAAGTGGCGCTGAGTGGAAGTGGGTTTGCTGTCGTTTTCGATGGCCACGCGGGTTTCTCTTCTGTTAAGTTCCTTAGGTTTGTTATGCATGTTAGGTGTTTGTGTTTATGTCTCAGTAAATTTTATCTTTCCTAATATTCAAGTTTGGCTTCATTTGACTGTCCACCACCGCCATCAGCAAACTCCGACACCGACAACAAACAACCAGACGCCACCAACTGTTGCTTCCTCTTTTTGGCTATACCACAAACAAACGCAAAGTGCACCCGGATACTGTCGCTGGTGTGTTGAGGTTCTGGTGAAAGCCCCCTACCCGACGGCCTTTAACTATCATATGTTCGACATCTCTGACTAAGTTTCTCAAATCCATCTCCAATCCTTTGAACAGGTTGTTATTCAGTCATGGATGGAACCATGTATGTATTGGTTTTATTTGTCTTGATGACAGTTGTAAGGACAACTGCGGACTTGTGCACTAAAGCTGACCAGCTTAAAAGCCACCCTGAATCTTTAAATTAATTTATCTTGACCCTAATTTCCCCAAATTTTAGAATTTAAACTCATTTTTTCTGATTTTTTGATTAAAGTCACATCCATCATCTACTCTTTACCCAAAGTTTTGCGGTTCTCTGCAACATGTTAAATTTTTTATATATTTTTTCATGAATTTCTGTTGCCAATAACTGATATTACACAGAATATGACAATTACCAACTACCTGAGGCTACCTACAGTGTAGTAACAGATTTAAAGAAGAGGAGGAAAGGGATGTGGCAAAATTCACCAAGCCTTTGGGTCCACTACGGCTGACTGACCACCTGAACAATGTATTGATCCATATCACTCTATGATAGTAACTTGAGTTTGACTGCAGGTATAGCAAACAATCAATTAAATTATAACAAAAGACATTAGATCAATTGACGAAAGACATTGTCACAGTTGTTTGTTTGATGCTTACTCAGTATATGGAACATAAAACCAGCGTCAGTTCCAAACAAGGTTTCTTTATTATTTCTCACATCCTCCAAAAATTGCATTATATGTGTAAATATTTGTTTGTAATGTTTTCCAATAACTTACTTTTCATATTTTAGAAATGCATCTACTTTCCCCCTTTTCGCTCACAGGTTCCTTTCCATTTCTAGCCAATCAAACACATGTCGAACAAGACTGATGTATATTATCCATAGATTGTATAGTTAATTAATTACTTTATTTCGGAATCATAGAAATATTCATTAACAAGCTTTATAAATATTTTAATATTTTGTTAAAAGTTGAAGTAAATAATCTATATTTTCTCCATAGTTAACCCTTATAACACGTCTTGTTGTATTTCAGGTAGTTTTAATCTAATCATGGACTACTTTGCCTAATTATGCGACCCATATAAGTTCTAATTTACATGAAATCAAACTCCTCGGCCATATGGATCATGAGAATGTATGCACTGTCATTTCTCGATCATCATCTTCTTCTTTTATAGTTTTTCTGTATTGTGGACCTTCTTATACATGATTATGACTTATTTCTCAATATTTTGCACATTCTCAAGATTGAAAACATCATAACGCCACCATAGAAAGAGAATTTGATGACATGTATGTTGTGTATGACTTGATGGCCACTAATCTGCATAAAATTATTCGTTCTTCTCTGATATTTCAATCTAAAACAATGATAGCTAATTAATTGCCATTGTTTTTTGTTGTACTTTTAAGAAAATAAATTTCACAATAATACCCACCGGGAAAATACAACAATATAGTCGCCCAAATGCACAAGGGTAAAATGTTCCATCATATAGAAGACCGAGAAAATACAACAATATAGTCGCCCACATGCACAGGGGTAAAATGGTCCAAAACTCCAAATGAAAAAAGGAACTCACTTAATATGATGCACCGTTAATGTTGGCATTATTTAAACCATATGAATCATGGGTGGCGATGCACTCCCTTAATCATGTGTTCAAAGTATGTATAACAAAGCCCTTCCACTTGTGGTACATGAATCTTTTTTTATTTATTCAAAATGGGTTCCCCGATATTGATATTTGATTTTCATCTTGTGGATGTAGGTGGTGTTTTGGTCGGAAAATGTAATAAGTTATCAATTTTGAAAGAACTTGGTGAAGAGTCGTCGGATGTCGGCCTTGGTCATCGGTAACCATCAATGAGATGGGATGATGTATCCGAAGAGTCATGTGGGGAACAAATGGAATCCTATATGTTTTAATACTCAACTTTAATAGCACACCAAAAACAAAAAAAAAATCTTTCAATTGTACACATTGCTTATGCCCAATCATGTTCTTTCAACTGTCGCCATAATTAACGTCTCGTGTTCAAGAAAGAAATCAACACCGAATGCTTGCTATGCTTTATTCTGTTTTTTTTACAATAGTACTTGTGCAAGAAGAATGGAATCAACGACGGAATGAAATTGTTCATTCCGTTGCTAGATGGAATGGAATGGACCATTCTCTTCTTTTTATTTTGTTAAATTTTCATTGTTTAATGAGTAAATGTTTTCCTTTCTCTTTTCAATTCTATCATGAAATGTAATGGATAATTGCAACATAAACAAATTCTATTTATAAAACTTTTAATACCATTTTCGAAAAATTAATTTCAACTTTCTTTTTCCAAACATTATTCAAATTGGCCTCAAGGGCGCAACCAAATTCCTTCTAGTTAATATTATATATAAAAACCCTATTTATCTTGTGCCTCCTAAATTATAACTACAAGGTTTTGTTGACGCCACGTGTCCTAACTTCTAAACAACGCCACAGATCTTAAAGGAGTGCATTTGGCCGACTTTGGTGTAGATATAGATCCATTGGATCCATGGGTACCGTCGCCTCTCTTGAAGACGTCGTTTCATCTTGGACTCCCTTTAATCCGCCAACAAACACATATGCAGTCTGCATTCATCTACCGATTCTCTTTTCCTAATCGCAATTCTTCATCCAGATTAATTTGTTTGATTGGTGTTTTATTCATCTCCCTCTTCCTACATCAACAATTGGCAGTGGTGGGTACCCTAATGTTCTATCTTCAACGATTGACCGCCATCCAAAAAGGTGAGTTTGATTATGTCAATTTTTGGTTTATTTGTTTTTTTTACAGTTTCTTCAACGATTGATAGACGTCCATTCTTTCATTGTTTGAACATAATCGGGAATGTATTCTAAAGTTCGGAAAAAGCTTGTGGATTTTGTGCCTCTCTATAATTGGTTTTCACTTAAAGAACCCTGAAACAAAACCACTAATTTACAAGGGAATATTGGCCTCCGTTTCTAAGAAATTTGGTGGCTCACTTCAAATTTCCAATTTCTTATACATAATTTTATCAAATTTTGATTTTTTTAACTCATAATTTGTAGGTTGAATCATCATGTTCGAAAAACCTGCCCCCTGGCTCGAATCTTTGCTATTTGAAAAAATCTTAAATGCTTGCATAAGTCAACAAGATGAAACAAGAATATGAAAAAAATATATGAAATTCTTTTCTACTCACTTGTTAACTATATACCTTTTATAAGATTAGTAAACTAAATAAGCACTTCATATTCATAGGATAATTTGATGTTTGTGTTGGGAAGATGCTTGGACAAACTGTTATTTTTTATTTTTAAGAACTAATATCTATTGGTAATTGAAATTTATTCCTGACAGATTTGGTTGTTTTAGTGGTCAAACATGGGTGTGGATTACTACCAAATCACATTTAAGCCTTTGAAAACCCACGACATGCTTCCCTCATGCCTTTCATCTCCTGCTTTTCTGTTTTAGTTAAAACACCGTCTCGCCACCTCTTGACTTAACTATAATTTCCTGTTAAGTACACCATTGTAATTGAAGACTAATATCCTAGATGCTTTTTTATCTGTTTGACATTATTTCAATTGATTTGTGTGTATAATATCACGTGCGTTGTTCACACTATAATGTTGTCATGGAATTGTACTTGAATTTGATGGGTTGATGAAAAAAGATATAGGAAATGAGAAAAAAACCATTCGTTGGTTATCTGCTGAAGATACTATTCAACCTGACATCATTTACATTCAGGTAAATCTATATACATCACTCCCGATGGTACTTTCTAGCTACTCATGTGGCTTAAACTAGCATACCTTATTTACATTTAGCATGTTAAACGATATATTAAGTTCTATAATCTTAATGAGAATAGAGTTTGCACTTGCATGACCCTTTTGTTGATATTGCCATCTATCCTTTGTGCGTGATCTATTATCAATATATTTACATGTGTGGCTGGTGAATTGTTTAGTCTTATAATCTTAATGCTATTCATGCATGAAAGTATTAAAAGTGAGTATCATCCCCTTCAATATCATCTTAAACAAATCTATCTTTATTTGGCTGTAAAATATCAACATGTTGCTTGCATTGAGGCTAATGAAAGTACCCATATTAATATTTTCATTATCTTTAGCTGGTATTGTCTAATCTGAGTACTAGACTATCAAAAATCGATGACATGCTATTTTTTCTCTTGCCTTGCTAATATTACTATCTTGTCCTTTAACTTTTATATATTTGTCCCGACTTTCCTCTCACAGAGCACAAAACAAGCAAAAAGGTTCACAAAGTTTAGAGAATGCAAGGATGTACCGGAGAAAGATGTGGTATGCAAACAACCATAAATTTTAAATTACTTACACATTTGAATTTTTTTTAATTGGATAGTCAATCACATGCCATTTATTTATGTTCTCAAGGTAAGGACTAAAATCACTCTCATTCTTTGAGGTGATAACACGACATTTTTTTTGTGTCATTTATGCGATGCCTTTAGCATTGGTTAAATTATCCTCTAGAGTAAATTACTATTTTTGTGCAATGTTTGTTTATCCTCAATTCACTTCACTTTACTGTCTTATATATATGTAAGCATACAGTTTATTAACACTAGGAACCATAATTCAAAAGCTAAGGTTCATTGAATTTTCTTTCCTATAGTTATTCCACTTCATTTTGTGCCATATTTGGCATGTTATTGTCTTACTCTATCCTAGATATGTTTTTATTGTGGTAATATTATAACTACCTTATCGTAATGATTATTGATATGAGGTCTTAACTACAACACCTGGATTCACAAAAGAATAGCTGAAGAAGATCGGATAATCAATATGCAAATATATCAATAGATAAATAACAAGATAAGAGTTCCCAACATACCAACTTGAGGTGATGTATGGCCGTGATCTTCATGGCTCTTGTTTGCTTATATGTTGTGAAATTCAAACACAAATAAATATGCATTCTACTTCATTTAAGTTGTATAATTTGAGCTAAAAGAGTGCATCGACAACAAAAATTTAAGCCTCTACCAATGACACTCTAAAATGATGATGGACAACTTTGTTTTACTTTTGAACTAGGATCAACAATCACATGAACCTTGTCGTTGTATTATGAAACATATATAAAGTCACTGCAACATGATAATATTTAATATAGACAATATACTTCTGCTTATAATCTTAGTAAGAGAAACATCAGATATAATCATAGTTAACAAATTGATGAAAAAAACAAATCAATGAAACTAAAGAACGGTTTATCAATAAACATATACATCACACTAAGGTAAAGACTTCACACTTTCAGAGAGGGTGAATGGTGCAACTTATTGCCTGTTTATACACTGTGGATGTAAAATTTTATATTTTAGTGTTTAATGTGTTCCAATATACAAACACTATAAAAATCATAAGATTCTACCTTAATGTTTTCAAATACCCAAATTACCCTTCACGGGTGGTGCTTAGCCACGAACGGCAAAATTTAACTATGAACAGTTACAACAATCTTGCAAAAAACATGAAACTGAAATTTTATTTACTTTGTTAAAAGAATACACTTCCATTTTCCATTTCTTATTCGTGCTTTGACATTGAAAATCCATACATTTTCATTAGCGCATTATATTTTAGATTATGGTAAAAGAAATATTATTATCCTTCGTGGACCGTGCTTAGCACGGGCCTATAACTTTTCTAGTATATATATATATATATATATATATATATATATATATATATATATAGAGAGAGAGAGAGAGAGAGAGAGAGAGAGCTAGGTTCAAGTATTTAAAGTAATTATTGTGTTATTGTATGCATAAACGTGGGTCAATGAAAATTAAATAAAAAATTAAATAATTAAATAAATAAATAAGGATAATTTAGTAATTTGTTTAGTAACCTCCAAAAATAATCCCTATAATCATGGTATTGACTGTTAACCTAATATATCCGGTTTATATCTCGTTCCGCTCTTTATCTAAAAACCAAATCTTGGCAGATCTGCAAAATTGGAATAGACTACAAAATCGATCTTGAGTTCTACAAAAATAGATTGCCATCGATGGAAAAGAGGATATCTCAGGGGACTCACAAGGTCAAAGGGGGAGATGGATCAGCGGTTAATCGAATCTTCGAAGGCTTCACTCGATAGGAACAAAAGAGAGAGTAAAGGGTGAGACCAGAAGAGGGTCCGACGACAGGTGGGGCTTCGGTGGCATTAGCTCAACGGGAGAAGAAGAGGTTGGTGCGATGGGGTTTTGTGATATTTTTCCTAATCTGGTACGTATATGAAAGTAATAGGCAATGATGCTACTTTCTGGACTTAATTGGTATTTTGAAATCAATTATTTTCAGGCATTGCTCTTTGGAGGTTTAGATAGTCTACCATTTTTTTTAGCATGTCATTCAATTCCTTCACTTGGTATTGTGGTTGACCCTTGTGCAGATTTCTTGGTGTTTATTTTTACAGTGTTATTATGTGTTGGAATCAAAGAGGTATTCCTTCATCTTCTTCCAAAGATCATTTTTTTCTTCACCAAGTTGTGTTGGAATTGTTGTTAAACATGTTTGTTTTATGAAAATTGAATGTTACAGAGCACTTTCGTGCAATCAGTGGTCATGACTGCAAACATTTATGCTATGATCTTTATTATTTTAGCGGGTGGATATCTAGGGTTCAAAAGTGGATGGATTGGGTATAGACTACCTGTTGGGTACTTTCCATTTGGAGTCGATGGGATGCTTGCTGGAGCTTCTACTATCTTCTTTTCATACATAGGGTTTGATTCAGTTGCCAACACAACATAAGAGGTACAAGATCTTCTATACAACTACTCCCTAAATCTCCCCTTAAAATTTCAACATATATGACTATTAGTCAAATGTCTAAACTAACCTTTTTGGGGAATTGTACAGGTGAAGAACCCTCCAAGGGATATGCCTTTGGGAATAGGAGCTACACTATCTATATGCTGCATGTTATATATGTTGGTGTCTGAGGTGATTGTTGGTTTAGTACCATATTATGCCATGGATCCTGACACCCCTATCTCTTCTTCATTTGCAAGCCATGGTGTTCGATGGGCAGTGTAAGTAAATATCATTGTGCACAAAATAATTTCAAATAAAACGATTCAAAATGCTAATAATCAATTAAATCACAGGTATATCATAACAATTGGAGTTGTCACTACTCTATGCTCAACATTTATGGGTTCACTTTTGCCTCAAGTAACCATCATTTCTTGATCATGAGATATATACAACTCAAATGTCTAAAAACACGTGTTTCGATGGTAATAGCAGAGAAGGAAGAATAAGAGCTATCATCTATTTTTACTGGTATCAAGTAAGACTACTTGGAATTTTCACTGAACTTTAATTTTAAGTTGGATTATTAGTTTGATATTTCTTTTTTATTATTAGAAAAGGATCTGGAGGTTGGAAATGGTATTCTTGTAGAACGTAATTCTCGTTTGGTATTAGTCTGACAAAATGTCATTCTCGTAAGAATGGTTGGAATCAACTGATTATGGACCATTGAAGAAGATCAATGACATTTGTTCATGAATTGTATGGAATCACGAATTCCAATTCTATTGGAATGGAATCATGAATTCTAATTCTGTTGGAATGGAGTATGGATATTTTCTCACTCATTTATGCATGTTCTACAATTTTTCGTTTTCTCAGTGATTTATTTTTCATTTTCTAATGCATTATTGAAATCTAAACTTGTGACATCCCCAATTTCACGGCCAGAAAACACCGATTTTGTTTATGCTTTATAAAAATCGAAGTACCTATTTTAATAAAAATGTTGCGGAATTTGTTCCCAGAAAAAAAACACGATAAATACGTTATCAAAGCATTTTCGATGAAACGTATTTTATTCATTTTAAAACATTTGGGATGTTATCGTCAATAAAGAAACATAAGCATAAACAGAACTTACATTTATTTACACTAGTGATCTATATCTCCTTAATCTCTCAGTGTAATGTAACTTCATATCGTCACCTGTGATAAAAGTAAACTGAATGGGTCAGATTGGGAAACCTGGTGAGTACATAGGGATTTCAACCCACAATAATATAGTTAATTTGTTTCTTCACATAATACATGTCAAACAATTAACCCTATTACCCATCCCCATTTTCTTCATTTAATATTCCTTAAAGAACTATCTTAAGGGTCATCTCCTATATCGTATTTACCACTCATCTCTTTACATCACATTTCCTTACATGTTCGTTCCTAAGGATCATCGCCTACACCGCATAAACAATAATGATTTGGGGATTACTCCCTCCATATGTGCCTAATAAGGGTTGGGGTATCATCGCATGAATACGTAGTTACAATATCGCCTGAACTCATAATTCATAGTAAGGGTTAGAGTATCATCACATGAATATGTAGTTACAACATCGCCTGAACTCGTAATTCATCACCTACAGGTTATGAGCCTGCTGGTGTTTCCACGGGGTTGTCTAGAATGGTCTGTGGTTGCCATCTATACTCTGGTAGATGACTACATCGCCACATTGCCGGTTAAGGTTATGGTATCTCCTTTCATCCTACATCACCTATTCATAATCATCTATTTACCTAATTATCATCACCTTTCTATCATCGTCTATCTCTCATCATTTTATTTCATCACACACTAAATATTTCATCTACCCATGCTTTATCCTAACATATTTGTAGATATAAAATAAATGTACATTTTAAATCATTTAAAACATGTATAAAATCATTTATCCAACATAGACAACAAGTATTTAAATAATATGCACACATAGCACGTAATTTATATCAAATACTTCATATACATGTGTAAGATGAAAGTAACTATGCACTCACTTGTTAAAGTGATGTTTCCAAACTCGGACAGCGCTTCGCTTCTTAACAATATAATTTCCTTCGACGAAACCTAGTATTATTACCACTAGATTTTAGTCTGAAATTTACTGTGACTAATTATTAGTCTTAGCATTATTGTTATTATTATTATTATTATTATTATTATTATTATTATTATTATTATTATTATTATTATTATTATTATTATTATTATTATTATTATTATTATATAAGCGTTTAAAGAATATTTTCCAACCACTATGTACAGATAGGGACCAAACATAAAACACTGGAGGGCAAGACCATTTTGACATATAACACTTCTGAAATCCAACAACCCTATGCGACCCTTTAAACTAGATTCCCCGTACCGCGAGTAGTTAAAAATATATTATAACGACACTTATATAAGTCATAATAATAGCCCAAATATTTATTATAAGTTCATAATAACAACACTAATTTTAAATATAAACTATATTTAAAATAGGGTAAGCATAACTTACTTACAAGGGAGTTTTAGCTAGGAATCGAGCTCTGCAGGGGCAGAACTTCGTCGCTGAATCTTTCTAAGAAAGATTCGTGCAAGGTTTCAGCGCTCACCTTACTATACTAAAACTACAGAAAGAGAAGTCGAATAATGAGGGACCGAAATGCTCAGGGGATAAGAAGAGAAAGACTCTTGAATCAAGAGAATGGTGCAAGAAATATGAGAGCCCAAGGCTCTTATTTATAGTAATTGAATTTACAAAAACCACCCTCCATAATTACTTAATGAATTTATAGTTATATAAACGACTAAACATCCCTTCATAATACTATTTTAAATAGATGTAACGATATTTGTACAAAACAAATGTCGAAAGTACTCAACAATAGTCGTATAATGACCGCATCGTTGATACCTTTCTAATGATATATACATTTGCATATATATATATATATATATATATATATATATATATATGTAAATATGATTTATACTTTATTTTAATACGTAAATATGCTATTAAAATTTATAACTCGTTCATATGAACTCGGTTTTGACGTTCGTTATATCCACACATAGGCAGGACCGTACCCTACAACTTTCGTTTACACTCCGTCGGCTAATTTTGACATTATTTTTAAAGTTATATTTTTAACAAGTCGGGATAGGAAAAGTCCGTTGCGCTACTATTAACAAGTTCTTCGATTCCCGTTGAGGTTGCGTCGGCCAAAAATCGAACGATCTAAAATTCGAATTTCGGGTTGTACACCATCATGCCAAATCTTAGAAAAATCATAACTTCCTCATACAAAGTCATATTTTGACGTTCTTTTTATGCACACTCTCTGTTTAACAAACACTACGACTTTTGTTTAGATCGCTAAGGCTAAAAATCACCTTGTCATAAATTCACTATTTACGTCGCAATGTCGTGCCGGTTTTTTCGTAAAACTTCGACGAGCCATAACTTCTTCGTTATAACTCGGATTTCGACATTTTTTATGTAACACCCAGAATCTGAAAGACCAAGAAAGGAAAGGAAAAGCTCTAAGTCAAAGGAGTCATTTCGTCGAGTCCAAGGAAGAACTCAAAGACTGAGTGACCGACTCGAAGAGTCGGCGAGTGGACTCAACGAGTCTAACCTGGATTGAGAAAGCCTAATTTAGGGACTTGGTACCCTATTTAAGCGTCTTATTCTCTCCCCTAGGGCTCATTTGCGGCCCCTAGAGTCCAGAACTCGTAACCCTAGCCACCCAACTCCATTGTTGAGCTAGTTTCATCCCTTGAGAGTGAATTGGAGCTTGGAGAAGGAAGAAGGACCTTGGTGGTGCAAGAAGAAGCTATAGATCCAGAGTTGGGGTAGCATTTCAGACCACATAGAGGTAAAAATCTTATAAATTGACTATTAATTGTATAAATCCCCTTTTCTAGCTTACATTGGTCACATTTGGACCATTCCCAAGGCCAATCCGAACATTGAGCCATTAGGGATGAAAAGGACTTAAGATCTAATCATTTCTGAGCTTTAAAAGCTCTGAGGAGGTAGCTTTACCCAGCCATGGCTCCATTTCATGACCTAGACCTTCATATTAGCTTGAAATTTGTGTTCTAGCTAAATAGCATCATGCATGCACATAATGTTAACAACTTTACGTGCAATGCTAGCATTAGAAGGCCGAATCTACGAGTTAAAGGTGTTGGAATAGACTTTAATCGACAAAATAGAGTTGTCACCAAATGGACTCGGCGAGTCAGTTCATGGACTCGGTGATTCGGGTCGCAAACCCAAACCCTTATGATTATGAGTCGAATCAGTAAGTGAGGTTGGTGAAGGATTCAGCTAGACTAGGTCTGTAATGGATATGAAGATCACCGTACTCGACGAGTTCGAAGAAGAACTCGGCGAGTCCAAGACAATCTTCCTAGTGTATGAAGATGAACTTGACGAGTTGTTCATACAACTCGATGAGTCATGGTCTATACATTCATCCGATGATGATGAACTCGACGAGTTCAAGGATGAACTCAGCGAGTCAGTTGAAGATGGTCCCGTAGTGTTAGATGAAGGAGAACTCGTCGAGTTCCTGCTAGACTCAACGAGTGGAGTCGGGTTGTTTTGAGATTGGAGGAGCATGGTCTCGACGAGTTGGTAGAACAACTCGACGATTCGGGTCAACTGAAAAGCTGACTTTGACTAGGACTTTGACCTTGAGAAGGACTTTGACCAGAGGTGACTTAGTTCCTCCGGAGGAAAGTTTAGCCTAAGTATTATTATTTGGTATTGGTAGCTCAGGGAGCTACAGAAGAAGCGGTTCAGAGAGTGTTGGATAGCAGCCAGAGGGTTATTAGCAGCTTCAACAGTACGAGGTGAGTTACCTTTCAGTAGCTGTGGGTCTACAGCGATAATGCTGGCCCACTAGTAGGAGTTGTATGTTAGATGATTGTCTTTTTGATATTCGTCTAGGTTTGCTACTACCCGATATGTTTATGTGCTAGTAGCAGTAGGGGAGATAGTCCCCAAGATTACCGGTCGATAGGGCCGAAGAGGTAGTCATACCTAGTTTTGCTAGATAGTTTATGATTATGTGATATGTATTATGTTGTAGTAGTAGAGGGGTGAAATAGTCCCCAGTATCCGGTCGAAGGGACCGAAGGGGAGGCCAGCACCCAGATATGTTGGGCAATATCCGGTCGAAAGGACCGACGGGGAGGCCGACACCCAGATATGCTAGGCAGTTATCCGGTTGAAATAGACCGCATGGAAGGCCAACACCCATATATGCTCGGAAATATCCGGTCGAAAGGACCGAAGGGGAGGCCAGCACCCAGATATGCTCAGCAATATCCGGTCGAAAGGACCGAAGGGGAGGCCAGCACCCATATATGCTAGGCAGTTATCCGGTTGAAATACACCGAAGGGGAGGCCAACACCCAGATATGCTCGGAAATATCCGGTCGAAAGGACCGAAGGGGAGGCCAGCACCCAGATATGCTAGGCAATATCCGGTCGAAAGGACCGAAGGGGTAGGTCAGGCACCCAGATATGCTTGATAGTATGTGTGTTTTATGTTAGTATGGTATGTGGTATGATGGGGGAACTCACTAAGCTTCGTGCTTACAATTTTCAGATTTGTTTCAGGTACCTATTCAGTGAAGAGGAAGGAGCCAGCACGGTAGCTGCACATCATACACACACACGTTGGATTTTCGCACCATGAGATTCTTGCGATTGTACTATGACATTATTATTATTTTTGTGATTTGGTTTTCAAACATGAGATATGGTTTTTATGAAATAATATGATCAAATGATGTTTTCTTACAAATGTTTTACAAAGCAATTAATTAAAAATGAAATTTTTGGACTCGACATTTGGGATGTTACAAGTTGGTATCAGAGCCCTTGTTTGAGGGATTCGGACACACCCTCGGGAGTGTCTGGACTCAAACCGATGGATTAAAAGATTTTTACAAAAGAAAATTGTTTTCTAAAAGCTAAGTTAAAGAGTTTTGAGAAAGAACAAGGTGTGTGATGTGCGCGACCGGCCGAGCTCAAGTAAGTTTTCCCCAAATTACCCATACAAGTTATGTTATGATTATCAGTTAGTACAACAAAATGCTACATTAGGACTAAGGATCTAGGAGGATGCCTTATGTGCCTGTTATATGTGCTTTGAGCTGCATGATAGTGTGTATTAGACAGACATAGGATAGCCTGTTTAGGTTATGCCTGAGTATATGAGATTATGTCGCATGCTAGTAATGATTCTTGATGTGTGATAATGATTGCTTGAGTATGTTACGGTTAGAATTTACTTTGTATGAATGTTGCTTGCTTTGTGCTTTGTGGGATTCTGAGTGATGGGAGTTGGTCGTTAAGTGAATACGTTAAGTCACATGTAATCAGGGTTGAATAATCTTAGAGTATTGGATTTGACCCTATTGTGTAGCTCTTGTATGAGTCCTAACCGTTGTAGGGATGAGTCCCTTACTCGAAGGATTATCCGAGCCTCGTTACATGTGATGGTATTCAGGAGATGGCTAATTCGCATTACGAGGAGACCTTCTGTAACGACCCAATCTTCACGTCCGAAAATTTCGTTTTGAAAACATTACTTTAGAAAACATTAAAAATTAAAAACACTGTTTGATCAAACCATAACACAATGTAAACCATGTCTAAAAGCCAAACCATACAACCCATCAAAATATTAGAGTACAAATCCCAGTGAATCTTGTAAATGCGGAAACCAGAGTGTGTGCATGATGTTCCGCTACCGCGCCAGCTCCTTCCCCTTCGAAGAAGAGGTACCTGAAACCAAAACTGTAAAAACGTAAGCACAATGCTTAGTGAGTTCCGCCATCGTACCACATACCATACAAACACATAACATACATACTGCCAGGCTATTCTGGGGTGCCTGACTACCCGGTACGACCATTCTGCGGTGTCGACCTACCCATACGACCATTCTGGGGTGCCGTCCTACCCGTGTCAAGCCATTCTGGGGTGCTGACTACCCATGTCAAGCCATTCTGGGGTGCTGACTACCCATCGGTCCTAACAACCGATCCTCGGGGACTGGTCCCCTCCTACTACCTCTATCGCATAACATAACAGGCCAGCATACAAACATATCATCACATACTATCAGATATTTCTGGGGTGTCTGACTACCCTTCGGTCCTAACAACCGAACTCTACTACTATCACATATAACGTATCATGCTAACATATAACATAACAGGTAGTAGCAACCAAGATGATATCACAAAGACAATCGTCTAACATACGACTCCTACTGGTGGGCCGGCATTGTGGCCGTAGACCCACTGCTACTGGAAGGTAACTCACCTCAAAGTAGCTGCTGAACTGATCGAGAACTGACTGACTGCTGCTGCTGCTGCTTCGGAAATCCCCCGGCTGCAATTCCCACAACATACTCAATCAAACACTGCTAACTGTCCTTTGGGTAAAATGACCATTTCACCCCAGGTCTAGCCCTAAGTGAAAGTCTGAGTCAACTTTCAGTTGAGCCGACTCGCCGAGTTTCTATCCAGACGATTGTCCTGAGTCCCTGTTTCTACTCGTCAAGTTAGGCTATGACTCGACGAGTTCTTCTTCTAAACTGACATTCAAGTCCTTCATCCTACTCGCCGAGTTG
The DNA here is from genome assembly GCF_052625555.1 of Lactuca saligna. Taxonomy (NCBI): domain Eukaryota; kingdom Viridiplantae; phylum Streptophyta; class Magnoliopsida; order Asterales; family Asteraceae; genus Lactuca; species Lactuca saligna. The sequence continues at coordinate 87,470,678 of NC_136424.1, read as the reverse complement.
TATGAACAACTCGTCGAGTTCATCTTCATCCGATGAACACTTATGCGGAGACTCGCCGAGTTGTATGAACAACTCGCCGAGTCTGTTCTTGATCTAAGGAGATTGCCTTGAACTCGCCGAGTCAGGGAATCAACTCGCCAAGTTCCTCCATAGATGAGTTCAGCTTCCAACTCACTGAGTCACACCCCGTGACTCACTGCACACTCGACACTACGAAAAGGGGAAAAATTCGGAGACTCGCGAGCAGACTCGCCGAGTCACATGAACGACTCACCGAGTCGTTGCCATGCACCTACAAAATACACAGATTTGCTCGATTCCAGTCCATGCCATTCACAAATCTGGGTTTTTAGGGCATGGATTACACGTAAAGTTTCCAACGTTACGTGTAGATAATCACCAATGAAGGTTTTAGGGCTCAAAGTGCACCAAAAGGGGCAGATCTAGGGCTTTCATGCAATATGACCCCATAAAGGCATTAGATCCAAGCTCCAGGGACTAAATCATGCCTAGATCTAGAGGCTAACAACTTATTACAACCCACAATGCACAAACAAGCTTGGGGAATGGCTCAAGAAGGACTTTCATGAAGCTAAAAGAGACTACAAGCTTGAAAATAGAGGGGAAACGAGCTATACCTCAAGGAAAATGTTGAGATGACACAAAGATGCCTGGCCTCCTTCTCCTCTTCTTGATCTACTCTTCTTTCTCCTCAAAATCTTCAAGAACACACCAAAACACTTCAATCTCACAAGGAATAAGGGTATAAATGATGTTGGGAACTCTGAGGGTGAATGGGGGCGAGCTTGGGGCGGAAATGTGGGTTTAAATAGGATGCAAACACTTGGAATTTAGGGTTTCATACAACAGTGGTGACTCGCCGAGTCCAGGATATGGACTCGCTGAGTCGCCAACTTAAACGTGTCCCGGGTCCCGTCCTTACTCGGCGAGTCGGATCTATGACTCGCCGAGTCCAAGGCTAAAAATGGAAAATACTCAAATAAGATTTACATACCAGGAACCAGGTGCTACAAAAATCTCCCCCACTTATTTTAGACTTTGTCCTCGAAGTCTGCTGCTCGATCCTGAAATAGCTCGGGGTAATGCTCCATCACCTCGTCCATCGGCTCCCATGTCCATTCCGAACCCCGGCAGTGTTGCCATTGCACCTTCACTAGCTCCACCCTCTTGTTCCTCAAATCCTTCAACTTCCTGTCGAGGATTGCAACTGGGCGCTCAATGTAATTCAGGCTGTCATCAACCTGAATATCCTCTAACGGCACTACCGCTGAATCGTCCACTAGGCACTTCCGCAGTTGAGAAACATGGAAAGTGTTGTGGATCTGGCTGAGCTCGGCTGGCAGATCCAACCTATACACCACCTTGCCCACCAGGGCTACAACCCTGAACGGTCCGATTAATCTCGGGCCCAACTTGCCCTGCTTCCTGAATCGAATGACGCCTTTCCAAGGCGACACCTTCAGGAGAACCATATCCCCGACTTGGAACTCCAAGTCGGATCGACGCTTGTCGGCATAACTATTCTGCCGACTCTGAGCAGTCTGAAGCCTGCTCCAGACCTGCTGGATCCTCTTGGTCGTCTTGAGCACCACTTCGGTGCTCCCCATGACTCTCTGGCCAACTTCACCCCAGCATATCGGGGTCCTGCACCTTCGTCCGTACAACAGCTCAAAAGGAGGATGGTCAATACTCGCGTGATAGCCGTTGTTGTATGAGAACTCGGCAAGGGGAAGATAGGTATCCCAACTACCACCGAAGTCTAGCACGCATGCCCGCAACATATTCTCCAAAGTTTGGATAGTCCGCTCGCTCTGGCCATCCGTCTGTAGGTGAAAGGCGGTGCTAAAATGCAAAGGAGTGCCCAACTCGTCATGAAATCTCTTCCAAAATCTAGAAGTAAAATGCACATCCCTGTCCGAGATCACCGATACCGGCACCCCGTGCCGCGCCACGATCTCCCTGATATAGATGTCGGCCAATTTCTCGTCCGATATGCTCTCCTGAATTGGAATAAAGTGAGCACTCTTGGTCAATCGATCCACGATGACCCAAATCGAATCCACTCCACGCGCGGTCCTGGTGATATCTTCCCATTTCCACAGTGGAATATCCAACGGCTGCATCTTACCATGCGGTCTATGATGTTCGGCCTTGACCTTCCTGCAGGTCAAGCACCGCTCAACGTACCATGCCACATCCCGCTTCATGCAGGGCCACCAATAATCCAGACGAAGATCCGTATACATGTTCGTCGCCCCAGGATGAATAGAGAATCGGGACTTGTGTGCCTCCTCCATCAAAATCTGGCGGACGCCTCCGTGATACGGCACCCACACCCTACGGTGTAGTGTCAATAGTCCTCGGCTATCATAATCAAAGGAGGACACCTGACCCACCACGCGCTCACTCTTCCGATGCTCCTCCTTGATAGCCTCCTGTTGAGCCTCCCTAATTCGCTCCAATAGGGGAGTCACTATGGCCATTCTCATGCATACGTCCCTGATCGGCGCCGCCTTGCGGCTAAGCGCATCGGCCACCATGTTGGCCTCCCCCGGGTGGTAAAGGATCTCGTAATCATAATCCTTCATCACATCCAACCACCGACGCTGCCTCATGTTCAGATTCGGCTGATCCATGAGGTACCTCAGACTCTTGTGGTCCGTGTAGATGGTACAACGAACCCCGTAGAGGTAATGTTGCCAAATCTTGAGGCAAAAACCACAGCCCCCAACTCCAAATCATGCGTCGGGTAGTTCGCCTCGTGTTCCTTGAAGCGTAGGCAATGACATGCCCCCTCTGCATCAGAACTACGCCCAACCCTGAAATGTATGCATCACAATAAACCACAAAATCCTCTACGCCCTCTGGCAGGGCTAAGATCGGCGCCTTGCACAATCTCTGTCTCAGTGTCTGAAATGCAGCATGCTGCTCGGGTCCCTACCGAAAGACCACGGCTTTCTTCGTTAGCCGCATCAGGGGTACGGCTATCTTGGAGAAATCCTAGATAAATCTCCGATAGTAGCCCGCTAATCCCAGGAAACTCCGAATCTCAGATGGAGACTTCGGAACCTCCCATCTCATCACGGCCTTGAGCTTGGCCAGATCGACCAGAATCCCGTTCTGGTTGACGAGGTGCCCAAGAAATTGCACCTCGCGCAGCCAGAACTCACACTTGGAGAACTTGGCATACAAGCTCTCTCTCGTCAGGGCCTCCAGCACCTCTCTCAGACGTTCCTCATGCTCCTCCTGAGTCTTGGAATAAACCAAGATGTCATCGATAAAGACTATCACAGACCGATCCAGCATCGGTCTGCAAACGCGGTTCATGAGGTCCATGAACGCGGCAGGAGCATTGGTGAGCCCAAACAGCATCACCACAAACTAATAGTGGCCATAGCACGTCTGAAACGCGGTCTTCTGCGTATCCTCCTCCCTGACCATCATCTGATGATAACCCGAACGCAAGTCAATCTTGGAGAACCAAGATGCTCCCTGAAGCTGGTCAAAGAGGTCATCAATCCTCGGGAGTGGGTAACGGTTCTTCACCGTTACCTTGTTCAACTCCCGGTAATCTATACACATCCAATGCGACCCATTCTTCTTCTTCACAAATAGAATCGGGGCTCCCTAAGGAGAACTGCTCGGACGAATGAATCCCTTGTCTAGCAGCTCCTGCGGCTGCGTAGACAACTCCTGCATCTCGGGAGGAGCCAACTGATACGGTGCTTTGGCTATCGGAGCCGCACGGAGGATAAGTTCAATCCTAAACTCCACCTGTCGCTCCGGGGGTATCCCAGGTAGCTCCTCTGGGAAAACATCTGCAAAATCTCGAACCACCGGAACCTCACTCACTGTCGCCTTACCCGTCTCCCGGGTATCCATCACATACGCGACATATCCTGCGCATCCCTGCTGAAGATAGCGCCTAGCCCTCGCTGCTGAACATACAGTGGGTCCACACTGCGGCCTTTTGCCATGAATCACTAACTCTCCCCCGCTTGGGGTCCTGACCCGCACTAGCTGCTGCACGCAGTCTATCACCGCCCCATTAGGGCTCAACAGATCCATGCCAATAATCACCTTGTTCCCACGCAATGGAATGGGAACCAAGTCTACTAGGTAACGCTCCTTAAACAAACGTAGAATGCAATCTCGAAACACCATCGATGCTCGCACCGATCGATCATCAGCAGTCTCTACCTCTAAAGGGCAATCTAACTCGCCTGAAGTCTCATGAAACCTCTTGCTAAGCGCAAGAGAAACGAACGTTCGGGATGCACCCGAGTCGAACAATACCTGAACTGGGATGTCGTTTACATGGAACGATCCTAATGCATACATATATATGGAGCACATATCAATATCATAACATCATAAAACAAAAGATAGAGGGAAAGAATCATACCCGTCACCACATCGGGTGCAGCGCGTGCCTCCTCGGTAGTCAACTGGAATGCTCGACTCCTCACCACCGGAGCCTCTGCCTTGCCCTGCCGGCCATCCGTGATCCGCAAGGTCGCTGGAGCTGGCGCCTTCACCGGCGCTGAAACTATCAACTGGGGGCAATTGGCCTTCTTGTGGCCCCTCTGGTTGCAGTGAAAACACAGCAACTCTGATGTCTGAATAACTACTGCCGGAGCAGTGCAATCCCTGCTGATGTGCCCAGACTTTCCGCACTTGTAGCAGCCTGATGATCCCATCCTGCACGCCCCCTCGTGCGGCCTGCCGCACTTCTTGCAGTGGCCAAGTCCTAACCAGCCTTTCGGCCTACCATCTGATCCCTTGGGCTTCTTCCCCGAAGCCCCTCCTGCCTGTCCCTCCTCTAATTTCCGTTTCTGGATGTGCTCCAAATCTATCTCCCTCTCCCTCGCCCTAGCAATCATAGAGTCCAAGGTAGGGCAAGCCGAAAAGCTAACATGCTCCCATATGTCAGCTCGAATCATATCGTTATAACAAGTCCTCCTCATATCCTCGTCACCAGCATACTGGGGCACCAACAAAGCCCTCTCCCGGAACTTGGCGGTGATCTCTGCCACAGTCTCCGTCGTCTGTCTCATATCCAAAAACTTCGTGGCCAGCTGCTGAAGCTCGACAACCGGCTCAAACTCTGCGCTGAACCTGGTCACAAAGTCCGACCAGGTCATAGCCTCGATAGCTGAGGCTCCCAACGAGTCACCCACTGACTCCCACCAATCCCGGGCTCCGTCCCGTAAACACCCCGCTGCATATCTCACCTTCGACCCCTCGGGGCAGAAGCTAGTCAACTGTGCAGACTCGATGTCTTCAATCCATCGCCTGGCAGCAATAGGGTTTTTCACCCCATGGAAGTCCGGCGCACCACTGCCCCTGAAGTCCTTGAAGGACAGTGTGCGAGATCCTGACTAGCTAGATGCCAAACCACTCCTGAATGCCCACAGACGATCCTCCATCAACTCCATAATCCCTTCCTTGATCGACCCAAAGAGAATGGGGGTTGACTCAAGAATGCCTCTGGTGATCTCTGACGCGATGAACTCGCGTAGCCCCTTATCTACCGGCTCGGAACCTGATCCTGAACCTGACCCCTCTCCAGAACCGCCATCCACCGGCCTCGATCAAAGTACCACCATTCTGCAATACATCACAACAATCATTAGATATACTGATACTTCCTGAGGGATCACAACTACTTACAAGTTCCTTGGTCTTGTCTTGGCCTTCCTTGGTTCGGGTACGGATCCTCTGCTTTCAGTAGTACGGGCCCATACTACCTTCCACATCTATCCGTACCTTCTTCAAGGTCCGCCTCGACTCCACCAGGTCCCTTACACTAAGGCTGGTTACTACTATACTCATCCCAGGCTCGCCCTAGGGAAATCTCCGGCTCTACTCGATCCAGTCCTTAGCTGCTCTAGGCCTCCTTGTAATGCCAATTAGCCATCACCCGAATACCATCACATGCGACGAGACTTAGATAATCCTTCGAGTACCTGACTCGTCCCTACAACGGTTGGACTCAAACAAGAGTTGCGCAGTAGGATCAAATCCGGTACTCTAAGATTATTCAATTCGAATCGCATGTGATGTGAAAATTCGGACTCAAACAAGAGTTGCGCAGTACGACCCAATTTTTACGTCCGAAAATTTCGTTTTGAAAACATTACTTTAGAAAACATTAACAATTAAAACATTGTTTGATCAAACCATAACACAACGTAAACCATGTCTAAAAGCCAAACCATACAACCCATCAAAATATCATAGTACAAATCCCAGTGAATCCCGTAAATGCGGAAACCAGAGTGTGTGCATGATGTGCCGCTACCGCACCAGCTCCTTCCTCTTCGAAGAAGAGGTACCTGAAACCAAAACTGTAAAACGTAAGCACAAAGCTTAGTGAGTTCTCCCATCGTACCACATACCATACATACTGCCAGGCTATTCTGGGGTGCCTGACTACCTGCTACGGCCATTCTGGGGTGCCGACCTACCCATACGGCCATTCTGGGGTGCCGTCATACCCGTTTCAAGCCATTATGGGGCGCTGACTACCCATGTCAAGCCATTCTAGGGTGCTGACTACCCATGTCAAGCCATTCTAGGGTGCTGACAACCCATGTCAAGCCATTATAGGGTGCTGACTACCCATCAGTCCTAACAACCGATCCTCGGGGAATGGTCCCCTCCTACTACCTCTATCGCATAACATAACAGGCCAGCATACAAACATATCATCACATACTGTCAGACATTTATGGGGTGTCTGACTACCCTTCGGTCCTAACAACCGAACTCTACTACTATCACATATAACGTATCATGCTAACATATAACATAACGAGTAGTAGCAACCAAGATGATATCACAAAGACAATCATCTAACATATGACTCCTACTGGTGGGCCGACATTATGGCCGTAGACCCACCACTACTGGAAGGAAACTCACCTCAAAGTAGTTGCTGAACTGATCGGGAACTGACTGATTGTTGCTGCTGCTACTCCAGAAATCCTCCGGTTGCAATTCCCACAACATACTCAATCAAACACTGCTAACTGTCCTTTGGGTAAAATGACCATTTCACCCCAGGTCTAGACGTAAGTGAAAGTCAGAGTCAACTTTCAGTTGACCCGACTCGCCGAGTTGGCTCTCCAACCCGCCGAGTTCCTATGCAGACGATTGTCCTGAGTCCCTGTTTCTACTCGTCAAGTTAGGCTATGACTCGACGAGTTCTTCTTCTAAACTGACATTCAAGTCCTTCATCCTACTCGCCGAGTTGTATGAACAACTCGTTGAGTTCATCTTCATCCGATGAACACTTATGCGGAGACTCACCGAGTTGTATGAACAACTCGCCGAGTCTGTTCTTGATCTAAGGAGATTGCCTTGAACTCGCCGAGTCAGGGAATCGACTCGCCGAGTTCCTCCATAGATGAGTGCAGCTTCCAACTCACTGAGTCACACCCCGTGACTCACTGCACACTCGATACTACGAAAGGGGGACAAATTCGGAGATTCACGAGCAGACACGCCGAGTCACATGAACGACTCACCGAGTCGTTGCCATGCACCTACAAAATACACAGATTTGCTCGATTCCAGTCCATGCCATTCACAGATCTGGGTTTCTAGGGCATGGATTACACGTAAAGTTTCAAACTTTACGTGTAGATAATCACCAATGAAGGTTTTAGGGCTCAAAGTGCACTAAAAGGGGTAGATCTAGGGCTTTCATGCAATATGACCCCATAAAGGCATTAGATCCAAGCTCCAGGGACTAAATCATGCCTAGATCTAGAGGCTAGCAACTTATTACAACCCACAATGCACAAACAAGCTTGGGGAATGGCTCAACAAGGACTTTCATGAAGCTAAAAGAGACTACAAGCTTGAAAATAGAGGGGAAACGAGCTATACCTCAAGGAAAACGTTGAGATGACACAAAGATGCCTGGCCTCCTTCTCCTCTTCTTGATCTACTCTTCTTTCTCCTCAAAATCTTCAAGAACACACCAAAACACTTCAATCTCATAAGGAATAAGGGTATAAATGATGTTGGGAGCTGTGAGGGTGAATGGGGGCGAGATTGGGGCGGAAATGAGGGTTTAAATAGGGTGCAAACCCTTGAAATTTAGGGTTTCATCCAACAGCAGTGACTCGCCGAGTCGCTAACTTAAACGTGTCCCGGGTCCCGTCCCTACTCGGCGAGTCGGATCTATGACTCGCCGAGTCGAAGGCTAAAAATGGAAAATAATCAAATAAGATTTACATACCAGGAACCAGGTGCTACACCTTCAGCAGCTGAGGACTGGTTTGAGTCGGAGATTTCCCTAGGGTAAGCCTAGGATGAGTTTATTGCTGGGAGCAGTAGTAGTAGAAAAGGGACCTGGTGGAGTCAAAGCAGTTCTTGAGGAAAGTACAAATAGATGTGGAAGGTAGTATGGGCCCGTACTATTGAAACCAGAGGATCCGTACTCGATTCGAGAAGGGCTGAGATAAGACTGGTAAACTTGTAGTGTGTATGTGTGATCCCTCAGTAGTGATGTGTATCTTGATAGTTGTTGTGATGTGTTTTCAGCATGGTGACATTGCGTGAGAGACCAGTGGGTGGATCAGGCGCTAGAGGGGGATTAGGCTCGGGTTCAGGGACCAAGCAGCTAGAGGAGCAGATGAGAGAGTTCATATCAGTGGAGATTACGCTGAAACATCTTAAAAATACAACCCAAAATTTTTTTTTTGAAAACGTTACTAAACCATAATATCAAATATCATATGATAAAAACCATGCGTAGTATATCTCAAAATGTCATAATAAACATATCAAATAAAAACTGATGTCAAGACCATATCAAAAATATTAGACTCTAACTCCCAGGCTGAAATTGTAGAGTGTCCTACACCATCATCCCGAGCCCTTCCCCTTGCTAGTGGAAGTACCTGAAACCAAAACTGAAACTGTAAGCACGAAGCTTAGTGAGCTCCCCCAAACTACCACATACCATACAATAACATATAAAGCACATACTAGACCTTGCCCACTACATCGGACCGAGGTCTAGAACTAACTAGGGCCTTGCCCACTGGATCGGACCAAAGTCCAGAACTGACTAGGGCCTTGCCCACTGCATCAGACTAAAGTCCAGAACTGACTAGGGCCTTGCCCACTGCATCAGACTGAAGTCCGGAATTGACTAGGGACTTGCCCACCGCATCGGACCGAAGTCCAGAACTGACTGAACATAGCATATAATAATCATCACATAAACACATATACTAAATACTGCATCAGACCGTAGTCTGGAACACATAACACATAACATGCCTGAATCACAAAGACAACAAGCATACTGAACTACTGCATCGGGACGCAGTCCGGAACTACTACTACCTAAACGGACCGGCATTCTCCCACTGCATCAGACTAAAGTCCAGAACTGACTAGGGCCTTGCCCACTGCATCAGACTGAAGTCCGGAACTGACTAGGGACTTGCCCACCGCATCGGACCGAAGTCCAGAACTGACTGAACATAGCATATAATAATCATCACATAAACACATATACTGCATACTGCATCGGACCGTAGTCTGGAACACATAACACATAACATGCCTGAATCACAAAGACAACAAGCATACTGAACTACTGCATCGGGACGCAGTCCGGAACTACTACTACCTAAACGGACCGGCATTCTGCCCGTAGACCTGTTCCTACTGGAAGGAAACTCACCTCGTGAGGCTGACTACTGAAATGCTGATCGGGAAATGTCTGACTGCTGCTCTGGTAACTCCGTGGCTACAATTCCTATAAAGACACTTAATCAAATACTGATAACTAATCTTAGGGTAAAATGACTATTTTACCCCTAGTCAAAGTCAACACCCCGGTCAAAGTCAACTTCCAGTTGACCTGACTCGCCGAGTTGGGCCGCCAACTCGCTGAGTCCCTATCCTCTCTTCTAATCCCCTACCCGACTCTACTCGTTGAGTTTAGCAAAGACTCGATGAGTTCTCCTTCGATACTAACATCGAGTCAACCTTCATCTAACACGCCGAGTTGTATGAACAACTCCTCGAGTTCTACATCATATGAACACGTTCAGTCTATGACTCGCCGAGTTGTATGAACAACTCGTCGAGTCTGTTCTTATGGCCAAGAATATTTCTTTGGACTCGCCGAGTCCCTCCACTCTCAGATCCATTTCCTCTCTCACTAAGTCCTTTCCACTAACTATTTCAACCCTAACTCTCCATCGGGTAAAATCGGAGATTCACGACCCGAATCGCCAAGTCTGATGAACGACTCGCCGAGTCCCATGCATGTCATCACTATACAGTTGATTCTGATCGATTTCAGTGCATCCCATTCATAGATTTGAGCTTCTAGGGCTAATATAACACGTAAAGTTGCCAACTTTATGTGCATGCACAAGGGTATGAAGCTCAAACACCAAAATAATCTAGAAATGGGAACCTAGGGTTTGGAACAAGGTTTTGGTTGCATAAAGGTAGCTACTTTGAGCTCCTAGAGCTCAATGGTATCCATATCTATGGTTCATTTCCATAGGAGAGTTCAAATCTCAGCTTTGGATCTTGGAATGTCCCATAAGTAGCATAAACAAGCAGATATGAAGGTTTAATGGAAAAACAAGCAAGGTGAAAGCTTTAATACCAGAATATGTAGCAAATGATCACTAGATTCTGGATCTCCTTCTTCTCCTCTAGACCTTCTTTCCTTGTTCTCTTCTACAACTCCAAAATTGCACAAAACACTCAAATTAGGAAAGGATCACTCAATCTTAACAATGCAAAGCTAGGGTTTACAGAGAGAATGTTCTAGATATGTTGGAGGCTGTGATGGGGGGCCGTAATGACGTTTAAATAGGGTACAAACCCTGGGATTTAGGGCTACTGGTCGAGTCGCCACGCCAATTTCATGTGCTGACCCGCTGCTACTCGACGATTTAGGGCTACTAACTCGTCGAGTAGCTTCTAAAATAAGAAGAATGATGTTTAAAATGCGTACCATAAATGGGGCAGTACAATTCTCCCCCACTTATCTTAGACTTCGTCCTCGAAGTCTGCTCCTACTGAATATGAAAATAACTCTGGATAATGCTCCCTAATCTCCTCCTCGGTCTCCAATGTCCACTCTGAACCCTTCCGGTGCTGCCACTGCACCTTCACTAGCTGAACCACCTTGTTCATCAAGCTCTTCGTCTTTTGATCCAAGATTACAACGGGTCTCTCGAAGTAATTCAGGCTGCTATCGACCTGAACATCCTCCAATGGTACTACTACTGACTCATCCACCAAACACTTCCGTAACTAAGACACATGGATAGTGTTGTGGATCTGGCTAAGCTCTGCTAGAAGATCTAACCGATAAGCAACCCGACCCACCCGGGCCAAAACCCTAAAGGGACCAATGGACCTGTGGCCTAGCTTGCCCTCCTCCGGAACCTGATGACACCCTTCCAGGGTGACACTTTTAGGAGGACCATATCTCCCACCTTAAACTCCAAGTATGAACGCCTCCTGTCGGCGTAACTCTTCTGCCGACTCTAAGGAGTCTGAAGTCGGCTATGGACCTGCTGTATCAACTCGGTGGTCTTGAGTACTACCTCCATACTCCACATGTCTCTTTGACCGACCTCTCCTCAACAGATTGGGGTCCTACACTTCCTCCCATAGAGCATTTCAAAGGGAGGCCGGTTTTTACTAGAGTGTTAACTGTTGTTATATGAAAATTCCGCTAATGGAAGAGACGTATCCCAACTGCCACCAAAATCTAGGACACATGCCCGAAGCATGTCCTCGAGAGTCTGAATCATCCTCTCACACTGCCCGTCCCGCTGAGGGTGGAAAGCGGTGCTGAAATTGAGACGAGTCCCCATCTCGTCATGAAACCACTTCCAAAACCTGTAAATGAACCAGACGTCTCAATTTGATACTACCAAAACAGGCACTCCATGTCGTGCCACTACCTCACACACATAGATATCAGCTAGCTTCTCGGCCGATATGCTCTCCTGAATCGGTATGAAATGCGAGCTCTTGGTCAACCGATCCACTATGACCCAATTCGAATCAACTCCACGTGCGGTCCGGGGAGGCTTAGTAATGAAATCCATGGTAATATCCTCCCAGTTGCACATGAGAATGTCTAACGGTTGCATCTTGTTGTGGGGTCTCTGGTGCTCCGCCTTGACCTTCCTGCAGGTCAGGCATCTCTCCACGTACCAAGCTACGTCCCACTTCATGCAGGGTCACCGATAACTGGGTCGAAGATCTTTGTACATCTTCGTCGCCCCTGGGTGGATGGAGAACCGATACTTGTGGGCCTCGTCCATCATCACCTGCCGTACTCCTCCCCAATATGATACCCAAACTCTCCCATGAAGGGTCAACAATCCTCGACTGTCATAGTCGAAGGAAGCTACTCGGCCCATGATCCTCTCACACTTCTACCTCTCCTCCTTCAGGCCCTCAACATGTGCCTCTCTAATCTGCTCCAACAAGGGATTCATAACTATCATCCTCAAGCATATATCTCTGATCGGGGCCGATACCGCCTTACGGCTCTGGGTGTTAGCCACTACGTTGGCCTTGATCGGATGATAAAGGATCTCGTAGTCATAATCCTTTACCACGTCTAACCATCAACGATGCCTCATGTTCAGATTCGGCTGATTCATGAGGTACCTCATACTCTTGTGATCGGTGTAAACGGTACAACGGACCCCATAGAGGTAATGTTACCAAATCTTGAGGGTGAACACCACTGCCCCCAGCTCCAAGTCATGTATCGGATAGTTAGCCTCATGAGGCTTCAACTGTCTAGAGGCGTAAGCTATCACATGGCCTCGATGCATCAAAACCGCTCCCATACCCATGATCGAAGCGTCACAGTAGACTACAAAGTCATCCAATCCCTCTGGCAGGGTAAGAATCGGTGCCTCGCACAATCGCTGCCTGAGGGTCTTAAATGTTGCCTGCTGCTCAGGACCCCAGCGAAACACCACTGACTTCTTCGTTAGTCGAGTGAGCGAAACTGCTATCTTGGAGAAATCCTATATGAATCTCCTGTAATACCCTGCCAGACCTAAGAAGCTTCGAATCTCAGTTGGAGTCCTTGGGACCTCCCACTGCATCAAGGCCTCTATCTTGGCAAGATCTACTAGTCTACCCTTCTGGTTAACGAGGTGTCCAAGGAATTACAACTCCCGTAACCAGAACTCACACTTGGAGAACTTTGCGAAAAGTCTCTCCCTCCTCAGTGTCTCTAGCACCTCTCTCAGGTGCTCCTCGTGTTACTCCTGAGTCTTGGAATAAACCAAGATGTCATCAATGAACACTATCACAGACCTATCCAACATCGGTCTGCATACGTGGTTCATGAGATCCATGAACGCGGCTGGAGCATTGGTGAGCCGAATGGCATCAGCACAAACTCATAGTGACCATAGCGGGTCCTAAAAGTGATCTTCTGCACATCCTCATCTCTGTCCCACATCTGGTGATATCCTGACCGTAGATCAATCTTGGAGAACCAAGATGCTCCCTGAAGCTGGTCAAACAAGTCATCTATCCTCGGGAGTCGTAACGGTTCTTCACCGTTACCTTGTAAAGCTCTCGATAATCTATGCACATAAGGGAACATGATCGGGGCTCTCCATTGTGAACTGCTTGGCTTGATAAAACCTTTATCTAGCATCTCTTGCAGCTGCATAGACAGCTCCTACATCTCTGTAGGAGCCAAGCGATATGGTGTGTTGGCTATCGGAGCCACACCAGGGACCAGGTCGATCCGAAACTCAACCTGTCTCTCCGGGGGTATCCCAGGTAAATCCTCTGGGAATACGTTTGGGTACTCTCGCATTACTGCTACATCCTCTACTGATGCTTTACCCTTCTCCCGGGTACCCATAACATAGGCGACATATCATGTGCATCCCTGATGAAAGTAGCGCCTCGCTCTCGCTTCTGAACAAAGAATCGGTCCGCGACGTGGCCTCTCGCCCTGAATCACTAACTCTCCCCCACTAGGAGTGCGAATCCTCACTAACTACAGCTCAAAATCAATCACTGCCCCATTGGGGCTCAGCCAATCAATACCCACTATAAACTTATTCCCTCGCACGGGAATAGGAACCAGGTTTATTGAAAACTACTCATCAAATAACCGCAGTGAACACCCCTTATGTACCCTCGTGACCCTAACGATCCTATCATCAGCTATCTCAACCTCAATTGAATAGTCCATCTCCCTTGGAGCTCTGCTAAACCGCTTGCTAAGCACAAGCGAGACAAATGATCGGGTAGCCCTCGAATCAAACAATATTGTAGCTGAAATGCCGTTTACTATGAACGACCCTATACACAAACACATAACTATGAGACATAATCAATACTAAATACAGAGATAAGAGGGAAAATACATACCCGTCACCATATCAGGAGTCGCTCGCGCCTCCTCTGATGTCATCTGGAAAGCCCTGCTCTTCGCCAGTCGCACCTCGGCTCGACCTTGTTGTTCGTCTGTAATCCTCAAGGTAGCAGGGGCAGGTGCCGCCACCTTCCCTGCTACTGCTAAACTTGGGCACTGGGACTTTTTATGTCCCCTCTGATTGTAATGGAATGAAATCAAATATGTTGTTGTTGTGGTGGTGGTGGTAGTAGATGTACAATCCCTATTCATATGCCCAGTCCGACCGCACTTGTAGCATTCGGAAATCCCTGCCTTGCATGCCCCATCGTTCAATCTCCCACACTTGCCACACCAACTGTGTCTTTGTTGTCCCCTAGATCTGTGATCCGATACCTTGGGTCTTTTGCCTGAACTCCCTGTACCAGATACCACCTCTGGCTTCCTCTTCCTATCCATCTCTACAACAATCTCTCTCTCATGAGCCCTCGCAATCATGTCATCCAACGTTTTACAGCAGGACTGGATCACAAACTGTCTGATATCACTCCTCAACAACTCATGATAACGGGCCTTCTTCATCTCCTCATCAGCTGCATACTGAGGAACGAGAAGAGCCCTCTCCCTGAACTTGGCGGTAATCTCCGCTACAGTCTTAGTAGTCTGAGTAAGATCCTGAAACTCCCTCGCTAACTGTTGCACCTCGATAATCGGTGCAAACTCGGCTCTGAACCTGGTAATGAAATCTGCCCAGGTCATAGCATCCAAAGCGGTGTCATCTCCAATGACATGTCCGACCTCCTCCCACCAATCACGTGCTCTGCCCTTCAGAAGGCAGGATGCAAGTCGAACCTTGTCACCCTCGGGACATCTTCTAGTACGGAAAGCGTTGGCCACATCAGCCAACCACCTGGGGCTCGCAATGGGGTCTCGAGCCCCCTGATGTGCACGAAAGTACCCACTAATTTTAATATTTATAACCTAACAAACTTAGACTAACTATGCACTTATAGGCAGTGTACCTAGTCAGATTACAGTATAGCTTAGGTAAGTTGGGTGTCGATCACAGGGAACGGTGGATTAATTTAATATATTTGATTAGGTTACAGGTCACACGAAAAGAATAAAAGAAATAATTTAATAAATCTCAAACTAATAATTAATTAACCATTCTCGATAAACTAACAGGAAAGCAAATCTCTTCAGGTACTTTGGTTTAGACAAATTACACTTTAAAAACATAGACAATTGCATACACAAATTCATTTATTCATGTTCACCGATTCCTAAATTGATTAGATTCGTGTTCACTATAACTAATCCTTTAGCAAACAAGTCAATTCAAACAGTGATCAATTGATTAAACTAACATGCTTCCTAGTGTTCAGTTCGTATCGAGCAAGACTTGTAAATATAGTTAATTTAGACATTTAATTAACCTCTTGTTGATGGTCATCAAAGAAGGCTCACACATTAACTTACTTATTCTCAAATTAATTCTAGTTTCACATTCGTTATTTCTAGTCTTATAATCTCGATGGTCATCAAAAATCATAAGAGACAAGCAAATCAAGCAGATGTTCATACAACTTAACTCACTTAACAATTAACAGAAAATAATCATCATTAACACATGAGGATCTTTAAACAAGCTTGGCAAGATAAATTAAACACAAATAAATTATTTAATATAACAATTAGTCTAATAATCAAAGCTTCATTCAATCGTAAACACAAAGTAAAAGGTTTTTACACCCAAATCAGAAACTAAATACAAAAGATACCATAATGGAGTGCTAAACATGGTCACGTTAGCAATCCATATGATTACCGACGTGTATCCGCTCTCCAACCCTTCCGATCTCCGCTTCCGTTAGCTTAACGGCCTTCCGGCCACCTCCTAGACCCTCAAAACGGCAACTATGAAGTTTTCTTGTTGCACAAGTCGAAGTGGAATATCATCCATTATTAAAATGGTGGAATTATATGGGGTATTTATAGTTGATGGATATGGATTTATATGGAATATTAGAGTTGGATTGGAATAAGGAAACTAATGTGGCTTAGGGATTAAGCAAATAAAGATAAGGAAAGTGGTGCTTGGGGAATAAGTAACTTGGAGGGAATTTCCGTCCAGCTTTTATGCTTCATCTTCAAGTCCGATTTTGGATAAGATAAGTGTCGAATTAGCCAAAAGTCCCTCTCACATAAGTCATAGGAAATTTCGTCTAGTTTTCAGAACATTTTGAATCTCGTCAATTGGACTTGTGAGTCATCAGATATACCCGAAACATTGAAGAGGGGTCAATCTGCCAGCAATATCCTTTTTGCATCTTTTCAGCTCCATTCTCTTTCTTTTCCATTCCATCTCCCATTTTAACTGTAATTAAATATTTCAAAGCATATTAAGTATATTTTAGTTCTAAATAATAATAATAAATGCTAAAATATTAAGATATGTTACACATAAATATATATAAAAATACACATATCACCCCCTGGTAATATGGAGCTCCACAAGCTCGGAACTCCCTGAAAGTGAGTGTGCGCGACCTCGGCATGGCCACCACCTCTGCACGGAATGTGCTCAACCTCTCATCCATCAGCTCCATAACACCCTCCTTGATCGTACCGAAGATCACAGGAATTTGCGCAAGTATGATGCGAGTAATCTCTAAAGATAGAAACTCCCTAGTCTTCTCATCCAAATGTTCGGCCCTCGAGCCTGATCTTGATCCCTCACTGGCACCTGAACTGTCGACTGCTGCTCTAGGGCGTAAACCCACCATTCTGAAAACACATAATGACAAACATCAGAAATACTGATATATATCTGGAGTTATCACTACTACTACAAGTTTCCTGGTCTCGTCTCAGCCTTCCTCAACTCTAGTACGTATCCTCTGCTTTCAGTAGTACGGTCCCATACTACCTTCCACATCTATCTATACTTTCCTCAAGAACTACCTCGACTCCACCAAGTCCCTTCTACTGCTACTAATCTCTGCTACTCTCATCCTAGGCTTTCCCTAGGGAAATATCTGACTCCATCCAAACCAGTCCTCAGTTTCTGAAGGCCTCCTTGTAATGCCAATTAGCCACCACATGAATACCATCACATGCAATGAGGCTCATATAATCCTTCGAGTAAGGGACTCACCCCTACAATGGTTAGGACTCATACAAGAGCTACGCAATATGGTCAAATCCAACACTCTTAGATTATTCAACCCTGATTGCATGTGACGTAACGTATCCACCCAATAGCTAACTCCCATCACTCCGAGTCCCACAAAGCACAAAGCAAGCAGCATTCAGACAAAGGAAACAAACTAAAGCACTCCTATCCACATAACAAGAATCTATACTAGTATACGATTCTAAGCTCATATTATCAAGCATAGCCTAATCAGGCTATCCTACTACTGTCTACTTGATACTAGCATGCAATTCTCATAAAGATGTAACACATATAGCAGGTACATAAGGCATCCTTCCTAGATCCTTAGTCCTATTCTAGCATGTTGTTCTACTGAAATTGAGAAACATAGTATAACTTGTATGGGTACTTTGGGAGTACTTACTTGAGCTCGGTTGATCACATGCACCACACCCTTTTCTCTTTTTCAAAACTCTTTTCTTTTAATTTTTCTTTTCAAAAATTCTTTCGAAAATGTTTTTCTTTTGAAAACCTTTTTACCATTTCCGTAGTTTGAGTCCAGACACACCCGAAAGTGTGCCCGAATCCCTCAAACCAAGGCTCTGATACCAACTTGAAACATCCCAAAAATACAACCCAAAATTTTTTGTTTGAAAACATTACTAAACCATAATATCGAATATCATATGATAAAAACCATGTGTAGTATATCTCAAAATGTCATAATAAATATATCAAGTCAAAACTGATGTCAAAATCATATCAAAAATATCAGAGTCTAACTCCCAGGCTGAATCTGTGGTGTGTGTCATGCCATCATCCCGAGCCCTTCCCCTTGCTAGTGGAAGTACCTGAAACCAAAACTGAAACTGTAAGCACGAAGCTTAGTGAGATCCCCCAAACTACCACATACCATACAATAACATATAAAGCACACACTAGGCCTTGCCTACTACATCGGACCGAAGTCTAGGACTAACTAGGGCCTTGCCCACTGCATCGGACAAACGTTCGGAACTAACTAGGGCCTTCCCCACTGCATCGGACTGAAGTATGGAACGGACTAGGGCCTTTCCCACTACATCGGACCGAAGTCCGGAATTGACTGAACATAGCATAGCATAATCATAACATAAACACATATACTGCATACTACATCGGACCATAGTCCGGAACATATAACACATAACATGCCTGAATCACAAAGACAAAAAGCATATTAAACTACTACATCAGACTGCAGTCCGCAACTACTATTAACTAATGGGCCGGCATTGTGGCCGTAGACCCGTTCCTACTGGAAGGAAACTCACCACATAAGGCAGACTGCTGAAATGCTGATCGGGAAATGTCTGACTGCTGCTCCGGTAACTCCCCAACTACAATTCCCATAATGACACTTAATCAAATACTAATCACTAATCTTAGGGTAAAATGACTATTTTACCGTTGTTCAAAGTCAAGACCCTTGTTAAAGTCAACTTCCAGTTGACCTGACTCGTCGAGTTAGGCCACTAACTCGCCGAGTCCCTATCCTCTCTTCTAATCCCCTACCCGAATCTACTCGTCGAGTTTAGCAAAGACTCGACAAGTTCTCCTTCGATACTAACATCGAGTCAATCTTCATCTGACTCGCCGAGTTGTATGAAAAACTCGTCGAGTTCTCCTTCATCATATGAACACGTCCAGTCTATGACTCGCCGAGTTGTATGAACAACTTCTCGATTCTGTTCTTATGGCCAAGAATATTGCCTTGGACTTACCAAGTCAGGGCGTAGACTCACCGAGTCACTCCACTCTCAGATCCCTGTCCTCTCTCACTGAGTCCTTTCCACTCACAGATTCAACCCTCAACTCTCAATCATGGAAAATACGGGATTCGCAACCCGACTCGCCGAGTCTGATGAACGACTCGCCGAGTCCCATGCATACCATCACTATATAATTGATTCTGATCCATTTTAGTGCATCCAATTCATAGATCTGAGCTTCTAGGGCTAATATAACACGTAAAGTTGCCAACTTTACATGCATGCACAAGGGTATGAAGCTAAAACACTAAAATAATCTAGCAATGGGAACCTAGGGTTTGGAACAAGGCTTTGGTTGCATAAAGGTAGTTACTTTGAGCTCCGAGAGCTCAATGATATCCAGATCTATGGTTCATTTACTTAGGAGAGTTCAAATCTCGGGTTTGGATCTTGGAATGTCCCATAAGTTGCATAAACAAGCACATATGAAGGTTTAATGGAAAAACAAGCAAGGTGAAAGCTTTATTACCAGAATATGTAGCAAATGATCACTAGATTCTAGATCTCCTTCTTCTCCTCTGGACCTTCTTTCCTTCCTTCTCTTCTACAACTCGAAAATTGCATAAAATACTCAAATTAGGAAAGGATCACTCAATCTAAACAATGGAGAGATAGGTTTTACAGAGAGAATGTTCTAGAGATGTTGGAGGCTGGGATGGGGGGCCATAATGACGTTTAAATAGGGTACAAACCCTAAGATTAGAGTTTCATCCAAACTGGCAGACTCGTCGAGTCGCCACACCAATTTCACGTGCTGACCTGCTACTACTCGACGAGTGAGGGCTACTGACTTGTAGAGTAGCTTCTAAAATAAGAAGAATAATGTTTAAAATGCGTACCAGGAATGGGGCGTTACATACGCATAGTATCATTGACCAGACTCCTGTGATCTTCGGTTCGATCAAGGAGGGGATTTTGGAGCTTTTGGATAGTTTCCATGAGGCCTTTAGGGCCGAGATCGCTATGGAGCAGTTAGGAGCTCATATGGGGCCCAATGTTAATGGATCTCGGGGATCTTTCGGGAGGGAGGATCCCGTTAGTAGCTCTTGTCATCAGGGATTGGAGGTGGGTTACGCACCTTGTCTCCAAGGGAGTTCACTACATGATTGGATAGTTATAGAAGTTTCGCAAGCCATACGCGAGGAGTTACCAGACATCATCGAGAGGGTCACATACAGGCTGACCGCTAAGTTACAGGGTCAAGCAGCGGTTGTCCAGTTGATTGATGGGGTAGGCGGGGTAACTCGGGAACAAGAGATTGGGTTAGATGTGCAGTTAGGAAAGAGGAAGCGGACTTCTAGTCAGGCACAACAATCTAAGTAGTTGGGCAATGTATAATCTGATGCCAGAGACCTGAGAGGTCGTAGGGAATATGTAAGGGATGAAGGGGCACATGGGGATGTTCACAGTAGGTCGCAGTACGATAGGTGCGGATGGAAGGGTCACCTCCATCGGGAATGCACATCGAAGGAAGAGTTGTGCCTCCGTTGTCATCAACCTTGTCATTTCAGGGAAAAATGCCCCCGTAGAGCGGTTAAATCCGCCCAGGTTACATCAAAGATATCCCGGCAGAGAGAGGGAGTTCAGGTTCCAACACCCATCGTCCCACAGAAAGTCAAGATTGAGCCGCACTAGATCGCAGGCATGTCGTCCGAATCCTCTTTCTGTAATGACTCTATTGTAATGGTTCTGCATCAGTATTGATAATAATATCTCAGAATTTTGTGGCTTGCTTGTGATTGGGTTATATGCCATCTGCATACCTTGGAATTTAGAATGATAGTTGGAGGACGTCCCCTGTAGAGCATGTTACTTCAAATGCAGTAACTGTAGCACGTATGTATGAGACGCGGTAGTGTCTCACTACCTTTGGGAAGGTGTCGTTCGGGTAAAGATCAGTTATATCCCCAGCAGTGGTATGTTTGAGTTTCCAACGGAGTCGCTAGAGGACGATAGGGTAGTAGTTCAAAGACATTTCCCCTTAAGCGTAGGTTCTCAGGATGCAGTCACTGTAGCAAGTGCGATCAGGGATTGAAAGGTACTCAATTAATTGGCAAGATTGGTTCAGATCTAGTAAAGGATTAGTTGGAGCGCCAGAAGAGGTAGACGTTGGTTGACAACAGATTGATCCATTTAGATGATAGGAAGGATTGAGAATCCTTTTCAAGTTATGAGTTGTAACGGATTAGTCGGATCGAAGGGGGGGGGGGGAGAACCCTTCAAGTATTCAAAATCGGTAGTATGCTAAACTTGGAAGGGTTAGTGACCTTCGAGAAGAAAGGGAAAGCTGTCTGAGGGATCATGTAGGTAAAGGAGTGCAGGAGTTGGGAATTTGGGAAACTTCCCAACAATGGTTTCATGTAATTGGGATTAGTAGACGATTGGTTTGGGAAACCAAGGTGAAGATTTTCTCGACAGAAAATGAGTGTAGCAAGGATGTAAGACTACAAGATAGTTGTAGCATTTGATAACCGAGGGCTGGTTTAGGAAATCAGGTTGGAGGATCGCCAGCAGGACTCGGGTGAGCCAGGATGCCCTCGGAATAGTAGTTAGTGGTAGAGACAACATGTAGAGCATGGTAGGACTGTGGGATAGCCGCAACATTTTTCAGCAGTGAGTCAGTGAGGGAAGTGATGTAAGACTTTGGGTAAGTCATAGCATTCATTAGCATTTAGTTAGCGAAGTGAGGGCGGAGACCCGTATCTGTCAGTTAGCAAGGTAGGGATCAGTAAAGGCTAGTTCGTTGAGATTAGTATGGAATTGGCCTGCATAGCCCTAGAGAGGTGAGACCTTGGGAGAGGCCACTCCAAAATGTAGTTGGGTGAGACCCGTGGGCGAGGCCCGTATGTTAGTAGCAGTGTAGGTGAGACCTCGGAGCAGGGTTGCTCAGTAATATGGTATGGGTAAGACCCGTGGGTGAGGCCCTTGTGAGAATCTCTAGACAAGTGAGACTAGAGGGATAGACCGCTCTAGGATATACTCGGGTGAGACCAGTTGGTGAGGCCCGTGAGATTATAGCAATGCAGGTGGGACCTGGTAGAGACCTTAGGATCAAGATAGGGGATTGAGGATCCTAGGACTAGTAGCGCCAGAGTGGTAGAGTAGATAGAGCAGTGACAGATAACCGAAGTTTCTTCGGAAGTCGCTGGGAGCGACTAAGAGATTTTGCAATTGAGATTGGGTTCCAGTAACCGGTGAGAGTCCGGTAACCCAGGTATTGATAGATTAGTTAGGACCAGGGTGGTCTCAGTTCATCCGGAAGGAAGATGTGGGACAACAGAATTTTCTGTTAATGGTAGTAATGATAAGAGGAGTTGGTACGAGACAGCTAGTTGACCGAGGAGTGCAACACCTCTCAAAGCATGGTTAAATAATCTCATAGGGAAGCGTTTGATCTTGTTGCTCAGCTTTTGTATGAGTCCTAACCATTGCAGGGATGCATCTTTTACTCGAAGGATTATCTGATCCATTCGATGGGATGGGTGCTCGGCACTAAGTTGTAGTAGTAAGATGCTTTCAGTATGTATCGGCGGTAGTGACTAGCACTGGGAGTGGATGGGAATCGGATACCATGAAGGATATGTCCCTCAAAGAGATAGAGGAGATGGTTAGTTATGGAACATTTCCTTGGAAGGCCATAAAATGCATATGGAAAATGGGGCCCACCCTTAGGATGTCCAGCATAAGTACTCGGGGAAAATCGGAAGGATTGTCAGTTAAGTAAGTTGTGTTCCCTAGATGGACGGGATTAGAGTGCACTCGGGGATATTATCAGAAAGGATTGATGTCTGGGCAGAAGGTCAATGGAAGTAGTCAGCGGGTGTTAGATTCATCAGGCAGGGTGTTGAAAGCAGATTGCAGGACAGTTGGCCGTAGTGAACTTCGAGGATGAAGTTTAGTTTAAGTGGGGGAGAGTTGTAACACCCAGAATCAGAAAGACCAAGAAAGGAAAGGAAAATCTCTAAGTCAAAGGAGTCAACTCATCGAGTCCAAGGAAGAACTCGACGAGTCGTAGCAAGTTCCGTGTCAAAGACTAAGTGACCGACTCGACGAGTCGGCGAGTGGACTCGGTGAGTCTGGTCTGGATTGAGAAACCCTAATTCAGGGACTTGGTACCTTATTTAAGCGTCTTATTCTCTCCCCTAGGGATTATTTGCGACCCCTATAGTCCGGAACTCGTAACCCTACCCACCCAAATCCATTGTTGAGCTAGTTTCATCCCTTGAGAGTGAATTGGAGCTTGGAGAAGGAAGAAGGACCTTGGTGGTGCAAGAAGAAGCGATAGATCCAAATTTCGGGTAGCATTTCAGACCACATAGAGGTAAAAAACTTATACCTTGACTGTTAATTGTACAAATCCCCTTTTCTAGCTTAGATTGGTCACATTTGGACCATTTCCAAGGCCAATCTGAACATTGCGCCATTATGGATGAAAAGGACTTAAGATCTAAGAATTTTTGAGCTTTAGAAGCTCTGAGGAGGCAGATTTACCCAACCATGGCTCCATTTAATGACCTAGACCTTCGTATTAGCTTGGAATTGGTGTTGTAGCTCAATAGCATCATGCATGTACGTAAAGTTAGCGACTTTACGTGCAATGCTAGCATTAGAAGCCCAGATCTACGAGTTAAAGGTGTTGGAACTGACTGTAATCGACAGAATAGAGTTTTCACCAAATGGACTCGGCGAATCAGTTCATGGACTCGGTGAGTCGGGTCGCAAATCCAAACCCTTCTGATTATGAGTCGAATCAGTAAGTGAGGTTAGTGAAGGATTCAACCATACTAGGTCTGTAATGGACATGAAGATCGTCGTACTCGACGAGTTCGAAGAGGAACTCGGCGAGTCCAGGACAATATTCCTAGGGTATGAAGATGAACTCAAAGAGTTTTTCATACAACTCGACAAGTCATGGTCTAGACATTAATCCGATGATGATGAACTCGACAAGTTCAAGGATAAACTCGACGAGTCGGTTGAAGATGGTCCCGTAGTGTTAGATGAAGGAGAACTCGGCGAGTTCCCGATACACTTGACTAGTGAAGTCGGGGTTGTTTTGAGATTGGAGGAGCATAGACTCGACGAGTTGGTAGAACAACTCGACGAGTCGGGTCAACTGGAAAGTTGAATTTGACTAGGACTTTGACCTTGACAAAGACTTTGACCAGAGTTGACTTAGTTGACCTCCAGAGGATAGTTTAGGCTATGTACTATTATTTGGTACTGGTAGCTCGGGGAGCTAGAGGAGCAGCGGTTCAGAGTGTGTCGAATAGCAACCAGAGGGTTATCAGCAGCTTCAGCAGTACGAGGTGAGTTACCTTTCACTAGCGGTGGGTCTACAGCCACAATGCCAGCCCACCAGTAGGAGTTGTATGTTAGATGATTGTCTTTGTGATATTCATCTAGGTTTGCTATTACCTGATATGTTTATGTGCTAGTATGATATGATGTTATGTGCTAGTAGCAGTAGGGGAGATACACCCCAAGATTACCGGTCGATAGGGCCGAAGGGGTAGTCATACCCAGTTATGCTAGATAGATTATGATTATGTGATATGTATTATGTTGCAGTAGTAGAGGGGTGAAATAGTCCCCAGTATCCGGTCAAAATGACCGAAGGGGATGCCAACACCCAGATATGCGCAGCAATATCCGGTCGAAAGGACCGAGGGGGAGGCCAGCACCCAGATATGCTAAGCAGTTATCCGGTTGAAATAGACCAAAAGGGAGGCCAACACCCAGATATGATGGGCAATATCCGGTCGAAAGGACTGAAGGGGACGCCAGCACCCATATATGCTCGACAATATCCAGTCGAAAGGATCGAAGGGGATGCCAGCACCCAGATATGCTAGGTAGTTATCCGGTTGAAATAGACCGAAGGGGAGGCCATCACCCATATATGTTCGGCAATATCCGGTCGAAACGACCAAAGGGCAGGCCAGCACCCAGATATGCTAGGCAATATCCGGTCGAAAGGACCGAAGGGGTAGGTCGGGCACCCAAATATGCAGTATGTGTGTTTTATGTTTGTATGGTATGTGGTATGATGGGGGAATTGTAAGGCTTAGTTTTGTTGTAATTAGTCGAAGGGTAACAGGTCTTCGTATGTTAGCATTCCTCGTATTCTCTGTAATATATTTTACTAAGGCACATGTATTCGAAGCCTAATGGTTATTCCTTAGTATAGTTTTTGTACGCTTTTCTCTCCAATAAATAGGAGTCTTTACTAGAGTTAGATAATTTTTTACAGACTTGTCTAAGAATTCTCTGTAAACACAAAGCGTAATATTGAGGTGAAAACAAGATCTTATGTACATCATTATTCAATCTCGCATCCTTACTTTGATTTTAAACCCTGATTCATTTTATACTCGATTCCTTGATTCATCATTTGGTATTAGAGCAGGAATTATTTCTGTGATCTGATTTTCATTCTATCAAAAAGTTTTTGAATCAACTTTTTTATTCATAAGGTTCCGCACTTTTTGATTGTGAAAAATTCATCTAGATCTAGGTTTGTGATTCGATTCTACACTTGGATTATTGAATTGAGTGTTCATCTAGTTGTTTCGATTTGAATCAACTAATTTGTGATCATATTCTCAAAGTTTTAAGAAGATTTTTCAAAATCATCTTCCGTACAACAATGGCGTCATTCAATCTAAATTCCGTGACCTCTTTTTCTCAATAGTTGGGTTCGTCTACAAAAGTTCCAATGCTAATCCTTGAATACTATGATCAATGAGCTGATCATATGCAGGATTATCTTAATGGCCTGGATGCAGAATTGTGGAATTGTAGTTTTGAAGATGTTAATCCTCCTGCAAATGTTCAACCTATCGGGTCATCTTCATCAAACTCTGAAGTTGAAAATCAAACTACTCGTCTTAAGCAACTGGAGAAGAGGTGTATGAGGGAGTTGTGAGGATCATTGCCTCAAGTGGTGTAAAATTATGTGAGATCGTGTACTACTTCTAAGGAGATCTAGAACAACTTGAAAGACAAATTCTAGGGAAGTGAAAAGACCAAAATCAATCCAATCAAACAGTGCTTGGTGGAGCTAAAAGACTTCAAACAGAAAGAAGGTGAAACCATAGAAGTGTATTATGATCGTCTGAATGAGTTAATCTACCGATGTAATCTCTATGGAATCACAAGGACTTCAATGGAATTCAATCTTATCTTTGTGATGGGTCTTCGCAAAGGGTGGAGGAGTGTGAGTATGATGGTCAAAAATCAACAAAGTTTTGATTCATCATCACTCAATGATTTGTACAATCAAGTCAAAACTCATGAAAATGAAGTCAATGAAATAGCTGAAGAAACGAAGATGAGCATGCGAGGTCCATTAGCACTTGTGTCCAAAATCTATGAGAAAGAAGAACAAAAAGGAGATTCAGACGAAGATGAAGGATTCCTCATTAATTCTGATGATGAGGCGGTGGCATTTTATTCCAATAGTCATGTTAAAAAGTTCTTCCAGAAGCCATTCAATTCGAAGACTAAGACTGTTGAGCTGAAGGGAAGTGTTGTGAATAAAGGTGCTAGAGATGAGAAGAATAAAGATGAGAAGAAGGATACGATGGTATTGCAAGGGAAGATGGAGAAGAAACTGAAAGCTGATGCTGGTGTAGACTGTCATTATTGCAATGGGGCTAACCATCTAGCCAATGATTGCATGTTGAGGAAGAAGGATGAGAGGAAGAATAAGATAAAAGATGAGGCGTACTATGTGGAAAAATTGGAGGAAGCTCGTTCAAAGTCTAAACATTTGTCATTGGTTGTTGCGGGAGAACAAGAAGAAGATGGAACATATCAGATTTGGTCATCTGGATCTGATGATGAAGAGATGAGAAATCCAACTCACGGTGCAATGTTTGCGAAGCTAGAGGAGGATTCAGATGATGAAACATATGAAGTAAAGGGAAGATGCTTCGTATATAAGGCAGCAGACAAATCTCCGATGACAACAAAGGTACGTAATATTATCAAATCTTTTAATATTCCTAAACATGCTTATGATGCTGAACTAATATCTTTTGATGTGACTGTTACTTATTTTGATTCGATTGTTGTGTCTACTAGCAATGAGGCCAACAAGTTGTCCATGGAGTTACTAGAGACAAGAAAGAAATTAGGTATAAAAACTAGCAAAGTTGATTGTTTGGAATTGCAAATTAAGAATATAATGTCTGATGAGGTAACATTAGCTAATGAAGTCAATATTTTACTAGCTCAAAGAAACATCCACTGTAATTCAGCCAAAAGGTTATATGACAAATTAACTTATTTACATCATTCGTGCGAAATAAGTAAAGACCAACATAGAAAATTACTGCCTTTTCTAGCATACGAAAGAGCTAAGGTAGATAATATTTCGTATGATTGTGATAAGATAATAGCTGAATTTGACAAAGTTCCTAATGATAGATATAAATATGGAATTATCAAAATTGATGAATGTCCTGATTCAAATGAATTAATTAACATTGTAAATGATACTTTGACTAAATCTGAACAAATTCATATTTTGAAAAAAATGAGAATTCAACATCTGATTCTCAATCTAATTTTGCTGATATTGAGGATAACTCTGATAATATTAGTGAAATTAATGACCTTAAGGATGTTGATTATTCTCAGTTGTCTATTGTTAATGTTGCATCCACATTTAAAGGGAAAGAAAAAGTTGAGGATTTGATAGTTAAGGTTGACATTGATAAACCCTCAACTTCGGAAGTTTGTGATTTGAACTTCGTGGAAATCAGAGATAGTCAAACAGATGACAGTGGTGATGAAAAAAAAAAGAGAAAAATTCGAAGGAAAAGAAATCATCAAAGGAAGAATACATTCCTCGCATTGTGGTTGATCAAATGTATGGAGATACACAAAAGTTTGAAAAAGTGTTGAAAGAACAAGGTGCACACTTTCTTGAAACAAATAATGTGGTTTATCCGAATTTCAAGTGTACTGATGATGTCATATTTCCAAATCAAGTGTTCGTAACCACAAGAAATGTTGAGAATGTCAAACCTGAATTAAAGAAGCTAGTTGAAGAAGACAATTTGAAAACCATAGATCAAGGGCTCTTCGAAAATCAGAGCACTACTGAAAATAACCTGACAAAGAATTCGTATGTTTTTCAACGTCAAAAACCACAAGGAAATGGGTTGAAAAGTCAAATATTGAAAACGAAGTTGTCAAACCAGTTGGTCTAGTAAATAAAAATGTGGTCAAATTAAATTCAAAAGCATTCAAAGAACAAATTAACAAATTTTCAAAAGAAAACAATATTTCCAAAAGACAAGCAAGGAAGAAAATATTTTGGCAAGCTATTGAGTCACAAAAAGGGTTAAATGAAACGAAAAAACCATTTACAAATGAAAAGTCAACAACCTTTTCAGACAAAAAGAAAAATCTTGCTAAAATAAATCAGTCTGTGTCTGAATCAAAGTCACCCAAATAGGTTTTCAAAGCTAAAACTTCATCTTTTTCAACAAATAACACACAAAGTTTTAAAAAAGGTTTTCAAACATCTCAATCAAGGTCTGAAGTGAATACTCAATCAAAATTTTCGAAAGTTTCAAAAACCACACTTCCAAGGAAAAATTCATAAAGATATAATGAAAAACAATTTTCTTCAAATTCACAACGTCAACATTTTAAATCAACTGTTAATACTTCCTATGGTGAATCATATATTTCAAAACCAAAAGTTGATTTCATTCCTCAAAAGCCAAATTTTCCTAATCATACGAAGAGACAAACTTTGAAAGCTTCGCATGAAAAAGGCATAACTTCAAAGAGAAATATTGATCACTGGCTCAAAGGAAAATGAAAAATGTATCTGTCGAGCAAATATTCAAAAGAGCAGATAAACGAAGCTTATGAGAAGTATGTTTATACTTCATCAAATGGGAGTTCATCATCTAAGGATTCGAACATCTCTGTCAAAGCTAGGAAACCAGTTACAAAAGCGAAGATTGTTCGATCACAAACTAAGAATGTGAAGGGTACTGTTAGTGAACATCTGAAACCAACAAAAACTTATGTTTCGGTTCCTTTAAATGAAGATGTAGACTTAATTGATAGTCTCAAAACAAGATTTTGTGGTTGGGTTAAAAGTTCATCTTTTCATACAATGTTGAAATCTAATTTCCAAGGACCCAAAAAGCCTTGGGTACGTAAATTATTTCATTGATCGCAGGTACTATGTGACGAGCAATACGAAAACAAATGGTACATTGATAGTGGTTGGTCTCGTCACATGACTGTAAAGAAGGAGAATCTACGAGATTTTCGAAGTCTGAAAAATGCTGGAGTGGTTAAATTTGGAAACAATCAAAAATGTCAAGTCAAAGGATATGGGAAGATCACGAATGGTCAATTCACCGTGAATCGTGTTGCATATGTGCAAGGTCTTCAACACAACTTGATAAGTGTTTCATAACTTATTGTGGGCACTGGAAATCAAGTTCTTTTTAACGAAGAGGGAAGCATTATTTCGAATTTTAACACAAAGAAGTTTTACTCAAGTCAAAGCGAAAAGGTGATATGTTTACATTGGACATCAATCCGATTGTAGGCAAACTAGTTGTATGTCTCCTTTCGAAAGCTACATCTGATGTAAGCTGGTTGTGGCATAGAAGACTTTCTCACCTCAACTTTCGAAACATCAACAAGCTTGTTATTTAGGATCTGGTAAGAGGTTTACCTGTACTTAAATTCGATACCGATTCTTTGTGTGCAGCTTGTGAAGTTAGCAAACAACATAAACAATGTCATCCAATCACGATTGATTCGAATATTGTTGAACCACTGGAGCTTTTACATATTGATTTATGTGGTCCATCAACAGTCTCTACACTCAACAAGAAACGGTACATCTTAGTTATTGTTGATGATTTTTCAAGGTTTACTTGGGTGTATTTTCTCATATTAAAATCCGAAGTACCACAAGTCATAATTAACTTCATCAAGATGATGGAAATCACATTGAAAAAGATTGTTCGTAAAATCAAGAGTGATCAAGGAACTGAATTAAGAACAATGTTCTTGATTCGTTTTTGGGGACAAAGGTATATCGCATAATTTTTCGTCTCCATATACACCACAAATAAATGGTGTAGTTGAACGAAGAAATCGATCTTTATGCGCAGCTGCTAGGACGATGTTGGCATATGCAAATCTTCCACAATATCTTTGGGCCGAAGCCGTATCCACTGCATGTTTTACTCAAAAAAGATCATTCATACATAGGCGTTTTAACATCACTCCATATGAAATTCTCAACAATCGTAAACCTAATGTCAAATTCTTCCATGTTTTCGGATGCAGGTGTTTCATAATGAATCTCAAGGATAATCTTTCAAAGTTTCAAGCAAAAGCTGATGAAGGAATTTTCTTGGGATATTTGCATAATTCTGTGGCATATCGTGTGTTGAACAAAAGAACACGAAAAGTGGAAGAAACTTTTAATGTTATATTTGATGATTACTATATTAAACAATCTGAAATTCAATTTACAAATCATCCTATACTGAAAGATATACTGTGACAACCCGATATTTAGAGACAATGTAATGTAAAACCAGTCAAATTTAGGTCAAAATAGAACTTTCCTAAAATCTTATTTGAGTTAAATCAAGTAGAAGGAATCGTAACAAGGTTTTCATACATATAAAGAACACAAAAATCCGAGTTATAACGAAGAAGTTATGACCATTCTAAGATTTCCGACAAAACTGGCAACACTAAGAAAAACGCGAAGTTTCAATACAATAGTTTTTAGCCTTAAGTATCTATATGAAAGTTATAGATAACATTAAACCGTGAGCGTACACAAAAAGAACGTCCAAATCTGACTTCGTATGAGGAAGTTATGATTTTTCCAAGATCCAGATATAGTAGTAGACAGCTAAAAACTCGAAATAGAGCTCGAGAGACTTTTGGCCAAAACAACCTAAATGAGAATCGAAGGTCTCAACAATAGTAGTGCAACAATGAAAAGTCTGACGAAAACAGGCATCGGATGAAGAAGTTATAGATTTATGACGGAGTTTTCGTGTCCCGGCCTATTAAAAATATAATATTAAAAATAAATTCATATATTGTCGACGGAGTCTAAATGAAAGTTGTAGATCGTAGTCTCACCTACGCGTTGATATAAAGAACATCGAAAACGAAGTTCGTATGAGGAAGATATGAATTTTTGAAATTTATTAAATAATTAAAATATAAATTTAATTAAAAATCCGGTATTATCCGAAGGAGAAGTCATCGGACCCATCCGAGTTACGCCCAGTGTACCCTCGTATCCCCAGCATCCTCGAATGCTAGGCTCCGGTTCATCCACGTCGCTTCGATGCTTTGTCCGAGGATGCGGTAAGCGATGACGTTGTGTACGCCCAGCGTACCCTCGCTAGTAAGCCCTGCGTACGTGAGGCTTTCAGCCCCTATAAAAAGGATGTGAGGATGCCGACCATTTTTGCTCATTTCTTCTCTTTCTCGTGCCGAAGCTCTGAGTTTAAACCCTCGGAGCCATCCGAAAGTTCCAGTTTTCATATCCAAGTTGGGAAGGAAGTTTTACGCTCCCTAGATTCCCGATAAATCCGCTTTCTCGAGTAGAAGTTCTGCTCGGTTTTTTGCCTCGTTTTATACAATCAATCATGTGAGTTCATACCCCTTAATCAACCTTTTAAATGTTTATAATTGCTTTATGGGGAGAATACAAGTTGAATCATGTTTAGTTATTATATCAATCACATGTGATTACTAATCAACATGAAAATGGTTGTACTTTATGTTAACTGTTTTACCAATAAGACTTCTTCGAGTGTTTATCTTAAATGTTTTAGGTGTTTAAAACAGTTTATTAAACACTGTATGTTTCATTTCAAACCCTGTTACATTTGTGTTTCAAACAAAGGTTCCATTATACTTAAACTGTTTTTATCAAACAAATACTTTCAAACCGTTTTATAAACTGACATCAAGTCGATCTTTTCTTAGGTATTAATCTTTTTCAAAAGGTTTTATAAAAACTCCTTATATGCTTTTATATTGTCAATTGCATGCCTGTATATGTATAGTTATATAAATAATGTTTAAAGGACTTAGGAAGGCTAACCCGCCTTATTTCCTTTTCCCTATTGGGATGTGGTCTGGTAGGGTATCAGGTATCCGTCCGAAGGTCGTTTAACTATCAGTTATATATCATGTATACATATAGAGACATAAAAGTTTCCTCAGTCAGTTCAGTACCTTTGGGTAGCAAAGGCATACTTCAGGTTATACACGTACATGGTTAGTAACTATTATAGGTATAGTTAGGAGATACCACTTACCATTCCAAGTACAGGGAATCACACAAGATTCAGTTCATTCATGAGTCTATACTAGTACATTACATGTTACATAAATACGTTTACATAGATACGCTTACATGAATACATTTACATAGATACGCTTACATGAATACGTTTACATAGATACGCTTAGATGAGTACGTTTACGTAGATAATATATGATGAGTTACTCTTACATATTATATGTGTAGATACTGTTATATAGTTCTCCTTCTTATCTTTACCTTGTGATACAATCACATCATCGACGAGATAGATTGGACTTTATATCCTAGTACCAAGGGATACTTTGTGGGACTAACCATTCCTATCACCACTGTTAGCTATAGAGGTAAATGCACATCTACGGATGTCTACGGTTGATACCATTACATGTATACTTAAGGGACTAACTATTCCTACACCCGACTGTTAGCAACAGAGGTAAATGCACATCTACAGATGTCTACGGTGGATCCATTTACAGCGAGTTTCCACGCCGTGTTTATTTTAGTACTAAAGGATAATACTTAAGTTATTAGCTCATTACCTTTATTTTGTGATACATTCACACAAATACGAGGTCAACTAATACCTATATAATTATATTGTTACCTTTATTTGTGTCACGTTCACATAATCGACGAGGTAGATTATACTAGAATATCTTAGTACTGAAGAATACAACATAAGTTATTATATTATTACTTTTAGAACTTTTATAACAATAGTTAAATAGGGGAAAAACCGTCACATTTACAAGTGATGCGTACCTTCAAAACATTCAAGTCTTGGTAGAAGACTACTTTCAAAACAGTCAGGTCTTGGTAGAAGATTACTTTCAAAACAGTCAGGTCTTGGTAAAAGACTACTTTCAAAATATTCGGATCTTGGTAGAAGACTAATTTTTATACTAGTAGGAAATATGAGATTTTCTAGGGTTTTCATACTTATACTAAATGTTTCATCAAACATTCACCAGTCTTTCATAACAACTTTTCAAAGTAATAACATTAAAATACTTATGAATTCACCAGCTTTATTGCTGATACTCGCTTTCAAAATAACTTGTATTCTCAGGTTACAAATAGACAGGTACCGATGCAAGTTTTAGAGAAGACGGAGCAGTCAAGACTCGTCTTTTATTTTGAGTATTCATTATGTTGTTTTATACTTTGAAAGAACACACTTGTAAGCAGAATTATTTTATTAATGCAATGGATGATGTTGTTGCTTGTTTACTACTTTACATTGTTGTGATACATACATGACGTTCTCCGCCGCAGAACGTTTCCGCCGTTCTCGGTTTTGGGGTGTGACATATACAAGATGAATCTGAACAATCAAAATCATTGGATGTTGATTATGATTTGATTTTTGGTGTTTCGGGTCATGCTGTTGATGCTGAAATTAATGCCAAAAATAATCACATCCCTGAACTTTCGAAGCTATCTGATGACTCAACATCAACTCCTCAAGAAATAGGCAAAAGTATGCCAGATGATCCGGTGGAGGGGGAGCACTTGGATTCAAATACTCTTGTCGAGGGGGAGCATTCTTTTGAGGGGAGAATGAGAGATTAAATGCAGATGTTGAGGGGGAGCATAATGTCGAGGGGGAGCGGTTACAAAATAATGAAAATTATCACGATGATGATGATGTTTGTTCAATTGTAGGTTCAAAGAATGATGATTTGTACGAAGATGCACCTTTGGACTTTGATCCAGCTTAACCACCAATGGAAAAATGGATTAGAGATCATTCGAAGGAACAAATAATTGGAAATCCACAAGAAGGAGTTTTGACAAGAGCTCAGATTCGTGCGAAGAATGAGGTATTAAATACTCATTAAGAACAGTGTATGTTCAATGTTTTCGTCTCTAAAATTGAACCGAAGACAATTAAGATTGCAATGGAACACTCTGATTGAGTTGTTGCTATGCAAGCTGAATTGTCTGAATTTGAACGAAACAAGGTTTAGAGATTAGTTCCTAAACCTGAAAATGTTTCAATTGTCGGGTTAAAATGGATTTTTAAAAACAAAACCGACAAAGATGGAAATATTATTCGAAACAAAGCCATACTTGTTGTCAAAGGATACTCTCAACAAGAAGGAATTGATTACGAAGAAACTTTTGCCCTTGTCGCACGACTCGAGGCGGTTCGTATCTTTTTGGCTTAAGTAGATCACAAAGACTTTGATGTTTATCAAATGGATGTAAGTGTGCATTTTTAAATGGAGAGCTTGAAGAAACTGTTTACGTGGAACAACCCCCAGGTTTTATTAACAAAGAACATTCTGATCATGTTTATATTTTAGATAAGGCATTTTATGGGTTAAAACAAGCACCACGAGCATGGTATGCAACTCGTACTTCATTTTTGAAACAATCTAAATTTAAACAAGGATCTGTTGATCCCACATTATTTCGTAAGAAAGTTGGGAATCATCTTATGCTTGTTCAAATTTATGTTGATGATATTATTTTTGGCTCAACTGACCCAGCTTTGTCTAAAGAATTCGATGACTTGATGAAAAGTAAGTTCGAAATGAGCATGATGGGTAAGATAAACAATTTTCTTGGTTTAAATATACGCCAAAGCAGAGAAGGAATCTTCATTAATCAAGAAAAATATACGAAGAATCTGCTGGAGAAAATTGGAATGACAAATAGCATAAAGTTTT
Organism: Lactuca saligna; assembly: GCF_052625555.1. Classification (NCBI taxonomy): domain Eukaryota; kingdom Viridiplantae; phylum Streptophyta; class Magnoliopsida; order Asterales; family Asteraceae; genus Lactuca; species Lactuca saligna. Next base: position 87,435,244 of record NC_136424.1, on the reverse strand, counting down.
GAGTTCCAATGGCAACTGACATCAAGCTGACCCCTTAGTTAGATAAACCAGCAGTTGACCTAACTCTTTTCAGGAGCATGATTGGATCTTTACTATTATTTAACAGCAAGTAGGCCTGATATCATGTTCACTGTGTGTAATTGTGCTAGGTATAACTCAAATCCTCGAGAACCACATCTCACTGCTGTGAAGAATATCTTTCGTTATCTCAAAGGAACAACTGCGTTAGGATTGTGGTATCCTTCGAACATTGGGTTCTTTATTCAAGCATATTCAGATGCAGACTTGGGAGGTTGTAATCTTGAAAGAAAAATCACGAGTGGCGGATGTGAATTACTCGATGGAAAATTCGTGAGCTGGCAGTCAAAGAAACAAACTTGCGTCTCAATTTCCACAGCTGAAGCTGAATGCGTGGCTACTGCTGCTTGTACATCACAAATAATTTGGATTCAGCGTCAATTACGAAATTATGCTATTAATATGAAAAAGATTCCATTATAGTGTGATTCACAAAGTGCAATAAGAATTTTTCATAATCATGTGCAACATTCAAAGACTAAACACACAGCTCTTCATTATCATTTCATCAAAGATCATGTGGAGGAAGGAAATATTGAAGTACATTTCGTGAAAACAACTGATCAGTTAGCTGATATTTTCACAAAAGCTTTGGATGAAAAATCATTTGTAGGAATTCTGGAAGGATTAGGAATGATCGATGGAAACTCTATTCCATGCGAAAAAGGAGAATTATGGTTGTTCAGGAATGATTCAGTGGCGCTCAATGAAAGTCAAAGCAAACATGTTCAGTGTTCAGAGGTTACTGTTCATAGTCAACTCTTCGAATGCTTCGAATTCGTATCTTTTTCACTTTGGAGGAGATGATCAAATTTCGTGTGTTTGCAACAAGTACCCTTCGTATATTTGAGTCATTTATTTTCTTTTCGAAAAATCAAAAACTCAAAAAGATTTTCATTTGTTTTGTTATTTTCTTTTCGAAAACTCAAAAACTCAAAAAGATTTTCATTTGTTTTGTTATTTTCTTTTCGAAAAATCAAAAACTCCAAAAGATTTTCATTTGTGTTGTTATTTTCTTTTCAAAAAATCAAAAAACTCAAAAAAAAAAAAGATTTTCTCTTTATTTTGTTCTTTCTTTTTGAAAAACTAAAACAACAAAAATATTTTGTTTCTCATTTCTTTTTAAGTACTTTGTTGTAGATATTCATGAACACACGAAGGATATAAGGCTTGCAGTTCTAGGGTCAGGTAAATCTTTCATATGAATCTTTGAATCTTAATCATTTTGAACTAGTTAAGATGTCCCTAGAAGCATGCTGCAACATGTTGTTGGAAGCCTCCAGTGACTCTATGTATGTAAATGAAATCCTTAATGAAATTTTCATACGAAGATTTCTTCCCAATCAGGCTTATATTCACATTAGTCTCCTGAGTTACCTGACTCTTCTCATATGAGTTAAGAAATTACAGTTTTGTCCAGTTATAACAAAGGTACACTTCGTGCCTTATACCAATCTTTTTCATCTAAAAATCCTTCACAATCACACACAAAGACATACGTCCAAGATGTCTTTGATCAAACCAATCGAGACTTAGACATGTCAAAAATCTATGGTTATGATCTAACATCATGAGACCGTGATGAAAGTGAAACCCAAAATCTTTAAACATTTAAGGATTTGACAGCGAACAATGTTCCAAATTTTTACGGAACTTTTGTTTCAGTACCTTTTTGAAAACTCCAAATCATATGCATTTCATATGAGTGGTCTTGATCAAACATTCGAAGCCCACGGTGTTTGTTACCCAACAATCCAGCACAATTTTTTTTCATGAATACGATTTTCGTGTGAGTTTACTTCAAAAATCCTTGTCACTTTAAATATTTTTCAAAACCAACTTGTCACTGACTACACTGGTGAAACAAATAATTTATGTTACAATTACTCACCTAATGATAAGGTTGATATGTAACGAAATTTTATAAGCTACCTACGAAGCCCATAAAAGATGCGTGTCGAAACTTATCTACAAGTTTTCGATTGTATTCCATCCGAAAAGTTCCGACGGTTACAATTCTCTTGGGGCAAACATTATAGGCTGTATTTCTATGACGTATGGCATGCTATCCGGGTTTCAAGGAGATTGGACAGCTACTTTTTCGTGAATGGCCATTTTAATGGAGTAGTGGTCTGATTTTCAAGGTGCCATGTCAGCAATAATTAAATGCACATCCCGCTTTTAATTCAAATACAAGGGTTACATATAAAAGGGGATTCACGAGTATTCTATCTGTTTACATGTTCAAAAGAAAATTCCCAAAACTCTCTCTCATTTTCAAAGCTTCAAAACCCTAACAATGGCGACTCCTGCTCCTGATGCTACTCATTCTTCTCCAACAACAGATGATGTATCTTCACTACCAATTATGAAGATTCAGGGAACCAACTACCAAGTAGAATCTGATGTCTAGCAATACCCTGAAGAACTCAAGATGCTAGTTGTTGCTTTGAAGAGTTCTGTTCTTTCCACAGCGATGTTTAATTCTTTTTCCATTCCGATTTCTTGGCTTTCTTAGGCAGGATCAACGGCGACGTACACAAAAGCATTTGAAGCAGTTGAGTTCAGCTTGGTTAATGATAAAAAGGTTAGAATGTCCAAGAAGCTTTTCTGTCGACTTTTGCAAATCCCTAATTCTCCACCATATGTCGATTTTACCTTTCCTCAAATCATTCATATGTTCAATGAGATGAGCCATCGACCTCAGTTAACAAAGATTAGTGACTTCAAGAAGTCGAGTCTTCCCATAGTGTGGAATTTTCTGTTTGGTATCTTCTTGAGATGTTTAACTGGACGCACAGTTGGTCTTGATAAAGGGCGTATGGAAGTATATGCTATGGTCGCAGGGTTATACTATGATTTACAAGTAGATTGTTCTACTCAACTTTGGAAAGAGTTTTTGAAGAGTGTTGAGAACACGAATGCTCGTCATGGTATTTCGTGTGCAAGATATTGGAGCTTAATCTTGCAGTACTTTTGCGAGAAAGAAGGGATATCGGTGCCAGCTGATGAAGAAAGAGCAGTTTTTCATGTATACAATTGTCCGAAGGAGGTGTTAGATGATGCTGAAGAATTTCCTTCTATTGCTTGTATAGCTTATGCAATGCTTAACAGGGTTGATCCTTCGAATCTAGTGTTTGTGGCTTACTTACAAACCATTGATACTTCTGTGGAAACTGGGGTTTTATTGCCAAGGGAGGAGAAACAGTCCAAACGATGGAAGAAGAGTGATGCTAGTTCTTATGAGAAACCTGTAAAGGAGTCTAAGCCTAAAAAGTCTGCAAATAAGAAGCCAATTATTGTTGAAGAGTTTGTTTTACCTGAAGTCTCTACTGCTGAAACTAAAAAAGTTGATCCAGTTGTTGACGAGAAAGAAGAAGAAGAGATTATTCCTTCGAAAACTGGAGTTCTTCGTAGAATCAAGATGAAGTCTAAACATCTACGAAAGTCTTCATCTCCTCATGTTGTACGAAAGCAACAGGTAACACATCAAGGAGTCTTAATCCGTGAAGTTACAGCACTTGTTTCTCCTTTGTCAAAGAAACGAAGGGTCGAGGATATGGCAAAGCAGATTTCGAAGAAGCAGAAAAAGAAGACTCGTAAGATAATCCTTTCACCAGAGTCAACTGAAGAAGATGAAACTATTCTTGCAACACCAGAAGCTAATCAAGAAATCTTAACTCATGATCAGACAAAAGATATACCACCTAAAGTTTCGAATGTCGAGTCATCTAATGAGGAGACACAAACTTTGGACATCACTGTACACGTATCTAATACGGATACAAATGTCAATAAGGGTGAGGAAAATCCGAAGACTACTACTCAAGGTGATTCTGAAACTTTTGTCTCACTACCTCCACAAATTATCCCAATCTCTTCAACCACTAATTCACCAACATTCCTACAAATTATCAATAAAACATTCACTTCCATATTCTCTTCACAATCCACTGATCCACCTAAAACTAATTCTCCTGGTCAAGAAACTGTTGAGATGGAAACTGACACTGACAATGAAGGTTTTGGAGGAACTTTTGAAAATTTATCATTTGATGATGAAGAAGAAGAATTCCCTGATCATATGCTTATGAAGATGAAGCAATACAAAATTTTGAATTCGAAGTTGAACTCCATTATTCAATCACAGGCTGACTTAGGCGGTGGTTCATCAGTGTCTAGTTTGGAAGTTGACATGATGCTGAAAATGTTCGAAGCTAGGGTTATTAGTAAAGTTTCTGGGATAATGAGGGATTCAGAAGCAAGAGTGTTGGAAAAGGTTGATCATAATGATCAAACTAATGAGCTTCGTATGAATTCTCAAAGAACAGATTTTATCGGAGAGGTGAAGGATTACAAAATACTGACAAGGGAGAGGCGTATTTTGTTTCTTCAGGAAGTAAAGAAAGTAAGGGAAGATGTCAACTTGCAGATTCGCGAACTTCGTGAAGATATGCAAAGGGAAATTACAAATTTTGAACAAGACTATGGTGCCTTAAACAAGAAGATTGATATTGTGACGCTGTCACAAAATTTGTCAAGTTGTACGAAAAGTTGAGTCCTCAACTCACTCAGCTTTCTACAATGGAAAACAAAAATTTTGGAGAATTGGTTTCATTGTTAAAGGAGTTAAAAGATTTGTCCGTCAAGCCTGTTTCTTCATCTTTGATCACTCCGGAATTCTTATCTCGGAAGTTTGTTCAGTTCGAAGCCATCTTACAGAAACAAATGGCTCCTCTATCTTGCATCTCAAACCTTCTTCCGCCAACAAATGCCCCACCTGCTTTCACAGGTGTGCAAGGGGGAGAAAAGAAAGAATATTCGAAGGTTGGTGGTGATGATGCGAAGGTAGTGGGAAAAGTATTTTCTTCGAATATTCCGAGAACAAAGCCAATTATAACGTCTGTTGGACCAGTCTCTTCGACTGTTGTTACAACGGTACCAATGTCAAGACCAATACAAAAAGGAATTGTAATTGGTAATGCAGGAGGAAATGCTTCGAAGACAAAAGAATCTGTTGATTTGTCAGCCTCAAAAGATAAGGGAAAAGCTATACTAGTTGAACAGACAAAGGATGAAAAGAAGGCTGAGACTGAAGCTGAAATAGAAAGAATGAGGTTAGTCCAAAGCATAATGACACTTCCTGCAAGTGATCCTCCTGGGTTGGAAAAAGGAGATCCTGCAAAACAGTATAACTAAGAAACGATTGAATCGAAGGTGTTATTTGATCAAGTGTACTCCTTTGAGAAGAAACCAAAACAAAGTTATGTGGTAACAAATACCGATGAAAGTCAGCTTGACTTTCCAATAAACGAAATGATGTTTGTTATGCCACAATTTAAAGCCGAATGAGATTTCAAGGATAGTGAAGAAGGAAAACGTATGAAAATCCGTTTTCATGCAATTTAGCTAAAGCTCCAGAGGATGTTTGATCTTCGGTGAAGATCAACAAAGTTATCAGCATGAAGAGGGATGTGACTTTTGAAAACATTATGCAGAATGTTAGATACACTGTGTTCAAGGCGAATGGAAAAGTTTGTGACTTTACAAATGTAGATTTTCCATTGATGAACTTGTATGATCATCTACAAGTTTCAATTCTTTTGAAAGACAAATCGTTTTCGTATCTTCAAGACACAGAGCCTGATATTTTCCAGCTTGGAATTAGACACATCAAGATTTTCATCGAAAACTATTATGAGTGTTTAGCTCAAACAAATGTTGAACTAGCTACTACTAAGGGAATTGATATAACTGCACCAATGGGTCCTACAAAGAAACAAGTCGATTTAAAGAAGTATGCAGATGGAGAAATTTGCTTGAAGCCTTTTGGGATTGTCTTCGATGGGAAGGACAAGGATGGGAGAGCAAAAAGATTTTTATTTCAAGCTTGCGAAGTGGAGAGATATGCAACTTCTCAGTATACGAATCTCATTGTTCGTATGAACCACTGCAAGAAAAATAATGAGGGAGATAAGAAGGAACTTGAGAAGATTATCTCATGGTACTCGGAGATACGAAGAGTGATGCTATACTCCATTCAAATTCTTACAAATTGAAGTCTTTGACTATGATTACAAAGGGGGAGATTGTAAGGGCTAGTTTTGTTGTAATTAGTCGAAGGGTAATAGGTCTTCGTATGTTAGCAGTCTTCATATTCTTTGTAATCTATTTTACTAAGGCACATGTATTCGAAGACTAATGCTTAGTCCTTAGTATATTTTTTGTACACTTTTCTCTCCTATAAATAGGAGTCTTTACTAGAGTTAGATAGTTTTTTACAGACTTGTCTAAGAATTCTCTGTAAACGCAAAGCGTAATATTGAGCTGAAAACAAGATCTTATTTACATCATTGTTCAATCTCACAACCTTACGTTGATTTTAAACTCTGATTCATTTTATACTCGGTTCCTTGATTCATCAGGAACTCACTAAGCTTCGTGTTTATAGTTTTCAGTTTTGTTTCAAGTACCTCTTCAGCGAAGGGGAAGGATCCAGCGCGGTAGCTGCACATCATACACACACACACACGTTGGATTTCCGCACCATGAGATTCTTGGGATTGTACTCTGACATTATTACTATTTTGTGATTTGGTTTTCAGACATGAGATATGGTTTTTATGAAATGATATGATCGAATGATGTTTTCTTACAAATGTTTTACAAAGCAATTAATTAAAAATAAAATTTTTGGACTCGAAATTTGGGATGTTACACTTTATATGTACGAAACCCTTGTAACATATACTATAACTAGGTTCAGATTAATCCTTCTAAATATTCTTCCATCAAAAACTCATTTTTTTACGCTTATCGTCTCTAAATTGACTAGCCCGAATCTGCGGGCGTTACAATTACTCCCCCTTGGGATGATTACGTCCCGAAATCATCAACAAAACAGGGCTTGTATAATGACTCCATAAGTTATCTCTTCATCCTAGGTAATAATCGTAACTCTTATGTCCTTCAAACGAGTATTTAACTCTTGGACTTCCTGACTGTTGGCGGTGCTCAAACTATCACTTTAATCTTCTGGCTTAACTCAAATGCTACATCGAACTTGGTTCTCTGAACCATGTAACATACTTGTCTTAGTCGGACTCGATTTGATATGAACTCTAGGGTCGGAACAACAATCATCATCTTAGTCATTATCAAAACGATGGTAACGACAGACATGAACAAAACATAATCGATTACTAGCTTCTTGGTAACCTTGTGACTTTCCCCGATCCAAGTGCGACTCCTGTGCTTCTGTGAATCAACCCAAAAAAAATTTGTTTTAATATTACTAAAAACCACAACATCAAATGTTATATAATAAAACCACGAATCGTGTGTCTCAAAAATGCCATAGTAAATGTATCAAATCAAAACTGAAGTCAATATCATATCAAAATATCTGAATAAAACTCCCACGGTAAAACTGCAACTGTGGTGTGTGCCATGCCATCATCCCGAGCTCTTCCCCTTGCTAGCGGAAGTACCTGTAACCAAAAATGAAATTGTTAGCACGAAGCTTAGTGAGCTCCCCCAAACTACCACATACCATACAATAATACATAAGCATATATTGGGCCTTGCCCATTGCATCGGGCCCCGCCCGGCATTGGACCGAAGTCCGGAATACTTGGGCCCCACCCACTGCATTGGGCCCCACCCAGCATCGGACCGAAGTCCGTAATAACTTGGGCCCCGACCACTACATCGGGCCCCGCCAGGCATCAGACCGATGTCCTGAATACTTGGGCCCCGCCTACTACATCGGACCGAAGTCCGGAACAAACTGAACATAACATAATCATATAACATAAAGCACATATACTGCATCGGACCCCGCCCGCGTCAGACCGCAGTCCGGAACATATAACACATAACATAAACATGCATGAATCATAAAGACATCAAGCATACATAACTACTTCTCGGGACCCTCCCGGCATCGGACCGTAGTCCAGAACTACTATCTAAACGGGCCGACATTGTGGTCATAGACCCGTTCCTATTAGAAGGAAATTGACCTAGTAATGCTTACTGAACTCCTGAGTAAAGAATCCTTGACTGCTGTTCCGGCTGCTCCCCGGCTATCATGATCAATTAAAACACTTACTCAAAATAGGGATTCTTCCATGGATAAAATGACTATTTTACCCCTGCTATGTTGTGGGTTATAATCATGACCCAAGCCCTAAATTCTTGCTAAGCCCATCAATGGCTCACTAAAAGCCCACTAATGGCCCAATTTTCTAAATTGGGCCTAACTCCTCATATGGGTGCTGCTTAGGCCCAAAAATGTCCTTTGGCCCAAAACTTGACTTCTGAAGTCCCAATCACTAGATAAGCTTCCCAAGCCCACTATTGGCCCATTAATGGCCCAATTTGCTATATTGGGCCCAACTCTCTTTATTGCGCCTTACCCCAAGACCAACACCTATACTAGGCCCATATTCACTGACCCTTGATGGCCCATTAAGGCCCAACGATCCTAAGTCCAAAGCACAACCCACACCGAGGCCCAAATGCTCGAAGCCCAATCTGTCAGCGTACATGGGGCGTACCTCTAGGTACGTTGAGCGTACTGGCTATTGGCTTGTACGCCATGTGTACCTCCTTGTACGCCCAGCATACAACCCTGTTAAACCAACTTCCTATTAAGTGCTTAATTCATCGATTCAGAAGCTACAATTCCATATCCACGTCTTACTCTATGTCCTAAACCATAAAGTTTCTTACTTGATGGGTTGGATGATTCACCAAAGGCTTAAACTCTAAAAACAATATTCTAACTTCATGGAAATGGCTTGATCTCATGCCTGGCTTCTTGCAAACCTCAAAGATTGAAACTTTATTATTAAGGGAGTGCTTTGAGCCTTAAGGATTGCAATCCCAAGCTCTAAAACGAATCTTCATGATCAAGGTCCAACCTTTGGACCTAAAAAGGTCCAAAACTCAAATAACTCTAGATCTAGCATGTGAAGAAGAAAGTTCAGTTCTTTATATCTTCTTTTGATGACAAAGAGTGAGCTTTGTCCAGATCCCTAAGCTCAAGCTTCTTCTCCAACCTTTTCTTTCCTTCTTCACAACTTCTTCTTCACTAAAAACACTCACAAAGAGCAATTTCACACAAATGAGAGAGTAAAGTCGTATTAGGGTTTTCTTGTGGGTGAGGAGGCTGATAAGAATCCAGAGGGAGGGTATAATGCGGTTTATATATGTCTTAAACCCTTAGACTATGGTTTTCTTATCTTCTCACGTACGCTGCGCGTACACTGTGGTACGCTGCGCGTACATGCGCTATCCCCGATTCCAAACGCGGCCCATTACGCCCAGCGTACGTCTTCTGGGCGGCCCAAGTCTTTGGGTCCAAATGCATAATCCCAAATCTAAAACCCCTTTATCTATACTTGGCCTAACTATAATTTAAGAAAATTAAATAATTAATACCTCGAGAGACGTATGTTACAATTCACCCCCCACTTGAATCAGACTTTGTCCTCGAAGTATGTTGTTGCTACTGAATCCGAAAACAACTCCGGGTAATGCTCCCTCATCTCCTCCTCGAACTCCCACGTCTACTCTGAACCCTTCCGGTGCTGCCACTGCACCTTCACTAGTTGAACCACCTTGTTCCTCAAGGCCTTCGTCTTTTGATCCAAGATCGCAACGGGTCTCTCGATGTAATTCAGGCTGCTATCAACCTAAATGTCATCCAATGGTACAACTGCTGACTCATCCACTAAACACTTTCGTAACTGAGAGACATGGAAAGTGTTTTGGATCTGGCCACTACTAGAAAAAAGGCCTTTTACGACGCTCATTGCGCGTCGGAAAAGGCTCAGACGACGCGCAAATGCGCGTCAAGGAAGGCCCTGTCATAAAGAGAGACGACGCACATTTACGATGCGCATTTACGACGCGCGTTTACGACACGCAATGCGTATCAAGGAAGGCCATGTCATAAAGGAAGACGACACACATTCGCGTGTCGTAACCTTACGACGCGCGTGTTAATGACACGCAATGCGTATCAAGGAAGTCACTGTCAAGAAAGGCCATGTCATAAATGAAGATGACACACATTTTTCCGTATCGTAATTTTATATGTTTAAAAAAAATATTATTTATAGATTTACTAATTTTCAAATTAAATTTGCATTTAATGTCTCATAATAAATAAAATATCATATACGAAAATACAATCCATTACATAAAATTTAATATATATCATACAAATAATCATTTCATGGAAAGATAAAACAAATCAATAAAAGTTGTAACGAAATTTACAAACGAATTAGATACAAGAAATATGAAAAACTTGAAATCCCTAAGATTAATAGTTCTAACAGAAGCTTCACGTGAGATACATACAGTTGGACCAGTAAGCAAGGATGTTCCCGAATCCACAATAACAACACAAGAACACATACACGATATCTTCTGCAAGAAGGTGCCGGTCCAAAACTACTGTTGAAGGTTGCCATGATAGATGTTAAGATTTAATCATAACAAGAAACCAATCAGTGTCTATAATAAGCTAGAAAACATGCAACCAATAAACAAAATAAGCAACTAATTAAGTCAAACTATGACTATGCATACAAATTGGTAGCAAACAAGTAAATAAATGAAGAAAGTTACCTTCCATTGAAATGGATTAACAAGTTCAACATATTTCCCATGGCCTAAAGAAGGTAAGTCAACACGAGAAGGAATATAGTCAACACGAACAACAACATGCCACTCTTTTGTAACAATGTAAGAATTAAGTGTAAAAGTTAATACAAAAGCTGTAAATCATGAAATGCTCATAAAAAATCTAAATCTCTTCAAAGATACCTCATATGTAGTAACTCCAACCCCAACTATCTCTAACTTTTCCCACTCTTTTTTAACAACTGGAAAACAGGATTCATATATTGCAGAAAATTGACCAAGATCTGAACCAATATCAGAGAAAATGAAGTAATCAAAATGTGCACATGTACACATGGAAGTTTAGTAAGGATAAAACTGGAATAGACAAACTTACCTTTCTCAAGATCTTATCACCAACTCCACTTGGTTGGCCAAGGTCTGCAATCTCCCATAGTGGAATATCAAGCAGTATCCTTATTACATTTTCATCCAGAAAAGGAAACCTAGCCTGAAGTGACCAAACCACACATGTCCATTCAAATTCAATCCAACTAAATGTGTAATGTAATGTGTTTCTTTCTGGACTTAACACATAAAGAACTGAACGACTTAACAAAGAAGCAAGTGGTACCTCTTTGCCATTATCAGCGATGCATCTATCATCTCTACCTAGGTTTCTCTTCCATATTCTCTGCATATCTAACTTCATTTCCTTATTTAGACCACCCCAAATAAACATATCAACAAATAATCATCAAAACTTACTTCAGTATTTTATCTTGCTTCTTTTACAGTATGAGATAATACTGATTAATAAGAAGTAACCTGCTTTCTCTGAACTTAGTTCTATGACGCCCATACCCACCACACTGCTCATCTGCACCAGAACCAACCAATAGGATCCTGGAATCAGACTTGTATTTAACCTTTAAATTATTATTTCCATTTATTTCTTCACTCATACACCCATCACCACCAGCTGCCAACCAAAAGGCAATCCCAATATTAAGGTCCTGTAACACCAAAAATAAGTTAAAAGACTTTCATGAAACCTTATAATAACATTAAAATTTAAAAAGAAAATGTGCAATTAACAGATCAATGTACCATGTATGTATTTGAAGGATAAATAAGTGACAAGACACTTTTTGTCTCCATGGTCAATTTCGACAATTCTGCATCTATTTCTACTAGATTCCATCTGCATTCAAAATTTGTTTGTATTATGAAAGAACTACAATAAAGTCAAAGTCAGAGGGTAATAAAAAAAAAGTCAAAAACGCCAATTACATTCTCAAAGGGGCAATTTTTCTCAACTCTTTCACACCAGCCATTGCAAAGATGCATATAATACTGGTCATTACCTTTTAGATTCCCCATTTAAGATAACACTTAATTAAATGAAACTCAGGATTTTGTGAGATTTACATTAAAAGGTTATAAAGAATAATAATAGGTAACATACCAGGTACCGTGTAGGCTCCAAGGGTAAAAAAATATTTGCAACTGCTATCCGTACACCATTAAGGGCTAGTGTATATGGCTATATAAATCAGGAGCTTCAATTTCCAGTGCTTCTGCTGCATGTACCATTAATTGATGAAGTTTTGAAAGCTGAAAAAAAAAATTAAATCATTGTCTTGCTGCTTATTTACATGTATTTTGGATGTATAATAATAGGACAATTACAAGTTATATGTAATGTAATTATTAGTGGACAAAAACTGTTGAATCCATATACCTGATGCATTGAGATGAAAACATAACATTTATAGTGTGAGTGTAACCAAATAAAGCTGCAGATGTAAAGCCAGTGAAGATCGTAGCAACTGTTGATGAATACTTTTTCAAAATTGTGTTTGCATGTTATAAATAATAGATATTAAAGTTAGTCTTCCACTATTTATAATCTTTTTATTGTGTAAAAAAACAAATGCTTATAATAATGTTACCAGCATATTTGAAGAAAAAAGTGGATACAATTCCTTGAGCTGCATTGTTCACAATTAAAAGAATGGTAGCTTTTGAATGTCCTTGTAAAATATCAAAGCTTTCAGGACCTGGAAAAAATAATCACATGGAAATAAGGGTTTTCTGTGAATGATTAACATAATTAAAAAAAAGTAAAAGGGTAAAATGGTCAGAGTAAAATCCAAGGGAGTAAGTACCTTTAATAATGACAGTTCCAAGCATGCCTAGGAAGTTGAAAACAACACCATATCCGTATAAAAACAAATTCTGAAATCCCAATAAGTTCTTCCACCAATCTTCTAAAAAAGTCTGCATATGTTCTCTGGGCAAACTCAAATGTCTATAAAAAAAAGCACAAGATTTGTAAAATTTAGTGAAAAGCTACTACTGATATTACAAGACTAAAAGGGTATTATACTAAAATTTCATCTACAAGTTTCAATTTCTGTTTGCTTGATTCACAGAGTACTTTGGGTTTGTTTTCCCTCCAAGCTTCCTTGCAGTGAGTTGTACAGCCGCCTGTCATTGCCGCTGATAGTAAATGCTCTTCCTTTTACTGCATCCATCACAAGGGTATATAAGTAATTCCATAACATCTTGAGTAAATTACAAAGTTTTTCCTTGTGTTGTACTTTTTGTTTTCAATATTATCCAAAAACAATTTTTTGTTGTTTTTTGACCATTGTTATCTTTTTCCAAAATCACACATTAAGCCATATCACGTGTTTTGCACACACAAGGGTATTCTCCATGATTTTATAGCATAAATTCTAGGTTAATTCAGAAATACAATAAAGCCAAACCTCTCCAAATTTAATTGCATCTAATGAGGATCCACTTCCAGATTTCCTTGGTTTACTGCCAACCATCATCACATATGTCAGTTAAAATGTTGTGGTAAAAGTAAAATCTAGAGTTTTGTCTAATGATAGAAAGGAAGGTAGCAATAGAACAACCACTTAAATTTTTTAATGTCCTCCCCAACATCACAACATTTTAGAACAAAATCTGTAATTTCGTGTAGCAATAGAACAAGAGTGACGATGAGTTCAGGAAATTGAACCCTTGGATTCGATTTGGAAAGACGACGACTTCGAAAATTGAACCTGTGTTTGGTTCAAAGCGACATTTGGAGTGGAGATTCTGATATGGAACACCAGCAGCCTGAGCTTGCAATCTAGTCTGCATAATCAGGCAATACATGAAGCCAATCAATTCTCCCAATCAAATCAGGGAAACCAATACAGTTGGCATCGAGATCCACGACCAGAGTATTATAGAGGTCGAGAATGAAATTGGAACTAACATGTGTAAGGAAAATAATCGAGGAAGAAGAGTACCTTTGCGACATCAAGAGGATTTACTATAACTACAGATAGAAAACCGGCTCCAGCGGCGGCGAACGCCCTTTCTGATAAACTCAAATTGAAGTCAGGCGACGAAGACGTTATCTGATTCAATCAAAATGAAGAAGAATTTTGATTGGGCATATCTGCTGAAAGTTTTTCTCCAGGATGGCGACTGATCCAAGAACTCTTTTTGTTGCTAAAGCGCGGTTCTAGTTATGATGCTTCCGAGAAACACGTTGAGATGTAAAAAAAGATGAAAGAGATACTTCCTCCAGATGGAGCCTAAATAAACCTTGGATCAAAGAGATTAGAAGCGATCGATCGTTGTCTCTCGCAAGCGAGACAAGCGACGCCGCCGCGTCAGACCTATCATCTAGGCTTCCGGTGTACAAAAATCGCGATTTGCTCCCAAATTAAACACAAAATACGTTCATTAGCAGCGATCGGAAAGAGATGAGCCGATGTCAGAGGTGAGTTGAGGTAGATTCGGTAGTGGTGGAGGCGGATTAGGGTTTACAGAGAAAAGGAGGAGGGAAGGAAGGAGTGTTGGTAATTAGGGCAAGAGGGAAAGGAAGAAAAAGGGAGGCGGGCTTTTTAATTTTTTAATATTTCATTCCCCCCAGCTATTAAATGATGGAACGCGCGTTTCCATTAAAATTCATAAAGCGACATCTTCAGACGACACACATTTTATTATAGGCGCCCTCCGTGTTTTTTTTAGACACTAATTTAATGGCTCGCAAAAATGCGCGTCCTAAATTCTTAAAATTATAGAGAGATGACATTATTTTTAGGTCACATACTTTTGTGTATCGTAAATCGAAGCGTATCATAAATTGCACGTCGTAAAAGGCTGTTTTTCTAGTAGTGGGCTAAGCTCTGTCGGAAGATCCAACCGATAAGCAACCCGACCCACCCAGGCCAAATCCCTTCAGGAGGACCATATCGCCCACCTGAAACTCCAAGTTCGAGCGTTGCTTATCGGCGTAACTCTTTTGCCGACTCTGCGCAGTCTAAAGCCTGCTACAAACCTGCTGTATAACCTCTGTGGTCTTGAGTACCACCTCAGAACTCCCGATGACTCTCTGACCGACCTCACCCCAGCAAATCTGGCGCCTACACTTCCTCCCCTAAAGCATCTCAAAGGGAGGGCGGTCAATGCTGGCGTGGTAACTGTTGTTATACGAAAATTCCACTAATGGAAGATACGTATCCCAACTGCCACTGAAATCTAACACGCGTGCCCGAAGCATGTCCTTCAGAGTCTGAATTGTTCTCTCGCTCTGCCCCGTCCGTCTGTGGGTGTAAAGCGGTGCTGAAGTGGAGACGAGTACCCATCTCGTCATGAAACCGCTTCCAGAACCTGGAAGTGAACCGACCGTCTTGATCTGATACTACCGAAACAGGCACTCCATGTCGTTCCACCACCTCGCGCACATAGATATCGGCTAGCTTCTCAGCCGAGATGCTCTCCTATATCGGTATAAAATGTGCACTCTTGGTCAACCAATCCATGATGACCCAAATCGAATCAACTCCACGTGCAGTCCAGGGAAGCTTAGTGATGAAATCCATGGTGATGTCCTCCCATTTCCACACGGGAATGTCTAACGGCTGGATCTTGTCGTGGGGTCTCTGTTGCTCCGCCTTGACCTTCCTGCAGGTCAGGAATCTCTCCACATACCAAGCTACGTCCCGCTTTTTGTAGGGCCACCAATAATCGGGTCGAAGATCTCTGTACATCTTCGTGGCCCATGGGTGGATGGAGAACCGAGACTTATGGGCCTCTTCCATCAACACCTGCCATACTCTACCCTGGTATGGTACCCAAACTCTCCCATGAAGGGTCAACAATCCTCGACTTTCATAGTCGAAGGAAGCTACTCAGTCCACAATCCTCTCACACTTCTGCCTCTCCTCCTTCAGGCCCTCAACCTGTGCTTCGCTGATCTGCTCGAGAAAAGGAGTAATCACAGTCATCCTTAGGCAGATATCTCTGATCAGGTCCACTATCGCCTTGCAGATCAGAGCGTCGGCCACTACGTTGTCCTTTCCCGGATGGTAAAGGATCTCGCAGTCATAATCCTTTACCACTTCTAACCATCAGCGCTGCCTCATGTTCAGATTCGGCTGATCCATGAGGTACCTCAGACTCTTGTGATCCATGTAAATGGTATAACGGACCCCATAGAGGTAATTTTTCCAAATGTTGAGGGCAAACACCACTGCCCCCAACTTTAAGTCGTGTGTCGGATAGTTACCCTCGTGAGGCTTCAACTGTCTAGAGGCGTAAGCTATCACATGGCCTCGTTGCATCAAAACCGCTCCCATACCTATGATCGAAGTGTCACAATAGACTACAAAGTCATCTACTCCCACTGCCAAAGTAAGAATCGGTGCCTCGCACAATCGCTGTCTGAGGGTCTCAAATGCTGCCTGCTACTCAGACCCCCAGCGAAACACCACCGACTTCTTGGTCAGTCGAGTCAGCGGAACTACTATCTTGGAGAAATCCTGGATGAATCTCCCGTAGTACCCTGCCAGCCCTAGGAAGCTCTGAATCTCAGTTGGAGACCTCGGGACCTCCTACTGCATCACGACCTCTATCTTGGTTGGATCTACTAATATACCCTTCTGGTTGATGAGGTGTCCAAGGTACTGCACCTCGCACAACCAACACTCACACTTGGAGAACTTCGCAAAAAGTCTCTCCCTCCTCAGTGTCTCTAGCACCTCTCTCAGGTTCTCATCGTGCTGCTCCTGAGTCTTGGAGTAAACCAAGATGTCATCGATGAATATTATCATAGATCGATCCAGCATCGGTCTGCATACGCGGTTCATGAGATCCATGAATGCGGCTGGAGCATTGGTGAGCCCGAACGGCATCACCACAAACTCATAATGACCATAACGGGTGCTAAAATCGGTCTTCTGTACATCCTCATCCATGACCTGCATCTGATGATATCCTGACCGTAGGTCAATCTTGGAGAACCAAGATGCTCCCTAAAGCTCGTCAAACAAGTCATCTATCCTCGGGAGTGGGTAATGGTTCTTCACCGTTACCTTGTTCAGCTCCCGGTAGTCTATACACATGCAATGTGTCCCGTCCTTCTTCTTTACAAACAGGGATTGCGGCTCCCCATGGTGAACTACTCGGCCTGATGTAACCCTTGTCTAGCAGCTCTTGCAGTTGCGTAGACAACTCCTGCATCTCTAGAGGAGCCAACTGATATGGTGCCTTGGCTATCGGAGCCGCACTAGGAACCAGGTCAATCTGAAACTCGACCTGTCTCTCCGAAGGTATCCCAGGTAAGTCCTCTGGGAATACGTCTGGATACTCTTGCACTACTGGTACATTGTCAACTGTCGCTTTACCCTTCTCTCAGGCATCTATAACATAGGCGACATACCTTGCGCAACCCTGCTGAATGTAGCATCTCGCTCTCACTGCTGAACAAATAACTGGTCCGCGTTGTGGTCTATCATCGTGAATCACTAACTCTCCCCCACTGGGATTGCAAACTCTCACTAACTGTAGCTCATAATTAATCACTACCCAATTAGGGCTCAGCCAATCCATACCCACTATAACCTTATTCCCTCGCAGGGGAACAGGAACCAAGTCCACTGAAAACTGCTCATCAAATAACTGTAGCGAACACCCCCTATGTACCCTCGCGACCCTGACGGTCCTGTCATCAGCTATCTCTACCTCAAGCGGACAACCGAAGCTCTACTAAACCTCTTGCTAAGCGCAAGTGAGACAAATGATCGGGTAGCCCCCGAATCAAATAATATTGTAACTGAAATTTCGTTCACAAAGAACGACCCTATACGAAAACACATAACCATGAGAAAGAATCAATATAAATAAAGAGATAAGAGGATAATACATACTCGTCACCACATCTAGAGTCGCTCGCGCCTCCTCTGTTGTCATCTGGAAAGCTCTATTCTTCGCCATTGGCACCTCAACCTGGCCCTGACGGCCGTCTGTAATCCTCAATGTAGAAGGGGCAGGTGCTGCCACCTTCCCTGCTGTTGCTAAGCTCGAGCACTGGGAATTTTTATGTCCTATCAGATTGCAATGAAAGCAAATCTGATCAGATGCTATGGTGGTGGTGGTAGTAGCTATAAAATCCCTACTCATATGTCGAATCTGGCCGCATTTAAAGCAAGCGGAACTCCCTGCCTTGCACACCCCCATCGTGCGCTCTCCCATACCTGCCACACCGACTGTGGCTTTGTTGTCCACTAGATCTGTGATCTGATACCTTGGGCCTTTTACTCGAACCCCCTATGCCAGATACCACCTCCGGCTTTCTCTTCCTCTCCATCTCCAAGTCTATCTCCCTCTCACGAGCCCTCGCAATCATGTCATCAAGCGTTTTACAGTTGGACCGGCTCACAAACTGGCGGATATCACTCCGCAACATCTCATGATAATAGGCCTTCTTCATTTCCTCATCAGCCGGGTACTGAGGAACGAGAAGAGCCCTCTCCCTGAACTTAGCGGAAATTTCTGCCACAGTCTCAGTAGTCTGGGTAAGATCCTGAAACTCCCTCGCTAACTGTTGCACCTCAATAACTGGTGCAAACTCGGCTCTGAACCTGGTAGTGAAATCAGCCCAGGTCATAGCATCCAAAGTTGCGTCATCCCCAATGACATGTCCGACCTCCTCCCACCAGTCTCATGCTCTGCCCTTTAGAAGTCAGGATGCAACTCGAACCTTGTCCCGCTCGGGACATCGGCTGGTACGGAAGGCGTTGGCCATGTCAGCCAACCACCTGGTGCTCGCAATGTGGTCTAGGGCCCCCTGGTAGTCTGGAGCTCCACAAGCCCGGAACTCCATGAAAGTGAGCATGCGCAACCCCATCATGGCCGCCACCTCAGCACGGTATGTGCTCAATCTCTCATCCATCAGCTCCATAATACCCTCCTTGATCATACCGAAGTCACAGGAGTCTGCTAAAGTATGATGTGAGTAACCTCTGAGGAGAGGAACTCCATGGTCTGCTTATCTAGATGCTCGGCCCCCGAGCCTGATCCCGATCCCTGTCCGGCTCCTGAACTGTCGACTGCTGGTCTAGGGCGCAAAACCAGCATTCTGAAACACATAATGACAAACGTTAGAACTACTGATATATCTCGAGGAATCACTACTACTACAAGTTCCCTGGTCTCGCCTCAGCCTTCCTCGGTTCAAGTACGGATGCTCTACTTTCAGTAGTACGGGCCCATACTACCATCCATATCTATCCATACTTTCCTCAAAAACTGCCTTGACTCCACTAAGTCCCTTCTACTATTACTGATCTCTGCTACTCTTCTCCTAGGCTTTCCCTAGGAATATCTCTGACTCTTCCCAAACCAGTCCTCAGCTGCTGAAGGCCTCATTGAAATGCCAATTAGCAACCACATAGATACCATCACATGCAATGAGGCTCAGATAATCCTTCGAGTAGGGGACTCATCCCTACAACGGTTAGGAATCAGACAAGAGCTACTCAATAGGGTCAAATCCAACACTCTGAGATTATTCAATCCTGGTTGCATGTGACTTAACGTATCCACCTAATAGCTAACTCTTATCACTTCGAGTCCTACAAAGCACAAAGCAAGCAACATTCAGATAAAAGGAAACTAATTAAAGCATATTCTATCCTTATAACTAGAAATTGTACTAACATACGATGCTAAGCTTATACTATCAGGCATAACCTACACAGGCTATCCTAATACTATCTACTCAATACTAGCATGCAATTCTCATAAATTTGAAACACAGATAGCAGGCACATAAGGCATCATTCCTAGATCCTTAGTCCTATTCTAGCATGTTGTTCTACTAAAACTGATAATCATAACATAAACTTGTATGGGTAATTTGGGAGTACTTACTTGAGCTCGGCTGATCGCATGCACCACACCCTTATCTCTTTTTCAAAACTCTTTTTCTTTTTAAGTTCTTTCTCAAAAAATCTTTTGAAAACATTTTTCTTTTGAAAACTTATACCATTTCCTTACTTTGAGTTCAAACACACTCGAAAGTGCACCCGAATCCCTCAAACCAAGCCTCTGATACCAACTTGAAACAATCCAAAAATACAACCCAAAAAATTTTGTTTTAATATTACTAAAAACCACAGCATCAAATGCAATATAATAAAACCATGAATCAGGTGTCTCAAAATGCCATAGTAAATGTATCAAATCAAAACTTAAGTCAATATCATATCAAAATATCTGAATAAAACTCCCAGGGTAAAACTAGAACTATGGTGTGTGTCATGCCATCATCCCGAGCTCTTTCCTTTGCTAGTAGAAGTACCTGAAACAAAAAATGAAACTGTAAGCACGAATCTTAGTGAGCTCCCCCAAACTACCACATACCATACAATAATACATAAGTATATACTGGGCCTTACCCACTCCATTGGGCCCCGCCCAGCATCGGAACGAATTCTGGAATACTTGGGCCCCGTCGACTACATCGGGACCCGCCCGACATGGGGCTGAAGTCCAGAATAACTTGGGCCCAGCCCACTGCATCGGACCCCGCCCGGCATCGGACCGAAGTCCTGAATACTTGGGCCTCGCCTACTGCATCGGACCGAAGTCCGGAACAAACTGAACATAGCATAATCATATAACATAAAGCACATATACTGCATCGGTCCCCGCCCGGCACCAAACCGGAGTCCGGAACATATAACACATAACATAAACATGCATGAATCATAAAGACATCAAACCTACATAACTACTTCTCGGTACCCTCCCGGTATCGGACCGTAGTCCGGAACTACTATCTAAACGGGTCGGCATTGTGGCCGTAGACCCGTTCCTACTAGAGGGAAACTCACCTCGCAATGCTTGCTGCTGAACTCCTGAGTACAGAATCCCTGACTGCTTTTCCGGCTGCTCCCCAATTATCATGATCAATTAAAACACTTAATCAAAATAGGGATTCTTCCATGGGTAAAATGACTATTTTACCCCTGTTGTGTTGTGGGTCATAATCATGGCCCAAACCCTAAATTCTTCCTAAGCCCATCAATGACTCACTAAAAGCCCACTAATGGCTCAATTTTCTAAATTGGGCCTAACTCCTCATATGGGCGCTGCTTAGGCCCAAAAATGTCCTTTGGCCCAAAACTTGACTTCTGAAGGCCCAATCACTAGATAGGCTTCAAAAGCCCACTATTGGCCCTTTAATGGCCCAATTTGCTATATTGAGCCCAACTCTCTTTATGGGCCTTACCCCAAGACCAACACCTATACTAGGCCCATATTCATTGACCCTTGATGGCCCATTAAGGCCCAACGATCCTAAGTCCAAAGCACAACCCACACCGAGGCCCAAATGCTCGAAGCCCAATCTGTCATCGTACACGGGGCGTACCTCTAGGTACGATGAGCGTACTGGCTGCTGGCTAGTACGTCGTGCGTACCTCCTTTTATGCCCAACATACAACCCTATTAAGCCAACTTCCTATTAAATGCTTAATTCATCGATTCGGAAGCCATAATTCCAGATCCACATCTTATTCTATGTCCTAAGCCATAAAGTTGCTTACTTGATGACTTGGATGATTCACCAAAGGCTTAAACACTAAAAAAATATCCTAACTTCATGGAAATGGCTAGATCTCATGCATGGCTTCTTGCGAACCTCAAATATTGAAACTTTATTACTAAGGGAGTGCTTTGAGCCTCAAGGATGGCAATCCCAAGCTCTAAAATGAAGCTTCATGATCAAGGTCCAACCTTTGGACCTAAAAAGGTCCCAAACTCAAATAACTCTGGATCTAACATGTGAAGAAGAAATGTAACATCCTGATTTCCAATAAATTATTTAAATACAAGTGAATATATTTGAATAATTATATAATTAGGAGCACGGAACCATTTGGGTTTTAAATAGTTTGGAAATGGTACATATAAGTTTGTTTTCTTCAAGTGACCATTTAATTAATTGAAGGTAGATAATATAATATTATTTGATATAAAGGTCCAAGGGGGTATTATGCTATTTTCAAAACTTGGTTTGTTAATGAAACCCAAGGATGGGTTAAATCTATCAAATATCTAAACTGAAGGGGCTATTTCTGCCGATTTTGGAAAGCTATCGGTTCCTTGTTCCCTGCATCGCGACAGCGGGTGGAGGGTGAGACCTTCATCCTATTTTGTTTGTATCTGCAGCGTATCTCGTATTTAATCGCTCAAACCCTAAATCATTGAGTGAGTGTGTGTTTGTGCGGCTGGAGAGTGAGGGGAAGAGTGAGAGATCGAGAAAAATAGAGAGAAAGAGGAGGCGATTGCCATCATCGGAGCAACTATTGGGCACCGGGTATGCCTACTGAGGACGGCATAGGAAGGTGAGTAAGGAATGAGTGGTTGTTCCTTCTTTAGGCACTGAGTGTGTGAGTTGCGAAGGAATTGGAAGGAGATGATGAGAGAAGCCGAGAGATGTATTAGTTTAAAAGAGGGATAATCGGGATTTTTGTGAGATGTCTCCATTGAAATCGAGACTTTGGTTATCCTTATCCAGTCGTGCAGAAGATAGGTTAATATCAGGAGCTCCGGTGGAGAGACAAGAAGAAGATAGTCGTTGTTGCCAAGGGAAGGAAGCACCGCCGGAGTTGGCGGCGTTGCCAGAGACCTGTGGTTCGCCAGAAAATCCCCTGATGCACAACTATTGTACGTTGGGGGTGAATTAAGGTACCTCTTTGACCTTATTGACCATCTATTTTAAGTGGGCTGCGTGATTGGGTTAAGTAATCAATTCTAGTGGGCTTTGTTTTAAGTTAAATGAAAGTAGTCCATGGTGGTTTGTGTTGGGCCATTTTTTTAGCTGTTGGAATTCTTTTCTAGAGAAATAGATATATTTTGACTAAATAAATTTATTTAGTCACCTAGCTTATTGATTTGGCTTGCAATCATATTTTATAATAATAGGCGAATATAAGTGTACTAAGACGTGTTTTTTTTTTTGAGCTAAGCAAAGGCTAATTGCGTGGTTTTAGGAGTTTCGAGGGCTGGAAATCAATGTTAGTCATTTTGGTGGTCCATATGTTATGATTGTTGCTTCAGGTGAGTCTTCTCACTATACTTTACCTAGAGTGGTAATTATAAGTGACCAGAGGGTCTTATGTGCTTGCTTGAGATATGCATTTTTTGTGTGATATGTGATGTATGCTATTTATGTGATGTGATGCGCTGCATTATTTCTATGTGATTTATGATGTGTGTATTCCAGAGTGTACAGAGTTGGGACCGCAGGGTCCACAGAGTTAGGACTAGAGGGTCCACAGAGTTATAGCCTCGAGTGGCTAATATGTGTTGTTTGTGGTATTTTGGGGAACTCACTAAGCTTTGTACTCACCGTGTTATGTATTATATGTTTCAGGTTTTTCTCAGGATCATGAGACGGCACCGTCTCGATTGTACACACCAGAGGAAGAGTTATGTTTTGAGGATCCTGGACTATTAATTGATTGAATAGAGAGTCATGTATTGTAATTTAAACAAAAATGAGATTTTTACGAAAAGTGTGTTTAAGAAATAAGCGATTTTTAAATGAAATTTTTATTTTGAAAATTTACGGCGTTACAAGTTGGTATTAGAGCCTTGGTTTGAGGGATTCGGATGCACCTTTGGGTAAATCTGGACTCAAACTGAGGATTGGAAAAAAAATCAAAGAAATGGTTTTTCTAAAACGGACAAGAGTTTCTAAGAGAAAACGAGAAGGAACAGTGTGTACAATCAGCCAGAGCCCGAACGGTGACTTCCCAAAATACGCTACTTTTGTGATATTCTGCATGTTAGAGGATAGGCTAGGTATTTCATATTTTACGACTAGGGTGGCCTGATTTGTGATGCCTTAGCCTAGGAGTTGTTGTTATCTGTGTTGTGCTTTCGAGTACATGTTGAGTAAGAGTATCCAGCAGGAATATTTCTGAGATAGAGCTTCGAGTAGAGGAGTAGTCTAGGAGAGATACCTAGATGAGCATTGGAGGAACCTAATGAGAGAGTAGTTAGATGCCCACGTGGGGTAGAGTTGCTTGAGTCCGATGACACTTGTTTAGTGAGAGTAGAGAAATTAGAGTTGTAACATAGAGTGGTTTAACGTGCTGGTGGAGATTATTCGATGCCCGAATGTTGCTTGCTTCATGCTTTGCGGCACTCTCGATGATGGGGTCAGCTACTAAGTGAATATGACGATATTCAGGAGGTAGATGGCTGGCATCATTAGGAGTTCTTCAGCAGCTGATAGCGGAGAAGTGTGAGAACCTAGGAAGAGCCTAGGGGTGACCATGGTCAGATGAGTGCGGTGACAGAGTAGGGCATTTCACTGGGGAGCGAACACACGTGACAGGATTGGTGATCGAGAAGGCTGAGCAGCTACCTACAAACTCTGGGATGGTCTGTGTAGAAAGTATGGGTAGATGTGGCGAGTAGTATGGGCCCGTACTACCAAAAGCAGAGGACCCATACTCGATACAGGGGGTATTCCATAGGTTCTAAGTAGCAGGTTGAGAGGCGATGACATGGTTCGAGTACCATGCTTTGTAGCAGTTTGATAGGTGATGACATGGTCCGAGTACCATGCTTTGTAGCAGATTGATAGGTGATGTCATGGTTCAAGTACCATGATTGGTGGCAGGTTGAGAGGTGATGTCATGGTTCGGGTACCATGATTCGTAGCAGATAATGCTTGTGCCTTTTTTCCAGTTATTTCGTCGTGATTGATTAGGCTGAGATCGGATGCGATAAAGTATGGTGCCAGAGGGACATGTTAAACGAGTTTCAACGAAGCATCCCTTGAGAGGGAAGTCAAGATAATTCCAAGGGATTTTTGAGGAAATGATAGATAGAGTCGCAAGACTCAAGGATGAGTAGAGATGGTGTTTTATGGAGGATTGCGGCTTGAGATGAGCCATCAGCCGATGGTGGAGATGTCGCCTTCCGTGACCTAAGTGACGCTACTTCTGTTTCCTGTGGGAAACATAAGAGGTGTTGAGATTTTGGTTTCTGAGCTTGGGGGTGAACCCTGTGGGATAGCACTGATGGTGATCTTCAACTAGAGTATCTGGTAGTAGTCTTGCCGCGAGGTAATGATATAGCATGAGTGTAACATCGTAAATTTTCAAAATAATTTTTCGTTTTCAAAAACACATAATGTATCACATCACAATTTCAAATCCATAATCAATAGTGTTTTCAAAACAAATCCCAAGATCTCTACACATAATAAGCTCCATCGGTGTGTGTACGTGTCACGCCGTCGCCTTCCCACGGTCCTCGCTAGTACCTGAGACATCAACACAACAACTGTAAGCATAAATGCTTAGTGAGTTTCCCAAAATACCACATACCACAAATACGCCACTCAAGGCTAAACTTGACCCTCCGGTCAAGATGTCTCAGCGGGACCCTCCAGTCCCGTAGCTCGTCGGACCCTCCGGTCAAATCATAGCTCATTGGGCCCTCTGGCCCGGTCTGAATCATTGGACCCTCCGGTCTGGTCTATATTGTTGGACCCTCCAGTCCGGTCTACACAATCATACAACATATATATAACACATAGCACGTAATCTCTTAGATAGCACGTAATCTAATACATAGCACATAAGACCCTCTGGTCAACTCATAATACCACTCAAGGTAACGTATAGTGAGAAGACTCACCTAGCACGAAGAATCAACCTCCAATCATGCTGCTTGCCAAACACCGACCTCTAACTTTGTGTCAAATCCCACAATTAACCCAATCAGGAACTAAGTCCAATTTCTCAATTACCAGGTCTAAAGATAGACCATCTACCAGTCCATTACGGTCCTAACCCATTGGGCCCACTAAGGCCCAATAATAAATGGGCTTCCCCAAGGCCCATTCTCACCCTACAAGACAAGACCAACATGAGGCCCAAGACATCAATTTAATTCTCTGTTCACAGGCTCCACTAAGCAAGCCCAAGGATTCCGACCCAACACTTAAAGCCCAAAAGATCACCTAGCCCAAAAGCCCACAGAGGGTTTACGCGGGGTGTACCTCTCTTGGTACGCTCAGCGTACTCAAGCATGCACAAATCTGATCGGGGACCTCAGCCCAGTACGCGGGGCGTACTAGGATTATGCTGGGCGTACTCTCAGTTTTGCTTAAATCAATTTCTGGGTCTTAACCCATTAAGACCTTAACTTATCTCTTGGATCTGGACTTCCTAACATCTCTTACTCCATAAAGTTATCGACTTTAAGCCTTTGCATGGCTGATAAGGTCACAACACATAAAAACTCTTACTTTCTTAACCCAAAATGCTCATAACTCATGCATGGGTAGATTCACATGATCAAGATCTCATTTTTATGGTTCTTCATCACTAGATACATAAAAGGACAGGTTATTAAGCTTTGGAGTGGATCAACTCATAAAGTCTCAAGCTTGGGACCAAAAACCCTAAAATAGACCCTAAAATGCACAAAACAAAAAGAGAGGGAAAGCTTGGAGCTTTATACCTTCAAATGGTGCTCTAGCCCCAAGGAAGCTCAGATCCACAACTTGCTCTTCGACTTCACTCCCTTCCATGCTCCTTCTTAACTCTCAAAAGTCCACAAGAACACAAACAAGCTTATCATGGCCACCACAAGCTTCAAGAACGGATATTAGGGTTTGAGAGGGTTTAATAACTGAGGAATGTAACAGCCCGGAATTTCAGGTATTGTTATAATTATGTTTTTGGGGTGTTTTAAGAGGGGACTCGGCGAGTTGGAGCCAGACTCGCCGAGTAGGACCACAGACTTGGTCGCGGGTTCGCGACTGGACTCGACGAGTCCAGATATGGACTCGGCGAGTCTGCGCTGTTCAGCGGAAACCCTAGCCGTTTGGTTTTGGGATGTATAAAATGGACTTATAGGCCGTCATTGTCCGTTTTTGCCTACTGAGAAGAACCCTAAACCGATTGTGAGCATCTGGAGTAAGGATTGAAGACCATTGTTGAGTTTGGAAGAATTGTTGTGCAAGGAAGAGAAGGGTTTTGCTAAAAGAACAGCAGGAGAATCACGTTCTGAGGTTTGAGGACGCAGAGAACACGTTATTCAGGTAATAAATCGAATTACACTCTTCCATGTTGATGTGTATATGGATTTAGGGTTTATGGAACCCTTTTGTGACTAGATTGATTGTTACCCTTGTTCCCCAAACGATTATAACCCTGTATTAGGACCTTTAGAGGTCCAGAATGTCCCACGCCTATGCATTTCGGGAATTAAGAGAGGTTTTGGATTGGAATCCTTATGCCTTAAGTCAAAATGTAAATTACAACTCTTGGGGTGTAGCATGAGCACCTAAATGAAGGCCTTATGTGATGGACCAGCTTAGGAGGACCAGACCTATGATTGGTCGGGACAATACTGATCTCAGGAAGCAGTTTGATCGACTACATGGCATGGACTCACCGAGTCCAATGAACAGACTCGGCGAGTAGCTTGGAGAATAACTGGGACTCATCGAGCTGTTCTTCAGACTCGGCGAGTGGAGTCAGGGTGGCCCCACGATTCTTCCACGAGGAACTCGTCGAGTCAAGAGAGATACTCGACGAGTAGAAAGGGAACATCAGGAAGTTGTGAGGACGTCTAGACTCGCCGAGTCGCCATAGCACTCGCCGAGTCCGGTCAAGTTGACCGTTGACCGTTGACCGTTGACCAGAGTTGACCTACATGTGATTTCTTAGGGTCAGTTGTCTTGAAAGATAAAAGTTTTAATAAGGGATATATGATATTATAGGGAGTCTGTAGCTCGGCGGATCGAGTACGAGTGATTTCAGGGGTTGCTAGCTTTCGATATTTACGAGGTGAGTCTTCTCATTATACTGTACCCGGAAGGGTTTGACTGTGTGACCGGAAGGTCGGATATGATATGTGTTATACGTGCTATAAATGATAAGATAATTGCTATGCGTGCTATGTATGTTTATATGGGCCGGAAGGCAATATGTTATGTGACCGGAAGTCGAATATGATATATGATATATGTGCTATATGTGGTAAGTTAAATGTATTATGTGCTGTGTATGTGTATGGGCCGGAAGGCAATATGTTATGGGCCGGAAGGCAATATGTTACGGGCCGGAAGGCGAATATGTTATGGGCCGGAAGGCGATTATGTTATGGGCCGGAAGGCGTTGTGCTGTGGACCGGAAGGTCAGGGCCTGGAAAGGCGTATATGTGTAAGTGGTATACTGGAGAACTCACTAAGCATTTATGATTACAGTTGTTATGTATGTGTTTCAGGTACTAGCGAGGACCGTGGGAAGGCGCCGGCGTGATGCGTACACACTGTTCGATATTTGGAGATCTTGGGAAAGTTTATGATTGTATTTTGACATAAAACTTGGAATAATTATATTTAGTTTGAATAAAATTACTTTATTTGAAATGAAAAATTTGTTTGAAAATTTGCGTTGTTACAATTGGTATCAGAGCCTTGGTTTGAGGGATTCGGGTGTACCTTCGGGTGTAACTGAACTCAAACCGAGGATTTGAGGAAAATTTTTAAAAATAAAGGCATAAACTTTTATAAATGATAACGTGGTAAACAAGAAAAAGCAGTGTGTACGATCAGTCAGCGCCCGAACGGTAAAGATCCCCAGAATACCTTACAATATTATGTTATGCAATGAATTATGAATTGTCATGCATGCTAGAAGACTAGGTATTCATGATAGGACTAGAGTGGCCTAATTTGTGATGCCTTAGTCTAGGGAGTTTGCCGATATGAGATATTTGATAGCGTGTAGGTAGATAGTGCATATCAGAAGTAGAGTACTCACTATTCGGGGTTTGGGGAGGAAGATTTGGGACGAATGCTGATACGGTGTGGTCGGTAGTATTGGGCACGTACTACCGAAGACACCGGGTCGGTGGGAGACCCAAATAAGAATCCCTGGATATCGGAGACTGAGTAGGGTTGCGTTATCAAGTGCAATTGTACTTGAGGGAGTCTCTGATATTTTATGTTGTATTTTCAGAGACATCATGGTTACCACACGCCACGGGGCAGCGACGAGGATATTCGTCAGATGATTCAGGAGGAGGTAGCTGCAGCGATCCGGGCTGAGATTCCGGAGATGTTTGGGTCTATTAAGAACACTCTGATGGAGACGTTCGAAGAGCGGTACGCCGCACTGACTGAAGCTGCCGCTGCTGCTGCTACCGCAGTCGTGGCCGCTGCCAGGCCACAAGGGGGCGACTCGTTGCTATTCCGGGAATTCAGCAACACGAAACCCCCTGAGTTCGATGGGACGCAGGATCCGATTGCTGCGATGAGGTGGATCGCCGATATCGAAGGGTGCTTCTACACTTGCTCATGCCCGGAGCACTTGAGGGTACGGTTCGCTTTGAACCAGCTCCGTCTGGGAGCGAAGGATTGGTGGAAGTTCGTGACGGCGAACTTCACTTTGGCGGAGATTACAACAGTGACATGGGAGAGGTTTACCACCATGTTCAGGGACGAGTACGTTCCCCTAGTGGAGAGGGAACGATTGATTCAAGAGTTCTTGACCCTTAAGCAGGGTACTGATTCGGTTGCGGTGGTCATGCGGAAATTTCATGAGAGGGCGATGTTCTGCCCCGAGCTGGTGTCTACAGAGCAGTCGCGAATTAGCCGGCACTTGGGTGTTTTGAGGAGGGATATCCGGGAGTTTGTGTCAAACTCCACCTATCGTATTTTTACTGAGCTTCAGGCGAATGCCAGGAAGCGCGAGATCGAGTTGGAGACCCAGGCCAGGGAGGAGGCCGAGTCTCCGCAGGTGGACCGGCGGCCGGCTCAGTCTCAGCCGGCAGCCAAGCGGACCAAGTCCGCCGATTTGAGGATGGGAGGTCCGAAGGGCCGCACTTGCGGAAAGTGCGGCAAGGGTCACGATGGGGCATGTCGAGCTGGTGGTTGCTACAAGTGTGGCAAGGAGGGACACATTGCCAGGGATTGTCCTAAGGGGTTTATGGTTTGTTTTCATTGCAACCAGACAGGCCATCGGAAGGCCGAGTGCCCGCAGCTTCATCAGGGATCTACACCTACTACCAGGACTACTGAGACTCGACAAGCGAAGGTCGAGGCCCCGAGGGCTCGCGGGAGAGCCTTTCAGCTGACTGCGGAGGAGGTCCGCGCTGCGCCCAATGTTGTGGCAGGTATGCTGTAATTCACGTATTTATTTAAAGTCGAAATGTTATGCTTATGTTAATATATGTGTAGGTACTTTTCTTGTGAACTCTATGCCTGCTCTAGTGTTATTTGACTCGGGTGCGAGTAGGTCCTTTGTATCTTTAGCTTTTAGTCAGCATATCAGCATTAGTCGTGAGCCGTTAAGTCGGCCTCTGAGCGTTTCTATAGCGGCCGAGAGGGTGGTTTGTGCCACGGAGGTTCTTCGGGGATGCGTACTAGAGATTTTCGGGGTTGAGTTTCCGATTGACCTAATTCCTATTGCGATGGGTGATGTCTGTGTCATTGTGGGCATGGACTGGTTGAGTCGATTCAGCGCTGTCATCGACTGTGAGCGTCAGCTGGTGACTATACGAGACCCTAGTGGGGGAGTTCTTACGGTGTACGGCGAGGGTACCCGTTCGGGATCAGCTTTTTGTTCGGCCGCTAGGGCGAGACAATGTCTACAGCAGGGATGTAAGGGTTTTGTGGCGTATGTGATGGATACACGGGAGGCTTCCGAGAGACCGAGGTCAGTGGAGGAGGTCCCTGTGGTGCGTGAGTTTCCAGATGTTTTTCCCGAGGAGCTGCCAGGAGTACCTCCTGCGAGGCAAGTCGAGTTTGGTATCGACCTGATTCCGGGGGTTGCGCCTATTGCGAAGGTGCCTTATCGTCTCGCACCTCCAGAGATGCAAGAGTTGTCCTCGCAACTCCAGGAGTTGCTGGGGAAGGGATTTATTCGGCCGAGCAGCTCGCCATGGGGAGCACCGATTCTGTTCGTCAAGAAGAAAGATGGTTCGCACCGGATGTGCATTGATTACCGAGAGTTGAACAAAGTGACGGTCAAGAACCGTTACCCGTTACCGAGGATCGATGATTTATTCGATCAGTTGCAAGGGGCATCTTGGTTTTCCAAGATCGATCTGAGGTCAGGGTACCATCAGGTAAGAGTGCGGGATGAGGACGTCCAGAAGATAGCATTTAGGACGCGATATGGGCATTACGAGTTTGTGGTGATGCCTTTCGGGCTCACCAATGCCCCGGCGGTGTTCATGGACCTCATGAACAGGGTATGCAGGCCGATGTTGGATCGGTCAGTGATTGTATTTATCGACGACATCCTAGTGTATTCGCGATCTAGAGAGCAGCATGAGGAACATCTGCGGGAGGTCCTCGAGATACTGAGGTCGGAGAAGCTATATGCAAAGTTCTCCAAATGTGACTTCTGGTTGCGGGAGGTCCAATTTCTTGGACATGTTGTTAATCAGGCATGGATATTGGTCGATCCGGCCAAGGTTGAGGCAGTGATGAGTTGGGAGGTATCAAAGTCACCTTCTGAGATCAGGAGTTTCCTTGGGTTGGCGGGGTACTATCGGAGGTTTATTAGGGACTTCTCCAAGATCGTAGTACCGCTAACCAGATTGACCCGGAAGGGTGTTGCATTCTCAAGGGGACCCGAACAACAGACTTCCTTCGAGACACTTTGCCAGAGACTGTGCGAAGCCCCGGTATTAGCTCTTCCGGAAGGGATGGAAGATTTTGTCGTATATTGCGACGCATCGATTTCGGGAATGGGTGCAGTGTTGATGCAGAGGGGTCATGTGATAGCTTATGCATCGAGGCAGCTAAAGCCTCATGAGGCGAGATATCCCACGCACGATTTAGAGTTGGGGGCAGTAGTGTTCGCTCTCAAGATTTGGCGTCACTATCTGTATGGGGTTCGATGTACGATATACACGGACCATAAGAGTTTGAAGTATTTGATGGATCAGCCCAACCTAAATATGCGTCAGAGGAGGTGGTTGGATGTGGTCAAGGATTATGATTGTGAAATCCTGTACCACCCGGGCAAGGCTAATGTGGTAGCCGATGCATTGAGCCGCAGGGCGGAGAGCACTCCATTGCGAGATGTATGTCTGAGATTGACGGTGATGACTCCGGTATTGGATACTATTCGTGGGGCACAGGCCGAGGCTGTAAGATCCGAGATGCAGAAGAAAGAGCGAGTCGTTGGGTTAATTTCAGAGTTTGTTAAGGATGGACGAGGACTTCTGACGTTTCAGGGTCGGATTTGGGTACCGTTCGTGGGCGGTACGCGTGCTACTTTGATGGAAGAGGCTCACAGATCGAAATTCTCGATTCATCCCGGTGCTACGAAGATGTATTTGGACTTGAGGAAGGAATACTGGTGGCCTTGTATGAAGAGAGACGTCGCCTGGTTCGTTGAGAGGTGCTTGACCTGCCGTAGGGTTAAGGCCGAGCACCAGAGACCGCATGGCAAGCTGCAGCCTTTGGAGATTCCTGAGTGGAAGTGGGAACAGATTACTATGGATTTCATCACCAAATTGCCGAGAACTGCCAGGGGAGTCGATACAATTTGGGTGATTGTGGATAGGTTAACAAAGAGTGCACATTTCCTTGCCATCAGCGGAGAAGTTGGCAGAGATATACGTGAGGGAAGTAGTATCTCGGCATGGAGTGCCGATCTCGATTGTTTCGGACCGTGATGTACGCTTCACTTCCAGGTTCTGGAAGAAATTCCATGAGGAGCTGGGTACTAAACTGCATTTTAGTACCGCTTACCATCCCCAGACAGACGGTCAGAGCGAGCGGACGATTCAGACATTGGAGGACATGCTTCGAGCGTGTGTATTAGACTTCGGGGGTAGCTGGGATGCGTATTTACCCTTGGCAGAGTTTTCCTACAACAACAGCCATCATTCGAGCATTGGTATGCCACCTTTTGAGTTTTTGTATGGTAGGAGGTGTCGGACCCCCATTTGCTGGGGAGAGGTGGGACAGAGAGTGATGGGCAGTACAGAGATCGTACTTCAGACGACAGAGCAGATTCAACAGGTTAGATAGAGGTTATTGACCGCCCAGAGCCGACAGAAAAGTTATGCGGACAAACGCCGGTCCGAGCTTGAATTTCAGGTTGGCGACTTCGTTCTCCTGAAGGTTTCTCCTTGGAAAGGAGTGATCCGGTTCAGGAAGAGGGGAAAGTTGGGGCCCCAGTTTATAGGCCCATTTCGTGTGATTGCAAGGGTAGGCCGGGTAGCCTATCGGTTGGAGTTGCCAGCAGAGTTGGGACAGATCCACAATACTTTTCATGTATCGCAGTTGAGGAAGTGTATAGCCGATGAATCGACAGTGGTTCCATTAGAGGATATTCAGGTGGATGCGAGCCTAAATTACGCCGAGAGACCAGTAGCCGTCAGGGATCGTAAGATCAAGGTTCTGAGGAACAAGGAGGTACCTCTAGTGTTGGTTCAGTGGCAACACCGGAAAGGATCGGAGATGACTTGGGAGCCGGAGTGTGAGATGCGGGAGCAACATCCGGAGTTATTTGCAGAGTGAGACTTCGAGGGCGAAGTCTAGTCCTAGTGGGGGAGAGTTGTAACAGCCCGGAATTTCAGGTATTGTTATAATTATGTTTTTGGGGTGTTTTAAGAGGGGACTCGGCGAGTTGGAGCCAGACTCGCCGAGTAGGACCACAGACTTGGTCGCGGGTTCGCGACTGGACTCGACGAGTCCAGATATGGACTCGGCGAGTCTGCGCCGTTCAGCAGAAACCCTAGCCGTTTGGTTTTGGGACGTATAAAATGGACTTATAGGCCGTCATTGTCCGTTTTTGCCTACTGAGAAGAACCCTAAACCGATTGTGAGCATCTGGAGCAAGGATTGAAGACCATTGTTGAGTTTGGAAGAATTTTTGTGCAAGGAAGAGAAGGGTTTTGCTAAAAGAACAGCAGGAGAATCACGTTCTGAGGTTTGAGGATGCAGAGAACACGTTATTCAGGTAATAAATCGAATTACACTCTTCCATGTTGATGTGTATATGGATTTAGGGTTTATGGAACCCTTTTGTGACTAGATTGATTGTTACCCTTGTTCCCCAAACGATTATAACCCTGTATTAGGACCTTTAGAGGTCCAGAATGTCCCATGCCTATGCATTTCGGGAATTAAGAGAGGTTTTGGATTAGAATCCTTATGCCTTAAGTCAAAATGTAAATTACAAGTCTTGGGGTGTAGCATGAGCACCTAAATGAAGGCCTTATGTGATGGACCAGCTTAGGAGGACCAGACCTATGATTGGTCGGGACAATACTGATCTCAGGAAGCAGTTTGATCGACTGCATGGCATGGACTCGCCGAGTCCAATGAACAGACTCGGCGAGTAGCTTGGAGAATAACTGGGACTCGTCGAGTTGTTCTTCAGACTCGGCGAGTGGAGTCAGGGTGGCCCCACGATTCTTCCACGAGGAACTCGTCGAGTCAAGAGAGATACTCGACGAGTAGAAAGGGAACATCAGGAAGTTGTGAGGACGTCTAGACTCGCCGAGTCGCCATAGCACTCGCCGAGTCCGGTCAAGTTGACCGTTGACCGTTGACCGTTGACCAGAGTTGACCTACATGTGATTTCTTAGGGTCAGTTGTCTTGAAAGATAAAAGTGTTAATAAGGGATATATGATATTATAGGGAGTCTGTAGCTCGGCGGATCGAGTACGAGTGATTTCAGGGGTTGCTAGCTTTCGATATTTACGAGGTGAGTCTTCTCACTATACTGTACCCGGAAGGGTTTGACTGTGTGACCGGAAGGTCGGATATGATATGTGTTATACGTGCTATAAATGATAAGATAATTGCTATGCGTGCTATGTATGTTTATATGGGCCGGAAGGCAATATGTTATGTGACCGGAAGTCGAATATGATATATGATATATGTGCTATATGTGGTAAGTTAAATGTATTATGTGCTGTGTATGTGTATGGGCCGGAAGGCAATATGTTACGGGCCGGAAGGCGAATATGTTATGGGCCGGAAGGCGATTATGTTATGGGCCGGAAGGCGTTGTGCTGTGGACCGGAAGGTCAGGGCCTGGAAAGGCGTATATGTGTAAGTGGTATACTGGGGAACTCACTAAGCATTTATGCTTACAGTTGTTATGTATGTGTTTCAGGTACTAGCGAGGACCGTGGGAAGGCGCCGGCGTGATGCGTACACACTGTTCGATATTTGGAGATCTTGGGAAAGTGTATGATTGTATTTTGACATAAAACTTGGAATAATTATATTTAGTTTGAATAAAATTACTTTATTTGAAATGAAAATTTTGTTTGAAAATTTGCGTTGTTACAAGGAAGGTGGCCAGAAATGAGACCATCTCTTTCTTTTTATAGGGACACTTCACTTAATTAGGGCTTTCTTCTGTGCCTAGTGTGCCCAGCGTACCCCCTGGTACGCCCAGCGTACTAGGTGGCTCTTGCTTAAGAAATACGCGCATTTGTACGCTAAGCGTACGCATACGTACGTCCAGCGTACTTCGCTGCCAACTTCTTGACTTTAAGGACTTAACTTGTCAACCCTCCAAAATTTCATAGCTTCAAAGATAAAACTTTGATTCCACAACCCTCATACATATCGAAAGGTAATGAGATCCCTTACATTTCTAGCAACTCGCCTCAACCCAAAACCTTCTCGCGCCCGACTCGTGGCCCACCAACACTAATCACGGACAATCTGAAACAGGATGTTACAATTCTCCCACACTTGAATTAGATTTCGCCCTCGAAATCGCCTCTTAGCCATATATGAATTTATACTATCTCTGAAGGGTACCACCGAATGACTCTCATACCATACCGAAATCTTCTTCCATGGACAACTGAACCCACACAGAACTCCCAAAATCAAAACTAATCCAACCACTCTGATGCTGATACGCTCAATCCCAAAATCTGGAAACTCTAGTGGCCTGAC
The DNA here is from genome assembly GCF_052625555.1 of Lactuca saligna. Classification (NCBI taxonomy): domain Eukaryota; kingdom Viridiplantae; phylum Streptophyta; class Magnoliopsida; order Asterales; family Asteraceae; genus Lactuca; species Lactuca saligna. Next base: position 87,399,236 of record NC_136424.1, on the reverse strand, counting down.
CCGCCGCCAGACCGCCTACTCAAACGATCACCATGATATTCGCTCCTCGAATGTCAAACCCCGATAACTCACTGATCCTCTAATCCACCATCGCGACTGGTCTTTCGACACAATTCAGACTCGCATCCACTTGGATATCCTCTAGTGCAACCATTGCCGACTCATCGGCTATACACTTCCTCAGTTGTGACATGTGGAAGGTATCATGAATCAGATCCAACTCCGCAGGTAGCTCCAAGCGATATGCTACCCTACCCACCCTCGCGATCACTCTAAACAGTCCGATATACCGGGGCCCCAACTTGCCCCTCTTCCTGAATCGAATCACTCCTTTCCAAGGAGATACCTTCAGGAGTACAAAATCACCGACCTGGAATTTGAGCTCAGATCGTCTCCTATCCGCATAACTCTTCTGGCGACTATGAACGGTTATAAACCTCTATCTGACCTACTGAATCTGCTCTGTTGTCTGAAGCACTATCTCTGTACTACCCATCAACCGTTGCCCTACCTCTCCCCAATGAATGGGGGACTGTAACAGCCCGGAATTTCAGGTATTGCTTTAAAACTATTTTTGGGGGCATTTTAGGAAGGGACTCGGCGAGTTGGAGCCAGACTCGCCGAGTAGGACCACAAACTCGGTCGCGGGTTCGCGACTGGACTCGACGAGTCCAGATATGGACTCGGCGAGTCGACGCTGTTCAGCAGAAACCCTAGCCGTTTGGTTTTGGATCGTATATAATGCCTTTTAGGCCGTCATGGTCCGTCTTTTGGCCGATTGAGAAGAACCCTAATCGTTTGTGGACGTCTGGAGTAGGAGGGAAAGCTATTGGAACTTTGAGGAACTTGTTAGGCAAGAAGAAGAAGGTGTTGGCCAAAGGAAGATCAAGGGGATCGAGTCCTGAGGTTTGTGGACACAGAGAGTGCGTTTTCAGGTAATACTCGGACCATTTCTGTTATTTTAATGTGTACACGAATCTAGGGTTTATGAAACCCATTTGGTGATTAGATGGGTTATTATGTTGATACCCAGACGTTTATACCCCCATTAATAAGTTGTTTAGAAGTCCAGAAAGTCCCATGATTGCGTATTTCGGGACCATGCGTATTTCAGGAAGCAGTTGATCGACTGCATGGCATGGACTCGCCGAGTCCAATGATCAGACTCGGCGAGTAGCTTTAAGATTCACTGGGACTCGCCGAGTTGTTCTTCAGACTCGGTGAGTAGCTTGAAGATTCACTGGGACTCGCCGAGTTGTTCTTCAGACTCGGCGAGTGGAGTCGGGGTGGCCCCGCGATTCTTCCACAAGGATCTCGTCGAGTCAAGAGGGATACTCGACGAGTAGAAAGGGGAACAACAGGGAAAGTTGGGGAGGACGTCTAGACTCGCCGAGTCGCCTTTGCACTCGACGAGTCCGATCAAGTTGACCGTTGACCGTTGACCATAGTTGACCTGCATGTAATTTCTTAGGGTCAGTTGTCTTGAATGATAAGAGTATTAATAAGGGTATATGGTATTATAGGGAGTCTGCAGATCGGCGGATCGAGTGCGAGTAGTTTCAAGAGTTGATAGCTTACATTACCACGAGGTGAGTCTTCTCACTATACTGTACCCGGAAGGGTTTGACTATGTGACCGGAAGGTCGGATACGATGTGTGTTATGTATGCTATAAATAGAAAGGTAGTTGTTATGTGTGCTATGTATGTTTATATGGGCCGGAAGGCGATATGTTATATGACAGAAAGGTCAGGTATGATATATGATATATGTGCTGCATGTGTTAGATTAAATGTATTATGTGCTGTATATGTTATGGGCCGGAAGGCAATATGTTATGGGCTGGAAGGAAATATGTTACGGGCCGGAAGGCAATATGTTATGGGCCGGAAGGCGATTATATTATGGGCCGGAAGGCGATGTGTTGTGGACCGGAAGGTCAGGGCCTGGAAAGGCGTATATGTGTAAGTCGTATACTGGGGAACTCACTAAGCATTTATGCTTACAAGTTGTATGTATGTGTTTCAGGTACTAGCGAGGACCGTGGGAAGGCGCCGGCGTGATGCATACACACTGCTATTATTGGAGATCTTGGGGATTTTTTTTATAAATGTATTTTGATATGAAACTTGGAATAAATATAATTAGTTGAATGAAATCACTTTATTTTAAATGAAAAGTTTATTTGAAATTTTGCGTTGTTACAGGGACCGACACTTCCTTCTGCACAACAGCTCAAAGGGTGGCATACCAATGCTCGAGTGATGGTTGTTGTTGTAAGAAAACTCAGTCAATGGCAAAAACGTGTCCCAACTCCTCATGAAATCTCTTCCGGAACCTAGAAGAGAAACGCACATCTCGATCTGAAGCAATCAGATCCGGTACTCCATGCCACGATACCACCTCTCTCTCGTACAATTCCGCCAGTCTCTAAGCAGAAAAACTCTCCCTGACTTCCCTCTCGTATCAGCTCTCTTTGCCCAGTGATACATAATTCACAAGGTTCTCTTTACTCCAATCGGATACTATACTCCCGATAGAATCGTCTCATGTTCCCCATGGCATTTCCCGTACCTGCGGACCGACCCTACCCAAGTCTAAGATATCGGGTGATAGCAATAATCCCTCCTCTTAGCACAGGATTCATCTCAGAATTCTAGAATATCACTTCGTGTACCCACACACCATTAATGCCAAACTCAACTCAAGAGTTTGGTCTGTACCAACGTTGGAACCTCATGTCCCAATGAAACCTTTATCCCATGACTCAACCTGTGCCTAGCACAAATACCACCTTTCCAATTCCATTATGATGCAACAATCACCACTCAACTCAAATATAGTGATTCCCGTCAAGGACGTAGACCCCAGTCTCGCCCCTGTTTCAACCACCAGACTCCCAAAAACTCAATACTAGAGCTACTCAAGCCCAATATCCTCATGTATCGTGCTCTAATAAAAGAGTATTCCCTCATAACCACCTCTTGCTGACTAGAGAATACTAGGGCTCCTCGTAGCATCACAACATCCTCTAACTAATGAGTACTATGGCTCCCCGTAGCATCACAACATCCTCTGACTAGTGAGTACCATGGCTCCCCGTAGCATAACAACATCCTCTGACTAGTGAGTACCACAGCTCTCCGTAGCATCACCACACCTCTGACTAGTGAGTACCACGGCTCACCATAGCATCACCACAACCTACTCTGAATAATGAGTACTACGGCTCCCCGTAGCATCATAACATCCTCTAACTAGTGAGTACCACGACTCCCGGTAGCATCACCACACCTTCCTCTAAATAATGAGTACTACGGCTCCCCATAGCATCATAACATCCTCTCGTCTAAATAATCCCTCTTGATGACACTACCCCGAAGGCTCTCACTGGAGTCATAGATACTCGATACACCACCTGCCATCACAAACTTAAGACTTCTTAAAATTAATTCGGAAATCAAGGCATTATACTCAGATCCCTCGAAACACCATTACAAAACATTCCAAAGTCTCAACCACTGTCTCCGATTTTCAGCATCCTACAGGTACAACAATACATTCTCTCCGAATCTCGTAAATAATCCGTCATTTTACCCAACGTGCAACCTCGGTGTATCCAAACACTCCATTGGAACACGAAGGAATCGCTAACATTTCAGAACGCGTTGATGACCATCCGAAGTTCTTTCCTTTACTTCTCAAAACCCATACAAGAATACACATACCGACCCGGGAGTTGGCCGCCCGATTATCTCCTAAATACCTTAAAAGGGCATATAACAATCCATACACCGAACCATAAGTCCTCAGTTGCCAATACCCTCCCTACGAGCTTACCACCTTTAACATCCCTAACCACCACCAGATTCCTGACCAATGGCCACCTGTCGTGGAGACACACGTCCGTTCTCATAACATACTGTTGGGTTTTGAGCAATCTAACACTTCCTAAGTGTGCATGCAACCCTAATAAACCTTGGATCTATGTTTGTCTAAATACATGCAAAATAATAATTTTCCAAGGTTCATAACCTATATAACATGGCATGGGGTACTTTTAAACATAAAAGAGTTAGAGGAGATTACATACCTTTTTGATGAGTTTGATTCTTGAGGAGTTTGAGGGCCAAGCACCAATAGTGTGAATGCCTCAAATGGAATCACAAATCACCACAAACTCTTGGAAAACTTTGAGAGAGTGTATACATACACTAATTTCGGCCACACACAACCACACACACTAGTGGCTATTTCATGCAACATAAGCATGCTTATATAGTGTACATGATTAGGGTGAAACCCTAATAACCCATGACCTTTCCTTTTCCAAGGATCCATGGGTTAAAAGCTCCATGGATCATCCATGGACTTCCATACAAGCCTAGCCCATTAACAAATGGGTGTTAGCCCACACCATATAAAATCAATAGCCCACAATCTAATTAATCTTCCTTTTAATCTCTAAATTAATTCATAATTAATTTAAGACTAAGACTAATTAAATAACATGACTTCATATTAATATATTATAACTTATAATATATTAATAATAATATGTTTATAACTCTCATAAAATTATCCATAAATAGTTTGGATGAAATGCAACCCAAATGGACCATGCTGGTTGGGTCAAGTATATACCAAATAAGTTATGGACTTAGACACCTTATCCAACAAACTCCCACTTGGATAAGTCTAATAACTGTATTTGCCTATTACTTCAGTAACCAACCAGCAATCGTAGGTCTCGAAAACTCTGTTGAACTATGAAGCGCCATTTTAAGATAAGTGATCATACAATCCTTTGTTCTCATGATATCAGCCGGACAAACACATGGAACTATGTCTTGCTTGTTGTCTGGCAGTTGTTTCTCGATTTACGATTTGTTTGACAAAGAACTCAACTGAACACATCAATTTAGTTCTGACCGGGCCCGGTACATGGGTCAACACAAAATCATCGAGGGGCCAGATAACGCTTCTATTTCTAGAAGGAACAGATAAACTTCGACTCATATACTTGTTCTACTACTTGTTGGATTGTACACAAAGGCACGTTTTATAACATCAAGTTACTGATGCGTTTACGTGCAATCAATGCACAACCAACTCATAGGTAACAACTCATATCTCTAGGTTTGAAGATTTATATGATATTACCATCTCATGATCACTCGAGATAAATTCCATGAAGTGATATAAGTGAGCGTGGGTTTATTCCAATACTCACAAATTATCAGTACTCATGAACGTTGTAGCAACCATTGCCATGTCTAAACACCTTTAGCCATCTACAAACCCAATTCATGACAATATTGATTCATACCTACTTCCGACATATGACCAATTGTGGAGGTTTGAATAAATTAATTATTCTGGAAGTCAAAACATGCAAAGCTGAAACTATTGTAAATAATTGACAATGATAGCAACTCCTTACTCATAAATAAATCACAATTTTATTCATCATCAAACGTCGATTACATTTTACAAGTTTCAGAGAATCTATCTAATTTGTAAAACTAATATCGTCTCTCAGCCCGATGCGCCTCGCATGCTGAAAATGCTTAGCCCTCGTCAGTTCCTTTGTAAGGGGATCCGCAGGGTTCTCATCTGACGATATCCTCTTTGCCACGAGGAGTCCTTCTTCTATCTTGTGTCTTATGAAGTGATAATTTCTGTCAATGTGTCGGGATCTCCCATGATCTCTCGGTTCTTTAGCTAAAGCAACCGCACTATTGTTGTCACAAAAAATTTCCATAGGCTCCTTAATAGCTGGCATAACTCCATGGTCTCTGATGAAGTTCTTCAGCCATATCGCCTCCTTCGCTGCTTCACTTGCTGCTATATACTCTGATTCACAAGTCGAATCAGCCACCGTCTCCTGCTTGGAACTCTTCCAAGAGATTGCCCCTCCATTTAAGGTAAAGACCTAGCCCGACTGAGAGCGGAAATTATCCCTATCAGTCTGAAAACTAGCATCACTATACCCTAATACTCTCAAGTCATCACTCCCACTAAGGGTAAGGATCCAATCCTTAGTCCTCCGCAGGTACTTGAGAATGTTCTTTACCGCAGCCCAATGAGCTTTACCAGGGTTCCCCTGATACCTGCTGACCATGCTCAAAGCAAAGGCCACATCAGGGCGGGTACAAGTCATAGCATACATGATCGAGCCAATAGCGGAAGCATACGGTAATTGGCTCATCTCAGCTATCTCTGCATCTGTACTCGGACTCTGAGTCTTACTCAGCTTGGTGTTGCTTTGGATCGGTAAATCTCCTTTCTTGGAATTCTGCATGTTGAACCTTTTCAACACCTTATCCAAGTAGATACTCCGACTAAGTCCAATTAGTCTTTTACTCCTTTCTCTTAATACCCTTATCCCTAGGATATAGGCAGCTTCCCCTAGGTCCTTCATAGCAAAGCACTTCCCAAGCCAGGACTTAACCTCCTGCAAGGTTGGGATGTCATTTCCTATAAGTAGTATGTCATCCACATACAGTACCAAGAAGCTAACTATACTCCCACTAGCTCTGACATACACGCAAGACTCATCTTCACTTCTCGAGAAGCCAAACTCTTTGACCTTCTCATCGAAACAAAGATTCCAGCTACGAGATGCTTGTTTTAATCCACAAATGGATTTCTCAAGCTTGCATACTCTATTAGGGTACTCTGCACTCACAAAACCCTCTGGCTGATTCATGTACACATCCTCAGCCAACTTTCTATTAAGAAAAGCGGTTTTGACATCCATTTGCCATATTTCATATTCATGAAATGCAGCAATGGCTAGCATAGCCCTAATAGACTTAATCTTTGCTACCGGTGAGAAGGTTTCATCATAATCAATACCCTTAGTCTGAGTAAAACCCTTCGCAACCAGTCGATCCTTATAAGTATGCACTTTTCCTTCCATGTCGGTCTTCTTCTTGAAGATCCATTTGCACCCGACTGTTTTACGGCCTGGTACATGGTCAACCAAGTTCCAAACTTGATTGTCATACATGGACTGTATCTCGCTGTCCATAGCCTCCTTCCATTTAGCAGACTCCGGGCCTGCCATGGCTTCCTTAACACTGCTAGGTTCATCCAAATTTACCAGTGTACTATCACTGATAAATGTATCACCTTTCGTAGTAATATGAAAACCATAATAAAACGCAGGTGTGTTCCTAACCCGTGTGGAACGCCTCGGAGGTACAGACTCGTCAGCTGGATCAACAGGAGTTTCCTCCTCAGGTTGATTGCTAGTGTCTGAGGTTCCTTCACCAATCGATTCTTGAATTTCTTCAAGATCAATTTTCCTCCCACTGTCTCCTTGGCTTATACAAAGACCACATTCTCACTGGGTCTATAGAAGAGGTAACCGAAGGATTTCTGTGGGTAGCCGATGAAAATACACCTTTCGCTTCGGGGTTCAAGCTTATCATGAGTCTCACGCCTCACGAAAGCTTCGCAACCCCAAATTTTGATGTGATCCAAATTGGGAACCTTCCCAGTCCACATCTCATGAGGTGTTTTGGTAACCTTCTTTGTAAGGACTAGATTAAGGATACGGGCGGCAGTCTCTAAGGCATACCCCCAAAAAGAGATTGGTAGCGAAACTCGACTCATCATGGAGCGAAACATGTCTAACAAGGTTCGATTACGCCTATCAGCTACACCATTTAGCTGTGGTCTCCTGGGAGGAGTCAATTGTGAGACAATCCCACACTCCTTAAGATAGTCAAGGAACTCGGTACTAAGATACTCACCACCTCGATCGGATCGAAGCATCTTAATGTTCCTGCCCAATTGATTTTCTACTTCCTGTTTGAATTCCTTAAACCTTTCAAAGGTTTATGACTTATGTTTGATTAAGTAGACATATCCATATCTACTAAAATCATCAATAAAAGTCACATAATACCGATTAGCATCCCTTGTGGAGGTTTTGAATGGTCCACATACATCAGTATGTATTAGGTCCAACAAACCCTCACCCCTTTCACAAGTTCCAGTGAAGGGTGATTTTGTCATCTTTCCAAGTAGACAAGATTCACAACTATCATCCGATTTAAGGTCGAATGATTCCAAGACTCCACTCTTTTGGAGTTGGCCTATGCGTTTCTTGTTTACATGTCCAAGACGACAATGCCACAATGATGCTTTATCTAGGCTAGTAGAAGAATCAATATACAACACATTATTTCCTAAGTTGTCTACAATCGACACAGTTTCATACACACCATCACAAGGTAATGCTTTAAAATAAAACACATTTTTAAAGAAAGCATTAATACCACCACATTCATTATCAAACGAAAAGGTAAAACCTTGTTTGTACAAAGCATGAAAGGAAATAATATTCCTCGCCATTTCAGACGAGTACACACATTTATTCAAATCTAATTTTAACCCATTATTCAGCAACAAAGTATAAACTCCAATCTTGGAAACAGGTGAAGCCTTCCTATTTCCCATGATCAAGTTTATCTTCCCGTGCTCCGCATCCTCACTTCTTCTTAGGCCCTGCAAATCAGAACATATGTGAATACCACATCCTGTATCAAGCACCCAAGAGTTAGAATATGGTGAGTTATTAGACAATATTGTGTAAATACCTGCGTGGGTGGGTTTCACTTTCCCATCCTTCAGATCCTGCAAGTATTTCGAGTAGTTTCGCTTCCAGTGCCCCTTGTCCTGACAATAGTAGCAATCAGCATCCTTGGGAATGGCAGAAGGAGTGGCAGAACCGCTCTTGGTCCTTGATGAGGAGCCTTCAAGAGACTTTCCCTTGGTACCCTTCGAAGGGTGCTTCCTCTTTTTCCCTTTGCCTTGCCCGATAGCCAAAACAGGGGTAGATGTTGGAGTAGGAGTAGGAGAGGTAACAACCGACTTGCCCTTAAGACCGGTTTCAGCGGTCTTCAAGAGTCCTTGAAGCTTGCTAAGGGTGACTTCCTCCTTGTTCATATGATATGTCATACGAAAATGGTCATAACAAGAAGGTAAGGAGTGCAAAATGATGTCAATTGCCAACTCCTCAGGGAAGTTTACATTCAGCTTCAGCAAACGGTCCACATACCTTTCCATCTTTTGCATGTGGCCCGTGACGGATTCACCGTCCTTCATGCGGGTTGTTATCATGGAGGAGATTATTTCATACCACTCTTGACGAGCACTCTGATGGTACCTTTCCATCAGGTCTTGATGCATCTTAAAAGGGTAGAAGTCCTCATAGGACTTTTGGAGCTCGGTTGTCATCGTGGCCATCATGATGCATGCCACCTTAGTAGCATCTCTCTCATGTGTCCTGAATTCAGCGATCTCCTCAGGAGTAGCAGTAGACTCATCAAGCTCTTTTAACTCCTTATCGAGGACATATTCCTTGTCCTCATAACGAGTCACCATCCTGATGTTCCTTATCCAGTCCATGAAGTTGGAACCATCAAAGATGACTCTCCCACAAAGATTCATGAGAGAGAAAGAACCAGTTGGGTTAGAGCCCGAAGCATTAGTGTTGGAAGACATCTAAAAGAAGAAAGTAAGTTTATATTAGATATATAGAGTCCTTAATAAGACACCTAAATGTAATATTAAGGCTAGGATCCAATCACAATATATTATACTTAGAAGAGGGATGCCGTAATCTAAGTAATAATATATTTGAAAGGTAGGTGAATGACGATTCACCAATTTCCACCATGAAAATGAAATGATTTATTAGGTTTTAATTGGATTTGAAATTCCTAGATTCTTTGAGATTCATTGAACTTTTCAATGGCATGTTTCAATCTCGATTGTGCCCTTCAAGTTTTGTGACTGGGATGCCGAGGATCACAAAACAAGGTGTGAATAACCATGCCAATTCACTTGGTACCCTTAATATTATCACCTAATCAATGTGCCGGTTAACCACACACGCTCCATTGATCTATGACAAACATTAAGCCACCCTTCATGATCCTTACTAGTCCAAGTTAGTGTGTCGGTTAACCACACACGCTCCACCAACGACTTGGTAAGGTACAAAGTGTGAATTCCATGGATTAGCACCATGTTCACATTTTTCCTAAAGTAACTAAGATTGGAAATTAAATAAAAGGTTTAGTTACTTTATAATATTCATCATACTTAATGAGAATTTATAAGTCTTTGTCTTACCCATTCGGCTAAGGACCCTCCACCAGTCAAGCAAGCGGTGGGTGAGAGTATACACCCATTAAGTCGCCATTTTATAGGCAACAACCTTATACCCACCTTATAGACCGGCTTCGTGAATGAGGCCTACTAACGGTAAACGACTTGTTCTTATATATATATATATATATATATATATATATATATATATATATATATATATATATATATATATATATATATATATATATATAATTAACCATTAATGTTATAAATAGTATAAGTGTTGAATTTTAACTTTTAAAATTCTAAGTGTTGGAATTAAAGTTTATTAAAGTGTGTTAAACTTTTCCAAATTCCAAAACTTGAGGACAAGTTTTGTAACTCTTCAAAACTTTTCATTTCATAACTTATGAATTAAAGGTTCATAAAATGAAGACTCTTCATTTTATGTAACTTATGTGTTTTTAATGTGTATTAAAGAAATGTGACCTTTGGATATCCATAACTTGAGGACATATTATGGACTCCATTAAAACACATAAATGATCAAGAATTAATCCTAAACAATTTAGCAAATAATTCTTATCATCTTCTAAATTCATAAGAACATGAACATGAGTATCAAAGTTTCAAAAAATTATATGAACACATACAAAGCATGAAATTTTGATATAAGCTATTGTAAATGGATTAGAACAACCATTACACCCACTAAAATAAGTTTTAAAACATCAAAACAGTTTGGGGTAAAGTTTCTAGTCCATTTCCAGCAGCAAAAGTCGAAAATCTGCATTCTGAACCTTCTACTCGCCGAGTGCACGAACTTACTCGGCGAGTAGGTTGAATTTTGCCTGGGACTCGTCGAGTCCCCCCCATGGACTCGGCGAGTCCATCATGCAGACAGCAACGATTTCGACTTTTTTTCACTATTTTGCATCAAGTATCAAACAAGCAAGCCTAGGCTCTGATACCACTGTTGGGTTTTGAGCAATCTAACACTTCCTAAGTGTGCATGCAACCCTAATAAACCTTGGATCTATGTTTGTCTAAATACATGCAAAATAATAATTTTCCAAGGTTCATAACCTATCTAAGATGGCATGGGGTACTTTTAAACATAAAAGAGTTAGAGGAGATTACATACCTTTTTGATGAGTTTGATTCTTGAGGAGTTTGAGGGCCAAGCACCAATAGTGTGAATGCCTCAAATGGAATCACAAATCACCACAAACTCTTGGAAAAATTTGAGAGAGTGTATACATACACTAATTTCGGCCACACACAACCACACACACTAGTGGCTATTTCATGCAACATAAGCATGCTTATATAGTGTACATGATTAGGGTGAAACCCTAATAACCCATGACCTTTCCTTTTCCAAGGATCCATGGGTTAAAAGCTCCATGGATCATCCATGGACTTCCATACAAGCCTAGCCCATTAACAAATGGGTGTTAGCCCACACCATATAAAATCAATAGCCCACAATCTAATTAATCTTCCTTTTAATCTCTAAATTAATTCATAATTAATTTAAGACTAAGACTAATTAAATAACATGACTTCATATTAATATATTATAACTTATAATATATTAATAATAATATGTTTATAACTCTCATAAAATTATCCATAAATAGTTTGGATGAAATGCAACCCAAATGGACCATGCCGGTCGGGTCAAGTATATACCAAATAAGTTATGGACTTAGACACCTTATCCAACACAAACCTCATGCATAATCTCGCTCTGCACTTTGCCTTGACCACTAATAACCCTGGTCTCATGATTCCGAACCACAGGTATCTATATCCAGATTTCTAACCGCCCTTGAGTAAATCTCTGATCCCCTCCATAAATTTCGGTTCTCCCCTACTTAGGGTTCGAACCATCACCAATTGAAGCACTAACAACTATCCCACAGATAGTTTCTACCAGAACATCGCACCTACTCTTGGAAGGTGCTACACGATGCCCCATGATCTCCGCACATAGGGATCAAGAAACCCCAAAATTCCCTAAATCTCCGATGAAGTCCTCAAGAACTTCTCGTCACGACTGTATCTAGTCCCTCCAAAATCTCATACCATCCACTACCGAACATCGCAGTTGTCCAACAATAATCTTGACTATCAAACTGGAAATGCTGAATCATCATACTCTTCATCCTCGTATTCCCAACCAACATGTGAATCCTCACAAAAACAGGGACTCCACTCCCATACTCAATACCCAAGATAGACATAAGGGTCACCGCCCCGATATACTCTTCTGGATCACCCATTGCTACAGTTAGCATACGTCCTACTATACTCAAGTAGGGTGCATCCTAGTCCCTGACTATCTCAATCCCAACTAACAACCTGCTCATGGTATATCATTTCTCACGGCAGACACGCTGCCAAAAATTCTGGTGGAAGATCACCATCAATGTCAACCTGCAGGGTTTACTCCTAACCCCAAAACCGAAGTCTCACACCTCTTATGTTTCCCACAGGAAGCGGAAATAGCACCACTCAGGTCACAGAAAGTGTCCCCTTTCTCTCGGCTGATTGCTCTCTCAAGTCGTAATCCTCCATAAAAACCATCTCCACTCATCCTTGAGTCTTGCGACTACATCTGACATCTTACCAAAAATATTTGAAATGCTCTGGACCTCCCTCTCAAGGGATGCCTCTTCTAACTCAATCATGGCCCTCAGGCCTAAAACCTCATCGCGCCCGATCTCTGCCTACTCAATCATGATCGGATAACCGGAGAACCACAAGCATCATTCACTACGAACCATGGTACTCAGCCCATGACGTCTATTCTCAATCTGCTACAACGCATGGTATTCGAACCATGACATCCCCCTCAATCTACTGCGATGCATGGTAACCGAACCATGACATCACTCCTCAATCTGCTCCGATGTATGGTACCCGAACCATGACATCACTTCTCAATCTGCTTCGATGTATGGTACTCGAACCGCAACATCATTCCTCCATCTGCTACGGCGCATGGTACTCGAACCATGACACTACTTCTTGATCTCTCGTCCCCACTTGTTTCCCTAGTACCCTAAGGATTCTTACTTGGACTGCTCAATGATCCGGTGTCTTCAGTAATACGGGCCCTAAACTACCGCTCACACCGCATCAATATTCACCCCAAGTCCTCCTCCTAGGATCCCAGATCACAAGAACTTTGATCTCACTATGCATAGTATAATCTCCCGCAGACCTCTCGTACGCTCCTCACTGCTACCTACTCACTCTCAAGCATCTCATAGCCGCAGAAATCTCCTAGGCTAAGGCATCACAAATCAGGCCACTCTAGTCCTAATATGATTACCTAGCCTACTCTAACATGCATTTTATATCATATCATAACTCATAACACATAATGTAAGAGTATTTTGGGGATACACTATGACAACTCGAAATTTCCATTCTATACAAACAGTATCACTTCAATAGAAGTTATAACAGTCATAGTCGATTTTCAGACTTTTCGTATAAGTTGGAGTAATTTAGGGTTTACACTTCAGTAAACATCAGGAGAGTGGATGCACTATGGTTTTGAGCAACATTGTTATTCCAACACTCGGTTATATTAGAAATCAATTCCGGAATAAAAATATTTTCTGCCAAAATATTTCAGGACTATAAATAGATTTCTGAACTAAATTCATTCATTATTCACATTTCCAACTAGAGAAAAACCATTTTCTCTCTCATGGATCTTCGGGTTTTCATCCCAAATCGTGAGTCTACTTTCCTAGATGTGTTTTAATGCTTGTTATATGCTTAATAACATTGTTTACATTTCAAATATGTAAGATCCGGGAGTTTACCGCCCAAGAATGTTCTTGGGGAGTAAACTCCAAAACAAAGCCTAAAAGCTATCTAGTCCCATTTCCTTGTTAGGTAACTAGTTAAGGACATTATGTATGATCATTTGAGGCTAGAACACAATCAAGAACACATAGTTTTAGGAGTTCACGGCCCAAGAAAGTCTTAGGTCGTAAACTCCAAATTCAAGGGACAAAATGTGCCCTAATCACTCCTAAGGCTTTAAGACATTAACCCTCTATTACTTCTAGCTATTTTGGAGACTTAAACACATCAAAAACACCCCTTAAAGGGAGTTTACGGCCAAGGAATAACTCTTGGGCCGTAAACTCCAAGTAAAGGCACCAAAGTGTGCCTAAGGTCCCCTTTAGCCTTAAACAAAAGTCTAGAAATTATCCTTTGTGTGCAAGAAGCTTGAATGAATTCAAACACCCACCCCATAGGAGTTTACGGCCGTAAACTCTAGGGGATATGGTCTTAAGGCCGTAAACTCCTCAAAGGAGCATTCTAAGGCCCTAAACTACCTAAAGGATTAAACCACCCATGCTAGGCTTATTCTAGAAATCATTTAACACTTTAAAACACCCAAAACAACCAAGACAAGAGTTCACGGCCGTAAACTCAAGGGTTTACGACCGTAAACTCCTTGTGTGGAGTTTAATGAGTAGTAAACTCTTATACAAGGCCCTTGGAAGCATTAAACCCTTTAGCCTTGTCCCATAACAACCTAGAAGCAACCCTTAGGACCTATAACACTTATACAAGGTGTTTACATGTTCCTGAGTGTCCCAACTTATTTTATTAAGTTATTATTGGGCTAATTAGTTATATACATGCTCATTATATGATAACTAGGCTCGTGTGTGTGAACAAGTCTCCGTTTGCCACCTAGCACGGTATCCGATACTTCAATCCAATCCACTCACCACAAGTGAGTTCATACCCATTTAATTAACCTTTGAAATGCTTTTAAATGTTTTAAATACTTTATGGGGGGATACAAGTTAAATACTTATAGTTATTACATCAATCACATGTGATTACATTAATCACATGCGATTAATAACTAGTAAACCAATGATTTTATCACTGTTCAAACTGTTTATCAAACTGTTTTACTTCAAAATGTTTTACAAACTCTTTTACTTATCAAATGCTTTTATTAAACTTTGTTTTACTTCTTATAAATTGCATGCCCATATATGTATAGATATATAAGAAATGTTTAAAGGGCTTAGGAAGGCCATCCGCCCTATTTCCTTTTTCTCGATTTGGATGTGGTCTGGTGGGATTTCGGGTAACCGTCCGAAGGTCGTTTCAATATTAATTATATATCAAATATGCATGTATAGATATAAAAGTAATTCCATATTCATACTTATCAGTACATCATCAGTAAGTTACCATCGGGGTAACATAGGATCATACTACTACAATTTCTAGATAAATGAGTCAGTTCATTCATGAGTTAATACTTATTACTATGAGAACATATACAACTATACTAGAAAGAGAACATATACAACTATACTGGACAGAGAACATATACAACTATACTAGAGGAAGAGCATATACAACTATACTAGAACAGTTCATTACATTACATATACAAGAATACGTTAACAATTGTGATCCACTGTATCGGAGCATGCCTTAATTGTCATGGCCCGAGTTGTAGCCAGAATTCTCTTGGAGGGAGAGTGTGAGTTTGCGTATAGATCTATACTGGATTGACTATCCTACACCTTGCTGCTAGCTACAGCCGGACCTGCAGGTCTGCGGGTGCCAAACGTCATTCCGTTATTACGACCATTCGTATGTCGTTGTTACCAGTCGATAGTATGGTGCAATTTATCACATGATACCTTAATATAAATCCGGTTTAAGGTAGTTAGTATAACAGTAGTTCCTATAATACAACACTACAGTACTACAATAATTTACCCATTACATACTTTTAGTGATTGTTTCACTTAACTTTAATGTACAAACTATATTTTGTTAAATGATAGTTACACTTGGGAAATTACACACTTTTACAACAAACGAGCATACAAAACAGTTAAGCCTTGGTAGAAGGCTACTTTAATAGAAAATATAGGTTTTTCTGGGAGATTCAAACTTGTACAAACACTTACAAACACTTACTTACATTTTACAAACTTACACTTGATACATGTTCAAACATTTTTGGATGACAAATACCGACACTAAAATACTTATGAAATCACCAGCTTAATGCTGATAAACTCTTTCAAAATAACTTGTATTCTCAGGTCATTAGTAGACAGGTACCGAGGCCAGCTTTTGAGAAGATGGAGCGCATCCAAGACTCATCTTATTATTTTGATATACATTATTTTTGGTGTCTATACTGTACAGAACATGCTTGTATTAAAATTATATATTTAATGCAATGGATGATGTTGTTTGCTTATTTACATTTACTGTGTTGTGATACTTTACATGACGTCCTCCGCCCTAGAATGTTTCCGCCGTTCTCGGTTTTGGGGTGTGACAGATTGGTATCAGAGCATTGTTTATGGTGAATCAAGTTTATCAACCCATAAAAGATATACTAAACTATAAATCCATTTGGGATTAAAACACTCTGACCAAGAGTCTATACTTTAAATACTAAGATATTTAATTAAGTATACTAGTCTGCATTCATACTAAAATCAGTGTCACAATGACAATAACAAAAGTATTACGATTGTTAAATATCACAGGTAAGCTCGGGGATGTATGGTCAGTCCTGGGAATGGCATAGCCTGATCAACTAAGCTGGTCCGATGAGTGATTAGCATATGCCCTAGAATGGTTGTGATGTGTTAACAAGTCTAAAAACTTACCAACAATACCACAAGAAGATCAATAGAACCTAAACTTAAAATACTATAGGTGTATTTTGTACTTCTAGCTACATATATACTATATCTTTATACCTCTCTTCTCGCGTAGATTTAAATGGCTGGATTCCGTCATGACGATCTGTACTTTCCAAATGAAGGAAACGCAGGATGGCTCGAAGCAGAGTCCAATGATGAGCACCAAATTCCGTTGGACAATCATCAAGCTAAATGCTTCTCGGATGGGTCAGACTCTGAGCCCGAAGTCAACAACCTACCTCCAGTAGGTCAAGCCCCGAACAACAACCCTCGACCAGCTTTTCCAGGTCCCACTCCCCTGTGGATAGATAACTTGAATCGCTGGAGTGACGAACAGGGTCAACCCTTACCATACATAGGGGACCGAAGCCTTTACAATGTCAGCGAAGGTGGTTCTACTGACCGAGCTCTGCCCGTCATTATCCGCAGAATAGCTCGTAATGTTGAGCAAGGTCGAGCAGCCATCGACCGGGTCATGGAGATTGATGCCAACTCTGGTGTCAACACAGTCCGCATTCGCCGTCTCGAAGAAGACATGGAACGGACCCGGAGAACCAATGAAACCCTACAGGAACATCTGGTTGCCTCTTAAGCAGAAGTCATGGAACTTCGAGCTCGTCAAAGGGCTCATGAACGACACCTTCAAGAGGTGATCCGTCAAATGAGAGACCTCAAGGTTCTCCCGAGGAATACTCATCGCCGTTAGATGATATCTAGTACATCATTATCTTTTGGGTTAAGGATTAGCCTTTAACATCTGTGCTCTAAGCAGCACTTGTCTGTAAAATATTCCTAACTTTCAGTACTCTAATTAGGAACTTAAGAACTATCACACTTTTCGTATGGTATGATGTAAGACCTACTGTTAGGTAAATTTTCATTGAACTCGTTACATCAGTAATACCAGTATTATTGACAACTACCTACTCTGTGGGAAGAATCTTTACACTTGTGTTTTCCTAGCTACAAATCTTCCTTGTTATGATCTCAAAAACTCATTCAATTGTTGGGCTATGGTTAGTCCATGTGTCACTCTCACCTTACTTACAAATTGATTCTTACCACTTTGCTCATCTTTATAAACTTATAGCTAAAAGATGCCTCCTCACAAATCTCCCCGGAATAACCCTACACCTACACCGCCTCCTCCACCTCCGGTCATCGATACAGTAGCCCTAAATGATGTCGTAGCTGCAGCAGTGGCAACTGTCATGGCACAGTATCACTCTACTGATGCCAGCAGAGGTGGAACCCCTGTTAACTCTATTCCGTTTGAAACTCCTGTGCGCTCGAAAGAGTGCTCTTACAAGGATTTCACCAACTGCAAGCCGAAGTCCTTTCATGGGACTGGCGGAGTCATTGCCCTCTCGCACTGGTTCGAGAAGACTGAATCAGTCTTCGAAATTTGTTCATGCCCTGCTGCGAGTAAAGTCAAATATGTCGCATGCACATTTGAAGGAAAGGCCCTGACGTGGTGGAACGGCCACGTTAAATCTCTAACTCTCGTCGTAGCCAACGAAATAGGCTGGGAAATGATGAAAGACCTCATGATTGAGGAATACTGCCCGAGGGGCGAGATCCAGAAACTAGAGCAGGAGCTTTGGAGCCTGACCATGAAGGGCACTAACATTGTTGCTTATACCACCAGATTCACCGAACTGGTGGCCCTCTACCCTAATATGGTTCCCACTAAAGGGAAAAATATCGAAAGGTACATATAGCGGATAGTGCCTCCATATCAGGGGAATGTCCTAGCATCAAACCCCGCTACATTTGATAGTGCCAAGCGACTGGCACAGCGACTCATTGACCATGGAGTCAAAACCCCTGCAACCACAACAACCCTAGCCATCCCGGAACCCTCCAAACC
Source organism: Lactuca saligna (assembly GCF_052625555.1). Classification (NCBI taxonomy): domain Eukaryota; kingdom Viridiplantae; phylum Streptophyta; class Magnoliopsida; order Asterales; family Asteraceae; genus Lactuca; species Lactuca saligna. The sequence goes on along the minus strand of NC_136424.1, from coordinate 87,380,502 downwards.
CGCTGACACTAAGCGGAAGTTCTGGGATGAAAAGAAGAAGCAGCGAACTACCAAAAAGCAGAAAATTGTGGCAGTGCATGCCACAGTAACCCCTGCTACTGCTACTGCTCCGATGAAGTAGTATGTTGGAAGTTTGCCTAAGTCCAACAAATGCAACTTCCACCACAACGGCCCCTGCCGTGAAATGTAGTGCTCTAACTGCAACAGGAAAGGACACACCATCCATTTCTGTAAGTTCCCGGCACAACCGATCACCCAAGTCCCCGGCTCTGGCGCGAGCCCGACCTGCTATGGATGTGGCGAAGCAGGCCACTTTAAGAGGGACTGCCCCAAAGTGAAGAATGTTGGAGGAGCGGGGAGGGTACTAGCTATAGGCCACGGGGAAGCAGTTGCTGACCCGACAGTGGTGACTGGTACGTTCCTCCTCGATAACTCCTATGCATGCATTTTGTTCGATAGTGGAGCGGAACAAAGCTTCGTGAACCATAAATTTGCTCGCATGCTTAAGCAACAGCCACACGCACTTAAGGAACAATTCATAGTAGAAATGGCTAATGGGAAAACTGAAAGTACAAATAGCATATACTTAGGTTGTATCCTAACTCTAGATAACGATTCATTCCCAATCAACCTCATGCCGGTCTCAATAAAAAGCTACGACATTATTATCAGCATGGATTGGTTAAGTCTTCATCGCGCCGACATCATGTGCTTCGAGAAAGCAGTCCGTCTAAACCTCCCGTCTAACGAAACTCTTATAGTCTACGGCAACAAACCTGGTGCGAGTCTTCGCATTATATCAAGTATTCAAGAACAGAAATATCTACGCAAAGAATACCACGCATTCCTTGCTCACATTGTCAACACGAGCCTCGAAACGAAAGAACTAAAGAACATCCCAGTAGTGAGCGACTTCCCCGACATTTTTCCAGAAGAGCTACCTGGATTACCTCCACAAAGATAGGTCGAGTTCAGAATCGGCTTAGGCCCAGGAGCTACCCCAGTAGCCAAGTCGCCCTACCGCTTAGCACCAGCAGAGATGCAGGAATTATCTGGTCAACTTAACGAACTGCTCAGCAAGGGCTTCATAAGACCAAGCTTCTCACCTTAGGGAGCACCAGTCTTGTTCGTTAAGAAGAAAGACAGATCATTTCGTATGTGTATCAACTACAGAGAACTCAACAAACTGACGGTCAAAAATCGTTACCCTCTGCCTCGCATAGACGATCTATTTGACCAACTGCAAGGGGCAAGTTACTTCTCCAAAATTGATCTGAGATCCGGATATCACCAGTTACGAGTACAAGGGGAGGATGTTCCAAAGACAGCCTTTCGAACTCGTTACGGACACCACGAGTTCGTGGTGATGCCATTCGGATTGACCAATGCGCTCGCAGTTTTCATGGACCCGATGAACAGAGTATGTCGACCTTACTTGGATCAGTTCGTCATCCTTTTCATTGACGACGTCCTGATCTACTCCCGAAGTAAGGAAGAGCATGGCGATCACCTGCAACAAGTTTTAGGAACTTTATGAACGGAGAAACTCTATGCGAAGTTCTCGAAATGTGAATTTTGGATCCGGAGAGTCAAATTCTTAGGACACGTGGTAAGCGAAGAGGGAATCCACGTGGACCCATCCAAAATTAAATCCATTGAGAACTGGTCAGCACCAAAGACGCCTACTGAAATTCGTTAATTTCTAGGCCTCGCTGGCTACTACCGCAGATTCATCCAGAACTTCTCCTGAATAGCGAAACCTCTTACAACCCTGACCCAGAAAGGCGTGGCCTTTGACTGGGAAGAGAAACAAGAGAGAGCGTTCCAAACGCTAAAGCGAGCCTTGTGCACCGCGCCAATACTATCCCTCCCCGAAGGGATAAAGGACTTCGTAGTCTACTGCGATGCATCTAATCAAGGGCTCGGGTGTGTTCTGATGCAGCGAGGTAAGGTCATCGCCTACGCCTCCAGACAGTTGAAGACACACGAAATTAACTACACGACCCACGATCTTGAACTGGGAGCAGTGGTGTTTGCTCTGAAGATCTGGAGACATTACTTGTATGGAACGAAAAGCACTATCTTTACCGACCACAAGAGTTTACAACACATATTCAATCAGAAGGAGCTCAACATGAGACAACGACGGTGGGTCGAGCAACTCAGTGATTACGAATGTGATATTCGTTATCATCCGAGTAAAGCCAACATAGTAGCAGATGCCCTAAGTCGGAAGGAATACTCTGATCGCAGAGTCAAGTCATTGTCAATAACCATCCATTCACACTTGTCTAAACAAATTCAGGCGGCCAACTTGAAGCCATGAAACCTTAAAATGTGACGAGTGAATCCCTCAGAGGAATGGGCAAGAATTTAGAAGCCAAGGGTGACGGAGCCTTATATTTCATGGACCGGATCTGGACACCGAAACACGGTGGTTTCCGAGACTTGGTCATGACCGAGGCGCACAACACTCGGTATTCCGTCCACCCAGGTTCAGATAAGATGTATCTGGATCTTAAGAAGCTATACTGGTGGCCTAATATGAAAGCAGATATTGCTACCTTCGTAAGTAAAAGCCTTACTTGCGCAAAGGTTAAGGTCGAGTACCAGAAGCCCTCCGGTTTACTGCAACAACCAGAGATTCGAGAATGGAAGTGGGAGCGGATCACTATGGATTTCATAACCAAGTTGCCCAAGACAACGGGTGGAATTGATACCATATGGGTCATCGTCGATAGATTGACCAAGTCTGCACACTTCCTGCCGATCAAAGAAACCGACAAGATGGAGAAACTTACGAGAACATACATTAGGGAAATCGTACGGCTACATGGTGTGCCTATATCCATTATCTCCGATAGAGATAGTAGGTTCACCTCAAGATTCTGGCAATCACTACAACATTCCCTAGGAACAAGGCTAGACATGAGCACAGCCTACCATCCACAGACTGACGGACAAAGTGAGAGAACAATCTAGACTTTAGAAGATATGATGTGTGCCTGTGTGATTGACTTTGGGAAGGCATGGGATACTCATTTACCCCTTGTCGAATTTTCCTACAACAACAGTTATCACACGAGCATAAAGGCAGCACCATTTGAAGCCCTCTACGGCTGAAAGTGCAGATCCCCTTTATGCTGGGCTGAAGTGGGTGATACCCAATTAGCTAGGCGGCAAGCTTCTGATAGTACTCTCACCGGTCTGGAGATCATTCGGGATACGATAGAGAAAATCGTTCAGATCCGTGAATGATTGAAAGCCTCTAGAGACCGACAGAAGAGCTACGCTGATAAGCGAAGAAAACCTTTGGAATTTCAGGTGGGAGACCGAGTCCTTCTCAAAGTCTCACCCAGGAAGGGCTTGATACGCTTCGGTAAGCGTGGGAAGCTTAATCCGAGGTACATAGGGCCTTTTGAGATTCTCGCAAGAGTCGGCCCCGTAGCTTACAAACTCGATCTACCTGACACACTTCGTAACATACATTCTACATTCCACGTATCTAACTTGAAAAAGTGTCTGTCCGACGAGACTCTCGTAATCCCACTCGACGAGATCGAGATCAATGAGAGCCTTAACTTCGTGGAAGAACCTGTAGAGATCATGGACTGTGAGGTCAAGCAGACGAAACAAAGCCGTATCTCGATTGTGAAGGTTCGCTGGAACGCCAAGCGAGGACCGGAATTCACTTGGGAACGCGAGGATCAAATGAAACTGAAATACCTTCATCTTTTAGCTTAGTTATTTGTAACTTCTTATTTGTTTAAATTCTAATTTCGGGATGAAATTCCTTCTAACGGGGGGATGATGTGACAACTCGAAATTTCCATTCTATACAAACAGTATCACTTCAACAGAAGTTATGACAGTCATAGTCGATTTTCAGACTTTTCGTATAAGTTGGAGTAATTTAGGGTTTACACTTCAGTAAACATCAGGAGAGTGGATGCACTATGGTTTTGTGCAACATTGTTATTCCAACACTCGGTTATATTAGAAATCAATTCCAGAATAAAAATATTTTCTGCCAAAATATTTCAGGACTATAAATAGATTTCTGAACTAAATTCATTCATTATTCACATTTCCAACTAGAGAAAAACCATTTTCTCTCTCATGGATCTTCGGGGTTTCATCCCAAATCGTGAGTCTACTTTCCAAGATGTGTTTTAATGCTTGTTATATGCTTAATAACATTGTTTACATGTCAAATATGTAAGATCCGGGAGTTTACCGCCCAAGAACGTTCTTGGGGAGTAAACTCCAAAACAAAGCCTAAAATATATCTAGTCCCATTTCCTTGTTAGGTAACTAGTTAAGGACATTATGTATGATCATTTGAGGCTAGAACACAATCAAGAACACATAGTTTTATGAGTTCACAGCCCAAGAAAGTCTTAGGCCGTAAACTCCAAATTCAAGGGACAAAATGTGCCCTAATCACTCCTAAGACTTTAAGACATTAACCCTCTATTACTTCTAACTATTTTGGAAACTTAAACACAACAAAAACACCCCTTAAAAGGAGTTTACGGCCAAGGAATAACTCTTGGTCCGTAAACTCCAAGTAAAGGCAGCAAAGTGTGCCTAAGGTCCCCTTTAGCCTTAAACAAAAGTCTAGAAATTATCCTTTGTGTGCAAGAGGCTTGAATGAATTACAACACCCACCCCATAGGATTTTACGGCCGTAAACTCTAGGGGATATGGTCTTTAGGCCGTAAACTCCTCAAAGGAGCATTCTAAGGCACTAAACTACCTAAAGGATTAAACCACCCATGCTAGGCTTATTCTAGAAATCATTTAACACTTTAAAACACCCAAAACAACCAAGACAAGAGTTCACGGCCATAAACTTAAGGGTTTACGACCGTAAACTCCTTGTGTGGAGTTTATTGAGTATTAAACTCTTATACAAGGCCCTTGGAAGCATTAAACCCTTTAGCCTTGTCCCATAACAACCTAGAAGCAACCCTTAGGACCTATAACACTTATACAAGGTGTTTACATGTTCCTGAGTGTCCCAACTTATTTTATTAAGTTATTATTGGGCTAATTAGTTATATACATGCTCATTATATGATAACTAGGCTCGTGTGTGTGAACAAGTCTCCGTTTGCCACCTAGCACGGTATCCGATACTTCAATCCAATCCACTCACCACAAGTGAGTTCATACCCATTTAATTAACCTTTGAAATGCTTTTAAATGTTTTAAATACTTTATGGGGGGATACAAGTTAAATACTTATAGTTATTACATCAATCACATGTGATTACATTAATCACATGCGATTAATAACTAGTAAACCAATGATTTTATCACTGTTCAAACTGTTTATCAAACTGTTTTACTTCAAAATGTTTTACAAACTCTTTTACTTATCAAATGCTTTTATTAAACTTTGTTTTACTTCTTATAAATTGCATGCCCATATATGTATAGATATATAAGAAATGTTTAAAGGGCTTAGGAAGGCCATCCGCCCTATTTCCTTTTTCTCGATTTGGATGTGGTCTGGTGGGATTTCGGGTAACCGTCCGAAGGTCGTTTCAATATTAATTATATATCAAATATGCATGTATAGATATAAAAGTAATTCCATATTCATACTTATCAGTACATCATCAGTAAGTTACCATCGGGGTAACATAGGATCATACTACTACAATTTCTAGATAAATGAGTCAGTTCATTCATGAGTTAATACTTATTACTATGAGAACATATACAACTATACTAGAAAGAGAACATATACAACTATACTGGACAGAGAACATATACAACTATACTAGAGGAAGAGCATATACAACTATACTAGAACAGTTCATTACATTACATATACAAGAATACGTTAACAATTGTGATCCACTGTATCGGAGCATGCCTTAATTGTCATGGCCCGAGTTGTAGCCAGAATTCTCTTGGAGGGAGAGTGTGAGTTTGCGTATAGATCTATACTGGATTGACTATCCTACACCTTGCTGCTAGCTACAGCCGGACCTGCAGGTCTGCGGGTGCCAAACGTCATTCCGTTATTACGACCATTCGTATGTCGTTGTTACCAGTCGATAGTATGGTGCAATTTATGACATGATACCTTAATATAAATCCAGTTTAAGGTAGTTAGTACATCAGTAGTTCCTATAATACAACACTACAGGACTACAATAATTTACCCATTACATACTTTTAGTGATTGTTTCACTTAACTTTAATGTACAAACTATATTTTGTTAAATGATAGTTACACTTGGGAAATTACACACTTTTACAACAAACGAGCATACAAAACAGTTAAGCCTTGGTAGAAGGCTACTTTAATAGAAAATATAGGTTTTTCTGAGAGATTCAAACTTGTACAAACACTTACAAACACTTACTTACATTTTACAAACTTACACTTGATACATGTTCAAACGTTTTTGGATGACAAATACCGACACTAAAATACTTATGAACTCACCAGCTTAATGCTGATAAACTCTTTCAAAATAACTTGTATTCTCAGGTCATCAGTAGACAGGTACCGAGGCCAACTTTTGAGAAGATGGAGCACATCCAAGACTCATCTTATTATTTTGATATACATTATTCTTGGTGTCTATACTATACAGAACACACTTGTATTAAAATTATATATTTAATGTAATGGATGATATTGTTTGCTTATTTACATCTACTGTGTTGTGATACTTTACATGATGTCCTCCGCCCCAGAACATTTCCGCCGTTCTAGGTTTTGGGATGTGACATACACCGTTCGGGTGCTGGCTGACCGTACACACCTTCCACTCTGTTTGCTTCCAAAACCTCTTTTTCTTTTTAGAAAATTTTAGTTTTATTTGAAAATTTCTCAAATCCTCGGTTTGAGTTCAAATACGCCCGAAGGTGCATCCGAATCCCTCAAACCAAGGCTCTGATACCAACTTGTAACACCGTAAATTTTCAAAATAACTTTTCGTCTTCAAAAACACATAATGCATCACATCACAATTTCGAATCCATAATCAATAGTGTTTTCAAAACAAATCCCAAGATCTCTACACATAATAAACTCCATCGGTGTGTGTACGTGTCACTTCGTCGCTTTCCCACGATCCTCACTAGTACCTGAGACATCAACACAACAACTGTAAGCATAAATGCTTAGTGAGTTCCCCAAAATACCACATACCACAAATACGCCACTCAAGGCTAGACTCGACCCTCCGGTCAAGATGTACCAGCGGTACCCTCCAATCTCGTAGCTCGTCGGACCCTCCGGTCCAGTCATAGCTCATTGGGCCCTCTGCCCTGATCTGATCGATGGACCCTCCGGTCCGGTCTATATCGTTGGACCATCTGGTCCGATCTACACAATCATACAGCATACATATAACACATAGCACGTAATCTCATACATAGCACGTAATCTCATACATAGCATATAAGCACCCTCTCGTCAACTCATAATACCACTCAAGGTAACGTATAGTGAGAAGACTCACCTGGCACGAAGAACCAACCTCCAATCATGCTGCTTGCCAAACACCGACCTCTAACTCTATGTCAAATCCCACAATTAACCCAATCAGGAACTAAGTCCAATTTCTCAATTACCAGGTCTAAAGTCTAAAGATAGACCATCTACCAGTCCATTACGGTCCTAACCCATTGGGCCCACCAAGACCCAATAATAAATGGGCTTTCCCCAAGGCCCAACCTCACCCTACAAGACAAGCCCAACATGAGGCCCAAGACATCAATTTAATTCTCTGTTCACAGGCTCCACTAAGCAGGCCCAAGGATTCCGGCCCAACACTCAAAGCCCAAAAGATCACCTAGCCTAAAAGCCCACAGAGGGGTTACGTGGGGCGTACCTCTCTTGGTACGCTCAGCGTACTCAAGCATGCATAAATCTGATCGAGGACCTCAGCCCAGTACGCGGGGCGTACTAGGATTACGCTGGACGTACACTCAGTTTTTCTTAAATCAATTTCTGGGTCTTAACCCGTTAAGACCTTAACTTATCTCTTGGATCTGGACTTCCTAACATCTCTTACTCCATAAAGTTATCGACTTTAAGCCTTTGTATGGCTGATGAGGTCACAACACATAAAAACTCTTACTTTCTTAACCCAAAATGCACATAACTCATGCATGGGTAGATTCACACGATCAAGATCTCATTTTTATGGTTCATCATCACTAGATACACTTAAAAGGACATATTATTAAGCTTTGGAGTGCATCAACTCATAAAGTCTCAAGCTTGGGACCAAAAACCCTAAAATGGACCCTAAATGCACAAAACAAAAAGAGAGGGAAAGCTTGGAGCTTTAGACCTTCAAATGGTGCTCTAGCCCCAAGGAAGCTCATATCCACAACTTGCTCTTCGACTTCACTCCCTTCCATGCTCCTTCTTAACTCTCAAAAGTCCACAAGAACACAAACAAGCTCATCATGGCCACCACAAGCTTCAAGAACGGATATTAGGGTTTAAGAGGGTTTAATAACTGAGGAAGGTGGCCAGAAATGAGACCATCTCTTTCTTTTTATAGGGACACTTCACTTAATTAGGGTTTTCTTCTGTGCCTAGTATGCCTAGCTTACCCCCTGGTACGCCTAGCGTACTAGGTGGCTCTTGCTTAAGAAACACGCACATCTGTACGCTAAGCGTACGCATACGTACGCCCAGCGTACTTCGCTGCCAACTTCTTGACTTTAAGAACTTTACTTGTCAACCCTCCAAACTTTCATAGCTTCAAAGATAAAACTTTTATTCCACAATCCTCATACATATCGAAAGGTAATGAGATCCCTTACGTTTCTAGCAACTCACCTCAACTTGAAACCTTCTCGCGCCCGACTCATGGCCCACCAACCCTAATCACGGACAATCTGAAACGGGATGTTACAATGAGCAGGTTATCAGTGGGGACTGAGATGGTCAAGGACCGGGATACACCCTATTAGAGTATATTAGGGCATGTGTTAGCTGCAACGACGGACGATCAAGAGGAGTATATTGGGGCGATGGCTCTTAATATCTATGATGGGCATCGAGTGTGGAAATGAGGTCTCTGCTCTTATGATAATTCACGTGATGGAACGTTAGTTGAGGAGTCGAGGATGAGGAGTATGATAGTTCATATTTCCAGACTAATAGTCAGGGTTACTACTGGACAGTTGAGATGTCCGGTAGTGAGATGATATGAGATTCTGAATGACTACCGGCAGTCATGATGAGATGTTTCTGAGGATTTCATCTAAGATTCGTGGTATTTAGGGTTGCTTGATCTCTATCGGGGAGATCATCGAGCATTGCGTAGCACCTTCCAAGAGTAGGTGTGATGTTACTGGTGGAAATAGTAAATGGGATAGATTTTTAGTGCGCTAATCGGTGATGGTTCGAACCCTAATTGGGGGAGAACCGAGTATTTTATTGAGGGGATCAGAGATTTGTTCAAGAGCATTTAGAGAACTAGATATAGAGACATACGGTACGGATTCATGAGACCAGGGTTATTGGTGGTTGAGGCGAGGTGCAGAGCGAGATAATGCACGTGGTTCGTGTTCGAGAATGGATGGTGTCTCCATGGCAAGTGGCCGTTGGTCGGAGACCTTGTGGTGGTTAGGAATTCTTCAAGGTGATAATGTTGAATTCGAGGTGGTTGGCTCGTAAGGTTAGTTCGACGGTTGAGAATTCCTGGTCCAGTGTATGGGCTGTTATGCAATTTGGGAAGGGTAGAAGTTGATTACACAACCAATTTCAGGGTCGTTATGAGTATTCTAGCATGAGTTTGAGCAATATAGGAAGCAGTTTTGGGTTATCGTCAGCATGTTCTGATTCATTGACGATTCCTCCGTGTCTTGAACTGACAAGTCGAATATTCTGAAATTTCGGGTTGTGTGACAGGGAGATGAGTGGCGGAGGCAAGACATCATGAGGCTCTGTGATGGTGTACCAGGGTATCCGAGTATAACGCGTTGAATTTCGGATTATTTTGGGTCTTGAGTTTGAGGCGGCAAGTGGTGTATCAAGTATCTATGGTTCTAGTAGGATCCCTTTGGCTAAATCATCAAGTGAGATTATTTAGGAATGTGGATTTCAGCAAGGAAAGGTGTTTTGTTATGATGGTTGTCGTCAGATATAGTGATGCATAATTCGGGTAAGTGTGTGCACCTATCTATGATTGGTTCGCGGAGCATGAGTTAGTGAACACCGTGTGGTATCGACGTGAGAATGAGATTGTGGGGAAATAAGAGAGGGTGTGGTGATATTGCGGGGAGCCGTAGTACGCACCAATCAGATAGGGAGTGGTGATATTGCAGGGAGCCGTAGTACTCACCAGTCTGTGAGAGGGTGCGGTGATACTGCGGGGAGTTGTAGTATTCACCAAGCAGCGAGCAAGAAGCATTGTGAAACTACGGGGAGCCGTAGTATTCGCTTGTTAGTCCATGAATCAGGTAAGTTCCTAGGCTTGAGTAGCCTCATCATTTGAGCCTGTAGGGTCCTGGTGGTTGAACCAGGGGCGAGACTGGGGTCTCCATATTTTTCGGGAATCGTTATATTTTAAGTTAGGCTGGGGAAACGTTGGAGGGGATCGGAGAAGTGATATGTGTGTGGGTTGCGGATCATGGATTGTGAGTTGAGTGTTTTGTTGGTCCGAGTGGTTCCAATTTTGTGTCGGACCAGACTCTCGAACTGAGTTTGATTCTAGTGGTGTTTTGAGTAGGCAGAATGAAATTCCGGATTTAGAGATCGATTACATTTTGGAGGGGGTATTGTTTTTCATCTGGTGTATTAGACCTGAGTGGGTCAGTTTGTTGGTATGGGAAAACCGCAAAACGCATGGGACTAATGGGTAGTTGATGATAGAGGTCGGTAGTGACGTGTGACTTCAGTTTGGTTCTAGTATTCGTTTGGGGAAAAGTGAACTTCGTGATTGTGTGTGCCATACAATTCGTTAGGATAACTCGGTTAGATTACATGACTGTGAAGTTATATTGTCAAATGTGCTCGAGTAGCATTGGTAGTCCAACTGTTGGGTTGAGAGTTGATCCTGTTTTGGGATTTGGTATTCAGCATTGGAAGGTAGTTGGAGTTATGTTTTCAGAGATCAGTGGATAGCTTCAGATGGGCACGGTCATCCAGTTCGAGTCGGAGCTGAATTGTCCTGGGATTAGTAGTGGAATGGTTCTGTCGGACAGGACGTCAGACCTAGTGTAAGGTTTCGGGATCCATGTGGATCGACAGGTTTTCATTTAGTGTTGAGGGGCAGAGTATTGAGGTTCATGCTTCAGATGGGTTCTGATAGTAGTATCCGTGTTTAGCCTTTAGGTGCGAGATGACCTCTCCGTTTCGTTTGGGTTTTAGGACAGGATAGATTGATATGACGGGCATGAGTGCCCAACAGCTGATTATTTCCTATGAAGCGTGCCCATCAGTCACATCTAGATAATCAGGGTTTGAAGTTTTTTTATTGGTATGATATTCAATGAGGGTTTGTTAGAGGAGATAATAAGGAATGATTTTAGGAGGTGGTTAAGGGAGACATAGGGATGATGTCGTTGTTGGTTCCAGAGATTATAAATGAGTCGGATTTCGAGGGCGAAACCCAATCTAAGTGAGGAGAGTTGTAACACCCTGATTTCTAATAAATTATTTAAATACAAGTGCAAATAATTGAATAATTATATAATTAGGAGCAAGGAACCATTTGGGTTTTAAATAGTTTGAAAATGCTACTTATAAGTTTGTTTTCTTCAAGTGACCATTTAATTAATTGAAGGTATATAATATAATATTATTTGATATAAAGGTCCAAGGGGGTATTATGCTATTTTCAAAACTTGGTTTGTTAAAGAAAACCAAGGATGGGTTAAATCTGTCAAATATCTAAACTTAAGGGGCTATTTCTGCTGATTTTGGAAAGCTATCGTTTCCTTGTTCCCCGCATCGCGACAGCGGGTGGAGGGCGAGCCCTTCATCCCATTTTGTTTGTATCTACAGCGTATCTCGTATTTAATCGCTCAAACCCTAAATCATTGAGTGAGTGTGTGTTTGTGCGGCTGGAGAGTGAGGGGAAAAGTGAGAGATCGAGAAAAAGATAGAGAAAGAGGAGGCGACTGCCATCATCGGAGCAACTATTGGGCATCGGGTATGCCTACTGAGGATGGCATAGGAAGGTGAGTAAGGAATGAGTGGTTGTTCCTTCTTTAGGCACTAAGTGTGTGAGTTGCGAAGGAATTGGAAGGAGATGATGAGAGAAGCTGAGAGATGTATTAGTTTAAAAGAGGGATAATCGGGATTTCTGTGAGATGTCTCCATTAAAATCGAGACTTTGGTTCTCTTTATCCAGTCAAGTGTAGAAGATAGGTTAATATCAGGAGCTCCGGTGGAGAGACAAGAAGAAGATAGTCATTGTCGCCAAGGGAAGGAAGCACCGCTGGAGTTGGGGGCGTTGCCGGAGACCTGTGATTCGCCAGAAAATCCCTTGATGCACAACTATTTTACGTTATGGGTGAATTAAGGTACCTCTTTGACCTTATTGACCATCTATTTTAAGTGGGTTGCGTGATTGGGTTAAGTAATCAATTCTAGTGGGCTTTGTTTTAAGTTAAATGAAAGTAGTACATGGAGGTTTGTGTTGGGCCATTTTTTTAGCTGTTGGAATTCTTTTTCTAGAGAAATAGATATATTTTGACTAAATAAATTTATTTAGTCACCTAGCTTATTGATTTGGCTTGCGATCGTATTTTATAAATAAAAGGCGAATATAAGTGTATTAAGACGTGTTTTTTTTAGCTAAGCAAACGCTAATTGCGTGGTTTTAGGAGTTTGGAGGGCTGGAAATCCATGTTAGCCATTTTGGTGATCCATATGTTATGATTGCCACTTCAGGTGAGTCTTCTCACTATACTTTACCTAGAGTGGTAATTATATGTCACCAGAGGGTCTTATGTGCTTGCTTGATATATGCATTTTTTGTGTGATATGTGATGTATGCTATTTATGTGATGTGATGCACTGCATTATTTCTATGTGATTTATGTTGTGTGTATTCCAGAGTGTACAGAGTTAGGACCGGAGGGTCCACAGAGTTAGGACCAGAGGGTCCATAGAGTTAGGACCAGAGGGTCCACAGAGTTATAGCCTCGAGTGGCTAATATGTGTTGTTTGTGGTATTTTGGGGAACTCACTAAGTTTCGTGCTTACCGTGTTATGTGTTATATGTTTCAGATTTTTCTTAGGCTCATGGGATGGTACCGGCTCGATTGTATACACCAGAGGAAGACTTATGTTTTGAGGATCCTAGATTATTAATTGATTGAATAGAGAGTCATGTATTGTAATTTAAACAAAAATGAGATTTTTACGAAAATTGTTTTTAAGAAATAAGCGATTTTTAAATGAATTTTTTTTTTGAAAATTTATGGCATTAAAAGAAAGTTCAGTGCTTTGTACCTTCTTTTGATGACAAAGAGTGAGCTTTGTCCAAACCCCTAAGCTTAAGCTTCTTCTCCAACCTTTGCTTTCCTTCTTCACAACTTCTTTTTCACTAAAAACACTCACAAAGAGTAATTTCACACAAATGAGAGAGTAAGGTGGTATTAGGGTTTTCTTGTGTGTGAGGAGGCTGATAAGAATCCAGAGGGAGGCTATAATGGGGTTTATATATGTCTTAAACCCTTAGATTAGGGTTTTCTTATCTGCTCACGTACGCTGCGCGTACACTGTGGTACGCTGTGCGTACGTGTGCACGTCCCCGATTCCAAACGCGCCCCATGTACGCCCAGGCTACGCCAAACGTACGTCTTCTGGGCGGCCCAAGTCTTTGGGTCCAAATGCATAATCCCAAATCCAATACTCCGTTATCCATACTTGGCCCAACTATAATTTAAGAAAATTAAATAATTAATACATCAAGAGACGGATGTTACATTCCGGTAGTATAGGCCTCTACTTCCATTCACACCTACTCATACTCGTACTAAGTTGTAACAGCCCGGAAATTCAGATATTATTATAATATTGTATTTGGGGTGTTTTAGGAGGGGACTCGGCGAGTTGGAGCCAGACTCGCCGAGTAGGACCACAGACTTGGTCGCGGGTTCGCGACTGGACTCGACGAGTCCAGATATGGACTCGGCGAGTCTGCGCTGTTCAGCGGAAACCCTAGCCGTTTGGTTTTGGAACGTATATAATGCACTTATAGGCCGTCATTGTTCGTCTTTAGCTACTAAGAAGAACCCTAAATCGGTTGTGGGCATCTAGAGCAAGGATTGAAGGCCATTTGTGATCTTGAAGAAGTTATTGTGCAAGGAGGAGAAGGGTTTGGCTAAAGCATCAGCAAGGGGATCACGTTTTGAGGATTGGGGACACAGAGAGTGCATTATTTAGGTAACATTTCGGATTATATTCTGTTATGTTGATGTGTGCATGGATTTAGGGTTTATGGAACCCTTTTATGACTAGATTGATTGCTACCATTGTTCTCCAAACGATTATAGCCTTGTATTAGGACCTTTAGAGGTCCAGAATGTCCCATGCCTGTATATTTCGGGAATCAATGGAGTCTTTGGAGTGGAATCCTTATGCCTTAGGTCAAAATGTAGATTATAGGCCTTGGGGTGTAGCCCCGCGATTCTTCCACGAGGTTCTCGTCGAGCCAAGAGAGATACTCGACGAGTAGAAAGGGAACATCAGGGAATTAGTGAGGACGTCTAGACTCGCCGAGTCGCCATAGCACTCGCCGAGTCCGGTCAAGTTGACCGTTGACCAGAGTTGACCTACATGTAATTTCTTAGGGTCAGTTGTCTTGCAAGATAAAAGTATTAATAAGGGGTATATGATATTATAGGGAGTCTGCAGCTCGGCGGATCGAGTGCGAGTGATTTCAGGAGTCGCTAGCTTTCATTATCCACGAGGTGAGTCTTCTCACTATACTGTACCCGGAAGGGTTTGACTGTGTGACCGGAAGGTCGAATATGATATGTGTTATACGTGCTATAAATGGTAAGGTATTTGCTATGCGTGCTATGTATGTTTATATGGGCTGGAAGGCAATATGTTTTATGACCGAAAGGTCAGATTTGCTTTATTATATGTGTGCTATATGTGGTAAGTTAAATGTATTATGTGCTGTGTATGTTCATGGGCCGGAAGGCAATATATTATGGGCCGGAAGGCAATATGTTATGGGCCAGAAGGCGAATATGTTATGGGCCGGAAGGCGAATACGATATGGGCCGGAAGGCGTTCCGTTGTAGACCGGAAGGTCAGGGCCTGGAAAGGCGTATATGCGTAAGTAGTATACTGGGGAACTCACTAAGCATTTATGCTTACAGTTGTTATGTATGTGTTTCAGGTACTAGCGAGGACCGTGGGAAGGCGTCGGCGTGACGCGTACACATTGTTGTTATTTTGAGATCTTGGGGGTTTTATGATTGTATTTTGATATAAAACTTGGAATAATTATATTTAATTGAATAAAATCACTTTATTTTGAATGAAAATTTTGTTTGAAAAATTTGCGTTGTTACAATTGGTATCAAAGCCTTGGTTTGAGGGATTCGGGTGTACCTTCGGGTGTAACTGAACTCAAACCGAGGATTTGAGGAAAATCTTTTAAAAATAATAAAGGCATAAACTTTTATAAATGGTAAAGTGGTAAACAAGAAAGAAGCAGTGAGTACGATCAGCCAGCGCCCGAACGGTAAAGATCCCCAGAATACCTTACAATGTTATGTTATGTAATGAATTATGAATTGTTATGCATGCTAGAAGACTAGGTATTCATGATAGGACTAGAGTGGCCTGATTTGTGATGCCTTAGTCTAGGGAGTTTGCCGATATGAGATAATTGATAGCGTGCAGGTAGATAATGCATATTGAAAGTAGAGTACTCACTTTTCGGGGTTTGGGGAGGAAGATTTGGGGCGAATGCTGATACGGTGTGGTCGGTAGTATTGGGCCCGTACTACCGAAGACACCGGGTCAGTGGAAGACCCAAGTAAGAATCCCTGGATATCGGAGACTGAGTAGGGTTGCGTTATCGAGTACAATTGTACTTGATGGAGACTCTGATAATTTTATGTTGTATTTCAGAGACATCATGGTTACCACACGCCACGGAGCGAGTTCGAGCAGTGTGAGCGACGAGGATATTCGTCAGATGATTCAGGAGGAGGTAGCTGCAGCGATCCGGGCTGAGATCCCGGAGATGTTTGGGTCTATTAAGACCACTCTGATGGAGACGTTCGAGGAGCGGTACGCCGCACTGACTGAGGCTACAGCCGCTGCCGCTACCGCAGCCGTGGCCGCTGCCAGGCCGCAAGGGGGCGATTCGTTGCTATTCCGGGAATTCAGCAACACGAAACCCCCTGAGTTCGATGGGACGCAGGATCCGATTGCTGCGATGCGGTGGATCGCCGACATCGAAGGGTGCTTCTACACTTGCTCATGCCCGGAGCACCTGAGGGTACGGTTCGCCTTGAACCAGCTCCGTCTGGGAGCGAAGGATTGGTGGAAGTTCGTTACGGCGAACTTCACTTTGGCGGAGATTACAGCAGTGACATGGGAGAGGTTTACCGACATGTTCAGGGATGAGTACGTTCCCCCAGTGGAGAGGGAACGATTGATTCAGGAGTTCTTGACCCTTAAGCAGGGTACTGATTTGGTTGCGGTGGTTACACGGAAGTTTCATGAGAGGGCTATGTTCTGCCCTGAGCTGGTGTCTACTGAGCAGTCACGGATGAGCCGGTACTTAGGCGTTTTGAGGAGGGATATCCGGGAGTTTGTGTCAAACTCCACCTATCGTACTTTCACTGAGCTTCAGGAGAATGCCAGGAAGCGCGAGATCGAGTTGGAGACCCAGGCCAGGGAGGAGGCCGAGTCTCGACAGGTGGACCGGCAGCCGGCTCAGTCTCAGCCGGCAGCCAAGCGGATCAAGTCCGCTGATTTGAGGACGGGAGGTCAGAAGGGCCGCACTTGCGGAAAGTGCGGCAAGGTACATGAGGGGGCGTGTCGAGCTGGTGGTTGCTACAAGTGTGGCAAGGAAGGACACATTGCCAGGGATTTTCCTAAGGGGTTTATGGTTTGCTTTCATTGCAACCAGACAGGCCATCGGAAGGCCGAGTGCCCGCAGCTTCGTCAGGGATCTACACCTACTACCAGGACTACTGAGACCCGACCGGCGAAGGTCGAGGCCCCGAGGGCTCGCGGGAGAGCCTTTCAGCTGACTGCGGAGGAGGTCCGCGTTGCGCCCGATGTTGTGGCAGGTATGCTGTAATTCACGTATTTATTTAAAGTCGAAATGTTATGCTTATGTTAATATATGTGTAGGTACTTTTCTTGTGAACTCTATGCTTGCTCTAGTGTTATTTGATTCGGGTGCGAGTAGGTCCTTTGTATCTTTAGCTTTTAGTCAGCATATCAGCATTAGTCGTGAGCCGTTAAGTCGGCCCCTGAGCGTTTCTATAGCGGCCGAGAGGGTGGTTTGTGCCACGGAGGTTCTTCGGGGATGCGTACTAGAGATTTTCGGGGTTGAGTTTCCGATTGACCTAATTCCTATTGCGATAAATGATGTCTGTGTCATCGTGGGCATGGACTGGTTGAGCCGATTCAGCGCTGTCATCGACTGCGAGCGCCAGCTGGTGACTATACGAGACCCTAGTGGGGGAGTTCTTACAGTGTACGGCGAGGGTACCCGTTCGGGATCAACTTTTTGTTCGGCCGCTAGGGGGAGGCAATGTCTACAGCAGGGATGTAAGGGTTTTGTGGCGTATGTGATGGATACGCGGGAGGCTTCCGAGAGACCGAGGACAGTGGAGGAGGTTCCAGTGGTGCGTGAGTTTCCAGATGTTTTTCCCGAGGAACTGCCGGGAGTACCTCCTGCGAGGCAAGTAGAGTTTGGTATCGATCTGATTCCGGGGGCTGCGCCTATTGCGAAGGTTCCTTATCGTCTCGCACCCCCAGAGATGCAAGAGTTGTCCTCGCAACTCCAGGAGTTGCTGGGGAAGGGATTTATTCGGCCGAGCAGCTCGTCGTGGGGAGCACCGATTCTGTTCGTCAAGAAGAAGGATGGTTCACACCGGATGTGCATTGATTACCGGGAGTTGAACAAAGTGACGGTCAAGAACCGTTATCCGTTACCAAGGATCGATGACTTATTCGATCAGTTGCAAGGGGAATCTTGGTTTTCCAAGATCGATCTGAGATCAGGGTACCATCAGGTAAGGGTGCGGGATAGGTATGCAGGCCGATGCTGGATCGGTCTGTGATTGTATTTATCGACGACATCCTAGTATATTCGCGATCTAGAGAGCAGCATGAGGGACATTTGAGGGAGGTCCTTGGGGTACTGAGGTCGGAGAAGCTATATGCAAAATTCTCCAAATGTGACTTCTGGTTGCGGGAGGTCCAATTTCTTGGACATGTTGTTAATCAGGCAGGGATATTGGTCGATCCGGCCAAGGTTGAGGTAGTGATGAGTTGGGAGGTACCGAAGTCACCTTCCGAGATCAGGAGTTTCCTTGGGTTGGCGGGGTACTATCGGAGGTTTATTAGGGACTTCTCCAAGATCGCAGTACCGCTCACCAGATTGACCCGGAAGGGTGTTGCATTCTCATGGGGACCCGAGCAACAGATTTCTTTCGAGACACTTCGCCAGAGATTGTGCGAAGCCCCGGTATTAGCTCTCCCGGAAGGGATGGAAGATTTTGTCGTATATTGCGACGCATCGATTTCAGGACTGGGTGCAGTGTTGATGCAGAGAGGTCATGTGATAGCTTATGCATCGAGGCAGCTAAAGCCTCACGAGGCGAGATATCCCACGCATGACTTAGAGTTGGGGGCAGTAGTGTTCGCTCTCAAAATTTGGCGTCACTACCTGTATGGGGTTCGATGTACGATATATACGGACCATAAGAGTTTGAAGTATTTGATGGATCAACCCAACCTAAACATGCGTCAGAGGAGATGGTTGGATGTGGTCAAGGATTATGACTGCAAGATCCTATACCACCCGGGCAAGGCTAATATGGTAGCCGATGCATTGAGCCGCAGGGCGGAGAGCACTCCATTGCGAGATGTATGTCTGAGACTGACGGTGATGACTCCGGTATTGGATGCTAATTGTGGGGCACAGGCCGAGGCTGTGAGATCCGAGACGCAGAAGAAAGAGCGGGTCGTCGGGTTAATTTCGGAGTTCGTTAAGGATGGACGAGGACTTCTAACGTTTCAGGGTCGGATTTGGGTACCGTTCGTGGGCGGTACGCGTGCTACTTTGATGGAGGAGGCTCACAGATCGAAATTCTCGATCCATCCCGGTGCTACGAAGATGTATTTGGACTTGAGGAAGGAATACTGGTGGCCTTGTATGAAGAGAGACGTCGCCTGGTTCGTTGAGAGGTGTTTAACCTGTCGTAGGGTTAAGGCCGAGCACCAGAGACCGCATGGCAAGTTGCAGCCTTTGGAGATTCCTGAGTGGAAGTGGGAACAAATTACCATGGACTTCATCACTAAATTGTCGAAAACTTTCAGAGGAGTCGATGCAATTTGGGTGATTGTGGATAGGTTGACGAAGAGTGCACATTTCCTTGCCATCAGCGAGAGTTCATCAGCGAAGAAGTTGGCGGAGATATACGTGAGGGAAATAGTATCTCGGCATGGAGTGCCGATCTCGATTGTTTCGGACCGTGATGTACGCTTCACTTCCAGATTCTGGAAGAAATTCCATGAGGAGCTGGGTACTAAACTGCATTTTAGTACCGCATACCATCCCCAGACAGACGGTCAGAGCGAGCGGACGATTCAGACATTGGAAGACATGCTTCGAGCGTGTGTGTTAGACTTCGGGGGTAGCTGGGATGCACATTTACCCTTGGCAGAGTTTTCCTACAACAACAGCCATCATTCGAGCATTGGTATGCCACCTTTTGAGTTGTTGTATAGTAGGAGGTGTCGGACCCCCATTTGCTGGGGAGAGGTGGGACAGAGAGTGATGGGCAGTACAGAGATCGTACTTCAGACGACAGAGCTGATTCAGCAGGTTAGACAGAGGTTATTGACCGCCCAGAGCCGACAGAAGAGTTATGCGGACAGACGCCGGTCCGAGCTTGAATTTCAGGTTGGCGACTTCGTTCTCCTGAAGGTTTCTCCTTGGAAAGGAGTGATCCGGTTCAGGAAGAGGGGCAAGTTGGGGCCCCGGTTCATAGGTCCATTTCGTGTGATTGCAAGGGTAGGCCGGGTAGCTTATCGGTTGGAGTTGCCAGCAGAGTTGGGATAGATCCACAATACCTTTCACGTATCGCAGTTAAGGAAGTGTATAGCCGATGAATCGGCAGTGGTTCCATTAGAGGATATTCAGGTGGATGCGAGTCTGAATTACGCCGAGAGACCAGTAGCTATCAGGGATCGGAAGATCAAGGTTCTGAGGAACAAGGAAGTACCTCTGGTGTTGGTTCAGTGGCAACACCGGAAAGGATCGGAGATGACTTGGGAGTCGGAGCGTGAGATGAGGGAGCAACATCCGGAGTTATTTGCAGAGTGAGACTTCGAGGGCGAAGTCTAGTCTTAGTGAGGGAGAGTTGTAACAGCCCGGAAATTCAGGTATTATTATAATATTGTATTTGGGGTGTTTTAGGAGGGGACTCGGCGAGTTGGAGCCAGACTCGCCGAGTAGGACCACAGACTTGGTCGCGGGTTCGCGACTGGACTCGACGAGTCCAGATATGGACTCGGCGAGTCTGCGCTGTTCAGCGGAAACCCTAGCCGTTTGGTTTTGGAACGTATATAATGCACTTATAGGCCGTCATTGTCCGTCTTTAGCTACTGAGAAGAACCCTAAATCGGTTGTGGGCATCTAGAGCAAGGATTGAAGGCCATTGGTGATCTTGAAGAAGTTATTGTGCAAGGAGGAGAAGGGTTTGGCTAAAGGATCAGCAAGGGGATCACGTTTTGAGGATTGGGGACACAGAGAGTGCATTATTTAGGTAACATTTCGGATTATATTCTGTTATGTTGATGTGTGCATGGATTTAGGGTTTATGGAACCCTTTTATGACTAGATTGATTGCTACCATTGTTCTCCAAACGATTATAGCCTTGTATTAGGACCTTTAGAGGTCCAGAATGTCCCATGCCTGTATATTTCGGGAATCAATGGAGGCTTTGGAGTGGAATCCTTATGCCTTAGGTCAAAATGTAGATTATAGGCCTTGGGGTGTAGCATGAGCACCTAAATGAAGGCCTTACGTGTTGTACCAGCTTAGGAGGACCAAACCTATGAATGGTCGGGACAATACCGATCTCAGGAAGCAATTTGATCGACTGCACGGCATGGACTCGCCGAGTTCAATGAACAGACTCGGCGAGTAGCTTGAAGAATAACGGGGACTCGTTGAGCTGTTCTTCAGACTCGGCGAGTGGAGTCGGGGTGGCCCCGCGATTCTTCCACGAGGATCTCGTCGAGCCAAGAGAGATACTCGACGAGTAGAAAGGGAACATCAGGGAATTAGTGAGGACGTCTAGACTCGTCGAGTCACCATAGCACTCGCCGAGTCCGGTCAAGTTGACCGTTGACCGTTGACCGTTGACCAGAGTTGACCTACATGTAATTTCTTAGGGTCAGTTGTCTTGAAAGATAAAAGTATTAATAAGGGGTATATGATATTATAGGGAGTCTGCAGCTCGGCGGATCGAGTGCGAGTGATTTCAGGAGTCGCTAGCTTTCATTATCCACGAGGTGAGTCTTCTCACTATACTGTACCCGGAAGGGTTTGACTGTGTGACCGGAAGGTCGGATATGATATGTTTTATACGTGCTATAAATGGTAAGGTATTTGCTATGCGTGCTATGTATGTTTATATGGGCCGGAAGGCAATATGTTATATGACCGAAAGGTCAAATTTGCTTTATGATATGTGTGCTATATGTGGTAAGTTAAATGTATTATGTGATGTGTATGTTCATGGGCCGGAAGGCAATATATTATGGGCCGGAAGGCAATATGTTATGGGCCGGAAGGCGAATATGTTATGGGCCGGAAGGCGAATACGATATGGGCCGGAAGGCGTTGCGTTGTAGACCGTAAGGTCAGGGCCTGGAAAGGCGTATATGCGTAAGTAGTATATTGGGGAACTCACTAAGCATTTATGCTTACAGTTGTTATGTATGTGTTTCAGGTACTAGCGAGGACCGTGGGAAGGCGCCGGCGTGACGCGTACACACTGTTGTTATTTTGAGATCTTGGGGGTTTTATGATTGTATTTTGATACGAAACTTGGAATAATTATATTTAATTGAATAAAATCACTTTATTTTGAATGAAAAATTTGTTTGAAAAATTTGCGTTGTTACGTAAGTATTGTCTCGCAGTGTTCCAAGTCACCATACAAGAAAATCACATAAAAACTTAACACGCTAGAGAACAAAACGAAGGATTTATATTATTCCTTAAAACGATTACATATGTATTCAAGTTCAACCTATACTATGCCTCTAATAGGCTACACCTCCTTATATTATCCGCATGGCTTCTTCATAACTTAATCTTCGGATATCCATCCTCACTCCTAATTCCTTGCATTGCCATCTGCTTCGTTAAGGATCATTTGAAATGCTCTTCCTTTTGGCTTTAGCGGCACATTTTACCTTGCAGCTTCATTCTTCTTTGGACAGTTCTTCGAAATTTTCCCATCATTTCCACATTCGTAGCACTTCTTGTTGTGGAATGTACAATCTCTGGAATAGTGACCGGTCCTACCACACTTATAGCACATCACTTCTCCCTCGCATCTTCCAAAGTGCTTCTTCTTGCACATCTCGCACCATCTTTCTTCACTTCCTCTTTCTCCTCTAGACTTCAGAAATTTGCTCTCCTTGTTGGACCTTGAAGATCCTTCAAACTTCCTCTTCTCGCCAACTTTAACCTTACTGGCGACTCGTCCCTTGATCATATCCTCAATAGATTTGGCAGTCCACATAGCTACCTCTAGAATAGGTGCCTGACGTACTGGCACCGCATACTGTGACATCCCCAAAATCACGGCCAAAAAAGACCGGTTTAATTTATGCTTTTAAAATAATTTCAGAGTAATCCTTTGATTAAAATAATTGCGGAATTTGTTCCCAAAACGAAATATGAAAAAAAAAGATTTACCAAAGCATTTCATAAAGAAATGTAATTTCATTATATAACAAAACTCGGGATGTCATGTTCCGATAAACAGACCAAAAGCATAAACATTACAAAATAGACCTTACAACAGTTAAATATAACAACAGGTCTATAATCCAAAAATAACTTGACAAGTCATCCAACTTATGCTCTGGTGCCACTACCTGTAATACAAAGAAAACTGAGTGGGTCAGGCTTGGGAACCTGGTGAGCTTATAGGGGTTTCAACCCACAATAAATAATTATTTTAATCTCAACAACCAACAATATCCCAATTACCCATTCCCGTTATTCTCACTTTACGTCCTTAAAACAACTAACACAAGGGACCTAGTCTAAGAATATTTCATCGGGGCGACAACACATGCTTTGGGGGGTTCTCCAGCAATATATGTCAAATAAGGCAACCATGAGGGGGATGGAATACAATGAATGAACACCCAAGTTCATTAACACCTACAGGTTATGAGCCTGCTAGTGTTCCACGGGACTGTCTAGAAAGAGTATGTGGTCGTCATCTAAATTCCGCTAGATGACTCGATCACAATGCCATCGAGGCCTCTCAACATTTTTATTTCATGACACATCACTATCTACCCATGTTCTACCCACATATTTGTAGATAAAATATACTTATATACAACATAAAACCTGTATAACAAATTCTTTTGACACTCATATCACATGACAAATAGTATATATTCACATAGCATGTACTTTCTAGAGTATAATCTATATATGTGTGTTGACAGAAAGCAACCACACACACGTACCCATTCCGAATAACGAGATAATATACATAGAACACATAGCACGTATTTTATAGAGATGCTTCATATCTATGTGTTAGAAGAAAGTAACTACACACTCACTTGATCAGAAGATGATTGGACAGCACTACGGCTCTATGAGTAGTATTCTTCGGTGAAACCGGGATCACTTCACACACCGGGCTTCTCGCGGGCAGAGCTTCACCTCGGAAACTCTTTTCTTCTCAGGATCTTCGGGACTTCGGGACTTTCTTTGGATATCGGGATGATACCGGGGCTTCGGGGTGTTAAAATAGGGCTTAGAGAGAGTATCGGGAGTGAAGAGATGGAGCAACCAAAATCGGCTGACCCTTGATTTCTATTTATAGGGTGAAATTTCAGCACTCACATCGTGAGTTTCAAGTGCTCACATCGTGAGCTCGATCGCCACTGTGTTCATCGTCAACCCACTTGGTTCTGCAGGCTTTGAAAGGTCAATTTTGCCTGCTCACGTCGTGAGCTCTGACACAGTCTCAATTTTCGTGCCTCGTACTTCAGAAATTCAAATCTTTCGCATACGAGCTCCACTTTCAACATTCTTTATTTGCATGTGTAGGTGAGATTATGCTCTACAACTCTCGTTTAGACTTCGTTGGCTAATTTTGATTTTATTTTAATATATTATTTTTAGTAAGCCGGGACAGGAAAACTCTGTTAGAAATTCATAACTTCTTCATCCGACGTCCGTTTTCGTCTGTCTTTTTACCGTTGGACTACTATCGACGAGATCTTCGATTCTCGTTTAGATTGTTTCGGCTAAAAAACGCTCGATTTCAAATCAAGTATTCGGGCTGCATACCGCTAAGCTGAAACTTCAGAAAATCATAACATCCTCATACAATGTCAGATTTGAGCGTTCTTTTTATGTACGCTCTCGGTTTAACATGTTCTACGACTTTCGTTTAGATCACTAAGGCTAAAGATCGCTCTATCATAAATTCACATTTTACGTCATTCGGCATCGTTCTAGTTCTATCGCGAAACTTCGACACGCCATAACTTCTTCGTTATAACTCGGATTCCGGCGTTCTTTATATCTCTGGAATCCTTTTTTCAACCACTACAACTTTATGCATAGATATCAGGCCTATCTTATACTTTAATTTTGACACTTATTTTATCCTTTATTTAATTAAGCCACACAACTAAGCATAAAACACATAATACTCAAATATTTCATCATTAATACTTCAAAAGAGTTACAAAGGTTAACCTAGACTATTACATCAATAATAATGCCTAGCCTGGAAATGCGGGCATTACAATTCTCTCCCCATTAGGATGATTCCATCACCGGAATCACACATCAACAAACAAATGTGGATAGCGACGCCACATGTCACTCTCCGTTTCCCAGGTGAGATTTGGCCCATTTGTATGTTTCCAACGGACAAGCACTAATTCGACCGTCTTGTGTCACAACTTCTTAGTCTTACGGTCAATGATTGCCTCAGGTTC
Source organism: Lactuca saligna (assembly GCF_052625555.1). Taxonomy (NCBI): domain Eukaryota; kingdom Viridiplantae; phylum Streptophyta; class Magnoliopsida; order Asterales; family Asteraceae; genus Lactuca; species Lactuca saligna. Next base: position 87,355,066 of record NC_136424.1, on the reverse strand, counting down.
TTCAATCAACCTCTTGTTTTCATCCAACCTCAATTTAGAAATTGGAATTATGTCGGGAACTTCTCCCGTGAACTTCCTCAAATAACACACATGGGATGTGTTATGAATATCATCTAGTTCTTCGGGTAATTCGAGCTTGTAAGCTTGGTTCCGAATCCTCTGAAGAACTTTAAACGGTCTAATAAACCTTGGACTCAACTTTCCCCTTTTACCAAATCTTATAAGTCCCTTCCACGGCAAGACTTTAAGTAAAACCGAATCTCCAACTTCAAAAATCCTCGATCTTTGCTTTTTGTCAGCATAGCTCTTTTGACGATCTTGAGCTGTAAACATTCTTTCCTTGATCACTTTCAACTTTTTAGCGGTTTGATGTACCATCTCGGGTCCCATAAACTACATTTCCCCAACCTCAAGCTAACAAGATGGCGTACGACACTTGTGTCCATACAAAGCTTGATAAGGTGTCATCTTTATGCTCGAGTGGAAACTATTATTGTAGGAAAATTCTACCAAAGGTAAATGTTCATCCAATTTACCTAGGAATTCCAGGGTACATGCTCCTAGCATATCTTCAAGTGTTTGTATCGTTCATTCGCTCTGACCATCAGTCTGTGGATGGTAGGTTGTACTTAAACACAACTTGGTACCCATTTCCTCTTGTAGACTTTTCCAAAATCTTGAGGTGAAACGGCTGTCACGATCTGATACAATCATTAATGGAACACCATGAAGCCTCACAATTTACTTCACGTAAGAATTATCAAGCTTATCCATAGACCATTTCTCATTGGCTGCTATGAAATGCACACTCTTAGTGAATCGATCGACGACCACCCAAATCATGTTGTGACCACTTTTCGTTCTGGACAGTTTAGTGACAAAATCCGTAGTAATGTTCTCCCATTTACCCATAGGCATAGGAAAAGGTTCTAAACTCCCGTATGGTTTTTGATGTCGTGCCTTAACCCTCGCACAAGTTACACACTCGGCCACATATTTTGCAATATCAAGCTTCATCGGCGGCCACCAGTAATAGGTTTCAGGTCCCTATACATTTTAGTGCTACCGAGATGAATCGAGTACATGGTTTTGTGAGGTTCTTCAATCAGAATATCTCTAACTCCTCCTGTCTTAGGTATCCAAATACGTTCTTGGAATACCTTCAGTCCATGACTATTTATACCGAACACCAATGTTTTGCCCAAACATTCTTCCTTTCGTTCATCCTTCTCTGAAGTTTCCTCTTGCGCTTTCTTTATACTTTCCACAATTGTCTAGACAACTTCTATTCTCAATGCTCATCGCCTTCTTCTTTCAAGATTAACTTTCCGACTGAGAGCATCTGCAACAAAATTAGCTTTACCGGGGTGGTAAAGTATCTCACAGTCGTAGTCCTTGAGTAACCCCATCCAGCGTCTTTGCCTCATACTCAATTCCTTCTGATTAAAGAGATGTTGGAGACTCTTATGATCAGTGAAAAGCTTGCACTTCGTGCCATAGAGGTAATGCCTCCATATTTTTAGCGCAAATACTACCGCAACCAGCTCCAAGTCATGAGTGGGGTAGTTTTTTTCGTGCACTTTCAACTGTCGAGACGCATATGCTATCACCTTTTCTCTTTGATTAAAAACACAATCCAACCCAACACCTGACGCATCGCTATAAACAGCAAAGTCTTCGACTCTTTCAGGTAGAGAAAGAATCGGTGCTTCACATAGCTTTTTCTTTAGCAAATCGAATGCTTCTTTATGCTTATCACTTCAAGCATAAGTAGCTCCTTTATGGGTCAAAGTTTTTAATGGATTAGCAATCGAAGAAAAGCCTTGGATAAACCTTTGGTAATATCTGGCTAATCCCAAAAAGCTTCGGATCTCCGTGGGACTTTTCGGTTGTTCCCACGTCATCACAGCTTCAATCTTTGCTGGATCAACCATTATCCCTTCTTGGTTGACCACGTGACCCAAGAATTGGACTTCTCGAATCCAAAAATCACATTTGGAGAACTTTTCATTGAAAGACCTTGTACAATGGTTTGGTCTAGGCATAGTCGTAGATAGCAGTAGATATGTAATTGATGTGTTTTGTTTTTAGTTTACGGTCAGAATGGGTTTACGGCCATAAACTCTTTACGGCCGTAAACTCTTTACAGTTGTGAGTCAAGCTTATAAATAGGGGTTGTGTCAGTCGTTATGGGTTGTTGATGCTCTCGTATAATTCCAAGTTGTATCAGACGTTTTATAGCATTAAAGCGTATGCAAGCTTGGCCTTTTGCACTATATTTGTTTATTAATTCGTGTTTTCATCTGTTATTATCTTTGATCATTGGTAGATCTATTTTTCGGGACTTTACAATTGGTATCAGAGCAATTCCAGTGTCAAAGGCGATCAACAGCTGTGTTTTCAACTAAATCGACATTCACAACAGTATAGAGGGATTTATTTCAGTCGAAATCAAAGTTTCTAGAAGTTTACGGCCTTAGTTTACGGCCGTAAACTCCTCTTCAGGGGCACAACTGAATTCTTCGAAAGCGATAGTTTTTCACATCATTCAAGCCTTCGTAATCACATATTGGTTCTGGCATTTAATTGAGTTGTGTTTAAAACTTAAAAAAAAAAAATTCGAATTCTTTTTATTTCATTGACCGTAAACTAAAGCATTCACGAAAAATTGATTTTCTGTTAATCGAAATTTACACCATTATTTTTCGGAGTTTAAATCAACAAGTATATTTGGACCGTAAACTCGAGTTTACGGCCTAAGGTTTACGGCCTAAGGTTTGCGGTCTAAGGTTTGCGGCTTAAGAGTTTACGGCTAAATCAGTTAATTTCATAAATTGAAATTAATTCATGAGTTAAATTTTAAAAACAAAATAATTTTTGACCGTAAACTCCAGTTTACGGCCGTATGTTTACGGCCTTAAATTAAATAAATAAATAAATTTACAGCCTTAAAATTTTCTAGTAATAATTTTATATAAAAAAAAATGGATACACAAAATTCAACTCAATACCAAGAGCTTGATGCTGTGATGGGTACAACCACGTGAATTCCAAGACTTATGTCTGCTGATGGTTTCCCCGAGTGGAAATATAGAATTGAAAAGTATATAAAGATGAAGGACTTTAAGATTTGGAAATGTGTTTTAAAGGATCCAGTCAGAATCACCACTGTAATTGGGGGCAAGGTGGTCGACAAGAAAATCGAAAACTACATGGATGAAGACTTTGAAAGTATAGAAGAACAAGAAAAGGCATTAGCCATTTTGACTATGGCCTTATCGCCAGACATTGCTGAAGGATTCAGAGAGTATACTTCTGCCAAAGCTCTGTGGGAAGCTCTCATTGAAGTATATGAGGGAAATGAAGACATGCGGGAAAGTCGCCAAGATATGCTGAGACAACGCTTCAATATGTTTAATTATGTTCCTGGAGAGACTCTCGAAGCTCAACTACAGCGATTTACAACTCTCAACACTGAGATGACTGTGGCAGGGATTTTCTATACAAAGTCAGAAATTAATAAGAAACTACTAAATGCACTCCCAAAATCTTGGGACATGAATGTAGCAGTAATCAAGAAGACTAAGGATCTTAATCGCCTTTCCCTAGCTGAAGTAATGGCTGTCATCAAAGCGTGTGATATTGATGACAAGCAACGAGAGATCAATCATGTGAACTCCTACTCAGCTGCAAATCTTGGCATTTCAGCTAATAATGCTCTCTCTTCTTTCTCCTTTACTTCTGCAGGTTCATCTTCCTCTGCACCGGTCATTCCTTACCCACAAGGCCAGCCGATCACATCTACCCAAAATGTTTCATCCTCTAATGTGGCTTCTTCACCAAAGGGAAAGGAGGGTGATGAAAACCTTGTCTTTGCAGCAGGGCTTGTAAATTGCTACAATGCTCTTGTAGCTGGGGAACTTCCTCCTCAATTGTCATTTGCAGATCTTGATCAAATCCACCCAGAGGACGTTGAGGAAATGGACATCACATGGCAAATTGCCATGGTTGTATTTAGGGCAAAACAGTTTGCCAAAAAGACAGGGAAGAATAATTGGGGAATGAGTGCTGACAAGAAGGTTGGATTCAACAAAGGAAAGCTTCGATGTTTCAATTGCCACGAGCCAGGAAATTTTGCTCGTGATTGCCCACACCCTGATAGGAGGGTTAATAATGACAGAACAATGGTTGCAGTTGGGAATAATCGAAGCAATGGTCAAGCAAACAATGAAAAGGCTATGGTTGCACAATCATTTGACTGGGATGATCAAATACAAGCTTTAAATTTGTCTGGACCAGAAAATGCTCACCTAGCACAAGTGAGGGATGATGCTCAAGCAAGGACTGTAGCAGCTGAAGACAACATGATGAAACTACAATTTGGCTTGATGGTATCCTCCTCCCATGAACCTAATTCATCCAAGGTAAGTCTTCCATCATGCTCTAAGGCTTGTATAGATTATGTGAAAAATTTACAGAATAAAATTGAGACATTAAGTAATGAAGTAGAAAATCTTAGGATTCTTCGTGAGCTCAATGACAAATTAATAAGAGACGTAGAAGACCTTAGATATGAAGGGTACCGACTTCGAAAAGGACAAAAACCACTTAAAGCTCAACCAGAATCAAAAATTAAAGACTTTAGGAGACTCTAGGAAGACTACAGCAACAAATGTGAAAATTACGATTATGTAGTCAAACAAAATGCTGAGCTTGTAGCTGAAGTTGAATCCTTGAAAGGAAAATTTGAGACCGCCAAACTTGATGTTAGAAAATATGATTTTTCAAGTGAGGTGGTTGCAAATATGATAGACCAAAGTATGCAATTTAAAAGAAATCAATCAAAAGGTCTAGGGTATAATCATGTACCTCCTCCTTTCAATCATTCATACGTGTCCAAGCCCTTGTCCAAAGAAGAGATTGCCAATGAATCATTTATGATTTATGGCAAGCCCTCCGGTTTTGTTTCAGGAGGATTTATTAATGTTGAAACTACTGATATTTCTAGTTCTCCTGCAGATCAATCCTTGAATCAGTCAAAGCACAAAGTTGAAGGATGTGTTTCTGAAAACAAAATCGAGTCCAAACCTGAAGCTTTTATTTTAAATAAAGACAATTCTTTGTTAAATGTTTTAAGTGACAATTTTTCTTATGGTGTTTTTAATTATCCTGATACAGTAGTTGCTACCTCTGATACAATTTTGAATGTTTCTAGTATGTCTGATAAATATTTGAACAGTTTGGTTGACAATTTAAATGTTTGTGATAAAAATGTTGAAATACCACTCGCCTCACAACCCTCACTTGCCTCACAACTTGATAATATTGCATGTTTTTGCGAGACAAGCAAGGGTGTTTGTGGGGAAAACAAATCTGACAAATGCAGCACAAGTTCTAACGATAACAATCAGTTTTGTTTTAATTGTGGCACTAAGGGTCATATTGCTAGAAATTGTCTTAATCGAATGTTTGTGAGTTATAATCTTCCAAGAGGAGAGAACTAATTCAGAGGAAGATCCTTAACTAGAAATTCCTCTAGAAGTTGCTCTCGAAATAATTATTGGGTAGATAAAAGAAATAGAAAAAGGGATATTTTTCACAGTCATAAAAGGTTTTTTAATCACCTTGTCCTGAACAGTCTGCCAAAAAGGAGCATAGCCATGCAAAGGTCAAGCTCATCTCAAAGCAATAATGGATCTTCAACCAATTCTGGTAGAAGTAACACATGCTTTAAGCAGATCGTCAGACATAAAATGACAAAGTTGACTGAACTTTTCAAAAAACCTAATTATAAATGGAAACCCATATCTACTCCCAATACATCATATGTATCCTCAAAGAAATTCATATGCAATAAATCTGAAAAATCATCGGGATCACCCAGGAAGATCATGACCTGGGTGCCCAAATCTAATTAAACCCGCACATTTTGCAGGGGCAGTTGCGGGGAAATGTCGTCAGACCATGGTTCGTCGACAGCGGTTGTTCCCAGCACATGACATGAGACATCACCCAATTGAACAACATTCAATCATTTAATGGGGGATACGTCTCTTTTGCGGGTGGAGATGGAGGAAAAATTACACAAAAGGGCACGGTATCAAATGGATTTTTGAGTTTTGAAAATGTGAATTTCGCTCCAGAGCTAAAACACAGCCTGCTAAGTGTTTCGCAGATCTGTGACAAGGGCTATTCTACGCATTTCACTGACAAGGAATGCATGATCTTAAAGCCAGGTTTTGTCATCCCTGAAGAATGGATTCTCGTAAAGTCAAAAAGGGATGGAAATGCTTATATTATCGATATGAATAGCAATCTCCCAAAGCAAGTTACTTGCTTGTTCTCAAAGATCTCTGAGCAAACTGCAATGTTATGGCACCGAAGATTAGGTCACGCCAACGCCAAAAATCTCAATCGTCTTGCAAAGAATGAGATGGTCCGTGGATTACCTGTCAAAGACTTTATCACGTTTGAGAAATGTGTGTCCTGTGCTCAAGGAAAGCATCATCGAAAGCCACATTTACCGAAGCAAGTTAACTCAATAAGTCAGGTTCTACAACTTCTTCACATGGACCTATTTGGTCCAGTGAATGTTCTAAGCATCAATAGGAGTTCCTACTGTCTAGTCGTGATTGATGATTTTTCTCGATTTACGTGGATTTTCTTTCTATCCAACAAAGCTGGGGTCGCTGAATTGATCAAGAGGTTCATCATACTTGTTGAGAATCAGACCAATCATAGGGTGAAGGCTCTTCGCACTGATAATGGAACGGAATTCAAGAATTCTGTTCTCAATCACTTCTGCTCTGAGAAGGGGATCCTACGTCAATTTAGCTCCGCTCACACACCTCAACAAAATGGTGTTGCTGAGAGGCGAAACAGAACACTTAAGGATGCTGCAAGGACGATGTTGTGTGACTCCAAGCTCCCAGTTTTCTTTTGGGCAGAGGCAATAAACACTGCCTGTTATGTTCAGAATCGAGTACTCATCAACAAAGCTCAAATGAAAACTCTAATGAAATTTACTATGGTCACAAACCGTCAGTTAGTCATTTTCGAGTATTTGGCTGTCCTTGCACCCTTCTTCACCTAGATGCCAATCCGAAGTTCAATGCCAAAGATGATGACTGCTATTTTGTTGGGTATGCTGCACGTACCGCTTATAGAGTCTACAACAAGAAAACCAAACAGATTGTGGAATCCTATGACGTGCGTTGGTTGGAAGAGAATGAGACAGACGCAAGAGTGGGTCCGGACTGGTTATTTGATTACACGTCACTCTTCAAATCCTTAAACGTGTGTTCAAATGAAGTCTCAAGAACTGATTCGCATTTGAAGAGTTCCTCTGAAGATGAAGTCGAAGAAGTTGTATACAAACCTGTATCTAAACCTTCCGATTCACTGAAAGGAAAGTCTAAAGCTTCAACCGAATGGAAGTCCTCCGACTCGCACAAGGGAGAGTCTTCTGCTCCATTTGAGGGGGAGTCTTCTACTTCATCTGAGGGGGAGCCGTCTGCTGAAATTGAAGGAGAGTCTTCTGCAACATCTTTCGATAAGTCTTCTGCTACTTCTCAAGGGAGGCCGTTATTGGAACATGACAGTCTTCAATCAGACCACATTGATTCTTCGGATGATGAATCAAGACCTCCCACATCATTAGAGAAAGAGTTCATTCCAAATGATGCTTCCGCTGTCTCTTCAACTCTGATGGAATTACTCTTTCCTGATCTTATTGCAGATGAGTATGTTGCAGAACCATCTAGTTTTACTCAACAAGCAAATGAAGGAGGTTTTAACATTCACACTCTACCTGTCTCCATCAATGACATCAGCCAAGAAATACCCTCTAGGATTCAACGAGATCATCCGCTCGAAAACGTTATCGGCCAGCTAGATAGTGGTGTTAAAACTAGAAGTCAAAGTGGAGACGTGAATACATGTCTATATTCTTGTTTTATCTCTCAAATTGAGCCCAAGAATGTAGAAATGGCTCTAAATGAACCTAGCTGGGTGGATGCGATGCATGACGAATTGCATCAGTTTGAAAAACTAGGTGTTTGGAAGTTAGTTGAGTTACCAAAAGGCAAAAAGTCTCTTGACACACGGTGGGTCTATCGTAACAAGCAGGACGACTCAGGGGTCATTGTGCGAAACAAGGCCAGACTGGTAGTTCGCGGGTTTCGACAAGTCGAGGGTCTTGACTACACTGAGGTTTATGCTCCTGTAGCTCGCTTGGAGGCCATTCGTATCTTCTTGTCGTACGCTTCGTATATGAACTTCACTGTTTTTCAAATGGATGTCAAGACTGCCTTCTTGTATGGCAAGGTGAAGGAAGAAATCTACGTTGATCAACCTCCAGGGTTTGTCAACCCGAAGTTTCCTAATCATGTCTACAAGTTGGATAAAGCGTTGTATGGGCTGCATCAAGCTCCTAGAGCATGGTATGCAACTCTAACAAAGCATTTGCTCGAACATGGCTATACATGTGGTACTATCGATCAAACATTGTTTATAAAGCATGTCGACAAGGACCAGATACTGGTTCAAATATATGTCGACGACATAATCTTTGGATCAACAAGCCAACAACTTTGCAGGGAGTTCGAAAGTGTAATGAAGAAAAGATTTGAAATGAGTTCTTTAGGAGAAATGACCATGTTTTTGGGGCTTCAGGTTAAACAGAATTCAACCGGCATCCTTCTTCATCAGGCCAAGTATGTGGATGATATTCTTGAGAAGTTCGCACTTCATGATGCTAAATCTGCCTCAACACCGATGGCTGAACGACCCCTCCTGACTCCAGATCCAGAAGGCGAACCCGTAGATCAAACTCTTTATCGATCGATGATCTGATCCCTAATGTATCTTACTGCAAGTCGACCAGACATTATGTTCGCAGTTTGTCAATGCGCACGCTATCAGGCTAATCCTAAACTCTCTCATCTTATTGTTGTTAAAAGAATTTTTCGATATATCAAAGGAAGCCCTAAATTGGGTCTTTGGTATCCGAAGAATTCTGAATTTAATCTTTATGCTTTTACTGACAGTAATTATGGAGGGTGTGTGCTTGACAGGAAATCAACTTCAAGAGGATGTCAATACCTAGGTGACAGACTAGTTTCATGGCAATGCAAGAAGCAGCACACTGTCTCGACCTCGACAGCAGAGGCGGAATATGTGGCAGCATCAGCTTGTTGTTCTCAAGTTATTTGGATCCAACATCAGCTGTTGGACTACGGTTTGAATTACTCATAAACCCTTATCTATTGTGATAATGAGGCTGCCATACAAATTGCTAAGAACCCAGTCCAACACTCTAAAACCAAGCACATCGATATTAAAATTCACTTTATCAGAGACTGTTATGAACGATCCTTAATTCGAATTGAACAAGTCCACACTGATAACAATGTGGCTGACTTGTTCACAAAACCTTTTAACAAAGCTCGCTTTGATGTGCTTGTGGGATTTCTGCAAATGATACGTTTTGAGGATTAATTTTCTTCTTTCCTTTTCCTTTTTCGTTTTTATTTTATTTTTAATTTTATTTTTATTTTTATTATTCATTTTTTGGTCTTCTTAGTCTATTTTCAAATTTTACTAAGTTTGTCTTCAATTTTTGTTAGGTTTGTTTAAATTTGCGCACTTTTCTTTTGTTTAAACTCTCAACCATGCACAAATTTAGGGGGAGAAAGAAAATCCAAAAACAAAAAAAAATCCAAAAATAGTGTCATTTCAATTCTGAAATTTAAAATTTTTTTTGTTAGCAGCCTTCGTTGTAAGTATTGTGATGGGAAGTGATATTATCTAGTGATAACAGGCAATCTGAGTCTGCGTAACGTACCCAAAGTTGAAGGGTCTATGCTCTGACTTGATGCGTCAGTAGGCACGAAAAATTTTAAATGGACATGACTAGGCAGAGTTGAACTTAGGAAATTTTATAGACTTGACAAATCTTGACCTAGTTAGATACGTTCAGCCTGACAATACGACGCTTGGATAGGTTGAGCAGGGAGATATATATGGGAATCTACTCATCACATTAATTGAACCCGTACTTGGAACTGTGGTTTAACTTTTCCTTGATGTGCGGATTCTGTCCTTAATTCCCGTTGGATGGGGCGACTGGTAAATTCCGATAAATTAGGTCTGTAGAATATCATTTTCTTTCTTTCCATCTGTTAGTCATATGTTGCACCCTTTGCGTGATTGGAAGAGATCCGACCTGGATTGAAACATATGCAACTCTATTTCTCTGCAGGATATATATATGTGTATGAAATATATGTGTGAACACTTCTCATCTGTTAGCCATATGTTGTCTCCTTTGCGCGACTTCTAATCCGACCTGGTACACAGCATATGCAACCTTCTTCTTCTCAACCCCTCTGAAGTAGTTAGCAATAGAATTCTGAATCTCTTCTCTCTTTGAATGGTTGTCTGCTCACCCGGTGTAAGGAGTACTCTGGAAGTTCTTGATGGCTGGGGCATATCAGGAAGCGGGAAACACGTTCCGGTACACTTAAAATTGAACACATACAGATTGTCTATAGATCTCGCTGCTCAATTTAGGTGGACAACAATATCCCTGGTCGTCGTCAGATGAATGGTCCTTAAGATATAGTATCTATGAACTTAGGATCAGATATAATATCTAGGAACTTAAGTTCACCTGTCTTGTATCAAATAGTATGTCCTAAATCAGTCACAATTTTTCGTGTTTAAGTGGACAACAATACCGACGATCGACCAGACAAAGATGTGAATATGGAAGGTACCGACAAGTGGATAAAGGTCGTCCAATAACTTTGATCCAAGCATCACAAAAGAAGTGGGAGTTAAAAGTGGTTCTTAATTTATTTGACATTGATTTTTTTATTTTTTATTTTATTTTTTATTTTTTATTTTTTATATTTTTATTTTACTTTTATTTTTAATTTTAATTTTATTTTTTTATTTTAATTTTCAATTTTCTTCAACTTCAAATTTTATGTTAATTTTATTTTACTTTTATTTTTCTAGCATTTAAAAATTAGGGTGTGTTAGTTTTTATTTTAAAAGTTTTTTTTAAATTAAATTAATCCTCAAAAGGTCCTTTTAATTAATTGGCGAAAAATTAGAAAGACTGGGTAGCTATCAGGCGGAAGGGTAAGAAAGGTGGAAAGGTAAAAAGGTAAAAAGGGGGAGTTCACAACCGGAATCTCCCCATTCAACAGTTCCCGGCCGCAAACCACTCCCAAAAAGCTCTCAAAAATTTTTCTTCGATTTTCAGAAAAACGAGTATATCATCGTGAAGGTAGCATCGTGTAGATCTCGAATATATAATTTGTTTCACGGAATCACATCGCATTGTGCTTAAAAATTAAATAAACTCAATTCGAGGAGTTTACGGCCGTAAGCTTAGGCCGTAAACTCTGAAACTTGATGATTTGGGTTCGAAACTATTTTATTATGATGCTATTTCTCGTTATGATCACGACTGTGTGCTTTTTGTTCGTCATTTCAAAGAGAAAGATCAATGTTAAGGTCTTTTTTGTGTAGACATTCATAGGCCGTAAACTCCCAGTTTACGGCCCGTGAATTCGAGTGTAATTATTCTGGATTGTTTGAAAGATCTCTATGATAATTGTGCCTCGTGTTTTCGAAGTAATTTATAGACCGTAAACTAGAGTTTACGGCCCAAGAACAATTGTCGATTCAAGTTGTTATTTTGACTGGGTAACGATTGTATGTTTTCCTCGCTTAAACCGTGAACCAAACTGTTTTTTTCAAAGAAGGGTTCCTTAGGCCGTAAACTAGAGTTTACGGCCCAAGAACCAAAATTGTCAAAAGGTTAATTTTTTTTAACATACATCATTAATAAATAATTTTTATTCTGATCAAATTTTATTGTCATACTTTTGGTCAAAATAAGTTTTATTATTGGTGTCGGTTTCTTACAACTGTGTTTGAATGCAGGAAAATGGCAAATCTCAAGTTTGCAGACATGCACAATCTGGCGATAATTCTTGCTGATCCACATGTCGTTCATTCCGATATGCTTTCAATGATTCACAGGTTGCGTGAATGCTGTGTTGCATCAGCTTTGACAGTCAATCCGGTGATCTATCAGAACATCGTACGTGAGTTTTGGGAGACGGCAAGGACGCAAATAGATGATGATGGAAATTTCACGGTCGCGGCGAGGGTGCAAGGACGAGATATTGTAATCGATGAAATTTTTGTTCGAAACGCATTGCTGATTGATGATCAACCTAACTATCCGACGGAAATTGGCATAGAAGATGTTCAGAGAATACTACGACGGATGGGTTATGAAGGAACCTACCCACCAACGTTGAAAAAGTTGCTTCATCCGTATTGGAGATTTCTGGCTCATGTGTTCGTAAGTTGCATATCCGGTAGAAAGAATGGGGCTGATGAAATTTCTCAACGCACAACTGGTGCATTAGTATCTCTGGCCTCTGGAATTCATTTCAATTTCTCAAAGTTTATCCTAGAGGAATTTGTCATAAACATCCGGGCTTCTACAAGGGATACTTTTCTCCAATATCCCCGATTCATTCAAGTGTTTGTCGAGATGCAGTTTCCTGAGGTTAGAAAGGCGGGAGACACCTTGGATATGAAGTCTTTGGGTCCACACACTGTGGGACTCATTAAGCAAAACCGAAGAGGAAAAGTTGTCTTTCGAGGTCGTTATCCATTGGCAAAATTCGGAAAGTTTACAGAATTGGATGAGACGCCAGTGCCATACGAATCATCAGAACCGACTTCTTCTGAGAAAACGTCTATTGAGGGTTCGACACCAGCAAACATTGTGATAGATGTGACTGAAGATGATGAGGATTCACCAACTCAGAGAAATCAAAGTGCTTCTAGTCATGAACATGAGTCGAATGAAAGACACGATGAAAGGGAAATATGTACTGGTGCTGATGGACATGACTCATTTGAAGATCTTGATCTTACGGGGTTTGATGATGATGATATTGCGGCTTCTTTAGCTAGTAGTGCTAATGTTGTGTCCAACGAGATATTTGACACGATTTTTCAAAATGTCGATGATAGTGTTTTGCCGTCAACTGAGATGAGAAAATCGAGCGAAACTCTTACTCCAACTTCTGAGCAGATGGTGTCAACTTCAATTCCAATGGAGATAGTTGTGGGATGTTCCCCTCCCGTGTCTCTTTCTCCTACATCTGAACCATTTGTTAGTATAATACCTCCACAGACTGACCAACCTCAATCTAAGAGGAGAAGACTTGATGAAAGACAATCTGAGCTAATTACTAGTTTGGTCAGTGGTCTTCCTACACCGCCAATTACTACTACTACTACACGACTTTCCGCAACAAAGATGTTTGCAACTGGACCTAGTTCAGTTTTTGATGTTGGTGGCCCTTCAGCTCCGCCTGGTTTTCTTGTTCCAAGATTTGATAGGGATGACGCTTTTGAGAGACTAGCTTTGCATATGGCAGAAGAACAACTTCGCACGCCTAGTCCTCAAGGAAAGAACATTTCTATGAGTGAAGGAGGTGCTCCTGATGATGATCCATCTGTTGATAGTTTACGAAAGGAGATCTTTGTATTAAGTCAGAAGAACATAGAGCTTGACATTCAAGTAGCTGAACTTCGTGCCCAGAACATTGAGCTTCGGACTCAAGTGTCTAAACTTCAGTCAGATAGAACTTATCTTGGTTGACAACTCGCAGAAGTTAAAAGGGATAGGAAAGTAAAAAATAAGCAGATTTCTGATCTTCAAGAACATTTCAATCTGCTGACTTCAAGCTACTTCGAATTGAAAAGGAAACTGGAGGATGATTTTGGTGAGAAGTATAAAACAAGCATAGAAGAACAAAGAATAAATTTACATGTGCAAGCGTATCCAGTAGATGTGCCAACTGGTCAATCTTCTGGTTCTGCTGAACGTATTGGAACTGTTCGTCCTATGGCTTCTCATATTCAAGAGATCATTCGGAAAAATCAAGAAGATGATACTGAAAGGGGACAGTTATTATTCAAGCGAAATGTCACTCAGAGCAGTTTTAAAGGAGAATCCTTGATCACTGTCACTGATCTTGAGGTTGTTCGGTTCAGAGATACTTTTGGAGATAGGTCGGGTGTAGCTGCTTGGGGATTTCATGATCCTCTTCGACTTTGGATTATTATTCGCAAGAGTGGTAATTCAGAGTTGTATAAGGATGTTCGTGCTTTTAGTTCATTAACAAGGGTTGATCTTGCGGAGTTATCACAAGCTCCTTTCATCAATCTATTAAACAATCCTCAGGTTTCGCAATTTAAATTCTTTCTAGATGAGCAAGTAAAGAAGGGATTTCCGATAATGCCAACTGCTGAGTCAGTCATTCTGGAACATCCAGATGTGTCTGAAGCCTCTTCTGATAAACCTCTACAGTTGGTTATGTGGCCACCCACGACTCAAGTTAAACAATTTCCTATTATTCAAAGTTTTAAAGATGGATCGCTCGGATCTATGGAATGTTGGGTTTTTGATGAGAGTACTTGTGGTGCAGTCATTAAGCTCAAGAATGGGTGCATACGGTTGTATGATCGAAGCGACCTACTGCAGTTCAGGAAATGGGATATTCATTATCTGAGCAACTTTCAGATTAAAGTGGTTGAAGATATCTATGAGCAAGGAGCCAAGGCGTATACCAGGATGGTTGCTGAAATTTTGAGCAAGAAAATGTGGAATGGTGCTATGGGCCCGATGGATGTCATGCTGGTAAAGAAAGGAATGGGGCCGAGCTAGTCCAAACCATGGGGGAGATTGAAAGACCTTGTATAATGGTTTGGTCTAGGCATAGTCGTAGATAGCAGTAGATATGTAATTGATGTGTTTTGTTTTTAGTTTACGGTCAGAATGGGTTTACGGCTGTAAACTCTTTACGGTCATGATTCAAGCTTATAAATAGGGGTTGTGTCAGTCATTATGGTTTGTTGATGCTCTCGTATAATTCCAAAGTGTCTTCCATGCTCCTCTTGGCTTTTCTAGTAAATCAAAATGTCATCTATGAACACTATCACAGATTTATCAAGGAATGGATTACAAACCCTATTCATTAAATCCATGAACGTTGCTGGAGCATTGGTTAGTCCAAACAACATAACAAAAAATTCATAGTGTCCATATCTTGTTCTGAAAGCAGTCTTCTCGATATCCTGCTCTCTCACTATTAACTGATGATATCTTTGTTGGGTTATTAGCATTCTAACACTCCTATGGTGTACATGCAACCCTATAAACCTTGGATCTATGTTTTCTCTATTATACATGCAAATAAGAACTTTCCAAGGCTTTAATCCTAACTACCATATTATGAAGATCTCAAACTACAAAGTACTAGTTAGATGACATACCTTTTGATGTAGCTTGATGTCTTCAAGCTTTAAGAGCTTAGCCCCAATAGTGTGGAAGCCTCAAGTGGAATCACAAATCACCAAAACACCTTGGAAGACTTTAGAGAATATGGATACTTGTTTCTCTCTAGTGAAATCGGCTAGCCCTTTTTAGTGTACCACACTAGTGCCAATTTCACCAACCAAGGACATCTTTATATAGTATGGAAACTAGGGTTAAACCCATGACCTTTCATTTCATATGATCCATGGGTTAAACACTCCATGGACTATCCATGAAAGCTTAGCCCAACCTAAATGAACTTGGCCCATTCCATATATATAAGAGTCCATATTTAATTAGTTCCTTTTGATCACTTAATTAATTATAAATTAATTCTTGATCAATACTAATTAAATAATATGATTCCATAATAATATATTAGAACTTATAATATATTAATATTAATCATAAACATACTGTTCTCAAAAGATTATCCATATAAATTGTGTCGGTGAAGTGCAACCCAAATGGACCATGCCGGGTCAGGTCAAGTACATACCAAATATAGTTATGGACTTAGACATTAATCCAACAGTCTCCCACTTGGATAAGTGTAAAACTATTATTGCGTATGACTTCAAACCTAACTGGTAATCGAAGTTCTTAAAGCTGTTGTCGAACTCTGATCTTGTCAACGAACTTGTCCATTAGATAAGGGATCATATATTCCTCCATTCTAGATATCATATGGACTGAGACATGGATTATAATCATTCTCTCTGTCCATTTGTTGTTTCCCGAATTCCGATTTATAACGGCTGACTAATTAAACAAATCAAATTAGTCCTGGCCCGGCCAAGCACTTCCATTTGTCATCATCAAATCATCGAGGGGCCCACATATATCGCTTTTATCCCGAAGGTAAAAGGAATGGATAAACTTCGACTCATATGGCTTGTTCTACTACTTGTTGAATCATACACAAAGGCACGTTTTATAGCACCGAGTTACCAAATGCGTTTTCGTGCAATCAATGTACAACCAACTCATAGTAACAACTCATATCTCTAGGTTTGAAGAATATAAGATATTATCGTGTCATGATCATTCGTGATTAAAATCCATGAAGTGATTCCAATGAGCGCGGGTTGAATCCAACACTCAGAACTTATGAGCACTCATGAGTGTTGTAGCCCTTTGTCCAACACCTTAGACCTCTACAAGCCAACCCATGACAGTCTTAATTCATATCTACTTCCAACATATGACCAACTGTGGATGGTTTGAATAACTTAGTCATTCCGGAAGAATAACCCAGTTTATTCGGGAAGTCAAAACATGCAAAGTGAAACACAATAATAATTGAATCCAATATGGTATCAAAACCTATGAACATAAATAAAACACCTTTTATTTATCACCATATGATTACACATTATTCATTGTATACTGTTTCAACTATCAACTTTATTCTTGAATTTAAAACAATAGTTGTCCCATGCTCCAAGCACGTACACTATGTTTTCTAAACACTAGTCATGCCACACACCAAGTATGCATACTACGTTTGTCTATGATCTTTACTTTGTGAACTAGATCAATTGAACATAACTTCAATGATTCTCTTTTCACACTCCCAAATCCTTACTGCAAATGCAAGAATTCCAAATTCATGTCATTTACTGAAATCTGTCAGATTCTAAACTTATATGCATTGATCCTCTTGTAATGATTATGCACAAAGTCAGAAAGACTTGACAACAATCATTACAGAGCATTCCAAAGGAGATCAACTCCTTGGAAACATCCTTCTTGCATTAAGTTTCCTTAATCTTACACAGATTGAAAAAATTTCTAACTTTGAAACATTTCCAGATTCCATTTTGACTATCACTTCTGAACAAGAGTTGCCTCCTTACAGATTATGTCAATATGGTCCTTCCAGAATTATCACTATACTTCCAACTGTCCTTGAGCAACCAATCTTTGGTAAACCTTAGATTGTCCTTGACAATTGTTTAATCCTTTTAGTCATATCCAGTTCTAAACCTTTTCCCTTCTTAATGCCCCAGACATTTGGAAAATTTTAGAAAGGATGAATATAGCACATGTAATCGATCCTATATCCGAAGCATATGGGACACGATTCATGATGTCTCACATAAAGACTAAACCAGTCTTTTGCCATAACATTTCCATTTCTATTTGCCAAGTTCTCATAATTCAGATTATGAAAAGGGATGCCGTAATCATAATCGAATTTTAGAACGCAAATAATGGACCCATATACAGAATTTCCTTATGTTGAGCCATTCCAACATGAAATTCATATATATATATATATATATATATATATATATATATATATATATATATATATATATATATATATAGATCCTTGACTAAATGATTAAAACCTCACGATCTAAGCTTATAGATTTGAGATGAAGTACAATTTCCTCTCCCTTAATTATAGCAAAACAACTTTTCCAAATTGAAACCTTTTGTTTTCTATAATTAACATTGCTAACTTGCAATACTTATCATAATTATCATGCTCCCACTAACATGATGATTATTAGCATAACACTTATGCTCCCACTAGCTTTGACATGTACTCAGAAAATAGCTAACTTTCTACCAAAGCTCAGATTTCTAATACTAGATTGCTTTAATAAGACTTTATCAGAATCATACACCTTCCCTTAGATAGCACACTTGTGTGTCTAAACAATTATGAAGAGGGATGCTGTAATCATAATGGTTAGACCTTTTTGCTACTTCTCACAAGTCCAGGTTAGTGTGCCGGTAAACCACACACGCTCCACTAACGACTTTGAGAATGCAAATATCACAATTGCTATATAGCTAAATTCTACTTAGTGAAAGTGTTTCCTCACCATCATTTTCATGAATCGGAGAGAAACCTTATGACACTTAGATTTAATGGTGTATGTGTTCTTATCCATGTGAATTATCAAAACCATAGTCACAAGACAAGGATAATGACAAATCTAAACTCATATGGACTGAACTCAATCTTAATTTCTTGCCACCTGGCAGCTCAAGGGCCTGCCATTGCTTCCAAGTTGTTGTGCAACAAATTGAGAACTCTAAGAACTCGTATGCAAAACCAACTTTAACTGGAATGGGCACAG
This sequence comes from Lactuca saligna, assembly GCF_052625555.1. NCBI lineage: Eukaryota > Viridiplantae > Streptophyta > Magnoliopsida > Asterales > Asteraceae > Lactuca > Lactuca saligna. The sequence continues at coordinate 87,336,547 of NC_136424.1, read as the reverse complement.
AATATGTCAGCACGATAGGTTATAAACCTCAATTCGTGTGCTAGTGAAGAACTTCAGGTTCTATTCTTGATTAGTTCTTGAGACTTTCAAGACCTTTAAGACTCTCACTATCCTCTTGACCTATAAGACTTCCTTGTCAAACATCCAAGAGATAGTGTGGATTCTAATCAAGACAAACACTTCACACAATTGGCCTAAGTTGGTCTTTGTTTTATCCAAAACATCACAACTTACCAATTTCAAATGTACAAGAGTTGAAAACTTTTACTCTTACATTTGACAAGTGTTTTAAACCTTCTTTAAGACATGTCACTCAAGTTACAATCTTGGAGTATGACTCAAAATTGTTTTTGGAACGAAGTATGACTCATCTTCTTGATTTAACCATTTCAACAATTCAAGTTCCTCTTCTTAGTCATAAGAATGCACTAAGATTTCCTTAGAGAACTAATTGTGCTATGGTTTCTTAATAATTAAGATGATCACAAAAACTGATACTAAAGTACTCTCCCATCTTTTCAGATTTGAGAAACTTTTATCCTTCTGCCTAATTTGATTCTTCTTATTCGCTCTGCCTTACATTGGAACCTTTTCCAATGTCTCAGAGTTACACTTAAACTTGTAAGTATAATCATATTTAATGAGCTTTTGTAAACTATGACGAATAGTTTTATCAATCTTTTGTGGTGGACTTGACCAGTGCACAAGAATGTGTACTCGATCCCTTAGTCCTTCACTTGACTCACACATCCATTTGAGCAAGTAATTAGTCTTAATTTTCCAATACTTGAAGGTTCTCATTCATCATGCTATACAACTTGCATGATTCCAAGTTCCAGTCCAATTGAAACATGGGTGATGAGAATCTTTCCTTATTTGGTAAATCTAGACATTACCACAAATGAAAGAATCAATTTCATATTTCCACTCTTGCTCTTAATGGAATCATATAAGCAACAATTTTTCCTCAAATGCCATTGTAAGGATACTTTAAAATAAATAAAATCAAAAATTTTCTTTTATTTTAAAACTTTGCGGAAAAACTTATCCTTACAATCCACATGAAAACTTGTTGTTATCTATTCCTAAGCAATATCTCATAACTCCTAAGAAGTAGCTCAAGAATCCGATCTTCAAACTATTAGATAGAAATCCATCTACGCGATCAGATTCAGCATATTCTTTCTTTAAGTTTCTTCACTTTTCTTTGATTCTTAAAACATCACCATGTGGCCCAGTCACATCATGTATCAAGAGTCTCAGAATAGAAACTTAACAGAGTTAGATAGTGGACTTTACCTGAAGTAGAGTCAAACTTATTGACTTTAACATCCTTAGGTAAATTTGGCAGCTTCGCAACCAATGCCCGTTCCTTTGGAAATATAAACATATGTACCCTTTGATAATGGTACACGAGACTATAACAGACTTAGCTTTTCTCTTTACCATTTGGTCAACCGAGTTGACTATGGCCGATCCCTTTCCACTGGGAAGAGAGAGCTTTACTAGATATCCAATGTCATCATTGTCAATGTCCATAAAGTTTTAGGAAGTTGATCTTAGCAAATAGATAAGATCATTAAGGGTCTTGACATAGTCTATTTCATAGGTGTCCCAAAGGAACTCACTATGTGACTTAGAAAGTTATTGAACCACCAACTTTATCAAGACTTTGACACCCAACTCTCCCGGCTTGTCAATATGTGACTACATCTCCAAGATGTGACCACACCTAGACCTTGCCTTGCCAATAAGGCTTGAGTGACCTTAAACTTTTTCAAAAACTTGTGGGTTAGGGAAACTAATTGGAGGAGAAGAAAGAAGTATGATTTCCAAGGGACATCATCTTCATTTAGGAAAGCTTGTTTCAAGAGATTTGGGAAGATCATAAATGTCTAAACCAGACATGTTATGGGAGATATTCAAGATAGTTGATTTAAAGTCCTTAATATGACACCCAATATGAAATATTAAGGCTAGGACCCAACAAACTATTTTATAACTTAGAAGAGGTATGTCGTAATCCAAGCTATAAAGTATTTGAAGGTAGGTGAATGACGATTCACCAATTTCCATCAAGATAAACGAAATAAATTATTAGGTTTTAATTGGATTTGAAACTCCTAGATCTTTGATATTCATTGAACTGTTCAAAGGCATGTTTCAATCTTGAGTGTGCCCTTCAGGTTTTGTGACTGGGATGTCGAGGATCACAAAACAAGGTGTAAAGTAACCATGCAAATTACTTGGTACCCTTAAGTGTTTACCTCTCAATCGATGTGTCGGTTATCCACACACGGACACTATGATACACATTAAGTTACCCTTTGCCTACCTTGTTAAATACAAGTTAGTGTGCCGGTTAACCACACACGCTCCACTAACCGACTTAAACAAAGTGCAAAGTGTAATTTCATATATTAGCACCTTATTCACATTTTCCTAAGTAACTAAGATTGGGTATTTATAAGAGTTTAGTTACTTAGTATTTATCATTAATACTTTTTAATGAAGGGAGAATTCTAGTCCTGTCAAACCCGTTCGGCTAACGACCCTCCACCAGTCAAGCAAGCGGTGGGTGAGAGTGGACACCCATTAAGTTGCCATTTTATAGGCAACAACCTTATACCCACCTTATAGACCGGCTTCGTGCATGAATGAGGCGTACTAGCGGTAAGACTGACTTTACTCTTATACATACATACATATATATATATATATATATATATATATATATATATATATATAGATATATATATATATATATATATATATATATATATATATATATATATTATTAACTTATAATATTATAAAGTATAAGGGTTGAATTTTAACTTTTAAAATTCTAAGGGCTAACTTGGAATTAAAGTATTCATAAGAGAAAACTTTACAAATTCCAAAACTTGAGGGCAAGTTTTGAAACTATTCAAAACTAATTAATTCCATAACTTATGTGTTTAAAGTAGTTTTAATCCAAAAACTCTTCAAGTTCCATAACTTGAGGACAAGTTATGGAAGACTTTAAACTAATAAAAGAATTAACATTTCTTTATTTTATAACTTATGGAATTAATTAAGGTTACATTTTTTTTATTTTTTTTAATGAAGAGACTCTTGGTCTTCCATAACTTGAGGACAAATTATGGAGTCATAACTCCAACTAATTAGAACTAGACTCTTCATTTTCTAACCTTTGCCAACATTTATGAATTTTATGAAACATAAATGTGACTTTTCATATAACTTGAGGACAAGTTACAAAAACACATTTTAGAATCAACTCTTAGATTAATTTGGATTGAAAACAACTATTTCACTCAACTTTTCTATTAATCTAAGCAACTCATAAGAACAAGATAATTCAAATCAAACTTTTTCATGTAATTAGTCTAACCTTTAAACTAATACAAAACATGAATCTATTGACAATTATCTTTGAAATTGGATTAGCATGAACATTACCACTTCAAAAAACAAGTTTATAAGTTCAAAACAACTTAGGGTAATTTTCCTAGTCCATTTCTAGCCAAAAACCTCGAAAATATGTTGACTGGGGGTCCAACTCGTCGAGTGCATGAACCAACTCGGCGAGTTGGATCGTTTTGATCATTTTTTAGGCATGGACTCGCCGAGTCTGATGATCAGACAGCAACAATTTCAATTTTTTTAAGCAGTTTTGAAAGTATAACAAGAAAACAAGCCTAGGCTATGATACCACTGTTGGGTTATGAGCATTCTAACACTCCTATGGTGTACATGCAACCCTATAAACCTTGGATCTATGTTTTCTCTATTATACATGCAAATAAGAACTTTCCAAGGCTTTAATCCTAACTAGCATATTATGAAGATCTCATACTACAAAGTACTAGTTAGATGACATACCTTTTGATGTAGCTTGATGACTTCAAGCTTTAAGAGCTTAGCCCCAATAGTGTGGAAGCCTCAAGTGGAATCACAAATCACCAAAACACCTTGGAAGACTTTAGAGAATATGGATACTTGGTTCTCTCTAGTGAAATCGGCTAGCCCTTTTTAGTGTACCACACTAGTGCCAATTTCACCAACCAAGGACATCTTTATATAGTATGGAAACTAGGGTTAAACCCATGACCTTTCATTCCATATGATCCATGGGTTAAACACTCCATGGACTATCCATGAAAGCTTAGCCCAACCTAAATGAACTTGGCCCATTCCATATATATAAGAGTCCATATTTAATTAGTTCCTTTTGATCACTTAATTAATTATAAATTAATTCTTGATCAATACTAATTAAATAATATGATTCCATAATAATATATTAGAACTTATAATATATTAATATTAATCATAAACATACTATTCTCAAAAGATTATCCATATAAATTGTGTCGGTGAAGTGCAACCCAAATGGACCATGCCGGGTCGGGTCAAGTACATACCAAATATAGTTATGGACTTAGACATTAATCCAACAATCTTGACCTTAGATCGATCTTCGAGAAATAGCTCGAACCTTGCAATTGATCAAACAAGTCATCAATCCTCGGCAACGGGCATCTATTCTTTATTGTTGCCTTATTCAACTCTCTGTAATCAATACACATTCTCATACTCCCATCCTTTTTCTTTACGAATAACACCGGAGCTCCCCAGGGTGATGAACTAGGTCTAATGAAACCTTTGTCCAATAACTCCTAAAGTTGCATCATCAACTCCTTCATCTCCATTGCTGCTAGTCGGTATGGTGCTTTTGCTATTGGTGTGGTTCCTGTCAACAAGTCTATTCTAAACTCCACTTGTCTATCAGGCGGTAATCCAGGAAGGTCTTCGGGAAATACTTCCGGATAATCACACACCACCGGAATACTCTGCACCCCCTATTTTCCTTCTTAGCATCAATCACGAATGCTAGATATGATGTACATCCCTTGGCCAAACACTATCTAGCTTTCGTTAAGGAAATGATGCCAGAATTTACTCTGCGTTTGTCCCCGTACACCATAAATGACTCTTTCCGTGGCGGGTTTACTTTTACTATCTTCTTTTTACACAATATTTCGGCATCATTGGCGCTAAGTCAATCCATTCCCAACACGATGTTGAAACCATTTAGTTCTCTAGGCAATAATTCCTCATGGAACTTATTCCCATTTAAGTCAATGAAAATGTTTTTCATGCAATGGCTAACAGGTACAAACTTGCCACTAGCGACTTCGACTAATAAATCATTATCTAGTCAATCAACAGGAAAAGCTAGTTTTCTACCAAACTCATGCGAAATAAAGGAGTAATTGGCTCCAGAATCAAACAAAATTTGAGCAGGCAATTCGTTTACGAGAAAGGTACCTGAAGCGACATCAGCTTCATCCTTCGCAGCTTCCAGTGTCATCTGGAAGGCTCTCGCCTTCGGCTTTGGTGGAATGTTGGACTTAGCTGCCTTCTTCTTTTTCGGACAATCTTACAAAATGTGCCCCTCTTTATTACAACCAAACACATCCTTTTTTTGGATGGGCACTCATTGGCATAATGCACGGTTTTTCCACACTTGGAGCAGGTTACATCCTCACTACATTACCCAAACTGCTTTTTCTTGCACTTCTCACACCATTTTGCTTTGCCTCCTTTTCCTCCAAACCTCTTCGAAGTAGACTTCGAAAATTTTCTTTTCTTGTTGGAACCTGAAGTTCCTTCAAACTTTCTCTTTTCACCAACATCAACCTTGCTAGCGGTTCTCCCCTTGATCATGTCCTCAACAGACATGGCAGCCCATATAGCTGCCTCAAGAGTATGTGCCTGACGCACTGGCACCGCGTACTCCCATGGGAGCCCCTTTGTGTACCTATCAACTTTTTTCAGCTTGTCCGGGACGATGCGCAAGGAAAACTCCATTTTGTCTGTAAATGCATTGGTGTATTCATTAACCGACATGTTGTCTTTGGTCAATGTCAGAGATTTGTTCTCCAACTCTAGCAGGTTTGGGGCCGAGCAGAACTTGCGCTTGAATTGCATCAAGAACTCTGCCCAAGTCAACTGTAGTGGTTCGTTAGGACTTAGGGTCTTCCCTAGGGTGTTCCACCAACGAACAGCGCCTCCTCGGAGCTGACACACTGCAAAGGTAGTCTACAACTTGCCTCTGCAACCACACGTCATGAAGGCTAGCTCCATTTTTGAGATCCAATCCATGACTCCGATCAGATCCTCCTTTCCAGTGAAGCTCGATAGTTTACAAGTCAGAAAATCCTTGTACTTGCATCCAATCCCATCATTTCCTCCATCTTGGTTGTTTTGCCTAACTATCAGTGGGTTGGCTTGACCAACAATTCCACTGAAGTTTCCTCCTTCAGAGTGCCCTTCATTTAATTCGACTTGTTCAACAAGCATAGAAGGTTCTTCACAATTCTGGTGAAGCAACCTCATGGTCTCCTCCATCTGACGATCCAACATCGTCAGAAGCATCATTTGCACTCCAGCCATCGTTATTGGCTCTGGTGCAGCAGCTACTACAGGTATTTGCTCAATCACTGGTGGTTGAGACCGTTGATTCCTGTTTTCATTTGCGTTTCCAACTCCGCTTCTAGTTTTTGCCATTCTTGATCTATACACCAAATAAGGTGAATTTAGATCTTCATTCATGATAGATATTTAAATCATCATTATCACTCCGAAACATTTACATGCTAGTTCTAATATTGTAGATGTACGCTTAGAATCCTAAACACATAAGGTTTCCAGATCTGGTCGGCAACAGACCATAGATCCGAACAAATAATATCATATATGGCAACATATAACATTTAGCACATAAAAGCAATTTATGCATCTTTCCTAAAATAAACTAGTGCTTGTGTCTAAATATAACAGACACACAACTCACAATCTTTACTTAGCATTTTAAGTTTAAGTCTAGAAATCCTACAAATTCCTAGTTCGCCTAAACTAATGCTCTGATACCAACTGTGACATCCCCAAAATCACGGCCAGAAAAGACCGGTTTAATTTATGCTTTTAAAATAATTTCAGAGTAATCCTTTGATTAAAAGAGTTGCGAAATTTGTTCCCAAAACGAAATATGATAAAAAAAAAAAAAAAAGATTTACCAAAGCATTTCATAAAGAAATGTAATTTCATTATATAACAAAACTCGGGATGTCATGTTCCGATAAACAGACCAAAAGCATAAACATTACAAAATAGACCTTACAACAGTTAAATATAACAACAGGTCTATAATCCAAAAATAACTTGACAAGTCATCCAACTTATGCTCTGGTGCCACTACCTGTAATACAAAGAAAACTGAGTGGGTCAGGCTTGGGAACCTGGTGAGCTTATAGGGGTTTCAACCCACAATAAATAATTATTTTAATCTCAACAACCAACAATATCCCAATTACCCATTCCCGTTATTCTCACTTTACGTCCTTAAAACAACTAACACAAGGGACCTAGTCTAAGAATATTTCATCGGGGCGACAACACATGCTTCGGGGGGTTCTCCAGCAATATATGTCAAATAAGGCAACCATGAGGGGGATGGAATACAATGAATGAACACCCAAGTTCATTAACACCTACAGGTTATGAGCTTGCTAGTGTTCCACGGGACTGTCTAGAAAGAGTATGTGGTCGTCATCTAAATTCCGCTAGATGACTCGATCACAATGCCATCGAGGCCTCTCAACATTTTTATTTCATGACACATCACTATCTACCCATGTTCTACCCACATATTTGTAGATAAAATATACTTATATACAACATAAAACCTGTATAACAAATTCTTTTGACACTCATATCACATGACAAATAGTATATATTCACATAGCATGTACTTTCTAGAGTATAATCTATATATGTGCGTTGACAGAAAGCAACAACACACACGTACCCATTCCGAATAACGAGATAATATACATAGAACACATACCACGTATTTTATAGAGATACTTCATATCTATGTGTTAAAAGAAAGTAACTACACACTCACTTGATCAGAAGATGATCGGACAGCACTACGACTCTATGGGTAGTATCCTTCGGTGAAAGGGTATCACTTCACACACCGGGCTTCTTGCGGGTAGAGCTTTGGCTTGGAAACTCTTTTCTTCTCGGGATCTTCGGGACTTCGATACTTGCTTCGGATCTCAGGATGATACCGAGGATTCGGGGGGTTAAAATTGGTCTTAGAGAGAGTATCGGGATTGAGAGAGAAGAGATGGAGCAACCAAAATCGGTTGTCCCTTGATTTCTATTTATAGGGTGAAATTTCAGCACTCACGTCGTGAGTTTCAAGTGCTCACGTCATGAGCTCGATCTTCACTGCGTTCATCGTCAACCCACTTGGGTATGCAGGCTCTGAAACGTCAATTTTTCCTGCTCACGTCGTAAGCACTGTGCTCACGTCGTGAGCCCTGACAGAGGCTCAGTTTTCGTGCCCCGAACTTCAGAAATTCATATCTTTCGCATACGTGCTCCATTTTCGACGTTTTTTATATGCACGTGTAGGTGAGCTTATGCTCTACAACTCTTGTTTAGACTCCGTTGGCTAATTTGACTTTATTTTAATATATTATTAATATATTATTTTTAGTAGGCCGAGATTGGAAAACTCCGTTATAAATTCATAATTTCTTCATCTGACGCCCGTTTTCATCTGTCTTTTTACCGTTGGACTACTATCGACGAGATCTTCGATTCTCGTTTAGATTGTTTCGGCTAAAAACCGCTCGATCTCAAATCGGGTATTCGGGCTTTATACCGCTAAGTTGAAACTTCAGAAAATCATAACTTCCTCATACGATGTCAGATTTGGGAGTTCTTTTTATGTACGCTCTCAGTTTAACATATTCTACGACTTTCGTTTTGATCACTAAGGCTAAATATCTCTCTATCATAAATTCACATTTTACGTCATTCGGCGTCGTGTCGGTTCTGTCGCGAAACTTCGATAGGTCATAACTTCTTCGTTATAACTTGGATTTCGACGTTCTTTATATATCTGGAATCCTTGTTTCAACCACTACAACTTTATGTAAAGATATTGGGCCTATCTCATACTTTAATTTTGATGCTTATTTTATCCTTTATTTAATTAAGACACACAACTAAGCATAAAACACATAATACTCAAATATTTCATCATTAATACTTCAAAAAGAGTTACAAAGGTTAACCTAGACTATTACATCAACAATAATGTCTAGCCTGGAAACGCGGGCGTTACACATACTCCCAAGGAAGTCCCTTTGCGTACTTGTCGATTTTTGTTAGCTCATCTTGGACAATGCGCAAAGCAAACTCCATTTTGTCCGTGAAGTTGTTGGTGTATTCATCGATGGACATGCTCCCTTTCTTCAAAGTTAGGAATTGGTTCTCTAGCTCGAGCAGGTTTTGGGCTGAGCAATACCAGTGTTTTAAAAACCGGATCAGACCAGCCGGTTCAACCGGGAACTGAAAGGGATACCGGTTTTTTATCCCCAAAAAACCGCTTGTAAGCCAACCCGTAAAAAACCGCCTGTTCAGTTAAAACCGTAAGAAACCGGCTTGGTTCAACCAGTTTATTGAGAAAAATGATTTTCTTACATCCAGCCCAAAGGAGCAAGCCGGCCCAAAAGGAGCAAGCCGATGTAACTTCGTTTGTTCCACTAAGTTGTGATATTGCTTCCTTTTATTCACTCACTTTGCTTTGTATTTCCTTCTCACCCATCGATGTGGGATTCCTCAAATGTAACTCTTCTATATTCCTTTACACTATATTACTTTCTCTACAATCTCCTTTGCAATTTACACAACACACATTAAATATATACTATGTTAGTTAGATTTTTTTTTACACAACTACTTAATTTACATATATAAAACACAAACACACTACATATATTTAATATATACAAATATAATTTATTCTTTTACACATAACACAACACACATTTTCATATGGATTCAATAATAAATATCTGAATTTCTAATAAAAAGTTATTATTCCAAATTCTTTTATATATATATATATATATATATATATATATATATATATATATATATATATATATATATATATATATATATATATATATCCGATTTTTCCGGTTTTTAGGACTGGTCCGACCGGTCGGACCAGTTGAACCATCGAACCGGTAAAACATCCGGTTCGATGTCCAGTTCGGTTTTCAAAACATTGAGCAATACTTGCGCTTGAAATGCACCAAAAAAACTCTTCCTAAGTCAGTTGCAGGGGCTCATTAGGGCTTAGAGTCTTCCCCAGGGTGTTCCACCATCGTACAGCGCTTCCTCGAAACTAACGCACTGCAAATGTGGTATGTAACTTGCCTCTGCAACCACACGTCATGAAGGCCAACTCCATCTCCGAGATCCAATCCATAACTCCGATCGTATCTTCCTTCCCAGTGAAAGTCGATGGCTTGAAAGTTAGAAAATCCTTGTACTTGCATCCATTCCTCTCGACTCCGTCATCTAGGTTAATCCTCCTAATCACCAGTGCATCGGCTTGACCAACGGTCCCAGTGTAGTTCCCTCCTTCTGACTGCCCATCATTCAGTTCAGGTTGTTCAATAGGCATCGTAAGTTCCTCTCGATGTTGTTGAAGTAAACGTCTTGTTTCCTCCATTTGACGATCCAACATCATCTGGATCATCGCTTGCACGCCAACCATCGTGATTGACTCAGGAGCGGCTACTACAATAGGTATTTGCTCAATCATTAGGGGTTGATTTCTGTTTCCATTTGTGTTCTCGACTCCACTTCGGGTTCTTGCCATTTTGATCTATACACCGAATAAGGTGAATCTAGATCTTTATTTAGGATTGACGTTTAAATATTCTTTATCACTTCAAAACGTTTATATGATAGTTCTAATATCGTATTTGTACGTTTAGAATCCTGAACACATAAGGTTTCCATATCCGGTCGGCAACAGACCATAGATCTGAACAAATAATAGCATATAGCACATAAAATCATTTTAGGCATCTTTCCTAAAATAAACCAGTGCTTGTGTCTATTCAGGTGTATTACCTAAATTTACTAGACACACTCCTCACAATCATCGCTTAGCATTCTAAGTTTAAGTATGGAAATAAATCCATACTCCTAGTTCGCTTAAACTAATGCTCTGATACCAACTGTGACATCCCCATTTTCACGGCCAGAAAAGAACGATTCTGTTTATGCTTTATAAAAATCAGAGCACCTCTTTTAATAAAAAATGTTGCAGAATTTGTTCCCAGAAAAAAAAAACACGATAAATACATTATCAAAGCACTTCCGATGAAACGTATTTTATTTATTTTAAAACATTTGGGATGTCATCGTCAATACAGAAACATAAGCATAAACAGAACTTACATTTATTTACACTAGTGATCTATATCTCCTTAATCTCTCATTGTAATGTAACTTCATATTGTCACCTGTGATAAAAGTAAACTGAGTGGGTCAGGTTGGGAAACCTGGTGAGTACATAGGGTTTTCAACCCACAATAATATAGTTAATTTGTTTCTTCACATAATACATGTCAAACAATTAACCCAATTACCCATCCCCATTTTCTTCCTTTAATATTCCCTAAAGAACTATCTTAAGGGTCATCTCCTAAATCGTATTTACCACTCATCTCTTTACATCGCATTTCCTTACATGTTCATTCTTAAGGACTTTTCCTAAGGATCATCGCCTACATCGCATAAACAGTAATGATTCGGGGATTACTCCCTCCATACGTGCCTAATAAGGGTTGGGGTATCATCGCATGAATACGTAGTTACAACATCGCTAGAACTCGTAATTCATAGTAAGGGTTAGAGTATCATCACATGAATACGTAGTTACAACATCGCCTGAACTCGTAATTCATCACCTACAGGTTATGAGCCTGTTGGTGTTTCCACGGGGTTGTCTAGAATAATCCGTGGTTTCCATCTATACTCTAGTAGATGACTACATCGCCACATTACCGGTTAAGGTTATGGTATCTCCTTTCATCCTACATCACCTATTCATCATCATCTATTTACCTAATTATCATCACCTTTCTATCATCACCTATCTCTCATCATTTTCTTTCATCACACACCAACTATTTCATCTACCCATGCTTTATCCCAACATATTTGTAGATATAAAATAAATATACAGTTTAAATCATTTAAAACATGTATAAAATCATTTATCGAGCATAGTCAACAAGTATTCAAATAATATGCACACATAGCACGTAATTTATATCAAATATTTCATATCTATGTGTAAGATGAAAGTAACTATGCACTCACTTGTTAAAGTGATGTTTCCAAACTCGGACAGCGTTTCGCTTCTTAACAATATAATTTCCTTCGACGAAACCTCGTATTATTACCACTAGATTTTAGTCTAATATTTATTGTGACTAATTATTAGTCTTAGCATTATTATTATTATTATTATTATTATTATTATTATTATTATTATTATTATTATTATTATTATTATTATTATTATTATTATTATTATTATTATATAAGTGTTTAAACAATATTTTTCAACCACAATGTACAGACAAGGGTCAGACATAAAACATCGGAGGGCAAGACCATTTTGGCATATAGCACACATTGAAATCCAACAATCCTATGCGGCCCTTTAAACCAGATTCCCCGTACCACGAGTAGTTAAAAAGATATTATAACGACACTTATATAAGTCATAATAATAGCCCAAATATTTATTATAAGTTCATAATAACAATACTAATTTTAAATATAAACTATATTTAAAATAAGGTAAGCATAACTTACTTACAAGGGAGTTTTAGCTAGGATTCGAGCTCTGCAGGGGCAGAACTCCGTCGCTGAATCTTTCTAAGAAAGATTCGTGTAGCGCTTCAACGCTCATCTTACTATACTAAAACTACAGAAAGATAGGTCAAATCATGAGGGACCGAAATGTTCGGGGGATAAGAAAAGAAAGACTCTTGAATCAAGAGAATTGTGCAAGAAATAAAAGAGCCCAAGGCTCTTATTTATAGTAATTGAATTTACAAAAACTACCCTCCATAATTACTTAATGACCTTATAGTTATATAAACGACTAAACATCCCTTCATAATACTATTTTAAATAGATTTAACGATATTTGTACTAAACTAATGTCGAAAGTACTCAACAATAGTCTTATAATGACCGCATCATCGATACCTTTCTAATGATATATACATTTGTATATATATATATATTTATACATATATATGATTTATACTTTATTTTAATACGTAAATATGATATTATAATTTATAACTCGTTCATACAAACTCCGTTTTTGACGTTCTTTATATCCACTTGTAGGCGGGACCGTACCCTACAACTTTCGTTTAGACTCTGTCGGCTAGTTTTGACTTTATTTTTAAAGTTGTATTTTTAACAGACCGAGACAGGAAAACTCCGTTAAAAATTCATAACTTCTTCATCCGACATCCGTTTTCGTATGTCTTTTACTTTTGCCCTACTATTAACGAGATATTCGATTCCCGTTAAGGTTGCGTCAGCCAAAAATCGACCAATCTAAAATTCGAATTTCGGGTTGTACACTTGAAACGCCCCAAAAATACGACCCAAAAATTTTGTTTTTCAATATAATCAAAACCATAATATGAGTATCATAACATAAAAACATACGCAATGTATCCCAAATCATAATAAAATACTGTGCGGAAAACTGTATCATACTATATCAAATCAAAACAACTAAAACCATCCCCATGATAAAGCTAAGCTGTAGTGTGTGCGATGCTATCACCCCGAGCTCTTCCCTTTGCTTGCGGAAGTACCTGAAACCAAAACTGAAACTGTAAGCACGAAGCTTAGTGAGCTCCCCCAAACTACCACATACCATACAATAACATATAACACATATTGGGCCTAGCCCACTGCATCGGGCCGAAGCCCGGAAACTGCATCGGACCGAAGTCCGGAACTGACTGGGACCTTGTCCCCTGCATCGGACCGAAGTCCGGAACTAACTGCATCGGACCGAAGTCCGGAACTAGCTGCATCGGACCAAAGTCCGGAACTAACTGCATCGGACCGAAGTCCGGAACCGACTGGGACCTTGTCCCCTGCATCGGACCGAAGTCCGGAACTGATTGGCTGAACATGGCCTAGCATAACACATCATCTAGCATGAACACATACACTGCATACTACATCGGGCCGTAGCCCGAAACACATAACACTTAGCACATAAAGCATGGCACACAAATCCTGTCTGAGCCACGAAGGCATCAAACATACTAGCTACTGCATCGGACCTAAGTCCGGAAACTACTGCTAACTGAACGGGTCGGCATTGTGGCCTTAGACTCGTTCCTACTGGAAGGAAACTCACCTCGTAACTGGCTGCTGAGTGTGTGGCTCTGGAAGCTAACGGTTGCTGCTCCTGTATCTCCTCGGCTACAAGTCCATAAACACACTCAATCAAATACTAAATACTACACTTGGGGTAAAATGACTCTTTTACCCTTGGTTCAAGTCAACTCTCTTTTGGACTGACTCGCCAAGTTGGGCCGCCCAACTCGCCGAGTCCTACTCTCACTTTTCAATCCTACTCACTGCTACTCGTCGAGTATGGCATCGACTCGACGAGTACCCTCTTGATCCAAGAACTCAGACAATCTTCATCCGACTCGCCGAGCCGTATGAACAAACTTGACGAGTTGTTCTTGATCTTAAGAAGATTGCCTTGGACTCGCCGAGTTGTATGAACAACTCGCCGAGTCCCTCCATTACTGAGTCTACCCTCAACTCGCTGAGTCCACTCTCTAACTTACTGGTTCCACTCAACACTGCTAAAAATGAAGGAATCGGGGACTCGCGACTCAACTCGCCGAGTCGTTCTTCCCGACTCGCCGAGTTGCCGCCATGCAACTGCTTTTCACTCGATTTTGCTTGAATCCAACACATACAATTGATAGATCAGAGTCCAATAAGCTGATTTACCACGTAAAGTTTCCAACTTTACATGTACAACCACATGAATAAGGGAAATAAGGCTAAAAGGTGCATAAAAGGGATAGATCTAGGGTTAATATGCAAAGTATCCTCATAAAGGCAATAGATCTGGACTATGGAACTACTAAATGAATAGATCTCTGGACATCTCGACCTATTAGGTCATTCACACAATCATAAAGCTTGGGAAAAGCATCCACTTGATCTAGAAGAGTCCCAAAGCATAAAACAAGAGGGAAATCCGAAAAATACCTCAAAGAACTCTGATTTGCCCTTGGATCTTTGCACTACTCCTCTTCTCCTTGCTCCTTTCTTCTTCTCCTTCTTCAAGCCTTCACAAAATGGCACAAGAACACTTAGTTCACTCAAGGGTGGATTAGGGTTTTTCTCACAGTGTTCTCAGGGTGAAGGAGGCAAGAATGGGGCTATAAGGTGGCTTAAATAGTGGGCAACCCGGGGATTTAGGGTTTCACCCAGACGGATGGACTCGCCGAGTCCGGGATATGGACTCGCCAAGTCCCCAGCTCACACGTGCTCGAAGTCGCGACCCTACTCGGCGAGTCAGGCTATGAACTCGCCGAGTCCCTCTTGCAAAACTTAAAAACAATTACTAATGAATTAACATACCGGGAACGGGTCGTTACAATTCTCCCCCACTTATCTCAGACTTCGTCCTCGAAGTCTGCTACGGCTGGATCTGCAAATATCTCCAGGTAGTGCGCTCTCATCTCCTCCTCAGCCTCCCACGTCCATTCAGATCCTTTCCGGTGCTGCCATTGTACCTTCACTAGCTGAATTACCTTGTTCCTCAAAGTCTTGGCCTTCCGATCCAGAATCGCGACCGGCCTCTCAATATAATTCAGGCTGCTATCAACCTGAATATCCTCTAGGGGAACGACTGTTGACTCATCCACCAAACACTTCCTCAACTGCGACACGTGGAAGGTGTTGTGGATCTGACTAAGCTCCTCAGGAAGATCTAACCGATAAGCGACCCGACCCACCCGGGCCAAAACCCTGAAAGGACCAATAAATCTGGGGCCCAGCTTGCCCCTCTTCCGGAACCTGATGACACCTTTCCAAGGTGAGACTTTCAGAAGAACCATATCTCCCACCTGGAACTCCAAATCCGAACGCCTCCTGTCAGCGTAGCTCTTCTGCCGACTCTGCGCAGTCTGCAGCCTACTACGGACCTGCTGGATCAACTCAGTCGTCTTGAGCACCACTTATGTACTCCCGATGACTCGCTGACCGACCTCGCCCCAACAAATCGGGGTCCTGCACTTCATCCCATACAGCATCTCAAAAGGAGGTCGATCAATGCTCGCGTGATAACTGTTGTTATACGAGAACTCCGCTAACGGAAGATACGTATCCCAACTGCCCCCAAAATCTAGAACACATGCCCTCAGCATGTCCTCAAGAGTCTGAATCGTCCTCTCACTCTGCCCGTCAGTCTGGGGGTGAAAAGCGGTGTTGAAATGGAGACGAGTACCCATCTCGTCGTGGAACCGCTTCCAGAATCTGGATGTGAAACGGACATCTCGGTCTGACACCACCGATATCGGCACTCCATGACGTGCCACAATCTCTCGCACATAGATATCGGCTAACTTTTCCGCCGATATACTCTCCTGGATCGGAATAAAATGGGCACTCTTCGTCAACCGATCCACTACTACCTATATCGAGTCCACTCCACGTGCGGTCCTGGGGAGTTTGGTGACAAAATCCAAGGTGATATCCTCCCATTTACACACGGGAATGTCTAATGGATGCATCTTGCCGTGAGGTCTCTGGTGCTCTACCTTGACCTTCCGGTAGGTCAAGCATCTCTCAACATACCATGCGACGTCCCGCTTCATGTAGGGCCACCAATAATCAGGTCGAAGATCTCGATACATTTTCGTCGCCCCTGGGTGGATAGAAAATCGAGACTTATGAGCCTCGTCCATCAATACCTGCCGTACTCCACCCCAGTACGGTACCCACACTCTCCCGTGAAGCGTCAACAAACCCCGACTGTCGTAATCAAACGAAGCTACTCGGCCCACTATCCTCTCACACTTCTGCCTCTTCTCCTTGAGGCCCTCCATCTGAGCCTCCTTGATCCGCTCCAACAACGGAGTGATCACTGTCATCCTCATACACAGATCTCTAATAGGGGCCGCCGACACTTTGCGGCTCAGGGCGTCGGCCACCACGTTGGCCTTCCCTGGATGATAAAGGATCTCACAATCATAATCCTTCAGTACGTCCAACCACCTCCTCTGCCTCATGTTCAGACTCGGCTGGTCCATGAGATATCGTAAGCTCTTGTGATCCGTGTATATCGTACAGTGGACCCCATAAAGGTAATGTCTCCAAATCTTGAGGGCAAACACAACTGCCCCCAGCTCCAAATCGTGGGTAGGATAATTAGCCTCGTGAGGCTTCAACTGTCTCGAGGCATAAGCTACCACATGGCCTCGCTGCATCAATACTGCTCCCATACCTGTGATCGAAGCATCACAATAGACTACGAAGTCCTCTACTCCCTCTGGCAAGGTAAGGATCGGAGCCTCGCACAATTTCTGTCTGAGAGTCTCGAACGCCGCCTGCTGCTCAGGCCCCCAACGAAATACCACCGACTTCTTGGTTAGTCGGGTGAGCGGCACTGCTATCTTGGAGAAGTCCTGAATAAATCTCCGATAATACCCTGCCAACCCCAGGAAGCTCTGAATCTCAGATGGAGACTTCGGGACCTCCCACTGCATCACGGCCTCTATCTTGGCCGGATCTACCAAAATACCCTTCTGGTTGACGAGATGACCAAGAAACTGCACCTCGCGCAACCAGAAGTCACACTTGGAGAACTTTGCGAAAAGTCTCTCCCTCCTCAAGGTCTCCAACACCTCCCGCAGGTGCTCCTCGTGCTGCCCCTGTGTCTTGGAATATACCAAGATATCATCTATGAATACTATCACTGACCGGTCCAGCATCGGTCTGCACATGCGGTTCATGAGGTCCATGAACGCGGCTGGGGCATTGGTGAGCCCAAATGGCATCACCACGAACTCATAATGACCATACCGGGTCCTGAAAGTTGTCTTCTGCACATCCTCATCTCTAACACGCATCTGATGATACCCGGAGCGTAGATCGATCTTGGAGAACCAAGACGCTCCCTGAAGCTGATCAAACAAGTCATCTATCCTCGGAAGTGGGTAACGGTTCTTCACCGTTACCTTGTTCAACTCCCGATAATCAATGCACATACGATGCGACCCATCCTTCTTCCTCACAAATAGGATCGGCGCTCCCCAAGGCGAACTGCTCGGCCGAATGAAGCCCTTGTCTAACAGCTCCTGTAGCTGTGTAGACAACTCCTGCATCTCAGGGGAGCTAGTCGATATGGTGCTTTGGCTATCGGAGCCGCACCAGGCACTAGGTCGATCCTAAACTCAACCTGTCTCTCAGGAGGTATCCCCGGCAATTCCTCGGGAAACACATCCGGGTATTCCCGAACAATAGGGACATCATCAATCGTCGTCTTGCCCTTCTCCCGGGCATCCAAGACGTAAGCTACAAAACCGGCGCAACCCTGCTGAACATAGCGCCTCGCCCTTGCGGCGGAACAAAAGGTCGGTCCTCGCTGGGGCCTCTCGCCCTGAATCACTATCTCTCCCCCACTGGGAGTGCGGACCCTCACTAGCTGAAGCTCACAATCAATCACCGCCCCATTGGGGCTTAGCCAATCCATCCCCACAATAACTTTATTCCTTCGCAAGGGAATAGGAACCAGGTCCACTGAAAACTGCTCATCAAATATCTGAAGGGAACACCCTCTATGTACTCTGCCGACCCTCACGGTCCTATCATCTGCTATCTCAACCTCTAACGAACAATCCAGCTCCCCTGGAGCTCTGCTAAATCTCTTGCTAAGCGCAAGCGATACGAATGATCGGGTAGCCCCCGAATCGAACAATACCAAAGCAGAAATGCCGTTCACCGAGAACGACCCTAAATAAAGCATATCATCAATTAATATTCAAACGATAATAACAATTAAAAGATGAAGGAAAGATACATACCCGTCACCACATCAGGAGTCGCTCGCGCCTCCTCTGCTGTCATCTGAAACACCCTACTCTTCGCCACTGGCGCATCAGGTCGGCCCTGCCGGCCATCTGTAATCCTCAAGGTGGCAGGGGCAGGTGCAACCACCTTCCCTGCTGCAGCTAAACTGGGACACTGGGACTTTTTATGTCCCCTCTGATTGCACTGAAAGCAAATCAGATATGATGCTGTAACCGTAGTAGCAGGGGCCGTACAATCCCTACTCAAATGCCCAATCCGACCGCACTTGTAGCAGCCGGAACTCCCTGCCTTGCACGCCCCCTCGTGCAATCTCCCACACTTGCCACACCGACCGTGGCTCTGCTGACTCCTGGACTTGTGATCTAAAACCTTGGGCTTTTTGCCCACACTACCTGAACCCGAAACCGCCTCCGGTTTCCTCTTCTTCTCCATCTCGAGATCAATCTCCCTCTCCCTAGCTCTAGCAATCATGTCGTCCAGCGTTTTACAACTGGACCGGCTCACAAACATGCAGATATCACTCCGCAACATCTCATGATAACGGGCCTTCTTCATCTCCTCATCGGCTGCATACTGAGGAACAAGACGGGCCCTCTCCCTGAACTTGGCGGTGATCTCCGCCACTGTCTCTGTAGTCTGGGTAAGGTCCTGGAACTCCCTAGCTAACTGCTGCACCTCAATGACCGGTGCAAACTCCGCCCTGAACCTGGTAGAGAACTCAGTCCAGGTCATGGAGTCCAATGCTGCATCATCCCCGATGGCATGTCCAACCTCCTCCCACCAATCCCGTGCCCTGTCCTTCAGAAGACAGGATGCCAATCTGACCTTGTCCCCCTCGGGACACCTGCTAGTGCGGAAAGCGTTGGCCACATCTGCCAACCATCTGGTACTCGCTATGGGGTCCCGCGCCCCATGATAGTCTGGAGCTCCGCATGCCCTGAACTCCCTGAACGTAAGTGTGCGCGACCCCATCATGGCCGCCATCTCGGCACGGAAAATACCCAATCTCTCATCCATCAGCTCTAAAATACCCTCCTTGATCTAACCGAAGATCACAGGAGTCTGCTCCAGTATGATGCGGGTAACCTCAGAAGAAAGGAACTCTCTGGTCTGCTCATCCATCTGCCCGACCTCCGGGCCTGATCCCGATCCTGATCCCCCTCCGGCATCTGAGCTGCCGACTGCTGGTCTCGGGCGCAACACTACCATTCTAAAACATATCATAACAACATCAGAACACTAAAATATCTCAAGGGATCGTGATACTACTACTAGCTTCCTGGTCTTGTCTTGGCCTTCCTTGATTCGAGTACGGATCCTCTGCTTTCAGTAGTACGGGCCCATACTACCTTCCACATCTATCCGTACTTTCCTCAAGAACTGCCTTGACTCCACCAAGTCACTTCTACTACTACTATTCTCTGCTACTCTCATCCTAGGCTTGCCCTAGGGAAACCTCAGACTTAACACAACTGGTCCTCAGCTGCTGAAGGTCTCCTCATAATGCCAATTAGCCACTACCTAAACACCACCACATGTGATGAGGATCAGATAATCCTTCAAGTAAAAGACCCGTCCCTATAACGGTTGGACTCAAACAAGAGCTGCGCAATAGGGCCAGTTCCAGCACTCTGGGATTATTCAACCCTGACCACATGTGGTGTGACGTGTTCACCTAATGGCTAACTCCCATCACTCAGAACCCCACAAAGCACGAAGCAAGCAGCATTCGGACAAGGGAAACAGACTCAAGCAAAACTATTCTCGTAACAAGAGACTGCACTAGCATAGGATGCTAAGCTCCCACTATCAGGCATAACCTAATCAGGCTATCCTACTGCTGTCTACTCAATTCTAGCATGCAATACTCATAAAGCTGTAACACATAAAGCAGGCACATAAGGCATTCTCCTAGATCCTTAGTCCTATACTAGCATGTTGTTCTACTGAAACTGAAACTGAACAAATAACTTGTATGGGTAATTTTGGAGTACTTACTTGAGCTCGGCTGATCGCATGCACACACCTCTATCTCGTTAAAATTTTCTTTCTTTCTGAGTGCTTTCAAAATTCTTTTTAGAAAATGTTTTTCTTTTAAAAATAAAATCTTTTATTTCCCCCTTAGTTTGAGTTCAGACACACCCGGAAGTGTATCTGAATCCCTCAAACCAGGGCTCTGATACCAACTTGAAACGCCCCAAAAATACGACCCAAAAATTTTGTTTTTCAATATAATCAAAACCATAATATGAGTATCATAACATAAAAACATACGTGATGTATCCCAAATCATAATAATGTTGGATTAATGTCTAAGTCAGTAACCATATTTGGTATATACTTGACCCGAGTGTGCATGGTCCTTTTGGGTTGCCTTCACCAAAGCAACTTGACAAGGTAATTTGATATGAGAGAGGAGATATTATGATTTATTAATATATTATAAGAATAATATATTAAAGGAGAAATCATATTTATTTGATTAGTATTAGTCATAAATTAATTAGGAATTAATTTGGTGACTAAAAGAGACAAATTAAATAAAGGGGTATAAACTGTCAATTGTGTGATAGTTGAGTTTTGGGCTAGGAAACCTAATGGACTAAGGGGGAACGAAATTATGATGAAGGATCATCATATTTTCGTCCAAGGCCTCATTCCATAAGGTTTCTTGGGCTGCTTGGTGGCTAAGCTGTCCATTAGGGTTTTGACTGAAACCCTAGCACCCTATAGTATAAATACATACCCTATGCTTCAATTTAAGGCCACTTGATTCCAAGGGAACCCTAGGGCCGAAATTAGCATCATTCCCTTCTCTCTCTTAGTTGCCTTCTTGCTTCAAGGTGTTTGTGAGCCATTAGAGGCACTACAATTGTGGTGCTTGCTTTCAAGAGTTCAAGAGATCAAGGAAACTAGTTGTTATTGCTATATAACAACAAAGGTATGTTTTTCTACACTTCTATGTAAATTTCGAAAATTATAGAAGCATGCTAGGGTTTATTTTGTGTTCATAAAGTTGTATGTCTTATAGTGAAAACATAGATCCAAACTAGGGTTGCATGCACACATAGGATTGTTTGTATAAAACCTAACAGTGGTATCAGAGCCATTGGTTTTTTGTTTTCAATTGGATTTGATGCATATTATGAACTTGACAAATTAGGGTTTATGGCAAGTAAACCCTAAGGCTTGGTGATTTTCGCAAATTAGGGTTGCCAAACCCTAGTTGGCGATTTTTGATAGGGTTCTTGAAACCTTTTTGCCTAGCCTCCAAATTTCGAAATTAGGGTTATGAAACCCTAGGGATTTCGAAAATCCCTTGTCCCCAAGATAAGATCCCAAGATTTTAGGGATATGGATAATACTATCTTTGTGATTATCAATTTAATTGTTTAAACTAGATAATTGAAGATCTTGTATTATCCTTTCCATATATTTAAAAATAAAAGGATTAAATAAATTAATAGTTTAATTTTATGATAATCCCTAAAGATTTAATATTTCAAATTAATTGTTTGATTTTGATAATTATTAAATCAAAGATTTTTGGTGTTTAAAATTTTAAATTAAATAGCCTTAATTCCGAAAATTTTAAATACACATTAAGATACTAGTATTTTTGAAATGTTTTAAAATACACCCTTATACAATTATGATATTATAAGATTAATTATTATATATGTATAAGAATAAGCTAGTCTTATCGCTAGTAGGCCTCATTCACGAAGCCAGTCTATAAGGTGGGTATAAGGTTGCTGCCTATAAAATGGCGCTTAATGGATGTACACTCACATCTACCGCTTGCTTGACTGGTGGAGGTTCGTTAGCCGAACGGATAGGATAGGGCACTTAATTCCTCATTAAAAGTATAATGGAAATATTAAAGTAACTACATTGTTTTACAAATTCCCACTCTTAGTTACTTTAGGGTAAAATGTGAAAATGATGCTAATCCATGGAATTACACTTCGTACCCTTGTCAAACGTTGATGGAGCACGTGTGGTTAACCGGCACATCAATTTGGGGATGACATTGGTAGCGAAGGGTGACTCGATGTTTGTCATAGATCAATGGAGCGTGTGTGGTTCACCGGCACATTGATTAGGTGATAAAGACATTGAGTGCACCGCGTTGATTCGCATGGTTATTCACAAATTTGTTTGCGATCCTCGGCATCCCAATCGCAAATTTGAAATGCATATCGAGATTTAAACATGCCATTGAAAAGTTCAATGAATCTCAAAGATCTAGGAGTTTTCAATACATTTAAAACCTAAATTGCTTTTTCATTTTTCATGGTGAGAATTAGTGAATCGTCATTCACTTACCTTCAAATTATTTACTTTTAGAGTACGGCATCCCTTTCTAAGTTGTAAATAATGTTGTTGGATCCTAGCCCTAATTACTCATTTGGGTGTTTAATTAGGGATTCATTTCTAATCAAACTTTGTTCCTTTTCAGATGTCAACAAACAACAACAACAACGCTTCTGGGTCATTCTCGTTGATGAACTTGTGTCAGAAAGTGACATTTGATGGTTCAAACTTCACCGAGTGGATGAGGTATATCCGCATGATCACACGCTACGAGGACAAAGAATATGTCCTCAATGAAAAGCTTGAGAAGATCATCCCAGATGTTGCTACTCCTGAGGAATTGGCCGCCTTTGAGGCCCACGAGCGTGATGCCACGAAAGTTCACTGCATCATGCTGGCCACCATGAACCCCGAACTCCAAAAGTCCTATGAGGACATGTATCCATATGAAATGCATCAGGATTTGCTGGAAAGGTATCACCAGAGCGCGAGGCAAGAGCGCTATGAGATCATTACTAACATGATCACCGCTAAGATGGGGAGTGGAGAATCCCTAACCTCTCATTTGCAGAAAATGCAGAGGTATGTTGATCGTCTTCTCAAACTTAATGTTAAGTTTGATGAGGATTTGGCTATCGACATAATCCTCCACTCCTTGCCCTCCTGCTACAATCAGTTTAGGATGACCTACCATATGAATAAAGAGGAGGTCTCCTTGAGCAAGCTCCAAGGACTCTTGAGGACTGCTGAGAGCAACCTCAAAGACAAATCCGTTGCACCGTCCCCTGCTGTGGCCGCTCCTGTGATGGTGATAGGTCAAGGAAAGGGTAAAAAGAGGAAGGCTCCATGTAAGAGCCACCATAAGGGGAAACCCCGTGATGGTTCGTCCTCAAGTGGGACCAAAGTAGGCCCCGCTAGACCCTCTTCCGATCCTAAAGAAGCAGAGTGCTTCTATTGCCACCAAAAGGGCCACTGGAAGCGAAGCTGCCCACAATATCTGTAGGACATAAAAGATGGGAAGATCAAGCCCACATTTGCAGGTATGTATTCTATTAAATCTAATAACTCATCATTTGCTACTTCATGGGTTCTTGATACAGGATGTGGTTACCACATTTGTTCTGATTTGCAGGGCCTAAAAAGAAGTAGGGAAATGGAGCATGGGAAGATGAACCTGATTATGGGAAACAGAAGATTATCGCCTGTGACCAAAGTCGGTGTTTATTCTTTAGTGTTGAGAAATGGGTTAGGAATAGATTTAGAGAATTGCTGTTATTCGCCAGATATGGCAAGAAACATTATTTCTTTTCACGGGTTGTTTAGACAAGGTTTCATATATTCTTTTGATAATAGTAATGGTTCTATTAATGTTTATTTGAATGGTGTCTTTTATTTCAATGCATTACCTTGTAATGGGATTTATGAATCTGTGATGATTGTTGATAATTTCGGAAATAATGTTTTGAATATTGATTCGTCTACTAGTCTAGACAAAGCATGCTTGTGGCACTGTCGCCTTGGCCATGTCAACAAGAAACGCATAGCCTAACTCCAAAAGGATGGAGTGTTGGAGTCATTCGACCTTAGGGACGATGATACGTGTGAATCTTGTTTACTTGGGAAGATGACCAAGTCACCCTTTACTGGCACTTGTGAAAGGGGTGAGGGTTTATTGGATCTCATACACACTGATGTGTGTGGGCCCTTTAGATCCACCACAAGGGATGCTTGCCGCTTCTACGTGACTTTTACAGATGATTATAGCAGATATGGATATATCTACTTGATCAAGCAAAAGTCGGAAACCTTTGAAAAGTTCAAAGAGTTTAAGAGTGAAGTGGAGAATCAGCTGGGCAGGAAAATCAAGATGCTTCGGTCAGACCGAGGAGGAGAGTACCTAAGTCTTGAGTTTCACGACTATCTAAAAGAATGTGGAATCGTTTCGCAATTGACGCCTCCAAGAACGCCACAATTGAACGGTGTGGCTGAGAGACGTAATCGGACCTTGTTGGACATGGTTCGTTCTATGATGAGTCGGACTTCGTTACCAATAGCTTTCTGGGTGTATGCCTTAGAGACTACCGCCCGTATACTTAACTTAGTTCCCACTAAGAAGGTTTCCAAGACTCCTCACGAGATGTGGACAGGGAAGGCTCCCTCGTTGGCACATATTAAGGTTTGGGGTTGTGAGGCTTTCGTACGACGAGAGACTCACGACAAACTTGAACCTCGTAGTGAGAAGTGTTATTTCATCGGCTATCCACAGAAGTCTTTTGGATACCTTTTCTATAGACCAAGTGACAATGTTGTCTTCGTTGCTAGAAGAGGAGTTTTCCGAGAAAAGGAATTGATAGGCCAAGAAGACAGTGGGAGGCAAATTGAACTTGAAGAAATTCAAGATCAAAGCGATGAAGGAACCTCTGACACTGGCACTCAACTTGAGGAGGAAACTCCTGTTGAACCTGTTGACGTGTCCTTACCTCTTCGACGTTCCTCTAGGGCTAGTGTTCCACCCCAGTTTTATGGTTTTCATATTACTACTGAAGGGGATACGTTTATTAGTGATAGTACACTAGTAAATTTGGATGAACCTGGCAACTATAAGGAAGCCATGGCAGGCCCAGAGTCTGCAAAATGGAAAGAGGCTATGGACAGCGAGATTCAGTCCATGTACGACAACCAAGTTTGGAATTTGGTTGATAATGTACCAGGTCGTAAGACAGTCGGGTGCAAGTGGATCTTCAAGAAGAAGACGGACATGGATGGGAAAGTGCATACTTATAAAACGCGATTGGTTGCGAAGGGCTTTACTCAAACTCCCGGAGTTGACTATGATGAGACCTTCTCACCAGTTGCGAAGATAAAGTCTATTAGGGTGATGCTTGCCATAGCTGCGTTTCATGATTATGAAATATGGCAGATGGACGTAAAGACCGCTTTCCTTAATGGAAAGTTGGCTGAGGATGTCTACATGAATCAGCCAGAGGGTTTTGTCGATGTGAAGCATCCGAATAGAGTATGCAAGCTTGAGAGATCTATTTATGGATTGAAACAAGCATCTCGCAGATGGAATCTTTGTTTTGATGAGAAGGTTAAAGAGTTTGGCTTTCTGCGAAGCGAAGATGAATCTTGTGTTTATGTCAAAGCTAGTGGGAGTATAATAAGCTTCCTCATATTGTATGTCGACGACATATTACTCATAGGAAACGATGTCCCAACCTTGCAGGAGGTCAAGTCCTGGCTTGGGAAATGTTTCGCTATGAAGGACCTCGGAGAAGCTGCTTATATTCTGGGAATAAGAATAGTAAGAAACGGGGAAAAGAGACTGATAGGACTCAGTCAGGATACATACTTGGAAAAGGTGCTAAAGCGTTTTAGTATGGAAAATTCCAAGAAAGGGGAGTTGCCAATCCAAAGCAATACCAAGTTGAGTAAGACTCAGAGCCCGAGTACAGAGACAGAGATAGCTGATATGAGCCTAGTACCTTACGCTTCCGTAGTAGGCTCTATCATGTACGCTATGACTTGTACTCGCCCTGATGTGGCCTTCGCTTTAAGCATGGTCAGCAGATATCAGGGGAATCCTGGTAGAGCACATTGGATTGCAGTTAAGAATATTCTTAAGTACCTTCGGAGGACCAAGGAATGGTTTCTAGTCCTCGGTGGGAGTGATGACTTAAGGGTACGAGGGTACAGTGATGCTAGTTTTCAAACGGATCGGGATAACTTCCGATCGCAGTCAGGCTGGGTCTTTACCCTAAATGGAGGAGCAGTGACTTGGAAAAGTTCCAAACAAGAGACCGTAGTTGATTCAACGTGCGAATCAGAGTATATTGCGGCGAGCGAAGCGTCAAAGGAGGCTATATGGTTGAAGAACTTCATTGGAGACCTTGGAGTTGTGCCATCCATAAAGGAGCCCATGGAAATTTTCTGTGATAATGAAGGAGCGGTTGCCTTAACCTAGGAACCAAGGGATCATGGCAGATCTCGACATATCGACAGGAAATACCATTTTATTAGACATCGGGTAGAAGAGGGACTCCTCATTGTGAAGAGGGTATCGTCAGAAGATAACCCAGAAGATCCCCTTACGAAGGGACTGAGTAGGGTCAAGCATTTTCAGCACGCTAGGAGCGTAGGGCTGAAGGACGATATTAGTTCAGATTAGATAGGTAGGAAACTTGTAATAGATAATGTCATACTCAACAATTGATGATTAAATAAAAGTGTGTTATTTATAAGAAAGTTTCTATCATGTGTTGATTATTTATCTATTTTTCCGATTTTTGCATGTTTTGACTTCCTGAATAATGAGATTATTCGAACAGTCCACAATCGCTCATATGTTGGAAGTAGATATGAAGAAAGATTGTCATAAATTTGTTTGTAGATTGTCTGAAAAGTTTTAGACATAGCAAAGGTTTGCTGCAAAGTTTATGAGTGCTTATGAAATTAGTATTGAGCATTGGAACAGACCCACACTTGCTGGTATTACTTCATGAATGTCATCACAAGTGATCGCAAGATGATAATATCATATAATCTTTAAACCTAAAGATATGGTTATTGTTTGCTAGTTGATTATACATTGATAATGCGAAAACGCATCAGTAACTTGATGTCATAAAACGCATTATTGTGTATGGTTTAACTGGTAAATGATAAAGGCATATTAGTCGACGTTTTTCTGTTCCTTTTATTCTATGAGGATAAAAGCGATATCTCGGCCACTTGATGATTTGGTTTGAAAATTCTTTTTAGAAAACGTTTTTCTTTTAAAAATAAAATCTTTTATTTCCCCCTTAGTTTGAGTTCAGACACACCCGGAAGTGTATCCGAATCCCTCAAACCAGGGCTCTGATACCAACTTGAAACGCCCCAAAAATACGACCCAAAAATTTTGTTTTTCAATATAATCAAAACCATAATATGAGTATCATAACATAAAAACATACGTGATGTATCCCAAATCATAATAATGTTGGATTAATGTCTAAGTCAGTAACCATATTTGGTATATACTTGACCCGAGTGTGCATGGTCCTTTTGGGTTGCCTTCACCAAAGCAACTTGACAAGGTAATTTGATATGAGAGAGGAGATATTATGATTTATTAATATATTATAAGAATAATATATTAAAGGAGAAATCATATTTATTTGATTAGTATTAGTCATAAATTAATTAGGAATTAATTTGGTGACTAAAAGAGACAAATTAAATAAAGGGGTATAAACTGTCAATTGTGTGATAGTTGAGTTTTGGGCTAGGAAACCTAATGGACTAAGGGGGAACGAAATTATGATGAAGGATCATCATATTTTCGTCCAAGGCCTCATTCCATAAGGTTTCTTGGGCTGCTTGGTGGCTAAGCTGTCCATTAGGGTTTTGACTGAAACCCTAGCACCCTATAGTATAAATACATACCCTATGCTTCAATTTAAGGCCACTTGATTCCAAGGGAACCCTAGGGCCGAAATTAGCATCATTCCCTTCTCTCTCTTAGTTGCCTTCTTGCTTCAAGGTGTTTGTGAGCCATTAGAGGCACTACAATTGTGGTGCTTGCTTTCAAGAGTTCTAGAGAGTTCAAGAGATCAAGGAAACTAGTTGTTATTGCTATATAACAACAAAGGTATGTTTTTCTACACTTCTATGTAAATTTCGAAAATTATAGAAGCATGCTAGGGTTTATTTTGTGTTCATAAAGTTGTATGTCTTATAGTGAAAACATAGATCCAAACTAGGCTTGCATGCACACATAGGATTGTTTGTATAAAACCTAACAAATAAAATACTGTGCGGAAAACTGTATCATACTATATCAAATCAAAACAACTAAAACCATCCCCAGGATAAAGCTAAGCTGTAGTGTGTGCGATGCTATCACCCCGAGCTCTTCCCTTTGCTTGCGGAAGTACCTGAAACCAAAACTGAAACTGTAAGCACGAAGCTTAGTGAGCTCCCCCAAACTACCACATACCATACAATAACATATAACACATATTGGGCCTAGCCCACTGCATCGGGCCGAAGCCCGGAAACTGCATCGGACCGAAGTCCGGAACTGACTGGAACCTTGTCCCCTGCATCGGACCGAAGTCCGGAACTAACTGCATCGGACCGAAGTCCGGAACTAGCTGCATCAGACCAAAGTCCGGAACTAACTGCATCGGACCGAAGTCCGGAACCGACTGGCACCTTGTCCCCTGCATCGGACCGAAGTCCGGAACTGACTGGTTGAACATGGCCTAACATAACACATCATCTAGCATGAACACATACACTGCATACTACATCGGGCCATAGCCCGGAACACATAACACTTAGCACATAAAGCATGGCACACAAATCCTGTCTGAGCCACGAAGGCATCAAACATACTAGCTACTGCATCGGACCTAAGTCCGGAAACTACTGCTAACTGAACGGGCCGGCATTGTGGCCTTAGACCCGTTCCTACTGGAAGGAAACTCTGCTGAGTGTGTGGCTCTGGAAGCTAACGGCTGCTGCTCCTGTATCTCCTCGGCTACAAGTCCATAAACACACTCAATCAAATACTAAATACTACACTTGGGGTAAAATGACACTTTTACCCTTGGTCCAAGTCAACTCTCTTTTGGACTGACTCGCCAAGTTGGGCCGCCCAACTCGCCGAGTCCTACTCTCACTTTTCAATCCTACTCACTGCTACTCGTCGAGTATGGCATCGACTCGACGAGTACCCTCTTGATCCAAGAACTCAAACAATCTTCATCCGACTCGCCGAGCCGTATGAACAAACCCGACGAGTTGTTCTTGATCTTAAGAAGATTGCCTTGGACTCGCCGAGTTGTATGAACAACTCGCCGAGTCCCTACATTACTGAGTCTACCCTCAACTCGCTGAGTCCACTCTCTAACTCACTGGTTCCACTCAACACTGCTAAAAATGAAGGAATCGGGGACTCGCGACTCAACTCGCCGAGACGTTCTTCCCGACTCGCCGAGTTGCCGCCATGCAACTGCTTTTCACTCGATTTTGCTTGAATCCAACACATACAATTGATAGATCAGAGTCCAATAAGCTGATTTACCACGTAAAGTTTCCAACTTTAGATGTACAACCACATGAATAAGGGAAATAAGGCTAAAAGGTGCATAAAAGGGATAGATCTAGGGTTAATATGCAAAGTATCCTCATAAAGGCAATAGATCTGGACTATGGAACTACTAAATGAATAGATCTCTGGACATCTCGACCTATTAGGTCATTCACACAATCATAAAGCTTGGGAAAAGCATCCACTTGATCTAGAAGAGTCCCAAAGCATAAAACAAGAGGGAAATCCGAAAAATACCTCAAAGAACTCTGATTTGCCCTTGGATCTTTGCACTACTCCTCTTCTCCTTGCTCCTTTCTTCTTCTCCTTCTTCAAGCCTTCACAAAATGGCACAAGAACACTTAGTTCACTCAAGGGTGGATTAGGGTTTTTCTCACAGTGTTCTCAGGGTGAAGGAGGCAAGAATGGGGCTATAAGGTGGCTTAAATAGTGGGCAACCTGGGGATTTAGGGTTTCACCCAGACGGATGGACTCGCCGAGTCCGGGATATGGACTCGCCGAGTCCCCAGCTCACGCGTGCTCGAAGTCGCGACCCTACTCGGCGAGTCAGGCTATGAACTCGCCGAGTCCCTCTTGCAAAACTTAAAAACAATTACTAATGAATTAACATACCGGGAACGGGTCGTTACAACACTACTATGTCAAATCTTAGAAAAATCATAACTTCCTCATACGAAGTCAGATTTTGACGTTCTTTCTATGCACACTCTTGGTTTAAAAAACACGACGACTTTTGTTTAGATCGCTAAGGGTAAAAATCACTCTGTCGTAAATTCACTATTTACGTCGTGCAATGTCGTGTTGGTCTTGTCTTAAAACTTCGACGGGCCTTAACTTCTTCATTAGAACTCAGATTTCGGCGTTCTTTATATGTACGAAACCCTTGTAACATATACTATAACTTGGTTTAGATTAATCTTTCTAAATATTCTTCCTTCAAAAACTCATTTTTTTTTTTACGCTTATTGTCTCTAAATTGACTTAGCCTGAATCTGCGGGCGTTACAAAACTACAATTTAGTTTTGTTTTCACAGAAGTTGATGCTTGAAGAACAGACCACAAAATTGAAAGTTATTCTAGGCAACATTATTCTTTTAGAATGTATTAGTGTCGTTGTTAGATTTTGATGTTTTCTTTCCCGTTTTGATAGTTTTTTAGTTTTATTCTTTAACAATAAATGTAATTCTTAACAATTGTTACCCATATTCTATAAGAAATAATGTATTTTTTGTTTTTATTCTTCAATTGATTGTTCAAGAATTTGTTATTCTATAAGAAATTTTTAAAGTCATGATCAAGAAATAGGTTCAAGAATATTTTTATTATTTATGGTCAAGAATATTTTTATTTTTGAATATACTCATAAACATATTATATCATAATGTCCTAATTAAAAGAATTATAATTCGTAAAATCGGATTTTTAAAATCAATAAAATCTATGATCACTTAAAATATGCAATTTTCCTTTATTAAATCTATATTAATTGACTAAAATACCCTTGTAATTAAATTAGATGATATTTTCAATTATATTTAATTCAATAATATGTATTAATCACTTTATTAAAATAAGTAAAATTGGGTGGCCCGCATTTATGTATATAATAATACAATAATTACTTTGAATAGAATAATATATATATATATATATATATATATATATATATATATATATATATATATATATATATATATATATATATATATATATATATGAAAAGTATTGGGTAGGGATCATTACAAATGAAAAAAATCGATTAGTTTATATTACATTAAATACTCTAATTACACTTTCCAAATTGAGAAACACCTTCCATGAGTTAAAATTTCAAGTTTATCAGATTCAAGGGAGTTAAAGACATCAATGAGATGGAGAAAAAGCTAGACAAAATCAAATGTTGTGACGCAACGTCGAAAGTTAATATTTCCGGATTCCAACGTCAACTCTTTGATGCGTAAGAACCCAGCTCCTCCTAAGCCTACCTCCTCACATCGGTTTCCGGATTGGCTATGTCGCAGGTCGCAGGGATCACAAGTCTTATGCCGACACCATCAAAGGCTTTACCAGCAACCCGCCATATACAAATCTGAGCCAATTAATTCGTCTCAAGACCATACTAGCGAGGGTCTCATGAGTATTGCAGACATCAACTATCATTGGTGAAGCCCTTTGTTGGTATTTTAATCTTAATAAGTTTATTTTAGTATTTTGGCTTTTTGTTATTTAGTAAAATAAATTGAATGGGTCTTGAATGGGTCATGTGGACCAATTATTAGTGCTAGAAAATGGGAACACGTGGGCTTAGTATTCCCTTTGTTTGAGTTTGATTTTTTTTAGTTCTATTAGGGTAAGTAGGCTATAAAAGCCTTTTATTTTCTGAATAGTAAAAGCAGCCGTTTTAGAGTCGAAAAACAACTCTCGTTCTTCTTATTCTCTCACGTATTATCAAATATTTTGTCGAGTGTTGCTGTAGTGAAGTGAATATAAAGGGCCTGATTTCAACATTTAGCATCAGAGCCTAGGCTCCATTGGAAGAAAGCTAGTGGCGATTTCATGACAAATCGCATGAAGACTTGAAGATATTGTTGCTGCAGAAAGACCGCCAGGAAGAAGAAAGAAAGAAAGACAATAGAAAGAAGAAAGAAAGAAAGACGATATAGAAAGAAGGAAAGAAAGAAAGAAAGAAGAAAGAAAGAAAGAAAGAAGATTATAACAACCTGTTGTTGTTACCTGAGAAAGAAAGAAACAGAAAGGTATAACTCTTTTACCAAATTACTTGCAAAAGTTAGAAGAATGACAAAGGGGTTCAAAAGAAATTGCAGTTCAATGTACTGCTTTACCATTTCAATGCCCTAAATTAACAGAAACTAACTACACCACTTGGTCTATTATGATTGAAACTGCGTTAAGGGCATATGGATATTGGGATGCTATAACCAAAGATGTGGTTGAAGAGAAAAAAAATTATACCACTAAAGGTATAATTTTTCAAACTCTACCAGAGAATGTCCTTTTATAGGTTGCTAAACACCAAAGTGCCAAAGAGGTGTGGGAATCAATCCAGGTCCGGTATATAGGAGTCGAACGGGTGCAGAAAGCAAGACTACAAACATTGAGAAACGAATTGGAGATGCTAAAGATGATGGATAATGAGTCAATCAATGACTTTTTGAGCAAAATAAGTGGTATTGTTGCCAAATTCAAAAGTCTTGGTTCAACTCTTGAAGAGGAGGTGATTGTAAGAAAATTCCTTAATTCGGTTCCAAAGAAGTATTTGCCCATTGTAGCTCCCATTGAACAATATTCCGATCTTGAAACTATGACATTTGAAGAAGCGGTTGGAAGGGTTAATGCTTATGAAGAAAGGCTTCAAAGTCTTGAAGAAAAATTTAAAGAGCAAGATCAACTCACGATGGCAAGTGAACAAAAATATGGTGAAAGTAGTGTACCCAGAAGAGGTCGTGGAAGGAACTTTGAAAGAGGTGAAAGGGGTCGAGGAAGAGGAAGAGGTCGAGGTGACAAAAACAGCTTCCGGTGCTTTAACTGTGGAGACTTTGGGCATGTTAGCTATGAGTGCACTAAGTGGGATGAAAAAGACAAAGAAGGAAACTTGATTCAGGAGGAAGAATCAGCATTGCTTTGATGGAAACTAAGTCGAGATTAAGGGGGTGAATGTTGATCTTTTAATCTTGACAGGTTTATTTTAGTATTTTGGTTTTTTGTTATTTAGTAAAATAAATTGAATGGGTCTTGAATAGGTCATGTGGACCAATTATTAGTGCTAGAAAATGGGAACACGTGGGCTTAGTAGTCCCTTTGTTTGAGTTTGATTTGTTTTAGTTCTGTTAGGGTATGTAGGCTATAAAAGCCTTTTATTTTCTGAATAGTAAGAGCAGTCGTTTTAGAGTCAATAAATAACTCTCGTTCTTCTTATTCTCTCACGTATTATCAAATATTTTGTCGATTGTTGCTGCAGTGAAGTGAATATAAAGGGCGTGATTCCAACACCCTCATCATTAACGAATTTTATATTTAATTATAGTAATATTTCTTATAATTAATGCTTTTCACATTTAATTATGGTAATAATTGTGATTAATTAATACTTCTTATATGTACCCTTATGGTACATATTAGAAAATCTCATCCATTAATTATTCAGTGTAAGAATCAAAATAAACTTTGGAAAAATAACTCCCATTATAAAGAGGTTGGCTAAAAATACACCTCAATTTTCCATTTAGACAACATATTTGATTTTTAAAGTTTTTTTATTAGTTGAATATGTATTTTTTTTTTTTTTGAAAAAATAAATTATAAATATTTATTATTGATTTATTTTTAATAAAAGTGTTCTAACAGGATCAATTTAGCAACAGCCATTTATATATAAATATATTGTTAATGTCGCATATATCGAGTTTTTGACTAAAATGGAGTTATTTAAAAGAATATTTACCAATCTAGTGTATTTTCAAAAATATTTACCAAACTAGTGTTTTCTCATTTTTCTTGTATTTTTTAGTTTTTCTTGCTGTTTTTATAAAGCAGTTTTTTATTTTTTTTCTTTTATTTCAGTTTTTTAATGTTTTTTTTATCAAAAAACCGATGCATCAAAACCGAATCACATATATAAAATAATAATTAAATCCTAAATTTATATTATAAAGCCATTTTGTAAATCTTAGATCAATTTATAATATAATAATAAATTGATAATGGATGCTTAGTTGATTTTGTTGTAACATGGTAATACACATTGTCAATTAGCAGAAGATAAGTTTTGCTAAAGACATCAACTTCTTTTGCTGCCTAAATAATCTTGCACAAACACAAAGTCGAAAACTAAATTAAATCCCCACTAAACCTGTTTTTAATTTCATCAAAAAAGTTTAGGATAAATTCAAATCATCATTAGAAAAAAAAAAAAAATGTATAACAGAAAGCCGGAGGGAAGGAAAAACAGGAAGGGTCAAGGGGTGATATCTTTTGAAAGTGTTAGAATGTCGATAATGAAAACTTAAATCTATGATCGAAGACAAAAAATAATATATACTACTGTTAGTAGTATTTTTCAATAATGTGTATATAATATGAATTTAGAATTTAAATATTATTTTATATATCTTTGCTGTGGTTGGGTTTTGATGCATTTAGGATTTTAATATTATTTTATATATGCATCGGGTTTTTGATAAAAAAAAATATTAAAAAACTGAAACAAAAGAAAAAAATAAAAAAAGTTGATTTAAAATAAATAACAACAACAAGAAAAAAATAAAAAATACAAGAAAAATGAAAAAAACACTATTTTGGTAAATATTTTTAAAACTATATCAGATTGGTAAATACTTTTTTGAATAACCCTATTTTAATAAAAATAAAAATAAAAATAAAAAAAAAAAAAAAAAAAAATCTCCGCATATATCATAATTCATACTTTTAAAAAGAGAATTGGAGTGGAAATTCGTATTTACGGACCGGCCGACAGAATTGGAGTGGAAATTCTTATTTACGGACCAGCCGACCGTGGGATAGTGAATTTGATTCCACTTATTTCTACTTTACATAACATTACACGTGCATTGCCACGTGCCCGCTTATCCAACACGTGTTGAACATGCATGTTCGCCACTTCATTGAACCTTCTGTTATTATATATACTACAGATGTCCATTCCTCTGGCTATTGTGACGCTTACACGGTAACCAAGCAAAACTTTGTTAGCCGGGAAGGAAACGGCGGCAAATAGCGTCGTGTCGGGAGAAGGCGAAGGGGGTGTCAGAGAACGTTGAGTGATCCAATCAAAAAGGACATGGCTACAAACTGACTCAACTCCGGGATGACGTCCTTCATGAGTTGAAGCCACGCAGCAAATTGGAATTTCTGCCTTGGTTTTGTTTGGGAAAACTGAAAACTGCCCATTATAAATCCAAGGGTCTAACTAACCTAGCCAATTCTTCCTATGTAAACAAAACGAAACGTTGATACGTTTGCCATTGATTAAACGATGTAAACTGATGTCCTATATACTTTGTTTGTTTCATAACATTTGTATAGAAAAGTTGTTTTTTTTTTTTTTTATCAAAATTCTTTGGATAACTTGGAGAGGTTGTCCAATACTTTCTGGACTTTCTAAGTTTTGTGATTCTTTCCTAAAATGTGCTTGAAAGTTTGCAGCCACTTGATTTATTATGTTTTCAAATTTTTGTTGATGTTCATTGTTGGTTCAGGCTCCACAAAACACACACACTAGTCCCGTAAATATGTATGTGAAAGTAAATTTGCAAAATGGAACCCGATTGATTATAAACGTCTACATCTTCCTATATATTAAACAAAAACAAAGTGCATCTATTTGTAGTAAATAAAGAGCTGAATAATAGCTATCATCCATGCTAAAGTGAAGCCACTTATCCTTTTTATTTTCCACAAAACCCCGTCAAAGATAGGACCAGGTTTGGATTACAACAAATCCTATTAACCCAACATTCATTTCAATATGAAAATCTAGTCATCGTTGTTTATGGACTTAGGTAATCAAAATGAGAAATTGAACATGTACTATGAGTAAAATCGTATATATTCGTTCCTGTCAATTAGATGCACCTCCACCGCCTGAACCACTTGCTGCACCCCTAAAACTAGTTGCTACTCCGGTGCTTGGAGGACTAGTTGCTACTATAATGCCTGGATTAGGCGCCTTCCATTCTACTCTGTAGGTTTTGTTGTACTCTGATTCCTGAATTTCTTCATACGCCTTTAGAGACACGAATTCCTTAGTATTGCCTCGACGATGAAACAAACGTTGGTCAATAAAAATGACCACAACTGAGATGTCGTCATACATCGGAAGTGATCCCTCATTTTCACCCACCATTGCTGTTGATGTTATCTTTTCTGCTAGTTTGTTTGCCGCTACGTTTAATGCTTCTCCAATTAGTATTTTTGCTATTCCCTATATTAATAACATTGTTAAAACCAATCTAATACTTAAAAAAAATAAGAAAATAAACAACTCACAGAGTGGGAGTTGTTGTGAACAATCTCTACAGCCTTGTCGCTGCTTATGTGGTCCCAGAATCCACGCGAGCCCATTATCACAAACATGTCGTCCTCTTCTATATGTAGTCTCTTTACGGTGGGTATTGATTTCAAAAGGGCTTTGTTGATAGGACGCCCCTCAAGGCGATCAGTTGCAAATTCTGGAAATTTTAGATACAGATCTCCTATGGAACCGGACACCTAAATGCAAAAGTGTTAGAAAATTTGTAAATTAACAAATAATTATAATTAGATTAAAAGTTAAAAAAATAAAAATAAAAAAAACTTAACCTCACTCAAGCCCCTGATTCTCCATACTCCATTTCCATCTGGTATTACAATGTCTTCTTCATTTGGATTCTGATGTTGGATTTCTTGTCTTACGTTTTCAATATTCACGTTGTCTTCGTTAGTGAGTGGAATGGTTATTGCTTTCCTCTTGAATCTGCCAAGCTTAACCTTGCGGCCTATTACCGCTCGAGAATCCCCCAGGTTACAGACGAACAAATCATCGCCCCACAGCATACAAACCAAACAACTCGTGCCCACTTCAAACATTGAGTGGTCACCTTCATTAGTCGTCCGCACAAGCTGGACGAATTCATCCTCAATTTGAGAGAAAGCGTCTAAGAAGGTTTGTGGAGTAAACATGTGAAGTCCTCGTAAAGAAAGACCTGCAAACAAACAAGAAAGGGAACCGACATTATTCCGTACGACAGATAGTGTGATGATTTGATTTATGTGCCAAAATCAATATATTACGAATCACGTATCTTTTTATTATATGCTTATGCTTATAATTTAACAACAATAGCAATCTAATTTTATTTTCTTAACGATACTATAATAAATAGTAATGGTATATTTTATAACTTTCAGGCCACATATCCTATAAGTATGGACTATGGATAAATAAAAGGGAATTCACAATGTAAGTTAGAATCCTACAAAAGCTGCACTTTTTTATTTTTTTTTTAAATGCGATGCACCTTGTCACTTTTTAGTTTTTACAAATTCCAAGTCACACCAACAAAGCAAAACATAAAAATAATTATAATTTTATGTAGATGCATAAATAGTCAAACATTGTTTATGACTAAAATATTCCTGCTAACCAACAAACAACTAATTGTATTACTTCCTGAATATGATTGATTACATTACTTTAACTAACTGTAAATGATGCAAGTGGTAAATTCGAACCAACCCTCTGTACAGGTACGTATATAATGATGTTGTATATACGATATTTTTCTGTAATTTCACATATCAATAAAATTAGCTCACGTTACTTAAGTGTATTACTAGCCTATATATATATATATATATATATATATATATATATATATATATATATATAATTAAGAAAATTATGTATCGGGCTATTGTCAATTTGCCATCGTTCAATAAGACATATCTTATATTTCACTTTTCTACTCTCTTCCTAAGTTTTTATAGATTTCCCTATAAATAATCTTTCTGAAACTTTTTATCCACATATCACTTCCACCAAGCATTTTAAATCAAAGTGAAATTTCAATTATACCCCTCCCTCATTCAATATTCAATTGAATTCGGGGTTTTTTTTTTTGGATCTGAATCTAAATCATTTGTAGATACATTATTATTTACAAAATAACTTTTTACTATCATGTTTTTAATAAACTAATTTAATAAAGTTTTATAATTTTTTAATTTTCTATTATCATTTTTAATCATCAATATTCTTTTTCTTTCTTACCCATAATTTCTGTGGATTGTAACCTAGTAAATAAATAAATTAAATGAACATCTTTTATCACATGTCACTTTCTCCTTTTTGACACATACATGTAATTTTTTTAGCATTAAAGAGTTATTTTATTTTCCCATGTCATTTCAATATTTATTTCATTTTCTTTTTTTTCCACATCATTAAATTAAATAAGAGACACCATTAAAGTAATTAATGATCCAATTGATAATGCCACCTAAAATTTTGGTGATTCGTATTTTGTACTCTATTAACATTAATAATACTCTATAATTATAAAAAGAGTTTTATATGATTTGCTTAAATCAAGGAATTAGTAGATGAGTATTTTCCAAAATAATTATATGGTATTGGCCGTGCTATTCTTTTTCATATGGAATCCTTTATCTACTTTTGTTGTCTTGGATCTGTAAAATAGCTTCGAATTAAAATTTTAAAGTAATCGATGCATTTTAGGGTCCGCCTCTCTTATCTTTGTATGTGTTCCTGTCACCACTCAACATCATATTCTTATCCCCTAATTTGGCACCTGAGTCTCTTTTGTTAATGAAACATTCATTCCTATCATACTCACCAGAATATATATAACTAAATAAGCCTTTTTCTTTTGAGATTTCATGCTCAAATGATATGTTTATTCATTTTATTAATTAATGTTCACGGAAGATGAACGTTTTGATGGAACTCACATTAGCTTTTTCTTTTTTTGTTATTAATGAATTATTGCAGTATCGTTGTAACATTTGGTTCTGGAGTCCTGTAATCTTTAGTTAGTGGCATATATTGGGGGTCCTAAGCAGGCTGTAAATGTAGTCACATCTGGTGTCTTCTTTATCATCGATCATGTTGGACTATTTGATCTATCTTTATTCATTTGTGGGTGCCTTGAATTGGAAGTTTTCAATTTTACAATGATACCCTTAACATATAAAAAAAGTTAGGGGTAGTTTTTTCATTAACAAAATCATACAATACGATCTTGCATATCTTTTCTCTTCAACTGCAAGTCTTTAACTTTTCTTAAAAAAATGGAGAATTCATTTTTTTTTCTTTTAAATTCTCTTCATGTTGTCCTAAATCACTCTCTCTTATTTCTAACAAAATTACAGATGTTGTAATATAGTTATTTAGTTATATATGAACAATAATATAAATAATTATAATGTTATCCATTCTTTACCCTCTTCAAAAGAACAACCAAGGTAACACTCCTTTCCATGCCATTTGTGTGTATAACAAAGAATGAACTTTCCTAAAATGAATTGCCAAATTTGGTAAAAGTATCTGAATTATCAATTATGTAATTAAAACTTTAGTATACCAACGAATAAAAGAAAATATGCAACAAATTAATGTTTTGTCATTCTTTAGTTTTAGGAATCAATATTTCATGTTGTATTTTTTTAAAAATACAAACACGATATAGATTCAAAAGACCTTAACATTGAAAATTAATTTTAGATAAAAGAAAATTTAATGTTATGTCCAGGGTAATTGTTTATGTACTACTAAATTTCCTTTGATTGTCATTTACTTTTGGGAAAATGACTTGTAAGGGTAATGATGTTTTACCCGTGTTCACATTATACCATTAACGTTTTTTTTTAACACAAAATACCATTAAAATGTTTTTTCTGTACATACTTTACCATTGTTAACCGGATACAATAGGTATCCCGGTAATTTATTTATTAAAAAAAAAAAAAAACAAATTATGTGGAAAATACGTGGCTCACCCCTCTCCATTAAACACCCTCACCCTCACCCTCAACACCCCGTTGTGTAATTTTCTCAGTCGAAGTTGAGATCGATCATGGCTGGTCCATCTAATGCTTCCTCCTCCTCTACGTACACCTCCAACACCAGATCGAAGAAAATCAAGTCAAAATCGAAACTTGATTTTGCAAATCCCTGTGATTGTGGCTACCCTTCTCGTATCTGGACTTCAACGACCAAAGATAATCCTGGAAAAGAGTTTAGGGTTTGCCCTAATTCAACGGTATGTCGGGTTTATTCTATATGTAGTAAGGTCTTTCAATAATTTTCGTATATTTGTTTTAGGATAACCCAGAAATTAAATGCAAATTCTAGGAATGGGTTAATGAAGAAGATACAGTCAACAAGAAGAAAAGAGATGAAGTGAGAGCACAATCCTGTGAAGTAAGGGCACAATCTTGTGAAGTGAGGATTGCAATTATGGACCATGATTTCAATATTTACAAAAAGAAGACAGATGAAGAATTTGATAAGATAATTAGAAAAATTAGCAGTCTCAAAACATATGTAATTGTGTTGTTTATGTTGTTTGTAGTATCACTTTTAAGGGCATAAATGTCAAATTGTAATCGGATATTATGGTTGTTTTGCTGAATATGATTGAATGAACATGTTTTGCTGAATACGATTGAATGGACATGTTTAGCTTAAGTTTGAATATGATTTAATCTTAAGTACAAACAACATTGAATGAGCATTCATGCATTGTCTTATTAGGGTAATAATGTGCAAAATGTTACCCCTGTACAAACAACTTTGCAGAATTTTACCTCTTAATGTGCAGAAGGGCATAATGGTCAAAATGAAGGGCATAATGGTAAAAATATGATTTAATGTGAGTAATGGTAAAAATAACTTTGCAAACAACTTTGCAGCATCTTTTGTTTGAATATGATTTAATGTGAGTAATGGTAAAAATAATGTGCAGAATGTTACCCTTGTACAAACAACTCTTGTACAAACAACTATGCAGAATCTTGTGTTTGAATAATGGTCAAAATGCAGAATCTTGCAGAATTTTACCTCTTAATGTGCAGAAGGGCATAATGGTCAAAATGAAGGGCATAATGGTCAAAATGAAGGGCATAATGTGCAGAATCTTGTGTTTGAATATGATCTAATGTGAATAATGGTAAAAAATAATATGAAGGGCATAATGGTCAAAAACAAGGAATCATATGTAAAAGCAACATTGAACGATGTAGATTATATTTAAAGGGTAATAACAAACAAAAGCACTGTTTTTAATGTGCAGATTTACATCAAAGGGAATCATTCCAGTGTAACAGGTTTATTCACACTTAAACCACATCCATCCTTGGTGTTGACCACCCTACTTAATGCCACTTTAGTGATCCTCTCTGAGTATTTCCTTTTCCTCTTCAATGGTTGTGCTCTTTGTTCAACTTCAACAACGGGTTGTGCAGCAGGTTCCTCAACAACAGGTCCATGAACTTGGTCCTGATCAGGTTCATGAACTTGTTCCTGATCAGGTTCAACAACAGCTTCAACTTGTTCATCAGGTTCAACAACAGCTTCAACAGCTTCAACAGCAGGTTCAACAGCAGGTTCAACTTGTTCATCAACTTGTCCCTGATCAGGTTCATCACCATCTTCAGCCAG
Organism: Lactuca saligna; assembly: GCF_052625555.1. Lineage (NCBI taxonomy): Eukaryota > Viridiplantae > Streptophyta > Magnoliopsida > Asterales > Asteraceae > Lactuca > Lactuca saligna. The sequence goes on along the minus strand of NC_136424.1, from coordinate 87,293,864 downwards.
CTCTTCAATCTCAGATTCATACTCATTTTCAACTTCATCCATCTCTTCAATCTCAAATTCAGACTCATCCTCAACATCAGGAACATGTTTACCCTTCTTCTTTTTGGCTTTAGTACTTGGTCCTACATTAAAATTTATAATGCATTAATAGATAATACTTATATTTTTTTTGGTAAATGAATGATACTTGATATGAAAAAAACCTTCTTTGGACAATGGACATGTTATTTTGTTGTGTCCTGGTTCTCTACAGATGCTGCATTTTGTAATAGCCCCTTTCTTGCTAATAGTATGACGACCTTCTTTTTCTGAAGCAGCCTTCTTCCTGTTGACTTTAGGTCTGCCAGGTAATCTTTTACGTTTCGGGGGCAACATAGGTTGACCTTCCCAAGATGGCCACATTTCACTTCCATTTAAAGGATTAATTGTATACTTATAGCAATTTCCAAACATTTCTGTTGTGAACCAAGTTGCCACATAGTCTTCCACATTCTCATTTAGATAACTAATAGCAGCCATGGCATGTATACATGGTATACCGCTTAGTTGCCATCCTCTACATGCACATGTTCTTTGGTTCAAGTACACAGCATAAACCTCATGTACTGACCTCACCTCAAATTGTTGCACTCCACTGGGAATTACATACCAATACCTATAAAATAAAGGAATATAGTATAAAATTAGTACTTGGGAATTACATGCCAATACCTATAAAATAAAGTATATATACCTTAGATGTTTCCTCTTGTCCACTATTTTCTTTCTAATAGATGGACATATGGCTAGATTCCATTTCTGCCCCTTCAATCTTTTACAATACATCCTATCCATCACAAACCTCCTAATTTCCTCTAACATTGTTATAATCGGCTTTTTCCTAGCATGCACAATTGCAGCATTAAAAGATTCACAAATACCATTCTCAATGGCATCACAAGACCTGTCCAATACAAAAAAAGCCCTAGACCAGGATTTTGGATCTCTTTCCATCAAGTGATCATATGCTTGTACATCAATCGCCCTAATCTCTTTCATTAAACCTTCAAACCTCTGCACAGTTGTGGCCTTTGCAGCCCTCCAAAACAGCTTCCTATATGCAGCACCCTTAAATTTTTTCTTGAAATTAGCATAGACGTGCCTAGCACATTGCCTATGCTCAGCATCTGGTACTCTTTCTTTAACAGCCTCAATAAGACCCTAAACATGCAACATAAACATAACATTAAGATAAACATAACATTAAGATAAATAAAACGGTAACCAATTAAAAAACAGTTAGGATAAATACCTTGTGTTGGTCAGAAAGTAAGGTTAATCCTGCCCCATTTCCCATGTTAATGTCCTTAAGTAGTAAGTTTAGAAACCACTTCCAAGTTTCTTTGTTCTCAACTGCAACTACTGCCCAAGCAATGGGGTAAATATGGTTGTTAGCGTCTCTACCTACAGCTGAAAGAAGCTCACCTCTGCAAATACCTTTTAAAAAGCAACCATCTACACCTATAACCCTCCTGCATCCTTCAATCCAACCATCCTTTACACCTTTGATACAAACATACATCCTAGAAAAATAAATTGTGGAATCAGGCATTGTATCCGTCCCAATTTTCACTGTTGACCCTGGATTAGCTCTTAATATCTCAGCTCCATAACTCCATAATTTTTCATAATGTGTGTTCAAACTGCCTTCGATCTCATTAAGTGCAAACTTCTTTGCATTCCTGCATTGTCCAACACTAACCTTCACATTGAAAATTTCCCCAACTTTATCCCTCATTTCCCTGCAACTCAATTTGGGATTTTCTAAAATATCATTAACAAAATGTTTCCCTATCCATGAGTAAGTAACAACTGACCCAAACTTGAAGGTTCTAGCACAGTTATGCTCATTACGTAAGGACTTAATTTGGAATGACTTTTCACTGCTCATCCAAGTAGCCCATAGTCTAAAAGGACATGCTGCCTTTCCTTCACTAGTTTTACAACACCTGACTAACAACCTAGTTTTATCATTTTTTTCATACCAAAGGTTAAAACCGTTTGCTACTGCATAGTTTGAGACAAGCTGTTTAAGTTCTTGAGGGTTACAAAACCTCATACCAAGGATGGGTTGCATTGTATCCCATTTCTGAGTTGAGTCATGATAAGGGTAAATTGGGGCTTCTTTGGTTCCATTATCTGAATCATCATCCTCATCAACAAACTCATCTCTAGGGACAACATTAATATAGTTAAGAAAGGGATCATCAGATTTAGTCAATGGTATTACCTCTCCATCGGGTTCATGATCAACAGATAGAGCATCAGACATGACCGAGTCTTTATCTTCATCAGAGCTTTCACTATCAACATTTTTTTCTTCCTTTTCTTCCTCTATCCAGTCAAGCACCGAATCGTTGTAGTGATCAATATATACATTAATCTTTCCCTCGTTACCATGTGCAACATCAAGAAACCTCCTGTAGTCATCATCGTTTTTCAGTGGTGTCAACCCATCACACATTGACTTATGCTCAAGACAGTAGTAGACAACAGGACACTTCCCCTTTGTGACATCCTCAAGAACATGAATGAACTCCTTGAAATTTAATCCACCAAAATCGACATCTGTAATTGACGTTTTTTGATTCAGGTAGTATATAAGATGAGGAATGGGGGAAAACATTCCATCGTAATGAACATCTACTTGAATGTAAGTTGATCCTTTTGCATTAGATGGACCAGCCATGATCGATCTCAACTTCGACTGAGAAAATTACACAACGGGGTGTTAGAGGGTGAGGGTGAGGGTATTTAATAGAGAGGGGTGAGCCACGTATTTTCCACATAATTTGTTTTTTTTTTTTTTAATAAATAAATTACCGGGATACCTATTGTATCCGGTTACCAATGGTAAAGTATGTACAGCAAAAACATTTTAATGGTATTTTGTGTTAAAAAAAAACGTTAATGGTATAATGTGAACACGGGTAAAACATCATTACCCTTACAAGTCATTTTCCCTTTACTTTTTATATGTAACTTTTTTCTATAAAACTATTGTTGTTATCATATGACTATTTATGTCACATAATCAATACATTATCTTATTATTTAATGTTACTATTATATATTTTTGAGTAAATTACACTAGTGGTCCCTATGGTTTAGAGTAATTTGCACGTTTGATCCCTAACTTATTTTTTTAACTCGGAAGGTTCCTACTATTTGTTTTTGTAACAAAAACAAACAGTAAGGACCATGCACGTAACGAAAACAAATAGTAGGGACCTCCCGAGTTAAAAAAATAAGTTAGGGACCAAGCGCGCAAATAACCCCAAACCATAGGGACCATTCGTGTAATTTAAAGGAAACTTACGGATTATACGTGTGAAGAGGTGGCGATAGACGTAATCTGAAGCCAAACTGCCGCCATGGCCGTCATATATGCCAGCATAGGTGGCGTTCACGCCGATCTCCACTTGGCTAAAATCATGTTTATCCATATCCCCCTGTGCAACTGCATACGATAAATCTCCAAAAGTATGTTTTCGAAGATCCTCAGACCATAACCCATCAAACCGATATTTCTCTTTGCCCTTCAAAAAAAATTTCACCCACTGCATCTTTGATCCTCACTACTTCAGTAAGAAACAATAAAGCATTAGATACAAATAAAAGAAACACAACCATATCATAGTTTCAAAACCATCGATTTAAATTTGAATGTGAAACTAAATACATGTATAAATCAGATCAGATACCAAAACAGATAAAATTAACTGTTGAACTTTAACGAAATGATAGAAGAAAGTTGAACAATTAAGCAACAGATTCAAGTATTTGAAGAATATGTTAAAAGGAACCAAAGAACGCAAAGACCTCAAAGAAACAACATCATAACAACTATGTGATTCGTGTCTATTTTCGTATGGAATTGAATGTGATTCTTTCTTTTGGACTAATTTTCATTCCATGGTGGATGAGTTTTTCCTAATTTCGTGATGCACTGGAATGATATATTAACTAAATGTATGTTTCAATCCACTTCAAATATGATTGCATATAATGGAATTTTAATACAAAGGAACTAAAAACCCTACAAAGTTTAACGTGAATCAATGAAATGCTCAATAGCAGGTAGCAAGAACAAACAAGAAAGATGAACTGACAGCGTATTTAGAATGAAAAAGAAATAAGAACCCTAGAATAACATCGAATGAATGAAATGCTCAGATTTTGAATGCAAAATAACTAAAACCCTAGAAAGTAAATCCGAATCAATGAAATAATCAATAGCAGATAGTAATGAATCGTGAGTTGTCGTTTTACATTTAGAACAGCAAACAGAAAGATACCTGAGAATCGATTTTGAATGCAAAACTGAAGCTCTCGAATGAAAATGTCAAGTTTAATCAAATGCGCAATACCAAACCAAAAAGAGATCGTTCGTTTTTGAAATACAGCACCAGAGAGAGAAAGACCGAAAGAGTGAGAAAGAAAGACCTTAGCACGGATTTTGAATACAGACAAAAAAAAATGGTTATAAATATTTTATTTTCATTTTCTTTTTCTTTATTAACAAAAACTATTAAAGTTTTTCGGAAAACTTATTTTCACATAGGAACTGGTTATTTACTTCACATTTTCTACCATTTAATCAAAACGAATAGAATCATACATCATCAATATGGTTATTTACTTCACATTTTCTACCATTTAATCAAAACGAATAGAATCATACATCATCAATATCTTGTTATCTAAAATAAGCATTGTTTATTAGAAAGTGACAACTTAAAAGGAATTGTTTTGAACAAATTATATCCAGTTTAGCTTGTGTAGGTGATATTTGAAGCTATTTTTTTAAGAGAATAAATGGATGGTAAAAGTTATCTTTGCACATTTTCACCAACTAAGGATGAAGTGAATTATTCTAGCGGAGAAGATGATTCTCACTTTAACAAGGACCTTTGATCAAAATATATTTAGGGTTAAAACAAACATTAAAATATTATATAAATAAGAATGCTTTGGACAAAGTAAAATTGTCTAAAAGAAATAGAAGGAAGTTTGAAATTTATGTTTTCAAGTTAGTTGGAAATAATAGAAAAAAACAGTTGCCAAATTTGTGGCTAAATTTTCCTCAAAATATTTCTTCCGAATTTTGAGAAGATTCGAAGGGAAAAGAAAGTAATGAATTTTACTTTTTTTTACCAAACTAGCCTTATCCAAAGCTACTTTTTATATATGAAAAATATAAGAAAAATTATAAGAATTGTCTCGATGGAGTTTATAATTTTTTAGGGAAACATAGTTATTAAGGTAATTAACTTTTTGGTTTTTTTAAATTTGGGTAATTATTTTTTTTTTTTTATAAATCTAAGTGACGAACTTGTTGGAATTATTCGCATGTAACCATTATAACCGGCTGTAGCAGGTTACATTCGGTCATAATGGTCAACAATGAACACTTCGAAAAAAGTTCTTTGCTTAGAAGAGTACAAAAAAAGATAGTTACCTAGATGTGAACAAACCGAAAAGGTAAGAGTAAATGACATTAATGGTCATTGTGGTTTGGGTAATTTGTGTATTTGGTCTCTAACTTATTTTTAACTTAGATTATACCTACTGTTTATTTGTGTTGTGTGTTTGGTCCATGTTTTACCTCAAAAGACTATGGTGCCCTTTTTAATTTATTTTTAAAATAATTTTCTTAGTTATGTATTTATTTTTTATACGTTTAAAAAAATTAATAGACCTCATATATTTATATATCATCACCCTAAACCGGAAACCACATTTGAAAATTTTAAGATGGGACCCACCAGTCACCATCTCATCTCTCATCCTCCTCAACTTCTATTTCTTTTCTATCTTTAGTGACATCAAAGTTTTCACCATCCCTTCTTTTTTTGGTCCTGCAGCTCCGACCAACCAACACCACAACCCACTATCTCTTCATTGAATATTCCACCATTACAACCCAATAGAAGTGGTGTGGTGTTGGTTCGTTGTAGTTGAAAGACCAAAAAAAGAAGGGATGGTGAAGACGCCGATGTCACTAAAGATGGAAAAAAATAGAAGTTGAGGAGGATGAGAGATGGGATGGCGAGTGGTAGGACCCAACTAAAATTTCTCAAATGTGGTTTCAGGTTTAGAGTGAAGAGATACAGATATGTGGGGTCTATTAATTTTTTTAAATATACAAAAAATAAATGTTAGACATTTTGATAACTAAAACATAAACGCGGAAGCATCACTTTGGATCTTTAATCTCGAATCTGGTTAAAAGAAAACATAAACAATAAATAACGATTACATACCTCTCTCTAGAATCCCTCAGTAAACCCTAAACGAATTTACATGTGTATTTCGTGTATCTTGATTGCTCCTCATCACATGTATATATATATATATATATATGGAGATATACCCTAATGTGAGAGATAGAATGGATCTTGAGGATATTGAGTCAAACCGGAAACTCAGCCCACATGGTAAGTAAATATTCTATAAATCAGTCCATCAACAACTTATATTCTTACCATAATAACTGGATTTAATGATAACATTACATATATATATATATATATATATATATATATATATATATATATATATATATATATATATATATATATGATGTAGTCCCATAATTATCTAACAATCTTCCACTGGACCACAAATATATAAATGTACGTAAAACTGTATAAGCACTTTAATGAATTTTATCATAATATTGGTACCTTTAAACAATCTCGTCCACTAATCATAATAGTATAGGATCAAAGCGGTCTTCGTTACAATTTACGTAACTAAACCTATCAATGGTCACATATACATATATAACTAACGACATAGATTAAATATGATGTGTGGTTTTAAAATATAAATAGATTTCCAATGAGTTCCTCTTTGGATTGAAGTGAGATCAAACTTCAAATAAGTGCAACTAATAATAGAGTTAACCGGATTCTTAATTCTATACAGAAAAACATAATTATTGTTAAACAACACATAAAGCACCATAAAATTGTTGGATTAGTGTCTAAGTCCGTAACTATTTTGGTATGTACTTGACCCAATGGTGCATGGTCCTTTTGGATTGCCTTCACCAAAGCAACTTGATTGGAGAAATATATAGAGAGAGAGGATAATATGATTTATTAATATGTTATAAGAATAATATATTAAAGGAGAAATCATATTTGTTTAATTAATATTGGTCAATAATTAATTAGGAATTAATTTTATGATCAAATGTAATTAATTAAACTAGAGGAGCTGATTTGTAATTATGTGATAGTTACAAAATAAGGTAAGGATTATCTTATATATAAGGTGAACGAATTTAAGGAGATAATGCCTTAGAATTCGACTATGATAAGGATTCAAGGATTATCATATGGGTTGCTTTGTGGATAAGCAACTAGATAAGGATAATGACTGAAACCCTATCTATACACCTATATAAACACCCCTTGGCTCATGAATTCGTGTATCTCTTCCCAAGGAGTCCTAAGTACGAATTCTAACCTCTCTCCTCTCTCTTTATACCTTCTCCATTTGCTCTTGGTGTTTGTAAGCCATTAGAGGAGTGACACTTGTGACTCTAAGCATTCCAAAGTCAAATCAAGGAGATTTAGGATTGTTACTGCTACATAACAATCAAGGTAATATCTTAAACCTTCTTATATGTTAATATCGATTTCCATATGCTAGTATTAGGGTTTGAAGTCTTGGATTCAAAGCATGTACAATAGAGAAACCTAGATCCAAGCATTAGGGTTTGATGAGCACATAGGATGTCTTATGACCAAAATCCATCAGTGGTATCAGAGCCTAGATTGGTTTCAATTGTATTGATGCATTGTATATCTAAAAAATTCGATTTTTGGTGTTCTAGAGGCTGGACTCGCCAAGTCCATAGCTGAACTCGTCGAGTCCAGGGTGACTCGACGAGTCCAGGCTTGACTCGACGATTCAACTCGTCAGATAGTGCTTATCTCGGGATTTCTTGCTGTTTTTGCATTAGGATAGTTACCTTATCATATTAGATCAATATAAATCTGATTTTATGATATATATGACTATATTCTTGATCTAATTAAAAATAATTATCAATTAATAAAATATTTGTTTCCTTATGTGATAATTGATTGATTATTTTGATTAAATTGATGAATTGTTTTGCAAGAAATCATTAAATAAATCAAATATGGATAATTATGTGATTAAATGTTAATTTAAATTATTTGTTATTTGATCTTTGTAGTTATGAAAAGTTTCATATTTTCCCCTTTAGGTTTTATAGTTTAAATTTGAACCCAAAAGTTTTGAAGTTTTGAAATTTAAATAGATAAAACCCTAATGTTTTGAAAAAAGGTTTCAAAACTTGCCCTCAAGTTTTAGAATTTAAAAGTTGATTAAAAGTTTAATTAGGAATGTTAAATTCTAAAACCCTAGTAATGTTTTGAAAAGTTCAATTTACACCCTTATGGTTTTATTAATTAATTAAGGAGTATAATTAAAAGAGATTTAATAAATCCATAAAATTTTAGGTTAACCATTTAATTGAATTAAAAGTGTAATTGTTAAAGTTAACCACATAGTATTTTAAAAGTGTAAAATGCACCCTATAATATATATAACATTAAAAGTCTAACATTATATATATGTATGAGTAAAAGTCAGTCTTACCGTTAGTAGGCCTCATTCACGAAGCTGGTCTATAAGGGGTGTTTAAGGAAATTGCCTATAAAATGGCGATTGAATGGGTATCCACTCTTGACTAGTGGAGGGTCGTTAGCCGAACGGGTAGGATAGGACGAAACCTTCCATTATAAGTATAATGAAAATACAAAGTAACTAAATGTTTTTCAAATTCCCAATCTTAGTTACTTAGGCAAAAGTGAATTGATGCAATTCCATGAAATTACACTTTGTGCCCTTGCGAAGACGTTAGTGGAGCGTGTGTGGTTTACCGGCACACTAAATGGTTCTAAGCAAAGGTTGCAAAGGGTGACTCAATGTTTGTCATAGTTCGGTGGAGCGTGTGTGGTTTACCGGCACATCGAATAGGTGATTATAACATGTGAGGGCACCATGTAAGTTTGCATGGTTATTCACACCCGCTTTGTGATCCTCGGCATCCCAGTCACAAACAAGAGGGGCATATCAAGATTTAAACATGTCATTGAAATGTTCAATGAATCTCAAAGGATCTAGGAGTTTTCATAGATTTAAAACTTAAATTTCTTTTTCGTTTTTCATGGTGGAAATTAGTGAATCGTCATTCACTTACCATCAAATATTCTGTAACTAGATTATGGCATCCCTCTTCTAGGTTGTAGTGTATTGTGTTGGGTCCTAGCCTTAGTATCTTATTTGGGTGATTTACTAAGGACTCAATCGATCAACTAACTTGAATTTCATTTTCTCCCGTTTTGTAGATGTCAAAGTTCGACAACTATGGTCTTCCCAAATCCCGTGGAACAAGCATTCCACATGAAGATGATATTCCACGATTCGATCGAGGAACAAGAAATCATGCTTCACTTCTTCCTCCTCCTCCTCCAATTATTCTCCCTAACCCACAAGATTGTAAAATTGAAAGGTTCAATATCACTCAAGCCCTTTTGGCAAGTAAACATAAAGAAGGCAAGTCGGTGTGTGCACACGTCTTAGGGATGAATTCACACATTGATAGGTTAAGAATGATGGGATCCGTTGTCGGTGAAGCGATGGCTGTTGATTGGGTTCTTCAGTCACTTCCTAACTCGTATACTGAGTTCGTAAGAGAGTACTATATGATGAACCACGACGTGACCCTTATTGATATCACCTATATGCGTATTGCTGCTGAATCAGCAATGGTTTGGCGCAATAGAAAAGCAAAGTTGATTGGTGAATCTGCCTTCGGGACCTCTATGGATATAGACAATGGCAAGAAAGACATGCAATGATCAAAAAGTTTGATCATAAGAGAAAGGCGATGTCTGAAGTAGTTCCATGTGTTGTTCCAAAAGAGTCAATTTGCTTTTATTGCCAAGAGAAGGGGCATTGGAGACGAAGTTGCCCTATTTACCTAAGAGATATAAGAGATGGGAGAGTCAAAAGTATGGCTACGCTTTAGGTAAAATCCACTATCTAACTCCGTTAAGTTTCTATTCATTGATTCTTAATACATGATGTGATAAGATTGCATTTGAATGCTTTGAAGGATCGGTGAAAAGAAAGGAAGCTTGATAAGAGAGCAAGATAAATCTAATCACAAGAGATTGATCTTGATCTTATGGACTTGAAGATTGGATTTTGAGCTTAGATAGTTATGATAGAGTTGTTAGAAATTTTCCTTTTACATAGTTTTTCAATAGATTTTGCATTGTAAGGACAAATGTTTTTCCGCTGTTTTTTATAAATAAAATAAATTTTGACTTATTTATTTGTTTACTTCCTTGCAATGAAATCGTTTTGAAAATTGATGTTTGCATATTTCTACAACGAATGGATATAATTCTTAGTTATGGAAATGTCGAGAATTCACCAAATAGGGAGAGTTTCTCATCGCCCAAAGTTTCAATTGGACTGAAATTTGAAATCACGCAACTTGGTTGCATGATGAGTGAGAAATTTCATATTTGGGAATTAGACAAATTCGTTGACAAAGTGTCAAGTGAAGGACTAGGAGATCGAGTACACAAAGTTGTGTGTTGATCAAGTTCACCATAAGAGTAACAAAGATATTCGTCATGATTTACTAAAGGCTTAGTAAATATGATTACACTTACAAGATTAAGTGTAATTCTGAATTGATTAAAGGGTTTAGATCAATAGTAGAACGAATAAGAAGAATCAAGTAGGCAGAAAGATAAAAGTTTCTCCATTCTAAGAAGAAGGGAGAGTAGCTTTTATGCTTTATGATAGATCTTAATGATTAAGAACCATATCTCAATTGATCCTCTAAATGAGTCTTAGTACAATTGTATGTTTAAGAAGAGGAATCAAGGATTGAAAAAATGGTTAAATCAAGAAGTCTATCATATTTCGTTCCAATAACAAGTCTTAAAGTTAAGATTGTGACAATGTGTGAAAAGTATTAAAGGTTTATAACATTCATCAAATATGGAAAGTTGTGATGTCTTGAATAAGACAAAGACCGACTAGGACCAATTTATGAATTGTTTTGATAAAAACTACACTAACTCTTGAATATTTGTTTGTCAAGAATTGTTTATTGACAAAAGAATCTTATATGTCAGGGAGTCAGTGGGAGTCCTAATGGTCTCGAAAATTTTCAAGAACAAATCAAATAAACCTTATCGATCATCACTAGCACATGAGTTGAGGTTTACAACCTATCGTGTTGAGAATATTTTGATTATGTGTTGTTCCAATTGAGCTAATTATGCATGTGAGTCCTATGAGTACTCATTTTGAACGCATAAAAGGCAAAGCACCTTGATCAATGAAAGGTACATTGATAGGAAAAAGGTGAGATGCTTAACTACTTGGAAGACGTGGTGGGCAGCTGTGCTACCATAAGGCAAGAAATCAAGATTAAAAAAGGCTCTGTCCATATGAGTTTGAATTTGTCGTAAACTTTGGTTTTAACAAATTCACATGGATAGGAACAAATACACCATTTAAATCTAAGTGTCATAAGATTTCCTCCTTCATGAAAATGATTGTGAGGAAATGCTTTCACGAAGAAAGATTTTAAGAAGATAGTGATTGTAAAATTGCATTCTCGAATTCGATCATGGTTACGGTATCCCTTTCCATAATTTGAATTGTGAGGTTTGGCAATTAGTCTTAATTGTTAAGACACACATATGAACTATCGAAGGCAAAGGTGTACAAGTTCGAGAAGCCTTGATAAAAGATTATCAAAGCATTAAGTATTAGAAACATGGACTTAAGAAATTCAATAGGTATTGTCTTTCTGAAAGTTAAGATGTTTATGAATACATGTCAAAGCTAGTGGGAGCATAAGTGTTATGTTTTATAGTAATCATCATGATAGTGGGAGCATGAAAGTTATGATTGTTTGATTATTATGGAAAGTTTTGCATGTTGGCAATATTAATTATAGAAAACAAGAGTTATACCTTGCAAAGTCGTAAGGGTTGTATAGTTGTTTTGCTATAATTAAGGGAGAGAATATTATGATTCATTTCAAATCTAAAGGTTTAGGTTGAGAAATGTTAATAAATTTAGTCAAAGGTACATAGTGTGTTCTTAAAATTTCGATTATGATTACGGAATTCCTTTTCACAATTCGAATTTTGAGAACATAGCAAATAAAACATTGTGCGTCGTGTCCCATACGCTTCGGGTATAGGATCGATTGCAAATGCTTTAATATTTGACCATTCTAAAATTTTCCAAATGTCTAGCGCATTTAGAGGGAAAAGGGACTAGAATCGGTTTTGACTAAAATTATTAAACAACTATCAAAGGACAATCCAACGTTCGACAAAGATTGGTTGCTTGTGAGTAGTTGAAAGCATGGTATTGGATGGACCATATTGACATTATTATGAATAGAAAAGATTCTATTAAGAATGAGTTGTCAAATGGAAAATATGGAAGCGTGTCCATATTGGGAATTAAATATTGAAAATCTATGTCTAGATTAGAAACTTTTATGCAAAAGGATGTTCAAAGGAATGTACTTTGAGTGAGACACATCATATCTAAGGAATTGTCTTGTAACAATCTACGTTAGAGGACTTTGTAATATCATTGGCAATAGTCTTTGAGACTTTGGTGCAGTGACATTACAACAGGATCGTTGCATAAAGTGTTAGAATCTAGTATATTCTATAAGTAACAAGAATTTGACATTCTTACACTTAAGAAAAATGGATTTGGAGTTGTAAAATGAGAATGATTGGAAATGTGTTCGATTTGTCTATTTCACAAAAGTAAGAACCATAGGTAAACATTGTGTGCATGCTAGGAGTATGGGACAAGTGTAATAATTCAAGTAAGAAGTTGATTACCCGAAACGACAAATAATGAGTAATCGATATGGTGATAAATAAAATGTGTTTTATTTATACTCAAAGGTTTGAGGCCATATGGGATTAGTATTATTCTTGTGTTTCACCTTGCAAGTTTTGACTTCCAGAATAATTGAGTTTATTAAGAATAATCGAATTATTCGAACGGACCACAATCATTCATATGTTGGAAGTAGATATGAATGAAGACTGTCGTGAATTGGTATGTGGATTGTCTAAAAGAGTATTATACATAAGCAAATGTTTGCTGCAACGTTCATGAGTGCTTATGAATATGATTTGAGCATTGGATTAAACCCACGCTCACATGGATCACTCCATGAATTGTATCACGAGTGATTGGTGAGACGATAACATCTTATATTCTTGAAACTGAGATGTGTGAGTTGTATCTTGCTAATCGGTTGCACATTGATAATATGTAAACGCACTAGTAACTTGGTGTTATAAAACATATTGTTGTGTGTGATTTGGTTAGTGAGTGCAAGCAAGCATTGTATCAAAGTTTATCCGTTCCTTTTATCCAAGGTAGGATAAAAGCGATATCTTTGGGCCCCTCGATGGTTTAGTGATGACAAACGTAAATTCTCGGCCGGGCTAGGGCTAATTTGATTTGTTCAATTGGTCAGTCGTCATAAATCGGAAATCGAGATATAGTACAAAGAGAATTATTATAAATCATATCTCATATGATATCTAGAATGGAGGAATATATGATCCCTTATCTAAGGACACGCGTATCTGATATGATTAGAGTTGACAGCGGCTTTAGAAAGCTATGATTACAGATCGGGATCCGAAGTCATACGCAGAATAGTTGTTAGACTTATCCAAGTGGGAGACTGTTGGATTAGTGTCTAAGTCCGTAACTATTTTGGTATGTACTTGACCCGATGGTGCATGGTCCTTTTGGGTTGCCTTCACCAAAGCAACTTGATTGGAGAAATATATATAGAGAGAGAGAGGATAATATGATTTATTAATATGTTATAAGAATAATATATTAAAGGAGAAATCATATTTGTTTAATTAATATTGGTCAATAATTAATTAGGAATTAATTTTGTGATCAAATGTAATTAATTAAACTAGAGGGGCTGATTTGTAATTATGTGATAGTTACAAAATAAGGTAAGGATTATCTTATATATAAGGTGAACGAATTTAAGGAGATAATGCCTTAGAATTCGACTATGATAAGGATTCAAGGATTATCTTATGGGTTGCTTTGTGGATAAGCAACTAGATAAGGATAATGACTGAAACCCTATCTATACACCTATATAAACACCCCTTGGCTCATGAATTCGTGTATCTCTTCCCAAGGAGTCCTAAGGACGAATTCTAACCTCTCTCCTCTCTCTTTATACCTTCTCCATTTGCTCTTGGTGTTTGTAAGCCATTAGAGGAGTGACACTTGTGACTCTAAGCATTCCAAAGTCAAATCAAGGAGATTTGGGATTGTTACTGCTACATAACAATCAAGGTAATATCTTAAACCTTCTTATATGTTAATATCGATTTCTATATGCTAGTATTAGGGTTTGAAGTCTTGGATTCAAAGCATGTACAATAGAGAAACCTAGATCCAAGCATTAGGGTTTGATGAGCACATAGGATGTCTTATGACCAAAACCCATCAATAACTCCCACTAAAACCAAATATCACACAACGTGTGTAGTATTCTCATGAAAGACCTAGGGATGTAATCCATTTATGAGCGGATCCGATTTCATGGAGTTTGTTCATATGTGCTATATATATTTCCATTTGCACTATTTTTTTAACAAAAGAAAACTTGATGTCAATATTATTTGACTTAACAGAACTTATGTTGTTGGAATATAACATTGCTTACTTATTATCACAACTTTAGTGGTCTTTCAATACCAATAATGTGTAGCTTCGTGACAAATTTTTGCAACCATATTCCATGCTACAAATTATGTTGCCATTATGGAAGAAGCTACCAAAGTCTATTCCATGAAATGGCTCATCATGCTAAAATGTAAAAGTATCCCAATATGGATCGGTAACCATTTTGGCATCTAATAAATCAGATTCTTAATAAAAATTATCTCCAAAACATTTGATTTCCTATAGTTGAGTATATAGCCTTTTGTTATATATAGATATCTCAAAATCCATTTGGTTGTTTCTTATGATCCAAACTTGGGTTGTGTAGATATATGCCTAAAACCATAAGGATAAATTTACTTCCACTTAATCTGTGATACACAAAATCATCTACTGTATTTACCTCAAAACCAAAAGAATTGATGAAAAATGTGGTACCACGCATAGGATACCCAAAGTTGAGGTTGTTGAGTTTGTGTATTCTGAATAGGAGATTGAATAACATTGTCGATCACTGATTCATAATTTGCATACTATCGAAAGCAATAATAGGAATCAAGATTGATTCCTCCTCAAGGACAATGTTTTAACCTTGTTTCTCCCCCAAACTCAACATCCTCAAAGAACGTTGCTCTATCCAAAATGCAAGGTCATTATCCATGTAATTAAGATCTAACATAATGCCCTCATTCCATTCCTTAAAGTTAATCTCATTGATTACATGAATCATAGATGTGATCAATGTTAGCAGATATAATACCATAATTCAAACATGAGCAAATCTATTTTTATGCTCATTAATCCATAAACCGTAATCAATAAATTCAATAAATGACTCTTGAGGGTAATTAACTTTTTCGTTTGTACTCATTTGGTCCCTTTTTTTTGTATTCAATATACCATCGAACTTGTTGTTTGCGTTCACCAAACCCCTTTTGACCGGCTTTTGACTTGTGATAGTTGGTCAAAGGGTTATGGTGAACACAAACAACAAGTTCGATGGTATATTGAGTACAAAAAAATAAAAAGGGACCAAATGAGAACAAATGCAACAGTTGGTTACCCTCCTGATTCATTTTCCTTTTACTCATTTACAGCAAATCCCACGTCATCCCCTACTGATATTAATGACTTTATGAGATTCATTCTTGCTTCTCTTCAAAACATAACCCACGAAAGAACATTGTTCATACATGTACAACTTTGTAATGCACTTGAATATTTATTAGGGAAATCTTGACTAAGCAGACGCATTTCATGACTACATTTACATTTTCAATCAAATGATTTATCGTATCATGGATTCTAAACAAGTCTACAAACGAGTGGAATCACAAGTGTTGTGATTTTTGAGTTTACTTAGCTTTAAGATCGAATTCATGGGATAAGATACAACATCAATATGTACAATATCATGTTGCTTTTGTAGATACATCACCATAATATACCTTGAGATAAACGTTTATGCTGATAAATATACCTCTCATACATAGTCATATCCTTTTGTAGAGAGGTGTTGACAGTTAACCATAATAAGCATAACGTAGACCATGTTTTAACAAGGTTACCCCTTTGAAACACTCTTCATATACGTTATAGCCAAAGAAGGTTGCAATCTTTGATAATTTTGCAACTTTAATTTCATTTAAATTTTCGGGAAAAATGACTCAGGATGGTAACCAACTGTTGAGTTCGTTCTCATTTGGTCCCTTTCCTTTTTTTGTACTCAATATAGCATCGAAATTGTTTTTTGTGTTCACCATAATCATTTGACCGGCTATCACATGTCAAAAGGGTTATGGTGAACGCAAACAACAAGTTCGATGGTATATTGAATACAAAAAAAGGAAAGGGACCAAATAAGTACAAACGCAAAAGTTAATTACCCTCAAGAGTCATTTTATCAACACAATATTAATATCAAGTCTTTGGAGTGTAATACTAACTTGCAAGATATATCCTTGTTTTAGAGATAAACATTGACAACAAATCATGTCAATTAATAACCCACTCTTTGGATTGACTTATTAATCACATGGAACCAAAAAAAATCATCACATGTTTATCGCCGCATATATGTTTATTCGGCCAAATATCAGTCTACCTTCGGATCGTCTAATACCCGCATTAATAAACACATAAACTATAAATTTTGATGATAAGAATTGACAATATATCATGTCAATTAATAAGCCCCTCTTTGGATTGACTTATTAATTACATGTAACCTAAAAATTGTTGCACATTTATCATCAGACATGAGTTTATTCGGCCAAATATTAAACTACCTTTGGGTCGATTAATATCCGCATTAACAAACACATAAACAAACATATTTAAATTTATCGTAAATTAGTTTGCACAAAAGTGATCACTTTGGTGATATATTGTATCCGTTAATTTACTATGAAAATAATATCATAATTGAATTTATAGACAACCAAAAGTCTTCAAATCTTTGCTCGATAATAGTTTTATAAAATAGTATATACTTGTCTAAAAATAAACAAGATAACACAACATAAATAAATTTAAGAATCCTCAGCTAAGAATTTTATGAAGACCAAATTTGCTAATACCATTGTACAAGCCGATTACTATGAAAACTGAAACTTTGCCAACTTTCTCGAAAATAAATACTTGATTCTTTAATATTAAACATTAAATCAATATCAAACCTTCCAAATAATTGTTAATTTGGATTAAAATTAATCAAAAGCAATTATGTGAGAAACGATAATTAACATATTTACACCAGTGCTCCCATAGTAACCAAAAAATCCAAAGGATAATTCATTTGTAAGCTATATTTGTTCTGTTAAATACAAAAGTATATTGTATATGAATGTGAGTTATTTATCAAAGTAGGAAGCAAGTAGGCATAAATTGTCATGAGAACACATAAAAGACTACACCCTACAGCTGTACAAAAATACTTGTTCATCGCTTCCAAAAAAAATGCAGAAAAAATATATATATACATAAATTTGTTAAACTGCCATAAGTTAGAAGCAAACACGGACAATCATTACCTTACGCATGTCTTGCTTTTTTGTTATTCAAAAATTAAGAAAATCTCCTTTTAAAATACATATATATATGCTTATCTTGTTGGATAAACGTGGGACCACTTCATAAATATGTACGATATATTATTAAATCCAGTTATTATGGTAAGAATTATATCCTCAAGATCCCTTCCATCTCTCACATTAGGGTTTATCTTCATCTATAAATATATGTGATGAGGAGCAAATGAACACACACGAAAATACACTAAGAAATTTGTATGGTTCATTGCTTAGGGATTTTAGAGAGAGTTCTTGAGATCAACTGGAAAACTCTTCCTACTCTAGATTCGAAAATCTCAATGGAAAAGGTATGTAATCATTCTTTCATGTTTAAGTTTTCTTTTAATTAGATTCGAGATTAAAGATATTCATATTATGCTTCCGCGTTTATGTTTTTGGTTATCTAAATAACCAACAATTGGTATCAGAGACATACTCGAATCTGTTATCAGAAATTGTGTGATGGTCTTAGTCCTTTTGATCTTTAAATGCAAACATACCTTATTGTCCTCGTTGCTTCAAAATTGTTTTATGTATTGTACTTTCGAATCCGACGATGAGGGAAAAAGAGGTTTGAGATATTTCATTTTTTGTTACTTCTTGAGATCAAGAGTATATGTTGTGTTTTTTTTTTTTCTTCAAAAGACTCTAAAGCTTCGAATAATTTATGGACCAATGGTTATATGCTATCCATAGCTGGTTATTATTATTATTATTTTTTTTATTTGAGTTTGCTAGACCGTGCCTTTTATGTGTCTTGATTACCTTGATAACAACACATTTGGTTTAAGGCTTCCTTTAATATTAGTTTACTGCATTGAGTTGTACTAGAAGCAAGATTGTGTGCATATATTTTGTACCTTGAGTTTGACTATTGGAACTTTGCTTTACTGATTTTACTGTTTGGTGTATTGGTAAATGAAATCAGGCCTGTTAGGCGTTACCAAAAGTGACCATACTCCTTTGATAAATAATAAAGCTACAAAGATTTTGAAAGAAAATGTTGCAAATTAATTATTGCATTCGAGTGTGTTAAAGTGCTCACGTCAAACCTTTGTAGAGTTGTCAAACTATATTATTTCCTTTGTTGACGTGACCCTACTCCTTTGGATTTATATTTGAGTTTTAATCACTATTTTTTCTTTCAATTACACCCATTTGTGTGTGTATGCATGGGCCAATTAGTTATGTAAACATTTATGGCATTAACAAATTATAAACTTAACAATTATTCATGGTGTTGAATGAAATTTAGGATAATGTTTATTAAATTTGTTATATCATGCCCACAAAACTAATTCATGTTTACATCTGGAAAGATATGCTTGTCTACATATCATCGTTTATTTTGATATGTTTAGTTGGCCAATAAATTACACTTATGAAAACGGTAATTTTGATACCGACTAATATTTGTAATTTTTATTTATTTATTTATTTATTTTTGGTTATTGATAAATTTCATTTATGACCTATTATTTATTTTAAGGATAAATTAATTGACACAATATATCGCCAAAGTGATACCTTTTGTGAAAATTAATTTACAAAGAACTTAATTTGTATGGTTTGTGTTTATTATTGCGGATATTAATCAACCCAAAGGTAGGTTAATATTTGGCCGGATAAACACGTCTTTGATGATAAATGTGTGGTAATTTTTAGGTTACATGTCATTAATTAGTCAATCCAAAGAGGGGCTTATTAATTGACATGATATATTATCAATTCTTATTATCAAAATTTATAATTTATGTGTTTATTAATGAGGGTATTAGCCAACCCAAAGGTAAACTGATATTTGGCCGAATAAACATATATGTGGTGATAAACATGTGGCGATTTTTTGGTTCCATGTGATTAATAAGTCAATCCAAAGAGAGGCTTGTTAATTGACATGATTTATTGTCAATGTTTATCTTTAAAATAAGGTTATCTCTTGCAAGTTAGTATTACTGTCCAAAGACTTGATATTAATCTTGTGTTGATACCTTATAAAGATGTCATAAATTGAATTTATTGATTACGGTTTATGGATTAATGAGCATAAAAATAGATTTGCTTATGTTTGAATTATGGTATTATATTTGTTAACGTTGATCACATTTATGAGTCATGTACTCAACGAGATTAACTTTAAGGAATGGAATGAGGGCATTATGTTAGTTCTCAATTGTAGGGGTATTGACCTTGCATTTTTGGATAGAGCAACATTCTTTGAGGATGTTGAGTTTGGGGGAGAGACAAGGTTAAAACATTGTCTTTAAGGAGGAATCAATCTTGATTCCTATTATTGCTTTCGATAGTATGTAAATTATGGAAAAGTGGTCGACAATGTTATTCAATCTCCTATTCAGAATACACAAACTCAACAACCTCAACTTTTGATATCCTATGCGTGGTACCACATTTTTCATCAATTTTATTATCTCTTTTGGTTTTGAGGTAAATACAATAGATGATTTTATGTATCACAGATTAAGTGGGAGTAAATTTATTTTTTTGGTTTAAGTGTAGATATCTATGCAACTCAATTTTGGATCATAGGAAGGCAACCAAATGGATTTGAGATATCTATATATAACAAAAGTCTATATGCTCAACTATAGGAAATTCAGATGTTTTGGAGATCATTTTTATTAAGAATCTGATTTTATTAGATGCCAAAATGGTTGCTTATCCATATCAGGATACTTTTACATTTTAGCATGAAACCATTTCATGGAATAGACTTCGGTAACTTCTTCCATAATGGCAGCATAATTTGTAGCATGGAATATGGTTGCGGAAATTTATCACGAGCCTACACATTATTGGTATTAAAAGACCACTAAAGTTGTGATAATAAGTCAATAATGTTATATTCCAACAACAGAAGTTCTATTAAGTCAAAACACATTGACATCAAGTTTCCTTCTGTTAACACATTAGTGCAAAATGGAAATATATATAGCACATATGAACAAACTCCATGAAAGCGGATCCGCTCATAAAGGGATTACCTCCCTAGGTCTTTCATGAGCATACTACACACGTTGGTGTGATATTTAGTTTTAGTGGGAGTTTTATGGTGTTTTATGTTTTGTTTAAGATCAATTATGTTTTTCTGTACAGAATTAAGAATTCAGTTAACTCCATTATTAGTTGCACTTATTTGAAGTTTGATCTCACTTCAATCTCAAGAGGAACTCGTTGTAAATCTATTTAGAATTTAAAACCACACATCATGTTTAATCTATGTCGTTAGTTATATATGTATATGTGACCATTGATAGGTTTAGTTACGTAAATTGTAGCGAAGGCCACTTTGATCCTATACTATTATGATTAGTGGACGAGATTGTTTAAGGGTACCAATGTTATAATAACATTAATTAAAGCGCTTATACAGTTATACGTACATTTATATATTCGTGGTCCAATGGGAGATTGTTGGATAATTGTGGGACCACTTCATAAATATGTACGATATATTATTAAATCCAGTTATTATGGTAAGAGTATAAATTGTTGATGGACCGATTTATAGAATATTTACTTACCTTGTGGGTTAAGTTCCCGGTTTGACTCAAGATCCTCAAGATCCCTTCCATCTCTCACATTAGGGTTTATCTTCATCTATAAATATATGTGATGAGGAGCAAATGAACACACACGAAAATACACTAAGAAATTTGTATGGTTCATTGCTTAGGGATTTTAGAGAGAGTTCTTGAGATCAACTGGAAAACTCTTCCTAGTCTCTAGATTCGAAAATCTCAATGGAAAAGGTATGTAATCATTCTTTCATGTTTAAGTTCTCTTTTAATTAGATTCGAGATTAAAGATCTTCATATTATGCTTCCGCATTTATGTTTTTGGTTATCTAAATAACCAACATATCTACGATCTACCAAGGTCAACAGAAACCTTAGCTCAAAAACTCAAGTTCTTTCATAGTGGATCAAGAAAACAAGCATTGTAATGAAACAAGAAAATCTTGACACCAAAAGGTGTAACATCCGGATTCCCAGGTATATTATATTATTCATTTATTTTGGGTTTTGTTGAGGAACTCGGTGAGTTGATGCTTAGACTCGCCAAGTAGGGTCGCGAATTCTTATCCGAGTTAACGACCGGACTCGACGAGTCGACTCGTGGACTCAGCGAGTTCGCACTATATAATGAAACCCTAATTTCTCGGGTATGAGACCTATTTAAAGGCCCTTATGGCTGTCATTTGCGGCTACTAAACCCCAGAGAGAAACCCTAAGAGAGCTAG
Source organism: Lactuca saligna (assembly GCF_052625555.1). NCBI lineage: Eukaryota > Viridiplantae > Streptophyta > Magnoliopsida > Asterales > Asteraceae > Lactuca > Lactuca saligna. The sequence goes on along the minus strand of NC_136424.1, from coordinate 87,271,664 downwards.
AGCATTTGTGAGGAAGGAGAGGTCATTTTTGATCTTTGTGTTGGTGTTCTTGCAAGAAGAATGTGACCAAGGCAAGAGGAAGCTGAAGAGGGTGTTATTCTTTGGATTTCAGAGCCAGAGACTTCATATTTGAGGTATAGATTCGATCCTTCTTCAGTTTTGGTGTTAATTTTTGGAGTTAGGGTTTTCTAGACCCTTTAGAGACTAGATTTGATGACTATTTGGTCCCTTCTTGTGTTAAGGCTTTGGATCTGGATCCAAAGAGGTCCAGAGACCTTAACCCTTTAAGCTTTATGAATTATTGTGGGATTCATGAGCTTAGGATGTCACTTTTGAGGCCATTTCTTCAAATAGAGCCTTTGGGCCTTTGCATGAGCACCAAGATCTGAGCTTTACGTGATTATCATGCTTGGGAAGGTCAGATCTATGGATTAGAGGAGCAGATCTGACCTCAGGAGGTCATTTCAGTTTGAGCATGGCATGAACTCGCTGAGTCCAAGAGCAGACTCGACGAGTAGGACTAGGGTTTTCCCGAGAATCACACAGTTGGTGACTCGCTGAGTTGGGGAAGTGACTCGGTGATTCAGAGGGAATATAGAGGACTGGAGTCACGACTGAGTCAAGAGCCGGACACAACGAGTTGGGACGGGTTGTCCTGCGATTCGCAATCAATGATGTTTTGAAGAGTGGAGGGTTGACTCAGTGAGTCAAGTGAGGACCAGGAGTGTGAAGGACACACATGGACTCGTCGAGTCACACTTGTGCACTCGACGAGTCTACTCAAGGTTGACCGTTGACTTCGTTGACTTTGAGGGTTTAGTAAATGATTGGACATTAGAGCCATTAGAAGGGTAGGATGGTCTTTTACCCTTCTTAGAGGACTTATAGAGAGAGGTTAGCCTTGCCTTTGGAGTTGTATTAATTAGAGTAATTATCTATGTGTTTAGGTGGAGGCTAGTGCAGTGTTCTGAGATCGAGGTTTACTGAGTCATCTAAGGTGAGTCTTCTCACTATACTTTACCATGAGTGGTATTTAGAGTTATGTGACAGAGTTATTGTATGCTATTATTTGATGTGTTGCACTGCATTATTTCTATGTGATTTATGTTGTGTATGTATCATAGTTAGGACCGAAAGGTCCACATAGTTAAGACCAGAGGGTCCACGGACCCACAGAGTTATAGCCTTGAGTGGCTAATATGTGTTATATGTGGTATTTTGGGGAACTCACTAAGCTTCGTGCTTACAGTGTTTTGTGTTATGTGTTCCAGGTACTAGTGAGGATCGCGGGAAGGCATCGGCATGATCAGTACACACACAGAGTTTTCATGTGATGAGATCTTGGGATTGATTTTGTTATGAATTGATAATTATACTATGACATTTTTATGAATTATTCATGAAAGTATGTTTTTGTGAAATGCGAAAAATTGTTTAAATTTTTACGGTGTTACAAAAGGAATCAAACAGGTATGAGGTATTTATATTTCAAGACATTAATTTTGGAGATTTTAAATGAACCGTTAAAAAAAGTTTCTAGTAACATATTCGAGTTGGCTCGATACCAATTGTTAGACATTTTGATAACTAAAACATAAACGCGGAAGCATAACTTTGGATCTTTAATCTCGAATCTGGTAAAAAGAAAACATAAACAATAAATAACGATTACATACCTGATTTCATTATAATCTCCGGATCTGAAGAACTAGGGTTGGGTTTTCCAGTTGATCTCAAGAGCTTTCTCTAGAATCCCTTAGCAAACCCTAAACGAATTTACATGTGTATTTCGTGTATCTTGATTGCTCCTCATCACATGTATATATAGATGGAGATATACCCTAATGTGAGAGATGGAAGGGATTTTGAGGATCTTGAGTCAAACCGGGAACTCAACCCATAGGGTAAGTAAATATTCTATAAATCGGTCCATCAACAATTTATATGCTTACCATAATAATTGGATTTAATGATAACCTTATATATATATATATGATGTGGTCCCATAAGTATCTAACAATAAATACATAAATAAGAAAATTAATTAAAAAATAAATTAAAAAGGGCATAATAGTCTTTTGAGGTAAGACAATGACCAAACGCACAACAAAAATAAATAGTAGGACCATCCGAGTTAAAAAATAAGTTAGGGGCAAATGCATAAATTACCCAAACCACAGGGACCATTCATGTAATTTACTTTTACCTTTTTGGTTTGTTCACATCTGGGTAACTATCTTTTTTTGTACACATCTAGGTAATGAACTTTTTGGAAGTGTTCACATATGACCATTATGACCGGCTACAACCGGTCATAATGGTCATATGTGAACACTTTCAAAAAGTTCGTTATCTAGATGTGTACCAAAAGAAGAGATAGTTACACAGATGTGAACAAACCGAAAAGTTAATTACCTTAATAAGTCTAGTTTCAGTCATAGAAAGTTTGGACTTGCATTAATGAGCCAAATTTGAATATTTTATGTGAATTTTGTCTCTCAATACAATAGACGTTAAATATCCACGTTAACTGATGATACATGTTTCTAAGGCTAAAGATAATTTTTCCTTTCTCTTGTCTCTCATATGTTACCTTGGATGAATAAATAAAGAAGGATGTTTGAGATTTCATTTTGAACCCCAAAATGATTTTTAGCCAAAAAGGTTTATTGACTTATGAAGGTGGAAAAAATGAATTTTTAAAAAAAATGTTTGGATTAACTTTTATAGTGGCAAAAATCAATAAATTATTTTTATAAAACTTAGCTTATACATGTAAAATGACCAAAAATGAATCTTTGACTTCTTAAAATCTCATTTTTCAACCTAATAAGTTATAAGTTGTTTTAAGAAGTTAGAAATCCTGACTTCTTAAAATCTCCTTTTCAAAGAATTAAAAAAAAGTAGTTTTAAAAGTCATAGTTCTATAGCTCCCATTTTCTTCCTTCTTCTTCCATCTAACTCTCCTTCGGTTGAAAAACTCCAAATGGTGTTATGTTTTATGTGGCAAAGTGGCGATTGTGTGTAGTTCTGGACATCAACCAGTTGTGGTTGCAAATTTCATGCTTGCCCTAAAGAGTTCAATGTTTTTAAAAACATTATAGGAGTATCAAAATTGAAAGTAATTTTGTTTTTTCTTACTTTGAAGTTTTACAAATACGGTTTCATAAGATGCACTAATCCTCTGATGTATGCAAGATCCGTTATAATTATACGTGGATTATTGAGAAACATTAACACCCACAAAGTTTTAATTAAAAATTTGATGAAAAAGAAATAAATGGAAGTTTTATTTGTTTATATGCTTGGTTTTTTTGTGGTTGTTGTATTGATTTTTGAAAGGGGATCTTGAGTTAAGGTTTTTCGAATTTTTGTATTAGGGTTGTAACATTGTGTTGGATTAGGCGTTTTGATGGTTTTGGGGAGGTTGAACTAAGGTTGGGTATTTGGTCACTTAAAAACATGGTGTAACCCTATCATATTGATAATGAGGAAGTTATTCCTAATACTTGTGTTTGTTTAAAGCTACTACACAGTATATGTGTATCAGTCGGTATGTAGACTCACATAGTCCATATTAAAATAATGCAATTAACCATTATAAAACTGTTATGACAATTTGTGACCAAAAAGTGGTATGACAATAGAAACAAGTATATTATCCATTTGTGCAATAAAACGGTTATGATAGTTTGTGACCAAAAATACTACAATTAACTATTACAAACTACCCCATGACATGATTGGTATGTAGCTTGAGCATGTTGCACATTCACTTCATCTGCTAATGGAACATAATCCATGTGTACATCATTGTTATCATTATTTTCCCGAGGCTATGTGTCATATAAATCCATTGACTCAACCTTATTAGCAATTACACACATTTACACCGAATGTTGTATCATCTGCCAAATCCAAGCATGACCTCTTACTACAATATGAGCTTCCTTTAGTTGCCTGCCATCTCCTATCCTTGTTGTACTTGTCGTACTAAGTGAGACAAATGATGCCAAATACATAGACAAATTGGCTTATGGGACCTCTTCGTGTGACTGGTATACAAGGAAAAAACTACCTACAACAAATGGGGAAGTGGGTCTAGGTATGTCCCATGCCCACCATATGGTATTTCGTCAATGATGACCCTAGGTGCAGCTCTTGGAGACATGAAATATGCAAGTAAATTAGTTTCACTGTGATCAGTGTATACCTTTAAGATCTTATTCTCCTTAACATATTATGCAAGGTTTAGAACATCAACATCATTTTCTGATTCTCTTGGTCCAAAATCAAAATCAGAGTTTGGCAAGCGAAAGTATAACTGGCGGTATCGAAGAAACCAATTCCAGCAGCATAACATCCAACTCATGTAGATAGAATCCATCTCTATCAACTAGGTCCACGTACTTATTATGACTTGATTAAATGTTATCCTTGGGAATTTTGTAAACTTCTCACTTGTCACCATAATGGAGCTCAATGGTAAACAATTAAACATGGTGGGTTTAACCTTTGTAAAAAACAACACCAAACAAAAGATGTTTATTAGGTTTTCAAAATTTTCAATAAAATTAAATTATATTGCCATATATGCTCCATGCATCAAAAGTTGATAGATTGGCCTAATTGCCACATTTTCAACACGATAATCACATAGTATGCAAAAGCAATGAAGATCATATGAACTAGTATGGCTTTTCATTTAGGATTTTATTGGAGGGGATGATTATTGAAGCTTAATTATTTTTTGAATTGGCAGCAACATATATATATATATATATATATATATATATATATATATATATATATAGGGTTAGGTTCATGTGAGACAACCTAATTTTGTGAGACCGTGAGACGCATTTTTTTATTTTTTTAACTTTTTTTTAGTTTTTTTAATTTTTTTAGTTAATTCAAGTTTCGAAAATAATATTTAAAAAAAGAATTTTTGGATTTTTCCATTTATTTTGCATTTTAAAAATTTTTTTCGAATATGTACAATGTAATATTCTATTGGAATATTTCACGTATTTTTCAAAAAAAAAAAAAAAAAAAAAAAAAAAAAAAAAAAAAAAAAAAAAAAAAAAAACTGGATTTTTTATTTTTTTATTTTTTTTTTTTTATTTTTTTTAAGTTAATTCAATTTCCGAAAATAATATTTTTAAAAAAATGTTTAGATTTTTTTATTTATTTTGCATTTTAAAATTATTTTTTAGAATATGTCAGTGTAATATTCTATTAGAATATTTCACGTATTTAAAAAAAAAAAAAAAAAAAAAAAAAAAAAAAAACGGGATTTTTTTTATTCTTTTTAGTTAACTCAAGTTCGGAAAATAATATTTAAAAAAAAAATTGAATTTTTCCTTTTATTTTGCATTTTATAATTAATTTTAGATTTGGTCTCATGGTCTCACAAAATTAGAATGGTCTCAAATGAACCTGAACATATATATATATAAAGCATGTGTGACTCATTGATAAGAATAATTAATGCATGTTACATGGAGGGGCCAAAATCACAAAATATCCGAATTAGGACTACTATGTGCAAGTCCAATTTGTTTTGGGGCGAGACATAAACCAAAAAATATAGCACTTGGTTTCAAGTTATGATTTTATGACAATTAAGATTTGAAAAATACCAATAAATATTAGGCTGGGGGAGTGGTGCTACCGAAACCACACTCTCTCCCTCGCCACATAAGTGTCACATCACATTTTACCACTTAAGTGTGGTTTCTTGCCACACCAAGGGTGTGGTGCCAGAGTTTTAGTTTTGTTTTTTTTTCCTTTTTTTTTTGTTTTTTTTTTTTGTTAACTATTTTAATTTAATAAAACTTATTTTTTAATAAAAAAAACATAATGTTAAAAACATAATACTTCATTAATTAAAAAATACAAATACCATACATTACTTAATTTAAAAAAAAAAAAAAAAAAAAAAAAAAAAAAAAAAAAAAACCTAAAAATTTAGAAAAACAAAGTAGAAACAAAAAACCAACAACTTTAAAAAAAACACACACAAGAAACCATTAAAAACGTGAAAAAAAAACTATAAATTAGCCACGATTCATGTAACGGTTTTTCACTTCCTCCTTCATCGCCAAAACCACTTCAAGCTCGGCCCCGGTCATATTCGACGTGTCCATTGCTAGTATTCGCATGTCGCTCTCCCTTTGTTTCCGAAGCTCTCTTTCAGAAGCATTTTTCAAAATCTTGTTCATTCTCTCTTTTATATCCTTCATGTCGGTTCCCATTTCTTTCAAATCATCTGAATCTGACGCTTTGCCTTTGCCTTTGCTTTTTGATTTGTCTCTTCCCAATGGTCGGGAAGGTGGTGAAACTGGAACAGGTTCATCTTCGTTCAGATCAAACTGAACACGAACATCTGATGTAGTATGGTCGGACTCAGATGTTCTGCTGCGTTTTGTCCCACTGTCGATATGTTGGTCAGATGTTTTGCTACTCAGCCATTTCCTGTTATCTTTCAAAAAATTCCAAACTTCAAGAAACTTGAAAGCCTTCAGATTTTCTTTTTGATACACTTTCAAGGCTTTCTTCAAAATGACTTCATCACTTTCGTCACTTTTCCATTGACGTTTCATGTTGTTCCACAAGTAATTAAACATGACTTCCTTGTTCATCTTCCCTCATTTGGAGTACACTTGATGTTTTGAACGGTATTCTCCACGGTTCATTCCTTTATGGAACCTGTGTAAAACGCGAATTCAAAAGTATGACTGCTTTTGGTCTTTTCCAACCGTCGCGTCTTCTGAAATATCGATCCAAGATTGTGCCAACACCAACGCTTCCAAAGGTTCCCAACATCTAGCCTCTGCCATCTCTTTTCTTTTATTCGTTACTCGAGTCGGCTGAGTTTCTGTAACGAATTCCGGTTCATAATCAGAAACGACCGTTTCTGGTTGTGTTTGTGTTTGTTGCATAAACTCGGGTTGGGACAAAAAATCAAATGGATTAAAATCCGGGTCGGGTTGTGGTAGTGGTGGTGTTTGTGGATGTGGTTGCCCTGGTCGTTGTGGAAAAGAATGAAACATACCGCCATAGTGGTAATACGGAGGTGAGAAAATCGATTGATCAAATGAAAGTATAGGGTATTGGTGTTTCTGACTGGTGTTTTTTCTTTGCTAGGTCTTTTGGAAGAAGACATTTTTTCAAAGAAAATTAGATAAAATGATTGTATTTATATGTGTTTAAAGGTTGTGTAAATGTAAAAATGATAACATATGTATATATAGATGGAGTAAAAGGTTAAAAAAAAAAAAAAAATTAAATGGAACGAATCTTTGAACGGTCAAGGAAAGGAATAGTCAATCACAAAACGCGGTCTTCAAGGGCTGTAGTGCGGTCTCGACCGCCCCAAACCGCACCCTGGGGGCGGTGTTCCTATCTCACGTGGCATGACCGCGATTCCAAACCGCATACCACACCGAGAAGCCTTATAAATATTAGAAAGATATGAATATGACATAACATGGTATATGATATTCAAGAACTTGGATATAGACATTAGATCATATAAAGTCACTCTGAAGCAATATTTGAATTTTCAACTGCATATCGTATTGTCTCTCATTTGTCACGTCGATGGTCAAACCGGCCCATACATGTATACAATGCAATGTAAATATCCATGAGTATAGTTTATACTTTATAGTCTCATTTGATAGTGGTATAAATTTCAACTACTAAAGAACTCCAAAAAATTAAAATCACCAACAATAGATATACATTACGTTTGAGTTGTGACTTAATAAAGCAGTTATTGTTGATTTCTTCATTAGTTTGTTTGGCTTGCAAATCCTAATTTAAATGTTTTTTATATTCATTTTTAGTCCATCAAATTATTTGAACTCATGTAATATGTGTGCACTATAAAATGTCATGAAATTTACTATTTAATATTTTCTTATATGATTCATGAGATGATAATCTGGCTCATGCTGACGTGTCCAACTGAAGTGTGAAATCTTGTACTCCTAAATCATGATACAAATCACGTACAAAACCAACTATCGCTTTTTCATCCACCCCCTCTTTCACCTGTTCATTTTCCAACAAAAATAACTCAAATCACTATAATTTTAATCCACAAGTTCACCAAAAAAAAAAATCAAACATTGCAAACTGTTTTCTCTTAATTTTTTACCTGCAGTGATACTGATCCAACCACATGACCTGGCACGAATTCCCAAAACCGCGCTTCAGATACTTCAACAACATCTTCAAGAGATGCCACCTGGCAAAAAAAAAAAAAAACATGTCAAATGTTGTAAATAGAAAGAAATGAAAGTAGGAAGCTATTAATGAATACCTGTCTCCAGCATTTGGCCAATGCAGAGGAATGAATACTGGGGGGTGTCTCCTGAAGAAGGATGCCACTGCTTGTTTTGAAGAGTGGCATCGCAAGCATAAAAACAGAACATGAAACTAATCCTAAACACAAAACTTCAGCATTTTCAACCCTGAAAAAACAAAAACAGAAATGTATTACATATACAAAAGAGAATTAAATTTAAGTATTAGTTTATTGATTAATGTAAAACTTACCCAAGGCTCAATAGCCAAGATGCCAAAATCAAACCTGCACTGAAAAAACAACACAAAAGACAAAACCACCTTTAAGAGAATTTATAGTCTTCCTCAATGAATTAATCCATGATAGTGTGAAAAACATGAAAACAAAATAATATATGCAATTATACCTACGAATGGAATCAGCAACAACATGCAAGCAAACTGAGTGGTAGTTCATATCCTCAGCATTTCTATAAACTGAAAAACAGAAAGGTAAAATCAATTATATCATGTTTTCATATTTCTATAACTTATCATCACAAATATCCTAAAAGTAAAAGGAAAACTTACCAAGACTAACACGAGCGTAACTCCTGAAGAACCAAATGCCAATGAGATTCACAAACAGGTTAGTTACTGCAGAAATGATCAAGTAATGCCTGCATTTGACAATGGTAAAAATGTAAATAACAATATCAAATTACTTCTATAAAACAAGAGGCATAATACATTACATATTGAGTTGTTGAATTATGCAAATGGAATCATTGATTAGCGAAAGCAAGTGGGACTTACTTGTGCTCAGATTCATCTTGTACAAAAGCATGAAGTGCTTCAACAGCCAAGGAAAACGCCATAAACAAAAGAAATAGCTGTCTAAACATGAAGCACAAATTAGAAATCAACATGTTAGCCCCATGAATACAAATGGGGGGAACTATAAACATAATCAATGCATTAGTGATATTTAAAATGTTACAATGACATGAGGTGATACAACCATTAGGTTTCATAATTCATATCAAGGGAGATTAGGGAAACATGTTTAGATTCCTTGGTTATTAAAAAAGACAAAGAGAGAGAGAGAGAGAGATGCCATTAGAGAATAGTGAAGAAATTGTGCATACTTACAGAATTGGTAAAAGCTGATAAAACTTCTAGCCTTTTGTACCTGATACCAAAAGCAGTTTATTTAGCTCATGAAGATGACTAGGTCAACAGATACAGATTCAAAGCTCACCCATAAGTGTAGATTCGATCAGCCTTTCTCCTAGAAGCAGCCATGGCAAATAAAGAAAATGTCAAAAGGCCACAGCCAAACGTCAAATGAAATGCATCTGATACCAAACCTGAATAGAAACCAACAGAAACATTATGGAGTGAATTAAACACTCACAATGAAAGTGAAAAAACAGGGACAAACTCAAACTTCATAAATAAGAAACAGCCACTAACTACTGGTTTCTTGTATGGATATATGCAAATCAAGCAAAGCATCACAGAAATCCAACCGGAAATCCTATCCTAGCTACATACTCTGTGCACATATGAATGCCATGTTTTCTGATGATCAAAACAATAACTAAAGACATGCTAGCAAACAACAAAGGTTTTTTATGGACTCTCTAGCAAATAATGCACTCACATTGAAGTAACAAAAGGACTCATTAAATATTAGGAAACAAGAAGCAATGTATATATATAGGCATACCTGCTCGACCGGATAGAAGACCAATAAGCAATTCGGCAGTAGAACAAGCCACGTTAAGTGAAATCAACAAAACCAGTCTCTTCATCGGTCTATTTCCCGATCTAATAGCATTATAAAAAGAAAGAACAAAGGCTGAAATCGAAAACTTTTCACTTTTACTGAAAGAGGAAAAATCTTCTTCCGTCCATATTCTATCACCTCCATATTCCCGTTGCTGCGAAAAAACCTTCGTTGCCGGAAATATGTCAATCTTAGACGAAGTACGAGAAAGTACAGGCTTCTTCGAAGAATGATTGTTAGTAATTATCGATACTGGCGTGTGAGGAGGTTGTTCACCGGACTGGCGAAACGAAGTTTGCCGGGAAAACGCGAATCGCCGGTCGAAATCACCGGCGTTCCACGAGCGAGGTGTCTCGGCTTCTAGTTTCTGATAATCGAAAGGGTATCTTGAATCGGTATGCTGATCAGGAACCCCCGATCTTTCCATTACGACAAGAAATTTTTTCAATCAAAAACCCTAGGAAACCAATATTGGATCGAAATCTGGGAAGGTTAAGAAAGAGTCATCGGCGACACGAGACTTTGACTAAAAAGTCAAAATTAACACTATGGTTTTTATTTTTTTTAGAGTAAATTACTAAAATCGGGGTTTGGTCAAAATTGCACGTTTGGTCTCTAACTTTTGTTTTGCACTCGGATTATGGTTTGATTTTGTTGTGTTTTTCATCAATGTGGTTTGATTTTGTTGCATTTTTCGTTCCTTACATACATAAAGTTAGGGACCAAACATGCAATTTTTACCAAACCATAGGGATGAAAAACGCAACAAAATCAAATCACAGGGACGATCCGAGTGCAAAAAAAAAGTTAGGGACCAAACGTGCAATTTTGACCAAACCATAAGGACGATTTCAGTAATTTACTCTGTTTTTTAACATCAAATCTAATCTAATCCTAAACTACTTTTGAATTCATTTATATCTTAAATGAGACTTGAACCATCGACATAAAAAATAAATACAACACCTGATACTGGTACTGAGCTATAGCTCTTTAATTCATTTCCCAATAACATAGATACGATTGTTCAAACAATCTTTAATTAGCTCAACAATGATTCTAATAACAATATTAAAACTAAGGAATCGTAATTGTTGGTTTCGTATGATGCAAAACAACTATACAAATACAAACGAAATACAATGCAAACAAAACTAAAAAACCATCCCATGTGGTGATTCTAGAACTATATAAGCAACTAAATCACAATTATATGATGTTTGTGAATACAATACCTTTGAAGTGTTGGTCCGGTTATAGTAGATGCAAAGAATCATAATAGACCGTGTCTATATCTATATCTACAGAGGAAAATGTCGTATTCTAACAAACTTAGTGTTAGCTCTTTTGAGTTTTGATGAATCCCTCACAATAGGAGTATACTGAAACACAAACCATCGTAAAACCAATGCATTGTGCATAGTTTGTATCCCGAAAGAGGTGTGGGAGTCTTCAACTATATAAGGAGGACACTAAAGCTTCCATTAATTTAGGTTAGGGTGGGTTCACATTGGCTATATCCTTGGTACAACATGGTCTATGCGGAGCATCACTTGTCCATTGTTATCCTTTAAATGTCACAATCGTTTGCAGTCTTTATGTCATCCTCCTTACAACCATTAGAAGAAGTTATAAAGTGTTTTGGATCCTCTCTTAAATGGTCAGAGTTTAGTCTTAGTTATGCAGTCTAATATGTTTATATGACATTGGTAGTAATGTTTGCTCGATATTTCATAAGCATATACTCTAGCAATCTCCAACTTGTTGTAGGTATATTCGTCTCAATTCAAAACAAACGAAGGGCGACCTAGCAATGATTCCCTTTTATTTATAGCCAAATGAATGTAAGTCTTACATTGCATCTCAATAAACTAATTTGTGTAAATATTAGCTAGTTCAATATGTTTTCTATATGGATTATAGCACTCCTTGATGTGGCCAAAAATATCTTTAACTAAATGTGAAAGTCCCAACTTATTAAAACTATCAAAACACATAAATGTTAAAAGGTATATCACGTATCATTGTAACCAATACATAAATAATTACACACATACATGTTTGAAGAATACGAGAAAAACAACTACACATTTTAGACTACTTAAAAGAATTTACATGATGAAGCATTACCTACAAAAATCCATTCAAACCAGCATACCATATGATAGTATGATTTGGTAGATGACGATATATAAAGCTTGTTTTATATTTAACATTCGCTAGACATAAGAGTCAAAGGCACAAATAAAAACTCTTAAATAGATGGTGAATCGATGATAACCCCAAAGATGACACACTTTTCAAACCAAGCAAATCAGAAGAATGAATTGTAGAAGACGAGATAGATACAATCCATGAAATGATTCGAATCATATAAATGATGCCATTCTAGTCTATGAATCAAATCCCATTTACAATGCCGATCCCACAATATCAATCCCTTTTACAATTCATGTCTTGTCTACGAAATCAAACCCAAATATTACTCATGTCCTATATGCACCTACCTACTAGAGGACAAGGGCAGTTAAACCAAAGTGACACGAGTATATTTTGATAACGCTTACAAAATAACTATTGGAATGAATGATCACATTTGGGATCTAATATGCACTCAGTGGGGGTCTTGGCAGTGTGCGAACTGTGTGCTCGCACATGGCCTACGATTTTAAGGGGGTCCAAATTTAGGATAAATCTATTGTTATATTATTGGTATTTTCGTAAAATGCATTTTTATGTGTTATCATTAAAGAAAATTAGTCATTGGTTATTCATATATACAATGTAACATTAGGTCGCAATCTTGAATTCATTTTAATTATGAAAAAAATTAAAGAAAATCATTAAATCAAAATCTAATCATAATTCTAAAATTTATCAACATTTAAGGAAAGTTCTATACCCAAAGAAAAATACAAATTTGTTTATAATATATATTATAGAAAATGTTTTCATATCTTATAAACTCACCAAAAAGTAAATAACAAGTTGAACCCTAACAAACATAATAATGGTGCCAGTGGATCGTTGGTGTTTGCTCGTCTCTCTTGCTGAAAGTTGTTGTTTTACTATATTGAGTCTTGGTATTTGATTCAGTGGTCATCACTTGGTTCCCCTCTAAATGACTCGCTAAATATAGGTTAAGGTTAGTATCTCTTATTTCTTTTAATTTCCCAATTGCTTGGTTGCTTTCTCTCCCATGTTGAATAGGTTAAACATGAATGAAGGGAAAACATAAGTGCATACTTACAGAATTGGTAAAAGCTGATAAAACTTCTAGCCTTTTGTACCTGATACCAAAAGCAATTTATTTAGCTCATGAAGATGACTAGGTCAACAAATACATATTCAAAGCTCACCCATAAGTGTAGATTCGATCAGCCTTTCTCCTAGAAGCAACCATGGCAAATAAAGAAAAGGTCAAAAGGCCACAGCCAAACGTCAAATGAAATGCATCTGATACCAAACCGGAATAGAAACCAACAGAAAAATTATGGAGTGAATTAAACACTCGCGTTGAAATTGAAAAAAAAAAAAAATAAGAAACAGACACTAACTACTGGTTTCTTGTATGGATATATGCAAATCAAGCAAAACATCACAGAAATCCAACTGTGAATCCTAGCTACATACTTTGTGCACATATGAATGCCATGTTTTCTGATGATCAAAACAATAACTTAAGACATGCTAGCAAACAACAAAGCTTTTTTATGGACTATCTAGCAAATAATGCAATCACATTGGAGTAACAAAAGGACTCATTGAAAATTAGGAAACCAGAAGCAATGTCAACCCGATAGAAGACCAATAAGCAATTCGGCAGTAGAACAGGCCACGTTAAGTGAAATCAACAAAACCAGTCTCTTCACTGGCCTATTTCCCGATCTAATAGCATTTATAGAAAGAAAGAACAAAGGCTGAAATTGAAAACTTTTCACTTTTACTGAAAGAGGAAAAATCTTCTTCCATCCATATTCCCGTTGCTGCGGAAAAACCTTCGTTGTCGGAAATATGTATATCTTTGACGAAGTACGAGAAAGTATAGGCTTCTTCGAAGAATGATTGTTAGTAATTATCGATACTGGCGTGTGAGGAGGTTGTTCACCGGACTGGTGAAACGAAGTTTGCCGGGAAAACGCGAATCGCCGGTCGAAATCACCGGCGTTTCACGAGCGAGGTGTCTCGGCTTCTAGTTTCTGATAATCAAAAGGGTATCTTGAATCGATATGCTAATCATAAACCCCCGATCTTTCCATTACGGCAAGAAATTTTTTCAATCAAAAACCCTAGGAAACCAATTTTGGATCGAAATCTGGGAAGGTTAAGAAAATTGGTAAATGGTACAAAAAACACTTTTTTTACACAGAAATTCGATTTTGACACCGTATTTCTTTTTGTGTCAATTTTGACAATGTATTTTCCAATTTGTTACAATTCTGACCACTTGACCGGTTAATCAGGTTACATGTTAACGTGACATGATGACGTGACATGCTGACATGATATGTTGATGTGTCAAAATTGATTTTTTTCCCACAAAAAGCACTAAGTTTTCACTTTTTTTCGATTATGACACTAAGTTTAATTTTTTTATTTCAATTTTGACAATATGTTTTTTTTTGTTCCAATCGAACATCATTTATCAAATTTTGTTCAATTTTGTCTATTTTCCATTTGATACCATATAAATATATTTTTTTTTCTATTACATTTTAAACCGTATAAACATATTTTTTTCTTTTAAAAACCACGTTTTTATTTAGATACAAGGTGTTTTTTTTCTTACATTCAAAGCATTAGTTATATCATGAGAATCAAACTAACCATAAGCTTCTAAAAAGATGTAAATTTTGATGGGTTGCAAACTTGATATCCAAGTTTTGATCGACTACACGCCTCCAAACACATTTTAAAGTTGCATATTTAATATAAAATATAATTTTTATATAACTAATACATATTTATACATAAAAATATGGTTTGGGTGTAAAAAATTTATGTTTATACAAAACTATGGTTTTTAAATGAAAAAAAAACGTATTTATATGGTTTAAATGTATTAAAAAAATATTTATACGGTTTCAAATAGAAGATTGTCAACATTGAACAAAATTGAAAAAAATGATGTTCAATTTGGAACAAAAAAACATAATATCAAAGTTGAAAGAAAAAATTAAACTTAGTGTCAAAATCGAAAAAAAAATGAAAACTTAGTGTTTTTCGTGAGAAAAAAAATTCAATTTTTGACACATCAGCATATCATGTCAACATGTCACGTCAGCATGTAACCTGGTTAACCGGTAAGTGGTCAGAATTGTAACAAATTATTAAAACACAGTGTCAAAATTGATACAAAGAAAACACAGTGTCAAAATCGAATTTTTATGTAAAAAGAATGTTTTTTGTGTTATTTACCTTAAGAAAATCGGTGGCACGAGACTTTGACTAAAAAGTCAAAATTAACACAATGTGTTCATTTTCCATTATTTATTTATTTATTTATTTTTAACAACATATCTAATCTAAAGCTAAACTATTTTTAATCCACTTTTTTTTTTTTTTTTTTATGAAAATTACCTTAAGAAGACAAGATATCACCTGATACCAACTCAATAACATAGTTATGATTGTTCAAAACATTTTTAAACCATTACCTAAATTTCAATTAAATCATCAATCCTATACTATTGCCACATTTGGTATCGAAAATAAGGTCCTCTATGATTTCAATTGTTTTAAGATTATATTTATAAAGTTTATAAATTAACTCATCAATGATTCTAATAATAATATTAAAAATAAGTAATCGTAATTATTGGTTTAGTATGATGCAAAACAACTATACTACAAGTACAAACGAAATACAATACAAACGAAACTAGAAAACCAACTCATGTGGTGACTCTAGAACTATATAAGCAACTAAATCACGATTAATTATGTTTGTGAATACAATACCTTTGAAGTGTTGGTCTGGTTATAGTAGATGTAACTAGACTTGGCAAGCGCGTTGTGTTATGTCGGGTTCGTGCCGTGTTAAAACAGTAAACGGGTTGAGACAGCTTGATCCTAACCCAACCCGTTTAATTAACGTGTTGTGTTCATTTATTTTCATGTCGAGTTCGTGTTGAGTTTCGGGTTAGGGGTATATCTTAAAATGTGTTGTGGTATGTGAGGTTGAAACATTAAATATGTTGAAAGGGTATGATTTGGATATGTGAAAAGGAAATGTACCAAGTGGGAGGCAGAATGACTAAATTTATATTAAGTTTAGAGAGCTAGATGGAATGAATATAAGTTGGAAGGAGAAGGGAGGGATCATGAGGAGGAGGGAATGGTTGAGGGGATTATGTAATTTGGGTGATAACAAAAAAAACGAAAATGAAAGTTTTAACTAAGACGGCTGAGTGTATTTCACGTTACAAAACGAGTTAACCCAACGGCTTTCTTTTACATATTGTTTTGTTTTTGGTCTTTCTAGTTTGTTCAAAATATTTAGAAAACTTATACATAAACATGTTATTTTTTGAGTCATATTCGAGTTGAAATTATCAACCCTAACCTTATCCATTTATTTTTCGTGTCATGTCGTGTCAACCCGTTTAATTAAACGAGTTGAAATATCTTATTTAAACTCATTTATTTCGTGTCGTGTTAGTTCTTGCTACCTCTAGACGCAACGAATCATAAGACTTCCTTAAGGTATCCATATCTAGAGAGGACAATATCGTATTTGTAACGCTCGTGTTTCCTGTTTAGCATAATTATAAAATATGTATTTACGTCGATTAACAATTGTAACCTTTTAATAATAAGTGAATGATAATTATGCACGTATATGTTATATGCATGGACATCTGACAAATATTATGTGAATATAATATTTGTGTTAAAAAATTATTTTTAAAAGAACTTAATAAATATGGCTAATGCAAACGTTAAAAATAAAAAATATTATTTACGATAAATAATCTTAACGAAAGTTGTAACGAACCTAAAATTTCAAATTATATGCTATAAGATATGTTTGGTTTAAATACATTTAAGGGTGAACCCAAGTAGTGAAACGATAATTTTTTCGTTATACCCTTTTGATAATAATTGACTGGGCAAATTTTAGATCAAGGAGTTATAATCGGAACTATTACGACCTGAGGCTTACACTCGTTATAACATATGAGTGCATAGTTACTTTCATCTTATACATAGATATGCAGTATTTAATATAAATTACGTGATATATATGCATATTATATGTGTTCTTGATATTTATGTTGAATTAACAAAATATACATGTTATTTTTTATTTAAATTGTATATGTATTTTATACCTATAATTATGATGGGTAAAAATGGATAGATGATATAGATGATGAAATAAATGATGAGTGATGAATTAAAATGATGAGAGGCCTCAATGTTTAAGTTGATTTAGGCTGTGTTTGATATTGTTTGACTAGGTCTGAGTTAGACATATGGGCTGACTCGGTCAGACATTGGCTATTTGATGATACGCTTTCTCGGTCAGCCGTCTGGCCCAAATGTCTTTTCGGGCCAACTTTGTAACATATGCTGACTGGGAACAATGACACTTCTACCCCTCTGTTTCTTTCTTCCTTCGTTACCCTCTTCAATTGTAACCTAAAAAAAACGCAACACACAAAAATTGCCGCCTCCTCCATCGACAGGTTACCGTTCATTTCGCCGGTCGCCACCATCTAGCTGACGTCTCGCCACCATCTCGCCGGCTAAAGAGAAGTCGCCATCTCCGATCAATTTCTCTCGCTTTCCCTGTCATTCACTATTCATCGAAAACTGGTAATTCTTCTCCTTTTATGCTACTAATGTTTGAAATCAGAATCAGTTATCTTTGATGTTACGCAATCTGATGTATAATCCATAAAATTAGAATCTGCTAAATATAAAAAATAAAATAAGAGTTTGTTCTTGTTTAATACTCAAATTCGATGATAGGAAGAAGAAGAAGAAAAGAAACTTTCTGATCGCATGAATTGAATATTCATTATACTGAAAGTAAGGAAAAAGAAAATTGCTACTTTATTCATTATCACTAAAGCCTATATATAGGCTTCAAAATATCCATGTGAGTCATGAATTGAAGCCATGCTACGTACTCCTCCTCAAGAAGGAATGAACCCAAATATCAATTCTAGATAATGACCAAGCTAATGACCAAGTACACCTCCATAAATCCGGTCAACCTAAATATCAATTCTAGATAATCACCTATTAACTAAAACAAAAATAAAAAACATAAAACTTATTAAATTCAAAGTTTCAGCAGCTATCTCAAACCAATTAACCTAACTCTAATAAATCTGAAATTGCAATTAAAAATTAATTACATGTATCTTTAGAAAATCTAGATAAAGAAAGAATGAACAAGAATAATAATTCCAACCATTCAAAGGGATCATTCTAAGGACAATTTGGGAATAAAAACCATGGTATAGAAACGACAGCAACACTGTTCACGTTTTCAGCCTCCTGTTGTCATGTTCCCAGTCACCTTGAGCAATAATTTGATGTTGAAACGACTGTGAGTAAAAAATGAAGTTTGAAATATATAACTCTATCATAGTAGATTGCTATTATTGTTTTGAGTTGTTGCCCTTTTGTGAAATGATAAATCAAAAATTGGTTTTGTAATAAAAAAATGTTCTTGGTCTAATGTTATGACAATATGTACGTTTTTATAATTATTCAACAACTTAATCCATCACTGTATATAACAACAGGATAAAATGGTCATTTTTCATCACTCAGCACATTCAGTCAGATGTACAATCAAACAATAGGATTACTTACTCAGTCAAGATTTCATACCCATACAGACCTTTCCCAGTCAGCACTTTCTCAGTCAGCAACCATCAAACGAGGCCTTAGTCATCTATCGGAGTATAGATGACGACCATAGACTATTCTAGACAATCTAGTGGAACGCTGGTAGGCTCGCAACTTGTAAGTGTTTGTAAACGATGTGTTCATCGATGTATTCCATCCCCCTATGGTTGTCTTATTTGACATGTATTGCTGAGGAATCCCCTAAGTAATGTTGTCACCCTGATGAAAAATCTTTAGGCTAGGTCCCTTAATTTAGATGCTTTAGGGACAGAAAGTGAGGATAACAGAAACAGGTAACCAGGTTGATTGATTGATGGAATTAATAAATTTAATTATTGTGGGTTGAAAACCCTATATGTTCACCAGGCTTTCCCAAGCCTGACTCACTTAGTTTCTTTGTATAACATGTAACAACACAAGATCACAAATGTGATGAGTTTAAATCTGGAGAGAAATTTAAAGGAGAACAGGCCATTAGAATAATAATATATTGTAAGGTCTGTAATATTACGTTTATGCTTATGTTGTTGTATTGACCATGGCATCCGAAGGTTTTTAAATATAAATGAAATACATTTCCTCAGAAATGCTTTGATAATGATATTGTCATATTTTTAGGAACAAATTTCGCATTATCACTCTTTTGAAAAGAATACTGTGATTAAATAAGCATAAACAAATCGATCTTTTATGGCCGTGAAATTGGGGATGTCACAGTATTCTAACAAACTTAGTTCTAGCTCTTCTGAGTTTTGATGAATCCTTCACAATATGAGTATACTGAAACACAAACCATCGTAAAACCAATCTATTGTGGATAGTTTGTATCCCTAAAGAGGTGTGTGAGTCTTCAACTATATAAGGAGGACACCAAAGCTTCTACCAATTTAGGCTTGGGTGGGTTCACATTGGCCCTATCCTTGGTACAACATGGTTTGCACTAAGCAATACTTGTACATTGTTATCCTTTAAATGTCACAATTATTTGCAGTCTTTATGTCATCCTCCTTGCAACCATTATAAGAAGTTATAAAGTGTTTTGGATCCTCTCTTAAATATCCAATTTTTGGTCTTAGTTGTGTGATCTAATATGTTTTGATGAAATCGGTAGTAGTTTTGGCTTTGATATTTCATAAGCATATACTCTAGCAATCTCTAACTTGTCTTAGATATATTGGTCTCAAATCAAAATAAACGAAGAGCGACCTAGCAACGATTCCTTTTTATTTATAGCCAAATGAATGTAAGTCTTACATTGCATTTCAATAAACTAATTTGTGTAAATATTAGTTGGTTCATTATGTTTTCTATATGTTGATTATAATACTACTTGTTATCTTTATATAAATGTGAAAGCCCTAACTTATTAAAACTTTCAAAACACATAAATGTTCAAAGGTATATCACGTATCATCGTAACCAATACATAAATAATTACACACATACATGTTTGAAGAATACGAGAAAACAACTACGTATTTTAGACTACTTAAAAGAATCTACATGATGAAGATTACCTACAAAAATCCATTTAAACCAACATACCATATATGATTCGGCAGATAACGATATATAAATCATGTTTTATATTTAACGTTCGGTAGACATAAGAGTCAAAGGCACAAAAAGAAACTCTTAAGTTGATGGTGAATCGATGATAACCCCGAAGATGTCACACTTTTCAAACCAAGCAAATAAGAAGAATGAATCGGCCTGCTAGAAGACAAGGACAGTGAAACCAAAGTGACACGAAAGTAGATTGTGATAACGCTTACAAAATAACTATTGGAATGAATGATCACATTTGGAATCCAATACGCACTCAGTGGTGGTCTTGGGGGTGTGCGAATGGTGCGGTCGCACAGGGCCTCCAATTTTAGGGGGGTCCAAATTTTGGGACAAATCTATTGTTATATTATTGGTATTTTCGCAAAATGCATTTTTATGTGTTACCATTATAAAAAAAATTAGTAATTGGTTATTTATATACACAATGTAATATTATGTCGCAATCTTTAATTCATTTTAATTATGAAAAAAATAAAAGAAAATCATTAAATCAAAATCTAGTCATAAATTCAAAATTTTATCAACAATTCAAGGAAAGTTCTATATCCAAAGAAAAATATAAATTTGTTTTTAATATATATTCTAGGAAATGTTTTCATATCTTATAAACGCACCAAAAGTAAATAACAAGTTAAACCCTAAGAAACCTAATAATGGTGTTAGTGGACCGTCGGTGCTCGTCTCTCTTGTTGAAAATTGTTGTTTTACAGTCTTGAGTCTTGATATTTGAGTTAGTGGTCATCGTTTCGTTCTTCTCTAAATGTCCCGCTGACTATAAATTTAGGTTAGTATCTCTTATTTCTTTTAATTTCCCAACTTTCTTGGTTGCTTTCTCTCCCATGAGTCAAACATGAAGGGAGGTAATGAGTAGTGAAGGTATGTTTAAATAATACTAACAATAAAGACATTTTTGATTTCTTATTTGTAACATCATGTGTTGAAATAATAGTATAAGTTTTGTATAATATTGTGAATAATGTAGTATGTAAAACTTATGTGCATGTCAAAGAACTTAAAGTGATGAGGAAGGGTATTTTAGACATTTTGCTCGTAGACGAAAAGCCTTGTATAATTAAAGACAATTTTATGAGCAAATAAGTTTTTTAAAACTAAAACTTTTAAAATTCTATTTGTGCTCGATAATGTCTCAATAAAGATTAACCACCTTTGTCTTGAAAACTTGCTTGTAACATATTCAATTTATTAGTACTGAGTGAATACATGGTATAATGGTAATGAATTTAGGAGATGTTTGTTAGCAACTTTAATTTTGAATTTAGCGCTAACAAATTTATTTAATAATATTTTATAAGAAGTTTTTTATGCACTCACAATACATAAAAAAAATAAAAAATAGCTAATCCAAAACAAAGTTGAAATTATTTTTCACTCTACTAAATATGTTGGTTCACGAATAAATAAATAAAATAATTCAAAATTCTCTAACTTTTGAACTGGAGGTTCAATCACGCAACGACATGATTTTTTATAAGGGTCCTACTAATTAGATCTCAGATTTTCTTAGAGGACCCCTCATTAATGATTTTTTAGGCATAAATTTCCGTGCATTTATAATATTAATGGTTTTTATGATTACTAAAATTTAATTTTTTTTGAAACTCGTATTTATCATTTAATTCCTATAAACTTTTTATTTATTATATATTTTATTTTTTTATAATCAAATAAAAATACAAACATGTTAATGTTTTCTATATATTTTAATATTTATATAAACCAAAAAATTAAAATAAAATAATATTAAATATTTAAATGAAAATTAAGTATTATTATTATATCGTATTTATTATGCTTTCATATAAAAATGATTTTAATAAATTGCACTAAAAACCGAAAATAAATTAAATTTTTTTGTTTAAAATATTTTATTTTGTATATTTGAAAAAAAATAAGTATATTTTTATTTTAATACTTATTTATAAAAATAATCTTCTTTTTCTATAAACAAATCTTTATATTAAGCTATTTTATTATGTAATAATTAGTTTTATTTAAAATAAAATATAAAATAATCATAAGGGTCTAATATTATGTAATAATAATTAATAAAAAAAAAATTATTTGGTAATGATTAGTTTATTTTAAGAAAAAAGTTAAACTAATTATTAAAGTAATTATTAATGGATCCTTTAAAAAAAAATCCAAATAACTAAACCCTTTTATAATCAAGTTATTCATATATGCATTCAAGGGAAAATCCCAAAACTAGTCACACATTTTCCATTTTACCAAGGCAACAAGTTAATTGGGAGTGGTTCTGATAATGCCGCCAGACAAGACTCAAAAGACTCAAAGGTAAAGCTTTTCCGAAAGGGAAGGGGACTTGTACTTTAATACTTGTTTGAAATATCTATTTATGCGTGGAATTGTATGATTTTTTTTTTGTGGAAATATGTGCAAATAATTGGTAAAAGGATTTGATCGTATACGTCAGTTCATAACTCCATTTAAGGTGATCTAAAATGCTCTTAAAGAAGACATAATTACCTACAACTTTTTTGTTTGGAGTTTTCCAAAATTTGGTCGTTAAAGCAAAGTTAAAGCAAATACAAAAAATGTTTGAAGAATTGTGGGATCAAAGTTAAAGCAAAGGAAAATCGTGTGAGAAGAACCATAATAAGCATATATCCGATACATGCATGATACAGTACCTCAAGTTTTCAATTCAATGTTCCTATAGCTTTTGATGATTAAAATAATAGGTTCATTCTTTTAATCCCGTAGAAACTATGTGATCGATGCCTCACCTTGCATTATCACATGATATAATATCCATGCAACATATATGAAACCAAACCATGCAAATTTATTTTCTTTAACACACATCACATATTTTTTTGCCATATACAACAAATTATATTTCATATAATTGTACAATATAATTTGCAGTTAAAAAACCCATATATGAAACCAACCCATGCAAATTTATTTTCTTTAACCCATATCACATCACTTTTTAGCCATATACAACAAATTATATTTCATACACTTGTACAATATAATCATCTAAAACATAAATTATTATGTATGACTAAAAGTTGTTGTGTATAATCACTAAACCAACCAACCCAAATACTACTTGCCTTCGGGCTTCAACTTGTAACCTACGCAAACCATAATGCCACTTCCTAATCCTAAATGAGTAATTTTGGGACCAAAATTTGAAAGTATTTTAAGGGTTTATGTAATGAGTTTGATAAAAATAAGGGTATTTTATTTTTATTTTCTTATTTGATTAATTTAGTTTTTTTTTTTTTTTTTTTTTTTTTTTTTTTTTTTTTTTGTGGAAACGACGAATGATATTATAAAAAAAAAGACCACGTGACTCACAAGAGACTAGCCGGAGGAGAAAGACAAACAAACAAAAGTTTACAAATTACAACATAAGAAAAGAGATCACTCAAATCGTTGAATTATAAGACTTTATTTCCTTTTATTTAGTTGTTTCCTTAAACAATTAGAAGTCTTATTAGGTTTTATCATCATAAATATGATTAACCGTCATTAATTAGAGGATTTTTTTTAAAAGATTATATGTGTGTGTTTTATCGAAATTATAAGGATTAGAGATTAAAAGAATGAAGATCGTTTTCTTGGGTTTTCTTTAACAGTCGTTTTTATTTTTGGCTATTTCCATTCATTATGTATTTTTTGCATTAATTTCACTTTTGTAAATCCACCTAATTCAACTCCAAAATATCCCATTTAGCCTAAACGTCAATGGTTATGATTGGTACACAATAATTTTTAGCCATAGACAGTAAATTGTGTTTTACACATTTGTACAATACAACCATCTAAAACATAAATTGTTGTGTATAGCTAAAAAATGTTATGTATAAATCATTACCCAAACATTAATATTTTTATGAGTAAAAGCATATTTATTTTAGTAAAACATGTGTCAAAAGAATGATGTTAGTAGAATCTTGAATTGGAAAGTGGATTATGTATGTTATTAACTATGGTTATGTTTAAATGTAGCTAACTAACTTAAATTACAAATAAAGTATGCTAGTTGGTGATATGCTGGGACTTGAAGGGTTTGTTGTGAAAAAAAGAAGCAGCTGGAAGTCCAAATAAAGAAAATTAATGAAGGAATATAGAAATTAATTCATGTTTTTCCTTTGTATACAAAAAGCCAGGGGAAAAAAAAAGCGTAATTAATTAAGGTTTGGAGAGATTTTCTGTCATCCTCTTGATGAAGTGATGTGTTACAAACCTTTTAAAAACTAAAAAGCTAAATCAGTTATTCAGTATCTAATGAAATTCATATTGATCAAAACTTTTCAATTAGATGATGCACCCTTATCGCCATTTTACGTGATTAAACTGATAATTAACTACTAACAATGCTTCATAGACATAACCCATAAACTTTTTTTTTTTTTTTGAATTTCAAGAACATATGAATTCAAGAAACTATCATTTTAATGTTTTACCAAAATCTATGTTCAAAATCATATTAACTGCACAGATTCCTGTTTGTACAAAAAAGAATCAAGAGTTATAGAATCGACAATTACCAGAGACGACGCATTCGTTGCAAAAACTTTGTCACTCGCCGGAATTACTTACACCTCCATCGCCTGAACTAGTTGCACCTCCCGCGCCTTAACTAATTACACCTCCGTTTGCACCACCGCCAACCACGCCTGAACTACTTGCACTACTGGAACTTGAACTGCTAGCACCTCTGGAGCCTAAACCACTTGCACCACCGGCGCCTGAATCACTTGGACCACCGGCGCCTGAACCACTTGGATCACCGGCACCTGAATCACTTGGATCACCGGCACCTGAACTACTTGCACCACCGGCGCCTGAACTACCTGCACCATCGGCGCCTGAACTACCTGCACCACCGGCGCCTGAACTACCTGCACCACCGGCGCCTAAACTACCTGCACCACCGGCGCCTGAACTACTTGCACCACCGGCACCTGAGCTCCTTGCACCACCGGCACCTGAGCTACTTGCACCACCGGCGCCGAAGGTACTTGCACCACCGGCGCCGAAGGTAATTGCACCACCGGTACCTGAAGTACTTGCACCGCCGGTACCTGAAGTACTTGCACCGCCGTGTATATACTTGAACTGTGATTCAGTCGAGTCCTCAAACGCCTTCATAGAGACTTCCGTCACAAGCGCGCTTCTCGCCACCAGATGATGATCGATGTAGAGAACGACCACCGTAATATCATCATGAACTGTTCGTCTCCTCCCCATTTCAAACTTCCTAATAGCTTTATACTTTCTCCCTTGTTTTTTGGCAGCTACCTCCAATGCTTTCTTAATCAGTCTCTTCGCAATTCCCTAATTACAGAAATCGATTTGAATTTTAGAAAGCGTAAGAGATTTTAATGGAGGGAAAACGAAACGAGATTAAATGAAAACTCACAGATCTGGGATTCTTTTGAACAATGTCGATAGCTTTCTGATCCGAAAGATTATCCCAAAGTCCATCGGATGCGAAAACGATGAACCTGTCAGTTGTTTCTATGTCTCTACTCTGTACAGTCGGGTCGGATCTCAATACAGGTTTGTTGATAGGTTCGGTTAGGCGAAATCGTGGGAAATTTGGATCATCAATATCAAATTCAGAACTCTTTAGGTATAAATCTCCGATTGATCGAGAAATCTAATCGTAGAACAGTAGAAGTAGTATGAGATTATGATTTGATTCTGGAATATTTATAATTACTGTTTAGATTAAGAGAGAATTAATGGAATTAACCTGGATAATGCCTTTAACTCGCCATACGCCGTGCTCATCTCTTACAACAATGTTTGGGTCCTCTGGATGATCGAGTTGCAGGTCTCGTCTCACTTCCATCATGCTCGCATTATGATCGTTTGTAAGTGGCTGCGCGATGACTTTGCTTAGATTTCGCGGATTCGCACGCCCTAAAACAGCTCTCGAATCACCCAGATTAGCGACGAACAATCTTCTATTCCATATGATCCCAACCAGACAACAAGAACCAATTGAATAGATGTTAGGTATGTGTTTCAGTGCTTCACGCGCAAAATAGATGAATCCTTGCTCAGTTTCAGTAAACGCATTTCTAAGTATTTGTTCAGATATCAATCCCTCCCTTTCTTGAGCAAAACCTTCAAAGATCAAAAACAACAATGATAAATGGATTTAGATATGATTTATCGTTATGATCTACTCATTAACAGTAATTATTCGTAACTACTTGAAAAGAAAAGAATGGAGGACTTACGGATGAGATTATTGAAGAGATGTTCACGGACGAACCATGCAGCCTCACGGCCGCCATGGCCGTCGTAAACACCTACAAAGGTGGCGTTGTGGCCGACTTCCACTTGACTGAAATCTTCCATAGCTTGATTGGCCTGTATAACTGCGAAAGAGTATTCGCCGAAGGCATGTTGTTCAAGATCAGTAGACCATTGGCCTTCGTAGCCATCTCCATTTGCACGCCCACGGCCGTGCATACGGGCATAGCGATTGGACAGAGGTTGCCAGATTCTCTGTACTATCCTTTCTACCCAGTCGTACATCGTTCTTTCCTCTCAATCACCACACTGTATACAACGGAAGAAAGAATTGAAATGATTATAGATTAATGCAACAACAAGAATGTAAACAACGAATGATCAATCGCGATCGATCTTAGTTGAAACACAAAAACAGTGACAATTAATTGCCTACAAATTACATTGATTATAGCAAATCGTTATTGTATAATCGATGAACTTACGAAGAAGTATATCAGAACGAGAATTGGTGATCAGTACAATATAATGTGGCGATTAGTAAAAAGAATCACTCGAAGAGATGATGGAAAAACCCTAACAACTCAAGAACTGACGAGAACGCACGCATCTGCTTATTCAAATTTTAAACAACTCATCACGGTAATAAAAACAGTAGAAGTTCCAACCCGGAATAAATGAAATGCGAAATAACAGAGTAATGATGATTAGTTATGAATATATTAATTAAAAATTAATTAAAAGAACATACAAGATTTTACTGATAAATGCTGATCGATAATTCGATGTCAAATCTAAAGATGTATTTGATTATAGGGAAACTTTTGCAATTCTTGACAGGATCACTTATATAATAAAACAAAATTAAGAAAAAACAAAAAGAAAAAAATAAATAAATGTTTTAATCCACAGTCATGACTCATGAATCGTAGCCCAACCATCAAGAAAAGTGTCATTATGGTATTGGTTTTTAACAATATATTATAAATTATAACTTAGGTTTTTTTTTTAAAGCACAAAAACAAAATATATTAAAATTCATATTTTCCTCTATAAATGAAGACCGATATTAATACATGTTCTTTATATATATGCTTAATAAAGTAATAGGTTTATTTGAGAACTATTGGTTTTGATTTAACATTTTGATTTAACAAATACTAGTACTTTGACTGCTTAAGGAAATCTCACAAATTCTTACAGAATTTGAATAAAGATGAAAAGATTGTAATATATAGACTTCATAAATGGTCCCTATGATTTCGTAAAATTTGAAATTTAGTTCCTAAGTTTAAAAAACTTCACAGATGGTACGTGGTTTCAAAACTTTTGATGTTTGATTATTATGCCTCACTCTGTTAGCTTCCTACCGTTAAGTTCATTACCATTGGGACCATTTATGATATGTTATATATATATATATATATATATATATATCTATATATATATATATATATATATATATATATATATATATATATATATATATATATATATATATAAGATTGGAAGACTTTGAAAACTTCAAGATGATTATAAATAGAAACTATGTTTTAGTAAAGAGGGGTAAAAAATAATATTCATTCTCTAAAAAATGTTCAATCCATGTTTAAAATATCTCCAAGAGTTTCTTTATTTATTAGTAGATGTTCAAAATCTCTAAATTTTCAAATAATTCTTTGTCTAGATGTATGTACTAATTGTAATTCAAGAAGATATTATCTAGAATTATTTATTCAATTGTTGTTATTTTTATTTCTCCATGATAATTTTATTTCAAGTTATTCTAACTATTAATTATACAATATTTTAAATTTTTGTTAAAATAATGCTCGTTTTTAATATTTAATCTAATCAAATTCATGCTTGAATTATTTAATTATATCTAACAAAATCTTGATGAATTGTATCCCTAATAGAGATATTCTTTTAATAAAAATCAGAGTACATTTTTTAATAAAAATGTTGCGCAATTTGTTCCCAGTAAAACATGATAAACACGTTATCAAGGCATTTCCGAAGAAAAATATTTTTATCCATTTAAAACATTTGGGAAGGCATCGTCAATACAGAAACATAATCATAAACAGAACTTATATTCATTATCACTAGTGGTTTATATCTCCTTAATCTCTTAGTGTAACACGACTTCATATATATGTGTAAGATGAAAGAGACCATGCACTCACTTGTTACAGTGACGACTCAAAATTCGAGCAGTGCTTTGCTTCTTAATAATATGATTTCCTTCGATGAAACCTAGTATCATTACTACTAGATTTTAGTCTAATATTCACTACGACTAATTATTAGTCTAGATTCATCATTAACTCAAAGTCTACTTTCATGATCTACCAAGTAACGAACAACCACGTAGGATCATATCTGAGGTAGAGTCCATTTGGTATACGAAGTATACTGTTTGGAAATCTCACTTTAAACACCTCACTAAATTGCAGCCTAGACATCATTCCCGTATGTAGATCAATCAGTATAACGACTTCGAATGATTGATAAATCTGATTTATAGGTTCATAATAACGATATTATATTTATATAATCTATATTTAAAGTATGGTAGACGTAGCTCACTTACATCGGGTTTTTTTTTCTCAAAATCGGGCTCCGCTGAAGCAGAGTTTCTAAGCCAAAGGCTCTTCTTTTCGGAGTCGCCGGGCGCTCCTGGGCTTCCTTCTCGTGCTAGGGAGGTTCCCTAGACTTGGGAGGGGTTTAAGGAGTCCAGAGAGAAGTTAGAGAGAGATAAAGAGAGGCTTATGGTGTGAAGAAAATATGAAGTATTCATCCTTTATTTATAGGGATTTTATCGTAGAGTAGTCCCTAAGTTTCGTCTGTATCTTCCACGTACAAGATCTGTTATCTACGTTCTTTATATCCATACGTTGATATTTACGAGTACTACAACTTTCATTTAGACCTCGTCGGCTAATTCTCATTCTATCTCGGATTTACAAAACTGTATCGAATTCGTCGTGCTTGAAGAGTAGAGACTAAACCTCGTCCATATCTTTAACATATAAGCTCTATTCTCGACGTTATTTATATCAACGTGTTGGTATTTACGAGTACTACAACTTTCATTTAGATCGCTTAGGCTACAAAGCAACGTCGTAGTCACATAGAGACAAGGGTGGGCCTTGGCCTACCCATATATATTTGGTTATATATATATATATATATATATATATATATATATATATATATATATATATATATATATATATATATATATATTATGTAAAAGATGTTGGGCTTCATATATCTAAATGACCCACCTCAAAATCAAAGTGAAATTCCATATGTATTACTGCCGCTTGTAATATATACCTTAAAAATATATGACGACACTTTTTCAATTGTTCGCTTCCTTACTGTTTCTTATTCAATTTCCAGCAGTTGTTCATCTAATCATCAATCGTCGCCATCACCATTAGGTTAGTAAATAATTTTTTTTTCTGTTATCCTATATTTCTAAATACTCAATTACTTCATTAAATTAATCATTTTTCTGTCATTCTATATTTCTAAATACTCAATTACTTCAATAATCATTATTGTTTTTATTTTCATCATATATTTTATATTTTTATCATAGGTTTATAAAAAATTAGGTTATTATTGTTTTCTTTGAATTAAGTATTTGTATTATTGTAAGTTTGTAATTGTATAAAAATACAAGAGTATGTTTGTAATTGAAATTTTTTGTGCTTAGTGAATTTTGTTGAGCAATGAGACCAAAGCAAAAAATGTTAGATTCGTTTTTTATGCGCAATGTTTTACCAAGAGGCGAAGAGAAAACCACAACATAAATAGATAATCAAGTATCTTCAAAGGATAAAAACACGTCATCTTCATTACCTGTTGAGAACCCTCAACAACCTCTAGAAGATGGTAACCCTCCACCATCTTTGACGGTTGAAAATCCTAGCTTTTGTTCTATTGAACATGATCCTGGCCTACGTCTACCTATCTGGAAATATGCAACCAATATGCGGGATGAAATCAGACGACCATACTTAAGATCTGGGCCACATCAACCGGTGTTACCTAAATATCCTGCATCTGGGTCAAAAAGTCATCCACGACGCTTTCAGTCTAAATGGTATTCTGAATTTCCTTGGCTTGAATATTCTCAAAGTAAAAATAGAGCATATTGTTTTTATTGCTATCTATTTCTTAAAGAATCAAATACCCATAATGGTCATGATGCATTCACAATCAATGGTTTTAAAAACTGGAACAAAGTTAAAGGGAAATATTGTTCATTTTTGAAACACATGGGAGATGAACCAAACTCTCAGCATAATAATGCTATACGGTTTTGTGACACTCTGATGAATCAATCAGGACATATTGATAAAATGATTCAAAAACAATTTGCTGATCAAATTGAAAAGAATAGGTTAAGGGTGAAAACATCAATAGATGTTGTTCGTTTTCTTTCATTTCAGGGGATTGCTTTTAGGGGGCATGATGAGAAAATTTATTCAAAAAACCGTGGTAAATTCATTGAGTTGATCAAACACACGACTTCTTACAATGAGGATGTTGCAGGTGTCGTTTTAGAAAATGCCCCCGGCAATGCAAAATACACTTCACATGAGGTTCAAAAAGAAATTTTAAATGTTTTTGCTAAGAAAGTGAGAAAAAAGATAGTTGAAGATATTTGTGATTCTAAATATTGTATAATCGTTGATGAGGCTAGTGATGAAAGTAAGAAAGAGCAAATGGCCATTGTTCTTCGATATGTTGACAGTAAAGGTTTCATACAAGAACGTTTTTTTTGATCTTGTCCATGTCAAAGACACATCATCTTCCACTTTGTATTCTTCTATATGTGCAACTCTTACTTCTTACAAACTTGTTGTTGAGAATCTTCGTGGGCAGGGGTATGATGGAGCTAGCAACATGTGTGGTGAATGGAAGGGATTACAAGCATTATTTCTCAAGGATTATCCATGTGCTTATTATATACATTGTATGGCTCATCGGTTACAACTTGCATTGGTTGCAACAGCTAGATAAGTAGACTCTGTACATGAATTTTTTGGAAATTTATCTTTCATTGTAAATGTTGTAGGTGCTTCTTGTAAACGCCAAGATGAACTACAAGCTACTCAAGCTGCTGAAATTGCGAAAATGCTAGAATCTGGTGAAATTGAAACTGGAAAAGGGGCTAATCAAATTGGTACTTTAAAGCGTGCTGGAGACACTTGTTGGAGCTCACATTTTACTTCTATTAGCAGTCTTCTTCGGATGTACAATCCAACTTGTACAGTTTTGGAGAACATAAAAAAAGCGGGCTCCAACTACAAAACAAGAGGTGATGGTAGTACTGCATTGAAACGAATGACATCTTTTGAGTTTGTTTTCGTTTTATATATGATGAAACAAATTTTGGGAATTATTGATGTTCTTTGTCAAGCTTTACAACAAAAGTCTCAAGATATCATGAGTGCAATGACGATGGTTTCCTATACAAAGAAACTGATTGAAACCCTTAGAGATGATGAATGGGGGTCTTTTCTCGATGATGTCATGGAATTTTGTAAGAAGCATGATATTAGTATTCCTGAATTCAAAGATCCTTATTTTGAAGGAAGAAGCAACAGAAAGAGAGGTCTTATTACTACCGAGCATCACTATCATTTTGATATATTTAATGAAGCAATTGATTTTCAGTTACAGGAAATTGACTCGAGGTTCAATGAAAGAGTTGTAAAGCTTTTAGAACTTAGTGCTGCTTTGGATCCAAAAAAGGGATACAAACACTTCAATTCTGATTCTATTTGCAAACTTGCAAGAAAATATTATTATCTTGATTTCACTGACCAAGAAATAGATATTTTAAAATTCCAGTTGAAGCACTTTGAAGCTTATGTAAAGGATCATTTATTTTTGGGAAAGCTATCATCTATTGCTGAAGTTTGTCAAGGTTTGGCAGAGACAGGAAAAACAAGTCACTACTATCTTGTTGACAGATCGATTCGCCTTGTGTTGACCTTTCCAGTGTCTACTGCAACTACTGAGCGTGCATTTTCTGCTATGAAAATTGTAAAGAATAGACTACGTAATAAAATGGATGATGATTTTATTGCTGATAGTCTGGTTCTTTACATAGAGAAAGATATCACTAAGTTTTTCAGTTTAGATTCTATTTTAGATGATTTTAATGATGTAAGAGAGCATCGTGTGCAACTTAAATGAATAATTTACTTTAGAATGCATACATTGTTATATTTTGTTATCATTTGAATTTTTTTTCTACTCATTCAGAATTTTATAAATTGTTTGGCCTACCCTAAACCAAAATTCTGGCTACGCCACTGCTACACAATATTTTATAGTAAATTCACTTTTAACGATTTCCAGTGCCGTGTCGGTTTTGCCGTAAACTTCGACGGATCATAACTTGTTTGTTATAATTTTCAGAGTTCTTTATATGTACGAAACCCTTGTGACATATACTATAACTTGGTCAAGATTATTTATTTTAAATAATCTTATATAAAAAAAATTATTTTTAACGCTTATTATCTCTAAATTGACTAACCCGAATTTGTGGTTGTTACACCTTACAAACGTTGTGACTCCTTACAAACGTTGTGACTCGCCAAAGCTCGGAAAAACTTGAGGCTTGACGTTACCGCTAAGTCACTCCTTACTTACGTTATAGAGCTTTGATTAAACATGTTATAACCTAAATCAAAGTCTTACCAAAACTAAGTCATGTACTTATTTATTTGGGTTGAACTTCGGGTCATCCGATTAGGACATTTCTTGAGCAAGCATGGTAGGACATTGGTTGGTACTTTATAGCCGGTAGTACTCGGTACATTTTCTCTATTCGTTGATGTTCAATCGAACCTTTCTGTTAGCATATGCTGTTCTCCATTCTCATCCTAGATTCAATCCTCTCCCATTTCGTCAATCTGTTCAATAACCCGAAATTAGGGTTTATTTCTGTATTCTAATTTGAAATCAATGGCTTGTTGTTCGATTCAATCCATTGTTCCTTCGGTTTCTGCTTTATCATCTTACTCCCTGTCTTATTCTTCTGTAATTGTTTTGCCTGTAAATTATGCCAAGTTCCCCAATAGAAATCTCACAAGAAATCGTAAGAAATTTGAAGTTTGCAGAGCAATGGTGCAGCAGACCACGGTTCAGGGAGCTTCTGCTACTTACGCTAAGGAAATGGAGAGACTCTCTGCCAAAGAATCGTTACTCCTCGCTGTCAGTTTTCAGCAACCTTCTTCTATTGGTTTATTTAATTTCGAGAATTGGACCTGATAAATGTATGGTTCAAATGCTTGATTTTTACAATTTTCATGATTTTTTTGGTGTTTATCGTCCCTAGATAAAGCTAGTTGGTTTGATTTTGCCTTGATAAGTAGAGTTACTATCTAATTGAGTTATGCATAATTGTGAAGATCACTTATCTGGTACTAAGAGCAAATCTAGTTGAGTTCTCATCAAAATCGTACACTATCATAATAACAAGTAGTTAATTCTCTTTTATCTCCATCTATCTCCCAACTGCAGAATATATGCTTTTTCATCCTCACTGTTTGTGTTATTTAAGAGCTTTCTCCTGAAAAAGCTCTTTGTATCCTCCACAATAAGAGAGCTTTTTCCATTTGATTACCAATGTTTTGTTTCTCTAATTAGCAATCGTCTTGAAAAAGCTCCTCCAATAGCTTTTTGGCTTGAAAAAGCTCCCATTGTTGGATGCTCTAGAATCGAACTTGATTGATTAAAATAGATAACAGTAGTGGATAACAATATCATAAAAACCCTAGCAAACACTTGGATTGAAGCTTTGTTTCTACAAATATTTGAACTTTCTATTCTAGTTCAAAGATGCTGGAGGATTTGAGGCATTAATTGGTGGAAAGACATCAGATATGCAAAAAATCGATGTGAATGAGAGAATTGTTGGCCTTGAACGCCTTAATCCAACACCACGTCCAACAACGTAATCATAATTACTTTTAATAAACATTTATTACCTTCAAAAATCATCCAATTTTTATAAATTACCTCTTTGTTATCAGGTCACCATTTTTTGAAGGCAGATGGAACTTTGAATGGATTGGATATGGAAGCCCTGGATTATTTGCTGCCAGATTATTATCCGAGTAAGTGTTTATTAATTATCAACTAACTCTAATTATGTTTCTATATTCTTAAGTTATTATTATTATTATTATTTTTCATTATATATGTAATGTAGGAGATTTCCTACATCAATAGCAAATATGAGTAAGATGGATGTGGTGATTAAGGATGGATATGCAAAGATTACTGCAAACATGAAATTTCTGAATGCGGTAACAAAATATATTATTGTAAATTGTT
Source organism: Lactuca saligna (assembly GCF_052625555.1). NCBI lineage: Eukaryota > Viridiplantae > Streptophyta > Magnoliopsida > Asterales > Asteraceae > Lactuca > Lactuca saligna. The sequence goes on along the minus strand of NC_136424.1, from coordinate 87,236,497 downwards.
ATCCTATATTATATGTTATATATAATATATAATATATGATTTATGAATATGAATATGCACTGCAGATAGAAAACAAGTTTATTATAAGCACAAAGTTAACAGTTGAAGGGCCACTTAGAATAAAAGAAGAATATATAGAAGGAGTCCTTGAAACTCCAACAGTTGATGAAGGGACAATTCCAGAACAACTAAAAGGGGCTTTAACTCAAGCACTTAACACCATGAAACAACTTCCATCTCCAATTAAAGATGCTGTTTCTGGTGGATTAAGACTTCCCCTAAGTCAGTTTTCTTTCTTTTTCTTTTTATAAGTCTGAATGTGTTGTTGTCTTATTGAATGAATGAATGACTGATTCAGATGGGGCTTTTCAGAGGATGTTTATGATTTCTTATCTTGATGAAGAGATTCTAGTAAGTTGTTTGCATGTATATACTTGCAATGTAATTATTATTACATTTGAAAGATTTTTATAATGGAGTTTGTGTTTGTTCAGATATTAAGAGACACAAGTGGGGTCCCGGAAGTTCTTACGAGATTGGATGTGGATCAATCTCCTATTGATCCTATTCAAGAGTACGAGAGTTGACCGAGTCAACATAAATAATGCAAGGATGAAGGATAATGATGATTTACATATGTGGTATTGTAAACCAAATATTACTATTAGGTCATAAACTTTTTATGTTTAACAAAATGTATGTACAAGTCGTTGAGATGGAAATTTGTGCAAATGGATATAAACTTGGTTGAAATTTACTTTTTTTTCTTGTAAAAATAGCTTAAACTGCAACAAGTAATCACTAAATAAAAAGTTAGTACTTAATATGTGGCATGGTGATATACTTGATAGATTCGAATCTAATGAATCTTGTTGCTCATGAAAATTAGATACCATGATGCTTTAAGATAGGCATTATAATTTGACACATATTTGATTAAATTTATCATATAAATTACTTTTCCAACTCTATATTTGTCGTATCAATGTAAAATGTAAATCAATAATTGCATTTGTTAAATTAAATAAGAAACAGTAGAATATGCTTGATATGGTGTGGGGATTTATATAAATGTGAACAAAAAACAACACCAAACTATTAGGAACTAGAAATGTCCGTTGAATTTCATAGATAATACATAAATCAATTTGCTAGACAACCTTATCATCCAAGATGAATTAAAGATGATATAGTGAAAAGTTATGTTTTTTAATATATAATTTCGTCTTGTTACAAACATAAATTTTAACAAGCAAAAAGTAAAAAAAAAAAAAAACAAAGAAAAACAAATACACTCATATTATAGAAACACATCTATACATATATCACTAGCTATAATTGGTTCAAAATAAATAAATAAAAAGTACACATCAAGGTTATTCCATGATTTAACTATGAGTTAAAAGATAAATCAAATAATATTCAAAGTTTATACTCTCATGAAAATTACTTTACTATATTTCGGACCCAAGTCAAGCCAATATAATAATCTCTTGTTTTCCCTCTTGCACATCGTGGATTATCAACGGAGTAAATTGATACCACTAACGTCGTCATATTTCAAGGGGGTTAGCTTCGATTATTGCCACGTGTTAGACTGTCAGGTCATAAGGTACGTGTCAGTTTAGAGCTCCCACGTGTCAAACGCATGTTCGTCACTTCATCTCCATCGTCGAACCCTCCTCATATATTGTACACGTACTGCATTCCTCATTCCTCAATCAACCATTTACACAGAAAGAAACCAAGTAAACCTGAAGGAAGATTAAAATTACGTTCAGATAACAGATGCAGGCCATGAAGGAAACGGCGGCGAACATCGCCGCGTCGGCGCTGTCAGGAATGGAGAAGACAAAGGCGGTGTTAGAAGAGAAGGTTGAGAAGATAAGTACGAGTGATCCAATCGAAAAAGACATGGCTACGTTACGGAAAGAAGACAGGATCAGGCTGGCTGAGCTCCGGAAACAAGAGGCTTTTTCCCAAAACGCCGCCGCCGCTAGTGGTGGTCCTAATAGTCCCACGTTCACTGCAGCTGGTCACGTTAACACTGAAAAGAACCCTTTTCAGAAACCAACTGGTGGAGTTAAAAACACAGATAAACCGGTGGCGGTGCAGCAGAGCCACGGTGCAACCCTAGAAAAAGCAACGCCAGCGGTGCAACCTGCAATGTCGACCTAGATCTAGTCTGGCTGACCTCGCTCCTTCATTGATAGAAGGATCAAGATTCAAGAGTGTTGGATACAGAACTTTTTCAAATGGTGATTTTGGTCTTTAATTTGTTTTTTGTTTCTGAAAACTAGCTGCTCTCTTCATTATAAATCAAGTTTTATTTATTTATTTATTTATTATTATTATTATTTTTTATTTTTATTTTTTATAAACCAATTCTTAATTATAATATATATGAATGGGTTCTATGCACGTATGGATATGTAAAGAAAAACAAGATGTGTTGTTGTTACAAGTGTAATTAATTATCGGTTAAAAGGACAGACATGTAAGCTTATGGCCTTAGGGTGGATTGGAAACTACCTATAATAAAAATGAACCTTTGATTTATATTGAGCTCAGTAAAAGGTTGTCTCTTGCATAAAATATCTTATGTGTGACATGATTGTTATTATCACTTAGAGGACCAAATATGTTGCTATTAATGGTAATGAAATGAAAGTATATATTGCTATTATAGGTAATGAAATAAAAGTACACTGTTATTATGGGCAGGTAAATTCTTTATGATTACCATATTATTCTCTTATTCTTAACATTTAAAAGTGTGAAAATGAGATCGAATAAGAAGATGTTATATAATGAATTTTAGTCTGCAAGAGGGAAATTTGTGTTTTGTTCTTAGGTCTAGCAGTTATATATTGATGAATTCTTTGCCTTCATTTGCCGCCTGTGACTTTATGTTGGACTTTTTTTTTTTTTTTTGCTCCCTAATGCATTTTCATTTTCCTGATCATGAATACATCTGGGAGTTTGGTTTGCTTTTCTATTAAACTAGATTATAATCCGCGTTAAACTCGGAAAATACATTAAAAAAACATATAATCGTCTACAGATATTGCATAATGATTATAAAAAAATATATGGTTATTGGTGTTATTGAAATGTGTAGAAAATACATTGAAAACGATAAATATCTATAATCATTGAAAGACAAAGAGACAATATTTTTTGTTCTATTAGTTGAACGAATTTCATTATCTTATATAGTTATGATATTGTTATATAATTATAAGCATTTTAATTAGATGTTCATTGACCACCAATATATCATTTTTTTTCACTGTATTAAATATTGACAACTATTTTATTTATTCAAATAGAGTTATATAATATAATTTATAGAATGTTAAATGTTATATGGATTTAATTCTAATATATCATTAATGAAGATTCTTTTCTAAATCATGATTGGTATATCAGCAATAGGTTTATCCAGCGAAGGAGTTAGTTTGGTTTCGAATGCCATTGGAACTTTCGCCTTTGAGTCTCCCACCATTCCAAACTTAGAAAGTAGGGTCTTTGTGTAAACCTCCTGATTGATGATAATTCCTTCCGGTCCCTGTCTTATGTTTAATCCAAGAAAGAAGTTATTAGGACCCATTGAGATCATCTCAAACTTAGTTTCCATTAGTTTTCGGAACTCAGTTGTTAGGCTGGGATTAGTAGATCCGAAGATGATATCATCAACATAAATTTGTACGATCATCAAGTGGTCACCCTCTTTCTTGCGAAAGAGTGTTGGGTCAACCGAACCTTGCTTGAATTTGGACATTTTAAAGAAAACAAGTTAGTGTTTCATACCAAGCTCTTGGAGCTTGTTTTAGACCATAAACTCCTTTGTCAAGAATGTAACAGTGGTTGGGATATTTTTCGTTTACAAAACTAGGTGGTTGCTCCACATAGACAATCTTTTCCAGTTTGTCATTTAAGAATGCATACTTCACATTCATTTGAAAAACTTCAAAAATTTCGTGAGCTGCATATGCCAAGAAGATGCGAACGGATTCTAGCCTTGTAACGGGTGCGAATGTCTCTTCGTAGTCAATTCCTTCTTCTTGGCAGTAACCTTTGACTACAAGCCTAACTTTGTTTCTGATGACATTCCCTTATTTATCCATTTTATTTCGAAACACCCATTTTAAACCAACAATCGATGCCTCTGGAGGTGTTGAAATTAGCCTCCAGACTTTGTTTCGTTCAAACTCATTGAGTTCATCTTGCATCGCTTGCACCCGATCAGAATAATCGAGAGCAGTGTTGACGGTTTTGGGTTCAATATTGGACACAAATGAATTAAACATACAAAATTCAACTTTGGAGAATAATGCAGTTCGCTTCACTTTTAGTTGAGAACGGGTAAGGACACCTACAGAGGATTCACCAATAACTTGAGCTTTTGGGTGATCTCTTGTCCATTTGGTCATGGGAGGATAATTTGGATCTAAGGATGGATTTAGCTCAACGTTTACTTCCTCGAATTCAGATAGAACTGATTGAGTGTCCGAATCATCATTCGCTTCTTTATTCTCCCCCTCGAATGATGCAAACTTGTTGATCTCAGGAATTGAATCATTCCATGCGAATGGAGATTCATGGGTCATAGTTGGTGGCAAAAAATCACCATCAGAAGAATGCTCAGTAGAAAATGGTGATGCGAAACTCTCCCCCTGTAAAAAAACATTTGTGGTTAGAGGTGTAGCATCCTCCCCCTGGAATTGTGTGTTAGACTTAGAATTCTCCCCTGGAAAGTAGAACACGTGTCTTGAGATTCTTTCACAGTGGATGGCTATTGAGGTATGTCTTTAGCTGTATCATCAATAATCTCCTTAAGTTCGTCAACTTTATTATCCGCTACTTTAGCTTCAGATGTGATAGCTTTCTCAGGTTCATCAAAGAGTAACATGAACTCTTCATAACGGTTGGACACATGAATTACAGATGGATAAGGTTTACGAAAGATTTCCTTGATCCGACTTTCGTTCAACTGAATTTGCTTTAGATAACTGTCGTCAAACGTGACATAATAGGTCTGTTTTATCTTCTTTGAGCGTTTGTTGAGAACCCTATATGCCTTGGATGTAAGTGAATATCCCAAGAATATACCTTCATCAGCTTTCACATCGAACTTGTTCCGCTGTTCTTTGGAATTGAAGATAAAACACCTGTATCCAAAAACGTGGAAAAAGTTAATGTTAGGTTTGCAATTATTTATGATTTCATAAGGAGTTATTGAGAATCGCTTGTTTAGGATAAATCTATTTTGGGTAATCGCATCAGCCTAGAAGTAGAGAGGCAGACATGCGAACGTTATCATGGTTCATGCAACTTCACATAAGGAACCGTTTCGTCTTTTAACTACACCATTCTGTTATGGAGTGTAGGGAGCAGAAAAGTTGTGTGTGACTCCCTTTTCAGCAAGAAATTCTTCAAACGTTTGGTATTTGAATTCTAGCCCGTTGTTGCTGTGAACGTTGCGAACCAGCTTTGGCAGTTGAAGCTTGATTTGCTTGATAAAGTCCTTGAGCTTTGGCGTTGCTTCAGATTTCTGCTTAAGAGAGAACACCCAAGTGAAACGTGAAAAATCATCTACAATTACTAGAATGTACTTACTACCACCAACGCTTTCAATAGCAAAAGACCCACAAAGGTCGATGTGTAGAAGTTCCAAAGGTTTGACGACTTTCGTGTTCAGAATAGCAGGATGACTTTTTCTACTTTGCTTTCCCATCTCGCAGGCTGCACACAAATGATCCTTGTCGAATTTCAGTAGAGGAAGTCCTCACACATGATCACTAAGAACAAGCTTGTTGATGTCTTTGAAATTTAAGTGCGAAAGACACCTATACCATAACCAGCTCTCGTTTGAGTGAGCTTTTTGAAGCAGGCAAATGGCAAGCTTCCCTTGTATCGGGTTTAGATTCAGTGGATACATTTCACCCTTTCGTTGTGATTTTAGAAGAACAATCTCGGATTTCTTTTCAACGATTTCTAATCCTTCATCATTAAATGACACTTTCAATCCGGTTCTTACCACCAACTGCGAGACACTGATTAGGTTGTGTTGCAAGCCTTCAACATAAGCCACTTTATGAATAGAAAATTCCCCATTTTTTATCATGCCATAGCCTTTATTTTGCTAAAAGAATTATTCTCATATTTTACGCTTCCGCCATCCTTGAGATCCCTGAACTCTCGTAGTTCCTCCCTTTTTCATGTCATGTGACATGAATAGCCACTGTCGATATACCATTCAATGTCGAACTGTTCATCACCAAAGTTTCTTGGGTCCTTGTGAGCCTTTCACAGAACAAGGAAAAGTAATATCAAGATTAACCAAATATGTTCGTTTTATAAGATTGGTTTCATCTTTTCGTTTGATGGTGAAAACTTCGATTTTGTTAACTTTTGAGTTAGCTTCTTTAGAATCAGAGGTTTTATTCTTATTGTCAGCTTGATTCTTGAAGTACTTCTTTTCAGCTTCCTTAGGATAAGCATTTGGTTTCTTAGTTGGAGTTTTCGGCTTTGAGGAAAGCTTTCCCTTTCCTTTAACATTATGAGTCGTTAGCTTCGTGGATTGAGAGTGATCAGGCTTTGGTCTCTCCTTTTGTTGCTTTGAGAAGAAGGGTTTTGGAGTCCCTTTTTGCTAAAAGTCCTTTGGACTATGAGAACAACAATGCAAAAATGGATTGGAGTTCACTTGCGAAGGAGCTTTCGCTTTGTGGTTTATTCTCCTTTCGTTGTGAACATAATCTGAATTTTGGGGTTGCCAAAATTGTTTCCTTTCATTGAGATTTCTTCTATACCTGTCATTCCTTTGTCATTCCTTTGTCGTTTTTGTTTCCTTTCATTGAGATTTCACACCCCCAAACAGAATTGGCGTAAACATTCGGGGGTAGAGGATGTCATGTATAGTATTATAACAATGCATAAGAATAAAACAAGCAACAACATCCATTGCATTAATAGAATATTTAAATACATTTGTGCTCCTTGGTAAAGTTTAAATGACACCAAAAATGTATAATCAAAATAACGACGAGTCTTGAATCCAATCCATCCTTCAAAAGCTACGCGGGTGTACCTGTCTAATGGTTCCCTGAGAATACAAGTTATTTTGAAAGAGAGTATCAACATAAATGATGGTGAGTTCATAAGTGTTTAGTGTCATTTTTTGAAATTAAAACCTCGAAATGTTTGTATTTAAAACCTTGAAATGTTTGTAAAATTTTCCTAGAAAATCCTATATTTCCTGCTTACGATGAAATGTGGCCTTCTACCCGAGGCCCGACTGTTTACATGTTTGTTCTCGTATAAAATGTAACATTTGTATATATAATTGAAATAGTATGGAAAAATATAGTAGTACTGTATATCTGTATAAAAGTATGTTTTTCCCGTTTATTACTATCTTTTTTTTCTTAAGAAGAATAGAATGATTTAACCCAACAATATCACTACTGAAATATGAAATGGGAAAATGAAGACTTATAGTCGTATTAAATGCACTATATGCTTTAGGGAGTCTTGTTTCCTTTAAAACCGGTTTGGTTAATTAAACATTTAAAATGTGATGTAGTTGTAACCATGCTGATTAACGGCTGAATACACGATGACCTTCCAGCATCGAAAATAGTGAGGTGACATTTTGTCACCCCTTGGCCTTACCGGCTGGGACTGTAGCTAGCAGTCAGGGCGTGGGAGTGTCTGTCCCATATAGATCTATACACATAATGCCCGCTCTCCCTCTAGGAGACTCTGGTTACAAATGTGATACAACAATGTATTGTTGTATCATGAAGTAGTATCTCACATTCTAATTATCATGTTCTTTCTGTACTATATATATATATATATATATATATATATATATATATATATATATATATATATATATATATATATATATATATATATATATATACTGTGACATCCCCATTTTCTCGGCCAGAAAAGACCGATTTGTTTATGCTTTGTTTTATAAAATCAGACTAATCTTTTAAAGAAAACGGTTGCGGAATTTGTTCACAAAACAATATATGATAATAACTTATCAAAACATTTCTCAAAGAGAATGTATTTTCATTTAATAATAAAACCTCGGGATGTCATGTTCCGATACAGACATATAAGCATTAACAGAACTTACATTCAATTACACTAATGATTTACATCTCCTTTAATCTCTCAGTGCAAAGCAACTTCGTATCGATACCTGTGATACAATTAAACTGAGTGGGTCAGGCTTGGGAGCCTGGTGAGCATATAGGGTTTTCAACCCACAATAATATAATTATTATATTCAATCATCAAACAATCAACCCAATTACCCATCCCCGTTATCTCCATTTATTTCTTAAGTACCTTCCCTAAGGAATTATCCTAAGGGTCATCTCCTACATCGTATTTACCTCTCATCTCCTTACATCACATTTCCTTGTATGTTTGTTCCTAAGGACTTTTTCCTAAGGATCATCGCATGAATACGTAGTCACAACATCGTCTGGACTAGTAAGTCATAATAAGGGTTAGACTATCATCGCATGAATACATAGCCACAACATCGCCTGGACTCGTAATTCATAGTAAGGGTTAGAGTATCATCGCATGAATACGTAGCCACAACATCGCCTGGACTCGTAATTCATCACCTATAGGTTATGAGCCTGCTGGTGTTTCCACGGGGTCATCTAGAATAGTCCGTGATCGCCATCTATACTCTGGTAGATGACTACATCGCCAAATTTCCACATCGCCGGTCAAGGTTATGGTATCTCCTCTCATCTCACATCACCTATTTATCATTACCTAATTATCATCACCTTTCTATCATCACCTATTTCTCATCACCTAATTATCATCACCTGTTTCTCATCACCTAATTATCATCACCATTATATCCTCACCTTTCTCTTATCACATTCGTTTAACACACATCAACTATTTCATCTACCCATGTTCTACCCAACATATTTGTAGATATAAATTACATATATAGTTTAAATCATTTAACACCCATATAAAAACATCAATTCCAAGCCCATCTCATATAGACAATTAATATATAACACATAGCACGTATTTCATAGCTAATGCTTTATATTTATGTGTTTAGAAGAGAGTAACCGCACACTCACACATATAAACCACAATATATATATATATATATATATATATATATATATATATATATATATATATATATATATATATATATATATACATAACACGTATTTCGTATAAAATACTTCATAATTATGCATTAGAAGAAAGTAGCTACACACTACGGCTTGTTGAAGTAGTATTCTTCGGTAGATCTGGAAGATCTTCACAAAAACTGGACTCCTCGCGGGCAGAGCTTCGGCTCGGGAATTGCACTTCTCAGGATCTTCGGGGCCTCGGGACTTGCTTCTGGGCTCGGGAATGATACCAGGGCTTTGGGATATTTCTTGCACGAAAAAGGATGCAAAAACGCGAGAAAACGGGAAGAAATGAGCAACTGAATCGGCTGCACTCGACTTCCTTTTATAGGGGGCTGAAGCCCGATTTACGCGGGGCCTAAATTTCATTACGCAGGGCGTAACGACGATAAGGTCGCTGACTCCCCCCATGGATAATATCGGTCAATTTTTATTTAATTAAATATCGAAATTATTAAATAAACTTCAAAAATTCATATCTTCCTCATACGAACTCCGTTTTCGACGTTCTTTTTATCCACGCGTAGGTGATACTACGATCTACAACTTTCATTTAGACTCCGTCGGCTAGTTTTGACTTTATTTTTATTATTTATTTTTAGTAGGCCGGGACAGGAAAACTCCGTTATAAAATCATAACTTCTTCATCCGACGTCCGTTTTCGCCTATCTTTTTATCGTTTTACTACAATTAATGAGATCTTCAATTCTCATTTAGATTGTTTCGGCTAAAAACCGCTCGGTCTCAAATCGAGCATTCGGGCTGCATACTGCTAAGTCGAAACTTAGAAAAATCATAACTTCCTCATACGAAGTCAGATTTGGATGTTCTTTTTATGCATGCTCACGGTTTAATGAACTCTATGACTTTCGTTTAGATTGATAAGGCTAAATATCGCTCTAACGTAAATTCACTTTTTACGTCGCGCTGTGTCGTGCCGGTTCTGTCGCGAAACTTCGACAGGTCATAACTTCTTCGTTATAACTCGGATTTCGGTGTTCTTTATATGTACGGAAACCTTGTAACATATACTATAACTTAGTTAAGATTATTCATTCTAAATAATCTTTCATTAAAAATTCATTTTTGACGCCTATCGTCTCTAAATTGACTAGCCCGAATCTACGGGCGTTACATATATATATGTGTGTGTGTTCTTTCCTGTTCTTGTATATGTATATGTATATGATCTCTTCTGTTCTTGTATATGTTCTCTAAACTATACATATTATAGTTTACTAGTATGTTTACTTTGATCTTGACTTGTAAAAAAAGACTCAATTGTTCAGCTTGAACAATTGAGTTAAGTATAACTTTTAAAGATAAAATTTTATATTCTTAAACGTATTTAGCATGTATAACTATGAGTTAATCGACAGTCGGACTAGTGTATCCTACCCTAAGCCCACAACCGAACAAGGAACATGAGTCAAGGTTATCAGCAATAGTCCTAAGTCCATTAAAGCATACTTATACACTAATACATAAATGAATATGGTTTTGAAAGTAAAAGAGGTCAAAAAAAGGAGTTTAAAAGTAGTTTAGAAAGGGTTTTACAATAAAGTCTAACAATGTTTAAAAGTAGTTTGAAAATGAGTTTGAAATGAGATATTTGACAAGTATATAAATGTTTATACTAACACAAATTTAATTGTGTTCAACTTGTATTCCCCCTTAAAATCATTTAAAACAATTAATAAATTGATTGCAGGGGTATGAACTCACCTGTAGTGAGTGATTTGAATGTAAGATCGATATAGGATTGTCACAACTGTAAATTTTGAGCCATGTAATCTATGCATTCAACCTAATGTGAATCAAAAACTTCAATCAAATACAAGTACTATAAGTAGTCATCAAACCATTGGAGACTCTAGAAGCTCTTGTTAAGTCCATTTTGGACTAAGACTTCCTTATTGGATCCAAATGGACCAATGACCTTCCAATTGGACTATCATGGGTTTAGGACCCTAATTGGGCTCTAATTAGACCCACACTCGTTTATTTCAATAATTTGGGCTAGGTAGAACCTAGGATGAAATAAAACACAAGTTTTGATCCATAATTTAACCTAACCTAGCTTAATAAAGCATAAAAATCACAATTTTATTTTATAAGTCCAATAAATACCCTAAACTACCTCTAATGTTGGGCTTAGGGGCAAAAGCCCAAATTTTTCCTTCTCCTCTCTCCATTCTCGGCCCAAACCCAAGGAAAAAGGGGGAGTTGACCTTGGGTTGACACCTCACTTTTACATGTTGGATTTCCATGCATGCCACACATGTTTCCAAGCAAACATCATATCAAAATCACCTCTTCTCCCTCTTCTCTTCTTGTTCGGCCGAGAGCATCACCACACACACACAAAATATTCTCATTTCTCTCTAGACTCACTCAAGAAGCTCTCTCCTTCCCCTCTCCAAAGATCTCGAAATTTAGAGGCTTTCCAAAGGGATTTTTCAAGTAAATCATCTCCTAAGGTAAGATTATGCATAGACCTATGGTTTAAATTCTTTTGTTATCAAAATCCTTCCCTAATCTATGCAAAAATCGTGATCTAGCATCCTAGAACCATCTCAAACTCGAGATCTTCATCAAAGGGAACCAAGGCCAAAAGCACTTCATTTTTCCTTCCATTCCCTTGCAAAAACCGAACCAACACCCCAAGGTGAGCTTCATACCCCCTCTTTTCTGTTTTCACTTGTTTTTGGGGGGAGAATACAAGTCATATGTGTAGATCTATATGTATTTGTGTGCCTTGTATGATTTTTATGCTTATATGTATGCTTTTATGTGTTTTTATGTTGGATCTAGCCTCAAAACTCATCAAAACCGAGATGTAACTTGTGCTACATGATTTTAACTTCAAATATATTTCTAAACACTAAGTGCTTCAAGAAAAATTTGGCTAAGTAGTTAATGATAATTTCTTTGGGTTAAAAACACAAATTTTGGGCCTAAAATGTGAAAAATGCAAAAATAAGGGTCCAAAACGACATTTCACAGATTCTGATGGATGAAGTGTGCTAAAACAGTTTTCATAAGTAAATTTCTGGAAATATACTCATTTAGTGGACTAAAATCATACATTTTAAGCTTAATGGGCTAAAATTGTAATTTTCGGCCCAATAAGGCCCATTATGCGAATTTTTCTGTTTTGGAGGGGCAAAACTGTAACTTTCTGTAAAACAGTGGACTATAAGTGTTCCAAATCCTTTTCAAAGGTTTAAAATGCTTTTTTTAAATTTAAAAAGGGCCAAAGTTGCAAAAATTTTCCAAATTGGGCCAAAATTGTAAAAGTTGCGAAAAGAAGGGGTTAAAACCGTAAAAACTGCATTTCCAGGAACTTAAACTGTTTTTATGAAAAATATGTTGAAAAATATTGATTTCAATAATTTTTGGTGTTAAAATGTCAAGAAAAATAGTTTAAGGACTAAACCGGGAAGTATTTTATATAAAGGGTTAAAAATGTAATTTTTACAAATGATGAGGGGCTGAAAACAGAAATATTTCAAGGCTAGTTCAATATACACAATTTGATCAAATAATGGCATCGCGACTATCAACGAAATACAAAACATTACAATACCAAAAGTCGTTGTTAAACGAATTGGCTCGGTCTCGAGCCAATAAAAATCTACAACTACTAACACTACAACTCATACAAGTAACGTTTGGTTATACTTACACATACGAGTGTGCGCAGACGTCTATGCACCATCTTTGGGCCCCACAAGTGTAAAATCTTGTTCGTTGAGCCTAGCTAGCCCAATGACCTGATCTTAAGGCCCGAAGACATTTTTTTTACGGAGTGTTGGGTTTTACCGATCCGACACAACGTAAATGGACTTTCACTTGCTTGTTTACCACCGGTCCCCAAGGGTCCTTTGGTCTTGCTAGTAAGGTCTACATTTTATGCGAGGCGGGTCTGGGACCCCTCGTACATTTTATCCCCAACCGGCTAACGGAGTTACCGGGGTCTTCGTGACCTCTTACTCTTCGGATGTGGGACCACTCATAGTCAGGGCGATTGGATAACGTGATTAGTACCGACGACACCTTCGGAGTCGTTAGTATAACTACAAACTGGGTGTTTGTGTAACGCGGGTTTGTAGTAAATAATCAATGCTCGAGAACCTTCCAACGTCGCCCGGGACTGACACTCTACGCTATGCAATGGTTTGAATGTAACATCACGTAATTCAAGGAACTAGGAGAACATCGGGTTTTCCTAGGGTTTTCAATACACACAAATTTAAAAAGGCATACAACTTCAATGAACAATTTTTTTTTAAGTATAGAAACAAACAAAGCATACCTATGGATCTTCACAAACCTTTTTAAAAGCTTTTCTTTTCAGAAAATATCGGATTTTCTGGTGGTTCTTCAAACGATACAAACATTCGATTTTAAACACTACTTATGAACTCACCAACATTTCATATGTTGACGTTTTTCAAAATACTTGTATTCTCAGGGAACCAGTGAATCAAGGGAAATCACATTCAGTGACGGTTGCAGTTTATTTACGTATGAATCAAACAATTAATTTTTGGGAATGTAATGTTTAAACAATGTTTGATATGTAAACACTACTGGTTGTACTATGTTGATGAATGGTAACGAATGTTGTTATGTTTCATATATATTCAATGTTATGGTATACAATTGAGTCACGGCAAGCCCCCGGACGTTTCCGCCATCTGGTTCGGGGGTGTGACAGGTTGGTATCAGAGCCTTGTTTATAGTGAACTAGCATGTCGAGCCATACATTGATATGCAACTATAAACCAAAAAGAGGGGCTAACATAACCCTGAACAGAACAAGTAAATAAAACACTCTTGCTTGCATTAGGAATGAAGATCCAACGCTGAATCAAACACAATAATACTGGTGTCTTGGTTAAATCGGGACTGTTCTTAGGGATACCGAGGAGTGAATGTAACCTGATCAACTACATTCTCTCCAAGGTAAAACTAACACACGTCTTGATGAGATCGGGATAGTCAGGTAACCAAAAGCTATACCCTTATCACCCAAAAAGAGAATATTGCTTAGTATTGATGATAGATAGGGCATCCTAGGATAACGAAGTATATTTACGTACTCGCGCAGACAGCATGGCTGGCTTTCATCACTCGGGAGACCCCTACTTCCCTAATCAGGGAAACAACGGGTGGCTAGAGGAGTCCGAGGAGGAACCCGAGGAGGAGCCCGAGGAGGAACCTGAGGAGGAACCTGAGGAAGAGCCTGAAGAGGAACCCGAGGAGGACTCCGAAGAGGAACCTGACGGGGAACCAGAGGCAGAAGTCGAGGGCGAGCCTGTCGAACCCGAAGAAGACGAAGAACCTTTCGAAGAGGAGCTCGATGACAGCGAAGGGGGTGATTCGGATGCAGAGTCCGAAGTCATCGACCCCCCTTACCCGATCCGAGTGCCTGCATATCGTGTGGGTCCCACTGGCCCTACCCCTCCCTGGGGTATGGACCTCTGGAGATGGAGCAGACAGCAGGGACAACGACCCCCGTATGGCATGTCACGCGAGTTCTTTGACCTGAGGGATGGAGGACCGGCTGATCGAGCCCTCCCAGTCATGGTGAAACGGTTACGGAATACGGGCGATCTTGCCCAGGACACTGCGGATCAGGTACACCAATTGAGGACTAGGGTCGAACGTGCGGAACAGGAGACGCGTGACGTCCTTCGAGAATTTCACATGAGACAGGTTCGGTGGGAGTCTCGACTCCGGGACGCGGAACGCTGGATTGCTCGTCTTCAGGGAGCATCCACATCTTCGGCACCACCTCCTGACGCAGCTCATCGCGGTTAGAAATAGACTTATCATAGTAGGTTATTAGGAACTATGTTATGTACTCCGGCTCTATGATTAAGGGACTACACTACTCATGGAGCCGTTATGCTGTCGGATTAGCGTTATCTATGTATGCTCCTACGAGCAAATTTTCTTGTACTAAATGCGGATACTATTAATGAACTTTTGTGTGTTTTGATAAATTATTCTTAGTTGCTATGTGTTGAGACGTTATGATTGCATGCTTGATGATAGTAATGTTTAGGTTCGCACCATACACCTAGATAGTAGGGTCGCAATCTCTCAGAAACCACGAACACTCAACATCTTTCCGTTTCATGACAGAAAGATGCCTCGCCCAACTACTCGCGGAAACCCAGGACCAACCCCGCCCGAAGCTGATTCCACTGCTTTCCAGGCAGCTGTGTCTGCTGCAGTCACAGCAGCGATGGCACAACTCCACCGAGGGAACAACGGAGGAGGTAACGGGCAAGGATCTGGAAGTTCGAACAACGGGACGAACCAAGGACTCACTAGAGCATGCACCTACAAGGATTTTGCGAACGCTAAACCCCGAACTTTCAACGGTACCGGAGGAGTGATCGCCCTAAAGCGATGGATCGAGAAGGTAGAATCGGTATTCGAGATATGCGAGTGCCCCGAGCAGATGAAAGTGAAGTTCGCGGCCTGCACTTTGGTGGACCAAGCACTCACTTGGTGGAATGGTCATGTGGAAGCTATGACACTCCCTATAGCCAACTCTATTCCCTGGACAGAGATGAAAGAGATGCTGACGGCTGAGTACTGCCCCCGAGGCGAAATACAGAAGATGGAGCAGGAACTATGGAATCTCACGGTGCAAAATGGGAACATCGATGCTTACATATCGAGATTCAGCGAACTATCTCTTTTGTGCCCGGGTATGATCACATCAGAGGGAAAGAAGATTGAACGATTCATTTGGGGACTGACATCCCCCATCCAAGGAAATGTGATAGCTGCGAATCCTGAAACTTTTGACAGTGCGAAGAGATTGGCAAAGAGGCTATATGATCATAACCACAAGAAGGGCGAGAAACCGGTAGAGACTGAGAAGAAAAAGGAGGGTGATGGTAAGAAAGGATGGAACAACAAGAGAAAGGGGCGTCAGGGCCCCGAGGCCTCTAAAAAGCAGCAAACAGTGGCAGTTAACGCTGTCACTGCACCGGTTCCAGCCACACCACATGCACCAGCCTCAGTTGCTACAAATGCTTCAAGACCCTATTCCGGTACTCATCCCAAATGCAACAAGTGCGGTTTCCATCACCAAGGAGAATGTAGGGAGTTCCATTGCACCAGTTGCAACCGAAGGGGACACACCGCAAAGTTCTGCAGGACTTATCCTTCTCAGAACCAGAGTCAAGGAAACAACCAGAACAACAATAACCCTCGCCACAACAACAACCCTCATGCCAGCGGCAACAGCGCAGGACCTAGTTACACCTGCTACGGATGCGGGAAAACTGGACACGTCCGCCGAGATTGCCCTAACAACAACAACTCAGGAAACAGAGGAGCAGGAAGAATGCTGACTATGGGTCAGAGTGATGCAGTTCAGGACCCCGCAGTTGTGACCGGTACGTTCCTCCTAAACCACACTTATGCATGCATCTTATTTGATACCGGAGCGGAGCGGAGTTTCGTAAGCGAGAAGTTTAAACACTTATTAAAACAACAACCCCAAAAGCTAAATGAAACCTATACGGTGGAAATGGCCAATGGGAAGACCGAATCCACTAGGGAAATCTACACTGGATGTACCCTAACCCTTAACCAACACGTCTTACGAATAGATCTGATGCCAGTGTCAATTAGGAGTTTCGATGTGATTATCGGCATGGATTGGTTAAGTCCCCACCATGCTGAGGTTTTGTGCCACGAGAAGGCCGTTCGCCTTCGTCTCCCTAATCACGAAACCCTAGTAATTTACGGAGACAAACCTAGCACGAATCTTCGTCTTATCTCGTGCATCAAAGCACAAAAACAACTGCGAAAGAACAACCTAGCGTTCTTGGCCCACATAGTGGACAAGGCCAAAGAAGAAATTAACATCCAAGACATTCCGGTAGCGTGTGAATTCCCGGACGTGTTTCCTGAAGATCTTCCAGGAGTACCCCCAGAGAGACAGGTTGAGTTCCGAATAGACCTCGTCCCAGGAGCAACTCCTCTCGCTAAGTCACCATATCGATTGGCACCTGCTGAAATGCAGGAATTGTCCAGCCAACTCAGTGAGCTTCTGGACAAGGGATTTATCCGACCGAGTTACTCGCCATGGGGAGCTCCGGTGCTCTTTGTCAAAAAGAAGGACGGATCTTTCAGAATGTGCATCGATTACAGAGAGTTGAATAAACTCACCGTTAAAAACCGCTACCCCCTCCCACGAATCGATGATCTATTCGACCAGCTCCAAGGAGCTAGCTATTTTTCTAAAATTGATCTACGGTCCGGATACCATCAACTCAAGGTCCGAGAAGAAGATATCCCAAAAACCGCTTTCCGGACCCGCTATGGACATTATGAATTCGTCGTAATGCCCTTCGGTCTAACAAATGCACCCGCCGCATTTATGGACCTAATGAACCGAATCTGTAGACCGTTCTTGGACAACTTCGTCATTGTGTTTATCGATGACATCCTCGTCTACTCTCGAAGCAAAGAGGAGCATGGCCAACATCTCCGACAAGTCCTAGAGACGCTGCGATCGGAAAGGCTTTACGCCAAACTCTCCAAGTGCGAGTTCTGGCTCCGGAGTGTGAATTTCCTAGGCCACGTAGTAAGCCAAGACGGAATTCATGTGGATCCCTCTAAGGTCAAAGCTGTGGAAGGATGGGCAACTCCGACTACGCCCACAGAAATTCGTCAGTTCTTAGGCCTAGCAGGCTACTATAGGAGATTCATCCAAAACTTCTCTAAAATCGCCAAGCCACTTACCTTGCTTACGCAAAAGAGTGTGCCATTCAAGTGGACAGACCGACAAGAGTTTGCGTTTCGAGCCCTGAAGCAAGCTCTTTGTAGCGCTCCTGTACTATCTCTACCCGAAGGAACGGAAGATTTTGTAGTTTACTGTGACGCGTCAAATCAAGGCTTAGGTTGCGTTCTCATGCAACGTGGAAAAGTGATAGCATATGCGTCCCGCCAACTAAAGACGCACGAAGTAAATTACACCACCCACGACCTAGAACTGGGGGCTGTGGTCTTCGCTCTAAAAATTTGGAGGCACTACCTGTACGGTACGAAGTGCACCATCTTCACGGACCACAAAAGTCTCCAGCACATCTTGAATCAGAAGGAGCTGAACGTGAGACAACGAAGATGGGTGGAGTTGTTAAACGACTACGAATGCGAGATCAAGTACCATCCAGGCAAGGCCAACGTGGTAGCTGACGCATTAAGTCGGAAGGAGTACACAAATCGCCGTACGAAAACGCACTCGATAACCATTCAGTCTCATCTGACCACTCAAATTGCATCAGTCCAGGCAGAGGCTATGAAAGCGGAAAATAGAACTAGCGAGGCATTACGCGGAATGGAGAAGAACCTGGAAGTCAAAGAGAATGGGGTATACTACTTCATGAACCGTATTTGGGTTCCAAAGATCGGAGGATTCAGGGAGATCGTTATGAAGGAAGCCCACAAGACACGATACTCCATTCATCCTGGTTCGGACAAGATGTATTTGGACATTAAGCAGCACTATTGGTGGCCTAACATGAAGGCGGAAATCGCAACTTATGTTAGTAAGTGCCTTACGTGTGCCAAAGTAAAATTGGAATACCAGAAACCTTCCGGATTGTTGCAGCAACCGGTAATCCCTGAGTGGAAATGGGAGGGGATTTCTATGGACTTCGTGACCAAGCTGCCTAAGACGTCGGACGGTTTGGACACCATATGGGTAATAATCGACCGACTGACGAAATCTGCCCATTTCCTGCCAATCAAAGAGTCTTACAAGATGGAAAGGCTGACGCGGTTGTACCTACGAGAGATTGTAAGACTTCATGGAGTACCAAAATCTATCATCTCGGATAGGGACAGTAGGTTCACGTCACGCTTTTGGCAGTCGCTCCACAGGGCAATGGGAACTCATCTCGATATGAGTACGGCGTATCACCCACAAACGGACGGGCAAAGCGAACGAACCATTCAGACGCTTGAAGACATGCTTCGTGCATGTGTGATAGACTTCGGAAAGTCTTGGGATACCCACCTACCGTTGATCGAGTTTTCATATAACAATAGTTATCATTCGAGCATTAAGGTGGCCCCTTTCGAAGCACTGTACGGGCGTAAATGTAGATCACCGTTATGTTGGGCCGAAGTAGGTGACACCCAGCTGGCAGGAACACATACGTCGAACGGAGCATTAACGGGACCGGAAATCATTCGCGAGACTACAGAAAAGATTGTCCAGATCAAAGCTCGACTACAGGCATCGCGTGACCGGCAAAAGAGCTACGCTGATAAACGGCGAAAGCCCTTAGAGTTCCAGGTCGGTGATCGAGTAATGTCGAAGGTCTCACCCTGGAAAGGGGTTATACGTTTCGGAAAACGGGGAAAGCTGAACCCGCGATACGTTGGACCTTTCGAAATCGTCGCCCGAGTAGGTCCAGTAGCATACAAACTACAACTACCCCCAGAGCTAAATGGTGTGCACCCCGTGTTTCATGTTTCTAATCTGAAAAAGTGCCTGTCGGATGAAACCCTTGACATCCCTCTCGACGAAATCGAAATCAATGAGAATCTCCTGTTCGTCGAAGAACCAATCGAGGTTATGGACAGGGAGGTGAAGCGTACTAAGCAGAGTCGCATCCCGATCGTGAAGGTACGGTGGAACGCAAAGCGTGGGCCAGAATTCACGTGGGAACGCGAAGATCAAATGAAGCAAAAGTACCCTCACCTATTCTAGTTTTCTCAAATCTAGCTTTCAAACAGAATTTCGGGACGAAATTCCCTCTAACGGGGGGATGATGTCACAACTGTAAATTTTGAGCCATGTAATCTATGCATTCAACCTAATGTGAATCAAAAACTTCAATCAAATACAAGTACTATAAGTAGTCATCAAACCATTGGAGACTCTAGAAGCTCTTGTTAAGTCCATTTTGGACTAAGACTTCCTTATTGGATCCAAATGGACCAATGACCTTCCAATTGGACTATCATGGGTTTAGGACCCTAATTGGGCTCTAATTAGACCCACACTCGTTTATTTCAATAATTTGGGCTAGGTAGAACCTAGGATGAAATAAAACACAAGTTTTGATCCATAATTTAACCTAACCTAGCTTAATAAAGCATAAAAATCACAATTTTATTTTATAAGTCCAATAAATACCCTAAACTACCTCTAATGTTGGGCTTAGGGGCAAAAGCCCAAATTTTTCCTTCTCCTCTCTCCATTCTCGGCCCAAACCCAAGGAAAAAGGGGGAGTTGACCTTGGGTTGACACCTCACTTTTACATGTTGGATTTCCATGCATGCCACACATGTTTCCAAGCAAACATCATATCAAAATCACCTCTTCTCCCTCTTCTCTTCTTGTTCGGCCGAGAGCATCACCACACACACACAAAATATTCTCATTTCTCTCTAGACTCACTCAAGAAGCTCTCTCCTTCCCCTCTCCAAAGATCTCGAAATTTAGAGGCTTTCCAAAGGGATTTTTCAAGTAAATCATCTCCTAAGGTAAGATTATGCATAGACCTATGGTTTAAATTCTTTTGTTATCAAAATCCTTCCCTAATCTATGCAAAAATCGTGATCTAGCATCCTAGAACCATCTCAAACTCGAGATCTTCATCAAAGGGAACCAAGGCCAAAAGCACTTCATTTTTCCTTCCATTCCCTTGCAAAAACCGAACCAACACCCCAAGGTGAGCTTCATACCCCCTCTTTTCTGTTTTCACTTGTTTTTGGGGGGAGAATACAAGTCATATGTGTAGATCTATATGTATTTGTGTGCCTTGTATGATTTTTATGCTTATATGTATGCTTTTATGTGTTTTTATGTTGGATCTAGCCTCAAAACTCATCAAAACCGAGATGTAACTTGTGCTACATGATTTTAACTTCAAATATATTTCTAAACACTAAGTGCTTCAAGAAAAATTTGGCTAAGTAGTTAATGATAATTTCTTTGGGTTAAAAACACAAATTTTGGGCCTAAAATGTGAAAAATGCAAAAATAAGGGTCCAAAACGACATTTCACAGATTCTGATGGATGAAGTGTGCTAAAACAGTTTTCATAAGTAAATTTCTGGAAATATACTCATTTAGTGGACTAAAATCATACATTTTAAGCTTAATGGGCTAAAATTGTAATTTTCGGCCCAATAAGGCCCATTATGCGAATTTTTCTGTTTTGGAGGGGCAAAACTGTAACTTTCTGTAAAACAGTGGACTATAAGTGTTCCAAATCCTTTTCAAAGGTTTAAAATGCTTTTTTTAAATTTAAAAAGGGCCAAAGTTGCAAAAATTTTCCAAATTGGGCCAAAATTGTAAAAGTTGCGAAAAGAAGGGGTTAAAACCGTAAAAACTGCATTTCCAGGAACTTAAACTGTTTTTATGAAAAATATGTTGAAAAATATTGATTTCAATAATTTTTGGTGTTAAAATGTCAAGAAAAATAGTTTAAGGACTAAACCGGGAAGTATTTTATATAAAGGGTTAAAAATGTAATTTTTACAAATGATGAGGGGCTGAAAACAGAAATATTTCAAGGCTAGTTCAATATACACAATTTGATCAAATAATGGCATCGCGACTATCAACGAAATACAAAACATTACAATACCAAAAGTCGTTGTTAAACGAATTGGCTCGGTCTCGAGCCAATAAAAATCTACAACTACTAACACTACAACTCATACAAGTAACGTTTGGTTATACTTACACATACGAGTGTGCGCAGACGTCTATGCACCATCTTTGGGCCCCACAAGTGTAAAATCTTGTTCGTTGAGCCTAGCTAGCCCAATGACCTGATCTTAAGGCCCGAAGACATTTTTTTTACGGAGTGTTGGGTTTTACCGATCCGACACAACGTAAATGGACTTTCACTTGCTTGTTTACCACCGGTCCCCAAGGGTCCTTTGGTCTTGCTAGTAAGGTCTACATTTTATGCGAGGCGGGTCTGGGACCCCTCGTACATTTTATCCCCAACCGGCTAACGGAGTTACCGGGGTCTTCGTGACCTCTTACTCTTCGGATGTGGGACCACTCATAGTCAGGGCGATTGGATAACGTGATTAGTACCGACGACACCTTCGGAGTCGTTAGTATAACTACAAACTGGGTGTTTGTGTAACGCGGGTTTGTAGTAAATAATCAATGCTCGAGAACCTTCCAACGTCGCCCGGGACTGACACTCTACGCTATGCAATGGTTTCAATGTAACATCACGTAATTCAAGGAACTAGGAGAACATCGGGTTTTCCTAGGGTTTTCAATACACACAAATTTAAAAAGGCATACAACTTCAATGAACAATTTTTTTTTAAGTATAGAAACAAACAAAGCATACCTATGGATCTTCACAAACCTTTTTAAAAGCTTTTCTTTTCAGAAAATATCGGATTTTCTGGTGGTTCTTCAAACGATACAAACATTCGATTTTAAACACTACTTATGAACTCACCAACATTTCATATGTTGACGTTTTTCAAAATACTTGTATTCTCAGGGAACCAGTGAATCAAGGGAAATCACATTCAGTGACGGTTGCAGTTTATTTACGTATGAATCAAACAATTAATTTTTGGGAATGTAATGTTTAAACAATGTTTGATATGTAAACACTACTGGTTGTACTATGTTGATGAATGGTAACGAATGTTGTTATGTTTCATATATATTCAATGTTATGGTATACAATTGAGTCACGGCAAGCCCCCGGACGTTTCCGCCATCTGGTTCGGGGGTGTGACAAGGATGCTAAGTATCAAGTGAAGTCTCGAGCACAAACGGATCCTATTAAGCATATAATGAAACATATAAGTATATAATTAGTGTATATAACAACTAATTATGAAGGGAAACAACCTTAGGGACTAGGAAACACTTAAATTGAAGTGTTACAATCACAAATGACTGTATCAAAGGGGTCTACGACCACACAATGGTGTGTACATCCAAGAGGTGTACGGTCCATGTGTGTTCAACCATGAAGTGTACGACCGTACACTCATGGAAAAACTTGTAAAAGAGGTGTTTTATGGTCTTATCTTGCATCCATTTAGTGTTCATGATCCTATGTTGGGACATAAAATGAGTTTGAGGACAAATCATAGGATAAACAAGGGTTTACGGCCATATGAGGAGTGTACGACCGTACACCCTTGGTGTTTATGCATTTGAAGATGATTTAAGGCCAGTAATCAAGTGTTTATCAAGCCTCACTAGAAGATACAAGGGATACTTACACTTTTGATGGTCTCTATAGAGTTCATGGCCACCAAGAACTAGTGTGTGTTCTTAGTGTTCTTGGTGAAAGGTGAGATTCTTGAAGATCTAGTCAAAAGAGGTAATTTCATGGATGAAATCATAGATCTTCACCAGATAAAGCAATGTATCAACTAATCAATGGAAGGAATGCTTACATTTTTGAAGATTAAGGTGAAAATCTTGATGATAGTTGAGAGAGAATTCGAGTTCTTGAGTTGGGAGTGTGAAAAGTGAGGGAAAAAGAAGGATTGGCATATATATGGGCATGAGTTTACGACCAGGATGGGTTTACGGCCGTACATCCGTGTATACGGCCGTACACTCCTCTTGAAGGAGTGTTTGGCCCGAATGCAATACTTATGACTTAGGATAACTCATCCCTAAACCCACACCTTAATTGTGTAGGCTTATAACACTCAGATAGACCCTAAACAATGCTAAAAGATAGCAGAAGCGAGCCTGACTTTGATTGAATTGAATGTTGTACAAGATAGAAATTTTAGGTTGCCACAACATTCAATGAATCAAATTTTTTCACAGTTTCAGATTTGATCTTCTTTTTATCATTTTCATCCAAAATTTGTTTCAACATGTTCTTGTGGTCCTTGGACTTAATATAATTTTCAGTACGTTCAAGTCCGACTTTGTATGCATCAGAGGTTTCTTCAGATGAAACAATAGATTCGCAATTGTAACAGTCTGCATCTATTTCGTCTTCCTTTAATTCTAGACATGGCAAAATCATTTTATGGATTTTCTTACCGATTTCAAAATCAAGGTGCAGTTAAATAATATTAAACTAAAGCCTTTTTGCAATTAAACAAAAAATGTTTCGTTGTTTCAAAAGCATTAAATTATCTCTCTGCAAATAAATAGATTCGTCCTTATACCTAGAAAAATGTGACTCAACCTTGTGGATCCAGATACGCCTCTCCTCACTCTTAGATGTTGCCCTGTTCGATTGATCAGCTAGGTTAGAGTTTGAAAGTCGGGTTTGCTTTAAACTATCGCTTATATTTGAAAAGGTGAATTTTAGATCGTTAAGTTCTGTTTCGTATCTAGATACAGGAATACTAAGTGATTCAAGAATAGAGTTTACCTTATTGATCAGCTGTTCGCATTCGTTGATCTGTTCTGAAACAGGTCGTGCTGTGAAACAACTATCTTCGCTCCTTCCACTCCTACTTGCATTCTCTTGCGATCCTCCTTTAGTTACCATCAAGCGTCTTCCTGAGTACTATGAATTATGTTCTTTCGCTCCTCAAAACTCACTTTAAGCCAAGTTTTTCTATACAACAAAAGCAGGCATAGAATCATCATTAGATTTCTTCTTCCTAATCTCTTCTAGCTTTCACATGTGATAGGCCTTCTCATCCTCTACTTCATTCTTCTCATTCTTCCTACGCAACATACACTCCTTTGCTAGATGGTTTTTACCATAACAATAATTGCAATCGTATCCGTAGTCACTAACAACCTTTTTCTCCTTCTTCTCTTCCTCTTTCTGAGAACTACTTTTGTTCTCCTCTTTGACTTTCTCTAAGCTATAGCTTCCCTGATAGTTCCTATTTTTGCTCGTGGGAAACTTCTTTCTAGCAAATCGCTTAGGGTTAGATACCATTAAAGCATAATCTTCGTTTGAGAGCTCGAACTCAGAATGATCTGAATCAGATCTGTCATAAGCAACAATTTTTCCTTTTGCAACCAAGGCTAAAGACCCCATCCCGGACACCACCTTTGCCACTTTCATTACTTCACTCTCTCTTGCCTTCAGAATTCCTACAAGCTTCGTAAGACTATAGTTCTTGAACTATTCATGTGCTTTAACAGTTGACACTACTGCCTTCCATTCTGATCTTAATCCGTTCATGAACGTAACCTTTTGCTCAATCACCTCACGTCCAATACCATGCTTCGTTATAACAAGAGTGTTTGAGTCGAGTGTTCTAGATCTGCGTCTGTGGAATAGAGCTCTCTCAACCTATCCCATATGGCCTTCGCTGCATCACATAAACTTACAAGATGAAAGGTGTCTGCTTGCAAAGCGAATCTGATAATCCTCATTGCTTTAATGTTGCTTAAGAGTTTGTCTTTTTCGTCTTGAGGCACATCCTTCACGTCATACGCAGTTGATTGTATTCTTTCTGGGTTTTGGTTGTTCTCTTGGTTTTTGTGTGAATGAACAGACCTAGAGTGATTGCTTCCCAAATCAGATAACCATTATCTTCTGAACCTACAACATAATCTTCAAAGTGCATTGCCCAAACTTTATATTCTTGAGGAAAAAGAATCGGGATTCTTGTTGTCGATCCGATGCTGCTTGAGATATTCAAAGAGTTTATGTTTGAATCGTTGTTCTGCGTGGTGAAAAATCTTTTAATATCTGCAATTAGTCAAACTATAAAGACTTATTTGGTTAATATCGAGATCACATAGTTACACCAATAGATCAGTGACGGCTCTTAACAAATCTAATATTTACGGAAACCCTAATAATTTCTTCAAACAAAAGAGATGCGTATTAAGTACACAATCCCCTACTCTGATACCAATTGACAGGAATAAATCCTTTATGATCGAATAGATTAAAGCAGGAAAAACAAGAACACAATGTGATCAAACAAGTGTTGAATGATTAATACTCATGCCTCAAAGGAACTCGATGAAGAATTACTTCTGTAGAGGTGGAGAGTAGGGTTACAAAGATAATACTTAAAAGCTTTCTCAAGATACATAGCATGCATGAACATTATATACTAACCCTAGCAGTAAATACGAGTGGACAGGCCCAACTCGTTTATACAAAATGGACTCAAAAGAATAGGCCTAATGACGCTACACTTAATAAGAAGGGAATGGGCATGTCCTTTATTCCAAGCAACCATGATTTGAAACTTGCACGATGAAATTAATGCAATGACAAGGATCATAGGAAACAAAGTTTCCCTAAGTACTTTCAGATGGTAAAGTTAAATGTTTGATTCTACATCAAGTAGTTAAGTAATCTAACTCAAAATAAATCAAATTCATGGATCCTTGATGCATTATGTGATAATCACATTTGGATGGAATTATAGAATCTATAGGGAATAAGGAAGTTAAGCATAAAGAGCTAAACCTAATCACTGAAATAGATGAATGTCACATGTCTCAATGATTAAAGATTTCGATCTTGTGTTTAGTAATGGAATTAGGATAAATCTAGTCGCTTGTTATTACTTTCGAAGATGTCTAGAAATCAAAATGTCATCTTATGCATTGTATAAACATGAATTTTAATTTTCATTTCTTAATGGAAAGGTGATAATTCTATTAATAAAGATGATCATTTTATGTCTAAAATATCTTCTTGTAATTGACATTCATGAAATTATAGTTTTTGTTTCTAATAATAACAATGATGACTTGATTATTGATTCTTCTAATAGTTTAGATATGTGAGTTCTTGTGGCATAATCGCCTTGGCCACATAAGTGAGAATCACATCACGAAGCTCCAATTGGACCAGACTTGGAATCATTCAACCTTGAGTTAGATGATGTATGCGAGTCTTGTATTTTGGCAAGATGATTTGGTCACCATTTACATGAACATGTAATTGAGACAAACGATTGTTTGATCTTGTACACACTAATGCATATGGAACCTTCAAATCCACAACAAGGGATTAAGTATAGTTCTAACACTTTAAAAGTTTCAAAGAGTATCAGAACAAAAGTAGGGAATCAATTAGGCATGAAGATAAAGGGTATTTAATATTTATGATGATCATAGAGGTTGTGGAATGGTTTCAGTAATTGGCTTCTCAAAGGACATCATAATGCAATGATGTTACTAAAAGTTGAATCGAATGCTATATGATTTGATCTATGATGAATCATTCTTCGCTACCAATTATGTTTTTTGGAATATACATTTGAAATAGTAGAGCATATTTTCAACCTTGTATCCAAATAAGTAAGTTTTGATGACACCTCATGAAATATGGAGTTAGAAAGTTGCAACACATTCATAGATGGTGTTGTGAGCTCTTTCGTTAAACGTGAAACCAATGACCAACTTGAATTGAGATTTGTAAAGTGTTAAATTGTGGAATATTCACTAAATAATGTTGATATATGTGATGATTATATCTTAAAAGGAATGTTCCTTCAGAGAAAGAACATATACATATCAAGAAGTTAGTTGGAGTCATATTGATCTTGAAGAAATTATAGATATGATGGACAATGAACCTATAGTTGCCACTAGATCTCAACCTAGGATGAAATATCATTTGAGTCAAATGACATTGCTCACCTCCTAAGTTTTATGAGGTCGATCTAACTATGGAAGGAGACACATTGATTAGTGATAAAGCATTGATCAATTTGGATAAGCCTAATAGCTACTAGGAAACAATGGTAGGACCTATGGATTCCATTAGAAGAGTCTAAGGATAGAAAAATTCAATCCATGAAAGATAAATAATATCAAAATTGGTTGATCCTCAACTTAGTCTTATGATATTTGGTTGCAATTAGGTCTTTAATGTGAGGACTTACATGGATAGGTATGTACACACATTCAAAGCTAGCTTGGTGGAAAGGATTTTTGCTCAAACTCAAGAAATTGATTATGAAGAAACATTCTCACCGGTAGCTGAGAAAGGGTCTATTTGGTTATTTTTACCATTGTTTCCTTCTTTGATAAACGCCCTTCCTCAATAAGAAATTTTCAAATGATATGACATATTCTGAAAAGATTTAAACATACAAAGTATCCAAATAATATGTCTAGGCTTGAGAAATCTGTTCATAGATTTAGATAAGTATCGCATAGCAGGAATATGTTCCTCCATGAGAAAGTCAAAGAATGTTGTCTTTTTAGAAGTTTAGATTATTCTTGAGTACATGTCTAAGCTAATGGGATTGTCATTGTATTCCTGGTATTACATGTTGATAACAATACTACTCGTAGAAAACATTGTCCTTAAGTTGCAAAGTGTAAAAGCTCTGGAATTGTTTTGCTATGATGAAGATGGGAAATGATATTGATACTTGGTCTTTGGATCTAAAAGTATAGATTGAAATGTTCAATAAGATTTAGTCAAAGCACAATGTGTTGAAAGGTTTCAACATGGAAATTTTCAAAGGGATTGTTCATATGCATCATATCAAGGACTTGAGTGAATCTCAAAGTCTTATGTTCTATTCGTGAATAAGATAGAATGAGTGAAGTCCCATATGCTTCAGAAATAGAACTGATCATGAATACCATGACTTTTGCTTATTATGATGTCTCAAATGTTTTAAGCATCGTGAGATTATATTAAAAAATAGGTCGACTGAATCTCTTAACCACTATCAAGAACACTACGAGGTATTGAAAGATAACAAAGAAGGGTTCCTTGTAGATAGTAGAGAACTTGATTGAGAAGAGCTACAGTGACATGAATTTAAGAGGTGGCTTTGAGTCATAGTCTAAATGGATAGTTGGTTTTTAGTTTTAGCATGAAAGGTTTCATATAGGAGATAATGGTATATTTGACATTGTGGGTAAGACCACATTAGTGCAAGTGAAGTATCCGAGGAGTGTACATGGACTAGAAAACTTCATAGTTAACAATGGATTCACTTTAAGTAACAAATTGACATTAGAAATATTCTATAAAAGTGCAGTTATATTGACAAAGGATTCTTAAGATCATAGAAGGTTAATGCATAGAAAGAGGAAATTCCACTGCATCTAAGAAAATGTTGAGGATGGAGATCTAGTTGTGAAATAAATATCTTTTCAATGATTTTTTCATGATAGTGATGACCAAAGTAGAAGATGCTATGCATTCTAAGAGTATTGACATGAGAAATGTTGAAAAGTTTAGTTGTTTAGTTGATTACCCTAAAACATTTATACGATCAATAAATCTGTAATTTTTGTGGTGATTAAACTATATCAAATTATTTATATTAAAATACTGTATATCCACAGAACACTTAGTTTATTATTAAGTTTCATTTTGTGTGTTACTTCGTGAATATTAATTTATTCGAAAAACCACAGTCAATTATACTTCTGTGACTTGGTATTGATTTAAGGCTGTCATGAATTGATTGTAGATTGTCCATATGGATTGAACATTGCATTGGGATTATTGAAATATTGTTGAGGACTTTGAAAATATCGAATTTAAGTATTGGTTAAACTCACACTGAGATATTATTTCATGGATTTAGTCACGAGTGATTCTAAGTGATAACAGATTATGTTCTTTAAAAAGATACATATTTTACGAATCATTTGTGCATTTTTTTTTACTCCAACACATTTCGTAATTAGGTGGTATAAAGTGTAATTCCATGCATGATATGGTGAGCAAAATGTGTGATTATATAGTCAAAATTTATTCATTCCTTTTACCTTAACAGGAAAAGCGATATCTTTGGGCCCCTCGATGATTTGTTGCTGAAATCTGAAGTGTTTGGTCGAGCCCGAACTAAGTTGATGTTTTCAATTAATAGTCTGAATTCAGTTGACATAAATTGGGAAAGCGAGAAACATAATCTTGGGCTATGAGATTGATTATAATCTATGTATCATGTCCGTACGATATCTTGAAGAACTAAGGGATAGTTGATCAGTTATCTTAGGACCAATGTCTAATCAGAGTTTGACAGTGTCTTTGGAAAACACTCTTTACTGGTTTTTCGGAGTTGTACTTGCAATTGTAGTTAACGACTTATCCAAGTGGGCCAATGTTGGATTAGAGTGTCTAAGGTCCTAACTAAATTGGTGTAATGTTGATGAATAAAAGTAAACTCCTTTTTGAGTTGCCCTTATAACTAGGAAATGGCTTGGATTGATCAAAAGAGAGAGATAAATGATTTCTTAATTTATTATCTGATTAATAAATTAATGAGAAATAGTTAATAATTAATTATGAATTAATTAAATATAGTCAAAATTAATTAATTATGAATCAGACTTAATATGAAATTAATTCAGGTTTGATTAGAATTTGTTATATGTGTAAGGGGTGAATTGTAATTATTCAATAGTAGAACAAAAGAAGAAATTCTAGAACTTTCCATGTTATGGGAGGTTTTGGAGGAGTTTCTAGGGTTTCTGAAAGTCTCCTAGTTGCAAATAAGGAAATGATTTGAATTGGGATTAAATCCATTATTTAATTGTTCAAATTTGGCTTTGTCTGCAAGCTACCTAGACAATAAATAGGATAATTGAGGTATCTAATTTCATGGCTTTCTCATACATAACGGTGGAGAACAAAATTCTACTCCCCTCTTTCCTCTTTCCTCTCAATCTTAGAGTTTCTTGTGTTGTAGGTGTGAAATATTAGAGGCTCGCATACTATTGGAGATAGGTTTTCCAAGGAGGCAAGAATATATTGATTAGATTGATTAGAATCAACAAAAAGGTATGTACTCTCAACCATGAAGTTTGATTCATAGGGTTATAGTTTGTGTTTTTTCATAAGTATGTTGCTATTATATGTGAAAAAGACATAAATCCCTTAGGTTGCATGTACCCTTAAGTGTTAAGTAAAATTCCACTAGTACATTATTATTGTGACCTAAAATTCCCATCACCAAATATACCAAATCACCAACATTAAGCTTAAATGTGGAGGAGAGGATATTAGGGTTTGCTTCATGGTTCTTGGAGGTGATGGACGCTGAAAATGATACCCTAAATATGAGGTTAGAGGCTTAAATACGAAGGAAACCGTAAAGTTATGGGCTTGGGCCGAAACAGTCGCCACGTCGTGGCCCTTCTCTAGCCACGTCGTGGGGTTCATCAGGGGGACATGCTTATTTAAGCCATGCCACGTCGTGGGTATCCTGGAGGCACTTCGTGGCATAGAGTTTTTCCCAAAAACTATATTTTGAAAAAATGGGAGTTACATTGTGATTATATCTAGTAATTTCAGTTTTGTGCTTAGTGAATATTTGATTTTAGTTGTTTTTAGCCTGATCACCTAATTATGATTAAATCAATCTAGTTAATCAGTTAATAAATCTGTAATTGTTCTAATCAGCTAGTAATAAGTAACAAGTATCAAATTGGTTCCGTGTTGTGATTTAATACTGATATAAACTAAAATTTCATATTTTTTACGCTTTTGAGCTTTTGAGAAGTATTGAAAATGCTGAGAATTTTACACAGATCTTAATGCAAATTTTTTTGGTTTAATTAATATCTTTTTGAATTAAATTAATAAAAGGTTAGGATTAACTAAAGAACTTGTTTTGGTTAATTAATTAGGTAAACAAGAATATACTAGAGCTTGTTAGTTTTTATCAGTACCAACTCAGATAGAACACATTTTGAATAGCTAGGTTTGTGTTTATTACATGATTAAGAAAGTTAAAGTAAAACTAAATTCTATTTTATTACTGGATTTTATTTAGTTATTTTCACTGCTATTTTATTTTTAGTTAATATTCAAACCCCCCCCCCCCCCCCCCTTTTTACATATCTTTGTTTTATAACTAGAATGTGCCTTACGCAAAGAGGCATTGACTCTTAGGCTTTGTACCCGAGGATTCGGCTCTGCTTCCCTTTGCTACCCAATAGTGCAACCAAGCAATGGTAACTTATTCGCTTAAGATGTACATGACAACATTTTAACACCCTTCAATTTGTTTCGTTTTTTATTTAAAGGTTAAATAAGTGGTAGATGTAGAACGTAAAACCATACACTTCATTATTTAATTGAACACCGATAGAAAATGAAAAAACTAAATGATACTAGTTTCAAGTTCGGATTGGGTCAAATCGTAGAAGCCAAAGAAGATATAAATTTCCTATAATTGTACCTGACAAGGTCTTATATCTTTATATATTTTACAATTGTAAATGTAAAAATTAGATTTATACATGTATTTTTTTGTTTAAAATATTAGTGTATTTCGCTAAATTTATTTAAGGTAGGTCACAAATTTAATTGTATATACCTTATTGTAAACAAAAGTAGCATCAAGTGACCCACCATAGCTTAACATACCCTCGATACTGATTAAACGCAAGAAATATCAATATACTTTTGTTTTTGTATTATAACATATTAGTTTTTTTTTCTACTGCAACATTTCATTTTCACTTTTTTTTTTCTTATAAACGCATTGTATTTTGAAAAATGTATCTAATAATAGTATTGTACTTTCATTATTTTGGGTACCAAGACATTATACATCAGAATTTTCATCCAATTATAGCACTGAAAATTGCTTCGTTTTTAATGATATTTTTATATTTTGCTAAATATTTTAGAATACATTGTCGAACATATAGACTACAACACATTAATTCGTTTTTAATGACATTTTTATATTTTGCTAAATATTTTAGAATACATTGTCGAACATATAGACTACAACACATTAATTAACAAATTAAGAAAAGTATGACACTGATTTCATACTTTTAACCATTTTTTTCTTTGTCGTCAATATGGATTACCTAAATACTTTCATTGTCGTATCTATCTCCTAATCACTTTCTCAAAGTATAATGCTACATATAATAAACAAATAAATAAAAATACATTATTTGTTTTACATCCAACCTTTTACTTTTTGGTGACATGATCTCTTCTAAACATTGGTTATCTAGATATAAAAGAAATAAAGCTTAAGCAAAAACTAAGCAGATATCTTATAGGTAAGACCTGATATTTCTTGAACATGTTTGCCTTATTTGGTCATCTTATGACAAATAATTAGACTGAATAGTGTACTACTACACATCACGGTAGGCTGAGTTGTCACTGTAGGAATGCAGTGAACAACACACCGACTGACATGTGGTGATGAGGTGACCACCCCCATATAAGACCATTATACGACACATTCTCCTTCTTTCTTCCATTTTTAACGATCAAATTTCAAAAGATAATTTTAATTAAATTAATCTCTATAAATACAATACTCTATACACTACTACAAAACTGAGCTTTATCTAAATAAAAAAACCCATCATTATAAACATTTTATGTCGTTTTTTTTTTCATTCAACATGAGAGGAAAGGTCGCCTCATTGAAGATAAATTATGTTGTTCAATTATGGTGCGTATAACCCATGAAAACCTATTATTATAGGTCAAAAACGTCATTATATGGTATGGTATTTTTGGATATAAATCTATATTATTAAGATAATCGTCATTAATAATACACCTATATTGATGTGTTTTTTCCTATACAGTGATAATTTTTTACTTATAGTTATCATTTATAAATATTATCACGGATATTGTTGCTATTTAGAGACACAAATGTAATTAAGCTTTCGCCATAAACAATCTTTACTAACATGTTTAATGGTTTATCATCACTATTGTTCACATACACCAAATATTAAAAATTTAACACGTCATAAAAAAAGATCTTTATTTACCTGTTATTTATTTTATTATGATTATTGATAACTTTTGCTGACATGTTTAATATTATATTGTGAATATTGTATACAGTTACTCATTTGGCAATTAAACGGTGACCATAAAATACTTATAGTGATGTATTTTTTCCTATTGAGTGATAAATGTTTACTTATAGTTACTATTTATAAATATTACCTCGGTCGTTATTGATTTTTAGAGACACAAATGTAATTAAGTTATCAGCACAAATTATCTTTACTAGCATGTTTGATGGTTTATAATTACTATTGTTTACATACACCGACAAATAAAAATTTAACCCGTCACCAATTCTATACTAACATGTTATTTCTTTTTATGATTATTGTTAACTTTTGTTAACATGTTTAATATTATACCGTGAATATTGTGGATATTTACTCACACATTGGTCAATTAAACGGTGACTACAATATACATATAGTGATGTGTTTTTTCCTATAGAGTGATAAATGTTTACTTATAGTCACAATTTATAAACATTATCACAACTATTGTTGACTTTTGGATACACAAATATAATTAAGCTATCAGCATAAGTTATCTTTATTAACATGTTTAATGGTTTCTCGTTACTATTGTTTACATACACTGACAACTTTAACACCAACAAGTTTAACCCGTAAAAAAATGATCTATATTGACACTAATATGTTTATTATTATTATTATATTGTAGAGTGATTTTCTTAAATTTAATTACAAATATTGTCCACCTTTCATTACTATGATGCGTAAAAAGGGAAATATAATGTAATAAAAAACTTTATTTTGATAATATTAATTATATAAAGTTATTACATCAAAAAATATACATATATACAATGATATAAACCAAATACGTTAAACTCTATGTTTTTTTTATTAGGAGCACTGTTGTTTTTAATTGCTACACTCCTTAGCCCGGTTGCTGGAGAATAACTCTTGGCTCTTTTTCTTGGGATTTTGCATTTCATTATTTGCTTCAACATCCAGATCCTGTAACAATATAAATTAAAATAGGTTTTAAGCATGCAAGAAGTTGGTAATTCTCACACACCCCTTTACATGTACTTGTATATGTCTCATTAACATTACTGAAAACTTTTTTTTTCTTATAAACTTTAAATTTTAACTTCATTACTTGTAAAAATATGAATGAAATGGGAAAGGACGGTGATGTATTAATTATGATCATCCATTTTATGAAACTTAAAAATTTATTTTGATTTGTTGTTGATACTAACTTTAATGTTAATGTTATTGTTAATTGTAGATTGAGTACTTTTACAGTGGTAGTTTCAAAGGTCGAATTAAGCTGTTAAGTATTGCCGCAACATAAGATCATTTTGAAGAAAATTATGTTCTTGGGATGATTTTGTGATAACCCGAAATTTCCATTCTGAACAAACCACATCAAGCCAATAGAAGTTAGAACACTTACAGTGAAATTTCAAACTTTGGGTATAAGTTTGAGTATTTTAGGTTTAGCACTTAAGGAGATATCAGGAGAGTGGATGCACTAGGGTTATGTGCAAAACTGTTATTCCAATACTCTATGATATTAGAGTTCATTCCGGGAATATAATATTTTCTGCCAAAAATCTTAGGACTATATATAGAAATCTGAACCATATTCATTCATTAGTTGCATTTCCAACTAGAGAAAAGCCGAATTCTCTCTCACGGATCTTCGGGTTTTTATCCCAAATCGTGAGTACCTTTCTCTAGTTGTATTATATGGCTTATAATGTGATTAATAACATCAATTTCATAACAAAACAACTAGATTCGGGAGTTTACCGCCCAAGAACACCTTGGGGAGTAAACTCTATTTTAAGGGCCAAAAGTGTCCCAATGTCCCTCAAAGCCTTGGAAATCAAACTAGAAGCCACCATTGCATGTTTAGGACACCAAAATCAATTAGAAACAAGGATGAAAGTGAGTTCACGGCCAAGGAAGTTCTTGGGCCGTGAACTCCATGTTTAAGTGCCAAAATGCCCTAAAAATCCTCCTTAAGCCAAGAGACTAATTAGGACAAGTACCCTAGTGTGTTTGGGGCTAGCAAACACCTTTAGAACACCAAGAAAAAGGTGTTCACAACCCAAGATATTCCAGGGCCGTGAACTCCATTAAATGGTGCTAAATGGTGCCATAAACCCTCCTAAAGCCTAGTACAAAGCCTAGTTTAGTTCCTAGTTAATTTAGGGACTTGAAAACACCATAAACATCCTCCCAAGGGAGATTATGGCCGTACTCTCCAAGGGATATGGTCCCAGGGCCGTAAACTCCTAAAAGGAGTTATATTATGCCCTAAACTCTTCCATAGACCAAGCTGTTAAGTAGAAATGCTTATTAGGGCCTTATAGAGCATCAAACATCAAATGGACACATAAGTATGAGTTCACGGACGTAAACTCATGAGTTTACGACCGTAAACTCATGAGTTTACGACCGTAAACTCATGAGTTTACGACCGTAAACTCATTTAGTAGTATCTTTAGGGTCGTGAACTCCCTTATGGAGTTTTCATTGAGCCCTACACACAATAGCTTCCCCTATAAACACTTAGATGCAATCCTAGAGGCTAATAACACTTGATAAAGGTGTTTAGCATGTCCTAGGGTGTCTTGACTTGTTTATTAGTTGTATATAAACTAATTTGTTACATATATGTGAATTTATATGTTAACTAGGACCATAGAGTGTGTTCAAGACTTCACTTGACACCTAGGAGTCCTACCTCTTCAATTCATTCCAATCACTTACAACAGGTGAGTTCATACCCCTTAATCAATGTTTTAAATGTTTTATGGGGGGGGGGATACAAGTAGAATCATGCTAGTTATTATATCAAGTCACATGTGATTAATATGCAACATTTAAATGATTTACTACACATTAGCTGTTTTACCAAACAGTTGTTATTCAAAGGATTTTCATATACGTTTTATATGTTTAAAACTCCTGATTTAATTGTTCATTATACACTGTATGTTTCATTTCAAACTCATTTACAATTGTGTTTCAAACAAATGTTTCTTTGTATTTAAAACTATTTAGTTAGATAAATACCTCCAACCTGTTTT
Organism: Lactuca saligna; assembly: GCF_052625555.1. Taxonomy (NCBI): domain Eukaryota; kingdom Viridiplantae; phylum Streptophyta; class Magnoliopsida; order Asterales; family Asteraceae; genus Lactuca; species Lactuca saligna. The sequence continues at coordinate 87,199,508 of NC_136424.1, read as the reverse complement.
ATAGATTGACATCAAGTCGATCTTTTCTTAGATAGTAATCATGTTCAAAAGGTTTTACAAAACTTATTTTATGCTTTTATAATATAAATTGCATGCCTATATATGTATATTTATATAAGAAATGTTTCAAAGACTTAGGAAGGCTATCCACCCTATTTCCTTTTCGCGCCTGAGATGTGGTCTGGTGGGATATCGGGTACCTGTCCGAAGGTCATTTAAATATTAGTTATATATCATGTGTACATATACAGTCATAAAGGTTCTTCCAGTTCATTCGATACCCTTGGGTAGCAAGGGTATACATCCATGTTCATATGTACCAGTTACATTACTAGTAAGCTACCATAGGGGTAGTTCAGGAAAATACTAGAACTATTACTAGTACACGATATCATACAATGAGTCAGTTCATTCATGAGTCAATACTTGCTAGATAGAGAGAGAATGTACATTACAGCTAGTACACACAGTACATTACTATACATGCTAGATAGAGAGAGAACATACATTACAGCTAGCACAGGCAGAACATTTCAATACATACAGGCTAGACAAGAGAAAGATTACACTTTCAGTTAGCGTATTCATTACATATACATTTATGCAGTTATGTGAACCAATGGGCGGGTCATAGTACTTCCTGCCATGACCGTTCTTGTATCCCGAATCTCCTTAATTGGGGAGCGTATGAGTTTGCGTATAGATCTATACTGGATTGACTATCCTACACCTTGCTGCTCGCTACAGTGGGACTTGCAAGTCTACGGGTGCCAAATGTCATTTCTTATAGCGTCTTACATCGTCGTTTTACTAGAGTCGGTAGCAGGATACAGGTCAATCACATGTTATATTGAATACCTTTTTGTTTTTAAGGTAGTTAGTACAGCGGTAGTCACTTATTACAAATACTACAGTACTTTCAAGACTTCAATAGACTTAAGGTAGTTAGTACGTTTGTAGTTATTTGATACTACACCATAGTACTATTTCATTTTCCCCTTTACATTCACTTCGTGAACATTCACACGATGCACGGTAATGTAGAAACTATATTTTTGGTTAATGATAGTCGGATTTGGGAAAATACACACTCTTACAAGAGACACACACACACATTCACTAGATGCCTTGGTAGAAGGATATGATTAGTAGGAAACATAGGGTTTCCTAGGATCATTCAAAACATTTTCATACTTACAGTTCATATACAAACAATTTCTTACATATAAATTAAGACACTAAAATACTTATGATCTCACCGGCTTCAAAGCTGATACTCGCTTTCAAAATTACTTGTATCCTCAGGTCATCGATAGACAAGTACCGATGCAAGGTTTAGAGAAGATGGAGCTCATTCAAGACTCATCTTTCATTTTGATTTATGCATTAGTGTCTATTATAATTTAATAGAACACACTTGTATAATAATTATATTATTATTACAATGGTTGTTGTTGTTGCTTGTTTACTACTTTTCATTGTTGTGATACTGTACATGATATCCTCCGCCCCAGAACGTTTCCACCATTCAATGGTTTTGGGGTGTGACAGATTTACTTCTCCAAATGATATCCATCATGCAAAAAGGTCTAGTATATACTAAATACATGTTTTTTTAATATAAATTATCCTATTTATTGCAATATAATCCATAATGCATGTAGTATAAGAGTTGAATAGGCTGATGACTAGGATTAAATATGAGTTGAATGGAGTGAGTATGACATGGAGTAGAGTTGAAAAAATAAGATGAATTGTTCATACATAAAATGACCCTTGATAGCTAAAGTGATCATTATGATGAAGACCTGGATGGATAATGAAGCGAATAGATGTTTTGAGAAGAAATGCTGAAGAGTTGCTTGTTGGATATGTCAGAGAGCTAGTAAAGACCAGAGAAAAAAAAAGGAGACTTGCCAGAGAGTGAATTTTATTTTATCTTTTGACTTGCCAAAGAGTGAACTGGAGTTTATCTTTTGTGATATCACAGTATCAAGGCAATGATCAACTTTTATTGACATAGTGTGTTACGCTGGTTTTGTAAATTTCAAGTGTGGAAAGCATGGCCGTCAATGTTAGTTTTACTTTATATTATCCAGTTGTATACAAGTACTATTTTCTCCGATACGTAGACGGTCTTAGTGATCAATAAGAGTGTGTTTCCCATTCCATATTCCTTGTAACCTTATGATATTGAAATACAAGTCTCCTTATCATTCATACTTTGTTTTTCATCATTTAATAACTTGTGTTTGATTGCAAACCAAGCTATGATTCAACAACTATCTTTTTGCTTGCTTATGTTTATTGATGTATTTTGTTGCCATGTTTTTTTTATAAATTTTTCTAACTTATTGTTATTGATCTTTATTAAGATCCATGAGATTATCCTCTATTTTGTACCATAATCTCTTTATCATTAAGTTATTCTCTCAACAATTGGTATTAGAGCAATAGTGGTTTATTTTTATTCTTTTTTGAAAATGCATAATCTTTTCTTAGAAAAACTCTGATTTAAAAGGCCTTCTATACCACTAGGCTCATCTTCTTCTAAAACATAAGGAAAGTGGCACAATTATACTCATTAAATGTATCTAATAGTGTTGGAGGTTCAGATCAAGCACCAATACTTGTTGCAAGTGGAATATCATCATTGGTCTCAATGAATGGAAATGCATTAAAGAAGACATGGAAAGGAAGTTTAAAGAGCTATAGAAAAAGGACCACGTGTACCTGTCCGTACACCCATTGTCACTGATGGAGCTCAAGTAGGACTTGGAGGTGGTCAAGTTTCCATGACCAGACCTACCAATGATGACACAGATAACATAGAGACAGATAAAATTGCTTTATATTAATTCTCTTTTGGAGTTCCTCCTGAAAGCTTTAATCTCATCTCAATGTTAAATCAACAAAAGAAATCTAGGAATTTATTAAGAATGTCTTTGAAGGAACTAAATAATCTCAAGATAAGAAGCTAACCACAACCCCAAAAGATTTCAACAATTTCAAATCTCTCCTTGGAGAAAGTCTTGATGATTCTTTCAAAATATTCAACATCATCTTCACTAAACTCTCAAACACAGGTACTACTCGAAGTCATCATGAAACAAATATGCAATTTCTAAACGGTTTAGGAAAGCAATGTACTATAGCGATGATGGTAGTTCAAGGAGATAGTAAGATCAAAATTTTCTCGTTATACAAACTCTATGGTGAACTTCAAGCTCAATAGTCTACGATGATGAAATACTATATGGATCTAGGCAGACCACTCGCCTTGGTCGCTCATTCATCGCAGTATGCCAACATATCACCTTAGTATCCTCATACCAGAGAGTCCTCTTACCAAGCTTTATATGACAACACTCTGCAGTCTTATGAATCAGAGACGAAACTTGATGATGAATAAGCCTTTCAAAATGATTTAGTCTTGGTTAGTCAATAGTTTAATAGGCTTCCTGCACCAAAAAACCGCAAAAATCAACATTTTACTAGACCTCCTTTTAACCATGGTTTCAATCCACATAATTACTCTCTTCACAACTACACTTAGCCTTACATATATCCTCGAAACCCACCCTATCAACCACAATATAAAAACACATATTTGATTCTTACCAACTCCATTGAAGCTCAATGTGATGACAAATCTTCTAACACTGCAATTTTCACCAAAGAGAAGAAAGAGAGAGTTATAATATGTCAAAAGTGTCACAAGGAGAATCACTTTGCAAGTGACTACAAAGAAAATGTGGTAAAAGACAAAGCTTACTATCTGAGAATGGCACAAGAAGTGGAAGAGAAGGATAAAGAGAAAGCTTTTGTGGCTCATGTGTGAAGAGGTCATCAAGTCCAGTCTTCCGGTGATGAAGATGAAGAAACTAACAAAAAGCATGACTATGAACCTTACCTATAAAAACTCACAAAAATGTATGTTGATGTCCTTACAGATTATAACAAAGCCTTAAATCAAATGAACGTAGTGACCCAAGAGTTGTATCACCTGAGAGGAAGACTAGAAGACAAGAAGCTTAAGGTCACTATGTTAGAAAAAAATATGCATTCTTAAGAACCCTAAAAAGCAATCTCACATTTTCTAACAATCAGAGGTTCATAAACTTGTTGTTTCCTAAGTGGAGTTGGTATTAGGAGTTGAGCGTTGTAGTCTTACTAAGAGATAAGATAAGCCTTGCAAATGAGGTTTAAGTTTAATTAAGTTGGATATTCTGAAGCATATTCTTAAGAGTTTGTGTGAGGTGTGAACGAGGGGTATAATTCTGAAATTTATGATATGAGAGTATGGATAGTCATTCGTTCTGGCTCCGAGAGTATGGATTAGGTATATTCATTCATTCCTGATCTGAGATAATGGATTATGTGTAGTCATCTATCATTGATTCAAGAGTATGTATTAGATACAATCATTAATTCCTTATTCGAGAGCATGAATTAGGCATAGTTATTCATTATTAGTCCAATAACATGGATTAGGTATAGTTATTCATCATTGATCTGGGAGTACGGGTTAGGTATAGTTATTTACCACCGATCCGAGAACATAAATTAGGTACAATCATTTATCACTGATCCAAGTGTATGTATATAATAATTCAACTATTCCATTATTTTCTTTGTTGTCTCCATTGATCATCTTCTACTGCTAAGGAATCCCTGAAGCAACATAATCAAACTATTGTTCACATTAATCCTTTTGGATAAATGTTGCAAAGTCTTGTTGGATCAATATGTAAGGATCGATAGGATGGGGTAGATTGCTTAAATAAAATATATTTGTGTTAATGATAAAAGTTGAACACATAGTTTTGAATATATATATATATATATATATATATATATATATATATATATATATATATATATATATACCATTGGGGATTGAAATCCGTTTGTACTCACCAAGTTTCCCAACCTAACCCTCTCAGTTTACTTATATCACAGGTAGTGGTACAAAGGTATATAATGTTTAGACCTGATGAGAGATTCGAGGAAATGTAGGCCATTAGATGTTTGAAGGCCAGTAGTAGCTATGTCTATGATTATATTTCTTGTGTCGGTTATGACATCCCAAATTTTAATAAATCAATGAAAAACATTTCTTTAGAAATGCTTTTTATAGGACAAATTATGCAATATAAAGAATACTCTGCTTTATAATAAGCATAAATAAAAATGACTTTTCTAACCGTGGAAATGGGGATGTCACAAGACATCACAGTGGATAGTTCAGTTACAATTATTTTTGCTAAAGTTCAGTGAAAATATCATTAGGAATAGTATATATATATATATATATATATATATATATATATATATATATATATATATATATATATATATATATATATATGTCAAATAAACTATATGATTTCCTTCAAAGATCCATTTCTTAATGTTGGAATATGTGAATATCATTTATATACTAAAGATAACAATGTCATAAATAAGTCTGATTCAAAAAACATTTGAGTAAAAAACGATTGCATATAGAATTTATTTATTTATAAGCTTTTGATGTTTAGTTTATAATTCTATTATGAGATCTAGTCTCATAAATAGAAGTTAGTCATTTTAGAAAATGAATATTATTGCTATGAAAAACGATTTAAGTAAATAATCAAATTTTAATAAATTAACTAAGACATATATTTAGACATGTAAATTAAAACATATATTTTTGCAAAACAAACATTGTTTTATAATACAAATACATTATGTTCTAAGCATAAATTATAAACTAAACTCCAAGAGTAAAGTTTCAACTTGCATGTGCTCAATTGGTTACTCTTCTTGAATATCTACAAGCAATTTACAAATATTAGATTAACATTTAAGTACCAAGTACTTGTATCTTATATGAAAAATATATGTTCTATCTAGTAGATACCTTAAGTAGTAGCCTCTCCAAACTTTCTTTTCAGATAAAGGAGCAGTTCCTTTTTTAGTATCAAGTTTCTTTACATTATTATCAAGATCTATCTTTGTGGGACTTATTGGATTTCTTGGACCTAAAGGTATCCATTCCATAAACTATGAGTCTCTTTGATCACACATGGTGACTATGTATGACTCTTTTCAGCCTTCCATTATTCCATTGTTTGAACTTATTTAAAACAAAATATCACTGTATTGTTTGAATATTTGCATAACCAGTTATATCATAGTATATACATCTATATTATCCAAGTCTTCCTGGAAGTCAGGAATAACTGTTCCTAGTATGATGTTAGAAGCATCTTCAACATCATAGTGATGCCTTTACCAGATATCATGTTCAGGTCTATTGCGCAAAGCATATGATTTAGGAAAAGATCATTTATGATTGTATAATTTCCAATCTCACGATACATGAACTCTTTCATTAAAGTTGTATCTATTGAATGTTATTTTTTCTAGATCATTAAGGAAATGACGATTCATGATAATGAGAATGAATTATTTGTCTACAAAATTTTAACAAATTTCATTTAGTATTTTCGATATTTTATCTTTAATAATTAATAAATTTTTAGTTTCCAAGAACATTAATAATTAAACTCTAGGGTCCAAGTTACAAAAAAATAAATGGTTAGGTATCCTATATCCCATTTTGTTTGAATCCAACTAGGTAGATATCGAGTATCAATTATATTTTACTATATAACTCTTAGTTTTATGAGATCACTAATAATAAAGTTTAATAGACATGTCTGATCTCAACTATTCCTCAGATCTCTCATTGCTTAGGTGACATTTTACATTAAACATTATTGCACAACGAAAACATCATAAAATCTAATTTTGGGCACATGTAACCTAAATATCTATGTATTTTATCATTATAACAGCATACTATTGAAACAATTTGAAACCCTAGCTTTGACTGAAAACCGTAGATAGGATTATACACCTTTAGTGTTATAAATGTATGTAGCACTCTTAAGTCCTTAGATCTACTTTAGAAAGCTAACATTATATGTAACATCCTAAGTTTTGTCATTTGAAGTCCATGGGGATGGAAGGGTAAAGCCATGAAGAGCTTAAGGGATAGATTGTAATTTTAGGACCAGGAGGAGAACGATGCACATACATAAGGGTACATTATGCGTACTAGGGCGTGCCCTAGTACGCTGGGCGTAATAATGTGTATGCTGGGCATAGTCATAAACGAAGGAAACCCTAATATCTCGAGTTAAGGCTATATAAACATCCTTATGGCTCATTTTCTCTCCTCCTTCTCAACCCCCATCTTCTAGAAACGTCCCCACACCCAGCGTACTGAGTCAATGGCCCGTTTTCCAGTCAATGCGATACTCGTGTATGCCACACGTAGCCTTGGAGTACGCCCAACGTACGATTTCTGTGGACTTTTGGTGATTTGGGCACTTTTTAGGGTAGTAAGGTTTGGGCCTTGTTGGACCTTGTGAGTAGATATGTATTGGAACAGTTTTTGTGATATTGGATCATGGGGTTAAGCCCAATAAGGAAGTTGGGCCCAATTTAGTAAATTGGGCCAATAATGGGCCTTGCATAAAGACTAGCAAAGTTATGGACTTGGAATTGGGCCTTGGCCCAATAAAAGGGCATGGACATGATAAATTGAGTGGGACCTTTTTCCAAGATTGTTATGTTATGTAATGGCTTGGTATTTATTATGTGATAGTTCAGGAGTTCCATTGAGATAGCGGTAAGGGAATTCGTTCTTCAGATCAGATCGTCGTTGCGAGGTGAGTTTTCCTCACTATTGTTGAATTAAAAAGTGACCCTCTTGAACTTTTGCTACCGCAGCACCCAAGCCACCGCAGTCAAGCAACCTTTTCAACTAATGATATTCGAAGTCTTTAAGCACCGCAGTCGATATCTTTACTTAGTTTATTTTGTCTTTTCTGTAATACACTCTAATGTCCAGTATGCCTTGCATGGCTACTCTTAGAGTTGTAAACTTCTCTATAAATAGAGATCATTTCTAATGTATTCAGTACCGGTGTGTGAATCTCTTATAAAATTCTAATACACATCTTCAAGTTCTGATTCTATCTTACTTATCAAAGCTTCTTCTATTATCATCTCTTTTCATAGAGCAAGTCACTTGTGACTTAATCACTAAGCTAGATCTCACTTACTGAATTGGTTTGAATGCATTCCATGTTATGAATCTGCTTTTGTGTATACTTGATATAACAATTGTTGTCATTTACATTTCTTTATCTTTCCACATCTAACTCACTAACTTCTAATTCTTAGTATTATTGTTGAGCTAACAGATCCTTAGAGATTAACTATTCCGTTATTTACTTGTTCTAATATTTTATTCAAGTGTGTCTCAAAGTTTCTCTTAACAATTGGTATCAGAGCCATAGTGGTTGCCTTTTGAAAATCAGAACTCTGATTTTTCAAAAAGCCTTCTATACCACTGAAGCTCATTTCTAAACAAAAAAAAAATCAACAAAAAAACTTCAAAATGGCAAAATCGTTATCATTGAATATCTCCAACAATGTTGGTGGTTCTAATCGAGCCCCAATACTGGTTGCGAATGAGTATCATCACTAGTCTCAAAGGATGGAAAGATATCTCAAACAACTCGGTAGAGATGTCTGGAGATCTATAGAAGAAGGACCCCAGGTCCTAGTCTTCACACCAGTCCAAACAGATGGAGCCACAACAAGGCTAGGTGGAGGTCAACCAGCTTTGAACCGTCCCACTAAAGATGATCTGGACAAGATGGAAAATGATGCTATTGCTTTTTATGAGATCTCTTGTGGAGTTGCTCCTGACAACTTCGACATCATCATAAATTGAAAATCAGCAAAGGAGATTTGGGATGTTCTCAAAAACATGTACGAAGGTTTAGAGCAGGCTCAAGACAAGAAGCTCACTACCGCACTCAATGAATTCAACAACTTCAAAGCCCAATCTGGTGAAAGTTTGGAAGACTCTTTTAAAAGGTTCAACTTGATTGTAACAAAACTGTCCAATGCGGGCACCATCCGCAGCAATCATGAAACAAATCTACAATTCCTTACTGGCTTGGGAAGACACTAGGCAATAGCCAAAATGATTGTACAAGGTGACAGGAAGATTCACTCGTTATCCCTCTATAAGCTCTATGGAGAGTTGCAAGGTCAAGAGTCCATCGTACTCAAGGAATGCTAAGACTTCGGAGGACCACTCGCACTAGTAGCACAATCACCTCACACTTAAACCTATCCCACTTCGTATGACTCACCATCGTAATCATATGAAGCTGACTCGGAATATGACGATGACAAGAGTTTCAGACTGCCGTAGCTCTATCAGTAGAAAATTTAATCTCTTACCACCCTCATTTCGCAAAAACCAACAATACAATAGACCACCTTTCAACCGCAACTTTCAAAACAATCACTTTCGCTCCACCAAGAATCCTCTCCCTCCACCGTAGCCTTAGAAAACACAATATAAAGACATACTACCACAGTCCCAATCAACTGACTCCGATACCTCTTTAGAAGACAACAATGACATTGTTATATGTCACAAGTGCAACAAAGAAAACCATTTTGCCAAGGATTGCAAGGCAAACATAGTGAAAGATAGAGCCTTTTATCTTAGAATGGCTCAAGAACTGGAAGACAAAGAAAAGGGAAAAGCCTATGTTGCTCAAGTGAAAAGGAATCATCAAGTGTGGTCATCAGGAGATGAAGATGAAGATAATTTCAGTAAGGGAAAAGGCAAGATTTGTATGGTAGAAACTGCTGATGAAGACAACTCAACCAATCTAAAGAAGAATCATTGCTATATGGCAAAAGATGGAACTCTCAGCATTGTGGAACATGTAAAACTTATGATTCAAAGTTTTAATTACAACATGCATGATTGTCAACCTTTCATAGACACATTCAATGAAACATGTGCTACCGTCCTTACAGACTACAATAAAGCCTTAGATGAGAAGAACATCGCTTCGCAGGAGATGTTCCACATTAGAGGACGTTTGGACAATAAGAGACTCAAAATGGAAATGTTAGAGAAGGACTTGATGTTAGAAAAAGATGCTAGGATGTTAAGTGAAACACAACTAGAAATAGCTTTGAAGCAAAGAGATTTAGCACAGAGTGAAATTGTACGCTTAAATCTTCTAATTGAAAAGCTTTTTAATGAAACTGAGGCCATTGAGAATCTAATTAATAATGGGAATGTTGATAGCACTTTCAATTGGGGATGGTCCAATGGCTATCCAACCGTAACGGACTCCTCACCTCGGTTTACACCGGAACGTCCCTATGTCCCTCCAGACTGCAACTTTTTGTTTCCAGTCAATGACAAAACATTTCCTGAGGATATCCAAGCTCATTTTGGTAAACTCCATGATCTGAGTAATAACTGTGTTATCGAGGAAATTCTCCCTGAATTTTCTTATCATGTTGATAACATAATTCACTTTGATTCTCATAGATCATCAGTAGCTGATGAGGAAATTGTTGTAGAAGGTCCTGAAGTCACGATACATTTTCCATCTCTACAGTCTGACCGCAATGTTCTTAACCGCAGTCATAAACTACAATCTGTCCCATTGCCTAGTATCAAATGTCCCACTTAAATGTCCACCAAGACTTACTCTGCGGTTGTTCAAAGCACTACACCGCAGACCATAGTCAAAAGTTTTGTGACTATTGAACCAATTAATCATGAATTACCAATCGAAAATTTTGAATTTGGTTAATGTTCTCAAAGTCCTTACTTCTCCAGTTCAGATGAATCAATTCCCTGTTTTTCAAAATCTCCAAAAGATTTAAGAAAACCGCAACTAAACATCGTTGACTGTGGTTCTCCTAAGACCGAAGCAAAAAGAGCTTTTAAAGAAGAATTTCGTTCCCGTGGGAAGCAACGGGAAATTTTTTCAAAACAAAAGAAATCTGTGAAATACCCAAAGTCAAAAAGTCCAGAAAAACTTGTTTTCTCATATTATCATTTCAAGAAAATTGTTTCCAAGAAAACAAAAAAGAAGGAATGCACCGTTTCTGACACTACTCAAAAAACATCCAACTCTAAGGATAAGTCTTTTAGATCAAATGGTTTTCAAGTCTATTCATTAGATAATCCAAAATGGAAAGGTATTCTACCTACTCCAACCCTTCCAATGTCACTTTCAAAAACTCAAGAATAGAAAGGAATTTTGCCAACTCCGGCACTCAAAAGGTCATCTCAAGAGTTTAAGAAATCACATCACAAAAGGTCTGCACGTGTCTACACACCTGCAAAACCTGCAAAAAAACACCTTTTCAAAACACACAAACAAAAAGGTCAAATCTTACAATCCTCAGACTGGACAAAAGCATACTTCTTCCTCAAAACCACAGACCAAGCCAAATGTCAGGCAAAATGACAAAAAGTTCATGTGTCAATGTCAGTGTCAAAAGATCTTCTCTCATGATAAATCTTATCGTTCTCAAAAAACTCGCAACTTTTCATAATCTCACAAAACTTCAAAAAATCACAAACACCCAGGACTAGGCTTGAAAATTGACTTAAAACCTGTCCCTACAACCTCACACCATGCATCGATTAAAACATCGTATGTGACTCTGGGCTCCAAACTTGATTGGGTGCCCAAATTAACCACTTAACTTCTGTAGGCTTTATGCAAGGAGGATCAAGAATAAGAATGATTGATCGATAGTGCCTGCTCCTTGCACATGACTGGAAGGTTAGAATACCTTCGGGATTTCAGGCCTATATGCAATGGTTGAAATGTTACATTTGGCAACAATGCGAATGGCATTATCCGAGGTTACGGTGTGCTCACTACGGGAACTTCTCAATACAGAAGGTTGCCTATGTAGAAAGCCTTAAACACAACCTCATCAGTGTTGGCCAACTATGTAAGGCAGGCCATAGAGTAGAGTTTGATGATCAATTCTGTTACATCATGACAAGTGATAGAAGCACTTGATTAATCAAGTCTCGATCCGAAGGCACCATGTATCCTTTGGATGTTTCTCTCATCATTGGTAAACTGCAACTGTGCTTTCTCTCAAAAGCTGTATCCAAAGTTAGCTGGTTATGGTACCGCAAACTTGCTCATCTCAACTTCAAATACATCAACTCCTTAGTCATTGAAGAATTGGTCAGAGGTCTACCCATTCTCAAGTTCAGCAATGACACTCTATGTCCTGCTTGTGAATGTGGTAAGCAGTCAAAAGCAAGTCACCCCTTGATGATTGACTCCTCTATATCCGAACCACTTGAACTTCTCCACATTGATCTTTGCGGTCCTTCAACCGTAGCTAGTCTCCATCATAAAAAATATATACTGGTTATCGTTGATGATTTCACTCGCTTCACTTGGGTATTCTTCCTCAGACTCAAATTTGAAACACCGCAGACTCTAATAAACTTCATCAAATAAATAGAACTCCAGATCAAGCTTCCTGTAAGACGCATCCACAGTGACAATGGCACTAAATTCACTAATCATCCTCTCAACAACTTCTTAGTGTCAAAAGGTATTTTACAGAACTTTTCAGCTCCGTATAGACCTCAACAAAATGGTGTAGTAGAGCGAAGGAACCGCACCCTTGTTAAAGCAGCCATATCTATGCTCAACTTCGCACATCTTCCTCTTTACTTCTGGGCTGAAGCTGTAGCAACCGCATGCTTTGTTCAGAACCGAAGCATTGTCTACAAACGCCTCAACAAGACACCATATGAGTGTCTCAACAACCGAAAGCCAAATGTTCGTTTCTTTCACTTCTTTGGGTGTAGATGTTTTGTGATCAACAACAGAGATCAACTTAACAAGTTTGCACCAAAGTTTGATGAAGGCATATTTCTAGGTTACTCCACAAATAAGGTTTCATATCAGGTTCTCATCAGATGTACAAGGTTAATCATTGAAAGTTTTGATGTGAAGTTCGATGACTCTTACATCCGCAACTCCCCTCCATCTACTGAAACCACTGCCATCATGGAAAGCGACATTCCTGCTTCCTCAGGTCCTCTAAACCTGATTGAAGTAAATTATGATGATCTTTTTGACCCTGTTGAAATAGCAAAACTATCCAAAGTTCTTGTATCACCAACTGCTCAACAACAATATGCTGATGTTTCTGGTCCATCTCTATCCGAAGTAACATCCCTCAATACTTTCACCTCTCTGGTTGAGGGGGAAAGCTCTACTCCAGTTCATACAACAACCATTGAGGTTCTAGTACCTGATGATGCTCAAGCTCCCATTCTCAGAAAATCACTTCCATCAGCAGTCTAGGGGGAACCTTCTCAGGTTCCAGAAGAACTCCCTTCAGCAATCCAGGGGGAACCTCTCCAAACTACTCTAGAAAATGTCATTCCCGCTCCAACAAGTCAAGATGATTCTGCAGGCTGTGCATAGATCCAAGGGGAACTTCTTTCTCCATCTGAAGCAACCTCTAATGTTGGAAACATTCCTTCAACCATAACTGCTGATCATTTGTTGCCTCGTTTACATGTATGGACGAAGGATCACCCACCAGGTCAAATTGTTGGCAACCGATCCGCAGGTATCCAAACTCGATCTGCCAAAGATTTATCTGATCATTGTCACTATGCATCATTTATGTCCGCAGTCGAGCCTCGATCTATCAATGAAGCATTATTAGAACCAGATTGGATCTCTACGATGCAAGAAGAACTGGAAGAATTTGAAAGAAACAAAGTGTGGCAACTTGTTCCCATTCCACAAGGCCATACTATTGTTGGTACAACATGGGTGTTCAAGAACAAACTAGATGAATCTGGTGCGGTCATCAGAAATAAGGCAAGACTAGTAGCTAAAGGCTTTAGTTAACTGGAAGGCGTTGAATACGATGAAACATATGCTCCAATGGCTAGAATGGAAGCAATCCGAATCTTCTTACCATATGCTTCCCACAAAAACATCAAAGTACACCAAATGGACGTTAAGAGCGCTTTTCTCAATGGGGTATTGAAAGAAGAGGTTTATCTTCAACAACCTCCAAACTTTGAAAATATCGAGTTCTCTGATCACTGCTACAAGCTTCAAAAGGCAGTCTACGGTCTGAAGCAAGCCCCTAGAGCTTGGTATGAGACTCTTTCTAAATTCCTAGTCTCTCCAGGTTACAAAAGTGGAGTGATTGATCCCACACTATTTAGAAAAGAAAACGGTTCTAACCTTATGCTTGTACAAATATATGTGGATGATATCATGTTCGGATCATCGGATCAAGAAATGGTGGATGAATTTGCTAAGCTCATGACAAACAAATTTCAAATGAGCATGAATAGAGAGATTAACTTCTTTCTAGGTCTTCAAGTCAAACAAATTCAGCAAGGGATATTCATTCATAAAGAGAAATACACCACTGAACTTCTGAAGAAATACTCTATGGACAACTGTTCCTCGGCTAAGGTTCCTATAGCCTTCGGATATAAGATCTCTATTGATCCATATGGCGAATCAGTGGATCACAAGACTTATAGAGTTATCATTGGCTCTTTAATGTATCTCACCGCAAGCCGACCAGACATTGTCTTTACAATTGGTGTATGTGCAAGGTATCAGGCTGACCTAAAAGTGTCACACTTGACCGCAGCCAAACAAATTCTTCGATACCTAAAAGGAAGCAAATCTCCTTCTCTATGGTACCCCGCAGGCAATGACTTCAGTCTTCAAGCATTTACTGATGCGGATCATGTCGGATGCAAACTTGATCGAAAAAGTACTTCTGGTGGATGCCAACTTTTTAGGAGGTAGACTTGTCAGCTGGTCCTCAAGAAAACAAAGTTGTGTTTCATTATCTACCGCAGAAGCAGAATACGTGGCCGCAGCTAGCTGCTGTTCCCAAGTCCTTTGGATGAAGACACAACTGTTAGATTACGGTTACAAAATGCTGCGGATACCAATCTATTGTGACTCTGAAAGTTCCATAGAGATTTCTCATAATCCTATTCATCACTCCAAGACTAAACATATTGAACTACAGTATCACTTCATCAAAGACCACATTCTGAAAGGTAATATTGAACTCATCTTTATCCCTACTCATGAAGAGATTGCTGATGTCTTTACAAAAGCACTTGACTATACAAAACACAATGTGTTCCTACAAATATTGGGAATGATGAATCTGCAACCTAAATTCTTCTTGAATTAACAAGCACCACAGACCTTCCTGGTCTCCATTGCGGTTCTAACTAAAAGTCATTGATAATAGATGGTTTTGGAACATTCTGTGTACCGCAGTCAATGTACCGCAACCATATATTATATCTATCTTTCATGGGTCCTTCTTGTTTGTTATTACTAACTTTTGTACAAGTGCTCTTCTCAGTTTTTCTCACTACAGTCATCCATAATATCAAAGAAGCCATCTGCAATGATGTGTTCATCCGCAGTTACATTAATTACTTTACAAACGGTTCATTTAAAAAAAATATATATAAATATAAAAATTTTAAAAATATAGTGTGCTATTTAATGGTCCTTCATTAAATAAAAAACATTCCATGGAGAAACTGTAACATACATGTTTTGAAATCGTGTTCTGTAATGAATAAAATTGTGAAATACTGTGTGAAATTGAGTGTTGAGTTCTAACAAATGGTTTTTACTAGAAATGAAGTAAAACTATGTTTAGAATCATTCAGAAAATATTGGAAGTCTTATGAGATTCCAATTAAAAGCCGAATAGTGAAATTTAGCGAAAATATAAAATTTTAAATAATTAAAATTTTATTATTTTATGTTGTAGAGAATCTCGTTAGAAACTTGTAGGCGAAAACCTCGTCGAAATCCGAGTTATAACGAAGATGTTATGACCAACCGAAGATCCGCGATAAAACCGCCACGGCGCCGAGTGACGTAAAAAGTGAGCTTTTGATAAACTAATTTTTAGCCTTATTAATCTAAATGAAAGTCTTAGTATTCGTTAAACCGAGAAATTTGATAAAAAGAACGCCAAAATCTGTCTTCGTATGAGGAAGTTATGATTTTTCGAAGTTTCAACTTAATAGTAGACAGCTAAAAACTCGAATTTTAGATCGAGCGATATTTAACCGATACATCCTAAACGAGAATCGAAGGTCTCATCATATTTAGTACAACGGTAAAAAGTCTGACGAAAACGGATGTCGGATGAAGAAGTTATGAATTTTAACGGATTTTCATGTCCCAGTCTGTTAAAAATAAAAATATTAAAAATAAAGTCAAAGTTAGCCAAAAAAGTCTAAACGAAAGTTGTAGATCGTCATTTTAGCTACGCGTTCATATAAATAATGTCAAAAACGGAGCTCGTATGCGAAAGTTATGGATTTTAGAAGTTTGGGGCACATTTTCCGAGAAATTCGCATGAGTAGTACCAGCCATTGGAGACCCTCGTCGCAGCCACGTCACCTTCGCACGAAGCACCAGCGTCACCGGAGATGTGGCCAAATCCATAGTCGGCAAGCTGATTCACCGAGGCCGAGGTCCGGCAGGAACGAGACACGTCTCGCATCGGTGGCCAGTCCGACGCGAGACACGTCTCGCCTACTAGCCTCGCATCCGAGCCACCGAGCTGCTTCGTCATCGCACGCGTGTCCGAGCCTCGCACCGCCACCTCCCTTTCCCAATTTGCTCCAGCAGCCACGTGCTCGCTTCTCCTAGCTCCGGATCCGAGCCCCTCGCTTATAAAAGGGAGGCTTGCGAGCCTTCCCGGATAATTTTGAGAATTTGCCATTTTCACCCCTAAATCCATATTTTCACTATTTTGACTTTTCCCGAAGCCCCTGTATCAATTTTCGCACCCGAAACACGTCCCGAGAACCCCGATAAGCCCGAAAATTTTATCTTTTTGGTTTTGAAGCCCTACCTTCTCAGAGCCCGGTTTTCAATTAAGCTCTTGGTTTCCAACATAGAAAGACATATTTAAAGCCGAAGTGCTGTCCAAATTACTATTTTAAACCCCGATTAACTTAAGGTGAGTTCAATATATAGGAACAATTGTATGTTATGTGTTATATGTGCTATGTGCTTTTCAGTGTTATTATTCTGAGTTATTTTCCCGTGTGATGTTATTCGCTATGTTTATAGCAATTGTAATACCTTTGACCATGTGATCAGTGAAAACACTTAGATTCACATTGGTACTGGTACGTAGCCTCTGGCCATGTAGAGCATGTCTACATAAGAGAATGACTTATATTCTATGGCATTGGAAAATGGTTAGACAGGA
This sequence comes from Lactuca saligna, assembly GCF_052625555.1. Classification (NCBI taxonomy): domain Eukaryota; kingdom Viridiplantae; phylum Streptophyta; class Magnoliopsida; order Asterales; family Asteraceae; genus Lactuca; species Lactuca saligna. The sequence continues at coordinate 87,182,318 of NC_136424.1, read as the reverse complement.
CTATAAGCCTGAAATCTAACAAGATGATAATCAGAAATTGCATGTCTTCTATGCCATTTGGGCCAAAGTCTTCTTGATGTATATCAAGAATTGAAAAGTATATATTTGAATAAAGTCTTTGATTGATATGAACGCTTGTCACATGATCTCACATACATCTTATTGTTCCTCTTTGCTTTTTCCACATTGAAGTATATATATGGCATAACGTTATATTGTATCTATTATTGAACTCACTAAGCGTCACCGTTTACCCTATCAGTGTTTAACAATTGTAGGTGATAAGTAACTATTATGTTCACATACTATTGAAAGATTTAGAATAGTTTGTAATAGTACTTTTGTACTATAGTTTATGTTTGTATAAATTACAATATCTTGGGTAGTTATGTAGTATATATAACACTTTGTAATAGACGGTTTGTATCCAATAGTTTGTAATCCCCTTTATCAATGTAAAATATTGCTTTTATGAATATACAAGTAGCATGTTTTGGAGTAATGATATTGTGAAGTATGAAAGTTTGGGTCTTTCAAAAATACGAAAGTTGGGGTCTTTCAACCATGGTATTAGAGCAGTAGTTTAAGCGAACTAAATTCCATGGATTAGTATTTAGACTTAAACTATAGGAAGTTCAATATATGAACTTAATAATTGTATGTATAGGGATACAAATCATAGGAAATATATAAGTAAAAGTATTAGGTAATAGTAAACCCTAATATTCTAAAATACTATCTTACTCCGTATTTCAGATCGATGGTTGAACAAGTAAGTAGCCATACCCCTGAGGTTGGTGGAGATCCTCAACGCGAGGAAGTGAATACTCCAGTATCTCCTCGTGAGGAGAGACTCTTAGGTAAACTTTCCGGTGTTATTTGACAGACTCTCAAAGAACACGAAAAGAATGATGATAAAGGAAAAGAGAAAGTCACTGGAGAATCTTCAAGCAGAAAAGTGAAGTGTAACGTCCCGATTCCAGCTTGAAGGAGAGACTTTGGAAGGAAGCAATTGAAGAAGAAAGGAAAAGCAAGGCCAGGAACTCGGGAAAAGCTAAGGGATTGCATCAAACATCACTCTATGGAAGGTAATAAGCTATTCCCTTAGGCTATTTTCACTTTGAACCTCCCTTGGATGGGTGCTATGAAGGACTCTCCATGTTTAAGCTAAGATATGAAGTTATAACTTCAGATATGGACTTACCTTGACCTCTAGATCCATCAAGTTCCCAGATTGTGCAAGGTTGAGACTCTCCCAAGGTGTAAAATTCCATTAAAGAGCTTAGATTGATCATTTCGGGCCTTTAGAGCCTTGGATCTGTAATTTGGGGCCTTGCCATGGCTTAAAAAGCAGCTTCATGGATTAAGATCTGCATGGACTCGGCGAGTTGATTAAGGGACTCGGCGAGTCCATTGAAGATTGCCATAAACTCGGCGAGTTGGATGAACAACTCGGCGAGTTCGTTGAAGATTGCCTTGAACTCGGCGAGTCGGAGACCTACACTCGACGAGTCGAGTCAACATGGACTGTTGACTCTGACTGTGGACTTTGAATTGGACCAAGGGGTTGACCAATTGAATTCTGTGGGTCTCTAGGATTGGGAGATTTATGAAAAAGGTTGTGTGGTACTTTTAGGTGGTGAAGTTCGTGTTGGACCCGGGAGTTGAGCTTTGTTATTTCTGGCGACAGTTGCGAGGTGAGTTATCCTCACTATACTAAGGGGTCTACGGCACCAAGGCCGGCCCATTGGATTTGATATGCTAGTAGTCATAGATATGTTGAGTTTAGTTAGTAATGTATGCCAGTTGGTATGCAAGTCGGGTAGATCTATAGGATTGTCTGTGATACTGATTGATTGCCTGTATGTGCATTTATCTGTTACATGTCGACATGTTATGAGTGGTGGGTTGAGGTTGTACTGCTCCGTGCGGTAGCCAACAAACCCGAGAGTCAGATATGAGTTGAGGGCCCGGTAGGCATTCCAGACTCATACTGAGGACTCGAGAGCATTCCAGATACGAGCTGAAGGCCCGGTAGGCATTCCACACTCGTATTGAGGGCTCAATGGCATTCCAGATACGAGCTGAGGGCCCGGTAGGCATTCCAGACTTGTACTGAGGGCCCAGGGGTAGTCCAGCTTGTAAAGCTGTGGACCCAGTGCATGTTGTTCTGTTCTGTTTTGATTGATATGATATGCTAATGTTGATATTGCTATGTGAACTATATGTGTATCGGTATTTTGGGGGTAACTCACTAAGCTCTCGGGCTTACAGTTTCAGTTTATTGTTTCAGGTACCTTAGGGGATCGCGGCAAGGCTAAGGCTTGATCGTACAGCTCCTCCTGTTGTGTTATGTTTCTGGGGAAAACTCTGATATAAATGTATTTTGATAACAAAGTTGTAATGTTTTGATGAATTTGACGTGTTTTTAAAAATTTAAATTTGGCTTAAATTTTGAGTGTTACAAGTTGGTATCAAAGCCTTGGTTTGAGTGAATTGGAGGAACATTCGTGTGAATCCAGTCTCAAATCGAGGAAAGATTTCCAAAATGGTTTTAAATGGTTTTCAAAATAAGTAAAGGAGGATGCAGGGTGTACGATCAGCCGGAGCCAGTAAGTAGACCCCAAAATACCATACAGTTATTTGATATCGTGATATGTTAGAACAACATGCTAGTAGTAGGCTAGCGATCTTCAGGAATTGCATGATAGAATTGCCTGATTATATGATGCCTAATAGCCTAGGGATCCCTTTTGTGAGATTGACATCATTACTGTAGTTGTCTAATGTATGCATCACAGTTGTACCTAATTAAGATCTTATAGCCTGAGAATGTTTGATTTGGCCTTATGTTCTGTTCTTTTTTGATTGGGAGCTTGGGGTAGGATTGGATATTCGAAAGTCTATAGGGTCCAACATTATGTATGGCTAGAATATGTTAGTGCTGCAGGGTTGGTGGAAGTTTTACGAGTGAAAGGGATTGAGTGAGACCGAGAGGTCAGTTATGAGATATTTAGCATTCCTCTAGGAGTGAGGGTTGAGAACTCGCCTTATTGTGCATATTCTTAGGGTTGTGGGGATACTTGGGAAGAATATGGGTAAGTGTGGAAGGTAGTATGGGCCCATGCTACTGAAAGCACCGAACCTATACGCGTGCCAAGTAAGTCGCAATCCCTAGGGTTAGTAGGGAGTTGGCTCCCAAATATTTATATGAATTATCTAATATCTTGTGCTATGTTTCAGAATGGTGATGACGAGACGCTTCGTGGTTGGATCTGGTTCGGGATCAGGATCAGGGGATGGAGGCCAGGAGGGGCCGACAACACCTGAGCCAGTGGTGCACATGGGTACAGAGGAGTTGGATGCCAGGATTCGGGAAATCCTGCATGATGAGGTTGCTGTTGCATTCCGGGCTCAGTTACCGGAGATGTTCAGGTCGATTAAGACCGCCATGGTGGAGTATTTTGATGACCGCTATGCAGCCCTTGCAGAGACAGCCACTGCAGCAGCTGCATCAGCTGTATCAGCGACGGGGGGAGGAGTTGGTAGGGGTTTCTAGTGCAGGGACTTTGATAACACGAAGCCCCTTACTTATGATGGGATGCAGGATCCCATCAAGGCTATGAGGTGGATTTCAGATGTGGAGGGGTGTTTCTTCACCTGCTCGTGTCCTGCTGACCAGAAGGTCAGGTGTGCTCTTGTAACGACCCAAATTTTCAAATAAATTTAAACTTTTCAAAAACAACCCAATTCATTAAGTTATTACAAAAAGGTTTTCAATACATTTATTATCAGAGTATTCCCAGGTCCATTTCATAAAACATAAACATGAGGAGCGGTATGATTACGCCTTTTCCTTGCCACTGTCTCCTGAAGAACCTGAAAAACATTAAACCACAACTGTAAGCCCGAAAGCTTAGTGAGATACCCCCAAAATACCAACCACATATACCATATACATAACATGCTATATCATAACGAATCACAGAACAGCCGTGCATATCGGGTCTACTGTGGTACTGGTCCGCCTTGACGGGCCTTCAGTCCACCTAGTCCACCCTCCGAGTCCATTCAGGTCCCTCGAGTCTGTAGTGTGGTTGGTCCACCAGCACCGGGCCTTCAACTCACCTGGTCCACTCTCCGAGTCCAATCATGTCCCTTGAGTCTGTAGTGTGGTTGGTCCGCCCGCACCGGGCCTTCAACTCACCTAGTCCACTCTCTGAGTCTACAGTATGACTGGTCCGCCCGCATTGGGCCTTCAGTCGGCCTAGTCCACTCTCCGAGCCTCGGCACGTCTGGTCCACCCTCGTGGGGCCTACAGCCTATCCGGACCGCTCGCTGGGCCTTCGGAACAACCGGTCCGCCCTGGGAATCTTAGCCTACAGCACAAAGCAGGACCGCCTCAACCCATCTCCAGTCCAAACAACCATGTGCACATAAACATACAATCATATAACAATTCATATTCAATCAAACCGATCTAGCAAATCACATAGCATAACATACTCTAAGCAGGATACCGACCTAACCGGTCACTAGCATAGCATCATCCTATCTACCAGGATACCGACCTTAACCAGGTCTCCAACGAATACCATCCTAACTACCCGGATGCAAACATATCAAAGCAATAACATAACCACATATACCCGGATCTCAATCCGATAAGGGCCGCCCTTGGTGACTTAGACCCTGTTGATATAGTGACGATAACTCACCTCGAAACTGCCGGCTGAAAGGATAAGATCCCGTTGCTCCAAACTCCGACACGAACTCCTCCACTGAACACCAAAACACTCAACTCAATAAATACCCTTAATTACCAAAATACCCCTGGAAGACAACTGGTCAACCCTTCGACAAGGTCAAATTCAACCCCTGACTGACTCTACTCGCCGAGTCAACCCGATGACTCGCCGAGTCCCCAAGCTCAGAACTTCCCTCAATCCGCGACCTAACTCGCTGAGTCACCCCGAGACTCGACGAGTCCAACAAATCTGAGTCCACTCGCACCCAACTCACCGAGTCATCCCTTGACTCACCGATTCTCGACTCAACCAGAAAATATTGGGACTCTTCGACAAGACTCGTCGAGTCCAAGAACAGACTCGCCGAGTCTAAGGTTATCTTCAACCTACTCGCCGAGTTGTTCATCCAACTCGTCGAGTTCCAACTCATCTTCAAGCAACTCGTCGAGTCTACCCATGTGACTCGCCGAGTACCACCGGTTTGAATCCATACAGAAGCATTCCACACCATGCAATTGATCCAAAACATAGATCTAGCCTCCTACAACCCATCCATCACGTAAAGTGGCAAACTTTACGTGAATCCAAAGAGATCTAGGCCTTATACACTTTAGGGCTAGGGTTTGGGACATGATGGCTTCACTAAGCACTCAAACATAGGGACTTTAATGCACTCTAGACCTTCCCCATTCAAGATCTGAGGTAGCAACCTCAGATCTAACCTCCAAACTCCAAAACATCCCAAGATAAGCTCCCCATAAACCCCAAAATGATGAATCCATATGAGTAACATCCCAAGAACGAGATATTACCTCAAAAGAACGCCCCAACTGCAATGAAACTCGAATCCAAGCATAGCCCCTTGCTCCAAGCCTCCAAACTCCCAAGATTCCTTCAACAAATACCCTTCAAGCTCCCAAATGCACTTTGATCCAGTCACACAAGAATGCTAAGGGTTTCTGGACTTGAGGATGAGTAAAGAGGCTAGGGGAATGGATGTTAAGTTCTTTATATAGGGCTCAACCCCGAGAATTAGGTTTTTCTCCACTCAGCACCTACTCGCCGAGTCCATCTTTGGACTCGCCGAGTAGGCCAGTTGACATGCGACCAAAGTCGCGACCCTACTCGCCGAGTCCATCTCTGGACTCACCGAGTTGCCCTTTAAGTTTACACTTTTAGCCCTTCAACTCTACTCTTGATATTCCGGGATGTTACAATTCTCCCCCACTTAAATTAGGCTTCGTCCTCGAAGCCTGCGATAACTCGACTCTAGAAATTCTCTCACATTACAACTCCTAGCATTAACCCAACCAGGCTCCTCAAGGCACAATCATGGAGACCATAAACTCACTTTCTCCTTGCTCGCGGTGTCCTGACCACCGTCACAAGCCAACCACCGGCTTTACCCTCTGATAACCACACACAACAACTGAGTACCACCCATGATGCAACACTGCTCCAAATCATGACCATTACTCGACCCATATGAGCTATAAATAACTATGCACGATTCCATCCATTCCATGCTGACAGAAAGACACACTCTTCAGAGAAACTCCCATGAGTTCTCTTCTTCCAATCGCATGCACATGCTGAACTAGCTCTAGCACCCTCGGGTTAGGAAAACCCATCACACTGACGACCCTTAAAACATCCCTCAGGATGAACCACTGCTACACAATTCCTTCACCGAAAACAAGCTGGGAATCTAAAACTCCATACCTGCATCCATTACGAGCCTCTTGACGTTACAACCTCGGAATTTCCTCTTGCGACCTCAGCAGACATCCCCACATGATGTCATCCCATACCGCCGCCACACACATGCTGCTTAATGACTACAATTGGACCACTCCAATCATAACCCTGCACTACTGCTTTCACTTCCGTGAATTTGTACTCCCCTTCGGAATTACATTCCTCCCTCTTTCCTTACCAAGGAAAACCACTTGACCGCCTTGTCACCACGACAAGTGCCACAGTGCTCACCCAAGGCTACACCACCCCTTTATAACATAACCGTTATCCTATGCACCAAACATACTCTGAATCCACCCATGAAGACTCTCAAGTCCATGCACTACCTCCACTGATTTCGATCAATATCCGGGGCCAGACCTTGCAATGCTAACATATCGCGACATACTCAATCCATTACCTCGCACCGTTCTAACTACACATACAGAGTCTTCAGCATGACTGGACCGCCTTACCAGGCCTTCAGCCAAACTGGACCACTCTCATAACCTTCAGCATACCTGGACCGCCCTCCAGGGCCTTCAGTCTAGCTGGACCGTTCACCGAGCCTTCGGCCTGACTGGTACGCCTATTGGCCTTCAGTGTATCCGGACCACTCAACTAGCAATCAACATTCCGAGTTACCTCTCCGGGAAATCCTCCTATGCATACTGTTCTAGCCCCTAGGGGGTTCCGAACTCTATCTCCATCATACATACTCGATCCCGGCCTGATCCCAGGCCCTACACAATCAAGTTCTTGGTCTGTATCCCGCCCCGCACGCCTGCCATTTACTCATACCAACCAATGCCCTTGGCTGACCGAGACACTACTGAATCCCATGCAGGTAAACAACCTTTCATACTCATCGATCCTCTGGAGAATTGTCCAATTCTCCCCCACTTAGGGCACTGACTATCAAGCACCGGTCGCTATCACCGACCTACCAAAATAACCTTGCACAAAACCCAACACTTACACGTAGACTGATTCCCACTAGCACTAGCAACCTCCGCAAAAACACATTTCCACAACGATCATCTCGCTCGAAAGGAACCCAATCTTCAATTATCCACTCCTCAGACTGCAGATGCTACCCGACATTCAAACCAACACCGCATCCACCAATAATCCTCACAAAAGATAACCAGCGAAATCCCAAAATACTAACCCATAACCATGCCAAACCCTCAAAGAACAACGGATACCAAAAAGAAAACCACCCAACGAGACTAGCCGATAAACGATACTCCACAATAATCATAATAAACAAGACAACAAGAAAGAAAGATACCCGCAGCTGCATCCGGCATTGCTCTAACCTCCTCCGCTACAAGCTGAAAAGCACGACCCTAAGCCCTTGGGGGCTCCGCTCCACCCTGACCTCCACCTGTGATCCTCAACGTGGCCAATGTTGGAGCCTGCACCGGTCCTGCAGCAAGCTGTGGACAGTTAACCCTCAAGTGTCCAACGTGATGACAATGATAACATATCCTCAAATCCCGAACCGACACTGACTGCCGACAGTCCCTCGCATAGTGCCCCTCCTTTCCGCACTTGCGGCATGTACCACCGGACCGACAAACTCCGGTGTGACCCCTCCCACACTTTCTACAAACGTGGCTGCCCTGATCTCCCATCCTGGAATCAACGGTCTTAGACCGTTTCGTCGCCGGCTGTGACTGAACCGGAGCTTGCCTCAGCTTACGCAATTGCAACTCAATCTCTAACTCACGCCGCCTAGCGGCCTCCTGCAACTCCAACAAGGTCTCGCACCTCTGCGTGGACACAAACTGTCTGATGTCTCTCTTTAGCATACTCAGATATCGGGACATCTGAGCCTGCTCCGAAGCGAACTCAGGGCAAAACATCGCCCTCTCAGTAAACATCATGGTGATTTCTGTCACCGACTCCGAATCCTGCTTCAGCTCAAGGAACTCCTGAGCCAACCTCTCCCTCTCGACCTGTGGAACACAACGAGTGCTGAACATCTCTCTGAACTGATCCCATGAAATCGCAGCCCTCTGCGCATCCGAGCATGAACCTATGGTCAATCTCCACCAATCCTTTGCCCCGAGCCTTAACAGGTTCAGAGTGCACCTCACCCTCTGATCAGTAGGGCATGAACACGTGAAGAAACATCCCTCAATGTCTAATAACCATGTCATAGCAACGATCAGATCCTGAACTCCATCAAAGGTGGGAGGCTTCGTATTATCGAAGTCCCGATACTGAAAACCTCTACTCATTCCCCCCTGCCGCTGCTACAGCCGCTGTAGCTGCCGCGGCAGCTGTCTCCGTGAGAGCCGCATAGCACTCATCAAAATACTCCACCATGGCGGTCTTGATCGACCCAAACAGTTCCGGCAGCTCGGCCCGGAACAATGCAACAACCTCATCATGCAGGATCTAACGAATCCTTGCATCCAACTCGCGCGTACTCATCTGACCAATAACCTCAGGCAAAACTGACCCATCCGTAACTCCCTCTCCTGCACCCGATCCTGACCCGGATCCACTCCCAGGATGCCTCGAAATCTCCATACTGAAATAAACCACAAAACCTCAGACACTTCCCACTATCCCGGGAACCAACTCTCAACCTGTGACATCCCCATTTTCACGGCCAGAAAAGACCGATTTGTTTATGCTTTGTTTTTAAAATCAGAGTAATCGTTTAAAGAAAATTGTTGCGGAATTTGTCCCCAAAACAAGATATGATAAGAATTTATCAAAGCATTTCTTAAAGAAGAGTATTTTTAATATATAACAAAATCTCGGGATGTCATGTTCCGATACAGACACATATGCATAAACAGAACTTACATTTATTTACACTAAATGATTTACGTCTCCTTTAATCTCTCAGTAAAATATGTCTTCGTATTGATACCTGTGATACAAAGAAAACTGAGTGGGTCAGGCTTGGGAGCCTGGTGAGCATATAGGGTTTTCAACCCACAATAATACATTTGTTACATTCAATTATCAACAATCAACCCAAATACCCATCCCCATTATCTTCTTTATTTATTAAGGTTTTATCCTAAGAATCGATTATACTTTCTTCATTCATTCCTAAGGATTCACCTAAGGAACTGGCACACAGTCCATTTGCTACCACGGTTTATACAACAGGCACTACGTCGTATAGTCACCAGGGTTCTTACAATTGGCACTACGTCTCATAGTCACCACGGTTTACACAATAGGCACTACGTCTCATAGTCACCTGGGTTTATACAATTGGCACTACGTCTCATAGTCACCACAGTTTACACAATAGGCACTACGTCTCATAGTCACCTGGGTTTACACAAAAGGCACGAAGTCACATCGTCACCAAGGTTTATCAAATAGACACGGAGTCGCATCGTCACCAAGGCTTACTCAATAGGCACGAAGTCGCATCATCACCAACTATTCCATCTACCCATGTTCTACCCAACATTTTTGTAGATATAAATACAAACACCATTTAAATCATTTAACACCCGTATAAAAACATCAATTCCAAATCCATCTCAAATAGATAATTAATATATAACACATAGCACATATTTCATAGCTAATACTTTATATTTATGTATTAGAAGAAAGTACTATGCACTCACGCATATAAACAACAATATATATATTTATACACATAACACGTATTTTATAAAATACTTCATATTTATGTGTAAGATGAAAGTGACTATACACTCACTTGATCAAAAGATGATCGGGCAACACTACGGCTTGCAGAAGTAGTGTTTCTCCGTAGATCTAGAAGATCTTCACAAAAACCGGGCTCCTCACGGGCAGCGCTTCGGCTCGGGAATAACGCTCTTCGGGATCCTCGGGGCCTCGGGGCTTCGGATCTTACTTCGGGGCTCGGGAATATTACCGAGGCTTTGGGGTATGATTGGCACGCAAATCGAGGCAAAACTTAGAGAGAGGGAAGAGTTTGAACAAGAAAAAATGGTTGAATTCGAGTTCTATTTATAGGCTGCTGGGTCTGGGATTACGCGGGGCGTAATCTCAAATTACGCAGGGCGTACTCAGTACACGGGGCGTACTTTGACGTCACTACGTACGTCGACTGGTGGCACTCGAGTATCGGTCAGACAAGTTGCATCTGACTGAGTACGCTGGGCGTAATTGACTCGTCGAACTTCTAAATTGCGTAACTTTTGCATACGAGCTCCATTTTCGACATTCTTTATATCCACGAGAAGGTCAGACCACACTCTACAACTTTCATTTAGACTCCGTCGGCTAATTTTGACTTTTATTTTTATTATTTATTTTTAGAAGGCCGGGACAGAAAAAGTTCGTTATAAATTCATAACTTCTTCGTCTGACGTCCCTTCTTGCCTAACTTTTCATCGTTTCGCTACTAACAACGAGATCTTCGATTCTCATTTAGATTGTTTCGGCTAAAAACCGCTCGATCTCAAATCGAGTATTCGGGCTGCATACCGCTAAGTCGAAACTTCGAAAAATCATAACTTCCTCATACGAAGTCAGATTTTGGCGTTCTTTTTATGCACACTCACGGTTTAACGAAATCTATAACTTTCATTTAGATCACTAAGGCTAAATATCGCTCTAACGTAAATTCACTTTTTACGTCATTCAGCGTCATGCCGGTTCTGTCGCGAAACTTCGACAAGTCATAACTTCTTCGTTATAACTCGGATTTCGGCGTTCTTTATATGTACGGAAACCTTGTAACATATATTATAACTTAGTTAGGATTAATCATTCTAAATAATCTTTCATCAAAAATTCATTTTTTTGATGCCTATCGTCTCTAAATTGACTAGCCCTAATCTACGGGCGTTACACAACCCAACCCTAGAGGTCATGGTTTCCCTGATACGCGTATGGGTCTTGTGCTTTCAGTAGTATGGGCCCATACTACCTTCCAGACCTACCCATATTTGTATGAAGTACTTCCACACCACCCTAGCGAAAACATACATAACAACACTCTATCCTCACAACTAGAGGAACACTAGAAATCTCTCACAAGAAAACCCTAGGCTGGCAGGCATCATAAATCAGGCAACACATCAAGAAATCCTGAAGATCCCTAGCCTAACTCTAGCATGCTGTTCTATCAAAGCTCAATAAAACCAATATCATGTATGGTATTTTGGGGTTACTTACTGGCTCCGGCTGATCATACCTCCGCGTCCTCCTTTACTTATTTTGAAAACCATTTTAAATTCTCTTTCGGAAACCCTCCTCGATTTGAGACTGGCGTCACACGAGTGTTCCTCCAATTCACACAAACCAAGGCTCTGATACCAACTGTAACGAACCAAATTTTCAAAAACAACCTAATTCATTAAGTTATTACAAAAAGGTTTTTAATACATTTATTATCAGAGTATTCCCAAGTCCATTTCATAAAACATAAACACAAGGACTGGTACGATCACGCCTTTGCCTTGCCACAGTCTCCTGAAGAACCTGGAAAACATTAAATACAATTGTAAGCCCGAAAGCTTAGTGAGATACCCCCAAAATACCAACCATATATACCATACACATAACATGCTATATCATAACGAATCACAGAACAACCATGCATATCGGGTCTACTGTTATACTGGTCCGCCTTATCGGGCCTTCAGTCCACCTGATCCACCCTCCGAGTCCATTCAGGTCCCTCGAGTCTGCAGTGTGGTTGGTCCGCCCGCACCGGGCCTTCAACTCACCTGGTCCACTCTTCGAGTCCAATCATGTCCCTTGAGTCTGCAGTGTGGTTGGTCCGCCCGCACCGGGCCTTCAACTCACCTGGTCCACTCTCTGAGTCTACAGTATGACTGGTGAGCCTGCATCGGGCCTTCAGTCGGCCTGGTCCACTCTCCGAGCCTCGGCACGTTTGGTCCGCCCTCGTGGGGCCTACAGCCTATATGGACCGCTCGCTGGGCCTTCAGAACAACCAGTCCGCCCTGGGTATCTTGGCCTACAGCACAAAGCAGAACCACCTCAACCCATCTCCAGTCCAAACAACCATGTGCACATAAACATACAATCATATAACAATTCATATTCAATCAAACCGATCTAGCAAATCACATAGCATAACATACTCTAAGCAGGATACCGACCTAACCGGTCACTAGCATAGCATCATCCTATCTACCAGGATACCGACCTTAACCAGGTCTCCAACGAATACCATCCTAACTACCCGGATGCAAACATATCAAAGCAATAACATAACCACATATACCCGGATCTCAATCCGATAAGGGCCACCCTTGGTGACTTAGACCTTGTTGATATAGTGACGATAACTCACCTCGAAACTGCCGGCTGAAAGGATAAGATCCTGCTGCTCCAAACTCCAACACGAACTCCTCCACTGAACACCAAAACACTCAACTCAATAAATACCCTTAATTACCAAAATACACCTGGAAGACAACTGGTCAACCCTTCGACAAGGTCAAAGTCAACCCCTGACTGACTCTACTCGCCGAGTCAACCCGATGACTCGCCGAGTCCCCAAGCTCAGAACTTCCCTCAATCCGCGACCTAAATCGCTGAGTCACCCCGAGACTCGCCGAGTCCAACAACTCTGAGTCCACTCGCACCGAACTCACCGAGTCATCCCTTGACTCACGGATTCTCGACTCAACCAGAAAATATTGGGAGTCTTCGACAAGACTCGCCGAGTTTAAGGCTATCTTCAACCTACTCGCCGAGTTGTTCATCCAACTCGTCGAGTTCCAGCTCATCTTCAAGCAACTTGTCGAGTCTACCCATGTGACTCGCCGAGTACCACCGGTCTGAATCCATACAGAAGCATTCCACGCCATGCAATTGATCCAAAACATAGATCTAGCCTCCTACAACCCATCCATCACGTAAAGTGGCAAACTTTACGTGAATCCAAAGAGATCTAGGCCTTATACACTTTAGGGATAGGGTTTGGGACATGATGGCTTCACTAAGCACTCAAACACAGGGACTTTAATGCACTCTAGACCTTCCCCATTCCAGATCTGAGGTAGCAACCTCAGATCTAACCTCCAAACTCCAAAACATCCCAAGATAAGCTCCCCATAAACCCCAAAATGATGAATCCATATGAGTAACATCCCAAGAACGAGATATTACCTCAAACGAACGCCCCAACTGCAATGAAACTCGAATCCAAGCAAAGCCCCTTGCTCCAAGCCTCCAAACTCCCAAGATTCCTTCAACAAATACCCTTCAAGCTGCCAAATGCACTTTGATCCACTCACACACGAATGCTAAGGGTTTCTGGACTTGAGGATGAGTAAAGAGGCTAGGGGATTGGATGTTAAGTTCTTTATATAGGGCTCAACCCCGATAATTAGGGTTTTCTCCACTCAGCACCTACTCGCCGAGTAGGCCACTTGACACGCGACCAAAGTCGCGACCCTACTCGCCGAGTCCATCCCTGGACTCGCCGAGTTGCCCTTCAAGTTTACACTTTTAGCCCTTCAACTCTACTCTTGATATTCCGGGATGTTACAGCTCTGAACTTGCTTAGGTCGGGGGCTAAGGACTGGTGGAGACTTGCGACTGGGTCATTCTCTGATGATTAGAGAGCTGCTGTTAATTGGGAGCAGTTCAGGGATATGTTCCGTGCCCGTTACATTCCACGGGTTGAACGGGAGCGATTGTCACAGGAGTTTTTGAGTTTGAGACAGGATGGGGAGTCAGTGACGGAGATCACCCGGATGTTCACCGAGAGGGTGATGTTTTTCCCTAAGTTTGCTTCAGAGCAGGCTCAGATGACTCGTTATATGAGTATGCTCAAGACGGATATCCGTCAGTTTGTGTCTACCCAGCGATGTGATACTCTTCTAGAGTTGCAGGAAGCCGCCAGACGGCGTGAGTTGGAGATTGAGCAATAGTTGAGAGAACAACGGTAGGCCCCAACACATTCTCAACCGGCGTCAAAGCGGCCTAAGACCACTGATACTAGGACAGGGGGTCAGCCGAGCCGCACATGTGGGAAGCGTGGCAAGGGTCATTCTGGTGTGTGTCGAGCTGGTAGTGGATGCCACAAGTGTGGAACGGAGGGGCATTACGCGAGGGACTGTCGCCAGGCCGCTCCAGTTCAGAGTCTGAGGTTATGTTACCATTGTGATCAGGTTGGCCATTTGAAGGCCAACTTCCCGTTACTCGCCGCCAAGCCGGCGCAGGCTCTAGCGCCGGCTACTTTGAGGATCACGGATGGGAGACCAGTCAGGACTGAGCCTCCAAAGGCTTAGGGTCGTTCCTTCCAGCTTACAGCGGAGGAGGCCAGAGCAGCACCGGATGTGGTTGCTGGTATGTTTCTATCCTTATCTGGTTATTTTTATATCTGTTGCATTCTTATCTGTGGCACCTATGGTTAGGTACGTTTTTAGTGAACTCCTTGCCTGCTTTGGTTTTATTTGACTCGGGGGCGAGTCGGTCTTTCGTATCGCAGACATTTAGCAGGGGGTTTAGTGCACCAGTGGGCGAGTTAGAGTGTCCGTTGCAAGTGTCTATCACCAACGAACACGAGGTTTCTGCTTCTTCAGTTTATCGAGGGTGTGACTTGGAATTTTTCGGGGTGTCATTTCCCATAGATTTGATTCCGATTCCCATGGGGGAGGTATGCGTGATTGTAGGCATGGATTGGCTCAGTCGATTCAGTGTCATGATCGACTGTGAGGGGCAGCGTGTGGTAGTTCGAACCCCAAGTGGGGGAGAACTGATTGTTTATGGTGAGGGCACCAGAGTGGGATCAGGGTTTTATTCAGTTGCCAGGGCACGACAGTACCTTCAGCATGGGTGTACAGGTTATCTAGCGTACGTGGTAGATACGCGAGCCAGGGACCAGATTTCAGTTTCCGATGTGCCGGTGGTCAGGGAATTTGCAGATGTATTCCCGGAGGAACTACCAGGGATACCTCCGGAAAGGCAGGTCGAGTTCAGGATTGACCTGGTGCCAGGTGTCGCCCCTATTGCTAAGGCGTCGTACCGGTTGGCACCGCCAGAGATGCAGGAGCTGTCATCACAGCTGCAGGAACTGTTGGGCAAGCAGTTCATTCGACCTAGTAGTTCTCCATGGGGAGCACCGATACTTTTCGTCCGGAAAAAGGATGGTTCACACCGGATGTGTATCGACTACTGGGAGTTGAATAAGTTGATGGTGGAGAACCGTGACCCGCTCCCGAGGATAGATGATCTCTTCGACCAATTACAGGGTGCGTCTTGGTTTTCTAAAATAGACTTGAGGTCTGGGTATCATCAGGTCAGGGTCAAAGAGGAGGATGTGGAGAAGACCGCGTTCCGAACTCGTTATGGGCATTACGAGTTTGATGAATCGAGTCTGTACACCGATGCTTGATCGCTCGGTCATAGTATTTATAGATGATATTTTGGTGTATTCCAAGACCCGAGAGCAGCATGTGGAGCATCTGCGGGAGCTGTTAGGAGCTCTGAGATGGGAACGACTGTATGCCAAGTTTTCGAAGTGTGAGTTTTGGCTACGGGAGGTCCAGTTCCTCGGACATCTCATTAACCGGGAGGGGATTTTGGTCGATCCGACCAAGATCGAGGCAGTTATGCAGTGGGAGGTTCCGAAATCTCCCTCGGATATTAGGAACTTTCTGGGTTTGGCAGGGTACTATCGGAGGTTTATACGGGACTTCTCCAAAATTGCAGTTCCACTCACTCATCTGACTAGGAAACGAGTAGATTTCCGGTGGGGTCCCGAGCATCAAAGAGCGTTTGAGTTCCTCCGTCAGAAATTATGCGAGGCTCCAGTTTTGACACTCCCGGAGGGAGTTGAGGATTTTGTAGTGTTCTGTGATGCATCCATCACAGGTTTAGGGGTGTTCCTCATGCAAAGAGTACGAGTGATAGCTTACGCATCACGACAACTAAAGCCGCATGTGACGAGATACCCTATGCATGACTTGGAGTTGGGGGCGGTGGTGTTTGCTCTCAAGATATGGAGACATTACCTATATGGGGTCCGTTGTACTGTTTACACAGATCACAAGAGTTTGAGACATATCATGGATCAGCCAAACCTGAACATGAGGCAGGGCAGGTGGCTGGATGTAGTCAAGGACTACGATTGTGAGATTCTTTACCATCCCGGTAAAGCGAATGTGGTGGCGGACGCGTTGAGCCGCAAGTCAGCAGGGTCTTCCACCCTAGCAGTATGTATGAGGATATTAGTGGATTCTCCGCTGGTGGGTTTGATCAGAGATGCCCAAGTCGAGGGCATCCACCCGGAAAATTGGAAGCTGGAAAGGTTCAAAGGCGAGAACACCCAGTTCGTGAAAGATAGTCGGGGACTATTGACCCGATGTGGTCGGGTTTGGGTCCCGATGATGGGTGGGGTTAGGTAGACGGTTATGGAAGAGGCTCATAAGTCTCATTTCTCTATTCACCCGGGGGCCACCAAGATGTATCAGGATTTAAGGTTGAGTTATTGGTGGCCGTGCATGAAGCGGGAAATAGCTTGGTACGTTGAGAGATGCTTGACCTGTAGGATGGTCAAGGCCGAGCATCGGAGGCCGCATGGGAAATTGCAACCCCTAGAGATTCTCATGTGGAAATGGGAACAAATCACGACGGAATTTATTACCAAATTTCCAAAGACGGCAACGGGGTTTGATGCTATATGGGTCATCGTGGATCGACTAACCAAGAGTGCCCATTTCTTGGCTATTCGAGAGGGCTCATCGGCCGAGAAACTGGCCGAATTGTATCTTCGGGAGATCGTGCCGCACCATGGGGTTCCTGTCTCCATTGTCTCCGATCGGGATGTTAGGTTTACCTCTCGCTTCTGGCAAAAGTTTCACGAGGATCTTGGCACGCGGTTGCACTTCAGCACAGCATTCCACCCGCAAAACGACGGCCAGAGCGAGCTGACTACTCAGACCCTCGAGGACATGTTGAGGGCATGTGTCATTGATTTCGGCGGGAGCTGGGACTCCCATCTACCGCTTGCGGAGTTAGCCTACAACAACAACCATCACTCTAGTCTGGGCGCCCCACCTTTCGAGCTGTTGTACGGGCGTAGATGTCGCACCCCGATCTGTTGGGGCGAAGTTGGACACAAGGTGCTGGGTAGTACGGAGGTGGTTTTGCAGACTACCAAAAAGATCCAGCAAGTTAGACAACGCTTGCAGACCGCTCAGAGTCGACATAAGAGTTATGCTTACAAACGCCAATCTGAGTTGGAATTTCAGGTGGGAGACATGGTACTCCTGAAGGTCTCGCCCTGGAAGGGCGTGATCCGCTTCAGGAAGAGTGGAAAATTGGGTCCCCGGTATATCGGACCATTCAGGATCACTGCCAGGGTTGGTAAGGTGGCTTACAGGTTAGAGCTGCCAGAGCAGCTTAGTCGGATACACAACACTTTCCATGTTTCGCAGCTGCGAAAGTGCATTATGGATCAGGAGGTGGTGGTGTCTTTGGATGATATTCAGGTCGATGAGCGCCTAAACTATGTGGAGAGGCCCATGGCCATACTAGATAAAAAGGTGAAGATACTAAGTAACAAGGAAATACCTTTGGTGAAGGTACAATGGGAGCATCGGAAGGGATCCGAATGGACGTGGGAGGCAGAGGCAAAAATGCGAGAACATTATCCAAGGCTATTCACCGCAGCAGACCTCGAGGACGAAGTCTAGTTCAAGTGGGGGAGAATTGTAATGTCCCGATTCCAGCTTGAAGGAGTGACTTTGGAAGGAAGCAATTGAAGAAGAAAGGAAAAGCAAGGCCAGGAACTCGGGAAAAGCTAAGGGATTGCATCAAACATCACTCTCTGGAAGGTAATAAGCTATTCCCTTAGGCTCTTTTCACTTTGAACCTCCCTTGGATGGGTGCTATGAAGGACTCTCCATGTTTAAGCTAAGATCTGAAGTTATAACTTCAGATTTGGACTTCCCTTGACGTCTAGATCCATAAGTTCCCAGATTGTGCAAGGTTGAGACTCTCCCAAGGTGTAAAACTCCATTAAAGAGCTTATATTGATCATTTCAGGCCTTTAGAGCCTTGCATGTATGTAAAGATTGCAACTTTACGTAATAAACGTGCCTTAGGAGCTTGGATCTGTAATTTGGGGCCTTGCCATGGCTTAAAAAGTAGCTTCATGGATTAAGATCTGCATGGACTCGACGAGTTGATTAAGGGACTCGGTGAGTCCGTTGAAGATGGCCATAAACTCGACGAGTTGGATGAACAAATCGGCGAGTTCGTTGAAGATTGCCTTGAACTCGGCGAGTGTTAGAAAACTTGGTGAGTCGGAGATCTTCACTCAGCGAGTTGAGTCAACATGGACTATTGACTCTAACTGTGGACTTTGAATTGGACCAAGGGGTTGACCAATTGAATTCTGTGGGTCTCTGGGATTGGGAGATTTATGAAAAAGGTTGTGTGGTACTTTTAGGTGGTGAAGTTCGTGTTGGACCTGGGAGTTGAGCTTTCTTATTTATGGCGACAGTTGCGAGGTGAGTTATCCTCACTATACTAAGGGGTCTAAGGTACCAAGGCTGGCCCATTGGATTTGATATGCTAGTAGTCATAGATATGTTGAGTTTAGTTAGTAATGTATGCCAGTTGGTATGCAAGTCGGGTAGATCTATAGGATTATCTATGATACTGATTGATTGCATGTATGTGCATTTATCTGTTACATGTCGACATGTTATGAGTGGTGGGTTGAGGTTGTACTGCTCCGTGCGGTAGCCAACAAACCCGAGAGTCAGATATGAGTTGAGGGCCCGGTAGGCATTCCAGACTCATACTGAGGACTCGAGAGCATTCCAGATACAAGTTGAGGGCCCGGTAGGCATTCCACACTCGTACTGAGGGCTCGATGGCATTCCAGATACGAGCTGAGGGCTCGGTAGGCATTCCAGACTTGTACTGAGGGCCCAGGGGTAGTCCAGCTTGTAAAGTTGTGGGCCCAGTGCATGTTGTTCTGTTCTGTTTTGATTGATATGATATGCTAATGTTGATATTGCTATGTGAGCTGTATGTGTATCGGTATTTTGGGGGTAACTCACTAAGCTCTCGGGCTTACAGTTTCAGTTTATTGTTTCAGGTACCTCAGGGGATCGCGGCAAGGCTAAGGCTTGATCGTACAACTCCTCCTATTGTGTTATGTTTCTGGGGAAAACTCTGATGTAAATGTATTTTGAAAACAAAGTTGTAATGTTCTGATGAATTTGACGTGTTTTTAAAAATTTAATTTGGCTTAAATTTTGAGTGTTACATGAAGCGTCCCTCGTTCAAAGATTTCAAGAGTAGTGGTGCTACGGAGTTTTCTGGTGTCCTTAATCCTATAATTGTTCTAACTTGGATTCAGAACACCGAGAAAGTATTTCATGTTTCTCATGTGGATGATGAAGACAAGGCTATCTATGCTTCTGCAATGCTTATTGGAGAAGCCTTAGTCTGGTGGGAAGCAACATATGAAGCTCACGATGGATGTGACCAGGAGAACTTATCCTGGGAGTTGTTCAAGACTCGTATGCTAGAGAAGTATTGTCCTCTAGATATGAGGAGAAGATTGGAGAAGGAATTCCTCGAGCTTAAACAAGGAGGAACGACTGTGAATGAGTATGAAACTCAATTTAATCAAAGTGCAAGGTTTGCTACGAAGTATAATCCAACTGAAGACGAGAAAATTCAGCTATTCATGGAGGGACTACAAGACGAAATCCATGATTTCGTTATCAATCGGGATGTTCTGTCATTTGATAAAGCTGTTGAGTATGCTGGAAGACGTGAGCATGACTTAGAGATACGTGGTGCCACTCTTACTGTTCCAAAGCATCCACGTACTGAAAGAACTACTCTTGCTTCCACTATTCCACCAGCTCAATCTATTCAAACTGATCCTAGCAAGCAAGCACAATCTCAGAGTGCTTTCCGTGGCCGCGGTAGGTCACAATCTTTTTCTATTTAATCGCCTTCATGTTGCGTTTGTGGAAGGAATCATCCGGGTCAATGCAAAATAGACAAGGAATCCATTGTCTGTTTTTGGTGTGGAGAAACAGGTCATGTAAAGCCAGCTTCTCCAAGGAAGGATGTGACTTTTTATGCATGTGGTATTACTGGCCACAAGAAGCATTTTTTCCCTACTCTTAGCAGCCAAGTGACGGGAAGTCAAGCTTCTATTCAACAACCGGCGAGAAGTCAAGTCCCTATCCAACAACTGAAGAGTACTCCAGCTAAAAAGGAGGAGGTGCCAAAAGCTAAGGGCCGTGCATTCCAGATTACTGCAGAGGAAGCACGTGAGGACCCGAATGTCGTGACGGGTACATTTCTTGTCAACTCTAGACCTGCTCACATCTTATTTGATTCTGGTGCCTCGGATTCTTTTGTATCTTATGAATTTGCGCATTCTTTTCAAACTGTTTGCTATGCACTCGCGCAACCATTTCACGTAGATACTGCAGGAAGTATATCATTACTTGCCGATAAAATCTATAGGGATTGTGTCATAGAAATTGAAGGCTATAATTTTCTTGCTAACCTAATCCCTATCGCCTTGCCCAATTTAGATATTATTTTCGGCATGGATTGGTTGTCAAAGAACCATGCAGAACTCTTATGTTACGAAAAGATGGTACGCATTCCTATTGAAGGGGAAGATCCTATTCATGTCTACGGTGAACAAAGGATCTTAAAAATAATCTCTTTCCTCAAAGCTCGTAAATTCATATCGAAAGGTTGTCCTATCTATCTGGCCTATACAGTTGACATCTCAAGAAAGGAGAATAAAACTATAAATGATATTCCGATTGTTAATGAATATCTCGATGTTTTTCCCGATGATCTGCCTGGACTTCCTCCGGATAGATAAGTAGAATTCCGAATTGACCTTGTGCCCGGTGCTGCTCCGATTGCAAAGACCCCTTATTGTCTTGCGCCAGCTGAGATGAAAGAAATGATGATCCAACTGCAGGAATTACTTGACAAAGGCTTTATTCGACCGAGTACCTCTCTCTGGGGTCCTCCAGTATTGTTTCTCAAGAAGAAGGACGGATCGATGTGAATGTGCATTGATTATCGTGAGCTGAATAAGGTGACTATCAAGAACAAGTACCCACTACCTCACATCGACAATTTATTCGATCAACTTTCAGGATGTTAGCTATTTCTCAAAGATTAATTTGAGATCTAGCTATCATCAGTTGAAAGTACAAGAGCAAAATGTACCGAAGAATGCTTTCCGTACTCGTTATGGGCATTTCAATTTCCTTGTCATGTCATTTGGTTTGACAAATGCTCCTTCCGTATTCATGGATATGATGAATCGAGTATGCCGCCCAATGCTCGATAAGTCTGTCATCATATTCATTGATGATATTCTAATCTATTCCAAGTCTGAATCTGATCATGCCATTCATATTCATGAAATCTTAGAACTTCTTCGAAAGGAGAAACTTTATGCTAAATTCTCGAAATGTGAATTTTGGCTTCGTCAAGTTCAATTTCTCGGCCATATTATTTCTAGTGACGGTGTATCCGTAGTTCCTATCAAAATCGAAGCCATTTAAAATTGGGAGGTGCCCCGTAATGCTTCCGAAATTCGAAGTTTCTTAGGTCTCGCGGGATATTACCGGAGAATCATTAAAGACTTTTCTCGTATAGTTGTACCTCTCACAAGTCTTACATGGAAGGAAGTGAAGTTCGAATGGGGTGAAGCTCAAGAAAAAGCTTTCTCAACTCTAAAAGATCTTTTGACTCATGCTCCCATCTTATCACTCCCAGAAGGTGATGATGATTTCTCCGTATATAGCGATGCTTCAAGATTGGGACTCGGTTGTGTGTTGATGCAGCGTGGTAAAGTGATAGCCTATGCCTCAAGACAACTGAAAGATTATGAAAAGAATTATCCCACCCATGATCTTGAACTCACTGCAATACTATTTGCCCTAAAACTTTGGAGATATTACCTTTTTGGTACGAAATGCCAATTATTTACCGACCACAAGAGTCTCAAGTATATATTCAGTCAACAAACTCTGAATATGAGACAACAACGAGCCATGGAGCTGATCAAGGACTATGATTGTGAAATCCTGTACCATCCTAGAAAGGCTAATGTGGTTGCAGATGCACTTAGCAGGAAAATTTATCGTAATAGTATGTGTTATACTATTACTCACACTACGGTGATGTTCACTATTCTTGATGAACTACAGAAATGGCAAGTTGAGGCCTTAAAGCCAGAAAATGTCAAGAAGGAAGGAATGGTACATTATGCTAATATTTTACTTGATGATCCACAAGGATTAAAAGTATTTAAGAATCGGCTATGGATTCCAAAGATTGGTGGATTAAGACAGAAGATTTTAGATGAAGCTCATAAGTCTAAGCTATTAATACATCCTGGTACAAGTAAAATGTACTGTGATGTAAGAGCTGATTATTGGTGGCCTAGATTAAAGAGACATTGTAAGATATGTACAGGAATGCTTAGTATGCTTACAAGTCAAAACAGAGCACCAAAAGCCTTATGGAACCCCATAAAGTCTTAGTGTTCCTGTATGGAAGTGGGAAGAGCTGTCCATGGATTTTATTACCAAATTGCCAAAGACTGGTAGATAACATGATAGCATTTGGGTAATCGTCGACCGCCTGACTAAGAGTGCACATTTTCTCGCCATGCGTGAAATGGCTCCAATGGAGAAATACGCACAAGTATACTTGGATGAAATTATTGCAAGACATGGTGTGCCACTAAAGATCATTTCCGATCGCGATACTCGCTTCACTTCTCACTTTTGGGCGAGTATGCAATGCGAATTGGGATCTCGAGTTGCTCTCAGCATCGCTTATCATCCCCAGAAAGATGGTCAGACGGAGAGAACAATCCAAACAGTAGAAGATATGCTTTGTGCATGTGTCTTGGAGTTCGGTGGTAACTAGGATAAATACTTACCGCTTGTCTAATTTTCGTATAATAATAGTTACCACACTTCAATCAAAATGCCACCATATGAAGCATTATATGGTCGCAAATGTCGTACACCGTTATGTTGGCGTGATGTAGGATAGAAGATCCTTGGAGGCCCTGAAATGATTCAAGACACCACCGACAAGATTCAAATCGTACG
This sequence comes from Lactuca saligna, assembly GCF_052625555.1. NCBI lineage: Eukaryota > Viridiplantae > Streptophyta > Magnoliopsida > Asterales > Asteraceae > Lactuca > Lactuca saligna. The sequence continues at coordinate 87,158,734 of NC_136424.1, read as the reverse complement.
AGAAAGAATGAAAGCGGCCCAGGATCGACAGAAGTCCTATACAGAAAAGAGAAGACGACCTATAGAATTCCAAGTGGGTGATTTCGTGATGTTGAAGGTATCCCCATGGAAAGGCCTTATGCGATTTGGGAAGAAAGGAAAGTTGAGTCCTAGATTTGTTGGTCCTTTCAAAATCATCCAGAGAATTGGAAAGCAAGCATACCGCTTAGAATTGCTGAAGATTTAGCAGGTATTCATGATGTGTTTCATGTAAGTTATCTGCACAAATTCTTGAGCATCTACGATGAGACAGTTCCATTATCCAAGGTGAAATTGGATAATAAGTTAAGATATGTTGAAGAGCCTGAAGAAATCGTGAATGAAAGAACAACTAAGCTACGCAATAAAAAAGTAGAATTGGTGCTTGTCAAATGGAAACACCATCGAGGCCCAAACTATACTTGGGAGAATAAGAATGAAATAAAAGCAAAATACCCCCATTTATTTTAACCGATATAATTTTGGGGACGAAATCCTCAAAAGGAGGAGGTATTTGTGACATACATGTTTTGAAATCGTGTTTTGTAATGAATAAAATTGTGAAATACTATGTGAAATTGAGCGTTGAGTTCTAACAAATGGTTTTTACTAGAAATGAAGTAAAACTATGTTTAGAATCACTCATAAAATATTGGAAGTCTTATGAGATTCCAATTAAAAGTCGAATAGTGAAATTTAGAGAAAATATAAAATTTTAAATAAGTAAAATTTTATTATTTGATGTTTTAGAGAATCTCGTTAGAAATTTGTAGGCGAAAACTTCGTCGAAATTTAAGTTATAACGAAGAAGTTATGACCAACCGAAGATCCGCGACAAAACTAGCACGGCGCCGAATGATGTAAAAAGTGAGTTTTTGATAAACTAATTTTTAGCCTTAGTAATCTAAATGAAAGTCGTAGTATTCGTTAAACCGAGAAATTCGATAAAAAGAACGCCAAAATCTGACTTCGTATGAGGAAGTTATGATTTTTCGAAGTTTCAACTTAGCAGTAGACAGCTAAAAACTCGAATTGTAGATCGAGCGATATTTGACCGATACATCCTAAACGAGAATCGAAAGTCTCATCATATGTAGTACAACGGTAAAAAGTCTGACGAAAACGGATGTCGGATGAAGAAGTTATGAATTTTTAACGGATTTTCCTGTCCCGGTCTATTAAAAATACTAATATTAGAAATAAACTCAAAATTAGTCAATGAAGTCTAAACGAAAGTTGTAGATCATAATTTTAGCTACGCGTGCATATAAAGAACGTCAAAAACAGAGCTTCTATGCGAAAGTAATGGATTTTAGAAGTTTGGGGCACATTTTCCCAGAAATTCGCATGAATAGTACCAGCCACCAGAGACCCTCGTCGCAGCCACGTCACCTTCGCACGAAGCAGCAACGTCACCGGAGACGTGGCCAAATCCGAAGTCGGCAAGTGTCGCAAGCTGATTCGCCGAGGCCGAGGTCCAGCGGGAACGAGACACATCTCGCATCGGTGGCCAGTTCGACGCGAGACACGTCTCGCCTACCAGCCTCGCATCCAAGCCACCGAGCTGCTTCGTCATCGCACGCGTGTTCGAGCCTCGCACCGCCACCTGCCTTTCCCTCTTCACTCCAGCAGCCACGTGCTCGCTTCTCCTAGCTCCGGATGCGAGCCCCTCGCCTATAAAAGGGAGGCATGCGAGCCTTCCCGGGTAATTTTGAGAATTTGCCATTTTTTACCCCTAAATCCATATTTTCACTATTTTGACTTTTCCCGAAGCCCCGGTATCAATTTTAGCACCCGAAACACGTCCCGAGAAGCCCGAAAATTTTATCTTTTCGGTTTTGAAGCCCTACGTTCGCAGAGCTCGGTTTTCAATTAAGCTCCCGGTTTTCAACATCTTAAGACATATTTAAAGCCGAAGTGCTGTCCAAATTACTATTTTAACCCCCGGTTAACTTAAGGTGAGTTCAATATATTGGAACAATTGCATGTTATGTGTTATATGTGCTATGTGCTTTTCAGTGTTATTATTCTGAGTTATTTTCCCGTGTGATGTTATTCGCTATGTTTATAGCAATTGTAATAACTTTGACCATCTGATTAGTGAAAGGACTTAGATTCACATTGGTACTGGTACGTAGCCTCTAGCCATGTAGAGCATGTCTCCGTAAGAGAATGACTTCTATTCTATGGCATTGGCAAATGGTTAGACAGGACTATAAGCCTGAAATCTAACAAGATGATAATCAGAAATTGCATGTCTTCTATGCCATTTGGGCCAAAGTCTTATTGATGTATATCAAGAATTGAAAATTATATCTTTGAATAAATTCTTTGATTGATATGAACGCTTGTCACATGATCTCACATACATCTTATTGTTCCTGTTTGCTTTTGCCACATTGAAGTATATATGTGGCATAACGTTATATTGTATCTATTATTGAACTCACTAAGTGTCACCGCTTACCCTATCAATGTTTAACAATTGCAGGTGATAAGTAACTAGTATGTTCACATACTATTGAAAGATTTAGAATAGTTTGTAATAGTACTTTTGTACTACAATTTATGTTTGTATAAATTACAATATCATGGGTAGTTATGTAATATATATATAACACTTTGTAATAGACGGTTTGTATCCAATAGTTTGTAATCCCCTTTATCAATGTAAAATATTGCTTTTATGAATATGCAAGTAGCATGTTTTCGAGTAATGATATTGTGAAGTATGAAAGTTTGGGTCTTTCAAAAATACGAAAGTTGGGGTCTTTCAGAAACTATCACATTCTCCTCCCCAAAACTTGGTGTCAGACCTATTTTAGGTATGATGACAAAATAAAATATTTTCCAAATCAAATCCTCTAAAATGTCTCTTCCTATTACCCAAACCATCCCATCCGTTACAACTTCTACTTTATCTAACGGATTTTTCGCACCCTCCCACACGTACTCAAGACGTGATTTGACATTTCATTAAATGCAGTGTTCTTTTTGGTTAATCCCAATTCTTAATCTTTATCCCTTTTTTTTAATTATGTAGTTAAGATTAAAGATCCCTTTTTCGCAAATAAACCATTTTTTTACCCAATTTTACCTAGGTCAAAAACCTTAACGTTTCATGCTTCTACAAATCACTATAAAACCCCCTTCTTTTCCACAAAGAAACCTTTACGCTCTCAAAACCCTCAATCTTTCTCTACAAATTAACATATTCCTCTGTACATTCCTCAAGCTCTCTCAAAATCAACAATGGTGAAATCTGGCGCTTCAAAGAAACAATCAAAAGCTCATGGATTAGTGAACCCACCTGGTTCAGACTCTTCCACGATTGCTTCGAGAAATTTCAGAGCTGTGTTCGATGATCAACCTACTTACAATGCACCAACCAAACTGATGATCAAGTTCTTGAAGAATCATCCACTTTTTTGGACCTTTTGATGCTTTTACCGACATTGTTCCACTATCCACTCTCTACAAGTGTGCTTTTTCTGCATATCGCCCAGTCGGTAACCCTCAAGAATTTCATCTCAAACTTGTTAATGATGTTTTGGTCATCTTGACCAAAGAGAAGTTCCTCTTAGCAATTAATCTTTTGATTCATCCATCTGTGAAGTTCTTTACTCCATCAATAGCAGATGTCACCACTGCATTGTATCAAATGGGATATCAGAAGAAGATCAAAGGTATTAGTGAGTTCAAGAAGAACCAGTTGCCTGCGGTATGGCAGTTTGGTTGTCACTTTATCATCTGCAGTCTGTCCGGCAGAACCGGAGGCATAGACAACATGGGATTAAAGCTTCTAGAACTGGTTTGGAGCATCTTCACCGGCCACGATGTGAACTATGGTCAAATTCTATGGGACGATTTTCTCCAGTACATTCCTAAGGAGAACCCGAGGCAGAACCCATTCGAGCTTACTCTTGCTCGATTATGGTCTTTGTGTATATCAGACTTGCATACGGATGCCAAGATTGACATGGGTGACGACATCAATTTCTTCGTCACCAAATACTTAAAAAGGTACAACCCTTCCTTAGATCAAACTGTTTTTGGTCCCATCCGCAGACTCCCTACCTACATCCTCACTTCACTTGGTCTCGAGACTGCTGATGTCTCAAATCACGTAGAGGCTACGGAAGGTATTGACCCATACCTTCCTACCCCGCCTCTTCCATCCGCAGCCTTAAACCCTGAAGGTACCACAATTCCTTCCTCTACCACTCTTTCTAACGTCTCTTAGAGATGTAAACATAACGTTTCTTCTCTTCATGGTCCCCGCACCGCAAAGAAATCTAGCACTCCTAAAAAGGATGCCCCCAAATCATCCAAACCATCAAAGAAGAGAAAAGCACCACCAGTTATCATAACTGCTAAACCGAGTCGCCATGACTTCGGTAGTGATTTTGTTGAAGATGACCAACCCATCTCTATCCTTAAGAAAATGAAAGCTGATCCCACTAGCCAAATGCATGACCGGACAGATACCTCAGCCTCTCAACAGGCTCCAATAGTCCTTGGGATGCATGCGCATCCACTTGACGACACCATCTTTTTCCTCTCAGACTCAGAAAGTGAGTCTAAATCACAACAGAGAGGAGTCTCCTCTCTAGTACATTCCCAAAGGGATAATACTGGCTCTCGCCCTGAAGTCTCTAGGGCTTCCCGACTGCATATTTTTTCATCCGGAGTTGAACTCCGTCCTCTTGAATGTCACGCATACACTCCAAACACAGTCCCATCTGCAAGGCACTTCTTCCGCCTTTGCCAGAACTGAGCCGAGGCCAAACTTGACCATGGGTCAAGGAGACCAAGGAAGCTCAGGAAATACTACTCTGCTTACATTACATTCAAGTGGTTTAGGCACGGTGAGCACAAATGTGCAAGGTTCCGTGAACCCAAGGGAAACCTTGGTGCGTTTTTTAGGAATTGACGGAGAAGACTCTAATGATTCTTGGAGCCGATATCAACCCTCTAACGAGGTTGAAGCCAAGAAATATGTTTCTTTTTGTAGGGAATTTCAAGCTCGCCAGGTTTAGCAGATCAAGCAAAAAAAGCTCAAAGATCAAGAAATTCAAGCTATGGCAAAGTATTGGGCAGATGCCATCAACAATGCCAATATCGTAGCTAATATCCTGAAGGTTCAAGAATGGATGTCCGCAATGGCAGCCAAAGTTCAACAAGCTCAAAAAACTGTTGCTGATCAGCATGGTCATCAAGTTCCCCCTTCTCAAATTACTGCAGGTTCTCAGGATGAAGAACCTGAAATCGAAGTGAGCTCTGCTCTAATTTTCGGCTTCAATGATGATGAACCACAAGAGGTAAACAAACCCTCTCCCTCAGATGATGACTTGATATTGTTCGATGAAGATGAAAAAATCCAGTGGGTCTCATCACTCCACAACTAAGCCAAAAGAAGAAGAAGAAGAAGAAGAAGAATCCCGTAGTCACAAGAAAAGAATTCCTAAGTCTTCAAGCTAAAGTAGATCAAATCTTAGCTGCAGTCAAGCCGAATCAACTGCAACCAGAAGACAGCCCAGGACCGCAGTCCTTGATGGAAAGAATCGAAAGATTGGAAACAAGAGAGAGATTGGCTGCGGAGCGCATCTCCCTAAAAGTTGAAATAGGGATCAGATCAGTTGACAACAATCGTCAAGCTGATCATAAGGATTTCATGGCTACTGTGGAACGCCTCCTCTCTAAGGTTACTGCAATTAAAACAAACCTTCCAGCAGCGATTGCGAATCAGGCTTCACAATCTGAGAAGTTGGTTGCTGAAACTCATACTGCTTATGAGTCAGCAATCTCCATTCTTCAAACTACTATCAACCAACTGCAACGCTCTCTCTCCACCAACTTCCATGGTTTGGCGATTCTTCAACTCACAAAGGAGATTCACAAACTACTTTTCAATCCCTCCATCCTTAATAACCTACAACTGGCAGAAGAGCTCAAAGCTCAATTTAAAACCGTATTTGAAAAGGTTGATGGCCTTCTTTAATGGCTTGAGGAGGCTATGGGTCTGGGCTCCTCAAGAGGGGGAAGTGAAGAAGTCCACGAAGTCCATCACTCCGACCAATCCCCGCAACATCATCAAACTCCCCCAATCTCCACTAAAAAAATTCCCACACCACAATCATCACCGCAACATAAAACACAATTCTCACCGCAACCATCTCTTCACAACTCCCCTCTCCATATTACTCCTGAAAAACTAGAAACTCCCTTGCACTTCAAAAATCTGGAGGAGTATATGTCGTCTCCGATTTGACATCCCCAAAATCACGGCCAGAAAAGACCGATTTTGTTTATGCTTTATAAAAATCAGAGTACTTCTTTTCATAAAAATGTTGCGGAATTTGTTCCCAGAAAAACATGATAAATATGTTATTAAATCATTTTCGAAGAAACGTATTTTATTCATTTCAAAACGTTTGGGATGTCATCGTTAATACAGAAACATAACCATAAATAGAACTTACATTTATTTACACTAGTGATCTACATCTCTTTAAATCTCTCAGTGTAAAGTGACTTCGTATCAACACCTGTGATATAAATAAACTGAGTGGGTCAGGTTGGGAAACCTGGTGAGTACATAGGGTTTTCAACCCACAATAATATAATTATTATGTTCAATCATCAAACAATTAACCCAATTACCCATCCCCGTTATCTTCTTTACTCCTAAGAGTCATCTATCCTGCATTCGTTTATTCCAAAGTCCCTTACTTCCAGGGTTATAGGACTGACACTAAATCCATAACTGCCAATGTTCGTTCGTAAAGCACTAATTCCATAGCTGCTATATCTTACTCATCGGGTACTAAATCCATAGCTACCAGTGCTCAACAGGTACTAAGTCCATAGCTACCAATTCCTACAGGTACTAAATCCATAGCTACCGGTGTCTAACTAATAGGTACTAAGTCCATAGCTACCAACTCCTAATAGGTACTAAATCCATAGCTACCAACATCTGACAGGTACTAAGTCCATAGCTATCGGTGTTTGTCCCATAGGCACTAAGTCTATAGCTGCCAATGTATACTCACATCATCTTCTATCTCTCATCATTCATCTACCCATCATCATACCCAACATATTCGTATATATAAAATACGTATACAGTTTAAATCCTTTAAAACATGTATAAAACATTCATCCAGCATAGACAGCAAGTATTCAGATAATATGCACACATAGCACGTAGTTTATATAAAATACTTCATATCTATGTGTAAGATGAAAGGGACTATGCACTCACAACACGTAAATTATATAATAAATATTTCATATCTATGTGTAAGATGAAAGGGACCATGCACTCACAACACGTAAATTATATAATAAATACTTCATATCTATGTGTAAGATGAAAGGGACCATGCACTCACAACACGTAAATTATATAATAAATACTTCATATCTATGTGTAAGATGAAAGGGACCATGCACTCACCTGATAGGCGGTGACTCAACACTCGGACAGCGCTTCAATACTCTCAAAGCAAATTCCTTCGATAAAACCTAGTACCAATACCACTAGGGTTTAGTCTAACGATAACCGTGACTAATTAATAGTCTAGCTATTATTATTATTATATAAGCGTTAAATAACACTCAATATAACTCATAATAATAGCCCAAATAATTATATTCAGGTCCTAATAATGTTACTATAATTAATTAGAAGCTATATTAAAACTAGCGTAGGCGTAGCTCACTTACATCGGGTTTTTCGCAAAACTGAGCTTCACTGGAGCAACGTTTCCTGAGCCGAAAGGCTCTTTTCTCGGAGCCGTCAGGCGCTCAGGGGCTTCCGCCTCGTGCTAGGGAGTTACCCTAGGCTTTACGGGGTTAGGGAGGCTTAGAGAGAGAGTTTAGAGAGAGAAAGAAGGGTTTGAAGGTGTGAGAATGAATGGAACCCGGCACCTCTATTTATAGGGGTGCTGACTGGTCTACTCACCGAGTAGGGGGGACCTACTCGCCGAGTTGGTCCATGTGGTGCCCTTCTGGTGGTGCCACGTGTCCATACGTCGCCCCCTATCGCGTATTAGCCTTCAAACTTAGAAAAATCATAACTTTCGCATACGAGCTCCGTTTTTGACGTTCTTTATATCCACGCGTAGGTAAAATCAAGATCTATAACTTTCGTTTAGACTCCGTTGGATAACTCTTGAGCGATCTCAAATTTAACAGTAGGAGGCGTTTAGACTGTTAAATGACCGCGAAGAATTCATAACTCCTTCATACGGAGTCCGTTTTCGTCTATCTTTTTACCGTTGAGTTCCTATTAATGAGATCTTCAACTCTCATTTAGGTCGCGTAAGCCAAAAACCGCTCGAACTAAAATTCGAGTTTCGGGCTGTACGCTGCTAAGCCGAATCTTAGAAAAATCATAACTTCCTCATACGAAGTCAGATTTGGGCGTTCTTTTTATCGATGCTCTTAGTTTAACATATTATACGACTTTAGTTTAGATTGCTAAGGATAAACCTCGCTCTATCGTAAATTCACTATTTACGCTTCCCGGTGTCGTGCCGGTTTTGCCGTAAAACTTCGACGGGCCATAACTTCTTCGTTATAACTTGCATTTCGGCGTTCTTTATATGTATGGAAACCTTGTGACATATTATACAACTTGGTTAAGATTATTTATTCTAAATAATCTTTTGTCAAAAAGTCATTTTCGACCCCTATTGCCTCTAAATTGACTAGCCCGGATCTGCGGGCGTTACAATTATCTCCCCCTTAGGATGATTACGTCCCGGAATCATCCACGAAACAAGGATCGTATAATGACTCCATACGTCATCTCTTCATCCTAGGTAATAATTATAACTTCTTTATTCCTTCAAGTCTATCTCTTAGACTTATTGATTGTAAGCAATACTTGATCGTGCACCTGCTCTCTACCTCAGATTAGACTCCAAATTATGACCTATCATCATGTGATGCACATTTAGACTCAGGTCTCTTAAATTCTAAAACAGACTAAGCCTTCCTTCATGTTCTAATGTGATATAATCATACTTTAACATGTAGCATTTCTAGCTACCAACGAGCGCGATACTTCCATTGATCGCTTTGATTTCAATCGTTTGGTTTAAGTCGGACGCTACATCAAACTTGTTTCTCTGAACCACGTAACATACTCATCATAGTCGGACTCAATTTGATATGACCACTGGGGTCGGAATATCAACAATCTTTTTAGTCATTACCGAAACGATGGTAACGACATACTTGAATAAAACGAAATCAATTACTGGCTTCTTGGTAACCTTGTGACTTTCCCTGATCCAAGTGTGAGTCCTGTGCTTCCGGTAGTATAGGCCTCTACTACCATTCACACCTACTCATACTCGTCCCAAGTATCGCCTCGCAGTTTCCCAAGTCACCATGCAGCAAATCACATAACAATTTCACACACCAGATAACAAAACGAAGATTTTATTATTTCTCGAAACTATTACATAGGTGTTCAAGTTCACCCTAGACTATGACTCTACTAGGCTACATCGTACGAAACTATGGCTACTGCATAATCCAATCTTCGGGTAAGAAGTCCTCATTCTTGATTCCTTGCATGGTTCTCTGCCTCGTCAAGGATCATGTGAAATGCCCTCGGCCTTGGTGGCGTTTCTGGTCTTGCTGCTTTATTTTTCCTTGGGCAGTCTCTGGACATGTGCCCCTTGCCTCCACATCCGTAGCATACTTTGTCATTATGCGTGCAGTCTTTGGAATAGTGACCAGTCCTCCCACACTTGTAACAAGTCACTTCTTCGTTGCACTTTCCACCATGCTTTTTCTTGCATCTATCACACCATCTTGCTTCACCTCCATCTGCTCCTCCAAGCTTTGAGAATTTGCTTTCCTTGTTCGGCCTCGAAGATCCTTCAAACTTCTGCTTCTCTCCTACCTTATCTTTTTCTAGACCCTTTTCTCTTATCTGGGCCTCTACGTTCTTAGCTGCCCTAACAGCTGCTTTCAAAGTAGTTGCCATTTTGACCATTGGGCCAAAGTTAATGGGCAGTCCGTTGGCAAACCTATCAATCTTGGAGAGTTCAGTAGGCACCAAGTAGGGGAATAGCTTCATCCTTTCGGTGAATGATGTGGCATACTCATCAACACTCATCTTCCCTTTCTTCAGGTTTTGAAACTCGTTGTTTAGGTCTATCAGATCTATCTCCGAGCAGTATTGCATTTTCAACTGTTCCAAAAACTCTTCCCACGACATCCTTAAGGTTTCTCCTCGTGGCATCGTATCTGCCAATAGCTTCCACCAACTCAAGACTCCAGTTTTAAGTTGTCTTATTGCGAAGACAGTCTTCTGTTTCTCGTTACAGCTGCAGCTCTCAAACACCATCTCCATCTCAGAGATCCAATCCATAATCTCAACCGGCTTCGGGCTTCCTGAGAGGCTTGGTGGTTTCGCACCTAAGAAATTCTTGTACATCCGCCCATCCTTGTTGTTTCTCCCTTCTGGGCCATCCCTTTGCTCACTTTGAGTCCCTACTTGACTCACTTGACAGTTGTAGTTCCCTTCCTCTGATTGCTTGGGAACTGTCTCCATCGGTTCAACATGTACGGTAGGTTCGTCCCTATTCAACATCTGCTCATTTCTTCCCTTTGTTCAGCTAACAAAGCCCGAATCATGGCTTGAACTCCAGCCATGGTGACTGGCTCAGGCGCAACTTCTTCAACAACAGGTATTTGCTGAACCACTGGGAGTTGGTTTCGGTTCCCATTCGCATTTACGTTTCCACTACGGGTTCTTGCCATCTTGATCTCTACACCGAATAAGGTGAATCTAGACCTTTACTTAGGATTGATGTTTAAATCATCCTTATCACTCCGAAACGTTTATATGCTAGTTCTAATATCGTATTCGTACGTTTAGAATCCTAAACACATAAGCTTTCCAGATCCGGTCGGCAACAGACCATAGATCCGATCAAACTATAGCATAACAAATCATTTAGCACATAAAAGCAATTTAGGCATCATTTCTAAATTAAGCTAGTGCTTGTGTCTATTCAGGTGCATTACCTAAATCTATTTGACACACTCCTCACAATCATCACTTAGCATTCTAAGTTTAAGTCTAGAAATAAATACATATTCCTAGTTTGCTTAAACTAATGCTCTGATACCAATTGTGACATCCCCAAAATCACGGCCATAAAAGACCGATTTTGTTTATGCTTTATAAAAATCAGAGTACTTCTTTTCATAAAAATGTTGCGGAATTTGTTCCCAGAAAAACATGATAAATATGCTATTAAATCATTTTCGAAGAAACGTATTTTATTCATTTCAAAACGTTTGGGATGTCATCCTTAATACAGAAACATAACCATAAACAGAACTTACATTTATTTACACTAGTGATCTACATCTCTTTAAATCTCTCAGTGTAAAGTGACTTCATATCAACACCTGTGATATAAATAAACTGAGTGGGTCAGGTTGGGAAACCTGGTGAGTACATAGGGGTTTCAACCCACAATAATATAATTGTTATGTTCAATCATCAAACAATTAACCCAATTACCCATCCCCGTTATCTTCTTTACTCCTAAGAGTCATCTATCCTGCATTCGTTTATTCCAAAGTCCCTTACTTCCAGGGTTATAGGACTGACACTAAATCCATAGCTGCCAATGTTCGTTCGTAAAGCACTAATTCCATAGCTGCTATATCTTACTCATCGGGTACTAAATCCATAGCTATCGGTGTCTAACTAATAGGTACTAAGTCCATAGCTACCAACTCCTATCAGGTACTAAATCCATAGCTACCAACATCTGACAGGTACTAAGTCCATAGCTACCGGTGTTTGTCCCATAGGCACTAAGTCTATAGCTGTCAATGTATACTCACGTCATCTTCAATCTCTCATCATTCATCTACCCATCATCATACCCAACATATTCGTATATATAAAATATGTATACAGTTTAAATCCTTTAAAACATGTATAAAACGTTCATCCAGCATAGACAGCAAGTATTCAGATAATATGCACATATAGCACGTAGTTTATATAAAATACTTCATATCTATGTGTAAGATGAAAGGGACTATGCACTCACAACACGTAAATTATATAATAAATACTTCATATCTATGTGTAAGATGAAAGGGACCATGCACTCACAACACGTAAATTATATAATAAATACTTCATATCTATGTGTAAGATGAAAGGGACCATGCACTCACAACATGTAAATTATATAATAAATACTTCATATCTATGTGTAAGATGAAAGGGACCATGCACTCACCTGATAGGCGGTGACTCAACACTCGGACAGCGCTTCAATACTCTCAAAGCAAATTCCTTCGATAAAACCTAGTACCAATACCACTAGGGTTTAGTCTAACGATAACCGTGACTAATTAATAGTCTAGCTATTATTATTATTATTATATAAGCGTTAAATAACACTCAATATAACTCATAATAATAGCCCAAATAATTATATTCAGGTCCTAATAATGTTACTATAATTAATTAGAAGCTATATTAAAACTAGCGTAGGCGTACCTCACTTACAGCGGGTTTTTCGCAAAACCGAGCTTCGCTGGAGCAGCGTTTCCCGAGCCGTCAGGCGCTCAGGGGCTTCCGCCTCGTGCTAGGGAGTTACCCTAGGCTTTACGGGGTTAGGGAGGCTTAGAGAGAGAGTTTAGAGAGAGAAAGAAGGGTTTGAAGGTGTGAGAATGAATGGAACCCGACACCTCTATTTATAGGGGTGCTGACTGGTCTACTCGCCGAGTAGGGGGGACCTACTTGCCGAGTTGGTCCATGTGGTGCCACGTCACCCCCTATCGCGTATCAGCCTTCAAACTTAGAAAAATCATAACTTTCGCATACGAGCTCCGTTTTTGACGTTCTTTATATCCATGCATAGGTAAAATCAAGATCTACAACTTTCATTTAGACTCCGTTGGATAATTCTCGAGCGATCTCAAATTTAACAGTAGGAGGCGTTTAGATTGTTAAATGACCGCGAAGAATTCATAACTCCTTCATACGGAGTCCGTTTTCGTCTGTCTTTTTACCGTTGAGTTCCTATTAATGAGATCTTCAACTCTCATTTAGGTCGCGTAAGCCAAAAACCGCTCGAACTAAAATTCGAGTTTCGGGCTGTACGCTGCTAAGCCGAATCTTAGAAAAATCATAACTTCCTCATACGAAGTCAGATTTGGGCGTTCTTTTTATCGATGCTCTTAGTTTAACATATTATACGACTTTAGTTTAGATTGCTAAGGATAAACCTCGCTCTATCGTAAATTCACTATTTACGCTTCCCGGTGTCGTGCCGGTTTTGCCGTAAAACTTCGACGGGCCATAACTTCTTCGTTATAACTTGCATTTCGGCGTTCTTTATATGTACGGAAACCTTGTGACATATTATACAACTTGGTTAAGATTATTTATTCTAAATAATCTTTTGTCGAAAAGTCATTTTCGACCCCTATTGCCTCTAAATTGACTAGCCCGGATCTGCGGGCGTTACAATTATCTCCCCCTTAGGATGATTACGTCCCGGAATCATCCACGAAACAAGGATCGTATAATGACTCCATACGTCATCTCTTCATCCTAGGTAATAATTATAACTTCTTTATTCCTTCAAGTCTATCTCTTAGACTTATTGATTGTAAGCAATACTTGATCGTGCACCTGCTCTCTACCTCAGATTAGACTCCAAATTATGACCTATCATCATGTGATGCACATTTAGACTCAGGTCTCTTAAATTCTAAAACAGACTAAGCCTTCCTTCATGTTCTAATGTGATATAATCATACTTTAACATGTAGCATTTCTAGCTACCAATGAGCGCGATACTTCCATTGATCGCTTTGATTTCAATCGTTTGGTTTAAGTCGGACGCTACATCAAACTTGTTTCTCTGAACCACGTAACATACTCATCATAGTCGGACTCAATTTGATATGACCACTGGGGTCGGAATATCAACAATCTTTTTAGTCATTACCGAAACGATGGTAACGACATACTTGAATAAAACGAACTCAATTACTGGCTTCTTGGTAACCTTGTGACTTTCCCTGATCCAAGTGTGAGTCCTGTGCTTCCGGTAGTATAGGCCTCTACTACCATTCACACCTACTCATACTCGTCCCAAGTATCGCCTCGTAGTTTCCCAAGTCACCATGCAGCAAATCACACAACAATTTCACACACCAGATAACAAAACGAAGATTTTATTATTTCTCGAAACTATTACATAGGTGTTCAAGTTCACCCTAGACTATGACTCTACTAGGCTACATCGTACGAAACTATGGCTACTGCATAATCTAATCTTCGGGTAAGAAGTCCTCATTCTTGATTCCTTGCATGGTTCTCTGCCTCGTCAAGGATCATGTGAAATGTCCTCGTCCTTGGTGGCGTTTCTGGTCTTGCTGCTTTATTTTTCCTTGGGCAGTCTCTGGACATGTGCCCCTTGCCTCCACATCCATAGCATACTTTGTCATTATGCGTGCAGTCTTTGGAATAGTGACCAGTCCTCCCACACTTGTAACAAGTCACTTCTTCGTTGCACTTTCCACCATGCTTTTTCTTGCATCTATCACACCATCTTGCTTCACCTCCATCTGCTCCTCCAAGCTTTGAGAATTTGCTTTCCTTGTTCGGCCTCGAAGATCCTTCAAACTTCCGCTTCTCTCCTACCTTATCTTTTTCTATACCCTTTTCTCTTATTTGGGCCTCTACGTTCTTAGCTGCCCTAACAGCTGCTTTCAAAGTAGTTGCCATTTTGACCATTGGGCCAAAGTCAATGGGCAGTCCGTTAGCAAACCTATCAATCTTGGAGAGTTCAGTAGGCACCAAGTAGGGGAATAGCTTCATCCTTTCGGTGAATGATGTGGCATACTCATCAACACTCATCTTCCCTTTCTTCAGGTTTTGAAACTCGTTGTTTAGGTCTATCAGATCTATCTCCGAGCAGTATTGCATTTTCAACTGTTCCAAAAACTCTTCCCACGACATCCTTAAGGTTTCTCCTCGTGGCATCGTATCTGCCAATAACTTCCACCAGCTCAAGACTCCAGTTTTAAGTTGTCTTACTGCGAAGACAGTCTTCTGTTTCTCGTTACAGCTGCAGCTCTCAAACACCATCTCCATCTCAGAGATCCAATCCATAATCTCAACCGGACCTTCATTACTCCGCCTATCACTTCGACCGATCGAGATCGTGCGGTTTTGGGTTTATTTACTTATGTTCTTCTAAATGTTAGCATATTCACTCGATGAATTAGGGCAGCTATATTTTGAAGTTCATGGTTTTGATTCACTGCTAGTTTCTGAGCTTGGATTTGACTTTTTGTAAGCGTGGTATTTCTAGATGATCTGTTGGGGAATACTACGGGAAGGTTGTAAAGATTCCTCATATGAGTACTTTGGGGTTTTGAAACTAGAAACCAATTGGGGTTTTGTGTCGGGTTTGTCATTATGAATCGATCGTGTCTCAATAGTCGATGTTTAAAGTGAAAGGGTCTTTTATAACACATGGAACTGGTATGGGTAGGGCCACACCAATCCACATCGAATGCCGATGTCGGTACTTCTCATTGTAAGCCGCTTGTTAGTTGGATAGTGAAATATACATATGTGTTTTTAGTGCTTTTTAATCTATCTCTATTATTACTTCTATAAAGGTTTTGTTGAATGATTGGGGGTGTTTGTTCGAGTAGATTTCTAACTTGTGACTCACGGAACTCCCCTGCGTCCCTACTATCAATTGGAATGTATGAAAATAAGTTATCGAGGAGAAACGTACCCAGAATAGTCGTGGGGTCTGCAATAGCCTCCCCTTGGCCCATTGCGAATATTCGGCCTCCTTCACCAGCATTCATGACGTTTGACTCCGGGCAGTCCCTTCGGAAGTGTCCTGTTACTCTGCACTCATAACACGCACGGTCTACTCCTACATTTGTGGCTGGAGCAGTTGGTTGGGCTAGTTCTCTACAGTAGCGTACGGTGTGTCCCTTTCTATTGCACCTAACACAATGCATTTCACGGCAGGATCCGTGATGATGAAATTTGCATCGGTTGCACATAGGTTGGTTACCGTTGTACGACCTTTTGGGTGTAGGAGTACGGTTTGTTGATTGCTTTTTGGCGTTTCCTTGAGTTGATTTGCCTCCCTTCTTGCTCCAGGGTTGTCGTTTCATGTTCTTGTGTTCGCACCTTGCGGTATTCTTGTAGGTAGCTACTGGTAGGTGGCTTCGATTGTTTCTTTGATTAGAATTTTTGATATCGTTTCCTTCCCTGCTTGAGTTGACAGAGTTATTGTATGCTATAATGGCTACCACTGTGGCTATAACTGTAGCTTGCAAAGTGGCGGTGTCCAATTGTAGGAATAGGGTTGCGTTGGTAAGTTGGTTATTTCCAGTCCTTGCTGCGCCGCTAACGTTTGCTTGAGACAGTGCAGCTGTTACTGCCGCAGTGATAGCAGATTGCACTATGTTGGGGTCATATTGAGGAGGTGGTGGTGGGGTTGCGTTTCTACGTGTTGATCTACGAGGAGACATTGTTCTGATAAGGAAATAACAAGAAGAACTATAAGTTTTAATGATTCGAAAGTCGCGCATTAGTGATTTGTTATATCAGAAGTTTGGTTTACCCCTGAATAGGGTTGAGTTCGACTCATAAGGAGAGTAGATAAACTCATGAATTGGAGGGGTATGCAAAGGGTTTAATAAAGGAAATACATCATATATTATAAAACATGGTGCATTACATATTGTAGTTAGGAAAATTTGACCTATCTAAAGGTTTCCGATTACAAGGTTAAGAAAAGTAAGGACTTTATCCGAGGTCTTATGCTATGACAAAATTTTGGAAGTAAGACAGGTATTATTTGTTACGCGAGCTGGCTACATGGGCCTTAGATTATGCCAACTGACGCTTCATCTCGAGCATACGTAGTTCATGTCTTGCCTGGCGTGCCCGAAGTTCTATCACTTCGGTTTGAGTTGCCGTTAGCTTTCTCTGCAACGCTTCATTTCGATTTACGATTCTCCCGTGAGATAATCCTAACTATCGGATGCGAACTGTGTTGACTCCAGTGTTCGCATCATTTTCCTCAGTTTGATGGATGGTCGTCCGTCCTTGCTCACCAATGCGAGAAATCCGACGAACCAATATAGGAAGGGCTCTGTCTGCTGAGCCTCCCTCGCTTAGGTTGTAGAAGCTTCGGTCTCCGTTGAATGGAAGGGGTTGATCCTGTTCGCGGCTCCACCTATCCAGGTTAGTTTCCTAAAAGGGCGTCGAGCCATGAAATTCCGGTCGAGGATTAGGATTTTGAATTGGAGCCGTTAAGGGTAGGTTATTGTTCTCTGGATCTGAGTCTGATTCTTCTTACATTCCTTCTTTAGGATCATTCTCTATCCCTTCTCCATTACCATGGTTGGGGTAGTAGGGGTCACCGGGGTGATGGAATCCAGCCATTTGAGTCTATACGAGAATAGGGTTAAGAATGGACTATAAGCTAAAGCACGTGGAATTTAATCTTAAGTTTAATGGTTGAAGGCACTCGAATACTCCCTTAGTATTCTTTAACGATATGCTTTTGGTAAGTTTTAAATTTGTTGTCCATTGCAGACACTCCTTGGCATACGTTAGTCGGCTCTTGGACAAATATAGTTGATCAGGCTATATTCTTCCCAGTTCCGATTACATGTCCCAAGGCATACCTGCACTGCACAACTTATTTATAATACTTCTATATTGTTTTAATTATGATACTGACCATGTTATTAATATGGAATGAATGCATGCCTACTTTACAAAAACTAAATAAATTTAATTTTAAAAGTATGACTCTTACTCAGAGTGTTTTTGCCCAGTTGTGTTTATAGTTGTATACCAAAAATGGTTTTGATATACTTAATTCACTATAAACAATGCTCTGATACCAATCTGTCACACCCCCAAACCAGAACGGCGGAAACGTTCGAGGGCGGAGGACGTCATATTCAGTATCATAACAGTTCATAGAAAGGAAAGTACACACCACCATATATATTAAGTTTTTCAAAATGTTTACATAATTGTATTCGTTACATGATCAAAAGATAAATACATAAACATCTTTCAAAAGAAGTAATTAACGTCAGCACGTTAATCCCCAAAAGTTGATCTCCAAACCTGCTTAGCGGTTCCCTGAGAATACAAGTTATTTCAAAGAAAAAGTGTCAACAATTAAGTTGGTGAGTTCATAAGTAGTGTTTTGAGAAAATGTACACCATTCGAAAGTTCGTGTATGTTTTCCAGAAAACGCAGTATTTCAAATGTAAAGAGTTATGATTCGTTGTGTTGACAATGAATGTATTAGATCTAGAAAATCTCATATTTTCCCTAATGGTTGAGATACGAACTGTTGTGTTTTCCAAGAAAAACCCTTATTTTCTTATAAAAGTATGAAATGCATATGAATGTTTGTGTTATAAGTTGTAAGTAATTGCACCAGGAAAATTCCTTATTTTCCTATTAGTTGTTTGGTTTGTATCCAGGAAAAACCCTTATTTTCCTAACATAACTAGCAGTCTCTAAGACCGAAAATCGCAAGCAACCGACATGCTTAGAAGTTGTAGCATAGTTTTAATAGCTACTCGTTCATAAAAGCATAATACCGTATTAATTGTATATCCGGTGAGTTTTATAACCATACTAAACATAATATGCCTGTAGCGACGTTCTTCAGGCGTCGTAGCGTTATGACAAACTGTCACCCCAAAGGACAGACTGTAGCTAACAGTCAGGTTGCGGGATCATGACTTCCCGTATAGATCTATACACATTTGACACGTTCTCCGAACGGCAGACTCTGGTTATAGATAGGACTTGCAGCATTACTTTCTAATAAAGAAAAGTAACGTTTGAAGATATACACGTCTCATGGATTCTCAACTAAGCCTGTATTAAAGTGATAGTTTTTGTATGCAAAGTTTATCCTTTTTCACAATGTTTGACAAAGCATAAATCATAAGTTTTTAGAATGTATAAAACGACTTAACAATGAAAGGTACTTTGAAATCATTATATACTTTGCGTAAGTCTAATGCACACAAAGTATGACAAGAGTTTTCACATAGTAGTAATAAATCACAAGTGATTCATTTGATAAAAACGAGTAAAGTGAAATTTTTGATGTAGAAGACAAGTTTGTAAACAAAACCTAAACAAACCTAACAATGAAAGTTAGTTTGAAGACAATTTTTGGTATGTTTCGTAATTGTTGTTCATATTCTTACGTTTTTATTAGAAACTTTGCATGAAATAATCCTTAAGTTTGATACTAAAGACCTTTTTGTACTTATCACTTTTGTAAAAATGGTAATTAAACATATTTAAATGATTGTGTTTTAACTTCCTTAATGTATAAACATTGCTCAAAAATGTTAGAAGGTGTTAATAAATCTATCAACCACTTTTGACAGTTTTACCCTTTACTGTCCCTGTTTTTAGAAAGCTCATAGAAAAATCCTCGTAAGTCAAACACTGAATCCGTCACCTCTGAGAGTTTATAAAATGAGTCTACTTTGTTCCTAATTTTTATTATGATTTTTAGTGGTCTCAAACTAGTGTGAAAATGAATATCTTCACAGACTGGTCCGAAATCACTTTTGAAATGACAGACAGTTTTATAAAAATCGCCATAAATTGTAGAAACATCGTATGAACGCGTGCGAGTAGTCATTAGAAATGTATAAACTTGAACTATTTGCATATTGTACAGTTTTGAAAGATATTAAGTTTAAGATGGTCAAAACAGTCCGTGAACAGGACTCAACTTTTCTGTAGAAAGCTGTCATTTAAATTTAAGTTATGTTTAGTGTTCTAACTTGTATTCCCCCCCTTAAAACATGAAGAAAACATGAAAATGAAGGGGTATGAACTCACCTTATGTGAATACTTGAAGAATGGAAGGTTGAAGATGAACTTTTGGTTGTTGGTTTGATGCTCCAAAACAGCGACTCTTTTGGCTATGTTGCTGTCACGAAAATTTGACAGCAAAAGAGCAAGAAAAAGGGTAGTTTACTCACTGTTTTGAATCAAAAATTTTGAGTATCAAAAAAAGTAACTTCCAGGGGTATTTGGTGGTAAAAATATCAAGCAAAAGGAAGGTGTAGATGGGTGAAATGGTGGCTGAAACACAAAAGGGACAGCAGCCCTTTAGTTTATGGTTTTGATGGCTTTGGAAGGAAGTTCTTGTGCTTGAAAATGAGATGAAGGTTGAGAGAAATTCCCTGGAGTATTTGTTGGTCAAATGAGGGTAAAATGAAGATGAAATTTCGTGATTATGAAGGAGAAAAGAGTGGAAGAGGATAAGGGGACAAAACCTAGACTAGCTTGTGATGGGATGTGAGTTTAAGTGATGTGATCTTGTCTAGCCACTTGCTTGGGTGGTTGTTTAGAGATAGAGTTAGTTAACTAACTAACTACTAGTTATTTAGTTAGTTAGGAGTTCTAGTTAAGGAGAGGGAAGGTCTTAATCTCGAAAATTAGAAGAGGGATTAATAAGCATTCTTAGTAAAATGTCTTAAGTTATTAAGCACTTATTAGTTAAGTTGGCACTTATCTCCACCAATTCTCTTATCTTAATTGATTTAGACATCATAAAACTTACATGAAATCACTTTAATTCATGACTCATAACTAGTCATTCACTAGATAATAATACATATATACAAATACATACATGTATACTTAGTATAAAATAACAATGTAGTTTTTGTGTATTTGAACTTTAATGTTTATGTTTTATTCTTTTTATTCAAAAACACTTGAATACATTTTAATTATACCTTATAATAATTCATTTTATATTTTAATTTATTTAAATAAAAAATTAATTGAGCAATGTATAATTTCGTGACATTTAACCGGTTAACCATATCGTTAAATACGTTTTGTCACTTTGGTTCGTATATTTGTCAAATTTAGATCCTTCACATCTATTAAGCAAACGTTTTACATAGAACCTAACTTACTTATCAACTAGAGACATGTTGATACAAAAATTAAGTTTGTTGCGTTTAAATGATGTTATATGCTAATTTCACAAATAGGTGATGGTTCGTAGTCATACATCATAACGAAATTATCGTTAGTTACTTGTTTTATATTTCACAAGAACTTATCTAAATAAAAGAGGTTAAATTCTTTCAACCATTCTTGATAAAATACTCATATTGTTTAATAATCAAAACATAGCATCGTACGATTGTTCCTATTTTTACCAATTGTTACATTCTCCCCCCGTTAAAAGAATTTCACCCCGAAATTCAACTTGTAGACGGGATATCACTAAACAATTGGGGGTGTTTCTTTTTTTTTTTTTAATTTGATTCTCGCGTTCCCTAGTGAATTCAGGTCCTCGCTTGGCGTTCCAACGGGCCTTATGCGGCTTTGTTTCGTCCTTTTGACCTCCTGATCCATGATTTCCACCGGTTCTTCGATGAAGTTTAGACTCCCGTTGATTTAAATTTCATCCAGTGGAATAACAAGAGTCTCATCAGACAAGTTCTTCTTCCGATCCTGGGATGCCTTCAATTATTCACGGTTAAGAACAATCTTCTCTGTAGTTTCTCGTATGATCTGGGGGCTGGTGAGAGTGTTGTTAGGAACTTGCCTGTTAGCTATTTGTGTGTTACCTACCTCATCCCATCAAAGAGGTGATCTACACTTGCTTCTGCAGAGAGCTTCGAATGACGTGACCTTGATGTTAATGTAATAGTTGATGTTGTATAAGGATTTGATGAATGGTTCTTCCTCTTTGTCTTTCAGTTTGAGGGTGATAAAAAGGATTTCTTTAACGACTATTAAAAACACGAGGCGAATCGCCTGTCCCTTATCCAAAATGATAGATAGTGGTATACTATGATAGATAGTGTAACTGTTAGGTTCATCCAGACCTATCAGTGTCTCATCACTGATAAGTGTATCTCCTTCTGCAGTAATATGGAATCCATAGTAATGCTCAGGAGCATGCCTAACCCTTGTGGAACGCCTCAGAGGTACAGGCTTGTCAATTAGCTCAACAAGAGTTTCCTCCTCAAGTTGAGTGCTAGGGTTTGAAGTTCCTTCACCGCTTGACTCTTGAATTTCTTCAAGATCAATTTGCCTCCCACTGTTTCCTTGGCTTATGAACTCTCTCTCTCGAAAGAAAGCCCTCCTAGCTACAAAGACCACATTTTCACTAGGTCTGTAGAAGAGGTAACCAAAGGATTGATGTGGGTAGCCGATGAAAATACACCTCTCGCTTCGAGTTTCGAGCTTATCATGAGTCTCGCGTCTCACAAAAGCCTCGTAACCCCAAATCTTGATGTGGTCTAGTTTGGGTACTTTACCAGTCCACATCTCGTGAGGAGTTTTGGCAACTTTCTTTGTAGGGACTAGATTAAGGATATGGGTGGCAGTCTCTAAGGCATACCCCCAGAATGAGATTGGCAGTGCAACTCGACTCATCATGGAACGAACCATATCCAATAAGGTTCAATTACGCCTCTCAGCCACACCATTCAACTGTGGTGTCCTGGGAGGTGTCAATTGTGAGACAATCCCACATTCCCTAAGATAGTCGAGGAACTCTGAACTAAGATACTCACCACCTCGATCGGATCGAAGCATCTTTATGTTCCTACCCAATTGATTCTCGACTTCCTATTTAAATTCCTTAAACCTTTCGAAAGTCTCTGACTTATGCTTGATTAAGTAGACACATCCATATCTACTGTAATCATCAGTAAAAGTCAAATAATAACGATTAGCATCCCTTGTTGCATGTTTGAATGGTCCACACACATCCGTGTGTACAAGGTCCAACAAACCTTCACCCCTCTCACACGAGCCTGTGAAGGGTGACTTTGTCATTTTTTCAAGTAAGCATGATTCGCAACTATCATCTGACTTTAGGTCAAACGACTCCAAGACTCCATCCTTTTGGAGTTGGCCTATGCGTTTCTTGCTTATATGTCCAAGACGACAATGCCATAATGATGCTTTATCCAAGTTATTATTATTAAGAGAATCAATACACAAAACATTATTTCCTAAGTTATCTACAATAGATACAGTTTCATACACACCATCACAAGGTAATGCTTTAAAATAAATAACATTATTAAAGAAAGCATCAATAGAACCAACTTCATTATTAAATGAAAAGGTAAACCCTTGTTTGTACAATGCATGAAAGGAAATAATATTTCTTGCCATTTCTGGCGAATAACAACATTTATTCAAATCTAAATTTAACCCACTACTTAATGACAAAGTATAAACTCCAATCTTGGTGACCGGTGTAACTTTCCTATTCCCCATGATTAAGTTTATTCTTCCTTGCTCGACATTCTCACTTCTGCTTAGTCCCTGCAAGTCACAACAAATATGAATACCACAACCGGTATCAAGGACCCAAGATTTAGAATGGGGTGAGTTATTAAAAATGATAGTGTAAATACCTGCATGGTTGGGTTTAACTTTCCCATCCTTCACATCTTGATGGTATTTTGGGCAGTTCCGCTTCCAATGTGATTTTCATGGCAATAGAAGCATTCAGCCTCTTTTGGGTCAGAAGAAGGAGTGACGAAACCTTTCTTGGTTCCACTTGAAGAAGAGCCATCAAGGGTCCGAGCCTTGGTACCCTTTGAAGAGCTCTTTCTCTTCTTTCCTCGACTTTTCCCGATTGCCAAAACCGGAGTGGAGTTTGGAGTAAGAGTGTTAACAACCGACTTCCCCTTAAGACCTATTTCAGCGGTCTTGAGAAGTCCCTGAAGTTTGCTGAGTGTGACTTCTTCCTTATTCATGTGATATGTCATGCGGAATTGATCATAGCACGATGTTAAGGAGTGCAAAATGATATCTATTGCAAGCTCCTCATGGAAGTTCACATTAAGCTTTAGCAATCGATCCATATACCTTTGCATTTTCTGCATGTGGCTCGTGACGGATTCCCCGTCCTTCATCATGGTTGTTATCATGGAGCAGATGATTTCATACCTCTCTTGTCGTGCACTTTGATGGTATCTTTCCATCAGATCTTGGTGCATTTCATAAGGGTAGAAATCCTCATAGGACTTTTGGAGTTCCGCTGTCATCGTGGCCATCATGATGCATGCCACTTTCGTAGCATCCCTTTCACGTGCCTGAAAGTCAGCGATCTCCTGAGGAGTTGCAGTGGTATCATCAATCTCCTTAAGCTCCTTGTCAAGGACATATTCTTTGTCCTCGTAGCGGGTAATCATCCTGATGTTTCTGATCCATTCATTGAAGTTGGATCCATCAAAAGTGACTTTCCCACACAAGTTCATAAGGGTAAAGGAGCCATTTGGATTAGAGCCAGAAGCAGCATTGTTTGAAGACATCTGAAGGAAGAGGAAAAGATTACTTTAGATATTAAGAGAGTCCTTAATAAAACACCCAAATGTAATATTAAGGCTAGGATCCAATCACAATATATTATAACTTAGAAGAGGTATGTCATAATCCAAGCTATAACATATTTGAAAGGTAGGTGAATGACGATTCACCAATTTCCACCATGAAAACCGAAATATTAAATATTAGGTTTTTGATTGGTTCTTAGAAATTCCTAGATTCTTTGAGATTCAATGAACTTTTCAAAGGCATGTTTCAATCTCGAGTGTGCCCTCCAAGTTTTGTGACTGGGATACCGAGGATCACAAAATGAGGTGTGAAGTAGCCATGCAAATCACTTGGTACCCTTAAAGTTTATCACTCAATCGATGTGCCGGTAAACCACACACGCTCCACCGATACTATAATAAACCTTAAGTCACCCTTTACCTACCTTGTTAAGTCCAAGTTAGTGTGCTGGTTAACCACACACGCTCCACCAACGACTTAAACAAAGTGTAAAGTGTAATTTCATGGATTAGCACCTTATTCACATTTTTCCTAAAGTAACTAAGATTGGGAATTTAATAAACAATTTAGTTACTTCATAATATTCATCATACTTTTAATGAGAATTTATAAGTCCTTGTCCTACCCGTTCGACTAACGACCCTCCACCAGTCAAGCAAGCGGTGGGTGAGAGTGGACACCCATTAAGTTGCCATTTTATAAGCAACAACCTTATACCCACCTTATAGACCGACTTCATGAATGAGGCGTACTAGCGGTAAGATGACTTTGTTCTTATACATACATACATACATATATATATATATATATATAATTATTAAATTATAATAATATAAGTATAAGGGTTGAATTTTAACTTTTAAAATTCTAAGGGTTGGAACTAAAGTTTTAACATGACTTTACTTGTTCCAAAACTTGAGGGCAAGTTTTGTAAACTTTCAAAACTTTTCATTTCTTGTAACTTATGAGTTTAATAGAGTAATAAAAATGAAGACTATTCATTTTTCTAACTCTTGTGTTCTTTTAATGGTTTTAATTCAAGTGACTTTTGGTTTTCCATAACTTGAGGAAAAGTTGTGCTCTCCATTAAAACACATTATGATCAAGAATTAATCTACCACATAGGTTACAAATAATTCCTATGAGCATCTAAACATCATAAGATCAAGAACATGAATATGAACACTTTCATGAATCAAAATTACACTTAAAACTTTGTAATTTTGATAACTAGTTGTTGTAAATGAATTAGCAAAGACATTACACCATCTAAAACAAGTTTTCAAGTACCAAAACAGTTTAGGGTAATGTTTCTAGTCCATTTCGAGCAACTAAAGTCGAAAATCTGCACTCTATGGCTCCTACTCGCCGAGTGCATGAACCTACTAGGCAAGTAGGTTGAAGATACAAGCAAACTCGGCAAGTCCCCCCATGGACTCGGCGAGTTCATCAGGCAGACAGCAAGTTTTTCGACTTTTTCCAACTTTTTAGCACAAATAACAAACAAACAAGCCTAGGCTCTGATACCACTGATGGATTTTGAGCATTCTAACACTTGCTAAGTGTACATGCAACCCTAATAACCTTGGATCTATGTTTGTCTAATTATCATGCAAAGTTGAATTCCAAGGTTATATTCCTATCTAGCATACATGGGGAACAATTTTTAACTTGAATGAAAGATAGAATAACTTACCTTGTTGTTGCTTATGTTCCTTGAAACCTTGTGAGCCTAGCACCCCAAGTGTGATACCTCAAATGCTTCACACAACACCAAATGCTCTTGGAAAGACTTTTGAGAGAATACACACTTCTTGAAATCGGCCTAGCCCTCTTGTTTCATATGTGTAGCCGATTTTGGTGGAGAATGGGATTCTTATATAGTGTTGACACATCTAGGGTTACACCATGTAAACCCTAATGTGTCATGACTCTTCATTTCCATGACCCATGGGTTTGTAACTCCTATGGAGCATCCTATGGGTAGAACCCAACTTGATAGTCCATGGAGCCTCTTAGCCCACTATACAAGATATGGATGATTTACATAATCAACCCCTATATTTAATTAGTTCTCTTTTGATCACTTAATTAATTATTGATCAAACTAATCAAATAATATTATTAATATATAAGAACTTATAATATATTAATAATCTCCAACTGTTATTTCTCTCATTTAGTCTATCCAATTGCATGATGCCATGCAACCCAAATGGACCATGCCGGGTCAGGTCAAGTACATACCAGAAATAGTTATGGACTTAGACACCTTATCCAACAGTATGATCCGGTATATCAGTTTGTTGTGTATAGACTGTTATGTGATTATCTGTTATATGTGCACATGTTTGTTTATTGGTTGAGGCTTATCTGCTTTGTGTGAAAGCCAATAGACCTGGGCATTCCAACGTGTTGGTTGTGGGCCTGGAGTATTCCATCCCGAGGATGACTGGACTTATAGTATGTGGGAATTCCAACCTATTGGTTGTGGACCTGGGGTATTCCATCCCGAGAATGATTGGACTTATAGTATGTTGGCATTCTGACCGGAAGGTTGAAGGCCTGGGGTATTCCAATCTAATGGTTGATTGGACCCATAGTATGTTGTTTATGGTTATATTTGTATTGCATGAGTATGGGTATTTTGGGGGTAACTCACTAAGCTTCTGGGCTTACAGTTTCAGTTTATTGTTTCAGGTTCAGCGGATGATCGCGGGAAGGCGAAGGCGTGACCGTACACTTCCTCGATTGATGATTATGATTTATGGGCACTCTGATGCTTAAACCATTTTAAAACAAATTGTAATAACTGAATGGTTTTATGTGAATTAAAAAGTTGTAAATTGGTTCGAATTTTCATGGATGTTACAAGTTGGTATCAGAGCCTTGGTTTGAGTGAATTGGAGGAACATTCATGTGAATTCAGTCTCAAATCAAGGAAAGTTTTCAAAATCATTTCTAAAATGGTTTTCAAAATAAGTAAAGGAGGATGCAAGTGTACGATCAGCCTGAGCCAGTAAGTAGACCCCAAAATACCATATAATTATTTGATTATGTGATATGTTAGAACAGCATGCTAGTGTTAGGCTAGGGATCTTCAGGAATTTCATGATAGAATTGCCTGATTACATGATGTCTACTACCTAAGGGTTTTCCTTATATGAAATTGACATCATTATTGTAGTTACTTGTGTATGCATCACGTTATGCATAATTAAGATCTTATAGCCTGAGAATGTTTGATTTGACCTTATGTTCTGTTCTTTTCTGATTGGGAGCTTAGGGTACGATTGGATATTCGAAAGTCTGTAGGGTCCAGCGTTATGTATAACTAGCATACACTAGTGTTGCAGGGTTGGTGGAAGTTTCATGGATGGGTAGGTAGTGAGAGGCTAGGAGGCCAATTATTTGATATATAGCATTCCTCTAGGAGTGAGGATTAAGTGCTCGATATGTTTGGTATATTGTGGGGTGTTGTGGTGATACTTGAGACAAATATGGGTAGGTGTGGAAGGTAGTATGGGCTCGTACTACTGAAAGCACAAGACCCATATGCGTATCAAGGAAGTCACAACCCATAGGGTTTTGGTTGGGAGTCGGTTCCCTGTTATGGTCTGAAGTATTCAAGACATTTTGGGATCGGATCCAAATCAGGACCAAGAGCTGGTAACCAGGATAGGCAAGTATTATCAGAGGATCGTGTCAGGGAGATCATTCGGGAGTAGGTGATCGAGATCGTGCGGGGATAGATTTTGGAAATGATTGGGTCTTTTAAGACTGTCATTGTTGAGTATTTTGTTGAGTGCCATGCAACCATTGCTGAGACGGTTGCCGCAGTAGCTTCTGCAGCTGTAACGTCGGCAAGGGGAGGAATTGGTCGAGCTTTCCAGTACGGGGACTTGTTATTGGTACATATTCTGATGAGCAGAGGGCTACGGTTATCTGGGATCAGGAAGATGATCTATACTCGTTATATTTTCGCGGGAGAGGATAACACATGAGTTTCTAGATTTGAGACTTGGGGGTTTACTCGAGGATGTAATGTGAGTCGCGGGGACTCAAGAAAAGGGTGATGACTATGTTCAGTTAGGGTTTTGCAGCTGGAAGTGGAATGGTTAATTTATGGATTGAATTGTCGTTTTATAGGGCAAGGATTGTGCCCTTCCAGTTTTTCAAACTCGAAGGAGTGAGCAGGCTTGCGAACCCAGGATCAACTTGTATTCCAGCTCGGGGTCAGTTGGTTGCAGGGATGGGGAACAGTGTTTTAGTGCCAGTGCGCGCAGGTGGCTCGATGAGGCATAGGTATTTTTGTGAGGACCGGTTTACCCTGGATCTCTTGTATCAGGCAGTAAGGATTGATTGTGCAATCTATTGCACTTTTGGGATTGTAGACTATGTCTTGGGAAGTAGTTTGTAGCCCGGTTTAGGGTGGAGGTTGCTTCAACTGTTGCATTTCAGCTATGGACGATTAAGCGGGTGAGTGTGCCAGGGTGCGAGACCCCGATTAATATGATTTCTAGATCCCGAGAGTGGAAAACTTGTTTTGAGCACCTTTGGAAAAAAGGGGTATTATGAGGAAGGTCTGTGGATAGGGTCCCACATATGGGTTATCCATCATTGTCAGGATTCAGTGGTGTCAGCAACTGTTAGTGATTAACGAACAAAAGCGCTAAGGGAAGTAGTTTGTCCCCGAGGTATTAGTTGGAGCATTTATCTTTTGGTCTTCAGGACATGAGTGTGGGGTCATTCAAGCATTAGTGATTGTCAGTTTCACGAGTATTCAAAAAGTATTCATCCAGTTCTTATGAGGTGTGTGATCATTAGGATTAGCTAGTATCAGAGCACTAGTTGGGAAGAGACGGTTGTCATCGGATAGACCGTCGGAAAGTGAGAAAGATTGGGAATTCTCCAAATTATCATGTATTGTGAAGATTTAGTCAAAGCTAAGTGGGGGAGAATCGTCCCGGGATACAGAAGCATAAGCGGTGTTGAAAATGGGATAAGTCTCGCATCGTTGTCAGGAAGGAAGACAATCCAAGTGGCTGTTTGGTTGAGGGTTGTGTGAGTTGGGAGTTCAGTAAAAACTCCCGAGTATGTGTATCATGTCTTCTCGACTGTTGATAACTGAATTTTAAGAAATCGGGTTGGAGTCCTAGTCATGATTTGAGTTCATTTTGAGTATTCTGTCGAGGTTGTGCTCGACTCTGAGGGATTTTTTTGGATTGATAGGTTCAAGGTTGTGTTAGCTGCCAGGGCTAGGCAGCACTTTCAGCACAGGTGTGTAGGTTATTTAGCATATGTGGTAAATACACGAGTCAAGGAACAAACCTCAGATTTCCGAGAGGGTGGACGATCGACATGAGGCCTAGGGTTAGGTCGGGGTTACAGTCTGCGGAATAGATCAGGAGTTCCAAAACCCAAGTGGGTGGGAACCATCTGTATGGGAAAGATCACATGAGGAGTGGTTCAGGTAGATGCTCAACAGTTTAAGGCAGTCCGGACAGACTGAAGGTCGGTGGGGCGTACCAGTCAGACAAAAGGCTCGAAGAACGGTCCATACATGCTGAAGGTTCCGAGAATGGTCCAGACAGGATGAAGGCCCAGGGAGGGTGGTCCAAACATGCTGAAGGTTCTGAGAGTGGTCCAGATAGACTAAAGGCCTGGTAAGGCGGTCCAGTCATACTAAAGACTCTGTATGTGTTTGCAGATCTATATGCGAGTATTGGGTATGCTGCTATGCTATATCAATTGGTAGGTCTTTCCCCTAGTATTGAACAGGTTGATAGGATATGTTGGAGACATTGTGTGGGTTTAGATAGTTATATGATCAGGTTCCAAGTATATATATATATATATATATATATATATATATATATATATATATATATATATGATACGGTGTAGCAACTGGTTCTACAAGTGGAATGAGGTTTTAGTATTGTGACGCTTGTTGGTGTTATGAAGGACTTTGATCAGGACCTTTTGGGCAATGGAGGAGGTGTGAATCTCCAGGGGGAGCATTAGGACAACTGAGCTAACGACATCAGTGTCGACAAGTTATTGGGAGCATTCCATTCATAGGCCGTGGGAATAGAGATTTTGTTGATTTTGTCATGTGTAAGGGTGCGTTCAGGTTAGATCTTTCTTTTGATCGTCTATGACGACACATTATATGTGGGTAGGGTTGAGGCGGTCCTGCTCTACGCAGCAGGCCAAGATACCTGGTGCGGACCGACTGAAATTCGGAGGCATGGAGGCTCAAGGGGAGCGGTAGAGTTGAGGAGGTAGGCCAACAAACCCTGAGAGTTTCAACTCGATGGTTGAATCAACTTGGCATCAAGGTTGTAGAACTCGCTACTCCGTACCTGCTCGGCCAACTGGGGAGTAGCGAGTACTCAGGAGTACTCGGGAGTACTCGGGGAGTACTCGGATTCGGTAATTCATGTAGAAATATTTTTTAGAAAATTATATAGGTCAAAATCATAAGTTAAAATCATAATTTGATTGAAATATATAACCAAAATTAGATACATGTGAATACATAAAAAACTGAAATACACATAATTATCTCACTACGTGGATAATTACTGAAAAATTAAGATATATATGTTGTAATAATCACATGTATGTGTTAAATAATAAATCATTAAGTGCATTATACATATTAATCTTGAAATTCTTGACTTTTTTCTCTTTTTATGACAATTTTGACCCTTTGACCGAGTTTGACCGATTTTGACCGAGTTGGCCGAGTTTGACCGAGTAGGCCCGAGTAAAACCGAGTAGGCCCGAGTTTGACCGAGTTTGTCCGATTTTTGACCGAGTTTGACCGATTTTTGGCCGATTTTGACTAAATCCGAGTTTTTTGGCCGAGTTGACATTACTCGCCTCGGTGGAGGGCCGATTTTGAGTAATCGGCCGAGTAGGCCGAGTTTTGCAACACTGCTTGGCATATTGGTATTCCCACCCGAAGGGTGGTATGGGATAGATATGAGTGTCGTGCCGGTAGTGATAGGTATGTTGTTGGTGGTAATGGCTTGTGGGACTATTTTCTATGGAAGTGGCGAATGGAAAGAATTCACATGGTGAATTATCATCGGTATTAAGTGGACAACTTCTTCTGATGGTCTATTTGATGGCATGTTGTGCTTGAACGGGCTGAGATAGTCCTACTCTATGTAGTAGGCCAAGATACCCGGTGCGGGCCAATGGTGAGTCGTAGGGGTAGGGATTCAGCAAAATATGAACTATGGTTCTATTTTGGGTGGGTACTTCATGTTCTCAAGGCGGAATAGCCTGCTAGCAGTTATGGAAAGAGAATTAGCGATGGATAGTTTGAGTGGTCGACCAGGAGGATTGACCGCATCCAGGTTTCTAGATTGCAGGTTTTAGGTGGTAAAGGATTGTGTGCCGTATGGGATTGTAGAATCGTTTCTTTGGAATGAAAATATCCCCTTTGGGTTTAGTCTCCCTTAAAAGTCGTCGGAGGTTATAATTGTGGGGGTGCCCCTCAGGATGTCGGGTTCCAAAGATGGTAAGGAATGATTTCAAGGACGAAATCAAATTTAAGTGGGGGAGTGTTGTAACATCCCAAGTTTTTTCATTTGAAGTCCCTGGGGATAGAAGGGTAAAGCCATGAAGAGCTTAAGGGCTAGATTGTAATTTTAGGACCAGGAGGAGTACGATGGGCGTAATATTGTGTACGTTGGGCGTACTCTTAAACGAAGGAAACCCTAATATCTTGGGTTAGGGGCTATATAAACGTCCTTATAGCTCATTTTCTCTCCTCCTTCTTAGCCTCCATCTTCCAGAAACGTCCCCAAACCCTAGCCCTTGTGAGAGAGTGTGAGTTGGTGGGTATTTTGAGCTCTTGAAGGTGGAGTCATTGCATCAAGGAGTTGGAGAAGAAGTTTTGCTTGTAGATCTGAAATTGTATTGTACCCTAGAAGCTCTAGAAGGTAAAAAGCTTCAATCTTTATGTTTGTATAATATAGATCTAGCCATTCTAGCATTTTGGAATCATTTCTTGTCCCAAAAGTTCCAAGATGATGTATGTTGTGTTTTGGACGAAATAATTTGTCCTTCTAGACTCTTGGAGGGGCGTTGAGTGTTAATAATGAGGTCCCAATGGCTTATGAGGTCCCATGTAAGTAGTAGAAAGGTCTTAACAGATTAAGACCTTGGATTAAGAACATTCTAGATGTCCAAAGTGATAAAGTTCAAGACTTTATGAGTCCTAGGCACAATTGGTCACTAGATCTAAAGTTTGGGCTTAAGTGCTTAATCCATTAAGCACTTATTAGGATTTTGGCGAAACCCTGCGTACGCCCAACCTTTGTGGAGGAGTCCTAAAATTGTCCACTCGAGGTTCTAGAATATCTCATTTGTTGAACTATTGAACAATTGCAATGCAACCATTGTACCGCTAATTAATTCCAATTAATTCAAAAATTACTTTCAATTAATTCTAATTAATTCGAGATTAATTTGAATCAATTTCTAATTAAATTATTAATAATATAATAAATTAATAAATCATTTCCTCCTTCTTTTAATATTATTCAATGCTATATTTAGATATGAGGGTAATCAAAAAGGATTTTGCTTTTATTCATAAGAATATACTAATTTAATTAAGATCTTAAACATCTTAATCCAACATTAATCAACCTCAAATTATAATA
The DNA here is from genome assembly GCF_052625555.1 of Lactuca saligna. NCBI lineage: Eukaryota > Viridiplantae > Streptophyta > Magnoliopsida > Asterales > Asteraceae > Lactuca > Lactuca saligna. Next base: position 87,125,590 of record NC_136424.1, on the reverse strand, counting down.
CGACACATCCAAGAACTTGCAAACAAATTTCAATATGAGATCTATTGATCAAAACTTGAAACTTGATCTTACAACCTTGGTTATTGTTATGTAATTTTGCTTGTTTTTAATAAAAAAACAATTTATATGTAGTCATCAAAAATTAATACATTGAATGCAAAATAATGATAATTAATACATTAAATGCAAAATAATGAAAAAAAATCAATTATCGAAAATAATGATAAAAGGATCAAAGTTCAATTAGCTATGTTATTATAATTTAAAGATACAATAACAATGATAAAAACTAACAAAATAACATTTTTTTAATAATATTGTGCTTAAATAAAGGATGCCACCCTCTGCGACAAAAGGAAGGGATGCCACCCTCTGTTCAAGCCCTCACCTCCATCTTTCTTCATAAATTGCCACCGAAAAACCCCTGCCCTCTTGTTCGATTTCTATTGAAGACCAAAACGGCTCGACTGGTGAGCTTCATGTCCAGAGAAAACGTACCGGAAACCTACCGACTGCCATCTCCTGCTCACCACCGTTTCAGCCCCTGCCTCCTTTGTCTTTGCACATTGACTGAAGCTGCCAAAACACCCCCTTGATCAATGACTGCATCTTGCCCTTTTTCCTTCGTGTTGTGATGTCGAACTATAAAATGAGATAAACCAAGGGAAGCCACCGAAGCAGCCTCCCTCTCACCACCACTCTGCCTCCAATTTCCTTCTTCAGATTAAACCAACCACCGGTGGTGTGTTGAACACGACTCTTTTATATGGGAAACAACAAGACTTTTATTAAGACACTTAAGGAGAACTTACACTTTTTGAGACTACTACACACTTTGCTTTCTTTGAGGCTTTCTTGGATGGTTTGGAGCAAATGAGCTCTATACCTATTTATAGGTCTCTTAGGAAGGTTCTAGATACTAGTATACACTTACTACATACTATATAACTCTAGAACTATCTAACATACTCTATATGCTTCAATATGTTTCTAGAATATTCTACCATGTTCTGGAGAGGTCTAGGTTGCTCCAGTGTCTTCTAGAATGATCCATAACCTTCTCGGGTCTTCCATGTCATTCTAGAGTATTCTAGACTCTTCCGGTATATTTCGGAGCCTTCCATAGTCTTCCATAATGTTCTAGAATCTTCTAGAGCATTCTAGAACAAGCTAAAGTCTTCTAGATAATATTTGTTCTTCTTGGGCTAGTGATGATTATTAACACTCCCCCTCAGCACTAGCCTCCATTCTTCGTACCATGTTAAGCTGATAGCGAAAACCTTCACATTTTCCAGTACTCAGCCCTTTGGTGAACAAGTTAGCTATTTGGTCATCGGTCTTGATCTGTCGCATCTCAATTTCTTCCATCAAGACTTTCTCTCTGATAAAGTGATAATGCACTTCCACATGCTTTGTTCTAGCGTGAAATACTGGATTTTCTGCCAGCTGAATTGCAGATTGGTTATCGCAGTGAAGTGGTACAGCATAGTCAACTTTTTGATGTAAGTCCTCCATTAGGAGTATCAACCATGTACTTTCTTGAGCTGCTACGGCCGCTACTTTGTACTCCGCTTCTGTGGTTGACAACGATACGGTTGGTTGTCTTTTACTACACCATGATATTGGCCCCGACCCAAGCTTGAACACATACCCAGTGGTTGATCTTCGGGTATCATGGTCTCCTGCATAGTCATCATCACAATATCGAACCAACTTGCAGTCTTCACCTCTTTTATACAAGAGACCATAGTCAATTGTACCTTTGACATATCTCAAGATCCGTCGGGCAGCATCCAAATGAGGTTTCTTCGGACTTTCCATGTATCGACTCATAACTCCAACAACATAAGCAATGTCAGGCCGAGATAAAGTTAGGTAGATAAGACTACCTACTAGTTGTCGATACATCGTTCCATCATCCAACTCTTTTCCTTCATGAGCACATATCTTGGAATTTTGCTCTATTGGTGTTGATATTGGCTTACACTCCAACATGCAAAACTTTTGAAGTATATATCTTGTATACTTTTGTTGGCAGAGGAACAACCCTTCCTTTGTACGATCAACTTCTAACCCCAAGAAGTGTTTAAGCTCCCCCAGCTCTTTCATTTGGAATCGCACCGATAGATTTTCTCTTGTTTGATGGATTTCTCTTTCGTCATCCCCGGTGATGATCAAGTCATCTACACAAACCAACACAATTGCCAACTTCCCTTCTTTTTCTTTGATGAACAGGCTTGAGTCTGCATGTGCAACTGAATAACCACTTCGGGAAAGAAATTCAGCAATCTTACCATACGAGGCTCTTGGTTCCTGCTTCAATCCGTAAAGAGCTTTTCTCAACTTGCACACATGAGTGGGATTAACTGCATCCTCAAATCCCTTTGGTTGGTTCATGTAGATCTCCCGATCTAATTCTCCATGCAAGAAAGCATTATTCACATCCATCTGCCATAATTTCCAGTCTTTACTAGCCGCAAGAGCTAGCAGCACACGTACAGTAGTTATCTTCGCCACTGGACTAAATGTTTCATCATAGTCCAGTCCATATTGTTGTGAGAACCCTCGAGCCACCAAACGAGCCTTGTATCTTTCAATTGATCCATCTGTGCATCATTTTAATTTATAAACCCACTTGCAGGAAATCGGTTTTATATCTCTTGGTCTTGGTACCAGTTCCCACGTTTGATTCTGCATTAAGGCTGTAACTTCTTCTTCCATTGCCTTCTGCCAAGCTTTATTCTTAACTGCTTCTTCATATGTCTCCGACTCTTTAACACCGTCTTCTAAAATGGCCGCATTAGCATACTTGAGATTAGGCTTTCGGATTCTTTCCATCCTTCGAAGTTGTGGAGGCGGTGGCTCCCTTTCACCGGCATCACTTGTTTGACTTACTTCTTGCTCAATGACATCAGTGTCGCTCGGATCTTCAGGTGTATCAACACTTGACCAAATATGTGCAGTTTTTCTCCCCCATCTTTTGTTTTAAAACTTCTTCAATATTTTCCGAGTCTGGTAGTACTTTCTTCTCTAAGGACCACCATGAAGATGCTTCATCGAACACTACATCTCTTGAAGTGTAGCATCTTCCACTTGTTGGATCACAACATCTCCACTCTTTTCTTTGATTTTCGTATCCAACAAATATACACCTAACTGCTTTCTTGTCAAACTTGCTACGTAAATGACTAGGCACAAATGCGTAGCAAACGCAGCCAAATACTCGGAAGTAGCTAACAGTAGGTTTCATGTTCCATAGTGTCTCAAATGGTGAGATGAAACCTAACCTTGGTTGGGGAAGTTTATTGATCACATGGGCAGCAGTTTGCATTGCTTCAGCCCAAAATCTTCCTGGGACATTCTTCGCGTGTAGCATGCTTCGACAAATTTCTGCAAGGTGCCGATTCTTTCTCTCAGCTACACCATTTTGTTGAGGTGTGTTGGCACATGTGAATTGATGACGTATACCACATTCTTGCAGATAGCGATTGAATTCTTCCGAGGTGTATTCTCCTCCATTGTCTGAGCGTAGACACCGAATCTTCTTTCTCACTTCTCCTTCGACCGTTGTCTTGAATTCTAGAAACTTTGAGAATGTTTCGGATTTTTCTTTCATGAAGAAAACCCACACATATCTTGAATAATCATCAATGAACGTCACCATGTACCGCATCCCGCTAATTGATGTCTGCTTGACTGGACCGAACACATCTGAGTGAATTAACTCTAGTGGCTTCTTTGCTCTAAAATTTGACTCCTTGTATGGTAATTGATGAGCTTTACCATACTGACATCCAACACAAACAACATCTGTTTTAACTTCAAGTTGAGGTAAGCCATTGAGCATGGATTTCTCCATTATTACCTTCAACTTGTGATAACCAACATGTCCCAGCCGTGCATGCCATAGATCATATGTCTCGTTCTTTCGAGTCTTGTCTACATATGCAGACTCCGCTGAGAGCACATAGACGGACTCCACTTTCCGTCCTTCCATTGTTGGCTTTTCTAATATTTTAAGATCTCGATAGACCTTCACATCTTGTGGGCCAAACAAGACGTAGTTGCCTGACGATGTTAGTTGCGATACCGACAACAAGTTCTTCTTCATACCTGGCACGTGATACACATTATGTAGTGACACCATGCCAGATTTATTACCAGACATGATCGTCGTTTTTCCAATCTGAGCAATTGGAAGTCGTGCATTGTTAGCTGTAAGTACCATGCGACTCCCTTTGTACTCCTTCACGTCTTGTAGTTTGTTCTGATCGCCAGTCATGTGATTGGAGCATCCTGAATCAATGATCCAGTCATTTTCATAGTTGATACGCTCTCCCATCATTATCATGAGTGCCAACTCGTTTTCTTCTATGGCACATAATGCCTCAACATCCCATTCGTCCTCTATTTCCTTTTTGGAAGTTACTACATTACTTTCCACAGACTTTTTCTTTGACCAACAATCCTTGGACATGTGGCCCCACTTTCCACAGTTGTTGTAGTTGCCTTCGAACCTCCTCCCCCGAGAACTCTTATTGTCGGTCTTTTGAGATCTCCATGGTTGTGAGGTTCCTGGTTGACTCTTCCCTTTGTCAGCATTTTTGTATCCTTCTTTAGAAGGTGGCTTAAAATTCCTCTGACTTTTACTTGTGTAGAGTGCTTCTTCTTCACTCTTCAGCGTGATGCCTCCCATTTGCTTAGCCATAGCTTCTTGGCTGGCCAGCAAATTCTCAAACTCTACAAGTGATGGTTGAACGGGCCATCCTTGTACAACAGTAATGAAGCTTCTATATTCTGGCATGAGTCCATGGATGATGATCCTTTTCATTCGAGCTTCTGCAATGATGGATTGCGGATCTAGTTCGGTAATCTCCCGACATATCGACTTGACCTTGTGGAAATATTGAGCAATCGTCATGTCACGTTGTGAGATTGATAATATCTCGTTCTCCAAAAGTTGTAGTCTCGTATCATTCTTCTTTGAGAAAAGCATCACAAACGTGTCCCAAGCTTCTTTCGGGGTGTTCTCATCCCGAATATGCTCCAACATCTCTTCTTGGATTGTGGTCTTCAAGGTAAACATTGCTTTGCCTGCTTTGATTTTCCATTTGTGCAAAGCACCATTAACGTCTTCCTCTGGTGGCGTAGTTTCGCTTCCACCAACGACCTCCCATAGATCTTGTCCTTGTAAGTAGGACTTCATACATGTTTCCAACGTTTTGTAGTTGTTGTTGAGTTTCTTGATTCCTCCGACGACTTAGAGATCACCCATCATGTTGGCAGTACCTCGGTAATACCAAACAAGCTAGTTTCGAAACTAAACTTGCAGAGTCACAAACTACTCACGATACAACGAGAATCACTCGTTCTCACTATCAAGGAACCTTGCTCTAATACCAGATTGTTGAACACGACTCTTTTATATGGGAAATAACAAGACTTTTATTAATACACTTAAGGAGAACTTACACTTTGTGAGACTACTACACACTTTTCTTTCTTTGAGGCTTTCTTGGATGGTTTGGAGCAAATGAGTTCCATACCTATTTATAGGTCTCTTAGGAAGGTTCTAGATACTAGTATACACTTACTACATACTAGATAACTCTAGAACTATCTAACATACTCTATATGCTTCCATATGTTTCTAGAATATTCTACCATGTTCTGGAGAGGTCTAGGTTGCTCCAGTGTCTTCTAGAATGATCCATAACCTTCCAGGGTCTTCCATGTCATTCTAGAGTATTCTAGACTCTTCCGGTATATTTCGGAGCCTTCTATAGTCTTCCATAATGTTCTAGAATCTTTTAGAGCATTATAGAACAAGCTAAAGTCTTCTAGATAATATTTGTTCTTATTGGGCTAGTGATGATTATTAACATGGTGCCCTCCATGTGATCGACAAAAATTGCCCACCTGTTACTTCTAGTTATCTCCTCGTCACTGAAATATTGTGACGGATGTGAGTGTCAGTTTTGATCGTACTAGTGCTGGGTTGCCTCCATTCGCGTACCAAAGTATAGTTTTATCAATTATTTTATTAAAACAAATTGATAGCAAGTAGATGCTTTTATCTTCTAGTAGGTGCAAACAAAAGGCGAAATCAGAGGAATGAAACACAGTGGTGATGTGGCAGGTTTTGTTCATGAAATCCGCAAACCATAGAAGGCTAGAGATATTCTTGAAGCTTATTGTCCAAACAGATCCAAACAGTTATGTCTTTTAGATTGGAGAAATCATATGGAAGAAGGCATGATCAACCATTGGATATCAAACTTGAGAGCTAGAGATTTGACAGAGAAAAGGCGTTTATGGACCTCAGAATTCAGATGCAGGCCTGCAGTTATTTCCTTCTACATAACTACATTTCTGATTTGAATGTGGAGTTTGAGTTTCTTCACAAACCAGAAAAATATAGAGGCAACGATGGTTGATCTATTGTTCCTTGCATGATTCTTTCTTGATTCAAATCGTTCATCTGGTTTTTGATACTATTGAAAATTTCCATTGGTTTATTTGATCTTTGTTGATTTTAAATGGGTTTGTTGACATAATTTTTTGGTGAAGAAGCCATTAAAAGGCTATGGTAAGTAATGAAATAAGAAATAGGCGTCAAGGAGAGAGACTCATTGCATATATATATATATATATATATATATATATATATATATATATATATATATATATATATATATATATATAGAGAGAGAGAGAGAGAGAGAGTTAGGTTCATGTGAGACGGCCTAATTTTGTGAGATCGTGAGACGTATTTTTTTAATTTTTTTATTTTTTTTAAAACTTTTTTTAGTTAATTCAAGTTCCGAAAATAATATTTAAAAAAAGAATTTTTGGATTTTTCCATTTATTTTGCATTTTAAAATTATTTTTTAAATATGTTAGTGTAATATTCTATTAGAATATTTCACGTATTTTTCAAATAAAATGGAATTTATTTTTATTTTTTTATTTACTTTTAGTTAACTCAAGTTCCGAAAATAATATTTAAAAAAAAAAAGAATTTTTGGATTTTTCCATTTATTCTGCATTTTAAAATTATTTTTTAGAATATGTCACTGTAATATTCTATTAGAATATTTCACTTATTTTTCAAAAAAAAAACGGAATTTTTTTTTTATTTTTTTTTATTTTTTAGTTAATTCAAGTTCCGAAAATAATATTTAAAAAAAGAACTTTTGGATTTTTCTATTTATTTTGCATTTTAAAATTATTTTTAGATTTGGTTTCACGGTCTCGCAAAATTAGAATGGTCTCAAATTAACCTGAACCTATATATATATATATATATATATATATATATATATATATATATATATATATATATATATATATATATATATATATATATATATACACCTTACATACTTATAAAGCTTACATTTTCTCTTGAATGTCATGCATTTAAAACCCCCCACAATAATTTGCTAAAACCTCATGCATTTAAAACTCCCAAGCCTTTTCACCTTCTTAATAATTAATCACACATAATCAATGGTAATTCATATGAGATAATAATTTGTTAAAACATCATGCATTTGTATGGTATTAGAACATGATTGAGTTTTTGGATTTTAGACTTTAGTAAATACGTAATCTGTTTGATACGTTGGATTTGAAGCTATCTTATTCGAATTACCCAAAACAAGAGATAAATTAATAATATATGGTCATGCATGTTTTGTACAAGCCTCAATCAAAATACAATATATCATGATCATATAATTAAGTGTGTATTTTATTCCATTTTTAGCATGATAACAAAAGTTTGTTTACGTGGCGAAGAAAGAAAACTTAAAGATGAATATTTATATAAGATTTCTTTTAAATATATAATATAAATATAAATACACAAATGTGTGTCGAATAGAGCTCATCACAAATTTAATGTTATAAATTACAATATAACTCAAAGTGGTTTTCCAAATATAATGTTTATAGTATAATATAATATATTAGAAGAATACCATATAGTAGACGAATCTCACATATTGTGCAGAACTTTAGTTGCATAGATAATATATTATAATTATATTTCATTTAAAATATGTTAGGGTTATTTGGTTATTACATTGTTGTATTAGGCACTATAGTCTCATATATTTTGAATGACTCTTACAAAAATGATGTCCGTAATTTGAATATAACGTAATATCTTATGATGTTTATTGAATGATATTATGTTCGATTCGGCACTTGGTAATTGGAATCAACTTTATTATAGTTAAAAATTTTGGCTGCGTTTTTTTTTTTCATTAGTTCTAGAATATGATTTTTTTATATTAACTTAAAATATGTCATTATCTTAAAATAGATTGAGAATGAGATTTTTTATATTTACTTAAAATACGGCACCATTTTCTATTCAATGGTAAAACTACCCAAGTTGTTAAATATGTATTTTTATGAGGTTCAACATAAATAGACGATCACAAATGAGAATCTATATCTAATTAATTATCAATTAATTACATTAGATACTAATGTGTACATAAAAATTATATTTAAAATTTTAAACTAATAGTAAAAAAAATTCATTATTTATTATGATAAAAAATCTGTAAATAAAAAAATATACATGTTATTTAATCGCATACAAGTTTTATGTACGGCTAATTCACAATACATTAAACCATATATAACCATATTAAACTACATAATTATCCCACTGCGCAAGGCGCGGACATTCGCCTAGTATGTATATATATATATATATATATATATATATATATATATATATATATATATATATATATATATATATATATATATATATATATATATATATATAAGAGAAAACATGGTAAAAGATCTTTAGAGTAGTGAAATGACATTATCCTTCAGCATATTAATTTTTTTTTAATTAAGAGAAAACCTCATAAATGATATTATGATGAAAGTATCCACTTAATGGAAAAATAATAATTGGACTCATCCATAAGGACCAAAGATTAAAAGTTTTGAAAACCATAAGGACCATCTACGAGTGGCAAATCGGGTCATCGTGTCGTGTTTTTGTCTCATACAACACGACACGACAATGTCTTAAGTAACACGAACACGATACGACACAATGCCGTGTTTTTTTAACTATTATATAGACGAACCAATTAAAAAGCGACAAAAACGACACGACAAAGATAATTAAAATAAAAATTAGTTTATTTAATTAATACTTAATCATATATAACACGATAAACATGATAAATACGAAAAACATGACATACAAATGTTAAATCGTGTCAATTTCGTATCGAATTTTGAACATGAACACGACACGACACGTCGACGTGTTTTTTACACTCAACACGAACACGAATTTAAAATTCAGTTTCGTACCAATTTCATTTCGTGTCGTGTCATAAATTGCCACCTCCCCGTGAGGTTTTTTTTAAGTTAAGAACGAAACTTCAGATTTAATGAAACCACAAAGACCATTTATGAAGTTTTCTCTTAAATAAATAATCAATTTTTACAAAAATACTAATATACATTGTTGGCTTGTTTAGGTTATTATTTCTCGTACTCATTTTGTTATATTGTTAGATTAGTTGAGTCATTTTTAAAATGAACTCTTACAGGAGAAAGTTGAATTGCATTTGTACATGAGTTTAGACTATAATTTTGATATTTTTGGTTTAACATTCAATGATTTACAGTCTTCCTAAGTCGAGATATCAAAACTACAAATTTTCAACCTTTAAGCTATTTGTTTTTGTACTTTGTATTATGTAAAAATGCTAACACATGCATATCTCATTTGTTTAAAGTCGGATTGACATGCGGTTTTTTCTAGAGTTTATTTTAGAGTTTGTATATGATTTTAGACTATAATTTTGTTAATTTTGGTTTATTACTCAATGAGTTACAGTCCCCCAAAGTCGGGATATCAATATGAATTTTTTAAAATTTCAACCCACTAAGAAGTAAGTAATTACGAAAAAATTCCGGTTTTTCGGTTCTAAACCCACTTTATCCGGTTCCAACGTACCCACTTTGATGTTTCCGGTTCTAGATCCACTTTACCCGGAACCAAACCGGAATCGTTTCCTTTATACCGGTCTGGTTTTCGGTTCTTCAAAATCGCGTTAACCGGTTCCCGGTTTTCCGGGTCCGGGTCCATCCGGTCCGGGTTTGGACCCACTTTCACCCCTACCTCCACCTCATCCTTGTCGAGGGTTTATCTTCCCCATTTCCTCCACCCTTAGGTCATCTACAATATATTAAACTCCATAAATTTTAATGGATTGTTACATTATCATTTTACATTTCATACAACTCTATTTTTTTATAGTCTTAGGACATCCACAATGCATTGAACTCAGTAGAATTTAACGAATTGCAATATCATCATTACTTCTATAATCTTAAAAAGTATATATATCTTTATATAAGAATTAGAAACTTTCATTTTTTTTCCTATTAAAAAATTCAATAAAAAAAACTCCAACTTCATTTGAGATCTCATAATAATGCATATCTATTAAACAAAGAATATAATGGAGTATCTTAAAATATGATAACTACATTTGTTAATTTATTCAATTTTCCATTCAACTTGCTCTTAAAACCAACCACAAGTACTTACTACACTTAATAATAAACCCACCAAGCACGTGATACAAGGACGTGATATTTTGAACCAAGTCTCAAGTAGGTTAACATTTAGACTTTGACCAAATATCAGGTCTCAACAACCTTCTCATTACGACAATTATTGATAGGGAAAATGACTATTGAGGGTAATTAATTTTTGCGTTTGTACATATTAGGTCCTTTTTTTGTATTCAATATACCATTAAACTTGTTGTTTGTGTTCACCATAACCCTTTTGATCGGCTTTTGACATGTGATAGCCGGTCCAAGGGTTATGGTGAACATAAACAACAAGTTCGATGGTATATTGGGTACAAAAAAAGGAAATGGACCAAATGAGAACAAACTTAACAGTTGGTTACCCTCTTGAGTCATTTTCCCCGAAAAGTTAATTGAAATTAAAGTTGCAAAATTATCAAAGACTACAACCTTCTTTGGCTATAACGTATATGAAGAGCGTTTCAGATGGGTAACTTCGTTAAAACATGGTCTATGTTATGCTTACTGTGGTTAGCTGTCAACACCTCTCTTCAAAATGATATGATTGTGTATGAAAGGTATATTTATCAACATAAACGTTTACCTCAAGGTATATTATGATGATATATCTGCAAAAGCAACATGATATTATACATATTGATGTTGTATCTCATCCATGAATTCGGTCTTAAAGCTAAGTAAACTAAAAAATCACAACACTTGTGATCCCACTCGTTTGTAGACTTGTCTAAAATCCATGATACGATAAATCATTCGATTAGAAATGTAAATGTAGTCATTAAATGCGTCTACTTAGTCAAGGTTCCCTAATAAATATTCAAGGGCATTACCAAGTTGTACATGTATGAATAGTGTTCTTTCGTGGGTTATGTTTTGAAGAGAAGCAATAATGAATCTCATAAAGTCATTAATATCAGTAGGAGATGATGTACGATTTGTTGTAAATGAGTAAAGGGAAAATGACTCAGGAAGGTAACCAACTGTTGAGTTTGTCCTCATTTGGTCCCTTTCCTTTTTTTGTACTTAATATACCATTGAACTTATTGTTTGTGTTCACCATAACCCTTTGACCGACTATCACAGGTCAAAAGCCGGTCAAAAGGGTTATGATGAACACAAACAACAAGTTCGATGACAATTGAATACAAAAAAAAAAAAAAGGAAATTGACCAAATGAGTACAAACGCAAAAGTTAATTACCCTCAAGAGTCATTTTCCCTTATTGATATTATCATATGTTAAATAAATGCACCCATTTGACATTTTATGAATATTTTCATTAAAAATCAATCAATCCTAAACTATTTATAATTTACTTTTTGGAAAAACAATGCAAAATCAACCAATAAAAAAATCTTAAAAATTAAATAGGGTGTTTAAATGGAAAAATAAAATATCTTTTTAGCCAACCCCTAAATAAATAAAACGAATGAGAAATTTTAATAAAATGTGAGATAAATCATAAATGCCAACCCCTAAATAAATAAAACGAATGAGAAATTTTAATAAAATGTGAGATAAATCATAAATGAGAAGGGTAGTTGAGACTCAGTCGGAGATATTATCATATGTGAAATAAATAAATCTGAATGAGAAGTTTTAATAAAATACGACATAAATCATTAATGAGAAGGGTAGTTGACACTTGAGACATGGATATTATCATATTCATTTGTGAAATAAATAAAACGAATGAGAATTTTTAATAAAATGTGAGATAAATCATAAATGAGAAGGTTCGATGCGAATTATACTTGAGACACGGTCATAGTCAAAAAGTCAAAATGCCAAAATAGCATGGTACGTACAATGTATACATGGCAATTAAATGTGTCTTTACTCTTCAAGATGGATGTCCTTAGTCTGTCTTTACTATTTTCACCAGTATAGAACATGGATGTGTACCTCGGCTCTTTATTGCAAATACACACAATGATGTAGTGAGAGATAATAGTCAACAGGTCAATATGTGTAAATGAGATGTTGAAAACTCAAGATAACTCTTAGTCATATTTTAAATTCCCACTTGATTCTTAAGAAAAAAAAAATCTAACTTCTTAAACCATTTAGTTGATCTTATCCATAGAGAACGTACATTCTTGGGTTTTGGTCTTAAATTCTTTTAAATTACCAGGTATAATATCAATGGTGGATGCATAATGTTTTAATAGGAATGATATCTAAATTTTTTTTGAACAAATCTAAATTAATAGTAACATTCGTATTTTAAGTTGGTGTACCTCATAAAAAAAAATTACATTATCTGTCGGAATCGAAGCAGTGATCAATGACCTTCCGGACTCCACTAATGCCCGCCAGTGTAGAACATGAATCCGATTTTGTTTGGAGTAAAAAATTATATGTTTTAAAAAACATCTCTTTTTTTTTCTATTTAATTTTCTGTCCATAATTTTTTTAATTAACAATATTATATAGTATTTCCATTTTTTGGGCTGCCTAATATTTCTATTAACCAAATATTTGAGGGCCGCCTGGGGCAGCAGCATTGAACCTTGTCATTGTCGATTTCCAAGCAAAACGAAAGACAACTCGATGGTAATAAACATAAAAAGTACCTTCAAATGTCTCAATAAAATGAAACCTAGGGATGATCATAGGTATTGTTTTTGGCCAAAACCGAATTGCAAAATGTAAATATATTTTTTATAATAATTATATAAACCAAGCAGTGCAATTTTTATGTGTTGTGGTTTTTACGGTTTTTTATGAGGTGCGACTTTTTAAGTTGCAGTTCGATTTTAAATCACATATTTTTTTTACGGTTTTTGTTGGCATAGTTTTAAACTGTGCAACTTTGGTGTGGGTTTTCAGAGACAAAGTGTGTAACAAAAACAAACATTAAGGAACCTTCCGAGTTAAAAAAATAAGTTAGTGACCAAATGCACAAATTACCTTACACCATAGGGACCATTCGTGTAATTTACTCTTAGTTTTATTTCGGTATGTTATTTTGGAATAAAACAAAAAAAATGTTATGATTGACAATTGTAAAATGGTACTGTAAACGAACCGAACAAACATGAACGGGGCTTGTTATGTTAGTTTATTTAAGTTAACCAAACAAATAAACGAACGCGAACGGATAAACGAACAAGATTTCTTGTTCATGTTCGTTCGTTTAACAAATTACATTGTTCATGTTCGTTCGTTTATGTTCGTGAACATGCTAAACGAACATAAACAGACGAACATAAATATACAAAGATTAAAAAAACATAACTGAAGATATATGGACTTAAATGAACATATAATACACTAATATAATCAAACACAATTAGGCATATGTAAACATAAAATGAATTTATATGAACAAACATAAATGAAAGTAAAAAAAAACAACATAAACGAACGTTCATGAACATAATTGAACGAACGAGACCATTGTTCATATTCGTTCGTTTAACTAAACGAACGTAACATGTGTTCATGTTCGTTCGTTTATTAAATAAAAGAACAGAAACGAACTTCCTACCGAACGGTTCATGAACAGTTCGTTGAACGTTCAGTTCGTTTACAGCCCTAGGTATAACCAATAAATATTTAAGAGAATTGGATTTTGAGATAGAACTGAAGAATCGAAAATGTACATCATTCACTGTCTTTTTATTTATTTAATTTTTATTATTATTTGTTTTTTTTTTTTTTTTTGCAAATTTTGATTTGGATTTTCTTTTAGTTACTATATAGGGATAATTTCATATATGCCCTTCCTAAACATCAAAATATCATATTTACCCAACTTAATTTCTAAATATCATATTTACCCTTTATAAAATTTCTAAATATCATATTTACCCTTCATAAAATTTCAAAATATCATATATCTCCTTTTTAAACATCAAAATATCATATATAACCTTCTTAAATATCAAAATATCGTATATGTACATTTTAAACATCAAAATATCAATGGTAATATCTAAAATAACCTCTATCTACAACATGATAATAATCAACAACAACAAAAACTAAACAATCAATATATATATATATATATATATATATATATATATATATATATATATATATATATATATATATATATATATATATATAGGGTTGAAGATGAATTTTTTTGTTTGTCAAGAGGGCGACATTCCAACAATTTAGAAGTTCGCATTCCATTATCATAGACGTAAGGATAATATGGTTAATATTTTTAATTATTATAATAATTCTAAGGTATAAAGAATGATTGTAAAATATTAAAAACATTATAAAAAAAGGATTTGGGCAAATATGATATTTTGAAGGTTTATGAAGGGTAAATATGATATTGAGAAATTAAGTTGGGCAAATATGATATTTTGAAGTTTAAGAGGAGCATATATGAAATTTTCTCTTAATTTAATTGGCATAATTGAATACACTGTGTTTAGAATTCATTATTAATTATTAATCATATCCACATGACACATACGACATATCCACTTTTCATATAAACAACGAGTTCGAGTTTAATTTCTTGCCTTTTGCTACTCGCTTTGAAGATCAATTTCTAACTTTTGCTACTACTACACTAATTTATAAGGTAGCTTTTCATTTTTATTACATTTAATTTTTCTAGTAATTTGTAATTGATAAAATAATCAATTTGTAAGTAGCTACGTTAACTAATCGGGTATATATATATATATATATATATATATATATATATATATATATATATATATATATATATATATATATATATATATATATATATATATATATATATATATATATATATATATATATATATATATATATATATATCATGAGCCTTATGTATCTAAGTTCTAACAAATTATTAAAGATCAAGGTTAGATAAAGTTTTAATTCTTTTTGATTTTTTTCCTTTTAAATTTTAGACGGCTTTTATTAATATTATATTTTAATATTGGGTGTAAAATTATGGATTATATAAGTTAATTAACAAAAAATTAAATATAAATCTAAAGTTTGAAGAACTTTGATTTACAAGAAATTAAGAAAAATACTGAATTATTAAAATTGATTTTTTTTATCTTTTAAATTTAAATAAATAAACTAATGATTTTTAATTTGAGAATTTTGAAATAAGAAGGTAAGTCCGTTAATGAAATTTATATTCATTTATTACTAAATTCGTTATAATTATTACATTAAAATATTATATGAAATTTATTAAAATAGAAAACCAATAAAATGACATTTGAAAAAAAAAATTAATTTAAAATAAGCATAATGATATTTGATAAATTGAATGATAATAGTGTGATATGTGGCAAAAAAAACCATTTAAGTAGATTTTTAAAAGTATACTTATTAATAAATATAATTTTAAAAAACACTTGCTTGTCAAAAACTTTGTAGGGTGCCTTCATCGCTATGAGCCTTAGAGTTGCATACAAATTGGTGCAATCCGTAAGTGCTTATTGCTGCCTATATATAGAGCACAAGCAAACACCTTATGGATCATCCCTCTCATTTTTCAAATGGCCTCATACATGAATCTTCTCTCAGATCCAATCATCATAACAACAGTGACACCTATATTTTTACTCCTTGTTTTCCTATATGTCTACAAGCAACAACCAACAAATGGGAGGAAGTATTATCCGGTTGGAGGGAATGTATTTGGCATACTCATTAACTTCAACACGATGCATGATTACATGGCTCATCGAGCAGAAAAATACAAAACTTACAGAATGCTTAGCCCTTTGCATCGTGAAATTTATACAATTGATCCCGTGAATGTGGAATATATTCTCAAGACGAATTTCAAAAATTATGGAAAGGTATGTGTCGCTAGCTAATTCGAAATTATGTATTGTTTCACTTTAATATTAATTAATTAATGATTCATAGTGTTTAATTGTTGCCAAGTTTACTGTACTCTTTTTTAGTACTTGGTAATTAAGTAAGTTTTATAAGTGGGTGGAGGGATGGCACATGAGCCAATGATGCAGTTTTCTGATTTTTTTTTTTTTACTATTAATATATCTACCGTTTAAATAGATATTGTTGAGTTTCGTTTACACACTGAAATGTTGAAAATATGTTATATATGTAGGGAACATATACCCGCGACATTCTAAAGGAACTACTTGGTGATGGAATATTCACAGTCGATGGGGACAAATGGCGAGAACAAAGGAAGGTTTCGAGTCATGAGTTCTCTACGACAGTCTTAAGGGATTTTAGTAGTGTAATTTTCAGAAACAATACAATAAAACTGGGGAACATATTGTCAGAAGCAGCAAAGAACATGCAAATAGTCGATATAAACGTAAGTTACTCCTTTGCGCACTATTATTTGGTATGATTAACCTTCAAGAAACTCAATAGTGATTACAATATTCACGATACACATGTATATATACAGGATTTATTCTTGAAGACAACCATGGATTCAATATTTAATGTTGGTTTTGGGATTGATCTTGATAACATGAGTGGTTCTAGTGAAGAAGGTGTCAGATTCAGTCGTGCATTTGATGATGCGAACACCTTAACATATCGACGATTTGTTGACGTATTTTGGAAGATAAAGAAATATCTAAATATTGGCTCCGAAGCTGAGTTGAAGAAAAATATACAAGTCATTGATGAGTTCGTTTACAAGTTGATCCAGATCAAATCCGAAGAAATGCATAAGACAAAGAATGAGCATTCAGTCGTAAGCTTATATTTTCTTAACCATTAACGTTTTTAATTAAGGCTTGTTGAACAAATCATTGATAATTTAATTAATATTAACCGGAAATAGTTTACGGTATAAGTATGTTGGCATAAATCATGAAGACAACTATTAGATCACATTTCTTTACATATAAAAAAATATATCATATATTGTATGATGATATTGACGTAATTAATATATATGGTAGCTAGCTAGGAACATATTTTGCTCTTCTAATTCACTGTTTTGACCACTTTGTTTTACTTCACATGCAGTTCATAAAAAAAGACATTCTATCGAGGTTTCTTCAGATCAAAGATAAAGACCCAAAGTTCATACGGGATATAATACTAAACTTCGTACTTGCTGGTAAAGATCCCATAGGGCTTACTATGTCTTGGTTCATTTACATGCTTTGCAAGCATCCTGATGTTCAAGATAGGGTTGCAAAAGAAATCAAAGAAGCAACGAACGTAAAAGAAGACATCACAAATGTTGCAGATTTTGCTGCCCATGTGACTGAACTTGCGCTTGTGAAGATGCAATATCTTCATGCAGCTTTGACAGAAACTATCAGACTCTATCCTGCATTGCCATTGGTATGAAAATCTTGTTCATGACTTGTTTAATTTCTGATAAGTTGATAACTGTTTACTAAGGAGGAGCGCTTTTCAACATCCATGGTGGTGTTGCGTTAGGGAACACAAACAACAAGCAACACACAAATACACATTTAAGGCATGAGTAAACACGGTTTATAATTACATAAATTAAGGTTCCTTCATGTTGTTTGTTGAAGTTTTTGGCTATTAGATGTATTGTATCTCATCTTAATTGGTAGATAAGGAACATTTAATGAGTCTATCAAAACCACATGCATCTAAGTTTGAATTTTTACCTATGATATCCTAACAATATGGAGATGACATGATGACATGATGCATATTATTTATGTAGGACCCAAAGATATGCTTTTCAGATGATGTTCTACCAGATGGTGGTATTGTGAAGAAAGGGGATATGGTATCGTATCTGCCATATGCAATGGGGAGGATGAAATTCGTATGGGGTGACGACGCACTCGAGTTTAAGCCAGAAAGGTGGCTTGATGACAATGGTTGCTTCCGTCCAGAGAGCCCCTTCAAATTTACCGCATTTCAGGTTAGTGTGTTTCAATTTCGTAAGAAAAAGTTACGACTTTGGATATGAAAGGCATACTAATATTGTAACATCGATGTGGTGGAATTTTTAACTATTTTTGCCAACATATCCGTGATTACCTTTCCTTCTTTTCATATCACATCCACAATACATTTATTTATTTAGAATTTAATATATTAACACATCATCCTTCTACTCTTCGATCTTCATACAAGTTTACAATAATTTTCCTATAATGCAATGAATTTTACAAAGATCAATGATATATATATATATATATATATATATATATATATATATATATATATATATATATATATAAAAAAAATTGATTCAATAGTTTAATGGTTATAGAACTTCATATTCATTGAACTATTGTATTATGTATTAATTTTTTCAAATAGCATTTAGTCAACAAAGAATATATGTTTATAAAAACAAATCTGTAATAGAAAATATTTGCATTTTTTTTTCAATAATTGACATTAAATTAACACTTAATTAACAAAAAGTGGTTTATACAAATCGTTTCTTACATAATAACACATTTAGCAATAAACCATTGTATCTAATATAAAACTACGTCTTTTAAAAACATACTGAAATAGTAAAAAAAAAAATGTTTGTCCGTCATCCTATTGAAGGTGCCTTAGCAAAAAAACCTTTTTGGTTGAAATGACGTGTAGTAAGATATGTTAATTGGTAAAACCATTTTTTTCAACATCCATGCATCCAATAACATATTTGTAATAAAATATGCTGATTTATAGAAAAATTTCTATAATGTAAATTTCAGCAAATATATTACATAAATATTTTTTGCATGTATCAAATTAAAGGTAACTTATTTTTGTTAGATTTGCTTGAGTTGCCGATACTCTTTAATTTAGAGGTCGCTATAGGTAGTTTGAAGCTTATCCTCATACATACAACTATACAAGTGAATTGCAAACATAAATTTATTAAATAGTAATTACAAGAGTATATTTAATTTTGGTGCTTCCACGTAAATTGACGGATCTAGATTTATTTTTGTCGAAGGCACAATGAGATGTCATACGGAAGTGTTATGAGTTATATATATATATATATATATATATATATATATATATATATATATATATATATATATATATATATATATATATATATATATACTAGTGGCTAAATTAATTTAGCTCGGTTACACATGCAATTATTCATGGTTATTTTATTATTTTCAATGAACCAAACAACGCTAAAAGGAAAAACGTATAAAAATTTGGTAGCAGTGCTACATGCATGTTTTGAAAGTATGACTTCTCTTGAATATGACAAGATAACCATACAAAGGAAACGCAAGAGGATGATGTATTTTATTTGGGCCACTACCCCCAATGATACAAGTATAGAATGATAGAATTCTCGTTTGACAAATATGACATATTTTTTATTGGGCGGTTCAAGCCCGGTCTGAGGTCCAAGACAAAATGATAAAAACGAGACCCTTCAAAATCAAGAAATCTAAATCGAGTATATATATATATATATATATATATATATATATATATATATATATATATATATATATATATATATATATATATATATATATATATATATATATATATACTAGCCGTTTACCCGCGCAAAGCGGCGGACGACAAATAGTTTTTTTTTCGACAATTAATTTCTTTTCCATGGAGAATGATTATTTTCAATTCAATCATTAATTTGTTTTAGGAAACATATCATATTAAAAATAAAGAAAATTCATGAAATAACCAAATTATAGGGTGTTTAGTATTTATTTAGATGAAAAAAAATATGGTCAAAACCTTGGAAGAGAAGATTTATAGGAGTATGTTTAAATTTTAATATTATTTTATTAGTGATTAGTTGTACAATTAGCTTAATGATTTGGACGTCTTAAAATTATTATTATTTTATTCAATATATTTTTAGAAATAGTGAGATTTGTTTTATAAGATAATATATATATATATATATATATATATATATATATATATATATATATATATAATATATATAAAGTGGTGTTAGTTGAATACCAAAACCCATATAACTGCTAAAAAAATAAATAAAATAAACTAAAAACAAAAATCCAAACATCTAAACCATTTTAAAAAACCATCGGTATGGTTATTGGGTTTAAAAACTAACTTTTTGGGTTCCTTTGAGCTTTGTTTCTATAAAACCGAAAAATCAGAACCGAACATTTAAGATTTGATATTGATAAGTATATTATAAATTAAAAAGCTCATATATATTGATAAGTATATTATAAATTAAAAAGTATTTATTGAAAGTTAAACGTAGCTACTAATTCAAACGACTTTTTGTATCTTAAATAGAGATACTTATTAATACTATATATACATATTAATTAGAATTATGAAGAACAAATAATAATTTTTTGAAACCAAGTGGCAGGCCTAATAAATTTTGAAAGACTCCATGTACTAAATTTTATCAAATTGAAAAAAAAAAAAAAAAAAAAAAAAAAAAAAAAAAAAAAAACCGGGGAATCGAACCAGCGTTTATTGGTAAAACATAACCACGTCCTAAAAGGCCAAAGAACTCAACTAAAGCTTAGGTGTTTTTTTGACATATTTATAATATACACAATTTACACCGAAATCAATTTTTGGATCCAAAAACGTGATTAGGCCCGAGCCCATCGTGCAACTTGACCCCTATTGGGCCAGATTTTCTGACACACATAATTTTAGTTAATTAATTGATACATGTTAAATTTCCAAGTTACATCGCAGATACGAACATGTTATGTGATTGTGATGCATAAATATATATATTTTTTTAGATGTGAACATCTCATGTAATGTATTTATGTTTTTTTCTTAAATGTGTAATTAGTTTAAATAGAAAACACTATTAGTTAAACTATTTTTTATCATCAATCATCGGAATATATCTTGTAAATTTCTACAATAAAACTAATCCTTGTATTTTTCTTGTTCATACATAGGCTGGATTGAGATCATGTTTGGGTCAAGATTTCGCATATAGGCAAATGAAGATATTCTCATCCATCTTGTTAGGTTGTTTCATGTTCAAGTTGAGTGATGATAACAATATTTCAAGATACAGAACCTCGATTAATCTTCACGTTGATGGTCCGTTGCAAATCCGTGTTTTCAACAGATTTGATTTATCCAATCCATAAAGTTAAGATGCAACTTTGTGTATGACAAATGCTCAATAAAACATGACATATGACCAGATTGCGTATGACCATAGTATATGGAAATGCAATGGTGTTTGTTGTGTAAAATCGTAATTGCATTTGTTAAATAAAATATAAGGGTGTTTAGTATAGAAAAATGAAGCTACTTTAGGTGCCGTATTAGGCAGTGAAAAATAGGCACAATGTAGCATTTTACCTGGTCATTTCTTGTGTAATATCGTATTAGGCCAAATGTAACGTGTTTATCATAATATGCATCATGGTTTATTGATTTTGAAGTATTTCATAAATTTTCTAGATTCAAACACTTTGAATGTGTAACACCTTATATACCAATTGCAACATATTTTAC
The DNA here is from genome assembly GCF_052625555.1 of Lactuca saligna. NCBI lineage: Eukaryota > Viridiplantae > Streptophyta > Magnoliopsida > Asterales > Asteraceae > Lactuca > Lactuca saligna. The sequence continues at coordinate 87,103,588 of NC_136424.1, read as the reverse complement.
ATCAAGTGAAACACTTAAAAGGTTTATTTGTAATCTATGTCAACACTTTCATCTATCAAGTGCAACACGCTCTTTTATAAATGCATTACTTTCATTATCTATTACAACATGTCACCATTTAGAATATTGAATTTTAGTGACAAAAAATATATTGCAATACAATATCATTTTGAAATTAAATATATACAATAATATTTCTTCTAAAATTCGTTTAATATATTAAAAGACTCAAATTTAAAATTCACTTAATACCAAAGGGCTTCTACTTCAGTGGTATCCGGTGTTGCCTTCTTCAAGGGCGGAGCTTGAGCAATTAATTTGGGGGGCTAAAAGTATAATTTTTTTTTCTACAAATAAACCCCAAAAATATGTAGAAGAAGAATTACAAACTTCAAATCAATGTTTTTAGTAATTTCTCTTATCTATTTATATCACAAATGAATGATGAGACCAATCAATATGAAGCCAATAGTATGTTTCATATTGCAATGCATGAACACCATAACAGGTCAAAAATTATCATATGTCGCTAGTTGTACTCTTAGTGATTTGAACTGCAGATCATCATCAGATAACAACTGTTTGTTATAGAAGTTCATAGTAAGAGCTAAAACAGTTAGATTGTGGCAGTGTTGGAGAACTTTAAGAGCCGTTGAGAGGTCATTGAGGCTACAAATGGAAAGTGAAAAGGTAAGAAAGAGAAGGGAAATTCTTGAGAGCTTGTGGGACTTAGCCTTTGAATTTGGGATTCTTGGCAAGATTTAAAGCTTTTAACTTTTGGTAAGATGCAAGAGTATCATGTATTATCAGATATATCTAATACTTGAAGTGCATGCAGGTTTATGTTAAGTGGTAAAACCCTATTTAAATTAGAAAATGAATCGGAGCTACTGTCTGTTAATATGTGATTCAGGAGTTCTAATCTAACAATCCTACCAGAAGAGGAATTCTAATTGATACCGACCTAGTTGCAGCAACCGGAAAATGAAAAAGTTGATGAATTTTAAGGCCACCAACCATTAATTGGCAATTCCAACCCATTCATGAAACCCCTTAATCCTCTCAGGTCATCATAATTACATGTTAGATTTTGTAAACTCAAGTTTTGGGTTTGGTGTTTCAATTTGAAGTAAGTAATTTAGTATAACACGTAAATTCAGACATATGAAGAACTGAATATAAAACTCAATTAAACTTAATCAGGGGGCTGATGGAATGGGATGGTGGTCCGATGGAGAAAGAGAGAAGAGAGAAATGGAGAGAACACTGAACATACCTGGTCGATTCCAGCGTGAGGTGAGAGGTGGAGCTATCAGCGGTGATTGCAGATTGCCGATTGGAAGGTGTCGAGGTGGACAGGTGCTCCAGCGAAGAGCGTTGAAGCGACTGAGCGAGGGTTAGAGGGTCGACGACTTTGGTTTAGAGTTTGGACTACCGAGTGTAGGGGGCAAGCAAAAGTTTTTATTTTTGGGCCACAAATTTGTGTAAAATTTATTGGGCTAGACTACTTCTAAGAAAAAAAATCAGGAGGGGCCACTGCCCCTCCTGGCCCTAATGATGCTCCGCCTCTGACCTTCTTTCTTGAGGTTGATGGTTCAAGTTCTATCATAAACATATGTGAATTTTATAAACAGTTTAAAAGTAGGTTATACTTCCCGTTTAAAATAATAATAATAATAATCTAATCGTTTAATACAATCTATTTAAAAATACTTCCGCGTTGTAACGATTACATAGAAAATTGTATCTTAACATTAAATACAACATTCCTATCGTTTACAGTTGGAAAATCTGTGATACCATACGAGCACAATATCTATATCCTAACATTTTTTTTGTTATATGCGAATATTAACACTATTGAATTTGAGAACCACCACCATAATCACATTTAACGTATTTCCAACTATTTCACGCCGGGGAAATAGCGAAATAATCTCACTACCTATAAAGAACCTTTAATCTCCAATAAGTTAATTGTATGTTCACTCAATCATAGTATTTTAATTTCCTATTTGGTTTATACATTTAGTTGTCTGTGTTCAAACCAATACATGACTTACCAACACAGATATCAAATTAATTAACAAAAGGGCATTACAATTAGTTGTCACAATTAATGTATGTGCGTAAGAAGAACACACCTGCCATACTTTCCAGGTTTTCCATTTGTCATACTTAGGTTGCATGCTAAAAGGAAACTGAATGAAAAGTCTGATTATTATCTCGTATTAATTGACAAGTTACAATTGCTAATAAGGTTAAATAAAGGAAAAAAATTAAAGTTTACTAGGGAATTAATTAGCTTAGGGGCTGTTTTGTTTTGCAGTTACTCAGTTCACTCAGAGCTGACTGCTGACCGAATCAGCAGTCAAAATGTTTGACAGGGTTTAAAGTTGGCTGACTCGGTTAACTATTGCCGACCAACATCGTGACTCGGTCCTCAAAAAACTTGCTGTTGAATGACAAAGTGAACTTCCTTTTCCTGGTTGCCCTTCTTCTCCTTGAATGAATTTCACTCTGCCCTCTCCATCGAGTCTTTGATGCTCTTCCAGTGGCGGAGTTAGATGGGGTGTTGGGGGTACTATAGTATCCCCAAAAAATTGTTTTATGTATATAAAAAATATTATTTGTAAACATGTTCTATGTTATTGTACTTCCAACTTAGGATATTGTACAATGTTTTTTAATATCCAGGATATGATAACTACATAGAATATATATTGATAATGTTTATACCCCCATATCAAAATTTCTGGCTCCTTCACTGTGCTCTTCAGCCTCATCGACCAGCTTCTCCACCACCGTCCTCTCTAGCACCGGCCACCTCATTCACCACCGAACTCCCAATCCCTTCTCTCATGATTGATTATAGCTGTCGTCTCTTTCTATTGTTCTCCCTCCCATGGCACCAAGAAGAAAACGAGATTTCACCCATTTTTCTGTTAATCAAGTTGCAGGTATTACCATTTTTCTAAAAAATATAAATGTTTTTGGGTTTCTATACTCTCACCCTAATCTCGTTTTGAATCGATCGCAATCTTCACACACGTCTAGAATCTGATTACAGGTCAAAATCGAATAACAGGGGGACGGAGATGGTTAATTTTATGTGAATTACATGTTGTAGTCGATCAATTAACTGCTTCCCATTGATACCCACTTGCTAAAATGATTTAAATCACTAGTAATTAACCCTTTTTCTTTAATCTCAAAGTTGACTCGTTTTATTTTTCTTGAAGTTGTAGATTGTAATCAAATTCATGGGCTTTGTTTGCGTTGATTTTTTTAAGCTTTTGAGAGTGTTTATCTACTAAGAATTTGAGGTATCATGTTGGAAAATGAAATTGTCTACTTCCTGTTGGTTAATCTTACCAATTGAGTGTCCTTTCTTTTACACATACAGTGGGGGTTATGGTGCAATGTTGATTTGAAGAAAATTATGTGACTTTTTAATCCATTTTTTTTCCTTCACGGGTCCATCATTATTAGTGATGAAACGATGATGAGATCAAATAATCGATCATTGACAAATTTTGCCAAAAGGATGTATCATAGACACTAAAAAAGGTTTATATTGGTGGTGGTGTTGTATATTCTTCATTTGGTGTTAGATCAATGTATTCCTTTGGATCAAGAGAACATGTAGGTGTGTTTCCTAGTTTTGCTTTTTCTTTTCTTTTTGTTAGTTCTATTCATAACTCCTTTGTAGTGAAACCAAGTGTTGTAGATTCATCATTATTGATACAAAAAAAAAAAAAAAATACAAACATGTAATTCTTCTCAAGAGTGTTTTTAATATCATCCTATGTGTAAGTTCTTGAATACAGCGAAAAAAATCATTTTGTAATAGCATCTTTTGTTTTGTTTTGTAGAATAATTCTGAAACAATTTTGCCAAGAGATCTATTAGAATTTTATAATTATTTTGTAATATCTGTGGTTGGAGCTAATAAGCTTTTGCGGTTGGTTGACTTACGAGTTTCTGTTAAGAACAATGAAGCAATTGTAATTTTATAAATATTTTATTGAGAACAAGAAACAACATATGGGTAATATGGTCATTTTTCATTATTCACTACAGATAGTCAGAGAAATTATCAAAAAACATAAATTAGGTCAGATGTAGGCTCAGTTAGAATTTCTAACTCAATCAGCTTTTAACCTAGTCAGCTCTAATCCTGTCAACAACTATCAAACAGCCCCTTAGATGAATATCATATGGGCTTTTAGAGGGCCATCCACGATCATCTTATGCAAGTAAAGCAACAACCCTTTCTTCATCCTTATCGGTACTCAAAAGTGGAAGGAGATCTAATGGTCCCCATCGTTGAGCGAAATAAACATCCCGGACTGACTGAACCTGGTGTTATGGTTGGTAGTGTGGTTGTATGCAATCTCAACTTAAATTAATTTATTATCCGAACTCTTCAGGTGACCACCAACGAGACAACGAACAAAGTGATAAAATTGGTAGAAAAATAAAATATCTTTTTATTGCTTCAATCTTAAAATACAAAACGAGAGACTATATATATATATATATATATATATATATATATATATATATATATATGACAACTTGATAAGGCTAAGAAGCTAAAAAATAGGGAATATACTAGAGGATATATATGACTAGAGATAAAATCCAATACTCCCCCTCAAGTTGGAATATGTAGATTTCGAACACCCAACTTACCAAGAAGAAATTCCAGTTGTTGAGTTCCTAATCCTTTGGTAAGAATGTCAGCAATCCACATCTTGGACTCAATATGATGACGTCACATCTATTTGGAGTTCGACCAGTTCTCAAATAAAGTAACATTCTATTTCTACGTGTTTTGTTCGTTCATGAAAGACGAGATTGGAAGCAATGTGACGTGTTGCTTGATTGTTACAATATAACACGGTTGGACCAGTAAGAATCACATCTAAGTCTTTCAAGAGCCAACGAATCAGAATCACAATAAGCCGTGATAGTACAACTGTAACATCCAAAAAATTTCAACCAATTAAAACTCTTCAAAACAACCCATTTACTAATAAAAGTGTTCACAAAACATTATTTCCAAAACATTATTTAAAAATCAGTGCCTCTTAAGATAAGTGACACAAAATCAGGATGTGTATAGTCACGCCTTCTCCTCACTATGATTCTCTAAAGTACCTAAAACCATAAACCAAAATTGTAAGCACAAAACTTAGTGAGTTTCCCAAAGTACCACCACACAAACGGATAACATACTCAAATAACATGTATTGGGTCCACATCTAAAGGATCAGATTACGCCTGAGCCCATAATATGTGTCTGGCTTGTCTCTCGGGCCCATAATTCATATTTGGCTTACTTCTGAGCACACAGCATAAGTCTGGATTGCTCTTGGGACCTACAATTTATGTATGTCATGCTTCCAGAGCCCACAACATAAGTCTGGCTTTCCCCTAGGGCCTACAACTTATGTCTGGTTTGCTCTTTGACCCAATCAGTCATCGAACCGAAATATTCTCAAGCCCTCAGTACGATTTTGGCATACCATCTGGTCCTTAACTCATATTTGGAATGCTTCCGAGCCCTCAATATGAGTATGGCATGCCAACCGACCCTCAAATCATATGTGGAATGCTCTCGAGTTTATTAGCTATAACACAAAGCAGTACAACCTCAACCCACAACAATATGTCTCATATAATCGATAAAAAGCATGTACAATATGTCATGCAGACAGAAACACATGTAGTCATACAGATCTACCAGACTAAGCATATTGGAAACTAGCATATAATCATGCAGATCTATTCCGTTCTCAGCATATCAAAGTATAGTAAGATCTCAATCCAATGGATCGGCCTTGGTGCCTTCGACCCGCAAGTATAGTGAGGAAGGCTCACCTCAATTCGTTGATATACATATGGCTGCTCGGACCGCTGAACCGAAGAACCTTGCGCCAATTAACAATAAATACATGCTTAATCAATGATTAACCTGATAACCCAAAATCCAAGGTGCACTCCATAAACTAACTTCCTAAAGGGTAAAAGACCATTTTATCCTTTCCTTACTTGTTCCATAACCAAAATCCAACCCAAAATGCATAGAAATCCCAAAACCCAAAATGGCAATCCAAAGCCCAAGACAAAAGCAACAAAGCCCAATATAGCCCAACTTCCTAATTGGGCCTAAAATTCTCAAGAGACCAATACCAAGAAAGTCCTCAGCCTAACCATGGCCCAAAAACAAAATCCCATAGGCCTTACAAGGCCCAAACTCAAAAGGACCATTAATGCTGAACTGGGGAGTACGCCCAACATACTCAAGATGTACGCCCCATGTACACAACCTTGAAGCATAGAGTACAAGTCCTTTAAGCATAAATTCAGCATTACACTGAGCGTACACTTACGTACGCCCATTGCACTCCTCAAACCCTTTTTTCACTCCAATAAGCCCTTAATTGGTTTAGACAAAGTGCCAAACTCTCAGATTCGATTCCTTAAGACTACTTATCATGTAAAGTTGTCAACTTTACATGCTTCATTGGAAAAAAAGGGACTCAAAAGCTCAATAAGGACTTAAAAAAGTTCTTAATGCTTGAATGGACCAAAAATACACTATACAGATTGCATTTTTATGAACCTAGGGACTGAATGGAGCTAAGATCTAGCACCCATTGCTTCTGGAGTAGATCAAAAACCCATCTTTAACACAAAGATTCCAAAATGCACAAAATACTTCATGAACTAGATCTAACATATATGATCACCAAGGTAGAAACTTTATACCTTCATGATGCAACAAACCTTGATCCAAAAGCCTCAAGCAATCCCTTATTTCTCCAAGAGGCTCCTTCTTCTTATATAAACACCAAAAGAATCAAATAACAACCAAAAACTCAAAACCCACTCAAATGGGGGCTAGGGGTTTCATTTCTAGGGTTTAGAGGGATGAAGGTTGAAGATACTAGGGTTAGGTGATGAGATAATGAGTTTAAATAGGGTCCAAGACCCTAAAATAGGGTTTGGGACTAACTGTAGTACGCCCAACGTACTTCCTGTATGCCATGCGTACTCCAAAGGATGATCACGACCATTTGGTACAGTACATCCAAAATACTAAAGATCTACACCCCGCGTACTGACCCTCCTTCTAGTATACCATACGTACACTAGTGTACGCCCAACTTACCTGGTGAAACCCTAATTTCACCAATCTTCTAAAGGCCATAACTTCTTTGTTACAAGTCTGTTTCCAACAATCCTTATATCGACGGAAAGGTAAAAAGAAGCTCTACACTTATATCAACTCATATCGGCCTTAAGACTTTCCAAAAAAAAATATAAATTCCATAAAAGCACGAACTGACACTTTACCGAAATACCCTTATGCTCCAAAACACGAACCGAACACCCATATCACTTCAATTACATTACTTACACACGAATGGGTCTAGATCTCACCTTTTCAAAGGCCCTAAGCCTTATGATGATTGATCTTCGGGCCACAACCTCTAATTAGGAATCGATTTAGAACAAGGAGTTACAACTCTCCCCCACCTAAATTAGGTTTCGTCCTCGAAATCATTCATTTCTAACCTAGGCGCCAGGCGACTTGGTCAACATAACCACAATCTTGAGCATACAACACCCTATTCCCAAGGCGACGCCCTAGCAAGGCTCTTCAAACCTGAAGATGACCGAACCTTTTCCCAGCCTAAAATAGCCTTATGCAGGATAGCCACATCTTACTCAACTTGAAATCTAAAGTCTCGAATTGGTCTGACTCCCTAACATACCGTCCGCACTGATCTTCATGCAGGATAGCCACATCTTACTCATGCAGGTTGGTGACTACGTACTGTTGAAGGTCTTACCCTTGAAGGGAATGATTTTTTTTGGAAAACGTGGGAAATTGAATCCAATGTATATCAGGCCATTCAAGATCCTTGCCAGGATCGACCCGATAGCTTACAAACTCCGACTATCGCAGGAACTCGGTAACGTACACCCCACCTTCCATGTGCTCAACTTGAAGAAGTGCCTGTCCGATGAGACTCTCGTCATTCCACTTGACGAAATTGAAGTACATGAGAGTTTCCACTTCGTCGAGGAACCTATGGAGATCATGGACATGAAGCTCAAAAGAACAAAACAAAGCCGCATACCCATAGTGAAGGTTTATTGGAACGCCATGCAAGGGCCAAAATTCACTTGGGAATGGGAGGACCAAATGAAACAGAAATACCCACATCTTTTCCCTAGCTCGTGAGAACCTTCTCAAGGTGAAAATTTTGGGATGAAATTCCTTCTAACGGGGGAATGATGTGACAATTGTCAAGTCTTGGTCAAGCAAACTCAACAAGTCAACCAAGTCAACTCGATTAGTTTTAGGATTTTAGGGTAAGCGATATGTTCATAATGTTCCTAATTTACAACTTACAAATATTAATACAAAGTACGTCGCTTTTCATCAATTATTGAATAAAAATCCTACTTAGAACTAACAATACGAAATTCGATATTTCAAGTATGTATTATTTTGGAATAAATAATATTTATAAAACCATGTGCAAATATTTTTGATGATATTAAGGTTATGATAATTTGAAATTTTCATGATTCAAAATTTCATAATTTGGCATTATTTTACCACACTTTTTATAAATTATCATCTCTTTTTATAAAAAGGTCAACATTTTTATAAAAACAAATAAAATAAATAAATAAATACAAGTGTTGACTTTCCCATAACTAGACAAGACTTGTCTCGTCTTTTCCAACAAATTCTTAACCAATACACATCCATGCATGCTACCCCACCCCACCCCCACTCTACCCTCTCTCCTGTCTTTTTAAATTCGGTTGAGAGGCCCTCACCAACATCATTCTTCATCTCTATGTTGTGTAAAAAGTATTATTTGCATAAATGTGATATTTACTAGTTACTTGAACATTTATATGTGGTATGTTGGTTTGAAATGCAAAACTAAGAAGAACAAGTATAAATATGTTATATGTTTCTTAATTAATAGTTATAACCACAAAATTATAAAGATTAGAGTTTTTATGAACAAAATATGGTTTTTTTAACAAAAATGGTTATAACCTAGTTATTACACCATTTTTGTGTGAAAGTGGGTTTTCTAATACAAATGGTCATAACTAGGTTATGATACTATTTTTGTGGGTTTAAACCAAAAATACGTTGTTTTGTACATATAAAGTTAATGTGACTTAATTGTTCCAAAAGGGTAAAATAAGTTTTACACAGTTATATTTTACTATTTACCGGTTAATGTCGTTAAAAATGGCAAAAACTAGAAAAATGACTATGACATAGTAAATGTTTTTATAATTGTGCTACATGTAAGTTATATAAATAATCATTAAAAAAACATCTAAGCATGTTAACTTTTATATATATATATATATATATATATATATATATATATATATATATATATATATATATATATATATATACACGGACGCAACAAAGCATTCATAATAAACTATAATGGGTATAGTTATGGGTCATTAACATTATTTTACCATTTTTGGGGTGAACAAATAACTATTTAAATGTATAATTATTTTACACTATGTAATCACCATGGAAATGTAATATTTTCAGTTACAAAGGGTTTTCATTACACTATACCTAAACCTGTTTATACAATTTTGTGAGACATAGTCTTGACCGTACCTACCAGAGTACACACTAAAGTCCTGAAATTATAACCAAAATCTTGGTAAGAGAGCGACACTTGTGTATAGATCTATACGAGACTGATAATCTTGAGCCTATGTTGTTAGCTATAGTTAAACCGGCAAGTCTGGGGTGACAATTGTGTAACATTCCGACATCTGAAGAACGTCGTAACATGCCATTTAGTTTTAGCATGATTATAATAACTCACATGGGGTATTAACTATACATTTGGTTTATGGGGCTAACATTACGTTCAAATGGTTTTATAAAATGATAAAACTACATAATACTATTTTCAAGTACATCGATACTTATACCTCTTTGGTCTTGGGGTTTTAAGACTACAACTCAATTTTAAGAAAATATTGGATTTTCTGGAAACATACACTATCATCTTACAAGGAAAAGTTACAAATTTTTTGCATGTAAAACTCTTATGAACTCACCAACTTAATTTGTTGACACTTTACTACTTGTATTCTCGAGAAACCAGTAAACATGCAATCAAAAGGTTTTGAGGATGAGGCGTCACAGTGTCACGTTAATTATTTTTGTCATATGTATTCGGTATTGAATCAAACAATGTTTTGGATGCTATGTAAACTTCTTATAATTATGATGGTTGTATGGCTTTGATCACTATTATTCATTATGTTATGATACTATACATGAAGTCATCCACCCTTAGACTTTTTGACTATTCTGGTTTGAGGTTGTGACATTCGGACCGGTAACTGAGCAGTATTTTTATTAGCCGTCTGAGGTGAGTCTTCTCACTATATCAATGGGTCGAAGACACCAATATCGGTCCATTAACTGACATGCGGATTGACAGTTTTTATTTAATTATTGTTTGAAGACCCCGACGGTAGCCCGTGACACTTGTTTTAAGACAATGGGGTAGCCCATGACACTTGGATATCAGGCCATATGGGTAGCCCATGGCATTTAAGGTAAAGACCATGTGGGTAGCCCTTGACACTTGGATATCAGACCATGGGGGTAGCTTATCGTATTCCAGGTAAAGACTATGGTGGTAGCCATGACAATCTTGTGCATGTGGTTTGGTTTTCTATGGTTGTATGTTATGTTATATTTTGGGAACTCACTAAGCTTTTGCTTATAGTTTATTTAGGTGTTTTCAGGTACTTCCAGTACTAAAGGGAATGGACCGGCTTGATCACGCAACATTCACTCCCAGCAACGCATTTATTGATATTGACACTAACAAGAAAAATCTATGATATTGTGTCACCTCAACATTATATTTTGGAAAATAATTCATCCAAACTTTGAAATACATGATGATAATCTATGATAGAAGAGAAATTGTTTCATATTAGCAAAGTACGATTCTTAACATTTTTATTACGAAAATATGAATTTAAAAATGATTAAGGACGTGAAAAAAAAAATAATTATTAAAACCGTTTTTAAATATATATTACCATAACACAATCCAATGTAAACTTACTATCTTTAATTTGTTGCTAATAAATTTATTTTTTTATAGTTCATGTGTTTGATTTTTATAAGATAAAATATATTTTCGCATGAACCTACTTCTATATATATATATATATATATATATATATATATATATATATATATATATATATATATATATATATATATATATATATATATATATATATATAAAGAGAGAGAGAGATTATATATTCATATTTATAAAAATAATAGTATCACATATTAATATTAAATAAAATATTATTTCTCAAAGAATTTTTTGTTGGAAGTTTTGTTTATAACTTATTATTATTGATAATTATTTATGGAACACTTTGTATCATCCGACTAGATAGTTTTTTTTCCTTATTTTAACCACTGAGTGCTCAATATATTTTTTTAGTTTTACACTAACTTATGACATAAAATAAATGTTAACTTATAATTACACTAATATTGAACTCCAAATAAATTATCATCCAAATGGTTTAGCTTATTTAAATAGTATTTGTTTTTTTTTTTAAAATTTAAAATAATATATCATTATTTATCTAAAATGTTTTAAAAAATCTCATCATTTAATTAGTCAATGTTAATTACAAATTACATTTTAATACGAATGTATAAATTGTAACGACGTAAATTTTCAAACGAATTTTTCATGTTTAAAACGCATACTTTTTATAACATATGTATAAAAATATAATTTTTTCAATTTACAAAACACAACTCCATGTTTGATTAATTAGTAATATACGATCCTCAAACATAACTATTTCTCTGGTGTGTACATTTAAGTCGGTGCTGTCCGGCGATCCTGAGAAACCTGAAACACATAACACATAACACGGTAAGCACAAAGCTTAGTGAGTTCCTGAAAACACAACATACACATACTAGCCACCTTAGGCTACAAGACCTTCTGGTCGTTGTGTCTCAGTGGGATCTTCCGATCCCATAATCCTGGTAGACCTTCCGGTCCTACGATGCTGACCTTCCATTCCTAACCCTGTGGACCTTCCGGTCCAATCCTGCTTCACCTTTCGGTCCAACTCATACAACATATACATATCATATGAATCATATAATTCATACAAGCACTTAAGACCTTCCGGTTACACATAGTTACCCTTCCAGGTAAAGTATAGTGAGAAGACTCACCTCGGTTAGCAGGTAACCGACAAGCCTCGGAAATCTTGGACTAGTCTCTGCCTAACACATAAGACAAGCATCTCAATCATTATCCGACTTATTACTCTTTATACCTTAAGTCCTCTTTTCTTCTTTTGATCCTCAGGATGGGTAAAAGACCATTTTACCCCTCCTTTGCCCCACCGACTCCCTTACTGGCCCACTCATGAAGTCAACAGAAGTCAACCTGGGTCAACATTCCATGTTGACTTGACTCGTCGACTGCACATCTGTGACTCGCCGAGTCCCCTCGAATTCTCCATGATCTTCCTAAGGTTCGCTCAACTCACTGAGTTGACTCCCAACTCGATAAGTCAACACTTGCCAAGACTAGTGGATCACACCCGCTACAACTCGTCGAGTCATCCCATGGACTTAGTGAGTTGGCTCTATTAGATTACTCATTCAGTCACCTGAGGTCAGATCTGTAGCTCTAACTCATAGATCTAACCTCCTACTACCCAAAAGTCACGTAAAGGTCCGATCTTGATGTCCATGCATGGTGTATTTTTCATTATAAACCATAAAAACTCCATTAATGGTTCCTAGCTTCAAATCCAAATAGTTTCTCCACCATGGCTTCCTACTTTCGGACTCTCTGGACCCTCCAAGGTCCAGATATATGCTACCAACTCATAAGAGGGGTTTGATGCATTCAAAACCCCACTAAGAAAGTAATACAAGCCCTAATCCACAAAAGACAGATCTACTCAATTAGGGAAGAATGGGGTCCAAATTGATACCTCCAACTGATGCTCCTTGATTGCAAATCGTGGATCTACAACCTCCTCTGGCCCCCTTTGGCTTGAAACCTTCCTCTTCCTTCCAAGACACCCACCAAGAAGCTCAACATAGGTCTCTTTCTTTCCCGACACTCAGGACTCGTTTAGGGTTCTCTCCTCTGAAGGGTATCTGCAATAGGAGACCTTAAGTGCCTTTAAATAGGCCTAGGCCCGAGAGAATTAGGGTTTCTGCCATCAACGCTGACTCGACGAGTCATCTTTCCGACTCCTCGAGTCCATTCATTATCCACACTACCAAGTTGCAACCCTACTCGACAAGTTGAGGCACCAACTCGTCGAGTCCCTCCAAAATCCTTAAATTAAAAATTAAAACAATATACCTGGTAAACTGGATGCTACATAAATACAACTACATGTATATGGAAAAAGTGAATATGTAGCTGATATATATATATATATATATATATATATATATATATATATATATATATATATATATATATATATATATATATATATAAGCTTGTATATAGAACATATAAAACGAAATAGTTTTGATTAATAAAACTTGACAAAACCGCACAAATGGTCACTGTGGTTAGCTGAAGATTGTCACTTTGGACCAAAAAGGTTTGGACTAGCACCAGAGGTCCAAACTTTTCATTTTGTTGCGAGTTTGGTCCAGTTCTCAATAATTTTTTTCATAATGACTATTTTGCCCTTATTTTTTTTCTTTTACAGTTTTTTATTATTTAAATACTTTTTTTATTAAAAGAAAAAATAAAAAATAAAATTAGTATTTTCTATTTTATTTTTATAATTTTTTATTACAAAATAAAAAAATAAAAATGAAATCTCTCTCTCTCTCTTCTCTCTCTCTCTCTCTCTCTCTCTCTTGTTTCCAACCTACTGCCTTACCTCTTCCCTCTTCCCCTTCGATGACCACTGGCGACATAAGAAAAAAGGAAGTAGCCGCTAGGCTACCTGGCAGCCTCCTACCACTGTAGAGCTGCTCTTGGTCACCACCATCGACCACCTCTTTTATGCTGCTGCTACTACTACGTAAGTCCCCATTACAGTGGCGGAGCTAGATGGGGCATTGGGGGTACTGTAGTACTCCCAAAAAATTGTTTTATATATATAAAAAATATTATTTGTAAATATATTTTATGTTATTGTACCCCCAACTAAAGAGATTATAACTACATATAATATGTTGACAATGTTTGTACCCCCATATCAAAATTTCTAGTTCCACCACTGCCCCATTACCATTTTTTTTGTGTGAATCGCAAAGGGCTAAACTGAGGAATCAAATGACCCGTCATTTTTTCCATCATCTTCACTGGAGAGGATGTTCAGTGGCGATGATAGCGACGAAGGGCATGTTGCATGTACACTATCATTGTTGCTCCAATTGAGGATTTTCGAGCCCTAATCACACCTAAATGAAAGTTTTCGGGGAAAGCTTCAATATCTGGTAAAATGACACCGCAAAGAGAAGGTAATTTGAACCCTGGAATGTAGAATTGGAGAAAATCAAACGAACATAAGTTGGAGATGGTGGTTGTGACTGGTGATAGCGGAGTGGGTGACAAATGTAGGAGTTACAACAACAGCTTGTTGTCTGGTTTTTTCTTGTGTCCGACTATTTACGACGAGTGGGAAGGCAGCAGATCAATACAAGCTTCATTTGATAGAGGAAACAGGAGAACGAGGGTGGTGATGGAGTTGTAGTGGTTGCATGGTGGCCACACAGTCGGTGGTTTTTAGTGGAGGGCAATAGCAGGTGAATGTTGGAACGGAGGCAACAGGTGGAAGGCATCAGCGATGCTGGAGTGTTAGAAGGCAATGGGTAATGGTAGGGGGATGACATAGTGGGTTGAGAACTACGGTGGCAGCCGGTGGGGCTCGTTCCGATGACTCCTACTGCTTCTGTTTATTTCCTTCGGTGAGGTCGACGCGTGAGAGACGAGGGGAGGTAGGAGTAAGGGTCGAGGATGTTTGGGGCTGCTGTACTTGACAAAATAAACATGGTGGTGGTGGATTTTTACCATGGCAGCGCCCAACATGGAGTGACAGAGGGAGCATTTTGGGTCAGTGTCAAAACCATCGATACCCTTCCTTGTAGTGAAACTGGAATGAATATATATATATATATATATATATATATATATATATATATATATATATATATATATATATATATATATATCAGTGTTGCAGAAATCGGCCTAATCGGCCGATTAATCGGTGACTAATCGCTAATCGGACCTCCACTGATGAGATTTATTGCTAATCGGTCACTATAATCGGACTTGGTCAATATAGGTCAAAGTCGGAATTAATCGGACCTAATCGGAGTTAATCGGACCAAATCGGGTTTGGTCAATGCAGATCAAAATCGGACCTAATCGGACTTAATCGGACCTAATCGGACCTAATCGCCGATTAATCACTTTTTTTGGAGAATTAAAGTTAGATTTATAAATTTTTTAATAATTTTCTTAAGAATTAATGGTCCCCGATTAATCCCCGCCTAGCCGATTAATCCTTAATCGCTAATCCACCGATTAGCGGCCGATTAGCGATTTCTGCAACCATGATATATATATATATATATACACACACACACACACGAGAGAGAGAGAGAGAGAAAGATTCTTTTTTATTTTTCTTTTAATCAGAAAAAACAGTTAAATAAATAAAAAAATAGAAAAAGAAAGTACCAAGGGTAAATCTATCATTTTAAATATTTCTAAATCAAATTGGACTAAAATCGCAACAAAATGAAAACTTTAGACTTGCGGTGAAAGTCAAAACTTTTTTAGACTAAAGTAACAATTTTAAGCAAACCGAAGAGATCATTTGTATAGTTTAGTCATAAAACTTCAAATAACTTATCCTAAAATCTAGATTTTTAATTTAATTATTTGATTTTGAATGATTACTTCCTTAATAACTCTATCTTTTCCATGAAACTAAAACTTTTATTTTATGTACGTCAAAAACATAGTCAAGCATTATGATAGTATTTTTTATGTTAGATTTTTTTCCATTTTTGATTTATATATTATGTCTAGTGAATTAGGCAATTAGCCATACACTAACTATCTTTTCCATGAAACTAAAACTTTTATTTTAAGTGCGTCAAAAACATAGTCAAGCATTATGATAGTATTTTTTATGTTAGATTTTTTTTCCATTTTTAATTATATATTATGTCTAGTAAATTAGCCATACACTAAGTGTCTAAATGATTATGTTTGCAATGAAACACTTTTTAAGATATGTTAGTAATCAAATTCATTTACTCTAATGAACTGAACTAATGTTTTTGATTGTTAACCGTTAATAGCCTTTCGAGTAGAAGGTTCGAACCACTAATGGTGTTAAGTGGGTTTTATGTTTTTTTCTGTTAATATTATTAATGGTGTAAAATAGTTATAATTAGATATTTATATGATTTTCGTATATTTGGAATGGATGGAATGAATCGCAACTACGCGGTTTTTTAATGTTCTATACGTAGGATTGTATACATAGAATTGTATACATGACAGTCACATCTCGTATATATATATATATATATATATATATATATATATATATATATATATATATATATATATATATATATATATATATATATATATATATATATAATTTATAAAATTTTATTAATTACTCAATATATATTATATAGGTGCTGTTATCTCTTCTTGACCTTGATGGTTGAAGTGTAATTAGAAATATAAATGGATTTAAGAATAGCTCAAGAGTGAAATATTGTTAAAAAAAAAAAAAAAGTAGCAGTTTGGTGCAGGTTTTAATTGCACATAGATATAATATATATCAGAACCCAGAAGAATATTTAGAAAACCAACAATTTCAGCAATTTTTTATTTAAGATAGTTTATTATACATAGAATAAAGGTAAAATGCTTTAAATAGGCAGATACATTTTTCCAAGTGTTCACATTTTATGGTACCAATATACACCTTTGTGCTCGCTATTTTCATCAGGCTCGATGTAGATGCATTCCTTGGCCTCTCTGTACATTGCTTTGAAAATCGGAGTCCTGTCAATCTTATAAAACTCGCCCAAGACTGGTTTGATTGCATCCCTTGCCTCCTTCGCATGATAGTGTGGAATGTATGAAATCAAATGATGCAAGACGTGAGTGTGTGTAACGTCATGCAACACTCTATTCAGGAAGCCGAAGTCCCTATCGATTGTTGACAAAGCCCCTCTGATCCAGTTCCATTCAGTTGAATCATAATGAGGCAGTGACAGATGTGTGTGGTGCAAATATGTGATCAAAACGAAAAAGACAAATACGCCTAGCACCGGAACTCCATATATGCAGGTTACCCAAGCAGCACCTTTCTTATCTACTAGAAGTTTAATTGCATAAAATGCAGCAAGAAGACCAAAATCCGATAGCAGAACTTGAATCCGTTCACGCTGGGTGAAAATTGGACTCATCGGATCAAAGTGGTTTGCAAACCTTCCATATTTCTTACCAGAAATATTAGTCAAGAGGTATAAAGGAAATCCTAGAGTCAACCTAAACACCAAAGTGAACACTCGACCAGGTGGGTTGTTAAGAACTTTTGAGTAAAGCGTGACTTTGGACTTGCGTTTAGGAATGTAAACTTCATCGTTATCAAGTGAATTTGTATTGGCATGGTGATTTCGGTGGCTGTATTTCCAAGAGAAATAAGGGGTGAGGAGAGCGGAGTGGACGATGAAGCCGACTGTGTCATCAATCCATTGGTAGTCACTAAAGGCATGGTGACCACATTCATGACCGATGACCCATAAGCCAGTAAGAATGCTAGCTTGACAGAACCAGTAAACTGGCCATGCTAAATAAGCTAGAGGAGAAGGAAGAATAGGAATATAGGTATCGGCAAGGAAGTAGAAGACGTAAGCAACAATGAGATCATGAACAACATAGTAAGATGAACGGATGACTGATCTCTCGAAGCAATGGGCAGGGATTGCTTTCTTTAGATCACTTAATGAGAATGGTGGCTCAACTGGGACACGTTTTAGTATATCGTTGGCCTTAGATGGATCCAACATATTACCACCTGCACCCATGTTGCTGTTAGATGATTTATCTGCAAATGAAAGAGCAATATGAGATTTATGCAACTTCAAGGGAGAAAGAATTTAGATTCTTTTCTTGCTATTAATAGAAAAAAGTAGAGATAATTACAAGAATTCAAAGCTCGTGCTGGGATATGAGAGAGAAGTTCTCTTTGAGTTGTTGGTTCTTATTGGATTTCGACGAGATTGATATTTAATTTATAGTGAGTTGGAAAAACTATTGGCTCAAATAGTTTAATCATATTAATATGGATATGAATATAGATATTTATTATTTAAACAATAAATAATTTTTAAGATTTATAAGAATTAAATAGTACTTCATATTTGGTTTATATAAAAATTATATAAATACGTTTAAATAATATTACAATGATGTAAAAAATTTATTAACTAAATAGAACTATCAACATGATTTTGGTTACATCCGGTTCATATTAAATCTTTTTTTGGTTATCCGATTTTGGGTAAATCCGAATATGCTTTTACTGGGATTTGGCATTGGATATGACCATCTCGTATAATTTATAACGATACAAATTCAAATGGTCTTTTTTTAATATGTTTTCCGAGATGCCTATATAAAATCCATTTTATTTATTTATGTTTTTAATTCAAATTTACTCAAACCAAATAAGTACTTGTAAAAGTGTAAGTTTTTTTGGATAAAGATTTTTCAAAAATATCAAATTTTAATCGGATTTATATTATCAGACTCTTACTAAACGTTTGATAAAAACCAGTCAGATCATATGCAACTGAATTGCAAGTCTTTCAGAAATTGCAAGGAAGATGCTGACGTGGTGTCTTTAATTTGCAAGAAAGTTGCAACACCGTTGAAAGTCCATTGTGGCTGGTAGTGGTGTGCCCTTTAATATCTTTTCACACTACTTGCGAGTAGCGCTATTGATTACAGTTAGTTAGCGCCGTGTTCTTTAATTTCGATTGATAGTTTGACTGTTTGCTTTTTTAAGGAGGACTTGTCAACGATAACCCCTTAGATTAAGTGAAAAAACAGTATAGCATTATGAAGGGAAACAAACAATATGGAGATACATAAAATCACAAAACAACTATAAATTTTGGTATATATTGTTAAAGAAAATTAATAAGATACTTCAGTTTCAGGTTAATAAATTAAAATATCCTCATAGTGCTCCAGGTGGACTTATTATTCTTGTGGCCAAATTGTATTCTGCATTTTGTACGTAAGACTTTTATGCATAATACAATTCCTTATTTGCTGCTATATAGGTGATAGAAACTCACTGGAAAGTGATTATTGACGATTGACTATTGACTATTGACTATTGAGTTACTTGTTACTTGTGCGAATGAACATTGCTGCTGGAATTTAGAAACCATAAATTTTGTACGGCTTATGTTTATTGAATTTTATATTTAGTTGGAGTAAAAGGTACGTACAAATTGATGAAAAATTCAGATATCCTATTGCAATCTGAATCCGTATCCATAATCCATAATTTCGGATATTCAAAACTCCGGATTTTCGAACATCCTAAGTGTCCGGTTTACATCATCCATGCACACCGATATGAAGATACAACAATTTCAATTGTGTTAATTCAGCTTTTGTATTTGCTCTTATATCAATAAAATATCAAAAGTATTTCATAACATCAACTTATTTATTTTTTTCAGCAAATATCTTAAATATCTATAACTAACAGTTAGTGAATAAGACATTCATATGAATATAATTATTAATAGTTTAAAAAACAAATAATTTATAAGATATATAATAACCGTTTTTTAAATAACATCCATATATGAAGAGAAAAGCTAGTTCGGAGCTAGCATCATAAAAAGTACAAACTAATTATCATTTCTAGCACAATACGTATTTGGTTTATAAACAAACAATACAACCAGTTCATTAGTGGACTACCGGTGAAATATTTTGAGAGATGTGTATATGATAGCCTCTCTATCCGAGTTTTAACTTGGTTGTTGTTTTTGCTTGTGTGGTAACGGTGGTTCGATTGTTTGTGGTGACTCGAGGCCATTAACCGTGGTGCGCGTAAGCTTAAGTTAGACACGATTCATTTCTAAAACATAAATAATACAAATATATTTAAATAAATGACAGTAATTTAAAAAGTTATAAAATAAATATAACTACAAACTAATAAATGATATCTTGACGTTAATTAAATTATTTCTCCATACATATGCAACTTGTAAGCTATCAGAATGTGGTAGGAATATGACCTGACCTCTTTGCAAGAAAGTTGCAACACCATTGAAAGACCGCTGGTGTCTAGTCTTCCCATGCAAATTGACAAAATTTATTCAATTTTGCTATACATGTTGACGGAACGTTTAGAAGAGACCATTTTACCACTTGAAACCTAAGTAGTACATTTTTTACTGTTTTTTATTTTTACTATATTTCTTTTTTATGAAAGCACGTTACCTAAGAAAAGTAGACGTGGACAATTAGTTATAGCATCTAAAGATGTATCCACAATATCATGTGTTTGCAAATCTTCATTGATAAAAAATACATACATCACAGGGCTATTTGTAGCCATTTACAACAGTCGGAAATGAAAAGATTATGGATCTAAACTAGGCAAAATACAACAATAATATATTGACCAGGACTAAATCAATTTCATTAAATTCAAATTATGAATTTGAATATTTTGATTGATCCGTAATACACCCCTACAAGATAGAGGATCCGTTGGAGACTCCAATCTTGGACCGTAGATGAAGATATGTAGAATGATGCATCAACTTGGTGACAGCATCTGCAGGTTGATCCGTGGAGTTGATATGGAGTACTCGAAGGGAGTCATTGGTGACTTTTTCTCGCACTAAGTGATAGTTCAAGGCGACATGTTTCATCTTAGAGTGGTAAACCAGGTTAGAACACAAATAGGTGGCACCTGTATTGTTACAATAGAGAGTGGGAGGGTGATCCGTGGTTATACCAAGTTCATAGAGTAGATTTTGTACCCAGGAGACTTCTGCCACAACATTGGCAAGAGCCTTGTACTCTGCTTCCGTAGAAGATTGGGATACCGACTTTTGTTTGGCAGACCACCAAGAGATGATGTTGCCCCCAATATATAATAAGTAGCCTGTAGTGGATCGACCGACGGTGGAAACACCACCCCAGTTAGAATCTGAGAAGGCCTTGAGGTCTAGTGTAGTTGCTCGTTTTAAGAAGAGACCATGATGTATTGTTCCTTTTAGGTAGCGCAGAACTCTTTTTAATGCTTTCCAGTGTGTTTGAGAAGGAGCATGCATAAACTGAGATAACGTGTTAACCGCAAATGAGACATCAGGTCTTGTAAATGCAAGATATTGAAGGGAGGCCGCTAGTTTGTGATAGGGAGTTGGGTCAACCGGGGGAGAGCCATCCATTAGGGAGAGAACAACTGATGAGGATAGGGGAGTAGCAACTTCTTTTGTACCATCCATGTGAAAGTGGGTGAGAAGGTCATGAATGTGACGATGTTGAGAGAGGAAAAGGCCGAAAGCGGTGGAAATAACCTCTCTGCCAAGGAAGTGATGTAATGGACCAAGGTCTTTGATAGAGAATCGTTAGGCAAGAGTGTAGACAAAATGGTCCAAGAAGGAAGGGTTATTACCGGTGAGGATGATATCATCAACATAGACCATGAAGTAACATATGATGCCATCATGATTATAAATGAAGAGGGATGCATCAGCCATGGATTTGTGAAACCCAACAAAGGTAAGAAAGTTGGCGAGTTCAGTGTACCAAGCACGAGGTGCTTGTTTAAGACCACATATATATATATATATATATATATATATATATATATATATATATATATATATATATATTTTGAGTTTACATATGTGGTTGGGAAATTGGGGGTGAATGTAACCCGAAGGTTGGATCATGAACACCTCTTCATTCAAAGTTCCATGGAGAAACGCATTGTTCACATCGAGTTGACAAAGTGACCAATCTTTTGAGAGTGCAATGGAGTGAACGGTTCGAATGGTGACATACTTAGTGACTGGACTGAAGGTGTCAAAGTAGTCTTTTCCGTATTGTTGTTGGAAACCTTTTGCCACCAACCGAGCTTTGTATTTGGCAACAGAACCGTCCGGGTTGCGTTTGACTCGAAACACCCATTTGCAACTGATGGGAATGTGAGAGGTATATGGGACAAGTTCCTAAGTGCCATTATGGAGTAAGGCATTGAACTCTAAGTCCATTGCTTTGCGCCAATCTGGAATTTTCATGGCTTGAGTGTAGGTGGTGGGTTCAAGAGTGGGATGGATCGGGTGTAAGGTGGATGTGTTAATAAAGGTGGAGTTGAAATATTTAGAGTTTGGCTTTCGGTGTCTTAGTACAAGCGGTGGTAGGGGGTGGGGGTGAGGGTGATGGGTGAGGTTGGGGGTATGTTGGTCAGGAGTGGGTGATTGGGAAGGAGGTGGGGAGGAGAGATCAGGCAAGGATTGGTTAGATGATAAGGGTTCATTAGGTTCTAGCATTGAGTTGGATGAAGAGGGTAGGTTGCATGGTGCATGTGAAGTACGCAAAGGTGAACTTGGAATGGTAGTAGGAGGTACATGCATATATGTTAGAGATGGCATAGATGTTGCTAGAAAATTGTTAGCCGTAGGTAGAGTGGGAGGGTTGTATTGGTTACTTTTGTAAGGTAATATGTGATTGAAAAACTCAACATGTCGGGAGTGGTAGTATCGATTATTTTTGGGATCAAGGCATTTATAGGCTGATTTTGATGAAGAGTAGCCGAGAAAGATGCAAGGGATGAATGGGGTTGAAGTTTGGATTGTGTGTAGGGCCTAAGACAAGGGTAACATAGACACCCAAAGGACTTTAGTTTAGAGTAATTGGGTGGTTGGTTGAACAAGAGTTCAAATGGACTTTGATGACCAAGAACTGTGGGTAGTCTATTTATTAGGTAAAGAACAGTTTGAAACGCGTGTGTCCAAAAACTGAGAGGAAGACCGACATAATGAAGGAGGGTTAGCCCCATTTCAACAATGTGACGATGACGTCGTTCAACGATGCCATTTTGTTCCGGTGTATGGGGAGGGGTAGTATAATTGGAAATTCCATTTGTTTTGAGGAAAGGGGTTAGGCCTTGAGATTCTCCACCATTATCGGTAAAGAGAGATACAAGTGGGGTGTCAAAATATTTTTCCACTAATGATTTAAAGTGTGGAAATAATGTGGCAACATCAAATTTTCGTTTCATTGGGTATAGCCAAACATATTTGGAGTAAAAGTCCACAAATATGTGATAGTTTCATTTTTATTACCTCTTTTCATAGTTTATTTTGAGTTAAAACCATCTCATTTTAGTCAATCTTCATGCATATTTTCTCTTTTTTTCATTTTTCTCCTTTACCGGGTGCTTTCTAGTCTTTTGAGCTTAATTGCAGGATTTACCGAAGACTATTTGTTATTGGAGGCTTAGAAGGATGCGGGACTTATGGAGGCATGTGATTTGCTTGTGGATTTGGAGTGGTGCGATTAGGCTTGGTGCTTGCATTAAGAAGAAATCAATTTGGACCTAATTTGTGAACAAGGATGATGATGAGGCGATGCGGAATCGAGCTACAAGAAAATTTAAGGAGTATTGGGTCAATTATTAGAAGGCTTTGGAATGGCACAAATGGGCTCTAAAGAGTTATGATTGTGGGTTGAAGTTGAAGAATGGGCTAGAATGCATGATTAATGGCCCAAGTCTCACATTCAGCATGACCTACGCGGTTCGCGTAGACTCATACACGGTCTGTGTGAATTGTTCTGAGCTGATTTCGGGTTTGACTTGTTGACTCTATTTGTGGAAGTTTGGTGGGTGGCTTTTGATACCTTTTTGAATCCGGAAATCAGCTCCCTTTTGCTGGAGATTGGAGCCATTTTTGGGGGAGATCACTTGAAGAACATACATCATATTCTCTCTAAAAAAGCCTTGGAAGATTTGAAGAATTTTTGGAAGAATAGTGTAATTTCCTACCATCTTGCATCTAAGACAATGTTTGGTACCACTAAACTATATTGTTTTTCTTTTACTTTGGCCATGCTTGGCTAAACTTTCATTTGGTTGATTAGGGTTTGACCCATGGATGATTATTTGCTTTGAAGACTTATTATTACATCGTGTTTGAAGTTTATGGAAATGTTTTCTAGTTAAACATGTTGTTGTGTTTATTTATCTTTGATCATGAGCTTGGATGAATGAATGCTTTCTTTTTGTTGACTAATTTCTTGGTTAAGTAATGGACCTTCAAATTAGTAAGCAACAAATGGTTTATATGTTTGTTTTCATTTCATTTAGACCATGGAAATGTTTCCTGCATCATGATAATGTAAGCATTTGATTATCTTTTGGACTTGGTAACTCTTACAACTTAAAGCTAATAGATTTTCACAAGATTTTATGCTTCATTGATTTTGTGACTTAAATTAAGGAAATATTTTAAGAGCTCCTCTAGCCATTTTAATTTCTAAGAAGAGTTGAGGCAATTTGTGCTTATGAATTGCTATAGCCAAGTTAAACCAATTCACAAGTGTTATTCCACTAAGTCTAATGATAAGTCAGTTATATCATCCATGAGGTGTACCCCAAAATCAACCAATTACACTTCTTTGAATTTAATCCAATCTTTTACTTGTTTACTTGTCATATTTTCATTCTAGATAGTTTTAATTTTGTCAAACAATCGAAAGAACTAAACACTCCCTTTTTACTTTTAATTTTATTTTGCAAGTATTTTACAAAGAGATTTACATAGAGATTTAAATTGAACCAATCTCCGTGGATACGATCCCTTTACCACTATACACTATTTTAGTGTTAAAGATTTAGGGTTATTAATTTTATTGGCCTCGACAACCATCATTATGACATAATATCTATACTGGTTAATAGAAGTTTGAAAAGGTCCCCACACATCCGAGTACACAAGTTGTAGAGGTTTGTTAGCAAAAAGTGAATTTTGACCAAATGAAAGTTTGTGACTTTTATTAATTGAACATGACACAGAGTGAGCATGAAAATCTGACATAGACTTTAAGGTGAGACCTAGGTGTTTTATAATAGACACAAAGGTTTTTATTGATGGGTGGCCAAGTTTGTGGTGCCAGTCTAGAAATGAAGTTTTGATGGTGTGGTTGATTTGAGGAGCGGACGACAAGGTACCAAGAACAATCTCATTAGGGCCTCCATATTCAGAAAGATTATGAAGTGTTGCATGATTTGAGGTGACATGGTTGGAAGCACCACTGTCAAAGAGCCAAGTTGGTGTAGAATTTTTGTTGCTAGATGTAGTAACGTTTGCACATGACTTGTACCTTGGGAGTTCACCACTGAAATATTATTTTCTTTGAGGAATTTAGAGAGCTTTCTACAATCCTTTATGTGGTGACCAGAAATAATGAAATAATGGCAAAAGGATGTCCGATTTGACTATGTTCTGCCTTATTTTGAAGTAGACCATAGAGGACGACAGTTGCGTTGCTGATTATTTGGTGAGTACCTGTTGGTGCGTGGGTCAGTAGCCAAACCAACTGAAGTGTAGGATTGAGATCGATTTTGCTGCCGGTTTGTGTAGTTGATTGTGATAAGCACTAGTTCGGGTATCACTGAGGTAGATTTTAAGGACCATTCAAAGTCAAGGAGTTTATTAAACAATTCCGGATATGAGATTGGAGTTTCACGGACTTTGAGTGCAGCAGCAATTTTTGTGTATTCATCACCGAGTTGCGAGAGGATGTGAACCATCAGATCTTCTTCGGTCACCAGGTTTTGCGCAAGGTCCATGTCGTCTTCAATTGATCTCATATCATGTAGATAGTCAGTGATGGATCGATTAGTGAGCTTGGATTTGAGGGAGATAATACGAGATCATGAGGCATTCGCGTAACTTAAGTTGAGTCTTTCCCAGGCTTCTAGGGATATGTTAGCAGAAGAGATGATCGATTGGATGGAGTAAGAGCAACTCCTTAATAGTGCACTGATTATCATCTGGTCTTGTCTGAACCATGGAAGATAATCGGGATTAGGGCTTGTTTTCTCTTTGTCGGCTGTGATTTTTGATGGTGGTTGAAGCGTACCATCAAGAATTAGGGTTGTGAGCTGTAAGTTTAATGGGAAAATGAGCAGGGGCTGTGAGCTGAAAAATGGCAGAATTAGGGTTAGTCATGGGTGGTGAGGAAGACGATATGGCTGAGGATCAGATCTCGTTTGAGCAACTTAGGCTCTGATACCATATAATGTTATGTGTTTGCAAATCTTCATTGATAAATAATACATACATAAGAGGGCTATTTGTAGCCATTTACAAAAGATGGAAAGGAGAAGATTATGGACCTAAACTAGGCAAGATACTACAATAATATATTGACCAGGACTAAATCAATTTCATTAAATTCAAATTATGAATTTGAATATTTTGATTGATCTGTAATAGTATCTTACATATTATGTTAAAATGGTGTTATAACAACAAGCGAAGAAAATGACCAACTAGTTATAACATCTTTAGCTTTCCATGTCATCATTTTTTTCTTCATTTTTTTTTTCTTTTTTCAATTTATTTATTTTTCTTGTTTTTTTCAATTTTTTTATCACGTTGGATTATATAAAAAAAAACAAAACATGCAATTTAATTAAATCCTAGATTAAGCATTAGATTAAAAACCTAAAATAACATTACACACAAAAAAAACAAAAACAAAAAACAAAAGAAAAGTTACCATTATCCTAAAAACTAAAAAACGATCAATTGGTTATCCAAATATTGTTTTTCGGTTTTCTCCTTCATCTTCCAGACCACTTGCACTTCTCGTGGTCTCATATTTTCTTTGCTAGTATGGAGAATTTCTAAATCCTTAATCATTTGATCTTTCTCCGCTTGCTTAGGAAGAAACTCCAAGTGTTCACGTTGCACATCAACCTTTTGTTAGTCGATCAGATTGTGTTGGTAGAACTTTACATTCATTTATGCCAACTCTTGTGCGCTTGTATCAGTTTTGTCCGTGTGTCGTTGAGCGATTTCGATTTTTCGCATCCGATCGGTCGGCACGCGGGGGGGGGGGGGGGGGGGGGGAGATCTCTTCGATGTCGTCGGGGATTTCATCCGTGTCAGCGTTCAGGTTGATGTTCATTTGTGCGTCGGAAATGTTAAACGAACCAGAATTGCATCTTTGATTATGCCTCCGACAAATTTAGCGCCTTAATTCATTTAGGATCTTTCCTAACAATTTCCCATGTTTTTTCAAACTCGAAAGCGTGCCCTATTTTGACTTAATATTGTTCCTATGCAGCTTTGTACATATCCAAAACATTTGCACCACTGTGCTTTTGCGATTCTAGTCTCATGAAAATCCCATTAAACTTGGTGCACCGACGACTAATCGAAGTCCACTTGCTACTAAGCATATCGATATTGCGATGTGGTTGTTTCTTCTTAAGCGAGTGGAATTTTCCGAGCACGACTTCCTAAAACCTAATTCTTCGTAGATAATTTCTGATGGTTGAACTCTTTAATGTTTCGCTCCACACCAATGCCAAAGCGTACTCCCCTCCGGCATCCACTATAGTGGTGGTTCTTCTTCACTATTCGTGAATGCCTTCCTTTTTCCTTTTCCGTTTCCCTTTCCCTTTCTGATTGCCTCCCACTTGTGTTTCGAGAACAGTTTCTACTAGTGGTTGTGTGAGTGGTGGCTGTGTGGTTGTTTGTTACATGGAAGTGAAAGCGTTTGTAACATCCTGTATATTAAATAAATAAATAGATAAGGGTTAATATGAATAATAACCCTAAAGTAAATAATATTTAGCGGGGTGTTGGTGTTGGGGAGCCAATTGATACAATTTTAGAAGTTGGTAAATTAGTGGGACTTAATTTGAAGAGATTTGAGAGGCTTAGGGGCTGAATGGCAAGTTTTGGACCTAAAAAGAAAGGAATTTATAGAATCAAGTGATAAAGGATAACTATTGGATTTTCATTGAAAACAATTTAGTGGGAAGGGACCAAAAGTGTATGTTGGGCAACACAGTTTGATATTGGAACCCTAACCATAAATCATTGTAACATCAGCCACCACCATTAGTTGTAGCACCTCCAGCTGCCCCCCTGTCGTGACCGAGCACCACCCTCCGCCAGCAACCACTTCGCCACCGAAAACGCAACCCTAATGTTGGAGACGTCGTGGCATTCGAAGGAACCACCAAGAAAGAGTGTTGAAGATTTGATTTATCATTGTGTTTGGCGTGTGGGAATAGGAAGCTGCCGGTAATTCTAAAACGCCATCCACCTCCTCTCTCTTTTGTTATTGTTGTGAATGCGATGTCGTGAACATTGGCTGTATTCATCGGTGGCCTTAGGTCACCACTTCTATGCCTTCGGTTGTTGTCTGTTGCCCAATGAAGCTGAGTTGGATGTGTTTGTGTGTTCGGATCCCGTTTGTGAGTGTGTTCGTGGGTTTACTTAGCTAGAAATGATAAGAACCTGCCACCACCACCACCACCACCGTGAGGTGGTGGTTTCCACCCATTACTGTTTTCTGCCACCCTCCGTAGCGACCAACCAACATGGGAGGTGGCTGTGGGTGTGTGCTCAAGTGTTTTCACTATGTTTGGTATTTTGAAGGTTATATGAGTGTTTATGTGGCCGGAAAACCCACCACCACCACCATGAGCCGCCACTGACCACCACTACCTGAGGTGGTAGTGGGTGGTGCTTGACATAGTGAACCCTAATCGGCCCAAATTCTTGATCTAGACTAGTTGAATGATTATTGGGCTAGAAACCCTAATTAGGGTGTAGAAAACCCAAATTTTAGGTTTGTTAGTTTGGATTTTACCGGGATCCACGGTTGGACTGTTAGATTGATATTATGAATTATGTCCAACTTCATTGTGTGAATGGCCTAGTGGAGTGATGGACTTAATGGGTTAAGGGAGAAAAACTTAACCCTAATCGTCATCTTATGTGAAAACCCTAATTTTGCTTGGGCCTTGAGTTGGGCCTTTCTTTTAGGCTTTGGTGATGGGCTATTGATGGGCCATCCAAGAACAATTATGTGGACTAGATTATTAGATGGGCTTTGGGGTAAGACCCATATGAGGGTTTGGGCCCAATTTGGAAAATTAGATCATAGTGGGGCCATTAGTGGACCTTTATGGACCCATTTGGTAATAGTCCATGGTGGGCCCAATGGGCTTGAGTTATTTATGGGCCGGATTGGTGGACCATATTTATACCTAATATGTGAAGGTTTGTTCTTAGATCCTAATGAGATTAATTGTGGGTTTGGCTTAATGTTAGAGGCCGAAGTACAAAAGCAGTATTTATAGGATTTGTCCGCCATCTAAGGTGAGTCCTCTCACTATACTTACCTATGTGGTAATTTATGTGTATCTGGAGGGTCTCGTTGGTGTTGTTGACCGGAAGGTCTTATTGGTGTTATTGAGCAGAGGGTCTTATTGGTGTTATTAATCGGAGGGTCTTAGTGTATTGTAGACCAGAGGGTCTTAGTACATTATTGACCGGAGGGTCTTTTTTATGTATATTGTGAGATGTGTTACTATGCATACTGTCTTTGTGACTTATGATGTTATATTCTGTGTATATGTCGATCCTATGTGTTTATATTGAGTACCATGATATCCTGCTTTATGATTTGTGAATTATACTGTGTATTATTCTGAGCTTATTGAGTTAGGACCAGAGGGTCCATCAGAGTTGTGGGACCGGAGGGTCCCACTGAGACAAATTGACCAGAGGGTCTTATTTGAGTATATCCATGAGAGGCTTATGTGATGTGTGTGATATTTTGGGGAAATCACTAAGCTTCGTGCCTTCCTTGTTATGTGATATGTGTTTCAGGTAATTCTATAGATTTCAGGAAGGCGAAGGCTTGATTGTACACATCCATAATCTTATTGAGCTTTGAGGATTTTCGGATACTCTGATGTTGTTTGATAATAATTTACAATTTGTGTGATGACTTGGATTTACGAGTAATATTTTGGAGAATTTAAAATTGAGAAAAGTTTGTTTGAAAATTATAGCGTTACAAGTTGGTATCAGAGCCTTGGTTTGAGAGATTCGGATGTACTCTTGGGTATGTATGAACTTAAAAAGAGGAATTGAGAAAATTTTCTAAAAAGAAATGATTTTTCTAAAATGAGTAAGTGTTTTAAAGAGAAAACGAGATGTGGTAGTGTGTACAATCAGCTAGACCCGAACAGTGATTTCGCAAAATACCATTATTTGTTTATATTATGAGATATTTACGAGATTTTAGAGTTGCATGCTAGAGGATAGGCTAGGCAATTCAGAAATTAGGGCTAGAGTTGCCTGATTCATCATGCCTTAGCCTAGGGGATGCTACTGATTAATATATTATGTTATTTGCTTTGTATGTACTGAGTAGAAGTACCTAGCAGAAATATTTTAGAGGGAGTCTTGAGTCGAGGAGTAATCGCCCTTCACTTTTACATGTGAGAGGGGTGAAGGTTTGTTGGACCTCATACACACAGATGTGTGTGAACCCTTCAGAACCGCCACAAGGGATGCTAACCGCTTTTATGTGACTTTTACTAATGATTATAGTAGATATGGCTATGTCTACTTAATCAATCATAAGTCAGAAACCTTTGAAAGATTCAAAGAGTTTAAACAAGAAGTGGAGAATCAGCTGGGATGAAGATAAAGATGCTCCGATCTGATCGAGGTGGAGAGTATCTTAGTATCGAGTTCCTTGACTATCTTAAGGAATGTGGAATTATTTCACAATTGACACCTCCTAGACACCACAACTTAATGATGTGACTGAGAGGCGCAATCGAACCTTGTTGGACATGGTTTGCTCCATGATGAGTCGAGCTTCGTTACCTATCTCATTCTGGGGGTATGCCTTAGAGACTGCCGCCCATATCCTTAATCGAGTCCCTACCAAGAAGGTTACCAATACACCTCACGAGATGTGGACATAGAAGGTTCCCTTGTTAGCACACATTAATATTTGGGGTTGCGAGGCTTTCGTAAGGTGTGAGACTAATGACAAGCTCGAATCTTGGAGTGAGTGGTGTATTTTCATTGGCTACCCACATAAATCCTTTGGTTATCTCTTCTACAAACCGAGTGACAATGTTGTCTTCGTTGTGAGGAGAAGAGTCTTTCGTGAGAGAGAATTCATAAGCCAAGGAAATAGTGGGAGGCAAATTGACCTTGAAGAGCTCAAGATTCAAGCGGTGAGGGAACCTCAAACACTAGCGATCAACCTGAGGAGAAGACTCCTGTTGAGCTGATTGACGAATCTGTACCTCTGAGGCATTCCACAAGAGTTAGGAACTGTGACAACCCGATCTTTCAACTCTTTGTAATGGCCTAATAGGTCAAGTATTGTAAACATTTTTGAGTTAATAAAATTAACTTTGATAATAAAATGTCCAAAAAGTTTCTACTTAAATTCTTCTATGTTTAAATATCATTAAACCATGATCGTACGTAAAAAGAACGCCCAAATCCGACTTCGTATATTGAAGTTATGATTTTTCCAAGTTCAGCTTAGCAACAGACAGCTAAAAACTCGAAACGGAGATCGAGCGACATTTGGCCGGAATGACCTAAACGAGAATCGAAGGTCTCGGCAATGGTATTTCAACGGTAAAAAGTCTGGCAAAAACCGACGTCAGATAAAGAAGTTATGAATTTTTAAAGAAATTCCTTAATCACGTCATTTTAATAAATAAATAATAAAAATAATTTCGGAATTTGCCAACGGAATCTAAACGAAAGTTGTAGATCGTAGTCTCACCTTCGCGGGGATATAAAGAATGTCGAAAACGGAGTTCGTATGAAGGAGATATGAATTTTTGAAGTTTGATAAATAATTTATATATAATTTTTATTCAAAATTCGGTATTATCCGAAGAGGAGTCAGCCTAGGGCCGAGGTACGCGCCGCGTACCCTCGTACGCCCCGCGTACTCGAGGGCACGGCCTCGGATCGTCCACGTCGCCCTATGCGAAGC
Source organism: Lactuca saligna (assembly GCF_052625555.1). Taxonomy (NCBI): domain Eukaryota; kingdom Viridiplantae; phylum Streptophyta; class Magnoliopsida; order Asterales; family Asteraceae; genus Lactuca; species Lactuca saligna. The sequence goes on along the minus strand of NC_136424.1, from coordinate 87,071,336 downwards.
TACCCGACCCGCTGTCCCATCCGACCCGCCCCATCCGAAATACGTAAGCGATGACGTATGGGTACGCGCTGCGTACGCCCGTACGCCCCGCGTTCGGAGGCGGTTCAGCACCCTTATAAAAGGGATGCGAGCCTTTCCGAAAAATTTGTTCATTTTCTCTCTTTCTCTCACGATCTTGCCTCGATTTCCGTGCCCGTTCAAACCCGAAGCTCTGGTCTTTTTGCTCAAGTCCCGAGGGTCGATTTTACTCCCGAGATTCCCGAGAATCCCGAGAAAAATCCGTTTCCCGAGACAAAACTCTGCCCGGTTTTCGATCTCGCTATCTTCAAGCTTCCAAGTGAGTTCATACCCCTTTATTCAACCTTTGAAATGCTTTTAAATGTTTTAAATACTTTATGGGGGGGAATACAAGTTAAACACTTATAGTTATTGCTTCGATCACATGTGATTAATAACTAGGAAACCAATGATTTTATCACTGTTCAAACTGTTTTACTTCAAAATGTTTTACAAACTCTTTTACTTATCAAATGCTTTATTGTAAACTTTGTTTTACTACCTATAAATTTTCATGCCCATATATGTATAGCTGTATAAATAATGTTTAAAGGGCTTAGGAAAGCCACCTGTCCTATTTCCTTTTTCCTCGATTTGGATGTGGTCTGGTGGAATTTCGGGTGACCATCCGAGGGTCGTTTCAATATTAGTTATATATCATATATACATGTATTGACATAAAAGTACTTCCATATTCATACTTATCAGCACATCATTAGTAAGTTACCATCGGGGTAACACAGTATCATACTACTACAATTTCTAGATCAACGAGTCAGTTCATTCAGGAGTCAATACTTATTACTAAGAGAATATATACAACGATACTAGAACAAGTAACATTATATTGCATATACACGAATACCTTAACAATTGTGATCCACCGTATGGGAGCATGTCTTAATTATCATGACCCGAGTTGTAGCCAGAGTCTCTTGGAGGGAGAGCGTGAGTTTGCGTATAGATCTATACTGGATTGACTATCCTACACCTTGCTGCTAGCTACAGTGGGACCGATAGGTCTGCGGGTGCCAAACGTCATACCTTATTTTTCGACTATACGTTGTCGATGTTACCAGTCGATAGTATGGTGCAATTTATCACATGATACCTTAATATAAACCCGGTTTAAGGTAGTTAGTACAGCAGTAGTTCATATAAAACAAAACTACAGTACTACAATAATTTACCCATTACATTTTGGTGATAACCTCACTTAAACTTTAATGTACAAACTATATTTTGTTAAATGATAGTTACACTTGGGAAATTACACACTTTTACATCAAACGAGCATACAAAACAGTTAAGCCTTGGTAGAGGGCTACTTTAACAGAAAATATAGGTTTTTCTGAGAGATTCAAACTTTTACAAACACTTACATACATTTACAACTCATACTTGCGACAGGTTCAAACGTTTTGATAACAAACCTCGACACTAAAATACTTATGAATTCACCAGCTTAATGCTGATAAACTCTTTCAAAATAACTTGTATTCTCAGGTCATCAGTAGTCAGGTACCGATGCTAGCTTTTGAGAAGATGGAGCGCATTCAAGACTCATCATACTATTTTGATTTAAATTGTATTTTTGGTGTCTAAAACTGTACGGAACACGCTTATATTAAAATTATATATATTTAATGCAATGGATGATGTTGTTTGCTTATTTACATTTACTGTGTTGTGATACTTTACATGACGTCCTCCGCCCCAGAATGTTTCCGCCATTCTTGGTTTTGGGGTGTGACAGGAACTCACCTGAGTTTTATGGTTTCCATATTACTATAAAAGGCGATACATTTATCAGTGATAGCACAATGGTAAATTTTGATGAACCTAATACTTACAAAGAAGCCATGGCCGGCCCCGAGTCTGCAAAGTGGAAAGAGGCTACGGACAGCGAGATCCAGTCTATGTATGAAAATAAAGGTTGGAACTTGGTTGACAATGTACCGGGTCATAAGATAGTCGGGTGCAAATCGATCTTCAAGAAGTAGACCGACAAGGATGGGAAAGTACACACTAATAAAGCGCGTCTAGTTGTGAAGGGCTTTACTCAAACTCCGAGAATTGACTATGATGATACCTTCTCACCAGTAGCAAAGATTAAGTCTATTAGGGTTATGCTAGCCATAGTTGCACTTCATGATTATGAAATATAGCAAATGGATGACAAAACCGCTTTCCTTAATGAGAAGTTTGCTGAGGATGTTTACATGAGTCTGCCAGAGGGTTTTATAGATGCTAAGTACCCTAATAGAGTGTGTAAGCTTGATAAATCCATTTATGGATTGAAACAAGCATCTCGTAGATGGAATCTTTGTTTCGATGAGAAAGTCAAAGAGTTTGGCTTTTCGAGAAGCGAGGATGAGTCTTGTGTATATGTCAGAGCTAGTGGGAGTATAGTTAGCTTTTTGGTACTATATGTGGATGACATAATACTCTTAGGAAACGAAATCCCAACCTTGCAGGAGGTAAAATCCTGGCATGGGAAGTGTTTCACTATGAAGCACCTTCGAGAAGCTGCCTATATCCTATGGATAAGGATGTTGGAGTAGTGTCTAAGTCCATAACTATTTTGGTATGTACTTGACCCGATGGTGCATGGTCCTTTTGGGTTGACTTCACCAAAGCAACTTGATAGGATGAATTATGGAAAGAAAGGATTAAATATGATTTATTAATATATTATGAGAATATTATATTAAAGGAGAAATCATATTGTTTAATTAATATTAGTTAAGAGAGATTAATTAAACTTAAGGGACTAGAATTGTAATTATAAGATAATTGCAATTGGGCTATGGATTACCTTATTATATAAGGTTGGACGAATTCTATGGGGGAAACCCATTAGAAATCGTCCAAGACCTTTGAGAAAGGAATCCATGGGCTACTTAGGGCTTAAGCAGTCAGATTAGGGTTTCCTAGTTGAAAACCCTAATAGCCTACATGTATAAATAGCACCCTTAAGCCTAAAAAATGGGGTGATGAGATCCTCTAGGGTTTTCGACGATTTTGGGCAGCCTCCTTCTCTTCTCCGCTTCATCCTTTTGCTCTTGGTGCTTGGGAACCATTAGAGGAGTGACATTTGTGACTCTAAGCTTTCTAAAGTCAATACAAGAAGGATTTGAGATTGTTATTGCTACATAACAATCAAGGTATGATCTAAACCCTAATTCATATGTTATATTGATTATCATCTAGGGTTTATAGTCCTGTATGAATTGCATGTAGAATAGAGAAACCTAGATCCAAGCTTTAGGGTTTGTATGAGCACATAGGATGTTCTTATGACCAAAACCCATCAAAGGATATTGAAGGAAATGAGTAAGAGACTAAGTCGACTTAGTCAAAGTATTTACTTGGACAAGGTGTTGAAGAGGTTCAACATGGAGAACTCCAAGAAAGGTGACTTACCCATCATGCATAATGCCAGACTGAGTAATACTCCAAGTACAAGTACAGAGGATGAGATAGTTGAGATGTTTCGATTACCATATGCTTCCGCTGTTGACTCAATCATATATGCTATGACTTGTACTGATGTCGCCTTTGCTTTATACATGGTCAGCAGATATCACGAAAGCCCTGGTAAGGCTCACTGGACTATGGTAAAGAATATTCTCAAGTACCTATGAAGGACTAAGGATTGGGTTCTTATCCTCGATGGGAGTGATGACTTGAGAGTGACACGGTATATTGACCCCAACTTTCAGACCGACAGAGATAATTTCTGCTCTCAGTCGGGCTGGGTATTTACCATGAATGTAGGAGCAATAACTTGGAAAAGTTCCAAGCAGGAGATCATAGCTGATTCAACGTGCGCATCAGAGTACATAGCAGCAAGCAAAGCGATGATTGAGGTGATATGGATGAAAAACTTCATTGGAGACCTTGGAGTTGTACCAGCTATAAAGGAGGCTATAGAGATTTTCTGTGACAATGACAGTGCGGTTGCCTTAGCCAAGAAACCAAGAGATCATGGCAGATCAAGGCATATTGACAAAAATCACTTCATAAGACACAAGATAGAAGAAGGACTCCTCATAGCAAAGAGGGTATTGTCAGAAGAGAACCCAACAGATCCCATCACGAAGGGAATGAATAGGGTTAAGCATTTGCAGCATGCGAGGAGCATTGGGCTGAAAGATGATATTGGTTTTAATAATTAGATAATTATTTCTGAAACTTGTAATATATAAAATGTAATTGAAATTTGATGATTAAATAAAAGTTGTTGTATATTTATAAGCAAAGTTACTATCTTGAGTCAATTATTTACTATCGTTTCAATTTTTCATGTTTTGACTTCTAGAATAATAAGATTATTCAAACTGTCCACAATCGATCATACTTTGGAAGTAGGTATTGAATCAAGACTGTCGTGAATTTGGCTTGTAGATTGTCTAAAATGGTCAGACATTGCTATGACATTCTTGAGTGATCATAAGGTTTGAGTATTGGATTAAACCCATACTTATTTGTATCACTTCATGGAATTTATCTCGAGTGATCGTGAGACAATAATATCATATAAGTTTTCAAATAAAGAGATATGAGTTGTTGACTATGAGTTGGTTGTGCATTGATAGTGTGAAAAATCATTAGTAACATGATGTTATAAAACATACTATTGTGTATGATTTGGAAAATAGTTAGTACAAACATATGAGTCGAAGTTTATCTGTTCCTTTTAGTCCTTAGAGGATTAAAAGCGATATCTTGGGCCTCTTGATGATTTTGTTTTGACTTATGTGTTGGTCCCGATCAGAACTCAATTGATGTGTTCGATTAACTTCTATGTCAAATAAATCGGAAATTAGGAAACAAACTGTTAGATAATAAGTATGATGTTGTTCCATGAATTTGTTCGGATGATATCTTGAGAACAGAGGATTATATGAACACTTGTCTAAAATGGCGCGTTCTAGTTCAAAAAAGTTTTAAGAGCTATGAGTGGTAGTCAGTTCTTGAAGTCGTACTTGCAATTATAGTTACTAGAATTATCTAAGTGGGAGACTGTTGGATAAGGTGTCTAAGTCCATAACTATATTTGGTATGTACTTGACCCGATTTAGCATGGTCTATTTGGGTTGCACTTCACTGGAACAATTTGGACTTTGAGAAGATGATATTTACGATTTATTAATATATTATAAGTTATAATATATTAATATGAAGTCATATTATTTAATTAGTATTGATCAAGAATTAATTTGGAATTAATTTTGTGGTCAAAAGAGACTAATTAAATATATAGGGATTGATTGTGTAAATCATTCAGTCTTATAATGTGGGCTAATGATCCATGATTCCTTTATGTTGGGCTTAACCCATGTAGTGACCCATGGATGCTCCATGGAGTTTAAAACCCATGGATCATGAGGAATGTGGAAAGTCATGAGTTACATGGTGTAACCCTAATGTGACTACTATATAAGAATCCATTTGGTTCAAGAAAATGGCACCTAGAATATATACAAAGGAGTGGCCGATTTTGTGAGCTTTAGAGTTCTCTTCTAAGTTTCCAAAGTGTTAGTGGTGATTAATTTGTGATTCCACTTGAGGCATTCACATTATTGGTGCTAAGCTCTTAAAGCTCAGGCAATAAGCTACAATAAAATGTATGTCTCCTAACTTGTTTTATTACCGATGTATCAAAAGTTTTGTATGCTAGATAAGGTAATACCTTGGAAACTTCAAGTATGTGTGTATAATAGAGAAAACATAGATCCAAGGTATTTAGGGTTGAGTGTAAACCTTAGGAGTGTTTGAATGCTTAAAACCCTTCACATCCACGGTGAGTAGCCATGGGCCATGGACCTTATTGTGGCCAGGGATTCTTCGAGGTTGCAAATGTTTGAGTTGGGGGTGGTTGGGTCATTGAAGTCATGTTTCAATTGTTGAGATTTTCCAGCTAGGTGTATAGATTGTTATCTACACTCTGAGAGGAGCAACGGTGGATTTGTCATTTAGCTTCAGAGTCGGTATGACTATTTTTTCATGGTATTGACCAGTAGAGTATGATATTTCATACTTGTCTTCGACGTGTTATCAGTCACTGATAAATTCCTCCGTAGTTCAAGTATGAGTTGAAGTTCTTCAAGGGTTATGAGTAGTTAAAGCTAAAGATCCGAGTTAGTGGCAAGCTAGCGTGAGATTCTGTGATGGTGTATCGAGATATCTGAGTATGGTGCCCTAAATTGTTGGATTATTTTGAGATTCGGGTTTGTGAGGCAACAAGTGGAGTATCGAGTAATTATTGTTCCAGTGGGAACCCATCAGCTAATTATATTTGGATAGGGTTTATCCAAGAATATTGATGGTATTAAGGGAAAGTGTTTTGTAGCGGCGATTTTGTTAGAGGTAGTGATACTTAATATGGGTAGGTGTGTGCACCCGTCTATGTTGGATCGTGCCGCATAAGTTTAGTGAACACATTATGGTGATGGTTTAATGATCAGACTGTGGGGTGATTAGAGAGTGGAGGGATCCAGGTGGGAGTAATCACTTGGGATTATCGGGAAAAAACCATGGGGTGAGCCCATGGCGGGCGAGTGAGTGATGTAAGACTATATGGAGCTATAGCAATCACGAGTCAGTGAGAGAGTATCGTAAGACTGCGGGGAGGCATAGCAATCGGGAGTCAACGAGGGAGTGACTACAGCGATCGGAAATGAGGTGTGAATACAGATTGGTTGTAATATAGCTTGGAGTAAAGAGAACTTAGTTTTTTCATGTACATCTGGTTTGTTGAGATAGCTCTAATAGATTGAACGATTGGGGTTATGCTCGGGCGTGTGGCCATGCCGTTCAAGTTGTCGGGCGTGTAAGGGATGGTGAAGAACGATTTTGAGGACAAAATCTAATTTAAATAGGGGAGAGTTGTCACATCCCGTATATTAAATAAATAAATAGATAATGGTTAATATGAATAATAATCCTAAAGTAAATAATATTTAGTGGGGTGATGGTGTTGGTGAGCCAATTGATACAACATAGTTTGAATTGGACATGGATTTAACCTCGTATCCTTCTTTTCTTTCCCTCTCGTTGGATATTGGATCCCTAACACTAAATCATTGTAACATCGGCCGCCGCCATCAGTTGTAGCACCTAGCCGCCGCCCTAGTCGTGTCTGAGCACCACCCTCTGCCAGCAACCACTTCGCCACCGAGAATGCATACCTAATGTCGAAGATGTCATGACAGTCGAAGAAACCACCGAGAGCGAGTGTTGAAGCTTTGATTCGTTGCTATGATTGACATGTGCGGATGGGAAGCAGCCATGTAACATCTAGAGTTTCGGGTATGATTTATTTTTTTTAATTATTTATTTAGGAAAAAGGAGGGACTCGACGAGTTGGTGCCACGACTCGTTGAGTAGGTGAGGAAGTTTCTGCGAATCTTCGTGACTAGACTCGACGAGTCGGGCACGTGACTCGCCGAGTCTGTGTTGGCAATTGAAACCCTAAATCCCTGGTTTTGGAGCCTATTTAAGGGCACTCATATCCTCCCATTGCGGCTACCAGTCCTTTCAGAGAAACCCTAAGTGAGCTAAATCGTTTGTGAGGAGGAGAGGCCATCTTTGATCTATCTACCTTTGGTATAGCAAGAAGAAGGTGATCAAGATATAGAGGAGGCTGAAGGAGGTGCTATTTGGAGGAATTCTGAGCTTAGGAGTGCTTATTTGAGGTATAATCTCGATCCATCTTCTGTTTTTGGTGATTGTTTATAGAGTTAGGGTTTTCTAGACCCTTTGGTAGATGGTTTTGATTGAGTAAATGGTTCCTTTTTGTATTATGGTCTTGGATCTGGATCCATAGAGGTCCAGAGACCTTACTCCTTTGAGCTTTGTGTGGATTGATGGTGAATATGAATTAGGATGCCATATTAGAGGTCATTTCTTCAAATAGAACCTTGGAACCTTTGCATGGGCATCAAGCTTCGAACTTTACGTGATTATTGAGACTAGAAAGGATAGATCTATTGAGTAGAGTATCAGATCTGACCTCAGGAAGCCATTGGAAGTATGCATGGTTGGACTCGCCGAGTCCATGAACAGAGTCGACGAGTCGAGTCGAGTTATCCCAAGACTGTGAATCTAGAAAGTGACCGGCCGAGTTAAGTGAGTGACTCGGTGAGTCAAAAGAGAATCAGAGGAGTAGAGTCCACGTGTAGACTCGTCGAGTCGCCCATGTGCACTTGACGAGTCAGGTCAATGTTTGACCATTGACTTTGTTAACTTTTAGGGTTTGGTCAACAATGGGGTCTTTGAGTCAAGAGAGGGGTAAAATGGTGTTTTACCCATCTGAGAATGCTAAGAGAGGGTTTGGTCTAGTCTCGAGAGTTGTATTTATAAGCATATCTTACTTTATGTGATTAGGCGGAGGCTAGACTATAATGCTATCGAGTCAGGGATTTACCGAGACATCTGAGGTGAGTCTTCTTACTATACATTACCTAGTGTGGTAACCATGGGCAGACCGGAGGGTATTATATTTTAAGTGATATTTGTGTATATGTGTTTTTTATATATGTATGCTATGTGATATAGACCGGACCGGAGGGTCCAATGATATAGACTGGGCCGGAGGGTCCAACGAGACAGACTGGGTCGGAGGGCCCAACGATACGGAACTGGAGGGTTCCGCTGAGACATATCGACCAGAGGGTCATGTTGTAGCCTTGAGTGGCATATGTGTTATATGTGGTATTTTGGGGAACTCACTAAGCATTTATGCTTACCGTGTTGTGCGAAATGTGTTTCAGGTACTAGCGAGGATCGTGGGAAGGCGCCAGCTTGATTGTACACATTGTTGGAGTATTTTGATGAGATTCTGGGGAGATGTTTTTGGATATTATATTATGATATGGATGTTTATGATTTTGAGATACATTTTGAGTTTATTATGAATTGCAAAAATTTGAAAAATTTGTTTTGAAAAATACGGTGTTATAAGTTGGTATCAGAGCTTTGATTTGAGGGATTCGGATTAAGCTTCGGGTGTATTTGAACTCAAACTGAGGATTTGAGATTTTTTTTAAAAAGAGCAATTTTTCTAAAAGTAAACGAATATGAAAGAGATGGAAAGAAACAGTGTGTACAATCAGCAAGCGCCCGAACGGTGATTTCCCAAAATACCCTTACATTTTATATTATGAGATATTATGTGATGAGTTATACATGCTTGAGTAGGCTAGGTAATCATGATAGGACTAGAGTGGCCTGATTTGTAATGCCTTAGCCTAGGAGATTTCTGCTGCTAAGAAAGTACTTGTGAGTGAGTAGGTAGCAGTGAGGAGCTTATGAGAGGCGAATTAGGGTATAGCCTGTAAGTGGTATGCTTGTGATTTGGAATTATAGGAAGAAGACTAGGAGTGAGTACTGATATGATGTGGAAGGTAGTATTGAGCCCGTACTACTGGAAACATCGGATTGGTAATTAGTCCGAGTAAGATTCCTTAGGAAACCAAAGAATCAAGTAGAGTGAGTGATCGAGTGTGAGTGATCCCGATTGAGTATCTGATTGTTTTGTGATTTTATTTCAGAGACAACATGGTGGTTACGAGACGACATGATGGGGGTAGTGGTCCTAGTGGTACCAGTGATGAGGAGATTCGGAGGAGGTAGCTGCGGCTATTCGGGCAGAGATTCCCAAGATGTTTGGGTCTATTAAGACCACATTGATTGAGACATTTGACGAGCGTTATGTTGCTTTGACTGATGTTTCTGTTTCCGTAGCCACTGCAACTGTTGCTGCTGCGAGACCCCAGGGTGGTGATTTGTTGATGTACTGAGAGTTCAGAACCACGAAACCACCAGAGTTCGATGGTACGTAGGATCCGATCACTGCGATGAGGTGGATTTCAGACATCGAGGGATGTTTCTATACGTGTTCGTGTCCGGAGCACTTGAGGGTTCGGTTCGCGCTGAACCAGCTTTGCTTGGGGGCGAAGGACTGGTGGAAGTTTGTGACGATGGATTTTTCGATGGCAGAGCTGACTACATTGACCTGGGAGAGGTTTACTGTGATGTTCCGTGATGACTATGTTCCCCCGGTTGAGAGGGAACATCTAGCCCATGAGTTTCTGACCCTCAAGCAAGGGACTGAGTTGGTGACAGTAATTACGAGGATGTTCCATGAGCGGGAATTGTTTTGCCCTGAGCAGGTGTCTACCAAGCAGGCACGTATGAGTCGTTATATGAGCATATTGAGGAGGGATATCTGTGAGTTCGTAGAGAACTCGACTTACCAAACATTTGCTGAGCTCCAGGAAAATGTCTGGAAGAGGGAGATCGAGCTAGAGACTCAGCCGAGGGAGGAGACCGAGTCTCAGAGGGGTGATCGTTGACCGGCATAGTCACAGCCGGCCGCCAAGCAGGCAAAGCCCGCTGATTCGAGGTCTGGTGGTCAGAAGAGTCGCACTTGTGGGAAGTGCGGCAAGATCCATGATGCGGTGTGCCAGATGGGGGTGTGTTACAAGTTAGGGAAGGAAGGTCACTATGCAAGGGATTGCCCTAAGGGGTTCTCGGTTTGCTTTCATTGCAACCAGACCGGCCATTAGAAGGCTGAGTGCCCCCAGCTTCAGAGATTAGCGCATGGATTTGCTCCTGCTGCTAGAGTTACTGAGACCCGGCCAGCGAAGGCCGAGGCACCGAAGGCTGGGGGGAGAGCCTTCTAGTTGACCACAGAGGAGGTCCGCGCAGCGCCTGACGTCGTGGCGGGTATGTATTCTTTCTTTTATTTAAGTTGAGATTATGTTATTATGCTTATTATATGCTATGCATAGGTACTTTTCTTGTGAATTATGTACCTGTCTTGGTATTGTTTGACTCGTGTTCGAGTCGGTCTTTTGTATCTTTGGTTTTTAGTTAGCACATCAGTATTAGTCGAGAGGTGTTGAGTCGGCACCTGAGAGTTTCCATAGCTGACGAGAAAGCGGTGTATGCCACCGAGGTGATCCGAGGGTGTGTGTTCGAGATTTTTTGCGTTGAGTTTCCAGTTGATTTAGTTCCTATTGCGATGGGAGATGTCTGTTTCATCGTGGGCATGGACTGGTTGAGCAAAATCGGAGTTGTTATCGACTGCGAGAGATAGCTGGTGACCATACGAGACCCTAGTGTGGGAGTTCTTATGGTGTACGGCGAGGGTACGCGTTCTGGGTCAGCATTTTGTTCAGCCGCTAGAGCGAGATAGAGTCTACAGTAAGGATGTAAGGGGTTTGTAGTGTATGTGATGGATATGAGGGTTGATTCAGAGAGACCGAGGTCAGTTGATGAGGTTCCGATAGTGCGTGAGTTCCCAAATGTATTTCCAGAGGAGTTACCAGGTGTGCCTCCCGAGAGGCAGGTTGAGTTCAGTATCGATTTGGTTCCTGGGGGCCGTGCGTATCGCCAAGGCACCCTATCGCCTTGCGCCTCCAGAGATGCAGGAGTTATCCTCACAGCTTCAGGAGCTACTGGGGAAGGGGTTTATTCGGCCGATTATTTCACCGTGGGGAGCACCTATCCTTTTTGTTAAGAAAAAGGATGGCTCGCACCGGATGTGCATTGATTATAGGGAATTGAACAAACTGACGGTCAAGAACCGTTACCTGTTGCCAAGGATTGATGATTTGTTCGATCAATTATAGGGAGCATCTTGGTTCTCCAAGATCGATTTGAGGTCTGGATATCATCCGGTGAGGGTGCGAGATGAGGATATCCAGGAGACATCATTCAGGACTTGTTACGGGAATTATGAGTTCGTGGCGATGCCTTTGATGGGTTTTGAGCATTCTAACACTTCCTAAGTGTACATGCAACCCTAATAACCTTGGATCTATGTTTGTCTAATTATCATGCAAAGTTGAATTCCAAGGTTATATTCCTATCTAGCATACATGGGGAACAATTTTAACATAAAGTATAGATAGAATAACTTACCTTGTTGTTGTTTGTGTTCCTTGAAGCCTTGTGAGCCTAGCACTCCAAGTGTGATGCCTCAAATGCTTCACACAACACCAAATGCTCTTGGAAGAACTTATGAGAGAACACACACTTCTCAAAATCGGCCAAGCCCTCTTGTTTCTTAGTGTGTAGTACCGATTTTAGGTGGAGAACATGTTTCTTATATAGTGTTGACACATCTAGGGTTAAACCCTAATGTGTCATGACTCTTCATTTCCATGACCCATGGGTTTGTAACTCCCATGGAGCATCCATGGAGCATCCTATGGGTGGAACCCAACTTGATAGTCCATGGAGCCTTTTAGCCCACTATACAAGATATGGATGATTTACATAATCAACCCATATATTTAATTAGTTATCTTTTGATCACATAATTAATTCTAAATTAATTCTTGATCAAACTAATCAAATAATATTATTAATATATTAGAACTTATAATATATTAATAATCTCCAAGTGTTATTTCTCTCATTTAGTCTATCCAATTGCATGGTGCCATGCAACCCAAATGGACCATGCCGGGTCGGGTCAAGTACATACCAGAAATAGTTATGGACTTAGACACCTTATCCAACTCTCTCCCACTTGGATAAGTCTAATAACTATTACTGCAAGTATGACTTCAGAAACCGATCGGCAATCGTAGCTCTTTACAAGGCTTCTCGGAACTGAGAAGATGATGGTACGCCATTTAAGATAAGTGATCATATAATCCTCTGTTCTAGATATCAGTCGGACAAATACATGGAACAATGTCTTACTTATTGTCCAACAGTTTGTTTCCCGATTTCCGATTTGTTTGACAAAGAACTTAATTGAACACATCAACTTAGTTCTGACCGGGCCCGGTACATAGGTCAAAACAAAATCATCGAGGGGCCCAGATATCAGCTTCAAATCCAAGAAGGAACAGATAAACTTCGACTCATATGTTTGTTCTACTACTCATTGAATTACACACAAGAGCGCGATTTATAACATCGAGTTACCAATGCATTTTTCGTACAATCAATGCATAACCAACTTGTAAGTAACAAATCATATCTCTAGGTTTAAAGACTTATATGATATTACCGTCTCACGATCACTCGAGATAGAATTCCATTAAGTGATTCCAGTGAGCGTGGGTTGAGTCCAATGCTCAGAACTTTTGAGCACTCATGATTGCTGTAGCCTTGTCCAAGACCTCTACAACCAATCATGATAGTCTTGATTCATATTTACTTCCGACATATGACCGACTGTGGAGGTTTGAATAATATGTTATACCAAACAAAAATTATTCTGGAAGTGAAAACATGCAAAAGAAATATAGTAAACGATCGACAAGAGATAGCAACACTTTACTCATAAATAAAACACTTTTATTCATCATCAAATGTCAATTACACTTTACACATTTCAAGGTTATCTAACTACTAAATCTAATATCATCCTTCAGCCCTATGCTCCGAGCATGCTCAAGATGCTTAACCCGAGTCAGTCCCTTCGTGAGGGGATCTACCGGATTCTCATCTGATGATACCCTCTTTGCCACGAGGAGTCCTTCTTCGATCCGATGTCTGATGAAATGGTATTTTCTGTCGATGTGTCTGGATCTCCCGTGATCTCTTGGTTCCTTGGCTAAGGCAACAGCACTTTCACTATCACAGAAAATTTCCATTGGCTCTTTAATAGCTGATACAACTCCAAGGTCTCCAATGAAGTTCCTCAGCCATAACGCCTCCTTTGCCGCCTCGCTAGCTGCAATATACTCTGATTCACAAGTAGAATCTGCCACTGTCTCTTGCTTGGAACTCTTCCAAGAAATTGCTCCTCCATTTAGGGTAAAGACCCAGCCCGACTGAGAGCGAAAGTTATCCCTATCAGTCTGGAAGCTAGCATCACTATACCCTACAACTCTCAAGTCATCACTCCCACCGAGGGTAAGGACCCAATCCTTAGTCCTTCGTAGGTACTTGAGAATATTCTTTACCGCAGTCCAGTGTGCCTTGCCAGGGTTCCCCTGAAACCTGCTAACCATGCTCAGGGCAAAAGCTACATCAGGTCGAGTACACGTCATAGCATACATGATCGATCCTACAGCCGAAGCATAAGGTACTCGACTCATTTGTGCTATCTCAGCCTCAGTGCTAGGGCTTTGTGTCTTACTCAGTTTGGCGTTACTCTGGATGGGCAACTCTCCTTTCTTGGAGTCTTGCATTCTGAACCTCTTCAGCACCTTCTCCAAATAGGTACTTTGACTAAGTCCAATTAGTCTTTTACTCCGATCTCTCAAGATCCTTATCCCTAAAATATAGGCAGCTTCACCAAGGTCCTTCATAGCGAAACACTTTCCAAGCCAGGACTTTACTTTGTGCAGGGTTGGAATGTCGTTTCCTATGAGTAGTATGTCATCCACATACAATACCAAAAAGCTAACTATACTCCCACTAGCCTTGACATACACACAAGATTCATCTTCACTCCTAGAAAAGCCAAATTCCTTGACCTTTTCATCAAAGCAAAGATTCCATCTGCGAGGTGCTTGCTTTAATCCATAAATGGACTTCTCAAGCTTACACACTCTATTAGGGTACTCGTTGCTGACAAAACCCTCTGGCTGACTCATGTAAACATCTTCAGCCAACTTTCCATTAAGGAAAGCGGTTTTGACACCCATTTGCCATATTTCATAGTCATGAAATGCGGCTATGGCTAACAGAACCCGAATAGACTTAATCTTGGCTACCGGAGAAAAGGTCTCATCATAATCCACTCCAGGAATTTGAGAGAAGCCCTTTGCAACCAGTCTAGCCTTATAAGTGTGTACTTTACCATCCATGTCGGTCTTCTTCTTGAAGACCCATTTGCACCCTACAGTCTTTCGACCTGGTACATTCTCAACCAAGTTCCAAACTTGATTGTCATACATGGATTGTATCTCACTATCCATAGCCTCTTTCCATTTAGCAGACTCGGGGCCTGCCATGGCTTCCTCGTAGCTGTTAGGGTCATCTTGACTTACTAGTGTTCCATCACTAATAAGTGTCTCACCTTCTGCAGTAATATGGAATCCATAGTAATGCTCAGGTGCACTCCTAACTCTCGTGGAACGCCTCAGAGATACAGATTCGTCAATTGGCTCAACAGGAGTTTCCTCCTCAAGTTGAGGGCTAGAGTTTGAAGTTCCTTCACCACTTGACTCTTGAATTTCTTCAAGATCAATTTGCCTCCCACTGTCTCCTTGGCTTATAAACTCTCTTTCTCGAAAGACTCCTCTTCTTGCTACAAAGACCACATTGTCACTAGGTCTGTAGAAGAGGTAACCAAAGGATTGCTATGGGTAGCCGATGAAAATACACCTCTCGCTTCGGGGTTCGAGCTTATCATGAGTCTCGCGTCTCACGAAAGCCTCGCAACCCCAAATCTTGATGTGGTCTAGTTTAGGTACTTTACCAGTCCACATCTCATGAGGAGTTTTGGCAACTTTCTTTGTAGGGACTAGATTAAGGATATGGGCGGCAGTCTCTAAGGCATACCCCCAGAATGAGATTGGTAGCGAAGCTCGACTCATCATGGAACGAACCATGTCTAACAAGGTTCGATTACGCCTCTCAGCCACACCATTCAACTGTGGTGTCCTGGGAGGTGTCAATTGTGAGACAATCCCACATTCCCTTAGATAGTCGAGGAACTCTGAACTAAGATACTCACCACCCCGATCGGATCGAAGCATCTTAATGTTCCTGCCCAATTGATTCTCGACTTCCTGTTTAAATTCCTTAAACTTCTCGAAAGTCTCTGACTTATGCTTGATTAAGTAGACATATCCATATCTACTGTAATCATCAGTAAAAGTCAAATAATAACGATTAGCATCCCTTGTGACATGTTTGAATGGCCCACACACATCTGTGTGTATAAGGTCCAACAAACCTTCACCCCTTTCACACGAGCCTGTGAAGGGTGACTTTGTCATTTTTCCAAGTAAGCATGATTCGCAACTATCATTTGACTTTAGGTCAAACGACTCCAAGACTCCATCCTTTTGGAGTTGGCCTATGCGTTTCTTGCTTATATGTCCAAGACGACAATGCCATAATGATGCTTTATCCAAGTTATTATTATTAGTAGAATCAATACACAAAACATTATTTCCTAAGTTATCTACAACAGATACAGCTTCATACACACCATCACAAGGTAATGCTTTAAAATAAAGAACATTATTAAAGAAAGCATTAATCGAACCAACTTCATTATCAAACGAAAAGGTGAAACCTTGTTTGTACAATGCATGAAAGGAAATAATATTTCTTGCCATTTCTGGCGAATAACAACATTTATTCAAATCTAAATTTAACCCACTCTTTGCGATAAAGTATAAACTCCAATCTTGGTGACATGTGTAACTTTCCTATTCCCCATGATTAAGTTTATTCTTCCTTGCTCCACATTCTCACTTCTTCCTAGTCCCTGCAAGTCACAACAAATATGAATACCACAACCGGTATCAAGGACCCAAGATTTCGAATGGGGTGAGTTATTAGAAATGATAGTGTAAGTACCTGCATGGTTGGGTTTGACTTTCCCATCCTTCACATCCTGCTGGTACTTTGGGCAGTTCCGCTTCCAATGAGCTTTTTCATGGCAATAGAAGCATTCAACCTCTTTTGGGTCAGAAGAAGGAGTAATGAAACCTTTCTTGGTTCCACTTGAAGAAGAGCCATCAAGGTTCCGAGCCTTGGTACCCTTCGAAGATCTCTTTCTCTTCCTCCCTCGACTTTGCCCGATTGCCAAGACCGGAGTTGAGTCTGGAGTAGGAGTGATAGCAACCGACTTCCCCTTAAGACCTTTTCTGTGGTCTTGAGAAGTCCCTGAAGTTTGCTGAGGGTGACCTCTTCCTTGTTCATGTGATATGTCATGTGGAATTGATCATATCACGATGGTAAGGAGTGCAAAATGATATCTATTGCAAGCTCCTCAGGGAAGTTCACATTAAGCTTCAGCAAACGATCCACATACCTTTGCATTTTCTGCATGTGGCTCGTGACGGAATCTCCGTCCTTCATCATGATTGTTATCATGGAGCAGATGACTTCGTACCTCTCTTGTCGTGCACTTTGATGGTATCTTTCCATCAAATCTTGGTGCATTTCATAAGGGTAGAAATCCTCATAAGACTTTTGGAGTTCAGCTGTCATTGTGGCCAACATGATGCAAGCCACCTTGGTTGCATCTCTTTCATGAGTATGAAAGTCAGCGATCTCCTGAGGAGTTGCAGTGGACTCATCAATTTCCTTAAGCTCCTTGTCAAGGGCATATTCTTTGTCCTCGTTGCGGGTAATCATCCTGATGTTTCTGATCCATTTATTGAACTTGGATCCATCAAAGGTGACTTTCCCACACAAACTCATAAGAGTAAAGGAGCCATTAGGATTCGAGCCAGAAGCATTATTTGAAGACATCTGAAAGAGAAGAACAAGTTTAGTATAGATTTAAGAGAGTCCTTAATAAAACACCCAAATGTAATATTAAGGCTAGGATCCAATCACAATATAATATAACTTAGAAGAGGTATGCCGTAATCTAAGCTATACCATATTTGAAAGGTAGGTGAATGACGATTCACCAATTTCCACAACGAAAACCAAAATATTAGATATTAGGTTTTTATTGGTTTTTTAGAAATTCCTAGATTCTTTGAGATTCAATGAACTTTTCAAAGGCATGTTTCAATCTCGAGAGTGCCCTCCAAGTTTTGTGACTGGGATACCGAGGATCACAAAACGAGGTGTGAAGTAACCATGCAAATCACTTGGTACCCCTAAAGTTTATCACTCAATCGATGTGCCGGTAAACCACACACGCTCCACCGATACTATAATAAACCTTAAGTCACCCTTTACCTACCTTGTTAAGTCCAAGTTAGTGTGCCGGTTAACCACACACGCTCCACCAACAACTTTGACAAAGTGTAAAGTGTAATTTCATGGATTAGCACCTTATTCACATTTTCCTAAAGTAACTAAGATTGGGAATTAAATAAAATATTTTAGTTACTTTATAATATTCATCATACTTTGAATGAGAATTTATAAGTCCTTGTCTTACCCGTTCGGCTAACGACCCTCCACCAGTCAAGCAAGCGGTGGGTGAGAGTAAACACCCATTAAGTCACCATTTTATAGGCAACAACCTTATACCCACCTTATAGACCGGCTTCGTGAATGAGGCGTACTAGCGGTAAGACGACTTTATTCTTATACATATATATATATATATATATATATATATATATATATATATATATATATATATATATATATATATAATTATTAAATCATCATAATATAAGTATAAGGGTTGAATTTTAACTTTTAAAATTCTAGGGGTTGGAACTTAAAGTTTTAACTTAACTTTACTTGTTCCAAAACTTGAGGGCAAGTTTTGTAACTTTCAAAACTTTTCATTTCTTGTAACTTATGAGTTTAATAGAGTAATAAAATGAAGACTCTTCATTTTTCTAACTCTTGTATTTGTTTTTAATGGTTTTAACTCAAGTGTGACTCTTGGTTTTCCATAACTTGAGGACAAGTTATGGACTCCATTAAAACACATTATGATCAAGAATTAATCTACCACATAGGTTACAAATAATTCCTATGATTATCTAAAACATCATAAGAACAAGAACATGAATATGAACACAATCAAAAATTACATTTAAAACTTTGTAATTTTGATAACTAGTTGTTGTAAATGAATTAGCAAAGACATTACACCACCAAAAACAAGTTTTCAATTACCAAAACAGTTTAGGTTAATGTTTCTAATTCATTTCCAGCAACTAAATCGAAATTCTGCAATCAGTCGACCCTACTCGCTGAGTGCATGAACTCACTCGCCGAGTTGGTTGAAGATACTCATGAACTCGACGAGTCCCCCCCTATAGACTCGACGAGTCCATTCGTAGACAGCAAGATTTTCGATTCTTTTTCAACTTTTAAGCACAAATAAGAGCAAACAAGCCTAGGCTCTGATACCACTGATGGGTTTTGAGCATTCTAACACTTCTTAAGTGTACATGCAACCCTAATAACCTTGGATCTATGTTTGTCTAATTATCATGCAAAGTTGAATTCCAAGGTTATATTCCTATCTAGCATACATGGGGAACAATTTTAACATAAAGTATAGCTAGAATAACTTACCTTGTTGTTGTTTGTGTTCCTTGAAACCTTGTGAGCCTAGCACCCCAAGTGTGATGCCTCAAATGCTTCACACAACACCAAATGCTCTTGGAAGAACTTATGAGAGAACACACACTTCTCAAAATCGGCCAAGCCCTCTTGTTTCTTAGTGTGTAGTACCGATTTTAGGTGGAGAACATGTTTCTTATATAGTGTTGACACATCTAGGGTTAAACCCTAATGTGTCATGACTCTTCATTTCCATGACCCATGGGTTTGTAACTCCCATGGAGCATCCATGGAGCATCCTATGGGTGGAACCCAACTTGATATTCCATGGAGCCTTTTAGCCCACTATACAAGATATGGATGATTTACATAATCAACCCATATATTTAATTAGTTATCTTTTGATCACATAATTAATTCTAAATTAATTCTTGATCAAACTAATCAAATAATATTATTAATATATTAGAACTTATAATATATTAATAATCTCCAAGTGTTATTTCTCTTATTTAGTCTATCCAATTGCATGGTGCCATGCAACCCAAATGGACCATGCCGGGTCGGGTCAAGTACATACCAGAAATAGTTATGGACTTAGACACCTTATCCAACAGCCTTTTGCGCTCACCAATGCACCGGCGGTGCTCATGGATCTCATGAACAGAGTGTGCAGGACGATGTTGGATTGCTCGGTGATTGTATTCATTGATGACATTTTGGTGTATTCGAGATCCAGAGAGCAATATGAGGAATATTTGAGAGAGATCCTCGGAGTTTTGAGATCGGAGAGGCTTTATGCCAAAATTTTCCAAGTGTGATTTTTGGTTATGAGAGGTCTAGTTCCTAGGGCACCTCGTTACTCAGAAAGGGATATTGGTCGATCCGGCCAAGATTGAGGCAGTGATGAGTTGGGAGGTGTCGAGGTCACCTACCGAGATCAGGAGTTTCGTAGGGTTGGCTGGTTACTACCTAAGATTTATCAGGGATTTCTCCAAGACCGCTGTACCACGCACCAAGTTGACCTGAAAGGGTGTTGCTTTTTCATGGGGCCTAGAGCAGCAGGCCTCCTTCGAGACACTTCGCAAGAGACTATGCGAAGCCCCTGTGTTAGCCCTTTCGGAGGGGATGGAGGACTTCATGGTGTATTGTGACGCATTGATATTAGCGTTAGGAGTGGTGGTTATGCAGAGGGGGCATGTGATAGCTTACACATCGAGGCAGCTGAAGCCTCATGAGATGAGGTATCCCACGCACGATTTGGAATTAGGGGCGTTGTGTTTGCCGTCAAGATCTGGCGTCACTATCTGTATGGGGTTCGGTTTACCATATACACTGACCACGAGAGCCTGAAGTATTTAATGGATCAGCCCAAACTAAACATGCGACAAAGGAGATGGTTGGATGTGGTTAAGGATTACGATTGTGAGATCCTGTACCATCCGGGAAAGGCTAACATTGTAGCCGATGCCCTGAGTCGTAGGACGGAGGGCGCCCCGATACAGGATATTTGTATGAGGCTGACAGTGATGACGTGAGTATTTGACGCCATCCGGGGGGCCCAGGCTGAGGCCGTGAGACTAGAGAACTGTAAGAGGGAGCGGATTATCGGGAAGGTATCGGAGTTCGTCACCGATAGTCGAGGACTTATGACCTTCCAGGGGCAGATTTAGGTGCCGTTTGTGGGCGGGACGCGCACCATCTTGATGGTGGAGGCCCATAGATCGAAGTTTTCGATGCATCCCTTGGCCACTAAGATGTATTTGGACCTGAAGAAAGAGTATTTGTGGCCCTGTATGAAGAGGGATGTTTCATGGTTCATTGAGAGGTACTTGATCTATCGCAGGGTTAAGGCTGATCACCAGCGTCAACATGGTAAGTTGCAGTCGTTAGAGATTCCCAGGTGGAAATGGGAACAAATTACCATGGATTTCATCACCAAATTGTTGAGGACTGCGAGGGGTGTCGATACAATTTGGGTGATTGTGGATAGGTTGACAAAGAGCGCTCACTTCCTTCCTATTAGCGAGAGCTCTTATACGGAGAGGCTGGCAGAGTTGTACATGAGAGACGTGGTATCGCGGCATGGAGTACCGATCTCGATTGTTTCAGATCAAGATGTGCGTTTCACTTCTAGGTTCTGGAAGACGTTTCATTAGGAATTGGATACGAGCCTGCATTTTAGTACCGCATACCACCCACAGACTGATGGGAAGAGTGAGAGGATGATTTAGACACTCAAGAACATGCTTCGGGCATGTGTATTGGACTTCGGGGGAAGTTGGGACACATACTTACCCTTGGCTGAGTTGTCCTATAACAAGAGTTGTCCTATAACAACAACCATCATTCAAGTATCGGTATGCCACCCTTTGAGCTGTTGTATAGGAGGAAGTGTCGGACCCCCATTTGTTACGGAGAGGTAGGGCAACGTATGATGGGTAGTACCAAGATTGTGCTTCAGACGACCGAGCAGATTTAGCAGGTCAGACAGAGGTAACTGACGACCCAAAGCCATCAGAAGAGTTATGCAGATAGAAGACGGTCAGAGCTCGAGTTCCAGGTCAGTGACTTTGTACTCCTGAAGGTATCTCCTTGGAAAGGAGTGAATCGATTCAGGAAAAGAAGAAAGTTAGGGCCTCGGTATATTGGCCCTTTCAGGGTGACCGTCAGGGTGGGCAGGGTAGCGTACCACTTAGAGCTACCTGCAGAGTTGAGTCAGATTCACGATACCTTCCACGTGTCCAAGTTGAGGAAGTGTATCGCTGATGAGTCGACAGTGATTCCATTAGAGGATATCTAGGTGGATACGGGTCTGAATTATATTGAGAAGCCGATTGCAATTCGAGATCGGAGGGTAGAGGTTCTGAGGAACAAGGAAGTGCCTCTGGTTCAGGTCCAGTGGCAACAAAAAAAAGGGTCCGAGCTGACGTGGGAAGTGGAATCGGAGATGATTGAGCAGTACCTCGAGCTGTTTACAACACAAGACTTCGAGGGTGAAGTCTGATTCTAGTGGGGGAGAATTGTAACATCCAAAGTTTCGGGTATGATTTATTTTTTTAATTATTTATTCAGGAAAAAGGAGGGACTCGACGAGTTGGTGCCACGACTCGTCGAGTAGGTGAGGAAGTTTCTGCGAATCTTCGCGACCAGACTCGACGAGTCGGGCATATGACTCGCCGAGTCTGCGCTGGCAATTGAAACCCTAAATCCCATGTTTTGGAGCCTATTTAAGGGCACTCATAGCCTTCCATTGCGGCTACCAGTCCCTTGAGAGAAATCCTAAGTGAGCTAAATCGTTTATGAGGAGGAGAGGCCATATTTGATCTTTCTACCTTTGGTATAGCAAGAAGAAGGTGATGAAGATCAAGAGAAGGCTGAAGGAGGTGCTATTTGGAGGAATTTTGAGCTTAGGAGTGCTTATTTGAGGTATAATCTTGATCCATCTTTTGTTTTGGTGATTGTTTATAGAGTTAGGGTTTTCTAGACCCTTTGGTAGATGGTTTTGATTGAGTAAATGGTTCCTTTTCGTATTATGGTCTTGGATCTGGATCCATAGAGGTCCAGAGACCTTACTCCTTTGAGATTTATGTGGATTGATGGTGAATATGAACTTAGGATGTCATATTAGAGGTCATTTCTTCAAATAGAACCTTGGAACCTTTGCATGGGCATCAAGCTTCGAACTTTACGTGATTATTGGGACTAGAAAGGATAGATCTATTGAGTAGAGTGTTAGATCTGACCTCAGGAAGCCATTGGAAGTATGCATGGATTGGACTCGCTGAGTCCATGAACAGACTCGATGAGTCGAGTTGAGTTGTCCCGAGACTGTGAATCTAGAGAGTGACCCGCCGAGTTAAGTGAGTGACTCGGTGAGTCAAAATAGAATCAGAGGAGTAGAGTCCATGTGTAGACTCGCGGAGTCGCCCAAGTGCACTCGACGAGTCAGGTCAAAGTTTGACCATTGACTTTGTTGACTTTTAGGGTTTGGTCAACAATGGGGTATTTGAGTCAAGAGAGGGGTAAAATGGTGTTTTACCCATTTGAGAATGCTAAGAGAGGGTTTGGTCTTGTCTCGAGAGTTATATTGATGAGCATATCTTACTTTATGTGATTAGGTGGAGGCTAGACTATACTGCTACCGAGCTAGTGATTTACCGAGACATCTGAGGTGAGTCTTCTCACTATACATTACCTAGTGTGGTAACCACGGGCAGACTGGAGGGTCTTATATTTTATGTGCTATTTGTGTATATGTGTTTGTGATATATGTATGCTATGTGATATAGACCGGACCGGAGGGTCCAATGATATAGACCGGGCCGGAGGGTCCAATAAAACAGACCGGGTGGAAGGGCCCAACGATACGAAACTGGAGGGTTCTACTGAAACACATCGACCGGAAGGTCATATTGTACCCTTGAGTGGCATATGTGCTATATGTGGTATTTTGGGGAACTCACTAAGTATTTATACTTACCGTGTTGTATGAAATGTGTTTCAGGTACCAGCGAGGATCGCGGTAAGGCGCCAACTTGATTATACACATTGTTGGAGTATTTTGATGAGATTCTGGGGAGATGTTTTTGGATATTATATTCTGATATGGATGTTTATGATTTTGAGATGCATTTTGAGTTTATTATGAATAGAAAAAAATTGAAAATTTGTTTTGAAAAATACGGTGTTACAAGCCAGTAAGTCTAAAATGCCACCCACCCCCTCTCTGTTTTGTTATTGCTGTGAATGTGACGTCGTGAACATCGGTTGTGGTTGCCGGGTCGTGAGTTGAGTGTCAGATTGGTGATGAGTGGTTCCAATCTGCTGTCGAACGGAACTCTCGATTTTGTGTTTGGATCCATCCATGTAAAGGATAAATAGGAACCTAGTGGCTGGGCCAATGGCAAGACTAGGGTCTCCATGATGGTCGGGATCCGTTATATCTCGAATTGGGGAGAGGTTGTCGAAAATCGGAAGGAATTAGAGAAGTAATATATGCGTAGATTCGTGGATCATGGGTTGTGGGTTGAATATCAGATTGGTGATGAGTGGTTCCCATTCTGCTGTTGAACCGGACTCTCGAGTTTGAGTTTGGCCCCATCCATGTAAAGGATAAATGAGTTGAGATTTTAGATTTCTGCTGGATTTCATTTTGAGTGGTTATGGGTTGCATCTGAAGTTCTAGACCTGGGAGGGTCGGTTCGTTTGGTTTGAGAAGGACCGCAAGATACATGGAGTTAGTGAGTGTTAGACGACAGAGATCGGAAATGAGGCGTGACTACAGATTGGTTGTAATATAGCTTGGAGTAAAGAGAACTTAGTGGTTGCATGTACATGTGGTTGGTTGAGATAGCTCTAATGGATTGAATGGTTGGGGTTATGCTCGGGCTTGTGGCTGGCCATGTTGTTCAAGTTGTCGGACGTGTAAGGGATGGTGAGGAAAGATTTCGAGGTCAAAATCTAATTTAAATGGGGGAGACTTGTAAAATATCGTATATTAAATAAATAAATAGATAATAGTTAATATGAATAATAATCCTAAAGTAAATAATATTTAGCAGGGTACTGGTGTTAGTGAGCCAATTGATACAATTTTAGCAGTTGGTAAATTATTGGGACTTAATTTGAAGAGATTTGAGAGGCTCAGGGGCTGAATGGTAAGTTTTGGACCTAAGAAAGGAATTTATAGAATCAGGGGCTAAAAGGTAACTTTTGGATTTGCATTGAAAATAATTTAGTGGGGAGGAACCAAAAGTGTATGTTGGGCAACATAGTTTGAATTGGACATGGGTTTATCCCCGTATCCCTCTTTTCTTTCCTTCTCGTTGGATATTGGAACCCTAACCCTAAATCATTGTAACATCGGCGGCCACCATCAGTTGTAGCACCTCCAGCTGCTGCCCTATTCGTGACCGAGCACCACCCTCCGCCAGCAACCACTTCGCCATCGAGAATGCAACCCTAATGCCGAAAACGTTGTGACAGTCGAAGGAACCACCGAGAGCGAGTGTTGAAGCTTTGATTTGTCGCTGTGATGGGCGTGTGCAGATGGGAAGCATCAAGTAAGTCTAAAACGCAACCCACCTCCTCTCTCTTTTGTTATTGCTGTGAATGCGATGTCGTAAACATCGACTGTGGTCGCCGGTGGCCTTAGGTCGTCGCTTCTATGCCTTCGAATGTCATTTGTTGCCCAATGAGGCTGATTTGGATGTGTTTGTGTGTTCAGATCACGTTTGTGATTGTGGGTTTGCTCAGCTGCAAATAATAAGAACCCGCCACCACCACCACCACCATCACCACCGTGAGGTGGTGGCTGCCACCCATTGCTATATTCTCCCACCCCCTACAACCACCAGTCGCCATAGGAGGTGTCTATAGGTATGTATATAGGTGTGTTCTCGATAGTTTTCACTGTTTTCGGTATTTTGAAGGTTGTGTGCATGTTTATGTGGTTGGAAAACCCACCACCACCACCGTCAAGTGGTGGCCAACACCGTGAGCTGCCACTGACCACCACTGCTTGAGGTGGTAGTGGGTAGTGCTTGACATAGTGAACCCTAATCGGCCCAAATGCTTGATTTGGACTAGTTGGATGGTTATTGGGCTAGAAACCTTAATTAGGGTTTAGAAAACCCTAATTTTGGGTTTGTTAGTTTTGATTTTACCGGGACCCGTGGTTGGACCGTTAGATTAATATTGTGAGTTATGTCTCACTTCATTGTGTGAATGGCCTAGTGGAGTGATGGACTTAATGGGTTAAGTGAGAAACACTTAACCCCAATCGTCATTTTATGTGAAAACCCTAATTTTGCTTGGGCCTTGAGTTGGGCCTTTCTTTTAGGCTTAGGTGATTGGGCTATTGATCGGTCATCCAAGAACAACTATGTTGACTAGAATATTTAGATGGGCTTTGGGGTAAGGTATATGTGAGGGTTTGGGCACAATTTAGAAAATTGGGCCATAGTGGGGCCATTAGTGGACCTTTGTGGACCCATTTGATATTGGGCCTTGGTGGGCCTAATGGGCTTTAGTTATTTATGGGTCGTATTGGTGGTGCATATTTAGAACTAATATGTGAAGTTTTGGTCTTAGATCCTAATGAAGTTAATTGTGGGTTTTGCTCAGTGTCAGAGGCTGGAGTACAACAACAACATTTATACGATCTGTCCGCCATTCGAGGTGAGTCTTCTCACTATACTTACATGTGTGGTAATTTATGTGTGGCCAGAGGGTCTCGTTGGTGTTATTAAACGGAAGGTCTTGTTGGTGTTATTGACCATAGGGTCTTATAGGTATTATTGACCGGAGGGTCTTAGTGCATTGTTGACCGGTGGGTCTTAGTACATTATTGACCGGAGGGTCTTGTTTATGTATATTGCGAGATGTGTTACTGTGCATACTGTTTTTTTGACTTATGTTGTTATATTATTCTTTGTATATGTTGATCCTATGTGTTTATATTAAGTACTATGATATCCTGCTTTATGATTTGTGAATAATACTGTGTATTATTCTGAGCTTATTGAGTTAGGACCAGAGGGTCCACCCGTGTTGTGGGACCAGAGGGTCCCACTGAAATACATTGACCAGAGTGTCTTATTTGAGTATAGCCATGAGAGGCTTATGTGATGTGTGTGGTATTTTGGGGAACTCACTATGTTTCGTGCTTATCGTGTTATGTGATATGTGTTTCACGAATTTATGTAGATTTCAGGATGGTGAAGGCTTGATTGTACACATCCGCTAGCTTATAGATATTTGAAGATTTTGGGATACTCTGATGTTGTTTTGATAACAATTTACAATTTGTGTGATGACTTGGATTTATGATTAATATTTTGGAGAATTTAAAATTGAAAAAAATTGTTTGAAACTTACCGCGTTATAGCGATGAAAAGGTTTTGTTGAAGATTTGGGTTTTGTTGCATGTAAGGAGATGTAGGAAATTGCATTAGGGTGATTTTGAGTTGAGTAGGTTGATATGTTTGGGTTTTGCTCCATATTTGGTTGAAAGGAAATATGTTTTTTTTTAAGTTGACAGAATTATGAAGATGAGAGAAGATTTTGTGCTTAAAAATTATGTTTGTGTGTGTATTTATATGTAATATAAAAAAGTTATTTCTTTATTTATTTTACATTATGACCGCTCTCCAAGGGTCAACAAATGACCATTCCATCGCGTTACGAATTGTTATGTGGGTAACGGAGGGCAATGAAATTGCTGGTAGTGGACAACAACGAAATTAGTGGTGATGTTTAGGTGTGACCATGACATTTTGGTCTTGCCACATCACAAAAACGGATGTGATCGTTTCCCACACCGTTTACTCTAAAACACTTTCAATATAAACTCATTAATTGCGACCGCTTTCATCTGTTATTTATCACTAATTTAACACATGGTATTTATTAGTTAATCCTTTGTGGATTCCAGTGAAATTCAAAAGAGTTGAATGTGACATTCTTTCATATGTCTTTGGGCCATCAAATGGAAGTAATTGAATTCCGTCAAAATTTGTATTTGATTGATTTTGGCACTCCTAATTAGGGGTAGCAAAAGAATTGATATTCATCTTAAAAATTCGGTAAGGTTTATGGTGGAGATCTGGATACCCCTTGAATTGTGTAGATACTTTTCGATTTGATATTTTTACCCTATGCCCGAGTTACAAGAAAGTCATCCTAGGATAATCCCAAGGGGACTCTTAGTGATCTAGGCACAGAAAATGTAAGACAAATTGCAAGAAGAATTTAAGTTCATATGAAGAAAAATGAGAACAAAAGTTGATGCCTCTCCACCAAAAAAGAGTCAGTTTTACCATAGTCACCGTCAGGAATTTGATATTTCCATTATGCCCTTAGACCCCGCCAAAGCAGCGCTGCTCATTTGGAAACCCCATACCCAGGGGCGATCCCCTAGACCATGACTTATCGTTGAACCGACTTCTAATTTGATCTTATACATGCATTCAATCAAAACATACCCAAAAATATATTAGAGTACAAATTATGAATCCCCTTAGCACACATGTAAGTTTGAATTACACAAGAATGTCCCGGTGACACAAAAACACCAACAATCCTCCCCCATTTTAGTGTAACCCTTGAACAAACATAAGATTATCAAAACAAAACCAAACCAAACCAGTACATAATGAAAATGTCGTAACGTTTGAATTTTCACTTAGTATTATACTCTTACAAATACTCGAGAATCAGGGTGTTCAAAGAATTGAACCCATCAACGTATTTTAATACCAGAAAATAAAATACATAGTAGTTTATTTAAATTTATAGAAAAATACAACTTGAAACTATTATTAAGTTGTGTGTCCCAATCCTGTCTTGATCATATCAAGGGCAAGTGCACAACCTCTTGAAATGAGGCTACATTTAACAATCACGTAGGTAACTCCTTTCCATGTATCTGCACATACATTTAATCAAATTAATTATTAAGATGTTAAAGTTCAAACGAACACATTACCTAGGATGTATACTTCATGTGTTCTAATATATAAGTGTAAGCTTTTCACATTGTATCCAGCTCCTAATTTCATATTAGAATGGAATTGAGTGTGTCACCATCACAAAATTTAGATAGACTTTAATCCTATCCCAATCACAGAGTTGTACTCTAGTCTCTTGAAAAACCGTTTGTGAAATGATCTGCCAAATTATGTTGCGATTTCACAAACTCTATCAAAATTACACCACTCATGTTTTGTTCACTAACCATACTATAGCGGACACCTAAGTGTCAACACTTATCATTACACACTTAAGTAGAGGCCTTACCCAAAGCAACAATGTTATTAGAACAGATAGAAATATGTGTTATCGGTTTAGACCACAAAGGAATAGCGTAGACTAAGTTCCTTAACCATTCAACTTCTTAACCAGTAGAATGTAACACAACAAACTTAGATTCCATTGTTGAGTTTGTAATGCAAGTTTTCTTCTTGGAAGCCCAATAAAAAGCACCTCTCCCAAGCAAGAATACCCAACCAGTTGTTGAGAAATGATTCTCCAAGTTGGTTATCCAACTTGCATCCAAACGTCCTTCTAAAGAAAAGGATATCCCATGTAACTCAAGCATTCATCCATGGCTCCCTTGAGATACTTAAGCACTCAATTTACTTCTTGGTAATGTTGAGCATTAGGATTTTTACTTTACCTGCTCACTTTTCCTACAAAATATCAGGCCTGGTACTTGTCCTTGCATACATTAAACTACCAATGGACTTAGAGTATTCCAGCTGTAAAATATGAGTTCAGGTGTTGTCCATAAATTTCACACATGGATCCATAGGAGTGCTCATAGGGGAACAATGGGTAAAATTTATCCGCTTTGAATTTTCTCAATATAATGAATTTGAGTCATTACCAAGCCTTTGTTCATCCTTTTAATTCTTATTCCAAGATTTATATTAGCCTCTACCAAATATTTCATGGAAAACTTTCATGATAATAAATCTTCGTTTCATCCACTTGATTGTGGTCGATACTGAAAATCAACATGTTATCTACATGTAAGAGAAATATCCCTCCAACACTAGTAGTATCATCAAATCTACTATAAAACATTTCTCACATTGATTAATCTTGAAACCAGAGGAAAAAATACCATCATCAAAATTTTGATGTCATTGTTTAGTATCTTGTTTTAGCCAGTACAAAGATTTGACAAGTTTACAAACCATATACGCTTTATCGGGCATAATGAAACCTTCTGGTTGTTCCATGTAAAATTCCTCGTAAATTTCACCATTCAAAAATGCCGATTTCATATCCATTTGATGAATCACCACACTGTAGATACTTGCCAAGGCAATCAAAAATGTAATAGTACAAACACGCGAACCTAAGGCATATGTATCAAAATAGTCAACACTAGGTTTTTATCTAAAATCTTGAACGACTAAGGGACCTTTGAACTTGTAAATAGTCCCATTAACATTCATTTTCTCTTTAAAAAGACATTTGCAACCAAGTGGTTTAGATCCTTGAGGAAAATCAGTCAACACCTAGGTGTTATTTTCAAGAATTGATGAAATTTCATCATCAATTGCTTCCTTCCAAAATATTACATCTCAATACCACATCGCCTATTGAAATGCCTTTGGATCATCCTTAATACTACAACAATAAGAGTATTGAAGACCCTCCTCATCCATTGTGCCTTCCATCAAGTACATTTGGAAGTCGGAACCAGAATTCTTGAATTTGGCCTCTTTTTCTTTTTCGTAGCTCTTATGTTTTTGGTTCAGTAGCACCATTTGAAAATTTCGGATTTTTCAAATCATTAGTGCCAAAAGTCATATCCTTAGGCCTTTGAATAGATGCAAAGCGCATTTTAAACGCATTCACTTGTTCTTGACGTGTTTGCACGCTCTAGATGTCCGTAGAATGTAAGGTGCTATTTGTTTTTTCGAAGCAAAAATTTATGAAGTCTGCAGACCACCTCTACAATCCACTGTAGCAGAAGAGGTGGAACAAACGACTGCAACCTATAATAAGAAGCATGTTTGTTTTTTAATATCTGCAGATTGCTACAGTAAACTAAAATTTAAATAAATTAATTTTATAAACTGAAAATAGTTCTCAACACTGATATTTAATAATTCTAGTATTAAAACATTGAAATAATAATAACAAGAACATGTAAAAAACAAAAATATAAAACTATTTTTTTTTAAAACTTCAAAAAAATATAAAAGAAGCTAATAATTTTATTCTAGAAAAAACTAATTTTAAAAAACATTAAAAAAAGAAAATAATAAAAAAATTAAAAAAGTATTGCAAACGTTATCTACAATGTTCGTAAAAAGTTACACACGTTAAAAAAGATGTAACTAAAATTAAAAATATTAGTAACAAAACGGTAAACAAATTAAAAAAATCAAGTTAAAAAAATCGTGGAAATTATAAAAATAAAATGTATCACATCCGTAAATAAAAATTTAAGAAAATCAAAATTTAAAAAAAAAATTAAAAAAAAAAGTTATACAAAAATTCTTAAAAAAACACTTAGAAAAAATGAAAGCTGAAGAGGTTAGAAGATTCAAGTCAAGTGCTGTGCCACGGAACACACGCGCAGATGTTTTGTAGTATGAAGTATTCTAAAAAACAAATGGCTGCGAGAGGGAAAGTGCTGCGTGTGTGCTGCACCGCACAACAATAAGTGATTTGAAGATGTTTTTATAGAAAAACAACCACACATAATACAACCTCGAGGGAAAATCATATGCGACGAAAGTCCATGGAACCTTATTTAAATGAGTTTTTCTTTTCATTTTCGTTTATTATGTTTTTATTTTGGTTGAAAAAACTCTCTCTCTCTCTCTCTCTCTCTCTCTCTTTCACTCTCTCTCTCTCTCTCTCTCTCTCTCTCTCTCTCTCTCTATATATATATATATATATATATATATATATATATATATATATATATATATTCGGTTTTAATGTTTTTTTTCTTCGTATTTTTTAATTTTTTTTATCTTTTTTTTAAAATTACTTTTTTATTCTTTGGTTTTCTTTTTCATTTTTAAGTAAATTAAACAAATATATGCTCGTTTTTTTATTCTTTTGGTTTTTTGTTCGTTTTTTTAATTATTTTATTTTTGGATCATAAAAATTTAAATCAAATTATTTTGGAATCATTGTTGAGAGTAAAACTTTGAAGAACACTTGAATAAATGTTAGTATAAGATAATAAGTTGTGGAATAAGCTAACCTCAATGATCTTCTTCGCTCAATAATAATAAGTTAGAAATGTTAGATTATTAGATGCAGAAATGTAAATGAAATATAAATGACAACAAGTTATATCAAGTAGATACGTAGTTGATTCATAACAAAGTTTGCATTCAAACAGAAGTTAGTAAATGCGAACAACTTAAGGTGAAGAGGAAGTCGGTTTATCGAAAGATAATAGATAGAGATGAATGATCTTTTTATTGCAATAATAATTCAGAAAGATCATGAATGTGTGCTTGATACATGAAGAGGGAGTCTCTATTTATAGAGTCCCGAAAAGTTACATTGGAAATAAACAAATACTATTCTAATGTCTTTAGTGACCATGTAAGGTTCACAGGACAAAAGAAAAGCAAACACGCTAAGTCAGTAACGTAACATGAAAGTCTCCATTCATCATTCATCTATGTGGTAGTTGTTGTGGATGCGGTTGCGGTTCACAAAAGATCTTCTCCAACATCGGTAGACTGCGCTTCGTTAGCTAAAGAGGGTCACTTTTTGTGTCAACAATTTCCCTTAAAGTGACCTGTTAGCTATCTTTCTTCACCTGTTCAACTTGAAGAAACGGATGAGAAGCCACCAGAACTTTCTAACTTCGAATAACCACTGGATTCTCCTTGATATTTAAAATTTGACTTCATCCGTAGTATGCTTCGATCTTTATATTGAAGCCAAGGTGACATCCACTTGTTAATTCATTAAGCAGTGAATTGCAAATACGGGGATGAAGAACTTGGGTCCATCAATTGTTTTCTTGTAAATAACCCCTAGCTCGGGATAACTAGTTGCACCGAGTGACATGTCTTGAAAACCTTCACTATAATCAGCAACAAGCTCGAATGGAGGGAATTTGAATTTGTTGGAGAGGACTGGATGAGTTTCTACATAGATTTTTCCAATGCCACAAACCAAAGCCTTGAGGAATTTACTTGCCCTCTCGAAGGCAATCTTCATGTTGGAGTGTTTTTCAGCCTTGAGTTGAAATACCTGAGCTATCAAGATTATTTATTCAGGGTTCATATTCACAAAGTCTTCTTGGGTTTGGATGTACTCACTGTTTCTTCGAGTAAGGGTATATTGAAAGAAATCACTTTTCCTGAATTTCCTTGATTTGAATTTTTTTACCCCATCTGGTCTATCGTTAGACCAGATGTTCTCGAATTTTGAACCATGTTTGGCGTGTAAGAGGTTCAAGCGTTCAAAATCCATTGTCAATCATCGTACATCAGGGAGATTGAGATCAAGAGGTTCAAAAACAAGGAAGTATTTTGAGTTAAGAGAGATAGGGATGTCCCAATAGCCATCGGATGGAGGTTGTGCATAAGTAAGATGAAGAATGTAGTTGACATCCAAGAGTCTATGGGTTGGATTCACCCAAGAATTTATCAATGTGTCATCGAAGGAGGTGTCGAACCCTTGTTCTTTCCATATCTTGTCAACAAACTTTGATGCTCTCCAGTCTCTTTTGTTTCGAGTTGCCACGGGAGAGTCGTCTGAGTGATCAAAAGACATTAACTCTTCTTCTTCATTGGGTTTGGAGTGATGAGAAGTTGATTTTGATGGAGATTTTTGTGGAGATTGTTAAGATTGATGAGGAGACTTTTGTGGTGAAGACCAAGTAGTTGTTACTCAATGGAGCTGTTGAGAGAAAAACTTTGGAGATACACTTGAACAAAAGTTAGAACAAGTATATTGCGAAATAGAGTTAATCTCAAAGGATCTAAAAGCTCAACGATAATATAGTTAGAGTTAGGGAGTTAGTTTCGGAATTTAAAGAAATAGAAATGACAACAATTGTTATATCAAGAATACACTTAAGCTTATTTGTAACAAGGAATGCATTCACTCCAAGTTAATAAGGAAGATCAAACTTAGTGATTAAGTCTTACAAACTTACTCCGGAGAGAGGTTATATTCAGATATGTTTAAGTAACAGTTGAGAGTAAGAAGAGTAGAAAGATAAAGAAATGAAGAAGATAACTTAGAGAAATATATGCAGAATAAGTTCATAAGTTATTAGTAAGTGGTAAGAAGTGTGTTCGATACAAGATAATGAGTCTCTATTTATAGAGACTCTGAACTAGACTAAGACTCTATAAGCGGTGCAAGGCATACTAGATAATAGAGTGAATTACATAAAAGACAAGTAAAAGTAATCTAGTAGACTATGGTAGCAAAAGATTGGTTGTGGTTGCAGTTGCAGAATTGACTCCGGGTGCTGGATTGGCTGCGGGTACTGAACCGTTCTGGTAGTAGAGAGAAGGTTGCAGTAGTTGAGTTCAAGAGGGTCACTTTTATGATTCAACAATTTTCCCCTAAGTGACCTCTTTAATTCCGATTCAGCTATCAAGTTTAAGGAACTTGATCAAAATCCACCAAAATTTCATAACATTCTCCAGCCATGTAATTCTCCTTGTAATCTCAAACTTGACTTCTGCAATAGTATGCTTCGATTTTTCCACTGCGGTCCGGTAGATGTCAAGTTGTTTGTTTGGCAGACGGTGCATGGCATTCATCGGAATGAAGTATTTGACGTTGTCTGTCTTCCGTTTGAATATGATGCCAAGTTCCAAAAAGTTGGTTGCGCCTAGTGATCTTTCTTCGTAGCCTTTAGTAAGCATTAGCCCAGGTTCAAGTGGTGGAAGGTCAAATCTCTTGAGGATGGTAGGTTAGATTTCCGCGTCAATCTTCGCAAAGTCTCAGCTTGTGTCCCTTAAGAAAGAGTTGGTTTTTTCAAGCGCTATTTGCATCTTGGGGTGCTTTTCTGCCTTGTTCTGGAACACCCTAGCAATAAGAAAAATTTCTTCTGGATTCATGCATGGGAAGTCTGCCTGGGTGCGGATGTAGTCATGCTCCCTTCTGATGAGGGTATACTGAACAAAATTAGTCTTCATGAACCTCCGCATTTTGTAGTTCTTGAGTGCAGATTGTCTGTCGTTAGACCATATTTTGTCAATGGAGGAGGAATGTTTGGCATAGAAACGGTTTAATCTCTGAAACTCCATCGGCAGTCTTTTGTGGGAAGGAAGACTGCTATAAAATGGCTCACACACTGCAAAGTATTTGGCATTTGGTGAAATTGGAATGTCCCAGTACCCATCATCAGGGGGTTCAACATATGTCAGATGCGGTGTATAGTCTTCATCCAGCAGCCTGCGGTGCGGATTGACCCAAGAGTTAATTAGTGACTCATCAATCATGGTGTCGAATTCGCACTCTCTCCAGATGAGTTCGGCTAACTTGGCTGCTTTCTAGTCTTGTTTTGTTTGAGCTGTAGCAGGGGAGTCTGTGGTGCTTTCGGATGACATGTTCTACTCCAAATTTTTAAAGTGAGGAGGAGTCTCAGGCTTTTTGGGTGTGTCTTTAGGAGGTGAAGTGGGGGGGGGAGTTGGAATATGTTGAGATGGTTGCGGTGAAGGCCGGGGTGTTGGAATTTTTTTAGTGGTGATGGGGGGACTCTGATGTAAAGAGGCATTAGAGTGGTGGACTTCTTCTTCTTCTTCACTTCCCCCTCTAGAGGCACGCAACCCCGGTGCTTCCTTAAGCCATTGCTTTAGTCCATCCACTTTGGCACAAACTTCTTGGAATTAAGCTTTGAGTGTTTTTGCCGATTAGGAATTATTTGGGATGGTAGGGTGGAAGAGCAGCTTGTGTATGTCTTTTGTAAGCTGGAGGATCTCAGGGCCATGGAAGTTGGAGGTAAGGGATTTCTGCAGTCTATTAATTGTAGCTTGAAGAACATAGATAGTGGACTCATAAGCAGTATGAGTCTCATCGATCACTTTATGAGATTGTGCAGCTTGATCCGCGATGGCTTCTTGAAGATCCTTTTTAATTGCGATCACCTCATAAATGAGGCGTTCTGTTGCAGCCATGAAGTCCTTGTGGTCAGCCTTGCGTGAGTTGTCAAGGGATCGGATCCCCATCTCTACTTTGAGAGAGAGGCGTTCAGCAGCCATACGCTCCCTTGTCTCCAGCCTTTCAATTCTTTCAATCACTGACTGCGGTCCTGGAATGTCTTCAGTGTGAGGGGGTTTAATCGCAGCCAAGATTTGATCCACTTTGGCTTGAAGGCTTAGGAACTCCTTCTGGGTGACAACATTCTTCTTCTTTTTCTTCTTTGTCTTCGACTTGGAAGTCGAATGTTGTGAGCCACTGGAATCCTCTTCTTCTTCAAACATCATCAGATCGTCGTCTGAAGGATTTGGCTTGTTGATGTCTTGGACATCTTCATCGTCAAGACCGAAGGTAGGGGCTGAACTGAGTTCAATTGCGGTCCCTTCATCTTGAGATGGGTTTTCTGTTGGATTAGGAGATGCAACTGGAGTTGGAGTAGGTGGAACCTGGGAAGTACCCGTTGCTGCGGCCAAAGCTTGAGCTTTCAACATATTTTCGGCCAACTGATCCATCAGATTTTGAACCTTTTGCATAGTAGCTACGGTATTAGCTTTGCTGATGGCATTTGCTCAATACTGAGAGATGAATTGAATTTCTTGTTCCTTTTGTTGCTGCTGCTTGACTTGTTGCTCCTTGCGGGCTCGGAAGGCCCTCTAGAAGGCTTCATAATTCTTCTTGTCTGACTCAGTGACTGGATTGTACTGCAGCCATGAGTCATTTGAAGTATCATCTTCAAAACCTGTAACACGCACTGAAGTGTCCTCCGGGTCCACGGATCCTTGCACATTAGTGCTGACCGTGCCTAAACCACCTGATAAAGATGTAAGCAGAGTAGGATTTTCTGGGCTTCCTCGGTCTCCTTAACCCGTGGTCAAGTCTGGCCTCGACCCAGTTCTGGCATGGGCGAAAGAAGTGCCCTGCGGTTAGGATGGTGTTTGTTGTGTTTGGGTAACTGAAAGAAGGATGGAACGCAACTCCTCTAGGGAAAAAGTATGCAGTTGGGAAGCCCTGGAGACTTTAGGGAGAGAACCAGTGTCATCCTCTTGGGAATTCGCTGGGGGGGAGTCTCCACGTAAATGGGAATCAGACTCAGTTTCTGAGTCTGAATCAAAAATGATGGTGGTGTCGAATGGGTTTGCGGGAACCCCAAGGATTACTGGAGCCTTTTGAGAGGCTTCATCATCTGTCCGGTCACGCATACGGCTAGTGACTTCGACTGTTTTCCTTTTCTTGAGGATAGAAATCGGTTGTCTATCCTCCTCACCAATAGATATCGTTGGGGAAGGTTTTGACTTGCGTTTCATGGTGGGTGCGGTTGGTTTAAAAGCACCCTTCTTGGGTGTGCTGTGCTTCTTCTTGGAAGCTAACTTCTTTCTTCTTTGAGAAAGATTTGATAAAGTGGTGGCAGAGGGATCTGCGGTACCCTCGGGGTTAATGGCTGCGGATGGAAGAGGCAGGGTAGAAGGGTATGGGGCAATACCCTCTGTAGCCTCAATATGGTCTGAGACATCAGCAGTCTCAAGACCAAGGAGAGTAAGAATATGTGTGGGGAGCCTGCGGATAGGGCCAAATAAAGCTTGGTTAGAAGAAGGATTGTACCTTTTTAGCTCCTTGGTGACAAAGAAATTGATGTCACTGCCCATATCAATGTCGGCATCTGTATGCAAATCTGAGATGCAGAGAGACCAAAAACGTGCAAAAGTTAGCTCTGTAGGGTTTTCCTTTGGGTGCTCCTTGGGAATGTATTGGAGAAAACCGTCCCAAAGGATTTTCCCATAGTTGACACCGTGGCTTGTGAAGATGCTCAAGACTAGTTCTAGCAGCTTTAAACCCATGTTGTCAATGCCTCCGGTTCTGCTGGATAGACTACGGATGATGTAGTGGCACACAAATTTCCAAACCGCAGGCAGTTGGTTCTTTTTGAATTCACCAATCCCCTGGATTGGTTTCTGATACCCCATCTGGTATAATGCGTTGGTGACGTCAGTCATCGATGGTGAGAAGAACTTGATGGAGGGGTGAACCTGAAGGTTAATGGTAGAGACAAATTTCTCTTTGGTCAAGATGACCAACGAATTGTTGATAAGATTGAGATGCACTTCTTGGGGGTTCTCCAATGGTCGATATGCAGAAAACGCACATTTGAAGAGTGTAGAGGTTGGAACTACGTCTGTAAACGCATCGAATGGACCAAACAGAATGTGGTTCTTGAGAAACTTGATCATTAGATTGGTGGGGACATTGTAAGAGGGATGATCTTCAAAGATTGCTCTGAAATTGCTGGATGCGATTGAGGGAGAATCGGAACCT
Source organism: Lactuca saligna (assembly GCF_052625555.1). NCBI lineage: Eukaryota > Viridiplantae > Streptophyta > Magnoliopsida > Asterales > Asteraceae > Lactuca > Lactuca saligna. The sequence continues at coordinate 87,033,161 of NC_136424.1, read as the reverse complement.
GTTGGGTTTTCTGAACCTGTAGCCTTGGATTGCTTCTTAGGTGCACCGGATTTCACTATTACGAATGATTTGGAAGTGATTTGAGAGAAGAGAAACAAAGTTCTTGAGGGCTATGGAGATTTTGAAGGATGAGAGAAATCAATCGATAATCAGAAAGCGTAAAAGATTATTGGGGAAGAAGATGGGTTTAAATAGGGGGTGAAAAAGTTTTAACCCTAGGTAAAAGGTAGAAGAGGGTAAAACGTCGATTGGGTTTTTGGAGAGAATTTCTGATTTGTAGATTAAATCTCAGCCACACAGAAAAATATAACGGGTTTAAAAAGATTTTGGGAGATTTCCAAAAAGGGGTTTGCATTTAATGTAAGGTCAGATGGATGTCTATACGTAAGGTGGTCGTGGGGGTGATGGAAGAAGAAGTTGTAATGGATGGGACGGGTTGGGAGAGGAAAGGACAAATTAAGGTTGAGTGAATTGGAAAAACGTTCTTTTTGTCATCATCCCTAAAATAGGTCTGACAAAAGGGTTTATTCAGAAAGGGAAGGTGACAGTTTCTAAAGGGGAATGTTTTATTTTATTTAATGAGGGATCATTAAATAGCACACAAAGGAATAAGGGTTGATAAAACATTTGATGATTGTGGTTGGAAACATCATTACGGATGAGAAACTTTATTGCGGTTGGTAACGTCATCACGGATGAACAAAGTAAAGACTGCAATGAGAAACTGAGAGAAGCACTTATGCAAAGTTTAGAAAATAACAGACCATAAAGACCGATGAGAACTACATAATAATATATGGTTGCGGTACCTAGACTTCGGTACCAAAACCATCTATCATACGTAATTCTTATTTAGAACTGCAACGGAGACCAAGAAAGGTCTGCGGTAGATAACAATTCAAAAAGAATTGTGGGTCTGGATTCATCATTCCCAACATTTGTAGGAAGGTGTTAAGCTTTGTGGAGTCGAGTGCTTTTGTGAACACATCAGCAATCTCTTCATGAGAGGGAACAAAGATGAGTTCGATATTACCTTTCAAGATGTGGTCTTTGATAAAATGATACCGTAGTTCGATGTGTTTGGTATTAGGGTGCTGAATTGGATTGTAAGAAATAGCAATAACACTTTCAGAGTCACAATAGATCGGTATCCGCGACATTTTATACGCATAGCCCATTAGTTGAATTTTCATCCAAAGGACTTGAGAGCAACAGCTGGCTGCGGCCACATACTCTGCTTCTACAGTTGATAGAGAGACACAACTTTGTTTTCTTGAAGACCAGCTGACCAGACATTCACCCAAACATTGACAGCCACCGGAAGTGCTTTTTCAATCGAGCTTGCATCCCGCATGATCCGCATCTGTGAAGGCTTGCAGGCTGAAGTCATTGCCTGCGGGGTACCATAGACCGATATATTTGGTTCCTTTTAAGTACCGGAGTATCTGTTTGGCTGCAGTCATATGGGATACTTTGGGATCAGCTTGATACCTTGCACATACACCAGTTGCAAAGACAATGTCTAGTCTGCTTGCAGTGAGGTACATCAAGGAGCCTATGATGCCTCTATAAGTCTTGTGATCCACAGATTCTCCTGAGGGATCAGCAGAGATCTTATAACCAAAGGCCATGGGGACCTTAGCAGATGAACAATTATCCATAGAATACTTCTTTAACAGTTCAGTGGTGTACTTCTCCTGATGAATGAATATGCCTTGCGGTACTTGTTTCACTTGAATACCTAAAAAGAAGTTAATCTCTCTATTCATACTCATTTTGAACTTGTTGGTCATGAGCTTAGCAAATTCATCCACCATGCCTTGCTCAGTCGATCCGAAGATGACATCATCCACATATATTTGTACCATCATAAGGTGGTCACCATTTTCTTTTCTGAATAATGTTGGATCAATCACTCCTCTTTTGTACCCGGATGAGACGAGAAATTCAGAAAGTTTCTCATACCATGCTCTTGGGGCTTGCTTTAGACCATAGACTGCTTTTTCGAGCTTATAGCAGTGGTCAGGGAATTCAACATTTTCAAAGCTCGGAGGTTGTTGAATATAAACCTCCTCTTTTAGTTCCCCATTGAGAAAAGCACTTTTAACGTCCATCTAGTGTACTTCGACGTTCTTATGGGCTGCGTATGCCAGGAAGATCCGGATAGCTTCCATGCGTCCTACCGGAGTATACGTTTCATCGTAGTCAAGACCTTCAAGTGGACTATAGCCCTTTGCAACTAACCTTTCTTTATTTCTGACTACCGCACCAGATTCATCCATCTTGTTTTTGAACACCCATCTAGTGCCAACAATAGAATGGCCACGTGGCTTTGGTACGAGCTGCCAAACTTTGTTTCTTTGAAATTCTTCAAGATCTTCTTGCATTGTAGCAATCCAATCAGGTTCAAGCAATGATTCTTTGATTGATCTAGGCTCTACCAAGGACATAAAAGTTGCATAGTGGCAATGATCAGATAAATCTTTGGAGGATCAAGTCTGAATGCCTGCGGATGGGTTGCCGATGATTTGACATGGTGGGTGGTCCTTCGTCCATACATGTAGACGGGGCTACAGATGATCAGCAGCTACGGTAGAGGGGATATCTTGAATGTCAGGAGAGTTTGCGGTTGGAGAAGGCAGTTCCCCCTGGATTTGAGAACAACTGGCTGAGTCATTTTAGATTGTGGGGACGAGAATTGAATTACCCTGAGCGGTTGGGACAGGTTCCCCCTGGATTGCGGATGGGAGTTCCTCTGGAATCTGAGAAGGTTCCCCCTGGACTGCAGATGGGAGAGTGACAATCCTTGGATCGCTTCTAGTGTCTATATTCTCTGTGAGTTCATCATCTGAATCCGAAGATACGTTTGACGGTAAGACTTCTCTGCGGGCAGGAATCTGAACAGCATCAAGTACTGGAACCTCGATGGTTGCGGCTAGATCCGGAGTAGAGCTTTCCCCCTCATCCGGAGAGGTGGAAGTATTAAGAGATATTACTTAAGAAAGAGATGGTCCAGAAACATCAGCATGCTGTTGTTGAGCTGCGGGTGACACAAGAATTTCGGATAATTTTGCAGTTTCAACAGGATCGAAGAGATCTTCATAGTTGACTTCAACTAGATTTAATGGACCTGAAGAAGCAGGAATATCACATTCCATGGTTGCGGTAGTTTCATTGGATGGAGAGGTGTCATGAATGTGTGAATCATCAAATTTCACATCAAAGCTTTCGATGATAAGCCTTGTACGCCTGATAAGCACTCGATAAGCAACCATGTTAATGGAGTAGCCAAGGAAGATGCCTTCATCAGACTTCGATGCAAATTTGTTGAGTTGGTCTCTGTTGTTGATCACAAAGCATCTACACCCAAAGACATGAAAGAAGCGAACATTTGATTTGCGGTTGTTGAGGCCTTCATAACGTGTTTTTTTGAGACGTTTACACACAATGCTTCGGTTTTGGACAAAGCATGCGGTTGCTACTGCTTCAGCCCAGAAGTAGAGAGGAAGGTGGGCGAAGTTAAGCATAGATATGGCAGCCTCAACTAGAGTGTTGTTCCTTCTTTCAACTACACCATTTTTTGCGGTGTGTAGGGTGCTGAGAAGTTGTGAGAAATACCCTTGTGTTGTATTAGTGTCTAAGTCCATAACTATTTTGGTATGTACTTGACCCAATGGTGCATGGTCCTTTTGGGTTGCCTTCACCAAAGCAACTTCATTGGAGAAATAAATAAAGAGAGAGAGAGGATATTATGATTTATTAATATGTTATAAGAATAATATATTAAAGGAGAAATCATATTTGTTTAATTAATATTGGTCAATAATTAATTATGAATTAATTTTGTGATCAACTGTAATTTATTAAACTAGAGGGGCTGATTTGTAATTATGTGATAGTTACAAGATAAGGTAAGGATTATCTTAAATATATGGTGAACGAATTTGTGGTGATAAGGCCTTAGAATTCGACTATGATAAGGATTCAAGGATTATCTTATGGGTTGCTTTGTGGATAAGCAACTAGATAAGGATAATGACTGAAACCCTATCTCTACACCTATATAAACACCCCTTGGCTCATGAATTCGTGTATCCCTTCCCAAGGAGTCCTAAGGACGAATTCTAACCTCTCTCCTCTCTCTTTATACCTTCTCCATTTGCTCTTGGTGTTTGTAAGCCATTAGAGGAGTGACACTTGTGACTCTAAGCATTCCAAAGTCATTACAAGGATATTTGGGATTGTTATTGCTACATAACAATCAAGGTATGTTCTTAAACCTTATTATATGTTAATATCGATTTCCATATGCTAGTATTAGGGTTTGAAGTCTTGGATTCAAAGCATGTACAATAGAGAAACCTAGATCCAAGCATTAGGGTTTGTATGAGCACATAGGATGTCTTATGACCAAAACCCATCAGTGGTATCAGAGAATAGCTTGGTTTCAATTGTATTGATGCATTGTATATCTGAAAAATTCGATTTTTGGTGTTCTAGAGGCTGGACTCGCCGAGTCCATAGCTGAACTCGCCGAGTCCATGGTGACTCAATGAGTCCAGACTTGACTCGACGAGTCAACTCGTCAGATAGTGCTTATCTCGGGATTTCTTGCTGTTTTTGCATTTGGATAGTTGCCTTATCATGTTATATCAATATTAATCCGATTATATGATATATTTGACTATATTTTTGATCTAAATGAAGATATTTATCAATTAATAAGATAATTGTTTCCGTATAAGATAATTGATTAATTATTTTGAGTAAATTGATAAATTGTTTTGCAAGAAATCATCAAATAAATCAAATATGGATAATTATGTCATTAAATGTTAATTTAAAATTATTTGTTATTTGATCCTTGTTGTTATGAAAAGCTTCCGTTGGGGTGCAAAGTTATTCATTCATGACTTTGTAAATGTTTGACTTTTGTAAAACCCACTTGCATGTGGTGCTTTAGCCTTTAGACCCATTTGTTAGTTAGAGTGAGAGAGAGACATGTAAACACCTCTATAAATAGTGGGTTCATACCACTTGTAGAGGTGTGCTTGAGAGATGTAAAAGTGAGTGTGTAAGTGTGTGTTAATTATGTAGTCTAGATCTAGATCCTTTGTGTAACACCATATACATTCAATATATCTCTTAAACACCCAAATCACCATGTTCAATTGTGCAAGCTTTAATTCCGCATGCCAAACCATGTTCTTTGTCACTACAATTGGTATTAGAGCTTGGTTTTCACGATCAACGTGACTTTTGAAGAACGATTCTCGGTTTGACAATTTTTGTCACAATTTGATCACTTTTGGTGAGTCTCTCTCTCTATGATCTCTCGTAATATTTGATTCGTGCGTTACGTTTTTTTTTAAATTTTTGATCGTTTTGATTCATTGGAGCTAATTTGTTTCGAATCTCATTGTTGATCCAATTATTTTTGTTTAGATCAAAACTAAATTCAAATCATTTTGTTTAAAACTCAATATGTTCACTGTTCATACCCGATTGAAATTAGCCCAAAAATTGTTGATCTGTTACTGTTCATGTCCAAGTTTTGAGCCCATTGATATAAGATTTTGTTTGCATCTGGTTCATTATTCATCAGTAAGATTCGTGAATATCAACATAAAATTGAAATTCATAATCGATTATATTTTCCGAATTATCTATTGATGGATTGTGCATCGTAATCGAGTTCTTGAACTTGAATCTTGATCATTGTCGCCTCATTCGATTTTAATCTCAAAGTTCGCTGATTCCTAATTTTTTTTTTGTTCATTCACAAATCGTTTCTTCACTCATGCTTATAATTGATTTTTTGTTTGTTCTAAATAATAATCAATCATATTCTATCATATTTGGCTTGTGAATGTTAAAATCAAGATTGATTTGATATTATTTTCGAAATCGAGTTGGTCTGTGTTCTTGATGCCGAACACAGTTCTTGTTTAGGTATCGATATCATAGGTCTAAGTGTATATTGGAATCGATTATGCGAAGTTATGGATTAAACGATGTTGATTTTGGTTGTTGGATGTGAGTTCAATGGCTTGAAGAATTGGAATCGAATTTGCTTTTGTGATACATAGATGACGAACTCTGATTATGATTTCGAAGGTTTCACAGTCGATTTGATGAACATTTGGAGTTTGAATGAAGGAACTTTATTGACGAATTGATGTTTGATTTCGCAAGTTTGGAGTCAATACTAATATCGATGATGTTGGAGTTTGGATTCGTTCTTGGAATGGATTCGATGATTGATAAAGAACAGATGTAGAAATTTAATTTTTGATTCTGAAAAGTGTTAGAGTCGATCGATATCTTTGTAGTCGATGAAACAAACCGATGAAGAAATTGATGATTTGGTGAGGAGTTCGTGTTTTGGTGTAGATTGATGAACGGATGAGTTTTGATTTTGGATTTGCAATCGATGGTTGATGATTGAATGAACAATTTTTTTTTGGGAAGAACTGTGATATCTATGATCTAGATTGGAGTGAAGTGTCGATGTTCACAAATTCGATTGTTGGTTGGTTGTGGAACAAAATGCGAAGATGTTACAGGAAAATGTTTTGATTGCTTGGCTTGGAATCAAAATCGATGTTGATGGTTTGGTTTCGCACGTTTGGAGTCGAAGCTCTGTATTGTATTCGCATATGGGTGACTCAAAGTTAAGTTCGCATATGGGTTTCAGTTCCTATATCAAAATTGGATTCGCAATTGGGATGGGTATTCGCATTATGTTTTGATTTGAATAAATTCGCATTTGTTTAATGCGAAGGTATGCGAAGGAATGTGAATGAAAATGCGAAAGTTGTTACAGTAAAATGCGAATTGGGGAAGAAAGCCAAAAGTTTCGCATTTGGTCCCTGCTCTTTTCAAGAAATAACTCAAGTAGCCTAACTTTGCAAGTTTGAAGAACATGTTGAAATTGTAAAAACGAATACCTGTAGTTTCGCATTTTTGATAGTTTATACCCAACTTCGCAAATGGGGTCATAAAATGCTGAAATTGCAGAATTTTCAAATCTGGTCCCTGCAGTTTGTGCGAATTTACACATTTTACCCAGTTTCGCAAATGGGAGTGTGTTTCGCATATTTAGTTGTTTTTGGCGCAACGGGTCACTGCAGAATTTTGAAATTGACAATTTCTACCCATTTTTGAGAAATTTTGTCAAAGGCGATCCATGAACGGCAATAAAAATTGAATATTTTTTGGGTTTTCCGGATTGAAGTACAAAGTTTATGCCACATGTTAAGGGGGAGTTTTGATATGAAAAATTCCGAATAGAGCACGTTCTTTTTCCTTTGGAGTTTTATAATCAAATTTCGATTATAAAAAGGGGGAGAAGTTTTATATGGAAATTCGAACTTGAATTTTTCATATTACGCGGATTTGAAGACCGAAGTGATCTTGAAGTTTTGAAGCCTACGAGATGATGCAATTGGAAGATCGGAAGTGATGTGTTCGAAATGGGTTTGGAATTATTGAAGATTTTTGGGGTGTGTTTTTATGCGCAACTTTGGGTGATTATTTGGAGTTTGGAATACTCTTGATCATTCGTTGCTGCTCGGATTGTATGGTCTCACATCCTAGAGCCCAAACTGAAGAGTCATGGAAGAATTGAAGATTGAAGTTCGTTTCGACATGTGTCACCTGTGAGGCTCGAACCACGTAGTGCTTGATTTTGAAAGATTTGAAGTGGGTCATTCATTCCTAACTTTGAGGGGGAGAATGTTGGGGTGCAAAGTTATTCATTCATGACTTTGTAAATGTTTGACTTTTGTAAAACCCACTTGCATGTGGTGCTTTAGCCTGTAGACCCATTTGTTAGTTAGAGTGAGAGAGAGACATGTAAACACCTCTATAAATTGTGGGTTCATACCACTTGTAGAGGTGTGCTTGAGAGATGTAAAAGTGAGTGTGTAAGTGTGTGTTAATTATGTAGTCTAGATCTAGATCCTTTTTGTGTAACACCATATACATTCAATATATCTCTTAAACACCCAAATCACCATGTTCAATTGTGCAAGCTTTAATTCCACATGCCAAACCATGTTCTTTGTCACTACAGTTTCATATTTTTCCCCTTTAGGTTTTATAGTTTAAATTTGAACCCAAAAGTTTTGTTATTTTGAAATTTAAATAGTTATAACCCTAATGTTTTGAAAAAGGTTTCAAAAATTGCCCTCAAGTTTTGGAATTTAAAAGTTGATTAAAAGGTTTAATTAGGAATGTTAAATTCTAAAACCCTAGTTTTGAAAAGTTCAAATACACCCTTATGGTTTTATTAATTAATTAAGGTGTATAGTTAAAAGAGATTTAATAAATCCATAAAAGTTTAGGTTAACCAATTAATTGAATTAAAAGTGTAATTGTTAAAGTTAACCACATAGTATTTTAAAAGTTATAAAATACACCCTATACTATATATAACATTAAAAGTCTAACATTATATATATGTATGAGTAAAACTCAGTCTTACCGTTAGTAGGCCTCATTCACGAAGCTGGTCTATAAGGGGTGTTTAAGAAAATTGCCTATAAAATGGAGATTGAATGGGTATCCACTCTTACCCACCGCACTCTTGACTAGTGGAGGGTCGTTAGCCGAACGGGTAGGATAGGACGAAACCTTCCATTATAAGTATAATGAAATACAAAGTAACTAAATGTTTTTCAAATTCCCAATCTTAGTTACTTAGGCAAAAGTGAATTGATGCAATTCCATGAAATTACACTTTGTGCCCTTGCGAAGACGTTAGTGGAGCATGTGTGGTTTACCGACACACTAAATGGTTCTAAGCGAAGGTAGCAAAGGGTGACTCAATGTTTGTCATAGTTCGGTGGAGCGTGTGTGGTTTACCGGCACATTGAATAGGTGACTGTAACATGTGAGGGCACCATATAAGTTTGCATGGTTATTCACACCCGCTTTGTGATCCTCGGCATCCTAGTCACAAACAAGAGGGGCGTATCGAGATTTAAAGATGCCATTGAAAGTTCAATGAATCTCAAAGGATCTAGGAGTTTTCATATATTTAAAACTTAAATTTCTTTTTTGTTTTTCGTGGTGGAAATTAGTGAATCGTCATTCACTTACCTTCAAATATTCTGCAATTAGGGTTACGGCATCCCTCTCCCGAGTTGTAGAACATTGTGTTGGGTCCTAGCCTTAGTATTTCATTTGGGTGATTTACTAAGGACTCAATCTATCAACTAACTTGAATTCGTTTTTCTCCCGTTTTTTAGATGTCAAAGTTCGACAACTATGGTATTCCCAAATCCCGTGGAACAAGCATTCCACATGAAGATGATATTCCACGATTCGATCGAGGAACAAGAGATCATGCTTCCCTTCCTCCTCCTCCTCCAATTATTCTCCCTAACCCACAAGTTCAAAGGCTTGAAAAGTTCAAGATCACTCAAGCCCTTTTGGCAAGTAAACATAAAGAAGGAAAGTCGGTGTGTGCACACGTCTTAGGGATGAAGTCACACATTGATAAGTTAAGAATGATGGGATCCGTTGTCGGTGAAGAGATGGCTGTTGATTCGGTTCTTCAGTCACTTCCTAACTCGTATAGTGAGTTCGTAAGAGAGTACTATATGATGAACCACGACGTGACCCTTATTGATCTCACCTATATGCTTATTGCTACTGAATCAACAATGGTTTGGCGCAATAGAAAAGCAAATTTGATTGGTGAATCTGCCTTCAAGACCTCTATGGATATAGACAATGGCAATGAAAGACATGCAATGATCGAAAAGTTTGATCATAAGAGAAAGGCGATGTCTGAAGTAGTTCCATGTGTTGTTCCAAAAGAGTCAATTTGCTTTTATTGCCAAGAGAAGGGGCATTGGAGACGAAGTTGCCCTATTTACCTAAGAGATCTAAGAGATGGGAGAGTCAAAAGTATGACTACGCTTCAGGTAAAATCCACTATCTAACTCCGTTAAGTTCCTATTCATTGATTCTTAATACATGATGCGATAAGATTGCATTTGAATGTTTTGCAGGATCGGTGAAAAGAAAGGAAGCTTGATAAGAGAGCAAGATGAATCTAATCACAAGAGATGGATCTCGATCGCATGGACTTGAAGATTGGATTTTGAGCTTAGATAGTTATGATAGAGTTGTTAGAAATTTTCCTTTTACATAGTTTTCAATAGATTTTGCATTGTAAGGACAAATGTTTTTCCGCTGCTTTTATAAATAAAATAAATTTTTTGTTTGACTTATTTATTTGTTTATTCCCTTGCAATGAAATCGTTATGAAAATTGATGTTTGCATATTTCTATAACGAATGGATATGATTCTTAGTTATGTTATTTATGGAAATGTCGAGAATTTACCAAATAGGGAGAGTTTCTCATCGCCCAAATTTCAATTGGACTGAAATTTGGAATCATGCAACTTGGTTGCATGATGAATGAGAAATTTCATATTTGGAAATTAGACAAATTCGTTGACAAAGTATCAAGTGAAGGACTAGGAGATCAAGTACACAAAGTTGCGTGTTGATCAAAGTCCACCATATGAGTAACAAAGACATTCGTCATGATTTACTAAAGGTTTAGTAAATATGATTAAGTGTAATTCTGAATTGATTGAAAATGTTTAAATCAATAGCAGAACGAATAAGAAGAGTCAAGTAGGCAGAAAGATAAAAGTTTCTCCATTCTAAGAAGAAGGGAGAGTACCTTTTATGCTTTATGATAGGTCTTAATGATTAAGAATCATATCTCAATTGATCCTCTAAGTATGTCTTAGTACAATTGTATGTTTAAGAAGAGGAATCAAGGATTGAAGAAATGGTTAAATCAAGAAGTCTATCATACTTCGTTGCAATAACAAGTCTTAAAGTTAAGATTGTGACAGTGAGTGAAAAGTATTAAAGGTTTATAACATTCATCAAATGTGGAAAGTTGTGATGTCTTGAATAAGACAAAGACCAACTAGGACCAATTTATGAAGTGTTTTGATAAAAACTACACTAACTCTTGAATATTTGTTTGTCAAGAAATGGTTATTGACAAAAGAATCTTATACGTCAAGGAGTCAGTGGGAGTCTTAATGGTCTTGAAAGGTTTCAAAAACAAATCAAATAAACCTTAACGATCATCACTAGCACACGAGTTGAGTTTTACAACCTATCGTGTTGACGATATTTTGATTCTGTGCTGTTCCAATTGAGTTAATTATGCATGTGAGTCCTATGAGTTCTCATTTTGAATGCATAAAAGGCAAAGCACCTTGATCAATGAAAGGTACATTGATAGGAAAAAGGTGAGATGCTTAAATACTTGGAAGACGTGGTGGGCAGCTGTGCTACCATAAGGCAAGAAATCATGATTAAAAAAGGCTCGGTCCATATGAGTTTGAATTTGTCGTAAACTTTGGATTTAACAAATTCACATGGATAGGAACAAATACACCATTTATATATAAGTGTCATAAGATTTCCTCCTTCATGAAAATGATTGTGAGGAAATGCTTTCACTAAGAAAGATTTTAAGAAGATAGTGATTGTAAAATTGCATTCTCGAATTCGATCATGGTTACGGTATCCCTTTCCATAATTTGAATTGTGAGGTTTGGCAATTAGTCTTAATTGTTAAGACACACATATGAACTATCTAAGGAAAAGGTGTATAAGTTCAAGAAGCCTTGATAAAAGATTATCAAAGCACTATGTATTAGAAACATGGACTTAAGAAATTCAATAAGTATTGTCTTTCTGAAAGTTAAGATGTTTATGAATACATGTCGAAGCTAGTGGGAGTATAAGTGTTATGTTTTATAGTAATCATCATGATAGTGGGAGCATAAAAGTTATGATTGTATGATTATTATGGAAAGTATTGCAAGTTGGCAATATTAATTATAGAAAAACAAGAGTTATACCTTGCAAAGTCGTAAGGATTGTAAAGTTGTTTTGCTATAATTAAGGGAGAGAATATTATGCTTCATTTCAAATCTAAAGTATTAGGTTGTGAAACATTAATAGATTTAGTCAAAGGTACATAGTGTGTTCTTAAAATTTCGATTATGATTACAGCATTCCTCTTCACAATTCGAATTTTGAGAACATAGCAAATAAAACATTGTGCATTGTGTCCCATACGTTTCAGGTATAGGATCGATTGCAAATGCTTTAATGTTTGACCATTCTTAAATTTTCCAAATGTCTAGCGCATTTAGAGGGAAAAGGGACTAGAATCGGTTTTGACTAAAATAATTAAACAACTATCAAAGAACAATCCAAAGTTCGACGAGGATTGGTTGCTTGTGAGTAGTTGGAAGCATGGTATTGGATGGACCATATTGACATTATTATGAATAGATAAGATTCTATTAAGAATGAGTTGTCATATGGAAAATATGGAAGTGTGTCCATATTGGGAATTGAATATTAAAAAAATCTATGACTAGATTAGAAACTTTTATGCAAAAGGATGTTAAAAGGAATGTGCTTTGAGAGAGAGACATCATATCTAAGGAATTGTCTTGTAACAGTTTCCGATAGAAGGTTTTGTAATATCATTGGTAATAGTCTTTGTGACTTTGGTGCAGTGACATTACGAAAGGATCGTTGCATAAAGTGTTAGAATCTAGCATATTCTATAAGTAGCGAGAATTTGATATTCTCACACTTATGAAAAAGAGTTTGGAGTTGTAAAATGAGAATGATTGGAAATGTGTTCAATTTGTCTATTTCACAAAAGTAAGAACCATAGGTAAACATTGTGTGCATGCTAGGAGCATGGGACAAGTGTTGGAATTCAAGTAAGAAGTTGATTACCCGAAACGACAAATAATGAGTAATCGGTATGGTGATAAATAAAATAAGTTTCATTTATACTCAAAGGTTTGAGGCCATATGGGATTAGTATTATTCTTGTGTTTCACCTTGCATGTTTTGACTTCCAGAATAATTGAGTTTATTAAGAATAATCGAATTATTCAAACGGGCCACAGTCGTTCATATGTTGGAAGTAGATATGAATGAAGACTGTCGTGAATTGGTGTGTGGATTATCTAGAAGAGTATTAGACATAAGCAAATGTTTGCTGCAACATTCATGAGTGCTTATGAATATGATTTGAGCATTGGATTAAACCCACGCTCACTTGGATTACTCCATGAATTGTAAGTGATTGGTGAGACGATAACATCTTATATTCTTGACACCCAGATGTGTGAGTTGTATCTTGCTAATCGGTTGCACATTGATAATATGTAAACGCACTAGTAACTTGGTGTTATAAAACATATTGTTGTGTGTGATTTGGTTAGTGAGTGCAAGAAAGCATTGTATCAAAGTTTATCCGTTCCTTTTATTCAAGTAGGATAAAAGCGATATCTTTGGGCCCCTCGATGGTTTAGTGATGACAAACGTAAATGCTCGGCCGGGCTAGGGCTAATTTGATTTGTTCAATTAGTTTGTCGTCATAAATCGGAAATCGAGATATAGTACAAAGAGAATGATTAGAAATCATATCTCATACGATATCTAGAATGGAGGAATATATGATCCCTTATCTAAGGACACGCGTATCTGATATGATCAGAGTTGACAGCGGCTTTGGAAAGCTACGATTGCAGATCAGGATCTGAAGTCATACGCAGAATAGTTATTAGACTTATCCAAGTGGGAGACTGTTCGATTAGTGTCTAAGTCCATAAATATTTTGGTATGTACTTGACCCGATGGTGCATGGTCCTTTCGGGTTGCCTTCACTAAAGCAACTTGATTGGAGAAATAAATAAAGAGAGAGAGGATATTATGATTTATTAATATGTTATAAGAATAATATATTAAAGGAGAAATCATATTTGTTTAATTAATATTGGTCAATAATTAATTAGGAATTAATTTTGTGATCAAGTGTAATTAATTAAACTAGAGCGACTGATTTGTAATTATGTGATAGTTACAAGATAAGGTAAGGATTATCTTAAATATATGGTGAACGAATTTGTGGTGATAAGGCCTTAGAATTCGACTATGATAAGGATTCAAGGATTATCTTATGGGTTGCTTTGTGGATAAGCAACTAGATAAGGATAATGACTGAAACCCTATCTCTACACCTATATAAACACCCCTTGGCTCATGAATTCGTGTATCCCTTCCCAAGGAGTCCTAAGGACGAATTCTAACCTCTCTCCTCTCTCTTTATACCTTCTCCATTTGCTCTTGGTGTTTGTAAGCCATTAGAGGAGTGACACTTGTGACTCTAAGCATTCCAAAGTCATTACAAGGATATTTGGGATTGTTATTGCTACATAACAAGCAAGGTATGTTCTTAAACCTTATTATATGTTAATATCGATTTCCATATGCTAGTATTAGGGTATGAAGTCTTGGATTCAAAGCATGTACCATAGAGAAACCTAGATCCAAGCATTAGGGTTTGTATGAGCACATAGGATGTCTTATGACCAAAACCCATCACCTTGGACACCAAGAAACTGTTGAGAAGATGATTGGTGAACTCGGTTCCATTATTGTTGCGGATGCGTCTGACTGGGAGCTTGATCTGCAGTTCAATTTCTTTTATGAAGTTGATAAAGATCTGAGGTGTCTCGGATTTGAGTCTGAGGAAGAAGACCCAAGTGAAGTGTGTATAGTCATCAACAATAACTAGTATGTACTTCTTGTGGTGTAGACTGGCTACGGTTGAAGGACCGCAGAGATCAATGTGTAGTAGTTCCAGTGGTTCAGAAATGGAAGAGTCCATCATCAGAGGGTGACTTGCTTTGGATTGTTTGCCGCATTCACAATCCGGACAAAGAGTATCGTTGTTGAATTTGAGGATGGGGAGACCACGGACTAGTTCTCCAGTGACTAAATTGTTGATGTATCAGAAGTTGAGATGAGCTAGCTTGCGGTACCATAGCCAGCTTACTTCAGATACGGCTTTGGACAGGAAATATAACTGCGGTCTTCCAATGATGAGAGAGACATCCAAAGGGTACATGCTACCTTCGGATCGAGATTTTATTAGGCATGAGCTCCTATCACCAATCATCACGTAACAAAATTGATCATCAAACTCAACTCTATGTCCTACTCTACATAGTTGGCCAACACTAATGAGATTGTGTTTAAGGATTTCTACGTAAGCAACCTTATGAATAGAGAAGTTCTCGGTAGTGAGAATACCGTAACCTCGGTTGAAACCGTTGGCATTGTTACCAAACGTGACATTTCCACCATTGCAAATAGGCCTGAAATCCCGAAGGTACTCCAACCTTCCGGTCATGTGCAAGGAGCAGGCACTGTCTATTAACCACTCTTCTTCTTGACCCTCCTTGCACAAAGCCTGACAATTACACAGTTAGTTTAGGCATCCAAACTAGCTTGGAGCCTGGGGTAATTGGTGAATTTCTAGAAAATGATTCATGGTCCGAGGTTTCAGTGATGGGTCTCTTGTCAATTTTTGATCCTAGTCCCGGGTGCTTGTTTAGATTTTGAGTGTTGTGAGGTTTTGGAAAAGTACGAGGTTTTTTATTTTGACTTGATTCGACATGAGATAAAATCTTTTGACAACTTCACTGACATTTACACAAAGGGATTTTATCATTTTATTTGACGTTGTGCTTGGTCAGCGGTTTATAGAGTGAATTGGACTTGTTACCGGTCCGAGGTGGGTGATTTCAGACATGTGTGCTTTTTTTTTCTTCTGAAAAGCTTGTTTTGAAAGAGGTTTAGCACGTGAAAAGTTCCTCTTTGGTGGATTTGGTAAAACACCCTTCCATTTGTTGAAACTTTGATGTGACTTTAAAGGTTGTGGAGTGGGTAAAATACCTTTCCATTTGGGGTTGTCTGAGGAATAGACTTGAAAAACATAGCTTCGAAAAGACTTGACACATTTTTGGGTTTTGTCAAAAGTGTTAGGAATGACTTTTGAAACTGAACATTCCTTTTTGATGACTTTCTTGATGGAAGAGTTTCTTGAAAGATAGTGTGTGAAGACAAATTTTTCAGGACTCTTAGATTTTGGAAATCTGATATGTTTTTTGTTTTTTGAAAAAGTTTGTCTTTTGTGCCACGAGATCTGATTTCCTCTTTGAAAGCCTTTTTTGCCAATGATTTTGGAGAACCACAGTCATTGTTGTTGAACTGCGGTTTCCTAGAATTCTTTGAATGATTCTGAAAACGTGGGCTTGATTCATCTGAACTTGAAGATTCAGGGACCTGAGAGCATTGCCCTACTTCAAAATGTTCTATGGGCAACTCATGAAAGATTGGATGAAGGGTTTCATTCCCTTGAGTTGATGACTATGGTAGGGATGACTTAACAACCGCTGAGTAAGTCTTGTATGGGACCTCGGTGGAACACTTGTTGGACATTTGACTACAGTGTGAGACACTACGGTCTGAGGACAATGATGGAAGGTCTTTTGGGACTTCCAGACTTTCGACAACAATCTCATCATTAACTACGGATGAGGTTTGAGAATTTGGATAGATGGTGCCACATATTGTGATTTGATCACATGTGTGACCCGAAACCTCAGGCATAATTTCCTCAATGACAGAGTTATTTCTTAAATTGTGCAGTTTACCGAAGTGAGTTTTAATATCTTTGGGAAAAGTCTTGTCATTAACAGGGAAATGAAATTATCTATCCGGAGGGACATATAGTCTGTCTTTGTTAAACCGGGGTGAGGAATCCATTGTGGTAGGATATCCATTTGACTAACCCAGTTGTAAGTATTGTCCACAGTTCCATTGTTCACCAAATTTTCAATAGCTTCACTTTCATTAAAAAGTTTTTCAATTAGGAGATTTAATCGTACAATTTCTCTCTGAGCTAAATCTCTCTGGTTTAAAGCTATTTCTAATTGGGTTTCACTTAACATTCTAGCATCTTTTTCCAACTATAGATCCTTTTCTATCATAGCCATCTTAAGTCTTTTGTTATCCAGGCGTCCTCTCACGTGAAGCATCTCTTGGGACGCGATGTTCTTCTCACCCAAGGCTTTATTATAATATGTAAGGACGACAACACAAGTGTCATTAAGATTGTCTATGTTGGGCTGACAGTCATGCATGCTATAATTTAGAGTTTGGATCATGAGTTTTACCCGTTCGACGATGCTCAAAGTTCAATCTTTAGCCATGTATCAGTAGTACTTGTTCAACATTTACGATTCATCATCATCCGCAGTGGCCAGCAAGCAGACTTTCCTCTTTTCTTTGACACTACTGATGGCCTCTTCTTCATCTCCAAATGACCACACTTGATGGTCTTTTTTTACATGGGCCACATATGCCCTTTCTTTTTCCTTTTCTTCTAACTCTTGAGCCATTCTAAGGTAGAATGCTCTATCTCTGACTACATTGGCCTTGCAATCTCTTGCGAAGTGGTTTTCTTTGTTGCATTGGTGACAAATCACAACATCATTCTTATCTTCTGGTGGAGTACCGGAGTCATTGGTCTGAGGAGACTGTGGTACCTCCTTTGGTTGATTGATTTGAGACTGCGGTGGTGGATGAGAAATTTTGGGATAACGAGAGTGATTATTTTGAAAACCAAAGTTACGGTTGAATGGAGGTTTGTTGAACTCCTGATTTTTGCAGAAAGAAGGAGGTGGTATACGATTGAACTGTTGGCTAACAAGAGCAATAGCCTTCTGAAATTCTTCTTCGTCGTCATATTCTAAATCATCCTCGTATGACTGTGGTGGAGCATCATAAGAAGTACAGTAAAGTGATTGCGGTGGAGTTTGTGCTATGAGAGCAAGTGGTCCTCCGAAGTCAGCACAATCCTTGAGCACGATTGATTCTTGTGCTTGAAGCTCTCCATAGAGCTTGTAAAGAGACAAAGAGTGAATCTTTCTATCGCCTTGGACTATCATTTTGGCCGTAGTCCAATATCTTCCCAAACCATTAAGAAACTGAAGATTGGTTTCATAGTTACTGTGGATGGTGCCCGCATTGGATAATTTGGTGACAATTAGGTTGGACCTCTTGAAGGAGTCTTCCAAACTTTCACCAGTATGAGCTTTGAAGTTGCTGAACGCGTTCAGTGCGGTAGTGAGCTTCTTGTCTTGTGCTTGCTCTGTGCCTTCATAAAGATTCTTGAGAACATCCCAGATTTCTTTTGTTGATTTGCAATTTATGATGATATCGAAGTTTTCAGGAGCAACTCCGCAGGAGATTTCATAAAAAGCAACAACATCATTTTCCATCTTATTAAGGTCATCCTTGGTGGGACGGTTCATTGCTGGTTGACCTCCTCCTAGCCTGGTTGCAGTGCCGTCAGTTTGGACTAGAGTAAGGATTGGAACATGTGGTCCTTCTTCTACGGATCACGATACATCTCTTCCCAGTCTTCTTAAGTACCTCTCCATTCTTTGTGACCAGTGATGATATTCATTTGCAACCAGTATTGGGGCTCGATTTGAACCACCAACACTGTTGGAGACATTCAGAGATAACGATTGTGCCATTTGAAGTACTTTTTTTTTGTTTTTTTAAGAAATGAGCTTGAGTGGTATAGAAGGCCCTTTGAAAAATCAGAGTTCTGATATTCAAAAAGCAACCACTTTGGCTCTGATACCAATTGTTGAGAGAAAAACTTTGGAGATACACTTGAACAAAAGTTAGAACAAGTATATTGTGGAATATTGTTAATCTCAAAGGATCTAAAAGCTCAACAATAATATAGTTAGAGTTAGGGAGTAAGTTGTGGAATTTAAAGAAATATAAATGACAACAATTGTTATATCAAGAATACACTTAAGCTGATTCGTAACAAGGAATGAATTCACTCCAAGTTAATAAGGAAGATCAAACTTAGTGTTTAAGTCTTACAGACTTGCTCCGGAGAGAGGTTATATTCAGATATGTTTAAGTAACAGTTGAGAGTAAGAAGAGTAGAAAGATAGAGAAATGAAAAAGATAACTCAGAGAAATATATTCAAAATAAGTTCATAAGGTATCACTAAGTGGTAAGAAGTTTGTTCGATACAAGATAATGAGTCTCTATTTATAGAGACTCTGAACTAGACTAAGACTCTATAAACATCCGAGCAAGGCATACTGGATAATAGAGTGAACTACATAAAAGACAAGTAAAAGTAATCTAGTAGACTGCGGTAGCAAAAGATCGATTGCGGTTGCAGTTGCAGAATTGACTCTGGTTGCTGGATTGGCTGCGGGTACTGAACCGTTGTGGTAGTAGAGAGAAGGTTGCGGTAGTTGAGTTCAAGAGGGTCATTTTGAATAAACAATCCTATGTGTGCATGCAACCCTAGAATTGGATCTATGTTTTCACTATTAGATACACAACATTATGAACACATAAAGAAACCCTAGTATGCCCTAGTATTTTTCGAAATTCATATAGTAGATTAGATTACATACCTTTTGTTGTTATATTGCAATAACAACTCAAATCTTTAAACCCTAAGTCTTGAAAGCAAGCACCACAAGTGTAGTGCCTCTAATGGCTCACAAACACCACAAGCAATTGGAATGGCTATAGAGAGAGAAGAGAGGAGGTAGAAATCGTATCTAGATACCCCTAGGGATCAAGTGGATGATTTCTTATGCCTTAGGGGTCTTTATATAGGGTTGAGATTAGGGTTTCAGTCCTTATCCTTATCTAGTTGTTTGCCCACCAAGCAATAATAAGATAAGCTTTAATAACCCTTATCTCTTGGACCATTTGGACGATTTCAAGGATATTAATCCCTGGAATTCGTCTATCCTTCTACAAGGATAACCATTGCCGTATTTTGTAACTATCACATAATTACAATTCAGCCCCTCTAGTTTAATTAATTACATTTGATCACAAAATTAACTCTTAATTAATTTTTAACCAATATTAATTAAACAAATATGATTTCTCCTTTAATATATTATTCTTATAACATATTAATAAATCATAATAACCCTTTTCTCTATTATTTATCTAGTAAAGTTGCTTTGGTGAAGGCAACCCAAAAGGACCATGCACAAGCAGGTCAAGTACTTACCAAATATGGTTACGGGCTTATACACTAATCCAACAGTCTCCCACTTGGATAAGTCTAGTAACCACAAATGTAACTACAACTCGATTAGCAATCGTAGCTCTCAAAGACGCTGTCAAACTCTAATCTTATCAGTAACCTGTCCTTTAGATAATGGATCATATATTCCTCCATTCTTGATATCGTATAGACGTGAGACATGGATTGAAATCATTCTCTCAGTCTATGTGTTGTTTTCCGATTTCCGATTTATGACGACTGACTAATTGAACAAATCAAATTAGACATATATCACTTTTATCCTACTTTGGGTAAAAGGAACAGATAAACTTCGACTCAATGCTAGCTTGCACTCACTCACCGAATCATACACAACAATAAGTTTTATAACACCAAGTTACTGGTGTGTCTAAATATTATCAATGTGCTACGGATTTGCAAGACATAACTCACACATCTCGGTTTCAAGAATACAAGATATTATCGTCTCACCAATCACTCGTGATAAAATCCATGATGCGATCCAAGTGAGCGTGTGTTTAATCCAATGCTCAAAATCATATTCATAAGCACTCATGAATATTGCATCACACCTTTGTTGTGTCTAATACACATTAGACAATCTACAAACCAATTCAAGACAGTCTTCAATCATACCTACTTCTAACGTATGACCGGCTGCGGACCGTTTGAATAATTCGATTATTCTTAATAAACTCAATTATTCTAGAAGTCAAAACATGCAAAGAGAAACACAATGATAATACTTAATCTTATATGATCCCAAACTTGTGAGTATAAATAAAACACCTTTATTTAATCACCATATTGATTACTCATTATCCATTGTTTAACGTTTCAGATAATCAACTTTATAACTCAAATCATAACCACAATTGTCCCATGCTCCAAGCATGCACACTTTGGTTTCCTATGGTCCATACTTTGTGAAATAGATCAATTGAACCTTTTCAAATGCAACTCATTTCACAATCCCCAATATTTATAATTAGTCCAAGAATACCAAATTCTTGTCACCTTTTAGAATATGTCAAATTCTAATATTCTATGCAATGATTCTCTTACGAAGTCATGGCACAAAAATCACAAAGACTCGGCCAACAAAACCACAAGGTACTCTATCAAAATTGTTACAGAACAATTCTATAGATATGATGTCTCTCACTTAAAGTACATTCCTTTGAACATCCTTTTGCATAAAATTTTCTAATGTAGACATAAATTCTTAATTTCCAACTCCCAATTATGGAAACATTTCCATATTTACCATGTGACAACTCATTCTTAATAGAATCTTATCTATTTATAATAATGTCAATATGTTCCATTCAATACCATACTTCCAACTACTCACAAGCGACCAATCCTCAGTGAACTTTGGATCGTCCTTTGATAGTTGTTTAGTTATCTTATTCAAAACCGATTCTTGTCCTTTTCCCTCTTAATGCGCTAGAGATTTGGAAAAATTTTAGAATGGTCAAATATTATAGCACTTTCAATCGACCCTTTACCCGAAGCGTATGGGACACGATGCATAATGTCTTACATAAAGATACGATACTCTATTAATCTTCTGCCATAATATTTTATATGTCACGTTCTTGCAATTTGAAGTATGAAGAGGGATACTGTAATCATAATCGAAATTTAAGAACACACTATGTATCCTTTGACTAAATTTATTAAAATTTCTCAATCTAATCTTTAGATATTGAAATGATGTACAATATTCTCTCCCTTAATTATAGCAAAACAACTTTTCAACCCTTACAACTTTGCTAACCATAACACTTATTTTCTATAATTAATATTGCTAACTTGCAATACTTACCATAATCATGCTCCCACTTTTCATGATGATTATTTCTTTACCAGCATAACACTTATGCTCCCAATAGCTTCGACATGTATTTAGAAATCAGCTGAACTTCTGCCAAACAATTTCTTAAGTTCATATTTCTAATACTAGATGCTTCAATAAGACTCTATCTAAGCTTCTCAAACTTATACACTTTTCCTTGGATAGCTCATATGTATATGTCTAAAAGATTCTAGGAAAAATATCAATAAGTCAAAATCTTCAGACCCATTTGCCATTTACCACAATTCAAACTATAAAGAGGTATGTCGTAATCATAGTTGAATTTGAGAAAACCAAATTACATAATGCTATCTTCAAAATCTCTCTTAGTGAAAGCGTTTCCTCACAATTATTCTCTTGAATGAGAAGAAACCTTATGACACTTAGATTTTGTGGTGTATACGTTCCCGTCGATGTGAATTCGTCATAACCATAATCACAAGATAATGTTAGTGACAAATCCAAACTCTTATGGATAGAACTTGTTCTTTTTCATTTCTTGCCATCAAGGTTCCCACCATTACTTCCAAGTTATTTAACAGCCCACCCCTTCATTTCAATGTACTTTCCATTGAACAAGGTGCCTTCCCCCTATACAATCCATTGAGAAATCGTAGAACTCACATGCATAATTAACTCAATATGAATGGCACAGAAACAAAATAGTATCAACACGATAGGTTGTAGACCTCAAGTCGTGTGCTAGTGATGAATGATAAGGTTTATTCTTGATATGTTCTTGAAATATTTTAAGACCATTAAGACTCCCACTGACTCCTTGACATATAAGGTTCTCTTGTCAAGAAACATTTCTTGACAACCAAATATTCAATAGTTAGTGTAGTTTTAGCAATTCAAAACATTTCACATGATTGGTCCTAGTTGGTCTTTTTCTTATACAAGACATCACAACTTACCAATTTCAAATGAGCAAGAATAAGAAAACCTTTTCCCAAATTCCACATTTGATGAATGCTATAAACCTTCTTAAGACTTGTCACTCAATTCACAATCTTGGAGTATTACTCTAAGACTTGATAATGGAACGAAGTATGATTGACTTCTTGATTTAACCATTTCCAAAATTCTCGATTCCTCTTCTTAGACATACAAATTGTACTAAGACTCACTCAGAGGATCAATTGAGATATGATTCTTAATCATTAAGACCTATCATATAATAAAAGGTACTCTCCCTTCTTCTTAGTGCGGAGAAACTTTAATCTTTTTGCCTACTTGACTCTTCTTATTCGTTCTGTTATTGATTGAAACTCTTTTAATCAACCTAGAATTATACTCAATCTTATAAGTATAACCATATTCACTAAACTTTAGTAAATCATGACGAATATCTTTGTTACTCTTGTGGTAGACTTGATCAACGTACGACCTAGTGTACTAAATCTCTTAGTTCTTAAATTGAAACTTTGTCATAAATTAGTCTAAATTTCCAAAATGTGAAAGCTTTCATTCATCATGCAATACTTCTTGCACGATTCCAAGTTCCTATCCACTTGAAACATGGTCGGTGAGAAACTCTTCCTATTTGGTAAACTCTTGACACTTCCACAAATAACCTAATTAAGAATCAAATCCATTTTGCTAATAATAGATGTATACAAACATCAACTTTTCATATATGCCATTGTAAGGATAAACAAATAAGATAAAACCAAAATTAATTTTATTTATAAAAGCAGCGGAAAACATGTCCTTACAATGCAAAATTCGAATGAAAAGCTATGTAATCAAATACTCCTAACAAATATATCATAACTTCCTAAGCTCAAAATTTGATCTTCAAATCCATGCGATCATAATCCATTTCTTCGTGATCAGACTCATCTTGCTCTTCCATTAAACTTCCTCTCTTTTCCCTAATCCTGCAAAACATGCAAATGTAATCTTATCACATTATATATAAAGAATAGGAATTTAAATGGAGTTAGATAGTGTACTTTATACCTGAAGTAGAGCCATACTTCTTGACTCTCTCATCTCTTAGACTCTTCAGGTCCTTTGGGCAGCTTCGTATCCATTGTCCCTTCTCTTCGAAGCAGAAACAGGTGGGTTCTTCTAGAGTGTTCACGGAAGCATGGTTGGTTGAATTAACCGACAAATATGCTCCATTACTTTGCCAAATCATTTCTGATTCAATAGCAATAAGCATGTAAGTTAAGTCAATGAGGGCCGCGTCAAGATCCATCATATAATACTCTCTTATGAACTTATCATATGATTTAGGGAGTGACTGAAGAACCCAGTCCACAGCCAACTTATTGGGAAAGGACACACCCAACATAATCAACCTATCAATGTGTGATTTCATCCCTAGGACGTGAGCACACACGGGTTTACCATCTTCATGTTCCATTGCCAATAGGGTTTCGGTGATCTTGAACCTTTCAAATCTTCGATTTTGTGGGTCGAGGAGAACAATGGGAGGAGGAGGAGGGAGTGAAATCAAGTTAGTACACATTGATCCTTCACTTTGGAACAAGCTTTTACTTTCAACAGGAACACCTTTTCCTTGGGATTCGGGAAGACCACGGTTAGAGTCAAACATCTATAAAATGGGAGAAATTTCAAGTTAGTTGATTGAATCCTTAATGAAACACCCAAATGATACATTAAGGCTAGGATCCAACAACATTATTTACACATTAGAAGAGGGATCCCGTAGTCCAATATGAAAATAATTTTGAGGTAAGTGAATGACAATTCACTAATTCTTCACCATGAAAAAACATAAAGGCTTAAGCTTTAAATGTATTAAGAAGAGAGGATTGCATTTAGTTACTTTACATAGATTCATTATACTTATTAATGAAGAGAGGATTTCCCTATCCTACCTGTACGGCTAACGGCCCTCCACCAATCAAGGAAGCTGTGGGTAAGAGTGGATACCCATTAAACGACCATTTTATAGGCCATAACCTTATACCCCCCTTATAGATCAACTTCGTGAATGAGGCCTACTAACGGTAAGACTAGCATTTTAGTTATATATATATATATATATATATATATATATATATATATATATATATATATATATAATATTAGACTTTTAATGTTATATATACAGTATAAGGGTGTATTTTACACTTTTAATAAAATATAAACCTCATCATTATGAATTTATTAACTCTCTTTTAATTATACACTTAATTAATTTAATAAAGCCAGAAGAGTGTAATTTGAACTTTTCAAAATTAGGGTTTTAGAATTTAACATTTTTCAAAATTAAACTTTTAATCAAACAATTTAAATTCCAAAACTTGAGGGTAAGTTTTTGAAACTTTTCAAAACAATTAGATTTTAATCCCACTTTAAAATTTTCGAATTTAAGACTATTTAAATTAAAATTTTAAATATTAAAATGTAGATTTAATAATTATCTTGAATTAAACTAATAATTTAAATTATTAAATCATAAGGGATTATCTAAATCATAATGGATACTTACCAATTAAACAATTAATTTATCCTAATTCATTTAATCCCTCTAAATTTCGAAAATCATGGGATAGGATAATTCAAAATCTTTAATTACCATATATAACCATTAAAGGATAATTACAGGATCTGAGATAATCCAAATCCCTAAAATTTAGGATCCTATCTTAGGGAGGAGGCTAATTTCGAAAATCATAGGGTTTTTTTAACCCTATATTTCGAAAATTTAGGATCCTATCTTAGGAGAGGATTTGAAAACCCTTCCAAATTTTCGCAAATTAGGGTAAAGAAACCCTAATCTCGAAATTTCTAGCCTCCTAGGGTTTATTTGCTACAAACCCTAATATGTCAAGTTCATACAATTGTATTATACTAATTGAAAACAAGTTAACCAAAGGCTCTGATACCACTGGTGGGTTTTGAACAAACAATCCTATGTGTGCATGCAACCCTAGAATTGCCCTAGTATTTTTCGAAATTCATATAGTAGATTAGATTACATACCTTTTGTTGTTATACTGCAATAACAACTCAAATCTTCAAACCTTCAAACCTTCAGTCTTGAAAGCAAGCACCACAAGTGTAGTGCCTCTAATGGCTCACAAACACCACAAGCAATTGGAGAGGCTATAGAGAGAGAGAAGAGAGGAGGTAGAAATCGGATCTAGATACCCCTAGGGATCAATTAGATGATTTCTTATGCCTTAGGGGTCTTTATATAGGGTTGAGATTAGGGTTTCAGTCCATATCCTTATCTAGTTGCTTGCCCACCAAGCAATCATAAGATAAGCCTTAATAACCCTTATCTCTTGGACCATATGGACGATTTCAAGGATATCCAATCCCTTGAATTCGTCCATCCTTATACAAGGATAACCATGGCCCTATTTTGTAACTATCACATAATTACAATTTAGCCCCTCTAGTTTAATTAATTACATTTGATCACAAAATTAGTTCTTAATTAATTATTGACCAATATTAATTAAACAAATATGACTTTTTCTTTAAAAATAAACCAAAGGCAAGGTTTTTATCATTTAAAAATAAACCATATTCCCTCAACTGTTTAAAGAACATGACTTTTTCTTTGTGACCGGTCCTTGAGGTGTCTTTTGTTGGAGTGGTCTTGGGACTTGAAAAAGTTTTTTCACGTGATCTAGTCCTAGGATTTGACTTTGTGACCGACTAAGGTAATTTAGATAGTTTTGGTGTTGACAAAATACCCTTGAAATTCAGATTTGTTAAGGTATTTTCTGAAAGTGACATTACTTGTTTTTGAATATTTTCAAGATTGTTTCGAAAAAAATTTGTCACGGTGGTTTCCCTTTTGTTTCATCCCACAACTGCAATGTGATTTTGAAAATTCATTCCAGTGATAGGTTTTTCGAAATTCTTTTTATAAATCCTAGCTTGTTTTTTGAAAGTTTTATTCTTGGAATTAGTTTCCCACTTTTCACATCAGGATCTGATCTCCTTTTGTAAAGCTAGTTTTGCTTGAACTTTTGGTGAGACCACATGAGAAACATTTAGTTATGGTTTTTTGTGATTCTATGATTCAAATGAAAATCGAGCACTTGAGTAATCAGAACTAGAGAGTTCAAGATTTTGTGAACATTTGCCAAATTTAAAGTTATTAATTGGCAATTCATGCAAGATTGGTTGGAGAGTGGTTTTAGACTTGAATTGAGTCTATGGTAGAGAAGATTGGAGTATTGCAGAGTAAGTCAAAGATGGATTTTGAACATGACATGTCTTGGAGGACAGTGGTGGACAATATGCAGTTAGTTCAAGTCCTTTTAAGACAATTTCTTCATCAACAATGGACCTTGGTCGGGAGCCAGGACTAACTGTGCCAATAATAGGTATAGATTCATCCAAATTATCCAATGATTTAGGAAGAATTTCCTCAATGACACAGTTGTTGCTAAGTTCATGAAGTCTACCGAAGTGACACTATATGTATTCGGGATATGTCTTAGTGTTGAATGGAAATTGAAAAGGTCTATCTGGTGGGACATAGGGACGTTCGGCATTGAATCGGGGAGACGAAGTCTCATCGCTTGAGAACCCGTTAGACCATCCCAATTATAAGTGTTATCTACGGTCCCATTGTTAACGAGATTCTCAATAACTTCACTTTTGTTAAAGAGTTTTTGAATTTAAAGATTTAAACGTACAATCTCTTTTCGGGCTAGATCCCGTTGATTTAAAGCAATATCTAACTGAGTTTTACTAAATATTGTAGCATCGTTTTCTAACAATAAGTCCTTTTCTAGCATGGCAACCTTAAGCCTTTTGTCTTCTAGTTTTCCTGTCACATGTTACTGTTGGATTAGATGTCTAAGCCCATAATTATTATTGGTATGTACTCGACCCGAGAGTAGCATGGTCCATTTGGGTTGCACTTCACCGGAACCATTTGTATGTATAGTCTTTTGAGAATAGTATGTCTATGATTTATTGATATATTATAAGTTGTAATATATTAATATGAAATCATATTATTTGATTAGTATTGATCACGAGTTAATTTAAAATTAATTTACTAATCAAAAGGAACTAATTAAATATGGATTCTTATATAGGATGGTCCAAGTTCATTTACGTTGGGCTAAGCTTGCGTGGATAGTCCATGGAGTTTTTAACCCATGGATTCTATGGAAATTAAAGGTCATGGGTGTTAGGGTTCACATGGATGTAACCCTAATCCTCCATACTATATAAAGAGATCTTTGGCACATGAAATGTCCATAGTGTGTGAGAAACCAAGAGTGGGCCGATTTCTAGTGTGATTACTATTCTCTCTAGCTTTCCAAGGTGTTTTTGGTGATTTGTGATTCCACTTGAGGCATCCATATTATTGGTGCTAGGCTCTTGAAGCTCCAAGGAATTAACCACAAGAAAAAGGTATGTCATCCCATTAACTTTTATATTACAAGTACCCCATTGCTTGTTAGTTAGGATGAGAACCTTAGAAATATCATATTTTCATGTATAATAGAGAAAACATGGATCAAAGGTTTCTAGGGTTGCATGTACCAATAGGAGTGTTAGAATGCTCATAACCCAACAATGGTATCAGAGCCTAGGCTTGGTTTTCCATTATACTTGATGCAATTGCTGAAAAAATCGAATTTTATGCTATCTGGACTGGGGACTCAACGATTCCAGTAAGGGAATCGACGAGTCCAAGAAAAAATTCATCCAAATCTTTGAGTTAGTTCATGCACTCGATGAGTTAGACCCCCTGATAGCATATCTTCGAGTTTTAAGGATGAAATTGGACTATAATCATTACACTAAGCTATTTTTGAACTTGTAAACTTGTTTTTGATGTGGTAATGATCATTCTAATCAAATTCAAAAGATAATTGTCAACAAATTCATGTTTTGTATTAGTTTAATGGTTAGGCTAATTACATGAAAATTGTTTGATATGAATTATCTTATTCATATGAGTTTAATCTAGATCTAGTTTTTCTTGGCATGTTTGTTTGTTTATTAGATATCTAAATGACCTTTAATGGATTCCGTAACTTGTCCTCAAGTCATTTAAAAACCAAAATTTTTTCCTTTAAAAGAATTATTAAAGAGTCTTAGGTTATGAACTTGAAGAGACTTTTCCAATAAATTGTTTTATGAGCTCCACAACTTGTCCTCAAGTTATCGATGTCCAAGAGTCTCGCTATTAAAAGCCATATTAAACTCATAAGTTATAGAAATGAAAAGTTTTTGAATAGTCTCAAAACTTTCCCTCAAGTTTTGGAAATTGTAAAGTCTCACACACACTTTAATTCCAAACCCTAGAGTTTTAAAAGTTAAAATTCAACCCTTATACTTTATAGTATTATAAGTTTATATATATAAGATCAAGCCAGTCTTACCATTAATAGGCCTCATTCTCGAAGCCAGTCTATAAGGGGGTATAAGGTTGTTGCCTATAAAATGGCAGCTTAATGGGTGTCCACTCTCACCCACCGCTTCCTTGACTGGTGGAGAGTCATTAGCTGAACGGGTAGGATAAAGACTATAATTCTCATTATAAGTATAATGATAAATATAAAGTAACTAAGCATTTTATAAATTCTCAATCTTAGTTACTTTAGGAAAATGTGAATTTGGTGGTAACCCATGAAATTACACTTTGTACCTTACCGAGTCGTTGGTGGAGTGTGTGTGGGTAATCAGCACACTAACATAGACTAGTAACAGTGGCAAAGGGTGACTTAATGTTTATTATAGATCGGTGGAGCGCGTGCGGGTAATCGACATATCGATTAGGTGATAAAAATTAAGGGTACCAAGTTAATTTTCATGGTTATTCACCCCTTGTTTGTGATCCTTTACATCCCAGTCACAAATTTGAGAGGGCACAATCGAGATTTAAACATGCCGTTGAAAAGTTCAATGAATCTCAAAAGATCTAGGAATTTCAATCCAATTAAAACCTAATACCTATTTCATTTTTCATGCTAGAAATTGGCGACTCGCCATTCGCCTACCTTCAAATATTTTATAGCTTGGATTACGGCATCCCTCATCCAAGTTATAAAATATTGTGTTGGATCCTAGCCTTAATATTTCATATTGGGTGTTCTATTAAACACTTAAAGCAACTAAATTGAATTTCTCCCATTGTAGATATCTGGTTCAGACAACTATGGTCTTTCCAAATCTCTTGGAACAAGATTTCCTAGTGAAGATGATGTCTCGCGATTAGATCATGGAAATCATACTTTGCTTCCTCCACCTCCTTCAATTATTCTCCCTGACCCACAAACTCGAATACTTGAAAAGATCAAGATCACTCAAGCCTTACTTGCAATGAAACATAAAGATGGAAGACATGTGTGCACTCATGTCTTAGAGATGAAGTCACACATTGACAGGTTGAGAATGTTGGGCATCGGTGTCCTAAGGAAGTTGGCTATTGAATGGGTTCTTCAGTCATTTAGTGAGTTCATTAAGAAATACTATGTGATAGATCATGACATGACCCTTATTGATCTTTCTTATTTGCTTGTTGCTGTTGAATCAGAAATGTTTTGGCTCACTAGAAAAGTAAATTTGGGTGGAAGGTCTATTTCTCAAACTTCCATGGACATTAACAATGGTAACATTGGAAGTCCAAAAAACTTCCTCTTCCCAATGGAAAGGGATCGGCCTTGGTCAACTCGGTTGACCAAAAGGTAAAGGGAAAGGCTAAGTCTGTGATAGTCTCGTGTACCATTCCCAAAGACTCTATATGTTTTTATTGTCAAGAGAAAGGGCATTGGTTGCGAAGCTTCCCTAACGACCTGAAAGATCATAGAGAAGGAAGAATCAAAAAGTTTGACTGTACTTCAGATAAGTCCACTATCTTACTCTGTTAAGTTTCTAATTGTTGATTCTTCAAAGAAGAGTATGTTGAATCTGATCTTGAAGATGGATTTTAATCGCATGGTTCGAAGATCGGATTTTTGAGATGCTTCTTAGGAGTTATGATAGATTTCTAGGAAATACGTAATAACATAGTTTTCATTTAAAGGTGCATTGTTAAGAAAAGTTTTTTTTTCGTATTTTATAAATAAATAAAATTTTGTTTTGTTTTATTTTATATCTCCTTGCAATGGCATTTATGGAAAATTGATGTTTGTATGTTTCTTGAAATAATGGAAATATGAATTTGATTCTTTAATTTGTGGTAGTGTATGAATTTACCAAACAAGAAAAGATTCTTATCACCCAAGTTTCAGTTGGACCGAAACTTGGAATCACCCAAGTTTTATTGTATGATGAACGAGAATTTTCATCTTTGAAATAAATAAGACTAATTACTTGTTCACATTTATATGTGAGTCAACTAAAGGACTATGGGATTGAGTACACATTATTGTGCACTGGTAAGTCTACCACAAAGATCGATAAGATAATTCGTCATGATTTACTAAATTTAGTAAATGTGGTTATACTTACAAGTTTATGTGTAATTCTGAAACATTGGAAAAGTTTCAATGTATGGCAGAACGAACGATAAGAATCAAATTAGGAAGAAAGATAAAAGTTTCTCAAATCTGAAAAGATGGGAGAGTACTTTAGTATCATGTTTTATGATCATCTTAAGGATTATGAAACCATATCACAATTCATCCTCTAAGGATATCTTAGTCTATTCTTATAGCTAAGAAGAGGAGTCATGAATTGTTGAAGTGGTTAAATCAAGAAGATAAGTCATACTTCATTCCAAAACAATTATTAGAGTCATACACCAAGATTGTAACTTGAGTGACACATCTTAAAGAAAGTTTATAACACTTGTCAAATGTAAGAGTAAAATGTGTTCTACTCTTGTACATTTGAAATATGTAAGTTGTGATGTTTTGGATAAAACAAATACCAACTAAGGCCAACTGTGTGAAGTGTTTATCTTGATAAGAATCTGCACTGTCTCTTGAATATTTGTTTGTCAAGGAATGGTTTTTGGTTAGAGAGTCTTGTATGTCAAGAGGACAGTGGGAGTCTAAAAGATCCTGAAAGAGTTTCAAGAACTAATCAAGAATGAAACATGTACTTTATCACTAGCGCACGACTTGAGGTTTGTAACCTATCGTGTTTACATATTCTTATTTTTGTGCCTATTGAACTTAAATTTTACGATGCATCTAAGTTCTACAAGTTCTCAATTGTTTGCATAACAACTTGGAAGCAATGATAGGCCTTGTGCTGCCAAGTGGCAAGAAGTTAAGATTACACAAGTTCAATACATATGAGTTTGGATTTGTCACTAACCTTGTCCTGTGATTATGTTTTTTGACAAATTCACATGGATAGGAACACATACACCACAAAATCTTAGCGTGATAAGGTTCTCTCCAATTCATGAATATGATGGTGAGGAAACGCTTTCACTAAATACATTTTAAGATAGCAATTGTGATATTTTCATTCCTAAAGTCGTTAGTGGAGCCTGTGAGGGTAACCGACACACTGACATAGACTTGTGAGACATGGCAAGGTCTAAACAATTGAGACTATGATCACGACATCCCTTTTCATAGTTCTAAAAAATTTTAGACACACATGTGAGCTATCTAAGAAAAGGTGTGTGATTTTGATAAAATCTTATCAAAGCATCTCGTATCAGAAATTTGAACTTTGGTAAGAAAGACAATAAAGTATTGATTTCTAGAAGTCCACCTGATTTTTGGATACATGTCAAAACTAGTGGGAGCATAAGTGTTATGCTAATAATTATCATGTTAAGTGGGAGCATGATTAGTATGTTTAGTATCACAAGTTAGCAATGTTAATTATAGAAAAAGAAAGTTTCAATTGGGAAACATTGTTTTGCTATAATTAAGGGATAGGAAATTATACTTCATTTCAATTCTAAAAGCTTAGGTTGATTTATATATATATATATATATATATATATATATATATATATATATATATATATATATATATATATATATATATATATATATATATATATATATGATATTTATGTTAGAATGGTTCAACATAAGGAAATTCTATATATAATGCGTTTTCAAATTCGATTCTGATTACGACATCTCTCTTGATAGTCAAATTATGAAAACATGGAAAGTAAACAAAAATATTGTATCAAAAGACTAGTCTAGGATCATGTCTTTATGTGACATATATCATGAATTGTGTCCCATATTATATGTGCTATAATATTTGTCATTTCTAAAATTTCCATTTACTTTGAATATAGGATCGATTACACATGCTATAATATTTATCCTTTCTAAAATTTCCAAATGCCTAAGGAATTAAGAAGGGAAAAGGTCTAGAATTGGATACGACTAAAATGATTAAGCAATTGTTGAGGACAATCTGAGGTTTACTAAAGATTGGTTGCTCACGGACAGTTGGAAGTATTGTGTAGATTTTTTGAAAGGACCTTATTGACATATTCTGAAAGGAGTCAACTCTTGTTCAGAAGTGATAGTCAAAATGGGAATATGGAAATGTTTTCCATATTGGAAGTTGGATTTTATAAGAAAGTTAGAAACTTTTATGCAAGAAGGATGTTCAAAGGAATGTACTTTGAATTTCAGACTTCGTTTCCATGGAATTAATCTCCATTGAAATACTCTGTAATGTGTGTTGACAAGTCTTTGTTACTTTGTGCATAGTCATTACAAGAGGATCAATGCATGTAAGTTTATAATCTAATAGATTTCGGTAAATGGCAGGACTTTGGAATTCTTACATTTACGATAAGGATTTGAGATTGTGAAATGAGAATCGTTGGAATCATGTTCAATTGTTCTATTTCACAAAGTAAGGATCATAGACACACATAGTGTACATAATTGGTGTATGGCATAACTATTGTTTAGAAAACATGGTGTACATGCTTGGAGCATGGGACAACTATTGATTTAATTCAAGTATTAAGTTGATTATTTGAAACATTATAAAATCAATAATGTGTAATCAGTATGGTGATAAATAAAAGGAGTCTTATTTATATTCATAAGCTCTGAGACCACATTGGATTCGATTATTTTTGTGTTTCACTTTGCATATTTTGACTTCCTGAATAACTAGGTTATTCAAACTCTCTACAGTCAATCATATTTTGGAAGTAGGTATGAATCAAGATTGTCATGAAGTAGGCTTGTAGATGCTTAAAGTGTTTAGACATAGCAATAGTTGCTGCAACATTCATGAGTTCTCCTGGAATGAGATTCGAGTATTGGATTAAACCCACACTCATTTGAATCACTTCATGGATTTTATCACGACTGATCATAAAGATGATAATATCTTATATTCTTCAAACGGAGACATGTGAGTTGTAGTTGCGCGTCAGTTGGACATTGACTTGTGTAAACGCAACATGTAACTTGGTTGTTATAAAACATATCATTGTGTGTAATTTGATGAGTAAGTACAAGAGAACATTTGGGTCGAAGTTTATCTATTCCTTTTACCATTAGATGGATAAAAGCGATATATATGTGGTCCCTTCAGTGATTTAGTGATGACACCCCTAAGTGCTTGGCCAAGCCTGGACTGATTTAATTTGTTCAATTAGTCATTTATCATAAATCAGAAATTGGGAAACAACAAATGGACAGAGAGAATGATTATAATCCATGTCTCTGTCCATATGATATCTAGAATGTAGGAATATATGATCCCTTACCTAATGGAAAAGTCATTTGACTAGGTCAGAGTTCGGCAGCGGCTTTAAGAGCTATGATTGCTAGTCGGGATCTTGGAGTCTTGCTTGAATAATACTTTTAGACTTATCCAAGTGGGAGACTATTGGATTAGATGTCTAAACCCATAACTATTATTGGTATGTACTCGACCCGAGAGTAGCATGGTCCAATTGGGTTGCACTTCTCCGGAACAATTTATATAGATAGTCTTTTGAGAATAGTATGTATGTGGTTTATTAATATATTATAAGTTGTAATATATTAATATGAAATCATATTAATTGATTAGTATTGATCAATAATTAATTTAGAATTAATTCAATGATCAAAAGGAACTAATTAAATATGGACTCTTATATAGGATGAGCCAAGTTCATTTAGGTTGGGCTAAGCTTGCATGGATAGTCCATGGAGTTTTTAACCCATGGATCCTATGGAAATGAATGGTCATGGGTATTAGGGTTTACATTGATGTAAACCTAATCCTCCATACTATATAAAGAGGTCTTTGGCAGATGAAATGGCACTAGTGTGTGAGAAAACAAGAGTAAGCTGATTTCTTATGTGATTAATATTGTCTCAAGCTTTCCAAGGTGCTTTTGGTGATTTGTGATTCCACTTGAGGCATCCACATTATTGGTGTTAGGCTCTTGAAGCTCCAAGGAGTCAAACACAAGAAAAAGGTATGTCATCCCACTAAGTTTTATATTACAAGTACCCCATTGTATGTTAGTTAGGATGAGAACCTTGGAAATATCATATTTGCATGTATAATAGAGAAAACAAAGATCCAAGGCTTCTAGGGTTGCATGTACACCATAGGAATGTTAGAATGCTCATAACCCATCAGTTACATCTCTTGGGAAGCTATGTTCATTTCATATAAGGATTTGTTGTAGTCTGAAAGGATGACAACACAAGTGTCATTAAAGTCTTTCGAAGTACGATTTACAATCATGCATGTTGTAATTATTAGACTGAATCATAATTTGTACTTGTTCAACGATGCTGTGAGTTCCATATTTTGCCATGTAGCAATAGTTCTTCTTTGGGCTTGCTTGTTGATCCATCATCTTCACTAGTTGCCACCATGCAAAATTTTCCTTTACTGCGGTAGTTGTCAGTTTCTTCTTCTTCCTCATGAGAGGAATAAGGCAATATCATTTTGAAACTCTTCTTCATCATCTATATCTGCATCGACTTCATATGACTGCAGTGGACTGTCATATGAGTGTTGGTAAGATGACTCAACAGTATATAGGTACTGAGGAGGTTTGAACTGTGGAGTTTAAGCCATCAAAGAAAGTGGTACTCCCAAGTATGCACAATGTTTTAACACCATTTATTCTTGTACTTGTAATTCACCGTAGAGTTTGAATAGTGAAAGAATGTGTATTTTTCGATCTCCTTGGACTATCATCTTTTCTGGTCCAATGTCTACCCAAACCATTTAGAAATTGAAGATTTGTCTTGTGATTGCTTCGAACAGTACCAACATTTGATAGCTTTATGATTATGAGGTTGAACCTTTAGAACGGATCTTCAAGACTTTCACTGGGAAGAACTTTAAAGTTGTTGAATTCATTGAGTGCAGTGGTGAGTTTCTTTCGTGAGCTTGTTCAGACCCTTGATAAAGATTTGTGAACACATCCCAGATCTCCTTGACATAGTTGAAGTTGATGATGATGTCGAAGTGGTTTGGATCAACATCACACGAGATTTCATAGAAGGCCATGGAATCTTTCTCCATTTTTTCAAGATCATCATTTGTTAGTTGATTCAAGGCTTCCTGACCTCCTCCTAGTCGTGCTTGAGCAGGAGCAAGAACTGGGACATGAGGTCCTTCTTCCACAGACCTCCAAACATCTCTACCGAGCCTCTTAAGATACCTTTCCATTCTTTGAGACAAGTGGCAGTGTTCACTTGCAACAAGTATTGGAGCTCTGTTAGAGCCTCCAACAACGTTGGAAACATTCAATGATAAAGTTTGTGCCATGTTTCCTTTTTTTAAGAATGAGATTCGGTGGTATAGAAGGCTTTCTAAAATCAGAGTTTTGTTTAGAAAGAAACCACGTTGTCACTAATACTAATTGTTGAGAGAAAAACCTTGAAGAACACTAGAACAAACGTTAGTACAAGATAATAAGCTGCAGAATAAGTTAATCTCAAGGATCTTGTTAACTCAACAATAATAAGTTAGAAATGTTAGATTGTTAGATTCGGAAATGTAAAGGAAATATAAATGACAACAAGATATATCAAGTAGACACCATGTTGATTCATTACGAGGTTTGCATTCAAACACAAGTTAGTAAATGCGAACAACTTAAGGTGAAGAGGATGTGTTTGATACATGAATGAACACAACTCGGTTTATTGAAAGATAATAGACAGAGATGAATGAACATTGTAATGCAATAATAATTCAGAAAGATCGTGAAGGTGTGTTTGATACATGAATAAGGGGTCTCTATTTATAGAGTCTCGAAAAGTTACATTGGAAATAAACAAATACTACTCTACTGACTTCAGTGACCATGTACGGCTCAGCGGACAAAACAAAACAAACACGCTAAGTTATTAAAGTAACATGAAAGTCTCCATTCATCATTCATCTCTGCGGTAGTTGTTGCGGTTGCGGTTGCGGTTCACAAAAGATATTCTCGAACTTCGGTAGTCAACTTCTTCTACGGCAGCACCAATAATCCAGATTGCGGTTTCTTAGCTAAAGATGGTCACTTTTTGGATCACCAATCACAGTATTTTGAAAACTAACGATATTATGCATCATACATTTTTGGATTATATTAATTTGGATCATAATATATTAAATTAAATAAAGTTTTCTTCAATATAATATTTGGATCATTATATTTTTTGAATCATCAAAAATTTAATAATTAAGGATAATAAAATATTTGAATCAAAATATTTTTAGATCATAACTAGTTAAGGATCATTATCATATTGAATCATAATATTTTTGAATCAACTTTATTTGGATCATATTATGTGTAATATTTTTTTTAAAAAATCTTTAATATTTTAAAATTAAGTTTGTTTTCTAAAACACCTTATTTTATAAAAATTATTTTTACAAAGTCAATAGAATAGTGAGTAGAAGTATTCCTTAAATTATTTTATTTTATGGAGAATTTTTTTCTGGGTTTTTTCATAAATATAAATAATATATTTTTTTCCAATTTTCATATTTGTGCTCATTTTATAGAGAATTAAATTTTAAGAAATTTATTTTTTTTTTAATTTTTTCTTTCAAAAAAAGAAAAAAGGTTACGGTTGAAAACTAAACTAGTGGAAAAAGAATCTACCCGCCAATAAGCGCCTAAACACTTATCATGTTAGGAGGGGACACTATCAGCGTCCGGAGAGGCCATGTGGGTAATTTTTTTTTTCCTTTTTTCCTTTTAATATTTTTGCATTTGTTAACATTCTCTGGAAATTATCAAATCTCACAATTAATTATCAAAATACCTTATCATCTTGCGAGATTTTAGCGACAAATAAAATCAAATATTGGCCATTTATTTTTTTCAATCTTAAGGACAAAAATTATCTCTGCGGTTCCTACAATTTTTTGAGTTCCTACTTAACACACACACACACACACACACACACACACACACACACACACACACACACACACACATATATATATATATATATATATATATATATATATATATATATATATATATATATATATATATATATGATAAAGAAAAAATAGGCCCTGTTAACATGTTGTTGCAGACATATTAAGCAAATAAAATTGTACTGCTGATTGCACTAATAGTATAGCACATAGAAGCATAGTCGAATCCTCAGGTATATGGTCTATTGGTCAATGCTTTTTTACATCAGGCACATTCTAGTAAATAAAAAAATTATAAAAGGGTTTTTGAATAACTAAACTAAATATCAGTGAAAATAAACTAAAAAAGTTCAATAATAAAAAACAAATTCAACTCTGCTGTGACTTTCGTAATCAATCAATCAACACATATCTGGTTATTCATAATACGTTCTATCTAAGCTAGTAAAGGACTGACAAACTCTAGTATAATCCTTTTTACCTATTTAAATTAACCAAAATAAGCTATTTAGTTAGCTTTAACTTTTTACTGTTTAATTAAACAAACTCTTAGTTAAGATAAAAAAAATTTACATTAAGTTTTGTGTAAAATTCTCAGCAATACCCAATACTTCTCATAAGCTTAGAAGAGTAAAAGTATGAAATTTCAGTTTATATCAGAGGTAAATCCCAAACACAGAACAAATCTGATACTTGTTACTTATTACCATTTGATCAGAACAATTACAGATTCTATTAACTGATTAACTAGAATGAGCAAAACTCTACTTAGGTAATCAAACTAAAAAGAATTAAAATCAAACCTTCATTAAGCTTAAAACTGAAAAATCTAGATAGAAATACGAATCATAAACTAGATCTGAAAATTAATCACATGAAAAGTACTAGTCTAATGCAGAACTGAAAACTAGGGTTTTAGCTAGACATGGCTAAAATCTGATCTAAAACAATAAAAAGAAACATTAAACTACTAAATCTTACTAAACTAAATGTAGGAGATGATTCACAGCCTTTAGGTCACCAGAAATCACTGAAAGGTATCAGAAATCGCATTCAGAAGTGTTTTTTGTCATATGGAATCATCTCGGGAATTGACTTAGAGGGTATATGGTATTTATATAGTAGTTTAGACAGCAAATTAGGGTTCTGGTAGTAAGCATGACCCGTGTCAGGTCATTGCAACTTTAATATCCAAAATAAATAAGAAAAGTCAAAATCTTGAGGTGCACGGCCCATGCTTGGGAATCACGACTCGTGCTTGGACTTCGTAGGTTAAAAATAACTAAAATAAAGAAAGTAGGAGGTAAGGATGACTTGTGCTTCACGGCCAAAATTTTCAAATACCTAGAAAAGTTAGAAATCTTTTGTTTTGTTTCGTAAGTGAATAACGACCCATGTTTGGTGAGAAATAGCTAGTATTTGGTCTTTTTTTTAGCATTTTGGATCCAAATAATCTCCAAAGAACTATCAAACTACTGCCCCACTTCAAATCACCTAAAATAGACACTAAAACATGAGCAGTACTAAAATTCTTATGAAATACATGAGTTAAACATTATTTAAACTAGTGTAAATGAAAAAGCATAAAAAATGATGCAAAATGCTAATAAAAACTACCCTAAAAGATGTACAGTTTGGTACCCATCAGGCCTCTAAAAAAATTGGACACGTGTAGTTGTCTACTTTTTCCTCCCTGAACGCCCCCATGTCTATATCATTTAAAATTACCTGAATCGAGTCAAATGATTTTTTATAAAAATGAAAAAAAAAAAAAAAAAAAAAACAGCCTTCGACATCTTTTAAGAAATATATATATATATATATATATATATATATATATATATATATATATATATATATATATATATATATATATATATATATATATATATATATATATATATAGCCTTCAAACTTAGACTTGATGGTCTAATTGGTTTCGGTAAACTCTCGTACGATCTAGATGAAACCTCTTAGAGGCACCAAAGAGCAAATTTTTTTAGCTGATGGGATGGGTGACTTGAACAAATTCTCAAAAGTCTACAACTTCAAGGTTTACAATGTTAATGTTGATCACTTCAAGAATCAATAGATGATTTAAAATAATAACACAAAACGGAAAACAAAGACACAATATATTTACGTGATTCACATGATCATCATGAGCGGCTAAATTTACGAATTACACGAGAGAGAGAGAGAGAGAGAGAGAGAGAGAGAGAGAGAGAGAGAGAGAGAGGTCTACAATGTTAAGGTTTGATCAATTTAACAATCGATAGATGATTTAAAATAATAACGCTAAATAAAAAAGAAAGACACAATATATTTATGTGGTTCACACGATCATGATGAGCGGCTAAATTTACGAATTACATCGGACATATATATATATATATATATATATATATATATATATATATATATATATATATATATATATATATATATATATATATCGAATGGTTTTCTGAAGATAGATTAAGTTAAGGCATTTTAGACATTTAGTTGACGGGGTCTGGTAAGCTCTTTTGGTTGACTCAGTCCGGTCAGCATGTTTGATAAAAGAGCTAATCACATCGAACCCTTTCTAATGAGCTAATTTGGTCATGAGAAAATGTATGATTTGGTCGTAGGTTAAAAAGGAAATGACTGCAACATTCCCCACATTACCCTGATTCTTTCAACACTACATCATGAACGACCCAACCCTTTATCCCTTTCCCG
This sequence comes from Lactuca saligna, assembly GCF_052625555.1. Taxonomy (NCBI): domain Eukaryota; kingdom Viridiplantae; phylum Streptophyta; class Magnoliopsida; order Asterales; family Asteraceae; genus Lactuca; species Lactuca saligna. The sequence goes on along the minus strand of NC_136424.1, from coordinate 86,992,293 downwards.
TTTTTGTCTTCATTGGAGTGTGATCGGCCTTCCATCATCATCGGTGTAGCCATCCTCCTCTACCCATCGACACAACCAGGAAGACTGAACATACTCCATCACAGATCATCGGCCACCCTTGTCCTCCACCCTTCACAGGTAAGGTATGTAATTGAACATGGTGCTTTTCCCTAATTTGTTTAAAGTTTGATCTGAAGCATCATTGATTGATTTTTGATTTCTTGTTTATGGATGGAATTGGTGAATTCATTGGTTTGATGGAAATTTTTGGCAACCTGACTATTGATTCAAATTGGCAAAAGTGACTTGAATCATATCGAAATAGACTTGGACAGATGTACAAGCACTTGGTCAGAAAGGTTTCTAGTTTTCTAGTCTCTATTGAGTTGAATTGGTCTGATTACATTAATTTTATGTGATTTTATTAGCTGATTAAATGGTGTGGTTTAGTACTCATGTGGTTTTCCTATATGTACTATTTCATCCTTTGTTTGCCTTTTATTAAGTTGGAAACTAATCATATAATTATCACTAAACACAAGAGATTGTTGCAATGACTTTGGTTGGTACACATTGTTCATAGTTATCATGCCTTCTAGGTAGTGGCAAGTTTAAATTAGAAAACTACGCGGTTGACTAACCGAGTTTAACTGAGACGGTTTAAGAGAAAACCCAGTTCAACTGGGTCAGTTCAACTGGGTCAGTTCAACTGGATAAATAACAATTTTGGCATGAATAAAAAATGGTGATGAAAGGACCGAACCAAAATTGGTTCTTCCTTGTTTGTTTTTTTAACAAAAACCATATTATATTTGGAGTTAACTGGTTTAAATTAAACATCAACAAACTTATTATGTGAAAATATGAAAATGTAAGTATTTATTTATAATAGAAACCCTTAGCTATTTTCTTATCGATGTCAATATGGGACTATTTTATGTCAAAAATATAATATGTCTTCTATTGTTTATAATTTATATCTTTTTTCTTTTCTTTGTTTTCTAAACACATTAGGTAGGTCAACAAAAATAATTTAGGTATGTCCTAAATACTTTTAAATATAATTTGTAAAATTTTATCTTTTAGGTGGGTCAATTGACCCACCATTGTATCATATAGCCTCGTCATTGCTTAGAGGTGTATATTTTGTTGTTACTTTTCATACATAGATTCATAATTATATGTTGGTATTGTTGGTGTGTTTTATGTAAAATAGGAATGACATGTTTATTGAACTTGTATCCACTGAAGGAAATGAGAAGATCAAAGTTGTTATTGATGAATCGAATGTGTGGTAAACAAAGATTGTTCATAAAAGGCATATATATATATATATATATATATATATATATATATATATATATATATATATATAGTTTTTCATAAATGTGTTGGACAATCGTTCGTTTGAATGTTTGGAAATTGGGGGGGGGGGGGGGGGGGGGGAGGGGGAGGGGTTGAGGAGTAATGAAATGAAATGATGTATTCTTTTAACTTATTGTAGTTTTATAGTTACAGGTGCAATTTGTGTTTTTGTATAGGGATATTTGGTTTGAATATGTGTTTAAAAAACTTTTGCTTACTAAAGGGCATAGAATATAACAATGTACTTTGCTTTTTACAAATATAAACAATATATAGCAATGGCTATGTCAAAGAATCTTTTAAAATGTTTAGTCAAATCTTTAGATGTTGAAATTTGATGGGTAAGTTGTTGTAATTAGGTAGATTTTTTTAAGTGCATTGTTGTAATAAAACAAAAGGGTAGTATGATTATTTTGATCATTCATCATGGTCAGTTGGATGTACAATCAAATATCCAAGTTTCAGTCAACGCTAAATTAGTCAGAATTCTGAGTTAGTCAACCTCTGTTCCAGTCAGATTTGACTCAATCAGCAACTACCAAATAACCCCTTACATGCATTCAATGGATATGAATGTGAGTTGTTTGACCTGATACTACCGATAAGGCCAAACCTAAAAACTATGACAAAAACTAGACCATGACAAAATTGAAGGCGAATCTGATATAGGAACTAGCTCATGACCTTACATAGAGGGCAATGTTATTTTCTTCCAGGCGAGTTTAACAAAGTCTCATGAGCTATCGACGAAACAACTTTGACACCTTCCGGGTTAATATACCATTTTTGGTTCTTTTGAGTCATGTGAGACTTACCTTATTTCTAAAACCCTAGAAAATCACCCCCTTCCATATTCTCTCATATGTACTTCACATTTATCCCTACGGCCTAAACACTTGTATTTTACCCATTTATTTGCATTGTTAACATTATTATCTGAAGTGGATCTCACCGTGGTCTCCTCCACTCATGGTTTTTGCCGATTTAGGGTTTCCATGTAAATATCGGCGTGTTTGTCTTCATACTTATTGCGTTACTTATTGTTGCATCTTGTTATATATTAGTGGTCTCCTTTGATTAGAGATGTTGTTCCGCATTATCAATTCGTTTTAATGGATTTGGATCGATTGGGATAATATCAGTGTGACATAATTTTGCATATCATTGGAAAAGTATGTTATTGCCAAAATGTTTACTGTTTTTGGCTCATTAGTTATATCAACATGTAATTGGTATCATATCTTGTGATTCTCTCCCAAATCGAAGTAGTTCAGCTCTTTGGTTGATTATCAGTTCATTTGTTAATGGGTTGGGTACGTACCCTTTGCAGAAAATCTGATTAACTATTTCATTATATCTAGATCTTGTTTGATCGTAAAATAGGGTTTAATAATTTTGTATTACTGGACTGGTGATTTATTTTGTCTTGATCAGTAATAACATGTTTAGCAAATTTCTTGGGAACCCAGAGTTTGGATCCGCATCTTTCATGTGATGTCGTTTTGACCAACAAATTAACCGGATATGAAGATGAGTAAAATTTACAGTTTGGCTTTAATTAGTTAATTACTTTTGGGAGGCAACAATTTATTAAAGTATATAGCCTCAATGAGATCATGGCAGCAGATCGAGAAACGATCAGATTCGTTCCTATATATTTGATATTATTATATTATTCATATTATTTAGTAGACATATAATGCGTGCATTAAATTATTACCTATTATATAATAATATGCTTTGATTCCTTGTCTCGTAATGGGTGTTTTTGAGTCAAATTTGATACACTAAAGTTGAATAATATATGTTCATTATTTTGAATAATGGTATCCAATTGTCCATGATCAAATTTGATACACTAAACTTTGATGATATGCTAATTCACGTCAGCGGAATGATCATTCTATTAGCTTACTTTTCCTTAACTCGTCAATACAGAAGTTTAAAGCATGAACTGTATCAAGTTTAGACAATTTAATAAATATTGCTCTGCAAAGAATAAGCATGGCATGCAATTCCATGTGATGCAATCATGCAAATTTTTATACTCATGGATCTTGCAAAGTGGTCTTTCAAGTTTTAAGGCGTATTGCATATAAAAAACAAATAATTATTCTATTAGGGCTAATATTTTAGATATAGCAACGGGTGTTAGTGACAGAAATCCCCAACTCTAACCCGGTACTTTTTGTGTAATTGTGTTGTGCCAACTTCGAACTAAATGCTCAATCAACTAAATAACATCATAGATGCTGTTTGTTTTTTCGAAGCGAAAACGTTTGATCTTTGCGAACCATATCTGCAATCCTCTGTAGAAGAAGATGTAAACCAAACGACTGCAATCTATAATAAAAAATATGTTTTGTTTTTTAATGTCCGTAAATCGCTGCAATAAACTGAAATTAATTATATAATAGTTAAAAATAATTCTAAATAAAAAAATCTATTTAGTTTAATCATATGCAAATCAAATAAAAAGATCATTGTGATTTGTGATGATATAATTTTTAAAAATGTTTATATAAAATAATTAAACATAGTATTTGGTAAATAACAACAAATAAAACTATCATTTAGCAAAAAATATGTTATTTTTGTTAAATTTTAGAAGACGATAATTATTTTTCCTGTTAACTTCAATATATTTTGTAATTTTAACGGTTAATTTTAGAATTTATTAATATTTATAGATAATGTAACACAAAAAAACAACTATATAAATTTACCAAACGGTTTTGAAATTATATAAAATAAATTTGAATTATTTATAATACACTTTGTAATATTATTAAAATAATAAACTTGTTGAAAAAAATTAAAAGTAATTTATATTGAATAATATAACTTAAAGTAAAGTGAGAACCGATTTGAAGATGATGGTCCAGTGTTGTGCCATACACTACACGTGCATCAATTTTCAAGGTAGAGGTCTTATAAAAAAACAAATTCATTACGAAATGTCAAGTATTATACATGTGATGTGTGGCACAACAAAAAATGGTGAAAAGTGGTTTTTCTGAAAAATAAACAACCCCTTGTTTGTGTCGATGGCTATGGATATCAGCAATGTAGTGACAGAATTCTTTCTGAAGAATTAGCGACGATTACAACGGATTACTTTAGAGGAGAGTTACTGACACATGCATGATTTCGGGGTTTATTGAAGATTACTTTCAATGGACGTTTTTTAAATAAATTAACTACTTAAGAAAAATTAAAATGATAGAAAATCCATATTTTTTGTAATGCGAAAAACTCCAATTATAACAAACAAAAATATAAAAAGATTTCATTATCAAACAAAGTAGTAAAAATAAATGAAGAATGTTTCCACTCTTATTATCAAACAAAGTGTTTATATATATATATATATATATATATATATATATATATATATATATATATATATATATATATATATATATATATATATATATATATGAGAACGTTCAATCGATAGCATTTCTTATTGCGATAATATTTGAGAACAAATTTAGACTATATAATTTTTTTGATTAAAATTATAAAATAATATTCATATAAAACAAAAAATAGCTATAAACAATTAAAAAACCCACTAACCAACATCACTCATCATCCAACCAACACTACCCACAATCACTAGGTTAGAGAAGCATATCTAACCTCAGAAGGTGTGTCTGCGATGCATGGGTATCAAGATTTGACCTTTACATGATTATTGGACATGGAGAAGTTAGATCTATAGGTTGGAGAAGCAGACCTGACCTAAGAAGGTCGATTTGGTGATTGTCATTGAAGAAACTTGTCGAGTCCATAAGGGGACTCAATGAGTTGAAGTCGGGTTGTCCCGCGACTCGTGATCGGATGTAGTCCGTCGAGTGGAAGGTTAACTCGACGAGTCGAGTGAGGTTTAGAAAGATCCAGAGTACACGCTTGGACTCACCGAGTCACCTATGTGCACTCGACGATTCTGGTCAAAGTTTGACCGTTGACTTTTAGGGTTGGGTCAACACTTAGACTTTAGGACCATTAGAAGGGTAAAATGGTCTTTTAGCCTTCTGAGAGAACATTGGAACGAACTAGTCTAGCCTGGAGAGCCGTTATTAATTTGAGATGATTTCTTATATGTTTAGGCGGGGCTAGGTTATTGTTACGAGGTTTAGGGATATCGAGCACGTGAGTTATTAGACAGCATACGAGGTGAGTCTTCTCACTTACCTGTACCTAGGGTGGTAACTATGCGTGACCGTAAGGTCTTATATGTTATACGGAGTATGTAATATGTGTTTCTATGTGATATGTATGTTTTATGCTACGTTATGAGTACCATGATATGGACCGGAATGTCAACAGTGTATGGACCGGAAGGTCAAGAGGATGAGGACTGGAAGGTCATACGGGTAGGGCCGGAAGGTCTACCAGAGTTGGGATGGAAGTCCCCTAAGACACATGGATCGGAAGATCCCATAAGGTTGTGGCCATTAGTAATGTATGTGTTGTATGTGGTATTTTGGGGAACTCACTAAGCATTTATGCTTACAGTGTTATGTGTTATGTGTTTCAGGTACTAGCGATGATCACGGGAAGGCGTCGGCATGATCCGTACACACTGGCAGGAGATTTGTTTTATGATCTTGGGATATGTTTTTATCGTGATGACATTTTTTAAACTTGAGAATTTGAGAATATTGAACGATTTTTATGTTATTTGAAAAATTAAAAATTGTTTTGAAAATTCACGTTGTAACAAGTTGGTATTAGAGCTTTGGTTTGAGGGATTCGGATGCACCTTTGGGCATATCTGAACTCAAACTGAGGATTTTAAAAAGTTTTCATACAAGAAACAATTTTTCTAAAAAGTAAAAGAATTTGAGAAAGTGGAAAGAAGCAATGTGTACGATCAGTCAGCACCCGAACGGTGATTTCCTAAAATACCCTTACGTTATGTGTTATGAGATATGATATGTGTTGGATTAGATGTCTAAGCCCATAACTATTATTGGTATGTACTTAACCCGAGAGTAGCATGGTCCATTTGGGTTGCATATCATCAGGACAATTTGTTAGGATGGACTTTTGAGAGAAGGTTATTTATGGTTTATTAATATATTATAAGTTATAATATATTAATATGAAATCATATGTTTTAATTAGTATCGATCAAGAATTAATTTGGAATTAATTTAGTGATCAAAAGAGACTAATTAAATCTATGGGGACTAATTATGAAAATTAGTTATATTTATATGTGTTGGGCTTATGATCCATGTTAGACCAAGTTTATGTATGGATACATAAAGAGTTGGGCCACATGAACCATGGATCATAAAACCCATGGGTATGGATTATGGGTTATACCCATGACCCTTGGAATCCTACATATAAATAGGTTACTCCATAGCCAAAATCACCACTTCTTTTCTTAGAGAAATATGGAGGTGTTTTGGTGCATGAAATTCTCTCTCAAGAGCCACCTTTGTCCTAGGTGTGTTGTGATTCCATTTGAGGCATTTCATACTATTGGTGCTAAGCTCTTAAGGCCAAATACATCAAGACTTCAAGCCACACAAAAGGTATGTTTCCATAACTAGTATATTATATGTTTTATGTCAAATGCATGCTAGTTATAGGTTTAATGCCTTGGAAACCATTTACATGTATAATTAGTAAAAACATAGATCCAAGGTATTTAGGGTTGTATGTGCACCATAGGATGTTGTATTATACCAAAACCCAACAGTGGTATCAGAGCCATGGGTTGTTTTCTACTATATTTGATGCAAATGTATTTTGTTTTTCAAGTTGATGAAAAAAAAAAAAACATGAAGTTTGACAAATTTTATGATAATTACGTGATTTTATGAAAGACTAATTATTTGTAAAATTTGAATCACTTTACTACAAGACTTGAATTAGGTCAATTTATTAAAAGATAGAATGATATGATTATTTTATTTGTTTTAAAAGTTTGATCTAAGTGGTATTAAGGAGTTACAAATTTTGTCATAAAATTTTGGAACTCAAAAGTTTTTTTTAAAGTTGTGATCTTAAGTGTTTTGAAACTTCCATAAGTTATGGATGTGAAATGTCTCATTCATTAACTCTTTAGGTTATGAAGTCCAAGAGTCTTCAAAGGATAATTATCAAAGTTTCAAGATTTGTATTAGTTTATATGATTATCTAATTTCTTGAAAATTGTTGATATGAATTATCTTTACTTATGAGTTTAATCTAGATCATAGAAAAATTATTTGATTATTGTGTTAATTGGAATATTTGATCTTAATGGTTTTTATGAACTCCATAACTTGTCCTCAAGTTATGGAAAGTGAAGAGTTTTTCTTTTTAAAGTGTCATTAAGACTCATAGGTTATGAAAATAGAAGAATCTCTATTTTTAATGTCATCATTAAATGATTTAATGTCTTCCATAACTTGTCCTCAAGTTATGGAACTTGATTTTTTTTTCATTAAACCTTAATTAAACTCATAAGTTATGAAAAATCCAAGAGTTTTGAAAGGTTTCAAAACTTGTCCTCAAGTTTTGGAATTTGTAAAGTTACCCCCAATGTATACTTTAATTCCAAACTAGACCTTAGAATTTTAAAAGTTAAAATTCAACCCTTATACTTTATAATATTATAAGTTAATAATATATATATATATATATATATATATATATGTATAAGAGTAAAGTCAGTCTTACCGTTAGTAGGCCTCATTCACGAAGCCGGTCTATAAGGGGGTATAAGGTTACCGCCTATAAAATGGTAGTTTAATGGGTGTCCACTCTCACCCACCGCTTCCTTGACTGGTGGAGGGTCGTTAGCCGAACGGCTAGGACAAGGACTATAATTCTCCCTTCATTAAATGTATTAATGATAAATACTAAGTAACTAAACCTTTTATAAATACCCAATCTTAGTTACTTAGGAAAATGTGAATAAGGTGCTAATCCATGAAATTACACTTTGCACTTTGTTTAAGTTGGTTAGTGGAGCGAGTGTGGTTAACCGGCACACTAACTCGTATTTAACAAGGTAGGCAAAGGGTAACTTAATGTTTATCATAGTATCGATGGAGCGTGTGTGGTTAACCGACACATCGATTGAGGGGTAAACACTTAAGGGTGCCAAGTATTTGCATGGTTACTTCACACCTTATTTTGTGATCCTCGGCATCCCAGTCACAAAACCTGAAGGGCACACTCGAGATTGAAACATGCCATTGAACAGTTCAATGAATCTTAAAGATCTAGGAGTTTCAAAACCAATTAAAACCTAATTATTATTTCGTTTTTCATGGTGGAAATTGGTGAATCGTCATTCACCTACCTTCAAATATTTTATAGATTGGATTACGGCATCCCTCTTCTAAGTTATAAAATAGTTTGTTGGGTCCTAGCCTTAATATTTCATCTTGGGTGTCATATTAAGGACTTTAAATCAACTATCTTGAATATCTCCCAAAAGATGTCTAGTTTAGACATTTATGATCTTCCCAAATCTCTTGAAACAAGGTTTCCTAATGAAGATAATGTCCCTTGGAAATCATACTTCTTTCACCTCCTCCAATTATTCTCCCAAACCCACAAGTTCTTGAAAAGTTTAAGATCACTCAAGCCCTATTGGCAAGGTAAGGTCTAGGTGTGGTCACATCTTGGAGATGTAGTCACATATTGACAAGCTGGGAGAGTTGGGTGTCAAAGTCTGGAGAAAGTTGGTGGTTCAATCACTTTCTAAGTCACATAGTGAGTTCCTTTAGGACACCTATGAAACAGACTATGACAAGACCCTTAATGATCTTATTTATTTGTTAAGATCAACTTCCTTAAAACTTTATGGACATTGGCCATGATGACATTGGATATCCAGTAAAGATCTCTCTACCCAAAGGAAAGGGATCGGTCATAGTCAACTCGGTTGACCAAATGGTAAAGAGAAAAACTAAGTCTGTGATAGTCCCGTGTACCATTATCAAAGGGTCCATATGTTTATATTGCCAAAGGAAGTGGCATTGGTTGCGAAGCTGCCAAATTTACCTAAGGAGGTTAAAGTCAATAAGTTTGACTCTACTTCAGGTAAAGTCCACTATCTAACTCTGTTAAGTTTCTATTATGAGATTCCTGATACATGATGTGACTGGGTCACATGGTAATGTTTTAAGAATCTAAGAAAAGTGAAGAAACTTAAAGAAAGAATATGTTGAATCTGATCGCATAGATGGATTTCTATCACGTAGTTTGAGGATCGGATTCTTAAGCTACTTCTTAGGAGTTATGAGATATTGCTTAGGAATAGATAACAACAAGTTTTCATATGGATTGTAAGGATAATTTTTTCCGCATAGTTTTAAAATAAAAGAAAATTTTTTATTTTAGTTATTTTAAAATATCCTTACAATGGCATTTGAGGAAAAATTGTTGCTTATATGATTCCACTAATAGCAAGAGTGGAAATATGAAATTGATTCTTTCATTTGTGGTAATGTCTAAATTTACCAAATAAGGAAAGATTCTCATCACCCAAGTTTCAATTGGACCGGGACTTGGAATAATGCAAGTTGTATAGCATGATGAATGAGAACTTTCAAGTATTGGGAAATTAAGACTAATTACTTGTTCACATGGATGTGTGAATAATGTGAAGGACTAAGGGATTGAGTACACATTCTTGTGCACTGGTCAAGTCCACCACAAAAGATCGATAAAACTATTTGTCATAGTTTACTAAAGCTCAGTAAATATGATTATACTTACAAGCTTAAGTGTAACTCTGAGACATTGGAAAAGGTTCCAATGCATGGCAGAGCAAATAAGAAGAATCAAATTAGGCAGAAGGATAAAAGTTCCTCAAATCTAAAAAGATGGGAGAGTACTTTAGTATCAGTTTTTGTGATCATCTTAATGAGTAAGAAACCATAGCACAATTAGTTTTCTAAGGAAATCTTAGTGCATTCTTATGACTAAGCAAAAGGAACCTGAATTGTTGAAATGGTTAAATCAAGAAGATGAGTCATACTTCGTTCCAAAAACAATTTTGAGAGTCATACTCCAAGATTGTAACTTGAGTGACATGTCTTAAAGAAGTTTTAAAAACACAAGTCAAATGTAAGAGTAAAAGTTATCTATTCTTGGACATTTGAAATTGGTAAGTTGTGATGTTTTAGATAAAACAAAGACCAACTAAGGCCAATTGTGTGAAGTGTTTGTCTTGATTAGAATCCGCACTATCTCTTGGATGTTTGACAAGGGAGTCTTATAGGTCAAGAGGACAGTGGGAGTGTTAAAGGTCTTGAAAGTCTCAAGAACTAATCAAGAATAGAACCTGGAGTTCTTTACTAGCACACGACTTGAGGTTTATAACCTATCGTGTTGACATATTTTGTGCTCATTCCAGTTAAAGTTGAGTTCTTAGAGTTCTCAATTGGTTGCACAACAACTTGGAAGTAATGGCAGGCCCTTTAGCTGCTAGGTGGCAAGAAGTTAAGATTGATTCAGTCCATATGAGTTTGGATTTGTCATTATCCTTGTCTTGTGACTATGGTTTTGATAATTCACATGGATAAGAACACATACACCATTAAATCTAAGTGTCATAAGGTTTCTCTCCGATTCATGAAAATGATGGTGAGGAAACACTTTCACTAAGTAGATTTTAGTTAGATAGCAATTGTGATATTTGCATTCTCAAAGTCGTTAGTGGAGCGTGTGTGGTTAACCGGCACACTAACCTGGACTTGTGAGAAGTGGCAAAAAGGTCTAACCATTATGATTACGACATCCCTCTTCATAATTGTTTAGATACGCAAGTGTGCTATCTAAGGGAATGTGTATGATTTTGATAAAGTTTTATCAAAACAATCTAGTATCAGAAATCTGAACTTTGGTAAGAAAGTCAGCTGATTTCTGAGTACATGTTAAAGCTAGTGGGAGCATAAGTGTTATGCTAATCATCATGTTAGTGGGAGCATGATAATTATGATAAGTATTGCAAGCTAGCAATGTTAATTATAGAAAACAAAAAGGTTTCAATTGGGAAAAGTTGTTTTGCTATAATTAAGGAAGAGAAAATTATACTTCATCTCAAATCTATAAGCTTAGATCGTGAGGTTTTAATCATTTAGTCAAGCATATATATATATGAATTTCATGTTGGAATGGCTCAACATAAGGAAATTCTGTATATGGGTCCATTATTTGCGTTCTAAAATTCGATTATGATTACGGCATCCCTTTTCATAATCTGAATTATGAGAACTTGGCAAATAGAAATGGAAATGTTATAGCAAAAGACTGGTTTGGTCTTTATGTGAGACATCATGAATTGTGTCCCATATGCTTCGGATATAGGATCGATTACATGTGCTGTATTCATCCTTTCTAAAATTTTCCAAATGCCTGGGGCATTAAGAAGGGAAAAGATTTAGAACGGGATATGACTAAAAGGATTAAACAATTGTCGAGGACAATCTAAGGTTTACCAAAGATTGGTTGCTCAAGGATAGTTGGAAGTATAGTGATAATTCTGGAAGGACCATATTGACATAATCTGTAAGGAGGCAACTCTTGTTCAGAAGAGATAGTCAAAATGGAATCTGGAAATGTTTCAAAGTTAGAATTTTCAATCTGTTGAAGATTAGGAAACTTAATGCAAGAAGGATGTTTCCAAGGAGTTGATCTCCTTTGGAATACTCTGTAATGATTGTTGCCAAGTCCTTGTGAATTTGTGCATAATCGTTACAAGAGGATCAATGCATATAAGTTTAGAATCTATCAGATTTCAGTAAATGGCATGAATTTGGAATTCTTGCATTTGCAGTAAGGATTTGGGAGTGTGAAAAGAGAATCATTGAAGTTATGTTCAATTGATCTAGTTCACAAAGTAAAGATCATAGACAAACATAGTATGCATACTTGGTGTATGGCATGACTAGTGTTTAGAAAACATAGTGTACATGCTTGGAGCATGGGACAACTATTGTTTTAAATTCAAGAATAAAGTTGATAGCTGAAACAGTATACAATGAATAATGTGTAATCATATGGTGATAAATAAAAGGTGTTTTATTTATGTTCATAGGTTTTGATACCATATTGGATTCAATTATTATTGTGTTTCACTTTGCATGTTTCGACTTCCCGAATAAACTAGGTTATTCTTCCGGAATGATTAAGTTATTCAAACCATGCATAATCAGTCATATGTTGGAAGTAGATATGAATTAAGACTGTCATGGGTTGGCTTGTAGAGGTCTAAGATGTTGGATAATAGGCTACAACACTCATGAGTGCTCATAAGTTCAGAGTATTGGATTCAACCCGCGCTCATTGAAATCACTTCATGGATTTTATCACGAGTGATCATGAGACGATAATATCTTATATTCTTCAAACCTAGAGATATGAGTTGTTACTATGAGTTGGTTGTACATTGATTGCACAAAAACGCATTTGGTAACTCGGTGCTATAAAACGTGCCTTTGTGTATGATTCAACAAGTAGTAGAACAAGCCATATGAGTCGAAGTTTATCCATTCCTTTTACCTTCGGGATAAAAGCGATATCTGTGGGCCCCTCGATGATTTGATGATGACAAATGGAAGTGCTCGGCCGGGCCAGGACTGATTTGATTTGTTCAATTAGTCAGTCGTCATAAATCGGAAATCCGGAAACAACAAATGTACAGAGAGAATGATTATAATTCATGTCTCAGTCCATATGATATTTAGAATGGAGGAATATATGATCCCTTATCTAATGGACGCGTCATTGATTTGTTTAGAGTTCGACAGCGGCTTTAAGAGCTACGATTGCTAGTTGGGTTATGAAGTCGTACTTGCAATAATAGTTTTAGACTTATCCAAGTGGGAGACTGTTGGATTAGATGTCTAAGCCCATAACTATTATTGGTATGTACTTGACCCGAGAGTAGCATGGTCCATTTGGGTTGCATATCATCAGGACAATTTGTTAGGATGGACTTTTGAGAGAAGGTTATTTATGGTTTATTAATATATTATAAGTTATAATATATTAATATGAAATCATATGTTTTAATTAGTATCGATCAAGAATTAATTTGGAATTAATTTAGTGATCAAAAGAGACTAATTAAATCTATGGGGACTAATTATGAAAATTAGTTATATTTATATGTGTTGGGCTTATGATCCATGTTGGACCAAGTTTATGTATGGATACATAAAGAGTTGGGCCACATGAACCATGGATCATAAAACCCATGGGTATGGATTATGGGTTATACCCATGACCCTTGGAATCCTACATATAAATAGGTTACTCCATAGCCAAAATCACCACTTCTTTTCTTAGAGAAATATGGAGGTGTTTTGGTGCATGGAATTCTCTCTCAAGAGCCACCTTTGTCCTAGGTGTGTTGTGATTCCATTTGAGGCATTTCATACTCTTGGTGCTAAGCTCTTAAGGCCAAATTCATCAAGACTTCAAGCCACACAAAAGGTATGTTTCCATAACTAGTATATTATATGTTTTATGTCAAATGCATGCTAGTTATAGGTTTAATGCCTTGGAAACCATTTGCATGTATAATTAGTGAAAACATAGATCCAAGGTATTTAGGGTTGTATGTGCACCATAGGATGTTGTATTATACCAAAACCCAACAATATGATATGCTATACATGCTAGAGTAGGCTAGGTATTCATATTAGGATTAGAGTGGCCTGATCTGTGATGCCTTAGTCTAGGAGATTATTGCTACTATGAGATGCTTAAGAGTGAATAGGTAGCAGTGAGGAGCTTATGAGGGGCCTACCGAAGGGTAGCAGGTGCTTAGCAAGAAGTAGAGTACTTGTGATCTGGGATCCTAGGAGAAGGACTTGAAATGGATATTGATGCGGTGTGGAAGGTAGTATTGGTCCCGTACTACTGGAAGCACCGGATCAGTGCGTAGTCCAAGTAAGAATCCTTAGGGTGCTAAGGAACAAGTAGGGTTGAGTTTTCGGGTGTGAGTTCGCTCGAGTAAGTCTCTGATATTTTTATGTTGTATTTCAGAGACATCATGGTTGCAACACGCCACAGACTAGAGACCAATGATGTGAGTGACGAGGAGCTTCGTTAGATGATCCACGAGGAGGTGGTTGCGGCTATCCGCGCAGAGATACCGGAGATGTTTGGGTCTATCAAGATGACCTTGATTGAGACGTTTGACAAGAGATATGCAGCGTTACTGAGGTTGCGGTAGCTGTAGCTACTATACTTGTGGCTGCTGCTAGACCTCAGGGGGGTGACTCGATGCTGTTCCGGGAGTTCAGCAATACGAAGCCAACGGAATTTGATGGGACGCAGGATCCGATTGCTGCGATGAGATTGATTTCTGATATCGAGGGATGCTTTTACACCTGTTTGTGCCCGGAGCATATGAGGGTTCGGTTTGCACTGGACCAGTTTTGCTTGGGAGCGAAGGATTGGTGGAAGTTTGTGATGACGAACTTCACACTTGCAGAGATTTCTGAGGTGACATGGGAGAGGTTCACCACCATGTTCAAAGACGAGTACGTTCCCATGGTAGAGAGGGAGTGGTTGGCACAAGAGTTTTTGGCCCTCAAGCAGGGGACGGAGTCAGTGACCATGATCACACAGATGTTCCATTAAAGGGCGTTTTTTTGCCCTGAGCACGTGTCTTCTAAGCAGGCACGCGTGAGCCGGTATTTGAGTATTTTGAGGAGGGGCATCCAGGAGTTCGTGATGAACTCGACGTAACGAATATTTGTTGAGCTCAAGGCAAATACCCGGAAGAGGGAGATTGAGCTGGAGACTCAGGCGAAAGAGGAGGTCGAGTATGAGAAGAGGGATAGGCGGTCGGTACAGTCTCAGTCGGAAGCCAAGCGGGCTAAACCCGCTGATTTGAGATCTGGAGGCAAGAAGTGTCGCACCTGTAGGAAGTGCGATAAGGGTCATGATGGAGTCTGTCGGTCGGGTGCTAGCTACAAATGTGGCAAGGAGGGGAACATAGCCAAGGATTTCCCCAAGGGATTGATGGTTTGCTTTCATTGCAACCAGATGGGCCATCGGAAGGCCGAGTTCCCACAGTTGTTACATGGATCAACCCAGGATCTGCCCCATCTACTGCACGAGTTATTGAGGGTTGTCCAGAGAAGGCTGAAGCACCGAAGGTATGAGGGAGAGCCTTCGAGTTGACAACGGAGGAGGTCCGAGCAGCGCCCGACATCGTGGCTGGTATGTATTCTTTCATTTATTTATGTTGAGTTGAGATATTATGCTTATTTTATTATATGCGTATGTACTTTTCTTGTGAATTCTTTGCCTTCTTTTGTGTTATTTGACTCGGGTGCGAGTCGATCATTTGTGTCGTTAGAGTTTAGTCAGCACATGAGTATTCGGTGAGAGGCGTTGTGTCGACCTCTGTAAGTTTCCATAGCTGACGAGCAAGCGGTGTGTGCTACTGATATGATTCGAGGATGTATACTGGAGATCTTCGGCGTTGAGTTTCCGATAGATCTGGTCCCGATTGCGATGGGGGATGTTTGCGTTATAGTAGGCATGGATTGAAGCTAATTTGCGGTGGTTATAGACTGCGAACGACAGATAGTGATGATATGAGACCCTAGTGGGGGAGTGCTGATTGTATATGGCGAGGGTACCTGATGTGTATCAGCATTTTGTTCGGCTGCTAGAGTGAGACAGAGTCTACAACGAGTTTGTAGCTTATATGATGGATACATGAGTGGTTGCGGAGAGGCCGAGTTCGATTGATGACGTTCCGATAGTGCGTGAGTTCTCGGATGTTTTCCCGAGGAGTTGCCCGGAATGCCTCCCGAGAGGCAGGTGGAGTTCCGCATCGATTTGGTTTCGGGGTAGCACCTATCGCCAAGGCGCCTTATCGCCTTGCACCGCCAAAGATGCAGGAGTTATCCTTGCTGATGGGTTTTGAGCATTCTAACACTTCCTAAGTGTACATGCAACCTTAATAACCTTGGATCTATGTTTGCCTAATTATCATGCAAAGTTGCATTCCAAGGTTATATTCCTATCTAGCATACATGGGGAACATTTTTAAATTGAATGAAAGATAGAATAGCTTACCTTGTTGTTGATTATGATCCTTGAAACC
Source organism: Lactuca saligna (assembly GCF_052625555.1). Taxonomy (NCBI): domain Eukaryota; kingdom Viridiplantae; phylum Streptophyta; class Magnoliopsida; order Asterales; family Asteraceae; genus Lactuca; species Lactuca saligna. The sequence continues at coordinate 86,975,831 of NC_136424.1, read as the reverse complement.
TTGTGAGCCTAGAACCCCAAGTGTGATGCCTCAAATGCTTCACACAACACCAAATGCTTTTGGAATGACTTTTGATAGAATACACACACTTGAAAAATCGGCCTAGCCCTCACTTGTACTTTTGTAGCCGATTTTGGTGGAGAATGGGTTCCTTATATAGTGTTGACACATCTAGGATTACACCATGTAAACCCTAATGTGTCATGACTCTTCATTTCCATGACCCATGGGTTTGTAACTCCCATGGAGCATCCAATGGGTTTAACCCAACTTGATAATCCATGGAGCCTCTTAGCCCACTATACAAGTTATGGATGATTTACACAATCAATCCATACATTTAATTAGTTATCTTTTGATCACTTAATTAATTCTAAATTAATTCTTGATCAAACTAATTAAATAATACTATTAATATATAAAATCTTATAATATATTAATAAACCACAAGTGTTAATTCTCTCATTTAATTACATGGTGCCATGCAACCCAAATGGACCATGTTGGGTCGGGTCAAGTACATACCAGAAATAGTTATGGACTTAGACACCTTATCTAACAGTCTACCACTTGGATAAGTCTAATAACTATAACTGCAAGTATGACTTCAGGAACCGATCAGCAATCGTAGCTCTTTCAAGGTTTCTCGGAACTGAGAAGATGATGATACGCCATTTAAGATAAGTGATCATATAATCCTCTGTTCTAGATATCAGCCGGTCAAATACATGGAACAGTGTCTTACTTATTGTCCAGCAGTTTGTTTTCCGATTTCCGATTGGTTTGACAAAGAACTTAATTGAACACATCAACTTAGTTCTGACCGTGCCCGGTATATAGGTCAAAACAAAATCATTGAGGGGCCCAGATATCAGCTTCTAATCCAAGAGGAACAGATAAACTTCGACTCATATGTTTGTTCTACTACACATTGAATTATACAGAAAGGCACATTTTATAACATCAAGTTACCAATGTGTTGAAGTACAATCAATTCATAACCAACTCATAAGTAACAAATCATATCTCTAGGTTTGAAGACTTATATGATATTACCATCTCAAGTTCACTCGAGATAAATTCCATGAAGTGATTCCAGTAAGTGTGGGTTGAGTCCAATGCTCAGAACTTATGAGCACTCATGATTGTTGTAGCCATGTCCAACAACTTAGACCTCTGCAACCAATCATTACAGTCTTGATTCATACCTACTTTTGACATATGACCGACTGTGGAGGTTCGAATAATATGATATACCAAACATAATTATTCTGGAAGTCAAAACATGCAAAAGAAATATAGTAAACGATCAACCAGAGATAGCAACACTTTACTCATAAATAAAACACCTTTTATTCATCATCTAATGTCAATTACACTTTACAAAATTCGAGGTTATCTAACTACTAAATCTAATATCATCCTTCAGCCCTATGCTCCGAGCATGCTGGAGGTGCTTAACCCGAGTCAGTCCCTTCGTGAGGGGATCTACCGGATTCTCATCCGATGATACCCTCTTTGCCATGAGGAGTCCTTCTTTTATTCGATGTCTGATGAAATGGTATTTTCTGTTGATGTGTCTAGATCTCCTGTGATCCTTTGGTTCCTTGGCTAATTTCACTATCACAGAAGATTTCCATTGGTTCCTTAATAGTTGGTACAACTCCAAGGTCTCCAATGAAGTTCTTCATCCATATCGCCTCCTTTGCTGCCTCGCTAGTTGTTATTTACTCTGATTCGCAAGTTGAATCAGCCATTGTCTCTTTCTTGGAACTCTTCCAAGAAATTGCTCCTTCGTTTAAGGTAAAGACCCAGCCTGACTGAGCGCAGAAATTATCCCAATCAGTCTGAAAGCTAGCATCACTATAACCTACAACTCTTAAATCATCACTCCCACCGAGGGTAACGACCCAGTCCTTAGTCCTCCGTAGGTACTTGAGGATATTATTTACCACAGTCCAGTGTGCCTTGCCAGGGTTCCCCTGATACCTGCTAACCATGCTCAAGGCAAAGGCTACATCAGGTCGAGTACACGTCATAGCATACATGATCGATCCTATAGCTGAAGCATAAGGTATTTGACTCATTTCTGCTATCTCAGCCTCAGTAGTAGCACTTTGTGTCTTACTCAATCTGGCGTTACTCTGGATGGGTAGCTCTCCTTTCTTGGAGCCCTGCATGTCGAATCTCTTCAGCACCTTATCCAAGTAGGTACTCTGACTAAGTCCAATTAGTCTTTTACTCCGGTCTCTCAATATCCTTATCCCTAGAATATATGTAGCTTCTCCTAGGTCCTCATAGAGAAACACTTCCCAATCCAGGACTTAACTTACCGCAGAGTTGGGATGTCATTTCCTATGGGTAGTATGTAATCCACATATAATACCAAAAAGCTAACTATACTCCCACTAGCTTTGACATACACACAGGATTCATCTTCACTCCTAGAAAAGCCAAACTCTTTGACTTTCTCATCAAAGCAAAGATTCCATCTGCGAGGTGCTTGCTTTAATTCATAAATGTATTTCTTAAGCTTACACACTCTATTAGGGTAGTCTGTATTGACAGAACCCTAATAGACATAATATTGGCCACTAGAGAAAAAGTCTCATCATAATCAACTCTTGGAGTTTGTGAGAAACCCTTATAAGTGTATATATTACCATCCATGTCGGTCTTCTTCTTGAAGATCCATTTGCACCCTACAGTCTTACGACCTGGTACATTCTCAACCAAGTTCCAAACTTAATTGTCATACATGGACTGTATCTCGTTGTCCATTTCCTCTTTTCACTTGGCTGACTCAGGGCCTGCCATGGCTTCCGCGTAACTTTTAGGTTCATCCAGACCTATCAGTGTCTCATCACTGATAAGTGTATCGCCTTCCATAGTAATATGGAATCCATAGTAATGCTTAGGTGCATTCCTAACCCTTGTGGAACGCCTCAGAGGTACAAACTTGTTAATTGGCTCAATAGGAGTTTCCTCCTCAAGTTAAGTGCTAGGGTTTGAAGTTTCTTCACCACTTGACTCTTGAATTTCTTCAAGGTCAACTTGCCTCCCACTGTTTCCTTGGCTTATGAACTCTCTCTGTCTCTCTCTCTCTCTCTCTGTCTCTCTCTCTCTCTCTCTCTCTCTCTCTCTCTCTCGAAAGACACCCCTCCTTGCTACAAAGAGCACATTTTCACTAGGTCTGTAAAAGAGGTAACCAAAGGATTTATGTGGGTAGCCGATGAAAATACACCTCTCGCTTCGAGGTTCGAGCTTCTCATGAGTCTCGCGTCTCACGAAAGCCTCGCAACCCCAAATCTTGATGTGGTCTAATTTGGGTACTTTACACGCCCACATCTCATGAGGAGTTTTGGCGACTTTCTTTGTAGGGACCACATTAAGGATATGGGCGGCAATCTCTAAGGCATACCCCCAAAATGAGATTGGTAGCGAAGATCAACTCATCATGGAACGAACCATGTCCAACAAGGTTCGATTACGCCTATCAGCCACACCATTCAACTGCGGTGTCCTAGGAGGTGTCAATTGTGAGACAATCCCACATTCCCTAAGATAATTGAGGAACTCTGAGCTAACATACTCATAACCTCAATCGGATTGAAGCATCTTAATGCTCCTGCCTAATTGATTCTCGACTTCCTGTTTAAACTCTTAGAGGCATCGCATTTGAGGTGCTAGGTTCTCAAAAGCTCAAGATCATTAAGCTACAATCAAAGGTAACATTCTTACTAGTTTATTTATGTTGATTATGATTTTGATATGCTTAATCTAGAGGTTGAGAGCTTTGGATGATCATTACATGTATAGATAGAAAAACCTAGATCCAAAGCTTTAGGGTTTGCATGTGCACCATAGGATTGATGATTTGCTCGTAACCTAATAGTGGTATTAGAGCCTAGGTCGTTTTTCTGTTGTATTTGATTCATAGCTAATTTGTTCGAAGCTCAAAAGTTGAAGAACCCAGCCTCTGCCTCATGAACTCGTCGAGTCACCTGATGATCTCGATGAGTCAAGGCAACTTGATGAGTGCATTCAGTGACTCGGCGAGTCGGGCAGTCTGAGGGCTGATTTTTCAGGATTTTGGCTGATAAAATCAATAAGGTATTGATTATCCTAATGCAATTAAAAGATAATTGTCATAAATAAGATGATTACTTATTTTATATTATCAAGATTAATTATTTGTATTCTGATTTGAATTATCTTATCAAGAAAATAAATTAGGTCAAATTATGAGATAAATATTAATAATATGATTAATTAATTATTTTTAAATTTTGATCTAAAAGATGTTTTGAAAAGTTTCAAAACTTACCCTCAAGTTTTGGAATTTAAATTTTAATTAAAAAGTTTTAATCTTGAAATATTTAAATTCCAAACCCTTGAATTTCATAAGTATAAATTTCAACCCTTATACTATTATAATATTATAAGATTAATAATTATATATGTATAAGGGGGGGGGGGGGGGTATAATGTTGCTTCCTATAAATGGCAGTTTAAAGGGTCTCCACTCTCACCCACCGCTTCCTTGATTGGTGGAGGGTCGTAAGCCGAACGGGTAGGATAGGGAAACTAATTCGTCATTAATAAGTATAATTATTTATAAAGTAACTAAATGATTTTATAAAATTCCCAATCTTAGTTAATTTAGGAAAAATGTGAAATGATGTTATTCCATGAAATTACACTTTGCACCCTGCCAAGTCGTTAGTGGAGCGTGTGTGGTTAACCAGCACACTAATTTGAGACTAGCAAAGGTGGCGAAGGATATCTCGATATTTATCACAGATTAATGGAGCGTGTGTGGTTAACCGACACATTGACTAGGTGGTAAATGACACTGAGAGTACCAAATACATTTGCATGGTTATTCACACCTTGTTTGTGATCCTCGGTATCCCAGTCACAAACTTAAAGGGCATATCAAGATTTAAACAGGAAATTGAAAAGTTCAATGAATCTCAAAAGATCTAGGAATTTCAATACATTTAAAACTTAATTTCTTTTTCGTTCTTCATGGTGGAAATTGGTAAATCGTCATTTACCTACTTTCAAATTATTTACAACTAGATTATGACATCCCTCTTCTAAACTATAAATAATTATGTTGGGTCTTAGCCATAATTTCTCATTTGGGTGTTAAATTGGGGATTTTATCTAATTTAATATTTGTTCCTTTTCTATTTCAGATGTCTACTTCGAACAACAACAACGCTTCTGGCTCGACCCCTTCTGGAATTGAGGGGGTGGATGGAATTAGCCTTTTCCTGTGGAATCGAGGGGGTGGATGGAATTTTGGAGAAATTAAATTATTTGTTAACATGGTGGCAAAGGGGTACGTCCAACACTTGGACGACTCCTTAAATTGATTTAGCGATTGAACTTGGCAAATCATAAGATTTATTTAGGATTGGTAAGGAAAAATGCCTGGAGAATGAAACGGTAGCTGAGGTGGATGGCTGAAGGACGAAGGAGAGGATGATGGAAAGTGATTAGGGTTTGTGGGGTCTGGATTTGTAATGGAATGGAGCAGGTGTATTAAGGCAATGGATTTGTATGTATTTAATTAGAATTATAGGAGGTAGGAGTGTTTATTGCCAAAATCTAGCAGAACTTATTTATTCATGAGAAGGGATCAAAAAAGTGAATACCACAAAATCTATGGCTAAACTCTTATGTAAAAGAAGGTTACTATTCATGACAGTTTCATATATATATATATATATATATATATATATATATATATATATATATATATATATATATATATATCATTCAACTATCCTTTTAGTAACATAATTACGTTATGATATCCTTGGAGAATCCAATCATAGAAATGATTCAACAATCTCTATGATGATTGTAGAACCCGTTACTAAGGCATTCTCCTGTCCTATCAGATTGAAGAACATTTTTCTTCATTTCCAACAATATCTATGTTAATTGTACGCTAACCACTGGGTCGGTGAAGTTTGTGGGCTTGGATTATTTGGGCTTTGTTTTGGTGTGGCTGGGACCCTAAACTTCTATGGCATTAGATCATTTTTAGGAATTTAGGCTATTGTTTGGCATTTGGCCTTTTTAGATTGGGCGCATAATGGGCTTTGGGTACCATTTAGAATTTTGGGCCACATTGGGCTTTTGGAGCTTTTAGGTTGGGACTTGGTTATTGGGCCAAGTGAGGAAATTGTAGAATGGTCTTTTACCTTAAGAGTTGGACAAGTTAATGATATTCATAACATTGGTTCATGGCCCAACTTATTAATTGGGTTTCATTTGATTGGTTAGCATGGGGATTTTCCGGATCAACAGTCCGAGATTTTATCTGAGATATTCGGCAGATTGAGGTGAGTTTCCTCACTGTGCTTGGCGGGTTAAAGGCACTAATGTTGGCCCATCATTTATTTTGATTAGGATTTTAATTGTTTCTGTTACTTTTCCGTGTATGTTATGTGATATGTATACTGGGCGGGGTTTAATGTCAGGTGGAACTTGATTCGTGTATTGTATGTTATTTATCTTAGTGATTCTTGCATGTGTTTTATGTGTTTGTATGAATTCTGAGCGGGGCAGAATGCCAGGCAGGGACTGATGAATGTGATGAAGCGGTACCCATCTCATATTATTGACAGCTCTGTTCCGACCAGCGCTCAATGCCGGGTGGGGCCCGATGGGTGTTGGGCATGGCCCATTGTATGGTTGATATGTATGGTATGAAGTTTCTTAGGGACCTCACTAAGCTTCGTGCTTATGGTTTCTAGTTTATGTTTCAGGTACTTTTGGATCAAAGGGGAAGAGCTTGTGATGATCGCATCACACACACCATATAGTTCCACATTTTATTTGACTCTGATGTAAGTTGTTATTTACTGGCATACTTTGATTTCATTATTGTTTTTATCAAAACATTTTGGATGATGGTTTTATTATTATAAAAATGAAAATTTTGGTCTTAAATTTTGGGATTTTTTAAGTATAGGCATCAGAGCCTTAGTTTATGGGATTCAGGCATACTCTTGGGTGTGTGCAAACTCAAACTGAGGACTTAGTAGAGTTTTCATAAAAGAATGTTTTATAAAAAGAATTTTTCAATGAAAGAAAGCGGTGTGGTGGATGTAATCAACCAATCTTAAATAAGTTATCCTAAAATACCTATACATATTTTATGTTTTGCTTTGAATTGTGGATCTGTGAATCGCATGCTAAATTCGGGCTAAGGATATGCTTAGGATTGCATGATAGAATGTTAGGAGAGATGCCTTTGTATGTCTGTTGTATGAGCTTGTAGACTTGCATACTGTTACTGATCACTCAGTGATAGGATGGCCTATTTAGGTTATGCTTGATACCGATTACTTGATGCTTGAATGTTTCTTGCTTTGTGCGTTTAGGAGTTCCCATTATCATCACTTAATTAGTAAGTGATTATGTTAAGTTACATGCTATTAAGACTAGATAATTTTAAAAGGTTAGGTTTTAACTCTATTGTGCAACTCTTTTCTGAGTCCAACCGTTGCAGTGTGAGACCTTTCATTCGAAGTATTATCTGGTGTCAGTGACAAGTAATAGTACTTGTGAGCTAGTTAGAGGGTGTTGGGGGAGTTCCGTCTGCATCTGATGGTGGAGAGTGGTGTGTTGATTACCCTAGGAAAACCTATGAAGATATTATGTACTGGTAGCATTATCTTAGTGAGGGTTATATGTATAGATAAGGGAGTAACTTTGATGATTATGGGCAATCCTTTAGGAAAGTACGGATAGATGTGGAAAGTAGTATTGGCCCATACTACAGAAAACAGAGGATATCAAGTCAAGGGAAGTCACAATGATACCAGGAAGCTTGTAGAATATAGGTCTCCTCGATGTGTGTGTGTGTGTGTATATATATATATATATATATATATATATATATATATATATATGTTCTGATGGTTTGTTTGGTCTATTTTCAGTATTGTGGCCACACTAGGAGGTTTTTGCAATGGTTGTGGTTTGGGATCTAGGCCCGGACAGTTGGATAAGCAGATGCGAGAGTTCATTTCGTCTGAGATCACCCACATCATACTCGAGCAGACTCCTTTGATGTTTGGTACGATCAAGGAGGGTATTGTGGAGGTTCATGAGGAGTGCTTGGGCACATTTCTTTTCGAGATGGTGGCATTTATGGGAGCTTTCACGTTGACTTTCCATAAGTTTCGGGCATGTAGTGTTCTAATGTTTGTCGGGGAAAAGGACCCGCTCATGAGTAGACGTTAGTTAGCAGACATCACTAATGCCTTCTGTACTGGTAGTTGTCCTGATGGGGAAAAGGTCAGACATGATTCATGTCTTCTGAAAGACAGAGGTCGAGATTGGTGGGAGGAGGTTGAACTCTCAATAGGGGACGAGGAGGTTGATTCAATGTCAAGGGATGACTTTCTAATGAGATTTCAAGTTGAGTTTCCACTAGTGATTGGGGTGAAACAATTGGCGAGCGAGTTCCAGGTCCTCGCCAGACTACTGAGACGATGGCTGAGATCATTACTATGTTTCACGAGAGGAAATTGTTGGTTCCACAGTATTTGGTGGATGAAGAGATGAAGAAGGAGAGATACCATGAGATGTTGAAGACTGATATCCAACAGTTTGTGAGTCGATCCAGTTATAGGACACTGGATGATTTCATAACGAGGGACAGAGAGAGAGAGAGAGACAGAGAGAGGTTGACTTGGAGATGGAGAGGAAGAGGAAACAAGCTCAGATTCAGGGTTTATAGGGTTCGGGTAAGAGGCCCAAGGTTTTTGACTCGAGATCGAGATGCCAGTAGGGTTGGGGCTGCTGTGGCAAATACGACAAGACGCACGATGGGGCATGTCCTAATCTCTTTATTTATGTTGATTTTCTACTTATATTTGTGTGTCTTATTTTAGGATCATTCCTTGTGCAGAGTATCTCTACCTTAGTATTGTTTGATTTAGGGGCCACCTGATCTTTTGTATCTCTTGCCTCAGTAAGAGGTTTGTTTGTGCTTTGGGGGAGCTGGATTGGCCATTAGAGGTCGAGATTCTTGATGTTTGATCTGTACAGGTATCGAGGGTTCACCGAGGTTGTGTTCTAGAGATGTTTAACGAGCAGTATCCGACTGATTTGGTTCTTATTCCTTTGCTCGGGAAGAAAGTTATTGTGGGGATGGGTTGGTTAAGCCCCAAAGGGGTAGTGATTGATTACAATCATCAGATGGTACACATTTAGACACCAAGTAAGGGTGAGTTAGTTGTTCAGGGATAGAGTGCTCAGCGTGAGCTGATTCTATGTTTAACAGCTAGGACCAGGCAATATCTTTAGCAGGTGTCATACCCCCGACCTCGGGGGGAAGCGCTGAGGTGCGCGACATAAATTAGTAATCACAGTTATTGAACATAAATTGAACAGTACAAATATAATCTTCTATTATTGCCGAAATAGAAATTACATTGAAAATAATTATCGCTAAATCGCGACACATGCCAAATAACCAGTGTTTACAAAGGTGTAGTAACACAATGGAAAGTCTTCTATATAAATCCTTCCAACCAACTAATAAACCTGAGAATACGTGCATTAAGATCCGTCAACAAAAATTGTTGGCGATTTCTACAGGTTTTGACACAAATTATTTTTATAATCAAGAGTGTTTTATAAAAAATTTCTGGTGATCCAGATTTTATAAATACGTATTTTTCTTTCAAAAGTATAAAATAAGTAAGTTATAAAAATGTATTTAGACTCATTTATAAATACCATTTGTTCAAATCTAAAAGTACAATGTTTGGCAAAATACACATAAGTAAAACAAACTTATATCAAAATTTACAGTTCCCAATACCAAAATGCATTTTATATAAGAATTTTTAATACCAATTTATATAAATTAAAGTCATATTACCCTTTTTGAAGTCATAAAATCTCAAATTTTACTATAGAAATCTTGAAAAAGTATGTATATAGTTTATATGTAAAACTCACAAGTTTCGAATTTATAAGCTTTGAAAAATCATGTCATGGTATTATTTAAGTATTATCTTATTTAATTTGGAAACCGACACTTAACCAATGAGGAAAACTCCTCCCGTATGCATATTGTGTTTTCATATAAAAACAAAGGGCTTAAAAAAATAATTTATTAGCTATAAGTTATTAAACCTTAATCAATCGCGTCATGATATTAATTAAGAGTTATATAACTTAATTTATGGTATTAATACTTATCATTTTGTGTCACAAACTATTCCATTATTTACAATATCTTTCAACTAGTGTAAGTGAGTAAAAACCCCATATAAACACAATAGTGATTCTATACAATAAGAAGGGGAATCCAGGATCTATAATGAGTTCATAACCAAACTATGACGAACACCCTTATACGAACACTAACACTGAAAGGTTGTGTTGGATGCCCACACCACGTTTTTAATGACATAATTAAATAATTAGTGAAGGAAATGCCAATGCCCATGCTCGACTCGTCAGCCAATGGTTGTTACTAGGAACCAATAGCGGGATGTCAATCCATATAAGTATGTGATACAAAATGTATAATTTATGTTCCTCGTTCCATATGAATTAATAGTTATGATACAGAGGGACTTTTCTAAGATGTACGGTCTTAATGTGGTTAGAAACATATCCCTTGCATCTTAGAAAATGATCCTATCTCATAAAGCTTTTAGAAACAACGTAGCTCATACAGAATGTCCTGTGGGTGTGATGGATCCTAACAATATGTATAAGCATCCTAATACTAAACTTTCCAATATAAAGATTTTGAATACTTATAATTCTTTGATGTTTAGGAATGATTTTGATTTAAGTATTTTAGTATTTGGTATTCATAAGACTTAATGAATTTCTAAATTTCCCATTGTCTGTTATGACAAAATTTGTGCAACATAAGCTGCTTATATAATATTTACCTATTTTCAACCAACATGAAACCAACAATTTCCATTACATTCAATAAGTCGCATAATTGATACGATATATAATTTACTTGGCAACAATTCATAGAATCCAATGATGAATTATGTTATCATATATGACGAATTTCACATTACAATAAAAATGATTTACATTTTTATAATAATTATAATATTAAATTATATCGTTGATTTAAAAATCATTTCTAGGTAACGAGCGAGAGTATGATAATAATAATAATAATTGACTTTTGTTATATTTTCAATTAATTATTATGTAATTCATCAAATTTGTATTATCAACGGCTTAAGGTAAGATACGTTTCTTTTATACATAATTGTGTTGAATAACATATTTAGTCATAAGTATAATTTCTTTTCAAGCTTTATCAACATATTCAATGCATATATATACGACAAGGCTTACAATTTGTGATTTGTCAAATATATTTATATATTTATTGCAATGTGCTCAAAACATATATGATTTATAAAACTTACATTACTATTTCATAATCATTTGACCAAGAATAAAGTATGATGCTATTTTGTGTATAAAATGTAAATCATCATAATTTTAATAGACATGCATGTATTCTCCCCCAAGTATTAAAGAGTATAAAAATGATGTAGAAACTCACATTCGATGCGTGATCTCTGTCTAAGCTTGCTTTTTGTTGAAGCTTCATGTGAGAAACTGCATTTTGATGGCTTTTGAACTAAAAGGCATTGCTTTGAAATAATTTAAATTTAAATAGGGTTGTTTTGTAATTTATATAACATAAGGGACTAATTTGGTGATCATTGTATCGGAAAGGGCCATTTTTGTAAAGACTTAGTCAGATGGGGCTTTGTTTGTAATGATTTACACTAAAGAGTTAATTTTTACTTAAGAGCACAACTGTAGGGATTGATTCTACCAAATTCATCAAGTATAAAAAGGGGTCTTCATCTTCCTTGCATCTGATTAGGGATGAAGGAAAGTCAATCAAATCAATGAAGGGTAAATAATGAATGGCGGATCAGGGGAGGACCGGTGATAGCTGTGAGATTGTGAGGAGGGTATTAGGGTCGATCTCCAGTGACCTTTAATTTTAATTGGGTCACCGTCTTCATCTTTGTGTACGATCGAAATACAAAAGGGAATGAAAGTTGAAGAGTGATTCTATGGTGGCTGTTATCAACAACAATGTTAGAGAGGGGGTTGCTTCAGTGACTTCCTCATCTTTTCTTCTTTTGTTCTGGTCAACACAAACCAAAAAGGGAAGGGCGGGAAGACATCTAGTCTGAATCAAATCGATCAGTGAGAACATGTGATGTGATTTGGTGGTTCAATCGTCGGAAAAAAGAAGAGAGGATGGGCTTACACTAGTCTCCTACAAATCCTCATGGCTTCCTTCTCGTTGCTGACAGAAGAATCCAAAGAGACAACAATAACAACAATCGATGGTGGAGGCGGGAAGGAGTAGGGAGTATTGATCCATAGATGGTGCTTGGTGTTTCCGATCGACAAGAAGGAGGGTGGAGAGATTGATTTCCAGCGGTAATTCATAAATGGAGCTTAGAGGCGGAGGTAGTAGCTGGTAGCTGTCGCTTTCTTCTGCAATGGTGGTGAGTTAAGGAAGAAAAGGAGAAGAGGGTTGAATCTGGCAGCAACTGTGATGGGGTGTTTGGTTGTGCTCGATGAGAACAAGTGGAAAGGAGGAGGAGGGCTGCCATGGCCGGTGGGAAGGTCATTGGCCATCTTCGTCTGCTTCATTGGAGTATCAAACGAGAAAGAGATGGTGAAAGTATAAGGAAGAGGGAAATACATTTCGAGGGTGGTAAAAATTATTGAAAGAAAAACACTCTCATCTCTAGACTTTTAGTAGATTCTAAATGATTTTGGGTTGTAGAATTTAGTGTTTTTGAAGATATTTTGTGCACAATCAAATATAGTGTAATTTCAGGATATAAATATCATTTCTCAACTTTCATGTCAATAAATCCCAACATCAATAAATTTTTCTAAAAGTGCCTACTGCCAGACTTGATTTTGGTGATTCTAGAAATGCAGACGAAATTAAATTTCGACATACCAAACTCAGTGAATTAACGTATAAAGTTTCGTGATTAATAGGATCGGATTCAACAGATTTTACAAATCCGATTTTGGTTGAGATTAAAAACATGATAAAAATATAATAAAGTAATAGATCATAGTTTGAGTTCAAAAACGTGCTCGAAAGTGATTTTCCAAGTTTGTAGCTATTCTAAACGAAACAGTGCACAATTTTTTTAAAGGGAAATCAGATAAATACTGATTTTTTTTAACATTAAAGATGTGTAACTTTCTCATACGTCCTTCATTTTTGATGTTCCTTATATCCATGATGTTAGCATAACATAATTTATTCAAATCTCGTATCCATAACTCTCAGATATATCTAATGCAAAATTTTATTTTTAACGCCACAAATTAATTAAATTTTTGGTGATTTTCGATTCGATCTTAAACGATAGATGGTTTGAGCGTTCTGAGATCTTCTAAAAGAAATTATAAGTATAATAAATTTAATATACATTATAAACATAAAATTACAAACAATTGGTATTAAATACACCACGGTTCTTGGTGTTTTGACACCGAACTCTGACCAATTTTTACAAATTGTTACATTATCCCCCCGTTGAAAGGAATTTCATCCCGTAATGCAACGTGCAAATAAAATATTATAAAACAATTGGTGGTATTCTTGTTTCGCTTGATCCATACATGATCTTTCTAAAGTCAATTTAAGCCATGTACCTCTAGATTAGATAAGTGATCTAATAGATGAATTTACCACAAGTCTTAATTAAACATGGAATATGGGATAAAATTGAATCAAGTATTTTATGGTTATCAGATCTTACATACAATTTTGTCATGTGTTCTTTCATGAATATGAAACATTAGCACAGTTTTGTAGTACACCTTGTTGAGAAAGAGTTAGTAAGTGTGTTGTTGAACATAGACTCCTTGAGTTTTGGCACACGAAAGGTGTCATGCATGTTGTTTAGTTCTCAATGTAACTTGATATAATTAATAGGACCAAATTAGGTTAAAATTTTCAAAGTTTCTTTGAGTGGCAGGTCTAACCTGCCTTGTTCTCTAAGCCACATCATTCCTCTAAAAAAGAAGGCATTTTAGAGCTACATAGTATTTTGACTTAAAGTGGGCAAACTTAGAAACCTGTAGACCACTGCTATGAATAGAATAATGCTATTAGGTTTCTTGGGAAACTTTGGTATAAATTCCATTGACACTACTTCCCACTATTACTTGGGTATTTCTCATTGTTACACTAACCCTGAGTATTCCTGACATTATGTCTTCGGTGTAGGCTTGATACTTACCCACTCAAGTGTAAATATTTGCATTTGAGTATGATCAACATTTTGATTCCTTTAAATATAAGAACATTAGATCAAAGCTTGGATGAATGGGACACTTTAACCTGTGAGTTTTATTTAAAACTATGCTAATGTGTTCACCATACTCAAGCATATAGATTTGGTTCATAAAGTATCACGTCCTGTCATCCCCGAGTTTGACCAGTTTATCCAATCTTCAAATAGCTTCACTCATGAAGCTTTTATTTCTCAAGGTATCGAGTAAAACTTCTCAAATTTCAACTGTAGGTTGTGTAAGGATATTCATATTTAATCTTTGTACTCAAAGTTTAGTATATTCTTTTCGTCTCAATACATTTGATACCATGTCAATCTCATTACAGTGTTAGCGATTCTCACACATCATGATGACAAGTTTCTTATTTATGTCATTAAATCAAAAGTATAGAAAAAATTGTTGTCTCAATTCATGTATGAGCACCTCAATCCTTTATGTACATGTCGTCGTATACGAACAAGTTCTCTGTTCTTTTAGAAAGGTGGGATTGGTGTGTTACACCATAGTTATTTCAACATTGCGAATATATCTCTTGCTTGTCTTCCTAGTTGGACTTTATTTCCTTTGGTGTCTATACATTTGGCGATTAGGCTACCCTAAAGAAGTTCCTGGTGGACTCATTGGTAGTCGTCAACATCATTCTTTTGTTTTTAAATTCCAACGTTCATTTATTGGGATGAAGTCTTCACTTAAACTTCCATATTTTATCAAATCCTTCTCATTTGATTAAATCCTTCACATTTTATCAAATCTTTTCTTCACATTTGATCAAAGCCTTCACATTTGATTAAATCACGGTTAGCCGAGAAATTCACAAAAATCCACCGTTTGATTTTCAGGGTAGGAACAAAGTTTAGGTTTTTCTCCAACTTGTCATCATAATGACCGTGGTTTTCTCGTGGGTTAATTTGGTTATACAACTTTCTTGTAGTACAGATCTAGAAACAATGCGGAGGTAACCGATTCATACCTATGATAATGTCGATGTTTTCTCTCGGAATTGGCATAAAGTCTATAAGTTAAGATTGATCGTTCATGCTTAATTTATCATTTAACGGGGGTGGGGGCATATAACGACTTGGCATGATACGTACAAAATTGTATCAGATAGACAATTATAATGAACTCTCTGTTGACATACGCACGAGATTAACGTGACAAACATGATTTGGTAAGTGTTAGGATGAAATTTATTTTCGCATGTGTGTTTTCGACAGTTCACTAGTTGTCTAACCTCTATAGATTTTCTACAAACTATTGGGTCCATGAATCATAATAGTTTAAGTTTATGGTTCGCAAGGATTTCATTGCATATTTGGATTACCAGTACTTCAGTATACGAGTGCTTAATAAGAAACATGTCAGTTACTACTGATGGTTCCTAGATTTTATTCCTTGTTCCTATCGCGATTACTCTTACTTGAACTTTACCTCTTGGTTCTTTAGTCTTGGGCAGTTTCTCTCAAGATTCTCAATTTTATCATTGTCATAGCAAGCTTTTCTTCCATCGGTGCTTTTTCTAAATTCTACATTCTATCTCTTCGTAGTAGACTCCTGTGAGTATGATCTTTAGTGTTTCTTATGTCATAGTATGAGCAGAACCAATGCCTATGGTTTTTTATAGTAGTTTCACCAGGTAAAGGTTGCATCCTTAAAAGCGTAGGTGTCTTTATTTTATATTGGATGGTTCAAACATAAGTCAAATTGTTCTCAATAGAAAGAGGTGGATTGGTGGAATACCTAATCCGAAATCAAAATGATTTGCGAATGCACGTATTTTTACAAGGTATTCATGAGATGTCTAACAAAAGTATTTGTAGCATATCATATCCAAGAAATTAGCATTCGAAGATAAACTTCGAACATAATTTATGTTTATGATACATATAGTTTCATGGGTGTTTGAGGTAAATATTCACTAAGTATTTGTAAGTGCTCATTAACATTTTTGAGAGCTCTTAAGCATTTCAAACTGTGATTTCCTTTTAATATTCTAGATTCCAACCGTTTTAGTCTACCAACAACTGAATTCAAGCTCGATTGTGCATCGGTCTAACCATAATTAAACATAGGTGATCAGTGTACGTCTAGTTGTGGTATGGCCCATGTATAACCAACTTAGCTAAGGTGTTTGAGCTAAAACCTTGCGTTGTAATAGTACTAGAGGGTTCGAGTTTATATATGTATATATGCAACCCATTAATTGTATGTTAAGGGATATACCTAACCTAAGAGAGTAAGCCCTAGGCTATTGATATGTGTGTGTGTATATATATATATATATATATATATATATATATATATATAACATTATATGTTAATATATTAGCCCTTATTATTCTCTTTTAGAACTAAAAGGTACTTATAATACTTTGAATTGTGATTTGCAGCTATTAGTTGTCGATAGAGCGGAAAAGAAAAGATTGGAGCGGAAATCGGGTTTAGAAGCTAAAATGTCACACCCCAAAACCAAGAATGGCGAAAATGTTTGGGGCGGAGGACATCATTTATAGTATCATCACAATGCAAAATAGTAATACAAGCAACAACATCATCCATTGCATTAATAGTAAAGTTTAATACATGTGTGTTCTTTCATAGTTATAAGACACCAAAATATGTAATCAAAATAAACGACGAGTCTTGATTGCTCCGTCTTCTCAAAACCTGTTCATCGCACCTGTCTAGTGGTGACCTGAGAATACAAGTTATTTTGAAAGAGTTTATCAGCATTTAAGCTGGTGAATCATAAGTACTTTAGTGTCATTGTATAAGTTTGATGAAAAGACTTGTAAATGTTCAATGTAAATGTTTGTATATGTTTGAAAACACTAGAAAATCCCATATTTCCTACTAGTATACAATGTAGTCTTCTTCCAAGACCCGACTATTTAGAAGGTTTGCTTCTCTGTAAAAATGAAGGTTTTTCCCAAGTAAAACTATTATTATCAAAATATAGTTTACCTCGTCGTTTATGTGAATGTGTCACAAAGTAAATATAATAGGGAAAATTATATAATCATTGAAATCGTATCAAAATATATTCTACCTCATCGTTTATGTGAACGTGTCACAAAATAAAGGTAAATAAGAAATCGTATCCATTTGTCTAGGATAAACACGACGCGGTAAATCGCCGAATAGTACAACTGAAGTTATCCGTCGATCTGTAGTTTCCCACTGTGGCTAACAGTCGGGTGTAGGATGGTCAGTCTCATGGATTATGTAGTATTCCCCTTGTAATGTATGTTCTCTTTGTATAGTATGTTCTCTTTGTATAGACTCATGAATGAACTGACTCATGTATGATTCCTTGTATTAGGAATAGTAAATAGTAACTCCTAAACTATACCTATTATAGTTTACTAGTAATGTAGTTTGAAATATCCAAGTATGTTTATACACCTATGCTACACAAAAGTGTTGGAACTACAGTAACAACTTTCATATCGATACATATATATACTTACTACATATGTGTATAGAAATAGTTTTGACAATATATCAGTTTGAAAGAGGTTTTGTAATACATTTAAAGGGTTTGAAACAATAAATAATAATGACTTGATGTCAGTTTATAAAATGATTTAAAAGTAGTTTGTTTGATAAAACAGTTTGAAAGTATAGTGATGCGAATGTAAGATCGGTAAAGGGGTATGGACACACACGAATGTAAGATCGGTAAAGGATGTTAAGTGTCAAGTGAGGATTTGAGCACACACGGATCCTATTTAACATATAATGACACATATATGCTTACAATTAGTGTTTATAACAACTAATTAAGTAATGAAACAACCTTAGGGACTAGGAAACACTTGTACTGAAGTGTTGAACCACATAGGGTTGCATATAAGGGGTGTAGGGCCTCACTTGGGAGTTTATGGCCCATATGGTAAGGACCACATGACTTCACGGCCCAAGTACCATTTCCCCATGAGTTTACAGCTATAAACTCATGGTACTAAGTACCTAGTTGTGTTATAAGGTCCTACATGTCAATATGAAGTGCTTTATGATCAAGTCTAAGCCTTAGGAAGGAATAGTGGCACCATTGCACCACTAACTAGTGTTTACGGCCTAAGGACCATATCTCCATGAGTTTACGGCCGTAAACTCATGGAATTATGTACCAAATCATTTATTAAGGTCCTTAGTTCATGTTAGAAGTGTTCTAGACTTGATTCCAGGGCTTTGAAAGAGATTAGGGCTCATTAGGACCCTTAAATAGATTTTACGGCCCAAGGAGGTTCCTTGGTCGTAAACTCCATTTTGATATTGTTTACT
Source organism: Lactuca saligna (assembly GCF_052625555.1). Taxonomy (NCBI): domain Eukaryota; kingdom Viridiplantae; phylum Streptophyta; class Magnoliopsida; order Asterales; family Asteraceae; genus Lactuca; species Lactuca saligna. The sequence goes on along the minus strand of NC_136424.1, from coordinate 86,957,159 downwards.
TGATGAGTTATAAGTGTAATCTAGTTGATTTAAGCATAGAATGGGCTAAGACAACAGTACTTACAGTATAGAAGCTTATAAGGGTGTGTAAGGCTCAAGAACACTAGTGTGTGTTCTTGGTGAAATGAAGAATGCTTGAAGATCTAAGAAACGAGGATGATTTCATGGATGAAATTATGTAAGATCACTAGATGATGAAGTATATCAACTAATCAAGGAAGAAAACACTTACTAAGTTGAAGATCAAGAAGGAAAATCGGATGATACTTGAGAGAGAATGGCTTCTTGGTTTGAAAATGGTAAAAAGTGAATAAAATGACTAAGTGTCATATTTATAATCCTTTAGAGTTTATGGCCATAAACTCCATGTTTAGGCCATAAACTCCATGTTTAAGCCATAAATTCTGACTTCTATTGAAGTGAATGGTTGTACATGATAGAAATTTCTAGTTGTCACATAAAAGAACAAAAAAATGCTGAAAACTGCAATTACGCCCAACGTAAAATAGGTTACGCTTAGCGTACCTTCATGATGAGCAGTATGCCCGACGTTCAAGAAATTACGCCCATCGTACTGGGTATCTATCCAGACTTCCTAATCGCGAATGAATTCCTAGTACGCCTAGCGTAAACCAACTTACTCCCACCGTACGTAAGTCGGTTCCAAGGGTTATAAAAACCGATTATCAGCTAATCAGAGGGGGGGATTCCGACTTCTAGCCTAATTATTCGACAAATAACTTCTACTAAGCCGTTTTGAGGGTCTAAGACGTGGCCGAAAGGTCGTTAAGCTAACGAGAGCGGAGATCGGAAGGATTAGAGAGTGGATATGTGTCGGTAATCATGTGGTTTGTTAACGTGACCATGCTTAGCATTCCACTGTGATACTATTATGTTTTTATTTTTTGATTTTGGTGTTAAAACCATTTACTTTGAGTTTATGATAAAATAAAACCTTGATTATTAATTGCTATATTGGATTGTATGTTTATGTTTAATTTACCTTGCCAAGCTTGTTAAAAGATCCTTACGTGTTAATGATAATTATTTGATGTTAATTGTCAAGAAAATTGAGTTGTATGAACATATGGTTGATTGCTTGTCTCTTATGATTTTGATGACCATCAAGATTATATGTCTAGGAATAACGAATGTGAAACTAGGATTAACTAGGAAATAAGTAAGTTAACGTGTGAGCCTTGTGTGATAAACCATCAACAAGAGTTTAATTGAATTAGTAATTTGATTAACTAATATTACAATTCTTGCATGATACGAACTGAGCACTAGGAAGCATGTTAGTTTAATCAACTAATCATTGTTTGAATTGACTTGTTTTCTAAAAGATTAGTAATAGTGAATGCAAATCTAATCATTTTAGGAATTGGTGAACATGAATAAATGATTTTGTGTATGAAATCATCTATGTTTTTAAGGTGTAATTTATGTAAACCAAAGTACTTGAAGAGATTTGTTTTCCTGTCAGTTTATCGAGAATTGTTATTAGTTATTTGTTTGAGATTTAATAAACATTTCTTTATTCCTTTCGTGTGTTTTGTAACCTATAATCAAATATTTTAAATTAATTCACCACCGTTCCCCTTGTGTTCGACACTCTTGCTTATCAAAGCTATACTATACTCGATCGGGTTCACTGCTTGTAATATGTGGTTTAGATGCGATAAATTGGGAATTATAAAAAAAAAAATTAGTGCATTAAATATACACATCAGCTATAGTCACACTTTCGTAAGAAAATACTAGATCACTATAGCCAATATCTCTGATACCAATCTATCATACCCTCGGCCGCTGGCGGAAATGACAAGGTGCACAACGTAAATTAGTAATCACAGTTGTTAAATATACATTGAATAATACACATATAATCTTCTTTTATTACTGAAGTAGAAATTACATTGAAAATAACTACCACTAAATTGTGACACACGCTAAACAACCAACATTTACAAAAGTGTAGTAAAACAATGGAACGTCTTCTATGAAAATCCTTCCAACATACTAATAAATGTGAGATTACATGCATTAAGATACATCAACAAAAATTGTTAGTGAGTTCTACAGGTTTTGACACAAAGTATTTTTGTAACCAAAAGTGTTTTATAAAATTTATCTGGTGACCCAACTTTTATAAATACGTATTTTTATATCAAAAGTATAAAATAATTTAGTTATAAAACTGATGGGTTTTGGTCATAAGACATCCTATGTGCTCATACAAACCCTAATGCTTGGATCTAGGTTTCTCTATTGTACATGCTTTGAATCCAAGACTATAAACCCTAATTCTAGCATGTAAGTAATCATATTAACATGTAATTAGGTTTAGAACATACCTTGATTGTTATGTAGCAATAACAATCCCAATTCCTCCTTGAATTGGCTTTGGAATGCTTAGAGTCATAAGTGTCACTCCTCTAATGGCTTACAAACACCATAAGCAAATGGAGAAGATATAAAGAGAGAGGAGAGAGGTTAGAATTCGTCCTTAGGACTTCTTGGGAAGGGATACACGAATTCATGAGCCAAGGGGTGTTTATATAGGTGTAGAGATAGGGTTTCAGTCATTATCCTTATCTAGTTGATTATCCATTAAGCAACCAATAAGATAATCCTTGAATCCTTATCATACTCGAATTCTAAGGCTTTCCAACCTTTAATTCGTCCACCATATAAATAAGATAATCCTTACCTTATTTTGTAACTATCACATAATTACAAATCAGCCCCTCTAGTTTAATTAATTACATTTGATCACAAAACTAATTCTTAATTAATTATTGACCAATATTAATTAAACAAATATGATTTCTCCTTTAATATATTATTCTTATAACATATTAATAAATCATATTATCCTCTCTCTCTCTTTATTCATTTCTCCAATCAAGTTGATTTGGTGAAGGCAACCCAAAAGGACCATGCACCATTGGGTCAAGTACATACCAAAATAGTTATGGACTTAGACACTAATCCAACAGTCTCCCACTTGGATAATTCTAACAACTATACTGCGTATGACTTCAGATCCTGATCTACAATCGTAGCTTTCCAAAGCCGCTGTCAACTCTGATCATATCAGATACGCATGTCCTTAGATAAGGGATCATATATTCCTCCATTCTAGATATCGTATGAGATATGATTTCAAATCATTCTCTTTGTACTATATCTCGATTTCCGATTTATGACGACAGACTAATTGAACAAATCAAATTAGCCCTAGCCCGGCCGAGCATTTACGTATGTCATCACTAAACCATCGAGGGGCCCAAAGATATCGCTTTTATTCTTTGAATAAAAGGAACGGATAAACTTTGATACAATGCTTGCTTGCACTTACTCACCGAATCACACACAACAATATGTTTTATAACACCAAGTTACTAGTGCGTTCACATATTATCAATGTGCAACCGATTCGCAAGATACAACTCACATATCTCGGTTTCAAGAATATAAGATGTTATCGTCTCACTAATCACTCGAGATAGTGATCCAAGTGAGTGTAGGTTTAATCCAATGCTCAAATCATATTCATAAGCACTCATGAACGTTGCAGCAAACATTTGCTTATGTCTAATACTTTTCTAGACAATCCACACACCAATTCATGACAGTCTTCATTCATATCTACTTCCAACATATGAACGACTGTGGCCCGTTTGAATAATTCGATTATTCTTAATAAACTCAATTATTCTGGAAGTCAAAACATGCAAGGTGAAACACAAGAATAATACTAATCCCATATGGCCTCAACCCTTTGATCAGAAATAAAACACGTTTTATTTATCACCATATCGATTACTCATTATTTGTCGTTTCGGGTAATCAACTTTTTACTTGAATTATTACACTTGTCCCATGCTCCTAGCATGCACACAATGTTTACCTATGGTTCTTACTTTTGTGAAATAGACAAATTGAATACATTTCCAATCATTCTCATTTTACAACTCCAGATCCATTTTCTTAAGTGTAAGAATGTCAAATTCTTGTTACTAGATTCTAACACTTTATGAAACGATCCTTTTGTAATGTCACTACACCAAAGTCTCAAAGACTATTGCCAATGATATTACAAAGTCCTTTAACGTAGATTGTTACAAGACAATTCCTTAGATATGATGTCTCTCACTCAAAGTACATTCCTTTGAACATCCTTTTGCATAAAAGTTTCTAATCTAGATTTTCAATATTTACTTCCCAATATAGATACATTTCCATACTTTCCATATGACAACTCATTTCTTAATAGAATCTTTTCTATTCATCATAATGTCAATATGGTCCATTAATACCATGCTTCCAACTACTCACAAGCGACCAATCCTCGTCGAACTTTGGATTGTCCTTTGATAGTTGTTTAATTATTTTAGTCAAAACCGATTCTAGTCCCTTTTCCCTCTCAATGCGCTAGACATTTGGAAAATTTTAGAATGGTCATAACATTAAAGCATTTGCAATCGATCCTATACCCGAAGCGTATGGGACACGACGCACAATGTTTTATTTTCTATGTTCTCAAAATTCGAATTGTGAAGAGGAATGTCGTAATCATAATCGAAACTTTAAGAACACACTATGTACCTTTGACTAAATTTATCAACATTTCACAACCTAATCCTTTAGATTTGAAATGAAGCATAATATTCTCTCCCTTAATTATAGCAAAACAACCTTTCAACTCTTACAACTTTGCAAAGTATGACTCTTGTTTTCTATAATTAATATTGCCAACTATGCAATACGTGCCTTAATAATCATACAATCATAACTTTTATGCTCCCACTATCATGATGATTATTATAAAACATAACACTTATGCTCCCACTAGCTTCGACATGTATTCATAGACATCATAACTTTCAGAAAAACAATACTTATTGAATTTCTTAAGTTCATGTTTCTAATACTTAGTGCTTTGATAATCTTTTATCAAGACTTCTTGAACTTATACACTTTTGCCTTAGATAGTTCATATGTGTGTCTTAACAATTAAGACTAATTGCCAAACCTCACAATTCAAATTATGGAAAGGGATGTCGTAACCATGGTCGAATTCGAGAATGCAATTTTACAATCACTATCTTTTAAAATCTTTCTTTGTGAAAGCATTTCCTCACAATCATTTTCATGAAAGAGGAAATCTTATGACACTTAGATTTAAATGGTGTATTTGTTCCTATCCATGTGAATTTGTTAAAAAAAAAAAAAAAACAAAGTTTACGACAAATTCAAACTCATATGGATCGAACTTTCTTAATCTTGATTTCTTGCCTTATGGTAGCACAGCTACCCACCACGTCTTCCAAGTAGTTAAGCATCTCACCTTTTTCCTATCAATGTACCTTTCATTGATCAAGGTGCCTTGCCTTTTATGCGTTCAAAATGAGAACTCATAGAACTCACATGCATAATTAACTCAATTGGAAACAACACAGAAACAAGATAACGTCAACACGATAGGTTGTAAACCTCAACTCGTGTGCTAGTGATGATTGATAAGGTTTATTTGATTTGTTCTTGAAACTTTTCAAGACTATTAAAACTCCCACTGACTCCTTGACATATACGATTCTCTTATCAAAACATTTCTTGACAAACAAATATTCAAGAGTTAGTGTAGCTTTTATCAAAACAAAACACTTCATAATTTTGGTCTTAGTTGGTCTTTGTCTTATCCAAGACATCACAACTTTCCACAATTGATGAATGTTATAAACCTTCTTAATACTATTCACTCAATGTCACAATCTTGACTTTAAGACTTGTTTTGGAACGAAGTATGATTGACTTCTTAATTTGACCATTTTTTTCAATCTTTGATTCCTCTTCTTGGACATACAATTGTACCAAGACTCACTTAGAGGATCAATTGAGATATGGTTCTTAATCATTAAGACCTATCATAAAGCATAAAAGCTACTCTCCCTTCTTCTTAGAATGGAGAAACTCTTATCTTTCTGCCTATTTGATTCTTCTTATTCGTTTTGCCATTGATCTAAACCCTTTAATCAATTCAAAATTACACTTAATCTTGTAAGTATAATCATATTTACTAAGCCTTTAGTAAATCATGACGAATATCTTTGTTACTCTTATGGTGAACTTGATCAACACACAACTTTGTGTACTCGATCTCCTAGTCCTTCACTTGACACTTTGTCAATGAATTAGTCTAATTTCCAAATACATAATTTCTCATTCATCGTGCATCCACGTTGCATGATTCCATGTTTCTGTCCAATTGAAACTTTAGGCGATGAGAAGCTCTCCCTATTTGGTAAATTCTTGACATTTCCATAAATAACATAACTAAGAATCACATCCATTCGTTGTAGAAATATTCAAACATCAATTTTCATAACGATTTCATTGCAAGGAAATAAACAAACAAATAAGTGAGTCAAAATTTATTTTATTTATAAAAGCAGCGGAAAAACATTTGTCCTTACAATGCAAAATCTATTGAAAACTATGTAAAAAGAAAATTTCTAACAACTCTATCATAACTATCTAAGCTCAAAATCCAATCTTCAAGTCCATGCGATCAAGATCCATCTCTTGTGATTAGATTCACCTTGCTCTCTTATCAAGCTTCCTTTCTTTTCACCGATCCTTCAAAACATTCAAATGCAATCTTATCACATCATGTATTAAGAATCAATGAATAGGAACTTAATGGATTTAGATAGTGGATTCTTACCTAAAGCGTAGTCATACTTTTGACTCTCCCATCTCTTAGATCTCTTAGGTAAATAGGGCAACTTTGTCTCCAATGCCTCTTCTTTTGGCAATAAAAGCAAATTGACTCTTTTGGAACAACACATGGAACTACTTCAGACATTGCCTTTCTCTTATGATCAAACTTTTCGATCATTGCATGTCTTTCATTGCCATTGTCTATATCCATAGAGGTCTTGAAGGCAGATTCACCAATCAACTTTGCTTTTCTATTGCGCCAAACCATTGTTGATTCAGCAGCAATAAGCATGTAGGTGAGATCTATAAGTGTCACGTCGTGTTTCATCATATAGTACTCTCTTACGAACTCACTATACGAGTTAGGAAGTGACTGAAGAACCCAATCAACAGCCATCACTTCACCGACAACGGATCCCATCATTCTTAATCTATCAATGTGTGACTTCCTCCATATGACGTGTGCACACACCGACTTGCCCTCTTTATGTTTACTTGCCAAAAGGGCTTGAGTGATATTGAACCTTTCAATTTTACAATCTTGTGGGTTAGGGAGAATAATTGGAGGAGGAAGAGGAAGTGAAGCATGATTACTTGTTCCTTGATCGAATCGTGGAATATCATCTTCATGTGGAATGCTTGTTCCACGGGATTTGAGAAGACCATAGTTGTCGAACTTTGACATCGGGAGAAAAACGAATTCAATTTAGTTGATTGATTGATTCCTTGGTAAATCACCCAAATGAAATTCCAAGGCTAGGACCCAACACAATATCCTACAACTCGGGAGAGGGATGCCGTAACCCAAATTGTAGAACATTTGAAGGTAAGTGAATGACGATTCACTAATTTCCACCATGAAAAACGAAAAAGAAATTTAAGTTTTAAACCTATGAAAACTCCTAGATCCTTTGAGATTCATTGAACATTTCAATGGCATGTTTAAATCTCGATATGCCCCTCTTGTTTGTGACTGGGATGCCGAGGATCACAAAGCGGGTGTGAATAACCATGCAAACTACATGGTGCCCTCACATGTTACAATCACCTATTCGATGTGCCGGTAAACCACACACGCTCCACCGAACTATGACAAACATTGAGTCACCCTTTGCTACCTTTGCTTAGAACCATTTAGTGTGCCGGTAAACCACACACGCTCTACTAACGTCTTCGCAAGGGCACAAAGTGTAATTTCATGGAATTGCATCAACTCACTTTTGCCTAAGTAACTAAGATTGGGAATTTGAAAAACATTTAGTTACTTTGTATTTCATTATACTTATAATGGAAGGTTTCGTCCTATCCTACCCGTTCGGCTAACGACCCTCCACTAGTCAAGAGTGCGGTGGGTAAGAGTGGATACCCATTCAATCGCCATTTTATAGGCAATTTCCTTAAACACCCCTTATAGACCAGCTTCGTGAATGAGGCCTACTAACGGTAAGACTGACTTTTACTCATACATATATATAATGTTAGACTTTTAATGTTATATATATAGTATAGGATGTATTTTACACTTTTAAAATACTATGTGGTTAACTTTAACAATTACACTTTTAATTCAATTAAAAGGTTAACCTAAACTTTTATGGATTTATTAAACCTCTTTTAATTATACTCCTTAATTAATTAATAAAACCATAAGGGTGTGATTTGAACTTTTCAAAACATTACTAGAGTTTTAGAATTTAACATTTCTAATTAAACCTTTAATCAACTTTTAAATTCCAAAACTTTAGGGCAAGTTTTGAAACCTGTTTTCAAAACATTAGGGTTTTAACTATTTAAATTTCAAAACTTCAAAACTTTTGTGTTCAAATTTAAACTATAAAACCTAAAGGGTAAAATATGAAACTTTTCATAACAACAAGGATCAAATAACAAATAATTTTAAATTAACATTTAATCACATAATTATCCATATTTGATTTATTTAATGATTTCTTGCAAAACAATTTATCAATTTACTCAAAATAATTAATCAATTATCTTATAAGGAAACAATTATCTTATTAATTGATAAATATCTTCATTTAGATCAAAAATATAGTCAAATATATCATATAATCGGATTAATATTGATCTAACATGATAAGGTAACTATCCATATGCAAAAACAGTAAGAAATCCCGAGATAAGCATTATCTGACGAGTTGACACGGCGAGTCAGGCATGGACTCGGTGAGTTCAGCCATGGACTCGGCGAGTCCAGCCTCCACAATCCAAAAAATCGAATTTTTTAGTTATACAATGCATCAATACAATTGAAACCAAGCTAGGCTCTGATACCACTGATGGGTTTTGGTCATAAGACATCCTATGTGCTCATACAAACCCTAATGCTTGGATCTAGGTTTCTCTATTGTACATGCTTTGAATCCAAGACTATAAACCCTAATTCTAGCATGTAAGTAATCATATTAACATGTAATTAGGTTTAGAACATACCTTGATTGTTATGTAGCAATAACAATCCCAATTCCTCCTTGAATTGGCTTTGGAATGCTTAGAGTCACAAGTGTCACTCCTCTAATGGCTTACAAACACCATAAGCAAATGGAGAAGATATAAAGAGAGAGGAGAGAGGTTAGAATTCTTCCTTAGGACTTCTTGGGAAGGGATACACGAATTCATGAGCCAAGGGGTGTTTATATAGGTGTAGAGATAGGGTTTCAGTCATTATCCTTATCTAGTTGATTATCCATTAAGCAACCAATAAGATAATCCTTGAATCCTTATCATACTCGAATTCTAAGGCTTTCCAACCTTTAATTTGTCCACCATATAAATAAGATAATCCTTACCTTATTTTGTAACTATCACATAATTACAAATCAGCCCCTCTAGTTTAATTAATTACATTTGATCACAAAACTAATTCTTAATTAATTATTGACCAATATTAATTAAACAAATATGATTTCTCCTTTAATATATTATTCTTATAACATATTAATAAATCATATTATCCTCTCTCTCTCTCTCTTTATTCATTTCTCCAATCAAGTTGATTTGGTGAAGGCAACCCAAAAGGACCATGCACCATCGGGTCAAGTACATACCAAAATAGTTATGGACTTAGACACTAATCCAACAAAAACTATATGTGAACTCATTTATAAATACCATTTGTTCAAATATAAAAGTACAAAGTTTGTCAAAATACGCATAAGTAAAACAAACTTATATCAAACTTTAAGATTCCCATGACCAAAATGCATAATATATAAGGATTTTGATTACCAATTTATATAAAGTAAAGTCATATCACCCTTTTCGAAGTCATAAAATGCAAATTTTACTATAGAAATATTGTACAAGTGTTTATATAGTTTATATGTAAAACTCATAAGTGTCAAATTTGTAAACCTTAAAAATTGTGTCATGGTATAATTTAAATATTATCTTACTTAAATTGTTAACTGACACTTAACCAGTGGGGCAAACTCCTCCCACATACATATTGTGTTTATGTACAGAAAAAAAGGGTTTAAGTAAATAACTTATTAGGTATAAGTTATTATGCCTTAATCGGTCGTGTCATGATATTAATTAAGAGATATATAACTTAATTTCTGGTATCGAAACTTATCGTTTTGGGTCACAAACTATTACACTATTTATAGTCTCTTTCAACTAGTATAAGTGAATAAAAACCACCTATTAACCTAATATCGATTATATACGGTAACAAGGTGAATTCGGGATCTATAATGAGTTTATAACCAAACTGTGACAAACACGCCTGCACCAACACTGAAATGTTGTGTTGAAAGCCTACACCACGTTTTTGATGATCTGATGAAATAATTAGCGAATGAAATGCTAATTCCCATGCTCGACTCGTCAGTCGATGGTTATAGCTAACTACCGACAGCGAGATGTCAACCCATATAAGTATGTGATACATAATTTATACTGGATGTTCCTCGTTCCATACAAATTAATGGTTATGATACAGAGGGACTTTGCTCAGATGTACAGTCATAGTGTGGTTACAAACATAGCCCTTGCAGCTTAGAAAATAATCCTAACTCATAAAGCTTTTATAAACAATGTAGCTCATATAGAACGTCAGGTGGGTGTGATGGATCCTAACAATATGTATAAACATCCTAATCCTAAACTTTCTGATATAAATCTCTTGAATACTTATAATGCTTTGATGTTTAGGAATGATTTTGATTTAAGTCTTAGTATTTGGGATTCATAAGGCTTAATGAATTTCCAAATTTCCTATTGACTGTTATCACGAAATTTGGGCGGCATAACGATTCCTTATATAATATTTTCTAGTTTTCAACCAATGTGAATCCAAAATTTTCCATTACATTCAATAAGTTGCATAATTGAAACCAACAATTTCCATTACATTCAATAAGTTGCATAATTGTTACGATATATAATTTATTTGGTAAAAATTCTTAGAATCCGATGATCAAATAAGTTATCATATATGACGAATTTCACATGACAATAAAAATGATTTACATTTTTGTAATAATTATAATAATAAACTATATCATTTCTTGAAACATCATTTCTACGTGATGATAAAGAGTATAATAATAATAATAATAATAATAATAATTTATTTTTAGTATACTTTCAATTAATTATTATGTAATTCATCAAATTTCGATTATACACTCCTTAAGATAAGATAAATTTCCTTTGTACATAATTAAGTTGAATAACATATTTAGTCATATGTATAATGTCCTTTCATGCTTTCTCAACATATTCAATGAAAATATATACGAAAAGTCTTAGAATTTTTGATTCGTCAAATATATTTATATATTTATAGCAATATGCTTAAAACATATATGATTTATACAATTTAGATTACTATTTCATAAACTTTTGGCCAATAATAAAGTAGTACGCTATTTTTTATATAAAAAGGAAAATATTCAAAACTATAAAAGACACACATGTATTCTTCTTCAAATATTAAAACAGTAAAAGAGGGGCGTAGAAACTCACATTCGATGTGTGATCTCGGTCTAAGCTTGCTTTTTGGTGATGCCTCTCGTGAGAAACAACATTTTGATGCTTTTGAACTTAAAGGAATTGTCTTGATATAATTTAAATTTAAATAAGGCTTTTTGGTAATTTATATAACGTAAGGCACTGATTTTGCGATAAATTGTATTCAAATTTTTAAAGACTAAACTAGATGGCGCTTGGTCTAATTCTTAAAAATTCATCAATTATACAAAAGGGGTCTTCATCTTCCTTGCGTCTGCACGAGGATGAAGGATAGCTGACCAAATCAGTGGAGGGAAACAAACGGAAGGCGGATCAGGGGGCACCGACGATAACCCTGAGATCGTGAGGGGGGTATTGTGGTCGATCTCCGGTGACCATCAATTTCAATTTGTTCACCTTCTTCGTCTTCGTGTTTGATCGAAGAAGATATGGGAACGAAAGCAGAAGAGTGGTTGAGTGGTGGCTGTTGTCAATAACAATGTTAGCGAGGGGGTTGCTCTGATGAATTCTTTAACTTTTCTTTTTCTGTTTTGGTCAGCACAAACCAAAAGAGGAAGGACGGGAAGGCATCTGCCTCAAATAGAAAGTGAGCAGCAACAACAGGTGATGTGATTCGGTGGTTCAGTTGTCAGAAAAGAGAAGAGAGGAGGTGCTTAAACCGATCTCCAACGAGTCCTCGTGGTTTCCTTCTCGTCGCCAACAACGGAATCCAAATGGATAACAATAGCAATTGATGGTGGAGGAGGGAAAGTGTGGGGAGTAACGATCCATAGGTGGTTCTTGGTGGTTCTTAGCGACAAGAAAAAAGGTGGAGAGATCGAGTTCCGACGATGATTCATGAATGGAACCCAGAGGCGGAGGCGACAACTGTTGATGTCGTTGTCTTCTGTGATGGTGGCGAGTTGTGGAAGAAATGGAGAAGAGGGTCTAGTTTGGAAGCAGGTATGATGGGGTGTTTTGTTGTGCTCGACGAGAACAAGTGAAGACGAGGAGGAGGGCTGCCATGGCCGGTCGGAATGTCATTGGCCATCATTTTCTTCTTCGTTGGAGTATCAAACGAGAGGGAGACAGACTTAAAGTGTAAGGAAGAGGGAAATACATTTTGAGGGTGGGAAAATGATTGAAAGAAAAAAATATCATCTTTAGACATTTAGTAGATTCTATATGATTTTGGGTTCTATAATTTCATATTTTTGAAGATATTTTGTGCACAATCAAATACAATGTAATTTTGTGTTGTAAATCTCGTTTCTTGGCTCTCGTGTCAATATATCCTGACATCAATAATTATTTCTAAGAGTTCTTGCTGACAATCTCGGTTGTGGTGGTTCCAAAATACATATGGAATCAAATTTCGATATACCAAACTCTGTGAACTAACATTTAAAGCTTCACGACTAATAGGATCAGATTCGAGAGATTTACGAATCCAATTTTGGTCGAGATTAATAATACGATCAAAATAGAATAAAATTATAAATCATAGTCTAAGTTCAAAAACATGCTCAAAAGTGATTTTGAGGTCCGTAGCTATCCAAAACGAAACAGTGCATGGTTTGTTTAAGGAAAATCAAACAAATACTGATTTTTGTAACTTTAAAGAGGCGTAACTTTCTCATACAAATACTGTTTTGGATGTTCTTTATATCCACAATGTCACGAGAACATAACCTTTTCAAATATAATATACATAACTCTTAGATATATCTAATGCAAAAAATTATTTTCAACACCACAAATACATTAAAATTTTGTTGATTTTCGATTGGATTTTCAATGATAGATGGTTTGAGCGTTTTAAGATGTTCTAAAAGAAATTATAAATATAATATATTTAATAGAAATTATAAACATAAAGTTACATACAATTGGTCATTAATACACATCGTTTCGCGATGGTTTGACCACCGAACTTTATCCAAGTTTTACCGATTGTTACAGCAGGGTTGTTCCGGATATGTTACCTATGTTATCGATACTCGGGAAAAGGATAAGGCGATCGTGGATGATGTTCTGTTTTTTTTGGGAATACCCGGATGTGTTCCAGGAGGGTATGCCTAGAGTGCCTCCGGAGAGGTAGGTGGAGTTTAGGATTGACTTGGTTCCTGGTGCGGCTTCAATAGCCAAAGCACCGTATCGGTTAGCTTCTACAAAGATACATGAGTTGTCTACACAACTGCATAAATTGTTAGACAAGGGGTTCATTCAACCGAACAGTTCTCCATAGGGATCACCAATCGTATTTGTAAAGAAGAAGGATGGGTCACATCAGATGTGTATTGATTACCAAGAGCTGAGTAAGGTAACTGTGAAGAACCGTTATCTACTTATGAGAATTAATGATTTGTTTGACTAACCTCAGGCTGTATCTTGGTTTTCCAAGAATGATCTACATTCGGGATATGATTACATGATGGCCCTTAGATGGTCATTACGAGTTCGTGACGATGCTCTTTGGGCTCACCAATGCTCCAGTCGCATTCATGGAACTCAAGAAATGTGTATGAAGGATAATGTTGGATGGTTCTGTGATTGTGTTTATTGATGATATGATGGTCTATTCTAAGACCCAGGAGTTGTATGAGGAACATCTAAGGGAGGTATTTTAGACCTTGAGGAGGAGAGACTGTATTTGAAGTTCTCCAAGTTTGAGTTTTGGTTGCGCGAGGTGCTGTTTCTGGGGCACCTTGTCAACCAGAACAATATTCTGGTCGACTCGGCCAAGGTTGAGGTTGTGATGGGATTGGAGGTTCCAGTGTCACTATCTGAGATTTAGAGCTTCCTTGGGTTGTCAGGTTATTATCGGAGATTCATTCAGGATTTCTCCAAGATAGCGGTTCCTAGGACTCAATTGGCAAAGAAGACTATCACTTTTCGCTAGGTGTCTCAGCAATAGGAAACTTTTAAGACCCCGAGACAGAGATTGTGTGAGGTGCTGAATTTGACCATTCATGAGGGTATTGAGGATTTTCTAGTTTATTGTGATGCGTCAGTCACGGGTTTGGGTGTAGTTCTGATGCAGAGGGTCGCGTTATTGCTTAGGCTTCAAGGAAACTGAAGTCTCATTAGGCGAACTATCATACTCTTGATTTGGTGATCACGTATATAGTGTTCGCCCTTAAGATTTGGTGTCATTACCTCTATGGGGACCATTGTACTATTTACAAAGATCACAAGAGTCTGAGGTATTTGATAGATCTGTCGAATCTAAACATGAGGCAGCGTATGTGGTTGGATGTGGTGAAGGATTACGATTGTGAGATCCTTTCCCATCTGGGAAAGGCCAATGTGGTCGTTGATGCTCTCTACCACAAGGCGGCCGTAAATCTGATCAGGGATATATGTATGAGGATACCAATGATTAATCTACTCTTAGAGCAGATTCGAGAGGCTCAAGTCGAGGCTTTAAAGGAAGAGCACTGGGAGAGTGAACGTATAGTGGTCCGGGTGGCTTCCTTCGATTATGATAATCGGGGGTTATTGACTTTCCATCAGAGGGTGTGGGTTCCGTACTAGGGTGGTGCGAGACAGGTTTTGATGGAAGAGGCACACAAGTTGAGATTCTCTAGTCATCCCAGTGCAAAAAAGATATATAGAGATCTATGTCCTGATTATTAGTGGCCCTGTGTGAAGCGGGATGTAGCTTGGTATGTAGAGAGGTGCATGAATTGTAGGAAGGTCAAGGCTGAACATCAGGGACCTCATGGCAAGATGCAGCCCTTAGACATTCCCATTTGGAAATGAGAAGAGATTACTATACATTTCATTATGAAGTTTCCTCAGATAGCGCACAAAGTGGATTTGATTTGGGTCATCGTGGATTGACTGACCAAGAGCACATATTTCATTCTGATTCGGGATAGTATCTCTGACGAGAAGTTGGCTAAGAACTATATCAGAGAGGTTGTGGCATGGCATGGGGTGTCGGTTTCAGTGGTTTGAGACACAGATGTCCGGTTTACTTCCAGGTTTTTGAATAGGTTCCATGAGAAGTTGGGTACTCATCTAGACTTCAGCATGACATTCGACTAGTAAAATGATGGACAAAGTGAGAGGACTCTCCAGAACATGGAGGATATGCTTTAGGCATGTGTATTGGATTTTGATGGGAGTTAAGATATGTATCTCCCTTTGGTGGAGTTTTTGTATAACAACAGTTATCATACCAGCATTGATCGACCTCTTTTTGAGATGCTCTATGGGAGGAAATGCATGACCCATATACTCTGGGATGAGTTCATTCAGTGAGTCATCGGCAGTACCGAAGTGGTACTTAAGACTACCGAGTTGATTCAACAGGTTGAGAGCAGACTTCATACATCATAGAGTCGACAGAAGAGCTATGCCGACAAGTGCCAATCAGACCTAGAGTTCCAGGTTAGGGATATGGTTCTCTTAAAGGTTTCGACTTGGGAATGTGTAATCTAATTCAGGAAGAGGGGCAAGTTGGGTCCCAGGTACATCGTTCCTTATGCTAGATCCAATTTAGGGCTTTATTTTTGCATTTTTAAGTCCTTTAAGCCATATTGGAGAGTATGGTCTAGTCCAGAAGCAATGGATGGTAGATCTTAGAACCTTTTAGATCCTTTGTCCATAAAATTATAGTCTTTATAAGTTATATTGGTCCATGCATGTGTTAGGATCCTTATTATGGTTCTCCTTGAGTTTTGGGTCCCATTAAGTTATGTCTGGGAGTAAAGTTTCCAATTTGACGTGTTAAGACATCATTATGGAATAGATATGAGACTTGGGCGTGATGGCTTAATCGTTTAAGCATTTAATGGTGAAGGTGGTCAACTGCGTCGTATGATGGGCATACTCGACTCGTATGTTGCGCATACTGGCCACCAACATAGAACGCAAGGCGTAAGCCTGAGTACACCGGGAGTACTCAGTAGCCATGACTTCGCTTGACTTTCTAGGTTTGGACCACTTTTGGATCATAAGAGTTTTGGGCCCTATTAGGCCATTAGCCTTCTGATTTTTGGGCCATTGTTAGAACTTGGGCCTTCATGAAATTAGGTCATTATAGTTTGTGAGCCCAATTAGGAAGTTGGGCCATATTGGGCTTTTTGGTGCTATTGGATTGGACCTCGGATTTTGGGCCAAGTGAGGAAAGGGTAAAATGGACTTTTACCTTGAGGGTGGGACAATTAGACTAGGACTGCAACTATGGAATGTGGACCAATTATTAATTGTGTACTATTTGATGATGCTAGCGCGGGGATTTTTTCGGATCAACAGTCTGAGCTTTATCTGAGATATTCAGCAGCTAGAGGTGAGTTTCCTGACTATGCTTGCGGGATCGAAATCACAAATGTTGAACCATGGTTTATTATGATTAGAATGCTAGTTATCCAGTGTGACTCTTGCATGTATGATATTTGATATGTATACCGGGCGGGACCCTATGCCAAGCAGGGCCTGATAAGTATATTGTATGTTGTTTATCTTTGTAATTCTTGAATGTGTGTATGTGTTTATATGTATACTGTACGGGGCCCAATGTTAGGGGGGCCTAATGAATGTGATGATGTGGGCCCCATCACATATTTCTAACAGATCTGTTCCGAGCGAGGCTCAATGTCGGTCGGGGCGTGTTATATGTTTGATATGTATGGTATGTGGTGTTTTGGGGAACTCACTAAGCTTGGTAGTTATAGTTTTCAATTTATGTTTCAGGTACTTTCGGATCCAAGGGGAAGAGCTCGTGGTGATTGCATCGTACACACCACATTGTTCCGCATTTTAATTGACTCTGATGCATTTGGATGTTTGGGTTATACTTTGTTTCCATTATGGTTTTATGAACATGTTTTCAAAGATAGTTTTATTAGTCTAAAAATTAAAAAATTTTGTTTTAATTTTTGGGACGTTACAGCTACAATAAAAGTGTACTTATGGAATTTCACTTAACACTTAAGTGTACATGCAACCTAAAGGATTTATGTGTTTTTCACATCTAATAGCAACATACTTATGAAACACACAAACTAAAACCCTATGAACAGAAATTCATAGTCAAGAACACATACCTTTTTTTGATTCCAATCAAGCTAGTCAAATTCTTCTTGTCTCCTTGGAAAACATAGCTCCAATAGCGTACAAGCCTTTAATGGTTCACACCCAATATACAAGAAAAATAGTGATTAAAGGAGAAAGGGAGGGGAGGAGAAGACTTTCATTCTCCACCATTAGGTATGAGAGAGCCACAAAATTTGGTACACCATGGGTCCTATTTTAATTCTAGTTAACTAGCAGAAAAAACCAAATTTGAATGATTACAATAATAAATTTAATCTCAATTCAAATCGTTTCCTTATCAGCAATTAGGATGCTTCTAGAAACCCTAAAGTGTCTCCAAAAACCATTGATGCCGTGGATGGTTCTAGAATTACCTCTTTTATTCAACTACTGAACAATTACAATTCACCTCTTGTACCTATAACTAATTCCAATTAATCCCGAATTAATTCTAGATTAATTCTAATTAATAATTACTCAGTTCTGACTATTTTTAATTAATTTATATTAGTTATTAACTATTATTAATTAATTTATTATTTGTATAATAAATTAAAAAATAATTAACTACCAATTTGCAATTAATATATTAATCATATTATATATTAACAAGTCAATTTATCTCTCTCTCCTTTGATCAATCATAGCCATTTCCTAACCCAAAAAGAACTTTAATTTTATTAATCAATATTATATCAATTTAGTTAGAACTTTCGAAACTTAATCTAAAAAATAGTTCTAATCACAAAATCTATAAATCTTTAAGGCTATTTGTCAATTTGTAACAAGCATTAAATGTTTAATTAACAAAGAAATCCATAAAACTACCTAATGCTTATAGCCAAATTCAACAAGGAAGATGGTGAGCATGCTAAAAGAAGAGGTTGAGAGGTTAAGAAGACAATAATGTTAAGAGATCATGGTAGCATGTAAGGGTTTCAGTTCAATTTAGTTCATGAGATTGAGAAGGTAAGGACAATATGGTCAATTTAGGTTTTACTTATTTATTTCATGTTTTCAAAACACAAAAAGGATTATCATTTATTTAAAAAAATATATTAAATGGTTTAAAGTTTTCAATTAATAAATAGGATATTTAGCTGGTCTTTTGCTACTTTATATGAGTGAAGAATAGGGATTTTGGCTAGTAGTGACATTATTCAAAGGACTTATCTATGCTCCAATGGAAGGATTATATTTGTTAACTTCGTTTTGACGTGTTCTTAACTTATTACGTATATGTAATCAATATAGATGGTAATATGAAGATCGCTTCATTGGCTTCCTATTTTGGATGTAGTGAACAAAACTCACGTACAAAGATCTCATATATATCACGTTCAAATTCACATTTGAATTAATTGAAGAAAAAAAAGTTAATGAATAGAAATTGGTTTATTTAAATAAACAGGAGCCTTGAAGACGCTTGAATGAATTTTGAAGTTCTCAAACATTCCGGTACAAGGTTATTTATGGTAAAAAAAAAATTAAAAATGTATAAAAAAATTTGACATTAGATATCCATTTTTCATGTTGTTCGGTGTTTCTCCTTTAATATTGAAGGAATCATGGCTCACTGGTACTCTCGAGAACTAATAGAAGAAACATTCATATCCTAACAAGATAACCAAAAGCCCAAGAGATTTAATGGTGTTTAACTATTTTACGTTTCTTCATTCGTTCATGTTATTCTAATGTTCGAATGATTATCATGTATAATAACACATATATGTGAATTCCACATGTAAATATGATATGATATATACATATATGAATATTACATGACATATTCACCAATGAAGATTACATGTTCTCTTCACATATGAATATTCAAATATGAGTAAAAATATTCGCATATGAATATGACATACAATATTCATATGTGAATATATATATATATATATATATATATATATATATATATATATATATATATATATATATATATATATCACATGCTATATTCACTTATAAATATTACATAGTATAATTACATGTTCTATTGATGTATGAATGTTCACATGTGAGCAACAATATTCACATATTAAAATGTCATTCAATATTCATATTAGATATTCACATTTGAGTATGCCATGCAATTTTCATATGTGAGTATTACATGATATTTATTAACATATGAATACTAAATGATATATTCACTTGTAAATAACAATATCTACGTATAAATATGTCATGTAATAGTTGTATTGTATATTCATGTATATTGTATATTCACATTTCATTATGACGTTCACTATTTATATGTGTATAATATATGATATATATTCGCTTGGTGAATTTTACATGATACATGATACATTTATTTATAAATATTACATTGTATACTCATATGTGAATATTAAATGATATATTTTCACATAATATTAAATGTCATATTCATATAAATATGTGATTTATATACAAATTAAACGAAAAAACATAAATTTAATAAATACATTTACAAGTCCACATGTTAATTAAATGTGAATAATATAATCAAAACCGGCTTCATTCATAAAATTACATATGATACAATTACATGCAAATCTTATATGATATAATTATATTTGAATATTGGATGGTATATTAATATATGAACATTACATATAGTATTAGTTCATAAAAGTAGTTATTTATTAACATATAGATATTGTGTGATGTGTTAACATGTATTATATTCTCATGTAAAATTTTTTATTATATAATCACATGTAAATTTTAAAATATATAATCACTTGTGAATTTTATATTTAAATATTTCATGATAAAATCATATGCGAATATTACATTATATAATCACATGTGAATCCTATATAACATATACATATGTATTTTTGTGTGTTTTTTTAACATTAATCAATTTTTTTTTTCAATTTTCTTATTAATTTGGTAGAATCTGTAGAAAATATTGAAGAGGTGAAAATTAATAAATTTCAAAAAATATAACAATCTTGACATGAAGAAATCACTACTAAAAAAAAGCGCTATTTCCGAGGGATACTTTCCTCAGAAATTCCTAGGAAAACGGCGTTTCCGAGGAAATGCCGAGAAAATTTTGTGCGTCGGTAAAACCATCCTAGGAAATGTTTTGTAAGGGATTTCCGAGGAACTTTCTGACTCATTACCTAGGAAATGGTTTTATCGTAAGTACTGAGGGTTTTCCTAGGAATTTTGTTTCCGAGGAATTTCCTAGGAAGATCATTTCGGAGTAATTTCTAAGGAAGATTATTTCCGATGGTTTTCCGAGGATGTTTATTTCCGATGAATTTCTGAGGAAATTTATTTTCGAGGAATTTCCAAGGAAGCTTATTTCCGACGAATTTCCAAGGAAGTTTATTTCTGACGAATTTCCAAGGATTATTTTTGAGGGAACTCCGAGGAAATTTTTTTTCTGTGGAACCTTTTAGGAATTTCCTAGGAACAATGCACCTGTAAAAAAATAAAAAACAAAAAAATCAAAAAATTTAGCCTAAAGTGCAAAAAAGAACTAATACAAAAAAACTTAGTTCATTCCATATATCTAAAAGTCATACAAACGTTTACACTTTAGAACATAAGTTTCAATAATCGTGTAAAGCAAAAAGATAATATAGAAGTCTTAAAACCGTACAAACGTTTACAACAAATAACCTAAGAAGCATTGGATGGATTGGATGGATTGTCGGGACGGTTATTAGTGTCATATCGTCTCATGATCTCGACCATTTCCGCCATTTATTTTTGCATTTGTGCTTGTCTTTTGGCCATTTCACCATTTTGTCGGGCCAATTCGGCATGAGCTTCTTCTAATTCCTGGACCTAAAAAAATGTTAAAGAAACATACATACATTAGTAACATAAAAAATAGTAAAAACAAAGTATATATTAACATTGATATCTATTATACCAACATATATTTCACTTATAAATGGAATGAACTTAAATTTTCGTATTCACAATAGCAACATATTATCATTTTTATATACAATAGCAACATACTTTTATTTTCTATCAATTATAGCATTTTACCTTTTTTTCATAATACCAACATACTATAATTGTTATTTATTATCAAAGACAATATACTTATATGTTTTTTAAATAACAACAACAACTTTATTTTATCCATAATAGCAACAAAATTGATTTTTTTTTATCTATAATAACAACATATTTTATTTACTTTGCATTTTTTTTATGTCAAATAAAAATACCCGCTGTTGTGACCGCTGGTACTCAGAAGAGGTCAGTTTGTTCCCGTTGGATGATGTCCCCGTGACAACGAAATGTAGATCTGAACTTCCTACCCCGTAAATACGTCTGCACTTGCCTCTCCCTTCTTGTGCTTGCACCCACAAGTCAACATCACCCTCTGGATGTTGAGTTAGGTCCTCCCCGTACTTTTCAACCATGGCACTAGTGTATCTCTCCTACAATTTATCAAAACAAAACGATTGTTATTATTGTACTATTTCAAGTTAAAGCACTAATTATCTATAAAGGAGAAGATAAATTACACATATTGCTCTAGCAGTAGGTGTACAAAACTCCAACTCTTGAATTGTATCATAATCTTTAGCCTTGAATTTTTTCTTGGCCTCTGCAGTAAGGTGGGTAATAAGAAAAAGTTCCAGAAATGTAGGGATACGCTTCAATTCCTTTTGCTACATAAAACACATAGTATAATTAGTGTAATCTATGATTAAGTAAAACCAATTACTGAATTATATGAATATTGATTCGCATAATTACCAATTCCAGTCGATACTGATCATAACCCCTGGATCCCCCTGTATGTCTCGAAACTGTACCGGTGTCGTCACCGCTCATACGGTTGGCTCTCCCGGCCACCGACTTCTTTCTCCAAGCATCTGTGTCCCAATACTATAAAAAGAATATCTTCTCTAATAAATGAAGTTTTTTTTTGCCACTTGTCACATTCTCATTCATTTTGCCACATGTCATTTTGTAGTTATTTTGAATTAATTTTTATTCCATATGTAATTTTGTGGTTTTCCTATTTTATTAAATTCCATATGATATTTAAATTTAATAATTAATGCATATCAATTTCATTAATTGACTTTCCTTATAATTTCAAAATTTTAAAATAAAATCTTATTAATTTGTTTTGATTATTTTATTTAAATGATTTGTTTAAATTTAAAAGAGAAAAAAAACATTTTAATTTTAATAATTCAATATTTTCTCATTTTTCTTATAAATTTAAAATTTTCAAATGTTTATACATATTTAATTGTTTTAAATACACCCATGTAATACATGGGGCTAACACCTAGTGTAAGATAATATATAAAAGGCAAAAAAATAACAAAAAAATAATACTATATTAATTAGCTTACTTTACACAAATCCTTCCATACGTCCTCATTGAAACTAATAGGCTCAAAATCACGCATGATTGCAAAGTCATTATTTGTGTTCGGGATGTTGTAACCGGCCGCTCGAGCTCTATTTGCAGATTCATGTCGATATTCACTCATTATGTCTGAATAACGATCTTGCACCACACTTCTAAATCCACTCTCGATCATTCCATCATTTACCGAATCCCACCGATAGTATTTCTGTTAAAAAAAGAAACTAAAGCTAAAAGTGCAAACAT
This sequence comes from Lactuca saligna, assembly GCF_052625555.1. Lineage (NCBI taxonomy): Eukaryota > Viridiplantae > Streptophyta > Magnoliopsida > Asterales > Asteraceae > Lactuca > Lactuca saligna. The sequence goes on along the minus strand of NC_136424.1, from coordinate 86,933,800 downwards.
AAAACAAATCAACTTAAGGTATGCAAATTATTAATTGATATTACCCCAAAAGCACGAAACATTTGCTATGTTATGTATGAAATACTTTTATCTTAGCAAAATATTATGCACATACATAAAAATACATATGTACACATACACTATATAAAATGTATAATGTTCTGTTTTAAGTATTATGTTATGTTGGTGTGTGCACTTACGTATGTATATATTATGCATAACTTGGTAAACTAAAACCAATTCATGTATAATGATGTTGTACAAAATATTGAACGAAAAAATCAATGTTTCATAATTTAATATTTGAAAATGGATTCTTTTCCTAGGAAATCTCTAGGAAATTTATGAGAACTTCCAATGGATTTCCGAGGAAATGCCTCATTCGTTACAAATTTGTAGGAAATGCATAGGGAGTTCCAAAGGATTTCCTAGGAATCAAAGTCATTTTTTCATTCATATTATTTTTTATTCGTTCCATACTTTGTGCAACTTTGTTATATATGAAATACTTTTATCTTACCAAAATATGTATTCTGCACATACATAAACATAAATATATACACATACACTATATTGAATGTGTAATGATAAACAAATGGTTTGAGTAATATGTTATTGTGGGGTACAGACTTACGTATGTATAAATCATGCATAACTTCATAAACTAAAAACAATTCATGTATAATGCAACTGTAAAAAATATTGAACGAAAAAATAAATGTTTCATATTTTAAAATTAGAAAATGGATTTTGTTCCTAGGAAATCCCTAAGAAAAATAACGGAACTTCTGATGGATTTCCGAGAAAATAGATTAGTCGTCACAAATTTATGGGAAATGCATAGGAAGTTTCAAGGGATTTCCTAGGAATCAAACAAAATTTTTCATTCTTATAAGTTCAAATGTTATTTTTTATTCATTCCATATTTTGTGCAACTTTGTTTTACATGAAATATTTTTATCTTACCAAAATATGTATTATGCATATACATAAACATTAATATGTAAACATACACTATATAAAATTTATAATGATAAACAATTGTTTTGAGTAATGTGTTATTGTGGTGTGCACACTTAGGTAAGTATGTATCATTGCATAACTTGGTAAACTAAAAAAAAAATTCATATATAATAAAGTTGTACAAAATATTGAATGAAAAAAATAAATGTTTCGTATTTTAATATTAAAAAATGGATTATCTTCCTAGGAAATCCATAGGAAATATGTGGGAATTTCCGATGGATTTCCGAGGAAATACATTAGTCGTCACAAATTTAAGGGAAATGCATAGGAAGTTCCAAGGGATTTACTAGGAATCAAACTCAATTTTTCATTCTTATTATTTTTTATGCGTTCCATACTTTGTGAAACTTTGTTATACATGAAATACTTTTATCTTACCAACATATGAATTATGCACATACATAAACATAAATATGTACACATACACTATATAGAATATATAATCATAAACAAATGTTTCGAGTAAGGTGTTATGGTGGTGCGCACATTTACTTATGTATATATCATGCATAACTTGGTAAACTAAAATAATTTCATGTATAATGATGTTGTGCACAATACTGAATGAAAAAATAGATGTTTCAACTTTTAATATTAAAAAATGGACTGCGTTTCTAGGAAATCCCTAGGAAAAATTAGTAAGTTCCGATGGATTTCCTAGGAAAGACATTATTCGTCACAAATTTCTAGGAAATGCATATGAAATTCCAAAGGATTTCCTAGAAAGCAAACACGTTTTTTCATTTTTATAGGTTCAAACGTTCTGTTTTTTGTTCCATATTTTGTGGAACTTTGTTATACATGAAATACTTTTATCTTACCAAAATATGTATTATACACATACGTAAACATACATATATGCACATACAATATATAGAATATATAATAATAAACAAATGCTTTGAGTAATGTGTTATGGTGGTGTACATACGTACGTAACACAAGTGTCTATATAAATTATTTAAGTCTAGTAACAGTCATGGTTTAATTTGTTTAAGTAACACAAGTGTCTATATAAATTGATCATTTGTATGCTAGTTCCTAGGAAATGCCTCGGAAATACTAAGGGAATACCAAGGAAAGTGTAGTAAGTACGACATTCATACGAAAAATGTAGGGACAATGACTGTATTCTCTACTAAACTCGATATGATTTATTTTGTTACAAGGGGAAAAAAATGTTAAAAAAATATTACTAAGGAAATACCGAGGAAAGTTGGGTATTGATAAAGATCCTAGGAAAAGCGTAGGAAATACCGAGGGAATACTGAGGAAAGTGTAGTTAGTACAACTTCCATGGGAAAAATGTAGGAACAATAAGTGTATTCTCTACATAAACTCGATATGTTTTTGTTGTTACAAAAAAAAATTGTTAAAAAAATATTACTAAGGAAATACCGAGGAAAGTTGGGTATTTATAAATATCCTAGGAAAAGTGTAGGAACTTCCGAAGGATTTCCAAGGAAAGCGCGTTTATGGTTATTCCTAAGCATTTCCTCGCTAATTGGTAGGTAATACAGAGAAATTCATTTTCCTCGGAAATATCCGTAGGAAATCCCTCCTTTTTCTCGTAGTGAATAATAGCATTTGAAAATTTATAGCATTTTTTATATTATATCTTGTATCAAATAAAATGCATATACTATTGTGTTTATAGATTATTGAATAAAAAATGTGTTTTTTATGATTTATTTACGTATATTATAGTATATGCGTATGTATGGACTCGAAATAATATGCATAGAGGAATTGAAATTTTTATTAAAAATTATAGCCTTTCTTAAAAAAAAAAAAAAAAAAAAAAAAAAAAAAAAAAAAACTTATCCACTTTCTTAAAAAACTTGTTTTGTAAAAAAATATAGATTTTATTTTAAATATATATTTTTTCAAAATAGTATAGTTTTTTTTTTTTTTTTTATTTTTATTTTATTTTTTTTTTTTTGGGGGGGGGGGGGGGGGGGGGGTTAAAAAACTCATATTTTCTCAAAATTTAAATCTGCATTTTTTAAAAATTCAAAAAATTATTATTTTTGTAGAAAAAATTCAAAAATTAGATTTATTACTTTAATTTTTAGATCTTATTATTAATATTTCCAATAACACAAATAATTAAACATTAATAAGATTCATAAATGATGTTTATATCCTTAATAATTTAATTTTAATCAAACATTTCACTTTTATTCCTCGGGTTCGCATGACTCATGCATATATGAGTTCTTAACGGGTTGCCAACCATATTAATAAAGGTTGAAAATGATGGAATCATTCTAAGTCATTAATTTATTTTGCCGTAAAATGTTACGGCATACCGGACCGACGAAGATTGAGTAGTATTCAGATATTAATATAAATATATGTATATTCATATATGAATAAACCAACTTGATAACTAACCACGACCAACAACCGCCACCCCCGTAACCACCCATTGTCGTCAGTGGCGGAGGGAATACCGGGGCTACCCGGTGCTCAACCCCCCTAATCATCTATCCTTGAACGCTTTTAATAGGCTCATAATAGTTGACTAAGTCATTTTTGAGCAAATCTCTTGAATTAGAGTTTTTATTTTGTATAGTTAAATTTCCATAATTAGTCTTTTTATATTTTCTACTTACCGTATCTCTAAGTAAATTTGTTATGTTTTTATTTCTATAACTTCCAACACATACCTTCGACTACCACAACAAATACATAAGTCACATAAATATTATTATTATTGTATATTTTTCATATTTTATTCCACTTTACCACAATGTTGCAAATATTTTTTGGTATGTAGTACATAAAGTGGTAAAAAAAATTCATTTGTAAAAAAAAAAAAAAAAAAAAATCAAAGGAAGGTAGGATCGGATCGGATCTCGATCCTACGATCCTACCTACGATCTTACGATCTTACCTGCGATCCGACCCCAAATACGATCCTTTTACGATCCGGATCGTTTTTCATACCTAGGATCGTAGGATCGTACGATCCTACGATCAAGATCGCGATTTTGACAACTATGGTATGTACATACATATTATAATTCTTTTAGATTCACACCTTATTTCAAAAATATGTTATTATAGGTGAAATAGTAAAATAAACGTTGTATTTTTTATAGATTATTTTTTCTTGTCATTTTTTTTTCAAAATTAAAACATTTATTATAGTATTCGAAGATAAAATATAATTTAATAAATTATTGCGATGTATACCCCCCTCATTAAAAATTTCTGGCTTCGATCCTGATCGTCATCATATTTATATATGAAAAATCACTTCCGTTATACGTACTTATATATGAATATATATATATATATATATATATATATATATATATATATATATATATATATATAGGTTCAGGTTCATTTGAGACCATCCAAATTTTATGAGAACGTGAAACCAAATTTTAAAATGCAAAATAAATGGAAAAATCCAAAAATTCTTTTTTTAAATATTATTTTCGGAACTTGAATTAACTAAAAAAATATATAAAAAAATTAAAAAAATTCCGTTTTTTTTTTTTTTTTGAAAAATACGTGAAATATTCTAAATAGAATATTACACTAACATATTCTTAAAAATAATTTTAAAATGCAAAATAAATGGAAAAATCTAAAAATTCTTTTTTTAAATATTATTTTCGGAACTTGAATTAATTAAAAAAAATAAAAAAAATAAAAAAAAATTCTATTTTTTTTTAAAAAATACGTGAAATATTCTAAATAGAATATTACACTGTACATATTCTAAAAATAATTTTAAAATGGAAAATAAATGGAAAAATCAAAAAATTCTTTTTTTAAATATTATTTTCGGAACATGAATTAACTAAAAAAATAAAAAAAATAAAAAAATACGTCTCACGATCTCACAAAATATAGGTGGTCTCAAATGAACCTAACCATATATATATATATATATATATATATATATATATATATATATATATATATATATATATATATATATATATATATATATATATATATTCATATATGAATTGATCTCTTCAGTTGGCCCGATATGCCCAAACACTTAAACAGCAAATTCAAAATGAGTGACGCATATATATATATATATATATATATATATATATATATATATATATATATATATATATATATATATATATATATATATATATATATATATAAAAGTAGGTTCAAATAACACATGTCTAGTCAAAAGGGCGTGAATGTGGAGAAGGTAAAGAAAGGCAATTTCATTTTTTTCGGTTTCTTATTTTTCCATTTTTAGGGCTACAAAAAACCAACACAACCCTAGTTCTTTCTTCTTTTCTTTCTTGATTATCTCAATTTTTTTTCAATGTCGGTTTATTGAAATTAAAAAAAAAAAAAAAACAAATTAACAAAAAGCAAACATTTAGGATTTCAATAGGATCTAGCAGATTAGTGAAAGTTTCAATAATTTTTATGTTTAAAGAGTATCATACCATTAAATTTCTAACAAAAAAAAATTATATCTACACTAAAGCCCTAATATTTTCAACGATTTGACAAAAAAGTCCTAAACTTTATTTTTTTTACAGTAAAATCTTAATTGACGATTTAACAAGAAAGTCCTCAACTTTATTTTTTTGACAAAAAAGTTCTAATTACCGGCTAACCGGGAAAAAATGGTAAAAGTGTCAAAAACTACCGCTAATTTGGATTTTACTGTTAAAAAAATAAAGTTTATGACTTTATTGTTAAATCGATAAAAATATTGGAATTTTACTATATATATATATATATATATATATATATATATATATATATATATATATATATATATATATATATATATATATATATATATATATATATATATACATAAAAGGTGAGATTCTCTTTCAATCTTCTTTCCATTTATCAATTAATATTTCTTCCCTATTTCATCTTTCTGCAGGACATGTCCTGTCAAAGGAAGTTTGTAATGGAAAATTTGTATTATACAGACTATGCAACAGTTATGTCTCACTAATCTGGAGAAATGTACTACATGCTTTTTTGAGATTTTTTTAATCGACTATATGTGACATTAAGCATAAGTGGCCCATCTAGAATTGTATATATTCCACAGACCACTCATACCTGTTCACCAATACCACTGCCATATAAAAGAGTTGAGGCATAACAATTTGCAAGTTATACTAATAACATAGGGTCGATTTAAACATGATAAATTGCCTATTTACTATAGGTAATTTGGTGCAGGTTTTAATCTCATATATATAATATCACAACCAAGAAGCAAATTTAGAAATCCGACAATTTCTAGTTTCCTGGCAAAAGGAATCAGCAACGTTTTATTCAAGATAGTTTATTATACATAGAATAAAGGTAAAAAGACATAAATTATGCAGATACATTTTTCCAAGAATTCACATTTTATGGTACCAATATACACCTTTGTGCTCGCTATTTTCATCAGGCTCGATGTAGATGCATTCCTTGGCCTCTCTGTACATTGCTTTGAAAATCGGAGTCCTGTCAATCTTATAAAACTCGCCCAAGATTGGTTTGATTGCATCCCTTGCCTCCTTTGCATGATAGTGTGGAATGTATGAAATCAAATGATGCAAGACGTGAGTGTGTGTAACGTCATGCAACACTCTATTCAGGAAGCCGAAGTCCCTATCGATTGTTGACAAAGCCCCTCTGATCCAGTTCCATTCAGTTGAATCATAATGAGGCAGTGACAGATGTGTGTGGTGCAAATATGTGATCAAAACGAAAAAGACAAATACGCCTAGCACCGGAACTCCATATATGCAGGTTACCCAAGCAGCTCCTTTCTTATCTACTAGAAGTTTAATTGCATAAAATGCAGCAAGAAGACCAAAATCCGATAGCAGAACTTGAATCCGTTCACGCTGGGTGAAAATTGGACTCATCGGATCAAAATGGTTGGCAAACCTACCGTATTTCTTACCAGAAATATTAGTCAAGAGGTATAAAGGAAATCCTAGAGTCAACCTAAACACCAAAGTGAACACTCGACCGGGTGGGTTGTTAAGAACTTTTGAGTAAAGCGTGACTTTGGACTTGCGTTTAGGAATGTAAACTTCATCGTTATCAAGTGAATTTGTGTTGGCATGGTGATTTCGGTGGCTGTATTTCCAAGAGAAATAAGGGGTGAGGAGAGCGGAGTGGACGATGAAGCCGACTGTGTCATCAATCCATTGGTAGTCACTAAAGGCATGGTGACCACATTCATGACCGATGACCCATAAGCCAGTAAGAATGCTTGCTTGGCAGAACCAGTAAACTGGCCATGCTAAGTAAGCTAGAGGAGAAGGAAGAATAGGAATATATTTATCGGCAAGGAAGTAGAAGACGTAAGCAACAATAAGATCATGAACAACATAGTAAGATGAACGGATGACTGATCTCTCGAAGCAATTGGCAGGGATTGCTTTCTTTAGATCACTTAATGAGAATGGTGGCTCAACTGGGACACGTTTTAGTATATCGTTGCCCTTAGTTGGATCCATCATATTACCACCTGCACCCATGTTGTTTACAGATGGTTTATCTGCAAATGAAAGAGTAATATGAGATTTATGCAAAGTAAAATAGAGAGAATTACAAGAACTCAAAGCCCGTGGAAGAAAGAGAGATATCAGGGAAAATTACATTTAGCTTCTCTTCAGCTCGTAATTCTGATTGGGTCACCATGCTTCATATATTATTTATAGCCAAGAGTTGCCAAAATAATGGACTCACCTGTACAAATTGCTGATCATTTTTCTTATATATATTATAAATTTCTTAATCAGTTTACAAATACAACTTAAATGTGTTAAACATTTCTAATTCATCAGATGGGATGTAATCAAACTTACATATAAAATGCTCAGAGAAAGACTATGGCATAACGACATTTAACTAACAAAAACTATTTTGATTATCAATTATTTAAGAAATTTCTTATATATATATATATATATATATATATATATATATATATATATATATATATATATATATATATATATATATATATATATATATATATATTGAAGACTATGGCATAACGACATTTAACTAACAAAAACTATTTTGATTATCAATTATTTAAGAAATTTCTTATATATATATATATATATATATATATATATATATATATATATATATATATATATATATATATATATATATATATATATATATATTACAATAAAAGTACAAATATCGTGTCTTTGAATGTTTTAACGTAATATCAATCTTACCATGATTAAAATCACTTACCTTAATGCTATAATGAAGGTTTTGACGGTTTCTTTGATTTCTAATGTGGTCATCTTTTAAATAGCATTTAGTGCTCACCTCCCTAACCAACATCTTGCGTTTTATGTAGAGTTACCTAAAAGGTATATGGAAAATATACATTGTCGTATATTCTTTTGAGACATGCATATGTGATTTACTGGCACGTCAATTAAGAATATAGTCAAAATAAGGTATATTGAAATCCCGATTCTCAAGCTTTACATGAGCCATATATCATTGTAGCTTTGCATGGTTGTTTCACTATTTAGATTCATGATTATCGGCTAATGCAGTAGTGAATGCTAAATGAGCATTAAAATAAATTAACATGCTATTCATATATGTTGATAAATCTTATCTATCTAGGAATCTCATGTAGATTGACATCAATAACTGTTTGCCCACCTAAAAAACTTCATTGTGTAGTTTTTGGTTAATCCACTATAGATCGTGAAGCCAGATATCGATCATAGACTTTTAATTAATAATTTGATAATGGGTAATTATATATATAGATAAAATTTGAGTTCCTTTAGGAACAATAGTCTATTCCTATTGATTTTAGTTATTTTTTTTAAACATACTGAAAACTGCATCAATGGTCGGATACGTGTCCAACACACGTCACACCTGTTATGTTCCTCCCTCATCAATTGTTCTCAACCCATCCAAATACTTCCAGAACCTATGGAATCCACAGCTAGCCCTCCTCGAAACCATTTTCCTCGCCGTCGATTCTTTTCTTGCTTTCTCACACCTTCTATTTTACCCTAAATTCTTACTTTGAGTGTTACAGTTCTTTGACGGATTTAGGGAGTCCAAAATCATGTCGCTCTCACTGCCTTTAAGTTCGTGTCGTCGCCGCCTTCTCTTCCAACATCAACGAGTCGAGCACCAGGTATTTTTTTTCAACCTAACTTCTTCCTGCTTCCTCCATCGTACTACACCTTCCTTTACCAAATCTCTATGCCAATGTATGTGTAGTGTTGCTCAGTTGGGAATTTGAGCACTTAGTCGCCGATTTTTCACCTTTCTGCTTCTTCTAGATACTCTTTTGTCGGTGATTTCCCCTTTCACCGATTTTTTTAGTGGTCACTGCTTCCTACAATCGTCATTGTCTTTCTCCCTTATTTTTCTCCTCTTCTTCCGGGTAATGGTTTCTTCAGTTTTTTGTGGCTTATAATTTCTTTTGGGTCTTTGTATGTAGTTTTTTTGGATTGATCTTGGCTATTGTCGACATTGCCTTGCGTTTGTGCTTGTGTGTTCATTCCTCAAAGCATCTGATTTCTCTTTGGAGTCGATGAACACCACTACATTCTCCTTCATTCTAAAGGTTTTTGCTTCTGATTATCTTTTTTTTTTTTCTTCTATTTGTTGCAGATTCCATCCAACCCTGTAAAATCAAGAGATAAATTCATACAACTTTTTGTCTTTTTTTTTTTCTAACCACTAAGAAATTAAAAAAAAAAAGTCGAACAGTTTAAATATTCATGAGTTGCATTAGATTAAACAAGTATCAAAAGAATGAAATCAAGGGTTAAAGTTTTATCCCAATATAAGGAAGATATATTTTTTTATTATCCTTCCACGAAAAAAAAAGTTACATAGAACAAAACATGGTCTTATTATTGCTACCAAAAAATTTCAAAATATGTAGTTATATATAAACATTTATCTCTTCATTAATTAAGTGTGGAGTATTAATTTTCAAATATAATTTGAAATATTAACTTTAATAAGACTAGATACATGTATATTATTATCTCAATTACATCATAATTAATCATAATTAATGTGTTGTTAGTGGAGAACATAAAATTTTAGAAAACAATTCAAATATGATTAATATAAATAGTGAACTTCACTTACATAAAAAACTACATTTGGACTCATAAGTTTCACTGATGGCATATACAAACATAAGTGTCCTTAATCCATCCGAAAATGATTGGGTTATCAAAGTGCGATTACGTAAGATGTGGGAAGCATATATGTATAGTTTAAATCTTTACAAATATACATTTAAAAAAAATAATGATAATGTATTTAAATTTGATATAATAATTCGTATACTAAGTTCACATAATATATTGATTATTTTGAATTATATGATAATATATATACATCTATTAAAACTACATAATCTCAATCTTTTGAATGACCTCGACCAATGGGTTACTCATGAATAAAATTAAATATAACATATGATTTAAAGTTATTTATAGTTATTGTTATTGTTAATTAAATTTTTAAATTTATTTAATTAACATATTAATTTTTATCATTGTAATTATTTAAATCATCAAATAATTTTTTTTATGATTTTAAAGGTAACAGTATAATAATTTATATAGAGTTGTTTTAAAGAAAATGGGTTGAAAATATTATGTCAATAACATAACCATTTTAAACATATATTTTTCAATATTTTAACAGTATATTTTTAACGTACATTACGCAACGCGCGAGAAATAGTTTAAAACTCACACTACAACTCAATAGCTTATTATTTAAAATTAATGTAATTTGCCTTTATATTATCCACTACATTCAAAAGTTTTTTAACTTATATTCATTTGAAACTTCCATGTAGTTTTTCTTTCACCACATTAATTTGAAACTTCCATGACTTTTCAATTTCTTTCTAATAATAATTATAATTTGGCTAATTAGGTTAAATAAATATTAAACCTAAAGCATAAACATATATAAACTAAACTTCAATATTAAAATAATATTTTTTACTTCTACTTATAAAGTAATTTTTTCAAACTTTTAACATATTAAACTTAATTTATTACTTTTAATATATTGTTGGATGTAAATTATTATCATTTTAAAGATACAATTTTTGAACAATTTGTATAAAAATACTTCAATTATTAATTTAAATATAACATTACAATGCCATCTTAAATATAAATTTTAGTTTAATTCAAACAATCCAATGAATATTTTGTAAATAGTTAAAAGTTATACATTATAACATATTTCTAATAATAATTATAAGTTGGTTAATAAAGTTAAACAAATATCAAACCTAAAGTGTAATCATAAATAAAGTAAATTTCAATTTGAAAATAATATATTTACTTCTATTTATAAAATTATGTGTTCAAGTTTTAACATATTATACTTAATTTATTAGATTTAATATGTTGTTATATGTAGACCATTATCAGTTTAAAGCTACAACTTTTGAATAATTTGAAAAAAATACTTAAATTGTAAACTTAAATATAACATTATAATGTAAACTTAAATATGAATTTCAGTTCTCATAAATAACTAAAGAATATTTTCTAAATAGTTACAATTGTTAAATTATAGTGATAAAAGGTAAAAAGTAAACTGTAATCTCGATTTAACTAAAATATTTCCTAAATATATTTTTATAATGGTTAAAAAATTTCAAATAAGTAGCTTAAAATAACTTACAATAACAATATTTAAGAATAACTCTATATAAATTATTATATTGTTAACTTTAAAAAAAAAAAAAAAAACAATGTTCGATTTTTTAAATAATTATAATGATAGAAATTAAAACATTAACTAAATAAATTTTAAAAAGTTAATTAACAATACCAACAACTATAAATAACATTAAATCATATATTATATTTAATTTTATTCATGTGTAACTCGTTGGTAGAAGTTATTCAACCGATTGAGATTATGTAGTTTTAATAAATGTATATATTATCTTATAATTTAAAATAATAACTATACTATATCAATTTACTATACAAACTATTGAATCAAATTTAATAATAACATTATTTTTATATTTAAAAAAAATATATATTTGTAAATACTTCAATTATATAGGAGTTTCTGAAAAATATCCAAGGCACTTCGTAGTCACTTAATAAAATAAGACTTTCCAAAAGTATTATTTCTAAATTGAACTGAATAAGAAATGATGTTTACTCAACATACACTCTAATCAAGACAAAGGAATAATCTACGTAAATGATATATTATATAAATTTGGATCCCATAGAGTCAGTGGACAAAATTTAACAAAAAGTTTTGTGATTGGAATCAAAATAAACTGGCCTGTTTGACGGAATCCAATTTTTAAATGGGCGTGTTATTTGTCATATCCTTCCAACTGTCTTAGTTTTAACCCCTTATATCATATATTATTTTAGTTGATATTATATTATACATATTAGCAATCTTTATTGATATATTTAATAAAGATATGTTATTTTTATTATACTATTAATTATTATATTTTTATTGTTATTGTATTAAATATATTGTTACTGATATTGTTATCTTACTAACTACAAATGCTATTGTTTTTTAGTACACCCCATATACCACATATTATTTTAGTTAATATTATATTCTACATAAGTGATTTTCAATCTTTATTGATATATTTAATAACGATATGTTATTTTTATTATAATATTAATTATGCCATTTTTATTGTTATTATATTAATAAATACATCATTATTTACATTTTTATCTTACCAACTACTATTACTATTGTTTTTTAGTACACCCCGTGTATTTGCCATGTCTACCTCCTATTACCTTATATTCATAATTGATATCAAAATAAATATTTATATTAAATATAAATTTCATTTTTAGGTCCACGTATCTTTTCACTATATAATTTTTTTTAAACTAAAATCATCAAACAATATTAATATAAATCAAAAAATAAGTAAAAAAAATATATAAAAAACTCAATTACCAACACCACTCACTACCCAAACAACATCATCCACAATTACCACTAACACCACCGCCACCCACCTCCACCACTCATCACCATCACCCCCAGCAACCACACACGATAACTGCCACCCACCACCATTACCATTACCGATCATCACCACTCGCCTCCACCACCCATCACCACCACCCGCCACCACCATCCACCACCACCATCACCGTCACACGGTCCACCACCCATCACCACCACCCGCCACAACCACCCTTACTCACCACCTACCAAGACCACCACCACTACCCATCACCACCACTTCACCCATCACTACTACCACCACTACCAACCACCACCACCTACCACAAAACATCACCATCAACCGCCATCACTAACCCATCAACACCACCACCAACCCACCCTACTTGTCACCCCTACCACCCTTAACTACCACACCACCTACCGCCACCCATAAGTAACACAAACTAACTATTACCCATGACCACCATAACCTACCACCACCTACCAACCACCACCACCACCACCTATCACCACCATCCCACCACCTACCACCACCCATCACCAACACACATACCACCACCACCCAACACTACCTACTACCAAACAACATCACATGCCACCACCCGCTACTACCCACCCATAAACACCACCACCACTCGTCATCGCCACACACCTCCACCACCCATCACCACCATCCCCACGAACCACCCACGATAAGCACCACTCACCACCACCTTTCGCCTCCATCAGCCCGCCTCCAACACCCATCACCATCACCCACCACCACCATTCACTACCACCACATCTACCACCACCACCACCCGTCACCACCACCCGCCTCCATCACTCGCCACAACCACCCCCACCCACCACTCACCAAGATCACCACCACCTACCATTCCCCACCACCTATCACGAATACCCATCACCACCATCCATCATTGCCACCTGCCACCACCACCCCACATATCACCCATCAAAACCACCATGTATCATTACCACTACTCGTCACCATTACCAGTACCACCAACGACCACCACCCACCACTACCCATCTCCACCACTTATCGCCACCACTCGTCACCACCACCCACTACCCACTATAACCACCACCCCTACCACCACCCAACACCAAAAATGCCACCCCCACCACCTATCACCTACCACCACCAAACATCAACAATCATCACTATTATCTTTTATCACCAACACATCAACACCACCACCTATTATAACCACTACCCCCACCCACCTGTCACTCTTACCAACCTTAACCACCACCACCACCTACTACTACCCACAACCAACAGAAACCAACTATCAGTAACGACCCAAATTTGACAAAGAAAATTTCCATTTTTAATTAGTCAAACACATATACATAACCATGAAATCCAAACACAATTGTTTTCAAAACCACGTTTAATACAATATTATTCAAAAACATCAGAGTGTCCCCAAAATGTATCAATGGAAGAGAGATGGAGTGCACGTCACGCCATCACGCCTTACGCTTGCCCTTGGGCTCAGATGTACCTGAAAAAAATCAAAAACCTGTAAGCAAAATGCTTAGTGAGTTCCCTAGAGCATACCAGACACTACACATACACATATCGTGTTAGCTAATTAAAGCTACACATATATCACATAAGCCATGCATACAACAGATACGGATGTCATGTGCTCATCCCCAGGGTCTTACTCCAGGATGACGTAGGCTCCCCACATGGTTTTACACCTAAGTGTCATGGGCTCTCCCATGGTCTTTGATAGGAAAGCTATGGGCTTTCCTAATGGTCTTACATCCAAGTGACATGGGCTCTCCCATGGTCTTCCATACAAAACACACAATCACATAGCATATTAAACACAGAATAACTAACACATATATCCTGATCACATAATGGGCCGACCTTGGTCCCTTAGACCCATTGGTATGGTGAGGAGACTTACCTCTGTCTGTTGAATACAAAAGATGCTCTCCTAACATTCTGAAACCTCCCGAGTTGAATAATAATATTAATCAATGTTAGGACCTTAGATTAGTCAAAGGAAAACCCAAAATCCAAACCCATCCATGAGTCCTAATTATCCTTCCCTTGCTAATGGGCCCAAAATCCAAGTCCAAAATTACTAATGGGCCTCTTGGCCCAATAATGCCCGACCAATATATCCATGGCCCATAATAGATAAAGCAGCCCAAAATTCAAAGATGACACCATGCCCAATAATCAAATGACGACCAAATAGCTCAAAGGCCCAAAACAGATTCGGCCCATTTACATTGCATACGCTCGGTGCACCATCGTGGTATGCACAACGTATTGGGACTTGGGACTACATGCGGCATACACTGAGTTACGCCCAACGTACAACCAATTTGAGCACTTTCTCCATTAAGTGCTTAATACTCGTTTCCTTTACATCTAAAAGCCAAAACTAAGTTTATAAGACATCCTAAGGCATCAATTTGGCAACTTTATGCCTTTACATGTCTCATATACACCCAACACCTCCATTAAGAGCTTTTTAATGTCTTTAAACCATGCATGAGGCCAAAACTCCCATTAAGACTCAAACTTTATCGTTCTAAAGGACCAAGGGACCTCAGATCTGTCTTTCCCATCTTCTGGAGTTGCTTAACTCACAATGGAGATCTAAAATCAACCAAAAAGGGACAAGGTGGAAAACCCTAGCTAAATCAAGAGATTTAAGATGAAAGATCCAAGCTTTTTACCTCTAGAAGCTTTGCAAGATGACTATGATGTAGGATCTTAAAGCACCAACTCTTTCTAAGCTTGTTTAACCACCTCTTCTTCTTGGAATAACCACTAAAAGGGCCATACATGCACTTTTTAGAGCTCAAAATGGTTTTACAAGTTTCTCTGGAGTGTAGGAACATTCTAAGGCAGTGGAGGCTCTCCAGGGTTAAATCAAAGGGACTTAAGGTCACTTAAATAGGTCTCATGTCCAAACATTAGGCTTTTAGACCCCTAGCACGTATGCCCAACGTACGGCTTGGTACGCCCAGTGTACCTCTAGTTCCTCAACGACCATTCAAGCATAGTACACTACGCGTACACTTAAGTACGCCCAACATACTTAAAGGGCCAATTATGCTAAAATAAAATTCTTGACGGTTCCAAGACATATCAGATTTAGGGTGTTACAAATCTCCCCCATTTGGACTAGACTTCATCATTGAAGTCAATTGCTATAAACAGTTTGGGATAATGCTCCTATATCTCCTCCTCCGGCTCCCAAGTCCACTCGGAGCCCTTCCGGTGCTGCCATTATACATTTACCAACTTCACTTCTTTGTTCCGAAGACCCTTCATCTTCCTGTCTAAGATGGTGACCGGCTTCACAACATAGTTCAGTCTCCCATCCACCTGAATGTCATCCAAGGAAACAACTGCAGACTCGTCATCAACACACTTACGAAGCTGAGACACATGGAAGGTGTTGTGGATCTGGCTAAGCTCCTATGGCATCTCCAATCGATATGCCACCTTGTCCACTCTGGTTGTGATCCTGAACAGGCCTAGGAACTGAGGCCCCAACTCGCCCCACTTTTGAAATCTGATGATCCCTTTCCAGGGCGACACTTTCAGCAATACAAGATCCCCTACCTAAAATTCAAGATCTGAACGCCGTCAGTCAACATAGTTTTTCAAAGGGCTCTGGGCGACTCGCAACCGGTCGCGTACCTACTGAATTAATCCAGTAGTCTTGAGCACTTCCTCGGTGCTCCCCATGACCCGATGTCCAACCTCATCCCAACACACTAGGTCCTGCACCTTCGGCCATATAACATCTCGAATGGGGCTCGGTCAATACTAGCATGATAACTGTTGTTATACGAGGACTCTACTAGTGGGAGGTATGTATCCCAGCTCCATCAAAAATCCAACACACATTCTCTAAGCATGTACTCCAGTATCTGGATCATATTCTTGATGGGTTTTGAGCATTCTAACACTTCCTAAGTGTACATGCAACCCTAATAACCTTGGATCTATGTTTGTCTAATTATCATGCAAAGTTGAATTCCAAGGCTATATTCCTATCTAGCATACATGGGAACAATTTTAACTTGAATGATAAATAGAATAACTTACCTTGTTGTTGCTTGTGTTCCTTAAAACCTTGTGAGCCTAGCACCCCAAGTGTGATGCCTCAAATGCTTCACACAACACCAAATGCTCTTGGAAAAACTTATGAGAGAACACACACTTCTTGAAATTGGCCAAGCCCTCTTGTTTCCTTAGTGTAGCCGATTTTGGTGGAGAATGAGATCCTTATATAGTGTTGACATATCTAGGGTTACACCATGTAAACCCTAATGTGTCATGACTCTTCATTTCCATGACCCATGGGTTTGTAACTCCCATGGAGCATCCATGGAGCATCCTATGGGTAGAACCCAACTTGATAATCCATGGAGCCTCTTAGCCCACTATACAAGATATGGATGATTTACATAATCAACCCATATATTTAATTAGTTCTCTTTTGACCACTTAATTAATTCTAAATTAATTATTGATCAAACTAATCAAATAATATTATTAATATATTAGAACTTATAATATATTAATAATCTCCAAGTGTTATTTCTCTCATTTAGTCTATCCAATTGCATGGTGCCATGCAACCCAAATGGACCATGCCGGGTCGGGTCAAGTACATACCAGAAATAGTTATGGACTTAGACACCTTATCCAACAGTCTCCCACTTGGATAAGTCTAATAACTATTACTGCAAGTATGACTTCAGGAACCGATCGGTAATCGTAGCTCTTTTCAAGGTTTCTCGGAACTGAGAAGATGATGGTACGCCATTTAAGATAAGTGATCATATAATCCTCTGTTCTAGATATCAGTCGGACAAATACATGGAACAATGTCTTACTTATTGTCCAACAGTTTGTTTCCCGATTTCCGATTTGTTTGACAAAGAACTTAATTGAACACATCAACTTAGTTCTGACCGGGCCCGTACATGGGTCAAAACAAAATCATCGAGGGGCCCAGATATCAACTTCTAATCCAAGAAGGAACAGATAAACTTCGACTCATATGTTTGTTCTACCACTCATTGAATTACACACAAGAGCACGATTTATAACATCGAGTTACCAATGCGTTTTCGTACAATCAATGCATAACCAACTTGTAAGTAACAAATCATATCTCTAGGTTTGAAGACTTATACGATATTACTGTCTCACGATCACTCGAGATAGAATTCCATGAAGTGATTCCAGTGAGCGTGGGTTGAGTCCAATGCTCAGAACTTATGAGCACTCATGATTGCTGTAGCCTTGTCCAAGACCTCTATAACCAAACATGACAGTCTTGATTCATACCTACTTCCGACATATGACTGACTGTGGAGGTTTGAATAATATGTTATACCAAACAAAAATTATTCTGGAAGTCAAAACATGCAAAATAAATATAGTAAACGATCGACAAGAGATAGCCACACTTTACTCATAAATAAAACATTTTTTATTCATCATCAAATGTCAATTACACTTTACAAATTTCAAGGTTATCTAACTACTAAATCTAATATCATCCTTCAGCCCTATGCTCCGAGCATGCTGGAGATGCTTAACCCGAGTCAGTCCCTTTGTGAGGGGATCTGCCGGATTCTCATCTGATGATACCCTCTTTGCCACGAGGAGTCCTTCTTCGATCCGATGTCTGATGAAATGGTATTTTCTGTCGATGTGTCTGGATCTCCCGTGATCCCTTGGTTCCTTGGCTAAGGCAACAACACTTTCACTATCACAGAAAATTTCCATTGGCTCTTTAATAGCTGGTACAACTCCAAGGTCTCCAATGAAGTTCTTCAGCCATATCGCCTCCTTTGCCGCCTCGCTAGCTGCAATATACTCTGATTCACAAGTAGAATCTGCCACTGTCTCTTGCTTGGAACTCTTCCAAGAAATAGCTCCTCCATTTAGCGTAAAGACCCAGCCCGAATGAGAGCGGAAATTATCCCTATCAGTCTGGAAGCTAGCATCACTATACCCTACTACTCTCAAGTCATCACTCCCACCGAGGGTAAGGACCCAGTCCTTAGTCCTTCGTAGGTACTTGAGAATATTCTTTACCGCAATCCAGTGTGCCTTGCCAGGGTTCCCCTGAAACCTGCTAACCATGCTCAAGGCAAAGGCTACATCAGGTCGAGTACACGTCATAGCATACATGATCGAACCTACAGCCGAAGCATAAGGTACTTGACTCATTTCTTCTATCTCAGCCTCAGTGCTAGGGCTTTGTGTCTTACTCAACTTGGTGTTACTCTGGATGGGTAACTCTCCTTTCTTGGAGTCCTGCATGCTGAATCTCTTCAGCACCTTATCCAAGTAGGTACTTTGACTAAGTCCAATTAGTCTTTTACTCCGATCTCTCAAGATCCTTATCCCTAAAATATAGGTAGCTTCACCAAGGTCCTTCATAGCGAAACACTTCCCAAGCCAAGACTTTACTTCCTGCAGGGTTGGAATGTCGTTTCCTATGAGTAGTATGTCATCCACATACAATACCAAAAAGCTAACTATACTCCCACTAGCCTTGACATACACACAAGATTCATCTTCACTCCTAGAAAAGCCAAATTCCTTGACCTTTTCATCAAAGCAAAGATTCCATCTACGAGGTTCTTGCTTTAATCCATAGATGGATTTCTCAAGCTTACACACTCTATTAGGGTACTTGCTGCTGACAAAACCTTCTGGCTGACTCATGTAAACATCTTCAGCCAACTTTCCATTAAGGAAAGCGGTTTTGACATCCATCTGCCATATTTCATAGTCATGAAATGCAGCTATGGCTAACAGAACCCGAATAGACTTAATCTTGGCTACCGGAGAAAAGGTCTCATCATAATCCACTCCAAGAATTTGAGAGAAGCCCTTTGCAACCAGTCTAGCCTTATAAGTGTGTACTTTACCATCCATATCGGTCTTCTTCTTGAAGACCCATTTGCACCCCACTATCTTACGACCTGGTACATTTTCAACCAAGTTCCAAACTTGATTGACATACATGGATTGTATCTCCCTATCCATAGCCTCTTTCCATTTAGTAGACTCGGGGCCTGCCATGGCTTCCTCGTAGCTGTTAGGGTCATCTTGACTTACTAGTGTCCCATCACTAATAAGTGTCTCACCTTCCGCAGTAATATGGTATCCATAGTAATGCTCAGGTGCACTCCTAACTCTCGTGGAACGTCTCAGAGGTACAGATTCGTCAATTGGCTCAACAGGAGTTTCCTCCTCAAGTTGAGGGCTAGAGTTTGAAGTTCCTTCACCACTTGACTCTTGAATTTCTTCAAGATCAATTTGCCTCCCACTGTCTCCTTGGCTTATAAACTCTCTTTCTCGAAAGAATCCTCTTCTTGCTACAAAGACCACATTGTCACTAGGTCTGTAGAAGAGGTAACCAAAGGATTGCTGTGGGTAGCCGATGAAAATACACCTCTCGCTTCGAGGTTCGAGCTTATCATGAGTCTCGCGTCTCACGAAAGCCTCGCAACCCCAAATCTTGATGTGGTCTAGTTTAGGTACTTTACCAGTCCACATCTCGTGAGGAGTTTTGGCAACTTTCTTTGTAGGGACTAGATTAAGAATATGGGCGGCAGTCTCTAAGGCATACCCCCAGAATGAGATTGGTAGCGAAGCTCGACTCATCATGGAACGAACCATGTCTAACAAGGTTCGATTACGCCTCTCAGCCACACCATTCAACTGCGGTGTCCTGGGAGGTGTCAATTGTGAGACAATCCCACATTCCCTTAGATAGTCGAGGAACTCTGAACTAAGATACTCACCACCTCGATCGGATCGAAGCATCTTAATGTTCCTGCCCATTTGATTCTCGACTTCCTGTTTAAATTCCTTAAACCTCTCGAAAGTCTCTGACTTATGTTTGATTAAGTAGATATATCCATATCTACTGTAATCATCAGTAAAAGTCAAATAATAACGATTAGCATCCCTTGTGGCATGTTTGAATGGCCCACACACATCCGTGTGTATAAGGTCCAACAAACCTTCACCCCTTTCACACGAGCCTGTGAAGGGTGACTTTGTCATTTTTCCAAGTAAGCATAATTCGCAACTATCATCTGACTTTAGGTCAAACGACTCCAAGACTCCATCCTTTTGGAGTTGGCCTATGCGTTTCTTGCTTATATGTCCAAGGCGACAATGCCATAATGATGCTTTATCCAAGTTATTATTAGTAGTAGAATCAATACACAAAACATTATTTCCTAAGTTATCTACAACAGACACAGCTTCATACACACCATCACAAGGTAATGCTTTAAAATAAAGAACATTATTAAAGAAAGCATCAATAGAACCAACTTCATTATTAAACGAAAAGGTAAACCCTTGTTTGTACAAAGCATGAAAGGAAATAATATTTCTTGCCATTCCTGGCGAGTAACAACATTTATTCAAATCTAAACTAAACCCACTACTTAGCAATAAAGTATAAACTCCAATCTTGGTGACAGGTGAAGCTTTCCTATTCCCCATGATCAAGTTTATTCTTCCTTGCTCCACATCCTCACTTGTTCTTAGTCCCTGCATGGTTGGGTTTGACTTTCCCATCCTTCACATCCTGCTGGTATTTTGGGCAGTTCCGCTTCCAATGAGTCTTTTCATGGCAATAGAAGCATTCAGCCTCTTTTGGGTCAGAAGAAGGAGTAATGAAACCTTTATTGGTTCCACTTGAAGAAGAGCCATCAAGGGTCCGAGCCTTGGTACCCTTCGAAGATCTCTTTCTCTTCCTCCCTCGACTTTTCCCGATTACCAAAACCGGAGTTGAGTTTGGAGTAGGAGTGATAGCAACCGACTTCCCCTTAAGACCTGTTTCTGCGGTCTTGCGAAGTCCCTGAAGTTTGCTGAGGGTGACCTCTTCCTTGTTCATGTGATATGTCATGCGGAATTGATCATAGCACGATGGTAAGGAGTGCAAAATGATATCTATTGCAAGCTCCTCAGGGAAGTTCACATTAAGCTTCAGCAAACGATCCACATACCTTTGCATTTTCTGCATGTGGCTGGTGACGGATTCCCCGTCCTTCATCATGGCTGTTATCATGGAGCAGATGATCTCATACCTCTCTTGTCGTGCACTTTGATGGTATCTTTCCATCAAATCTTAGTGCATTTCATAAGGGTAGAAATCTTCATAAGACTTTTGGAGTTCAGCTGTCATTGTGGCCAACATGATGCAAGCCACCTTGGTCGCATCTCTTTCATGAGTATGAAAGTCAGCGATCTCCTGGGGAGTTGCAGTGGACTCATCAATTTCCTTAAGCTCCTTGTCAAGGACATATTCTTTGTCCTCGTAGCGGGTTATCATCCTGATGTTTCTGATCCACTCATTGAAGTTGGATCCATCAAAGGTAACTTTCCCACACAAGCTCATAAGAGTAAAGGAGCCATTAGGATTCGAGCCAGAAGCAGCATTGTTTGAAGACATCTTGTTGAAGAGAACAAGTTTAGTATAGATCTATGAGAGTCCTTAATAAAACACCCAAATGTAATATTAAGGCTAGGATCCAATCACAATATAACATAGCTTAGAAGAGGTATGCCGTAGTCTAAGCTATACCATATTTGAAAGGTAGGTGAATGACGATTCACCAATTTCCACCACGAAAACCGAAACATTTAAGTATAAGGTTTTGTTTGATTCCTATAAATTCCTAGATTCTTTGAGATTCAATGAACTTTTCAAAGGCATGTTTCAATCTCGAGTGTGCCCTCCAAGTTTTGTGACTGGGATACCGAGGATCACAAAACGAGGTGTGAAGTAACCATGCAAATCACTTGGTACCTTTAAAGTTTATCACTCAATCGATGTGCCGGTAAACCACACACGCTCCACCGATACTATAATAAACCTTAAGTCACCCTTTACCTACCTTGTTAAGTCCAAGTTAGTGTGCCGGTTAACCACACACGCTCCACCAACGACTTAGATAAAGTGTAAAGTGTAATTTCATGGATTAGCACCTTATTCACATTTTCCTAAAGTAACTAAGATTGGGAATTTAATAAAACATTTAGTTACTTTATTATATTCATCATACTTTGAATGAGAATTTATAAGTCCTTGTCTTACCCGTTCGGCTAACGACCCTCCACCAATCAAGCAAGTGGTGGGTGAGAGTAGACACCCATTAAGTCACCATTTTATAGGCAACAACCTTATACCCACCTTATAGACCGGCTTCGTGAATGAGGCGTACTAGCGGTAAGACGACTTTGTTCTTATACATATATATATATATATATATATATATATATATATATATATATAATTATTAAATCATCATAATATAAGTATAAGGGTTGAATTTTAACTTTCAAAACTTTTCATTTCTTGTAACTTATGAGTTTAATAGAGTAATAAAATGAAGACTCTTCATTTTTCTAACTCTTGGTTTTTTTTTTTTTAATGGTTTTAATTCAAGTGTGACTCTTGGTTTTGCATAACTTGAGGACAAGTTATGGACTCCATTAAAACACATTATGATCAAGAATTAATCTACCACATAGGTTACAAATAATTCCTATGATCATCTAAAACATCATAAGAACAAGAAAATGAATATGAACTTATTCATAAATCAAAAATTACACTTAAAACTTTGTAATTTTGATAACTAGTTATTGTAAATGAATTATCAAAGACATTACACCATCTAAAACAAGTTTTCAAGTACCAAAAAGTTTAGGGTAATGTTTCTAATTCATTTCCAGCAACTAAAGTCGAAATTCTGCAACCAGTCGACCCTACTCGCCGAGTGCATGAACTTACTCGCCGAGTTGGTTGAAGATACACGTGAACTCGACGAGTCCCCCTTATGGACTCGACGAGTCCATTCGTAGACAGCAAGATTTTCGACTTTTTTCCAACTTTTAAGCACAAATAAAAAGCAAACAAGCCTAGGCTCTGATACCACTGATGGGTTTTGAGCATTCTAACACTTCCTAAGTGTACATGCAATCCTAATAACCTTGGATCTATGTTTGTCTAATTATCATGTAAAGCTGAATTCCAAGGCTATATTCCTATCTAGCATACATGGGAACAATTTTAACTTGAATGATAAATAGAATAACTTACCTTGTTGTTGCTTGTGTTCCTTAAAACCTTGTGAGCCTAGCACCCCAAGTGTGATGCCTCAAATGCTTCACACAACACCAAATGCTCTTGGAAAAACTTATGAGAGAACACACACTTCTTGAAATCGGCCAAGCCCTCTTGTTTCCTTAGTGTAGCCGATTTTGGTGGAGTATGAGATCCTTATATAGTGTTGACACATCTAGGGTTACACCATGTAAACCCTAATGTGTCATGACTCTTCATTTCCATGACCCATGGGTTTGTAACTCCCATGGAGCATCCATGGAGCATCCTATGGGTAGAACCCAACTTGATAATCCATGGAGCCTCTTAGCCCACTATACAAGATATGGATGATTTACATAATCAACCCATATATTTAATTAGTTCTCTTTTGACCACTTAATTAATTCTAAATTAATTATTGATCAAACTAATCAAATAATATTATTAATATATTAGAACTTATAATATATTAATAATCTCCAAGTGTTATTTCTCTCATTTAGTCTATCCAATTGCATGGTGCCATGCAACCCAAATGGACCATGCCGGGTCGGGTCAAGTACATACCAGAAATAGTTATGGACTTAGACACCTTATCCAACAATTCTCACTCTGGCCGTCGTTCTGAGGGTGGTACGATGTGCTAAAATGTAACTGAGTGCCCAGCTCCTCGTGGAATTTCTTCTAAAATCTGGAAGTGAACTGGAGATCCATGTTTGAGACCACCGACACCGGCACCCTTAATCTAGCCACCACCTTTCGTACATATATATCTGCCAACTTTTCCGCGGATATACTTTCGAAAATTAGAATGAAGTGGGAACTCCTCGTCAATCTATTTACGATCACCCATATGGTGTCTACACGCCTCCTCGTCCTGAGTAGCTTCGTGATGAAGTCCATGGTGATTTCCTCCCACTTCCACATGGGAATGGGTAGTGGCTGAACCTTGCCATGAGGTCGCTGATGCTCGGCCTTGATCTTCCTACAAGTAAAGCACCGCTCCACGAACTAGGTGATCTCCCGCTTCATGCAGTGCCACCAATAACTCAGCCTTAAGTCCCTATACATTTTCGTAGCTCCTGGGTGTATAGAGAACTTGGACTTGTTCGCTTCCTCTAATAACCTTTGTCTCACTCCCCCTGTCATGGTACCCATACTCGGCCACACTGATTTAAAAGGTCGCGGCTATTCTTGACAAACTAAGGATATTGCCCCAGATTTTTCTCTATCTTCCAGTTCTCCTTCTTCGCCCCCTCAACCTGGGCCTCCCTAATCATATCCAACAAAGGCAAAATCACGGTCATCCTCATACAAATGTCCCTAATCGGGGACCCCATCGTCTTGCGGCTGAAGGAATTGTCCACCACGTTGGCCTTCCCTGGGTGGTATAGAATCTCGCAATCATAATCCTTCAGCACATCTAACCACCTCCTATGTCACATGTTGAGGTTTTGTTGATCCATTAGATATTCAGAATCTTGTGATCGGTATATATAGTGAACCGCACACCATATAAATAGTGCCTCCAAATCTTGAGGGCAAACACCACTGCCCCCAATTTCAAGTCATGAGTGGGGTAATTTGCCTCATGAGGCTTCAACTGCCTCGAGGCGTAAGCTATCACATGCCCCCTCTGCACCAGTACTACACCTAACCCTGAGATCGACGCATCACAGTACACCACCAAATCATCTAACCCCTCAGGTAGTACTAGAATCGGAGCCTCGCATAACCTCCTCCTCATGGTCTCAAAAGCCATCTGTTGATATGCACCCCACCAAAAAGTCATATTGTTCTTGGTCAAGCGGGTCAATGGCACAACAGTCTTGGAGAAATCTTGAATAAATCTCCGATAGTAGCCCGCTAAGCCCAAGAAGCTACGAATCTATGATGCATTCTTCGGTACTTCCCACCGCATCACATCCTCAACCTTGGTTGGGTCAACTGAAATACCATCCTAACTGATGACATACCCCAAAAACTGTACTTCCCACAGCCAAAAATGCACTTGGAGAGCTTCGCATAAAGTTTATCCGCGCACAGGGTCTCTAATACCTCCCTCAAATGATGCTCGTGTTTCTACCTAGTCTTAGAGAAGACCAAAATATCATCGATAAAAATAATCACCGATGATCCATCATCGACCTACACACTCTGTTCATGACGTCCATGAATGCTACTGGGCATTAGTGAGCCCAAACAGCATCACCACAAACTCATAGTGCCCGTACCGAGTCCTAAAAGTCGTCTTTAGTATATCCTCATCACAAATCTCATCTGATGATATCCCGACCGAAGATCAGTCTTGGAAAACCAAGACACATCCTAAAGCTGATCGAACAAATCATCGATCCTCGGTAACGAATAACGGTTCTTCACCGTTAGTTTGTTCAGTTCCCTATAATCGATGCACATCCTATGCGACCTGTACTTCTTTTTCATGAAAAAGATCGGTGCACCCCATGGGGAACTTCTCAGACGAATGAATCCCCGCTCCTGAAGCTACACAGATAACTCATGCGTCTCTGATGGTGCCAACCGATATGGTGCCTTTGCTATCGAGGCGGCACCCGATACCAGGTCAATGCGAAACTCTACTTGCCTCTCCGGAGGCACTCCTAGTAACTCTTCGCGTAACACATCCCAAAAATCCTATACAACTTGTTGAGAGAAAAACTTTGAGACACTTAAACAAATGCTAGAACAGGTATATAGCGCAATAGTTAATCTCAAAGGATCTGTTAGCTTAACAATAATATTAAGACTTAGAAGTTAGTGAGTTAGATGCGGAAAAGTAAAGGAATGTAAATGAAACAATTATTATTTCAAGTAAACACTTAAGTTGATTCATAACGAGGAATGCATTCAAACCAAGTTAGTAAGTGAGATCAAACTTTGTGATTAAGTCAAAAATGACTTGCTTCGAAGAGAGATGGTGATTGATTATGAGAGTAAGAAGATTGAGTAAGCAAGATAGAATGAGAACTTCTAAGACATGTGTTAGAATTAGATGAGTGATTCACTTCATACTGATTACACGAGAAATTAGTTCTATTTATAGAGACTCATAAAGAAAACAAGTTTACAACTCTAAGTGTAGCCATGCAAGGCATACTGGACATTAGAGTGTTTTACAATAAAGACAAAGTAAACTAAATGAGGAGTGCGGTACTGAAGACTTCGGATGATGATAGTTGAGGAGATTGATTGACTACGGTGGCTTTGTGGCTGTGGTAGCTAAAGTTTAAGAGGGTCACTTTTTTTATTCAACAATTTCCCCCTAAGTGACATCTTCAACTTTGATCAGCTATCAAGTTTAAGAAACTTGATCAGGATCCACCAAAACTTCCTGATGTTCTCTAACCAGTTGATTCTTCTTAGGATCTGGAACTTGACCTCTATGGTGGTGTGCTTGGACTTTTCAAATGCGTTTCGGCAGATCTTAAGTTGCTTTCTAGTGAGACGATGCATGGCAGTCATAGGAATGAAATATTTGACGTTGTCAGTCTTCCTCTTGAAAATGACTCCAAGCTCAGGATAGTTGGTTGCACCTAAGGATCTTTCCTCATAGCCTTCGGTAGGCATCGGTGTGGGGTCAAGAGGTGGCAAATCAGCAATCTTGGAAATGATGTGATGAATGTATGCGTCAATCTTGTTGAAGTCACAAACTGTTTCCTTGAGGAAAGTACTGCCCTTTCAAATGCGATCTTCATCTCCGGATGCTTCTCAGACTTGTGCTGAAACACCTTGGCGATGAGAAAAACTTCTTCAGGGTTCATACACGGAGAATCAGCCTGGGTGCGGATGTAGTCGTGTTCCATCCTGGTCAGAGTGTACTGGATGAACCCAACCTTCATGAACTTCCGAATCTTGTAATTTTTTACTACGGATGGTCTATCGTTAGACCATATATGTTCGACGGGAGATGCATTCTTAGCATAGAATTGGCTAAGTCTCTTAAACTCCATCGGAAGTCTTTTATCATCAGGAAGGCTGCGGTCGAACTGCTCAAATACAGTGAACTATCTGGCATTTGATGAGATAGGGACATCCCAGTAACCATCAGGAGGTGGTTCCGCATACATGAGGTGAGGTGTGTAATCTTCCTCTTGTAGTCTTCGGTGGGGATTGATCCAAGATTTTATTAGAGATTCATCGATGACTGTGTCAAAACCACAAAGTCTCCATACTTCTTCAGCAAGCTTGGCTGCCTTCCAGTCTCTTTTTCGTTGAGTGGTGGCAGGGGATTCATTTAAGTTCGAAGAAGACATATGCTCCAGAAGGTTTTTGAAGTGAGGGGGAGTCTCTGGTTTCTCTGGAGTGATTTCAACCTGCGGTGGAGATTGGTGAGGTGGAGATTGATGAGGTGAAGTATGATGGGATGGTTGCGGTGTAGGAACTTTTTCAGTAGGGATAGGGGGAGTTTGATGTTGTAAGACAGACTTATTAGATTGATGGTCTTCTTTTTCACTTCCCCCTCTTGAGGAGTTTAGACCTGGAGATTCCTCAAGCCATTTCCGAAGGCCATCAACTTTGTCATATACCACTTGAAATTAGGCTTTGAGGGATTCGACTAGTTGTTGATTATTTGGGGTAGTGGGATTGAACAACAGTCTATGGATTTCCCTTGTGAGGTGAAGCATTTCTGGACCATGGAAGTTGGCAAATAGAGATCACTACAGTTTGTTGATTGTGGTTTGAAGAACGAAGATTGGGGACTCATAAGCAGTTTGAGTCTCAGCAATCAACTTCTTAGAATGTGAGGCCTGACCTACAATGGCTGCTTGAAGATCTTTTTTGATGACAGTAACCTCAGAAATGGGTCGCTCCCCAGCAGCCATAAATTCTTTGTGATCAGCTTGACGATTATTGTTAAGTGATCTGATTCCCATCTCAACCTTTAGAGAGATATGCTCCGCAACCATTCTCTCTCTTGTTTCCAGTCTTTCAATAAGGGACTATGGTCCCGGAGTATCTTCAGGATGTGTTGACTTGACTGCGGCCAGGATTTGATTAACCTTGGCCTGGAGACTGAGGAATTCCTTCCTCGTCACTACAAGCTTCTTCTACTTCTTCTTCTTCTTCTTCTTCTTCTTCTTCTTCTTCTTCTTCTTCTTCTTCTTCTTCTTCTTCTTCTTCTTTTCCTTTGGCTTGGAAGTCGAGTGATGAGAACCACTAGATTCCTCATCTTCATCAAATATCATCAGATCATAATTAGAAGGAGATGGTTTGTTTAGCTTCATCGAAGCCAAAAATAGGAGCAAAGCTCACTTTGATTTTCGGTTCGTCATCTTATAAACCTTCAGTAGTGGGAGAGGGGGAAGCTTAAGAGACATTCTGATCAGCACCGATTTTCTGAGCTTTTTGAACTTTGTCTTCCATTGCGGACATCCATTCTTGAACCTTGAGGACGGTGGCTACAGTATTGGCATTGTTTATGGCATATGCCCAATACTTGGCCACGCCTTGGATCTTTTGTTCCTTGAGCTGTTGTTGTTTGATTTGCTAATCCTTGCAAGCTTGAAACGCCCTACGAAAAGCGGCATATTTCTTGGCTTTAGCCTCGTTAGAAGGTTGATATCTGCTCTAAGAATCATTATAATCTTCACCGTCAATTCCTGTAAATCGCACCAAGGTGTCCCTTGGGTTCACTGATCCTTGCATATTTATGCTCATCGTGCCTAAATCACCTAATTGTAATGAAAGCAGAGTAGGATTTCCTGAGCTTCCTTGGTCACCTTAACCTGTGGTCAAGTTTGGCCTCAACTAATTTCTAGCACAGGCAGAAGAAGTTCCCTGCGGATGGGAAGGTGTTTGTAGTGTTTGGGTGACGTTCAAAAGGATGGAGTTCAACTCCTCGGGTGAAAAAAATATGTAGTCGGGAAGCTCTTGTGACAACCGTCAAATTTCGGTCAAGTCAAAGTCAGCTAAAGTCAGCAAGTCAAACCATTTGACTCAATTTCCTTGTGAGTACAAAAATTTACACTATGAAACTTCTACATAAATATTCTAATGAGAAATCATAAAACAAAAAGTGCGAACATCTAGATCTCCTTAACCTAAAACTGTAGTACGTGGCGAGCCAAACCGATAAAACAATGTTGCATACTCATCGGGAGTGTGTAAGATCCTTAAACAAGGCTTAACAGGGTTTACGAACCATGCATTGCGATGCCGGACACTCACAGTTGTCACACATGGAACCTCTCCCACTCGTTTTCACTCTATCTCTCTCTATGTCAAATCTCTCCCAAATCTCTCCAAGTATGTGAAATCTCTCTCTAATATCTCTCTGTATGAGAAATCTCTCCAAGAATGTCAAATCTCTCCCAAATATCTCCAAGTATGTGAAAACTCTCGCAAATATCACTCTGTATGAGAAATCTCTCCAAGAATGTCAAATCTCTCCCAAATATCTCCAAGTATGTGAAAACTCTCGCAAATATCACTCTGTATGAGAAATCTCTCCAAGAATGTCAAATCTCTCCCAAATATCTCCAAGTATGTGAAAACTCTCGCAAATATCACTCTGTATGAGAAATCTCTCCAAGAATGTCAAATCTCTCCCAAATCTCTCCAAGTGTGAGAAATCTCTCCCAAATCTCTCTCAAAAGTTTCCCGTAACTTTTTGGAATCATTCGGGTCATTCCGGCCCTTAACCGGGTCAAAAACGGCTTAAAACGGGGTAAAAACGACAAAACGGGACCTTAGGAACCGAAACCCTTCTTAAGGAGCCGAAGCTCCTTAAGGCCGAGACTAAGAACCAAGAAGACCCTAGGACCGAAGACCGAGCCTCTGTTGGCTAGAAGCATGCGAGGACCGAGCCTCTGTTGGCTAGAAGCATGCGAAGACCGAGCCTCTGTTGGCTAGAAGCATGCGAGGACCGAGCTCTGTTGGCGAGAAGCATGCGAGGACCGAGCCTCTGTTGGTTAGATGCGCGCGAGGATCGAGCCTCTGTTGGCTAGATGCACGCGAGGACCGAGCCTCGGTTCTCTGTCGCACTCTCTGTTCGCTTCTCGCTCTACTCTGTCTCTACTCCGCCCCTCTGTCTCTTCGCGCGCCTCTCTGTCCCCTCCCACCTCTCGGTTCCTTCCCTCCTTCTCCTCTCCTCTCGGTTCTGCCTCCCTCCCTCTCTCGGTTCAGCACCAGAAGGCCGAGCCTCGGCCAGAACTCGCATTTTTGTCGCTTTTAGCCCATTTTTGATATTTTTAACATTTTAAGCCCGTTTTTCGTGATTTTAAAGCGGGATTTTCTCCAGAAATTATATTTTAACATAATAAACTCTAAATATTCATAATTTAAACATATTTTGATAAAAATCATTATTTAAATAATAAAAATCAAATGGGTGAATTATTAAAGGTGGAGTGTTGACTTTGCCTTATCCAATGTCACAAGCAACCACCCCACACCCACTCTTGGACTAACCACACCTCCCCACCTTACCTAGGTCACATCAATATCATTTCCACTCAATTTACACTCATTTCCACGTTTTTAGAGCTGGAACAAACATCCTCTCTCCTCATTTTCTCTCATTTGCCCTCATTTCACTAAGTATCAAACACCACTTTCTCTCAAACTTTTCCCACTCCAAACTCGAGATTCAAGGCTGATCTTCACGTGTTCTTCCACTCTTAGTAAGTATAATTCATCCTCCTTATGATTATTTCACTTCATTCTACTTAAATCATGAATATCTTACACAAACTCCATCATATTAGCGTTAGAGCTTCGAATCTTCAAGTGATTCTTCAAGTGTTCTTGGGTTGAACACTTCTCTTCTTCAACACTTACCTACTGAAATCACTCAAGGTGAGTTCATACCCCTATATTTTCATGTTTTCTCAAGTTTTCAGGGGGGGAATACAAGTTTAAAACACTAAGAACATAACTAAATTTTTCTAACAGCCTTCATCAGAAAAGTTCAACTCCATTCACGGACTGTTTTGGACATCTTAAACATTTTTGTTTTCAAAACTGTACAAGATGAAAATAGTTCAAGTTTTTAGCTTTAAAATGGCTACTTGCACATCTCCATACGATTTTTCTACAATTTATGGTGATTTTTACAAAACTGCCTATCATTTCAAACAACAATCCGGACCAGTCTGTGATTATGGACTTTTTCACCCAAGTTAGAGGTCATTATAAATTGTGATAAAAACTATGAGCAAACTAGACACATTTTGTGAACTCTCAGAATTTGCGGATCTAGTTTTCGACTTCGTATGATTTTTCTATGATTTTTCCAAAACAGGGCAGAATTGCTAAATTTTACCAACAGCATGTAAATATCATAACACTTTGTATTATGTTGAGCAAAATGTATAATCATAAGCTTTAATGTTTGAATGTGATTCCTAGTTAGTTCATCATTATGAACTGAAACTAAGACATTCATATTAAACATTATCCATTCATTTTGGAACACGTATTATTTAACTATAAAAAGTATAGTTTGAATATATTTATAACACTAATACATTTCCATAAAAGGGCTCATACATATTATATACATTTTAGATAAACTATAATAGGTATAGTTTATGATACATCACTCTCCGCACTCGTACCAGAAGTGTACATTCATATAAGAAAGATTTCTATTCGCACACATTTCACGTAAGTTAATCTATGGTCTGATAAATTCACAACACTAATACATTTCCATAAAAGGATTCATACATATTACATACATTTTAGATAAACTATAATAGGTATAGTTTATGATACATCACTCTACGCACTCGTACAAGAAGGGTACATTCATACAAGAAATATTTATATTCACACACATTTAACGTAAACTTGTTATCCTATATTGTGAGTTTCTCTATTTTCTCTCTCTCTCTCTCTCTCTCTCTCTCTCTCTCTCTCTCTCTCTTTCTCCCCGTACGTCCGAGTGTGGGATATAATTCCTGGTAGTTATAATCAGAATCTCCTTGAGGGAGAACGTGATACTTGTATATAGATCTATATTGGGATTGACACCCCACACCTTGCTGCTAGCTACAGTTGGACCTGCAGGTCTACGGGTGACAAATGTCATTTTATTTTTCGCGACACTGAGAACGTCGTGGCAAGTTCACATAGTCATAGTATGATTATAACGGCTCACATAGGGAACAATCCATAAGTTTACGGGATTTTATTTTTAAAACCTAAATGAGTTTTATGTCGATTTAAAATCACCTTTTTATCTCTATGAGTACAGATATTACTGTACACTTTTGGTTTTGGTAGTTACGACTACACATCATTTGAAACCACATTTATACTTTTAAGTACGGTCAATACTTGTTATTACTCGGTCCTCTAATTTAGGACTACATATATATAATGTATTAACAAACATGAGAACGTACAGAAATTTCGTTTAATTCCAAAGCGTCCATGTCCATTTAAATACATAACATTTTCTACTAATAAGAAGGGTTACTTATACATTTTGGTCTTCAGTCGTAAGACGACATTACACAGGTTTTAAAGAAAATATCGGATTTTCTGGATACATACTCTAACGTTTTTTCGAGGAAAACGATTTACTTTTCTAACGAAATCTCTTATGAACTCACCAACCTTTGTGTTGACACTTTTCAAAACTACTTGTATTCTCAGGAATTCAGTGAAAACAGGAAATCAACAACGTTTTGAGGATGGGACGATAAATCGTCAAACAGTTCATTTTGTATTATAATGTAATTGATGTGAATCATGTAAACATGTGCTTTGATGTAACGTTTTCAATTATATTTGTGTTGGTTGTATTTACTTTGAGCACTATTATACTCATTGTTGTGATACTCTACATGAAGTCCTCCACCCCCGGACGTTTCCGCCATCCTTGGTTTGGGGGTGTGACAGATTGGTATCAGAGCATTGTTTATAGTGAACTCAGTATATCAAACCACATAAGATATACAAACTATAAATGCATTGGGACTAAGTCTCTGATTTAAAGTTTCAAAACAACCATACTTTTAGAAATAAATAGTTTCTTATTAAAGGTATACATGCATACATACATATTAAGGTCAGCACCACTCTAGAATAAAAGAAAAGTAATGATTGTTGAATATCACAGGTAAGCTCGGGGATGTATGGTCAGTCTTGGGAGTGGCATAGCCTGATCAACTATGCTGGTCCGAGGAGTGATTAGCACATGCCCAAGAATAGTTGTGATATGGCAACAAGTCTAAAAACTTACCAACACTACCACAATGAGAACATAAGAATGGAACATGAGTTTAAAATACTATAGGAGTATTTTGTAATATCATAATTTATATGAAAAGTAAATAGATCCTCAATGATAGGTCTATAGTCCCTAGGTGGATACCTTAAGGTTATATATAACTTAGAAATTATAGACTTAGAATTTGTAGTCATTACTTTACTTCCTTTTCCTTGGTTGGATGTGGACTTAGAGTGGGATCACTTATTCAAAGGTCTATCGTATCTTGTTATATGTAATTAGTATGCACTATGTCATTATAGAAGTAACTAATAAGGATTTCCCCCTATAAGAAATTGATAATAGAGTTAGACGCATAGTACTTATCTCCTCCACTTCTATTCTCGCAAATACGGCATAGCAAAAATCCTACTCACCGGACGATCCTTACTTTCCTAATCCGAACTCGAGGAATGGTGAATGATTATGAGAAGAATCATAAGCGGGACCGGAGGTAATCAATCCTCCATGCATAGCAAGGGTTCCGTGAACCGTTTCGACTATAACAAAACCGTGAACCGTTGGGCAATCGTGATCGAGGGTTGAATGTCGAGAACAATGAAAACAACCACCATGTGGAGACCAACGAGGGTGCTATGACCTCAACCACGGGGGACTGACGGACAGAGCCCTCCCGGCAAAGACCCGGCGGATCGCGATCATCGGGGATCAAAACAGGAAGACTACAATCTGAGTTCAGAAAACTGCGCGCCACTAAAAAAAAACCCCACCATCTCATGTACCGGTGACTCAGAATTATACTACTATTCCCGAGACCAAATCTCTTTCCAGAACCTTATCACCACTCGTGAAGAGGAAAGAGAGAAAAAGGGTAGGACACACAGCATTCAAAGAAAGGATGATTATAGCCAAGCGCTGATTGGCAAAGCTACAAAACTACATCGACCTTGCCTCAGGCATCACAAGGGATGGATCATTGTAAGTAGAGTTCGTACCGCTCACTAGACCTGGTAAATTAACTTCATAAGTATGTGCTGGTGCTACTCTATTGTAAGTGAAATCGCGACACAACAAATTAAGTGGTCATTCTAATCGAGAAATCTATCCTCTATCAAAACCCACCCATGCACGAATGTGAAGTAGACCTGCATTGAGGTCAAAAAAAAAAAAAAAAAAAAAAATTCACTGAAACCATGATTTCTAGAGTCATATTAACAAGATGGGCTTAGGATGTACCTATCAGACTCGAAGGACTAACTAGCCTTAATTATGTAACTAAGCACACATCAATAGGTCGTGATAAGGACTTAGCTTGGGTCAAGTATAAGGTTTCACTTGAATACCGAACTACTAAAATACATGGGTTTATTATACAAAGAATCTCATTATAATTGTTTTCAGAACACCCTAAACAACCGAACTTTGATACAAATCGATATGAGATAAACTTAGTTAGAAAACTCGCGACATATAGCCATTCTATAAACTCATTATCGTCTCACCCTTTAAACATTAGTTGAGAAGTTTCTTCTTCATAGACCTATGGGTGCGATCATACCAGCACTAATGCACCGAATCCCCTCAAAATTTCCTCAGCCAAGATTGTTAGGACAAACATGATTCTAAGAGAAGTAAGATTTAACGTCCGTGTGAAACCCACTCATACCTACTGCCATAACTCCATCTCGGGAGCGTTAGTAGAAACACTAAGGATAGTACAGTAATGTGCAAAATTTATATGCGTAAATATAAATTGTAAGGATGCACTTAAGACAATCATTTCCATTAACGAAGTCGTTTTTCGTCATGAAACAGAGCTATGTCTTCACCAAGAGGCAACAAACCAACTAGCAAGGCGCCAACACTTCGGATAGACGCTGCTACTTTTCAAGCTGCAGTCACGGCAGCCGTGGCAGCCGTCATGGTGCACTTCAATACTAACAACATCAACAAGGGTGGAAGCGGTACTAACAATACAAATGGTGGTAACAATCAGGGACACCAATGGGTACCTACCAACAAAAATACCTCAGGCCACGAACCTACGAACAAGAAGAGAAAGTTTTGGGACATGAAAAAGCGCCACAAATCAAAGGGATACACTAAAAGACAACAACCTAAGGCCGCCTCTACCATTACAACAACAGTCATGACAAATGCCTCGACACTAGCCTCAGGGTCTGCCACCCAAATGCCTGCCAGACCATATGAGGGATCACTCCCAAAGTGCAACAAATGTGGCTTTCATCACCATGGGGCTTGCCGAGAGATGCACTGTAAAAACTGCAACATGAAAGGGCATACCGTTCGTTTCTGTAGGGCCTCGGCCCATCACCTCCCTTCAATCAACTGCACCAAGGTAGGCCCAGTATGCTACCTATGCGGTGAAACGGGACACTTCAAGAGAGAATGTCCAACTGAGAAGAACGAAGAAGGAACAGTAGGAATGTGATGGACACACCAACAGGAGCAGCAAGGGAACCATGTTAGGACTTTTGTAATGTTCCCAACGATAAAACGTTTAAGTACTATATGTTTGTAATGAATTTGGTACACTTACTAAAGTAACCTTCTTTCTAAAAAGTAGCTAAAATATTTTCTCTCTCATACAAATCAAACCAAAGACATTCATATGTGACCTTAGGAGCATTACCTGTAAGTTGTAATGACTTTGTCCATACATCGGGGATAATTTAAAATCAAAATACTTAAGTCTTGAAATAGATAATTCCATCCTGACTCCGATTCCATGTCTAGTATTAGGGGTTGAGTGGGGTCACCCACTCGACAAATTTCACGATGTCAATTTACATACGACAATCATATACCGCTCGATCGTAAGGAGACCTTTCAGGAGTCATGATATCAAGTATCATTACTGGCTATCGAAAACACACCCGCTACCAGTGCTAGACACTGTGGTAGGAATCATCTACAATAATCATAACATCAAACAAAACGGAACACACAAAAAAGAAATACAGGACACTCTATCACTCTAGTGATCTCTTCCTTCGAATACAACTTATCTCATGTTATCTAAAAAAAAAAAAAAAAAAAAAAAAGAAAAAAAAAAAGATAGTGTTGTCGTATTCCAATTTTGATTGATATTGCCCTCGTCTTCCTGATTAAACGACTATAAAAAGGGGCTTTTCGCCTAACCCCTGATTATCGAAACTATCGTCTCTCGTAGACACCCAGCATGGACCTTTGTGTCGTCTCTCGCTGTGGGACTCCAAAACACGCACCAGAGGAGTGTCATACTTCCCGAAGCTTTATCACATGTATGTACAGGAGACCTTCGGGAATGTCGCGCATGTAGCTGACAAGGTTCAAGCATAGAAGCTTGGGACAGATAGGGTACGAGTCCTGCCATGAGCTTCGGGCTAAGGTTGCCCAGAAGGACGAGTAAATTCCTTACCATTCAAAAAGTCATAGTCGTGTGGACCAAACCCACATACTTCCTACCGAGCTACAAGAGCTGTCGGGTCAAACCTGTCGAACTACTCAACAATGAAATTGTAAAACCAAGTTTCTCACCCTGAAAAGCTCTCATCTTATTTTTTTTAAATTAGAAAGACAAATTGCTCATGATTCCATCGATTTCAGAGGCCCCGACAACATCTCTAATAGAAACCTTTACTATCTACCTCGCATTGACGAATAGGTCGGCCAACCTCAAGAGACGAGGTACCCTTCAGGAATTGGACCTGAGATCTGAATATCACCAGTCACGAGTACTGAAGAAGGATATCTGAGAATGATCCTCCAATTTCGATAAGAACGCTGAAAGTTCGTTGTGATAACCCTCGGATAGGACCAGATCCACTCGTTGGATTCATGAACGTTATAAATAGGATATACCCTTCTTGCTAGGATCAACTCATCATCGTCATTACAAATGACTTACTTATCTCCCCTCGTAGTAAGAAGGAAACCAAGGGGAGCAGCTACAACAAACCATGGAAGAAATACGATCAGAGAAGTATTACCCGATGTTCTCTAGATACGAGTTTTGGAATTGAGGGGTTCAATTCTCAAGACACATCGTTACCAAGGTGGAAATTCATAAGGACCCTTTCAATTGATCATAGCCGTTGAGAAACAGTCAGCACTGAAGGCGTTAGCAGAAATACACCAAGATTCTGGGTCTCGCTGACCTATCGTCTTAACTCCTTCGGAACTTCTCGAAAAATACGAACCCCCTCCCAACTTTGACCCTAAAGGGAGCAACCCATGACAGGAAGAGAAACAAGAAGAAGAAACCTCTAGAACTCCGGTATGACCGACCGAATTCCTCTAGAAACACTCACTCTGGGAAGACTTAGTACGCTTCGGAAAGCATGGAAAGCCAATACCCCAAATAATTGTGTCTTTCGAGATTCTTGTCAGAATCAGCCCTGTAACTCGCTACTTCAATCTACTCCCGCGAACTTGGTAAAGTACACCCTACCTAACACGTCCCAAATTTACAAGAAGTATCTATCCGTCGAGACTCTTGCAACTCCCCTCGACGAGATCGAGTTCC
This sequence comes from Lactuca saligna, assembly GCF_052625555.1. Lineage (NCBI taxonomy): Eukaryota > Viridiplantae > Streptophyta > Magnoliopsida > Asterales > Asteraceae > Lactuca > Lactuca saligna. Next base: position 86,894,892 of record NC_136424.1, on the reverse strand, counting down.
ACAAGAGCCTCACCTTCTTAGAAGAACCATTGTGACCATGGACGAGATCAAGCGGATGAAAGAACGCCACTTCCCTTTAGTGAAAGTTCGCTGGAATATTAACCACGGACGTAGAGTCACATGGGAGCGCGTGAGTCAGTCAATTAAGAAGTATCCTCACTTCTCGGCTTGATTATTCATACCTACTCCTTTCCTAAATTCAAATTTCGGGACGAAATTCCCTCTAACGGGGGGATGATGTGACAACCGTCAAATTTCGGTCAAGTCAAAGTCAGCTAAAGTCAGCAAGTCAAACCATTTGACTCAATTTCCTTGTGAGTACAAAAATTTACACTATGAAACTTCTACATAAACTTCTATTCTAATGAGAAATCATAAAACAAAAAGTGCGAACATCTAGATCTCCTTAACCTAAAACTGTAGTACATGGCGAGCCAAACCGATAAAACAATGTTGCATACTCATCGGGAGTGTGTAAGATCCTTAAACAAGGCTTAACAGGGTTTACGAACCATGCATTGCGATGCCGGACACTCACAGTTGTCACACATGGAACCTCTCCCACTCGTTTTCACTCTATCTCTCTCTATGTCAAATCTCTCCCAAATCTCTCCAAGTATGTGAAATCTCTCTCTAATATCTCTCTGTATGAGAAATCTCTCCAAGAATGTCAAATCTCTCCCAAATATCTCCAAGTATGTGAAAACTCTCGCAAATATCACTCTGTATGAGAAATCTCTCCAAGAATGTCAAATCTCTCCCAAATATCTCCAAGTATGTGAAAACTCTCGCAAATATCACTCTGTATGAGAAATCTCTCCAAGAATGTCAAATCTCTCCCAAATATCTCCAAGTATGTGAAAACTCTCGCAAATATCACTCTGTATGAGAAATCTCTCCAAGAATGTCAAATCTCTCCCAAATCTCTCCAAGTGTGAGAAATCTCTCCCAAATCTCTCTCAAAAGTTTCCCGTAACTTTTTGGAATCATTCGGGTCATTCCGGCCCTTAACCGGGTCAAAAACGGCTTAAAACGGGGTAAAAACGACAAAACGGGACCTTAGGAACCGAAACCCTACTTAAGGAGCCGAAGCTCCTTAAGGCCGAGACTAAGAACCAAGAAGACCCTAGGACCGAAGACCGAGCCTCTGTTGGCTAGAAGCATGCGAGGACCGAGCCTCTGTTGGCTAGAAGCATGCGAAGACCGAGCCTCTGTTGGCTAGAAGCATGCGAGGACCGAGCTCTGTTGGCGAGAAGCATGCGAGGACCGAGCCTCTGTTGGTTAGATGCGCGCGAGGACCGAGCCTCTGTTGGCTAGATGCACGCGAGGACCGAGCCTCGGTTCTCTGTCGCACTCTCTGTTCGCTTCTCGCTCTACTCTATCTCTACTCCGCCCCTCTGTCTCTTTGCGCGCCTCTCTGTCCCCTCCCACCTCTCGGTTCCTTCCCTCCTTCTCCTCTCCTCTCGGTTCTGCCTCCCTCCCTCTCTCGGTTCAGCACCAGAAGGCCGAGCCTCGGCCAGAACTCGCATTTTTGTCGCTTTTAGCCCATTTTTGATATTTTTAACATTTTAAGCCCGTTTTTCGTGATTTTAAAGCGGGATTTTCTCCAGAAATTATATTTTAACATAATAAACTCTAAATATTCATAATTTAAACATATTTTGATAAAAATCATTATTTAAATAATAAAAATCAAATGGGTGAATTATTAAAGGTGGAGTGTTGACTTTGCCTTATCCAATGTCACAAGCAACCACCCCACACCCACTCTTGGACTAACCACACCTCCCCACCTTACCTAGGTCACATGAATGTCATTTCCACTCAATTTACACTCATTCCCACGTTTTTAGAGCTGGAACAAACATCCTCTCTCCTCATTTTCTCTCATTTGCCCTCATTTCACTAAGTATCAAACACCACTTTCTCTCAAACTTTTCCCACTCCAAACTCGAGATTCAAGGCTGATCTTCACGTGTTCTTCCACTCTTAGTAAGTATAATTCATCCTCCTTATGATTGTTTCACTTCATTCTACTCAAATCATGAATATTTTACACAAACTCCAGCATATTAGCGTTAGAGCTTCGAATCTTCAAGTGATTCTTCAAGTGTTCTTGGGTTGAACACTTCTCTTCTTCAACACTTACCTACTGAAATCACTCAAGGTGAGTTCATACCCCTATATTTTCATGTTTTCTCAAGTTTTCAGGGGGGGGAATACAAGTTTAAAACACTAAGAACATAACTAAAATTTTCTAACAGCCTTCATCAGAAAAGTTCAACTCCATTCACGGACTTTTTTGGACATCTTCAACATTTTTGTTTTCAAAACTGTACAAGGTGAAAATAGTCCAAGTTTTTAGCTTTAAAATGGCTACTTGCACATCTCCATACGATTTTTCTACAATTTATGGTGATTTTTACAAAACTGCCTATCATTTCAAACAACAATCCGGACCAGTCTGTGATTATGGACTTTTTCACCCAAGTTAGAGGTCATTATAAATTGTGATAAAAATTATGAGCAAACTAGACACATTTTGTGAACTCTCAGAATTTGCAGATCTAGTTTTCGACTTCGTATGATTTTTCTATGATTTTTCCAAAACAGGGCAGAATTGCTAAATTTTACCAACAGCATGTAAATATCATAACACTTTGTATTATGTTGAGCAATGTGTATAATCATAAGCTTTAATGTTTGAATGTGATTCCTAGTTAGTTTATCATTATGAACTGAAACTAAGACATTTATATTAAACATTATCCATTCATTTTGGAACACGTATTATTTAACTATAAAAAGTATAGTTTGAATATATTTATAACACTAATACATTTCCATAAAAGGGCTCATACATATTATATACATTCTAGATAAACTATAATAGGTATAGTTTATGATACATCACTCTCCGCACTCGTACCAGAAGTGTACATTCATATAAGAAAGATTTCTATTCGCACACATTTCACGTAAGTTAATCTATGGTCTGATAAATTCACAACACTAATACATTTCCATAAAAGGATTCATACATATTACATACATTTTAGATAAACTATAATAGGTATAGTTTATGATACATCACTCTACGCACTCGTACAAGAAGGGTACATTCATACAAGAAATATTTATATTCACACACATTTAACGTAAACTTGTTATCCTATATTGTGAGTTTCTCTATTTTCTCTCTCTCTCTCTCTCTCTCTCTCTCTCTCTCTCTCTCTCTCTCTTTCTCCCCGTACGTCCGAGTGTGGGATATAATTCCTGGTAGTTATAATCAGAATCTCCTTGAGGGAGAACCTGATACTTGTATATAGATCTATATTGGGATTGACACCCCACACCTTGCTGCTAGCTACAGTTGGACCTGCAGGTCTACGGGTGACAAATGTCATTTTATTTTTCGCGACACTGAGAACGTCGTGGCAGGTTCACATAGTCATAGTATGATTATAACGGCTCACATAGGGAACAATCCATAAGTTTACGGGATTTTATTTTTAAAACCTAAATGAGTTTTATGTCGATTTAAAATCACCTTTTTATCTTTATGAGTACAGATATTACTGTACACTTTTGGTTTTGGTAGTTACGACTACACATCATTTGAAACCACATTTATACTTTTAAGTACGGTCAATACTTGTTATTACTCGGTCCTCTAATTTAGGACTACATATATATAATGTATTAACAAACATGAGAACGTACAGAAATTTCGTTTAATTCCAAAGCGTCCATGTCCATTTAAATACATAACATTTTCTACTAATAAGAAGGGTTACTTATACATTTTGGTCTTCAGTCGTAAGACGACATTACACAGGTTTTAAAGAAAATATCGGATTTTCTGGATACATACTCTAACGTTTTTTCGAGGAAAACGATTTACTTTTCTAACGAAATCTCTTATGAACTCACCAACCTTTGTGTTGACACTTTTCAAAACTACTTGTATTCTCAGGAATTCAGTGAAAACAGGAAATCAACAACGTTTTGAGGATGGGACGATAAATCGTCAAACAGTTCATTTTGTATTATAATGTAATTGATGTGAATCATGTAAACATGTGCTTTGATGTAACGTTTTCAATTATATTTGTGTTGGTTGTATTTACTTTGAGCACTATTATACTCATTGTTGTGATACTCTACATGAAGTCCTCCACCCCCGGACGTTTCCGCCATCCTTGGTTTGGGGGTGTGACAGCTCTGGAGACTTTAGGGTGAGAACTAGTATCATCCTCTTGGGATAACACTGGGGAGAGTCTCCTATTTGTTGTGAATCAGACTTACTTTCTAAGTCTGAAAGGAAAAATATGGTAGTGTCGAGTGGATGTGCAGGCATCCTAAGGACTACCGGAGCCTGTTGAGAGGCTGAGGTATCGGTACGGTCATGCATTTGGCTAGTGGGATCAGGCTTTCGTTTCTTGAGGATAGAAATGGGTTGATTATCCTCTACAGAATCACTACCGGAGTCATGGTGACTCGGTACAGTAGTTGTGATTGCGGGTGGGGATTTTATTTTCTTGGAGGGTTTGGATGGTTTGGGGGCATCCTTCTTACGAGTGAAAGATTTCTTTGTGGTGCATGGACCATGGAGAAGAGAAACATTGTGCTTTCATCGTTGAGAGACATTTGAAAGAGTTGTGGAGGAAGGGACTACAGTACCTTCCAGGTTTAAGGCTGCGGATGGGGGAGGCGGGGTAGGAAGGTATGGTTCAATACCTTCCATAGCCTTAACGTGGTCTGAGACATCAACAGTCTTGAGACCAAGGGAAGAAAGAATATATGTAGGGAGTCTACGGATGGGACCAAAAATATTTTGATCAGAGGAAGGGTTGTACCTTTTTAAATCTTTGGTGACGAAGAAGTTGATGTCATCACCCATATCAATCTTTGCGTCCGCATGCAAGTCCGATATGTAGAGAGACCAGAACCTAGCAAAAGTAAGCTTGGAAGGGTTCTGCTTTGGGCTCTCCTTGCGAATATATTGTAGAAAGTCATCCTAAAGGATCTGACAGTAGTTCACATCGCGGCCTGTGAATATGCTCTAAACCAGTTCCAATAATTTTAAGCCCATGTTATCCGTGCCTCCTGTTCTGCGGGACAAACTGTGGATGATGAAGCGACATACAAATTGCCAGACCACATGTAATTGGTTCTTCTTGAATTCACCAATGCCTTTGATCTTCTTCTGATAGCCCATTTGATACAGTGCTTAGGTGATGTCCGCCATTGATGGTGAGAAGAACTTAATGTAGGGATGAACAAACATGTTAATGGAATTGAGAAATTTTTCTTTGGTCAGGATGACCAAGGAATCATTGATAACATTTAGGTGGACTTCTTGAGGGTTATCGATTGGGCGATAGGCAGAGAAAGCACATTTGTAGAGAGTGGAGAGTGGAACAGTGTCTGTAAAAGCATCGAATGGTCCAAATAGAGGATGCTTCTTCAATAACTTGATCATCAGTTTTGTGGGAGCATTGTACGTGGGTTGATCGTCGAAAACGGCTCTAAAATTGCTCAAGGCGATTATAGGAGAATCTAAACCAGTTGGGTTCACTGATCCAGAAGCTTTGGATTGTTTCTTTGAAGCGCCAGATTTCACCATTGTTGAGTTTCTGAGAAAGCTTGAGGAATGCAGAAGAATTTGAAGTTTTCAAAAAGTGTAAACTTGTTTTTGTGGAGAAGAAAGGGGTTTTATAGTGACTCGACGAAGCGGGCAACGTTTTTTACCTAGGTGAAATTGGGTAAAACGTTTGGGTTTATCTTTTGAATTACCGTCTTTAATCTCAGCCACATATTTGACAAAAGAGGGATAAAGGGTGAATTTGGGATTAACCAGAAAAGGACTGCATTTAATGAAGTGTCAGAATGAAATCACGTCTTGAGAACGTGTGGAGGGGGTTGATTAATCTGCTGGATAAAGTAGAATATGTAACGGATGTGATGGTTTGGGGTAATAGGAAAAGACACAATAGAGGATTTGATATGGGAAATGTTTATTTTGTCATCATACCTAAAATAGGTCTGACACAAGGTTTTGGGAGAAAAGAATGTGACAGTTTCTCAAAGAATGTTTTTTTAAAGAGACTATGAATTCAGAAAGGGTCTCATACCTAAAATAGATCCATCACTCCTATTTTGTAGCCTGAAGAGACTAGGAATTCAGAAAGAGTCTCATACCAAGCTCTAAGGGCTTGCTTCAGACCGTAGACTGCTTTTTGAAGCTTGTAGCAATGATTAGGGAACTCGATACTTTCAAAGCTGGGAGGTTGTTGAAGATAAACCTCTTCTTTTAATTCCCCATTGAGAAAAGCGCTCTTAACGTCCATTTGGTGTACCTTGATGTCTTTGTGGGAAGCATATGCTAAGAATATTCGGATTGCTTCCATTCTAGCCACCGGAGCATATGTTTTATCGTAGTCAACGCCTTCCAGTTGACTATAGCCCTTAGAAACTAGTCTTACCTTATTTCTGATAACCGTACCACATTCATCTAACTTGTTCTTGAACACCCATCTTGTACCAACAATAGTATGGCCTTGTGGAATGGGAACAAGTTGCCACACTTTGTTTCTTTCAAATTCTTCCAATTCTTCTTGCATTGCAGAAATCCAATCTGGTTCCAATAATGCTTCTTTGATAGATCGAGGCTCTACTGCTGACATAAATGCTGCATAGTGATAATGATCAGATAAATCCTTGGTAGATCGAGTTTGGATACCTGCGGATAGGTTGCCAATAATTTGACCTGGTGGGTGATTCTTCGTCATACATATAGACGAGGCATCAGATGATCAGCAGCTACGGTAGAAGGAATGTTTTCAATATCAGAGGATGCTTCGTATGGGGAAGGTAGTTTCCCCTAGATTTGAGAACAGCCTGCAAAATCATCTTGGCTTGTTGGAGCGAGAATGACATTTTCTTGAGTAGTTTGGAGAGGTTCCCCCTGGATTTCTGAAGTGAGTTCCTCCGGAACATGAGAACGTTCCCCCTAGACTGCTGATGGGAGAGTAATGATCCTTGAGTCAGTTCGAGTGTCAACATTCTCTATGATTTCATCATCTGAATCCGAAGACACGTTTGATGGTGATGATTTTCTGATAATGGGAGCTTGATCATCATCAAGTACTGGAACCTCGATGGTTTGAACCGGAGTAGAGCTTTCCCCCTCAACCGGAGAGGTGAAAGTATTGAGAAACGCTACTTCGGATAGAGATGGACCAGAGACATCAGCTTGTTGTTGTTGAGAAATTGGTGATACAAGAACTTTGGATAGTTTTTCCATTTCAATAGGGTCGAAAAGATAATCATACTTGACTTCAACCAGGTTTAGAGGACCTGAAGAAACAAGAATGTCACTTTCCATGATGGCAGTGGTTTTCGTAGATGGAGGGGTGTTGCAGTTGTAAGAGTAATCGAACTTCACATCGAAACTTTCAATGATTAGCCTCGTTCGTTTGATGAGAACCCGATAAGCAACCTTATTAGTGGAGTAACCAAGAAAGATGCCTTCATCAGACTTTGGTGCAAATTTGTTGAGCTAATCTCTGTTGTTGATCACAAAACATCTACATCCAAAGATGTGAAAGAAACGAACATTTGGCTTTCTGTTGTTGATTCCCTCATATAGTGTCTTGTTGAGGCGTTTAATCACAATGCTTTGGTTCTGAATGAAGCACGCTGTTGCTACAGCTTCAGCCCAAAAGTAAAGAGGAAGATGTGAGAAGTTGAGCATGGATCTGGTTGCTTAGACAAGAGTTCGGTTCCTTCGCTCTACTACATTATTTTGTTGAGGTGTATCCGGAGATGAGAAGTTATGAGAGATACCTTTTGACACCAAGAAGTTGTTGAGAGGATGATTAGTGAATTCAGTGCCATTATCACTGCGGATGCATCTTACAGGAAGCTTGATCTGAAGTTCTATTTCTTTGATGAAGTTTATTAGAATATACGGTGTTTCGGATTTGAGTTTGAGGAAGAATACCCAAGTAAAGCGAGTGAAATCATCAACTATAACCAGTATATATTTTTTTATGATGGAGACTAGCTATGGTTGATGGACCGTAGAGATCAATGTGGAGTAGTTCAAGTGGTTCAGATATAGAAGAGTCAATCACCATAGGGTGACTTGCTTTTGACTGCTTACCAGATTCACAAGCAGGGCATAGAGTGTCATTCCTGAACTTGAGAATGGGTAGTCCTCTGACCAGTTCTTCAGTGACGAAGGTGTTGATGTATTTGAAGTTAAGATGAGCGAGCTTGCGGTGCCATAACCAGCTAACTTCGGATGCAGCTTTGGAGAGAAAACACAGCTACAGTTTTCCAATGATGAGAGAGACATCCAAAGGATACATGGTGCCTTCGGATCGTGATTTGATTAAGCAGGTGCTTCTATCACTCGTCTTGATGTAACAAAATTGATCATCAAACTCCACTCGATGGCCTGCCTTACATAGTTGGCCAACACTGATGGGATTATGTTTAAGGCTTTCTACATAGGCAACCTTCTGTATTGAGAAGTTCCCCGTAGTGAGTACATCGTAACCTATGATGACTCCATTAGCATTGTTTCCTAATCTAACATTTCCACCATTGGATATAGGCTTGAAATCCCGAAGGTATTCTAACCTTCCGGTCATGCACAAGGCGTAGGCACTATCGATCAACGATTTTTCTTCTTGATCCTCCTTGCATAAAGCCTACAGATGTTAAGTGGTTAATTTGGTCACCCAAGCGAGTTTGGAGCCCGAAGTCACATACGATGTTTTAATTGATGCATGATGTGAGGTTGTAGGGACAGGTTTTAAGTCAACTTTCAAGCCTAGTCCTGGGTGTTTGAGATTTTTTGGTGTTTTGTGAGATTGTGGATAGTTACGAGTCTTTTGAGAATGATGAGATTTGTCATGATAGAAGATCTTTTGACACTGACATTGACACATGAACTTTTTATCATTTTGCCTGACATTTGGCTTGGTCTGTGGTTTTGAGGAAGAAGTATGCTTTTGTCCAGTCCGAGGATTGTAAGATTTGACCTTATTGTTTGTGTGTTTTGAAAAGGTGTTTTTTTTCCAGGTCTTGCAGGTGTGTAGACACGTGCAATCATTTTCTGAGGTGATTTCTTAAACTCTTGAGGTGACCTTTTGAGTGCCGGAGTTGGCAAAATTCCTTTCCATTTTTGAGTTTTTGAAAGTAACCTTGGAAGGGTCGGAGTAGGTAGAATACCTTTCCATTTTGGATTGTCTAAATAATAGACCTGAAACCATTTGATTGAAAAGACTTATCCTGAGAGTCAGATGATTTCTAAGCAGTGTCAGAAATAGTGAACTCCTTCCGTTTTGTTTTCTTGGAAACAGTTGATTTGAAGTGATAATTTGAGAAAACAAGTTTTTTCGGACTCTTTGACTTGGGACCTTTATCAAATTTCTTTTGTTTTGAATGAATTTCCCGTTGCTTTCCACAGGAACGGAATTCTTCTTTAAAAGCTCTTTTTGCTTCGGTCTTAGGAGAACCGTAGTTAGTGACATTTAATTGCGGTTTCCTTAAATCTTTTGGAGATTTTGAAAAACAGGACTTGATTCATCCGAACTGGAGAAGTCAGGACTTTGAGACCATTGACCAAATTCAAAATTTTCGATTGGTAATTCATGATTAATTGGTTCAATAGACACAGAACTTTTGACTATGGTCTGCTGTGTAGTGCTTTGAACAAAGGGTTGAATAAGTCCATGTGGACACTTTAGAGGGACATTTGATACTAGGTAATGGGATAGATTGCAGTTCATGACTGCGGTTAAGAACATTGTGATCAGACTATAGAGATGGAAAGTCCAATGTGACTTCAGGACTTTTTACAACAATTTCCTCATCAACTACGGATGATGTCTGAGAATCAGAATGAATTATGTTATCAACATGATTAGAAAATTCAGGGAGAATTTCTCAATAACACAGTTATTACTCAGATCATGGAGTTTACCAAAATGTGCTTGGATATCCTCAGGATATTTTTTACCATTGACTGGAAACAAAAAGTTGCAGTCTGGAGGGACGTAGGGATGTTCTGGGGAGAACCAGGGTGAGGAGTCCGTTACAGTTGGGTACCCATTGGACCAACCCCAATTGAAAGTGTTATCAACATTTCCATTATTAAGTAGATTTTCAATTGCTTCACTTTCATTAAAAATCTTTTCGATTAAAAGATTTAAGCGTACAATTTCTCTCTGTGCTAAATCTCTCTGATTTAAAGCTATCTCTAGTTGTTTTTCACTTAACATTCTAGCATCTTTTTCTAGCATCAAGTCCTTCTCTAACATTGCCATTTTGAGTCTCTTATTGTCCAAACGTCCTCTAACATGGAACATCTCATGTGATGCGATGTTCTTCTCATCTAAGGCTTTATTGTAGTTTGTAAGGACAGCAGCACATGTGTCATTGAGTCTGTCTATGAAAGGTTGACAGTCATGCATGTTGTAATTTAAAGTTTGAATCATAAGTTTTACATGTTCCACAATGCTGAGAGTTCCATATTTCGCCATATAGCAATGGTTCTTCTTTAGTTTGGTTGATCCATCTTCATCAGCAGTTGCTACCATATAGATCTTTCCTTTTCCTTTATTGTGATTGTCTTCATCTTCATCTCCTGATGACCACACTTGATGATTTCTTTTCACTTGAGCAACATAAGCTTTTCCCTTTTCACTTGAGCCATTCTGAGATAGAAACTCTGTCTTTTACTATGTTTTCCTTGCAACCCTTGGCAAAATGGTTTTCTTTGTTGCACTTGTGACATATAACAATGTCACTTTTGTCTTCTAAAGAAGTACCGGAGTCAGTTGATTGAGACTGCGGTGGTACGTCTTTAGACTGTGTCTGCTGAGGCTGCGGTGGAGGGAGAGGATTCTTGGTTGAACGAAAGTGATTATTTGAAAGTTGCGGTTAAAAGGTGGTCGGTTGTACTGTTGGTTTTTACAAAATGAAGATGGTAAGCGATTGAATTTTTGATGGATAAGGGCGATGGCATTCTGAAAATCTTCTTCATCATCATATTTTGAGTCAGCTTCATATGACTGCGGTGGTGAGTCATACGAGGTGGGATATGTTTGAGTGTGAGGTGATTGTGCTACAAGAGCAAGTGGACCTCCGAAGTCTGAACAGTCCTTAAGTACAGTGGACTCTTGAGCTTGCAATTCTCCATACAGCTTATAGAGAGACAAAGAGTGAATCTTCCTATCTCCTTGAACAATCATTTTGGTTGTTGTCCAATGTCTTCCCAAGCCATTAAGAAACTGTAGATTTGTTTCATGATTGCTACGGACGGTGCCCACATCGGATAGTTTTGTGACAATCAAGTTGCATCTCTTAAAGGAGTCTTCCAAACTTTCACCGGTGTGAGCTTTGAAGTTGTTGAACTCATTAAGTGTCGTCGTGAGCTTCTTGTCTTAAGCTTGCTCTGAACGTTCACACAGATTTTTGAGAACATTCCAAATCTCTTTTGCTGATTTGCAGTTTATGATAATGTCAAAGTTGTCAGGAGCAACTCCACAAGAGATTTCATAAAAGGAAACCACATCATTTTCCATCTTGTCGAGATCATCTTTGGTGGGAAGGTTCAAAGCTAGTTGACCTCCTCCTACCCTTGCTGTGGCTCTGTCAGTTTGGATTGTTGTAAGGATTGGGACATGTGGTCCTTCTTTTATAGATCGCCAAACATCTCTACCAAGTCTTCTGAGATATATTTCCATCGTTTATGATCAGTGATGATATTCATTCGCAACCAGTATTGGAGCTCGATTTGAACCACCAACACTGTTGAAAACGTTTAGAGAGAAAGCTTGTGCCATTTTTGAATATTTTTTGTGTTTTTATAAATGAGCTTCAGTGGTATAGAAAGCTCTTTGAAAAATCAGAGTTCTGATTTTTAAGAAGCAAGCACTATGGCTCTGATACCAATTGTTGAGAGAGAAACTTTGAGACACTTGAACAAACGTTAGAACAGGTGTATAGTGGAATAGTTAATCTCGAAGGATCTGTTAGCTCAAAAATAATATTAAGAGTTAGAAGTTAGTGAGTTAGATGCGGAAAAGTAAAGGAATGTAAATGACAACAATTTTTATTTCAAGTAAACACTTAAGCTGATTCATAACGAGGAATGCATTCAAACCAAGTTAGTAAGTGAGATCAAACTTAGTGATTAAGTCACAAGTGACTTTCTCTAAAGAGAGATGGTGATTGATTATGAGAGTAAGAATATTGAGTAAGCAAGATGGAATGAGAACTTCTGAGATATGTATTAGAATTAGATGAGTGATTGACTTCATATTGATTACACGAGGAATGAGTTCTATTTATAGAGACTAATAAAGAAAATAAGTTTACAACTCTAAGTGTAGCCATGCAAGGCATATTGGACATTAGAGTTTTTTACAATAAAGACAAAGTAAACTAAATGTAGAATACGGTACTGAAGACTTCAGATGATGATAGTTAAGGAGATTGCTTGACTACGGTGGCTTTGTCGCTGTGGTAGCTGAAGTTTAAGAGGGTCACTTTTTTGATTCAACACAATTGGAACACTACCCACATCCATCACGGTCTCCATTCTCGTATCCGTGACATAGGCCAGAAATCTCGTGCAACCCTACTGTAAAAACCCCATATCCCTCGTAGCCGAATAGAGGGCCACTCCCTGTGAGGCCCTCTCACCATGAATAACCAGTTCTCCCCCATTTGGGGTTCAAACCCTCACCAACCGGTGCTCACAATCGATCATGGCTCCGTTGCTCCCTAGCCAATCCATCCTGAAAATCACCTTCAGCCCTCGTAATGGTATTGGTACTAGATCGACATGAAACCTTCTCCAAGCACATTCAGGACACGGTCCTTATACACCCTCGCAACACTAACGGTGCAGTCATATGCAATCTCTACCTCTAGTGGGGAATCCAGAGCTCCGGGCGCGTCTCGAAACTTGTTGCTTATCGCAAGAGATACGAACGATCGGGTACCACCCGAATCAAACAAAACATGTGTCGTCATACCATTGAGCAAATAGGTCCCTATACAAGCATAATATTTTTTTAGCTATCTACTACTATTCCAAAATTTAGAAAAATCATAACTTCCTCATACAAAGTCAGATTTGGACGTTCTTTTTATGAAAATTTTCGGTTTAACAAATACTACGACTTTAATTAAGATCACCATGGCTAAAAACTAGTTTATCAAAAACTCACTTTTTACGTCATTTGGTATCGTGTCGGTTTTGTCGCGAAACTTCAAATACTCATAGCTTCTTCGTTATAACTCAGATTTCGATGAGGTTTTCGCCTATATGTTTCTAACGAGATTTTTTATAATTTTCAATAATCAAATTTTACTTATTTCAAATTTTATATTTTTGTTAAATTTCAATATTTGCCTATAGATTGGAATCTCATAAGACTACCATTATCTTCTGAGTGATTATAAACATAGTTTTACTTCATTTTTAGTAAAAACTATCCAGTAGAACTTAACACTCATAATTATATAATATTTCATAATATTATTCACTTTTAAAATTTACAAAACACAATTTCAAAACGTGTATGTTACAAATACCTCCTCCTTTTGAGGACTTTGTGCCCAAAATTACATCGATTAAAATAAATGGGGATATTTCGCTCTTACCTCATTCTTATTTTCCCAAGTATAATTTGGGCATCGCTGGCATTTCCACTTGACAAGCACTAACTCCACTCATGGCTATAACTCGATAAGGACCTTCGGTCCATGTGTCTTAGTGAAGACCTTCTGGTCGCACAACTCGGGTTGGACCCTCCGGTCCTAACCCAATAAAGCACAGAATAATATACATCATAAATCACAAAGATAAATGTATGATATCACCTAACTCGGTATAAGCATATAAGACCCTCCAGTCACATAGTATTACCACTCAGGTAAGTATAGTGAGAAGACTCACCTAGTAAGTAAGCGAGTATGTCCCGTACTCAATGGTAGGTCTAGATTCTGCCTACATACATCATAGTCATCTCTAATTAACAATGTATATTAACAACTATAAGAATGTTAAAGTACCCCTCTACCAACTCTCAGAAAAACAGTGAAAGACCATTTTACCCCTCCATGGTCTCCAAAATCCATACTTGACCAAACCCTAAAAGTCAACAGAAGTCAACACTTGAGTTAATAGTCCATATTGACCCAACTGATCAAGTGCATCTATGCGACTCGTCGAGTTCCTATGTTTCTTGTGAAATATCGGGAAAATCCAGCTCAACACATCGAGTTGTCTCACCAACTCATCGAGTTTGTAACACATCCAGACCATCGCGGAGAACCCTAAAAACCTCGTCGAGTTGGCTCACCAACTCGTCGATTCTCTTCAGTCCATTCTCTCATTCAGACATTTTTAAGCAAAACAAAGGCCTTATACTCTAGATCTAGCCTTCTACGGCTGAAATATCATGTAAAGCTACAAGTTTTACATCCATGCATTGCATCTAGGGCTCATTATGGCAAAACAAAGCTCTTTAATGGTTTTATGCATGAAATTTGGCCAATAGGTTGATAAAGCTCAAATCTTTTGGCCTAAGGGACCTCATATTGTCCAGATCTAAAGTCTCAACTTCATGGTATGCTCAAACAACTTAGGGACTCAAAGAGAATATGGAAATGGCCATTTACTCCCTAGTGAAGAGATCTAACCAAACAAATGATCAAGGTGATAGCTTTTTACCTCTAAGTAGCAGCTAGCACTGAAAGAATACTGGATCCAGGGGCTGCATCTCATTACAATCCTTTTGCTCCTCAATCTCCTTCCAAAAATTGCACTAGAACATAAAATCTTAGCACCCTCTCTCTCTCTCTCTCTCTCTCTCTCTCTCTCTCTCTCTCTTAGATAAATATAACTCTATAAGGGTTTTAATCAGTGTGTTAAGATGATAAGGGACACAGAAATAAAGGCTTAAGTTCCTTAAAATAGGATACAAACCCCGAAAATTAGGGTTTTTACACTCAGCTCCTACTCGTCGAGTTGGGTCCTCCAACTCGTCGAGTAGACTCTAAAAATCATATGGCCATTTTACGTCTCTACTCGTGGAGTTGGGGACACCAACTCATCAAGTTTTTCTGACAGTATTCTTAAATTGCGAGTGTGATCAATCTTTTATTCATTTTTAAAGTTACTCCTATCAGGTCTTCAACCCATTCTTCTAGCTATTCCTATAAAAAATACAACAAAAACTAAGAATGGTTAAAAGAATGTTACTTGCAACTCCTATCACTTTATATATTTTGCAAAATACATACAAATTGATAGAATACATAGAATACATAAAATACATTCTGACTGAATACATAGAATAAATTATGTTAGTTATAGCTTGAATTGCCACTATAAAGAATTAAAAGCATGTTACTTGCAAATTTTAATCGTATTCCAAGATGATGAAACTTAACAAACCAACAATTTGTAATTTAACAATCTTGAAATTTTTGTACAATAGAAAAAATAGTGAAATTTAGCAAACCATTCTTACAACAATAACATTCTATGAGAATGCTCTTGAAAGAATGAATGCTCATCTCCTTCTTGGTCTGTTTAAATCTTAATTTCTACCCACCATTATTGTTTCAAGCAACATTGCTACATTCTAAGTTGTCCTAAAACAAAACACATACAAATAGTTAAGTTCAATAATGTACATACATACAACTCTCAACATATAAGATGTAGAAACACAGCTATTCTCTAGAAAAAAGGATGAAAAAAATTATCATTTTTCTCGTTGAGAGTACTTGAGATAACATCAAGATTTCAGTAACAAAACTTTTCCCGACACTATGACACATAAACATTGGTTACTAAAAAATTGTAGCATTTTGTATAAAGAAGCAAACAATAATAAATAGGCATGTAAATGCCTTCCAAAGTGCGATGCTGTAAAAAAACACATGATATTGAATTGATTTTTTGTTTTGCCATTTATAAAAAACTAAAATCACTATATTATTTATAATTTTCCAAGAGTGATAAAACATTCAAGATATTAAGATACTAAGGCTATCCTGTGTGGGAATGTATTCACGCCTGGGTTTCCTATGTGGCATCTACGTGGCACACCAACCCACCGGTGAACACCGCCCCATAGGCTGGTGGGTTGGGTGTGGAGTGGGTTGTAGTGGTGCTAAAGACGCATGAAGATACCCAATAAAGCTGTGAGTTTCATTTTCTCTCTGCTTCTCTCCTCCTTTTTGTCCCTTCACCACCAACCCACTGGTGAACACCATTTCCACAACCTAGTGGGTTGGTTGTGAAATGCTAAAATGCTTAGGTGGCGCTGAGTTGGCTGGTGGTCTGGTTGTGACCACTCCCCACAGCCTAAGCAGTAGCCCTTGAATTATAGATACGCGTGGTTTTCTTGGAATATTTAACTAGATTGGACCTAAACCTCTTAATTATGTATCTAAAACTAATAATTTATATGATTAAAAACAATTATATGACTTTGATTTAGCTTATGTGAACCAGTCGCACTTGGTTAACATCGATTCTTTGAAAGTTTAAGTATTACAATTACAAACAATCATACTATATGAAAACTTCAATACGATTAGAAATAAGAAATTAAAATACCCTAAAAAGCATTATAATTTTACACCATATTTAGCTATATTTTGATTTTTTTTAGTATCATAAGAAAAAAATAAATTGGTAGATCTTTACCCGTTTTTGTCGATTAGTGAAGAAAATACTCGTAATCAAATATATAACATTGGTGAAATCCAAATCATATGAAGCTGAAATCCAATTAATTTCATTCAAAGAAAAAAAAGAAATCAAACTAAGGGAGAATAGTGCTTGATAACTTGAAGACAACTTTGAAAACCAAACCTGGTTATCATGGAAGTAAGTAGTGGTTGGCGGTCATATTGGGTGGCAATGATGGTAACATAGTCTGGAAGGAGGCGTTGAAGATGGAGATCGCAACATAGGATGACAATGATGAGGGATGCATAAACGTTTGTTGATGATAAAGAACGTGCTCTCTCACACACACACAAACAATAATAGGTTGACGGAAAAAGAACGACTGTAGATAAAAATGGAAGAAATTAGGTTAAAAATAACTGTAACTAGCGTGATAGTATGAAATATTTGTGGAAGTTATTTATCATATTACTAAATAACCCTTGTTAATTTATTTTATTTTTTTCTAAATTCTCATTTGTTCGTACAAGAACACAATAGTTGTTAGAAACATTAGAATATATCTTTCTTTCTTTCTTTCTCTCTCTCTATATATATATATATATATATATATATATATATGTATATATATATATATGGGACAGTTTACTTGAGATTAAAAAATAGAGATCTTGAGATTCAGCCCCAACCACTTATTTCTCATTTGTCGCTTTAACACTCCAGGGTACCGACAACAATGGGGTGTGCATAATCATAAATGATTATATGGCAGAGATGTAAAATCATATATGATTATACATATTTATATGTATATGCATAATAATAAATGAATACACACATAAGTTTGTTCATATATTAAGTAATCATTTATGATTATAACAGGTGGTTAGAAAAGACGTGATGGTGGCAGAGGTGGCACTGGTATAAGTGATGAAGGTAGCAGTGGTGGAGTCGGCTGATGGAAAAGGTGCTGGTAATGGTGGTTGTAACATCCCAAGATTTTTGCAGGTATTTCCAAACTCTCTTCTATCACTACTGTGTTATTTGTAGTCCTTAGGGATTGGAAGTGTAGAGCCAACACAAGTATAAGGGCCAAGGTAGCAACCTTAGGTCAAGGAGGGGTATGCTGAGTGTACATATGAGTATGCTAAGCATACTAAGGCCTGCCTTAGTACGCTGGGCGTACACTTGTGTATGTTGGGCGTACTTATGTCATGATGAAACGTTCATATTTAGGGTTTGGGGGCTATATAAGCAACATTATGAGCACAAATCCCTCCCTTACCCCAGCCTCCACTTCTTAAGTTTGTTTCCCCAAACCCTAGCCATTTCATTGAGTGTTTGAGATTATTAAGTGTTTCTTGAGTGTTTTAAGAAGAAGGTGTTACATCAAGGAGTTGGAGAAGAAGATCAAGCTTGTAGATCTGAAGTTAGTGTTGGATTAGTGTCTAAGTCCATAACTATTTTGGTATTTACTTGACCCGATGGTGCATGGTCCTTTTGGGTTGCCTTCACCAAAGCAACTTGATTGGAGAAATGAATAAAGAGAGAGAGGATAATATGATTTATTAATATGTTATAAGAATAATATATTAAAGGAGAAATCATATTTGTTTAATTAATATTGGTCAATAATTAATTAAGAATTAGTTTTGTGATCAAATGTAATTAATTAAACTAGAGGGGCTGATTTGTAATTATGTGATAGTTACAAAATAAGGTAAGGATTATCTTATTTATATGGTGGACGAATTTAAGGTTGGAAAGCCTTAGAATTCGAGTATGATAAGGATTCAAGGATTATCTTATTGGTTGCTTAATGGATAATCAACTAGATAAGGATAATGACTGAAACCCTATCTCTACACCTATATAAACACCCCTAGGGTCATGAATTCGTGTATCCCTTCCCAAGAGGTCCTAGATACGAATTCTAACCTCTCACCTCTCTCTTTATACCTTCTCCATTTGCTTATGGTGTTTGTGAGCCATTAGAGGAGTGGCACTTGTGACTCTAAGCCTTCCAAAGTCATTACAAAGAGGAATTGGGATTGTTATTGCTACATAACAATCAAGGTATGATCTTAAACCTAATTACATATTAATATGATTACTTGTATGCTAGAATTAGGGTTTATAGTCTTGGATTCAAAGCATGTACAATAGAGAAACCTAGATCCAAGCTTTAGGGTTTGTATGAGCACATAGGATGTCTTATGACCAAAACCCATCAGTGGTATCAGAGCCTAGCTTGGTTTCAATTGTATTGATGCATTGTATAACTGGAAAATCGTTTTTTGGGCTTTATGGCTGAGGAACTCGGCGAGTACCACAGTGTACTCGGCGAGTAGACCTCAACTCGGCGAGTATAGTGTGGTACTCGGCGAGGTCGAGCGTCAGATAATGCTTATCTCGGGATTTCTTGCTGTTTTTGCATTTGGATAGTTACCTTATCATGTTAGATCAATATAAATCCGATTTTATGATATATATGACTATATTCTTGATCTAATTAAAGATAATTATCAATTAACAAGATAATTGTTTCCTTATAAGATAATTGATTAATTATTTTGAGTAAATTGATAAATTGTTTTGCAAGAAATCATTAAACAAATCAAATATGGATAATTATGTAACTAAATGTTAGTTTAGATTATTTGTTATTTGATCCTTGTTGTTATGAAAAGTTTCATATTTTCCCCTTTAGGTTTTATAGTTTAAATTTGAACCCAAAAGTTTTGGAGTTTTGAAATTTAAATAGTTAAAACCCTAATGTTTTGAAAAAGGTTTCAAAATTTGCCCTCAAGTTTTGGAATTTAAAAGTTGATTAAAATTTTAATTAGAAATGTTAAATTCTAAAACCCTAGTAATGGTTTGAAAAGTTCAAATCACACCTTTATGGTTTTATTAATTAATTAAGGAGTATAATTAAAAGAGGTTTAATAAATCCATAAAAGTTTAGGTTAACCTTTTAATTGAATTAAAAGTGTAATTGTTAAAGTTAACCACATAGTATTTTAAAAGTGTAAAATACATCCTATACTATATATATAACATTAAAAGTCTAACATTATATATATGTATGAGTAAAAGTCAGTCTTACCGTTAGTAGGCCTCATTCACGAAGCTGGTCTATAAGGGGTGTTTAAGGAAATTGCCTATAAAATGGCGATTGAATGGGTATCCACTCTTACCCACCGCACTCTTGACTAGTGGAGGGTCGTTAGCCGAACGGGTAGGATAGGACGAAACCTTCCATTATAAGTATAATGAAAGACAAAGTAACTAAATGTTTTTCAAATTCCCAATCTTAGTTACTTAGGTAAAAGTGAATTGATGCAATTCCATGAAATTACACTTTGTGCCCTTGCGAAGACGTTAGTGGAGCGTGTGTGGTTTACCGGCACACTAAATGGTTCTAAGCAAAGGTAGCAAAGGGTGACTCAATGTTTGTCATAGTTCGGTCGAGCGTGTGTGGTTTACCGGCACATCGAATAGGTGATTGTAACATGTGAGGGCACCATGTAGTTTGCATGGTTATTCACACCCGCTTTGTGATCCTCGGCATCCCAGTCACAAACTAGAGGGGCATATCGAGATTTAAACATGCCATCGAAATGTTCAATGAATCTCAAAGGATCTAGGAGTTTTCATAGATTTAAAACTTAAATTTCTTTTTCGTTTTTCATGGTGGAAACTAGTGAATCGTCATTCACTTACCTTCAAATGTTCTGCAATTTGGGTTACGGCATCCTTCTCCCGAGTTGTAGGATATTGTGTTGGGTCCTAGCCTTGGAATTTCATTTGGGTGATTTACCAAGGACTCAATCAATCAACTAACTTGAATTCGTTTTTCTCCCGATGTCAAAGTTCGACAACTATGGTCTTCTCAAATCCCGTGGAACAAGCATTCCACATGAAGATGATATTCCACGATTCGATCGAGGAACAAGTAATCACGCTTCACTTCCTCCTCCTCCTCCAATTATTCTCCCTAACCTACAAGATTGTAAAATTGAAAGGTTCAATATCACTCAAGCCCTTTTTGGCAAGTAAACATAAAGAGGGCAAGTCGGTGTGTGCACACGTCTTAGGGATGAAATCACACATTGATAGATTAAGAATGATGGGATCCGTTGTCGGTGAAGCGATGGATGTTGATTGGATTCTTCAGTCACTTCCTAACTCGTATAGTGAGTTAGTAAGAGAGTACTATATGATGAGCTACGACGTGACCCTTATAGATCTCACCTATATGCTTATTGCTGCTAAATTAGCAATGGTTTGGCGCAATAGAAAAGTAAAGTTGATTGGTGAATCTGCTTTCAAGACCTCTATGGATATAGACAATGGCAATGAAAGACATGCAATGATCGAAAAGTTTGATCATAAGAAAAAGGCGATGTCTGAAGTAGTTCCATGTGTTGTTCCAAAAGAGTCAATTTGCTTTTATTGCCAAGAGAAGGGGCATTGGAGACGAAGTTGCCCTATTTACCTAAGAGATCTAAGAGATGGGAGAGTCAAAAGTATGACTACGCTTTAGGTAAGAATCCACTATCTAACTCCATTAAGTTCCTATTCATTGATTCTTAATACATGATGTGATAAGATTGCATTTGAATGTTTTAAAGGATCGGTAAAAATAAAGGAAGCTTGATAAGAGAGCAAGATGAATCTAATCACAAGAGATGGATCTTGATTGCATGGACTTGAAGATTGGATTTTGAGCTTAGATAGTTATGATAGAGTTGTTAGAAATTTTTTTTTACATAGTTTTCAATAGATTTTGCATTGTAAGGACAAATGTTTTTCCGCTGCTTTTATAAATAAAATAAATTTTGTTTGACTTATTTATTTATTTGTTTACTTCCTTACAATGAAATAGTTATGTGAAAATTGATGTTTGCATATTTCTACAACGAATGGATATGATTCTTAGTTATGTTATTTATGGAAATGTCAAGAATTTACCAAATAGGGAGAGTTTCTCATCGCCCAAGTTTCAATTGGACAGAAACTTGGAATCATGCAACTTGGTTGCATGATGAATGAGAAATTTCGTATTTGGAAATTGGACTAATTCATTGACAAAGTGTCAAGTGAAGGACTAGGAGATCGAGTACACAAAGTTGTGTGTTGATCAAGTTCACCATAAGAGTAACAAAGATATTCGTCATGATTTACTAAAGGCTTAGTAAATAGGATTACACTTACAAGATTAAGTGTAATTTTGAATTGATTAAAGGGTTTAGATCAATAGCAAAACGAATAAGAAGAATCAAGTAGGCAGAAAGATAAGAGTTTCTCCATTCTAAGAAGAAGGGAGAGTAGATTTTATGCTTTATGATAGGTCTTAATGATTAAGAACCATATCTCAATTGATCCTCTAATGAGTCTTGGTACAATTGTATGTCCAAGAAGAGGAATCAAAGATTGAAGAAATGGTCAAATCAAGAAGTCAATCATACTTCGTTCCAAAACAAGTCTTAAAGTCAAGATTGTGACATTGAGTGAATAGTATTAAGAAGGTTTATAACATTCATCAATTGTGGAAAGTTGTGATGTCTTGAATAAGACAAAGACCAACTAAGACCAAAATTATGAAGTGTTTTGTTTTGATATAAGCTACACTAACTCTTGAATATTTGTTTGTCAAGAAATGTTTTGATAAGAGAATCGTATATGTCAAGGAGTCAGTGGGAGTCTTAATAGTCTTGAAAAGTTTCAAGAACAAATCAAATAAGCCTTATCGATCATCACTAGCACACGAGTTGAGGTTTACAACCTATCGTGAAGATGTTATTTTGTTTTTGTGCCAATCCAATCGAGTTAACTATGCATGTAAGTTCTATGAGTTCTCATTTGAATGCATAAAAGGCAAGGACCTTGATCAATGGAAAGTACATTGATAGGAAAAGGTGAGCTACTTAACTACTTGGAAGACGTGGTGGGCAGCTATGCTACCATAAGGCAAGAAATCAAGATTAAGAAAGTTCGATCCATATGAGTTTGAATTTGTCGTAAACTTTGGATTTTAACAAATTCACATGGATAGGAACACATACACCGTTTAAATCTAAGTGTCATAAGATTTCCTCCTTCATGAAAATGATTGTGAGAAAATGCTTTCACTAAGAAAGATTTTAAAAGATAGTGATTGTAAAATTGCATTCTCGAATTCGATCATGGTTACGGAATCCCTTTCCATAATTTGAATTGTGAGGTTTGGCAATTAGTCTTAATTGTTAAGACACACATATGAACTATCTAAGGCAAAAGTGTATAAGTTCAAGAAGCCTTGATAAAAGATTATCAAAGCACTAAGTATTAGAAACATGAACTTAAGAAATTCAATAAGTATTGTTTTTCTGAAAGTTAAGATGTTTATAAATACATGTCGAAGCTAGTGGGAGCATAAGTGTTATGTTTTATAATAATCATCATGATAGTGGGAGCATAAATGTTATGATTGTATGATTATTAAGGCACGTATTGCATAGTTGGCAATATTAATTATAGAAAACAAGAGTCATACTTTGCAAAGTTGTAAGAGTTGAAAGGTTGTTTTGCTATAATTAAGGGAGAGAATATTATGCTTCATTTCAAATCTAAAGGATTAGGTTGAGAAATGTTAATAAACTTAGTCAAGGGTACATAGTGTGTTCTTAAAATTTCGATTATGATTACGGCATTCCTCTTCACAATTCGAATTTTGAGAACATAGAAAATAAAACATTGTGCGTCGTGTCCCATACACTTTGGGTATAGGATCGATTGCAAATGCTTTAATTTTTGACCATTCTAAAATTTTCAAAATGTCTAGTGCATTTAGAGGGAAAAGGGACTAGAATTGGTTTTGACTAAAATAATTAAACAACTATCAAAGGACAATCCAAAGTTCGATGAGGATTGGTCGCTTGTGAGTAGTTGGAAGTATAGTATTGGAAATTATGGAAATGTTTCCATATTGGATGGACAATATCGACATAATTATGAATAGATAAGATTCTATTAAGAATGAGTTGTCATATGGAAAATATGGAAGCGTGTCCATATTGGGAAGTAAATATTAAAAATCTATGACTAGATTAGAAACCTTTATGCAAAAGGATATTCAAAGGAATGTACTTTGAGTGAGAGACATCATATCTAAGGAATTGTCTTGTAACAATCTACGTTAGAGGACTTTGTAATATCATTGGCAATAGTCTTTGAGACTTTGGTGTAGTGACATTACAAAAGGATCGTTTCATAAAGTGTTAGAATGTAGTAACAAGAATTTGACATTCTTACACTTAAGAAAATGGATCTGGAGTTGTAAAATGAGAATGATTGGAAATGTATTCAATTTGTCTATTTCACAAAAGTAAGAACCATAGGTAAACATTGTGTGCATGCTAGGAGCATGGGACAAGTGTAATAATTCAAGTAAGAAGTTGATTACCCGAAACGACAAATAATGAGTAATCGATATGGTGATAAATAAAACGTGTTTTGTTTATACTCAAAGGGTTGAGGCCATATGGGATTAGTATTATTCTTGTGTTTCACCTTGCATGTTTTGACTTCCAGAATAATTGAGTTTATTAAGAATAATCGAATTATTCAAACGGGCCACAGTCGTTCATATGTTGGAAGTAGATATGAATGAAGACTGTCATGAATTGGTGTGTGGATTGTCTAGAAAAGTATTAGACATAAGCAAATGTTTGCTGCAACGTTCATGAGTGCTTATGAATATGATTTGAGCATTGGATTAAACCCACGCTCACTTGGATCACTCCATGAATTGTATTACGAGTGATTAGTGAGACGATAACATCTTATATTCTTGAAACCGAGATATGTGAGTTGTATCTTGCGAATCATTTGCACATTGATAATATGTAAACGCACCAGTAACTTGGTGTTATAAAACATATTGTTGTGTGTAATTTGGTTAGTGAGTGCAAGCAAGCATTGTATCAAAGTTTATCCGTTCCTTTTATCTAAGGTAGGATAGAAGCGATATCTTTGGGCCCCTCGATGGTTTAGTGATGACATACGTAAATGCTCAGCCGGGCTAGGGCTAATTTGATTTGTTCAATTAGTCTGTTGTCATAAATCGGAAATCGAGATATAGTACAAAGAGAATGATTTGAAATCATATCTCATACGATATCTAGAATGGAGGAATATATGATCCCTTATCTAAGGACACGCGTATCTGATATGATCAGAGTTGACAGCGGCTTTGGAAAGCTACGATTGCAGATCAGGATCTGAAGTCATCCGCAGAATAGTTGTTAGACTTATCCAAGTGGGAGACTGTTGGATTAGTGTCTAAGTCCATAAATATTTTGGTATGTACTTGACCCGATGGTGCATGGTCCTTTTGGGTTGCCTTCACCAAAGCAACTTGATTGGAGAAATGAATAAAGAGAGAGAGGATAATATGATTTATTAATATGTTATAAGAATAATATATTAAAGGAGAAATCATATTTGTTTAATTAATATTGATCAATAATTAATTAAGAATTAGTTTTGTGATCAAATGTAATTAATTAAACTAGAGGGGCTGATTTGTAATTATGTGATAGTTACAAAATAAGGTAAGGATTATCTTATTTATATGGTGGACGAATTTAAGGTTGGAAAGCCTTAGAATTCGAGTATGATAAGGATTCAAGGATTATCTTATTGGTTGCTTAATGGATAATCAACTAGATAAGGATAATGACTGAAACCCTATCTCTACACCTATATAAACACCCCTAGGGTCATGAATTCGTGTATTCCTTCCCAAGAGGTCCTAGATACGAATTCTAACCTCTCACCTCTCTCTTTATACCTTCTCCATTTGCTTATGGTGTTTGTGAGCCCTTAGAGGAGTGACACTTGTGACTCTAAGCCTTCCAAAGTCATTACAAAGAGGGATTGGGATTGTTATTGCTACATAACAATCAAGGTATGATCTTAAACCTAATTACATATTAATATGATTACTTGTATGCTAGAATTAGGGTTTATAGTCTTGGATTCAAAGCATGTACAATAGAGAAACCTAGATCCAAGCTTTAGGGTTTGTATGAGCACATAGGATGTCTTATGACCAAAACCCATCAGTTAGTTTGTGCCTTAGAAGCCCAGAAGGTTAAAAGCTTTAAAAATTATGCATATATGTATAGATCTTGCCATTTTGCTTTACAGAACCTTTCTTGTCCAATAAAGTCCCAAGATGGTGCATGATGTGACTTGGACAAAATGAACTTTCCTTCTAGGCACTTGAAGCGGTTTTGAGTGATAAAAATGAGGTCCCAATGTCTTAAGATGTCCCATGCATGGAGTAGGATGGTCTTAATGAATTAAGAACAAGTATTAAGAGCTTTCTGGACGTCCAAAGTAAAGTTCGTGACTTTATGGGTTCTAGGCACATTTGGTCACTAGATCTGAAGTTTGGGCTTAAGTGCTTACGCTATTGGAAACCACTGCGTACACCTAGGGTAAATCCAATACGCCCAGTGTAATGGGTCAACTACCCCGATGGTGGTCAACATCAGGATGAGTACACCCAGTGTACCAGAGGAGTACGCCCCGCGTACGTCCTCTATTGGCCCTTTGATAATTGGGCTTCGGGTTTTGGGTTGTTTATGGACTAGTTGGATTTGGGTCGTTGCTGACTTTATGAATATAATGTTTTGGGCCAAGTTTTGATAATGGATATTGAAATTAGGCCCAATTAGGGAGTTAGGTCCAGTTTTGTAAATTGGGCCAATAATGGGCTTTGCATAAGGAATACAAGGTTATGGACTTGGCATTGGGCCTTAGCCCAAAAAGAGAATGTACATGATGGATTGTGTGGAGCCTTAGTCACGATTGTTATGTTGTGTAATGACTTGGTATTTATTATGTGATAGTTCAGGATTTCCGATGAGACAGCAATCAGAGGTTTTCGATACTTTAGTATTACTTGCAAGGTGAGTTACCTCACTACACTAAGGGGTCTAAGGCACCAAGTCCATCCCATTGGATATAATATCCTAGCAGTTGGTAGTATGGTGATTATGAGTTAGTGTTGCATGCTAGTTGTTATGCATGTTAGGTGGATCCGTAGGACTACCTATAGTATTATTTTATTATTAGTATATGCATTAGTTGTGTTATGTGTCGACGTATTATATGGGATGGGTTAAAGTGATACTGTTCCGTGCGGTAACCAACAAACCCGGGAGCATTTCAGATACGAGCTAAGGACCATGTGGGGCATGCTAGACTCGTACTATGGGCTCGGGAGTATTCCAGATACGGGCTGAGGGAGACTCGTACTGTAGGCTCGATGGCAATCCAAATGTGAGTTGTGGGCCCAGAAGGCAATCTAGACTCACTATGTGGGCCCAGGGGTAATCCAGTCAATAAAGTTGTGGAGCCAGTACATGTTATTATTTGTATATGTGTTGTGTGCAGTGTATCGCTATTTTGGGGGAAATCACTAAGCCTCGGGCTTACAGTTTCAGTTTATTGTTTCAGTTACATCAGGGGATCGAGGAAAGGTAAAGGTGTGATCGTACAACTCCTCATATTGATGTTTATGTTTCTAGATACTATGATATTATACATTTTGAAAATAAGGTTTGTAATGATTAATGGTTTTGAAATGTAATGATTACTAGTTTTGAAATGTAATTTAAAAGTTTAAATTTAGCTAGCTTTTTATGGTTGTTACAAGTTGGTATTCAAAATTGCATTATGGTTCAGGAGGCAATGGTATCGTAGGATGGTATTAAGGTTGATGAGCGCCTGAATTACGTGGAGAGGCTGATAGCCATACTGGAGACGAAGTTGAAGGTTCTACGGAATAAGGAGATACCTTTGATAAAGGAAAAGGTGGAGCATCGGAGGGGATCCGAGAGGACATGGGAACCAAAGTCCGAGGGTGGGAGCATTACCCGGATCTATTTACCGTAGCATACTTCGAGGATGAAGTCTAGGTCAAATGAGGAGAATTGTAACATCCTGAGATTTTTGTAGGTATTTCCAAACCCTCTTCTATCACTATTTTGTCATTTGTAGTCCTTGGGATTGGAAGTGTAGAGCCAATACAAGTATAAGGGCAAAGGTTGCAACCTTGGGTCAAGGAGGAGTACGTTGAGCATACATAAGAGTATGCTAAGCGTACTAAGGTCCGGCTTAGTACGTTGTGCATACACTTATGTACAATAGGTGTACTTATGTCAGGATGAAACCCTAATATTTAGGGTTTGGGGTTATATAAGCAACACTATGAGCACAAAACCATCCCTTACCCCAGCCTCCACTGCTTCGAGTCATTTTCCCCAAACCCTAGCCATTTCATTGAGTGTTTAAGCTTATTGAGTGTTTCTGGAGTGTTTTAAGAAGAAGTTGTTGCATCAAGGAGTTTGAGAAGAAGATCAAGCTTGTAGATCTAAAGTTAGTTTGTGCACTAGAAGCTCCAGAAGGTAAAAAGCTTCAAACTTTATGCATATATGTATAGATCTTGCCATTTTTCTTTAAAGAACCTTTTCATGTCCGTAAAAGTCCCAAGATGGTTCATGATGTGACTTGGACTAAATGAACTTTCCTTCTATGCTCTTAAAGGGGTTTTGAGTGATAAAAATGAGGTCCCAATGGCTTAAGATGTCACATGCATGGAGTAGGAAGGTCTTAAGGGATTAAAAGCAATTATTAAGAGCTTTTTGGATGTCCAAAGTGATAAAGTTCGTGACTTTATGGGTCCTAGTCACATTTGGTCACTGGATCTGAAGTTTGGGCTTAAGTGCTAAAGCAATTAAGCACTTATTTAGATTTTGGAAAACATTGCGTACACCTAGGGTAAATCCAGTACACCACTGTACTGGGTAAACCACCCCGATGGTGGTCAACATCAGGATGATTATGCCTAGCGTACCAGTAGAGTATGCCCCGCGTATGTCCTCTGTTGGGCCTTTGACAATTGGGCTTCGGGTTTTGGGTTGTTTATGGACTAGTTAGATTGATTCCATAGCTAGAGTTTAAAAATATAATGTTTTGGGCCAAGTTTTGATAATCGGTCTTGGAATTAGGCCAAATTAGGGAGTTAGGCCCAATTTGGTAAATTTGGCAAATAATGGGCTTTGCATAAGGACTTTCAAGGTTATGGACTTGGCATTGGGCCTTGGCTCAATAAAGAGAATAGACATGATGGATTGTGTGGACCTTAGTCAAGATTGTTATGTTGTGTAATGACTTGGTATTTATTATGTGATACTTCGGGATTTCCGGTGAGACAATGATCAGAGGTTTTCGATACTTTAGTACTACCTACGAGGTGAGTTACCTCACTACACTAAGGGGTCTAAGGCACCAAGGCCAACCCATTGGATATGATATCCTAGCAGTTGGTAGTATGGTGATTATGAATTAGTGTTTCATACTAGTTGTTATGCCTATTAGGTCGATCTGTAGGACTACCTATAGTATTATGTCATTATTAGTATACGTATTGTTTGTGTTATATGTCGACATATTATATGGGATGGCTTGTGGTGATACTGTTCCATGCTGTAACCAACAAACCCGGGAGCATTTCAGATACGAGCTGAGGGCCATGTGGGGCATGCTAGACTCGTACTGTGGGCTCGGGAGTATTCAAGATACTAGCTGCGGGAGACTCGTACTATGGGCGCGATGGCAATCCAGATGTGAGCTGTGGGCACGGAAGGTAGTCTAGACTCACACTGTGGGCCTAGGGGTAATCCAGTCTGTAAAGCTGTGGACCTCGTACATGCTATTATTTGTATATGTGTTATGTGCAGTGTATCGGTATTTTGGGGGAACTCACTAAGCCTTAGGCTTACTGTTTCAGTTTATTGTTTCAGGTATATCAGGGAAACACGGAAAGGAAAATGCCTGATCGTACAGCTCCTCATATTTATGCTTATGTTTCTGGGATAATATGATATTATACATTTTGAAAATAAGTTTTGTAATGATTAATGGTTTTGAAATGTAATGATTAATGGTTTTGAAATGTAATTTGAAAGTTTAAAGTTGGCTTGGTTTTTATGGGTGTTACAAGTTGGTATTAAAAAGTGCATTATGGATCAGGAGGCGGTGGTACTGTTGGATGATATTCAGGTCGATGAGCGCTTAAACTATATAGATAGGCTCGTGGCCATACTGGAGAGGAAGATGAAGGTTCTACAAAATAAGGAGATACCTTTGGTAAAGTTACATTAGGAGCCCGAGTCTGAGATGAAGGTTCTATTTACCACAGCAGACTTCAAGGACGAAGTGTAGGTCAATTGTGGAAGAATTGTAACATCTTGAGATTTTCGCAGGTATTTCTAAACCCTCTTCTATCACTATTTTGTCATTTGTAGTCCTTGGGGATTGGAAGTGTACAGTCAATACAATTATAAGGGAAAACGTTGCAATCTTGGGTCAAGGAGGAGTACGTTGAGCATACATAAGAGTACGCTAAGCGTACTAAGGTCCGCCTTAGTACGTTGGGCGTACACTTGTGTACGCTGGTCATACTTATGTCAGGATGAAACCATAATATTTAGGGTTTGGGGGCTATATAAGCAACATTATGAGCACAAAACCCTCCCTTACCCCAGCCTCCACTACTTAGAGTTGTTTTGCCCAAACCCTAGCCATTTCATTGAGTGTTTAAGCTTATTTATTGTTTCTAGAGTGTTTTAAGAAGAAGGTGTTGCATCAAGGAGTTGGAGAAGAAGATCAAGCTTGTAGATCTGAAGTTAGTTTGTGCACTAGAAGCTCCATAAGATAAAAAGCTTCAAACATTATGCATATATGTATAGATCTTCCAATTTTTCTTTAAAAAACCTTTTCTTGTCCCTAAAAGTCCCAAGATGGTGCATGATATGACTTAGACGAAATGAATTGTCCTTCTAGGCTCTTAAAGGGGTTTTGAGTGATAAAAATAAGGTCCCAGTGGCTTAAGATGTCCCATGCATGGAGTAGGAAGGTCTTAATGGATTAAGACCAAGTATTAAGAGCTTTCTGGACGTCCAAAGTGATAAAGTTCGTGACTTTATGGGTGCTACGCACATTTGGTCACTGGATCTGAAGTTTGGGCTGAAGTGCTTAAGCTATTGGGAAACCACTGCGTACACCTAGCGTAAATCCAGTACACCCAGTATACTGGGTCAACCACCCCGATGGTGGTCAACATCAGGACGAGTACGCCCAGCGTACCAGAGGAGTACACCCCATGTACGTCCTCTGTTGGGCCTTTCACAATTGGGCTTTGGGTTTTGGGCTGTTTATGGACTAGTTGGATTTGGGTCGTTGCTGGACTTTACTAATATAATGTTTTGGGCCAAGTTTTGATAATGGATCTTGGAATTAGGCCCAATTAGGAAGTTAGCCCCAATTTGGTAAATTCGGCAAATAATGGGCTTTACATATGGACTGTCAAGGTTATGGACTTGGCATTGGGCCTTGGCCCAATAAAGAGAATGGACATGATATATTGTGTGGACCCTTAGTCAAGATTGTTATGTTGTGTAATATTTAGGGTTTTGGGGCTATATAAGCAACATTATGAGCATAAAACCCTCCGTTACCCTAGCCTCCACTGCTTAGAAGTTAGAAGCTCCTAAATGCTTTCAAATGCTTTATGTTGAACACATCATTTATCTTTTGTTTTTTCTATAGAAAACCATGCAATAACAACCCTATTTTCATAAAAAATTTAAATTTTATTTTCGTAACGTCAACCGTAGAATTTATAAAATCGCAATACATATCCATGTAATTTTGAAAATATGGAGTACAAAGTGCTAAATGTGAAAACATCGGAGAATGCATGCCTCGTCATCAAGCCGGGCCCTTACCCTTATCAATAGAAGTACCTAAAACATGCAAACCAACTGTAAGCATAAGCTTAGTGAGTTTCCTAATCACACAAATAAGATAATCACATAACTTCATGCTCATATATATATATATATATATATATATATATATATATATATATATATATATATATATATATATATATATATATAAATTGCCAAGGACCCCCTCCATAGTCTTCAATGGAATGCCATAGGCTATCCCCATGGTCTTTGTAACATCCCAAAAATCCATGAACAAAAATTTCATTTTTACTTATGTAATTATTAAAACAAGTAGCCTGAAAACATCAATAGTGTCATCCCATATCATAACCAAAACCAATATCTCAATAATCAAAACATGTCATAAGAAAACAACATCAGAATACAATCTCCTAAAGATCTCTTGTGCGGAAAATCATAGTGTGATGCGTTGCGATCATGCCAACTCTTTTCCATTCGAAGTAGAAGTACCTAAAATTAAAAATGAAAACCGAAGTACGAAGCTTAGTGAGTTCCCCTATCATACCACATATCATACACTAAACATACTACCTAGATTATCTGGGTGTTGGCCTACCCCTCCGGCCTCTTTCAACCAATCACTGCCTAGCATATCAGGGTGCTGGCCTACCTCTTCGGTCTCTTTCAACCGGTAACTACCTACGATATCTAGGTGTTGGCCTACCCCTTTGGTCTCTTTCAAACGGTTATGCGATATATTTCACCCCTACCACAACCACATCATATCCTAGCATATAAGCACATAAATCACATTCTGCCTAGCATATCTGGGTGTTGGCTTACCCCTTCGGTCTCTTTCAACCAGTTAAGGATTCTATTTGACCCCTACCATTATCACACAATATTCTAGCATACAAGCGCATAAATATGAACAGTTATGGCATACTAGACTAGTATCACCTTGATCACCATATATGATATCATATTCCTTAGGAAAGCTTTTTCCAAAAGAATAAGGAAGACCATAGTTGTTAGAACTAGACATATGTTGGGGAGAAATTCAAGTTAGTTGATTTAAGTCCTTAATATAACATCCAAACTGAATATATTAAGGCTAGGACCTAATATAATATTTTAAAATTTGGAAGACGGATGCCGTAATCCAATTGCAAAATATTTGAAGGTAGGTAAATGACAATTTACAAATTTCCACCATGTAAAACAAAATTGATTATTAAGTTTTAAATGAATTGAAATTCTTAGATATTTTGAGATCCATTGAACTTTTATTAAGGCTAGGACCTAATATAATATTTTAAAATTTGGAAGACGGATGCCGTAATCCAATTGCAAAATATTTGAAGGTAGGTAAACGACAATTTACAAATTTCCACCATGTAAAACAAAATTGATTATTAAGTTTTAAATGAATTGAAATTCTTAGATCTTTTGAGATTCATTGAACTTTTCAATGACATGTTTAAATCTCGATTGT
This sequence comes from Lactuca saligna, assembly GCF_052625555.1. Classification (NCBI taxonomy): domain Eukaryota; kingdom Viridiplantae; phylum Streptophyta; class Magnoliopsida; order Asterales; family Asteraceae; genus Lactuca; species Lactuca saligna. The sequence continues at coordinate 86,861,846 of NC_136424.1, read as the reverse complement.
GCCCTTCAAGTTTGTGACTGGGATGCCGAGGGTCACAAACAAGGTGTGAATAACCATGCAAATTAGCTTGGTACACTTAATTTACAGATCACCTAATCAATGTGCCGGTTAACCACACACTCTCCATTGATCTATAATTAACATCAAGCTACCCTTTGCCACACAATATCAGTCCCAGATTAGTGTGCCAGTTAACCAAACCTGCTCCACTAACGACTTAACAAGGTGCAAATTAGAATTTCATGTTTTAGCACCAAATTTACATTTTTCCTAAGTAACTAAGATTGGGAATTTATAAGTGTTTAGTTAATAGATATTTTCATTATACTTGTAATGAGAATTAATGTCGTATCCTACCCGTTCGGCTAACGACCCTCCACCAGTCAAGGAACTGGTGGGTGAGACTGGAAACTCATTAAAACGCCATTTTATAGGCAGTAACATTTTACCCCCCTTATAGACCGGCTTCGTGAATGAGACCTACTAACGGTAAGACTGACTTTTTACTTATACATATAATATATTAACGTTTAATATTATAATACTTTAAGGGTGTATTTAAAACTTTTAAAATACTAAGTGGTTTAATGTATTAATTAAACTATACTCTTAATTTAATTAAACTTAAACCATGTCATTATGGAATTATTAATTCTCTTTTAATTAAACACTTTAATTAATTTAATAAAGTCCATAAGGTGCAATTTGAACTATTCAAAAACATCAAGGTTCTAAATATAAAAATTCAAAATTAAAAACTATTTAATTAATTTTTAAGTTATGAACCCAAGAATTGCACCTTTTAACTACAAGAGTTTTAGAAATCAATGTTTCATAATTTGAGACTTTTCAAATATCAAAATTTGAGGACAAGTTTTGAAACTCTTGAAAACTTTTGGTTATTCCATAACTTATGAGTTAACGTGGTTTTTATGAAAAACTTTTCATGTTCCATAACTTGAGGACAAGTTAGGGAAGATTTAAAAAACATTTAAGATCAAATTTTTACCAAGCAAAATTATCATTTAATTTTTTTTATGATCTGGTTAAACTCATAAATCAAAACAATTCATATCAACAATTTACAAGAAATTAGCCTATCATATAAACTAATACAAATCTTCAAATTTTGGCAATTGTGTTTTAATTGGATGAGAATAATCATTACTAAATCAAAAAAAATACAATTTTCATGATTACAAAATAGCTTGAGGTAATGATCCTAGTTCAAATTTTTGCCAAAGAAAATCGAAATTCTGCAATCAAAAGCACCTACTCGATGAGTGCATGAACCTGACTCGTCGAGTTGCCCTTTTACTGAGTGGGCTAGTCGAGTCAGCTAGTAGACTTAGCGAATTCATCAGTCAGAGGCCAGAAAATAAATTTTTTTAACTTAAAAAAATTAACAAGCATCATATATAACAGAAAACAATACTAGGCTCTGATTCCACTGTTAGGTTTTAAGCATTATAACACTCCTATGGTGCACATGCAACCCTAATAGCTTTGGATCTATTTTTTTTTCTAATTATACATGCAATAAATTTTCCAAAGCTAGAATCCCACAACTAGCATACAAATTTTGGTACATTAATCATAAAATCAAATTAGAAGAATACCTCTTTATTGTAGCTTGTAGTTTTGGCCTTTCAAGAGCTTAGCACCTCAAGTGTCATGCCTCAAATGGTTTACAAACACCATGGACAAAGGAGGACTTTGAGAGAGAGGTTTAGCCACTCCAAAATCGATTTCTTTCTTCCTAGAACTCTTAGGTGTCAATTTTTGCTAAGGGGTAATCTATATATATTGTAGGATTCCAAGAGTCATGGGTAAACCCTAATCCATACACTTGGATTATGATCTATATCTCATGTGTGCTAACTCTTATGGATACTTACATAAACTTAGCCCAACATGGATTAATAGCTCAAACAATATATCATTGATTTACATAATCAGTTCCTGTTAATTTAATTTGTCTCTTTTGATCATAAAATTAATTCCAAATTAATTGTTGATCAATACTATTTAAATAATATGATTTCATATTAATATATTATACTTGTAATATATTAATAAATCATAAATAACCTATTTCTCAAATGTCCATCCTATTAAATTGTTCTGGTGAAGGCAACCCAAATGGACCATGCTACTCTCTGGTCGAGTACATACCAATTATAGTTATGGGCTTAGACACCAAATTCAACACGGCCTTGATGCCTTAGTGTGGTAAGAAGACCCACTTCAACACTTACACGGAAGCTGACTAGGTCGAGGTTCCCATATCCGCTCTACATAACCCTAAAACATAAAAAATTTCCTTAATTGCAACTCAACATGCCCCAAAACCCATAAAGGTCAAACTTGGTTAAAAACCAAGGTCAAAGGTCAAAGTCAGCGTCCTGAGTTGACCCAAATCGATGAGTTGTCTCTTCAACTCATTGAGTTTCCCTAATGTCTGAACAGATCATGAAAAATCCCATCAACTCATCGAGTTCACCAATGAACTCGCCGAGTTGGCCAGGAAACCAGAAATGTTTCCTCATTTGTCCTCCGGTTCCTAGGTCCATTCGGAGACTCTTCGGTGCTACCATTGCACGTTTACTAACTTCACTTCCTTGTTCTGGAAGGATTTTGTTTCTCTGTCCAAAATCACAATGGTCTTTTCCACATAATTCAAGCTCTCATCAATCTGAATATCATCAAGCGATACAACCTTCGACTCATCAGCCACACACTTCCACAACTGCAAAACATGAAATGTATTATGGATTTGCCTAAGCTCCTCAGGCAAGTCCAACTGATATGCAACGTTGACCACACTGCGATAATCCGAAACAAGCCAATAAATCTGGGGCTAACTTGCCTCACCTTTCAAAACGGATAACACCCTTGTAGGGTGACACCTTCAGGAGTAACAAATCCCCGACCTAAAATTCTAGGTCCGATCTGCGTCTATCCACATATCTCTTTTGCATGCTCTACGTTGTCTAATGCCAATCACGAACCTGGTGAATCAAATCGGCCGTGTTACATACCACTTAGGTACTCCCTATAACTCGATGTACGACCTCCCCCCAGCTAACTGGAGTCCTGCATTTCTGCTAGTGGAGGGTAAGTATCCCAACTCCCTCCGAAATACAATACACATGCCTGAAGCATATCCTCAAGCATCTGAATCGTCTGCTTACTCTGACCATCAGTCTGGGGGTGATAAGTCGTGCTAAAATGCATCTGAGTTCGCAACTCCTCATGGAACTTCCTCGAAAACCTGGAGGTGAAACGAACATCACAGTCTGAAACTACAGACACTATCACCTGGTGTCTAACAACTAGTTCCTGCACATAAATATATGCTAACTTCTTAGCAAAGATATTCTCGGAGATCGGAATAAAATGAGCACTCTTGGTCAACCTGTCCACAATAAGCCAGATGGATTCCACACTCCGAGCCGTCCTAGATAACTTCATGATAAAATCCATAGAAATATCTTTCCATTTCCACATGGGAATAGGTAGTGGTTGCATCTTATCATGGGGCCTTTGATGCTCGGCTTTGATCTTCCTGCAGGTCAAACACTGCTTAATAAACCATGCAATCTCTCGCTTCGTGCAAGGCCACCAATAAATCCATCTCAAGTCTCGGTACATGTTCGTGGACCCCGAATGGATAGAAAATTTTATGCACCTCCTCCAAGATCTTTTAACTCACATCCCCGAAATCTGGTACCCAAACTCTACCACACTAGGTCACCAGACCCCCGCCGTCTTGAATAAAAAGTGGAATATGCCCCTGAATCCGCTCCACCTTCCACTTATCCTTCTTTAGTCTTTCAACCTGAGTCTCCATGATCATATCCAATAGAGGTTAAATCACCGTCATCCTTAGGAAAACATATCGGATTGGAGCACTCGTCACCTTACGAATCAAGGCATCGGCCACCACATTGGCCTTCCTGGGATGGTACAAAATATCGTAGTCATAATCTTTTACTACATCGAGCCATCTGTTCTGTCGCATGTTCAAATCTCGTAGTCATAATCTTTTACTCGTCACCTTACGAATCAAGGCATCGGCCACCACTACCCCCAACTCTAGGTTCTGTGTGGGGTAATTCACCTCATGAGGCTTTAACTGCCTTGAAGCATAAGCAATCACATGCCTCGTCTTCATGAAAAACCCCTCCTAATTCTAAAATAGAAGTGTTACAATACACTATAAAGTCATCCAATCCATCGGTCAGTGCTAAAATTGGTGCCTCACATAATTTATGCCTCAAGGTCTCGAATGCCAACTGCTGATCTGGACCCCACCGAAAGGTTACGTTTTCTTGGTAAGTCGAGTCAAGGGAATAACGATCTTGAATAAATATCCGATAGTACCCCACTAGACCCAAGAAACTATAACACCGTAAATTTCAAAACAATTTTTCGCATTTTATAAAAAACATAATTCACTTAATATTCGTAAAAACACCCATGTTTGATATTCAATTCATGTCATACAAAATTCCCAAGATCTCATAACATAAAATCTTGTGTGTGTGTACTGATCAAGCCGGCACCTTCCCACAGTCGTCACTAGTACCTGAAACAAATAACACCAAACATTGTAAGCACAAAGCTTAGTGAGTTCCCCAAAATACCACATATAACACATATTAGCCACTCGAGGCCATAACTCTGTGGGTCAGTGCACCCAAACTCTGTGAACCCCCAGGTTCTAACTCTGTAAACATGAACATCATAAATCACATAGAATAATGCAGCACAACACATAACACATATATAGCATACACACACTATATCACATAGCTCTAGTTACATACTGAAGGTAAAGTATAGTGAGAACACTCACCTCGTGTATCTCGATAACTCGCAAATCCCTGGAATCACTCGTGCTCGATCCCCCGAACTATAATCTTCCTATAATACAATATATCTCTAATTAACACTTTTACAACTAAGGTTAACTAACCCTATCAAGTCAACACTGGTCAACTATGGGCAACGGTCAACTTTGACCGGACTCGGCGAGTGCAGCAAAGCAACTCGGCAAGTCTATACGCGTTCACTGACTCCCTCGGATTCTTTCTTGGCACGTCGAGTACTCCCCTAACTCGACGAGTTCCACCTGGCATGAATCGCAGGGCAACCACGACTCAACTCGCCGAGTCTCAAGAACAACTCGGCGAGTTCCGGCTTGACTCAACCCCATATTGACTCTCCCTAACTCACTGGGTTATCCCCCAACCCGGCGAGTCCACTCGCTGAACACTTTACGTGACACCCCAACCCTACTCGCCGAGTCCCAAGAACAACTCGGCGAGTTCATGCCATGCACAAACTTTTATTGACTTTCTGAGGTCAGATCTGCTTTCCCAAACCATAGATCTAGCCTTCCCAAGCATGAATGTCACATAAAGTTCGAAACTTGATGCTTGTATAACCCCCACAAGGCATCAAAAGGAGATTTGGTCCCAAACATAACCACCTAGGTCCAATGACTCCATAATAACCCATAAAGCTCCAAAGGTTAAGGTCTCTGGACCTCTTTGAGTCCAGATCCAAGGCACAAACTCGAAGAGGGACCATTTGCTTCACATAATCACTCTCCAAAGGGATTATAAAACCCTAACTCTAAAGATCAACCTATAATTGAAGGAGATTCGAACCATTACCTCAAAATGAAGCCTCTGGACTCTGGATCTGCTGGAATTTCACCTCCTCCTTGCTCTTGCCACCTTCCTCTTGCTAAACAAAGAATACAAAGGCCCAAAAGTAACTTCCTCTCTCCCAAAACGAATTAACTCTCTTAGGGTTCTCTCAAGGGACTGGTAGCCGCAATGGGAGGCTATAAGTTCCCTTAAATAGGCTCCAAACCTGGAGAATTAGGGTTTCATTAAACAACATGGACTCGCCGAGTCCACTCCTTGGACTTGCCGATTCCAAACGCAAATCCACGTCTAAAATCGCGATCCTACTCGGCGAGTTTGAGCTCCAACTCGCCGAGTGTCCTCACAAAATACCAAAATATAAGAATGAATAACACCTGGGAATCCGGGCTGTTACAATTCTGCCCCACTAGAACTAGACTTCGCCCTCGAAGTCTCGCTCTGCAAATAACTCCGGATGCTGCTCGCGCATCTCACGCTCCGACTCTTAAGTCATATCGGACCCCTTCCGATGTTGCCACTGAACCAAAACCAAGGGTACCTCCTTGTTCCTCAGAACCTTGATTTTCCGATCTCTGATTGCCCCTGTTCTCTCAGCATAATTCGGGCTCGCATCCACCTGAATATCCTCTAATGGAACCACTACCGACTCATCGGCTATACACTTCCGCAATTGCGACACATGGAAAGTGTCGTGAATCTGCCCCAACTCTGCTGGCAATTCCAAACGATAGGCTACCCTGCCTACCCTCGCGACCACCAGAAATAGACCAATATATCGGGGCCCCAACTTGCCCCTCTTCCTGAATCGAATCACTCCTTTCCAAGGAGAGAACTTTAGGAGCACAAAGTCGCCGACCTGAAACTCAAGCTCGGACCGGCGTCTGTCCGCATAACTCTTTTGACGACTCTGAGTGGTCAACAACCTCTGTCTGACCTGCTGGATCTACTCTGTCGTCTGAAGTACGATCTCAGTACTGCCCATAACACGCTGTCCGACTTCTCCCCACCAAATGGGGGTCCGACACCTCCTCCCATACAACAGCTCAAAGGGTGGCATACCAATGCTCGAATGATGGTTGTTGTAAGAAAACTCTGCCAAGGGCAAGTACGTATCCCAACTCCCACCGAAATCCCTCACACATGCCCGGAGCATGTCCTCGAGGGTCTGAATCGTCCGCTCACTCTGTCCGTCTGTCTGGGGGTGATATGCGGTACTAAAATGCAGCCTAGTACCCAGCTCCTCATGAAACTTCTTCCAGAATCTGGAAGTCAAACGTACATCCCGGTTTGAGACAATCGAGATCGGCACCCCATGCCGAGATACTACTTCCCTCACGTACATCTCTGCTAACTTCTCTACGGAGGAGCTCTCACTAATAGCAAGGAAGTGGGCGCTCTTCATCAACCTGTCCACAATCACCAAATTGCATCGACTCCCCTCGCAGTCCTTGGCAATTTGGTGATAAAATCCATGGTAATCTGTTCCAACTTCTATTCGGGAACCTCCAACGGCTGCAACCTACCATGCGGTCTCTGGTGCTCGGCCTTAACCTTACGACAGGTCAAGCACCTCTCAAGAAACCACACAACATCCCTCTTCATACAGGGCCACCAATACTCCCTTCTCAGATCCAAATACATCTTAGTGGACCCAGGATGGATCGAGAATTTCGACCGATGAGCTTCTTCCATCAAAATGGTACGCGTCCCTCCCACAAACGGCACCCAAATCCGCCCCTGAAATGTCATAAGCCCCCGACCATCGGTAACGAACTTCGATACCAACCCTACCACTCGTTCCCTCTTTTGGTTCTCTGACCTTACGGCCTCATCCTGTGCTCCACGAATGGTGTCCAACACCGGAGCCATCACGGTCAAACGCAAACATACACCTCGCAACGGGGCATTCTCTGCCATGCAACTCAGGGCGTCGGCTACTACGTTAACCTTGCCCGGATGGTATAGGATTTCACAATCATAATCCTTAACCACATCCAACCACCTCCTCTGCCGCATATTTAGGTTGGGCTAATCCATCAAATATTTCAGACTCTTATGGTCCGTGTATATCGTACACCGAACCCCATACAGATAGTGATGCCAAATCTTGAGGGCGAACACCACTGCCCCCAACTTTAGGTCATGGGTGGGATACCTTGTCTCATGTGGCTTCACCTACCTTGATGCGTATGCTATCACATGCCCTCTCTACATCAGCACTGCTCCCATCTCCAAGATCGATGCATCACAGTATACCACAAAGTCCTCCATTCCCTCTGGGAGGGCTAACATTGGGGCCTCGCATAACCTTTGGCGAAACGTCTCAAAGGAGGCCTGCTGCTTGGGGCCCCATGAAAAAGCGACACCCTTCCGGGTCAATCTGGTGAGTGGCACTGCAATCTTAGAGAAATCCTTGATAAATCTCCGATAATAACCGGCCAACCCTAGAAAACTCCTGATCTCAGAGGGTGACCTCGACACCTTCCAACTCATCACCGCCTCAACTTTGGCCGGGTCGACCAATATCCCTTTCTGGTTCACGAGATGTCCCAGGAACTAGACCACTCGCAACCAGAAATCACACTTGGAGAATTTGGCATAAAGCCTCTCCGATCTCAGAACTCCGAGGATCTCCCTCAAATGCTCCTCATGCTGCTCTCTAGATCTCGAATATACCAAGATGTCATCGATGAATACAATCACTGACCGATCCAGCATCGGCATGCACACTCGGTTCATGAGATCCATGAACACTGCCGGGGCATTGGTGAGCCCGAAAGGGATCACCACAAACTCGTAATGCCCATAACGCGTCCTGAACACTATCTTCTGAATGTCCTCATCTCGTACCCTCACCTGATGGTATCCGGACCTCAAATCGATCTTGGAGAACCAAGATGCTCCGTGTAACTGATCGAACAAATCGTCGATCCTCGGCACGGGTAACGGTTCTTGACCGTCAGCTTGTTCAACTCCCGGTAATCAATGCACATCCGGTGTGAACCATCATTCTTCTTGACAAAAAGGATAGGCGCTCCCCACGGCGAGCTGCTCGGCCGAATAAACCTCTTTCCCAACAGCTCTTGAAGCCGCGAGGACGACTATTGCATCTCTGAAGGTGCAAGGCGATAAGGCACTTTGGCAAAAGGCGCGGCTCCCGGATCACTTGCCTCACGGGAGGCACACCCGGCAAATCCTCTCGAAAGAGATCTGGGAACTCACGCACTATCGGAACCTCCTCCACTGACCTCGGCCTCTTGGAATCAACCCGCGTATCCATCACGTTTGCCACAAAACCCTTACAGCTCTGTTGTAGACACTGCCTCACCCTAGCGGCCGAACAAAACGCTGATCCAGAACGGGTACCCTTGCCGTACACCCTAAGAACTCCCCCACTAGGGTCTTGTATGGTCACCAGCTGTCGCTCGTAGCCGATAACCGCACGAATCTACTCAACCAGTCCATGCCCACAATGACACAGACATCACCCATCGCAATAGGAACTAAGTCAATCGGGAACTCAACACCGAAAATCTCGAACACGCACCCGCGGATCACCTCTGTGGCATATATCACCCTCTCGTCAGCTATGGAAACTCTCAGAGGCCGACTTAGCGCCTCGCGACTAACACTAATATGTTGATTAAAAGCCAAAGATACAAAAGACCGACTCGCACCCGAGTCAAATAACACCAAGGCAGGTATAGAATTCACAAGAAAAGTACCTACGCATAACATAATATATGCATAATATCTCAATCATCAAAATAAATACACGAAAGAATACATACCAGCCACGACATTGGGCGCTGCGCGGACCTCCTCCACGGTCAACTAAAAGGCTCTCCCTCGTGCCCTCGGCGCCTCGGCCTTCACTGGCCGACTCTCGGTAACTATGATGGCAGCAGGGGCAGATCCCTGAGGTGCTCCCTGAGCTGATCCCCGTAACTGCGGACACTCCGCCTTCCAGTGTCCGGTCTGGTTGCAGTGAAAACATATTGCAAACCCCTTGGGGCAGTCCTTGGCTATATACCCCTCCTTGCCACATTTGTAGCAAGATCCAACTCTACATACTCCATCATGACCCTTGCCGCACTTTCCACAAGTGTGGCCCTTCTGGCTCCCAGATTTGGGATCAGCGGGCTTAGCCCGCTTGGCTGCCGGCTAGGACTATGCCAGTCACCGATCCCTCCCCTGAGACTCCGCCTCCTCCCTGGCCTGAGTCTCTAGCTCAATCTCCCTCTTCTGGGCATTTGCCTGAGGCTCGGCAAATGTCCGGTACGAGGAGTTCTCCACGAACTCCCAAATGTCTCGCCTCAAGATACTCATATATCGGCTTATGCGTGCCTGCTCAGTGGACACGTGCTCAGGGCAGAACATCGCCCTCTCATGGAACATCCTGGTAATCACCGTAATAGACTCAGTACCCTGCTTGAGGGTCAGAAACTCATGGGCCAAACGCTCCCTCTCCACCTGGGGAATGTACTCTTCTTGGAACATGGCAGTGAACCTCTCCCAGGTCACTGCCGCAAGCTCAGCAGGAAAAAAGTGTGCTGTCACAAACTTCCACCAGTCCTTCACTCCCAAGCGAAGCTGGTTCAACGCGAACCAAACCTCAAATGCTCAGTAGATGATCAAGTGAAGAAACACCCCTCTATGTCTGAAATCCACCTCATAGCCGCTACCGGGTCCTGGGTCCCGTCAAACTCTGGTGGTTTCGTGTTGTTGAACTCTTGAAACAGCAACGCATCACCACCCTGCAGCCTCGCAGCAACAACAGCTGCAGTGGCCTCCGCAACAACAGCCTTAGAAAGAGCAGCATAACGCTCGTCGAAAGTCTCAATCAACGTGGTCTTAATATACCCGAACATCTCTGGTATCTCTGCCCTGATAGCCGTCGCCACCTCCTCGTGGATGATCCGACGGATCTCCTCATCACTAGCCCTACTGTCCTCTGGCATAAGATGTGTCCTCACCATGATCTACCTCTGAAATACAACATACGATAAATTAGAATCCATTTGAGCATACTCACACTTGACAACTCTTCCCTCCTTGATCCTTGGCATTCCAAAGGTTCTTACTTGAACTGTACACCGTCCCGGTGCTTTCAGTAGTACAGGCCCAATACTACTGTCTGCACCGTTTCGATGAGTTCCGGCTTGACTCAACGCCATATTGACTCTCCCTGACTCACTGGGTTATCCCCCAACCTGGCGAGTCCACTCGTTGAAAACTTTACGTGAAACCCCAACCCTAATCGCTGAGTCCCAAGAACAACTCGGCGAGTTCATGCCATGCACAAACTTTTATTGACCTTCTGAGGTCAGATCTGCTTTACCAAACCATAGATCTGGCCTTCCCAAGCATGAATGTCACGTAAAGTTCGAAACTTGATGCTTGTATAACCCCCACAAAGAATGAAAAGGAGATTTGGTCCCAAAAATAACCACCTAGGTCCAATGACTCCATAATAACCCAAAAAGCTCCAAAGTTTAAGGTCTCTGGACCTCTTTGAGTCTAGATCCAAGGCACAAACTCGAAGAGGGACCATTTGCTTCACATAATCACTCTCCAAAGTGGTTATAAAACTCTAACTCTAAAGATCAACCTATAACTTAAGGAGATTCGAACCATTACCTCAAAATGAAGCCTCTAGACTCTGGATCTGCTAGAATCTCACCTCCTCCTTGCTCTTTCCACCTTCCTCTTGCCAAACAAAGAATACAAAGGCCCAAAAGTAACTTCCTCTCTCCCAAAACGAATTAGCTCTCTTAGGGTTCTCTCAAGGGACTGGTAGCCGCAATGGGAGGCTATAAATGCCCTTAAATAGGCTCCAAACCCGGAGAATTTGGGTTTCATTAAACAGCATGGACTCGTCGATTCCACTCCTTGGACTCACCGAGTCCAGATGCGAATCCACATCCAAAATTGCGATCCTACTCGACGAGTTTGAGCTCCAACTCGCCGAGTCTCCTCACAAAATACCAAAATATAAGAATGAATAATACCTGGGAATCCGGGCTGTTGCAGAAACTCTGGATCTCAGATGCATTCTTCAAAAACTTCCAAACTCATTACCGCCTCGATTTTGGCCGGATCGACCAAAATACCCACCTGATTGAAGATGTGCCCCAAAAACTGCACCTCACACAACTAAAAATAACATTTGGAGAATTTACCATATAGCATCTCCATTCTCAGGGTCTCTAATACCTCCCTCAAATGCTGCTCGTGTTGCTCCTTAGTCTTATAATAGAACAAAATATCATCAATGAAGATGATCACATACCGATCCAGCATCGGTCTACAAAACCGATTCATGAAATCCATGAATGCCGTTGGAGCATTTTTGAGCCCGAATGGCATCATCACGAACTCATAATGACCATAATGAGTTCTGAAGGCCATCTTCAGTGTATCTTCATCCCTAATCCTCACTTGGTGATATCCCAACCGAAGATCAATCTTGGAAAACCAAGATCCACACTGGAGCTGATCGAACAAATCATCAATCCTCGGAAGCGGATAATGGTTCTTCTTTGTTAGCTTGTTTAGCTCCCTGTAATAAATACACATCCTATGTAATCCATCCTTCTCTTTCACGAACAAAATCAGTGCTCCCCATGGGGAATTGCTCGGGTGAATAAATCCTAGTTATAGCAACTCCTGAAGTTGCATAGATAACTCCTGCACCTCGGGCAGAGCCAGACGATACAGTGCCTTGGCTATTGGAACCGCACCAAGCACTAAATCAATACGGAACTCCACTTGCCTCTCCGGAGGTACCCCTGGCAACACCTCACGAAACTCTCACACAACCGGAATGCTACTCAACTCTGGTGTGGCCTCAACCCTCATGTTGGAAACATAAGCTAAGAACCCAGAACAACCCTACTGAAGAAGCCTCCTAGCCCTCACAACCGAAAAGAGAGCTGACCCATGCGAGGCTCTCTCTCCGTAAATAATCAGCTCTCCCCTGCTTGGGGTTCGAACTCGCGCCAACTGACGCTCGCAGTCTATCATGGCCCTATTGGGCTCCAACCAATCCATCCCGATGATCACCATCAATCCCCGCAAAGGAATCAAAACCAAATCGATAAGGAACCTCTCCCCGAACACATTCTAAACGCTCCTCCGATAAACCGCCGCAGCACTCACGATGCAGTCATCCGCAATCTCCACCTCAAGCAGGGAATCCAAGGACATTCCCAGATCATCCCGAAACTTCGTCCTGAGCGCAAGGGATACGAACGATCGGGTAGCCCCCGAATCAAAGAGAACATGGGCCGACAAACCATTGACCATAAAGGTCGCTATACAAAATCAAAATAACATAAACATAACAATAAAATAAACAAGGAAGAAGGAATCACATATTAGTCATAACGTTTAGCATTGCTTGGGCCTCCTTAATAGTTAGCTGAAATGCATGACTCCTCACTGCAGGAGTGCCCACTTTGATCGGGCGGCCATCTGTAATCCTCATCGTGGTAGGCGCAGGCGCGGCCACAACTCCGCCTCCCCTAAACAACCTCTGATAGTCGGCCTTCTTATGAATAGTCTCGTTGCAGTGGAAACCAATCAAGCCCTTCTTGGGGAAATCCCGACTCATGTGACCCGACTGGCCATAAGCATAACATCTTGAGCCTACTAGTCGGCAGGTTCCATTGTGCGGCTTACCGCACTTGGCACAACGGCCACGGCCCTGCTAGCCCTTGTTGGGAGGATCGGAGGTCTTAGGGTTCTTGACCTAGCCTACTCCTACCTGAACCTGCTCCAGCTTACGCTTCATGCGGAGCTCTGACTCAATCTCTCGTTCCCGGGCCTTCTCAACCATCTCATTCAAGGTCTTGCACCCAGAAAAGGCAAAAAACTCATGAATATCATCTCTCACATGGAATGATACCTAGTCTTCTTCATCACCTCATCTGCAGCATACTACGGAACCAAAAGTTACTTCTCTCGAAACTTGGTGGTGATCTGCGCCACAGTCTCGTAAGTCTCCTGCAAATCCTGGAACTCTCTTACCAAGCGTTGCACCTCAATGGGTGCTGCAAACTCCTAATCAAACCACCTGATAAATTCCTCTCAAGTCATTTCAGCGACCCCGACCGATCCCACCTCATGAGTCACCTCCTACCACTAGTCTGGTGCCTGATCCCTTAGCATACAAGATGTGAACCCCACTTTGGATGCATCGGGGCAAGAACTCGTGTGTTAGGCAATCTCTATGTCTGCCACCCAGCATCGACTAGTGATGGGATCCCAGACCCCGAAGAACTTAGGCACTCCACATGCCTTGAACTCCCTGAACAAGGGTGCTCGGGCCCCAAACTGGCCTGCATCAATCTCGGCTCGGAAGGACCTGATCCTCTCCTCCATGATATCCATGATGCCCTCCTTGACTGTATTGAAAATCACCAGGGTAGCTTCAAGGATGCCACGAGTAACCTCGGTTGCGATAAGATCGCGCAACCTCTCATCTACGAGCTCTGCATCGGAGCCCAAAATTGATCCTAAACCTCTCTTGATCATCACCATCCTCAACTAAAATTATCACAAATAACCAAGATATGGAAATCGAAAGTTATTCCTCTACACCATCCTCCTAAGAACTACCAGATGTGTCATCGCTTCGGGTATAGGTCCTGTGCTTTCAATAGTACGATCCCAATACTATCTTCCACACCTACCTGTAGCTTCCCCAAGGTCATACCTAATATCCCCAAATTACCCAATCACAAATCATAACTCATAAATTGAGCACTGAATATGATCCTAGTCTGTCCTAGGATTCTTAACCCTCACTAAACCAGAAATCCAGATTAATCATAACGGGTTGCCCTATGCATGCATGTTATACACAAAGAGAATCACATAGGCAGTCAAATAAAGCTTCTACCCTAAACCACAACCAGACAAGGAACAGGAATACGGGAGACTCCCTCATTCTAGGATTATGATATCCTAAACATGTACAACTTTGAAAGCATACACTTAGAAAATAATCCATACAAGTTTATTTCCATATATATAATAGCATATCTAAAACATTGGGAATACTTGCTTGATCTTGGCCGATGACGTACATTGTATTATCCCCTTTTTCGTATAAAATTGTTTTCAAGAATTTAAACTTCAGTTTGTTTTTTGAAAAGCAATTGTTACCATTCCCTCAGTTTGAGTTCTGACACACCCAAAAGTATTTTTGAATCTCTCAAACCAAGGCTCTGATACCAACTTGTAACAACTCAATTTGCATAAAAATTTTAAACTTTTATTTCATAACTTTAACCATAGAAATTTAAAATATCCCAATACATATCCATGTTATTTTAAAAATTCAGAGTACAAAGAGCTAAATGTGAAAACACCAGAGAATGCATACCTCGTCATTAATCCGGACCCTTTCCCTTATCATTAGAAGTACCTGAAACATACAAACAAACTGTAAGCACAAGCTTAGTAAGTTTCCCAATCACACAAATCAGATAATCACATAATGTCATGCTCATACATATACATACAAATTGCCATGGACTTCCTCCGTCGTCTTCAATGGAATGCCATGGGCTCCCCGTGGTCTTCAAATAATCTCATACGTAAATCAAATAACATATCAATTCCCATACAAACATATCATCTCAATTAATGGGTCGGCTTTGGTGCCTTCCACCCATAAGTGTGGTGAGAAGACTCACCTCAATACTTGCAGGGAAGCTGATTAGGTCGAGGTTCCAATATCCACTCTAAACAACCCTAAAACATAAACAATTTTCTTAATTGCAACTCAACATGCCCCAAAACCCATAAAGGTCAAAATTGGTCAAAAACCAAGGTCAAAGGTCAAAATCAACATCCTAAGTTGACCCAACTCGCCAAGTTGTCTCTTCAACTCGTCGAGTTTCTCTAATGACTGATCAAATCGTGAAAAATCCCATCAACTCGTCGAGTTCACCAGTGAACTTGCCAATTTAGCCAGGAGTCCAGCCTCTTAATGTATTAAGCTACTTCCAAAGGATCCAACAGCCTTTAATCTCAGATCTCTTCCAAAATGATTTCTAAAAGCGGAAAATTTCCAGCTTTACCCTTTAGAACCATCCAAATGCATCAAACTTAAACCTTATGTCCATTGAAGAGGGTCTTGACCCATCAAGCTCTAAAACTCCAATATCGACTTCCAAAAACATAGATTTGATGTCCCAATGTAGGAAAAACACGTAAAGTCTCTAACTTTACGTGCATGATTGCTACAAATACCCTCTAAGGCTAATTTATGACTTCATAATGAACATATTGCATGAAAGGGACATATGGACCAATAAAGTTTGCAACCGTAAGCTTCAAGAGGGCATGAAGGGGTCAGATCTAGCTTGACAACCCTTGGAATTCACATCTTTTGGACAACTCAACTAAAACCCCAAAAATCATGCTTAAACTTCAAATAAGGTGATCCAGATGAATACATGACAAGGTTACGACTTTATACCTAAAAAATGTTGCCATTGAAGAAGGGTTTCTGGATCTAAAGCCCCTCCTTCAAGCTAGATCCTTCCCACCTTCAAGCTACTTTCAAGAATCACCAAAAATCACTCTTTTAATCTCATCACACTCAAGATGCAAGATGGAATACGAATCTAGGGTTTCTTTGGACATGGAGGCTGATAGGGAGGCCAACGAAGAAGGTTTAAATCCTTTATATAGGGTGTAACACCCGGAAATTAGGGTTTCATCTTTGGCCATCAACTCATCGAGTTGGCGTCCCTAACTCATCGAGTTGGATCCTTAAACTCCGCGGCCAAATAAATTCCTACACGACGAGGTGGAGCACCCCAACTCGTTGAGTTCCAACCCAAAACCTTAAAAATGTTATGAAATGAATAATACCTGGAACTAGCATTACACATGCATTTGATTTTTTATTAGACCAAAAACTTTGTTTTAAAATCCCAATTTTTATATATTATTTGTTATTTTAACTTCCATCACGTTAACAGTAGGTAAATTAATATTTTTTAGATAAAATGTCTTATATTTTGCTTTTTTTTGTTTATACTAAACTTTTTTTTTAAAAATAAACAAACTTTTAACATATTCTTTGTTATTTCGTTAATGGAGCTGATTGCCTATAGTTAACCCTATATCTCGTAACTAACATGCATCTTAGATATCGACCACCTAAAAGAGTGATTATGAAACCTTAGGCTTTTTGGGCCCCATCATTTGTATTCATTGGTTTCCATTATCTGGCTTGTTACTTTGGTGTTTGAGAAGATTTAAGGCTTGAAGAGCAAATCGATATACAATCAAAAATAGTCCTTTTTAATTTGGTTGTTATTTATCAGAAAGGAATTGATTCCATTTTGTTTTTTGTGGTCATATAGTTTCTCTACTTCTATAACAGTGACGTTTTCAGAACTTTATATTATTATGTGTACCCACACTTGAATTATTTGATTCAACTATAACTTTCTGTTTGAATCGATACAATCATAGTTTGGCTAACATTTGTTCATTGGAAATAATGATATCATTGGTGTTGGCAGTAGGGTTGTAAACGAAGCAAACGAACACGAACAAGGTCTTGTTCGTGTTCGTTCGTTTAAATTAGCCGAACAACAAACGAACACGAACGGATAAACGAATGAGATTTTCTTGTTCATGTTTGTTCGTTTAACAAATTACATTGTTCATGTTTGTTCATTTATGTTTGTGAACATGCTAAACGAACATAAACGAACAAAGATAATAAAACACAATTGAATATATATGAACATAAAAGAACATATATTATAGCAATATAATAAAAAATAATTGAATATAGATGAATATAAATAAACTTAAACGAACGAATATAAACGAACGTAAATGAACATCATAAACAAACGTTCACGAACATAAATGAACGAACGAGACCATTGTTCATGTTCGTTCATTTAACTAAACGAACGATAACTTTTGTTAATGTTCGTTCATTTATTAAATAAACGAACATAAACGAACTTCCCGCCGAACAGTTCACGAACGGTTCGCCGAACGTTCAGTTCGTTTACAGCCCTAGTTGGCGGTGTGCATAAGGGTGGTGCCAAGGGGAAAGGTATGGTTGAGAATACATATTGATATTTCTATTATGAAATGACAAAATAATGATGCAATTAGGTCAAGTCTATAAGTATATGTAAATTGGTGTCTTTCTAAAATTTCACCTCCTCGAAGAACTAACATGCAACGAAGGAATGAGTGGTGGTGTATCTAATATCATATTTTTTTTTCTCCTAATATCATCATTGTATGTTAACCGGGTTTCCAAAACCAAATGACTTATAGTTTAGCGGTCTTCGGTGTTGCCCTTCCTTCTTGAGGTTGAGGGTTCAAGTCTCGTCATTAACATAGGTGTATTTATGGTCTAGTTTAGAAGTTAGGTTAGATTTGTGGTTTCAAAATTAGAAAAAAAAAATGAGCTTCCAAAACTAAAAAATATTCCATAATGAATCTAAGCTAACCTGTTTTTGATCTGATAGCTTGATAAAATCTTTTGAGAAATAATTTTTAAACAATGTTAATTAGGTAAGGTAATCAACCGACATGAGATTAAAAAAAAATGGGTTTCCAAAACTAAAAAATATTCCATAATGAATCTAGGCTAACCTGTTTTTGATCGGATAGCTTGATAAAATCTTTTGAGAAATAATTTTTAAACAATGTTAATTAGGTAAGGTAATCAACCCACATGAGATTTAAATTAATACTAGGTGTGAAACCTGCATACTACACGGGTTATAAAAAAATATTTAATATAAAAAATTATAAGCATACTTATTTTTTACAATATTAGAAATATTGAAATTTGTATACGGATCTTATAAAATCATTTCCTTCAATATTATATAGTTTTGGAATTGTTAATAGAATTTAGTTGTGAAATTGGCTAACATAAGCATATTATCAGGAAATTAAAAAGGAAACAAATTAAGGTTTGTATAGAGATTATTTTGAAAGGTTAATATAATTAAATACTTTACATATATATAAACTATATATTCAATTCAAGAATATTTTATATAAGAAAATTTTAAAAGAAAAAAAAACACATATATATAAACTATATATTCAATTCAAGAATATTTTATATAAGAAAATTTTAAAAGAAAAAAAAAACAGAAAATGTCATGTGAAAAATAAGAAATCAATAATATTTAAAAAAAATGTGGCGAATACATAAAGAAGATGACATGTTAAAGAAATTATTTTTATTTATTATGGTAAATTAAATAAAAGTGAATTACATGAGGTTTGCGATAAACTATGTGTTCGTCACATTGTCACCGTCACAATTACTACCGTCACCACTATCATGACCTCCGTTGCTACCCACCATCACCACTATTGCCACCGTCACTATCACTGTCACCATCACCATCATTTATTAATTTTATAATTTATATAATATATTTTTACATATAAGTTATAAAACAAAGTAAAAATAATAAAAAAGAACAATTTTTTTTCATTTTATATTGTTTCAGTTTCATTTTCTGCTACTCAAACATAATATGGAATTAGATTCAAATTCCATTCCTACCAACTAAACATAATATCTAATTGGATTGCAATTCTTAACAGATTACAATTTCTTAATGGATTCTAATTCCTTCAAAAAATATTCTGCAAACCAAACATCACCTTATATTACAGGTTACGAGAAATTGATTTAGAAAATATGTTTTCCAAATAAACTACATGTGCTCCGCGGAAAACAACGGCGATACATAACATTTTGGCGAATAATTTTCTTACAGGAAATAATTATTTGATTTTATTATTGGTTATTATATAATAGTAAAAAAACTACAAATTTTAAATTAAATATTTGTTTTTATAACTTATCTCTTATATTGAATGTTATATCTTTGATGTAAAGTAATTAATAGCGGTGTCCAGGTTAACAAATATAAATTAATTTATATACATGAATTTGTTATTTTAAATTTATCATTTTGTTCTAAATTGAATTGTTTAATAATCTTTTTTTAATTTCAAATATTTAAACTTTCAGTAAGTATTAATGATTTTTTTTATATATAATTGATTTGTAAAAAAAAAAATTATAATTTATACTATATATTTTTATGTATAAACTACCAAAAATCTACTCTATCTATTAAAAAAAGTAGTTAAATTGAATTCATACAACAACTTATTTCATATTGCAACCAAGTTGATTTCTATTATAGATTAATTTCAAAAAACAACTTATTTCATATTGCAACCAAGTTGGTTTCTATTATAGATTAATTTCAAAAAATAGGTTCACATTATCATGATATTTCATTTAATCAAAAGGCAAAACTGTCATTCGTGTCATTTTTCTCGGTTTTGTGTGTGTTTGTATATGTGTAATATGTGTGTTATAAGTTTGTTTGTATGTTTGTGATTATATATTTTATTTTAATTTGTCAATAGTATAATACACAAATTATTTCGTGATACATACGTATTATTTATAAATCCTTTTCGAAGTTTAACGAGAGGCAGAATTATTTTCCTAATAATAGGGGCAACTCGTAATTTTCAAGTGGCCGTCATTCTTGACTCATTATATTATTTTATTGAATTAGAATAGTATTATTTTCGAAATCCGTCAATGTAAATACCGATAGCAAATCACAATTGTAGATCATCAGAGTCCTCCAATCTTCTCTGAGTAAACTTTTATAGTTTGTTGCTTATGCAATCAAACTGAAAAAAGCTTTCTGCTACTAGACGGAAAATAATCAAAAAAGATGGGTTCCGGTGGCCATGCAACGGAGAGAGATAACTCCGGGAATGAAGTTATTAAGCGAGCCCCATCTTCCAAACCACCTTTCACTCTTGGGGATATAAAAAAAGCCATACCACCACACTGTTTCAATCGATCCCTCCTCCGATCTTCATCCTACCTTTTCGTTGATCTCTTTTTTTCCTTCTTTTTTTACTACGTTGCCGCCAAGTTCATCGTCCCCCTTTCAACCCCTCTTTCTTATGTGGCGTGGCCGGTCTATTGGGTGCTCCAAGGTAGTGTCCAGATGGGTTTGTGGGTCATCGGCCATGAGTGCGGGCACCAAGCTTTTAGTGACTACACATGGCTAAATGACACCATCGGATACTTTCTACACACGGGTATGCTTGCTCCATATTTCTCTTGGAAATACAGTCACCGTCGTCACCATTCCAACACTTCTTCCCTCGAGAATGATGAATCTTTTGTCCCAAAAAAGAAGTCCGCCCTAAATTCTTCTGCGAGACTACTCAACACTCCACCTGGTCGTCTCTTTAGGCTTGTCGTTTTATGCACCATAGGCTGGCTTTTGTACATTTGTTTCAATGTTTCTGGCCGGAAGTATGAGAAATTTGCAAACCATTTTGACCCAAAGAGCCCTATTTACAGTGATCGTGAGCGATTCCAAATATTCCTTACCGATGTTGGACTTGTTGTAGCAAGTTATGGCCTTTACAAAGTGGCCTTGGCACAAGGGGTCATATGGTTGTTGATGGTCTACTTTGCTCCTTTGGTGATCGTTTATGGGTTTCTGGTGGTAATCACTTGGTTGCACCACACTCACCCATCGTTGCCCCATTACGACTCCACCGAATGGAACTGGTTGAGGGGGGCTTTGTCCACCATTGATAGGGATTACGGTGCGTTCAACACAATACTTCATCACATCACTGACACACATGTTGCCCACCATTTGTTCTTCACCATTCCTCATTATAACGCAATGGAGGCCACAAAAGCAATCAAACCCATCTTAAAAGAATACTATCAGTTTGACGACACACCTATTATCAAAGCAATGTGGAGAGAAGCTACCGAGTGTTTCTTTGTTGAGGCTGACAAGGGTGACGAGAACACCACCAAAGGTGTCTATTGGTTCAACAATAAAATGTGAAAATTATGTAATTCGCCCTATAAACGTCTTGAATCTGGTTCAACAATAAAATGTGAAAATCATTTATTCCGCCCATGTAAACGTCTTAATTTCACTAGACTGCATATGTACTAAGCTTTAATTTTTGTAATGGCTAAATTACATTATTATGGATATCGTTTGTATGAATTTAGGGTGTTTGAGATTTGGTGTTTATTATTGACACTGTTAATAAATAAAAAGTTCTTTGTGTTTGGATAGACTAAAATTAAAAGTCATTATTTATTTAAATAAAGAGTTTTTAATAAGTTATTAAGTTCTAAGGGTTGATAGTTGTTACTAAGTAAGATCTAACTGAGTTAGAGATTTGCCGGGATATAAAATATGACTAAATCTACATGAGACCATGTTTTTTGATTATGATGAAAATGAAAATTTACCGTTTGGTTTAAAATAATTGTATATACGGAATAACTAACTCATAAAAACAAGAGTAAATTACTGAAATCATCCATGTGGTTTGGTTAAAATTGCGTATTTGATCCCTAACTTTTATTTTACACTCGGATTGTTCATGTGGTTTGATTTTGTTGCATTTTTCGTCCGTATGGTTTGGTGAAAATTGCATGTTTGGTCCCTAGCTTTATCTATGTAAGGGACGAAAAATGCAACAAAATCAAACCACAGAGACGAAAAATGCAACAAAATCAAACCACAGAGACGAAAAATGCAACAAAATCAAACCACAAGGACGATCTGAGTGCAAAAGAAAAGTTAGGGACCAAACGTGCAATTTTAACCAAACCATAGGGATGATTTCGGTAATTTACTCTAAAAACAATGAATGTTGTAAAATTATATTACAAACTATGAACACCAAAATTATAAAAAAAAAATGCATACAAATACTCCCTGACATATTTAAAATTACATTATTGAGACAATATATAACATAATTGTATGAAAAAACAGAATTCCTTTTCTCATTTAAAGAATTCATGTTCATACATATATATAACCTAAAACTTGAAAACATCACTAAAAATTGCCCTTAATCCTTTATGCATTCAATATTATGCATAAAAGAAAATAAACAAATACTATTTTGGGCTTTAAAGAACCATAAACAAGCAATAATGCATGAAATGTTCATTGAATGCAGATGAGAGCAAAACATGAACAAAACTATATGAATTTGACAATAACTCCCTTCTATATAATGATGAGTTTGGTCTTCAAAAAGACATGTTATGACAACAATCTTCAATAAATTCAAAGCCTCATGAAAAATCATATTACTTTGAATTATATCACCTTCTTTCATATAACTCAATTATAACAAAAAACAACACATATCTCCATAGAATCTGTAAATCAGTTTCTTTTGAATCCAGCTCATATGACACCAACAACTTGGGGTAGGGCACCATCAGACCTACATGCCAGATTGTGATAATCTGAAACACCAGGGAAAAGAGATAGAATCAAAGTGCATGATTACTATAACACCCAATTTATTTTCTAGTCTTTTGGTTACAAATCAAAGCAGCTAACAAATCAATCATCGGATCAACCTTAAATACAAACAATTTCAAGCATAAAGAAAAATGATTTAAAGCAATCGAATTTCAGAAAATTGGGACAGAAAACTTACCAATAGGAGGGGATGATGAGGGACACGATGTAACTGTTGGAATAGTATCTAAGCCCGTAAATATATTTGGTATGTACTTGACCCGATTGTGCATGGTCCTTTTGGGTTGCCTTCTCCAAAGCAACTTGACAAGGTAATTTAACGAGAAAGAGAGAGTATTATGATTTATTAATATATTATAAGAGTAATATATTAAAGGAGAAATCATATTTATTTAATTAGTATTGGTCATAAATTAATTAAGAATTAATTTAGTGGTCAAAAGAGATTAATTGAATAAAGGGGTATAAACTATCAAATGTATGATAGTTGAGTTTTTGGTTTAGGAAACCTAATGGGCTTAAGGGGGAACGAAATTATTATGGGTAACCATCATATTTTCGTCAAAGGGCCTTATTCTAGAAGGTTCCATGGGCTGCTTAGGGTTTAGACTGAAACCCTAGTAACCTGTAAGTATAAATATGACCCCTAGGGCATTGAATTCGGCTACCACTTGATTCTAAGAGTACCCTAGGCCGATTTCTACTCTCTCTCTCCCTCTCTCATATTGCCTTCTTGCTTGTGGGGTTTGTGAACCATTAGAGGAGTTGCATTTGTGACTCTAGGCTCAAAAGAAGAAGAAAGAGAAGATCTAAGCCAACTCTTGAAGAGGTAAACATCTAGATCTGATTCTATATGTTAATTTTGTTGTTAATATGCTAGATTAGGGTTTGTAAGTCTTGGAATCGAAGCATGTTCAATAGTGAAACCTAGATCCAAGCATTAGGGTTTGTATGAGCACATAGGAATGTTTCTTATGCATAAAACCCATCAGTGGTATCAGAGCCTTGATTGGTTTCAGTTGAATGTGATGCTTAACTGCTTTATTTGCTGAAAATCAATTTTTTGGTCCCTGCCCGACTCAACTCGGCGAGTCCAGGTCTGACTCGGCGAGTCAGTTCGTCAGAAAGAGGGATTTTCGGGTTTTGGCTGCTGTTTTGACTTGGACTTGATGCTTAATTTGTTCTGTGAATTTAAATTCCGAATTTTATCTAAATTAAGTGTTTATCCTTTCCAAAAGAATAGATAATTTCAAATCTTTTAAATATTAGTTATTTATGTGATAAATATGGATTATTTAAAAATTATTTGGTAATTATCTAATGACTAAAATTAAGATTAGATCAAATATAGATAATTATGAAATTAATTGGTCAATTTGAATTATTTAATATTTGATCCCTTATGTTTTGAAAAGTTCAAAACTTGCCCTCAAGTTTTGAAATTTGAATTTTGTAATTAAAAGTTTAATTTTGATAATTTAAATTTCAAACCCTTAGAATTTTACAAGTTTAAAATTCAACCTTATAGTATTATATATTGTTACAAGCTTAATATATATATATATATATATATATATATATATATATATATATATATATATATATGTGTGTGTGTGTATGTATGTATAACTTAAAATGCTAGTCTTACCGCTAGGAGGCCTCATTCATGAAGCCGGTCTATAAGGTGGGTATAAGGTTGTTGCCTATAAAATGGCGCTTAATGGGTATATACTCACACCTACCGCTTGCTTGACTGGTGGATGGTCGTTAGCCAAACAGGTAGGATATGGCAACCCTCTCCTCATTAAAAGTATAATGTTAATTATAAAGTAACTACATGTTTTACAAATTCCCATTCCTAGTTACTTTACGGTAAAATGTGAAAATGATGCTAATCCATGGAATTACACTTCGTACCCTTGTCAAATGTTGATGGAGCGCGTGTGGTTAACCGAAACATCAATTTGGGGATGACATTAGTAGCGAAGGGTGACTCGATGTTTGTCATAGATCAATGGAGCATGTGTGATTTACCAGCACATTGATTAGGTGATAAAGACATTGAGTGCACCACGTTGATTCGCATGGTTATTCACAAATTTGAAATGCATATCGAGATTTAAACATGCCATTGAAAAGTTCAATGAATCTCAAAGATATAGGGGTTTTCAATACATTTAAAACCTAAATTGCTTTTTCGTTTTTCATGGTGAGAATTAGTGAATCGTTATTCACTTACCTTCAAATTATTTACTTTTAGAGTACGGCATCCCTTTCTAAGTTGTAAATAATGTTGTTGGATCCTAGCCCTAATTTCTCATTTGGGTGTTTAATTAGGGATTCATTTCTAATCAAACTTTGTTCCTTTCTTTTTCAGATGTCTGCAAACAACAACAACAACAATGCTTCTGGGTCATTCTCATTGAGGAACTTGTGTCAGAAAGTGACATTTGATGGTTCAAACTTCAACGAGTGGATGAGGTATATTCGCATGATCACACGCTACAAGGACAAGGAATATGTCCTCGATGAAAAGCTTGAGAAGATCATCCCAGATGTTACTACTCCTGAGGAATTGGCCGCCTTTGAGGCCCACGAGCGTGATGCCACAAAAGTTTACTGCATCATGCTGGCCACCATGAACCTCAAACTCCAAAAGTCATATGAGGACATGTATCCATATGAAATGCATCAGGATTTGCTGGACAGGTATCACCAGAGCGCGAGGCAAGAGCGCTATGAGATCAATTACTAACATTATCACCGCTAAGATGGGGAGTAGAGAATCCCTAACCTCTCATTTGCAGAAAATGCAGAGGTATGTTGATCGTCTTCTCAAACTTAATGTTAAGTTTGATGAGGATTTGGCTATCGACATAATCCTCCACTCCTTGCCCTCCTGCTACAATCAGTTTAGGATGACCTACCATATGAACAAAGAGGAGGTCTCCTTGAGCAAGCTCCAAGGACTCTTGAGGACTGTTGAGTGCAACCTCAAAGACAAATCTGTTGCACCGTCCCCTGCTGTGGCCGCTCCTGTGATGGCGATAGGTCAAGGAAAGGGTAAAAAGAGGAAGGCTCCATGTAAGAGCCAACATAAGGGGAAACCCCGTGATGGTTCGTCCTCAAGTGGGACCAAAGTTGGCCCTGCCAAACCCTCTTCCAATCCAAAAGAAGCAGAGTGCTTCTATTGCCACCAAAAGGGCCACTGGAAGTGAAGCTGCCCACAATATCTGCAGGACATAAGAGATGGGAAGATCAAGGCCACATTTAAAGGTATGTATTCTATTAAATCTAATAACTCATCATTTTCTACTTCATGGGTTCTTGATACAGGGTGTGGTTACCACATTTGTTCTGATATGCAGGGCCTGAAAAGAAGTAAGGAGAAGGAACATGGGAAGATGAACCTGATTATGGGAAACAGAAGATCGTCGCCTGTGACCAAAGTCGGTGTTTATTCTTTAGTGTTGAGTAATGGGTTAGGAATAGATTTAGAAAATTGTTGTTATTCGCTAGATATGGAAAGAAACATTATTTCTTTTCACGGGTTGTTTAGACAAGGTTTCAGATATTCTTTTGATAATAGTAATGGTTCTATTAATGTTTATTTGAATAGTGTCTTTTATTTCAATGCATTACCTTGTAATGGGATTTATGAATCTGTGATGATTGTTGATAATTTTGGAAATAATGTTTTGAATACTAATTCGTCTACTAGTCTAGACAAAGCATGCTTTTGGCATTGTCGCCTTGGCCATGTCAACAAGAAACGCATAGCCCAACTCCAAAAGGATGGAGTGTTGGAGTCATTCGACCTTAGGGACGATGACACGTGTGAGTCTTGTTTACTTGGGAAGATGGTCAAGTCACCCTTTACTGGCACTTGTGAAAGGGGTGAGGGTTTATTGGATCTCATACACACCGATGTGTGTGGGCCCTTTAGATCCACCACAAGGGATGCTTGCCGCTTCTACGTGACTTTTACAGATGATTATAGAAGATATGGATATATCTACTTGATCAAGAAAAAGTCGGAAACCTTTGAAAAGTTCAAAGAAATAAGAATGAAGTTGAGAATCAGTTGGGCAGGAAAATCAAGATGCTTCAGTCAGACCGAGGAGGAGAGTACCTAAGTCTTGAGTTTCACGACTATCTAAAAGAATGCGGAATCATTTCGCAATTGACGCCTCCGAGGATGCCACAATTGAATGGTGTGGTTGAGAGACGTAATCGGACCTTGTTTGACATGGTTCGTTCTATGATGAGTCGGACTTCGTTACCAATAGCTTTCTGGGGGTATGCCTTAGAGACTGCCGCCCACATACTTAACTTAGTTCCCACCAAGAAGGTTTCCAAGACTCCTCACGAGATGTGGACAGGGAAGGCTCCCTCGTTCGCGCATATCAAGGTTTGGGGTTACGAGGCTTTCGTAAGACGAGGGACTCACGACAAACTAGAACCTCATAGTGAGAAGTGTTATTTCATCGGCTATCCGCAGAAGTCTTTTGGCTACCTTTTCTATAGACCGAGTGACAATGTTGTCTTCGTTGCTAGAAGAGGAGTTTTTCGAGAAAGGGAATTGATAGGCCAAGAAGACAGTGGGATGCAAATTGAACTTGAATAAATTCAAGATCAAAGCGATGAAGGAACCTCTGACACTAGCACTCAACTTGAGGAGGAAACTCCTGTTGAACCTGTTGACGAGTCCTTACCTCTTCGGCGTTCCACTAGGGCTAGTGTTCCACCCCAGTTTTATGGTTTTCATATTACTACTGGAGGGGATACATTTATTAGTGATAGTACCCTAGTAAATTTGGATGAACCTAGCAGCTATAAGGAAGCCATGGCAGGCCCGGAGTCTGCAAAATGGAAAGAGGCTATGGACAACGACATTCAGTCCATATACGACAACTAAGTTTGGAATTTGGTTGATAATGTACCGGGTCGTAAGACAGGCGGGTGCAAGTGGATCTTCAAGAAAAAGATGGACATGGATGGGAAAGTGCATACTTATAAAGCGCGATTGGTTGTGAAGGGCTTTACTCAAACTCCCGGAGTTGACTATGATGAGACCTTCTCACCAGTTGCGAAGATAAAGTCTATTAGGGTGATGCTTGCCATAGCTGCGTTTCATGATTATGAAATATGGCAGATGGACGTGAAAACCACTTTCCTTAATGGAAAGTTGGCTGAGGATGTCTACATGAATCAGCCATAGGGTTTTGTCGATGAGAAGCATCCATATAGAGTATGCAAGCTTGAGAAATCCATTTATGGATTGAAACAAGCATCTCGAAGATGGAATCTTTGTTTTGATGAGAAGGTTAAAAAGTTTGGCTTTCTGCAAAGCGAAGATGAATCTTGTGTGTATGCCAAAGCCAGTGGGAGTATAGTAAGCTTCCTCGTATTGTATGTCGACGACATACTACTCATAGGAAACAATGTCCCAACCTTGCAAGAGGTCAAGTCTTGGCTTGGGAAATGTTTCGCTATGAAGGACCCCGGAGAGGCTGCTTATATTCTGGGAATAAGAATAGTAAGAAACAGGGAAAAGAGACTGATAGGACTCAGTCAGGATACATACTTGGAAAAGGTACTAAGGTGTTTTAGTATGGAAAATTCCAAGAAAGGGGAGTTGCCAATCCAAAGCAATACCAAGCTGAGTAAGACTCAGAGCCCGAGTACAGAGACAAAGATAGCTGATATGAGCCGAGTACCTTACGCTTCCGCAGTAGGCTCTATCATGTACGTTATGACCTGCACTCGCCCTGATGTGGCCTTCGCTTTGAGCATGGTCAACAGATATCAAGGGAATCCTGGTAGAGCTCATTGGATTGCAGTTAAGAATATTCTTAAGTACCTTCGGAGGACCAAGGAATGGTTTCTAGTCCTCAGTGGGAGTGATGACTTAAGGGTACGAGGGTACAGTGATGCTAGTTTTCAGATGGATCGGGATAACTTCCAATCGCAGTCAGGCTGGGTCTTTACCCTAAATGTAGCAGCAGTGACTTGGAAAAGTTCCAAGCAAGAGACCGTAGCTGATTCAACGTGCAAATCAGAGTATATTGCGGCGAGTGAAGCGTCAAAGGAGGCTATATGGTTGAATAACTTCATTGGAGACCTTGGAGTTGTTCCATCCATAAAACAGCCAATGGAAATTATATTTGATAATGAAGGAGCGGTTGCCTTGACCAAGGAACTGAGAGATCATGGAAGATCTCGACATATTGACAGAAAATACCATTTCATTAGACATCGGGTAGAAGAGGGACTCCTCGTTGTGAAGAGGGTATCATCAGAAGAGAACCCAGCAGATCCCCTTATGAAGGGACTGAGTAGGATTAAACACTTGCAGCACGCTAGGAGCATTGGGCTGAAGGATGATATAAGTTTGGATTAGATAGGAAATGTGTAATAGATAGTTTGTACTTGACATTCGATGAATAAATAAATTGTGTTATTTATGAGTAAAGCTACTATCTTATGTTGGTTATTTATCTATTGTTTCCATTTTACATGTTTTGACTTCTTGAATGATATGATTATTCAAAAAGTCCACAGTCGGTCATATTTTGGAAGTAGATATGAATGAAGACTGTCATGAATTGTTTGTAGATTGTCTAAAAGGTTTTAGACATAGCAAAGGTTTGCTGCAAAGTTCATGAGTGCTTATGAATATGAGTTGAGCATTGGATTAAACCCGAGTTTGCTGTATCACTTGGTGGTGTTTTATCTTAAGTGATTGCAAAGCGATAACATCATATAATCTTAAAACTTAGAGATATGGTTGTTGTCTGCTAGTTAGTTATACATTCATAATGTGTAAACGCATCAGTAACTTGATGTTATAAAACACATTATTGTGTGTGATCCATTAGTAAATAATAGATGCATATGAGTCGAAGTTGATCTGTTCCTTTTATTCTATGAGAATAAAAGTGATATATTGGCCACTTGATGATTTGGTTTGACTTATTGTCGGGCCCGATCAGAATGAAGTTGATGTGTTCAACTAAATTCTATGTCAAACAAATCGGAAATCAAGGAACTTTTGCTGGACAATAAGCATTGTCAGCATGATATCCAGAACAGAGGATTATACGATCCCTTATCTAAAGGACAAGTTGATCAGAGTTCACAGCGAAGTATAAGAGCTACAATTGCTAATCGGATTCTGAAGTCATATGTGAGATATAGTTACTATACTTATCCAAGTGGGAGACTTTTGGAATAGTGTCTAAGCCCGTAACTATATTTGGTATGTACTTGACTCGGTTGTGTATGGTCCTTTTGGCTTGCCTTCTCCAAAGCAACTTGACAAGGTAATTTAACGAGAAAGAGAGAGTATTATGATTTATTAATATATTATAAGAGTAATAAATTAAAGGAGAAATCATATTTATTTAATTAGTATTGGTCATAAATTAATTAAGAATTAATTTAGTGGTCAAAAGAGATTATTTGAATAAAGGGGTATAAACTGTCAAATGTATGATAGTTGAGTTTTTGTTTAAGGAAACCTAATGGGCTTAAGGGGGAACGAAATTATGATGGGTAACCATCATATTTTTGTCCAAGGGCCTTATTCCAGAAGGTTCCATGGGCTGCTTGGTGGCTAAGCTGTCCATTAGGGTTTAGACTGAAACCCTAATAACCTGTAAGTATAAATATGACCCCTAGGGCATTGAATTCGGTTACCACTTGATTCTAAGAGTACCCTAGGCCGATTTCTAGCCTCTCTCTCCCTCTCTCATATTGCCTTCTTGCTTGTGGGGTTTGTGAACCATTAGAGGAGTTGCATTTGTGACTCTAGGCTCAAAAGAAGAAGAAAGAGAAGATCTAAGCCAACTCTTGAAGAGGTAAACATCTAGATCTGATTCTATATGTTAATTTTGTTTTTAATATGCTAGATTAGGGTTTTTAAGTCTTGGAATCAAAGCATGTTCAATAGTCAAACCTAGATCCAAGCATTAGGGTTTGTATGAGCACATAGGAATGTTTCTTATGAATAAAACCCATCAGTAACATGGGTGGCGATAAAATAAATAAGGTAGAAGGAGGCTTGAATGATGATGTTGAATCGAAATTAAAAACTAAAGAGTTTAACAGAACATTAATTACATGAAGAAAAGGAAAACGTGTTGCGGTACAGGAAGACGAGATACACTGGTCAAGAAATAGGACGGAGCATCAGAGGAAGAAAGTGTTAGTGTTTGGCAAGTGAAGAATGAAGAAGGAATAGGCAAAGGGCAATTATGTATAATTCCTCAGTCGGCGTTGGTTTTTTTAAACGACCAAGTAAGTTACTTTTGTGGGTCGAGTCAGAGGAGTAGGCTAGGATAGATGCATATCAAACACCCAGACGGGACAGAGTCGGACCAAAACATCTAGCCAGACTCGGTCAACACCAAATGAAGCAGCCCGTAACTTATCTAAAATAGCTTATAACTTACATAAACCAAATTACCATGTTAACCCTATTTTAATGTTACGTCCGCGTTTACTACTAGATAGAGTTATGAATCTATATATATATATATATGGTGGTCAACGATTGAAATCTTCTATTAAGAAATAAAAGTTATATATATATATATATATATATATATATATACATGTGTGTGTGTGTGAATTTTATAGATATTAGGTCTATACGATATCTGCGTAATATCTTAGTTCGAAATATAATAAATTAGACTAAGCTAGAACCATAAACAAGCAATAATGCATGAAATGTTCATTGAATGCACATGAGAGCAAAACATGAACAAACCTATATGAATTTGACAATAACTCCCTTCAATATGATGATGAGTTTGGTCTTCAAAAAGACTTGTTATGACAACAATCTTCAATAAATTCAAAGCCTCATGAAAAATCATATAACTTTGAATTATATCACCTTCTTTCATATAACTCAATTGTAACAAACAACAACACATATCTCCATAGAATCTGTAAATCAGTTTCTTTTGAATTCAGCTCATATGACACCAACAACTTGGGGTAGGGCACCATCAGACCTACATGACAGATTGTAATCTGAAACACCAGGGAAAACAGATAGAATCAAAGTGGATGATTACTATAACACCCAATTTATTTTCTAGTTTTTTGGTTACAAATCAAATCAGCTAACAAATCAATCATCAGATCAACCTTAAATATAAACAATTTCAAGCATAAAGAAAACTGATTTAAAGCAATCGAATTTTAGAAAATTGGGATAGAAAACTTACCAATAGGAGGGGATGATGAGGGACACAGTGTAACATGGGTGGCGATAAAATAAATAAGGTAGAAGGAGGCTTGAATGATGATGTTGAAATGAAATTAAAAACTAAAGACTTTAACAAAACATTAATTACATGAAGAAAAGGAAAACGTGTTGTGGTACAAGAAGACGAGATACAATGGTCAAGAAATAGGACGGAGCATCAGAGGAAGAAAGTGTTGGCGTTTGGCAAGTGAAGAATGAAGAAGGAGTAGGCAAAGGGCAATTATGTATAATTCCTCAGTCAACGTTGTTTTTTTTAAACGACCACGTAAGTTACTTTTGTGGGTCGAGTCAGAGGAGTAGGCTAGGATAGATGCATGTCAAACACCCAGACGGGACAAAGTCGGACCAAAACATCTGGCCAGACTCGGTCAACACCAAATGAAGCAGTCCATAACTTATCTAAAATAGCTTATGACTTACATAAACCAAATTACCATGTTAACTCTATTGTAATGTTAGGTCCGCGTTTATTACTAGATAGAGTTATGAATCTGTATATATATATATATATATATATATATATATATATATATATATATATGTATATATATATATATACATATATATATATATACATATATATATACATATATATATATATATGGGGTGGTCAACGATAAAAATCTTTTATTAAGAAATAAAAGTTATATATATATATATATATATATATATATACATGTGTGTGTGAATTTTATAGATATTAGGTCTATACGATATCTGCGTAAAATCTTACTTCGAAGCATAATAAATTTGACTAAACTAGAACCATAACCAAACAATAATGCATGAAATGTTCATTGAATGCACATGAGAGCAAAACATGAACAAAACTATATGAATTTGACAATAACTCCCTTCAATATGATGATGAGTTTTGTCTTCAAAAAGACATGTTATGACAACAATCTTCAATAAATTCAAAGCCTCATGAAAAATCATATAACTTTGAATTATATCACCTTCTTTCATATAACTCAATTATAACAAACAACAACACATATCTCCATAGAATCTGTAAATCAGTTTCTTTTGAATTCAGCTTATATGACACCAACAACTTGGGGTAGGGCACCATCCGACCTACATGCCAGATTGTGATAATCTGAAACACCAGGGAAAAGAGATAGAATCAAAGTGGATGATTACTATAACACCAAATTTATTTTCTAGTCTTTTGGTTACAAATCAAAGCAGCTAACAAATCAATCATCGGATCAACCTTAAATACAAACAATTTCAAGCATAAAGAAAAATGATTTAAAGCAATCGAATTTCAGAAAATTGGGACAGAAAACTTACCAATAGGAGGGGATGATGAGGGACACAGTGTAACATGGGTGGCGATAAAATAAATAAGGTAGAAGGAGGCTTGAATGATGATGTTGAATCGAAATTAAAAACTAAAGAGTTTAACAGAACATTAATTACATGAAGAAAAGGAAAGCGTGTTGTGGTACAGGAAGACGAGATACAATGGTCAAGAAATAGGACGGAGCATCAGAGGAAGAAAGTGTTGGCGTTTGGCAAGTGAAGAATGAAGAAGGAGTAGGCAAAGGGCAATTATGTATAATTCCTCAGTCAACGTTGTTTTTTTTAAACGACCAAGTAAGTTACTTTTATGGGTCGAGTCAGAGTAGTAGGCTAGGATGGATGCATATCAAACACCCAGACGGGACAGAGTCGGACCAAAAGATCTAGCCAGACTCGGTCAACACCAAATCAAGCAGCCCATAACTTATCTAAAATAGCTTATGACTTACATAAACCAAATTACCATGTTAACCCTATTGTAATGTTACGTCCGCGTTTATCACTAGATATAGTTATGAATCTGTATATATGTCGTTCAACGATTGAAATATTCTATTAATAAATAAAAGTTATATACATACATATATATATATATATACACACACATGTGTGTGTGTGTGAATTTTATAGATATTAGGTGTATACGATATCTGCGTAAAATCTTACTTCGAAACATAATAAATAAGACTAAAATAGAAATTAAAAATAAAATATTATTTAGGATAAATAATCTAAACAAAAGTCGTAGTAAACTAAAAATCGAGCTCATGTATATAAAGAAAGCCTAAATCTAACTTTGTGAGAGGAGGTTATGATTTTTCAAAGTTTCAACATAGCAGTATACGACTTAGAAAACGAAATTAAAATCGGTCGATTGTTAGAAAAAAAAATCTAAACTAGAGTTGAAGATCTCGTCAACGTGATTTCTTCGATATAAAGACAGTTGAGAAAATATATCGTATGTGAACGATTTTTATACAGATTTAACAGTCGCAACTTGTAAAAAAATAACTTTAAAAATAAAGTGAAAATTCGCCGATATAGTCTAAACGAAAGTTGTAGATCTCATCGATTGCTACATGTTCATATATATAATGTCAAAAACGGAGCTTCTATGAAGAAGTTGTGATTTTTTGTAATTCTGATAAAAACACATATGCTCAGGCGTGAACCAACAAGGCTGCAATGTGCATTTGACATTCCACTAGAATTCTGCCACGTGTCACACCTCTGGTAGAGCCATGTCAATGCCCCGGTAAAAGGCACGATGCACCCTTCAGTTTTTCAGTTATAAATTAGATGTCTATTTCGGCCAATTTTCACGCCATTCCATCCAATCCCTCTAGAACGTCTTCCACCCCTTAGCCCCTTTACTCCCTAGTTCCTGACTACTTTAGCGTGTCCCTGCGACATCAGAGATCTAGAGATATAGAAGTTCTCTGGTCAAAGTTCTCCCCACATAGTTACCAGTTCTTGTTAGAAAGCTTTGTAAGCTAAATTACACTTATTATGCTTTAAGTGTAACTTATATTTATCGTCATATTCATTGTTATTAACCTATAAATAAGATTTTTCAGTGATTCCAAGTTATGATACTAATTGGTCTACTTACAGAAGTGATGACTTCACTGGATTTAATGAGGCATTTAGAGTGGGATTTCCAAACAATATACTTTGTATACTAAATAGAACCTACCTCCAATATGATCATAGATGGTTGTTCCTTATTTCATAGATTTTGATGTAGACATTGGGATCATTGAGGAATCTAGATTATCATTGTTATCGTCACTAGGAATTTTAAAATAGACTAGGACTTAGTGCCATTTAAATCTAGGTCTTTTAAAAAGGGTAAAGTGTTAAGGCAAAGTGCTTCCGTAACCTCGAATCACTCACTTTTGTCGGGTGAGTTCATACTTACACTCAGGAGCATAATTTAATAAATGTATGTGTTAAATGCTAATTGTATTAATTATAATTTTTTGTTATTTGTATAATATAATAGTATTGCTGATTCAAAATTATGCCGTAACAAGATTTGCCTTTAGTTATAGTTTGGGTTAGTTATAGACTTATAAAAGGGGCTTACTTTCAAATAAGGTGAATATCGGATATGTCTCATTTTAGGGAAGAGTGTGAGATCAAAACGGAATGTTAGGATCAAAATCCTTCAAGATCCTTTAGATTCAAAAAAAGTAAAACAAGAACACAATGATGATCTGAATAATGTTGAATGATTAAGTCTCACATCTAAGAGGAATTCGACGAATAATTTCTACTGTAGAGGCGTGATTAGGGTTACAGAAAAAAAATCATACTTAACAAAAATAAGATGCATGCATGCACCATAAGTACTTTAACCCTTGAATTAAATATGGGAGGACAGACCCAACCCGTTTACATAACAGACTTAAATAGGAAGGCCCAACGATGCAACATATAATACTCAACAATCTCCCCCTTTGTGTGAATTGAGGTAGGAATCCATTATCCATGAATTCACTTTTGCACTTCATAAATCTTTAGAGTAAAGCTCAACAGCAACTTGCGAACTCGAATATACCACAAAATCATGTTGAAGAAGTACTTAAGATCCTCCTTACTGTTGCCCTTGAATTTTTTTTCACCAAGTCTAATATGAACTCAAGACAGGATGTAGGATACAAATGTTTTTCAGGAAGAAAGAAGCAAGACGTGCAAAAGTCAGCTCCATTTCGCTCCTTAGATTGATACACAACAAACCATCCTTATTTGTGAATCTTCCCTAGCTTTAGCTTTTCAAAATCCTTTGGAGCTTCTTTGGGAATAATAGAGGGTTTCATTTGTAGTACCGCAGCTATGTCAACATCCATCTCACCAATTTCTTGAGTATAAGATTGAAGCATTAATTGGAGATGGGACATGACAGGTTTGTACTTCACTTTTTCCTTCAGCAGCATGTTACAAAGTATGGTCCAGTCATAAGGGTTTATACAAGGCAAGTCTGCGAGTGTGAATTTGTAGATCTGACTAGTTGATCCTCTTGCCACTTTGAACTTCGCGTTAGGGAAGCTTTCTGTTCTAATCAACCCTATGACTTTCACGGCAGTTATTTTGCTAGCACACGAAGCTTCATATTGTAGCTTGATCTACTTCAGGTAAAAGGAGAACAACATATGATCGACTCCACTGTCTGTCACTAGAGCTTTCGCAATTTTCACAAAGGCACGAAACCTGAAAGCCTTTGGAGTAATTGGTAGATCTAGGTGCGAATCTTGTGTGTTTTGAAGATCAAACGACACAAATGGCTCTAACCAATACCGGCTTGGTGAATCAACAACATCATGTTCGATTCTATTCAAGGTCCACTTGGGAAACAAGAGCTTTTTTCTCTGAAGAGTGGTCGGAGCTTCCTTATCATCTCTTTATTTTTCTTCAGCTTCTCAGATGATTCGGTTGTTCTCATCAAACTCTGCTTAACGAACCTTTTGTCTTTTAAGCTCGTCTTCATCCTGCTCTTCTTCATCTTCGTTGTTGTCAATGATATGCTCTTCACTAAATAGTTTTTCCTTAACCTTAGGTTCTTGCTTGATGATAGGTTTAATTGGAGCTTTGGGTTCTTCTTTCCATGACACTTCTTTTCTTGATATAGCTGACCCACCCTCTCCCCATTGTTTTAGAACAAAGCTTTGATCCGAAACACCTTCCAACCTATGAAGCATTGCAAAGACAGACCTCAACTTCTCATGCAGATGCTTGCGAACAGATATGGTGATCATTTAATCCTTGGTCTCAATGATATCTGAGAGTAAACCTGTGATATTAGAGATACAACTTTTCATTACAGCTCTCTCATTGATCAATTCATTAACCTGTTTCTCAGGTTGTTCAAGTTTAACAGTTAGAACCTTCACTCTTTTAGTTTTGATGGCAAGAGAGTCCATGATTTTACTCTCCATTGCTAGGTCATCTTGAAGTTTAGTAAGTTGAGAGGAAATGGTAGTTTGAAATGCTTCATGATCAGATTTCAGCCCCGTGCGAATTTCATGAAATTTTTCCTCTTAGTTTTAAATAAAGAACCCAGAATCTGAAGTTATTCATTGGCCTTCATTGTATTGGAGTCAAAGGTAGTTCGGAAATTCTCCATGAAGGTAGTAGTCTCATAATATAATTTATCGACTTTATCGGTCGTAATCTTGCAAACTTCAGCAGAATCAGCTACTGCGTTATTCATCTTCTCAACCTTAGCTGCATGCTCTTTCATGATTCGTTCAAAGAGAAACTCAATTGCTGCTTTAGAGTAAGCCTCAGAAGATGAAGTGTTGGAAGCAAGAAGCAGTTGATCTACCTTTTCATGTAATGACTGTAGTTGCACTTTTGTAATGGAAGGCTAGTCCTCACTTTCAGTCCAAATATGGAAGGGACTGTAGGTGAATCCTCCGAGTGATTTGTTTTAATCATCACCAAAGATCATGTCAGGATCATCTTGGCGAAGAGGGGAAATAGGAGGTGAGACATTGGTTGAGAAACCTGATGTTTTAGCCCCCGTATCAGATATGTTGATCGAAACAGGAGGTTCGGTAGAGGTGGTTGGTGGGACAAACAAATCTGTAAATAAAGGGGTAGAAACAGGAATAATGGTTTGTGGTTACGAAGAGACTGGTAGAGGGCATGGTGCAATGCTAATTGGTGTTGAAGTATTTGTTGGATGTGGTGTCTAAGCCCACAACTATAACTCTGATGTACTTAACCCGGTTGTAGCATGGTCATTTTTGGGTTACCTTCACCAGTGCAACTTGATAGGAAGGATTTTTTGAATAAGATTGTATATGGTTTATTAATATATTACAAGTATAATATATTAATATGAAACCATACTATTTAATTAGTATTGATCAAGAATAAATTTTGAATTAATTTTGTGATCAAAAGAGACTAATTAAATATAGGGGGATTGATTATGTAAATCAATTATTCTTGTAGTGTGGGCTAATGATCCATGATCATGTAGGTTGGCTAAACCAATCCATGGATATTTCATGGATTTTAAATCCATGGAGGATGAGAATGTGGAAAGTCATGGGTTATTTGGGTTTGCAAAGTGTAACCCTAGCATGTGCAACTCTATAAAAATCGCCCCTATAGAGCCAAAATCGACTACACCATATCTTGGAGATAACCAACTTATTCTCTCAAGCCTCATTTTGAATTTTGGTGTTTGTAAACCAATAGAGGCATCACACTTGAGGTGCTAAAGTTTTCAAAGGTCAAGAACTCTACCCTACTCAAGAGGTAAGCATCCAAACCAAAGTTTTATATTATATAGCTTCTATTGTATGCTAGATAGGGAGAATGGTTTGGAAAAACAAAATGCATGTATAATTAGAGAAAACATAGATCCAAAGCATTTAAGGTTGCATGTGCACCATAAGAGTGTTATAGTCCTCAAAACCCAAGAGTCGTATCAGAGCTAGGTTTGTTTCATATTATATATGATGCTTACTAGTTTTTCATAGTTGAAAAAGGTCGAAATTTTACCTCCGACACTGTTAGAAAAACAGCCTTTTACGATGTGCAAATAATAACACACAGTGATAGAGGACGCGCATTCGCACGAGCCTTAAAAATTAATGTCAATTTTCAAAAATTTGAAGGATAGAGGACACACATTTGTGCGTGCCCTAGAATTAGTGCCAAAAACAAAATTAAAAACACGGAAGGCGCCTATTCTAAGTGTGTGTCATCTGAAAATGCCATTTTATATATATTTTTAACTAAACGCGCGTTTTTAAAAGGTGATCTCTAAAATTCTAAAATTTTGAATACCCCGCTTCTTCACTCTCTCCTCTGGATCGCAAAAATCCATTCTCTACTTCCCCTCTCTATAACCCTAGATACAACCACTGACCTTCGTCAGAGCTATCTTCTTCTCCCCCGCCGCCACCAACAAACCACAGACTTATTCATTACCCTAAAAACCAAACTAATTTTACACCTCTCATAATCTTTCTCATAACACTTAGGTTTTTGGCAATGAAAAAAATCGACCCCCTACTCCTTTGACGTGTTCTAATTTCTTACTGTATCTAGGTTAAAATCAACCATTTCAGCAGAGCATCTTCTTGTGTACTGTGTAGAGGGAAAGGAAATCCCCAAAAATTTGAAACCCCGCATCTTCTCCTTCCCTTCGTATCCTTATTTTCCCTAACCTTGCTTCTTGATGTCGTCATCTTCTCCCCACATCGACTGTTAGCTTTATACTTCCCATTCCCAATTCTTAATACCCCATTTCTCTTTAGATGAAAATATTTACCCTTCAGTCTAGACATCTAGTTTTCCTCCTTAGACAATGATTACAACCATGTTAGATGAAGCTGCTCGCCACCTATACATATCCCTTTACTGCCACCTCCCCATGTCACCGACTTTCCCTATTGGCTACATATTTGATCTAGTTGAATTGAAGGCTAAAGGTCTTGATTTATTTATTCATCTCGTGCTTCAATTTAACACTTCATGCTTGGATTCTAATTGACTTTTTTTTCTTTTAGGTTTTTGCTGTGCGGCTCTATTCTTTGATATCCAAGACTTCTTGATTCACATACATCTCGAAACAAGATGGTTTTGCCAAACGATGTTGATCTGCATAATCCCCCAGCTGAGTTGGCGAAGAGGAAGCATAAGCTCCAACGACTTGTTCAATCTCCGAACTCTTTTGTCATGGATGTCAAGTGCCAGGGTTGTTTCAACATAACAACCATATTCAGCCACTCTCAAATGGTGGTGGTGTGTGGAAACTGTCAGACGGTGTTGTCCCAGCCGATCGGTGGTTGTGCAAGACTTACTGAAGGGTGTTCTTTTAGAAGGAAGGGAGACTGATCCTATCGCTTACTTTTATGGCTGGTTATTCAGAAGCTACTTCGGTGCTATTAGTTAAAACGTTACAAGTTGACACTTTTATTCTGGTTTTTCTTGTTGGACCCCAACTATCATCTTTTAAAATTAGGGCTAGTGTTTGAATCATTTCATCAGACCTTCTTCTCACTATTAAGCTTCTATTACGTATAGATTTTTAAAAGTTTCTCTAAATTTTTTATTGATGACTGGTGGTATCAGATCCAAGAATGGATTTTTAAACTTCCATGTTCATATGTATGTTTTCATAAAGCATATTCTGCTATGTTTATCAGTTGGTTTCTTTTGCCTATCATGTCAGTGACTGTTAAGGACTGACTGTAATAGAAAGGTACAGGAATGATGTATGTGATCTATAAGTGCAAACATTTGTTCAAAGAAAACACATACATATCAAAAAAAGAATTGGTTTTCATGAGATTATCTTAGTATTTGTAAAGGTTTTCATAGCAAGATGAATGTTTATAGTATTACATTTGTGTTGATAATTGGGTTCTAATTTTGCAGGTTCTGATGCAGGGGTATTTTAGTCAAGTGCATAGTTGGTAGAGATTCAATTTGTATGGACGATACTTGGATCTTTTATCATCAGAAGATGGTTATATAAAATTTTTAGTAAAGGGAATTTTGGTCAAACTCGGAAACTAACGTACAAAGGCCTACTTTATGGTTGTTGTTGTTCTATTGGATCAGTTATCTGGTGCTTTCCTTTTTCAACATTTCAGGCCAGGTATCTTCAAGATGCTCGTCTTGCTATTTCTGAGGTCTCGTCTGCTCATCTTATTGTTTTCTAGGTCTCATCAACATCTTCTAGACTCCAGAAGTCTCTATAGCTCTCTTGTATGTATTCGCACTCTTCAAAAATTTAAATGCATATGTGTTAAAGTGACAACCACACGGTTTAGTATTCCGTATTTAGTTTTGAACTTTGTTATCTCAATGGTTAAAAGATATAGAAAGACTTTTAATTCTTTTGACTTTTTGTATCTCGACAAATGGAAGCAAAATTCATTTAATAATCTTAATATATGTTTTATTTATTTATTTATTATTTTCTTAGTTATCGATAATAGTATTTATTAAGTTTTAATTAGTTTTTAGGCTAATTATTATAGATGATAACATAGTTAGTCATATATAACTAAACTCTAAAGGAACGAGTGAATGGGTAAATGTTGCAATAAAAATATGTGAAGGTGCACCAAATATGAAGTTAATATAAATACAAAATTTCATATTTAATCTGACATGATTGGTAGGTACGTTCTGAATCAGCCATGACTTTTCGTGCACTAGACGAGATTGATACGACATGTGTTGGTGGTTTGGTAAATTATGGGATCACTACATTGAAGGCACTAAGAGAAAATGTGTCATTTGGGAAGGTATTACATCAAAGATCTAGTTTTTTTTTCTGGAAGAGACAAAGTCTCAGGCAAACTTTATTAAAAAGAATAAAAGAATACAAAGGAGCAACTTACAATAAAAAAAACAGAGCACAAACTAAAAAGTACACCAACCTATCCATAACCATTCTCTACACCATTTTCTATTGCAACTAACAATCTAGAATTTAACCTAAATAAAGCCGAACCAATCAAAGGAATACTACAAAATCAAAAATCGCCAAGGGTTAGAAAAAACCCAGTTGTCCCAATCCAAAAATCCCCAAACAAACCACAAATAAACTCTCCAAAAAATCATAGAAACCCATCTCAAAAGGAACCTAATCATGAAGCAAAAAACAAATTATTTGAGACTAATCCCAGCACTACCCTGGTTTAAACAAACCATATTCTCATACCCCAAATTCTTATTACTAGCATATACTGTCACTTTCATCATTTTGTAATCTCCTTTAGAATTAATAACAAAATTAACCCCAAACGAATTAACAACACTAGGTCTTGGGTCACATTGTAATAAAGAATCCAGACCACGTGTACCATCCTTAGAAGAAGTAACCTGATGAATCATTATGTTATCATCTAAATTGTCTACTAACTCATTGGTAATATCACTTAATACATCAAATCGATTCCTAGAATTACCAACAATAATTTGCTATTGTATATCCATGCTACCCATGCCCTTCTCCTCTCTTTCCTCTTTTCCACTTGGATTCACACTACTTTTCCCATTATGCCCCTGCATGCCCAAACTGTTAGATTTATTAATAGAAGCAACAAACTCTTGATTCTTTTCAAACACCTAGTTTTCTTTTAAAAGGAATTTGGAATTCAGTTAGTCACTTGTTTATATATATTGTTTTCTAAAAATGGTATACAGAGAAACAATCTCAAGGTTGAGCTAGATTCCTTAAGTGGGCAAGCTACAATTTTGGCTGCACTTGCATCTGTCTCCCCAAAGCTGCCTCTTGGTTATCCAGCCAGGTAACAGTTTGAACTTTATTCAAAATTATGATGCTAAAGTGGTAAATAGACAATGGTTTTTAACTTTTTATTTATTTGTGTAAAGATTTCCCAGAACAATGTTTGATGTAGCTAGAAAAATTCTAACTGAATCTAGCCAAAACACTGTGTTTGCTACAGTTGAAAAACAAGTTGGATGGTTACTTCTCTTATCTTTGCGAGCTGCCCTTGAGGCCACCAAAAGTACTTTGATTCAAGATAGTATAAAACTCTTATTGGTAGATAATTTTGACTCCACTCTCATACATACCATGTGTATTATTAATTAGTTGATATTGATATTGTACAATTAACATGATTATTGTGTAGGATTTTCGTGTTGGTTTTGATCAAGAGTTGGGATTGATATTGAAGCTAAGATACATGATGATTGGTTGGATACATGAAGGGTTTCAGAGCTTCTTTAGACAGCTTAATGATAAGTTACTAAAACACGAAGGTGCCCCTTTATAGCAATGTA
Source organism: Lactuca saligna (assembly GCF_052625555.1). Lineage (NCBI taxonomy): Eukaryota > Viridiplantae > Streptophyta > Magnoliopsida > Asterales > Asteraceae > Lactuca > Lactuca saligna. Next base: position 86,818,395 of record NC_136424.1, on the reverse strand, counting down.
GTATTAGCCTTTATAGTTATGCAAAACCTCTTAATAACAATGTATAATTAGATCCCTTTAAAATCAATGTATTACAATTTTTTGACATGATGTTATTGGATGAAATTGTTTGTTTTGGTATATATTTTTTTCTATATTTTTGTATTATGCATAAAAGAGTATCATAAAGGCACGTAGTATATACATATTGTAAATCGTTGATGAAGTTTATGACACGCAAATGTGTGTCATCTTCATTTATGACAGGGGCTATAATGATACGCAACGCGTGTCCTAAAAGCGCGTTGTAAGGTTACGACACGTAAATGCATGTCATATTCCTTTATGATAGGGCCTTCCTAGATACGCATTGCGTGTCGTAAATGTGTGTCGTAAAAGCGTGTTGGAACTACGCGTCGTAAACGCACGTCGTCTATAGACGACGCGCAAAAGCCTGTCATCTCTCGTTATGACACATCTCTCGTTATGACAGGGCCTTCCTTGACACGCATTTACACGTCGTCTGAGCATTTTACGACACGCATTGAGCGTCATAAAAGGTTGTTTTTATAGTAGTGTGACCAGTGAACTCGCCAAGTACATGAATAGACTCGACGAGTCCACTCAGTAAATAGTGAAATTGGCGAGTCAATTCATGCACTCGACGAGTTAAAGGCCCTGTTTACAGAATTTTGAGTTTCTTGGCATGGTTTGGATTAGGACCACTACCACAAACTGTTTTTGATCATTACAAATGTTTTTTGTATGATATGGTAGTGCTTGTACTCATCTAACCATAAGATAATTGTCAAAGTTTTTAAAATAATTTTTGTTTTATTCGATAAACCAAGTTGTTTTTAAAATTGTTGATTTAGAATTGTATTGTTTATGAGTTTAGTTACATCATGAATTATGTGATAACTTAGTTGTTAGGAAAAATGATGTAATTGATGTTTAATGACCTCCATAACTTGTCCTCAAGTTATGGAAAATGAAAGTTCTCATCATTAAAATCAAATTAAACTCATAGGTTATGAATTTTGAAGAGTTTTGACAAGTTTCAAAACTTTCCCTCATGTTCTGGAATTTGCAAAGTCTCATTAGATGAAACTTTAACTCCAATCCCTACAGTTTTAAAAGTTAAAATTCAACCCTTATACATTATAGTATTATAGCTTTAATAATAATAATAATAATAATAATAATAATAATAATAAGAATAATAATAATAATAATAGTAATAATAATAATAATAATAATAATAATAATAATATATATATATATATATATATATATGTGTGTGTGTGTATGTGTGTGTGTGTGTATATATATATATATGTATGTATGTATGTATAAGAGCCTGTCAGTCTTACCGTTAGTCGGCCTCATTCACGAAGCCGGTCTATAAGGGGTATAAGGTTACTGCCTATAAAATGGTGGTTTAATGGGTTTCCACTCTCACCCACCGCTTCCTTGACTAGTGGAGGGTCGTTAGCAGAACGGGTAGGATAGGACATTAATTCTCCCTTCTTTAAAAGTATAATGATATATATAAAGTAACTAAACTAATTAAATTCTCAATCTTAGTTACTTTACGAAAAATGTGAAATTGGTGCTAGTCCATGAAATTACACTTTGTACCTTTGTTAAGTCGTTAGTAGAGCATGTGTGGTTAACCGGGACACTATTCCGGAACTGACAATCTGTTGCAAAGGGTAACCCTGTGTTAATCATAGATCAATAGAGCGTATGTAGTTAACCGATACATTGATTAGGTGATCTGTAACATTGGGTGTATCAAGCTAATTTGTATGGTTATTCACACCTTGTTTATGATCCTCGACATCCCTGTCACAAACTTGAAGGGCACACTGAGATTTAAACATGTCATTGAAAAGTTCAATGAATCTCAAAGATCAAGGAATTTCAAACCAATTAAAACTTAATAATCTATTTCATTCTTAATGGTGGAAATTGGTAAATCCCTCTTTGCAATTGTAGAATATTGTGTTGGGTCCTAGCCTTAATATATCATATTGGGTGTGATATTAAGGATTATTATCTAATCTAAACCTTTTTCTTATTCTTTTTCATATGTCTATTCCAAAAAATGCTTCCACGCGAATTCCTTCAGGTTCTTTCTCACTCATGAACCTATGTGGGAGGGTCATTTTCGATGGCTCGAACTTCAATGATTTGATTCGAAACATCAAAATGGCTATTCTCTATGAGGATAAAGAACATGTCCTTTATAAATATCTAAAGGAGATTTATGTAACCACTGATACTCCTGAACAAATCACTGAACACATTACTCATGAGAGGGATGCAATAAAGGTGTCGTGTCTTATGATTGCTACCATGACTGCTGAGCTACAGAATTCCTATGAGGACTACTATCCCAATGAAATGTATCATGATTTGATGGAAATATACCATTAAAGTCATCAGTAGGAGAGGTATGAGATCATTGCCTCCATGATCACAACCAAAATGAAGGTTGGTGAACCCATCACTACCCACTTGCAAAAGATACAAAGATTCATGGACCGCTTGCTTAAATTGAATGTTAATTTTGATGAAGAGTTGGTCATAGATATTAATCTACACTCTTTACCTCCTTGCTCTGATCAATTTTGTATAACTTATCATATGAAAAAGGAGGAGGTCACTCTTAGCAAGCTTCAAGGCCTTTTAAGGATTGCTGAAAGCAACGTGAAAGGAAAATTGGTTGTGTCTACTCCTACTACTACTACTACCTTCGTTCTGGAAATCGGACAGGGAAAGGGAAAGAAAAGGAAGGCTCCCTCCAAGATACGCAAGGGAAAGTCTCTTGATGGATCCTCTTCTAGTGGAACCAAAGTTGGTTCTGCTAATTCCTCTAATCTGAAGGATATAGAGTGCTTCCATTGCCATGAAAAAGGGCACTGGAAACGAAGTTACCCAAAGTACTTGCAGGACATAAAGGATGGGAAGATCAAACCCTCATTTGCAGGTATTTACACTATTCAATCTAAAAGCTCATCACATGCTAATTCTAGGGTCCGTGATACAGGTTGTGGAGTTCACATTTGTTCTGATTTGCAGGGACTAAAAAGAAGTAGGGACGTGGAGCATGGGAAGATAAACTTAATCATGGGAAATAGGAAAATTTCACATGTGACCAAGATTGGAGTTTATTCTTTATTGCTTAGTAATGGTTTAGATTTAGATTTGAATAATTATTGTTACTCGGCCGATATGGCGAGAAGTATTATTTCCTTTCATAGTTTATACAAACAAGGTTTTACCTTTTCTTTTAATAATGAAATTGGTGGTATTAATGCTTATTACAATGGTGTATTTTATATTGCAGCATTACCTTGCAATAGTGTATACGAAACTATGAATGTTGTAGAAAACCTAGGAAATAATGTGTTACACATTGATTCTTCCAATGATTTGGATAAAGCATGCTTGTGGCATTGTCGTGTTGGACATGTCAACAAGAATCGTATAGCCCAACTCCAAAATGATGGAGTTTTGGAGTCATTCGACTTAAATTCAGATGACACTTGTGAATCTTGTTTACTTGGAAATATTACCAAGTCACCCTTCACTGGCACTTGTGAAAGGGGTGAATGTCTATTGGATCTCATACACATTGATGTGTGTGGACCATTCAGAACCGCCACAAGGGATGCTAATCACTTCTATATGACTCTTACTGATAATTACAGTAGATCTGGCTATATCTACTTATTCAAGCATAAGTCAGAAACCTTGGAAAAGTTCAAAGAATTCAAGCAAGAAGTGGAGAATCAATTGGGCATGAAGAGAAAGATGATGCGATCCGATCAAGGAGGAGAGTATCTTAGTATCGAGTTCCTTGACTATCTTAAGGAATGTGGAAATGTTTCACAATTAACGCCACCTAGGACACCACAACTTAATGGTGTGGTTGGGAAGCGTAATATAACCTTGCTAGATATGGTTGATTTCATGATGATTCGAGCTTCGTCACCTATCTCATTCTGGGGGTATGCCTTAGAGAATGCCATGCATATCCTTAATCTAGTCCCTACCAAAAAGGTTTCCAAAATACCTCACGAGATGTGGACTTGGAAGGTTCCCACATTAGACCACATCAAGGTTTGGGGATGCGAGGCTTTCGTGAGACGCAAGACTCATGAAAAGCTTGAACCTTGGAGTGAGCGATGTATTTTCATCTGGTACCCACAGAAGTCCTTAGGATATATCTTCTATAGGCTAAGTGACAATGTTGTCTTCGTCGCAAGGAGAGGAGTCTTAAGTGAGAGAGAGAGCTCATATGCCAAGGGGACAGTGGGAGGCAAATTGACCTTGAAGAGCTTGAAAAGTCAAGTATTGAAGGAAACTAAAACACTAGCAACCAACCTGAGGAGGAAACTCCGGTTGAACCGATTGATGAGTCCATACCTCTGAGACGTTCCAATAGAGTTAGAGTTCCACCTGAATTTTATGGTTTCCATATTACTGCAGAAGGTGATACATTTATCAGTGATAACACACTGGTAAATTTAGATGAACCTAAGAATTACAACGAAGCCATGGCAGGCCCCGCGTCTTCCAAATGGAAAGAGACTATGGACAGCGAGATTCAGTCCATGTATGACAATCAAGTTTGGAACTTGGTTGACAACGTACCGGGTCGTAAAACGGTCGAGTGTAAATGGATCTTCAAGAAGAAGACTGACATGGATGGGAAAGTACACACATATAAGGCGCGACTGCTTGCGAAGAGATTTACTCAAACTCTGGGAGTTAGCTATGATGATACCTTCTCACCAGTAGTGAAGATTAAATATATTAGGGTTATGCTATCCATAGTTGCATTTCATGACTATGAAATATGGCAAATGGATGTCAAAACCACTTTCCTGAATGGAAAGTTGGTTGAAGATGTTTACTTGAGTCAACCAGAGGGTTTTGTCAATGCAAAGTACCCAAAAAGAGTGTGTATGCTTGAGAAATCCATTTATGGATTGAAACAACATCTTGTAGATGGAATCTATGTTTTGATGAGAAAGTCAAAGAGTATGGATTTTCGAGAAGCGAGGACGAGTCTTGTGTATATGCCAATGCTAGTGGGAGCATAGTGAGCTTTCTGGTATTGTATGTAGATTACATACTACTCATAGGAATTGGCATCCCAATGTTACATGAGGTTAAGTCCTGGCTTGGGAAGTGTTTCACTATGAAGGACCTCGGAGAAGCTGCCTATATTCTAGGGATAAGGATATTGAGAAATAGAAGTAGAAGATTGATAGGACTTAGTTAAAGTACCTACTTGGACAAGGTGTTGAAGCGTTTTAGCATGGAGAACTCCAAGAAAGGTAACCTACCTATCATAAGCAATACCAAACTGAGTAAGACTCAGAATCCGAGTACAGGGGCTGAGATAGCAGAGATCAATCGAATTCCATATACTCCTGTAGTTGGCTCGATAATGTATGTTATGACTTGTACTCGCCTAGATGTGGCCTTTGCTTTGGGCATGCCCAGCAGGTATGAAACAACCCACAAATACAAACCAAAAATTTTGTTTTCAAACTCATTTAGCAAACATAGATATCATTGCCATAATGTAAAACCATAAAACGTGTATCTCGAAAACTCATAAAATTTGATAAACATATAATAATCTCGTAACAAATATCAGAGTAAACTCCCAGGAAAATCAATTGTGGTGTGTGTCATGCTATTAGCTCGAGCCTTTCCCTTTACTAGCTGAAGTAACAGAAAACAAAACTGAAATTATATGCACGAAGCTTACCCCAGCACATTCTCAACATAACATATATATCATACACACATAACATAATCACGTAAACTGCATCGGGCTTGCCCCGTCATCGGACTAAAGTCTAGAACATATAACACATAACACATAAACATGCATAAATCACAAAGACTTCATGCATACATAACTAATTCTTGGGACCGCCCCGACATCAAACCGAAGTCCTGAATAAACTGAACATATGAAATGCATTGGGCTAACCCCGACATACTCTACTACTTAAACGGGCCGGCCTTGGTGCCTTAGACCCGTTCCTACGGGAGGAAAAACTCACCTCCTAGAGCTGACTATGAAATCTCATGGTAAGGAATATCTGGTAACTGCCTCGGCGTCCCTCCGGCTATCAAAACACAATAATACATAGTCAATATCTGAAACTCATTCCTAGGTAAAATAACCATTTTTACCCTTAATCAAAGCCAACGCTCTGGTCAAAGTCAAGTTAAGGTCAACCCCAATCTACTCAACTCATTGAGTACTCTCCTTACTCGATGGGTCTTTGAAATATTCTAACTTGTGGTCCACTGAGTCAACTCATCGAGCCCTTCTACTAACTCGTCGAGTTCTGTCTGCAACAATCATCAGGACATTTCGACTCTACTCGTCTAGTCCCTCCTTTGGACGTGTCGAGTCCTTTAGCTCCCTGGTCCTAATCTTGTCAAACTTACTGAGTCATCCCCCCCTCTCTACTTAATGGTCTCACTCACAACTAGAAAAGATTTGGGGGACTCGACCCAACTCGTCGAGTCTAAAGAACAACTCAACGAGTTCCTTGCATGTTTAAACCATACAGTCGATTCTAAATGATTCCAATGCTTCTAAATCATAGATCTAGGCTCCTTAGACCAACATTACACATAAAGTTACTAACTTTACGTTCATGCATGATGTTATGAACCTAAAACACTCATTTCAAGCCAATGAAGGCCTACACCATATCGTGGAGCCATGGTTGGATAAAGGTGGCAACATTGAGCTTCTAGAGATCAGAAATGTCTACATCTAAAGTCCTTTCATCCCCTAAGGTTCAAATCTCGGAATAACCTTGGAAAGGACCCATAAAATGAAAATAACAAGTCTATAAGAAGATCTAAATGAATGGAAACCAAGGTACAAGATGTATACTATAAAAGGTTCTTAAATGCAACACTAGCTCTGGATCTACAACCTCTTCTTGAATCACCAAGGGTTTCCTTCCTTATTCTAGCTTCAAATAACACAAAATGGCAAGAAAAGATTAAGAACACTTAATAGCTACTTAGGGTTTTGATATTAGGGAGTGGGGGTAATAGAGGTTAGGATGGGGGCCTTAAATGTTGCTTAAATAGGGTGCAAACCCTAAGAATTAGGGTTTCCTCCTAATGGACCTACTCACCTAGCCCGAGCTCTGACTCGTCGAGTATACCACTTAAACCCCGCGATCAAACTGGAATCTACTCGACGAGTTAGGGCTACCAACACGCTGAGTAGCTCTTATAAAATGAATATTTAAAAGGATTCAATACGTACCAGGAATGGGGCATTACAATTCTCCCGCACTTGTCTTAAACCTCATCCTCGATGTTTGCTGAACCTGGAAACAACTCCGAGTAGTGCTCCCTCATCTCCTCCTCGGGCTCCCATGTCCACTCTAAACCCTTCCGGTGTTGCCACTACACCTTCACTAACTCTACCCTCTTGTTCCTCAGCTCCGTTGTCTTACGATCTAAAATCATCACTAGTCTCTCGATGTAGTTCAGGTTGTCGTCAACCTGAATATCCTCCAGGGGTATTACTGCTGAATCATACACTAAACACTTCCGCAACTGAGAAACATGGAATGTGTTGTGGATCTGACTGAGCTCTGCTGGAAGATCTAACCAATATGCAACCCGACCCACGCGGGCTAAAACCCTAAAATGGTGAATGAACCTAGGGCCCAACTTGCCTGCTTCTGAAACCTGATAACACCCTTCCAGGATGACACTTTCAGGAGGACCATATCGCCCACCTGAAACTCCAAGTCTGAATGCCGCTTGCCAGTGTAACTCTTCTGTCGGCTCTGAGCAGTCTGGAGCCTGCTCTGGACTTATTTAATCCGCTCCGTGGTCTTAAGTACTACCTTCGTACTCCCCATGACTTTCTAACCAATCTCTCCCCAACAAATTAGGGTCCTGCACTTCATCCCGTAGAGCATCTCGAAGGGAGGCTGGTCTGTACTGTAGTGATAGCTGTTGTTATACGAAAACTCTACTAACGGAAGATATGTATCCCAACTGCCACCAAAGTCTAGCACACATGCCCGAAACATGTCCTCGAGAGTTCGAATCGTCCACTTGCTATGTCCGTCTGTCTGAGGGTGGAAAGCGGCGCTGAAATGGAGACAAGTACCAATCTCGTTGTGAAACCACTTCCAAAACCTGGAAGTAAACCGGACATCTCGATCTGAAACCACCGAGACAGGCACTCCATGACATGCCACTACCTCTCGTACATAAATCTCGGTCAGCTTCTAGGTCGAGATAATCTCTTGGATCGGTATAAAATAGATGCTCTTGGTCCATCGATCCACGATGACCCATATCGAATCAACCCCACGTGCGGTCCTAGGAAGCCTAGTAATGAAATCCATAGTAATATCCTCCCATTTCCACACGGTGATGTCTAACGGGTGCATCTTTCCGTGGGGCCTCTAGTGCTCTGCCTTGACCTTCCTATAGGTTAGGCACCTCTCCACATACCAAGCTACGTCCTGCTTCATACAGGGCCACCAATAATCGGGTCAAAGATCTATGTACATCTTCGTCTCTGGGTAGATAGAGAACCGAGACTTGTGGGCCTCATCTATCAATACCTACCGTACTCCACCCCAATAAGGTACCCAGACCCTCCTATGCAGGGTTAACAATCCTTGGCTGTCATAATCAAACAAAGCTACTCGACCCACTATCCTCTCTCACTTATGGCGCTCCTCCTTCAGGCCCTCAACCTGTGCCTCCCTAATCTACTCTAGCAATGGAGTAATCAATGTCATCATCATACAAATGTCTTGGATTGGAGCTGTTACTACCTTGTGGCTTAAGGTGCCAGCCACTGGATTGGCCTTTCTCGGGTTGTAAAGGATCTCACAGTCGTAATCCTTTACCACATCTAACCACCGACACTACCTCATATACAGTTTTGGATGGTCCATGAGGTACCTCAAACACTTGTGGTCCGTGTAGATAGAACACCGAACCCTGTAGAGGTAATGCAACCAAATCTTGAGAGCGAACACCACCACCCCTAACTCTAAATCATGTGTCGTGTAGTTAGACTCGTGACGCATCAACTGTCTCGAGGCATAAGCTATCACATGCCCCCGCTGCATCAACACTGCGCCCATACCTGTGATCGAAGCGTAACAGTAAACTATAAATTCATCTACTACCTCTTGCAGGGTAAGAATCAGAACCTCGCTCAGTCGCTGCCTGAGTGTCTTAAAGGTTGTCTGCTGCTCATGACACAAGCAAAACACTACCGACTTTTTGGTCAGTCGGGTCAGCAGAACTTCTACCTTGGAGAAATCCAGTATGAATCTCCTATAATACCCTTCCAAGCCTAGGAAGCTCCGAATCTCGGACGGAGACCTCGGGACCTCCCATTGCATCACGGCCTCTATCTTGGTCGGATCAACTAATATACCCTTCTGGTTGACAAGGTGCCCCAGAAACTACACCTCGCACAACCAGAACTCACACTTGGAGAACTTTGCAAAAAGTACCTCCCTCCTCAAGGTCTCTAGAACCTCTCTCAGGTGCTCCTCATGTTACTCTTGAGTCTTGGAATAAACCAAGATGTCGTCAATGAATACTGTCACAGACCGATCCAGCATCGGTCTGCATACGCGGTTCATGAGATCCATGAACGCGATTGGAACGTTGGTGAGCCCAAACAGCATCACCACAAACTCATAATGACCATAGCAGGTCCTAAAAGCGGTCTTCTGCACATCAACATCTCTTACTCGCATCTGGTGATATCCGGACCATAAATCAATCTTGGAAAACCAAGATGCTCCCTACAGTTGGTCGAACAAATCATCTTTCCTCAGGAGTGGGTAACGGTTCTTCACCGTTACCTTATTTAGCTCTCAGTAATCTATGCACATATGGTGCGACCCATCCTTCTACTTCACAAACATGATCGGGGCTCCTCATGGTGAACTACTCGGCCTGATAAAGCCCTTGTCTAGCAGCTCTTTCAGCTTTGTGGATAACTCCTGCATCTTGGGAGGAGCCAACTGATATGGTGCCTTAGCTATCGGAGCTGCACCCGGGACCAAGTCAATCCGGAACTCAACCTATCTCTCTTGAGGTATCCCAGTTAAATCCTCCGGGAATACGTCTGGATACTCTCGTCCTGGTACATCATCGACTATCACCTTACCCTTATCCTGGGTATCTATGACATACGCGACATATCCTGCACAACCCTACTGAATGTGACGTCTCGATCTCGCGGCAGAGTAGAAAACTGGTTCGCGCTGTGGTCTCTCGCCCTGAATCACTAACTCTCCCCCACTGGGAGTGTGAACTCTAACCAGCTGCTGCTTACTACCTATTACTGCCTTATTACGACTCAACCAGTCCATAACTATTATCACTTTATTCCCTCGTAGGGGAATAGGAAAAAAGTCCACTGAGAACTACTCATCAAATAACCACAAAGTATATCCTTTATGAACTGTCGTGACCCTAACGGTCCTGTCGTCAACTATCTCAACGTCGATTGCACAATCCAGCTCCCCTGGAACTCTGCTAAATCGCTTGCTAAGTGCAAGCAACACAAATGATCGGGTAGCCCCCGAATCAAATAGTGCCATAGCTAAAATGTTGTTCACTAAGAACGACCCTATAAACAAACACATAAACATGAGAAATAAACAATCTCAAATACAGAGGTAAGACAAAAATACATACCTGTCACCACATCAGGAGCTGCTCGTGCCTCCTCCGCAGTAAGCTGAAAAGCCCTGCTCCGCACCATAGATGCCTCAGCCCGGCCCTGATGGCTGCCTGTAATCCTTAAAGTGACAGGAGAAGGTGCCACCACCTTCCCTGCTACTACTAAGCTCATGCACTGGGCCTGCTTGTGCCCCTTCTGATTGCACTGAAAGCAAATCAGGTTTGATGCTGGTGTGGTGGTGGTAGTAATTGTACAATCTCGGCTCATGTGACCAGTTTGGCCGCACTTGTAGCAGCCCAAACTCCCTGCCTTGTATGCTCCCTCGTGCATCCTGCCACATTTTCCGCAATGACTGTAGCTCTGTTGGCTCCAAGATCTACGATCTGATACCTTGGGCTTCTTGCCCGAATTCCCTGTCTGAACTCCCTCTGGCTTCCTCTTCCTTTCCATCTCTAAATCCAACTCTCTCTCTCTCTCTCTCTCTCTCTCTCTCTCTCTGGCCCTCGCTATCATATCTTCCAGCGTCTTGCAGCTGCATCGGCTCACAAGCTGGTGGATGTCACTCCACAATATCTTATGATATCAGGCTTTTATCATCTCCTCATCCACCACATACTGCGGAAAAAGGAGGGCCCTCTCCCTAAACTTGGTGGTAATCTCCGCCACAGTCTCTGTCGTCTACTGGAGGTCTTGAGACTCCCTAGCTAGCTATTGTACCTGAATGACAGGTGCGAACTCGACTCTAAACCTGGTCATGAAATCACCCCAGGTCATAGCGTCCAACACAATATGATCTCCAATGGCTCTTCTAACCTCCTCCCACCAGTCACGTGTCCTGTCTTCTGTCCTGCTCGTCAAAAGACAGGACGCGAGCCTAACCTTGTCCCCCTCAGGACATCTGCTGGTGCGGAATGCATTGGCGATGTCTGCCAACCATCTGGTACTAGCAATGGGTTCTCGAGACCCCTCATAATCGGGAACTCCACATACCCTGAACTCTCTGAACGTGAGCGTGCGCGACCCCATCATGGCTGCCACCTCAGTGCGAAACGTAGCCAACCTCTCACCCATAAGCTCCAGAATACACTCCTTGATCGAATCGAAGATCACAGGAGTCTCATCAGATATGCTACGCATGATCTCTGAGGAGATGAACTCTCTTGTCTGTTCATCCAAGTGCTCAACTCCAAAGCCTGAACCTAATCCCTCCTCGACACCTGAACTGCCGACTGCTGGTCTAGGGCACAAAACCACCATTCAGAAAACACATAATGACAAATGTTAGAATACTAATATAACTCAAGAGATCACCTCTACTACCTTCCACATCTATCGGTACTTTCCTCAAGAAAAGCCTTGACTCAACCAAGTTCCTTCTACTGCTACTGTTCTCTGCTACTCTCATCTTAATTTTGCGCTAGGGTAATAACCAACTCACTCTCCGCCATCAGCTGCATATGAATTCCCTATCTTCTTCCCCTAACTAGCTCACGGATACTATTACATATTACTCAGACTATATAACTCTTTGAATGAGAGATCCTACTCTACAACGGTTAGACTCAGACAAGAGCTGCGAAATAGAGCAAGACCTAACCTTCTGAAATTATTTAGTCCTTGCAATATGTAACTTAACATAATCGTTTACTAGAACTCCTAAAAGCACAAAGCAAGCAACATTCGGGTTATCATCCTAACTACTCTATACTAGCAAGCGGTTCTCATAAAGCTGAAACACATAATAGGAACATAAGGCATCCTTCCTACATCCTTAGTCCTAATCTAGCATGTTGTTCTAATGAAGCTAATAACCATAACATAGCATAAACTTGTATGGATAATTTGGGAGTACTTACTTGAGCTCGGTTGTTTGCATGCACCACACCCTTTTCTCTTTTCAAAACTCTTTTCTTTCCAAAAATTCTTTTTGATTTTTCTAAAACTCCTTTATTTGAAAATTTTATACCACTTCCTCGGTTTGAGTTCAGACACACCCAAATGTGAGCCCGAATCCCTCAAACCAAGGCTCTGATACCAACTTGAAACACCCCAAAAATACAAGACAAAAATTTTGTTTTCAAACTCAATTATCAAACATAGATATCATTGCCATAATGTAAAACCATAAAACATGTATCTCTAAAAGTCATAAAATCTGATAAACATATAATAGTCTTATATCAAATATCATAGTAAACTCCCAGCAAAATCAACTGTGGTGTGTGCCATGCCATCAGCTCGAGCCCTTCCATTTACTAGCTGAAGTACCTCAAAAAAAATGAAACTGTAAGCAAAAATCTTAGTGAGCTCCCCCAGACTACCACATACCATACAAAGCACATATAACAAATAACATAACTTTGGGACTATTCCCAACTGCATTGGGACGAATCCCGGCATCGGGTTACCCGACATCAGACTCCTGTCCTGCATCGGGCTCACCTTGGCATCCGACCGCATCGGGCATCAGGCTCACCCCGGCATCGGGCTTACCCCAGCACATTCTCAACATAACATATATATCATAAACACATAACGTAATCACGTAAACTACGTCGAGCATACCCCATCATCGGACCGAAGTCCAGAACATATAACACATAACACATAAACATGCATGAATCACAAAGACTTCAAGCATACATAACTAATTCTCGGGACCGCCCCGACATCGGACCAAAGTCCGGAATAAACTGAACATATGAAATGCATCGGGCTAACCCCGACATCGGGTTAACCACGCATACTCTACTACTTAAAGAGGTCGGCCTTGGTGGCTTAGATCCCTTCCTACTGGAGGAAAAACTCACATCGTAAAGTTGGCTGTGAAATCTCGCAGAGAGGAATATCCGGTAACTGCCTCGGCGTCCCTCCGGCTATCAAAACACAATAATACATAGTCAATATATGAAACTCCATCCTATGGTAAAATAACCACTTTTACACTTAATCAAAGTCAACGCTTTGGTCAAAGTCAAGTCAAGGTCAACTCCAGTCTACTCAACTCGTCGAGTCCTCTCCCTACTCGACGAGTCTCTAAAATATTCTAACTTGTGGTCCAGTGAGTCAACTCGTTGATCCCTTCTACTGACTCATTGATTTTTGTCTACAATAATCATCGGGACATTTCGACTCTACTCATCGAGTCCCTCCTTGGACTCGTCGATTCCTTTAGCTCCCTAGTCCTAGTCTTGTCCAACTTACTGAGTCATTACCCCCCCCCCCCCTCTCTGCTTAGTGGTCTTGCTCAAAAGTAGAAAATATTTAGGGGACTCAACCTGACTCGATGAGTCCAAAGAACAACTCGACGAGTTCCTTGCATGCTTAAACCATACAGTCGATTCTAAATGATTCCAATGCTTCTAAATCATCGATCTAGGCTCCTTAGACTAACATTACACGTAAAGTTGCTAACTTTACGCTCTTGCTAGATGTTATGAAGCTAAAACACTCATTTCAAGCCAAAACGAAGGCATGCACCATATCACGGAGCCATGGCTAGATAAAGGAGGCAACTTTGAGCTTCTAGAGCTCAAAAATGTCCGAATCTGAAGTCCTTTCATCCCCTAAGGTTCGAATCTCAGAATAACCTTGGAAAGGACCCATAAAATGCAAATAACAAGTCTATAAGAAGATCCAAGTGAATTGAAACCAAGGTACAAGTTTTATAGCTTCAAAGGTTCCAAAATGCAACACTAGCTCTAGATCTATAGCCTTTTCTTGAATCACCAAGGGTTTCCTTCCTTCTTGCAGCTTCAAACAACACTAAAATGGCAAGAAAAGCTTAAGAACACTCAATAGGTACTTAGCGTTTCGAGATCAGGGAGTGGAGGTAATGGAGGCTGGGATGGGGCCTTGAAATGTTGCTTAAATAGGGTGCAAACCCTAAGAATTAGGGTTTCCTCCTGATGGACCTACTCGCCGAGTCCGGGCTCCGACTCGTCGACTAGACCACTTAAACCCCGCGATCAAACCGGCATCTACTCAATGAGTTAGGGCTACCAACTCATCGAGTAGCTTTTATAAATTGAACATTTAAATGGATTAAATACGTACCAGGAACGGGGCGTTGCAAGGTATGAAGGTAACCTTGGTAAACCTCATTGGAATGTAGTTAAGAACATTCTGAAGTACATACAGGGGACCGAGGACTGGGTCCTTATCCTTGGTAGGACTGATGACTTGAGAGTGCCACGGTATAGTGATGCCAACTTTCAAACCGACAGAGATAATTTCTACTCCCAGTCGGGCTAGGTGTTTACCTTGGATGGAGGACCAGTGACATGGAACAGTCCCAAGCAGGAGACGGTAGCTGCTTCAATGTGTGAATCAGAGTACATATCAGCAAGCGAAACTATAACACCGTGAAATTTCAAAACAATTTTTCATTTAATTTAATAAAAATACTCCAATCACAATTCTCAAAAACATGTATCAATTGTTTTTACATAACATAAGTGCAAATCAAAATCCCCAGAATCTCAAAACATCTCCACCATGTCGGTGCCTTCCCACGATCATCACTGGTACCTGAAACACGTAACACACAAACAGTAAGCAATAATGCTTATTAAGTTCCCCAAAATACCATGTACAGCACATACGCCTTTCCAGGCCATAGCTCTATGGGATCTTCCGATCTAGGTGTCTCAGGGGATTTCCATCCCATGACTATGTTGACGTTCTGGTCCATATCGTCATACTCATATCATAACATATAGCATATACAACATACATCACATTTACATCATACACATAAGACCTTACGGTCACATGTAATCACCCCATCGGGTAAGGCATAGTGAGAAGACTCACCTCAATGAAGTCGGATAAACTCTCGTGCTCAACGTCCCGACCCCGCCTCCTCTTATTATTCAAATAACATTCCCAATCAATATACAGACTGTGTAGAAGGCCATTATACCCTTCCGTGAACTCTCCTGTATCAGTCTTGACTAGAACCCTAAAGTCAACGAAAGTCAATGGTCAACTTTGACCCGACTCGTCGAGTGCACAAAGGTGACTCGGCGCGTCAACTTAGGTCCTTTGAATCCTTTCAGACTCTCTTGTATTGTCGAGTCTTTCTTCCACTCGACAAGTTACGGTTGTCACGAATCGAGGGGCAACCCCGACTCGACTCGTCGAGTCCGCTCATGGACTCGACGAGTTTGTTCCATGCTCACACTCAAATGACCTTCTAAGGTTAGATCTGTTCCTCTAATCCATAGATCTAATCTTCCTAAGCTCAATAATCACGTAAAGGTTCGAACTTGATGCTCATGCAACGTCCAAATGACACTACTTGGTGATTTAGCCCCAAATACAACATCCAAAGTCCATTTCTTCCATAACTCCTCATAAAGCAAGATGGAATAGGTTCTATGGACCACAATGGATCCAGATCTGATGTCTAAACATGATAAGGGACCATATTCCCAACAAATCAACCCAATAAAGGATATAGAAAACCCTAGATCCATGGATTCTTTAACAAAACAGAAAAAGGATTGATATGCTACCTCAAGAATGATGTACTTTGCTTGCAATCCACAAATAAGAAACCTCTTTGGCCTCCTCTAAGCTGGAATCAACTTCTTCTTGCAAAACAAACCAACAAAGGTCCAATAATGGCTTCTTCTATCTCACAAACGCTCAAGCACTATAAGGGTTTCTCTCAATGGTCTGGTAACCGCAAATGGTTGCTATAAGGGTCCTTAACTAGGCCCCAAACCCAAGAAATTAGAGTTTCATTAAACAACGTGGACTCG
This sequence comes from Lactuca saligna, assembly GCF_052625555.1. NCBI lineage: Eukaryota > Viridiplantae > Streptophyta > Magnoliopsida > Asterales > Asteraceae > Lactuca > Lactuca saligna. The sequence continues at coordinate 86,801,901 of NC_136424.1, read as the reverse complement.
CCGAGTCCACATATGGACTCGTCGAGTCCACCCGTAAATAAAACCAACATGTGCGCAATTGTCACACCCCGAAACCGAAGGCAGAAACGTCCCGGGGCGGAGGTGACTTCATGTGAATATCATAACCAATGTACATAGTAAGCGAAGTAAAACACAAAACATTAAAGTAGTACAAGTTTCAAAGATACATAAGTTTAAACAAAAGTAAGACGTGACTTCCATACGCTCCGTCTTCAAAAGAACACGTGATACTTGTCTAAGGAGAACCTGAGAATACAAGCATTTTAAAAATCAGCATAAAGCTGGTGAGTTCATAAGCGGTTTGTTTTTATGAAAATGTACAAGATTCTTTTTATTTTCTGAAAATGTTACGACCCAAGAAAATCCCATATTTTATTAAAAGTAATGTTTAGTTGTTCTGTTATGTTACACGCTTCTGGTTATGAATTGTGATTATCCTAGGAAAATCCTATATTTTACTTATGTGAAAGATGTGTACTGAAAAACTGATTAACCTTGTAAAGTGTGTGTTTGTTTACCAACCCAAAAATGTAATGTAAAAGATGTATATTGAAAACCTGATTATCATAGTAAACTAATTCTTATGGTTATTAATTTACTATATCCATTATTACTAAAAAGTAAATCTCTGTTATCTAAATTGCGAGTTCTATAACCATACTACAGACTAGGTATGACTCGAGATGAGGCCAATATCTTTTATGACTTTTGTCACCCTTGAACCTTTCGGTTCGGTTGTAGCTAGCAGCCAGGTGCGGGATAGTCAATCTCGTATATATCTATACACTCAAGTCACACTCCCTATCAAAGAGATTCTGGTTATAGGGGTGGTCCTCCACTTGCGTATCTCTATGGAGTGTTCTCCGAGGACGTGTCTCCAATTTATAGGAATAACAAATCTACAAGTAATAATGCGGAAAGTCCTATTTAAGTTCTATCTTAAAAGACTATCCTTTACTCACGTATCTCTATGGAGTATTACCGAGGACAAAACTATATACTAAGTTTCATGTTCAAAGTTCAAAGGTTATGTTTTTAACTATTATAGTGTGGAAAACCATTTGTGAAAATATAAAGTACAACAATTTATAATGTTTTTCACAAATACTATGATAATGTGATCGGCAAGTTCAAACGGTTATCTGTTATGATTATCAGTGTTAAAAAACATATGTAATATCAAACATAACACATATAAAATAAGTTTTGAGTACAAGTATTACTTGTACTTTTCTTGTATCCCCCCCCTGAAAACAGTGAAAATCATTGAAAAAGGGTAGGGGTATGAACTCACCAGACGAGGAAATGTGTCGACAGGGATGCTAAACTTCGGATCAAGGCTTGAAAATGTGCGAGGTTCCTATGTAATGTTAAATGATACACAAATGTATCTAATTAGACTTTAAAACACTAATCAGATATGATTATACACTCCAAGACGCGAAAACACTTCAAAATAAGTGGTTGGAGTGACCCGGGTGACATTTATGGATATGAATGACTAGGATATGGAGTTTACTCTTCAAGAGTAAACTCTTAGACGAGTTCATGGCCCTAAACACCACATCCTCATGAGTTTACGACCGTAAACTCTTGGTGGGGTGTTCTTATGTGCTAAATGGTCTTAAATCAATAGAGGGGTGATGCTAGGTTTGGTTCTAGGGCATTATAAAGGAATTAAATCAACCATGTGGACCAATTGATGAGTTTATGGTAGTAAAATAAGTGTTTATGTCCATAAACTTTCACCCACTCCAATCTTAAGTGCTTTGAAGGTCATAGATTAATCACAAGTGATTCTACGCAATTTTACAAGCCAAGGGGTGAGTTTAGGGCATCATACAAACCATTTATAGGAGTTTATGGCCCAGGAACCCATTCGTGGAGGTTTTACGGCCTTGAACTCCTTATGGAGTTGTTTTCATCAAATTTAAGGTCCCTAACTTTTTTGTGGTTGCTTCAAGACTTTATTTCCAGGGCTTATGAGGTGTGTAAGTTGCATTTTAACACCCAAAAAGGAGTTTACAACCCATGAAAGGGTGTTTACGGCCCAAGCATGTTCTTGGGTAGTAAACTCATGTTTACTCCCCAAATTTTGAGTTTAAGGTGTCCTAAGTCCAATCCATTAAGTCCTTAAGCCATATCTAAGCTCCAACGGTGATTTGGAAGGGTTTTGAGGCTCAAAAACACCATTTATATGTGTTCACGGCCCATGAGTGTTCTAGGGCCATAAACACATGTTTGAGGTCCTAAATCATGATTTGAACTCACAATTTTAGGCTAAGGATGTTGTCCAAGAAGCTAGGATGGTTACCTTGGTGTTTTGAAGCTTGAAATGAATGATTTTTGAACCTAAATCTTTGATTGAGGAGTGAGGTTAGCGAGAGACTGAAAAGGCTTCAAATGAGTCTTAATTCACTTTAAATATGGTTTGAATTTGATACACGGTGGAATTCTACCCGATACTGATGTTAACCGAGGCTTTTGGTCGCACCCGATAAAGTTGTCGTCACCCGATATGGTCGAAACTAAAATTTTCTAATTACTAGTTTGGGACGTTTTCACATGTTTCTAACATGTTTGGATACTTACAAGGTCAAAATAAAAGTCTTAACTTATTTGACCTAATCCAAAGACGAAATCGGAATAATTTGATTAAGATGAGTTTTACGGACGAAACGTGTTGCGGCGATGGAACAACTTCGGTTTGTCACATTATCCCCCCGTTAGAGGGAATTTCGTCCCGAAATTCAAAGATTAAGATACAAGTTATGGAAATGGATGCGGATTTGTCTGCTGTGTCGGGTCTTCGCGCTCCCAAGTGAATTCAGGTTCTCGCTTGGAATTCCAGCGAACCTTCACTATCGGGACATGGCTTTGTTTCGTACGTTTGATCTCTCGGTCTATGGTCTCGATTTTTTCTAGAGGGATTACTAAGGTTTCATCGGACTAGCACTTCTAAAGATTCGGGACGTGGAAGACAGGATTCATGTTTCTAAGTTCTGAAGGTACTTGGAGTTTGAAGGCTACGGGTTTGATCCTAATGAGGATCTTGAAGGGTCTAATGTACCACGAGTTAAGCTTTCCGTGCTTTCCATAGTGTGTCATGTATTTCCAGGGCGAGACCATTAACAGTACATGATCTCCAACCTGGAATTCCAGAGGTTTCCATTGTATATTGGCTTAATTTTTATGTCGATCTAGTGAAGTTTCCAATTGTTCTCGGGTCTAGATGATCTTCTTGACAGTTTCGCGGATGATTTCAGAACCAGTCTGGGTACTACCGGGGAATCGACTCTTGGCTAGTTGTGTGTCTCCTATCTTGGCCTAACACAAGGGAATCTGCCTAAATCTTGAGGTAAACCTGCTATTTCAACCAAAGATAATGGACGCAGGTATACTATTTAGTCGGACTACTTCTTGGATGTGGGTTCGCGTGAGTCTTTCCATCTTGGATGATTCTCTGATCAGAAGGAAGTGAACGGATTTTATCGAAGGATCGACCATTTCCAAATGGTATCGCACTCACTCGGGAAAACTGGGTAACTTAATGGTGAAATCCATGTTGGTTATTTACCATTCCCATTCGGGTATCTTGGGCTACAGGATCAATCCCGAGGGTTTCTAACTAGGCTTCTCATGTTTGAGAGAGTAAACGGGTTTAGATGGTCATTGTCAATGTCTTAGTCTTGCTGTCTAAGCTGTCCTTTTCGGCTAAGGGCGCCTCATGTTCATGTCTTTCTGATCGAAGCTATGTTGTAGTCTCTTAAGATCAGTGAAATTCGCGTACTTGGTTCCATTCAGATCATGTCTCTCATTCTTTAGTGCAGGGACTGCTGTTCCAAATTTCAAGTCATGAGTTGTATAGTTAACTTTGTGTGTCTTTTGTTTGTCTCAAAGCGCGAACGACAACTTTTCCTTCTTGCCTAAGCACATGATCTAAACTCTGATTGGACGTACTACAAAGGACAATGAAGTCCTTTGTTTCTTGTGGCAGGGACAGGTTAGGTGTGATGCATAAGTCTTTCTTAAATGCTTGGAATGATGTGTCTCACTTTTTACTCCAATCAAAAAGGGTACACCTTTTTGTGTAGGAGTGGTTAAGGGTTTGGTGATTCTAGAAGAATTTTCTAAATGGGTCTGCAATACTTAATCGGTAAAACCCAAGAATTGACAGGTTTTCTATGGGTGTCTTCGGTGCCGACCAATTCTCTATTGCTTCGACCTTAGGAGGATTTACGTGTATGTCTTCATCGCTCACTACATGACCAAGGGAAAAAGGGTTTGACCGAAGGGTATCAATACGAATTTTTAATGGTCATATCGAGTCCTGAATATTGTCTTGGAAACATTATCCTCGCGAACTCGTAGCTGATGGTGTCTTAACCTAGGGTCTATCTTCGAGGAGTAGCTAGCTCCTGAATTTTATCGAAGAAGTAATCTACTCAGGAAAGAGGATATCGGTTTTGACGGGCAACTCATTAAGTCGACTGGATAACTCCTGCATTTCTGCTGGGGCAAAAATGGTACGGAGATTTGGCTATGAAGGTAGTTTCATGGATTAAGTCGATACGAGACTCGAGTTGACGTTCGGAAGGAATTCTCGGGAGCTCTTCGGGAAGATATCAGGAATATTACAGTTTTCAGGGATGCTCTAGAGGTCTTTAACTTCTTGTTGCTCACTGATTGCATGGACTAGGAAAACCTAACACTTCTTTTTGCAGAAGTTTTCGAGCTTTGATACAGGAAATGATGCGAAGATTTGGGCCAAGCTTGACACCATATATCATGAGGGTCCGGTCAAAGGGAAAAATTGAGACGAATAGCTTTTTCGTAACAAAGTGTATCAGTATGACCAGGACCCAAGTGATACATGCCAAAGATAACATCAAAGCTCTTTATTGAAACTGACATCAGGTCGATGAGGAAAGAATGATTACTTGAGGTAAGGATATAGTTTAGAGATAAGTCGTTAGTGCACTCATTCTCACTGGTAGCCATATTGACGCCAAATGTTTCGGTTATTAGACGAGGGCTATGTTTACGAAGATATTTGAATGAATGACTAATAAAACTTTCTTGATACTAGATTCGAAAAGGATGCGAGCATAAGAATTGTCGAGATGAAATATACCCGCGGCGGTGGTGGGATCAGCAGCTGCCTCCTCTTTCTTCATGGCTAAAACCTTCTCGACATTGTTGATGTTGTTGTTGGTTGCTTCCTTTGGGCAGTTTCGCTTGAAATGACCAATTTCTCCATAACCATACCAGGCCTATCTGGTACTCAATCCGGAAGCTTGATTGATTAGATTAACTGGTGTTTTGCAGGTTCGAGCGGAGTGGCCATTTTTGCCACATCTTTTGCAGATCCACTCACGGTAGGGGCCAAGGATACGATGGTGATAACTGCACTTGTTGCACCAAGGGTGATTGCCAGCATACCCAGTGATAGGTGCTTGAGCTGTAGACGCAACAACTGGAGTAGTGATAGCTTGAACTGCCACAATTTCATGCTTCTTGGAGGGTCCTTGTGAACTCTGACCCTTTCGCTTTTTACTCTTATCACCTTCATTTTGCTACTCCTGATGAAAGACCCCAACTTTCGTATTTATGAAAGACCCAAACTTTCATACTATTTCAAAAGATTTCTTAAGTTACTTCCTCAAAACATGCTACATGCATATTTATAAAACAATATTTTATATTCATAAAGTGATTACAAAGGATTGCATACAAACCGACTAAGTTTGATTACATTTCATGTCTACCCAGGAATCTACTATTCATATACATACATGAACATTAAAAATACAGAGAAATACTATTAACTATTCTAAATCTTTCAGCAGTATAAAGCTATATTGGAATACTCATCACCTGCAATTGTTAAATATTGAGAGGAATAAGCGATAACGCTTAGTGAATTCAATAAATAGATACAATATAATCTTATGCCTTATATATACTTCAATGTGGCAAAAGCAAAGAGGAACAACAAGACATATGTGAAATCATGTGACAAGCGTTCATATCAATCAAAGACTTTATTCAAAGATATACTTTTCAATGAGACATAACGATTTCAATACTTGATATGCATCAATAAAGCTTTGGCCCAAATGGCACAGAAGACATATAATTTATGACTATCAATATGATAGATTTCAGATTTTCACGCCTTGTTTAGCATTTCAGTAGATTTCAGGTTTTCACGGCCTGTTTAACCATTTCGGTAGATTTCAGGTTTTCGCGCCCTGTTTAACCATTTGCTAATACCATAGAATAGAGTTCAATTCCCTTACGGAGTCATGCTCTACATGGTCGGAGGCTACATACCATTCCTATCTAACTCTCTGCCAATGCCATAGAATGGAAGTCATTCTCTTACGGAGACATGCTCTACAAGGCCAGAGGCTACGTACCAGTACCAATGTGAATCTAAGTCCTTTCACTGATCACATGGTCAAAGGTATTATATTTGCTATAAACATAGCGAATAAAATAACACGGAAGAATAACTCAGAAATAATAACATTGAGAAGCACATAGCACATATAACACATAACATACAATTGTTCCTATATATTGAACTCACCTTAAGTTAACCGGGGTTTAAAGTAGTAATTTGGACAACATTTCGGCTTTAAATATGACTTTCTATGTTCAAAACCGGGAGCTTAATTGAAAACCGGGCTTTGCGAAGGTAGGGCTTCAAAACCGAAAAGATAAAATTTTCGGGCTTCTTGGGGGTCTCGGGACGTGTTTCGGGTGCTAAAATTGATACCGGGGCTTCAGGAAAAGACAAAATAAAGAAAATATGGAAAAAAAAAGGGGCCAAAAATGGAAATTTTCAAATTCTAGCTGGGAGGGTTCGCACCCTCCTATTTATAGGTGCGAGGTTCAGATCCGGAGGGGCAAGTGGCAGGAGCAGCGAAGGCCACGCAGCAGCCGGGGCGAGGTTCGGTGGCCAGATGTCGCACCTGCGAGGCGGCCAGGTGCGAGGAACGGAGGGGTGACACGGAGCGAAGCGTCAGCAGCTCGTAGGCAAGACGTGGCTCACCTCGTACACGCCACGTATGCGACACTCAGAAGGCTTCGGTTGGACCTCCCTTCAGTCCTATCACAGTCCGACACGCGTTGCTTCTCAGATTGGGCCACGACCTCGGTGACACAGCAGCTTCGTGCGAAGTGACGTGGCAGCGACGAGGTATCCGGTGGCTGGTACTGTTCGTGCGAAAATCTCGGAAATTGAGCCCCGAACTTGTAAAATCCATAACCTTCGCATACGAGCTCCGTTTTTGACCTTCTTTATATGCACGCGTAGCGAAAATTACGCTCTACAATTTTCATTTAGACTTCGTCGGCTAAATTTGACTTTATTTTTAATATTATTAAAAATGCATTAAAAATTCATAACTTCTTCATCCGACATCCGTTTTCGTCAGACTTTTTACCGTTGTACTACAAATGACGAGACCTTTGATTCTTGTTTAGGATGTATCTGTCAAATATCGCAAATTCGAGTTTTTAGCTGTCTACTGCTAAGTTGAAACTTCTAAAAATCATAACCTCCTCATACGAAGTCAGATTTTTGCGTTATTTTTATCGAATTTCTCAGTTTAATGAATACTACGACTTTCATTTAGATTACTAAGGCTAAAAAGTAGTTTATCAAAAACTCACTTTTTACGTCATTCGGTGTAGTGCCGGTTTTGTTGCGGATCTTCGGTTTGTCATAACTTCTTCGTGATAACTCAGATTTTGACGAGGTTTTCGCCTACAAGTTTCTAACAAGATGATTTACAACATCAAATAATAAAATTTTACTTATTTCAAATTTTATATTTTCACTGAATTTCACTATTTGGCTATTAATTGGAATCTCATAAGACTTCCAATATTTTATGAGTGATTCTAAACATAGTTTTACTTCATTTCTAGTAAAAACTAGTTGTTAGAACTAAACACTCAATTTTATTCACTTTTAATAATAACAATACACAATTTCATAACGTGTATGTTACAAATACCTCCTCCTTTTGAAGATTTCGTCCCCGAAATCATAACGATTAAAACAATTAGGGATACTTCACTCTTATTTCCTTCTTGTTTTTCCCAAGTATAATTTGAGCCTCAATGGTGTTTCCATTTGAGAAGCACCAACTTCAGTTCTTTATTACGTAGATTAGTCGTTCTTTCATTTACGATCTCTTCTACTTAACTTATTATCCAGTTTCACCTCGGATAATAGGATCATTTCATCAAATATGCTTAAACCTTTACATAGATTGCTCACATGAAACACTTCATGAATATTTGTCAAATCTTTAGGCAATTCCAAGCAGTATGCTTGCTTACCAACCATTCTTTCTTCCAAAGTAGTATAACGCCTTTTCATGAAATACCTTCAGTATTACTAAATCATCCACTCGGAATTCTACGGGTCGTCTCCTCTTTTCTGCATAGGGAATTTATCGATCCTGGGCTGCTTTCATTCTTTCTCGGAAAATTTGTATCTTGTTAGTGATGTCTTGAATCATTTTAGATCCTCTAAAGATCTTCCGTCTTACATCACGCCAACATATTTGAGTATGACATTTACGCTCATATAGTACTTTATATACCTTCAGTATATTTTCTACTATTTGGATTGCTCTCTTCTTTTGACCATTTGTCTGAGGATGATAAGTTGTACTAAGAGCAACTCGAGATCCTAACTCATGCTTCATTCTCACCCAAAAGTGAGGAGTGAAACGAGTATCACAGTCGAAAATAATCTATAGTGGCGCATCATGACTTGCCACAGTTTCGTCTAAGTAACTTACGCGTATTTCCCCAATGGAGTCGTTTCACGTGTGGCGAGAATATATGTACTCTTCATCAGCTGGTCGATAATTATCCAAAGGTTATCATTCACAATTTTCTTCTCCTCTTTCAAGGTATTAGCTGTATAAACCGGATATGTAGAATATCCCTTCGACATAATTTTTGAGTTTTTTAAGAAAGAAATTTATCACTTTCACCGTAGACATAAATAGGATCTTCCTTTTCGTTAGGTATGGATATCATCTCTTTCTATATCAAGAGCTTTGCGTGGTTCTTTAACAATCAATCCATGTCGAGAATAATATCAAAGATAGGAATTAGGTTAGCAGGAAGATTATAACTTTCAATTCCTATAACACTAACTCTATAGGCTTTATCAACAAGTAATGATATATTTCCTATGTTATCTATATGAAATGATTGGACAACTGCATAACAAGCAATTTGAAAAGAATATGCGAATTTATAAGGCACAAAAGAATCTAAGGCATTGAAATCAAATTAGATGTGAGTAGATCTAGAGTTTACGAGAAAATTACTAGTCACAACATTCAAGTTTTTTTTAACTTAATTCCTTTGTGGTAATTTAAAATGTACGATATTTAGCTTTTAGTTTGCCAAACGATTGTCAAATTCTTCAAACTTCCTAATTACTAGCGGTGTTCAAATTTGTACCCGCTCTTCATTCTCTATTCAACATTCAATCCTAATCTTTGATTTAAAACTCAATTCTCATTGCAAACTCCTACTCCTTCTTGGTTTATAGACTAAACCCAAGATAAGGTCTTTATTTTGCTATAACAGCAACTCGAATGGTTTTATTCTAATGACATTTGTATTTATAACACACAAGACACATAACGAACCAAACTCTTGTAATAGAATCAGATCGAATAAATCGAGAAAAATAAAAAGAGTTTGATCAACACGTGGATGCTTAAGAATAGAAAGAATAGCATCACGTATCTCTAATTTATGCTGTTGGACCTACACATCTTTTAGCTTTTGGCACCTCCTCCTTTTTAGTTGGAGTACTCTTTGATTGTTGATCAGCAACTTGACTTCCTGCCATTTGACTAGTAAGAGTAGGGCAGAAACATTTCTTGTGGCCAGTAACACCATATAGCAAGTCTCATCTCCGGCTAATGATTGCTCAATTCTTTAATGAAGATCGTTATATTTCTACCGACTACCTCGACCACTTACTTCTTCAGTATTCCTACTGAAGTTTTATCACTATATAAGACACGGTTCTCTGAACCAATCAACTCCTTTCGTGGATTTATACTAATCGGACTCGATTCTTTATGACATTAAGATTTGAACGATAATTATCTTCTTAGTCATTACCGAAACGAAGGTAACGACACACATGAATAAAAGGAAATCATTTACTAGTTTCTTGGTAACCTTGTGACTTTTCTTGATCCAAGTGTGAGTCCTGTGCTTCCAGTAGCATAGGCCTCTACTACAATTCACACCTACTCATACTCGTCCCAAGTATTGTCTCGCAGTTCCCAAGTCACCATTCAAAAGTTTTCACAAAGAAACTTATCACACATGAACGTGTTCAAACAAATACGTATAACAGTTTCCCCTAGACTCAACTAGGGTTTTCAGGTTTCTATCAAACATATATTGGATTACCTACACTCGCCTTCTAGGATTCTTCTCATGCATATGCTCAATTTAATATATCCTAATAATTTTCCATAGGTCGATAGAAATTTTACTTCCATTTCTTCATACTAATTCTTTCTTGAGTAGTGTCTATTCTACAAGACATACTATTCTAAAATTTACTTTAGCAGCATGGAGATAAACGGTCTTCTACTACCTGCATCATCTTCTAACTCATGCAATCCATCATGCACTTTTGTTCATTTCATTATTCTTCCTTGACATCGTTAATCTTGTATCTGACTAAGTCTAAGTCTATTTCATAGGAGTCTATCCTAAGAAGTTTGCATCTTTGCTGCATCTCAGCAAGCTTTATTAGCTTCAACTTAGTTCTCTGTCATTCCTGATTACAACATCTCTTCATACGATACTATGGGTGTATTTCTTCTTCAATTAAGCATTCTACCTTACTTAAACAAGTAAGTTGCTTAACCATTTACCACTAAATGACTCAATTCACCATCCCAATCTTGTATGTTAAAGTCGGCTTAACATACAATGGAACTTTATATCACAAAGTCTTGGCCTATTGAGTCTGAAAACTTCATTAGCCTTTCTTTTGATCTTCATTTAATTCTTCTAAATCTTGCACAATATTCATTGTGATACTGCCGAAGTACTGATCACCGTCTTTGGTTCTTTTGACTCTATAAAAAAATCACTTCTTCAATCTAAACAGCGGTAGAACAACTTCGTGGATTCGTACCAACACATTTATCTTGCCCAAACGTGTTTCAAACGCACATCTTTCTTCCAAAGATGTTATTATAAATCAGACATACTTTAAATGTATATTACCACTTTATTGGTATTAATACACTTATTACGATAACAATTCATATTATTTCACGATATCTCGCGATCGTTTATTTATAAACTTATCGATGTCAACTATCATAAGTCTCTTTATCACTCCGAAAAATTCTATTATGAAAATTCTTAAAATTTTCTAAACCATGGTCGGCAACAGACCTTAAGCTTTCTCACATAATAAAATATATGGCATATCTCTTCTCTATATTCATTTATCATTTACCACATAATAGAATATAAAGCATATCTCTTCTCTATATTCATTTATCATTTAGCACATAATAGAATATAAGGCAGATCTCTTCTCTATATTCATTTATCATTTAGCACATAATAGAATATAAGGCATATCTCTTCTCTATATTCATTTATCATTTAGCACATAATAGAATATAAGGCATATCTCCTCTTAATATTCTAGTGCTTTCCTCCATTAGGTATTCAACCTAAAATATATCGTATCATCTTTACTTAATAATTCTTGTTTAAGTTTCGAAATTCTTAAAACTTCTAGTTCACTTAAACTAATTTTCTTAAAATTCTGAAGTAACTGAATATCTTAGAATACTAGGGTTTATCATTACCCAATCCCCCACTTAAATATTTCCTATGGTTTGTATCCATATACTTATTATGAATCAGCTCATATACTGAGCTTCCAACAGTTTAAGTCTAAATATCAATCCGTGATATTTAGTTCACTTAAACCATTGCTCTGATACCATGATTGAAAGACCCCAACTTTCGTATTTATGAAAGACCCAAACTTTCATACTATTTCAAAAGATTTCTTAAGTTACTTCCTCAAAACATGCTACATGCATATTTATAAAACAATATTTTATATTGATAAAGTGATTACAAAGGATTGGATACAAACCGACTAAGTTTTATAACATTTCATGTCTACCCAGGAATCTACTATTCATATACATACATGAACATTAAAAATACAGAGAAATACTATTAACTATTCTAAATCTTTCAGCAGTATAAAGCTATATTGGAATACTCATCACCTACAATTGTTAAATATTGAGAGGAATAAGCGATAACACTTAGTGAATTCAATAAATAGATACAATATAATCTTATGCCTTATATATACTTCAATGTGGCAAAAGCAAAGAGGAACAACAAGACATATGTGAAATCATGTGACAAGCGTTCATATCAATCAAAGACTTTATTCAAAGATATACTTTTCAATGAGACATAACGATTTCAATACTTTATATGCATCAATAAAGCTTTGGCCCAAATGGCACAAAAGACATATAATTTATGATTATCAATATGATAGATTTCAGATTTTCACGCCTTGTTTAGCATTTCAGTAGATTTCAGGTTTTCACGGCCTGTTTAACCATTTCGGTAGATTTCAGGTTTTCGCGCCCTGTTTAACCATTTGCTAATACCATAGAATAGAGTTCAATTCCCTTACGGAGTCATGCTCTACATGGTCGGAGGCTACATACCATTCCTATCTAACTCTCTGCCAATGCCATAGAATGGAAGTCATTCTCTTACGGAGACATGCTCTACAAGGCCAGAGGCTACGTACCAGTACCAATGTGAATCTAAGTCCTTTCACTGATCACATGGTCAAAGGTATTATATTTGCTATAAACATAGCGAATAAAATAACACGGAAGAATAACTCAGAAATAATAACATTGAGAAGCACATAGCACATATAACACATAACATACAATTGTTCCTATATATTGAACTCACCTTAAGTTAACCGGGGTTTAAAGTAGTAATTTGGACAACATTTCGGCTTTAAATATGACTTTCTATGTTCAAAACCGGGAGCTTAATTGAAAACCGGGCTTTGCGAAGGTAGGGCTTCAAAACCGAAAAGATAAAATTTTCGGGCTTCTCGGGGGTCTCGGGATGTGTTTCGGGTGCTAAAATTGATACCGGGGCTTCAGGAAAAGACAAAATAAAGAAAATATGGAAAAAAAGGGGCCAAAAATGGAAATTTTCAAATTCTAGCTGGGAGGGTTCGCACCCTCCTATTTATAGGTGCGAGGTTCAGATCCGGAGGGGCAAGTGGCAGGAGCAGCGAAGGCCACGCAGCAGCCGGGGCGAGGTTCGGTGGCCAGATGTCGCACCTGCGAGGCGGCCAGGTGCGAGGAACGGAGGGGTGACACGGAGCGAAGCGTCAGCAGCTCGTAGGCGAGACGTGGCTCACCTCGTACACGCCACGTATGCGACACTCAGAAGGCTTCGGTTGGACCTCCCTTCAGTCCTATCACAGTCCGACACGCGTTGCTTCTCAGATTGGGACACGACCTCGGTGACACAGCAGCTTCGTGCGAAGTGACGTGGCAGCGACGAGGTCTCCGGTGGCTGGTACTATTCGTGCGAAAATCTCGGAAATTGAGCCCCGAACTTGTAAAATCCATAACCTTCGCATACGAGCTCCGTTTTTGACCTTCTTTATATGCACGCGTAGCGAAAATTACGCTCTACAATTTTCGTTTAGACTTCGTCGGCTAAATTTGACTTTATTTTTAATATTATTATTTTTAACAGACCGGGACAGGAAAATGTATTAAAAATTCATAACTTCTTCATCCGACATCCGTTTTCGTCAGACTTTTTACTGTTGTACTACAAATGACGAGACCTTTGATTCTTGTTTAGGATGTATCTGTCAAATATCGCTCGATCTAAAATTCGAGTTTTTAGCTGTCCACTGCTAAGTTGAAACTTCGAAAAATCATAACTTCCTCATACGAAGTCAGATTTTTGCATTCTTTTTATCGAATTTCTCAGTTTAATGAATACTACGAATTTCATTTAGATTACTAAGGCTAAAAAGTAGTTTATCAAAAACTCACTTTTTACGTCATTCGGCGCCGTGGCGGTTTTGTTGCGGATCTTCGGTTTGTCATAACTTCTTTGTTATTTCGCCTACAACTTTCTAACAAGATGATTTACAACATCAAATAATAAAATTTTACTTATTCCAAATTTTATATTTTCGCTAAATTTCACTATTTGGCTATTAATTGGAATCTCATAAGACTTCCAATATTTTATGAGTGATTTTAAACATAGTTTTACTTCATTTCTAGTAAAAACTAGTTGTTAGAACTAAACACTCAATTTTATTCACTTTTAATAATAACAATACACAATTTCAGAACGTCTATATTACACCTGAACATTTTCATGGTTTTGTGGGTTGGTGTTACTTCTTGGTCCACTGAACCTGTCATGGCACAAATATGTCACTGCGGCAGAAACAGCCAACTGGAACATCACTGGGTCGAATCGAGAAGGAGGTGGTGACGGAGGCTGTTGTTACTTGAACTGGATCCTTTCTTCGAAGACATTTCGATCTAAAATGATTAGGAAAATAGAGGATGGTAAGTCCCCTGCATTAAATCAAGAGATATGAAACCAGGGATATCTCTTTATGATAGACAAATAATTTTATTAAGCAATAAAGCATGAATGAATTGTCAAGGCAGATAAACTATCGCTAGAGGAATGATCGAGGGGCAACGCTTGAATAAGAATTTTCTACAACAAAGTTGGATCTAGAAATACTCCCATAGTATTTCATGATTCACTGCAACGACAGCTCGTTGTTTGGGATATTTGGGTAAGTTTTAGGCATGCTGAACACCACAGTCACTCCTAGGCACATGTTGGCCGTGTCACGAATGAATATAGTTGATCAGGCTATATTGACCCTAGACACGACTACATAACTGCCCAGGTTTAACCGCAGAGTACAACACCTATTTACTTATGTTTTGTTCTACTTGTAGTTACAAATCTCGGTGGTTAGGTATACTTGTATGTTTTTGAAAATACTTATATTTTGAAGTATACTTTTAGTTCATAGCACTAGGCCCCTTAATGTTTATATTCTTATACCATGTAAGGTTTGGTATACTCAGTTCACTATAAACAAGGGCTCTGATACCAATCTGTCACACCCCGAAACCGAAGGCGGAAACGTCCCGGGGCGGAGGTGACTTCATGTGAATATCATAACCAATGTACATAGTAAGCGAAGTAAAACACAAAACATTACATTACATAGATTTCATTACATCAGTTTAAAAGTAAAGTAGTACAAGTTTCATCGATACATAAGTTTAAACAAAAGTAAGACGTGACTTCCATACGCTCCGTCTTCAAAAGAATGCGGGATACCTGTCTAAGGAAAACCTAAGAATACAAGCATTTTAAAAATCAGCATAAAGCTGGTGAGTTAGTTTATTTTTATGAAAATGTACAAGATTCCTTTTGTTTTCTAAAAATGTTACGACCCAAGAAAATCCCATATTTTCTTAAAAGTAATGTTTAGTTGTTCTGTTATGTTACACGGTTCTGGTTATAAATTGCGATTATCCCAGGAAAATTCTATATTTTCCTAATGTGAAAGATGTGTACTGAAAACCTGATTAACCTTGTGAAGTGTGTTTTTTTTTACCAACCCAAAAATGTAATGTAAAAGATGTATATTGAAAACCTGATTATCATGGTAAACTAATTCTTATGGTTATTAGTTTACTATATCCATTATTACTAAAAAGTAAATCTCTGTTATCCAAATTGCGAGTTCTATAACCATACTACAGACTAGATATGACTCGAGACGAGGCCAATATCTTTTATGACTTTTGTCACCCTTGAACCTTTCGGTTCGGCTGTAGCTAGCAGCCAGGTGCGGGATAGTCAATCCCGTATAGATCTATACACTCAAGTCACACTCCCTATCTAAGAGATTCTGGTTACAGGGGTGGTCCTCCACTCACGTATCTCTGTGGAGTGTTCTCTGATGACGTGTCTCCAATTTATAGGAATAACAAATCTACAAGTAATAATGCGGAAAGTCCTGTTTAAGTTCTATCTAAAAAGACTATCCTCCACTCGCGTATCTCTGTGGAGTGTTACCGAGGACAAAACTATATACTAAGTTTCATGTTCAAAGTTCAAAGGTTATGTTTTTAACTATCATAATGTGGAAAACCATTTGTGAAAATATAAAGTACAACAATTTATAACGTTTTTCACAAATACTATGATAATGTGATCTGCAAGTTCAAACGTTTATCTGTTATGATTATCAGTGTTAAAAAAATATGTAATATGAAACACAAAACATATAAAATAAGTTTTGAGTACAAGTATTACTTGTACTTTGCTTGTATTCCCCCCCTGAAAACAGTGAAAATCATTGAAAAATGGTAGGGATATGAACTCACCAAACGAGGAAATGTGTTGATGGGGTGCTAAACATCGGATCAACACTTGAAAACGTCCGAGGTTCCTATGTAATGTTAAATGATACGCAAATGTATCTTATTAGACTTTAAAACACTAATGAGATATGATTATACACTCCAAGACACGAAAACACTTCAAAATAAGTGTTTGGAGTGACCCGGGTGACATTTATGGACATGAATGACTAGGATATGGAGTTTACTCTTCAAGAGTAAACTCTTAGACGAGTTCATGGCCCTAAACACCACATCCTCATGAGTTTACGACCGTAAACTCTTGATGGGGTGTTCTTATGTGCTAAATGGTCTTAAATCAATAGAGGGGTGATGCTAGGTTTGGTTCTAGGGCATTATAAAGGAATTAAATCAACCATGTGGACCAATTGATGTGTTTATGGTAGTAAACTAAGTGTTTATGGCTGTAAACTCTCACCCACTCCAATCTTAAGTGCTTTGAAGGTCATAGATTAATCACAAGTGATTCTACACAATTTTACAAGCCAAGGGGTGAGTTTAGGGCATCATACAACCCATTTATAGGAGTTTACGGCCCAGGAACCCATTCTTGGAGAGTTTACGACCGTGAACTCCTTATGGAGTTGTTTTCATCAATTTTAAGGTCCCTAACTTGTTTGTGGTTGCTTCTAGACTTTATTCCATGGCGTATGAGGTGTGTAAGTTGCATTTTAACACCCAAAAAGGAGTTTACTACCCATGAAAGGGTGTTTACGGCCCAAGCATGTTATTGGGCAGTAAACTCATGTTTACTCCCCAAATGTTGAGTTTAAGGTGTCCTAAGTCCAATCCAATAAGTCCTTAAGCCATATCTAAGCTCCAATGGTGCTTTGGAAGAGTTTTGAGGCTCAAAAACACCATTTATATGTGCTCACGGCCCAAGAGTGTTCTAGGGCCATAAACACATGTTTGAGGTCCTAAATCATGATTTGAACTCGAAATTGTAGGCTAAGGATGTGGTACAAGATGCTAGGATGGTTACCTTAGTGTTCTGAAGCTTGAAATGAGTGATTTTTTAACCTAAATCTTTGATTGAGGAGAGAGGTTAGAGAGAGAGTGAAAAGGCTTCAAATGAGTCTTAATTCACTTTAAATATGGTTTGAATTTGATACACGGTGGAATTATACCCGATACTGATGTTAACCGAGGCTTTGGGTCGCACCCGATTGAGTTGTCGTCACCCGATATGGTCGAAACTAATTTTTTTTTTTCTAATTACCAGTTTGGGAAGTTTTCACATGTTTCTAACATGTTTGGATACTTACAAGGTCAAAATAAAAGTCTTAACTTAATTGACCTAATCCAAAGATGAAATCAGAATAATTCGATTAAGATGAGTTTTACGAACGAAACAAGTTGCGGCGATGGAACAACTTCGGGTTGTCACAGCAATCCCACTCGGCAAGTCTGAGCGCCTACTCGTCGAGTTCCTCTTTGATATTCAATAAAAATACTTAAAATGAGATACCTGGGAATCCGGATGTTACAATTCTCCCCACTAGAATCAGACTTCACCCTCGAAGTCTCGCTCCGCAAACAATTCTGGATACTGCTCCCGCATCTCTAACTCCGGCTCCCAAGTCAGCTCGGACCCCTTCCGTTGTTGCCACTGGACCTGAACCAGGGACACCTCCGTGTTTGTTAGAACCTTGATTCTCCTATCTCGGATCGCGATCGGCCTCTCAACATAGTTCAGGATTGCATCCACCTTAATGTCCTCCAATGGAACCACAGCTGGCTCATCGGCAATACACTTCCTCAACTGAGACACGTGGAAGGTATCATGAATCTGACTCAGCTCGGCAGGTAGCTCCAAATGATACGCTACTCTGCCCACCCTAGCTGTCACCCTGAATGGGCCGATATATTGAGGTCCCAGCTTGCCTCTCTTCCTGAATCGAATCACACCTTTGCAAGGTGATACCTGCAGGAGAACGAAATCACCAACTTGAAACTCAAGCTCTGAGTGACGCCTATCTGCGTAACTCTTCTGGCGACTCTGGGCCGTCAGCAACCTCTGCCTGACTTGTTGAATCTGCTCAGTCGTCTGGAGTACTATCTCCGTGCTACCCATCACCCGTTGTCCTACCTCTCCCCAACAAATATGAGTCTGACACCTCCTTCCATACAACAGCTCGAAGGGAGGCATACCGATGCTCGAATGGTGGCTGTTGTTATAGGAAAACTCAGCCAAAGGTAGATACATGTCCCAACTTCCTCAGAAGTCTAATCAACATGCCCGAAGCATGTCCACGAGTGCCTCGATAGTCCGCTCACTCTAACTGTCGGTCTGAGGGTGATAAGCAGTGCTGAAATGCAATCTCGTACCCAACTCCTCATGAAACTTCTTCCAGAACCTGGAAGTAAGACGTACATCTCGATCTGACACAATCGAAATTGGCACCCCATACCGAGACACCACCTCCCTCACATATATTTTTGCCAACTTCTCTGCGGAAGAACTCTCACTGATAGCAAGGAAATGAACACTTTTCGTCAATCGATCCACGATCACCCAAATTGCATCGACACCCCCTTGGGGTTCGTGGCATTTTGGTGATGAAATCCATAGAAATATGTTCCAAATTCTACTGAGGAACCTCAAGTGGCTGCAACTTGCCATGAGGATGCTGGTGCTCGGCCTTAACCTGACGACAGGTCAAGCACCTCTCTACAACCCACGCAACATCTCTCTTCATACAAGGATACCAATAGTCTCTCTTCAGATCCAAATACATTTTAGTGGCCCCGGGATGGATCAAGAATCTTGATCTATGCGCCTCCTCCATCAAAACACTGCGTGCCTGCCAATAAACGGCACCCAGATCCGACCATGAAAAGTCATAAGCCGTCAGCTATCAGTCACAAACTCAGATACCTGCCCAATCACTCGCTCCTTCTTGTGGTTCTTCGGTTTCACAACCTCTGCTTGGGCCTCACGAATGATACCTAACACTGGAGTCATCACGGTCATTCTCTTACACATACCTCGTATCGGAACACTCTCTGCCCTCCGACTCAAGGAATCGGCTACCACATTCGCCTTGCTCGGGTGGTACAGGATCTCACAATTGTAATCCTTCACCACATCCAGCCATCTCCTATGCCACATATTCAGGTTGGGTTGATCCATCAAATACTTCAAACTCTTGTGGTCTGTGTAAATGGTGCACCGAACCCTGTACAAATAGTGGTGCCAGATCTTGAGAGCGAACACTACCGCTCCTAACTCCATATCGTGAGTGGGATACCTTGCCTCATGAGGCTTCAGCTGCCTTGATGCATATGTTATCACATGCTCTCTCTACATCAGCACCGCACCCAACCCTGATATCGATGCATCGCAGTATACCACAAAATCCTTAAATCCCTCTGGAAGGGATAACACCGGGGTTTCGCAAAACTTCCGGAAAAGAGTCTCAAACGAGGTCTACTGCTCCAGACCCCATGAAAAAGCAACACCCTTCCGGGTCAACCTAGTGAGTGGCAATGCAATCTTTGAGAAATCCTGAATGAATCTCCGATAATAACCGGCCAACCCCAGAAAACTCCTGATCTCTGTGGCGTACTTCGGCACTTCCCGACTCATCATCGCCTCAATCTTGGCCGGGTCGACCAATATCTCATTTTGATTAACAAGATGCCCCAAGAATTGTACCTCTCGTAACCAAAAATCACACTTGGAGAATTTGGCATAAAGCCTCTCCGACCTCAATACCCCGAGGATCTCCCTCAAATGCTCCTCAAGTTGTTCTCGGGATCTAGAATACACTAGAATATCATCAATAAACACAATCACCGATCGATCCAACATCGGCCGACATACTCTGTTCATGAGATCCATGAATGTTGCTGGTGCATTGGTGAGCCCAAAAGGCATCACCACAAACTCATAGTGCCCATATTGCATCCTGAACGCTGTCTTCTGGATATCCTCATCACGCACCCTCATATGGTGATATCCAGACCTCAAGTTTATCTTGGTAAACCAAGATGCCCCCTGAAGTTGATCGAACAAATCATCAATTCTCAGCCATGGATAACGGTTCTTGACCGTTAACTTGTTCAACTCCCGATAATCATTGCACATCCGGTGTGAACCATCCTTTTTCTTGATAAAAAGGATTGGCGCTCCCCACGGTGAGCTACTCGGCCGAATAAACCGCTTCCCTAACAACTCCTAAAGTTGCAAGGATAACTCCTGCATCTCTGGAGGCGCAAGGCGATAGGTCACCTTAGCGATAGGTGCTGCCCCCGGAACAAAATCGATACGGAACTCTACCTGCCTCTCAGTAGGCACACTCGGCAACTCCTCGAGGAAAATGTCCGGGAACTCACACACTATCGGAACCTCGCCAACTGATCTCGGTCTCTCTGAATCAATCCTCGTATCCAGTACATAAGCTATGAACCCCTTGCAGCCTTGCTGCAAACTCTACCTTGCTCTGGCAGCCGAACAGAACGCTGACCCACTTCGAGTTCCCTCGACATAAACTATCAGCACTCCCCCACTAGGATCTCGAATCGTCAACATTTGTTGCTCGCAGTCCATCACAGCCCCAAATCGGCTCAACCAATCCATGCTCACATGACACATACGTCTCCCATCGCAATTGGGACCAGATCTATCGGAAACCCAACGCCGAAAATCTCAAGTACACACCCTCAAATCACGTCCGTGGCATACACTGCTCGCTCGTTAGCTATAGAAACTCGTAGAGGTCGACTCATCGCCTCTCGGTTGATGCTAATGTGTCTACTGAATGCTAATGAAACAAATGAACGACTCGTACCCGAGTCAAACAACACCAAAGCAAGTATAGAATTCACAAGGAAAGTACCATCCACGACGTCGGGTGTTGCGCGGACCTCCTCCGCTATCAACTAGAAGGCTCTCCCGCGAGCCTTCGGTGCCTCGGCCTTCACTGGCCGAACCTCAGTAATGCACACGGCGGCAGGGGCAGATCCATGTGTGCTCCCTGTGTTGTCCCCCGCAGTTGCGGACACTTGGCCTTCCGATGAGTTGTCTATTTGCAATGAAAGCAAACCATGAATCCCTTAGGGCGGTCCTTGGCTATATGCCCCTCCTTTCCACATTTGTAGCAAGCACCAGATCTACACACTCCATCGTGTCCCTTGTCGCACTTCCCATAAGTGCGACCCTTCTGGCCTCCAGCTCTTGAATCGGTGGGCTTTGCCCGCTTAGCTACCGGTTGAGACTGTGTCGACTGCCTATCCAACCGCTGAGACTCGGACTCCTCCCTGGCCTGGGTCTCCAACTTAATCTCACTCTTCCGGGCATTTGCATGAAGCTCATCAAATGTCTGGTATGTCGAGTTCTATATGAACTCCCGAATGTCCCTCCACAAAATGCTCAAGTACCGGCTCATGCGCGCGTACTCAGACAAAACGTGCTCAGGGCATAACATTGCCCTCTCATGAAACTTCCTGGTGATCATAGTAACTGACTCAGTACCCTGCTTGAGGGTCAATAACTCATGGGCCAACCATTCCCTTTCCATCGGGGGAACGTACTCGTCTCTGAACATCGTGGTGAACATCTCCCATGTCCCAAGCGAAGCTGGTTCAGTGTAAACCGAACCCTTAGATGCTCTGGACACGAACAGGTATAGAAGCATCCCTCAATGTCAGATATTCATCTCATCACAGCAATCAGATCCTGCATCCCATCAAACTCTGGTGGCTTTGTGTTGCTGAACTCCCGATACAGCAACGAGTCACCCCCTGTAGCCTGGCAACAGCGACGGCTACGGTGGCCGCGGCAACAGCAGTTTCAGTAAGAGCGACGTACCGCTAATCAAAAGTCTCAATCAGCATGGTCTTGATAGACCTGAACATCTTTCGTTTCTCAACTCGGATGGCCGCAGCCACCTCATCATAAATCATCTGGCGGAGCTCCTCATCGCTCACACCCCCTTCGCTATTCCCCGGCCTGTGGCATGTCCCAACCATGATGCCTCTGAAATACAACATAAAAAATCAGAGACTTGCTCGAGTAGACTTGCACTCGATAACTCAACCCTAATTTCTCCCTAGTACCCTAAGGATTCTTACTTGGAATGCGCATTGATCTGGTGTCTTCGGTAGCACGGACCCAATGCTACAGCCCACACCGCATCAACATTCACCCCAAGTCATCCTCCTAAGATCCCAACTCACAAATACTCTACATCTTGATAGCATAGGCTACCCTTCGGTAAGCCTCTCATAAGCTCCTCACTGCTACCTACTCACTCTCAAGCACCGCTTACCAGCAGAAATCTCCTAGGCTAAGGCATCACAAATTGGGCCACTCTAGTCCTAACATGAATACCTAGCCTACTCTAGCATGCATAACATATCACATCATATCTCATAACACATAATGTAACGGTATTTTGGGAAATCACTGTTCGGGCATTGGCTGATCGTACACACTACTTATTTCTGCTTTGCTCAAATTCTTTTACTTTTTGGAAAAATTGTTTCCTTTTTGAAAATGTTTCTCAAATCCTCAATTTGAGTTCAAATACACCCGCAGGTGAATCTGAATCCCTCAAACCAAGGCTCTGATACCAACTTGTAACACCATGAAATTTCAAAACAATTTTTCAGTTTAATTTAATAAAAATACTACAATCAGAATTCTCAAAAACATGAATCAATTGTTTTTACATAACATAAGTGCAAATCAAAATCCCCAGAATCTCAAAACATCTCCACCATAAGTGTGTACTGATCATGTTGGCGCCTTCCCACGATCATCACTAGTACCTGAAACACATAACACGCAAACAGTAAGCAATAATGCTTAGTGAGTTCCCCAAAATACCACATACAGCACATACGCCTTTCCAGGCCATAACTCTATGGGATCTTCTGATCCAGGTGTCTCACGGGATTTCCATCCCATGGCTTTGTTAACCTTCCGGTCCATATCTTCATACTCAAATCATAACATATAACATATACAACATACATCACATTTACATCATATACATAAGACCTTCCGATCAAACATAATCACCCCATCAGGTAAGGCATAGTGAGAAGACTCACATCAATGAAGTCGGATAAACTTTCATGCTCAACGTCCCGACCTAGCCTCATCCTATTATTCAAATAACATTCCCGCTCAATATGCTCTGATGATCTCATCTCTACAGACTGGGTAGAAGGCCATTCTACCCTTCCGTGAACTCTCCTGTATCAGTCTTGACCAGAACCCTAAATTCAACAAAAGTCAATGGTCAACTTTTACCCGACTCGTCGAGTGCATAAAGGTGACTCGGCGAGTCCATGCAGGTCCTCTAAATCCTTTCAGACTCTCTTGTATCGTTGAGTCTTTCTTCCACTAGACAAGTTACACCTGTCACGAATCGAGGGGCAACCCCGACTCAACTCGTCGAGTCCACTCATGGACTCGGCGAGTTCGTTCCATGCTCACACTCAAATGACCTTCTGAGGTCAGATCTATTCCTCTAATCCGTAGATCTAATCTTCCCAAGCTCAATAATCATGTAAAGGTTCGAACTTGATGCTCATGCAACGTCTAAATGACACTACTTGATGATTTATCCCCAAATACAACATCCTAGGTCCATTTCTTCCATAACTCCTCATAAAGAAAGATGGAATAGATTCTCTGGACCACTATGGATCCAGATCTGATGTCTAAACATGATAAGGGACCATATTCCCAACAAATCAACCCAATAAAGGGTATAGAAAACCCTAGATTCATGGATTCTTTAACAAAACAGAAAAGGGATCGATATGCTACCTCAAGGATGATGTCCTTTTATTGCAATCCACAAATAAGCAACCTCCTTGGCCTCCTCTAAGCTGGAATCAACTTCTTCTTGCAAAACAAACCCACAAAGGTCCAATAATGGCTTATTCTCTCTCACAAATGCTCAAGCACTATAAGGGTTTATCTCAATGGTCTGGTAGCTGCAAATGGTGGCTATAAGGGTCCTTAAATAGGCCCCAAACCCGAGAAATTAGGGTTTCATTAAACAGCATGGACTCACCGAGTCCTCCATTAAATCAGACCAACACGTGCGCGATCCCACTCGGTAAGTCTGAGCACCTACTCTTCGAGTCCCTCTCTAATATTCAATAAAAATACTCAAAATGAGATACTTGGGAATCCGGATGTTACAGAAACAGAGAAAGAGGCGATATGGTTGAAAAACTTCATCAGAGATCTTGGAGTTATTCTATCCATAAAGGAGCATGTGGAAATTTTATGTGATAATGAAGGGGCAGTTGCCTTAACCAAGGAACCGAGAGATCATGGAAGATCCAGGCATATCGACAAAAAGTACCAACTCATAAGATATAAAGTAGAGGAAAGGAACCTCTTGGTGAAGAGGATATCGTTAGGGGACCACCCAGAAAATCCTCTTACAAAAGGACTTACTTGGGTTAAGCACTTGCAGCATGCGAGGGGCATTGGCCTAAAGGACGATATTAATTTTAGTGATTAGATAAACCGAAACGTGTGATAGCGAAATTTTAATTGGCATTTGATGATGAATAAAAGGAATTTTATTTATAAGTAAAGTTATTGTCTTGTGTCAATCATTTACTATTGTTTCACTTTGCATGTTTTGACTTCCAGAATAATAAGATTTATTCAAACTATCCATAGTCGATCATACTTTGGAAGTAGGTATGAAAGAAGACTCTCATAAGTTGGGTTGTAGATTTGTCTAAGGAGTTAGGCATATCAACAGGTTTGCTGCACCATTCATGAGTACTTCTGAAATAAGATTTGGAGTATTGGATCAACTCGTGCTCAATTAAATCACTTCATGGAATTTATATCGAGTGATCGTGAGATGATAATATCATATAAGTCTTCAAACCTAGATATATGAGTTGTTTCCTATGAATTATTTGTGCATTTTTTATACGAAAACGCATCAGTAACTTGATGTTATAAAATGTATTGTTCTACATGATTTAATGAATAGATAGTACAAGCATACAATGTCGAACTTTATCTGTTCCCTTTTATCCTAATAGGATTAAAAGCGATATCTTGGGACCCTCGATGATATTGTTTTGATTATGTGTCGGGCCCAGTCAAAACTAAATTGATGTGTTCGATTATGTTCTATGTCAGACGAATCGGAAATCGGGAAACAAACTGCTAGACAATAAGTATGACATTGTTCCATGTATTTTTCCAGCCGATATCTTGAAAACAGAGGATTATCTGATCCATTATCTAAAGGATGTGTCACTGACTGGGTTAGAGTTAACAACGGCTTTTGAAAGCTTATGATTTCTAAGTCGGATCATGCACATTGGCAATTATAGTTACTAGACTTATCCAAGTGGGAGACTGTTGGATTTGGTGTCTAAGCCCATAACTAAAACTGGAATGTGCTTGACCTGATTGTAGCATGGTCCTTTTTGGGTTGCCTTCACCAGTGAAACTTGACAGGATGGATTTTGAGATTAAGATTGTATATGGTTTATTAATATATTACAAGTATAATATATTAATATGAAACCATATTATTTAATTAGTACTGATCAAGAATTAATTTGTGATCAAAAGAGACTAATTAAATATAAGGGGATTGATTATGTAAATCAATCATTCTTGTAGTGTGGGCTAATGATCCATGATCATGTAGGTGGGCTAAACCTATCCATAGATAGTATGTGGATGTTAAACCCATGGATCATGAGAATGTGGAAAGTCATGGGTTATTAGGGTTTACAAAGTGTAACCCTAGCATGTGAAATCTATAAATAGAGCCCCTAGAGAGCCAAAATCGGCTACACCATATCTTGGTGATAACCAACTTATTCTCTCAAGCCTCCTTTTACATTTTCTGTTTGTGAACCAACAAAGGCATTACACTTGAGGTGCTAAACCTTTCAATGGTGAAGAAATCTACCCTACTAAAGAGGTAAGCATCCAAACCAAAGTTTTATATTATATAGCTTCAACTATATGCTAGATAGGGAGAATGCTTTGGAAAAACAAAATGCATGTATAATTAGAGAAAACATAGTTCCAAAGCATTTAGGGTTACATGTGCACCATAAGAGTGTTATAATGCTCAAAAGCCAACAATAGTTTTAGGTGAAGGAGGAGGAGAAGGAACATAATCATTAAAAGTTTGAGTTACCTCAGGATTGGGATTATCTTCCTCATTACGAGTGTTATCACCCTCCTGATTACAAATAGGTTGTTCCCCCTCGTTGTGAATATTTGACTAAGAATCAAACTCTGAACTTTCATTGGAACTGGGCGTAGGGGACTTTCGCTTGCGAGCTGGCTGCTTTTGTCTTTTGGGAGCAGCAGTTGAGGTGTCGGTTGGTGCCTTTCGTTTGGAAGGAGTTTTCGCAGTTGAAGATGGCCCTTCCTTGTCAGTAGTTTGCTTTTGTCCCTTCTTCGCACTGTCAGCCTCAGTGATGATGGCTTGCATTTCTGGGGTTAAAGGACGAAACCCGGATGGATTCAACTTCCTGTATCCCTCCAAGATTTTTCTAGAAAAGGGGGCATCATGAAACATAGCTTTTGGGATTGATCCAGTAAAAGAAAACTTTGAAGTGTCAGAGACATTAATCCCCATGGTGTGAAAAGTATTGATGGATGCCATCAAAGCATCTTGCATAAGAGGGATTTTGAGTTATTCAATGGACCGTTGGACAATGATAGTCCAAAAGCATGCATAAGACATTTCACTGTGACGTGAGGCAGATAGAGTGCCCTAAACAACTTGACCCCAAAGAACAGACCCATAGTCGACATTGGACCCTGTGTAGAGGCCGTAGAGAATCGCCATGAACAACTTACTTGCATAGTCAGATCCGTTCACCATTTCAGAAACATCCTTGAAAATCAAAGTGAATAATCCATTCCATTTGGGAGGAAAATTGGGTTTCCTGAACTTCGAAATGGTGGTTAGGGTTTCTTTGTAACCCATCTGGTAGAACATCTCGAGAAGAGCAGCACTGTAAATTGTTTCTGGGTTGATCATATCTTCAGATTGAGGAAGTTGTTGAAGAAAACAAAACGGCTTTTGGCAATGGAAGTGGTATGGTTGTGGATCTCAAACGTGATCCTTTGCTCTTCCTTGAGATAGTTTGTTATTGAATGAGCTTTAAAGAGGAGCGATAAAGGAACATTCTCTAGCTTGGTCAGCACAACAGTTAAAGGAGAGTATTTGAGGCACTCGACGATTGGAAGCATAAAAGTGTCATAGCTGCACGGCTTGAGATCAATCACCAAGTTCTGATATTGTTTGATGGATAGTAGTGATGAATGAACACTTTGATCTTGAGCGGAAAGATTTTCAGATGAACCATCCATTGGAGATGCTTGAGAAAGAAGAAGATAAACAGTAGAAGTTTTGATCTCCGAAAATCTTTTGAGAGGATTTTTAAAGTGGTAATGAGAGAGGAACCGTCAAAAACCTTATATACTACTAGATTTGTGAGAAAAATCTGTAGAAAGAGTGCATCGGTTACTGAAACGTCGCCTGAAAAAGCACGACATGACAACTGTAGATGTAAAGTTGCTATCCGTTCAAAATTGCAAGCACCCATTTGAATTCTTATCAACAGGAATTTTGTGTGTCGGCGTTTCTCTTTCGCGGTTAAATTTTATTCAACCCATTCACTACGAACATTCGTTTTTAGCAAGCATGGGCTGTACTTAGAACCTGAAAATAACATTGGAACCACGAAACAAACTTTCTGAAAATCACAAGGATCTTCATGCAAGAGTGTCAAAGATAAAGAAATAAAACAATGCTTATATGTGGGATTGGTGATGTCTAAGTAAAGACATGAAGAAGTGGATCCCGGGCATAGATCTCTTCCTTCGAAGTTAAGAGAGACTAAGAAGTGTTAGTGTGGTTTCCCATTTTTGATAAGAAACATTGAAAGGCGTCTTTTAGTAGGCTTATAAGGTGGCTTTAGCTTTATTCAAACTCTGAAGCTTAACAAAAGTCTGAGAATTGAACAAAGTACTTGTGGATCTTATGGGAAGAAGTATCTTAGGATAAGAACACTTCATAAAGATCTTGCAAAAGAAAAATATATTTCTTGGTACAAACTACGAAGGTGGCTTTCGTTAATTCCATGGTGAAAATCTTGAACGTTTAATTATTCACCGTCAATTCAATTAAGTGTTTTGGATTTTGGTTTTCATTCAGTTCATGGTAGACGATGCTAAGATCATTAACATAGATTTTGTGTAACCATAAGCCTCAGTGGTATTGCTGAGAGTCTCAAGGGTTACATTCATGAGTGCGAAGGAAGTGGAGAAGTATGAAGATGGTTCCAGAGAAGTCAATGTACCTCTGTTGTGTGTAAGTGACCAAGTAGATAACTCTTAACTCAGATGAGAAGAGTAAGGTAGCTCCTTGTTGGATTAGATGTCTAAGTCCATAACTATTATTGGTATGTACTCGACCTGAAAGTAGCATGGTCTATTTGGGTTGCATGGCATCGAAACAATTGGATAGACTAAATGAGAAAAAGGATACTTACGATATATATATTAATATATTATAAGTTCTAATATCTTAATATGAAATCATATTATTTAATTAGTATTGATCAAGAGTTAATTTAGAATTAATTTAGTGATCAAAAAGGAACTTAATAAATATGGACTCTTTTACATATAGGATGGGCCAAGTTCATTTAGGTTGGGCTAAGCTTGCATGGATAGTCCATGGAGTTTTTAACCCATGGATCCAATGGAAATGAAAGGTCATGGGTATTAGAGTTTACATGAATGTAACCCTAATCCTCCACACTATATAAAAAGGTCCTTCGTTCATGAAATTGGAACTAGTGCATAGAAAAGAGGGTAAGGCTGATTTCATGAGAGTGAACCTAAGTATCCTTATTCTCTAGTTACTCCAAGTTTTTTTTGGTGTTGTGTGATTCCATTTGAGGTGCAACACTTGGGGCACTAAGCTCTTAAAGATTCAAGACTTCAAGCTCCATCAAAAGGTATGTCATTCTACTAGATTCTTGTATTGAATATACTTCATATTATGATAGTTAGGATGAAACCTCGGAATATAAAATATTTGCATGTATAATAGAGAAAACATAGATCCAAGGTTTACAGGGTTGCATGTACACCATAGGAGTGTTAGAATGCTCAAAACCCTTCGGTGGAGCGCGTGTGGTTAATCGGCACATTTATTAAGTGATAAATATTAAGGGTACCAAGTATATTTGCATGGTTATACACCTTGTTTGTGATCCTCGGCATCCTAATCACAAACTTGATAGGGCAAAATCGAGATTGAAACATGCCATTGAGGAAAATCCTTGCTATGATGAGGAAAATGACACAACAGGTGACCCAACAATAGGAGGAGAATAGAGCTCTGCTCAAAGAAGTAGAGAGGATGAAGGTGGAATTCTAGAAGTCCCAGGGAACAACACCGATGATTGTACAACCAAGGATCCTAAACTTTTGCGATGCGGGATCCTCAGAGAATCACCATAACACAGTTCCTACCACTGCGACGTCACCCTCGAGGACAACCATAGATAACCGAGCATCTATGATCAATGATCTCAATGAGCCTTTCAATACTCCCAGAAACCTTGATTCTAGTAACTTCTTGTTGGATTAGTGTCTAAGTCCATAACTATTTTGGTATGTACTTGACCCGATTATGAGCATGGTCCTTTTGGGTTGCCTTCACCATAGTAATATGTAGGATGATTTAAGGAGAGAAAGGTTTAAATATGATTTATTAATATATTATGAGAATAATATATTAAAGGAGAAATCATATTGTTTAATTAATATTAGTCAAGAATTAATTGATAATTAATTTCGTGGCTAAAAGAGATTAATTAAATATAGGGGACTGGACTGCAATTATTGGATAATTGAGTTATTGGGCTAAGGAATGCTAAAGGAATAAGGGGTGAACGAAATTATGATGGAAGCCCATCATATTTTCGTCCATAGCCTTGTCCAGAAGGTTCCATGGGCTGCTTAGAGTTTAAGCTGTCCATTAGGGTTTTGACTGAAACCCTAGCAGCCCACACAAGTATATAAAGGACCCCTTAGGCTCCAAAAACGTGGACAATTGATTCTCTAGGTTTTCTAGTCGTTTTTGGGCAGCCTCCTTTCTTCTCCTCCTCATCCAAGTTGCATATGGTGTTTGTGACTCCATTAGAGGTGCAACACTTGAGGCACTAAGCTTTTGAAGCCAATCCAAGCAAGGAATTGATTGTTATTGCTATATAACAATTAAAGGTAATCCTATAAACTCTAATTCAGTTTATAATATGTTAGATCTAATTTTATTAGTGTTGGATTCAAAGCATGTACAATAGAGAAACCTAGATCCAAGCATTAGGGTTTGTATGAGCACATAGGATTGTTCTTATGCATAAAACCCATCACTTCTTAAATAGCAACACCACTAATACTAACTATAATAACGTTGATGCAGGAACAAATCCAAACATGGCAAGGGAACTTCAACAAGTAAGGCAGATGATCTCAAGTGTACCTAGAGTGGTCCAACCCATATTGGAAGCATCTCCTACAAGTCATGAGATCTCGATATTTGCTCCAGAAATAGCTGATAAAAAAGTTCCTAAGAGCTTCCAAACCCCCAGAATGAAGCTATACGATGGAACTACATATCCTGAAGCGCACATAACTCAATACAGAGAAAGAATGGAGATCATTCCCATCCCGGGACACTTGAAGGAAGCTTTCGTATGCAAAGGATTTGGTTCGACCCTTATAGGATCAGCTCTCAAATGGCTGCTAAATTTTGCCCCTTACTCTATTACTTCATTCTCACACTTAGTCAATATCTTTAATAACCAGTTTTTATAGCAGAACCTTCGAAAAGATCACCAGCGATCTCTACTTAGTGGTTCAGGATCCTAATGAGAAACTTAGGGAGTTCATTAACAAGTTTGGCAGGGAAGCCTTGAGCATCCCCAACATCGTCATGGCCACCACTGCGAAAGCCATCAAAATGGGACTTAGGAAGGATTCACCTTTCTATGAAGACCTTGTGATTACCCCATGCAAAAGATTGGATGAGGCCAGGTGTTGGGCATTGAGATTCATAAGGCTCGAAGAGGATAGAGAAATTTAGAAGAGAAGAAACCCTTTGAGTAAATATGAGAATCCCAACAAAAAGGCCGAATCCTCGACACCAAGATCCTATAAAATGAAGCCTTATTCTAAACCAAATCATCACATGGTTAATGGCCTCGAGGATGAGGGAGAAGAGGAAGAACTTCCTAAGATCACTAATTATTTCTTTTTTGTGGATGTTTCATGTATAATTCATGCTATTCAGGATCTTGGAGACAAAGCTAGATGGCCAAAGAGGGACAACAAGTCCACCGTTTGGGAAGACAAGTCCAAATGGTGTACTTACCACGAAAACTTTGGCGACATGACAGAGGATTGTATAGCCCTAATGTAACGACCCGTTTCCGGTATGTTAATTAATTTGATTTGGGCTAAGTTTTCAAGAGGGACTCGGCGAGTTCTAGCCTGACTCGCCGAGTCGGGTCGCGCATCTTGTGCACGCGGGAGCCGGCGACTCGGCGAGTCCATATCCTGGACTCGGCGAGTCCGTCCGTCTGGGTGAAACCCTAACTCCCCGGGTTTGCTCACTATTTAAACCCCATTATAGCCTCCATCTCGTCACTTTCCCCCTGAGAGCACTGTGAGAAACCCTAAACCTTCCTCTTGTGAGCTTATAAGTGATCTTGTTCCATTTTGTGAAGGGGTGAAGAAGGAGAAGAAGAAGGAAGCAAGGAAACGAGTTCTAGTGCCAAGATCCAAGATCAAGTGTGAACTTATTGAGGTATTTTCGGAGTTCTCTTCTGGTTTCATGCTTAAACTTCCATTAGAGCTCTTTTAAGGGCTATTTGATGCTTGTTCCAAGCTTTATGCTTGCTTGAATGTGTTATTAAGCCGAAATACCTTTGGATCTGAGTGTTGGGGTGTTGTAGAGTCCAGATCCACTGTCTTTTTGGAGTTACATTGCTTATTAGCCATGGATCTACCCTTATTGTGCATATTTTAGTCTTATTTCCCTCATTTATGTGGTTGTGCACGTAAAGTTGGAAACTTTACGTGGTAAAACAGCTTAATGGACCTAGATCTATCATTTGCATGTGTTGGATTCAAGAGAAATCGAGTAAAAATATGTTGCATGGCGGCGACTCGGCGAGTCGGAAGAACGACTCGACGAGTCCGGTCGCGAGTCCCGAGTTCTTCAGTTTCTTCAGTGTCGAGTGTACGAGGTGAGTTAGGGAGTGGACTCAGCGAGTTTAGAGTAGACTCAGTGATGGAGGGACTCGGCGAGTTTGTTCATACAACTCGGCGAGTCCAAGGCAATCTTCTTGAAGATTAAGAACAACTCGTCGAGTCTGTTCATCTGACTCGGCGAGTCGGATGAAGATCATCTGAGTTCTTGGATCCAGAGGGTACTCGTCGAGTCGATGCCACACTCGACGAGTAGCAGCATGTAAGAGTTGAACGGAGAGTCTAGGACTCGGCGAGTCGGATATCCCGACTCGGCGAGTCAGCCCTGAGTAAGTCAACTTAGACCAAGGGTAAAAGAGTCATTTTACCCTAAGTGTAGTGCTAGTGATTGATTGAGTGTGTTTATGGATTGTAGCCGAGGAGATTCAGGAGCAGCAGCCGTTAGCTTTCAGAGCCGCACACTCATCCGCTAGCTTACGAGGTGAGTTTCCTTCCCGTAGGGGCGGGTCTAAGGCCACATTGCCGGCCCGTCCAGTTAATAGTAGTTTCCGGACTTCGGTCCGATGTAGTAGTTAGTATGTTTGATGCCTTCGTGGTTCAGACATAATTCATGTGCTATGTGTTATGTGTTTTATGTTCCGGGTTGCGGCCCGATGCAGTATGCAGTATGTTTGTTATGATATGCTATGCTATGCTCAGTCAGTTCCGGGCTCCGGTCCGATGCAGGGGACACGGTCCCAGTCAGTTCCGGACTTCGGTCCGATGCAGTCAGTTCCGAACTTCGGTCCGATGCAGCCAGTTCCGGACTTCGGTCCGATGCAGTCAGTTCCGGACTCCGGTCCGATGCAGTCAGTTCCGGACTTCGGTCCGATGCAGTTTCCGGACTTCGGTCCGATGCAGGGGACAAGGTCCCAGTCAGTTCCGGACTTCGGTCCGATGCAGTTTCCGGGCCCCGGCCCGATGCAGTGGGCAAGGCCCAATATGTGTTTATATATTGTTGAATGGTATGTGGTAAGTTGGGGGAGCTCACTAAGCTTCGTGCTTACAGTTTCAGTTTTGGTTTCAGGTACTTCCGCAAGCAAAGGGAAGAGCTCTGGGTGACGGCATCGCACACACCACCGTTTCAGCTTTAGTCTGGATTTGATTTAGTTGTTGTTTTTGGATGTAGCATGTTACAGTTTCCGCACAGTACTTTATTATATTTTGGGACATATTACGCAGGGTTTATTTATATGATACTCTGATTATAGTTTTGATGGTATTAAAAACGAAATTTTTGGGTCGTATTTTTGGGTCGTTTCAAGTTGGTATCAGAGCCCTGGTTTGAGGGATTCGGATACACTCTCGGGTGTAACTGAACTCAAACTAAAGGGAAATAAGAGATTTTTAATAAAATGTTTTTACAAAAGAATTTTGAAAACACTTAGAAGGAAAAGAATTGTTTTAAGATAGAGGTGTGTGCATGCGGTCAACCGAGCTCAAGTAAGTACTCCCAAATTACCCATACAAGTTATTTGTTCAATTTCAGTTTAGTAGAACAGCATGCTAGAATAGGACTAAGGGTGTAGGAGAATGCCTTATGTGCCTGCTTATGTGTTACAGCTCTATGAAAATTGCATGCTAGAATTGAGTAGACAGCAGTAGGATAGCCTGTTTAGGTTATGCCTGATAGTATGAGCTTAGCATCCTATGCTAGCGCAGTTCTTGTTATAAGAATAGCTTGCGTAAGTCTGTTTCCCTTGTCCGAATGCTGTTTGCTTTGTGCTTAGTGGGATTCCGAGTAATGGGAGTTAGCCATTAGGTGGACACGTCACACCACATGTAATCAGGTTTGAATAATCCCAGAGTGCTGGTACTGGCCCTACTGCGCAGCTCTTGTTTGAGTCCAACCGTTGTAGGGACGGATCTTTTACTTGAAGGATTATCCGATCCTCATCACATGTGATGGTGTTCAGGTGATGGCTAACTGGCAGTGCAAGGAGACCTACAGCAGCTGAGGACCAGTCGTATTGAGCTCGAGTTTTCTCTAGGGCAAGCCTAGGGTGAGAGTAGCAGAGAATAGCAGCGGTAGAAGTGACTTGGGGAAGTCGAGGCAGTCCTTGAGGAAAGTACGGATAGATGTGGAAGGTAGTAGGGGCCCATACTACTGGAAGCAGAGGATCCGTACTCGAATCAAGGAAGGCCAAGATTAGACCAGGAAGCTAGTAGTCGTATCATGATCCCTTGAAATATTTCAATGTTCTGATGTTGTTATGATATGTTTCAGAATGGTAGTTTTGCGTCCGAGGCCAGCAGCCGGCAGTTCAGATGCCGGAGGAGGATCAGGATCGGGATCCGACCCGGAGGTCGGACAGATCGATGAGCAGACCAGAGAGTTCCTTTCTTCTGAGATTACTCGCATCATACTTGAGCAGACTCCTGTGATCTTCGGTTCGATCAAGGAGGGCATTTTGGAGATGATGGATGAGAGACTGAGTACCTTCCGTACTGAGATGGCGGCCGTGATGGGGTCGCGCACACTCACTTTCAGGGAGTTCAGGGCATGCGGGGCTCCTGACTATCACGGGGCACGGGACCCCATAGCGAGTACCAGGTGGTTGGCGGATGTGGCCAACGCATTCCGCACTAGCAGATGTCCCGAGGGGGACAAGGTCAGATTGGCGTCCTGTCTCCTGAAGGACAGGGCACGTGACTGGTGGGAGGAGGTAGGACATACCATCGGGGATGATGCGGCATTGGATGCCATGACCTGGGCTGATTTCTCTACCAGGTTCAGAGCGGAGTTCGCACCGGTCATTGAGGTGCAACAGTTAGCCAGGGAGTTCCAGGATCTTACCCAGACTACCGAGACAGTGGCGGAGATCACCGCCAAGTTCAGGGAGCGGGCCCTTCTTGTTCCTCAGTATGCAGCAGATGAGGAGATGAAGAAGGCCCGTTATCACGAGATGTTGCGGAGCGACATTCGTATGTTTGTGAGCCGGTCCAGTTGCAAAACACTGGACGACATGATTGCTAGAGCCAGAGAGAGGGAGATTGATCTCGAGATGGAGAGGAAGAGGAAACCGGAGGCGGTTTCGGGTGCAGGCAGTGTGGGCAAAAAGCCCAAGGTTTCAGATCACAGGTCCAGGGGTCAGCAGAGCCACGGTAGATGTGGCAAGTGTGGGAGGTTGCACGAGGGGGCGTGCAAGGCAGGGAGTTCCGGCTGCTACAAGTGCGGTCGGACCGGGCATATGAGTAGGGATTGTACGGCCCCTGCCACTGCGGTTACAGCATCGGATCTGATTTGCTTTCAGTGCAATCAGAGGGGACACAAAAGGTCCCAGTGTCCCAGTTTAGCTGCAGCAGGGAAGGTGCATGCACCCGCCCCTGCTACTTTGAGGATCACGGATGGCCGTCAGGGCTGAGCTGATGCGCCGGTGGCGAAGAGCAGGGCATTTCAGATGACAGCAGAGGAGGCGCGAGCGACTCCTGATGTGGTGACGGGTATGTATATTTCTTTCATCTTTTAATTATTAATATATCGTTTGAATATTATTTGATGGTACGCTTTATTTAGGGTCGTTCTCGGTGAACGGCATCCCTGCTTTGGTATTGTTTGACTCGGGGGCCACCCGATCATTTGTATCGCTTGCGCTTAGCAAGAGATTTAGCAGAGCTCCGGGGGAACTGGATTGTCCATTAGAGGTTGAGATAGCAGATGATAGGACCGTGAGGGTCGACAAAGTATATAGAGGGTGTTCCCTTCAGATATTTGAGGAGCAGTTTTCAGTGGATTTGGTTCCGATTCCCCTGCGCGGGAATAAAGTTATTGTGGGAATGGATTGGTTAAGCCCCAATGGGGCGGTGATTGATTGTGAGCTTCAGCTAGTGAGGGTTCGCACTCCCAGTGGGGGAGAGATAGTGGTTCAGGGCGAGAGGCCCCAGCGAGGATTGACCTTCTGCTCTGCCGCTAGGGCGAGGCGCTACGTTCAGCAGGGTTGCGCCGGTTATGTAGCCTACGTCTTGGATGCCCGGGATAAGGGCAAGACGACGATCGATGATGTTCCTATTGTTCGAGATTACCCGGATGTGTTTCCCGAGGATTTGCCGGGGATACCTCCTGAGAGGCAGGTTGAGTTCAGGATCGACCTGGTTCCTGGTGCGGCTCCGATAGCCAAAGCACCATATCGACTTGCTCCCCCTGAGATGCAGGAGTTGTCTACACAGCTTCAGGAGCTGTTAGACAAGGGTTTCATTCGACCGAGCAGTTCGCCTTGGGGAGCGCCGATCTTATTTGTGAGGAAGAAAGACGGGTCGCATCGGATGTGTATTGACTACCGGGAGTTGAACAAGGTAACGGTGAAGAATCGTTACCCACTTCCGAGGATAGATGACTTGTTTGATCAGCTCCAGGGAGCGTCTTGGTTCTCCAAGATCGACCTACGCTCCGGTTACCACCAGATGAGGGTCAGGGAGGAGGATGTACAGAAGACTGCTTTCAGGACCCGGTATGGTCATTACGAGTTTGTGGTGATGCCATTTGGGCTCACCAATGCCCCAGCCGCGTTCATGGATCTCATGAACCGCGTGTGCAGACCGATGCTGGATCGGTCAGTGATAGTGTTCATCGATGACATCTTGGTGTATTCCAAGACGCAGGGACAGCACGAGGAGCACCTGCGGGAGGTGTTGGAGACTTTGAGGAGGGAGAGACTGTTCGCTAAGTTCTCCAAGTGCGAGTTCTGGTTACGCGAGGTGCAGTTTCTTGGGCATCTCGTTAATCAGAAGGGTATTTTGGTTGACCCGGCCAAGATTGAGGCCGTGATGCAGTGGGAGGTCCCGAGGTCTCCATCTGAGATTCGGAGCTTCCTAGGATTGGCAGGGTATTATCGGAGGTTTATTCAGGATTTCTCCAAGATAGCAGTGCCGCTCACCCGACTAACCAAGAAGTCGGTAGTTTTTCGTTGGGGGCCTGAGCAGCAGGCGGCATTCGAGACTCTCAGGCAGAGATTGTGCGAGGCTCCGATCCTTACCTTGCCAGAGGGTGTTGAGGATTTCGTGGTCTATTGTGATGCTTCGATCACAGGTATGGGAGCAGTGTTGATGCAGCGAGGCCATGTGGTGGCTTATGCCTCGAGACAGTTGAAGCCTCACGAGGCTAATTATCCTACCCACGACTTGGAGCTGGGGGCAGTTGTATTTGCCCTCAAGATTTGGAGGCATTACCTGTATGGGGTCCGCTGTACTATCTACACGGACCACAAGAGTTTACGATACCTTATGGATCAGCCGAGTTTGAATATGAGACAGAGGAGATGGTTGGACGTGCTGAAGGACTATGACTGTGAGATCCTGTATCATCCAGGGAAGGCCAACGTGGTGGCCGATGCCCTAAGCCGTAAGGTGTCGGCGGCCCCTATCAGGGATTTGTGTATGAGGATGACGGTAATCACTCCTTTGTTGGAGCGGATCAAGGAGGCTCAGGTGGAGGGTCTCAAGGAGGAAAGGCAGAAGTGCGAGAGGATAGTGGGTCGAGTAGCTTCGTTCGACTACGACAGTCGGGGTTTGATGACGCTTCATGGTAGGGTGTGGGTACCGTACTGGGGTGGGGTACGGCAGGTATTGATGGACGAGGCTCATAAGTCTCGATTTTCTATCCATCCAGGGGCGACGAAGATGTATCGAGATCTTCGACCTGATTATTGGTGGCCCTGCATGAAGCGGGACGTCGCTTGGTACGTTGAGAGGTGCTTGACCTGCCGGAAGGTCAAGGCGGAGCACCAGAGACCTCACGGCAAGATGCAGCCGTTGGATATTCCCGTGTGGAAATGGGAGGACATCACCATGGATTTTATCACCAAACTTCCCAGGACCGCACGTGGAGTAGATTCGATATGGGTAGTGGTGGATCGGTTGACGAAGAGTGCCCATTTTATTCCGATCCAGGAGAGTATATCGGCGGAAAGGTTAGCCGATATCTATGTGCGAGAGATTGTGGCACGTCATGGAGTGCCGGTATCGGTAGTGTCGGACCGAGATGTTCGCTTCACGTCCAGCGTCTGGAAGCGGTTTCACGACGAGATGGGTACTCGTCTCCATTTCAGCACCGCTTTTCATCCTCAGACTGACGGGCAGAGCAAGAGGACGATTCAGACTCTCGAGGACATGCTTAGGGCGTGTGTTCTGGATTTTGGGGGCTGTTGGGATACGTATCTTCCCTTAGCGGAATTCTCGTATAACAACAGCTATCATGCGAGCATTGATCGACCTCCTTTTGAGATGTTATATGGCAGGAAGTGCAGGACCCCGATTTGTTGGGGCGAGGTCGGTCAGCGGGTCATGGGGAGCACCGAAGTGGTGCTCAAGACGACGGAACTGATCCAGCAGGTCCGTAGTAGACTGCAGACTGCGCAGAGTCGGCAGAAGAGCTACGCCGACAAGAGGCGTTCAGTCCTGGAGTTCCAGGTGGGAGACATGGTTCTTCTGAAAGTCTCACCTTGGAAAGGTGTCATCAGGTTCCGGAAGAGGGGCAAATTGGGCCCCAGATTTATTGGTCCTTTCAGGGTTTTGGCCCGGGTGGGTCGGGTTGCTTACCGGTTAGATCTTCCTGAGGAGCTCAGTTTGATACATAACACCTTCCACGTGTCGCAGTTGAGGAAGTGTTTGGTGGACGAGACAGCGGTCGTTCCCTTGGAGGATATCCAGGTCGATAGCGGCTTGAATTATATCGAGAAGCCGATAGCAATTTTGGAACGGAAGACCAAGACCTTGAGGAACAAGGTAATTCAGCTGGTAAAGGTGCAGTGGCAGCATCGGAAGGGGTCTGAATGGACATGGGAGGCTGAAGAAGAAATGAGAACGCACTACCCGGAGTTATTCGTAGATCCAGCCGTAGCAGATTTCGAGGACGAAGTCTGAAACAAGTGGGGGAGAATTGTAACGACCCGTTTCCGGTATGTTAATTAATTTGATTTGGGCTAAGTTTTCAAGAGGGACTCGGAGAGTTCTAGCCTGACTCGCCGAGTCGGGTCGCGCATCTTGTGCACGCGGGAGCCGGCGACTCGGCGAGTCCATATCCTGGACTCGGCGAGTCCGTCCGTCTGGGTGAAACCCTAACTCCCCGGGTTTGCTCACTATTTAAACCCCATTATAGCCTCCATCTCGTCACTTTCCCCCTGAGAGCACTGTGAGAAACCCTAAACCTTCCTCTTGTGAGCTTATAAGTGATCTTGTTCCATTTTGTGAAGGGGTGAAGAAGGAGAAGAAGAAGGAAGCAAGGAAACGAGTTCTAGTGCCAAGATCCAAGATCAAGTGTGAACTTATTGAGGTATTTTCGGAGTTCTCTTCTGGTTTCATGCTTAAACTTCCATTAGAGCTCTTTTAAGGGCTATTTGATGCTTGTTCCAAGCTTTATGCTTGCTTGAATGTGTTATTAAGCCGAAATACCTTTGGATCTGAGTGTTGGGGTGTTGTAGAGTCCAGATCCACTGTCTTTTTGGAGTTACATTGCTTATTAGCCATGGATCTACCCTTATTGTGCATATTTTAGTCTTATTTCCCTCATTTATGTGGTTGTGCACGTAAAGTTGGAAACTTTACGTGGTAAAACAGCTTAATGGACCTAGATCTATCATTTGCATGTGTTGGATTCAAGAGAAATCGAGTAAAAATATGTTGCATGGCGGCGACTCGGCGAGTCGGAAGAACGACTCGACGAGTCCGGTCGCGAGTCCCGAGTTCTTCAGTTTCTTCAGTGTCGAGTGTACGAGGTGAGTTAGGGAGTGGACTCAGCGAGTTTAGAGTAGACTCAGTGATGGAGGGACTCGGCGAGTTTGTTCATACAACTCGGCGAGTCCAAGGCAATCTTCTTGAAGATTAAGAACAACTCGTCGAGTCTGTTCATCTGACTCGGCGAGTCGGATGAAGATCATCTGAGTTCTTGGATCCAGAGGGTACTCGTCGAGTCGATGCCACACTCGACGAGTAGCAGCATGTAAGAGTTGAACGGAGAGTCTAGGACTCGGCGAGTCGGATATCCCGACTCGGCGAGTCAGCCCTGAGTAAGTCAACTTAGACCAAGGGTAAAAGAGTCATTTTACCCTAAGTGTAGTGCTAGTGATTGATTGAGTGTGTTTATGGATTGTAGCCGAGGAGATTCAGGAGCAGCAGCCGTTAGCTTTCAGAGCCGCACACTCATCCGCTAGCTTACGAGGTGAGTTTCCTTCCCGTAGGGGCGGGTCTAAGGCCACATTGCCGGCCCGTCCAGTTAATAGTAGTTTCCGGACTTCGGTCCGATGTAGTAGTTAGTATGTTTGATGCCTTCGTGGTTCAGACATAATTCATGTGCTATGTGTTATGTGTTTTATGTTCCGGGTTGCGGCCCGATGCAGTATGCAGTATGTTTGTTATGATATGCTATGCTATGCTCAGTCAGTTCCGGGCTCCGGTCCGATGCAGGGGACACGGTCCCAGTCAGTTCCGGACTTCGGTCCGATGCAGTCAGTTCCGAACTTCGGTCCGATGCAGCCAGTTCCGGACTTCGGTCCGATGCAGTCAGTTCCGGACTCCGGTCCGATGCAGTCAGTTCCGGACTTCGGTCCGATGCAGTTTCCGGACTTCGGTCCGATGCAGGGGACAAGGTCCCAGTCAGTTCCGGACTTCGGTCCGATGCAGTTTCCGGGCCCCGGCCCGATGCAGTGGGCAAGGCCCAATATGTGTTTATATATTGTTGAATGGTATGTGGTAAGTTGGGGGAGCTCACTAAGCTTCGTGCTTACAGTTTCAGTTTTGGTTTCAGGTACTTCCGCAAGCAAAGGGAAGAGCTCTGGGTGACGGCATCGCACACACCACCGTTTCAGCTTTAGTCTGGATTTGATTTAGTTGTTGTTTTTGGATGTAGCATGTTACAGTTTCCGCACAGTACTTTATTATATTTTGGGACATATTACGCAGGGTTTATTTATATGATACTCTGATTATAGTTTTGATGGTATTAAAAACGAAATTTTTGGGTCGTATTTTTGGGTCGTTTCAAGTTGGTATCAGAGCCCTGGTTTGAGGGATTCGGATACACTCTCGGGTGTAACTGAACTCAAACTAAAGGGAAATAAGAGATTTTTAATAAAATGTTTTTACAAAAGAATTTTGAAAACACTTAGAAGGAAAAGAATTGTTTTAAGATAGAGGTGTGTGCATGCGGTCAACCGAGCTCAAGTAAGTACTCCCAAATTACCCATACAAGTTATTTGTTCAATTTCAGTTTAGTAGAACAGCATGCTAGAATAGGACTAAGGGTGTAGGAGAATGCCTTATGTGCCTGCTTATGTGTTACAGCTCTATGAAAATTGCATGCTAGAATTGAGTAGACAGCAGTAGGATAGCCTGTTTAGGTTATGCCTGATAGTATGAGCTTAGCATCCTATGCTAGCGCAGTTCTTGTTATAAGAATAGCTTGCGTAAGTCTGTTTCCCTTGTCCGAATGCTGTTTGCTTTGTGCTTAGTGGGATTCCGAGTAATGGGAGTTAGCCATTAGGTGGACACGTCACACCACATGTAATCAGGTTTGAATAATCCCAGAGTGCTGGTACTGGCCCTACTGCGCAGCTCTTGTTTGAGTCCAACCGTTGTAGGGACGGATCTTTTACTTGAAGGATTATCCGATCCTCATCACATGTGATGGTGTTCAGGTGATGGCTAACTGGCAGTGCAAGGAGACCTACAGCAGCTGAGGACCAGTCGTATTGAGCTCGAGTTTTCTCTAGGGCAAGCCTAGGGTGAGAGTAGCAGAGAATAGCAGCGGTAGAAGTGACTTGGGGAAGTCGAGGCAGTCCTTGAGGAAAGTACGGATAGATGTGGAAGGTAGTAGGGGCCCATACTACTGGAAGCAGAGGATCCGTACTCGA
The DNA here is from genome assembly GCF_052625555.1 of Lactuca saligna. Classification (NCBI taxonomy): domain Eukaryota; kingdom Viridiplantae; phylum Streptophyta; class Magnoliopsida; order Asterales; family Asteraceae; genus Lactuca; species Lactuca saligna. The sequence goes on along the minus strand of NC_136424.1, from coordinate 86,759,149 downwards.
ATCAAGGAAGGCCAAGATTAGACCAGGAAGCTAGTAGTCGTATCATGATCCCTTGAAATATTTCAATGTTCTGATGTTGTTATGATATGTTTCAGAATGGTAGTTTTGCGTCCGAGGCCAGCAGCCGGCAGTTCAGATGCCGGAGGAGGATCAGGATCGGGATCCGACCCGGAGGTCGGACAGATCGATGAGCAGACCAGAGAGTTCCTTTCTTCTGAGATTACTCGCATCATACTTGAGCAGACTCCTGTGATCTTCGGTTCGATCAAGGAGGGCATTTTGGAGATGATGGATGAGAGACTGAGTACCTTCCGTACTGAGATGGCGGCCGTGATGGGGTCGCGCACACTCACTTTCAGGGAGTTCAGGGCATGCGGGGCTCCTGACTATCACGGGGCACGGGACCCCATAGCGAGTACCAGGTGGTTGGCGGATGTGGCCAACGCATTCCGCACTAGCAGATGTCCCGAGGGGGACAAGGTCAGATTGGCGTCCTGTCTCCTGAAGGACAGGGCACGTGACTGGTGGGAGGAGGTAGGACATACCATCGGGGATGATGCGGCATTGGATGCCATGACCTGGGCTGATTTCTCTACCAGGTTCAGAGCGGAGTTCGCACCGGTCATTGAGGTGCAACAGTTAGCCAGGGAGTTCCAGGATCTTACCCAGACTACCGAGACAGTGGCGGAGATCACCGCCAAGTTCAGGGAGCGGGCCCTTCTTGTTCCTCAGTATGCAGCAGATGAGGAGATGAAGAAGGCCCGTTATCACGAGATGTTGCGGAGCGACATTCGTATGTTTGTGAGCCGGTCCAGTTGCAAAACACTGGACGACATGATTGCTAGAGCCAGAGAGAGGGAGATTGATCTCGAGATGGAGAGGAAGAGGAAACCGGAGGCGGTTTCGGGTGCAGGCAGTGTGGGCAAAAAGCCCAAGGTTTCAGATCACAGGTCCAGGGGTCAGCAGAGCCACGGTAGATGTGGCAAGTGTGGGAGGTTGCACGAGGGGGCGTGCAAGGCAGGGAGTTCCGGCTGCTACAAGTGCGGTCGGACCGGGCATATGAGTAGGGATTGTACGGCCCCTGCCACTGCGGTTACAGCATCGGATCTGATTTGCTTTCAGTGCAATCAGAGGGGACACAAAAGGTCCCAGTGTCCCAGTTTAGCTGCAGCAGGGAAGGTGCATGCACCCGCCCCTGCTACTTTGAGGATCACGGATGGCCGTCAGGGCTGAGCTGATGCGCCGGTGGCGAAGAGCAGGGCATTTCAGATGACAGCAGAGGAGGCGCGAGCGACTCCTGATGTGGTGACGGGTATGTATATTTCTTTCATCTTTTAATTATTAATATATCGTTTGAATATTATTTGATGGTACGCTTTATTTAGGGTCGTTCTCGGTGAACGGCATCCCTGCTTTGGTATTGTTTGACTCGGGGGCCACCCGATCATTTGTATCGCTTGCGCTTAGCAAGAGATTTAGCAGAGCTCCGGGGGAACTGGATTGTCCATTAGAGGTTGAGATAGCAGATGATAGGACCGTGAGGGTCGACAAAGTATATAGAGGGTGTTCCCTTCAGATATTTGAGGAGCAGTTTTCAGTGGATTTGGTTCCGATTCCCCTGCGCGGGAATAAAGTTATTGTGGGAATGGATTGGTTAAGCCCCAATGGGGCGGTGATTGATTGTGAGCTTCAGCTAGTGAGGGTTCGCACTCCCAGTGGGGGAGAGATAGTGGTTCAGGGCGAGAGGCCCCAGCGAGGATTGACCTTCTGCTCTGCCGCTAGGGCGAGGCGCTACGTTCAGCAGGGTTGCGCCGGTTATGTAGCCTACGTCTTGGATGCCCGGGATAAGGGCAAGACGACGATCGATGATGTTCCTATTGTTCGAGATTACCCGGATGTGTTTCCCGAGGATTTGCCGGGGATACCTCCTGAGAGGCAGGTTGAGTTCAGGATCGACCTGGTTCCTGGTGCGGCTCCGATAGCCAAAGCACCATATCGACTTGCTCCCCCTGAGATGCAGGAGTTGTCTACACAGCTTCAGGAGCTGTTAGACAAGGGTTTCATTCGACCGAGCAGTTCGCCTTGGGGAGCGCCGATCTTATTTGTGAGGAAGAAAGACGGGTCGCATCGGATGTGTATTGACTACCGGGAGTTGAACAAGGTAACGGTGAAGAATCGTTACCCACTTCCGAGGATAGATGACTTGTTTGATCAGCTCCAGGGAGCGTCTTGGTTCTCCAAGATCGACCTACGCTCCGGTTACCACCAGATGAGGGTCAGGGAGGAGGATGTACAGAAGACTGCTTTCAGGACCCGGTATGGTCATTACGAGTTTGTGGTGATGCCATTTGGGCTCACCAATGCCCCAGCCGCGTTCATGGATCTCATGAACCGCGTGTGCAGACCGATGCTGGATCGGTCAGTGATAGTGTTCATCGATGACATCTTGGTGTATTCCAAGACGCAGGGACAGCACGAGGAGCACCTGCGGGAGGTGTTGGAGACTTTGAGGAGGGAGAGACTGTTCGCTAAGTTCTCCAAGTGCGAGTTCTGGTTACGCGAGGTGCAGTTTCTTGGGCATCTCGTTAATCAGAAGGGTATTTTGGTTGACCCGGCCAAGATTGAGGCCGTGATGCAGTGGGAGGTCCCGAGGTCTCCATCTGAGATTCGGAGCTTCCTAGGATTGGCAGGGTATTATCGGAGGTTTATTCAGGATTTCTCCAAGATAGCAGTGCCGCTCACCCGACTAACCAAGAAGTCGGTAGTTTTTCGTTGGGGGCCTGAGCAGCAGGCGGCATTCGAGACTCTCAGGCAGAGATTGTGCGAGGCTCCGATCCTTACCTTGCCAGAGGGTGTTGAGGATTTCGTGGTCTATTGTGATGCTTCGATCACAGGTATGGGAGCAGTGTTGATGCAGCGAGGCCATGTGGTGGCTTATGCCTCGAGACAGTTGAAGCCTCACGAGGCTAATTATCCTACCCACGACTTGGAGCTGGGGGCAGTTGTATTTGCCCTCAAGATTTGGAGGCATTACCTGTATGGGGTCCGCTGTACTATCTACACGGACCACAAGAGTTTACGATACCTTATGGATCAGCCGAGTTTGAATATGAGACAGAGGAGATGGTTGGACGTGCTGAAGGACTATGACTGTGAGATCCTGTATCATCCAGGGAAGGCCAACGTGGTGGCCGATGCCCTAAGCCGTAAGGTGTCGGCGGCCCCTATCAGGGATTTGTGTATGAGGATGACGGTAATCACTCCTTTGTTGGAGCGGATCAAGGAGGCTCAGGTGGAGGGTCTCAAGGAGGAAAGGCAGAAGTGCGAGAGGATAGTGGGTCGAGTAGCTTCGTTCGACTACGACAGTCGGGGTTTGATGACGCTTCATGGTAGGGTGTGGGTACCGTACTGGGGTGGGGTACGGCAGGTATTGATGGACGAGGCTCATAAGTCTCGATTTTCTATCCATCCAGGGGCGACGAAGATGTATCGAGATCTTCGACCTGATTATTGGTGGCCCTGCATGAAGCGGGACGTCGCTTGGTACGTTGAGAGGTGCTTGACCTGCCGGAAGGTCAAGGCGGAGCACCAGAGACCTCACGGCAAGATGCAGCCGTTGGATATTCCCGTGTGGAAATGGGAGGACATCACCATGGATTTTATCACCAAACTTCCCAGGACCGCACGTGGAGTAGATTCGATATGGGTAGTGGTGGATCGGTTGACGAAGAGTGCCCATTTTATTCCGATCCAGGAGAGTATATCGGCGGAAAGGTTAGCCGATATCTATGTGCGAGAGATTGTGGCACGTCATGGAGTGCCGGTATCGGTAGTGTCGGACCGAGATGTTCGCTTCACGTCCAGCGTCTGGAAGCGGTTTCACGACGAGATGGGTACTCGTCTCCATTTCAGCACCGCTTTTCATCCTCAGACTGACGGGCAGAGCAAGAGGACGATTCAGACTCTCGAGGACATGCTTAGGGCGTGTGTTCTGGATTTTGGGGGCTGTTGGGATACGTATCTTCCCTTAGCGGAATTCTCGTATAACAACAGCTATCATGCGAGCATTGATCGACCTCCTTTTGAGATGTTATATGGCAGGAAGTGCAGGACCCCGATTTGTTGGGGCGAGGTCGGTCAGCGGGTCATGGGGAGCACCGAAGTGGTGCTCAAGACGACGGAACTGATCCAGCAGGTCCGTAGTAGACTGCAGACTGCGCAGAGTCGGCAGAAGAGCTACGCCGACAAGAGGCGTTCAGTCCTGGAGTTCCAGGTGGGAGACATGGTTCTTCTGAAAGTCTCACCTTGGAAAGGTGTCATCAGGTTCCGGAAGAGGGGCAAATTGGGCCCCAGATTTATTGGTCCTTTCAGGGTTTTGGCCCGGGTGGGTCGGGTTGCTTACCGGTTAGATCTTCCTGAGGAGCTCAGTTTGATACATAACACCTTCCACGTGTCGCAGTTGAGGAAGTGTTTGGTGGACGAGACAGCGGTCGTTCCCTTGGAGGATATCCAGGTCGATAGCGGCTTGAATTATATCGAGAAGCCGATAGCAATTTTGGAACGGAAGACCAAGACCTTGAGGAACAAGGTAATTCAGCTGGTAAAGGTGCAGTGGCAGCATCGGAAGGGGTCTGAATGGACATGGGAGGCTGAAGAAGAAATGAGAACGCACTACCCGGAGTTATTCGTAGATCCAGCCGTAGCAGATTTCGAGGACGAAGTCTGAAACAAGTGGGGGAGAATTGTAACGACCCGTTTCCGGTATGTTAATTAATTTGATTTGGGCTAAGTTTTCAAGAGGGACTCGGAGAGTTCTAGCCTGACTCGCCGAGTCGGGTCGCGCATCTTGTGCACGCGGGAGCCGGCGACTCGGCGAGTCCATATCCTGGACTCGGCGAGTCCGTCCGTCTGGGTGAAACCCTAACTCCCCGGGTTTGCTCACTATTTAAACCCCATTATAGCCTCCATCTCGTCACTTTCCCCCTGAGAGCACTGTGAGAAACCCTAAACCTTCCTCTTGTGAGCTTATAAGTGATCTTGTTCCATTTTGTGAAGGGGTGAAGAAGGAGAAGAAGAAGGAAGCAAGGAAACGAGTTCTAGTGCCAAGATCCAAGATCAAGTGTGAACTTATTGAGGTATTTTCGGAGTTCTCTTCTGGTTTCATGCTTAAACTTCCATTAGAGCTCTTTTAAGGGCTATTTGATGCTTGTTCCAAGCTTTATGCTTGCTTGAATGTGTTATTAAGCCGAAATACCTTTGGATCTGAGTGTTGGGGTGTTGTAGAGTCCAGATCCACTGTCTTTTTGGAGTTACATTGCTTATTAGCCATGGATCTACCCTTATTGTGCATATTTTAGTCTTATTTCCCTCATTCATGTGGTTGTGCACGTAAAGTTGGAAACTTTACGTGGTAAAACAGCTTAATGGACCTAGATCTATCATTTGCATGTGTTGGATTCAAGAGAAATCGAGTAAAAATATGTTGCATGGCGGCGACTCGGCGAGTCGGAAGAACGACTCGACGAGTCCGGTCGCGAGTCCCGAGTTCTTCAGTTTCTTCAGTGTCGAGTGTACGAGGTGAGTTAGGGAGTGGACTCAGCGAGTTTAGAGTAGACTCAGTGATGGAGGGACTCGGCGAGTTTGTTCATACAACTCGGCGAGTCCAAGGCAATCTTCTTGAAGATTAAGAACAACTCGTCGAGTCTGTTCATCTGACTCGGCGAGTCGGATGAAGATCATCTGAGTTCTTGGATCCAGAGGGTACTCGTCGAGTCGATGCCACACTCGACGAGTAGCAGCATGTAAGAGTTGAACGGAGAGTCTAGGACTCGGCGAGTCGGATATCCCGACTCGGCGAGTCAGCCCTGAGTAAGTCAACTTAGACCAAGGGTAAAAGAGTCATTTTACCCTAAGTGTAGTGCTAGTGATTGATTGAGTGTGTTTATGGATTGTAGCCGAGGAGATTCAGGAGCAGCAGCCGTTAGCTTTCAGAGCCGCACACTCATCCGCTAGCTTACGAGGTGAGTTTCCTTCCCGTAGGGGCGGGTCTAAGGCCACATTGCCGGCCCATCCAGTTAATAGTAGTTTCCGGACTTCGGTCCGATGTAGTAGTTAGTATGTTTGATGCCTTCGTGGTTCAGACATAATTCATGTGCTATGTGTTATGTGTTTTATGTTCTGGGTTGCGGCCCGATGCAGTATGCAGTATGTTTGTTATGATATGCTATGCTATGCTCAGTCAGTTCCGGGCTCCGGTCCGATGCAGGGGACACGGTCCCAGTCAGTTCCGGACTTCGGTCCGATGCAGTCAGTTCCGAACTTCGGTCCGATGCAGCCAGTTCCGGACTTCGGTCCGATGCAGTCAGTTCCGGACTCCGGTCCGATGCAGTCAGTTCCGGACTTCGGTCCGATGCAGTTTCCGGACTTCGGTCCGATGCAGGGGACAAGGTCCCAGTCAGTTCCGGACTTCGGTCCGATGCAGTTTCCGGGCCCCGGCCCGATGCAGTGGGCAAGGCCCAATATGTGTTTATATATTGTTGAATGGTATGTGGTAAGTTGGGGGAGCTCACTAAGCTTCGTGCTTACAGTTTCAGTTTTGGTTTCAGGTACTTCCGCAAGCAAAGGGAAGAGCTCTGGGTGACGGCATCGCACACACCACCGTTTCAGCTTTAGTCTGGATTTGATTTAGTTGTTGTTTTTGGATGTAGCATGTTACAGTTTCCGCACAGTACTTTATTATATTTTGGGACATATTACGCAGGGTTTATTTATATGATACTCTGATTATAGTTTTGATGGTATTAAAAACGAAATTTTTGGGTCGTATTTTTGGGATGTTTCACCTAAGAAAAGAAATCAGCTACCTCCTTAGTAAAGGACACCTCAAAGAGATCCTTAGGAGAAAAAGAGAAAAATCCACGGAGAATCGACTGTATGGTCGTAGGATCCCAAAGAAACTAGGATCCCCACCCTCTGACGCTAAGATAATTAACGTCATATCGGGCGGATCTAACATTTGTGGTACCTCTTATTCTCAGGAAAAAAAGACATGCCAAAGTCTCTAAAAACAAGAAGGAAGACAAGCAATGGAGAAATACCACGATCAGCAATGAGAAGGAAATCACATTCGATGAGACGGACATGGAAGGAATTCAGGATCGTCACCATGACGGACTCGAAATAACGTTATATATGGCCAAACATTTTGTAAGAAGGATCCTTGTTGATAGAGGATCCTCAGTCAACATCATACTCCTGGATGCACTAGAAAGGATGAACATCACAGAACCAGAAATAGTCAAGAAATCATAGATTCTCATGGGATTTAGCGGGAAAACGAAACACACGATTGGAGAGATAAAGCTACCAATATACATAAAGGGGGTAAACTCTATACAACAATTTTGTGTTATTGACACCTTATCTTCTTACAATGTGATACTAGGTAGACCATGGATCTATGAGATGAAAGCAGTTCCATCAACATACCATCAGTGTGTAAAATTGCCTACTACATGGAGAACAGTGAAGATCATGGGAGATCAACAAGAATCGAAGGAATGCTATAAAACCTATATGAAATCTACGATCAAACCTCAGCAAGCATAGAAATTAAGGCGGGGGCACAACTTCTCCTATAAACAAAGGAACAAGACATGAAGGAAGTACCCATGGGCATCGAGGATCCTGAAGCTAAAGTCCTCATAGGATCCTCAATAACTGAGCATATCGAACAAGATCTACTAAACTTCCTAAGAACTAGAAGTAAAACATTCGCATGGAAACACGAAGATATGTCACGTATAGACAAGAATATTATCACTCATAAACTTAATATTGATCCTTCTTTCAAAACAATACACCAAAATAGAAAGAAGTTTGCACCCAAAAGAAACCAAATAATTCAAGAAGAGGTAGAGAAGCTCCTCAAGACAAGGATGATCAAAGAAGTGAAGCTCCCAAGATGGCTAGATAACGTGGTTTTCGTACAAAATAAAAACATCAAATGGCTAGTATGTGTAGACAACACAGATCTTAATAAGGCATGTCCTAAGGATCCCTTCCCCCTAGCACACATTGACTCTATGATAGACGCGACGGTTGGCCACGAGCTCTTGACTTTCATGGATGCTTCAGCAGGGTTCCAACAAATCCACATGGGGCCATCCGATCATGGGGACAAAATAATCATAACACCAATAGGTATATATTGTTACACCGCAATGCCTTTCGGTCTTAAAAATTCAGGAGCAACATATCAAAGGTTGGTGAATCGGATGTTCAAAGACAAGTTGGGGGACACCATGGAAGTTTATGTTGATGACATGGTAGTGAAGTCAATGAGAGCTGAAGATCACCTCACAGACCTTAAGGAAGCATTTGACATCCTAGACGAATACAATATGAAGCTAAAACTGCTCAAATGTCACTTTGGAATGAAGTCAAGTAAGTTCCTTGTATTCATGATAACCAAAAGAGGGATAGAATCAAGCCTAGAACATATTAAAGAAATCATGGAACTAAGATCCCCATCTTCGATAAAGGACATCCAAATGCTAATTGGAAGAGTATCAGCACTCAACAGGTTCATTTCAAGATCCTCAGAAAGGTGCAAGACCTTTTACGATATCTTGAAAAAGAACCAAAGATTTGAGTGGAAGGAGGAACACGAGAAAGCCTTCCAAAAGCTCAAAAGATATCTAAGCTCTGCACCCCTACTAGTAAATCCTATAGATGGAGAGCCATTTCTTCTCTACCTCTCAGTATCTTCAAACGCGGTAAGTGTCGTTTTGGCCAAGGATCTTAACGGGGACCATCATCCTATCTAATATGTAAGCAAAAGTCTCCTGGATCCTAAGACTAGATACTCTCACCTCAAAAAGTTAATTCTTGTCTTAGTAACTTCTTCTACTAAACTAAGACATTATTTTGAAACACACACTATACATGTAAAAACTAATTATCCTCTGAAGACTGTCATGAGAAAACAAGAAAAGTCGGGGAGAATGTCAAAATGGTCGGTGAAGCTAAGCACATTTGACATCAGATACGAACCAAGATCAGCCATAAAATCACAAGCATTAGCAGACTTTGTGGCTGACTTTAGTGATGATATACAAAACGAAGTAGAAATGGAAGCCAAGCAACTCCTAGAATATAAACACCTGCGAAAATGGACATTGTTCATAGATGGATCTTCAAATAAAAAGGATCATGTCTAGGGATCATACTAAAGTTGCCACATGGGAACATCCTACCCCAAGTAGTAAGTTGTGAATTCAACACTACCAAATATGAAGCACTCATCATGGGACTACAATTGGCTAAGGATCTTCAAATCAAGGATCTTTAGGTATTCATTGATTCTTTATTACTAACCAATCACTTCAATGGATCCTATGCGGTGAAAGGTGAGAGATTAGCATTATATCTAAAGATCCTTAACAAAATTAGCTTCTGATTTCGAGAACTTTAGTCTAACCCAAGTTCCCAGAGAAAAAAACACAGAAGAAGATGCATTAGCTAATTTAGGATCCTCCCTTAGAATCCCACCAGAGACAAAGATTCCTATAACCCATATAATAACCCCATCCATAGGAACCCTCTCCGACAAATTAGAAGATCCTGAACATCCGACAAGAATAGCAGTTATCGAAGATCCTGACCCTAGGATCCTTCCTCTAGGGGACCCCAATGAATAGGATCCTTGAAGAAGTCCATAATCATGGACCCAACCCATTATGGAATATCTCCAAAATGTCATGATCCCACCAATAGAAAAAAGTGAGAGAGCATTCAGAACAAGAGTCTCAAGATTTGTCGTGATCCAGGGAAAACTCTATAAAAAAATATACGGCAGGTACGTACCTTAGATGCCCGGAAGATCCTGAGGTTGTACAAGTCTTGAAATACACACATGAAAGAGATTATGGAAATCATATTGGGGGCAAATCTTTATGCTCCAAGATACTAAGAACAGGATACTACTGGCCAACCATGAAGAGAGATTCTTTTCTACATGCTCAAAAGTGTGATGCTTGCCAAAGACATGGCAACATCCTACATCAACCGGTAGAACCTCTACATCCAATTATCTCCCCATGGCCATTCATGAAATGGGGAATGGATATAGTGGGAAAACCACCGGTTGCCACAGGAGGAAAAGTCTTCATGCTAGTAATGGTTGATTACTTCTCAAAGTGGATTGAATTTGAGGCTTTCGTTTAGTTAAGAGATAAAGAAGTATTCTCATTTATTAAAAATAATATCTTGAACAGGTTCAAGATGCCAGCTAAAATCATATGCGACAATGGATCCCAATTTATAAGCAAAAGGACAAGAGACTTTTGGACAAGTTCGGGAATCAAAATTATAATGTCCACTCCTGTTCACCCCCAAGCTAATGGTCAAGCAGAGTCTAGCAACAAAATCATAGTTAACAATATGAAGAAAAGGCTTGACAAAAAGAAGGGAATATAGGTAGAAGAGCTTCCTTTTGTTTTGTAGGCAGATAGGACCACTTCCAAAGTGGCCACAAGTTAGTAATCCCTATTCTTTGGTGTTTGGGACGAAAGTAGTAATCCCTACTGAAGTAGTGATCCCAATGGCAAGATACTTACTGCAAGACCAAGAGAATAACAACAGGATCCTATCACAAGATCTTGACACTATTGATGAGCTTAGGGGTCTTGCCAAAATACGCATTGCTGCTCATCAACAGAAAATCACCAAGGCTTATAATAGGAATATAAGAGTCAGAAGGTTTCAAATAGGATAGATGGTATTAAGGAAAACATTCCAAAACACCAAGGATCGTAGTGCAGGAAAATTAGCTCCTAAGTGGGAAGGACCATATCTTATAGATGTTGAAGCAGGGAAAGGAGTATATTGTCTAGCAACACTCGAAGGAGATGTTCTACCAAGATCCTAGAATGCTCTACACCTCAAAGCATACTACATGCAAGTCGAGTCAAATGATCCACAACAAAACCAAGGTACACATGTTCTTTACCTCAAAATTTTCATTATTACTTATTTTCTCAACAAATACGTTACTAACATAAGCATCAGAGGGGCGTTAGCTAGACTAACGCCCACCCCTAGATAATGTTTCCCATGTAGAACAACAAACAACTAAAGACATCCATAAGCGATGATCCTGAAACTTAAGGATCCTCAACGGTAAAAATCCTAAAACATAAGGATTTTGACACACAAAGATCTCAACATCTTATCACTTGATTAACTCCATTATACTTAGTGGTGTAATCCCTAAACTATCATATACACAAGCTAGAGACTGGTCATATCTCCTGGGCTTATGGGTACTTAATCCCCTTTAATGTTTAAAGAGCTAATTACCTCTTTCACGCGAACTAAGGTTTATACACCTCGCTTGGGCACACGATATGTAACTGTGGGATACGGATAAGGGGATCATTTCATGATTCAGTGACTTGGCAACCCTATTATCTTTCAACATAAGTTGAGATACTTAAGGTTTATAACATTTTCATTTTATCAAAAAATCGGGATCCTACCACAGTGATTACTTAAAGTTTATAACATTTTCATGTTATCAAAAAATCGGGACCCTGCCCCTGTGATTACTTAAAGTTTATAACATTTTTCGTGTTATCAAAGATTGGGATCTTACCCCAATATTTACTTAAGGTTTATAACATTTGCATGTTATCAAAGATCGGGATCTTGCCCTAGAAATTACATAAGATCTATAACATCTTCATGTTATCACACGCTGGGAATTTTCCCCAGAATATACAATCGAATTGTAACATTTTCATATTATTATAGGTAAGGATATATCCCATGAATTATATCACAAGTTAGGATCCTCCCCAGAATACAACATCAACATGTTGAATCTATGGTGTTACACAAGAATTTTGTCAAAGTCCATAACCTAAACATGTTAACTTAAGGAGAAATTTTCCACAAGCAACCCGAGATCCTCATCGTTAAAGATCTCTAACAATAAGGATCCTTGCCCTTAAGGATCCTCATTGACCCTAACTGGTAAAGAACCAGCAGTGAACCAAAGTTCTTTCTTAAGTTGAGATTTATCCTCGGTAAATCCTAAGATTGAAGAACTCATGAAGCTTGGAGATAATCAGGTTCCATCTATCCTTATTCTCAAAGAAATTTAGATGAAGTTAAAGGGTCAAAAACCCAATTACCAATTTATGAACTTTCATCACTTCGGAGTCGTTTTCCATTTTAATCGATATATTTAGAGAAGTTTTAAAGCATGTTGAGAATCACGAGTTAATCACCAAACTTCTAAAGAAGCATTTAGATTACTTAAAAAGTTCAGTTCCTATTTGTTTACCTAATTCAATCTTTATTAAACCATTTCTCTATTTTCAGGATCCTAACCACGTGAGGATCTTAGTATCGTGTTATACAGGTAGATCAACAAATATATTCAAAAAGAAGGAGGCATAAAAGAAATTAACTATTATGACAAAGAGGGCCTACAGCCTTACAAAAGTCACATATTCACATCAAAAGATCATACTACCCTAATCACCTAAAAGGCCTAGATCTTAGTGTGGTCATCATCAGCCTTCTTCTCCCCCCCCCCCCCCCCCCCCCCCCCGATTAGTCGTAGTACAACATCCTGGCTGGCGGTAGTAGGCTTTCCAGTTAACATGGCCAATGCCTCACGCCAACCAACCACGTCCCATGAACCCACATTGTTAAGATCCCCCGAAAAATGGATCTTGGCCTCCCAAAAAGCCACCGCCGCGCTGACCTTCACATCTGAGATCACCTCCTCCATCCTATGGATGTGCTCCTCCTCTCTCCCTGCCTTCTCCTTGCTGAGTAGCTCCACCCTCCTCAGAAGATCCTCGTTGGTTGCCTTCCACATCTTCTCCTAACCCTGGAGGGCTTGTTCAGCCCTCTCCTCCTGGATCCTAAGATCGGCGGAAACATGATCAGAGACCTACGACAGAGATATAGTGAATTGGAAAAAAACCAAAACGAATGAAGCGAGAACAAAATCAAGACTTACAGCTTGAGAGAAAAAGACCAACTCTTGGAGCGCTTCCTTAGCTCTAAGGCTCTCTAAAGATAAACATGTAGATTCAACAACTTTCCTTTTCCAGGATCCCAGAGTCTTCACTGCCAAATCCAGGGTTGATCTTTTAGGAGGAAGAGAAGATGAACTCTTCTCCTTCTTTACCACCAGCTAATTTCCTGACATGGCCGTAGCGAGATCTACAAGAGTAAAGTGGGCACTGGAGCAAGTGACTTTAGATTCTTTAAGAAGACTATTAAGGATCTTTTTCATAAACTAAAAGAACTAAGGATACTTACCTGTCGACATGAGGTCGGTGGCGGAAGAGCTCTCCTACAATTTGATCGAATCGGAAGGATCTCTCGACTTCAGACAAGGCCAAGAACTTTTCAATATTCTCTTCAGAATCCTCAGCGACGGGGACAAGTTCCTTGAATTTGAAGGCTGCAAAGAAACAAATAAAATAAGAATAAGATTCCAGGATCATAAGAAAAAGCATTGAAATCCTACCCTTCTTAACCCAATTTGTGGGTAAGATATCCCGATTGGGAACAGAGTTACATCTCACAAAGAGGTATCTCCCTTTCCAAGCTCCATCGTTGTGTTAGGTTTTCAAGACTAGAGGTATCGTCAAAATCTTGCAAAATGATATGCATTTTTGTAATTAATTGCGAGATTTTGATAATTTTCGGGGAATGTTAATTATTTGGAGGGTATAAGTGATAAAAGCAAAAAAGAGTAAAATAAAAAATAAAAAAGAAAAGAAAATTCCGATCATGTGGCCTCTCCTGGAGCTGACACGTGCCCTCACCTCAGCATAACAAATGTCTAGCCCTTATTGGCTAGTGGAGTTTTTTTTCCACCCGCTTAGTTTTTCGGCTATAACTTTTTTTTTATTTGTAAAATAAAATCTAAAAAAACTTAAGCTCTTAAAATTTAATTCTCTACAAACTGAGCACAATCATGAAAATTTGTAATTTTTTTTTTATTTATAGAAAATCCCAGAAAAAAAAAATATTCTCCAAAAACTATAAAAATTTAATGAATACTACTACTCACTATTCTAATGACTTTGTAAAAAGAATTTTTAAAAAATTAAATGTTTTAGATACTAAACTTGATTTTGAAATATTAAAAAAATTTTAAAAAAATGTTGATTAAAAAATATTATGATTCAATATGTTTATGATCTTTAACTTCTTATGATCTAAAAATACTTTTATTCAAACATTTAATGATCCTTAATTATTATATTTTTTATTATTCATAATTAAGTGATTCAAATAATATAATGATACAAATGTTGTAATGAACAATTTTTTTTTTAATTCAATATATTATAATCCAAATTAATATGATCAAAAATGTATGATGCATAATATCGTTATGATTTAAAATTTTCAAATCCAAAAATAATATGATTAAAAAGAAAATGAATGAAAATATTATGATCTTTAATATTCTTTTTACTTAAAATTTTCTAATTTTTAAAAATTAAAAAACTCAAACCGATATTTAGTTTAAAAAATCAAAAAATAAATTAAAAAATAAATAAATAAACTACTATCTTCAAATATGTATAAAGATATTAAAAAAACAAAAAAAAATAATAATAATTAAAAAAACAAAAAAAAATAAAACATACGAATTTTTTTTAAAAAAAAGCGAAAAAAATATAAAAACATTAAAACCAATCATATATCTACTTAAGGGGAAAAATTGAAATTTTTTAAAGAAAAAAAAAAGAATTAAAAAAAACAAAAAAAAAAATAAAAAATAAATAAAAAGAAAAATAATCTCATTTAAATGACGTTACATGGACGTTCCACGCACATGATTATTCCCTCGAGTCTGTATTATGTTCCATGAACGTGCACCGCGTGCGAACATGTTACAACCAATTTATGAGTTGATGTTTGTGCCCTTAACAAAATGATTGTTGGAAAACTGTCATCGCGGTTCCTACCGGATCCGGACCCTATATATATATATATATATATATATATATATATATATATATATATATATATATATATATATATATATATATATATATATATATATATATATATATATAGAGAGAGAGAGAGAGAGAGAGAGAGAGGGAGAGAGAGAGAGGGAGAGAGGAATTAAGTGAAAATGGATGATATTGAGTAAAGTGGATATAAAAATGATCCAAAATGATAGAACTGAATTTAGGTGTTGTTTATGTTTTTAAGGCAAAATATTTATAGTTTGCGAATTACATCTGTAAAGCTCTGCAGTAAAAAAGGTGTACCAAACGTCTACAGTCTGAAAAAAAAAAAGACCGTTTGTTTTTTTAATATCTACAAGATACTAAAATAAATTAAAATCTAAATAAACTGATTTTTTTAAACTTCCAAGTGATATTTTAATATTTTTTAGATTTTCTTATAAATAATTAACAAATCTAGTTCAACTTTTATTTATTATTGCATAAAAAGTGAAAATAAAAATGGTACGAATGAACATACATATTTGATAAAAACCAACAATTTTTGTCGCAAAGTTATACCTAAACATTATAATTAGAAATCAAAAAAATTTATACATAAATGGATTGAAATAAACTTTAATTTTTTCAATTAAATCAATTAAAAACATATCATAAATATTTTCTCAAAAAATTAACAATACTGTATTAAATAATGTTTTATAAAATTTGGCAAAAAAACATAACACTCTATTATGATTTTTTTTGTTCGTACTTATATAAACAACTTCAACGATCATTATTATAATAAATTTTTATTTATAAATTTGAAAAAAATATTATGTTTGTGTTGTCACACCTTTTTTTTTTTTGAAGTATTTTAACTTTTTTTTTTCAAATTGTTTATCATTAATAAAGTTAGAATAAATATAAATAAAAATAAAAATAAACTATAAAAAATAAAGATATATTTGTTTTTTAGGCTAGAATATATCTGAAGATGTTAGAAGACTCTAATTTACATCTGCACCAAAAAGAAAACACATATACACTTTTAAATATGCAGTCTTTAAAAATCAAACAATCTATAACGACTTATGTCTATACGGTGTAGACAAAAAAAATCAAAAAAATATGCAGATAAAAAATAAACAACACATGTAAAAACAAAATGAACAGTAAAAGATGTATTACATATAAATTTTTATTATATATGACGATAGTGTTAACTTGAAATTTTATTATAATGCCTAGTTGTGGACCCATGTTCACCCCAACTGCCATCCCCTTCCGGTCCAAATAGAATCCAATCAGCCATGTTTTAATAAATATCCATCGGAAAAAAAAAATCTGATCTGGCATGGACTCGGTCCTAAAAGATGGGCGACGATAATATCTAAACAACTGGTTAGATAATGCACTTTTAATTATTAATTTTTATTTTATAGCGTTTTCTTATGTTTGCTTAATTTATAGAAAAATACATAGTAAAAAAAAACTAAATACACCATATCTAATATTTAAGTTCAACAATAAAATGAAACATCTTTCATTTTTTTAGTTAATTTTAAAAGTTGGAAACCACAAATACATAGAGAAATAGACTTGTTAAAGTAATTAATTTTTCGTTTTATTCACATCTAAATAATTTTTTTTTGTACACATTTAGGTAACGAACGTTTTAGAGTTTTCATATGATCATTATGACCGATTCTAGTATGTTATATATGGTCATAACTGATCATAATGGTCTTACGTAAACATTTGCGGAATGTTCGTTACCTAGATGTGTACAAAAAAAAGTTACTCAGATGTGAACAAACCAAAAACGTAAGAGTAAATTACACGAATGGTCCCTGTTGTTTGGGTATTTTGTGCGTTTGGTTCCTAACTTATTTTTTAACTCGGATGATCTCTACTGTTTATTTTTTTCGAGCGTTTAGTCTCTGTTTTACCTCAAAAGACTATTATGCCATTTTTAATTTATTTTCTTATTTAGGTGTTTAATTTTTTATATATTTAAAAAAATAATAATAGACCCAACATATTTGTATCTCCTCACCCTAAATCTAAAACCACATGTGAAAAATGCTAACTTTGAAGAAGAGTTTCTGGATGTAAGGTCCTTCCTCCAAGCTAGACGCTTCTCACTTCCAAGCTCCTTTCAATAATCACCAAAAACAACTCTTTAAGCTCACCACAAAAAAGCTTGCAAGATGAAACACAAAACTAGGGTTTTCTAGACTGGGAGGCTGGTAAGGAGGCCATCCAAAAGGGTTTAAGTCCTTTAAATAGGGTGCAACACCCTAAAATTAGGGTTTCATCATTAATCGACAACTCGTCAAGTTGGGACTCTCCGCCTCGTCGAGTTGGATCCTTCAAAGTCGCGGACACAAAAGTCTCTACATAACGAGTTGGAGCTCCCCAACTTAACGAGTTCCCACAAAAACCCCAAAGTTGAGAATTGAAATAATACATGGACCAAGCATTAAAAGAAAGGAGAAAATCCTTGTTGATTGCGTGGATGTCCTTATTACCTAACCATGACATAAACCATAGTTTAACACTCGGATGTTCATACACTAATGGCGTTGTCCATAGTGTTGTTAACAACTGAAGATGAATCCAACATGGTTCAACCACTGATACCTTGGCTCAAGTCGTACTTGATCCTTGTTTCCTTACAAAAGAGCTTGAAAACCATGAAGAATGAACCATCAAGCTTAAAAAACTAAACAAGGAAAAAAAAACTCAACTCGGTATTATGTATTGAAAACTATGAAGAGTATTAACTCTAATAGTAAAAAAAAAAAAAAAAAAAAAAAAAAAAAAAAAATCAACGAGCTATCTATCATAAACTATTAAACTATTAATTTGGTATATCTACGAGCTATCCATAAATAATATTGTGTTCTGATCTTTATCAAAAAGTTCATCATTTATTGATTTTTTTCTTGCCAAAAAGTAAAACATTTTGGAATCCCCAAATAGATTAAAACGTAATAATGACAATTGTTGTAATACCACACCAATTGTCATTATGACTAAAATGAAATATCAAAACAATTGTCATTATTACGTTTTAATCTATTTGGAGCTTCCAGAATGCATTAGTTTTTGGCAAGAAAAAAAAATCAATAAATAATGAACTTTTTTATAAAGATCAGAACACAATCTTATTAATGGATAGTGCGTAGATATACCAAATTAATAGTTTAATAGTTTATGATGGATAGCTTGTTGACTCTTTTTTTTACAATTAGAGTTAACATTCGTCATGGTTTCCAGTACATAATATCGGGTTGATTTTTTTACCCAAGTTGAGTTTTTTAAGCTCGATGGTTTGTTCTTAATGGTTTTCAAGCCCTTTTGCGAGGAAACAAGGGTCAAATAAGACTTCAACCAATGTATCAGTGGTTTAACCAAGTGTGATTCGTCTTTTGTTGTTAACAACACTATGGAAAATATCATTAGTGTATAGATTCGAAACAGGGTTCGAGTCATGGTTAGGTAATATGAAAATCCGAGTGTTGGAACCATGGTTAGGTAATAGGGACATCCACGTAATCAACATGGATTTTCTTCTTTCTTAATTTGGAGATTGAAAGATGATCGTAGAGTTATAAATGGATGATTTTGGAAAATCGATAGAGTCACTAATTCTTGTGAGTGAGTTTTTGTTGTTGAGTTTGATGACGACGATGAAAACATTATATATATATATATATATATATATATATATATATATATATATATATATATATATATATATATATATATATTAGTTTGAAGGTAATCATCAGAAAAAACAAAATATTTTTGTTTATTGTTAAAAAATAATGAAAAAAACCCTAAAATTATGATTAATTAATGAAAAAACCCCAAATTTTGGATAAATTAACGAAAAAAGAGGAGATATCGGCAAATTTGTGAAACCAGCCACGAAGAGTTATTACGAAATTTTAGCTAGTAAACTGTCATTTTTTATAAAGAAAATTTAATTTTAGACTAAATCGTAAACTAGCTTAAAATATTAAACCATCATCGAAGATTTCCCTAAAAACATATAAGTCAAAATATAAATAAATTGCTGGAACCCATTTTGATATAGGAACAGTAAGTAAAAGTATATAAAGTTTAGAACTTTATATTTGGGACCCTTTATATTTTGATTATATATCAACAACAAAATGACGAAAGCAACAAATCACACCATGATCAGTCCTAAAGTTCTCATCCAATATACATATATGAATATGTATTTCTATAATTCTACACGTAAACCACTAAATCACTGAAATTTTATCTTTGTAGATGTTATTAGTTTAAAAAATTTACTAGCTCATTTAGCAGCAACAGCAACCACAACAACAACTCATAACCTATGTTTGTGCTTTTATGTAGGCTGAAGTGTAAGGATGAAATTTTAAATTTAAAAAAAAATAAAAATTTACTTTATTTAGAGACGGATTTGATATGTTGAACGAGCTACCCTTAATATTTCTAATTAAATGTAAATTTAGTGAAAATTCATCTAAATCCGTCACAAATCCTCTTAAATCAGTCACAAATCTACCATGAATCCATCACAAAGTCGGAGTAATGTGAATTTAATTTAAATTCATCGGTTTAGTGACGATTTTGTTGTGTAAACTACTGTTGGAAATTATTTTTATTTTTTTTATTTTAGTATTGCTGATTTTTCTTTCTAACTTGGCCATTGTCTTTTTCTTTGGGGATTAAAGACCAAAAAAGGATGTCTTGTTAAATAATGCAAACTTTGTAAGTTTTTCTAACAATTACCAATAATCAATTATAAAACATTAAATGATTCGTACTCATTAAATAATAATAATAATAATAATAATAATAATAATAATAATAATAATAATAATAATACATGAAGAAATTTATAAATTAGGGATAGACTCATAAATGATATATAGTTTACCTGTCAATTTTAAAACTTTTAACGACATGTCTCGTACTTCATAAAAAGTTTTACAGAAATTTATGAAACATTGACAATCACAAGAATGACCAAATATAGGTAGAGTCCATCTTAGGTAGTCATTTGAAATTATCACATTTTTTGTGCTTATTATAAAATGACAAAACTCTTTTAGGTATGTAAGTTATTTTGACTTAGCACTATATCAGAATAGTCTCAATTGGCGAGCTTAAAACTTAAAACCATGACATAAAGTATGGCGGGGTCCTTGTCCCTCTAATTTTCAATCATCAGCCACCTTTTTTTTTTAATAATTCGAAATCTTTTTTTCGCATTTTTTTAATATATGCAACCAACGAGGATTTGGCTTTTTCGGGATTTTTTAATATATGTGCAACTACCGTGGATTTGGCTTCAAATATCTCTGTATAGACTACAAAAGTTTATATATCTATATATTTATTTTATATTTACTTAATTACGTATTGATTTATTACAAGTTGCTCTTAACATAACTTAGAATGTCTATCCCAAGTAAAAATACTATATTAAGTTATTAGATTTGTTCTTTCAATAATTTGTGGGTTGAAACTAGGCCGCCGGAATTTGTTATTTTTAAAGTTAAGATATTTATGTAATACTACAATATTTTAAACAACTGAATTGTAAAAATTAATCGAACCAAATTGCAATTGGGATTTGTCTTTAATTTAATTTTTAAAAATTAGGATATTTCAAAAACCGAAATCAATTTTATTCATTTGATTATCGGTTCAAGCAACATATTCAAACGAACACCCATTCTTATTATAACTTATAACAATAAATAAAAGGAGTTTGATAATTCTTTAATATTTTTTAAGAAATTTTTATAGATGCTACTGTTTAGATCGTATTTTTATATTTTAACTATCTCATTACTAATTTTCTAGTAATACAAACCTTTAAGTCATTTAATTTCAAATCATATATAAACATTTTTATTTATTTATTTTATTATAAACTAATTAGCACAAGTATTAAATTTCTATTATATTTGTTAACTCGAATAATTAACTTATTCAAAAAATCTATAACTATTTAAAAATGATAAAATTAGCCAAGTATACTAGTTATTCTGTGGAAAATAGCTAAAAAAATTTGAAGTTGCAAAATTGGCCACATAAATCGCAGATGAGAATGGTCCATCTGCGATTTTCACTTGTACATTCGCAAGTGGGTTTTTTTTTTTTTTTTTTTGGGTATATAAATAGGGCATTAGCAGGCTAAAATCGCAGATGGACTGTGTCCATCTACGATTTTCTCTCTCTTTCATCTGCGAAATTATGTTTTTTTTTAGTATGAAATCAATAGATTTGACTATGAAATAACCTTATTATAGAAAATGATCAGTTTACTAGTTATTTGTTTAAGAAATTTGTTTAAAATATCTCTTAAAAAAATGATTGAATATTTGGTTTGTCTTGTAAACGGTGGGAGATGGTAAGTTATTGAAACAAATCTGTAATACGTATGTCCATAGGGAGGTATTTCTGAATTCACTTTGATATTTTCTGAGTCTGTTAGTTATAGTGATTTTGTATCTTTGGTGAGAAACAAAATTAGTTTGTTAGATAAATATAGAATTAGTCTTCGTTTCCATCATCCTGAATTGAATTATTATATAACTATAGTTGAAGACATGAATGTTAGAATATTGATAAATATAATAAAATGTAGCGAATGAAGGGTTATGAAAGTGTTTGTGGTGGTTGATGAAGGATATGAGGTTAATGAGGCTGGTCATAGTGGAAATCAGTTGGTTGGTAATTTATGCAGCTATAAAGGGAGCGACGATCCGATAGGTACTTTCAATACTCCTAGTGTACCTTAATTTCGTAGTGTTGCTGAAAATGTTAATGTTAGTTATTCACCTATTCACTATGTGGATCCTGAGAATTACAAGTATGTTGGTGATGATGATGTTGGTACATATCTTAATGACGTGGGTGGCCGTTTGTGTTGATGTTCCCGAACAAGAAGTTAAAGTTATGAATAGTCGTGTAGTAGATAAAAGTAAAAAGAAATAAAAAATTATGCATCAAAAATATGAAATAAAACATGTTTACGGGGATTATATTGATGTTGTTGATGTAGGTTTAGATATAACCAACTTAAAAAGCAATTCAGATGGAGATGAGTTGGGTGATGAAGTTAAAGCTAAGTTTTCCGATAACCTTTTTTACGGTATACCCCCTTTACCAACATGACCAGTTGATATTAATGAAGATATCCCAACACAGATGGTAGACATCAATCTTCAAAAGATTGAATGTGAGAGTATATTTAAGAACAAAGAACTTTTAAAGCGGTGTATTGGTAAAAAAAAAATGTCTTCGAGAAGGTTTTCAGACCAGGACAAGTAGATCCACCAAATAAAGGTATGAGGTTGTGTGTGTTTCGAAAAATTGTTCTTGGTTACTAAGAGAAAAGCAATTAAAAATTCTAATGAACTTTTCCAAGTTAATAAATTTGTTGATGTACACACATGTTCTTCAACAATTTTGCAACCTAATCATCGACAAGCAAACAAATATGTTTTGGTTGAATATCTTGCTGATGTTTTGGCTAAAGATTATAGTAGAGTTATCGGGGGAAAGATATTATTAATGATATGAATGCTCAATTGAATATTAATATCTCATACCATCAGGCATGACGTGCGAAACAATATGCATTGTTGTTGTTAAGGGGTACGAAAAGGATTCTTTTACCAAACTTCCGGCTCATTTCCACAATTTGGTCAAACATAATTCGGGTACGGTGACACATATTTAAACATATGGTGATGATCGCTTTGAGTTTTTGTACGTCACACTTGGTTGTTCGGTTAGTATTTTAATATTTTATTGTTTTTTTCATTTTTATTTTGGTGTATTTGAATAGATATACAATGTATGTAGGTACACGCTTTTGTCAATTTTTGTAAACCGACCCTTGTACTAGATGGAGCCCACCTAAAGGGCGAGTTCAAAGGTACCATATTACTTGTAGTTACTAAGGACGGACAAAACCAAATATTACCAGTTGCATATGGTATATGCAAAAATGAGCATACAGATTCTTGGACATGATTTTTTTCAAAAACTACGTGATTGCATAGGCAATATGCAGGAGCTTACAATTATATCTGATATGTCTCCATCTATAGCAACATCCGTTGCCCACATTTTTCCTCACGCTCATCACGGAAAATGTGGTGTCCATTTGTATTTCAACATAGTATCTAGATTCGGGTAGAGTAACACAGTGAAAGGAATTTTTTGGGAGGCTTGTAGGGCGTACACAGTTGATGCTTTTCACGCTGCCATGGAAGTTATGAAAAGACAAAAGAACCGGTATGGGAGTACTTAAAAAGTATAAATCTAGAAACTTGGTCTATGACACATTTTAGAGGGAACCGATACAATCTTATGTCGTCCAACAGTGCGGAGTCTATAAATGCATTATCTAGACACGGACGTAAGGTGCCGATACTTATGTTGATCGATTTTTTTCGTGCAACAATGCAACAGTGGGGGTTTCAAAGATGTAACTTTGCAGGTATTAAGTTAATTTTTAATATTAATGGTTTAATAAATGTTATTGATCTTAACTTTTTCATTTTGCCTGTTTTTTTTAGCGGAAGCAATAACAACGCTCAGCCCATGCCCCGATGATATTGTAAAAGAAAACAAAAAAAAAAACTTTTAGTAAGTGGGATGTTCGCATGATCTCAAATACAAAATGCAAGGTCAAAAAGGGGGCACACAAAACGTGATTGTTGATTTCAAACATATGGCATGTACATGTAGGCATTAACAACTTGATGGGATACCTTGTGGTCATATCATAAGATGTTTAATAGTGAACAATTACCAAGACTGCTCGAGGTATGCATTAAATGCTTACTTTACCGAAACACTAAGGAAAACGTATGAGGAATCAAAAAACCCTTTGCCTAAGCCATCAAAATGAGATACCCCCGATAATTTGATAATTGTTAAGCCGCCTATAATGGATAAACGTCAGCCAGGCGGGCCAAGAAACATAGACTGCATTATATCCCAAGGCGAGAGTCTAAATAGAAAAGAGTGTTCTACATGTGGTCAACTAGGACACACGAGAAACAATTGTACTGGAAGAGCGTCCGGTAGTGGAGCACATTGCACGAAAATTTCTACTGCAGAAATGACATTTAATATTGGTGGTTTAGCGAGTTGCTCACAAACCTATAACGCTGATTTTGATATAAAACAACCATGAAATGAAGAGTTGTTAACTTATTATGTATTGTAATATGTGTATTAAATCTTCCAAGACATTGCTATGCTTTCATGTTTTAGTTTAGTTTGCAGATTATAACAATTAATGAAGCTTTTATATTATAATATTTAGTTTGCAGATTATAACAATTACAAGATGTTATTGAAAAAAGACAACAAACAATCCTTTTGCACCCTAAGGTGTATCATGATAATATTACAACATTGTTGTAACTATTTTTTTAACTCGGGGAACTGCAATGGGTACTTCTCTTTCTCGATTGTTATATAGTCATCTTTAATTCTCATTTTATCTTCCAAACGATCCTTTTGCACCCTAATGTGTATCAACTGCTCGTCCTTCTCATCAAGCCATTTTCAGTCGTTTTGATTGTCTTCTTAGTCCTTTTTATCCATTCTTCACGCTCTTTGATTTTGTTTCTATTGAGGTTTATCCATTCTTGAGCTTGTTTGCATTTTGATGCAATATCATTACCACGTTGAGTGAGAAGTCGGGATGACTCTTTGTCCTGTTCTTGTTGTTCTTCAGCCTTCTTCAATTCTTCAAAATTTTCATCTGACATATATGGGCCGGTGAAAGAGGGTGTAAAGAAAGGGTCGATTGAATCATAGTAGTAACAATCTACTTCGTTGCATGTGCAAGCTTTGAATTTTTGTGAGGAACTCATAATAAAGTCGAGATAATAATAAACTGGTGCTATAAGTGGTATTTATACATACTAGTCCAAATGCAACCATTTCGTAGTCAGAGTTGTAATCCAACTACATAGGACCAAGACTCGACCCCCCAATAAATTTTTGCCATCTGTTGGCGAAACTCTAAAGTTGCGTTCCTTGGGTTAATAAGTTCACATATTGGTTGCCCTGAAACTAATTGTTCCATAAACATACAAACAAAAACACCGCAATCTCCCAAATGACTACTTTGATAGGAAACATTTGTTTCATAAATGAATTGCATATTGAATGGAATCCTTAGGATGTTCCTCTGGGGCCAATAGTCAATCTTTTATAAATAATCTGCCACCCGAGCTTCAAATTTGGTAAAGGTTCTATCAGATTTGATTTTTTCATAAGCCCTTCTACCAAGACTGTCATAAATATGGACTTCCATTGACGTTAATCGTAGTTTCCTAAATAACCAGTGATTAGGGGATGAATGAATCGGTATTAGGACCTGTATAAGGATTAAAAAAAAAATCAATTTTTATGTTTACATATCAGAATACAAAAACATAACGACAATAACAAAAAAAATTCAAAAAATAAAATTCAGTTTACCGTATCGACATCCCACCAAGCAACCATGAAGTTGGGGTATGTAGAATTACCAGCCATAAACGCTCTCCAACCGTACCCTTACTCCAGAGCATGGCAAACAAAAAAATTTGGAGGCATTATTGTATGTCGGTCGCTATCAAATCGTCTCTCTATCAGCGGTCTATAACAAAGGGTGATATGCTGCACAAAATTATGATATTTTTTTTATTAACTAACAAAAATTAAAATAATAAATTAC
Organism: Lactuca saligna; assembly: GCF_052625555.1. Lineage (NCBI taxonomy): Eukaryota > Viridiplantae > Streptophyta > Magnoliopsida > Asterales > Asteraceae > Lactuca > Lactuca saligna. Next base: position 86,733,379 of record NC_136424.1, on the reverse strand, counting down.
CAATTATTTTACTGCTGCCTCCAACCATCCATCGTGTGTATGCCCAAACAAGGCGCTGCAAAAATCTCTATCTAACACCAAGTTAAACAAACGATGTTGTACGTTATATGAATGAAATAAATAATTCTGGATCACAACCTCACCGCCTGCTACATAAGGTTGTAGGCGCAACACGGAGAACTCATGAACAACAACAAATGCTGGAGGAGGAACGGGGCTTGTTGATTTGATATCAACCTTCTTTTTTGGTCTTCTTTTTTGCTTCGGTGTCGTGTGCATCTAAAACAATATTAAAATATTTAAATCTCTATCTTTCAAATAATTAACATAAAAATAAAATTCTGTTATTACGATATAAGCTTTTAAATTAAACGAATACCTCAGTGTAAGGAGGATACAAATACTTTGATGGATTTCGAGCCCTTGGTCTATCGGGTGTAACTTCTTTGCCATCAAAACCATAAACATCATAATAATTTACATTTCCTGTAATTATTAAATCATCTTCTTCCGACACCTAAATTAATAAGCAATAATCTTTAATTAAAAAATGTTTCAATCTACTAAAAATATTAAAATAAATGTAAGTATAACAACCTCTTTAGCTTCATTATAATCATTTACATCAAACACATCATCATCAAATTTGTTCCTACTACAACCCGCATTCTCATTCCTCTCCTCCAACTCCTACATTAAAATTAACACATTATAGTTATTAACGAAAAACACCTTAAAATTTAATTATTAAAATTGTAACTATAATATATATAATAACCTTGTCGTCTTCAATACCACCAAAAACATTTTCATTTGTATTGTTTTTATTCATCCATTCATCTTCTACAATCTACATTTTCAAATATAAAATAGGAACACAAATTTTCAAATATGTTAATAAATTATAAAAAAAGTATAGCGTGTAACTAACTGGTTGATGAAAATTTGTTTAGAATACTGCAGGCTCCTCAAAACTGATGTTATTCCATAGATCTTCATTATTCACTTCTTCAACAAACACCTCTGTAGGTTCTCGGTTTATAAATATCTGTTGCTCCAGTGCATGTAGTCGTTTCAACACCCCCTATAAGCTGAGTTTCCCACTACGCCCACCTCTACCGTGACCGCAACCACTAGACGACATAGTAGACGAAGATTCGTCATATCTCCTAAAATGCTCCCGTACTGGGGATGGAACCGATTTCTGTTCACCATATACATACTCTTGAAATGAGTTAATAATAACAAGATTTTATCTCATCATCACTCGGTGACATTTTATTTCTTGGTGGTTGTCCCTCCTAAAATATTGAACATATTAAAAATGCATATAAAAATATAATAATGAATTTTATTAAAAATTAAAAAATATTATAAACCTGTGTCTTTGAAAAAATCTTGTTCACATCAACCATTTTCAATTTTTTTTGTGCCACTCCATCGTTTCATCCGAGGCATGTCTCTATTTTTTTCTCAATACAAATCCACATGCACGAACGGCCGGAAGCATCTCATATATCCATATCTACAATTTTTATAATTATAGTAATAAAAGTTAAAATTAAAATAACTAACATAACAATAAAACCATTTAAATATAAATACTTTTTTATTCGCTAAATGGAGTCGTAAATCATAAGACAGAGTATTTTAAAGTTTGACGATGCTCAGGCAGTGATAAATATTTATTTATCTTGTTTGACGTATCCTCAAGATCCTCATAGGTAAAATCTCATAAATAGCTACCCTAGTCAAAACTAACAAAACAAAAAAATATTAGTTATAATATACATTAACATTAATAATATAAAACTTTCAAAGTAAACAAAAAATACTTGTTCTAGACATCCAAATTCTCAGCCAAAGAAAAAAACAACCAATCTTGTGGCACCCGATCATTTATTTCTTTTCACAAAAAACCTTTACACAAAATGTATATCAAACATACTCTAACTACATCAACGTTGCCAACTTCTAAGAATTGTTGATTTAAATAAAACTTTCAGGTCACTGATTTTCACCGAACTATTTGTATGGTTCGGAAATAGCCGTTCACGCAATAAACATCTTTTTTTTACTACTAACTATTTTTTCTGACACCTTTTTCCCGATTTTTTTAGGATACCCGCCAAAATTCAAGTCGGTTATCAAACAAAACTCTTCCGGGCGATATACCATTTTCGTATCACCACTCTAAAATATAACTGTTTTATTCCATCTGGAGATAAAACAGCATCCGGGCGTATCTGATGAAGAAACATCTTGTGGAACAATAATCCGTCCCCTTGTAAACGAGGGACGTCCAACAAGAAATCAACTATTGTATCTCTAAATATATCACGTCTAGCACCATCTAACACATCAAATACTTCTCATATGTTACACCCCGATCCTTTTAAGTTGACAATAGCTTTAACATTGAAATTATTATAATAATGCTGCATAAAAACCAATAACATATTAGAAAACTAAACAACTATTTCATTTAAAAATATCATATTATTAAATGCAATAATAATCTAACATTCAAATTACAAACAAAAACAATGCAAAAACCAACATTTAATCAATAATTTCTATATTTACGCTAAAAACAATAATATATAATAACAAATTTTCAACTTAAACGACAACTATATATAATTTTTCAAGCTATACGAAAAGTATACAAACGATTTTTAACTTTCAAATCAAATAAAATAACATATTCTAACCATACTATTACAATTTTTCAACTTAAACGATAAGTATATAGAAATTTTAAAGTTATACGACAAATATACAGACGATTATTGTAAACATATTGTAAACATTATTATAACCATTTTTCAAGTTAAACAACCACTTATACGATAAGGATATACAATTTTTCAAGTTATACAATAACTATACAAACGACAAATAACATATATTCTAACAATGTTATATCAATTTCGCAACTTAAACCACTAACCAAACATATATTGTGAACATTATTGTAACACTTTATTTAACTTTGAACATAAAAAAATAACATAATCTAATCATTTTACTAAATATACAACTAGTTAATGCAAATTTTACACAATCAATACTTGTACATTGATACAACCACTAACAAAATAACATTAAAACTTCAAGTTTATTAATAAATAATTTAAAGCTATCAAACACAAAAAAATTATCCAATAAAAAACAATATAATTTCATTTTTTTACACTAACTAATACAATAAATAATAAAATAATAAAAACATATACTAACTAAATGTTAATTAAAACATAAAAAGAGTTAAAATCTAATTATATTTTCGGGATTGTTGAAAAAATCGTTAATTTTCTTCAAGAAATCGTCACAAGGAATCGCCGAAAGAGAGAGTTTTTCTATATTGAAGAGTGAAAAATGAAGGAAAAAAAACAATTTTATACTTTTCTTTATGTAAAATCGCAGGTGGAAATACAATTTCGCAGATGGACTATTCCATCTGCGAAGGTACAAGTACCTAAAGCACAGTTGTGCTGTGCATTAGGCGCTTGTACCTCGCAGATGGAAGCGCAAAATCGCAGATGACTCATTTCCATCTGCGATTTAGGTGGTTATGTTTGCAATTTTTTTGAGCTAAATTTGTAAATTAATTAGTAAAAATGGTTATTTTTGCAATTTTCTCTTTAAAATATATAACTAATTAATATTTAAATATTATTATATATATTGTTTATTATTTATTGTTCTAAGTCGTGATTCGTATATATTTTAAAATTTTTTTATTATACTATGGTAATTTATTTATGAGAATTATAAATTGCTTATATATATATATATATATATATATATATATATATATATATATATATATATATATATATATATATATATATATATATATATATATATATATATATGAGATAAAAATATACATTACAGCCTCACCTAAGCTTAGGTACTAAACATATAAAATATATCGTTTTGACTTAGTAAATATACCCAATTGGTTTTCACTTGGTAAATATGTCATGCACGACAACATTTCTTTCCTCAATTATCGTTTTATCATCCCTATTTTCTTTCTTCTATTATCGTTTATTACATCACCCTAGTGAACATTTTTTTACTATCACGAAGATCGAAGATAATCAATATTTTTGCTTCATTGTCGAAACTATTGCGTCGATCTTGAATCGATATCTTCAAATGTTAATCGTGAATCTCTAACCGCAATCTTTATATAGTAAATTGACGTATTTTCATGAGGTTTAGGACCTAAGCTTAGGTGGGGCTGTAATGTATATTTAATTTTCCTATATATATATGATGAGATGAAAATCTCTTTGATCGTTTAGATCTTACACAGGTTAATCAGAATAATGCTAACAAAATAACAAACAAGAGAATGAATTAATAATGAGCTGAATGATTCAATAGATTCACGCCTCAGCAGAGCTCGATGAAGAACTTCCACTGTAGAGGCTTTTAGGGTTACAATCGATAAAAACAATAACCGCTTTGAATGATCGACTAAACAGCTACGTACCAAGATGCATGCAAGCATCTATAAATAATAAACCCTAATAATTAAATCACGGATGGACAGGCCCAATCCGGATACAAAACTGGGCTAAGGAACGAGCCCAATATGCAACACATAATGGACCCAACAATCTCCCCCTTTGCGTCAATTGGGGCGAGACCCTACTTTGGCTTACTGGATCTTGCTGCATCAACCTTCTTCGTGGTTTTGAACAGGCAAGGAATAATGGCAAGAAGAGTTTGTCGGAGGTGAATATACCAGTGGACCATGTCATTGAAGTATTTCTTATCATTTTCAGAATTTTGCTTACACCGATTGATGATCCCCAGAACATGATCCAGACACGAAATGGTGTAAAGATGTTTGTCAGCCAAAGCGAATAGACATTTATGGCCTTCTTTCCTGGTGAACATAACCGAGTTTCGCTTCGGATCAATCATTCCCATCTGCATTTTATTCAGATCACTTGCAGAACCGACTGGGGTGATGGTGGGCTTATTTCTAAGTACATTAGCAATTTCCTGATCCAACTTGGCAACCTCCAAGATATAACAAACCAACATCCTCTTGAAGTGATCTATGATTGGCCCATATTCAGTTTCATTGGTGAGGAGGATGTTATGTAGGATGATCCAATCGTGAGGATTTAGGTTAGGAAGATCAGCGAGTGAAATGGCATGTTCGGCTTTATCTGACCCCCTCAAGACTTTGAATCTGACGTTCGTGAAGTTACCCCCCCCCGAAAGGGTTTGAGGACCCAAACATTGACAATCTTCTGTGCATTCCACATCTGATACTGAGGCTGAGCAGTCCTCAGATAGAAATCAATAAGTTCCCTATCAACCTTCGGGTGAGGATGAGGGACTTCAGCTATGTGGGAAAATTCATGAAAGATAAATGCCTTTCGGGTCAAGGGCATGTCGAATTAAGAATCAACAGAATTAACCATGTCCAAAGAGATCACAGGTTCAAGCCAGAGGATGCTAGGGGACTCGATAGCTTCTTTGACAAGCTTCTCAAGAGTCCATGGATGGAATAGGGTTTTTTGACTTTCAAGGAGATCATGAGCCTCCTTCATCCTCCTTTCATTTGCTTCGGTCTCCCTAGCAATCCGAGCATTCATGTCCAGTTCCTTCTCCCAGGCCTATTTCTTCAAAATATCAGCAATGGTTTCTTTTTCTTCGCTTCCATCACTATCATCGAGAACCTTTTTGCCTTTGTCTTGAGCACCCGAAGCTGATGCATGACCAGTTGTTGGTGGTTCGGTTGCTTTAGGTAGAACTGATGAAGAAATTGGAGGCGGTTGGGACTAAGCTGTGGAAACAGGAGGAGGTTGAGATTGGTTACTGCCCTTTGAAGCTCCTTCTCCCCCTTGTTTGGATGGACCACTTGCTCAGGAAGCCCCTCAATTCTGCTAAGCATGGCAAGTACAGGAGCAAGTTTCTCAGCAAGAGTTCGCCTCACCGAGTAGTTGAGAATTGGGTCATGCGCTTCAATGATGTTCGAGAGGGCTCCGTGGACATCCGAAACAAAACTCTTAATCACAACATGCTCATACTGAAGAGAATCAACCTCCTTCTCGGTTTGGGAAAGTTGAAGACTCTTGGTTTTTAGCTCAGTTGTTTTGCGTGCAAGCGAATCCATCACAAAATTTTCCGTGGCAAGGTCTTTTTGGAGCTTGGTCAGGCGATCCTCAACGGTTGTCTGGAAGGATTTGTTGTCTACTTCTAGGGTCTGACGAAGACTGGCGAAGTGGTGTTGTTCTGCTTTAAAGGAAGTAGCCAGCTTCTCAACAACCGAATTAACCTTCGCTGCATTAGATTTGGCAGCCCCCTGCAAAGACTCCAAAAAGATAGTAGCATATCGAAATAGTTTTTCGACTTTTTCGGTCGCAGCAGCACAAGCCTTTGTTGATGTATCTATAGCAACAGTAGCAGAGTTGATGGAGGCTTCGTGTGCCTTGGTGAAAGTATTGACCATCCCCTGAATGGCAGCTTCCGAGATATGGGACCGAGAGGAGGAGGAAGAAGCGATGAGATTATCAATGTTCTCTTGAAGTTCCTTGATGTGCTTTTTGGTGACAGGAGCATCATCATCGCTCTGAACCTGGTAGGGACTGTAGTAAATTGAATCGAAAGTCATATTTTCCCCTCCTAGAAATGTCTCGGTTTCGACTGAGTGATTGGGAGATAAAGGCGATGTTGAAGGTTCGGTAGTAGGTGTGTGTTCGGGTGCTGAAGTACGATCCGCCGTATCAGATACGTTGGTTCGAACACCAGTGGTTGTTGTTTTTGTGGCTTCAGAGAAAATAGGAGGTGGTATAGGAATAGAAATGGGTGGAATATAAGTAGAGGAAGTTATGGGGGGAATGGAAATAGAGGAGGTTATGATGGGAATGGAAAAAAAGATAGTGATAGGTGGAGAAGAGACATGTTCGGGTGTGAATGGTACCTCATGTGAAGGCGATCGGGGAGGAGAGTCGCCTCGAACCGACTCCTTTGAGTCTGAACCTTCATCCTTTGATTCGCTTGAGGAAGAAGTAAGAACAAGTTTTCTTTTATACTGTGTTTTCTTCTTCTTTGGTGGAGGTGATTGGGCTACCTTTGTTGATTTTCTCTTCTTAGGAGTAGGACCTTTCACCCCTTTGGCCACTTTCTTTACTTTCCCTTTCTTTGGTTTCTTGCCCCTAGTAGCAGGTTTGTCTGCGTCGTTGATGGACCGAAGCATCTCTGCTGTCAGCTCTCTCGGACCCGAAGGAAGGAAACTCTGTGTAGGTCTTGATGATTTTGGCTCTCCTTTGATACACAAGCATACATGGACTCAGGAATTGAGCCAACAAAGATGAACTTGGAGGGATCAGTGATGATGATCTTGGTAGTATGGAACACACCAATCGAGGAGAGTGGAGAAGTGGCCACATTGGGGACATGATACTTGTCCATTGCCCATTTGGTGACGAGCGTCCAGAACCTGGCATAGGAGATTTCAGTGTGTCGAGAAGTAGAGCCGAGGCTTTGAATCATCTGCTGCCAGAGAACCGAGCCATAGTCAAGGTTGATCCCATTGTACAACCCATAAAGAATTGTCATGAACAAACGACTGGCCCCATCAGAACCTGTACTCCTCTCAGATAAACCTTTGAATAAAATCGTGAAAAAGCTGTTCTATTGAGGAGGAAGGCATGACTTCTTGAACTTCGTGACAGTATTAAGGGTTTCAGTGTAACCCATGTTGTAAAACATGGAGAATAATTGACCCACAGAGATCTAATTAGGGTTAACCCTCGATTCGTCAGGTTCAAACCCTTGAAGCCTGCAAAATCACTGCTTTGAGTTGGAGGTTTTGTTGTCAAGGATGTCGAAGTAGATGTGATCAACAGATTTATCGTAGTGAGATGTGGAGAAAATGTGGGATAGACATTTCATAGGCACAATTTCAACCTTGGAGAGTGCGAGAATCAGTGGAGAGTATTTGAGACACTCCACTATGGGATACATGAAGGAATCATAGGAGATTGGGGTGAGGTCGATGACCAAGCTTTGCTGAGGTCTGATTGGGAGAATGGTAGATCTAGAAGATGTTTAACAGAGGAGGAATCCGCCATTGTTGAATGCTTCGAAGAAGAAGATGAACAGTGGGAGAAAAATCACCTTCGTTTGCTCTCAGAAATTTGGGTTGCAGTAAAGAGGTAAAACAACTAGGGTTTAACCCTTTATACCGGGTATGGAGGTGAGAGAAAAATTTGCCCCCAAATCCTCTTGAAACGCGAAACGGTTCCCGAATTGATTGAAACGTGACAGTTGGCAACCCCGATGATTACGCATGAGAGAGAAAATTGTTTCTGTTTAGCACGCCTTCCCACCAAATCCCTTTTTGAATTCTTGAAACCTTTAATCTTCCGGATGAGTCATCATCTTATCTTTTAAATGAGCTGTTATCATTAAATAAAATCAAAGACTTAGAAAAACCAACCGAAGCTACATAAAGGAAAGTAGCTTGTAGAGAACCGAACTAGACTTTTGGAAAATCAAAAAGATTTTCGTGCATAGAGTTTCAAAGATAAAGAAATAAAGCACCATCTATGTGAGAATTTGTGATGTCAATATAGACACGAAACAGTGGATCCCGGGCACGAATCACTTCCTTCAAAGTCAAGAGAGACTTTAGAGTGTCTGTGTGTTTGCCCGTTGAATTACGATCAAGCACCTGTTAAGAAGTGTTGAAAGGTATCTTTTGATGAGGCTTAGAAGGGTGGCTTTTGCTTCAGTTCATAATTCCGGATCTTGACATAAGACCGAAACCGAACGAAGTACCTGTGAGACCGATGTGGTCTATTGAACAAGTAGGTTTGGACTATATTCAGTGACTTGTTGGAAATGTTTGGTATGAAATCTCAAAAAAAAAAATTAAAACTGGATTTTATGGGAAGAAATGTTATGGTGTGTAACAGTTTCATAAGAATCACACAAAAAGAAAAATAGAGATTTCATGGTACAGCCACTTGTGTGGTTTCGTTAATTCATGGGTGAAAGCTAGAGCAAATTTAATTGTTCACCATCAATGCATAGTGGGTATTGAATTTTCGGTTTCACTTAGCACGTAGTGACACGAAGCTAAGATCATAAACACAGAGATTGTGTAACCATAAACCTCAGTGGTTATTTCTTAGAGTCTCAAGGGTTACATTTATGAACCGAAATATGATGGAGAAATATGTTTACGGTGTTGTAAAGAAACCAAAATACCTCTGCTATAAAAAGAATGACCAAGCAGATTACTCTTAACTCATATGAGAAAAGATTAAGGTAGCTCATGATTAGAACAAAAGTATACAACCAAAGACATCACCTTTTTGAGATAAGCGAAAAGAAGTGTAGTGGGACCGAACCTGAAATAGACCGAGAGTTCAGTTCATTTCGGTTCCCGTGTGAACCAAGCCCGAAATAGACTGAGCGTTCGGTTCATTTCGCTTTCAACTTTTAGTTTTGAGAAGGTGTTTTTGGTACTGACTCCGATTCCATCATACCTAGGCCTTGTAGGATTTTATTGAAAGTTGCTTCAGGAAGGGCTTTGGTGAAGATGTCGGCCAATTGATTAGTGGTTCGAACAAAGTGAATTTTGACGTTTCCATCTTCCACGTGATCCTTAATAAAGTGATACCTTAGTGCTATATGCTTGGTATTGGAATGTTGCACTAGGTTATGACAGATCCTAATTGCACTTTTTGAGTCGCAATATAGTGGGATCTTTTTCATATTGAGTCCATAATCTCGGAGTTGGATTTGGATCCAAATCACTTGTGATGTGCAGGAGGCGGCTGCAATGTACTCTGCTTTGGCTGTAGATAGAGAAACACATGTTTGTTTCTTCTATTACCAGATAACCAACTTCCCGTCTAGGAATTGGCAGCCTCCTGTGGTGCTTTTTCGGTCTAGACCACATCCTCCTAAGTCTGCATCTGAGTAGGCTTGAACAAAGAAACCTGAGTTTGAGGGATACCAGAGACCGAGAGAGGTGGTCCGCTTCAAATACCGGAATATATTCTTCATTGCCAACATGTGTGGTTCACGAGGATTTGCTTGAAACCTGGCATAATAGCATACTGAAAACATTATATCGGTCCTGCTAGCTGTGAGGTACATCAGGGAACCAATCATTTGGCGATATAGCGTTATGTCGACTGCCGGTTTTTCCAAAGATGGTGTGAGCTTGGTGTCGAATGCCATAGGGACTTTGACCTTTGAGTCTCCCATCATGCCGAATTTGGCAAGGAGAGTCTTTGTGTATGCTTCCTGGTTGATAAAGATGCCTTCGGGTCCCTGTCTAATATTTAAACCAAGGAAAAAGTTAATCGGACCCATTGAGCTCATTTCAAATTTAGTCTCCATCAACTTCCTGGATTCAGCTGTTAGGCTAGGATTCGTGGAGCCGAAGATGATATCGTCGACATAGATTTGAACGATCATAAGGTGGTTACCTTCCTTTTTACGAAAGAAGGTTGGGTCAACCGAACCTTGTTTGAATTTAGACATCTTTAAAAAATTAGTTAATGTTTCATACCATGCCCTAGGAGCTTGTTTCAGACCATAAACTGCCTTATCCAAGATGTAGCAGTGATTTGGATGCTTTTCATTTACAAAACCAGGAGGTTGCTCCACGTACACGGTTTCTTCAAGTTCCCCATTCAGAAAGGCACACTTCACATCCATCTGGTAGACCTCAAAGTTCCTGTGTGCAGCATATGCAAGAAATATTCAAACGGATTCCAACCTTGTAACTGGAGCGAATGTCTCTTCGTAATTGATTCCTTCTTCCTGGAAATATCCTTTAACCACTAGCCGAGCCTTATTCCGGATCACATTTCCCTCCTTGTCCATTTTGTTTCTGAACACCCATTTGAGACCGACAACCGAGGCGTCTTTTGGTGTTGGAATAAGTCTCTAGACCTTATTTCTTTCAAACTCATTGAGTTGGTCTTGCATTGCCTGAACCAAATCAGAATGATTGAGAGCAGTATTGACGGTCTTCGGCTCTATTTTGGAGATGAATGAATTAAACATGCAGAGTTCTACTTTGTAGAATAGAGAAGTTTGCTTCGCCTTCAGTTGTGATCGAGTTAGAACCTTTTCTGATGCATCACCCACTATTTGAGATACAGGATGATCTCTGGTCCATTTGGTGAGAGAAGGATAATTTGGATCATAAGAGGGATCCAATTCAACATTTACCTCTTCTTCCTTCTCTGATTGAATATCATCATCATAATGCATTTTGGAATTCTCCCCCTCGATAGATGATGAAACATTTGGATGTGAACTAAAAACTCCTTCTTCTACTGGGCTTTTAGGTTGTTCTGGACTTTTAGTTGCTACAGGACTTTCGGGTGCAACCAGGCTTTCGGTTTTGGCTGGGCTTTTGGTGCCGTCAAAGATTGGATTCTCCCCCTGGCCATGAGCATTATCGTCGACTGAAAATGATGGACTCTCCTCCTGGATATTTGAGTCTTGTCGATCTGAAGAGAATTGATTCTCCCCCTCAACTGAAGTATTTCTCTGAGGAGGTTCGTTTCTAACCGGTTCTTCTTCTGCCATTTGTTTGGCTGCGTCTTTGATAATCTTCTTAAGGTGATCCACCTTGTTGTCTGCTGCAATGCTTCGGAGTGAATAGCCTTCTCAAGTTCATCAAATAAATGCATGAACTGGTCAAAAAGATTGGCGATTGAGGCTGTGACCTGACCGGTTTGAGAGAAAATCTCTCCAATTGTCCCTTCGGTAGACTTCAACTTCTTGACGTAATTGTCATTAAACGTTACATAATAGGTTTCTTCAATACGTTTAGAAAGCTTATTCAGAACCCTATACGCCTTTGAAGTAAGAGAATATCCCAGAAAGATGCCTTCATCGGCTTTGACATCGAATTTGTTGCGATTCTCTTTGGAGTTGAAAATGAAGCACCTCGAGCCGAACACATGAAAGAACTTGACATTCGGCTTCCTCTTGTTAAGAATCTCATAGGGGGTGAGAGAGAAATGCTTATTGAGATAAGATCTGTTTTTAGTGAAACAAGCTGTAGCAATGGCGCCTGCCCAGAAATATAGAGGAAGAGAGGCAAAACTCAGCATGGTTCGGGCTGCCTCACACAGGGATCGGTTTCGCCTTTCGACAATTCCATTCTGTTGAGGTGTATAGGGGGCTGAGAAATTGTGACTGGTGCCTTTTTCTGCTAAGAAATCTTCGAATTCTTTGTTCTTGAATTCCAGTCCATTGTCGATCCTGATGTTTCGAACGACTTTTCTCAGTTGCACTTCGACCTGCTTGATAAAGATCTTCAGCTTGGGAGTTGCCTCAGATTGGTGCTTTAGAAAGAACACCCAAGTAAACCGTGAGAAGTCATCAACAATAACAAGGATGTACTTGTTAACACCAATGCTCTCGATTGATGATGGACCACGTAAGTCAATGTGAAGCAATTCAAGTGGTTCAACAAATTTGGTGTTTATGGTTATTGGGTGACTTTGGCGATTTTGTTTCCCCATTTCACAAGCAGCACATAAGTGTTCTCGATCGAACTTAAGCAGCGGAAGACCCCGAACATGATCACCGATGACTAGCTTGTTGATGTCTTTGAAGTTGAGGTGTGAGAGCCTTCGGTGCCACAACCAGCTTTCGTCTGAATGGGCTTTAGACAATAGACATATGGTTGGATTCCCTTTGATTGGGTTGAGATTCAGAGGGAACATTTCACCTTTTTGTTCTGACTTGAGAATTACCTTGTTGGATTTCTTCTCTATTATCTATGAACCTTCTTCATCGAACGAAACTTTGAGACCTGTACCTCCTACCAGTTGAGACACAATGATGAGGTTATGCTACAATCCCTATACATAAGCCACCTTCCTGATTGTAAAGGCTCCATTGGTTATCATCCCATAACCCTTTATCGTTCCATATGAGTTGTTACCAAACTTGACGTTACCACCGTTTTGAAGGGACCGAAACTCCCTTAGCTCTTCCTTCCTTCCTGTCATGTGATGTGAGCAGCCACTGTCTATGTACCATTTTTCGTCGAACTGCTTGTCACTTATAACCTGCAAAAATTAAGCAGATTTAGGAACCCAAAGTTTCTTGGGTCCTCGTGAGCCTTTTATAGAAACAGGAATAGTAAGAGAAGCATCAACAAGATAAATTCATTTTGTTAATGTTGTTTTATCTTTCCTCTTAATAGTAAACACTTTGATTTCATTGTAGTTAGATTCAAGTGTTTTGGATTTAGGTTCAGGAGTTTGGACTTTAGCTTGCTTTCGGTCTTTATTTGGTAAGGAAATCTTACTTTTTCCTTTCAAATCCTTCGTCGATTGTGAGCTTGGTGTAGGACGAGAATTAGGCTTAGAAGAAGAATGAGAACGAGAAGAATTAGAGGAATAGAAATTAGAATGAGAATCTTTCCTGACTTGAGGTTCAAGATGACCCTTTCGGTTGTGATCATATGAGGGACCAAACCTGGACCTTCGGTTGCTATTTGTTGATGGACCGAAACTGGCTTTTCGGTTGTTGTGGTTTGCTGGACCGAAACTGGGTATTCTGCTGTAAAAGCTTGATGGACTGAACCCTGGTGTTTGTCTGTTGTTGTTTGGTGGACCGAAACCAGGCTTTCGGTTGCTGTTACTTTCAGGACCTAACCTATCCTTCCGGTCTTGTTCTTTCTGTGGCCTGAAAGTCTTCTTTTGGTTCTTTTGATCCAACGGGCCGAAGCTCCTTTTATCCTTATTCTCTTCTCCTTTTGGCTTGGAGTTTCTATCAAAGTAAGTATAGTGAGGATTTTGGGAGCGCCAAAATTGCTTTCGCTCTGAGAGATTTTTCTTGTATCTCAGATTCCTCTCCTGCTTTTGATTACTCACCTGTTTCGGTTGTCTGTGAATATTTGCCTTCTGTTTCGGCTTCTGAACAACAGGTTCACTTTCCATGAAAGAGGTTTCGCTTGTTGAGGAGACGTATTCCATTGAGACCTCTTTTCTGCCACTGGTATTGGGCACGTCAAAGTTGGTAGGTTTATTAAGTGGTTCTGCCACATATCTACCTTCGACTTTCCATGATGTTCGCTCTAACGAACCAACTGCTTCATCTGCGTTGTCTATCGGTGCAGACCAGAAAAACTCATCACAACCAACTGCATTATCTTTATTCACCAATGCAGTGAGTTCGACTGTCTGATGTTCGGTTACTCTTGTGATCTTATAAACCTGATTGGGAGTGGTTCTTACCTTTTGGTATACAACAGCCTTTTATTTAAGGATTGGGGACTTATTTTTGGACAGACGAGCGAATTCCACAGAATTTTCAGAAATCAAGTTTTTGTGGTTTTTCAGGTTCGTTCCTAATAAACTCTAAACAGTCAACCTCATCCTCTACAGAGATTTCACTCATGTCATCGTCCTCATTAAGTTCAGATGCATTTTCAACATCAATTTTATTTTCTGAACTTAACTTGGTACTCAATGATTCAAATTTTTGTATAGTTTCGGCTTTGAGTTTCAACCTATCATTTTCATCCAAAAGGTTCTTAAGCATGTTCTTATGGTCTTTGGACTTTATAAACGATTCATTTTTTTCTAGACCAAACTTATAAGTGGGATTTACATCATCTAAAGATAGAACACTTTCACAGTTGTATGCTTCGGCATCGATTTCATCCTCCTATCACTCAAGGAAGGGCAAAATCATGCGATGTATTCTCTGGCCTATTTCACAATCTAAATGCAGTTGTGTAATGTTAGTATAAAGTCTTTTTGCAATCAAACAAAAAACATTTCTCTATTTTAACAACTTAAGATTGTCTCTTTGAAAATAGATATTTTCATCCCTAGACCTAACCAGCTCCAACTCCTTCTGCTCAATCCACATTCTTCGCTCCTCACTCTTGGATGACACACTGCTCATTTGGTCAGTCAGATTAGAATTCGTGATTCGTGTTTGAGTTAAACAACTATCTAGATTTGAAATTCTTGAATTCAAGTTATTTAATTCTTTTTCATATGATGTTTGTGGAATTTTAAACGAAACAAAAATGGATTGTACCTTCTTGATCAGTTCATCAAGTTCATTGATCTGCACACTGAGAGGCTTCGCTGTAAAGCACACATCCTCTACCTCCTTAGCCACTTCGTTTCCACCATCAGTTTTGTATCCCCTCTTCTAGGATACATCTGTCACCATCAAACATCTTCCACTAGCATCACCACTCTTCGCCACATAAGCCTTTCCATGAGTAGGCTTTCTCACTTCATCATCCTCTGAGTCGGTCAACCATGCCTGTACACCACCAAACTCATCATCATCTACCGAACCCTGCACAACTAAAGCATTCATAGATGGATTAGTAGCAACTTTCTTCCTTTTAATCTCATCTAGTCTTTTCAGGAGACTTGCTTCTTCATCCTTCTCCTCATCTTTCTCTGCCATTTTCTTCAACACACAATCTTTTGCTTAGTGATTTTTCCCTCCACAGTAAAAACAGTTGACACCAGAATCAACTTCACCCTTCGCTTCTTTCTTTGGTTCTTCAACCTTCGGCTCCTCTTTCGCTTTTTCAGAGCTGTAGCTTCCCTGCCAATTTCGGTTCTTGTTGGTAGGAAACTTCTTCTTGATGAACCTCCTGGGATTTGACACCATCATTGCATAATCTTCAAGTGTCAGATCGTAGTCTCCCAGATTCAGATCTTCTTCTTCTTCTGCTGCGCTCTTACCTTTAGATAGAAGGGCCAAAGATCCCAAGTTTGAAACCACGCTCTTCTCTTGTAGCACAATCTTTTCCTAGGATTTCAGAATCCCCACAAGTTTCACCAGATAATATGATTTGAACTGCGTATGTGCTTTAACCGTCGACACAACTGCCCTCCATTCGGGTCTTAAGCCATTTAAGAAGGTGACCTTCTGTTCGATGAGCTTTCTTTCTATGTCATGTTTGATCATCTTACTGAGAAGCTGATTGAACCGATCGAACGTTTGTGTAACAACCTCCTCTGGCTTCTGCTTGAACTCTCCAAATTCAGAGAGAAGTAGGGTCTGAATCGAGTGCTCCAGATCTTCATCTGTGGAATACAGTTCTCGCAGCCGATCCTAGATTTCCTTTGCTGTACCACATGAACTTACTAACCGAAACGTGTCGGATTGAAGGGCGAATCGAATTAGTCTCAATGCCTTAATGTTGCATTGGAACTTCTCCTTTTCGTCCTGAGTGATGTCCTTCACATCTTTTAATAGATCATTATACTCCTTCTGAGTTTTAATGATTCTTGAAGTGTTTGAGTGTGCGAATGGGCCAACTGTGATTGCTTCCCATATCAGATACCCGTTATCTTCCGATCCAATAATGTAATCTTCAAAATGGTGTGTCTAGACTTTATAGTCTTGAGTGCAAAGGATTGGGATCTTGGTTGTTGAACCAATGTTGTTAGAGATGTTGATGGGATTAGATTGAGAATCGTCCATGCTTGATCGTTTAACGTGTTATAAGACCAGACTTTGTAATACGTAATATTAGGGAAAGATTAATAATTAATGAGATACGTCAATTATGGAGTGACGGCTCAATAAATATCAATGAATGCGGAATGAACCCTAATCACTTCTTTGACAGAAGAGATGTCTATGAATTACACAGCCTCCAGCTCTGATACCAATTGATGAGATGAAAATCTCTTTGATCGTTTAGATCTTAAACAGGTTAATCAAAATAATGCAAACAAAATAACAAACAAGAGAATGAATCAATAATGAGCCGAATGATTCAATAGATTCACGCCTCAGCAGACCTTGATGAAGAATTTCCACTGTAGAGGCTTTTAGGGTTACAATAAAAAAAAACAATAACCGCTTTGAATGATCGACTAAACAACTACATACTAAGATGCATGCAAGCATCTATAAATACTAAACCCTAATAATTAAATCACGGATGGACAAGCCCAATCCGGATACAAAACTGGGCTAAGGAACGAGCCCAAGAAGCAACACATAATGGACCCAACAATATATATATATATATATATATATATATATATATATATATATATATATATATATATATATATATATATATATATATATATATATATATATATATATATATATATATATATATATGAAAGGGTTATATGGAAAACAAAAAAAAAAAAAAAACCCTAAAAATCATAAAAATGCATATAACAAAAATACTTAGAGATCAACTTTTTTTTTTTTTTTTTTTTTTTTTTTTTTTTTTTTTTGACTTTATATGCTTAAAATTGCAGCTTTTTTTAATAAATTCGTTGAAAAAAAATCCATTTTTTATTTATTGTTTATTATTTATTTATTTATGTATTTTTTGTTTTTTTTCAAAAAAATTACACCGAAATTATATAAAAAGTTGCGGTTTTTAAGAATATATAAAAAAAGATTTGTTATCTTTAAGTATTTTTTATGCATTTTTATGATTTTTAGGGTTTTTTAGGGCTTTTATATATATATATATATATATATATATATATATATATATATATATATATATATATATATATATATATATGAGTTTATAAGTCAAATGTTGCTTCTTAATTTGGTTCCAAAAGTTATTTTGTTTGATTAATTATTTGATTTAGTAAATATTTAGTAAAATAGTTTTTGATAACTTGATATTCTAAGTATTCCAAATTTGTAAGTCAAATGTTATCTGCTACTTTGATTTCAGGTGTTATTTTGTTTTACTAATTAGATGATCTTGTAAAAATAATTTAGTAAATTTTTTTTGACGAGTTGATATTCTTGGTATTTTAAGATGTTGTTTTACTGATTAATCAGACTTTACTTCTTAATTTGATAAGTCAAAGCTAATTCATGTACTTATATATTGGTCTTACTTTTACTTTATGGTGTAAAATTAATGTTTGTATGTATACTATTATAACATTCTAGGTTTTCTTTTATCATAACTTATGTATAATCCAAAGAACAATTCATGTCATGCTTTATTAGTAGAGTGAAATGATGCTGATTAATATTGTAACACCGTAAAATTCAAAACAAATTTTCATATTTTTAAACACGTTTTACCAAACACATTTAACAACAAAATCCCATTGTATCATAACTTTGGTTCACAAAATATTTCCCAAGATCAAAATACATAAAAATCCATGCGTGTGTACGAATCATGCCGGTGCCTTCCCGCGATCATCATTGGTACCTGAAACACATAACACATAACACTGTAAGCATAAAGCTTTGTGAGTTCCCCAAAATACCATACATAACACATACTAGCCACTCGAGGCTATAACTCTGTGGGCTTGTGGCCCTAACTCTGTGGACCCTCTGGTCCTAACTCTCCTTTCGGTTCTAGCTCTGATAGATTCTTATATACACATGATATAAACCACATAGAAACAATGCAGTACAACACATCACATAATAGCATACGATAACTCTGGCACATAACTCTAATTACCACTCCAGGTAAAGTATAGTGAGAAGACTCACCTCAGATGTCTCGGTAAATCACTGACTCGATAAAGATACGATCTAGCCTCCGCCTAAACACATGAAGTAATACTCTCATAAATATAACTCTCAGAACTAGACTCTACTCTCTTTAAGCACCCTCAGAAGGGTAAAAGACCATTTTACCCTTCCTTTGGCTCAAAGACCCTCATTGTTGTCCAAACCCTAAAAGTCAACCAAAGTCAACAGTCAAACTTTGACCCGACTCGGTGAGTGCACTTGGGCAACTCGACGAGTCCACCTGTGTCCACTTAACTCTTTAGTCCCATTTAACACATCGAGTCCCTCCCTTTATTCGACGAGTCCCCAGGTAAGAATTGCGGGGCCACCCCGACTCAACTCGCCGAGTCTCAAGAACAACTAGGCGAGTACATGCCATGCACAAACTGCATTGACCTCCTAAGGTCATATCTGTTCCTCTAATCCATAGATATGGCCTTCCCAAGCATAATAATCTCGTAAAGTCCAGACCTTGACACTCATATATCATCTAAATGGTATCATTTGGTGATTTAGCCCTAAAAATGACATTCTAAGCTCATAACTCCCAAGATAATTCATAAAGCTCCAAGGGTTAAGGTCTCTTGGACCTCTTTGAGTCTAGATCCAAAGCATAAACTCGAGAAGGGACCAATTGCTCCACATAATCATCCTCAAAAGAGGTTAAAAAACCCTAACTCTAAGAATCAATACCAAAACTGAAGAAGGTCCGAATAAATACCTCAAGTTGAAGTCTCTGGACTCTGAAACCTCTAGAATCAAACCTCCTTCAGACTCCTCTTGCTCTTGATCACCTCCTTCTTGCTAAACCAAAGATAGAAAGATCAAATATGGCTTCTCCTTCCTCCCAAACGATCTAGCTCACTTAGGGTTCTCTCAAGGGACTGGTAGCCGCAATGGGAGGCTATGAGTGCCCTTAAATAGGCTCCAACGCTTGGAGATTAGGGTTTCATTAAACAGTGTGGACTCGCCGAGTCCATTAATGGACTCACCGAGTCCAGATGCGAACTCGGATGATAATCCGCGACCCTACTCGGCGAGTCTATGCATCAACTCGCTGAGTTCCTTCACAAATTCCAAAAATAAAAAAATTAGAATAATATACCTGGGAATCTGGATGTGACAATTCTCCCCCACTAGAATCAGACTTCACCCTCGAAGTCTCATTCTACAAAAAAACTCTAGATGCTGCTCACACATCTCACGCTCCAGCTCCCAAGTCAGCTCTGACCCTTTCCTATGTTGTCACTGCACCTGTAGCAGAGGCACTTCCTTGTTCCTCAGAACCTTGACCTTCCGATCCCTAATTGCCACCAGTCTCTCAACATAGTTCAGGCCTACTTCCACCTGAATATCCTCTAACGGTACCACTACCGACTCGTAGGCTATACACTTTCTCAACTGCGACACGTGAAAAGTATCGTGAATCTGACCCAACTCCGCAGGTAGCTCCAAACGGTAGGCTACCGTGCCTACTCTCACGATCACCCTGAAACGTCCAATATATCGAGGCCCCAACTTGCCCCTCTTCCTGAATCAAATCACTCCTTTCCAAGGAGAGACCTTCAGGAGCACGAAGTTACCGACCCGAAACTCGTGCTCGGACCGACGTCTGTCCGCATAACTCTTCTGATGACTCTGAGCAGTCAACAACCTCTATCTGACCTACTGTATTTGCTCAGTCGTCTGAAGCACAATCTATGTACTACCCATCACACGTTGCCCTACCTCTACCCAGCAAATGAGGTCCGACACCTTCTCCCATACAACAGCTCAAAGGGTGGCATACCAATGCTCGAATGATGGTTGTTGTTATAGGAAAACTCTGCCAAGGGCAAATATGTGTCCCAACTTCCGCCAAAATCCAACACACATGCTCGGAGCATATCCTCGAGTGTCTAAATTGTCCGCTCACTCTGCTCGCCGGTCTGTGGGTGATATGCGGTACTAAAATGAAGCCGCGTACCCAACTCCTCATGAAATTTCTTCCAGAATTTGGAAGTGAAATGCACATCTCGATCCGAGAAAATCGAGATCGGAACTCCTTGCCGCGAGACCACCTCTCTCACATACAACTCTGCCAGCTTCTCCGCAGAAGAGCTCTCGCTAATAGCAAGGAAGTGAGCGCTCATCGTCAACCGGTCTACAATCACCCAAATTGCATCGACGCCCCTCGCAGTCCTTGGAAATTTAGTGATAAAGTCCATAGTAATATGTTCCCACTTCCACTCGGGAACCTCTAACGGCTGCAACTTACCATGTGGTCTTTGGTGCTCGGCCTTAACCCGGTGACAGGTTAGGCACCTCTCAACAAACCATGCAACATCCCTCTTCATACAGGGACACCAATACTACTTCTTTAGGTCCAGATACATCTTAGTGGCCCCGGTATGGATCGAGAATTTTGATCGATGTGCCTCTTCCATCAAAATGGTATATGTCCCGCCCACAAACGGTACCTAAATCCAACCCTGAAATGTCATAAGTCCCCGGCTATCGGTAACGAACTCCGATACCTGCCTGATAACTCGCTCCCTCATTTGGTTTTCTGGTCTCATAGCCTCAGCCTGGTCCCCTCGAATGGTGTCCAACACCGGAGTCATCACTATCAATCTCATACAAACGTCTCACATCGGGACGCTCTCCATTCTATGGCTTAGGGCATCGGCTACCACGTTAGCCTTACCCGGGTGGTACAGGATCTCACAATCATAATCCTTTACCACATCCAACCATCTCCTCTGCTACATGTGCAGGCTGGGCTGATCCATCAAGTACTTTCGACTCTTATGATCCGTGTATATGGTACACCGGACCCCATACAGATAGTGACGCCAGATTTTGAGGGCGAGCACCACTGCCCCAACTTTAAATAGTGGGTGGGATACCTTGCCTCATGAGGATTCAACTACCTCGATGCATATGCTATCACGTGCCCCCTCTACAAAAGCACCGCTCCCAACCCTGATATCGACGCATCACAATATACCACAAAGTCCTCCATTCCCTCCAGAAAGGCTAACACCAGGGCTTCGCATAACCTCTGACAAAGTGTCTCAAAGGAGGTCTGCTGCTCTGGGCCCCATGAAAAAGCAACGCCCTTCCGGGTCAACTTGGTGAGTGGCACGACGATCTTGGCGAAATCCATGATAAATCTCCGGTAATAGCCTGCCAATCCTAGGAAACTCCTGATCTCTGTAGATGACCTCGGAACCTCCCAACTCATCACCGCCTCAATCTTAGCCGGATCGACCAATATCCCTTTCTGGTTAACGAGATGCCCTAGGAACTAGACCTCTCATAACCAAAAATCACACTTCGATAATTTGGTGTAAAGCCTCTTCGATCTCAAAACTCCGAGGATCTCTCTCAGATGTTCCTCATGCTATTCTTTGGATCTCGATTACACCAATATGTCGTCAATGAACACGATCACCGAGCGATCCAACATCGGCCTACATACTCTGTTCATGAGGTCCATGAACACCGTCGGCACATTGGTGAGCCCGAAAGGCATCACCACGAACTCGTAATGCCCGTAACGAGTCCTGAACGTTGTCTTCTGGATGTCCTCATCTTGCACCCTCATCTGATGATAACCCGACCTCAAATCGATCTTGGAGAACCAAGATGCTCACTGTAACTGATCGAACAAATCATCGATCCTCGGCAACGGGTAACGGTTCTTGACCGTCAGCTTGTTCAATTCCCTGTAATCAATGCACATTCAATGTGAGCCATCCTTCTTCTTAACAAAAAGGATAAGCGCTCCCCATGGCGAATTGTTCGGCCGAATAATGCCATTCCCCAGCAGCTCCTGAAGCTGCGAGGATAACTCCTGCATCTATGGAGGTGCAAGGCTATAAGGTGCCTTGGCGATAGGTGCAACTCCAAGAACCAAATCAATACCGAACTGAAACTTCCTCTCGGGAGGCACACCCGATAACTATTATGTAAATACATCCGGGAACTCACGCACTATCTGAATCTCATCGACTGACCTCGGTCTCTCTGAATCAACCCTTGTATCCATCACATTTGCTACAAACCCCTTACAGCCCTGCTGTAGACTTTGTCTCGCTCTAGCGGCTGAACCAAATGATGACCGAGAACGTGTACCCTCTCCGTACACAGTAAAAACTCCCCCACTAGGGTCTCGTATGGTCACCAGCTGTCTCTCGCAGATGCTAACCGCTCAAACTTGCTCAACCAGTCCATGCCCACGATGACACAGACATCTCCCATCGCAATAGGAACTAGATCAATCGGGAACTTGACACCGAAAATCTCGAGTACACACCCTCGAATCACCTCGGTGGCATACACCACTCTCTTGTCAGCTATGGAAACTCTTAGAGGTTGACTCATCACCTCTCGACTAATACTGATGTGCTGACTAAAAGCCAAAGATACAAAAGACCGACTCACACCCGAGTCAAATAACACCAAGGCAGGTACATAATTCACAAGAAAAGTACCTACGCATATCATAATATAATCACAATATCTGAACATAAAAGTAAATATATGAAAGAATACATACCAGCCACGACATCGGGCGTTGCACAGACCTCCTCCGTAGTCAACTGGAAGGCTCTCCCTCGCACCTTCGGTACCTCGGCCTTCACTGGCCGGCTCTCAGTAGCTCTGATAGCAGCAGGGGCAGATCCATGAGGTGCTCCCTGGGTAGTCGCTTGTAACTGTGGTCACTCTGCCCTGCGGTGTCCGGTCTGGTTGCAGTGAAAGCATACTGCAAATCCCTTGGGGCAAACCCTGGCAATATGCCCCTCCTTGCCACATTTATAGCAAGACCCCGCTCTGCACACCCCCCTCATGGCTCTTTACGCACTTGCCACAAGTGCGGCCCTTCTGACTCCCATTTCGCGAATCAGTGGGCTTGGCCCGCTTGACTGCCGGTTGAGACTGTGCCGGTCGCTGATCCCTCGCCTGAGACTCAACCTCCTCCCTAGCCTGGGTCTCCAGCTCTATCTCCCTCTTCCGGACATTTTCCTGAAGCTCAGCAAATGTACGATACGTCGATTTCGCCACGAACTCCTGTATATCTCTCCTCAAAATACTCAGATAGCGGCTCATACGTGCCTGCTCGGAGGACACATGCTCTGGGAAAAACATCTCCCGCTCATGGAATTTCCTCGTAATCATTGTGACAGAATCAGTACCCTGCTTAAGGGTCAAAAACTCCTGGGCCAAATACTCCCTCTCCACCTGGGGAACGTACTCATCTCGGAACATAGCAGTGAACCTCTCCCAAGTTACTGCAGCAAGCTCAGTAGGCGAATAATGCGCCATCACAAACTTCCACCAATCCTTCGCTCCGAAGTGAAGCTGGTTCAGCGCGAACCGGACCCTCAAATGCTCAGGAGATGAGCAAGTAAAGAAACATCCCTCTATGTCTGATATCCGCCTCATCGCTGCAATCGGGTCCTGGGTCCCATCAAAATCCGGTGGTTTTGTGTTGCTGAACTCCCGGAACAGCAACGCATCACCACCCTACGGTCTAGCCGTAGCTACAGCTGCAGTGGCCGCAGCAACAACAGCCTAAGAAAGAGCAGCGTATCTCTCATCGAATGTATCTATCAGGGTGGTGTTAATAGACCCGAACATCTTTGGAATCTCATCACGGATGGCAGCAGCCACCTCATCATGAATCATCTGGTAGAGCTCCTCGTCGCTCACACCCCCTCCACTGGTCCCTTGTCTGTGACGTGTCCCTACCATGATGCCTCTCTAAAATACAACATAAGATATCAGTAATTTTCTCGGATGTACACACACTCGATATCCCAACCCTACTTTTTCTCTGGTACCCTAAGGATTCTTACTTGGGTTGCGCACTGACGAGGTGCCTTCGATAGTACGGGCCCAATACTACCGACCACACTGACTCAGCATTCACACCAAGTCCTCCTCCCAGAGCCCCAAATCCCAAGTACACTATTCTCTCTAATCATGTGCTACTCACTAGCAAATCTCTCATAAGCTCCTTGCTGCTATCTCAACACTCTCAAGCATTCTTAATAGCAAAATCCCTAGACTAAGGCATCATATATGAGGCCACTCTAGTCCTAATAAGAATACCTAGTATTACTCTAGCATGCATAATATAATTCATATAGCATAGCATAACATTTCTTTTACAGCTTATTGTAAGGGTATTTTGGGAAATCACCGTTTGGGCGCTGGCTGATCGTACACACGGCTCTGCTCTGTCTGTTTCAAAACTCTTTTACTCTTTTTTTTTAAATTTACTTTATTATCAGATTTTTCGTCAAATCCTTAGTTTGAGTTCAGATACGCCCGAAGATGCATCCGAATCCCTCAAACCAAGGCTCTGATACCAAATTGTAACACCGTAAAATTCAAAACAAATTTTCACATTTTTAAACACATTTTACCAAACAGATTTAACAACAAAATCCCATTGTATCATAACTTTGGTTCACAAAATATTTCCCAAGATCAAAATACATAAAAATCCATACGTGTGTACGAATCATGTCGGTGCCTTCCCGCAATCATCACTGGTACCTGAAACACATAACACATAACACTGTAAGCATAAAGCTTACTGAGTTCCCCAAAATACCATACATAATACATACTAGCCACTCGAGGCTATAACTCTATGGGCCCGTGGCCCTAACTCTGTGGGCCCTTTGGTCCTAACTTTGTGAACCTTTCGGTTCTAACTCTGATATACTCTGATATACATATGATATAAACCACATAGAAACAATGCAGTACAACACATCACATAATAGCATACGATAACTCTGACACATAACTCTAATTACCACTCCAGGTAAAGAATAGTGAGAAGACTCACCTCAGATGTCCCGGTAAATCACTTACTCGGTAGAGATACGATCTAGCCTCCGCCTAAACACATAAAGTAATACTCTCATAAATATAACTCTCAGAACTAGACTCCACTCTCTTTAAGCACCCTCAGAAGGGTAAAAGACCATTTTACCCCTCCCGTGGCTCAAAGGCCCTCATTGTTGCCCAAACCCTAAAAGTCAACCAAAGTCAACGGTCAAACTTTGACCCGACTCGGCGAGTGCACTTGGGCAACTCGACGAGTCCACCTGTGTCCACTTAACTCTTTAGTCCCATTTAACACATCGAGTCCCTCCCTTTATTCGACGAGTCCCCAGGTAAGAATTGCAGGGCCATCCCGACTCAACTCGCCGAGTCTCAAGAACAACTAGGCGAGTACATGCCATGCACAAACTCCATTGGCCTCCTGAGGTCAGATCTTTTCCTCTAATCCATAGATACGGCCTTCCCAAGCATAATAATCTCCTAAAGTCCAGACCTTGACACTCATATATCATCTAGATGGTATCATTTGGTGATTTAGCCCCAAAAATGACATTCTAAGCTCATAACTCCGAAGATAATTCATAAAGCTCCAAGGGTTAAGGTCTCTGGACCTCTTTGAGTCCAGATCCAAAGCATAAACTCGAGAAGGGACCAATTGCTCGACATAATCATCCTCAAAAGAGGTTAAAAAAAACCCTAACTCTAAGAATCAATACCAAAACTGAAGAAGGTTCGAATAAATACCTCAAGTTGAAGTCTCTGGACTTTGAAACCTCTAGAATCAAACCTCCTTCAGACTCCTCTTGCTCTTGATCACCTCCTTCTTGCTAAACCAAAGATAGAAAGATCAAATATGGCTTCTCCTTCCTCCCAAACGATCTAGCTCACTTAGGGTTCTCTCAAGGGACTGGTAGCCGCAATGGGAGGCTATGAGTGGCCTTAAATAAGCTCCAACCCCGGGGGATCAGGGTTTCATTAAATAGTGTGGACTCGCCGAGTCCACTAATGGACTCGGCGAGTCCAGACGTGAACCCGGATGATAATCCGCGACCCTACTCTGCGAGTCTATGCATCAACTCGCCGAGTTCCTTCACAAATTCCAAAAATAAAAAAATTAGAATAATATATATGGGAATCCGGATGTTACAAATATTAAAACATTATTGTTTAGGCTTTATGATGTCAATATTCTAGTTTGTTAAGTGTGTGTGTGTGTGTATATATATATATATATATATATATATATATATATATATCAGGGTCATGAATTATTCTAATTTATAGTATTTAACGTGAATGTTTCTCATACAAGAATTCTATATATTTTGATGCATATCAGTTAACAAGAATGACTGAGTCAAGAGCAAAACATGTTGAATAATTTTAGTTTTTGGTAATTAATGTGAATTTTCTAGTTTCTATCTAATAAAAGTATGGTATATGTTTTAATATAGTTCAAATGATAAGAATGACTTAGTCAATATCAAAACATGTTGTTGATACTAAAATTAAGAAAATTAATGATACATAGCTCATTGTCAGAATGTGAAAGAAATGACAAAGGTGTAACATTCAGCGTGATAATATATATATATATATATATATATATATATGTGTGTGTGTGTGTGTGTATGTGTGTGTGGATATTAGACTTGTAATATTCTAAGTTAACTTATTATCAAGTGTTATTTTCTACTTTTCATGATGTTGATCATTTTGAAAATCTATAAAATTTTGATATTTGATTATATATTAGGTTGTGAAAACAGTGCATTTATTTTCTTTTTGTTTTAACAAAGTTTGGTATATGTTTTGATGCACATCAAATAAGAAAAAGAAGCTAAGGAATTTATAAGTAACATCCCAAAAATCCAAGGTAAATATTTCATTTTTATTATAAACAAAACACTGTTGTAACTTTTTTCTCAACATTGAATAGCATTTCAATTAACAAAATTATCAGAGTGTAATCCCAAAGTTCATATATTGCGGAAAACACGGGTGTATGGGCTACAATCGTCCCGAGCTCTTCCATTTGAAAACTGGAGTACTTGAAACAGAAACTTAAATCCGTAAGCACAAAGCTTAGTGAGTTACCCAAATACCACATACCATACATATCAAAGGATCCATACATGCCATACATAACTGTAAGCCATACATATCAATCATATACCATAATCACTTAAAGTGTGTCTTGTCATTATCCCACGAGCCACCTCGTGGTCTTTCTTGCTAGGCCGGGGGCCACAACCCTGGGTCTTACAGACAAGTGTCAAGAGACACCTCCTGGTCTTCCATGCAAGCATCACAAAGAAAAATACCATACAAATTAAACTACTAAACCAATTACTTGCTAGAGTTCAGACTCTAGTCTTTCATATAGTGTGGCAAGAGCCACCTCCTGGTCTTTCATATATAATGCCAAGAGCTAACCCCCAGGTCTTACTACAACATATAAACCAAATGGGCCAGAATTGGTTCCTTCGACCCATACAACAGTGAGGAGAATCACCTCGAATGTTGAAGCTCATTGCAAGAAATCCTTAGTTGTTTCCCTAAAAACTCCTCAAGCTAATAATACAAAAATATCACCCAATTAGCAATTGGGGCTCAAACCATGATCCATAATCCATATTTAGGGTAATATGAATATTTTACCTTGGCCCACAAGATTCACAACTAAGGTCCAAGCCCTAAATCCAACAAGATCCAAAACCATGAAATCCATGAAATCTCACTAATGGCCCAATTTTCCAAATTGGGCCCAATCTCATACGGGCCTTATCCTAAGCCCACGTTCTCCAATTCAGATTGCTTCAAACACCCTTTAGGAAAAACTTGATCAAAGGCATAATTCAAAAGTCAAAGTGAACGGCCTGAGTTGATCCAACTCGCCCAGTTTTATCCTTCAACTCATCAAGTTCCACGGACAACCACAAAGTCGGGAAGAAACCAGTCCAACTTGTCGAGTTATCTAATCAACTCGCCGAGTTGACCCATACCAACTCAGAATCGAGGAAAACCAAAACAACTCGCTAAGTTGGCCATCCAAGTCGTCAAGTTCACCAAGTACCAAACACCTTAACTCATTAAGCCGACATATTTGAAACTAATAGCTTCTCCCACCTAGATCTTAGCTGAAACGACCTTAAAAAGGGTAAAGTTTCCAACTTTACCCTAAGAACCACCAAAATGGGTTCAAAACCCAAACCCTAAACTTAAAAGGGTAAGGACTTAATCAATAAACACTTATTCACCAAGATAAAGCCCCAAAATACAGATTTGGTCCTTAATGGCTGCAAACACACATAAAGTTTCCAACTTTACTCTCAAGTATGCTTAGAAGAGGCTCAAACGCCCAAAAGAAGCCATAAGATGGACTTAATCATGCATGGAGCTTTTAAGACCATAAAGTTGACAACTTTATGCCAAAAGAGCTCAAGAGGACCATAGATCTGAAACGAAAGCACTTGGGACGACCTTCAACCCCACCAATCACCCAAACATGGCTAAAAGCATCATAGCTAACCCAAAATGAGATATAATCAAATATTGAGCAAGGTTAAAACTTCATACCAGAAATATGTTGGAAATGATGTAGAGAATCCAGATCTTGAAGACTCCAAGTCGAATCACCACGTTGCACCAAGCTTCTCCTTCTTCCAAGGATTCAAACACACCAAAATACACTCTCAAAGGGCTCACAACACTCAACAAGACTTTAGGGTTTCGAGATTAGGGTTAGGGACTA
The DNA here is from genome assembly GCF_052625555.1 of Lactuca saligna. Taxonomy (NCBI): domain Eukaryota; kingdom Viridiplantae; phylum Streptophyta; class Magnoliopsida; order Asterales; family Asteraceae; genus Lactuca; species Lactuca saligna. The sequence continues at coordinate 86,704,239 of NC_136424.1, read as the reverse complement.
TGGGGGCTGGAAATGAGGCCAATACCTGGAACTTAAGGTGTTTAAATAGGATGCAAAACCCCAAAATTAAGGTTTTCCTAAACAGCGCCCAACTTGTTGAGTTGGCTCATAAATCTCGCAAATAAAATAACCTCTACTCTCCAAGTTGAGACTCATCAACTCATCGAGTAGATCACTTAATTACTCATGATTCATCACTTTCAACTCACCGAGTTCGAATTGAAATTGGCAATATTTCCACAATTAACCTTCTATATTACGGGTGTTACAACCCTCCCCCACTTAACTTAGATTTCGACCTTGAAATCTCCCTTTATTAACGCTCATGCCAAAACGACCAACCTGACGATTATAAACAAAATTATGTGCAGAAAATAATCTTTCGAAGGCAATCAAAACTTCCATCCCGATAATGACATCGAACCCTTCAGTTCTTGTAAACATTTCTACCTTTCTGGGATTAGAATCTTTAATGGTATGACACCCCGGCAGACCGCTCATGCCGAAACAACTCCATACCCAACTCTCAACAAATAGCTGACCAAACATAACACTTCCAATTTTGAACATACCATAACCTATCCAAATCTAATGAAACCACCCTTAGAATAGTTCTTCAAGCCCGATGAAGAACGAATCCTCAATCTCTCAAATAAAACCAATCCTATCTCACCTGAAATCCAAAACCTAAGTCTCAATGGTTTGACTCCCTGTCAGACTTCCCATGCCGAACTACCACCGGGCCAACCTCATAGAGTTTCATACCAACAAAATGCTTCCATCTTTGCAATCACATTGCTATTTCAAAGGGAAACAAGGTCACCGACCATAAGAAGCTATAGAAAACTTATACTCGATATAAGGCTCATATAATCATTCGAGCAGAAGATTCATTCCTGCAACGGTTAGACTCAGACCAGAGCTGCGCAACAGGGTTAAATTAATTACTCTGAGATTATTTATTCCCACCGTGAGTGACTTAGCATTTCCCAATCAATCAATTACTCCACACACACACACACACGAAACCCAAATCACTAATACTACCCGAGACATTAAAAATTGTCCGAAAAATTAATATTGCCCAAAACTGCATGCTGCCTCCTGGCTGCTTTCCAAAATCCATCGAGACCTCCCTGGTCCCAAATTCTTAGCCAGTCATCTGAAATACCGGGTTCCAGCCCGATTACTGAGCTAAAAGACTCCCACACAGTCTCCCCTCATGACTTCCAACAACAGGCCTCACAGGCAATAACTACCCAAACCATCCCGACACTAACTTAATGCTAAACTGAACACCATATAACCAACTGTAGTCTTTTCTCATATCCGGTCTCCCATGACCTGCCATAGCTTGATTCCAAACATATTGTGGCCCTCCTACAACCTTGTGAACTGACCCACCCTGGTCTAAACCATCCGAAGAAAACTGCTAGCAAAACACAGGTTTGCCACAACCTCACCACTAAACAAGGACCGGTTAATGTTATTAGTCACCTGCAGTCTTACAACACTCCCACACCAACTCACCACTAGTGAATGCTACGGGCAACCCTTTAGTCTTACAACACTTATAAACTACCTTCTAACTAGTGAGCTCTATGGGCCACCCCGCAATCTTATAACACTTCTAATTACCATATTTGTAACCCAAAGTCTTAACTCTAATCCATCAAATTGAATACACCCAGAGTCGAGCACACTGTTAGATGCCATTTTATGCATCTTATAGGGTAGTTTTTATTATAATTTTAGCATCATATTTTGTAAATTTACTTGTCATTTATTTAAATAACGTTCAACTCATGTATTTCATTAGAATTCCCGTACTGCTCATGGTTTTATGTCAATTTCAGATAGTTCGAGTGGAGCAGTGCTTTGGAAGCAGTTAGATGCGAATTTGGAGCTAAAAATGGAGCTTGGAACTTATGGAGTATGATGAGGAATTCTTGAAAGATGCTTTGGTCAACAACATTCGATTGAATTGATCACACAAAGATAAAATATGCAATCTAAAGTTAAAGGATGTTGCTGGCAGCTTTGACCCCCAATAAGTATTTTAACCATATCTCGAGAATCGTAACTCCGATTGACGCGATTCAAAATGATCTGGAAAGTAGACAAAATTTCGGACGACATAGGCAGTGCATGCGATTGCATGTTGCCTTTATGCGATCGCAGGTTTGGTCGCAAATTGTATTCGAGGTTTTTTTGTGCCAAAAATTCTTCCGAGAGTGAAAACTCACTACATGCGATCGCACGTTGGCCAAAATGTATTTAGATGATATTCTACTTTATTAAAAAGGCCCGTGATGCATTTTCGGTAATACATGCGATCGCAAGTTGTCTACATGCGATCGCATGCGCGTCGTTTTTTGTTGTTGGATGTATAAATAGACCCTGATAGAATTGCTGTAACCTAAGTTGGCGATTCTATAGGTACCAGACGACGAAAATATGATTTTGAGGCGTTTCTTTTCTGATTTCAACGATTTCTGAAGATTTGAAGACTGTGGATCATCGCTTTCAAGTAGATTACTAAGATTAGTTGTTTGATGTCTCTTTTCATTTGTTTTTATCACATTTTTGCCATGTCTAGCTAAAACCTTAGTTTTCAGTTCTGCAAAGTGATGCGTGTAAACTCAACTAGTTTTAATCCTAATTTTAATTCTAAAATTGACACACAAAGGCAGTGGACCTATCAATTGTGGCATAATTAAATAAGTAGGGTATCGAACACAGGAAACGAAAAATTAAAACTAAAAACTAATATTATCTAAGAACAAGTATTAAATAAGGGGTTTTCTCTAGTTTTACAAGACTAGAAACTTAATTAGAATAACTAACACTTAAATTAACTAACTAACAACTAGAACACGAGATTACCAACTAAATTCAATAATAAAGAGGACTTCTATTTAGGTTCGACTCGTTTGTTCCCTTGGATGATTTCAATGTATCGGATTAATTCTTTATTGGCTACCGATTAAGATGATTAGATTCACATTCGCTATTACTAATCCTTAAAGAACAAATTAACTCAAGCAGTGGCCAGTTAACAAAATTAACGGATTTTCTAGTTATTGATTCGAGTTAAATAATACTTGTAATGGTTGATTGAACTGGCCCTTCAATTAACCTCTTGTTGATGTTAATCAAACAAGCTCAAACATTAACTTACTATCTTCTAGTTAATTCTAGTTACACGTTCGCAATTCCTAGACATACAAATATGTAGTCAAAATAAATTATATGAAATTAATAACTAAGAGATGTTCATACAACTTAATTACTGATTTATTAAGTGAATAATAGCTTTGCTAACACATAAGGTTCTTTAACAAGCTTAATAAAACATAATCACCAATTAAAATTAATCCTAATTAAATAATCAATCCATGTTCACAAATTAATCTACCCTAAACAGAAGTTACGAGTTTTAACTCATGATTGCAATAAACATAAACTGAAAAACAAAATCAAAGTGTGTAAACATGATTCAAATCAAAAGGTTATTAAGAATAAACCAAAATTGCCTTGATTCTCTTCACAATTGAATATAGGATTGATTTTGCAGCTTCTCACATCCTAGCAGTACCTCCAATCGTTCAACGGACTCCTAGGGTTCCAGAAAAGTTCTCAATTCGGGTTTGTGAGTTTTATTTATAGTTTTCTCAAAATAGGGGCTACTCGCCGAGTCCAGTGACCTACTCAGCGAGTCCTTCACTTAAAATCCGTGTACAACAAGGATTCCACGTGTTGCTTCGTGAACCTTCACATCTACTCGTCGAGTAGACGATCCTACTCGCTGAGTAGCTTCAAAATTAAGTCTTTTTCTTCTTTCTTTTCCTCTCAAGCTTCCATCCATATCTCCTGCTTCCTTTTGCTTTCGAGCTTCTTTTTTGGACTGAAAATATAATTTGAACAATATTAAGTATCTTTTGCCCATAATATGCAATTAATTAGCCAATAAATGATAAAAATCCAACATAAAAATATAGCTAAATATGCAAATATCAAAATACCCCACACTTGACTTTTTCTTGACCCCAAGCAAAACTGAATTTTAGAACACCAATACCACATAAGACAACCCCAATCGAACCCAACCATTACGCTAAGACCGCAACACATGCATTTGTGTCTAAATAATTTTCATAAGGATCCCCCTCGATTCTAAATACTCACAATCCTCATAAACACTAGCCCATTTTTTCTGAACAATGCTCATTTTATGCATCCCTCCGAATCCATCCGCAGAAAACCTCCTAGTATCAAGGTGTTTTTGGTTGAGCAACCCAAGCATACATATTCTAAAAATTACAATTATTTGATACCACTATGGAGATTTTTAGAATTCTTCACTTTCTTGATAATTTAAACTTTGATTTCTTTGAATTCTTCAAATTTGCCACCTTTTTGATTTCCTTGATTTTTTTGGGTATCTTCAACTTTTAAACTTTTGGAATTTTGGTCTTTTGATCTTCACTTTAACTGCTCCAAAATTCTTACAACTTTGCTTGTAATTCTCTCTCTTTTTTCACACGTAACTCATTTTTTTTTTCACTCAACACCTACATGCTTAAGCAAGGGCGCTCAACTTTAACCTTTATTGACTAAAATAATAACTTTCCTGGATACATTTATGGTACACGATGCTAAACATATTGCATCCCTCAAACTAAGCGAGGTTGTGTTTTTGTCCCATGATTTCACTAGAATAAAGGAGGTCACAAATGCATTATAACGTATATAGGCTCAACTAAACATTTGGATCCTCATGCAATCATCCAACATAACACTAGCATGATTCCTAATTGCTTTTTACCAAAATTTTCTAATTTAGCCCTAACAATTTTAATGCAAAAATTTCAAAATTTTCAAAATTTAACTAAAATTTTAACTAATGTAACCAACCCCCTAACCTACACTTAATATATGCAATGTCCCCATTGCATATTATGCATGATAAAGAACAATAAAAGAAAAAGGGAATTGGAACAAACTCCCCTGGAGTAGTAGTGGCGAGGTCAAGATTTCTTCATGTTAAAGCTCCATCTTCAATTGACTTTAGACATGGGAACAACTCATCCATGCCTTGGGTGTCACTTCTTGTGTGGGAAAGCTCCTTAAATGTTGGGAAAATACTTGGAACTCTTCCGAAATTAAACTCTAATGAAAATGAATGAGACCCATAGTGAATATGAGCAGAATATCAGCCTTGAGAATGAAAAATTGACAAACTCGTCAAATCTATACGGCAACTCGACGAGTAGCAGTGTATCAAGCAGAAAAACATAGAACTGAACTCAGAATCGTCGAGTAGGTAAAGTGCACTCGTTGAGTCCGTCGCTGAGTGAAAAATATAAACATTCTGCTTGTGGGTTCCGTTTCTAATGTGGCTTGGTATGATATCTCAGTGTACTTTCTTCAATTTTCTTCAAAATAACACTCTAAGACCCTCCTTGATAACATACTCGACCCTAACTCATGCACATTCTCATCTAGACCCAATCCTCACTCCAACCTTAACAATTGAGACTATTGCATGCATCTAATCCTTCAATCTGAAAAGAAAACAACACAAGTAATAGAAGAAAACAGATTCCATAATAAATACCCGACAAGTTTAACACCCAAAAACCAAGAAAAATTAAAAAATATTCTTTAAAACCAAGAACACAATAAAATATCAATCTTCCTCTTCTTCCTCATCTCCTCCATCTCCACTTCCACCACTTGATTTCCTCCTCTTTGCACCCTTTCATCCCAATTAGAGATATACGGGTATCCGGGCCTTGGTGCGAATTGCTATTGCTCAAATAAACAAACCAATGACTCATTGGTAAAGTTCACTTCGCACCCAATGTCGTCCTTGTCCCTTCGCTGTTCAACACTATACCAATCCATCGGTAGCTCCTCCTCCACTGGAATAACCGATGGGTCTTGTGGCACCCGCACCCTCCTTTGCCGTACCCTCCTTCCTGGTTCTTCCGACACCAACGGTTCATCGTCATTTGGGATGCTAATATGCCCCCCTCCATAATCCTCAATGATCCTAGCCCTCCTAAATAAAGTCGTACTAAAGGGAGGACTAGGAATCAGAGTCAATGCTCGTGCCTCCGGTCGATCCAAAATGCCATAGGTTCTCGCAAGCCTTGTCACAAACATGCCACAATTAATTTTTGAAGTTACCCGTTCTTTCACTGCCCCCTCTGCTAAGTACTTTGCCATGTAATATGTCAAATTGCAAAATACATTAGGAGTAATAATACTCCACATGTAGAAAATGTCGAGAGTGGGGACTTTATCTTCATCCTTTCGCATGTTTATAGTGCTTGCGATCAGACGATGTATCAGGCGATGGATCGGGGAATGGATGATCCCCTCTTGAGTTGATGAATGTATGCAAACCCGATTGGCAATGGTGTTTCACCAGGTAGAGGCAACCACACCCTCGGGCAAATCCTTGTGGCACTGCTCCAAAAATGACTCAAAAGTCTCGGACATGATTTCATTTTGATCATAAATTCTCAGCCTCCATGCCAACTCAGCAATGCTACATTGGCGCTACTCTCCTCCAAGACAGAATGAAATGATGCTTGGATTATAGTAATCATCACCACCCTAGAAAGATATGGTGGCAAAGAATTCCCAACAAAGCTCTTGATATACAGGCTCTTGCAGCTTAAACAACGGACTCCAACCATTACAAACTATTTGCACCCCATTAACTTCACAAAACTTGATCAGACAATAGTTTAGTGCTTCTTCCAACCCAGCCTGCCCCATCCATGACCAGTCCAACTCATTAGGAACATAGATTTCCTTCCGCCTTAAGGCCTCTAGCTTTCTTTTTGTTCTTGTGAGCGAAGACTTGCTCGTAATGCTTGGAAAACTCAACCATGAGATATCCCCATGACCACCTCCTCGTGAGCTTTGGCCCCTTCTAAAGATGGTTCCTGCACAGCAAAGAAACAAGAAAACCACAAACAAAATACAGGAAGTATTAAAAATGGCAAATTTATGGGCATTAGCAGCATGGACTCGCCAAGTCCACGAATCGACTTGGTGAGTAGGACGAACTACTCGAGGATACAAATCTGTTTTGATGAATTTAACTGGCCAAATTCAAAAATTACTTTAAGGGTTTGCTTTGGTATGTTCCAGGGGCATATGAGTGTAAAAATTCACGACTAAAACGACCTAATTTGTCAAAAATCAAAACCCTAAAGTCCAAGTCTTCCCAAAAATGGGATTTTCCAGAAATTAAGGGTGTTATGACACCAAAAATCGAAACTTGTAAAGGATTAAGAGATAAAGTTGTTACCTTATTGGATGAAATTGCTAAAGGGGAGAAGATTCAAGATGGATGCTTGAGAGTGTATGCACAACGAGTGTGGGGAAGTGGCTCGTAAGAATGACTGAATGGTTTGCAATTTAGGGTAAAAACCCCTCTTTTACAGAATGTAATAAAAATAAAATTTATTTTTGGGTAAATATATGTACTCTTCGAGTAGGCGGACCTACTCGGTGAGTAGATGCCTGATTCAAGATGTTTTCGAAATTTCTGAGATGGAATCGCCGAGTAGACTTATGGACTCATCAAGTTTTCCATTCTGTGAATAATTTGAGTTGAGTTTTGAAAATAAAATGTATGCCACCCCACACTTGAGCATTGCTTGCCCTCAAGAAATCAATTTAATATAGAAGAAGAATGATAAAAACAAATCCTAAGCAAAACAAACAAAACGAAAAGCGAAGAAAGAAAACTCTAACGCGGGTTGCCTCCTGGAAGTGCTTCTTTTTTAAGGAATCATTAGCTGGACTCCTTCACGCTTACGTTGCTGTAATCCCTTCCAGCATCATCCCTTCTTCATGTTCTTCAATTCCCGGAATTCCTTCTTCATATCTTTTCACCCTATGACCATTGACCTTGAAAGAAGTTCCATCTCTTGATAGTAGCTCAATAGCTCCATGTGGAAAAAAATTATTCACTATAAATGGACCATCCCATCGTGTCTTAAGCTTGCCCAGAAATAGTTTGAGCCTTGAATTAAAAAGCAACACCTTTTTTCCTTCATGAAAGTCTTTATTACCCTTGATTCTTTTGTCATGCCAATTCTTGGTCTTCTCTTTGTAAATCAATGAACTAGTATAGGCCTCATTCCTTAGTTCTTCAAGGGAATTCATTTGCATCAATCGGTTGTTTCTAAGTTCATCCAACTCAAAATTGCACATTTTTAAAGCCCAAAATGCCTTTTGTTCAATCTCAACTGGAAAGTGACAACTCTTCCCATAAACCAATCGATATGGTGTAGTACCAATAGGTGTTTTGAAAGTTGTTCTAAACGTCCATAGTGCATCATCCAGCTTATCTGACTACTCTTTTTTATTACTCCCAACCGATCTTTCTAATATTCTCTTCAACGCCCTATTTGTAACTTCAGTTTGCCCACTCGTTTGAGGATGATAAGATGTTGATAATCTATGGTGGACACAATATTTTTGAAACACCTTAGCTAATTGATCATTGGCGAAGTGGGTGCCTCGATCACTAATTAGGGCCCTTGGAACTCCAAATCTTGAAAATAATTTCTTGAGAAAACGTACCACCACTCGAGCATCATTCATGGGTAATGCTTGGGCCTCCACCCATTTAGATACATAATCAACCGCTACCAAAAAGTATTTATTTCCCTTTGACATTGGAAAGGGACCCATGAAGTCAATTCCCCAAATATCAAATATTTCACAAACTTGAATGCTATGTTTGGGCATCTCGTTGCGTGATGAAATGTTTCCCGTCCGTTGGCATGAATCGCATTCTTTGACAAATTTTGTAGCATTTTTAAAGATAGTGGGCCAATAAAAACCCAAATCAATAACTTTCTTGGCCGTATATTGCGCTCCATGATGTCCTCCGGTGGGCCCGCTATGACAATGCTCCAAGATTTCCTGACTTTCTTTCTCGGATACACATCTTCTTATCATACCATCAGCACAACTACGAAAGTGGTATGGCTCATCCCAAAAGTAATATTTGATTTATGAAAAGAACTTCTTATTTTGTTGGTGGGTCAAGTCTTTTGGGATGTATTCACTAGCTAAATAGTTAGCTATATCTTCAAACCATAAAATCTCTCCTACTACAACTAATAAATGCTCTCCAGGAAGTTCATCTCCAATCTTGTTTTCTTCTAACTCTTCCAAATGCGGGTTTTCCAATCTCGATAGATGATCGGCAGCTACGTTCTCCATCCCTTTTTTATCTTGTATTTCATTGTCAAATTCTTGTAATAGCAAAACCCAACGAATCAACCTCGGCTTAGCATCTTGTTTAGCAAAAAGATATTTAAGGGCAAAATGGTCAATAAAAACTATGGTTTTTGACAAAACCAAATATGAGCGAAATTTATCAAATGCAAAAACTACCGCTACTAGCTCCTTTTATGTAGTAGTGTAGTTTTCTTGTGTTGGGTTTATGGTCTTACTTACATAATATATTGGCTGAAAATGCTTGTCAATCCTTTGTCCCAAAACAGCTCCCACCGAAAGTCACTAGCATCACACATTAGCTTAAAAGGAAGGCTCTAATTTGGAGCTACCATAATAGGTGAAGTAGTCAACTTTTCCTTCATCAAATTAAAAGCTTCAATGCATTCTTTAGAAAAGTTGAATGAGGCATCCTTCAAAAGAAGTTGAGTCAAGGGTCTTGTTATCTTCGAAAAGTCTTTAATAAAACGCCTATAGAATCCTACATGGCCTAAAAAGCTTCTTACCCCCTTGACATTTGTTAGAGGTGGCAATTTGGCTATATTGTCCACCTTTGCTCTATCCACCTCTATCGTCCTCCTTGAGACCTTGTGTCCTAGCACAATTTCTTCCTTCACCATAAAATGACACTTCTCCCAATTAAGGACAAGGTTGGTCTTCTCACATCTTGCTAACATTAGATCCAAGTTGGACAAGCAATCCTCAAAAGAGGACCCAAAAACCGAGAAGTCATCCATAAAAACCTCCATAAACTTTTCGATCATATCATGAAAGATAGCCATCATGCACCTTTGGAAAGTAGTGGGTGCATTGCATAACCCAAAAGGCATGTGTCTATATGCGAATGTTCCACTCGGGCATGTAAAAGTGGTATTCTCTTGGTCTTGTGGGTCGATTGGAATTTGAAAGTACCCCGAAAACCCATCGAGAAAAGAATAATAAAGATGACCGGAATGCCTCTCAAGCATTTGATCGATAAAAGGAAATGGAAAGTGATACTTGCATGTCGCCTCATTTAGCTTCCTATAGTCGATGCAAACTCGCCACCCGGTTACCGTCCTTGTTGGAATTAATTCGTTGTTTTCATTAGCCACCACCGTCATACCTCCTTTCTTCGGAACCACTTTGGACCGTACTCACCCATGGGATATTAGAGATTGAATAAATGATTCCGACATCTAGTAATTTCACCACCTCCTTTTTCACTACTTCTTGAATGTTCGGGTTGAGTCTTCGTTGGTGTTGCACTACAACTTTTTACCCATCTTCTAAGTTAATTTTTTGGGAACAATAGGCTGGACTAATTCCCTTTATGTCGGTTATCTTCCACGCTATGGCACCTTGCCTCTTATTTAATACACCCACAAGGATCTCCTTCTCATGTTTGGCCAAATCAGCAACTATTATTACAGGTTTTTGTTGGTCATCTTCAAGAAATGCGTACTCCAATTGATCTGGTAGTGCCTTGAGCTCAGTTTTGGTGCTCTGAATGCTGAACACATCAAGTCCAGTGAGAGAACTCGTCAAGTCCGTTGTAATACTCGCGACTATTCTGGGTTCTTCGGACGGACTCGCCGAGTCCATCGGGGCTACTCGGCGAGTCGGACTTTCTGTACTTTTGATCATGTCGTTATAATCAGCTTCCTCGAGCTGTCTTTCTAATTCCAGCAGATCCCTTTCAGCATCAAACTCTTCTTCAAATGAGATGGTGGACTTGCTTGGTTTATCTTCATTCCAATCTTCCAAAAATTCTTCCAACATGTCAATAAAAAATGTCGTGTCGTCACTAATCCTTGCATGCTTCATGGCTTGATCAACTCCAAAAGTGACTGATTCGTCTCCTATCCTATGGGTAAGTTTAGAATCTCGCATGTCTACAATAGCACTTGTTGTATTAAGGAAAGGTCTTCCTAATATAATCAGGACTTAGGGATCCGCTTCCATGTATAAAACTATAAAGTCCTTGGGGAACACGAACTTGTCCACCTTCACCAATAGATCTTCACAAATTCCCCTAGGAAATGTAACTGCCTTGTTTGCTAAGTGTATTTCCATACGAATGGGCCTCGGCTAGCGAAGATCCAACTTTTTGAAAAACGAGTAAGGTATTAGATTTACACTTTCCCCTGAATCAGCTAGTGCATAAATGGTGGCCAAGTTTCCAAATTGGCAGTGCAATGTTAAACTTCCCGGATCTCCTTTCTTCTTAGGAAGTTTGTTCAACATTGCAGCTAAACAATTCTCGTTTAGGACCACCTTCTTTACTTCTTCCATTTTCCCTGTATTAGTCAGAAGCTCCTTGAGAAATTTGGCATATTTTGGCATTTGAGCAACTACTTCTATGAATGGTATATTAATTGAGGAATCATATTATTTAATTAGTATTGATCAAGAATTGATTTGGAATTAATTTAGTGATCAAAAGAGACTAATTAAATTAATGGGGACTGATTAAGTAAATCAGTGATATATATATATATATATATATATATATATATATATATATATATATATATATATATATATATACATAGTTTGGGCTAATGATCCATATTGATTAGTAATGGACTATGTTCATGTAAAAATCCATGAAGAGTTAGTCCAAAGGGCTTAACATATGGATTATTGATTAAGGCCCAAGGAAGTGGATCAGGGTTTAACTCTTGGAATTCTACACTATATATGTAACCCACAAAGCCAAAAATCATATACACTAGTATTCTATGAGACCTAGCCAAATTTTGGTGTGCCTAACCTCTCTCTTAAATCCTCCATTGTTCATGGTGTGTTGTGAACCGTTTGAGTCATCACACTTGACGTGCTAAGTTCTTAAAGGCCAATATTCAATAAGCTACAACAAGAGGTAATCTTCTAACTTATTTTTATGATTCATATGCCAAATTGTGCGCTAGTTGTAGGCTTCATGCTTTGGAAATTTTTATTGCATGTATAACTAGAGAAAACTTAGATCCAAAGCATTTAGGGTTGTATGTGCACTGTAGGAGTGTCATAGTACCTAAAACCCAATAGTGGTATCAGAGCCATGGATAGTTTTATGTTATATTGATGCTTTATTAATTGTTCAAATCTATAAAAAAAATCGAAAAACTGCACTCTGAAAGAGGGACTCGACGAGTCCATACATGAACTCGACGAGTTCATGATGAACTCGATGAGTCTATAAGTTGACTCGACGAGTCGGATAGCTTGTTTATAGTTTTTCAGGTTTTTTTTTGCAAGAATTTGATTAGGATCATTACCTTAAAATGTTTTGGATCATAAAATATGTTTTTTCTGAGATGGTAATGGTTATCTCATCCAATTAAAAAGATAAATTGTCAAATTATAAAATAATTACTAGATTATATGTTAAATTAATTATTTGTGTAATTTGATTTGAAATTATCTTCACATACAAGAGCTGCTAGATGATCAAATTAGTAAAAGATAATATGATTATTTTATAAGTTTAAAATTTGATCTAAATGTTTTGGAGAGTTACAAAACATGGTTTTAAGTTTTGGAATTCTAAAAGTTTTTTTAAGAGTTACAAACTTGCCATCAATTTTGGAATGCAAAAGGTTTTCAAGAGTTACAAAACTTGTCATCAAGTTTTGGTATTTGAAAAGTCTCAAATTAAGAAACGTTGAACTCTTTAAACTCTTTTAATTGAATGGTGAAACTCTTGGGGTTCATAACTTACAAATTAATTAAATAGTTTTTAATTTTGAATTTTTATATTTTGACCTTGATGATTTTATTTTGAATAGTTCAAGTTAACTCTTAAGGATTGTATTAAATTAATTAAAGTGTTTAATTAAAAGAGAAGATTACTAAATCCATAGTAATAACATGGTTTAAGTTTAATTAAATTAAGTGTATAATTTATTAATTGAACCATCAAGTATTTTAAAAGTTTAAAATACACCTTTATACTATATAAAATTAAAGGTTTAATATATTATATATGTATAAGTAAAAGGTCAGTCATACCGTTAGTAGGTCTCATTCATGAAGTTGGTCTATAAGGGGTGTTTAAGGAAACTACCTATAAAATGGCGGTTGAATGGGTATCCACTCTTACCCACCGCACTCTTGACTGGTGGAGGGTCGTTAGCCGAAAGGATAGGATAGGACACAACCTCCTACTATTAGTATACTGAAATACCAAGTAACTAAATGCTTAAAAAATTCCCAATCTTAGTTAATTAGGAAAAATGTGAATTTAGTGCTAACCCATGGAATTGCACTTTGCACCTTGTTAAGTTGTTAGTGGAGCATGTGTGGTTAACCGACACACTATTTGGGACTAACAATGTGTGGCAAATGTTAGATTGATGTTAATCATGGATCAATGGAGCGTGTGTGGTTAACCGGCACATTGATTAGGTGATATGTAACATCGAGAGTACCAAGCTAATTTGCATGGTTATTCATACCTTGTTTGTGATCCTCGACATCCCAGTCACAAACTTGAAGGGCATAATCGAGATTAAACATGCCATTGAAAAGTTTAATGAATCTCAAAAGAATCTAGGAATTTCAATTCATTTAAAACCTAATAATCAATTTCGTTTTTCATGGTGGAAATTGGTAAATCGTCATTTACCTACCTTCAAATATTTTTCAATTGAATTACAACATTCCTCTTCTGAATTGTAAAATATTGTGTTGGGTCCTAGCCTTAATATTTCATTTGGGTGTTATATTAAGGACTTAAATCAACCAACTTGGATTTCTCCCTTACAGATGTCTAGCTCTGACAACTATGGTATTCCTGAATCTGTTGAAAATAGATTTCCTTATAAAGATGATATTCCATAAGATGATCGAGGTGAAAGATTAATCCTATCTTCATGCTGTAGAGAAACTTCTCTTCCTCCACCTCCTCTAATAATTATCCCTGACCCACAAGTTCAAAGACTTGAAAATTTCAAGGTCACTCAAGCCCTATTGGCTAGCAAACACCAAGATGGAAGGTCTGTGTGTACACATGTCTTGGAGATGAAATCACACAATGACAGGTTGGAAATATTTGGGTGTCTTTGTTTCAAGGAAGTTGGCTATTCACTTGGTTCTTCAATCACTATATGGGAGATCACGACATGACCCTTATTGATCTAACATATTTGCTTGTTGTTGCTGAATCAGTAATGATTTGGCGCACTGGTAAAGCAAATTTGATTGGAACATCTACTTCCCAAACTTCCATGGACACTGAAAATGGAAACATTAGAAGTCTAGAAAAGATTTCTCTTCCAGATGGAAATGGATTGGCCATGGTCAATTCATTTGACCAAATGGTAAAGAGAAAGGCTAAGTCTGAGATTGTACCGTGTACCATTTTGAAAGAGTCTATTTGCTTCTATTTCCAAGAGAATGGGCATTGCTTGCGAAGCTGTCATATCTACCTGAAGAACCACAAGGATGGTAAAGTCAATGTGTTTGACTCTACTTCAGATAAGTCCACTATCTAACTCTATTAAGTTCCTATTTGAAGATTCTTAATACATGATGTAACGTAATTACATTTTGATGTTTTATAGAGTCAAAGGAAGCTTAAAAGAAGTATATGTTGAGTCTGAACACGAAGAAATGGATTTTGATCGCATGGATCGATGATCATATTTTTAAGCTACTGCTTAAGAGTTATGATAGATTGCTTAGAAATATTTTGGAGCATAGTTTGCATTTGTAATTTCATTGTAAGGAAAAGTTTTCCACATTTTTATAAATACAATTTTGAATTTTATCTTTTTTTATATTTCCTTGCAATGGCATTTGTGAAAATTGGTGTTTATATATTGTTAGCAATATTGAAAATGGATTTGATTCTTTTGTTTGTCATAGTGTCATAATTTACCAAATAAGGAAAGATTCTCATCACCCACATTTTAATTGGATAGAAACTTGGAATCATGCAACTTGTACTGTATGATGAATGAGAACCTTCATCTTTGGGAAATTAAGACTAATTCCTTGTTCACATGTATATGTGAGTCAAGTGAAGGGTTAAGGGATCTAGTAAATTTTGGGTTTTGAGCATTCTAACACTCCTATGGTGTACATGCAACCCTAAATACCTTGGATCTATGTTTTCTCTATTATACATGCAAATATCAATTTTCCAAGGTATTGTTCTAACTAGCATAATATAAAGCACATATAATATAAAAACTAGTAGAATTACATACCTCGTTATTGGTGCTTGTTTCCATGGAGCTCAAGATCCTAGTTCCCCAAATGCGACACCTCAAATGGTTCACACAACACCATGAACAACTTGGAATAACCATGAGAGAAGATATGAGTCTTATCACTCTATGAAATCGGCTTACCTTCTATGTTATGCACTAGCGCCGATTTCACCAACCAATAGGGTCTTTATATAGTGTGCACATTAGGGTTACACCATGTAACCTATGACGTTGCCCATTACTTATGCTCTAAGGGTTTTAACCTCCATGGAGTATCCATGGGCCACCACATGGGTTAAACCCAACATGAGGAAACATGGATCATAAGCCCACATATATAAGAGTCGATGATTTACACAATCAATCCGCATATATTTAATTAGTCTCTTTTTGATCACTAAATTAATTCCAAGTTAATTCTTGATCAATACTAATTAAATAATATGATTTCATATTAATATATTAGAGCTTGTAATATATTAATATGTCACAAATATTTTCTTCTCATTAAAAGGTCTACCTAAATGTTTCGATGCCATGGAACTCAAATGGACCATGCCGGGTTGGGTCAAGTATATACCAATTATAGTTATGGACTTAGACACTAATCCAACAGTACACATAGTTGTGCATTAAAGAACGATAAGACTATTCGTCATGATTTACTAAAGTTTAGTAAACATGGTTACAAGATTAAGTGTAATTTTGAATCATTGGAAAAGTTTCAATGTGTGGTAGAACGAATAAGAAGAATCAAGTCAGGCAAAAAGATAAAAATTTCTCCAATCTGAAAGGAAGGGAGAGTACTTGAGTATCGTGTTTTATGATCATCTTAGTAATCCTTGGTAAAATTTAGTGGACTTATATGGATAAGAAGAGGAATCGTGAATCGTTGAAAATGTTAAATGAAGAAGATGAGTTATACTTCGTTCCAAACTCGAGTCTTAGAGTTATACTCCAAGATCGAGCCTTGAGTGACATAATCTTAAGAAATGTTTATAACGCTTATCAAATGTAGAGTAAAATGTTTCTTACTCTTGTACATTTGAAATTGGTAATTTGTGATGTCTTGGAGTAAGAATAATTGTGTGAAGTGTTTGTCTCGATAAGAAACTGCACTAACTCTTGAATATTTGTTTGTTAAGGAATGATTCTTGACAAGAGAATATTATATGTCAAGAGGTCAGTGGGAGTCTTAAAGATCTTGAAAAGTTTCAAGAACTGATCAAGACTAACCATATTGTTAAATCACTAGCCCACGACTTGAGGTTTTTAACCTATCATGTTGACATATTCTTGTTTTTGTGCCCATTCCAGTTAAAGTTGACTATGCATGTGAGTTCTATGAGTGCTCAATTGTTTGCATAACAACATGGAAGCAATGGTAGGCCCTTGAGCTACTAGGTGGCAAGAAATTAATATTGAACAAGTTCAAACCATATGAGATTGGATTTGTCACTGACCTTGTCTTGTGATTATGATTATAAAAAATTCACATCGATAGGAACACATACACCATAAAATCTAAGTGTTATAAGGCTTCTCTCCAATTCATGAAAATGATTGTGAGGAAACACTTTCACTAAGTAGATTTTAAGGAGATAGCATTTGTGATATTTTCATTCTCAAATTCGATTATGATTACGGCATCCCTCTTCATAGTTCAAATTATGAGAAATGGAAAAAGGTCTAAAACATTCGGGACTTATTACTGTATGTTCTGAAACTGTTTAGACACACATTTGAGCTATCTAAGGAAAGTTGTATGAGTTTTATAAGTCTAGATAACGTCTTATCGAAGCATTTTGTATCAGAAATCTGAACTTTGGTAAGAAAGTCAACAATTATTGATTTCTAGAAGTCAAGCTCATTTCTGGGTACATGTCAAAGCTAGTTGGAGTATAAGTGTTATGCTAATAAGAATTTAATTATTATGCTAGTAGGAGCATGATTATTATGTTAAGTGTTGTGAGTTAGAAATGCTAATTATAGAAAACAAAAGTTTCAATTCGCAAAGCTGCAATGTTTGAAAAGTTATTTTGCTATAATTAAGGGAGAGGAACTCATACTTCATTTCAAATCTAAAATCTTAGATTGAGATTTTAATCAAATATAGTCAAGGATATATATGAATACCATGTTGAAATGCTTTAACAGTGGAACTTCTATATATGGAAATATTATAGCAAGAGACTGGTCAAGTATCATGTCTTTATGTAAGACATTATGAATTGTATCCCATATGCCTTAGGTATAGGATCGATTGCATATGCTATAATATTCACGTGTTCTATTTTTCCAAATGCCTAGGGCATTAAGAGGGAAAAAGGACTAGAACCAGATATGACTAAATTGGTTAAACAACTGTCAAGGATGATCTAAAGTTTGCTAAGGATTGGTCGCTTTTAGTTGGAAGTATGGTAATGAATGGACCATATTGACATTATTATGAATAGACATGATTCTATTAATAATGAGTCGTCATATGACAAAGTTTCCATAATAGGAGTCGGATATAAAGTGTGACATCCCCATTTTCACGGCCAGAAAAGACCGATTTGTTTATGCTTTGTTTTATAAAATCAGAGTAATCTTCTAAAGAAAACGGTTGCAGAATTTGTTCCCAAAACAAGATATGATAATAACTTATCAAAACATTTCTCAAAGAGAATGTATTTTCATTTAATAATAAAACATCGGGATGTCATGTTCCGATACAGACATATAAGCATAAATAAAACTTACATTCAATTACACTAATGATTTACATCTCCTTTAATCTCTCAGTGCAAAGCAACTTCGTATCGATACCTGTGATACAATTAAACTGAGTGGGTCAGGCTTGGGAGCCTGGTGGGCATATAAGGTTTTCAACCCACAATATTATATCATATATATATATATATATATATATATATATATATATATATATATATATATATATATATATATATATATATATTAAATCATCAAACAATCAACCGAATTACCCATCCCCGTTATCTCCATTTATTTCTTAAGTACCTTCCCTAAGGAATTATCCTAAGGGTCATCTCCTACATCGTATTTACCTCTCATCTCCTTACATCACATTTCCTTGTATGTTTGTTCCTAAGGACTTTTTCCTAAGGATCATCGCATGAATACGTAGTCACAACATCGCCTGGACTAGTAAGTCATAATAAGGGTTAGACTATCATCGCATGAATACATAGCCACAACATCGCCTGGACTCGTAATTCATAGTAAGGGTTAGTCTATCATCGCATGAATACGTAGCCACAACATCGCCTGGACTCGTAATTCATAGTAAGGGTTAGAGTATCATCGCATGAATACGTACCCACAACATCGCCTTGACTCGTAATTCATCACATACAGGTTATGAGCCTGCTGGTGTTTCCACGGGGTCATCTAGAATAGTCCGTGGTCGCCATCTATACTCTGGTAGATGACGACATCGCCAAATTGCCACCTCGCCGGTCAAGCTTATGGTATCTCCTCTCATCTCACATCACCTATTTATCATCACCTATTTCTCATCACCTTTCTATCATCACCTATTTCTCATCACCTAATTATCATCACCTATTTCTCATCACCTAATTATCATCACCTATTTCTCATCACCTAATTATCATCACACATCATCTAATTCATCTACCCATGTTCTACCCAACATATTTGTAGATATAAAATACATATACATATTAACTCATTTAATACCTATATAAAACATCCATTCCAGACTCACCTCAAATAAACAACAATATATAAACACATAGCACGTATTTCATAGCAAATACTTAATATATATATATATATATATATATATATATATATATATATATATATATATATGTTTGAAGAAAGTGATCACATACTCACACGTATAAACAACAATATATATACACATAGCACGTATTTTATAAAATACTTCATATATATATGTAAGACGAAAGTGACTATACACTCACACATATAAACAACAATATATATACACATAACACGTATTTCGTATAAAATACTTCATAATTATGCGTTAGAAGAAAGTAACCACACACTCACTTGATCAGAAGATGATCGGACAGCACTACGGCTTGTAGAAGTAGTATTCTTCGGTAGATCTCGAAGATCTTCACAAAAACCAGACTTCTCGCGGACAGAGCTTCGGCTCGGGAATTGCACTTCTCGGGATCATCGGGGACTCGGGACTTGCTTCGGGGCTCGGGAATGACACTGGGGCTCCGAGATATTTCTTGCACGAAAAACGATGCAAAAACGCGAGAAACGGGAAGAAATGAGCAAACTACTCGGCTTCCCTCGACACCCTTTTATAGGGGCTGGAAGGACGATTTACGTGGGGCGTAACCTGGATAAGCCTGGTGACTCCCCCCTTGGATAATATCGAAAATTTATATTTAAATAAAATATTGAAAATATTTAATAAACTTCAAAAATTCATATCTTCCTCATACGAACTCCGTTTTCGACGTTCTTTATATCCCCGCGTAGGTGAGACTACAATCTACAACTTTCATTTAAACTCCATCGGCTAATTTTGAATTTATTTTTATTATTTATTTTTAGTAGGCCAGGACAGGAAAACTCCATTATAAAATCATAACTTCTTTATCCGACGTCCGTTTTCGCCTATCTTTTTATCATTTTACTCCTGTTAACGAGACCTTCGATTCTCATTTAGATTGTTTTGGCTAAAAACCGCTCGGTCTCAAATCGAGCATTCGGGCTGCATACCGCTAAGTCGAAACTTCGAAAAATCATAACTTCCTCATACGAAGTCAGATTTGAGCGTTCTTTTTATGCAAGCTCATGGTTTAACGTATTCTACGACTTTCATTTAGATTGCTAAGGCTAAATATCGCTCTAACGTAAATTCACTTATTACGTCGCGTTGTGTCGTGCCGGTTCTGTCGCGAAACTTCGACAGGTCATAAATTCTTCGTTATAACTCGGATTTCGGCGTTCTTTATATGCACGGAAACCTTGTAACATATAATATAACTTAATTAATATTATTCATTCAAAATAATCTTCCATCAAAAAGTCATTTTTGACGCTTAACGTTTCTAATTGACTAGCCCGGATCTACGGGCGTTACATAAAGAATCTATGTGTATCTTAGAAACTTTTATGAAAGAAGGATGTTCAAAGGAATGTACTTTTAATTTGAGACTTCGCTTCCATGGAATTTTTTTATTATCAATCTCTAGTGGAATACTTTGTATTTACAAAAGGATCATTGCATAAAGGTTAGAACCTAACACATTCTAATAGTGGCAAGAATTTGGTTTTCTTAAACTGTGGATAAAGATTTGGAACTGTGAAATGAGCATCATTGAAATGTTTTAAATTGATCTATTTCACAAAGAAAGGACCATAGGCAAACGTAGTTTGCATACTTGGAGCATGGGATAACTATTGTTTTAATTCAAGTATTAAGTTGATTAATCGAAACATTATACAATGAACGATGTTTAATGAATATGGTGATTAAATAAAAGGTGTTTTATTTATATTCAAAGTTTTGATACCATATTGGATTCGATTATTATCTTGTTTCACTTCGCATGTTTTGAATTCTTGAATAATAAGATTATTTAAACTATCCATAGTCGATCATACTTTGGAAGTAGGTATTGAGGCAAGACTGTCATGAATCTGACTGTAGATTGTATAGGTGGTTTAGATATAGCACAAGTTTGCTGCAGTGTTCATGAGTACTCCTGTAATAAGATTTGAGTATTGGATTAAACCCACAATCATCTGAATCACTTCATGGATTTTATCACGAGTGATTGTGAGATGATAATATCTTATATTCTCAAAATGGAGACATATAGTTGCAATTTACAAGTCGGTTGCACATTGATGATGTGTAAACGCACCAGTAACTTGGTGTTATAAAACATATTATTGTGTTTGATTTGATGATTACATAGAGGAAGCATATGAGTCAAATTATATCCATTCCTTTTACCCTTAGAGGGATCAAAGCAATATATGTGGGCCCCTCGGTGGTTTAGTGAGGGCAACCCTAAGCACTTGGCCAAGCCTGGACTGATTTGATTTGTTCAATTAGTCGGTCGTCATAAATCAGAAACCGGGAAACAACATATGGATAAAGAGAATGATTATAATCCATGTCTCATGTCCATACCGATAAAGCCCTCTCTCTGAAACTTGGCAGTGATTTCTGACATAGTTTAAGTAGTTTGGTGGAGATCCAAAAACTCCCGTGCCAACTACTGTACCTCGACTGCTAGTGTAAACTCAGCTCGGAACCTAGTCGAGAAGTCATTCCATGACATATCATCAATAGCATCATCACCCAACTCATTACCAATCTCCTCCCACCAATATCGTGCCCTGTGCTTCAATAGGCAGGAAGCAAATATGACATTCGCCTCTTCAGGGCAGAAAATCATCCCAAACGCGTTATCTAGATCCGCTAACCATATCATACTAACAATAGGGTGCCTCTCACAAATGGAATGTAGGAGATCCACAAGAACGGAACTCCTGGAAAGACATAGTGCGAGCTCCAATGATAGCCATAACCTCCGCTCAGAATGCACCCAAGCGCTCATCTAAAATCTCGGAATCACAATGAAAAATCTTTAATGAAATGAACTCCTGCAACTTCTCGATAATCGACTCTAAACCACATCCCTGATATCTCATCTCCAAACTGAAATACGAAAAGCCAACAATCATAACATACCCAAGAATCCTCCTGCCATTAGCTTCTTAGATTATCCAAGACTCTCACTGATTCGAGTATAGATCATGTGCTTTTGGTAGCACAGGCCCAATACTACCTTCCACACCTATCCATATTTTCATCAACAAGCCTCCTGAATCCTCTAAGTCACTTTGCCAAAGCACCAAAACTTACTAAACTGCATCACTACCCCACTGAAACATATCCTAGGATTTCCTAGGTTCCCGAACTCACCCTACCCTCAGCTACTAGAGGATTCCAATTAATGTCAACTAGCTACCTCATGAATATAGTCACATGCAATAGAGATCAGAGAATCCTTCAAGTAAAAGACTTAATCCTAGAAAGGTTGGACTCAAACGAGAGCTGTGCAATAGGGTCAAGTCTGTCACTATGAGATTATTCATCCTGTGCCACATGTGTCTTAGCGTATTCACTTAGTAGCTAACTCACATTTCTAAGAGCCCCATTAAGCATAAAGCAAGCAACATTTAGGCAATAGAAAATCTAACCAGCATACTCTATACAAGCCATTCCATCTACTTATCATATATATAAACTATCATGCAATACTAAAGTTCATACAATCAGGCACATATAAGGCATCTCTCCTATCATATAATACTGAGTAAATCCTTAGCCCTAATCTAGCATGCGATTCGCATAATCATATCTTATCACATAATAAACATGTATTGGTACCTTGGGAACCACTTACTTGAGCTCGTCCGACTGCACGCATTACACCCCTTTCTTTGATACAAAATCCATTTTTAATTAAATATTTATTTTATAACTTTTTTTACCAAGCCCTCAGTTTGAGTTCAGGCACACTCGAGAGTATGCCTGAATCCCTCAAACCAAGGCTCTGATACCAACTTGTAACAACCCAAAAATCAAAGGTAAAAATTTCATTTTTATTATAATCAAAACACTTTTGTAACTTTGTTCTAAACATTGAAAATCATTTCAATAAACATAATTATCATAGTCTAATCCAAAAGATCACATATTATTGAAAACATGGGTGTATGCTCTGCGATCGTCTCGACCTCTTCCATTTGAAAACTAGAGTACATGAAACATAAACTAAAAACCATAAGCACAAAGCTTAGTGAGTTCCCTAAATATCACATACTAAACATATCAAACGATCCATACATGCCATACATAACTGTGAGCCATACATATCAATCATATACCATAATCAATGAGAGTGCTATATGCCAACCATAGTCTTGCCATTATGCTGCAACCTGGTGGTCTTTCTAGCCAGGCCGGGGGCCACAACCCTGGGTCTTACAGAAAAGTGCCAAGAGTCGCCTCATGGTCTTCCATGTAAGCATCACAAAGACAACTAGCATACATACTATACTACTTAACCAATTACTTGCCAGAGTTCAAACTCTGGTCTTGCATACAGTGTGCCAGGAGCCTCCTCCTGGTCTTTCATACGTATGCCAAGAGCTAACCCCTAGGGTCTTACTACAACATATAAACTAAATGGGCCGACATTGGTGCCTTTGACCCATACAATAGTGAGGAAACTCATCTCGAATGTTGAAGCTCACTACAAGAAATCCTTAGTTGTTGCACTAACAACTCCTCGAGCTAAGAATACCAAAATATGACCCAATTAGCAATTGGGTCCCAAACCATGATCCATAATCCATACTTAAGGTAAAATGACCATTTTACCCTAGCCCACAAGATTCACAACTAAGGCCCAAGCCCTAAATCCAATAAGATCCAAAACCACAAAATCCATGACAATCCCACTAATGGCCCAATTTTCCAAATTAGGCCTAATCGCATACGGGCCTTATCCTAAGCCCATATTCTCCAATTCATATTGCTTCAAATAACCCTTGGGACAAACTTGATCAAAGGCATAAGTCAAAAGTCAAATTCAATGAATTGAGTTGACCCAACTTGCTGAGTTTTATCCTTCAACTCACCAAGTTCCTCTGACAACCGCAAAGTCAGGAAGAAAACGGTCAAACTCTTCGAGTTGACCCATACAAACTCAAAATCGAGGAAAACCAAAACAACTCATCGAGTTTGCCATTTAACTCATTGAGTTCACTCGGTACCAAACATATTAACCCATTAAGCCAGCATATTCGAAACTAATAGGTTTTCGCACTTAGATCTTAGCTGAAATGGCCTTAAGAATGGTAAAGTTTCCAACTTTACCCCTAACAACCACCCAAAGGGGTTCAAAACCTAAACTTAAAAGGGTAAGGACTTAATCAATAAGAACTTATTCACCAAGACAAAGCCCCAAAATACATATATGGTCCTTAAAG
The DNA here is from genome assembly GCF_052625555.1 of Lactuca saligna. Lineage (NCBI taxonomy): Eukaryota > Viridiplantae > Streptophyta > Magnoliopsida > Asterales > Asteraceae > Lactuca > Lactuca saligna. The sequence goes on along the minus strand of NC_136424.1, from coordinate 86,679,712 downwards.
GCTGCAAACACACGTAAAGTTTCCAAATTTACTCTTAAGTGTGCTTAGAAGAGGCTCAAATGTCCAAAAGAAGCCATAAGATGGACTTAATGCATGCATGTATAATTTAAGACCAAAAAGTTGGCACCTTTATGCCAAAATAGCTCAAGAGGACCATAAATCTAGAAGGAAAGTACTTAGGACGACCTTGAACCCCACCAATCACCCAAACATGGCTAAAAACATCATAACTAACCCAAAAGAGATCTAATCAAATGTTGAGAAAGGTTAGAAATTCATACCAGAAATATGTTGGAAATAATGCAAAGAATCAAGATCTTGAAGGCTCCAACTTGAATCACCACCTTGCACCAAGCTTCTCTTTCTTCCAAGGCTTCAAACACACCAAAATACACTCTTAAAGGGCTCATCACACTCAAAAAGGCTTTAGCTTTCGAGATTAGGGTTAGGGCTATGGAGGCTGGAAATGAGGCCAACACCACGAACTTAAGGTGTTTAAATTTGGGGCAAAACCCCAAAATTAGGTTTTTCCTAAACAACGCCCAACTCACCAAGTTGGCTCATAAATCTCACGAACAAAATAACCTCTACTCACCAAGTTGAGACTCCTCAAATTGTCGAGTAGACCCCTTCAATCCTCATGATTCATCACCTTCAACTCGCCGAGTTGGCTCCTTCAACTCGCCGATTTCGACTTGAAATTGGTAATATTTACACAATTAACCTTCTAGATTCCGGGTGTTACATTATAACTCTTGATAAAGAAACTTGGAGTAAGACGACAATGGAAGGGATCGATGCAAAAAACACATTGAAAGGGATATAAAATTAGATTTGTTGGAAGTTTGGAAATATGTGGTTGTGCATGACATTAATACATTTTTTTCTTATAGTTTTTGTATTTTAAACAAAATGTGTATGGAAAATAGTTAATTTCTTAAATGGTTAAATGACTGGTTAATATTTAGTTGAACACTATGTATGGTTGGAAATATGATTTGTAAGAATTTAGAATATGATTTATATGTTAATAATGATAAAATAAAATCATATTTACTTTGAATGATATATATATATATATATATATATATATATATATATATATATATATATATATATATATATATATATATATATTTCTTATTAGGACATGATGGTTGTCAATAGAATATTATTTTAGAATAACATTATAGGTGTCTGTATATATAGAATATTCTAATAAAGTAATATGTTATTAATATTTAATATTATGAAATTATGTGTAGTATTCGAATATTAAAATATAATATTCTAAAATTATGTAGTAACGTGTAAAATGAACTTATATTTAACTTGTTATTATTACGACGTCATGGTTATCAATAGAATATTCTGATAAAATAATATTATAAGTTTATATACATGTAGAATATTCTGTTAGAACACATTTATATATTGTGTATTTTCATACGTATATAGGTAATGATGTTTTATAATAGTACGTATTTTAAAATTAATATACATACGTACGATATTCTAATAAAGTAATTTTATGGGACTTTCAACATATTGTACAAATAATGTGTAATGTTAATAAGACATTCCATGTAGCACTTGGTTTCCGGTATGTGAATTTTATTTGAGCATTTCCCTATTTTAGCCTTGGACTCGGCGAGTCATAAGGTCTGACTCGCCGAGTAGGGAGGAGACTCAGGACACGTTTAAGTTGGCGACTCGGCAAGTCCATATCCCGGACTCGGCGAGTCACTGCTGTTGGATGAAACCCTAAATTTCAAGGGTTTGCACCCTATTTAAACCCTCATTCCGCCCAACCTCGTCCCCATTCACCCCCCAGAACTCCCAACCTCGCTTTTCCCTTATTTCCTTGAGAGATTGAAGTGTTTTTGGAGTGTTCTTGAAGATTTTGAGGAGAAAGAAGAGTAGATCAAGAAGAGGAGAAGGAGACCAGGCATCTTTGTGTCATCCCAAAATTTTCCTTGAGGTATAGCTCGTTTCCCCCCTGTTTTCAAGCTTGTAATCTCTTTTAGCTTCATAGGAGTCCTTCTTGGGCTCTTCCCCAAGCTTGTTTGTGCTTTGTGGGTTGTAATAAGTTGTTAGCCTTTAGATCTAGGCATGATTTAGTCCCTGGAACTTGGATCTAATGCCTTTATGGGGTCATATTGCATGAAAGCCCTAGATCTACCTCTTTTGGTGCACTTTGAGCCTTAAAATCCATATTGGTGAATATCTACACGTAAAGTTGTAAACTTTACGTGTGATTTGTGTCCTAGAAGCCCAGATCTGTGAATGGCATGGACTGGAATTGAGCAAATCGGCGTATTTGATGGATGCATGGCTGCGACTCGGCGAGTCGTATATGTGACTCGACGAGTCTGGTCGCGAGTCACTAGACTGGTCCCTTCATGATGTGTCGAGTTGAGCCGTGAGCCACAGGGGGTGACTCGGTGAGTTGGGAGCTGAACTCACCCATGTTAGGACTCGGCGAGTCAATGCCTTGACTCGGCGAGTCCAAGGCAATCTTCGTAGATCAAGAACGGACTCGGCGAGTTGTTCATACAACTCGGCGAGTCTTAGCATATGTGTTCTTCGGATGAAGATGAACTCGACGAGTTGTTCATACAACTCGGCGAGTAGGATGAAGGAGTTGAATGACAGATTAGAAGGTGAGCTCGTCGAGTCATAGCCCAACTCGACGAGTAGAATCAGGGACCCAGGACAATAGTCTGGACAGGGACTCGGCGACTGGTGATCCACTCGGCGAGTTGGGTCAACTAAAAGTTGACTTCGAATTGACTTAGGGCTAGACCAGGGGTAAAATGGTCTTTTTACCCAAAGGACAGTTAGCAGTGTATGATTAAGTATATTGTGGGAATTACAGACGGGGAGTTTCCGGAGCAGCAGCACCAGTAGTAGGTGATCAATTCCCACACAGACCAGCAGCTATTTCGAGGTGAGTTTCCTTCCAGTAGTAACGGGTCTAAGGCACCAAGGCCGGCCCGTATAGATGAGACGTTAGTATTATAGTGTGGGCCGAGCCCGTATCTATTAGTTGAGTTGATTATGATATATGCCAGTATGATAGCATTGTTTACACTTGTTGTCTATGTGATACTTGTATGATAAGAGTTGGCGGTTGAGTGTGGGCGAGGCCCGTATCTCTCCAAGAATGGAGTGTGGGCTAGGCCCGTATCTCCCAGATAGCGAAGTGTGGGCGGGGCCCGTATCTTCACGAGTGTGGGCGGGGCCCGTATCTCTCAGAAAGTGAGGTGTGGGCGGGGCCCATATCTTCACAAGTGTGGGCGGGGCCCGTATCTCTCAGAAAGTGAGGTGTGGGCGGGGCCCGTATCTCCTAATTGCATGTTATTTGTTAAATGCTTGTATGGTATGGGGTATTATGGGGGAGCTCACTAAGCTTTGTGCTTACGGTTTCAGTTTTGGTTTCAGGTACTTCCTCAGCTAGGGGAAAGGAGCCGGCGCGGTAGCAGCATGTCACACACACACCCTCTTCGGTTTCCGCATTTACGAGCTTTTCTGGGATTGATACTCTGATATTCTGATTAGTTGTATGTTTTGGTTTTCGGACATGGTTCAGTTTATATTATGGATGATCGGATGACGTTTTAGTTATTAATATTTTCTAAAGTAATGTTTTTAAACAATTTTTTTTATGTAAAAATTGGGTCGTTACAAGTTGGTATCAGAGCCCTGGTTTGAGGGATTCGGACACGCCTTCGGGAGTGTCTGAACTCAAATCGAGGGGTTGAAAGAATTTCTTAAAGAAAATGTTCTCTAAAACCTGGAAAAGAGTCATAAGAAAGAGCGAAGTGTGTGACGTGCGCGATCGGCCGAGCTCAAGTAAGTATTCCCCATAGTACCCATACAAGTTTATGTTATGTTTATCAGCTTTCGTAGAACCGCATGCTAGAATAGGACTAAGGATCTAGGAGTGATGCCTTATGTGCCTACTATTTGTGTTTCAGTTGTGTGAGAAATTCCATGCTAGTTAAGGAGTAGACAGTAAGTAGGATAGCCTGAATAGGTTATGCCTGGTAGTATGAGCTTCGCACTATATGCTAGCTCAGTTCCTGACAGTGGATAGAGTTAAGTGAGACTGTTACCCTAGTCTGAATGTTGCTTGCTCCGTGCTTCGTGGGACTCTGAATAATGGGAGTTAGCCATTAGTCGAATGCGTCACATCACATGTAATCAGGATTGGATAATCTTAGAGTGCCGAATTTGATCCTACTATGTAGCTCTTGTTTGAGTCCAACCGTTGTAGGGACGAGTCCGGTACTCGAAGGATTATCTGAGCCTCGTCATGTGTGATGGCATTCGAGTAATGGCTAATTGGCATCATAATGAGGCCTGCAGCAGCTGAGGGCTGGTTAGAGTAGAATTAGAGATCTCCCTAGGGCAAGCCTAGGATGAGTATAGCATTGATCAGCAGTAGTGAAGGGGGATCTGGTGGAGTCGGGGAATTCCTTGGAGAAGGTACGGATAGATGTGGAAGGTAGTATGGGCCCGTACTACTGAAAGCAGAGGATCCGTACCCGAACCAAGGAAGGCCAAGATGAGACCAGGGAACCTGTAAGTAGTTGAGATCCCTCAGAAAGTAGCGGTATCACTAATGATTATTATGATGTGTTGCAGAATGGTGGTACTTCGACCGAGACCGACAGATGGCGGTTCAGGAGAGGGGTCAGGTTCGGGATCAGGATCCGAGCCGATTGACGAGAGGCTACGTGAGTTCATCACGTCGGAGATCACCAGGGGCATCCTTGAGTCGACCGCCATTCTCTTTGGGTCGATCAAGGAAGGGATCATAGAGTTGATGGGGGATCGCCTACGGGCATTCAGGAGCGATTTAGCCTCTAGCCAGTCGGGATCTCGCACACTATCCTTCAAGGACTTCAGGGGTAGTGGTGCGCCAGATTTCCATGGGGTGAAGGACCCAATTGTCGCCAGGCGGTGGATTGCAGATATCGAGTCTGCCCAGTTGACTAGCTTCTGCCCCGAGGGGTCGAAGGTGAGGTACGCAACAGGTTGTTTACGAGACCGAGCCCGGGATTGGTGGGAGTCAGTGGGTGACTCGTTGGGAGCCTCAGCTATCGAGGCAATGACCTGGTCGGACTTTGTGACTAGGTTCAGGGCAAAGTTTGCACCGGCGGTCGAGCTTCAGCAGCTGGCCAGAGAGTTTCTAGACATGAGGCAGACGACGGAGACTGTGGCGGAGATCACCGCCAAGTTCCGGGAGAGGGCTTTATTGGTGCCCCAGTATGCTGGTGACGAGGACATGAGGAGGACTCGTTACCATGATATGCTACGAGCTGACATTCGGGAGCATGTTAGCTTTTCGGCTTGCCCTACCCTGGACTCTATGATTGCCAGGGCTAGGGAGAGGGAGATAGATTTGGAGCACATCCGAAAACGGAAACTAGAGGACGGTCAGGCAGGAGGGGCTTCGGGGAAGAAGCCCAAGGGATCAGACGGTAGGCCAAAAGGTCATTCAGGATCGAGCCGCTGCGGGAAATGCGGCAGGACGCACGTGGGGATATGTAGGATGGGATCAGGAGGCTGCTACAAGTGCGGCAAGACAGGGCACTTTAGCAGGGATTGTACTGCTCCAGTTTCAGCTATTCAGACATCCGAGTTGCTGTGTTTTCACTGCAACCAGAGGGGCCACAAGAAGGCCAATTGCCCCCAGTTGACAGTTACAGCGCCAGTAAAGGTGCCAGCTCCAGCGACCCTGCGGATCACGGATGGTCGGCAGGGCAAGGCAGAGGCTCCAGTGGTGAGGAGTCGGGCATTTCAATTGACTGCCGAGGAGGCCCGCACCGCACCCGATGTGGTGACGGGTATGATTCTTCCCCTTTATATTTTTTTATGATGATGTTATGTTATTGATATGTACTCTATATGTATATGTATGCCTTAGGATCGTCCCATGTGAACGGCCTCCCAGTTCAAGTGTTATTTGATTCAGGAGCATCCCGATCATTCGTTTCCCTTGCACTTAGCAAGAAGTTTCATGAGCCATCGGGCGAGTTAGATTGCCCTTTGGAAGTGGAGATCGCTGACGATCGATCGGTGCGTGCATCGATGATATTCCGAGATTGTGTGCTGCGTTTCTTCGAGGAGCGCTATTTGGTAGATTTGGTTCCCATTCCGTTGCGTGGGAACAAGGTGATTATAGGCATGGATTGGCTGAGCCCCAATGGGGCGGTGATAGATTGCGCGCAACAGCTAGTACGGGTCAGGACCCTAAGCGGGGGAGAGATAGTGATTCAGGGAGAGAGGCCCCAGCGAGGACCGAACTTCTGTTCCGCCGCAAGGGCGAGGCGCTACGTTCAGCAGGGTTGCGTCGGTTTTGTAGCTTACGTCTTGGATGCCCGGGTGAAGGGCAAGACGACGATTGATGATGTTTCTATTGTTCGTGACTACCCGGATGTGTTTCCCGAGGATTTACCGGGGATACCTCCAGAGAGGCAGGTTGAGTTCAGGATCGACCTAGTTCCTGGTGCAGCTCCGATAGCCAAAGCACCGTATCGACTTGCTCCCCCTGAGATGCAGGAGTTGTCTACACAGCTTCAAGAGCTGTTAGACAAGGGTTTCATTCGGCCGAGCAGTTCGCCTTGGGGAGCGCCGATCTTATTTGTGAGGAAGAAGGATGGGTCGCATCGTATGTGCATTGATTACCGGGAGTTGAACAAAGTAACGGTGAAGAATCGTTACCCACTTCCGAGGATAGATGACTTGTTTGATCAGCTTCAGGGAGTGTCTTGGTTCTCCAAGATCGATCTACGCTCCGGTTATCATCAGATGAGGGTTAGAGATGAAGATGTACAGAAGACTACTTTCAGGACCCGGTATGGTCATTATGAGTTCGTGGTGATGCCATTTGGGCTCACCAATGCCCCAGTCGCGTTCATGGATCTCATGAACCGCGTGTGCAGACCGATGCTGGATCGGTCGGTGATAGTATTCATAGATGACATCTTGGTATATTCCAAGACACAGGGGCAGCACGAGGAGCACCTGCGGGAGGTGTTGGAGACTTTGAGGAGGGAGAGACTTTTCGCAAAGTTCTCCAAGTGTGAGTTCTGGTTGCGCGAGGTGCAGTTTCTTGGTCATCTCGTCAACCAGAAGGGTATTTTGGTAGATCCGGCCAAGATTGAGGCAGTGATGCAGTGGGAGGTCCCGAGGTCTCCATCTGAGATTCGGAGCTTCCTAGGGCTGGCAGGGTATTATCGGAGATTTATTCAAGACTTCTCCAAGATAGCAGTGCCGCTCACCCGACTAACCAAGAAGTCGGTGGTTTTTCGTTGGGGGCCTGAGCAACAGGCGGCGTTCGAGACTCTCAGACAGAGATTGTGCGAGGCTCCGATCCTTACCTTGCCAGAGGGAGTAGAGGACTTCGTAGTCTATTGTGATGCTTCGATCACAGGTATGGGAGCAGTATTGATGCAGCGAGGCCATGTGGTAGCTTATGCCTCGAGACAGTTGAAGCCTCACGAGGCTAATTATCCTACCCACGACTTGGAGCTGGGGGCAGTTGTATTTGCCCTCAAGATTTGGAGACATTACCTTTATGGGGTCCGCTGTACTATATACACGGATCACAAGAGTTTGCGATATCTTATGGATCAGCCGAGTTTGAACATGAGGCAGAGGAGATGGTTGGACGTGCTGAAGGACTATGACTGTGAGATCCTTTATCATCCAGGGAAGGCCAATGTGGTGGCCGACGCCCTGAGCCGCAAGGTGTCGACGGCCCCTATCAGAGATCTGTGTATGAGGATGACAGTGATCACTCCGTTGTTGGAGCGGATCAAGGAGGCTCAGATGGAGGGCCTCAAGGAGGAGAGGCGGAAGTGTGAGAGGATAGTGGGCCGAGTAGCTTCATTTGATTACGACAGTCGGGGTTTGTTGACGCTTCATGGTAGGGTGTGGGTACCGTACTGGGGTGGGGTACAACAAGTATTGATGGACGAGGCTCATAAGTCTCGATTTTCTATCCACCCAGGAGCAACGAAGATGTATCGAGATCTTCGACCTGATTATTGGTGGCCCTGCATGAAGCGGGACGTCGCTTGGTATGTTGAGAGATGCTTGACCTGCCGGAAGGTCAAGGCGGAGCACCAGAGACCTCACGGCAAGATGCAGCTGTTAGACATTCCCATGTGGAAATGGGAGGATATCACCATGGATTTTGTCACCAAACTCCCTAGGACCGCACGTGGAGTGGACTCGATATGGGTAGTAGTGGATCGGTTGACGAAGAGTGCTCATTTTATTCCGATTCAGGAGAGTATATCGGTGGAAAAGTTAGCCGATATCTATGTGCGGGAGATTGTGGCACGTCATGGAGTGCCGGTATCGGTGGTGTCGGACCGAGATGTTCGTTTCACGTCCAGATTCTGGAAGCGGTTCCACGACGAGATGGGTACTCGTCTCCATTTCAGCACCGCTTTCCACCCTCAGACTGACGGGCAGAGCGAGAGGACGATTCAGACTCTTGAGGACATGCTTAGGGCATGTGTTCTAGATTTTGGGGGCAGTTGGGATACGTATCTTCCGTTAGCGGAATTCTCGTATAACAACAGTTATCATGTGAGCATTGATCGACCTCCTTTTGAGATGTTATATGGCAGGAAGTGCAGGACCCCGATTTGTTGGGGCGAGGTCGGTCAGCGAGTCATAGGGAGCACCGAAGTGGTGCTCAAGACGACTGAGTTGATCCAGCAGGTCTGTAGTAGGCTGCAGACTGCGCAGAGTCGGCAGAAGAGCTACGCCGACAGGAGTCGTTCGGACTTGGAGTTCCAGGTGGGAGATATGGTTCTTCTGAAAGTCTCACCTTGGAAAGGTGTCATTCGATTCAGGAAGCGGGGCAAGTTGGGCCCAAGATTCATCAGGCCGTTCAGGGTTGTAGCTCGGGTGGGCAAGGTGGCGTATAGACTGGATCTGCCAGCCGAGCTCAGTCAGATCCACAGCACTTTCCATGTTTCGCAGCTGCGGAAGTGCCTGGTGGACGATTCAGCGATAGTACCGTTGGAGGATATTCAGGTTGATGACAGCTTGAATTACATTGAGCGCCCAGTCGCAATACTTGACAGGAAGTCAAAGGCTTTGAGAAACAAGAGGGTAGAACTAGTAAAGGTGTAATGGCAGCACCGCAAGGGTTCGGAATGGACTTGGGAACCGATGGACGAGATGATGGAGCATTACCCTGAGCTGTTTCAGGATCGAGCAGAGACTTCGAGGACGAAGTCTAAAATAAGTGGGGGAGATTTGTAGCACTTGGTTTCCGGTATGTGAATTTTATTTGAGCATTTCCCTATTTTAGCCTTGGACTCGGCGAGTCATAAGGTCCGACTCGCCGAGTAGGGACGAGACTCAGGACACGTTTAAGTTGGCGACTCGGCGAGTCCATATCCCGGACTCGGCGAGTCACCGCTGTTGGATGAAACCCTAAATTTCAAGGGTTTGCACCCTATTTAAACCCTCATTCCGCCCAACCTCGTCCCCATTCACCCCCCAGAACTCCCAACCTCGCTTTTCCCTTATTTCCTTGAGAGATTGAAGTGTTTTTGGAGTGTTCTTAAAGATTTTGAGGAGAAAGAAGAGTAGATCAAGAAGAGGAGAAGGAGACCAAGCATCTTTGTGTCATCCCAACGTTTTCCTTGAGGTATAGCTCGTTTCCCCCCTGTTTTCAAGCTTGTAATCTCTTTTAGCTTCATAGGAGTCCTTCTTGGGCTCTTCCCCAAGCTTGTTTGTGCTTTGTGGGTTGTAATAAGTTGTTAGCCTTTAGATCTAGGCATGATTTAGTCCCTGGAACTTGGATCTAATGCCTTTATGGGGTCATATTGCATGAAAGCCCTAGATCTACCTCTTTTGGTGCACTTTGAGCCTTAAAATCCATATTGGTGAATATCTACACGTAAAGTTGGAAACTTTACGTGTGATTTGTGTCCTAGAAGCCCAGATCTGTGAATGGCATGGACTGGAATTGAGCAAATCGGCGTATTTGATGGATGCATGGCTGCGACTCGGCGAGTCGTATATGTGACTCGACGAGTCTGGTCGCGAGTCACTAGACTGGTCCCTTCATGATGTGTCGAGTTGAGCCGTGAGCCACAGGGGGTGACTCGGTGAGTTGGGAGCTGAACTCACCCATGTTAGGACTCGGCGAGTCAATGCCTTGACTCGGCGAGTCCAAGGCAATCTTCATAGATCAAGAACGGACTCGGCGAGTTGTTCATACAACTCGGCGAGTCTTAGCATATGTGTTCTTCGGATGAAGATGAACTCGACGAGTTGTTCATACAACTCGGCGAGTAGGATGAAGGAGTTGAATGACAGATTAGAAGGTGAGCTCGTCGAGTCATAGCCCAACTCGACGAGTAGAATCAGGGACCCAGGATAATAGTCTGGACAGGGACTCGGCGAGTGGTGATCCACTCGGCGAGTTGGGTCAACTAAAAGTTGACTTCGAATTGACTTAGGGCTAGACCAGGGGTAAAATGGTCTTTTTACCCAAAGGACAGTTAGCAGTGTATGATTAAGTATACTGTGGGAATTACAGACGGGGAGTTTCCGGAGCAGCAGCAGCAGTAGTAGGTGATCAATTCCCACACAGACCAGCAGCTATTTCGAGGTGAGTTTCCTTCCAGTAGTAACGGGTCTAAGGCACCAAGGTCGGCCCGTATAGATAAGACGTTAGTATTATAGTGTGGGCCGAGCCCGTATCTATTAGTTGAGTTGATTATGATATATGCCAGTATGATAGCATTGTTTACACTTGTTGTCTATGCGATACTTGTATGATAAGAGTTGGCGGTTGAGTGTGGGCGAGGCCCGTATCTCTCCGAGAATGGAGTGTGGGCTAGGCCCGTATCTCCCAGATAGCGAAGTGTGGGCGGGGCCCGTATCTTCACGAGTGTGGGTGGGGCCCGTATCTCTCAGAAAGTGAGGTGTGGGCGGGGCCCGTATCTCTCAGAAAGTGAGGTGTAGGCGGGGCCCGTATCTTCACGAGTGTGGGCGGGGCCCGTATCTCCTAATTGCATGTTATTTGTTAAATGCTTGTATGGTATGGGGTATTATGGGGGAGCTCACTAAGCTTTGTGCTTACGGTTTCAGTTTTGGTTTCAGGTACTTCCTCAGCTAGGGGAAAGGAGCCGGCGCGGTAGCAGCATGTCACACACACACCCTCTTTGGTTTCCGCATTTACGAGCTTTTCTGGGATTGATACTCTGATATTCTGATTAGTTGTATGTTTTGGTTTTCGGACATGGTTCAGTTTATATTATGGATGATCGGATGACGTTTTAGTTATTAATATTTTCTAAAGTAATGTTTTTAAACAATTTTTTTTATGTAAAAATTGGGTCGTTACATTCCACATATTACACGAGTTTTGAATTAATTTGTATATACATAATAATATGTTGTTTGTTTTCATAAGTTACATATAGAATATTCTAATATTATAATGCTTCAAATTTTTTTGACTTCTATGTAGAATATACTAATAGAACAATATCTAATTAAACTTAGATTTTTTTTTTAACACTCATTAACATGCTATTATTCTAGTTATTCTAGTGGTTTAGTGTTTAATACTTTGTTGTTATGATGTAATAATATGAAATTATATGTAATATTTTAATATTAAAGTGTAATATTATTAAATTTATTGTAATGTATAAAATGAACTTATATAATGTAAGATTCTAATATAATAAATCTATATTTGATAACTTGATATTATAAATTTTCTGATTGTACGAATTATTTTGTTACAACTTACTTGCTTTAATCTTTTTGGTAAAGTAATATGTAATGTTCATAATGTTTGCTATACTATGAGGTAATGTGAAATATTATGAAATTATGTGTCATATTATCATTTTAGACATTCTAAAATTGTTGGAGACCACATGCTTCAAATACTTTTGTTAAATAATATGTAATATTTGATTTTAGACATTTTGTTTTTGTTGGAAACAACTTTTTTTTTTTAATATTTTTGTGAAGTATTGTAATAGTACTTGATTAACAATGAGGTAATGTAAAATATTCTGAAACTAGGTGTCATTCTGATTTTAGAATATCGAATATTCTAAAATTGAAATTTAATGCAAGAAGAATGTTGTTAGTTTAATTAATAATGTGTTTTTTATTAGTGTATAAATTTCATAATATTGTTAGTGAATTATGTATATCAACATTAACTTTGTTTATGTAGATAAATTGAACAAAATGGCAAAATCAAAAGTCAAAAGAGTCGATGAAACTAAATCAAAGGATCATGATGAGTAGAAAAACACTAATAATTTAAAAACCAAAATTTTAGTTTGTACCATAAAACTCTATCATATGTTGGCAACTTATAAAATCTATTACTTATTTATTAATATCGACACATGTAGTTGAAAACTTCTAGCTTGAAATATTTAAGTTCCTTTCAAGTTGTGTTTTATTAGCTAAAACTCTTTACAATCAGAAATTAAAGAATTGTTAGAATTGAGTATGGATTACATAAATAAAGATTTCAAAATGAAGTCAACGTGTTATAGCAAATGTAATTGCTAATACATCAGAATAATGTGTTATGTAATTTAATTGATCATACAACACAAAATGTAAACATTGGTAAAAAAAAATAATAATCTAAATCACCTAATCTTTTTCCAGACAACCCTTAACTTCACAAGAATAATCAATATTGATAAAAAAGACATACCTAAATTTTTTTGTTTCAAGGAAAAAAATATTTTAAAAAATATGGTAAGGATCATATGCTAGAAACATATTTAAGAGGATCCAATATTTTCTTTAGCACAACCCATTCCTATAAGTTAACAAGCACATATTCAAACAAAACTTTGCTAAAAAGACATCATCAACATTCTATGTTTGAAGAAAAAAACATATATTTAAAAAAAATATGGTAAATCAGTAAGACTGTTCAAGATGGCATTATTTTAGACCAACCGTGACTCGTATTTTGGAAATATAGTTATGTTCTTAAAAAAAAATCTTTTGTTGTGGGAAGGAGGAATGATACATCATACTATTTGTTTATTCAGGATTTTTATCATGGAGGAATACGTGTATACTTTAAAGAGAATGTTCTAAAGAATAATAATTGCTTTGTACATTTTAAAAATAAATTCCAAAATGCTTTTTACATACCTTATATGTAACGATGAGATTTTCAAAACAAATTTTTCATTTTTCAACAACACAAATTTATATAAAAAATATTCTCAAAAAGTATTCCACGATAGTTATCAAATAAAAACATATCCTGAGATCACAAATCAAATCCCCTCTATGTGTGTACGGGTCACATCGGTACCTTTCCACGGTCCTCGCTAGTACCTAAAACACATAACACAACAACTGTACACATAAATGCTTAGTGAGTTCCACAAAATACCACATACAGCACATACGCCACTCGAGGCTACTGTACGACCCTCCGGTCGATGTGTCTCAGCCGGACCCTCTAGTCCCGTAGCTCATTGGACCCTCTGGTCCAGTCATAGCTAGTTGGTCCCTCCGGCCCGGTCTGTCTCGCTAGACCCTCCGGTCCGGTCTGAATCATTGGACCCTTCGGTCCGGTCTATACAATTATATATCATACCTACATCACATAGCACATAATATCATACATGGCACACAATCTCATACATAGCACGTAAGACCCTCAGGTCAACTCATAATACCACTCTAGGTAACGTATGGTGAGAAGACTCGTCTCGTGTAACTCGGTAACTCGGAAATCTCGGACTCCATTAAAATAGGATCTAGCCTCCGCCTAATCATACGAAATAAACACTCGGCATCAACACATTTCCCAAGGCTAGACCATTCCCTCTCTTAGCACTATCAGGAGGATAAAAGACCATTCACCCCTCTCATGGCGCACATACCCTAAAGTTGACCAAACCCTAAAAGTCAACAAAAGTCAACACTCCGGGTTACACTGCACGTACCAAACATGTACGTTGGGTGTACCCGGTGCCTTCACAGAATCGGGGTGCGCCACCCCCTACGCTACGCATACTGGGATTAGGCCCAACGTAAATCCCAGTTCAACCATATTGAATATTTTGGTCTTAAATGGTTAAGATAAGAACTCATATTCCAGATCTGACTTCTCTAAGGGTCCTTACTCCATAAAGTTGAAACCTTTAAGCCTTGCATGCCTGTAAAGATCATCTATCACTCAAAACACCTTTCCTCTTTCCATATTAAGACCCTAACTCATGCATGACTCAATATCCACGACCAAGATTGGGTTTTTATGAATCCTCAACACATATTACACTCGGGAAGGCCAGATCTAGGCTTATGGAGACTCTTTGCACACAAAGTCTCCACCTTTGAACCAAAAACCCTAAAATGGGTCCAAAAAGCAAAACTCTTGAAGGGCAAGGTAAGATTTGAGCTTTTTACCTCAAAAGGGATCTCCAACCACTATAGAACTCGGATCTACTCTTGCTCTTCCACTTCTAGCTCCAACAATGGCTTCCGCTTCTCCTTCTTCACCTCAAAAATGTACCTTCAAGCTCAAGAAGACACACACAAGCTAAAACACGGATTTCTGCACTCTAAGGGCTCACTTAAGGGGGTATGGTGGACTAAATGTTCCTTTTATAGTGCACAAGCCAGAAATTAGGCTTTGCATCTAGGCACACTACACCCAGCGTAACCCTGGGTACGCCCGGCGTACCCGGGTGAGTCCGCGTTCAAAATAAGCACGTGAGTACGCGCGACGTACGCCTCATTATGCCCAGCGTACTCCCAAGCAACACACAACTTTAAGGGACTCATCTTGCCAACTCTAAAAATAGAAGGGTTATAAAGCTTATATGAATTTCGAGCTGTTACAATTCTCTCCCACTAGAACCAGACTTCACCCTCGAAGTCACATGTCGAAAACAACTCTGGATGTTGCTCCCGCATCTCCGACTTCGGCTCCCAAGTTAGCTCGGACCCCCTCCGATGCTCCGACTGAACCTAAACTAAGCGCACCTCCTTGTTTCTTAGAACCTTGATCTTTCGATCCAAGATTGCAATCGGCCTCTCGACATAATTCAGACTCGCGTCCACCTGGATATCCTCCAGTGGTACCACTGTCGACTCATTGGCTATACACTTCCTTAGTTGCGACACGTGGAATGTATCATGAATCTGGTCCAAATCCGCAGGTAGCTCCAAACGATACGCTGCCCTGCCCACCCTCGCAATCACTCTAAACGACCCAATATACCGGGGCCCCAGCTTGCCCCTCATCCTAAATCGGATCACTCCTTTCCAAGGAGATACCTTCAGGAGCACAAAATCACCGACCTGGAAATCGAGCTCAGATTGTCGCTTATCCACATAACTCTTCTGGCGATTCTTAGCAGTCAACAACATCTGTCTGACCTGTTGTATGCTTTGTCATCTAAAGCACTATCTCTGGACTACCCATCACACGTTGTCGTACCTCACCGTAACAAATGGGGGTCCAACACCTCCTCCCATATAACAGCTCAAAGGGTGGCATACCAATGCTCGAGTGATGGTTGTTGTTATAGGAAAACTCAGCCAAGGGAAAATATGTGTCCCAACTCCCACCGAAACCCAATACACATGCCCGAAGCATGTCCTCGAGCGTCTGAATCATCCGCTCACTCTGTATGTCAGTCTGTGGGTGGTATGCGGTACTAAAATGCAGCCTTGTACCCAATTCCTCATGAAATTTCTTCCAAAATCTTGAAGTGAAACGCATATCTCTATCTGAGACAATCGAGATCGGTAATCCATGCCACGATACCACCTCCCTCACGTACAAATCTATCATCCTCTCCGCAGAAGATCTCTCACTAATGGCAAGGAAGTAAGCGCTCTTCGTCAACCTGTCCACAATCACCCAAATTTCATTGACACCCCTAGTAGTCCTCGGTAATTTGGTGATAAAATCCATGGTAATCTGTTCCCACTTCCACTCAGGAATCTCTAACGGCTGCAACTTACCATGCGGACGTTGGTGCTCGGCCTTAACCTTGCGACAGGTCAAGCACCTCTCTACGAACCATGCGACATCCCTCATCATACAGGGCCACCAATACTCCCTTTTTAGGTCCAAATACATCATAGTGGCCCCGGGGTGGATCGAGAACTTCGATCTATGCGCCTCCTCCATCAAGATGGTACACGTTCCGCCCACAAGCGGTACCCAAACCCGACCCTGAAAGGTCATAAGTCCTTGACTATCGGTAACGAACTCCGATATCTGCCCGATCACTCGCTCCCTTTTGCGGTTCTCCGATTTCACGACCTCCGCCTGGGTCCCTCGAATGGTGTCCCACACCGTAATCATCACTGTCAATCTCATGCAAACATCTCGCATTGGGGCGCCCTCCGCCCTATGGCTCAGGGCATCGGCTACAACATTAATCTTGCCCGGGTGGTACAGGATCTTGCAGTCGTAATCCTTTACCACATCCAACCATCTCCTCTGGCGCATATTCAGGTTGGGTTGATCCATCAGGTACTTCAAGCTCTTGTGGTCCGCGTATATGGTACACCGAACTCTATACAGATAGTGACGCCAGATCTTGAGGGCGAAAACCACTGCCCCCAACTCCAGAGCATGGGTGGGATACCTTGACTCATGAGGTTTCAGTTGCCTCAATGCGTATGCTATCACATGCCCCCTTTTCATAAGCACCGCTCCCCAACCTGATATCGATGCATCACAGAACACCACAAAATCCTCCATCCCTTTCGAGAGTGTGAGCACCGGCGCTTCACATAATCTCTAGCGAAGTATCTCAAATGAGGTTTGTTGCTTCGGACCCCATGAAAAAGCAACACCCTTTCGGGTCAATTTGGTGAGTTGCACAACGATCTTGGAGAAATCCCTGATATATCTTTGATAATAGCTAGCCAACCCTAGGAAACTCCTGATCTTGGTAGGTGACCTTGGCACCTCCCAACTCATCACTACCTCGATCTTGGCCGGATCGACCAATATCCATTTCTGGTTAACGAGGTGCCCTAGGAACTTGACCTCCCGTAACCAAAAATCACACTTGGAGAATTTGGCGTAAAGCCTCTCCGATCTCAGGACTCTGAGGATCTCCCTTAAATGATCCTCATGCTGGTCTATGGATCTCGAATACACCAAGATATCATCGATGAAAACAATCACCGAACGATCCAACATCGACATGCACACCCTATTCATGAGATCCATAAACGCTGCTGGTGCATTGGTGAGCCTGAATGGCATCACCACGAACTCGTAATGCCCGTAACGAGTCCTGAACACTGTCTTCTGGATATCTTCATTCCGAACCCTCATCTGGTGATATCCCAACCTCAAGTCTATCTTGGAGAACCATGATGCTCCCTGTAACTAATCGAATAGATCGTCGATCCTCGGTAACAGATAACGGTTCCTGACCGTCAACTTGTTCAACTCCCGGTAATCAATGCACATCTGGTGTGAACCATCCTTTTTCTTGACAAAAAGGATCGGCGCTCCCCAAGGTGAGCTACTCGGTCTAATAAACCCCTTTCCAAGCAGCTCCTGAAGTTGTGAGGATAACTCCTGCATCTCAGGCGGCGCAAGGTGATAGGGTACCTTGGCAATAGGTGCCTCCCCCGGTACCAAGTCGATACGAAACTCCACCTACCTCTCGGGAGGCACACCCGGCAAATCCTCGGGGAAAACATCAGGGAGCTCCCACACAATCGGGACCTCATCAATCGAACTTGGCCTCCCAGCGGCCGCTCTCATGTCCACCACATACGCCACAAATCCCCTATAGCCCTGCTGTAGACTTTGCCTCGCCCTAGCAGCCGAACAAAATGCTGACTCATGACGGGTACCCTCACCGTACATTGTAAGTACTCCCCCACTAGGGTCTCGAATCGTCACCAACTGACGTTCACAGTTTATAATAGCTCCAAATTGGCTCAACCAATCTATGCCCACTATGACACATACGTCTCCCCATCGCAATCAGGAATAGATCGATCGGGAACCCCACACCGAAGATCTCAAGTCTACATCCTCGAATCACCTCCGTGACATACACCACTCTACACGACGCCTCGTGAAACTTGCCGCACTTCCCACAAGTGCGGCCCTTCGCGCTCCCAGATCTCGGATCAGCGGGCCTGGCCTGCTTGGCTGCCGGCTGAGACTTTGCCGGCCGCCGATCCTTCCCCTGAGACTCCGCCTCCTCCCTAGCCTGAGTCTACAGCTCTATCTCCCTCTTCCAGGCATTTTCCTGGAGCTCGAAAAATGCCTGGTAAGTCAAGTTCGCCTCGAACTCCTGAATATCTCTCCTCGGAACACTCAGATACCGGCTCATGCGAGCCTGCTCGGTAGAAACCTGCTTAAGGCAAAACATCGCCCTCTCATGAAACTTCTGTGTAATCACAGTAACTGAATCAGTACCCTGCTTGAGGGTCAAAAACTCCCGAGCCAGTCATTCCCTTTCCATATGGGGAATGTACTCATGACGAACACATGGTGGTGAACCTTTCCTAGGTCACCACAGTAAGCTCAGCTAGGGTGAAATCTACTGACACGAACTTCCACCAGTCCTTCGCCCCCAGGAGAAGCTGGTTCAGCACGAACCGTACTCTCAAATGCTCCGGACACGAACAAGTGTAAAATCATCCCTCAACATCTGCAATCCATCTCATAGCAGCAATCGGATCATGTGTCCCATCAAACTCGGGTGGCCTCGTGTTGCTGAACTCCCGATACAACAACGAATCTCCCCCTCCAGCCTGGAAGTCGCGATGGCTGCAACAACAGTAGTATCATTAAGAGCGGCATACCGCTCATCAAAAGTCTCAATCAACGTGGTATTGATAGACCCAAACATCTCTGATATCTCAGACTATATGGCCGCAGCCACCTCCTCATGAATCAACCGACGAATCTCCTCGCCGCTGACACAGCTGCTCCCAGGTGTGTGTCGTGTCCCAACCATAATATCTCTGAAATACTACATAAAAACATCATAGACTCGATCGAGCATACTCGCACTCGATAACGTAACCCTACTTGTCCTCCAATATCCTAAGGATTCTTACTTGGACTGCTCACTGATCCGGTGTCTTCAGTAGTACGAACCCTATACTACCGACCACACCGCATCAACATTCACCCCAAGTCCTCCTCCTTGGATCCCGGATCGCAAGTACTCTACTCTCGCTATGCATTGGCTATCCTCCAGTAGACCTCTCATGAGCTCCTAATTGCTACCTACTCACTCTAAAGGCATCTCATAGCAGCAGTAATCTCCTAGGATAAGGCATCACAAATCAGGCCACTCTAGTCCTAATATGAATACCTAGCCTACTCTAGCATGCATAACCTAACATATCATATCTCATAACATATAATGTAAGGGTATTTTGGGGATTCACCGTTCGGGTGTTGGCTGACCGTACACACTATTCCACTCTGGTTGTCTCTAAACCTCTTACTCTTTTTAGAAAATTTAGTTTTATTGTTGAAAATTTCTCAAATCCTCAGTTTGAGTTTAGATACACCCGAAGGTGCATCCGAGTCCCTCAAACCAAGGCTTTGATTCCAACTTGTAACAATGAGATTTTCAAAACAAAATTTTCATTTTTCAACAACCAAATTTATATATAAAATATTCTCAAAAAGTATTCCACAATAGTTATCAAATCAAAGCATATCCCAAGATCACATATCAAATCTCCTCTCTGTGTGTACGGGTTACATTGGCGCCTTTCCACGGTCCACGCTAGTGAGTTTCCCAAAATACCATATACAACACATACGCCACTCGAGGCTACTGTACGACCCTATGGTCGATGTGTCTCAGCGGGACCCTCCAGTCCTGTAGCTCGTTGGACCCTCTGGTCCGGTCATAGCTCGTTGGGTCCTCCGGCCCGATCTGTCTCGCTGGACCCTCCGGTCCGGTCTGAATCGTTGGACCCTCCGCCCCGGTCCATACAATTATATATCATACCTATATCACATAGCACATAATCTCATACATGGCACACAATCTTATACATAGAACATAAGACCCTCCGGTCAACTCATAATACCACTCTAGGTAATGTATGGTGAGAAGACTCACCTCGTGTAACTCGGTAACTCAGAAATCTCGGACTCCATGAGAATAGGATCTAGCCTCCGCCTAATCATACGAAATAAACACTCAGCATCAACACATTTCCCAAGGCTAGACCATTCCATCTCTTAGCACTCTCAGGAGGGTAAAAGACCATTTTACCCCTCTCATGATGCAAATACCCTAAAGTTGACCAAACCCTAAAAGTCAACAAAAGTCAACCCTCCAGGTTACGCTGCGCGTACCAAACGTGTACACTGGGCGTACCCGGTGCCTTCACAGAATCGGGGTGCGCCACCCCGTACGCTACGCGTACTGGGATTATGCCTATTGTAAATCCCGATTCAGCCATATTGAGTCTTTTGGTCTTAAACGGTTAAGATAAGAACTCATATTCCTGATCTGACTTCTCTAAGGGTCCTTACTCCATAAAGTTGAAACCTTTAAGCCTTGCATGCCTGTAAAGATCATCTATCACTCAAAACACCTTTCCTATTTCCATATTAAGACCCTAACTCAAGCATGACTCAATATCCATAACCAAGATTGGGTTTTTATGAATCCTCAACACATATTACACTCGGGAAGGCTGGATCTAGGCTTATGGAGACTCTTTGCACACAAAGTCTCCACCTTTGAACCAAAAACCCTAAAATGGGTCTAAAAATCAAAACTCTTGAAGGGCAAGGAAAGATTTGAGCTTTTTACCTCAAAAAGGATCTCCAACCACTATAGAACTCGGATCTACTCTTGCTTTTCCACTTCTAGCTCCAACAATGGCTTCCTCTTCTACTTCTTCACCTCAAAAAGGTACCTTCAAGATCAAGAACACAAACACAAGCTAAAACATGGATTTCTGCACTCTAAGGGCTCACTCAAGGGGGTATGGTGGCTGGGGCAAAGGACTAAACGTTCCTTTTATAGTGCACAATCCATAAATTAGGGTTTGCATCTGGGCACACTACACCCAGCGTAACCCTGGATACGCCCGGCGTACCCGGGCGAGTCCGTGTTCAAAATAAGCGCGTGAGTACGCACGGCGTACGCCTCATTACGCCCAGCGTACTCACAACCAACACCCAAATTTAAGGGACTCATCTTACCAACTCTCAAAATAGAAGGGTTATAAAGCTTACCTGAATTTCGGGATGTTACATTATATTGGTTAATAAATGAATCACGCCCTATGCAAAAGAAAATATTTTGCAGTCGTACTTCTACTATCTGATTTCTTCTTTATTGACTTTCTGATGACAAATCACATCTTGATGCATACTCTATATACCACTTAATAACATCACTAATTTCTTTAAAAGTTTTACTTATATCAGGTAGCAAACTAAATTCAACATTAGATCCAATGAATTGTTCATGAGAGCTAGATATGCTGCAACTTTATAACATTGAACTACAACAAAGAATATACCACCATCTTAACATATAATCAAAATAATGTGCATTCATATGAATTTAATCATAAAACACCATAATTTAGCATATACATGTTATCTTAATTGATATCAATTAATATATGCTTAATATTCTATAAAAATAATATGCAGTAACATGAACTTATCAACAAGATGATGTTAATAAAAAACAAACATTGAAACATACAACAAATTGTTGAAAAACATATTTATTGAATAAAATTACAAAATTAGACCTTGAAATAGATGAGGTATTTTTAAATAACATATTCTATGTTAACTTGTGTTCTTGGTTAAACAGATTAAATCAATCAATATGATGATTGATTGCTGAAATCACGAATCAGACATAAATGAATTGGGGAATCGCTAATCACTTGAAGATTCAATCATTTTATGCTAATAGGTCAAACACATAATATGTTACATGCAAGTAACATTAAAAATTTAATCTTGTTGTTCTAGATTAAACAGAAGTAACAATGAAAGTGATGAAAATTTAAACCTTGAAGAATTGATGAAATCACGATACGGAATAATTAATCACAGCTTGAAAAAGCGTAAACATTTGTTGAAGATGAAGATTAACATAAATCACTAAACACTTGAACCTCTACATTGGATGAAAATTGATGATCACAGAACTATAAGTCAATCATAATCTTATGATGAATTGCTAATGCTGATATATGAAAATCAACATCAATTAATTAGATTATTACATGCAAATGTAGAAGAATGAAGAAGATGAACTCCAAAATCACAAAAATCGCAAATTTAATGCTTGTGATTTTAACAAGTTAGGATTATTGATCGACCGGTAAATGACAATATCAAATATCAGGACGATCCAGTAGAAAGAAGTGAAGATTGATTACGTGAATCTGAATATTAAGGAATACCGACCGCATAGGAACAATGATTTTGGTAGAAGATTCAAAGTAGATAAGGATGTTCTTGATGTCGTGAATATGACGCTAATAATCTATCAGATCTGGTTAAGATGATATATTTAACCTAATGAATAATGTGCCCCTAATTAACTAATCAAGTACATAAATTAGTATTAATCAAGTTCTTTATGATCCACCGAATTAGTTTTGATCAAAAGCTAAGATGTTGTCTTTATATCTCACAAAATATCATTGCTCTCAAATGAACCTAATTTTTTATATATATATATATATATATATATATATATATATATATATATATATATATATATATATATATATATATATATATATATATATATATATATATAACCCGTGGAAATCATGATCAGTATTTTTAAAATTTTTATATAGATAAAAATATAATAAATGTAAAAAAACCCAAAATATTGTTGATTGTAAGTAATTATGAATTACTTTGTTAAGCAAAATAAAGATAATAATGTTATTAGGATATGATTGTGTATTTTCAAAATTTGAATTGAACTTAATTAGTTACAAAAAAAGTAAATAATAAAAATCATAGAAAAATATCACGTGTCAAAAAGACATTTTAAAAAACTGATACGTGTCATTTTTATGTTTTATTTATTAGAAGAGGTAGATAAGGAATACCGATCGCATAGGAACGATGATTTTGGTAGAAGAATCAAAGCAGATGAGGATGTTCTTGATGTCGTGAATATGATGCTAATAATCTATCAGATCTAGTGAAGATGATATATTTAACCTAATGACTAATCTGCCCCTACTTAACTAATCATGTACATAAATTAGTGTTAATAAAGCTCTTTATGATCCACCGAATTAGTTTTAATCAAAGGCTAAGATGTTGTCTTTATATCTCACAAAATATCATTGGTCTCAAATGAATCTCTCTCTCTCTCTCTCTCTCTCTCTCTCTATATATATATATATATATATATATATATATATATATATATATATATATATATATATATATATATATATATATATAAAAGGTTATAAATCGTGGAAACCATGGTAATTACATTTAAGATTTTCATATAGATAAATTATTCTTTCGTAACAGACATATCAAAACGAATAAACTTTTGGTCATTTCATATTTTATAGAATTTTTCGTTTGTAATGTTCATTTTTGTGAATATTACAATAAGAAGTAGAAATTTAAAATCTTTTTAACATAATATTAGGATTTAAAATACGTTTATCCCTCTACAATTCAATCACCCACCTTGCGCACAATTTACAACACATAATCTAATGTAAGTATCTAACTCACATGTGCTTTTTCTGGTTTCTTTTAATACTTGCAACGAACGAGGATTTGACTTGTAGTATATCTTAATTTACACTACAAAACATGAAGGTTCTTGGTAGACGATTTGACTTGTAGTTTATCTTAATTTACACTACAAAACATGAAGGTTCTTGGTAGACTGGTAGTGTTGTTCACTTTTTAGCATTGAATTGTTTAATAGTAAATTTACATTGAATTGTATACTCTTGAATATTTGATTTATGAATTGATTTAAAACATAACTATTACTAATTTTGGATTTCCGTTTTATTTTAATTACTAAAATAATCTAAAATATATAAAATCTCCTATAATAAATGAAGGTTTTTTTTGTCACATGTCCTCTTCTCATTAATTTGAACACATGGTATTTTCTAAAGTTTTTAAAAATTCTATTTTCCACTTGTCATTTTATTGTATTTTTCATTTTATTAAATTAAAATTCCATATTTAATATGTAAAGTAATATATATGTAAAGTATTTATTAGAAATAATTTATATATGTAATATATTTAATAAAATTAAAGTTTCATTAATTTTAATAATTCAAATTTTTTTTCATTTTCTTATAAATTCAAACTTTTTAAATTGTTAAAATTTTACATTTGTTTTTTTTTAATTAAACCCATGTAATACATGAGTCTTACACCTAGTGCTAAATAAAAAAATTAAAGATGTTAGATAGCAAACAAGATCTTAAGTTAGTGTGAAGATGTTGAGATAAGCAAGAACTCGATATTTTTTTATCAAGCCGATATTTTTTGAAACAAAGCTCATTTTAACTCTTTAGATGTTGCGTATAAGTTATTTCTAGACTATAAAAAATGTAAATGATTTTTTTTGAAATATGCAAATATATGCATATTTGAATATATATATATATATATATAGTTAGGTTCATTTGAGACGGCCTAATTTGTGAGACCGTGAGACGTATTTTTTTATTTTTTTTATTTTTTATTTTTTTAGTTAATTCAAGTTCCGAAAATAATATTTAAAAAAGAATTTTTTTTGATTTTTCCATTTATTTTGCATTTTAAAATTATTTTTAGAATATGTACAGTGTAATATTCTATTTAGAATATTTCACGAATTTTCCAAAAAAAAAAAGGATTTTTTTTAGTTAATTGAAGTTCCGAAAATAATATTTAAAAAAAGAATTTTTAGATTTTTCCATTTATTTTTCATTTTAAAATTATTTTTTAGAATATGTCAGTGTAATATTCTATATAGAATATTTCACGTATTTTTCAAAAAAAAAAAAAAACGGGATTTTTTTAAATTTTTTTAATTTTTTTTTATTTAATTCAAGTTCCGAAAATAATATTTAAAAAAATAATTTTTGGATTTTTCCTTTTATTTTGCATTTTAAAATTATTTTTAAATTTGGTCTCACGGTCTCACAAAATTAGCATGGTCTCAAATGAACCTGAGCATATATATATATATATATATATATATATATATATATATATATATATATATATATATATATATATATATATATATATATATATATATATATCTCCTATAATAAATGAAGGTTTTTTTTTTGCCACATGTCCTCTTCTCATTCATTTGAACACATGGCATTTTCTAGAATTTTTAAAATTTCTATTTTTCACTTGTCATTTTATTGTATTTTTTAATTTATTAAATTAAAATTCCACATTTAATGTGTAAAGTAATATATATGTAAAGTATTTAGTAAAAATAGTTTATATATGTAATGTATTCAATATATTAAAGTTTCATTAATTTTAATAATTCAAATTTTTTTTCATTTTTCTTATAAATTCAAACTTTTTAAATTGTTAAAATTTTATATATATATATATATATATATATATATATATATATATATATATATATATATATTTAATTAAACTCATGTAATACATGAGTGTTACATCTAGTGCTAAATAAAAAAAAATTAAAGATGTTAGATAGTAAACAAGATCTTAAGTTAGTGTCAAGATGTTGAGATAAGCGAGAACTCGATATTTTTTTTATCAAGTCAATATTTTTTGAAACAAAGCTCATTTTAACAATTTAGATGTTGCGTATAAGTTATTTCTAGACTATAAAAAATGTAAACGATTTTTTTTGTAATATGCAAATATATGCGTATCTGAATATATATATATATATATATATATATATATATATATATATATATATATATATATATATATATATATATATATATATATATATATATAGGTTTAGGTTAATTTGAGACGGCCTAATTTTATGACACCATGAAACGCATTTTTTTATTATTTTTAATTTTTTTTAGTTAATTCAAGTTCCGAAAATAATATTTAAAAAAAGAATTTTTTGATTTTTCCATTTATTTTGCATTTTAAAATTATTTTTAGAATATATACAGTGTAATATTCTATTTAGAATATTTCATGTATTTTTCAAAAAAAAATAGGATTTTTTTTTAGTTAATTGAAGTTCCGAAAATAATATTAAAATTTTTTTTTTTAGATTTTTCCATTTATTTTTCATTTTAAAATTATTTTTTAAATATGTCAGTGTAATATTCTATTTAGAATATTTCACGTATTTTTCAAAAAAAAAAATATTTTTTTAATTTATTTTTAATTATTTTTATTTAATTCAAGTTCCGAAAATAATATTTAAAAAAAAAAAACAATTTTAGGATTTTTCCATTTATTTTGCATTTTAAAATTATTTTTAAATTTGGTCTCACGGTCTCACAAAATTAGCATGGTCTCAAATGAACCTGAATATATATATATAACCAAAAGACTCTAAAGACAAACATTTAAAAGGATTGGAACTTGAAAACATTAAAAAGAAAAAACTAAATCTTATAAATAGGCACATTAGTTTGATGCATAGCAAAATATGTATACAAAGAAAAAGTTTGATTTAGTCCTTTTTAGTCTAGATTTCACGTAAATATTGGTTATCAAAAGATTTTTTTTTTTTTTTTGGAAAATAACTTGCAAGAGTAATGATCAGGTAACTTCATTTTTTTTTTTGTATATTTAATCATTTAACTTATTAAATATATTTATATATTACCATTATCATATTTTATAGCAAGTAACAACGATAATATTTTAACACATTTAACATGTTACATGATTAAATGTATACAACAATGATATTTGTCTAAATGTGAACAAATTTTTTTCACAAATATTTTATGATTTTTTATAATTTATTACAACATTTTATGATTTTTTTACTATACGTTTTTCTAATACAATATTTTAAATTTTACTTATAAATTTTTTAACGTTCTTTTATATATTTCATATAATCTTAATAAAAATAGTTTTAAACCAAATAATTTATAAATGTATTAAATATTTCTTACAAGTTTTTAACTTGTTTTTTTAATATATTCTCATACATATATACATATATATATATATATATATATATATATTTATAAAGTTCTTTTACAACATTTTTAAAATATTTCAAAGATTTTGTATGACAATTTAATAATTTTTTATAATATTTGAAAATATTTTCGTTAAATACTAGTTTAAAACGTTGTATTAAAAAATTAAATGTTTATAAACTTTTAATTGAAAATTATTAAAAAGTTGGAATAATTTTAAAATATTTACATTATATAGATTTTTTATTTGTTAAGTAATATTTCTTTTTAATTTTTTAAAAATAGCCTCCATACTCATTGTTACATATTTAATTTATTTAATTTTATGTTAGCTACTGTTTACTTTAAAAATATTATGTATGCTTAAAAACAAAAGAAAAAAATTATAAGAGCCTATATATAATATTTCACAAAAAAAAAGCGTATTTATTAACTAAAAAGAAAACTTCAAAATTGATTAATAATTAACTAATATTTAGGAAATTATAGACATTTTAAAAATAACGTTTGAAAAAAATAATACAAATAAATATGAAAAATAAAATTGCTATTAAAAGTGGGGAAAATGACTTATCAGGTAATTAACTTTTTTTTTTTTTCACATTTAGATTTTTTATTTTGTAACATTTAACCATTTAAGTTTTTAATTTGTTCAAATATTATCATTGTCACCTGTTATATCTGGTGACATTAACAATATGCGACCATATATAATAAGTTAAATAGTCAAAATGTGCATAAATTAAAAAAGTTACTTTAAATGTGAACAAAACTATAAAGATGATAACCCTGGTAAGTCTTTTTTCCATTTTATTTTCAATCTTCACCACCCACCCCTTCTCTTTCTCTGTCTATATCTATATATATATATATATATATATATATATATATATATATATATATATATATATATATATAACAATTTAAATAGTTAAATGTGTATAAATTAAAAAAATTACTTAAATGTGAACAAATAACAAAACGATAAAGATGATAACCCAGGTAAGTCTTTTTCCCATTTTTTTTTCAATCTTCCCCACCCACCCCTTCTCCCCTTCTTTCTCTCTCTCTCTCTCTATCTCTATCTCTATCTCTCTCTCTCTTTATATATATATATATATATATATATATATATATATATATATATATATATATATATATATATATATATATATATATTTCCAGTAAAAATGAAATATTTAATAGAAAGGATAAGAAGTGAGAAATGCATCTCTTATATGATTTTTGGCGAATCAATAAAATGGTTCATTAGATAATAAAAAAATAATATGATTCGTAAAAAATTCGAAAAAACGCATCAATGATTAATTTTGGCAATGATTCAATAATGTTGTCCGAAAGTTGAATCAAAACTTGATTCATTAAAAAAGTGAATCAGCGATGTTTTTTATTGGTATTTTTTTTTTGCAAATCTTGTTATTTTTTGTATGATTTAATGATTCATTTGGTTGGTTCACAAAAAAAAAAAACATACAAATGATCATTTCTTACCTTCCTACCAAATATATTTTTTTCTTGATATATATATATATATATATATATATATATATATATATATATATATATATATATATGTATATAGGATTAAATATGAATTATAAATATTTTGCGAATATATAATGAAATTCACCTTTAGGTTAAAAGAAATGAATGGTTATAATATATAGGATTAAATATGAATTATAAATATTGTGCGAATATATAATGAAATTCACCTTTAGGTTAAAAGAAATGAATGGTTATAATCTTAAGATACATGGTATTAACATTGAGTAGCATTTATTATATAAATACATTTAATTTATTTGAAGGTAAATAAGATATTTAGAGAAATAAATATTAATTACCTACATTTAAGGCAACTATATCAAAATAATTAATTAAAATAAAACCAAATAAAAGTTCATACAAATCAAAATCTAATATGATTATGAAAATCATACGTTTTCAGGAAAAATAATTAAACATTTTTTAAAAATAATAATCACAAATTCTTAAAGAATATAATGTTATATTTTAACCTTAACTTCATTTTTGAGGATTAATGTTACAATAAATTTAACTTAACAACTATATAGTCAATAGCAGCGTTATAGCGGTTAGCGGAGGTAAGGAAACAGTATTTCAAAATTGCGGTGACGTTATTAGCGCCACGATTTACTGCGATTATGATCATCGTTATAGCAACGCTATAACCGTTATATGCATAAATTCCATTTTGGACTATTTTACATAAAAAAAAACAATTTTTTGTGCCATTCCATTGAATAAAATTGTTTTTTTAGCCCAAACCAAAACTTTTGTATTATTCTATTGAATAAAATTGTAATTTTGTGATTGTCATGACTTCCATTGAAACAATTTATGTGTTGTCTTGCTAATTGTATCGAAAACTTAAAGTACTACATTATGATTAACTATCAAATTACTTAATCATTTCATTTGATAACTGTAATAAAGTATGATAAAATAGTAAGTATTACATATGTTTTCTTGTTGATTGTGTTAAAGTATGATAAAATAGTAAGTATTACATATCTTTTCTTGTTGACTGTGTTAAAGTATGATTAATTGAAATATTGGTAACCGGTTTGTGAAGTATGATCAACTAAATATGATATATGAATTATGATTTACTGATTAACTAATTAACTGGATTGGATTGAACTTTAAAATATGATTTACTTATTAATACTTTAATATATAAAAATTCTAAATAATATAAAAAAAACGTTATATCACCACTATACCACCGCGAGAACAGCAATTTCAAATAGCGGCCGATGACCGTTATTATATTTTTGACCGTGATAACTGCTTAGTTTAACAACGAATCATATTCTTGTAGAATTCAGGATAAAAATCGGTTGAACTTAAAACCAAATCAAATATTCTTGTAGAATTTAGGCTTAAGAACTCGTTTCGAGATATTTCATTTTTTCATTCTTAATACAATTTTTTTTTTTGAATAAATGAAATGTTCTAACACTGGTGGACCATAACTTTTCATATAATAGGATTATGATTTTTTATACACAACTGAAGAAATTCTTAAAAAATTTAAACATTGTAATTCACATTTTATATTATTCGTATATATACGAGGTGTAACAAATAACACTAATTATTCTAATTAGATTGTAATTGATTGAGGGTCAATTATTTTGTAACCATCTGTTTAAGTGTCTTTCTAATCTCGATCATTATTATAATCTCGATCATTATTATATATTTATATTCGTATATATACGAGGTGTACGAGGTGTAAGAAATAACACTAATTATTCTAATTAGATTGTAATCAATTACCTACATTTAAGGCAACTATATCAAAATAATTAATTAAAATAAAACCAAATAAAAGTTCATACAAATCAAAATATAATATGACTATGAAAATCCTACGTTTTTCAGGAAAAATAATTAAACATTTTTTAAAAATAATAATCACAAATTCTTAAAGAATACAATGTTATATTTTAACCTTAACTTCATTTTTAAGGATTAATGTTACAATAAATTTAACTTAACAACTATATAGTCAATAGCGGCGTTATAGCGGTTAGCGGAGGTAAGGAAACACTATTTCAAAATAGCGGTGACGCTATTAGCGCCGCGATTTACTGCGATTATGGTCATCGTTATAGCAACGATATAACCGTTATATGCATAAATTCCATTTTGGACTATTGTACATAAAAAAAAAAACATTTTTTTGTGTCATTCCATTGAATAAAATTGTTTTTTTTAGCCCAAACCAAAACTTTTGTATAATTCTATTGAATAAAATTGTAATTTTGTGATTGTCATAACTTCCATTGAAACAATTTATGTGTTGTCTTGCTAATTGTATCGAAAACTTAAAGTACTACATTATGATTAACTATCAAATTACTTAATCATTTCATTTGATAACTGTAATAAAGTATGATAAAATAGTAAGTATTACATATGTTTTCTTGTTGATTGTGTTAAAGTATGATAAAATAGTAAGTATTACATATCTTTTCTTGTTGACTGTGTTAAAGTATGATTAATTGAAATATTGGTAACCGGTTTGTGAAGTATGATCAACTAAATATGATATATGAATTATGATTTACTGATTAACTAATTAACTGGATTGGATTGAACTTTAAAATATGATTTACTTATTAATACTTTAATATATAAAAATTCTAAATAATATAAAAAAAACGTTATATCACCGCTATACCACCGCGAGAACCGCAATTTCAAATAGCGGCCGATGACCGTTATTATATTTTTGACCGTGATAACTGCTTAGTTTAACAACGAATCATATTCTTGTAGAATTCAGGATAAAAATCGGTTGAACTTAAAACCAAATCAAATATTCTTGTAGAATTTAGGTTTAAGAAATTTTTGAGATATTTCATTTTTTTTCATTCTTTCTACATTTTTTTTTTGAATGAAATGTTCTAACACTGGTGGACCATAACTTTTCATATAATAGGACTATGATTTTTTATACACAACTGAAGAAATTCTTAAAAAATTTAAACATAGTAATTCACATTTGATATTATTCGTATATATACGAGGTGTAAGAAATAACACTAATTATTCTAATTAGATTGTAATTGATTGAGGGTCAATTATTTTGTAACCATCTGTTTAAGTGTCTTCTAATCTCGATCATTATTATATATTTATATTTATATATGTCTCTATGCGTATCTATATATATATAACGGAAACAAAAGCCCCCATCCACCATTGCACACCTTAACATCCAAAGCTTACAGAATACCATTTTTCTTAGTTTCTAAAAGGTGAAATCGGTTCTTGTGAATCTATCTCTTAATTAAGAAACATGGGTGCCGGTGGTCGTTCAAATCCTAGTGATCTAGATGTTAAGAAATCCGATACCGATCGTATCAAACGAGCCCCAACCTCAAAACCTCCATTTACCTTAGCAGATATCAAGAAAGCCATACCACCTCACTGTTTCGAAAGATCCTTGATTCGATCCTTTTCATATCTCGTTGCTGACCTCACCGCAGTCTCGATCTTCTACTACCTCGCCACAACTTACATCCCACAGCTCCCTCACCCTCTTCCTTACCTTGCCTGGCCGGTTTACTGGTACGTTCAAGGTTGTGTGTTCATGGGGATTTGGCTTATCGGTCATGAATGTGGTCATCATGCCTTCAGTGACCATGTATGGCTCGAGGATTGTATTGGGTTTGTTTTACACTCATGCCTTTTAACCCCTTACTTCTCCTGGAAAATAAGCCACCGCCGGCACCATGCCAACACCGGTTCTCTTGAGCATGATGAAGTATATGTTCCAAAGACAAGATCAAAACTGGGTTCTTCCGCGTTTTACCTCGACAATCCAATCGGAAGAACGTTAACCCTTATGGTCAAACTCAGTCTCGGATGGTATATCTACTTGTCAATCAATGCTGCGGGAAGACCTTATGACAAGTTCGCAAGCCACTATGATCCCAGAAGCCCTATTTTCTCAGATAACGAGCGAATCCTGATCCTCATGTCTGATATCGGACTTATCGGCTTTTCTACCTTGTTGTACAAATTGGCGACAATCCACGGGTTCGCTACTGTTTTTTGTGCCTACGGAGGTGCCTTAATGGTCATGAACGCGTTTCTTGTGATCATCACATACCTTCATCACACTCACGCTTCTTTGCCTCACTACGATGACTCTGAATGGAACTGGATGAAAGGTGCTTTCGCAACTGTAGATAGGGATTACGGAGTTCTGAACAAGGTGTTCCATAACATTACCGACACTCATGTGCTTCACCATTTGTTCTCTTATATTCCTCATTATCATGCCATGGAAGCCACCAAAGCGATCAGGCCCATTGTGGGAGAGTTTTATCAAAAGGATAGCACTCCATTTTACTTGGCGTTATGGAGAGAATCCAAGAACTGTCTGTTTATCGAGCCTGATGAGAGTGATGAGAAGAACAAAGGTATCTACTGGTTCAGAAGCCAGTACTGATCAGTAAAGCAAACAAGTGAAATGGGAATTAAGTTGTTATCGTGTGTAATTTGAATGATCTGCTATTTGTATCTTGTTTTTCCTACTTTTAAGTAATGATGTAACTCCTCCAAACATTAATATAATAAAGAAAAGTCTCAGCATGTTTAGCAATGGACGAAAACAATATACCCATCCATGCACGAAATATATTTTTTTGGTTAACATTATTAGTGACGAACTTTTTATTAGTTTTACTATTTACAGAAAAAAGTAATAATGGTTGTTCAGGTGTTGGAGGAACGCGTTAAAAAAAAAAAAAATCAGATAATGGGATGATTGCCGGAGTTAATGAGGACTCCGGCGTAATGGCCGGAGAAGAAGACTAGCAACAGCACGTTGATGCTTTCTGTTTCTGTAATATTTAAATGGGTCAAAGATATTTAATAAAAAAATATTCGTTGTGTGCTCTAGTCCAAATTGGCAGCCAAGGATTTATTAGAAATTAGTAAACTGCATAAATGATAAATGGTCCTACGATATTATTATAGTTTTTGTTTGGTCCCTACGGAATCTGTTTTTGTATAAACCGTTTTACCTTTTGGTCTTAACGATGTTCTTCTTTGGTGAAAAAGAAATAAGGAATTCGCATACTCAATGCCTTAATTGCAATTCATATAAAAAAAGTGCTAACAAGCAGTGAATGGGAACTAGTGTCGTGATTAAAAAAAAATGTCCAAGAAACCACTTGTAATAGATCGGGAAAGGCATTCGTTGTCTCTCGCTGCCATGTCGTAATTACTTAGATGTCGTTTGTTTTTTCAGAAAAAAAAAAAAAAAAATCATTTATGACAACTTCTTATCGTTTCGTACAATACACGCATAACACTTGGTCTTTCGCAGATGTTTTTTTTAGAAAACTTCGAACTTAAAAATTATTGTGTATGTGTGTTGCGTGATACAACACTAGATCATCATCTTCAAATCATTATAGTTATTTTAAGTTATATTATTCAAATTAAATTTGTTTTAATTTTTTTTTTCAAACATATGTTTATTATTTTAATAATATTTGAAAATGTGTAAACAATTGGAGTATATTTTATAAAATTTCAAATAGTTTCAAAACTGTTTGGTAAATTTCATATAAATATTTTTTGTATTATATTGTCTATAACCAAATGTTCATAAATTATAAAACAAATTATTAAAATCACCAAATTTATTGAAGTTTACCGGAAAAATAATCATCGTCATCAGATTTTAACAAAAATGAACATGTTTTTAGCTAAATTAACAATTTTATTTATTGTTATTTAGCAAATATTATGTTTAATTCTTTTGTATAAACCTCTTTAAAAATCATATCATCACAATGATCTTTATATTTCATTTGCATATGATTAAACTAAATAAATCTTTTACTTAGATTTATTTTTAACTATTGTATATTTAATTTCAGTTTATTGCAGCAGTGTGTAAAGGCTAAAAAACAAATTGACTTTTTATTACATACTACAACCGTTTGGTCCACCTCTTCTGATTTAGAGAGTTGCAGATGTGGTTCGCAGATGTAACATGAGGTATTTTCAATTTCAGCCCTAAGTAAGAAAGAATGTTGCATTTTGACTCGTGGTTGAGGAAGGTTGCTAGAATGGCTCGTAGTGGCATTATGATAATTTCAGCAAGGAAGTTAGTATGTTGAGTGTATGTTGTGCGCTAGGTGTACTGGGGTGGACCCTAGTATGTTGGGCGTACACCGCGTACACATGGCATACATGGAGAAACTCCAAACCCTAATTTATAGGGTTTTGCCCATAAATAAGCATCATTATCTCTCATTCCTTAATCCCTATCCAGCCTCCAACCTTCATTTCGTCATCTGCAACCCTAAACCTTGTGTATGATCCCTTAAGCTCAAAAGTATGTATTTGTGGTGCCTTTGAAGCTAGATAAAGAAAGAAGCATCATCTTGGAAGATCAAGACATTCTAGATCTAGGAATACCTCACCTTTAAGATCCATTTTGAGGTATAAAGTTATGAACTTGATGATTTTATGCATATATCTAAGGTAGGCTTGGAATTTGTGTCCTTTTGGTCCGATTATTTGGGTATTTTGAGCATAAGCTACCCCAATCCATTTAAGTTGTCCTTTCAGCCACTTTGAGGTGTCTAGAATCATAAAAATGAAGTCTTGGTCATATAATTCTTTCCATGCATATGTTTTAAGGTCTTAATGGGTTAGGTGGTTGAGATTTTTGATGTTAAGACCTTATTGGCCATGCAAGACCATAAAGTTGGAAACTTTATGGTCAAAAACGTTATTTGAGACTTAGATCCGACTTTGGACATGGAACTTTTGAGTATTAATCTCTTAATTGGGAAAAGGCTGAAAAGACATGTACATTGGGCTTACCAAGTGGTATGTTGCACGTACACAGTCAGCACCCCGTAATCTGGTCAACTGTCGAGTGCGTCCCGCGTACAAAAGAGTACCGCCAACGTACTTGGCTGGGTCGACTCGATTGTGTAACATCCGGATTTTACCAGGTATCTTGTAAATCTAATTTTGTCATATTGTGAGAGGGACTCGGCGAGTTGGAGCTCAGACTCGCTGAGTAGAGACGCGGAATTGAACATTGGTGCGCGCCTGGACTCGGCGAGTCCAGGATATGGACTCGGCGAGTCTGCGCTGTGTAATGAAACCCTAAATCTCCGGGTTTGAGGCCTATTTAAAGGGCCTTATGGCCGTCATTTGTGCTCACCCAACCCTCAGTGAGTGACCCTTGTGTTCTTGAGCTATTTTTGAAGAGAAAGGAGCCATTCTTGATCTTGTGTGTGTTATTTAGTATGAAGAAGGAGACCCTAGGCAAGAGGAAGCAAAGGAGGTTGCTATTTCGTGGATTTGGAGCTTAGATCATCACTCTAGAGGTATTATCTCGGACCATTTTCTGTTTAGTGAAGCATGATGCAATTTAGGGCTTGTGGTGGTCATTTATGGGATGATTTGATGCCCATTGGTTCCTTCTTTGAGTTGAGGCCATGGATCTGGATCCATAGAGGTCCAGAGAGCCTCACTCATCAAGCTTTATGAGTAACAATAGATTCCTTGACCTTGTGTTATAGTATTTGAGTCATAAACATCATATATGGTCATATAGAGGTTGTATGTGCATCAAGATTGTAACTTTATGTGCTAAATGAGCTTGGAGGGACTGGATCTATGGATTAATGAACTGGATCTGACCTTTAGAGCAAGATTGAGTCAGTGCATGGCATGGACTCGCCGAGTCCGAAGAACAGACTCGGCGAGTAGCATGAATGTTGCCCGACCACACTGTGAGTGGCCTCGCCGAGTTGGGAAAGGTGGACTCAGTGAGTCAAGGGGGAGTCAGAATGGACAGGTGGACTGAGTCTAACTGGACTCGCCGAGTTGTTCTTGAGACTCGGCGAGTTGAGTCGTGGTGGCCCCACAACTCGTGCCAGGTGGAACTCGTCGAGTTGAGGGAATGCTCGACGTTTCAAGGGAGGATTCCAGGGAAATTGGTGTACACGCCCAGACTCGCCGAGTCGCCTGGGTACTCGCCGAGTCCGGTCAAAGTTGACCGTTGACCGTTGACCAACGTTGACCTAGATTGACTTGTTATAGTGTGGTCAACCCTAGTTGGGAAAGTGTTAATTAGAGGTGTATTGTGCTATAGGGGGACGACAGCTCGACAGGTCGAGTGATAAGCGATTTCAGGTTTACGATTTACCGAGACACGCGAGGTGAGTCTTCTCACTATACTTTACCTTGAGTAGGTAACCAGAGTTATGTGATAGAGTATTTGTATGCTATGTATGTTATGTGTTGTACTGCATTACTTCTATGTGTCTGATGCTGTGCATGTTTACAGAGTTAGAACCGGAAGGTTCACAGAGTTAGAACCTGAGGGTTCACAGAGTTTGGGTGCACGGACCCACAGAGTTATAGCCTCGAGTGGCTAATATGTGTTATATGTAGTATTTTGGGGAACTCACTAAGCCTTGTGCTTACAGTGTTGATGTTATTGTTTCAGGTACTAGTGACGACCGCGGGAAGGCGCCGGCTTGATCCGTACACACACACATTCGGAGCTTGATATCATGATCTTGGGATTTTGTATTGTCTTGTTTGGATAATTAAAATGGTTGTTTAATGAATATCAATGGAGTTATGTTTTATAAAAATTGAAGGTGTTACAAATTGGTATCAGAGCCTTGGTTTGAGGGATTCGGGTACACCTTCGGGGGTATTTGAACTCAAACTGAGGAATTGAAGAGATATTTCAAAATAAAACCAAAGTTTTCTAAGAGTAAAAGATTTTCCAGGAAGAAACGTGTGTACGATCAGCCAGCGCCCGAACGGTGAATTCCCAAAATACCTTTATATTATGTGATAATTATTATCAATGTGACGTATTTGCATGCTAGAGTAGGTTAGGTATTGCTAATAGGACTAGAGTGGCCTGTTTTGTGATGCCTTAGCCTAGGGAGGGGTGAGCTGCTATGAGATGCTGAGAGTAATTAGGTAGCAGCTAGGACTTTGTGTGAGACCTGTTGCAGAGTGATTTAAGTATAATAGAGTACTTGGGGATTGGGATCCGAAGAGGAAGATTTGGGGTGTGTACTGAGACGGTGCGGACAGTAGTATTGGGCCCGTACTACTAAAAGCACCGGTGCGGTACACAGTCCAAATAAGAATCTTGGGATACCAAGAATCAAGGAGGGGTGGATTGTCGAATGTAAGAGTGTTCGAGTAAATTCTAATTATCACATGTTATATTTCAGAGGTTGATCATGGTGAGGACACGTCACATGCCGGAGGATGCCGGAACTAGCGATGAGGAGATTCGACAGATCATTCATGAGGAGGTGGCTGCGGTCATCAGAGCTGAGTTACCAGAGATGTTCGGGTCTATTAAAACCGCGTTGATTGAGACATTTGACGAGCGCTATGCTGCTCTTTCTGAGGCTGCGGTTGCAGCGGCTACCGCAGCGATTGCTGCGGCAAGACCCCAGGGAGGTGATGCGACATTGTTTAGGGAGTTCAGCAACACCAAGCCACCAGAGTTTGATGGTACGCAGGATCCGGTGGCAGCTATGAGGTGGATATCTGATATAGAGGGATGCTTCTTCACTTGCTCGTCCCCTGAGCATTTGAAGGTTCGGTTCGCGCTGAACCAGCTTCGCTTGGGAGCGAAGGACTGGTGGAAGTTTGTGACGGCACACTTCACACCGACTGAGCTTTCGGCAGTGACCTGGGAGAGGTTTACTACCATGTTCCGAGATGAGTACGTTCCTCAGGTGGAGAGGGAACGTCTGACACAGGAGTTTCTGACCCTCAAGCAGGGTACCGAGTCAGTCACAGCTATTACGAGGATGTTTCATGAGAGGGCGATGTTTTGCCCTGAGCACGTGTCTACCGAGCAGGCACGTATGAGCCGTTACCTGAGCATACTGAGACGGGATATTCGGGAGTTCGCTGCGAACTCCTTGTATCGGACATTTGCCGAGCTTCAGGAAAATGCTCGGAAGAGGGAGATTGAGCTTGAGACTCAGGCCAGGGAGGAGGCGGAGTCTCTGGGGAGGGATCGGCGGCCGGCACAGTCCCAGCCGGCAGCCAAGCGGGCCAAGCCCGCTGATCCCCGACCCGGGAGCCAGAAGGGCCGCACTTGTGGAAAGTGCGGCAAGGGTCACGATGGAGTCTATCGAGCGGGGTCTTGCTACAAATGTGGCAAGGAGGGGCATATGGCCAAGGACTGCCCCAAGGGGTTTACAGTGTGCTTCCACTGTAACCAGACCGGACACCGGAAGGTAGAGTGTCCGCTGCTGCGCGGAGCATCTCAGGGGTCTGCTCCCGCCGCCATCAGAGCTACTGCTACAGAGAGTTGGCCCGTGAAGGTCGAGGCACCGAGGGCTCGGGGGAGAGCCTTTCAGCTGACTGCGGAAGAGGTCCGCGCTGCACCCGATGTTGTGGCTGGTACGCTTTCTCTTTATTATTTATTTATGGTGTTGAGATATTATGCTTATATTATGCTATGCATAGGTACCTTCCTTGTGAATTCTGTACCTGCTTTAGTGTTATTTGACTCGGTGCGAGTCGATCTTTTGTATCTTTGACATTTAGTCAGCATATCAGTGTTAGTCGTGGGGCACTGAGTCGTCCCCTGCGGGTTTCCATAGCCGCCGACAGAGTGATTCGTGCCACAGAGGTCCTCCGGGGATGTGTATTGGAGATTTTTGGGGTTGAGTTCCCGATCGACCTGATTCCTATTGCGATGAGTGATGTCTGTGTTATAGTGGGCATGGACTGGTTGAGCCGATTCGGTGCGGTTATCGATTGCGAGCGTCAGCTGGTGACTATACGAGATCCTAGTGGGGGAGTTCTATCGGTTTACGGCGAGGGTACACGTTCTGGATCTGCCTTTTGTTCGGCTGCTAGGGTGAGACAGTGTTTACAGCAGGGCTGTAAGGGTTTTGTGGCGTATGTGACGGATACGCGGGTGATCTCCGAGAGACCGAGTTCAGTGGATGAAGTTCCGGTGGTGCGTGAATTTCCAGATGTCTTTCCCGAAGAGTTACCAGGTGTGCCTCCCGTGAGGCAAGTGGAGTTCGGTATTGATTTGATTCCGGGAGCCGCGCCTATCGCTAAGGTGCCATATCGCCTTGCGCCTCCCGAGATGCAAGAGTTATCCTCGCAACTTCAGGAGTTGCTGGGGAAGGGGTTTATTCGGCCGAGTAGCTCGCCGTGGGGAGCACCCATCCTGTTTGTGAAGAAGAAAGATGGCTCGCATCGCATGTGTATTGATTATCGGGAACTGAATAAGTTGACGGTCAAGAACCGTTACCCGTTGCCGAGGATCGACGATTTATTCCATCAGTTACAGGGAGCATCTTGGTTCTCAAAGATTGATTTGAGGTCGGGCTATCATCAGGTGAGAGTATGGGACGAGGACGTCCAGAAGACAGCATTCAGGACACGTTATGGGCATTACGAGTTTGTGGTGATGCCTTTTGGGCTCACCAATGCCCCGGCTGTGTTCATGGACCTCATGAACAGGGTATGTCGGCCGATGTTGGATCGGTCGGTGATTGTGTTCATTGATGATATTCTGGTATATTCGAGATCTAGAGAGCAGCACGAGGAGCATTTGAGGGAGGTTCTTGGAGTTTTGAGATCGGAGAAACTTTATGCAAAGTTTTCCAAGTGCGATTTTTGGTTGCGGGAGGTCCAGTTTCTGGGACATCTCGTTAACCAGAAGGGGATATTGGTCGATCCGGCCAAGGTTGATGCAGTGATGAGGTGGGAGGTGCCAAGGTCACCTTCTGAGATCCGGAGTTTCCTTGGGTTGGCAGGGTATTATCGGAGGTTTATTAAGGATTTCTCCAAGATTGCGGTTCCACTCACCAGATTGACCCGGAAGGGTGTTACATTTCTATGGGGTCCCGAGCAGCAGACCTCCTTTGAGACGCTTCGCCAGAGGTTGTGTGAAGCTCCGGTATTAGCTCTTCCGGAAGGGATGGAGGGTTTTGTGGTATTCTGTGATGCATCGATTTTAGGACTGGGAGCGGTACTGATGCAGAAGGGACATGTGATAGCATATGCATCGAGGCAGTTGAAGCCTCACGAGACGAGGTACCCCACACATGATCTGGAGTTGGGGGAAGTGGTGTTCGCCCTCAAGATTTGGCGGCACTACTTGTATGGGGTTCATTGTACGATTTACACGGACCATAAGAGCTTGAAGTACCTGATGGATCAGCCTAACCTAAACATGCGACAAAGAAGGTGGTTAGATGTGGTCAAGGATTATCATTGCGAGATTTTGTACCACTCGGGCAAGGCTAATGTGGTAGCCGACGCATTGAGTCGCAGGGCGGAGAGTGCTCCACTGCGAAATGTATGTTTGCGACTGACTGTGATAGCTCCAGTTCTGGACGCCATTCGTGGGGCACAGGCCGAGGCTGTGCGTTCGGAGATGCAGAAGAGAGAGCGGGTCGTTGGGTTGGTTTTGGAGTTCGTATCGGATAGTCGAGGCCTTATGACTTATCAGGGCCGGATCTGGGTACCGTTTGTAGGCGGTACACGTACTACATTGATGGAGGAGGCTCATAGATCGAAATTTTCGATCCATCCCGGGGCTACAAAGATGTATTTGGACCTAAGGAAGGAGTATTGGTGGCCTTGTATGAAGAGGGATGTCGCATGGTTTGTCGAGAGGTGTTTGACCTGTCGAAGGGTAAAGGCCGAACACCAGAGACCGCATGGCAAGTTGCAGCTATTGGAGGTTCCCGAATGGAAGTGGGAACAGATCACTATGGATTTCATCACCAAATTGCCAAGGACTGCCAGAGGAGTCGATGCAATTTGGGTGATTGTGGATAGGTTG
This sequence comes from Lactuca saligna, assembly GCF_052625555.1. Classification (NCBI taxonomy): domain Eukaryota; kingdom Viridiplantae; phylum Streptophyta; class Magnoliopsida; order Asterales; family Asteraceae; genus Lactuca; species Lactuca saligna. Next base: position 86,638,116 of record NC_136424.1, on the reverse strand, counting down.
ACGAAGAGCGCTCACTTTCTTGCCATCAGTGAGAGTTCTTCGGCGGAGAAGTTGGCGGAGATTTATGTGAGGGAGGTTGTATCTCGGCATGGGGTGCCGATCTCGATCGTTTCAGACCGCGATGTGCGTTTCACTTCCCGCTTCTGGAAGAAATTTCATGAGGAGTTGGGCACTAAGCTGCATTTTAGTACCGCATACCACCCCCAGACCGACGGCCAGAGTGAGCGGACGATTCAGACACTTGAGGACATGCTTCGGGCATGTGTATTGGACTTTGGGGGTAGTTGGGATACGTATTTGCCTTTGGCGGAGTTTTCCTACAATAACAGCCATCATTCGAGCATCGGTATGCCGCCCTTTGAGCTGTTGTATGGTAGGAGGTGTCGGACTCCCATATGTTGGGGAGAGGTTGGGCAAAGGGTAATGGGCAGTACAGAGATTGTGAATCAAATGATAGAGCAGATACAGCTGGTCAGACAGAGGTTATTGACCGCTCAGAGCCGACAAAAGAGTTACGCGGATAGACGCTGGTCCGAGCTGGAATTTCAGGTCGGCGACTTTGTTCTCCTGAAGGTTTCTCCTTGGAAAGGAGTGATCCAGTTCAGGAAGAGGGGCAAATTGGGGCCCCGGTTTATAGGTCCGTTTCGTGTGATCGAAAGGGTAGGCCGGGTAGCCTATTGGCTGGAGTTACCAGCAGAGTTGGGGCAGATTCACAACACTTTTCATGTATCGCAGTTGAGGAAATGTATAGCCGATGAGTCGGCAGTGGTTCCATTAGAGGATATTCAGGTAGATGCAAGCCTGAATTATGCTGAGAGACCAGTGGCCATTAGGGATCGGAAGATCAAGGTTTTTAGGAACAAGGAGGTACCTCTGGTATTGGTTCAGTGGCAACATCGGAGGGGATCAGAAATGACCTGGGAGCCGGAGGGTATGATGCGGGAGCAGCATCCGGAGCTATTTTAGAGCGAGACTTCGAGGTCGAAGTCTAGTTCTAGTGGGGGAGAGTTGTAACATCCGGATTTTACCAGGTATCTTGTAAATCTAATTTTGTCATATTGTGAGAGGGACTCGGCGAGTTGGAGCTCAGACTCGCCGAGTAGAGACGCGGAATTGAACATTGGTGCGCGCCTGGACTCGGCGAGTCCAGGATATGGACTCGGCGAGTCTGCGCTATGTAATGAAACCCTAAATCTCCGGGTTTGAGGCCTATTTAAAGGGCCTTATGGCCGTCATTTGTGCTCACCCAACCCTCAGTGAGTGACCCTTGTGTTCTTGAGCTATTTTGAAGAGAAGGGAGCCATTCTTGATCTTGTGTGTGTTATTTAGCAAGAAGAAGGAGACCCTAGGCAAGAGGAAGCAAAGGAGGTTGCTATTTCGTGGATTTGGAGCTTAGATCATCACTCTAGAGGTATTATCTCGGACCATTTTCTGTTTAGTGAAGCATGATGCAATTTAGGGCTTGTGGTGGTCATTTATGGGATGATTTGATGCCCATTGGTTCCTTCTTTGAGTTGAGGCCATGGATCTGGATCCATAGAGGTCCAGAGAGCCTCACTCATCAAGCTTTATGAGTAACAATAGATTCCTTGACCTTGTGTTGTAGTATTTGAGTCATAAACATCATATATGGTCATATAGAGGTTGTATGTGCATCAAGATTGTAACTTTACGTGCTAAATGAGCTTGGAGGGACTGGATCTATGGATTAATGAACTGGATCTGACCTTTAGAGCAAGATTGAGTCAGTGCATGGCATGGACTCGCCGAGTCCGAAGAACAGACTCGGCGAGTAGCATGAATGTTGCCCGACCACACTGTGAGTGGCCTCGCCGAGTTGGGAAAGGTGGACTCAGTGAGTCAAGGGGGAGTCAGAATGGACAGGTGGACTGAGTCTAACTGGACTCGCCGAGTTGTTCTTGAGACTCGGCGAGTTGAGTCGTGGTGGCCCCACAACTCGTGCCAGGTGGAACTCGTCGAGTTGAGGGAATGCTCGACGTGTCAAGGGAGGATTCCAGGGAAATTGGTGTACACGCCCAGACTTGCCGAGTCGCCTGGGTACTCGCCGAGTCCGGTCAAAGTTGACCGTTGACCGTTGACCAACGTTGACCTAGATTGACTTGTTATAGTGTGGTCAACCCTAGTTGGGAAAGTGTTAATTAGAGGTGTATTGTGCTATAGGGGGACGACAGCTCGACAGGTCGAGTGATTAGCGATTTCAGGTTTACGATTTACCGAGACACGCGAGGTGAGTCTTCTGACTATACTTTACCTTGAGTAGGTAACCAGAGTTATGTGATAGAGTATTTGTATGCTATGTATGTTATGTGTTGTACTGCATTACTTCTATGTGTCTGATGCTGTGCATGTTTACAGAGTTAGAACCGGAAGGTTCACAGAGTTAGAACCTGAGGGTTCACAGAGTTTGGGTGCACGGACCCACAGAGTTATAGCCTCGAGTGGCTAATATGTGTTATATGTAGTATTTTGGGGAACTCACTAAGCCTTGTGCTTACAGTGTTGATGTTATTGTTTCAGGTACTAGTGACGACCGCGGGAAGGCGCTGGCTTGATCCGTACACACACACATTCGGAGCTTGATATCATGATCTTGGGATTTTGTATTGTCTTGTTTGGATAATTAAAATGGTTGTTTAATGAATATCAATGGAGTTATGTTTTATAAAAATTGAAGGTGTTACAGATTGAGTTGGCTCAACTAGGTTGACTCAATTAGGTGTTGACTTGGCTTTTGACTGTTGATCAAATTTGACCAAGAGTATTTTGGGGAATATGTTATTAATAGGAAATGTTTCGATATTTTGGATTTGGGTTGAGCTAGTTGTCGGAGCTAGGAGTTATTCAGACTACATTCAGACTAGAAGGTGAGTTTTCCTCACTGTAATTACGGGTCAAAGGCACCAGAGCTGACCTATTGGATTGATATCCTGGTTTTACCATATGTGACTATGTTGTGGTGATATGTTAGATCCGTATCCTAGTATATATGATGTTGCTATGTTGTAGTGATCTATTGGATTTGTATCCTGGTATACAGGATGTTGTTATGTTATAGCGATCTGTTAGATATGTACGACTACCTGTTATTTCTAGCTATGGATTGTTATGGTATATGTTGATATGTGATGGTTTACAAGGTTAAGGCGGTCCTGCTTTGTGTTGAAGGATAAGATACCCAAGGCGGTACAGATAGACAGAAGGCCTGCAAGGAAGACTAGTTAGGCCAAAGGCCCAAAGAGCGGTCTAGATAGGCTGAAGGCCCAGTGAGGTGGTCCAATCTTGCTGAAGGATCTGTGTGCATGTTGTGGTTTGTTATGTTTATGTGGTGGTACTTTAGGGGAACTCACTATGCGTTGACTTACAGTTTTAGTTTTGTTTCAGGTACTTCTGAGGACCGTAGCAAGGTGAAGACATGACCATATACATCCTTGGTTTATATTGATTGGATCTTAGGAGACTCTGATTTTTAATAATGTTTTGAAAACAATGGTTATGTAAACACTTCTTTTTAGGAAATGGGTTCGATTGAAAATTTTAAATTTGTTGTGATTTTTTTAGATGATACAAGTTGGTATTAGAGTCTTGGTTTGAGCGAATTGGAGGAAGATCAATGTAAATACATGCTCAAACTAAGGAAACTGTAAAAGTTTTAAAATTGATTTTCAAAATTGTTTTAAAAAATAATCAAGAAAGGTTGTGATGTGTATGATCAATCAGAGCCAGTAAGTATACCCCAAGTTACCACACTGTTATTTGATATTATGTTATGTTAGAACAACATGCTAGTGATAGGCTAAGGATCTTCAGGAATTGCATGATAGAATTGTCTGATAATTGATGGCTAATAGCCTAGGATTTCTTCATTGTATGAAATTGACATCATTATTGTAGTTTCCTAGTGTATGCATCATAATTGTACATAACTAAGATTCTATAGCCTGAGAATGTTTGATTTAGCATTATTTCCTTTTCTTGTTTAATGAATGGCTTAAGGTAGAATAAAGTATTCGATTGTTTATAGGATCTAGTGTTATATATGATTAGTATACACGAGTGTTGCATGGTTGGTAGAAGTTTCATGGATGAGTTATGTGGGGTCAGCTGACTAGTTGAGGGATGTTTAACCTTTCTCTAAGAAGTAAGAATAGGATGTATGCATATCCGAGGGTGTGTTGTTAAGGTGGTTGTGATGATATTTTGAGATAACTACGGGTAGGTATGGAAGGTAGTATGGACCCATACTACTGGAAGCACATGACCCGTACGTTTAGCTGGAGAGTCACAACCTCTAGGGTTTTGTTGTGGAATGGTTCCTATGGTATGATATGCACCTCATCAGATATTTTCTTTTTTATTTCCAGTATGGTGGTTACGAGGCGATTTGAGTCAGGATCCGGATCAGAAGCTGGAGTGGGTGCCCAGGATAGGCTAGGATTGATTGAAGACCAGGTTAGGGAGATGATTAATGTTGAGGTTGTTTCTATTATCTGGTGAAAGATACCGGAGTTGTTTGGGTATATCAAGACCACCATAATGAAGTTCTTTGTTGATCGATACACTGCACTTTCTGAGGCTGCTGCAGCTACTGCAGTCGTCGTTTGTAACAAATTACAAAAATAGGAATGATCATATGATGTCATATATTTATTCTAAACAATATGAGTAAGTTATCCAAAATGGTTTTGGGAATTTAACACATTTTATTTAGAAAAGGTCATGTGAAAATAAAATTAGTGACTAATGATAAATTCTTTTACAATGAATTATTCCGAACTAAAACCGGTTCATGAAATCTATAAAAAAAATGTCATTTGAATATGGAATTTTAAATTACCATTTCAACACGTCTTGATTAATGAGTAACTTAAATTCTATCTATGAACTTGTATTCAATAGTTTTGAGGAATCAGAAATTAACTACATTACGAATCAAAACAATGGAAAGTGGTAAACATTATTGTTCAAGCGGTTAAAAATCACAAAATTATACCTTAGTCAATCAATTTTATATTTATCTTATAAAATTATAAAATGTATTATTATGAGGCATAACTAAAAGTACCCAAATGTTTATAAATAATACAATCAAATATAAACATTTAAACACCAATACATATAAACTTCATTTCTATTTCTCAACAATACATATAGATTCATACTTATGTGTATCATGATATAATAAAATGACAAGTTATGGATTCGTAACTTAAAATTACATAAAATGAGGAGTATTGTGTTTAAACCACTTGATAACGTAACATCTTTGAGTTATGATCATTTAACTAATGCACTTAATACATTAAGTCACTAAGCAAGTGTGTTTCTTTCCTAAATCACGAAAACTAGCTCCTTACTCTTCCTGAAAATATGTTTTAACTAAATCATATCTCTAACTAACTAAACTAATCTTCTATCTCCAAGTAACTAAGTCTTATCTCTATGTAACTAAACTTACAAGTAGGGATGCAAGTTGCAAGGTGAATCTTATCCTATCTTGGATAAGATGTGGAAGGTATGTTACATCTCTCTCCTTCCTCTATAGATGTCGAGCATTGCCTCCTCATTTCTCCTTCATATTAAGGCCAAATGATCTCTAGAATTCACACAAATATCACTTAAAACTCAAACCATTTTCAGTACTCTTTCCTTCTTCGTGATCTACGAAAACTGAAGGCCAAAAACAAGGTTGCAGCCTTTGGGTTTTCAATCACCATTTTAGCCTCTTGCACCTTCATTTTTCTTGGTATTTTCACCTAAAATTACCTCTGAAAGTTAGTTGATTTTTTGCATTAAAATGGGTCCTCAAAACAGTAGCTAGACTACTCTTTTTCTTGCTTTTTTGCTAGAAATTTCAAGCCATACAACAACCAAAATAGTGGATGTTTTCGAGCACCAAAATAACCCACAAACATATTCATTTTTCTGCCCATTTTTGACATCTAAACATCTCCATAAGTTTCTGACTTTGAGTGTCTAAAAACCCAAGAAAACCTTCATCGTGTTCCTTAGAACCTTGTTTTTCAACACTTTTTTGGTAACACACTTTGGATCCAAGAAAAACTAGGTGATTATATGATTTCTACCTTTCCTTTTTTTTTTTATCATAAAACTCACTTGTTTTAAGTGATTTAAAGCTTGATAAAAGTCTAAATTATTGTTAATGTATGTATTTATTTATTAAGACATCCCAAAAATCATTCAAATCTCAAGTTTCGTTGGAACCGGAAACTTCACAAGTCTTTCTCGAATTGAAAAACGTTACGCGAAAAAAGTGAGTTTTTTACGGCCCCTCTTTTATGTTTTACAAGTTTTGGCGGAGAATACAAGCCAAATGATTTCTATTTGGATGAAATAAAGGCTTGGTTAACTAAAACTACAAGTTATTTCTCTAAACATTTCTAAGCTTAATTTTCAGCTTTTTATTAAAAAATTATGGTATGTTCAAGAACTGTTTTGCCCTTCTTAAACCTTATGGTTTGCAAAAATGTATAATATGCAAGTAGTTCAGATTAATTGATTTTCAAGGACTACTCATACACATTCATATGATTTTTCTATAATTAATGATGATTTTTACAAAATTGAATATCATTTTAGAACATTTCGAACCAGTCTGTAAAAACGGTCATTTTCACCCTAGTTAGGATTCACATAAAGTCAGGGAAAAAACTATGGAAAAATTATACTCAATTTATAAGCTTTGAGAGTTTACGGATCCTAATTCTGACCCGCAATGATTTTTATAAAAATTTTCTAAAACAGGTAAATAATAGACATTTTAGATTAATTTCCTAGCCTTATCTCATTGGGATAAATTGGCTTTTAAGTGATATAGATGTTGTATATAGGTGTTGACTTTTAAGTATACATATACATGTTTTATCACCCAAATGATAATAAAATATGTACATATATCTTGTTATACAAAAATGTTTTACAAATATATATATATATATATATATATATATATATATATATATATATATATATATATATATATATATCAAAAGAACATAAGCGGAAATGTTATATGTGTTCGTTAAAATGTTTGCCTTGTGCATGTACACATTTAAATTACATTATTTTCGCACGTATTTTACTACTATAGTTGTATAGGTTTAAGTTGTTAAGGTTTTTGTTGGTTTCGCATAGTTTGAAATCTAGTTTTAGTCAGAACGTAGTTGTTATACTGCCAGATTTGCAATGGAAAATTTTGTAGATTTACACTTAGCATTCATTAAACTTTACAATCAAAAGTTTCGAACATAAACAATTGGGAATTGTAACTAAAACTTGGATAGGAAAACTTTTGTAGCTTTACACATGTATTAAGCTTTACAACCAAAAGTTTCCGAACAAAAGAAATTGGGAATTGTAACTAAAACAAGGGATTGTTGTGGAATTTTCTCATTAATCAAACTAAGAACACCAACTTAGTGAAGTACCTTGTAATAACCGTTAATCCTTTGTGAGTGAATAATGTTGTGTATAGATCTATATGGGTTGACACCCCTATCCGTATGGTTGCTAGCTACAACCTTCGTGTGATGAGACATATCAGATGATAACTTCTTGTTTTTATCTTATTCTTTACTCACAACATCAATGAAGCGTCATTAGGACTACAAGCACCACCCTATTTTTTGTGCTTCACGGAGGCATGAACAAGTCACAACTCGTTTATTTATTCCATAAAGTTCTAGATACAAAAATACTAATACAAACTAGGATAAGGTTGTATGTAGTATAAAGATTGTTTGTAGATTGTTAACCAGTTTGGTAGTGTTTATTTATATAAACACTTAATATTTCACTTTATGAAAATATGTTAACTTTTACTTATTCGTTATAAGTATATTAACATGAATACATGTCTCAAATTACAAGTATTGGGTCTCACACGATGCATATTGGTAACATTGTTGACTATGTTTTTCCACAAACTATTCGGATAAACATTCTACATTTTATAAACTTTTACTCTTAGAGTAGGATTAAGTGTAGTGTTTTATTTAAATAAAATAAACACCTAAGAGTATATAATATGATATCATGTTGACTTCAACTTATATTTCCTAAGTGAATCAACATCCATACTTGTATGGGATTACAAGTACATTTATACTTAGGTAACAATGACACTTCTCATTATTGTTTTACCACTCTAAATTATAAAAGTAACATTTTTGTATAATCTAATAACGGTTAAATTTTATACAAAAATCCTCTTTTAAACAATATAGACAGAGTCTAAACCTATAGAACTCACCAACAATTTTTGTTGACGTATTCTCTCGTGCATTCCCAGGGAAATAGAAGCTGAATGAGAAGCCTTGCAAGTCGGAAAAACCTATCTTGGGGAACCTGTTCGGCTTTCTTGTTTTTGTTAAATTACGCCTTGATGAACTTATTTTATAAACTTGAATTTCAAAGTTGGAATCAGTGTAATACTTGTATTAAAATCTATTAAGACATGTAATGTTAGTCATGTCTTGTACTGTTTAATGTATGTTTGCTAACTGTGATCCAATTTTCAACGTCGCAACCTCAACGCTTCCGCTATCAGCCGGGGTGTGACATCGTTGCTATGGGGATTGGTGGATGGAGAGCCTTCTAGTACCGGACTTCGACAATATGAAGCCCCCTTGTTTGATGGAGTCCAAGATCTGATCATTTCCATGAGGTGACTATCCGATGTTGAGGGATGTTTCATTACTTGCTCTAGCCCAGCTGACCAGAAGGTCAAGTGTGCTCTGAACCTTCATCGGTCCAGAGCGAAGGAATTGGTGGAGACTAGTTATGGGTTCATACACTACTGAGTAGAGAGATGATGCATCATGGGAGCAGTTTTCGATATGTTCCGCTTGAGATACGCCCCTTTGGTGATGAGAGAGAGAAATTGGAAGAGAGAGAGAGAGAGAGAGAGATTATCCTATGAGTATCTGGACTCGAGGTAGGGGACAAAGGTAGTGACTAAGATCACAAAAATGTTCACTGAGAGAGCACTGTTCTGCCCCAAGTTTGCTGCTTTTGAGAAAGATTAGATGACCCCATACTTGAGAATGCTCAAGACTGACATCCGCCACTTTATGTCTACTTAGTGCTATGGTTTACTCATTGAGTTATAGGAGGTCGTGAGGAGGCGGGGGATTGAGATGGAGCTCCAGAAAACAGAGCTGAGGTAGGACCTTGTGTATTTGCAGCATGCGACAAAGCGGTTCAAGGCCGCTGAATTAAGATCTGGGAGTCAGAGGGGCCGCACTTGTGGCAAGTACGGTATGGTTCATGAGGGCCCTTGTCGATCTACTTGTAGATGCCACAAGTGTGGCAAGGAGGGGCACTTTTCAAGGGATTGTTGCCAGCTGACCCCGGTACCGAGCACCAAGATTTGCTACCATTTTGATCAGGTTGGCCATGTGCAGGCCAATTGTAGATTGCTCACCGCTAAGAGAGTCCAAGCCCCAACACTAGCCACTCTGAGGATTACCGATGGGCGCTGTAACGTCCTAAAAGTTATGAGGTAAAAACTCCATTTTTAATTTAAATAAAACATTAATTATCTTTAAGCCAAACATTAATTATCATTTTCTACATATTCAAAAGTACTTTATAGGAAAAAATAGTTATCAGAGTAGAATCCCAAAATCATCACAATGCCGAAACATGGGTGGATACGCTGCGATCAAGTTGGGCCCTTTCATATCAAACTAGAAGTAGCTGAAACTTAAAGGGAAAACTATAAGCATGAAACTTATCGAGTTCCCTAAAATACCACATAATAAACAAACATACTGCAAAGCATATCTAGGTGCCAGCTTACCCCTTCGGTCTATTTCAACCGGATACTCCCAAGCATATATAGGTGTTAGCCTACCCCTTCGGTCTATTTCAACCAGGTCCTGCCAAGCATATCTACTTGCTGGTCTACCCCTCCGATCTATTTTAACCGAATGCAAGTTCTATTTCACCCCTACTACTACCACATAATATCATAACAAAAATCATAGAGTCATCAAGCAAATACAGGCATAACTGAAAACTATCACAAAGACAATCATCACACTATAACAGAAACTAGTTGGCCGGCCTTGGTGCCTTCGACCCACGATTACTACGAAGGAAGACTCACCTCAAACTGCTGATAATCACTAAATGCTCGGGTCACTGAACCAGATAACCTGGCACCAACTAATAATACATACAACCTTAATTAAAAACCAACCTGATAACTCAAAATCCGAGGCCCAATCCATAATCCAACTTCCTAAAGGGTAAAATACAATTTTACCCTTTTCTTACTTGGCACAAAACCAAAATCCAACCCATTAGCACAAAAAGCCTAAATCTCTAAATGGTAACCAAAGCCCAATATGGCCTAACTTCCTAATTAAGCCCAAAACCATCATGGGACCAATACTAAGGAAGACTACAGACTATCCATGACCTAAAGTCATAAGTCTAATGGCCCAACAAGGTCTAAACCTTAAAGGCCCAAAATTAATTTGTTGGGGAGTACGCCCCACATACCAGAAGGGTATGTCCCGTGTACACACCCTCGAAGCACAAAGTAAAAATGATCAATGTAGAATTCATCATTACACCGAGCATACCTCCACATACGTCCATCGTACTCGACAGGGCCCCAATGGCATCCTAACTCATATATGACCCTAATGAGATATCTTAACACGTAAAGTTGCAAACTTTACTCTGTTTTCATGGCTTAATGGGACCAAAACCTTAATACAAACCATAATAAGAACCCAAAAGCATTCATGGTAAAACACAACTCATAAATATGGTAATTTTATGAACAAGGGACCTCCCAAATGTCAAGATCCGAGATACTAAGCTCTTGGAGTAGCTCATACTCACAAGGATGACTCTAAGGAAGAAAATGAACCCAAAATCCTCCTTAAACTAGATCTAACACCTAGATTCATCAAGCTAGAAACTTTATACCTCCAGAAGGTAGATCAAGGTGCACAAAGGCTGGATCCAAAAGTTCCAAGCAATCCCACACTTGTCCAAGTAGTTCCTTCTTCTTTAAAGATCACCAAAATGCATAAAATACCACCAAAATCTCAAAAACCACACCAAAGGAGGCTAGGGTTTCGATTCTAGGATTTAAAGGGATAGAGGCTGAAGATCATAATGTTTGGTGTTGAGTTAAGGAGCTTAAATAGGGCCCAAGACCCTAAATTAGGGTTTAGGTCTAATTGGAGTACGCCCTACATACTTCTGGTATGCCCCGTGTACTCCATAAGGCTTGCATGACCATCCTGTTGTAACATACCAAAATAAGGTACGCTTATTATTCTTAAATCTTTCCTTAAAATCTTAGAATTAGTCCCTAAAATAGAAAAGTTGGAAAAAGCAGTATGCGGAGCATACGCATGAGTACGCACAACATACTTAAGCACCATGCATAGTCACGGAGGGCCACCTAGTATGCTGGGTGTACAAGGATCAGGTGTAAAAACCTAATTTCGAGTTGCTCCCTATAGAAAGAACATTAAGGTCTCATTTCTAGCCACCCTTATCAGCCTTCAACCCTCTCTAAAACTCTAATCTCATGTGTGTGGCTTGTGTGTATGTTTATGCAAGTTTTGAGTGTTCTTGGCTCTTGTAATTGAAGAATAAGGTTAGAGAAGAAGAAGAAGGTGCCATCAAGCTTAGAGGTCCAGAAACTTTCCACCTTTGTGCATCATTTTAAGGTATAATGCTTATACATTGGCTAGTGTTTCTCTAGATGTCTTCAGTTTAAGGTTTATGAGCTTAAGCCCCCAAGTTTGGACCTTTTTGAGTTTAGGACTCTCCAGAGAGTTTAAGTTGTCCTTTCATGCATCTTAAGGCACCTAGATTGATAAAAAAATGCTTGTTTGACCTTCCCTTTTGACTCGTACATGAGTAAAGTGGTTTGGAATGGATGAAAATATGTTTTAGCCTCTCATAGACATGAAAAAGCTTAAAGACTATGACTTTATGGATTAAGGGGTTCTAAATATGTTAGATATGTAGTTGGAATGATTGTCTAAATGGATTAAGACGTCAAAGTGGTGGATTTGAGGGTTTGTGGAGTATGTCGTGAGTACTCCTAGCCACGCACAATGTAGCCTGGCTTCACCCCGTTGCACGCTTACCTTGCTATACACTCAACATTAAGAGTGGTATGCCCAGCGTACTCATTAGGTACTGACCTACTATTAAATTTCGTTGACTTTGACCTTTGGTCAAATGTTGGGACCAGTGGAAGGGCAAAATGGTCATTTTGCCCTTAGTAAGTTTAGTTGAGGACTTTGGAATCGTGATTGGTTGTGGAACTTAGTTTTTAATTAAGGTTAATTATTTTGGTAACTAGGTGGAATCTAGATTCGACAGTCCGTGTGCTAGATTCTCATGTCATCAGTTCCAGGTGAATCTCCTCACTTACTCTTACCTGTATAGTAGGCTAGCCATATTATTATGACTAGCTTGGGTTGACTATTATGTTATGTTATGTGATGATATGATAATTTTATGTGAATGGAGCTGCTAATAGCCAACCAGAGGCTACTAATAACCCTACGAGCATGATGTTAGCTCACCCGGACTATTGATAATCCGAGGGTTGGAGATAACTCATAGCTATTTACTTATGCTATGTTATATGTGGTATATTGGGGAGCTTACTAAGCTTTGTGCTTACATTTATTGATTTATATGTTGTAGGTACTTACCAAGACCACGGGAAGGCAAAGGTCTGATTGTACACACGCGCTGGAAATTTATTACCGGGACATGATCTTTTATGTACTTTGATAAATATGATACTTGTGATTTTGGGATGACTTGTACTTGATATTTGGTTGTGAAACTATGTTTCTGGAAGTTTTAAAAATGAGAATATTTAGGTGTTATAATTTAGTATCAGAGCCCTGGTTTGAGAGATTTGGATGGACCTCTGGGTGATTCCAAACTCAAACTAAGGGTCTAAACATTTTTATGAACTTAACAAGAAATGAAGACATTTTATAGATTGAAAAACCCAGAGAAGCAGTGTGTACAATCGACTAACGCTCGAGTGGCAGTTTCCCAAAATACCTCAATTCACATTTTAGTAGTGCAGAGCATTCATGTTATGTTACGAGAAGATAGGATTGCATGCTAGCTAGGGGTAGGCTAAGGAATCTTGCAGAGACAATATGAAATCTTACCTGATCTATGATGCCTTAGCCTTGGAGTTCTTTCCTTGTAGGATTGAAATCGTCCTTATTATTTGTTAGGCGTATGTTATATAGTTGTACGTAGTTAGGATTTTATTGACATAGAATGTCTGATTTAGCCTTTCTTCCTGCTCCTTGTTCTGTTGTGTATTTGAGGTAGGATCTTTTATTCGAATTTCTATCAAGTCTCGTACTATGTATAATTGGCATATGTAAGGCAATTCGCGAGGGCAGTGGAGATCTTGTAAGGAAGATCAGTGTTGGGAGTAGTCTAGAACTAGTATCTAGACGTATGATTTAGGTTCTCAGGAACCAGTAGGGTGAGTGCATAGCTGATATGAAGAGGTAGAGTTCTTGGGGTCTCATGGGTACGATCTAAGACAAATACGAATTGGTGTGGAAGGTAGTATTAGGCTCGTACTACTGAAAGCACCGGATTCGTACGCGACTTAAGGAATAACCATGAGAGACTAAAGAACTTTTAGGGGTGTAAGTATTGTTATATATGTTTTTAGCCTATTGCTGATAATTTTCTTATGCATTTTAGTATGGTGGTTACCAGAGGTTCAAACTCCAGTGACCCCGAGAGGCTGAGTGCTAGTGATGATGAGATTTGCAAGATTATGGCCGCTGAGGTGGCCACAAAAATCCGAGAGGCTATTCTAGAGATGTTTGGGTCTGTTAAGACCACCTTGATTGAGAACTTTGATGAGCGCTATGCTACTGTTACTGAGGCTGCTGTTGTCACAGCCACCGTAACTCTTACTACTGCGAGACTATAGGGGGATGATTCGTTGTGGTACCGGGAGTTCACCAACACGAAGCCACTTGAGTTTGATGGGACCCAGGAGTTGATTGCTACTATGAGATGGATCTCTAACGTTGAGGGATGTTTCTATACCTGCTCATGTCCGGAGAATTTGAGTGTTCGATTTGCATTGAACCTACTTCGCTTAGGAGTGAACAACTGGTGGAAGTTTGTGACAGCTGACTAGACGCCTACATAGCACACTGCGATGACTTGGGAGAGGTTCACTGCTATGTTTAGGGATGAGTTTGTACCCGAAGTTGAGCAAGAAAGGTTAGCCCAAGATTTCTTGTCTCTCAAGATGAAGACAAAGATGGTAACTGAGATCACCATGATGTTTCATGAGAGGGCTTTGTTCTGCCCTAAGTAGGTATCCACAAAGCAGACTCGATATTTGAGTATTCTGAGGAGGAATACTAGGGAATTCGTGGTGAACACCATGTATAAGACATTGGATAAGTTGCAGAACAATGCCAGGAGGAGATTGATCGAGTCGAAGACTCAGGCTAGGAAGGAGAGGGAGACCCAAAGTAGAGACAGGAGGCTAGCGCAGTCACAACCGACGACTAAATGGGTCAAGCCCGCTGATCAGAGAGATGGAGGGGCATATGGCTAGGGAATGCCCCAAGGGATTTTAGGTTTGTTTCATCTACAACCATACGGGTCACATGAAGTCCGATTGTCAACATCTTGCATCTAGGGCAGTTCAGACTCCTGCCCCAATGACACTACGTCACTGATGGCCGATAGGGGAAGGCTAAGACACCAAAGGCTAGGGGAAGAGCTTTTCAGTTAACAGTAGAAGAGGCTGGCGCAGATCCAGATGTCGTGGCTAGTATGTATTCCTTATATTTCTATTGATTTATTTTTGATGCTTATATTGTTAATTGTGTAGGTACTTTCCTTGTGAAATTTATGCCTGCGCTTGCGCTGTTTGACTCGGGTGCGAGTCGGTCATTTTTGTCTTCTTCATTTTGTCGCAACTTTAGTATTTCACAAGAGACCTTGGGTAGGCCCTTGAGAGTCTCGATACCTGATGAGTGTCTTATCTCAACTACTGATTTCTATCGGGGTTGTGTGTTGGAGATCTTCGGTGTTGGATATCCGATAGATCTCATCCCTATCCCGATAGAGGATGTTTGTGTAATCGTGGGTATGGATTGGTTGATCCGGTTTGGGGCTCTGATTGACTCTGAGCGTCAACTAGTGACAGTTCGGGATCCAAGTGGGGGAGTGTTGACTATTTATGGTGAGGAGACTAGAATAGGATCAACCTTTTGTTCGGCCACTAGGGGAAGACAGAGTTTAAAACATGGTTGTATGGGTTTTCTGGCATATGTAGTGAATAATCAGGTTAAGAAGAAGGGATTGACTTCTGTTTCTGATGTTCCGGTGGTATGTGACTTTCCTGATGTTTTTCACGAGGAGCTTCTGGGTATACCTGAAGAGAGGTAGGTGGAGTTACGAATCGACCGGAGCGGTGCCGATCGCCAAGGCACCGAACCGTCTTGCACCTCCTCAGATGCAAGAACTATCCTTTCAGCTGCAAGAGCTATTGGGAAAAGGGTTCATTAGACTGAGCAGATCTCCTTAGGGAGATCCGATCGTTTTTATCAGGAAGAAGTATGGTTCGCACTGGATGTCCATACATTATCAGGAACTGAATAAGCTGACGGTGAAAAACCATCAACCTTTGCCGAGGAGAGATGATATTTTTTACTATGTTCAGGGGGCGTCTTGGTTTTCCATGTTTGATTTGAGGTCTGGCTATCATCAAATGAGGGTACGATAGGAGGATATTCAGAAGATGACCTTTCGAACTTGTTATGGGCATTACGAGTTTGTGATGATGCCTTTTGGGCTCACCAACGCACTGGCAACATTCATGGACCTCATGAACCGGGTGTGTAGGCCTATGTTGGATTGATCGGTGATCGTTTTTATTGATAAAATTCTGGTGTATTAGAAGACTAGGGAAAAACATGATGAGAATCTTCGAGAGATTCTTAGGGTTTTGAGGAAGGAGAGGCTTTATGCCAAATTCTCCCAGTATGATTTCTGTTTGTGAGAGGTTCGGTTATTGGGACACCTATTCAATCATAACTGTATTTTGGTCGATCCAGCCAAAATTGAGGTGGTGATGCATTGGGAGGTGCCAAGATCTCCATCTGAGATTCAGATCTTCCTTGCTTTAGTAGGCTATTATCGGAGGTTCATCAGAGATTTCTCCAAGATTGTTGTTCCTCTCACCAAATTGACTAGGAAGGATGTTGCCTTTAGTTGCGGGCTTGAGCAGCAGACATCATTTAAGACTCTTCACCAGAGGTTTTGAGAAGCCCTAGTACTTTCCCTCCTGGAGAGAGTTTAGGATTTCCTAGTCTATTATGATGCATCCATTGCGGGATTGGGTGTTGTGTTGATGCAGAGGGGCATGTGATAGCCTACACTTTGAGGTAGCTGAATCCTCATGAGGTGAGGTACCTCACTCTTGATTTGCATTTAGGGGTGGTGGTTTTCGTCCTTAAGATTTGGTGTTACTAGCTGTATGGTGTTCGGTGTAGCATCTACACGGACCATATAAGCCTGAGATACCTTATGGAACAGCCGAATTTGAATATGAGACAAAGGAGGTGGTTAGATGTAGGGAAGGACTACAATTGTGAGATCTTGTATCATCCAGGCAAGGTAATGTGGTGGTCGACGCCTTGATATGGAGGGAAGCGAGTACCCCAATGCGGGATGTGTGAATCAAGATGGCCGTGATGAATCCAGTTTTAGAGATCATCAAGGAATCACAAATGGAGACCATAAAGGAGGAAAACCAAAAGGGTGAGTAGGTGACCGGTCAGATTTTGGCATATGATATGGACAGTAGAGGGCTATTGAATCTTCATGGGTGGGTATGGGTGCCGTATGCGGGTGGGGCCCGAAGGATTTTGATGGAGGACCCCCACAAGTCGATATTTTCTATCCACCCGGGGCTACAAAGATGTATCTTGATTTGATCCACAAATATTAGTGGCCATATATGAAAAGGGATATGGTATGGTTTATGGAGAAATGTTTGACATGCCAGAAGGTCAAGGCGGAGCACCTACACCCTCAAGGGAAGTTGCAGCCTTTAGAGGTTCCCCTATGGAAGTGGAAGCAGATTACTATCAATTTCATTACAAAGCCATCAAGGACTGCATGGGGAGTTGACACTATCTGTATGATAGTGAATCGTTTGAAGAAGAGTGCTCTCCTCTTAGCCATTAGTGAGTACTCTTCCGCAGAGAAGTTGCCCAAGATTTATGTTTGATAGGTGGTGGCTTGGTATGGGTTGATGACATTTATTATGTCTAACCGGGATGTGCGCTTTCCTCCCAAATTTTGGAAGAGATTTCATGAGGAGTTGGGTACCCGACTATAATTTACAACCGCGTACCATCAACAGATGGATGGGCAGAGTGAGTGAAAGATTCAGACGCTCGAGGATATGCTGCACACCAATGTAACGCCCCGATTCTCAGGTATTGTTCAATTATAGTTTCTTGGTTTTGGATCTACTCGATGAGTTGGTTGCCCTACTCGTCGAGTAGCAGCGGGCTTGGATCGCAAATTAATTGACTGACTCGACGAGTCCACTAGTGGGACTCGGCGAGTAGGAGCTGGCAAGTGAAACCCAAATACCCAGGGTTTGTGTCCCTATTAAAAGGAGCCTTAGCCCCCCTTGGGCATATTTAAAATCTTAGAGAGTCCCTGAGAGGTCTGATTCGAGTGTATGTGCTTTGGTGAGTGTGTGAATCTTGATTTGAAGATTTTGAAAGAAGAAGGCTTGAAGGAAGAGGAGGTTGGAGCAAGTAAGGTGGGGAAATTAACACTATTCTCAGTTGTCATCTTCCAAAGGTATCCTAAATCACCATCTCTTCTGTAAGTTTTCCTTTTTATGAAGTTCTAGGGTTTTCTATGGACCTTAAGGATTGATAAGTTGAACAATGAGTTGGATCTGAAGTTGTAACTTCAGATTTGAACCCTCTCCAAGCTCTAGCAATATAAAGTCACAGAATTGATCATGTATGAGGTCCCTCTTGGCCATAGAGCTCCATTAAGAGCTTAGATTTGGCATTTAGAGCCTTAAAAGCAATGCATGTACGCAAAGTTTGTGACTTTACGTGATAAGTATGCCATAAAAGCCTAGATTTATGAATTTGAGCCACCGCATGGATCAGAATAAGTCTGTATGGAAAGAGGACCGGACGGACTCAACGAGTCACAAGGATGACTCGGCGAGTCTGATGAAGAAAGACGTGAACTCGACGAGTTGGATGAACAACTCGGCGAGTCCGATGAGGATCGTCATGAAACTCGGCGAGTTGATGAATAACTTGGCAAGGCGGATGAATTTCCCCCAAAGTTATCCACACGTGTGTACCCATCGAGTTTCATTTAGGAAATCCGAC
This sequence comes from Lactuca saligna, assembly GCF_052625555.1. NCBI lineage: Eukaryota > Viridiplantae > Streptophyta > Magnoliopsida > Asterales > Asteraceae > Lactuca > Lactuca saligna. The sequence goes on along the minus strand of NC_136424.1, from coordinate 86,619,640 downwards.
AAGTGGCTTTAGAATTCAGTCGAGAAACGACGAACACTCAATGAGTCACTTGACGACTCAACGAGTGCACCGGAAGCCAAGGAAACACAACGAGTAGCCGAGGGAACTCGGCGAGTCAGGTCAACATGGACTGTTGACCTTGACTGTTGACTTTGACCATTGACCCAGGTTGACCCTTTGACTTTTGAGGACAGTTCTAGAAGGATCAAAGACTTACGTTAACAATTCGTGATAAATATAGTTGGTGGAGTTCGTGATAGTGACCCGAGGTTGGAGCTTATTTCTTTGAGTCAACGTTGCAAGGTGAGTTATCCTTATGATACTAAAGGGTCTAAGGCACCAAGGCCGGCCCATTGGATTTGATATCCCAATAGTTATTGATATGATAAGTTGAGTCAGTAATGTATGTCAGTTGATATGCTAGTCGGGTAGATCTGTAGGACTGCCTGTGACATTGATTGATTATCTGTATGTGCATTTATCTGTTACATGTCGATATGTTATGTGGGGTGAGTTGAGGTTGTACTGCTCCGTGCGGTAGCCAACAAACCCGAGAGTATTCTAGATATGAGCTGAGGGCCCGATAGGCATTCCAGACTCATACTGAGGACTCGAGAGCATTCCAGACTCGTACTGAGGGCTCGATGGCATTCCATATACGAGCTGAGGGCCCGGTAGGCATTCCAGATTCGTACTGAGGGCCTAGGGGTAGTCCAGCTTGTAAAGCTGTGGACCCTATGCATGTTGTTCTGTTTTATTGATATAATATGCCAATGCTGATATCGCTATGTGAACTGTATGTGTATCAGTATTTTGGGGTATCTCACTAAGCTTTTGGGATTCAATTTTCAGTTTATTATTTATGGGAAAAGACTCTGATAATCAATGTTTTGAAAACAAAGTTGTAATATATTGATGAACTTGACATGTTTTTAAAAGTTTAAATTTGTTTGAAATTTTGGATGTTACAAGTTGGTATCATAGCCTTGGTTTGAGTGAATGGAGGAACATTCGTGTGAATCCAATCTCAAATCAAGGAACGGTTTTCAAAAATGTTTTAAGAAATTAGTTTTCAAAATAAATAAGGAGGATGCAGGGTGTACGATCAGCCGGAGCCAGCAAGCATACCCCAAAATACCATACAGTTATTTGATTATGTGATATGTTAGAACAGCATGCTAGTACTAGGCTAGGAATCTTCAGGAATTGCAAGATAAAATTGCCTGATTACGTGGTGCCTGCTAGCCTAGGGTTTCCTTTACATGAAATTGACATCATTACTGTAGTGATTTAGTGTATGCATCACAGTTGTCCATAATTAAGACCTTATAGCCCGAGAATGTATGATTTAGCCTTATGTTCCGTTCTTGTTTGATTGGGAGCTTAGGGTAGAATTGAATATTCAAAAGTCTATCGGGTCCAATGTTATGTATGGCTAGCATGCACTAGTGCTGTAGGGTTGGTGGAAGTTTCGTGAGTGGGTAGGTTGTTGGGTTAAGTCCACCGATTGCGAGTCGTTTAACATTTCCTTTAGGAATAAGGCTTGGGTGCTCTATGTGATTATATGTAATGCTAGGGCGTTGTGGTGATACTTGGAACAAATATGGGTATGTGTGGAAGTTAGTATGGGCCCGTACTACTGAAAGCACAGGACCCATATGTGTGACCAGGAAGTCACAACTCCCAGGGTTTTGTTGGGGGTTGGTCCCTAGTTGTTGTGTACGAAGTTATCTAATACCTGGTCTTGTGTTTCAGAATGGTGATTACCAGGCGCTTTGTGAATGGATCCGGGTTAGGATCAGGATCGGGATCAGGAGAGGGCAGACAGGGGGAGCTGACAACACCTGAGACGATCGGGCAAATGAGGCCGGATGAGATGGACGATAGGATTCGAGCAATTATGCATGACGAGGTTGCTGCGTTGTTCCGGGCCAAATTTCTGGAAATGTTTGGGTCGATTAAGACCGCCATGGTGGAGTATTTCGATGAGCGTTACACAGACCTCGTAGAGACAGCCGCCGCAGCAGCTGCATCAGCTGTAACTACGGTAGGGGGAGGAGTTGGTAGGGGTTTTCAGTACCAGGACTTTGACAACATGAAGCCCCCTACTTTCAATGGGACGCAGGATCCCATCAAGGCTATGAGATGGATTTTAGATGTGGAGGGGTGTTTCTTCACCTGCTCGTGTCCTACTGACCAAAAGGTCAGGTTTGCTGTTAACCTGCTTAGGTCCGGAGCCAAGGACTGGTGGAGACTTGCAACTGGGGCTTACACTGATGATCAGAGAGCTGCTGTTACTTGGGAGTAGTTCAGGGATATGTTTCGCGCTCGTTACATTCTGAGGGTTGAGCGGGAACGTTTGGCACAAGAGTTTCTGAGTCTGAGGCGGGATGGAGAGTCGGTGACGGAGGTCACCCGTATGTTCACTGAAAGGGCGATGTTCTGCCCAGAGTTTGCTTCTGAACAATCTCAGATGACCCGTTATCTGAATATGCTCAAGATTGATATCCAACAGTTCGTATCCACATAGCGATGTGATTCTCTTCTAGAGTCACAGAAGGCCGCCAGACGGCGGGAGTTGGAGATTGAGCTGCAGCTGAGGAAGCAACGGCCGACCCCAGTACTGTCACAGTCGGCACCAAAGTGGCCTAATACCGCCGATGCTAGGACCGTGGGTCAATTGGGCCGCACTTGTGGGAAGTGTAGCAAGGGTCATTCTGGGGTATGTCGGGCTGGTAGTGGGTGCCACAAAAGTGGCAAGGAGGGGCATTAAGCGAAGGATTGTCATCAGACTACCACAGTTTAGGGGATGAGGTTATGCTATCACTACAACCAGGTCGGCCACATGAGGGCCAACTGCCCACTACTTGCCGCCAAGTCGGTGCAAGTTGCAGCACCGGCTACTTTGTGGATCACATACGGGAGACCAGACAGGACAGAGCCTCCGAAGGCTCAGGGTCATGCTTTCCAGCTTATGGCAGAGGAGGCCAGAGCAGCACTAGATGTGGTTGCTGGTATGTTTCTATCCTCACTTTGTTTTATTTATCTATTATATGCTTATCTGTTGTACCTGTAATTAGGTACGTTCTTGGTGAATTCTTTTCCTGCTTTGGTCTTATTTGACTCGGGGGCGAGTCGGTCTTTCGTGTCTCAGTCTTTTAGTAGGGAGTTCAGTACGCATGTGGGCGAGTTAGAATGTCCATTGCGATTCTCTATTGCCAACGGACACGGGGTTTTTACTTCTTCAATTTATTGAGGATGTGACTTAAAGATTTTCGGAGTGTCTTTTCCGATAGACTTGATTCCGATTCCCATGGGGGAGGTGTGCATGATTGTGGGCATGGATTGGCTCAGTAGGTTTGGTGCTATGATTGATTGCGAGGGTCAGCGAGTTATATATGGTGAGGGCACCAGAGTAGGGTCAGGTTTTTGCTTAGCTGCCAGGGCTCGGCAGTACATTCAGCATGGGTGTATGACTAATCTAGTGTACGTGGTAGATATGCGAGTCAGGGACCAGATTTCGGTCTCCGATGTACTAGTGGTCAGGGAGTTCGCAGATGTGTTTCCGGAGGAGTTGCCAGGGATACCTTCGGAGAGGCAGGTTGAGTTCAGGATCGACCTGGTGTCCGGTGCGGCACATATCGCTAAGGCACCGTTCCGATTGGCACTGCCTGAGATGCAGGAACTGTCGTCGCAGCTGCAGGAACTTCCGGGCAAGTAGTTAATTTGACCTAGCAGTTTTCCATGGGGAGCGCCGATTCTTTTCGTCCAGAAGAAGGACGGATCACACCGAATGTGCATTGATTACCGGGAGTTAAACAAGCTAACGATGAAGAACCGTTATCCACTCCCGAGGATAGACGACCTCTTTGATCCGCTGCAGAGCGCATCTTGGTTTTCCAAGATCGATTTGAGGTCAGGGTACCACCAGGTCAGGGTCAAGAAGGAGGACGTGGGGAAGACCGCATTCCGAAAATGTTATGGACATTAAGAGTTCGTGGTGATGCTGTTTGGGCTCACCAATGCTCCACCAGTGTTTATGGACCTGATGAATCAGGTCTGTAGACCGATGCTCAACCGCTCGGTCATAGTGTTTATAGATGATATCTTTGTGTATTCCAAGACCCGAGAGTAGCATGAGGGGCATCTACGAGAGATGTTGGGGGTCATGAGGCGGGAATGACTGTACACCAAGTTCTCAAAGTGTGATTTTTGGTTATGAGAGGTCCAGTTCCTTGGATATCTCGTTAACTAAGAAGGGATTTTGGTCGACCCGGCCAAGATCGAGGCGGTTATACAGTGGGAGGTTCCGAAATCCCCCTCAGATATTAGGAGCTTTTTAGGATTGGCAGGATACTACTGGAGGTTTATACAAGATTTCTCTAGGATTGCAGTACCCCTCACTCGTCTCACGAGGAAAGGGATTGATTTTTGGTGGGGTCCCGAACAGCAGGGAGCGTTTGAGACCTTTTGTCAACGTTTGTGTGAGGCACCAGTCCTGACACTCCCGGAGGGAGTTGAGGATTTTGTGGTGTTCTGTGATGCATCCATCACAGGGTTAGGGGTGGTCCTTATGCAGAGAGGATGAGTGATAGCATACGCGTCGCGACAGTTGAAACCACACGAGGCGCGATACCCTATGCACGATTTGGAGCTGGGGGTAGTGGTGTTCTCCCTCAAGATATGGAGATATTACCTTTATGGGGTCTGCTGTACCATTTACACAGATCACATGAGCTTGAGACACATATGGATCAGCCAAACCTAAACATGAGGCAGCACAGATGGCTCGATGTAGTCAAGGACTACGATTGCGAGATCCTTTATCACCCTGGTAAAGCAAATGTGGTTGCGGATGCCTTGAGCCGCAAGTTGGCTGGGTCTTCCACTTCGGCAATATGTATGAAAATAGTTGTGGATTCCCTGCTTGTGAGCTTGATCAGGGATTCCCAGATAGAGGGCATGCGACCGGAGAATTTAAAGAGGGAGAGGATCAAGGGTGAAAACACCAGGTTCGTGCAGGATAGTCGGGGATTACGGACCAGATATAGTCGGGTTTGGGTTCCGATGTCTGGTGGGATCAGGCAGATGGTTATGGAAGTGGCTCATAAGTGTCATTTCTCCATCCACCCAGGAGCCACCAAGATGTACTGGGATTTGAGTTTGAGCTATTGGTTTCCGGGTATGAAGCGCGAGATTGCGTGGTACATCGAGGGGTGCTTGACCTGCAGGATGGTCAAGGCCGAACATCAGAGGCTACATGGCAAGCTGCAACCCTTGGAGATTCCCATGTGGAAGTGGGAGCAGATCACGATGGACTTTATCACCAAGCTGCCAAAGACGGTGAAGGGGTTTGATGTCATTTGGGTGATTGTGGATCGATTGACCGAGAGTGTTCATTTCTTAGACATACGTGAGAGTTTTTCGGCCGAGAAGTTGGCCGAGGTGTACGTTCGTGAGATTGTGTCTCGCCATGGGATTCCCGTTTCCATTGTCTCAGATCGAGATGTCAGGTTTACCTCCCATTTCTGGCAGAAGTTTCATGAGGAACTGGGCATGCGAGCGCACTATTCTGACCCTCGAAGATATGCTGAGGGCGTGTGCCATCGACTTCGGTGGGAGCTGGGATTCTCACCTACCGCTTGCAGAGTTCGCCTTCAACAACAGCTATCATTCTAGCCTTTGCGCCCCGCTATTCGAGTTGTTGTACAGGCGGAGATGTCGCACCCCGATTTGTTGAGGCAAGGTGGGTCACAGGGTAATGGACCGTATGGAGATGGTTTTGCAGACGACCGAGAAGATTCAGCAGATCAGACAAAGGTTGCAGACAGATCAGAGTCGAAAAAAAAAGTTACGCCGACAGACACCGATCTGAGTTGTAATTTCAGATAGGTGATATGGTACTCTTGAAGGTCTCACCGTGGATGGGTGTGATCCGTTTCAGAAAAAGGGGGAAATTGGGCCCTCGATATATTGGGCCATTCAGGATCATTTCCAGGGTTGGCAAGGTGGCTTATAAAATAGAGCTTCTGGAGGAGCTTAGTCGGATCCACAATATTTTTCATGTATCGCAATTGCGAAAGTGCATTACAGACCAGGAGGTTGTGGTATCATTGGATGATGTTCAGATCGACGAGTGCCTGAACTATGTGGAATGGCCTGTGGCCATTTTGGAAAGGAAGATGAAGATTCTACGGAACAAGGAAATACCCTTAGTAAAGGTACAATGGGAACATCGGAGGGGATCCTAGTGGACATGGGAGTAAGAGGTGGATATGCGTGAGCACTACCCGACATTGTTTATTCCAGCGGACTTCAGGGGCGAAGTATGGTTCAAGTAGGGGAGAGTTGTAACACCCTGATTCTCAGGTATTGTTCAATTATAGTTTCTTGGTTTTGGCCATACTCGTAGAGTTGGTTGCCGTACTCGTCGAGTAGCAGCGGGCTTGGATCGCAAATTAAGTGACTGACTTGGTAAGTCCACTAGTGGGACTCGGCGAGTAGGAGTTGGCAAGTGAAACCCTATTCCTGGGGTTTATGTCCCTATTTAAAGGAGCCTTAGCCTCCCTTGGGCCTCTTTACAGTCTTAGAGAGTCCCTGAGAGGTCTGATTCGAGTGTGTGTGCTTTGGTGAGTGTGTGAAGCTTGATTTGAAGATTTTGAAAGAAGAAGGCTTGAAGGAAGAGGAGGTTGGAGCAAGTAAGGTGGGGAAATCAACGCTATTCTCTGTTGTCATCTTCCAGAGGTATCCTAAATCACCATCTCTTCTGTGATTTTTGCTTTTTATGAAGTTCTAAGGTTTTCTATGGACCTTAAGGGTTGATAAGTTGAACAATGAGTTGGATCTGAAGTTGTAACTTCAGATATGAACCCTCTCCAAGCTCTAGCAACATAAAGTTGCAGAATTGATCATGTATGAGGTCCCTCTTGGGCATAAAGCTCCATTAAGAGCTTAGATTTGGCATTTAGAGCCCTAAAAGCAATGCATGTACGTAAAGTTTGTGACTTTACATGATAAGTATGCCATAAAAGCCTAGTTTTATGAATTTGAGCCACTGCATGGATCAGAATAAGTCTGTATGGAAAGAGGACCGGACGGACTCAGCGAGTCACAAGGATGACTCGACGAGTCTGATGAAGAAAGCCGTGAGCTCGACGAGTTAGATGAACAACTCGGCGAGTCGGATGAATTTCACCCAAAGTTATCCGCACATGTGTACCCATCGAGTTTCGTTTAGGAAACCGACGAGTGGCTTTAGAATTCAGTCGAGAAACGACGAAAACTCGATGAGTCACTTGATGACTCAACGAGTGCACCGGAAGCTAAGGAAACACGACGAGTAGCCGAGGGAACTCGACGAGTCAGGTCAACATGGACTGTTGACCTCGACTGTTGACTTGGACCATTGACCCAGGTTGACCCTTTGACTTTTGAGGACAGTTCTAGAAGGATCAGAAACTTATGTATACAATTCGTGACATATATAGGTGGTGGAGTTCGTGACAGTGACCCGAGGGTTGGAGCTTATTTCTATGAGTCGACGTTGCAAGGCGAGTTATCCTCATTATACTAAGGGGTCTAAGGCACCAAGGCCGGCCCATTAGATTTCATATCCCAGTAGTTATTGATATGATAAGTTGAGTCAGTAATGTATTCCAGTTGATATGCTAGTCGTGTAGATCTGTAGGACTGCCTGTGACATTGATTGATTATCTATATGTGCATTTATCTGTTACATGTCGACATGTTATGTGGGGTGGGTTGAGGTTGTACTGCTCCATGTCGTAGCCAACAAACCCGAGAGTATTCTAGATATGAGCAGAGGGCCCGATAGGCATTCCAGACTCATACTGAGGACTTGAGAGCATTCCAGATACGAGCTGAGGGCCCGGTAGGCATTCCAAACTCGTACTGAGGGCTCGATGGCATTCCAGATATGAGTTGAGGGCCCGGTAGGTATTCCAGACTCGTACTGAGGGCCCAGGGGTAGTCCAACTTGTAAAGCTGTGGATCCAGTGCATGCTGTTCTGTTTTATTGATATAATATGCTAATGTTGATATCGCTATGTGAACTGTACACTACTAGAAAAACAGTCTTTTATGACGCTCATTGCGCGTCGTAAATGGCTCAGACGACGCGTAAATGCGCGTCAAGGAAGGCCATGTCATAAAGAGAGACGACGCGCATTTATGACGCTCATTTACGACACGCAATTATGACGCGCGTTTACGACACGCAATGCATATCAAGGAAGGCCCTGTCATAAACGAAGACGACACGCATTCGCATGTCGTAATCTTACGACGCGCGTGTTAATGACACGCAATGTGCATCAAGAAAGCCCCTGTCAAGAAAGTCCATGTCATAAATAAAGATGACACACATTTTTGCGTATCATAATTTTAAAAGTTAAAAAAAATATTATTTATAGATTTACTAATTTTCAGATTAAACTTGTATTTAATGTCTCATAATAGAAAATAAAATATCATATACAAAAATACAATCCATTGCATAAAATTTAATGTTATACAAATAATCGTTCCATGGAAAGATAAAACAAATCAATAGTTGTAACAAAAATTTACAAACTAATTAGATACAAGAAATATAAATAAATAAGCAAAAATGTGTGTCATTTAAATGTTAAACAAAAATTATACATTGCTAACATAGGTTATACATTCCTATAAAACTAACAGCCCTCGGTGACCTTGATCTAGATTGAGGTCCACTTGAATCGATGGCGACGATTGGATTTTAGATACACGACATATATGATTATTGACCTAAGACCTTGTGCAACCACAACACGTTTTAGTGTCTCAAGGGATAGTATACTTCCTCCTTGCCATCCAATAGCTTTCATTAACAATGGAACCAATGCTTAGTATGATTTCTCCTGCATGTTGTTGACATTTCTTGAAAAATATTAGAAAAGAAATTTATGATCTTATGATCTTAATATACCTTCACATCATCAGATGCATCTTGTAAGGACCTAAATATATGAGGGAAGAACTAATTATTTAACCTCTGTGATAGGGGTGTCAACAACCCTGTCAGGTCTATACTTATGTAACAATCTTTTTGTAATCTATCTAAGCATAATAAAACCCAATATTTAAGACCAAAACACTCACAAACTTGATAGATCAAGTGGAATGCTTTTGAAATTCTAACCTTCTATGCACCCTGGTATTCTCCAACCTGGACGTCACAAAATTAAAGATGAGGCTTATAGCAAAAGACTCTCTAGATATGTAATGATAAAAATAGTACTAGCTAGTTACCTCTTCACCCATGATAAAGATACTAGAACCAGCAGCCATTTCCTCAACAAGAGCAGAGTTCAAAGCATCTTTTACTGTCATCTGCAAAAACATGAAGTTAAAGCTATATATGCCAGTTTCTCTAAAACCTTATTTTAGCACTATGCAAAGGTCTACTAGTGTTTAAATCCCCTTTTGGTTCAATATGATTGATATGTTAAATCATAAGAATCCATATTACATCTTTGGTTGTAGACGAGAAATGTCTCATGGCTGATGCGATAGGGCTTAATCTATTTAGGGCTAAAACTGTAAAATAAAAATAAATAAATAAATAAATAAATAAAAAGAAAATTGAAAATAGGTATAACAACTTACTTGAGATGACAGTTGCACCATCCGATTCAGGAAGCATGGCACGATTGACCATGTTTTAAAAGAGATGCACCAAACAGATTTGTTGACAATGTCATCAGCCTGAAGTAAAAAGTGAAATGGTTTTTTACTGCAGACACCATTAATAATAATAATAATAATAATAATAATAATAATAATAATAATAATAATAATAATAATAGTAATAATAATAATAATAATAATAACAATAACAATAATAATAATAATAATAATAATAATAATAATAATAATAATAATAATAATAATAATAATAATAATAATAATAATAATAATAATAATAAGTCAAAATGGATGACTTACACATTTCCCATTGAGGTCATCCCCTGCAAAACCCCACAGTTCCAAGATTACTTCCCAACTCACGCATTACATCCATTGACATTTTTTCTTCACTTCTGTTTCGTGTTTCAGCTTGCTACCATCTCTAATGCCCCATAAAATAGATGACAAGAATATGAACTCCAAACCAAGGAAAATAACAGCAAAGGACATTACCAGAATGATGTTGATCTGCCATATGAGAAGCATAACAAGGATTACTAAGACGGTGGTCATCATCATCACTCCGACCTCTGCAACTCTTGTATTATTTATTTATAGAAAATGAAGTTATTTATATATTAAAGAGAACTGTGAAATTTTTTGAAGATAAATATACCATATGCAGTTCCAATATCATCAGTGCTTGTAATGAAAGTGACAAGAAGAAGGGCAGCAGCCAAGAGAAACCAGTTCATAACTGTAATATAAATCTGACCCATGAATTTGCAAGAAGTGTGGATGATTTGAGGTGAGGAAAACAACCAAGGCCTAGTGACTATTTGCCACCCAAAATTGGCAGTAAGGCAAACAGTAAGCCAACAGCACAATCTTGTCAAATACCAAAACAAGATTAAAAAAAAATTATAAAATAGGTCATAAGCATTTCTTTGTTTCTGAATATGTAAAATAATTACCTGAAAAATGAGCGTCCCTATAGTGACCTGACCATTAAGAGCATTATTACTGTTTTTCTTAACTAAAAGTTTCACCACCTGTATAGAAGGAAAAAGTAAATATAATAATCTCACTAACTATAACAACCTAGAAGTTAGATAGACTAGAAAAACATTTAGGTAACAAACAAACCACTGTAGTTGATGACATTGACATGAAGCAACCAACAAAAACATCATCAGACAACCCTGCTCCACATAACTGTAACCCATCATTAAATTAAGAAAATAATCATTCACTCAATTGAAACCATGTAAATAAATTAAGATCTGCTAAATAATATCTAGGGGTACACCTTGGAAAGATAAAAGTCCTTCACCTTCACCTTTCTAATCCTTTGACTTTCTACTTGAGAACTGATTCTGGTCTTCTAAGTCAATGCTTGACATGGAGCTAGAGGGTAACACAGGAGCATCACTAGGAGGAATTGCTGACATGGAATAGCTTCTGAAGTGTCCAAATGAAAAAATAAGGGATGCTAATGTGGCGGAAGGGTTGACTTTTTTTTGATGAGGAACAGATGCTTGAAGAGTTCATTTGAGGGGAGGGGGGGTTAATGAAGGAGATGGAGAGGGAATGAAATTTTTTAAAGGGAGTAACCTTTTTAATAAATCTCCACATGGATCTTGACTTGAGGGAATTATGGATTCTGTAGCTGTGTGATTTCTAAAACTGGATCTTTTAAACAGTCTACACCAATGTTTACCTGTAAAAGCACCTGCATCCTTCCAAATAAGAAAATGGAATGCAAATCAGTAATGATTATTTGCTTCCTTTGTTTGGATGAATGGAAAGGAATAGAATAGCAAATGAAAGGAATGGAATGGAATGAAACATTCCATTCCTTCTCCGATTCAATCATACCAAACACAAAACAATGAGATAATTATAATAAACAAGGAATGGAATGGAATGCAACTCCACCAGAAGTACTTCCATCAAGACTTCTCTAAACGTTTCCTGTGTTTTTCTTTTTGACCAAAAGTGGCTCATCTGACTCAGCAGTTCGAGAAAAAAATTAGGAATTCCTAAATCTCTGCAGAATCATTTCGGTTTGTCTTCTGTGATCTTGCATTCTGAGAAGACATTCACCAGTGGAAAGATCCTTTTTTGGGTCAGTATTTTCCTCCTAAATGTCATTAGCATTTTGAGTTGTAACATGTGCATCAGGACTTGTAACTGTAGAAACAGGGGACCCATTGGCCTCACCGTTTTGCTTTTTGGCATTTGGGCCTATGCCATTTTTACTGATTACTTCAGCAACCTTGAAGGGTGTAATGCTAGTATATGAACCTGTTCTCCTGTAAACAAGAAAAAATGTAGTATTTTATATGGATAAGAAAGTCAGAGCAGTTATATTTAGGGGAATGTAATTATCATTGATTGAAATGACAAATTACATGGAAAAAAAAATTCTTTTTATAGATAAAAAGATTGACCTCTATAGCTCTATGTCTAAAACTAAATCCAAGAAGAGATTTAAGAAAGAATGTTTACTTAGGAAAACAAAGGGGCGATCAAATGCTATAAAAGATAGCATATTGGTTCTTCATTCCAACAGCTAGGAAGTTCCTCTGCAAAAGTGATGAGCACCAATTAATCAATTATAAATCAGTATATGGTACATTTAAAAGATGCATACACATAAGAAAACTTTTTTCATCATGTAAGAGAGCACATGTTGCCGACATATCACAAATTCAGACATCCATTTCAATAGACAATAGCCACACTCCTGATTATGCGAAAGTTAAGCATGACAAGGTTTAATTTCATCTAAATATTGATAAACCACATACGTATGAACTATGAAGATGACAAATATTCTCATACACACCTGACTAGTCTCATTACAGACATGTCCAATTAAACTATAGGCTACCAATGTTACAGAATTAGCATAGTTACTAGACTAGATTATTAATTTCAGTTAATTCTCAGTTGGTGTTTTATTTTCACTCAATATCATATTATCTCACTGTGAATATATTGGTTTTTCAGTTTAACAAATTTCATTAAACATTTCAAATAACGATTCAAGATTATCTGAATGAGAAGAGCAATACCATCCTAGTTGAGTTAATCAAGCGTTGTGCCAATAAACAAAAACACTAGATATAAAAATGAAGAAACCCTAGTTAATGTGACTCCTAAGATTGAGAGACACTAATTGATTTAGGCCCTAAAATTAACAAAGAAGTTGTGCTAGCATCCATGCTTGTACAAGGAGATTAGAGAACTAACCAGTGAGTGCATACTCAGGAGCTAAGAAATTGATGGTGCCTGCTACGCGTGTATGCAAAGAATCAAGAAAAGAAACATAAAAAAAGAACTTAATTAATCGACTAACAAGAAGACTTACTGGTTCAGTGATTTTATCTATATCAAAAAAAATTATTTCAACCTTTTACAAAGTCAAAAGCGTCAAAACAAAATAAAACCCACCGATATTAGAATATGAATGAAATAGGGCTCACCCGAATATGATATCTATCCATTCATGTAAATGTGCAGAGACATGCTCACTCTCAAGAGCCATGTGATCATTATGCACAAAATCAATAGGGATTTCGGCACAAGGAGGAAGCTTACCACAATCTGAACATCGATGGTCGGCATGAGCGACGATTGAACATCGATAAAGACTTACATAACAGATGAACCTTCGATTAAACCTTCGATAGACTTGAAGATAAAGACTTATAGTTGCGGAGATGGTCGACAATTGAACATCGATGGTCGGCATGAGAGGAAGTCGAGCAAAACCAGCAAATCGATCGAACAGGGAGACCAGATTGAGGGAGGGTTGTGTGATACGAACTCAAAACCTTAGTTCAAGCAATAATAGATTTTGTGGCCCTATGAATGTAAAGTGTTTGATATATTGTGAGAAATGAAGCGATAGAGATCGAGCTATGGAGGATGTGGGTCATTCTTTGAGGGATGAAAAAAACCCTAGTTTCCTAGACTTTGCGAGGACGATCGATCTACGGAGGATGTGGATCATTCTTTGAGGGATGAAAAAACCCTAGTTTCCTAGACTTTGTGAGGACGAGGTTTTCCAGTTTTTAGATTCCTGCAAGGTATTAAGGAGTGGCGGAGAAGCAGATCGGAGAGAGGAGAGAAGGAGGGAGAGGGGAGAGTAGTAGACTGCAAAGATGAAAGATAGAAAGAAGGCAGAAGATGGGTTTCAAAATTTTGGGGATTTCCTTTCCCCCTCTACTAAACCCGCGTTTCATTAAAATTATAAAGTGACGGGTATAGTGGACGCGCGTTAAAAATAAAGCACCCTCCGTGTTTTTAATTTCTTTTCTAGAGACATTAATTTAAGGGCACTCAGTAATGCGCGACCTAAATCCTTAAATTTTTTGAAGAGATGACACTTTTTTAATGTCGCTCTCTAATGCGTCACATAAATCAAAGAGCGTCGTGCTTTGCGCGTCGTAAAAGGGTCTTTTTCTTGTAGTGGTATGTGTATCGGTATTTTGGGGTATCTCACTATGCTTTCGGGCTTACAGTTTTAGTTTATTGTTTCAGGTACCTCAGGGGATGGCGGCAAGGCCAAGGCGTGATCGTACCGCTCCTCCTCTTATATCATGTTTCTAGGAAAAGACTCTGATAATCAGTGTTTTGAAAACAAATTTATAATATATTGATGAACTTGACATGTTTTTAAAAGTTTAAATTTGTTTGAAATTTTGGATGTTACAACCGACGTCATTGATTTTGGTGGGGTTTGGGACTCCTATCTTCCTTTAGTTGAGTTCTCTTATAACAACAACCATCATACCAATGTCAGTATGCCCGCATTCGAGCTCCTTTATGGTCGAAGATGTCGAACTCCTATTTGTTGGCGAAAAGTGGGACAGAGGGTTATGGGGAGCATGAAGGTCGTGCTCAAGACGACTGAAGTTATACAACTGGTACGTCAGAGGCTTTTGACAGCATAGAGTCGTTAGAAGAGTTATGCGGATTGGCGTCGCTCTGAGTTGGAGTTTCAATTGGGGGATTTTGTGCTCCTGAAGGTGTTACCCTGGAAGGGTGTTATCCGCTTCAGGAAGCAGGTCAAGTTGGGTCCCAGGTTTACTGGCCCTTTTTGAGTGTGGCCCGTGTGGGCAAGTTGGTTTATCGGTAGGAGCTATCGGAACCTGAGTTAGATCCATGATACCATCCATGTATCCCAACTAAGGAATTGTATATCCAATGAGACAGCTGTGGTTCCCTTGGAGGACTTTTAGGTCGATGATCTCCTGAATTATGTGGAAAATCATGTAGCCATTTTGGATTAGAAGGTGAAGGCCTTGACGAAAAAGGTTGTGAACTAGGTCAAAGTTCAATGGCAGGGCTGTAGGGGTTTGTAGTGGATATGGGAACTGGAGTCCAAGATGTGTGAGTAATATCATGAGCTGTTTCTGAGGGATGACTTTAAGGACAAAGTCTGATCTTAGTGGGGGAGAATTAAAACATACCGAAATAAGGTATACTTATTATTCTTGAATCATTCCTTAAAATGTGAGAATTAGTCCCTTAAGGAGAAAAGTTTGAAAAAGTAGTACGCGAGGCATACATATGAGTACGAGCAGCGTACTCCTGCACCATGCAAAGTCATGGAGGACCACCTTGTATGTTGGGCATAACCATGGTACGCTGGGCATACTAGGCTCAGGTGCAACACCCTAATTTCGAGTTGGTCCTTATATAAAGAAGATTATGGTCTCATTTCTATCCACCCTTATCTGCCTCCAAACCACTTTAAAACACTAATCTTGTGTGAGTGGCTAGTGTGTGTATGTATGTTTTCATCTTTTCAGTGTTCTTGGATCTTGCAGTTGATGAAGAAGTTTAGAGCAGAAGAAGAATGTGCCATCAAGTTTAGAGATCCAGAAACTTTTCAGATTTGTGCATCATTTTCAGGTATAATGCTTATACCTTGGCTAGTGTTTTTCTAGATCTCTTTAGTTTAAGATTTATGAGCTTAAGCCCCAAATTTTGGACGTTTTTGAGTTTAGGACTCTCCACGGAGTTTAATCTGTCTTTTTATGCATCTTAAGGACCTAGATTAATAAAAATGCTTGCTTGACCTTCCCTTTTGACTCATCCATGAGTAAAGTGGCTTGGAATGGATGAAATGATGTTTTAGCCTCTCATAGCCATGCAAAGGATTAAAGCTCATGAATTTATGGATTAAATGATTCTAAATAAGGAAGATCTGTAGTTAGAATGATTTTCTTAATGGATTAAGACGTCAAAATGGTGGATTTGAGGGTTTATGGAGTACGTCGTGTGTACTCCTAGCTACGCGCAATGTATCCTAGCTTCACCTTGTCGCACACTTACCTTACTATACACCTAGCGTACTCGCTGGGTGTTGACCTTCTGTTAGTATTCGTTGACTTTGACATTTGGTCAAATGTTGGGTTGTTAGGACTAAGGGAAGGGAAAATGGTCCTTTTTCCCTTAGTAAGTTTAGTCGAGGACTATGGACTCGTTAGTGATTGTGGACCTTAATATTTAATTAAGGTTAATTATTTTGTTAACTAGGCAGAGTTTAGATCCGATAGTTCGGGTGCTAGGTTTTTGTATTATCAGTGTTAGGTGAGTCTCCTGACTTACTCTTACTTGTATGGTAGGCTAGCTATATTATTATGACCATCTAGGTCTAGTTGTTATGTTATGTTATGTGATGAGATCAAACTTTTTTTAATGGGGCTGCTAATAGCCAACCGGTGGTTGTTGAAAACTCTAGAAGTGTATACTTAAGTACGCCCATCATACTAAGCTTAACCCTAGTACGCCTAGCATACTCCAGAGTACGCCTAATGTACTAGGCCTACCACCCAAACTTCCGAAGGCCATAACTGCTTTATTCTACGTCAGATTTTGATGATCCTTATATCCATGGATGAGCCATGCCCACTGGTCTCACCCCATCGAGAGCTATGCAAGCCTAACCTCACCTCAGACCCCAATGGTCTTCCTCTTATTACAGAGAAATTACCTCCGACAATACTATCCACCTTGCCCAAGGCACAAACTAATCCTCCTTTATACCAACAACCACCTCAATGATGGTTTATCGGCATCTAGCGATTACTACAATCCCATCGCAGACCTACAACTATTCCTTAATTGTCTAATATGTTGGTGTATGCTGCGGAAACCTCTTAGTCTTACGACAATTGAATTCCGCTAGGGTCACCATCTGTGGTCTTACCACACCTCTACCATACCAACCAAAATCGAACTGAGTCGAACCCGCATCTAACTGAATCCCAATCAGGTGTTTGGGTTATGCTTCGAACCCCAAAGCCTTCATCAAGCAAGAACAGTTAGTGAGGCTCTAACATGACCCTCAACTTGGATCCATCCAAATGCCCACTATACATGATAAAGAAGATGCCAACTAGTTTTTGGAAGTTTCTTGAACTCCCAACTTACACAACTTCAATCCAGACGACCACTTGAGTCATCTTCCCTCCCGAATGGGATGTGAAACTCACCTTAATTTCACACCAAATTCAGCTCCCACAAATCTGAATGGTTCTCCCCCACTTGGATTCTTCAAAGCTCTCACAACCCATAAAATTTGATGGATTCCGAACCCATCTTACCTCCTTATAATTTGAACCGTCGACGACCTGCGCTTACCAATACTAGCATTCCATAACTAGTTAATCTCAATGATCACACAACTATTGAAATCTAGATGAATACTCCCTGAAATCTCAGCAAGCCTGACAACCCCAATTGATTCCCATGATACAACACCAAATCCTTAAGTCCTTTATGCTAGTCACAAAGACCATAACCCTTGCTCTGAACTGGCGAATCTTCACTCCAACTTCATTGAAGAACTAACCAACTGATCTGACCATAGACCGTCCAAATGATACCCTTGAATTGATCCCATCAAAAATCCAAAACAACAACCAAGCAACTGAATTCCAATCAGCAAGATACGACCCACTAATGTGATGGGTATTATACAAAACATATATATCTTATATGTGCATGCAACCCTGATAATTGATAAATGTTTTCTCTAATTGAACATACAACTTGAACAAAAAAATAGAAACCCTAGAACACTAGTATATAATCGAAAAATAAAGAATTAGGGTTATAAGATTCATACCTTGATTGTTATATAGTAATAACAATGCAAATCCTTGTGTTGATGAAGCCTTAAGAGCAAGCATCACAAATGTCATGCCTCTAGTGGTTTACATCCAACACTAGCAAAGGAAATATGGTTGTGAATAGGAGGGGGGATGCTCTAAAAATCGGCTAGGTGTTCCAAGAAGCAAGTATCCAAAATTCTTAGGGTTGAGGATATTTATATAGTGCAGTCAGGAAAGCCTAGATAAGCCCTAATCCAATATTATTTTAGACTAGGTAATTATCTATTTTCTTGTTTATCCACTAAGGATTATTTTAGAAACCCTAAGGCCTTAAGAAAACCATCGAAGACTTCATGGAGGGTTGTAGATTGCCTCTTTCTTAATACTTGAACAATTGCACTTCAATCACTACACTTTTAATTAATTCATTTAATCCAAAATTTAATTCCAATTAGTTTTTAATATATTAACAAATCATTTCTTTCAATTTATTAATCAAATAACAAATCAACATCTTTCTCCAAAATCATCCTGTCTAGTTGCTAGTCTTGACGGAAACGTAAAAGGATTGTGCTACTATCAATTTAAGTATATACTGATTATTGTTATGGGCTTAGACAACTAATCCAACATAATGACTCTTGGCAAGCAAAAATGGCATATAAAAACTCTTGATGATATAACCCCAACAATAACGAGGAACTAAGTTAAAGATCATGCTTACCCATACCTAAGAAGATTCTAAAGCAATATAAAGTCCGATAATAATCAAGAGAAAAAAAAAGATAACATACCCGCAGTAGCATCTGATGAAATCCTAGCCTCCCCTTCATGCCGAAGAACCTGCGATGGAACCCGACCTGCCCCAACCACTAAGTGTGGCCACTTCGCCCTAATATGGCACAATTCTACCTCCATGGTGCATTCTTGGTAGAGGTGGCTCTTCCATCCACACATGCCACATTTAGACTTTTCGCACGCACGCTCATGTGCTCCTTCATCCTTCACGTAAACATTGTAGCCCCTCAGGCCTCTAACACTAGACATGGAAACATTCAACTTCTCAGATGTTGTTAGCCGAATCAGTCCATGGGTCTGCTTCCTCTTCCCTAGTCGCCTCTCCAAACCAGTCTCCTACTTCCTAACTCACCTCGGCCATCCCATCAACTGCCTGTACAGCCAAGACATGATCCTCGAACCTGGAGACCAATCTATCAGTGACACGACCAATGATGACAGGTAACTACTTACGTAAAGCTTGCAAAACCTCAGTGGCAATCCAATCATGGGATCGTGTGACAACCCCATTTTCACTTCCAGAAAAGAACGATTTTGTTTATGCTTTATAAAAATCAGAGTACCTCTTTTAATAAAAATGTTGCGGAATTTCCTCCCAGTAAAACATCATAAATACCTTATCAAGGCATTTCTGAAGAAAAGTATTTTTATTCATTTTAAAACATTTGGGATGTCATCGTCAATACATAAATATAAGAATAAACAGAACTTACGTTCATTATCACTAGTGATTATATCTTCTTAATCTCTCAATGTAATGTGACTTCATATCAACACCTGTGATATAAATAAACTGAGTGGGTCGGGTTGGGAAACCTGGTGAGTACATAGGGTTTTCAACCCACAATAATATAATAATCATGTTTAAACTTCAAACAATTAATCAACCCAATTACTCATCCCCATTATCTTCTTTACTCTTAAGGATCTACCCTAAAAATCAACTATTCCTCGTTCATTTATTCCTAAGGATTATCCTAAGGAATTCGCATGAAGTCCATCATCACCGTGTTTAGGCACTAAGTCTGCATACTTTCCAGGGTTTATACAATAGGCACTAAGTCCACATAGTCGCCAACGTTTAGTTACAAAGTCTGCATAGTCACCAGGATTTAGGCATCAAGTATGCAGGATCATCAAGGTTTAGGCACTAAGTCTGCATAATCGCCAAGGTTTAGAGTACATCAGGTGGATACATCGTTCGCAACACCTATAGGTTGCGAGCCTACTAGTGTTCCACTGGACCGTCTAGAATAGTCTGTGGTTGTCATCTATACTCTGCTAGATGACGGGTCCATCATTTGGGTAAAATGCTTCTCTCATCGTTCACTTCTCACCCTTATCTCATGTTCTATATCACCTCTCATCTCATCATCCGACTCATATTTCATCTACCCATGTTATACCCAACATATTTTGTAGATATAAAATACATATACAATTTAATTCATTTGAAGCATGTATAAAATCATTCATCCAGCATAGACAGCAAGTATTCAGATAATATGTACACATAGCACATAACTTATATAAAATCCTTCGTATCTATGTGTAAGATGAATGTAACTATGCACTCACAACACGTCATTTATATTAAAAACTTTGTATCTATGTATAAGATGAAAGGGACCATGCACTCACTTGAAAAGGTGGTGACTCGACACTCGGACAACACTTCGTTACTCTTAACACAATTTTCCTTTGTCAGAACCTAGTATCGTTACCACTAGAGTTTAGTCTAGTATTGACCGAGACTAATTAATATTCTTGCTATTATTACTATTATATAAGCACGAAATAATATTTCTCAACCACTATATACAGACAGGGGTCAGACGTAAAACACCGGAGGGCATGACCATTTTGGCATATGACACTTCTGAAATCCAATAACCCTTGCATCCCTTTAAACCAGATTTCCCGTACCATAAATGGTTAAAAGATATTTTAACGACACATATATAACTCATAATAATAGCCCAAATACTTAGTATAATGTCCTAATAACATTACTATATTAAAACATAAGATATACTAACGATAGGGTAGGCGTAGCTCACTTACAGTAGATTTTTTGCAAAACGGACTTTGCTGGAGCAGCGTTTCCAAGAAAAAAAGTTCTTCTTCTTGGAGCCTTGTAGTGCTCTAGGACTTGCTTCTAACAACTTGGAGGTGCTAGGGAAAAACCTTGACGGTTTGGGGGTGGTTCGGAGTAAAGAACTGGAGCGATGTGAAGAAAATGGGAGATTTGCACCTCTATTTATAGGCTGAGTTCGATGCGAACGCAGCGCATTCATTGCAACGTGGCACCATCCCAAGTCGTGGGGAAGAAGGTGTGGCCCAGATTGCGTCACGTGTCACTCGTAGATTACCCCAAAAACTAATTATCTTCTAAAATCCGTAACTTCCGCATACGAGCTCCGTTTTTGACGCTCCTTCTATCCACGCGTAGGTAAAAATAAGATCTACAACTTTCAGTTTGACTTTGTCTGCTAATTCTCGACCGATCTTAAATTTAACAGTACGAGGAGATTATATTGTTAAATGTCCGCGTAAAATTCATTACTTCTATATGCGGACTCCGTTTTTGTCTATCTTTTTACCATGGAGTTCTATTATTGAGATATTCAACTATCATTTAGGTCGTGTAAGCCAAAAACCTCTCGGTCTAAAATTTGAGTTTCAGGTCGTACACTGCTATGCCAAATCTTATAAAATTCATAACTTCCTCATACGAAGTCAGATTTGGGTGTTCTTTTTTTTTTGTATGTTCTCGGTTTCATGTATACTACAAATTTTGTTTAGATTTCTATGGCTAAAAAGTATTTTATCAAAAATTCACTTTTTACGTTATGCGGTGTCGTGTCGGTTTAGCCGTAAAACTTCAATGAGTCATAACTTCTTCGTTATAACTTGGATTTTGATCATTCTTTATATGTACGGAACCCTTGAGATACATTCTACAACTTGGTTAAGATTATTTATTCTAAATAGTAATTGTTGAAAAGTCATTTTCGTTACTTATTTCCTCTAAATTGTCTAAGTCGGATCTGCGAGCATTACAGATCGATATCCTGGAAGGCATAATGCATAACCCACCTCTAATCCCTGAAGACAAGAGCTAACAATAGGATCCTCCTTCCCGAAGGATTCTAGAGCTCCATAAGCCTTGAGCTCCTATTGTGCCCCATACTGTCCTACTACAATCTCGGTTCGAAAATCCCCGAGATGATCATCCAAGAGTTCCAAAATCCCTTCCTTGACCAAACCAAAGGTCACATGAGTCCACTCCAAAATACCCCAGGCAATCTATGACGAGATAAACTCCAACATCCGCTCATCGATCATTTCAATACCTGTATCTGTTCCTGAACCTGAACCCGAATCTCCTTCCTGGGTGTTCATCACCATTTAAAAAAACAACCATGCAAATGATCAAAACATATCTAAGCATCCTTATCCCATAGGCTTCCTAGATTCTCCAAGACTCTTCGTGATTCGAGTAGGGATCCTGTACTTTCAGTAGTACGGTCCTAATATTACCATCCACACTTATCCATACATTCCTGAAGAATCATCCCAAATCCTCTAAGTCACCTTATCAAATTGATACTCCAAATGCTCTCTAAGCAGCGCAACTAAACCCACTGAAGCACTTCCTAGGCTTTCCTAGGTCTCCGACCTCACCCTGCCATTAGTTGCTAAAGAACTCCCCATAATATTAGTTAACTACCTCATGAATACAATCACATCCGACAAAGATTAGATAATCTTTGAGTAAAGGACTTATCACTATAATGGTTAGACTCTAACGAGAGCTGCACAACAGGGTCAAATCCATGACTCTGAGATTATTCAACCTTCATCACATGTGACTTATGATATTCACTTAGTAGCTAGCTCAAATCACTTAAGAGTTCCATAAAGCACAAAGAAAGAAAAAATCGTTTAGTAGCACTCCAATCTGTAGAATAACCAAAGAAAATTCAGACTCACATACTACAACCCATGCTAGGAATTTCCACTCTCACTGTCGGTTTCTTTATGCATGCATGCTATACACAATACATGATCAAATAGATTTTGAATAAAGGACTCTACCCTAGGACCGCAACCAAAAGAGGAATAGGAAATTAGGCCAAATCAATAATTCTAGGGCTATATGATCCTAATCATATACACATTTTAAAGCATACACTTGAGAATTACTGATACCAATACATATTCCTAATCTAGCATAACATGCAACGCTTCCTAGGCTATAAGGTAGCACATACCAGGCCAACCTATCATGCAATTCCTGAAAGTATCTCTAGCCTTATCCTAGCATGAAAACATTCATATCATATAACATATCATCATGTATGGGTATTTTGGGAATCACTTACTTGAGCTCGGCTAACCACACACATCACACCCCCTTTTTCTTTACAAATTCCTTTTAGAAATGTATTCTTTTCAAAAAAAAAATTTAAAACTCATTTTCTTACAAAAGATTTGCAATTCCTCAGTTTGAGTTTAGTCACTCCCGAGAGTGTGCACCAATCCCTCAAACCAAGTCTTTGATACCAACTTGTAACGTCCCAAAACTTATGAAGTAAAAAAACCAATTTTTAATTCAAACAAAACATTAATTATCTTTAAGCCAAACATTCATTATCCTTTTCAACATATTCAAAAGTACTTTATAGGAAAGACAGTTATCAGAGTACAATCCCAAAATCAACATAATATGGAAACATGAATGGATGTGCTGCAACCAAGCCAGACCCTTTCCTTGGAAGTACCTAAAACATAAACTGAAAACTGTAAGCATGAAGCTTAATGAGGTCCCCAAAATACAACATACTAAATAAACATACTGCCAAGCAAATTAGGGTGTCGGCCTACCCGCTCGATCTGTTCAACCGAATATTGCTAAGCATATATGGTGTTGGCCTACCCCTTCAGTCTATTTCAACCGGATATTACCAAACACATATGGGTGCTGGCTTACCCCTTTGGTCTATTTCAACCGGATGTTGCCAAGCATATATGGGTGCTGGCCTACCCCTTCGGTCTATTTTAACCAGATACCGGGTCTATTTTACCCCTACTACTACCACATAATTGTTGGATTAATGTCTAAGTCCATAACTATAATTGGTAAGACTTGACCCGACCCGACATGGTCCATTTGGGTTGCATGGCATCATGCACTTGGATAGACTATAATGAGAGAAATAACACTTAAGGTTGATTAATATATTATAAGTTCTAATATATTAATAGGATTATTTAATTAGTATTGATCAAGAATTAATCTAGAATTAATTAAGTGATCAAAAGAAGACTAATTAAATATATGGGTTGATTTTGTAAATCATCCATACTTGTATAGTGGGCTAATACTCCATGGATAATCAAGTTGGGCTAAAACCCATAGGATGGTCCATGGATGCTTCATGGTGTATTTGAACCCATGAATCCAAGGAAATGGAAGGTCATGACAATTAGGGTTTACCCTAATTGTAACAACTATATAAGATCATATTCTTTGGGAAAAATCGGCCACTATGAATAATAAGGGCTAGCCGATTTTAGGAGTGTTCAAGTTTCTCTCAAGTTATTCCAAGTGTATTTGGTGTTGTGTGAACCATTTGATGTGTCACACTTGAGGCACTAGCACTCAAGCTTCATGAAGACATTCTATATCAAAGATGTATGTATTCTATCTTGTTATATTCATTATTTTGTATGCTAGATTAGGATAATACCTTGGATGTTCATAATTGCATGTATAATAAAGAAAACATAGATCCAAGGTATTTAGGGTTGCATGTACACTTGGAGTGTTAGAATGCTCAAAATCCAATAGTGGTATCAGAGACTGGTTTTTTTTTCTTGTTATACTTGCAAAATTGGCTGAAAAATCAAGTTTTGTTGCTGTCTGCACAACAGACTCGCTAATTCCATGAAGGGACTCGACGAGTCCAAGGCAAAATGCATCCAACTCACCGAGTTGGTTCGTGCACTCGACGAGTTGGACCCATGACATCATATATTCGATTGTTTTGGCTGGAATTGGACTAAGAACATTACCCCAAGATGTTTTTGGACTTATAAACTTGTTTTTGATGTGGTAAGGTTCATGCTTATCCAATTTCTAAGATAATTGTCATAATTTTAAGATTTGTATTAGGTTGTATGTTCATGCTAATTTCTTGAAGATTGATGATTTGAATTATCTTGTTCTTAGATTAATAGAAAAGTCGTGTGAAATAGTTGATATCAATCCGTTTTAATCTAAGAGTTGATTCCAAAATGTGTTTTTGTAACTTGTCCTCAAGTTATATGAAAAGTCACATTTAAGAATCATAAAAACTCATAAAAGTTGGCAAAGGTTAGAAAATGAAGAGTCTAGTTCTAATTAAATGGTTTATGACTCCATAACTTGTCCTCAAGTTATGGAGGTTCAAGAGTCTCTTCATTAAATAATAAATAAATAAAAATGTAACCTTAATTTGTTTCATAAGTTACAATAGAAAAAGTTATTTTTTTTATTAATTAGTTTAAAGTCTTCCATAACTTATCCTTAAGTTATGGAACTTGAAGAGTTTTTAATTAAAACTACTATAAACTCATAAGTTATGGAATTAATTTGTTTTGAATAGTTTCAAAACCTGCCCTCAAGTTTTGGAATTTGAAGAGTTTTCACTTATGAATATTTTAATTCCAAGTTAGCCCTTAGAATTTTAAAAGTTAAAATTCAACCCTTATACTTTATAATATTATAAGTTAATAATATATATACGTATAAGAGTAAAGTCAGTCTTACCGTTAGTAGGCCTCATTCACGAAGCCGGTCTATAAGGGGGGGGGGGGGTATAAGGTTACTGCCTATAAAATGGCAGTTTAATGGGTGTCCACTCTCACCCACTGCTTCCTTGACCGGTGGAGGGTCATTAGTCGAACGGGTAGGACATGGACTAGAATTCTCCCTTCATTAAAAGTATTAATGATAAATACTAAGTAACTAAACCATTTATAAATACCCAATCTTAGTTACTTAGGAAAATGTGAATAAGGTGCTAATCAATGAAATTACACTTTGCACTTGGTTTAAGTCGGTTAGTGGAGCGTGTGTGGTTTACCGGCACACTAACTCGTATTTAACAAGGTAGGAAAAAGTTAACTTAATGTTTATCATAGTATCGATGGAGCGTGTGTGGTTAACTGACACATCGATTGAGGGGTAAACACTTAAGGGTACCAAGTAATGTGCATGGTTACTTCACACCTTGTTTTGTGATCCTTGGCATCCCAGTCACAAAACCTGAAGGGAACACTCGAGATTGAAACATGCCATCGAACAGTTCAGTGAATCTCAAAAGATCTAGGAGTTCCAAATCCAATTAAAACCTAATAATACATTTCATTTATCTTATTGGAAATTGGTGAATCGTCATTCACCTACCTTCAAATATTTTATAGCTTGGATTACGGCATCCCTCTTCTAAATTATAAAATAGTTTGTTGGGTCCTAGCCTTAATATTTCATATTGGGTGTCATATTAAGGACTTTAGATCAACTATCTTGAATATCTCCCAAAAGATGTCTGGTTTAGACATTTATGATCTTCCCAAATCTCTTGAAACAAGCTTTCCTAAATGAAGATGATGTCCCAATGGAAATCATACTTCTTTCACCACCTCCAATCATTCTCCCTAAGCCAGAAGTTCTTGAAAAGTTTAAGGTCACTCAAGCCCTATTGGCAAGTAAAGGTCTATGTGTGGTCACATCTTGGAGATCTAGTCACATATTGACAAGCCGGGAGAGTTGGGTGTCAAAGTCTTGAGAAAGTTGGTGGCTCAATCACTTTCTAAGTCACATAGTGAGTTCCTTTGGGACACTTATGAAATAGACTATGACAAGACCCTTAATGATCTTATCTATTTGCTAAGATCAAGTTCCTAAAACTTTATGGACATTGACAATGATGACATTGGATATCCAGTAAAGTTCTCTCTTCCCAATGGAAAGGGTTCGGTCATAGTCAACTCGGTTGACCAAATGGTAAAGAGAGAGGCTAAGTCTGAGATAGTCCCATTATCAAGGGTCCATTGCCAAAGGAAGGGGCATTGGTTGCAAAACTTCCAAATTTACCTGAAAGATCATAAGGCTGGTAAAGTCAATAAGTTTGACTTGACTTCAGGTAAAGTCCACTATCTAACTCTGTTAAGTTTCTATTCTGAGATTCTTGATACATGATGTGACTGGGTCACATGTTGATGTTTTAAGAATCAAAGAAAAGTGAAGAAACTTAAAGAAAGAATATGCTGAATCTGATCGTGTAGATGGATTTCTATCACATAGGTTGAAGATCGGATTCTTGAGCTACTTCTTAGAAGTTATGATACATTGCTTAGGAATAGATAACAACATAGTTTTCTTGCTCTTTTGCATTGTAAGGGCCGTTTTTCTGCAATGTTTTAAAATAAAAGATTTTTTTTTAATTTATTTATTTTAAAATATCCTAACAATGGCATTTGTGGAAAAGAAGTGTTGTTTATATGATTCCATTAATGACAATATTGGAAATATAAATTTGATTCTTTCATTTGTGGTAGTTTCTAAATTTACCAAATAAGGAAAGATACTCATCACCAAAGTTTCAGATGGATAGAAACATGGAATCATGCAAGTTGTACAGCATGATGGATGAGAACTTTCAAGCATTGGAAAAATTAAGACTAAATACTTGTTCACATGCATGTGTGACTCAAGTGAAGGACTAAGGGATCGAGTACACATTCTTGTGCACTGGTGAAGTCCACCACAAAAGATCGATAAGACTATTCGTCATAATTTACTATAACTCAGTAAATATGGTTATACTTACAAGCTTAAGTGCAATTCTGAGACATTGGAAAAAGTTCCAATGTATGGCAGAGCGAATAAGAAGAATCAAATTAGGGAGAAGTATAAAAGTTTCTCAAATTTGAAAAGATGGGAGAGTACTTTAGTATCATGTTATATGATCATCTTAATGATTTAGAGACCTTATCACAATTTATCCTCTAAGTGCATTCTGATAGTTAAGAAGAGGAGTTATGAATTGTTGAAGTGGCTAAATCAAGAAGATGATTCATACTTTGTTCCAAAAACAATTTTTAGAGCCATACTCCAAGATTGTAACTTGAGTGACATGTCTTAAAGATGGTTTAAAACACTTGTCAAATGTAAGAGTAAAAGTTTTCTACTCTCGTACATTTGAAATTGGTAAGTTGTGATGTTTTGGATAAAACAGAGACCAACTTAGGCCAATTGTGTAAAGTGTTAGTCTTGATAAAGAATCCGCACTATCTCTTGAATATTTGATAAGGGAGTCTTATATGTCAAGAGGACAGTGAGAGTCTTAAAGGTCTTGAAAATTCTCAAGAATTAATCAAGAATAGAACCTGAAGTTCTTCACTAGCACACGACTTAAGGTTCATAACATATCATGTTGACATATTCTGTGCCCATTCAAATTAAAGTTGGCTTTGCATATGAGTTCTTAGAGTTATCAATTGGTTGCACAACAACTTGGAAGCAATGACAGGCCCTTGAGCTGCCAGGTGGCAAGAAATTAAGCTTGAATTCAGTCCATATGAGTTTGGATTTGTCATTAACCTTTTCTTGTGACTATGGTTTTGACAATTCACATGGATAAGAACACATACACCATTAAATCTATGTATCATAAGGTTTGTCTCCGATTCATGAAAATGATGGTGAGGAAACACTTTCACTAAGTAGATTTGAGCTAGATAGCAATATATTTGCATTCTCAAAGTCGTTAGTGGAGCGTGTGTGGTTAACCGGCACACTAACATGGACTTGTGAGAAGTGGCAAAGGTCTAAACAATCAAGACTATGATTACGGCATCCCTTTTCATAGTTCTTAAAATTGTTTAGAAACGCCGGTGAGCAATCTAAGATAAGGTGTATGATTATGATAAAGTTTTATCAAAGCAATCTAGTATCAGGAATTTGCACTTTGGTAAGAAAGTCAATAAAGTATTAATTTCTAGAAGTCCAACTGATTTTTGAGTACATGTCAAAGCTAGTAGGAGCATAAGTGTTATGCTAATAATCATCATGTTAGTAGGTGCATGATAATTATGATAAAAGTTGCAAGTTAGCAATGTTAATTATAGAAAACAAAAGTTTCAATTGGGAAAGAGTTGTTTTGCTATAATTAAGGGAGAGAAAATTGTACTTCATCTCAAATCTAAAAGCTTAGATTAAGGTTTTAATCATATATATATATATATATATATATATATATATATATATATGAATTTCATGTTGGAATGGCTCAACATAAGGAAATTTTGTATATGGGTCCATTATTTGCGTTCTAAAATTCGATTATGATTATGGTATCCCTTTTCATAATCTGAATTAGGAGAACTTGGCAAATTGAAATGGAAATATTATAGCAAAAGACTGGTTTAGTCTTTATGTGAGACATCATGAATCGTGTCGTATATGCTTCGGATATAGGATCGATTACATGTGCTATACTCATCCTTTCTAAAATTTTCCAAATGCCTGGGGCATTAAGAAGGGAAAAGGTCTAGAATTGGATATGACTAAAAGGATTAATCAATTGTCCAGGACAATATAAGGTTTACCAAAGATTGGTTGCTCAAGGATAGTTGGAAGTATAGTGATAATTCTGGATGGACCATATTGACATAATCTGTAAGAAGGCAACTCTCGTTCAGAAGTGATAGACAAAATGGAATCTGGAAATGTTTCAATGTTAGAAGTTATTCAATTTCTGTAAGATTAGGAAACTTAATACAAGAAGGATGTTTCCAAGGAGTTGATCTCCTTTGGAATGCTCTGTAATCGTTGTTGTCAAATCTTTGTGACTTTGTGCATAATCATTACAAGAGAATCATTACATATAAGTTGAGAACCTAACAGATTTTGTAAATGACATGAATTTGAAATTCTTTCTATTGCAGTAAGGATTTGGGACTGTGAAAAGAGGATCATTGGAGTTATGTTCAATTGATATATTTCACAAAGTAAAGATCATAGACAAACATAGTATGCATACTTGGTGTATGGCATGAATAGTGTTTAGAAAACATAGTGTACATGCTTAGAGCATGAGACAACTATTGTTTAAAATTCAAGAATAAAGTTAGTAGCTAAAACAGTATACAATGAATAATGTGCAATCATATGGTGATAAATAAAAGGTGTTTTATTTATATTCATAAGTTCTGAGACCATATTAGATTCATTTATTCTTGTGTTTCACTTTGCATGTTTTGACTTCCATAATAACTAGGTTATTCTTTCGGAATGACTAAGTTATTCAAACCATCCACAGTCGATCCTATGTTGGAAGTAGATATGAATCAAGACTGTCATGGGTTGGCTTGTAGAGGTCCAAGTTGGTGGAAAAAGTTGTGCTACAACACTCATGAGTGCTCATAAGTTATGAGTATTGGATTTAAACCGCGCTCATTTGAATCACTTCATAGATTTTATCACGAGCGATCATGAGATGATAATATCTTATATTCTTTAAACCTAGAGATATGAGTTGTTACTATGAGTTGATAGTACATTGCTTGCACGAAAACGCATTGGTAACTCGATGTTATAAAACGTGCCTTTGTGTATGATTCAACAAGTAGCAGAACAAGCCATATGAGTCAAGGTTTATCCATTCCTTTTACCTTCAGAATAAAAGCGATATCCGTGGGACCCTCGATGATTTAATGATGATACATGTGAGTGCTTAGCCAAGCCATGACTGATTTGATTTTTTCAATCAGTCAGTCATCATGAATCGGAAATCGGGAAACAAAAAATGAACAAAGAGAATGATTTACAATCCATGTCTCAGTCCATATGATATCTACAATGGAGGAATGTATGATTACTTATCTAATGGACAAGTCATTGACAAAGGTTAGAGATCATCGACAACGTCAGAATTCAAAAGAAGGTTTTGAGAGCTACGATTGCCGATTGTTTCTTGAAGTCATTCGCAATAATAGTAGTTTTAGACTTATCCAAGTGGGAGACTGTTGGATTAATGTCTAAGTCCATAACTATAATTGGTAAGACTTGACCCGACCCGGCATGGTCCATTTGGGTTGCATGGCATCATGCACTTGGATAGACTATAATGAGAGAAATAACACTTAAGGTTGATTAATATATTATAAGTTCTAATATATTAATAGGATTATTTAATTAGTATTGATCAAGAATTAATCTAGAATTAATTAAGTGATCAAAAGAAGACTAATTAAATATATGGGTTGGTTGTGTAAATCATCCATACTTGTATAATGGGCTAATGCTCCATGGATAATCAAGTTGGGCTAAAACTCGTAGGATGGTCCATGGATGCTCCATGGTGTATTTGAACCCATGGATCCAAGGAAATGGAAGGTCATGACAATTAGGGTTTACCCTAATTGTAACAACTATATAAGATCATATTCTTTGGGAAAAATCTGCCACTATGAATAACAAGGGCTAGCCGATTTTAGGAGTGTTCAAGTTTCTCTCAAGTTATTCCAAGTGTATTTGGTGTTGTGTGAACCATTTTGAGGTGTCACACTTGAGGCACTAGGCACTCAAGCTTCATGAAGACATTCTACACATAGAGGTATGTATTCTATCTTGTTATATTCATTATGTTGTATGCTAGATTAGGATAATAACTTGGATTTTCATAATTACATGTATAATAGAGAAAACATAGATCCAAGGTATTTAGGGTTGCATGTACACTTAGGAGTGTTAGAGTGCTCAAAATCCAACAATAATATCATAACAGCAATTAGAGAGTCATCAAGAAAATATAGGCATAACTGACAATTATCTCAAAGACAATCATCATACTATAACACAAACTAGTGGGCCGACCTTTTTGCCTTCGACCCACGACTACTGTAAAGGAGGACTCACCTAAAACAACTGATAATCCACTAATTTCTTGGGTTGTTGAACCAGATAAACTCGCATCAACAAACAATACATACAACCATAATTAGTAATTAACCTGATAACTCAAAATCTGAGACCCGATCCGTAATCCAACTTCCTAAAGGTAAAGGACCATTTTACCCTTTTCCTACTTGGCCCAAAACCAGGATCCAACGTATTAGCAAAAAAGACTAAATCTCTAAATGGCAACCGAAAGCCCAATATGGCCCAACTTCCTAATTGGGCCTAAAACCATAATGGGATCAATACTAAGGAAGCCCACAGACTATCCATGGCCCAAATTCAAAAGTTCAATGGCCCATCAAGGCCCAAACCTTAAAGGCACAAAATTAACTTGTTAGGGAGTAAGACCGTGTACACACCCTCGAAGCACAAAGTACAAGTGATCGATGCAGAATTTAGCATTACGCTGAGTGTACCTCCACCTACGCCCAACGTACTCAACAGGGGCCCTAAAAATCAATATTAGGCTCTTAATGGTTAAGACAATGACTTCTAAACTTATATATGAACCTAATGAGATGTATTAACACGTAAAGTTGGTAACTTTACTCCCTTTTTATGGCTTAATGGGGCCAAAACCTTAATACAAATCATAATAAGCACCGAAACTCATGCATGGTCCAATACAACTCATCAAGTGACATTTTTATGAACAAGGGACCTTCTAAATGTCAAGATCCAGCATACTAAGCTTTTTGAGTTGCTTATACTTACAAAGATGACTCTAAGGACCAAAATGAGCCCAAAATACTCATTAAACGCGATCTAACACCTAGATTCATCAAGATAGAAACTTTACCCCTCTAGAAGATAGATCAAGGTGCATAAAGGTTGGATCCAAAAGCTCCAAGCAATTCCACACTTCTCCAAGAACCTCATTCTTCTTCAAAGATCACCAAAATGCATGAAATACCACTAAAAGCTCAAAAACCACACCAAATAAGGCTAGGGTTTCAATTCTAGGTTTTAAAGGGATGGAGGCTAAAGATCATAAGGTTTAGTGTTGAATTAAGGAGCTTAAATAGGGTCCAAGACCCTAAATTTTGGTTTTGGTCTGACTTGAGTGCACCCTGCATACTCCATTTGACTTCCGCGACCATCTTGCATAATATGTATGGTTTACTCTTAAGTACACCCAGCATACTAAGCTTAACCCTAGTATGCGCATCATACTCCTGAGTACGCCCAACATATTAAGCCTACCAACCAAATTTCTGAAGGCCATAAGTTCTTCATTTTAAGTCCAATTTTGTCGATCCTTATATCCATAGAAAAAGTGAAACGAATATCTACACTTATATAAACTCATCCTTACCTTAAAATGTTGCGAACTAAATTCTAAAATGAAGCAGAAGCACGGACTAATACTTTACCGATATACCCCTCGGCTCCAAAACACAAATCGAACACCCGAATAATCTAAAATACATTACCTACACCCTAATAGGTCTAAATCTCCCTTTACCATAAGCCCTAAGCCTTATGATAACTGATCTTCGAGTCACCGCCCTAAATTAGGAAACAATTCGGAACAGGGCGTTATAGGAGCCAGGGTAGGGCGGAGCCCCTGAGGCCTTGGGGCCATGCTTTTCAGCTTACTACCAAGGAGGCCAGGGCAACACCACATGTTGTGACCAATATGTTTCTATTTATTATTCTATCAATTATATCATGGTGTGCTCATGTTTATGTTTCTGATAGGTGCATTCTTAGTGAATTCATTTTCTGCACTGGTGTTCTTTGACTTGGGCACGAGTCGGTTGTTTATGTCTTGATCTTTTACTAGTGATTTTGGTATGATCCTTAGTGAGTTAGAGTACCTGTTGCAGGTTTCTATAGCCAAAAAACATGGGGTTTTTGCATCCAAAGTGTATCAGAGTTGTGTATTGAAGATCCTTGGGGTGCCTTATTTGATATATTTCATATCTATCCCCATGGGGGTTGTATGAGTGATAGTGGGGATGGATTAGTTGATCAGGTTTGGTGCTATGATCAATTGTAAGGGAAAGCAAGTGATAGTTTGAACCCCAAGTGGGGGAGAACTGGTCTTCTTCGGAGAGGGTACAAGGGTTAGATCAGGGTTTTATTCGGCGGTCAGGGATCGTTAATATATTTAGCATGGGTGTATGGGTTATCTTGCCTATGTGGATGATAATCAGGTGGGGGAGTAGGTCTTGGTTTCATATGTTCCAGTTGTCAAGGAGTTTACTGATTTGTTTCCAAAGGAGTTACCTAGTGTACCTCCCGAGAGACATGTTGAGTTCGGGATTGACCTAGTGCCAGGTGTGGCTCCGATTTCCAAGGCATGACATCGTTTGAAACCGCCCGAGATGTAGGAGTTGTCCTCTTAGCTTTAGGAGTTATTAGGCAAACAGTTCATCAGATTGGGCAATTTGTAGTGGGGAGCACAAATATTGTTCGTTATGAAGAAGGATGACTCACACCTGATGTGCATTGATTACCAGGAGTTGAACAAGTTAATGGTGAAGAATGGTTATCCACTTTTGCATATTGACAACCTATTTGATAAGTTGTAAGGTGGATCTTGGTTCTCCAAGATCGATGTGAGGTTGAAGTATCATCATGTGAGGTTGAGAGATCAGGATGTGGAGAAGACTGCATTTCAGACTCGTTAGGGTCATTACAAGTTCGTGGTGATTCCATTTGGGCTCATCAATGCACCTATAATGCCTATGGATTTGATGAATCGGTTATGTAGGATGATACTCTATCGATCAGTTATCGTGTTCATTAATAATATCTTGGTGTATTCCAAAACTAGAGAGCAGCACGAGGAGCACCTTCGAGAGCTTTTGCGAGTATTGAGGCGGGAATGGCTATATGCCAAGTTCTCGAAGTGTGAGTTTTGGTTATGGGAGGTCCGGTTCTTGGGGAATCTCGTTAACCAAAATGGGATTTTGGTCTATCCATCCAAGATTGAGGAGGTTATGCAGGGGGAGGTCCCGAAGTCTCCTTCGGAGGTCAGGAATTTCTTGGGATTCGCAGGATATTATCGAAGATTTATTCAAGACTCCTGCTGGAATCTGAAAGTGAACCTCTAGCAATCTCCAACTCTTGAAGATTCGAAGTCAGTCTTGATTCTGAAATGGTTGTGATACGAGATGATGGTAGATTCCAGAGTGGAATATGTGCCGAGATGAAGGAAAGATCTGAGATCATGTGTCAGTCTATACATTAATTATTCTTGCCTTCTATTTGATGTAACATTTCGTAGGACCAAGTTTCTTTTGTTTGTTTGGATAATAAGTATGTGAGAAATAGTATTATTATCCGGTCCTTTGTATGTCAATCAGTATGTATGATGTTCCTCCTTGACTATTTAAGGAGTCTTTGAATGATAAGAATAATGCAGATTGTTCTTCCAAAGATAACTTATTTTTACATTAACTCTCTTTAACCTCTTTTCTCATATCCAACTCTTTTAAAACATTCTACTTGTTCATTTATTGTGTTTACCTTGATTATAATCATAGTTCCACATTTAATACTTGAAGTACTTTGTTGATTTCTCTCTTCAGTCTCAACTGGTCTTGCCAGACTTGACTGGAACACATAATTATAAGCAGAAATTGATCTTAAGCATTAACTCAATGTTTGAGTTTTCGAATTTTTTCCCTGCATATAATATCCTTGTTTTCACATTTGGTATCATAGCTTGAGTGGTTGTCCTTTGAATCTTAAAGATCATATTATAGTTGACTTGAAACTACCTTGGTATTCTAGTCATTTTTGTGTTCAGGATAAAAGTTCTTCTATATACCACTTTTTTTCAATATATCTTAACTTCAATGACTGGTTCTAATTCTCAACAAATGTATTCAATGCAAATCACAAATAGTGTGGGTTTCCCTTCTCGTGCCCCACCACTAGTTGTTGAAGAGTATGATCACTGGAAAGTTAGAATGGAAAGATTGTTACTTGGTAAAGAAAAAGGTGAAGCTATCTGGAGATCCGTTAAAGAAGGTCCTCATGCCCCAGTTCGAGCAACTGTTAGAGATGATGCTGCAACTCTGATGGGTCACGATGAACAACATCAAACACCCCTCACTGCTGATGACATCGAAAAGTTGCAGGCAAAATCAATTTGGCTTTTCCAAAATGGTGTTTTGTGTCCCACCTTCTCTCTTTGAGCACATTAAGTTGTGCAAATCTGCTAAAGAGATTTGGGACACACTACAAGACCTATTTGAGGGATCGGAAATATGAAGAGCAAACATCTAACCTTGGTTGTCAACGAGTTCGATACGTTCACTACAACTCCTGGTGAATATGTTTCCTCTGCTTCAAACAAATACCGAATCGTCATCAAGAACATTATAGCCCATGGGATAGTCCAAACTCCACTAGAATACAACCTCAAGTTCATTAACAGTCTCGGAAAGAGGTCGGGAAATGTAAAATCATGTTTTCAGAGTAATGGATCTCTGAAAAAGCTGAAGCTCTATCAACTGTTCAATGAGATTCAAGGTCATGAATTAAATGGCGCACAAACCCTACGAGAACTTATAGGAGGCCCTCTAGATCTTGTTAGTTTTTATGATCCTCAGATTCCAAACTTCTTGGTTTCTGATCCCTTCTTAACTGTTGTTCTGTATATCCCACCTCTTTAACCTTCACCACCAACCTTACATGTTCCTACGAACAACTATCAATCAAATGGTGATCTCGGCCATGAAGAAATGGACTCTGAACTCCGCTTCCAACAGGAGTTTGCTTTGCTATCCATGAAGTACAAGTGCACATTTAATAAGCGGTACCACAACCGTTTCCATGCTCCTCACAAAAATATTCCTCAATCATTCAACAAACCTTCAAAAAACCCACCTTCTTACAAAACTAATAATCCTTCACTAAATCACATATCGGAATCTCCACAATCTTCGAAGACAAACAAACCCACGATTGTGTGTCATAAATATGGTCATGCAAATCATTACACCAAAGACTGTTTAGCTGAAGTCACACAAAAACCCAAGATTAAGGACTCTGCTTACTATGCATGTCGAGCTCAAGAGATGGCAGAGAGTGGAAAGGCTTTTGTTACCACTGTATCAAGAGAAGTAGAAGGGTATTGGTCTTCCGATGATGATGATGACATAAGTATTAGTATAAACTTGTGTCTTACAAATAGACAAACAATTAAATGTGATGAAGGCTGTTGGTCATCTGGACCAGAGGAAGATTATGAAGATGTTGAACCCAACTACTACTACATGGCTACCAACGATCCACCAGATAGAAGCATCGTTCAACATGTAAAATTTATGATTATTGACAATAATTGTAATTTATCTCTTTGTGAACCTTATCTAACCCAGATCCAATCAGATATTAACATCATTTACAAAGCCTATTAGTTAGTCATAGAAGCCAGTGAGAAGATAAAGAGTGAATTAAGTCGTCTTAGATAACGTTTCGAGGATAAGAAGTTGAAGATAGAGTCTTTAGAATGAGAGCTTGTAATGTCAAAAGATGAATGTATCATTCTTAAAGAAAAATGTGAAATCACTTATTCTATAAGAAATGTTTTAATTTCTAACTACAAACGTCTCAATGCCAAAATAGATGCTTTTCATAATTCCATTGACATTCTTGAAGCAAATGAACGAATGACCCATAATTTTCGTCATCCTTGGTCAAAATTTCTTGGTCTCGGAAGCGAGTTTCCGAAACCTATTTCTCGTCACTTGAAGGAGATGCAAAATCTAACTTTTATGGGAGACGTTCTGAACCACAAATATTCGAACACCCTTGTCTTGCCTTTCTCACCTCTTCTTGAGACTGCTAACCAATTTGCTTCACCAACACCTGAGTGTCAACGTATAGTTGTCAAGTGTCCCGATTCCACACCTCTTCCGCCTCTAACAAATCTGGACCTTGGAATCCCACTTTAGCATTCCAAACACTATCATACAAATTCTGAACCATAGTCCTCCTAAAAACTATGTTGTTGAGGAAATCATTCATGAGACAACTGAACCTAATACTACTGAGTTTGTTTTGGTATCTTTAGATAGTGACATTGATGATTCGTTGAATTCATGTGATTCTGACCCGCAAGTGGTTTCCAAAACAAATATTGTGCCATTCAAGCCTATGTTTAATAATCCATCTTTAGGTCAAACCTTCAAGTCCTCTTTCAACTCTAAATAGAAACCAATGTTTAATAAGAAAGATGTTGTTAATCCTAAGGTAGAAGCCAATAATGCTCTTAAAAGGTAAATTAAGTCAAGACAAAATTCCATATTCCTTGAGAGCTCCAAAAAGAGTGTATCTTGGACTGCCAGCCCATCGACTAAGAGTCATAACGCCTTCGCACCTGTCAAGATTCTCAAAAGGCCATATAATCCTCTCAGTCAATTAGAACATAAGAGAGTTGTCAATCCCACCTTAAAAAAGCCTATTGAAATACTCAATCTATCATAACTAACTCTACTCAGATTGTTTCATCTATTTTTATAGCCAAATTTAAAGGTATGATTTTCAAACCTCAATAGCTTTCAAAACCAAGTGTATCATCAAAAAAAGAACGATTTTTTAAGAAAACAATTTCACAATACTCTTCAAAACAAAATCTTGTATGGAAAGTGAAAAATCTCAAAAATGAAACTGCAACACTGAGAGACACAGTGATTCCTACTGCTCCAGAAGTTACTGGTCCGAGAAAAGTTGTTCTGAAATCACATGATATTGAGTATGACTATTAGATAGATGAAAGAACCATGGATTTTTGATTGTTCCAAAAAGGATCTCGAAATAAACCCTCTAAAACAAATGTTGCTCAAAAGTCACAACCAAAGCCCAAAACTCGTGCTCTTGTCCCAAACCAAACTTGAAGCCTAAAAACTCTACAACTCACTAATTTTTCAGGAACTCTATGCTTCGGAGTAAGAAACAATATGGTATATTGATGGTGCCTGCTCCATGCACATGGCGGGGTAGAAGGACTTTCTACAATATCTCAAGCTTTCACCAAATGATGGTTACGTGACGTATGGAAACAACTCCAACTCTCAGATCAGAGATTATGGCGTCCTTACAAATGGAAACTTCTCCATTTCAAATGTGGAATACGTAGTTGACTTGAAGCATAATTTGATAAGTGTGGCTCAACTCACTAATGCAAATCGTCGAGTTGAAATCTACAAGAAACACGACTATATCATGACAGAATACTGGAAGGAATGTTTAATGAATTCAAATCACAACAAAAACATGTATCATATTGACATCAACATGATCATTGGCAAGCCCCAGCTCTGCTTATTCTCAAAAGCTCTTCCTGACATTAGTTGGTTATGGCGTAGAAGGATTCCTCATCTAAATTTTAGATATATAAATGATCTTGTTTCCAGTAAAATGGTAAGAGGTCTGCCCCTCCTTAAGTTCGAAAATGATACTTATGTGCTGCATGTGAGTATGGAAAGCAATAAAAGAAGCTTCATCCTATCATCATCGTAAAATCCATCTCGAAATCGTTAGAACTTCTGCACATTGATCTGTATGGACCCTCAACAGTAGAGAGTCTACATCACAAAACATACATTTTTGTGATTGTGGATGATTTTACTAGGTTCACTTGGGTCTTCTTCCTAAGGTTCAAGTAAGAAACAACCACGAAACTCATGAACTTTATCAAAGGAATTAAAGTTCTTGTCAAACTTCCTGTGAGAAGAATTTGAAGTGATAACTGTTCAGAGTTCACCAATGCCACCATCGAGAACTTCTTCACCGAGAAAGGTATTGACCACAACTTCGCTGCTCTATACACCCCTCAACAAAACAGTGTATTTGAACGACACAACAGAACACTTGTTGAAGCTGCTCGATCCATGCTTAACCTTGCAAATCTTCCACTCTATCTTTAGGCTGAAGTTGTCTCAACTGTAGGCTTCACTCACAATAGGAGTATTATCAATGGACACCTCAATATGATACCGTACGAAGCCATGAACAATCAGAAGCCAAGCATCTCTTTTCTTCATGTTTATGGATGTATGTGCTTCATCAAAAACAATGCCGATCAGCTTACAAAGTTTCAAACTAAAGCTAATGATGGAATCTTTAAAGGGTACTCTGCAAAATTAAAGGCTTATCAAGTTCTTAATTAATGAACTCAAGTACTAGAAGAAAGATTTGATGTCAACTTTGATGACAACTGTGTTCAGAATTCTGACCCAACCTATATCGCAACTCACATCATGAAGTCTGATGCTTCAGCGCCAGGAATTCATCCCCAAATAGTTTATGAAGTTGACTTTGAAACCTTTTTCGGACCTTTAGTAGCAACTCTTGATTCGGAATCCCAAACAACACAATCCTCATCAACTGAAGCTCCTGTTTCACAAAATGTTTCAGGTCCAACACCCAGTTTTCCTCCATTTGATTCCGAACCGTTTCAACCTTCTCATGTTGAGGGGAAGAATGGTCAACCTTCCCTTGAATCAAATCTAGATGGATTCCAAGATGCAACTGATCAATTTGTTTAATTTGATCCTCTTATCAACAACGATGATGATGCAAATTTCTTTGATTTCCCACCAGTGGACGATGCAAATGTGTCCGGTTCAGATGTTCAGGGGGAGCATCATCCCAAAGTTCAAATTATTCAACGGGAGTAACACAACCCCATTGTTGATATAGGATCCTCTACTGCACAAGAGCATCCGAGACTACACATTTGGACTAAGGATCATCCTCCAAACCAAGTTATTGGAAATCTAAACGCCGATGTACAAACTTGCTTTGCAACAAGTGTTCAAAATGAATATAATTTCTTGACATTTATCTCAATGGTTGAACCCAAATCCATCAAAGAAGCATTATAACATGCTGATTGGATTACAGGCATGCAGGACAAATTGGCATAATTCGATAGAAATAAAGTATGGACTCTCGTTCCTCCTCATCAGAATCATTCCATTCTTGGTACAAGATGGGTGTATCAGAACAAGCTAGATGATGCAGGAGTTATCATTTGGAATAAAGCAATATTGGTAGCCAAAGGATTCACACAGACTGAAGGGCTTGACTATGATGAAACCGTTTCTCCTGTTGCCCATCTTGAAGCTATAAGTATCTTCCTTGCTCATGCTGCTCACAAAGGCATTAAGGTTTATCAGATGGATGTCAAAAGTGCATTTTTTAATGGTGAACTGGACATTGAAGTATATCTTTAACAACCTCCAGGTTTTTTCAATCTCATGTATCCTAACAACCACTACAAGCTCCGAAAAGTTGTTTATACCCTCAAGAAAGCTCCTTGCGCTAGGTACAAGACTCTCACCGAGTTCCTCAAGAATTCTCGTTTTCAAAGAGTTATTCTTGATCCTAACCTGATTCGAAGGTCTAATGGAAAACATCTCATTCTTGTCCAAATTTATGTTGACGACATCATTTTTGGATCTACGAATTCATCAATGGTTGTTGATTTTTTCAAAATGATGGTCAGTCGATTCCAAATGCGTATGAATCGTGAGTTGAGTTTGTTTCTTGGTCTTGAAATTAAAAAAACAATCGAGAAATTTATTCACCAAGAAAATTACGTCTCATAACTTCTCAAGAAATACTTAATGGACACTTGTACCTTTTCCAAGGTACCTATAGGTTTCGGGCACAAAATCTTTTCGGACCCTTCAGGTGTTGCTATTGATAAAAAGAAGTACAAAGGAATTACTAGATCACTACTCTATCTAATAACAAGCCATCCAGACATCATGTTTGTGTGCCAGATTTCAAGTTAATCCAAAGATGTCTCATCTCTTGGATGTTAAGCAAATATTTCGATACCTCAAAGGTACAAAGAGTCCTAAAAATTGGTAACCAGGAAATGAGAGTTTC
The DNA here is from genome assembly GCF_052625555.1 of Lactuca saligna. NCBI lineage: Eukaryota > Viridiplantae > Streptophyta > Magnoliopsida > Asterales > Asteraceae > Lactuca > Lactuca saligna. The sequence goes on along the minus strand of NC_136424.1, from coordinate 86,578,159 downwards.
CTCCTTCAGGTTTATTCCGATTCAAACTATGGTGGTCTTCAACCGGACAGAAAAAGTACATCAAGTGGCTGTCCATTTTTGCGTGGTCGGTTGGTTAGCCGGTCATCTAAGAAACACAACTGCATTGCACTCTCAACAGCTGAAGTAGAATACATTGTTGCTGCTAGTTACACATCTCAAGTTCTTTTGATGAAATCACAACTCTTGGACTATGGTTACCGGTTTCAACAAATCCCAATCTATTATGATTCGCAAAGTGTCATTACCATCTCACACAATCCAATTATGAACTCAATGACAAAACACATCGATATATAGTGCCATTTCATTAAAGATAATGTTTTAAATGGTAACATTGAACTTATTTTTGTTCCATATGATGATGATACTGTTGATGTCTTTACAAAGGCATTAGACGAAACCAAATTCAATGGTTTTCTGAATAAAATGGGTATGATGATGCCTTCTCCTTAGTTCTTTCAAGAGGTTTGTACTCTTTGATCGCAACATCAGAAAGTAAAAATAGTTCCAAAGTCAAATTTTCTATCATCTCGGAATTGTTGCCTCTCGGAGTAATTAAGATCATTTTACTTGTCTTTTTGTTTAACCACCTCATTCAATCTTAAGTTGTTTTGTTCACTCTGTCTTTTGAAGTTCATGACCAATATAGTCACTTTGGTATTAACATCACCTCAGAACATACTTCATAAGTCTGGTATGAAGATCATCTCGGAATTCAAGTCTGAAACGGTATTGAACTTTCATCTCATTCTATATCTGAGATTAAATCCTTTTTCTCTCAGTGTCTCACAATCTGTTTAATATAAGTCCACTGAGATCTTCCTATCTTTTACCTCTAATATTTAGTCCGAGTCTTTGCAATATCGTACTCTATATTACGTACAAGAGTTTTCATTCTAATTATGGAAGTATCTTATGTCTATCCATATTGGAACATTTGTGCTCCGAGTTTACTTCACAAAATTCATCTCGGAACTCTAGTGCTCTGATATCACATTATAAACTCATATAGAACCTTTTCATGTTTCGAGACCATATCACAAAATCATCTCGGATATTTCCCGGTCATAGATTCATTTTCAAAACGCCTCAGAACCTTATGGCTCCGAAATCAATTCTTTTAGGAGAAGTTCAAAAGGTTTTTCATGATTTGTTTCCAAATGTTTTTCTCTTAAATAACTCAAACAGTTACTTTTTAATGATGATTATCTCTTAATCCTAGAAATCCGTACCCTTTTTGCACACGCCTCCGAAAAAGCAAAGATCCCATCAGTTGTGTGATGGTTTCCATTTTACATGTATCGTCAGTGGTTACTTTTGTCGTTGCACATCAACTTTTACACAAAAATGGCAACACATTAAATGCGATCCTTTTCCAAATTTAGGTTTCATCATTACTTTTCTAACCCGACCCATCCTTTCCTAAACCTATAAAATACCCTCACAACCCCTTTTACCCATTATGCTTCCAAAATACTCATCTTCTCTCTCTGCTAAAGTGTCCTTCAAGATTCAAAACCTGCAACAATGTCTTCCTCTTAATTTGTTCCCTAAGTTACCAAATCTGCTCCTATGAAGAAGTCTTCCAAAGGGTATGCATCGTCTCAGTTAACTAAATCCTTTCTTAGGGATACAGCCCAACTCTTCTCTCTGGACCCCATGGACTACGACGAATCTATCTGGGTCATTATCGAGTTCGTCGTTCATCACCCCATCTTTGTTCCTCTCACCAAAATTCCAGACCTACCGATTCCACTTCGTCTTCTTCACACAACTTTTGATCGAATCAAGATCGATAATGATGTTCCATAGACGAAAATAATAGGTGATCATATTGTGCCTGTTCACAAGTCCACTTTCTTGAAAGTGATTGGAATTAAAGAAAACCCTGAAGGCTTCAATGTCCAAGAACCATCTGCTGAAGAGTTCCAGATGTTTCTTAATCACATTGGGTATACAGAAGAATTTAAGGCAAAGAAGTTCAAGAAATCAGTTGTTTCAGGCCTTTGGACAGTCCTCATGCATTTCATTCTTAGAGGTCTGTCTGAGAAGCATGGAAGTACAGGCACTCTCAGCAAGGATTGGCTTTATGTTGTGTCCAATATTTTCTCAGTGAAAAACAACATTGTAGATCTCACAGAAGTCTTGTGGAAAGACTTTCGGAAGTTTTGCATCAATCGCAAGCCACATGAGATTTTGAGTCTGAGATTTTGGACTTTGACCATTTAACAACTATATTGTAAAAGGAATGAACCATTCTTGTAGATACGATTCCGAAAGAGGTATTTATTTCTTTTAAAACTATCAAGTCTTATCGACTTCCCGACTAAACATCTTTCGGACACATTAGGCGATTGTCAAAATATATGTTTGCCATCCTACCTTTTGAGTCCATTCATTTAAAACAACACGTGGAGACTTCGATTGTGTATAGCCCTACATAATCCACCCCGATATCCATTGAGCCTATCTCAGATGTGGCCAACACTGTTTCATCTGGTGGTAAGAAAAAGAAATCTGCCAAACGCAAGACCTCTCCTACCAAACCCAAAGCTAGAAAAAGAACCAAAGTCGGTTCCTCCTCTCAACAGGAAGGAACCAAAGACATTTTGGTTGACTCTAGCCATCCTCTTACCCCACCTACCCACTTTTCCAAAGTACCCTTTGGAGTTTCAACGTCACAATCACACACTCACGAAGAGTCTCCACATAATCCACCTTCACGTTCCCAACAAGGTGTTTCTGGTGTTGAACATAGTACCTTGCACCCCCTGGAACAAATCCACGGGTCAATTTGGAAAACCCCATTCTTTCATCACAAGCATGCTCCGATATCCATGTCTTGAACACTAAGCATTCTGAAGCAGGAGCTATCCCTCTTACCTCGGAAGCCATAACCATGTGTTAATGATCCTATTTGGGAAGATTTTGTTGGCAGGACACTTTCGAGGCATTCTGAACTTCCACAATCGCAGGTTGAATCAACTCTCATTTCGATGAGAAACATAGCCAACCAAAGCAACTTACCCTTTGTGCTCCAACTGATGAAATCACTAATCTAGAATTCGCCTCAGGAGAAACACAAAAACAACATCGTCTTCGGAGAATCCTCCCAAGACTCATCACCATGACGCTTTGCACCCTGATCCCGATGAAGAACTTTCGGATGAAGTTATATTTAATGATGATAGGCACCTCTATAGCTGCTCAACCACTGTTTTCCACTCTTCATTTCCCTACAAAGCCATCCTATTTAAGGTAAGTTTGTGATTTTGGGTTCTCCTCCTCTTCTTCTGAACCAGTTGATGAAGAGATCAAGATTGACGATCAATCCCAAACGCATCTCGGAGGTGAAACATAGTCTACTCCTCTCAAGGCAGATACTAATGTTAATGCAAATCAAGCTAGCCCCTCCGAACCAACTGTTTTTTTTTTCAAGATCATGATAAAGCCAAATCTTTGACCTCCACTCCGGACATGGGATCAACAGCTGGTAATTATGATGATTCCTTTGCCCTCTTGAAACACCGATACAATGTCTCTACAACTATAAAGAAGGTCAAATCAATTGAAACCTTTGTGGATGGACTCGATGCAAAGATTAATGAAAAGGTTTCTGGTCTGGACTCCAAGCTAGACACAATTTTAAACTCTTTGTACGAAGCCAAAAAGTCTGGACGAACACATGCTAAAAGGGAATCCCAACTCGATCAAGTTATCTCACTTTAACTCAATCATACTATTGAGCAAGTTAAATAAAAGTACAATGCAAGTCTAGATCATTACCTCGACACAATAACCACGATGATGAAGGTCCATGGCGATATGATTGGTGCTACAAATGAGCTCATCAAACAGAACCACGTCCTCCGTGAAAAACAAATTCAAAGACTTGAAAAGGGTATCAGGAAGAAAGATGAGATGAACCTGATCATACAACAAGTACTTATCAAGCTTCTTCGGGTATGCTAGAACATTGTGGATGTCTCGGATAACAAATTTGATGAGATGATCTCGATTCTTTGCCAACTCTTCGATCACCTCAAAGCTCATGCTCCTACAGTTGAAGCTTATGACGCTTTGACTGTGCAGATCAATAAAAGTTTTCAAAAGGTATTTGATTGATTCTTAGAGCTTAAGGTATCTACATTCCTTGCACCGGTTGTCGGTTCATCCGTTGCAAGAGGGGGAGAAGGGCACAACAAGAGAAGTCAATTTATCCCTTGGAAACTTGTCTTGGAATTCCGACTCCGAGATGAAAACTCTGATGATTCTTTACAAGTTCATTGAGGTTATCCAGATGATGATGATGATGATGATGATGATGATGATGATGATGATGATGATGATGATGATGATGATGATTATGATGATGTTGATAATGATAAGTATGTCTCCAATGCCATCATAGGGCTTCCTGCTCCGAAGAAGTTCCCAGCAAAAGTGCTTTCCGAGGAAGAGTGACAGATATGGTCGACAGTCTCATGGCCATCAACTCTGGCTGATGTACTACAAAGAAGCCGAGAAGTGGATAAGGCTAAAACTAAAATAACAATTGATGCCTTCCGAGCTACCAAATCTATGTTGCCTCTGATTCCTTCTCCCTTAATTAATCCTATTAATGAAGGCTCTCCTCTTCGGAAGCCTGATGATATTTCGGAAGAGTCCCTAATTTCCTCTCCTCCGAAATTTGCCATATATGAGAACATGAAACACATTATCTCGGTCCTCAACAAACAACAAGATAAGGGAAAGAAGCCCATCTCAGACTTTCCTTACTTCGAAACTCCCATGAAAGAGAGAATTGGATGGTCCCAGGAAGAAATAAATAAAGCTCTTGAGGAAAGCATCCAAACTCAAGCCTTCATAGATAATCCTCATCCGATGTTATGGATTTCTCTTCTTTTCCGAGAAGGTATTATACATGATTTGGACATAGTTCCATTTATGTACTATGATCTTCTTAATCAAGATTAGGATCGGATTGATCTGCTTCTCTCCCTATACGACAAATTCTACACCAAGTTTGCTCCTCTCCACACAGAAGATGATCCACAAATGATCATCAAAACTGAACGTGAAATATTGATGACCTTTACTACAAGAATGCACTTCCCCAAAAAGAAGTATGGTATTGGAAAAGGATCACAAAAAGTCGCTTGGTTCAGAAGGAAAATCTTAACCAAATTTGAACTAAACTGTGTGTTGTTCTGATACCACATCTTCCAAAACAAACAAACTCACAAAACCATCACTAACGCCGACTTCCCAGCAATCAATCCTAATAACATCCTGATGATAGTTGCTCACTTTAAAAGCCACCAAGCTGACAATCTTATCATATGAGCTTACCATGCTGCCTTGAGTTTCCTCAAAGATTATATCTCTGAATTTTGTAGGTGCGACTTTGAATTGACCCACTTGTTCGGAACTGAAAAATACTTAGCGAAGATTGACTTCAAACTGCTAGAAGATTAGATATTAACAAAGGGACCAATTGAAGAACCAATGTTAGGTTTTATGTATCTTCAAAGGAAAAAGAATAAGAAGGAATTCTTTTGAGTCCTTGACAAGCATCAGGTTCACACCAAGGCCCTTCGGAAGTTTATCAATCGTACATCAAACTTCGATGCACCAGAGCAAGTGAAGGCAAAATTCATAAGTCAGCTTCAGTGGTACATCAAAGTCAGAAATTGGTTGTATCAAGCGTATATGTTTATCAAGGAAGAATCAAACTAACCTAAGAGGATTGTTGAGTTTACTTGGGGGAGATTATTGGAACCTGAAAGTGAACCTCTAGCAATCTCTAACTCTTGAAGATCTGAAGTTAGTCTTGAGTCTGAAATAGTTATGGTATGATATGATGGTAGAGTCCGGAGTGGAATATGTGTCGAGATGACAGAATGATCGGAGATCATGTGTTAGTCTATTCATTAGTTAGTCTTGCCTTTTTTATGTAACATTTCATAGGACCAAGTTTCTTTTGTTTATTCGGATAACCAGTATGTCAGAAGTTGTATTATTATCCGGTCCTTTGTATATCAATCAATTTGTATGATGTTCCTACTTGAATATTTAAGGAGTGTTTGAATAACAAGAATAACGTGGATTGTTCTTACAAAGATAGCTTATTTTTACTTTAACTCTCTTTCACCTTTTCTCTCATATCAAACTCTTTCAAAACATTCTACTTGTTCATTTATTGTCATTACCTTGATTATACTCATAGTTCTACATTTAATACTTGAATTACATGGTTGATTTTTCTCTTCAGTCTCAACTGTTCTTGCTAGACTTGACTGGAACACATAATTATAAGCATAAATTTATCTTAAGCATTAACTCAATGTTTGAGTTTTTGAATCTCGTCCTTGCGCATAATATCCTTATTCTCACATTGTCTCCAAGATTGCAGTACCCCTCACTCGTCTGAAGAGGAAGGGTGTAAATTTCGATTGGGGACCTAAGCAGCAGGTTGCATTTGAGACAATGTGACAGAGGTTACGTGAGAGCCTGGGTTAAGCTTTCCATAGGGTGTCAAGGATGTCATGGTATTTTATGATGCATCCATCACTGTTCTAGGGGCGGTTCTTATGCAAAGAGGATGAGTAATTGCTTTGGATTCTCGGCAACTGAAGTCGTATGAGGCACGATATCCTACTCATGACCTATTGGGGGCAATAGTATTTGCCCTCGCGATTTGTAGACATTATCTGTATAGAGTCCGTTGTACCAATTACCTGGATCACAAGAGTTTACGATATCTTATGGACTAGTCGAACCTAAACATGAGGTAGCATGGGTCGCTTGATGTGTTCAAGGATTATGATTGCGAGATTGTTTACCATCCAGGTAAATCAAATGTAGTTGTGGATGCTTCGAGATACAAGTCGGCGGGATCTTCAGCTAGAGAGATGTGTATGAGGATATCCATTGATTCTATACTTTTGGATTTGATCAGAGGAGCACAATCAGAAGGAGTCAAAAAGGAGAACCGGAAACAAGTAAGGATCAGGGGAGAGATCAACAGGTGTGTCACTAATAGTCACGGATTGTTGATGCGATGTGGATGGGTTTGGGTTCCGGTTTCTGGTGGAATCAGGTAGATGGTTTTGGAGAAGGCTCATAACACCCGAGTGCCACAAAGATGTATCAGGGTTTGAGACTAAGCTACTGGTGGTTGTGCATGAAGAGGGAGATAGCATGGTATGTTGAGAGGTGCTTGACATGGAGGATGGTCAAGACTGAGCATCAGAGTCCACATGGAAAGTTGCATCTTTTGGAGGTTCCGATGTGGAAGCGGGAACAAATCACCATGAATTTTATTAACAAGCTACCAAAGACTGCCAATGGTTTTGATGCTATATGGATCATCGTGGATCGATTCACCAAGAGTGCCCACTTTTTGGCCATCAGTGAGAGCTCCTCGGTAAAAAAGTTGGCCGATGTGTATGTTCGAGAGATTGTTTCTCGTCATGGGTTCTGGTCTCCATTGTATGGGACCACGATGTTTGATTGACTTCTAGATTTTGGTAGAAGTTCCACGAGGAACTGGGTACAAGGCTATATTTCAGCATTGCTTATCATCCGTAGACCGACAACTAGAGTGAGAAGAGCATTTAGACACTTGAAGTTATGTTGCGGGCTTGTGTCATTGATTTTGTTGGGAGTTGGGATTCTTACCTACCTCTGGCGGAGTTCTCCTACAATAACAGTTATCACTCCAACATTGGTGCCCCGCCTTTTGAACTCTTATATCGTCGGAGATTCCGTACCCTAGTTTGTTTGGGGGGGGGGGGAGGTTCATCATAGAGTCATGGGAAGGACTGAGGTAGTCCTTCAGACCAAGGATTTTATTCAGCAGATCAAGTAGAGACTTCAAAGAGCTCAGTGTTGGCAAAAGCGTTATGCCGACCGACGGCGATCGAAGTTGGAATTTTAGGTCGGCGATATGGTACTACTGAAGGTCTCACCCTATAAAAGTTTGATACACTTCAAGAAGAGGGGGAAATTAGTTCCCCAATATATTGGACCGTTCCTTGTGATTGCTAAAGAAGGTAGGGTGGCCTACCAGTTGGATTTTCCAAGTGAGGTCAGCATGATCCACAAACATTTTCCATGTTTCGCAGTTGCGAAAATGCATGTTGGACGATAAGGCAGTGGTCCCATTGGATGATATTCAGGTCGATGAACACCTGAGTTATATTGATAGGCCGGTAGCGATAGTGGAAAGCAAGATGAAGATTCTTCACAATAAGGAGATACCTTTGGTAAAGGTTCGGTGGCAACATCGAAAAGGTTCCGAGTGGACCTAGGAGCCGGATACAGAGATGCCGCATCATTACCCTAATTTATTCACGATAACCGACTTTGATGATGCAATCTAGTGTGGGGCAGAATTGTAATATCCCGGTGATGAGGTATTTTCAATTTCAGCCCCGAGTATAAAAAATGTTGCATTTTGACCCTTGGGTTGAGGAAGTATGCTAGAATGATCTATAGTGGCATTATGGTAATTTAGACAAGGGAGTTATGATGTGCACAAAAGTACCCACTAATTTTAATATTTATAACCTAACAAACTTAGACTAACTATGCACTTATAGGCAGTGTACCTAGTCAGATTACAGTATAGCTTAGGTAAGTCGGGTGTCGATCACAGGGAACGATGGTAAATTAATTTAAAATATTTAATTATAGGTTACAGGTCACACAGAAAGAATAAAGAAGTAGTTTAATAAATCTCAAACGAACAATCAATTAACAACTCTCGATAAACTAACAGGGAAGCAAATCTCTTCAGGTACTTTGGTTTAGACAAATGACACTTAAAAAACATAGACAATTGCATACACAAACTCATTTATTCATGTTCACTGATTCCTAAAATGATTAGATTTGCGTTCACCATAACTAATCCTTTAGCAAACAAGTCAATTCAAACAGTGATCAATTGGTTAAACTAACATGCTTCCTAGTGTTCAGTTTGTATCAAGCAAGACTTGTAAATATAGTTAACCAAATTAGATATTCAATTAACCTCTTGTTGATGGTCATCAAACAAGGCTCACACATTAACTTACTTATTCCCATGTTAATCCTAGTTTCACATTCTTTATTCCTAGACTTATAATCTCGATGGTCATCAAAATCATAAGAGACAAGCAATCAAGCATATGTACATACAACTCAATTCACTTAACAATTAACAGAAAATAATCATCATTAATACATAAGGATCTTTTAACAAGCTTGGCAAGATAAGTTAAACACAAACAAACTATTCAATATAGCAATTAGTCTAATAATCAAAGCTTCATTCAATCATGAACACAAAGTAAAAGGTTTTTACACCCAAATCAGAAACTAAATACAGAATAGTAACACAATGGAATGTTAAACATGGTCACGTTAACAACCCATATGATTACCGACATGTATCCGCTCTCCAACCCTTCTGATCTCCACTTCCGTTAGCTTAACGGCCTTCCGGCCACCTCCTAGACCCTCAAAACGGCAACTATGAAGTTTTCTTGTTGCACAAGTCGAAGTGGAATATCATAGATTATTCAAATGTGTGGAATGATATGGGGTATTTATAGTTGATGGAGATGGAATTTATATGGAATATTAGAGTTGGATTGGAATAAGGAAACTAATGGTGGCTTAGGGATTAAGCAAATAAAAATAAGATAAGTGGAGCTTGGGGAATAAGTAACTTGGAGGGAATTTCCGTCCAGCTTTTATGCTTCATCTTCAAGGCCGATTTTGAATAAGATAAGTGTCGAATTAGCGAAAAGTCCCTCTCACATAAGTTGTAGGAAATTTAGTCTAGTTTTCAGAACATTTTGAATCTAGTCAATTGGACTTAGGAGTCATTAGATATACCCGAAACACTGAAGAGGGGTCAATCTGACAGCAATATCCTTTTTGCATCTTTTCAGCTCCATTTTCTTTCTTTTGCATTCCATCTCCCATTTTAACTGTAATTAAATATTTCAAAGAATATTAAGTATATTTTAGTTCTAAATAATAATAATAAAGGCTAAAATATTAAGATATGTTTCACATAAATATATATAAAAAGACACATATCAAAATACCCCACACTTAGCCTTTGCTTGCCCCCAAGCAAACTAACTTTTATTATTTCACCAATATCGCATAGAATAATCCATTTCAAACCCATCCATTATCCCAAGACCGCAATGCATGTATTTGTGTCTATAAATCCTAAGAAACTTCTCATTCCTAAATACTCACAATCCTTATGAACCTTTACCCCTTAGTTTATACGACACTCATTTTTGCAACCCTCCGAATCAATTCTCAGAAATCTTTCTTAACCTCAAGGTATTTTTGTAAAGCTACCCAAGCATACATAATCTAGAAATTACAAATTTAAAATACCACAATGGAGCTCTTGGAATTCTTCTACTCCTTTGAATATTTGATATTGATTTCTTTGAATTCACCACCTTATTTGATTTGATTTCTTGGTATCTTCAACTTTTTGAATTTCTTGGAATTTTGATCTTTTGATCTTCACTTTATTTGCTCCAAAATTCTTCAAAATTTTTCGTAACTCTCTCTCTCTCTCTCTTTTTTTTTTTCACATGTAACTCACTTTTTTTCACTCAAAACCTACATGCTTAACCAGGGGCGCTTAACTTCAACCCTTATTGGTTAGAGTATTAGTCTAAGTGCAATGACTAAAAAAGCTTTCCTGGATAGATTTCAGGTTTAGGCTGCAAAACATATTATGTCATATAAACTACCAGATTACCTTTCATATCTCATGACTTTTCACTAGGAAATGGGAAGCCACAAATACACTATAACATGTGTTGGCTCAAGTAAACATTTGGGTTCTCATTGGATCATCCCATACATTATTAGCAAAATTTTAAATTATCACTAGATTTTCTAAATTAAACTATTATTTCAAGTTTATAAATTTTTAACTAGTTTTTAATTTTTCAATTTAAATTTGCTTTTTCGACCCCTTACCCCACACTTATTTCATACAATGCCCTCATTGTACGCTAAAACTAATAAAAACAGTAAAAAGGGAGAAAAAGGAACAAACTCCCCTAGGGTAGTTGTGGCGAGATCGAATGGGGCTGCTAAAAGTTGCTCCATAAATGTGTCGAAAACTGGAACTGTTGCTTCTGAGTATGCCGGTAAATAAAACCAAGAACGCCAACTTCTAAAATGTGGTGAAAAATATTGCAAATAAATGCAATGTCTAATAACCATGACGTGGGAAAGTGTCAACCACATCATGTCGTCAAGTGATGTGTAATCATTATTATGAATAATAACATGGCCACGTGTGGTAATTGGTGGCTACGTCGTGATATCAAGAATGACACCGTCCTCTTGCGATGGAAAAACTCCCACACGACATAGGAAAGTGTCAAACATGTCATGGCAGCCGGGATGATACTTCTACATCGCGTCAAAATAAAACTCCATGGTGTGGGAACAGCTCATCCATGCCATGGGAATCAATGTATAGTTAGAAACGCCACTCTTCGAAATAATAATCCCTCCAAATATCGACGCGCACCCCACACTTATTGAAAGTCATGGTTCTCAAGTGTCAACTACAAACCCTCACACGGTTTTTTCTCTCGTGACAAATCAACATCCGACCCCAATTATTGAAATTTCTGAAAGCATCTGAAGGGTAAAAGTTCTGCAAAGATCTGAAACATCAAGAGCATCAACATGGAAAACAAAATTTAAACAAACTAAAAATAAAAATAAAAACTCACTAAAATAACTAAAAAACCAAAATAACTAAAAAGGATATCACGATCACATGTCTTCGTCAAAATCAAACTACAATTGTCGATTAAATCCCTTGCATGCAAGAGGTGGTTTGCGAAAACAAAAACTTTCGGGACCTGTCAGACTATTTCCTTTGTTTTCTTTGCACCATTAACTAATAAGTAGAACAAGAGTTGACCCAACTATTCAAGAGTAGCAAGAGTTCAGTCTTCCACTTAACCACCTCGATACGCCTTGCTATACTACGCCTCGTGGATTAAGTTGGACAAATCACCAAAGTAGTAGACTAAACAAGTCAAGAATTCCCTAATCGCTTGCAATCTCGAAACCCATGCAAAAGGTAAAGCCAATCGATGTGTATGATCACAAATTCCTGCAAATAACTACAAGAACCTTCTCGACAAGCGAAATGATATCAACGAAAATAAAACTAAAACAATAAAATAAAAAACTAACTAAAAATAAATCATGAATAATCAAATAAACTAAATTAATTGAAAACCGTTCCCCGACAACGGCGCCAAAAACTTGATGTGCACAAAAGTACCCACTAATTTTAATATTTAAAACCTAACAAACTTAGACTAACTATGCACTTATAGGCAGTGTACCTAGTTAGATTACAATATAGCTTAGGTAAGTCGGGTGTCGATCACAGGGAACGATGGTGAATTAATTTAAAATATTTAATTATAGGTTACATGTCACACGGAAAGAATAAAGAAGTAGTTTAATAAATCTCAAACGAACAATTAATTAACAACTCTCGATAAACTAACAGGAAAACAAATCTCTTCAGGTACTTTGGTTTAGACAAATGACACTTTAAAAACATAGACAATTGCATACACAAACTCATTTATTCATGTTCACCGATTCCTTAAATGATTAGATTTGCGTTCACTATAACTAATCCTTTAGCAAACAAATCAATTCAAACAGTGATCAATTGGTTAAACTAACATGCTTCCTAGTGTTCAGTTTGTATCAAGCAAGACTTGTAAATATAGTTAACTAAATTAGATATTCAATTAACCTCTTGTTGATGGTCATCAAACAAGGCTCACACATTAACTTACTTATTCCCATGTTAATCCTAGTTTCACATTCGTTATTCCTAGACTTATAATCTCGATGGTCATCAAAATCATAAGAGACAAGCAATCAAGCATATGCTCATACAACTCAATTCACTTAACAATTAACAGAAAATAATCATCATTAATACATAAGGATCTTTTAACAAGCTTGGCAAGATAAGTTAAACACAAACAAACTATTCAATATAGCAATTAGTCTAATAATCAAAGCTTCATTCAATCATGAACACAAAGTAAAAGGTTTTTACACCCAAATCAGAAACTAAATACAGAATAGTAACACAATGGAATGCTAAACATGGTCACGTTAACAACCCATATGATTACCGACATGTATCCGCTCTCCAACCCTTCTGATCTCCGCTTCCGTTAGCTTAACGGCCTTCCGGCCACCTCCTAGACCCTCAAAACGGCAACTATGAAGTTTTCTTGTTGCACAAGTCGAAGTGGAATATCATAGATTATTCAAATTTGTGGAATGATATGGGGAATTTATAGTTGATGGAGATGGAATTTATATGGAATATTATAGTTGGATTGGAATAAGGAAACTAATGGTGGCTTAGGGATTAAGCAAATAAAAATAAGATAAGTGGAGCTTGGGGAATAAGTAACTTGGAGGGAATTTCCGTCCAGCTTTTATGCTTCATCTTCAAGGCCGATTTTGAATAAGATAAGTGTCGAATTAGCCAAACGTCCCTCTCACATAAGTCGTAGGAAATTTCGTCTAGTTTTCAGAACATTTTGAATCTCATCAATTGGACTTAGGAGTCATTAGAGATACCCGAAACACTGAAGATGGGTCAATCTGACAGCAATATCCTTTTTGCATCTTTTCAGCTCCATTTTCTTTCTTTTGCATTCCATCTCCCATTTTAACTGTAATTAAATATTTCAAAGAATATTAAGTATATTTTAGTTCTAAATAATAATAATAAAGGCTAAAATATTAAGATATGTGTGACAACCCTAAATCTATTCCCGTTACAAATCCCATTTTCACTAACGGAATACGTTAACGTACGTTATTTTATGTAATATTTGGAATCGTTAATATCCGAATATCTAATTTTATGAATGTCCTAATATCATTATAAGTAATATAACTAATACGTGTTAATCTAGTTTAACCTAATAGAGTTGTATTACTGTTTCAACCACTTCACCCGGGTAAAAAGTTTTAACCCCGTTAAACTTTAGCATCGAGTAGCCGTGTATCGGGTACAATACCCGAGACATATAAAAACACTTGAACACTTCAATTGGACTCTTTTACCACAATTACACCTCTCTCTCACTACTTTCTCTCTCTAGACCCGAAATCGACTCCAAATCCGCGAATTTCCGACTTCCAAACGTAAGGATTCATCCCCTAACTTAATCTAATCATACATTACTGCTTTTAGAGTCCAAAATCATGAGAATCAAGGACCATAAAGGAGTTTACGGCCTAAGAAGCTCCTTAGGCCGTAAACCCCCAAAATCATGCCAAAGGTCAAGTTTTTCCTCATGTTAATCTAGTATACTAATTAAGGCATGTATCTAGAAGGGTTTGGACACTAAAACACATGGATTAAACATGTAAAAAGGAGTTTACGGCCCAAGCATGTGCTTAGGCCGTAAACACCTCAAACACCCCAAAAACACTTGTTTAATGTCCCAAAAACTCATCTAGGGTGTTTGGCAATTTAGACTTGACAACAAGGAAGGCTTAAATGCATCAAACAACATCATTTGATGGCAAAAAGAGGAGTTTACGGCCAAGGCTAAGCTTGGGCCGTAAACACCCAAAAATTTGTGTCAAACAAGTCCCTAAACTACCCTAGTGCTTGTAAGGAATTTAGTTAAGGCCTTTGGAAGTGTGTTGTACCATTTAACTTCACATTTGGACACAAAATGAAGAGTTTACGGCCAAGGATGTTCTTGGGCCGTAAACTCCCCAAAAATATATGCCAAATTGTCCCAAACTCACTATATGGCCTTCTAGGATTTATCTAAGGTGTATGAGACTTTGTTGTACCAATAAAACATACATCTTGAAGGGTTTACAAGAGTTTACGGCCCAAGAACAAGTCTTGGCCGTAAACTCCCCAAAAATGTCACAAATTATGATATTTAATCCCTTAAAATAGTCCAAGATACATACCACTAAATCAAGGAAGTGAAATAAGACCTTAAACAATCACTTTGGAGTGCCACAAGAGTTTACGGCCAAACCTAGGGGGTTTACGGCCGTAAACTCCCAAAGGATGGCTTTTAGGCCATAAACTCCAAAGGAGTGAGCTCGTGAACCCTCCCGTAAATCATTCATGACTTTGTACCACTCCCGGGAACCCCTTCTAAGCCTTAAAACCCCGAAAACGATGCTAGAATGTCCAAATACTATAATGAAAAGCATAAGATGATTAACTTCTTGTAAAATACATATTTCATATGACATTAGGGTCCTAGGAGGTGCTCAAGAGGTTATTGGGTACCAAACGCACAATCGACACTTTTACCCGATTTCCACGATTTCAGGTGAGTTCATACCCCTTAATGAACCTTTCAAATGTTTTCTATGTTTTAGGGGGGAGATACAAGTTGAATATACATGTTTATGAAAAGTTATACAAAACTATTTTTCAGATTTCAGAGTTAATCACATGTGATTCCCAATCTGTAGTTCAAATCACATGTGATTTATCACTACGCTTTATAAATAAGTCAATTGTTTTCAAAACTATCTTGGATTAACAAACAAGTTTTAAATGTTCCTTTCGTACAATACTTTTGTTAAATAAAACTCTTTATGAGAATGTAATCATACTAATATATTTATATAAGTAAGACTTGAAAGACTTAGGACCGATAGCTCGCCTTATTTCCTGTTTCTTGTTTGATTGTGGACTTAGGGTAGTAGTTATCCATCCGACTGTCATTCATTTCTTAATTATATATCTCATATATCAGTACAGATTATGAGTACTTCTTAATTCATTAATTACCTGAATCACTACTTGACTAGAACCACATACACTAAATTAACTATAATGGGTATAGTTAAGGACTCTATCCCTAGTTTCCACTATTACTCTACACTACTATAATTCTCTATATTATGAAGCAATACACTAATAAGAGAATACAATACAAGTTATACGAAAGATTACTACACTATAATACAAGAGAATGCACTAATCATGAGATAACTCACTAATCCACTATGGGATACTCTATACGCTATTCACTATGCCCGAAGTTTTCCGACAGGAAGACGACACTATATGTATAGATCTATACGGGGAAGACGCTATTACATCCCGACTGATAACTTCAGTCCGAGCCGCTCAGGCCCAGGGATGCTTTTACTCTACTACACTATGCATGACTGGGAAGGTCATGGGGGTTCGCTATTACTCACACTATTGGGAATATACTAGAAAGACACTATAACTGCACTAAAATACTAAAAGAAAGATGAAGTAATATCCCGAAGTAAATAAGTATCTAATACTAAAGGATGCTGCACCACTATTACATACTCTAAAAATAACTCACTATATTACATTACTTAATGTTCTGGAGAATATGGGATTTTCTAGGTTTCAGCACTATTTATGATTTCAAACTTCAGTTTTCATAATAATGACTCTAATGTTTTTTTTATACAAGTGCTCACACTAAAACTCTTATAAACTCACCAGCTTTATGCTGATATTTTTTTCAAAATAACTTGTATCTTCAGGTCAAAGATAGACAGGTACAGCAGCAATTTTTGGAGAAGATGGAGGATACAAGACCCATCTCTTATTTTTGTTTACTTTTGGTGTTTGTCAAACATTACAAAACACACTTGTAAATACAGTTACTATGTAAATGAAATGGTTGTATGATTCTTGTTTTTACTATTATACAATTGTGATGATACTGTACACTACGTCATCCACCCCGAAACGTATTCCGCCGTTATCGGTTTTGGGGTGTGACAGATTGGTATCAGAGCATTGTTTATAGTGAATCAAGTATATCAACCTATAAAAGATATACGAACTATAAACACTTCGGGACTAAAACACTCTGACCAAGAATATATACTATTAAGTATCTAAAAGATTTAACTAAGTATATATACACACATCACTATAAAACACAGAAGTCAGTATCGTCCTAGAACCAAACAAAAGTATTAAGATTGTTGGATAGGACAATTGAGCTTAGAGACATATAGTCACATTTAGGGGGATGTAGCCTGATCAACTACGTCTTCCTGGGAGTGACTAGCATGTGCCTAAGTTTGGTTGTGGTATTGCAACAAGTCTAAAACTTACCAACACTACCACAATAACGTTAACACTAGAATGCTATAGGAGTATTATGTACCTCTAAAAAACATACATCTGTGAGAACTAAAAAGGGTCGTTACTGATGGAGCAATAGTCGCTAAATGGATACTTTCCGGTTACATGTGACTAGGGCATTATAGACTTAGAATATGTGATCTTTGCTTTACTTCCTGTTCCTTGTTTGGTTGTGGATTTAGAGTTAGGGTCACTTATTCGACGGACTATCCTGCCCCAATCACATGTAATTAGTATGCATTATGCAAGTATTGGTCCAACTCGTGACGACCGTCTTATAAGTAATTTAGGTTAGTACGCCTATTAACCTTCTTTTCCCCTTTTCTCGCATAGACACCATGGCTGGCTTCCACCCTCCAGGCGACCCGTACTACCCAAACCAGGGTAATGGGGGATGGCTCAGTGAAGATTCGGATGATGATCACCCAATCCCTTTGGATGACCACCGAGCAGAAGGCTTTCCGGATAAGTCCGACTCCGAGCCAGAAGTTAATAACCTACCCCCTGGAGTCCCAAACCCCAACCCCCGTCCAACATTTCAGGGCCCCACTCCTATGTGGGCCATATCCTTGCACAGATGGAGCGAAGAGCAGGGTCAGCCCACGCCATACAATGGAGACCGAAATTTCTACAACATAAACGAAGGTGGATCAGTAGATCAGGTCCTGCCCATCATGATCCGAAGGATTGCCAGGAATGTCGAGCAAGGTCAAGCTGCAATAGGTCGAGTTGTGGAAGTGGATGCCAACTCAAATCTCAACACAGTTCACATCCGCCAACTCGAAGAAGCCATGGACATGACAAGGAGGACTAACGAGGCTCTGCAGCACCAGTTGGCTGCATCCCGAGCTGAAGTTAGAGAACTCCGTGCACGCCAAAGGACTCATGATCGACACCTTCAAGAAGTTATGCGTCAGCTAGCAGAACTGAGGATTCACCCGACAAGTAACCGTCGCCAATAGAAGACGTCCAGTTACCTCTATCTTTTGTTTAATGGATTAACCTATCCAATCTATGTTCCGTAGATCTATTATCTGTAAACATTCCTAGCTTGAAAGTACTCTAGTCAAACCTCTAAACTGCCAAACCTTTTCTCTATGGTATGATGTAAGACCTATTGCTAGGTCAAATTTTCATGAACTTGTGTTGCATCATGGATACCAATATATTGGCAGTTGATTTCTCTATTGCTATAACCCTCATCTTGATCTTGGATTATGTTGATTTAGTCCACGAAACACTCTATTTATATTCGCAATAGGCCCTTACTATTGCTATCATTTCTATACTTCTTCCAGTAAAGGATGCCTCCACGAAAGCGTCCTGCCAGAGGAAGACCTGCAACTCAAACCCCTACTCCACCACCCCCTCCTCCACAGATCGATCCGGTGTTATTTCAAACAGCGGTAACTGCGGCCGTGACAGCAGCCATGGCCCAAATGAATTCTGGGGATGCGAGCGGTGGTAACTCCAGGTTCGGTGAAGTCCATCATCGAGTGCAGGGATGTACTTATAAGGATTTCATGAACTGTAAACCCACCTTCTTCGATGGTACTGGAGGAATTCTGACATTATCTCGATGGTTCGAAAGAACCGAAGCTGTGTTCGAGATGTGCTCTTGCCCCGAGGAGAGCAAAATCAAGTTCGCTACCGCTACCCTTACCAACAGGGCCTTGACATGGTGGAACGGCCATGTTAGTTCACTTTCCTTGGTCACAGCCAATGCTATGGGCTGGGACACTCTGAAGGACCTCATGAGAGGAGAGTACTGCCCTAGGGGCGAAATTCAGAAACTTGAGGAAGAACTCTGGAACCTCAAGATGAAGGGGATCGATATAACAGCTTATACGGCCAGGTTTTGCGACTTGGCAGCTATGTGCCCCAATATGATCCCTACAGAGAACAAAAAGATTGAACGGTACATCTGGGGTTTAGTGCCCCCGTATCAAGGAAATGTTCTAGCTTCACGCCCTACAAGTTTTGATAGCGCCAAGGAATTGGCCCAGAGTCTGATCAACCACGAAATCCCCTCCACTCCGGCGACAACAACCACAACAACCACTGCACCGCCCGCTTCATCTGACAGAAAGAGGAAGCGATGGGATAAGATGAAAGGCAAGAAAACTCAAACCTCCTCAAAGGACCAACAAATTATGGCGGTCCATGCTGCCACCACCCCGACTACTCCAGCTGCTCCAGCCCCGCCAAAAGCTTACAGTGGAAACTTGCCCAAGTGTCCCAAGTGCCCTTTCCACCACAACGGCCCCTGCCGTGAACTACAGTATTCCAACTGCGGTCGAAAAGGCCATACTGTCCGATTTTGTAAGGCCCCTCCCAAACCTATCACGCAGGTTCCTGGTACGGGAGTGATCCCAACTTGTTATGGCTGTGGAGAGGCGGGTCATTTCAAGAGAAACTGTCCAAAGACCACAAATGCTGGAGGAACTGGAAGGCTACTCGCTATCGGTCACAATGAAGCGGTAGCAGATCCCACAGTAGTCACGGGTACGTTTCTTCTTAACAACTCCTATGCCTGTGTCTTATTTGATAGTGGTGCAGAAAAAAGCTTCGTAAATCATAACTTTAAACACTTACTCAAACAAATCCCTCAACCACTAAAAGAAACATTCGTCGTAGAAATGGCTAATGGGAAAACAGAAAGCTCTAGCGAAATCTACATAGGGTGCACTCTTATGTTAGACGATCACTCATTCCCAATCGATCTTATGCCACTCTCAATCAAAAATTTCGATGTCATTGTTGGTATGGATTGGTTGAGTCTCCATTGCGCCGATATCCTATGTTCCGACAAAGCCATTCGCCTGAACCTTCCAAATCACGAAACCCTATTGATATATGGAGATAAGCCGAGTACGAGCCTTCGTATCATCTCCAGTGTTCAGGCTCAGAAATACTTACGCAAGGAGTATCGCGCCTTTCTTGCCCATGTCGTTGACACTAACCAGAAATCGAAAGATCCAAAAGACATTCCCGTAGTATGCGACTTCCCTGATGTCTTTCCGGAGGATCTTCCCGGCCTACCTCCCAAACGTCAGATTGAGTTCAGAATCGACCTAATTCCAGGAGCTACCCCCGTAGCTAAGTCGCCCTACTGTCTAGCGCCCGCCGAAATGCAAGAACTATCTGGCCAACTCAACGAACTGCTCAGCAAGGGCTTTATAAGACCGAGTTTCTCACCTTCGGGAGCTCCGGTCTTGTTCGTGAAAAAGAAGGACGGATCGTTTCGGATGTGCATCGATTATAGAGAACTCAATAAACTCACGGTTAAAAATCGCTACCCTCTCCCTCGTATCGACGATCTGTTTGATCAACTACAAGGAGCAAGTTACTTCTCCAAGATTGACCTTAGATCTGGGTATCATCAGTTATGGGTACTCGAGGAAGATGTTCCGAAGACAGCTTTCCGAACCCGCTACGGACACTTTGAGTTCGTAGTGATGCCCTTTGGACTGACCAACGCCCCCGCAGTATTCATGGACTTTATGAATAGAGTGTGTCGTCCATACCTGGATCAGTTCGTCATCGTCTTCATTGACGATATCCTCGTTTACTCTCGGAACGAGGAAGAACACAAGGATCACCTACGACAAGTCTTCGAAACGTTGCGATCCGAAAAGTTATATGCGAAGTTCTCTAAGTGCGAGTTCTGGATCCGAAGAGTCGAATTCTTAGGTCACGTGGTTAGTGAAGAAGGAATTCATGTGGATCCCTCTAAGATTAAAGCTATTGAGAACTGGTCAGCACCGAAGACGCCTACAGAAATTCGTCAATTTCTAGGCCTCGCTGGCTACTACCATAGATTCATTCAAAACTTTTCTCGGATTGCGAAGCCTCTCACTATGCTGACACAGAAAGGAGTACCATTCGACTGGGAGGAAAGACAGGAGAAGGCATTCCAAACCCTGAAGCGAGCCCTATGCACCGCACCAGTGTTATCCCTTTCCGAAGGGACAGAAGATTTTGTTGTATACTGTGATGCATCCAATCAGGGGCTCGGTTGTGTCTTGATGCAACGGGGTAAGGTTATCGCATATGCCTCGAGACAGCTAAAGACCCATGAGGCGAACTACACTACGCACGACCTCGAATTAGGAGCGGTTGTTTTTGCACTAAAAATCTGGAGACACTAGTTATATGGGACGAAGAGTGTGGTATACATTGATCATAAAAGCCTCCAACACATAATGAACCAAAAAGAACTCAACATGAGGCAGCATCGATGGGTCGAGCTACTTAACGATTACGACTGTGAAATTAGATATCACCAGGGAAAAGCCAATGTAGTAGCAGATGCACTGAGCAGGAAGGAGTATACTGGTCGAAAGACCAAGTCGTTGACGATGACTATTCATTCGCATCTCTCCACGCAGATCAAAGAGGCTCAGCTGGAAGCCTTAATGCCCGAGAATATGTTGGGAGAATCTCTACGTGGAATGGATAAAAATTTGGAGGTAAAGGGTGACGGAGCCTACTACTTCATGGACCGAATCTGGACTCCACGCCATGGAGGTTTTAGAGATTTGGTTATGAAGGAAGCGCATAACACTCGCTACTCCATCTACCCGGGTTCAGATAAGATGTATCTGGATCTCAAAAAGCTATACTGGTGGCCAAACATGAAAGCAGAAATCGCCACATTTGTGAGTAAGTGCCTCACTTGTGCGAAGGTCAAGGTTGAATGTCAAAAGCCTTCAGGACTCCTTCAACAACCCGAGATACCAGAATGGAAGTGGGAGCGGATCACAATGGACTTTATAACCAAACTTCCCAAGACAACGGGTGGATTAGATACTATTTGGGTCATTGTCGATAGGTTGACTAAGTCCGCACATTTCCTACCCATCAAGGAAACGGACAAGATGGAGAAACTCACAAGAACATACATTAAAGAAATAGTACGACTACATGGCGTCCCTATCTCTATTATCTCAGATAGAGATAGTAGATTCACCTCTAGGTTCTGGCAATCGTTGCAAGAAGCACTAGGGACGAGGCTGGACATGAGTACAGCCTACCATCCGCAGACCGACGGACAGAGTGAGAGGACGATTCAAACCTTAGAGGATATGCTGCGAGCTTGTGTAATTGACTTCGGTAAGTCATGGGACACACACTTACCTCTTGTGGAATTTTCTTATAATAATAGTTATCATACGAGCATCAAGGCAGCCCCATTCGAAGCCCTCTACGGCTGCAAGTGTAGATCCCCTCTGTGTTGGGCTGAGGTGGGTGACACTCAACTAGCTAAAGGAAGAGTTCCTGACAGCTCTCTCACTGGTCCGGGGATCATTCGAGAAACGACCGAGAAGATTGTACAGATACGCGAACGACTTAAAGCCGCTAGGGATCGACAGAAAAGCTACGCCGATAAACGAAGAAAACCCTTGGAATTCCAGGTGGGAGATCGAGTCATGTTGAAGGTCTCACCCTGGAAGGGCACGATACGCTTTGGAAAGCGTGGAAAGTTGAACCCAAGGTACATAGGGCCTTTTGAGATTCTCGCTAGAATCGGCCCCGTAGCTTATAAACTCAACCTACCTCACGAACTAAACAACATACACCCTACCTTTCACGTCTCTAACTTGAAGAAATGCCTGTCAGACGAGACACTCGTAATTCCCCTTGATGAGATCGAGGTCAATGAGAGCCTCAACTTTGTGGAAGAGCCCGTGGAAATTATGGATCGAGAAGTAAAACGAACGAAGCAAAGTCGTATCCCAATTGTGAAAGTTCGGTGGAACGCCAAGCGAGGACCGGAATTCACTTGGGAACGCGAAGACCAAATGAAACTCAAATACCCCCATCTCTTCGCGTAGTTGTACTATAACTCTTATGTGTATGAATTCTAAAATTTCGGGACGAAATTCCCCTAACGGGGGGATGATGTGACAACCCTAAATCTATTCCCGTTACAAATCCCATTTTCACTAACGGAATACGTTAACGTACGTTATTTTATGTAATATTTGGAATCGTTAATATCCGAATATCTAATTTTATGCATGTCCTAATATCATTATAAGTAATATAACTCATACGTGTTAATCTAGTTTAACCTAATAGAGTTGTATTACTGTTTCAACCACTTCACCCGGGTAAAAAGTTTTAACCCCGTTAAACTTTAGCATCGAGTAGCCGTGTATCGGGTACAATACCCGAGACATATAAAAACACTTGAACACTTCAATTGGACGCTTTTACCACAATTACACCTCTCTCTCACTACTTTCTCTCTCTAGACCCGAAATCGACTCCAAATCCGCGAATTTCCGACTTCCAAACGTAAGGATTCATCCCCTAACTTAATCTAATCATACTTTACTGCTTTTAGAGTCCAAAATCATGAGAATCAAGGACCATAAAGGAGTTTACGGCCTAAGAAGCTCCTTAGGTCGTAAACCCCCAAAATCATGCCAAAGGTCAAGTTTTTCCTCATTTTAAGCTAGTATACTAATTAAGGCATGTATCTAGAAGGGTTTGGACACTAAAACACATGGATTAAACATGTAAAAAGGAGTTTACGGCCCAAGCATGTGCTTAGGCCGTAAACACCTCAAACACCCCAAAAACACTTGTTTAATGTCCCAAAAACTCATCTAGGGTGTTTGGCAATTTAGACTTGACAACAAGGAAGGCTTAAATGCATCAAACAACATCATTTGATGGCAAAAAGAGGAGTTTACGGCCAAGGCTAAGCTTGGGCCGTAAACACCCAAAAATTTGTGTCAAACAAGTCCCTAAACTACCCTAGTGCTTGTAAGGAATTTAGTTAAGGCCTTTGGAAGTGTGTTGTACCATTTAACTTCACATTTGGACACAAAATGAAGAGTTTACGGCCAAGGATGTTCTTGGGCCGTAAACTCCCCAAAAATATATGCCAAATTGTCCCAAACTCACTATATGGCCTTCTAGGATTTATCTAAGGTGTATGAGACTTTGTTGTACCAATAAAACATACATCTTGAAGGGTTTACAAGAGTTTACGGCCCAAGAACAAGTCTTGGCCGTAAACTCCCCAAAAATGTCACAAATTATGATATTTAATCCCTTAAAATAGTCCAAGATACATACCACTAAATCATGGAAGTGAAATAAGACCTTAAACAATCACTTTGGAGTGCCACAAGAGTTTACGGCCAAACCTAGGGGGTTTACGGCCGTAAACTCCCAAAGGATGGCTTTTAGGCCATAAACTCCAAAGGAGTGAGCTCGTGAACCCTCCCGTAAATCATTCATGACTTTGTACCACTCCCGGGAACCCCTTCTAAGCCTTAAAACCCCGAAAACGATGCTAGAATGTCCAAATACTATAATGAAAAGCATAAGATGATTAACTTCTTGTAAAATACATATTTCATATGACATTAGGGTCCTAGGAGGTGCTCAAGAGGTTATTGGGTACCAAACGCTTAATCGACACTTTTACCCGATTTCCGCGATTTCAGGTGAGTTCATACCCCTTAATGAACCTTTCAAATGTTTTATATGTTTTAGCGGGGAGATACAAGTTGAATATACATGTTTATGAAAAGTTATACAAAACTATTTTTCAGATTTCAGAGTTAATCACATGTGATTCCCAATCTGTAGTTCAAATCACATGTGATTTATCACTACGCTTTATAAATAAGTCAATTGTTTTCAAAACTATCTTGGATTAACAAACAAGTTTTAAATGTTCCTTTCGTACAATACTTTTGTTAAATAAAACTCTTTATGAGAATGTAATCATACTAATATATTTATATAAGTAAGACTTGAAAGACATAGGACCGATAGCTCGCCTTATTTCCTGTTTCTTGTTTGATTGTGGACTTAGGGTAGTAGTTATCCATCTGACTGTCATTGATTTCTTAATTATATATCTCATATATCAGTACAGATTATGAGTACTTCTTAATTCATTAATTATCTGAATCACTACTTGACTAGAACCACATACACTAAATTAACTATAATGGGTATAGTTAAGGACTCTATCCCTAGTTTCCACTATTACTCTACACTACTATAATTCTCTATATTATGAAGCAATACACTAATAAGAGAATACAATACAAGTTATACGAAAGATTACTACACTATAATACAAGAGAATGCACTAATCATGAGATAACTCACTAATCCACTACGGGATACTCTATACGCTATTCACTATGCCCGAAGTTTTCCGACAGGAAGACGACACTATATGTATAGATCTATACGGGGCAGACGCTATTACATACCGACTGATAACTTCAGTCCGAGCCGCTCAGGCCCAGGGATGCTTTTACTCTACTACACTATGCATGACTGGGAAGGTCATGGGGGTTCGCTATTACTCACACTATTGGGAATATACTAGAAAGACACTATAACTGCACTAAAATACTAAAAGAAAGATGAAGTAATATCCCGAAGTAAATAAGTATCTAATACTAAAGGATGCTGCACCACTATTACATACTCTAAAAATAACTCACTATATTACATTACTTAATGTTCTGGAGAATATGGGATTTTCTAGGTTTCAGCACTATTTATGATTTCAAACTTCAGTTTTCATAATAATGACTCTAATGTTTTTTTTATACAAGTACTCACACTAAAACTCTTATGAACTCACCAGCTTTATGCTGATATTCTTTTCAAAATAACTTGTATCTTCAGGTCAAAGATAGACAGGTACAGCAGCAATTTTTGGAGAAGATGGAGGATACAAGACCCATCTCTCATTTTTGTTTACTTTTGGTGTTTGTCAAACATTACAAAACACACTTATAAATACACTTACTATGTAAATGAAATGGTTGTATGATTCTTGTTTTTACTATTATACAATTGTGATGATACTGTACACTACGTCATCCACCCCGAAACGTATTCCGCCGTTATCGGTTTTGGGGTGTGACAGATTGGTATCAGAGCATTGTTTATAGTGAATCAAGTATATCAACCTATAAAAGATATACGAACTATAAACACTTCGGGACTAAAACACTCTGACCAAGAATATATACTATTAAGTATCTAAAAGATTTAACTAAGTATATATACACACATCACTATAAAACACAGAAGTCAGTATCGTCCTAGAACCAAACAAAAGTATTAAGATTGTTGGATAGGACAATTGAGCTTAGAGACATATAGTCACATTTAGGGGGATGTAGCCTGATCAACTATGTCTTCCTGGGAGTGACTAGCATGTGCCTAAGTTTGGTTGTGGTATTGCAACAAGTCTAAAACTTACCAACACTACCACAATAACGTTAACACTAGAATGCTATAGGAGTATTATGTACCTATAGCATGGCTGGCTTCCACCCTCCAGGCGACCCGTACTACCCAAACCAGGGTAATGGGGGATGGCTCAGTGAAGAGTCGGATGATGATCACCCAATCCCTTTGGATGACCACCGAGCAGAAGGCTTTCCGGATAACTCCGACTCCGAGCCAGAAGTTAATAACCTACCCCCTGGAGTCCCAAATCCCAACCCCCGTCCAACATTTCAGGGCCCCACTCCTATGTGGGCCATATCCTTGCACAGATGGAGCGAAGAGCAGGGTCAGCCCACGCCATACAATGGAGACCGAAATTTCTACAACATAAACGAAGGTGGATCAGTAGATCAGGTCCTGCCCATCATGATCCGAAGGATTGCCAGGAATGTCGAGCAAGGTCAAGCTGCAATAGGTCGAGTTGTGGAAGTGGATGCCAACTCAAATCTCAACACAGTTCACATCCGCCAACTCGAAGAAGCCATGGACATGACAAGGAGGACTAACGAGGCTCTGCAGCACCAGTTGGCTGCATCCCGAGCTGAAGTTAGAGAACTCCGTGCACGCCAAAGGACTCATGATCGACACCTTCAAGAAGTTATGCGTCAGCTAGCAGAACTGAGGATTCATCCGACAAGTAACCGTCGCCAATAGAAGACGTCCAGTTACCTCTATCTTTTGTTTAATGGATTAACCTATCCAATCTATGTTCCGTAGATCTATTATCTGTAAACATTCCTAGCTTGAAAGTACTCTAGTCAAACCTCTAAACTGCCAAACCTTTTCTCTATGGTATGATGTAAGACCTATTGCTAGGTCAAATTTTCATGAACTTGTGTTGCATCATGGATACCAATATATTGGCAGTTGATTTCTCTATTGCTATAACCCTCATCTTGATCTTGGATTATGTTGATTTAGTCCACGAAACACTCTATTTATATTCGCAATAGGCCCTTACTATTGCTATCATTTCTATACTTCTTCCAGTAAAGGATGCCTCCACGAAAGCGTCCCGCCAGAGGAAGACCTGCAACTCAAACCCCTACTCCACCACTCCCTCCTCCACAGATCGATCCGGTGTTATTTCAAACAGCGGTAACTGCGGCCGTGACAGCAGCCATGGCCCAAATGAATTTTGGGGATGCGAGCGGTGGTAACTCCAGGTTCGGTGAAGTCCATCATCGAGTGCAGGGATGTACTTATAAGGATTTCATGAACTGTAAACCCACCTTCTTCGATGGTACTGGAGGATTTCTGACATTATCTCCATGGTTCGAAAGAACCGAAGCTGTGTTCGAGATGTGCTCTTGCCCCGAGGAGAGCAAAATCAAGTTCGCTACCGCTACCCTTACCAACAGGGCCTTGACATGGTGGAACGGCCATGTTAGTTCACTTTCCTTGGTCACAGCCAATGCTATGGGCTGGGACACTCTGAAGGACCTCATGAGAGGAGAGTACTGCCCTTGGGGCGAAATTCAGAAACTTGAGGAAGAACTCTGGAACCTCAAGATGAAGGGGATCGATATAACAACTTATACGGCCAGGTTTTGCGACTTGGCAGCTATGTGCCCCAATATGATCCCTACAGAGAACAAGAAGATTGAACGGTACATCTGGGGTTTAGTGCCCCCGTATCAAGGAAATGTTCTAGCTTCACGCCCTACAACTTTTGATAGCGCCAAGGAATTGGCCCAGAGTCTGATCAACCACGAAATCCCCTCCACTCCGGCGACAGCAACCACAACAACCACTGCACCGCCCGCTTCATCTGACAGAAAGAGGAAGCGATGGGATAAGAAGAAAGGCAAGAAAACTCAAACCTCCTCAAAGGACCAACAAATTGTGGCGGTCCATGCTGCCACCACCCCGACTACTCCAGTTGCTCCAGCCCCGCCAAAAGCTTACAGTGGAAACTTGCCCAAGTGTCCCAAGTGCCCTTTCCACCACAACAGCCCCTGCCGTGAACTGCAGTGTTCCAACTGCGGTCGAAAAGGCCATACTGTCCGATTTTGTAAGGCCCCTCCCAAACCTATCACGCAGGTTCCTGGTACGGGAGTGATCCCAACTTGTTATGGCTGTGGAGAGGCGGGTCATTTCAAGAGAAACTGTCCAAAGACCACAAATGCTGGAGGAACTGGAAGGCTACTCGCTATCGGTCACAATGAAGCGGTAGCAGATCCCACAGTAGTCACGGGTACGTTTCTTCTCAACAACTCCTATGCCTGTGTCTTATTTGATAGTGGTGCAGAAAGAAGCTTCATAAATCATAACTTTAAACACTTACTCAAACAAATCCCTCAACCACTAAAAGAAACATTCGTCGTAGAAATGGCTAATGGGAAAACAGAAAGCTCTAGCGAAATCTACATAGGGTGCACTCTTATGTTAGACGATCACTCATTCCCAATCGATCTTATGCCAGTCTCAATCAAAAATTTCGATGTCATTGTTGGTATAGATTGGTTGAGTCTCCATTGCGCCGATATCCTATGTTCCGACAAAGCCATTCGCCTGAACCTTCCAAATCACGAAACCCTCTTGATATATGGAGATAAGCCGAGTACGAGCCTTCGTATCATCTCCAGTGTTCAGGCTCAGAAATACTTACGCAAGGAGTATCGCGCCTTTCTTGCCCATGTCGTTGACACTAACCAGAAATCGAAAGATCCAAAAGACATTCCCGTAGTATGTGACTTCCCTGATGTCTTTCCGGAGGATCTTCCCGACCTACCTCCCAAACGTCAGATTGAGTTCAGAATCGACCTAATTCCAGGAGCTACCCCCGTAGCTAAGTCGCCCTACCATCTAGCGCCCGCCGAAATGCAAGAACTGTCTGGCCAACTCAACGAACTGCTCAGCAAGGGCTTTATAAGACCGGGTTTCTCACCTTGGGGAGCTCCGGTCTTGTTCGTGAAAAAGAAGGACGGATCGTTTCGGATGTGCATCGATTATAGAGAACTCAATAAACTCACGGTTAAAAATCGCTACCCTCTCCCTCGTATCGACGATCTGTTTGATCAACTACAAGGAGCAAGTTACTTCTCCAAGATTGACCTTAGATCTGGGTATCATCAGTTACGGGTACTCGAGGAAGATGTTCCGAAGACAGCTTTCCGAACCCGCTACGGACACTTTGAGTTCGTAGTGATGCCCTTCGGACTGACCAACGCCCCCGCAGTATTCATGGACTTAATGAATAGAGTGTGTCGTCCATACCTGGATCAGTTCGTCATCGTCTTCATTGACGATATCCTCGTTTACTCTCGGAACGAGGAAGAACACAAGGATCACCTACGACAAGTCTTCGAAACGTTGCGATCCGAAAAGTTATATGCGAAGTTCTCTAAGTGCGAGTTCTGGATCCGAAGAGTCGAATTCTTAGGTCACGTGGTTAGTGAAGAAGGAATTCATGTGGATCCCTCTAAGATTAAAGCTATTGAGAACTGGTCAGCACCGAAGACGCCTACAGAAATTCGTCAATTTCTAGGCCTCGCTGGCTACTACCATAGATTCATTCAAAACTTTTCTCGGATTGCGAAGCCTCTCACTATGCTGACTCAGAAAGGAGTACCGTTCGACTGGGAAGAAAGACAGGAGAAGGCATTCCAAACCCTGAAGCGAGCCCTATGCACCGCACCAGTGTTATCCCTTCCCGAAGGGACAGAAGATTTTGTTGTATACTGTGATGCATCCAATCAGGGGCTCAGTTGTGTCTTGATGCAACGGGGTAAGGTTATCGCATATGCCTCGAGACAGCTAAAGACCCATGAGGCGAACTACACTACGCACGACCTCGAATTAGGAGCGGTTGTTTTTGCACTAAAAATCTGGAGACACTAGTTATATGGGACGAAGAGTGTGGTATACACTGATCATAAAAGCCTCCAACACATAATGAACCAAAAAGAACTCAACATGAGGCAGCATCGATGGGTCGAGCTACTTAACGATTACGACTGTGAAATTAGATATCACCAGGGAAAAGCCAATGTAGTAGCAGATGCACTGAGCAGGAAGGAGTATACTGGTCGAAAGACCAAGTCGTTGACGATGACTATTCATTCGCATCTCTCCACGCAGATCAAAGAGGCTCAGCTGGAAGCCTTAATGCCCGAGAATATGTTGGGAGAATCTCTACGTGGAATGGATAAAAATTTGGAGGTAAAGGGTGACGGAGCCTACTACTTCATGGACCGAATCTGGACTCCACGCCATGGAGGTTTTAGAGATTTGGTTATGAAGGAAGCGCATAACACTCGCTACTCCATCCACCCGGGTTCAGATAAGATGTATCTGGATCTCAAAAAGCTATACTGGTGGCCAAACATGAAAGCAGAAATCGCCACATTTGTGAGTAAGTGCCTCACTTGTGCGAAGGTCAAGGTTGAATGTCAAAAGCCTTCAGGACTCCTTCAACAACCCGAGATACCAGAATGGAAGTGGGAGCGGATCACAATGGACTTTATAACCAAACTTCCCAAGACAACGGGTGGATTAGATACTATTTGGGTCATTGTCGATAGGTTGACTAAGTCCGCACATTTCCTACCCATCAAGGAAACGGACAAGATGGAGAAACTCACAAGAACATACATTAAAGAAATAGTACGACTACATGGCGTCCCTATCTCTATTATCTCAGATAGAGATAGTAGATTCACCTCTAGGTTCTGGCAATCGTTGCAAGAAGCACTAGGGACGAGGCTGGACATGAGTACAGCCTACCATCTGCAGACCGACGGACAGAGTGAGAGGACGATTCAAACCTTAGAGGATATGCTGCGAGCTTGTGTAATTGACTTCGGTAAGTCATGGGACACACACTTACCTCTTGTGGAATTTTCTTATAATAATAGTTATCATACGAGCATCAAGACAGCCCCATTCGAAGCCCTCTACGGCTGCAAGTGTAGATCCCCTCTGTGTTGGGCTGAGGTGGGTGACACTCAACTAGCTAAAGGAAGAGTTCCTGACAGCTCTCTCACTGGTCCGGGGATCATTCGAGAAACGACCGAGAAGATTGTACAGATACACGAACGACTTAAAGCCGCTAGGGATCGACAGAAAAGCTACGCCGATAAACGAAGAAAACCCTTGGAATTCCAGATGGGAGATCGAGTCATGTTGAAGGTCTCACCCTGGAAGGGCACGATACGCTTTGGAAAGCGTGGAAAGTTGAACCCAAGGTACATAGGGCCTTTTGAGATTCTCGCTAGAATCGGCCTCGTAGCTTATAAACTCAACCTACCTCACGAACTAAACAACATACACCCTACCTTTCACGTCTCTAACTTGAAGAAATGCCTGTCAGACGAGACACTCGTAATTCCCCTTGACGAGATCGAGGTCAATGAGAGCCTCAACTTTGTGGAAGAGCCCGTGGAAATTATGGATCGAGAAGTAAAACGAACGAAGCAAAGTCGTATCCCAATTGTGAAAGTTCGGTGGAACGCCAAGCGAGGACCGGAATTCACTTGGGAACGCGAAGACCAAATGAAACTCAAATACCCCCATCTCTTCGCGTAGTTGTACTATAACTCTTATGTGTATGAATTCTAAAATTTCGGGACGAAATTCACCTAACGGGGGGATGATGTGACAACCCTAAATCTATTCCCGTTACAAATCCCATTTTCACTAACGGAATACGTTAACGTACGTTATTTTATGTAATATTTGGAATCGTTAATATCCGAATATCTAATTTTATGCATGTCCTAATATCATTATAAGTAATATAACTCATACGTGTTAATCTAGTTTAACCTAATAGAGTTGTATTACTGTTTCAACCACTTCACCCGGGTAAAAAGTTTTAACCCTGTTAAACTTTAGCATCGAGTAGCCGTGTATCGGGTACAATACCCGAGACATATAAAAACACTTGAACACTTCAATTGGACGCTTTTACCACAATTACACCTCTCTCTCACTACTTTCTCTCTCTAGACCCGAAATCGACTCCAAATCCGCGAATTTCCGACTTCCAAACGTAAGGATTCATCCCCTAACTTAATCTAATCATACTTTACTGCTTTTAGAGTCCAAAATCATGAGAATCAAGGACCATAAAGGAGTTTACGGCCTAAGAAGCTCCTTAGGCCGTAAACCCCCAAAATCATGCCAAAGGTCAAGTTTTTCCTCATGTTAAGCTAGTATACTAATTAAGGCATGTATCTAGAAGGGTTTGGACACTAAAACACATGGATTAAACATGTAAAAAGGAGTTTACGGCCCAAGCATGTGCTTAGGCCGTAAACACCTCAAACACCCCAAAAACACTTGTTTAATGTCCCAAAAACTCATCTAGGGTGTTTGGCAATTTAGACTTGACAACAAGGAAGGCTTAAATGCATCAAACAACATCATTTGATGGCAAAAAGAGGAGTTTACGGCCAAGGCTAAGCTTGGGCCGTAAACACCCAAAAATTTGTGTCAAACAAGTCCCTAAACTACCCTAGTGCTTGTAAGGAATTTAGTTAAGGCCTTTGGAAGTGTGTTGTACCATTTAACTTCACATTTGGACACAAAATGAAGAGTTTACGGCCAAGGATGTTCTTGGGCCGTAAACTCCCCAAAAATATATGCCAAATTGTCCCAAACTCACTATATGGCCTTCTAGGATTTATCTAAGGTGTATGAGACTTTGTTGTACCAATAAAACATACATCTTGAAGGGTTTACAAGAGTTTACGGCCCAAGAACAAGTCTTGGCCGTAAACTCCCCAAAAATGTCACAAATTATGATATTTAATCCCTTAAAATAGTCCAAGATACATACCACTAAATCAAGGAAGTGAAATAAGACCTTAAACAATCACTTTGGAGTGCCACAAGAGTTTACGGCCAAACCTAGGGGGTTTACGGCCGTAAACTCCCAAAGGATGGCTTTTAGGCCATAAACTCCAAAGGAGTGAGCTCGTGAACCCTCCCGTAAATCATTC
This sequence comes from Lactuca saligna, assembly GCF_052625555.1. Lineage (NCBI taxonomy): Eukaryota > Viridiplantae > Streptophyta > Magnoliopsida > Asterales > Asteraceae > Lactuca > Lactuca saligna. Next base: position 86,544,670 of record NC_136424.1, on the reverse strand, counting down.
ATGACTTTGTACCACTCCCGGGAACCCCTTCTAAGCCTTAAAACCCCGAAAACGATGCTAGAATGTCCAAATACTATAATGAAAAGCATAAGATGATTAACTTCTTGTAAAATACATATTTCATATGACATTAGGGTCCTAGGAGGTGCTCAAGAGGTTATTGGGTACCAAACGCTTAATCGACACTTTTACCCGATTTCCGCGATTTCAGGTGAGTTCATACCCCTTAATGAACCTTTCAAATGTTTTATATGTTTTAGCGGGGAGATACAAGTTGAATATACATGTTTATGAAAAGTTATACAAAACTATTTTTCAGATTTCAGAGTTAATCACATGTGATTCCCAATCTGTAGTTCAAATCACATGTGATTTATCACTACGCTTTATAAATAAGTCAATTGTTTTCAAAACTATCTTGGATTAACAAACAAGTTTTAAATGTTCCTTTCGTACAATACTTTTGTTAAATAAAACTCTTTATGAGAATGTAATCATACTAATATATTTATATAAGTAAGACTTGAAAGACTTAGGACCGATAGCTCGCCTTATTTCCTGTTTCTTGTTTGATTGTGGACTTAGGGTAGTAGTTATCCATCTGACTGTCATTGATTTCTTAATTATATATCTCATATATCAGTACAGATTATGAGTACTTCTTAATTCATTAATTACCTGAATCACTACTTGACTAGAACCACATACACTAAATTAACTATAATGGGTATAGTTAAGGACTCTATCCCTAGTTTCCACTATTACTCTACACTACTATAATTCTCTATATTATGAAGCAATACACTAATAAGAGAATACAATACAAGTTATACGAAAGATTACTACACTATAATACAATAGAATGCACTAATCATGAGATAACTCACTAATCCACTACGGGATACTCTATACGCTATTCACTATGCCCGAAGTTTTCCGACAGGAAGACGACACTATATGTATAGATCTATACGGGGCAGACGCTATTACATACCGACTGATAACTTCAGTCCGAGCCGCTCAGGCCCAGGGATGCTTTTACTCTACTACACTATGCATGACTGGGAAGGTCATGGGGGTTCGCTATTACTCACACTATTGGGAATATACTAGAAAGACACTATAACTGCACTAAAATACTAAAAGAAAGATGAAGTAATATCCCGAAGTAAATAAGTATCTAATACTAAAGGATGCTGCACCACTATTACATACTCTAAAAATAACTCACTATATTACATTACTTAATGTTCTGGAGAATATGGGATTTTCTAGGTTTCAGCACTATTTATGATTTCAAACTTCAGTTTTCATAATAATGACTCTAATGTTTTTTTTATACAAGTACTCACACTAAAACTCTTATGAACTCACCAGCTTTATGCTGATATTCTTTTCAAAATAACTTGTATCTTCAGGTCAAAGATAGACAGGTACAGCAGCAATTTTTGGAGAAGATGGAGGATACAAGACCCATCTCTCATTTTTGTTTACTTTTGGTGTTTGTCAAACATTACAAAACACACTTGTAAATACACTTACTATGTAAATGAAATGGTTGTATGATTCTTGTTTTTACTATTATACAATTGTGATGATACTGTACACTACGTCATCCACCCCGAAACGTATTCCGCCGTTATCGGTTTTGGGGTGTGACAGATTGGTATCAGAGCATTGTTTATAGTGAATCAAGTATATCAACCTATAAAAGATATACGAACTATAAACACTTCGGGACTAAAACACTCTGACCAAGAATATATACTATTAAGTATCTAAAAGATTTAACTAAGTATATATACACACATCACTATAAAACACAGAAGTCAGTATCGTCCTAGAACCAAACAAAAGTATTAAGATTGTTGGATAGGACAATTGAGCTTAGAGACATATAGTCACATTTAGGGGGATGTAGCCTGATCAACTACGTCTTCCTGGGAGTGACTAGCATGTGCCTAAGTTTGGTTGTGGTATTGCAACAAGTCTAAAACTTACCAACACTACCACAATAACGTTAACACTAGAATGCTATAGGAGTATTATGTACCTCTAAAAAACATACATCTGTGAGAACTAAAAAGGGTCGTTACTGATGGAGCAATAGTCGCTAAATGGATACTTTCCGGTTACATGTGACTAGGGCATTATAGACTTAGAATCTGTGATCTTTGCTTTACTTCCTGTTCCTTGTTTGGTTGTGGATTTAGAGTTAGGGTCACTTATTCGACGGACTATCCTGCCCCAATCACATGTAATTAGTATGCATTATGCAAGTATTGGTCCAACTCGTGACGACCGTCTTATAAGTAATTTAGGTTAGTACGCCTATTAACCTTCTTTTCCCCTTTTCTCGCATAGACACCATGGCTGGCTTCCACCCTCCAGGCGACCCGTACTACCCAAACCAGGGTAATGGGGGATGGCTCAGTGAAGAGTCGGATGATGATCACCCAATCCCTTTGGATGACCACCGAGCAGAAGGCTTTCCGAATAACTCCGACTCCGAGCCAGAAGTTAATAACCTACCCCCTGGAGTCCCAAACCCCAACCCCCGTCCAACATTTCAGGGCCCCACTCCTATGTGGGCCATATCCTTGCACAGATGGAGCGAAGAGCAGGGTCAGCCCACGCCATACAATGGAGACCGAAATTTCTACAACATAAACGAAGGTGGATCAGTAGATCAGGTCCTGCCCATCATGATCCGAAGGATTGCCAGGAATGTCGAGCAAGGTCAAGCTGCAATAGGTCGAGTTGTGGAAGTGGATGCCAACTCAAATCTCAACACAGTTCACATCCGCCAACTCGAAGAAGCCATGGACATGACAAGGAGGACTAACGAGGCTCTGCAGCACCAGTTGGCTGCATCCCGAGCTGAAGTTAGAGAACTCCGTGCACGCCAAAGGACTCATGATCGACACCTTCAAGAAGTTATGCGTCAGCTAGCAGAACTGAGGATTCACCCGACAAGTAACCGTCGCCAATAGAAGACGTCCAGTTACCTCTATCTTTTGTTTAATGGATTAACCTATCCAATCTATGTTCCGTAGATCTATTATCTGTAAACATTCCTAGCTTGAAAGTACTCTAGTCAAACCTCTAAACTGCCAAACCTTTTCTCTATGGTATGATGTAAGACCTATTGCTAGGTCAAATTTTCATGAACTTGTGTTGCATCATGGATACCAATATATTGGCAGTTGATTTCTCTATTGCTATAACCCTCATCTTGATCTTGGATTATGTTGATTTAGTCCACGAAACACTCTATTTATATTCGCAATAGGCCCTTACTATTGCTATCATTTCTATACTTCTTCCAGTAAAGGATGCCTCCACGAAAGCGTCCCGCCAGAGGAAGACCTGCAACTCAAACCCCTACTCCACCACCCCCTCCTCCATAGATCGATCCGGTGTTATTTCAAACAACGGTAACTACGGCCGTGACAGCAGCCATGGCCCAAATGAATTCTGGGGATGCGAGCGGTGGTAACTCCAGGTTCGGTGAAGTCCATCATCGAGTGCAGGGATGTACTTATAAGGATTTCATGAACTGTAAACCCACCTTCTTCGATGGTACTGGAGGAATTCTGACATTATCTCAATGGTTCGAAAGAACCGAAGCTGTGTTCGAGATGTGCTCTTGCCCCGAGGAGAGCAAAATCAAGTTCGCTACCGCTACCCTTACCAACAGGGCCTTGACATGGTGGAACGGCCATGTTAGTTCACTTTCCTTGGTTACAACCAATGCTATGGGCTGGGACACTCTGAAGGACCTCATGAGAGGAGAGTACTTCCCTAGAGTTGAATTTGAGACTTGGATCTGACTTTAGATGTGGAACTTTTTTAGTATTAAGCCCTTAATGGGCAAAGGGATGAACAGGTGCATATGTTGGGTGTACTCAGTGGTACGTTGTGTGTACACGGTCAACACCCCATTATCTGGTGAACCATCAAGTATGCACCGCGTACAAAAGAGTACTCCCAACGTACTTGGTTGGGTCGACGTGGCTAAGTAGGCTTGGGTGGGTTGACTCGGCTAGGTGTTTACTTGGATTTTTACCGTTGACCATGTTTGACCAAGGGTATTTTAGGGAAAATATTATTAATGGGAAATGTTTGGATATTTAGGATTTGGGTTGAGCTAGTTTTCAGAGATGGGAGTTATTCAGACTACATTCAGACTGTGCTGTAAGTTTCCCTTACTTTACTTACGAGTCAATAGCACCAAGGCCAGCCCATTGGATTGATATCCTAGTCTTACCGTATATGAATATGTTGTAGTGATCTGTTAGATCTATATCTAGGTATATTGGATGTTGTTATGTTGTAGTGATATGTTGGATCTGTATCCTGGTATATAGGATGTTGATATGTTGTAGTGATCACTTAGATCTGTATGACTACCTATTATTGCTAGCTATTGATTGTTATGGTATATATTGATATGTGATGGGTTATGAGGTTGAGGTGGTCCTAATTTATGCTGAATCCCAAGATTCCCATGGAAATCTGGACAGACAGAAGGCTTACGATGCGGACCAGTCAGGCCAAAGGCTCGGAGAGTGGTCCAGATAGGTTGAAGGCTCAATGAGCCAGTCCAGTCATGCTGATGGCTCTACATGCATGTCGTGGTTTTTTATGTTTATATGGTGGTACTTTGGGGGAACACACTAAGCATTGTGTTATAGTTTTAGTTTTGTTTCAGGTATTTCTAAGGACTTTGGCAAGGCGAAGACGTGACCGTACACATCCTTGGTTTATGTTGATTACATATTAGGAGACTCTGATTTTTAATAATGTTTTGAAATAATTGTTATGTGAGAACTTCTTTTCAAAAAATTGGTTGTTTTAAAAAGTTTAAATTTGTTGTGATTTTTGGGACGGTACAGCAGACTTCAGTCGTTTTTGCTTCGAAAAAACAAACAACACCTTACTTATCTCATCCTTGTAAAAGGGGTTCTTTATATTTTTATTTTTTTAGTTTTATCACATGGAAGGGGTTTATCGGATGTGAAATTGATAAATTTCATGGTACGTAATATTTCATCTATTGAACTCCATAGACGGAAAGCCTTTTTTACAAGGGATAACAAATCAAAGCTAGAAATAAGTGAACATAAAAAATGATGGTATCAATCTATCTATAGAATTGATAAGAGGATCTTTTAAATCCAGTACTCCTCTTCAAGTTGGAGCATGAGGATTACGAGTGCCCAACTTGTCAAGAAGAAAACGAAGTTGTTCAGTCCCTAAGCCTTTAGCAAGAAGATCAGCAATCTGCATATTGGAAGAAACAAGAAGAAGTTCAATCTTATGTGACTGCACTCTTTCACAAACAAAAAATAGTCCATCTCAACATGTTTTGTTCTTTCATGGAAAACCGGATTGTTATCATTATGGAACATAACTTGGTTATCACAAAACAAGGGAGTTGGTTTGATTGAATGAATGTCCAACTTACTTAAAAGCCATCAAACCCAAAGAATTTCACTAACAGTGGATGCCATTTACCTGTATTCTAATTAAACAAAAGAGCATGAGATGACCGATTGCTTTTTAATTTTCTAGGAAATAGGAGCACATCCAAGTAAAAGTAAGTACCCAGTCCTAGAATTTCGCGTAAAGGGACATCTAAGCAGCCATTCTGAGTCACAATATTTGGTAAGATTACAACATCCATTTCATGGGAAAAGAATACCTTTTTTGTTGTACCCTTCAAATAGCGAAGTACCCTATGCGCAACATCAAGGCGAGATCGACGAGCATCACCAACGAATTGACTCAATACATTCACTGAGTATGTGATGTCAAGTGGTGTAGCTTGCATGTAGAGAATTCTTGCAACTGTAACATCCCGAAATATCAAGAGTAGAGTTGAAGGGCTAAAAGAGTAAATTGGGAAAGAGTGACTCGACGAGTCCATGTGCGGACTTAGCGAGTAGAGTCGTGACTTGGTCGCGTGTTAAGTGGCCGACTCGGCGAGTCAGTGTAATGGACTCGGCGAGTAGGCACTGAGTGGAGAAAACCCTAATTCTCGGGGTTAAGCCTTATATAAAGATCATTATGTTTTCCTCCCAGCCTCTTTATCACCCCTTGAGCCCCAGAAAACCCTAAATCGCGAAGAAGCACCATTGTTGAGTGGACTGGATCTTGGAGAAGTAATTGTTGAAGGAATTTTGGGAGATTGAAGGCTTGGAGCAAGGGGCTTTGCTTGGATTCGAATTACATTGCAGTTGGGGCATCTCTTAGAGGTAATTTGTCGTTATTGGACTGTTGTTATGTTGTTTCTTCATTTTGGGGTTTGTGGGAATTTGTCTATGGATGTAATGGGAAGTCTAGAGGTTAGATCTGTGGTTGCTACCTCAGATCTGGAAGGGAGGAGAATCAGAGAGCATGAAAGTCCCTGTGTTGGAGTGTTTAGTGAAGCTTACATGTCCCAAACCCTAGCCCAATGTGCAAACGGCCTAGATCTCTTTGGATTCACGTAAAGTTTGCCACTTTACGTGATGGATGAGTGGTAGGAGGCTAGATCTATGTTTTGGAGCAGTTGCATGGCCTGGAATGCTTCTGAATGGATTCAGACCGGTGGTACTCGGCAAGTCACATGGGTGTACTCGACGAGTTGCTTGAAGATGAGCTGGGACTCGGCGAGTTGGAAGAACAACTCGACGAGTTGGATGAAGATGGACTGGAACGCGGCGAGTTGTATGAACAACTCGGTGAGTAGGTTGATGATAGCCTTAGACTCGGCGAGTCTGTTCTTGGACTCGGCAAGTCTTGTCGAGGGGTCCCGATATTCTCTGGTTGAAGTCGAGAATCGGTGAGTCGAGGGATGACTTGGTGAGTTGTGTGCGAGTGGACTTAGAGTTGCTGGACTTGGCGAGTCTCGGGGTGACTCGGTGAGTTAGGTCGCGGATTAAGTGAAGTTCTGATTATGGGAACTCGACGAGTCACAGGGTTGACTCGGCGAGTAGGGTCAGTCAGGGGTTGACTTTGACTGAGGACTTTGATTTTGACCAAGGGTTGGCCGTTGACTTTTAGGGTTTGGTCAGCGATGTGGCCTTCGGGCCAAGAGAGGGGTAAAATAGTCTTTTACCCTTAAGAGGGTGCCATGGGAGGATTGATTCTAGTCTCGAGAGTTATATTCATGAGAGTATTTGCCTTACGTGTTAGGTGGTGGCGAGTTCGAGACTTAAGTGTGGGGATATCTGCTTTCTGCTTTCCAGGTGAGTCTTCTCACTATACTTTACCTCGAGTAGGTAACCAGAGTTATGTGATTAGAGTATTTGTATGATATATGTACGTGATGTGTTGTACTGCATTACTTCTATGTGATTTATGTTGTGCATGTTTATAGAGTTGGAACCGGAAGGTTCCCAGAGTTAGAACCTGAAGGTTCACAGAGTTTGGGTGCACGGACCCATAGAGTTATAGCCTCGAGTGGCTAATATGTGTTATGTGTGGTATTTTGGGGAACTCACTAAGCTTCGTGCTTACAGTGTTTTGTGTGATGTTTTTCAGGTTTCTTTCAGTATCACGGGACGGCACCGGCTTGATTGTAAACACCAGAAAAAGAGTCATATTTTGGAGGATCCTGGTATTCTATGCAAGTGAAAATGGAGTTATATTTTGTAATTCGACTATGAATGAGATTTTGAACAAGTGTTTCTAAGAATAAAATGATTATTTTAAATGAAAATTTTGTCTTGAAATTTACGGTGTTACAAGTTGGTATCAGAGCCTTGGTTTGAGGGATTCGGATGCGCCTTCGGGTAAATCTGGACTCAAACTGAGGAAGTCAGAAAAGTTTTTAAAGAAATAATTTTCTAAAAAGTGAATAAGAGTTCAAAGAGAAAGCAAGAAAGAACAGTGTATACAATCAGCCAGAGCCCGAATGGTGATTTCCCAAAATACCCTTACTTTTGTGTTATGAGATATTTATGATGCACTTTATGAGATATTATTGCATGCTAGAGACAGGCTAGGTATTTCATGTATTAGGACTAGAGTGGCCTGATTTGTGATGCCTTAGCCTAGGACTCGTTGTTATATGTGTCATGCTTTTGAGTATGTGATGAGTGAGAGTATCTAGTTAGAACCCATGAGGGGTAGAGTTACAGAGTTCGGTGGTACTTTCGAGGATGAGCCGAGAAAGTGGAGTTATCACAGAGAGGGAGTCCTATGTGTTCTTTGATGCTCGAATGCTGCTTGCTTTGTGCTTTGTGGAACTCTCGATGATGGGAGTCAACTACCAAGTGAATATGATGATATTCAGGAGGTAGATGGCTGGCATCATTAGGAGCTCTTCAGCAGCTGATAGCAAAGAAGTGGGAGGACAACGGAAGAGCCTAGGGAGTAACCCTAGCCAGATGAGTGCGCTTGTAGAGTATAGAATTTCGTTGGGGAGCGAGCACGCGCGATGGGATTGGTGAAAGAGCAGGTCGAGCAGCTACTTAGAAGCTCTGGGATGGTCCGTGTGGAAAGTATGGGTAGATGTGGCAGGTATTATGGGCCCGTACTACTGAAAGCAGAGGACCCATACTTGATACAGGGAGTATTCTGAAGGTTCTAAGGAGCGGATTGAGGAGTGATGTTATGGTTCGAGTACCATACATCGGAGCGGAGTGAGGTGTGATGTTATGGTTCGGGTACCATACATCGGAGCAGAGTGAGGAGTGATGTTATGGTTCGAGTACCATACATCGGAGCGGATTGAGGAGTGATGTTATGGTTCGAGTACCATACATCGGAGCGGATTGAGGAGTGATGTTATGGTCCGAGTACCATACATCAGAGTGGATTGAGGAGTGATGTTATGGTCCAGGTACCATACATCGGAGCGGATTGGGGAGTGATGTTATGGTTAGGGTACCATACACCGGGGCATATTGAGAAGAGATATCATGGAATGAGTACCATGGTTCGTAGTGAATGATGTTTGTGGTTCTCCGGTTATCCGATCATGATTAAGTTCGAAGAGGCGTCCCTTGAGAGGGAGATCGAGAGCCCCTCAGAGTATTTTAGTAAGGAGTCAGTGAGAAGGGAGAATTTCGATCTGAGTTGAGCGATCAGTCGATAAAGGAGATGTCACCTCCTATGATCTGGGAGGTACTGATTATGTTCGTGTGAAAAATATGAGAAGCATGATGTTTTGGTTTTGGGTTTAGGGGTATACCCTACAGGTCGTCATTGATGATGATTTCGCACCAGAGTATCAGGTAGCATGTGTGCCGCGAGGCAGTGATTTATCATGAGCAGATAGTCAGTTGGGACTGAGATAGTCGAGGGCCACACTACACCTATTTGAGTATAGTAGGGTGTACTGTAGTGGTATCAGTAGGGAGTTCAGTCGAGTTTAGCGGTGCAGAGAGTTTTCTATCCATGGGGTGTTGAATATGGGAGTAGGTCCATGTTCTTGGAATGATCCCGGTGTTGGAGCGTTGGTTGATGAGTTAAGGTGAGGGGTACGATGATTTTATGGTTCAGTCTATGAGCCAGGGATGTTATTGAGCAGTTGAGTTGTTTGGTACTAGATTGGTACGATATTTGGAATGACTAGAGGCAGACGTGACGAGAAGTTCTTGAGGAATTCATCAGAGGTTTAGAGTATATGAGGTCGATTCATTTCCTAAAGGGGGATTATCGGGCGTTGTGTAGCACTTTCTGGGGGCAGGTGCGATTTTGCTGGAGAAAATAGTTATGGGTTGGTTGTGTGCTATTTGGTGATGGTTCGAACCCTAAGTGGGGGAGAACCGGGTGCCGTATGTAATAAAGCAGAGAATTGTCAAGAGCAGTTATAAGTGGAGTATAGAGATATGCGGTAAGAAATCATGAGACCAGAGATGTCGGTGATCGAGGAAAGGGTCTCAGAGTGAATTAATGCGGGAAGTACTTGTTTGAGAAGGATGAATGTCTCCACGACAGGTGTTTATTGGTCAGGAATCTGGCATTGGTCAGTGTTGGGGCTAGTAGATAGAGAATGATTAGGCAACCAACTCCCGGGTCGGTATGCGTATCCTTGTTTGGATTTTGGAGCGGCGGGAAAAAGGGTTTCGGAGAAATATCAGCGTATTTCGTAACGTTAGCGTTTCTTCGTATTGCAATTGAGAAATTGGATACACCGAAGTTGCAATTTGGGAAAAATGAAGATCTAATTATGGAGTTCAGAGGGAGTGTATTATTGCATCTATATGGTGCTTGGGGCAGGAGATCATTGGTTGTGGCAGGATCTTGTGATGTTCGGTGGGGGTGTTCCGAGGTATCTGGGTATTGATATCTTTATTTCGAAGTTATTCGTGAATCTTGAGTTGAGACGTCTTGTGGTATATCAGGTATCTATAGATCTAGTGGGAGCCCTTCGAGTATGGGCATCTAGGGAGATTATTTAAGAGAGTAGATCTTCGCAAGGGTGGGCATATTGATATGTCGATTGCCTCCAGAGTCTGTGATGCATATTCGAGTCAAGTATGGGCAGCTGCTTATGATAGTCTGCGGAGCATGAGCTAGTGGGGTTAGAGAGTGTTGTGATACTACAGGAAGCCATAGTACTCACTAGTCAGAGGGTGTTGTGATACTGCGGGGAGCTGTAGTACTCACTAGTCAGAGAGTGTTGTGATATTGCGGGGAGCCGTAGTACTCACTAGTCAGAGAGTGTTGTGATACTGCGGGGAGCCGTAGTATTCACTAGTCAGAGGGTGTTGTGATACTGCGGGGAGCAGTAGTACTCACTAGATGGCAAGAGAATGTGATGATGAAATGTTGCCCGATCAGTGTATGATGTGGAAGAGTTTTGGGCTTGAGTAGCCCTAGTATTGGGTTTTAGAGCCTGGGTGTTGAACCGGGGGTGAGACTGGGGTCTCCGTCTCTATCGGGAAATGTGGTGAGATGCGCAAGGGATATGCGCAGCGGAAACCAGAGATCAGAGTTGAGACGATCCTCGGTTGGATTGTATTTTTCCCGCATGAGGAAGGGAGAATTTCGTGACTTGCGTGTCACTGGGTAGGGATAGTGGTCGCGGGGAAAAAGTTAGTGAGATATTTGGATCATGTTATGGGTGACCTTTGGAGGCTCAGCTGTGGAGTCAAAAGCCGACCTGGCGCTCAGTCTCGAAGAGGGATATGAGAAATGAGCTAGAGCTTATCATGATGATGTCTGAGGACACCTCAGAGGGAGCAAACAATTCAGACGCTCAAGGACCTGCTTCGGGCATGTGTATTAGATTTCGGAGGGAGTTGCCGCACGTATTTATCCTTGGTTGAGTTATCCTATATCAACAGCCATCATTAGTGCATTGGTATGCCACCCTTTGAGCTGTTGTATGGGAGGAAGTGTCGGACCCTCATTTGCTGGGGAAAGTGTTGATTCGCGGAAGTGGAAGATGTAGTGAGAATGGATGATTTGGATTATGGTGGTCGAACATTGTGTCTGTGACAGTGGTATGTGATGACATCATGATGGGATGTCTGCTGAGGACGCTGAAGGGATTCCGCGGGTGTAGAGCCAAGAGTCTTAGGATGGATGCAGGGATGGAGTCTGGGACTCCCAGCTTGATTCTGATCAAGGGCTGTGTGCGTAGTGGTGGTTTCTCCTAGGGATGTTAGAGATGTCGTCAGTATGACGGGTTTTCCTAACCCGAGAGTGCGAAGGTTGGTGCGGCATGGGTGTGTGATTGCAAGAAGAGGACTCATGGGAGTTACTCTGGGATCAAAGAGTGGGTCTTTTCGTCGTCACGGATGATGGTTCTTGGCTTCTAACCCTTATGGGTCGAGTGATTGTTGAGATTTGGGACAGTGATGCTTCATGGATAATTCTCGGATCGTTGAGTGTGGTTATCAGAGGGTACATCCGGTGCCCGGTTCGAGATAGTGGTCAGGACACCGTAAGGAAAAGGAAAGTGTGTTCGAGTTTCGATGGGTATGCCTTGTGAGACCTGGTCCGATTAAGGCCAGGTGGCACGTTATGGGAGTATTTATGGAGTTGAGTTGCTGTAGGCTTCGAGGAAGAAGTCTAATTTAAGTGGGGGAGAATTGTAACATCCCAAAATATCAAGAGTAGAGTTCAAGGGCTAAAAGAGTAAATTGGGAAAGAGTGACTCGGCGAGTCCATATGCGGACTCGGCGAGTAGAGTCGCGACTTGGTTGCATGTTAAGTGGCCGACTCGGCGAGTCAGTGTAATGGACTCGGCGAGTAGGCGCTGAGTGGAGAAAACCCTAATTCTCGGGGTTGAGCCTTATATAAAGATCATTATGTTTTCCTCCCAGCCTCTTTATCACCCCTTGAGCCCCAGAAAACCCTAAATCGCGGAGAAGCACCATTGTTGAGTGGATTGGAGCTTGGAGAAGTAATTGTTTAAGGAATTTTGGGAGATTGAAGGCTTAGAGAAAGGGGCTTTTCTTGGATTCGAATTACATTGCAGTTGGGGCATCTCTTAGAGGTAATTTCTCGTTATTGGACTGTTGTTATGTTGTTTCTTCATTTTGGGGTTTGTGGGAATTTGTCTATGGATGTAATGGGAAGTCTAGAGGTTAGATCTGAGGTTGCTACCTCAGATCTGGAAGGGAGGAGAATCAGAGAGCATGAAAGTCCCTGTGTTGGAGTGTTTAGTGAAGCTTACATTTCCCAAACCCTAGCGCAATGTGCAAACGGCCTAGATCTCTTTGGATTCACGTAGAGTTTGCCACTTTACGCGATGGATGAGTGGTAGGAGACTAGATCTATGTTTTGGAGCAGTTGCATGGCCTGGAATGCTTCTGAATGGATTCAGACCGGTGGTACTCGGTGAGTCACATGGGTGTACTCGACGAGTTGCTTCAAGATGAGCTGGGACTCGGCGAGTTGGAAGAACAACTCGGCGAGTTGGATGAAGATGGCTTGGAACGCGGCGAGTTGTATGAACAACTCGGCGAGTGGGTTGATGATAGCCTTAGACTCGGCGAGTCTTGTCGAAGGGTCCCGATATTCTCTGGTTGAGTCGAGAATCGGTGAGTCGAGGGATGACTCGGTGAGTTGTGTAACACCCCAAAGTTTGGAAAGCCAAGAAAAGAAAGAAAAACCTCAAGTTTAAGGGGAGACTCGGCGAGTCCATGGAGGGACTCGGCGAGTCCGAGCGGGATCCGGGTTGTGGTGTAAGCGACCGACTCGGCGAGTCGCCCAAGGAGACTCGACGAGTTGGGTCTGAGCGAGGAAAAACCCTAAATCCGGGATTTGTAGCCTATTTAAGCGTCTCATTCTCTTTCCTAGGGTTCCTTTACTGCCTCTCTACCCCAGAACAGCAAACCCTAGCTGCCATATCCGTTTTTGAGCTGGATCTTGCCTTGTAGAGTGCACTAAAGCTTGGAGAAGGAAGAAAAGCCTTGGAGGTGCAAGAAGAGACTGTAAATCCGAGATTGAGAAGACATTTCAGACCAGTTGGAGGTAATAAGTTGTTGCTTGGACTCCCTTTGCACCTAGATCTATTCTTATATGTGACTTTTGGTCATTGTTGGTATGATATGTAACCAATCCGAGTTGGAGGTTCAGATTTGAGGTTGCTACCTCAGATCCATGTTGTTTTGGTCTTGAATCCCCTAAAGTATCAGCCCTTGGTATGTTGAAGAAGTATGTTTGCCATAAACCCTATTTTAGAGTGTTTTGAGCCTAGATCTCTTAATCTACACGTAAAGTTTGCCACTTTACGTGGGGGATAGTCCCTAGAAGTATGGATCTATGAGCTGGAAACTCTGTTTGGCTCGGAAAGCCACTGCATGAATTGAGGACTGGATAGACTCGGCGAGTCCTTCGAGTGGACTCGGCGAGTAGCTTGAAGATGAGGAGGAACTCGACGAGTAGGATGAACAACTCGTCGAGTCGGATGAAGTTAGGCATGGACTCGGCGAGTTGGATGTGCAACTCGACGAGTTGGTTGAAGATTGTCTAGGACTCGGCGAGTCTGTTCTTGGACTCGGTGAGTCAGATCGCGAAACCCTAAACCCTTCGAGTTGGGGCTCGAATCAGTGAGTCGGGTGGTGACTCAGCGAGTTGGACAGGATAGGACTTGGAACTAGTTGGACTCAGCGAGTCATGGATTGATTCGGCGAGTCGAGTCACGAATAAGAAAGACCCAGAGCATACAAACTCGGCGAGTCAGTAGGTAGACTCGGCGAGTAGGGTTGACCCGGAAGTTTGACTTTGACCAGGATTTTGACCTTGACCAGAATTGACCTAGTGACCTTTGGAGGTCAGTTGGACTAAGTGTTATATTGATATTGGTAGCTCGAGGAGCTAGTGGAGCAGCAGTCGAAGTCAGAGGTCAGGTAGCAGTCAAAAGGATTAGCAGCAGCAGTTCAGCAGCATCAGGTGAGTTTCCTTCCAGTAGGGACGGGTCTAAGGCCACAATGCCGGCCCGTTCAGTTAGCAGTAGTTTCCGGACTTCGATCCGATGCAGTAGTTAGTATGTTTGATGCCTTCGTGGCTCAGATAGGATTTATGTGTTATGTGTTATGTGTTATGTGTTCCGGGCTACGGCCTGATGTAGTATGCAGTATATGTGTTCATGCTAGTTGATGTTTTATGCTATGCTATGTTCAGTCAGCTTCCGGACTTCGGTCCGATGTAGGGGGCAAGGCCCCAGTTAGTCCGGACTTCGGTCCGATGCAGGGGACAAGGTCCCAGTCAGTTTCCGGACTTCGGTCCGATGTAGGGGTCAAGGCCCCAGTTAGTTCGGACTTCGGTCCGAAGCAGGGGGCAAGGTCCTAGTCAGTTTCCGGACTTCGGTCCGATGTAGGGGCAAGGCCCCAGTTAGTCCAGACATCGGTCCGATGCAGTGGGCAAGGCCCAGTATGTGCTTTATATGTTATTGCATGGTATGTGTTAGATTGGGGGAGCTCACTAAGCTTCGTGCTTACGGTTTTCAGTTTTGGTTTCAGGTACTCAGTTTTCAAAAAAGGAGCTCGGGAAGATTGCAGTGCACATACCATAGTCAGATAGCCTGTGAATGTTTGACTCTGATAATGATATTATGTTTTGAATTAATAATCGAGAATGTAAATTATGACTTATGATACAGTTTTTCTAAATATGATTCTAGTAATGTTTTTAAAAAAAAATTTGGGTCATTTTTCCTTGGGATGTTTCAAGTTGGTATCAGAGCCTTGGTTTGAGGGATTTGGACATGCTCTCGAGCGTGTCTGGACTCAAACTGAGGGATTGGTATAAAGATTTTCAAAAAAATGAAAAGTCGGTTTTGTAAAAAGAGAGTTTTGAGAAAGAAAACGGTTTTAGAAAAGAAAGAAGAATTCAGAAAGAAGGAACTTTGAAAAGAAAAAAAAGGTGTGGTGCATGCAATCAGCCGAGCTCAAGTAAGTACTCCCAATTTACCCATACAAGTTATGTTATGATTACCATTATCAACTTCAGTTTCAGTTTAGTTCCAGTTTCAGTTTCAGCTCCAGTAGAACAGCATGCTAGAATAGGACTAAGGATCTAGGATGATGCCTTATGTGCCTGTTTTATGTGTTTCAGCTTGATAAGAATTGCATGCTAGTATTGAGTAGACAGTAGTAGGATAACCTGTGTAGGTTATGCCTGATAGCATGAGCTTAGCATTGTATGCTAGTGCAGTTTCTTGTTATGAGAATTGTTTTGCCTGAGTATGTTTCCTTTATCCGAATGCTGATTGCTTTGTGCTTTGTGGGACTCTGAGTGATGGGAGTTAGCCATTAGGTGAATACATCACATCACATGTGATCAGGGTTGGATAATCTCAGAGTGCTGGATTTGGCCCTACTGCGCAGCTCTCGTCTGAGTCCAACCGTTGTAGGGACGAGACTTTTACTCGAAGGATTATCCGAGCCTCATTACATGTGATGGTATTCAGGTGGTGGCTAATTGGCATTACAAGGAGGCCTTCAACAGCTGAGGACTGTTTGGGTAGAGTCAGAGGTTCCCTAGGGCAAGCCTAGGATGAGAGTAGCAGAGATCAGTAGAAGAGTAAAGGGGACTTGGTGGAGTTGAGGTAACTCTTGAGGAAAGTACGGGTAGATGTGGAAGGTAGTAGGGGCCCATACTACTGAAAGCAGAGGATCCGTACTTGATTCAAGAGGGGCCGAGGAAAAACCAAGGAACTAGTAGAGTGTGTGAAAGATCCCTCAGCGGTAGTGTGTAAATTGATCAGGAATTGTTATATTTTCAGCATGGTGACGTTGCGCGAGATATCAGTTGGCAGTTCTGGTGCAAGGGAGGGGTCTGGCTCGGGCTTTAGAGCTAGGCAGCTTGATGATTAGATGAGGGATTTCATTTCCGCAGAGATTATGCGCAACAACATTGATCAGACTCCAGTGATCTTCGGTTCAGTTAGAGAGGCCATTGTGGAGCTCATGGACAGTCATCTTGAGGCCTTTAAGGCCGGAATGGTTTCAGGACAGATTGGGGCTCGTCTAGGTCCCGAATTTTATGGAGTTCAGGGATCCATCAGGGAGGGAGATCCCATTTCTAGTTCCTGCCATCGGGGGGCAGGGGTGAGTGGGGCATTCTATCTCCAAGAGAGACCTTTGCATGATTGGATAGTTGAGGAAGTTTCGCGAGCCATTCGTGAGGATCTGCTCGACATGGTTGTGAGGACCACTCATAGATTGATAGCGAGGCTCCAGGATCAGACAGTTGTTGTTCAGTCGGCAGGCGTTGCCGTTGGGGTAACGCAGGAGCGAGAGCCGGGCAGGCGGTCGGAAAGGAAGAGGAAAATGGATGAGACTCAGGTAGCCACAGGTTCGGGTAAGAGGCCCAAGGGTTCGGAATTGAGGACGAGGAACTACCATATCCGCAGTCGATGCGGGAAGTGCGGAAGGACGCACATGGGTGTGTGCAGGCGTAGGAGTGGTGGCGATGCCGGATGTTTCAAGTGCGGCCAGATTGGCCATTTTAGCAGGGATTGCATTATTACCATCGCCTAAGGACTTGATCCGATATGTTTCCATTGCAGTCAGAGGGGCCACAAGAAGGCCCACTGTCCGAGTTTGTATTCAGCAGGGCAGACGCCAGCTCTTGCCCTTGGGACTTCAAGTACCGTCAGTGGTTGTTGAGGCCGGGCAAGGGTGCCTACGGCTCAGAGTCGAGTTTCTCCGGTAGATTTCAGCAGCGATTCGAGCAGCACTGAGTAATGGAGGTATGTAACTTTGTTTTTTTTTTTCTGTCAGCTTATGTTATGATTATATTGTTATGGTTCTGCATCAATTGTGGTATAAGTGTTGTGTTATGGAGTGGCTTGCTTGTGATTATGTTATATGCCATTTGCATACCTCGGATAATTGGTTGGTAGTTAGGGGATGTGCTCTTATGGAGAAGGTTTCGGAGGATGTAATAACTGTAGCCTGGTTGGGAGAGATTTGGTTTGTTTCGCTAGTTCGGAGTGGTTTGTGTTTGGGATGGATTGGTTAAATTCCTACCTGGCGGGCTTGGGTTCCCCAGTAGATGTTTTGGAATGGTAGTAAAGGTCAGGATCTCTTTTGAATGTGAAGCAACAAGGGGTAAGCAGGATCGAAGTTGGGGATAACCCTCCGGGTATACATGGATAAGAGTCACGTAGACCCAGAATGAGTGCGTGGCCTCTGAGAAGAAGTGGTAGTAGCACAGTGATGCATGGATTGAGAAGTTCAGAATTGGGAGTTCGAGAACTTTTCCCAGCAGTTAGTTCATGTAATGGAGAGGGTTAGAAGCTGGTTGGGAATCCAGGATTTGAGGACCACCTGTAAAGGCTCAAGTGAGTCGGAATGAGGATCCGAAGAAACGGTTAGCAGGATATGTCTTCGTATTAGTAGCTATTGGCAGAGCCAGCATGCAGGATTATGTGGATTCAGGAGTTGGGAATTTGGAAACTTCCCAACAATATCTTCTTATATCTGGATTAGTAGACGGTTGGTTCGGGAACCAAGCTGAAGAGTTCCTCAACGAAGCGCTGAGCATTCAAGGATATAGGATGTCGAGGATGATGCAGTAATTCAAAGACTGAGAGCTGGTTTTGAGAAATCAGGATGAGGATTCACGAGCGGGACTAGGGATAGTCAGGATGTCCTCGGGATAGTAGTAGTAGTGTTGTAAGTCTGCGGGGGTAGCCGTAGCATTCACTAGCAGTCAGATAGTAGTAGAGTGTTGTAAGTCTGCGGGGGTAGCCGTAGCATTCACTAGTAGTCAGATAGTAGTAGAGTGTTGTAAGTCTGCGGGGGTAGCCGTAGCATTCACTAGTTGTCAGATAGTAGTAGTAGTGTTGTAAGTCTGCGCGAGGGGGGGGGGGGTAGCCGTAGCGTTCATTAGCAGCCAGATAGTATTTGAGAGTTGTGAGTCCGCGGGTGTAGCCGTGGATTTTATCAGATTGGTAGCAGCATGATCGCGTTGTTGAACGCGGGAACTTAGTAATTCCCACCCGTTCGGGTGCAGCAGTGGGAATATGGGAATCCACGGGTTAGATTCGGATTTCCCAAATGGTTCAGTTATGGCTAAGTCAGCAAATTTTGGCTATAGATCGTCACATCAGTTATGAGATCAGAGTAGCAGTGGACCGTTGGGGTTCGGGTATGTTAAGGGCTACCGTCAGTCTGGGAACCATCATGTTGTTAGCCATGGAATGGATGATGTCAGGATGTGATGTATGGACCCGATCGGTTGGATCGGAAGGTTGTTAGAGCCACAGCGACAGGATAACTAATGGAAACTAGTTCTAGAGAAAGATTTCGTTCAGAAGTCGTGGAAGCGACTAAGTGAGGAGTCCTTAATTCCGTGTTTGAGTCGGAATTCAATGTTTCAGTCAGTTCAGTGTCTCAGGCAGTTTAGAGTTTTAGGCAAGATCAATATTAGTATTTGCGTTGGAATGCAAGTGTTGGCGGTATAGTTGGTTGATTTGGAAATGGCAAGTCTCTCTCAGCAGGATCAGTTGAGCCTTCGGCCGAGTATAAGTGATATGTAAGGATAGCTAGGCAGGTAGCTTTTCTTCAGGATGAAAGGTTCGAGTTAGTAAGAGTTGAGTAATCAGGGAGAGATAAGCAAGCTGGTTACAGCAGCATCGATTCAGTATGGATGGCAGAATGGATAGAACAATTATAGACAGTCGAGGTATCTTCCGGAGTCGCTGGGAGCGGCTAGGAGATTGCGATGGAGTGTAGTGACCGGTGGGAGTTCGGTAACTCAGATTTTGGCAGAATAGTTGAACAAGGGTAGTCTCAGTGCATCCAGTAGGCAGATGAGAGGCAACAGGATTTTCAGTTGGAGGAAGTAACGTTGAGGAAATTATGGAAAAGAAAAGGATTCAGTATGTACCAACGGTAGTGATCGGCATTGTGAATGGCTGGAGTGAAGGATAAAAGGGGTGTTAGATTTCCCAGACAAAGAGTTGGAGGCAGTTTGCAGGCAGTTGGTCATAGCAAACTTCGAGGACGAAGTTTAGTTTAAGTGGGGTAGAGTTGTAACACCCCAAAGTTTGGAAAGCCAAGAAAAGAAAGAAAAACCTCAAGTTTAAGGGGAGACTCGGCGAGTCCATGGAGGGACTCGGTGAGTCCGAGCGGGATCCGGGTTGTGGTGTAAGCGACCGACTCGGTGAGTCGCCCAAGGAGACTCGACGAGTTGGGTCTGAGCGAGGAAAAACCCTAAATCCAGGATTTGGAGCCTATTTAAGCGTCTCATTCTCTTTCCTAGGGTTCCTTTACTGCCTCTCTACCCCAGAACACCAAACCCTAGCTGCCATATCCGTTTTTGAGCTGGATCTTGCCTTGTAGAGTGCACTAAAGCTTGGAGAAGGAAGAAAAGCCTTGGAGGTGCAAGAAGGGACTGTAGATCCGAGATTGAGAAGACATTTCAGACCAGTTGGAGGTAATAAGCTGTTGCTTGGACTCCCTTTGCACCTAGATCTATTCTTATATGTGACTTTTCGTCATTGTTGGTATGATATGTAACCAATCCGAGTTGGAGGTTCAGATCTGAGGTTGCTACCTCAGATCCATGTTGTTTTGGTCTTGAATCCCCTAAAGTATCAGCCCTTGGTATGTTGAAGAAGTATGTTTGCCATAAACCCTAGTTTAGGGTGTTTTGAGCCTAGATCTCTTAATCTACACGTAAAGTTTGCCACTTTACGTGGGGGATAGTCCCTAGAAGTATGGATCTATGAGTTGGAAACTCTGTTTGGCTCGAAAAGCCACTGCATGGATTGAGGACTAGATAGACTCGGCGAGTAGCTTGAAGATGAGGAGGAACTCGACGAGTAGGTTGAACAACTCGTCGAGTCGGATGAAGTTAGGCATGGACTCGGCGAGTTGGATGAGCAACACGACGAGTTGGTTGAAGATTGTCTAGGACTCGGCGAGTCTGTTCTTGGACTCAGGGAGTCAGATTGCGAAACCCTAAACCCTTCGAGTTGGGGCTCGAATCAGTGAGTCGGGTGGTGACTCAGCGAGTTGGACAGGACAGGACTTGGAACTAGTTGGACTCAGCGAGTCATGGACTCACTCGGCGAGTCGAGTCGCGAATAAGAAAGACCCAGAGCATATGAACTTGGCGAGTCAGTAGGTAGACTCGGCGAGTAGGGTTGACCCGGAAGTTTGACTTTGACCAGGATTTTGACCTTGACCAGAATTGACCTAGTGACCTTTGGAGGTCAGTTGGACTAAGTGTTATATTTATATTGGTAGCTCGAGGAGCTAGTGGAGCAGCAGTCGAAGTCAGAGGTCAGGTAGCAGTGAAAAGGATTAGCAGCAGCAGTTCAGCAGCATCAGGTGAGTTTCCTTCCAGTAGGGACGGGTCTAAGGCCACAATGCCGGCCCGTTCAGTTAGCAGTAGTTTCCGGATTTCGATCCGATGCAGTAGTTAGTATGTTTGATGCCTTCATAGCTCAGACAGGATTTATGTGTTATGTGTTATGTGTTCCGGGCTACGGCCCGATGTAGTATGCATTATATGTGTTCATGCTAGTTGATGTGTTATGCTATGCTATGTTCAGTAAGCTTCCGGACTTCGGTCTGATGTAGGGGGCAAGGCCCCAGTTAGTCCGGACTTCGGTCCAATGCAGGGGACAAGGTCCCAGTCAGTTTCCAGACTTCGGTCCGATGCAGGGGGAAAGGCCCCAGTTAGTCCGGACTTCGGTCCGAAGCAGGGGACAAGGTCCCAGTCAGTTTCCGGACTTCGGTCCGATGTAGGGGGCAAGGCCCCAGTTAGTCCGGACATCGGTCCGATGCAGTGGGCAAGGCCCAGTATGTGCTTTATATGTTATTGCATGGTATGTGTTAGATTGGGGGAGCTCACTAAGCTTCGTGCTTACGGTTTTCAGTTTTGGTTTCAGGTACTCAGTTTTCAAAAAAGGAGCTCGGGAAGATTGCAGTGCACATACCATAGTCAGATAGCCTGTGAATGTTTGACTCTGATAATGATATTATGTTTTGAATTAATAATCGAAAATTTATGTTATGACTTATGATACAGTTTTTCTAAATATGATTCTAGTAATGTTTTTTAAAAAAAAAATTGGGTCATTTTTCCTTGGGATGTTTCAAGTTGTGTGCGAGTGGACTTAGAGTTGTTGGACTCGGCGAGTCTCGGGGTGACTCGGCGAGTTACGTCGCGGATTGAGTGAAGTTCTGATTATGGGAACTCGACGAGTCACAGGGTTGACTCGGCGAGTAGGGTCAGTCAGGGGTTGACTTTGACTGAGGACTTTGATTTTGACAAAGGGTTGGCTGTTGACTTTTAGGGTTATGTCAGCGATGTGGCCTTCGGGCCAAGAGAGGGGTAAAATAGTCTTTTACCCTTAAGAGGGTGCCATGAGAGGATTGATTCTAGTCTCGAGAGTTATATTCATGAGAGTATTTGCCTTACGTGTTAGGCGGTGGCGACTTCGAGACTTAAGTGTGGGGATATCTGCTTTCTGCTTGCCAGGTGAGTCTTCTCACTATACTTTACCTCGAGTAGGTAACCAGAGTTATGTGATCAGAGTATTTGTATGATATATGTACGTGATGTGTTGTACTGTATTACTTCTATGTGATTTATGATGTGCATGTTTATAAAGTTGGAACCGGAAGGTTCCCAGAGTTAGAACCTGAGGGTTCACAGAGTTTGGGTGCACGGACCCATAGAGTTATAGCCTCGAGTGGCTAATATGTGTTATGTGTGGTATTTTAGGGAACTCACTAAGCATCGTGCTTACAGTGTTTTGTGTGATGTTTTTCAGGTTTCTTTCAGTATCACGGGACGGCACCGGCTTGATTGTACACACTAGAGAAAGAGTCATATTTTGGAGGATCCGGGCTTTCTATGCAAGTGAAAATGGAGTTATGTTTTGTAATTTGACTATGAATGAGATTTTGAACAAGTGTTTCTAAGAATAAAATGATTATTTTAAATGAAAATTTTGTCTTGAAATTTACGGTGTTACAACAACTATATGAGGATTCAGACCAACATCAACTGTTGGTTCCTTTTCACATTTTTCAAGCTTCAGATTTTGTTTGATTGGAAATGTGCTCAGTTTGCATCCTTGAACCCACAATCGTTTAGTATATCAAGTATGTATTTTTGTTGTTTTAAAACGAGTCCCTCGGGATTGCGAGTGACCTTTATGCCAAGAAAGTATTTAGGTTTCCCAGGTCCTTAATGTTGAATTTGTTCTCCAGATCATCCTTTTTGGCTTGCATTTTCTGATTCTCATTTCCAAGCAAAATGACATCATGAACATAGATATGTGTAGCAAAAAAATTGTTTCCTTGCTTGTATATAAAAAGAGAATAGTCTATACGAGATTGTTTGAAACCAAGGTTGATTAAAGCATTAAAAAAAACTTTTGGAACCCATTGCGTGAAGCTTGATTTAGACCATACAAGAACTTTCATAAAAGGAAAACTCTAGTCTCTCCTTCTTTTGCAAAGCCTTGAGGAATCATCATGTAAATCTCTTCATTAAGATCACCGTGCAAGAAAGCATTGTTGACGTCGAGTTGGTGAATAGCTCGATTTCTTTTCACTACAACTGTTAGGAGAGTTCTAATGGTGACAAGCTTTGTAATTGGTGTAAACGTGTCATGATAATCCACACCTTCCATTTTAGTGAACCCTTTTGGCAACAAGACGAGCATTGTATCTCTCCATTTCGCAATTAGTGTTATACTTCACTTTGTATCCTTATTTCGAGTCAATAGCATGTTTTCCTATAGAAATGTCCTCCAAAGTCCATATCCCATTTTCTTTATGGCTTGAATCTCCTTTTACATAGCTTCTTTCCACATGCCACTTTTAACAACTTGATAAAAGGTTCTTGGCTCATCCTTAGAATCGATGGACACGGGGTAAGCCTTGTGAGAATTAGAGAATTTTTTATATTAGAAAAAATTGGATAAGGGATGTGCCATATAGGACGTTTGACTTGGTGAACTTGTGCATGGTCTATTGAAACGAGGAGTTCATCGTGATAATTGGACAATTGTTTTGGTTGGATTTTGTTGCTTTTCTCATGAATTGTAGCGACTGGTTCCCTGGTAACGCCATGTGGTTCCTGGTCGGTTTGTTGTCATCGTTGATAGTGTCTAGAATGCCAGTAGATATGTTGATTTCTAAGGGAAATCTGTCTTCATTGAGATTTTGACTTTGTATGTTTATTTCAACAAGATTTTAAAAATCCATTGGTTGTGTTTCATGATGGTCTTATGTATTTTGTTCATCGTTGGGATGAGACGGGCTAAATACTTCTAACGAATTGTCATTGGTGGACTCATGAGTTTTCTCTAGGAAAGGGAAATAGATTTCATGGAACCAGACTTCACGAGACACAATAATGTTCTTGCTTTCAATATCACATATTTTGTAACCTTTGAGTCCTTGAGGAAATCATATAAACACACCAGACCTCCCCCTTGTTTCAAACTCATCTCATTTTGTTTCATTACTCTTGAAATAAACCAAACACCCAAACATTTTCATGTATTCATAGTCTGGATCTTGTTGAAAAACAACTTCATAAGGGTTTTTTTTCTTAAAACTTTAGAAGGTAGACTATTTATAATGTAGGTTGCAAGTAAGACACACTCACCCCAAAATCTTTTTGTTAAATTTGCCTCAAATCTTAGGGCTCACACGATTTCAAGAAGGTGTCTATGCTTTCGTTCAACAACCCCGTTTTGTTGCAGTGTGTGAGGACGGGTGGTCTCAAGTAAAATTTATTCCTTGTTACAGGAATTGATGACCTCAAGAGAGCTAAATTCCACTCTGTTATCACTTCTAATTTTATTAACCTGTTTTCCAAATTGAGTTTTTTTCAAGTTGTAGAAGTTAATGAGAGATTTCCTAACTTCATGTTGGTGTTTGAGTAGAAAGATCCAAACACCCATACTGAAATCATCAATGATGGTTAAGAAATAGTTGGCTGCAGAAATAGAAGAAAAATGATACTTTCCCCAAACATCACAATGTAATAATTCAAGATAATCATTGGTCTTAATTTCCCTAAATTGAAAGGGCAGCCTAGTATGTTTGGCTTTGGAACAAGAATCACAAAGTTTATTAAAAGTGACATTCTTAAGGAAGTTAATTTGAGTTAATTTGTCACTAGAAGCATGACCAATCCTTTTATGCTAAACATTTGTCATTGCCATGCAAGCCTTCTTCTCAATTCTAAACTTTCCCATTCGATAAAGACCTTTTTTGCACTCACCCACACTAGTCAAGCTCCTCATGTACAACTTATGCATCAGACCAAATGCAGGGAAAATTCTATAGTCAATTGAAGTTCTTTGCTTAAAAACTAATTGAAAGAAGGCTACATGTGAATGTGAAGAAAATTTTTAATCTTAGCACCCATTGCAAGGTAGAGTCTCATTGTTAGTTTGTACCACGTTCTCATGAATCTCGACGTTATGAGTAATGTGATCGGTGGATACCAAGTCAATTACCCATTCTTCTTCAAGGTTAGTTTTAAATGTCATGAAAGCGATAGTAATTTTATTACCCTTCATGGTCTTTGAGTTGTCTCCAAAATGCTTAAGGAAGGTCTCGTGTTGCTCGTTAGTCAAGCTTGCAACTTGACTCGCACTGGCTTCAACACAAGAAACCTTGGGTTTGGCTTCATCTCACCTTTTGTTTCCCGGCCACCAGTCAAGATACCCAACTCGTTTAAAGCAAACTTCCCGATTATGTCCATCCTTCCCATAGAAGGTGTAATGTTCTTGTGGTTCACTGCGTTTGTTGTCTTTGGTATAGGGTATGTTGCATCGTTGATTAGGGTGACCTTCTTTTTTACTTTGTTTAAAGGTTTTGAAAGCAGCGGGTTCAGTTGTGGGTTTCTTATCTCTAGATATGGTTCTCTTTTGCTCATCTTCTCTAAGAAGATGGTTAGCATTCCCCAAAATTGGAATCAGGTTCATGGCAAGGATCTTTGTTCGTATGACTGATAATCCACTATCGATTCCCATGAGGAACTCATATAGTCTTTCATTCTCTCTGAGCTCCACCGTTTTTCTTCCAATGTTGCATATACAAACATTACACGCACAACGTGGAATCATGAGTACAACTTGCATCTCGTCCCAAATGCGTTGTGGCTTAGTGTAGTAGATGGAAACCATGGCCCCTTCTTCTCGTGTTCTTGTGAGAATTTGTGTTAGTTCATACGTCCTAGGGGCACCCGAAAAGTTCAAAAAGACCATTCCAGATTTCACTGGTAATGCTTACATATTTCACACTACTTTGGATATTCTTTTTCCATGGCTGTTGTAAGCCATCCTTTCACCATATCATCACAACGTATCCATTCCATCTAATATGCATCATCCTTTTCCAATCGCTTTATAGATCAATCAACAAAACTAACTTTATTGGCAAACAGGAAGTTCATCATCTTCTGTGACCATTTGGTGTAATTATTATTGGATAGGGCATCGTTGACTTGCATTTGCTTCGAGTAATGTGAGGGATGTATGTAGAATTTTGAGTTTGTATCTGTCCCATTATCTTTCTTCGATGCTTGTCCGTATCCTGCTTCATTGCTAGCCATGGAGAGGGATGGTAATTTAGGGTTGGGGCTTTTAGGTTAGACCTACTCTGATGCCATCATAAATTTTGTTACAATCAAATCCTAGTAAGTTTCCTTCCAATCCTTTGATTTGTGATTTTGGCAACTTTGGCCCTTACGTGGGGCGTACCTAGATGGTACACTGGGCGTAAGTGGGTTTAAGCAGAACGACATCATTTTGAGGAGTATAATGGGCGTACTCTGAGTACGCAGGGCACACTCTGCCTGCACTCAAACCCTAATTTAGGTTCTGGACCTTATATATTGAACCTTAAGTCCCATTTCCAACCTCCATCACTAGAAACATTGCACTTTGCAAACCCTATCCCCATTCTTGCATCATGAATCTTGAGAGTGTGTTTTTGTGTGTTTTAACGGAAGAAGATGGTGTTGGTGAAGCTTGGAAGCTAGAAATAAGCTTGCATCAGGAAATTTTGCATCATCCTTAATCTCTAGAAGGTATAAAGTTCACACCTTGGTGATTAGCTTGTTATATCTTGTATATATGATGTATACACAAGATAAAATGTGCTCTTGACCCTTACTTCTTCCCCATACATGAGTTTGGTTGTCTTGATGGCTTAAGATGTTGGGGTTCGTATTGTTAAGCACATTAGAGCAATGCAAGACCATAAAGTTGGAAACTTTATGGTCAAGGACAACACCTAGGAATTGGATCTGCATCTTGGACGAAAAAGCTTAACTTTTAAGCTCATAAAGGGTTGAGAAGTTTCAGCTGCGTACGATGGGCATACCAGGTGGTACGTCGTGCGTACGCAGTAAGGTTCCTGTCTGTTTGGTCGCGACCGAGTACGATCCTCATACGTTTGAGTACACCATGCATACGGGGCTGGGTTGACTCAGTTGGGTTGACTCGACTTATTTGTTGAGTTGGACCAATTTGGAACTAAGGAGATTTTTGGGTGATTTGGTATTAATTAAGGTTGGGAAATGAATTTTCATAATAGGTGATGGGTAGAGCCGGTATTCAGAGTCAGGACTTATTTCAGATTTTGATTGGACCAAGAGGTGAGTTTTCTCACTATGCCAATTGGTCTAAGGTACCAAGGCTGGTCCATTTATTGTATTTATGTATCCTAGGATGTAGGACTGCTATGATATTTATATGTGTGATTTGTTGTGTATATGTCGTACAAATGGGTGCTTGGGTTGAGGGCACCAACAAACCCGATATGACTGCGTTGAGACTTGAAGCTAACATCCCCAGTATGGTGAGATTTATGTCATGTGCCAACAAACTTGGGTGTTTGGGTTGATGTAACGCCCGCAGATCCGGACTATTCAATTTAGAGGCAATAGGGGTCGAAAATGACTTTTCGACAAAAGATTATTTAGAATAAATAATCTTAACCAAGTTGTAGAATATGTCACAAGGTTTCTGTACATATAAAGAACGCCAAAATCCGAGTTATAACGAAGAAGTTGTGGCCCGTAGAAGTTTCGCAACGAAACCGACACGGTACCGGGAAGTGTAAATAGTGAATTTACGATGGAGAATTTTTTAGCCTTAGTGATCTAAATGAAATTCATAGAATATGTTAAACTAAGAGCGTCGATAAAAAGAACGCCCAAATCTGACTTCGTATGAGGAAGTTATGATTATTCTAAGATTCGGCTTAGTAGTGTACAACCCGAAACTTGAATTTTAGTTCGAGCGGTTTTTGGCTTACACGATCTAAATGAGAGTTGAAGATCTAATTAATATGAACTCAACGGTAAAAAGGCAGACGAAAACGGAGTCCGTATGAAGGAGTTATGAATTCTTCGCGGTCATTTAACAGTCTAAACGCCTCCTACTGTTAAATTTGACATCGGTCGAGAATTTACCGACGGAGTCTAAACGAAAGTTGTAGATCTTGATTTTACCTACATGTTGAAAAAAAGAACGTCGAAATGGAACTCATATGCGAAATGTATGATTTTTCTAAGTTTGAAGGCTGACATGCGATACCAGAATTGGATACGTGGCACCACCAGAATTGGACACGCGGCACCACCATAATTGGACATGTGTCACCAACAGAAGGTTGCCACATGCACCAACTCAGTGAGTAGGTGCTCCTACTCGGTAAGTAGGCCAGTCAGCACCCCTATAAATAGAGGTGTCGGGTTCCATTCATTCTCACACCTTCAAACCCTTCTTTCTCTCTCTAAACTCTCTCTCTAAGCCTCCCTAACCCCCAAAGCCTAGGATAACTCCCTAGAACAAGGCGGAAGCCCCGGAGTGCCCGAAGGCTCCGATAAAAGTACCTTTTGGCTCAGGAAATGCTGCTCCAGCGAAGTCCGGTTTTGCGGAAAAAACCCGCTGTAAGTGAGCTACGCCTACGCTAGTTTTAATATAGCTTCTAATTAATTATAGTAACATTATTAGGACCTTAAAATAATTGTTTGGGCTATTATTATGAGTTATATTGATTGTTATTTAACACTTATATAATAATAATAATAATAGATAGACTATTAATTAGTCGCGGTTATCGTTAGACTAAACCCTAGTGGTGTTGAACTAGGTTTTGTCAAGGAAATTGTTTTAAGAGCAACGAAGTGCTGTCCGAGTGCTGAATCACCACCTAATCAAGTGAGTGCATGGTCCCTTTCATCTTACACATATATATGAAGTATTTTATTATAAATTATGTGATATGTGTGCATATTGTCTGAATACTTGTTGTCTATGCTGGGGAAAGATTTTTATACATGTTTTAAACTGTATAAAGTATTTTATATCTACAAAATATGTTGGGTAAAACATTGGTAGATGAATGATGAGGGATAAAAGCGAAAATAGAGGAACATTAGTAGCATGGACCTAGTGCAATATAGGTATACATTGGCAGCAGTGGACCTAGTACCCTATAGATGAGCACTGGCAGCTGCGCCACAACCCGTAGATGTTTTAGATCTACGCTAAACGTCCTAGCAGATGCGCTCTAAGGGCAGTATCGGCAGTTGCGCCTAATAGGGAGCCTTATGACCATGACAGTAGCGTTTAAAGGTCAATGTTGGCACAAGCGCCTCATAGAAAATGTACCAATTCTGGCAGCTGCGCCTAAGTGACAAGATTAGCAGCTGCGCTTGACCAATGTGTCATTGGCAACAATGGACTTCATGTTGTTTCCTTAGGATGATTATTAGGAATGAATGAATGAGAAATAGCTGATTCTTATGGTAGATCCTTAAGAATAAAGAAGATAACGGGGATGGGTAATTGGGTTGATTGTTTGATTGTTTAAACATAATAATTATATTATTGTGGGTTGAAAACCCTATGTACTCACCAGGTTTTCCAACCTGACCCACTCAGTTTATTTATATCACAGGTGTTGATATGAAGTCACATTACACTAAGAGATTTAAAAGAGAAGTAGATCACTAGTGTAAATAAATGTAAGTTCTGCTTATGCTTATGTTTCTGTATTGACGATGACATCCCAAATGTTTTAAAAGTGAATAAAAATATATTTCTTTAGAAATGCTTTGATAACGCGATTATCATGTTTTTCTGGGAACAAATTCCGCACCATTTTCTTTAAAAGAGATACTCTTATTTTTATAAAGCATAAACAAAATCGGTCTTTTCTGGCCGTAAAAAAAATGGGGTATCACAGTTGGTATCAGAGCATTAGTTTAAGCAAACTAGGAATATGGATTTATTTCTAGACTTAAACTTAGAATGCTAAGCGATAATTGTGAGGTGTGAGCACTAGATTATTTTAGGAATTATGCCTAAAATGCTTTTATGTGCTAAATACTTGTGCCTGATATGCTGTTATTTGTTCGGATCTATGGTCTGTTGCTGACCGGATCTGGAAACCTTATGTGTTTAGGATTCTAAGCGTTTAACTACGATATTAGAACTAGCATATAAACGTTTCGGAGTGATAAGGATGATTTAACCGTCTATCCTAAGTAAAGGTCTAGATTCACCTTATTCGGTGTATAGATCAAGATGGCAGAACCCGTAGCGGAAACGTGAATGCAAATGGGAACCGAAACCAGCCCCCAGTGATTGAGCAAATACCGGTTGTGGTAGCCGCTACTGAGCCAATAACGATGGTCGGAGTGCAAGCAATGATCCAGGTGAAGTTGGATCGTCAAATGGAGGAAACCAGACGTTTTCTCCAGCAAAATCGAGAGGAAGTGACTATTCAGATCGAACGGCCCGAGTTGAATGAAGGGCAGACTGAGGAGGAGAACTACAGTGGGACTATTGGTCAAGTCAACCCACCAATAGTTCGACAAAACAACCACCATGACGAAGTCGAGAGGAATGGATACAAGTACAAGGAATTTTTGACTTGCAAGCTATCGACTTTCACTGGAAAGGAGGATCCGATCGGGGTCATGGATTGGATCTCGGAGATGGAATCAGCTTTCATGACGTGTGGTTGCAAAGGAAAACAACAAACCACATTTGCAGTGCGTCAGTTTCGAGGAGGCGTTGTACGTTGGTGGAATACCTTGGGGAAGACTCTGAGCCCCAATGAGCCCCTGCAACTAACATGGGCAGAATTTCTGGTGCAATTCAAACGTAGGTACTGCTCAACCCAAAATCTGCTCGAGCTAGAAAACCAATTCCTTACCTTGAAGAAAGGAAGCATGTCTGTTGATGAATACACCAACAACTTCACAGAGAAGATGGAGTTCGCCTTATGTCTTGTTCCGGATGAGCTGATGAAAGTTGACAAGTATGTAAAAGGACTTCCATGGGAGTACGTGGTGCCAGTGCGTCAGGCACCTACTTTGGAGGCAGCTATCTGGGCTGCCAAGTCGGTTGAGGAGATGATCAAGGGAAGAGCCGCCAACAAGACCGAGGTTGGTGAAAAGAGAAAGTTTGAGGGGTATGCGAAGCCCGATGAGAGAAGCAAGTCCAGTACAAGGAAGTTTAGAGGAGGAGGGAGTGAAGAAAGATGGTGCGAGAAGTGCAAAAAGAAACACTGTGGAAAATGCGGTGAGGAGGTGACTTGTTTCAAGTGTGGGAAGCATGGGCATTATGCCAACAAGTGTAAATTCAACAAAAGGGTGTGTTACAAATGTAACAAGGAAGGGCACTTCAAGCAAGATTGCCCAAAGAGAGAAGGGGCTACAAAGCCAAATGTGTCGCCAAAACCAAAGGCAAGAGCATTTCAAATGATCCTTGACGAAGCAGCTGACGATGAAAGGAATCAGGAGTAAGGATGGATATATAGAGATCGAGTTATGAAGAAGCCATATCTATAGTGTCACATAATGTAGCTTATTAGAGGCATAATCTAGGGTGAACTTGAACACCCATGTAATCGTTTCAAGTAATAAAATAAAACCTTCGTTTTGTTATCTGATGTGTTGAATGATTGTGTGATTTGCTGCATGGTGACTTGGGAAACTGCGGGACAATACTTGGGACGAGTATGAATAGGTGTGAATGGTAGTGGAGGCCTATACTACCGGAAGCACATGACTCACACTTGGATCAGGGAAAGTCACAAGGTTACCAAGAAGCCAGTAATTGATTTTGTTTTATTCAAGTATGTCGTTACCATTGTTTCGGTAATGACTAAGAAGATTATTGTTATCCCGACCCTAGTGGTCATATCACATTGAGTCCGACTACGATGAGTAGGTTATGTGGTTCAGAGAACCAAGTTTGATATAGCGTCCGACTTAAACCAAACGATTAAAATCAAAGCGATCAATAGAAGTATCGCGCTCGTTGTTGAAGAAGTTGGTGGCTAGAAATGCTACATGTGATTATATCACATTAGACCATGAAGGAAGACATATTCCATTCCGGAATTTGACTCTAAGAGACCTGAGTCTAAGCGTAGCAACATACGATGATAGGTCATTAGAATATGACACACCAGTCAATTGTAGTAATCAATTAACTTATCCTAAGTTTGTTAAGAAGAAGAAGTAGTCTCTGATAAAGAATGAAGTTGTTACACGAAGGGCATGATTGAAAATCTAACGAGCAGGTGCAAGACCGAGCACCGCCTGCAGACAAGGAGTGTGAGAGTTAGATACTCGTTCGAAGCAGCATAGAAGTTACAGTTATTACCTAGGATGAAGAGATAACGTATGGAGTCATTATACTACCCTATTTCGTTGATGATTCCGGGACGTAATCATCCTAAGGGGGAGATAATTGTAACGCCCGCAGATCCGGACTAGTCAATCTAGAGGCAATAGGGGTCGAAAATGACTTTTCGACAAAAGATTATTTAGAATAAATAATCTTAACCAAGTTGTAGAATAAATATGTCACAAGGTTTCCGTACATATAAAGAACGCCGAAATCCGAGTTATAACGAATAAGTTATGGCCCGTCGAAGTTTCGCGACGGAACCGGCACGGCACCGGGAAGCATAAATAGTGAATTTACAATGGAGGACTTTTTAGCCTTACTGATCTAAATGAAATTCGTAGAATATGTTAAACTAAGAGCGTCGATAAAAAGAACGCCCAAATCTGACTTCGTATGAGGAAGTTATGATTTTTCTAAGATTCGGCTTAGTAGTGTACAGCCCGAAACTCAAATTTTAGTTCGAGCGGTTTTTGGCTTACGCGATCTAAATGAGAGTTGAAGATCTAATTAATATGAACTCAACAGTAAAAATACAGACAAAAACGGAGTTCGTATGAAGGAGTTATGAATTCTTCGCGGTTATTTAACAGTCTAAACGCCTCCTACTGTTAAATTTGAGATCGGTTGAGAAGTAGCCGACGGAGTCTAAACGAAAGTTGTAGATCTTGATTTTACCTACGCGTTGAAAAAAAGAACATCAAAAATGGAACTCATATGCGAAACGTATGATTTTTCTAAGTTTGAAGGCTGATATGCGATAGGGGGTGACGTGGCACCACCAGAATTGGACACGTGGCACCACCAGAAGGTTACCACATGCACCAACTCGGTGAGTAGGCCAGTCAGCACCCCTATAAATAGAGGTGTTGGGTTCCATTCATTCTCACACCTTCAAACCCTTCTTTCTCTCTCTAAAATCTCTCTCTCTCTAAGCCTCTCTAACCCCCCAAAGCCTAGGGTAACTCCCTAGAACACGGCGGAAGCCCCGGAGTGCCCGACGACTCTGATAAAAGTGCCTTTCGGCTCGGAAAATGCTGCTCCAGCGAAGTCCAGTTTTACGAAAAAACCCGCTGTAAGTGAGCTACTCCTACGCTAGTTTTAATATAGCTTCTAATTAATTATAGTAACATTATTAGGACCTTAAAACAATTGTTTGGGCTATTATTATGAGTTATATTGAGTGTTATTTAACACTTATATAATAATAATAATAGATAGACTATTAATTAGTCACGGTTATCGTTAGACTAAACCCTAGTGGTGTTGATACTAGGTTTTGTCAAGGAAATTGTTTTAAGAGCAACGAAGTGTTGTCCGAGTGTCGACTCACAACCTAATCAAGTGAGTGCATGGTCCCTTTCATCTTACACATAGATATGAAGTATTTTATTATAAATTACATGATATGTGTGCATATTGTCTGAATACTTGTTGTTTATGCTGGTGAAAGATTTTTATACATGTTTTAAACTGTATAAAGTATTTTATATCTACAAAATATGTTGGGTAAAACATGGGTAGATGAATGATGAGGGATAAAAGCGAAAATAGAGGAACATTAGTAGCATGGACCTAGTGCCCTATAGGTATACATTGGCAGCAGTGGACCTAGTATCATATAGATGAGCACTGGCAGTTACACCACAACCCATAGATGTTTTAGATCTACGGTAAACGTCCTAGCAGCTGTGCTCTAAGGACAATATCGGCAGCTGCGCCTAATAGGGAGCCTTATGACCATGACAGTAGCGTTTAAAGGTCAATATCGGCAAAAGCGCCTCATAGAAAATGTCCCAATTCTGGCAGT
The DNA here is from genome assembly GCF_052625555.1 of Lactuca saligna. Taxonomy (NCBI): domain Eukaryota; kingdom Viridiplantae; phylum Streptophyta; class Magnoliopsida; order Asterales; family Asteraceae; genus Lactuca; species Lactuca saligna. The sequence continues at coordinate 86,510,759 of NC_136424.1, read as the reverse complement.
TGCACCTAAGTGACAAGATTAGCAGCTGCGCTTGACCAATGTGTCATTGGCAACAATGGACTTCATGTTGTTTCCTTAGGATGATTATTAGGAATGAATGAATGAGAAATAGCTGATTCTTATGGTAGATCCTTAAGAATAAAGAAGATAACAGGGATGGGTAATTGGGTTGATTGTTTGATTGTTTAAACATAATAATTATATTATTATGGGTTGAAAACCCTATGTACTCACCAGGTTTCCCAACCTGACCCACTCAGTTTATTTATATCACAGGTGTTGATATGAAGTCACATTACACTGAGAGATTTAAAAGAGATGTAGATCACTAGTGTAAATAAATGTAAGTTCTGCTTATGCTTATGTTTCTGTATTGATGATGACATCCCAAATGTTTTAAAAGTGAATAAAAATATATTTCTTTAGAAATGCTTTGATAACGCGATTATCATGTTTTTCTGGGAACAAATTTCGCACCATTTTTATTAAAAGAGATACTCTTATTTTTATAAAGCATAAACAAAATCGGTCTTTTCTAGCCGTAAAAAAAATCGGGATGTCACAGTTGAGGTCACGTGCCAACAAACCCAGGATGGTTGGGTTGAGGTTTTACTGCTCTGCGTTGTAAACCAACAAACCCAGTATGGTTGGGTTGAGGTCAAAGACTAACAAATCTTGTTTGCATGCTTGTATTATACCTTTAATTGTTTGTATTATGGGTATTTTGGAAAGCTCACTAAGCTTTGTCTTAGAGTTTGGATTTCAATGTTTCGGGTACTTCTGATAAGCGTGGAAAAGCGAAGGCATGATTGTACATATCATCTCACGGTTTATGTTGGTTGATAGTTTGATTCGATGTTTTAACTTATTATGACTTGTAAACAATTTTTTGGTAACTTTTGGGCTTATGGATAGTGTTTTTTTTAAATAAAAAATTTTACTTTGATTTTTAGGACGTTATAAATTTTATGATGTGTAATATTTCATCTATTGAATTCCAAAGAGACAAAGACTTTTATACAAGGTATAACAAATCAAAGTGTAACATCCGAATTCCCAGGTATATTATTCTAATATTTTATTTTTGGAATTTGTGAAGGAACTCGGCGAGTTGATGCTTAGACTCGCCGAGTAGGGTCGCGGATTATCATCCGGGTTCGCGTCTGGACTCAGCGAGTCCATTAGTGGACTCGGCGAGTCCATGTTGTTTAATGAAACCCTAATCCCCCGGGGTTGGAGCCTATTTAAGGGCACCCTTAGTCCTCCATTGCGGCTACCAGTCCCTTGAGAGAACCCTAAGTGAGCTAAATCGTTTGGGAGGAAGGAGAAGCCATATTTGATCTTTCTATCTTTGGCTTAACAAGAAGAAGGTGATCAAGAGCAAGAGGAAACTGAAGGAGGTGTGATTCTAGTGGTTTCAGAGTCCAGAGATTTCAACATGAGGTATTTATTCGAACCTTCTTCAGTTTTGGTATTGATTCTTAGAGTTAGGGTTTTCTAACGTCTTTTGAGGATGGTTATGTGTAGCAATTGGTCCCTTCTCGTGTTTATGATTTAGATCTGGACTCAAATAGGTCCAGAGACCTTAACCCTTGGAGCTTTATGAATTATCTTGGGAGTTATGAGCTTAGAATGTCATTTTTGGGGCTAAATCACCAAATGAAACCATCTAGATGATATATGAGTGTCAAGGTCTAGACTTTACGTGATTATTATGCTTGGGAAGGCCAGATCTGACCTCAGGAGGTCAATGGAGTTTGTGCATGGCATGTACTCGCCGAGTTGTTCTTGCGACTCGGCAAGTTGAGTCGGGGTGGCCCCGCGATTCATACCTGGGGACTCGTCGAGTAAAGGGATTGACTCGATGTGTTTAACGGGACTAAAGAGTTAGTGGACACATGTGGACTCGCCGAGTAGCACAAGTGCACTCGACGAGTCGGGTCAAAGTTTGACCGTTGACTTTGGTTGACTTTTAGGGTTTGGTCAACAATGAGGGCCTTTGAGCCAAAGGAGGGGTAAAATGGTCTTTTACCCTTCTCAGGGTGCCTAGAGAGGGTTGAGCCTAGTTCTGAGAGTTATATTTATGAGAGTATTACTTTATGTGTTTAGGAGGAGGGTAGATCGTATTTCTAACGAGTTAGTGATTTACCGGGACATTTGAGGTGAGTCTTCTCACTATACTTACCTTGAGTGGTACTTAGAGTTATGTGACAGAGTTATCGTATGCTATTATGTGATGTGTTGTACTGCATTATTTCTATGTGGTTTATATCATGTATATATCAGAGTATATCAGAGTTAGAATCGAAAGGTTCACAAAGTTAGGATCAGAAGGTCCACACAGTTAGGGCCCACGAGCTCATAGAGTTATAGCCTCAAGTGTCTAGTATGTGTTATGTATGGTATTTTGGGGAACTCACTAAGCTTTATGCTTACAGTGTTATGTGTTATGTGTTTCAGGTACCAGTGATGATCGCCGGGAAGGCGCCGGTATGATTCGTACACACGCATGGATATTTATGCATTTTGATCTTGGGAAATATTTTGTGAAACAAAGTTATGATACAATGGGATTTTGTTGATAAATGTGATTGGAAAAATGTGTTTAAAATGTGAAAGTTTGTTTTAAATTTTACGGTGTTACACAAAGCTATAAATAAGTGAACATAAAAAATGATAGTATCGATCCATATCTAGAACCAATAAGAGGTTCTTTTAAATCCAATAGAAATGAGATGATAATGGAGCGTAAATGAATAATTATGGATTGTTGCAACTGATTGGAGAAGAAAGGGAAGGGAGAAGTGAGGTAAATGAAGAAGATGGTTGCTGTTGCGATAGAAAGGAAACAAAGGCAAAATGGTCAAGGAGGGAATGTTGTTATTGACTATAGATTAGATGATAAGTGGTTTTAGGGATCGGAGGAGGGGAGGAGGCAAACCAACTTAGGAGTCGTCTTCTTTTACTAAAAAAAATGCATTTTAGTGTTCACCGTGACACTTGGCTTTGGGACTTGGGCACTTCTCCAAATTTGTCGGTGAAGTCACTTAAAGTGGACCTGTGAGCATGTGTTATCGCTTGCAACTACCCTAACTAGATGAAATTTTTTTGTTTCTAGAAAAGTTAATATTTTTTATAGAGAGCTTTATTTAATAGACTTCCTATCTATAAAGCATTAGGAATTGGCGTTCTGTCGATCTTATGTCATATTTATTCAGATTATGTGGAGAAGTTGGGTAATTTGAGGTGGTTGCTAGAAATTTGAATGTGACTTTCCCTTTGCATGACTCCGGTTTTTGATGCTTTTTTAGATATGATTATGTAGGTGATTTCTATTCGTCTTTTGACCTTAAAAAAGTTGGCCGTTGAAGTGATCGTCTTGACGACTTGTTGGATCCTTTGGTGATATTGGAATTCCATCTTTTTTGGTGGAGAAACTTTTTTTTTTTAATTATTATTTTGGAGAATCGGGTGAAGAAATGTCGTTTATATGATTCATTGGTTGAAAAATCCAATGGATGCTATTTATTTATAGGGTAAATTACACCGTTGGTCCCTCGTGCACATGCCAGAAAGCATGTGTAGTCCCTATTTCCAAAATTTAACTCGTGCAGTCCCTCGTTGTTATTTATCTTGCATGGTTAGTCCCTATGCACGTTAACTGTTAACTTCTTCCGTTTAAGCTACCCACGTGCCTTGCACGCAGGGGCATTTTCGTCTTTTCAGGGTTTGTATACATGAACCAGTATGGCGCGACTTCGATAACCGATCATTTCTGATTTCATCCTCCGTCAACCCTTAGCATTGCACGAGAAAACCCTAGTTTTCTACGATGGTGAACTGGAGGATTAGGAAAGAATGGGAGGAATACAATCTCCAAAGCTCATACGGTAAAATTTTCTACATTTTCAGTTGATCATCCATTATACGTTCCTAAAACGTAATTTTTTTTTTTGGGTTCGCAGCTGATAATCCATGTATGTTCTCGATACGATTGAACTATGGTGGAGTTTTTACGAAGTTTCCAGGCCGCAAATACATAAAGGGGAAGATGAAATATATTGATGGCATTGATAGTGACTTGTTCTCGGTGCATGATATGGACGAGATAATGGAATTGCTTGGTTGTGTGGAACCAGGTAAAAGTATTTATTATCATTTCAAACGACCAACCTGGGATTTAGATTTTGGGTTGTATGCTTTGGGTTGTGATGAAGATATAAACCACTTTAGGTCATACGTGTATGAACACAAGGTGATAGAAGTGTATACAGAGTTTTGGGAAACCAAGCTCCATACGTATCAAATGTCCCCAAACCCTGCAAAGATAAAGATACACGAAATTCCTGAGTCCCTTTGTCATAAAAGCTTGTTATTGACATGGTCAAATTCAGGGGATTGTCCTAGTGAAGAAGCCCCTGTTTTTGAGAATGTAGAAACTATGGACGAACCCCCTAGTACATTACTTGAAACAACCTTGGAACAACCCCTTGTTACATTGAGTGAAACAGTTGAGTCAACCCCTGCCTATATACCAAGAATTGAAAACCCTTTGACTGAACCAATGATAGGAAGCACATGTCCTAATGTTGATGGTTGGGATGATACATTTGAATGGTGTGAACCTTTTGGTGGGACTCCTATGGAACAAGATGAACCAAATAGTGAAAAAGCAGGTGAAGACAGTCAAGCTAGTAAAGACAGTCATGATAGTGATGACACTGAAGATAGTGAATACAGTCAAGATAGCGATTACATAGTTGATGAAGATAATTTGTTAAATGATCCAGAGGTTGATATGAAGAACTTTCACCTCAACATTGACAAAGAGGTGGAGTGGGTTGGAAGTTTTCCTGATGATCGAGATGAAGCAGTAGAAGGTGATGAAGAATTAGAGGTTATAAACACTGAAGAATTTGTATCTGCATCTTCATCAGATGAGGGTGAAGCTAGTAAAAAAAGGAAGAAGATAAGAGATTTACGAAGAGCACATAAGAATGAAGCAGCTGCTGTCAAAGATCCATTTTACATCCACCAGACTTTTAGCACAGCCAAGGAAGTTAAACAACAAATTTATCTTCATTCCATACAGAGTAGAAGGGAGTTAGACTTCGTCAAGAATGACAAAAATAGGATTAGAGTGGTTTGCAAAGGGACAATACCAAACCTTGGGATATTAGAAACAGGTGGGACCAGCAAAAGTAATGACAAAGTGGGACCAAGTCAAAAGAAAAAGAAAGTGAAAGATGGTTCTATTCATAAATGCCCATGGGTCCTACTAGTGAGTAAGTGGAAAAAAGACATTAACTGGACTGTTAAGACCTATGAAAAGCAACATACGTGCCTTCAAACAAGGAAGATTAGGGCATGTAACTACAAGTTTCTCTCTGAACAGATTGTTGACACAGTGGAGGCAAACCCAGAAATACCACTTAGAGCATTACGTGAGATGCTTGAGAAGAAATACCAACTTGGATTGTCAGACATGAAAGTTCATAGGGCGAAAACGAAAGCCCTGGAATCAATTAGGGGAGATTTTGCTGCTCAGTACTCATGTCTAAGAGACTACTTACAAGAGGTGCAGAGTAGAAATCCAAACACCACAGTCAAACTTCAAGTGCAAAGTGAACCATGTTATGCATCTGAGACCAGGGTATTTGAACGAGTATACATTTGTCTTGGTCCATTGAAAAGTGGATTTGCAGCAGGGAAAAGAGATTTACTAGGGCTTGATGGTGCATTCATGAAGGGTCCATACCATGGTATGATCCTGACAGCAGTGGTATGTGCATAATCATATTTTAGTATTTGATTAATGTTTGACCATAGTTAATTGTTTGCTTATTACTGTGTTTGACATGATAATTCAGGGTTTATATGGGAACAATTGCACATACCCTTTGGCATATGCAGTTGTTGAAGCAGAGAACTTTAATTCATGGACCTGGTTTTTAACTAACTTAGGAGATGATCTTGGTTTGTATGCAAACTCCAACTTCACTTTCATATTAGATAGACAGAAGGTAAATAAATTTCTCCATTCATTTTCACATGCATGTTTTACAATTCAATAAGCAACTTCACTCTTTTGATGCTTTAGGGGTTATTGCCTGCACTTGAGAAACTTTTCCCAGCAGCAGAGCATAGATATTGCCTAAGGCATCTTCATGAGAACATGAAATGTAAATGGAGGGGCAAGGAATTCAAGGATTGTCTTTGGAAATGTGCAACATGTACCACCATACCACAATTCAACAGTGCCATGGAAGAACTAAAGAAACTTAACAGTGAAGCATATGACTGGCTTAATTCTATTCCACCTAAGCACTGGTCCAGATCCCACTTCTCAGGTATATAATATTATGTTTATAAGTGTATAATTTTTAAATATAATCTAATATAGTTGTGTTTTATTAGGGAGGGCACATTGTGATGCTGTGTTGAATAATATGTGTGAGAGTTTGAATAGCAAGATAGTGAAGGGTCGTGATAAGCCAATTATCAGTTGCTTGGAGTTTATTAGGGAGTATATCATGAGGAAAATTGTCATGGTTCAAAAAGAAATTGATAAAGCTAATGGCCCATTAACTCCTACAGCCACTAAGACCCTTGAAAAAATTAAAGAAAGGGCAGCACAGTGTAGGGCAGTGTTCTGTGGCAATGGGAAGTACCAGGTTACAAGTGAAGGTACTAATCAGTATGTGGTTAATATGGACTAACAAAGTTGTTCATGTAATAGGTGGGAACTGACAGGCATACCCTACAAACATAGTATAGCAGCTATATGGGATATGAGGCTCAACAATGAAAATGTTGGAATACCTGAGACATGGGTACACCCAACTTATTGGCTCAAGACATGGAAAGAAATGTATGTCTTCAAAGTTGAACCTATTAATGGGAGGTTATTGTGGGAAAAAAGCAAATGTCCTACCAAGTTGATACCACCAAAGTATCGTGTCCCTATTGGCAGACCAAAAAAAAAGAGAAGAAGATCTGCAACAGAAGATGATGGAGTGTCCACAAAATGGAAATCTGTAACATGCACAAAATGTGGAAATGTGGGCCATAATGGAAGGACCTGCAAGGGACAATCACAGACTGGGAATGGAACAGGAGAAGGTGCAGCAGGGAATACAACAGGAGAAGGTGCAACAGGTAGCAGTGGTGGTGTACAAAATGGAGTTGGGAACAAAGGAAAAAGCCCCATGCTTTGAGAATTTGTAGTTTGGTATCATGATCATGAAGGATAACTATGTTTTTGTTAGGCATTTATTGACATATTACTTTGTTGTTATGTGTTGTATTTTGATACTTTGTTGCTGTGTAGGATAACTATTTGTATGCCATAAGACTATGTTGTTATTTTGGATGTCCCTTTATGTTAATGGTCAATGGTTATCTTGGATATTTTAGAGTTTTTGTCCCTTTTAATTGTTATATTGGATGCTAGTATTGAATGGTATATTGCATATGTTGCAAATACCACATTTTCATTAAATTTGAACACCAACTGATAACACCACATTATGATTACACAATATATTGTAACTAAAATTGAAATTTTTTTGTTAATACAAATAACATTACAAAGAGTCTCCATTACAATATACACATACCAAAATACTAACAACTTCATTACTTAACCTACACTTTATATATAAGGACTGAAACAAAAAAAACCCAGCTAATAACTAGGTAAAGCTTCAATTTGCGATTTTGTTCTTCAAGTTTCATCCTAAACGCCATACAATCACAGTCCTGATCATAATCATTCACCCATCCTATGAACTTGCATAATGGTCCCTGAACCAATTAAAGTAGATGAAGAATTAGGGCAAAATTAGAGAAGACGAAGAACGAAATTGAAATCATTAACCTTACCTTTACTGTACAAGCATAATAGAGTTTCCCAGGGTTTCTTTTGCTATAAGATGTGCGAATCACTGCAGTGGCTCCACAATTGCATTTAATATCGATCATTGTTATGTATTTGGAAGAAATCGATCGAACGAGGGGAAGAGACGAACGAGGGGAAGAGACGAACGAGAGGATACAGAGGAAAAGAGGGTTGCAGTGTTCTTTATAAGATTTAAGGAGTAACGGCATTAAATATGGACACAAACCCTAAAAAGACGAAAATGCCCCTGCGTGCAAGGCACGTGGGTAGCTTAAACGGAAAGATTTAACAGTTAACGTGCATAGGGACTAACCATGCAAGATAAATAACAACGAGGGACTGCACGAGTTAAATTTTGGAAATAGGGACTACACATGCTTTCTGGCATGTGCACGAGAGACCAACGGTGTAATTTCCCCTTATTTATAATATTTGGTTTTTGGTCGGACTTCTTAATAATTGTCCAATTTTGAAAAAATAATAAAAATAATGGCATAAAACAAAGGATATGAAATAATAACTTAAGGTGTTAAAATTAATAAATTAAAAGACCAATACTATAAGTGAAGCCCTAAATAGACATTTTTTGAATATATATATATATATATATATATATATATATATATATATATATATATATATATATATATATATATATATATATATATATAATCCAATTCAAAACAATAAGAAAAACCACTGCCGTCTAAACATTAATATGTTATTACGTTGCAATTTGCATATTTTATTTTGAATAAATAATTAAGTCAATAAAAATTCACTCGTACATGGCAAAAAAAAACATCAATCGTAATTGAATCGAAAAACCATAGATTTTAGCGGTTTGGTTAACAAAACCGGAAATGTAAAAAAATTTGGTTCGATTAACCTAATGGCACGATTTTTCGGTATTTTTGTACGATTTTTCGGTTTTTGGATCTTTTGAACACCCATCACTATACGATTTTAATAGTGATGCAAGATTTAAGTTCAAAAATACTTTTACGTTTGAACATGGTTTGTTAAGAGTTCACAAAAGTTTTACCAATTATGTCAATTGTTTACATCATCTATAATTTTTAACCACCTTCATTAGATGGTGGGTTTGTTTTATACTTAATTAACGTATGAATTGGGATGGTAATAACTAGTATTAAATACTTAATCTAAGAAATTTCTCATTTACCATCTCTCAGTTAATTCCTACGTTTCATTGGTAACGACCATCTTTATTAAAGTAAGTAAAATAAATATCTACAAAGTTAGCTTTAAGAAAAACATTTTATAAGAACAACGGGACAATCAAGTTTTGATGCAACTCGCCTAATCTGGTTGCTAAACTGGTAAGAAAAAATCACTTTATTGCAGCAGTCTATAGATGCTAAAAAACAAACAGTCTTCTTATTACAGGCTACAGTTGGTTGATCCACCTCTTCTACCGCAGAGGGTTGCAGAGATGATTCGCATACTTCATGAATTTTCGACTACAAAAAAAAAAAAAAAAAAAAACAGCACCTTAGTTGATCACATTAGGTCTTTGCAAAAAAGAAAACAACTAGTTTAGTCATCGGTCATCGTTTCTACATTTAAATTCATGGCCTCCTTATAAGTTGTAAAACAAAATACACTATAATCATAATTATCTAAAACAAAGTAAACTAAATATAGTTGTTCCATCTTAGGTTACACAAAGATATGACATTCCTAGAGCATGCAAACAGGGGCGGATTGTAACATCCGATTTGCAGGTATTTTCATTTTAGCCCTTAGCATATTTAAAGTTTGCACATTTGGTTCCATGTTGCTTAAAGAATCGCAATTCAGCCTATATGTAAGGTACGTGCAGAGTACTTGTGAGAACCGGGATCACGAAAGCCATACTGGTACACTGGGCGTACCTGTGGTACACCGAGTGTACTAGCTCAGCCTCTAAAACCCTAATTTTAAGGGTTTCTCCCTAATTAATCCACCTTATGCCTCCATTGGACATTTCTTATCGGCCACCCTTCCATCATAAACCCTAATCTTGAGTCTAAGCTTTGTGTGTGAGAGTTTGGAGCTTATTAGTGATTTTGGTGCTCAATTGTTGAATAAGAAGACTAGTGAAGAAGGAGGTGTTTCTTGAAACTTGTAGATCCAGAAACTACTTTACCTTGTACATCTTCTGAAGGTATAAAGTTTATACCTTGATGTGTTTCCTTTTAAATCTACATAGATGAGTTTTTATGAGCTCTTTGCTCCAAATCTTGGACCTTTGTAAGTATGGAGCACTCCAGAGCATTATAGTTGTCCTTTCATGTATTCTAAATCTTGTAGATTCATAAAAATGGTTGCTTGATCATTTCCCTTAGCCTATGCATAAGTTAAGTGACTTAGAGTATGATGAAATTTAGAGTTTTGTGTATTGGGTCCTTTCTAGCCATGCAAAGGTATAAATTCGGTGACTTTATGGGTTAAGACATGCTATTATGGTCAGATCTAAAGTTGGGATAAGTGTGTTAACAAATTAAGACATAAAAGTTGATAAATGTGGGTTAAGCAGAGCACGCGGGGTGTACTCTTAGCTACTCCTCACATTGTAACACCTGATTCAAAGTACTTTTCATTTTAGACCCTTATTGAGTTAATTTTTGGCACTTTGGTCCAAATGCCAAGCGTTTGGCATAAACCGCCAGATGTTCTATGATTGACACCATGTGTTTGCACGTAGAGACCAAACCCTAATTTTTAGGGTCGACACCTTATTTAAAGAACATTATGGCCTCAAAACCCTTCACCGCTCCAGCCTCCATCCTCATTTCGAAAACCCTAAGTGTGTATGAGAGTTTGAAGCCTTGGTTCATCTTTTTGGTATGATTTAGTGTTCTTAATAAGAGAAGGAAGATCTTTGGGGTAGTATGGTTGTTCTCTAACTTATAGATATGGAGTCTTGATATCTTGAAGCATCATTTTGAGGTATAAAGTTCAGATCTTGATGTCTCATTTGTTATATCTTGATTTAGGGATTGTTTATGTTCTTTTTGATCCCAAAGACTTGATCTTTGTGAGTTTGGAATGCTCCAGAGGTTTGGACTGTCCATTAAAGCATAATTGTGAGTATAGAATCATAAAAATACAATCTTGGGTCTTTATAATCTTCCATGCAAGAGTTTTGGAGCCTTATAGTTGATTTTGAGTTAGGATCTTGGTGTTGGGCTCATTGTAGCCATGCATGGCCATAAAGTTTGCAAATTTATGGCTTTAGACATTCCATTATAATTGTATCTGAAGTTTGGACATGGGATCTTAAGCTATTAATACATTCGTTTGGAAGTTTAGACATGGGATCCTAAGCCATTAAGACATTCGTTTGGGCTTAGTATAATTTGGCTTTGGGTGATCATTTTGGTTTTGGGCCTTTCGACTAGTTGGATTGGGCCTTGGCCTTGTCCCAAGTTAGATAAAGGGGAAAATGGCCTTTTACCCTAACTTAGACTCTTAGATATGGGTCCAAATCTAATTATTAATTGGATAAGTTTTATGATGGCAATGCGGGGATTTGCAGGACCAGCAGACATAGATTTATCTGAATGATTTAGCAATTAGAGGTGCATTTCCTCGTTATATTGATGGGTCAAATTCACCAATGTCGGGCCATGGTTTATTATGGTTAGAATGTTAGTTGTCTGTGAGACTCTACATGTAACATCCCGAAAATCACAGGGTAAATTTTTCATTTTCATTAAAATCAAAACATTCAGTTAACCTTTATTCATACATTTAGAAGTATTTCAAAATAAAAAAATTATTAGAGTTCATTCCCAAAATCACGAATTGCGGAAAACATGAGTATATGCGTTGTCATCAATCCAGGACCTTCCCTTTCAAACCAAAATTACCTGAAACCATAAACCACAAACGGTAAGCATAAAGCTTAGTGAATTCAACAAAATACCACATACCATACATAACATACGAGTTGTACATATCAAACATACATTAAGAAGTGTTATGTGTCAGCCATAGTCTTGCCATTATGCCATGAGTCACTTCATGGTCTTTCGTGTCAAGCCGAGGTCCAAAACCTTGGATCTTACAGAAAAGTATTAGGAGCCACCTCCTGGTCTTCCATGCAAGCATCATAAAGATAACTAGCATATAATCTACAACTACTTAACCAATTAACTTCTAGAGTTCAAACTTTGGTCTCGCATACAAATTGCTAGGAGCCACCTCCCGGTCTTTCATAATGCCAAGGGCTATTCTCGGGTCTTCCTATAAAACATAAACCAAATGAGTCAGCATTGGTGCCTTCGACCCATTGTACAATGAAGAGACTCACCTCAAAAGTTGATCCCATGAAAATATCTCTGATTGCAGATCCGCTAGAATCCTCGTGCTATCAAACTAATAACACCCAATTAACAATTAGGTTCCAAACCAAATCCAATAATCCATAAATAGGGTAAAAGACCATTTTACCCATCACCTAGTTTGGTCCAAGACTGAGGCCCAAAACCCCATCAAAAAGGCCTATAAACCAAAAGTCATCCAAATTGGGCCCAACCCTTATATGGCCTTACCCTATAGCCCAATAACTTATTCCTAATCCAAAACACATATTCACAGTTGGTGCAACAAACCCCAAGAAATTCAAGCCCAAAGGATAGACCAAATCGGACATGACACCACAAGGCCCATTAAGGACCAAATATCCAAATTAGACCCAAATCCATCATAGACCTATCTCGAGAAGGCCCAATATCCATAAAGGCCCGAAAGATCCAATTGTGCACCCTAGTCCACTTCTAGTCAAAGGTCAAATGCCTAAAAAGTCAACAAAACAAGAAAGGTCAAATAGGCCGAGTACGCCCCGCGTACTTAGCTGGTACGCCTAGTGTAACACCCTTTGGGGCTAGTATGCGCAACGAACCAGATGGGTACGCCCAGCTTACTCCCCTGGACCTCAATCTTCCCATTAAGCATTTAATCACTTAAGTCCTTGCTCCAAACTCTCATATCTGATTCCCATAGACGAATTATTACATAAAGTTGGAAACTTTACTTGCATACATGGCTTAATGGGACTCTAGAGCTCAAAAGAGCTTAATGAAAGGTCTTAACAAATTCATGAGTCCAAATAAACCATAAAGATCACATTGTTATGCCTTTGGGATACCTAAAACGTCCAGATCCACTAGATCAATCCTATGGAAAAACTATGACACACAAGAACCACCAAAAGAGGCTAAAATGACTAAGAACAAGCCCAAATTATCTTACCGAAGAGTGAGCATGATAGAGACTTTATACTTTCAAGATCATGAAATGATGATACAACTTCTGGATCTCTAAGATACTTTCAAAATAATAAGTCATCAACCTTCTACTTCTCTTTAACAAACCACCACAAACACTCTTCCAAGCTCCAAGACTCACTTAAGGCACTCTATGGTTTCAAGGTAGATGAAAGGCGATGGAGGCTAACTTAAAAGACCCAAACTAAGGCAATAATGATTCTTATATAGGGTAGGAACCCCAAAATTATGGTTTTGCACTGAAAAGAGTACACCGTGCGTACCACTAAGTACGCCTGGCATACTTTAAGACCATCTGAGACAACTTAACCATCTACACCTCGTGTTCACAATGAGTACGCCCCACGTACTCATTGAACCTCTAAAACCCTAAACTTCACATGGCTCTAACTTCTTCGTTCTAAGTTCATTTCTGACGAGCTTTATATCCACAGAAAGCTGACGAGAAGCCCTAGAGTTATAACAACTCACCCCCACCTTAAAACCTCCCAAAAAATATCCCAAAATTCATGAAGACCCAAACTGTCCAAATTACGATAATACCCTTGGGCTCTAAAACACTATCGGACTCTTGGATCACTAAAACCATAACAACCACATCCAAAAATGGCCAAATTATTTCTTCCCCAAGTCCCTAAGACTCATGACAACTGATGATTGGGCCTACTTAAATTATATTTTGTTGTCAAAATCACTCCTTACTAACACTAAGATCATACCAAACAACCCGAGGAATGCAACCGAAAACCCTGCACATACAATGGCCTTCCCAAAGAAACTGAACCCAACCGTGGCAGAACTCTTCGACCCAATGAAGACGAATCCATAAAACCATGCATAAAACCATTTATACATATCTGAAGCTTGAAGTCTCAAGTTGATCTGACCCCCAGGCAGCCCGCCCACACTGACCCATTACCATGCTAATTCTAAATTGAATACAAGACTAAATAGAACACTTCCAACCCTGGTTATCTTGATGCTACCACTAGGAACAAAGTCACTGGCCATAAACAGCTACAAAACACTTATACTTAACAGAAGGCTTAGATAATCCTTCGAGTAGAAAATTCGTCCCTGGATTAGTTAGACTCATACGAGAGCTGTGAAACAAGTTCAAATCAATTACTCTAAGATTATTTAATCCAAACAACAAATAACTTAGCATATTCCCGAACCACAAGATAATCCACACACCCGAATCCCAAATCACTAATATTGCCCGAACATCACGTTGTCTCCTTGTTGCTTTCCAAAAGCAGTTTTATCTGCCAACCATCTGGAATACCGGATTCCTGCTTGGTTTCTGAGCCAAAAGACACCCACATAGTCTCCCTATTAGACATCTGAAAAAAACCTCAACTAGAAATAATCACTCGAACCATCTCACAACCAAACCCAATACTAAACTAAACGCTACAAAACCAATTGTAGTCTTATGTCATACCCGGTCTCTGGAGACCTACGATTTCTTGATTTCTAGCATGTTGTGGCCTTCCCACGGTCTTACAAGCTGACCCACTCTAGTCCTAATAATCTGAAGATTCGTGACTAATCAAGGATTTGCCACATCCTCGCCGCTGCATAGGGACCGATAAATGCTACAGGCCACCCCACAGCCTTAAAACACTTCTACCTTGCCACAGCCGCCGCCTATGGTTGTACCGTTAATCTATCAATCTGAACACATCCAAAGTAAAGCATGAACTCAACCAAGCACCTAAGCTGAACTCGATTCCTGACTGGAATCTCAACCTGGGTCCATCAAAAGCCTACTATCCATCACCAAATTAACCAACTATTAGGAGGTTTCCCAAACTCCCAACTTGCCGATCCTCAATCCAAACGGCTACCTAGGCCACCCTTCCCCCCCCCCCCTACGGGGATGTGAAACTTATCCAGGTCTCACACTTAATTTCACTCCCGGAGATCTAAACAGTTCTCCCCCACTTTGATCTGACTAAGCTCATCCAACACTCAAGATTTGAAGGATTCCCAATCTATCTTACCCCTTTAAGATTGAACTACTAATAACCTGCACTTACTCACCACACCTAAGATTGCACACTCCTAAGGACCATATGAACATTCTCTGAAATCCCATCAAAACTAATGACTTCAGACGATTATAATGATACAACACTAAAATTAATCTTAAAGTCCTTGAACTGATGTCAAGACCAAAATATTAGCAGTAGTCCCCTTCTCTTGGCACTCCCAGTGACCAACCAAGCACAAAAGCTATAGCTACTAAACCATGACAATACAAGAGAACTAACCTGCTAAATCCTGACCATATACCTTCCATACAATAGCCATGAACCGATCCTAACTAAGTACCAGAATATCAATCGTACATACCAAAACCTACTCAACAAGATGCAATCCCATTCTGACCCACTAAGGACTAACGACATGCAAATGGCATATAACAATTCTTGAAGATATAATCGAAACATAAACAGAGAATTAAACCAAATATAACGCTTACCCAAACCGATGCAATATTTCAAACAACATAAATATTGATATAAACCGAACAGAAAGCAAAAGATAACATACCCATAATATTACTTTCTAGAGTTCTAACCTCCCCTGCCTAATTTTGCAATGCCCAGTTCCTCTCTACTGGGGCTCCAGCCTTACCCTCACGACCATCAGTGATCCTCAAAGTAGCCAGAGCAGGTGCACTCACAGCTCCTCCCCTCAACATCGAACAGTTAGCCTTCTTGTGGCCCACGTGGGTGTAAAGAAAACATAACAGGATTACCCGCTGAGGGAGATCCATGTTGACATGACCAACCCCGCCACACGTATAGCAGTCCATACCCCTAGAACGAAAAACTTCATCATGCAGTTTCCTACACAGACTCCAGCCCTGTTGGCCTCTTAAACGCTGATGAAAAGTCTTGGGTCTCTTCCCGGGACCATCCACCATATGTACCTGATCAGGCCCCATCTTCCTAGGTGCTCCAAATTGATTTCCCACTCTTGGGCTCTAGAAACCATATCATTCAGGGTCTTGCACCTTGAAATACTCACAAACTCCCTGATATCATCCCGTAACATATCATGATACCTCACCTTCTTCATTTTCTCATTTGTTGCATACCGCGGAACCAATAAATCCCTCTCTCGAAACTTAGCATTGATCTATGCCATAGTCTTAGTAGTCTGGTGAACATATTGAAACTCTCATGCCAACTACTGCACCTCGATCACTAGTGCAAAATCAGCTCGAAACCTAGTCGAAAAATCATCCCAAGACATGGCATCAACTGCATCATCACCGACCTCACAACCAACCTCCTCCCACCATTCTGGTGCCCTGTCCTTCAAAAGGCAGTAAGCATATATGATATTTGCCTCCTCACGGAAGAAATTCGTCCTAAAGGTGTTAGCCATATCCGCTAACCACCTCCTTCTGGCAATGGGCTCCCTTTATCCATAGAATGCAGGAGCTCCACAAGCATGAAAGTCACGTAATGAAAGAATGCAAGCTCCAACAATAGCCATAACCTCAGCATGGAATGCCCCCAAGCGCACATCTAAGATCTCCAAAATACCACGAGAAATCTCCGATGAGATGAACTCCCCTATCTACTCACTAATCGGCTTAGTACCTGCACCCCGAGCTAGAACCAAAACCTAAACCTCCTCCCTAAGTGCTCATCACCAAACTGAAATACAACATGCCAAAGATCAGAACATACCCAAAATCCTCCTCCCATAAGCTTCTTCAATTCTCCAAGACTCTCTCTGATCTGAGTATGGATCATGTGCTTTCAATAGTAGGGGCCCAATACTACCTTTCACACTTATCCATACTTTTCTTAGAAATCATCCCAAATGCTCTAAGTCACACCTCTCAAACTAAGGCGCTAAATTCACTAAACAACGACACTAAACCCACTGTAACATATCCTACGCTATCCTAGGTTCCTTCCCTCACCATGCCCTCAGCTAATGAAAACCTCCCACTAGTGTCAACTAACTACCTCGTGACACAGTCACATACAACAGAGATTAGATAATCCTTCGAGTATAAGACTCAACCCTAGAACTGTTGGACTCAAACTAGAGTTCTGTAATAGGGTCACATCCACCACTCTAAGATTATTTAACCCATACCACATGTGATTTGGCATATTCACTTAGTAGTTGATCCACACTGCTATGAGCCCCACAAAGCACAAAGCAAGAAGCATTTATGTAACAATTTTTTTTTGACCAACATACACTATTCAAGCCACTCTATCTACTTATCTGGGATCCATACTAGCATGAAATACTAAAGCCCATATAATCAGGCATATAATGGCATCTCTCCTATCATATTATATTGAACAGATCCTTAGCCCTAATCTAGCATGCAATTCTCACAACCATATAATATATCATAATAAACATGTATTGGTATTCTGGGAACCACTTACTTTAGCTCAGCCGATTGCATGCATCACAACCCTTTCTTTGATTAGAAATCCTTTTCGATAAAACATTTATTTTATGAAAATTTTAACCAAATCCTCAGTTTGAGTCCTGGCATACCCAACAGTATGCCCGAATCCCTCAAACTAAGGCTCTATTACCAACCTGTAACATCCAGGAAATCATAGGGTAAAATTTTTCATTTTTATTATAATCAAAACAATCATTTAACCTTTATTCAAACATTTAGAAGTTTTTTAAAATAAAACAATTATCCGAGTCTATTCCTAAAATCATGAATTACGAAAAACACGGGTGTATGCACTGCGATCAAGCCAACCCTTCCCTTTCAAACCTGAATTATCTGAAACCATAAACCACAAACTATAAGCACAAAGCTTATTGAGTTCTACAAAATACCACATACCATACATTACATACGATTCATACATATCAAACATAAAATAAAAAGTGCTATGTGTCATCTATAGTCTTGCCATTATGCCACGAGTCGTATCATGGTCTTTCTTGCCAAACCGGGGTACAAAACCCTTGGTCTTACATAAAAGTGTCGAGAGCCACCTCCTGGTCTTCCATGCAAGAATCATAAAGACAACTAGCATACAATCTACAACTACTTAACCAATTAACTGCCAGAGATCAGACTCTGGTCTCGCATACAGATTGCCTAGAGCGACATTCCTGTTTTCATACAAATGCCAAGGGCCACCCTGGGTCTTCCTTCAAAACATAGACCAAATGGGCTGGTATTAGTGCCTTCGACACATTGTACAGTGAGGACACTCACCTCAACAGTTGATCCCATAAAAAAAATATCTAACTGTTGACTGTAGATCCGCTAGAATCCCCGCGCTATCAAACAAGTAACACCCAATTAAAATTAGGTTACAAACCAAATCCAATAATCCATAAATGTGGTAATAGACCATTTTACCCTTCACCTAGTTTGGTCCAAAACTATGGCCCAACCCCCCCCCCCCCCCACCATAAAAAATCCTATAAACCAAATGTCATTTAAAGCCCACTTATGGCCCAATTTTCAAATTGGGCACAACTATTATATGAGCCTTACCCTATAGCCCAATAACATATTCCTAATCGCAAACACATATTCGCATTTGGTCTAACAAACCCCAAGAAATTCAAGCCCAAACGATACCCCAAATTGGACATGACACCACAAGGCCTAGTAAGGCCCAAATATCCAAATTAGGCCCAAATCCATCATATACCTATCTCGAGAAGGCCCAATATCCAGAAAGGCCCAAAAGATCCAATGGTCCACCGTAGTCCACTTCTGGTTAAAGGTTAAATGCCCAAAAAGTCAATACAACAAGAAAGGTCAAACAGGTCGAGTATGCCCCGCGTACTCACCTGGTACGACCGGCGTACACCCTTTAGGGCTAGTACGTGCAGCGAACCAGATAGGTATACCCAATGTACTCCCCAGAACTCTAATCTTCTCCATTAAGCACTTAATCACTTAAGTCCTTGCTATAAATGGTTTAATGGGACTCTAGAGCTGAAAAGATCTTAATGAAAGTTCTTAATACATGCATGAGTCCAAATAAACCATAAAGATCACTTTTTTACTCCTTTGGGACACCTAAAATGTCCAGATCCACAAGATCAATCCTCTGAAACAACTATAGCTCACAAGAACCACCAAAATAGGCTAAAATAACTAAGAACAAACCCAAAAGAAGATATTACCTGAGAGTGAGCATGATAGAGACTTTATACCTTCAAGATCATGAAATGATGATACAACTTCTAGATCTCTAAGATCCTTTCAAAATAGTAAGTCATCAACCTTCTACTTCTCTTGAACAAACCACCACAAACACTCTTCCAAGCTCCAAGACTCACTTAAGGCACTCTAGGGTTTCAAGGTAGATGAAAGGGGATGGAGGCTGACTCAAAAGACCCAAAGGAAATCCATAATGATGTTTATATTGGGTAGGAACCCCAAAATTAGGGTTTCTCTCTGAAGGGAGTACACCCTACGTACCCCTTATTACACTCGGCATACTCTAAGACCGTTTGTGACCACTTAACCCTCTACACCCCGCATTTACAATGAGTACGCGTTGTGTACTCATTGAACATCTAAAACCCTAAACTTCACTTGGCTCTAACTTCTTCATTCTAAGTTCGTTTCTGATCAACTTTATATCTACGGAAAGGTGTCGAGAAGCCCTACACTTCTAACAACTCACCTCGGCCTTAAAACCTCCCGAACAATAACATAAAATTTATGAAGACCCGAACTGACCAAATTTTGATTATACCCTTGCGCTCTAAAACACAATCGAAGTCTTGGATCATTAAAACCATAACACCCACATCTAAAAAGGGAGAAATCCTTTCTTCCCCAATGCCCTAAGCCTCATGATAACTGATGATTGGCCCACAACCCTGAATAAAGAAGCAATCCAGAACCGAGATTTATATTGCATGTATGATATCTGATACCAGGCAGGGCCTAATGCCAGGCAGGGCTTGATGAGTATATTTCATGCTAGGTATTAGTATGTGTTTTATGATTACTGGGTATGACTCGATGTTGGGTGGGTCCCGATGACTAGTCTATATGCTATTTATCTCTATGATTATTGCATGTGTTGTGTGTTATATGTTTATATATTTATATGTTTATATGTAGACCGAGTGGGGACCATTATCTATTGATATGTATGGTATATGGTATTTTGGGGAACTCACAAAGCTTCGTGCTTAAGGTTTTCAGTTTATGTTTCAGGTACTACTGGTGTTAAGGGGAAGAGCTCATGGTGATTGCAATGCACACATGATATTGTTGTGTATTTTCATGATTACTCTGATATTTTTATGAAATAGATGATACATTTGATTTTCCATGGTTGTTGATGATGTTTGGATAACAATTTTATTAATTTAAAATCTAAGTTTTTGGTCTATATTTTTGGGACGTTTCAAGTTGGTATCAGAGCCTTGGTTTGAGGGATTCAAGCACACTCTCGGGTATGTTTGAACTCAAACTGAGGAATTGATGATCTTTTGAAAGCAAATGATTTTCTAAAAAGATTTTGTAAAAGAGAATAAATATCTAAAAGGATTTTATAAATACAAAGGGGGCTTGATGTGTGCAATCAGTCAAGCTCAAGTAATTGATTCCTAGTAAACCCATACATGATGATATGTCATATGATATGAATGTTTGCATGCTAGGATAAGGCTAGGGATACTTTCATGAATTTCATGATAGATTGGCCTAATAGATGCCTTGTAGCCTTGCTAGATTAGGAATATCTATTGGTATCGATTATTGCTAAGTGTATGCAAAAATAATATTGTATTTGGTTAGGACCATATAAGCTTAGAATTATTGATTTGGCCTTATTTCCTGTTGCTCGTTTGGTTGTGTTCTTAGGGTAGAGTCTTTTATTTGAAAATCTATTTGATCTTGTATTGTGTATAATTTGCATGGATTAGGAAACCGACAGTGAGAGTGGAAGTTCCTAGCATGAGTTGTAGTATGTGAGTTTGAATGTTCTTAGGTGATTATATGGATTGGAGTGCTACTGCATGAATGTTTCTTGCTTTGTGTTTTGTGGAACTCTTAAGTGATGTGATTTAGCTATTAAGTGAATATGTTAAGTCACATGTGACAAAGGTTGAATAATCTCAGAATGATGGATTTAACCCTATTGTGCAGCTCTCGTTTGAGTTTAACTATTGTAGGGATGAGTCTATTAGTCGAAGGATTATCTAAGCTTTATTACATGTGATTGTACTCATGATTTAGTTAATTGACGTTATGGGGAGTTCTTCAATAGTTGATTGTAGGGTGAGGTCGGAAACCTAGGAAAGCGTAGGAAGTGCTTCAATGGGTTTAGTTACGCTGTTTAGCGAGCATTTGGAGTATTAGTTTGAGAAGGTAACTTGGAGGATTCAGGATCATTCTTTAGGAAAGTATGGGTAGGTGTAGAAGGTAGTATTCGACCTATACTACTGAAATCACAGGATTCATTCTCAAATCGGGGAGAGTCATGGAGAATCTAGAAAGCCTGTGGGATGAGGATTCTTGGGTATGTTCTGATCATTTGCATGGTTGATTTTCATAATGGTGATGAGCACTCAGGAAGGAGGTTTGAGTTCGAGTTCAGGTTCAGGCTCAGTTGTAGGTACTAATCTAATCAATGAATGGATGCGGGAGTTCATCTCATCAGATATTACCCACGGTATTTTGGACCAGACTCCTGTGTTCTTTGGTTCGATTAAGCAGGGGATTTTGGAACTCTTGGATGATCGTCTTGGGGCTTTTTGGACTAAGATTGTAGTAGGACAGTTAGGGGCCCATCAAGAGCTCAATGCTTATGGAGCTCTAGAATCCTTCTGGAAGGAGGATCCCACTACTAGCTCTTATCGTGAGGAATTGGAGGTGGGATATGCATCATGCCTTCCGTGAGATCGATCCCATGATTGGATTGCCATTGAGGTTTCAAGAGCTTTACATGAGGAGTTACCCGACGTCATTGGTCGTGTCACTGATAGATTAGTCGCCAGGTTCGATGATTGGATCTTGGCTGTTTAGACGGTTGATGAGATGGGCAAGGTGACTCAAGAGCAGGAGATAGGTTTGGAGAGGCAATTAGGAAGAGGAACCGAACTCATGGTCCAACTCGGCTAATAACATTTGAGCAGTTGAATGTTTCTATATCTAGCGTTGGAGGCTCAAGGGGCCACGATGCTTACGCGAATGATAAAGGAGCATATAAGCATGTGTGCGACAATTCTAAATGTGGCAAGTGCACATGGAAGGGCCACCTCCGCCAAGAATTCACCCTAGAGGTAGAATTGTGTCTTGGTTGTCATCAACCTAGCCATATCTGGGCGAATTGCCTATGCTTAGTGGTTGGGGCAGCTCGGGTTCCATCGTAGGATATTTAATAGGAAGGGGAAGCAGAACCCTAAAACGTTGTGGGTATATATTATATTCTTCTCTTTCAAGTTTTAATCTTTATGCTTATAATTTCATGTTGGCATATGTGTGAAATGTTATGCCCTGATTACTTAAGAATGGAATCACTCGTATGAGTAATATAGTTATTTTAGCCGGAAAGTTGTCATATGCCATTTTTTCATGCCAGGAGTTATTAGTGGGGTGTGTCTTGCTAAGCGGGGTTCGGTATGTGCGGGTGTCATTCTAGTTATTTTATGGGGTCAATTCAGGGGTATTTCTTGGAAGATCTATGGACGAATAATTTGGGTTAGTTCATCAACGAAATCAAAGTTTAGAAGTGTTATCATTTGTTGAGGTAGGATCAACAGTCTTCTGCAGAAGGACCTTTGGGTCCAATCACTATCGTTGCTAGGGAAGGAGCGGTAACATGAATATGGTGGTGGTAGTCACATGAGGTTGTTTGGTTATTGGATGTGACAAGGGAATTTCATAATTGTGAAGGTTGAAGATGGTTAGAATGTCGAGATCCTTCTGGGAATGGGAAGTTGGAGTGAACATTCGCTAGTTCTGGTCAAGGGTTATAGTCATTGTTACTAGCATAAAGGACCTAAACATTTGGTTTTGTATCATGGGAAGTGATTGGGATTATCGAGCTTGCTGAGATTTTGGGAGTATTCATCTGGATTTTAAGATTTGTGCGATCATCGTCATTGGATAATAATGGAACACTGGCATTTGTAAGCTCAGGATGTCAACAATTTGAATCACAAGGTTGCGAGATGGATTGAAAATCCATCAAATCTTATGGATTCAAAGGATGTAGTCGAGCCCAAGTAGGAGAGAATCATTGGGCTAAAGGATTGCACAAGGAAGGATATTTGGGTTTCATTGCACATCTATAGTGACACATAGCGGGTAAGTGGATGGATCCATGTCAAGGATGGTGTTAGGGCCTCTCTGCATGTTCTTGTCTGATTAAGGCTTTAGGGTTCAAAGAATGAACAAACACCTAGTTGGGATATAGTTGGATGTGAGTTTGAATCAAGTCAATTTTGGTCGGTATGGTATATATGTGGTAAGACCATGGGCGCTTACCATAGCGGAATTGAAGTGTCGTAAGACTGCGGGGTAGCAGTAGCATTCACCGGATTAGTAGATAGAGTGGAAGTGTTGTAAGACAACAAGGTAGTCGTAGCATTCACCAGGATACTAGACAATCGTGGAAATGTTGTAAGTCTGTGTGGGATCGTAGTATTTGCTAGATTAAGATAGACCATCGTTGAGGTTGTCATTGGTATAAAGTAGGATCAGTTCGTGCCTTGGGCAAGGCGGACAGTCTTGTCGGACAGCATTTCTCTGTAATAGGAGGAGGACCACTTGGGTCCGAGGCGAGGTTAGGCATGTGTACATCTCAATGAGGTGAGACCAGTAGGCGTGACCTGTTTGTTGGTATATACTGGGTGAAACCTGTGGGGAGAAGCACGTATGATTATGGCAGTGCCGGTGAGACCTGGTAGGGACCAATTGAGTCAAATTATTGGATAATGGTTTTAGTGGGATGATTATGTGGTCAGTGAGTAGCATAGAGTGATATATAGGCTAGGGTAGCCTTATTAGTTGGCCTTTAAGGAACCTGGTGGCTAGACCAAGTGCAAGACTAGCAGTCTCAACGGTGGTTTGGGGATTTTTATATCCCGGTTTAGCGATCGGTTGTCGTGAATCAGAAGATTTCAGGTGGAATGCAAGTGTAATCCTTGGAACTCAGGTTATAAGTTATGTACCGAGTTGGCTTTTGGTTGAGACTCGCATTGGGAATTGTTAGTGTATATTTGCAAGATCTTTATTTCAGCAATATATGAATTAACGAATTTGTATGTCAAGGACATCAGCTTAAGGTTTCAGGGTCAAAAGGGATGTTTTTAGTTCTAATGGTAGAAAAGGCCCTCATGATTATTCTATAGAATGGTTCTACATGTGTGTAGGTCTGGAAAGTTATGGGGTTTTTGAATTATAACAGTAGCATATTGGTTCAGCAGTTAATGAGCCAGTGACTTCTTCAGTGCTAGAAGGTTTAACTCCCAGATTGCCTCTTGTTGGTCGTTATGTTGATGGATTCGTTAACTTCAGGATGAGTCTTTTACTTGAAGGATTATCTAATCCCTTTTATCAAGTGAAAAGGTTCCTGAAGCAGCGAATGGTCGGTGATTATGTTTTCCAATGGAAACATCAACATAATTAGAAGTTGGATGATTAGTTTGGAATACAAAGTGAGGTTTAATTAGCAATGGTTTAGTATGGGCTATCTGTCGAGGAGTCAGACAAGTTTTAAGATTTCAAATTTCGGGTAGAGTAGAAATGGTTATTCTTTAGGGTTTAATTTAAGTTGAGTAAGGATCCATTCATTGTCAGGATTTGGGAGCCCTGCTAAGGCTGGGTTTGGTTGCATTTTTTGGAAGACTGTAGTAAGCCCGAGATTACTTACTCGGTCCACATTGGGTTATAGTTGGTTTTTTCAAGTTGCCTGGCGTACCTGGGATGATAAGGCATGATTGTGAGGATGAAATCTAATTTAAGTGGGAAAGAGTTATAACACCCAACTCAAAAGTACCTTTCAATTTAGACCCTTGTGGTGTTAATTTTAGGAACTTTGGTCCAAACATCAAGCGTTTGGCATAAAACGATATGCATTCAAGCGCCAGGCATTCTATGATAGATGCGAGGCGTTTGCACGCAGAGATCAAACTCTAATTTTTAGGGTTTGCACCCTATTTAAAGAACATTATGGCCTCAAAATCCATCACCACTCTAGCCTCCATCCTCATTTAAAAAACCCTAAGTGTGTATGAGAGTTTGAATCCTTGGTTCATCTTTTTGGTATCATTTAGTGTTCTTAATAAGAGAAGGAAGATCTTTGGAGTATTATGGTTGTTCTCTAACTTATAGATATGGACTCTTGATATCTTGGAGCATCATTTTGAGGTATAAAGTTCAGATCTTGATGTCTCATTAGTTAGATCTTGATTTAGGGATAGTTTATGTGCTTTTTGGTCCCAGAGACTTCATCTTTGTTGTAATGCTCATAGATTAGGGCTAGTCAATTTAGAGAAAATAAGCGTCAAAAAAAACTTTTTGATAGAAGAGTGTTTATAATGAATAATCATAACCAAGTTTTAGTATATGTCACAAGGTTTCCATGCATATAAAGAACGTCGGAATCCGAGTTATAACGAAGAATTTATGACATGTCGAAGTTTCGCGATGGAACTGGCACGACACAGCGCGACGTAAATAGTGAATTTACGTTAGAGCGATATTTGACCTTAGCGATCTAAATGAAAGTCGTAGAATACGTTAAACCGAGAGCGTGCATGAAACGAACGCCCAAATCTGACTTTGTATGAGGAAGTTATTATTTTTTGAAGTTTCAGCTTAGTAGTGTTCAGCCCGAAGTTTGAACATGAGATCGAACGATATTTAGCCAAAACAATCTAAACGAGAATTGAATATCTCATCGATAGTAACTCAACGGTGAAAAGACAGACGAAAACGAAGTTTAAATGAAGGAATTCTGAATTTCAAACAGAGTTTTCCTGTCTCGGCCTACTAAAACTAATATAATAAAAATAAAATCAAAATTAGCTAACGAAATCTAAATGAAAGTTGTAGATCTTGTGTTTACCTACGTGTGGATATAAAGAACGTCGAAAACGGAGCTTGTACGCGAAATTTATGAATTTCTGAAGTTCGGTGCTTGAACCCCAAGGCTATGTCAGAGCTCACGAGGTGAGCATTAGTGGCTCACAAGGTGAACAGATGATGGACGTCTTCTAGGGAAAGTGTCCATGATGAACGCAATGACGTATTGAGCTCACGAGGTGAGTATATGTAGCTCACGAGGTGAGCATATGTGGCTCACGAGGTGAACCTAGAAAATTCACCCTATAAATAGAAATCAAGGGTCAGCCGAGTTTGGTTGCTCATCTCTTACTCTCCCACTCCCGATTCTCTCTCTAAGCCCTATTTTATACCCCCTAAGCCCGGTATCATCCCGAGACCCGAAGCAAGTCCTGAAGCCCGAAGATCCCAAGTAGAAAAGAGTTTCCGAGTCGAAGCTCTGCCTGCAAGAAGCCGGTTTTTGTGAAGATCTTCCAGATCTACCAAAGAATAATACTTTTACAAGCCGTAGTGTTGTCTGAGCATCGTCTAATCAAGTGAGTGTATAGTCCCTTTCATAAACACAATTTTAATACAAGTATTGTTTGAATGTATTAAGTATATGTTTCGTGTGAGTGTGTAGTTACTTTCTTCTAACACATAGATATGAAGTATTTGCTATGAAATATGTGTTATGTGTTTATATATTGTTTTTTTATTTGAGATGGATGTTGGATGAATGTTTTATACAGTTTTGTATATGATTTAAACTATATATGTAATTTATATCTACAAATATGTTGGATAGAACATGGGTAGATGGAATAGTTGGTGTGTGATGAGAGATGGTATGAGTAAACCCTGGTGACTATGAGACGTAGTGCCTATTAGATAAACCATGGCGATGATGTGACTTCGTGCCTTTTAAATTGAACCTTGGTGACTATGCAGTTAGCGCCTGTTAAAGTGAACCTTGGTGAATATGGAGTTAGCACCTGTTAAAGTAAACCTTGGTGACTATGGAGTTAGCGCCTGTTAAGTGAACCTTGGTGACTATGGAGTTAGCGCCTAATAGCTATGGATTTAGTACCTAATAGATAAACTTTGGTAGCAATGGACTTCGTGCCCATTCCTTAGGTAAATCCTTAGGAACGAATGAATAAAGGATAGTTGATTCTTATGGTAAAATCTTAAGAAATAAAGAAGATAATTGGGATGGGTAATTGGGTTGATTGTTTGATGATTAAATATAATAATTATATTATTGTGGGTTGAAACCCCTATATGCTCACTAGGATCCCAAGCCTGACCCACTCAGTTTTCTTTGCATTACAGGTCATGGCACAAGAGTATAAGTACGTCGACTTGACGAGAGATTTTGGATTATAGATCAGTACTTATAAATAACTGCTGTAAGGTCTATTTTATATTGTTTATGCTTTTCGTCTGTATCGGAAGATGACATCCTGAGATTTTGTTATTTAATGAAAATACATTTCTTTAAAGAAATGCTTTGATAAATTCTTATCACATTTTGTTTTGGGAACAAATTCCGCAACTATTTTTTGTAAAGAATTACTCTAATTTTAAAACAAAGCATAAACAAATCGGTCTTTTCTGGCCGTGAAAATGGGGATGTCAAAGTATCTTTGTGAGTATGGAATGCTCCAAAGGTTTGGATTGTCCATTCAAGCATAATAGTGAGTCAAGAATCATAAAAATGGAATCTTGGGTCTTCATAATCTTCCATGCAAGAGTTTTGGAGACTTATAGTAGATTTTAAGTTATGATCTTGGTGTTGGGCTCATTGTAGCCAAGCATGGCCATAAAGTTTGCAAATTTATGGCTTTAGACATTCCATTATGATTGGATCTTAAGTTTGGACAGGGGTTCTTAATCCATTAAGACATTCGTTTGGAAGTTGGTAATCTGCGAGCCAACTCCATGCATTTACATGGAAATGCCCAGCGTTCGGATGTCAGGCATTATAGGGTGGAAGCCAGGAATTCTCAGTAGAAGCCCAATGGATCAATTTTGGCCTTTGGTGTAACGACCCAAATTTTCAAATAAATTTAAACTTTTCAAAAACAACCCAATTCATTAAGTTATTACAAAAAGGTTTTCAATACATTTATTATCAGAGTATTCCCAGGTCCATTTCATAAAACATAAACACGAGGAGCGGTACAATCACGCCTTTGCCTTGCCACAGTCTCCTGAAGAACCTGAAAAACATTAAACCACAACTGTAAGCCCGAAAGCTTAATGAGATACCCCCAAAATACCAACCACATATACCATACACATAACATGCTATTTCATAACGAATCACAGAACAACCATGCATATCGGGTCTACTGTGAGACTGGTCCGCCGTGTCGGGCCTTCAGTTCACCTGGTCCACCCTCCGAGTCCAATCATGCCCTTCGAGTCTGCAGTGTGGTTGTTCCGCCCACACCGGGCCTTCAACCCATCTGGTCCACTCTCTGAGTCTACAGTATGACTGGTCTGCCCGCACCCGGGCCTTCAGTCGGCCTGGTCCACTCTCCGAGCCTTGGCACGTCTGGTCCGCCCTCGTGGGGCCTACAGCCTATCCGGACCACTCGCTGGGCCTTCGGAATAACTGGTCCACCCTGGGTATCTTGGCCTACAGCACGAAGTAGGACCCGCCTCAACCCAACTCCAGTCCAAACAACCATGTGAACATAAACATATAATCACATAACAATTCATATTCAGTCAAACCGATCTACTAGATCACATAACACAACATACTCTAACAGGATACCGACCTAACCGGTCTCTAGCATAGCATCATCCTATATACCAGGATACCAACCTTAACTATGTCTCTAACGAATACCATCCTAACTACCCGAATGCATACATATCAAAGCAATAACATAACAACAAATACCTGGATCTCAATCCGATAAAGGTCCGACCTTGGTGCCTTAGACCCTGTTGATATAGTGAGGATAACTCACCTTGAAACTGTCGACTGAAAGGATAAGATTCCGCTGCTCCAAACTCCGACACAAACTCCTCCACTGAACACCAAAACACCCAACTCAATAAATACCCTTAATTACCAAAATACCCCTAGAAGACAACTGGTCAACCCTTGGAGAAGGTCAAAGTCAACCCCTAACTGACTCTACTCGCCGAGTCAACCCGATGACTCGCCGAGTCCCCAAGCTCAGAACTTCACTCAATCCGCGACCTAACTCGCCAAGTCACCCCGAGACTCGCCGAGTCCAACAACTCTGAGTCCACTCGCACCCAACTCACCGAATCATCCCTTTACTCACTGATTCTCGACTCAACCAGAAAATATTGGGACTCTTCGACAAGACTCGCCGAGTCCAAGAACAGACTCGCCAAGTCTAAGGCTATCTTCAACCTACTCGCCGAGTTGTTCATCCAACTCGTCGAGTTCCAGCTCATCTTCAAGAAACTCGTCGAGTCTACCCATGTGACTCGCCGAGTACCACCGGTCTGAATCAATACAGAAGCATTCCATGCCATGCAATTGATCCAAAACATAGATCTAGCCTCCTACAACCCATCCATCATGTAAAGTGGCAAACTTTACGTGAATCCAAAGAGATCTAGGCCTTATACACTTTAGGGCTAGGGTTTGGGACATGATGGCTTCACTAAGCACTCAAACACAGGGACTTTAATGCACTCTAGACCTTCCCCATTCCAGATCTGAGGTATCAACCTCATATCTAACCTCCAAACTCCAAAACTTCCCAAGATAAACTCCCCATAAACCCCAAAATGATGAATCCATATGAGTAACAGCCCAAGAACGAGATATTACCTCAAAAAAACGCCCCAACTGCAATGAAACTCGAATCCAAGCAAAGCCCCTTGCTCCAAGCCGCCAAACTCCCAAGATTCCTTCAACAAATACCCTTCAAGCTCCCAAATGCACTTTGATCCACTCACACACGAATGCTAAGGGTTTATGGACTTGAGGATGAGTAAAGAGGCTAGGGGAATGGATGTTAAGTTCTTTATATAGGGATCAACCCCGAGAATTAGGATTTTCTCCACTCAGCACCTACTCGCCGAGACCATCTTTGGACTCGCCGAGTAGGACACTTCACATGCGACCAAAGTTGCGACCCTACACGCCGAGTCCATCCATGGACTCGCCGAGTTGCCCTTCAAGTTTACACTTTTAGCCATTCAATTCTACTCTTGATATTCCGAGATGTTACAATTCTCCCCCACTTTAATTAGGCTTTGTCCTCGAAGCCTACGGCAACTCAACTACAAAAATACTCCCACAACACGCCACCTGGCCTTAACCAGACCAGGTCCCTCAAGGCATACCCATCGAAACTCGAACTCACTTTCTCTTTCCTTACGGTGTCCTGACCACCGTCTCAAACCGGCCACAAGCTTTACCCTCTGATAACCACACACAACAACTGAGTACTTACCATGATGCATCACTGCTCCAAATCTCAACAATCACTCGACCCATATGAGCTAGAAAACCATGAACCACCGGATCCCTGATCCGAATCCCACTCTATCCATTCCATGCTGACCAAAAGACCCATTCTTCAATCTCAGAGCAACTCCCACGAGTCCTCTTCTTGCAATCACACGCACATACTGCACCAGCCCTCGCACTCTCGAGTTAGGAAAACCCGTCACACTGACGACATCTCCAATATCCCTAGGGGGAACCACCACTACATACACGACTTCCTGATCGGAATCAAGCTGGGAGTCCCAGACTCCATCCTTGCATCCATCCTGAGACTCTTGGCTATACACCCATGGAATCCCTTCCGCGTCCTCAGCAGACACCCCATCATGATGTCATTCCATACCACCACCGCAATCACGCTGCTCAATGACCACCATCGGACCACTCCGATCATAACTCTACATTGCCGCTTTCACTTCCGCGAATTTACTCTTTCTCTCGGAGCTACACTCCTCTCTTCCTCTTTCCTTACCAAGGAAAACCACTTGACCGCCTTGTCACCACGACAAGTGCCACGGTGCTCACCCAACGCTGCACCACCCCTTTATAGCATAACCGCTATCGATGCAACACACATGCCCTGAATCTGCTTGCAAGGACTCTCGAGTCCATGCACCATCTCCACTAATCAAGATCAATACCCAGGGCCAGACCTTCTGATGCTAACACATCGCAACATACTCGATTCATTACCTCGCACCGATCTAACGACACCTACAGAGTCTTCAGCATGACAGCACCGCCTTACCAGGCCTTCAGCTAACTGGACCACTCTCATAACCTTCAGCAGACTTGGACCGCCCTCTAAGGCCTTCAGTCTAGCTGGACCGTTCACCGAGCCTTCGGCTTGACTGGTACGCCTATTGGCTTTCAGTCTATCCGGACCGCTCAACTAGCACTCAACATTCCAAGTTACCTCTCCGGGAAATCCTCCCATGCATACTGTTCTAGCACCCTAGGGGGTTCCGAAGTCTATCTCCATCATACATACTCAATCCCGGCCTGATCCCAGGCCCTGCACACTCAAGCTCTTGGTCTGTATCCTGCCCCGCATGCCTGCCATTTACTCATACCAACCAATGCCCTTGGCTGACCGAGACACTACTGAATCCCATTCAGGTAAACAACCTTTCATACTCGTCGATCCTCCAAAGAATTCTCCAATTCTCCCCCACTTAGGGCACTGCCTATCAACCACCGGTCGCTATCACCGACCTCCCAAAATAACCTTGCACAAAACCCAACGCTTACACGCAGACTGATTCCCACTAGCACTAGCAACCTTCGCAAAAACACATTTCCACACCGATCATTACGCTAGAAAGGAACCCAATCTTCAATTATCCAGTCCTCAGACTACAGATGCTACCCGACATTCAAACCAACGCCGCATCCACCAATAATCCACACAAAAGATAACCAGCGAAAACCCGAAATACTAACCCATAACCATGCCAAACCCTCAAGGAACAACGGATACCAAAACGAAAACCACCCAACGAGACTAGCAGATAAACGATACTCTACAGTAATCATAATAAATAAGACAAAAAGAAAGAAACATACCCGCAGCTGCATCCGGCACCGCTCTAACCTCCTCCGCTGCAAGCTGAAAAGCATGACCCTAATCCCTTGGGGGCTCCGCTCCACCCTGACCTCCACCTATGATCCTCAACGTGGCCGGTACTGGAGCCTGCACCAGTCCTGCAGTAAGTTGTGGACAATTGACCCTCAAGTGTCCAACCTGATGACAATGATAACATATCCTCAAATCCTGAACCGGCACTGACTGCCGACAATCCCTCGCATAGTGCCCCTCCTTTCCGCACTTGCGGCATGTACCACCGGACCGACAAACTCCGGCGTGACCCATCCCACACTTTCCACAAACGTGGTTGCCCTGATCTCCCATCCTGGAAACAACGGTCTTAGACCGTTTCGTCGCCGGCTGCGACTGAACCGGAGCTTGCCTCAGCTCACACAACTGCAACTCAATCTCTAACTCACGCCGCCTGGCAGCCTCCTGCAACTCCAACAAGGTCTCGCACCTCTGCGTGGAAACAAACTGTCTGATTTCTCTCTTTAGCATACTCAGATATCGGGACATCTGAGCCTACTCCTAAGCGAACTCAAGGAAAAACATCGCCCTCTCAGTAAACATCCTGGTGATTTCCATCATCGACTCCGAATCCTGTTTCAGCTCAAGGAACTCCTGAGCCAACCTCTCCCTCTCGACCTGTGGAACATAACGAGTGCTGAACATCTCTTTGAACTGATCCCATGAAATCACAGCCCTCTGCGCATCCGAGTATGACCCCGTGGTCAATCTCCACTAATCCTTTGCCCCGAGCTTTAACAGGTTCAGAGCGCACCTCACCCTCTGATCAGCAGGGCATGAACACGTGAAGAAACTGATGGGTTTTGGTCATAAGACATCCTATGTGCTCATACAAACCCTAATGCTTGGATCTAGGTTTCTCTATTGTACATGCTTTGAATCCAAGACTATAAACCCTAATTCTAGCATACATATAATCATATTAACATGAGAATAAGTTTATAGTGTTACCTTGATTGTTATGTAGCGATAACAATCCCAAATCTCCTTGTATTGACTTTGGAAGGCTTAGAGTCACAAGTGTCACTCCTCTAATGGTTCACAAACACCATAAGCAAGAGGATGAAGAGGAGAGAGGTTGGAGGCTGCCAAAAACGTGTGTAAACCCTTACAAGAACATTAGCCACGTTGTTGATCCTTAAGGGGTCTTTATATAGTTGGGCTATTAGGGTTATCTAATAAGGAAACCCTAATTTGGATGCTTAAGCCCTAAGCAACCCATAGACTCCTTTAATTAAGCCCATGGACGATTTCCTTATGGGTTTCCCATTAGAATTCGTCCATCCCTTAATACAAGGCAATCCATGGCCCAAATTGCAATTATCCTATAATTACAATTCCAGTCCCTTAAGTTTAATTAATCTCTTTTAGTCACAAAACTAATTACCAATTAATTATTGACTAATATTAATTAAACAATATGATTTCTCCTTTAATATATTATTCCCATAATATATTAATAAATCATATTTAATCCTTACTCTCCATAATTCATCCTATCAAGTTGCTTTGGTGAAGGCAACCCAAAAGGACCATGCACCATCGGGTCAAGTACATACCAAAATAGTTATGGACTTAGACACTAATCCAACAGTCTCCCACTTGGATAAGTCTAACAACTATTATGCGTATGACTTCAGATCCCGATCTGCAATCGTAGCTTTCCAAAGCTGCTGTCAACTCTGATCATATCAGATACGTGTGTCCTTAGATAAAGGATCATATATTCCTCCATTCTTGATATCGTCTGAGATATGATTTCTAATCATTCTCTTTGTACTACTTCTCGATTTCTGATTTATGACGACAGACTAATTGAACAAATCAAATTAGCCCTAGCCCGGCCGAGCATTTACGTATGTCATCACTAAACCATCGAGGGGCCCAAAGATATCGCTTTTATCCTACTTTGGATAAAAGGAACGGATAAACTTTGATACAATGCTCGCTTGCACTCACTCACCGAATCACACACAACAATATGTTTTATAACACCAAGTTACTGGTGCGTTTACATATTATCAATGTGCAACCAATTAGCAAGATACAACTCACACATCTCAGTTTCAAGAATATAAGATGTTATCGTCTCACTAATCACTCGTAATACAATTCATGGAGTGATCCAAGTGAGCGTGGGTTTAATCCAATGCTCAAATCATATTCATAAGCACTCATGAACGTTGCAGCAAACATTTGCTTATGTCTAATACTCTTCTAGACAATCCACACACCAATTCACGACAATCCTCATTCATACCTACTTCTAACATATGAATGACTGTGGCCCGTTTGAATAATTCGATTATTCTTAACAAACTCAATTATTCCGGAAGTCAAAACATGCAAGGTGAAACACAAGAATAATACTAATCCCATATGGCCTCAAACCTTTGAGTATAAACAAAACACGTTTTATTTATCACCATATCGATTACTCATTATTTGTCGTTTCGGGTAATCAACTTTTTACTTGAATTATTACACTTGTCCCATGCTCCTAGCATGCACACAATGTTTACCTATGGTTCTTACTTTTGTGAAATAGACAAATTGAACACATTTCCAATCATTCTCATTTTACAACTCCAAATCCATTTTCTTAAGTGCAAGAATATCAAATTCTCGCTACTTATAGAATATGCTAGATTCTAACACTTTATGCAACGATCCTTTTGTAATGTTACTGCACCAAAGTCTCAAAGACTATTGCCAATGATATTACAAATTCCTCTATCGGAGATTGTTACAAGACAATTCCTTAGATATGATGTCTCTCACTCAAAGTATGTTCCTTTGAACATTCTTTTGCATAAAAGTTTCTAATCTAGACATAGATTTTCAATATTTACTTCCCAATATGGACACGCTTCCATGTTTTCCTTTGACAACTAATTTCTTAATAGAATCTTATCTATTCGTAATGATGTCGATATTGTCCATCCAATATGGAAACATTTCCATAATTTCCAATACTATACTTCCAACTATTCACAAGCGACCAATCCTCGTCGAACTTTGGATTGTCCTTTGATAGTTGTTTAATTATTTTAGTCAAAACCGATTCTAGTCCCTTTTCCCTCTAAATGCGCTAGACATTTGGAAAATTTTAGAATGGTAAAACATTAAATCATTTGCAATCGATCCTATACTCGAAGCGTATGGGACACGACGCATAATGTTTTATTTGCTATGTTCTCAAAATTAGAATTGTGAAGAGGAATGCCGTAATCATAATTGAAATTTTAAGAACACACTATGTACCCTTGACTAAGTTTATTAACATTTCACAACCTAATCCTTTAGATTTGAAATGAAGCATAATATTCTCTCCCTTAATTATAGCAAAACAACCTTTCAACAATTACAACTTTGCAAAGTATGACTCTTGTTTTCTATAATTAATATTGCCAACTATGCAATACTTGCCTTAATAATCATACAATCATAACATTTATGCTCCCACTATCATGATGATTATTATAAAACATAACACTTATGCTCCCACTAGCTTCGACATGTATTCATAAACATCTTAACTTTCAGAAAAACAATACTTATTGAATTTCTTAAGTTCATGTTTCTAAGACTTCTTGAACTTATACACTTTTGCCTTAGATAGTTCATATGTGTGTCTTAACAATTAAGACTAATTGCCAAACCTCACAATTCAATTATGGAAAGGGATGCCGTAACCATGATCGAATTCGAGAATGCAATTTTACAATCACTATCTTTTAAAATCTTTCTTAGTGAAAGCATTTTCTCACAATCATTTTCATGAAGGAGGAAATCTTATGACACTTAGATTTAAACGGTGTATGTGTTCCTATCCATGTGAATTTGTTAAAACCAAAGTTTACGACAAATTCAAACTCATATGGATCGATCTTTCTTAATCTTGATTTCTTGCCTTATGGTAGCACAGCTGCCCACCACGTTTTCCAAGTAGTTAAGCAGCTCCCCTTTTTTCCTATCAATGTACTTTCCATTGATCAAGGTCCTTGCCTTTTATGCATTCAAATGAGAACTCATAGGACTCACATGCATAATTAACTCGATTGGATTGGCACAGAAACAAAATAATGTCTTCACGATAGGTTGTAAATCTCAACTCGTGTGCTAGTGATGATATATAAGGCATATTTGATTTGTTCTTGAAACTTTTTCAAAACTATTAAGACTCCCACTGACTCCTTGACATATACGATTCTCTTATCAAAACATTTTTTGATAAACAAATATTCAAGAGTTAGTGTAGCTTATATCAAAACAAAACACTTCATAATTTTGGTCTTAGTTGGTCTTTGTCTTATCCAAGACATCACAACTTTCCACATTTGATGAATGTTATAAACCTTTGATACTTTTCACTCATTGTCACAATCTTAACTTTAAGACTTGTTATTGGAACGAAGTATGATTGTCTTCTTGATTTGACCATTTCATCAATCTTTGATTCCTCTTCTTGGACATACAATTGTACCAAGACTCACTTAGAGGATCAATTGAGATATGGTTCTTAATCATTAAGACCTATCATAAAGCATAAAAGCTACTCTCCCTTATTCTTAGAATGGAGAAACTCTTATCTTTCTGCCTACTTGATTCTTCTTATTCGTTTTGCTATTGATCTAAACCCTTTAATCAATTCAAAATTACACTTAATCTTGTAAGTGTAATCATATTTACTAAGCCTTTAGTAAATCATGACGAATATCTTTGTTACTCTTATGGTGAACTCGATCAACACACAACTTTGTGTACTCGATCTCCTAGTCCTTCACTTGACATTTCCATAAATAACATAACTAAGAATCATATCCATTCGTTGTAGAAATATGCAAACATCAATTTTCATAAAGATTTCATTGCAAGGAAGTAAACAAATAAATAAGTCAAACAAAATTTATTTTATTTATAAAAGCAGCGGAAAAACATTTGTCCTTACAATGCAAAAATCTATTGAAAACTATGTAAAAAGAAAATTTCTAACAACTCTATCATAACTATCTAAGCTCAAAATCCAATCTTCAAGTCCATGAGATCGAGATCCATCTCTTGTGATTAGATTCATCTTGCTCTCTTATCAAGCTTCCTTTCTTTTCACCGATCCTTCAAAACATTCAAATGCAATCTTATCACATCATGTATTAAGAATCAATGAATAGGAACTTAATGGAGTTAGATAGTGGATTCTTACTTAAAGCGTAGTCATACTTTTGACTCTCCCATCTCTTAGATCTCTTAGGTAAATAGGGTAACTTCGTTTCCAATGCCCCTTCTCTTGGCAATAAAAGAAAACTGACTCCTTTGGAACAACACATGGAACTACCTCAGACATCGCCTTTCTCTTATGATCAAACTTTTCGATCATTACATGTCTTTCATTGCCATTGTCTATATCCATAGAGGTCTTGAAAGCAAATTCACCAATCAACTTTGCTTTTCTATTGCGCCAAACCATTGCTGATTCAGCAGCAATAAGCATATTGGTGAGATCCATAAGGGTCACGTCGCGGTTCATCATATAGTACTCTCTTACGAACTCACTATATGAGTTAGGAAGTGACTGAAGAAGCCAATCAAAAGCCATCGCTTCACCGACAACGGATCCCATCATTCTTAATCTATCAATGTGTGACTTTATCGCTAAGACGTGTGCACACACCGACTTGCCCTCTTTATGTTTACTTGCCAAAAGGGCTTGAGTGATATTGAACCTTTCAATTTTACAATCTTGTGGGTTAGGGAGAATAATTGGAGGAGGAGGAGGAAGTGAAGCATGATTTCTTGTTCCTCGATCGAATCGTGGAATATCATCTTCATGTGGAATACTTGTTCCACGGGATTTGAGAAGACCATAGTTGTTGAACTTTGACATCGGGAGAAAAACG
Organism: Lactuca saligna; assembly: GCF_052625555.1. Lineage (NCBI taxonomy): Eukaryota > Viridiplantae > Streptophyta > Magnoliopsida > Asterales > Asteraceae > Lactuca > Lactuca saligna. The sequence goes on along the minus strand of NC_136424.1, from coordinate 86,472,483 downwards.
AATTCAAGTTAGTTGATTGATTGAGTCCTTGGTAAATCACCCAAATGAAATTCCAAGGCTAGGACCCAACACAATATCCTACAACTCGGGAGAGGGATGCCGTAACCCAAATTGCAGAACATTTGAAGGTAAGTGAATGACGATTCACTAATTTTCACCATGAAAAACGAAAAAGAAATTTAAGTTTTAAATCTATGAAAACTCCTAGATCCTTTGAGATTCATTGAACATTTCAACGGCATGTTTAAATCTCGATATGCCCCTCTTGTTTGTGACTGGGATGCCGAGGATCACAAAGTGGGTGTGAATAACCATGCAAACTACATGGTGCCCTCACATGTTACAATCACCTATTCGATGTGCCGGTAAACCACACACGCTCCACCGAACTATGACAAACATTGAGTCACCCTTTGCTACCTTTTCTTAGAACCATTTAGTGTGCCGGTAAACCACACACGCTCCACTAACGTCTTCGCAAGGGCACAAAGTGTAATTTCATGGAATTGCATCAATTCACTTTGCCTAAGTAACTAAGATTGGGAATTTGAAAAACATTTAGTTACTTCGTATTTCATTATACTTATAATGGAAGGTTTCGTCCTATCCTACCCGTTCGGCTAACGACCCTCCACTAGTCAAGAGTGCGGTGGGTAAGAGTGGATACCCATTCAATCGCCATTTTATAGGCAATTTCCTTAAACACCCCTTATAGACCAGCTTCGTGAATGAAGCCTACTAACGGTAAGACTGACTCTTACTCATACATATATATAATGTTAGACGTTTAATGTTATATATAGTATATGGTGTATTTTATACTTTAAAATACTATATGGTTAACTTTAACAATTACACTTTTAATTCAATTAAAAGGTTAACCTAAACTTTTATGGATTTATTAAATCTCTTTTAATTATACACCTTAATTAATTAATAAAACCATAAGGGTGTGATTTGAACTTTTTCAAAACGATACAAGAGTTTTAGAATTTAACATTTCTAATTAAACTTTTAATCAACTTTTAAATTCCAAAACTTGAGGGCAAGATTTTGAAACATTTCAAACCATAAGGGTTTAGAATTTAAATATGCATCAAAATTAAACTATTCAATCAAAATTTAAATTCCAAAACTTGAGGGCAAGTTTTGAAACCTTTTTCAAAACATTAGGGTTTTAACTATTTAAATTTCAAAACAACAAAACTTTTGGGGTTCAAATTTAATCTATAAAACCTAAAGGGATAAATTGAAACTATTTCACAAGATAATTCAAATCTAAATTACAAATAATCAAACTTTATCTAATAAAAAAAGTGATTATCTAAATTTTGACAATTATCTTCTATTTAGGTAAGGATAATCACATAATAATGAAAAAATTCGGATTTTATCACAAAAACGAGTTTATGGTAATTATCCAAAACCAAAACAGGAAGAAAATCATGAAAACAAGCTGTCAGACACTTTGACTCGTCGAGTCGGGCTTGGACTCGTCGAGATTAGCTGACTCGGCGAGTTCACCAAGTGACTCGGAGAGTCAAACCTTCAAAACTCAAAAGAATCGATTTTCAGTGCTTATTACGATTAAATATGCATCAATACAATAGAAACCAATCAAGGCTCTGATACCACTGCTGGGTTTTGGTCATAAGACATCCTATGTGCTCATACAAACCCTAATGCTTGGATCTAGGTTTCTCTATTGTACATGCTTTGAATCCAAGACTATAAACCCTAATTCTAGCATACATATAATCATATTAACATGAGAATAAGTTTATAGTGTTACCTTGATTGTTATGTAGCGATAACAATCCCAAATCTCCTTGTATTGACTTTGGAAGGCTTAGAGTCACAAGTGTCACTCCTCTAATGGTTCACAAACACCATAAGCAAGAGGATGAAGAGGAGAGAGGTTGGAGGCTGCCAAAAACGTGTGTAAACCATTACAAGAACATTAGCCACGTTTTTGAGCCTTAAGGGGTCTTTATATAGTTGGGCTATTAGGGTTATCTAATAAGGAAACCCTAATTTGGATGCTTAAGCCCTAAGCAACCCATAGACTCCTTTAATTAAGCCCATGGACGATTTCCTTATGGGTTTCCCATTAGAATTCGTCCATCCCTTAATACAAGGCAATCCATGGCCCAAATTGCAATTATCCTATAATTACAATTCCAGTCCCTTATGTTTAATTAATCTCTTTTAGTCACAAAACTAATTACCAATTAATTATTGACTAATATTAATTAAACAATATAATTTCTCCTTTAATATATTATTCCCATAATATATTAATAAATCATATTTAATCCTTACTCTCCATAATTCATCCTATCAAGTTGCTTTGGTGAAGGCAACCCAAAAGGACCATGCACCATCGGGTCAAGTACATACCAAAATAGTTATGGACTTAGACACTAATCCAACATAAACACCCCTCCACGTCTGATAACCATCTTATAGCAACGATCGGATCCTGAACTCCATCAAAGGTGGGAGGCTTCGTATTATCGAAGTCCCGATACTGAAAACCTCTACTCACTCCTCCCCCTGCCGCTGCTACAGCCGCTGTAGCTGCCGCGGCAGCCGTCTCTGTGAGAGCTGCATAGCGCTCATCAAAATACTCCACCATGGCGGTCTTGATCGACCCAAACTGTTCCGGCAGCTCGGCTTGGAACAATGCAGCAACCTCATCATGCAGGATCTCACGGATCCTCGCATCCAACTTGCGCGTACTCATCTGACCGATAACCTCAGGCGGAACTGACCCGCCCGCAACTCCCTCTCCTGCACCCGATCCTGACCCGGATCCACTCCCAGCATGCCTCGAAATCTCCATACTGAAATAAACCACAAAACCTCAGACACTTCCCACTATCCCGGGAACCCACTCTCAACCCAACACTAGAGGTCATGGTTTCCCTGATATGCGTATGGGTCCTGTGCTTTCAGTAGTACGGGCCCATACTACCTTCCACACCTACCCATATTTGTATGAAGTACTTCCACAACACCCTAGCGAAAACATACATAACAATGCTCTATCCTCACAACTAGAGGAACACTAGAAATCTCTCACATCAAGAAATCCTGAATATCCCTAGCCTAACTCTAGCATGTTGTTCTATCAAAGCTCAATTAAACCAATATCATGTATGGTATTTTGGGGTTACTTACTGGCTCCAGATGATCGTACCTGCACGTCCTCCTTTACTTATTTTGAAAACCATTTTAAATTCTCTTTTGAAAACCCTCCTCGATTTGAGACTGCAGTCACACGAGTGTTCCTCCACTTCACTCAAACCAAGGCTCTGATACCAACTTGTAACGACCCAAATTTTCAAATAAATTTAAACTTTTCAAAAACAACCTAATTCATTAAGTTATTACAAAAAGGTTTTCAATACATTTATTATCAGAGTATTCCCAGATCCATTTCATAAAACATAAACACGAGGAGCGGTACGATCACGCCTTTGCCTTGCCACAGTCACCTAAAAAACTTGAAAAACATTAAACCACAACTGTAAGCCCGAAATCTTAGTGAGATACCCCCAAAATACCAACCACATATACCATACACATAACATGCTATCTCATAACGAATCACAGAACAGCCATGCATATCGGATCTACTGTGAGACTGGTCCGCCGTGTTGGGCCTTCAGTTCACCTGGTCCACCCTCCGAGTCCAATCATGTCCTTTGAGTCTGCAGTGTGGTTGGTCCGCCCGCACCGGGCATTCAACCCACCTGGTCCACTCTCTGAGTCTACAGTATGACTGGTCCACCCGCACCCGGGCCTTCAGCTGGCCTGGTCCACTCTCCGAGCCTCGGCACGTCTGGTCCGCCCTCGTGGGGCCTACAGCCTATTCGGACTGCTCACTGGGCCTTCGGAATAACCGGTCCGCCCTGGGTATCTTGGCCTACAGCACAAAGCAGGACCCGCCTCAACCCAACTCCAGTCCAAAAAACCATGTGCACATAAACATATAATCACATAACAATTCATATTCAGTCAAACCGATCTAGCAGATCACATAACACAACATACTCTAACAGGATACCGACCTAACCGGACACTAGCAAAACATCATCCTATATACCAGGATACCGACCTTAACCAAGTCTCTAACGAATACCATCCTAACTACCCGGATGCATACATATCAAAGCAATAACATAACAACAAATACCCAGATCTCAATCCGATAAAGGGTTGGCCTTGGTGCCTTAGACCCTGTTGATATAGTGAGGATAACTCACCTCGAAATTGCCGACTCAAAGGATAAGATCCCGCTGCTCCAAACTCCAACACGAACTCCTCCACTGAACACCAAAACACCTAACTCAATAAATACTCTTAATTACCAAAATATCCCTAGAACACAACTGGTCAACCCTTGGACAAGGTCAAAGTCAACCCCTGACTGACTCTACTCGCCGAGTCCCCAAGCTCGGAACTTCACTCAATCCGCGACCTAACTCGCCGAGTCACCCCGAGACTCACCGAGTCCAACAACTCTAAGTCCACTCGCACCCAACTCACCGAGTCATCCCTTGACTCACCGATTCTTGACTCAAACAGAAAATATTGGGACTCTTCGACAAGACTCGCCGAGTCTAAGGCCATCTTCAACCTACTCGCCGAGTTGTTCATCCAACTCGTCGAGTTCCAGCTCATCTTCAAGCAACTCGTCGAGTCTACCCATGTGAATCGCCGAGTACCACCGGTCTGAATCCATACAAAAGCATTCCAGGCCATGCAATTGATCCAAAACATAGATCTAGCCTCCTACAACCCATTCATCACGTAAAGTGGCAAACTTTACGTGAATCCAAAGAGATCTAGGCCTTATACACTTTAGGGCTAGGGTTTGGGACATGATGGCGTCACTAAGCACTCAAACACAGGGACTTTAATGCACTCTAGACCTTCCCCATTCCAGATCTGAGGTAGCAACCTCAGATCTAACCTCTAAACTCCAAAACATCCCAAGATAAACTCCCCATAAACCCCAAAATGATGAATCCATATGAGTAACAGCCCAAGAATGAGATATTACCTCGAAAGAACGCCCCAACTGCAATGAAACTCGAATCCAAGCAAAGCCCCTTGCTCCAAGCCTCAAAACTCCCAAGATTCCTTCAACAAATACCCTTCAAGCTCCCAAATGCACTTTGATCCACTCACACACGAATGCTAAGGGTTTCTGGACTTGAGGCTGAGTAAAGAGGCTAGGGGAATGGATGTTAAGTTCTTTATATAGGGCTCAACCTCGAGAATTAGGGTTTTCTCCACTCAACATCTACTCGCCGAGTCCATCTTTGGACTCGCTGAGTAGGCCACTTGACACGCGACCAAAGTTGCGACCCTACTCGTCGAGTCCATCCATGGACTCGCCAAGTTGCCCTTCAAGTTTACACTTTTAGCCCTTCAACTCTACTCTTGATATTTTGGGATGTTACATTTGGGCCATTAGGGTATTTGGCTTAGTTTAATTGGACTTTGGGTGATCATTTTGGTTTTGGGCATTTTGAGTAGTAGGATTGGGCCTTGGCCTTGGGCCAAGTTAGATAAAGGCAAAAATGGTCTTTTACCTAGAATAGACTCATAGATATGGGTCAGAATCTAATTAGTAATTGGATGTGTTTTATGATGACAGAGCGGGGATTTTTCGGACGAGCAGATAGAGATTTATTAGAGTGATTCAACAGTTAGAGGTGAGTTTCCTCACTGTGTTGATGGGTAGAAGGCACCAATGTCGACCCATGGTTTATTATGGTTAGCATGCTAGTTGTCTACTTGATCTGTATGTATGATATCTAATATCGGGCGAGGCTCAATGCCAAGCAGGGCCTGATGAATATATTGTATGCTAGTTATCGGTATGTGTTTTTATGATTATCGGGTATGACCCGATGCCAGGCGAGGCGCGATAACTAGTATACATGCTATTTTCTCTATGATTATGGCATGTGTTGTATGTTTATATGTTTATATTTTTATATGTTTATATGTAAACCGGGTGCGGCACGATGTCAGGCTGGGCCTATTGACTGACATATTTGTATATCGGGAAGGGCCCATTATATGTTGATATGTATCGTATATGGTATTTTGGAGAACTCACTAAGCTTCGTGCTTACAGTTTTCATTTTATGTTTCAGGTCCTTCTGGTGCTAAGGGGAAGACTTTCGGCTGATTGTAGCGTACCCACACAATACTGTTCCGCATTTTCATGATTACTTTGATATTTTGACGACGTAGATGATACATTTGATTTTCCATGGTTATTGATGATGTTTGGATAACAATTTTATATTAATTTAAAAATCAAAATTTTTTGTCTATATTCTCCGGAAGTTACACACATGGCCAGGCCTATTCCTGATTGGTCGTTGATTGAGTTGTACACCCCTGGTAAGAAGGAGTACGCCCAGCGTATGCATTGGGCAATTGATTTTTGCTGACATTTGACATCTCGTCAAGAATTAGGCTTTTAGACCATGGGAGGGGCAAAGTGGTCTTTTATCCCTTAAGGGGTTAGTGTGGGATTTGGACTTGCGAGTTATGTTAAGGACCTTGATCATTAATTAGTGTTAATTTTTGTGTTATTAGGTGGTGTCTAGTTATGGCAGTTCAGGTGTGAGATTTATCTATCATCGGTATCAAGTGAGTCTCCTCACTTATTCTTACCTGTGTGATAGAACAGTTGTATTTATGATAACCAATCGGATCTAACTCTTATTTATGATGTCGTTGATGTTTGACTAAGGTTGCGTATAGTCTCCAGGGTTGCTGATAACCCATAAGGCATGCTCTTGCCAACTGGGACTACTGGTAGTCCCCAGGATTGCTGATAACCCATAGTTGTTTGTTTATGTTGTGTTGTAAGTGGTATCTTGGGGAACTCACTAAGCTCTGTGCTTGTAGTCTTTTATTTATGTGTTTCAGGTACTTTTGAGGATCGCATGAAGGCGAAGGTCTGATTGTACATACACGTTGGGTGATTTGTTACTGGAGCAGTCTGTGATACTCTGATATTTTATGATGATAATTTGTATTTGACACCTATATTTTTTGATGACTTGGTTCATGAACAATATTATGGTAATTTAAAAATGAAACTTTTGGTTTAAAATTTTTGGTGTTACAGTTTTGTATCAGAGCCTTAGTTTGAGGGATTTAGATGAACTCTAGGGTAATTCCAAACTCAAACTAAGGATTTGAAGATTTTTATAAAAACTTTTCAAAGAAATGAAGATTTTTATAGAAGAAAAACCTATTGAAGCAGTGTGTACAATTAACTAGAGCTCGAGCGGTAGTTCCCAAAATACATCATTTTATATTATGAGTAGTGTAGAGCTGGTATTTAATGAGCTGATAGAATTGCATGCTAGTTAATGGTAGGCTAAGAATCATGTAGGAATGGTGTGATAGTGTTTCCTGATTTGTGATGCCTTTAACGTAGGAGTTTGTTGATTTGAGATTGAATTTGTCATTGCTATTTTCCTGGTGTATGCTTTATAATTGTATGTAATTACAATTTTATAGCCTTAGAATGCCTGATTTATCCTTTCTTCTTGTTCCTCTTTTGGTTGTGGATTTGAGGTAGAATCATTTGTTTGAATGTCTATGGAGTCTCGTATTGTGTACAATTGGCATGCGCAAAGCAAATAAAAAGGAAAACATAGATCTTGTAAGGCAGAGCAGTGGTGTGGAGCAGCCTAGAGTTAGTATCTAGATGCTTAGTCGTGGTTCTAAGGAACCAGCAAGGCGAGTGTATAGCTGATCTAGGGAAATAGAGTCCTTCTGACTTAGAGTCTTGAGAGGACGACTTAAGATAAATACGGGTCATTGTGTAAGGTAGTACTAGGCCCGTACTACTAAAATCCCTAGATCTGCACGCGGCTAAAGAAGGAATATTAAGGAACTAACGAAATTCTATGAGTGTGTGGGTGTTCAAAGATAAGTTTGATCCAGTGGTTGAGAGAAAGAGAGAGATAGAGAGAGGTTAGCCCAGGAGTTCATGTCTCTCATGTAAAAGATAAAGATGGTAACTAAGATCACCAAGAGGTTTCATGGAAGGGCCTTGTTTTATCTTGAGCATGTGTCTACTGAGAAGGCACATGTGAGTCAGCATCTAAGAAATATGAGGAGGGATATCCATGATTTTATGATGAACACTACATATCAGACGTTGACTGAGCGTCAGACCAATTCCAGAAAGAGAGAGATTTAGTCGGTGACCTAAGCTAGATAGGAGAGGGAGACCCAGGTGAGAGATAGGAGGCCAGTATAGTCACAGCCGGTGACTAAGCAACCCAAGCCTGCTGACTCGAGCGTAGGAGGCCAAAAGGACCGCACTTGCGGTAAGTGCGGCAAGGGGCATGAGGGATCGTGTCGGTCAGGGACGACTTGCTACCTATGTGGAAAGGAGGGGCATTTGGCTAGGTATTGCCCCCAGGGATTTCATGTTATCTTCAATTGCAACTAGACAATACATTTGAAGGCCGAGTGTCCGCAGCTTTCATCGAGGGCGGTTCAGAATTAGACCCTAACGATCATGCATATTACTAAAAGCCAACAAGGGAAGGTCGAGACAACGAGGGCTTGAGGGAGAGCATTTCGATTGACAACCGAAGAGACCCGAGCAGCTCCAAACGTCATGGATGGTATGTATTCTTTTTTATTCTGGTGATTTATTTTGTTTCTTATGTTATTATTTATGTAGGTGATTTTCTTGTGAATTTTGTACATACGCTTGTGTTGTTTGATTCGGATGCGAGTCGGTCTTTTGTGTCATCATCTTTTTGTCAGGTTTTAGTATTGGGCGGGAGGACATGAGAAGTCCCTTGAGAGTCTCTATAACTTATGAGCACCCGGTCTCCCCTACTGACATCTACCGGGGTTGTGTGTTAGCTATTTTTGGTGTTAATTATCTGATAGATCTTATCCCTATCATGGTGAGAGATGTTTGTGTGATCATGGGTGTGTATTGGTTGAGCCGGTTTGGGTCTCTAACTGACTATAAGTGTCAGAATGTGACAGTTCGAGACCCTATTGGGGGAGTGTTGACCATCTGTGGTGAAGGTACTAGGTCGGGATCAGCCTTCTGTTCTGCCGCTAGGGCGAGGCAGATTTTACACCATGGTTATATGGGTTATTTGGCATATGTAGTAGATACTTGGATTGAGGATAAGGGATCGATTTCTATTTTTTATGTTCCTATTGTATGTGATTTTCCCGATTTTTTCTAAGGAGATACCAGGTGTTCCTCTTGCGAGGCAAGTAGAGTTTTAGATCAATCTGATCCTAGGTGCGACACCAATTACCAAGGCACCATACCTTCTTGCACCTCCTAAGATGCAGGAGTTATCCTCTCATCTTGAGGATCTACTAGAAAAAGTGTTTATTCGGCCGAGCAGTTCTCCATGGGGAGCACCAATCTTTTTTGTCAGAAAAAATGATGGTTCACACCGAATATGTATTGATTACCAAGAGTTTAACAAGCTGATGGTGAAGAAACATTATTCATTGCCGAGGATTGATGATCTCTTTGATCAGTTGCAGGGGCATCTTGGTTTTCAAAGATTGATTTGAGGTCTGGCTATCATCATAAGAGGGTACGAGAAGAGGATATTCAGAAGACGGCCTTCCAAACTCGTTACAAACATTATAAGTTCGTGGTAATGCCTTTTAGGCTCACCAACACAGCGGTGGCGTTCATGGATCTCATGAACCGGGTTTGCTGGCCCATGTTGGATCAATTGATGAACATATTAATTGATGACATTTTGGTCTATTCGAGGACCAAAGAGCATCACGAGGAGCATTTATGCGAGATTATTGAAGTTCTGAGGATGGAGAGGCTCTATTCCAAGTTCTCCATGCGACTTCTGCTTGCGCGAGGTGCATTATCGGAGACACTTTTCAACCAGAAGGGTATCTTGGTCAATCCAACTGTTGGGTATTAAGTGTTGCATCTTTTGGGCTTTTTACGTAGTCTTTTGTGTATCCGGGTTGGACCTGTCCACCCATGATTAAAATGATTAGGGTTTTACTATTTAAGGTGAATGCATGCATCGTGTATTAGTTAATCGTGTCATTGTAAACCCTACACAACCTCTACAATAGTAGTTCTTTATCAAGCTCTTTTGAGGTTGTGACTTTTAATCATTAGACACATTCTTGATTCATATACTATGTTTGATTGTTTTTACCTGTTTGAATCTATTCGATCTATAGAGTTTTAATCTCAACAATTGGTATCAGATAAGGAGACTGTATAATCTATACGGATCTCTTTTGTTGAAAGAGTTTTTACGGTTTCCACTATTATTGGATCTGGTTCAGCCGTCATCATTGTTATTGATGCTGATCTTTAATCATTATATTACCCAAAAACCATTTTAGTTTACACATCTTATTCATATAGGTTTTAATCAATCTTTAAACATGTCAGACGATTCTTAAGTTAACTCAATAAATCTTTCAAGCAGCATTGGATCTAAAACCAAATCCCTATTATTTTCCCCAGCGATTATGAAGTGTGGGCGTTGCATTTTGAAGATTATGTCATTGGGCTTGAAGACAACGGCTATTTGATATGGGAAGCCATTAATGTCCAGACGTTTACTCATAAGGAACTAGAAGAGAAATTAAAACTCAAGTCGACTACAACAAACTTATTCTTGATGTAAAAAACATTACACAAGATGATAAGGATTGTAACACCGTAAATTTCAAGACAAAATTTACGTTTAAAATAATCGTTTTATTCTTAGAACACTTATTTAAAATGTCATTCATAGTTGATTTACAAAACATGACTCCATTTTTCACTTGCATAGAAAACCAGGATCCTCCAAAATATGACTCTTTCTCTGGTGTGTACAATCAAGCCGGTGCCGTCCCGTGATACTGAAAGAAACCTGAAAAACATCACACAAAACACTGTAAGCACAAAGCTTAGTGAGTTCCCCAAAATACCACACATAACACATATTAGCCACTCGAGGCTATAACTCTATGGGTCCGTGCACCCAAACTCTGTGAACCCTCAGGCTCTAACTCTGGGAACCTTCCGGTTCCAACTCTATAAACATGCACAGCATAAATCACATAGAAATAATGCAGTACAACACATCACGTACATATAGCATACAAATACTCTGAACACATAACTCTGGTTACCTACTCAAGGTAAAGTATAGTGAGAAGACTCACCTGGCAAGCAGAAAGCAGATATCCCCACACTTGAATCTCGAACTCGCCACCGCCTAACACGTAAGGCAAATACTCTCATGAATATAACTCTCGAGGCTAGAATAAATCCTCTCATAACACCCTCTTATGGGTAAAAGACTATTTTACCTCTCTCTTGGCCCAAAGGCCACATTGCTGTCCAAACCCTAAAACTCAACGGCCAACCCTTGGTCGAAATCAAAGTCCTCAATCTAGGTCAACCCTTGACTGACTCTACTCGCCGAGTCAACCCTGTGACTCGTCGAGTTCCCATAATCAGAACTTCCCCATATTGCAACTCAACTCGTCGAGTCACCACGAGACTCGCCGAGTCCCACAACTCTGAGTCCACTCACACCCAACTCACCGAGTCATCCCTTGACTCACCGATTCTCGACTCAACCAGGAAATATTTGGGACTCTTCATCAAGACTCGTCGAGTCCAAGAACAGACTCGCCGAGTCTACGGCTATCTTCAACCTACTCGCCGAGTTGTTCATACAACTCGCCGAGTTCCAGGCCATCTTTATCCAACTCGTCGAGTCCACCCATGTGACTCGCCAAGTACCACCGATCTGAATACATTCCGAATCATTCCAGGCCATGCAACTGCTCCAAGACATAGATCTAGCCTCCTACCACTCATCCATCACGTAAAGTGGCAAACTTTACGTGAATCCAAAGAGATCTAAGCCGTTTGCACATTGGGGCTAGGGTTTGGGACATGCAAGCTTCACTAAACACTCCAACACAGGGACTTTCATGCTCTCTGATTCTTCTCCCTTCCAGATCTGAGGTAGCAACCTCAGATCTAACCTCTAGACTTCCCATTTCATCCATAGACAATTTCTCACAAACCCCAAAATGAAGAAACAACATAATCAACAGGTCAAAACGAGATATTACCTCTAAGTGATGCCCCAACTGCAATGCAATTTGAATCCAAGCAAAGCCCCTTGCTCCAAGCCTTCAGTCTTCCCAAAATTCCTTCAACCATTACTTCTCCAAGCTCCAATCCACTCAAAAATGGTGCTTCTCCGCGATTTAGGGTTTTCTGGGGCTCAAGGGGTGATAAAGAGGCTGGGAAGAAGACATAATGATCATTATATAAGGCTCAACCCCGAGATTTAGGGTTTTCTCCACTCAGCGCCTACTCGCCGAGTCCAATACTCTGACTCGCCGAGTCGGCCACTTAACACGCGACCAAGTCGCGACTCTACTCGCCGAGTCCACACATGGACTCGCCGAGTCGCTCTTTTCCAATTTACTCTTTTAGCCCTTCAACTCTACTCTTGATATTTCGGGATGTTACAATTCTCCCCCACTTAAATTAGGCTTCGCCCTCGAAGCCTACAGTAACTCAACTCCAGAATTACTCCCACAACGCGCCACCTTGCCTTAATCGGACCAGATCTCACAAGGCATACCCATCGAAACTCGAACACACTTTCCCTTTCCTTACGGTGACCATTGACTCGAACCGGGCACCGGATGCACCCTCTGAGGACCACACACATCGATCCGAGAATTACCCATGAAGTATCACTGCCCCAAATCTCAACAATCACTCGACCCATAAGGGTTAGAAGACATGAACCATCGGATCCCCGATTCGAATTCCTCTCTATCCAATCCGTGACGACGGAAAGACCCACTCCCAAATCCCAGAGCAACTCCCATGAGTCCTCTTCTTGCAATCACACACCCATGCCGCACCAACCTTCGCACTCTCGGGTTAGGAAAACCCGTCACAATGATGAAGTCTCTAACATCCCCAGGAGAAACCACCACTACGCACACAACCCTCGATCAGAATCAAGTTGGGAGTCCCAGACTCTATCCCTGCGTCCATCCTGAGACTCTTGGCTCTACACCTGCGGAATCCTTCCGCGTCCTCAGCAGACATCCCATCATGATGTCATTCCATACCACTGTCACAGACACAGTGTTCGACCACCATACTCCAAATCATCCATTCTCACTACAACTTTCACTTCCGCGAATCAACACTTTCCCCAGTAAATGAGGATCCAACACTTCCTCCCATACAACAGCACAAAGGGTGGCATACCAATGCACTAATGATGGCTGTTGAAACAGGATAACTCAACCAAGGATAAATACGTGCCGCAACACCCTCCGAAATCTAATACACATGCCCAAAGCATGTCTTTGAGCGTCTGAATCGTTCACTCCCTCTGAGGTGTCATCCGACATCATCAGGATAAGCTCTAGCTCATCACATATCCCTCTTCGAGACTGAGCACCAGGTCAGCTTTTGACTCCACAGCTGAGCCTCCAAAGGTCACCCAAATCATGATCCAAATATCCCACTAACTTCCTCCCCGTGACCACTATCCCGGCCCCGTGACACGCAAGTCACGGAATTCTCTTTTCCTTATGCAAGAAAGTACAATCCAACCGAGGATCGTCTCCACTCTGATCTCTGGTTTCTGCTGCGCATATCCCTTGCCATCTCACCACATTCTCCGACGGAGATGGGGACCCTAGTCTCGCCCCCGGTCCAACATCCAGGCTCCAAAAACTCAATACTAGGGCTACTCAAGCCCAAAACTCTTCCACATCGTACACTGATCGGAGAACATTCCATCATCACACTCTCTTGCCATCTAGAGAGCACTACGACTCCCCGCGGTATCACAACACCCTCTGACTAGTGAGTACTACGGCTCCCCGCAGTATCACAACACCCTCTGACTCCACTAGCTCGTGCTCCACAGACTATCATAGGCGGCTACCCATACTCGTCTCGAATATTCATCACAGACTCTGGAGGCAATCGTCATAACAGATGCCCACCCTTGCGAAGATCCACTCTCCCAAGTAATCTCCCTGGATGCCCATACTCGAAGGGCTATCACTAGTTCCATAGATACCTGATATACCACAAGTCGTCTCAACTCAAGATTCACGAATAACTTCGAAATAAAGACATCAATACCCGGATACCTCGGAACACCCTCACCGATCATCACAAGATCCTGCCACAACCACAGGTTTCCTGCCCCAAGCACCATATAGATGCAATAATACATTTCCTCTGAACCCCATAACTAGATCTTCATTTTTCCCAAGTTGCAACTTCGGTGTATTCAATTTCCCAACTGCCACACGAAGAAACGCTAACGCTACGAAATACGCTGGAAATTCTCCGAAACCCTTTTTTTTCCGCCACTCAAAACCCAAACAAGGATACGCATACCAACCCGGGAGTTGGCTGCCCAATCATTCTTTATCTACTTGCCCCAACACTGACTAATACCGGATTCCTGACTAATAAACACCTGTCGTGGAGACATTTATCCTTCTCAAACAAGTACTTCCCGCATTAACTCACTCCGACCCCTTTCCTCGATCAGCGACATCTCTGGTCTCATGATTTCTTACCGCATATCTCTATACTCCACTTATAACTGCTCCTGACAAATCTCTGCTTTCTTACATACGGCACCTGGTTCTCCCCCACTTAGGGTTCAAACCGTCACCAAATAGCACACAACTATTCCATAACTATATTCTCCAGCAAAATCGCACCTGCCCCCGGAAAGTGCTACACAACGCCCGATAATCCCCCTTACGGAAATGAATCGACTTCATATACTCTGAACCTCTGATGAACTCCTCAAGAACTTCTCGTCACGTCTGCCTCTAGTCGTTCCAAATATCTTACCAATCTAGTACCAACAAAACAACTGCTCAATAACATCCCTGGCTCATAGACTGAACCATAAAATCACCGTACCCCTCACCTCAACTCATCAACCAACGCTCCAACACCGGGATCACCCCACGAACAAGGACCCACTCCCATATATAACACCCCATGGATAGAAAACTCTCTGCACCACTAAACTCGACTGAACTCCCCACTGATACCACTACCATACACCCGACTATACTCAATTAGGTATAGCGTGGCCCTCGACTATCTTAGTCCCAACTGACTATCTGCTCATGATAGATCACTGCCTCACGGCACACATGTTACCTGATACTCTGGGGGGAAATCATCATCAATGACGACCTGCAGGGTTTACCCCTAAACCCAAAACCAAAACATCATGCTTCTCATATTCTCACACTTACATAATTAGTACCTCCCCGATCATAGGAGGTGACATCTCTTTAATCGACTGATCACTCAACTCAGATCGAAATTCTCCCTTCCACTGACTCCTTACTAGAATACTCTGAGGGACTCTCGATCTCCCTCTCAAGGGACGCCTCTTCGAACTTACTCGTGACCGAATAACCGGAGAACCACAAACATCATTCACTACGAACCATGGTGCTCCTTCCACGACATCTCTTCTCAATATGCCCCGATGTATGGTACCCTAACCATGACATCACTCCCCAATTCGCTCCGATGTATGGTACCCGGACCATAACATCACTCCTCAATCTGCTCTGATGTATGGTACCCAAACCATAACATCACTCCTCAATCTGCCCTGATGTATGGTACCCGAACCATAACATCACTCCTCGATCCGCCCTGATGTATGGTACCCGAACCATAACATCACTCCTCGATCCTCTCTGATGTATGGTACGCAAACCATGACATCGCTCCTCAATCTGCTCTGATGTATGGTACCCGAACCATAACATCACTCCTCAATCTGCCCTGATGTATGGTACCCGAACCATAACATCACTCCTCGATCCGCTCTGATGTATGGTACGCAAACCATGACATCGCTCCTTAATCTGCTCTGATGTATGGTACCCGAACCATAACATCACTCCTCAACCTGCCCTGATGTATGGTACCCGAACCATAACATCAATCCTCGATCCGCTCCGATGTATGGTACTCAAACCATAACATCACTCCTCAATCTGCCCTTTAGAACCTTCAGAATACTCCCTGTATCAAGTATGGGTCCTCTGCTTTCAGTAGTACGGGCCCATACTACCTGCCACATCTACCCATACTTTCCACACGGACCATCCCAGAGCTTCTAAATAGCTGCTCGACCTGCTCCTTCACCAATCCCATCACGCGTGCTCGCTCCCCAGCGAAATTCTCTATTCTACAAGCGCACTCATCTGGATAGGGTTATTCCCTAGGCTCTTCCGTCGTCCTCCCACTTCTTTGCTATCAGCTGCTGAAGAGCTCCTAATGATGCCAGCCATCTACCTCCTGAATATCGTCATATTCACTTGGTAGCTGACTCCCATCATCGAGAGTTCCACAAAGCACAAAGCAAGCAGCATTCGAGCATCGAAGGATACATAGGACTCCCTCTCTGCGATAACTCCACCTTCTCATCTCATCCTCGAAAGTACCACCGAACTCTGTAACTCTACCCCTCATGGGTTCTAGCTGGATACTCTCACTCATCACATACTTAAAACATAACACATATAAAAATGAGTCCTAGGCTAAGGCATCACAAATCAGGCCACTCTAGTCCTAACATATGAAATACCTAGCCTGTCTCTAGCATGCAATAATATCTCATAAAGTGCATCATACATATCTCATAACACAAAAATAAGGGTATTTTGGGAAATCACCGTTCGGGCTCTGGCTGATTGTACACACTGCTCCTTCTTGCTTTCTCTTTGAACTCTTATTCACTTTTAGAAAATTATTTCTTTAAAAAACTTTTCGCACTTCCTCAGTTTGAGTCCAGATTTACCCGAAGGCGCATCCGAATCCCTCAAACCAAGGCTCTGATACCAACTTGTAACACCGTAAATTTCAAGACAAAATTTACGTTTAAAATAATCGTTTTATTCTTAGAACACTTATTTAAAATGTCATTCATAGTTGATTTACAAAACATGACTCCATTTTTCACTTGCATAGAAAACCAGGATCCTCCAAAATATGACTCTTTCTCTGGTGTGTACAATCAAGCCGGTGCCGTCCCGTGATACTGAAAGAAACCTGAAAAACATCACACAAAACACTGTAAGCACAAAGCTTAGTGAGTTCCCCAAAATACCACACATAACACATATTAGCCACTCGAGGCTATAACTCTATGGGTCCGTGCACCCAAACTCTGTGAACCCTCAGGCTCTAACTCTGGGAACCTTCCGGTTCCAACTCTATAAACATGCACAGCATAAATCACATAGAAATAATGCAGTACAACACATCACGTACATATAGCATACAAATACTCTGAACACATAACTCTGGTTACCTACTCAAGGTAAAGTATAGTGAGAAGACTCACCTGGCAAGCAGAAAGCAGATATCCCCACACTTGAATCTCGAACTCGCCACCGCCTAACACGTAAGGCAAATACTCTCATGAATATAACTCTCGAGGCTAGAATAAATCCTCTCATAACACCCTCTTATGGGTAAAAGACTATTTTACCTCTCTCTTGGCCCAAAGGCCACATTGCTGTCCAAACCCTAAAACTCAACGGCCAACCCTTGGTCGAAATCAAAGTCCTCAGTCTAGGTCAACCCTTGACTGACTCTACTCGCCGAGTCAACCCTGTGACTCGTCGAGTTCCCATAATCAGAACTTCCCCATATTGCAACTCAACTCGTCGAGTCACCACGAGACTCGCCGAGTCCCACAACTCTGAGTCCACTCACACCCAACTCACCGAGTCATCCCTTGACTCACCGATTCTCGACTCAACCAGGAAATATTTGGGACTCTTCGTCAAGACTCGTCGAGTCCAAGAACAGACTCGCCGAGTCTACGGCTATCTTCAACCTACTCGCCGAGTTGTTCATACAACTCGCCGAGTTCCAGGCCATCTTTATCCAACTCGTCGAGTCCACCCATGTGACTCGCCGAGTACCACCGATCTGAATACATTCCGAATCATTCCAGGCCATGCAACTGCTCCAAGACATAGATCTAGCCTCCTACCACTCATCCATCACGTAAAGTGGCAAACTTTACGTGAATCCAAAGAGATCTAAGCCGTTTGCACATTGGGGCTAGGGTTTGGGACATGCAAGCTTCACTAAACACTCCAACACAGGGACTTTCATGCTCTCTGATTCTTCTCCCTTCCAGATCTGAGGTAGCAACCTCAGATCTAACCTCTAGACTTCCCATTTCATCCATAGACAATTTCTCACAAACCCCAAAATGAAGAAACAACATAATCAACAGGTCAAAACGAGATATTACCTCTAAGTGATGCCCCAACTGCAATGCAATTTGAATCCAAGCAAAGCCCCTTGCTCCAAGCCTTCAGTCTTCCCAAAATTCCTTCAACCATTACTTCTCCAAGCTCCAATCCACTCAAAAATGGTGCTTCTCCGCGATTTAGGGTTTTCTGGGGCTCAAGGGGTGATAAAGAGGCTGGGAGGAAGACATAATGATCATTATATAAGGCTCAACCCCGAGATTTAGGGTTTTCTCCACTCAGCGCCTACTCGCCGAGTCCAATACTCTGACTCGCCGAGTCGGCCACTTAACACGCGACCAAGTCGCGACTCTACTCGCCGAGTCCACATATGGACTCGCCGAGTCGCTCTTTTCCAATTTACTCTTTTAGCCCTTCAACTCTACTCTTGATATTTCGGGATGTTACAAGGATAGACTGATAAGCAACGTTAAAGCGATCAGGATCACCAGATTTGCTTTGTCACCAGATACTCTTCGTTTGGTGAGTTCATACGATACAACAAAATCCATTTGGGATAGGCTTAACGAGCTATACTCAATTGATGCTGATCTTGAGCATTCTACTCAAACTCTACTGGTTTTATTGTTTGGAGCATTTGTACAAAATCCTGAAGAGAGTCTAGATCAAACCTTCAATCACTATAATCATCATATCAATATGATGATGAAGCACAAGATTGGACATGAACTAATCGAGAAAAAAGTTGCATTCATGAACGGGGTGAGATCTGAATGGAAGGTTATTGTCTCTACCGTAAAAGCGCATGAGCAGTACAAGAACTACACATTGGGAAAGCTAGTTAAAATATTGAGGTCACATGCAGATGAAGTGAAGAAATAAGGGAGATAGTTTATGGGATGGGATCACTAGACCTTGTTGCAAGGGGTAAAAAGACAATAAATGATGATGGTTCGGAGTCTTGTCTCTCCGATTGTGAACTTTCTAAGGATGAATTTGCTATGATGGTGTCTAATCCAAAGAAATTCGCAAAAAAGCAAAATAAGAACCAAAACCGGTAGGGCAGTTATAGCCCAGAAAAGGTAAAGGAAGAGAGTGTGAATAACTCTCAAAATTAAGAAGCGAAGAAGGATAAAAATATTATGGGAGACTCCGACTATGATTGTAATTAATGTCATGGAAAAAACCATATAGCCAAGGAATGCATGCTGAGAAGAATGAACGAGAATAAGGAGGGAGAGGATAACGAGACATAATATCTCTGAAAGCTTGAGGAGATCAAAAAGAAGAAGAACGTTGATAACACCATGCATGCTTTGATTGTGTAGGAAAACAAAGCTGAAGATAAGTTTGGTAGAGTTAAGGTCTGGTCGACTGACTCAGAAGATGAAGAGGTTCACAGACCAACTTATGGAAGAAGTTTCGTGGCGAAGGATGAAGTTTCACAGCTTGATGGAAGGTGTTTGATGGTTACCAGTGAAGTATCATAGATGAGGGACAATGAAAATGATGGTGGACATGGCATTGATAGTTTTTTAGCTACGAAACCAGTTCTTGAGCAGATAAGCGAGTGCGAGCAGGTATGGAAAAGTATCTATTACTTTCCCACCAAGACCCACCCCCAAACCTAGAGTAACTAGATGAGGAAGTAAAATTAATCCTTGTTCATAAATAGGCAACAAATTTCTTGAGTGTTCGAGTTTATTTATAGCATGAAACAACCATCAGCATGGGTATAGCTTATTAATACATTACATAAAACCCTATTTGAGCCCATTTTTTACCGCCAAAACCAGTGCTCAAAAATATCATATTTTTGGGCATAGGCTTTTCTGGTCCAAGTATATATTGTCTTTACCACCAAAAAAATTTCCTTGGTTAACAATAATTGTAGTTTTACCAATATTTATGGGTCTGTTCTTGCAAGAGGGGTCTATATTAACTAAGATTTCCTCCGCTTAATGGATAACCATTTGCTACCAATGGAGAATTGCTTCTCATCTTGAATTGAGGTGAGTGGATTTACACCATTAGAAACCATAAATTTCACAAGGTAAACTCTATTCTTGAATATTTGAATATACATGTGTCTAGATATGAAACTGAATTGAACGACTTAAAATACAATTTGAAGTTTCAGTGATAGTCTAAAGCAAACTCGTTTAACAAATTCTAACTTAATCAATTAACTCGGCAGGATTTCGTCAAAAAGTGAAGAGAGACGCATGTGGATTGAAAAGTTGGTGTCTGATTTATCTAAGTCTAGGGATGAGTCAATTTATTTGTAGAGAGATAATTTTGGTCTTTTAAAACAACGTAACATATTTTGTTTTATTTCCAAACGACTTTATTTTAATATTACTCGGTTGCATCTTAATTGTGAGATTGAAAAGAAAATTCACAAGTTGATTTTTCCCTTTCTCGAATTGAAAGAGGATGAAATCGACGCAGAGTGTTACAGGTGCAAATCTATCGTCTCATCAGATGAAACCTCATAGGCATACAAAGTAGGACTGGACAAAATCGAATCGTTCGTAAAGTCCAAATATCACAAAAACATGCTTAAACAACTTTGGGATGAAAAATAATAAGAGCAAATTAAATCCAAAATTGTACAGAAGTTTGACTCATTAAGCACCAAGTTGAGTTCAGAAAATAAACTTGAAGTTGAAAATGTTTCTAAATTCGACGATGAAAGTGATATGAGTGAAATCTCTATAGAGGATGAGGTTGACTGCTCTGAATTTGTTAAAAGTGAACTTGAACCTACGAAAGTCTTAATTTATGAGAATTCAGTTGTATTTGCACGTGTTTCTTAAAATAAATCTAAAGTTTTAAAAGCTAAGGCAATTGCTTTCCCAAAAGTTCAAATTGTCCCTAACCAAGTTTTTAGAACTAAAAGACCGGACAAAAATCAAACTGTTGAATTAACGTCCATGGTTGAAGATGATAACAAAGATGGTTGTGATCAATTTTTTTTTGATAGCTCCAATCGACAATGCAGACGAAACTAAAGTCTTGTTTGTTTTTTCGAAGCAAAAATTCATGAAGTCTGCGGACCACCTCTGCAATCCTCTGTAGCAGAAGAGGTGGAACAAACGGCTACAGCTTATAATAAGAAGCATGTTTGTTTTTTTAACATCTGCAGACTACTACAGTAAACTAAAATTTAAATAAACTAATTTTATAAACTGAAAATAGTTCTCAACACCGAAATTTTAATAATTCTAATCTTAAAACATTGATAGAATACTAAAAACAACATGTAAAAAAACAAAAATATAAAACTTTAAAAAAAAACTTACAAGTATATAAAAGAAGCTAACAATTTTATTGTGGAAAAAAAACTAATTTTAAACAACATAAAAAAAAATAATAATAAAAAGTAAGAAAGTATTGCAAACGATGTCTACAAAGTTTGTAAAAAATTACACACGTTAAAAAAGATGCAACTGAAACTGAAAATATTAACAGAAACGGTAAAAAATTAAAAAAAAAATCAAGTTAAAAAAATTTATGGAAACTATAAAAAGAAATTGTATCAAATCCATAAATAAAAGTTTAAAAAACTCAAAGTTGTAAAAAAAATGGTTAAAAAAATAATAAGTTATACCGATATTTAAAAAAAATAAATAAATAAATAAATAAATAAACACTTTGAAAAAATGAAAGTTGAAGAGGTTTGAAGAGCCAAGTCAAGTGTTGCGTCATGCAACACACACGTAGAGGTTTTGTAGTCTGAAGTCTTCCAAAAAAACAAACTGCTGCGAGAGTGAAAGTGTTGCGCGTGTGCTGCGCCGCGCAGCAGAAAGTGGTTTGCAGAGGTTAATAAAAAAAACAAACAACACCTAAGGGTCTATCTAAAATGACCTCTTGGAAAATGAAGAGCATGTACGTAGCAAAACCGCTAAACAAAGTCAATTCAAGCTACGAAAAGGGAAGTCCCAGTGGAACTAAGAACGTTCCAAGTGACACATCATCTGTTCAGTTTGAAATCCCTATCAGAAAGCCAAAACCTAGGACTAATATTCACAAGTCATCTGAGCAGTTCGCGGCAAAACAATGCCAAAGGAATGATCGATATAACAAAAATCTCAAGAAAAAAAAGCAGCTCTGACAATCAAAGAATCCCAACTTTGTTCATAAAGAAAAATCAAATCCCAATGTGAAAGTCTCTTCACCTGCGAACACTAAGAGTTTTCCACGAAATCAGTCTCCAGAGGTTTCAAATCAAAAGGCTTTTCAAAAACCATCTTTTTCAATTCATACGAAACCTGTGCAGAAAACCAATTCTCATTTTTGTCCTAAAAATAATGTTTCACATTCAGCTAAGACTTCGCAAGATGTCAAAGGAAAAGGAAAAATAACTTCGGAGTCTAAATTTCCTTTCAAAAGATCTAAATCTAATCAAAAGAGAGAAGATAAGAGATTTGTCTAACACCAAATCCAAAACAAACACAAGAAACTATCCACCAAGGATATGAACTCAAAAGACAATAGGATTACGGTTTTTCAAATAAAAAAGAAAGATAAAACAACCTTAATAAAACGAACTTATCTGGTTGATCTTGCTATTTCTTTTCCTATGAAAAGCTTACAAGGGCCGAAACAACTTTGGGTTCCTAAATCTGCTTAATTTTTGCAAGTAATATGTGATGAGCAGTTTGACTCTGTATGGTACATCGATAGTGGCTGCCCGTGTCACATGACAGGGAGGAGAGGAACTGTGAGAGTTTAGAGCACTGAAGGATGAAGGAAGAGTGATGTATGTAAACAATTCACTAGGTGAAATCAAGGGTTATGGGATGATAACCAATGGAGAGTTTTCAATTCGCAAGGTTGCGTAGGTGGAAGGACTGCAACACAGCCTCATTAGTGTTTCGCAGTTAGTGGTGGGTACAGGATTAAAAGTTTCATTCGACAAAGCAGGGTCATAAATTATTGAAAAGGAAACCAAGAACATTCTGTTAAAGTCAAAGAGAAAAGGAGAAATGTATCCCCTTAATATGAATCCCATCAAAGGGAAGCCTATAATTTGCTTACATATGAAAGCTTCCACTGATGATAGTTGGCTATGGCACAGAAGACTTTTACATCTCCATTTCAAAGACATCAACAAGCTAGTTCTTGGTGATCATGTGTGAAGTATTCCACTCCTAAAGTACAATAAAGAACATATTTGTGTAGCCTTAGAAATGGGGAAACAGAGCAGGAAAAGTCTTCCAACGATCATAAATACGAGAGTCATAGAGCCACTTGAACTTTTGTATATTGACCTTTGTGGTCCTTTTGCAATTGAAAGCATTGGTGGTAACAGATATATTCTCGTAATTGTAGAAGATTTTTCTAGATTCACTTGGATACATTTTATTAAGTAGAAATCAGAAGCCACTCCAAGGCTCAAGGATTTTATAAAGTAAATAGAGCTACAACTGCGAAAGCTGGTTAGAAACGTTCGCAGTGACAACGGTTTGGAATTCAAAAACCAAGCGTTTGAAGAATTTCTTACTGCAAAAGGATTCTCTCACAATTTTTCGGCTCCTTATATTCCTCAGCAAAACGGTTTTGTTGAAAGATGAAACCACTCGTTGTGCGTAGTTGCAAGGACCATGATGTCATTCGCAAATCTACCGCTTTACTTATGGGCAGATGCGATAGGAACTGCTTGCTTTACCCAAAACAAATTCATTCTTAATAAACGATTCTTTGTCACCCCATATGAGATTATTAATAATTGAAAACTAATGTCAAGTTTTTCCATGTTTTTGGTTCCAGGTGCTTTATCTTCAACTGCAAGGAGCAAAGGAATAAATTCAATGTGAAGGCTAACGAAGGTATCTTCCTGGGGTATTCTTTAACTTCTAAAGCATATAGTGTTCTCAATAAAAGGTCCAAAAGGATAGAAGCAACCTACTATGTTAAGTTCGACGATAATTACATGAAGAAGTTTCAGAAGAATGACAGTATAACACAGGAGATCTTTCCTAAACCGAATCTTACTACCCTCCCACTCTCAAATCTTTACCAGGAGTTCCTGAACCTATTCGATAAGCCAAAAAAAATCAATCTACTCAGAGTCCAAAGCAAAATATAATAAAGAAGACGAACTAAAGAAACCATTGACCATGTTGCGAAAGAAATGGAACATGAGCTTTCCACTCCTAAAGACCCTGAAGTTCCATCTCAACTTATAGATGAAAATGCTACAACACATGGGGAGGGTTCTACTTCAACCTCCTCACCTGATACACTTGTTCAGGGGGAGAACAAAACCCCAAATTTCAGCTCAGAACCGCTTTTCTAGGGGGAGAATCTGAATCCATATGAAGATATTCATATATCATTCGAGGGGGAGAATGAAAATGCGAATGATGATTCGGATGTACAGTCTAAGTTTGAAGAAGTGAACGTCGAATTGGATCCAACATATGATCATAATTACCATCCATTGGCTAAATGGACCAAATGTCATTCAAAAACTCAAGTTATAGGAGATTTGTCTTCAGGTGTTCTTACAAGAGCTCAACAAAAGGTGAAGCGAACTGCAATATTCTCTAAATTGGAATTTTGCATGTTCAATGTGTTTATCTCCAAGATTAAACCTAAAAATGTTCAAATTGATCTTGATCATTCTGATTGGATAAAATCAATGCAGGAGGAGCGCAATGAACTTGAATGAAACAAGGTTTGGAGACTTATTCCCACTCCAAAGGATGCATCCGTTGTTGGTCTTAAATGTGTATTTCACAACAAGCTGGATAAGGAATGTAATGTGATAAGGAACAAGGCGCGACTCATAGTAAAGGGATGTTGTCAGGAAGAAGGCATCAACTACGAAGAAACCTTTGCACCCGTCGCAAGGTTGGAATCTATTCTCATCTTTCTGGCATATGCAACACACAATAACTTTGAAGTTTATCAAATGGATGTCAAGTGTGAATTCCTAAATGGGGAACTATAAGAAACAGTGCATGTGGAACAACCACCATGGTTCATAAATGAAAAGTATATGAATCACTGTTACATTCTAGACAAGGCAGTTTACGATCTAAAGCAAGCTTTGAGAGCCTAGTACGAAACTCTAACTTGTTTCTCAAAGCAGGCTAAATTTAAACAGGGATCGGTCGATCCAAACTTCTTTTGCAAGAAAGATGGTGACCACTTGATAATCGTCCAAATTTACATTGATGACATCATCTTTGGATCAACTAACCCAGGCTTAACAGATGAGTTCCGAAAGTTTATGGAAACTAAATTTGAGATGACCTCCATGGGTCCGATTAATGTTTTCCTTGGCTTGAATATAAGACAGAGTCAGGAAGGTATCTTCATCAATCAGGAGGCTCACTCTCCAAGTTTAGAATGATGGGAGATTCGAGGTGGAGGTTCCAATGGCATTCACAACGAAACTAACACCATCTCTAGATAAGCCAGCTACTGATATGACTCTCTATCGTCAAATGATAGGCTTATTGATGTATCTGACTGCTAGTTGTCCAAATATCATGTTATCCGTCTGCTACTATGCCAGGTTTCAAGAGAATCCTCGCAAACGTCACATGACTGCTATTAAGAATATCTTCAGGTATCTCAAGAGAACATCCTCAATAGGAATATGGTACCTTTCAAGTTTTTTTTTTTTTGTGAAAGCATTTTCGGATGCTGATCTTGGAGGTTGCGATTTAGATCGAAAGAGTACAACGGGAGGATGCCAATTTCTGGATACCAAGCTCGTAAGTTGGCAATCCAAAAAGCAAAGTTGCATCTCCCTTTCAACTACTCAAGCAGACTACACAGTCGTTGCCTCATGCGCTTCACAAGTAATCTGTATTCAAAGTCAGCTTCGTGACTATGGTATCAACATGAAGCGAATCCCCTTATATTGCGATTCTAAGAGCGCCATTCATATTTGTCACAACCCAGTGCAACATTCAAAGACGAAACACATTATCCTGAGATATCTCATTATCAAAGATCATGTGGAAGATGGAAATGTAGAGATATACTTCCTAAGATCCGCTGATCAGCTAGCCGACATCTTCACAAAAGCCTTGCCTGAGCAAACCTTCAACTGCATTCTTCAAGTCCTAGGAATGATAGAGGCTAAATTTGTTCCATAACAACCTTCGGATTCTTAATGTTTTAACTGCGAATTGGTGTGAACGCTCGTAGTGACTCGCAATCTACTATTCATATTGTGAATTGGTGTGAACGCTCGCAATGACTCATAGTCCACTGTTTATTCGAAGGCTCGAAATTTCATGTATCCTTTTGTACATTTTGTTAATTACCAGTTTATTTGTTTCTGTTTTTATTTCTTTTTCAGAAAAACAAAATCCAGAAATATTTTATTTGTTTATTTTTTTATTCAATTTTTAGAAAATCAAAAATCCAAAAATATATTTTCTTTATTTTTGTTCTTATTTCTTTCGTAGAATAATCAAAATATCAAAAATATTAGATAATTGAGTAGCTTTGAAGATTCATATCTTGGTGATCTCAATTACGAATGATGGGGCAGGTATAAAAAATTCTTAATCTATGCACTAGTTAAGTGTCCCTAGAAGCATGTTGTTGCATGTAGTCCGAAACCTCAAAGACTCTATGTTGAAGCTTTAATGAATCAATAACACCAATCATTTCCTCCCAATTAGGCTGATTATTCACATAAGTCATGAGTTACCTTACTCTTCTTCCATTGAGTTAAGAGTTCGTTGCTTGTCACTTTCGCATAGCAGAGGTACACTATTTCATTGGAACCACCTCCTACCACTTCTCCATCACTTTCTCTTTCACAAATGTAACCATTGAGACTCTTAGAAATTACCACTGAGGTTTATGGTTACACAACTTCTGTGTTTATGATCATAACTTCGTTATCACCACGAATTGAGTGAAACCCAAAATCCAACACATTTTTACGAATTGACGCTGAACAATTACATGTTCTAGATTTTTTTCACCAAGGAATTAACGAATGTCCAATTTCGTGATCAGTACCAAGAAATGTATTTTTATTTTGTGAGATCTTAATAAAACGTTCTAGTCCTAAGATATTTCTTCCAAATAGATCCAGCTTTATTTTTCTTGAGATTTCGATACTTATCCTAGTCACTGACAATTATTCCAAAACATACTTGTTTTTATGGCTACACTGATCAAACAAGTACTTCACACGAACATTCCGACTTATGTTGAGTTTCGGATTTAGTTGAAGAAGAAGCCACCTCATTCACCTTATTAAAAGAAGCCTTTCACGGTTTCTTAACAAACAAATGATCGTAATTCAATGGGACACCACACAAGCATTTCAAAGTCTCTCTTGAATGCGAAAGAAGAGATTGATGACCGAGATCCATTTGTTTTATGACATGTATGACATCACTAGAATCCCTAAGAAAACTCGCTTTATTTCTTTATCTTTGGCACACTCTTGCACGAAGATCTTTATGATTTTCAAAATTCTAGTTCGCGGTCCTATTGGTTATTTTCAAGTTCGAAGTATTACAAATAGCAATCAATTGTGAATGTATGTGGCTACAAAAGTCAAAATCTAAAAGGACGATTCTAAAATATAAGATTTGGAATTTGGGCATGTGGAATTTGAAATGGATCCTGACTTGATGCCTACTTTACCACCGCCTGTCACACACACCTGACGTAATAGTTGTCACTCATGCCATTTCAGGCGCTTTTTCAGGCTTTTGAAGCGCCAAACGTCAGATTTTATCTCTCCTACTACACGGTATAAAAGGATATTGATGCATCAATTATGATTATCGTTTTCAAAGAAACCAACTTTCCAAGCAATTTCTCTCTCTACTGTTCATCTCCTTCAACAAGCATCAATGGGAGATTCCTTAGACACCCCTTTTGTTCAAGAACAATCCGTGTAGTCTTCCCTCCTCAACCTCAAGGCCAATCAAAACTTGGTTCTTTATCTCGACCCAACCAAATACAACGAGTTTCTTCAACCCATCGTCAAATGTTTGAGGTACTCTCCGCTCATCACTGCTCTTACCAAGTAAGATATTGTTCCTCTGGTGTATTTCTCCAAGGCTTACTCTGCCGCTAGTTATAAAAAAGGGGTAGAACTAATCGTGTTCGAAATCCTCAACCACAAAACCCAAATAACAAAATCAAGATTCTACAATCTCCTAGGGCTTCCATAGGGTCATGACCTAATTGACCTTGAGAGCATCTCCAACTCATCAATTCTAGATATGTTCTTCCAGATGGGCTACAAGGAAACATTGGTAGCAGTCTCTAAGTTCAAGAAACCTAACTTGTTGCCGATGTGAAATGGCTTATTTGTGCTGCTCTTCAAGAGTTTTTTAGAAAGGGTTACTGGCTCGAACTATGCGACCCAGTTATTCATGACTATCATGTACGAGATCTACTCCAGCATCAATGTGGATTACGGGTCAGTACTCTCAGCTTAGTTAGTACAAAGCACACTTTCCACCACACGACACAGTGAAATCTCCTGTGCTTGTTTCTGGACCATTGTCATTCAAAGGGCGATTAGCAAACTCAAAGTTCCATTCTAGGAAGGTTCATCTATGGCTTCGATCCAGATTTTCCACATAATGAACATCATACTCACAAACAACTCAAAGTTCAGTTTCATCGGCTCCATTCCTGGAGCAATGCTTCTTGATGTTCCGACAATGAGTGATGCACTGCAAGCCTATCGCAGTTTGCCCGTCTCAGGCTTTCACCTCTTGTCTGATAAAATGTGAAAGGTGCTCGACGAGGCAGACAAGCCCAAGAAGGGAGTCAAGAAGAAGGGTACGAAGTTTGGTCCATCTGAACCATCCCCACGAATCAATGATATGATGTCCAAAAAAGGTGAAAGGGTAAGATAATGGATGCTCTCACTGTAAAGACTGAAAAGGTGAAAGTCTCAACAGTCAAGCTAGAGAATGTTGAGAAATGAATCAATGATTTTCTATCCAAAAAAGATGTAATGAAAAGTTTTATGGCAGATGTGAATGCACTACTTTCGGACATCATTGAGACTCGTGACTCGATGATCACGGTAACTGTCAAGAAGCATCTCTCCGAAAAGCTTAGGCTCGTATTCACAATGCTTCATAGACTGGAAGGTGTTCCGAATCATGCTCAATTCCTAAACAAGGGGGGAAGGAGTTAAAAAATCCAAAAAGGAAATCCCCAAACCTTCGGTCAAGCCCTCTGTCAAGCCTGAAAGCGAAAAAGAGCCCAAAGGCAAAGAAAAGTTTATCAATGAAGAACCAATAATTGATAACAGAGAAGATGAAGAGTCTGACAAACATGAGCTTAAAAGAAGAAAACATCATGAAGCTTAGATGAATGAGAACCAATGAGTTGTTCGTGAGACTGAAGAGAAAGAAAAAGCCGAACACGAAGCTCAGGCTATGTTGGAATGTCGAAAGCTTTGGTTTCCAGTATGGACTTTGAATTGAATTCTTAGTGAGGCTGTGGATATGCCGAGCCTTTATTGGTTGGAACCAGTTGCATCTTTTGATCTTTAAAATACACAAGATTCACAGTTGGATCTTCCAATCACACCAACAGCATTCAAGTTTTTCAGTTTTGTGAAAGTTGCGAATGTCCCAGCAACATACAGCGGTGCAGACTTTCACAAGGCTTGCTTCTTTCTTACTGATAAGCACTTGTTCTCCACTTCGTGCCTAAAGTATATCTTGGACTTCGTCTGCAAGTACATAGGGAACATCAAAAGCGACAATAAGTGCTTTTCGGATATGATTCAATGGTATACCAAGTTCACAAAGTTCTATTAAGCGTCATTCCGAAAGTATTTGAACTGCAAAAGTGAACTCAATAATGAAGGACTCTCGCTTCAATCGATGCAAAGGGGGAAATTGTTGGGTATTAAGTGTTAGGTCTTTTGGGCTTTTTACTTAGTATTTTGTGTATCTAGGTTGGGCCTGTCCACCCATGATTAATTATTATTGTTTTATTATTTAAGGTGCATGCATGCATCGTGTATTAGTTAATCATGTCATTGTAAACCCTACACAGCCTCTATAGTAGCAGTTCTTTATCGAGCTCTTCTGAGGTTGTGACTTTTAATTATTAGACACATTCTTGATTCATATACTGTGTTTGATTGTTTTTACCTCTTTGAATCTATTCGATCTATAGAGTTTCAATCTCAACACCAGCCAAGATATAGGCGGCGATACATTGGGAAGTTCTGATATCTCCATCTAAGATTCAATGCTTCCTCGGTTTGGCGGGATAGTACTAAAGATTAATTCGAGACTTCTCCAAGATTGTTGTTCTCTCACTAGTTGATGAATAAGGATGGTGTATTCGGTTAGGGTGTAACACCATTAAATTTCAAACAATTTTTCATTTAATTTTAATAAAAACATTTCATTTCCAAATCATCCCAAAATCATATATCCAATAGTTTTCATCAAAAACACAATACAAATCCAAATTCCAATGTCTCAAAACATGTCATCTGCAAGTATGTATGGATCATGCCGGTGCTTTCCCGCGATCATCGTTGGTACCTGAAACACATAACACACAAACGGTAAGCATAAAAGCTTAGTGAGTTCCCCAAAATACCACATACAACACATATTCCTTTCCAGGCGATAACTCTATAGGATCTTCCGATCCAAGTGTCTTAGGGGATTTCCATCCCATAATTCTGTTGACCTTCCAGCCCATACTTTTTTGACCTTTCGGTCCATGTCATCATACTCATATCATAACATATCACATATATAACATGCATCACATAAACATCATACATATAAGATCTTCCGGTCACACCTAATTACCCCATCGGGTATGGCATAGTGAGAAGACTCACCTCGCTGATGTTGGATAATCACTCGAGCTCGATTCCCCGATGTATCGCCTCCTATATCATAAGTACATCTCTAATTAATACCTTCCTGACTTAGTTTGACTAACACTATTAAGTCGACTCTAGTCAACCCTGGTCAATGCTGGTCAACAGTCAACCTTTGACCCGACTCATCAAGTCTTGCATAGACTCGTCGAGTCCATACGTGAACTCGAGTCCTTTGAATCCCTTCTGACTCACCGAGTCACTCTCCCAACTCGACGATTCATCCACTAATCTGAAACACGGGACAACCCGCTCCGACTCGTCGAGTCTGCTCATGGATTCGGCGACTTCGTTTCATGCACAACCTCAAACAACCTTCTGAGGTCAGATCTATTCCTCTAATCCTTAGATCTAACGTTTCCAAGATCAATAATCATGTAAAGTCTCTATCTTGATGTACATGCAACATCTATATGACCATATATGATGATTTAGCCCAAATACCACAACCCAAGGTCATAGCCTCCATTGTTGTCCATAAAGCTTGATGAGTGAGGCTCTCTGGGACTCTATGGATCCAGATCCAAAGCCTCATCACCAGAAAGGGACTATTGGACATCAAATCAACCTAACAAAGGGGACAAGAAACCCTAAATCCATATATACTTCATAAAACAGAAGATGGGTCTAGTTAATACCTCAAATGCGATGATCATGGCTTCAAATCCACAGAATAGCAACCTCCTTTGCTTCCTCTTGGCTAGGACCTCCTTCTTCTTGCTAAACAACACCACAAAGGTCAAGAATGGCTTCCTTTCTCTCTCAAAACGCTCAAGCACTCTAGGGTTTCTCTCTATGGATTGGTAGCCGCAAATGAAGGCCATAAGGGCCTTTAAATAGGTCCCAAACCCGAGAAATTAGGGGTTCTTTCGTCAACTCTGACTCGGCGAGTCGCTCCCCTGACTCTTCGAGTCCCCTCATTAACCACGTCATCAAGTCGTGACCAAACTTGACGAGTCTGAGCACCAACTCGTCGAGTCACCCTACATAAATAAAGAATTGCAACATAAATCAATATACCTGTGAAACCGGGTGTTACAATTCTCCCCCACTAAAATCAGACTTCGCCCTCGAAGTCTCGCTCAGCAAATAACTCTGGATATTGCTCTCGCATCTCTAACTTTGGCTCCCAAGTCAGCTCGGACCCCTTCCGATCTTGCCACTGGACCTGAACCAATGACACCTCCTTGTTTCATAAAACCTTGATCCTCCTATCCCGAATTGCGATCTACCTCTCAATATAGTTTAGGCTCGCATCCACCTGAATGTCCTCTAATGGAACCACTACCGACTCATCGGCGATACACTTCCTCAACTGAAACAAGTGGAAGGTATCATGAATCTGACTCAACTCCGCTGGTATCTCCAAATGATATGCTACCCTACCCACCCTAGCGGTCACCCTGAAAGGACCAATATATCGAGGCCCCAACTTTCCTCTCTTCCTGAATCGAATCACACCTTTCCAAGGTGAGACTTTCAGGAGAACGAAATCACTCACCTGAAACTCGAGCTCTGACTGTTGTCTTTCCGCATAACTCTTCTGACGGCTCTAGGTTGTCATCAACCTCTGTCTAACTTGTTGGATCTGCTCGGTGGTTTGTAGTACTATCTCTGTGCTACCCATCACCCGTTGCCCTACTTCTCCCCAGCAAATGGGAGTCCGACACCTCCTCCCATATAACAACTCAAAAGGAGGCATATCGATGCTCGAATGATGGTTGTTCTTATAGGAGAACTCAGCCAAAGGCAGGTACGTGTCCCAACTCCCTCCAAAATCCAATACACATGCACGAAGCATATCCTCAAGAGTTTGAATAGTCCGCTCATTCTGACCATCGGTCTAGGGGTGATAGGCAGTGCTGAAATGCAATCTCATACCCAACTCCTCATGAAACTTCTTCCAGAACCTGGAAGTAAAACGTACATCCCGATCTGACACAATCAAAATTGGTACCCCATGACGAGACATTATCTCTGTCACATACATTTCTGCTAACTTCTCTGTAGAAGAGCTCTCACTGATGGAAAGAAAGTAGGCACTCTTCGTCAGTCAATCCACTATCACCCAAATCGCATCGACACCCCTTGGGGTTCTAGGTAACTTGGTGATGAAATCCATAGAGATTTGTTCCCACTTCCACTGGGGAACCTCGAGTGGCTGCAATTTACCATGCAGACGTTGGTGCTCAACATATACCTGACGATAGGTTAAGCACCTCTCTACAACCCACGCTACATCCCTCTTCATGCATGGCCACCAATAATCATTCTTCAGATCCAAGTAGATCTTGGTAGCCCGGGATGGATCGAGAACCTCGATCGATGCGCATCCTCCATCAAGATGATACATGCCCCATCAATGAACGACACCCAAATACGACCCTGAAATGTCATAAGTCCTCGGTTATCAGTCATAAACTCAGATACTTGCCCAATCATCCACTCTTTCTGATGGTTCTCCAGCCTCACAGCCTCGGTCTGAGCCTCTCGGATGGCATCCAAAACCGGAGTCATCACAGTCATCCTCATACACATACCTCGATCGGGGCATTCTCTGCCCTCTGACTCAGGGCATCAGCTACCACATTCGCCTTGCCCAGGTGATACAGGATATCACAATCATAATCCTTCACCACATCCAACCATCTCCTCTGCCACATGTTCAAGTCTGGCTGATCCATCAAATACTTCAAACTCTTGTGGTCCGTGAATACGGTACACCGAACCCCATACAGATAGTGGTGCCAGATCTTAAGGGAGAACACTATTGCCCCCAACTCCAGATCATGACTAGGATACCTCACCTCATGAGGCTTCAGCTGCCTTGATGCACACGCTATCACATGCCTTCTCTGCATAAGCATTGCGCCTAATCTAGATATCGATGCATCGCAGTAAACCACAAAATCATCAACTCCCTCTAGAAGGGATAACACTGGGGCTTCGCACAACTTCTGGCGAAGAGTCTCAAACGAGGTTAGCTGCTCTATACCCCATGAGAATGAAACACCCTTCCTGGTCAACCTAGTGAGTGGAACTGCAACCTTGGAGAAATCCTGAATGAATCTCCGATAATAACTGGCCAACCCCAAAAACCTCCTGATCTCGGTAGCGGACTTTGGCACTTCCCAACTCATCACTGCCTCAATCTTGGCTGGATCAACCAATATCCCATTCTGATTAACGAGATACCTAAGGAACTGGACCTCCCGTAGCCAGAAATCACACTTGGAGAATTTGGCATAAAGCCTCTCCGATCTCAACACCTCAAGAACCTCTCTCAAGTGCTCCTCATGTTGCTCCTGTGATCTAGAATACACCAGAATGTCATCAATGAACACGGTCACTGATCGATCTAGCATCGGCCTACATACTCTGTTCATGAGATACATGAATGCTGCTGGCGCATTGGTGAGCCCGAAAGGCACCACCATGAACTCATAGTGCCCATAACGCGTCTTGAACGCTGTCTTCTGGATATCCTCATCACGCACCCTCATCTGATGATATCCAGACCTCAGATCAATCTTGGAGAACCAAGATGCCCCCTGCAGCTGATCAAATAAGTCATTAATCCTCGAAAATGGATAACGGTTCTTAACCATTAATTTGTTTAACTCCCAGTAATCAATACACATCCGGTGTGAACCATCCTTCTTCTTAACGAACAGGATCGGCGCTCCCCAAGGCGAGCTGCTCGGACGAATAAATCCCTTCCCCAACAGCTCCTGCAGCTATAAAGATAACTCCAGCATCTCCGGCGGTGCTAAACGATAAGGCGCCTTCGCGATAGGCGCGGCGTCGGGAATCAAATCAATGTGAAACCCTACCTACCTCTCGGGAGGCACACCCGACAACTCCTCGAGAAATACGTCCGGAAAATCTCGCAGTATCGAGAAATTGTCAAGCAAACTTGGCCTCCCATAGGCCTCCCGTGCATCCATCACATAGGCTACGAACCCCTTGCAGCCCCGCTGCAAACTCTGCCTCACCCTAGCAGCCGAACAGAATGCTAACCCACTACGAGTCCCCTCACCATAAACTGTCAACACTCCTCCACTAGGTTCTCGGATCATCACCAACTGCTGCTCACAGTCTATTACTACCCCAAATTAGCTCAACCAATCCATACCCACAATAACACATACGTCCCCCATTGCAATCGGGATGAGATCTATCGGAAACCCAACGCCGAAGATCTCAAGTACACACCCTCGAATCACATCTGTGGCATACACTGCTCGCTCGTTGGCTATAGAAACACGCAAAGGTCTACTCATCGCCTCTCGCTGGATATTGATATGCTTACTAAATGCTAATGACATAAAAGACCGACTCGCACCCGATTCAAATAACACCAAGGCATGTACAGAATTCACAAGAAAAGTACCTATGCATAACATAATATAAACACAAGATCTTATAATAGCATAAATACATATGAACAAAATATATACCAGCCACGATGTCGGGTGTTCCACGGACCTCCTCTGCTGTCAGCTGGAACACTCTCCCTCGCGCCTTTGGTGCCTCGGCCTTCACCAGCCAACCCTCAATATCTCGCGTAGCAGCAAGGGCAGATCCCTGCGGTGTCCCCTGTGCTATCCCCCTCAACTACGGACACTCAGCCTTCCGATGTCTGGTCTGGTTGCAATGAAAGAAAACCATGAAACCCTTGGGGCAATCCTTGGCAATATGCCCCTCCTTGCCACACTTGTAGCAAGCACCATACCTACAAACCCCCTCATGACTCTTGTCGCACTTCTTGCAAGTGCGGCCCTTCTGTCCCCCAGATCTCGAATCGGCGGGCTTTCCCCGCTTGGACGCCGGATGAGACTATACCAGATGTCGATCCCTTCTCTGAGACTCGGCCTCCTCCCTGGCTTGAGTCTCCAGCTCAATCTCCCTCTTCCGGACATTTTCCTGGAGCTCATAAAATGTCCGGTATGATGAGTTCGCCGCGAACTCACGAATATCTCTCCTCATAACGCTCAGATAGCGGCTCATGCGTGCCTGCTCGGTTGACACGTGCTCAGGGCAGAACACCGCCCTCTCATGAAACATCCTGGTAATCACAGTACCTGACTCCGTACCCTACTTGAGGGTCAAGAACTTCTGAGCCAATCATTCCCTTTCCACCGGGGGAACGTACTCGTCTCTGAACATGGTGGTGAACCTCTCCCAGGTCACCGCTGAAATTTCCGCAGAACTAAGATGCGCAGTCACAAACTTCCACCAGTCCTTCGCTCCCAAGCGAAGCTGGTTCAGCGCAAACCGAACCCTTAGATGCTCTGGACATGAACAGGTGTAGAAGCATCCCTCAATTTCAGATATCCATCTCATCACAGCAATCGGGTCCTGCATCTCGTCAAACTCTGGTGGCTTCGTGTTGTTGAACTCCCGGTACAGCAACGAGTCACCCTCCTGTGGCCTGGCGGCAGCAATAATCGCAGGGGCCGCAGCAACAACAGCATTAGTAAGAGCAGTGTACCGCTCATCAAAGGTCTCAATCAGTGTGGTCTTAATAGACCTAAACATCTCTGGAACCTCAGCTCGGACGGCAGCAACCACATCCTCTTGAATCATCTGACGGAGCTCCTTATCGCTCACACCTCCCTCACTGGTCTCTGGTCTGTGGTGCATCCCAACCATGATGTCTCTAAAATACAACATAAAAATATCAGGGACTTGCTCGAGTATACTCGCACTCGATAACCCAATCCTTCTTGATTCCTAGTACCCTAAGGATTCCTACTTGGGCAGCACACTGATTCAGTGTTTCCAATACTAGGGGCCCAATACTACCTTCCACACCGCACCAGTATTCATCCCAATTCATCCTCCAAGGATCCTAAGACACAAGTACTATCTCTCTTTCCATACATAAACTACCCTCCGGTAAACTCTCATAGCACCTCACTACTACTTACTCATTCTAAACATCCCATGGCAGCAGAAATCTTCCTAGGCTAAGGCATCACAAATCAGGCCAATCTAGTCCAAATATGAATACCTAGCATACTATAGTATGCATAATACATTTCAATATATATATTTATCTCATAACACATAATGTAAGGGTAATTTGCGAAATCACCGTTCGGGGGCTGGCTGATCGTACACACTGTTTCCTTGCGCGTCTTCCAAATTCTTTTACTCTTTAGAAAAATTGTTTATTTTATGAAAATCTTTCTCAAATCCTCAGTTTGAGTTCAAATGCACCCAAAGGTGAATCCGAATCCATCAAACCAAGGCTCTAATACCAATTTGTAACACCATTAAATTTCAAACAGTTTTCATTGAATTTTAATAAAACATTTCATTTCCAAATCATCCTAAAATCATATATCCAATATTTTTCATCAAAGACACAATACAAATCCAAATTCCAAGGTCTCAAAACATGTCATCTGCAAGAGTGTACGGATCATGCCGGCGCCTTCCTGCGATCATCGCTGGTACCTGAAACACATAACACATAAACGGTAAGCATAAAAGCTTAGTGAGTTCCCCAAAATACCACATACAACACATATGCCTTTCCAGGCGATAACTCTATAGGATCTTCCGATCCAAGTGTCTTAGGGGATTTCCATCCCATAATTCTGTTGACCTTCCAGCCCATACTTTTTTGACCTTCCGGTCCATGTCATCATACTCATATCATAACATATCACATATATAACATGCATCACATAAACATCATCCACATAAGATCTTCCGGTCACACCTAGTTACCCCATCGGGTATGGCATAGTGAGAAGACTCACCTCGCTGATGTTGGATAATCACTCGAGCTCGATTCCCCAATGTATCGCCTCCTATATCATAAGTACATCTCTAATTAATACCTTCCTGACTTAGTTTGACTAACACTATTAAGTCAACTCTAGTAAACCCTGGTCAACGCTGGTCAACGGTCAACCTTTGACCCGACTCGTCGAATCTTGCATAGACTCGTCGAGTCCATACATGAACTCGAGTCCTTTGATTCCCTTCTGGCTCACCGATTCACTCTCCCAACTCGGCGAGTCATCCACTGATCTGAATCACGAGACAACCCGCTCCGACTCGTCGAGTTTGCTCATGGACTCGGCGAGTTCGTTTCATGCACAACCTTAAACAACCTGTTGAGGTCAGATCTATTCCTCTAATCCTTAGATCTAACCTTTCCAAGCTCAATAATCACGTAAAGTCTCTATCTTGATGTACATGTAACATCTATATGACCATATATAATGATTTAGCCCCAAATACCACAACCCAAGGTCATCACCTCCATTGCACTCCATAAAGCTTGATGAGTGAGGCTCTCTGGACCTCTATGGATCCGGATCCAAAGCCTCATCACCAGAAAGGGACTATTGGACATCAAATCAACCTAACAAAGGGGACAAGAAACCCTAAATCCATATATACTTTATAAAATAGAAGATAAGTCGAGTTAATACCTCAAATGCGATGATCTTGGATTCAAATCCACAGAATAGCAACCTCCTTTGCTTCCTCTTGGCTAGGACCTCCTTCTTCTTGCTAAACAACACCACAAAGGTCAAGAATGGCTTCCTTTCTCTCTCAAAACGCTTAAGCACCCTAGGGTTTCTCTCTATGGACTGGTAGCCGCAAATGAAGGCCATAATGGCCTTTAAATAGGTCCCAAACCTGATAAATTAGGGTTTCTTTCGTCAGATCTGACTCGGCAAGTCGCTCCCCTGACTCGTCGAGTCCCCTCATTAACCACGTCATCCAGTCGCGACCAAACTCGACGAATCTGAGCACCAACTCGTCGAGTCACCCTACATAAATAAAGAATTGCAACATAAATCAATATACCTAGGAGACTGGGTGTTACATAGGGGCCAGAACAGCAGGCATCATACGAGACTCTTTGCCAGAGACTATGTGAGGCACTGGTACTTGCCCTCCCTGAGGGAGTTGAGGATTTCGTGGTCTACTGTGATGCATCCATTGCAGGGTCTGTTGATTCAGAGGGGTAATGTGATTGCATACACTTCGAGGTAGTTGAAGCCTCATGAGGCGAGGTATCCTATTCATGATTTGGATTTGGCGCGGTAGTATTCGCTCTTAAGATTTGGCACCACTATCTTTATGGTGTTCGATGCACCATCTACACGGACCATAAGATCTTGATATATCTTATGGGCCAGCCTAATCTAAACGTGGGGCATAGGAAGTGGTTAGACATAGTGAAAGATTACGACTGTGAGATTTTGTGCCATCCAGGAAAGGAGAATATGGTGGCTGACGCTTTGAGATGGAGAGCGGTTACTGCCTTGATTCAGGATGTGTCTATGAGGATGAATGTGATGACCCTATTTTGAATAGCGTAGTCGGAGGCCATAAAGGAAGAAAATCGGAAAAGTGATCGGGTGATCAGTCAGATTTCAACTTTTGATATTGACAGTCGAGGGATTTTGACTCTTCATGGGCAGGTTTGGGTACCTTATATAGGTGGCGCTTGACAGATATTGATGGAGGATGCCCATAAGTCGCGATTTTCCATTCATCCAGGGGCTACCAAGATGTATCTCGACCTAAAGCATAGTTAGTGATGGCCATGTATGAAAAGAGTATGGTGTAATTTATGGAGAGATGTTTGACTTGCTTGAAGGTCAAGGTCGAACACTGGTGCCCTTGTGGCAAGTTGCATCCCTTATAGGTTCCACCATGGAAGTGGGAGCAGATCACCATGGATTTTATTACAAAATTGCCAAGGACTGCGAGGGGTTTTGATGCTATCTGGGTGATAGTGGATTTTTTGACAAAGAGTGCTCACTTTCTAGCCATTAGCGACAGCTCTTCTACATATAAGTCGGCTGAGATTTATGTCTGAGAGGTGGTGGCTTGGCATAGGGTGCCGACTTCGATTGTGTCAGACCAGGATTTTCGTTTCACTTCCAGGTTTTGGAAGAGGTTTCACAAGGATTTGGGTACCCGGTTACATTTCAGTACTATATATCATCTGCAGAAGGACGAGCAAAGCGAGCGAACTATTCAGGTGATCGAGGGTATGTTGTGTGCTTGTATCATTTACTTTGGTTGGAGTCGGGACTCCTATCTCCCGTTGGCTGAGTTTTCTTATAAAAAAAACCATCATGCTAGTATTGGCATGCCTCCCTTTGAGCTTCTAGATGGGAGGAGATGTCAGACTCCTATCTGCTAGGGTGAGGCTGGCCAGATAGTCATAGGGAGCACAGAGATAATGCTCAAGACAACTGAGCTTATACAGCAAGTCAGATAGAGATTGCTGACGGCCTATATCTGCTAGAAGATTTATGTGGATCAGTGACTCTCTATTGTGACTTTCCTAATCATGCAATCAACATTGACTTGGTTATTTGAGATGCGTTCTATCTAAGCTGGTACTGAGAAAAAATAACAAGCTCTAGTAATTCCACTTTTACTTTATTTAGTTAACCAAAACAAGCTCTTTAATTAACCCTAACTTTTTACTGTTCAATTAAATAAGCTCTTAATTAAATCAGAAAAGTTGCATTATAATCTATGTAAAATTCCCAGCAATATCCAATACTTCTCACTAGCTCGGAAGCGTAAAGATATGATTTTTACAGTTTATACCAGAGTTAAATTCCAAAACGGAACCAATCTGATACTTGTTACTTTTATCAGTTGACAATAACAATTACAGATTCTATTAACTGATTAACTGGAATGATAAAACCCTAGCTAAGTGATCAAACTAACAAGAATCAAAATCAAACATTCATTAAGAACAAAACTGAAGAATCTAGATAGAAACACAAATCAAAAACCAAATCTAACGATCAATCACATGAAAAGTACTTGTCTTATGCAAAACTGAAAACTAGGGTTTAGCCAGACATGGCCAAAATCTGATAAAAATAGATAAAAATAGATAAAAATAGACATCAAACAACTAATCTTACTAATCTACTTGAAGGAGATGATCCACAGTCTTGAGATCTTCAGAAATTGATGAAATCAGAGAAGAAATGCCTCCAAAATCATATTTTCGTCATCTGATACCTTTGGAATCGTCAAATTAGGTTACTGGAAGGCTATCAGGGTATTTTTTTTACGTCCAACAGCAAAAACGACGCACCTGCAATCACAAGGAGACAAACTGCGATCGCAGGTTTTGAAATAAATGCATCTGATGTCGTTTTAATGAAGTAGGATGTTATTTTAACACTTTTTGGCCAACCTGCGATCGCAAGGAGACAACCTGCGATTGCAGGTTTTGAGTTTTCACTTCCGGATGAATTTTGGGCACAAAAGAACCTCGAAGTCAACCTACGACCAAAATTACAATCGCAAAAGGGTCACCTGCAATCACAAGGAGCAAAATTGCGATCGCACGTTGTGCCTATAACGTCCGAAATTTCATCTACTTTTCAAATCATTTTTAATCGCGTCAATTGGAGTTACAGTTCTCGAGATATGGTCAAAACACTAACAGGGGGTCAAAGCTACCAGCAATATCCTTTAACTTTCGATTGCATATTCTATCTTCGTGTGATCAATTCAATCGACTGTTTCTTGACCAAAGCACCTTTAAATCATTCCTCAACATACTTCATAAGTCCCAAGCTCAATTTTAAGCTCCAAACGCGCATCTAACTACTCCCAAAGCACTGTTCCACTCGAACTATCTGAAATCGACATAAAAACACGAGCAGTACGAGAATTCTAACAAAATATATGAGTTGAACATTATTTATCTAAATGACATGAAAATGTACAAAATATGGTGCTAAAATGATAATGAAAACTACCATATAAGATGCATAAAATGGCATCTAACAAATCTCCCCATGCTTGAACCTTACTTGCCCGCAAGTAAGAAAAAGGATATAACATTATAAACAAATGGAAAGATGTAGATGACCTAAAAATAACTTAAAATAAAATAAAATGAAAACTTAAACTAATGTACTTCACTCTTTTTTTGTCACATGATCAGATTTCACAACGAGGAAGCTCCAATGAAATCACTACCTAGACAACAGTCTCAATACTTTATATTAA
Source organism: Lactuca saligna (assembly GCF_052625555.1). Taxonomy (NCBI): domain Eukaryota; kingdom Viridiplantae; phylum Streptophyta; class Magnoliopsida; order Asterales; family Asteraceae; genus Lactuca; species Lactuca saligna. Next base: position 86,430,215 of record NC_136424.1, on the reverse strand, counting down.
CGATTCACAGTTATATTTAATAAGTTAAACACTACTAGAAAAACAGCCTTTTACGACGCTCATTGCGCGTCGTAAAAGGCTCAGACGACGCGCAAATGCGCGTCAAGGAAGGCCCTGTCATAAAGAAAGACGACGCGCATTTACGACGTTCATTTATGACGCGCAATTACGACGCACATTTACGACACGCAATGCGTATCAAGGAAGGCCCTGTCATAAAGGAAGACGACACGCATTCGCGTGTCATAACCTTACGACGCGCGTGTTAATGACACGCAATGCGTATCAAGAAAGCCCCTATCAAGAAAGGCCATGTCATAAATGAAGATGACACACATTTTTGTGTATCATAATTTTAAATGTTTAAAAAAAATATTATTTATAGATTTAATTATTTTCAAATTAAATTTTTATTTAATGTTTCATAATAGAAAATAAAATATCATATACAAAAAATAGAATCCATTGCATAAATTTAATTTTATATAATTCTATTTCTTACAATATATAAATTTGCATCTAATCTACTATGTACATCAAGTTCCAACTAAGTAAAGTTGCATCTTGCCTTTCATAATTCTTTAAAAGTAATGTTCCAAACAGCTGATTATATGGATATGCAATTGTACATTGGCCCATCTCACTCAATAATGACTTAGCCAAATTCAACTCCAAGTCTTTACTGCATCTTGCTGATAATGCTGCAAGATTTAAATCAAGTGGCTTCATATTCCTTTCTTCCATCAAATTTACCTAATGCACAAAATACACAGAAACAAAAAAAAACATTGTAGAGGAAGGGGTAATTTGGGAAAATGTGAGGGGTATAATATAATAAAAATGCAAATACTTAATACCACTTTCATGCCATCATGGAAACCTGTTGTGAATTACATAAAGGCCCTACACTAACACAAGGCTTTTGTTTGATTATGATCCTCAGCTGTTAAACCAAATACAAAAAGCATGGCAGAAGAATAAAACTAGATGTAGATGAAACTTTAAAAGAGGTTGATCCATCACATTACATAAAGTCCCTCCACTACCTTAAGCAATATTTGTAGAAAAAGTACTTCTTCAGGGCTAAGGTTGCCTACATAAACGGTTGTGTACTGATAACTCTTAATTTGAGAAATTTTTCAAAGACAAGTCCATCATTTTCAGCCATTGACAATTCCTGGACAACTTTTTCAAGTTCTTTGCTAATAGCTTGCATTTCCTCTGCCAAATATTTTAATTGTACCTGAAAAATAATAAATAATCAATAAATTCTTAATTACATTTACACATGTTTTAAATTTCTAAATATTTGAATAAGATTAATTGTGATCACCACCCTTGATGCAGGTTCCAAACTGTCAAGATCCTTGGAGAAATCAAGGAGTTCAGGTAGTTTGTCAACAAGCACCAAAAATTAATTAATTATCCACAACATTATCTTGTTATTTTAAAATTTAATTATTTTCCATACAACATATTAATCAAATCTGAACCAAATAGCAGCGCCTAAAATGACACCAAATTAATCAAAGTCAAAGTCAAAGTCAAAATCAACTATAACAAAATATTATTATATTTAATAACATAAAATAAACAAATGAAAATATTGACCTCTTGTTGTTCCTTGGTTCAAAGCATTTCCAAGTGTGACAATTGTTTGCATTACTCTCCTGAACTTACAGGAACTTCTGATCTGATAAAAGTTTAATTAGATTAAATTCTTGGATTCGTGAATTGAATCATAACTATGCTACTGTTATAGCAAGAAATGGTTATCTGGGTGCTATAGTTGAAGGATGCTTCTCCAGATGGAAGGTAATTTAGAGGGTCGAAGGAATCTGCTTTTTGATTAAAAGACCAAAATACCCTCGTTATATATATATATATATATATATATATATATATATATATATATATATATATATATATATATATATATATATATATACACACAATACATTGAACTAAAATTTTCTTTTTTAGTGGTGAGGGCAGGGGGCTTGAACCAAGGTCATCTGGACAAAATGTTGGTGGGCCTCCTAGTTATGAAGATGCTGTGAGTGACGGTCATAGCCCTGTTGATACCAAGAGGTAAATTAATTAATTAATAAGTCAAAAGATTTATTTACTTGTAAATTGTAATATATATATATATATATATATATATATAAAGTAATGGAATCTAGTCTAACTTGTAAGCATTTTAAGGACTGGTGAACATTAACCATCAAGAAATTCTGGCAGCAACTGCTCCACCACCACCAGCTGCCGCAGCCACACCACCTCCAGTTACCACTACACCGCCACCACCTGTAGTGACAGCCAACAATGAAAACGATGGGTTTGACTTTTTTGATCCCCGTGGTGTTGTTCCTGCTCCTGCCCTTGCGTTTGCCCTGCAAGGATCAGGTGGTGGAGAGATGGAGGATTTGTTTGGTTCTCTATCAGAGTCTTTCTCTTCTTCAAATGATTTGGCCGTTGTAACATCTACTTCATCTATAACCACTGAAGTTCATCCTCCAGCAAATACTAATCCTTATCTCACCTTCGATACCTCATCGACAAGTCGGGTGCGTGAGTGTCTTAAAAGCTGGATTCTACACACACATATTCATAGTTTGTTTATGTTGTAAATTTACACTCTTTATGCATTGATTGTAGGCATTTGATGATCCGTTTGGTGATGGTCCTTTCAAAGCTGTTCCTTCTACTGATGGATTTTCGGCTTAACCACCAACATCACCCTTCACTACAACTGTTGCTGAACCACCATCATTTTCAGTTGACCCAATGTCAGGGTCAGGGGGATTTGGGGATACTTTTGATTTTGATTCAACTGTTGACATTTTTAGCTGATATATTGCCTCCACCTGGACCCTCGCAAACTACTTTTCCTTCTCAAAATGGTCAAGCATCTAGTCTTTCAGCAGAAGCAGCCTATGCCACAGTTAGCTTTTCCACCTCAAGGTGTCCAGCAGCAGCAACCTATGCCACAGTTAGCTTTTCAACTTCTAGGTGGACACCAATCTATGCCACAATCAGCTTCTCAACTTCCAGGTGTCCAGCAGCAGCAGTAGTTGCCATAGTCAGCTTTTCAACTTCCATGTGGCCACCAGTCAGCTTTTCAAAGTCTAAGTGTTCAGCAGTCTATGCCACAGTTAGCAGCTTTACAATTCCAAGGAGGCCAACAGTGTATGCCATAGTCAGCAGCTTTTTAACTTCCATATATGCATTAGGTCACATTTTGTGCAATGTATACGTCTTGATTCATCAGAAAAGTAATCACTAGTCTCTTGATGAGATGTACTCACAATCTTCTGATGGATGAATCCTTTGATGCCATTCAAGACTACTTTGGGTATCTAACCCTGAATCCAATCTTCTGATGGATGAATCCTAAAAACACATACAAGGTGTTTAAAGAGATCTCTTACTCTTTACATATAGCCAGCATGAATATTAATGTAGCATATGAATTTTAAATAGCAGTACCTGCTCCACATTATTAAATTACTGGAAATGACAAGGAGCATTATGAAGTGGGGCCTCACATATTGCAATTCGAAATGTGTTTATGGGATACAAAGCCTGGATAGAATCGCTTGCAATTTAGTCTGTCATTAGAATATTTTTTCAAAGTTGTAAATCTTGAGAACAGAGCTGACATAAAATCATAAACAAATATATATAGTCATCCTTCCTGCCAAAGAGTTACCTTTAAGTACATTAGACCCAAAGCAATTATAGCCCCAAGTGCAGTTACATCTATATTGATCTGGGTTCCATCCATCATCTGCAAGCAACAGAAAACAAAAGCAGAAAATTAATGAAAAAATTAGAAAGGGTAATCAACTTTCCAAAAAAACAAGTAAAAAGCACAACCTGCCCCGAACCACGATTGTGGTCATCCATTGATCCGTTGGAGAGATGGGATCTTTCCTGAGAAAAGGCAATTTAACAAAAAAAAAAGTCATCTACATGAAATATTAATTCTAGTCATCTTTAAAGTTTAGGGTGTGTGTGTGTGGAAAAGATACTTGGACTAGGGTGGATGCGATTAGCCTACCGCCTACTGTTTTGCTCAATGTAACCCCAACAAACATATGATATTAATTCTCCACTGAAATTGAAACAAGAGAAGAAAATATTTACATTAGGAAAAAGAATAATCACTGCATTATAACAATGGAGAACACAACCTTAAGCATGTATTTTGCTCGATGGAGCCTTCATTGTCAAAGGAAGTGATAATCGACAAGGCAAGATTTTCTAAAATGTGTAGGAACTACTTGTCGACATTCTCAGGATTTCTTTTAGCTTCCTCCTCCTGAAGATAAAAGACCATGTTAATTAGATTCCTTGTCAAATGTTTGAAAGTCCTGTATATAATTCAGCCTAACGTACAGTCAGTTCCTTCTTAATCATTTTTGTTGAATCAAGAAGGCGCTCTTCATCAATAAAAGGAAACTTGCAGATACCCTACAAAAGAGATATTTTTGAAACATAAGAAAATTATAGGCATATTAAACATGGCTGTTGAAGGGATCCATAGGCGTTTGGAACAATAATCATATCCCCTAACCTGCCAAATAAATCTTTTTCCATCTGTGTCGACATCAAAATCTGAGTATAAACAACAACATATGTATATAATCAATAGTGTTCATAATGATATTAAGCAACAAAATTTATCTATTAGACAGCTTAGAATGGGACATACCATCAACATAGAAATCAAGAATCCTTGAATCATCAGTTGTCATGAGTGACCGATATGAAGGTGGAAGTGCATGGGCACTACAAGAGCACAAATTAGATAAGATCATGAAAAAAACCAGATCAACCAATGTAACCAAGTTTATAAAAAAGAAATTTAAGAACATACCTAGTTTCACCTAACAAAATTTAGTTTAACTATTTCTTAGTTGTGATAATCTACAGCCTGAAAAGAAGGAATGTTCACAAGAATGATCCTTAGTTACCATCTCCAACAAATTAAGAAAAAGAATAAATACAGGCTTGCCCTGTATGCATTCGAGTGCAAGGTGTGATTAGGTACCATATCACTTGGTCTTATGTACATCAGGTAATGTTATAAGGTATGAATTAGGTAAGATTCTTCTTTTAAGCATTTCTTCGAACACTTGGAGTGCATAGCTCATCTCCTTCCTTTTCTGCAAGTTTCCAGAATCTAGGGTTTAATATTCTATTCTCAAAACATATGTTCAATATTATCAATACAAGCAGAAAGTAAAGAGACCACAAGAACATACAAAAATACCTGCTTACTTTTTTTGAAAGAGCAAAGGATCGAGAATTTTGAGGTAAGGATGATGACGATGCGCTGGCTGTGAGCATATGCGAGCAATAGAAACAGGAAAATGAAGGCTGAGAAATTAAATCTAGCTAGTGTTTGCAAACACATTTGAACCTAAAAATTGATTTCAGGGGCAATCTTGCGAGGATTTCGAGAAGGAGAGACATAGTGAGGTTTTGAATATCGTATGAGAACGTATGAGCAAGGAGAACAAGCCCTAGAACTGATTATTCTGAAAGAGGGTTTACTTGTGTTGAATCGATTAGTGTGATTACCTGAGATTGAGAGTGTTTTCTCTTTCTTGAATAGGTGATGATCTGATAACAGTGGCTTGGAAATGAGTTCTGATCACCATCATCGTCGATGTGATTGCCGATTTGATTGATTGAATTGTTGGGTTCCATTTAACGGTGGTTTGAGGTTGGAAATGGAAATGGAAAGAGCGCCGCCAAGGAGATTGGGGAGCGAAAGAAGAAAGAATCAGAGATGTTCGAAGTGTGGATTGAGTTTTTCGGGTTCAATTTCAACTCAATTAGCAAAGATTCCAAAATGATTACACCTCCCTGTACCCCACTCAATAATCGAAACCATTGAAATTCTCGAATTTTGTATGAACTTTTCTCATGAATGATGTTCACGTCGTCGGCTCCAAAGCGCCATAATCATGCCGAGATCCAGAATCGTATACGATTGTTGTTTACAAATCTGTTGTTGAACCCTGAATAATCGACCTAGGTATTCCCACCGCTGAAGATGAAGATGAAGGACCTAGGGCTTTTTCTTGCTAAGTAGAAGAGGCGGGGGATTAATTTTTGGGATACAATAGGCGCCAGTAATTTTAGTCGATTTCATTTCCCGCCTAAAACGCGTGTTTCACTTAAAAATTATAAAGTGACACACTTACATGACGCACAATTTATGAAAGGCACCCTCCGCATTTATTTATTTTTCTTTTCTAACACCAATTTTAGGGCGCGCACAAATGCGTGCCCTCTATCCTTCAAATTTTGCAAAACTGACAGTATTTTTAGGGCACTTACAAATGCGCGTCCTCTATCAGCGAGTGTCATTGTTTGCGCGTCATTAAAGGGCTTTTTTCTTGTAGTGAAACCAAACTTAAAGAAATAATTTTTACGCCGAATTTAATTTGTGAAAACAGTGTATTTTTAAAAACAATTTCACGAAAATTCGTTTATAAAAACTTATCTTGACCAACCTCTCCTTTTTTCCGAACTCGTACAGTAAATGCGGTAAGCTCCACTATGGACAGAAAATCCAAGCTTACACCTATGATTCCACTATTGAGGGATCAATCTCATTATACCACACATCTTCTTTTTATTGATCAACTATTCACATTTAACTTGTTTGCTTCTTGATTTCGACTTGAACTTGACTTGCATTTGACTTTGAATTGTAGATTTCTTCAAGTTTCTTGATGTACCATTTCTAACATATATACATTGACTGGGCGCGAATTTTACTTTGAGGCCCTCCATATCTTCAATACTTCAAAAATGATAACAAATTGTGGGTATAACAAGAGCTCCCTCCCAATCTCAAAAGGCGTAGAAACTATAGGGTTCAGTACTTCAAGGAATGATAAGGGTTATCCAATCTAGGTTCTTTTTAAGGCATTCAAGGAAATTATTTTCAAAACACTGTTCGTTTCATATTGAAAACATTTAAAGCACTTGAAAAGATAATTCTTTAAAATTGATTGTAATGAGACTATTATTTTTGGTAACTATCACACTTCATCTTAACAGAGCTATCGAATGTAAAAAGATATCCTCATCTCATGTATATTTCTTTTTTTTTTTTTTTTTGATATGCAGAAAAAAAAATTACTAGAAATAAAAATCTTTTTGGGTTTTTGATTTTTTAAATGCAATGCATAAAATAAAATCCAAACAGAAAAATAAAATTTGAAAAATTTTAAATGACAAATTGAAAAATTAACTTTTTTAGCAAAAATGCAAATATATTACACTAACCCCCTCCCTAAGCTTAAAATGATGCATTTTCCTCAATGCTTAGAGATGAATGAACAGCTCAATAAAGAATATAAGCAAAAATGTGCAGGCAGAAAAGAATGTGCCTGATAAGTTTGCAGAAATCTGATTTGGACAATGAATGTTGACGAAAAATCTGAATTTCAGCAACTCTATCGATCCTCTGATTTCCCCAAGCTTGCTTGGAACTATGATCATCTCTTTATTGAAAGCATAAAAACTAAAAACTACTCATCGGGTTGCCTCCCGGAAAGCCGCCCTTTTTTAAGGTCGTTGGCTCGACCATGCTTGAAGACTAGATTACCTGTGAATAAAGATTTTGGCAAAAACAATAAGCAGTACCGTGTCCCCGGCAACGACGCCAATTTGTTAACATGTTGTCGCACGCGTATTAAGCAAATAAATTATCACTGCTGCTTGCACTAAAAATATAGCACAAGGAAGCAGGGTCGAATCCTCAGGGACACAGCCTAATGGTCAATGCCTTTTTGCATCAGGCACAATATAGTCAAGATAGAAATTATTAAAAGGGGGATTTGAATTAAACTAAAAACTAAAATTGCATTGATATTAAACTAAATGAAAATCAATAGTAAAAACGATTTAAGTTCTGTTGCGACTTTCCTAATCATGCAATCAACATTGACTTGGTTATTTGATATGCATTCTATCTAAGCTGGTACTGAGAAAAAAATAACAAGCTCTAGTAATTCCACTTTTACCTTATTTAGTTAACCAAAACAAGCTCTTTAATTAACCCTAACTTTTTACTGTTTAATTAAATAAGCTCTTAACTAAATCAGAAAAGTTGCATTATAATCTATGTAAAATTCCCAGCAATATCCAATACTTCTCACAAGCTCGGAAGCGTAAAGATATGATTTTTACAGTTTATAATAGAGTTAAATCCCAAAACGGAACCAATCTGATACTTGTTACTTTTATCAGTTGACAATAACAATTACAGATTCTATTAACTGATTAACTGGAATGATAAAACCCTAGCTAGGTGATCAAACTAACAAGAATCAAAATCAAACATTCATTAAGAACAAAACTGAAGAATCTAGATAAAAACACAAATCAAAAACCAAATCTAACGATCAATCACATGAAAAGTACTTGTCTTATGCAAAACTGAAAACTAGGGTTTAGCCAGACATGGCCAAAATCTGATAAAAATAGATAAAAAGAGACATCAAACAACTAATCTTACTAATCTACTTGAAGGAGATGATCCACAGTCTTGAGATCTTCAGAAATTGATGAAATCAGAGAAGAAATGCCTCCAAAATCATATTTTCGTCGTCTGATACCTTTGGAATCGTCAAATTAGGTTACTGGAAGGCTATCAGGGTCTTTTTATACGTCCAGCAGCAAAAATGACGCACCTGCGATCGCAAGGAGACAACCTGCAATCGCAGGTTTTGAAATAAATGCATCTGATGTCATTTTAATGAAGTATGATGCTATTTTGACACTTTTTGGCCAACCTGCAATTGCAAGGAGACAACCTGCGATTGCAGGTTTTGAGTTTTCACTTCCGAATGAATTTTGGGCACAAAAGAACCTCGAAGGCAACCTGCGACCAAACTTGCAATCGCAAAAGGGTCACTTGCAATCTCAAGGAGCAAACCTGTGATCGCAGGTTGTGCCTATGACGTCTGAAATTTCGTCTACTTTTTAGATCATTTTTCCTCGCGTCAATTGTAGTTACTGTTCTCGAGATATGGTCAAAACACTGACAGGGGGTCAAAGCTGCCAGAACCATCCTTTAACTTTCGATTGCATATTTTGTCTTCATGTGATCAATTCAATTGACTGTTTCTTGACCAAAGCACCTTTAAATCATTCCTCAAAATACTCCATAAGTCCCAAGCTCAATTTTAAGCTCCAAACGCGCATCTAACTACTCCCAAAGCACTGCTCCACTCGAACTATCTGAAATCGACATAAAAACACGAGCAGTACGAGAATTCTAACAAAATACATGAGCTGAACACTATTTATCTAAATGACATGAAAATGTACAAAATATGATGCTAAAATGATAATGAAAACTACCCTATAAGATGCATAAAATGGAATCAAACACATGTATTTTCATTTTAGCCCTTAGCCTATTTAAAGTTTGCATATTTGGTCCCTTGTTGTTCAAATAATCACAATTCAGCTCATACCTTTTGCGTATGTGAGGTACGCATAGCGTACTTGTGAGAACCCGGATCGCGGAAGTCGTGCTAGTATGCTCGGCATACCTGTGGTACGTCGGGTATACTAGCTCATCCTCTAAACCCTAATTTTAAGGTTTTGATCCCTATTTACTCCACCTAATGCCTCCCTTGGACATTTCTTATCAGCCACCCTTCCCTCATAAACCCTAATCTCGAGCTTAAGCTTTTTTTGTAAGAATTTGGAGCTTATTATTGATTTTGGTGCTTACTTGTTGAAGAAGAAGGCTAGTGAAGAAGGAGGTATTACTTGCAACTTGTAGATCTAGAAACTACTTCACCTTGTGCATTTTCTGAAGGTATAAATTTTGTACCTTGATGTATTTCCTTTTAGATCTCCATAGATGAGTTTTTATGATCTTTTTGTCCCAAAGCGTGGACCTTTGTGAGTATGTAGCACTCCATAGCATTGTAGTTGTCCTTTCATGTGTTCTAGGTCTTGTGGATTCATAAAAATGGTTGCTTGATCATTTCCATTGGCCCATGCATGAGTTAAGTGACTTAGAGTGTGATGGAGGTTAGAGTTTCGTGTATTAGGTCCCTTCTAGCAATGCAAAAGCTTAAATTCAGTGACATTATGGGTTAAGACATACTATTATGGTTAGATCTGAAATTAGGATAGGTGTCTTAACGGATTAAGACATAAAAGTTGATAAATGTGGATCAGGCAAAGTACGCCGACCGTAGTCCTACGTACTCCCCACGTAGCCAGACCCATTCCCGATTGGGTGTTGATTGAGTTGTACGCCCCACATAAGAAAGTGTATGCCCAGTGCGTACTTTTGCTTACTTTTGACCTCTGGTCAAGAATTAGGGTTTTGGATCATGGTAGGGCCAAAATGGTCTTTTTGCCCTTAAAGAGCTTAGTGTGGGATTTGGACTTATGAGTTGAGCTGCGTACCTTGATTATTAACTAGGGTTAATTGTTGTGTTATTAGGCGGTGTCTAATTCCGACAGTTCGGGTGTGAGATTTATCTATCATCAGTATCAGGTGAGTCTCCTCACTTACTCTTACCTGTGTGGTAGAATAGTTGTATTTGTGATGACCAGTTGTGCCTAATTGTTATTTTGTATGATGTTGTTAATGCGTGACTGTAACACCGTAAATTTCCAAAACAATTTTCCTCATTTAGAAAAAAACATAATTCATTTGTAAATCATAAAAACATCATTGTTTGAAACTCGATGTATAACATATAACAATATCCCAAGATCTCGTATCATAAAATCCCGTGTGTGTACTGATCAAGTTGGTGCCTTCCCGCGATCCTCACTAGTACCTGAAACACATAACACAAAAAACTATAAGCACAAAGCTTAGTGAGTTCCCCAAATTACCACATTTAACACATATTACCCACTCGAGGCTATAACTCTGTGGGTCCGTGCACACAAACTATGTGAACCCTCAGGTTCTAACTCTGCAAGCATGCACAACATAAATCACATAGAAGAATGCAGTACAAAAAATAATATATATATATATATATATATATATATATATATATATATATATATATATATATATATATATATATATAAAGCATTGTATCACATAACTCTATTTACCTACTCAAGGTAAAGTATAGTGAGAAGACTCACCTCGCGTATCTCGGTAACTCGTAAATCCCTGAAATCACTAGTGCTCGATCTCCCGAGCTATAGTCCTCCTACAACACAATACATCTCTAATTAACACTTCCTAATTAAGGTTGACTAACTCTATCAAGTCAACACCGGTCAACTCTTGTCAATGGTCAACGGTCAACCCCGACTCGCCGAGTCTGGCATGGACTCGCTGAGTCCCTACGAGGACCCCATTTCCTCTGAGTCCCTTCCGACTCACCGAGTCACTCACCCAACTCGGTTACTCAACCCCTAGTTCGAAATCTATGAATAACCCGCACCAACTCGTCGAGTCTGCCAATGGACTCAGCGAGTGCATTCCATGCACAACGCCAAACGACCTTCTGAGGTCAGATTTGTTCCACTAACTCATAGATCCAGTCTTTCCAAGCTTATTTATCACGTAAAGTTCATGTCTTAGCTCTCATATCACACCTAATGACTCATAAATGGTGTTTTGACCTCAAACACAAAGATCCCAACCCAAAACCTCCATGGATTCATAAAAAGCTTGGACAAAGGGACACTCTGGACCTCTAAGGTCTAGATCTAGAACCTAGCTCGCTTATGGGACCAAATGGGCACTAGATCTAGCCACAAAAGGGCTCAAAAAACCCTAAATCAACATGAACATCACCTCAACAGAAAAGGGTTCGAAAATGGTACCTCAAATGTGATGTTCTGGACCTCAAATCTTCAGGAAGTTGTTCCTCTTGCTTCCTCTTGGCTAAAACTTCCTTTCCCTTGCTAAACAACACCTCCAATGGTTGATAATGACTCCTTCTCTCACTCAACATGTTCAAATGCTCTAGGGTTTTGCTATGGGGGCTGGTGCGCACAAATGACGGCCATAAGGCCCTTTAAATAGGCCCCAAACCCAAGAAATTAGGGTTTCATTAAACAGCGCTAACTCGCTGAGTCCACCATTGCGACTCGTCGAGTCCGGTCATTAATCCGGATGAGAAATCGCGTCTCTACTCGGCGAGTCTACACACCAACTCGCCGAGTTCTTCCTCAAAACTCAAAATAAACCAATAAATATAATACCTGAAATTTCCGGATGTTACAATTATCCCCCACTTGAATCCGACTTCGCCCTCGAAGTATCAACCCTGAAATAGCTTCGGATGCTGCACCCGCTTCTCACGCTCTGGTTCCCAAGTAGGCTCCGACCCTTTCCGATGTTGCCACTGGACCTGAACCAGAGGCACCTCCTTGCTCCTCAGAACCTTGATCTTCCGATCCACAATCGCAACTGGTCTCTCCGCGTAGTTCAGGCTCGCATCCACCTGAATGTCCTCTAACGGCACTACTGCTGACTCGTCGGCTATACACTTCCTCAACTGAAGCACATGGAAGGTATTATGAATCCGCTCTAATTCCGCAGGTAGCTCCAAGCGATACGCTACCTTGCCCACCCTCGCGATTACTCTGAACGGCCCGATATACCGGGGTCCTAGCTTGCCCCTCTTCCTGAATCGAATCACTCCTTTCCAAGGAGATACCTCCAGGAGAGCATAGTCAACGACCTGGAACTCAAGCTCGGATCGTCTTCTATCAGCATAACTCTTCTGGCGGCTTTGAGAGGTCAAAAATCTCTGTCTGACTCGCTGTATCTGCTCTTTCGTCTGCAGCACAATCTCTGTACTTCCCATCACACGCTGCCCTACTTCTCCCCAGCAACTGGGGGTTCGACACCTCCTCCCATACAACAGCTCAAAGGGCGGCATACCAATGCTCGAATGATGGCTGTTGTTGTAGGAAAACTCCGCTAAGGGCAAATACGTGTCCCGGCTTCCGCCGAAATCTAGCACACATGCTCGAAGCATGTCCTCGAGTGTCTGAATCGTTCGCTCACTCTGTCCGTCAGTCTGCGGGTGGTATCCGGTACTAAAATGCAACCTCGTACCCAACTCCTCATGGAATTTCTTCCAAAATCTAGAAGTGAAACGCACATCTCGATTTGAAACAATCGAGATTGGCATCCCATGACGCGATACCACCTCTCTCACATACAATTCTGCCAACCTCTCAGCAGAAGAGCTCTCACTGATGTCAAGGAAGTGAGCGCTCTTTGTCAACCTATCCACTATCACCCAAATTGCATCGACACCCCTAGCAGTCCTCGGCAACTTGGTGATAAAATCCATGGTGATTTGTTCCCACTTCCATTCGGGAACCTCCAACGGCTGCAACTTACCATGCGGTTTCCGGTGTTCGGCCTTAACCCTACGGCAGGTTAAGCACCTCTCAACAAACCATACAACATCCCTCTTCATATAGGGCCACCAATACTCTCTCCTCAGGTCTAAATACATCTTAGTGGCCCCAGGATGGATCGAGAATTTCGACCGATGAGCCTCTTCCATCAAAATGGTACGCGTTCCACCAACAAACGGTACCCATATACACCCCTGAAATGTCATAAGCCCCCGATCATCGGTAATGAACTCTGATACCACCCTAACAACTCGCTCTCTCTTCTGATTCTCCGACCTCACAGCCTCAGCCTGTGCTCCACGAATGGTATCCAACACCGGAGCCATTACGATCAATCGCAAACATACATCTCGCAATGGGGCGCTCTCCGCCCTGCGACTCAATGCATCGGCTACGACATTAGCCTTGCCCGAATGGTACAGGATCTCACAATCATAATCCTTGACCACATCCAACCACCTCCTCTGCCACATATTTAGGTTAGGCTGATCCATCAAATACTTCAGACTCTTATGGTCCGTGTATATTGTACACCAAACCCCGTACAGATAGTGATGCCAAATTTTGAGGGCGAACACCACTGCCCCCAACTCTAGATCATGGGCGGGATACCTCGTCTCATGAGGCTTCAGCTGCCTCGATGCGTATGCTATCACATGCCCTCTCTGCATCAGTACCGCTCCCATCCCCAAGATCGACGCATCACAGTATACCACAAAGTCCTCCATTCCCTCCGGGAGGGCTAACACCGGGGCTTCACATAACTTTTGGCGAAGTGTCTCAAATGAGGCCTGCTGCTCAGGGCCCCATGAAAAAACGACACCCTTCCGGGTCAACTTGGTGAGTGGCACTGCAATCTTAGAGAAATCCCTGATAAATCTCCGATAATAACCTGCCAATCCTAAGAAGCTTTTGATCTCGGAGGGTGATCTCGGCACCTCTAAACCCATCACTGCCTCAACTTTGGCCGGGTCGACCAATATTCCTTTCTAGTTAACGAGATGCCCTAGGAACTGGACCTCTCGCAACCAGAAATCACACTTGGAGAATTTGGCATAAAGCCTCTCCGATCTCAGAACTCCGAGGATCTCCCTCAAATGCTCCTCATGCTGCTCTCTAGATCTCGAATATACCAAAATGTCGTCGATGAATATGATCACCAACCGATCCAACATCGGCCTGCACACTCGATTCATGAGATCCATGAATACTGCTGGGGAATTGGTGAGCCCGAAAGGAATCACCACAAACTCGTAATGCCCATAACGCGTCCTGAACGCTGTCTTCGGGATGTCCTCATCTCGCACCCTTACCTGATGATATCCAGACCTCAAATCGATCTTGGAGAACCAAGATGCTCCCTGTAACTGATCGAACAAATCGTCGATCCTCGGCAACGAGTAACGATTCTTGACCGTCAGTTTGTTCAACTCCCGGTAATCAATGCACATCCGGTGTGAACCATCCTTCTTCTTGAAAAAAAGGATATGCGCTCCCCACGGTGAGCTGCTCGGCCGAATAAATCCCTTTCCCAGCAGCTCCTGAAGCGGCGACGATAACTCTTGCATCTCTGAAGGTGCAAGGCGATAAGGCACCTTGGCGATAGGCGCGGCCCTGGGAACCAAATCGATATTGAACTCTACTTGCCTCACGGGAGGCACACCCGGAAACTCCTCTGGAAATACATCCGGGAACTCACGCACTATCGTAACCACCTCAACTGACCTCGGCCTCTTTGAATCAACCTGCGTATCCATTACGTACGCCACAAATCCCTTACAACCCTGTTGTAGACACTGCCTCGCTCTAGCGGCCGAACAAAACGCTAACCCAGAACGTGTACCCTCGCCGTACACCACAAGAACTCCCCCACTTGGGTCTCGTATAGTCACCAGCTGTCGCTCGCAGTCGATAACTGCTCCAAATCTACTCAACCAATCCATACCTACGATGACACAGATGTCCCCCATCGCAATCGGGACCAAATCAATAGGAAACTCTACACCGAAAATCTTGAGTACACATCCTCGAATCACCTTCGTGGCATATACTGCTTTCTCATCGGCGATGGAAACTCTCAGAGGTCGACTCAACGCCTTTTGACTAATACTGATGTGCCAACTGAAAGCCAACGATAGAAAAGATCGACTCGCACCCGAGTCAAATAACACCAAAGCAGGTACATAATTCACAAGAAAAGTACCTACGCATATCATAATATAAGCATAAAATCTTAAACAGTAAATGATTACATGAAAGAATACATACCAGCCACGACATTAGGTGTTGCGCGGACCTCCTCCGCGGTTAACTGGAAGGATCTCCCTCGTACCTTCGGCGCCTCGGCCTTCACTGGTTGACTCTCGGTAGCTCTGATGGCGGCAGGGGCAGATCCCTGAGGTGCTCCCTGAGCTGATCCCCGCAACTGCGGACACTCTGCCTTTCGGTGTCCGGTCTGATTGCAGTGGAAACACATTGCAAACCCCTTGGGGCAGTCCTTGGCCATATCCCCCTCCATGCCACACTTGTAGCAAGATCCAGCTCTACAAACTCCATCATGACCCTTGCCGCACATCCCACAATTGCAGCCCTTCTGGCTCCCTGCTCTGGGATCAGCGGGCTTGGCCCGCTTGGCTGTCGGCTGAGACTGTGCCGGTCGCCGATCCATCCCCTGAGACTCTGCCTCCTCCCTCGCCTGAGTCTCTAGCTCAATCTCCCTCTTCCGTGCATTCTCTTGAAGCTCGGTAAATGTCCGGTACGAGGAGTTCGCCACGAACTCCTGAATATCCCTCCGCAAAATACTCAAATAACGGCTCATATGTGCCTGCTCAGATGACACGTGCTCAGGGCAGAACATCGCCCTCTCAAGAAACATCTTGGCGATAACCGTAACAGACTCTGTACCCTGCTTGAGGGTCAAAAACTCCTGTGCCAACCGATCCCGTTCCACCGGAGGAACGTACTCATCGCGAAACATGGTGGTGAACCTCTCCCAGGTCACTACAGCAAGCTCTGCTGGAGAATAGTGTGCCATCGTGAACTTCCACCAGTCCTTCGCCCGCAGGCGAAGCTGCTTCAGCGCAAATCGAACCCTCAAGTGCTCCGGACACGAGCATGTGTAGAAACAACCCTCAATATCAGACACCCATCTCATCGCCGTAACCGGATCCTGCATCCCATCAAACTCTGACGGCTTCGTGTTGTTGAACTCTCGGAACAGCAATGCGTCACCACCCTGCGGCCTCGTAGCAGCAATAACTGCGGTGGCCGCTGCAACAGTAGCCTCAGAAAGATTAGCATAACGCTCGTCAAAAGTATCAATCAACGTGGTCTTAATAGACCTGAACATGTCTGGTATCTCTGCCTTGATGGCCGCAGCCACCTCCTCATGGATGATCCGGCGGATCTCCTCATCGCTAGCCTCACTACTCCCTGGCATAAAACGTGTCCTCACCATGATCTACCTCTGAAATACAACATACGATATATTAGAAATTCACTCGAGTATACTCGCACTCGATAACTCATCCCTCCTTGATCCCTGACATCCTAAAGATTCTTACTTGGACTGTACACCGACCCGGTGTTTTCAGTAGTACGGGCCCAATACTACTGTCCGCACCGTATCAGTATACACCCCAAGTCCTCCTCTTCGGATCCCAAATCCCAAGTACTCTACTATGCATAATCCACTCTCTAACAGATCTCTCATAAGCTCCTTGCTGCTACCTATTCACTCTCAAGCATCTCATAGCAGCTCACCTCTTCCTAGGCTAAAGCATCTCAAATCAGGGCACTCTAGTCCTAATAGGAATACCTATCCCACTCTAGCAAGAGAATACATCATATCAATCTCATAAACATATAATATAAGGGTATTTTGGGAAATCACCGTTCGGACGCTGACTGATCGTACACACGTTTCTGCTCTGTGTTTCTCTGAAAATCTTTTACTTCTTTTAGAAAATTTGGTTCTCTTTTGAAAATGTTTTCCAAATCCTCAGTTTGAGTTCAAATACTCCCAAAGGTGTACCCGAATCCCTCAAACCAAGGCTCTGATACCAACTTGTAAAACCGTAAATTTTCCAAAACAATTTTTCGCATTTATAAAAAAACATATTTCATTTGTAAATCATAAAAACATCATTGTTTGAAACTCAATGTATAACATATATAACAATATCCCAAGATCTCATATCATAAAATCCCGTGTGTGTACTGATCAAGCCGGTGCATTCTCGCGATCCTCACTAGTACCTGAAACACATAACCAAAACACTGCAAGCACAAAGCTTAGTGAGTTCCCCAAATTACCACATATAACACATATTAGCCACTCGAGCCTATAACTCTGTGGGTCCGTGGACCCAAACTCTGTGAACCCTGAGGTTCTAACTCTGCAAGCATGCACAGCATAAATCACATAGAAGAATGCGGTACAACAAATAATATATATATATATATATATATATATATATATATATATATATATATATATAAAGCATTGTATCACATAACTCTATTTACCAACTCAAGGTAAAGTATAGTGAGAAGACTCACCTCACGTATCTCGGTAACTCGTAAATCCCTGAAATCACTAGTGTTCGATCTCCCGAGCTATAGTCCTCCTATAACACAATACATCTCTAATTAACACTTCCTAATTAAGGTTGACTAACTCTATCAAGTCAACACCAGTCAACTCTGGTCGATGGTCAATGGTCAACCCCAACTCGTCGAGTCTGGCGTGGACTCGTCGAGTCCCTACGAGGACCCCATTTCCTCTGAGTCCCTTCCGACTCACCGAGTCACTCACCCAACTCGGTTACTCAACCCCTAGTTCGAAATCTATGAATAACCCGCACCAACTCGTCGAGTCTGCCAATGGACTCAGCGAGTGCATTCCATGCACAACGCCAAACGACCTTCTGAGGTCAGATTTGTTCCACTAACTCATAGATCCAGTCTTTCCAAGCTTATTTATCACGTAAAGTTCATGTCTTAGCTCTCATATCACACCTAATGACTCATAAATGGTGTTTTGACCTCAAACACAAAGATCCCAACCCAAAACCTCCATGGATTCATAAAAAGCTTGGACAAAGGGACACTTTGGACCTCTAAGGGTCCAGATCTAGAACCTAACTCGCTTATGGGACCAAATAGGTACTAGATCTAGCCACAAAAGGGCTCAACAAACCCTAAATCAACATGAACATCACCTCAACAGAAAAGGGTTCGAAAATGGTACCTCAAATGTGATGTTCTGGACCTCAAATCTTCAGGAAGTTGTTCCTCTTGCTTCCTCTTGGCTAAAACTTCCTTTCCCTTGCTAAACAACACCTCCAATGGTTGATAATGGCTCCTTCTCTCACTCTACACGCTCAAATGCTCTAGGGTTTTGCTGGGGACTAGTGAGCACAAATGACGGCCATAAGGCCCTTTAAATAGGCCCCAAATCCGAGAAATTAGGGTTTCATTAGACAGCGCTGACTCGCCGAGTCCACCATTGTGACTCGTCGAGTCCGGTCATTAATCCAGATGAGAAATCACGTCTCTACTCAGCGAGTCTACGCACCAACTCGCGGAGTTCTTCCTCAAAACTCAAAATAAAACAATAAATATAATACTTGAAATTTCCGGATGTTATAGTGACTGAGGGTACAGATAGCCTCCAGGGTTGTTGATAACGTACAGGGTGTGTTGTTGCCCACTATGACTGCTAATAGTCCACATGGTTGCTAATAACCCATAACTGTTTATTTATGATGTGTTATATGTGGTATCTTGGGGAACTCACTAAGTTTCATGCTTAAAGTTGTTGATTTATGTGTTTTAGATATTTCTGAGGATCGGGTGACGTCGAAGGTCAGATTTTAACACACTCGCTTGGAGACTTGTTACTGGGGCAGTCTATGATACTCGGATGTTTTATGATGATAATTATTATTTGACACTTATTTTTTTGGATGACTTGGTTTATGAATAATATTCTGGTAATTTAAAAATGAAAATTTTGGTTTAAAGTTTGAGGTGTTACACGGATCCCTTTAGAGGGGTAGGGAAGGCCATACCCTTATCTCCCCCCCCCCCTCCCTCCTTATCTCCCCCATTTTTTCCCATTTACTTCCTATTTCCTAATATCTCAAAGAGTTTGGTTGTTGATTTAAGAAAAAATCAAGACACAATTTCAAACAGAGAAAAATATATGGATCTACTACTAAAATACTTGATATCAAAATTAACAGGCAATCAAAATATCAAAATAAATATGAAAACTAGACTCTTCAAATAAAAAAAGCCCACAAATTCAAATCAATTTATTCTTTATAAAGCAGAAAATAGATCAAAGAAACCTAAACGGTAAAATTTATAAAACTCTAACCACGCCTCTCCAATCGATGGTTGTTGTTTAAGAATCGACGATAGTCACTACTGGAATATTATTGCTCTTCGCCTCGCTTCTTGTTTCTGAGGTCTTTTTGTATGTTCATTACCATCTTTAACATCTTCAATCTCTCGTTGTTCTCTTTGACTAAGTTTTTATAATTTGTGATATTGTGAACCGATATGCTCTATGAAAGAACCTTGGTTGTTTTTCCTATTTGATGTGTGATCAATGTTGAAGCCTATAAGCCTAGAACCTTTCGCTTTTTTATTAGGGAAATTGTCAGAAATTTTTTAATATTTTCAGAAAAGTTTCATTTTAGTACCAATTTTTTTAAATAGAAAAGTCTCGATTATTTGATTTTACACGATAATATGTCATTTCTTGTTAAAATAAAAAACTTTTTTTTGTTAATTTGAGCCAAAATGAAATAATTGGGACTTTTCTGTTCAAAAAATAAATTTTATGACTAAATTGAAACTTTTTCCAAAAATATAGAGATTTTTCTGACAATTTTTTTTTTATTATTATTATTAATTTTATTAAATGAAATAACAATTATACCATTTTGTTACATTAAATTATATGATAGTTGCATTTAATTTCATTGTAATTTTACTAATAAATAAATGGTATTTTGATAAAAATGATATTTATTTTTAGAAGTAGACAATTATTTTAGAAAAAACCAAAAAAAAAACATAAACTATTAATTTGAAACGGAAGAAGTATAATATATTTATGTTTAATCATTTCATTATATTATTTTTTTATTTATGAAAATGAACCTAAAACAATGAAATGTTTGTTATGCGTCATATAATGATATATGCGTTTATTCATATTCCAAACATAATATCTATATATTTTCTAAAACGAAATATACAATATATATATATATATATATATATATATATATATATATATATATATATATATAGAGAGAGAGAGAGAGAGAGAAAAAGAAAGAGCTACGTTCATATATAAACTCTATATATTATATGAATGTATAACCATTTTTGGATCAATCATTGTATAAAAATATTATAATAATTAACTTAAAAATTAAAATATTAATTGTAACTTATTATTCTATAATTATGGTAACTTATTTAAATTGGACGCTATAATTTTGGTAATGAGTTTAAATTCTGATCGGAAATGAAAAAAAAAAAATCTTTCATCCAAAGTTTTTTTTAAGCCGATAAGGAGGTAAGGAAATAGTCGTAAAATGTTACTCTAAAAAATGAATTCTTTTTGGTGTGTTATAAACTATAATCACATTTGGCACATTTTGGAGGAACATACAAAAATATAATTTTTCTTTTTCATTTGTGTTGGAAGTGTCGATGTTAAATGAAAACAAAAAACGCACATACTCTTAAAGAATAAGTTATATTGTGTAACTCAAAATGAAGATAGGGTTAACATGAATGTTCATTCTTTTAAAAATGGTATCAATAATTGATTATTTATAATGTATTCTTGAAGAATACGCTATACTCTTTTGTTGTGTAAAAATAAAATTCTTTAAGAATTTCTAATTGATTTATAGTTTTGGTGAATCTATGTAAAAAAAATATATTACATATACTTCAAAATATATGTTATACAATATTGATGACCATTCGGAAAGAATGAAATCTATTTCATTGTATCTCACTTGTTTTATGACATTAATTTAAAAACATTTATCAATCAATGTATTCTTATAGAATAAACTATGATTCTTAAGGAATGATATCAGTTCCAATAAATGCTTGATTTTTAAAGAAAAAAAAACATCTAATTCTTTAATTTCATGTTTTGTAATTACTATATAAAAATATTGCTAGCATTTTTGTATAATCGCGAATGAAATCATCTAATTGTTAAAGAAAGAAATTAATTTCATGCAATTGAAATTTTCTTAAAAAATGAAATATATTTCAACGATTTTGTGATTATTCTATAAAAATAATATTACATATTCTTTAATACGGATTTTCTAACAAATGATTTAGTTTTTTAAATGTAATAATAAGATTTTATTAATAGATTTTAGTTGATTTCCAAATGAAAATTTTGTTTCTCTCTCTCTCCCTATCAATAAATGTCATATTTAGTTTTTAATAACTATAGAATTAATTAATTATAATTATATAGTAATGATATCCTATGTTTATACCATGCTCCCTAATATCAATCATCCATTGTTTTAATCTAATGGTAGACTTTGATCACACATTCATACAATCACACAGTACTTGAGATTCATATTTGATCTTATATATATATATATATATATATATATATATATATATATATATATATATATATAGGAGTAGGATCAAATGAGAACACCAAAAAGGTTGAGAACGCGAGAACAAAGTATATTCATTTGCGATTCCATGTATTCATTTGTGGAGAAATAATAAACTTTTACGCCTTTAATTTCAATTGAATAGAAAATGCCTATTCATGTTGATTGTGCATAAAAATTTATCACTTCTCCAAAAATGAATACATGGAATCGCAAATGAATATACTTGTTCTCGCGTTTTCAACCTTTTAGGTGTTCTCATTTGATCATTTCCCTCCATATATATATATATATATATATATATATATATATATATATATATATATATATATATATATATATATATATATATATATATATATATTAATGAAAGAGTAGCTCTTTTGTCATGTGTCATTATGTTAAGACTTGTTATTAATATCATGACACTTGTCAATTTAATGATTCTTCATTTCAAATTTTAAATTTTCATTTAATTACATTAAATTAATTAATAAGTTATTTAAAATAATTAATTAATATTTTTGAGTTTTTACTTAGAAATTTAAATTAATCTTGTAACCATGATTCCACAGGTTATAAACTAGTGTGTGTGTGTGTGTATATATATATATATATATATATATATATATATATATATATATATATATATATATATATATATATATAGGCTTCTTATTTTTGGAGTTTTCATTTTGGCATCCCTAATTTTATTGGTGGTGTTCCGCCGTGCATGCAAATTAAAAATGTATCCGACTTGAAAGTTGATGTACAAGAATGTGTGGGTTTATCTGAATTCTAAAGTGAAGAAAAAAGTGGGACACCTGGTAAGGTAGTACCAGCATCCACAATGAACGTATTTCCAGTGACGTACGTGGATGAATCATGGATCAAATACCTTACTAGACTTGTCAACCCTGGATCAGTAGTCCCAAATGTTCCTAAGGGGACAATCTTTTCAACTACTTGATTCAGTCACTTCTTCCTCAGTAAACTTTCTGTGATTTCAGACCTAAAAATCCCCGGATTAATCGAGTTCACCCTGATGTTGTACATACCCATTTCCATAGCCATAACCTGTTCAATTAATATACATAAATATCATCATCATATATAATATAATTATAGGGAACGGCTAAATAAACACTCCTAAATACTAAAAAAAAAAACAACATATACTAAAAGAAAACACCTTTAATGATTAATAAAGTTACTTTTTTATTATGATTAGGCAAATGTAATTATTAGCTAATAAATAAATAGTAATTGCTTTTTAACTTTTAATTAATATCTATTAATTAATATTTTTTTTCTTTTTGTTTTTAATAAATATAATTTTATTAAAAAAACCTAATCTCTAAAACATACTTTTTAACTTTTTAATGAATATCCATTAATTAATATATATTTTTTGTTTTTGTTTTTAACAAATATAATTTTATTAAAATAACGCAATCTTCTAAAACATACGTTTTAACTTTTAATTAATATATATTTTTTGTTTTTGCTTTTAATAAATATAACTTTATTAAAAGAATATATAATGTATATTATTAGAACCATGTTATTATATTATTATTGGAATGATGTTATTAACTGGAAAAAAAAATTAATTAGATGTAAAAAGGGGGTTGATGTACCCCTCTTTCCTTTGATTAACCACCCCTCTCCTCTATTTTGTCTTTTCTCATTCTTTCTTAATATTTATTTATGTTTATAACTTTATATATATATATATATATATATATATATATATATATATATATATATATATAATTAATTTTCTAATATAAGTAAACTGCTTAATATATTACAATATTATATTTAAACATCTAATTAAAATTTAAATTTATTTAACGGATCTACACAACATTTAATTTAATTAAAGATGAAAAATAATATAAAGAAAACTATAATGAAATAAAATTAAAAAAAAGATTAATTAAATGTAAAATTGTGTGAATTCACATTTTAAAAAGTTGGATTGTAGGGGTGGCTACCATGTTAAAAAATGGAGCACATGGATTGTTTTTGCTACACAATGAGCTCCATACTGTTTGAGATTTAATAGAGTGTTTATTTAGTAGAAAATACTAATAGGGTGTTTATGGGTTGTTAGGGTATCTATAAAAGTTGAATTAAAGGTTAATTAATTGTTTTATGACATTAATTTAAAAACATTTATCAATCAATGTATTCTTATAGAATAAACTATGATTCTTAAGGAATGATATCAGTTCCAATAAATGCTTGATTTTTAAAGAAAAAAAAACATCTAATTCTTTAATTTCATGTTTTGTAATTACTATATAAAAATATTGCTAGCATTTTTGTATAATCGCGAATGAAATCATCTAATTGTTAAAGAAAGAAATTAATTTCATGCAATTGAAATTTTCTTAAAAAATGAAATATATTTCAACGATTTTGTGATTATTCTATAAAAATAATATTACATATTCTTTAATACGGATTTTCTAACAAATGATTTAGTTTTTTAAATGTAATAATAAGATTTTATTAATAGATTTTAGTTGATTTCCAAATGAAAATTTTGTTTCTCTCTCTCTCTCCCTATCAATAAATGTCATATTTAGTTTTTAATAACTATAGAATTAATTAATTATAATTATATAGTAATGATATCCTATGTTTATACCATGCTCCCTAATATCAATCATCCATTGTTTTAATCTAATGGTAGACTTTGATCACACATTCATACAATCACACAGTACTTGAGATTCATATTTGATCTTATATATATATATATATATATATATATATATATATATATATATATATATATATATATATATATATATATATATATATATAGGAGTAGGATCAAATGAGAACACCAAAAAGGTTGAGAACGCGAGAACAAAGTATATTCATTTGCGATTCCATGTATTCATTTGTGGAGAAATGATAAACTTTTACGCCTTTAATTTCAATTGAATAGAAAATGCCTATTCATGTTGATTGTGCATAAAAATTTATCACTTCTCCAAAAATGAATACATGGAATCGCAAATGAATATACTTGTTCTCGCGTTTTCAACCTTTTAGGTGTTCTCATTTGATCATTTCCCTCCATATATATATATATATATATATATATATATATATATATATATATATATATATATATATATATATATATATATATATATATATATATATATATATATATATATATATTAATGAAAGAGTAGCTCTTTTGTCATGTGTCATTATGTTAAGACTTGTTATTAATATCATGACACTTGTCAATTTAATGATTCTTCATTTCAAATTTTAAATTTTCATTTAATTACATTAAACTAATTAATAAGTTATTTAAAATAATTAATTAATATTTTTGAGTTTTTACTTAGAAATTTTAATTAATCTTGTAACCATGATTCCACAGGTTATAAACTAGTGTGTGTGTGTATATATATATATATATATATATATATATATATATATATATATATATATATAGGCTTCTTATTTTTGGAGTTTTCATTTTGGCATCCCTAATTTTATTGGTGGTGTTCCGCCGTGCATGCAAATTAAAAATGTATCCGACTTGAAAGTTGATGTACAAGAATGTGTGGGTTTATCTGAATTCTAAAGTGAAGAAAAAAGTGGGACACCTGGTAAGGTAGTACCAGCATCCACAATGAACGTATTTCCAGTGACGTACGTGGATGAATCATGGATCAAATACCTTACTAGACTTGTCAACCCTGGATCAGTAGTCCCAAATGTTCCTAAGGGGACAATCTTTTCAACTACTTGATTCAGTCACTTCTTCCTCAGTAAACTTTCTGTGATTTCAGACCTAAAAATCCCTGGATTAATCGAGTTCACCCTGATGTTGTACATACCCATTTCCATAGCCATAACCTGTTCAATTAATATACATAAATATCATCATCATATATAATATAATTATAGGGAACGGCTAAATAAACACTCCTAAATACTAAAAAAAAAAAACAACATACACTAAAAGAAAACACCTTTAATGATTAATAAAGTTACTTTTTTATTATGATTAGGCAAATGTAATTATTAGCTAATAAATAAATAGTAATTGCTTTTTAACTTTTAATTAATATCTATTAATTAATATTTTTTTTCTTTTTGTTTTTAATAAATATAATTTTATTAAAAAAACCTAATCTCTAAAACATACTTTTTAACTTTTTAATGAATATCCATTAATTAATATATATTTTTTGTTTTTGTTTTTAACAAATATAATTTTATTAAAATAACGCAATCTTCTAAAACATACGTTTTAACTTTTAATTAATATATATTTTTTGTTTTTGCTTTTAATAAATATAACTTTATTAAAAGAATATATAATGTATATTATTAGAACCATGTTATTATATTATTATTGGAATGATGTTATTAACTGGAAAAAAAAATTAATTAGATGTAAAAAGGGGGTTGATGTACCCCTCTTTCCTTTGATTAACCACCCCTCTCCTCTATTTTGTCTTTTCTCATTCTTTCTTAATATTTATTTATGTTTATAACTTTATATATATATATATATATATATATATATATATATATATATATATATATATAATTAATTTTCTAATATAAGTAAACTGCTTAATATATTACAATATTATATTTAAACATCTAATTAAAATTTAAATTTATTTAACGGATCTACACAACATTTAATTTAATTAAAGATGAAAAATAATATAAAGAAAACTATAATGAAATAAAATTAAAAAAAGATTAATTAAATGTAAAATTGTGTGAATTCACATTTTAAAAAGTTGGATTGTAGGGGTGGCTACCATGTTAAAAAATGGAGCACATGGATTGTTTTTGCTACACAATGAGCTCCATACTGTTTGAGATTTAATAGAGTGTTTATTTAGTAGAAAATACTAATAGGGTGTTTATGGGTTGTTAGGGTATCTATAAAAGTTGAATTAAAGGTTAATTAATTGTTTTATGACATTAATTTAAAAACATTTATCAATCAATGTATTCTTATAGAATAAACTATGATTCTTAAGGAATGATATCAGTTCCAATAAATGCTTGATTTTTAAAGAAAAAAAAACATCTAATTCTTTAATTTCATGTTTTGTAATTACTATATAAAAATATTGCTAGCATTTTTGTATAATCGCGAATGAAATCATCTAATTGTTAAAGAAAGAAATTAATTTCATGCAATTGAAATTTTCTTAAAAAATGAAATATATTTCAACGATTTTGTGATTATTCTATAAAAATAATATTACATATTCTTTAATACGGATTTTCTAACAAATGATTTAGTTTTTTAAATGTAATAATAAGATTTTATTAATAGATTTTAGTTGATTTCCAAATGAAAATTTTGTTTCTCTCTCTCTCCCTATCAATAAATGTCATATTTAGTTTTTAATAACTATAGAATTAATTAATTATAATTATATAGTAATGATATCCTATGTTTATTCCATGCTCCCTAATATCAATCATCCATTGTTTTAATCTAATGGTAGACTTTGATCACACATTCATACAATCACACAGTACTTGAGATTCATATTTGATCTTATATATATATATATATATATATATATATATATATATATATATATATATATATATATATATATATAGGAGTAGGATCAAATGAGAACACCAAAAAGGTTGAGAACGCGAGAACAAAGTATATTCATTTGCGATTCCATGTATTCATTTGTGGAGAAATGATAAACTTTTACGCCTTTAATTTCAATTGAATAGAAAATGCCTATTCATGTTGATTGTGCATAAAAATTTATCACTTCTCCAAAAATGAATACATGGAATCGCAAATGAATATACTTGTTCTCGCGTTTTCAACCTTTTAGGTGTTCTCATTTGATCATTTCCCTCCATATATATATATATATTAATGAAAGAGTAGCTCTTTTGTCATGTGTCATTATGTTAAGACTTGTAATTAATATCATGACACTTGTCAATTTAATGATTCTTCATTTCAAATTTTAAATTTTCATTTAATTACATTAAATTAATTAATAAGTTATTTAAAATAATTAATTAATATTTTTGAGTTTTTACTTAGAAATTTTAATTAATCTTGTAACCATGATTCCACGGGTTATAAACTAGTGTGTGTGTGTGTGTATATATATATATATATATATATATATATATATATATATATATAGGCTTCTTATTTTTGGAGTTTTCATTTTGGCATCCCTAATTTTATTGGTGGTGTTCCGCCGTGCATGCAAATTAAAAATGTATCCGACTTGAAAGTTGATGTACAAGAATGTGTGGGTTTATCTGAATTCTAAAGTGAAGAAAAAAGTGGGACACCTGGTAAGGTGGTACCAGCATCCACAATGAACGTATTTCCAGTGACGTACGTGGATGAATCATGGATCAAATACCTTACTAGACTTGTCAACCCTGGATCAGTAGTCCCAAATGTTCCTAAGGGGACAATCTTTTCAACTACTTGATTCAGTCACTTCTTCCTCAGTAAACTTTCTGTGATTTCAGACCTAAAAATCCCCGGATTAATCGACTTCACCCTGATGTTGTACATACCCATTTCCATAGCCATAACCTGTTCAATTAATATACATAAATATCATCATCATATATAATATAATTATAGGGAACGGCTAAATAAACACTCCTAAATACTAAAAAAAAAAAACAACATATACTAAAAGAAAACACCTTTAATGATTAATAAAGTTACTTTTTTATTATGATTAGGCAAATGTAATTATTAGCTAATAAATAAATAGTAATTGCTTTTTAACTTTTAATTAATATCTATTAATTAATATTTTTTTTCTTTTTGTTTTTAATAAATATAATTTTATTAAAAAAACCTAATCTCTAAAACATACTTTTTAACTTTTTAATGAATATCCATTAATTAATATATATTTTTTGTTTTTGTTTTTAACAAATATAATTTTATTAAAATAACGCAATCTTCTAAAACATACGTTTTAACTTTTAATTAATATATATTTTTTGTTTTTGCTTTTAATAAATATAACTTTATTAAAAGAATATATAATGTATATTATTAGAACCATGTTATTATATTATTATTGGAATGATGTTATTAACTGGAAAAAAAAAATTAATTAGATGTAAAAAGGGGGTTGATGTACCCCTCTTTCCTTTGATTAACCACCCCTCTCCTCTATTTTGTCTTTTCTCATTCTTTCTTAATATTTATTTATGTTTATAACTTTATATATATATATATATATATATATATATATATATATATATATATATATATATATATATATATATATATATATATATCATAATTAATTTTCTAATATAAGTAAACTGCTTAATATATTACAATATTATATTTAAACATCTAATTAAAATTTAAATTTATTTAACGGATCTACACAACATTTAATTTAATTAAAGATGAAAAATAATATAAAGAAAACTATAATGAAATAAAATTAAAAAAAGATTAATTAAATGTAAAATTGTGTGAATTCACATTTTAAAAAGT
This sequence comes from Lactuca saligna, assembly GCF_052625555.1. Taxonomy (NCBI): domain Eukaryota; kingdom Viridiplantae; phylum Streptophyta; class Magnoliopsida; order Asterales; family Asteraceae; genus Lactuca; species Lactuca saligna. The sequence goes on along the minus strand of NC_136424.1, from coordinate 86,400,575 downwards.
TGGATTGTAGGGGTGGCTACCATGTTAAAAAATGGAGCACATGGATTGTTTTTGCTACACAATGAGCTCCATACTGTTTGAGATTTAATAGAGTGTTTATTTAGTAGAAAATACTAATAGGATGTTTATGGGTTGTTAGGGTATCTATAAAAGTTGAATTAAAGGTTAATTAATTACCTTGGTCAATGTGACAACGCCTGCCTTTGAAGACACATAAGCCAGACCTCCTGGTAATTCTCCACGAGGAAGACTAGAAATAGATGAGATATTGATGATTGATCCTCCATGTTTATGTTTATGTTTAGCATCACACATATATCTACCCACGTACTTAGCTACCAACCATGTTCCTGTTAAGTTTGTTCTCATGGTGCTGTTCCATTCTTCTTCAGACAACTCCAATGGAGACAGCACGTTTCCTGAAAATAATCATAATCATGAAAGCTCTATTTGAAGTAACATATTCAGTCGATATATATAGGATAAACTTATCAAGATTAGAAACCAAACTAGTTTATTCAATCATGGCCTCTTGAATCGATTAATTCTTTGTTATTACGCACCTCTAACCCCAGCGTTGTTAATCAAACAATCAATGCGCCCAAATGCGTCCCATGCTTTTTTGACGGAGGCTTCTATCACGGGACCTTCAGCAGCGACGTCAAGTTCCACGGCCACTGCCCGAACGTCATCGATGAGATCTTTTCCGTTTATCTCATCGCAGAGAGATATCAGCCGATCTACCCGGCGTGCTGCCGCGATCACTTTGCAACCGGCGTTCGCCAGATCTACACAGAAGCTCCGGCCGATTCCAGATGACGCTCCGGTCACCAACACTACCTTCCCCGTTAGATCGTCCCATTCGGAAGACACCGTTTCCGTTTGACTTGTATCGGCCATGGGTTTTGATCACATGAAACGTAAGTCTGTGATTTAATGATGTATATGTATTGCCGATGGGCATGTATCATGTTCAAAAAGAAGGGAAAGGGGGGATTGGGGAAAGAGACGAAGCTGGAATTAAACAATAAATCCGGGTATCAAATATTTAATTAATATAACAAATTTCCATTAATTAAAAAAATTAACTTCAAATAACAATCATTAATCATCTAGAGAAATTAACCAGTGATTTTTTTTTAAGAAAATATTTTTTATATTATGCTAAACACAGTGTAAAAATATAATTATGGAGACTTGTGATTGAAAAAAATATTTATCATATTTATCAACTAATGGTAGTTTAGAAAATATTTACATATTAATTTTAGGTTTAATTAAAAAACAAAGAAAAAGAAAATTATTAACTCCTCTGTTCCCTCAAGTAACTCGTGCATATCTCTCTTTCATCTTCTTCCTGGGTTCCTCCTTAAACCCTTTTCTCAATCCGGCAGCCCTACATCTTCCTTACATTTGTCATTTTCAGTGAGTCGTTCTATATGTTTCTTCCTTCCTTAAATCTCTAATTGCCTCCTTCCATCTGTCAATTCCGGTGAGCCGTTCTACATCTCACCGCCTCCCTATAGGTAATTAAGTCGTCCCCTATTAGTTTCCATCATCGATTGTTCTTTTCAAAAATCGGAGTCGGGTACATGTTTGAATGAGAATCTTAAATTCTGATTGTACAACTAAGTAATCTCAAATGAAATTTAAGAGTGAGTGTGGGTAACTAATCATAATACCATTTTAAGGGCACTTCATATATCACATCACCAATGGTGTTATAACATCAAATTGGGAAATCGTTACATCTTGTTATAACACCAACATTTTTCCACTTTATAATTTCTTTTTTATTTTATTTTTTTGAATTTCTTTTTTTTAATTTAAACAAATATATTTTAAATATAACATAATAAATAAAACATAATATTTAAAAATTATAAATAACTTAGAATAAAAATAATATTTTAAAATTAAAAATAACATAGAAATTAAATTACACATAACATCCAAATTAAAAACAAAAATTACAACGCTATTCGTTATCGTTATAGTTACTATAGAAGATATAATCCACCAAGTTCTCTCAAAGTTGTATGTGTTTATTTACATCCTGAATGTCAACGACTTGATGCAAATACTCTGCTATTCTTGGTTGAAATTAAACGTGTTTGGACTCCGTTGGGATATAGTGTGCAATATTTCGTCATTTATTTTCTACTACCATGTTATGCATTATGATACATGCATATATGATATATCGTAAAGTTTCTAAATCCAATGGTCGTGATGCATATTCAACTATATGTCGTTTCGCCTTCAGCACTCCAAAAGCACGTTCCACATCCTTACGTGCTCATTTTTGTCTTCTCTTAAAAAATTTGTCTCCTTCTTCAAACAGGTATCGGAATGCCTTCACGAATGTGGAATACTGAAGATATATTTCGTCTGTAAGGTAATACTCATATTTGTATTTGTTGTCACACCGTTATGACGCTCCACGTCAACATAACGAGCATGAGAAGTGCCCATACCGTCTCGTCTCCGGAGACCATAATAAATAGATTCACACAAAAATGGAGCCGAAGCAGTCACAATTCACTAAGAACCTGAATTTGATAACAACAATAATGCTATACATATTCTATAATCTATATATACAATTCACTAAGAACCTGAATTTGATAACAACAATAAAGCTATACATATTCTATATATGAAGCCCCTGTAAAAATCGTTCATCCCAAATTTATTTTTGCCCTCTTTTTTTCGTCTATTTCTGATTAAATATGCTCAACTTCTTTGTCTCGATCAACCCGTTTTTAGTTCGGCCATGATGGCATAAATCATCGATCATTTATACTAGTTTAGTAGTTTCAAGTTAGATTTGTTTTTGGTTTTTTTTTCTATTTAGGGGGTGTTTGGATTAGATTTTTTGCTTATTGCTTATTGCTTATAGCTTATTTGTGGTGGGAATAAGCAATAAGCAATAAGCATGGGAATGAATGCTTATTAAAATTAGCTTATTTAGCCTAATAAGCTGGATTTTATCCAAACACTTAAATTAGCTTATTGTGGGAATAAGCAATAAGCACCTCTTTTTTTCCTATCCAAACACCCCTTAGAATTTTAGGTCTCATTTTGGATTCATTAAGATTTGTTTTTTTGTTTGGGTTTGTTAATCGGAAAATTGGTTGCCGAAATAAGTTAGTGGTAGGCGGCATCACCACCGTTGATGGTGATGAAGTTAAAAGAGTATTTAAATATTAAAAAAGAAAATAACGAAACCCACCTAATATTAATTTACTGTTATGAAATATTAGTTTGTGAATGACCATTGGATTCTTCATTTCTCCCGTAACTCCCCATCATTATTTAGCATTAGTAACAACCATTTCAATGTGTTTTATGAATGTAATAATACACCATCATAATGTGCATTCATATTATAGCTCATCTTTCATCTTATTTGGATAGTATAAATAGTGAGCCATATGTTTAGACACTTGATGATTTCATCACAACTATTAGAATAAAAGTTCTCTCCACTCTCATGTCTTTCTTTACTTTATAATTTATATTGTTATTTGATCATATTTTATAACACGTTATCAGCACGACTCTACCATAGAGCTATAACTCCTTATTGTTCTTGTCATTTTCAGGTATGTATTTTTTATAATTTTACATGTACAATGCTTACAACTTATTTTATGGAATTTCTTAACTAACAATTCCTTAACATACAAGTCTTTATTTTGATTTCTATTTTCATTATGGAAAACAATGCTAGAGAAAACTTTCTCTAGTTTTCATGGTACTAACATGCTCCTGCAGTAGCAATATCATGAGAAAGGTTTAAAATAAATATGAATTAATCTCATATCTACTTGTGTCTAAACAAGAAAATGAGTTATTGATGAAAAATCACCAATTAATCGTGACCAGTTCTAGTGCATTCCCTGAAGTGAATGCAACATCATATAATAGTCATGGGTCTAACCGAGGTCATGGAGGTTATCATAATCATGATAAAAATAACAATATTACAAGTAACCACCATAAGTTGAAAAATAACAAAAATCCACATCCTAATGATAAAAGTGGTCAAGCAAAAAAAAAAGGTTGAAAATGTTTATCACTAATGTGGAATGACCGATCATTAGTCTTGTACATGCCGCTTACCAAAGCATTTTGTTGATCTTTATCAAGATTCTCTAAAATATAAAGAAAAATATCGAAATTTTTTTTATTCAAAGTGATATCCATGAAGATCAACCAGAAATGACACATTTGGATGTTGTCGATTTTCTTGTATACCCAGAAGGGACAAGTGGTGATATGGATGGTGATTGATCAGAATAAATGTGTAGTTTTGTTTCATGGCATTTATTATGTTTTGATGTCATATTCGTTTCATTAGAAATGATGTTGTCACAATCTTCCCAAATTAATAAAATATGAATTTATTTCTCTAAGTCGAATGTTTCTTATGTTTTATTTATTTACTGAAAAGAAACATGGATATTCGCAAAAGAAATAATAAAGATATATTTCTTGCAGACAATGCAATAACACATAGCATTTTTAATAATGAAAAATATTTTGTTTACTTATCAATTAGAGAATCAAATGTTAATACAATAACGGGTAGTGCAAAAATGATTGAAGGCTCCGGAAGAGCGAATATCATATTACCACAAGGGACAATAATTACAATTGGAGATGATTATTTTCATCAAAATCACCAAGAAATTTATTAAGTTTTAAAGATATTCGGTCCAACGGATATCATGTTGAAACAACCAATGATGGTGATAAAGAGTATCTCAATATTACAAAAATGATATCGGATAAGAAAAGTTTTTTGGAAAAATTACATGTATTATCCTCTGGATTATACTATACAAATATTACAATGATTCATGCTATTGAAAATATTACAATGATTCATGTTATTGAAAATAAAAAAGGTATGATGTTACCTTAATAGTTTGGCATGACTGGTTGGGCCATCCCGGATTAATTATGGTATGTAGAATAAATGAAACTTCAAGTGGTCATTCCTTGAAAAACCAGAAGATTTTTCAAGATAATGAATTGTGTAGCATGCTCTCAAGGAAAATTAATTTCCAGTCCATCATTGAACAAAGTTGGGTATGAAAGTCTTAGTTTCTTACAAAGAATTCAAGAGGATATATATGGACCAATTCATCCACCACGTGGACCATTTAGATATTGTATGGTCTTAATTGACGCGTCAACTAGATGGTCACACGTGTGCTTGTTATCTAGCCGTAATCTCGCTTTCGCAAGATTACTAGCACAAATAATCCGCCTAAGGGCACATTTTCCGATTAACCAATTAAGAAAATTCGACTTGACAATGTTGAAGAATTTACATCACAAGCTTTTAATGACTATTGCATGTTGATTGAGATAACTATTGAACATCCTGTTGCATATGTTCATACACAAAATGGTTTAGCTGAGTCGTTAATCAAACGTCTTCAATTAATTTCAAGACCATTACTAATGCATTTTAAACTTCCTAAACTGAAATGGGGACATGCAATTTTACATGCGGCATTACACATCAGGCCAACTAGTTATCATAAGTTCTCCCCTATTCAACTGGTTTGCAGCCATGTACCAAATATTTCCCATATAAGGACGTTCGGATGTGTAATTTATGTACCCATTTCTCCACCTCACCGCACAAAAATGGGTCCTCAAAGAAGAATTGAAATTTATGTTGGATAGGAATCTCCATCTATAGTAAAATATTTAAAATCATCAATTGGAGATTTATTTACAGCTATATTTGATGATTATTATTTTGATGAATCATATTTTCCAACATTAGGGGGAGAAATAAAGAAGTTGGAAAATAAAATCTCTTGAAAGGAATTGTCACTTTCAGTTTTAGATCCTCATTCAAGTCCATGTAAACTTGAAATAAAAAAGATAATTCCTTTACAAAATGTAGCAAATCAATTGCCAGAAGCATTTACTGACCCTAAGTGGGCAAAAAATCTCATGTACCAGCTATACTTACTCAAGTTATAATTGATATCCCAGAAGGAAGAAAAAAAATACATCTGCAAATGAATCTTAGGCACGCCTGAAGCGTGGAAGATCAACCGGTTCCAAAGATAAAAATCCTCGAAAATGAAATGAAGCAAATACAATTGATGGTCCAAAAGAGAAAACATAATCTCTTGAAAAGATTAATGAAGCTCTAGAAGAGCCTAATGACATAACAAAAGAATATAAGGTACCTGGAAAAAAATGAAAATGATGAAATGTCGACGATAATTTTTCATAAGACAGAAGTCGACGATAATTTTTCATATCATGTTCCGCGCGCGATTATAAAGAAAATGAGGATCTTGAACATAAATATATTGAGTAATGTATGAAGAGAAATATTGGCCAAAATGGAAAGATGAAATAAATAAAGAGCTTAATTCTATTACTCAACGAAAAGTTTTTGGACCTGTAGTCCGTACACCAAACTTAGTAAGAACAGTGGGACACGAATGGGTATTTGTGCGCAAACGAAACGAGAAGAATGAAGTTGTGAGATATAAAGCAATATTTGTTGCACAAGGTTTTACCCAAAAGCCCAAAATTGATTATGAAGAAAAAGATTCTCCGGTAGTTGATGCAATTACATTCAATTATTTTATAAGTTTAACAACATATGCAAAACTGGAGATGTGTCTAATGGATGTATTTACCGCTTATTTATATGGTTCACTTGAAAATGATATTTATATGAAAATCCCAGAAGGGTTTAAGGTGCCAGAAGCACAAACTCCTAATTCTCGTGAAGTATATTTGGTAAAATTAAATAAATCTTTGTATGGATTGAAACAATCTGGCCGAATGTGGTTCAATTGTTTAAGTACATTTCTTTTAAAAGAGGGTTATATAAATGATCCATTAAGCCCATGTGTATTCATAAAATGATCCGGATCAGAATTTGTGATAATTGCTATTTACGTAGATGATTTGAACATAATTGGAGCTCCTGGAGAATTGGAAAATGACACTTCTTGTTTGAAAGAAAATTTTGAAATGAAATATCTTGGTAAAACAAAATTTTGTTTGGGTCTTCAAATTGAGCACACCAAAAATGGAGTTTTTGTACATCAATCTAGTTATCTAGAAAAGGTGCTTAGAAAGATTTATATGGATAACTTACATCCATTGAGTACCCCGATGGTAGTAAGGCATTTAGATGCCAAAAAGGACCAGTTTCGGCCTTGTGAAAAACATGAAAAGCTTCTTGGTCCCGAAGTACCATATCTTAGTGCTATTGGTGCACTGATGCATCTTGCTAATAATACGAGACCTGATATATCTTTTGCTGTAAACTTATTAGCAAGATATAGTTCTTGCCCAACAAGAAGACATTGGAATGGAGTCAAACACATTCTTCGATATCTTCGAGGTACAGTGGATATGGGCTTATATTATTCAAGTTCATCAAATGCGGAGTTAATGGTTATGCAGATGCTGGATATTTGTCTGATCCACACAAAGCTCGATCCTAAACAGGTTATTTATTCACTTGTAGAGGTACCGCAATCTCTTGGCGTTCTGTTAAACAAACTTTAGTTGCTTCTTCTTCTAACCATGCAGAGATTATAGCCATTCATGAGGCAAGCCGTGAATGTATTTGGTTAAGAAATTTAACTCATCACATTCATGAGAGTTGTGGTCTAACTTGTAACAGGGACGCTCCAACCATACTATATGAAGATAATGCGGCTTGTATAGCCCAATTCAAGGAAGGTTTTATCAAAGGAGACAGAACCAAACATATATCACCAAAGTTTTTTTTTACTCATGATCTTCAAAAAGAATGTTGCATCAACATCCAGAAAATTCAATCAAGTAACAACTTGGCAGATTTGTTCACTAAAACGCTCCCTACATCCAAATTTGAAAACATGGTACGAAATATTGGAATGCGACGCTTTAAGGAAATCAAGTGATGTGATGATCAGGGGGAGTTGGAAACATATTGTACTCTTTTCCTTAGCTATGTTTTTCCCACTGGGTTTTCTTAGCAAGGTTTTTAACGAGGCAATTGTTCCAAATATCTATTATTAATCATGTACTCTTTTTCCTTAATAAATGGTTTTTCCCATGAGGTTTTACCTATTAAGGTTTTAACGAGGCATGATACAATCGTCATTCAAGGGGGAGTGTTATGAAATATTAGTTTGTGAATGACCATTGGATTCTTCATTTCTCCCATAACTCCCCATCATTATTTAGCATTAGTAACAACCATTTCAATGTGTTTTATGAATGTAATAATACACCATCATAATGTGCATTCATATTATAGGTCATCTTTCATCTTATTTGGATAGTATAAATAGTGAGCCATATGTTTAGACACTTGATGATTTCATCACAACTATTAGAATAAAAGTTCTCTCCACTCTCATGTCTTTCTTTACTTTATAATTTATATTGTTATTTGATCATATTTTATAACATTTACTAGTTTTTGGGAATTAATTTTCAAAACAATACGATTTGGCTTTGTTAAATTTTCAGTGGATGGATTAAAATTCAATGTGGAAGAATCACCTCCCTTCCCTTGTACAAAACTCGCCATTTGTGTCGTCTTAATTAGGCATGTTAGTTGCAAAAAACATCAAGGAAACACCTCAAGTATCTTTATTTTCAAAATTTTCCAACGACATCATCGATAGTTTCCAAATGTACAAAAATGAATCTAGATGGAAGCTTTCACTTTGTGCAATAATGGCATGATTACTCAAATCTCCACTTTTTTATTTAGATGATTGTCAGCGTATTCTCATTGGTTTATTTGTGTAAGGGAGCTGATTCGTACACAACAGCTTTTTACTGCACACAACAATTTTTTATAAATAAACAATTTTACCCTTTCCTCTATTTTAATAAACTTTACAATCTACCCCCTCCCATCTTAAAACCCTTCCCAATATACAAACACAAAAACGAGTCTACGCTTCTCAACGGCGATCATTGGTAACTTGCATCTTAGGTTTGCTTCACCGCCATAGCCGGCTGCCCCACTCAGGTCACTTTTATCCTTTATTTTTTGGTTTGTGATTTTATATTGTGATTGTATTTCTTCCATTAATTGATTTGTGATTTTATATTGAATTATTAGTATTGTGATTTTTGTATCGTTGCTACTATTATGATTCTATTTTCAATTCTAGTTTGTATATTCAATTATAGTTTGTAATTTGAGATTGAAAAAGATTAAAACCGTTGAAAAAGATCAAAACCACTGTTTGTTGTTTGTATTGAAAAAATCAATTTTTCTCCCTTAGTTACACTACATAATGCTTATATTAATAAGAGTAAATATCTTTAAACGCTATTCATCCAAAAAATCAATGAATATTCTGTTTACCTTTCTACTAATTTCATCAAATACATCAAATACTTTGCTATTTGTCTTGACTGTAAGCCCAAAAATCCATGCTATTGAAGAATATAAATGTAAAGCTTACCTAGTCATCTAGTCACTTAACACGCTAATGTTAAATTTTTAAGTTAATTTCATCAAACTATATTTTTTTGTTTATCACTATTATTTGTAATGAATTTCTTAATTTGTGTGTGATTATGTAATAGACAATTTCAATGGAATCAACTCCATCAATGCCACTGAGTGAAAATGTTTATTTAACTACTTCGAAATTTGACTCGTGTGATGATTTATTGAAGAGTGTTCGAGAATTTTATTATTCTAAAGGATATGGGATATCTATTCGTGGTTCAAGAAAAGACAAACATGTGATTTTGCAATGTGACAGATGTGGTTTATATCGAGATATACGAGGTATTTCAGGTAAACGAAAAAAAACCACTGGATCGCGTTTGATCAATTGTCCTTTTAAGCTTTTGGGCAAAAGGAGTAGTGATGGTGCTTGGATATTTGATGTAAAAGACTTATCACATAACCATGAGCCATCTACGGACATCTCCGGACATCCCTCGTTTCGTCAGTTACCATCGGAAAGCATAAAAAGTGTTAAAGAAATGACCAAGGCAGGGATTCCCCCGAGATAAATTCTTTCTTCTTTGTGTCAACAAACCCCAAATATACCAGTAATCTCTAGAAACATATACAATGTGAAGAGAAAAATCCGAAGGGAAAATTTAAGGAATCGACCTATGATCAATGCATTATTTGAGGAGCTTGACGAAGGTGGTTTTACTTATGACATTTCACATAATGCAGAGGGGCGGATATCTCGTTTGTTCATTGCACACCCTTTGTCGATTAAATTGGCTAAAGCTTTCTCCAACATATTTTTGATGGATTGCACCTACAAAACCAATAAATATAACATGCCACTCCTTGATATTATTGGTGTTTCGTGTTTTAATACTGCCTTTTATTCTGGGTTTGTTTTCTTGGAAAGAGAAGATGAAGAAAACTATTCTTGGGCATTATGAGCATTTAAAGAGATTATTGGACAAGATCCGTGTGTGATTATGTCAGATAGGGAATTGGTGTTAATAAATGCCATAAAAAAAGTTTTTCCTACGACATCACATCTTTTATGTGTTTGGCATATTGAAAAAAATGTACTGGCAAATTGCAAGAAATATTTTGGACGTGCCGAGGAGTTCTATATTTTTATGTCTGATTGGAATAATGTTGTATATTCGACAACGGAAGCTCTTTTTGAGGAAAACTGGTTTGAATTTACATCAATTCATAAAGAGAAGAAAGACGTAATTGAGTACATAAAAAATGTATGGTTGCCTTGGAAAGAAAAGTTTGTTAGTGCTTGGACGGATAAGTACTTGCATTTTGGCAATCGATCGTCATCAAGAGTTGAAGGTGCACATGCTAAACTTAAACAATATTTGCAAGTTTCCACGAGAGATTTGAGGGAGGTGAAAGAGAAAATTTGTCTTGTAGTTGAGCATGAATTTAATGAGATTAAAGTAAAGCTCTCAAGTGAGAAAATTCATGTTCATCATGATGGCACTATGCCATTATTTAGAGAACTTCATTATCACGTATCTCACTTTGCCTTAAAGGAGATATATGAGCAATATGGTTTTACGAAAGATGGTAATATTTACCTTTCTTATTGTTTGTTAACCTTTATTATTTACTAACATTTATTAATTATTTTGTATTTTTAGGTAGTATGACTCCTTGCACCGGTCACTATATGGCAACCATGGGTCTTCCATGTGCTCACAAGATAAAATATTGGCAAGGAACTACTTTTCCATTGGATTTAATCCATCCGCAATGGAGGATTGACACACTGTCGCTAAATTCACAAAATGATTTGCATGATGAAGACACTGGTAGACTTGATGAGCTGCTTAATGAATTGCGCTCAACGTACCAAAGGTGGCCCTTAAACAAGAAAAAACATGCACTTTCGCTGATTACTGAACTTCTGAACCAATCTAATGCCTTTTTTGAACCGGTGGTTCAACGACCAAAAGGAAGACCTCCAAAATCAAAAAAGAAAGGAGGAATAACATCAACGACACGGGATCCTTCAAGATTTGAGTTGGTAGAATCTTCACAAAGACGTAATGAAGCAAATGGTGAAAACAACTTATTTGATTTAAACGTATATCCATTAGATACATTTGATTTAGACGGTCCTTTTTAAGTTCATCATAGTATTTTTTTTATTGACATGGTTGCTTGATTCAAATGTTCTTTTTAAGCCTACCATAGTATATTTTTTTATGTGGATACTTGTTTAGTTTAACGGTTGTTTAATAAATTTGATTGGACAAAGTTTGATTATATAGTTAAGTCTTTGATTTTAAAAGTTATTATCAAGTTATATGTCGTAACAAAAAAATGATAAAATTGACAATTTTTAGTACGTATAAATATATGGCTCGTAGGAGAAGAAATATATGATAGATAAGAATGAGTGTCTTTAGAAAATAATAAAAAATTATACATTTATGATTTTGATATATATATAAAGAGATAGAGAGGTAGAAATATATATTTATATAATGGGAGGGGTAAAGTGTACAATTGAGGAAAAGTTGTAAATATGGAGGAGGTAAATTATAAAATTGAAGAAAGGGTAAAATTGTTTATTTATAAAAAGTTGTTGTGTGCGTAAAAAGTTGTTGTGTACAAATCAGCAACTATATATCATATTTGACTAAAACACAAAACATGACATTAATGCATGTTTGACTAAAACACAAAACATGACATTTATGAACATTGGTTGGTAGAATATATATCATATTTGACTAAAACACAAAACATGACATTAATACATGTTTTTTTATTTAATTTTAATGGTCAATATATTTTTTAAACTTTAGACTAAATTACATTTTTTTTTTCATGGATTTGTATGTTTCTTAGATCATGTCTAGAAACATTATATTAGTTTTTCATGATATTTGTGTTTTTCGCGATGACACCTACGTCATCAAGACTACATCCCATCTCTAAGAGCATCCACAATGGTGAGTTTAACGTGAGAGTTGAATGAGGTGGCAAGTTCATGTGTCATTCAATGGATGAAACTCAACCATTGTGAGATGTTACATTGACATTCAATGGATTTGGAGTTCAACGGTCATTGAACTCTTCAATGGGAAAAAGGAAAGTTTTAATCCTTAAATATTTACTATAAATTATATTTTGCAACATTCTATTGAACTTTGTAGAATTCAATACATTGTAGAGAAAATAATAATAAAGTTGTATGACTTTAAGAATGATGATGTGGCAATCCATTAAACTCTATGGAGTTCAATGCATTGTAAATGCCTTAACTCTAGTCCACCCAAGCTCTACCATAGTCATTAATTGAGGGTTGAGACTCCTCCACTTTTCATCGCCCTCTTCATTCTCCTAAGTAACACTATCCTTTCCTTTTTGTCTCAAGATAGTAACGATCTATTATTTTTGTTCACATTTAATCATTTTTTCGTATACCATATATTGTTAAAATTGTTGAAATTGTTCATATTTTACTATTATAACCAGCTTTTAAAAGTTATAAAAGTAAAATGTGAACGGTTTCAATAAATTATATGACATATAATATACAAGAAAAATGATTAAATATGAATAAAATTAAAAGTTTTTTTTATAAATAAATTTGTATGAGAATTTGAGTTTTTCTCCGGTCAATTTTTTTTAAAACTAATACCATCATACCATCTCTAATGCATCTTCTAATCCAGTCGCACCAAAATAATAAAAAAAACAATGTTGTTTGTAATGAACATTTATTTGAATTCGGATATTCACAAATGTGCATACATACATAATGCACATTTATAGTTTTCAACGTTTTCTTCGTAATTTTATAACATACAATTAGTCTAGACGTGTTTGTTAAGTTATTTTGGACAAATCATTTTTTCTTAGTACACTTGAAATGTTGATTTATGTTATTCGTATTTAACTGAGAACCAAACAAAATAACCTTAAAACGGATTTATCCAAACCTTATTTGATTCCGTTTCGGCTAGTATTTTAGAAGTAAGAAAACCGATTAAATCGAATTAAATAAAATATAACCGAATCGACGAATAAAATCTCTCATACATATATTGATAACCTAGTCTAACGGTCAGAAAATGACTCCCCTACTATATATATATATATATATATATATATATATATATATATATATATATATATATATATATATATATATATATATATATATATATATCCTTATTCTAATAAATGAATAGTTTTAATCTCTTTTTACCAAGTGTCACTCTAATACACTTCTCATTTAATATTATGTCATGTGTCATGTACATATATTAGGCAATTTATTTCAAAATTCAAATTTACATTTTCAAATTATATGTTAAACTTGAAGTCATAATAACTTTAAAATTTTGATATATCTCTTAATTAATAATTTATTTAAAATAACTTATTTAAAATAATTGATTAATAATTATAAAATTTTAATTAATTTTATAACCGTGATTCCCATGGGTTATAAACTAGTATATATATATATATATATATATATATATATATATATATATATATATATATATATATATATATATATATATATATATATATATATATATATACCTTAAAAAGCATTTAACATGTTTTGCTGAATTTTAAGAGGTAGAAACCTTAATGCATCATGTACAATGATTTTATGCATGCAAAGATACTAAATCTTATCCGGTCAAACTTATATGCAACATGAATTTGTCAAAAGCTATCTACAACCTGAATTGGTCAAAAGATTTACCTGTATTCCCTCATTTGTAGTATTAATTGAATCGGTCAATACCCAAATTTCGGTACCTTATCTCTTTAAATTAAGGAGCAACCATCAACGTCATTGTTAAACAACGCCGCCTCCGCCTCCGCCTTTCTCTTCTCTCGCATCTTTCCTTTAAAACCCCTTATATCAAACATCGCAACCCACCAAAAGTAAACTATGGTGTCACATAACCATCACTACCATCAAACAAATCACCTTCATCACCGTCACATTTCATCTCACCACCATTCACCGCCGCCATCTCTCCCCACCACCACCATCTCTCCCTAACAACCAATGACATCTAACATATTTTCCAGTTCTCTCATCTGACCTTAATTTCTATTTTCGATGTTTTAACCTTAGGCACCATTTTTTGACCTAGAAACACTAACCCAGAAAATACATGCCCCCTCCAAATTAGCAACACATACTCTGTAACCGCCCTGCCACTGTGCCAAGTGACACACTCCAGCTTTGTCCTCCGCCATTATGGAAGATGCCTGATGTGTGCTCTTATGATTTCATCGTGAATGCAAAAAGGTAAATCTGTAATTCTCCTCTATCTCTGTCTCGATTTCATCTGGTTGCATAAATTAGGGGTTTTTGTTTGCTACTTGAGATTTATGGAAAAGGAGGGTTGTATTTGATAAATTGATACCGCTTTCTTAAACAAGGCACCCATATCTCAAAATGTAATGTAAAAATTAAGGTAAATGTTAGCTCTATTTTTTTGGTTTCAGGATTTCATTTCTTTATGTGTTCTCTTCCTGTGTGACTCATCTGGTTTACTAAAAGTAAGTACATCGTATTCGTTTATCTAATCATTTAATGTTTTTTTTTTATTTCTTGGTTTTATTTATTTATGCTTCAATTAATCTTTTTCCCAATGATTAATTCTGATGAAGAAGTAGTTCAAGGTTTTTTAGAAATTTTTATCCAGAGAAGGAAGATAAAGACAGGGCCATATGGGTATATATATGGACTTTTTCCCAGTGTGCTTAGAATGGACGCGAATCGCCAAGGTACGTTGGGCGTACCCAGAGTTACACCGGGCGTACCCGGCCCAGGTGCAAAACCTTAATTCGTCTTGTGCACTATTTAAAGGGTGCTATGGCTCATTTCTCAACCTCCATATCAGTGAGTGAAACCCTAAAAGAGAGCTTCCCACCGTCCTTAGTGTGTGTGAGTGTTATTGGAGCTAATTGTGCTTTGGTGACTTAGTGAAGAAGAAGGAAAGGAGTTCCTGGAAGCTAAAGCTGGAGGTGCCATTTTGGATCTGAGATCTACAGAGCAAGGGACTACACTTAGAGGTATAAAGTTCAAAACTTTCCTCTTCTTTTGATTTGTTGTTGCATGTGCTTTTGCTAGGGCTAAAAACCCCAAAGGTAGAGACTTTATGAGTGTAAAGTGCTCCATGGTTCGAGATCTGTCCCCATTCAGTGCTATTAGTGATTTAGAGCCATAAAGTTTCCATCTTTAGTGTTAGTTTGAGGTCATGCTTGAGTAATAAGCCTTCTAGGGTTAGAGGATGGAATATTATAGGAGTTGGTGGCTTGTTCAGCCATGCAAAGGCATAAAGTCATCAACTTTATGGATTAAGAGGCTTAGATGTGGTCGGATCTAGAATTTCGACGTGAGTCTTAATTGTTTAAGACCTAAAGAGTTAAAGGGCTGAAGCTGTGGAGTACGCCGGGCGTAATCCCAGTACGCGGCGCATACTAGGTAGCGTTCCCCGATCCTAAGATGCAGCCGGGTACGCTCAGCGTACACATCTGGTACGCGCAGCGTAACCCGGAAAGTTGACTTTTGGGTTGACTTTTAGGGTATGATCTATTGTGGGGCCTTTTGAGCTGTAAGAGGGGTAAAATGGTCTTTTACCCTTCTGAGAGTGTCATAAGAGGACATAGTCTAGCCTTTGAGAGTTATAATAATTAGAGTATTTATTTTATATGATTAGGCGGAGGTTAGACCAGCGTTACCGAGTCAGAGATTACCGAGATACCCGAGGTGAGTCTTCTCACTATACTTTACCTAGTGTGGTAACAGAGTTATGTGATAGAGTATTTTAGAGTTATATGCCAGTGTAATTGCATGTTATTTATGTGCTATGATTTATTGTGATATGTGTTATGCATGATTTAGAGTTATAGAGTTAGGACCTTCGGGTCCACAGAGTTAGGACCTTCGGGTTCACAGAGTTAGGGCCAGAGGGCCCATAGAGAGTTGGGGCTGGAGGGCCCCACTAAGACACATAGATCTTGAGGGTCAACAGAATTACAACCTCGAGTGGCTATTATGTGTTAGAGTGGTATATTGGGGAACTCACAACGCATTTATGCTTACAGTGTTATGTGTTATGTGCACGTACACCGGAGTTTATGTATTTTGATCTTGGGTTTTGTACTGATACAATGTTGACACAATGTTTTTATTTATGATTACAAATGATATTTTATGGTTTTCAAAAGTGAAAAATTGTTCAAATTTTTAAGCTGTTACAAGTTGGTATCAGAGTCTTAGTTTGAGGGATTCGGATACATCTTCGGGCGTATATGAACTCAAACTGGGGATTTGAGGAAATTTTTAATAATAAAAAAATAATATTTTTGAAAAAAAAGAGTAAAAAGAGTCTTGAGACAAGCAGACCAGAGCCGTGTGTACGATCAGCCAGCACCCGAACGGTGATTTCCCAAAATACCCTCATAATAAGTGATTATCAGATATGTTATGTTTTGCTATATGATGAGTTACGATATGCATGCTAGAGTAGACTAGGTATTCTTATTAGGACTAGAGTGGCCTGATATATGATGCCTTAGTCTAGGGGTTTTGCTGCTAGAGATGCTTAAGAGTAATTTAGATAGCAGCGAGGTGCTTATGAGAGATTTGCTAGTGAGTAGCACATGATAGAGAGAGTAGAGTACTTGGGATTTGGGGCTCAAGGAGGAGGACTTGGGATGAATGCCGATGCGGTATGGACGGTAGTATTGGGCCCGTACTACTGAAGATACCGGGTTGGTGCGCAGTCCAAGTAAGAATCCTTAGGGCACTAAGGAACAAGTAGGGTGGAGTTATCGAGTGTGATTTTACTCGAAGGGTTCTATAATATTTTTGTGTTGTATTTCAGAAGGAGACCATGGTTGGGACACGCCACACACCAGAGAGCAGTAGCATGAGCGAGGCTGAGATCTGTAGGATCATTCAGGAAGAGGTGGTTGTGGCCATCAGGGCGGAGATACCAGAGATGTTCGGGTCTATCAAGACCACTCTGATTGAGACATTTGATGAGAGATATGTTGCTCTTTCTGAGGCTGCTGTTGCTGCGGCCATTGTAGCTATAGCTACGATGAGACCGCATGGTGGTGATGCGTTGCTGTTATGGGAATTCAGCAACACAAAACCACCAGAGTTTGATGGGACCCAGGACCTGATTGTAGTGATGAGATGGATATCATACATGGGGGATGTTTCTTTACCTTCTCATCCCCTGAGCATTTGAGAGTTCAGTTTGCACTGAACCAGCTTTGCTTGGGAGCGAAGGACTGGTGGAAGTTTGTGGCAGCACACTACACGCCTGCTGAGCTTGCTGCAGTGACCTGGGAGAGGTTCACTGCTATGTTCTGAGATGAGTACGTTCCCCCGGTGGAGAGGGAGCGAATGGCACAGGAGTTTCTGACCCTCAAGCAGGGTACTGAGTCGGTTACAGCGATTACTCGGAAGTCCCATGAGAGGTCGATGTTCTGCCCAGAGCACGTGTCCTCCGAGCAGGCACGTATGAGCCTATATTTGAGCGTGTTGAGGAGGGATATACGTGAGTTCATGATGAACTCATCGTACCGGATGTTTGTTGAGATTCAGCCAAATGCCCGGAAGAGGGAAATAGAGTTGGAGACCCAAGCCAGGGAGGAGGCTGAGTCTCAGGGAAAGGATCAGCGGCCGGCTCAGTCTCAACCGGCAGCCAAGCGGGCCAAACCCGCTGATTCGAGATCTGGGAACCAGAAGGGCCGTACTTGTGGCAAGTGCGGCAAGAGCCACGATGGGATATGCAGAGCAGGGTCTTGCTACAAGTGTGGCAAGGAGGGACACAAGGCCAAGGATTGCCCCAAGGGTTTTTCAGTCTATTTTCATTGCAACCAGACTGGACACCGGATGGCAGAGTGTCCAAAGTTGCGGGGGTCAGCGCAGGGAGCATTTCCGGGATCAGCCCCTGCTGCGATGAGAGCTGCAAATGTTCAGCCTGCGAAGGTCGAGGCACTGAAGGCACGCAGGAGAGCCTTCCAGTTGACTGCGGAGGAGGTCCGCGCAGCGCCTGATGTCGTGGCCGGTAGGTACTCTTTCATGTATTCTTTTGTATTTTGTGATATTGTGCTTATATTATGTTATGCGTAGGTACTTTCCTTGTGAACCTGCTCTAGTGTTATTTGACTCGGGTGCGAGTCGATCTTTAGTATCGTTGGCCTTTAGCCGACACATCAGTATTAGTCGAGAGGTGTTGAGTCGACCTCTGAGAGTTTCCATAGCGGATGAGGGAGCGGTGTATGCCACCCGAGGTCATTCGTGGTTGTGAACTTGAGATTTTCGGGGTTGAGTTTCCGATAGATTTGGTCCTTATTGCGATGGGGGATGTCTGTATCATCGTGGGCATGGACTGGTTGAGTAGATTTGGAGCGATCATGCTGCAAGCGACAGCTGGTGACCATGCGAGACCCTAGTGGGGGAGTTCTTACGGTGTACGGCGAGGGTACACGTTCCGGTTTAGCATTTTGCTCAGCCGCCAGGGCGAGGCAGAGTCTTCAACAGGGATGTAAGGGATTCATAGCGTATGTGATGGATGCGAGGGTTAAGACGGAGAGACCGACGTCTGTGGGAGAGGTTCTGATAGTGCGTGAGTTCCCGGATGTATTTCCGGAGGAGTTGCCGGGTGTACCTCCTGTGAGGCAGGTGGAGTTCAGTATCGATTTGGTTCCGAGGGTCGCGCCTATCGCCAAGGCGCCCTATCGCCTTGCGCCTCCAGAGATGCAGGAGTTATCCTCGCAGCTTTAGGAGCTGCTGGGAAAGGGGTTTATTCGGCCGAGTAGTTCACCGTGGGGAGCTCCTATCCTTTTTGTCAAGAAAAAGGATGGTTCACACCTGATGTTCATTGATTACAGGGAGTTGAACAAATTGACGGTCAAGAACCCTTACCCGTTGCTGAGGATTGATGATTTGTTCGATCAGTTGCAGGGAGCATCTTGGTTTTCCAAGATCGACTTGAGGTATGGATATCATCAGGTGAGGGTGCGAGATGAGGATATCCAGAAGATAATGTTTAGGACTCGTTACGAGCATTACGAGTTCGTGGTGATGCCTTTCGGGCTCACCAACGCACCAGCGGTGTTCATGGATCTCATGAACAGGGTGTGTAGACCGATGTTGGATCGCTCAGTGATCGTATTCATCGATGACATTTTGGTGTATTCGAGATCTAGAGAGCAGCATGAGGAGCATCTGAGGGAGATCCTAGGGGTTTTGAGATCGGAGAGGCTTTATGCCAAGTTCTCCAAGTGTGATTTCTGGTTACGAGAGGTCCAGTTCCTGGGGCATCTCGTTAACCAGAAAGGGATATTGGTCGACCGGCCAAAATTGAGGCAGTGATGAGTTGGGAGGTGCCGAGGTCACCCACGGAGATCAGGAGTTTTCTAGGACTGGCAGGCTATTATCGGAGGTTCATCAGGGATTTCTCCAAGATCGCCATGCCACTCACTAAGTTGACCCGAAAGGGTGTAGTTTTTGCTTGGGGTCCAGAGCAGCAGGCCTCCTTCCAGACACTTCGCCAGAGATTATGTGAAGCCCCGGTGTTAGCCCTTCCGGAGGGAATGGAGGATTTTGTGGTATATTGTGACCCGTCGATATCAGGGTTGGGAGCAGTGCTTATGTAGAGAGGCCATGTGATAGCGTATGCATCGAGGCAGCTGAAGCCTCATGAGGCAAGGTATCCTACCCATGATTTAGAGTTAGGGGCAGTAGTGTTCGCCCCTAAGATCTGGCGTCACTATCTATATGGGTCCGATGTACCATATACACGGATCACAAGAGCCTGAAATACTTGATGGATCAGCCCAACCTGAATATGCGATATAGGAGATGGCTGGATGTGGTAAAGGATTATAATTGCGAGATCCTGTACCACCCGGGGAAAGCCAACGTGGTGGCCGATGCCTTGAGTCGTAGGGCGGAGAGTGCTCCGATGTGTGACATTTGTATGAGATTGACAGTGATGACTCCGGTGTTAGACACCATTCGAGGAGCTCAGACCGAGGCCGTTTGACAAGAAAACCAAAAGAGAGAGCGGGTTATCGGGTAAGTATCGGAGTTCGTTACCGATGGTCGGGGGCTTATGACGTTTGAGGGTCGGATTTAGGTGCCGCATGTGGGCAGAGCGCGTACCATTTTGATGGAAGAGGCTCATCGATCGAAGTTCTCGATCCATCCTGGGGCCATTAAGATGTATTTGGACCTGAAAAGGGAGTATTGGTGGCCCTGTATGAAGAGGGACGTTGCATGGTTCGTGGAGAGGTGCCTAACATGTCGCAGGGTTAAGGCTGAACACCAGAGACCGCACAGCAAGTTGCAGCCGTTAGAGATTCCCGAGTAGAAGTGGGAACAGATTGCCATGGACTTTATCACCAAATTGTCGAGGACTGCGAGGGGCGTCGATGCAATTTGGGTGATTGTAGACCGGTTGACGAAGAGCGCTCATTTCCTCGCTATTAACGAGAGCTCTTCCGCAGAGATGTATGTGAGGGAAGTGGTAGCACGGCATGGAGTGCCAATCTCGATTGTCTCAGACCGAGATGTGCGTTTCACCTCTAGATTCTTGAAGAAATTCCATGAGGAATTGGGTACTAGACTGCATTTCAGTACTGCGTACCACCCCCAGACTGACGGACAGAGTGAGCGGACGATTCAGACGCTCGAGGATATGCTCCGAGCATGTGTGTTGGACTTCGGCGGGAGTTGGGACACGTACTTACCCTTGGCGGAGTTTCCCTACAACAACAGCCATCATTCGAGCATTGGTATGCCACCCTTTGAGGTGTTGTGTGGGGGGAAGTTTCAGACCCCCATTTGTTGGGGAGAAGTGGGGCAGCGTGTGATGGGTAGTACGGAGATAGTGCTTCAGACGTCAGAGCAGATCCAGCAGGTCAGGCAGAGGTTGTTGACCGCTCAGAGTCACCAGAAGAGTTATGCTGATAGGCGACGATCTGAGCTCGAATTTCAGGTCGGTGATTTGGTGATCCTGAAGGTATCTCCTTGGAAAGGAGTGATCCGTTTCAGGAAGAGGGGCAGGTTGGGGCCCCGGTATATTGGGCCGTTTAGAGTGATCGCAAGGGTGGGCAGGGTAGTGTATCGCTTGGAGCTACCAGCAGAGTTGGGTCAGATTCATGACACCTTTCACGTGTCGTAGTTGCGAAAATGTATAGCCGATGAGTTGGCAGTGGTACCATTGGAGGATATTCCGGTGGATGCGAGTCTTAATTATGCTGAGAGACCGGTGGCGATCAGGGATCGGAAGATCAAGGTTTTGAGGAACAAGGAAGTGCCTCTGGTTTTGGTTCAGTGGAAACATCGGATGGGGTCCGAGATGACTTGGGAGTCAAAGTCGGAGATGCGAGGGAAGACTCCAGAGTTGATCGAGGAATGAGACTTTGGGGGCGAAGTCCGGTTCTAATGGGGGAGAATTGTAACACCCCGAGATTCAGGTGCATTTCTTTTACCCTTACTCTTTGTCATTAGTCATGTTTAGCCCTTGTGTGGAGAAGAGTTAGCAAGTGAGTACGTTGGGCGTACCAGAGGGGTACGTTGTGCGTACTCATGTGCTTAGAATGGATGCGAATCGCCAAGGTACGTTGGGCGTACCCAGAGTTACACCGGGCGTACCCGGCCCAGGTGCAAAACCCTAATTCGTCTTGTGCACTATTTAAAGGGTGCTATGGCTCATTTCTCAACCTCCATATCAGTGAGTGAAACCCTAAAAGAGAGCTTCCCACCGTCCTTAGTGTGTGTGAGTGTTATTGGAGCTAATTGTGATTTGGTGACTTAGTGAAGAAGAAGGAAAGGAGTTCCTGGAAGCTAAAGCTAGAGGTGCCATTTTGGATCTGAGATCTACAGAGCAAGGGACTACACTTAGAGGTATAAAGTTCAAAACTTTCCTCTTCTTTTGATTTGTTGTTGCATGTGCTTTTGCTAGGGCTAAAAACCCCAAAGGTAGAGACTTTATGAGTGTAAAGTGCTCCATGGTTCGAGATCTGTCCCCATTCAGTGCTATTAGTGATTTAGAGCCATAAAGTTTCCATCTTTAGTGTTAGTTTGAGGTCATGCTTGAGTAATAAGCCTTCTAGGGTTAGAGGATGGAATATTATAGGAGTTGGTGGCTTGTTCAGCCATGCAAAGCCATAAAGTCATCAACTTTATGGATTAAGAGGCTTAGATGTGGTCGGATCTAGAATTTCGACGTGAGTCTTAACTGTTTAAGACCTAAAGAGTTAAAGGGCTGAAGCTGTGGAGTACGCCGGGCGTAATCCCAGTACGCGCCGCGTACTAGGTGGCGTTCCCCGATCCTAAGATGCAGCCGGGTACGCTCAACGTACACATCTGGTACGCGCAGCGTAACTCGGAAAGTTGACTTTTGGGTTGACTTTTAGGGTATGATCTATTGTGGGGCCTTTTGAGCTGTAAGAGGGGTAAAATGGTCTTTTACCCTTCTGAGAGTGTCATAAGAGGACATAGTCTAGCCTTTGAGAGTTATAATAATTAGAGTATTTATTTTATATGATTAGGCGGAGGTTAGACCAGCGTTACCGAGTCATAGATTACCGAGATACCCGAGGTGAGTCTTCTCACTATACTTTACCTAGTGTGGTAACAGAGTTATGTGATAGAGTATTTTAGAGTTATATGCCAGTGTAATTGCATGTTATTTATGTGCTATGATTTATTGTGATATGTGTTATGCATGATTCAGAGTTACAGAGTTAGGACCTTCGGGTCCACACAGTTAGGACCTTCGGGTCTACAGAGTTAGGGCTAGAGGGCCCATAGAGAGTTGGGGCTGGAGGGCCCCATTGAGACACATAGACCTGAGGGTCAATAGAGTTACAACCTCGAGTGGCTATTATGTGTTAGAGTGGTATATTGGGGAACTCACTAAGCATTTATGCTTACAGTGTTATGTGTTATGTGTTTCAGGTACCAGTGATGATCGCGGGAAGGCGCCGGCATGATTCGTACACACGCACACCGGAGTATATGTATTTTGATCTTGGGTTTTGTACTGATACAATGTTGACACAATCTTTTTATTTATGATTACAAATGATATTTTATGGTTTTCAAAAGTGAAAAATTGTTCAAATTTTTAAGGTGTTACATTTGCATTTCTTTTTTATGATTCTTTAACAAGGTGCAGGTTACATTGAATTGTAATTTAAGACAACTGAGCCGGAACTACCTAAACCATGGTGCTATGATAACGTAATTCTTATTAACATTTATGCTATGTGGTGGTGAACATGGGTTTTGGAGAAATTGAATTCAAACAAATTGGTGTAGGTGTTAATGACTTGAATCAGGCTACCTAATTGAACAAAGTCTAATCGAATGGGCAACTAAAATCAGAAATCCAAGTCCAATGGCAATAGTTTCCCATAAATGGCTGAATCATTTGCCAATAAGTTCTTCCTCTTTGGTTTTCCATATAGGCGTGTTCATGGATTGATTACATATTTGGTCAACACAAATAGATAATTCAAGATTATTTCAAAACGCCATCTCCTTATATTATTTCCCTAATTCGTTGATGTTTTTAAATTTTGCAGTTGTGTTGATGGAATGTGCTCATAACGGTCAACTCAAATCATGTTAGTTATTTCTCTGTTAACATAGGTATGCTTTCTTATTACTAACCTATCACTAACTTAAGAAGAATCTCCCATATAAACTAAATGAATGAAAGTATGGTCTTATTTATTTCTTTAACCCAATTGTTTAAGGTTAATTGCAAGAAATGTAATGAACTTTTATTTATCTGTGTTTTATAACATTTTATTTCCGTTTTCTTTTTATTAAAACATGTGTACTTTCAGTTTCATTGTTATTAAACCATTTTACTTTGAAAACATACCCAATTATGGAATTCTACTTTCATGCTTTTTCTTAGTTAAACATTATATTTTTAAAAGTCTATCCAATTATATCAATGGTAAGTGCTTTTTAATCGGTTCACATTGCTATAACTGAGTAGATTATTCAAAGTGAAACACTCTATTTTGAAAAAGTGAAAGTAGGATGCTATAACTTGAACCAATGAAAATAATTTCCTGTTTCTTTCATTTGACACTTATTCTTTTTATTGGTGTTTATATTGCAGGAGTATCCACTCCTACTTGAGTTGTATGTTGACAAAAATGAGCTAAAGATACTTCCCGAGAACAATAGTAACAACAAAGACCAACAGGGTTATTCAATCCCCAATTATTTTGACGTAATTTGTGCTTATGCATGATTTTGCTAGAAAAAGGACAAGTAAATTACAAAAACAATCTTTTTGATATGTAATTTTTTTGATTTAATCCTTATGTTTCGATACAACAAATAATTGTTTTAGAAAAAATCATAACATTTAACATAAATCCCATAATTCTATAATTTACTGAAAAATATTAAATTTTAGAATTATAGATGAAGTTTTGTGTTACGAATTAGCTAGCTTAATATGGGGGATTAATGCAATGTTGCCATAAATGCCATAAAAACATTGAAACAATTCTCTTTGGTTGTCAAAACTTTATTACATTCTTACAATTACATTATAGTTGGAAATACATTGTTAATTCAATATACATGTTATGGTGTATGCAGTATGAATGTTGAATTATTTTAAGGATTTTGGCCTGATTTTGCTTTTGATATATTCCCTTTTTATGTATGGAATTTATATTATCTTTTACAAATTCAGTCCTTTATGTCATCTTCATTTGTTTAAAAGAATAAGTAAAATATATAAATTTTGGTCTCATCTTGGTGGATATGATTGTTATGTTAAATTATTGATGGATGATTTGTATGGAAGTTTTGGTGCAGATCTTTTGGCTTTGTAAACAAAAATGACAACCGCCAAGGTTCCTTATTCAGTGATAATGAAAATTCAAGGAAAATTATTATTAGAATTATTAAATCACTTATAATATCCTTTAAAGCTATAATTGATTTATGATTTTATTTAGTTCGGTCAACAACATATATAAAATTGTTATTATATGAATGAGATGCACTTCATGGTGATTTTGAAAACAAATAACAATTGAGTAGTTAAATACTTGAATATAATGATCCAAGACATATTTCTTTAAAAATCCATTTTAGGAGTGTGTTTTTTATTTTTATCTTAAAATAACACGTCGAAAGAGAACAAATCGTCATTGTAAACAAATCTACGAAAAAAATTATTTGTCGTCGTCGCACATTTCATATTTTGTGCCGCCTGATGATGCAAAATTAATCATATGTTCATATATATTTGTAGGAAATCTTAACTTTTCATTTTTAATTCTTATTGATTTCGTTTATATTAGTATGACTCATATTAATAACTGTTTATATATAGTAAACTGTTTGCGCAAAAAAAACTAATCGTCTCTACAAACTAATTTCTAAATAAAATATTTGCACCCGGCGCTTAGCGCGGGTAAACGGCTAGTGTGTGTGTGTGTGTGTATATATATATATATATATATATATATATACAAATTACAAAATAATAATAATAATAATAATAAAATAAAAGATCATTTTTTATTATGGCGTGACTAATTTAGACGATGTACTAGAGATGGTGTTGTCGTGTTGGTTTCAAAAAAATTTAGCCGAAAAAAAAATCGCAAGTACTCATGCAAATATTGGTTTTAAAAAAAAAACTTTTAATTTGTTTATATTTGGCCATTATTTTGTACATCATATATCATCTCACTTGTTGAAACTATTCATATTTTATCCTAGTAACATATAGCTATCGGTCACAATGTTAAAATATGAAGATTTACAACAAGTTTGATGGTATGTTTACAAAAATAACTAATTATGAAGAAAATCAAATAGTTCGTTATCATTCTGAAATTTCCTTTTTGTATAAATATATAACTATTGCAGATATAATAGATAGAGATGAAAAGATTTCATTCAACTATGAATGGATACAAAAAAGAAATAAAATTTGATGGAGACAAAAAGATTCCATTCAACTATGAAGGGACACAAAAAAAAATATTCGGCTGTGAACGAATACAAATTTCTGTTAGCCATATTATTATTGTATGTATTTAGGCCCAAAGTGTAACGTCATATAATTTCCAACCAAAAGCTTTCATTTTACGACCATCAAAACATGAGTAATAAGTTTAGATTCCAAAGTAACAATGTAGTCACAACCGATTACATAACAAAAGATAACAAGATAGTTTCCCCGAGTGTGTGTACGGTCACGCTGGCGCCTTCCCACAGTCCTCACTAGTACCTGAAACACATAATTCAACAACTGTAAGCATAAAGCTTAGTAAGTTCCCAAAATACAACATACACACATACGCCTTTCCAGGCCTTGACCTTCCGGTCCATGTGTCTCAGGGGACTTCCGTCCCGACTGGGTAAACCTTCCGGTCCTACCCACGTCAACCCTTACAGTCCATATGACCACGCCTTCCGGCCCATATCATGTTGCCTTCCGGCCCAAATCAAACATATCATACATGACACATATAACACACATAAGGCATATATTTCATATCATACTCGACCTTCCGGTCACATAGTCAAAACCCTTCCGGGTACAGTATAGTGAGAAGACTCACCTCGAATGCCTCGCTAAGTCACTAATCGTGAATCCTGAAATCACTCGGGCTCGAACCATAAATATATAATTATTCACTCGGGCTCGAACCATAAATCACTCAGGCTCGAGCTGCAATCCTCCTATGATATTATAAATATATAATTATTACTTGTACCACAAAGGTGGGCCATCCTTATCAAGTCAACACAGGTTGACTTGGTCAATCGTCTTTAATTAATTTGGACCGGACTCGGCGAGTGCACACTAGTGACTCGGCGAGTCTACGCATTTTAATCAACTATCAGGGTTATTCCCCTTTGACTCGTCGAGTACTCCCCCGACTCGACGAGTTCCCCCTGGGCCTGAATCACAGGGCCACCGCGACTCAACTCGTCGAGTCGAAGGTCAACTCGGCGAGTCCCAACCTGACTCGGTCCACCTGTCAAAACCTTTCCAACTCTCTACGACTCACTGAGTCGCCCACAACTCGGTCCGGACTACACACAGGATGGTCTCAAAGACAATCTTCAAGCGACTCGGCGAGTCTGTTCTTCAGACTCGGCGAGTCCATGCCATGCACCAGCTAAAACTGGCTTTTGCGGTCAGATCCGTTCCATACATACATAGATCTGGCCTTCCCAAGCTTATTTGTCACGTAAAGTCTCAGTCTTGGTTGCCATGCAATGCATACAAGGCTTATTTTGAAGAAACAACCTCTAATATGGCAAGTTTAGCTTCTAACTCAAAAGAATGGACATAAAGCTTGTCATAAGGGGTCTCCTGGACCTGCTAAAGTCCAGATCTAGGTTCCATATCTCCATGGGACCTCTCATACTTCTTATTCAAGCCAAGAAATGCAAGAAGAAACCCTAGATTTGGCACATCAACACAAAACACAAAGTTTGGCTCTGAAAATTACCTCAAGAAGACTCCCTTGATGAAATAGCAACAGAACTAAGCTCCCCAACACTTCAAGCTTGCTCCTCTCCCTTCTTTCCTTGCAATATCACACAAAATGATGAACAAATGGCCTTCAAACACACTCACAAGGGCTTACAGACGTATGGAGGCTCTTAGGGTTCAAGGTGGCCGCAAATGAGGGCCATAAGGTCCTTTAAATAGGGCTTAGGACCGGGAAATTAGGGTTTCATTAAACAGTGCGGACTCGCCGAGTCCATCCCTTGGACTCGTCGAGTCCGGACGTGAACCCCCGCCCAAAACCGCGACCCGACTCGGCAAGTTCGACCTCCAACTCACCGAGACCCCTCACAGAATGTCAAAAATATATGAAATGAAGGTACCTAGGGATCCGGGCTGTTACAATTCTCCCCCACTAGAATAAGACTTCGCCCTCGAAGTCCCGCTAGGCAAAAAGCTCCGGATGCTGCTCCCGCATCTCAGGCTCCGGCTCCCAGGTCATCTCTAATCCCTTCCGATGCTGCCACTGAACCAATACCAGGGGTACCTCCTTGTTTCTCAAAACCTTGATCTTCCGATCTTTGATGGCTACAGGTCTTTCAGCATAATTCAGGCTTGCATCCACCTGAATATCCCCTAATGGAACCACCGCTGATTCGTCGGCTATACATTTCCTCAGTTGCGACACATGGAAAGTATCGTGAATCTGTTCCAACTCTACTGGCAAGTCTAAACGGTAGGCTACCCGGCCCACCCTTGCGATCACACGGAAAGGACCAATATATCGGGGCCCCAACTTGCCCCTCTTCCTGAACCGAATCACTCCTTTCCAAGGAGAGACCTTCAGGAGTACGAGATCACCAACTTGGAACTCAAGCTCGGACCGTCGCCTGTCTGCATAACTCTTCTGTCGGCTCTGAGCGGTCAACAACCTTTGCCTGACCATCTGAATTTGCTCGGTCGTCTGAAGCACGATCTCCGTGCTACCCATAACCTGCCGTCCCACCTCACCCCAACAGATGGGGGTGCAACACCTCCGCCCATACAACAGCTCAAAGGGCGGCATACCAATGCTCGAATGATGGCTGTTGTTATACGAGAACTCTGCTAAAGGTATATAGGTGTCCCAGCTCCCTCCGAAGTCCAACACACATGCCCGAAGCATGTCCTCGAGTGTCTAAATTGTCCGCTCACTCTGACCGTCTGTCTGAGGATGATATGTCGTACTGAAATGTAACCTAGTACCCAAATCTTCATGGAATTTCTTCCAGAACCTGGAAGTGAAACGCACGTCGCGGTCCGAAATAATCGAGATCGGCACCCCGTGCTGAGATACTACTTCCCTCACATATAACTCAGCCAACTTCTCCGCAGAAGAGCTCTCGCTAATGGCTAGAAAATGAGCGCTCTTTGTTAGCCGATCCACGATCACCCAAATCGCATCGACTCATATCGCCGTTCGCGGTAACTTGGTGATGAAATCCATAGAGATTTGTTCCCACTTCCATTCGGGAATCTCTAGCGGTTGCAGCTTACCGTGCGGTCGCTGGTGTTCGGCCTTGACCTGCCGACAAGTCAAGCACCTCTCGACGAACCAAGCGACATCCCTTTTCATACATGGCCACCAGTACTCCTTCTTGAGATCCAAATACATTTTCGTAGCACCAGGATGAATCGAGAATTTCGATCGATGTGCTTCCTCCATCAAAATAGTGCGCGCACCTCCCACAAACGGCACCCAAATCTGTCCCTGAAAAGTCATAAGCCCTCGACCATCCGTAACAAATCCTGATACCTGACCTACAACCCGTTCCTTCTTCTGGTGTTCCGGCTTCGCAGCCTCCATCTGTGCCCCTCGAATAATATCCAGAATCGGGGTCAAAACCGTCAACCTCATACAAATATCTCAGATCGGGGCGCTATCCGCCCTACGGCTCAATGCGTCGGCTACCACATTAGCCTTGCCCGGGTGGTACAGGATCTCACAATCGTAATCCTTCACCACATCCAACCACCTCCTCTGTCGCATATTCAGATTTGGTTGATCCATCAAGTATTTCAAGCTCTTATGGTCCGTGTAAATCGTACACCAAACCCCGTACAAATAGTGTCGCCAGATCTTGAGGGCAAACACCACCGCCCCTAATTCCAGGTCGTGCGTGGGAAATCTCGACTCATGAGGCTTCAACTGCCTCGAAGCGTACGCTATCACATGACCCCTCTGCATAAGTACCGCCCCCAAACCCGATATAGAGGCATCACAGTATACCACAAAATCCTCCATCCCTTCCAGGAGTGCAAGCACTTGAGCCTCGCACAATTTTTGACGAAGCGTCTCAAATGAAGACTGCTGCTCTGGTCCCCATGAAAACGTAACACCCTTCCGGGTCATCCTAGTAAGTAGCACAGCGATCTTGGAGAAATCCTTGATAAATTTGCGGTAATATCCAGCCAAACCCAGAAAACTCCTGATCTCGGTGGGCGATCTCGGCACCTCCCACCTCAACACCGCCTCAATCTTGGCCGGGTCGACCAATATCCCCTTCTGGTTCACAAGATGCCCAAGGAACTGGACCTCTCGTAACCAGAAATCACACTTGGAGAACTTGGCATACAGTCTCTCCGATCTCAAAACCCGAAGAATCTCCCGCAAATGTTCCTCATGCTGGTCCCTAGTCCTCGAATACACCAAAATATCATCGATAAATACGATCACCGACCGATCCAGCATCGGTCGGCACACCCAGTTCATGAGATCCGTGAATGCGGCCGGGGCATTGGTGAGCCCAAAAGGCATCACCACAAACTCATAATGTCCATAACGAGTCCTGAAAGCAGTCTTTTGGATATCCTCCTCACGAACCCTCATCTGATGATATCCCGACCCCAAGTCAATCTTGGAAAACCAAGATGCCCCCTGCAACTGATCGAACAGATCATCGATCCTAGGTAACGGGTATCGGTTCTTAACCGTCAACTTGTTCAACTCTCGATAATCGATACGCATCCGATGTGAACCATCCTTCTTCTTGACGAACAAAATCAGTGCTCCCCAAGGCGAACTACTCGGTCGAATGAATCCCTTTCCCAACAGCTCCTGAAGCTGCGAGGATAATTCCTGCATTTCCGGTGGAGCGAGACGGTAAGGCACCTTGGCGATGGGAGCCGCTCCCGGAACCAAATCGATACGAAACTCCACTTGCCTCTCCGGAGGCACACCTGGTAACTCCTCGGGGAACACATCCGAAAACTCGCATACAACCGAAACGTCATCAATCGAATTGGGCCTCTCCGCGGTCACACGAGTATCCATCACATAGGCTATGAATCCATCACAGCCCTGCTACAAACTCTTCCTTGCCCTGGCCGCCGAACAAAACGCTGACCCACACCGAGTCCCCTCGCCATAAACCGTGAGCACTCCCCCACTAGGGTCTCGAATCATCACCAGCTGTCTCTCGCAGTCAATGACTGCTCCAAACTTGCTCAACCAATCCATGCCCACGATAATGCAAACATCCTCCATAGCTATAGGGACCAAGTCTATAGGAAACTCGACCCCAAAAATCTCGAGCACGCATCCTCGAATCACCTCGGTGGCGTATACCGCTCTCTCATTCGCTATAGCAACTCGCAGGGGACGACTCATCGTCTCCCGATCGATATCGATGTGCTGGCTAAAAGCCAACGAAACAAAGGACCGACTCGCACCCGAGTCGAATAATACCAAAGCAGGCACATGATTCACAAGAAAAGTACCTACGCATATAGTAATATAAGCATAATATCTCAGCATAAATGTAAATACATGAAAGAATACATACCGGCCACTACATCAGGCGCCGCGCGGACCTCCTCCGCCGTCAACTGGAAAGCTCTCCTACGAGCCTTCGGAGCCTCGGTCTTCACTGGTCGAACCTCAGGAACCCTGGTAGCAGGCGAAGATCCCTGGCGAAGCTGGGGGCACTCGGCCTTCCGATGGCCAGTCTGGTTGCAATGGAAGCAAACCATAAATCCCTTAGGGCAATCCCTCACAATGTGCCCCTCCTTGCCACACTTGTAGCAAGCACCCGATCGACATGCCCCCTCGTGACCCTTGCCACACTTCCCACAAGTGCGGCTCTTCTGTCCTCCGGATCTCAAATCAGCGGACTTGGTCCGCTTGGCTGCCGGCTGCAACTGAGCCGGCCGCCGATCCACCCGTTGAGACTCGACCTCCTCCCTGGCCTGGGTCTCCAACTCGATCTCACGCTTCCTGGCATTCGCCTGAAGCTCAGCAAAAGTCTGATATGACGAGTTCGATACGAACTCCCGGATGTCTCTCCTCAGCACTCCCAAATACCGGCTCATCCGAGCCTGCTCCGTGGACACCTGCTCGGGGCAGAACATCGCCCTCTCATGAAACTTCCGCGTGATCACTGTAACCGAATCATTACCCTGCTTGAGGGTCAAGAACTCCTGAACCAACCGTTCCCTCTCCACCGGGGGAACATACTCGTCTCTGAACATAGCAGTAAATCTCTCCCGAGTCACGGCTAAAACCTCCGCAAGAGTGAAGTTCACCGTCACAAACTTCCACCAATCCTTTGCTCCCAGGTGGAGCTGGTTCAAGGCGAACCGCACCCTCAGATGCTCCGGACATGAACAAGTATAGAAGCATCCCTCGATATCAGCAATCCACCTCATCGCAGCAATCGGATCCTGCGTCCCGTCAAACTCTGGTGGTTTCGTGTTGCTGAACTCCCGGAACAGCAACGAGTCACCCCCCTGTGGTCT
This sequence comes from Lactuca saligna, assembly GCF_052625555.1. Lineage (NCBI taxonomy): Eukaryota > Viridiplantae > Streptophyta > Magnoliopsida > Asterales > Asteraceae > Lactuca > Lactuca saligna. The sequence continues at coordinate 86,367,773 of NC_136424.1, read as the reverse complement.
GGCAGCGGCCACAGCTGCGGTAGCTGCAGCGGCGACAGCCTCAGTCAACGCGGCGTACCGCTCATCAAATGTCTCCATCAGCGTGGTCTTAATAGACCCAAACATCTCCGGAATCTCGGCCCGGATCGCTGCAGCTACCTCCTCATGAATCATCTGACGAAGCTCCTCGTCAGGCACTCCACTCGTACCAGGTCTGTGTCGTGGTCCAACCATGATGTCTCTAAAATACAACATAAAAATATCAGAGACTCTATCGGGCAGAATCGCACTCGATAACGCAGTCCTACTCAGTCTCCGATACTCAGGGATTCTTAGTTGGGCTGCCCACTGACCCGGTGTCCTTGGTAGTACGGGCCCAATACTACCAATTACACCGCGTCGGTATTCACCCCAAGTCCTCCTCCCCAAACCCCGAATCCTGAGTACTCTATTCTTGTCATACTCTAGTTACCCACTCGCTCTCGAGCACCTCATAGAAGCAGGTTTCCCTAGACTAAGGCATCACAAAATCAGGCCACTCTAGTCCTAATATGTATACCTAGTCTACTAGCATGCGTATCATATCATATCATATATCGTAACACATATAATAAGAGTATTTTGGGGATTTTTTTACCGTTCGGGCGCTGGCTGACCATACACACTTTTTCTTCTTTGGTCGTCTCACCTATCAAAAATGTATTACTTATTTATATATATATATATATATATATATATATATATATATATATATATATATATATTTCAAATTCCCGGTTTGAGTTCAGTTACGCCCAAAGGTGTACCCGAATCCCTCAAACCAAGGCTCTGATACCAACTTGTAACGTCATAAAATTTCCAACCAAAAATTTTCATTTTACAATCATCAAAACATGAGTAATAAGTTTAGATTCCAAAGTAACAATGTAGTCACAACCGATTACATAACAAAAGATAACAAGATAGTTTCCCCGAGTATGTGTACGGTCACGCTGGCGCCTTCCCACGGTCATCACTAGTACCTGAAACACATAATGCAACAACTGTAAGCATAAAGCTTAGTAAGTTCCCAAAATACAACATACGCACATACACCTTTCCAGGCCTTGACCTACCGGTCCATGTGTCTCAGGGGACTTCCATCCCGACTGGGTAAACCTTCCGGTCCTACCCACGTCAACCCTTACAGTCCATATGACCACGCCTTCCGGCCCATATCATGTTGCCTTCCGGCCCAAATCAAACATATCATACATGACACATATAACACACATAAGGCATATATTTCATATCATACTCGACCTTCCGGTCACACAGTCAAAACCCTTCCGGGTACAGTATAGTGAGAAGACTCACCTCGAATGCCTCGCTAAGTCGCTAATCGTGAATCCTGAAATCACTCGGGCTCAAACCCTCGAGCTGCAATCCTCCTATGATATTATAAATCTATAATTATTACTTGTACCACAAAGGTGGGCCATCCTTATCAAGTCAACACATGTTGACTTGGTCAATCGTCTTTAATCAATTTGGACCGGACTCGGCGAGTGCACACTAGTGACTCGGCGAGTCTACGCATTTTAATCAACTATCAGGGTTATTCCCCTTTGACTCGTCGAGTACTCCCCCGACTCGACGAGTTCCCCTTGGGCCTGAATCACAGGGCCACCGCGACTCAACTCGCCGAGTCGAAGGTCAACTCGGCGAGTCCCAACCTGACTCGGTCCACCTGTCAAAACCTTTCCAACTCTCTGCGACTCACTGAGTCGCCCACAACTCGGTCCGGACCACACACAGGATGGTCTCAAAGACAATCTTCAAGCGACTCGGCGAGTCTGTTCTTCAGACTCGGCGAGTCCATGCCATGCACCAGCTAAAATTGGCTTTTGCGGTCAGATCCGTTCCATACATACATAGATCTGGCCTTCCCAAGCTTATTTGTCACGTAAAGTCTCAGTCTTGGTTGCCATGCAATGCATACAAGGCTTATTTTGAAGAAACAACCTCTAATATGGCAAGTTTAGCTTCTAACTCAAAAGAATGGACATAAAGCTTGTCATAAGGGGTCTCCTGGACCTGCTAAAGTCCAGATCTAGGTTCCATATCTCCATGGGACCTCTCATACTTCTTATTCAAGCCAAGAAATGCAAGAAGAAACCCTAGATTTGGCACATCAACACAAAACACGAAGTTTGGCTCTGAAAATTACCTCAAGAAGACTCCCTTGATGAAATAGCAACAGATCTAATCTCCCCAACACTTCAAGCTTGCTCCTCTCCCTCCTTTCCTTGCAATATCACACAAAATGATGAACAAATGGCCTTCAAACACACTCATAAGGGCTTACAGACGTATGGAGGCTCTTAGGGTTCAAGGTGGCCGCAAATGAGGACCATAAGGTCCTTTAAATAGGGCTTAGGACCGGGAAATTAGGGTTTCATTAAATAGCGCGGACTCGCCGAGTCCGGACGCGAACCCCCGCCCAAAACCGCGACCCGACTCGGCGAGTTCGACCTCCAACTCGCCGAGTCCCCTCACAGAATGTCAAAAATATATGAAATGAAGATACCTGGGGATCCGGGCTGTTACACAAAGTATTAGTATTATAGCCCATAATGTGTGTGTGTGTGTGTATATATATATATATATATATATATAGCGCGGACTCGCCGAGTCCGGACGCGAACCCCCGCCCAAAACCGCGACCCGACTCGGCGAGTTCGACCTCCAACTCGCCGAGTCCCCTCACAGAATGTCAAAAATATATGAAATGAAGATACCTGGGGATCCGGGCTGTTACACAAAGTATTAGTATTATAGCCCATAATGTGTGTGTGTGTGTGTGTGTGTATATATATATATATATATATATATATATATATATATATATATATATATATAGATTAATGAGAATGAGCCGATTCAGGGGAAAACATACACAATTACATGGTATTAGAGACCATCGTGTACAACCCTAATTCCGATCCTATCTCTCTTGTGCGGCACCCTTCTCTTTGTCGCCACTATTCTCTTCCGACTCGTTCCCCTTTTTACTTTTACCTGATACTCTTTAATCGATCGCTGCTTTATCATGTCTTCTTCTAAGTCTGAGAAACCATATGGCATCACACACATCAAGACCCACATTCCACTTATCCTTGATCAAGAACATCAGAACTACGACTCCTGGCGTGAACTCTTCCAAAATCATTGCAAGGGATTTGGTGTTTCCCATCATCTACTTCCCAAACCCACCATTGAATCGACATCCACCCCAGCCGACCAACCTAAAGACAAAGCTGCTGCCATAGATCCACAAGCCGACTGGGAGGAAATTGATGCTATTGTGAAAGCTTGGATTTATGGTACTCTTGCACAACCCTTACTCAATTCCATTATAAAGAAAAATACCACAACATATGACGTATAGATCACCCTTGAAAATATTTTTTACGACAACAAAGACCACTGAGTCATGGAGCTAGACGTTGAAATCAGGAACTTATCAATGGGGGACTCCTCCATGATTGAGTATCTCAACTGTGTGTCTAAACTAGCAGATATGCTTGAGAATATAGGAGCCAAACTTACTGATCGGAATCTGATCATACAGACACTTAATGGTTTACCTACTAAATATGACAATTTATCCCTTCTAATCCGCAACAGCAAGTCGTTTCCATCTTTTGCAGAGGTCCGTTCCATGCTTACCATTGAAGAAAAACTCATGAAGGTCAATGAATCCAAGCCCGTTTCTGTTACACACAACGATCAACCCTTTTCTCTAACTGCTTTTTCGGTTCAAGCCACTGGGAACGGTAATCAATCTCAAAATTATAGAAATAATTTTTCTAATCAATCACGTGGTGGTGGTAGGATTGGTGGAAGATTTAATAGAAGAGGTAGGTTTCAACGTGGGGGTGGACGTACTGAAAATAAACTTAGTTTTTCAAGTGGTTTTGGTCAACATTTAAATGGTCAACAATTAATTATACATACCCCCTGGGGTGCCATGCTCTCTTGGTCCCAATAATATCTTATCTCACCAATTTGTGGTTAACGGACCACCGTATGGCTCAAATGGGCTGCTGCCCACACTGCAAGGAGCTCAAGCCCGCCAACGCTCCTCTTTTTCGCCTAACCCAAATCGCCAACAGCCATTCTGGCCAGCTCCACCTGCTCACCAAGCCTTCCTCTCGGCACAACAAGCCCATTCGGATCAATCCACGACTCTTCCTCAAAGCTTTAACACTATGACTTTGAACGACCCCACTCATGCCGATTGGTACATGGACACCGGCGCCACCACTCATCTACACACGAACCAAGGTATCCTAAGTTCTGTTAAAAATAATTTGCCTACTTCCTCTGTATATGTTGGTAATGGGTCCCGCATCCCGGTGAAAGCCATGGGTGACTCTTTTCTTCCTAAATACATACAATAATAATATAGCTAACAATTTCTACCTATGTATAAATCAAAGAAAGCAACCTTACTAAGCTAACTAGCGAACTGATTCTAACCAACTTAAATTATGAAAGGACAAATATACCATTGATGTTTAACAGCTTTTAACATTTAACATCCACTCAAGATGGATTCGCAAAATAAATATTTTGCAGTTTCATCTTGGACATGAGAGGTCTTTAATGTTGGAAATAGATAACGTCTAATGTCATAATTAATTGGTATAACATTGAAAATAATAATAAAGTCTTTTTTTGGTTATTTTCAAAATCTAAAATAGTTATAAATATATTTGAGAGATTAAGATAAATAGTTTATTAATTTATTACAGACTAATAAATTAAAAACAAGTTAAAATTAATTAGAATTAATTTGGAATTAATCTGATTTTATTTAAAGGTATAGGGGTTGAATGGTAATTATTCAATAGTTGAGCAACATGAACATTTTTGATGTCGATAAGGATGGACGGTTCTGGAGGGCTTCTAGAAGGCTTCAAAAATCTTTCAAATAGTTGATAATGATAAAGATTTAAATCAAGATTAAATCTGATTATTTAATTGATTCAAATCAGATGTATCTAGAAAGTATCACAAATATGTAAATACCCCTCTAGGCCTTAAAAATCTTGTCATACTTTCTATAAGGTTGAGAATTTTGGTTTTCCTTTTATTTGTGCTACACATACAAGTAAGCAGACATAAAAATAACAATTATTTACAATGGGGAACCCCAAACACTAAAAGCATCAATAAAAAATAGAACCGTAAAATACCACATAAGTTTCTTGTCTTCTAAACCAGTAGGAATATCAGCACAAATAAAAGGAAAAACAATCAAGATTCACAAATATATATATACACTAGATGTGAGACTCGTGTAATACACGAGTTTATTAAAAATAAAATTTTTATATCAATATATAAATATGAAATATTTTATAATGTAATATTTTACATAACAAAATATAATCTTCTTAAAATTTGCAAATAAAATTAAATCGTTTGAAGTATTTATGAGAATCTATTACCAAATTAATAGGATGATTTTATTTCCTTATAGAATCCATTACAATTTTATGGAATTTTATTTTAAGAAAATGGAAATCCCTACAAAATAACAAGTGGAAAATAAAATTTTTAAAATTCTCACAAAATGATAAGTGTCAAAATGAATAAGAAGATGATATGTGGCAAAAAAAAAAAACCTTTATTTATTAAAGAGGATATATATATATATATATATATATATATATATATATATATATATATATATATATATATATATATATATATATATATATATATTATCAGAGCTTGTTTAGCAAAATAAAATGTCTCTCCAATAATGACCATATTAATAGGTAATGATTACTTATATATACTATCTATATATGGATTTAATGTGCAACCTACATATTTATGTCTTCTATTACTATTAGGGATTAGGGATATTCATTTTGTTACGGATTTGTAGTTGTTATGGTCAATGTAAGCATCATTGTAGCTCATTTTTGTTCATTTTTCAAAAAAAAAAAAACGGTATAATCCAGTATAAACATAAGAATTAAAGATGATATATGATCCTTGTATTAGTATATTATTTGCCAGCCATTTGCCGCATACCACCTACAAATGTCACTTCAATAATGAACTTATTTGATATTTAACTGTATACTTGAATTAAGAAAATTTATTCCTGGATAGATTTTTAGGGTGAAGTTTTTAACCTGAAAAACTTCATGCATGGCTTTGATTTGCTTCCCACAAACTTCGATTCTGTTACAATACATTAGGTGTTTTCTTTTAGTCAGATTACACTTGCAATCTTTTGTTTACATACTAGATAGAGGGGGGAAGAGAGAAGTGGGGTGCACTCTTGAATCTTTTGTGATAACTTTCCAAGCCATTAAGAATACCTGTGTTTCTATTTTTGTGTTTTCACAAACAACTTTCTATTGTTGAACACTTAAAGTTTTAATGGATTTTATATTGGTTTCCATAACATTGGAATCTCAAAGTGCATAATATTTTCTTAATTTACATGAAGAACAATGAAATAATTACGCTAAAAATCCAAAGTATCTAGTATAAGTGCAAAACTGTGTGTCAAGATATGAATAATTAGTGTTTAGATAGGACATAAGTGATAAGGCCGGTTATGAATCAATGACACCCTGTTTCATCCTTCACTGTAAAAATTGAATGCAGTGGCTATGTCCTATGCCGACTACATTTGATGGTTTGAATAGGATGTGAAAAAAAGGAGGTCATCTATTCGTTCTAAACATGGAAAGGCAGCAAAAATTTAGATATATCTTTGATCTGAGATTTGAGACCGAATCGATGGCTACAGAGGGTGCGATAAAGTCGGCTTACTACATCAAGGCCATAAATTTCATCACTTCTTTCATTACTACAATTTTCTCTGATTTTATTCTACTCGCCTTTTTTAGGGTTCTCGATTGAGAGATTTTAAGCCCTGATACAAATGTCAGGTTTCTTCTCATCATTCTACAGATGTTTTCCACCCTGTTGTTCAAGGCCAGGTAACCTCTTCTGTTTGTCATCGGTGGAGAAGAAGCCAACAAACCACAATCGTTTTTTTTTTTTTTTTTTCATCGTCGTTTGCTAATTTCATCTTCAGGTATGATTGCTCCTTATTTGTAGCCAACTTAGGTTATCAAAATCTACCTATTGTATTCAATTTTCGTTTTGTTGCGCTAATTTTATGACTGATTAATTTGTTTTCCCCTATGATTTTTCAAGTATCTGCATTTTTGTTGTAGGTAGACTTGTTTACTAGGCCTGTAGTGTTTATATGTATCGTATGATTCAAAGTTTTCCACTATTGTTGTCGTTAGTTCATTCTATGTTCTGTTATTTTCATATGACTAATGTTGTTAAGCTTGATGAAACGTTTCAGGTGAGAATGAACAGGACTTTGAACACCGACAATATATAACAAATACTAAATCTCTCATTCCACGAAATGATTATATTTTAGTGGGCATATGTTGAAAATTCTCATTGTCTTATATTTATGGTAGTAGTTATAACTTGAATTGCTTGATTTACTATTTATGTTTAGTGGTTTTGGATAGAAATATACACAAAAGATGCTCTATATTGTTTATGCAATTTCTGAAAATTACTTTGTTCTTTAACTTCTTTTTTGGAATAAACTTGGTAATTTTAAAGTTTAGAGTTTTTATTTATATAAAATTTGTAATCTTGTAATCGAAAAATTCTTTGCTTCCCCAGCAACATCTGCATATCCTGTGGGGAAAAAAGGATGGAGCTACATTTCTATTTCTGGACAGGAATGAGAATTGGGTTCCTTATATTTTCTCGCTCCGTTGCCATCTATAATAATAATTAAAAATAGATTGAAACAAGATCCATTCTTTTATAACATTTTTATAAGTTAAGAACAAATAAGTTTAGCCTTTTTGGGTTAAATTTTTTAGATTTACCCCTCACCACTTTGGTCGACTCCCATACGACAATTTTCTTGATATTATTTGAAAAAATTCATTTTTTTATTAATTTTGGAGCCTTGTGTTTCAGTGATGGGAATGTGCGCGTGAATTGGGTGAGCAAGAACCACTCTCTTTGGGACTACTTTGTTCTATTGGTATGCTATCTTATTGATTGACATTTGAGCAAGAACCACTTTATTCTATTTTTTTTCGCTATTTGTATATGTTGATGTCGGGTTCTAGGGATAATCAAGGTTTTCATGTTTTATACAATCTGTACCAGATGTAATTGTTTGCAATATAGCAAAAATGGGCTTTGTTATACGTTGTAGGCTTCGTGGGACAATAGTGATTCATCGATGGATGAGATTAGTAAAATCAGCTTTATCAATAGTGACCATAGCGCTATGGCGAGACGTTCATGTGTCGCTATGGGGTCCATAGCGACTGCAAATAGCGATTTGTTTCATTTTTTTAAATTTATAAAATATGGTATAAATAGACCCGTATTAGGGATTTTAGTTTGACTAAGTCAAAATAGCATCCGATACTCCAACTCCAACGTTCGCTATCTCAGTCGCTTCTCTCGATCGGTCGACCCTCATTCACGCTTCTTCAGATCACCAGTTGCTCTGTGTTCCGATGACTGACATGTGACTTGCACCGTCTTCTCTCCGTCAGCTTCAAAGATTTGTATTTTTCCATCAACTTCAATGTCGGCTAGTGTATTTTTCCTCCACTTAATGCCCTGTATGGGTGTAGTTAATTGTTTAGTTATTGGTATAGTATTAGTTTAATATAGGTATTACTTTGATGTTTTATATAATACCCCGTATTGTTATTTGTTAATTGAAAGTTGCAAGAAGTTTATTCATTCATTGATGTGATTGCAAGAAGTTTAGTTTAATGTAACAACAATCGTATGTAATGTTGTGATTATGTCTAAACCTACCTAGTTATGCATTTATTCACTTGTTTATTAACTGATGATTGACTTACTCAGTTATGTATTTATGCATTTATTAACTGATTAACCAATATGTATCTAATTTTCATATACTTGTCATTAATATCACTCAATTGTGTAACTTTATCTTTGAGTTGTTTTTGAAATAAGTATGACTAGTAATCATCTGGGATGGCAATACGGAACAACAGTTGAAGGAAAGGGTAATCAGTGGGTAAATCATTGATTAACCGATATGTAACTAATAGTTTTTGGGATTTTTAGCTTATTTATTAGTTATAATTGCTAATTTGGTGAAGGTAAAAGTAATATTAATTTTTAATAGGTATTTTCTAAAAATGGAATAGTCGTTGCTATTTCATCACAATCGCTATATAGCATGGCGATAGGTTGTCGCTATGCTCTCGATATCGCCATCGATAACACTGAGTAAAACCCGATGTGGTGTTTTGATTGTTCTGTCATAGGAGTAATGAAGGTAGTTTTTTATATTTTTGACTACGCATGAAATAAAAATGACATTAGAATTACTTATTCCATTTGTTTATAATATGTTCACATAAATAGTATGGGATTTGAAGTTCTGGCCATGGATTTGGTAAAAGTAATATTCTCACATTATTTGATATTTGCATGTAAATGTTATACAACTGATGTCGTTTTGGGTATTTTTATTAATGACAATAATCTTAATAATTGGGCCTTACCTACAACTTTTTCAAATGAAAAAGTTTTTGAAATGGTTGTTTTAATACCTCTCTATTTTTGAAAAATTGTTTCTTTATTTGCATCATTTTCGGGTACTATTAATTAGGGATGGCAACTTTCAATCCAATCTATAACCCGACCTTGATTCAACCCGAAAATAAACGGGTTTGGGTTGAGATTTTTGATCCGTCAACCCGTCAATCCACCAACCCGTTTATTTCATGGGTTGGGTTGGGTTATCTGTTTGGATTCGCGGGTCAACCCGCCAACGTGTATATATATATATATATATATATTAAAAAATGATATATTTAATTATTAATGTTGATTTCCATCCGTATTCGTAATATTCCGTATCATTGTATTTATTTCGTATTCGTATGTGACTAATATGTATTTGCGGTTCATTAATCAGAAAAAGAAAAATATATATGTCGTTATTTCCACGAGTCACGAACGAAGAGCACATCAACTTTCTATGAATATGTTTTCATTTTTCATTTTATTTGGATGTTATTGACTTTATGAATTTATGTTAAAAACCTTTTTTTATGTTAATTACTTTAATCATTTTATGAATTTAAGTTGAAAAAACCTCATTTTTTAAAATGTGTTGCTTATTTATTAAATGAATTATATGGGTTGGGTTTAACCCATTAACCTGTGAACCCGCAAACCCATATGCTTAAACGGGTTATATGGGTTGGGTTGGGTTGAGGTTTCCAACACACCAACCCGTGACCCGCCAACCCGTCAACCCATATATTATATGGGTTGGGTTGAGTATATGTTTTTTGACCGCCAACTCATGACCCGTCAACCCGAACTCAAACCAATTGCTAGGCCTACTGTTAATATTTATGTTCCGTTGAAATCAAGATCTATTTTGTAATGATAACGGTGAATTGTGATTGTTATGTTTAACATGTATAAATAACAATAAAATGTTAATGTCTATTATCTACTTCACAAGATATATAAGTTGTTTGGTGATATGTAGGTTCACTCTACAAAAAGAAGGAAAGTAAAACAAATCTGATTCCAAACAGACGCAATACAACAACATCAAACTAGAAAATAGGAGAAGGGTAATATGGTCCACACAAAAGAAATTCTCCTAAACATCAAACATATAATCACCAATAGCAACTTGGTCCATCTAATTCAATGTCATTGTCAAATTTGTCACATGATATAGTAAAAATCGAAAATGAAACAACATAAAATTTATTTTAATGAATATTTTTTTTTTTTTACATTTTGTTGTTCGTTTAATATTTTGTTTTGGGAGGCTAAAGGGGTCGGGTATGCCATGACTATTACTATAGAGATATTTCAGATAAATGAAACTTATTTGATATTTAGTGAATTTTGAGAAATTTTCATAATCTAAAAATATGGTAAAATTGATCACTCATATTTTATTGTTACCAAATTTAACTTCATGTAAAATAATGATACCTCTTTTTAGTTTAAGCACTTTATATGGTTATAAATACTTGAATATATTGAAGTCAACTTCTAAATTTCACTTTTTTATGATTTTGTAACATCCATAAATTTTACGTCAAATTTAAACTTTTTCAATCATAATTAAAATCAAACAACGTTTGTTTACAAAAATGTTTTCAAATCAATATCCATTAGAGTACCCCAAAATCATAACATAAGGATGAAAAGCAGTACGGTTAGCCCTTCGCCTTGCCATGATCTCCTGAAGTAACTAAAACAATAAACTGAAAACTGTAAGCCCGAGGGCTTAGTGAGCTACCCCCAAAATATCAATACCACGCTGACAATATCATATCAGTAATAATCAATCAATACCATGCATACTGGGCCATCGGCCTGACTGGACCGCCCTACTGAGCCTACAGTCTGTCTGGATCTATCTCGAGCCTTCGGCATGACTGGTCCGCCATGTGGGGCTACAGTCTCCCCGAACCGCTCATAGGGTATGTTGGCCTTCAGCACAAACCAGGACCGCCTCAACCCAACCAACAAGCAAATAACCATGTGCGCATAACTATCATATACTGGCATATACAACATCAAACATATCTATCTCACTGATCATCAACCATAGAATTCTCTTGTAACTAGAGTATCGACCTAGCAGGTCACTAACATACCAATCCCTACGGATCATAAGAGCATAACATATTGTCTACCCTGATTCGGATCTAAAAGATCATAACCACATGTAGCATACCATAACAATAACAACTAAATGGTCGGTCTTGGTGTCGTAGACCCTATCGATATAGTGAGGATAACTCACCTCGCAGATGTCAACGCGAAAGGTAAACTCCAACTCTCGGATCACTTGACACAGGATCCACCACCTATTATCATAGTAAAACATACTTAAGTCCTTAACCTTTTAAGTTACTCCATAACCCACTAGTGTAACACCCAAAGTTTGGAAGGCCAAGAAAGGAAAGAAAACCCTAATTTTAAGGGGCGACTCGGCGAGTCCAAGGAGGAACTCGCCGAGTCCGAGCGGGATCCGGGTCGAGGAGTAAGTGACCGACTCAGCGAGTCGGCCAAGGTGACTCGGCGAGTCTGGTCTGAACGAGGAAAACCCTAATTCCGGGAGTTGTATCCTATTTAAAGGGTGTTATGTCCCTCCCTCAGCCCCCATATCATTCTAGAGAACCAGTAAACCCTTGGTTTCGTGTGAGCTTCCATCATTTGAGAGAAATAGCTTGGAGGAAAGAAACTTTGGAAAGGAACTTGAAGATCAAGAAGGTTGCTTCAAAGGAGGAGGTGTAGATCTGATATCTACTTCAGTTGGGTTCATCTTGGAGGTAACAAGCTGCTATCTTCCCTCCTTTACATCTAGATCTACTTTTGTTATAAGATTTGGGGGTTTTATGGTTGTTTGAGACCCAATTCGAGTTTGGGGCCTAGATATGTTGTTGCCACTTCAGATCTAGTATTGGGATGGTCTAATATGTCATAAAGCATCAAAAGATGAGGAGTTGGTGAAGCCCTTTTGTCCCAAAACCTAGCCCTAGAGTGTTTTGAGCCTAGATCTCTTTAGTTATACGTAAAGTTTGCAACTTTACGTGAGGATTGAGCTTTGGGAGTATGGATCTATGAGTTGGAACCCCTGCATGACTCAAAAGCCCTCTGCATGTAAAGGGATTTGATGGACTCGGCGAGTCCTTTGAGTTTACTCGGCGAGTAGCATGAAGGTGAGGAGCAACTCGATGAGTGGGATGAATAGCTCGTCGAGTCAGATGAAGATTGCCTTATACTCGGCGAGTCTGTTCTTGGACTCGGCGAGTCAGGTTGCGAAACCCCAAACCCTTCGAGTTAAAACTCGAATCAGCGAGTCGGGTGGAGACTCAGTGAGTTGGACAGGTCAGGACTCAGAAATCGGTAGACTCGGCGAGTCATGGACTGACTCGGCGAGTCGAGACGCGAATGGTAGGAATCTGAACATTTGAGCTCGGCGAGTCAGTAGGGTGACTCAGCGAGTAGGGTTGACCTGGAAGGTTGACTTTGACCAGGACTTTGACCTTGACCAAGAGTTGATTTGGTTGTCTTTCGGGGGTCAGTTAGGCTCAGTGTTGCTTTGATATTGGTAGTTCGGGGAGCAAGAGGAGCAGAAGTTCAGTGAGTTGTCGGACAGCAGCTAGTGAGATCATCAGCAAGTTCAGCCAGTGCAGGTGAGTTTCCTTTTTGTGAATGGGTCTAAGGCCACAATGTCGGCCCATGTAGTTACGAGTAGAAGACCCGGGGGTTAGCTCTAGGCACAGTATGCTAGTATGATATTCAGGACGAGGTCCAGTAATAGTGGGCGGGTGTCCAAGGATTTGTTTATATGACAGTTTATACTTGTTGTCTGTGTGATACGTGTATGTGCCTGGTAGGGAGGTGAGTGTGGGTGAGGTCCCGTATCTCACCAATAGCAGAGTGTGGATGGGGTTCCATATCTCATTAGTAGCAGAACAGGGGTGAGGCCCAAACTAGAAAAGGAGTAAGAGTGGGCTGGGTCCGTATCTCACTACCAGTAGGAGCGTGGAAGGGGTTCCATGACTCATCAGTAGCAGGACAAGGGCGAGGCCCAGGATAGGCGAGGCCTTCGGACAAGATCAGTCGTATGAGTTTAGCTTATGTGTTGTGACATGTTTATGTGATATTATTTGTTGGCGGGCGGGGCCCTGTGACAGGCGAGGCCTAAGTAAAACAGATATGTATCCGAGCGGGGCTTGAAGCCAGGCGGGGCCTGGAGCGGCAGGGCCGTTGTAGCGGGCGAAGCTCGAAGTAGGGGCGAGGCCCAAGATAGCGGGCGTGGCCCAGTACATGTAGTATGTGGTTATGCATGGTATGTGGTAGGGTGGGGAACTCACTAAGCTTCGTGCTTACGGTTTTCAGTTTTGGTTTCAGGTACTTCCGGTAGCGGAGGGAAGAGCTCGGGGTGATCGCATGGCACACACCATAGATTAGACAACCTGAGAATGTTTACTCTGATAATGAACATGTGTTTTGAAAACTTATACTCAGATTATGTTTTGGAATGATGACTTTTCTTAAAGTAATGTTTTATTAAAAGAAATTTTTGGTCTTAAATTTTGTGTCGTTACAAGTTGGTATCAGAGCCTTAGTTTGAGGGACTCGGACATGCCCTCGGGTGTGTCTGAACTCAAACTAAGGGATTGGTATGGAAGTCTTCAAAACGAAAAGACAGTTTTGTAAAAAGAGAGTTTTGAGAAAGAAAACGGTTTTAGAAAAGCAAAAAGAATTCAGAAAGAAAAGAACTTTGAAAAGAGAAAAGAGGTGTGGTGCATGCAATCAACCGAACTCAAGTAAGTACCCCAAAATACCCATACAAGTCTATGTTTTGATTATCTATTAATAGAACAGCATGCTAGATTAGGACTGAGGATCTAGGGATGATGCCTTATGTGCCTATTATATGTGCTTTTGATCTGCATGATAGTGTTGAATAGATAGTAGTAGGATAGCCTGTTTAGGTTATGCCTGAGTTTATGAGTTGTGTTGCATGCTAGTTCAGATTCTTGCTATGTGGATATGATTGCTTGAGTATGTTATGGTTAGATTTTCCCTTTGTCTGAATGCTGCTTGCTTTGTGCATTGTGGGATTTTGAGTGATGGGAGTTAGCCATTAGGTGGATACGGTACGTCACATGTGATCAGGGTTGAATAATCTCAGAGTGTTGGATTTGGTCCTATTGCGCACCTCTTGTTTGAGTCCAACCGTTGTAGGAACGAGTCCTCTACTTGAAGGATTATCTGAGCCTCGTCACATGTGATGGTATCCAGGTGATGGCTAATTGGCATCACAAGGAGACCTTCAGCAGCTGAGGGCTGGTTTGAGTTGAGTCAGAGGTTTTCCTAGGGTAAGCCTAGGATGAGGTAGTGCTGGGAGCAGTAGTAGTAGAAAAGGGACCTGGTAGAGTCGAAGTAGTTCTTGAGGAAAGTACGAATAGATGTGGAAGGTAGTATGGGCCCGTATTACTGAAAGCAGAGGATCCGTACTCGATTCGGGAAAGGCCGAGACAAGACCGGGAACCTGGTAGTGAGTATGTTTGGTCTCACAGTAGTGAGGAGTATTTTGATAATGGTTACGTTATATGTTTCAGTATGGTGACATTGCGAGAGAGATCAGCGGGCGAATCAGGCGCCGGAGAGGGATCAGGCTCGGGTTTAGGGGCCGAGCAGCTCGAGGAGCAGATGAGAGAGTTGATATCAGCTGAGGTTACGCGCAGTATTCTAGCTCAGACTCCTGTGATCTTTGGCACGGTCAAGGAGGGTATATTGGAGATTTTGGATGAGAGGCTGGGAGCCTTCCGTACTGAGATGATGGCATTGATGGGAGCGCGTACCTTGACATTTCGGGAGTTTAGGGCTTGAGGGGCACCAGATTATCATGGGGCTAGGGACCCCATCGCTAGCAGCAGATGGTTGGCTGATGTTGCCAACGCGTTCCGTACGAGCCGGTGTCCTGAGGAGGACAAGGTCATACTCGCTTCCTGTCTTCTGAAGGACAGAGCGAGGGATTGGTGGGAAGAGACTGGTCATGCTTTGGGTGATGATGCCGCATTGGACGCAATGACTTGGAGCGATTTCTCAGCTAGGTTCAGGGCGGAGTTTTTGCTGATTATTGAGGTGCATCAGCTGGCCCGGGAGTTTCAGGATTTGACGCAGACTACTGAGACTGTGGCGGAGATCACCGCCAAGTTCAGGGAGAGGGCTCTTCTCGTACCGCAGTATGTTGCGGATGAGGAAATGAAGAAGGCTCGATATCACGAGATGCTAAGGGATGACATCAGGGAGTTCGTGAGCAGGCCCGATTGTAAGATACTGGAAGATATGATTTCTCGGGCTAGGGAGAGGGAAATTGATTTGGAGCAGATTCGGAAGAGAAAGTCGGATGAGGTTCAGGTAGCCGCGAGTTCAGAGGCCCAAGGGATCGGATTCAAGATCGAGGGATTATCAGGACCGCAGTCGATGCGGAAAGTGTGGCAGGGCGCACGGGGGCGCATGCAGGAGTGGTAGCGGTGGTGAGTCTGGCTGCTTCAGGTGCGGTCGGACTGGTCATTTTAGCAGGGATTGTACTGTTACCACCACTCAGGGATCAGACTTGATATGTTTTCACTGCAATCAGCGGGGCCACAAGAAGGCCCAATGCCCCAATTTGTTTTCAGCAGGACGGGTGATGGCACCTGCCCCTGCAACCTTGAGGATCACAGACGGTCGTCAGGGCCATGAAGAGGCGCCTGCGGTAGGAGGCAGGGCTTTTCAGATGGCTACCTTGGAGACGCGAGCAGCACCGAACGTTGCAGGTATGCGATTTCCGTTTTCAATTCTTTTGTTTGTGCATGATGTTATATTGTTATAGGTCTGCATCATTATCGGTTTGAGCATTTCATTTTTTTGAATGGTTTGATTGTGATCAAGTTATATACCATCTGCATACCTTAGATATTTGGTTAGTAGTTAAGGGATGAGTTCTATCGAAGAAGGTTACTTAGGGTGCAGTAACTGTAGCATGCCTTGGAGGGACTCGGTATGTCCCGCTAGTTCGGAGCCGTATAAGTTTTAGAAATGGACTGGTTAGATCCCTAACTATGGTAAGCGTGGGATTCCTCAGCAGATTGATTATGGAATGGTAGCAAGGATTGGGATTTCTATTCATTGAGCAGCGAGGTGTAAGCAGGATCGGAGTGGGGGAGAATCCTCCGAATGTACCAGGATAAGAGCATGTAATCCAGAGCGAGTACGTGATTTTTGAAAAGGAAAAGAGGTAGTTCAGGGTTGGGAGTTTGAGAAACTCCCCATCAGTCCGTGCGTGTAAATGGTGATGGTGAGTATGTGGTTCGGATTCAGGTTGAAGGGTCGTCTGTAGGACTCGTGTGAGTCGGAATGAAGATCTTGAGGTCCGTATGAGAATAGTAGTATAGGTGACACCTGAGAGCAGGGTTGCTTAGTAGTATGATTGGGTGAGACCCGTGGGTGAGGCCCGTGAGTTTTAGCAGCAGGTGGGACCTGGTAGGGATCTTAGTGTCTGGATAGGGGATCGGGGATCCCTGGGAATTGTAAAGCTTGTATGGTAGGATAGATTGAGCAATTTTTTAGGTGGTCGAAGTCTCTTCGAAGGTCGCTGGGAGCGACTAGTAATTGTGTCGGGTCAGCAATCAGTGGGAGCCGGTAATCCAGATATTGATAGGATGGTAGGGACCAGGGTGGTCTCAGTTCATCCGGAAGCCCGATAAGGAATAACAGATTTTTGAATGGTTTGATTGTGATCAAGTTATATACCATCTGCATACCTTAGATATTTGGTTAGTAGTTAAGGGATGAGTTCTATCGAAGAAGGTTACTTAGGGTGCAGTAACTGTAGCATGCCTTGGAGGGACTCGGTATGTCCCGCTAGTTCGGAGCCGTATAAGTTTTAGAAATGGACTGGTTAGATCCCTAACTATGGTAAGCGTGGGATTCCTCAGCAGATTGATTATGGAATGGTAGCAAGGATTGGGATTTCTATTCATTGAGCAGCGAGGTGTAAGCAGGATCGGAGTGGGGGAGAATCCTCCGAATGTACCAGGATAAGAGCATGTAATCCAGAGCGAGTACGTGATTTTTGAAAAGGAAAAGAGGTAGTTCAGGGTTGGGAGTTTGAGAAACTCCCCATCAGTCCGTGCGTGTAAATGGTGATGGTGAGTATGTGGTTCGGATTCAGGTTGAAGGGTCGTCTGTAGGACTCGTGTGAGTCGGAATGAAGATCTTGAGGTCCGTATGAGAATAGTAGTATAGGTGACACCTGAGAGCAGGGTTGCTTAGTAGTATGATTGGGTGAGACCCGTGGGTGAGGCCCGTGAGTTTTAGCAGCAGGTGGGACCTGGTAGGGATCTTAGTGTCTGGATAGGGGATCGGGGATCCCTGGGAATTGTAAAGCTTGTATGGTAGGATAGATTGAGCAATTTTTTAGGTGGTCGAAGTCTCTTCGAAGGTCGCTGGGAGCGACTAGTAATTGTGTCGGGTCAGCAATCAGTGGGAGCCGGTAATCCAGATATTGATAGGATGGTAGGGACCAGGGTGGTCTCAGTTCATCCGGAAGCCCGATAAGGAATAACAGATTTTCCAGTCAATAGCAGTGCGAGTATGCAGTGTATGGTGGAATTCAGTTAGTTGATCGCGGGGGTGCTCGACACCAAATGATAGTAGAAGGAATGCCCAGTGGATACTGGCGACAATGACCGGTACTGGGAGTAGCGGGAGTAATAGATTGGGTGAGGAAAGGGTCTTCACAGTGGCAGAGGGGATAGATGGTTATGGAGCACTGCCTTGGGAAGGCAAGGAAATCGTGCAAGGAAAGAAGGGGTGAACCCCTATGGGGTCAGTGTAGTATTCGGAGAGTATCAGAAGGATTGTCGGTTAGGTAGGGTTTGCTTCCAGGATGTTCTGGGTCAGGGTTGACCCGAGATTATCATCCGCAAGGGTTGACGTTAGTCTGAATGACTGAACGGAAGACCATCGATGGTAGGCAGCTGGTGTTAGAATAATTGGTGGCGTATCGGAGGCAGATCGCAGGCAGTGGAGCGTAGCAAACTTCGAGGATGAAGTTTACTTTAAGTGGGGGAGAGTTGTAACACCCAAAGTTTGGAAGGCCAAGAAAGGAAAGAAAACCCTAATTTTTAAGGGGCGACTCGGTGAGTCCAAGGAGGAACTCGCCGAGTCCGAGCGGGATCCGGGTCGAGGAGTAAGTGACCGACTCGGCGAGTCGGCCAAGGTGACTCGGCGAGTCAGGTCTGAACGAGGAAAACCCTAATCCCGGGAGTTGTATCATATTTAAAGGGTGTTATGTCCCTCCCTCAGCCCCCATATCATCCTAGAGAACCAGTAAACCCTTGGTTTCGTGTGAGCTTCCATCATTTGAGAGAAATAGCTTGAAGGAAACTTTGGAAAGGAACTTGAAGTTCAAGAAGGTTGCTTCAAAGGAGGAGGTGTAGATCCGAGATCTACTTCAGTTGGGTTCATCTTGGAGGTAACAAGCTGCTATCTTCCCTCCTTTACATCTAGATCTACTTTTGTTATAAGATTTGGGGGTTTTATGGTTGTTTGAGACCCAATACGAGTTTGGGGCCTAGATATGTTGTTGCCACTTCAGATCTAGTATTGGGATGGTCTAATATGTCATAAAGCGTCAAAAGATGAGGAGTTGGTGAAGCCCTTTTGTCCCAAAACCTAGCCCTAGAGTGTTTTGAGCCTAGATCTCTTTAGTTATACGTAAAGTTTGCAACTTTATGTGAGGATTGAGCTTTGGGAGTATGGATCTATGAGTTGGAACCCCTGCATGACTCAAAATCCCTCTGCATGTAAAGGGATTTGAATGGACTCGGTGAGTCCTTTGAGTTTACTCGGCGAGTAACATGAAGGTGAGGAGCAACTCGACGAGTGGGATGAACAACTCGTCAATTCAGATGAAGATTGCCTTGTACTCGGTGAGTCTATTCTTGGAATCGGCGAGTCAGGTTGCGAAACCCCAAACCCTTCGAGTTAAGACTCGAATCAGTGAGTCGGGTGGAGACTCGGTGAGTTGGATAGTTCAGAACTCAGAAATCGGTAGACTCGGCGAGTCATGGACTGACTCGGCGAGTCGAGACGCGAATGGAAGGAATCTGAACATTTGAACTCGGCGAGTCAGTAGGGTGACTCAGCGAGTAGGGTTGACCTGGAAGGTTGACTTTGACCAGGACTTTGACCTTGACCAAGAGTTGATTTGGTTGTCTTTCGGGGGTCAGTTAGGCTCAGTGTTGCTTTGATATTTGTAGTTCAGGGAGCAAGAGGAGCAGGAGTTCAGTGAGTTGTCGGGCAGCAACTAGTGAGATCATCAGCAAGTTCAGCCAGTGCAGGTGAGTTTCCCTTTTGTGAATGGGTCTAAGGCCACAATCTCGGACCATGTAGTTACGAGTAGAAGACCTGGGGGTTAGCTCTAGGCACAGTATGCTAGTATGATATTCAGGACGAGGTCCAGTAATAGCGGGCGGGTGCCCAAGGATTTATTTATATGATAGTTTATACTTGTTGTCTGTGTGATACGTGTATGTGCCTGGTAGGGAGGTGAGTGTGGGTGAGGTCCCATATCTCACCAATAGCAGAGTGTGGATGGGGTTCCATATCTAATTAGTAGCAGAACAGGGGTGAGGCCCAAACTAGAAAAGGAGTAAGAGTGGGCTGGGCCCGTATCTCACTACCAGTAGGAGCGTGGACAGGGTTCCATGACTCATCAGTAGCAGGACAAGGGTGAGGCCTTCGGACAAGATCAGTCGTATGAGTTTAGCTTATGTGTTGTGACATGTTTATGTGATATTATTTGTTGGCGGGCGGGGCCCTGTGACAGGCGAGGCCTAAGTAAAACAGATATGTATCCGAGCGGGGCTTGAAGCCAGGCGGGGCCTGGAGCGGCAGGGCCGTTGTAGCGGGCGAGGCCCGAAGTAGGGGGCGAGGCCCAAGATAGCGGGTGTGGCCCAGTATATGCAGTATGTGGTTATGCATGGTATGTGGTAGGGTGGGGAACTCACTAAGCTTCGTGCTTACGGTTTTTAGTTTTGGTTTCAGGTACTTCCGGTAGCGGAGGGAAGAGCTCGGGGTGATCGCATGGCACACACCATAGATTAAACAACCTGGGAATGTTTACTCTGATAATGAACATGTGTTTTGAAAACTTATACTCAGATTATGTTTTGGAATGATGACTTTGCATAAAGTAATGTTTTATTAAAAGAAATTTTTGGTCTTAAATTTTGTGTCGTTACAACTAGTCAACCCCTAGTCAAAGTCAAAGTCCTCGATCAAGGTCAACAGTACATGTTGACCTTAACTCGCCGAGTACCCTCGGCTACTCGCCGAGTTCCTTGAAGCACTTTGTAACATCCCGGAATCGCAAGAGTAGAGTTGAAGGGCTAAAAATGTAAGTTTCGGAGGGTGACTCGGCGAGTCCATGGATAGACTCGGCGAGTCAGGTCGTGACTATGGTCGCGTATCAAGTGGCCTACTCGGCGAGTCCAAAGATGGACTCGGCAAGTAGGTGCTGTGTGGAGAAAACCCTAATTTTCGGGGTTGAGCCCTATATAAAGAGCATTATGCCCCTCCACAACCTCCCTTACTCCCCCCTTGAGTCCCAGAAACCCTAAATTCGTGGAGAGTCCCATTGTTGAGAAAATTAGAGCTTGGAGAGGTGTTGGTTGAAGGAATCTTGAAGGAGAAGTGGCTTGGATCAAAGGGCTTTGCTTGGATTCAAGTTTCATTGCTGTTGAGGCATCCTTTGGAGGTAATACTTTCGTTCTTGGGCTGTGTTCTCCTAGTTTCTCATTTTGGGGTTGTGTGGGGAGCTTGGTTGTGTGGCATCTTGATGTTTGGAGGATGAATATGAGGTTGCTACCTCAGATCTGGAGTGGAGAAGATCTTAAGAGCATTAAAGCCCCTGTTCTTGTGTTGTTAATGGAGCTACCATGTCCCAAACCTTGGGACTAAGGTGAATAAGGCCTAGATCTCTTTAGATTCACGTAAAGTTTGCCACTTTACGTGATGGATGGATTGTAGGAGGTTGGATCTATGTTTTGGATCAATTGCATGGCCTGAGATGCTTCTGTATGGATTCAGACCGGTGGTACTCGACGAGTCACATGGGTGGACTCGACGAGTTGCTTGAAGATGGCCTGGAACTCGACGAGTTGGAAGAACAACTCGGCGAGTAGGTTGAAGATAGCCTTGGACTCGGTGAGTCTGTTCTTGGACTCGGCGAGTCTTGTCGAGGAGTCCCAATATTTCGGGTTGAGTCGAGGAATCGGTGAGTCAAGGGATGACTCGGTGAGTTGGGTGCGAGTGGACTCAGAGTTGTTGGACTCGACGAGTCTTGGGGCGACTCGGCGAGTTGGGTCGCTGATTGAAGGAAGTTCTGAGCATATGGACTCGGCGAGTCATCGGGTTGACTCGGCGAGTAGGTTCAGTCAGGGGTTGACTTTGACTTGTCCAAGGTTGACCAGTTGTCTTCCAGGGGTATTTTGGTAATTAAGGGTATTTATTGAGTTGTATGCTTTGATGTTCAGTGGAGGAGTTCGTGTCAGAGTTCGGAGCAGCGGGATCTTATCCTTTCAGCCGGCAGTTTCGAGGTGAGTTATCCTCACTATATCAACAGGGTCTAAGGCACCAAGGTCGGCCCTTTATTGGATTGAGATTCGGATATGGTTATTATGTTATTGTTTGATGTGTCTGCATCCTGGTAGCTAGGATGGTACACGCTAGGAGACCTTGTTAAGGTCAGTTCCCCGATATATATAAAGTGATGCTATGATAGTGATCGGTTAGGTCGGTAACCTGGGTAGGGTAATGATATGCTATGTGATCTGTTTGTTCGGTTTGTTGGCTATGACTGTTATATGATTGTATGTTTTGTGCACATGGTTGTTTGGACTAGAGATGGGTTGAGGCGGGTCCTGCTTTGTGTTGTAGGCCAAGATTGTTGGGTTTTGGTCATAAGACATCCTATGTGCTCATACAAACCCTAATGCTTGGATCTAGGTTTCTCTATTGTACATGCTTTGAATCCAAGACTATAAACCCTAATTCTAGCATGCAAGTAATCATATTAACATGTAATTAGGTTTAAGAACATACCTTGATTGTTATGTAGTAATAACAATCCCAATTCCTCCTTGTATTGACTTTGGAATGCATAGAGTCACAAGTGTCACTCCTCTAATGGCTCACAAACACCATAAGCAAATGGAGAATGTATAAAGAGAGAAGTGAGAGGTTAGAATTCGTATCTAGGACCTCTTGGGAAGGGATCCACGAATTCATGGCCCTAGGGGTGTTTATATAGGTGTAGAGATAGGGTTTCAGTCATTATCCTTATCTAGTTGATTATCCATTAAGCAACCAATAAGATAATCCTTGAATCCTTATCATACTCGAATTCTAAGGGATTTACACCTCAAATTCGTTCACCATATATATAAGATAATCCTTACCTTATTTTGTAACTATCACATAATTACAATTCAGCCCCTCTAGTTTAATTAATTACATTTGATCACAAAACTAATTCTTAATTAATTATTGACCAATATTAATTAAACAAATATGATTTCTCCTTTAATATATTATTCTTATAACATATTAATAAATCATATTATCCTCTCTCTCTTTATTCATTTCTCCAATCAAGTTGCTTTGGTGAAGGCAACCCAAAAGGACCATGCACCATCGGGTCAAGTACATACCAAAATAGTTATGGACTTAGACACTAATCCAACAGTCTCCCACTTGGATAAGTCTAACAACTATTTTGCGTATGACTTCAGATCCTGATCTGCAATCGTAGCTTTCCAAAGCCGCTGTCAACTCTGATCATATCAGATACGCGTGTCCTTAGATAAGGGATCATATATTCCTCCATTCTAGATATCGTATGAGATATGATTTCAAATCATTCTCTTTGTACTACTTCTCGATTTCCGATTTATGAAGACAGACTAATTGAACAAATCAAATTAGCCCTAGCCCGGCCGAGCATTTACGTATGTCATCACTAAACCATCGAGGGGCCCAAAGATATCGCTTTTATCCTACTTTGGATAAAAGGAACGGATAAACTTTGATACAATGCTTGCTTGCACTCACTCACCGAATTACACACAACAATATGTTTTATAACACCAAGTTACTGGTGCGTTTACATATTATCAATGTGCAACCGATTCGCAAGATACAACTCACACATCTCGGTTTCAAGAATATAAGATGTTATCGTCTCACCAATCACTCGTAATACAATTCATGGAGTGATCCAAGTGAGCGTGGGTTTAATCCAATGCTCAAATCATATTCGTAAGCACTCATGAACGTTGCAGCAAACATTTGCTTATGTCTAATACTCTTTTAGACAATCCACACACCAATTCACGACAGTCTTCATTCATATCTACTTCCAAAATATGAACGACTGTGGCCCGTTTGAATAATTCGATTATTCTTAATAAACTCAATTATTCTGGAAGTCAAAACATGCAAGGTGAAACACAAGAATAATACTAATCCCATATGGCCTCAAACCTTTGAGTATAAACAAAACACGTTTTATTTATCACCATATCAATTACTCATTATTTGTCGTTCCGGGTAATCAACTTCGCATTTGAATTCCAACACTTGTCCCATGCTCCTAGCATGCACACAATGTTTACCTATGGTTCTTACTTTTGTGAAATAGACAAATTGAACACATTTCCAATCATTCTCATTTTACAATTCCAAATCCATTTTCTTAAGTGTAAGAATATCAAATTCTTGTTACTTATAGAATATATTAGATTCTAACACTTTATGCAACGATCCTTTCGTAATGTTACTGCACCAAAGTCACAAAGACTATTGCCAATGATATTACAAAGTCCTCTATCGGAGATTGTTACAAGACAATTCCTTAGATATGATGTCTCTCTCTCAAAGTACATTCCTTTGAACATCCTTTTGCATAAAAGTTTCTAATCTAGACATAGATTTTACTTCCCAACATGGACATACTTCCATATCTTCTATATGACAACTCATTCTTAATAGAATCTTATCTATTCGTAATGATGTCGATATCGTCCATCCAATATGGAAACACTTCCATAATTTCCAATACTATACTTCCAACTACTCGCAAGCGACCAATCCTCGTCGAACTTTGGATTGTCCTTTGATAGTTGTTTAATTATTTTAGTCAAAACCAATTCTAGTCCCTTTTCCCTCTAAATGCACTATACATTTGGAAAATTTTAGAATGGTCAAACATTAAAGCATTCGCAATGGATCCTATACCCGAAGCGTATGGGACACGACGCATAATGTTTTATTTGCTATGTTCTCAAAATTCGAATTGCGAAGAGGAATGCCGTAATCACAATCGAAATTTTAAGAACACACTATGTACCTTTGACTAAATTTATCAACATTTCGCAATCTAATCCTTTAGATTTGAAATGAATCATAATATTCTCTCCCTTAATTATAGCAAAACAACCTTTCAACTCTTACAACTTTTCAAAGTATGACTCTTGTTTTCTATAATTAATATTGCCAACTATGCAATACGTGCCTTAATAATCATACAATCATAACATTTATGCTCCCACTATCATGATGATTATTATAAAACATAACACTTATGCTCCCACTAGCTTCGACATGTATTCATAAACATCTTAACTTCCAGAAAAACAATACTTATTGAATTTCTTAAGTTCATGTTTCTAATACTTAGTGATTTGATAATCTTTTATCAAGGCTTCTTGAACTTATACACTTTTGCCTTAGATAGTTCATATGTGTGTCTTAACAATTAAGACTAATTGCCAAACCTCACAATTCAAATTATGGAAAGGGATGCCCTAACCATGATCGAATTTGAGAATGCAATTTTACAATCACTATCTTTTAAAATCTTTCATAGTGAAAGCATTTTCTCACAATCATTTTAATGAAGGAGGAAATCTTATGACACTTAGATTTAAACGGTGTATGTGTTCCTATCCATGCGAATTTGTTAAAACCAAAGTTTACGACAAATTCAAACTCATATGGATCGAACTTTCTTAATCTTGATTTCTTGCCTTATGGTAGCACAGCTGCCCACCACGTCTTCCAAGTAGTTAAGCATCTTACCTTTTTCCTATCAATGTACCTTTCATTGATCAAGGTCCTTGCCTTTTACGCATTCAAATGAGAACTCATACGACTCACATGCATAATTAACTCGATTGGATTGGCACAGAAACAAAATAATGTCTTTACGATAGGTTGTAAACCTCAACTCGTGTGCTAGTGATGATCGATAAGGTTTATTTGATTTGTTCTTGAAACTTTTCGAGACCATTAAGACTCCCACTGACTCCTTGACATATAAGATTCTTTTGTCAATAAACATTTCTTGACAAACAAATTTTCAAGAGTTAGTGTAGCTTGTATCAAAACACTTCATAAATTGGTCATAGTTGGTCTTTGTCTTATCCATGACATCACAACTTTCCACATTTGATGAATGTTATAAACCTTTAATACTTTTTTTTCATTGTCACAATCTTAACTTTAAGACTTGTTATTGGAACAAAGTATGATTGTCTTCTTGATTTGACCATTTCATCAATCTTTGATTCCTCTTCTTGGACATACAATTGTACCAAGACTCACTTAGAGGATCAATTGAGATATGGTTCTTAATCATTAAGACCTATCATAAAGCATAAAAGCCACTCTCCCTTCTTCTTAGAATGGAGAAACTCTTATCTTTCTGCCTACATGATTCTTCTTATTCGTTCTACTATTGATCTAAACCCTTTAATCAATTTAGAATTACACTTAATCTTGTAAGTATAATCATATTTACTAAGCCTTTTAGTAAATCATGACGAATATCTTTGTTATTCTTATGGTGAACTTGATCAACACACAACTTTGTGTACTCGATCTCCTAGTCCTTCACTTGACACATTGTCAATGAATTTGTCTAATTTCCAAATATGGAATTTCTCATTCATCATGCAACCAAGTTGCGTGATTCCAAATTTCTGTCCAATTGAAACTTGGGCGATGAGAAACTCTCCCTATTTGGTAAATTCTTGACTTTCCATAACATAATAAGAAACAAATCCATTATTGCTAATAATTTTAACATCAATTTTTCATACACGCCATTGTAAGGATAAATAAATAAAATTTAAAATCAAAAATATTTTATTGCGGAAAAATTTGTCCTTCACAATGCAACTCTTTGAAAAACTTATGCGAATACATCTTTCTTAGCAATCTAATTCTAACTCTAAGTAGTAGCTCAAGAATCTAATCTTCGAGAAACGCAATCGAAATCCATTCCTTCATGGTTAGATTCTGCTCACTTCTTCCCTTAAGCTTCTTTTCTTTTCTTTGATCCTTCTAAACATCAAATGTAATCTTATCACATTATGTATTCAGAACCTAGAATGAAGCTTAAAAGAGTTAGTTAATGGATTTTACCTAAATTAGAGCCATACGTTTCGACTCTCCCATCTCTTAGATCTCTTAGGTAAATAGGGCAGCTTCGTATCCAATGCCTCTTCTCTTGGCAATAAAAGCAAATTGACTCCTTTTGGAACAACACATGGAACTACTTCAGACATCGCCTTTCTCTTATGATCAAACTTTTCGATCATTGCATGTCTTTCATTGCCATTGTCTATATCCACAGAGGTGTCGAAGGCAGATTCACCAATCAACTTTGCTTTTCTATTGCGCCAAACCATTGCTGATTCAGCAGCAATAAGCATATAGGTGAGATCTATAAGGGTCACGTCGCGGTTCATCATATAGTACTCTCTTACGAACTCACTATATGAGTTAGGAAGTGATTGAAGAACCCAATCAACAGCCATCTCTTCACCGACAATGGATCCTATCATTCTTAGTCTATCAATGTGCGACTTCATCCCTAGGACGTGTGCACACACCGACTTTCCTTCTTTATGTTTACTTGCCAAAAGGGCTTGAGTGATATTGAACTTTTCAATTTTACAATCTTGTGGGTTAGGGAGAATAATTGGAGGAGGAGGAGGAAGTGAAGCATGATTTCTTGTTCCTCGATCGAATCGTGGAATATCATCTTCATGTGGAATGCTTGTTCCACGGGATTTGAGAAGACCATAGTTGTCGAACTTTGACATCGGGAGAAAAACAAATTCAAGTTAGTTGATTGATTGAGTCCTTGGTAAATCACCCAAATGAAATTCCAAGGCTAGGACCCAACACAATATCCTACAACTCGGGAGAGGGATGCCGTAACCCAAATGCAGAACATTTGAAGGTAAGTGAATGACGATTCACTAATTTCCACCATGAAAAACGAAAAAGAAATTTAAGTTTTAAATCTATGAAAACTCCTAGATCCTTTGAGATTCATTGAACATTTCAATGGCATGTTTAAATCTCGATATGCCCCTCTTGTTTGTGACTGGGATGCCGAGGATCACAAAGCGGGTGTGAATAACCATGCAAACTACATGGTGCCCTCACATGTTACAATCACCTATTCGATGTGCCGGTAAACCACACACGCTCCACCAAACTATGACAAACATTGAGTCACCTTCGCTACCTTTGCTTAGAACCATTTAGTGTGCCGGTAAACCACACACGCTCCACTAACGTCTTCGCAAGGGCACAAAGTGTAATTTCATGGAATTGCATCAATTCACTTTTGCTTAAGTAACTAAGATTGGGAATTTGCGAAACATTTAGTTACTCTGTATTTCATTATACTTATAATGGAAGGTTTCGTCCTATCCTACCCGTTCGGCTAACGACCCTCCACTAGTCAAGAGTGTGGTGGGTAAGAGTGGATACCCATTCAATCGCCATTTTATAGGCAATTTCCTTAAACACCCCTTATAGACCAGCTTCGTGAATGCGGCCTACTAACGGTAAGACTGACTTTTACTCATACATATATAATGTTAGACTTTTAATGTTATATATAGTATAGGGTGTATTTTATACTTTTAAAATACTATATGGTTAACTTTAACAATTACACTTTTAATTTAATTAAAGGTTAACCTAAACTTTTATGGATTTATTAAACCTCTTTTAATTATACTCCTTAACTAATTAATAAAACCATAAGGGTGTGATTTGAACTTTTCAAAACATTACTAGAGTTTTAGAATTTAACATTTCTAATTAAACCTTTAATCAACTTTTAAATTCCAAAACTTGAGGGCAAGTTTTGAAACATTTCAAAACATTAGGGTTTTAACTATTTAAATTTCAAAACAACAAAACTTTTGGGGTTCAAATTTAAACTATAAAACCTAAAGGGATAAATTGAAACTATTTCACAAGATAATTCAAATCTAAATTACAAATAATCAAACTTTATCTAATAAAACAAGTGATTATCTAAATTTGACAATTATCTTCTATTTAGGTAAGGATAATAACATAATAATGGAAAAATTCGGATTTTATCACAAAAACGAGTTTATGGTAATTATCCAAAACCAAAACAGGAAGAAAATCGCGAAAACGAGCTGTCAGACACTTTGACTCGTCGAGTCTGGGCTTGGACTCGTCGAGTACAGCTGACTCGGCGAGTTCACCAAGTGACTCGGCGAGTCAAACCTTCAAAACTCAAAAAATCGATTTTCAGTGCTTATTACGATTAAATATGCATCAATACAATTGAAACCAATCTAGGCTTTGATACCACTGTTGGGTTTTGGTCATAAGACATCCTATGTGCTCATACAAACCCTAATGCTTGGATCTAGGTTTCTCTATTGTACATGCTTTGAATCCAAGACTATAAACCCTAATTCTAGCATGCAAGTAATCATATTAACATGTAATTAGGTTTAAGAACATACCTTGATTGTTATGTAGTAATAACAATCCCAATTCCTCCTTGTATTGACTTTGGAATGCATAGAGTCACAAGTGTCACTCCTCTAATGGCTCACAAACACCATAAGCAAATGGAGAATGTATAAAGAGAGAAGTGAGAGGTTAGAATTCGTATCTAGGACCTCTTGGGAAGGGATCCACGAATTCATGGCCCTAGGGGTGTTTATATAGGTGTAGAGATAGGGTTTCAGTCATTATCCTTATCTAGTTGATTATCCATTAAGCAACCAATAAGATAATCCTTGAATCCTTATCATACTCGAATTCTAAGGGATTTACACCTCAAATTCGTTCACCATATATATAAGATAATCCTTACCTTATTTTGTAACTATCACATAATTACAATTCAGCCCCTCTAGTTTAATTAATTACATTTGATCACAAAACTAATTCTTAATTAATTATTGACCAATATTAATTAAACAAATATGATTTCTCCTTTAATATATTATTCTTATAACATATTAATAAATCATATTATCCTCTCTCTCTTTATTCATTTCTCCAATCAAGTTGCTTTGGTGAAGGCAACCCAAAAGGACCATGCACCATCGGGTCAAGTACATACCAAAATAGTTATGGACTTAGACACTAATCCAACAAAGATACCCAGGGCGGACCGGTTATTCTAAAGGCCCAGCGAGCAGTCCGGATAGGCTGTAGGCCCCACGAGGGCGGACCAGACGTGCCAAGGCTCGGAGAGTGGACCAGGCCGACTGAAGGCCCGATGCGGGCGGACCAGTCACACTGCAGACTCAGAGAGTGGACCAGGTGGGTTGAAGGCCCGATACGGGCGGACCAACCCCACTGTAGACTCGAAGGACATGACTAGACCTGGAGGATGGATCCGGTGGACTAAAGGCCCGATACGGCGGACCAGTCACACAGTAGACCCGATATGTATGGTTGTTCTATGTTCTGTTATGTTATGTATGTTTTATATATTTTGGACCGGAAGGTCGCAGCCTGGAAGGGCGTATACGTGGTTGGTATTTTGGGGGTATCTCACTAAGCTTTTGGGCTTACAGTTGTGGTTTAATGTTTTTCAGGTTCTTCAGGAGACCGTGGCAAGGAGAAGGCGCGATCGTACCGCTCCTCATGATTTTGTAGCAATATGATTCTGGGGATACTCTAAATGATTTGTATTGAAAACCTTTTTGTGAACAATTTAATGAAATAAGGTTGTTTTGGAAAAATTTAAATTGGTTGTATTTTTCGGTCGTTACACACTTTCCAACTCTTCGAGTCATCGGGGTGACTCGTCGAGTTCCTTAGATTCTCGATCAAACTTTAAGGCCATCCGTTGAGTTTCCTCCTTGCAACTTGACGGATACACACGCATACATATCCTGTAGAAAACTCATCCGACTCGCCGAGTTGTTCTTCAACTTGTCGAGTTTATGGCAATCTTCATCGGACTCGCCGAGTTGTTCATCCAACTCGTCGAGTTCACAACCATTTTCATGTGATTCGCTGAGTCCATTCAATCCTTTTTCCATACAGACCTACTTTGAGCCATGCAGCGACTCCAACTCACAGATCCAAGCTTCTAGGGCATGCTTATCACGTAAAGTTGCAAACTTTACGTGCATGCATGGCTTTAAAGGCTCCAAATGCCAAATATAAGCTCTTAATGGGGCTTCATGCTTAAAAGGGAGCTCAATCATGATCAAAGCTGTAACTTTATGCTTCTAGAGTCCGAAGAGGGTCCAGATCTGAAGTTACAACTTCAGATCTAGACCATAGCTCATCATACCAACTTGATATTCCAAGAAAAACCCTAAAACTCAACCAATGGAAGAGATCTACAAGAAAGATGGTGATTTAGGTACCTCTGGAAGATGATTTCTGAGATGAGTGTCGACTCCCACACTCTAATGCTCCAATCTCCTTCTCCTCCAACCCTTCTCCTTCCAAAGATCCTCTTTCAAGCTTCAAACACACACAAGGCACACACACACACACACGAATAAGGGCTCTCAAGGACTCTTTTAGAACTGTAAAGAGGTCCAAGGGAGGCTAAGGTCCCTTTAAATAGGGGTACAAACCCCTAGATTTAGGGTTTCATCTGTCAGCTCCTACTCGCCGAGTCCCAATATTGACTCGTCGAGTAGGCCACTTAACATGCAATCCCACCCCACTGCTACTCGACGAGTAGGGCAACCAACTCGTCGAGTAGGGCTTAACCCAATAAATCTCATCTAAAACAATACCTGAGAATCGGGGCGTTACAGATTTATAATTGAAAACACATGGATTAGAAGGACAGATTATCTTCGTGATGAGACTACCAATCAAGTTTTTTAAGGCGGACTCAACCCCGCAAAGTGGGGTTCTTCCCTAGTTACTATTTAATTTCATATGAAGTAGAAACTGGGATGAAATTTAAATTAAGATTTTACGATAAAATTGATTTTCATCAATTTTAAGTTGGTGGTCTCGTTGCTTGAGAATCCATGGAGACATCAACATTATTTATTATGCCAAATCCCATGCAATGTGTCTCGAACAGTTCTCATCGGGTGGCATAATTTAGCTGGTCAAGATGAAGGATAAAGGGAATGAAAGCTTTGATTTTGGTTTATACCGTATGGTTTTCTAGAGAGTGGAAGGGTTGGAGAGACCATCTTCGTTGTCCATGGTGATGATTGATAATCAAAAGAATATAGGAAGGAAGTGTAGAGAGAGAGATATATGTAGTTTGCTCTAATACCGCATGGAACAATATTTTTCCCATAAACTAGATATATTAATGGTAATTATATACAAATTACAATGGGCTATGGCTACCAAAGTGGGTAACAATATACGTACATACATATCTCCATACACTAACAATTATTTGGGTATGCATCGCTTCTTTTTCATAGAATTAAACAATAGCAAAGAGGAAGACACTATGTGTGAGAAAAAAGAAAGGAGGGCTAAAAACTTCATGCACCTATACAAAAAAAATGTGTTTGATCAATCGAATGATCAAACCACATTAACTTATAGTTCAATTTTAATTTTATACTTTTTCTATATTTTTTTTCCACCACAAAACCACCAAGCCAAAAGATAGCTTTGATATACGTTTATATCCAAATTTTTTTATTTGTTGGTATATATATATATATATATATATATATATATATATATATATATATATATATATATATATATATATATATATATATATATATATATATATATATATATATATATATATACTAGTCGTCTACCTGCACAAAACGAAGGGTGCGAATAATTTCTTTAAGAAATTAATTTCTAGAGGCGGTTAGTGTTTTTGTGCAAATAGTTTACTACATCTAAACAATATCAATAAGGGTCATGTTAGCAGAAACGAAATCAATAAGAATTAAAACATGTAAAGTTGGATTCTTTACAAATATACATGAACTCATTTGATGCATAAACTTCACTGTCGTTGAATTGTTCGTCAAGTTTTACTAATATTTTTGTATTATCACGTGATATCCCTCTGATAATTCCAAATAGATAAATTTTTCCAAGGATTCCTCAATATTCGTCTGAAGATGACATATTCTCATTCAATCTAAAGAGAAAACAATTTCCAATGTTGTTATCTTTCGCGATGGCAATCAATAAAGTTCAGGGACAAACAATTTCAAATGTAGGTATATATCTTCCAGAATTGGTTTTCCACCTCAATGACATTGAGCTGAAAACTTTTGCATGTCAATCTAGTGCTATTACACAATCCATTTAAAAGGTTCAATATTTCGTAACAATATTATTGGGCATCCGACTTTTTACCGAAGGTAGTGATGGGATAACCCACTAACAGTGAATGAATTTAAGAATTCCATCAGATAGAAGTTATTTCTATCATTTTCTGCTTCATCAAAACTATAATAATTTTCTCTTCTCCATCGAATCATTTGATTAAATAATCATTAATCTCATCGATACTTTATTTTTGGTGGATAAATTGTGCACGATTAATGGACAACAAATAGTTTCCTTCAACATATAATTTCTTTCACCAATTTGTTTATTTTTTGTTAACAGACAATATTTTGTAACCTAGAAATTTGAATGTGACATTATGTAAGCAGTTTTCAATGTTTAGAGCATTTAGTTATTGATAAAAAAAATACGATTCATGAAAGTGATTTATTAATACAAACATTTGGTCTTCTTAGTTGAAGCATTTGATCTTATACATATTTATTTGTTTAGCAACAAAAAAACAAAAAAACATAATGGATTCATGTCAAGTTTGTTATCTAGTTTTATAGACATAAAATTATTGATATTATCAAACATATTATCTCTATTTTTTTCAATTCATAATGATAAAATTTGATAAACATGTTATCTCGATTTTATTAATATAAGAATGTATGTTAAATTGATAAAATTATATATTCCAGTTTCACTGATTAAGTATTATTAATGATTTTTTTTTAAAATTTTTATTTACTAAAAATAATATGAATAAATATTATTTTTTTACATTTTAACTTGAATAAATTAAAATTTTAAAATCAACTCACTAACATTTATTTTCACAAAACCTAACCACTTGTAGGTTGTAGAAGTGGAAAGTTTTATATTGTAACATAAAAATCTAAAGTTTTTTTAATAATATTTTACTAACCAACTCAAATAATATAAATAAATACATTATGTTTAGTTAGTATTCAAACACGTAATCCAAATTGACCCTTTCAACATCAATGAGTTATAAATGGCATTAAAGTAACATATAGTCGTGCATTTGTAAACTCCAGGGTCGGCCTTACATTGATTGAAAGTAAGCAAGGGCTTAAGGGGCCCCACTTAACCCAAATGTCGATTAATTAAGGGGATTATCTATTCTGGATTGAATGACACGTACAGTCGCACACCACAATTTTGATTTTAACTAAGCATTGGCTCTGCCAACGACTGTTCTTCTTCTCGTCTTTAAAGTCTGATCGATTCTTCAATCTGGTTTGTTCAAAAATCAAAAAATCAATTCTTGAATCTTGATTGTTCAAAAATCGATTCTTGTTTCAGAAAGGCTGTCAAGTGTGAAGAAACGGTATGTTCTTCCTCTGATTCTCTATCTCTCCATAACTGATAACCAATAACTCTATTGCTGATTCGTCATTCTCGATTAGAATATCTATTAGGATTAGGCTTATTCTTTTTAATATTCACTATGTCAAGTTGGATTTTGGAACTAGGTTTGGGCTTTGGATATTGGAATCAGGTTTGAACATTAGATATTGGAACAATTTTGGTTAATTGGTTAGAACTAATTTTAGTTGCCAAGTTGAAATTTCATATTTCCATTTCAGTTTTCTCAAAGAGAAAGGAATTCCCTTTGGTCCTGATGTCTGTCATGAGTATCTCCTTCATTATCTTTGACAATCTGTAATTTGTAATTTGTAATTTGTTGTATAATTATTTGTTTGAACACTTTTAGTTAATGCTATATTTATTTGTCTTTTCTAAGTTCTAACAACATGTTTAATATATGGGAGGGTTTATAACATTCGGTATAGTAAAGACCAAAGAGCCCCAAATTTTTTGTTTGCTTAGAGCCACCAAACTAGTTGAGCCGCCCCTGGTAAAATCCAAATATTGGTTAGGATTCTACAAATCTAAAACCACAAATAATCCTAGCTTTCATATTGTTTTTCTTGATTATGTAGGTTATAAAACTAAATGAGTGGCTTAGAGCATATCGTTATACATGTAAAAAGATGCAATGAGTCTACTATGCAAATTAAGTTCCTTGCTCATTGTCAATGCAATATGTTTAAAGTTGCTCTGCAGCACAAAATATCATTACTCATAAAAGGTTTAGGTGGTGAATACATATGTAAAATAGATCTAAAACGTAATCACATAATTTGTCTCTAAAGCAAACAACTACGGGCTTGCACAAATTCATTTAAATAATAATAATAATAATTTAAAGGACATTATCCATGGTGTGTTGGAGGCTACAATTTATTCTCAGCTGACCCTTGGGTTCATGGCAACAAATTTACCCCTAGGAGACATGCAATTATCGTGTTTTTAGAGGTCGAATACTCGGTATGTAATCGGATTGTTGCACAACCAGAGACACATATAAATAGTCTGTAAGAGTAAGACGTTACTTTAGACTAACTAAACCAATCTTACTCACATATGAATACAAATTTTTGTATTTCCCGAAGAGTTTTTCATTTACTCGGGATACTTTTTAAACGTCATTTTTGTAGAAAATACTTAAAGGAGAAAGAAAAAGAAGAACCTTACTTTACAGTTAAATTTATCATTCATATAATGCACCTCTTGATATGTTGTTGGTATATATCCTGGAAACCAATACAACAATTTCAATAAAACATCCATGAAAATATATCTAGGAAAAATCAAATCACAAATACAATTTATGCCTAATGCACATTAATCACTGACCAATTTAGTAGTGCAACTACAATCAGAAGGAGAAACTTATCCCTATCATACACTTTAAGTTAATGACTTGCTTTTTTAAGGTAGCAGAATAAAAAAAAACTTGACAGTTGAACCATCATGTAGTTGGATTAAAAACATAACTGGTAATTTCCATGGTAATACAAAATTAGAAATAAAGAATGATTACCTAGACTTTTGACTTGATTTGATTGAGGTCATACAGATAGATTGGTGCAAGAGCAGAGTTTTTATGTCCAACTAAGGTGTCAGGGCAACATAATACCTAAATTGATGTCACAAAGGAAAGAACCAGATGGTATTTGAAAGAGGTATGTGCTTTGTGCTTTTCTGGAAAATTCTTCTATAATGATTAACTCATCTCCATTAACGGAATTAAAAACATAGTAAAAGCCAAACTTCCTACAAACATGGCAACTGATACAAGTTAGTTTCTGCATCTGATAATCAAATAATCTAACTATTGATACCATAAATGTAAATAATCAATAGAACAAAGAATGAGAAAACCTATAAATCAACATTCCATTTAGAAAAAAAGAATAAAAAAATAAATTCCAAACTAAATGTTATGTAAGAACTATAAATAAAAGAAAGCCGAATAAGAGAGAAGTAACATAAAATGACCAAATAAAACCCTACTGCACTTCAAGAACAAATATACCTAATTACAAGTGTAGCAAAAGGTAACAAACCTCCATAGTAGATTCGTTCATGTATTACTTTGAAATATCAGTAAGATCCCTTCCAATAGTGTATTTTTGTATATGTTTTGAATTACCCTTCTTGTCCCTGTTTCACCTTATCTCTACAAACCCAAAACAAAAAATTCACCAAAATTAACCACAAGTTAGTCAAAATGGTGGATTGAAATTAGAACACTACCATTTGCTTTTAATCCCAGCTAATAACAAGGACCAAATTAAATGGCGGTTGTACCCCTTAGATCTCCAGAAGTGTTGGAATGGAAATTTAAGGTCTTTTTTTGTAGTACCTGGATACAATTAAAAAAGATTTTTTCATGTGAACCTGATAAATACTTGAAGCATATTTTTTCATATCCCTTTGACAACATCTCCTTCTCCTCCCTCCAATTCCAGGGCCTCTTACTGTATCCACATCTCCTTCGATAAAACAAAAAGAAAAACTGAAAGATTAAATACACACACAGAAACGGTCCCTCAAACTTCCATGAAAGGAAAATGAACTTAAATGCACAAGAATAATATTTACGTAGAAAGCTCTCAGGAATGATGCCATATATTTGATAAAAAAATCAAAATTAAGAGAGAGATTAAGAGAGGAGAGAGGCGATAGAAATCTATAAATATTAAGAACTCACTTGTAAGAAATTGAGAAAAGTGAACCATGAGTTCATGATTGAGCAAACTTGTGTAGCCATGGTTAGGGATGTTATTCGGGTCGGAACCGACCCGATCCGACCCGAATAAACCGAAAACCGAATAAGGGTAATTGTATGAACCGAAAACCGAACCAATTAAGCAATACGGGTTCGGTTCGGGTATTATTCGGTTCGGTTCGGTTCCGACTCGAATAACCCAAATAACATGTACAAGATGATTAATGAATCGAATAACCCGAATATTTTGTATTACTTTTGTAACTTATGATTTCATAACAAATCTTTTAAAGAAACAAATTAAACACTAAAAATTAAACATCCAAAACACCCAAAAATCTATCTATAAGTATATAACTCGAATAACTTCATCAATATGGAATGAAACAAGTAAAAGAACATATATGGTTGTTTTCATTAAATTCTCTTATTCAAGGTCAAAATCCCCATTGCTTGGACTTATAGAAAAAAAGTTAACTGTTAACATAGCACATTCAAATTTCAATTGATAACATACATAATAACACATTTAAAGATTGAGTAGCTGATTAACACATCCAATTTTCAATGAGTAACATACATAATAATAACACATTGAAAGATTGATTAGTAAATTAACATACAAATTCTTACTTGTGTTTCTTGATTTGGAACCCAATTTTCCATGAATTGAATGGAGTAGAAACTAGAAAACAAGATGAGCAGATGATTCACAGAAGCTTGAAGTACAGAAGTCAATCAAAAACTAATGTCGAAGGAGCAATTGTCGATAAAAAAAAATGTCGGAAGGAGCAATTCGCAATCAGCAACTATCGATCAAACAAAATTGTCGCAATCATCAATATGGAAGTAGTCGACTCAATTTAGTGTAATAGGATATTCAATTTGGTGTATTAAGTGGGTAACAATCTTCGATTTGGTTTTTTTGGGATCGATTGTGATGATCACAGAACCAAATACGTAAATTGTGCAAGGGAAAAAAACGACTCTTCATATTCGGTTCGGTTCTTTGGACCGAATAAGCCCTTATTCGGGTAACCCGGACCGAATAAGCCTTATATAGATACCCGAAAACCGAATCGAATTGCTTATTCGGGTCTAATTCGGTTCGGTTCTCGGTTCGGTTCAGGTTTTCGGGCCAAATTTTCATCCCTAGCCATGGTCGATCGAAATTCCCCTGATTTCACTCCTTCCTGTAACTGTGGTGAATCATTGGCCACACCATAAACCTAAATCCATAAGAAAAAAAACCCATGAAGAAGCAGCAAGAATATAACCATTTAACAAAAGAAAAAAACATTTCTTAACCACGCACCATTAAATAGGGAGTTAGATGACGGTACCAAATCAGAAAAATAAAACCCTAAATCGAGGTGGTGCAATGTTATTCGAGAGAGATACAGAGATAGATAAGAAGGAACAAAATAGAGTGTTGTGGTTTGTTGTTAGAAGCTGGCCGAAGACAGTGAGATGATGGTGGAGGCAATAGCCGATGATAGTAGTGTAGGTGATAGTGGATGATGGTGGCTTTTCATTTGTAGAATTAAAGAGAGAGGTGGTGCGACGATATTGAAATGGAAAAGAAGAGTGGTTGTGGGGAGAGGGTTATACAAATGGCAAAGATTAACAAAGGTATAGTATTATAAGGCGGAAAAAATGCGACGTAGTGGGTAGCTTGTTAGACAGGTTGGGACCGAGTCAAGAGTCATCCGCAAAGGGGTTTTAAATGACTGGCATAGAAGATGGTTTATAAACCTCGTGTTTGATAGAATCAATAGGGTAAAAGCGAGTAATACTTATTCAATGCCTATCCTTTTCAATTGAACGGATAAGATTTAGTTTGTTTTGGTTTACGGATACGATTTATTATTTGTTAATGAATAAATTGTTTGTACATATTGCAGTAATGTTTGTACCTCTTAAAATTTGGTATTTAGGAATAAATGTTTACTAAGGTATAAAGATACGGTCTTTCATACCAGGCCATGGGTCGGTTCATTTTGCCCTGTTTTATCATCTCTAAAAGTTTTTACTTTTTATGAAACGTAAACATAATCATGATCAAGAATTTAGCCGTTTAGGATAAAAACATGTTTCTCGTTTCGGATCCCGTCGCTTTTTACAGCTTGCCATTTTTGCAAACACTTTGAAAGCAATACGTTGCCCACTTGTTGGAGTTCGATCGGGTTTAAGCTTATCTAAAAAGCAATTCCTCAAGTCACTCTCTCACCTGGTTTTATTACAGTAATTGTTGATTTATGCAACTCAATTTCTGTTCATTGATTTCAAATTGAAATCGGATGCACGACAAAGAATCGCAACTGTTATCCGGAGTTGATAGAACCAATTAAGTTGAAAAACAACCAAATCAGAATAGCATAGTTAAGCGAGTTCGAGGGTTTGACTTTGTCTTCGATGAATTTGTTAAGCACGATTTACGAAGTTTAAGGATAAATGCAAGTATAAGGAATAGATATGAACACATTTTAGTCATTCTACACCAATTTTTGGGGGAACAAGTTGTCTGTTTAGCATTTTCTTCTTTATGTGGCTTATGTTATCCATGGTTGCTGACACCAACTGGATCTCCTTGAATGGATTGTAGCTGTCTTTTTCTTTCCATAAACTTCCCTTTCATAGCTTGAAAGTAATAAACGAATTTGAAAATTTTCCCCTTTTGTTCTTTCTTGTTGTCTTACTTCTCTTAGTTAGGTTTCCAATCTAGTATATATTAATCCAACACAACACATACAATTGGTAACGTGAAGCTGTTTCTTATGCTGCCATATTGGTATCATTCCAAGCATCTTTCAATTTTAATCAATATCACCAAAATATTTTGTTTAGATGCGTATGGGTGTCGGTTTCTTTTTTTAGATATGAAAAGAGACATGCATACAATGACAGTGCTTCCAAAATCTCTAAGTGAAATAGATATTAGGTTAGGCATTTTATTTATTTGGCCTCTTTAGTTAGAGTTTTCAGTGAGTTGGTCCTTATAGTTCAGTCTTTTAATTATTTTGGAACGAAAAAAAATAGTTCTATGTATAAAATGGAAGAATGTCATATATACCCTTAATAAAGAGCTAAATATCATATTTACCCGGTCTAATATCAAATATATACCCTAATTAAACACCTAAAATATCATATTTTGCCCAAAACTTTATTTTAATCATTTTTTGTTATTTGAAATCATTTTAATCATTATAAAACTTATATTGACTATAATACCCTTTCATATCTTATGCTCTCGTTCGATTATGTTTTGGGGTGATCACATATATGAAAGAAAAAAAAAAGCCTTCACTATTTCGTTCTAACACCATGTGACCAAACTGCCAAACATCATGCTTACCTTAACTATTCACAAGCATCAAGTTCATTTGTTCTTTAATCCCATTGAAAATATCCTACTCAAGCTAACAAATGCAATGGTATGTACATCAATCTATAACCCAAAAATGAAGTAAATAAATCCTTCTTATAAAATGGTTGTGTCGCCAATTTTGTTTGCAGATATCTGATATCATGACAAAAACCCATCCATGAGGTCATAAGATCGCAAGAAAACTATAGGAACCAGACGTTGGAGCTTCAAACTCATCCATACTCTGATGTTAGTCGGAGAAGACGATGGATACATGGTTACAGTATCTACAACACTTATCCACTTAATACATCATTGCCAATAAATATGGAACTCATCTTCACTGATACCTCATAGTATTTAAGTGAACAAACTCCAATTCTAAACTTATATCTTGCTGGAGATCATTCTGTTATCGTCTGTATGCATCTCCAGTCACCGTAAACCTCTTTTTAGCTTCATATAAAACACGGATCACTCACAGCTTCTTGAAAACTACAAAATGATCAAATCATCATTCTACCTTGACTTCATCTTCCTCATCATCCAACATTCATATCACCTTGTTGTCGGGGTACGTAGATGGTAGGTGTTATAATAACGATAAAATAAGCACCCATTCCTTGCAGTAATGGTTGATCCTATTCATATCCTTTTGTCCTGCTTGTAGCTTCACGTAAAATGCAGTCCTTACCCCTCATCCGAGACATTATCCTAAGAGGTAAGACTCACTAGAAAAAACGAGTCACATGTTACATCTTATCTTCAGGCACCCCTTTGTGGTTGTGTAGGTTATCTTATGCAATGGAACACTATTAACTTACATTATGTATTTTTATTTGGATACCTAGAACGTAATGGCAAATGATGTCTGGAAATTTTACTTGTAACTACAGAATGAATGGTTGTTAATCTTTCATTCCCCTTTCCAATATGATTTAGATTTTACAATCAATAGTAGTCTAGATTAATAATTTAATAGCAAAACTGATTAGTCTATTTTATTCCTTTATTGTTGGGTTATAGATTGATGTACAGAACCATTACATTTGTTAGCTCCATGGGATTAAAAAGTAAATGAACACGATGATTTTGAATAGTCAAAGTAAGCATGATGTTCAGGTTGGTATGATGTTAGAACGAAACATGATGAAGGAACAAAGGTTTTCTTTTTTCCTTCTAAATACGTGATCATTCTAAAACATAGAAGAAAGATAATAAAATATGAGGTTGAGGGTATTATGGACAATGTAATTTTTGTAAATATTGAAATGATTTTAAATAACATAAAATGATTAAAAAAAGATTTAAAATAAGGTTTTGGACAAATATAATATTTTGGATATTTAATTTTAGGTATATATGATATTTTGATATTAAACAGAATAAATATGATATTTAGCTCTCTATTAAGGGCATATATGAAATTGTCACATTAATAGCTAATATGTTAGATTTAAAGTCCCAAGAACAAGAACCATTTGTGCAAGATCGTGAAACCACGGGGATGCAATTTGTCGACATTTTGAAAATTAGACGAAACTTGCTAATTTGCTAATTCGATTCGCTCCAAACCCTTTTAACAAATTTCAAAATCCGATCCAAACCCGCAGGGTTTTGAATAATCAAACTCATACCCTTATCCACCGAATCAACAAATATCCAAACCCGCCCCGTAACCCGTAGGTTTTTTGAATAATCAAACACATTTTACTTAAATCATAAAATCACATTTATTAAATAAAACTAAGTTTTGATTTAGAAAACACATTATGTACTCGAGGACTTTCTATTGGAATTAAAATCATTATTTTAGTTACTACCAATTGATTTTTAATCGTCTATTGCATTAATAGAGAATATTAATTACAAACTTTCTTTCGGTTGATAAATGACCTTATTGATTTATAAATGAAATTGGTGATTACATGATGAAATATAAATGAATTGAAATCATGACTTTTGGGAGAAGACTGGAAGTCTAGAAGTTGAGTCCTCGAATCCTATGTAAAAACAATTTAGTCTTTGGTCTTTTCTTTTTGGACTTCTGATTGGAATTTAATGTAAACTTTAGGTAATATAAAATATAAGAGTAAATTACTGAAATCGTCCCTGTGGTTTGGTCAAAATTGCACGTTTGGTCTCTAACTTTTTTTTTGCACTTGGATAGTTCCTGTGGTTTGCTTTTGTTGCGTTTTTCATCCCTATGGTTTGGTAAAAATTGCATGTTTGGTCCTTAACTTTATGTATGTAAGAGACGAAAAATGCAACAAAATCAAACCACAGGGACGAAAAACGCAACAAAATCAAACCACAGGAAGGATCCGAGTGCAAAAAAAAAAGTTAGGGACCAAACGTGCAACTTTGACCAAACCATAGGGACGATTTCAGTAATTTACTCAAAATATAAATTTACATTTCTAAAATTTATATGGGGCAGGTTATAAACGGGTCGGATCGGTGATGATCCATTCCCGACTCTTTTAATAAAAGAGTTAGCGGATACGGGTCGTTAACGGGTAAACGGATCAAAAACTATGATCCAAACCCATATAATTGTTAAGGGTTTGGATCAGATCAGGATCAAAACCCGCTCCATTGCCCGGCCTAAACAGCATTGACCAGTAAAGAAGTAAACTTTCTCCAACGCTGTAGAATTACCAAGTTGAATCTGTCAGTGTCATTTGAATTTTTTGTTTGTAGGGTTGGATTTTCCGGTTCTTAAAGAATTACCAAATGGAATTTGTCAATCTGGCCGACGTTAGTCGTAGTTTATACTTGCACATTTCTTTTTCTCTATCTGCTTACGTTATCGTGGTTCGTCGATCGCTCGAGTTCGTGTTCCATCGATCGCTCAAGTTCGTGTTCCATCGATCGATGATTTTGGTGAGATTTTCTTTCAACTGATATTTGAAAGTCTCTGATCATCTAACCCAGTATGAAAGTATGTTAATTTGTTTAGATGTTCGCCAGCAGTAGTTTGTTGTTTGGTGATTAAATATC
Source organism: Lactuca saligna (assembly GCF_052625555.1). Taxonomy (NCBI): domain Eukaryota; kingdom Viridiplantae; phylum Streptophyta; class Magnoliopsida; order Asterales; family Asteraceae; genus Lactuca; species Lactuca saligna. The sequence continues at coordinate 86,324,034 of NC_136424.1, read as the reverse complement.
TATCGCTTTTTTCCTTATTTGATGAATTGCATTAAAAATTGGTGCATTGTTTTACGAATTTTATGTAGGTTTCTTTTCCAATTCGATCAAGTCGTTACAAATTTGATTTAGGTTCTGAACGAAAGTTCAATTCTAGTGAAAATTGGAAATCTCTACGACAATGATGTTAGGGTTGACCTTCACTTAATCTGTTAGTAGAACTGTTGAACCATGAAATATATTGCAAAATAACATGCAGATCAGGAGATTGGACTAATTCCATTGCTCCATTTCCCCAAATCAATAAGATCTTTAGAGTACAACAGTTCAGGGGGTCAATTGAACTCTCAGAGACTCAATTGTTGAAATGTATCTCTATTTCTTCAATTAATCTGTACGCCTTTCAGGGATGGCTGTGGTACTAATGGGTGTAAGCGGTGTGGGGAAATCGTGAGTTCAAACTTTCAATCTTTCTTTAATCTTTACAATGATCTTTTTCAACCTTCTTTGTAAAAACTCAACTTTTCATTATTTATGTAGAACTATAGGAGAATTGCTTGCGAAAACTCTAAACTGTAGCTTCATTGATGCGGATGATTTTCATCCACAATCAAACAAAGGTGAGAAAAGCTCTAAAAATCTTCAATTCCATCATGTTCTTTTAGTACCAAATTCAATAACACTTTTACCAAAAAGTAAAACTAACGGTTAACCAAATGGTGTCTTAAGAAAGAGAAGATGAAGAACAGGATCCCCTTATCAGATGAAGATCGTGTCCCATGGCTTGAAGTGCTTCGGGATATATTAAATGCAAGCTTGGTGAGTGGCAAGATTGTAATTCTTGGGTGTTCTGCCCTTCAGAAAAAGTACAGGGACATTCTTAGATCTGCTGACCCGAATTTTAAGGGTGATTATTCGTGTGAAAAATGTGTTGTGAAGTTTGTGTTGTTGGATGTTGGGGTGGAGGTGCTTATGAATCGAGTGGCGAAAAGAGTGGCAGAAGGGAACCACTTTATGCCTGCTGAATTGCTTCAGTCGCAAATTGATTTACTTGAGGTTGATGCTTCTGAAGGGATACATAAAGTTGACGCTTCAAGGAGTCCTCAAGATATTGTTGATGAGATTAAAGCGTTGATATTCTGATTAACAATATTGATGTTGGTATTGGTTGTATTGCTTTAATTCTACAACACCAATTATTTACTCTAATACATGTATATTCCATTTAATCTTTTATGTTTCACTAATCAAAAAGTAACTTTGAATAATGGGGAAAATATAGCATAAATCCAAAAATCTATGTTTCTTTTGTCATAATATGAGCGACATTAGACCAGTGTAATTCTATTTTTCATCATACACCCAAAAATCTACAATACTTATTTACAAATGCATGTTTTTTATTTATTTTAAACAAAAATATGTGATTGGTTTTGTGTTTGTAAACGCATGATGAATTCAGTAAAACCATCCAAATAAAATCCAGTCCCACAATTTTGTCTTTATTTTATCTATTAACGGTGCAAGATATGCGCAATTTTTTAAAATACTGGGAACATGATCTAATACTATTACAAAAAAAAAAAAAAAAAAAAAAAAAATCGTGTCTGCAACATGTCAGAACGAGAGGCGTCGGCAAGTCTTTGTAAGCCACGTATTCTTGTTGTGCTACGTGGCAGCAGCCCACAACTTCACAAAACCATGAGCATATCTATTTAAAGCCTTGTTTCAACTTTCAACCTCCTCACATACCAATATCTATCCGATCATTCATAAAAACAACACCTAATATGCAGACAGCGAAGAATGCAGCAGCATCCGTCAAGGAGACAGCGGCGAACGTGGCTGCCTCCGCCAAGTCCGGCATGGAAAAGACCAAAGCCACCCTGCAAGAAAAGGTTCCCTTCATAACATTTTTGCTTCGCTTTTTAGTTCTATTGTTTCTATAATTACTAAACTCTGTAGTTTTGTATAGGGTGAGAGAATGACTGCACATGATCCAACGCAAAAGGAAATGGCGACGACGAAGAAGGAGGCGAGGAAGGATCAAGCCGAGTATGAGAAGCAGGTGGAGCGTGACCAAAACGCGGTGCAGAGACAAGCGGCAGAGGCCACCGGAACTCACTCATATTCCACCACCGGAGCTACTGGTCATCCCATGGGAAGCCACCTGATGTCGGCGTTGCCTGGACATGGAACTGGACAACCGGCTGGAGATGTGGTGGAAGGGGTGGTTGGGTCTCACCCGATTGGTAGGAACACCGGCACCGGTCAGTCTGTTGCCGGGAATAACCCAAGAACTGGTGGAGGCGCTGGCGGATATAGCACCGGAGGGGCATACCGTTGATAGACTCAGCGTGGGCTTTTGATTTGCTTTAAAATATAGTTGCGTACTCTTTTTGTGAATAAGAGATTGCAGTTTCAAGTTGGATTTGAATGTAAATCTTGTGTTTTTTCATCTGTTTGGATTATGTATTTCTGTTTTGATGTTATTAATCATGTCAAGTCGTCTTACGATATCTTACTAAAAAAAGAAAGTAGGAGCCTGGTAGCCACCAACTGGCTACTTAATGAGATAAACCCTGAGATGGATTTGGATTAGGATTTTCATTCACATAAATTTATATATCATCCTTTACCCTATTTAAGTGGTCTACAAAAAATATCGTCCTCTTTTCATTCACTATGATCTTCGTTTGTTTGATGTTTGGACATAAATGAACGAAATTTGAGTGTTTGATAAACAAAAAAAATGAATTTAAGTATTTGTTTCTTTATATGTTCCCATCTGAACAGGAACCAAAAATTCAAAATTGAAGTTATGGATACGGAGGAGAAGTGTAATTTATGGATCGATTTGGTTCCAACTTCCAATAAATATTTTGCTCACTTTTTGTCGCTCGGTGTAATTTTGAACGAAAGCATAGTGTACTTTTTTTCTGTGTTAGAATTAGAGCATGTTCTTAATTTGTGATTTTTATGAAGCATATGAGAAGCCTGTGGTTTTAATGAATCTGATGCAATTATAGTGTTTTATATGATGCTTGTCTTTTTTTTTTTAATAAAGGTGATGCAATCTTGGTTTTGATTCAATGCTTGTTTTTTAAACATACGATGGAATTTCCCTCCGGAAAGAATTAGGTCATATAGTTTGATACAATAATATCATTTTTGGTTGGAATGTTATTCCATTGGTGCTAGTGATTACAGATAATAGCAATGTACTACACAGATCAATATTTGTGCAACAATAACCTTATGTTTTTTTTTCTTTAGAGATTATGTGATTCCTAACCAAAAAAGTGTCCCATAAGAATAATTGGCATCTTCCGGTTAAGAGAATATGATTTTCCCAAGAAAGAGCATTTGACAAAGTTCTATTGGTTGATTTGAATAAGTATTAAATTTCAAGTTCTATTGAGTTTTATATACCAAGCAAATACCTCCGAATGATGGTGGATTGGGGGTTGTATACTTTTATATAATTCATCCTTTTACTTGATTCACCATAAAATGCATTGCTTTATATTCCAAGTTGTGAAGTAGTGTATGGGTTTGGTCAAATGTGATTCATTCTACCCGAGCATCATTGTACATAATTCGTTTTTTTTTATTAATCACAGTCTAATACATGAGAATGAATGAAAGATTTTTTATTAAACCAAAATTGTTAAAGAACTTTCGTAAGTTAAAAAAAATCATTATTTTCACTACATATTTTAGAAAATAGCATTTTGCTTAAAGACTAGACTTTTAATCTATATCTGGCAATGGATCAATTTGGAGTCGAATTCAATTTATTTATTAATTGGGTAGAAGATTTTAACCCACCACAATCTATTTATTTAACTGGATAAATGAGTTGTCAATTGGTTGACATGTTTATATAGTTCTCAACCTAACCTACTAAACAAATGGTTTAAACTTGGGTTACCTCATTTAAAATCAAAAGGTAAATAAATTAACAAAAGATTACTTCACTTAAATTAGTTTCACATAAATAAAATTTTAAAATATGACAATAACACAAATTCAATTCACAAATACAAATAAATTATTCAAATGACATTTAAAATGTTTAATTTCAAAGTGATTATAAAGAGTGATCAGTATTGTCGGTACTAAGAAAATAATAACAACTAAGATTGCACTTTTTATAAAAATAAATAATATACAACATTATAATAAATATATCTATAATCTGATTAATATATGATAATATCCTTAGAATTATTATTTTAAATATATATATTAAAGTTAAATACATTGATAAATAGAAAATAAATTGATAATTTTTATCCATCTCAACCTATTTAACTAAATAAATTAGGTGAATTGACCCATTTCACTTAAATGAGTTTAAAATCTTAACCAACCCGCTAATTTTAAATTGGGTTAGCAGTTGAATCGTCAGCTCTAACTTTAATGGATCTTTTTTCTTTTCTTTTTTGCACATCTAAAATTTGGATTTTCCTTCACAAATTTCTTAACTCAACCGATAGAATTCCATGTGCATCAACGAATATTTAGAGAGCCATTTTCTTCAAATAATAAAATTGACGAAATGACAGAAAATAAAACAACATACCACTTGCTTAGTGCACAACCACCCAGTTTCCTTTGAAAGACATACAACCTCCGGCTAATGCCCTAAAGCCGAGATATCCACTAAAGCGTAATATCTACTTTAAATTACCCAAATAAACAAACAATTGAGCATAACAAACAAAAACTAAATAACAAAATATATAAGTATAACGCAAACGTTTTCTTCTACAATAATATAAGAATAACACCATAACAAACAAAAACTAAACATCACACCCTTGCTGCTTTCCGCAACTCGGAAGCCCCATGAGCAAAGTGACACTTGTCACCAAAGGTACAAGACCCCTTTGCAAAATTCTCACACAATTTAGTCTTCTTGTTGCCCACTGATGATGGTGGACCATGGTGTACACCTGGCGGTGGGCCACCACCACCACCAGTTTGCATACTGGCACTCAATATCAACTCACTAACCATCGCACTCGCTTCCTTAATCTGATCAAAAGTCCCCTCAAGTTCAATATTCTTCAAATTCATATCACTCTCATGATCTCGAATTGAAAGTTTGGCCCCGGTTTTCCAACATATCTGCTTCGAATTCACACCGCCTTTTCCAATAATGGTACCGGCAAGAGACGCATCGATGCTGATTTTAGCCGTGGCTGAGGCACCAAAGCCGGCGGCAATCCCTGGCGGTGGTAGTTGTTGTGGTGGTGGTGGAGCTGTGAAGCGGGTGGTGGTGGGTGGAAGGGCGGTTTGGGGGTTGTCGTTAGATGGGGCGATGGGTTTACCGAGCTCCCATTGACCATGGGCAAAGTGACACTTGTCGCCGAATTTACAGCCTTCTGCAGTGTTGTATTTGTTGCAGATTTTGGATTTGGTGGCGGTGTTTTGGGTGGTGGAGGTGGTGGATGAGGCGGAAGTGGAAGTGGGTGGGAGGTTCATCATTTGTGCCACCGCGTTGTAGCCTCCGGGGAAGAAATGGAGGAAGTGACAGTTTTCGCCAAATGGACACCCATCCATGCTGTCAACAAAATCAAGAAATTCAGATTTTGTATGGTTGTTGTAGAATAAATAAATAAATTGGGGATACCCAACACTAAAAGCAGCAATAAAAAATAGAACCTTAAAAGAACACATAAGTGTGTCTTGTCTCCAAAACCAGTGGGAATGTTAGCACAAATAAAAGGAAAAACAAACAAGATTCCTAAAAAAAACAAATATTATGAGAGCTTGTTTGGCCAAAAAAAAATGTCTCACCAATAATGACCAGAACATAAACTTCAACATATTAATAGGTCATGGTTACTTATATATATACTACCTATTATATGTGGATTTAATGTTCAACCTACATATTTATGTCCTTTATTACTATTAGGGATTAGGGATATTCATTTTATTAGGGTTTTGTTCTTTTTTCAAAAAAAAAGTATGATCCAGTATAAACATAAGAATTAAAGATGATATATGATACTTGTATTAGTATATTGTTTGCCAGCCATTTGCTGCATACCAAATGTAATAAAAAGCATACCACCTACAAATGTCACTTCACTAATGAACTTATTTGATATTTAACTGTATACTTGAATTAAGAAATTTTACTTCTGGATAGATTTTTAGGGTGAAGATTTTAACCTGAAAAACTTCATGCAAGGCTTTGATTTGCTTCCCACCAACTTCGATTCTGTTACAATACATTAGGTGTTTTCTTTTAGTTAGATTACACTTGCAATCTTTTGTTTACATACTAGATAGAGGGGGGAAGAGAGAAGTGGGGTGCACTCTTGAATCTTTTGTGATAACTTTCCAAGCCATTAATGATACCTGTTTCTATTTTTCTGTTTTCACAAACAACTTTCTGATTGTTGAACACTTGAAGTTTTAATGAGTTTTATATTAGTTTCCATAACATTGGAATTTCAAAGTGTATAATATTTTCTGTATTTACATGAGGAACAAGGAATATATAACGCTAAAAATCCAAAGTACCTAGTATAAGTACAAAATTGTGCGTCAAGATATGAATAATTAGTGTTTAGATAGGACATAAGTGATAAGGCCGGTTATGAATCAATAACACCCTGTTATCTTGCCGCATGAGCTCATCTTTCACCAGGATCAAAAAAAATTTCACCAGGATCAAAAAATTCTCAAGATCTGTGTCTTAACAATTAAAGGGAAAAAGAGAAAACGAAAAATCCAATAACATTCAATCTCAAACGAAGAGATAAAAACACAAAACTTGATCGCAAAAGCATAAACTAAAGGAATAGAAATACTCGTAGCAAATTTAAGACCTCAGATACAAACTTAGACATAAGGATAGATCAATTAACAAATCAAGTGCAATTGAACAGAAAAAACCAACCTGGCTTGAATTTCTTTGCACCGCCATTGGCTTTAGCTTCAGGCCTCCCTCTCTTACGAGCATCCATAGCTCGACTAACAAATAGAATAAATTGATGTGTTAAATGAAACCTAAAAAGACTGCGAATCAATCGATTCCGAAAACCCCTAGGTCAGGGTTTTTGCGACAAGGAAGAATGGCGTGGTGAAAGGAATCTCCGGGCAAAAGAGGGAATTATATCGCGGACGTAAATTAATGAATTCTTTCTGCTTTTATTTTGGTTTGGAGTCCGCGAACGGTCGCATCCTCCAGGATCCGGAAGTCGGGAACACACGTTTTACCCGTATAAAAGGACAAGAATAACCTTGATGATTAAGTACTTTTTTTAAGTAATTTAAAATTAATAAAATTTTCCTAATAACTAAGGGAAATATTCAGAAAAATCTCAATATTTACAGAAAAATTACACTTTAGTCCTAAGATTTTTTTTTTGAACGAAAAAGTCTTGAAAACCGGCAAAAATTTCAAGTTTGACCCTTTTTGACCGGTTGAAATCGGTACCAAATTAATTTGGGACTATTTTATAAACTAATCCAAAATATTGGGATTTTTCTATAAACAAAAAATATTATGATTTTTCTATAAACAAAAATATTATAACTTTTCTACAAACAGAACCATTATTATTATTATTATTATTATTATTATTATTATTATTATTATTATTATTAATAAAAATACTGTTTTTTGAACTTGTTATTATTAATATTGTTACTAATACATATAAATGCATTAAATGAAAAAATAATATTAATGATATTGTTTAAGGGTGGAGGTGGAGGAGATTGTGATGCTTTTAGCATTGAAATCGTGAATGTCTGCTTGAATATTTTTACTTTGTATATGGTCATTTCATATTTGTCATTATTGTTTTCAATTCATAATATTAATACTTAACAATTTGAAAGAAGTTGCATATTAATAGTTTAAGGTAGTAAGGTTTTTCACTTTGTATATAAAATTGTTTAAGGTAAAAGAATTACTTTCCAAATCCAACAAATACACTACAAACATCTGCATAGGTAACCTATATCAAAATTCAAAAGTATTAATTACAGTATTTTATTAAATAAAAAGTAATACGAGTATCAGTCAAACAGTAAATATGCAACTTTTTTTAAATTGTTAAGTATTATTATTTTGAATTGAAAACAATAACACCAAATGTGAAATGACTATATACAAAGTAAAAATATACAAGTAAACATTCATGATTTCAATACTAAAAGCATCAACATCTCCTCCACCTCCACCCTTAAATAATATCATTAATATTATTTTTTTAATTTAAATGCATTTATATGTATTAGTAACAATATTAATAATAATAAGTTCAAAAATAGTATTCTTGTTTATATTTTAATAACAATAACAATAATAATAATAATAATAATAATAATAATAATAATAATAATAATAATAATAATAAGGGTTCTGTTTGTAGAAAAGTCCTAATATTTTTGTTTACAGAAAAATCCTAATTTTTTTGTTTACAGAAAAGTCTCAATATTTTGGATTAGTTTACGACATAGTCCCAAATTAATTTGGTACCAGTTTCAACCGGTCAAAAAGGATCAAACTGTAAATTTTTTACGGTTTTCGGGACTTTTTCGTTCAAAAATATTTTTTTGGAACTAAAATGTAACTTTTCCATAAATATTAGGACTTTTATGAAGATTTCCCAATAACTAATGGTATGGACCGTACGGTGTAATGCAATTTTTGGGAATATGACTTATCAAAGTAATTAATTTTTCGTTATTTTCACATTTGGGTAACTGTCTCTCTTTTTTTGTACATATTTAGGTAACAAACTTTTTGGAAATGTTTACATATGATCATTATGACCTGCTATAGCAGGTTAAATCCTAGACATGAACGCTTTCAACAAGTTTGTTACCTAGATGTGTACAAAAAAAAATAGTTACCCAGATATGAACAAAACGAAAAGTAAAAATTAAATTACATGAATGGTCCCTGTGGTTTGGGGAATTTGTGGTTTTGGTTGCTAACTTATTTTTTTTAACTTAAATGGTCCATACTGTTTATTTTTGTTGCGTGTTTGGTCCATATCTCACCTAAAAATACTATTATGCCCTTATTAATTAATTTTCTTATCTATGTATTTATTTTTTTACATATTTAAAAAAATTAATAGACCACACATATTTGTATCTCATCGGATGATCCATACTATTTATTTTTTAATTAATTTAATTTTTTAACTCGGATGGTCCATACTACTTAATTTTGTTATGAACTTGGTCTCTGTCTTACCTAAAAAGACTATTGTGCCCTAACTAATTTTTTTTAATTAATTTTCTTATTTATGTATTTATTTTTTATAAAAAAATTAATATACCCCACATATATGTATCTCATCACCGTAAACCTGAAACCACATCTGAGAAATTTAATTTGAGTCTTACAATTCACCATCTCATCTCTGATCCTCCCCATCTTCTATTTCTTTTCCATCTTTAGTAACATCGACGTCTTCACCGTCCTTTTTTTTTGGTATTTCAACTCTGATGAACCAACACCATAACCTACTATCTCTTCATCTTTAGTGGGTAGTGGTGATGATTCGACGGAGTTGAAGGATCGAAAAAAAAATGATGATGAAGACGTCGATATCACTAAAGATGAAAAATAAATAGAAGTCGAGAATGATGAAAGATAGGATGGTGAGGAGATACATATATGTAGGGTCTACTAATTTTTCTTAAACATATAAAGCATAAGTACATAAACAAGAAAATTAATTAAAAAAAAAATTAATAAGAGCACAATAGTCTTTTTAAGTAAGACAGAGACTAAGTTCGTAACAAAATTAAGTAGTAGAGACCATCCGAGTTAAAAAATTAAATTAATTAAAAAAATAAATAGTAGGGATCATCCGAGGAGATACAAATATGTGTGGTCTATTAATTTTTTTAAATATTTAAAAAAATAAATACATAGATAAGAAAATTAATTAACAAAATAAATTAATAAGGCCACAATAGTATTTTTAGGTAAGACGGGGACCAAACGTGCAACAAAAATAAACAGTATAGACCATTTAAGTTAAAAATATAAGTTAGCAACCAAAACCACAAATTCCCCCAAACCACAGGGACTATTCATGTAATTTAATTTTTACTTTTCGTTTTGTTCATAAACTTGTTGAAAGCGTTCACATCTAGGATTTAACCTGCTATAGCAGGTCATAATGGTCATATGTGAACATTTCCAAAAAGTTTGTTACCTAGATATCTAAAAAAAAAAAAAAAAAAAAAAAAAAAAATAGTTACGTGAACATACAAAAAAGTTAATTACCTTGATAAGTCATATTCCGGCAATTTTTTTACCACGCTTAGGTTCAAATTTCATCTTAAAAATAAGTAAATTTTACCTGTTAAAAAAAAACCTATTACAAAATCTTAAAGCAAAAACCTAAAAAGAAATATCCGTAATGCAAAAAATGTTATGTTCACAACGAAATAAGAAATAAAAACAAGTCATTAGTTACCGCAAAATCCCTATGTAGCAATATTCTTATATTTTACAAAAATTCTAATTAATTTTCAACAAAATATATTTTTTAAAATTTTTTGTTGCGATAGAGATTTTCAAACAATATATTTACATCAAAATATTTATATTGCTTAAGAAAAACTTAGATCAATTGATATTTTACAAAAAACAAAAAAAAAAAAAAAAAAAAAAAAAAAAAAAAAAACCTGTTATATTGCCAAAATGCATTTCCTTATTTTTTTTGGAAGCGACAAATATAATTAAAGACACCATGATTAGTAAGTAACTAAATCATTCCATCCAACTACCACAATCGTAGAGCTTCTTTACTTACACCAATTATAGGATGTGGATGTAACATTTCGACTCCCAGATATTACATTTATTTATTTATTTTGGGATTTAATGAGTGACTCGGCAAGTTGTGTGTTCGACTCGCCGAGTAGAATTGGATTTGAGCATGCGGGTTAAATAACCGTGTAACTCCCCGACTCTCAGGTAATAATTTTATGGCTTTAATTTTCATAAATTGCAAGGTCTACTCGACGAGTTGTAGCGATGTCATTGGTCCTGTCAGTAATGCTCTAATCCCTTGCTTTGTCGCTCGGCCGTATCTTTTGTTGTGGAGCTCTGGGGCGCCCTTGGTGGGCGCGAGCCTCTTAGAAGGACGCATTTGGCGGATGCTAATCCTTTTGCTAGTGTGCCCTGCCCTTAGGGACGCTGGTGGGCGTTAAGCCCGCTTGACCTGGTCTTCCAGATGCGCTAGCCTTCTGAGCTGGGCACAGCCCTTTCTTGCGGGCTAGGGCACGTTATCAAGTCCCCCAATCCGATAGATGTAGCGTTATTGTGATAGCTACGATGTTCTGGACTTAATTGCTCTATACGTGCATGTTTTCAATTCACCCGCCATTCCGGTTTTTAGTGACGACGTGGCCACTCATCATGGTTGGCGGTTACGTCATCTGTCAGGGATTTTGATTATCCCGCTTTTCCTTTTCTCATATAAGGACACTCATCGTTATATTTTCCTTTTTCTTTATGCTTCCTCGCTTCTGTTCTTCTTTCTTCTAGGGTTCTTTTCCTCTCTTCTTCCATGGCTTATTCATCTGGAACTCTTCATACCGGTGCTTAGTACAAGTATTTGGTGGAGACATACCGCCTTTCTTCAGCAGATGGAGTCGAGTTCCCGTCGCCTGGCTCGTCTATTACGTCTCCTCCTCCTGGCAAAGTGGGGATTTATCTTAAATCCCTTAACGTCAGGTTACGCCTTCCTCTTACCGATTTCCAGGAAGAGGTCCTGCAAAAAGAAGGTTGTAGCATCCGGATGTTGACTCCCAACACTGTGAACAAGATAGTGGCGTTTGAGATGATTTGCCGCGCTAACGGCGTTCTCCCTGACTATTTTGTCTTTAAATTCTTCTTTAGGTTTTGTTGCACTGGTGACAAGTGCACTTTTTTCGTCCAGCAAGGGGGGCATACCTTAGTTCCCGATGGAAAGACCCCCAAGAACTGGCAAGACAAGTGGTTATGGGTGAATCACGGTTTGGCAGGCAGCAGACGGTACCGTGCTAACTCCTTCGCCGATCTCACTCCCAAATTGTTTCCGCACAACCAAAGTGTCGCCGATCTTCTAAAGAACATCCAGGTTTCTTCCACTGTTGCTGAAAAAACTTGTTAGGATTTGAGATCTCACAGAACAAAAGCATAAGAGTAAACAAAGATCTTAATTTAGCAGCGGTAGCCCATGAAGCAGCCTCTTCAATTGCATTGAACAATTCATTTTCATCTCCAAGCAATCCAAGTTTCTCACATGCACTTCGAAATGTTGGAAGTAATTCACCACCTACGGTTCTTATGTCCTTGAAGGAATGACAACCTTTTTGATGTGAAAGCATCATTCAGAGGTAAAACATCTCACCAGCGGATGGATGGATGTATATTAGTCGACCTATAGATGGTGTTCTGTCCGTGACTCTACGTTTCCAATGTTTTCTGTTTTGAACTCATCGGTATTAAGAAAGGTAATCAACATAGCGTAGATCGCGTCCACTGGTGTCAATCTTACTATTTGCAAGTCATTCCGGTAAACTAGTGGCTTTTGCATATGGATTAGAGACGACATTGTCAAGCTGTTCATTGTCTCTGAATGTGATGTTTTGCATGTTTTCCAGATGAACAACACGGACCTTAAAAAGCCAATGTAGGTGATCAGGTAATGGTGTTAAATTTGTAAGCAGGTATTGTGGTTTTAGATAAAGTACCTGCACGAGAGGATTTCAGTAATGTATTACGAAATCAAAAATTCTCCATGATGCTTCATGAGGACAGATAAATCTACTATTTACAAAGTTTTTGATTTCGTCCATTTCAGTAGGAGCATTTTTTCCAATATCAGCAATGGTAGAGGGATTTTTTGTAATAGCGAATTTTATACGATCATCTCCTTTTGATATGTATTTAAAGAGGTACTTTACTAGCATATTCCACCCATAGTATTCGACGTTTATATGGGCATGAAAATGCAGCAACAAAGCTCGATTGTAGGGCACAACGTAACTATTATCTAAGAAAATTCCATTCTTTTGGACAAAGTGAGAAGTTCGACGTCTCTTGTAACACGTGTAACCATTTTTGTCAAATGTAGATACCATTTGATATTCCTTTGGGAATTTTTTTTGAGCATGATCCTGTAGACATGCATGGGGCGTCATCTTTTGCAATTCCGCAAGGTACATGCATCATAGATTCAGTTACTATCCTATACAAAACTGGGTCAGCAATTGGATCTGGAATCCACGCGGATATGTATTCATCCAGTTGGTTGGCATCTTTTATCTTGTTTGGGTGATGAATTAATAATAAGATATGGCAGTGAGGAAGACCTTTTGGAACTCTATTGTGTATATATAGATCTACATTAGGAAAAAAAATTATATTTGAAAATGCAAATTACTGGTATAAACCAAATCATTGGTGTCATCTGGTAAGCAATAAATATATTACCTGCTGAAACTTTTCCAAATGGTTTCTGCATTTTGAGAAAGTTAGTGAAGGAAAGCAATTTCATGTGAAAGACCCTTGTTATAATATTGGGACGATCTTCGGCTTTTAACGTTGGAAATCTATCCATGTATCTACAAATTTCTGGCCATTTGACATTACATGTAAATGTAATTAAATACTGTGAATTTCCATGAATTCTACATATTGCCAATGCATCTTGATAATGTTTATACATATAGAGAGAGGACCGCTAGTAAATGTTGATGGCAAGAAATTCGTTTTCCTATGTCTTTCCCCTTACTATCACCACACATTACCGCATCATGTATACCCTGAAGGAATTCATTCCGAATGGCATTTTGATTATATCGAAAATAATTAAGTCTATCTTGTTCTATGCAAGCATACGCATCAACCATGTATTGTTGAAAGAGGCGGCCGCCTCTTAGGATCAAAGTATACAAATTAAGTCGGTCATGTAATTGGTAGCTATAGAACATGTTCATTGTTATTTTTCTTATCTTTCGCTAGCTTGTCACCAGTTAGGCGTAGTTTATCAGACCAACCGCTTTCACCATGTATAAACAATAGAGGATATTGCAAGGGCATGTACAGAGGATGTAGAGTGTTTATTTGTTGAGGTCCATTGACCCTGTAACGTATGACAATGTAGTAACCATCAAACTCGGGATCTAAGTCACTCAAAATTGCACCTATACAGCCTGGAGTAGGATTACCATAACGCGAAGAGTTATAGGAATTGTATAGACAATTTGAAAAAGTCAGTATATTAGAAGAACGACAAAGGTCACGTGCATTCCTGAAAAGTCCAGTTTATTAGTATTGTCAAGAATTTAAATAAGTAGAGTGCCAATGTCAGAGTTTAAGGGTGTTCGGTTTTCATTAGAAAAGAAGCTCATTTTATTAGACACCTCGTTTTCAGTGTCGTATATATACATTTGCAAGAACCGGAGGTGTTCATTAGGCAGAGGACAATACGAACCAAGCCAATGATAAACCCGACCTTCAATTTTGAAAATGTATGGACCAGAGCCAATGCTTATAGACTCATCAACTTTTCCACCAAAAGATGTCATCGCGAACATACTGTTGTAAGCACGTATATCGGCAAGAAATTCAGGTTGATCAAATAAAGTCACCAACGATGGAGGAGGAATCATAGAAAATGGAAGTTTGACCTGGCCATTTTTGCAACAATTATTATACCGTGCTCGATTGGATGACAATGCACTCACATGCTCATCGTACCAAAATAAGGCATAACAATGCTCACAAACATAGGTATAGTCACTATTGTCTATGTATAAAGAATCAATAAGATGGTTGTTAGACGATGCAATATGTTCATCGAGTGTATAACGTCTCTTTCGGGATGAAGGCATAGATAAGATAGTTATTAAAAGAAAGTGTTTGTTGGACTGAAATTAGATTAAGACACTAATACATGATAAAGTAAATAATAAATTGTTAAATAACTGAAAATACAAAAAATAAACCTTTAAGCGAATTGTTTACTACACCATACAACAAGTAAACAACAACAGGGTACCTACGGAAAATAGAATAGCAAAACCAAAAAATAAGAAGCATGTTATGGGTGTTTACATTAAGAAAGAAAAAATGTTAAGTGACCTGTAAAGGAAATTCTCTATGCCGATTTCTTAGTTTCTTGAGTGTATCATAACAGTTTTTATTAGCTTTTTTCATATAAGTTTTATAAACAAAGGGCATTAAATGAAACTGGGTTGATAGTATTTTACCTATAACTTTTACCATAGTAAAAACTATGATTTGGAGCGCACACTTTCAAAAGCTATATCTTACAGAGGTAAAAAGTTTGTACTTTTTTAATCAGAATTGGTGCCCCTTTATGAATAGTAGAACCTGAAAAACCTTAGGTCTCTTATAGGGGAAGAAACATTTTTTTGGACGAAACACAAAAATATCATAATATGGGGTATATAGACAACAATATATGTATTAATTTTGAGAACATGAAGATGACGTCGATAATAAACTTTTTTATACTTTTAGAATGGATCCAAAAGTGATTTTTTGTTTGTCAGTGATAAATACGGTATGAACCAAAGAAAAAAGCGATAAGCCAATTATAATCAAACAAAATAACATCAGAATAGGAAGATGCCGACAACAATCTATCTATTAGTTTCCATAACAGAAGGATGACGAAAGAAGAAAGTGATAAACATGGTATTAACTAAAAGTTAACTTTTTATACTTTTAGAATCGATACAAAAAAGATTTTTTTTTTTGTCAGTGATAAATAATAAGGTATAAACGAAGAAGAAAGTGATAAGTCAATAATCCAAATAGGAAAAAATACATATGCAGTAAAATCGAGGAAATGTAAACGGATTGGTGAACTTCGATAGCTTCGTAAATAGGGCATAAAGAAAGACATTATAAGTAAAATTATGCAACAGATGCATAAAAGAATGGATGTTACCTCGTCAAACAGTTGGAATGGTAAAGGAAAAGTGCAGGTAGAATACGTCGATGATTGAAAAAAAAGAAGGAAGAAATTTTTACTTGTGGAGACAAAGATAAGAAGTAACAACGGTCCAATAGAAAGAAAATGAAATAAAAAATTAAAGAACATTTCGTATAAGGATTAGAGCATCTCCGATGGTTAAGTCATATTATCATTTAAAGGTGTTGTCACATCATCATTATAATAAATTAACCTATAATTAAATAACCACTCCAATGGTTAATCTTCTCACATAGTTTCTTTTATAAAATTTCAACTAATTTATCCATATCTATCTAAAATGTTCTATAAAACCCCCTTATTTAACTATTCTTCACTTAAACACACGTATTTTAATTTTATAAAAAACATTATAATAAATTGTTTCAAAATAAGTATATTACAAAATAGCGTTCAGAAAAATTAATACGTAAAAAACTATTACGGAATAGTGATAAAAAACATTGAAAAAAAAACATATAATCATTATAATTTTATATTCCATATATGAAATGTCCTTAGATATTTAATATAAATAATTAATTAGTAAATAGATAAAAAATATTTAAAACTAAAATATATTTAGGAAGGTAAAATGAAATATAGCTAAAGTATGAGGATGTTAAATGACAAAATATAGAAGTATATTGACACCTCAATATATATATATATATATATATATATATATATATATATATATATATATATATATATATATATATATATATATATATATATATATATATATATATCATGGTTGCAGAAACCGCTAATCGGCCGTTAATCGGTGGACTAGAGATTTAGGATTAATCGGCTAGGCGAGGATTAATCGGGGACCATTAATTCTTAAGAAAATTATTAAAAAATTTATAAATCTAACTTTAATTCTCCAAAAAAAGTGATTAATCGGCGATTAGGTCCGATTAAGTCCGATTAGGTCCGATTTTGACCTGCATTGACCAAACCCGATTAGGTCCGATTAGGTTCGATTAGGCCCGATTAATTCCGAATTTGACCTGCATTGACCAAGCCCGATTATAGTGACCGATTAGCAATAAATCTCATCGGTGGAGGTCCAATTAGCGATTAATCGGCCGATTTCTACAACACTGATATATATATATATATATATATATATATATATATATATATATATATATATATATATATATATATATATATATATATATATATATATATTGAGTGGTCAATAAAAAAAAAGCAAATAAGCTGCTCCAATGATAATAAACTATAAAAAAAACAAAGATAAATACTAATAAGTTATAAATAAGTCATCATTGGAGATGCTCTTAGAATGAAAAGATTGGAAATGAAAAATAGAAAAAGTAAAAGGTAGAGAAAAGAAAAAAGAAGGAAACCGACATTTGTATTAAGAATATATATAATGTTCTTAATTCGTTTTCAAGTTAAATTGATTTCACATTTTTGTTGTCTCGAAACAGATTTTTGAGGTTTATCTAGATTGTTTGGGTAGTGACATTACTATTTTATTTCATATGAAGTAGAGATTAGGATGAACTTTAGATCAAGAGTTTACAATAAAATTGATTTTCGTCAATTTTAAGCCAGTTGGTCTTGTTGCTTGAGCATCCATGGAGGCATCAACATTATCTATTGTGCCAAATTTCATGCAATGTGTCTCAAACACTTCTCATCGGGTGTCATAATTTAGTCAGTCAAGATCAAGGATAAAGGGAATGAAAGCTTTGATTTTGGTTTATGTAGTATGGTTTTTTAGAGGGTGGAGGGGTGGAAGAGACCATCTTCATTGTCCATGGTGATCATTGATAATCAGAAAGAATATGGAAGGAGGTGTAGATAGATATCGTGACACAAAGAAGAGAGAGTGAAAGAGTACGAGTTATGTATTTTGCTCTAATACCCCACGGAACAATATTTTCCCATAAACTAAAGATATATTAATGGTAATTATATACAAATTACAATAAGGTTTAATGGGCTATGGCCACAAAGTGGGTAACAATATACATACACAGGGTCGGCTTAATGCAATGTAAATCAAAGTTAGGGCTTAGGGCCCCACATCAAGAGGGCCCCACAAACCAAGGAGTCCATGTATTATATCCCTAATCGGCTAAGGCTCTAAACAACTAAAAAAACGACGTTTCTTCTTCCAAAGTTCCACTGCATACGATTTATGTGTTTGCGTCCCTAATCCCTCATCGCCTGCTCTGTTGATCTGCATTCTCCAATCTCCATAAACGGTAATAAACTAGTTCTTCCAAGTTTCATGATCTATCTGTTCTCCTTCTAATCTTGTTAACTTGTTTTCATGTCATATGATATATTGATATTGATTGTATATTTGTATTGTAGACTACAGACTTGTTAGGGTTAATACTTATTACTTAATGAAAGGATACATGTGGAATGTAATTAAATTAATAAATGGGGTTTAATTTTAAATTTTTGTTTATACAGTATAATATATTATAGAACATTTGGGTAAATCGGCCTTAATTATTATGACAATAACAAGAATACATATGGCATGTGTCACACCCCTAAACCAGAACGACGGAATTGTTCGAGGGCGGATGACTTCATGTAGTATCACAACAATTGAATACATAGTAAAGAAACTAATACAACCATCATATATAATATTTAAAAGTTTACATTGTTGAAAGGTACTTGTTTCAAAAACAAATTACAATATGATGTCAAAATTAAATTAAGCTAACGCAGCAGCGTCCCTTCTTCAAAAGCTGTAGTTTACCTGTATTACTGAATCCTTGAGAAATACAAGTGGTTTTGAAAGAGTAGATCAACATTTAAGTTGTTGAGTTCATAAGTATTTAGTGACAATGTTTATATGAAATAGAATGAAAATGGTTTGTACATGTTTAAAAAGTTCCTAGAAAATCTCATATTTTCTACTATAGTAGATGGTAGTCTGATTGTTCCAAAATTGTAATGCAATAGTGCTTTTCATGCTTAAAATAGTAGGTTTATGTATAAATTGTTTAAGGCATTTGAAAAACCTCGTAAATCAATGTGTTTTTAATACTCCATGTGAGTCTTATAACCATACTATTTAACCAGGATGCCTATAACAACGTTCTTCAGGCGTTGGAAAGTTATGACGTTTATCACCCCAAGTCTGCCGGCCTAGCTGTAGTTAACAACTTAGGTGTGGGATTGTCAATCCCGTATAGATCTGTACACAAGTATCACACTCCCCCTACCAGGGATTATGGTATATAATACAGGACTTAAAATGCATACTCGAAAGTACGTAAAATGTCTCACAAAACTTAGTATAAAACAGATTTACGTATGAAAATGTCCATTTGTTCTTGTGTATGAAAATATCTCTTTGATATAGTGTTTCTAGTATGTAAATGTTCATGATTTTCTCGTAAACCATACCTATTATAGTTTTTCAAGTGTGTGTTTCGTTCATATAGTAAACCCTAGTGTAATGCTCACTTGTTATGTAAATTATAACATTTAAAGTGACATAAATGATCACATATACGTAGAGTATAAATAAAGTGTTTGATTCGTATATATATATATATATATATATATATATATATATATATATAAACATGTTCTATTTCCAAAAGACAAGATGTTACCAAGAATATTTATTGCATACAAAAGTTCTCATGTAGTAGTTATCAATCACATATGATTACTAGATAAAAAGTTTATATAGTGAAACTTTAGGCTACACACGATAATACCCGTGTGTTTACTTGTATCCCCCCCCCCCCCCCTCTCAAAAGTGTATAAAAAGCATTTATCAAACATTTAAAAGCGTAGTTTATAGGGGTATGAACTCACTTGATAGATCGAAGAAGGTGAGATGAAAAGCGATCAGAACTTTGACTTGAGAAAGCGGATTTTCTCGGAAATCTCGGGAGCGTAAACTTCCTTCGGGGCTTGGGTATGGAAACCGGGGCTTCAGGATATTATTTGCATGCAAAAGGAAGTAAAAACGCAAGAAAAATGAGAGAAAATGAGCAATTTACCCGGAACCCTCGCATCCCTTTTATAGGGGCTGGGAACCGCCTCGGTACGCTGGGCGTACCCGTGCGTCATGCGTGACCGCATCCTCGACTGCTGGAACTTCGGACGGGACAAGACATAGGGGAGTAGAGGGGCGACGTGGACGTTCCGAGGCCTAGTCCTCGAGTGCGCTGGGCGTACAAGGGTATGCTGGGCGTAACTCGGATTGGCCCGGTGACTCCTCCTTCGGATAATACCGAATTTTTATTTAAATTTATATTTTAATTATTTAGTAAACTTCAAAAATTCATATCTTCTTCATACGAACTCCGGTTTCGACGTTCTTTATATCCACGCATAGGTGAGACTACGCTCTACAACTTTTGTTTAGACTCCGTCGGAAAATTTTGAAATTATTTTTATTATTTATTTTTAAAAGGTCGGGGTAGGAAAAGTTCGTTAGAAATCCATAACTTCTTTATCCGATGTCTGTTTTTTCCAGACTTTTTACCGTTGAAATACCATTGTCGAGACCTTCGATTCTCATTTAGGTCATTCCGGTCAAAAGTCGCTCGCTCTCTGTTTCGAGTTTTTAACTGTCTACCGCTATACCGAACTTGGAAAAATCATAACTTTCTCATACGAAATCAGATTTGGACGTTCTTTTTATGTACGCTCATGGTTTAATAATATCTAACATAGTAGGTAACCAAATAAAGACTTTTGTACATTTTATTTTCAAAGTTAATTTCATTATTTTCAAAAGTGGTTACAATACTTGGCTTTGTAGGTCATTACATAGAATCGAAATATCGGGTTGTCACAGCATGTACACAATAACAAGATAATTTAAGAACTTTTTTATTATGACAATGTATTTTTACATCAAATAACCACCTTAATTAGGTGAAGTATTGACGCCATTTAAAGCAAGAGAAGACAATATCTTAGATTTACATAAATAATATTTTTAGATTTAATTATAATTCGATGATCAAACTGTTGTAACTCACATCTATGAAAATTTAACCATAGGGTTAATGAAACCAAAAACTATATATTTTATTTGTTTGTGGATCACGGCTGTGATTTTTTAAATGTCAACTAACTAACCTTTACTTCTCAAAGTTGATAGTAATATCAAAGGGTCCAAAAATTTTGGTTCGCTTAAAGCCCCAAATTGATTGAGCTATACATACATACATATCTCCATAGACTAACAATGTCAACTATTTGGGTATGCTTAAATCTTCCTTGCTTTTATGCATCGCTCCTTTTTCGTAGAATTAAACAGTAGCAATCAAGAGGAAGACACTCTATGTGTGGAAAAAAAAAATAAACGAGGGTTAAAAACTTCATGCACCTATACCAAAGAAAAAAAAAAGTTATTGTGTTTGCCATACTTTTATATCCAATTTAAATTATTTTATTTGTTGGTATGGCCAACCAAAAAAAATATTGAAACGAGCTTGGGCCTAGGCAGGCTAGGTCTTTCATACCAGCCCATGGGTCGGTTCACTTTGCCCCGTTTTATCATCTCTAAAAGTTTTTATGAAACGTAAACGTAATCAATGATCAGGAATTTAGTCGTTTAGGATTAAAACATGTTTCTCGTTTCGGACCCCGTCGCTCTTGGACATTTACAGCTTGCCATTTTCGCAAACACTTTGAAAGCAATACGCTGCACAGACGAAGTGGTCTTTCATCCCCTTGTTGGAGTTCGATCGAGTTTAAGCTTATCTAAAAAGCAATTCTTCAGGTCACTCTCTCACCTAGTTTTATTACAGTAACTGTCTCGATTTCATTGATTTCAAATTGAAACCGGATGCGCGACAAAGAGTCGAAACTGTTATCCTGAGTTGATAGAACCAACTAAGTTGAAAAACAACCAAATCAGAATAGCATAGTTAAGCGAGTTCGAGGATTTGACTTTGTCCTCGATGAATTTGTTAAGCACAATTTACGAAGTTTAAGGATAAATGCAAGTATAAGGAATTGATATGAACACATTTAGTCATTCTACACCAATTTTCGGGGGAACAAGTTGTCTGTTTAGCATTTTCTTCTTTATGTGGCTTATGTTATCCATGATTGCTGACACCAACCGAATCTCCTTGGATGGATTGTAGCTGTCTTTTTCTTTCCATAAACTTCCCTTTCATAGCTTGAAAGTAATAAACAAATTTGAAATTTTTTCCCCTTTTGTTCTTTCTTGTTGTCTTACTTCTCTTGGTTAGGTTTCCAATCTGGTATATATCAATCCAACACAACAAATACAATTGGTAACGTGAAGCTGTTTCTTATGCTGCCATATCGGTATCATTCCAAGCATCTTTCAATTTTAATCAATATCACCTAAATATTTTGTTCGGATGCCTATGGGTGTCGGTTTCTTTTTTTTAGATATGAAAAGAGACATGCATACAATGACAATGCTTCCAAAATCTCTAAATATGGCAAAATCTAACAGAAAAAAAAAATAAATAAAAATAAAAAAAGCGGAAACTTCCAAACAACTCATGATACTATGTATATATAGCCAACTTGTGTGCCTCACATTTTTCATCTCATTAGGTGTAGCTCGTCCAAGAAAAGTCAACAAACAGCAGCAACAATGATGAACAACATGCAATCCCAATCCACAGAGAGGTTAGAATGATTTTTGAATAACTTCATCAGATCTTTCAAGATCCGATTTTTTTTTTAATCTTGTGTTTTCTGATTGGTTTTTAGGTATGCGGTTGTGACTGGAGCAAACAAGGGTATTGGGTTTGAGACTGTTAGACAGCTGGCAGCTGGCGGCGTGACAGTCGTGTTGACAGCTAGGAATGAGAAGAGGGGTACAGAGGCCATGTCATTGCTCCATGAGCATGGTTTTCCAAACGTACTATTCCATCAGCTCGATGTACAAGACCTTCAAAGCATAGAAGGTTTGGCCAATTTCATACAAACACGATTTGGGAAACTCGATATCTTGGTAATTACAAGACTTTGGAGAAACTTAAAGCCACTCTTTTATGACCAGAATTTTCCTAATTTTTGTTTTGTTTAAAACTAAAAAGGTGAATAATGCTGGAGCTTCTGGAGTTGTGGTGGATGAAGAAGGTCTAAGGGCTCTGAATATAGATCCAGCATCTTGGGTAAGCAAATTACATAATTGTCCTCTCCTCTTAGTTTTATGATCTAATAAAATCCAACTTGGTTGTAGCTATCTGGCAAGGCCACGGACATGGTTCAAGGGGTGATTAAAACAACCTATGAAAAGGCGAAAGAATGTCTTGACACAAACTATTATGGTGTCAAGAATCTTACACGGGCACTCCTTCCACTCCTACAACGTTCCACTTCCGGGGGTAGAATCGTAAATGTCTCTTCCATACGAGGTGAATTATGGGTAAGAGGTTGTTTCTTTTTGACTTATTGATGAGCTTCTGTTAATCACTTAACCTGGGCATCTATATATAGTTGTGTATTTTTTACTTAATATGGACAAAATGACTTAATGAGTTGAGCCAAAAAAAAAAAGACTTGCTTAATGTATTAAGACACCAACCCTTTAAACTCCTACCAAGTTAATGTTGATGACTATTGTAAAAAAAAATTGAAATATAAGGGTCAAGTGCTAATTTTATTTTATTCGAACAGTATTTGGTATAGAAAAGAAACAAACAAACTTTATCCAGGGAAACATCATTACCCATACATTTTTTTAATGAGAAAAACAAAGACACTTGTATATGTAGTTTTGAGTATTTGGTGTTATAGTATGTTGTGTGTAATTATTATGTATGTAGAGGATTCCGGATGAAGAACTAAGAAAGGAACTCGCAGATGTAGAGAATTTGAGTGAAGAGAAGATCGACGGATTTGTGGAGAAGTTTTTAGATGATTTGAGGAACGATGAACTTGAAGTCAAAGGATGGTCAAAGATGTTACCAGCTTACAGTGTGTCAAAAGCTATGCTTAATGCGTACACACGAGTTGTTGCAAAGACACACCTGAATATGTGCATTAATTGTGTGCATCCGGGATATGTCGACACTGACTTGAACTGGCACACGGGTACAATGACATTGGAAGAGGGAGCACAAGGCTCAGTTATGTTGGCTCTTTTACCCCAAGGTGGTCCCACCGGTTGCTATTTTGATCGTACACAAGTTGCTCAATTTTGACCCTCTTGTTTCTTGTATCTATTAATTTTATCTTGGTTTTTCCTTTTTCTTTGCTGGACTAGTCTATGAAAAACCAGACACATTATCAAGAATTTTACTTCATGTAATAACCAACCTCACAGGGTTAGTATCACCAAGTCACCAACTATTATGGATGTTTTGAAATTGATCCAAGTTAACCTTTTGTGAGACAAACAATGTGTGCATATATCTACCATGCCCTTATCCTATATATATGGGATGAAATTGATTTTGATTATATTACAAATGAAAAATAAAAAAATAAAAATACTTCGAGTTGATACATTTAAAAGATTATGCACATAAGTGGGAGTTGATTGGTATTTGGTGTAAATGCTGATATGGAAATTTGAAATTATTTTATTATGGCTTCCGTTGACATAGAAAGCTAATCATGAATGATGAACATGAACCCCAAGGAAGGCCAGAGTTTTGGATGTGTTAGTAGTATGTGCACTCTACTTCTTCTTCTATAGTAATAGTACTACCCTTCCTTTTTTGCCTATACAAACCAAAATCTCGTGCCAACAAATACAAAAACTCTAGTATTCTTTTTTTTTTTTTTTTGTTAAGTTAAGAGAGAGATTTACACTACACGTTGAAAGAGAAACTAAATGATATCCACATACTCCTCCGCCTGGTTATCACCTGGTCCTCTAGGCATTCCTGGACCATCAGATCTTCCATACATGTACCGCTCATCCCCACCTGATTTTGATTTTAATTTTTAATATTAATTATCAAAGATAATATAATTATAATTATAATATGATTTATTTATTACCACTATCACTGTCGGATGCATCTGCAAGCTTTGCAATCACATCAATCAATGCTCGTTCATGTTCCTACACAAATCCAAAAATATATCAACCTACTGTCTACTTGCTACAATCAAGGAGATCATTCCTTCCTACTATTTTGTTAATTTTCATTGCTTAGTAATGGAGGGTGTTTTTTCTCCATTCCACATGAAATAGAAGTAAAAATTATTTGTTGAATTAATGAGCTTTTATTATGTTTATTTTTTTTTTATGGGAAGGTTTTCATGTCATGTCGTACCTTGAGCATTTTCTTTGCTTTTTCTATCTCAAGCAGATCCGGATGACTAGCATCAAACACCTTTTCCACCTGCCAAGATTTAATAAAGATTCAGAGAAGAATAAAAAGAAAAATTATAGCCTAATTACAGAAAAGATTACTATTAGAAGCAAATCACCTCTTTTAAAAGAGTATCAGTGTGAAGTATTTCTATTTCATCTGAAGCTTTGGTGTCACCATTTTGCAAGGGTGGGTTTGGGTAGCCTTTTCTAGATTGTTCCTTTGAGTTCCCTCTACCCCTTCCAAATCCATGTCCTGGCCCACCATGAGTAACTTGATGAGAACCCTGCTCCTCACCTATCCATTGAATATCCTCTGGTGGAATCTGGGATTTTAAGGTTTAATACTTTACTTTACAAATTACAACCACAACATGTTATGTACTTTATAAATGATGCTGAAAATCTACCTCCTTCAGATTAACCCATTCAAAGCTTTCCTGTGGTGTATTCTTATTATAAAGGAGTGCATGTCGTCCCTGCCAAGTTTAAATATATTAACATTGGTAAAAAAAAAAAAAACATCTTTTACAGTAACAAAGTCAACACCTGTACAGGGTTGTAGTCAACTATGACAGCCTCATAGAAGTTATTGTCATCAGGCCATCTAGTTCTTAATTTCCTTCCAATTAACTGATCCCTTGTAGTACCCACAACCACATCACTTGCTTCATTTGGTATACCAATAGTAGAAGATCCATGATTTGAAAGCATTCCCCTTGGAGTTCTCCCCATTAAAGGGTATCTTGGGGACTTCATTCACAAATCACATTCAAGATTCAATATTTTATTTCTTAATTAAAACTAATAAAACAATAATATTTACTTAGGGGCTGTTTCTTTTTTACTTACTGCCCTGGGTAAAGCACTTAATCTATACATGGTTGTTTCTTTTTTTTTGACTTAAAAAACCTGGCTTAATGTATTAAGACACCAACCTTTTACCTATTTTCCCTTCTTTTTACCTACCAACTCCTCTCACATTAATATCATTGAATATTGTGAAATTTGTTTTCTGGAATATAAGGGTAAAACAGTCATTTAGTCTCATTCAGCCCCTTTATTCATTCTACACAAGAAACAGACCTTATGCATACAAAACTTCACCCATATAGGACTTAATGGGGGTAAAAAAACAAAACAGCCCCTTAATATCAAATCCAGAATTGAATTATAAATGTACTCACGGATTTAGGGGTTTGGATTCCAGCTCCTAATCCGGGAAACGATTGTGTGGGTAAAGACAGGGGCAAAGTCGTCTTTTGCCTTTTCCGAGATGCTGAAATGGTTGGACTGAGTGAAATAGGGTCGTGGATAGATTGGGGAATGTTGAGCATTGTGGTACGTGTCCCTCCTGATGTCCTCCACTCCCTGATTCTTATAATGATGTCATCTGTATTTACCTTGGAGAGTAGTTCTCTATGTTCATCATCAGAAACTCGCAGCTCTTTCCGAAGTTCAGTTATTAATCCTTCCTTCTCCTGAGAGGGCATTTAAGTAAATTCATCAGATCCATCACAAATCAAGCCTGGGATATAGAGTTGTAGAAAGGTTTAAATCATACCCATGAAAGCGCATCAGATTGTGCTTTGAAAGCTCGTAGCACTGAACTGTATGCTACTTGCTCAAGGTAATGAATTTGGGACTCCATCTCATGTTGCATCATTGTAAAACTGACAACCCTGTAAAATCTACAAAATTAGTAAACAAATAAAGAAGTTACATTAGATTCTTCTTTCCTCTTTTTAACCCTATTAGGATTTCCTTTCAGCTAATAATCAAAACTGAAGGATTTCAGTCATCCAAGATACCAGAAATCTCTAGTTTGATGTGGACCCTACTTACCTAATACATATGCAACCATCATTCCTTTTGTTTTGTTGGTAAGTAATTGCATGTTCCAATTGATTAACCAGCACGTGTTATATTTAGGAGGTTGGAAATGGATCTGTATTTATTAAAGATCCACACAAGAAAAAGGAACGTGTGGTTTTGATAAGAAAGATAAAGGGTAGGAAAATGTAGTTTTTATTAAAAAATAAATGTTTAGAGGAATGTACTATTCCAGGTATGCAAACAGAATAAACAAGCACTTTTTCCATTTATCCAGCCCATTCAATCCAAACAAATCATCATATTCTGTTTTGTTTGTCCTTTAATAAGTCAAGCCGACAAATATTGTCATCACTCGTCACCACATGAAAGATCACATGCCCCTTATCTCATGTAGGAAAAAAGGAAACATGTATAAGGACACGTTATCTAAGCAACTGTAGAAGAAGATGTGGACCATAAGTCTGTGTTTGTTTTTTTTAAAGTCTGCAGGCTACGCGTAATTCTTAAATGTCTAAAACCAAAATAAACCCAACAATAGTAAGCGCCAAATACCATTGAAGACCTTCATATAGATATACTTGGGCTTGAAATTCAAAGCTTTTATCAGTTCAAACAAGAAATCATGGAAGATTTTAACAACTGTTGAGATTAACAACCAAAATTAATCCATATCTATGCAACATCCAACGGTTAGTACCAAAACCAATCCCAATCTATGCATCATCCCACTGATCATACTAAACAAATGAAAATGCAGTCCATAAAAGTAAAATAATCATATATTAATTCTTTTAACCATATCACGTAGTAACATTAATATTTCTATAGATAAAGATATCATAACCATCAAAATTCATTTTACAAACGATTGGAGCAAACTAAACAACCACAATTGTGAATAAAAAGATTAAAAAAACTTCCGACAACAAGCAAAACCTGCGAAATCAGACCTTTCAAGTATGAACATTGAAGAATTACTCGTTGTTCCCACTTTCTACCAACATAGTAATCAAAATAAGGTATCTGGGAAAGCACCCTGTTTTTTACAAAATCGAAACAAACCTAAGAAGATTTGCAATGTACACGACGATGTGTTTGTATCAGTGTATGTGTGAGAAACTTGGCAGCGGAAGCAAATAGCAAGACTTCCAATCCGTGCCTGGTGGAGAGAGAGAAACACAGCCAGTGGAGAAGAAGAAGGAGGGTGAGGGACGGAGTCAGAGGCAAGGAAACTAAGTAGAAGGTAATTTAGCGGAGCAGATGAAGATGTGTATGTATGCAATGCCAATACATCTTACTTGCAATTTCGTTGTGTTATAATTGCAGCTTATAAATGATTTTTTCCGACTATTAATTGGAGAAGAATGGGCGTTTTCTATCTCGAAACCCTAATTGCAAGCCATAAACATACAAATAGAAGGCAAGAAACCACCTAAAATAAGCTCACCCAGCCTAATTTTGTTATCGTGGTGTATTTACACATGATTAAGCTGTAATATCCCCAATTTCAACCTTTCATTTCAGGTAAACTATAGCTCGAAGCTTGAAAACAATTAAACGAAAGGGTAAACATAACCAAATTCGCATACTATATGTTACATTGAAACCCTAAACAATCTGCAGAACATAATAAAATTGCATCAAATTGGGTGATTACGAACAACTCACCGCTGCAGAAATCAAATCGCAAAGACCAGATCTTCTTCGAGATGGCAAAAGAACCCTAGAAGCCAGAGAAATTGATGCCAAAAATTGCTTCCCGGTCGAAGTGAATCCAATTGGGACGAATACAATCGTACTTCAATGAGAATCTAGTAATGTGAAGAACTAGCCTAGCATTCTGCATGAATTTTGCAGAAAGATGGGATGAGTGAGACAGATTTTGCTTTGACAATGAGGAATAATTGGAAAAATAATGGGGTTTATATAGAGGGACGGAAGCGATTGGATATTGCTGACTACGGAAATGTATATAGCGGACATGAAAGAATTTTCGAATTGGATTTTGTTTGTCGCCGGGGTTCCGTTTCTTTCCGTGAGTTGCATATGACACCCTCCATTTTTTTATCATTATAAAACTTCAGTCCCTATCGTATTATATATATATATATATATATATATATATATATATATATATATATATATATATATATATATATATATATATATATATATATATATATAAAGGTTCAAATGAGAACCAAAAAAGGTTAAGAACCGTAAAAACCTCTAATTTTAGATGTTTATAAATGATTTAGGGTTTAGGTTTTAGGGTGCTTATAAAGGGTTTAGGGTTAAGAGTTTAGGGTTTAGGGTTTAGGGTGTATGGTGTTTATAAAGGGTTTAGGGTGTTTATATAGGGTTTAGGGTTTAGGGTTACCATAAACCCTTTATAAACATCTAAAGTTAGAAGTTCTTACGGTTCTTAACCTTTTTTTGTTCTCATTTGAACCACTCCATATATATATATATATACATATATATATATATATATATATATATATATATATATATATATATATATATATATATAGTGAGAGAGAGAGAGGAGGGTTCAATTGAGAAAAAAAATGTTGAGAATAGGGGAATCATTTTCAGCCAATCATTTATTTTTGCCACAAAAGCCTCTAACGTACCGGCGGAAATGGGAAAGGAATGCACATGTGTTTTCCAACAAAACATATTTCCTTAAACTATGTTAATCGTTACTTTAATATATACAAAAACATAGTTTTTTTTGTTTTTTTTTTAATTTTTAAAAGCTATTTTTATCAAAAAATGATTTTAAATATACCAAAATTCATGATTTTTTATTCTCTACAAATAGACATTCACATTGATATAATATTAAGATAAAATAAAATTTTTATTTTTTTTATATTTTCAGTTATCGTTATTCATAAGTGAATAAAAATGTATCAGATTTTATTACAGTACCTTCGTTATTCACTTATGAATAAAAAGTATGATTTTTTTTACAATAGTATCATTCATATATGAATATAGCATATAATAAACATAGTATATTCATATTTTAATATTGGACTATGCATTCACTTATGAATATTAAAATAATATATTCACTTGTCAATATTAGATGATATATTCACTTGTGAATATTAAATGATATTTCATATGTGAATATTACATAGTATTACATGGTATATCACATGTGAATATTACATAGTATATTCATTCGTGAATATTAAATGATATATTCGTTTATGAATATTACACACTATGTTCACATATGAATATTACAAGGTATATTCACTTGTGAATATATTCACTTATGAATATTTGAAGGTATTTTGACAAATATATATAATTTTTATATGTTATTCACATATGAATAACATACAGACTTGCATATTTGTTAATAATCATATACTGATTCAGGTGAGAAAACATATTCAGATGTGAATATAACGTGGTAATTTGGTTTATGCATTTCATCAAACAGTTGGAGTGCATACAAGTTAACTATTATAAAAATGTTAAAAACATCAAGTTATCAATTCCAAATCATCATATACTTCCGATTTCTACTTCAGATGCGACATCCTATGTCTGATCGATTTCTTATTTTGATTTTGATTTCCGAAAATCTGATTGGGAACCTATGAGTACCAATTCTGAGTCCTTCAATGTCGACTGTGACTGGGAGTCTAGAACTCCGATTCCAATTTCATGAACAACGAAGAAATTCCGGTTTAGTTGAAGAAATCTGGATGATTATTGAAGGTTAGAGTAAATTTTTTGATGATGAATGAACTGTTATCGAATTCTATATAGTTACGTATTTGTGATTGAAGGTTATTAACATATTTACAAGTTTGTCATCGTGTTTTTTTTTTCTTAGATTAAATAAGTGGCTGAGAATGATTCCCCCATTCTCAACCTTTTTTATTTTCTCAATTGAACCCACCTCTCTCTTTCTCTCTCTCTCTATCTCTCTCTCTCTCTCTCTCTCTCTATATATATATATATATATATATATATATATATATATATATATATATATATATATATATATATATATATATATTCTAATAAAAGAATAGGTTTAATCACATATTGACAAGTGTCATGCAATTAGAACCCCTCATTAATGTTATATATCATTTATCATGCCACTTGTCAACCTATTAATTAATCATTTTAAATTTCAAATTTTAAATTTCTCACTCTAATTTTATTAAATTAATAATTGATTCATCATTTTAAATTTCAAAATTTAAAATGTCTCCCTTTAATTATATTAAATTAATAACATTAGATTAAAAACTAAAATAAAATTAATATAAATTATAAAAGGATATAACTCCACGTATTTATTTAAATCAACGATTATAATTTTATATAACGAAAAAAATATCTCTTAAGTAATAATTTATTTAAAATAATTTAGTAATGATTTTGATTTTTTAATACGAAAGTTTAATTAATTTTATAATCGTGGTTATCACGGGTTATAAACTAATATATATATATATATATATATATATATATATATATATATATATATATATATATATATATATATATATATATATAGGTTGTTCAATTGAGAAAAAAAAGTTGAGAATTGGGGAACCATTCTCAGCCAATCATTTAATAAGCTTAAAAAACGCGTGGTGGCAAACTTGTAAATAATCCAAATACATCAATGAGCGGTAACAAATTTGTAAATAACCCAAAAACATTAAACAGTTATGGCACTTGAGTAATTTCATCACACATCAAATCTCGACAGAAAATCATCATTTCCCTCTTCGATACCCCATAACACAAAAACCATTTGCAGAAACATTCAGTAACACAAAGGATTCTCAACAACAATAAGAGTAAAAATGAAGAAAAATGTCTTCCGATGAAAACATGAACGAAACCATTTCCCCACTCTTGACTATGAAAAGTAACCATCGGCGTTTTTTTGTTCAATTTTTAACGATTTCTAATCATTTCTAAAATTATCACTTGATTACTTGAAATTTTCCATAATTTTCGTTCATTATTACTTGATTTAGAACTAAAAATTTTGTTTTCACATTGTTCATTCTTCAAACTAGGTTGTTTACTTCAAATTTTGTGATAATCATTTATTCTAGTAACCATCCTTCGTTATTACTTGATTTACTTGAAATTTTTGTAAGAATCATCCATTATTAGTTGATATATAAATGATTTTACATCTTCTCTTCATTTTTCATACTTATTCACAACTTTTCTGTCAAAATATAAACGTTACTTCACATTTCTCTTATGTTTTCCTAATATTAACTACTTACCATTACAGAAACAACACCAACAGTGAAGTATACATATAAACGAAAAACAAAAACAAATCAAAAAGGTAAATAAAATAGTTATTCCATTTAGATATGATTAACTTAGATATATTTTGTTTACTTTTGAACACAAGCAAAACTAATATTCAAATATGAATACAACGAAAATGACTTATATATGTTCTATTCACATATGAATAAAACATACAAATTCATATAACACACATATTCGTATGTGAATAAAAAAAAAATGAATATATATGTTTTATTCAAATATTCATTTGTAAATATCAAACTCATTTATTTCTACTCACTATTGAATGAAGATAAGAAGACTAACATTTCCGATAAAGATTCACCAACAATGAGAGAAACAGGATCAATGCAGAAAAATCAAAAAGGTATAAAATACATATCAAATATTTTATATCCCTGCTATAATTTATAAATAACTTGTATATCTCACCTATAATTTTCTTCTATTAACATATGAATAACTTATATATCCCAGCTAATCATATGTGAATGGAAACAAGTATTCATACATTTATGTTGTTTTGTTTTGAAACAACATAAATATGTATACATCTGTTATATATTCATTTATGAATAACTTATATATCCCAGCTATAATTTTCTTCTATTAATATATGAATAATTCAGTCACAATCTAGATATGTTTTATAATATAAAAAAAACTATTGAATTCCTGTATTCATATGATAATAAATGTATATGGCTTGGCTTTGTTTGTATTCAAAAGCTAATCTTTATTGAAACAATTATTCATACATTTATTGTTGTCTTCATTTATTCATTTATGAAAATAAAATATTTTCTTTGTAAAGTGTATTCCAAAATTATTTATATTCTACTCACTAATTCATGAAGGTAAGAAGATTTGTATTTCTGATAAAGATCCCACAACAATGATAGAAACAGATTTGAAGAGGAAAAATGCGAAAGGTACAAAATTCCTATCTTTTTTTTTGAAACGGCAAACTAATTAATCTACTTCTAATTAACCACCTATGTCTCTACTAAGACTTGAACTCCTGACCTCTCATATGAGATGGTCACTCTATATCGCTAGGCCATTAGTCATTTGGTACAAAATTCCTATCATATCTAATATATATGAATAAAATTGTATATACTAGTTATATATTTGTAATAAATAAATATTAATAAATCAACGAGCATATATCATATTCATATATCAATAACTTATTCAAATATTATATGTTTTCATTTACCAGATAAAAAAGAAACAAAAACACCAAAGAAAAGAAAGCATCAAAGCAGAAAAAAGTTCATTAAAAAGGAAAACTCTTGAAAAACGACAACTACATGATTTAGAATATGATTTTGAAAGTAGTCGTCCATCAAAGAAGGCAACAAAAGGAGTCACCAATCAAGAAAGAGAAAAAAAACCAGTGGTAAAGGAATTTTACTATATGAAAAACAGATGTTCACCAGAGGCATTACTATCTATAATCATTGGGTTGAGCAAAAAAACAAAAAGAGTCTGTAAGATCTATGGGTTTTCAAAAATTTGATTTTGAGAGAATGCTGATAGATGTTGAAGGAAAGGAACTGAAAGTAACATCACAGTCTGTTCATGACATGTTGGGCATTCTAATAGTTGGAACCATACTTACACAACTGGATCAATGGCCTAAAGATGATACTAGTTATGATGAATGGAAGCAACAGTTTCAAGAAGGATCAATAATTCGATTGAATGCGATCAAAAAAGTTATCGTTAGCACCACAAAAGCTTATTTCAATTTCAAATTGAAATTCTTAGTTCTTTTTGTCAACATATTTTGTGAGTCAACATCAATGGGAAGATGCAACTTGTTTCCTTTGAGTTATATTTCAATAAAACAGATATCAACAACATAGATTGATGCAACAATGTTTTGGATTGTCTTATCAGAACAAAGAACTCATACATACCATACTCAAATAATAGCTACTTTGTTGGACCTTCAACTTTCTTGGTGATAAGTTATTATAATGTTTATACTCAATTTTTAATAATATTAATTATTCATAATTGAATATCACATATTCATATATGAATAAGAAAAATATACTTGTTCACATGTAATTCTTTACATTACTTATTCATATATGAATAAGTAAAAAAACAATATTACTTGTTCATATATGAATATATATATATATATATATATATATATATATATATATATATATATATATATATATATATATATAGTTAGGTTACTCTATTCAAAGTAATTATTGTGTTATTATATGCATCAATATGAGTCAATCAGTTTTACTTATTTTAAAAAAGTGATTAATATATATTATTGAATTAAACATAATTGAAAATATCATCTTAATTAATTACAAGGGTAATTTAGTCAAATAATATAGATTTAATAAAGGAAAATTGCATTTTTTAAAGGATCATAGATTCTATTACTTTTAAAATTTCGATTTTACAAATTATAAATCTTGTGATTTGGACATTCTGACAGAATATGTTTATGAGTATATTTAAAAATAAAAATATTCTTGAACCATAAGTAATAAAAATATTCTTGAACCTATTTGTTGATCATGAATTTAAAAACTTCTTGTAGAATAGCAAATTCTTGAACAATCAATTGAAGAATAAAAACAAAAAATACATTATTTCTTATAGAATACGGGTAACAATTGTTAAGAATTACATTTATTGTTAAAGAATAAAACTAAAAATAATTTCAAAACGAGAAAGAAAACATCAAAATCTAACGACTAATACATTCTAAAAGAATAATGTGGTCCATTTCAATTTCGTGGTTCGTTTTTCAAGCATCAACTATTGTGATTCCAACATAATTGGAATTTGTGATTCCATTCCAACAGAATTGGAATTCGTGATTCCATTCCAATAGAATTGGAATCTCAACAATATCATCCATCGAATCATCTACATAAACATACAGGATATCTTTTCAGAATTCAACCTTGTCAAGATCTTGCAGTGTCCACATAAATGAAGTGTTAAATCAGAAAAAAAAAAACATAATTTGAAATATGAATCAATTCATAAAATGCAGCCAAAAAGCTGCTCATTCTGATATGTATATTAGTCCCAAATAAAATTAAACCACTAAATGATGTCATATGTGAATTAAAAATAAAAAAAATCAAATCTCTAGCTTTCAACAATTAAACCAAAACCAAAGCTATACACAAAAAACTTATACCCAATCACACACAAATAAAATATTAAAACTACACACAAAAAGAAAAAAAAAAATCGAATCACTTTTGTGTTTCTTCTTCTTCTTCTACGTTTTCTATCAAACGATCAAACCAAACACAAATTCTTCCCTTTGATTTCTATCAAACATTCAAACAAAAACAAAAAGGGAAAAGAACCTGTTAATGAACGGAAGCAACACTCCATCCTTACTTCTCATCGGTTTCCCAACAAGCTAAACACACCACCTGTTATTGAATTTATTCACCCCTCATTCATGTCAAACAACTAACTCTAAACACCCCTTACAGTTGCTTCTTCCTTTTTCGTGTGGGGTTGTCGAACGAGTCAAAAAAAAAAAAACAAAGAGGAGTCACCGGAGCAACCCCTCACCTCCACCGTTGTTGATAGTAGCCACCACTGATCACCACATCGCTTCCTGCTTTTGTTCATCTTTCCTTTCTGATCAGAGGAAGACAAAGACGAAGACTAAGGATCGAAGATCCTTTTCCCCCATTTAACGTGGCACCGACTTTGGTTACAGAACTGGAGAAACGAATTGGGATGCAGCTCGAATCCTACGGAGGGTTTTTCAAAGTGACGTCGGTGGTAATTAAAAGGGGATAAATTAGGTTAAAATCAACTAGCATAATTATAGGAAAGTATTTAGGGAAGTTGTTTATAAAATTACCTAATTACCCTTATTTATTTATTTATTTATATTTTAAATTTTGGTTGGCCCACATGTATGCATACAATAACATAATAATTACTTTAAATACCCGAACCTAGCTATCTCTCTCTCTCTCTCTCTCTCTATATATATATATATATATATATATATATATATATATATATATATATTCATGTATAAATAAGTAATGGTTTGAATTACTTATTCATATATGAATATCAATTAATTATCATTTATATGCAGTTGTTCTATGCTGATAACATCCATTCAGAAGCTTTAACAGTAACACGTAAACGTCTAACAATTTGTCATTGGAGTTCAGAGAAGATTAGATATCGAGAGACATTTGAACAAGAAGAAGGTAGATTTGCACACTGGTTTTTTATGATGGTCAATAGTAGTAAATGGAACAAAAACCATTCGATACCTAACACACAAAAAAAAGTGTTCATTTTTTTGATGTATTCGTAAGTAAAAATAAAAATATTCATCTATCAATACAATTACAATATATTATTAGAATAATTTCAACAATAAAAACTGAACAAGAAACATAAAAGTTAAAATATTCATATATGAATAAGCAATATAAAAGTAGATAAAATAACTTACTTGTTTGTTCGGAAAGTCGCATTAAAAGAGATAACATCACCAAATTTAGCATAATATGTCTTCTCCATTTCATCAGTCCAAAACATCATCTTGACAGTTAAACTCTAATGAGTAATTTGGATAGTGAGCTCGACGGTCATTCATTGTGTTTATTATCATTTGGGCAGCTTTATGACCTATAACCCTGCTGATATCTCTCCTTAAGTTTGTATAGTCAACTACTTTGGGCTTTACAAACTCATACCCACCTCTCAGACTTGCCTTCAACTTATCAGCCATAGTTGGGCTTATTTTTGATGTGGAAGCACGCACTATAAACTCTTTTTCAATCACTTCTCTTCTCAAGTGGATGGTTGTGAAATTCATCAAACTGGAAAACTTTATAATCTAGAGTTCCATACGCAAATTCAAATATAATCTTTTCTTGACAACTAATAACTCTTGAATTTGAATTTCGTTTCCTCCTAACATCACTTGTACCCAATGTGTCACAAGATTTTTTTTTCTGTTTGCCACCACGATTACATATAAGTATATAACATGTTTCTTCTTTATAATCTTGTTATCAAACATTGACTGCGTGCTCAATCTCACATCAAAACCACCAATTTCAGCATACTCAGAATACATTTTGATGGTCAACTTTATTGATATGAAGATTAAACCTTTAAATGGAATAAGTTGAACATGTACATCTGACTTATAGACATGTTCTCCAATTATATCACCACAATATTGCGCATCATCTACTGAACTCGAAGATTCACCACCTAAAAAATATTAAATCTAAATCAATATAATAATGCATGAATAAAACAAACATATATGAATACATGAAATTCATATGAATAAAACAAAAAACAATGTTTATTAATGGATTAATAAACCATTCATATATGAATACATAAAATCCATAAGGATTCAAAATATATAAAATAAACATAACTTATTCATATATGAATAAAACGAAAATACAATTATCACACGTTTATTCATATACTAGGTTATAGTCCGTGTACTACACAAGTGATAAATTAAAACAACATAAAAACTATAAATGTGTAATCATTATGCAAACAATTATTTTTATACAAAGTTAGATGTTTTATCTGTAATAGTATGATCGTTAATTTAATTTAATATGTAAAATGGTTTGAAGATATTAGTAACATTCTTTAGGTGTAGATTAATAATAAAATGATTATATTGACAATAAAATATAAAATTTAATAGACTAAAAAAGAAAACAAAGACAGTCAATCATAAAAACAAAATTATTTTAATTGAAATTAGAAAGTAAGACATTGTAAGACACATGCATGAATATAAAATGATAAAATAAATTTCAAATAGTTTATTGGAGACGATTAATTTCCTTTTGGCGAATATTTGTTTTGGGTGACGTTTAACACACTGTTTTTTTGGTTAAAAATAAAAAGTGTATTATTTTTTTTATTAAAATTAAATGTTCTCTTCGATTAAGGTTCGATTGGTAATACATATATTTATTGATCTAATAGTTTATTATTATTATTATTTTTTGGAATTTAATAGAACGTTAGTTTTCTTCTAGCGAAATGTAGGAGGGGTTGAAATTGTTTTTTAATAAATAATTTCATTTAGGCGATTAGTTTTCTTTTTACGGATAATTATTAATTTAAGAAATATATGTTTTCTTCTCAATAATTCAAACTTATGATCCATGTTCAATTACTATAAAATGATATGTAGTAATTTGGCCAAAATAATAAGTAGAATCGCCAAAATGCTAACACAAATTATAGCAAATGAACTCATGGTTTACTTGAAGCTAACCAAAGTTCATAGAAGAATAAAAAAGAATCACTAACGACAAATGCAAGCTTATCCTTATGAGGGAGTCCGTAACTTCATGCCTAATACGATGTAACCTCTTTATGTTATAATCCTCACCAGGGAGAGTCTATAACTCTGGATAGTCAAATGACATATACTCTTCTTAATGATTGCACTTTTACCACTCGTGAGTATGTTTTATAGACTGCTTTGAAACTCTTGAAACGATATATCAAGCCTTAAAAAGTACATTGTTATTTCTTAAATTTGGCCCACTCATGTCTAAATGCAAAAATCAGCAATGTTCTTTAATTTTTATGAACATAAATAATTTTAAACTTAAATTTAACCTTTTTATGCTCATAACTGATTTTAAACTTAAAGTTTAGAAGTAAAATAGTCAACTATTTTTTTTTAAATATCATAAAATAAGCATTGAATTATTGAAAACAATGTTATTTTATTTTATTGAATTAATATGAAGAGAAAAAAAAATAGGTAGTTTAATTTACCCACGATATGCAACCATAGGTCTCAACTCTCCAACACATAGTAGTTGCTCCAAAAAATAGTTCATAGACCTAGTTAAAAAAAAAATCAAAATGTAAGCCTCATATCTTTAAAATTATTAAAAAGTTGGAATGTAAACCTCTTTCTCACCTCTATATTTCTCCCTTATTGATATTTACCTTCAAAACCTTTGCAAGTATGATGAAATAATCAGATTCAACTAAAACTTAATTTCTTTTATAATTAGAGTCGACTAAAATTAAATGATTGTACGAAAGCTTAAAATCGGTTGTAGAAATAGAAGTAACAAAGCAGAAAAATGAGAAAAACCCAAACAAACGTGATTTCTTCCCGTGTCAAATGAACCAAGCATTTCATGAGCAAATATTTTTGAACAGTAACATCAGCCAAAGAAGAAATCACAGGCAACTACCGATGCAATAACAAATTAATGAAATCAAAAATTGGGTCAAATAGAAGAAAAAAAGAATTGGAAAACATACCAACTGAAAATTGATGTCTCGGGAATGGAAAGCGGGAGAGATGACTCAATAATGGAATGCTCTTGATTTTAGCATCGACAGTTACACCCTGTTCTCGAAATTTTTAAGGGGGGAAAGGGAGGGTGGGTGACGGTGATGGAATCAAGCTGCAAAGCGGCGGCGACAATAATGGAATCAAGTGGTTGAAGGTGTGTTGGTGTTATAAAGAAGAAGAGAGGGAGACAGGTGATTGAAGGAGGTGACAACAACACTTTAAGGTTAGAAAGGAAAATGATTGAAAGAATGGTGGCTGTAGTGATGGTTGTTTACATGTTCGGTGGTAGTATATGTTCAAGGTGTGTGGATGTTCGCTGAAGCCGATTTGTTTAGGTGAAGGTGGCGTATTAGTCATGTCATTTTGAAACAGATGAATCAAAAACCTATTAAGATCTAGTGAGATACCCGATTCGGAGGAAGAAACGAATGATGGAGATATGGAAGGTGGGGTATTCAAAATTTAAATTTAAAATCACTCCTTTCTAAGTGTAAACAATTGTAAATGTTGGAACAAAAAATCACGTATATAGTGTTAGTTTTAATTTTAATGGCCTGATTTGTAGGAATCGATTATGATGAAATAAAAGGCGGATATTATAAGAGGAGTTTGCCATGTGTCAAAGTAACAGGAAAAGATGTCATGTGTCAAAGTAGAGATGCAGAAAATGGACACGTGACATATTTAGGTTTTGTTTATTAGGAGAGGTAGAGGTAGATTAATAAGACAATAATTTATTTATATTAACATATTCATATGTCAATAAATGATAATCAACAAAATTTAAAAAAAAAAAACAAAATAATTCAAAACTGATACATTCAAAAAATGAGTTCTCAACATCTTTTTCTTCACTCTCACACATAGAAGAATACACATCACCATCAATACACTAAAATTTGACATAATAAACCAACTGATCTGTATAAATAAACAAAAGCAATCTTAATATAGAATATATCTCACAAAAAAAGTCGTAAATATGAAAACCTGGTTAATTTCGAATATATCTCACCTTAACGATAACGTACAAAATATCTGAAAAAACTTAAATCAGCTCGATCCGATGATGTAATTAAACAATCTCTCTCAGTTCAGAGCGTAAAAACTACAACGATATATCCGATTGAAAATTAAATCAGCTCCGATTTGAAATAAATATCTCAAACTACATAACAAAAATCCGATGAAACAACTCAAATACATATTCAAAACTTGATAATCTTGATAATGAACTCCGATGAAACAACTCCAAAACGAAAATAATACGCGTAATTCACAACAAATTATATAAAGCAATAATCTTGATAATGAACTCCGATATATCCGATTCAAACGATATACATACCTGATCAAATCAGAAACTGAATACGAAGAAGAAAACTGAAACACAGATGCGAAACTTCACAATTAATGGAAAAAATACGTATAATTGCTAGCCAGTTATATAAAGAAAAAATCTTGATAATGAATTCATCATATCCGATTCAAATGAGCTAATGATATCACCAAATTGGAAAATGATAACAACGAACATGTAAGTTCTATATAAAAACGTTGTTAATTTACAAAGATACCCTTAATGAAAAATGGACACGCATATTTTTTTAAGGTGAAGATGTTAGATAAATGATTGACTGAGAATGATTCCTCATTCTCAATCTTTTTTATTTTCTCAATTGAATTTACCTCTCTCTCTTTCTCTCTCTCTCTCTCTCTCTCTCTATATATATATATATATATATATATATATATATATATGTGTGTGTGTGTGTGTGTGTGTGTGTGAGAGAGAGATTAGTGTTATATATACATGCATGTTGTCCATGTTCAAAAATAGATCCAACTAACCACAATGCAACATGTGCAAAATCAAAATTATATCTTTGTTTAATCAAATAAATCAATTAATCTAATACACTTCTCAATTATGTAACTGCATTTTATTAAATACTTTTTCCATTTTAGATTTGTTTTCATGAACTTAGGATAGATTATTTTTGTCATTTCTTTTAGTTTCTAAATTTGATTGTTATATGAACTTTGTTCAATGTAATATATAAGAATCCATAATCTGAAAGAGAAAATATTTCCTGTACTTTTATTTGTTTCCCGGCAGGTTATTTTTCTCTAACATTGCATCATAAAGTTTCCAAAAGTTGCCAACATCGAAAAATTGAAGGAAAATGACTATACAATCAAATCTGTTCAACTTATAAACATTGAAAATACAAGTAATTGACAATTCCCAAACAAGTCCCACTAAAATCCAATCATGAATCAACCAAACTTTTCCAAAACCATAAACTCCTTTGATTGTGATCCCACCAAACACTCATAAGTAATAACAAAAACAAAACGACCCTATTATAAAGCGACCAAAACAAACCTTTGAGTAATTCACACACTTCTCGCCATCATTTCTTGAAATCTCCTGTATGACTCCTGCTTTTCCAACATAAACTTCTCGTGGCCATTTGCTATGAATTTATCAGCAAGACGATCGATCTCATTAATCTGATCACAACCACCATCACCTTTGTTCTTCTCTTCGAGCCAATGGAGGTACCCTGTGAGCTGTGACTCTAACACCATCTCATGATCAACATAGGAGCGCCATGTGGAATCATAATAAACATGGTTGTTAAACGCATCTTGCATCTCGACTGATGTCACTGGGACTACATGAGATGAACACCAGTTGTAATGAAACCTAAATGATCCAAAATAAACCTTGTTTTTGTTTTTGGTTTTGTTTCTTTTCAAGATGAAGGGATCCAAGAATTTGATATTGTTCAGATGAGTTTCTTTGAAGAGGTTAATGACAATGGATTTAGCCTTGGTGTAGGTATGAGTGAACCGACATAGGTGGGAGAAGATGAAGTTGTGAACCAGGGTTTTGAATTTCATGGAGGTTGCTAAAGAAGAAGAAGAAGAAATCAGAGGAGATAGTTTCATTGGGAAAGAATGAGAAGATGGGGTAGCCATTTTTTGTCTCAGGGTATTATATCGAGTGGTATTATAAGGGGTCTTGATTATTAATATATATGATGGTTTAAACAGCCACATTTATCGTGTAAATAGTTCTATGATATGGTCATACTTAATTCATATACGATTGTTAAAATAATTGCTAATTTAAATATTTGTTGTACAAAATTTTGTCAGAGTCCACATGTGTTTGCCTTGCCAAATACAGTAAGTTTGGTAATTCAAATGAAAGTTGGAAATCACTTTTTCCTAATGCATATCTTCAAGTG
The DNA here is from genome assembly GCF_052625555.1 of Lactuca saligna. Taxonomy (NCBI): domain Eukaryota; kingdom Viridiplantae; phylum Streptophyta; class Magnoliopsida; order Asterales; family Asteraceae; genus Lactuca; species Lactuca saligna. The sequence continues at coordinate 86,280,987 of NC_136424.1, read as the reverse complement.
TTGCTTTTTCTTTCGTTTTCCTTTAAACCCTTTTGTGTTTCTCGTGGGTTTCTAAATCTTAAATTGATGGTAAGGATGTACATTTATATATACATGAAGCCAAACATTATAATAAAAGGATTCAATCCGATCCATTTCTTCCTTTATCAAGTTTTATTTAAATGATTATAATTTTTAAGAAAGTGTAAAATTTGAAAAATGTCATGTTGTTTGCTGTACGTTTTCTTTAATTGGCTAATGTGTAAAGTTTCAACTTCCAAAAGTAATATTTGACTTAAGGTTTAGTTGTGATTTTGTTTTAGTTGTGATTTTGGTCTCTAAAGTTAGGGTTTCTTAGACAAAACTAGTTGATAGCAAATAACTTGTAGCTGGTAGGGGTTTGATAAACGCTACGTGAAGTAGTATCTGGATTTGAAACATTTTGTTTAACTTGTAGTTGGCCATAGACTCATTCACACAAAGGGAAACTCACCTGCACTGTTGAACTCTACTGATAACCCTATGACTGCTATCCGAAAACTCCCCGAACTGCTGCTCCTCCATCTCCTTGAGCTACCAATACCAATAACAACACTTAACCTAACTGTCCTCTAGAAGCCAACTAAGTCAACTCTGGTTAAGGTCCTTCTCAAGGTCAAAGTCAACGGTCAGAGTCAACTTCCAGTTGACTCGACTCACCGAGTTGTTCTACCAACTCGTCGAGTCTCTGCTCCTCAAAACCCAAAACAACTTCGACTCTACTCGTCGAGTCTAGCAACAACTCGACGGGTTCTCCTTCAACTAACCATTCGAGACCATCTTCAACCGACTCGCTGAGTTGTAGAACAACTCGTCGAGTCCATCTTCATAAGCTAAGGAGATTGCCTTGGACTTGCCGAGTTCCTCTTTGAACTCGTCGAGTACCCTGATCTTCATGTCCGTTACGGACACAGACTGGCTGAGTCCTTCTCTAACCCCATTCACTGATCCGACTCATAAACAGAAGGGTTTGGGTTTGCGACACGACTCGTCGAGTCCATGAACTGATTCGCCGAGTCCATCTTATGACATCTCTATTCTGCCGATTCCAGTCCATCCCAACACCTCCAACTCATAGATCTGGACTCCTTATGCTAGCATTGCACGTAAAGTTGCTAACGTTATGTGCATGCAAGGTGTTATGAGGATAGAACACTTAATCCAAGCTACAAGGAAGGCCTAGGTCATGAAATGGAACCTTAGCTGGATAAAGCCAACAACTTTGAGCTTCTAAAGCTCAAGTGTCCAGATCTATGCTCAATCCATCCTCAAAGGCTTAATACTCAGATTGACCTTGGAAATGGTCCAAATGTGACCAAATCTATGCTAGAAAGGGGATCTAGATGATTAACAGTCAAGTTATAAGCTTTTTAACTCTAAATGGTCTGAAATACTACCCTAACTCTGGATCTATAGCTTCTTCTTGCACCACCAAGTTCCTTCCTCCTTCTCTAAGCTTCAATTCACTCTCAAGGCAAGAACTAGCTCAATCAATGGAGTTGGGTGGCTAGGGTTTTGGTTTCTGGACCAGAGAGGTTGTAAATGAACCCTAGGGAAGAGAATAAGATGCTTAAATAGGGTACCAAGTCCCAAAATTAGGGCTTCCTAACCCAGACAAGACTCGTCGATAACCTTGCACACGGATCCCGCTCCGACTCGTCGAGTCCAAGGAAGAACTCGACGAGTTGACCCCTTTTGACTTAGGGTTTCCTTTCCTTTCTTGGTCCTTCTGATTTTGGGTGTTACAACACCCCTTCGATATAAATTTACGAGGTTTTAGGAAAGAGATTATTTTAACGATTTTAAGTCTTTGTTCACGGTAGACATAAATAGGATTCTCCAATTCAATAGGAATGCATACTAGCTTTTCATAGCACAAGAGTTCTGCACAGTTCTTTGACAACCTATCCATGTCGAAAATAATATCAAAGTTGGGCAAGGAGATACGAATCAGGTGAACAAGAAAATTATAACCTTTAATTTCTATGACATAGTCCCTATAGACTTTATCAACAAGTAATGATATACTTCCCAAAATATCTACATAAAATGGTTGCGCGAGTGCATAGCAAGCAATTTGAAAGGAATGCGCAAATTAATGAGACACTTAAGAATCTGAGGCACCAGAATCAAATAAGATGTGAGCAGGTCTAGAGCTGAGTAGAAATGTATCGGTCACAACATTCGGGTATTTACGTGCCTCCTCCATAGTAATTTGGAATACACGACCTTTAGCTTTTGGCACCTCCTCCTTTTTAGTTGGAGTACTCTTTGGTTGTTGGACGGAAGCTTGACTCCCCTCCATTTGACTAGTAAGAGTAGGGCAGAAATGATTCTTGTGGCTAGTAACACCACAAGCAAAGCATGTAACATTCTTCATCGGACACACAGACTTCATGTGGCCTATTTTTCCACATCCATAACAGACCACTGATACTTTTTTTTTCTAATCTGCATTCACTCGGATGATTCTTTCCATAATTTCGACACGATGGTGACTGAAGAGAAAAACATTGTGAACTACCACGACCACGAGAGGTATTATGAGATTGCACTTGTTTGCTAGGTTCAGATCGAACAGATTGAGCTGGTGGAATAGAGGAAATAGGAACAGTTCGACCAATATGTTGATGCTTCGGAATAGAAAAAGTGGCACCACGTATCTTTAAGTCATGCTCGCGCTTTCGAGCATACTCAACTGCTTTATCACATGATAGAACATCCTGATTAACCACGAAATCGTGGATTTCATACTGTAGTCCTTCCATGAATAACTGAATTTTATCGTCTTCATTTGGAATATACTTTGCAGCAAACCGTGCTTTTTGATTGAATTAAGTTTCATAATCATTCATAGTCATTCCTCCCTGTTTAAGCTCGAGGAATTCTTTGTCCAATCTTTTCCTCATGTCTAGAGGACAATACTTTCCTAGCAAGCGATTTTTGAACATTTCCCAAGATAAATATCCTAGTCATACTCGTTGAGAGCTTCAAATGTCGCTTCCCACCAAACTAAGGCTTCTCCGATGAGCATTGCAAAATCATAATTAACATTGTCTTCATTAACCTCAAGAGAGATAGGGAATACTTTTTCTGTGTTCTGGATCCATGTAAGAACAACAATGGGATTAAGAACACCTGAAAACTCTGTAGCACCATTACTTTTGAAAGTTTTAAATGAGGGACGTTTCACTTCCCCTTTTGAAGCTTCTCTTGTGGCTTTCTCTTTGCCTTTATCACTATTATTCTTGTGTTCTTCGAGAGTCTGTCGAATAACACCAGTAAGTTTATCCACAAGTCGCTCTTCACGAGGGGATACTGGAGTATTTATTTCATCAGGATGAGGATCTCTACCCACATCTGGTGTATGGCTACTCACCTGTTTAGCCATTGTTCTGAAAATTTGGAGTAATATAGTATTTTAGAATATTAGGATTTATCATTACCCAATACTTTACTTAAGTCTTTCCTATGGTTTGTATCTATATACTTACAATGAATTCGTTCATATATTGACTTCTGACGGTTTAAGTCTAAATATCAATCCTTTGGTATTTAGTTCACTTAAACTACTGCTCTATTACCATGATTGTGAGACCCACTATTTCTATCATACCTTTACAATATTATTATTCCAAACATGTTACATGCATATTCATAAACATATTTTACATATATGGTCATATTACAAAAGACTGGATATAAACCGACTATTAAGATTATTACAAAGTTTTATATATATTACATAACTTCCCAAGAATTTACACACTAAATACAAAAGCTATGATATTATCTATTCTACATCTTCTACCAATACATGACTATACTAGATGTTTATCACCTGCAATAGTTTAAACATTAAGAGGGATAAGCAGGTGACGCTTAGTGAGTTCAATAACAGTTACAACATAACGTTATGCCATATACATATCAATATGACAGAAACAAAGAGGGACAAAGAACAACAAAGGCATATGTGAATCATGTGACAAACTTTTCATATCAATGAATGATCTCATTCAAAGATTTACAATCAATGAGATACAATAATTTCAACTTGATATATATATATATATATATATGTATATATATATATATATATCAATAAGACTTTAGCCTAAGTGGCACAAAAAATAAACGATTTTTGAATTAATTTTTGCTAGCATATACAGGCTTTCAGCCCTATCTAGCATTCAGCCAATGCCGAAGTGATGCTTACTCATTCACTTCATGGTCAAAGGCTACATATCAGTACCAAAGTGATGCTTAGTTATTCACTTCATGGTCAAGGGTATAGCTCCATTATCATAATAACATACGAAAGCACATTGCACATATAACACATAACATACAATTGTCCCTATATTAAACTCACCATGAAATATTCGATAGATAAAATGATAATTTGGGCAGCACTTGGTCTCAAAAATGACTTTCTGTGACGAAACCGGGGATTTTTGTTGAAAACCAGGCCTTATGCGGGCAGAGTTTCAACTTGAAAAGATTATTTTCTCAGGTATTCGGTGCGTCGGGACTTGCTTCAGATGTCGGGGATGATACCTAGGCTTCGGGGGGTGTTAAGGGTAATTTTAGAGAGTTTAGAGGGTGAGAGAGAATCAAATTTGTAACCAAAATTCGATAGCCTTAGGTTTCTATTTATAGTGCCCGAGGCTCAGCATTACGCTGGGTGTAATTCTCCGGTAAGCAGGGCGTACTGCCTCGCAGACTTCTTTGTTGGGCGTAACTTCGTATGCAGGGCGTACGAAGTGGATCAAATCAGACACATGGCACTCATGAGAAGGGGTAGGGAGGGTGATGGACTTCGGAGCACTTACACGAGTACGTTGGGTGTAAGTCTCCGGTACGCGCGACATACACCTTCGGACCAGCCTCGAAGTTTGTACTCAAAACTTCAAAATTTCGTATCTTTCACATACGAGCTTCGTTTTTTATGTTCTTTATATACACGCGTAAGTGAAATTATGCTCTACAACTTTCGTTTAGACTCTGTCGGCTAATTTTGACTTTATTTTTAATATTATATTTTTAACAGACCGGGACAGGAAAATCTGTTAAAAATCATAACTTCTTTATCCAACATCCGTACTCAAGATCCAGATCAGGGCTCACAAGGAAGTACCCCTGGTGTACTTAGAAGTACACCCAACATACTCAACTAAATGTCACTTTCCCATTAAGTGCTTATTTCATTAAGTCCCTTCGTCTGAATGCAGATCTAGCCCCCAAATATCATTCCAAACCATAAAGTTTCCATTTTTATGGGTTTGCATGACTACAAAATGCCTAACACCAAAACCCTTACTCGTCTTAATCTATTAAGCTCTCTAGCCTTTGCATTGAAGGGAATAAAGGACCAAGGTTGCATTTTTATGACTATAGACACTGCAAAATGTCCAAAAGGACAACCCATTTGGTCTAGAGCATGCCATACTCAAGAACACCATAGCTTGGGGACAAAAAGAACATAATAGCATCATACAAGCCAGATCTAACACAATAAGCAGCATGGTATAAACTTTATACCTTCTGGAGATGAACAAGGGTCTAAAACTTCCAGATCCAAGATTTCTTCAAGCTTTAAAGATGTTCTTATTTCATTCTCCTTCCTCTAAGAACACAAAAATACACACTAATGGCTCAGGGATGCTCACAAAATATTTTAGGGTTTTCTAGGTACGAAAATGAGGAAGAATTATGGTGAATGAAGAAGGTCTTAAGAGTTAAGGATGCTTAAATAGGGTCCAAACCCTAAAAGTTAGGGTTTGGCCTTCATCCACATACGCACAACATACCAAACGTATGCCCAACATAGTCTATCAACCCACGTGTTTTAAGATAATGCCACATGGGACAATTTTTTTTGCAAACAAATATCATAATAAGGGTTAAAAGTGTAATTACCTAGAAACCGAGATGTTACAATTCTCCCCCACTTAAATCAGATTTCGTCCTCGAAGTACGCTGCCGGGAATAACTCAGGGAGGGTAGTGCTCTTGCATGTCTACCTTGGGTTCTTAGTCCATTCGGAACCCTTCCAATGTTGCCACCAGACCTTGACCAAAGATACCACCTTGTTGCATAAGGACTTCGTCTTCCTATCCAAGACCACCACTGGTCTCTCAACATAATTCAGGTGATCATCAACCTGAATATCATCCAAGGGAACAATTATTGAATTATCCACTACACACTTTCGAAGTTTAGAAACATGAAAAGTGCTATGAATCTGACTAAGCTCCTCAGGAAAATCCAATTGATAAGCTACCCTGCCAACCCTGGTAATATCACGAAATGACCCAATATATTTGGGCCCTAACTTTCCTCTCTTCTTGAAGCGTATTGCACCCTTCCAGGGTGATACCTTCAGTAGAACCATATCATTGACCTAGAACTCCAACTTCCATCGGTGTCTATCAGCATAACATCTACATGATTTGCTGAAAAAGCTTTGTCGTCTGAAGGACTACTTCAGTCCTTCCCATCTCCCTATGACCGACCTCTCCCTAGCAGTATGGGGCCCATAAAGAAGCTCGAATGACAGTGCACTGATATTGGAGTGATAGTTATTATTGTATGAAAACTTAGTTATGGGAAAGTAGGGGTCCCAACTACCACCGAAATCGATCACACATGCTTGCAACATATCCTCAAGTGTTTGGATGGTCCGTAAAGAAATGAGAAAAATTCAGTAAACCTAGACTAGAATAGTCTAAGTGTTGAAAATACAAAAACAGAGTTTCAGAATCGTCAAGTGACAAGTAATGTGGAAAATAAAGAGTTTTGAATCATTAAGTTAATGATAAAAACATTTTTATATGTTCAATATCAATGATTCAAAAGTGACTCATATTCATCAAGAATCAGTTACAAGTGTTTGAATGATAGACAAGCTAAAACACTCAAATGAGCAAGGAAGAGAAACTTTATAATGGATCCTAAGGGGCCTATTTATAGGCTTTGGAAAATCCCATGACATGGCTTGACCAATCAGGTATTGAAACGTCATCATGACTTAGTCATCTGTTGACACCTTTGCCCTACCTAACGGAAAATGGAGGGAATATTCCAATTCTGTTAGTATTCTGTTAGGGTTCCATCCACGTTATGAGTCTTCATAATTCTTGAGCTTTCTTGATCAACATTGAAAATGTGATGAGCCACATGAGCATCATTCTGCTCAATTGTCTTCTTAGATGTCATCAACTTCCAGAAGTAACGTTAATCAAGTTGAGTTGTTTCTTGAATGTTGACTGTGTCTTGAACTTGAAGAGGTACCACCACATGTTCATTATGGACCATGGGCGGAATTTATGTGCCTTTAAGCATTTGGACACGCCTTCATTGTGCATGATGATTCATGTGCAATCTTGTTGAGCCATCAATGTGATCATGTTAATCCATTGACTTGAGTTGAGCCACCAAGTATTCATGTTGATCCATCAACCTCTTGTTGAGCCATAGAGTTGTGGATGAGCCATTAATGTTTCTAATGAGCCATCAATATTCCAGATGATCCACCAATATATTGATGCTCCACATATGATCTAGATGTGACATCTGAGATCATGATGGTCTAACTTGCATTCTTCAAGTACTCTATGTTCAACAAATGCTCCATGTCAACAACAAGTGCTCCATGTGTACATCAAGTGCTCTAGCATCTGATTCTTCAAACACTTGTTGAATTTTCAGGATCTTTCTAACTTGAAACATTATGATAATGTTTGTTATAGAGATATATAAAAAGGCTTAACTTATTTCAAGTGATAAGTACATACAAATATCTTCCATCAGTTTCCCCCTATGTGATGGTTACTGAAATAAGTAGTAAAAAAAAGATGAATTTTAACAAAAGGATAAATTACTAGTAGCAAAAGTAAAACATCATCCATATGTTTTTTTAAAACAAAACAAAGCACACAATCTAAACTTTGTTTCTCAAGTTAATTAACCACTATCGAGAACTTAAAAACCAAGTAAGTTCTTCAATGATCTTCACTCTCAAGGACTTATCTTGATCACCTATTCTTTTCAATAAACTGATGATACCTTGAATACATTCAGATGAGAAAAAATGTTTTTGGGAAATTCTCATGAATTTCAGTTAAACTTTAGAAGAGAATACAAAACCTCTGTGTGGTTTCTTTAGAATGTTCCCAGCTGAATCGTTTTTCGTATTTAGATCCAAGACTGGTTCCTCAGCTTCATTTTCTCCCAGTTGTCCAATCACTCAATCAATGTTGAAATCAATAACCATGTCGAGCACATATTGCCTTAGGTGTTGTAGGACATCCGCATAAGCTTTGTCTGTACTCACCCTTTGTTTCAACCAAATGATCGGTGATCTGATATCAGCTTGATTTATTTTAGGGAAATTAGCTTTAGAAAACATGAATTCAAATTTGTCTGTCCTTTTTCCTTGAAAGAATGCATATGGCATCTTTTTAAATTTTCGTATGTCAATTTTGCTGATTGAAAAAATCTTGAATTTTGACGATATAGAGACAACTTGTGACAACTGTCAATTCAGGTCATTCTTGGACTCATGCATCTTTATAATAACCATTCATGCACAACATTCCATGACCTAGTAGTATAAATTAGGTCAAAAATCTTGCATAAACTAGGATCCAACTAAGGTCTAGGACTAATATACTTGATACTTACAATTCTAGTAAGTTGCTTAGCTACAATAGGAAATGCCAATACTATAATTAGAATAAGCTTCAAACTTTGTTATAATTGAAATAGGGTATAAAACTCTAAAAATAAATTAAAACACTCTAATTATACTTCAACATGTTGTTGAATACCAAACAATGTTCCAAAAACCCTAAAGAGCCAAAAATCCAAAGTTATAAAATATAAAGCTTAAAAACTTTATAAAATTTGGCTATAAACTTCCTAGTATCAAATTATATTAATCAAATTATGGATTATACCAATGAACTAGAAATATAAATTACAAGTATTAATCATAAGTTATTTGTTGAAAACAAGATTTTTAAATAAATCAAATTGCTTAATAAACATTTTATAAAAATGAATGTTTTTATATAAAATATGGGAGGGAAGTTTATAAAGTTTAAAATTTAGGAGAGAGGAGGCCAAAAGGCATGCAAAAACCGGCCATCACCTCTCCCCATGCCCTCTCTCTTCCCCAAAACACAATCATCAAGCCTAAACCCTTACTCCACCTCTTCCACTTCACTCTCTCACTTCACTCTCTTCTTCCTTCTCTCTAAACTCACGAAAATCCTCTCAATCCTCTGCAAAATTTCCAGATTTTGAATCCCTTGAAGTGTTCTTACTTCTCTCAAGATCAAAACCAAGGTAAACAACAACATCTTCTTCCATAGTTTCATGGTTAAACCTCTTTTTCTTCTTAGTCTTCTCTACTTTTCGGATTCTATGCCTTTCCATGGCTAGAAATCTTTATTCTCCCCTTGTGGTTTGTAGATTCTCACCATAACACAATGCATGTGTTAAAGATGGTGAAAATCCGGGATCAAACCCATGCAAGGAGTGGAAAAGAAGCACATATGATCATGTGACATCAAAACATAATATTTCATGTTCTTCTCCATTTCTTGTGTGTTCATGCATGAACGAAAGCATTAAACCATTTCTAGTACATCTTGGATGCTCATTCATTCCATGCATGTGTTAGAAATCGGGCCTTACCAAGGACATGCATGATGTTCTTATTGAAATACCCTAAAAATGCACACAAGCAAACATGCAATCTGCCAGATTATTTTGTTCGACTTTGAACAGTCATAACTCAGTCATTTTTTAACCAAATCATGATATTCTTTTTGTATTGGTTATTTCCACGAGTTAACTTTCAAACCCAACTGGTCTTACTGTAAAATATTAAATATCCGATTTTTGGCAGATTTTACAAAAAGGTTGCGCATACAGCTCTTTTTCTGTGATCACTATTTTTATCTTGCTTAAACAATGGTCTTAAACCCAACCATAAATCTTAGGAAAAATACCTTAGAAACTTAACATATCTAGTGAGTTATGGTTGAAATTTCGTGGCTTAAAACCTCACTGAATGGGCTACAAAAATTCATGAACCTCAGCCACATCTACACTTCATGCATTATTGCATGCAACTTTTCTTAAATTGTTTGGAATCATTACCCTCATTTCTCTTCTGGATACATTCTTAACATTTTTACTTTTGAAAGCCCTTGCATGCATGAGATAATCTGGAAAATTTCAAGAGCTTTTGTTATTTATTTGATTTATTAGAATTATTGCTAAAACCAAGGGCATAAATCATATAAAATACTTCCAGAGGTCAATAAATCCTAAATAAATTCATGAATGATACTTATGGGGAATAATGACCCCTCACCAAATTTCAGCAATTTTTGTTACTGTTTCATATGATTTCTAATTTTCTTTTATTTAGGACATGATAAATTACAAAACCACTTTTTAGGATGTGAAAATTGTATCTAACAATTTTCGCATACCTTACTTGTGATGGGTGACTCAATAAAATAATTTCAAGATTTTTCATCATGTCTAGCTATTTTTCCCAATTTTTGGTAATTATAATGGCTTAAAAATGGGAAAAATAGTTCTGATTATCCAAAATTCATGAAAATTTGCCAGGATATCATATTATATAGTAGGAGGTTACATAAAAATTTTGAATATTTTTCTCCACTGTAAACTATTTTTCCCTTATTTTCTAAAGTTAATTGCACTAAAATTCACTTAAATATACATAAATACCCAAAACCAGTTTATACATTATGAAAACCACTTTTGATATTTTTCCCAAGATATTTATACTGTAAATGATGTTACAAAAATTTATGGTAATTTATTTTAACTGTTTAATAATATTTCTTTAATTAATGACTATTTAAAGGAATAAAACAAGGAAAAATACAAATAACCACTGAAAAATATATTTTATATTTTTCCCAGCCTATTTATGTATAATAACAATTAAATAAAAAGTTTGGGTAATTTTGGAAACTGTTTACTATTTATTTCAATTTTTATTGAAATAAATGCTCAAAAATTATAAAATATAATTAAACAGCTTGGAAATCCATTTTTATAATTTTCCCAGCTTAGTATTGTGTATTAACAGTTAAATAAAAAGTTTGAGAATTTTTATCCCTCGAATGCTATTTTTCGTGAATTTATGTTGTTATTGAGACTTAAAATTTGAAAAATTAACCTTCCAAGGTTGTAATTAATCGCACGACTTGTAAAATTTCAATACATCAGAAAAAGTGTAACAAAATGATATAAATCCAATACTAAAACATAAATTGGCATTTCCCTATATGTAGAGTTTAGTATATTAGCATTAGATATCGACATGGAAACTCACTAGTGCGTGTGTTTGGTGTCGTAGGATCCCGGTAGTAAGACGTTGGTGCATCCCGAAGTACCGCTTGTGTCTACACAAAACATCGTGAGTATTCACGCACTCCCCTATTTTCAGTTTTATGTTTTGGGGTGGAAAAGCATGTCCAGAAAAACTATTGTTTGCATGTTGTACTTAAATTGAATTGTATCAAACATGATTGCTATTGTATTGCTATGTTTCTTTATGTATGTCTATGCAACACGGAACATGAGAACTTATCGTACAAAGGCCCTTCCCTTATCTCTAACCATTAACTCTTTGAGCCAATGGTCGTTATGGATAGCGCTATTAGGAATTGACAACTCCTCACTCGCCCGAATCGCTGGAGTGCATGATACCATATTCATCTATGGAACGATAAGCATAGATCTCGATAGGGCTTCAGTCATAGGTTTGGTTGAGACTCATTGTTTGCTCATACACATACAAACTCGTTTCTCGTTATAGCAATAAACTTGTATTCATTAATAGCAATCAACTTGTTTATCATTGAAGCAATGTACTTGTATTTACGAAAAGCCTTATTGTACGCTCGATTTTATAAACTTGTGATACTCACCAACTATTTTCATAGTTGACGCTCGTTTTACATGCTTTTTCAGGAAATAATTAGTAAGTGGATGTAAAGATTCATCATCATAGAGCATGCTGCATCGTGTTGAAGCTATTATGAAGCTATATTTTGAACAATGTTATTTTGAAAAACTTGTATTTTGTTCTTTTGAAGCTATGGGTTGTAAACTTTTAAATACTGCTATGGTGATGTATCTTTATCTTTTGCAATGAAACCGTTATCGCTGTCATACCTTGCGTTTCCGCTTTAGCGGGGTGTGACAGAAGTGGTATCAGAGCTAAAGTTATAGAGAACATCGGTTTTTCTTTAAGAAAACACAACCTATAACTAAAACTTACAAAGAAATTCCTTTTACATCAAACATATTACAAGTATAATTAGGTTGGGAGTTGTATTATTGGACCTTGATTAAACATAGCCTGATCACCTATGTTTAATTAAGAAAAGATTTATACAAAGCTTGAGCTAATTATAATGGGAATATGTTCAACAAAAATATTTGAGAAAACCTTATTTAAAAATTTCAAAAGGTTAATTTTGGTGTGTGTAAGCATTGCATATTATAGGCATGCATTGTCATTTATTTCATATCTCATTGAAACTATGTCACAGTCCACTATGTCAAGATCGTCATCTTCCCGCGCTACCGCCTCAGCCGATGAATCCGGCTACGTCACTGTTATCCCTCGACGTAATCCCCCCGCCTCGATAGAAGAAGACCCATCAGAGGATACGGAAGATACTGGGAACTCGGTGGAGATCAGCAATGACAACGCCCCGAGTCAACGACGCGAGGCATCACCGACATCGGTGTTGCCACAGCCACCGCTCTATGGACTTCGCATTCGGAGGACAGCGAGGAAGAGTGTCCCCATTCCAGGAAGGATACCCGCCAGCACAGCAGGACATGGCACGGCAGGACCTAGCGGGGTAGGACCCAGCGATGCAGGACCAAGAGCATCCTCACCTCAGCAAGTCATAGGGATACCTGTCCGACAGCCAGGTATGACCCCGGAGGAGTCCCGGAGATTGCAGTCGATAGCAGCAGGCCTACGTCACAGTCTCGCTGCGATAGCTGGGCATCGAGAAGTTTTGGATGAAGTTTTAGCAGGAATGGAAATCCTGTATCAGCATTCGATGGAGACTGCTAACACTGCTAGTGCTGCTAGACGAGAGGCAGGTCATGCGATGACAGCATATTATGTGTTTGGTGGGCTGTTCCTGATTGTGGTGTTGATGCTTCTTGTTGGGATAGCGATTGGCTTTTGGTTCTGATTTCAGTATTTTGTTTTATTTTGTTTTGAAATGAAAACCCATGTTGGGTGTCTTTTGGGAAAAATATTTAAAACTTTATTTTGAGATTGACGTATTGGTTTGGCTTTAAGATTATTTCAAATGGTAATGAAAATTTTTATTTTATGTTTGAAAACTTTTACTATGAGGTCAAACCCTAAAATTTATTTGGTAAATGGTTGAATAAAAGAGATTTTTCTTTTCTCTCCTTTCTCAAATCTATATGCATAGTATTAATGCAACCCATTAATTTGACAACACTTACGGTTTTCAAAATGGTAGTGAAATACACATTATACATTATTTTATGTATTTATACGTATTTCTTCTCCTGTGTCATAGAACCATGTCAGGAAGGCCTAATCGCGGGCGCCCACAGAACGAAACGCCCGATGTTGCTCAAATGGTAGCACAACAACTCATGCAAGCAATCCCAAACATTGTCACTCAAGTAACTGCAGGACTTAATGCTAACCAAGGAAGTAGTGGAGGAAACCGGGGAAACAATGAAAGAGAATGCAACTACAAGTCCTTTATGGCCTGTAAACCTAAGGAGTTCCATGGAAAGGAAGGTGCGGTTGGGTTACTGAAATGGATTGACAGCATGGAGTCGGTCCTTCATATTAGCAAATGCCTCGAGCGCAACAAAGTTGAGTATGCATCTTGCCTATTCCAAGATAGGGCATTAACCTGGTGGAATACTCTAGTGCAAACCCGAGGCCGTACAGCAGCATATCAGCTAACTTGGGAAGACCTAAAGAAGCTGCTGATAGAGGAGTATTGTCCCAAGGATGAACTTCAGAAACTTGAATATGAATTCTGGAACCATTCTATGGTTGGAACACAAATAGAGAAGTACACAGTCCGATTTCATGAACTAGCAAAACTAGTACCTCACATGGTTACTCCTGAGGAGAAACGGATAGATCGTTACATCTGGGGTCTGGCACCAGAGATTCGGGGAATGGTTACCTCAGCAAACCCAACTACCATTCAAAGTGCAGTAAGCCTAGCAAATCGACTAACCAATGATGTGATAAGGATGGGAGCATCAGCAAAGGAAAGCTCTAGTAGCAAGAGGAAGCCAATAAATCAGGGAGAGAAGAAGTATGGAGGCAAGTCAGGGAGGGAGCAGAAAGTCTCAAGAAACTTTATGGTAAGAGCCCAGGAGCAAGAACCAGTGAAAACTCAAGGACAAGAAGTGCAGGAGCGAAAGCAGTACTCAGGGCCGCTTCCGAAGTGCAATAAGTGTAACTTCCATCACAAGGGAGCTTGCCCGGTGTGCCAAAACTGTAAGCAAACAGGCCATTACTCGAAGTATTGTAAGGTGAATAAGGAGGGAAAAAGGACATGTTACGAGTGCGGGAGTATTGATCATCTCCGTAGAGCATGTCCTAAACTGAACAATGGACCTGGTAACCATGGACAAGGCCAAGCCAGGCAAAACTTTCAAGGAAATCAAGTTAGACAACCAAGAGGTGTAGCCTTTGTGATTGGTGCAGAAGAAGCTCGTCAGAACCCTGAAGTGATAACAGGTACGTTCCTCCTGAACAACCACTTTGCATCAGTAATATTCGATGCGGGAGCAGATAGGAGTTTTGTTTCTTTAGCATTTAGACCGTTAATTGGCTTGAAATCGGTAAAGATGAGGATTGCATATGCTATTGAACTTGCTGATGGGTATGAAATTAGGGCTAGTGATATAATTCCTGGTTGTACTCTGAATTTAGCTGATAAACTCTTTAGCATTGACCTAATTCCTATAGAGCTAGGTAGTTTTGATGTGATAGTAGGGATGGATTGGTTATCCAAAAATAGAGCAGACATTGGTTGTTATGAGAAAGTCATCAGAGTGCCTCTCCCTAATGGAGAAACCCTTATCATACACGGTGAGAAGCCAGGAAGAAGTTTAAACATAGTATCAAGCGTGAAGGTTCACAAGTACCTGAAGAAGAATTGTATTGCATTCATGGCCCACGTGCTAGAAAGAGAACTAGAAGCTAAGCAACTCAAGGAGATTCCAGTGGTTCAAAACTATCCCGAAGTATTTCCGGAGGAATTGCCCGGTCTACCCCCTTATAGACAGGTCGAATTTCGGATAGACTTAGTTCCCGGAGCGGCACCGGTAGCAAAAGCACCATATCGCCTTGCACCATCCGAGATGCAAGAACTATCCGGACAACTTCAAGAACTTCTAGACAAAGGGTTTATTCGACCAAGTTCTTCACCTTGGGGAGCCCCAGTGTTATTCGTCAAAAAGAAAGATGGTTCGTTCCGAATGTGCATTGATTACAGAGAATTGAACAAGTTGACAATCAAGAATCGATATCCCCTCCCTAGAATAGATGACTTGTTCGATCAGTTGCAGGGCGCTTCCTACTTCTCAAAAATCGACCTTCGGTCAGGGTATCATCAGCTAAGAATTCACGAAGAGGACATTCACAAGACAGCGTTTAGAACCCGTTATGGACATTATGAATTCTTAGTCATGCCTTTTGGACTAACGAACGCACCCGCTGTATTCATGGATTTGATGAATAGGGTCTGTAGACCATACCTAGACAGGTTTATAATTGTCTTTATCGATGACATACTTGTTTACTCGCGGACCAAAGAAGATCACAATAGACATCTAAAGCTAGTGTTGGAGCTGTTGAAGGAACAAAAATTGTATGCCAAGTTCACTAAGTGTGAATTTTGGATTCGGGAAGTACATTTTCTTGGTCATGTGATCGGTGAAAGAGGAATCCATGTAGATCCAGCTAAGATAGAGGCAATCAAGAAATGGGAGGCCCCCAAAACCCCGACAGAAATACGACAATTCCTAGGATTAGCTGGGTACTACAGACGCTTCATTGAGAATTTCTCTAGGATTGCTCAACCATTAACATCTTTGACCCAAAAGGATAGAAAATTTCTCTGGGAAGAGAAACACGAAGAGGCGTTTCAAATCCTGAAAAACAAGCTGTGCAATGCACCAATTCTGGCTTTACCAGAAGGATCAGAGAACTTTGTGGTGTATTGTGATGCGTCTCATCAAGGATTAGGATGTGTGCTAATGCAAAAAGATAGGGTCATTGCATATGCTTCCAGACAACTCAAACCGCACGAGAAGAATTATACCACCCATGATCTAGAACTAGGAGCAATAGTTTTCGCCCTTAAGATATGGAGGCATTATTTGTACGGAACCAAATGCACCATTTATACCGATCACAAAAGCCTTCAGCATATCCTGGATCAGAAAATGTTAAACATGCGGCAGAGAAGATGGGTAGAGTTGTTTAGTGATTATGATTGTGAGATACGATACCACCCAGGAAAGGCTAACATAGTAGCCGACGCTCTTAGTAGGAAAGTAAGAGTGAAACCTTCCCGTGTGAGAGCTTTGGGAATGGTAATTCAGACAAGCTTGAAATCTCAAATCATTAATGCCCAGGAGAAAGCGTTATGCAAGGAAAATCTTCCAGGCGAAACTTTACATGGTTTGGAAGAAAGATTTGAAACCAAACCTGATGGAGTTCGTTATTTTAAAGACAGGGTCTAGATTCCAAGGGTTAACAACCTGAGAGACATGGTATTAGAAGAGTCTCATCGATCTAAATACTCCATCCACCCTGGAGCAGATAAGATGTACAAGGATCTTAAAGAGTACTATTGGTGGCCTGGAATGAAAAAGGATATTGCCTTGTACGTCGGGAAGTGTTTGACATGCTCAATAGTCAAAGCTGAACATCAGAAACCTTCCGGGTTGTTGCAACAACCTGAAATTCCCCAATGGAAATGGGAGCAAATATCTATGGATTTCGTTACCAAACTCCCTAGAACTGCTAGAGGTCACGACTCAATTTGGGTCATAGTGGATCGACTGACGAAATCCGCTCACTTTCTCCCTATTCGAGAAGATTTCAAGATGGAAAAATTGGCCCAAATCTACATCGACAAAATTGTTTCTCTGCATGGTGTACCCCTATCTATCATTTCTGATAGAGATAGTCGTTTTACATCTCGATTTTGGTGGATGTTACAGAGGGCACTAGGAACCAAGATAGATTTGAGCACAGCTTACCACCCTCAGACAGATGGGCAAACAGAGAGAACAATACAAACATTGGAAGACATGCTACGAGCGTGTGTCATTGAGTTCAAAGGAAATTGGGATACTCATTTGCCCCTAATTGAGTTTTCCTACAATAACAGTTACCACACGAGTATCCAATGTGCTCCATATGAAGCATTGTATGGACGCAAGTGTCGTTCGCCCTTATGCTGGACAGAAATCGGTGACAGACAGTTGACTAGAGTCGAACTTATCCAGGAAACATCTGACAAGATTACTATCATCAAAGATAAGCTTAAAGCTGCTAGAGATCGTCAGAAAAGTTATGCGGATAATCGTCGAAAACCATTAGAATTCCAAGTAGGAGACAAGGTACTTTTAAAAGTGTCGCCTTGGAAAGGGCTTGTGCGTTTTGGTAAGAAAGGAAAACTAAGCCCGAGATATGTTGGACCCTTTGAAATCCTTGAAAGGATTGGTCCGGTAGCGTATAAACTCCAATTGCCCCAAGAGTTAAGCGCCATTCACGACACATTCCACGTCTCCAACCTTAAGAAATGTCTAGCCGACGAAACATTAATAGTACCCCTGGAGGAAATTAAGATCAATGATAAGCTGAACTTCGTTGAGGAACCGATAGAAATCCTTGACAGGGAGGTAAAACAACTTAAGCGGAGTAAGATCCCGATTGTGAAAGTTCGATGGAACTCAAAACGCGGGCCGGAGTACACCTGGGAGCGCGAGGATTACATAAAGGAAAAGTATCCGCAACTATTCCCATGCGATGACAAGCGATGATATAGAATGAATTTCGGGACGAAATTCTTTTTAAGTGGGGGATACTGTGACAACTGTCAATTCAGGTCATTCTTGGACTCATGCATCTTTATAATAACCATTCATGCACAACATGCCATGACCTAGTAGTATAAATTAGGTCAAAAATCTTGCATAAACTAGGATCCAACTAAGGTCTAGGACTAATATACTTGATACTTACAATTCTAGTAAGTTGCTTAGCTACAATAGGAAATGCCAATACTATAATTAGAATAAGCTTCAAACTTTGTTATAATTGAAATAGGGTATAAAACTCTAAAAATAAATTAAAACACTCTAATTATACTTCAACATGTTGTTGAATACCAAACAATGTTCCAAAAACCCTAAAGAGCCAAAAATCCAAAGTTATAAAATATAAAGCTTAAAAACTTTATAAAATTTGGCTATAAACTTCCTAGTATCAAATTATATTAATCAAATTATGGATTATACCAATGAACTAGAAATATAAATTACAAGTATTAATCATAAATTATTTGTTGAAAACAAGATTTTTAAATAAATCAAATTGCTTAATAAACATTTTATAAAAATGAATGTTTTTATATAAAATATGGGAGGGAAGTTTATAAAGTTTAAAATTTAGGAGAGAGGAGGCCAAAAGGCATGCAAAAACCGGCCATCACCTCTCCCCATGCCCTCTCTCTTCCCCAAAACACAATCATCAAGCCTAAACCCTTACTCCACCTCTTCCACTTCACTCTCTCACTTCACTCTCTTCTTCCTTCTCTCTAAACTCACGAAAATCCTCTCAATCCTCTGCAAAATTTCCAGATTTTGAATCCCTTGAAGTGTTCTTACTTCTCTCAAGATCAAAACCAAGGTAAACAACAACATCTTCTTCCATAGTTTCATGGTTAAACCTCTTTTTCTTCTTAGTCTTCTCTACTTTTCGGATTCTATGCCTTTCCATGGCTAGAAATCTTTATTCTCCCCTTGTGGTTTGTAGATTCTCACCATAACACAATGCATGTGTTAAAGATGGTGAAAATCCGGGATCAAACCCATGCAAGGAGTGGAAAAGAAGCACATATGATCATGTGACATCAAAACATAATATTTCATGTTCTTCTCCATTTCTTGTGTGTTCATGCATGAACGAAAGCATTAAACCATTTCTAGTACATCTTGGATGCTCATTCATTCCATGCATGTGTTAGAA
Source organism: Lactuca saligna (assembly GCF_052625555.1). NCBI lineage: Eukaryota > Viridiplantae > Streptophyta > Magnoliopsida > Asterales > Asteraceae > Lactuca > Lactuca saligna. The sequence goes on along the minus strand of NC_136424.1, from coordinate 86,261,612 downwards.
ATCGGGCCTTACCAAGGACATGCATGATGTTCTTATTGAAATACCCTAAAAATGCACACAAGCAAACATGCAATCTGCCAGATTATTTTGTTCGACTTTGAACAGTCATAACTCAGTCATTTTTTAACCAAATCATGATATTCTTTTTGTATTGGTTATTTCCACGAGTTAACTTTCAAACCCAACTGGTCTTACTGTAAAATATTAAATATCCGATTTTTGGCAGATTTTACAAAAAGGTTGCGCATACAGCTCTTTTTCTGTGATCACTATTTTTATCTTGCTTAAACAATGGTCTTAAACCCAACCATAAATCTTAGGAAAAATACCTTAGAAACTTAACATATCTAGTGAGTTATGGTTGAAATTTCGTGGCTTAAAACCTCACTGAATGGGCTACAAAAATTCATGAACCTCAGCCACATCTACACTTCATGCATTATTGCATGCAACTTTTCTTAAATTGTTTGGAATCATTACCCTCATTTCTCTTCTGGATACATTCTTAACATTTTTACTTTTGAAAGCCCTTGCATGCATGAGATAATCTGGAAAATTTCAAGAGCTTTTGTTATTTATTTGATTTATTAGAATTATTGCTAAAACCAAGGGCATAAATCATATAAAATACTTCCAGAGGTCAATAAATCCTAAATAAATTCATGAATGATACTTATGGGGAATAATGACCCCTCACCAAATTTCAGCAATTTTTGTTACTGTTTCATATGATTTCTAATTTTCTTTTATTTAGGACATGATAAATTACAAAACCACTTTTTAGGATGTGAAAATTGTATCTAACAATTTTCGCATACCTTACTTGTGATGGGTGACTCAATAAAATAATTTCAAGATTTTTCATCATGTCTAGCTATTTTTCCCAATTTTTGGTAATTATAATGGCTTAAAAATGGGAAAAATAGTTCTGATTATCCAAAATTCATGAAAATTTGCCAGGATATCATATTATATAGTAGGAGGTTACATAAAAATTTTGAATATTTTTCTCCACTGTAAACTATTTTTCCCTTATTTTCTAAAGTTAATTGCACTAAAATTCACTTAAATATACATAAATACCCAAAACCAGTTTATACATTATGAAAACCACTTTTGATATTTTTCCCAAGATATTTATACTGTAAATGATGTTACAAAAATTTATGGTAATTTATTTTAACTGTTTAATAATATTTCTTTAATTAATGACTATTTAAAGGAATAAAACAAGGAAAAATACAAATAACCACTGAAAAATATATTTTATATTTTTCCCAGCCTATTTATGTATAATAACAATTAAATAAAAAGTTTGGGTAATTTTGGAAACTGTTTACTATTTATTTCAATTTTTATTGAAATAAATGCTCAAAAATTATAAAATATAATTAAACAGCTTGGAAATCCATTTTTATAATTTTCCCAGCTTAGTATTGTGTATTAACAGTTAAATAAAAAGTTTGAGAATTTTTATCCCTCGAATGCTATTTTTCGTGAATTTATGTTGTTATTGAGACTTAAAATTTGAAAAATTAACCTTCCAAGGTTGTAATTAATCGCACGACTTGTAAAATTTCAATACATCAGAAAAAGTGTAACAAAATGATATAAATCCAATACTAAAACATAAATTGGCATTTCCCTATATGTAGAGTTTAGTATATTAGCATTAGATATCGACATGGAAACTCACTAGTGCGTGTGTTTGGTGTCGTAGGATCCCGGTAGTAAGACGTTGGTGCATCCCGAAGTACCGCTTGTGTCTACACAAAACATCGTGAGTATTCACGCACTCCCCTATTTTCAGTTTTATGTTTTGGGGTGGAAAAGCATGTCCAGAAAAACTATTGTTTGCATGTTGTACTTAAATTGAATTGTATCAAACATGATTGCTATTGTATTGCTATGTTTCTTTATGTATGTCTATGCAACACGGAACATGAGAACTTATCGTACAAAGGCCCTTCCCTTATCTCTAACCATTAACTCTTTGAGCCAATGGTCGTTATGGATAGCGCTATTAGGAATTGACAACTCCTCACTCGCCCGAATCGCTGGAGTGCATGATACCATATTCATCTATGGAACGATAAGCATAGATCTCGATAGGGCTTCAGTCATAGGTTTGGTTGAGACTCATTGTTTGCTCATACACATACAAACTCGTTTCTCGTTATAGCAATAAACTTGTATTCATTAATAGCAATCAACTTGTTTATCATTGAAGCAATGTACTTGTATTTACGAAAAGCCTTATTGTACGCTCGATTTTATAAACTTGTGATACTCACCAACTATTTTCATAGTTGACGCTCGTTTTACATGCTTTTTCAGGAAATAATTAGTAAGTGGATGTAAAGATTCATCATCATAGAGCATGCTGCATCGTGTTGAAGCTATTATGAAGCTATATTTTGAACAATGTTATTTTGAAAAACTTGTATTTTGTTCTTTTGAAGCTATGGGTTGTAAACTTTTAAATACTGCTATGGTGATGTATCTTTATCTTTTGCAATGAAACCGTTATCGCTGTCATACCTTGCGTTTCCGCTTTAGCGGGGTGTGACACAACTTGAATTGGTTTTTTCAAGAATAGTATTTTCTTCACCTCTTCAATGTCTACATCAGGCTCAACTGGATAAATTGCACTTGGCAATAAGTTAAACTTCATACCATTCGGGGGTTCAGGAATATCCCAGTTTTCTTTAGTGAGGTCTGAAGGAGGTGTGAAGTAATTTGTGGGCTTGATGACCTTGATCTTCTGATAAGAATCTCTATCAGGATTAAAGAAGATGGTTCTTTTAGGAGATGGTGCTCTAAATTGTTCATCATGCCATGTACATCTTTCTTCAGGCAAGATCTCCAAAGATTTCTTTTTGAGAAGCACCTATTGTTTAGACTTTAATTCCTTAGCCTTCAGTTGCTTAGCTAATTCTTCATCTATATCCATTTGAGATTCTTTTGCTAATTCCTTCTTAGATTTGAAGACAATCTTTTGTTATCCCTTATCCTTGGGATCAGTTTAAGGAAGCTTTGGTTGAGTGATTGTTTAAGATACGGTGACAGGCTTGGAGAAGTAAACATCTTTCCTTCTTGGAACTTTTAGAGATGGATACTTGATCCCTTGTTGTCGAACGAGTTCTTTTTCTTTCTCTGCCATCTTTGCTCTGTTCTATTGAGCCTTAAACCGTGCATCAACAACCATTTTGTCGAGTGTAACGCCCGTAGATCCGGGCTAGTCAAATTAGAGACGACAAGCATCGAAAATGACTTTTTGATGGAAGATTATTTAGAAGGATTAATCTTAACCAAGTTGTAGTATATGTCACAAGGTTTCCATGCATATAAAGAACGCCAGAATCCGAGTTATAACAAGTTATGACCTGTCGAAGTTTCACGACAGAACCGGTATGACCCAGCGCGACCCAGCGTGACCCAGCGTGACGTAAATAGTGAATTTAAGGTAGATAGATATCTATCCTTAGTGATTTAAACGAGATTCGAATATTTCTTTGATAGTATTCCAATGATAAAAAGACAGACGAAAATGGAGTTCAGATGAAGGAGTTATGAATTTTGAACGGAGTTTTCCTGTCCCGGACTACTAAAGATAATATATAAGTAATATACTTATAATATATTAAAAATAAAGTAAAATTTAGCCAATGGAATCTAAACGAGAGTTGTAGAGCATAATCTCACCTTCGCGTCGATATAAATAACGTTGAAAACGGAGTTCGTATGCGAAAGTTATAAATTTCTGAAGTTCAGGGCGCGAACCCGAAAGCTGTGTCAGAGACCACGACGTGGCAAGTCTCTTGACACCTCCGGGAGTCCCCCAGATGCAACTTGAGATGACGCATGCAGTGACGACCAAGCCCACGACGTGGAAAGGGCCAGTTTTGCCCTATAAATAGGTTTGAAGGGCCAACCGAGTTTGGTTGCTCATTCTCTCATCTCTCTCCCATATTACATCGTTTTACGTGCAATTTTAACCCCCGAAGCCCCGGTATCACCCCAAGACCCGAAGCAAGTCCCGAAGTCCGAAGATCCCGAGAAGAAAAGAGTTTCCGAGCCGAAGCTCTGCCCACGAGAAACCCGGTGTGTGAAGTGATCCCGGTTTCACCGAAGAATACTACTTCTACATGCCGTAGTGCTGTCCGATCAACTTCTGATCAAGTGAGTGTATAGTCACTTTCGTCTTACACATAGATATGAAGTATTTTATAAAATACGTGATATGTGTATATATATAGTTGTTTATATGTGTGAGTGTGTGGTTACTTTCTTCTAACACATAAATATTAAGTATTTGCTATGAAATATGTGCTATGTGTATAATATAAAGTTGTTTATATGTGTGAGTGTGTGGTCACTTTCTTCTAACACATAAATATTAAGTATTTGCTATGAAATATGTGCTATGTGTATAATATAAAATTGTTTATATGTGTGAGTGTGTGGTTACTTTCTTTTAACGCATAGATATGAAGTATTTGCTAAGAAATACGTGTTATGTGTTTGTACATTGTTTGCTTATTTGAGATGAGTGTGGAATGGATGTTTTATATAGTTTTTAAATGAGTTAAACTGTATATGTATTTTATATCTGCGAATATGTTGGGTAGAACATGGGTAGATGAGATAGTTGGTATGTGATAAAATGAGGAGGTATGAAAGACGCGCTTATAGGATAATCCTGGCAGATGCGCTTATAGGATAATGTCGGCAGATGTGCCAAATAGAGATGTCGTAATACTAGCAGATGCGCTTAAGAATAATATTGGTAGATGCACCAAATAGAGATGTCATAATACTAGCAGATGCGCTTAAGAATAATATTGGTAGATGCACCAAATAGAGATGTCATAATACTAGAAGACGCGCTTATAGGATAATGTCGGCAGATGTGCCAAATAGAGATGTCGTAATACTAGCAGATGCGCTTAAGAATAATATTGGTAGATGCACCAAATAGAGATGTCATAATACTAGCAGATGCGCTTAAGAATAATATTGGTAGATGCACCAAATAGAGATGTCATAATACTAGAAGACGCGCTTAAGAATAATATTGGTAGATACACCAAATAGAGAATGTCATAATACTAGCAGATGCGCTTATAGGATAATCCTGGCAGATGCGCTTATAGGATAAGGTCGGCAGATGTGCCTAATAGTGAATATCATAATCCTGGCAGAGGTGCTTAAATGATAAAGTTGGTAGATGCGCCTTAAATAACAGTGGAATTCCTGTCTATTCCTTAAAGTCAAATTTTAGGAATGAATGAATAAAGGATAGGTGACTCTTAGGGTAAAACCTTAAGAAATAAAGAAGATAACAGGGATGGGTAATTGGGTTGATTGTTTGATGATTAAATATAATAATTATATTATTGTGGGTTGAAAACCTTATATGCTCACCAGGCTCCCAAGCCTGACCCACTCAGTTTAATTGTATCACAGGTTTCGATATGAAGTTGCTTTGCACTGAGAGATTAAAGGAGATGTAAATCACTAGAGTAAATGAATGTATGTTCTGTTTATGCTTATGTGTCTGTATCAGAACATGACATCCCGAGGTTTTATTATTTAATGTAAATACATTCTCTTTGAGAAATGTTTTGATAAGTTTTTATCATATCTTGTTTTGGGAACAAATTCCGCAACCGTTTTCTTTAAACGATTACTCTGATTTATAAAACAAAACATAAACAAATCGGTCTTTTATGGCCGAGAAATTGGGGATGTCACATCGAGTGACTCTAATTTCTCTTGTCTCCTTTTCTCAAACTCATTTGGTGGGTCTGGAATGTGATGTATAATAGGAGACTGCTTGATCTGGTATTGTTGACCTTTTCCCCCTTTGGTTCAGGTGGCCTATCGTTTGAACCATATAGCTTTGCTAAGATCAAGTCAAGTTTCGAATCAGTTGATGCAACCTTTTGTTAAAGATCACATAGATAAGAAGAGGAAGATTGTGTCTTGATAGCCTTAACTTCATTGACTAGCAACTAAATAGTTTTATGAAGGGAAGATATGTCACCTATTGAGCTATTGTATTTTTGGGAATTGGATTTGAGAGATTTGCAATGTCCAATCGTAATGAATCCAATTGACGTTGAACTTGCTTACTAGATGCTCGAAAGGGATAGGTGGAGGATGATGCAGAAGCTTTAGATAGTTTTGCAATGGACTTCTCAATAGTGGAGATATACCGGTCTTGAGTTGTAACATGATTCTGCATATGATCTAACTTGGCTTCATAGACAAAATCTAGACTGGATAAGGATTGGATAAAGTTATCTATATTTTGATGCATTGGAGATAGACAATCTTCAGTAGTGTTGTGAATTTTATGATCTAGAGTTTTGATCCTCCGCATGTTGCGAGCAACTTGTCCTTTGATATAAGCAGTTGTGCCTTCAAAGTCTTTAATAGTGACATGAAGTTTTTTGACCTGTGATTCTGTTGTCTCATTAAGGATACATACATTTTCTTCCATTCATTCAAGATACTCTTGAAAATTCTCCAGATATTCAGTGTGAGAAGATGTGTGAAAGTGAATCTCCTCAATACCACCAACTACCACTGAACAATTACTCTAATATGTTCAGGCTCAGGTTTAGATGTTATCACAGAATAATAATGTTGCTTCTTTATTATCGATATCAAAATATTATAACAACTGTCTCAGCCATATTATATCATAAGCAGTAGAAGCAATAGCTCTATACTCTGCTTCAGCTAAAGAACGAGATATAGTAGCTTGTCTCTTAGATTTCCACGAGACTAAAGAATCACCAAGAAATATGCGAAATCCAGTAATAGATCTTCTTGAATTTAAACACTTACCCCAATTTGCATCACAAAAATCCCTTAATTTCAAGTTGGATTTAGTAGATAAGAAAATTCCTTGACCAAGATTTTGTTTCAAATACTTCACTAGATGACATGCAGCTTGATAATGAGGAACTCTTGGAGAAGACATAAACTGAGACAATTTCTGAACTGAAAAAGAAATGTCTGGTCTTGTTATGTTTAAGTATAATAATCGACCCACTAATTTTCTATATTGTGCAGGATCATCAAAAATATCACCTTTATCACTTTGCATATTATTTCTAGGATCCATAGGAGTAGAAACAAGTTTAGCTGCTAAGAAACCCAAATTCTCAATCAGTTGGGGTGTATAATTTCTTTGTGAAAAAAAGATTCCTTCTTTGGATATAGCCGCTTCTAATCCTAAGAAATATCCTAGAGAACCCAAATCTTTGAGCTTGAGGTTTTCACTTAGTTGTTGCTTAAGAAAATTTATTTCTGTATTAGATGATCCAGTAATCAAGATATCATCTACATATACTAAAAGAGCAACATAAGTGGATCTTGATACTTATATAACCCATAATAATTGCCCAAGTACTTATTATATGGTCCTAATAATATTACTATATTAAAACATAAGCTAAACTAAAGATAGGTTAGACGTAACTCACTTACAATGGGTTTTTCTCAAAACCGGGCTTCGCTGGAGCAGCGTTTCCGAGCCGAAAGGCTCTTTTCTCGGGACTCCGGAAGCCTTGGGTCTTCCTTCAGATGCTAGGTGGTTTACCTAGACTTTAGGGTGGGCTTAGGGAGCTTAGAGAGAGAGAGTGTAGAGAGAGAAAGAAGGTTTGAGAGGTGTGAAGAAATGGCAAGACCGGCACCTCTATTTATAGTGAAATTTCTGATGGACTGGTCGATTTTTGACCAAAAACTCGCCGATTTGGTGCATGTGGCAGCCTTCTGGTGGTGCCACGTGTCCAATTCTGGTGGTGCCACGTCACCTAATATCGCGTATCAGCCTCCCGACTTAGAAAAATTATAACTCTCGCATAAGAGCTCCGTTTTCGACGTTCTTTATATCCACGCGTAGGTAAAATCAAGATCTACAACTTTCATTTAGACTCCATCGACTAATTTTCAACCGATCTTAAATTTAACAGTAGGAGGAGATTAGACTGCTAAATGACCGCGACGAATTCGTAACTCCTTCATACATACTCCGTTTTTGTCTGTCTTTTTACCGTTGAGTTCCTATTAATGAGATCTTCAACTCTCATTTAGGTCACGTAAGCCAAAACCGCTCGAACTAAAATTCGAGTTTTGGGCTGTACACTGCTAAGCCGAAACTTTGAAAAATCATAACTTTTTCATACGAAATCAGATTTGGGTGTTCTTTTTATGGATTTTCTTGGTTTATAGATTACTAAGGCTAAAAACTCTTCTATCATAAATTCACTTTTTACGCTTCCCAGTGTTGTGTCGGTTCCATCGCAAAACTTCGACGGGTCATAACTTCTTCGTTATAACTCGGATTTCGGCGTTCTTTATATCCCCAAAATCCTTGTTTCAACCACTACAACTTTATGTAAAGATATTGGGCTTATCTCACACTTTAATTTTGACGCTTATTTTTATTCTTTATTAATTATACCTTTATAATTAAGTATAAAACACATAAATTCACATAATTCACATAATACTCAAATATTTCATCTTTATTACTTCAAAAAGAGTTAAAATAGTTGACCTAAACTATTACGTCGTCTAAAATGCTTAGCCCTGAAACCCGGGTGTTAAAATATATGTGTAAAAAAAATCCACTCCTTCTTGTTGGCTAAAGCCTTTGGTAACCATTCGAGCTTTATTTCTTTCAACTTGACCATTACTTCCATATTTCAATTTATAAACCAATCTGCATCCAACTATATGTTTATCAAAAGGCAAGGGTATAATGGTCCAAGTGTTGTTTGCTTCCATTGCAACTAGTTCTTCATCTATTGCGTTACATTACTGATGATATTTGGTAGGTTGAATAAAACTTTGAGGCTTAAAATTTGCTGAAATATTCATCATTAAGACTTTGTGATTTGGAGAAATCTTTTCATAACTAAGAACATCTTCCAAAGGATAGATTGTAGTAGAGGATAAATTTTAATGTGTTAGAGACTTACAATGAAAATCTCTTAAGTATAATGATGAATGTCTGTTTCTAGTAGGCTTACTAGTGACAATGATAGGATTATGAGAAGAATTTCCAGAATCAGAAGAAGAATTGGAATCGTGTGAATGATCAGAATAAGAATGATCATTGTGCTCAACTGGAAATGGAACATCTTCAATTGTGGAAATAGAAAGCATAAATTGATAAAAAAAAAAAGATGTATGAACTTGAGTATTTGTAAAAGGGAATATTGATTCATGAAATACAACATCTCTAGAAATGATAAACTCATTTTTGGAAAGATCATAGAGTCTGTAAGCCTTTATGTTGGTAGGATAACCAACAAAAACACAAGATTTTGCCTTGGGACAGAATTTTGATTTGTTTGCAGCCAAAGTAGAAACATAAGCCAAACATCCACAACTTGTTAACTGAGAATAAGAAGAATGTTTACCAAGTAACCTCTGATAAGGAGTATTATTGTTCAAAACTTGAGAAGGCAGACGATTAATGAGATAAGCAGCAGTTAAAATACATTCACTCCACAGATTCAAAGGTAAATTTAAATGAAAACATAATACTCTAGTTACATTGAGCAAATGTTGATGTTTTATTTCCACAACATATTTTTGTTGAGGTTTAGCAACACATGACCTTTGATGAAGAATCCATTTTTGATAAAAAAAATATCTATAAAATCCAATTCTTTAGCATTGTCAGACCTAAAGACTTTAATTTTCTTATCAAATTGAGTAATAACTATTTGATAGAAAGCTGGAATGATGGTAATAACATCTTATTTGTTTTTCAACATATAAATCCAAGTATATCTGCTACGATCTTCTACAATTGTAGCAAAGTATCTAAATCCTTGAATATATGAACTAGAAAATGGACCCCAAATATCACAATGCACAAGGGCAAAACAATCATTTTCCATATTGTTTACAGAAACAAATGGCAATTGTTTTTGTTTGGTTAAAGGGCAAATGGAACATTGGGAGAGATATGCAGTAGCAATTTTTATAGATAACAACTCTTTTATTGATGATATACACTTATTAGATGGATTCCCTAATCTGGTGTGCCAAACATCTAAAGAAATAGAACAAATATTGATATCTTTCTTGTGGCTTTTCTCATCCAACACATAAAGCTCTTGACACAAATCAGCTTTGCCAATTATCTTCATTTCCTTCATATCCTGGATCAAAGCATGATGACAAGTAAACCATATCATTAATCTTTGATTCATAGTAAGAGAACTCATAGAAATCAAATTCTGATAAAAAGATGGAACATATAGAACATCTTTTAAAACAAAAAGATGATCAATTATAATGTCACCAATGAGATTAAGAGGAAGAGTAATCTTGTTAGGCAAAGTAACAATGTAATGAGAAACTCTTCTTTTGTTGGAAAACATAGAGAATTCATGACAAACATGTTGAGTTGCACCGTAATCAATTATCCATTTCTGTGATTTTTGCCCTGAATTAATAGAAATGGAATAACATTTACCAGTAGTTGTTTCCTCATTTGGATTAACATATATCATATGATTAGAGAGAGATGACATGATTTGTTGGCATTGTTCTTAAGAAAACCCTTTGAACATGTTGGACAAATCATTGTTGATGGATGACATTTGAACATTTGGATCATTATGAGAAGCAACTGCAGCAACCCTGCTTTTGGATTTATAACCAGGAGGATATTCGCGGAGCTTGTAACATTTATCGATCATGTGACCTTGCAACTTGCAATGAGTGCAGAAAGGCCTGTCATGATTGTTATTCTTTAAGTTGTTTTGAGGTTTGCCATAATTTTGAGTTGAAGCTTTAGCACAAAAACCATTGAATGTTGTACATCACTGTGAATAGATTTCTGTTTCTCTTCTTGAAAAATTAGAGAAAAAGTATGATTAATGGAAGGCAAAGGATCCATAAGCAAGATCCGACCTTTGGTTTGGGAGAATGAATTATTCAATCCCATTAAGGAATTCATTATGTGCTCATTGTGAAAATACTGCTTGATTTTCTCAACACCACCACAATCACATTTGTTACAGGTACAATTAGATCTGAAATTGACCAGTTCATCTGTAATCGTTTTGAGTTTTGTGAAGTAGCGATAGAATCTTGATTCTAACTAAGATTCGATAATTCTCTTCGAATTTGAAAAATTCTTGGTCCATTACTCTGCTGGAAACAATCTTTTAAATCGTTTCAAATTTCAAAAGCGTTTTCAGTAAACATGATACTGGCTGAAATTTATTTGGAAATTAAGTTTAAAATCCAAGAAATTACCAATTTGTTGTTGCGCATCCATGCATTGAAATTAGAAACTTTAGACGAGCTTGGCTTTGGAAGAGTTCTGTCAATAAATACAGTCTTGTTCTTCATAGATAATGTGATCTGCATTGCTTGGCTCCATGAATTGTAATACTCGCCAGTAAGCAATTATGAAACGAGAACAAATCTGGGACTATCGGAATGGTGAAGATAATATGGATGTGTTCTATCATCCATGGGAGTTAAAATAGATCTAGAAGTAGAACGAGAATTGGTTGACATGATGAAATAGCACAATCAACGAAGTACAGAAAGAAAGTATGATTGAAAACAAGATGGAGATAGAAAAATAAACAAAAATTCAATCGAAATATGAAATTAGAATCAGAAGCTCTTATACCATATTTCGAGAGAAAGAGATAGAATATTTTCATTAGATTTTTTTTTCAATATATTGAACGCAAACGGACAGCCCAATTTCTAATTCATTTCATTAGATTGAAATCAATTACACCTCTACCATCTCATCTATATACAACTTCTAACCAACTGAATGGTAAATTACAGAATTAACCCTCAACTATTACATAAGTACATAAAAGTGACCAAATATACATGTCTATATCTAATATACAGGAACCCTAATTTTGATCCTCGAGATTGACACAGAGAGGGGAGGGAGATGGAGGAAATTAAAAAGAGGAAGCTTGAGCAGAACGCGAATGGTGAAATTGCTTCCAATACGTCGGAGGATCAGTTGCGTTCTCTGTTAGACCCACTCTCCAAAACTCAGTTGGTTGATCTCTTATCAAAGCTGTACATTTCTATACATAACTTCCCACATAAATACTTCCCATTAATTTCTGTATCTTATCTGTTTTAAGTTTCAGCATCCTGGTTTATTTGAATTCTGAGAATTTAATACCTAACCTCTTTCATTTCATCTAATTGATATTCTGCAAGTTAGGACGTTTGGTTTTCAAAACATGAAAAAGGAAATCATGATTCTTCATATAAAAGTGAACCTTTTATTGTTGTCTACAATTCATTTCATTTTCAATTTTCATGTATATGCTTGATCATTCCACAAACGCTTTCTGTCTTAGCTACATCAAGAGCCCTTTTCAATTGAACTGTGAAATGACCATGCGATGTGTGCTTGTTTGCATGTTTGTCATGAAGAGGATGCCAATACCCTTCTATTTCTGAAGAAATTAAAAGTGTTGCAAGTGCAGATCCAGCAAATCGAAAGCTTTTTGTTCGTGGGTTAGCCTGGAATACCACCACAGAGACCTTGTATACTGTGAGTGCATTGTCAATGCTTGTTTTTGTACTTCTGTGTGTTGTTTGACCTAACTGCATTTTTGACGTATGAATACATTCTAACATCAAGGTTAATAATTACATTCAGGCGTTTGAAGAACATGGTGAAATCGAAGAGGGTGCTGTTATACTTGATAAAGCAAGTGGAAAATCACGTGGGTATGGTTTTATTACATATAAATATATAGATTCAACCCGAAAAGCTCTAGAAGCACCTAGTAAACTCATCGATGTAAGTGTTGTTTGTGTGTCTTTTGATGAGTTTCATGATTATGATAACTAATGCTTGAATATTTCTGTTTTAGGGACGTATGGCTGTTTGCACTTTAGCATGTGAAGGCATAAGTACAATAGGTAGTAGTAGTAGTAGTACTACTACTACTGATCAAGCACAAAGGAAGCTTTATATTGGTGGTTTGTCCCCTGAAATAACAAGTGAGACGTTGCTTTTGTTTTTTAAAAAACATGGTGAGATAGAAGAAGGTTCGGTTGCATATGATAAAGACACAAACAAATCACGGTAAGTTATGTGAAATAAAAAAAAAATGGATTCATTAATTCATTTATTAATGATATGGCATCTGAAAAAAATCGTGGTATTTTTGCATGTTTTTTTTTTAATCTCAAAGTGGTTTCGGGTTTATTACTTACAAGACTGTAGAGGCTGCCAAGAAGGCTATTGATAACCCTCAAAAGATGTTAGGGGTAAAGTGGTCATTTATTACTCTCATTCAGACAGTTCATTCAGTCCAAAAAATGGGAAATGATTTTGTTGATATATATATGTATGACTTGCTTGATGCAGGGTCGAAATATAACAGTGAAGCTTGCTGATAACCAGAAGGGCAAAATGGTCCAGACACAAATATTACCTGGCGGAACAATGGTTCCGATTCAGATGGTTGGATATGGACAGCCGGGAAAGTCACATTTAAGTGGCGGTTATGGTTTCCCTTCTCAGGTGGTTGCAGCCTATCTTGGTTCGGGCCCACAGGCTGCAACCGCTGAGTATCCAATCCAACCTCAGACTGGGTACTCACAGTATATTTTAAGGAAGGAAAATGTGGGGAATTCTTTGATTACACCAACAGGGGGGTATGCGTACTATGGCACTAAGTAATGAATGATAGATGTTGGTGATAATAAGTAATAATAGCTCATCACTTATAAAAGCGAAATAGCTCTTTTTATTTTTGAAGTGTTGGGTTATGAGAATATATGTAGTTAAATTTCTATGATATTTAAATTGTATATATTGTCTCAATGTGTACTTCCTTTGGAAATTTAAGCTCGAATTTATATTTGGTATGATAGGTTGTATGGTTGATGATAGTGAATTCGGTTGTATTTCTTTTGTGTGAAATTGATTCGTGGGTTTGGTAAAAGAGTTGAGTTGATGGATGGAGTTTGGGCGAATGTTTGGATTTGTTGTTGTTTTGATATGTCAAAATTAAGTTATTTAAATTTGACAAGTTCTTACAAGAAAATTGATTGTTGGATTATTTCGATTTGAGTCTTGGAGGTTTTACTCTTACAGTTGAAATATATTATTTCTGTTATGATTTGATTTTTTTTTTCATCTGTAGTCATTGATCAAGATAATTTTATTTATGGAAAAGTAACAATAATTTGAATAGTTAGACCATCCAGCGGTGGATGCTTTGTGTCTTTCAATTACTTCTTGTAAATGATATGGACATTCATTTCATTGATATTCATCATTCCATTTTAAATATATTGAAAGTTCATTTGCAAGTAATAAATATATATTAATCAAAAAGTAATAATCTAAGACGGTCCACTTATATGTTTTGAATGCCTTTGCAGTAGATGAAAGGAAAGTGTATGTGGCATATAAAATTGAATATGTGGCTTTGCAAAAAGAATTGAAAGGTATCATAAAACAAATTCAATAATGGATTTTTCATGAAAAATAGAAAAATATGAAGCCTTTTGTAGCTCATGCAGTTTTTGATTTTGGTTGTATCGTTATTCAATACTGACATTGTGATTATTATTGTTTTTGTATATAAACACGAGAAACCTACCAAACATGTAGCGTTTGTAGTCCAACGGTTAGGATAATTGCCTTCCAAGCAATAGACCCGGGTTCGACTCCCGGCAAACGCATTTTTTTTCATCTTTTAATTGTTTGACCAAATTTATTGATTTGCTACCTTTAAAAAAAAAAAAAAAAAACAATCAAGGAATTGTTAATTTTTCATAAAATTTCAATCAAAACAATATGAAGTTGCGTTAACTTAAAAAAAAAACAATTAATTAAACTATAAGATGGCTTTTACGGATATATATAACTAAGTATAAAGGGTTTTTAAGGAAAAAAACCAATAATGAGATTTTCCAGGAAAAAAAAACGCTTCGACTTTCATAGCATATGCGATTTTGTTAACGTTTAAAAGATAATTTTCTCTATTCATTGATGTTTTCAAATCCTATTATAGAACGGATTTGTAGTCCAACCGTTAAGATAATTTACTTCCAAGCTGTTATCTTGATTAATCAAATGTCTTATATAGAATGGATCTACTAGTTTCTATTATGAATTGAATGAATTCAAGTAGAAAATTGTCAAAGAATTCGAAACAAAGTAATCAAAACGTTAGATATAGAATTACAAAATGTTTTTATCCATTAAAGATCGTTTCAAAGATAAGTCCAGGATAGAGGGGGTTATGATGCCAACTCAACCCACGAAAACGTTGTATTAGATGAAAACTAAAAGATAATTATCCAAATTTTATCCAACTTAGTCAAAAGAAAATCCCTAGATATTCTCATAATCCGCAACGAAATTGGACTCTACTTTCATCTGTATAAATACAAAGGATAACACCATCATTTTGATTATGAACGATCGATGACTTCTTTCAAGTTTCATTGTTTACTACCCTCGTATAAGCTTTGCTTGGTTCTTCTCTTGTGTTTCTTCAATACCATTAATGCCACTGAAGTCTCTCATGATGGGCGAGCAATTACCATTGATGGCCAACGTCATATCATCATTTCTGGTTCTATTCACTACCCTCGTAGCACTGCTGAGGTAATAATGGAGTCACAAAAAATATATGTCTACTAAAATGTTGCTGAAAAAACTATTTATTTATTTATTGACTATTGTTTTTTTTTTTTTTTTCGTTAGATGTGGCCCGATTTGATTAGAAAAGCGAAGGAAGGAGGTGTTGATGCTATTGAAACTTATGTTTTTTGGAATGCTCATGAGCCTCTTCCTCGTAAATATGATTTTTCTGGTAATTTGGATCTTATAAGGTTTATTAAAACCATTCAAAGTGAAGGACTTTATGCTGTTCTTCGTATTGGCCCATATGTTTGTGCTGAATGGAATTATGGGTATACTTTCGTTTCGTTTCAAGTTCAATTTAAATCACCTTTTATTATTTCATACCATAATTAATAACTTTATCAACAATATTATTTTGTTTCATAAAAATTTATAGAGGCCTTCCTGTGTGGTTGCATAACATGCCTGGAATTGAGCTTCGTACTGCAAATACCGTCTTCATGGTATGTACCATTATTTTTTTATGTATATTTATTTTATTAAAATACTATAATATGTCGATAACATATTTATTAATATGTTAAATTTTCTTAATAGAATGAGATGCAAAATTTTACGACAAAGATCGTGAATATGGTTAAAGAAGAGAACCTCTTTGCTGCCCAGGGAGGACCCATTATTCTTGCTCAGGTTTCTATATCTATTATTTTCTTTTTCTTTTTTCTTTTTTTTAGTATTTACTACTATTTGAAGAAGAAAATGAATCATTAATTTATTAAAAAAAAAAAACAGATTGAGAATGAATATGGAAATGTAATTTCATCATATGGAGCTGCGGGGAAAGCTTATATTGACTGGTGTGCGAATATGGCTAATTCACTTGATATTGGAGTTCCTTGGATTATGTGTCAACAACCAGATGCTCCACAACCAATGGTAATATTTTTTTAAGAAATTAACATTATTATTACAATTTTATAAAATAATTATTTTGATTAAAGATTGGTGTTTAAATTTTTGTTTTGTGGTAGATAAATACTTGTAATGGATGGTATTGTGATAATTTCACTCCAAATAATCCTAACAGCCCAAAGATGTGGACTGAGAATTGGACTGGATGGTTAGTAGTTCTTTTCATATATTTATTTTATTAAATTTATTTATTTTGTTTACATAAATTTAATAGTAATTAAATTACTTTTCCTTGAATTAAGGTTTAAAAACTGGGGAGGTTTAGACCCGAAGAGAACAGCTGAAGATGTGGCTTTTGCTGTTGCAAGGTTTTTCCAAAGTGGTGGCACTTTCCAAAACTACTATATGGTATTTAATTATTAAAAAAATTATTTCTATAAATATTTATTTTTACTATATGAACGATAATAATGTGTTTTAATCAGTACCATGGAGGCACCAATTTTGGTAGAACTGCCGGTGGTCCATATATTACCACTTCATATGATTATGATGCACCACTTGACGAATATGGTAATTAAAATTTTAAATCATTCCAATATTATTTATATAATGAAGAATATTAATGTTTTTAACTTTAACTTTTGTATATTTATATTTATTGTTATAGGTAACTTGAATCAACCAAAATACGGGCATTTGAAGGAGCTTCATGATGTTCTTCATTCAATGGAACACATTCTTACACATGGAAATATTACAAACATCAATTTTGGCAATTCAGTTTCGGTAATTCATTTTTTTTTTTTTAATTTATTCGTTTCATTTATACTTAAATAATCACTAATTATATTAATCTTTTAATATTATAAGGGCACAATATATGCGACAACAAATGGACAAAGTTGCTTCTTTGTCAATGCCAACACTACGACAGATGCTGATATTGTTTACGAAGGAAACCACTATAATATCCCTGCTTGGTCAGTTAGCATACTTCGTAACTGTAAACAAGAAATTTACAACACTGCTAAGGTAAGAAAAAATTCAAATAAAACCCGAATACATTCATATATTTATTTATTATTGAAAAATGGTTAATTTTTTGATAGGTAAATACCGAAAGTTGGGTCATGAAAAAGCAATGTAACGAAGCAGAAAGTGAACCCGAAGCATTAAAATGGGTATGGAGGCGGGAGTTAATTGACGATTTAGCCCTTAGAGGCACCGGTAGAGTTAGTGCCAAGAAACTTATTGATCAGAAAGTTGCAAATGATGTTAGTGACTACTTGTGGTACATGACAAAGTAATAATTTTAACTCTCCTTATTTAAATTTAACGAACTTTTTAAGATTTGTCATATTCTAACCAAGTTTTGTATTTTTATGCATAGTTTCTACCTTACTAAAAACGACCCCGTATGGAGCGATGATATGAGTCTGAGAGTCAACGCGACTGGTCAAGTTCTTCATGTATATGTAAATGGCGATTATCTTAGTGACCAAAGTGCTACATACGGTGTTTTTAATTATGTGTTTGAGAAGAAAATCAAGTTGAACCCTGGTCCTAATAAGATCATTCTACTCAGTGCCACAATCGGGTTGCAGGTAATTTTCAACAATTTTGTAAAGATCGAATCGAAGATAATTTCTGTTTTATAGTAATATTTTGTTGACATTTTATGCAGAATTATGGGCCAAAATTCGATTTGATTCAAACCGGAGTCCCTGGTCCAGTCCAAATTATAGGAAAGAAAGGAGACGAGACCATAATCAAAGACTTATCAACCAAAAAATGGTATTACAAAGTTGGATTGGATGGATTTGACAACAAATTCTTTTCTGGAAATACATCCGAATGGCGAGCTGATGATCTTCCTATTTCTCAAAGGATGATTTGGTACAAGGTATTTATTGAATCAATAATCAATCAAAATCTGTTTTTGTTAATGATTTTTATTAATGAATCTCTGTTAATTGTTTGTAATCAGACAACATTCAAGGCTCCATTAGGAAACGAACCTGTGTCATTGGATCTGGAAGGATTAGGTAAAGGCGTGGCTTGGGTTAACGGGAACAACATTGGAAGATACTGGCCGAGTTACATCGCTCAAGAAACCGGGTGCTCGAATGAAGCTTGTGATTATCGTGGGCCATATAATAACACCAAATGCGTTACAAATTGTGGTAAACCTACGCAAAAATGGTAAGATTTCTAGACTATAATTTTGGTTTAGGTAGGGTTTGTTTTGAGGCTAAATTGTTTGAAATTATCGATGTAGGTACCATGTTCCTCGATCGTTTTTGGTGAATGGTGAGAACGAATTGGTCCTTTTTGAAGAATACGGAGGCAATCCATTGTCGGTGAATTTCCAGACAGTTAGGGTTGGTAGGACATGTGGTAATGCGTATGAGAACAAGACGATGGAGATTTCATGCCAAAATCGATCGATTTCTTCTATTCGATTTGCTTCGTTTGGTGATGTGAAAGGAAGCTGTGGGTCGTTTAGGAAAGGAAGTTGTCAAGCGAAAAATGACGTGATCTCTTTTATTCAGAAGGTATGTAAATGTAATTTATATGATCTACTTGTTTTGTTGTTTTGAATTGATACTAATGTTACTGAATCTTGCAGGAATGTGTTGGAAAAGAAGTATGTTCGATTGAAGCAAATGAAGGAGTATTTGGATCAACGAATTGCGATCTTGGTGTTAGAAAGAGATTAGTTGTGGAGGCAGTTTGTGCTTGATTTTTTTAGTTTGTTAGGTTATCTTAGGGTTTTATGACTGTTTATTTTTAGTTTGTTAGTTTTTTTTTAGGATTTAATGACTGTTTATTTTGTATTGTGCAGAAGGATTTGATATGTTTGTATTTATTGGATTTAGGAATGGAAATTGTTAACGTTTGAATTCATTAGTAATTTGATTCTAGCATTCTACCCATGGAAGATAACCTTTTTTTATAGTGTATTCAAATGTTGGGTATAGCTTTTTTCTAATCCCACTTATTTCCGGTTTTCATGATTCTATTTGTTTACAAGTGATTATTTATATTTTTGCAAAGTAATATTTCCACTTAAGGATTTTATTCATCTATATAACATATATATTTTATTAATTTAAACTCTAAAAATGTTTTTTAAAAAGTTTGGAGTAATTTTTACGGTGAAAAAGTCAATAAATTAATAAGTTAAAAAATATTTTGTTTAAAATGTGTTTTTTGAAGTTATTTTGTTATTTTTTTTTTGAAACAACAAACTATCTAAACCTACTCTTAAATACCACATATGAATCCTAAGAGACTTAAACCCATACATAACCTTTTATACCGTTGGAAAAAAACCTTTTGGTAATAGAAAAACTATTATAAAAATGTTTTTGAGTTTGTCAAACACAAATAACCAACAAGTAGTGTAGTATATTAGTGCAAAACTTAAAAACGTGTCCATATTTATGCAAAAATGAAGCTTTGATTTTTACAAGTTATTGTGAAAAA
This sequence comes from Lactuca saligna, assembly GCF_052625555.1. Classification (NCBI taxonomy): domain Eukaryota; kingdom Viridiplantae; phylum Streptophyta; class Magnoliopsida; order Asterales; family Asteraceae; genus Lactuca; species Lactuca saligna. The sequence continues at coordinate 86,241,562 of NC_136424.1, read as the reverse complement.
TTGGCATACAATAATATAAAATCCAAAAGTAAACCAAGCGGCTTTTTTATAGAAAAACCATAGGTTTGTCATATCCGATGATTTGTAACCCGATTTCATTAAAGTTGCCACCTTTTGTAAAATTGGATTTTTATCCTGAATATATTTATATATTAAAACCAAACTAGGGAAGAACCCCGCTTTGCGGGATTGGAAACACCAAAGAATTGGTGCAAAGTTTTCTGATGTAACCGTTCCAATTCCGGTTCCGACATCCTAGGAACCAACGGTAGTTTATTTTCTACCATGAATCGGATGCTAAAACTGTTTCTACTCACCATTTATACAACATTGTTGAATAAATGGTAAAAATAGGAATCATTGTTGTATAAATTTGGAAAAAATGGAACACTATTACATAAATAAACATTAGGGACAGTTTGGTCCAAAACTGTTACAATTCAAAATTGCTAACTATTAAAAACAGTATGCAAGGGCAGTTTACATAACTGTTCACCCAAAATACTTTGCACTCAGGACCTGTTTACAAAATCCAATGTCACAAATTACTACACTGTGTCATATTTGAGTGCAGGAGCTGCATAATTGTTGGTCACATTTGTTTGTCAAAACAAAAACACAAATTGATTATTATTTTTTTAATGGAGGGAACAAAAATGAAATATTATAGATAAGCAACAAAACTCATGAATATGTGGTTGACATACCTTTGATGTGGCTTAAACCTACTGGTGTAGATTATTTGTTGTCTCTTTATGATTAATATTCAGGAATGCCTGATCCAACAGGTTCTTGTGATATTAAAGTTGTTTAATATAACAACAAACAAAGTAAGGCCTAAATTTGAAGCTGAAAATATGAGAAATGCTTCTGCATACCTGTAACAAAAGGATTAAAGATTCAGTAAAGAAAGACAATTTATTCTAACAATTAAAAAGTGAGATTGTAGAAAACAGTTTATAAAAGTAAGTCTTACTTGTTTCCCAACATCTTGTTGGAGGTGATCACAAACTTAATACCAGCAATGTTCTGGATCTTACTTCTACTTTGCCCATCTTCATTGAAAACATCATTCTCCATGATCCTTATGGAAAAGAAAAGAAAAAAATTAGCGATATCAGAAACGAATCCAATCAATCAATTAATCAATTTCAAATACACTTTTTTTACTTTTATCTTTGAATTTTCTTGGCTCATCAAACCGTTTTCTTGTTTCTATAACCACTTTAGATGTTATACTCTGAGAATTTTACCCGATTACAATTATGAAAATTAATTACTTTGTCTTTGGAAAATATTGCAATAAGAGGTACATTTTTAAAAGTCTGAAGCAGTAAATAACAATATATTTTGATTTGTTTGTGTAACTTTATGCCAAACAAATCTCAGATAACTAATCATTAGAGTGCAATTGTGTTTACAAATATCATCTTGATACCTCACGTTTGGTTTCACTGAAGATATCTATATAGTTCCAATATGAAATCTGTATATACCCGGATCAGAAACTATCAGCATGCTAGGATGATGATTTTTGAAGAAAAAAGTAACCAAAGTAGGGTTTAGAGAAAGGAAATCGTAAAGCAATTAATGACATTAGAAATAAACCCGTATGAAGGGAGGAGAGACGTGGCCTAATACGAAGACAACACGAAGAGGGAGCTCAACTCACGGGTCCGTGTTTTTTTGTGTGTCATATAGCCACATCTTACAAATAAATCTATGTTTTTTTTTTTTTTTTTTTTTTTTTTTTTTGTAAATAATAGCCAGATAGAAAACTTGCCAATAATAACCCTTCAAGAACAGCTAGCTGTCAAAATTGGATACTTCTTTCATCTGGTCCATTATGTGGAAAAAAAATAACAATTTTAATAAATGATGTATAAACTCTAAAGTATGATATCAAGGTTATGAAATAACAATGTCTCCCACTTAAGTCATTGATCTTTACCAAATGACCTAAATCGGACACTTTTTGAACAAATATGTAGACCCACATATAATATAGAATAATTTAAAGCATATACCATAACAACAACAAATCGATTAGTAGTAGGCTCCCCTCTAGTATGAGCTCCTGTTACAAATTTGGTATAAACTTATTCATATAATAGAGAAAGAAAGTATACATACAAATTACAAAGGGAATGGAAGGGGTGTACATAATTTCCTAGATAGCTACTTCTAAGGAAATGCTTGATGAATCTGGTTTTCCCTGTAAATGTTGACCTAAAATCATCACCATTGGTTTGGCATCAAAATCACTATTTGTCTACATTCCCATGATCCAGATATGTTTAACAATGTTGTCCACAATGATGAAACAAATCATTATCATATGCAGCTCCTTTAACTTTCACCACAAAATCTTGGGTGAGTTATAGTGCATTCCCAACTAAAATATGAAAGAAACTAACATGATTACTAGTACACAATTTTCATTTTTTCATTGAATTAATTCAATGTTGTTAGTTCGAGTGTATTGGGTTAGTTATAGTGCAGCCCCAACCAAAATATGAAAGAAACAAACATGAAAATGATTCAGAATCGAAAACCACCAAAAGGAAAAGACCAAAAGATGATGCAGTGAGGTCGATGAGATTTACCTGGTCGATTTGTCGTCTATTTTGGGTTATCTTGGCTTATCTGTACAACAAGATGACTACCAATTTTTATAAAATTGTAAGATTAGGGCACGGAATATGAAAAACAAACAACTAAAAAGCTTAAAAAAAGGGGGTGTCGTAGCAGGAGCGACGATGCCCTACCATCTGTTGGTCAAAATCAAAAGACGAAGTGTCTTTGTATGCGTTTCACCTTGTGAAAGTCGATTTCTCTCAGATAGATAAGGCCAACAAAAGTTGGTTTCTAGAGTGGGGGTAGATGACGACTGCCTTCAATCAATTCCTTCCGTCATCGACTTTTGAAGAGATAATTTCAATTGACTCTTACCGGAGCGACCATTGGTAGATTTAGAGGAATTGCAGTGAAGGCGATGCGTAGAGAAAAAGAATCTAGAGACACGGGAGGCTTCAATTGGTGCAGGAAAAAGAGAGACCGATCATGGGTGCAGAGAGTGGTGCCTCAAGCTGGATTTTGGACTTGAGAAATCACGCATCTAAGAGTTCCACCGATATTAGGGTAGGTTTTCAGGTAAACCACCACTGTCGCACACCCTCAACACCATGTAGGGGTTTTCCTTAAAGTTTACGAACTGTGCTCTCGGAAGAAAATATGAAACAAACGGAAAATATAATCGGAGAAAGAGGGCGGTGGGAAACATCCAAAAAAACGGTATATATAGGAAGAGCCAAAGAGGCGTTGTGTATCTATTGGAGGATTGTGGCGGCGAAGTAAACGTTGTGTAGTAAGCAGTAGAGCATGTTAAAAAAAAAAAAAAAAAAAAAAAAAAAAAAAAAAAACTAACTGCAAATTTGGTACTTGTGGTTTGTAAATTTTTTTAGATATAGTTCAAAAAGTTTTCGACTTGCATAGAAATAGAAGATCCAAAATCAAAACTTTTCCATGAATTTCGTCCCAAATTAGAAGATTCTTGTGGTTTTGGTCCTTGGAAGACCTGAAATGACGGTTTTGCCCTTCTAATTTCTTTTTTATATTATTTTTACAATTTATAATGTTTTTATACTTAAAAAAATAAAAAGAAATTAAAAATATATATACAACCCACCATACCGTTTCTCTCTCTCTCACTCTCTCCCCCCTCTCTCTCCCTCTCTCTCTCTCTGTCTCCTCCTTTTCTTCTTCTTCTTGTTCTTTAATACCTGCAACAAAACACAAATCCACTTGAATATTGAGTGTAAGCTTCATTGCAGCCCACTATTCCTCTCTCCTATTTTCTTCGTCGGAAAACCCAAACAAAAAAAAAACCCAACGGGGACTGCCACCTCTAACCTACAACTGGATCAAAAACACCCACCATTACATATTCAAAATCAGTCTCCAAATGTTTCAGGGACATCGGTTTTACGTTTCCTTCAAACAAAACGATCTGTCAAAAAACCAACAAAAATTTACCTTAAAAGCTTCAATCCATCGGTTTTGCATTCATCAATGTAATCCTACAGAAACCCAACTTAGTTTAACACCAATCGATTCAATCATGCTTACATTTACACAACACAGTTAGGGATTCCACCTAATAAAAATGCATAAAAGCTCACGGGTTTTCCGTATATGCATCATGAAGTGGGTGATTCCAATGTTTATAAAATTCAATCATCTGTTCTTCATCAGTAATATTCATAAAGAAAACTCGCAATTCCTCATTAATAAACACGAATTGCTCAAATTGAACAAAAATTATAGAAATTGAAACTCACAAAGTCTTTAAGATGATGAATGGATCCTAGAAAATCTCTTCACCAGAAAATCTACACCCACCCACATAATAACAAACACCAATTGTAGAAATTGAAAATCAAAATTCTAAGCTAACCTAGAAATTTTCAGAAAACACAAAATCAAATGTAAAATGGAACCTTAGAAGATTTCGATGGCTGGGAAAAGATATTAGTAGGCTGTCACAAGTTAACACGTTTCAAGCTATCGAATTTCCTATCGGATTCACCGTTGTCGTATCGAGGTTTTGGTGTAGATGGCAAGCTTCAAGATCTAAAACTTAAACCCATTGGCTCGAGAAGAAGAAGGGGGAGTGGAGGCAGTGTAAGGTAAGAAACTTACCGGCGAGAAGGGTCGACGACTATTGTAGGGCATCTTGACGGGAAAGGAAGGTGATAGCTATGGAAACGAATTGATCATGGAAGTCTTTTTGATGTGAGAGAGAGAGAGAGAGAGAGAGAGAGAGAGAGAGAGAGAGAAAGAAAGAAATATGTGGGGTGGGTATTGTCTAGTCAAATGGTCATGCCTGTTTTTTTTCTTTTATACTAAAACAATCAAAATAAACAAAGAAAATGTAAAAACAGAAATAATAAGGGTAAAATAGTCTTTTCATATTTATTTGGACCAAATTCACGGAAAAGTTTTGATTTTGGACCTTCTATGCAAATCGAAAACTTTTTGGACCCTATCCAAAAATTTTTGCAAACCACAAGGACTAAATTTGCAGTTTTATCTAAAAAAAAAACAATTGATAATGGTCCAATAGGAACACAATACTGTTCCTAGGAACAAGGTATATTCGTAAAGGGACTCAAAATTAATATATATATATATATATATATATATATATATATATATATTAAAAAAAAAAGATTTTGTATATATATATACTAGCAGCGTACCCGCGCAAAGCGGCGGGGTGTGTAAATTCTTTCGGTGATATGTTTCCTCTAAAAAATGTTATGTTACAAAAGAAAGTACATGTCGAAAACAAAATAATCAAACTATGGTGTTATTTGAGAAATAAAGTCATTTTTTGTTTCTAGACGGTGGGCTTTATAGCAGATGAGGGAACAAAGAGGTATATGCGATTGGAGGGATATTTGAATCAACATGCTAAATTTAAGGATATCTAAAAGGGTTCAAAATTTGAATGAATCCGGGATTTGAGGGAACAATATCAAATTGCTGAGAAATATAAGGAGATTTAATGATAAATATTTGAATTCAAAATGTGGTTAAGATTTAATATTATTTTATTAATGTTTACTTGTACTATCAGCTTCATTATTTGGACGTCTTAAAAAAATATTATTATTATAATCAATCTATTTTTAGAAATAGTTAGATTTCTTTTATAAGATAGTAAAGATATATGTTTCGGATAAGACTGTAAAAAATGTTCAAATTTACTCCAACAAAAAAGATTTTGTATATATATATATATGTGTGATCCTTTCGTTTGATTTTTCATTCTAACAAACATCAACTACTAATCCGAAGTTAGATATATAAGAATACCTTTTTATACTCATATCACCAAACAGAGATTAAAAATAAATAAATAAATAAATTAAAAAAAAAAAAAAGGCAAATCTATTGTTTCAGAGGAGGAAAACCTAATCTTTGATATCCATTTGCAACATTATAGAAATGTCATCAAAACTATATCACAAAATAACAAATACCATGTCATTCCTTTAACAAGCTATACAACCATAAGGATTTCTACAGTTAGATTAAGCATCTAGGGCTTTTCAGGCAAATTGGCCTCTTCCTTAAACACCATTCATCCCACAATATACATAAAATCCAACTACCCTTGTATATGATCATATATAAAAAAAAAAGTACCTTCTTCAATGAACTTATCAGAATGTTAATTACAATCATGAATCTCTTGTTCATTATATCTAAATGCAAAAATCTTCCACTATCATTACAAGTGCTAGTGATCATCTTCATTTATGCCAGGACAGTTAGCCAAGAGTGCTTCCATTGATTCATACTGAAACAGAGTCAACAAAAGTCAAACAAACAATTGGGAACAAGAAACAAATGATTAAACTAGAAAGCATAAAACAACACACCTGACATCCGCAAAACAGACAGTAACTAAAATCATCCCTCAGCTTCATTAATATTTCGTGCAGATCCTGCATAATTACAGAATTTAAAATGATGAACAAAAATCTAAAAACCAAGAACTGATTGCTATGAATCAACTGACAAATGGAATTGAATTCAATTAAAATCATTGATGTAAATGTAATAATGTGTAAAAATCAAAGAAATGTAACCATTTATTTACCTCTTCTGTGATCACTTCCTCCTCTTCATCATCTTCATCGTCTTTTTCATCATCATCATCTTTCTTCTCTACCTCCACAACCTCTTTGTTCTCCAATTGATCCAACACCCCTTTAGCCTTGTGAAAATTCACCACCACCCTCTTATTCCGCCACCTCTCCTTAACCCTACACCCAAAATCCGCCATCAATTCCTCCTCTTTCTTCCGCTTCTCCCAAAGCATCTCTTCATCTTTCCTCAGTTTCTCCTTTATCGGGTCCTCACGCCCAATTCCAGCTCTCGACCTCCGAATCTCCAGCCCCACAGGCTCCGCCCGACCCGAACCACCCAAACCAGACCCAGGAGTGTAGCCCATCTGCTTCAACATCTTGAAACCGATGTTGGATTGGGGGATGGCTGATTCTAGGCTAGCTAGGGTTCGTTCATCCTCTTCCACTTGCTTGATTTCTCGCTTGAGCTTTCTTTGTTCTTGCCAATTTCGAGTTTTGGGTCTCTTCTTCGAAGATTGTAAAGAAGTTGCTTTACTACCACCATTGATGTTAGGAACCTGATACAAATTGAAAAGCTAGGGTTTTGACAAATATTCATTTGATATGTAAAATCAATTCCTATATGTTGCATGGCTCACCTTTTGGGCGGGAGGATTTGGAGAGGGTTGGGATTCGGAAGGTAGAAACTGAGAGAGGTCGCCCATGTAATCATCATCTTCCTCCGCCATCGCTACACTAGTTTCCAAGGTCTTTTTTCTTCCTTCTGGTTGATTTCTGTTGTTTCAAAAATTGCACTGACGGTATCCACGGTTAGACCAAACCAAACGATCGAACCCAATTCAAGTTATTTTACTTATATAGTTATATACTTTTTTGACGATTACTCGATTATAATTTTTTGAGAGAAAAACAGATAAATCTCACTAAATTTATCAAGTATTTTAAAAGTTACACAAAAATTAAGAATTTTTCTTACACACCCGTTAATTTCCTAGGCTTTATTTGCAAAAGTAAAAAATGTGTTTGACATTCAAAATGACCAAAAGCAAACAGTTTTGGGCCTTTTGGCCATCTAACACCCCATATTCTGTGACACCTTCTTTATTAAATTCATGAATTTGAGAATGTTGATTTTGAGTTGGAACCCAGAGCATCTATTGTGGCGTGTGTTGGGCGTGACATGTCTTAACTGCAAGGTGTGACGCACCACCGCAAAACTCAAAACCCTAGGTCTCGGGTCTTCGGTCCTGTTTAAAGACTCTAACTCTTAGGGTTTCTTTCATTTGTAGCCTTGATCCTTCAGAGAGAACCGTAGAAGCAAACCTTAGCCTCCTCTCTTCCCTTTACGGTGTTCTAGTGCCTTGAGTTAGAAGGAGGAGAATGTGTCTTTTGTGCTAGAGAAACAAAATACAATGAAGTTCTAAATTTGTCAATCATCTTGTGCACATTTATAAGTTATAAAGATTCAATATTTATGATTCTTATGCATATATCTAATGTTTTGGAGTGTTTATAAGCATTTTGGTATCGTTCACTTGATGTTCTTTGGAGTTTGGGGAAATCTAGTGTTATAGACTTGTGTGTTTATCAATTGCGTAAAAGGGTTTGCGATTACTAATATGGGTATCGATTCAATTGAATAGCATTATGTCGATATTTGATTAACGAAGTTAACAACAATAAACAATTTAAACCAACATTGACATCAAAAGAATTTTGTTTTTCTTAGACTTATTTTACATTAATATTTATATTAAGTAATGTAGTTTTATGACTTTTGTCTATTCATTTACATGTTATTACATTTTGAATATATGTTGGTCGAAAGCTTTAAAAAATGACATTGAAGGCTTGAAAGTTTTAAGTATTAAATTGGTTTCGATTCTAATTAAATCGGTTAAATCCTATTGTTATAATTTAAGAATGATAGTTTAGTAATATCATACGGTATTTTGGATTTAAAAAAAGGTTTTTCAATACTAAATTAGTTTAACCCTAATTAAAATATTAGGCAGATGCACACAAAAACCGGTTTCACTATTCAAAACCGGATCCAATCCGAAACCGGATTGGGTCAAAACCGGTTTTGACCAAACCGGATCGGATCAGATTTAAAACCGGATTTTCAATCGGATCCTAATCCTATATTCCAAATCGGATTTGATACCGGATCGTAAACCGGATTCGCTAAAAACCAAATCCAAATCCGCCCCAAAATCCGATTAAAACTCACTAAAATCGGATTAGAATCGGATTCGGATTTTGGTTGGAACCGGATCGGATTTTGACCAAATCGGATTTTTGATGACGTAAGCGAAACCGGATCGGATTCGGATCCGGATCGGATCGGATCGGATTCGGGTTTTGTGCATCTCTAAGCATAGGAACACAAACAAACATATTAAATTAGTGTATGGATTGTTCAAATATATATCTTATTTTTGCTTTCCGTGAATGTAATTCAAATTATATAAAAACAACTTACATTCCCCATACTACTTTTCAAAGCCTTATGATATTCTTTTTCTCACATGGTCTGGATTATTTTTAAAATCTTCACGGGTGATTCTTCTATATTTGGGTCATCATTTAAATAATTTTCTCTAACAATTGTAAAAAATTTCTAAAACATTACACGGCGACAAGTTTAGTACCAAGTTTGGAGAAGAAAAAGTTTCTGATTACGGAATGGGTTGTAGTTGGGAGTTGGGACATGCATGAATTTATGGACACTTTGTTAAGGACTTTAGTGCTATTTCAAAGCTGTCGTGGAACTTATTACTATAAGACATTAAGACACACCATTTACTTTTTTTAGAAGCATGTTTTGTAGAGCACATGTCAAACTTGTTACGCAATTCACACACATTTAAAAGCCAGTCCAACATAATTATTGTACGCCTATTACATACTAATAACAACTTATTGATTCAAACAAAAACACAAACTTAAACTACAAGCCAAAAGGCAGACCAGCAACTTTGTTCTAAGATTAATACTCTTCTGCTACATGCATGAGAGAGAAGAATAATTGAAGGAACTCCCTTGTGATTCTGCACCATATTTGTAGGGCAAAGACCAAGAGGTTTGTAATGAAGCAGAAAGTTGCATATCTTTTTTCTCATATCATGCAGTCATATTTCGATGGCAATCTTCTAAAGAAGTTGAGTGGGATGAGAGGTAGGTTGTGCTGGAACCTTGGGTGGCTTAACACAGTAAAGCCTGTCTGAATGACAACAACATAGAAAGGTTTCACATATAGAACAATAGCAGCGATCAAACAGAATATTATGAACAGCGTTGTAGCTCTGGGGTCTCTCCAGCTGAGTAAAGACAGAAGCCTCTCTCCATGTATTGCTATATCACCAGCAACCGTCTGAAGCCTTCCACAAACACTCCTCAAACGGTCATATCTCATCCTCACAACATCAGGAAGACGAGATGTTGGAAAGGTATCAAACTCTTCATCTAGTTCATCAGGGTGTGCATTATCTGCATAAGACAGGCGAGTGTCCACATGGGGAGGACTCCTTGGTCTCCCTTTGTGGTTCCAAACTCCAACTGAAAGGAGAGAGAGGCAAACAGAGGGCAGAATAAACACAGGATACAAGACCAATATAACAAAAACGATGTGAACCAGAGCAGTGGCGATTGGATTCTTCCAATTACGAATATCATCAAACCATTTTATAGCTGCAATCAAACCGCGTAAAACACCCATGATTCTGAAGAAATTCGCTTTACTTCTTCTCATGCTAAACATGTGGTAATCCACATCAAGCATATACTCCACCACCTCTTTCCTCAATGGCGGCTCAGCCCGGCTGAGCCTCATGGCCACAATCTGAGTCGCATTGTGCCTCAACATATCGAGTTGACTCACTGTCAATGGATGGATGTAGTGCATTTTGGGTAACAAAGGTTGCGAGTACATATGCATCATGTTTAGCAATGAAGAACATGTAAATCTCACAGCTAAATGAATCTCACCCATCCTTTTCAACCCAGATGGTCGCAAAACCAGAAGAGGGTATGCTTGAGTGTATATACAGTCCGTTTCAAGGGTTGAAAGGCGAATTCTGACTTTCCCAATATTTGAATCCTTAGTCCCTCCTCCACCTGGCAGATGGCAGTTATCAAACACACCAATGGTTACAACAGTACACGGATCAAAAACTTCCCAAGTGCATTGCTCATTCCATTTTGGAGAAAGACTGTCTGTTACTGTTTTTGTTCTGACCCACTTTTTCCCATACTTGGCCACACAATATGCATCTGTTGTTCCCCTTCCATCTTTCTTCGTCATCGGTAATAACCCACTAGCACCCAAGATTCCCACTTCAAGAACCCCAATGCTTTTCTTCCATAACTTCTTTGCTGCTGGCCTGAAATCACTACAGAAGTTAGTAGATTCATCAAGAACATGATAACCACCTTCCAAGCAGATTCTCGTATGAAGCCTGCTAGCAAGCTTGACTTCCTTCTCGTTTTCAACATCTATGGTAACATTATCCTTCTCCAGATTAAACCACCTTGCGTTGTTTATAGCTTTGTGATGATCTAATCTTCGTTCCACGTACTGCAAAGGAATTGCACACGTTCCAAATACTTTACTATTGTAAGGGGCAGACTTATCTTCCACGCTCAATATCAGAGGCTCTTCAAATGGCTCTGCAGCTACGAACATCAAATCCTCATTCCACTTAGGATCGATAGACCTGCTTGTGGATACGCGAGTCCATTTAGTCTGAATACCAAGGGTGGCTTTCACAACAAGTTCAGGGGTTTTAGTTATATCACCGGGTACCAAGTCCTTGGCTTCAATCACATTAACTCTGAGATACCATAGAGTAGGAGAAAGATACACCTTTGAACGGATATTATTTGCAAGAGCATCAGCTCCAACAACAGGAGGAGAAGAAGAAGCAGCATCACCATCATCATCTACATGCCATGCTTCACGTAAAGCTTCATCAGCTTGAGTACCCCACCACACAGCTAACATAATAAATCCTTGCAACTTGTTCCCTTTCCTGTCTTCCAGTCTATACCATACAGGAGCTAGAGGACTATCCAGTGGTGCGGTCTTTGGAACCTCGGTAAGATCAAATAATACCCACCCCATGAAATCATCCTTCACCATATCTTTATTCTTTATAGTAACCTCAACCACAGACGCCTTATTAATCCTGTCTTTAGTGAAAGCAAACACTTGGTTCCACTGAGGATCAAAATTCTTCTCACAATGACGAGTTGTTTCTTTATACTTTCCCAGCCGAACCTCAGCATAAGGGTCACAACTACTGCCTGCAGTATCATCCTTGGCACCTAAATTCCTTGCTTTCACTACACGGACATAAAGGTATTGCGTTTGTACCGCAATGTCATTCCTCCTGGTCACCTTCCCTCCACTCGGGTCGGGTTTGATGGCCTCCTTGAGGAACATATCATCATTAGGGCTTTGCATCATCTGCAACAAAAAAAAAAAAAAAAAAAAAAAAACCAATTTATAACAATGAAAAGTTTTCAAAACCTTATTTTTTATTTTTTTAGAACGTACAAAGTTTGTTTTTTTTTTTAGATCGAGAACCGGTTTTTTTGATTGGACCGATTTGAAGGAAAATTGATGACCGAGGACCAAACCTGTGGAGGCATACTGGTTCCGGTTTTTCCGCTTCTTTTGCCCAGGATCCTAATGGGGTGTGGAGCTCATCATCATGATTAATTGAGGAAAGACCGTTATATAACATTAAAATATTAGTAACACTTAAGTTTAGACGCACACACAAATTACATCAACAACAAAGTACTACATATTCATCTATAAATCCCAACTATTTATATAAAACGAAAAGAGGAAATGGTTATAAAATGTGGTTTGACTACTTTTCTGAAAAACTCACTCGTTTTTTGTTTTTCTAATTTAACCAAAAGTGCCACTTTCAAGGTCACAGCAGTACCCTCATGCTTCTTGTTCTCAAAAGCGGATGCTTACAGTTACACGTACTGCAAAAAAATAAAATAAATAAATAAATAAATATCTATCTGTACAAAAACCAAAAACAGGGGAACCAATAATGAAAACCAAACAAAACCCAAGATTTCCTTAATACATTAAGACCTTAACGAAGGATTTAATTAGTGGTTGATGCGGCAACGACCACTAATTAAATTCTTTCTTCCTCTGTTTCTCTATCTCTCTCTAAGTTTTTCTATCTCTTTCTACAGTAATTTTTTATTTAAAAATTATAAAATAAGAGGTATATAATGATGGGTATAGTTTAGTGGTCGGATGTGGTGATGAAAAAAAAAAAAAAAATAGTCATTGAATGTTGACTAACCCACTAAAACAAATCAAACCTAATAACTAAAAAGTTTTGAAGATTGACTAAAGCAATAAAAACAGATGGAACCTAATCTAAAACCTACACAAAGTTACCAATAAAGCTTCGATCCACACCTGGTCGTTCATCATCTTCATCTCTTGTGATCAAGCACCAATCCAATTAAACTACGATGCAGCTCCTGTGATCAAACACCAATTAAACTAAACGATACACATAGAGAGACTAAAAGGGGTAGGTTGCGAATGGCTTCTGGTCACTTGATTTCAAATATAAATTATAGCCATTGTCACGACGAAGATGAGGAGTCCAGTTGATCGAACTTGACATAGGCTAGACGATGAGGCCGATTTAACCCACAATTCCATCTACAAAGCATCTACGTGTGGGTAGTAATCTTCAAGGATGTGTTTATCTCCGGGGTGAGTAGAGAGAGAAATACAGATCTGTAGATGGTTTTTTTCTTATGGTTTTGGGGTTGTGGGGTTGAGGAGAGAAAAAGATGTGAGTAGAAAGAAAGAGGGTGTCACTGTTTCATAAACAACCATAATCAAAAATATGGGAAAATGTTTCTAAACTCTTAAAAATCAACCCCAATTATATTTTATCTATAAAAAAACCCAATAAACTTAATATTTTATCTAAAAAGTCCAACTATGTTACACTTTCATGAAAGTCAAATAAGAGAAATAAATGTCGTGGTTTATTACCGAATCGGGAAAATGACTTGTTAGACCAACAGAGTTTCTAAAACGTTTAAAAAACTTCAATCATGTTTTGAATGTTCAATAAAAACCCCAAATGAACTTAAACAAAACAAAATTTGGATTTTTTGAACGGTTTGAAACTTTGTTGGATTTTTTAGACAAATAGATAAGTTCGTTGGGTTTTTTTTGAACAGACAAAACATGATTGAGATTTTTTAAATGATTTGAAAATTTTGTTGGGCTTTTAAGTCATTTTGCCTCATAAATATTTATTTGGGAAAGGGACATAAATATGAAATACTATAAAAGATTAAAAGCCATTTTTCTAATGTTTTTTTATAGAATAACTAAAAATTAGAAAAATATTTAAAATAGACAAATAGTTTTTGAAGTCTATCGTCTGCGAAAATCTAACTAGCATGCAGGTTGCAAAAATCAATTTTTTTCCAGAACTTTGAACATTCATAACTGTTCATACAATTACAAGAAAAATTCTTAATAGCTACGAAAAGCTACTAAGAATCAAAATATGTAGCTATTATTCTACGGAATATGCTACGAAATGGGTTGTCATAGCTACTTTGCTACGGAAATGGTTACGGAATTGTATTCCATAGCTAAATCCTAAATAACTACGGAAAGTTGCTGCGGAATCAAAATCCGTAGGTTTTTAACTACGAAATATGCTACATAATAGTTGGTCGTAGCCATTTTGCTACGAAAATGGTTACGGAATTGCATTCCGTAGCTAAATTCTAAATAATTGTTACGAAAGCAAAATTGCGTAGCTATTTTACTACTAAATATGCTACAAAATTGTTGGTTATAGCTAGTTCACTATGAAACCTGTTATAGAATTCATATATGTAGCTAGTTAGCTACATAACTAACTACCAAATTAAAATCCGTAGGTAGTTGACTATGAAATTGAAATTCGTAGCTACTTTGGCTACAAAAATTTGTTATACAATAAAATTCTGTAGCTAATCTATTATGGAATTTTTTACGAAAATCTTAACCATAGTTACTTATGTATACAACTTGGTTTTTGAATTTGTAAAATAGCAACGGAAACATATCCCGTAGCTATTTGGCTACAAAATATTTCACAGTCAAGTAGCGACGAAATATCTTTCCATAGAAAAAAAATGATTATTTTTAAGGGCAGTTAAAAGAGAAAATAATCATGATAGATTAAAGATGATGGTCTCCACTAGCAAACTAGTAATATTAGGTAAGAATATTGGGTATTTTAGTTGATAAATGATTTATAAACCGTACCACTTCCATTTAGGAACTGTGAGTTAGTGAAAATATAAAAACATTTGAAGGGTAATTTAGTAAATTAAGTATTAGGGGGCTTAGAGTAGATATGAGAATATAAATGGTTTAAATTAAATAAATGGGATCAAGTTTGGTAATGCTCATAAAATTTATTCTCGAGGGGAGGTTCTAGATCTAGGGCAGACAAAAGCAACGCCATTTTAGACCACATGTGATGAAGAGCTAAGTATTTTCGGTCCCTAGCATGGATTGCTTCTATGAGGTTTTTCCGACGGTAACATTCTAGCGTGGCTGAAGTAGCTTTAATATATATATATATATATATATATATATATATATATATATATGTATATATATATATATATATATATGTATATATATATATATATATATATATAGAGAGAGAGAGAGATGAAGAGGAAGAGAATTAGGCATTCACTGCTCAGATTTCCGACGAAGGTTTGTTGATTTAATGAAGTGCTCCGGTGAAGTGAAGTGGTTACAAAGGATTTCAGCTATTTGATTACTGAGGTCGGAAATTGAGTCGATGGTAGGAGCGAGTCTAATTTCCAATGTATCTAATGTTTGGAAAGCAATAACTTCGGCAAAGAAACTAGGCGGATCAAGTTTAAACTAGAGTCGGATCAGTACATATGTGTAATTGTCATGTATACGAATTGATTAGTTGCGGTGTTAGCTAAGTTGAGTGTAGATAAATCAAAGGTGAGGTTGGATCTGTGCTTGAAAACATTTTCCAACAGAGCATCTACTTTCCAAAGAAGATCATGTAACTTCGACGAGAGCATTATGCTCGGGCCAGTCACGTGAGAGATACGATGTGATCTATATTAGTCTTCTGCAACATTAACCCTATGTAATTCTTTGGAGAGGCATCCATGATGTTGGACGACAGTGAGATCTGTGATGGAGTACAGTGTGACCTATAGACTGTCTTTCACACAGGGAAAGTTCCATTCAACTTCCAAATTGACTTCCACTGATGAGATTTCATGAACAAATTAGAGGCCGTTAATAAGCATTTTGGTGTGAACTACAAACATCCTTTGTCGTGATTCGCCCCCAAATCCTATAAATCCTCTTGTCTGCTCTGCCTATCGTCCCCTACTCTGTCAATCACTAGGTACGTTGCATCCATTTTTCTCTATTCTAGTCATGAAAAAACTAAAACATTTTTAGCAAGAATGTTAAGTTCTAGAAGATTTGCTAATTACTTATTAAATTTAGAGTTTCTGAAGTCTAATTTAAGTAAGTACTATTGTTATAAAGTAGTTTTGTTCATTTGAGCAATTTTCCAGCAATTGGTTTTATAAATTAGATCCTCTCGAACAATGTTTAGCTTTTGAGAACTATGAACTCCATAGTAGCTTCTCTAAAGGTTGTGGTAGAGTTAATTAGTTTAAGGGAGAAAAAGTTCATGACACATTTCATTTGATTATTTTAGTGTTAATTGGCTTGGTGATCAGTATTAAAAGAACTATATGACATTAAAATCATACCAAAAAAATAAAGCATAACTCAGAAAATATATAAGGTTCATATAAATCCATATGCATTCATTGAATAGTTCAATTTTCATATTTTTAACTAGCAAAATGTTATTTGACTGAGCTTATTGATTGCTTGCTAGAAGTTAAGAACTAAACATACCCTGATCAAAAAAACACATCATGCAATCCTAATCAAGAAACCATAACCTAAATAGATTATACAATTTTAAAAACTCGAAACAAATGATATCCATCTAACTATCTAAATCAAAAGACCAAAAAAAATTACTTTTTTATGTAATATACATTATATCACAATTGACAGAAATTAAAGAAATTCTTTCATTTCTTTCAAATAAGGCACATGCTGTTGTCTTATAATAGTTTTAGCATTATCATAAAAATCATGTCTTTTTGGCTCCTACTCCTTAGATAGATAATCCACTACACCACCATTGTAATTTTTACTATATTCCACAAGATTTAGAGTTCATGATATGCCATTTCCTAAATTGCCTCACCCAAGACTCTTCTTGGTTGCACCTAGACTCACTTGTAAAGGCTAAAAGCACATAAAGTAACATATAATCATTCTGACATTGACAGACTGTAAGATTTATTTTAAAAAAAAAAATTTATTTAAGAAAATAATATGATTATAATTTATTTATGAATGATGCAGGCAGATTACAGGAGTAATAATGGTGATGATGGGGCGTTGAGAGCTATTGATCTTTTATATGATATTGCGTTGATTTCTAGTGGTTTCATTGTGACTAATTACTGTAATTTACATTTTTGGTTGATTTGTTAAAAGGTTGAGTATATTTACAAAAATGGAAAAATTGAAGTATTATAATCAAACTGCAAGACAAGTGTACATGGATCAAAGCAACAAATTGATGGACATGGAATGTCACCTTTTCCTGTTTCTTTGGAGACATATGTATCAATGTACACTATTGCAGGGTGTCATCCAAATATAAGATGTCATTTTGATAAACTTACAAACAATTTGAGTGGTTGATTATTAATGGATTGATTGAGGAAAAGGATAGGGTGGCGGTTGTTCTATATTTTTTGGGGTATAGTGAAAGGAATGAGAATGAGAATGCTAATACTATTGTTCCTTTTCAAGGACATGGGAGTGTAGTTCCATATGAGGGTTTGTTTCATCCGGTTAAAAAAAGAAAGCCACAACCTAAAGTTGATCTTCATGATGAAAAGAGTAGAGTTTGTATTTTAATAAATGTTTCACTTTTTAACATTTGTGATCTTTTGTAGGTTGGGGCTTTATTTGAACTAATAAAATGATTCATTAAAGATTTGGATGAAAATGACAATGTTCGGGTTAAATAAGTCATTTCATGTTTTCACTTACATTAATATGCATATTGAATCAGGTAACAAATTCTCATTTATTATAATTATTAAAAATATATATATTTGGAATGTGTTAAGGTATGTGATGTGATGTCTGTATTTTTTGACTTTTATACTATTATTATTGTTGTTATTTAATAATTTCTGACATCCACTATCTTTGTAGGCTGCAAACAACCGTCGTTTCACACAAGCACACATATTATACAAAGAATAATCTTTTGGTAAATTTTAAATTTTATCTTACACAAGTGGTGTCAATGCACTTCCATTTATTTGCTTATTATAGCATTGTACTTTTAAGTTTTTCTTATTTGAAAATTATACTTTGAAAAATCTACCAAATTATATCAATGGAAATTACTTTGTAAATAGTTGGGTAGATTTTTCGATGTTCTAATAGGATGAAATGAGAGTAGGATGCTATAATAAATAAATAAATGAAGGTAGGTTGCTATTTCTTAACCCTTGTTATCTTATATCTTATTTTATTTGTATTGGTTTTGACTAGATTCGAAGGCACATGTAACAACATTATAGATAATTATGGAACAATGTCAATAATAACTTAATAAGATCAGTATGCAGGTTCATTTTCTTTACCTTTTATAATTGAAAATAAAGTGTTACAAAAATAAGTTAATATTTACTATTCAGGTCTATGATTATTGTGTTATCATGTGTTTTCAACTTTATTTCAAAAGCATTTGGCATCATGTGACAGATTCATATCTTTATGGCATCATGTGATAGCTTGGAAAGAGAAAAGATAAGACAACCATTTTATTTTATTTCTTGATGGTGCTCAAAAGATGATTTATTTTATTCTTGTGTCTATGTTAATAGTGCATCAAATAAAAGAGTTAGCTTTAGGGATGAGCAAATGGACCGGGGAACAGGCCGGAACCGGTACCGGAACCGGAACCGGCACCGGAACCGGAACCCGATGGAACCGGTTGGGCCGGGACCGGGACATTATTTTTGTGGATTTTTGGAACCGGGAACCCGTAGGAACCGGAACCGGTAGAACCGGCAAAAACCGGAACCGTATCATGCTATTTTTCAAGGACCGGTTCCAACATTTGAAGACACGACAAGAACCGGTAGGAACCGGGAACCGGTAGAACCGGAACCGATAGAACTGCCGGGCCGGTTCGGTTCTTGATTTTGGCCGAAGCCGGTTCCCGGTTCCGGTCCGGTTTGGGCCGGTTCGGTCCTTTTGCTCATCCCTAGTTAGCTTGTTGTTTTATTTTAAATTCATTTTTACATTTCATACTACAAATTGAACTTTAATTAAGTTGACTGTAAATTTGGTTTTGCATGTTTTACCATTTTGGCTGAGTATATGTGGTTGTTTGTGTGTTCGTGGTGGTTCAGTTGAACTGTTACTGTATTTGTAATTAATTTTTAGTTTTGATGATTAGGCAACCTTGTAGAAGAATTTTCGATGATGTAATATATCTATAAAGTTGATGTACCTATTAAATTTTTATTTACTACATTTTTAAATATTTTATGAATATTATAATCGGAAATTTGGATTTGGTTGAATCTTTTCATCATACTAAATTTGCTTTGGAGCCTATTGTTATGGAACCAATAGCTACGAAATTTGCAACGAAACAAATGGCTACAGAATTTACTACGAAATAAATGACTACGGAATAAATAGCTACAAAATTTGCTACAGAACAATTGGCTACAAAATTCGCTACGAAACAAATGACTACAAAATTTGCTACGGAACAAATAACTATGAAATTTGGAATTTTCTACAAAACAATTGGCTACGGAATTCGCTACGGAACAAATGGCTACACAATTCCTTGTTACGTAATTATTATGAAAGTATGTTGTAGTTGAATTGCTACGGATAGACGTCATAGCAACGGCCATAGCAAAATTGCTACGTAACTATATTTTCGTAGTTAAATATTTTGCTACAAGAAATCTTGCTATAGAATCTCATTGGCAAATTCCATAGTAACTTCCGTAGTTATTTAGGTTTAGCTACGAAATTTTAACTTTTTGCTACGAAATTTTTCCGTAGTTGAATCGAAATTTTGTTGTAGTGTACGAATTCTATTTTGGCTAATTTTTTTATTGTGCTCTTTATAAGGATAGACAGAGTAGGAACAGGTTGAGGCCCTTGGATCGGCAGTACCACCAACGCCAAGGTGGTTTCTCCGACATTGCACATGGATCGCATGCAAGCTATTTGACGAGTTGAGGAACCCGATTTCATCACTCTCTCTATTTTTCTCTTGTACCAACAGTTTAAGGATTTGGACCATATGTTGATTTTTATGTTTTTAATTAAATGTGTTGAGTAGGTTGGAAAAGATATTGTTTTTATGTGTTGTGGGTTTGGAAAGATAAATGAGTGTGGAGCTAATGTGCTAGTGAGTTGAGTGTGTTAACTGAGTTTTCCTTATACCACTCTAACAAAGGCTATCCATGGACATACCACACTCCAAATTTGGAGGTCGGGAACTTATACTTATTTATCTATGAGGTAGGGTACTCCGTGAAAATTATGAAAAATGGCAACTTTCCCTTTCCAAATTTTGTATACAAATTCTGTTTGAAATGATTATTTATTGTGTTCTTTGTAACAAAGGCTATGGAAATATCACACTTAGTATTTGCATATCGTAAATTCATATATATTCTAAGTTCCAAATTAAGATCATTTGTTATTTTTGGTCTTTCTTAAATGATTGTTTGTTGTAGCATGTAGGTCACATTAAGTAGGTACTATATTAATGGATAATTGTTGGGCGCGTCAAACCTAAACATATAATAAAGCTCACTGCTTGGTTGTACTAAAAGGTAGCACGAAGAAGTAGGTTGAATCCACAATGACACGACCTAATCGTTAGCCGATTATTTAAAATGTGTTATGTCTAAACGGGTATTGAAAATCATTAACACACTCTAATAATTGTTTTTTACCAAATTATTTAACCATAATAAATTCTTTGAGTTAAACTTAACTTTTTATTAACTTAATCAAATTATCTCTTAAATGAATAAAAAAGGCAACATTAAATTTTGTGTAAACTTCCCAGTAGAGTTCAATTGTAACATCCTATTTTGAAAAAGTTTTGTATTTCAAAATTTTGGACATTAAATGGATCAAATAAAGGCATTGGGCTTCAAATGAATAAGGTTTAGACCCTATTGGATGTTGAAAATATTGGTTATGTGATCTAAGCCCTTGGTTTGTGTTATGGAGTCAAAGGGTAAAATGGAAAAAGTTATTTGTTAGGCTTCATACATGGATTGTGATTTTTGGTTCAACATGAGTTAAGCCAAAATTAATTAGATAGAAGTGTGGGGTTCGTTATACATTTATGTGGATATAAAGATCGCCGAAAACAGAGTTCAAACGAAAAAGTTATCACTGTTTTAAGTTGGAGTGAAATTGGGTGAAAACCCGTTCTCACAGAGTGAAAAGCAATTCTTACGACGTGAGAGTCCTCACAAGGTGAAAATATATTCTCACGATGTGAGAACTGTGCAACCCAAATCCCACAAAATTTTTTGGGTTTTCAGTGTATTTAAAGGTAAGGTTTCATGTGTTAGGGTATTTTCTTAGCCTCCATCATATCTAGAACCTCTTAAGAGAAACCCTAGCCTCCATTTTCAAGATTTGAGCCTCGCCTCTCCCTTTCATTCATTTTTTTGGAGTTTTTGGTGGTTTTGGAGCAATGTTTTCATGCAAGATTGATTCATGAAATTTGGTAATTGAAGATCTCAACTTTCATCTACCTTATAGACCTTTGTAAGTTATAAAGTTCCAAAATTTATTGCATTTCATCTTTGGATCTAAGTGTATTTGGTGTTTTGGTCCATTTTTAATGAGTTTTGAGTGAGAGTTGGGAATAAAGTTTGCAACTTTATTACTCTCTTATGTCCCAAAAACATTGTATGTTTCAGATCTGGACACCAAAACCTTTTGATCAGTTTAAAATGTTTTCTTGGACCTCTTGGACTAGGAAAGTTTTTATCTTTTGCCTTCCCTTTCAGCCATGCAAGTTATTTTGATTATTTAGGCAATTTTGGTGTATTGAAGTTTAGATTTTGAAAGCTTGAGACATTATTATGGATGAAGTTTGAAAATTTATCCATCTAAACATTATGTTGATTCAACTCTGAAGGTTGGAGACTTGGACTTAATGGATTTAGCTGAGAAAGATGCATTCTTGGTCCCTTGAGACTTAAAGACTAGATATTGGTTTTTTGGACCATCCTAATGGATAAAGTTGGAAATTTTATCCATTATGAAGCTATTTAGGAGGTAGATCTAAGGTTGTGGGCCTTGGTCTGAAGAGATTAAGCACTTAACGAAGATTTTGGCCTTCTGACCAAAAGTCACGACATGACATAGGAAGTATCACGAAGTGACGGTGTCTAGAACTATGATTCCAAGGAATGGTCACGACGTGATGTTAACTTTGACTAAGATGATCGTTGACCTTGTGGACTTTGACTGTTGACTTTTTGACCATTTTGACTATTGGTTAAACTTCGGTATAATTGAGTATTTGACTAAGGATTGGTCTCGGTCTGGCTTTAGGAAGCTTGGGTTGGCTGTTCTGTTGTTGAAGTAGCTGATGAGCTTCTGGCGAGTGGTTCATGTGAGTTTTCCTCACTGTACTTGTTACTCGAAGGCACCAATGCCGACCCACTAGGTTATGTATCCTTGTAGATAGGATGCTGCTATGCCGTAGTGATCTATTAGATCTGCATGATTATCTTTTGTTGGTTATATGTTTATCTGTTGCATATATCGACATAGTGCGGTTGATTTGAGGCAATGCTGCTCTTTTGCGGAGGCCAAAAAACCTGGGAGCAATCCATACATAAGTTGTGGGCTAGGTGAACAATCCAAACTTATGTTGTGGACTCAAGAGCAATCCAGACATGGGATGTGGGCCAGGTGGGCAATCGAGACTTATGTTGTGAGCTCGGGAGCGATCCAGGCATGAGTTGTGGGCTAGTTTGGCAATCCAGACTCGAGCTGTGAGCTCAGGGTTAATCTAGTTCGATGCCTGTGGACCTAATATGCATGTTGTTATATGTTTTTGTGGTGGTATTTTAGGGGAACTCACTAAGCTTTGGCTTATAGTTTGATTCCATGGTTTCAGGTACATCAGATAATTGGGGAAGGCGTGATTGTGCACATCATCCTTGGATATTTTATTGATAAATGATTTTGGGATACTCTAATTTATGATTATGGATTTTTGAAAACAATGTTTTATATGACTTATGGATTATAATATGTTTTGAAAATGAAAATTTTTACTATGATTTTTTGGACGTTACAAGTTGGTATCATTGTCCTGGTTTGAGAGAATTGGACGAACACTTGTGTGATTCCATTCTCAAACTAAGAATCTGCAAAAGTATTTTTAAAAATTAACTCTAAAAAGACTAACATAAAGGATGTGATGTATACAATTAGCGAGAGCTAAGGAACGTGTTCCCCAAGATGCCCAAACTTTGTAACGTCCCAAAATTTAAAGCAAAAAACTTTGTTTTCAAAATAATAAAACCATCAACCAAAACGTGTTCATAAAACCATACAAGAAAATCGGAGTATATCAATCAATCATCCCAATACATTAGAGTCAAATAAAGTGGAAATCATGGTCTGTGCGATGCGATCATCCCGAGCTCTTCCCCTTCGCTCTGGAAGTACTTGAAACATAAATTGAAAACTACAAGCACGAAACTTAGCGAGCTCCCCAAAACACCTCATTCCATACATTTCAACATACGATGGGCCATGCCCGACAACGATCGGGCCCCACTTAGAACAGATCTGTCAGTGATATGAGATAGGCCCCACCCCATCACAGTTATCAGGCCCTATCTGGCATCTAGCCCCGCCCGACATTCATACAGACACATAAAATACGTGCAAGGATCACTAATATAAATAGCATACAATACACTCATTAGGCCTTACCTGGTATCGGACCCGACCTGGTATACATATCACATACTACATATGCAAGAGTCACACCGGCAACTAGCATCCTGATCATAATAAGTCATGGGTCAACATTGGTGCCTTCGACCCATCAGACACAGTAAGGAGACTCACCTCAAACTGCTGAACATCAGATAAATGCTCGGACTGCTGATCCGGAAAATCCCCGTGCTAATCAATCAAATAAAACCCCAATTACTAATTAGTTCATAAACCATAACTAGGAATCGAAGTCATTTGTCCAACTCCTAGGGTTAAAGACCATTTTACCCTTTTCTCACTTGGCCCAATAACCGAGGCCCAACCCAATGGTTCCAAAAGTCCAATATGGCCCAAATTCCTAAATGACACCCAAAGCCTATTATAGGCCTAAATCCAATAAGGCCCAAAGCCTAATAATGGCACATAGCCAGAAAGCCTAGGATCTAATGTAACATACACGTTCTGAAATTGTGTATTGTTATTATTAAAAGTGAATAAAATTGAGTGTTGAGTTCTAACAACTAGCTTTTACTAGAAATGAAGTAAACTATGTTTAGAATCACTCATAAAATATTGGAAGTCTTATGAGATTCCAATTAATAGCCAAATAGTGAAATCTAGCGAAAAATATAAAATTTGAAATAAGTAAAATTTTATTATTTGATGTTTGTAAATCATCTCGTTAGAAACTTGTAGGCGAAAACCTCGTCAAAATCCGAGTTATAACGAAGAAGTTATGACCAACCGAAGATCCGCAACAAAACAGACACGGTGCCGAATGACGTAAAAAGTGAGTTTTTGATAAACTACTTTTTAGCCTTAGTAATCTGAATGAAAGTCGTAGTATTCGTTAAACCGATAAATTCGATAAGAAGAACGCCAAAATCTGACTTCGTATGAGGAAGTTATGATTTTTCGAAGTTTCAACTTAGCAGTAGACAACTAAAAACTTGAATTTTAGATCAAGCGATATTTTACCGATACATCCTAAACGAGAATCGAAGGTCTCGTCATATGTAGTACAACGGTAAAAAGTCTGACGAAAACGGATATCGGATGAAGAAGTTATGAATTTTTAACAGATTTTCCTATCCCGGTCTGTTAAAAATAATAATATTAAAAATAAATTCAAAATTAGTTGACGAAGTCTAAACTAAAAGTTGTAGAGCGTAATTTTAGCTACGCGTGCATATAAAGAACGTCAAAAACGGAGCTCGTATGCGAAAGTTATGGATTTAGAAGTTCGGGGCTCAAAAACCGAGAAATCTCGCATGAATAGTAACCGGCCACGTCACCTCGCATGAAGCAGGTGCGTCACCGGAGATGTGGCCTCGCCTCACAGCGACACCTGCCTTTATACGTTTCTAAACCTCGCTTCGTCACCACCGCACCCATCTCACATGCGAGCCACGTGCTCGGTTTTGCAGACGCCACGTTCGAGCCTCGCAACGGCCTCGTGGCCTTCGCTCCTCCTGCCAGATGTCCGAAGCTCGCAGGTGCCACGTCTTCTCCCTCCTGACCAAACCTCGCAGGCACGACGTGTTTCCTTCTCAGCCACAGGATCCGAACCTCGCCCCTATAAAATAGGAGGGTGCGAACCCTCCCGGCTAGAATTGGAAAATTTCCATTTTTGGCCCCTTTTTCCATATTTTCACTATTTTGACTTTTCCCGAAGCCCCGGTATCAATTTTAGCACCCGAAACACGTCCCGAGACCCCTGAGAAGCCCGAAAATTTTATCTTTTCGGTTTTGAAGCCCTACCTTCGCAGAGCCCGATTTTCAGTTAAGCTCCCGGTTTTCAACATAGAAAGACATATTTAAAGCCGAAATGCTGTCCAAATTACTATTTTAACCCCCGGTTAACTTAAGGTGAGTTCAATATATAGGAACAATTGTATGTTATGTGTTATATGTGCTATGTGCTTCCCAGTGTTATTATTCTGAGTTATTCTCCCGTGTTATTTTATTCATTATGTTTATAGCAATTATAATACCTTTGACCATGTGATCAGTGAAAGGACTTAGATTCACATTGGTACTAGTACGTAACCTCTGGCCATGTAGAGCAGGTCTCCATAAGAGAATGACTTCTATTCTATGGCATTGGCATAAGGTTTGATAAGAATGGAATGTAGCCTCTGACCATGTAGAGCATGACTCCGTAAGAGAATGAACTCTATTCTATGGTATTGGCAAATGGTTAGACAAGGCTATAAGCCTGAAATCTACCAAAATGTTAATCAGAAATTATATGTCTTCTGTGCCAATTGGGCCAAAGCTTTATTGATGCATATCAAGTGTTGAAATCGTCATGTCTCATTGAAAAGTATATCTTTGAATAAAGTCTTTGATTGATATGAACGCTTGTCACATGATTTCACATATGTCTTCTTGTTCCCTTCTGCTTCTATCATATTGGTATATGTAAGGCATAAGATTATATTGTATCTATTTATTGAATTCACTAAGCGTTATCGCTTATTCCTCTCAATATTTAATAATTGCAGGTGATGAGTATTCCAATATAGCTTTATACTGCTGAAAGATTTAGAATAGTTAATAGTATTTCTCTGTATTTTTAATGTTCATGTATGTATATGAATAGTAGATTCTTAGGTAGACATGAAATGTAATAAAGCTTAGTCGGCTTGTATCCAATCCTTTGTAATCACTTTATCAATATAAAATATTGTTTTATAAATATGCATGTAGCATGTTTTGAGGACGTAACTTAAGAAATCTTTTGAAATAGTATGAAAGTTTGGGTCTTTCATAAATACGAAAGTTGGGGTCTTTTATCTAACAAGGCCTAAAATCCTAATAGTCCAAATACAACCCAAAACGCAAAAGTCAACAAAATTCAAGGTTGCTGAGTACGCCCATCGTACTCAGACTTACGCCCTATGTACGTCATCTTTGGCTAGTAAAGCTGCGTACGAGCTGGTTACGCCCAACATACTCCACAACATGTACAACTTCGCCATTAAGAGCTTAATTGGTTAAGCCACTATGTCCAATCCTCATATCTGATCCTAAATGATGTCTTAACACGTAAAGATCGCAACTTTACTCCTTTGCATGACTTAATAGGACCCAATACTCAATAAAACCCATAATAAGAACCCTAACTCATGCATGGTCCAATATAGCACTCCAATATTGCACTTTTTTGTACAAGGGACCTAAAAAATGCTAAGATCTACCATCCTTGGCTTTTGGAGTAGGTTATACTCTCTAGAATAGTTGAAATGACCATAAAAATCATAAAGCAAGCCCTAACTAGATCTATCAAAAAAACCATCAAGTTAACAGCTTTATACCTCCAAATGCTTTCCAAGTTGGTGATGTTTCTGGATCCATAAGCTCTAGCCACACCAATGCAACTTCCAAGAGCTCTTCTTCCTTAAAATTTACCAAAAACACCTTCAAAGTTCACTTCTAAGCTCAAAACAGTTAAAA
Source organism: Lactuca saligna (assembly GCF_052625555.1). Classification (NCBI taxonomy): domain Eukaryota; kingdom Viridiplantae; phylum Streptophyta; class Magnoliopsida; order Asterales; family Asteraceae; genus Lactuca; species Lactuca saligna. Next base: position 86,214,232 of record NC_136424.1, on the reverse strand, counting down.
GTGTAACATCATGTTTTGAGATACTTTCATTCTTGACTCTTATATTGAAATTTATTTCTTTTTGGTCCTTATAATGTACGACTTGTGGATGGGAGGAGATGTTATTGCCACTTTCAGATTGTTGGGGCGAAGCCACATATGCTGGGTGTACGTTGTGTGTACACTGGGCGTACGCGGTGAAGTCCTAAACCCTAATCTTTAGGGTTTAAACCCTATTTATTCATCATTAACTCCCAATATTGGCTCCTTCCATCAGCCTCTACCCTTTCGAACGTCCTTGCAACCATAATCCCCCTTTTGAAGCATTTCTAAGCTTGTGTGTGTGTTTTGTGCCTTGGAAGAAGCAGGAAGGAAGTAGAGACCATCTTGGAGGAGTGAAACACTTTAGATCCACAAACACACTGTCATTTGGCTTTACTTGGAGGTATAAAGTTTTGAACTTAGTGAAGTTTCATTTAGATCTTGTGTTGGATTAGAATTTAGGTAGCATGTTCTTGACCCATTAAGCCATCCTTTCAGACGTTAGGAAGTGTCTTGAATCATAAAAATGGGGTCTTAATGGTTGGTTTTGTTCCATGCATTTTTTAGAAGGTCTTAATGTATTAAGATGTTGAGTTAAGCACTTAATGGACATGCAAAGTCGTAAAGTTGAAACTTTATGACTCTTGAAGATGATTTAGCCTTAGATATGAAAGTTAGACATAAGAGCTTAAGGCATTAAGCTCTTAATGAGATTTTGGGAAGTCTGGGCGTACGCCCTACATAACCTGAGTACGTAGCGCGTATGTGGTTAACCTCCCCGACGGTGGTCAATGCTCAAGTACGCCCCCACATACATTTGGAGTACGCTTCGCGTACGCGTTCTGTGTCGACTCGGTTGGGTTGACTTAGTTGACTTATTGATTTTGACCACTTTGACGAAGTTTGACTTAAGGATATTTTGGGTATTTGGATTGTGGTTGAGAATTGGTCATTTGGTTGGATGGGTGGAGGTTAGAGCTAAGATTCGGAGTCGAGACCTCATCAGCTATTGTTCAGACTATGAGGTAAGTCTTCCTCACTGTAGTTACGAGTCGAAGGCATCAAGTCCGACCTAGTGGATTGGATATCTTGTTATATGATAATATGTTATTATGTTGTATTGATATGTTAGATCGGTATCCTGGTAAATAGGATGTTAGGATGCAGTAGTGATTTGTAAATTTGCTTGTATATATGATTCCCAGTTATATGTTTATCTGTTGTGTGTATGTCGACTTGTTATGGTTGGGTGGGTTGAGGCAGTCCTGCTTTGTGTTAAAGGTCAAGATTCCTAAGGCGGTCCAGATAGACTGTAGGCCCTGCAAGGTGGTCCAGTCAAGCCGAAGGCCTAACGAGTGGTCTGGATAGGTTGTAGGCCCTGCGAGGCGGTCCAGTCATGCCGAAGGCTCCGGAGCGGTCCAGATAGCCTGTAGGCCCTGCAAGGCGGTCCAGTCAGGTTGAAGTCTCGGTTATGCATGCTATTGTTTGATATATTGTATGTGGTGCCCTTTAGGGGAACTCAATAAGCTTTGACTTATGGTTTTTAGTTGTTGTTTCAGGTATTTCTGATGATCGAGGGAAGGCAAATGCGTGACCTTACACATCCTCTTTTTATGGCTTTATGATTTTGGGATACTCTGATATGGATAAACAATTTGGAAACAATGGTTTTGTAAACATTTTATGAATATGGGTTGTTTTTTAAAATTTAAATTTGTTGTGATTTTTTGGATGTTACAAAAGGGAAATTAGGGATTCTTTCTTAGGGTTTGGAGAGGTGGAGGCTGGTCATAAGAAGGTCCATGAGTGTCTTAAGGTGTTTAAATAGGGCACAAACCTTGAAAATCAGGGTTTTCCCCTGCTAACCATACGCTATGTGTACTCCACTTACGCCCAACAAACGTGGGTTTCCTCTACGATCAAGATTCGACCTAGTACACTGTGACAACCCGAAATTTCTATCTTGTACAACCATTCAACTCAATCAAAGTCAAACTTGTTTCTACTAACTTTTAGCATTGTTTAGAGTCTGTTTGAGCATTCTAAGCCTAGTACATCAAATGATTAAGTGTTAGGATTTGTCAAATGAAGTTCAAAACCAACAATCAAGCCATAAACCCCTTAATAAGGAGTTTACGGCCAGGGCACATGAGTTTACGGCCGTAAAATCATGGTGGACGTAAACTCTTGGCTATATATGTAAAACTTGTCCATTTCCAAGACTTTTACCACTTCCAAACCAAGAAATCGGGTGTTGCTCTCAACTATCATCAAGGATCTTCATTTTTCTTCAAAAATGTAAGCATTTCATCCCTTGATTAGTTACTACATCTTCTTAACTAGCATCACCCATTGATTCCATCCATTAACATCATCTTTTGGGTTAGATCTTCAAGAAACACCAAGAACACACACTAAAGTTTTGGTCCAAAATCAACTTTTTAGCTTTGATATCGTAAGTATTACTTCCCTATACTCGATATCTAGTTGAAACACATGTTAAACACCTTGAAATCGACCATTTCCCGAGAACAAGAGGTGTTTACGGCCAAGAGCATCTCCCTTGGATGTAAACCCTAGTTAGAGGTGCATATGAGCCATAAACTCTTCCTAAGGCTTGGACTTGAGGCTAGAACACTTCCTTGTGATTTGTAAGACCTTAAAATACAATTTGGCACAAATCATCATGAGTTTACGACCGTAAACTCATGAGGCCGTAAACCATATGGCCTTGAACTCCTAAGGTCGTGAACACTTGGCCGCAAACACCAAGTATGGCCGTAAACACTCTTATACATAATCATATGTGATTCATATCTTTGAATCTAAGGGTTTTCTAAGTCCTAGGGTGTTTTCCCTTTCATGATTAGTTGTATAAACACTAATTTTATACATATATGTGTCATTATATGCTAAATAAGATCTATAGGTGTGCTCAAGTCTTCACTTGACAATTAGCATCCTATACCACTCTTTCATCCAAGCCACTCACTACAGGTGAGTTCATACCCCTTAATCTACCTTTTAAATGATTTTAAATGCTTTTAGGGGGATACAGGTTGAAATATTGTAGTTATTATATCAATCACATGTGATTAATAACTAGAACAAACAAATAGATTTCTTATACTTTAAAATTGTTTTAGCAAACATCTACTTCAAAACATTTTATCAAACTCTTTTATGCTAAAACTCTTTTTTAACTCTTTCAAACTTATATATTGTCAAAATCATGCCTGTATAGATATAGTTATATAAGTAAGGTTGAAAGGACTTAGGACTGATAACTTGCCTTATTTCATGTTCCTTGTTGGGGTGGACTTAGAGTATCCGGTTGTTTATCCGAGCGTCGTTTGAACCTTAGTTATATATTATGTATGTGTATATAGATATAAAAGCTTTTATCTCAATTCAACACACTCAGTCATTCAAACAACATTTCTAGTAAACTATAATAGGTATAGTTTAGGAGATTAGTACTCACTACTTCTATTACAATGAAACATACAAGAGTCAGTTCATTCATGAGTCAATACAAACTTACTATTATGAGAAACATAAAGAACTTACTATTATGAGAAACATAAAGAACATACTATGATGAGAAACTAAGAGAACATATACTACACTATACAAAGAGACATACTATACACTAGTACAGAGAGAACATATAATATACTAGATCGTACTATACAAAACACTAGAATACTATAACATTAATGTGACCCACTACTTCATGGCATGGCAATCTACTGCTGTGTCACGTTTTGTAACCAGAGTCTCCTGAAGGGAGAGCATAAATTTATGTATAGATCTATACGGGACTGACCGTCCTACACCTTGCTGCTAGCTACAGTGGGACCTGCAGGTCTATCGGTGACGAATGTCATACCATTTCGACGTCTTCGAGCGTCGTATTTTACTAGTCGATCAAGTATAGTTACAATCATATCACATTATACCTTAATTAACAATTGGTTTAAGGTAGTTAGTACAACAATAGTTACTATATACAACACTACAGTACTTTATGATTTTCCCATTGCATTCACATTGTGATCTTCTCACATAAACGGTAATGTAAAAACTATATTTTGTTAATGATAGTCACACTTGGGAAAAATACACACTTTTACAAGAAACAAACATTCAGGACATTTGGGCCTTGGTAAAAGGCTACTTTTTAGTAGAAAATATAGGATTTTCTAAGAGATACAAATATTTACTACAAAGATTTACAAACTTATACATCAAACATTTTCATAGAAACAATGACACTAAAATGCTTATGAACTCACCAGCTTAAATGTTGATCCTCTTTTTAAAAATAACTTGTATTCTCAGGTGATCAGTAGATAGGTACCGATGCCAGGTTTTGAGAAGATGAAGCTTTCAAGACTCGTGTTTATTTTGAGTATTCATTTTTGGTGTCTTATAAACTATACATAGAACACACTTGTATTAAATTATATTATTAATGCAATGGATGATGTTGTTGCTTGTTTACTATTATGCATTGTTGTGATACTGTACATGACGTCCTCTGCCCCAGAATGTTTTCGCCTTTCCGGTTTTGGGGTGTGACATACACCCGACGTAATCCTAGCGTACGCCCAATGTACTCGGGCAGGGACTAAAATGCAAGAAATTTTAAGTTAAGGGCTAAAAGAAAATTACCCAAAAATGCAAATGTTACAATTCTCCCCCACTTGAATCAGACTTCGTCCTTGAAGTCCATCATTGTGAACAACTCCGAATAATACTCCATTATCCCGACCTCGGGCTCCCATGTGCATTTTAAAGCCTTGCGGTGCTGCCATTACACCTTTACCAGATCCACTGATTTGTTTCGCAGAGCCTTCGTCTTCCTATCAAGGACATAAATCAGTCTCTCAATATAATTTAGGCGATCATCCACCTGAATATCCTCCCATAGGACCACCGCGAAATCATCAACCAAACATTTTTGCAGCTGAGAGACATGAAACGTGCTATGGATATGACTAAGCTCATAGGGAAGATCCAAGCGATAAGCAACCCTGCCCACGTTGGCTGAAACCCTAAAAGGTCCGATATATCTAGGGCCCAACATGCCCCTCTTCCTGAATTGGATGACACATTTCTAAGGTGACAACTTCAGAAGAACCATGTTCCTAACCTGGAACTCTAGATCTGATCAGCGTTTATCGGCATAGCTCTTATGCCGACTGTGTGCTTTCTAAAGTTTACCCCGAACATGCTGAATCAACTCATTAGTCTTGAGTACCACCTAGGTACTCCTCATGACTCGCTAACTGGCCTCAACCCAACATATCAGGGTCCTACGCTTCCTCCCATAGAGCATCTCAAAATGAGGTTGATTAATGTTGGCGTGATAACTGTTGTTATATGAAAACTCCACCAAATGGAGATACCTATCCCAACTCCCACCAAAATCCAATACACATGCCTGAAGCATATCCTACAAGGTATGGATAGTTCGCTCACTCTGTCCACCAGTTCACGGGTGGAAAGTCATGCTGAAATGTAGGCGAGTACCCAAATCCTCATGAAATCTCTTACAAAACCTGAAAGTAAGATAGACATACATGTCTGAAACCACTGAAACCGGCACCCCATGCCGTACCAAAACCTCCCTGATGTAAATGTCGACCAACTTCTTCGCAGAGATACTCTCCTGAATCGGATTGAAATTTGCGCTCTTGGTCAATCGATCCACGATAACCCATATGGAATCCACTTCGGGCGCTGTCCGTGGCAATTTCGTGATGAAATCCATAGTAACATCTTCCTATTTCCGAACGAGAATATCTAACGGCTTCAACTTTCCGTGAGGCCGCTGATGCTTAGACTTGTCTTTCCTTCAGGTCAAGCACCTCTCCACTTACCTAGCTACATCCCGCTTCATGCATGGCCACCAATAGTCGGGCCAGAGATTCCTATACATCTTTGTCCCCCCGGGATAAATAGAGAACCTCAACTTGTGCACCTCCTCCATCAAAACCTGGTGTGCACTACCCAAATACAAAACCCACACCATATGATGAATTTCAATAACCCCCAACTATCATAATCGAAGGAAGCCACTCGACCTACTATGTGCTCACTCTTTCGGTGCTCTTCCTTCATAGTCTTAATATGAGCTTCTCGGGTCTACTATAAAATTAGAGTAATCACCATCATCCTCAAGCACACATCTCAGATCGAAGCCGTGATCGCCTTGCGGCTAAGGGCATCAACCACCACGTTGGCCTTCCCACGATGATAAATGCTCTCACAATCATAATCCTTAACCACATCCAATCACCTATGTTTCCTCGTATTCAAATTCAGTTGATCCATCAAATACCTGAGGCTCTTGTGATCTATGTAGATAGTACAATGGAACCCATAGAAGTAATGTGACATCCCCAAAATCACGGCCAGAAAAGACCGATTTGTTTATGCTTTGTTTAAAAATCGGAGTAACATTTTAAATAAAAGTGTTGCGGAATTTGTCCCAAAACAAAATATGATAAAGATTTATCAAAAGCATTTCCATAGAAATGTATTTCAATAAAAGACTCGGGATGTCATGTTCGTACAGATCAAAAGCATAAACAGTACAATATAAGCCTTACTACGTTATTTCATATCTACAGGCCTATATCCGAAATCCCTCATCCAAACATCATATCTATGCTCAAGCTCCACTACCTGTAATACATAAAACTAAGTGGATCAGGCTTGGGAGCCTGGTGAGCACATAGGGTTTTCAACCCACAATAAATAAGTTTATTAACTTCATTAAATTAAACAAACCCGATTACCCGTTCCCGTTATCCTCACATTACGTCCCTAAGCATCTATCATAAGGGACCTACCCTAAGGATTATCATCGGGATGGACATTACTGCTAAGGGGATTCCTTAGCAACAAATGTCCTTAAGGCAACCATGTAGGGGATGGAGTACATCTGGTGAGCACACAGTTCAAATAAACACACAGTTCGAATAAACACCTACAGGTTGCGAGCCTGCTAGTGTTCCACTGGACTGTCTAGAATAGTCCGTGGTCGTCATCTATACTCCGCTAGATGACTGGATCATCAATAACATCTATAACGAGGCCTCTCATTATTTTATTTTGTCACACAACAACTATTACATCTACCCATGTTTTACCCAACACATTTTGTAGATATAAAATACATATACAGTTTAAATCTTTGAAAATATGTATAAAACGTTCATCTAGCATAGATAGCAAGTATTTAGATAATATGCACACATAGCACGTAATTTATATTAAATACTTCATATATATGTGTAAATTGAAAGTAACTATGCACTCACCTGAAAGGTGGTGACTCAGCACTCGGACAGCGCTTCGATACTCTCACAACGATTTTCCTTCGATAAAACCTGTTATTGATACCACTAGGGTTTAGTCTAATGATAACCGCAACAAATTAATTGTCTGACTATTATTATTATTATATAAGCGTTAATAACACTCAATATAACTCATAATAATAGCCCAAATAATTATTTTAAGGACCTAATAACATTCATATAATTATTTGAAAGTTATATTAAAAGTTGCGTAAGCGTAGCACACTTACAACGAATTTTATCGAAAACCGGAACTTAATTGGAGTAGCTTTTCGAAACCGAAAAACTCCTTTTTCTCGGGACTTCCTTAGAGTGCTAGGGGTTTAACTAGGGCTTAGGGGTGGTTTGGGGTTGTAGAGAGAGAAAGAAGTTAGAGAGAGAATTGATTTTGGTGTGAAAAATGGAGGCAGCCTCGACCTCCTTTTATAGTCGCGAGGGCCTCGCTACGCTGGGCGTTCGGAACTTTACGCGGGGCGTAATCTTCGGATATGGGTGCCAGGTTTGCACAACTGGCTCGCACTCGGGAGAAGACCCGGATAAGACCGGAGGTACGCGGGGCGTACCGATCCTCGTACGCGGGGCGTAATGTAAAGGGCGTGTCACAATCCGAAGCGAAGACTGTGGGCCGCAAGCGATGGCTGGGATCGTGCCACGTCATCAACTTCACAACAGGTTTCGCAATTTCATGCTTCAACTTTAAAAATTCGTAACTTTCGCATACGAGCTCTGTTTTCGATGTTCTTTATATCCATGCGAAGGTGGGAACGTACTCTACAACTTTCATTTAGACTTCATCGGCTCATTTTAACTCGATTTTAAATTTTATATTTCTTAACGGGCCGGGACAGGATTGGTCCGTTAAATCCTCGTAACTTCTTCATCCGACATCCGTTTTTGCCCATCTTTTTATTGTTACGCTACTTTTAACGAGACCTTCGATTCTCGTTTAGGTCGTGTCGGCCAAAAACCGCTCGATCTAATTTCGAATTTCGGGCTGTACACTGCTAACTTGAAACTTCGAAAAATCATAACTTCTTCATACGAAGTCAGATTTGGGCGTTCTTTTTATCGATGTTCTTAGTTTAACATATTCTACGACTTTAGTTTAGATCACTAAGGCTAAATCTCGCTCTATCGTAAATTCACTATTTACGCTTCTCGGTATCGTGCCGGTTTTGTCACGAAACTTCGACAGGTCATAACTTCTTCGTTATAACTCGGATTTCGGTGTTCTTTATATCCTTGGTATCCTTGTTTCGACCACTACAACTTTATGTAGCGATATCGGTCTTATCCCACACTTTAATTTTGACGCTTATTTTTACTCTTTAATTATACATTTATAATTAAATAATAAGCACATAAATACACATAATTCACATAATACTCAAATATTTCATATTTATTACTTCAAAAAGAGTTAAAAGAGTTGACCTAGACTATTACATTGAAAAAGATGCTTAGCCCTGAAACCCGGGCGTTACAATTCTCTCCCCGTTAGGATGATTCCGTCCTGGAATCATGCATCAGCAAACAGATGTGGATAGCGACTCATCATGTCATCCTCTGTTTCCCAAGTGAGATTCGGCCCATTCGAATGTTTCCATCGGACTAGCACTAAGTCGACCATCTTGCGTCGTAACTTCTTAGTCTTATGATCAACAATTGCCTCGGGCTCTTCGATCAGCCTTTTGTTCTCATCCATCCTTAATTCCGAGATTGGAATTTTGTCGGGAACATCTCCCGTGAATTTCCTCAAATAACACACATGGAAGGTGTTATGAATACCATTGAGTTCTTCGGGCAATTCCAGCTTGTAAGCTTGGTTCCCAATTTTCTGAAGAACTTTGAATGGTCCAATAAACCTTGGACTCAACTTTCCTCGTTTCCCAAATCGTATAAGTCCCTTACATAGTGATACTTTTTTGGTAAAACGGAATCCCCAACTTCGAAGGTTATCGGTCGTCTTTTCTTGTCAGCATAGCTCTTCTAACGATCCTGGGCTGCTAACATTCTTTCCCTAATCACCTTCAACTTCTCAGCAGTCTCATGGACTATCTCGGGGCCCTTAAACTGCTTCTCTCCGGATTCAATCCAACAAGACGGTGTACGACACTTCTATCCATACAAGGCTTGATAAGGTGCCATCTTGATGCTCAAGTGGAAACTGTTGTTGTAGGAGAATTCTACCAGAGGTAAGTACTCGTCCCAATTCCCTTGGAATTCGAGGGTACATGCTCTCAGCATATCTTCTAGTGTCTAAATCATTCTTTCGCTCTGACCATTGGTTTGCGGATGGTAAGCAGTACTCAAACATAATTTCGTACCCAATTCCTCTTGCAGACTCCTCCAAAACCTTGACGTGAAACGACTATCACGATCAGATACAATTGTAAGAGGGACACCGTGAAGTCTTACAATTTCCTTCACGTAAGCATTTGCGAGCTTATCCATATACCACTTCTCGTTGGCTGCTATGAAGTGTGTACTCTTGGTGAAACGATCCACGACTACCCAAATCATGTCGTGTCCATTCTTCGTTCTGGGCAGTTTAGTCACAAAATCCATGGTGATGTCTTCCCATTTACCCATGGGTACAGGTAAGGGTTCTAAACTCCCATACGGTTTTTGATGTTGTGCCTTAACCCTCGCACATGTTACGCACTCGGCCACATACTTCGCAACATCGAGCTTCATCGTCGGCCACCAGTAGTAGGGTTTTAGGTCCCTATACATTTTAGTGCTACCGGGATGAACTGAGTACATGGTCTTATGTTCTTCTTCCATCAGAAGATCTCTTATTCCTCCTGTTTTAGGTACCCAAATTCGATCTTGGAATACCTTCAGTCCTTGACTGTTTGTACCGAACACTAACGTTTTTCCCAAACGTTCTTCCTTTCGGTCATTCTTCTCTAAGGCTTCTTCTTGAGCTTTCCTGATACTTTCCACAATCGTCGAGACGACTTCAATTCTTAACGCTCTTGGCCTTTTCCTTTCAAGATTGACTTTCCGACTGAGAGCATCAGCAACAATATTTGCTTTACCTGGGTGGTAAAGTATCTCACAATCGTAGTCCTTGAGAAGTTCTAGCCAGCATCGTTGCCTCATGTTCAATTCCTTCTGATTAAAGAGATACTGGAGACTCTTATGATCAGTGAAGAGCTTGCACTTCGCGCCGTAGAGGTAATGCCTCCATATTTTTAAGGCAAATACTACCGCTGCCAACTCCAGATCATGAGTGGGGTAGTTCTGTTCGTGCTCTTTCAATTGTCGAGATGCGTATACTATCACCTTTTCTCTTTGGGTCAGAACACAACCTAACCCGACTCCAGATGCATCACTATAAACCGCAAAATCTTCAACTCCATCGGGTAGAGAAAGTATCGGTGCTTCACATAACTTATTCTTTAGTTTCTCGAATGCCTCATCGTGCTTCTCACTCCACGTATACGTTGCTCCTTTATGAGTCAAAGCTGTTAATGGAGCAGCTATCGAAGAAAAACCTTGGATAAACCGTCGATAATATCCGGCTAATCCTAGAAAGCTTCGAATCTCCGTGGGACTCTTTGGACGTTCCCACTTCATTACAGCTTCGATTTTTGCTGGATCAACCATTATTCCCTCCTGGTTAACCACATGATCCCAAGAACTGGACCTCTCATATCCAAAAGTCGCATTCAGAGAACTTAGCGTAAAGCTTCTCCTTCTTTAATACTTCCAACACTTCTCGTAGATGCTTGCCATGCTCCTCCTGGCTTTTCGAGTAGATGAGAATGTCGTCGATGAACACTATCACGGATTTATCGAGGAATGGTTTACAAACCCTGTTCATCAAATCCATGAATGCTGCTGGAACATTGGTTAGTCCAAACGACATAACCAAGAACTCGTAGTGTCCATATCGAGTTCTGAAGGCAGTCTTCTTAATATCTTGTTCCCTCACCTTCAGCTGATGATATCCCGACCTAAGATCGATCTTTGAGAAGTAGCTCGAACCTTGCAGCTGATCGAATAGGTCGTCAATCCTTGGTAATGGATACTTGTTCTTCACCGTTGCCTTGTTCAGCTCTCGATAGTCTATACACATTCTCATGCTTCCGTCCTTCTTCTTTACGAATAACATCGGAGCTCCCCAGGGTGATGAACTAGGTCGAATGAAACCGTTGTCCAACAGCTCCTGAAGTTGCGTCATAAACTCCTTCATCTCCGTCGGTGCTAATCGGTAAGGTGCCTTTGCTATCGGTGTTGTTCCTGGTAACAAGTCTATACGAAACTCCACTTGCCTATCAGGTGGTAATCCAGGAAGATCTTCGGGAAAGACTTCTGGCTAATCGCACACAACCGGTATATTCTGCACCTCTTTATTTTCCTTCTTAGCATCGATTACGAATGCCAAGTATGATGCACATCCTTTGGTCAAACATTTCCTGGCTTTCATCAGGGAGATGATTCCAGAATTCACTCTGCGTTTTTCCCCGTACACCATAAATGATTCCTTTCCGGGTGGGTTTATCCTAACTATCTTCTTTCGGCGTAATATCTCAGCATCGTTGGCGCTAAGCCAATCCATACCCAAAATGATGTCGAAACCGTTTAACTCTATGGGTAATAGTTCCTCATGGAATTCGTTTCCGTTTAGGTCAATGATGATGTTCTTAATACGATTACTAACAGGGTCGAATTTGCCACTGGCAACTTCTACAATTAGGGTGTTATCAAGTTTTTCTACAGGTAATGCTAATTTCGCACTAAATTTATGTGAAACAAAGGATTAGTTGGCTCCGAAATCAAATAGTATATTTGCAGGTAAACCATTTACAAGAAAGGTACCTGAAGCGACGTCTGCCGCCTCCTTTGCAGCCTCGAGCGTCATCTGGAAGGCTCTTGCCTTCGGCTTCGGTGGTATGTTGGGCCTTCCCGCATCTTTCTTCTTTGGGCAATCCTTAGCAATATGCCCTTCCTCACGGCACTTGTAGCACACCTTCTTGTTGGTGGTGCACTCATTGGCATAGTGCCCCGTTTTCCTACACTTGTAGCAGGTTACTTCCTCACCACATTTTCCCAAGTGCTTCTTCTTGCACTTCTCACACCATTTAAATTCATTTCCTCTCCCGAATTTTTTTGAACCGAACTTTCTCTTCTTTTTGTTGGGTTTAGCAGACCCTTCAAATTTCCTCTTCTCGCCAACCTCAATTTTGCTGGCAGCTCTTCCCTTAATCATGTCCTCCACAGACTTGGCAGCCCAGATAGCTGCCTCCAAAGTAGGTGCCTGACGCACTGGCACCGCGTACTCCCATGGAAGTCCCTTTGTGTACTTATCAATTTTCGTCAGCTCATCCGGAACAAGACGCAAGGCAAACTCCGTCTTTTCTGTGAAGTTGTTTGTGTATTCATCGATTGACATGCTTCCCTTCTTTAGGGTTAGAAACTGGTTCTCTAACTCTAGTAGGTTTTGGGCTGAGCAGTACTTTCGTTTGAATTGCACTAGAAATTCTGCCCATGTCAGTTGAAGGGGCTTGTTGGGGCTTAAAGTCTTCCCCAAGGTATTCCACCAACGTACAGCGCCTCCATGAAACTGACACACTGCAAACGTGGTCTGTAGCTTTCCTCTGCAACCGCACATCATGAAAGCTAACTCCATCTCCGAGATCCAACCCATGACCCCGATTGGATCTTCCTTTCCCGTGAAAGTCGATGGCTTGCAAGTCAGAAAATCCATGTACTTGCATCCATTCCTCTCAACTTCGTCACCCTGGTTGTTTTGTTGATCTATTGGTGTGTTGGCTTGACCAACAGTCCCACTGTAGTTTCCCTCCTCAGTCTTCCCTTCGTTCCACTCGGGCTGTTCGATCTGAATAGTTGCTTCCTCTCGATTTTGTTGGAGCAAGAGTCTGGTTTCCTCCATTTGACGATCCAAATTCACCTGGATCATCGCTTGCACTCTGGCCATAGTTATTGGCTCAGCAGTGGCTACCACAACTGGTATTTGTTCAATTACTAGGGGTTGGTTTCTGTTCCCATTTGCATTCACGTTTCCGCTACGGGTCCTTGCCATCTTGATCTATACACCGAATAAGGTGAATTTAGATCTTTATTTAGACTGATGTTCAAATCATCCTTATCTCGCCGAAATGTTTACATGCTAGTTCTAATATCGTACTCGTACATTTAGAATCCTAAACACATAAGGTTTCCAGATCCGGTCGGCAACAGACCATAGATCCGAACAATTAACAACATATCAGGCACAAAGCATTTAGCACATAAAAGCATTTTATGCGTAATTCCTAAAATAAGCTAGTGCTCACACCTCACAATCATCGCTTAGCATTCTAAGTTTAAGTCTAGAAATCCTATAAATTCCTAGTTCGCTTAAACTAATGCTCTGATACCAACTGTGACATCCCCAAAATCACGGCCAGAAAATACCGATTTGTTTATGCTTTGTTTAAAAATCGGAGTAACATTTTAAATAAAAGTGTTGCGGAATTTGTCCAAAAACAAAATATGATAAAGATTTATCAAAAGCATTTCCATAGAAATGTATTTCATTAAAAGACTCGGGATGTCATGTTCGTACAGATCAAAAGCATAAACAGTACAATATAAGCCTTACTACATTATTTCATATCTACAGGCCTATATCCGAAATCCCTCGTCCAAACATCATATCTATGCTCAAGCTCCACTACCTGTAATACATAAAACTAAGTGGGCCAGGCTTGGGAGCCTGGTGAGCACATAGGGTTTTCAACCCACAATAAATAAGTTTATTAACTTCATTAAATTAAACAAAACCGATTACCCGTTCCCGTTATTCTCACATTACGTCCCTAAGCATCTATCATAAGGGACCTACCCTAAGGATTATCATCGGGATGGACATTACTGCTAAGGGGATTCCTTAGCAACAAATGTCCTTAAGGCAACCATGTAGGGGATGGAGTACATCTGGTGAGCACACAGTTCAAATAAACACACAGTTCGAATAAACACCTACAGGTTGCGAGCCTGCTAGTGTTCCACTGACTGTCTTGAATAGTCTGTGGTCATCATCTATACTCCGCTAGATGACTGGACTATCAATAACATCTATAACGAGGCCTCTCATTATTTTATTTTGTCACACAACAACTATTACATCTACCCATGTTTTACCCAACACATTTTGTAGATATAAAATCATCTAGGAACACATCCTGATATTCCTGAACAACATGTACATCATGCATAGTCGTCTTACCCTTCTCCCGGGTATCCATCACATAGGCAACAAATCCAGAACAACCCTTATAAAGATAGCGCTTGGCCCTAACTATTGAACATAAAATCGGCACGTGCTGAACACCATCTCCTTGAATCACCAACTCTCACCCACTAGGGATCTAGATATGCACCAACTTTTGCTCACAATCAATCATTGCCCCTATTGGGGTTCAGCCAATCCATCCCCACTATAACCTTGCTCTCATGCATGGTAATGGGAACAAAATTGATCGGATACGACTCGCTAAACAAATCCAGGACACAACCCCGATGAACCCTAGATACTCCTATAGGATGATCATCAGTAATCTCAACCTCTAATGGACAATCCAGCTCCCTCAGAGCATCGACAAACCTCTCGATGAGTGCAAGAGATACAAAAGACTGGGTAGCCCCTGAATCAAACTATACCAAAGCAGAGATGTTGTTTACAAGGAATGGTCCTAAAACAAAACACACAAATATAAACAGAAAAGAAAAAAATTAGCATAATAAATAGATAAGGAGAAGATACATACCCATCACCACATCATGTGTTTTACGAGTCTCGTCGACCGTCAACTGAAAAGTCATGCTCCCTAGAACAGGCGCATCCGCCTTGCCCTGACGGCCATCTATAATCCTCAAAGTCGTCGGAGCAGGCATTGCAACCAGTCCCCCTGCTGCTAAACTCGGGCAATTGGCCTTCTTATGGTCCCTTTGATTGCAACTAAAGCAAATCAGATCAGATACCTAGGTGGTGGTGGTGGTAGTGCCATCTTTGCTTAAATGAACCATCCTACCACACTTAAAGCAGAAACAACCACCCACCCTGCACGCCCCATCGTGTGTCTTTCTACACTTATCATATCAGCCCTAACCCTACTGGCCCCTCGACCTCGATTAAAAAACCTTGGGCCTCTTACCCAAACCCTATGAACTTTGAACTGATCCGGATTCCTCTTCCTCTCCATCTCCAAGTTGATCTCCCTCTCTCTGGCTCGCGCTATCATATCATCCAATGTCTTGTAACTGGATCGGCTCATAAACTGTCTGATATCGCTCCTCAACATCACGTGGTATATCGCCTTCTTCATCTCTTCTTCTGCCACGTACCGTGGAACCAACAACACCCTCTCTCTGAACATAGTAGTGATCTCTACCACCATTTCAGTAATATGAAGAAGGTCCTAAAA
Source organism: Lactuca saligna (assembly GCF_052625555.1). NCBI lineage: Eukaryota > Viridiplantae > Streptophyta > Magnoliopsida > Asterales > Asteraceae > Lactuca > Lactuca saligna. The sequence continues at coordinate 86,198,397 of NC_136424.1, read as the reverse complement.
CTCCCTCGCCAATTGTCTGACCTCAATCACAGGTGCAAACTCAGACCGAAACCTCGTCAAAGCCCTCCTATGTCATTGACTCAATCGCCTTGCCTCCCAGGCGTGTCCAAGCTCCTCCCACCAGTCTCGAGCTCTGTCTTTCAAAAGACAGGATGAAAGATGGACCTTTGCCTCCTCAGGACAAAGGCTAGATCAAAAGGTGTTCTAACGTCTACCAACCAACGCCTGCTCGCAATCACTTCCTTCTTCCCGAAGAATTACGGAGGCCCACATTCTCGAAACTCATGGAAGTCAAAGTGAGAGCTCCCATAATCGCCACCATCTCAGAATGAAAAACGCCCATGCGCTCATCCAAAATCTCCATGACACCCTCCTTGATTGTACCAAAGATCACAGGATTCTGCTCAAGAATGGTGTGGGTAATCTTTGATGAAATGAACTCCTGCATATGATCATCCATATATCCGGTCCTAGAGTCTGAACCCTCACCAACACCAAAACCACTACCATATCCTCCTTGAGTGACCACAATACTGAAAATAGACCATTCAAACCACCATAACACACAAACACACAAATATATATATATATATATATATATATATATATACACACACACACACACATTGAAGAATCCCATACTCTACAAGCTTCATGGTTTCATCGTGGCTTTCCTTGACTCGATTATAAATCATCTGCTTCCAATAGTACGGGCCCATACTACCTTCCACATCTATCCGTACTTTCCTCAAGGATCTTGCGAGTCCTCCAAGTCATTCCCTTATGAATACAGAAAATCATCAATAAGACAAGGTTCTTGGCACCGAATCACCTCCTAGGTTTTCCTATGGCAACCACCACACCACTTTCTGCCATCAGCTGCAGAAGGAACTCCCCGTAACACCCTAAAACTATCTCACAAATACAATTACATATCACCAATACCAGATAATTCTTCGAATGAAAGGTATCACACTACAATGGTTGGACTCAAACAAGAGCTGCACAATAGAGTTAAAACATAACCTTCTAAAATTATCTAGTCTCAGTATAACTTAACATATTCGCTAACTAGCTAGCTGATGTTAATGGGAACTCCTAAAAGCACACATCCAACAACATTCGAGCATCGAGTAATCGGAATCAAGTATAACCTAAACATGCAATCTTATCATTTACTGATTAGTACTAGCATGCAAGTCTATGAGCTCATACAGCAGGCACATAAAGGCATCTCTCCTAGCATTCTATCATGCAATCCTGAGCAGATCCTTATGATGGGTTTTGTACATAAGAACATTCCTAAGTGCGCATACAAACCCTAATGCTTGGATCTAGGTTTCTCTATTAAACATGCTTTGAATCCAAGGCTTCTAATGACTTATTAGGTGTAAGAACAACACAAAATCAGATCTAGAAACAAACCTTTGATTCTCTTGTTTGATCTTGTTGTCTTGGAGCTCTAGAGTCACAATTATCACTCCTCTAATGGCTTACAAACACCAACTAGCAAAGAGGATGATTTGAGAGAGAGGAGAGGGGAGGAATTCGGCTAGAGTATCTTTACTTTTGATGGGGTGTCGAATTCCCTCAGCCATAGGGCCTATTTATACTTGTAGACTCCTTAAGGGTTACAGCTTAAACCCTAGTTGGATAACTTAGACTTTACGTTAATCCATATCCTTACCTTAGATATCCTTTGGACGATTTTGGCTTATCCAAGCCCTAGAAATCATCCACCCTATCTCGTATAAGGATTTACAGTCTAAAGTGTAACTATCAAACAATTGACAGTTTATACCCTCTTATTTAATTAATCTCTTTAAGTCACCAAATTAATACTAATTAATCTATGACTTATATTAATCAAATAACTATATTATTATTCCTTATATTATTCTCATAATATATTAATAATATCTATTCTCTCATAATAAATCATCCTACCAAGTTGCTATGGTGAAGGCAACCCAAAAGGACCATGCACAATCGGGTTAAATACTTGCCTAATATAGTTGCAACCTTAGACACTATTCCAACAGTCTCCCACTTGGATAAGTCTAGTAACTATATGCGCATGTATGCTCCGATTTGCAATCGTAGCTCTCAAAGACGCTGTCAAACTCTTATCTAATCAATCTTGTCCTTTAGATAAGGGATCGTACAGTCCTCTGTTAGATATCATGCTGACAATACTATGGAATAGTTAGTCTAGCATTCGGTTTCTCGATTTCCGATTTATTTGACATAGAACTTAATCGAACACATCAATTCAGTTCTGACCGGGCCCGGCAGATAAGTCAAATCAAATCATCGAGCGGCCGAGATATCACTTTTTCCTTCTTAGGATAAAAGTTACAGATAAACTTCGACTTATATGCATTTACTTATTCATTAACCAACTACACACAACAATGCGTTTTATAACATCGAGTTACCAATGCGTTTTCGCATTATCAATGTACAATCAATTAACCAATAACAAACCAGATATCTAGGTTTTAAGACTATATGATATTATCGTCTTGCGATCACCTTTTACTATCTTATTCCATAAGGTCATTCCAGCAAGCGCGGGTTTGTTCCAATGCTCAAACCTAGTTCATAAGCACTCATGAACGTTGCAACAATCTTTTGCTATGTCTAACACCATTTAGACACTCTACATACCTATTCATGACAATCTTCATTCATATCTACTTCCGACATATGAACGATTGTGGACTATTTGAACAATTCGATTATTCTTAATAAACTCAATTATTCTGGAAGTCAAAACATGCAAAGTGAAACAATAGTTAAACAATTAACATAAGACAGTAACATTACTTATAAATAAATCTCCTTTATTTAATCATCAAATGTTAATTACATTTATCTATTACACGTTTCTAATACTATCTAATCTATGATAATATCATCCTTCAGCCCAATACTCCTACCATGCTGCAAATGCTTAACCCTACTCAGTCCCTTCGTAAGCGGATCTGCTAGGTTATCTTCCGATGATATTCTCTTCACTACGAGTTGTCCTTCTTCTACACGATGTCTAATAAAGTGATATTTTCTGTCGATATGTCATGATCTACCATGATCTCTCGGTTCCTTGGTCAAGGCAACCGCACCTTCATTATCACATAAAATCTCCATGGGCTCCTTTATGGCAGGTACAACTCCAAGATCTCCAATGAAGTTCTTTAGCCATATTGCCTCCTTCGACGCTTCGCTCGCTGCGATGTACTCTGATTCGCACGTTGAATCAGCTACAGTTTCCTGCTTGGAACTCTTCCAAGTTACTGCTCCTCCATTCAGGGTAAAGACCCAACCCGACTGCAAATGGTAGTTATCCCTGTCGGTCTGAAAACTGGCGTCAATATACCCTCGCACCTTCAAGTCATCACTCCCTCCAAGGACTAAGAACCATTCCTTCATCCTCCGAAGGTACTTAAGGATATTCTTCACCGCAACCCAATGGGCTCTGCCTGGATTCCCTTGATATCTATTAACCATGCTCAAAGCAAAGGCTACATCAGGGCGAGTACAAGTCATAGTGTACATGATTGAGCCAACTGCGGAAGCGAATGGAACTCAGCTCATTTCAGCTATCTCGGCTTCGGTACTCGGACTTTGAGTCTTACTCAACTTGTCATTGCTTTTTACCGGTAATTCTCCCTTCTTCGAGTTTTCCATACTAAAACGTTTTAGTACCTTCTCTAATTAAGTGTTCTGACTAAGTCCTATTAGTCTCTTACTTCTTTCTCTTACTATCCTTATTCCTAAAATATAGGAAGCCTCTCCGAGGTCCTTTATAGCGAAGCAATTCCCGAGCCAGGACTTAACCTCCTGCAGAGTCGGGACGTCGTTTCCTATGAGCAATATGTCATCGACATATAGAACGAGAAAGCTTACTACACTCCCAATGGCTTTGACATATACACACGATTCATCTTCGCTTCGTAAAAATCCAAACTCTTTGACTTTCTCATCGAAGCAAAGATTCCATCTGCGAGACGCTTGCTTTAGTCCATAAATGGACTTCTCAAGCTTACACACTCTATTCGGATGCTTCGGATCCACAAACCCCTCTGGCTGAGCCATGTAAACATCCTCAGCCAACTTTCCGTTAAGGAAAGCGGTCTTGACATCCATTTGCCAAATCTCATAATCATGAAATGCAACAATAGCTAGCATCACTCTATTAGATTTTATCTTCGCAACTGGTGAGAAGGTCTCTTCATAGTCAACTCTGGGAGTTTGAGTAAAGCCCTTCGCAACTAATCGCACTTTAAATGTGTGTACCTTTCCATCCACGCCGGTCTTCTTCTTGAAGATCCATTTGCACCCAACGGTCTTACGTCCGGGTACATTATCAACCAAATTCCAAACTTGGTTGGCATACATGTATTGGATCTCGCTATCCATTTCCTCTTTCCATTTCGCAGACTTCGGGCCTGCCATGGCTTCCTTATAGCTATTAGGTTCATCAAGGTTTATTAGTGTACTATCACTAATATACGTGTCCCCTTCGGTAGTAATATGAAAACCATACAACTGGGGTTGATACCTAACTCTTTCAGAACGTCTAAGAGGTAATGATATGTCAATCGATTCAACCGGAGTTTCCTCCTCGGGTTGAGTGCCAACGGTTGAGGTTCCTTCATCTATCGACTCTTGAATCTCTTCTAGATCGATTTGCCTCCCACTGTCTCCTTGGCCTATGAGTTCTCGCTCTCGGAAAACTCCTCTCCTCGCAACAAAGACAACATTGTCCTTCGGTCTATAGAAGAGATATCCAAAGGATTTATGCGGGTAGCCGATGAAAATACATCGCTCAATAGGAGGTTCGAGCTTGTCGTGAGTATCTCGTCTTACGAAAGTCTCGCAACCCCAAACCTTGATATGTGCTAACGAAGGAGCTTTCTCCGTCCACATCTCGTGAGGTGTTTTGGCAACCTTCTTAGTAGGGACTCGGTTAAGGACATGGGTGACAGTCTCTAAGGCATACCCCCAAAAAGAGATAGATAGCGAAGCACGACTCATCATAGAGCGAACCATGTCCAACAAGGTTCGATTACGCCTTTCTGCCACACCATTCAATTGTGGTGTCCTAGGTGGCATCAATTGTGAAACTATTCCACACTCCTTGAGATAATCATGGAATTCAAGACTTAGGTACTCTCCTCCTCGATCGAATCGAAGCATCTTGATCTTCCTGCCCAATTGATTCTCCACTTCATTCTTGAACTCTTTGAACTTTTCAAAAGTTTCTGACTTTTGCTTGATTAAGTAGATATACCCATATCTACTATAGTCATCGGTAAAATTCACGTAGAAGCGGTTACCATCCTTCGTGGTAGATCTAAACGGTCCACACACATCGGTATGTATGAGGTCCAACAGACCCTCACCCCTTTCGCACGTACCAGTGAAGGGTGACTTAGTCATCTTTCCAAGTAAACAAGACTCGCATGTGTCATCTTCCCTAAGGTCGAATGACTCCAACACTCCATCCTTTTGGAGTTGGGCTATGTGTTTCTTTTTGACATGTCCAAGATGACAATGCCATAAGGATGCCTTATCCATACTATTGGAAGAATCCAAGTACAAAACATCATTTCTTAAGTTATCAACAATCATAACAGTTTCATTAATTCCATTACATGGTATAGCTTCAAAATAAAAGACACCATTTAGATAAGCTAAAATATAACCATTCTCAGTATTAAAAGAAAATCTAAAACCTTGTCTAAACAAACCATGAAAAGAAATGATGTTTCTAGCCATTTCTGGCGAATAGCAACAATTGTTCAAATCTAAAGATAAACTATTCCTAAGCACCAAAGAATACACTCCAATCTTGGTCACAGGCGACGATCTTCTGTTCCCCATGATTAGATTTATTCTTCCATGCTCCACGTCTTTACTTCTTCTTAGTCCCTGTACATTAGAACAAATGTGGTAACCACAACCGGTATCAAGAACCCAAGAAGTATTGTGGGAATCATTAGATTTAATTGTATATATATACCTACGAAAGATGTCTTGATCTTTCCTTCCTTGATGGCTTGCAGGTATTCTAGGCAACTTCTCTTCCAATGTCCTATCTTGTGGAAGTGGTGGCACTCTGCCTCCTTCGGGTTGGAGCAGGGCTTAGCGGGATCAACTTTGGTCCCACTAGAAGAGGCACCATCTTGGGCTTTCACCTTGCGATGGTTCTTTATCGAAGCCTTCCTCTTCTTTCCCTTTCCTTGTCCAATTGTCAAGACAGGAGCGGTGGGCGGATTGGGAGTTGGTGCAACAGACTTGTCCTTGAAGTTGCTCTCAGCGACCCTCAAGAGACCTTGGAGTTTGCTTAGGGTGACCTCTTCGTTGTTCATGTGATAGGTCATCCTATATTGATTGTAGCCCGGAGGCAAAGAGTGAAGCACCATGTCGATCGCCAACTCTTCCCCAAAGTCAACATTTAACTTGCGAAGGCGGTCGACATACCTTTGCATCTTTTGCAAGTGCACGGTAAGAGACTCTCCATGACCCATCTTAGCGGAAATCATGTTCGTGAAAATCTCATAATGCTCTTGTCTCGCGTTTTGATGGTATCTCTCCAATAAGTCTTGATGCATTTCGTACGGATACATGTCCTCGTAGGACTTTTGGAATTCGGAGTTCATCGTCGCGATCATGATGCAATGCACTTTCGTTGCATCACGCTCGTGAGTTTCGAAAGCGGTGATTTCGTTGGAGTAGTAATTTCGGGGTTGATTTTCTCGAGCTTCTCATCGAGGACATACTCTTTATCCTCATAGCGAGTAATCGTGCGAATGTATCTTATCCATTCGCTAAATTTCGTTCCATCAAGGGTGACCTTTTGATAAAGGCTCATCAAGGTGAAAGAACTCGCAGCAGCATTGTTGGCATTCGACATCTATAAATTGAAAGGACAAAGATAGATTAGAATATGAATCCCTAATATTCACCCAATAAGAAATTAGGGCTAGGATCCAACAACAATATTTACACATTAGAAAAGGGATGTCGTAATCTAACATGCAAACAATTTGAAGGTAAGTGAATGACGATTCACTAATTCTCCACCATGAAAAACATAACTTTAAGTCCTAAATGTATTGAGAATTCCTAGGTTCGGATGAGATTCATTGAAACTTTTCAATGGCATGTTTAAATCTCGATATGCCCCTCTTGTTTGTGATTGGGATACCGAAGATCACAAAGCGAGTGTGAATTACCATGCAAATTAACATGGTGCCTTCATTGTAACGATCACCTATTCGATGTGCCAGTAAACCACACACGCTCCATCGAACTATGATAAACGATGAATCACCCTTTGCCACCTTCGCTTAGAACCAATTAGTGTGCCGGTAAACCACACACGCTCCACTAACTTCTTAGCAAGGTGCAAAGTGTAATTTCATGGGATTGCATTAATTCACCTTTCCTAAAGTAACTAAGATTGGGAAATTTTAATAAAACATGTAGTTACTTTGTATTTCTTATTATACTTTTAATGAGAGGATGAGGTTGCCCTATCCTACCCGTTCGGCTAACGACCCTCCACCAATCAAGCGAGCGGTGGGTGTGAGTGTACACCCATTAAGCGCCATTTTATAGGCCGCAACCTTATACCCACCTTATAGACCGACTTCGTGAATGAGGCCTACTAACGGTAAGACTAGCATTTAAGTTATATATATATATATATATATATATATATATATATATATATATATATATATTAATCTTGTAATATTATATTAGTCTAGGGTTGTATTTTAAACTTGTAAAGTTCTAGGGTTTGAAATTTCAATTGTCTAAATTAAACTTTTAATCACAAAACATAAATTTTAACACTTGAGGACTAGTTTTAAACATTTAAAACATAAAGGATCAAATAACAAATAATCTAAATCACATAATTATCCATATTTAATTAATAATTATCATATAAGGAAATCAAATACGTTATTAATTGATAATTATCTTCAATTAGATCAAAAATATAGTCATATATATCACAAAATCGGATTAGGGTTGATCTAATATGATTAAGGTAAGTTTCCATAAGATAAATATGAAAAAAATCCCGTTTTTGGCTAATCCTGACGCTCGGACTCGCCGAGTACCCATACTGGACTCGCCGAGTCAGGCCAACTCGCCGAGTCCACTATGGGACTCGCCGAGTCTATGACTCAGAAACATAAAAATCGAATTTTTCAGTTAAGATTCAAACATTCAAGCATCAATTTAATAGAAACCAATCAAGGCTCCGATACCACTGATGGGTTTTGTACATAAGAACATTCCTAAGTGCGCATACAAACCCTAATGCTTGGATCTAGGTTTCTCTATTAAACATTCTTTGAATCCAAGGCTTCTAATGACTTATTAGGTGTAAGAACAACACAAAATCAGATCTAGAAACATACCTTTGATTCTCTTGTTTGATCTTGTTGTCTTGGAGCTCTAGAGTCACAATTATCACTCCTCTAATGGCTTACAAACACCAACTAGCAAAGAGGATGATTTGAGAGAGAGTAGAGGGGAGGAATTCGGCCAGAGTATCTTTACTTTTGATGGGGTGTCGAATTCCCTTAGCCATAGGGTCTATTTATACTTGTAGACTCCTTAAGGGTTACAGCTTAAACCCTAGTTGGATAACTTAGACTTTAAGTTAATCCATATCCTTACCTTTAGGGGTGTAAGTGAGCCGAGCTCCTCGCGAGCTACTCGGGATCGACTCGTTAAAAGCTCGACTCGAGATCGAATTAAACGAGCCCGAGCCGAGCTCGAGCCCAAATATGAGGCTCGTTTATTAAACGAGCTCGAGCCGAGCTTCAGCTAGTGGGCTCGCGAGCCTAAATGAGCCTAAACGAGCCTATATATATATATATATATATATATATATATATATATATATATATATATATATATATATATGTGTGTGTGTGTGTGTGTGTGTGAGAGAGAGAGAGAGTGTGTGTATATATATATAGGCTCGTTTAAGCTCGTTTAGGCTCGCGAGCTCACTAAATTGTTCACGAGCCGAGCTCGAGCTTCATTTTAAGGCTCGAATCGAGCTCGAGCTCGAGCTCGAGCTTCTTCAAAATTAAACGAGCCGAGCTCGAGCTTGGTTAGGCTCGGGCTCGGCTCGGCTCGTTTACACCCCTACAGTTACCTTAGATATCCTTTGGACGATTTTGGCTTATCCAAGCCCTAGAAATCGTCCACCCTATCTCCCATAAGGATTTATGTGACAACTATCAAATTTCGGTCAAGACAAAGTCAACTAAAGTCAACAAGTCAAACCGTTTGACTCAATTTGCCCTTGGGTACTAGAATTTACATTATGAAATTTCTACACAACTCTCTATTCTAATGAGAGATCATAAATCAAAAGTGCGAACATCTAGATCTCGTTAACCGAAAACTGTGGTACGTGGCTAGCCAAACCGATAAAACAATGTTGCATACTCATCGGGAGTGTGTAAGATCCTTAAACAAGGCTTAATAGTGTTTACGGACCTTACATTGCGGAGCCGGACACTCACAAATGCCACACTCGAAACGTCTCTCAATCGTTTTCACTCTATCTCTCTCTATTTGAAATCTCTCTAAGTATGTGAAACCTCTCCCAAAACTCTCTTTGTATGAGAAATCTCTATAAGTATGTTAAATCTCTCCCAAATCTCTCTAAGTATGTGAAATCTCTCCCAAATCTCTCTAAGTATGTGAAACTTCTCCCAAAACTCTCTTTGTATGAGAAATCTCTCTAAGTATGTGAAATCTCTCCCAAACGTCTCTAAGTATGAGAAATCTCTCCCAAATCTCTCCAAGTATGTGAAATCTCTCTCAAATATCTCTCTATATGAGAAATCTCTCCAAGAATGTCAAATCTCTCCCAAATCTCTCCAAGTATGTGAAACCTCTCTCAAATATCTCTTTGTATGAGAAATCTCTCCAAGAATGTCAAATCTCTCCCAAATCTCTCCAAGTATGTGAAATCTCTCCCAAATCTCTCTCAAAAGCTTCCCGTAACTTTTTAGAATCATTCGGGTCATTCCGACCCTTAACCGGGTCAAAAACGGCTTAAAACGGGGTAAAAACGAGAAAAATGGACCTTAAGAACCGAAACCCTCTTATAAGAGGCGAAGCTTCTTAGGACCCGAAGGTCCTCTTAGGGACCGAGAGCAAGAGAGTTGAACCCTCCTGAGCCGAAGGTCCTCTCAGGGCCGAACCTCGCCCAGGAGGAACCGACCCCGAAATACTCTTGCAGGCCCGAACCTCGCAGAAGCACCCGAACCCGAAGGTACTGTTCACTACTGTTCATTCGGTCCATTTCGGGTCTGACTTCTCGCCTTTCACTCCGGACCGAACCCTCGCCTTCGCCTCTCGCTTCCTCGCCCTTCGTTTCCCTCTGTTCGTTTCCGGCTACAATCCTCAGCGTGGACCGAGTCTCGGCCTAGGGACCGAACCTCGGCCTAGGACCGAGAGGTCTCGCTGGGAACTCAATTTCTCCCGATTTTCGCGTAGTTTTGCGTTTAAGGTCCGTTTTTAATTATTTTAACGCGGGATTTTCACCCAAAATCATATTTTAACATAATAAACCCTAAATATTCACAATTTAATCATATTTTCATAAAAATCTTTATTTAAATAATAAAAGCAAGTGGGTAAAGTACAAAGAGGTGAAGTGTTGACTTTGCTTTACCTTATGACACAAGCAACCACTCCCACACCCACTCTATGACCAGCCACACCTCCCCACCTTACCTAGGTCACATCAATGTCCTTTCCACTCAATTATCACTCTTTCCCACGTTTTTGAGAGCTGAATATTCATCCTCTCTCCTCACTTCTCTCATTTCCTCTCATTTTACAAGAATATCAAACTCTTTCCTCTCTCACTTTCTCTCTCTAGAAATTCGAGATTTAAGGGATGATCTTGAGTTTTTTCCTCCACATTTGGTAATCATAATCCATTCTCTTTATGATTATCTTACTTATTTCCACTCAAATCATGGATATCTTACACAAACTCCATTATATTTGTGTTAGAGCTTCGAATCTTCAAGTGATTCTTCAAGTGTTCTTGGGTTGAACACTTCTCTTATTCAACACTTATCTACTGAAATCACTCAAGGTGAGTTCATACCCCTACATTTTCATGTTTTCTCAAGTTTTCAGGGGGGGGAATACAAGTTAAAACACTAAGAACATAACTAAGTTTTTCTAACAGCCTTCATCAGAAAAGTTCAACTCCATTCACGGACTGTTTTGGGCATCTTAAACATTTTTGTTTTCAAAAATGTACAAGGTGCAAATAGTTCAAGTTTTTAGATTTAAAATGAGTACTTGCAAATCTCCATACGATTTTTCTACAATTTATGGTGATTTTTACAAAATTGTCTATCATTTCAAACAACAATCCGGACCAGTCTGTGATTATGGACTTTTTCAACCAAGTTGGAGGTCATTAAAAATCGTGATAAAAATTATGAGTAAACTAGACACATTTTGTGAACTCTCAAAATTTACGGATCTAGTTTTTGACTTCGTATGATTTTTCTATGATTTTTCCAAAACAGTGCAGAAAAGCTAAAGTTAGCAAACAGCATATAAATATCATAACACTTTGTATTATGTTGAGCAAAGTGTATAATCATAAGTTCTAATTATTGAATGTGTTCTTTGTTAGTTTATCATCATGAACTGAAACTAAGTCAATCGTAATAAATATTATGCATTCATTTTAGAACAAGTATAATAAATTATAAAAAGTATAGTTTGATAAATTCATAACACTAATACATTTCTATAAAAGAGTTCATACATATTACATACATTTTAGATAAACTATAATAGGTATAGTTTATGATACATCACTCAACACACTCGTACAGAAAGGGTACATTCATACAGAAAAGATTTATATTCACACACATTTCATGTAAACTGGTTAACCTATAGTTTGATAAATTCATAACACTAATACATTTCCATAAAAGAGTTCATACATATTACATACATTTTAGATAAACTATAATAGGTATAGTTTATGATACATCACTCAACACACTCGTACAGAAAGGGTACATTCATACAGAAAAGATTTATATTCACACACAATTCACGTAAACTTGTTAACCCATATTGTGAGACTCTCTCTCTCTCTCTCTCTCTCTCTCTCTCTCTCTCCCCGTACGTCCGAGTGCGGGATATAATTCCTGGTAGTTATAATCAGAATCTCCTTGAGGGAGAACGTGATACTTGTATATAGATCTATATTGGGTTTGACACCCCACACCTTGCTACTAGCTACAGTGGGACCTGCAGGTCTACGGGTGACAAATGTCATTTCAGTTTTCGCGACGCCTGAGAACGTCGTGGCAGGTTCACATAGTCATAGTATGATTATAGCGGCTCACATAGGGATATAACAATCCATAAGTTTACGGGATTTTATTTTAAAACCTAAATGAGTTTTATGTCGATTTAAAATCACTTTTTATCTCTATGAGTACAGATATTACTGTACACTTTTGGTTTTGGTAGTTACGACTACACATCATTTGAAACCACATTTATACCTTTAAGTATGGTCAATACTTGTTATTACTCGGTCCTCTAATTTAGGACTACATATATATAAAGTATTAACAAACATGAGAACATACAGAAATTTCATTTAATTCAAACGCGTCCATGTCCATTTAAGTACATAACATTTTTTATTAATAAGAAAGATTACTTATACATTTTGGTCTTCGGTCATAAGACTACATTACACAGATTTAAAAAAAAAATATCGGATTTTCTGGATACATATTCTAACGCTTTTACAAGGAAAACGATTTACTTTTCTAACGAAATTTCTTATGAACTCACCAACCTTTGTGTTGACACTTTTCAAAAGTACTTGTATTCTCAGGAATTCAGTGAAAACAGGAAATCAACAACGTTTTGAGGATGGGACGATAAATCATCAAACAGTTCATTTTGTATCATAATGTAATTGATGTGAATCATGTAAACATGTGCTTTGATGTAACGTTTTCAATTATATTTGTGTTGGTTGTATTTACTTTGAGCACTATTATACTCATTGTTGTGATACTCTACATGAAGTCCTCCACCCCCGGACGTTTCCGCCATCCTTGGTTTGGGGGTGTGACAATTTACAGTCTAAAGTGTAACTATCAAACAATTGACAGTTTATACCCTCTTATTTAATTAATCTCTTTAAGTCACCAAATTAATACTAATTAATCTATGACTTATATTAATCAAATAACTATATTATTATTCCTTATATTATTCTCATAATATATTAATAATATCTATTCTCTCATAATAAATCATCCTACCAAGTTGCTATGGTGAAGGCAACCCAAAAGGACCATGCACAATCGGGTCAAATACTTGCCTAATATAGTTGCAGCCTTAGACACTATTCCAACACCTTAGCCCTAGTCTAACATGTGATTCATAGATTCACAATTTAAAAAATAATCATAAAACATTAGAAAAAAATATTTTTATAAAACATTTAATTTTATGAAAATCTACCAAATCCTCAGTTTGAGTTCATACACACCTGAGAGTATGCATGAATCCCTCAAACCAAGGTTCTGATACCAACTTGTAACGTCTCAAAATTTAAAGCCAAGAATTTTGTTTTCATAATAATAAAACCATCAACCAAAATGTGTTCATAAAACCATAAAAGAAAATCATAATATGTCAAACAATCATCCTAATACATCAGAATCAAATAAAGTGGAAATTATGGTGTGTGCGATGTGATCATCCCGAGCTCTTCCCCTTCGATCCAAAAGTACCTGAAACATAAACTGAAAACCGTATGCAAGAAACTTACCAAGTTCCCCAAAACACCTCATGACATACATATCAACATACGATGGGCCATGCCCAATAACTATCAGGCCCCGCCTGACATTGATCCATGCTCGGAATAGATTTGCCAGTGACATGAGATGAGCCCCACCCCATCACACTCATCAAGCCCCGCCTGGCATTGGACCCCGCCCAACATACATATCACATACTACACATGTAAGATTCACACTGGCAACTAGCATCCTAATCATAATAAATCATGGGTCGGCATTGGTGTCTTTGACCCGTCAATCATAGTGAGGAGACTCACCTCGAACTACTGAAAATCAGATAAATGATTGGACCACTGATCCAGAAAATCCCCATGCTAATCAATCAAAGAAAATCCTAATTAAAATTTGGGCCATAAACAATAACTAGGAATCTAATTCACTTGTCCAACTCCAAGGGTAAAAGACCATTTTACCCTTTCCTTACTTGTCCTAATAATTGAGGCCCAACCTAATGCTAAGATCTACCATCCTTGGCTTCTAGAGTAGGTCATACTCTCAAGAATGGCTGAAAGGACCATAAAAAGCATAAAAAAAAAAAAACAAGCCCTAATTAGATTTATCAAAAGAATCATCAAGTTAACAGCTTTATACCTCCAAAAGCATTCCAATCTGGTGATGATTCTGGATCCACAAGCTCTAGCCACACCAATGCAACTTCCAAGAGTTCTTTTTGATTCAAGATCACCAAGAGCACCTTCAAAGATCACTTATAAGCTTAAAACAGTCAAAGAACAATTAGGGTTTTGTTCTTAGTGTTTGGAGAGGTGGAGACTGGTCATAAGAATGTCCATGAGTGTCTTAAGGTGTTTAAATAGGACACAAACCCTAAAAATTAAGGTTTTCCCTTGCTGACCATACGCCCAACGTACTCCATGTACGCCCAACGTACGTGGCTATCCTCCGTAATCAAGATTTGACCTACTACGTTGTCACAACCCGCTAAAGCGGAAACACAAAGCATGAAAACAATAACTATTTCATAGCAAAAGTTAAAGATACATCACCATTATAAAAACATTTATAGTTTACAATACATGTTTAAAAAAACATCCAAGACAAGTCTCAAAAATAAATGAAACATCCCAAAAATACGACCCAAAAATTTTTGTTTTAATATTACTAAAAATCGCAACGTCAACTATTTGATAATAAAACGATGAATCGTATGTCTCAAAATGCCATAGTAAATGTATCAATTCAAAATTGAAGTTAATATCATATCGAAATATCTAAATAAAACTCCCAGGAATAAACTGCAACTGTGGTGTGTGCCATGCCATCAATCTGAGCCCTTCCCCTTGCTTGCGGAAGTACCTGAAACCAAAACCGAAACTGTAAGCACAAGAGCTCCCCCAAACTACCACATATCATACAATTACATATAAACACATATTGGGCCTTGCCCACTGCATTGGACCGAAGTCCGGAACTAACTGCATCGGATCGAAATCTGGAACTAACTGGGACCTTGTCCCCTGCATCGGACCGAAGTCCGAAAACTGACTGAGCATAACATAGCATAGCATAAACATATCAACTAGCGTAAACACATATACTGCATGCTGCATCGGACCGAAGTCCGGAACACATAACACACAAGACATGATTGAATCACAAAGACATCAAACACACTGAACCACTGCATTGGACCAAAGTCCGAAACTACTACTAACTAGGCGGGCTGGTATAATAGTTGTAGACCCGTTCCTACTAGAAGGAAAACTCACTTGAACTGCTAAACTCGGCCGATAACCCTTCGGCTGCTAACCGATAACTCTCTGAAATGCTGCTCCTCTAGCTCCGTGAGCAACCAATACCGATAACAACACTTAGACTAAACTGTCTTCCCGTGGTCAATTAAGTCAACTTTGGTCAAAGTCCTGGTCAAAGTCAACCTTCTTGATTGACCCTACTCGTCGGGTCAACCCGTCGACTCGTCTAGTTCTTATACTCATAAAACTATCATAACACGACTCAACTCGCTGAGTCGCCCCAGGAATCGTCGAGTTAAACGATCTCTGAATTCCATCTTGACCAACTCACTGAGTCGCCAACCGACTCACATATTCGAAGTTTAACCAAAAGAGGTTGGGGTTCTGCGACCTGACTCGCCGAGTCCAATGCAATCTTCAACAGACTCACCGAGTTATTCTTCCAACTCGTTGAGTCCATGCACATGTTCATACAACTCGTCGAGTACACCCATGTGACTCGCCGAGTCTCTCCAGTTCTCAATCCATTCAGAGGATTTTCGAGCCATGCAGGGGCTCCAAACCATAGATCCACCCCTCTACAATCTAACCCTCACATAAAGTTGCAAACTTTATGTGAAACAAAGAGATATAGGCCCAAAACACACTATGGCTAGGGTTAAGGACTAAGTGGCTTCACCAACAACTCTTAAACAGATACTTTATGACATTATGGACCATCACAAGCCTAGATCTAAACTCCAAACCCGAAGTAGATCTCAAAAAAGTTAAAGAATTCCCAAAACAACCACCAAGGATGAACCAAAAAGGAAATAGCTCAAGATAAGGGCTCCTTACCTCAAAGATGTGCCCAAAAACTGATGTAGATCCCAGATCTATACAAGCCCCTTGAAGCTAGCTTCCAATTTCTCAGGCTCCTTCCGCCAATTTCCTCTTCCAAGCCCCAATCTCCTCAATAATGAAGCCTCACACAAATTTAGGGTTTTTCTGGAACTCTCTGGGGGATTAGGAGGATGTGAGAGGGACATAAAGTCCTTTAAATAGGGTGCAAACCCTAAGATTAGGGTTTTCTCATTCCAGCACCAACTCGTCGAGTCCAGCTTTCGACTCGGCGAGTTGGTCACTTAATTCGCGATCCAAACCCGCTCCGACTCGGCGAGTAAGTATACTTACTCGTCAAGTCCCTTCTTCAATTTACACTTTAAGCCTGTAACTCAGACTTCTGATATTTGGGATGTTACAATAAACATCATTGTTCAAAAACTAAAAACAGAAAACCATTTTTCTACTTGATGCAACATACTTATGATGGTGAATCTTTCGACCAATTACTAATTATTTCCTGAAAAAGCATGTAAAACGAGCGTCAACTATAGAAATAGTTGGTGAGTTCACATGTTTACAAAATAATGGTTTCATAAATCATAATCAAAGTTTTGATAGAAGTTTTCATAAATAAAAATACATTGCTAAGATGAGTAAACTAGTTTACATAAACAAAGTTCGTTGTCATTATGAGAAATAAAGTACGTTGCAAAATGATATGCATAATTCATATTCTCATGGGATATAATGTTTGTTGTTAAAACGGGTAAACAAGTTTCGTATGTGCATAAAGATTCCATTCATGAGTTCACAACCTAAGCCTAATGACCGAATCATGCCCTATTGAATACTATGTGTATCGCAAAACATAGTGAATAAAATGGTAAAACGCACTCCGCAAATCATGCAAGTGAGGAGTTGTCTTCGTCCTTATAACGCTATCCATAATGACCATGGGCAGTTAATGAGTTGTTTCAAATGATTCCAACGACTTAACCGTAATACAAGCCTCATGAATTAAAGTAACATACACATACATGCAAAATATAGCAACTAAGTTTATATGAGTCAAAATAAATACAACGAACATAAACCATTTAGGACATGTTTTTCAACCCCAAAACGTAAAAACCAAGAATATGGGGGATGTGTGAATACTCACGTTGCTTCAAAAGTTACAGGTGATTCCTTGTGATACACCAACAAGTATTAGTACCAGGATCCTATGATAACAACACACTCTAGTGAGTTTCTATGTCACAAATCTAATACTAATATACAATTTCTACGTATAGAGAAATACCAAAACTTACTTTAAGAATTGGATTTTAATTATTTGGTGACAAATTTTTCTAAAATCTTGGAATTTTGTATGTTCAAATACAATTTTAGGTGGTATTTTCCAGATTTTGTATTATTAATTGTAGAACATTTTAATATTTTCAACGTTGTTTTAAATAAGAAAAATCCAAAATATTATCAATCAGTTTCCAAAAATCTTCAAACATTAGATTTATTTTCTAAATACAGTGAAGGTCTTCCAAAAACATTTTCTTGAATTTTTGATGTGTTTAATTATTTTTCCTTTATTTATTTTCTCAAATCAACACAAATTCATGAAAAATAGTGAACAGTTAATAAAATTATCCAAATCTTTTGTGTCACCTATATACAATGTGTATAAGCTGGGAAAAATAGTAAAAGTAGTTTCATATAGGAGAGTCCGGTTTTCATGATTTATGTGTATTAAATGTGAGAAAACTAGAATAAATAGTAAATTGATTACATAATTCTTCAAAAATTTGGTACACTTTTTATTTTATGAATAAAAGCTGAAAAAATTAACTAAATCAGCTTTCAAATAGTTTAACCTATTTTTATGATTTTTGTGTATTCATTTTAGCAAAAAGGGAAATGTATATCATATAGTTCATAAAATTTCTAAAAAATATTATTTGTATTTAAAATGTAATACACGATGTTATAATGATTTAGTGTGATTTTTAGAATATTTTAACTATTTTTCTTTGATTTATTCTCATAAATAAGAATTAATTCATGAAAAATTACTAAACAGTAAGGAAAATTAACCAAACTTTTTATTTATGATTAATATGTGATATAAGGTATTCTAATGAAGTTTTATAGTTTTTAGATAAGTGTAGCTAGTTTTCATCAATTTAGTCTATTAAACATTCATTAAATCAGGAAAAATAAGAAATTGCCATGGAAAAGACTGTAAATTTGTTTATGGAGTTCTTATAATGTCCAAAAGATGCGAAAATGATCAAATATGGTTTTGAACATTCATAAATGTACTTTAATATTTAGTTCTTTTCAAAAAATATAAATTCAAAATCAACATAAAAAAATCATAAAAATGCATACAACTTCATGAAACGTCTTTACTCAGTGTATAGGTCATATCAAAATTTTTCCAGAATTTATTGACCATAAAAAGTATTTTATGTGAATTATTGCTCTATTTTCTTGCAATAATTATAAAAATTCGAGAAAAGTAAGTTATTTTCTGAAAATTTCCATAAATTCTCATTTTGTTGATGGGATTCTGGGAAGAATAATATTCGTGTTAATAATAAGTTTTAGATAGTTTGGTGAATTTAAATCACTGCATGTATGAGTTTGAACCTTTTAACAACATACTTTAATCATCAAGCATCTTAGGCTTGAAGATCAACACATGCATGTTGATTTAAGGACTTGCATGAGTTTGAAAAGTAAAAATCATTTTTGAAAGAAAACATTGGTTCATATTATGATTTATCCACCAAACCTAGTATAAAAATGGTTTATTTTGATTTTAACATAGGTTTGGATCATGGTATTCCACCATTTGCTACATGCATGATGTTTTAAGGTGAAATCCTACTACCATCATCATCAAAATCGTGTTTATGGTATATGGTCCAAAATATTTTCATAGAATGGAGTAGAAGTAGAAAGAAATGCATAAAATGGTGAAATTATGTGTGGAAATAAAGGAAGAATGTTTGGCTTTCGTGGTTACCTTAAGAATAACACTTGAAGAAGATGATTTTTGGTGTGGAAAGAACTTCTTGGATGCTAATTTTCGTGAGTTTGAGAGGGAGAAGGAAAGAGTTGAGTGGTGTATGTGGTGGAGTGTAAGAGAGAGTAAAGAGAGGAAGATGAAGTGTGGAGGAGAAGTAAATGACTGAAATTATTGGGAAGAGGTGTCTTGGAGAGAGGGTGGCCGAATTTTGGGGTGATGAGAGATGCCCTCTCTCTCATAATTACATTTAAATCATTTTCCTACATTTCATAAACTTTCAAAAATTTATAAAATTTATTTAGGTTTTGATTTATGCATTAATCTTTGATAATTTAGCTTATAACTTTAGGAATAAGATAAATGGTTTAATATTTCCTATCTTTGATTATATCCAATAGTTTAATTTGGTATTCTAAGGTTCATAACAAATTTTATGGAGTTTTAGGTGTTAAATTTTATAAAATTTAGGGTTTTGTGATTTTGTTGGATATCTACCCACATATGGAAGTGAAATTAAAAGATTTTAGTTTATTTTAGGGTTTCATATATATTTTTTTAATTATAAGAAATGTTTGTAGCTTGTTCTAATTCGGGTATTGACATTCTCTACAATGGTTGAACAATTCACTTGAATTGTAAGAGTCAAGTATATTAGTCCTATATTTTAGTTGGATCCAAGTTTCTACATAATTTTGACTTGATTTCTACTTCTAGGTCAAATGTATGAGGTGTGTACATGATTTATGAAAAGGTGTTCAATTCGAAGAATGACCTGAATTTAACAGTTGTCACAGTATCCCCCAGTCGAAAGAATTTCGTCCCAAAATTCAGTTAACGTCATCATTCGTCAGCACATGGAATTGTTGAGGATATTTTTCCTTCATGAAGTCCTCATGTTCCTAGGTGTACTCCAGCCCATGTTTTGAGTTCCATCGAACTTTCACAATTGGAATCTTGCTCCGGTTGAGCTGTTTCACCTCTCTGTCAAGTATTTCTATCGGATCCTCGATGAAATTTAGCTTATCATTGAACTGGATTTCCTCCAGAGGTACTATCAATGATTCATCGGCTAAACATGTCTTAAGATTGGAGACGTGAAATATGTCGTGAATAGCACTCGACTCATGAGGTAACTTGAGTTTATATGCTACCAGACCGATCCTTTAAATGGCCTCAAATGGTCCTACATATCTTGGTCTTAGTTTTCCTTTCTTTCCAAAGAGTACAAGCCCTTTCCAAGGCGATACATTTAGAAGCATCGTGTCTCTGACTTGGAATTCTAAAGGTTTTCGACAGTTGTCTGCGTAACTTTTCTGACGATCTCTAGCGATTTTAAGTTTGTCTGTGATGATAGCAATCTTTTTAGTTGTTTCCTGGATAATGTCGAGTCTAGTCAACTGTCTGTCTCCGATTTCTGTCCAACACAATGGAGAACGACAGTTACGTCCATACAATGCTTCACACGTAGCACATTGGATACTCGTATAGTAACTGTTATTGTAGGAGAACTTGATTAGAGGCAAATGAGTATCCTAATTTCCCTTGAATTCAATGTCACACGCCCATAGCATATCTTACAAGGTTTGTATTGTTCTCTCCGTCTGACCGTCTGCCTGAGGGTGTTAAGCTATGCTCAAATTTATGTAGGTTCCCAAGGCCTTCTGTAACATCCACTAAAATTGTGATGTGAAACGGCTATCTCTATCCCAAATGATAAATAGAGGTACACCACGCAGAGCCATAATTTTGTCAATGTAGATTTGGGCCAGTTTTTCCATCTTGAAGTCTTCCCAAATAGAGAGAAAGTGTATGTCCACCATGACCCAAATCGAATCATGACCTTTAGAACTTCTAGGAAGTTTGGTGAACAAATCCATGGATATTTGCTCCCATTTCCATTGTGCAATTTCGGGGCTGTTGCAATAAGCTGTATGGTTTCTGATGTTCAACTTTGCCTATTGAGCATGTCAAACACTTCCAACATACAAGGCAATGTCCTTTTTCATTCCAGGCCACCAATAGTACTCTTTAAGATCTTTGTACATCTTATCCGCTCCAGGGTGAGTTGAGTATATAGATCGATGAGATTCATCTACTACCATGTCTCTCAGGTTGTTAACCCTTGGAATCCAAAATTTGTTCTTAAAATAACGTATGATGTCAGGTTTGGTTTCAAATCTCACTTTTAAACCATGCAAAGTTTCACCTTACAGATTTTCCTTGATCAAGGCTTTCTACTGGGCATCAATGATTTGAGATTTCAAGCTTGTATGTATTACCATTCCCAAAACTCTCACACAGGAAGGTTTCACTCTTTCTTTTCTGTTAAGTGCTTCGGCTACTACGTTAGCCTTGCCTAGATGGTATCATATTTCGCAGTCATAATCACTAAACAACTGTACCCATCTCATTTGTCGCATATTTAACATTTTCTGATCTAGGATATGTTGAAGGCTTTTGTGGTCGGTATAAATGATGCACTTGGTTCTATACAAATAATGCATCCATATATTAAACATTTACTCTTTAAA
Source organism: Lactuca saligna (assembly GCF_052625555.1). Taxonomy (NCBI): domain Eukaryota; kingdom Viridiplantae; phylum Streptophyta; class Magnoliopsida; order Asterales; family Asteraceae; genus Lactuca; species Lactuca saligna. The sequence goes on along the minus strand of NC_136424.1, from coordinate 86,176,370 downwards.
ATATGACATAAATTTACAACATACATTTTTGTTTGTCGTAAATCATTGATATTTTACGATATATGACATAAGGTTTATTACAGACTTCTTTGCCTGTCATAAAACAGTTGTCATTTGATCCTACTCCTATATATATATATATATATATATATATATTAGTTGGTGCTAATCTGGTAAACCTTGATGCTGCAATGCATATATGTAACAACTAACAAATTGTCTTGTCCAATTGAAGATTTTACAAGCAAACACCGCCAATAATTGATACAGCATGATAAAGAGGCAAACCTAATTCAATGCACGCATGTTCTTGCTTTTGTTCATAAATGCAATAATAGCGTTCGACAAAATCAAAAAGACAAACCACATGAAGCTAAGTTTCACCAATATCGTTGTTATCAACAATATCAGCAGGGTGATCACCAACCATGAAAGTACTGGTTTATTTGTCAACGGTTTAATCATAACCAAGCTCTTTGGTGAACCAAACCATAGAGCAGCTTCATCGTCATCACTAGGTTTCGAATCAAGCACCAACTTTAATAGGCCATCATAAGCAAGATCGTGATTATGTTTCTGGAAAATCGTTATCAACTTGTGTCGTCTACTTGAATCATCATTGTTGGAATATGAATCAGACACCAGTTTCGCAATATCAGAGTCCAAATCACCATGGCCATCGTCATAGTACTGTAACAGCCCATGGTAAGTAAGACCCTTTTTGTCATCAAGATATTTGTCATACAAACAGAGAACCTCATCAACCAAGGCGCTAATTTGCTCTTGACCATATTCAACGTTAACGTTTGTAACCACCAGGAAGGCAACTAGCTCTTCTCTACTAAGACCACCGTCTCTATTTATATCAAATAGATCGAAAATTTTCCCCACACTACATGGTGAAATACGATAATGTTAATTAGCACATGGAAAGGAACGATCGATGGAGAGATTAACATAACAGTTAGTTTATAAATTAAACAGATATAGGGTTTACTTGGTTCGGTGTTTGATGAGCGTAGCAAAGGAAGATTTTGGAGTCTCGTTTTGCAATCCGCGTGATGATATTGATATCAAATTAGATTTCTCACCGTTTCTCAAAGATAACTGTGTCACATGTACAACATCCACATGCATTATTTCAGGCTGTAATGGCGTTACATATATGATCTTTGTTATACATTATATTCGTGGTATAAATAAAAAACTTATGTACCTCGATATTTAGTGATTCTTCAAGCTCTTTCAAAACAAGATCCATGGGAAAGCGTTGTTGTCGATCTTCACGCAGGCATCCATATGCAATCTTTAAGAATTTGTTCATTGAGTATGAGCTCATTTGTTTCCTTAAACTAGGATCGATAATCGTGTGGAAATTATTCATTTTAAAGTAGTCTAATAAAAACAAGCCTTGGTCGTCTCTAATGGTGCACAGCCTCCCGCACAAAAGCTCAAGTAGTACCATGCCGAAAGAATATACATCTGATTCTTTGGTGACGATGCCAGTAGTGATGTATTCTGGTTCACAGTAACCTGGTGTTCCACAAGCGTGGGTGATAATAGCACTTCTATCTAGACCTGATAAGCTTAACTTGGATAATCCAAGATCAGAAATTTTAGCAACCCATTTGTGATCTACCAAAATGTTTGCGCTTTTTATATCCCGATGGATTATGGCCTGATGCTTTCCGACATGATTATGGAGGTGTTCTAATCCACGAGCAATACCGACACATATTTTGAGTCTTTCCGGCCAGGTAAGAATATTGTAAGTCGTATTGTGATGCGTTAGATATTGATCCAAACTTCCTCGCTCTACATATTCATAAACAAGGATTTTCTCCTTCCCTTCTTCGCAATAACCAAGAAGAGAGATCAAGTTTGGATGTTTTTGACCGGAGAGCAACGCAATTTCTGTCAAAAACTCTTTTGACCCTTGTCCGAACTGCTCATATAGCCGCTTTACAGCGACTGTAGTAAGCTTTCCAGATATTAAAAGCTCTCCTCTGTACACCCGACCATACCCACCTTTTCCGATACAAGTTTCGAAGTTGTTGGTGGCTATTTCTATCTCTCTGAATGAAATTTTGAGGTGTTCCGACTCTTTCAGTTGAGACATTTTCAGACCGAAATATACCAACAATCGAGATTCCAGAGGCAACTAAAAAGTAAAACTAATTAAAAGTAAGAATGAGTGCTTTACCTTAGCAAAAATGGAGAGGCGAGAGCAAGACGGCTAGGTTAGAAGAGAAACAGGGCGTGATTCAGAAATCTGAAGTTTCCGTATCGGGTTGTGTTGTGGGTGCAACAATTCAAACAAGTGGGACATATTGTATAAATATAAACACATGTTCTTCGAGTCAATATCTTTATAGTCTACTCTTCGGTCTTCACGTCCAATAATTTATCGATCGCCGACAGTTTTTAATGTTTGTTTTATTCAATGATTTGGTTTTACCTTTACGACGCAACACTCGTCATCCACTTCCTTTGTTTTTTACTTCTTTTTCATCGTGACCAGAATTTTCGAGGAAATATCATAGTAATTTCATCTTTATCCACGTGATGCTGTTCAAAATGTAGCACTAATTAAATAGGAGAGAGGACTCCATTATATTCAATTTATGTTTCTTCGACCTCTATGCATCAACATTGTCTACAATTTGTGAGTCCATCACGTATAACTATGTCCAATTTATTTTAGGTTGACAAATTTCGTGTAACTTCTTTTAGCCGGCAAATTTTGGTTGCCATATAAATGACATTTGTAATACCAATAATCAAACATAATTCAAAAATATTAGTCAGTGTATTATAATTGTTCTCGATAAGTTTTTATATTTGAAAACAATTTCTAAGTATATATTGATAATAATATAACATATCTTTTTCAATACCATGGATTAGACGATTATTCATAAATATGTAAGCCTCACTAGAATTTTTACAATCAATGTGGAATCATTTTTATGCACATTTTCTCTTGTTTTATCACTTTGCATTAAAAGACTTTTAAAGCACTTTGCATCATAATGAAACCATCATTTCTCAAGCCCATGAGAGGGAAACCCTATCAGATCCACATATACACCCACATATACACGTTTCCTTTTTACTATAAAAAAACTAAAACATCAGTTGGTCTAAATGTCGACCTTCCTTCAAGTGTTGATCTTTTTTCCACATGTCAATTAAAAAGTTCATAGACACATCTTTCTTGGCAGAAACACCAGTGTGCTTAAATACATCAAATAAAAAGTTCATATCCATATTTGTGTCGGTACTTGAATCCTACAAGCTCTTTATTGGTGAAAGTGATGCTTATAGAAACTAAAAAATTGTTTTCTATCTAACAATCGTGTCAAAGTGTACTTCCATATCTTAAATAATTTTACTAAAAAACAGCACTCACCAATTATGCATGTTAGGCTTTAAAGGTGATATCATTATTAGGGATACTGCTAAATTCAAATCATAGAATCATATCACGAATACAAGCCAAATTGTAATGCATACCATATATGCCACTATCTTGAAATATATTGTCTTGTAACACGCATGATTGGGCCCTTGAGGCTATGAACTCATAGGAGGAAGTCTTTACTGCTGAGTACAACCCTAAACCACCTAACCTAATGGGTAAAGAAGTAAAGTGTCGTTTGGTTCACTGGAATCCATTAGAATTAGAAGGAATTGAAATCTAATTTCATCACTTTCCTTTGTTAGGTTCAAGCTTTCAAAAGGAATTGGATTCCTAAATGAGTCAAATTTTCCTTCCAATAAAGGAAAATAAATTTCATCCAAAAAGTTAAGGAATAAAAATTCCCTTTAAGTAAGAATGTTGAATGTTAACATATTACTCATTTTACTTTTAACACTACATATGAAACCCATATGTCGCCACCACCATTGCCACCTCCACCATCATCCACCACCCACCACCATGAGTACATCCGCTACTACCACCCTCCACCTAGCACCGTCACCTCCGCCACCACTCATCACCACCACCTCTACCACCACACATCATCGTCACCACCACCCATTACCATCACATCCGCCACCACCCACCACCGCCACAACCACCCACCACCACCATTGCAACCATCATTTGCCACTTCCGCCACCGTTACCACCTCTACCACCACACCACCCTCCCCCTCCACCACCACCACCATACGATCATTGTCACCATCGCTTTCATCACCTCCGCTACCACCACCATCACTACCACCGCCCTCATCACCATCACCGTTATTACCACCATTGCTACCTCTACTACTACACCACCCACCACCTCCGCCATTACTCATCGGTGCCACCATCACCATCACAATTACTACCGCCACCATCGTCATCACCTCCGCCACTACCCAACATCACCTATGTCTCCATCAACACCACTACTACTGCCGACAACATCACTCCCACCATCACCATCATGTCTTATTTTTATAATTTATATAATATATTTTTACTTATAAGTTATAAAACAAAGTAAAAATAAGCAAAAAAAAAAACATAACTTTATCATTTTATATTATTTCAGTGTTATTTTCTGGCAATTAAACATAATATGGAATTATATTCAAATTTCATTTGTGGCAACCAAATAGAATATGGAATTGAATTAGAATTCACGACAGATTCTAATTCCTTAATAGCTTATAATTCCTTTAAAAACATTTTGCAAACCAAACACAACATAAGTCGCCATTGGATTCCCACAAAGCAAGGACCTCTACAAACCACAATATCCTCAATCGACATATGTAATCCTTTGTCAAAGAATGATATTGTATCTTTTATGTATAGAAGTTGGCATTTCATTAGGACAAAGAATAGGTTGGCAATGTCCATACAAGATCAAAGTAAAAAGAGTTCACTATGAGGTTCACATCTGTAAGAACCTGAAATTTTGTGAAAGTTAACTATTAGTCAAATATTAACCAAAATGGTAAAATGGTCAATTATAATAAATATATTAGATTATCAAGTTGTGACTTCATCAGAAATGGCCAATAAGAGTTTAAGTCACTTAGAAGATGTTAGATTCGCAAGCTCAAGAAAAAGAGTGTATGAGAAGATGCATTTTGGCCAAAAAGGTAAAATAGAAAATTTCATGTTTTTGGGCCAACTTTGTGACATAACAGATTTAACATCTGTATTAAGTCATTGAAATATGACTTAACAAAATTATAGAGTATGTTCCCACCTTAATTTGGATATAAATAACATCAAAAACGAGTTAGTAACGAAAGAGATATGAAGGATTAAAGTTTATAGGAAAATATACCAAGGTTAGAATGGAATCAGGTAAGGACTGATGTCAAACCGGCATCAAGGCACGATGGATGAATCTCCAAGACACAACGAGCCTTGTTTGTAACAAAGAATAGGAACACATTTTTTCGTGTGACATGGTATATAGGTGCCATATGGGTGCCACGACACGGTGGCAAAAGTAGAGTTGTAACGTCCCATAAACCAAGATAAAAATTTTCATTTTCAAAAGATATTTCATAAGATCCATAAAATAATCAAATATTTTTTCAAGACCGAACCATAGAAATCAGAGTATCAAATCATCTCTCAAAACATAAATCAATAGGAGGATGTGTACGATCACGCCTTCGTTTTTCCCCGATCATCTCTCAAAACATAAATCAACAGGAGGATGTGTACGATCATGCCTTCATTTTGCCCCGATCGTCTAAAGTACCTAAAAAAGTTTAAATCCACAACTTTAAGCCAAATCTTAGTGAGGTCACCCAAAATACTCCACATAACAATATATATACAATATATGCACACCATGCCTACAACACAAGGTTGGACCGCCTCCTGAGCCTAAAACATAAAGTTCAATCGCTCCTAAGTCTACACCATATAGTTGGACCACTCCCGGGTTTGTTGGCCTACATCACAAAGCAATATCTCCTCAACCTAACCAGACTATGTCGACATATGCACCAAAACAATAATAAGGAAGCACAGGTAATCATAGTAGATTTACCAGTCCAACAGAGCATAACAACATCCTACATATAAGGACATATACTGCAGTACAAAGTGTAGTGAGAAACTCACCTTACAGTCTAGCAGACAACAACACTACTCATAGATCCAATAAGTGATACTACAAGTCACCTATACAACAATCATCGACCAAATCTCACACTACATCCCCAAAACCCTCAAATTGATCTTCAAAATCTCACATCTTGGTTTTTGTGTCTATCTAGGTGAAAATCTCATCTCTTGGTCTTCAAAATGTCAACATGTTGTCTCTCGTTCAAGTGTCGAAGTCGAGTACAGGGGGTAGCTAATGTAGTTGTTGAACCTGCATGGCTTCGTAACCTGCTTCTCGATTTTTTCTGCCCCTTAACTCGTACCATTGTTGTATTTTGTGACAATTTGAGTGGTATAATCTTGTTTAGCACCAAAGAACCAAACATGTGGAAATAGATTTATATTTTGTTAGGGAATGCCAGGGCCGGTCCTGAGGATTCAAATGCCCAGGACGAGACGAAAAAAAATGCCCTTAAGCCCTAACATGTAACGAATTAAATTATATAAAACTGACATGTGCATACCTCCTTCTAAGGCTACATCTACTAAAGCTGAAAGACTGTCTATTTTCTCCATTGTGTAACCTGGTTCTTTTTCCGAAATTACCCTTGAACATAGAGCATTTCCAAAACTAAATCAAGGCCAAGTTCGTCTTCTTCATCCTCACCATCACTTCCTTCATCATATTCATCTTTATCTTCCACTTCAAAAAAACCAAGAACATAAATGCCATTGTCATCTACATTTTTATTATTGAAAATAGTTTCAAACATCATTGATGTGCATTATGAAGATTTGAAGTACTTTATTTAGTATTGCTTTATTCAAAGTAGTTTCACCACTTTCTGCAGATTTATTGATCCTTTTTAGTGGATTCTTTCTTGGAAACAGTACTTGAGACCAATGGATCGGGTTCCTATTGAGCATTGTATTGAAGTGAACATGTATATTTATAATATAATCTCATACATTCAGGTGCAATCTCGACATAATGGGCAGCTCTAATACAACAACCCAAAAGAAAGAAATTCCATCATCTTTTATCTTAAAATAGATGTGTTTAATTATATCACACGCACAAAGGAAATTAACAGAAAAAGTTCAACATATATCACAGATTTTCTGGTTCAAAAGCAAATTATTCTTAATGAAAAATACTTAGTTAATAGAACTACACCAAAATTGCTAATTGTAACTATATAATTCTCAGACAAACAAAATTACACTTGTAAACATGATTTGATTGCTTTCAACAAAGCAAAATACCAGATGATTCGTATATATCTGTAACATCCGGGATTTCAGGTATATTAATTAATCTTTTTATTTTGAGTTTTGTGGAAGGACTCGGCGAGTTGGTGCGTAGACTCGCCAAGTTGAGACGCGGTTTTTCACCCGGATTGATGCCCGGACTCGGCGAGTCGCCTTGGTGGACTCGGTGAGTCTGCGCTGTTTAATGAAACCCTAATTTCATGGGTTTGAGGCCTATTTAAAGGGCCTTGTGGCCGTCATTTGCTCTTATTAGTCCCCAGAGTGAAACCCTAGAGCATTTGAGTGATTCAAGTAAGGGAAGGAGCCATTGTTGATTCTTGGAGTTATTGTCTAGCAAAGGAAGAAGAGATCTAGCCAAGAGGAAGCAAGAGAGGGGTGGATTCTTGAAGAACTAAGGTCCAGGACATCACATCTGAGGTACCATTTGAATCCTTCTTTATTAATGTGATGTTCATATAGATTTAGGGTTTTTGAACCCATTTGTGGCTAGATCTAGCATCCTCATGATCCCTTGGCGAGTTATGGCTCTGAATCTGGACCCATAGAGGTCCAGAGCACCTCCTTGCCCAAGCCTTATGTGCATCCATGGAGGTTTTGGGTTAAGATCAATGTATTGGAGGCTAAAACACCATTAATGAGCTATTTGATACTTAATGCACACCACGACTTGGAATTTACATGGTCAATAAGCTTAAGGGGGCTGGATCTATGAGTTACTAGAATGGATCTGACCTTAGAAGGTCATTTGAGGTTGTGCATGGAATGCACTCGCCGAGTCCAATCCCAGACTCGACGAGTTTGTGTGGGTTGTTCAGTGATTGCGAACCAGGGACTGAGTAACCGAGTCGGGTGAGTGACTCGGTGAGTCGGAAGAGATTCAGAGGGATCGGGTTCCCGTAAGGACTCAGCGAGTCGGGTCAACCGTTGACCAGGGTTGACCAGTTTGACTTTATAGTGTTAGTCAGCCAGAGTCAAGGTGGTATTAAGTAGAGTTATGCTTGTGTTGTAGGAGGACGATGGCTCAGGAGATCGAGCACTAGTAGTTACGAGATTTACGAGTTACCGAGATACGCGAGGTGAGTCTTCTCACTATACATTACCTTGAGTAGGTATTTCGAGTTGACCAGAGGGTCTTATGTGCTATGTATGAGTTTATGTGTTGTCTTAGAGATTTTGTGCTATGTGTTATTTGTATGCTGCATGATTATATAGATCGGGCCGGAGGGCCCAACGAGCTATGACTGGACCGGAGGGTCCGACGAGCTGCGGGACTGGAGGGTCCCATTGAGACAACTTGGTCGGAGGGTCGGGTTTAGCCTTGAGTGGCATATTTGTGATATGTTGTATTTTGGGGAACTCACTAAGCATTTATGCTTACAGTTGTTGTGTTTGATGTCTCAGGTACTAGCGAGGACTGTGGGAAGGCAAAGGCTTGACTTGTACACACCCACACCGATGGATTTTATGTTAGAGAGATCTTGGGATTTGTTTGAAAACACTGTTGTTATGGTTTTGAGATTATTATATGATATACATTTTTTTGATTTAAAAATGAAAATTTTAATTGGAAATTTTACGTTGTTACAATATCAATAGGATGAATAAAACAGCATGTAGAGTTAGAAACCCTAACCTAATTTCTAGGGCATGACCGATGCAAAAAATTGTTGCGACATAGTTATTCGCCGATCCTCTCTGCATCAACTCTTCTGCGTACTTGAAGCCTCGATGTCTCGACAACGTTATTGTTGTTGTACAAAGAGGTTGTGCCTCACATACCTGTTGAGTTGGTATTTAGTCGATCATCGATCACCGCTTGAATGATCGTTTTCTCTGCCTTTGGGTGTGGACTCTGACTGGTTCTTGAACGTAGTATACAAAACAAAGGGACCCCTAAAAATTTTGGGCCATGTGCACATGCACAGCTTGCCCCCCTTCATCACCGGGCTTGGGGAACGAGTTGCTATTGATCAAGTTCACATTTTGCATGTTACATATGCTCATCAGTTTGTAGATATATTTACTAAAGGACTACCCACACGGTTATTCATTTTTTAGAAATAGTTTAAGCATTAGACAACCCCATGCTCAAAATGAGGGGGAGTTTTAGTCTATTACTTATTGTGAATTGTATATTTATTTTATTCTCATATAATATAGGGGTATTTTATGTAAATGTATAATTGGTTGAATATTTAAAGGTATGGAATAAATAGAAACCCTAACGTGGTATTTTTCATTATTCAACATGGTATCGAGCCTTTGATTTTTTCTTCGGCGCCTACTACTTCCTGCACAAAGTCAACGTCTCATGTTCCTGTCCACAACTAACTCATCGATCATCACCGAAACTACTATTTGAGTTCTTCTTTTATTCGGATACAAGCCATCGTCATCCTCATTGATTAGGGTTGTCATGTAAGAAGACCTACTGTCGTTTTCTGATCTTCAAGTCTTCCTATTCCCGCTGCCATCATCGCATCTCCCTCATGTGTGTAGTACAATTTACGTTGCTATAATTCTTCAACTAGTAGTAAGTGCCTTAATCTTTATTTTGCTTTTTATATCATTTTAAAATTGATTTTCCGGTATCATGTCCTCCTCCACCCCAACATCCTCATCTACTACTGTACTTACTACTCAACAACTTGTCTACGCGGTTACGAATGTTTACAACCAGTTTAGTTTTAAAATAACAGTAAATGGATCCAAGTATAAGTTATGGTGCAGCATTTTTCAAGAAATTTGCAAGGGTGCTAAGGTCCTTGGCCACATAACTATCAAAACTAACCAGTGATGGAGATGAAGATTGGGAGTCTATTGATTCAGGAGTCAAGTCATGGTTCTATTCCACTTGTGACCAGAACCTACTCCAAATTATCTCGAATGATAATTGCATCGTCGAAGACCTATGGGATAATCTCCATGAATTTTGTCTTAATAACAAGATGTCTCGCACTATGCAACAATGTTGATCTCCCTCCCCCAAGGCTTTAAAACACGACCATTCGGGATAGGTATCCACATTATTATAAGGAGTGATGAGTTCCCCCCCCCCCCTAGTTCATGGTGGGGCCAAAAGTTCAACCCCATGAGATTAATGTGTGGAAAGCTACGTTAAGTTCATTAAAAGTCATGGGTGGACTGTATGTACAAAGAATGTTGGTGGCAAAAAATTTTATCAAGGGAATCTCCATAAAAATCTTAATATTTTGGGAAATTTTTTAATAAATTCCTAAATTTATATTTTTTTAACAGAAAAGTTCCGAGTGTATAACTTTTTGAATAGAAAAGTACAAGAAATCGGTTAATTTATTCACTTTAGCCATTTTGACTTGTTCAGCAAGTCTTGGGATCAAACCGTTAATTTTTTTCAAAATAATAGAACTTTTCTGCAGATTTCGTCAAAATTGTATATAATGCATAAACATCTTTTTTTTTACGTATTTATATCTATTTTTATGTATTTATGTATTTTTTAAGTTATATATATGTTCGTGTTTTATGTATTTTAAATTTATAAACGTATTTTTTTACGTATTTATTTGTATATTTAAGTATTTTATATTTTTTATGTATTTTTATGTACTACTTATTTATATGTATTTTTACATATTTATGTATTTTTTAAAGTTTCTTATATAGATGTTTATATATTTTAAATGTATAAACATATTTTTTATGTATTTATATGTATTTTAAGTATTTTACATATTTTGTTTTATGTATTTTCATGGGTTTTTTATGTATTACGTATGTATATGTATTTTTACATATTTAAGTATTTGTTTAAAGTTTTATATAAAGGCGTTTATGTTTTTTTATATATTTGAAATGTATAACTGTATTATTTTTACAAATTTATATATTTTTTATTTCAAGTCGTTTTCACCATTTCATCAAATTCTCACAACTTCTTTGAATACGTCTAGATGGTTTTCCTACATACCCACATACTTTAAGTTTTTCCCATTAGCTTAAAATATATGAGTATGTAGGAAAACCATATAAACATACTCGAAGAAACTATGAGAATTGAACGAATCGAAGTAAAAAAATACGTAAAAACTAATACAGTTATACATATAAAATATATAAAAATACATAAACATCTATATCAAAAGCTGCAAAAAAATACACAAATATGTAAAAATACATAATCCATAGAAAACACATAAAAATACACAAAAAGATATTAAAAATACATATAAATATGTTTATATATTTAAAATATATAAACATTTATGATTTATATAAGAATCCTAAAAAATACATAAATATGTAAAAATACATATAAATATGTAATACATAAAAAAAAATAGCACATAAAAATATATAAAATACTTAAAAATACAAAAAAAAAAATACATAAAAAATACGTCTATACATTTAAAATATGTAAACATATACATATAAAAACTTAAAAATTACATAAATATGTAAAAAAAATATAGATATAAATACCTAAAAAATACATTTATATATTATATATATAATTTTTAACGAAATCTACAAAAAAATCTCATTATTTTGGAAAAATTAACGATTTGATACTATGACTTGTTGAACATGTCAAAATAGGCTAAAGTGAAAAAATTAATGACAAAATTGAAAAAATGGTCCCTGTGGTATGCATTTTTGGGGGTTTTGGTCCAAACCATAACTTTTTGGATTGATGGTCCTTTTGAGATAGTTTGCTTGTGATTTTGGTCCTTCAATAAACTGAAAAGATGAAATTGCCCTTATTATATTTATTTTCCATTTTTCTTTTTTTGTCATATAAGTATTTATATATATATATATATATATATATATATATATATATATATATATATATATATATATATATAATAAATCTCTCTCTCTCTCTCTTTCTCTCTCCTCTCTCTCATACCTCACCAAACTAACCTTCCCCTTCCTTTTTCTTCTTCACTTACAACCAAGAACCACCACTGCTGGCCATCGGAGCAACTCCCTCCGTTACTCCTCGCTACCATGGTAAAAACCCACCAGCACCATGTTTATTTTATCGAGTACAGGAGCCCCAAACATCCCCGACCCTTTCTCCTTCCTCCCCTCGTATCAATTTCTTACAGGTTAGTTTCTAAATGTTTCAATTTCTTGATTTTTAAATATGTCACAACTAGCATTTTAGCTAGGAAATTCTATTCTCGTGTAATCATTTAACTATTGTAAAACATATACTCTAAGTAAATATCACTCAATGCTCATTTAAATGCACCTCTCATGTTCAACAAAGAGTCTGGATCACTAAGAACCTTGGTTTAAGTCCATTATGAACTAGGAACTCCTTATTGGGCCTAATGGACCAATGAGCTTCCAATTTGACAATTTTGGGTTTACGACCCTTAAATGGGCTCTAATTGTACCCACTTCCATGAAACTTAGCATTTTGGGCCATTTTGGGTCCAAAATAAATTGGTTTGCCCTTAATGGGCCTTATTGGGCCATCACAACTCCAACTAACCCTAATGGACCATAAAACCCATTCTTTTATGTCATTTTGGGCCGTGAACTACCCTAAAGGCCCAATGGGATGAAAACCTCTCTATGGGCCTCATGAGTTTGAGCAAAGACCAAGATTGGGCCCAAATTAATTCACTTCCTCCTTCCTAATACAATTCTCGACCTATACTTATAAAAAAAATAATAAAAAAAAAAGAGGATGAAATTTTGAGCTCTTGACACCTCATTAATGCATGGGGGTATCCATGAACAAACCACCATGCTCCTAGGAGGGCTATTACTCACTAAGTATCTAGGCAAGCCACTCCTTTCCTCCCCTTATCTCTCCATTGGCCGAGACCACCCTCACCCCCTCTCATTTTCTCTTCAAACTTATTTCCAAGTCTCTCATTCTCATCTCAAACCTCAAAGGAAAAATCCTTTTTTCTTCCCTAAAATCGTGTGGGTGTAGGGTGTGTTCAAAAGGTTCTTCATCAAAGATCACAACTTGGTAAGTTAACTCCACACTTAAGTTGTTTTATTTAATCTAATACTAAAAATCTCCTCCTAACTCTTACCATTCTGTGAATCATACATCTTAGAGCCATCTAAGTTCCAAAGTTCTTCAAGGTGTTGCTAGGACCAAAAATCTCTTCATCTCTTCTTCAAAAACCGAAACATCAAGAAAAGGTGAGTTCATACCCCCCTTGTTTTCGGTTTTCATATGATTTTTGCAGGAGAATGCAAGTAAAATGTGTAGATCTATGTGTTATATGCATGTCTTGTGTGATTTCTTAGTTTATTTTGTAAAAAATGTGTTAGATCTTAACATATCTCGACATCTTAAGCAAAATTAAGTAAAAACCCATGAACTATGACACCTTATACATCATATTATCAAGTTAAAAGTGTTTATATGTTTAAGATATAAGAATTTAAAGCAAAAACCTTGTTAAGGGTCATAATTGTCAAGAAAACAAAAGATAAGGGCAAAACGTAACATTTACGGTTTTATAAGGATCAAACAGGTCCTACTAGTATAAAAATGGATTTTTATGATAAACATGCTTTCCAAAGGGCCAAAAATGTAAATTTTAGCTTAATGGGCTTAATAATTAGGCCTCACGGTTTTGGGCCCAAATTTGTGAAAAATGAGAGTTTTGAGGGTTAAAAAGGTCATATGATCAAAGTTCGAGTCATAAATGGAAATAAACCAAATTTAGGGGTGAAAATAATATTTATTTCTAAATTGGGACAAAAATGTAATTTTTATAAAAATTGGGCAAAAGTGTCATTTTTACAAACAAGGGGCTGAAATGTAATTTTCCGCAAAACTGGGCCAAAAATGTCAAAATATGAGTTTTTGGACTAAATCCGCAAATTTCTAACATTTGGGACGAAACTACAATTTTTTATAAATTATGGACTAAAGTGTTATTTTTACAAAAATTTGGGCCTTAATTGAAAATTTGAGGCTTATTGGCCACGAATGTCGTTTTTACAAAAAGATGACTTTTTATATCAATTTGGTAAACCTCGAGCTTAAACAAAAAAACAAAATAATAACGAATGGACAAAATACATCGACAACAATTTTCATTGGGCCTAATATCCACGTTACATGGCCATTGGGCCTTAAGGGTGCATTCAAGTGTATATTGAGCCTAATATTTTCCATGACATGTTTATTGGGCCTTGCAACCCATTTACATGTTAATTTGGGCCTGAGCTATGGGCTACATGTTTGTTGGGCCTTGGTGGTCCTCTTACATGCCTAATGGGTTTAAATTACCCTCTTACGGTTATTAGACCTTTGTGGTCCATTTACATGCTAATTGGGCTTGAACTGAAAACCACATGCTTAGTAGGTCGTAACTATACCTTTACATAATTCTTGAACTTCGTATACTTATATACATACATTTGGATTTGAAAACCTACAACATACACGTAAACATTAAACATGGTGAAAATCATAACAAACATGAAAGGTTGAGAATCTAGTGAGACATCTCGTTGGCACCTTTGAGTGTACAATCGTAGCTTGTAGTTATAACCAGAGTTTCCTTGAGGGAGAGCGGGAGTTTGAGTATATATCTATATGGGGTGACCCCCCACGCCTTAGTTGTTCACTACGGCTAGATTAGGTCAGTCTAGGGCGACAAAACCTTGAGCAAATACCGACGTTTGGAAAAATGCCAAGACAGGCAATCTAATCATTGTCTTGTATGGTTATAATGGCTCATATAGAGATCCCATACCAATTTAATATTTCGGAGATTAACTCTTCGATCGTGTCAGTACAAAACAACTTATTTGATGATACAAGAACCACGACATTATATTAAATCATAAAATATCAGATTTTTTGGGGAAATACTAATATTCAATTACCACTTACTTACAATACAAAGAAATTTAAATTGCATTCATATATGTTACTGCTATGAAATTCACACATGCATTTATACTCGATTTTCACATCATTTTCAGACATTTTACAGAAAATATCGGATTTTTTGGGCTTACAAAAGATGCAAAGACTTTTATTCAAACATACTTATGAACTCACCAACATTATTATCAAAATAACTTGTATTCTCAAGTAATCATTAAGCAGGAAGATTTTCAAGTGTGTATGGATTTATTTTGTGTAACATCACTCATCGTACTATTAGTACTTTGAATTTTTGTAATCTATAACAATGTACTTGATGTGAACAATGTTGGTTGTGATATGTAATGTTGGTGATGAATTTGTTATGTTTCATGTATATTCATTATGATGATAATTCAATTGTAAGTCACACGAGCCCTCGGACGTTTCCGCCGTCTGGTCCGGGGGTGTGACAATATAATAAAATAAATCCCAGATCTTGGTGTATGAATCTTACAGGATTGTCTCCAGATACTGATTGATTGGAGATTATGTTAACTCAATAACCGTAAATGATGGGATAGATGTATATAGCTTCAGTGTAGTGCTATTAGAATTGGTAACCGGAAAAGAACCACAAGAAGGAGATGGGGATATGAATCTAGTGGAATGGGCATGGAGGTATTTCAGCGAAGCGAACTTTATGGTTGAAACTTTAGACCCATAAATCAAGCAGGCTAATAGTTTCACGGAAGAAATTACCTTAGTGTTCAAACAGGCTCATTTGCACAAGCTAATTCAGAAACTGATGCTACCCCCCCCCCCCCCAACAGCTGATTTGGGCTTAATACACACACACTGAAAAATTAAAAGACACATACTCACACTCGATTTTGTTTTCTGGGTTTTGGAAGAATCGGAGTAGTCTTTTATTTGGGAACATGGTTTAAGAATTTGGGCACCACAAGTGGATGTGTAGAGAGTGCAGGTGAGGAATAAGAAGACGAAGAAGAATGAGTTGGGGAAGTGTGTGTGTGTGTGTGTGTGTGTGTGTTTGTGTGTGTGTGTGAGAGAGAGAGAGAGATGTGGGTCCCAAATTAGTTAATTATTTTATTTTTCATTTAAATTAAATTGAAGAAGCATAAAAATATATATCAAAAGGGCATAATAGTCTTTTCGGTTTATTAAGGGACCAAAAACGCAAAGAAAGTAGCTCAAAATGACCACCAATCCAAAAAAATCGTGGTTTTGACTAAAACCCTAAAAAAAGTGTATACACAGATACTATTTTTGCATTTTTGTCTAAATTAATTGTTTTCTTAGGCTTTTCTATTCAAAAAGTTAAATAATTTAGACTTTTCTGTTAAAAAAAATAAATTTAGAATTTTACTAAAACTTTTCCCGAAATATTAAAACCTTTTTAAAGATTTCCCGAATTATCTATTTATATCAATTTACAAGGTTAAATAGGCAATGCATAATGTGCTTTTTTGGTACTAATATAAAACGTCGTGTATACTGAGTATAAAACAATTTTGTTATATAATTCAAAAAAATATATATAACATATTACATGTATACACATTGTTAATTAATTTTGTAAATACTTGATTATTTTTTTCTCTAAAAAATAGTGATTGAAACAATGGCAGAATCACATTGATTTTTTTATGTATTTAATTTTTCCAATATACAAATATTTAGAAAAAAAAAGCTATGATTATTCCGAATTAGACCTGGCAATGGGATGAGTTTGGAGCGAATCGGCCTTGATCCAAACTCTTTTAACAAATTTCAAAATCCAATCCAAACCCGCTCCGTAACCCGCAGAGTTTTGAATAATCAAATTCATACCATTATCCATCGAATCAACGGATATCCAAACTAGCCCCATAACTCATAGGTTTTTTGAATTATCAAACACATTTTACTTAATTCATGAAATAATATTTCTTAAATAAAACAAAGGTTGATTTAGAAAACACATTACGTACTCAAGAACTTCCGATTGAAATTAAAAATTACTATTATAGTAACTTCTGACTGTCAATTATAGTGATAGAGAATAGAATAACAAACTTTTTTTCGGTTGATGAATGAATTTATTGATTAATGAATGAAATATGATGATTGTTTGATGAAATATAAATGAAATGACATCATAATTCTTAGTAGAAAACTGAAAGTTTAAAAATCAATTCGTTGATTCTTATGTATATGGACTTTGGCATTTTCCCTTTGGACTTTTGATTAGAATTAAAAGTAAACTTTAAGCAATATAAAATATAAACCAATAATTCAAAAGTTATAAGGGGCGGGTTATAAACGGAGCGGATCGGTGATGATTCATACCCAACCCTTTTAATAAAAAGTTAGCAGGTATGGGTCGTTAACGAGTAAACGAATCAAAAACTATGCTCCAGACCCATATAATTCTTAAGGGTTTGGATCGGATAAGGATCAAAACCCGCTCCATTTCCAGACCTATTCCGAATTGATCCCTTATGTACACCTTGTTATGCACAATTTACAAAATTTATATCGTGTGTGCTTTATTCGTAGCACAATGGGCGCGCGAACGTAACAAACTAACTGTTTATTTGCTGACGTTGCACTCCGTAATCTTTTTACCCGCCTATCGTTCTCTGCAACTCACCGCCATTCCAGCTCTCCCTCTCTCTCTCTCTCTCAACACTCTCTCACTAAATGACAGTTTTACAGAGAACAGGCACTTAGAAGATAGATCGAGAACCCTAATTTTCTTTAATGGTTTCTTCGATTGGTTTCATATTCATAGGTTTATGCTTTTGATGGATATACTGGTCGTACGTTTTTGTTTATCTCTTAAAACAGTGAATATTTTGTATCAAATGATCTAAATCTTGTGCGAATTGTGGATTTCTATGAGAGTATTTGATTGCAAAGTGGTTAACTGATGCTTTTCTCGTTTTTAACATAAATCGCTCAGTTGATTCATCGTGCAGTTAAGTATAAATCACATTTTGATTCTTATAAGTGAAATACGCTCTTTATAATCATGTTCTTTGATGTTTTCAGGCAGTTTTGAAGAAGTATTTGGCTAATTTGTCTACCGAGATAACTTTCAACAATGACTTGTCGCTTTAGATGCTTGTACTTCAATGTGTTTGCGTTGTTGGTGTTTCTGGTGCCACAGGGTTCAACGCATACTGATAATTCCGATGGTATTTTCTCGATTCTCAGAGACTTCTTCTGATTTGTATGTTCTCTTCGTGAATTATCAACTGAATTTCTGTTACGACCTAGTTTCATTTTCTTCCAAGTTACAGTACAGTCTATGAACTTCTGTCTCTTGATGATGAATTACAGAGATTTGATTTCTTATTGTGGGATTTAGGGTTTATCATTCTTTGGAGAGAATGACAGCAGTCAAAATTTGATTTCAGCCTTTGATTAAAACACATACTACAGTGAAAACGTTTGATTTTGGCTTTTTTCTACAGTTTGTGTTATACTGAATGATGTTGGTGTATCTATGTAATGCATACCCCACAGCAGCAATTGCAAGAACTACTTGATAGCCTAGGAATTAATCCTAATCAAAGCACAGTATCTAATACTTTTTGTGCAATCTCTACAGTTAGAGCTCTACAAGATCTGTATAGATCTTTTAATACGCCACCTCAGCTCAAAGGATGGAAATCAAATGGTGGTGATCCATGTCAAGAATCATGGACTGGAATTTCCTGTGCTGGTTCTTCAATCATCCAAATGTAAACTTTAAGTATTTCCTCCATTCAGTTTAATCCCACCATTTCAAAGAGTCACTTCTATGGCATTGCAAACAGAGTATACTTTCTTGATAATTTACACTAAACTTACCTTCCTTCACTTAACTTACAGTAAACTTGACAACCTAAACATCACTGGAAACCTTGGCTATCAGCTCAATAATTTCCATCACTTGAAGCAACTGTAAGTTCTTTTTATCATGCAATTGTAAATCATGATGCATTTTATTGTATAAATACATCCAACTTTCTAAAGTGAGGTGCTTTCTATACTAGGGATGTGAGCAACAACAACATTTATGGTGAAATTCCGTACGGACTACCTTTGAATCTAACTCATTTGTAAGATTCACTAAACTCTGTTACAAATATTTTGTATATAAAAATTACTCATTCCATGAACCAAAAATTCCATGAATGCAGAAATTTGGCTTGCAACAACTTAAGTCAATACATACCTTACTCAATCTCTTCCATGAAAAACCTTCGACACATGTAAGTTATCCCCCCTCCCCTTAATTTTTCCATCACTTAACAATCACATGATCATAATCTTTCTCCCTTGCAGGAATTTGAGCCACAATTTTTTGTCAGGGCCTGTTGGGAATGTCTTTACAGGCTTATCATGTCTCAAAGAAATGTATGCATGAAATGAACTTTTCTCACTATGAATCAGAACACTTGCATACATGTTTGACTCTTATTGACTTCTTTCACAGGGACCTCTCATACAACCAATTTATCGGAGACCTACCAAGTTCATTTGGAACACTGAGAGGCCTGTCAAGACTGTGAGTTTACCTTCCAATTGACTAATATTCACACTTATGCCATTTGTACTAGTTCTATTGATTGTTGGAATGGAATGAATCTGCAGGTTCTTGCAGCATAATGAATTCACAGGGTCAGTCATCTTTCTAGCTGACCTTCAACTAACGGATCTGTAAGTCCTTTTTTGACATTTTTCTATAGTTCTTTTTCTTTTCATGATGCTGAATATAAATATACACGCAATTTCAGGAACATACAGGATAACCATTTCAGTGGAATCATTCCAAAACAATTCCAAACTATACACAATCTATGGTTTGGAGGTAATATGTTTGATAAAGGGGACAACAGTCCACCATGGGATTTCCCCATGGAAAATCCAAATGATCAGCAAAACAATACTTCTCCACCATCTACAGAGTCATCAAGTGCAGTCAAGAGTTATCCTTTGACTGAGCCTGTCAACCACAAGAAGAAAAAATCAGGCCACGTGGTCATTTTTTATGGTGTAGGTGCTCTAATGGCAGCATGTTTTGTAATCTTCATTGTGATTCGCTTGCGTAATCATTCTAGAAAGCTTAGAAGACCAGCCAGCAGTGAAGGGTCACAGCCATCTCTTCCAGTCAGTATGCCCAGAGGCAAGTCAAATTTAATTTTTGTTAAAATCATAAATGTGTTTCTGTAATCTGCTTTTTTAATTTATTTTTTAATCAAAATTGTGTGTTGGATATACAGATTGTTCATCCACAGCTCTTGATGAGAGCCCAGAAGTGTCCGTTATCAGCTCACCCACCGCTGGCCCAAGGCATGCAGCTCCAGTTCGTACAAAAGTTGTGAGAGTGAATAGAAGAAGAAGTTTTGCTAAAAAGAGTAGAATGCCAATTGGTGCAACTTTATACACAGTGGCAGAATTGCAATTAGCAACAAATAGCTTTGACCGAAGTAATTTTCTTGGAGAAGGCTCTCTCGGATCTGTGTACAAAGCAGAGTTTCCTGATGGACAAGTAATTAACTACATTCTGAATCAATTTACAAAGTTTTATAACAGAGTATTTGATAATAATTGTAGACATGATGATTGTTTTTTGTGTTTTAGGTGTTTGCAGTGAAGTGTATAAACACGGTGGCATTATCTCTTCACGAAGAACAGCAGTTTTTGGAGGTGATTTGGAATGCTTCGCGTGTAAGACATCCAAACATCATACAGCTTCATGGATACTGTGTAGAACAAGGTCAACATATGCTTGTGTATGAATATGTAAGAAATCTGTCTCTTGATTATGCTTTGCATTCGGAAGCATACATGCCTTTATCTTGGGGGCTTCGTCTTCGAATCGCTCTTGGAATCGCTCGAGCTTTGAAGTAAGCATATCACAATTTTCAATTTTCCTTTTTCTCTAGGGTTTGATTCCGTAATTTTGAATGTCATTTTCGTTGCTGTTTAATTCAGCTACTTGCATACGACATGTGCGCCTCCTTTAGCTCACAGAAATTTGAAGGCTGCTAATGTTTTACTTGATGAAGATCTAACGCCTCGAATCTCCGACTGCTATCTCGCTGTTTTGAAGCCCCTGACAATCAGCAGTGCTAGAGCTCAGGTACATGTTTCTGGCTCCCACAACAATTCTTCTCCCTTTTTACTCTTCTGATTATGTTACTTAACGATGATGATGATGATTTAATTAGGCTTCAGAGACGGATACTGGAGGCATTTCTTATGAACACACGAAACCTGGAACTGGTAACCAAAAGGACGACGTTTATGCGTTTGGAGTGCTGCTTTTGGAGATTTTGACAGGAAGGAAGCCTTTCGATGGGTACGTTATTCATCTTCATCTTTTTTCGTTGAGATCTGTTGTGATTTTTTTGAAAAAAACAGAGATCCACTGAGAGACGAGAGTTCGCTAGTGCAATGGGCTTCTTCCCGGCTTCATGACAGTGAATCGTTGGATGAAATGGTTGAAGCAGGCATCAGGAAGACAATTCCTCCAAAGGTTCTGTCGCGATTTGCTGATATTGTGTCGCTTTGTACTCAGGTATTGGCTTATGCATGTATGATTATGAAGATGAACTGAAAGGAATTGATTTGCTTGTAACTGTCGTTAACAGGCGGAGAGGGGATTCAGACCTTCGATGACGGAAATCATGGAGTCACTGGGGCAAATGCTGGAAGAGTACCGGAGAATGAGAACGGGGGTGGATACTGATTTTGATCCGTATGAGAGGTCTTTCCGATCAACAAACTCACGCTTCATTGGGTCACCCACGGTGAGCTATATGTCTATCTGAATGTGTTCGATGACGAATCATTTGATCACTTCTTTTTACGTGTGTTACTGTTACCATGGTTATGTTCCAACAAGTCATCGTATATGGTTGTCAAAACTCAAAAACATTTTGCTCTAATAGCGGAATATACAGTATTTTTTTGAATGTATCAAGCCAACTTCAATAATTTGAAAAGGGAAAACATAAACGTAAAATTAAAAAAAAATTAAAAAAAAAAAAAAACAATCAATTTCAAGTGATATTTTTCCCTTAAATCTTTTTATGTTTATAAAAAAAAGATTACATTATGCAAAAACTCGTGTTTGGGTATTCTTACAAAAATAAGGATTAATTTGTTGCAAAAACTCGTAGAAAATAGAATAATGATTGTCAAAACTCAAAAAGTTAGCATTATTGTATATGAAAATGTGCAATAAGTTCATTTTTAATTGCAAAGTATAGATTTAACTATTACAAAAAGCATGTCATATGTCATTTGATGTCAAATAAATCAAAGAAAAAATGATTAGCAGCCTACAAAATACATCGGATTGCAAATAATATCAACCAAAACATTTTACTAAAATTATGTCAAAGCAAACATAAATGCAAAGTTGGTTCCCTTTTTCAATCATATGGAACGTCAATGTGGATTTTGTTGGAAATGTTTTTGTTGCTAGGTTGGTTGGTTAAGATTTAAGACAGTTAGTAGTAGGATCATTCATGTAAAGCTTTAAACTGATGTAATTAGTCAAGGCTACAATATTTTTAACTGGCCTTGACTTGGTCATAGTGTAAAAAAAATTCAATTTTTAGTGTAATTGGTAAAAGATACTTCGAAACAACATATATGTTAGATAATTAATTATTATCTTTCATAAAGGTAATTAATTATCATGAAAAACTTTATCAAAAATAAAAATAATGCAACATAAACATCTATCTAAATATCAGATAATTATAGTTTTGAAGTATTTAAAAGAGGAATGTTGAAGATGATGATGGTGTATCGGATAAAGAGAATATGTGTTATAATCAAAATGTATCCCACGTTGGTATAGAAATAAACTTAAAGAGGTATGTGATAAAGAGAATATGTATCCCACGTTGGTATAGAGAATAAACTTAAAGAGATAAGATGTTTTATAACTAGGAAAATGAGAAAATAGAAATGATACTTTTCATTTGGGTAAATTACACCATTCGTCTTTCGTACACAAGTGTGTTTAGTTCTTATTTTCAAAAATTAACTCGGACCATCTCTATGTTTGTTTTTTCTTGCGCGCTCAGTCCCTATTGACATGAAATGACCGTCTTACCCTTACTATTTTATTTATTCATTTTTTTAATTTCTTTATCAGTTTTAAATTAAAAAACAAATAAATAAACAAAATATTCCAACCCCTTAGTACGCACTTCCATTATCTCCTGTTCTTACATCCTTCACAGCAGACCTACATCACTGAGCCAAAAACACCATCGTCACCTTGATCTAAAATTCCGTCGACAACTTTCGACGGTGGCGTACAGGTGAAGAATGAGACCGACGACTTCCGACAAAGCACCACCATCACAGATCCGCTCAATCACCTTCTCATATCTTCTGCAACTACGCCAGCGACCACACACCTATAAATCGGGTCTGTAAGAGAAAAAGGGTGCAAAATAGGAGGGTTTTGATGCTCATCGGAGAAGACGAAGAGTTTAAAGATATGAGATGATGAGGTTAGGGTATGAAATCAATTCAATCAAGGCCAATGTGACGTACCATCCACAGATTTCCGAAGACAGATGTTCAAGGGTTTTAGTTAGGGCATACGAAGGAGAATAATGCAACCTGTTTTTCTCTACAAATCGCAACCACCACCACAACCTCCGGTTCGGATTTTGCGTGTTTATACCCATAACAAGTCTCAAAACATATAAAACATTATTCTTAACCCTCTAATCGATCACCAGATGCGTCTCTTTCTTCTTATGAAGTGAAGAAGACAACGAATTGGAGATTAAGGGGTAAGAAATTGATGAACAACGAATTAGACGAAGTACAGGTTTAAAACCCCCTCTTGCCATCTCCCTGGTATCGAATCATATTTGGAGGTTCACTTAATCAGATATGCTTTCAATTTAAGAACTCTAAATCCTTTACAGATTTCGAATTAAACATTTCCATGTCATGATTCTTCCTTCCTGATTTGCCCTGATTATTCTATCTAGATTTGTAAGTGTGTTTCTCGATAGAGGTTGTGGTGGTGTTAACAATAAATGGTTTGTTCGGTGAATGAGGCGGTGGTTTGTGGTTATATTCAGTGAAACATTCGAATTTTGAACGAAGGAATGGGTGGGATGAAGTGAGGGGTGCGGTGGTGCTCCATTTTCCGGTGAGGGGTGGCGGTGGTGATTCATTTTCCGGTGGTGGTGTAGATTACCAGTGGTGGTCAGGTGTTATTCAACAAAATAGAAAAATAATTGAAATAAGTTTTAATAATTAAAAATATAAAAAATGTTCAAAATAAATGAAAAAGAAAAAGAAAAGGGTATTATAGTCTTTTTACGTATCACAAGGGATGAAACATGCTAATTTAAACTAACGAGGGATGAAGCGTGCAACTTTTAACGAAATAAGGGACGGTCCAAGTTAATTTTTGAAAATAGGGACTAAACACGCTTTCTGAAATGTGCACATGGGACGATTGATGTAATTTACCGTTTTCATTTTGATGTGGTGCTTGGAATTTGGAAAGGTTAGTAGAAATGGACAAATGAACATATGGTTGAGTCCACATCATAATTTATAGTAAGTCTCAGATTTTATTAACTTCCTAACAAATAAATTTTAAGGTAAAGGAAATATAAAATTTTATATTAAGGCTAGAAACGAGCTTAAGTTAGATAAAATTTTATAACTTTCAAATTTGATAGATCTTTCACAGGCCGAGCTCGAGTTTGATATATAAAAGGCTCGAAACGAGCCACGAGCTTACGCTCGAACTTAATTGGGCTTAGGTTAGATTCAACTCGTTTACACTCCTACACAAGGGCTACGAAATAGGTGTAAATTCATATAACACCCGGTTTAAGAGGACAATCGACTGTAAAACAAATCACAATAAGAACTCACAAAGATCACATATTTGGTTCAATAACGACACTAGAACGATTAGATTTTATTAAATTAATTTTTGGCTTAAGGTTTACTGATGCACAAGATTTGTATCTATTGCACCTTTGGATTCCGCATAATGTTGTATTTTCCTTTTTATGTGTTCCTTTTCTGACGGCATAAAGTTATGTGTTTTTTTTTCTCGATTCCAGATTTATTTGTTCTATAAGCTGACATTTTTTTGTTATTAATTTTTTTAATGATATAACATTGAGGTTATTGATGTGGTAACTTACCTTATAAAGTATGTCATGTAAGTGAAATTTTTCGTATCATATATGATTGGCTAATTTTTTGACCTTTTCGAGGAATTCATTTAGCTTCATTAAAAACCATATCCATGATTCACTGCTTTCTTTCATTTGCTCACTCTATATGTTGGAAGTGAGATTTAATGGTTTTCATTGATAGAAACTCCTAAGAACATGGCTTCTAAATTTTTTTAAGAGGTTTTGTCTATTATGATAAATGGTTCTAAGCAGTTTAGAAACACTTGGATCTATGAATTATTTGACAAACATTCGTAACACTTCAATCAAACTTAAAATGCAGAAGTAATTTTGTATTAAGAATGAATTTTACCATGCAACCATGTCAACAAATAAGAGCTCAAACCGACCATAATCATCTTTTTTCAAATTGTGGAAGGCTAAAAAAACTTTTTTGGTGTCTTTTGTTGGATGGATTCATTTTCTAATATCATATGTGTGTTGTTGGTACTTGAAATTTAGATTAGATTGTCAAAATGTTAACTAACATAATAAAGAAATTATTTATAGGCATGAAATGGTTGTAACATTCCAAAACCACGATAAAAAAAATTCATTTTTAATTAAGTAAAATCATTGTTTTCAAACAACACCCCAATTCAAAAACCAAGTATCAAATAAAAACATCCCAAAATCATAGTGTAACAAAGTCTCCCAAACATATCACCGAATGATGTGTACGATCACACTTTTGCTTTTGTCTGATCATTTGAAGTACCTGAAACAATAAAATTAAATTGTAAGCCATAGCTTAGCGAGTTTCCCCAAAGTACCACCACACAACATATAACATATACAATCATGCATGTTGGGTCCAATCAGTCAGTGGATTGTATTACCCTCGGGTCCACAGCCATCAAACTGGATTACCCTCGGCCCAATTAGTCATCAGACTAGAATGCCTCACCATAATCAGTCATCAGATTGGAATGTCAATATGCAACGGGTCCAATCAGTCATCAGACTGGAATAACATGGTATGCTGGCTCACGCACATAACAATAAAGCCTCAACCCAAAACCATATTATGTCGACATATGCAACAAATAAACATATAACCACTCAACAGACAAGCAAACAAATCTAACAGATCACCATAGTATAACAACATTTTATATATCATCATACATATCTAACAGATCGCTACAACATAACAACATCATATATACCATGATACATAACCAAGTGGGCCGAAATTGGTGCCTTCGACCCACAAGTACAGTGAGGAAAACTCACTTCACAGTCTGAAGATAGTTGAACAAAACATTGCTATAAATACCAACTCTACAGGCCAGCTATACATCAAATAATGACTAAATCTCATACTACACCCCAAAATACCCAAAATGCCCCTAAGTCAAACTTGGTCAAAGACAAAAGTCAACCTACAACTAACTGCCACGTTATAACCTTCCTTGGACGCATCGTGGCGGCAAGATGATAAAACAGACGCAAGGCAGTCATCCGCCACGTCATGGGGATCCATTCACCATGTCGTGGAGACCGTTCATACCAACGTAATCCAGTAAACTCTTAATCCATCAAACCAACCATTCAAACTTTCTAGAAGGCATCCTCTCATCTAATGGATCACAAAGATCGTTGCTTTTATAGATATTCATGTCCAAGGCATGTCTTGAACTCAAGCTAGATCAAAATAGAGTAAAAAGGGCCAAGGTCTCAGGCAGGAGTTTAAAACTCTACAACTTCAGATCCAACACTCTTGCTAATAAAGAGACTCTGGGGATCCATAAAGTTAGCAACTTTATGCAATCCCAACACTCCAAAATGTCCCAATATGAAAAATAAGACATGGAAACCTAGATCTATGCACAATAAACCAAAAAGCTTGGAACTTGAGGACTTGCAGGAGTCCAGAAAATGCACCACGAGATGATGAGAAGAGTTGCTTGTTAATTCCAAGTCTAAATGTCACATTCTTCTCCTTCTAATCCCCAAAAATCAAAACAAAGGCTTATGGAGCAAAAATAAAGGTTAGGATTTGCTTGGAGGCTGAGAGAGTATGATGAATGATGAGGGTGAGCAAGCTTAGCCATCGCATTCTCTTAAATAGGGACGCAAACCCCAAATATTAGGGTTTCTCATTAAACATATGTTACGTCGTGGTGGTTACTTAAAATATACCTACGTGTCCAAAGGGCATGGCCACGTCATGGGGATCCATCCGCCATGATGTGGCCACCAAAAATGCATACTTTAATAACAACCTTAAACAATAAAGACATACCACGACTTGGTATTACAATGGTAGTCTAAAATGGTTGTATAAAATGAACAACATTGGATCCAAAATGGTTGTCTAAAATGAACAACATTGGATAAATCATCAGTTAAATCCTAATGTATTTTTTTTAATATTATGAAATTTCACTTTGCGAACACTTGAAGTCTCATCTCATAAAAAAAAATATAATACTAGTGACACTTTGATGTTCGGTTGCTTTAATCTCAAACGTCATGTTTCATAAAACATTGTCATCTTTGATCAATGTTAATCGATTACTAATATTCCATAATAACATTTGGTATTTTTGTGTTTATAGACAAAATGACAAATCTTGCTAAACTTATTACTTATTTTCATAGATTAAAAATTTTCAACAAAAATGCCAAATGATACAATTTGAAAAAAAATATATAATTTGCATCTTGGCATGCAAAGTTTGTCATACTTTTATGAAAAATCATGAGAAAAATAAATAAATAAATAAAAATTTATGGTGTGAATCTTGAAAGTCCAATTTTAAAATAAAAACATAGTTCAATATGAATGATCCAATACATGACAAGAAAAATAAAAAGAGATGCAAAAATTTTTATAAAAAAAAAAATTATTATCTAAAAATAGTTTTAGACATGATAAAAATAACTAATACAAAATCATTTTGTGAAATAAAATAAAATAAAATTTGTATATATTTATCATTTATTTTTTATACACATTTTACTATTAATCCTTTTAGGATTTTCTCTGGAAAAAATAACATTTCAAAAAATACATATTATTTCATACATACTCATAGTATTTCAATATATAAATACAGGTTTTACATACATATAAATTACCTTTTTACAATATATGTGTTTTTGTGTACAAATAAACATATCATTGTATAAATACATATTTTTTCATATAAGAGATCATAATATGGTCATGTTTATATATAATTATATTTAAATATTTAAATACATAAATACTTAATTATCAAAACTATGATGGCTTTATGATATATGGAGGACCCTACTAGAAGGTTAACTTCAATTAAAATAATATATAATTGAGTATTTATATATTTTTACATTTAAATGTAATAACTTCCATTAAAATAACACATATGTATCTATGATTTCGATATTTTGTTATCCCTTTAAATTATTTTCCTTATAAAATACCTAATATGTATGTTATAATAAAAACCATCAGCTTGGTTGCTCATCAGGCATGACTCGGGCATCCCATAGAACCAGGTTGTTAAAATCTCAAATTTATCTTATGATTTTAAGATTCTACAAGTGAAAAACAATATCGATCTCACCTTTCGCTTTAGTTTTATTGTATAGCCAAGTATCAAAAATTCGTCTATTCAATTTGAAATCGAACGTCATAAGTTGCAAGAAATCTTTTAGAGCATCATTATTTTTTCAATTCATCACAAGTTAATCAGTACACACCTATTATAATCCTTATGTGATCTTATGTCTTACTTGTACATGATCAAAATAATCTTATTTTTAATTAAAATGTTTGATTCTTAATGTTTATGGATTGTAGCAACAAAACTATGGGTAAGACTTAAGAAGTTAAATTTGATTACATTATCATGCGAGTAAATGTGATTATGAGTTCGTTCTTATAGGATCTTCCGATCACGATTTTGCAAATATAAAACAATTTTAAATAAGATCTCGGTTTTAACAACGTTGCAGTACAAGATATTTTAATTTTAAACATTGTAAGTTTCAATCAAGAGATCACCAACATACATGTGTTATTTTTTTGAAATTATACACCTTTAAAAAATTTCTAACAATATTTGTCACACGTTCTTATAATAAAAACTAAGCTACTAACTATCACTTACCAACTAAATTTTCAAAATTTTTTAATTAAGGGGGTGTTTGGATAGGGAAAAAAATAGGCTGCTTATTGCTTATTGCTTAATCCCACCGCAATAAACAAATTTAAGTGTTTGGATGAGAATCTTTAAAAATCAGCTTATTGCGGTAGGAATAAACAAAATAAGCTGATTTTAATAAGAAATGGGGGGAATGCTTATTGCTTATTGGTCATTTTACTCATATAAGCAATTGATCATTTTACTTATATAAGCTGTTTTATTTTGTCAAACACTTAAATGTTTATTACTTATTGCTTTTTGCTTATTCCATCGCAATAAGTTAATTTAAACACATTTAAAAAAAATGATTATTCTCACCACAATAAGCAAATAAGCTAATAAACTAAAAATTATTTATTCAAAACACCCACTAAAAAAGAATAATAATAAGTAAAAATAAATAAAATCAGCCTGAGCGATTAGCCCTCTATTCCATCACCGGCTGATCCTCTCTTTCTACCCGTATTCCCTCTCTCCTCAAAATCTTGACTCAGTCCAACCACACTCTTCAAATCTAATCTCTTCTTCTTCTTCTTCGTCACATATCGAATAAGGAAAGAGAACTTCGCACGCCATACCGATCCTCTTCATCGTCGCCTTTCTTGTGCTTCTCCTGCAGTTACCTGTGTGAGTCTTTTTCTTCTTGTTCGAGTAACCTAATTTGTTTTGAGTTGTTTCAGACTGTTCTATGGATTCGATCGTGTTTAGAGTAAATGATGATTACTTCAATTTCATATTAGTTTTCAATGTGCTCATTTTAGGGTTTATTGCCTACCAGTTGCATCGTTTGTTTTTGAAAGGCAAGTACTTGTATCGATGCTAAAATATTTCCTTCAAATCAAGTATGCGAAAAAGAAATTTGATACGTGTAGACGAAATCTAATCAAGGATTTAAAGCAGTTTAGCTAATTGATCTAACGATGCACAAGTAGGAATTCAGATAACCTACATGTGTCCATGGTTGCACTAGCGATTAAATTTGATTAATTCAACTTTTGGCTTAGGGTTTACAATTACACAACAGATGATATCTATTTTGCCTTTAGATCCTGCATGCCTGCAACAACATCATACTTCACATCTTAGAGCATATTGCCCATGATCATTAGTTGGTTGATCGCTTGATCCTGAGACTTGATAAATGTTACTTGTTCCTTTTTTCTCTTCAGTCCAATTTCACTTTCTATAAAGCTGAGAAATGATTGAATCTATTGATGTGGTAAACTTGCCTCCATAGGATATGTCTATGCTTCCCAAAACTACCTTATTTTTAGTTCTAGTTTGGTTCTAGCTAAGATCAAGGTATAAACTTGCAAAGAGAAAAGAGGAACACAAAACCTTTTTCTATTTCTTTTTCTTCACTTAAAATCTTCTTCTTTTCTATTCTTCTATGTGAAAACTCACAGAGTGGGAGAAACATCTTGCAAAGAACAAAAGGGATCTACTGAGAATGTCTGATCAAATAGCAAAAGGTCAGGAATTCGAGAAGAAAGCTGACAAGAAGCTCAATGGCTGGGGCTTCTTTGGGTCCAAGTTTGAAGATGCTGGTGATTTATACGAAAAAGCTGCCAATTCTTACAAGCTTGCCAAATCATGTTAGTATTAAAATATTAAATATTAATCCTCAAACATCCATATCATTCTTTCTTACAACAAACCTATCATTTATGTATTTTAATCTTTTAACCATAATTTTCAGGGGACCAAGCTGGTTCTGTATATGTCAAGCTGGCTGAGTGTCATCTGAAAGTAAGTGCTTAATAGTTAATTCCATCATCATTTTTTAAACCCCATAATAATCTTGATTTTGTGTTTTTCTAGATGGATAGCAAACATGAAGCTGCTAGTGCTTATGCTGATGCAGCTCACTCATACAAGAAAACAAGCACCAAGGGTATAAACTAAAAAAATAATTGATTTTTAATCCGTTATTTTTCCTGGATATATAAAAAAATATTTTTTTTTTCTTGTTACCTTAAATTTCTGCAGAGTGCATAGCTAACCTAGAGCAAGCATTAAACATTTTCATGGAAATTGGAAGACTCAGCATGGCTGCCAGATATTGCAAGGTACATACATCATAGCATTATCATTTATCTCCCAGTTTTTTATATATTAATTTTTAATTTAGTTTTCATACAATTTGGTTTCACTCTATAGGAAATTGCCGAGTTATACGAACAGGAGCAAAATTTGGAGCAAGCTATTGCTTACTATGATAAAGCATCTGATCTTTTCCAAGGTGAAGAAGTAACAACTTCTGCAAACCAATGCAAGCAGAAAATCGCACAATTTTCAGCTCAATTGGAACAGTAAGCTTCATATATATATATATATATATATATATATATATATATATATATATATATATATAATTAGGGATTAAAATCATGAGTAATAATAATACCCTGAAAATGTGTTGTTTCAGATATCAGAAAGCTATAGAGATATATGAAGAGATAGCAAAACAGTCTCTGAATAATAACTTGCTAAAATATGGAGTTAGAGGGCATTTATTAAATGCTGGGATTTGCCAACTCTGTAAAGGTGATGTTGTTGCAATCACAAATGCATTGGATCGTTATCAGGAACTTGATCCCACATTTTCAGGAACACGTGAATGCAAATTGCTTGCAGTATGTTTTTATTAAATCCTTATCTTTTTTTATTGTATGTTTTTTTGGTATTAAATCCCAATCCCATCACTTTTTATTTAAATGACAGGATTTAGCTGCAGCTGTGGATGAAGAAGATGTTGAAAAGTTTACTGATGCAGTGAAGGAATTTGACAGCATGACTAAGCTGGTAATACAAAAATGTTCCTAACTCAGTCACAAATCAGTTGTCATGTTATGTGTAACAAATAGGTCTCTAGTATTGTTGGTTGATGTTTTTTTTTTTTTTTTTTTTTTTTTTATGTAGGATGAATGGAAGACGACACTTTTGCTGAGAGTGAAATTGTTGTTGAAGGCAAAAGAGGAGGAGGATGATGATGATCTTACTTGAGAGTTCAGAAATTGATTTGTTCTTTTTGTGGTGATGTTTTTCACTTTTTCTTTCTAATGGTGGTATTTATTTGTGCGTGTTATTATTCTCTATAAAGTGTATGTAATTGTAACTCGATTTGAGGGACTATATCCGCATTGTGGTATGTTTTTTTAACAATCATCTACAACCCGAATATTTAGATATATTTTTGTGATTTCATGAGTGAGTTGTAGATTTTCTATAATAACATGATCCATTGCTGCCCTTTATTGTAGTTAGAGAGATGGATGAAACAGTCTGAAACTGATCCTGGTCCTGAATAGATCTCCAAAAGGTTCTAAAATTTCATCTTTTTCAGCCTACAACACATAAAATCATGTCTCTTCCAACTTATTCATCCCACTAGCTATATCATTATTTTTTATTTAATAAATTAAAAATATAAAATAAAATAAAACATGATTATTTTTTTTTCTTTAAAAATAAACTTTTGCTAAATTCTATTTGACAAACTAATCTATACAAATTAATTGGTTGGTGTCAAACTAATCGATACAAAATTTATTACTCAATTGATTATCAAATTATCAAATTAATTATGTATTTTATAAACGATTGAGATAATTATCACAACACACAAATCCAACTAAATAAACAAATTTATATTAAAAAAAAAACAGTTATAAATCTCTCTCAAAGCACGACACTTTTCGTCCAAAATAAAAGAAAAAATGCCTTCGAGAAAACGGCAGGTATATGTCAAAGAAATTTTTGCATGCATTCATTTATGGGTCTATCAACGCGCTACATTCAATTAATTTCTCCAACCTGCTAGACATATGTTACCGGAATTGTGACCCACCGGTACTGTCGGTACCATCCTTACCCTCCACTAACCTACCTTACTACTAATCCCGCCCTTCTAGATACAAAAAACGGTTTCATATAATGCTAAGTGGCATGAGTTTGTTAGGAACGCATCCAAGAGATGGGATTAAAAATGAATCGGTCATGCTTATACGTTGTTTTACTGATTCAGCTCGACATTCCATGAGCTCGACACTCCATGTTTCTCATGTGTATAGGTAGTGTACTCGTTTAATGACGTACGTGTTGCGTACCAGGAGGCGCGTACTAGACATATCATATTCAATATTTACACCATATTGTCTTCATGATTATGCTCTCTCACACACAAAATGAAATAAGATTCGCGTTTAATCCCTCTTACTTGTCCTATAAACAAACTACACCCCTCATACTAATACATGTTATGAAAATAGTTATTATAATATAGAATATAGGTAGGTTTGTTTAGGATTTTGATAAGATCCAATTATCCAATTGAAAAAGTAATGATCAGACTATATGGTTTGAATATTTAGATTTTTGAATTGATTTTCAGGTACACCAAATCATTATTTGGATTTTAGATTGGTTTTGGTTTTTCTATTAGTGAAAAAAATGAATAACAATTTATTACTTATATATATATATATATATATATATATATATATATATATATATATATATATATATATATATATATATATAATAAATTATAACTTTACTAAATTAATTTTTAGTAGATTGTAAAGTTTCATCCGATATAACACCTTAATATATATTTTTTATCAAAAAAAATTGTCTATAAAATATTAAACTATTATATATTTCTTAGTGGTTGTTTATAAATTTTAATTCACAATTAATTAAACCATTTTCTTTAGTTTAATTTATATAGTTGACTAATACTTAAGTTATATATTTATTAAAATGTCATGTTCGGTTCGGATTGCGAATCGAAGTCTCTATGGATGTGGCATGGGATGACTGTTTGTTGGGAAGTCAAACATTGTTTAGGGTTTAGAGTTGGGTTTTTCTTCTGTTGGCTGAGGACAGAATGATAAGGTTCATTTTTTCGTTAGGATGTGTGATTTCTGTTAGGAATGGGCTTTAATAGAAGTATTGGAAGAGGGTCGTGTAATGTGGCAGTGGAGGTAGTAATGAATGATTTCGAGGACGAAATCTAATTTAAGTGAAGGAGAGTTGTAACACCCTGTTTTGGGTCGTTTCTAAATTCGGGGTTGTGGATCAGAACTCGGTCATGAAAAGGCTTTGGGCTTGAATAAAATAAATTTGGACCTTATTAAGTGAGGTCTAAGCCCTTGGTTCGTAAGCTGGACCCAAAGGGAAGAAAGGGGAAGAGTTATAGATCGAGCTTCTTGCGTGAATTAAGAATTTTAGTTAGGAATGTTTTAAGAAAAAAATAATTAGATAGAATTACTGGGATCTTCAATACTATAATGCCCGGTTCCTGGTGTGTATTTTAAATATGAATTATTCATTTTAGCAAAGGGACTCAACGAGTTGGAGGCCCCAAACTCGTTGAGTAGGAATGGGATTTTTGGATGCAGGACTCGAAGTCTACTCGACGAGTTGAGAGCCTTGACTCGACGAGTAGAGCTGCCAGAGTGAAACCCTAATTTTCAGGCTTTGCACCCTATTTAAGCACCTTAACCTTCAAAGGGTGGCTTCATTTGCAGCCTCCATCACCCCAAACCCTAGCTACAAAACCCTAATCCACCTTGGAGTGTTTTTGAGTCATTGTTGTGTGTTCTTGGTGATTTTGAAGCTTAAGAAGGAAGGAAAAGCTTGAGGACTCAAGAGGAAGCCAGTAGATCCAAAAGTTAAGCTGCATTTCTGACCCATTTGAGGTATAAAGTTGATACCTTGGCTTTCTATTGTTGAGATCTCCATTTAGGGTTGTATTTTACCATTTTTGGGCCATACTGAAGTCACCCTCGGGATTTGAGTGTATCATGAAGTTGTAAGTTCAGATCTAGAGCTTTTGAGGGACTCCATGGCATAAATGTGCCAACTTTATGGCTATGGGAGTCCCATGCAACTTGTGAACCACTTTTTAGGGCTTTTTGAGATAAATAACCCATGCATGGACGTAAAGTTAACAACTTTACGTGATATATCGACTCTAAGGGACTAGATCAATGGATTTGATGCATTAGGCCCAATAGAAAGTGACTTAATGGATTTAGACTATAAGGGACTCGACGAGTTGTTCATGCGACTCGACGAGTTGGGTCGTGGTCCCCCAACCTTTTTTGTTACGGAGCAAACTCAGTAAGTCTAGAAGATGACCCAATGAGTTGGCCAAGTTTTCGGGGTTTTGAAGATTGGAGGACTCGACAAGTCTAAGGAAGGACTCGACGAGTTAAAACGAAAAGTCGTGATTATGTCATAAGGAAGAACTCGGCGAGTTAGAGGGTAACTCGATGAGTTAGATCACGAATTCGAGATTCTCTGATTTATAGAGCTCGGCGAGTTGATGGACCAACTTGACGAGTTGATTCAACCAGATGTTAACTTTGACCATATGTTGACTTTAACTTTTACCTTGACCGAAGTTGACCCTAAAAGGGGTATGAGCATGAAAGGGTAATTAAAAGAGATTTTATGTGTAGGAGTTTGAGGAGAGTTGAGGACAGTTCAGCTACTTCATGACATTGAGGTGAATTACCTTCTAGTAGAAGTGGGTTGAAGGCACCAATGTCGGCCCACTAGTAGTTGATTATAGTGAAGATAATTGTTTGTATGACAATTGTCTGGTATGCCACTATCTGTTATTAGTTATGTGCTAGTATGCTATGTTATTATGTGATAGTGGTAGGAGGGGTAGGATAGACCCCAGTATCGATTGTAAGGACTGACAGGGTAGGTCACGCACCCAGCAGGGGCGGACACAGGATTTCATAGTAAGTGTGGCACATAAATTAATTCACTATGATGGTCAGAGAGATATGTTCTATCATAATCTAGTTCTTTTGTCAACAACATATAAACACATTTAAATAAATAAAAAAGACTTTAAAAACGTTTTTAATATATAAATATGTTTTTCATATGTATTTATTAAATTTATATGTATATTTTTACATATAAATACATTTTTATATGTATAAATATGTATTTAAAATATATTTATATATGCATTTATTTAATAATAACAAATTTAAAGAATAATATATTTATTTGATTTTTCAATAAAAAATAAAAATAAAAATAATTGTTTTGCTATAAAAGTTTCAATATTTTTGATCTATTTAGGAAATAATCACAAATTAATTTGTTACCGATTAAACTATGAGAAATGTCATAATGCAACCTTTAATCGGTTTTTACAACTTTTTTGTAAAAAAAAATAATTTGAGATTATTTGGTAAACTAACTTAAAATATTGAGATTTTTCTAAAGATTTTCCTAAAATGAAATGATTATGTTTAATTATATTTTCTTTTGAAACTATGAAAAACAATTATAATAAAACTAATTAGGAGACTTAGGTAGCAACTATTCATTGTACAGTATAATGAAATGTTGACTTTTTTAAGTCTAAGTTATCAATTTTTTAAATAGTAACTTTATGTATTTTACCTATGAGGTAACCTAACATCAACTATTAATTGGTAACTTGATACCAACTATTTATTGGTCTTAGCATTTGAATTTATATATTTTGGATACTAAATAAGTAAATATGTCATCCAAGGGCTTAAAAAAGATCTCAAACGAACAAGATTAGAAAATCTCAAACGAACAAGATTGAAACATGTGTAATGCATATGTACATATATGTGGATAATGTGCATGGAAGAAACTACATGAGGAGACTAGTAAGAAATGGTACGATAAGATGAAAACTTAATGTAAAACTAAAAAATAAAAAGAAAGCAGAACAGAAAAATGAAAAAGAAAATTGTTGAGAGAAGGAGTTGAACTCGAGACCTATTTAAAGAGATAAACTTTACCTTGCACCTTAAACCAACTTAGGCTCGGTAACATTTGATTGAATTTATGAACTGTAACAGTAATACACTCACTTTCTATAGGTGCACACTAAAAAAAATTAATTTTTTTTACATTAATAGGAAAAAATTTAGTAGTTGCCGGTGCAACCCCGTGCACCACTGCAGATCCGCCCTTGGCACCCAGATATGTCCGACAGTATGTTATTCTATGTTATTATGTGGTAGTGGTAGGGGTGAAAAAGTCCACATAACCGGTTAAAATAAACCAGATGGTAGGTCGAGCACCCAAATATGCCTACCAGGGTAGGTCGAGCACCCATATATGCTTGATAGGGGTAGGTCAGGTACCCTGGTATGCCTGACAAGGGTAGGTTCAGCACCCAGATATGCTCAGCAGGATAGGTCGGGCACCCAAATATGCATGATAGTATGTTTATTGTATGGTATGTGGTATGATCGGGGAACTTTTGGATTAGGTGTCTAAGCCCATAACTATAATTGGTATGTACTTGACCCGATAGTAGCATGATCCTTTTGGGTTACCTTCACCGGAGCAATTTGATAGGATGGATATTTGAGAAAGAGGTTATTTGTTATTTACTAATATATTATAAGAATAATATATTAATTGAGAAATCATATTATTTAATTGGCATTGATCAATAACTAATTTAGTGATCAAAAGAGACTGATTAAATCAACGGGGACTGATTAAGTAAATCAGTGATAGATATAGTTTGGGCTAATGATCCATGTTGATTAGGGATGGACTAAATCTATGTAGGAGTCCATGAAGAGTTAGTCCAAAAGGCTATCAAATGAGTTATTGGATTAAAGGCTTAATTGAATGAATTATGGTTTACATGAAGAGACCCTAGGAATTCCACACTATAAATGTAACCCCTAACACTCCTAAAATCGGCCAAGACTTCCAAGAAGTAACCCTAACCGTTTTTTGGTGCCTCACATCTCTCTTATAATCCTCCATTGTTCTTGGTGTTTGTGACTTATTTGAGGTATTACATTTGAGGTACTAAGCTCTTGAACGGCCAAGTTCTACAAGCTACAACCAAAAGGTATTCATCTAACTTGATTTATGTTGTAAATCTCTAAATTGGATGCTAGTTAGGGTTCATGCTTTGGATGAATAAAAAATTGCATGTATAACTTGAAAAAACATAGATCCAAAGCATTAGGGTTGTATGTGCACCATAGGGTTGTTATAGTGCTCAAAACCCATCAGGAACTCACTAAGCTTTTTGCTTATGGTTTTCAGTTTTGGTTTCAGGTACTTCCTCTTCGAATGGAAAGGAGTTGGCATGATCGCAATGCATCACGCCGCATTTTCCACACCAGAGATCTATGGGATTTACACTCTGATATTATTTTTCTATGACATGTTTTGACTATGGATACATTGGTTTTGATTTATATTATCACTATAAGGTTTTCAGACAAATGGTTTTATATTTGTTTAATTTAAAATAAAATTTTTGGTCTGTATTTTTGGGATGTTACAAATACCTTTTCATGCATATAAAGAACGCCAAGAACGAAGTTGAAACGAATAAGATATGGTTGTTTGAAGTTGAAATGGAATTTAGGGATTTTTGATTTATGTTGGGCGTACATATTATGTCTACAGGGCGTAAATCATTAAAGATGGACGGGGACTTCATTCGTACGA
Source organism: Lactuca saligna (assembly GCF_052625555.1). Taxonomy (NCBI): domain Eukaryota; kingdom Viridiplantae; phylum Streptophyta; class Magnoliopsida; order Asterales; family Asteraceae; genus Lactuca; species Lactuca saligna. The sequence goes on along the minus strand of NC_136424.1, from coordinate 86,137,302 downwards.
TTGGCATACATAAGGTGTATGTAGGGCATACTCATACTGATCCCTAAAACCTAAATTTTAGGGTTGGGATCCTATTTAAACACTATAAGTCCCTTGAGGGCTCTTCATGTTCAACCATACACTCTCCCTAAAGCAATCATTTCGAAACCTAGTTACTATGTGAAGAACTTGAGATTTGTGTTTTGTGAAGAAGGAATCCATTAAAGAAGCATTGGTGAGCTTGGAGCTTGAAGATCCAGAACATACATCCCATTTGCAAGCCTCATAAGGTATAAAGCTTGAACATTTATGATTCCTTGGTTTCGATCTAGGTTAGATTAGAGTTTTACATGCTTTTGGTCTCATGATGTTGGCTCTTATAATTAAAAGATACTCTAGAGCTTGTGATTGTCATATCTTGTCATTTATGAGGATCCTAAGTCATAAAAATGGGATCTTGATGGTTGATTTTCACTCATGTAAGGGGTTGGAGTCATTAGAGGATGTTAAGGATATAGGGTTTGGGTTTTAAACTCCATTAAGCCATGCAAAGTCATAAAGTCATGAACTTTATGACTTTAGACGTCCATTAGAGTCAGATCTGGGTGGTGTATGTTTGGTCTAGAGCTATTAAGAGCTTAATAAGGAGTTTAGCAATTTGCTCGATTACACGAGGCGTAACCCTAAGTACACAACACGTAATGGGGATTTTCCTATTTTCTGTGGAAACTTGGTATGCATGTCATATGTAAGGAGTACACATTGTGTACTCACAGAAGTGGAATTAGGTCATTTTTGGGCTTTGGGCCATGTATTAGTGGGACTAGCTTGGAAAGGGTAGAATGGTCTTTTACCCTAGAAAGAGAGTATGTAATGGACCTTTAATTATGATTTTTTCCTTATTTCATAATTAGGGTTGGTTTTGATATATATAGTGTGAGGAAATTCTTGGATCAGCAGCTCAGGTGCTAGAGTTATCTGTTATTGATTGAGGTGAGTCTTCTCACTATATTGTATGATATTAAGTGTCGTATGTACTTGTTGTCTTTTTTACTCTTGTAGTATACATGTATGCCTGAATGATTTATTTATGTAGGGTAAAATAGACTCAAGGGTGAAATAGACTCGTTCGGTTGAAAAACACCGATTGAGTCGGAACGGACTCTGGGGTGAAATAGACCTGTTCGGTTGAAAAATACCGATTGAATCGGAATTGACTCAGGGGTGAAATAAACCAAGGGGCGAAATAGACCTATTATATCCTTGTGTTGATATGTATGTATGACATGTGGTATTTTGGGGGGGGGGACTCACTAAGCTTTGTGCTTATGGTTTATGTTTAAAATGTTTTTTAGGTACTTCTGGTTCAAAGGGGAAGAGCTCGACATGATAGCATCGCATCTGCCAATGTTTTGCATTTGATGATATAATTTGTACTTTGATAACTATTTTACACATTATCATAATTTAATAGGTTTTGGAATGAATGAATGGTGTTTTGGTTGATTTAAAATAAAAAAAATTACTTAGTGTTTTTTAGGACGTTACAAGTTGGTATCAGAACCTTGGTTTAAGGGATTCGGACACACTCTTGGGTATGTCTGGACTCAAACTGAGGAATATGTAAAAGCTTTTTCAAAAGAAAATGATTTCTTAAAAAGAATTTGTATAAGGGAAAAGGGGTGTAATGCTTGCAATCAACCTAGCTCAAGTAAGTGTTTACCAAAATACCCATACATGTTTATTTGTTTCAGTATGTGTACGTGTGTATAGCATGATATATTAAGGCTATGGATTTGCTCAAGATTTCATGATAGAATGCTGGGAGAGATGCCTTTATATGCCTGTTGGTTGAGCTTTTAGAATTGCATGCTAGTATGGATTTTAGATGTTGGATAAAATTGCCTAATTAGGTAATGCACGGGTTTAGATTTCTTGATGCCCGGATGTTGCTTGCTTTGTGCTTTGTAGGACTCTTGTTGATGAGAGTAAACAATTAAGTGAATACGTTAAGTTACATGCAGCAAGGGTTAAATAATCCCATAGTGATTGATTTGGCCTTATTGTGCAGCTCTCGTCTGAGTCTAACTGTTGTAGGGTTGAGTTTGTTAGTCGAAAGATTATCTAAGCTTTGTTGCATGTAATTGTATTCATGAGGTAATTAGCTGACATAAGTGGAAGTACTTCAGTAGCTGATGGTATGGTGAGGTGAGGAACCTAGGAGAGCCTAGGAAGTGCTTTAGTGGGCATGGTGTACTTTTTAAAAAGTTTTAGGTTTATGTGTTGAGAAGGTGACGTAGAGGATTTGGGATGGCTCTTGAGGAAAGTATATATAAGTTTGGAAGGTAGTAATGGGCACGTACTACTGAAAGCACATGATCCATACTCGAATCAAGGAAAGTCACGAAGATTCTACGAAGCCTGTAGATTGAAGAATTCACTGGGTACGCAATAATTATCGTATGGTTTCTTTTTAGAATAATGATGAGCACTCGTAGATGAGTATCTAGTTCATGTTCAGGCTCTGGTGCTGAGCCGATTGATGAGGGAATGTAAGAGTTCATCACGTCACCCATCGAAATAGTTACATATCAGCCTTCTATGGTTTTTCATAGGAATGTTAGGGTTCTGAGTTTACGTTGGATTGAGTAGATGGAGGGTGTCTTCCATACCAGTCCTTATCCCATAGAAGCTAACGTTTAGTTTGATTTGGATATTTTGCTTCATTTAGCAAGGAATTATTGGGATTTGATTGTGCATTCTATCATAATTATTGAGTTGGAGGCTATGTCATGGGATGGGTTTACTTCTCACTTTAGGGAGATACCTTCATTAGGTTTGTGGTACGTGTCAGTGGAGGGTCCAACGAAGAAGCCCAAGACTTTCGATTCGCGATTTATCAGCCAACAGAGCCAAGTCTATTATGCCAAGTGCGGGAAACCGCAATGTGGGATGTGTTGATCTAAGGGTATGGGCTGCTACAAGTGTGTCGGGCGGATCATCTTAACAGGGATTGTCCACAGGAATTGAGTTCAATTTGTTTTCATTGCAATCAGGTGGGCCATAAGAAGCCCGACCGTGTAACGTCCCAATAATTCATAGTAAAATTTTTATTTTTAAAACCATAAACAATACAAACGATTTGTTCCAAAATCAACTAAAGTAATTATATCATTTAAACATTAGAGTAAAATTCATAAAAGCTAATGTGTAAAATGTTGGGGGATGCAATGCAGTCACGTCGGTCCCTTCATTGTCATACCAAAAGTACGTGAAACCATGAACATAAAATCGTAAGCACAAAGTTTAGTGAGTTCCCCAAAAGACCACATACCATACATACAAAAGAGATTGCTATGTGCCAACGATAGTTATGTCATGATTCGTATTATGGTCTTCCTTGCCAGGCCGAGGGCCAAAACCTTAGGTCTTACAAACAAGTGCCAAGAGCCACTTCCTGGTCCTCTATGTAAGTATCACAAAGACAACTAGCATACTACATATAACTGATAGGGTATGGTCCCTGGTCTTTCATATGCATTAGATCTGAAACTAATGTGGTGATGGTAGTAGCTGTACAATCTCTGCTCATGTGACCACTTCGGCCGCACTTGAAGCAGACCGAACTCCCCGACTTGCACGCCCCCTCGTGCATCTTGTCGCACTTGCTACATCGGATGCAGCCCTGCTGGCTCCTTGATTTGTGGTTTGATAACTTGGGCTTCTTGCCCAAACTGCTTGTCTGAACCCCATCTGGTTTCCTCTTCCTCTCCATCTCCAGATCCAACTCCCTCTCTCGAGCCCTACCAATCATATCCTCCAACATCTTGAAGCTGGAGCGGCTCACGGATATCACTCCGCAACATCTCATGATATCAGGCCTCTTTCATCTCCTCGTCTGCCACGTACTGCGGAACGATAAGGGCCTTCTCCCTAAACTTGGCGATGATCTCCGCCACTGTGTCTGTTGTCTTCTCAAGATCCTGGAGCTCCCTAGCAAGTTGTTGCACCTCAATCACAGGTGCAAACTCGGTCCTGAACCTGGCCGATAAATCACTCCAAATTATAGCATCTAAAATTGTATCATCTCCATTGGCTCATCCGACCTCCTCTCACCAATCACGTGCCCTATCTTTCAGAAGACAAGATGTAAGTCATACCTTGTCCCCCCCCCCCCCCCCAGGACATCTGCTAGTACGGAACGTGTTGGCGACATCAACCAACTATCTCCTGCTAACAACAGGGGCCGAGCCCCATGATAGTTGGGAGCACCACAAGCCTTGAACTCCCTGAAAGTCAATGTGCTCAATCCCATCATGACCACCACCTCGGTGCCGAAAGCACTCAACCTCTCATCCAAAAGCTCTAAAATACCCTCCTTAATCGTGTCGAAGATCATAGGAGACTGATCCAAGATACTCTGTGTGATCTCAGAGGAGATGAACTCCCTAGTCTGGTCGTCTAGTTGCCCGACTCTTGGGTCTGAGCCTGATCCCTCACCGTCGCCTGAACTGTCGACTGGTCTAGTGCATAAACCACCTTTCTGAAAAACACATTATAATAATCATCAGAATACTAATCATATCTCGAGGGATCACATATACTACAAGTCCTTTGGATTCATCTCAGCTTTCCTTGACTCGAGTACGGATCATCTATTTTTAGTAGTACGGGCCCATACTACCTTCCACATCTATCCGTACTTTCCTCAAGAACTGCATTGACTTCACCAAATCTCTTCTACAACTAATGCTTCATGCGGTAATCTCATCCTAGGCTTGACCTAGGGTAATCACCAATCCACTCCCCGCCATCATCTGCATAAGAAGTCCCTGTTATCTCCCCATAACTAGTGTGCGAATACCATTACATATCACTAGGAATAGATAATTCTTCAAATGAGAGATCGTACCCTACAACGGTTGGACTCAAACAAGAGCTGCAAAATAGAGCTAGACCTAACCCTCCTGAAATTATTTAGTCCTCGCAATATGTAACTTAACATATTCGTTTACTAGTTAGTAAAAGACAACTAGAACTCCTAAAATCATAAATCAAGCAACATTCGGGCATTGAGTAAACATAATCAATCATATACTAATCAGGCCATCATACCGACTAATCTATACTAGCATGTAGTTCATAAAGCTGATACACATATAACAGGCACATAAGGCATCCTTCCTAGATCCTTAGCCCTAATCTAGCATGCAATTCTCATAAACGTATCATAACATTAACTTGTATGGATAATTTGGGAGTACTTACTTTAGCTCGGCTGATTGCATGCACCACACCATATTCTTTTTTTTTTTTTTCAAAATTCTTTTCTTTCCTCAACGTTCTTTTAGTAAAAAGGGATTTCTTTTGAAAAAATTTCTATACCAATTCCTTTGTTTGAGTTCAGACACACCCGAGAGTGTGCCCAAATCCCTCAAACTAAGGCTCTGGTACCAACTTGAAACATCCCAAAACTACGGTCCAAAATTTTCATTTTAAAACTATTAATAAAACCCTGAATACCAATCACCATATAAAAACCATAAGTCGTGTAATTCAAAATAACATAATATCTGTCAATGTATCAAAATCATATCAAATATTATAGTGAATTATCCCAGACTAATATCGTGGTGTGTGCCATGCAGTCATCCGGAGCTCTTCCCTTTGCTGACTGAAGTACCCGAAATCAAAACTGAAAACTGTAAGCACAAAAATTAGTGAGTCTACCCAACTACCACATACCATACACATATAACATAATCATATCTTGGGCCCCGCCCCTTCTACATCGAGTCAGGCTCGGCATCGGGCCCCGCCTGGCATCGTCAGGCCCCACCTGACATCGACCCTCGCCCGACATCGAGCACATCTCGGGATACATGTGAATACAATCAAATAATACACATAAACCTAAGAATATATCATTAACATTTAAACATTCCTCACCCCCCCCCCTCGCATCAGACTGTAATCCAGAAACATACTAACATTCCTTGGGACCGCCCCGACATCAGACTAAAGTCCGGAAATATACAAGTATAACATATACAAGAATCACAAAGACTCTATGTGACATGCCCATTTTTCACGGCCAGATAAGACCGGTTTTGTTTATGCTTTGTAAAAATTAGAGTACTTCTTTTCATAAAAATGTTGCGGAATTTGTTCCCAGAAAAACACGATAAATACGTTATCAAAACATTTTCGAAGAAACGTGTTTTATTTATTTTAAAACGTTTGTGATGTCATCGTCAATACATAAACATAAGCATAAACGGAACTTACATTCATTATCACTAGTGATTTGCATCTCCTTAATCTCTCAGTGTAATGTAACTTCATATCGACACCTGTGATATAAATAAACTGAGTGGGTTAGGTTGGGAAACCTGGTGAGTACTTAGGGTTTTCAACCCACAATAATATAATTATTATGTTTAAACATTTACACAATCAACCCAATTACCCATATCCATTATCTTCTTTATTCTACTCTAAGAATTCAATTATTCCTCGTTTATTTATTCCTAAGGGTTATCCTAAGGAATAGACACGAAATCCATTGTTGCCAAGGTAAAACTCAACGGGCACTAAATCCATAGTTCCCAAGGTTTATCTCATTTATTGACAATATCGTTTCCGAGACTCTTCTCGCAATACAAGTCAATGGGTTTTATCTCGTTTATCGACAGTATCGATTCCGAGAATCCACTCGCAATACATGTCGATGGGTTTTTAGAGTACACCTAGTGAATACACAATTCAAAACACCTACAGGTTGCGAGCTTGCTAGTGTCCACTGAACTGTCTAGAATAGTCCGTGGTTGTCATCCATACTCTGTTGGATGATGGGGCCATCACTCGGGTAAAAGGCTTCTCTACTGGTTTACCTCTCACCCTTACCTCATGGTCTATATTACCTCTTCATCATTTTATTTTTGTCACACAGAAACTATTTCATCTACCCATGTTTTATCCCAACATATTTGTAGATATAAATAATTATACAGTTTAGATCATTTAAAACATGTATAAAATCATTCATCCAACATAGAAAACTGTAACTTCTATGTTGCTTCAAACGGGTATCTAACTCTTGGATTCCTTGGCTGTAGGCGATGCTCGGTCTTGCACCTGCTCGTTAGACTTTCAATCATGACCTTCGTGTCACAAGCTCATTCTTTATCAGAGACTCCTTCTTCTTCTTAACAAACTTGGGATAAGTTAATTTGATTACTACAATTGACCGATGTGTCATATTCTAATGACCTATCATCGTATGTAACAACACTTAGACTCAGGTCTCTTATAGTCAAATTCCAGAATGGAATATGCCTTCCTTCATGGTCTAATGTGATATAATCACATTTTAGCATTTCTAGCCACCAACTTCTTTAACAACGAGCACGATACTTCTATTGATCGCTTTGATTTCAATCGTTTGGTTTAAGTCGGACGTTACATCAAACTTGGTTCTCTGAACCACGTAACCTACTCATCATATTCAGACTCAATGTGATATGACCACTAGGGTCGGAATATCAACAATCTTCTTAGTTATTACCGAAACGATGGTAACAACACACTTGAATAAAACGAAATCAATTACTAGTTTCTTGGTAACCTTGTGACCTTCCCTGATCCAAGTGTGAGTCATGTGCTTCCGGTAGTATAGGCCTCTACTACCATCCACACCTACTCATACTCATCCCAAGTATTGTCCTGCAGTTTTTCCAAGTCACCATACAAGAAAATCACATAACAACTCAACACATCAAATATCAAAACGAAGGCTTTTTATTATTCCTTGAAACTATTACATAGGTGTTCAAGATCACCCTAGACTATGCCTCTAATAGGCTACATCATATGATTCTATGGCTACTTCATAACTCGACCTTTGGATATCAACCCTTACTCTTCATTGCATTGTCAGCTACTTCGTTAGGGATGCTTCTTGGCTTTGGAGGTGCATTCGCTCTTGCTGCTTCACTTTTCTTTGGTCAATCCTTTGATATATGTCCCTTGTTCCTGCATCCGTAACAGAACCTCTTGCTGGATGTACAGATATTGGCGTAATGCTCGTTCTTCCCACACTTAAAACAAGTCACTTCTTCGTAGCATCTCCCATAGTTCTTCAGTGGTGCCTTTGGCTTTGTAACTCCTTTTCTTTTTGGGCAGTCTTGCTTGAGGTGCCCTTCCTCATTACATTTGTAACACACCCTGGTGTTGAATGTACACTCATTGGCGTAATGCCCATGCTTTCCACACTTAAAACATGTTACTTTTTTGTAGTATCTCCCATGGTGCTTCGGCGGTACACTTGGGTTTGTAACTCTTATTGGACATTCTTGCTTGAAGTGTCCTTCTTTACTACACTTAAAGCAAACTTCTTCCTCGGTTGGGCATTCGTGGGCATAGTGACCAGTCTTCCCGCATTTGAAGCAGGTTACTTCCTTAGGGCATCTACCGTTGTGTTTCCTTCTATACTTGTCACACCATTTTGCTTCACCTACTCCTCCAGACTTCGAGGACATGTTGTTCTTGTCAGACCTTGAAGACCCCTCAAATTTCCTCTTCTTGCCAATATCAACCTTGCTGGCGATACTACCATTGATTACTTCATTAACAGACTTAGCAACCCAGATGGTCGCCTCAAGAGTGGGTGTCTGGCGTACTGGCACAGTAAGTTCGTCCTTACTTTGTTGAAGTAAACGCCTTGTTTCTTCCATCTGTGGATCTAGCATTATCCACACCATTGCTTGTACTCCGGCCATCGTGATTGGCCCAGGTACAACTACTACCTATGGCACATGCTCAATCACTGATGGTTCGGGCTGCGGGTTACCACTTCCAAATCCGCTTCTAGTGCTCACCATTTTGATCTATGCACCAAATCAGACGTTCGGTGTATCGAGGCAAGAATTTAAGATAGGAAAGTTTTATTTACGATAGACGTATAAATCTCCCTATTACTCCGAAAAGTTACATGCCAGTTCTAATACCGTAATTAAACGTTTAAAAACCTGAACACATAAAGTTTCCAGATCTGGTCGGCAATAGACCATAGATCTGATCATATAATTCATATCAAATCATTTAGCACGTAAAAACAATTTAGGCATCATTCCTAAAATAAACTAGTGCCTGTGTCTATTAAGGTGTATTACCTAAATCTATTAGACACACTCCTCACAATCATTGTTTAGTATTCTAAGTTTAAGTCTATAAAAAAATCCATATTCCTAGTTCGCTTAAACTAATGCTCTGATACCAACCGTGACATCCCCATTTTTTACGGCTAGATAAGACCGGTTTTGTTTATGCTTTGTAAAAATCGAAGTACTTCTTTTCATACAAATGTTGCAGAATTTGTTCCCAGAAAAATATGATAAATACGTTATCAAAACATTTTCGAAGAAACGTATTTTATTTATTTTAAAACGTTTGTGATGTCATAGTCAATACAGAAACATAAACATAAACGAAACTTACATTCATTATCACTAGTGATTTACATCTCCTTAATCTCTCAATGTAATGTAACTTCATATCGACACCTGTGATATAAATAAACTGAGTGGGTTAGGTTGGGAAACCTGGTGAGTACTTAGGGTTTTCAACCCACAATAATATAATTATTATGTTTAAACATTTACACAATTAACCCAATTACCCATCCCCATTATCTTCTTTATTCTACTCTAAGAATTCAGCTATTCCCCGTGTATTTATTCATAAGGGTTATCCTAAGGAATAAACACCAAATCCATCGTTGTCAAGGTTTACTCAACGGGCACTAAATCCATAGTGTCCAAGGTTTATCTCGTTTATTGACAGTATCATTTCCGAGAATCCTCTCGCAATACAGGTCAATAGGTTTTATCTCGTTTATCAACGTTATCGTTTATGAGAATCCACTCGCAATACATGTCGATGAGTTTTTAGAGTACACCTGGTGAATACACAGTTCAAAACACCTATAGGTTGCGAGCCTGCTAGTGTCCACTGAACTGTCTAGAATAGTCCGTGGTTGTCATCCATACTCTGCTGGATGATGGGGCCATCACTTGGGTAAAAGGCTTCTCTACTGGTTCACCTCTCACCCTTACCTCATGGTCTATATTACCTCTTCATCATTTTATTTTTGTCACACATAAACTATTTCATCTACCCATGTTTTATCCCAACATATTTGTAGATATAAATAATTATCCAGTTTAGATCATTTAAAACATGTATAAAATCATTCATCAAGCATAGAAAACAAGTATTCAGATAATATGCACACATAACACGTAATTTATGTAAAATACTTCATATCTATGTGTAAGATGAAAGGGACCATGCACTCACTTGGAAGGTGGTGACTCAGCACTCGGACAACGCTCTGATACTCTCAAAACAATTTTCTTTGATAAAACCTAGTATCAATACCACTAGGGTTTAGTCTAACGGTAACCGTGACAAATTAATAGCCTGACTATTATTACTATTATATAAGCGTTAAATAACACTCAATATAACTCATAATAATAGCCCAAATAATTATTTTAAGGACCTAATAACATTACTATAATTATTTGAAAGCTATATTAAAAGTTGCGTAAGCGTAGCTCACTTACAACGGATTTTAAAGAAAAATCGGGCTTTGCTCGGAGCAGCGTTTTCGAAACCGAAAGACCCTTTTTATCGGGACTCTAGGAGCCTCGGGGCTTCCCTCGGGAGCTAAGGGATTTTTCCTAGGGTTTAGGGGTTAAAATAGACTAGAGAGAGAAAGTAATTTAGAGAGAGAAGGAGATTTGGTGTGAAAATCCGAGAGAATTCGCAACTATTTATAGGTTGCTGGCATCGGACTACGCTGGGCGTAGCCTTCGGTTACGTTGAGCATAACTCCGGATAAGACTGTCAGCCTTGGTCCAGCTGTCTCACACGTGCATCGGATGACAATGAGCGAAGGTATGTTGGGCGTACCGACTTCGGACGCGGGGCGTAGGCGAAGGTGACGTGTTGATCATCAGATGCGAGACCGTGGGGGGCAAGGGAAGTATAGGATCATGCCATGTCATCACCAGCTTCGCAAATTACACTCTTAACTTCTAAAAATCGTAACTTTTGCATACGATCTCCGTTTTCGACGTTCTTTATATCCAGAAGAAGGTGGGAACATACTCTACAACTTTCGTTTAGATTCCATCAGCTAGTTTTGACTCGATTTTAAATTTTATATTATTAACAAGCCGGGACATGATTGGTCCGTTAAATTCTCATAACTTCTTCATTCGACGTCCGTTTTCGCCCATCTTTTTCTCGTTATGCTACTCTTTACGAGATCTTTGATTCTCGTTTAGGTTGTGTTGGCTAAAAACTACTCGATCTAATATTCGAATTTCGTGTTGTACACTACTAAGCCGAAACTTCGAAAAATCATAACTTCTTCATACAAAGTCAGATTTGGGCGTTCTTTTTTATGGACGCTCTCGGTTTAACGTATTCTACGACTTTTGTTTAGATTGCTAAGGCTAAATCTTGCTCTATCGTAAATTCACTTTTTACGCTTCCCAGTATCGTGCCGGTTCCGTCGCGAAACTTCAACGGGTTATAACTTCTCCGTTATAACTCGGATTTCGGCATTCTTTATATGTATGGAAACCTTGTAATATATACTACAAATTGGTTAAGACTATTTATTATAAATAATCTTTTGCCGAAAATTCATTTTCGACACTTATTGCCTATAAGTTGACTAGCCCGGATCTGTGGACATTACACTCTAAACATACAATCATTCTTAGGGACCACCCCGACATCGGATTGAAATCCAAAAAAGCATATAAACCTACATTGGACCCAACCCGACATCGGATTGTAGTCCGGAACTACTACTAACTAAACGGGCCGACCTTGATGCCTTAAACCCGTTCCTACTGGATGAAAACTCACCTCTCAAATTGGCTACTGATATCTAAAGTGAGGAATCTATGATGGTTGCTCCAAAGACTCCCTGGCTATAAATTCACAAGGAATACTTAGTCAAAAATTGAAATTCCTTCCAAGGGTAAAATGACAATTTTACCCTTGGTCAAAGTCAAGGTCAAATTCAACTTCCAGTTGACCTAACTTGTCGAGTTACCTCCTAACTCGTCGAGTTCCTATGCTATTTAGACTCATGATATACCGAGTTAACTCGTCGAGTCCCTTCACAGACTCGTCGAGTTCCACCTGATACAGAACCGGGACAAATTGAGTCAACTCGTCAAGTCCCCTTCTGGACTCGCCGAGTCCTCTTGTCTGTTTGGGCTATGGATTCAGCCCCTACACTTCAGATCCAAGTTTCATACTTCACGAAAACCCCGTAAATGTCCTTTTGAGGGTAAAGTTTCCAACTTTACCCGTTAATACCTCTTCTTAATGGGTTTAGCTTAAACCCTAACTCCTTGGGACCTACAACTTGGTCCTTAAGCCATCCATGCACTAAACTAAAGCTTACAATCACAAATCTAACCCCTAACATTACTTGGACACGTGAATCTCCTACCTTTTTCCTCATGCATGGCCTCTTCGGGCTGAAAAGGCCAAAATGACACTCTAGGGCTTCCATGGGGGTTCTAATAGCATAAAGTTTGCACCTTTACGCCTTAGCAACCCTTAATGATCCCAGATCTAAATGGATCCTTGCTTGGGGTATCCAAATCCTAAAGGTCAAGCTCTTTGAGTCAAAATCCTCCAAAATGGAAGATAAGTAGATCTAAGAGATAAATGATCATGTTATATACTTTATTACCATAAAAGGAAATGAATGAAATGTTGCTTCTAGATCTACAATCTTCTCTTGGATCCCTCAAGCTTCTCCTTCCTCTTGAAGGTTCAAAACACACAAAAACACTCAAAAATGGCTCCCACACTCACATAATGCTCTAGGGTTTCGTGGATTAGGGCTTAGGACTTGGAGGCTGGAAATGAGGTCATAAGGTGGGGATTAAGTTGCTTAAATAGGGTGAAAAACCTCGAAATTAAGGTTTCATCCTGGTAGGCCTACTCGGCGAGTAGATGTTCCCAACTCGTCGAGTAACTATACTAAATAAACAAAATACAATTAAAATGCATACTAGGAATGAGGCGTTACAAAGGTGTTTATAGGAACCAATGACAAAAAAGGAATGGATTCATTCAAGGTTTTGGAGTGGTGGAATGTTCATAAACTGAAGTACCGTGTTTTATCAAAGATGGTTATGGATGTGCTTGCGATCCCGATTTCTATCATTGCATCTGAGGCAACATTTAGTGTTGGGGGTAGAGTAATTGATCCATACCGACCTTTATTGGCACTGGACACTGTTCAAATGTTGATTTGGGGGAGGAGATTGGATTAGACATCGTTATGGAATCAAGAAAAAATTCAAGGTACATTTGATAAACTTAAAACACATGAACTAACAATTGATTAATTAAATTTATTAATATTTGATCATGTTAGTGGGTTCTTTTTACAGAAAGAGGAAATGTCCATTGAGGTTTTATTACCTACAGTGACAAGTAATACTTAAAGGTGTAAGTCATTTTAATCTACTTGTATTCTTGTTGTTTTAATTATATTATATTGCACACTTCATAAAATGTTTTAATTTTCAGAATTTGTTGGATTGAATTTGCTTCAAGGAAGATTAGCTTTTGAGTTTTGATAATATGTTATGTTAAAATTTATTTGTTTTTATAGTATTTTTGTAATTTGAACTTCCATGATAGGAAGACTTTCTTTTGAATGATTTAATTAAATTTTAGGTTTGTATGTTGGAGTTTAAAACTTATTTAATTTGAAGATTTTATTTATGCATCTTGGTTGGAATTTAAGTAGTCTGCACCTAGCTAAAAATTAAGTAAATTCGAGTTTTTTTTCTTCTCTGGAATTCATTTTGTAAACAGGCTCAAGCCAAGCTTAAGCTCGTTTAGGCTCATTTAGACAAAACAAGACGAGCCCGAGCCTATGTATTACTTCATGAGCCGATCTCAAGTTCCTTATTTGGGGCTCGAAACGAGTCGAGCTCGAGCTCGAGCCATACAAATTTTAAGCGAGTTGAGCTCGAGCTTGGCCAGGCTTGGGTTCAACTCAACTCATTTGCACCTCTACAAGTGTAATTTTGGATTATCTTAAACTGGTTTCTATACCTCAGATATAAAATAAAAATATCAGTTTAAAACATAAACTTAAATGATTCATAAGGAATCCAATTCTTCACCGTCACATTACTAATATTTCCCAAACAAGTCAATATAGAAAATAGCGTTGGATTGAAATTATCTTTAGCCAATCTTTTATATACTAAAATGATGTCAACATAATAATTTCATTGGTTGGAGATGTGCTAAACTAAACCTTTATTGACACGATGTTATAAATCAACCATGAAATGTCAATAAATTAATTAATCCGATTTAAATCAAATTAACGAGTGAAAAATGTTTCATTTTTCGTTTGGAAATTATCCATGTAATCACCAACAAACATTTATCCTTTCCATTCACCACATACCTTTATTTATTAATAAAATATATTTGTTATTATTTTATTGAAAAAGAATATATTGATATCATATTGATCCATTCTCTTGTCACACACATGAAGGTGTCACGGACGTTGCACGTGGAATGGTCCCGACCAATGTTCTCTCGGAAGAACCCAGTGAGTAAAAATTGTTTACTGCCCCGAGACACCCTACATTTTGGATTAATTACACTAAGACTGCTCTTACTTTTTTTTATTTCACTTTCACACTAAAATTTACAATTAAAGTTTGGGGGTTTTATATGCAAATACAGAAAGTAATGAATATCGCTCTTCATGTATTTGGGAAAAGATGTGCTAGTTCTTTGTACATGTGAGTAAAATATTGCCTTGATCAATTCAATGTTAAGAATTGGTATGTCTTATGTTTCCTAAATATCTATCTACTCATAATATTGTAGTCAACATTTGACATTTTATTCATATATGTGTTTGATGGGTGTTTATGTAATATATGTTAATAAGAACAAAAGGACTATAACTTTCTCAAATGATTAATATATATATTAAATTCATCTACTATTTCGTCTTTATATGTTTTATTTTCAAGTTAGTTCCTAAAATAAAAGATAATTTTATGTTTGATATCATCAATTTTACATTTCAACTCGATCAAGTAGCTTCAATAAGGGTGTTTATTTGAATGGATCGGTTTGATCCGATTCAATCAAGCGAATCCAAATTGATTTCGGTTTCCAAAACATGGATCCAAACAGTCCAAACTAGATTCAAATCCGATCCGATCCGATCCAATCCAATTATAATTCGGTTGGATCGGTTTTTATAATTTGGTTTTCAAAAAACGAGACATTTTAAAACGATATATAATTATATATTACCCAACATTACACAAGAAGCAAAAAATAAATTATTCAGTTGTTATTTAAAAGTTATAAACAACTACTAAGAATATATATTATAGTTAAATATTTTATAGATAGAAATTTTCTGAGAGAAAATGCATATTAATGTTTTTTTATTGGGTGAAACGTTTTGAATCTATTTGAAAAAATAAATTACAAAATTATTAAATAACTATAGATATATATTATAAATAAATAAATAATAAATGTTTATTCATTTTTTTGGACTATTCAGTTCTTATTTTATAAACCAAACCAATCCAAAATCCAAACTAATAATTCGGTTTTGTTGAAAATCAATCCAAAAATCCAAATATCCGAACAAAATAGTTCAATCTAAATTGTCCAATTGGATAATTCGGTTTTATCCAAACAGTGAACAACCCTAAGCTCTAAAATGAATGTGTAGTCATATGAGGAGATCATAGCCAACTTTAATAAACATGTAATTATATGTACAATATTTCGGTTATATCCTTTTAAATTTCAATGAATTAAGATTCTATCTTTTATCTTTCAAGTTAATAAATATATATCCAAACAAACTTTTACAAAATTAAAATTTTAATAAAAACTCTAAATCAAATTCTCAATGTTACTAATTATTTTATATTCTACAACTAAGTCTTCTTCTCATAACTTTATACGAGTATTCATTTAGTTTAAAGCCTATCCTAAATGAAACCATGTTAAAGTGAATATCGACTTATATAAACGGTTACTATATTAATTAAATACGTCGTATACTATAATAATTGATTTCTATGATAAAAATGATAAATCTTTCCATGTGCAAATATTTATGATGTGAAGGGGTGGCTATGAATACTAGTCATAACATTAGGGGTGAAGATGCAGTTTATCCAAAGTTAAATTGTTGTTGCACTCTTCCTTAAAGAGACAGCAATACACAGACATACTCACATACTCATCACCACCTCCTCCGCTTTTCTCTCTCTAAAACCCTCTTTCTCTCTCTAAAACCCCTGTTACCATAACACCTTTTTCGTCTCAAATCCTCTATATTCTTATGAATCTGATCCCAGACGATTAAAAAAGCAACTCCATTAATTTCTTCTTGTAACAGCCCAATAATGCTATCGCGAATCCATACAGATCTCCCATGAGATCTCTCTTTCATTATCGCTCTTAGTAAGGTATATACACATTCCTTAGCATATTCCTCCAAGAATGTATCTATATCCGAACGTACAGCATTTGATGAATATTCATGCATTAATGTGATTCTAGGGTTTCTCTTGATTGTGATTCGACATTTTTTTAAAATTACCTTTTACTCTACCAAACTTCATTTTCAGCCATGAATTTGTCTGTTTATTTTATAGTTCTAGATAATTTTTGAGCATGTTTTTCCTTTGAAGTAGTTTGAGTATATTGCTGAAAATTTAGTACTCTGTCGATGCCTTTTTTCCCTTATCAGTGTGTCTAAACTAGGGTTTTGATTTGTTTTCTTTACCTTTTTTGCAGGTCGGAATCACTTAGATCTGAAGCCTTCAACTCTACTTTTTTAAAGTTACCAGGTGTTAATTATTGATTATATGTTTAAACGATTTTCCTCTTTTATTTATGATAATCTTAGCTCCATCAATAGTATAAACATGTAATAAACAATTATTTTCCTTCAGTTCCATAATGTAAGCTCTTTTTTTAAGGTTCTGAACACTTCATATCAACAATTTTGTTCATCTTTTCAGCTGTGACGAAATCCAGATGATGCACAGACCTCCTCCGCACGATGATTTCTCACTCAAGGAGACCAAACCCCACCTGGGTGGAGGAAAGGTCACCGGAGATAAGCTCACCAGCACTTATGACCTTGTGGAACAAATGCAATACCTGTATGTCCGTGTGGTGAAAGCTAGGGATTTACCTTCAAAAGATGTTACCGGTAGTTGTGACCCTTATGCTGAAGTTCGTCTTGGAAACTATAAGGGTACAACTCGTCATTTTGAAAAGAAATCTAACCCTGAATGGAACCAAGTGTTTGCCTTCTCCAGAGAGAGGATTCAAGCCACAATGCTTGAAGTCACTGTAAAAGATAAAGACTTTGTGAAGGATGATTTCATGGGGTGGGTTCTATTTGATCTTACTGAGGTTCCAAAAAGAGTTCCACCAGATAGTCCTCTAGCTCCTCAATGGTATAGATTAGAAGACAGGAAATCAAACAAGCTGAAAGGAGAGCTTATGTTAGCAGTATGGTGGGGTACTCAAGCTGATGAAGCTTTCCCTGAAGCATGGCATTCAGATGCTGCTTCTGTTGGTGGAGCTGATGCTCTTGCTAACATCCGTTCAAAAGTGTATCTTTCACCTAAGCTATGGTATCTCAGAGTCAATGTGATTGAAGCCCAAGACTTAATACCAAGTGACAGAACTAGATTCCCTGAAGTTTTTGTGAAAGCTGCACTTGGTCATCAAGTTTTAAGGACTCGAATCTCCATGAGCAAGTCCATCAATCCAATGTGGAATGAAGACTTGATGTTTGTAGCTGCAGAACCATTTGAAGAACACTTGGTTTTAAGTGTGGAAGATAGACTCGCACCCAATAAAGATGAAATCCTTGGAATGTGTGCAATTCCTCTACAGTATGTGGATCGAAGGCTAGACCACAAAGCTATCAACACAAGATGGTTTAATCTTGAAAAGCATGTTATAATCGATGGTGAAAAGAAAAAAGAAGTGAAATTTGCTAGCAGGCTTCATATGAGAATCTGCTTGGAAGGTGGTTATCATGTTCTTGATGAATCTACTCACTACAGCAGTGATCTTAGGCCAACAGCTAAACAATTATGGAAGAACAGCATCGGTGTTCTTGAAGTTGGAGTCTTGAGTGCTCAGGGATTATCACCAATGAAAACAAAAGACGGACGTGCAACAACAGACGCGTATTGTGTCGCCAAATACGGGACAAAATGGGTCAGAACAAGAACAATAATTGACAGTTTTACCCCTAAATGGAACGAACAATACACATGGGAAGTTTTCGATCCGTGTACTGTTATAACAATCGGTGTATTCGACAACTGTCATCTCCAAGGCGGCGATAAAGGTGGTGGGGGTGGGGCCCGCGATTCAAGAATCGGGAAAGTCAGAATCCGTCTTTCCACTCTCGAAACAGATCGCGTCTACACCCATTCATACCCTCTTCTTGTTTTACATCCATCTGGAGTTAAAAAAATGGGTGAGATTCATTTAGCTGTGAGGTTTACATGTTCTTCATTGCTAAACATGATGCATATGTACTCACAGCCTTTGTTACCCAAAATGCACTACATCCATCCGTTGACAGTGAGTCAACTCGATAGTTTAAGGCACCAGGCGACTCAGATTGTTTCCATGCGGTTGTCCCGGGCTGAGCCGCCATTGAGAAAAGAGGTGGTGGAGTATATGCTGGATGTGGGGTCCCACATGTGGAGCATGAGAAGAAGTAAAGCTAATTTCTTCAGAATCATGGGTGTTTTAAGTGGTTTGATTGCAGTTGGAAAATGGTTTGACCAGATTTGTAACTGGAAGAATCCGATCACAACCGTCTTGATTCACATCCTTTTCTTGATTTTGGTTTTATACCCTGAGCTTATTCTCCCTACTATTTTCCTCTATCTTTTTCTGATTGGAGTTTGGTACTATAGATGGAGACCAAAGAACCCACCCCACATGGACACCCGTCTTTCTTGTGCTGACAATGCACACCCTGATGAACTTGATGAAGAATTCGACACCTTTCCAACTTCTCGCCCTGCTGACATCATCAGAATGAGATATGACCGATTAAGGAGTATTTCTGGAAGGATTCAGACGGTTGTTGGTGACTTGGCAACACAAGGAGAGAGGCTTCAGTCTTTGCTGAGCTGGCGAGATCCCAGAGCAACTGCTTTGTTTGTGATTTTCTGTTTGATTGCTGCTATTGTTCTTTATGTCACACCTTTCCAAGTTGTGGCACTTCTGACTGGATTCTATGTGTTGAGACACCCGAGGTTTCGCCAGAAGCTTCCTTCTGTCCCTCTCAACTTCTTTAGAAGATTGCCAGCCAGAACTGACTGCATGCTATGAGATGATCAACAACGGAATGGAATCGTCAATTCCAGAGAAGGTTGCTCTATAATCAAAAAAAGCCATTCCTTTCTTCAATTCCTGGTAAGATGCATGCAACTATCTTGGAACAATGTTTTTGTATATCTTGTGCTTCTGTAGTCCTTTCTTAAATTTCAAATTTCATGGTCTGTGTTTTATTTAGGTTGTGTTTTTTTATTTGATTGTTATTAGTAGTAGATTATGAGTATCATCTTTGGCGATATTATTGGATAAATATCTTGGATTGGCAGTAATTTTTATCAAATGTTTCTTTAAGTAGGAGAGAATCTTCATTACTGTGTTGTGTTTTTGTCTGTGTGATAATAAAAAATATAAAAATAATGGGACAAAAATAGCACACCCATCAGAATATATTTGTTTTAGCAAGTTGGTGGTTTTTTTGTTCTAGTATGGAAACAGACAAAGATAAGATAAATCTCATAAGTTGATGGACCCATGTGCAAATGAACATGGTTTTATTCTAGGATATTATAATTGTTTCCAATATCATGCGTAATCATTATATAGAACTTTTTGTGAATGGCTATGAATTTGTAAATAGCAGTTACCTTCTTTTATAATGATGAAACATGATTATTTGTGCTATTGTTACTTTATTCTATAGGCTACAAGTACAAAATAGTACCTTAATCTAAGACCATGATTCATGTTCAGATGAATTATTCTGTTCTGTGTGTATTTGACTTTTTTGGTACAAGTCAAGTACTGCATGATGTACAATATTATTTAGGAAATTCCCAAAGATTAAAAAGAGTAAATGATTATGGTGTTTGGCTATTTATTTTTAAAGCGATTGGTTGGCATGTATGATGTATCTTTGCTGTGTTTGACAGCTGTGTAGACAATGATCTTTTGAAAAGCAATTTTGGAATTTTATGTAAGCGTGGGATCTTAGTTTTTATCACAATGTGACCTTTTTTGGAGCTTCTTTTTGCAACAAATATTGATTAGTTCTTTGATTCAATTATAGGAGTATTACTTTTCTTGAAGAAGAATCTCATGGTTTATATATGTTTATGCATAATAGCCAGAGTCACCGATAAAGTAGGATTCTATGATTACAACAAAGTTGAGTGGAACTAAGATGAAGTTACAAAAATCATTTAGGATAAGTCAATAGACTCTTTGCTAAATTCAAGTCTCTAGTCTTGAACAACGTTTAATAAACAACCCATATCGAGTTTTATCCTCTAAATACTGAAGCACTTGGTTTTAAGAATGACATTGCAGTTCAGTTGGGGTACACTTGATTATGCTAATATTTATTCACAACAAATTAAATATTTTGATGAGTAATTGGTAAGTGCCAACAAGACGAGGATAAGGTATCACATCAATTTGTAATGTTCTATGGACAAGCGTAAGAGTATCAATCCAAGAAGACCATGAAATGTTAGAAATACAAAGGAGAATTCAAACGCATTAAATTACAATGGAGAATAGAAATAAACAGGACTCAAAAACATTAAATGCAATAAATACTGTACAACAAACACAATAAAAAGGAGATGGATTCAATGACATAACTTGCTAAGGTATCCTAATTTTAAGCATTCATACCCTCCTATTTAAGTATATATCTTCAAAAGGCACCAACTCCTTCCTGTCTTTTTATTGACGTCTGACTTTTCCTCAAGAGATTAAATTTTAGTATTGGTTTGAACGGTTGTTGGCAATATCCTTCGTCTTTTTCCTTTTACTTCCAATTAGTTTGAGGAAAACTTGGAAGAGTAGGCTCATCATTACCTAAACTGATTTCCTCACTATTTCATTTGCCCTCCATATTTTCTATACGTTGACTCGTTCGGATTGATGTTTAGAAATTGTAACAAAGTTATAGTTTGATCTCCAACAATAAAATCTCGAAACAAAAGGAGCATAATGAGTCATATATGGACAAATCTATGTCCTTAAATTTGGCGAAGTCTTTGTTAACCTACAAGATAAACAATGACATTTAATTCATATATTTCACTAAAAAGATATGTAAATCTTACATTTATTTTCTCCTCCAACCACTCCGGAGATGCTTCTAATAAGCTTCTTGTCATGCCGATTGCAGTTTCTAGCCTCATTAAGGGGTTATAAAGCTTCCAATATGTTTTTAAGTTGTCCCATTTGTTTTTAATTTGTTTTAGAGCAAAGACTTTCCATGTTTCTTCCTACATGCCTTTCTCTAAATTCGTCCACCTAATCTTACAGAAATGAGTACTGGGTCTATGCCCTTTTTCTAGCTCAATCAATCACAATTTGGTATACTTCATCGAAGTGTTGTTATCCCAAACGATTTTTGGTTTATTCTTTATCTTAAGTGTTTCACAATTAACAACATTTTAGTAATTTAAGTCCATTATCCGAAAAATCATATTCAAAATCAAATTCATTGCATAACACCAAGATGCAAAATCATAATCATCTAATATACTCCAACATTGAAGCTGAACTTATGAAGAAACAACACATTACATTAACTTATAAGATCATAAAAACTATAAAGAAGCGAAGTAGAAAAAAATAGACACATGGCGGTTGTCGAGGCCAACAAAATAAATACCCTAAATCTTTTATACTAAAATAGTGTATAATGGTAAAGTGACCGTATCCACAGAGATTGGTTCAATTTATAACTCTATGAAAATCTTTGTGTACAAATACTTGCGAAATAGAAATAAAAGTAAAATGAGTGTTTTAAACTTTTGGTGTTTTAAAGAAACTAAAGTTACACTAAGATTACAGTGAGGTTTGGAAATTACAAGTAAACAAGCAAAGAGTTTTGATTCAAATCAATGAGAAAGAGATGATTGACATTGGAACTTGAACATTTCGTTAAATAATCATTAGAATCTCAAAGTTGGCTTAATTCATCTTCTTCTAATTACTCAACACTAGTCCATATCTTTAAATCTTCATTAATCTATATCCTACTTTGCTTTCAAAACCCAACATCTTCTTCAATAATTCACGAGCTCAATCCATCACATTTTCAAATCCACAAGCATACCGTAATCCTCAGGTTTAGTACAATCCCGCATTCCCACGATCACTCTGCTTTTTATGATCCTCAATAAATCTGCAATTATAATCAAGGAAACTAGAAAGTACCCGATATAAATATAAAATAAAAAAAAGTGAAAATAGCATGATGATTAATTAAAATGAGATGAAATATGCTAGAAAAAACTAGAAAAAGAAGTAAATATAATAAACCTATCAAATCACTCCATGCTTAAACCTTACTTGTCCTTACCTAAGACAATGCTAGAATGAACTCGGGATAAACTAAACTAAAAATATAAAGAAGGATTAGAGCCACAGAACCTGGTCAAGGTCAGTCAACATGGTTGGAGTTAGTCTTGTTTTTATCCTAAGAATTTTTCATCCATTTGTATTGGAACCATAAACCACAGCCTAGAACAACTTCTTCGGGCGAGTAAAGATGGAATGTTAATCATAGACCTTAATGGAAAATGCATACAACAAATTGTTGGATTAGTGTCTAAGGCTGTAACTATATTTGGTAAGTACTTGACTCGGTTGTGCATGGTCCTTTTGGGTTGCCTTCACCATAGCAATTTGACAATGTGATTTATATAGAGAGAAGAGATATTATTATTAATGTATTATAAGAATAATATGTTAAAGGAATAATAATATTATTTGATTGATATAAGTCATAAATTAATTAGTAATTAATTTGGTGACTTAAAGAGATTAATTGAATAAAGGGGCATAAACTGTCAAATGTGTGATAGTTGTGTTTTAGGCTATGAATCCTTATGGATATGGGAAGGGACGATTTTAAGGATATGGATATCCTAGAAATCGTCCAAGGCCTTATCTAGAAGGATCTTTGGATTGCTTTGAGGCTAAGTTATCCAATTAGGGTTTAAGGTAAAACCCTAAGAGCTCATAGTATAAATAGACCCTTAGGGTTGGAGAAATCAGCCACTCAATGCATGAGGAAACCCTAGAGTCGATTTCTCACCTCTCTCCCTCTCTCAAATCATCTTCTTGCTAGTAGGTGTTTGTAAGCCATTAGAAGAGTGATAATTGTGACTCTAAGCTCCAAGGAAAAGAAGTTTTCAAGCAAGTAACTCAAGGTATTCTTCTAGATCTGATTTCATATGTTATGAACTGTTTGTTTACACTAGATCTATGATTCAAAGTCTTGGATACAAAGCATGTTCAATTAGAGAAACCTAGATCCAAGCATTAGGGTTTGCATGTGCACATAGGAAAGTTCTTATGGCTCAAACCCATCAATGGTATCAGAGTCTTGATTGGTTTCAATTGAATATTAGGCTTAACTGCTTTGCTTGCTGAAAATCGTTTTTCTTGGCCTCTGCCTAGGGGCGATGCTACCTTAATACAAAGGGTGTTCTTGGACACCCCTTACATTGAAAATTTTTCTACAGAGTATGTAGTTTATTTTAAAAGGACACCCTTTAAATTTTTATAGGGACACGCTTGTCCCTTTGATTTTTTAGTAGAAAAATTAATAACCAAGCGACAATTTAATATATACCATATAATACAAAATTACAGCATAAAAAGTGAGAAAAAATAGGAGAAGATAAGGAGAAACCAAAAACCCTAATATTTTTTTTACCAAAACACTGATTTTCATCCAATAAACTACTGATTTTCGACTTATCTTTGATTTCTTGGATACCTACGATCTTCACGACTCTACTACGGCTCTCCGGATCTTCGGTCACCTTCGCTACATTCTGCCAATGTCGGCCTCTTCTTCGGCTCTACCACATCTGTCCTCGAGTTTGCTTATCTTTGTCGTCACTCGTCCACCACACCGTTAAACGATAGCTTGAAGAAAACAAGGTTAGTTTTTTCTTCTTAATAATCTGGTGATATTAAGGAAAAGCCATGGAGAAATCTATTTATTATGTATTTTATTGTGTGTCGTGTATATTGAATAAAGGAAGGGAAGTCAAGAATAAAATATGTAAAAGGAAGTTAGGACCAGAGTTTGGAGTATGGTCATAAAGTGTTGGCTGACTAATAGGGAATAGGTAATAAGTAGCAATTATATTTCATTTGGTAGTATTTTTAAATTTTGTTTTTGTTAGTTTAACTTTGCTGCCGCTAAACTCTTAAACTCTTCATTTGGTAGTACTTTTAAATTCAAGATGCTTTGATTAATAATTGATTTTATAAGTTTATTTTGCTGCACTTAAATTGTAGAGTTTATTCCTTTTAATTTTAACAGTTTTGTTCTGTTTATAAATTGTAATTTATAGTAATATCTTAAATGTGTTGGATAGCATTAGCAATGATGCACTTAAAGATTATTTTACAAATATGAAATCTTGTCACAAACAATTGTAAGATATATAGTAGTATTTTTAAGACTACAGTTGATCTTTGGTATTAAAATTAATACTATATTTTGTTTAGATTGTATTATTAACAATCCGACACAATGAAAAAAATAAAATTTAACTCATTAATTGAGTATCCCATTTTGATTGGGACACCTGTGAATTTTAATCCTAGATTCGCTACTGCCTCTGCCCGACCCAACTCAGCGAGTCAGTGTCTGGACTCGGCGAGTCCAAAGCTGACTCGGCGAGTCCAAGCGTCAGGCAGAGGATATTTCGGGATTTTGTTGCTGTTTTGTCTTGGATTTGATACCTAAATCGTTTTGTTATGTTAAAATCCGAATTTTGACTAAATTTTATGATTATCCTTGACATAACAATAGATAATTTCAAATCTTTTGAATATTGGTTATTTATATGATAAATATTGACTATTTAAAATTATTTGGTAATTATCTAATAACTAAAATTGGATTAGATCAAATATAGATAATTATGAAATTAGTTATTTGAATTATGTGTTATTTGATCCCTCTAGTTTTGAAAAGTTCAAATTTGTCCCGAAGTTTTGAGATTTAAATTAGAAGAATTTAAATTTCAACCCCTAGAGTTTTACAAGTTTAAAATTCAACCCTATACTATTATATTATTAAAGCTTAATGAATATATATAAGTATAATTAAAATGCTAATCTTACCGTTAGTAAGCCTTATTCACGAAGTCGGTCTATAAGGTGGGTATAAGGTTGCTGTCTATAAAATGGCGCTTAATGGGTGTACACTCACACCCACCGCTTGCTTGACTGGTGGAGGGTCGTTAGCCGAACGGGTAGGATAGGGCAACTCTCTCTTCTCATTAAAAGTATAATGTTAAAATATAAAGTAACTACATGTTTTTTCCAAATTCTCAATCCTAGTTACTTTAGGCAAAAGTGAATTGATGCAATCCCATGAAATTACACTTTGCACCCTTGCTAAGTAGTTAGCGGAGCGTGTGTGGTTTACCGGCACACTAATTGGTTCTAAGCAAAGGTGGCAAAGGGTGATTCATTGTTTATCATAGTTAGATGGAGCGTGCGTGGTTTACCGGCACATCGAATATGTGATTGTAACAATGAAGGCACCGTGTAGATTAGCATGGTTATTCACACCCACTTGGTGATCCTCGGTATCCCAGTCACAAACGAGAGGGGCATATTGAGATTTAAACATGCCATTGAAAAGTTCAATGAATCTCCAAAGAAATCTAGGAATTCTCAATACATTTAAAAATTAAGCTTATGTTTTTCATGGTGAAGAATTAGTGAATCGTCATTCACTTACCTCCAAATTATTTGCATGTTGGATTACTGCATCCCTTTTCTAATATGTAAATAATGTTGTTGGGTCCTAGCCCTAATTTTTCATTTTGGGTGTTTAATTAGGGATTCAATACTAATCAAACTTTGTCCTTTCTATTTGAAGACGTCGAACGCAAACAATGTTGCTGCTAACTCATTCACGTTAATGAGTCTTTGTCAAAAAGTGACTTTCGATGGATCGAACTTTAGCGAATGGATAAGATACATTCGCACGATCGCGTGTTACGATGACAAAGAGTATGTTCTCGATGAGAAGCTCGAGAAGATCAATCCAGAAACTGCTACTCCCGAAGAAATGGCTGTCTTTGAGACACATGAACGTGATGCAACGAAATTCCATTGTATCATGATAGCCACAATGAACTCCGAATTCCAAAAGTCCTATGAGGATATGTATCCTTATGAGATGCATATAGACTTGATGGAGAGATATCACCAAAGCGCGAGGCAAGAGCGCTATGAGATCATAATGAATATGATCACTACTAAAATGGGAAGTGGAGAGTATCTAACCGTGCACTTGCAAAAGATGCAAAGGTATGTTGATCGTCTTCGCAAGTTGAATGTGAACTTTGGGGAAGATTTGGCTATTGACATTGTTCTTCACTCCTTGCCCTCATGCTACAACCAGTTTAGGATGACCTACCACATGAACAAGGAAGAGGTCACCCTAAGCAAACTCCAAGGGCTCCTAAGGACTACTGAGAGCAACCTCAAGGACAAGTCTGTTGCACCAACTCCCAATCCACCCGTTGCTCCTGTTTTGGCTATTGGGCAGGGAAGGGGAAAGAAGAGGAAGGCTCCGTCAAAGAACCACTGTAAGGGAAATTCCCAAGATGGTTCCTCTTCTAGTGGGACCAAGGTTGATCCTGCTAAGCCCAACCCTAACCCAAAGGAGGTAGAGTGCCATCATTGCCACAAAATAGGGCATTGGAAGAGAAGCTGCTCGAAATATCTGCAAGCCATCAAGGATGGAAAGATCAAGCCGTCTTTTGCAGGTATATACACAATTAAATCTAATGATTCATCTCATGCTATTTCTTGGGTTCTTGATACAGGATGTGGTTGCCACATTTGTTCTGATTTGCAGGGACTAGGAAGAAATAGGGATGTGGAGCTTGGAAGAATAAATCTAATCATGGGAAACAGAAGATCGTCTCCTGTCACCAAGATTGGAGTGTATTCTTTAGTGCTTAGTAATGGATTAGGTTTAGATTTAGATAATTGTTGCTACTCGCCAGATATGGCAAGAAACATCATTCACCCTTCACTAGCACTTGTGAGAGGGGTGAGGATTTATTGGATCTCATACATACCGATGTATGTGGGCCCTTTAGATCCACCACAAAGGATGGGAACCGCTTCTACGTGACTTTCACCGATGATTATAGTAGATATGAGTATATTTACTTAACCAAACGCAAGTCAGAAACGTTTGAAAAGTTCAAAGAATTCAAGCATGAAGTGGAGAATCAATTGGGCAGGAAAATCAAGATGCTTTGATTCGATCGAGGATGAGAGTATCTAAGTCTTGAATTCCACGACTATCTCAAGGAATGCAGAATAGTTTTGCAATTGACGCCACCTAGGACACCACAGTTGAATGGTGTGGCAGAAAGGCGTAATCGAACCTTGTTATACATGGTCCGTTCTATGATGAGTCGTGCTTCACTACCTATCTCATTCTGGGAGTATGCCTTAGAGACTGCCGCCCATATCCTTAACCGAGTCCCTACAAAGAACGTTGTTAAAACACCTCACGAAATGTGGACAGGGAAAGCTCCCTCGTTGGCACATATCAAGGTTTGGGGTTGTGAGGTTTTCGTAAGATGAGAGACTCACGACAAGCTCGAACCTTGTAGTGAGTGATGTATTTTCATCGGCTACCCGCAGAAATCATTTGGATATCTCTTCTATAGATCGAGTGACAATGTCATATTCGTTGCGAAGAGAGGGGTTTTCCGAGAGCGATAAATCATAAGCCAAGGAGACAGTGGGAGACAAATCGATCTTGATGAGATTCAAGAGTCGAGTGATGAAGGAACCTCGACCGCTGGCGCTCAACTCGAGGAGGAAACTCCGGTTGAACCGATTATCCAATCCTTACCTCTTAGACGTTCCGAAAGAGTTAGAGTTCAACCCCAGTTGTATGGTTTTCATATTACTAACGAAGGGGACATGTATATTAGTGATAGTACATTAGAAAATCTAGATGAACCTAATAGCTATAAGGAATCCATGGCAGGCCCGGAGTATGCTTAATGGAAAGAGGCAATGGATAGCGAGATTCAGTCCATGTATGACAACCAAGTTTGGAATTTGGTTGACAATGTTCTCGGATGTAAGACGGTTGGGTGAAAATGGATCTTCAAAAAGAAGACCGATGTGGATGGGAATGTGCACACGTATAAGGTGCGATTGGTGGCGAAGGGATTTACTCAAACTCCTGGAGTTGACTATGATGAGACCTTCTCACTCGTTGCCAAGATAAAATCTATTAGGGTGATGCTAGCCATTGCTGCATTTCATGATTATGAGATATGGCAGATGGATGTCAAAACCGCTTTCCTTAATGGGAAGTTGGCTGAGGATGTTTACATGGCTCAACAGAAGGTTTTGTCGATACGAAGCATCCCAATAGAGTGTGCAAGCTTGAGAAGTCCATTTATGGACTTAAGCAAGTATCTCGCAGATGGAATCTTTGCTTCGATGAGAAAGTCAAAGATTTTGGATTTGTACGAAGTGAAGATGAATCATGTGTATATGTCAAAGCCAGTGGGAGTATAGTTAGCTTCCTCGTTTTGTATGTCGATGACATACTGCTCATAGGAAACGACGTCCCGACTCTGCAGGAGGTTAAGTCCTGGCTCGGGAAGTGTTTCGCTATGAAGGACCTCAGAGAGGCTTCCTATATTTTGGGAATAAGGATATTGAGAGAACGAAGTAAGAGACTAATAGGACTTAGTCAGAATACTTACTTAGATGAAGTACTAAAACATTTTAGTATGGAAAACTCGAAGAAGGGAGAACTACCGATACAAAGTAATGCCAAGTTGAGTAAGACTCAAAGTCTGAGTACTGAAGCCGAGATAACTGAGATGAGCCGAGTACTTTACGCTTCCGCAGTTGACTCAATCATGTACACTATGACTTGTACCTGCCCTGATGTGGCCTTTGATTTGAGCATGGTCAGTAGATATCAAGGGAACCCTGGCAGAGCTCATTGGATTGCAGTTAAGAATATTCTTAAGTACCTTCGGAGAACCAAGGAATGGTTTCTAGTCCTCGGAGGGAGTGATGAATTAAAGGTGTGAGGGTATAGTGATGCCAATTTCCAGACCGATAGGGACAACTACTGTTCACAGTCGGGATGGGTTTTTACCCTAAATGGAGGAAGCAGGAAACTGTAGCTGATTCAACGTGCGAATCAGAGTATATTGGAGCGAGCGAAGCATCAAAGGAGGCGATATGGTTGAAGAACTTCATTGGTGACCTTGGAGTTGTTCCCGCCATAAAGGAGCCTATGGAAATTTTCTGTGATAATGAAGGAGCGGTTGCTTTCACCAAGGAACCGAGGGATCATGGTAAATCTCGGCATATCGACAGAAAATATCACTTTATTAGACATCGAGTAGAAGAAGGACACCTCGTGGTTAAGAGGATATCATCAGAAGATAACCCAACATATCCGCTTACGAAGGGACTGAGTAGGGTTACGCACTTGCAGCACACTAGGAGCATTGGACTTAAGGATGATATTACTTTAGATTAGATAGTTTTAGAAACATATAATAGATAAATGTAATTGACATTTGATGATTAAATAAAGAAGTATTATTTATAAGCAAAGTTACTGTCTTATGTTAATTGTTTAACTATTGTTTCACTTTGCATGTTTTGACTTCCAGAATAATTGAGTTTGTTAAGAATAATCGAATTATTCAAATAGTCCACAATCGTTCATGTGTTGGAAGTAGATATGAATGAAGATTGTCATGAATTGGTGTGTAGATTGTCTAAATGGTATTAGACATAGCAAAGGTTTGCTACAATGTTCATGGGTGCTTATGAACAAGTTTTGAGCATTGGAATAAACCCGCGCTTGCTGGAATCACTTTATGGAATGTGACAAAAGTGATCGCAAGACGATAATATCATATGGTCTTAAAACCTAGATATATGTTTTATTATTTACTAATTGGTTGTGCATTGATAATGCGAAACCGCATCAGTAAATTGATGTTACAAAACGCATTGTTGTATATAATTGATTGGTGGATAAGTAAATGCATATAAGTCGAAGTTTATCTATTACTTTTATCCTAAGAGGGTAAAAGCGATATCACGGCCACTCGATGATTTGATTTGACTTATGTGCCAGGCCCGGTCAGGACTGAATTGATGTGTTCAATTAAGTTCTATGTCAAATAAATCTGAGATCAAGAAACCAACTGCTGGACAATTAGTTCCATGAGATTGTTCGCATAATATCTAAATAGAGGACTGTACGATCCCTTATCTAAAAGATAGGTTACTGATGAGATCAGAGTTGACAGCGTCTTTGAGAGCTACGATTGTTAATCGGATTGTGTTTGCATTTATAGTTACTAGACTTATCCAAGTGGGAGACTGTTGGATTAGTGTCTAAGGCTGTAACTATATTTGGAAAGTACTTGACCTGGTTGTGCATGGTCCTTTTGGGTTGCCTTCACCATAGCAATTTGACAAGGTGATTTATATAGAGAGAAGAGATATTATTATTAATGTATTATAAGAATAATATGTTAAAGGAATAATAATATTATGTGACTGATATAAGTCATAAATTAATTAAGAATTAATTTAATGACTTAAAGAGATTAATTGAATAAAGGGGAATAAACTATCAAATGTGTGATAGTTGTGTTTTAGGCTATGAATCCATATGGATATGGGAAGGGACGATTTTAAGGAAATGGATATCCTAGAAATCATCCAAGGCCTTATCTAGAAGGATATTTGGATTGCTTTGAGGCTAAGTTATCCAATTAGAGTTTAAGGTAAAACCCTAAGAGCTCATAGTATAAATAGACCCTTAGGGTTGGAGAAATCAGCCACTCAATGCATGAGGAAACCCTAGAGCCGATTTCTCACCTCTCTCCCTCTCTCAAATCATCTTCTTGCTAGTAGGTGTTTGTAAGCCATTAGAGGAGTGACAATTGTAACTCTAAGCTCTAAGGAAAAGAAGTTTTCAAGCAAGTAACTCAAGATATTCTTCTAGATCTGATTTCATATGTTATGAATTGTTTGTTTACACTAGATCTATGATTCAAATTCTTGGATACAAAGCATGTTCAATTAGAGAAACCTAGATCCAAGTATTAGGGTTTGCATGTGCACATAGGAAAGTTCTTATGGCTCAAACCCATCACAAATAACCTCTTTAGTAGAGAGAAATCAAATGGATGAGCTTACTTGGAGCTCTTTTTAAGTGCACTCATATCACAAAATATGTGTGATCTCTCGTTTGATGGCTACCTTTTATATGTAATTGGGTTTTATTGCTCTGGCATCGTTATCATAATCAGTTCACCTGGTGTTGACCCAAACATCCTGTAGCAATCCGACTCAATAGCCCTTTATAACTCACGAAACCTGCAGAAAAAAATGCAACTCGATCTATATACAATAAAACTACATACTATCCATATCGTTTGTCAGGTGACCAAAAAATAGCAAAACTTGTCCAATAATTGGACCGGCCACCTTTCTAGAGTATTTGCAACTTAGAACCGCTTTATTGTGCCTTTTCTTTTCATTTTTTTCACAATAAAAACATACTAAGATATTTATCAAAATTTTAACTCAAGAACTTGGCTCCAAAAATATGGACATGGAACCTGTAACATCCCGACTCTCAGGTATTAATTTGAAGTTTAAATTTCACATTTTTAGAACCTACTCGACGAGTTGGTTGCGCCCAACTCGTTGTGTAGAGACGGATATGGCCACGTGGTTTATGGAACCTACTCGACGAGTTGGAGGACCCCAACTCGACGAGTAGAGATTGTGCATGAAAACCAAAATTTATAGGATTTTGTACCAATTTAAAGTGTGACAACCCGAAGTTCGTGTCATCGCCAAAACCCGTTTCCGTCTATAAATTCGTCTTTTTCAAAATCATTTTCGTTTACATTTTTAAAATTAAGTCATTTATTCCAAGGCTTCTATTATGACTTAATTAGTATCCAAACCCATTAGAAACTCAAGATTACACCCCAATTTGATAATTAGATAAATTTTAGAATTTGTCCCGCCGGGTTACGACAACTTAATCGGGTGCGACCAAAAGCCTCGTTTAACGTCGGTATCGGGTAGAATTCCACTGTGTCCCGAACTTAGGACCTATTTAAAGCTCAAAAGACTTTATTTGAATCCTTTCCTCTCTCTCACTACTCTCTCTCTAACCTCTCTCCTCTAACTCAAGATTAAGGTCCAAAAACATCAAATTCAAGCCCCAAATCTTCAAGGTAACCACCCTAACTCCTAGTATAGCATCTTAGACCTTCAAATTCGAGTTCAAATCATGGAATAGGACCATAATCATCTGTTTACGGCCCTGTAACACCCTTGGTCCGTGAACACATATAAAATGGGTTTTTGAGCCTTTAAACCCTTCCAATCGACCTTTGGGGCTTAGATATGGCTTAGAGGCTTACCAAAATGGACTTGGAACACCTTGAACATCAATTTAGAGGAGTAAACATGAGTTTACTACCCAAGAACATGCTTGGGCCGTAAACTCCATACCATGGACAGTAAACTCATTTTCAAGTGTTAAATTGTCATTTAAACACACCAATAGCCTTGGAATAAATTCTAGAATCAACCAAAAACGTATTGGAAGCCTTAAACTCAATGAAAACACCTCCCTTAGGAGTTCATGGCCGTAAACCCTCCCAAAAGGGGTTCCTGGGCCGTAAACTCCCAAATCATGGCCAAATGACACCCTTAATTTCATCCAAGGCTTGTGTAATTGCTTAAAATCACATATGATTAATTAAGGACCATCAAGAAACATTTTGGATAATGGAATAAGATTTTATGGCTATAAACATAGAGTTTACTGCCGTAAACTCCTCAAAGAGTCCCTAAATTGCTTAAATCACTTTCCCATGCATTGAATCTAACTCTAGAATTTTCCCTCAAGTGATATGAAGCCATTTTGCACCATAGAACACCCCACCATGAGTTTACGGCCGTAAATTCATGGGGAATGGGACATTAGGGTCGAAAACTCTAATATGAGTTTACTCTCGAAGAGTAAACACATTACCCAAGCCATATGTGTCCTAAAATGCCACCCGAGTCCCTCAAAACGCTTGTAATGGAGTGTTTTCGCGATTATAAGTGTTTGTCCTTAACAAATAAATTATTTAAATCCTAATTAGATACAAATGTATATCATTTCACATTACATAGGAACCTCGCGCGTTATCAATCCCAGAACCGACATTTAGCATCCGAAATCTTGTACTCAAACTTACTGTTTTCAGTTCAAATGTCTATATTCTGTATGTTTTTAATATCGAAAACTGTGTTTATCAAATAGTTCGAATTACGAAGTTAGCTTTCAGACTAATCATAGATTTCTTGATAAAGTGTTACAATCTAAATTATATTTCATAATCTACTAATAATTCATACTAATCATCAATTAGAACAAATACGAATACAAATATAAAAATGAATATGAATACGAATACGAATAGTATTAGGATTATGAGTAGGAATACGAATACAAATGCGAATACGAATGCGAATACGAATACGAATACGAATAGTATTCGGATTAGGATTAGGAATACGAATACGAATACAAATGCGAATACGAATACGAATACGAATAGTATTAGGATTAGGAGTAGGAATACGAATACGAATGTGAATACAAATACGAATACGAATAGTATTAGGATTAGGAGTAGGAATACGAATATGAATGCGAATACGAATACGAATACAAATAGAATTAGGAATAGGACTAGGAATACAAATACGAATACGAATAAGAATACAAATATAAATATGAATACGAATACAAATATAAAAGTACGAATATGAATATGATTAAGTATAAAAATTCGAATACTAAGGTACGCATCTAGGTACATTCAAGTGTAACACAATTAGGATATCTGAATACCTAGCTAATATAACAAGTATGAAAGATAATCAAACATTACATCGGGATTCAATAACTAAACTTACTTTTAGGAAAATATAGGATTTTCCTGGGATAACAATTGTACATAACCAGATTCGTGTAATAAAACAGTTAATCAAACTTTACATATAAGAAAATATGGGATTTTCTTGGATAACAAACTTTTCGGAAAACCAAAGGAAACTTAAATATTTTCAGAAAAACAAACATCTTATGAACTCACTAGCTTTATGCTGATTTTCAAACTGCTTGTATTCTCAGGTCCATATTAGATAGGTACCCACGATCTTTTGGAGCAGACGGAGCGTACAGAAGACTCGTCTCTACTTTTGTTCATATATACATATGTATAACACTTGTAACATGTTGCTTTTGAACATATGTAAATTATAATATGTAATGTAATGGTTGTTTACTTTGCTTACTATGTGCATTGGATTTGATACTCAATGTGGAGTCCGCCCCGGAACGTTTCCGCCTTCGGTTTCGGGTGTGACATAAAGGCTCATTAGCCATCATCTGCCTCTCTTATCATCCCCATTAGCCTTAGAAAACCCTATTCGTGTGTTACCTCTCATTTCTATGTGTGTAAAGGCTTGGAAGGTGGTTGTTGTGCTCTTAAGGAGGGAAGTTAGAAGGTTCAAGAGTTTAGAATGCGAAGGAGCTTGTAGATCCAGCAACTACTTTGTCTTGGCTTCCACTTGAAGGTAAGAAGTCATTTCCTTGTCCATTCTCTTAATAGATCTTTTCATCCTTTAGTTTTAGGCCATTTCTAGCTTGATCTTGAGGATTTTCCAGAATTGAGCACATTTTGGAGTGGGGAGTTCAGATCTGGACTTCTCTAAGCCCTCATAGTCATAAAGTCATCGAATTTTTCAAGCTTTGGCCTTCTTATTACACTACAACCTCTTCCTTAGCTTGGTTTTGTCATTTTACGCCTTGCATGCACGTAAAGTTTGCAACTTTACAAGGAAACTATACTCTAGGAAGCTAGATCTACACTTTAGAGCCTTGGTTTAGCTTAAAAGCATCTGAATGAGAAATGGACTGAAGGGACTTGATGAGTTGGATAATCAACTCGACGTTGAGACGAGTTTTCCCGTTTTTTGAATTCTGCATGAACTCGACGAGTTCATGAGGTGACTCGACGAGTGGTTAGGGTTTTCCCCAATCTTTTGGACACTGCATGGACTCGACGAGTCAGTAAGCTACACTCGACGAGTTGGGTCAACATGGAATGTTGACCTTGACCGTTGAGTTCGACTTTGACTAAGGGTTGACCAGTAGGACTTTTGAGGTGTAACGTCCCAATAATCAGGGGTAAAAATTTCATTTTTAATATAACTAAAAAATAGATACCATTTAATTCAAGCAATCAAATCATAGTCAATCAATCGTTTATCAGATTTTATCCCAAAATCATTCATTGCGGAAATCATAGGTGTGTGCATTGCGATCAACCCGAGCTCTTCCTTTCCAAAACGATGATACCTGAAACCATAAACAAACCTGTAAGCACGAAGCTTAGTGAGTTTCCCAGAGCATACCATTCACACAAACCACATATTTCATATCCTACACATATCTCATATATACTGTTAGCTATAAAAGCTACCATATATCAAATAAGCCATGCATACATAAAACCTGTAATAGTGCCATGGGCTAACCCACATGGTCTTTACCTAGGACTGCTATGGGCTACCCTACATGGTCTTACATCCAATGCCATGGGCTTCCCCATATGGTCTTCACCTAGGACTGCCATGGGCTACCCCCACATGGTCTTACACCTAATGCCACGGGCTTCCCCCGGGGTCTTCCCTACAAATACCATATATAACCAAACAGCAAATCATGCATCACATAAAAATCTACACATAACACGTACATAAACCTGTAAGGATGCCGTGGGCTACCCCCAAGGTCTTATACCAGTGTGCCATGGGCTACCCTACATGGTCTTTACCTAGGACTGCCATGGGCTACCCCACATGGTCTTCCATGCAAGTATCACGAAGACAACTAGCATATCACATAATTACCAACATACCACCTAGCATAAGCTAACTATCATATCACACAACATAAGATGGGTCGGCCTTGGTGCCTTAGATCCATTGATATGGTGAGAAGACTCACCTGCAACTGTCGGCTGAAGAAATAAGATCACGCTGCTCTAACCTCCTACACGAACTCTTCCACTGGTCAACACCAAACAACTGAACTCAATAAATACCAATAGTTACCAAAATACCCATGGAAGTCAACTGGTCAACTCTTGGTCAAAGTCAACCTTCAAGGTCAACCCTACTCGCGGAGTCTGCCTACTGACTCGCCGAGTTCATACGCTCAGCGTCCTTCCATTCGCGACTCGACTCGCCGAGTCAGCCCCTGACTCGTTGAGTCTACCGATTTCCGAGTCTAGTCCAGTCCAACTCCCTGAGTGCCCACTCAACCCATTGATCCGAGTCTCAACTTGAAGGGTTTGGGGTTTTGCGACTTGGCTCGCCGAGTCCAAGAACAGACTCACCGAGTCCAAAGCATTCTTCAACAGACTCACTGAGTTGTTCTTCCAACTTGCCGAGTCCCTGCCCATCTTCATCCAACTCGCCGAGTCCACCCATGTGACTCGCCGAGTCGCTTCAGTTCTTAATCCATTTAGTGGATTTTCGAGCCATGCAGGGGCTCCAAATCATAGATCCATACTTTCAAAGTCCATTCCCCACGTAAAGTTGCAAACTTTACGTATAACTAAGGAGATCTAGGCTCAAAATACTCTAGGGCTAGGTTTTAAGACAACCATGCTTCACCTACACCCCCAAGACTGATACTTTATGACTCTCTAGGCCAGAATACACTTAGATCTGAAGTAGCAACTTTGTGACATCCCCATTTTCACGGCCAAAAAAGCCCGATTTTGTTTATGCTTTATAAAAGTCAGAGTACTTCTTTTAATAAAAATGTTGCGGAATTTGTTCCCAGAAATACATGATAAATACGTTATTAAAACATTTTCGAAGAAACGTATTTTATTCATTTCAAAATGTTTGGGATGTCATCGTTAATACAGAAACATAAGCATAAACAGAACTTACATTTATTTACACTAGTGATCTACATCTCTTTAAATCTCTCAGTGTAAAGTGACTTCGTATCAACACCTGTGATATAAATGAACTGAGTGGGTCAGGTTGGGAAACCTGGTGAGTACATAGGGTTTTCAACCCACAATAATATAATTATTATGTTTAATCAATCAAGCAATTAAACCCAATTACCCATCCCCATTATCTTCTTTACTCTTAAGGATCTACCCTAAGAATCAACTATTTCTCGTTCATTCATTCCTAAGGAATCGGCACAAAGTACATCATAGCCACGGTTTACACAACGGGCACTAAGTCTGCGTAGTTGCCAGGGTTTAGGCCTCAAGTCTGCATGATCACCAAGGTTTAGGCATCAAGTCTGCATGATCACCAGGGTTTAGGCATCAAGTCTGCATGATCACCAGGGTTTAGGCATCAAGTCTGCATGATCACCAAGGTTTAGAGTACACTGAGTGAAAACATCGTTCACAACACCTATAGGTTGCGAGCCTGCTAGTGTTCCACTGACTGTCTAGAATAGTCTGTCGTTGTCATCCATACTCTGCTGAATGACGGGGCCATCATTTGGGAAAAAGGCTTCTCACATTATCCACCTCTCACCCTCACCTCGTGGTCTATAACACCTCTCAACTCATCATTCAACTCATATTCCATCTATTATATCTACCCATGTTTACCCCAACATTATCATAGATATAAAATACATATACAGTTTAAATCATTTAAAACATGTATAAAATCGTTCATTTAGCATAGACAACAAGTACTCAGATAATATGCACACATAGCACGTAATTTATATAAAATACTTGGTATCTATGTGTAAGACGAAAGGGAACTATGCACTCACCTGAAAGGTGGTGACTCAGCACTCGGACAACGCTTCGATACTCTCAAAACAATTTCCTTCGATAACACCTAGTACCAATACCACTAGGGTTTAGTCTAACGAAAACCGCGACAAATTAATAGTCTAGCCATTATTATTATTATATAAGCGTTAAATAACACTCAATATAACTCATAATAATAGCCCAAATAATTATTTTAAGGTCCTAATAACATTACTATATCGAAACATAAGCTATGCTAAAGATAGGGTAGGCGTAGCTCACTTACAGCGGGTTTTCTCGAAAACCGGGCTTCGCATGAGCAGCGTTTCCAAGCCGAAAGACCTTTTTTCTCAAGACTCCGGGAGCCTTGGGGCTTCCTTCGGCTGTTAGGGGGTTTACCTAGGCTTTAGGGGGGGGGGGGGGGGTTTGGGAGGCTAGAGAGAGAAAGAAGGTTTGGGAGGTGTGAAGAAGAGGCTAGACCCGACACCTCTATTTATAGTGAAAAAATCTGATGGACTCGCCGAGTCTAAGTCATGACTCGCCGAGTTGGTGCATGTGGCAACCTTCTGGTGGTGCCACGTGTCCAATTCTGGTGGTGCCACGTCACCCCCTATCGCGTATCAACCTTCAAACTTAGAAAAATCATAACTTTCGCATACGAGCTCCGTTTTCGACGTTCTTTATATCCACGCGTAGGTAAAATCAAGATCTACAACTTTCGTTTAGACTCCGTCGGCTAATTCTCGATCAATCTCAAATTTAACAGTAGGAGGCGTTTAGACTGTTAAATGACCGCAAAGAATTCATAACTCCTTCATACGGACTCCGTTTTCGTCTGTCTTTTTACCGTTGAGTTCCTATTAATGAGATTTTCAACTCTCATTTAGGTCGTGTAAGCCAAAAATCGCTCGAACTAAAATTCGAGTTTCGGGTCGTGCACTGCTAAGCCGAATCTTAGAAAAATCATAACTTTCTCATACGAAGTCAGATTTGGGCGTTCTTTTTATCGACGCTCTTAGTTTAACATATTCTACGACTTTCGTTTAGATTGCTAAGGATAAATCTCGCTCTATCGTAAATTCACTATTTACGCTTCCCGGTGCCGTGTCGGTTTTGCCGTAAAACTTCGACGGGCCATAACTTCTTCGTTATAACTCGGATTTCGGCGTTCTTTATATGTACGGAAACCTTGTGATATATTCCAAAACTTGGTTAATATTATTTATTATAAATAGTCTTTGGTCAAAAAGTCATTTTCGACCCCTATTGCCTCTAAATTGACTAGCCCGGATCTACAGGCGTTACAAACTTCAAATCTGGGTTCTAACTCGAAATGGTTCAAGAACATGGCATAAGAGTCCCAAATATCACAATCAAGATTGATTTACTTGCAAAAGAGGGAAGGTAATGACTCCTTACCTTGAATTGCTCTGGAAAGGCCCTCAAACTCTGGATCTACTGCAAACCCTTGAATTCCCAATGGTTCCTTCCTTCCTTCTTCCTTCAAATCACCCAAAAATGGAACACTACTTGGTTCCCTTCCCCGAAGCCTGCAATATGACATCATAAGGACGCGATCCAATTGTCGAGGAGTTCCCCGAACTCCCATCCCACAATATTCGATACTCAGTCTGCCCCTAAGGCTGCATTTCCTTCCCAAAAGGAAAATATGAGACGCATCCACGTCTCACACTCGCTTTTCTCCGGGATATCTGAATAATTATCCCCCACTTAGATTCGCCTAAGTCCGCTGGGCACATGAAAATTGAAGGATTCCCAAATCCTCTCTCTCATTCCAATGATCAATTTGCTGATGGGAGGTGCCTAACAAAACTAGAACACCAATAATAACCCTTTCCAAAACAACACAACTTCCAAAAAATGCTAACATCTCTGAATCCCGACCCTATCAACAAATTTAGATGCTTTAAATACTGCTATACTCGGTTCTTGCTGACCAAAGGTCAAATGGTCTAACTAAAACTTTAGCAACAATTCTCTCTTCCTTGACAACCTCAGAAGCCTTTCCAAACATGATATCTAAGGTTACCGGAACTTAGTCATAATTCCATCATATAATCCCTGGAACCAATCCAGGCCATACCCAAAATAACACGCACGTACTGAAAATTCTGAGATAACTGGAGTCGGTGCCCTCACTGCTCCTCCCTGATTGTCAAGTGGTTGAATTCCTTGTCCCCATCTGCCTTCAACGACAATATGATGGAATTTCCCCCTATGGGCATTCCCTGCTGACGTAGCCAAAGCTGCTACACCTGTAGCTACCCAGATCACCGGATACCTCCTACGATGACTCGGAGCGATCCCAATATGTGCAAAATCCACTCCGCAAGATACATCCATCTAAAAGCTCCTTAAATATTCCTCGGCGCGCTGACTGGCACCTGATACTCTTGCTAACTAGAATAATAGCATACATCCGACCCGAGGTCTAACTATCACACCCCCCATGAATATAATTTATCGATACCTCCGGAAATGACCAAAGATAGCATGTCCGCAAACACCTGGAGGAATCCTGACCATCTCCTCCTGAGTTACCTTGACCATCCGGAAAACATGATGCAACACTTCATCCCGATCCCAATGGCAATCCAATCCTATGTAAAGAAGCTCCAGCTCGTAGTTTTCGCAAGTGTTGCACCGAATCTGGCCCTGTTGGCCTCTCAAAAGCTGATCCAAAATCCTGGATCCCCCTCCCGACATCCTCCAAGATAGGCACCCGGGTTGGTCCCTTTTTCCCAAAGGTGAACCTAATCAATCCCTGCTCTTGAACTCTAGAAACCATAACACTCAGGGTCTCGCACCCTGACACACCCACCTGCTCAATCGTCCACAACCGATCTGCAATAGATGGAGCAACCTATGCTCCCAACCGGTTACAAACTATCCTCAAGACAAAGTCTTTAACTCCAAAAGTGCAATAGGTCGCACCAATCAATCCTTGCTGCCTGATGCAAGAGATCCAATGCGAACCCCAAATCCTGGCAGTCCTTCTGCTAACTGGCTCTCTACTAGAGCCAAGACCAAACATTGGTCCTTCCCCTTGCGTGCTCATTCATATTCTACCCTGCAGTTATCCCCACAATCTACTCGTAACCACGAATTCCTTTCCCAAGTTTCTTGGATTCTTCGAGACTTTCCCCGATTCGAGTATGGATCCAGTGCTTTCAGTAGTACGGGCCCAATACTACCTTCTACACCTATCCATACTTTCCTCCGGAATCATACCAAATCCTCTAAGTCACCTACTTCCTTGATGTACTAAATGTCTGCTAAACAGCAACACAGTGGCCATCAATGCATCTCCTAGGTGTCCCCCTAGGCTTCGAACCACACTGAACCGCCTCGCTAACTCAATGGAGCATATCCTAGGCTTTCCTAGGTTCCCGACCTCACCCTACCATCAGCTGCTGAGAAACTTCGCACGATGCCAGTCATCTACCTCCTGGATATCGTCACATCCACTTAGTAGCTGACTCCCATCGCTAGAGAGTTCCACAAAGCACAAAGCAAGCAGCATTCGTGCAGACACACTCCTAACACTAATCTCATCCTAGGCTCATCCTAGGGTAATCTCTGACCCTGAAACGATCATAGAATATCCGACCCACATACCACAACCCAAGTTGTCCACATCCACCCTCGCTGACGGCTGCCTTATGCATGCAAATTGCACACAGAACAGGAAACGAGCTGTACCAATTATTCTATGGCCTTGAGATCCTAACTGTATACAATTTTAAAACATACACGCGGTAGTTACCTGTTGGGTTTTAGCCATAAGAACTTTCCTATGTGCGCATGCAAAACCCTATTGCTTGGATCTAGGCTTTCTATCAAACATGCTTTTGAATCCAAGACTTCTAATGGCTAATTAGGTTAAACAATAACATTAATACAGATCTAGAATCATACCTTTGAGTTCCTTGTTGATCTTCTTGTCTTGGAGCTTCTAGAGTCACAATTGTCACTCCTCTGATGGTTCACAAACACCAATAGCAAGCAAGATGATTTAGGAGAGAGGAGAGGGGATGGAATTCGGCCAGAGGTTCCTTTCTTTAGGTTCTGAAAGCTTGTACACGAATTCCACACCCCAAGGGCCTATTTATACCTTTAGACTCCTTAAGGGTTTCACCCTAAACCCTAATTGGATAATCTTCACTTAAGGCTATCCAAATCCATTCCATAGATATCCTTATGGACTATTTTGAGCTATCCTAAAGCTCTTAGAAACTGTCCAAAGTCCATCCTAATGGATTTATAGTCTAAAGTCTAACTATCAAACAATTGACAGTTTATACCCTCTTATTTAATTAATCTCTTTAAGTCACTAAATTAATACCAATTAATCTATGACTTATATTAATCAAATAGCTAAATATTATTCCTTATAATATTTACTCTCTCTTAACAAATCATCCTTCAAGTTGCTATGGTGAAGGCAACCCAAAAGGACCATGCACCACCGAATATAGTTATAGCCTTAGACACTATTCCAACAGTCTCCCACTTGGATAAGTCTAGTAACTATACAAGTATAATACGGTTTGCAATCGTAGCTCTCAAAGACGCTGTCAACTCTGATCTAATCAATCTTGTCCTTTAGATAAGGGATCGTACAGTCCTCTGTTAGATATCATGCTGACAATCCTATGGAATGGTTAGTCTAGCATTTAGATTTCTCGATCTTCGATTTATTTGACATAGAACTTAATCGAACACATCAATTCAGTTCTGACCGGGCCCGGCACATAAGTCAAATCAAATCATCGAGTGGCCAAGATATCTCTTCTACCCTCTTAGGATAAAATTTACAGATAAACTTCGACTTATATGCATTTACTTATTCATTAACCAACTATACACAACAATGCGTTTTATAACATCAAGTTACTGATGCGTTTTCGCATTATCAATGCACAATCAAATAACAAATAATAAACCATATATCTAGGTTTTAAGACCATATGATATTATCGTCTTGCGATCACCTTTTATATCGTATTCCATAAGGTGATTCCAGCAAGCGCGGGTTTATTCCAATGCTCAAAACCAGTTCGTAAGCACTCATGAACGTTGCAACAACTCTTGCCATGTCTAACACCATTTAGACACTCTACACACCAATTCACGACAATCTTCATTCATATCTACTCCCAACATATGAACGATTGTGGACCATTTGAATAATTCGATTATTCCTAATAAACTCAATTATTTTGGAAGTCAAAACATGCAAAGTGAAACAATAGTTAAACAACTAACATGTGATAGTAACTTTACTCATAAATAAAACTTCTTTATTTAATCATCAAATGTTAAATACATTTATCTATTATACGTTTCTAATACAATCTAATCTATGCTAATATCATCCTTCAGCCCAATACTCCTAGCATGCTGTAAGTGCTTAACCCTACTCAGTCCCTTCGTAAGCGGATCTGCTGGGTTATCTTCTGATGATATCCTCTTCACTACGAGTTGTCCTTCTTCTACACGATGTCTAATGAAGTGATATTTTCTGTCGATATGTCGAGATCTACCATGATCCCTCGGTTCCTTGGTCAAGGCAACCGCACCTTCGTTATCACAGAAAATCTCCATGGGCTCCTTTATGGCCGGTACAACTCCAAGATCACCGATGAAGTTCTTCAGCCATATCGCCTCCTTCGACGCTTCGCTCGCTGCGATGTACTCTGATTCGCACGTTGAATCAGCTACGGTTTCCTGCTTGGAACTTTTCCACGTCACTGCTCCTCCATTTAGGGTAAAGACCCAGCCCGACTGCGAACGGTAGTTGTCCCTGTCGG
This sequence comes from Lactuca saligna, assembly GCF_052625555.1. NCBI lineage: Eukaryota > Viridiplantae > Streptophyta > Magnoliopsida > Asterales > Asteraceae > Lactuca > Lactuca saligna. The sequence continues at coordinate 86,093,102 of NC_136424.1, read as the reverse complement.
TTTGAAAGCTGGCGTCACTATACCCTCGCACCTTCAAGTCATCACTCCCTCCAAGGACTAAGAACCATTCTTTCGTTCTCCGAAGGTACTTAAGGATGTTCTTCACCGCAATCCAATGTGCTTTGCCAGGATTCCCTTGATATCTGCTAACCATGCTCAAAGCGAAGGCTACATCAGGGCGAGTACAAGTCATAGCGTACATGATTGAGCCAACTGCGGAAGCGTATGGTACTCGGCTCATTTCTGCTATCTCGGCTTCGGTACTCGGACTTTGAGTCTTACTCAACTTGGCATTTCCTTGTATCGGTAGTTCTCCCTTCTTTGAGTTTTCCATACTAAAACGTTTTAGTACCTTCTCCAAGTAAGTATTCTGACTAAGTCCAATTAGTCTCTTACTTCTTTCTCTTACTATCCTTATTCCCAATATGTAAGAAGCCTCTCCGAGGTCCTTCATAGCGAAGCACTTCCCGAGCCAGGACTTAACCTCCTGCAGAGTCGGGATGTCGTTTCCTATGAGTAATATGTCATCGATATATAGAACGAGGAAGCTTACTACACTCCCACTGGCTTTGACATATACACAAGATTCGTCTTCGCTTCGTACAAATCCAAACTCTTTGACTTTCTCATCGAAGCAAAGATTCCATCTGCGAGACGCTTGCTTAAGTCCATAAATGGACTTCTCAAGCTTACACACTCTATTCGGATGCTTCGGATCCACAAACCCCTCTGGCTGAGCCATGTAAACATCCTCAGCCAACTTTCCGTTAAGGAAAGCGGTCTTGACATCCATTTGCCAGATCTCATAATCATGAAATGCGGCAATTGCTAGCATCACTCTAATAGATTTAATCTTCGCAACTGGCGAGAAGGTCTCATCATAGTCAACTCCGGGAGTTTGAGTAAAGCCCTTCGCAACCAATCGCGCTTTGTATGTGTGTACGTTCCCATCCACGTCGGTCTTCTTCTTGAAGATCCACTTGCACCCTACGGTCTTACGTTCGGGCACGTAATCAACCAAATTCCAAACTTGGTTATCGTACATGGATTGGATCTCACTATCCATCGCCTCTTTCCATTTTGCAGACTCCGGGCCTGCCATGGCTTCCTTATAGCTATTAGGTTCATCAAGATTTATTAGTGTACCATCACTAATATACGTGTCCCCTTCGGTAGTAATATGAAAACCATAAAACTGGGGTTGAACTCTAAATCTATCGGAACGTCTAAGAGGTAAGGATTCGTCAATCGGTTCAACCGGAGTTTCCTCCTCGGGTTGAACGCCAGCGGTAGAGGTTCCTTCATCTATCGATTCTTGAATCTCTTCAAGTTCGATTTGCCTCCCACTGTCTCCTTGGCTTATGAGTTCTCGCTCTCGGAAAACTCCTCTCCTCGCAACAAAGATAACATTATCTTTCGGTCTATAGAAGAGATATCCAAAGGAAGTTTGCGGGTAGCCGATGAAAATACATCGCTCACTTCGAGGTTCAAGCTTGTCGTGAGTATCTCGTCTTACGAAAGCCTCGCAACCCCAAACCTTGATATGTGCCAACGAGGGAACTTTCCCCGTCCACATCTCGTGAGGTGTTTTGGCAACTTTCTTGGTAGGGACTCGGTTAAGGATATGGGCGGCAGTCTCTAAGGCATACCCCCAAAAGAAGATAGGTAGTGAAGCACGACTCATCATAGAGCGAACCATATCCAATAAGGTTCGATTACGCCTTTCTGCCACACCATTCAATTGCGGTGTCCTAGGAGGCGTCAATTGCGAAACTATTCCACACTCCTTGAGATAATCGTGGAATTCAAGACTTAGGTACTCTCCTCCTCGATCGGATCGAAGCATCTTGATTTTCCTGCCCAATTGATTCTCCACTTCATTTTTGAACTCTTTGAACTTTTCAAATGTTTCTGACTTTTGCTTGATTAAATAGATATACCCATATCTACTATAATCATCGGTAAAGGTCACATAGAAGCGGTTCCCATCCTTCGTGGTTGATCTAAAAGGTCCACATACATCGGTATGTATTAGGTCTAATAGTCCCTCACCCCTTTCACAAGTACTCGTGAAGGGTGACTTAGTCATCTTTCCAAGTAAACAAGATTCGCATGTGTCATCTTCCCTAAGGTCGAATGACTCCAACACTCCATCCTTTTGGAGTTGGGCTATGCGTTTCTTGTTGACATGTCCAAGACGACAATGCCACAAGGATGCTTTATCCATGCTAGTGGAAGAATCAATATTCAAAACATCATTTCCTAAGTTATCAACAATCATAACAGTTTCATATATTCCATTACATGGTATAGCTTCAAAATAAAAGACACCATTTAGATAAGCCAAAATAGAACCATTCTCATTATTAAAAGAAAATCTAAAACCTTGTCTATACAAACCATGAAATGAAATGATGTTTCTAGCCATTTCTGGCGAATAACAACAATTGTTCAAATTTAAAACTAAACTATTCTTAAGCACCAAAGAATACACTCCAATCTTGGTCACAGGCGACGATCTTCTGTTCCCCATGATTAGATTGATCCTTCCTTGCTCCACATCCCTACTTCCTTTTAGTCCCTGCACATTAGAACAAATGTGATAACCACAACCGGTGTCAAGAACCCAAGAAATAGCATGATTAGAATCGTTAGATTTTATTGCATATATACCTGCGAAAGATGGCTTGATCTTTCCTTCCTTGATGGCTTGCAGGTAGTCCGGGCAGCTTCGCTTCCAATGTCCTATCTTGTGGCAGTGGTGGCACTCTGCCTCCTTCGGGTTAGAGCAGGGCTTAGAGGGATCAACTTTTGTCCCACTAGAAGAGGAACCATCTCGGGCTTTCACCTTTCGATAGTTATTTGAAGAAGCTTTCCTCTTCTTTCCCTTCCCTTGACCAATTGCCAAGACAGGAGCAGCAGACGGATTGGGAGTTGGTGCAACAGACTTGTCCTTGAAATTGCTCTCAGCAACCCTCAAGAGACCTTGGAGCTTACTTAGAGTGACCTCCTCTTTGTTCATGTGGTAGGTCATCCTAAATTGATTGTACATCGGAGGCAAAGAGTGAAGCACCATGTCGATCGCCAAGTCTTCGCCGAAGTCAACGTTTAACTTGCGAAGGCGGTCGACATACCTTTGCATCTTTTACAAGTGCACGGTAAGAGATTCTCCATGACCCATCTTAGCGGAAATCATGTTGGTGAAGATCTCGTAACGCTCTTGTCTCGCGTTTTGGTGGTACCTCTCCAACAAGTCTTGATGCATCTCGTATGGATACATGTCCTCGTAGGACTTTTGGAACTCGGAGTTCATGGTAGCGATCATGATGCAATGTACTTTCGTCGCATCTCGCTCATGGGTTTCAAAGGCGGTGATTTCAGCGGGAGTAGCAATTTCGGGGTTGATTTTCTCGAGCTTCTCGTCGAGGACATACTCTTTATCCTCATAGCGAGCAATGGTGCGAATGTATCTTATCCATTCGCCAAAGTTCGTTCCATCGAAGGTGACCTTTTGGCAAAGGCTCATCAACGTGAAAGAACTAGCAGCAGCGTTGTTTGCGTTTGACATCTATAGAAAGGACAAAGATAGATTAGAACAAGAATCCCTAATTATCACCCAATAAGAAAAATTAGGGCTAGGATCCAACAATAACATTTACATACTAGAAAAGGGATGCCGTAATCCAACATGCAAATAAATTGAAGGTAAGTGAATGACGATTCACTAATTCTCCATCACAAAACTTAAACTTTTAGTCCTAAGTGTTTTTGAGAATTCCTAGGTTCGGATGAGATTCATTGAACTATTCAATGGCATGTTTAAATCTCGATATGCCCCTCTTGTTTGTGACTGGGATGCCGAGGATCACAAAGCGGGTGTGAATTACCATGCAAATTTACATGGTGCCTTCATTGTTACGATCACCTATTCGATGTGCCGGTAAACCACACACGCTCCACCGAACTATGATAAACAATGAATCACCCTCCGCCACCTTCGCTTAGAACCAATTAGTGTGCCGGTAAACCACACACGCTCCACTAACATCTTAGCAAGGTGCAAAGTGTAATTTCATGGAATTGCATCAATTCACTTTTCCTAAAGTAACTAAGATTGGGAAATTTAAAAAGGATTTAGTTACTTCGTATTTCTTATTATACTTTTAATGAGAGGATGAGGTTGCCCTATCCTACCCGTTCGGCTAACGACCCTCCACCAATCAAGCGAGCGGTGGGTGTGAGTGTACACCCATTAAGCGCCATTTTATAGGCCGCAACCTTATACCCACCTTATAGATCGGCTTCGTGAATGAGGCCTACTAGCGGTAAGACTAGCATTTAGTTATACATATATATATTATTCTAATAATGTCATATAAGTATAGGGTTGTATTTTAAACTTTTCAAAATCTAGGGTTTGAAATTTAAGTTGTCTAAATTAAAGCTTTTAATCACAAATTTAAATTTCAAAACTATAGGGTAGGTTTTAAACATTTAAAAACATGGAGGATCAAATAACAAATAATTTCAATTAACAATTAATATCTTAATTATCTTTATTTGATTTATCTTTGATTTCTTTGAAGATAATTACCAAAAATAATTAAAACAATTAATTAACTATCATATAAAGAAACTAAATATTTAATTAGTTGATAATTACCTTTAACTAGATCAATATAACACTTATATTTATCAAAAAAACGGATTCATATTGATCCAATTAGTTTATGGTAAGTTTGGATAAGATAAACACAAAGAAATCCCGAATCTGGCCTTTCCTGACGTTTGGACTCGCCGAGTACTCAAATGGACTCGCCGAGTCAGGCCTACTCGCCGAGTCCACTTTGGAACTCGACGAGTCAGTGACTCAAAAACCAAAAAATCGAATTTTGCAGGTTTGTTTCAGTTATACAAGCAATAATTTGTAGAAAACCAATCTAGGCTCTGATACCACTGTTGGGTTTTAGCCATAAGAACTTTCCTATGTGCGCATGCAAAACCCTATTGCTTGGATCTAGGCTTTCTATCAAACATGCTTTTGAATCCAAGACTTCTAATGGCTAATTAGGTTAAACAATAACATTAATACAGATCTAGAATCATACCTTTGAGTTCCTTGTTGATCTTCTTGTCTTGGAGCTTCTAGAGTCACAATTGTCACTCCTCTGATGGTTCACAAACACCAATAGCAAGCAAGATGATTTAGGAGAGAGGAGAGGGGATGGAATTCGGCCAGAGGTTCCTTTCTTTAGGTTCTGAAAGCTTGTACACGAATTCCACACCCCAAGGGCCTATTTATACCTTTAGACTCCTTAAGGGTTTCACCCTAAACCCTAATTGGATAATCTTCACTTAAGGCTATCCAAATCCATTCCATAGATATCCTTATGGACTATTTTGAGCTATCCTAAAGCTCTTATAAACCGTCCAAAGTCCATCCTAATGGATTTATAGTCTAAAGTCTAACTATCAAACAATTGACAGTTTATACCCTCTTATTTAATTAATCTCTTTAAGTCACTAAATTAATACCAATTAATCTATGACTTATATTAATCAAATAGCTAAATATTATTCCTTATAATATTTACTCTCTCTTAACAAATCATCCTTCAAGTTGCTATGGTGAAGGCAACCCAAAAGGACCATGCACCACCGAATATAGTTATAGCCTTAGACACTATTCCAACATTACCAATATCAATAATCATTCTCATTATAGCATGGCATCCAACATTCCAAAACTACAAGCATCACATATCAGGCCAATCTATCGCTGACTACTAAGCACTAGCATGCAAGTCAAAGGGCTCATACAACATACAAAGGCATCTCTCCTAGCCCTAACTAGCATGCGATATTCAGATTCATAAGAAAATCATAACAGGTAACAGATGTGGGTATTCTGTGGGAACTTACTTGAGCTCGACTGATTGCATGCACCACACCTTTTCGTTTCTTAGAAAACTTTTCCTTGAAAACATTTTCCTTTAAAACCTTACAGACCCTCAGTCTGAGTCCAGACACACCCGAAAGTATGTCCGAATCCCTCAAACCAAGGCTCTGATACCAACTTTTAACGTCCCAAAAATCAGGGGTAAAAATTTCATTTTTAATATAAGTAAAACATAGATACCATTTAATTCAAACAATCAAATTATAGTCAATCAATCATTTATCATAGTTTATCCGAAAATCATTCATTGCAGAAATCATAGGTGTGTGCACTGCGATCAACCCGAGCTCTTCCTTTCCAAAACGATGATACCTGAAACCATAAACAAACCTGTAAGCACGAAGCTTAGTGAGTTTCCCAAAGCATACCATTCACACAAACCACATATTTCATATCCTGTTAGCTATAAAAGCTACACACATCTCATAGATGCTGTTAGCTATAAAAGCTACCATATATCATATAAGCCATGCATACATAAAACCTATAATAATGCCATGGGCTACCCCATATGGTCTTTACCTAGGACTGCCATGGGCTACCCCACATGGTCTTACATCCAATGCCATGGGCTTCCCCACATTATCTTCACCTAGGACTGCCATGGGCTACCCCACATGGTCTTACACCCAATGCCACAGGCTTCCCCCGGGGTCTTCCCTACAAATACCATATATAACCAAACAGCAAATCATGCATCACATAAAAATCTACACATAACACGTACATAAACCTGTAAGGATGCCGTGGGCTACCCCCAGGGTCTTATACCAGTGTGCCATGGGCTACCCTACATGGTCTTTACCTAGGACTGCCATGGGCTACCCCACATGGTCTTACATCCAATGCCATGGGCTACCCCACATGGTCTCCCATGCAAGTATCACAAAGACAACTAGCATATCACATACTTACCAGCATACCACCTAGCATAAAGCTAACTATCATATCACACAACATAAGATGGGTTGGCCTTGGTGCCTTAGACCCATTGATATGGTGAGAAGACTCACCTGCAACTGTTGGCTGAAGAAATAAGATCACGCTGCTCCAACCTCCGACACAAACTCTTCCGCTGGTCAACACCAAACAACTGAACTCAATAAATACCAATAGTTACCAAAATACCCATGGAAGTCAACTGGTCAACTCTTAGTCAAAGTCAACATTCCAGGTCAACCCTACTCGCGGAGTCTGCCTACTGACTCGCCGAGTTCATACGCTCAGAGTCCTTCCATTCGCGACTCGACTCGCCGAGTCTACCGATTTCCGAGTCCAGTCTTGTCCAACTCACCGAGTCCCTACTCAACCCACTGATCCAAGTCTCAACTTGAAGGGTTTGGGGTTTCGCGACTTGACTCGCCGAGTCCAAGAATAGACTCATCGAGTCCAAAGCATTCTTCAACAGGCTCACTGAGTTGTTCTTCCAACTCACCGAGTCCCTGCCCATCTTCATCCAACTCGCCGAGTCCACCCATGTGACTCACCGAGTCGCTTCATTTCTTAATCCATTCAATGGCTTTTTGAGCCATGCAAGGGCTCCAAATCATAGATCCATACTTCCAAAGTCCATTCCCCACGTAAAGTTGCAAACTTTACGTATAACTAAGGAGATCTAGGTTCAAAATACTCTAGGGATAGGCTTTAAGACAACCATGCTTCACCTACACCCCAAGACTGATACTTTATGACTCTCTAGGCCAGAATACACTTAGATCTGAAGTAGCAACTTCAGATCTGGGCTCTAACTCGAAATGGTTCAAGAACATGGCATAAGAGTCCCAAATCTCACAATCAAGATTGATTTACATGAAAAAGAGGGAAGGTAACGACTCCTTACCTTGAATTTCTCTGGAAAGGCCCTCAAACTCTGGATCTACTGCAAACCCTTGAATCCCTAATGGTTCCTTCCTTCTTTCTTCCTTCAAATCACCCAAAAATGCCAAGAAACTTGAATGAGCAATAACGGCGGGGGGGGGCGGGGGGGGGGGGGGGTTAGGGTTTCGGTTTCTGGATGAGAGAGGCTATATGGAACCCTAATGGAGAGAATAAGATGCTTAAATAGTGCCCAAAGTCCCGGATTTAGGGTTTCCCTCTTCAGACTGCACTCGCCGAGTCCATGAGGCCGACTCGCCGAGTTGGTCACTTACCCCATCCCTGGATCCCGCTCCGACTCGTCGAGTTCCTCCTTATACTTGATGAGTTGACCCTTTTGACTTAGGGTTTTCTTTCCTTTCTTGGTCTTTCTGATTTTGGGTGTTACATGAGGGTATCTTGGTAATTTGGGATTTTGATGAACTTGGTCCTATGGTGGTTATAGGTGGTGGAGTTGGTGGCTATAATTTGAGAGTTTGATTTTATCACTACATATCGACATTGTGAGATGAGTTGTCCTTACTATACTGGCAGGGTCGAAGGCACCAATTCCGACCCTTTTTGAATTTGTATCCGGGTTTATTGCATGTTGATATGCTTAGTGACCTGTTAGGTCGGTATCCTGGTATATAGGATGATGCTATGTTAGTGACCTGTTAGGTCGGTATGCTGATATATAGGATAATTCTATGATTAGTGATCTGTTAGATCGGTCTGACTATTGTATATGCTAGCATTCGATATTATGTGTTAATTGTGTGATGGGGGATGGGTTGAGGCGGTCTCTGCTTTGTGCTCTAGGACAACATACCCAGGGCGACCCAGATAGACTACATACCTGGTAAGGGCGCACTAGTCAGGTCGGAGTCCCGACGAGTAGTCTGGATAGGTTGAAGGCCTGCGAGGCGGTCCTGACGTGCTGATGGATCGGAGAGCGGTCCAGATAAGTGGATGGCCCTGCGAGGCGGTCCAGTCAGGCTAATGGATCAGTATGCATGTTGTTTGTTTACTTGCTATGATATAACTATGATTTGTATGGCGTTGGTATTTTGGAGGAACTCACTAAGCTTCGGGTTTACAGTTTTGGATTTTGTTTCAGGTACTTCGGATGATTGCGGGAAGGTCAAGGCGTAATCGTGCACCTCCTCACATTTTTATGATTCTGTTTCTGGGATACTCTGATATGAAACTATTTTGAAAACATTTTGTAATAAATAATGGTTTTTGAATGTTTGAAAAAGTTTTAAATTTTTCATGAATTTTATGGATGTTACAAGTTGGTATCAAAGCCTTGGCTTGAGTGAATTGAAGGAACACTCGTGTGAATCCGGTCTCAAACCGAGGAAAAGATTTTCAAAACGATTTTCAAATGGTTTTCAAAATACAAAATGAGGATGCAGAGTGTATGATCAGTCGGAGCCGGTAAGTAGACCCCAAAATATCATACGTATGTTTGATATTATGATATGTTAGAAGAATATGCTAGTGGGATAGGGATCTTTAGGCATTGTAGGATAGAATTGCCTGATTATATGATGCTTGATAGCCTAGGGTTTTCCTTATATGAAATTGACATCATTAGTGTAGTTGCTTAGTGTATGCATCATAGTTGTACATAACTAAGATCTTATAGCCACATAATGTTTGGTTTAACCTTATTTCCTGTTCTTGTTTGATGAAGGGTTTAGGGTAGGATGAAAGGTCCGCCTATCCCATTTTTCTCAAAATAGATCAATACCACATATCTATACATTATTTCTATTTAGTAAAACTAAAAAAATAGTAAAGCTTTATTTGAACAATCGAGACATGCATTTACCTTCGACGATTAAGAGATTTACAAAAAACGCCATAAATTTTGATAACTGAATTGGCAAACAGTTTTTGATTTAATCAAACCATTTTGCCATCTTTGGTGCTAAACTACTAACCGCATACTACTCAAGCATTATATTCAATATACAAGTAGTTTTCCGTAAAAGCTTACAAAAAGGCACATGTTGTAAACAACTCCTAAAACTACATGCTTACATGCTTTTTAATTGCCATTACCATGCATTATGGAATCAGATAACTTACTATTATTTTTTACAATGGCATGTACAAACGAATGAGGCTCGAACGTGCAAACACAAGATAATGTCATATATCCATTCGTTCTCACTCCTCATATTTTCTAAAAAGGGGGGAGTAGAGGTGCTAGCACGACACCACAAAAGTGTTATTCCAAGCCAGGAGTTGAACTACATAACAAGTGGACATGGTATATGGTCATGCGTTCCTAGGAAGACCTTAGTGTTATGAATGAAAGAGCAGCCGTAAAGCCTACTCCTCAAAGGCCGTGCTTCCTGGATCCCAACAACCATGCCGATCAACCCTTGATAGTCTCTTTGCCTAGCCCTCGGTAACCGTGCTACATGGCTAATGGCATTCGTGTCGACCGACTCCATGCAGTCTCACTATTCAACTCTCATCATCCGTGTTGGCCGACATCCCGCAGTCGCACTGCCCATCTCTCAGCAGCCACGCTACCCAGTTTTTGTTAGCACCTGTGTCTCCTAGCTTTTTCAGCAGATGTGTCGCCCAGTTTCCAACAATTATGCATCCATCATTCCCTTTCTTCTCCTCCTTTAAGAAATTAGGGGGGGGGGGGGGGAGGGTTGGTACAACACTATATATAATTGATTTCTATTCTGAAGGCGCAAAGTTAAAGTACATGAAGAGATGATGCTATGCATGATAGTGCATTCCCGAGGTGAAATTAATATTCTGGATCGAAAGAGTATGCTCGTGGTTCAACCCTCGGTAGTCTCGTTGCCCAGCTCAATGCACAGTTCTTAGAAGCCCTGTTGCTCTACTCTCGGCAATACTCCCACTACACACCTTTTGACAACAGTTCCACTATCCGACTTCTAGTAGCCTCGCTGCATGGCTCTCGACAAAGTCGTCAGAAGAAGAAGCACCAGTCGTCACTAAAACTAATGATGCAGCAATGTAACAGGTGCCATCATACTTTAGTCTGGGCCTTACACATAGATTGTCGGCCACTATGCCCAATTCTGCAAAATTCAGCACCTTTGCCTTGAGTCGCCTGGCTTCTCAACTTGACTCCATTATAGTGGCAAGCTCCTCATGCGAGGTTCAGTACCTTTGTCTTGAGTCGCGTCCATTATAGCAGCAAGCTCCGTATGTGAGGTTCAGCACCCTTGCCTCGAGTCGCCCGACTTCTCAGCCCGACTCCAGCGACATGCTCCGCCAACAAGGTTCAAAGGCTCGCAACCTTTGCCAATATGATTCAGTGCGATGCTCTCCAGCGTGATGTATCCAAGATCTCTGGTAGTTAAGCCCAATCAATTCCACACGATGCTCTCCTGCGTGATGTATATACGATCACTGGCTGCTAAACCCAATCTGCATGCGATGCTCTCCCACGTAACATCTCCATGATCGTTGGCTGCTAAGCCTAAGCTATTCTTCTAAGTCACGCATCGTCGCGCATCACAAGCTTATTCCACGCCTAACATCATGCTCTCGGTGTTTCCTCTCTCACAGTCATCATGCTCCTCTTGTGCTCGGACGGTCAATGAAGCGTTTTCTACATTAAATCCTGCTATAGTGAGGTTACTCTCCAACAAGAAGGTTATCCCGAAAGCGACCCTTCTACCTACTACCTTTTAGGATCTTTGTTTCATGGCTCTCGGAAACGGTGTTACTGTGCAACCCTACCTGTAGCCTCACTGCGTATCCCTCAACATCTATGTTGCCTGGCCCTCGGAAACGGTCTTGCTACGCAACCCCTACCTGTAGCCTCGCCGCGTATCCCTCAGCATCTCTGTTTCCTGGCCCTCAGAAACGATCTTGTTGTGCAACCCCTACCTATAGCTTCGACGTGTATCCCTCAACATCTTTGCTGCCTGGTTCTCGGAAACAGTCTCACTGTGTAATCCCTACTACCATCCTAATTGCCCAGCTCCCAGAACCTCTGCCACTTATATACGGTGAACAACCTTACGACTTATTTGACAACATCCATCCCGGACAAAGAGATTTGCTACTTCGTCGTGCATTGACATAACAAGCTTGCCCTATTCGTCAAAGTCTGATCTGGTTAGCTATGCTAGCCACATCAGACTGGGGGGAATCCAGCTAGGTGTAGCTCAAGCAAAAAACACCTTCAGGACGGTTATCAATGCTCACGTAAAGTAGACTATGTAGACGATTATCGGTGAAATCCCATCTACGTGTGACTACAACAACAGCTGCGTCGGATAACAGTCTCATGGACTGAATGGCGTGCTTACACTTCTTAGCTACCTCGGCTCGACGCCTCATCGACATCATTGTCGCATAGCAGCCCCATTTCGCGTAACATTATCAACAGCCTCACTTTGCATGATCGCAGCAACAACTACGTTGCATCTCACCGACTGGATCGTATTCGTAACGAGGAAAGATCATTAAGCCAATCCATGCTTGGTTCATTGCGCAACACCAAGGCTCCCGTGGGGTAAGGTTTGATCATTCTTTTTATTATTTGATGCATTGGTGCTTTGTCTAGTCGGATCCGATTGTTAGCAATCCAATCACACCGAACTACGGGGACTTGATGACACATGGTTTATATGACTGAGTTCAGTCAAATGTTATTGGCCGAGTACCAATAACATCGAACTGGGGGGACTTGATGATATATGGTCCATTAGCATGGCCTTGACAGCTCTAGCGCGCTAGCCTCGCCTGGTGCTTCCTTGTCAGTCTTGCTAGGACTCGCCTGCTGGCCCGACCTGGCGCTCCCTTGCCATCCTTGCTGGGGACTCTCCTGCTGGCCCGCCTTGCGCTCCCTCGCCAGCCCTACTGGGGACTCTCCTGCTGGTCCGACCTGGCGCTCCTTTACCAGCCTTGTCCGTCGCCTCTGGGCGGCATGAGCCCAACTCCTTGCTAGCTGGGCCTGAATTGGGCTGGCCCAAGGCCTGACCTAATTTTCATTAACCTAATTGTCCCCTATATAGTGAACAATATCTCCTCCATTGAGGAGGATCCTTCCCCGGCGGTTCAGCGGCTGCCCTAGACTCCGACCGGGTGGCTCAGCCGCCACCCTCCATCGTCAGCCACCATACACCACCAACACCAAGATGATCCTCTCTAGCTAAAGAGAACCATCTCAGATCTACTGGATGATCTAACTTGATCGTCGGAGCCCGCTCTCGGGGCACAATCACTGGGGCGGCTCTAATGGCCTTGTCTGTTGTGACCTTGTAGATCTGTCTCCGACGTAGAAGCACATCCTCAGAGCAGTTGGTCGAAGCCGATGTCACATCAATATATATATATATATATATATATATATATATATATATATATATATATATATATATATATATATATATATATATATATATATATAGGCGGGTACCCATTGGTATCAGTTCTGGGTATCCGGTATTGGAACCGGAACTGACGAATATCCAGCAGGTATCGGTTTTGTAAAAATAAGATTTGGAACCGGAATCGGAACCGTCTAAGGCGGTTCCGGTTCTAGAACTGATAGTTTCAAGGCGGTTCTGGTTCCGAAAGTAGATACCCGCTTTTGCTGCTCATCCCTTGTTTTTAGGCTTCACGAAGTGATTCGGCAAGAAGCTCGGTAGTGAACTAGTGCTGACATGGACTTAACAAACACCGCCCTTGAACTCGGTATGCCATGAATCAGACTAAGGAACGCTGCCATCAAAGGAAGTAGTAAAGTAAGAATCAGAGGACTTCATACTGTGCTTGGAAGGGCAACTTGAGTCTCTTTCTTCTTCTTTCGTCCATTTATTTTTCCCCGTTGGGCAACCAACTCCTCTCTTCTTCCTATTCTTAACTTCTTCCCCCAATTTTTTTAGACGTGGAGTTCGGCAAATGCTGTGATTACTCCGCCCAAAAATTCACATCAGAGCAAGAGCAGCTTGGAAAAGCCGATTTCATAACGACGCTAATGAATGACTATTTTTTGAAAAACGCAAACTCGTCTAATTTGCTCGTCTCCCATAATACCCTAATCCATCCAACCACATAACAATGGAAATTAAGCGAGGAGTAAGAAAACGAAGATTTTCAGAAAATAATTTAAGGTTTACGTAGAATTTTCAGAAAATAATTTAGGGTTTAGGAAAGAGAAGGATGGCGGAGGTGGTTTGCGGAAGAAGGGGTTATCGCCTCTCTTTCTCTTCTCTCTTCCGGCGATGACTGCCGTCTCTCTTCATCGCAATGGCATTACGCTCTTTCGGACGGTATCATTTATCCTTCTCCGTTTTTGCATCAACAATTCCTACCTTGTTTTTTTTTCTTCCTTATTTCGTAATTTCTAGAATTACACAACGATGAATTTGCTGAGATGTACAGATTCATCCTACTATTTGATGAATTCATATTTGTAGTAATGCTATTTTTATGCTCTAAGCTTGAATCAAAATTTTCGTAGAAGACTACAATGTCCTCAAATTCAGATGAGATTTCATAAATTCTGAAGTTTGAATCAGTAAAATATACTCTGTCTATGAGATGGAGCTAGTGAATTTTTGAAGCACTTAAACTTGAACATTCAATCGAAACAAAACATCAAATCATAATACAAAATGAAGACAATATCGTATACCAAACACTCTATAGTTTCCCTTTACTTCTCCTTCCTCAAAGCATGCTATCAGCTCGAGCTGGTAATCTCCTGAAGAAATTACTAGGCGCTGAAGGCATCTTGCTTCTAAACCTCGGATGCCTCAACAAAAACAAACCCATCCCCAAAACAACAAGCTTAAAAGGCGTCACATACAGAGCAACAGCTATCACAAGACAAAGAAGCACAAACAAACAGCTCGCCCTCGGGTCCCGCCAGCTCAGCAACGCCTGAAACCTTTCCCCTTGTGTTGCAATATCACCAACCACTGTCTGTATCCTTCCAGCCACACTCCTAAGCCTATCATACCTCATCTTTGTCACATCCTGTGGCTTTGAAGAAGGAAAAGAATCAAACTCTTCATCCAATTCATCCGGCTGAACAGCTTCAGCCCATGACAGCTTCGTGTCCATATGTGGCGGATGACGTGGACGGAATCGGTAATTCCATACTCCGATAAGAAACATATACAGGAATCCAGTTGGAAGAATCAACTCCGGAAAACAAACCAATATAAAAAAAAGAACATGAACCAGGAGAGTAGTTACAGGATTTTTCCAATTCGAAACATCTCCTAACCACTTACTCATTGAAATCACACCTGTGAAAACCGAAACAATCCGAAAAAAATTCGCTTTACTTCTTCTCATACTCCACATATGCGAGTCAACATCCAACATGTATTCAACCACTTCTCTTCTTAACGGAGGCTCAGCTCTTCCCAACCGAATTGCCACAATGTTCATGGCTTGATATCTTAATGTATCCAGCTGGCTTATAGTCAACGGATGTTGATAATGCATTTTAGGAAGTAAAGGTTGACTATACAGATAAATCATATTCGCTAACGATAAACAAGTAAACCGAAACGCTAATTGTAACTCACCGGTTTTTTTCAACCCCGAAGGTTGTAAAACAAGAAGTGGATACGAATGCGTGTAGATTCGATCCGTTTCCAATGTGGATAACCGGATTCTTATCTTTCCAATTCTCGAATCCTTTCCACTCCCTCCGTTTCCATTCCCGCCCAAATGGGAATTGTCAAATACCCCCAAACTAACAACCGTACACGGGTCGTATACTTCCCACGTATACTGTTCGTTCCATTTCGGGTTAAAACTCTCCAAAATCGTACGAGTTCGCACCCATTTTTGTCCGTATTTCGCGACACAATACGCGTCTGTTGTTTTCTTTCCGTCTTTCGTTTTCATCCCTTGAAGTCCTTGCGCGCTTAAAATCCCGATCTCGAGGATTCCGATTGGTTTTTTCCATAATTGGCGGGCCGTGGGGCGTTGATCGCTTATATACATTGTGGATTCATCAAGAACATGGTAACCACCTTCTAGACACACTCTTAGATGAATCCTAGTTGAGAATTTAAGCTCCATTCTTTGTCCACCTTCCAACATAGCAAATCCAAATTGTTCAAGATTATACCATTTTGAATGCACAGTTCGATGATCTAACCGTTTTTCAAACGCGGTAAGTGGAAGGACGATTCTACCCACGATCTCTTCTTTTGAAGTTGCTTTGTTTTCGAGCGTGAGAACTAACTGTTCTTCAAACGGCTCGGCTGCTACAAACACCAAATCCTCGTTCCACATCGGATTTGTTGTTTTTGTTGGGGACAATTTCGTCTTTAGTATCTGGTTCCCGAGTTGAGCTTTGACAAAAACTTGCGGGAGTTGACTTTTGTCAGCCGATTCGACATCATGTGCTTCGATTACATTAACTCTTAGATACCAAAGTTTAGGAGAAACATAAACTTTTGATCTCACACTAAAAACACCTTCACCATGAACAGTTGCAGCATCCGAATGCCATGCTTCCGAAAAAGCTTCATCCGCTTGTGTCCCCATCCAAACTGCAAGCATTACCTCTCCTTTGATTTTTCTGTCTCCTTTTCGATCTTCTAACCGATACCATTGAGGTGCTAACGGGCTGTCTGGTGGGACCCGTGTTGGGACTTCATTCATGTCAAACACGACTTTCCCTAAATAATCATCTCTTGCGATCATGTCTTTATCTTTCACGTAAACTTCAAGAACAGTTGATTGTATTTTCTCTTTTGAAAACGCAAACACTTGTTTCCATTCTGCGTATGTTCTCTTTTCAAAATGCTGTGTTTTTCCTTTGTAGTTTCCGAGTTTGACTTCAACATAGGGATCACAGCTTGCAGTCAAAGGGTTGATAGGAAGATCTCTTGCTTTTTCAACACGAACATAAAGATAATACATTTGTTCTACAAGATCGTATGTGCTTGTGACTCTATCACTGCTTATCCACCCTCCACCTCCTCTTATTCCGCCATGTGGCCATCTTTCACCGAGTTGTGGCTTTGTGTCTTTGAGTTTGTAGTCATCTGGATTTGCTGCAGCTGGTTTAGAACCCATTTTTTGATCACCTGGAAATAATCCAATCAAGATATAGTCATTGGTTTGTTGGGTTTCACTAAGGTTGTAATAGATTATCAAGCAGAAATTTGTTACCTTTTTTTGTAGAAATGTGTTCTGATCTCTTTTTTCTAGATGAGAGTTGCAGTTTTTATGTGTGTTTTTGGTTTCTTTGTTGCTTTGAAACTCATGGAAACTGGAACATGTGATGTGAAACCATTTTTTGTAGTTGTCATTTGTGAATATTTGCCTTTTTTTTTTTGAAATGTGACCATAAACATTAGTGGAAGGAGAACCTAGCAAAAGGTGCTTTGATTGTTTGCTTTCTTTAAACGCATCACTGTAAGTTGATACCTTTCTTCGTATTTAGTCTTGAGTTGAAGTTGAAAATTATTTGGCTTTCTTTGATAATCATTGATGGAAAAAGTAGGGTGGAGTGTTGAAAAAACTCGTAGTTTATGGAAAAAGTTGGTTGAGGTGTGACAAAGATAAGCTTTTTGAAGTTAAAATTGAACTGTATGTAGGATGTGTTAGATTCTCTTGAAAAGAAACACTACCCATGAGATAAAACCTTGTCTTTTTGGTGTTGCTAATTGTATTAAATATGGAGAGCAAGTTATATAATATATTTTGTGAGATTAAACACTTGTTATATGCTAAGAAAAGTAGTGTGGTATGGTGAAAGTTTTGATGCCAGTGTGATGATAGTTAGGAGAAAGATGCTTTTTTTTTTTTTTTTTTAATATTCTTTCATCTTTATTCTCTCCTTTTATATCTACCAAACCTACCATTACTGATTTTTCTATTTTCCTTATGTGTTGATGAATTTTAAAGATTCTTGTGATAAACTCTGCTTTCACCTTTATTCTTGATGAATGCTCCTCTCTCACATAATCAAGAATATGTGCTCAGCTCCACTTGTCTGTATGTATTATGTATATACATATATACATATTGCACATCTTCACTTTCATATGGTATTATATGGGCTTATTTAAATGTCAATAAAACATATGCAAGATTGCAAGATTCTCTTTTTACGTCGAAAAGGCCTAAAACTTAAGGGGAAATCCATACTCCATAGTGGTTTTGAGGCCCATGTTACTTTCGCTTATGCCCAAAAGCCCATGGTGTTTTCAAGGCTCGAAAAAAAAAAAAAATGGCTTGAAGTTTTGAAATTTATAAAGTTAATGCGTCCTTGTAATGTTTTATTCCAAAAGTAGAGAAATTTTAAAATAAATATTGGAGTTTTAATTGTACCAAAAAAGAAGTTTGGTTAAGCAAATAAACACAAAAATCTGAGAAGATGAAACGCACAAATCTTGTGCAGACTCATGTGTGTTGCGTTTGTTAACCTACTTTGTTGGTAGTTAAATGACATAATGTTTATCATACAAAGTTACTCGATTGAAGACGTGAATGGTTCTATGTATTTGTAGCCTTTTTAGTTCGTCAGATTAAACGATAAAGTTTAATTTGATTCTTAACTTATGAGGAACTGTAACCATTTTTATTTGAAACTAAAAAACTAATTATTGGTGCTAAAGAACAAAATAAACCAAAAACCATTTACAATGCAAGTTTATAACCAAAATTAGAAGATTGGGAATACGAAAATAAATAATCAAATTCTACTTAATAACATAAAAATATAAAATATACACCAAAGTAATCATTAAATATCAAATGGTTTTTGACCTAATGGAAAATAGTGACTCTCTCAAATGAGAGGTCATGTGTTCAAATTAGAAAATATAGTAGTAATTAAGAGTAGGTTAGCTTAACTTTTCAAAAAAAAAAATAATAATTAAATTTTACATATTAAGAGTAATCATTAAATTTTAGATAACAAAAAGATCCTCTATTTGAGTCATTTGTACTCACAAACTTTTGTCCTCCACTAACTGCTGGATTAACTTGAATCGTGAAAGGAAAACTAAAAAAATATGCACGGTGTTACTGATTCTATAATTGTATCATATTTGGATTTTAGTTTGTATGTAATCTTTGTTATGTTGACACATAAAACGAGTTGTCTAAAAAGCTCTCACGTTTGAATTTTACATGTTTTAATCTTGGGGTGAGATAGTGTCGATTGATTGCTAGAGAACTATAAGTATTTCAAAATGAATTGTTTTAGGTTCGGATCCCACATACTTTAACAATTTGGATACCTATTGTTAAAAAGATGCAAAAAAAAAAAAATTTACTTTTTACAAGGATGCAAGGTAATAAGCAATGAAATTATGAAAATGTAAATACCAAAAAGTTGAAGTTCATTTTTTTTTAAATCAATATCACATCAAACCCTAAATCCTATATGAACCGGGTATTGGGAGATCAAAGTTGGTAGTTTACATGTGGATAAACAGACTATTTCAATAAATGGCCGTTGCAATGCGAAACAAAAATTTGCAATGACACCAATAAAAGAAGAGTACGTGCATGAGTGCAATAAAACAAGTACAACAAATAGTAACAAGAAGGTTGCAATATAACAAATAATGGCCCCAACAATAACCTCTAACTGGTAAATAAAACTTGAAAATTGAAGTTAGAATAGAAAATGATGACCTTGGTGTTAAGGCTATGGAGTTCGCGGAGGAGATTGCAAATCCAAGATGTTCTGATGACTACATTAACACCCTATGCTATTTAGCTTTGACACTGGAAATAAAAATAATACACACACTTAGATGGACAAGAGTTGTGGTGGTCACACAAAGAGATAAAGTTCCCGGATGTGAGACGACGAGTTATTAGGGAACCCATCAATCGACATCAAAATAAGTAGTAAGACTTTTCGAGGACGATATATGAAGCTGGACATCATGATTAGGAGCACATTATAGCTAACCAAGATGTGTTATGGAAGGAAAGTGCAAGATGTGTATTATGGAAGGAAAGTTTACCTCATGAGGGTCAATCATAGCAAACTCATAGTGGTGGATAAATGGAGAGAGAGAGAGAGAGAGAGAGAGAGAGAGAGAGAGAGAGAGAGAGAGAGAGAGAGAGAGAGACCAATGAACCAAGTGAATATATTTAGGAGAGGGATTACAAATGAAACCCTTGATCTCAGGATAATTGATAAATATATATTGATTCCATATATTAAGATAAATACAACATAACAAAATTAAAAATTAAGGAAGCAAACTGTATTTTTCTTCTCGAAAACTTCTCTTATTGGATGGTGGCTAACCGTACGATAATATTCATAAATTTTCAACAACTAAATAGCCTATCAAAATGAAAAAGAAAATGATAACAGAAAACAATAAAAAAAATTATGCACTTAGGTTAGAGCGAGTGATGTCACAAAAGTTACATTCCCTTCACTGCTACGTATGCGACACATCAGCAACTACCACAAAAGTTACATTAAAGAGTGGTGTCACACTCCTTTAATTATTTTTATTTTTAAATAAATAAATTTTTTAGTTTTAATTAAAAACAAAAGATTTCATTAATTAAAAATAAAAACCATTACATTACTTACAAAAATTACATTAAAAAAATCCTAGAAAATTAGAAAAAAAAAAAAAAAAAAAAACAAACAAACAAACAAACAAACTAGAAAGCTTAAGTCTACAACTTAAAAAAACACACAAATGGTTAAAAACTTGGAAAACAACTAAAAATTAACCATGATTAGCGTAACGTTTTTTCACGTCTTCCTTCAATCGCCAAAACAACTTGAAGCGCATCCCTTGTCATATTCGACGTGACATCGCTAGCCCTATCAAGTCGTTGTTCTTTTGTTTCCGACTCTCTCTATCCAAAGCAAGTTGCAAAAATTTATCCATTTTATCTTTTATGCCTTGCACATTCTCACCAATTTCTTTCAAGTCATCCGACTCCGACGCTTTGTCATTGCCATTCGCCCGGGGGTTGACACTTGAACGGGCTCATCCTCGTTGAGGTCGAAAGAAACACGAGTATCCGATGAAGTGTGTTCGGATGCAGAAGTTCTTGACCGTTTTGATCCACTATCGATGTGTTCTTCGCTTGTTTTTAGATTTTTCCATTTTTTGTTGCCTTTGAGTAGATTCCAGATTTCAAAAAACTTGAAAGTCTTCTTTTGCACTTTTTGGTAAATGTTAAAAGTTTTCTCCAAAATCAAATCGTCACTTTCGTTGCTTTTTCATTATCGTTTCATGTTATACAAATCGTTAAACAACATGAAGACTTTGTTCATTTTCCCCATTTTAAGTAAACTTGATGTTTAGAACGATATTGTTGTAGGTTCATTCCTTTGTGGAACCTAGCTCTAATACACATCCAAAAATGATTATGTTTTTGGTCTCTTCCCATCTTTGCAACCTCTGAAATGAAACGTCAATCCATGATTATGCTACTACTAACACTTCTTGATGTTCTCATATTTTAGATTCTGCCTTCTCGTTTCTTTTATTTCTTGGTTGAGAGGGTTGAGTTTGTTGAATAAGTTCTGATTCGGATTCGGAAATGAGTGTTTGTCGAACAAACTCTGATTGAGAATCAAAATCAAAATGAACAAAATTTGGGTCAAATTGTGGTTGTGTTGGTGGAAATGGTTGCGTAGGGCGTTGTGGTTGTTGGATATATTGCGGAAAATATGGAATCATATCCTCGTAGTGGTAGAAAAGAGACGAATAAATCTGTTGATCGAGTGAAGGTATTGGTGTTGTGGTTTTTGTAGTGTTTTTTCGTTGGTGAGATTTTAGAGGATGACATTTTTGTGGGTTTTAAAGTAAAAAAGATGGTAAAAAATAAAGTGTTAGAGTGATTTTAGTTAATATGATAAAGGTATTTATAGTGTTAGTAAAATAAATATATATATATATATATATATATATATATATATATATATATATATATATATATTTGAATTTTGATCGTTTGCAAACGGTAGGAATTTTGACCAATCAAAGAAGTCCAACAAACGCTCCCTCTGAAAGTCGTAGGGTGGCCTCAGCCGCACATGTACCGCACCAAGGGACGGTGTTTGTTGTTATGTGTCAAAGGACTGCGGCCTCGATCCCAGCCACTCCGCCTGGTCTTATAACATCTCTTTTCATGAAATGAATGAGATATTTATCAATTATCATTTCTCAAAGAGAAAAATACAAAACAAAAAGTGAGAATTAAAGGTTTTTTTTTTTCAAAATCAATAAATAAAACTATTTTATTATATAAAATCAGAAAATAAAACGGTTTTTTAATAAAAAAAATAATATAATGGTTTTTTTTTTCCATACATCATAATATGTTTGAATTTTTCTAATGTCACAAATACCAGTGAGTAAACATTATTTTAAGTGTGATTAACAAATAAAAATGATTTTATCCAACATAAAAATAACATAACGGTTTACGGTTTATTCAAGCAATATGGATTCCCTAATGAAAAAGTCAATAACTATAAATTTTGAGCATATTTTTATTAACTTCTCAAAGCAACTTTACAACTATAAAATAGAAATATATAAAAGCTTCTAGAAGTCATGAAGATGTTCTTGAATTTTATTAGCATGCAGGCAATGGAGACCCACACAGGCACTGGTTATGAAAATACGCCGAGCTATCGTACTTCTGCAAACTTCCGCCGGTCGGAATTTGACCACACAGTCTATTGAAACTCACGTTCCACGTCTGCAATTTTAGTCCTGTCAACGTCACCGGCAAACTCCCATATATCCTGTTATGATTCAAATCTAACACCGACAAGCTCTCCGGAAACTGATTCAAATTCGAGAAGTTAAACTCAAACAAGTTCCTCGAAAAATTAGCAGCTTTAATCGTCTTATTCATCCCAAAAAACACCGACAAATCTCCCATGAGCCTGTTTCTGGACAAATCTAACGCCGTGAAGTTCACCTGAGCCAATGACTGGGGTACACTTCCATTCAGTAGGTTATGAGACAGATAAATCGCCGGAAGCCTTCCGGTGAAATTCCCAAACGACTCAGGAATTGTTCCGGTTAGTCTATTCCTGTCCAGGCGAAGTGTTCGGAGTTTTGGCAGCAAAGAGAGCTCCGGCGGGATTGTTCCGGTGAAACCATTGTACGATAAATCCAGTGTCGCTAAGCTTTTGATTTGACTGAGGAAAGAAGGGATGGGGCCGGAGATATTTGTATAGCTAATGGTGAGAGTTTTGAGTTTGGTGAGTTTGGCAATTGAAGACGGAATTTGGCCGGTGAGATTTGTGAGCTTTCGCAAAATTAGGGTTTCGAGGTAAGGGAGGTTGCCGATGGCCTCTGTGATTCGACCGGAGATGTTGCCGGAGAAGATGGTGAGTGCACTGATACGATCGGTGTACTCGTCACATTGCACAGAGTACCATGAACAACAGTCGATTTCTTTGGTCCACGTTGTTAAGACATCGGGATTTCCAAATGATTTTTTGATTCTGAGAAGAATTTTTTCGTCTTTTTTGTTGCAGCGTTGAGAGAGAGAAGGGTAAAGGGAGAGAAAGAGGGAGAGAAGAACAATGGTGAAGAAAGATGTCTTCATTTTCATATGAAATTTTAACTGTGGAAAGGCGTATTTATAGATATGAAAGGTTAAATTAGATCTTTATAATGTGTTTCAAAACCATCATTGTAATTGTAAAAGATGTTGATCATAGTTTATTGTTTGTGATTTTTTCGTTCATCAACAACCCAGCTTTGTAAACTTTTGGTCGAAACATACAAACTTCAGGATCTTTTTAATCTTCATATGTATAATAAGTGTGTTGAAGCGGTTGAAAGCCAGTTTCACTAGAAAAAGGTAATAAAATATAAATATAATCTTGCACCATGACATATAGGCCATAGCTCAGCTGGTTTTGGAAAACAAAGATGCATCAACAACAATATTCAAATCTTATATACAATAAGGCAATGAGGATATTAGATGTAACAATTACCCAAGGGTAGATAGAATATTTTCATTGAAGATCACTAACATGAAGAGAGAACCAAAAAATACTGAATAAGAAAAGATGAGTGTGTGGGTGGGGGTTGGTCTAATAAAATGATACAAACAGTAGATATGAATATAAAAAAATAGAATAAATAAGACAATCAAAAATATATTAGTAAGCTCAAACAAAGTAGGGATTAGAAAAATTACTCAACTATCTTAATTTTAACCCTTCACCCCTTCATAGCTTAAGTTATCTTTTGGGAAGTGTCAAACTCTTTCACTCATTCGTATCTTTACTTTAGAGATAGTGCTTCCAAAGAAGACCATTAAATTGAAGAAGAGAAAACCAAACGACAACAAATAAAAAAAAGTTAAGGGGCGATTGAATAGAATGATACAAACAATAGCTCTTAAAGTGGAATAATTATGATAATAAATAACATAATGATAAGCTCAAAAAGATAACAAACTAAAATATGGAAACTAAGATATTTACTATTCTAAGTATCATAAAGTTTTCACTACTTTATATCGAAAACTACTTTATATCCAAGGTTCTAGAACTCGTTACGCGGTACCTATTTGATCGATTGCCGAATAGCAAATACTTTGGAACTACTTGGATTCTATAGTTCATATAGAATTACTTTTAGGGAAATTATATATGTCAAAATCATAATTTGATTGAAATATATAACAAAATTAAATACATGTGAATACACAAAAACTGAAAAACACACAATTGTCTCACTTTAAAAAATAATTACTGAAAATTTTATATATATATATATATATATATATATATATATATATATATATATATATATATATATATATATAGTAATAACCACATATGTGTGTTAAATAATAAATCATTAAATATATTATACATATTAATCACCGAGTTTGCCGGGTTTTACAACATTGCTTGCTTCAGTAAGGGGCCGATTGGGGAGTCCTCAGATTTTATAACTCGCATGAGTAAGGGCCAAGTAGGGAGTACTCAGCTGAGTAATCGGCTAACTCGGCGAGTTTTACAACACTGTTCATACCTAAGGTTAAGTTTCTCGGAAAGTGTCGACTCTTTCAAGTCTAACCTTAAGTTATTTTCACACCTCCTCATCGTCACCTCTCTTCTTCTCTGAAATGATGATGAAAGTCTTCACCCTATTTACCATAGTTGTCTACTACTTTTGCATCCTCTGTATATGCATCAACCACATTAATCTTCATTCCTTATTTTTTTTTCCAGTGATAAGCGCTATTTCCAACATATTTCTGATTAATGAAAGTTATCATGTGTAATATTATTCTATTACTTGTCCATCATAGCATCCTCATTGCACAACTTACTACTTCCACTCATGCTTCTTCTTTTTTGGCTAACATATTGATCCCTAGAACATAGCTAGGCTTATGCAACCTTATACAAATTTCCCTTCAATTTCAATAAACTTATGTGGCAACCTCCACGTTAACCATCTCACCTTTATGTAGTGTGTAACATCGTCCTCTAAATCCCATTTCTTGTGGATCTCTTTGAGCGTATTACTTGAGCCTCATTGTAGTCTTGCGCTATTACGCTCACACTCTTTGCTAAAATTGCAACAAAGTTATTTAATCTTGTTGGTATTAATCTATAACATTTTTCATCAAAGTTGTCCTAATATACAACCGAAGATTTAGTATTATCATTGTCTCTACCTCCTAGCCTAAGCATACACCATGTCACTAATTTCGAGATGTCATGAAAAACCTCATTGATAGTCAACGAAAATGTAAGGAAGATTCATGATGGATCCTTTTTCCTCTCTAGAAAAGATTCTTAGTCGCCCACCGTCCTTCGGACATAAGTTTCTGAATGTCAATACATATTGTGGATAGCCCGACATATTCCCATAGGACCAGGACCATGTTCCACCAAATCATCTTGGGATATAAATCTATCTTCCATGTTATTTCTCGTTCGGACGTAAATCTGTCTTCCAGGTTCCTCAAAATCATCTCATTGTATATATTATCATATGTTTTATCAAGTTCAGGAAACAACATGTGTAGATCTTTACATATTTTTTCTATATTTTCTCTATAAGGCACATGAGGAGGAAAGACAAAGGCGTCTGAGAAGGTGGATCGCCTTATTCATTGACCTCCCACGTATTTAGTTTTGGTTACAAATATTTCACATTGCAACCTGCCTTCACACACTCTCTTCATATAGTTTCATGGTATGACTAAGAAGCTTATACCTTGATTGTTGCCATAACTATAGGTGTCACCTTCGTTCTTACAAATCGATATCACAATTGATATCCACTCCCTGATGCCTAGGCATGCTTTTAAATAGAGTTGAAAAAGGTTTGCATGTAGTCACAATTCCAATTACTCAAGGCAATGCCATACATTAAGAGGGATGTGGTCTTGGTGTTCAACTTTGTATAAGCCCTATTTCACTTTCTCACTTTTAATATCCGGGCATAAGCAATCATTGTATGTATGTTGTTCGCCCTTCAATGCCCTCTCCATTCTCTCCATCTTAAACAATGTTGTCTCGTTAAATAAAGAATGAAAAGTAACTACTCCTCCCCTTAAGATTAACATATTTTACTAGAATTCGACCACTCTTCCATAATATAACTGATATTTCATGTCCCTTTTTTCTTCTCTATCTAGACTTTGATAACTTGTAAATTTCATTCTCCCATCCTTTAATATCCAACCTCATACACATCTCTTCGTATGACATATACTTCACTTTGGGCACCACTTTTTGCATCTTTTTTGGCCTCCTTGCATCGTTTATTCGTCCTAGCTCTTTTTCAACATTCATTACAGAAGAATGCCCTTATAACACATTTGTGTTACTTTAACTTGAATTTTGAACTTCCTCATTTCACCACCAATATCCTTTTAAGTTTGAGGGTAAGTAATAGTTTTGTATAACTCTGATCACTTTATGACCAAAAATAGGCTAAATAGTGTCAAAATAATAGTTAAGTGGCTTCGCTACTCACAAATTCACGATGAAAATAAAAGGATAAATATACAAATCAATAATAAATTCATAGTCCTACAATCATAATTATAAGACTAAATTATGCTTTTGATCCAAGTTGCCTGAAACAGATAATTAACAGGAACTGCAAAAATCCATATTTTATTCGTCATTTGATCTTTAATTTCAGCAATATCCTAGTTAATTTGATCAAAACAAAACCAAATTAATATATGAATTACAAAAGTTACAAAGACTAAACCATTTAAAATCAAATTGGTAAAATCAAACCACTCAGCACAACAATGTACAAGACAAATCTATTCCTTCCTGTTTTGTATCAACAATGTACAGGTTAGTATCTTCTTTGTCTTTTCATGATCGATACTTCACACTTGACAATATCATAAAGGAGACTCCTTCCACTGTAATCTGTTTAACCCATCTCTAATGGCTCTTCTGAACTCCCCATTGTGAAGAATGAACGATGACACATGTCCACCTGTCACCCATCTCACTTCAGATCCTGGCCAAGCTCTTTGCACCTCCAACACCGAGTGTTTGGGTATGTATCCATCATCCTAACAAACACCAACACCAAAATTTGAATTTACACTGATAAAACATATTAGGGTTCAAGTCAGGGGCGATTGGGTACTTACAGTTGCTGCAACGAGAATAACAGCGTCAGGGTTTTTGGGTATGGGGAAACGTGTGACATCTGTGAGAGACAATACGTTTCTCATCCGCTCTCTTACTTCATCAAGTGTCATACCAGCATTATGCACTGAAAGATCATCTCTTAGTGCCTCCCAAGCTGTCGCGTGCTTTAATACTCCTTCACAAAATGCGACAACAGCAGAATGCGGGGATAGAAATGGAAATGTAGCAATAGGTGTAGGATGTAATGATCCAACCATGGCAGCGTGTACTCCACCTAAACACCATAAACAAACCCTAAAAGACCTTGAAAGCTTTACATTTCTTGATATCTATGTAGAAGAAATTTCAGAGCTTATGCATTTCGCTACTGTATCGTTTTCAAATCAGGTTTTGTCCTTTTGCCCTAATTTTTGCATAAAAACAAAGTGATTTGACTCGTTTGCCCTTAAAAGATAGTATTCGGGTTGAAAAGTTACCCATGCTTAGACCACAAACGCCCATTTTACCAAAACCCGCTTCAGAATCCAACCAATGTAGGAGACTGCGTGCTTCTTCAATGGTAGCTCTTCCTAATAACAGCAAATCACTCACACATAACAATTTTGACCCGCTTTGTAGAAATGGGCGCCTTTGTCCATAAAAAGGGCTACACAAATTTTAAAAAGAATAAAAGATAAGATGTGGGAAACTAAAATCAATAATCGAATTGGTTATTACCTCTCAAGAACCATTGTTGCTATATTTTCCTTCAAAAGTGGCCCACCAAGTCGCAACCTTCGCTCAAAACTATGGTCCCCAGTACCTAAAGTTCATAATCAAAGAATTTCAAATCCAATCATCATATCGGAAACAGTAAATTTTATGTTTTAATGGTGTATACCTGCAAGATGAACAACACAAGCCATTTTGTGAGGTGGGACAAATTTTGGGGCAAGAAAAGCAACTCTTGCAATGTGACTCTCAGGAGGCAATGCATTGATAAGTTGTTCATCACAAGGGGTCCTGAAAACACCTTCTTTCAAACAAGCACTTTTGGTTTCCCAAACTGTTTTCCAGACGGGTTGAATCAATCTTGGAGGCCAATTTTGGCCTTCGACTACTGGGAAAATCTGTCGAATCATTCGTTCTAAAAGATCAAGCTTTGTGCCACCCCATCCTCTTGAAAAGAACGGTGTGCTTAGCTTTGTTCTGTGCATGAATGCACCATACACATGGTCCAACACATAGTGAAGCATCCCAATTTTAATAGCCACCATACTCAAAACTTGAAATCAAACCAAGAAACCCTTGAAATTTTGTCAAGATTCAGTTTTTATGAATTTAATTCAACTTAAAAGCAGACCCACCGATCAGAAAAGAACACACTTGAATTCACCAAAATATTAGGTTATCAATCAATACACCACAATCTGAGATTCGATTTCGAAGCCTCGTACATTCACCAAAAGATACGATTTCGTATCAAAACTCGTCAATTTGAAAGAACCCAAACGAGAAACTAGGCTAAAATTGTGCACTAGGATCTGGAAACGATGGAATAAACGGTTTCGATGGGTCAAGAAGAGAATAAAGAGACCGATTCATCGAGTTGTTGAGTGGGTTTTAAGGGATTAGGATTAAGCATTGATGAGAGGAAATCAAGAAATGGATTAGGAAAAATATTGGTTGGAAACACCGAAGGGGGACGAAGGACGATGGGAGAAAGAAGGTGGAACCGAGAAAACTGTGGGCGGGGATAAGTAGAATACCGAGTATATGCTGCTGACGTGACAGCGTGGATAAGGCCTTTTTAACACCCACGTCTCCGTCGCTATCTGATTTCTTGGTTTTGGTCAATTGCGATTAAACCTAACTTCAAAGATTCACAAACGTAACCTAATTCGATCGGTTTGAAAACAGCGGAGTCATAGGTGTGTTTGGAACTTTGGATGCGTTGTCAAATGATTATCTTTACACTTGTAGTTAATTATTGTATTCCTTTTAAATAATAATTATCATCAAAATCAATAATCGACTTCGTCGGATGAAAGACCTCAACTTTCGTATTTATGAAAGACCCAAACTTTCATACTATTTCAAAAGATTTCTTAAGTTACTTCCTCAAAACATGCTACATGCATATTTATAAAACAATATTTTATATTGATAAAGTGATTACAAAGGATTGGATACAAACCGACTAAGTTTTATTATTACATTTCATGTCTATCCTGGAATCTACTATTCATATACTTACATGAACATTAAAAATACAGAGAAATACTATTAACTATTCTAAATCTTTCAGTAGTATAAAGCTATATTGGAATACTCATTACCTGCAATTGTTAAATATTGGGAGGAATAAGCGATGACGCTTAGTGAATTCAATAGATAGATACAATATAATCTTATGCCTTACATATACCAATATGACAGAAGCAGAAGGGAACAAGAAGACATATGTGAAATCATGTGACAAGCGTTCATATCAATCAAAGACTTTATTCAAAGATATACTTTTCAATGAGACATAACGATTTCAATACTTGATATGCATCAATAAAGCTTTGGCCCAATTGGCACAGAAGACTTACAATTTCTGATTAACATTTAGGTAGATTTCAGGCTCATAGCCCTGTCTAACCATTTGCCAATACCATAGAATAGAGTTCATTCTCTTACGGAGTCATGCTCTACATGGTCAGAGGCTACATACCATTCCTATCAAACCTTATGCCAATGTCATAGAATAGAAGTCATTCTCTTACGGAGACATGTTCTACATGCCAGAGGCTACGTACCAGTACCAATGTGAATCTAAGTCCTTTCACTGATCACATGGTCAAAGGTATTATAATTGCTATAAACATAGCGAATAAAATAACACGGGAGAATAACTCAGAATAATAACACTGAGAAGCACATAGCACATATAACACATAACATACAATTGTTCCTATATATTGAACTCACCTGAAGTTAACCGGGGTTAAAATAGTAATTTGGACAGCATTTCGGCTTTAAATGTCTTTCTATGTTGAAAACCGGGAGCTTTATTGAAAACCGGGCTCTGCGAAGGTAGGGCTTCAAAACCGAAAAGATAAAATTTTCGGGCTTCTCGGGGGTCTCGGGACGTGTTTCGGGTGCTAAAATTGATACCGGGGCTTCGGGAAAAGTCAAAATAGTGGAAATATGGAAAAAGGGGCCAAAAATGGAAATTTTCCAATTGTAGCCGGGAGGGTTCGCACCCTCCTATTTATAGGGGCGAGGTTCGGATTCTGTGGCTGAGAAGCGACGACGTGGCTGCTGGAGCGAAGGCCACGAAGCGAGAGGAGGGGAGAAGATGTGTACCTGCGAGCTTCGGACATCTAGCAGGAGGGGCGAAGGCCACGAGGCCGCTGCGAGGCTCGGACGTGGCA
This sequence comes from Lactuca saligna, assembly GCF_052625555.1. Classification (NCBI taxonomy): domain Eukaryota; kingdom Viridiplantae; phylum Streptophyta; class Magnoliopsida; order Asterales; family Asteraceae; genus Lactuca; species Lactuca saligna. The sequence continues at coordinate 86,062,273 of NC_136424.1, read as the reverse complement.
CCGGGTGCGAGGCGGGTAGGCGAGACGTGTCTCGCGTCGGACTGGCCACCGATGCGAGACGTGTCCCATTCCTGCTGGACCTCGGCCTCGACGAATCCTCTTGTGACACCTGCTGACTTCGTATTTGGCCACGTCTCCGGTGACGCTGCTGCTTCGTGCGAAGGTGACGTGGCCGGTACTGTTCATGCGAGTTTTCTCGGTTTTTGGACCACGAACTTCTAAAATCCATAACTTTCGCATACGAGCTCTGTTTTTGACATTCTTTATATGCACGCGTAGCTAAAATTACACTCTACAACTTTCATTTAGACTTCGTCGGCTAATTTTGACTTTAATTTTAATATTATTATTTTTAACAGACCGGGATAGGAAAATCCGTTAAAAATTCATAACTTCTTCATTCGACATCCGTTTTCGTCAGACTTTTTACCGTTGTACTACATATGACGAGACCTTCGATTCTCGTTTAGGATGTATCGGTAAAATATTGATCGATCTAAAATTCGAGTTTTTAGCTGTCTACTGCTAAGTTGAAACTTCGAAAAATCATAACTTCCTCATACGAAGTCAGATTTTGGCGTTCTTTTTTATCGAATTTCTCAGTTTAACAAATACTACGACTTTCATTTAGATTTCTAAGGCTAAAAAGTAGTTTATCAAAAACTCACTTTTTACGTCATTCGGCGCCGTGCCGGTTTTGTCGCGGATCTTCGGTTGGTCATAACTTCTTCGTTATAACTCGGATTTTGACGAGGTTTTCGCCTACTAATTTCTAACGAGATTCTCTACAACATCAAATAATAAAATTTAACTTATTTAAAATTTCATATTTTCGCTAAATTTCACTATTTGACTTTTAATTGGAATCTCATAAGACTTACAATATTTTATGAGTGATTCTAAACATAGTTTTACTTTATTTCTAGTAAAACTAGCTGTTAGAACTCAACACTCAATTTTATTCACTTTTAATAATAACAATACACAATTTCAGAATGTGTATGTTACACTGGACGGAATGGGGCACAGGAGGAGCCGCGGGAAGGTTCCCGCTCCGGTGTTTACATCGGCGGTGCGGTAAGGGTGCGCGGGGAAGGGAGTGAGGGAATCGGTTGCTGTGTTCGCGCTCCTTTACTGATTGGGTAGATTTTTTTAACTAACTGTTAAAAGACAGTAACTTGTGAAACTTTTTTTGTTTTTTTGTTTTTTTTTTATTTCTAACGGTTAATTGGTTAAAAAAAATTATCATCTACAACCTCTATAAATATTCATACTTATTTACCTTCAATCAAACATTCAAACAAACCCTCTACGACCACTATTTAAAAAAAAAAATTGAATCCCGATAATTAACCCCGAACCTCTGATAGAAGGAAAAAAAAAAACTCATGTTTCGAGTTTAAGCACCCCTACTCGAAACATTTTTACTATCGATTCATCATCGCAAGGAGTTTATCGTCCCCAATTCGATGCTTTCATTCAATCTCAACTACAATTTCAATACCAAAATGTTAGACAATATTACCCAGTCCAAGTTCCAAATGTTACTCCGCAAATGTTTTCAAACTTTGTTATTTTTCCCGATCAACATTCACCAAATCAAACCCAAACCCAACAAAAATTCTAACTTGTCGATGAGTTGGATGACTCGGAAGAAGAAGAGATGGTTCCCGAAACTCAACCTAAACCACCCCCACAACGACGCAAAGTGTGATAACCATCAATTTCTGGTCAAGTCAAAGTCAAACATAGTCAGCGAGTCAAACCAGTAAACTCAGTTATTACTTGTATGTTAGGACTTACTCTATGTTTACTAATGTACAACTCTCTATTATAATACAAAGTATCACACAGAGGTTTCACATGTTCAGACATTCTAAACCCTAACCAGGGTGAGTGATGTAACGACTCTATAAAGCACTATTACATACCCTTCGGGGGCATAAAACACTCATAACGAGGCATAATGGGGTTTACAAAACTTGCATTACGGGACCAAACACTAACAAAGGTTACAAACAAAGTCTCTCTCAATCTCTCCCTCTCCCAAATCTCTCTCAACCCCTTCCTTTGTTAAAAATAACTCAAAACCAAAGGAGAAAAAACCAAAAGGACCCTCTTGGTCCGGAACCCTCTTGAATCGGAACGCCAACTCAAGAACCGAACGAACACTCCTAAACTCCGGACACTCCTGACACTCCTGACTTCGGATGGACACTCTTGACTCCGGACATTCCTGACACTCCTGATTCCGGACAGACGCTCTGGACATTCCTGACACTCCTTACTCCGGACGGACGCTCCTGACTCCGGACGGATGCTCCTGACTCCGAACGAACGTCCTGACTCCGGACACTCCTGACTCTGGACGGACGCTCCTGAACCCCGTACACTCCTAACTCCGGATGGACGCTCCTGAATCCCGGACACTCCTAACTCTGAACGAACGCTCCTGAACTCCGGACACTCTTGACACTCCTGAATCCGAACGGACGCTCCTGACTCCAGACGAACGCTCTTGACATGCAAACCCCATTTCGGATTTTTGACCATTTCGGACCTTTTAGAAATTTTAGGAATATTTGACGTTGGGAACACCCTCAAACTCGTATTTCTCATGACTAAAACCCCCAAACTAGTATTTCTCATTATTTTATTCATAAGGTAATCACCTACTTTATGTCACTATTCACACCTTACCTAGTCAAATCGTTATCCTTTTTCAACTCATCCCAACACTCCATCAGAATTTCCTTAACCAAATCCACCCAAGAGATCTTATTCCTCACCTTTAAAGTCTCATTTGCCTCCACCAAAAACACACTTTTCTCTCTCCCTTGTTCTCAGTCACGATCTTTTTGACAAAATTAGTCAGGAGATTTCCTCCATTCTGGGTATGTTCCTTCATTCAACTCCTAAATACTCTATATTTCTTCACATGAATCATAAATCATTCACACAAATATTCACATATTTGTCTTTAGGATCTTCAAATCTTCAAGTGTCTTGACTTGAAACTCCCCTTCTTCAACTTACCACCTAAGGGAATCACTCAAGGTGAGTTCATACCCCTATCTTTTCATGTTTTCTTCATGTTTTAATGGGGAGAATACAAGTTACAACACTAAAATACATTCTAACTCAACCAACAGCTTTCAATAGAAAAGTTATGGGCTATTCACGAACTATTTTGATAATCTTAAACATAATAATTTTCAAAACTGTTCGATATGAAAATAGTTCAGGTTTATACCTTTCTATAGACTACTTCCACATGTTCATGCGATTTTTATACAATTTATGGCGATTTTTACAAAACTGCCTATCATATCAGAAATGAATTCGGACCAGTCTGTATATATGTGCATTTTCACACTAGTTAGAGACCACTAAAAATCATAATAAAAATTATGAGAAAACTAGACACGTTTCTTGAACTCTCAGAGTTTACAGATTCAGTTTTCAACTTACAGTGATTTTTCTAAGAACAGTGACAGAAAGGTTAAAACTAGTAGAAACAGTTTACAAGTTTATCAACACTTTGTAATAGGTTGAGCAAGGTGTATAATAATAAATTACTACATGTTGAATGTATTTCTTGTTAGTTTAATTTCATGAAACAAAAATAGTCATTCATCATAAGGGTTTTCATTCACTACAAACATATATGATAAACTATAATAGGTATAGTTTATGGTACATTAACACTACGAACATACTAAGGAAGGTTCCATTCATACGTCAAAAAAAAGGGTTTTCATTTATACTACCCGTAAACTCGTTGAATTAAATTGTGAGACACTACTTCATTGTATTGTATAGAGTACTGGTTAAAGTCATGTATTATAACCATAATCTCCTGTAGGGAGAGCGTGATACTTGTATATGGATCTGTATTGAGATTGACAATCTCGCACCTTAGCTGCTTGCAACAGCTAGACTGGCAAGTCTGGGGCGGCAAATGTGAAAACATTCCGACTCCCGAAGAACGTCGTAACATGCTTACTATGTCAATTGTACGGTTATAATAACTCACATACGGAAACAACGACATATATAGTTTACGGGGATTCTTGCATTCAAAAGAGTTTTATTTATTTAAAACTGCATATATACTATAAGTATGGTAAGTACTTGTACATTTCGGTCTTTGAGTTTAAAGACTACAACTTATTTTATAAGGAAAATATTGGATTTTTCTTGAACATACACTACATTTAAGAAGAAATGTTTTCAACTCTACATATAATAGCTTATGTACTCACCAACTTAATTGTTAACACTCTTTTAAAATTACTTGTATTCTCAAGAAATTAATAGAAACAAGTAACTACAAGCTTTTGAGGATGGAACGTTGTGGCGTCAAACAAGCTCTTTTATCATTATATTGTAATCGATTTTGAAACATGTAACACATGTAACCATGTAACTTTGTCGATTATATTTATGATGATTGTATTTACTATGGTCACTATTATACTCGTTGTTATGATACTATACATGAAGTCCTCCACCCCCGGACGTTTCCACCATCCTAGGTTTGGGGGTATGATAGATTGGTATCAGAGCATTATTTATAGTGAATTATTTGAATAATACGTGAATTATGTGAATTTATGTGCTTATTACTTGTTTATAATGATATAATAAATAAAGGCTAAAAATGGGCGTCAAAAATAAAGTGTTAGATAAACCCAATATCGATGAAGAAATTTTTCTTGGTTGTGACAAGGATTACAAACATATAAAGAACGCCTAGGGAATCTCCCTAACGCAAGGCGGAAGCCCTGGAGTGCTCGACGGCTCCGAGAAGAAGAGATTTTCGGCTCGGGAACGTTGCTCCAAGCAAAGCTCGGGCTATTATTAATATAGCTTTTATTTAATTATAGTAACGTTATTAGGAACTTATAATAAGTAATTGAGCTATTATTATGGGTTATATAAGTATTGTTTAATGCTTATATAATAGTAATAATAGCTAGACTATTAATTAGTCTCGGCGAATAATAGACTAAACTCTAGTGGTAATAATACTAGGATTCGTCGAAGGAAATTATTTTTAAGAAGCGAAGCGTTGTCTGAGTTCGGAATCACCACCTTTTCAGGTGAGTGCATAATTACTTTCATCTTACACATAGATATGAAGTATTTAATATAAACTATGTGCTATGTGTGCATATTGTCTGAATACTTGTTGTCTATGCTGATGAAAGATCTTTATACACGTTTTAAATGATTTAAATTGTATATGTATTTTATATCTACAAAAATGATGGGGTAAAACATGGATAGATGTAATAGACGATGTGTGATAAAATGATGAGAGGCCTCGATGTTGATGTTGTTGATTCTGTCATCTAGCGAAGTATGGATGACGACCACAGACTCTTCTAGACGGTCCAGTGGAACACTAGCAGGCTTGCAACCTGTAGGTGTTTGTGAATGATGTGTTCACCGGTGTACTCCATCCCCCTCATGGTTGCCTTAAGGACATTTATTGCCAAGGAATCCCCTTAGAATTAGTTTCCATCTCGATGTTGATCCTTATTCTAGGTCCCTTATGATAGGTGTTTTAGGGACGTAATGTGAGGATAACGGGAACGGGTAATCGGGTTATTGTTGGTTAATGAAATTAATAAACTTATTTATTGTGGGTTGAAAACCCTATGTGTTCACCAAGCTCCCAAGACCGACCCACTCAGTTTCATGTATTACAGGTAGTGGCGCTCGAGCATAGATGTGATGTTTTGGATGAGGGATTACGGATATAGGCATGTAGATATAAAATAATGTAGTAAGGATTATATTGTACTTTTTATGCTTTTGATCCGTATCGAAAAAGACATCCCAAGTCTTTTTAATGAAATACATTTATACGGAAATGCTTTGATAAATCTTTATCATATTTTATTTTGGGAACAAATTCCGCAACACTTTTATGAAAAATATTACTCTGATTTTCAAACAAGCATAAACAAAATCGGTCTTTCTGGCTGTGAAAATGGGGATGTCACAACAACTATCTGTGAATGGAGTTTTTGTCATCTTGTCAAGTAAGAAACACTCACATATATCATCTGAATCCAAGTCAAATGATTCCAATTTCCCACCCTTTGGAGTTTGGCGATACGTTTCTTTTTTATATGCCCAAGGCGACAATGTCACAAACATGATTTATTCAATACTCCTTTGGAAGAATTAACATTTAATATTAGATTATTAGATCTGCCAACACAAACAACACTTTCATTTGTGTCATTACAAGGACTAGCTTTCAAAATAAAACAACTATTTTATTAACTAAATATCATCATGGTTATTATCAAAATAAGAACGAAATCCATTCTTAAACAATGCGTAAAAAGAAATATTGTTTCGAGCCATATCAGGAAAGTAGCAACAATTTAATAATCTAAATGAAACATCGTTACTATGCCAAGAGTATACAACGTCTAAGGAAGGTTCTGTATAAGAAAGACTTGGTACTTAAGCTTGTCCATTGTGACCCATCTCTCTTTCATGGGAATTCTTTTTAGGTGCAATACTTATAGGCTTTGTGTATATTTTTCTAATATGCAATACTGTTTGGGGATACAAATACGATGTCAAAATAAAGTCCCATGAGGTTTAATGTAGAGAAATTTGATGGAAGAATCAACTTTGGTTTATGGAAAGTTCAAGTCAAGGATGTTTTGATTAAGTGTGGGTTACACAAAGCTTTTAAGGGGAAACTGGCCCCTATTTCCAGCTGTGATTCAAGAAAAAACAGTATGGTAGATGATGAAGAATGGGACGATTTGGATTTGAGAGCAGAGAGTACGATTCATTTGTCACTAGAACATAATGTTCTTGAAAACGTGCATGGGATGTCAACGATAAATGATCTTTGGGAGAAAGTTGAGTAGTTGTAACAAGGCAAAAGCATACCAGATCGGTTATATCTCAAGGAATAATTTCATTCTATTTGTATGAATGGAGATACAAAAGTTTCAGATCTTCTGTGTATTCATAATAACACTGTGTTAGAACTGGAGACTATTGGAGATAAGGTTGAAGACGAGGATAAGGCACTAAGGCTTATATTATCTTTTTAATCTTCCAATCAGCATATGACTCTCATTATGATGTATGGGAAAGAGACCCTAAAGTATGTAGATGTTACTGGAAAACACTTGTCCGAGGATAAAAGACTGGAGAGTAGTAACCATGCTTTGTTAGAAGGATCAGTTAAGATATGCAAGAACGAGAAGTAGAAGGAGTTATAGAGGACTTAAGTATGTTGGAAGTGTGTGTGGATAGTCTGGACTTGTAAGGAGTAATTGTCTAGGTGTAGCGGATTCGACAAAAGGCTCCAATATAGTTGTGTCAATCATTATTGACAGTAGCGACTTCCTTTGAAGTCATGTCATCCCTACGAATTCTCGTGCTACCATGAAAAAGGATGTAGTTTTGTTACCAGTTTCATGATTTACACACCGACATTGGATTAGCATGAATGCAAGATATGTAGTGAAGTTGATGTTGATGGATGATAAACTTTCGAGTATGCCAAATGGGGAAGTTGCATCATAATTTTTCAGTAATATTTTCAACATGTATGGATGTGTAACTCTTGGAATGGTTTGTTCTAAGTATAGATACTCTTTTATTGTGGAGTATGATAATTCTAAGTTTTTGGAATTTTGATTGTCGGTTGAAGATGATGTTCTTTTGTATGTCGCTGTTGTTTTCTTTCATTTATCCAAACTGGAGATTTGTTATGTTTTTGGTTATATGAAAGAAAGGTTTCCCATCCCACATTGATATAAGGATGAAACTTTGGGTAGGATCCAAGCTTATAAAAGATGTCCAAGGCTTTGGTTTCAAAGCATACCACCAAAATATACTTAAAATGTTTGGTTCTTTCTTTCTTCTTTTAGATTGTAGAAATTGTTAGTTAACACTATGGGAGAGTATAATTATTTTTGAAGAGGCTTAAGAGATTAGTCTATGTGATTGTAATAATTTATCATAGAGTGAATATTTCTATCTAGAGGTTCGTGTTTTTTCTCTGGTTTTGGAATTTACACATATGTTCTTGTATCCATTTATTTTTCTCTATAATTGTTATTAGGAGGTTGTTGGGTATCCTTGAGACCATTTTCATAACAAATTATACACTTAGGTTCATGAATTAAAATAGTCTTTTAACAAATAAATGATTCGGGAACCGAAAGTTCTTTGACCTCGAGTACCGAAGGTGCTTGGACCGTCGGAATCGGTCAAAAGCTATCAAGTGCTTCCAAAATATGTTTACACCAAGGTCTCTATCCCACCAATTAAGAGGGCCTAATTATTAAGATAACTACCCTAAAATATATGACTAAAAATTACCATCCACTTGGCAATAGTCTTCTCGAATCGTTTACCCTTGTACAAAAGCCATGACGTACTTCCAAAATGCGTGTACACCAAGGTCTCTAGCCCACCAATTAGAGGGCCTTCTTCATCCATTTTGATCTTAACCCCGGTTTTCCCGCCCAATTCAACATCAATATTATTCATACCTAGAAAAGCAATGAAAAAGAGATGTAAGATTGAAAACCTCGGTGATTATAGCAATTATGAATTGAAATTGATGCTTCAACAAACCCTAGAAAGTTGTACGAAACAAAAGATCCAATGAATTGTAATGAGACATACGATATGAGAATCAAATCTGATGAATAACAAGTAGAACAAAACTGAATATAATGATGCTTTTACAGAATAATGTGTGAAGGAAAAAAGATATAATAAGCATAATCTTCATGAATGTTTTGTAAACTATTAACAAGCTCTATGAACGATGTGACTGCTTTAGCAGAAGCAAACAAATTAGGTAAAATGACAACAATAAATCCTAGAAGGTTTTGCCACACAAAAACTCCACTAAATCGTGCTGAGACATAATAGAATAAGCTCATTACTCAACAATGGAATGAGAAACAAATGATTGATACGGAAATAAAATCAAATTTGACGAATAACAAGTAGAACAAGAGTGAATAGAATGAACTAATTTGGACGCAAAATGTTCATGCATTTGAAAGAAATCATGAATTTTATGAACGTTTTGGTAGAGGATCGATGTAATTTCTTTGCCAGAAGCAAATGATTCATGTAAACTACTAACAGACTAACTTAACTAGAATAATAAATAGATTTGATTTCAAATAGATTCAAAATCCTTGAAAACTCGTATAAAAACAGATTGTAAGATTACAAAACGCTCAAATCATGAAACGATAAAATGTAATTTGATAGATATTGAGAGAAATAAAATGTACCTAATGAACAATGAAGAACCAATGAACAAGTAGATGAACTGTAGAGTAATCCTCTCTATTACCGATGTAAAATATTATGAAATTGTGATTGCAAATTGAAATCAAACTTTGTTAGAAAAAACATAATAGAACGTATGCATACGAAAGAGATAAAAAATTTCAACCGAAGGTCCTCTTCTTTTCAACACATAGGGTAATTAAGTTAATTATATTTTACTTATATATTGTTTAAAAGTAAACCATTAATATGACGTTTTGTACGAAACAAATAAAATGTTATCTAATGTTTGGTAAAAGAATATATATATATATATATATATATATATATATATATATATATATATATATATATATATATATATATATATATATATATATATATATATATATATATATATATATTGTTGGGGTCTTTGGTCCTTGTGTTTGACTGGACCATTTAAAATTATTATATTACCCTTATAAATGTATTAAACTAACTTAAATAATTTGAGTATCAAATCTGTAATATAATAAAATTCGTTGATAGCTCATATAATATATTAGAGGTGCATAAATCGGGCATATAACTGTTTTAAGGCTTTTTTTTGCATAGATTACATTTTTGTCCCTCACCTATTTGTATTATTTGTATATTTATAAGATCTTAAGATCATAGTTGTGTTGTTATTTATGTATGCAACGTCGTAATTATCACCTAAGCAGAGTTTGGTTAAATTAGTTATTAGAAGTGAATGAGTTTTATTATTTATGTTTGTTAGCTGCTTATCTTCTTCTTGTATATAACCCTCTACCATTTTTTATTAATCAATAAAACATTTGTGCTCATCATTTTCTCTCCATATATTCTTTATTTCAATAAATCTAAAATCAATATGGTATTAGAGCTAAGATAGCTTCTTTCTTCTTCTATAAATCCTTAAATTTCGCAATTCAAATTCTTTATTTCTTCTTCATTTTAATCATAATCTTTGTTTGTAATCTTCATGTCTACTTCAAATAATCAAACGAATCCATAAACTAATATTTCTCCATCTAATCCTCTTTACATTCGTCCATCAGATCATCTTAGGATGCTGCTCGGCTCTAAAAATTTCCATGGACAGAAGTATAATTCAAGGAGTAAAGCAATGTCAAATGATCTATTAGCGAATAACAAATTAGATTTCATAAATGAAAAAGCTTCGAAATTAAGTGATGATGATCCGAATGTTGACCTGTTGAAGAGATGCAATGATATGGTCACATTGTGGATTCTCAATGTTCTAATCGCTGAAATTGTTGAATCTGTCATCTATTCATGTTCTTTGTATGCAATTTTTATCGATATTGACGATTTTTTTGGAAAATAAAAAGGAGCTAAATTGTATCAATTATAAAAAGAGATTTCCGATTTGTCTGAAGGAACTAGTGATCTTGCATCTAATGACAGTAAACTCAAGAAACTTTGGAAAAATTGTCTGCTTTTTCCTCAATTCCTTCCTGCACATGTGGATCTACTAGAAATATCCAAGAACTTAAACTAAACCCAAGGTTAATCAAATTTCTGATGGGGCTAAACAATGAATACACTAACACAAGAGGTAACATTCTTATGATGAAACTTCTTTGTACTGTTGCTTAAGATTATGTTATTCTTATTCAAGATGAGAAACAATGTGGGTGAAATCTGCTTCCATTTTTCTGTCTAAACCTACATCAATGAATTAACATTTCAAGAGTGAACTGAGATAACAAGAAAAGTGTAGTTTGTGCTCATTGTAAGAAACTAGGGCACACAATAAACAAATATTATTCTATTGTTGGATTTCCAAATGATTTCAAATTCACAAAGACCAAAAATGTTGTTGCCACTACCATTCATAATGAAAATGAGTCACCTCTCCCTTCTTCATCTGATTAAAAAAATTTAGACTTGATCAACACTCAATTTCAGTAATTAAATGGATATTACCAACAACTTATGTTTATGAGGAATACTGCTAAAGGCAATTTTATGGACAAGAATCAAAATGACTCATCTGATGTTGAAAAAGATATTGGAAACTCTTATCATGCCAACTTTGTTGATAATTCTTATTCTTATAAAGTTACTCACAATTGTCATTACCTCACTACATCTACAACTACTGGGATTATTGATTCTAGTGCTAGAAATCACATGTGCAATGAAAATCTACCCTTTTCAGATAAGAAAATTTGATCATCCACATTCCATATCCTTACCAAATAGTCAACAAACCTTTGATTTTGAGATAGGAAATACTTTTATCACCGGATTATGTTGTCTTAACTAATTTCATATATATCCATCTCTTTAGTTACAATCTTTTGTCTATTTGGAAACTTTGTAAGCAACTCAAAACTTTTTTGTCTTCTCTGAAAACTTATGCCTCTTGATATAGGCCCTTTTATGAAAAGGCCCCTGGTCCTTGGTGAACATCAAGCTGGTCTTTACCTTTTTGATTCAAAATCTCAAGGAACCAAAGACATTGCTATGTCTGTTACTTCTCAAAAGCCATCAAATCCATTTGTTTTCTTTGATTCCCTTTGTAATGTTCTTTTAACTGATAACATTGTTTCTCTATGGCATAAATGGCTTGGCTATATACCTTTATATAAGATCAAAACATTTGAGCTAAAAAACAATAATATTTTTAATGATAAGTTTGTATGTGATGTTTGTCCACAAGCTAGATAATATAAACTTTCATTCAAGCAAAGTTCAATTCATACTTCTTCTCCATTTGAGTTGGTTGATACTGATACATAGGGACCATATTCCCTTTGTAATGTTCTTTTAAATGATAACTTGCACTTACGCTCTCTTGAAGTTCATATTGGTTATGAACTTCAAGCTAAAGAGTTTTAAGAGTTTTCTTAGAAATACTATCATCTTCAATTCAAGTTGAGTTATTTTTGGTGTCTCAAAGGTTTCCACATTCTCCATCAACTTCTAAACCTCCCATTGAGGTTTCAAAGACTATAAAGGTTGTTATGTTCTTCTTTTTCTTTGGTGCTTGTTTTCTTTCCAAACTTTGCAAGTAGATCCATGGTTGGTTATAACTAGTTTATAATTATTCAAAAATCTTAAATTCTTTCGTCGCTAAAATCTTAAATTCATTCCAATCTCCTAACTAAATTTTTGGGTGATTGTGTTCTTATAGCCTCTTATCTCATAAGCAGATTTCCATGAAAACTTCTCAAAGGTAAAACTCATTTCTCTACGTTATATGGTTTGGATCCAACTTATTCCCATCTCAACCTTTTGGGTGCTTACGTTTTGCTAATACTCTTAAAGAAAACAATGAAAAGTTTAAACTTAGAGTTGTCCCATGCATATTAGTTGGATATCGTTTTGGAATAAAAGCTTACAAGTTATATGACATTAATTCTCATAAATAGTTATTTCAAAAGATATCAACTTCATGGAAATATATTTCCATATCAATCAACATATATGAATTTTCAAAATATTTCCACTTTTTCCCCTCAAAAAGAACAATTTTCTTTCTTTTATTTTGATAGTACACATTACAATTCTGATCCTACATTTCAAAATTCCCAACATAACAATAACAATCATGTTGAAATTCCTTCTCCAATTGTCAATTCTCCTACACCTGCCAATTTTCATCTTTCACCTATTGATCCTCTTGTTGTCAGAAGATCTGAAAGGAATCATCAGCCACTTATTAAATCCCAAGATTATATTTGTGGAAATGCTCTAGATGTTTGTACTCATATTACTACAAACATGTCATCTTTCAATCATAAGTTTTCACTTTATTGGATGATAAGAGAAAATATCTAATCAAAAGTGTTTGTGTTCTATTTGAACCTTCAAGTTGTGAAGAAACTATCAAAATTCTAGAATGTAGAAAGATCATAAACAAAGAATTTGATGCTTTACAATCTAATACCATTTGGGTTGTTACTAATCTTCTAAAAAGGAAGAAACCAATCAGTTGCAAATATCAAATATAGGCCAAATGGAGAGGTGGAAAGATATAAATGAAGATTGGTTGTTAAATGTTACACTCAGAAAATTAGAATTTAATATAACGAGACTCTCTTTAGTTGTCAAAATGACAATAGTTAGAGACTTAATAGCCATTGCTGTCAAAATTGATTGGGAGATGCACCAACGGGATGCCAATAATGTTTTTTTGCATGGTGAATTGGATGGAAATTTTTATATGAAACCGTCACATGGCTTAATTGTTGACAATCCAAATCAAGTTTACAATTTACAAAAGCCTTTATATGGCCTAAAACTGGTTTCGAGTCAGTGATATGCTATGATGTCATCTGCATTATAAGACAAATGGTATCAACACTTAAAGAACAATTATTCTTTGTTCCATAAATCCATGGGCAATTTTGTCACATATGATGCAATTCATATGTTGATGACATAGTGATAACTGGGAATTATAATGAAGAAATTTCTCAATAAAATCTTTTTTTATGAAAAATTCAAGATTAAAGATTTGGGACTTCCTAATTTTTTCATGGGAAATAAAATTTTATATTCTCCTAATGGTGTTGTATTTGGTCAAAGGAAATATGCAACATATTTACTTAATGAATTTTAATGCGACAGAAAATTTGTTTGTCCCATTCCTTCAAATACAAGTTGTTGATCAATGAAAGAAATGTTCTGCCCAATCAAGTGATGTATAGAAGACTTGTGGGAAAATTGAATTTCTTGACCAACACAAGGTCATACCTTTCTTTTATTATATAACATTTAAGATGGTTCATGCTTGATCCACATGTCCCACATATACAGCTACACTTCATACACTTAGATACATCCAACAATAATCATGATCAAGGATTGTTTTTCAACAAAAATGTCGATTTTACCCTCCGAGCATGTTGTGATTCTGATGGGTTGCATGTCCTCATTTAAGGAGAAGTATAGGTGGCTCTTTAAAATGCTTGGAGGAAGCCCAATTTCATGGAAATCTAAGAAATAAGTGTATTTATTTTTATCCTCAACAGAAGCAGAATACAAGAGTATAGGAAGAGTAATTGTTGAGGTGGCTTAGTTATTTAGATTGTTGCATGAGATGACTATTCCAGATGTCACTCCTATTCTTGTTTGTTGTGAAAACCAAGCAACCATTATTGTAAGAAACCTAGTTTTTCATGAGAGGACTAAACATTTGGAAATTGATTGCCATGTTGTCATAGAAAAATTGCTAGAAGAGCTAATCCACTCAAACATGTTCCAACAAACTTGCAATTAGTTCATATGTTAACAAATAATTTGCCTGGTCTAGAACCATTATCGATCACTTTACAAGTTAGGAGTTTCTCACTCTCCAACTTAAGGGGATTTGTTGTTATTTATGTATGCCACATCATAATTCCCACCCACTGAGTACGCGTGGCATACTCAGCTTATACGCTTAGCGTACACCCTCTAGGGCTCGTACACACAATGTACCAACTTGATACACCCATCGTACTCCTCAGTTGGCCACCCCACTTCGTTAATCACATATTTCATTGAGACTTCAAGCCAAACTTTCATATTTGATTCTATAAGACCACTTATCACGTAAAGTTGGTAACTTTACACACATGCATGTCTTAATGGGGCTCAAGAGCTCAAAAAGAGCTTAATAAAGGTCTTAACACATGCATGGTTCAAAATACACCATAAAGCTTGCATTTTTATGAATAAGGGGACCAAAAGAAGTCTAGATCTAACACCAATACTTCTGGAGAGAGTCAAGAAGTTCATCAATCATTCCATGGACTCAAAATGCATAAAATGACCACATAACTAGATCTGGCATCATGGATTATCAAGATGTGAGCTCTTTACCTTAAAAAGTTTGCAAATGATGAGCTAGCCCTGGATCTTCAAGCTTAAGACACCTCTCCAAGTGATCCACTTCTTTCTCCTTCACAAACCACCAATAAACACCCTCTAAGGCTCGAAACTCACTGAAACACACTAAGGTTTCGATTTCTCGACAAAGAAAGGTGGAAGCTGGCTAAACATGACCAAATGAGGTTATCATAAGGTTTAAATAGGGTTCAAACCCTAAAAATTAGGGTTTCACTCATGCCTACGTACGCTATGTGTGCTCCACCAACGATAAGAATTGCACCAGTACACCCAGCGTACAAGGAGTACTCTTAGGGTACTCCAACTTTCCTGAAGTTGGCAACTTTGCCCCCTAAGGACCAATTCTACAAAACATTAGCACAACAAGCGTCTAAACTGAAAAGTACTTTGAATCGGGTGTTGCATCCATGGTATATTATTTTATGGTATCTTACTTTCTATATAAAAAAAATAAAAAAAAATAAAAATTATGGTCACAAAGCTATTAAAGGTATCAAAAGGATCAACAACTCATTTAGACCTTGAATAGATATGAAAAAATTTGTATTGTGGGTGGATAGGGTTTGGTGGATATATTTATATCCATTTTTGATCTTATTTGGTTGGCTTTCTTGATTATTAAATGTCATTAATTGAAAAACTCACCCGACTAGTTTATGTATATACTTTTTACTTTTGACTTTTTGTAAACATTAAAAACATATCAAAGTTGTTCGTTGTTATGTTAATGACTTTTTGCCAATTCTACTATTTTCTATGTTTTGTATTTTTATGCACAGCGAACCAAGAATAAAGAAATATTTAAAATTTGAATGTGCCAAAACATTGAGATTTATGCATTTTGTCATAAACAACATAGAAACAGAAAAAAACAGATTTCTTTTTCACCTAATAAAAATGTTTAACCGGCACCAATATGTGAAAGTGGTTATATTGAACTTTTTTTTTCTGGTTTTTTATGTAGAACAAAATAAAATTAGATTGTTAAATAGGATATTAGCAAAACTTTAGTGGTTTTTATATGTTTTTTCCTTTTTTGATATACGTATTCTAGTTTCTTTAACTTTTACTATAACAATGACATATAATTAATCTTATATTTGGAAGCATTTCACAAGTTTTTTTGGGTTGCTTATTGCAATTTTCTTTAACAAAAAACTAGTTTATAACACGTTGGAGTTATGGTTATAAAATTAATTAAACTTTTATAATAAAATAAATTATTTTAAATAAATTATTATTGAAGATATATATTTTTAGTTATATAAAATTATAATCGTTGATTTAAATAAATACATGACTTTATAATTTTGTTTTAATTTTTATTCTAATGTTATTAATTTAATGTTGTTAGAGTGAAAATTTTAAAATTTAAACTTTGAAATAGAAAATCAATAAATTGATAAATGACATAAAATTAGTTAAAAAACCTAATAAGATGACATATGATAAAAAAAAAATAAATAAACATACTTTTTTATTAAAATAGGGAGATAGCATTAATAAAATACGTTATGAGTCAAAATTGAGATATATTGTCGAGTGTGGACACAAGATGTTATTTTTAAGATGAGATCAGTGAACAGTGGCGATTCCGACATTTTTTTCGTTGAGGGCACATTTTGAATTTATTTAAAAACATAAAGGACTTTCAAGTAAAATTTTAAATAACTAAATTATTTACAAGTCTTTTTTTTTTTTTTTTTTTTTTTTTACCCAAACTTTAAATCCGCGAGTGTCAGCAGAGTGAATGAAGTCTTGGCACAGGAATACAAACCAAAGGATTAGCTCTAGGAAGTGTGATCCCAGGTCCCTCTTTCATATCAACACGAGTCGTATCCCCGTGTTGACCAGCCTTCCACTCGAAGCATTGAAGCATCGCACCCAAAGCCACTTGTGCGATTTGCATCGCTAAAGACATCCCAGGACACATTCGTCTCCCGCTCCCAAACGGCAACATCTGGAAGTGTTGTCCTCTAACATCCACCTGACTCCCTTCAAACCTTTCAGGATTGAACTCCAGTGGATCCTTCCAATTCTCCGGATCCCTACCAAGGGCCCAAACATTTACAAAAACAGTAGTTTTTGAAGGAATATGGTAGCCTCCGACTACGCAATCTTCGGTTGATGTTCTCGGGATTATTGGCGCTGTGGGGTGTAACCTTAGGGTTTCCTTCACGATTGCTTGGAGGTATGGAAGATTCGGTATGTCGGATTCTTCTAGTATTCGGTTTTTTCCGATAACTCGATCTATTTCTTCTATTGCTTTTTTCATTACTCTGGGATTGTTGATTAGTTCGGCTAAACCCCATTCTACAGTAAGTGCGGATGAGTCTGATCCTGCAACGAATAAGTTCTTTGACAAAACAAAGGTTAATTAAGTCAGTCTTTTTAACAGTTTCATTAATTGTCGCTGTTAATGGATTAACTAAAAGAGTAATTAATTACCAGAATAAAGGCTTTAATGTTTTCTCTGCTCACTTTCAGCTCCATGGAATCATCTTCTGAAACATTGAGTAGAATGTCCAGAAGGTCCTTCACTTCATCTTTGTCCTTCTTCTTCCTCCTTTCTTCTTCATGCTCACGTATGATCCTTTCTATCAAGTTATCGTAAAGTGGGTGTATCTCCTTTAAACGTTTTCCAAACCCTTGTAAATCAAGATTCTTACAGAACCAGATGTAATCTGCGAGGTTAAATCTACCGCTAATCTCTGTTATCTCGGTAACCAGCTTCATCATATTAGATGCTTCGTTTTCATCCTCCGAACACCTTTCGCTCACAATCATTCTCGAAATCACGTTGTTTGTCAACTTGAAAAGCTCGCCTTTAAGATCCACAGGCATACCAAGTTTTGCGTTTTGTGATAACATGTTCATGAACCGATTAATCTCGTCTTGTCGTACAGGAAGAAGTAAATCGAGGGTTCTACCGTTTAAGAGCTCCGACATAATCAGTTTCTTCATGAGTTTCCAGTAGGATCCATAAGGAGCAAACATGAAATCTTTTGACCCGTAGGTCAAGTAGACTGTTGTGGTGTTTCGGGGTCGATCTAAGAAGGAAGCTTCGTATGTTCTAAGGAATTCTTTTGCCATTTCCGGTGAAGAAACAGCAACACAAGGTACTGATCCGAGTAAGAATCGGAATACTGGACCATATCGAGTGGAGAGCTTGTGTAAAGCTTGGTGAGGGATTGGAGCAAGGAGGTGGAGGTGTCCGATGATCGGAAGAGCCAAGGGGCTCGGAAGAAGCCGGGATTTGCACAGGGAAGATGCATAATAGGATCGGATGAATAGAATGGAGATAAACGAAATGAGTAAGAGTATGAAGTAGATGTCAACCATTGGTGGAAAAAAAAAAAAAAGTCGAAAATGATTGGATTCAGATGATGGATATAAATGTTTGTGTGCCTTATATATACCAAGAAAGAACTTCCTTTTATTGTTAGCTGTTAGAAACAAGAGGAATCGTCGTAGATATAAACCAAGAAAGAACATTAATTTTTTGTTTGAAGATTAAACAATATTGCATTTTTATATGGGTGTTTTGGAAAAGTCACATTGGCTTCATCTAAACCCAAAAATTATATAATTTAATATATATGTTCAACCATTGATTTGATATAAAATATGATTTTTTTTATATAGTCGTTTTAGAAAAGTTATTTCTGTTTTTCTTTTTCTTTTTTTAATAAATTCATTAATTTGTAAAATGATATAATAAAAAATGTTATAATTCAACACACGCATGTCCCTACCCTAACAAAAATTATCCATTTCAAACGTAAGCATTTGTTGCCAATGGAGATGATATAATTCTATAATGTGATCTTGTTACAACTGTTAACCACACAATTACAATATAAGGTTTAATGAAAGAAATAGCAAACGCTTTTATTTATTTACGTATTATAAAAACTTACTTTTATTTCTTCCAATTTGACACGATGACAAAAGGTTATTCTACTCCATGTATCTTGATTAGGTGATTTCACGTATAAAACCAGTTTAACTAACCCAGACACCAACGTATAAAAGAAATCTGAAACTACGAAGCAAAGTAGTTTGAACATAGACTTTTCAAATAATCATTAATAAACCTAACTCAACATGTAGATATTGTTCACAATGGTGTAGGGTGATCATTGAGATTTCCGATGCAGAAGTTCAAAAAAAATACATATGTGATATGTATTTTTGTTATACATGCTAACTAACACACTCACAGATCATAGGAATGTCCTGAAACATTGATATATGCTAAATAAATTTGACATGCTCTAGAGACAATGCACAACTCATAAAAACAAAACAAAAAACAAAAAACAAAAACAAAGAAACAAAAACAAAAAAACAAAAACAAAAAACAAGGGGATATAAGTGTATCATTTTTAATTTCTTTTGATTCACCATGAACGACCAAGACTCTATTCTTGATCAAGTTCACAAATTTCTTGTTTTGGTGTCTAAGATTAATTTCTTTGAATCCATCATGAATTACCATGACGTTTGTTAGTTAGGGTGATAATTGCAAAGTTACCCCTTTCGTGACAATTGCAGTTATACGAAGAAACTGATGTGTGAAAAGAATCTAAACTGTGCTTGTGTGAAAAGAATCTAAATTGTGCATCAAATTAAAATTTTGTTTGTGTTTATTCTTGAAAATCATAAAACAAGAAAAATGAAGGATAATTTGATTCTCGCAACATAATCAATAAAGGCAAGTAGTCGTTGTCTAAAATTATGTGTTACCCTTATAAAGAAAATGGGCATATAAAACATTATTCTCCAAAGAAGAACCAGAATTCAAACAAGAAGACTAAAAAGGCAATGATATAAAACATGGTGGAACAAGATGATATTGCTAGAATTATAGTCGTGCTTTCTAAATTAACTAATGGAATGATTCAAGAACTGCATATGGCAAGTGTGATAACCACAAATGAGGGTGATCTTGTAACATATTAAAACCAAGGCAAAAAATTTATTTTTAAAATCGTTCTAAAATCCACAAGTTTTACAAAACAAATATCCAAAAGACACCATCACGAATGAGAGTATCCAAAATCCTAAATCACATAAAAATCTGATATGATGTGCACGGTCAAGCATTCGATTTGGCCATGTCTTCTGAAGTACCTGAAACCATAAAATCAAACTGTAAGCCAAAGTTTAGTGAGTTCTCCAAAGTAATACACACAACCAATAGATAACAGCATGCATATATGAGCCTTCAGCTTAACTGGATCACCCGTATGGCCTACAGCCTATCTGGACCATCCTGAGTATCTTGGCCTTCAGCACAAAGCAGGATCACCTCAACCAAACACAATATGTCGACAAATGCAATAGATAAACATAAACATATATCCAGCAAGTACATGTAATTATACAGATCTACCAATGTATCATATAACTAGCATAACATTAATCAATATACCAGGATACATAACCTAGTTAGTCGGCATTGGTGCCTTCGACCCACCAACTACAATGAGGAAAAAATCACCTCACAGTCTAAAAGATAGCTGAAATGATCACTGCTCTAAATACTATCTCTACAGACCACCTTATAATAAATAGTTGAGTACACTCCATCTGTATGCATGGTGTAAAGATCATTCCCCATATTACAGGGCTCAAACTCGGTACGTGTTATGTACCTCTTGGTACGCCCTGCGTACTTAAGTTAGGTCCAACTTCTTAATTAAGCCCTTATTCCCTTAGGACCTTACGACCAAAACTTATATTCAATACTAAAAATCATCCTAATTTGTATGATGCGTTAAAAACAATGTATTTTTAATTACGATTTTATAAAAATTAAAAAATAAAAATAAAAAATCATACATGCATTCATAAAAAATGCATGGATATAAAGATCCTAAGTAAAACTATATCACTTATTAACGGGAGTGATTTAAACGAAAACTGTAATAGACTCAAATACGAATGTTGAATATAAAAATTGTTAAAATTTGTGATCGTATGAAGACGTTATGATGTTTCGTACACAAAACCTTAACCAAACCATAAGAACTAAACAACCACGCAACCGAGACCGTGAACAACTCCAAACACCTTATTAATGATTGTCCCGCGTAAGAGATTGTGGGAAAACTTTAAAAAAATCAATCATAAGTATTGAATGTGTACAAAAACAACAAATGCATATTTTGCAAAAAAAAAAATATTAAGAACTAAATGTGTATAAAGTGAAAAATATATTACCTTTTTAATTCATTTTTTCCAACTTACCTAGAATAACCGATTATAATAACTAAATATATACAGTTAAACAAGTTAAAAGGTTAAATGTAGACAAGGAAAAAAAAAAACTTTAATGATCAAATGTATACAAATCAAAAAATATATTATCCTTTTAAATCATTATCTCTACATAAAATTAACTTTTATAAACCAAAGGTAATTTGAAAATAAATATGTTTTATCTTCATCAAAAAAATAAAATAAAACACATAAATACACGATTTGTTTTTCCCTACAAAATAACATTAATATTGATACAATTTTCATATATCTTTTTTGTTAAAAATGAGATTGATTTGGGGTGCTGATAAGTGTTAAAATTTTGGTATGAGTGGATTGGATAACAAGAATGATAACATTTTTTAATAGATAATTAGATTGGATTGTATTGTTAATCACACCTAATTCCTAACGTTCACACATTTTGTCATAAGACGGTTAACACCACATTCCTAATATTACACATAGTCCTTTTGTCATAAACCTTTAATATATAACAATTTTTTTAGAGACAGCTATTTGGTGATTTTTGTGATCAATCACAATAAAACTGTGCCAAAAATGAGATATCCGAGTAACCGTGAAAAAGACAAATAGATCAAATTTTTATGACCATTAAACTGTGCCAAAAATTCTATTACTCGAATCAACAGTTTTGAACAAATCTATTACAAAAAGTAAACGCCTATGGATACAAGAAATATCTTCAGCAGTTGATCTGATTCTGATGTCTATACCAAAAACAAAAGAGAAATTCAACCTTTCAAGCAAAAAGGATAACAAAACTAGTAGTATAGTATAGTATACTACGAGCCCAATCATCAGTGGATGATCTATCAAAACATACCTCACCGATCCTCATGGTGCTCAACGAGAGTAGAGCCTTCTTCTTTCACTACACACTGAATCTAAGAAAGATTCTACAAAAAGATTCCGCCATCTAACGCATTGACATCAAAGTCCTGACCCTTTTCTCCCTTTCAGCTTTTTTAGCAGTTGGGGTTCTCTTCAATCTGTGCAATTCCTCCATCACCACCTTCTCAACAATGTCAATGGAGTTTAGCAGCTTCTTTTGAGGTGTCAGAAACTCTGAATCTCCGCCATCTTGATTTGTAACGTCTATGAATATCTTCAATGGCGGTGGTCTGAATGTCTTCGTTGCTAATTTGGGATTTGGGGTCACTAAAGAAAGCTCGTGCTCGAGGTGAGCACCTAATGGTGAAGGATCATGAACAGCAGGCTGATGATCAATCCTTATTGGGGTTGGGCTCCCCAAAACTTGACCTCCGCCATCTACCAAATGCGCTCTTCTTCTCTCAATGGCCTGTGTAACAAATTCATCATATAATCAATACCATGTTTCTGTGCAATCCAAGAATTGGAGACATTGATCAAGAAAGAAATCAAGAAATGCTAATTGGAAGCCATTGAAAGGGTTTAAGGAACATAATCGAAGGAAGGTTAACAAAATCCAGATCTACATGGAAACATATAACCGCAATCTATCGATTTGATGTCTTGATTAAGAAGAAGATATTAATTGTGTTAGGAGAATCATACCCGAACGACATGAGTGATGTCACCAAGAGGAGTACGTGGATACCAAGAAGGTAACACGCTCTGAGATCCAGGACGTCTTCCACTACCTCGTCGGACAGTGCTACCTGACGGCGGCGTGTTCTGATTCCGGCTACCACGTCGGTAGACCGTCCCCGGTGTTCCGAAAAGACCCCTCCCAGCACCACCTCCTCTAGTGGCGGCACCGGTAATGGTTCGAGTAGAAGGGGCCCCATCCATCGGTTGACCTGAAGTCCCACCAGTCAACGGCGTCGCACCCCACCTGAAAGGAGTCTGGTTAAAACCCCTCTCATTATCACCATTGTCCGGAAGAATCCCTACGCTATCGACCGAACTCCGACGAATACGGTATATCTCTGCAACTCCGTTGTTTGGCCTCGCTAATCGGTCTCTTGCTTCCGGCATTTTTAGTATTTTAATCTGCATAACAAAATCGATTGAGATCAACTAACTATTGACGAGAATCTACGACAGAAATCGGATATAAAATCATATTTCATCGACGTAAGATCTATTCACAATTTGAAACCAATTGTTAGTTTCACTATTCAGATGTTTCGCCGGAAATGGGATACTGTGGAAACCTAGGTGGATTTAGACGAAAAGATTCCATTTCTAATTGACCTAGATGAGAAATTGTTGAGTTGAAAATGAATAATGTTTACCTGATATCTGGTGTATTAGGGGTAAGAAATGTTGGAGGTGCTCAGATGAAACAACAATGGAGGCGACCAGCTACTTTTGAAGACGCCGTTGATGAACTGAAAGAGAAAGAGAGCTTTGGAAGAGGCGAAAATGGCGAATTTTGAAATGAAAATTGGGCGGTTTATATATCCCAAAAGCAATTCCCATTTCGAAATGCCAAAATTATTTTTGAATAATTTTTAATTGTCGAGCACGAGAGTGAAATTTCAGTGTAAGTTTTCAAAATTCAAATGTGTTTTCAATTGGCGGGATGAATCACTGAATTGGCTCTTGTTAAGTTACTAAAATGCCCTTGATGTGGAAGTTGTGTTTGTTCGTTTGTAGGGGGTTTGGAAGTGTAAAAATGTCAAAGCCACATGTCATATTAGATACTTTGAACATCACTAAGACACTAAATAAGTCAAAACAAACAATTAACAATGACCAAATAGTAATAATCACCATTTTATTAGTTTGGCTAAATTACGGTTTCCTCCCCATAGTTTGTTGAACATTAGAGACGACGTTCCAATAGAATAAATTTTAAAAGTATATGTAACTAAAATCAAGTTTTATAATATTATTTTTGATCAATTTTAAAGTATTTCTTACAAAAATCAAGTTTTATTATATTGGGTGTTGATATGGAATATTGTTGTGAGATGTCAAAATCCGTCTAGATCAGTCTAGTACCAAAAGCTAGTTTGTATGTTTTGCATAATGGCACTATTTGTGTTGAAGATGTAATTTTAGTTTCTTATATTTTTTCATTGTTTGTAAACTTTTGTTATCTTTATAAATATGTGATGGGTACTAGAGTTAAAGAACTTCTTGGAGTCTTCGACTTGTACTCTCTATTTTCTTTTATCTTTTCAAAGCGTAATTGAGCCAAACAAATTATATTTACATCTCGTGTTCATAATTCATTCTACACTCTGATTTCGTTTCATAAACTAAAATAATAATAACTTCATTGGGTTAATGATTTTCTAATGATAATCCATTTGTTGGTATACACATTTAATCACTGACAATTGTTTTCTAGGATACCATCAAATTAGGAGTAGAAAAAACTAAAATTAATAGGGTTTTTTGGCATTATAACCCAACTTTAGCTTGTATTAGTTTGTAATCTACCTTCTTAATAAAAGAATCCTTCTTCTTTATATGTTCTCCCACAATAGTTTTCAATCAAAAATGGTTTTACTATTTTACCCTCAAACCATTTAATATTTTATTTCAATTCAATCCTATATGAAATCTTTCCACTTTTACTTTGCTTTACAAATTGCAAAAAAAAAATTTAAAAATTCATTTAATATATTTACAATCTGTGATTCTAGGTTGTTGTTATCATTGGATGGCATAACTTATTTTGTGGTGATCCTTAAGTGTTTCTATTGATATTTTATTGATCTAGAGAAGATACAATATGATTATTGAGATTTAGATGTGATTGTGCGTTGTACGATGTAACCTCCTAAAAGTATTATATAAATTCTAACATTGCATAAAAAAAACAGTTATTTGTCTATTTAAATATCTATTGTGATTGTTCAATATTTTATCTTAGTTTTTATATATACATATATTTAATTTTGCTCTCTATTTTTTATATCAACTTATTTATTATGTATAAGCACATTTCTAGATTAAATGTATTTTTAAATTAATAAAACTCATGTAGCTTGGAGTTAGCAGGTATGGAGGTAGTAATCACGAAGAAGCATGCATATATAGGGGCAACAAAAAAACAAAGATGAAACTCAATATAGGGTGCATTGTTATGAATTATTATTTAGTGAATGACTATTGGATTCTCCATATTCCCCCATTACTCTCCATAATTAGTGAACATTATAGCAAACATTATTATGAGTTTTATGAGTGTAGTTATGCACCACTATAATGAGCATTCATATCATACATCACATTTCATCTTCTTTGTCTAGTATAAATAGTGAATATTATGTATTGTAAAGTTTGATGATTTCATCACAAATATTGGAATAAAAGTTCTCTCTACTCTCTTGTCTTTCTTTACTTTATAACTTATCTTGTTATTTGATCATATTTTATAACACGTTATCAGCACGACTCTACCATATAGCTCTAACTCCTTATTGGTCTTGTCATTTTCAGGTATGTATTTTTTATAATTTTACATGTACAATGCTTACAACTTATTTTATGGAATTTCTTAACTAACAATTCCTTACATTACGAGTCTTTATTTTGATTTCTATTTTCATTATGGAAAACAATGCTAGAGAAAACTTTCTCTAGTTTTCATACTACTAATATGCTCCTGCAGTAGCAATATCGTGAGAAATGTTTAAAATAATTATGAATTAATCTCATTTCTTCTTGTGGATAAACAAAACAAGGAGTTATTGATGAAAAATTATCAATCAATCCCGACCGGTTCTAGTACATTCCCTGAAGTGAATGCAACTCATATAATCATAATAGTCATAAGTCTAACCGAGGTCGTGGAGGTTATCATAATTATCATAAAAATAACAAGATTACAAGTAACCACCAGAAGTTGGAAAACAATAAAAATCCACATCCTAATGATAAAAGTGGTCAAGGCAAAAAAAAATGAAAATGTTTATCACTAATGTGGAATGACTGATCATTAGTCTTGTACATGCCGCTTACCAAAGCATTTTGTTGATCTTTATCAAGATTATCTAAAATATAAAGAAAAATATCGAAACAAATTTTATTCGAAGTGATATTGATGAAGATCAACCAGAAATGACACATTTGGATGTTGCCGATTTTCTTGTCTACCCAAAAGGGACAAGTGGTGATATGGATGGTGATTGAAGAATAATGTGTACTTTTGTTTCATGTCATTTATTATGTTTTTATGGCATATTCATATTATAAGAAATGATGTCATCACAATCTTATCAATGAAATAAAATATGAATTTATTTCTCCAAGACGAATGTTTCTTATGTTTTATTTATATATTGAAAAGAAATATTGATATTCGCAAAAGAAATAATGAAGATATATTTCTTGCAGACAATGCAATAACACATAACATTTTTAATAATGAAAAGTATTATGCTTACTTATCAATTAGAGAAGCAAATGTTAATATAATAACAAGTAATGCAAAAATGATTGAAGGCTCCAAAAGAGAGAATATAATATTACAACAAAGGGACACTAATTACGAATTAGTGATGCATTATTTCGTCTAAATCACCAAGATTGAAGTCTCCGAAAGAGCGAATATCATATTACCACAAGGGACAATAATTACAATTGGAGGTGCATTATTTTCATTAAAATCATCAATAAATTTATTAAGTTTTAAGGATATTCGGTCCAACGAATATCATGTTGAAACAACCAATGATGGTGATAAAGAGTATCTCAATATTACAAAAATGATATCGGGTAAGAAAAGTCTTTTGGAAAAATTACCCGTATTGTCCTCCGGATTGTATTATACAAATATTAGAATGATTGAATCTCATGCTATTGAAAATAAAAGGTATGATAACATCTACAAAGTTTGGCATGACCGGTTGGGCCATCCCGGATCAGTTATGATGCGCAAAATAATTGAAAGTTCAAGTTGACATTTCTTGAAAAAACAGAAGATTTTTCAAGCTAATGAATTGTCTTGTGTTGCATGTTCTCAAGGAAAATTAATTTCTCATCCATCATTTAATAAAGTTGTGTATGAAAGTCCTAGTTTTTTAGAATGAATTCAAGGGGATATATGTGGACCAATTCATCCACCATGTGGACCATTTAGATATTTTATGGTCTTAATTGATGCATCAACTAGATGGTCACACGTGTGCTTGTTATCTAGCTGTAATCTCGCTTTCGCAAGATTACTAGCACAAATAATCCGCCTACGGCACATTTTCTTGATTACCCAATTATGGAAATTTGACTTGACAATGTTGGAGAAGTTACATCATAAACTTTTAATGATTATTCCATGTCGATTAGGACAACTATTGAACATCATGTTGCATATGTTCATACACAAAATTGTTTAGATGAGCCGTTAATCAAACGCCTTCAATTAATTGCAAGACCATTACTAATGCATTCTAAACTTCCTACATCGACATGGGGACATGCAATTTTACATGCAGCATCACTTATACGCATCAGGCCAACTAGTTATCATAAGTTCTCCCCTATTCAACTGGTTTGCGGCCATGTACCAAATATTTCCAATCTAAGGATGTTCGGATGTGCAATTTATGTACCTATTTCTCCACCTCACCGCACAAAAATGGGTCCTCAAAGAAGAATGAGAATTTATGTTGGATACGAATCTCCATCTATAGTAAAATATTTAAAATCATCAATTGGAGATTTATTTACAGCTATATTTGATGATTATTATTTTGATGAATCATATTTTCCAACATTAGGGGGAGAAATAAAGAAGTTGGAAAATAAAATCTCTTGAAAGGAATTGTCGCTTTCAGTTTTAGATCCTTGTTCAAGTCAATGTGAACTTGAAATAAAAAAGATAATTCATTTACAAAAT
This sequence comes from Lactuca saligna, assembly GCF_052625555.1. NCBI lineage: Eukaryota > Viridiplantae > Streptophyta > Magnoliopsida > Asterales > Asteraceae > Lactuca > Lactuca saligna. The sequence continues at coordinate 86,034,027 of NC_136424.1, read as the reverse complement.
GTAGCAAATCAATTGTCAGAAGCATTTACTGATCCTAAGTGGGTAACAAAGTCTCATGTACCAGCTATACTTACTTAAGTTAGAATTGATATCTCAGAAGGAAAAAAATATAACTGCAAATGAATCTTAGGCACGCCTGAAGCGTGGAAGATCAGCAGGTTCCAAAGATAAAAATCCTCAAAAATGAAATGAAGCAAATACAATTGATGGTCCAAAAGAGAAAACATAATCTCTTGAAAATATTAATGAAGCTCTAGAAGAGCCTAATTACATAACAAAAGAAAATAAGGTACCTGAAAAAAATGAAAATGACGAGATCTCAATAAATTATATCATGACAAGAATAAGATGGAACCGAAATAAGATAGATGTCGACGATAATTTTTCATATCATGTTCCGCGCGCGATTATAAAGAAAATGAGGATCTTGAACCTAATTCTATTGAGTAATGTATGAATAGAAAATATTGGCCAAATGGAAAGATGAAATAAATAAAGAGCTTAATTCTATTACTCAACGAAAAGTTTTTGGACCTGTAGTCCGTACACCAAACAAAGTAAGAACAATGGGACACGAATGGGTATTTGTGCGCAAAAGAAACGAGAAAAATGAAGTTGTGAGATATAAAGCAATATTTGTTGCATAAGGTTTTACCCAAAAGCCCAAAATTGATTATGAAGAAACATATTTTCCGGTAGTTGATGCAATTACATTCAATTATTTGATAAGTTTAACAACATATGCAGAACTGGAGATGTGTCTAATGGATGTATTTACCGCTTATTTATATGGTTCACTTGAAAAATGATATTTATATGAAAATCCCAGAAGGGTTTAAGGTTCCAGAAGCACAAACTTCTAATTCTCGTGAAGTATAGTTGGTAAAATTAAATAAATCTTTGTATAGATTGAAACAATATGTGTTTCAATTGTTTTAGTACATTTTTGTTGAAAGAGTGCTATAAAAATGATCCATTAAGTCCATGTGTATTCATAAAAAGATTTAGATCAGAATTTGTGATAACTGTTGTTTACGTAGATGATTTGAACATAATTGGAACTCCTAGAGAATTGGAAAATGCCACTTCTTGTTTGAAAGAAAATTTTGAAATGAAACATCTTGGTAAAACAAAATTTTGTTTAGGTCTTCAAATTGAGCACACCAAAAATGGAGTTTTTATACATCAATCTAGATATCTAGAAAAGGTGCTAAAAAGGTTTTATATGAATAACTCACATCCATGAGTAACCCGAAGGTGGTAAGGCACTTAGATGCTAGAAAGGACCAATTTCAACATCATAAAAAGCATGAAAATCTTCTTGTTCCCGAAGAACTATATCTTAGTGCTATTGGTGCACTAATATATCTTAATATTAATACAAAACCTGATAAATATTTTGTCGTAAACTTATTAGCAAGATATAGTACTTGTCCAACAAGAAGATATTGAATAGAGTCAAACACATTCTTTGATATCTTCGAGGTACAATGGATATAAATTTATAATAATCAAATTCATAAAATGTGAAGTCAATTAGTTATCCAGATGCTGGATTTTTATCTGATCCACACAAAGCTTGATCCCAAACTGGTTATTTATTCACTTGTGGAGGGATGTTCCAACCATACTATATGAAGATAATACAACTTGTATAGCTCCATTCAAGGAAGGATTTATCAAAGGAGATAGAACCAAGCATATATCACCAAAGTTTATTTCACTCATGATTTTCAAAAAGAGTGTGACATCAACATCTAGAAAATTCAATCCAGTAACAACTTTCCTAATTGGTTTACTAAAGCACTTCCTACATCGAAATTTGAAAAGATTGTACGAAACATTGTTATGCGGTGCTTCAAGAAAATCAAGTGATGTGCTAATCAAGGGGAGTTGGAAACATATTGTACTCTTTTCCTTAGTTATGTTTTTCCCACTGGGTTTTCTTAACAAGGTTTTTAACGAGACAATTGTTCTCAATATCTATTATTAATCATGTACTCTTTTTCCTTAATAAAGGGTTTTTCCCATGTAGTTTTACCGATTAAGGTTTTAACGAGGCATGATACAATTGTCATTCAAGGGGGAGTGTTATGAATTATTATTTAGTGAATGACTATTGGATTCTCCATATTCTCCACTACTCTCCATAATTAGTGACCATTATAGCAAACATTATTATGAGTTTTATGAGTGTAGTTATGCACCACTATAATGAGCATTCATATCATACATCACCTTTCATCTTCTTTGTCTAGTATAAATAGTGAATATTATGTATTGTAAAGTTTGATGATTTCATCACAAATATTGGAATAAAAGTTCTCTCTACTCTCTTGTCTTTCTTTACTTTATAATTTATCTTGTTATTTGATCATATTTTATAACATGCATGACGTTTTTATCATTTTTTTTTTTATGGTTTTTAGTTTTTTTCTAAAAAAAATTCAACCAAGGGGTCGTTTGATAGTTGTTGATTCAGTTAGAGCTGATTGGGTTAAAACTGATTGGCTTAGAAGTTCTGACTGAATTAACTTCTGATTGGAACTTGTTATTTGATTTTACATGCAAAAATGACTATATTACCCTAAAACAACATTTTTTATAAAAACATTCATAATATATGAAATTCAATCTTCTCCCCTTCTGTTTTTAGTTTTTACTCAAGTATACACACATTTTTCATATACAAATAAATATACACAACATTTTTCATAAAAGCATATATAAAATACATTTTCCAAAATAAGATTTGTATTGATAAATTTCCATAATCATATAAAAAAAACAATGAATGATGAATTGAATCAATCAAAAAACAAAAGACTAATGAACCAATGCAGTTTTTTCCAAAATACTATTCTCACTTCCATCTTCAGTTGTGATTGTAAGCACCTCTTTTGTTGTTTGACTCTCCAATTGAAAGAAATAAAAGACAATCCTACTAGGAGAACAATATAAAATCGATTATCATAACTTCATACAACAAAATATCTTTTTGTTGATTTAACACTTATATCTCATGAATAATTCAACAATAATGGTGTATATTCGAACATCAATTCAACAAGAAATCACAATAAATTACAATAACAAATTGAAAAACTAGCAAGTCTAAGCAGGTTGGAAGGACATCAACAAAAAACGAACAACTCAATATACAATTTGATTTCTTACATTATACATAGAAAAGGGGTTTTTCTAGATTTTCGTTCATAAACAACCCCCCAACATCAAAAAATAGATTTTAGAAAAAAAAAATTGTTTGCAGTAAGTCAGACGTTGCGATAGGCGAGGATAGTTGGCGACGAGATGACGGCCGTATGGAAGACTGCACCTTCAATTTTTTGTGGAAGAAGGGAGAGACACAGTAACGATGAAGAGAGCCGAAGAGAGGGAGGTTGCGTGCATCGTTTTTTTTCTTTAGGGCATATCAGTCAATGTTTTGAGTCATCTACTAATAATCAATGGATCGGGTAAGCTATTGGGTTAGTCAAAGTTGACCGAATCAGCCACTTTATGAGCATGCCAAACGTGCTGACTGGACCGAATCAGTCCAAAATTACTGATCGGAACCAGTAAGCCTAAAATCAAACAACCCCTAAAAGGTAAAAGCAGTGAAGAATGAGGGATGAAAGTAGGATTTCATAGGTGTAATTTATAGTGATTGTATTTTTAGTAAAACAACACATTTGTTGTATTGTATGTATTTATTGTTATTACATTTCGGTTAATTGTAAACTGTCGATGTCATTTCTATTATTATTTGTGTTTTGTTTACATTTTATTCAAATTTATATTTTGTTTACATTACTTTCAGACAATCAATACAAACGTTTAAAATTACTTTAATTGTATTAATTTAACAAAAATATAAATTTAAAATATTTTACCTGTGGTTCCCACATGTTGTAACCTAGTTTTTTTTAAATGCTCCAAATTGTCTTCAATCTTCTCTCCGATTTCAGATTGTCTTCGGCCGATCTTCAATGCAAATGTGTACAAAAAGACAAACACAATCCATGTCGGTGGAACATGAGAGACATTTCAAGTGTGATCTTGCGTCATGATGAAACACAATAAAAATGGATCATATGAGTTGTTGCCTAAGAGAAGCCGGAAACTATAGTCCAAAATAGTAAAGTATTAGACGTTCCGAATCAAAACTACAAGTGTCCCAATTTATTGATGAAATGCAGTAAACAAAAACTAAAAGGAAGTGTTAAGCAAAATTAAACGTGCAAAATAAGTATATAAATACGCTTATCAGTTGTCACAAAACCAGTTGAATTGTAGTAGCCAGTCAAAATTGCGTTTTTTTTTAACACAAATGTGAGTTTGATGGTAAATCACTTACAAAAAGAAAATAATAATAATAAAATTGTTAAATAAATATATAAGTATGGCAAAGTTCATTACCTAAATCACTAACCCTAAGATATTTTTAACATTGTTATCTCGGACGATTTATTCACAATAAACTATTAACATTGTATAAGAAATTGTTTTGCCTCTGCCTTTTCATTTATTATTATTTTTATTATTATATTTTGATGTTATTTTGGTTGTATTATTCAGTCATTGATAAATAAATTCCTTCGACACGAGAAGTGATTAAGGCATGTTCAGTACAGAGCTTTCGTTTTAAAAAGGAATTTCATTTGGCACTACGAGCTATTAGCTTTTAATTATTATAAAAAAAATCTTTTAATCCAAAAATGATTTTAAGTAACTTCTGGAAACTTTTTAGTTATCCATAGCTTTTATCTTTTTATTTCTATGTAATTTCATACATTTAAAAGTCAACAATTTTTTGTTGAAATTTAATGTTTAACTAAAAGCTACCGGCTATTTTTCCCAAAAACACCATAAATATATGAATTGATGTTTTCAAATGACTATGTGTGTCTTAAGTATATTGTAATACTCCTTGGGTATATGTTTTTCAAATTAAAAATCATTAGAATTAAATTAAATTTTCAAATGGAATATATTTTATATGTAATATTCAAAGAGATGGATGATGGTCTCATTAAAAAGGATACACAAGGTAAATGACATCTATTTTATACTAAACATTTGTGGATTGTGTGATAACCTTTGAAGTCTGAATGGAATCATTTAAATGTCATAACATAGTCATTTATGTTGGATTATGTGTCTAAGCTCATAACTATATTTGATATAGGTGACATCCCCAAAATCACGGCCAGAAAAGACCGGTTTCATTTATGCTTTTAAAATAGTTTCAGAGTAAATTCATTGATTTAAAAGAGTTGCGGATTTTGTTCCTAAAAACAAAATATGATAAAATAATATTTACCAAATCATTTCATAAAGGAATGCATTGTCATTAGATATCAAAACTCGGGATGTCATGTTCCGATACATACCAAAAAACATAAACGGCATATTACAATCCATACAACAATTATATACAACTACATGCTTATAAACAAAACAACTTGATGATTCATCCATCTCATGCCCTTGTGCCACTTCATGTAATACAAATAAAACTGAGTGGGTCAGGTTTTGGAGTCTGGTGATCATATAGGGTTTTCAACCCACAATAAATAATTATATTTAACTTTCACCAACCAACAATAACCGGATTACCCATTCCCGTTATCCTCACTTTACGTCCCTAAAACAACATCTATTACAAGGGACCTAATCTAGGATTTTCATCGGGACGGACATTACTGCAAGGAGTTTCCTCAACAATAGATGTCCTAAAGGCAACCATGAGGGGGATAGAGTGTGACATACCCATTTTCACGGCCAGATAAGATTGATTTTGTTTATGCTTTGTTTAAAAATCAAAGTAATATTTTAAATAAAAGTGTTGCAGAATTTGTCCCAAAACAATATACGATAAAGATTTATCAAAAGCATTTCCGTAGATATGTATTTCATTAAAAAAACTCGGGATATCATGTTCGATATAGATCATAAGCATAAACAATACAATATAGGTCTTACTACATTATTCCGTATTTACAGGCCTAAAATCCATTAATCTCTCATCCCAAGACATCACATCTATACTCATGCGCCACTACCTGTAATACAAGAAACTGAGTGGGTCAGGCTTGGGATCCTGGTGAGCACATAGGGTTTTCAACCCACAATAAATAAGTTTATTAACTTTATCAAACCAAACAAACCTGATTACCCATTCTCATTATCCTCACTTTACGTCCCTAAAACATCTAACACAAGGGACCTAGTGTAAGGCAACCATGTGGGGGATGGAGTACATCTGGTGAGCACACAGTTCAAATAAACACCTACATGTTGCGAGCCTGCTAGTGTTCCACTAGACTGTCTAGAATAGTCCGTAGTCGTCATCTATACTCCGCTAGATGACTGGATCATCAATAACATCTATAACGAGGCCTCTCATTATTTTATTTTGTCACACAACAACATTACATCTAACCATGTTTTACCCAACACATTTTGTAGATATAAAATACATATACAGTTTAAATAATTTAAAACATGTATAAAATTATTCATCCAGCATAGATAGAAAGTATACAAATAATATGCACACACAACACGTAATTTATATAAAATACTTCATATCTATGTGTAAGCTGAAAGTAACTATGCACTCACCTGGTAAGGTGGTGACTCGGCACTCGGACATCACTTCGTTACTTCTTAAAACAATTTTTCCTTGACCAAAACCTAGTATTAATACCACTAGAGCTTAGTTTTAACGTTAATCGCGACTAATTAATAGTCTAGTTATTATTACTATTATATAAGCGTTAAATAACACTCAATATAACTCATAATAATAGCCCAAATAGTTATTTTAAGGTCCTAATAATGTTACTATAATTAAATAAAAGCTATATTAAATATAGTATAGGCGTAACTCACTTACAACGGGTTTTTATTAAAAACCGGGCTTCGCTGGAGCAGCGTTTCCGAGCCGAAAGCGTTTCTTCTCGGAGCCGTCGGGCGCTCCGGGGCTTTCTTATCGTGATAGGGAGGTTCCCTAGACTTGGGAGGGGTTTAGGGAGGTTAGAGAGAGAAAGAAAGGTTTGAAGGTGTGAGGAAATTATGAAGAGTTCATCTCTTATTTATAGGAATTGTATAGTAAAGTAGTCTCCAAGCTTCGTCCGTAACTTTTGCATACGAGCTCCGTTTTTGTCTATCTTTTTACCGTTGAGTTCCTATTAATGAGATCTTCAACTTTCATTTAGACCTCGTTGGCTAATTCTCATTCTATCTCGGATTTACAGAACTGTATCGAATTCGCCGCGCTCGAAAAGTAGAGACTAAGCTTCGTCCATAACTTTCGCATATGAGCTCCGTTTTTGTCTGTCTTTTTACCATTGAGTTCCTATTAATGAGATCTTCAACTTATCGTTTAGATTATTTTGGCTAAAAGTCGACCGATCTAAAATTCAGATTTCGGGTTGTGCAATGTTATGCTAAATCTTAGAAAAATCATAACTTCCTCATATGAAGTCAGATTTGGATGTTCTTTTTATGCACACTATCGTTTAACATATACTACGAATTTCATTTAGATCGCTAAGGCTAAATCTCGCTCTATCGTAAATTCACTATTTACGCCTCCCGGTATCGTGTCGGTTCCGTCGCGAAACTTCGACGGGTCATAACTTCTTCGTTATAACTCGGATTTCGACGCTCTTTATATGTACGGAAACCTTGTAACATATACTAAAACTTCATTGAGATTATTTATTGTTAATAATCTTTTGTCGAAAAGTCGTTTTCGACCCCTATTACCTCTAAATTGACTAGTCCGGATCTACGGGCGTTACAATTATCTCCCCCTTAGGATGATTACGTCCCGGAATCATCAACGAAACAAGATTGTATAATGACTCCATACGTTATCTCTTCATCTTAGGTAATAACTGTAACTTATAGGTTGCTTCGAACGAGTATCTAACTCTTGGACTCCTTGACTGCAGGCGGTGCTCAGTCTTGCACCTGCTCGTTAGACATTCAATCATGACCTTCGTGTCACAATATCATTCTTTATCTTAGACTACTTCTTCTTCTCGTTAGACTTTCAATCATGACCTTCGTGTCACAACATCATTCGTTAGACTGCTCGTTAGACTTTCAATCATAACTTAGGATAATTTAATTTGATTACTACAATTGACCGATGTGTCATATTCTAATGACCTATCATCGTATGTAGCAATGCTTAGACTTAGGTCTCGTAGAGTCAAATTCCGGAATGGAATATGCCTTCCTTCATCGTCTAATGTGATATAATCACATTTTAACATGTAGCATTTCTAGCTACAAACTTCTTTAACAACGAGCGTGATACTTTTATTGATCGCTTTGATTTCAATCATTTGGTTTAAGTCGGACGCTACATCAAACTTGGTTCTCTGAACCACGTAACCTACTCATCGTAGTCGGACTCAATGTGATATGACCACTAGGTTCGGGATAACAACAATCTTCTTAGTCATTACTGAAACAATGGTAACGACATACTTGAATAAAACAAAATCAATTACTAGTTTCTTGGTAACCTTGTGACTTTCCCTGATCCAAGTGTGAGTCTTGTGCTTCCGATAGTATAGGCCTCTACTACCTTTCACACCTACTCATAGTCGTCCTAAGTATTGTCCCGTAGTTTTCCAAGTCACCATACAAGAAAATCACATAGAAACTTAACACATAAAATATCAAAACGAAGGTTTTATATTATTCCTTAAAACGACTACATGGGTGTTCAAGTTCACCCTAGATTATGCCTCTAATAGGCTACACCATATGACACTATCTACATGGCTTCTTCATAACTTGATCTCCATGTATCCATCCTCACTCCTGATTACTTGCATCATCAGCTGCTTCGTCTAGGATCATATGGAATGCTCTTGCCTTTGGTTTTGACGGAATGTTTGGTCTTGTCGCCTCTTTCTTTTTCGGGCAATCCTTAGCAACATGCCCTTCTTCACGGCATTCATAACACACCCTTTTGCTGGCGGTGCACTCGTTGGCGTAATGTCCGGTCTTCCCACACTTGTAGCAAGTCACTTCTTCGCTACATTTCCCAAAGTGATTCTTCTTGCACTTCTCGCACCATTTCACTTTGTTTCCTCCTCCGCTAAACTCATTTGAACCAGACTTGACCTTCTTTTTGGGCCTCGTAGACCCCTCAAACTTCCTCTTTTCGCCAACCTCAATCTTGTTGGCAGTTCTTCCCTTAATCATATCTTCCACAGACTTGGCAGCCCAGATAGCTGCCTCCAGAGTAGGTGCCTGACGCACTGGCACCGCGTACTCCCATGGAAGTCCCTTTGCGTACTTGTCGATTTTCGTCAGCCATCTGGAAAAAGACGCAAGGCGAACTCCATCTTCTCTGTGAAGTTATTGGCGTATTCATCAATTGACATGCTTCCTTTCTTCAAGGTCAGGAACTGGTTCTCTAGCTCGAGTAAGTTTTGAGCTGAGCAGTATTTTCGTTTAAATTGCACCAGAAACTATGCCCATGCTAGTTGCAGGGGCTCATTGGGGATCAAAGTCTTCCTTAGGGTATTGCACCAGTGAACAGTGCCTCCTCTGAATTGATGTACTGCAAACGTGGTTTGTAGCTTGCCTTTGCAACCACATGTCATGAAGGCTAATTCCATCTCTGAGATCCAATCCATGACCCTGATCGGATCTTCCTTCCCAGTGAAAGTCGATGGCTTGCAAGTTAGAAAATCTTTGTACTTGCATCCATTCCTCTCGACTCCTACACCATGATTGTTCCTCCTAATCACTGGGGGATCAGCTTGACCAACGGTCTTGCTGTCATTCCCTTCCTCAGACTGACTGTCATTCAGCTCGGGCTGTTCAATAGGCATCGTAATTTCCTCTCGAACTTGTTGAAGTAAACGCCTTGTTTCCTCCATTTGATGATCCAACATCATCTGGATCAATGCTTGCACTCCGGCCATCGTGATTGGCTCGGGTGCAACTTCTACTACGACTGGTATTTGCTGTATCACTGGGGGATGATCTCGGTTCCCATTTGCATTCACGTTTCCGCTACGGGTCCTTGCCATCTTGATCTATACACCAAATAAGGTGAATCTAGATCTTTATTTAGGATTGACGTTTAAATCATCCTTATCACTCCGAAACGTTTATATGCTAGTTCTAATATCGAAGTTAAACGCTTAGAATCCTAAACATATAAGGTTTCCAGATCCGGTCGGCAACAGACCATAGATCCGAACAAATAATAGCATGTCAGGAACAAGTCATTTAGCACATAAAAGCATTTTAGGCATAATTCCTTAAATAAGCTAGTGCTCACGCTTCACAATCATCGCTTAGCATTCTAAGTTTAAGTCTAGAAATCCTACAAATTCCTAGTTCGCTTAAACTAATGCTCTGATACCAACTGTGACATCCCCATTTTCACGGCCAGAAAAGACCGGTTTTGTTTATGCTTTGTTTAAAAATTAGAGTAATATTTTAAATAAAAGTGTTGTCGGATTTGTCCCAAAACAATATATGATAAAGATTTATCAAAAGCATTTCCGTAGAAATGTATTTCATTAAAAAGACTCAGGATGTCATGTTTGATACAGATCATAAGCATAAACAATACAATATAGGCCTTACTACATTATTCCGTATTTACAGGCCTAAAATCCATTAATCTCTCATCCCAAGACATCACATCTATGCTCATGCGCCACTACCTGTAATACAAGAAACTGAGTGGGTCTGGCTTGGGAGCCTGGTGAGCACATAGGGTTTTCAACCCAAAATAAATAAGTTTATTAACTTTATCAAACCAAACAAACCCGATTACCCGTTCCCATTATCCTCACTTTAAGTCCCTAAAACATCTAACACAAGGGACCTAGTCTAAGGATTATCATCGGGATGGACACTACTGCTAAGGGATTCCTCAGCAATAAATGTCCTTAAGGCAACCATGTGGGGCATGGAGTACATCTGGTGAGCACACAGTTCAAATAAACACACAGTTCAAATAAACACCTACATGTTGCGAGCCTGATAGTGTTCCACTGGACTGTCTAGAATAGTCTGTGGTCGTCATCTATACTCCGCTAGATGACTGGATCATCAATAACATCTATAACGAGGCCTCTCATTATTTTATTTTATCACACAACAACTATTACATCTACCCATGTTTTACCCAACACATTTTGTAGATATAAAATACATATACAGTTTAAATAATTTAAAACATGTATAAAATTATTCAACCAACATAGATAGAAAGTATACAAATAATATGCACACACAACACGTAATTTATATAAAATACTTCATATCTATGTGTAAGTTGAAACTAACTATGCACTCACTTGGTAAGGTGGTGACTCGACACTCATATATCACTTCGTTACTTCTTAAAACAATTTTTCCTTGACCAAAACCTAGTATTAATATCACTAGAGTTTAGTTTTAACGTTAATCGCGACTAATTAATAGTCTAGTTATTATTACTATTATATAAGCGTTAAATAACACTCAATATAACTCATAATAATAGCCCAAATAATTATTTTAAGGTCCTAATAATGTTACTATAATTAAATAAAAGCTATATTAAATATAGTATAGGCGTAACTCACTTACAGCGGGTTTTTATTAAAAACCGGGCTTCGCTGGAGCAGCGTTTCCGAGCCAAAAGCTTTTCTTCTCGGATCCGTCGGGCGCTCCAGGGCTTTCTTCTCGTGATAGGGAGGTTCCCTAGACTTGGGAGGGGATTAGGGAGGTTAGAGAGAGAAAGAAAGGTTTGAAGGTGTGAGGAAATTATGAAGAGTTCATCTCTTATTTATAGGAATTGTATAGTAAAGTAGTCTCCAAGCTTCGTCCGTAACTTTTGCATACGAGCTCCGTTTTTGTCTGTCTTTTTACCGTTGAGTTCCTATTAATGAGATCTTTAACTTTCATTTAGACCTCGTTGGCTAATTCTCATTCTATCTCGGATTTACAAAACTGTATCGAATTCGTCACGCTCGAAAAGTAGAGACATCGAGGCCTCTCATCTGTTTATCACACATCAACTATCTACCCATGTTCTACCCAACATATTAGTAGATAAAAATATATATTTTAATACCTATTTTAAAACTTGTATAGCATTCTCACTTAATACATATTCCAAGCAACAGATAGACACATACACATAACACGTATTTCATAAAGAACAAATCATATCTATGAGATAGAATAAAGTGAATATACATTGACACATATAACAACAAATATACACATAACACGTATTTTATATAAAATACTTCACAATTATGCGTTAAAAGAAAGTGACTACACACTCACTTGATCAGAAGATGATCGGACAACACTACGGCTTGTAGAAGTAGTATTCTTCAGTAGATATGGAAGATCTTCACAAAAATTGGCTTCTCCGGGCAGAGCTTCGTCTAAGGAATTGCACTTCTCGGGATCTTCGGGGCTTCAGGATTTGCTTCGCGCTCGGGATTAATACCAGGGCTTCAGGATATTCCTTGCACGAACTCGGTAGCCTCGACTTCTTTTTATAGGGGCTCGATTCTCGATTTACGTTGGGCGTAACCCGGATAAGCCCGGTGACTCCCCCCATTGGATAATATCTGAATTTATATTTAAATTTAATATTTTAATTATTTAATAAAATTCAAAAATTCATATCTTTCTCATATGAACTCCGTTTTCAACGTTCTTTATATCCACGCGTAGGTGAGACTACTCTCTACAACTTTCGTTTAGACTCCATCGGTTGATTTCAACTTTATTTTTATTATATTATTTTTAGTAGGTAGGGACAAGAAAACTCCGTTATAAATTCATAATTTCTTCATCCGACGTCTGTTTTCGTCTGTCTTTTTACCGTTTGACTACTATCGACGAGATCTTCGATTCTCATTTAGATTGTGTCAGCTAAAAACCGCTCGATCTCAAATCGGGTATTCGGGCTGCACACTGCTAAGTCGAAACTTCGAAAAATCATTACTTCCTCATACGAAATCAGATTTGGGCGTTCTTTTTATGCACGCTCTCAGTTTAATGTACTCTATGACTTTCTTTTACATTACTAAGGCTAAATATCACTCTATCGTAAATTCATTATTTACGTCGCGCTGTGTCGTACATGTTCTGTCGTGAAACTTCGACAGGTCATAACTTCTTCGTTATAACTCGGATTTCGACATTCTTTATATATTCGGAAAACTCGTTATGACCACTACGTCTTCATGTATCGATACCGGGCTTCTCTAATATTTCATTTTAACTCATATTTTTATCCTTAATTCATTTAAGTCACACAATTAAGCACAATACACATATTACTCAAATAATACATCTTTATTATTTCAAGACGGATTACAAAGGTTAACCTAGACTATTACATTGCTATTAATGACAAGCCTAAAAACACAGGCTTTACAATATATACTTGAATTGATAGTTGCACAATCATTTTAAGTTGTCCTCGCAACTAGCAACTAGACATGATAACTTTTGGAGAGAGAGATTGAATTTATTTTTGACTAATAAATTAAAGTAAATGATTTATTATTGTATTATGAAAATAATATTTAAATTAGAAATCATATTATTTAGTTAATATTTAATCAGAAATTAATTTGGATTTAATTTTAGGATTAAATGAATTAATTAAAAGTGCATGGACTAAAGTGCAATTGTTCAATAGTTGAGCAAGATATTCTAGAACCTTCCTAGAAGGTAGTGAATGAAATTCCTAAGATAATTAGGGTTTCTATAATATCCTATGTGGATAAATAAGGATGTGGATAATTATCTAATTTGAATTAATAATATTTTATTCAAATTAGGGTTATCTAGTCTATCCTATCTGCACTATAAATAGACCCTTATGCATAAGAAATTTCGGCCATTCTATTCCCTCAAAGATATCCGAAATTCCTAGCATCATTCTCCTCTCTCCTCTCTCATCTTTTTGCTAGTGTTGGGTGTGAACCATTAGAGGCACGACATTTGTGGTGCTTGCTCTCGAAGCTTCAACAACACCAAGGATTTGAATTGTTATTATTGTATAAGAATCAAAGGTATGTTTACTAACACTACATGTAACTTTCTATTATAACATATGGTTCATATGTTTTTCCTTTTGATGATCAATACTTGTATGTTCAATTAGAGAAAACATAGATCAAAACAATTAGGGTTACATGCACACATAAGATTGTTTGTTATACTTAAAACCTATTAGTGGTATCAGAGTCTTGGATTGTTTTCTGTTGAATTTGATTGCAATTGTTTTAATTTAATCAATTAGGGTTTATGGAAAATAAACCCTTTGGACTTAGGGTTTTCGCAAATTAGGGTTTCTTAACCTTATACTTTGAAATTTTCGAAAAGGGTTTTAACCCTTTCCTTTGTCCCCCAGGTTTCGAAAATTAGGGTTTCCTAAACCCTCTTGATTTTCGAAATTTGGCTATGATTCAAATCCTTACCTTCCTCCCCAATATTTAATATTTTCGAAGATTAGGGTTTCATGAGAAGGTTTTCTTATTTTTGGTAATTATCTATTTATGTGATTAATTGGATAATTATAAAATTTTAATTATCCCTCCCATTATTTTCAAAATTAGGGAAGATGATTAGGATTAAATTATCTTGATTAATTTAATTCGATAATCCTTAATTGATTTAATAAATTAATTAAATGTTTAATTAAAGGATAATTATTAAATCATTTGTTTTTAATTTTTTAAAATTTAAATTAAATCCTTTTAATTTTGAAATTTAAGATTTAAAAACCTTTGTATTTTGAAAAGTTTAAAATACATCCTTATGAATTTTATTATAAATTTAATCAAGTGATTAATTAAAAGAATTAATAAATCCATAAAAATGTTTATATTTTAAATTAAATTAGAAGTTTAATCTATTAAAAGATTAGACGCTTGTTATTTTAAAATGTTTTAAAATACACCTTATACTATGTATATAATTAAAAGGTTAATGTATACAATATGTATAAGACTAAGTCAGTCAAACCACCAATACGTCTCATTCACGAAGCCAATCTATAAGGGGGTATAAGGAAATTGTCTATAAAATGGTGGTTGAATAGGTGTCCACTCTCACCCATTGCTTTCTTGATTGGTGGAGGGTCGTTAACCGAATGGATTTGATAATACATAACCTTATTAAAAGTAATATGATAAAAGTAACTAAACTACTTTTCTAAAATCTCACTCTTAGTTCTTTGGATCTTAATCCATGAAATTGCACAATATACTTTATAAGTCATTAGTGGAGCGTGTGTGGCTAATCGGAACACTAATATGAGACTAATAAAGGGTTATAATGGGTGTCTAAAAAATTATCGTTGATTTATGGAGCGTGTGTGGTTAACCGACACATTAAAGTGAAATGGTAAATGACATCGAGAGTACCAAGCTAATCTAAATGGTTATTCATATCTCGTTTGTGATCCTTGGCATCCTAGTCAGAAAGTGAGAGCATAATCGAGATTAAACTTGTCATTTAATAGTTCAATAAATCTCAAAAGGTCCAGGAGTTTCATGAGATTTAAATTGGTAAATGCTTACCTACCTAAAATAGATTCAAATTTGATTACGACATTCATCTTCAAAGTTCGAATAAAAAATATGGATCCTAGCCTTAATTTAATTTTATGGGTTAATAATTAAGGATTAAAATAACCTAACTTGAATTCTCTTTTCTCCTATCAAAAATTTCAAGTTCTGACAACAATGGTCTTCCACGTTCTTCTAGAAATGGGTTTCCTTTATCTGAAGATGATCTTCCATATGTTGATAAAGGTGAAAGAATGTTCCATTCTTCAAGGGTGGAACTCGAAATCATGTTTATCCAACTCTCTTCCTCCTCCTCCAATGACTCTCCCCAAGTCATGTTTCCTTCAAGCTAAAAAATACGAAGTTACTCAACCCTTGTTGGCATGTAAACATCAAGATGGAAAGTTTGTGTGTGCGCATGTTCTGAAAATGAAGTTGCACATTAACATATTAAGGATGTTGGATGTCATTTTCCTAAGGGAGCTAGCCATTGACTTGGTTCTACTTTCGCTTCCTGAGTCATATAGCCAGTTCATTAAAGACTACTATACGAGTGACCACGACGTGACCCTTATTGATCTGACACATATCTTGATTGTTGCCGAAGCATAAATGCTTAAAAGCACAAGTCCAACAAAGTGTTTCAAGGATCTGTATAAAAAAATTTCCATGGACATTGACATTGGCAACAATGGTAGTCCAAAAAATGTTTCTTTTCCTAATGGAAAGGGATCAGCAAAGGTCAAACAACTTGACCATATGGTAAAGAGAAATGCTAATTATGAGATAGTCCATGTACTAATCCTAAAAGGTCTATATGTTTCTATTGCCAACTGGAGGGACATTAGATGCGAAGCTGCCAGACTACCTGAAAGATCTCAAAGATAGTAAAGTCAAGTCATATGACTCTACTTCAAGTACATCCACTAACTCCATTATTTTATTAAGTTCCTATTCATAGATATTAATAAATGATGTGATAATCACATTTTAATGTGTTACAGGATCCAAGAGAAAGAAGGAAGTTTAAGAAGAGTGAGTTGAATCTGATCGTGAGAAGTGGATTGGAATCACATGGTTCGATGATCAAAATTTTGAGCTACTGCTTAAGAGTTATGATAGATTGCTTAGGATATGTCTAGATACATAGTTTTCACTTTATGCATTGTAAGGACAAGTTCCAAATTTTTCCGCTTATTAGTAATAAAAGTGAATTTTTTTGATTTATCTAGATAATTCACTTTTTATTTCCTTACAATGGAATTTATGAAAATTAGTGGTTACATTTCTATTATTAGAAATGTTAACAGTGGATTTGATTCTTAATTATGTCATTTGTTGAAATTTCATAATCAACTAAGCGAAAAGGAATTCTCATAACCCAAGTTTCGATTAAATAAACTTGGAGTCATATAATTCAAATTATATGATGTATGAGAATCTTGATCATTGAAATATTATGACTAATTCATTGATCACATTATTATGTGATTCGAGTGAAGGACTAATGGATCTGGTACACATTGGTGTGGACTATTCAGATCCGCCACAAAAAGGATGATAGCTTTATTCGTCATGATTTACTAGCATCTTTCAGTAAATATGGTTGTGTTTATAAGATTAAACATAATTATAATACTTTGAAAAGTTTCAAAGAGTGGTAGAACGAATGAGAAGAATCTGTTATGCAAAAAAATAAAGGTTTTTCCAATTTGAAAGGAAAGGAGAGTAATTTAGTATCATGTTTTATGATCATCTTAATGATTATGAAATTGTATCACAACTGATCCTCGACGGACATCTTAGTGCAATTGTTTGACTAAAAAGAGGAAGCGGGTATTATTCAAATAGTTCAATCATGAGATGAGTCATACTTCATTTCCAATTAAAATTTTAGAGTCATA
The DNA here is from genome assembly GCF_052625555.1 of Lactuca saligna. Classification (NCBI taxonomy): domain Eukaryota; kingdom Viridiplantae; phylum Streptophyta; class Magnoliopsida; order Asterales; family Asteraceae; genus Lactuca; species Lactuca saligna. The sequence continues at coordinate 86,016,539 of NC_136424.1, read as the reverse complement.
CTCTAGTAACTATAAATCGTATTATGAAGCTTATTTCATACTAGTTAGGTTTATAACACCTCGTAAAATGTGGAGTAATCATGTTTTCTTACTCTGGCACTTTTGGAATTGGAAGTTGTGATATTTTGGTTAAAACAAAGGATCAACTGAGACCAATTACATGAAGTGTTTTCTTGTCAAGAATCCATACTAAATTTTGAATATTTGTTTTTGCTCTTCAATGAATGTTCCTTGAGAGAGAAACTTATATGTCAAGAAGTCAGTGGGAGTCTTAAGAATCTTGAAGTGTTTCAGGAGTCAATCAAGAATAAACCTTTTGTTTATTACTAGCACACGACGTGGGGTTGATAACTTGTCGTGTTAAGTTGACACATTATTGTTTTTGTGCATCTTCTAGTGAAGTTGCTAATGCTTATGATTTCTATGGTTCTCATTTGACTAAAAATGGTAGAGCAAGTTGGTCAATGATAGTACATTAGTCGATGGAAGTGAGCTGCTTAAACAACACATAAGCGTTGGTAGGCCCTTGTGTCACTAGAAGGCAAGAAATTAAGAATAAGCAAAGTTCAGCCCATGAAAGGAAAATTAAATTTGATTTTGGTTTTGTCCTGAACCTTTTATTATGATTGTAGATTGGAGATGGTAAGATTCACATGGATGGAAACACATACACCATAAAATCTAGGTGCCAAGAGGTTTCACTCTAGTTCATGAAATTGATCATGAAGAAACACTTTAGCTAGTAGATTTTAAAGATTTGACAAATATCCTTATGGTTAGTGGTAGTGATAATTGCATTCTCAAATTCGCAATATGATTACGACATCCCTTTTCATAGTTTGAATTGTGAGAAATGGCAAGGAATTGTTTGAACGTTCAGGACATATAGCTATAAGTCATGAAAGGTTTAAACACAAACATATGTTATCTAATGAAGGTGTATGAGCATTAAGAAGTCTAGTTAAAGACTTATCGAAGTGTCACGTATCAGAAATCTGCACTTTTGTAAGGAGGTAAAAAAGTATTGATTTCTAGAAGTCCAACTGATTTCTAGATACATGTCAAAGCTAGTGGGAGCATAATTGTTATGCCTAGTGTTGCAAGTTGGCAATACTATTTATATGAAACAACGTTCTTAATTACAATGTTTGGGATATGTTTTGCTAAAGATTTGAGGGAGAGGGCATTCATACTTCGTTTCGAATCTAAAAGTTTAGATTGAAGGTTTTAACAAAACTTAGTCTTGGACATATATGAATATGGTGTTGAAATGATTCAACATAGGAAATCCAATATATGGAAACATTATAGCAAGAGACTGAACAAATATAAGGTCTTTATATAAGACATTATGAGTCAAGTCCCATATGCTTCAGATTTAGGATTGATTACATATGCTATAACATTCACCTGTTCTGATTTTTCCAAATTCCTAGGGTATTAAGAGGGAAAAAGGACTAGAACTTGGTGTGATTAAGGTTGTTAAACAATTGTCAAATATAGTTTGAGGTTTACCAAAAGATTGGTTGCTTGTGGACAGTTGGAAGTATAGTATTAATTTGGACAGACCATATTGACATAATTCTAAATGGAAGTGACTCTTATTCATAATTGATAGTCATATGGTATGTGGAAATGTTTCCATAGTGGAAGTTGATAATAAAACCTACATGTGAGTTAGGAATCTTACTTCAAGGAAGGTGTTTAAGGAGTGTATATTGAATTTGAGACTTTGTTACCTTGAAATTGTTTTAGTAGCAAAGTTTCAATAGAACATTTTGTAATTGGCAAAGTCTCTGTGACGTTGAAGCCTCGACATTACAAAAGATCGATGCATGTAAGGTTGAACTCTAACACATTCTAGTAGTGGCAATAATTTGAATTTGTGAAATGAGCATCATTGGAATAATGTATGATCGATCTATTCACAAAGGAAGGATCATAGAGAGACATAGTATGCATGTTTATAACATGACATGAATGATGTTTAATTCAAGTGTTTAGTTGATTACTTGAAACATTATACAATGAATAAAGTCTAATTAACATGGTGATTAAATATAAAAAGTTTTATTTATATTCAATAGTTTTGAGACCATGGTTAGTTAGGTTATTATTATGTTTCACTTCGCATGTTGTACTTCCTGAATAATTGGATTATTCAAACATCCAAAGTTGATTGTACCTTTGGAAGTAAGTAATGAATTAATATTATCATGAATTGACTTGTAGATTGTCTATAGAGATTAGACATATCAATTGTTTGCTGTAATATTCATGAGTGCTTGAAAATGGGGATTTTGAGTATTAGATAAACCCATGCTCAGAGAATTACTTCATGGATTTTATCACGAGTAATTATGAGACGATAATATCTTATATTCTTGAAACGGAGATATCTGAGTTGTTGTTTACAATTCAGTAGTGTATTGATAATATATAAATGCATTAGTAAATTGATGTTATAAAACGTATTGTTATGTATGATTTGATGAGTTAATAGTGCAAGCAGATAATTCGAAGTTTATTCGTTCCTTTTTCCCTAACAGAAAAAGTGATGTATGCGGGCCCCTTGATGATTTAATGTCGACATCTAACATGTTTGGCCAAGCCTGGACTGAATTGATGTGTTAAATTAGCAGTCTGATTTTTGTCGTCATGAATCAGAAATTAGGAAACAAATCTTGGACATAGAGATTGATTATAATTCATGTCTCATGTCCTTACGATATCTTGTAGAATGGAGGAATATTTAATCACTTATCTTAGGACACGTAACTGATTGGGTCAGAGTTCGACATCGGCTTTAAGGGATAAAATTTGCTATTCAGTTTCTGAATTTATATTGGAAACTATCGTTATTAGACTTATCCAAGTGGGAGAATGTTGGATTAGGTGCATAATCACATAACTATATTTGGTATATAATTGAATTGATAGTAACACAGTCCTTTTGGGCTGCCTTCAAACTAGAAACTAGACAGAATGACTTTTGGAGAGAGATAGAGAGATTGAATTTATTATTTGATTAATAAATTAAAGTAAATGATTTATTATTGTATTATGAAAATAATATATTAATTATAAATCATATTATTTAATTAATATTTAATCAGAAATTAATTTGGAATTAAATTTGGGGATTAAAGGAATTAATTAAAAGTGCATGGACTGAAATACAGTTGTTCAATAGTTGAGCACGAGGTTCCAGAACCTTCCTAGAAGGTATTTGTCACGCCCCCGAACCGGAGAAACTACGGAACGTTCGTGAATTGGGTGAGTTATCTTGTAACATCTTCACAGTGTATATAATTGAAACAAGACAACATCATCATCATCACACATACAATAATATAAAAATATCGGGTTTACATCATTGTAATTGCTTACAAAAGTTACATCCCAAAGATATAAGGTTTATAATAGCAACAAAATGTAACAAAATCCACATGTTCTCTATGTCCACCTGCTTAATGATTTCTTGATAATACAAGTTATTTGAAAACGTCAACATATATAATATTGATAAGTTCATAAGCATGTTTGAATGAAAAGTTTGGTATTCTGTTGTAAACACCATAAAATTTGATATTTTCTGTAAAATAGCTTGAAAGTTTTGTGTTCAACCTTGTATTAATGCATGTGTGTTTCGGTTTGAAAACGTAAAAAGTGAGTATTCCAAAAATTCCTATGTTTTATGTTGTAAGTAGAAGGTTTTGTATAGTTGTATGTTTTCCCAGAAAATCCTATATTTTATGGCTTTAAAAATGTTGTCGTCTTAAACCCTAAGACGGGGTATTAGTGTATGTATGCTTTTGTATCATCAAAATAGTATATGTATTCCATAAATTTATAATGAAGTTATTCTCTATGTGAGTCGTTATAACCATACTTGATAATGACTGATCCGCCTGTCATGACATTTTTCAAACGCCGACTTGTTTAAGGTAAGATTTGTCACCCTAGACTGACCTAGTCTAATTGTAGCGAACAACTCAGGTGTGGTGTGTCATCCCCGTATAGATCTATACACAAACTCCCGCTCTCTCTCCAGGAGACTCTGGTTATAAGTACAAGCTACGACTGTAGACTCGATAGGTGTCAAACGAGATGTCTCACAAGAGCCTTAACTGAATTTACGCGAATATTGAATTGTACAATGTATATTGTTTCCGTGTATGTTTTAAGTTTACAAAGCCCAACAAGTATGTATGTGAATGTATGAGGCCCAACAAGCATGTAAGAGGATAATTAAGGCCCACTAAACATGTGATGTATATTCCAGGCCCAATACACATGTAAAAGGACAACTAAGGCCTACTAAACATGTGATATATTTCAGGCCCAATAAGCATAAGGACAACTAAGGCCCACTAAGCATGTAATGTATATTTCAGACCCAATAAAAGCGAGTTTAACGAATCTGACTCGTTTGTTATTGTAAAGTTCGTTCTTGTTCAATTAATTTCCAAAATGACATAAAAATGGGCCATTTTTTGTAATATTGACATCTTTGTCTAGTGGACTAAACATTTACAATTTAGGCATAATTCTGGTAAAAATGTCACTTTAGGTCCCTAAGGACCAAAAGTTTACATTTAAGGGTTAATTTCAAATAAAATATCATTTTTAACTAACTTTTGTCCAGTTATCATTTTCGGTCCCATTTTTATAAAAAGTTGGTATTCTCGGCTTAATGGTACAAAAATTAATATTTTTGCCCCCAATTGTATAAAAATTTACCTTTTCGGCCTAAAGCATAAAATTTTACCTTTTTGGCTCAAGTTTGGTAAAGTTATCATTTTTAGCCCATATAACCGAAAAATAACATTTTTGGCTCAATTTTTTTTAAAATGACACTCAAGCCCACAAAAGTCCAAAAAATTATAAACTTAGTCCAAAAGCCGTTAAAGCCCAATATGAGGCCCATTTGTGAAAATTTATACTTTTAGCGTTTTAAAATCATAAAGATCCATATTTAGTTGAAATAAATCCTCCCTTAAAACTGTGAGTTATATATAATAACTTCACTTTTGATTATTTTGTCATTTTTGGCCCTCTTATGTATTTTCTTAGTTTTAAACAACCTTGAAATGTTTTAAACCTTTTCTTTGCATAATAAGTTGTATCAAGTGTTACGTTCTACAAATTCATCATATTTTAGCATATTTTCGAGTTTATGAAGTTTATAACACATAATCACAACTTATATCATGAAAAGCACACATAATCATGCATATACTCATAGATCTACACAAAACAACTTGTATTCTCCCCTAAAACATAGTAAAAACCGAAAATAGGGGGTATAAACTCACATTGGTGTGTTGGATTCGGTTTTGGAAGAAGTGAAGAAGAAGCTTTCGGCATTAGTTAACCTCTTAAGGAGGTTTTCGAATCTTGATGGTTCTAGATAGCTAGAACACAAAATGAAGCAATGTAAAGGAGTGTTCTTAGTACAGAATGGAAACCAATAACTTTTGTATGATGACAACTTACCAAGTATATGATACTTGATGAGAACTCTTGGTACCACAAAAAAGGTCAAGAAAATTGCAAGAAATGGATGAAATCTCCTTGTGTTAGAGAGGGAAACAATAGTGAGTGTTTTGAAGAAATTTGAAGTGATAAATGGTGGGTGAATGAAGTCTTGGCCAAGGGTAAGAAGAGAGAAGAAAGAGATTAACTTGGTTATTACTTGAAGGCTAATACACCATGCATGGATACATGTTGTGTGTTATGCATGGATTACCCTTAAGTAACAGTGATGTGTCAAGTTCTAATTCATCCAAATTTTGTTTTTTTTTGTTTTTTTTGTTTTTTTTTGGGTTATGTGGGCCGAGAATGAGAGGGAAGGAAAAATAGGAAAGAATTGTTTGGCTAGTATTGAATATGCTAGAATTTACAAGGCCCAATGTGGAATTTTTTGGCCCATTGGGCCCTCATATGGTTTTACAGCCCAAAAGGGTGAACTTAATGGGTTTTTGGCCCATTTAGGTTCAAGAAGGTTGTTTTCGGCCCATGAGAATGAAGTGAGTTATTTTAGGCCCATCATGGCCCAAGATGCTATGGTTTAATATAGGTTGGTCCAACTAAAGCCCAAATGGGGCTCCTTGGCCCAAAATAACCAAATTAAGAGTTTACTGGCCCATTAGGCCCAATATGTGACATTCCCAAATTTCTCGGTCAGAAAAGATCGATTTAATTTATGCTTTTAAAATAAAATCAAAGTAATCATTTGATTAAAAGAGTTGTGGAATTTGTTCCCAAAACAAAATATGATAAAAATTTATCAAAGTATTTCTTAAAGAAATGTATTTTTATTATATAACAAAATCTCAGGATGTCATGTTCCGATACAGACCAAAATCATAAACTGCACATTATAAGCCTTACAACTACTGACCTATAATCTAAAATATCTTGACTAGTCCTCCAACGTATGCTCTTATGCCACTACCTGTAATACAATGGAAACTAAGTGGGTCAGGCTTGGGAGTCTGGTGAGCATATAGGATTATCAACCCACAATAAATAATTATATTAATTTCATCAACAACCAACAACTCGATTACCCATTCCCGTTATCCTCACTTTACGTCCCTAAAATAACTATCACAAGGGACCTAGTCTAAGGATCATCATCGAGATAAACATTACTGCTAAGGGGGTTCCTCAGCAATAAATGTCCTAAAGTCAACCTTGAGGGGGATAGAGTACACCGGTGAACACATCTTTCACAAACACATACAGGTTGCGAACCAGCCACCATTCCACTGGCTTGTCTAAAAAGAGTTCGTGGTCGTCATCCATACTCCGCTAGATGACTAGATCAGCAACAACATCGAGGCCTCTCATCATTTTATTTCATCACACATCAACTATCTACCCATGTTTTACCCAACATATTTGTAGATAAAAATACATATACAATTTAAAATTTGTACAAAACATTCATTCAACACTTATTTCAAATAAACAAATAATATATAAACACATAGCACATATTTTATAGAGAATAATTCATATCTATGTGTTAGAAGAAAATGACTATACACTCACATGTTAAGAAGTCGATTGGACAGTACTTCTGCTCTAAAAATAATATTCTTTGATGAAGCCGGGATGTTTTCTCAAAAACCGGGCTTCACGCGGGCAGAGTTTCAACTAGTAAATATGATTTTCTTGGGAACTTAGGAGCGTCGGGACTTGCTTCGGGTAATAGGGATGATACTGTGACTTCGGGGGTGTAGGATAGACTAAAAGAGAGGCTAGAGAGTGAAAGAGAGTGGAATTAGTAAACAAAAACCGGAGCCTTCGCTTTCTATTTATAGTAGGCTGGCCAGGCCGAACGCAGTGCGTTCCTTGGAGGAATACAGCGCGTTCCGGTTGGTGCGTGGCTTCAGACGTGTCAAGATGCGAGATACGTGTCACTACATGCGAATGCGGGGCGTTCCCTTCGTATAAGCTTCGAAGTTTGTGCCCAAAACTTCAAAAATTCATATCTTTTGCATACAAGCTCCGTTTTTGACGTTCTTTATATCCATACGTAGATGAGATTATACTCTACAACTTTCATTTAGATTTTGTCGGCTAATTCTGAATTTATTTTTATTATTATATTTTTAACAGACTGGGACAGGAAAAGTCCGTTAAAAATTCATAACTTCTTCATCCGACGTCCATTTTCGTCTGTCTTTTTACTGTTACACTACTATTAGTGAGATCTTCGATTCTCGTTTAGATTATTTTGGCTAAAAATCACTCGATCTGAATTTCGAGTTTTCGGCTGCATACTGCTAAGTCAAAACTTCGAAAAATCATAGCTTCCTCATACGAAGTCAGATTTGGACGTTCTTTTTATGGACGCTCTCGGTTTAATGTATTCTAGGACTTTCATTTAGATCGTTAAGGCTAAAAAGCGCTCTATCGTAAATTCACTATTTCCGTCATGCAGTGTCGTGCCAGTTCTGTTGCGAAACTTCGACATGTCATAACATATTCATTATAACTCGGATTTCGACATTCTTTATATATCCGAAATCCTTGTCAAGACCACTACCTCTTTATGTATAGATATCGAGTTTATCTAACATTTTAATTTAATGCTTATTATTACATTATTTTATCCTTAATTCATTTAAATCACAACAATTAAGCATAAAACACATAATACTCAAATAATACATTTTTATTATTTCAGAACGAGTTACAAGGTTAACCTAGACTATTACATCATCATTAATGCCTAGCCGAGAAACACGGACGTTACACGATAAGAGGATTCTGGTTCATTCTGAGTTTGAACCAGGACATTAGGGTTACAAACCCACAATTGAATGTGTGAAATGTATTAATTAGGTTTTGGACTTCACAAGTGAGTTTTGATTCAAGTGATTGTTTTTGGAATGAGCATTTGTACATAACATCAACTTAGATTACAAGTTACACAAGAGTTGATTACATGAAGACAAAATTTCCTAGCCAAAAATGTTAGTTGTGACAGTAGTGAACGAAATTCCTAAGATAATTAGGGTTTCTATATTATCCCATGTGGATAATTATCTAATTTGAATTAATAACATTTTATTCAAATTAGGGTTATCCAGTGTATCCTATATGTGCGATAAATAGACCCTTATGCATTAAAATTTCGGCCATTCTATTCCCTCAAGAGATAGCCGAAATTCCTAGCATCCTTCTCATCTCTTTTGTTTCATCCTCCTGCGAGTGTTGGATGTGAACCATTAGAAGCATGACATTTGTGGTGCTTGCTCTCGAAGGTTCAACAACACCAAAGATTTGAATTGTTATTACTATATAACAATCAAATGTATGTTTACTAACCCTAGATGTAAATTTCGATTATAACATAGGGTTCCTAGGTTTTCCCTTTTGATGTTCAATACTTGTATGTTCAATTAGATAAAACATAGGTCAAAATAATTAGGGTTGCATGCACACATATGATTGTTTGTTATGCTCAAAACCCATCAATTTAGCATTCAAATAGTTTGCTATAATCTTTGAATAAATCAAAATCTTCTAAACCGAATAGATCAATCTAGATTATAGGCCAGCAAGCCCGAAACCAGCAAGTGGGTTGTTGGATACGGGATCCTCGTAGTAGGCTAGACCAACATCCAACCGAGAGAGGGCAGTCTTTAGAAGCAACACGGTTAATGAGCCATATATTCTCTCAACGGTTAAGATGTTGAAATCATTCATCACTAGATTGTTTAGTTTTATCAACAATACCTTAATAAATTATTTACTTTTACCAACAATACCTTAATTAGGAACACTATAAACTTGGGGCGTCAAAGGTTGAAATGACATGTGGACTCTTAGGTTAATCGGTATGGAGAGAAAACCACACGTAGGAACAGACGTGGCAGGAGAAAACAACGTTTGAATATATATATATATATATATATATATATATATATATATATATATATATATATATATATTTAGTGTTGTAGTATGGATGTGATGAAGATGTCGTGGCGTCGATGTAACATCGTTTTCTAATATACATGTAATGAATATATCCTTAGAGTCAGTAGTCCAATATCTTACATCATTTTTGTGTTTTGGAGGCCAAGATCCTCCATTCAACCTTCGAATTTAACATCATTTCTGTGTAAACTCCATTCTAACATCAAATATGAAGGTTAAGAGCTTATTCAAGCACAAACACACGAAAATGATATTTATTTAACACAAATTTAGTGATTGGAATCCAACTTGGTTTTTAAAAGCTTTCATATTTTGGCATCTATATTTGGTGTTAAAAATTAGTCGACACAAAAATTGTGTAAAATTTGAAGGTTGATTTTAATAAAAATGGCCTCTAAATTGGTGTTTTAGAGGTCTATTGTAGTTGACTAAATATTGTGGCCTCTAAAAAAACACAAATTTAGAGGTCGCTAATGACCATTTTGATGTTATGTAATTACAAAACCTAGTAGACTTATGTGATAATTACTTTAGTCATGGTAATTTTGAACCATTCCCTAAGTCAGAGTACCAAAAATACTCATGAAACAAGTTATGAAACAAGTTCTAATATTTTTTGTTGTAGCGGGTAACGGGTAGCTTCTAACTGGTAGCGTTTTGTTAAACGCTACATGAAGCAACATTTGGATTTGAAGCGTTTTATTTAAACTAAACGTTAGAAGCTTGTAGTGTTAAACGTGACTTTCTGTTCAAAACAGAGCGTTTTGCCAAATGCTAGAAGATAGAAGCTCACAAACGCTCCGTACCGAACATGTCCCAAAACGGAAAGGAGCAAGTAAGCCAAAGAGGAAAAAAAACACGACAAATATTTTTGGGAAAATTTTTATATGTTTTTGTAAAAAAAAAGTTGAGACTCAAGACATATTTTAGATTGGAATAAAGTGGTAGATGGATTTTATATCATTTTTCATGCTATCCATCTTACTATTATGAGAAAATGATTTAGGAGACCATCAAAGTTTCAAATTCGTATATAAATAACTATTCAAATATTATATATTCAAAAAAGATCATCAAACTAATATATCTAATATATATGTTCAAAAAATACCAACGAGCTAAATGTTATCTTCAAAAAATACAAACTCTATGGTTTGAGGTAACTTACATATTTAATCATTATTTTTTTTTCTCAACTTGAGTGGTCCCTACACTTTAAATTTGTTTTGAGTCTTAACTCGGATCGGATGGTTCTTACAATTTAAATTTGTTTGGACTTCGAATCCTAATCGAATTAAAAGACTAATATACCATTATTATTTTTGTTTAACATTATTTTATTAATTATTAATTATTTATATAATTTATGTTGTTAATTATTATAAATATATCAATTGTATAAATAATTAACAAGTAATAACCATAAATGTTAAATCAAAATAATAAATGTATATTAGTCTTTTAACTCAATCATCATCTAAAGGCAAAATAAATATAAATACTATAAATAAATATAAATACTAGAGATGTCTAATTAAAATAAAAAATATTAATAACTAAACATGTAAAATATCAAAAGCCATAGAAATAATGTTTTTTTAAGAGAAAATATATTTTGTTGTATATCTTAGTTTGATGATTATTTGAATGACAATTTAAAACTTCAATCGTACATTTTCCTTAATATGATTTATGAAACTAAAATAAAATGTAATTAGCCCCCCAACTGTCCAACATACACAGTTTTCTCTACTTTACTACTTTACTGAAACACTGTTCTTTAAAAACAGAAACAGGGTTTCGATCATTCATCCCTTTTACAAACTAGAAGGTTTCCCTTCATATTTGCCTGAGGTTGGGTGTTCCTGTTCCTCGATTCAGCCTCTGCTGCGTTAATGGCTTGGGAAGTGATTCTGTGGGTCATCTTCTTTATACTGAACATAGCCCTCATCGCCGCTAATCTATATCAGGTACTACATCGTCACCTTCTGCACTCTACCTCTGTAATGCTTCACGCATTTGATCAGAAATACCGTGCTGATCCTTAGTCAAGCTAATTAGTTTCTAATTGCCCGATTTGGCTGTAGGGTTTTGATTTTCAGCTTTCCCCGTTTCTGGTCTATCAGTAAATAACAGTTGTTGTCCACAGCATAACGTGCATATTCCTCTTTGCAGCGTTTCAATTTTCACAATAGAAGCCATTGCTTTACTAATTTTTGCTTCACAATAGACGTTTTCCAATGTTCAAAAGAGACTCTTTCATAACCTTCGAATCAACATAGAACCATGGTGGTCTTTGATTAATTGGTTGTACAGTTGTGACTTGTACCGGTGACTAACAAAACATTAACACATGTATATTATCCCAGATTTCCAGTATCCTTCTCATCTTTATAACACTTAATGCCCCCAAAATCCATATCTAGGTTTAAGATTTACAACATTAAAACCCAAATTCCAATCCTTCATAAATGTTTCCTTTTGGCATGTTTGAGCTGAAATCACTAGCTAAACACCATCTCCAAGTTTTTAATATCTTTCTACACTACTCACTTCCAACAACTACACCCAATCTACATGAAATCAAGATCTCAAATAACTCAAAATTATAAATAACTTTTCCTCTAATTCACCTTTTTTTTGCCACAAAACAATGGCCATTTGACAAAAAAGCTCCTCAAACTTACATAATCACTCATATGCTTGTGTATTGCTTCTCATGTTCACATCAACAATCTATACACCTAACATTAAGTTTTCCCAGTATTATTTATCACTCAAGATCATATTCATTACAACAAATTTCAAACTTTAGAATGTTACACATGGTTTTCTTTTGTAATTTGCTGATTGCCACAAGATTTTCATACAATTATTTATTGATAGATGTTTCTAATGTTCTTTAAATTGTAGATTGTGTGCCTAACAGATTTGGAAGCTGACTACATGAACCCATATGACTCATCATCTCGCATTAATGCTGTGGTAATTCCCGAGATTTTGATCCATGGTATATTTTGTGGTCTTTTTCTTGTAACAGGGCATTGGTTCATGTTCATATTTACACTCCCCATTACTATATATAGTGCCATGTTGTAAGTTCTATTTTGCTCATCTACTCAGCTTTACATATATATTATAATTATATGTATATTTGTTTCATGAATTCTATGATTTTCAACTTTGTATTTTGGTCTGTTTCAGATACTCAAAAAGACGACATCTTATTGATGTAACTGAAGTTTTTAGATCCATTGATGCTGAAAAGAAGTACCGAATTGTGAAGCTTGCTTTTTATTTGCTTCTATTTGTTCTAATCATTATCAGGTCAGATGTTTTTTTTTATCTCTTAAATACATTCTTTTTATACTCTTATGTTAAAAATTTAGAGATTTATACCTTTTAAATTGTTTATTGTGGGATTGTTGGTGACAGATATTGTAATTGTGCAGGTTGGTAATAGAGGTTGTGAACAATTTGATAGATGATGATGAAGAAGGTGTACATTTATTTGGAATGTTTTGATTTTTTTGGTTATGTTGATTCTTGGATTTGTAACATTAGTTGTAATTTTTATGGGGGCAGAGTGTGGTTCCTAAATGATCCTTTCAGGTTTTTTGTAAGATTTTAGTAATGTTTGTTTGTTGCTAAGATACAACAAAGTGGATTCCATCGAGTTTAACTTTCATTTGTTTAATCTAATTATTAAAAAATAGTCAAATGGGTTATCGATCTTCTATTATTTCATGCATCTCAACGTACATCTGCAATGTAATTTTGAAGATTGGTTCTGAATACTCGAAGTTCATTTTGGAATTCATTAGGATAAAATTATTCCATTTTGAATGGTAACAATCTTTCTATTTTGATCTTTGGCACAAACAAGTCATGGAAACAAATCATATATGTGTTATTTTGATCTTCAAAATCAAACCAAAACTTTAGCAATGGGTCATTTGGTGTTTACATTGGGTAACAATCTTTCTAAATATAATTGCTTTAAAAATACAATCAATGTACGACCTATTATAAAAGAATGTACTTTCAGATTAAATCAAATCAAAATCGAAAGAAATTAAACCATATTTGGATGTGTAATATATTAGTATTCACCATACATACTTTACATAGTTAACATTCATTTGATTAAAATTATAAGATGTTAGAATTCAATGGTGGATGGTTATTGAACTTTTCAATGTTTTTCTTTCATCCTTAAATAAATATCATAAATTAGGTTTTATAATAAATATTTTTTTTTTGAATTCTATAAAATTCAATGTATTTTATGAAAATATTATATAAATTACATATATATCATATACGTAATACATGTGTATTCGTTAAATAGGTGTTTTCGATTATTTTTTAAATTCAAAAGTTCTTTTTGGTTTTAGCTTTTGAAGAGGCAAAAGCAAAAAGTTGTTTTTAAAAAATGTTTAGGTTGTATTTTTTAATTTTTGAATTTACCTTTTAAAAGGCTAACACTTAGTTCCTGAGTTTAACAAAAGAAAAGAAAAGAAGAGAAAAAAAATGAGAGTTTTTTTTTTTTTTTTTTTTTTTTTTTTTTGTGTTTTCGAGTTGGAAAAAAAATCAATCATTTTATTTTTTCTTTCTAAATCATTCCAAATCGGAAAGAAGGTTAAGAGAGAAAGTAATTTCCATCAACTTCCTTCCTTTGATGAAATCGAGAAAACTAATTTCTTTTATTTTTTCGTATTTCCACAATTTTTTTTTTTCTTTCATTAAGTTTGAACTTGAGAAGATATCAAAGTAAAAAAATTTAACAATTTCCTGACTTTTAAAAAATCTTTTTTTTTCCTTTGGCAAAAAGTTTACTTTGAAAAAGATATTTTTTTATTTCCCAAACATTGAAATTTTGACTTTTTTTACTTAAAAGTCAAAAAATCGAAGACCCTCTAAATCGAAAAGCTCAATGTGTTTAACTGTTTTGATCGGCTTCAAGCATCTGGCTGAGAGATTGTTGTAAATGAAATGAAACCGCCCCGTACTTTAATTTTTTTTACAAGTATCGCATCTTTACCCTCTTTCAATATGTTAAGATGCGCCTGAAAATCAACCTTTTCTCCGATGTTCTTAGACATGAATTCTATCCACTTTCATTTCACTTCACCCGCCGACTTGCTTCTTCTTCTTCTTCTTCTTCTTCTTCTTCTATCCCACAAGAGTTATCAACCAATTTACAAATTTTGTGTTCCAATGGTGGCCTCGACTATGCGCTGACAGATATGTCGAGATTAGGCCTTCAAATAAATTTCCAAGAGTACGACACTCTTTTAAATGAGTGTGTAAAACAGAAATCTCTGAGAGGTGGTCAGAGGGTTCATGCCCACATGATCAAAACCCAGTACAAACCGCCCGTGTATCTTGGAACAAGGTTGCTTGTTTTGTACAATAAATGTGATTGCTTATCGGATGCTCAACAGGTGTTTGATGAAATGCCTGATAGGAATGTGGTTTCCTGGACAGGTTTGATGTCAGCTTATTCGAAGAGAGGGTACACCTCTGAAGCATTGAATCTTCTTGTGAAGATGTTACAATCAGGTATTCTTCTACACATTTGCAACTGCGATATATCACTTGTATTCTCTGTTTTTGATAGCATATTGTTCTTGTAGGTACTGAGCCAAATGAGCACACGTTTTCAACTGCGCTCACTTGTTGCACTGGAGTTTATGGGCTTGAGCATGGAAGACAAATCCACAATCTTACAATCAAAAACAATTTTGAATCTCATTTATATGTCGGATCTTCCCTCCTTGATATGTATGCTAAGGCTGGTGAAATCCATGAAGCCCGTCTTGTTTTTGAAGACCTACCAGAAAGAGATGTTGTTTCTTGCACAGCCATTATCTCAGGCTATGCCCAATTGGGTCTCGATGAAGACGCCTTGAAGCTGTTCCATAGGTTTCAGAAGGAAGGAATGGCTTCAAACTATGTTACCTACGCTAGTGTTTTAACTGCAGTATCTGGACTTGCAGCATATGAAACAGGTAGGCAAATTCACAGTCATGTCCTTCGGTCTAAACTTCCCTTCTATGTGATTCTTGAAAACTCTCTCATTGACATGTACACGAAATGCGGTCAACTAAGTTACGCAAGAAGGGTGTTCGATAAAATGTCTGAAAGAAGCGTGATTTCATGGAACGCGATGCTTGTGGGATACAGTAAACATGGAATGGGTAGAGAAGTGGCTAACCTTTTCGAACTCATGAGGAAAGAGAACCAAGTAAAACCAGATAAAGTTACATTCTTGGCTATATTATCAGGTTGTAGTCATGGAGAGATGGAAAATAAAGGGTTACAAGTGTTTGATGAAATGCTTACAGGAAAAGACGGTGTTGTCCCTGATATTGAACATTATGGATGTGTAGTTGACTTGTTAGGTCGTTCGGGTAAAGTAGAAAAAGCATTTGAATTTATTAAAAATATGCCTCTTGAGCCAAATGCTGCCATTTTGGGTTCTTTATTGGGGGCTTGTTTGGTGCATTTAAATGTTGATATTGGTGAAATAGTTGGTAATCGTTTATTAGAAATAGAGCCTGAAAATCCTGGGAATTATGTGATTCTTTCTAATTTATTTGCTTCTAAAGGGAGATGGGATGATGTGAGAATGATAAGAAATTTGATGAGTTTAAAGGCTGTGGCAAAAGATCCAGGAAAAAGTTGGATTGAAATTGATCAAACACTTCATACGTTTCATTCAGGGGATCAATCACACCCCAAAATGGAGGTGGTTTATGGTAAAATGAAAGAATTATTAGTAAAACTTAAAGAAAACGGATATTTTCCTGATTTGAGTCGTGTTTTATATGATGTGGATGATGAACAGAAAGAGAAGATAGTTTTAGGGCATAGTGAAAAATTGGCATTGGCATTTGGGCTGATTTTTAGTCCTAAAGGGAAGGCGATTAGGATCATGAAGAATCTTCGGGTTTGTGTTGATTGTCATAATTTTGCAAAAGTTGTGTCTCGAGTTTGTGAAAGGGAAGTGTTTATGAGGGATAAAAATCGGTTTCATCATATTGTTAATGGTGTTTGTTCATGTGGAGATTATTGGTAAAATGAATATAGCTTGTGGTTGCTCTTATTATGAAAATTTGTTCTATATAGATATAAAATGAATCAGAATTTTGTTTGTGTAGTGACCAATGAAACAAATTTTAGGATTGTATGTTTGTTATACCTAATTTAAAAATGTGTTAGGTGCTGTTTGTTTTTTTCTAAAATACCTCTCCAGGCCTCTTATTGTTGCTCCGCGCAACACTTGGTCCTTCGCAGCTGTTTGTTTTTCAGAAGACTTCTGACTTAAAAACTGTTGAGCGTGTGCTACGTGGCGCAACACTACACCAACTGCTTCAAACCTCTTCACGTCTTACTTTAACTTACTGCAGCAGTCTGCAAACGTTAAAAAACAAACATTTTTTTTAAATGTTGCAGCCGTTTGTTCCACCTCTTCTGCTACAAAGGGTTGCAGAGGTGGTTCGCAGACTTCAGACATTTTCGTTTCGAAAAAACAAACAACTTAGAGTTCATTTTGTACTAACTAAATCTAAGGTTATATATGTTAGAAATTGTTTACCCTAATGGTCAGAGTGAGTGAACTATTTAGACGATTGAAAGATATGTTGAGGGTTTGTTTGTTCCACCTCTTCTGCTACAAAGGGTTGCAGAGGTGGTTCGCAGACTTCAGACATTTTCGTTTCGAAAAAACAAACAGCAACTTAGAGTTCATTTTGTAATAACTAAATCTAAGGTTATATATGTTAGAAATTGTTTACCCTAATGGTGAGAGTGAGTGAACTATTTAGACGATTGAAAGATATGTTGAGGGTTTGTTTGTTCCACCTCTTCTGCTACAAAGGGTTGCAGAGGTGGTTCGCAGACTTCAGACATTTTCGTTTCGAAAAAACAAACAGCAACTTAGAGTTCATTTTGTAATAACTAAATCTAAGGTTATATATGTTAGAAATTGTTTACCCTAATGGTCAGAGTGAGTGAACTATTTAGACGATTGAAAGATATGTTGAGGGTTTGTGTCATTGATTGATTGATGGTCAGAGTAAGTGGATTATTTAGACGATTGAAGAATAAGCGAGAAGCCTTTTTTTTTTTTTTTAAAATAAATACATCAACAATCATTCAAACATTGGTACACCTCTATATGAGCTTCTTTTTGAGACGAGGTGTCGCACTTTACTTTGTTAGGGAGAGGTTGGTCATGGGAGATGTGACATCCCGAAATTTATGTCTAAAACTGTAGACAATCAGTTCACCGCGAACTTCTTTGTAATCTGACCTATTGAGCTTTAATACATATATTGAAAAATATATAGTGTCATTACAACTATTATAAGATACCAAATGATATCTTACTTCCAATCATAGAAAATCTCAAACGAATCACAAAGCACAAACTGTAACCCTAGTTAATACATCTGAAAAATTGAAAATTCATATTAAGTGTTTGTGAGCGAAGTAAACACTCTAGTATTGTAGTAAATGTTCCCTTTGTCCGAAAATGTAAAGAACTTCCAAAACGGAGTTTGTATACAAAAGATACGATACTTATAAGAAAACAAACTATTAAAACACTGATTTTCTTTAAACTGCTAAAATCGATTTGATCCGTTGAGGAACTTGCACACCTCAGATGGAAATTCCGAGAACGTTTTTGGACTCAGATCATAGTCTATTAAAAATATTTGCAAAAGTTGAAAAATCAGATGTTTCGGGTCAATTAGATGTGAATTTTTAAACGTGATTTCCTGGAGTTCTACAAATCAAAAAATTAATCCGTTCGGATTTTTGGAATCCTTGAACTCTGATCTATCATACAACACTTTCGGTAAAAAATATCAGAGTTCAGGAACTTGGCACACAAACCTAGGTTGTTTTTGGGACTTTTTGAGAGTGTGACATCACCATGACTCACCATCCATGCTTTGCAAGACCAAAATCAGCTAAGGAACCCTTTCTTCCCCCTCTCTTTCCCACATGGGTTTCCTTCTCCCCCATCCATTCCCTTACTTTTTTGGAGTACACTCCTCACCCTAAGTACAATCATGGTAGTGTTTGTGTGAAAGACTAGTTTAAAAAGCATAGGTTGCATAGACATGTGAGAGCTCACTTGGGATATAAAAGGAAGCCCTTGGCTTCCCATTTTCCTCACAATTCATTAGCCAAACCTCCTCACACTCTCCCTCCCTCTCTTGCTTCTTCTCTCGGTTTAGAAACACCATCGAAGACCACCCTTCCACCACCGAAGTTCATGCACCACCGGACACACCCTCTTCCCAAATGTTTTTTTTCGAGAAACCATCCCTACTTGGTTGCCACCTCTTTCTGCCATTTTTCCGTGAAAACTCCAAGACTGAGTCTCGACTTTTTATTGTTTGTTTCGTGTGTATTGAGTCCAAACAACCACATCAAAATTCCTTGCTAGTTTGTGTTATCTCACGGTGCTAAGTGCTCCCGGAACAGGATCACATTCTCAAGTCTAAACCGAATTCATGTATATTAGGTGAGTGCTTACGACCCCATTTTATAGTTTTTATATATTTTCAGAGGAGGGGGGGGGGGGGGGGGGATGGATACATGTGCTCATATATTTTGTTTATGTAAAAACACTATTGAAAAACATACTACAAAGTGCTATGATTTTATGTGAAAACTTGTGGTCCATTCGAGACCTGTTTTTCCCATCTTGAACCCTGTGGTTTGCAAAACTGTTTTGTATGCAAGTAGTCTAGATCGATACCTTTTCATGGATTACTTGCACACGTTCATACGATCTTTATATAAATTATTATGATTTTTGCAAAATTGCATATCATTGTAGTCCTTTTCAGTTTAGTCTGTAAAACTATCATTTTCATCTTAGTTAGGGTTCATATCAGGTCAGGGCAAAAATTAGGGACAAAGTAGACTTAGTTTATAAACCTTTAAATTTTACGAATCCTAATTCCGAATCCCGATGATTTTTCAAGTTACCTTTTTAATGTTGGGCGAGCCTAAATATTGAAAATAACAATGTACTTTCTTCATAGTTGGTCTGTTAGTGTTATAAGTTCAATCTGGTCTACTATACACAATACCTTCTTCCTTTTTGGAAACCTTTTTCAAAAAAAAAAAAAAAAAACTGAAAGTTGTTTTCCTAACAAAAAAATTGTGAGTCGTTTTTAAACCCACATAGTTGATAATTTTATTATGAGTCTCTCGTATTTTCTTTTTCATGGCTTCTAATGAATATTGATGGAAGTGTAGGTAGGCATTATTTTAGTACGCATGTTACCAACCTGCAGATGGCATGTCCTTCTCTTGGGGCGACCGTTTTGCACAAAAATACAACATACTAACATTAACATACATGTAAGTATATAATATACTGTTAGAAAAAACAATAACATTATATATATTTTTAAAAAATATAATAAAAATATACAAAGACATAAAACATTATTATATTTTAAACAGAATATTCTCGCATTTCAACTACTTATTATCTGCTAGTTATAAGTTTCAGCCTAGCTGGACCAAATACTTTTACCAAATTTAACAAAATATAAGTTATGTTGTTAGTTAATTTAATAAATCTGGTACGTATTATGATAAGTTTATAAAAATCACAAATTTATTATGGAGCTCTATAATTAAAAATGGTGATATTTCGTCTTTTTACAGGAAGTGATTGTCTGTGGCGGAGCAAACCGGACATACGACGGCAGTTGTGTGTGTTTTGTATGATTCATTAATCATACATATATTCAATTATTTTGTTTGTTTTGTTCCCGTCATATTCATTGTGTTTGATCATTTAACAAATAACGTTAAAAATAATATAACATATATGGTTTTAAATCATTTTTGCAATAACCGAATTAAAAAAATATTAAGACATGATTGACAGAGAAATCTTGTTATTCGATAGTGATGACGGGTGGTCCAGCTACATGAAGTACTACTACTTCCCCTGCTTCATTTACATTTATTTTTTAATAAAAAATTATAATCCAAAAAAAAAAAAAAATACTACTTTAACATACCAGGAAAGTCAAATGGCAATTTGGTGAGATAGATAAACTATGAAGAGAGTGTTATGGCATGTAAGTAATATTGAAGGGGGTATTATTGACAAAATCAATATCCCAAGGGGGGTTTCGAGAAAATCAATTAGATTTCAACTGATTCACAGAAAATATAATAATTAGAATTATACAGAGAAAGGAATCAAAGAACGCGTAACGTAGCAGAAAACTCTCCGGGTCATTTGTCTACCACCGACGCGACCGAACCGGGTGCAAGTGACTGCCCACCTGACGACCCATATGCACCTCACCATCTTCTTCCACATGTACCCTTATACCCATGAAAATGATAAACCACCTAAATATAAATATACACATTTACAAATACGTAGTCCACAGTCCACTGACTTTTTCAGAGTTACATACACAGCTGCTCATCGGAAAATTCTTTATTCTTTCATCGTCTCCACTTCTCCATAGCTTATTCAAACCACACATAAAGATAGCTTCGGTATATTTTGCTCTGTTTCTATCTATTTTTTGAAATATCTGCAAATGAATCAAACATGATACCATTGCTTTCCATTTCATTTTACCATATCTTTATGTCGGTTATAATGAAGGATTGATTATATATGCTCTGTGATCAATGCTGATCCATCAGCCTTTAGATGATTGTTTCTAACCGGAAGGTGTAATTGAGGATTAAATCATGTCCGTTCATCTTATGCTATTGATCAGATCTATTGTAGATCAGAAAATTATGAAACTCCATATTAGTTTACTTTATAGATAATGATTTTAACTTTTTTTTTTGGTAGTTGAAATATGTTAACTACGAAACGTTCTACAAATAACCAAACAAAACGTTCAACAAGGTTTGAAACCAGAGATACAAAACTACAACAGGGAAAAGGAACCAAAACATTGAGATCAAAAGAAGCAGAAGCAAATAAGAAATCTCCCAACACTATAGCCAAATACTCTTATGGTAACTCCCCAAAAGGTTTAAAAGTTCATCCAAAACCACCATCAACTCCTTCATCTATATCCTCTGAAGGATTTGATGATCAAGATCCTGGAGAATCAAAAGAAGCTGATATCTTGGACGAGTCCTCAAATGGGGTACAAACTGATGATGAAAGTGAAACGATTCATGTTGAGGAAAACACTCATCATGAAGCAAAAGAAGCTTTTGATCTAAAGTTTGCACAAATGGAAACAAGAATCGAGAAACTTGAAGAGGAGCTAAGAGAAGTTGCAGCTCTTGAAGTTTCTCTGTATTCTGTAATACAAGAACACAGTAGCTCAGCACATAAGGTGCATACCCCTGCTCATCGTCTTTCTAGGCTTTATATACATGCAAGCAAGCGGTTGTCTATTGCTAGAAACATTGTATCAGGGCTTAATATGATTTCCATGTCTTGTGGTAATGATGTTTCAAGGTACTTACTTCACTTTGCTTTGATTTGTTATCTTTGCTTCTTGATATTGTGGAATGATATTGAATACCCACTTTGCATTTGTAGGTTGACTTTTTGGTGGTCAAACATTGTTGTATTGAGGGAGATGATTACCCAAGCATTTGGAAATAAACAATCCAATAAGTCTGATTTCACGAATTTAGTTGATGATTGGCAAGAAACAAGAACATTTACATCTGAACTTGAAAAAATCGAGTCAGGGATCTTTTCGCGAATCATCGAGTCTATTTGGTGCCAGGTACAAAGTCTTTTTCATTATATACAATGATTTGTGATAAAATTGGCATTAAAGTTGTTAGTAAGTTCTTATGATCTTATGGATTATGTGGGTGCAGACTTTGAAGCCTAAAATGCTTACAAATGAAGCAAATGCAAAGTTACCTGGAGACTTTTCCATTAATCTATGGCAAAATGCTTTTCATGATGCTTTCAAGAGACTTTGTCCTGTTCGTGCAGGGGGGCATGAATGTGGTTGCCTCTCATTTTTGGCAAGAATGGTAGGTTCGGAGGAGTTTTTTAGAAGATAAATAGTTGTTGATGCTACTGAAATGAAGGAAATAAACTGTTATCAATTTCATTAATATCCTTCAAATTTTAAATGATCAGGTAATGGAACAGTGTGTTTCCAGACTTGATGTAACCATGTTCAATTCCGTTCTCCATGATGAAATTCCATCCAATCATGTAACAGATCCTATTATCGATTCCAGAGTTTTGCCTATTCCAACCGGATATCTAAGCTTTAGCTCAGGGGCGCTACTCAAAAAAGCAGTTGGCAATTGGTCTAGATGGCTAACTGATAGGTTCTCAGTGGAAACTGATACCATAGAAGCTGCTGCTAATGAAGATGATGATTTTAAGAAGACTAAAACCGGTGAATTAAAATGCTTCAATCTCCTTAATTCATTAAGTTGTGTTCTAATGGTACCAAAGGACATGCTTACCGACAGATCAATCAGAGACGAGTTGTGTCCTTCACTAAGTCTTTCGTTGCTAGCGAAAATACTCCGCAATTTTACTCCAGATGAATTCTGTCCAGATCCAGTTCCGAACTCTGTATTGGAGGCATTAAATGCTGAGGTATAACCTTAAATGCTCAAATATTATTACGATTACATGTCAGAGAATTGTATGAGCTCCTTTAACGCCGAGTATGTATCATTTTGTGTAGTCGATCATTGATCGTGGATCATCGGAAGACGATTCGAGCAGCGTTACGTATGCAGCTGGAACGATCATGTACAAACCTCCTCCGATCAATGTTGCTGAGAGAGTTTGTGAGGCAGGTGGAAACACTGAATTGAACAGAAAGGTGTATGCGAGCGATGAGGAAGTGGAAGAGCTCGATTCATCGCCCACTTTTACAATCGGAAAATTCCCATCGTTTCCAACCGGTGAAGAAAACGGAATTGCGAGATACCAACTTCTTCGTGAAGTTTGGTCGTCTTGAGGCTTAACTCAATTTCTTGTGCGAAAAGAAAAGAAAAACCATTATCTTGGTGCATCAAGGCTCCTCAAAGATGGTTTATATATACTAACCTTTATTTTGAAATATACGGATTTTATACGGCTTTTTACTTTTGTGAATAGGGTTTTCGATCTAAATAAAGGGTATTTTTTTAAAAGAAAATACAAAAATTTCATTTAAATATAAAAAATTAAAAGATCTGTATAATGAAGGTATTGCGCTAAAAATCCGACCCGGGCATGCTTCTTTTTAACTATTAATTTTTGTGATCTAATTGTAGATGATATCAAGGATAAAAAGGGTATTATTTGTGAAAATATACAAAAAGTTTATTTTAATATAAAGAAAAAAAATCAAAGATGTCATCTAATTATTTATAGAAATATAAAAAAAAGTCACTTAACATTTAATTTAGTATCATTTATATCAAATATGATGTAAGCTTACTATTATTTAATTTGAATGTGTGTAAATTTAAAAATTCTTAATTGAAAATGACATTGTTAGGGATTTTTTTTAATCAAGAACACTTCTATGAAAATCAGTTATAAATTTAAAATTTAAAATAATGCAACCATCTCCCTTGCCTTCCTCGTTTGCATTTGCACCATCACCACGAAACGGCGTAAACAATCAACCCCTTCGTTGACATGCTCTTGTAAAATTCTTTATCATGACCAATGTTTTTAATTTTATATTTCGATCCCCCAATAGATTTTTAGCTAGGGTTAGCTTTTGTCACTTATGTTAGACATGTTAGATTTTAGACAGGGTTAACTTGGGTCGGCTAAAAAAAGACCATATTAAAAAAGAGTTGGTTAAAAAGATACCTTATTTTACCATTTAGACAACTTTAATTAATTTTTGAAATATTTTTATTGGTTGAAATTGCATTGTTTTCCAAAAAAACTGATTACAAGATTGACTTTTTATATATAAGAAATTTCCAGATGATAGACGATAGTTCATAACCCAAGGGGACCAAAACTTTTATAAACTTTATTATTATTATTATTATTATTATTATTATTATTTGTTCAAATGAGAACATTTTTTAAATCGGAAAAAAATTAAGAACAAATCTGAACTATTAATTTTTAAATATTAGATCCGTCATATTTTACCCAAACTCTTTCTCTTTCTTTCTCTACTCTCTTTATTTGTCTACATATATCCCTCATATTGAAGGTAAATCTGGACCATTGTCATGTTCGCTGGACCGCCGCCCGAACCACCATAACGTCACCAGAACGACTTTAATGTTGTTGCAACCACCGAGCGAATGTCTCTTCACTCTCTTCGGATGTGCTTCTTCGCCACCTTCCTCCGGCTCTCTCCGTCAGAAACTACCTCCTCCGCATCTCCTCTTCCATAACCACCACGAACGTTGGTGACGACGTTGTCGTGTACGACAATCGACAACAACAAATCGATCTGGTGGTGCTTCTTTTTGTTTCCACCTCTCCGATTTGACGAAAGGGTTCCCGTTCTAGTCTAGTTTCCCAATTTCTCTTTCCGGACGGCAGATCTGGTTTCACATGATCTAAAGAAGAAGAAGTTTACTAGTTTATTTTTCACCGGCCACAGTTGCCATCATCGAATCTCCCGAAGTCACCATTTGGTGTGGAATTGGTTTGCTCCTCTTTAACCCTCTTTTAATGCGTAAATCGTATTATGGAACTGAATCATGATTGGTGATGACAATGTCATAGGCTGTGAAATGTTTTAAGCTTTTAGGGGTCACAATGTGAAAGAAATTGTAACAACCCAAAAACAATAATAAAAATTTTCATTTGAAGTCTATTAAATCATTCATCAGTTGTTTTGAAATCCAACACCAAATCATAATATTCAAGACATCAGAGTACAATTATTTAAATTGCGTAAATCGTGAGGGGAGGATGTTGTGACATCACATCTGGCCCTTCCCTTTCGAATCGGAAGTACCTGAAACCATAAACATAAACTATGCACAAAGCTTAGTGACTTCCCCAAAGTACCACATACCAAACATACACATATGGCCCCACCCTATGGTATATTTCAATCCAATAAACAAATATGGACCCTGCCCTGGGGCATATTTCAACCCGAACATACCATAGTGGGCCCCGTCCTCGGTTATATTTCAACTCAACATACCATAGTAGTCCCCGACCTGGGTTATATTTCAACTAAACATACCATGCATGTTATAGGTTGAGTTAATGGGTGTATTTCAACCCTAGCTTCTTGACCCATTAAGTCATCCTATAACATGCATGGGAAGAAAATAATGTCCAAGATCATATTTTTATGACTTAGCACACCCTATAACATCTTAAAGGACAAATCAAACATATTGGAGTACTCCGTACTCACAAGGATCAAGGTTTGAAACAAATGGTACCAACTTTAAGATAAAACTAGATCTAAATGAAATACTCAACAACGTGGAGATTTATACCTCTAGAAGGTGCACAACGGAGTGTAGATGTTGGATCCAAGGCCTTGAGTGAAATCCTAAAAGACACTCCAAGCTTCAAAATACACATAATAAGGAATGAAGACTGGAGTTAACGAGGGTATGGGGCTATAATGATGCTTAAACAGGGTCCAAACCCTAAAATTTAGGGTTTACACCCTGGCCACGTACGCCCAACGTACGTAATGTACGCCCAATATACGCAAGCCTGTCCAAATAAGTATGAAATTGCCATTAGCGACTAGATTTGCAAATCATTTAGAAACCAAATGTCAAACTAAAAATACCTAGAAATCAAGATGTTATAGAAATTAAAGAAAACATGCAATACAAGTTAGTGATGATAAATTGCTTGAATCATATGGCCAATTACTAATCGATTATGGTGCGTGCGGTTTGCATATCATAAAGATAAATTTAAGCTATCTGATGCATTAATCAAGGGTCACATGTATATTGTTGTCTTATGTGCTTTTATAGACTCCTAATTTGCATGGGCTAGTTAGAAATGAATATAATTGATTTCTTTATGTTGGATTAGTATATGCTAGTAACTTTATTATTATTATATTTTGAGATAGTTCCAAATTTTAATAACCTCAAAAGATGAGGTTATTAGTATATTAAACTTTGAAAAGAAAAATAGTACTCGCTAGGAATAATTACTGCCTGACATTCTAATGAAAAACTCAAAAAAAGGTTATTGAAGAGTGAAAAGTACATACCTAGACCCTATTCTTTTTTATAATAATAATAGAATATCAAAATAAAAAATGTAACCATTCAATGACAAAAATAAATAGTAACTTTTGTTAGTATGGTCGAAAGCACACTTAATTTATTTTAAAATTACAAAGACTACTTACTCATCACTCATTATTAATATTTTCTTTATTCAAGGGTAGTATCACAATTATATAAATCATGTATGCTTATACGTAGACAATATTCGTTTTCAAATATGGACAATGAACAACTATTTAATTGTCAACGTAATCAAATATTGTGTACATAAATGATATATGATTTAATACATATAATAAAGTGATTAAATACATAGAATCACATGTGATTAAATATATGAGAACAAATATTGAATTGAGAACATGAAAACGAATATTGTCCATATCAATCATATGTGATTATATATATATATATATATATATATATATATATATATATATATATATATATATATATATATATATATATATATATATATATATATATATAAAACATGTGATTGGATAAATAAGAACAACTATTGAATCGAAAATACGAAAACGAATATTGTCTATATAAATAATATGTGATTAAATGCTTATAATCACATATGATTTATGTGATTAAATACACATAATTACATATGATTTATGTAATTATATTTATTTAAATACATGAGAACAACATCTAAATCACATATTATTTATATGGACAAGATTAATTATCGCGTTAGTCTTAGTCAACTTCAATTATATGTAACTAAATACATCTAATCTCATGTGATTATATGTAACGATCGTTTCCGAGGTATAAAATTTATTTAATTCTTCAGTTGTTTTTGGGCCATAATTGAATTAATATTGTGAGTGGACCCTTTATTTTGGGCCGAAGTGTAAGCATCCCCATAAGCTGTACGCCGGGCATAACCCCCTTGTATGCTGGGCGTACTGTTTAAATGAAATGCGGGGAGGCTGAGTGTACGTGCAACGTACCTTATGGTACGCCTATCGTACGCGACCAGGTGGCAAACCCTAATTTTAAGGGTTGAGGCGTATTTAAACCCCATTATAGCCTCCCATTTGGCCTCCTCACTTATCATTCACTCTAGAGAAACCCTAGTTAATCCCCTTTTGCTCCTTGCTTGTGTGTGTTGATCTTTGAACTTATTTTTGTGAAGAAGGAGAAGAAGAGAAGTGGAAGAAGAAGAACTTGAGCACCTTGAGCTCATAGATCTGGGATCATTCCTTCATTTGGCATTCAAAAGAGGTATAAAGCTTCCAACTTTCCTCTTGTAAGTTTAGATCTAGGAGTTTTTGGAAGTTTGGACCTTTTAGGTCCAAAGGAGGGACCTTTATCTTAAAACTTCGTTTTTGGAGCTTGGGATTGATATCCTTGAAGCTCAAGTGTCCCTATAGCAGTAAAGTTTCGATCTTTGAGGCTTATATGGAACCATGCATGAGATCTAGTTGGTTTTGTGGAAGTAGAATGTTATTTGTAGGAGTTTGAGCCTTTATGAGACTTATAATCCATCAAGTAAGCAACTTTATGGCTTAAGTCATTGAATAAGCTGAGGATCTGGATTTGTAGCATCTAGATCAGATTATTAAGCACTTAACGAGATGTTGGATTAATAGGGCTGTATGATGGGCGTACAAGGAAGTACGCGCCGCGTACAAGCCAGCAGCCAGTACGCTTAGCGTACCTTGGTGTACGCTTAGCGTACGCTACCAGTTTGGGCTTCGAGTGTTGGGCCTCGATGTGGGCTGGGTTTCAGGCTTAGGGTCCTTGGGCCTTTATGTCCCATCAAAATTCAGTTGCTAAGGACCAAGGATTTAGTATTGGGCTTGAGTAAGGCCCAATAAAAGGGTTCTAGGCCCAATATAGCAAATTGGACCATTAGTGGGCCTATAGTGGGGCCATAGATGGACTTAGAAGGAATTAAGGTTTTGGGCCATGTTATGTCCCACACCATAGTAGGGGTAAAATGGTCATTTTACCCATAGAGGAATCCCTATTATGATTTAGTATTTATTTCCCATTATAGCTGGGAAGCAACCGGAGCAGCCGTCAGGGATTTCTCATTCAGGAGTTCAACAGTCAGCGTCACGAGGTGAGTTTCCTTCCAACAGAAACGAGTCTAAGGCCACAATGCCGACCCGTTTAATTAGTAGTAGTTTTCGGACCTCGGTTCGATGTAGTAGTTAGAATGTTTGATGCCTTCGTGGTTCAGACATGGTTTATGTGTTATGTGTTCCGGGCTACGACCCGATGCAGTTTATGTGTTCATGCTAGTTGATATGTTTATGCTATGCTATGTTATGCCCAGTTAGTTCCGGACTCTGGTCCGATGCAGTTAGTTCCGGACCTCGGTCCGATGCAGGGGACAAGGTCCCAGTCAGTTTCGGACTTCGGTCCGATGCAGTTAGTACCGGACTTCGGTCCGATGCAGAGGGCAAGGCCCTGGTTAGTTCCGGACTTCGGTCCGATGCAGTTTCCGGACTTCGGTCCGATGCAGTGGGCAAGGCCTAATATGTGTTATATGTTATTGTGTGGTATATGGTAGTTTGGGGGTGCTCACTAAGCTTTGTGCTTACAGTTTTAGTTTTGGTTTCAGGTACTTCCGCAAGTAAAGGGAAGAGCTCAGGTTGATGACATTGCACGCACCACAACTTTAGTTTGTCGTGGGAGTTGTTTTAGCCTTTCATAGATGTGATTTGATACAGTCTTGATACAGTTTTCTCGTGATACTTCGCTTTGGTTTTGAGATATTGACGTACAAGTTTTATTTTATGATATTGACATGATGTTTTTAGTAATTATTAAACAAAATTTTTTGGGTCGTATTTTGGGATGTTACAAGTTGGTATCAAAGCCTTGGTTTGAGGGATCCGGATACACTTCCGGGTGTGTCTGAACTCAAACTAAGGAAACGGTAAAGATTTTCAAAAGAAAAATGTTTTTGAAAAATATTTTTGAAAAAGAACTTAGAAAGAAGAAGAGTTTTTATAAAAGAAAAAGGTTGTGGTGTATGCGATCAACCGAGCTCAAGTAAGAACTCCCAAATTACCATACAAGTTATATTATGATTATCTATTTTAGTTTCAGTAGAACAGCATGCTAGAATAGGAATAAGGATCTAGGAGGATGCCTTATGTGCCTGCTATATGTGTTTCAGCTTTATGAGAATTGCATGCTAGTTTTGAGTATACAACATAACGATAGCCTGTTTAGGTTATGCTTGATAGTAGGAGCTTAGCATTGTATGCTAGTACAGTTTCCCATTATGAGGATAGAATTGCTTGAGTAGTCTCCTATGTCTAAATGTTGCTTGCTTTGTGCTTTGTGCTTTGTGGGACTCTAAGTGATGGGAGTTAGCCATTAGGTGAATGCGTCACGTCACATGTGACAGGGTTGAATAATCTCAGAGTGCTAGACTTAGCCCTATTGCGCAGCTCTTGTCTGAGTCTAACCGTTGTAGGGACGAGTCTTTTACTTGAAGGATTATCTAAGCCTCGCCGCATGTGATGGTATTCAGGTGACGGCTAATTGGCATCACAAGGAGGGCTTCAACGGCTGAGGACTGGATCGGGTATAGTCAGAGAATTCCCTAGGGCAACCCTAGGATGGGAGTAGCATAGATTATTAGCAGTATTAGTGACTTGGTGGAGTTAAGGCAGTACTTGAGGAAAGTACGGATAGATGTGGAAGGTAGTATGGGCCCGTACTATTGGAAGCCGAGGATCCGTACTCGAATCAAGGAAAGCTGAGATGAGAGCGGGAAACTTGTGGTAGTAGTGATTCCTCGAGAATTATCAGTGTTCCTGACATTTATTATGTTGTGTTTCAGAATGGTGGTATTACGCCCTAGACCAGCAGTCGGCAATTCAGGTGCCGGAGGGGGATCAGGATCAGACCCGAATACCGGCCAGTTGGATGAGCAGACTAGGGAGTTTCTCTCTTCAGAGATTACTCGCACCATACTGGAGCAGACTCCTGTGATCTTCGGTTTGATCAAGGAGGGTATCTTAGAGTTGATGGACGAGAGGTTGAGCACCTTTCGTGCTGAGGTGGCGGCTATGATGGGGTTGCACACGCTTACTTTTAGGGAGTTCCAGGCATGCGGAGCTCCGGATTATCACGGGGCGCGGGACCCCATAGCGAGTACCAGATGGTTGGCAGATGTGGCCAACGCTTTCCGCACTAGCAGATGTCCCGAGGGGGATAAGGTCAGATTGGCGTCCTATCTTCTGAAGGATAGGGCACGAGATTGGTGGGAGGAGGTTGGTCATGCCATTAGAGATGATGCAGCTTTGGATGCTATGACCTGGACTGATTTTACTACTAGGTTCAGAGCTGAGTTCGCACCGGTCATTGAGGTGCAAGAGTTAGCCAGAGAGTTTCAGGATCTTACCCAGACTACTGAGACAGTGGCGGAGATTGCCACCAAGTTCAGGGAAAGGGCTCTTCTTGTTCCTTAGTACGCGGCTGATGAGGAAATGAAGAAGGCGCGTTATCATGAGATGCTGTGGAGTGATATCCGCCAGTGTGTGAGCCGGTCCAGCTGTAAATGGCTGGATGACATGATTGCCAGGGCTAGAGAGAGAGAGAGAGAGAGAGAGATTGACCTCGAGATGGAGAGAAAGAGGAAGTCGTAGGCGGCTCCAAGTACAGGGAGTGAGGGCAAAAAGCCCAAGGGTTCAGATCACAGAGCTAGGAGTCAGCAGAGCCACGCTCGGTGTGGCAAGTGTGGGAGATTGCACGATGGGGCGTGCAAGGCAGGGAGTGCCTCCTGCTACAAGTGCGGTCGGACTGGGCATATGAGCAGAGATTGTACAGCTACTACTGCCGCCGTTGCGGCATCAGATTTGATTAGCTCCCGTTGCAATCAGAGGGCACATAAAAAGTCCTAGTGTCCAAGTTTAGCTGCTGTAGGAAAGGTGTCAGCACCTGCTCCTGCTACTTTGAGGATTATAGATGGCCGTCAGGGCCGAGCTGAGATGCCGGCGGCAAAGAGTAGGGCTTTTCAGCTGACGACAGAGGAGGCTCGGGCGACTCCTGATGTGGTGACGGGTATGTATTTTTCCCCTATCTCTGCATTTATTATTGATTGTTTCTTATGGTTATATGTTTTGTATAGGGTCGTTCTCAGTGAACGACATTTTAGCTTCAATATTGTTTGATTCGGGGGCTACCCGATCATTCGTCTCTCTTGCGCTTAGCAAGAGCTTCAACAGAGCTCCTGGAAAGCTAGATTGTCCACTTGAGGTTGAGATAGCAGCTGATAGGACCGTTAGGGTCGCAAGGGTACATGGAGGATGTTCTCTACAGTTGTTCGATGAGCAGTTTCCGGTGGACTTGGTCCTTATTCCCTTGCGAGGGAATAAAGTCATAGTGGGCATGGATTGGCTGAGCCCCAATGGGGAGGTGATAGATTGTGAGCTGCAGTTGGTGAGGGTTCGCACTCCCATTGGGGGAGAGTTAGTGATTCAGGGTGAGAGACCACAACGTGGGCCGGTTTTGTGTTTAGCGGCCAGGGCGAGGCGCTATTTCTAGCAGGGTTGCGACGGTTATGTTGCTTATGTTATAGGTGCTCGGGAGAAGGGCAGGATGACGATTGATGATGTTCTGGTAGTGCGAGACTACCCGGATGTATTTCCAGAGGAATTGCCTGGAATACCTCCCGAGAGATAGGTTGAGTTTAGGATTGACCTGATTCCTGGTGCAACTCCGATAACCAAAGCACCGTATCGGTTGGCTCCCCCAGAGATGCAGGAGTTATCCATGCAGCTACAAGAGCTGCTAGACAAGTGTTTCATCAGGCCGAGCAGTTCGCCCTGGGGTGCACCGATTTTGTTTGTGAAGAAAAAGGACGGGTCGCACCGTATGTGTATAGATTAACGGGAACTGAATAAGGTAACGGTAAAGAACCGTTACCCACTTCCGAGGATAGATGATTTGTTTGATCAGCTGCAGGGAGCGTCTTGGTTTTCCAAGCTACGCTCCGGGTATCATCAGATGAGATTCAGAGGCGAGGATGTGCAGAAGTGTAACAGCCCGGAATTTCAGGTATTTCTTTAAATTATTTTTGGGGCATATTTAGGAGGGGACTCGGCGAGTTGGTGCCTGACTCGCCGAGTAGGACCACGGTCTTGGACACAGATTCGCGACTGGACTCGACGAGTCCATTAGGGACTCGGCGAGTCGACGCTGTTCAGCTGAAACCCTAGCCGTTTTGATTCTGGATCGTATATAATGCCTTTAGGGCCGTCATGTCTCGTCTTTTGGCCGATTGAAGATAACCAAAAAGTCCGTGGGCATCTGGAACAAGGGTGAAGGCTAGTGGAAGCTTGAAGAGGTTGTTAGGCAAGGAGAGGCAAGGTGGTGATCAAAGGAGGATCAAGGGGTCGAGCTCTGAAGGTTGGGGACACAGGGAACACGTTTTCCAGGTAATCCTCGGATCATTTCTGTAGTTTTGGTGTTGTACACGAATCTAGGGTTTAGGAAACCCATTTAAGGATTTGATAGATTATAGTGTTGTTATAAGTGTTTAAATCCCAGTAATAGAATGTGTAAAGGTCCAGGAAGCCCCATATTTATATATTACGGAATCATGCGAATTACAGGAGGCAGTTGATTGACTGCATGGCGAGGACTCGCCGAGTCCAATGATCAGACTCGGCGAGTAGCTTGAAGATTCACTAGGACTCGCCGAGTTGTTCTTCAGACTCGGCGAGTAGCTTGAAGACTTACTGGGACTCGTCGAGTCGTTCTTTAGACTCGGCAAGTGGAGTCGGGTGTCTAGACTCGCCGAGTTGCCTTTGCACTCGACGAGTCCGGTCAAGTTGACCGTTGACCTGTATGTAATTTAGTAGGGTCAGTTATCTTGTTTGATAAGATCATTAATAAAGGTATGTGGTATTATAGGGAGCCTGCAGATTAGCGGATCGAGTGCAAGTAGCTCGAAGGGTTTATAGCTTGCATACTACGAGGTGAGTCTTCTCACTATACTTCACCCGGAAGGGTTTGACTGCGTGACCGGAAGTTCGTATGTGTTATATTTATGCTATGTCTAGAGAGGTAGATGCTTTATATGTGATGTATGCTTATACGGGCCGGAAGGCGAGACTTTATGTGATAGAAAGAACGGTATGATGTATGACTTATGTGTTATGTGTGATATGTTATATGTGTTATGTTTTATACTAATATGGGCCGGAAGGCAAAATACTATGGGCCGGAAGGCGATATGTTATGGGCCGGAAGGCGATTATGTCACGGGCCGGAAGGCAATGTTATGTGGACCGAAAGGTCCGGGCCGGAAGGCGTATGTGGGTAAGTTGTATACTGGGGAACTCACTAAGCATTTATGCTTACTAGTTGTGTTTATGTTTTTCAGGTACTAGTGATGACCGTGGGAAGGCGCCGGCGTGACACGTACACACTGCCATTGTTGAAGATCTTGAGGATTTCGTTATTTATATTTTTGCAATAAACTTGGAATAAACTCTTTTATCGAATAATGATGTTTTATTTTAAATGAAAATTTTATTTTAAAATTTGAGCTGTTACAAGAAGACTGCTTTCATGACCCGGTATGGTCATTATGAGTTTGTGGTGATGTTGTTTGGGCTCACCAACGCTCCAGCAGCGTTCATGGATCTCATGAACCGCGTGTGCAGGCCGATGATGGATCGGGCTGTAATGGTATTCAAAGATGATATCTTGGTGTATTCCAAGACTCAGGAGCAGCATGAGGAGCATCTGAGAGAGGTGCTAGAGATTTTGAGGAGGGAGAGACTTTTCGCAAAGTTCTCCAAATGCGAGTTCTGGTTGCACGAGGTGCAATTCCTTGGGCATCTCGTAAACCAGAACGGTATTTTGGTAGATCCGGCCAAGATAGTGGCCGTGATGCAGTGGGATGTCCCGAGATCTCCATCTGAGATTCGGAGCTTCCTAGGTTTGGCAAGATATTACATGAGATTCATCTAGGATTTCTCCAAGATAGCAGTACCGGTCACCCGACTAACCAAGAAGTCGGTCGTGTTTCACTGGGGGCCTGAGCAGCAGGCAACATTCGAGGCCCTCAGGCGGAAATCGTGCGAGGCACCGATTCTTACCCTGCTAGAGGGATTAGAGGATTTTGTAGTCTATTGTGATGCTTCGATCGCAGGTATGGGAGCAGTGTTGATGCAGCGGGGCCGTGTGATAGCTTACGCCTCGAGACAGTTGAAGCCTCACGAGGCTAACTATCCTACGCATGATTTAGAGTTAGGGGCAGTGGTGTTTGACCTTAATATTTGGAGACATTACCTCTATGGGGTCCATTGCACCATTTACATGGATCACAAGAGCTTGAGGTACCTCATGGACTAGCCGAACTTGAAGATGAGGCAGAGCCGATGGTTAGATGTGCTAAAGGATTATGAATGTGAGATCCTTTATCACCCATGGAAGGCCAACGTAGTGGCCGATGCCCTGAGCCGCAAGGCAACAACAACCACGATTAGAGACATTAGTTTTAAGATGACAATGATTACTCCATTGCTGGAGCAAATTAATGAGGCGCACGCCGAGGGCCTCAAGGAGGAGAGACAGAAGTGTGAAAGGATCATGGGCCGAGTAGCGTCCTTTGACTATGATAGTCGAGGATTGTTGACCCTTCATGGGAGGGTCTGGGTTCCGTACTGGGGTGGAGTATGGCAAGTGCTGATGGACGAGATCATAAGTCTCGATTCTCCATTTATCCAAGGGCAACAAAGATGTGTAGAGATCTTAGACCCAATTATTGGTGGTCATGCATGAAACGGGTTGTGCCCACACCATAGTAGGGGTAAAATGGTCATTTTACCCATAGAGGAATCCCTATTCTGATTTAGTATTTATTTCCCATTATAGCTGGGAAGCAGCCGGAGCAGCCATCAGGGATTTCTCATTTAGGATTTCAGTAGTCAGTGTCACGAGGTGAGTTTCCTTCCAGTAGGAACGGGTCTAAGGCCACAATGCTGACCCGTTTAGCTAGTAGTAGTTTCCGGACTTCGGTCCGATGCAGTTTTAGTATGTTTGATGCCTTCGTGGCTTAGACAGGATCTATGTGTTATGTGTTCCGGACCACAGCTCGATGCAGTATGCAGTTTATGTGTTCATGCTAATTGATATGTTATGCTCAGTCAGATTCCGGATTTCGGTCCGATGCAATTAGGTCCGGACTTCGGTCCGATGCAGGGGACAAGGTCCCAGCCAGTTCCGGACTTCGGTCCGATGTAGAGGGCAAGGCCCTGGTTAGTTCCGGACTTCGGTCCGATGCAGTTTCCGGACTTCAGTCTAATGCAGTGGGCAAGGCCCATTATGTGTTTATATGTTATTTTAGGGTATGTGGTAGTTTGGGGGAGCTCACTAAGATTTGTGCTTAGAGTTTTAGTTTTGGTTTCAGGTACTTCCGCAAGTAAAGGGAAGAGCTCGGGTTGATGGCATCGCACACACCACAACTTCAGTTGTCCTAGGAGTTGTTTTTAGCTTTTCATAGATGTGATTTGATACAGTCTTCTCGTAATACTTTGCTATTGTTTTTAAGATATTGACGTACGAGTTTTACTTTATGATATTAACATGGTGTTTTTAGTAATTATTAAACAAAAATTTTTGGGTCGTATTTTGGGATGTTACAAGTTGGTATCAGAGCCTTGGTTTGAGGGATTCGGATACACTTCCGGGTGTGTCTGAACTCAAACTAAGGAAACGGTAAAGATTTTCAAAAGAAAAATGTCTTCGAAAATGATTTTTGAAAAAAGAACTTAGAAAGAAGAAGAGTTTTTATAAAGGAAAAGGGTGTGGTGTATGCGATCTACCGAGCTCAAGTAAGTACTCCCAAATTACCATACAAGTTATATTATGATTATCTATTTCAGTTCCAGTAGAACAACATGCTAGAATAGGACTAAGGTTCTAGGAGGATGTCTTATGTGCCTGCTATATGTGTTTCAGCTTTATGAGAATTGCATGCTAGTTTTGAGTATACATCAGAATGATAGCCTGTTTAGGTTATGCTTGCTAGTAGGAGCTTAGCATTGTATGCTAGTACAGTTTCCCATTACAAGGATAGAATTGCTTGAGTAGTCTCCTATGTCTAAATGTTGCTTGCTTTGTGCTTTGTGGGACTCTAAGTGATGGGAGTTAGCCATTAGGTGAATGCGTCACGTCACATGTGAACAGGGTTGAATAATCTCAGAGTGCTAGACTTAGCCCTATTGCGTAGCTCTTGTCTGAGTCTAACCGTTGTAGGGACGAGTCTTTTACTTGAAGGATTATCTGAGCCTCGCCGCATGTGATGGTATTCAGGTGACGGCTAATTGGCATCACAAGGAGGGCTTCAACGGCTGAGGACTGGATCGGGTATAGTCAGACAATTCCCTAGGGCAAGCCTAGGATGGGAGTAGCAAAGATTATTAGCAGTATTAGTGACTTGGTGGAGTCAAGGCCAGTACTTGAGGAAAGTACGGATAGATGTGGAAGGTAGTATGGGCCCGTACTACTGGAAGCCGAGGATCCGTACTCGAATCAAGGAAAGCTGAGATAAGGTCAGGAGAGTTGTGATAGTAGTGATTCCTCGAGAATTATCAGTGTTCCTGACGTTTATTATGTTGTGTTTCAGAATGGTGGTATTACGCCCTAGACCAGTAGTCGGCAATTCAGGTGCCGGAGGGGGATCAGTATCAGGCCCGGAGGCCGGGCAGTTGGATGAGCAGAATAGGGAGTTTCTCTCTTCAGAGATTACTCACACCATACTTGAGCAGACTCCTGTGATCTTCGGTTCGATCAAGGAGGGTATCTTAGAGATGATGGGCGAGAGATTGAGCACCTTCCGTGCTGAGGTGGCAGCCATGATGGGGTCACGCACGCTCACTTTTAGGGAGTTCCGGGCATGCGGGGCTCCGGATTATCACGGGTCACGGGACCCCATAGCGAGCACCAGATGGTTGGTGGACGTGGCCAACGCCTTCCGCACTAGCAGATGTCCCGAGGGGGATAAGGTCAGATTGGCGTCCTATCTTCTGAAGGATAAGGCACGAGATTGGTGGGAGGAGGTTGGTCATGCCGTTAGAGATGACGCAACTTTGGATGCTATGACCTGGACTGATTTTACTACCAGGTTCAGAGCTGAGTTCGCACCGGTCATTGAGGTGCAACAGTTAGCCAGAGAGTTTCAGGATCTTACCCAGACTACTGAGACAGTGGCGGAGATTACCGCCATGTTTAGGGAGAAGGCTCTTCTTGTTCCTCAGTATGCGGCTGATGAGGAAATGAAGAAGGATCGTTATCATGAGATGTTGCAGAGTGATATCCGCCAGTTCGTGAGCCGGTCCAGCTGTAAAACGCTGGATGGCCTGATTGCTAGGGCGAGAGAGAGAGAGAGAGAGAGAGAGAGAGATTGACCTTGAGATGGAGAGAAAGAGAAATCCGGAGGCCGCTCCAGGTACATGGAATGCGGGAAAGAAGCCCAAGGGTTCAGATCACAGAGCTAGGAGTCAGCAGAGCCACGCTAGGTGTGGCAAGTGTGGGAGACTTCACGATGGGGCGTGCAAGGCAGGGAGTGCTGGCTGTTACAAGTGCGGTCGGACTGGGAATATGAGCAGAGATTGTACAACCACTAGTGCCCACGTTACAACATCAGATCTGATTTGCTTCCATTGCAATCAAAGGGGACATAAAAAGTCCTAGTGTCCGAGTTTAGCTGCTGTAGGAAAGGTGTCAACACCTGCTCCTGCTACTTTGAAGATTACGGATGGCCGTCAGGGCCGCGCTGAGACGCCAGTGGCGAAGAGTAGGGCTTTTCAGCTGACGACAGAGGAGGCTCATGCGACTCCTGACGTGGTGACGGGTATGTATTTTTCCCTTATCTCTGCATTTATTATTGATTGTTTCTTTTGGTTATATGTTTTGTATAGGGTCGTTCTCAGTGAACGACATTTCAACTTCCGTATTGTTGGATTCGGGGGCTACTCGATCATTCGTCTCTCTTGCGCTTAGCAAGAGGTTCAGCAGAGCTCCTGGAGAGCTAGATTGTCCACTTTAGGTTGAGATAGCAGCTGATAGGACCATTAGAGTTGCAAGGGTGCACAAAGGATGTTCTTTATAGTTGTTCGATGAGCAGTTTCCGGTGGACTTGGTCCCTATTCCCTTACGAGGGAATAAAGTCATAGTGGACATGGATTGGCTGAGCCCCAATAGGGCGGTGAGAGATTGTGAACTGCAGTTGGTGAGGGTTCACACTCCCAGTGGGAAAGAGTTTGTGTTCAGCGGCCAGTGCGAAGCGCTATTTCCAGTAGGGTTGCGACGGTTATGTTGCTTATGTTATAGATGCTCGGGAGAAGGGTAGGATAACGATTGATAATGTTCCAGTAGTGCGAGACTACCCGGATGTATTTCCAGAGGAATTGCCTAGAATACCTCCCGAGAGACAGGTTGAGTTTAGGATTGACCTGATTCCTAGTGCAGCTCCGATAGCCAAAGCACCGTATCGATTGGCTCCCCCAGAGATGCAGGAGTTATCCACGCAGCTACAAGAGCTGCTAGACAAGGGTTTCATCAGGCCGAGCAGTTCGCCCTGGGGTGCACCGATTTTGTTTGTGAAGAAAAAGGACGGGTCGCACCGTATGTGTATATATTACGGGGAACTGAATAAGGTAACGGTAAAGAACCGTTACCCACTTCCGAGGATAGATGATTTGTTTGATCAGCTGCAGGGAGCGTCTTGGTTTTCCAAGATCGATTTACGCTCCGGGTTTCATCAGATGAGAGTCAGAGGTGAGGATGTGCAGAAGATTTCTTTCAGGACCCGGTATGGTCATTATGAGTTTGTGGTGATGCCGTTTGGGCTCACCAACGCTCCAGCAACATTCATGGATCTCATGAACCGCGTGTGCAGGCCGATGTTAGATCGGGCTGTAATAGTATTCATAGATGATATCTTGGTGTATTCCAAGACTCAGGAGCAACATGAGGAGCATCTGAGAGAGGTGCTAGTGATTTTGAGGAGGGAGAGACTTTTCGCAAAGTTCTCCAATTGCGAGTTCTGGTTGCGCGAGGTGCAATTCCTTGGGCATCTCGTCAACCAGAAGGGTATTTTGGTAGATCCGACCAAGATAGAGGCCGTGATGCAGTGGGATGTCCTGAGATCTCCATACGAGATTCGGAGCTTCCTAGGTTTGGCAGGATATTACATGAGATTCCTCTAGGATTTCTCCAAGATAGCAGTACCGCTCACACGACTGACCAAGAAGTCGGTGGTGTTTCGCTGGGGGCCTGAGCAGCAGGCAACATTCGAGACCCTCAGGCGGAAATCGTGCGAGGCACCGATTCTTACCCTGCTAGAGGGAGTAGAGGATTTTGTAGTCTACTATGATGCTTCGATCGCAGGTATGGGAGCATTATTGATGCAGCGGGGACGTGTGATAGCTTACGCCTTGAGACAGTTGAAGCCTCACGAGGCTAACTATCCTACGCAAGATTTAGAGTTGTGGGCAGTGGTGTTTGACCTCAAGATTTGGAGACATTTCCTCTATGGGGTCCGTTGCACCATTTACACGAATCACAAGAGCTTGAGGCACCTCATGGACCAGCCGAACCTGAACATGAGGCAGAGGCGATGGTTAGATGTGCTGAAGGATTACGACTGTGAGATCCTTTATCACCCAGGGAAGGTGTAACGACCCGTTTCCGGTATGTTAATTAATTTGATTTTGGGCTAAGTTTTCAAGAGGGACTCGGCGAGTTCTAGCCTGACTCGCCGAGTCGGGTCGCGCATCTTGTGCACGCGGGAGCCGGCGACTCGGCGAGTCCATATCCTGGACTCGGCGAGTCCGTCCGTCTGGGTGAAACCCTAAATCCCCGAGTTTGCTCACTATTTAAACCCCATTATAGCCTCCATCTCGTCACTTTCTCCCTGAGAGCACCGTGAGAAACCCTAAACCTTCCATTTGTGAGCTTATAAGTGATCTTGTTCCATTTTGTGAAGAAGGAGAAGAAGAAGGAAGCAAGGAAACGAGTTCTAGTGCCAAGATCCAAGGTCAAGTGTGAACTTATTGAGGTATTTTCGGAGTTCTCTTCTGGTTTCATGCTTAAACTTCCATTAGAGCTATTTTAAGGGCTATTTGATGTTGTTCCAAGCTTTATGTTTGCATGAATGTGTTAATAAGTCGAAATACCTTTGGATCTGAGTGTTGGGGTGTTGTAGAGCCCAGATCCACTGCCTTTTTGGAGTTACATTGCTTATTAGCCATGGATCTACCCTTATTGTGCATACTTTAGTCTTATTTTCCCTCATTCATGTGGTTGTGCACGTAAAGTTGGAAACTTTACGTGGTAAAACAGCTTAATGGACCTAGATCTATCATTTGCATGTGTTGGATTCAAGAGAAATCGAGTAAAAATATGTTGCATGGCAGCGACTCGGCGAGTCGGATGAACGACTCGACGAGTCAGGTCGCGAGTCCCGAGATCTTCAGTTTCGTCAGTGTCGAGTGGACGAGGTGAGTTAGGGAGTGGACTCAGCGAGTTGAGAGTAGACTCAGTAATGGAGGGACTCGGCGAGTTGTTCATACAACTCGGCGAGTCCAAGGCAATCTTCTTGGGGGATCAAGAACAACTCGTCGAGTCTGTTCATCTGACTCGGCGAGTCGGATGAAGATCATCTGAGTTCTTGGATCCAGAGGGTACTCGTCGAGTCGATGCCACACTCGACGAGTATCAGCGTGTAAGAGTTGAGCGGAGAGTCTAGGACTCGGCGACTCGAGTGTCCCGACTCGGCGAGTCAGTCCTGAGTAAGTCAACTTTGACCAAGGGTAAAAGAGTTATTTTACCCTGAGTGTAGTGTTAGTGATTGATTGAGTGTGTTTATGGATTTGTAGCCGAGGAGATTCAGGAGCAGCAGCCGTTAGCTTTCCGAGCCACACACTCATCCGCTAGCTTATGAGGTGAGTTTTCCTTCCCGTAGGGGCGGGTCTAAGGCCACAATGCCGGCCCGTCCAGTTAGTAGTATTTTCCGGACTTTGGTCCGATGTAGTAGTTAGTATGTTTGATGCCTTCGTGGTTCAGACATAATTCATGTGCTATGTGTTATGTGTTTTATGTTCCGGGCTGCGGCCCGATACAGTATGCAGTATGTTTGTTATGATACGCTATGCTATGCTCAGTCAGTTCCGGGCTTCGGTCCGATGCAGGGGACACGGTCCCAGTCAGTTCCGGACTTCGGTCCGATGCAGTCAGTTCCGGACTCCGGTCCGATGCAGTTAGTTTCGGACTTCGGTTCGATGCAGTTAGTTCCGGACTTTGGTCCGATACAGGGGACAAGGTCCCAGTCAGTTCCGGACTTCGGTCCGATGCAGTTTCCGGGCCCCGGCCCGATGCAGTGGGCAAGGCCCAATATGTGTTTATATGTTTTTGTATGGTATGTGGTAAGTTGGGGGAGCTCACTAAGCTTCGTGCTTACAGTTTCAGTTTTGGTTTCAGGTACTTCCGCAAGCAAAGGGAAGAGCTCTGGGTGACGGCCTCGCACACACCACCGTTTCAGCTTTAGTCTGGATTTGATTTAGTTGTTGTTTTCGATATAGTATGTTACAGTTCCGCACAGTACTTTATTATATTTTGGGACATATCACGCATGGTCTATTTATATGATACTCTAATTATAGTTTTGATGGTATTAAAAACAAAAAAAATTTCGGGTCGTATTTTTGGGTCGTTTCAAGTTGGTATCAGAGCCCTGGTTTGAGGGATTCGGATACACTCTCGGGTGTATCTTAACTCAAACTAAGGGGAAATAAAAGATTTTTAATAAAATGTTTTTACAAAAGAATTTGAAAACACTTAGAAGGAAAAGAATTGTTTTAAGATAGAGGTGTGTGCATGCGGTCAACCGAGCTCAAGTAAGTACTCCCAAATTACCCTTACAAGTTATTTGTTCAATTTCAGTTTTAGTAGAACAACATGCTAGAATAGGACTGAGGGTGTAGGAGAATGCCTTATGTGCCTGCTTATGTGTTACAGCTCTATGAATATTGCATGCTAGAATTGAGTAGACAGCAGTAGGATAGCCTGTTTAGGTTATGCCTGATAGTATGAGCTTAGCATCCTATGCTAGTACAGTTTCTTGTTATAAGAATAGTTTGCGTGAGTCTGTTTCCCTTGTCCAAATGCTGCTTGCTTTGTGCTTAGTGGGGTTCCGAGTAATGGGAGTTAGCCATTAGGTAGACACGTTACACCACATGTAATCAGGTTTGAATAATCCCAGAGTGCTGGGACTGGCCCTACTGCGCAGCTCTTGTTTGAGTCCAACCGTTGTAGGGACGGATCCTTTACTTGAAGGATTATCCGATCCTCATCACATGTGATGGTGTTCAGGTGATGGCTAACTGGCAGTGCGAGGAGACCTACAGCAGCTGAGGACCAGTCGTA
Organism: Lactuca saligna; assembly: GCF_052625555.1. Lineage (NCBI taxonomy): Eukaryota > Viridiplantae > Streptophyta > Magnoliopsida > Asterales > Asteraceae > Lactuca > Lactuca saligna. The sequence continues at coordinate 85,973,441 of NC_136424.1, read as the reverse complement.
CTGAGTTCGAGTTTTCTCTAGGGCAAGCCTAGGATGAGAATAGCAGAGAATAGTAGCGGTAGAAGTGACTTGGGGGAATCGAGGCAGTTCTTGAGGAAAGTACGGATAGATGTGGAAGGTAGTAGGGGCCCATACTACTGGAAGCAGAGGATCCGTACTCGAATCAAGGAAGGCCAAGATTAGACTAGGAAGCTAGTAGTCGTATCATGATCCCTTGAAATATTTCAGTGTTCTGATGTTGTTATGATATGTTTCAGAATGGTAGTTTTGCGTCCGAGGCCAGCAGCCGGCAGTTCAGATGCCGGAGGGGGATCAGGATCGGGATCCGACCCGGAGGTCGGACAGATGGATGAGCAGACCAGAGAGTTCCTTTCTTCTGAGATTACTCGCATCATACTTGAGCAGACTCCTGTGATCTTCGGTTCGATCAAGGAGGGCATTTTGGAGATGATGGATGAGAGACTGAGTACTTTCCGTACTGAGATGGCGGCCGTGATGGGGTCGCGCACACTCACTTTCCGGGAGTTCAGGGCATGCGGGGCTCCTGACTATCACGGGGCACGGGAACCCATAGCGAGTACCAGGTAGTTGGCGGATGTGGCCAACGCATTCCGCACTAGCAGATGTCCCGAGGGGGACAAGGTCAGATTGGCATCCTATCTCCTGAAGGACAGGGCACGTGACTGGTGGGAGGAGGTAGGACATGCCATCGGGGATGATGCGGCATTGGATGCCATGACCTGGGCTGATTTCTCTACCAGGTTCAGAGCGGAGTTTGCACCGGTCATTGAGGTGCAACAGTTAGCCAGGGAGTTTCAGGATCTTACCCAGACTACCGAGACAGTGGCGGAGATCACCGCCAAGTTCAGGGAGAGGGCCCTTCTTGTTCCACAGTATGCAGCAGATGAGGAGATGAAGAAGGCCCGTTATCACGAGATGTTGCGGAGCGACATTCGTATGTTTGTGAGCCGGTCCAGTTGCAAAACACTGGACGACATGATTGCTAGAGCCAGAGAGAGGGAGATTGATCTCGAGATGGAGAGGAAGAGGAAACCGGAGGCGGTTTCGGGTGCAGGCAGTGTGGGCAAAAAGCCCAAGGTTTCAGATCACAGGTCCAGGGGTCAGCCGAGCCACGGTCGGTGTGGCAAGTGTGGGAGGTTGCACGAGGGGGCGTGCAAGGCAGGGAGTTCCGGCTGCTACAGGTGCGGTCGGACCGGGCATATGAGTAGGGATTGTACGGCCCCTGCCACTACGGTTACAACATCGGATCTGATTTGCTTTCAGTGCAATCAGAGGGGACACAAAAGGTCCCAGTGTCCCAGTTTAGCTGCAGCAGGGAAGGTGCTTGCACCCGCCCCTGCCACCTTGAGGATCACGGATGGACGGCAGGGCCGAGCTGATGCGCCGGTGGCGAAGAGCAGGGCATTTCAGATGACAGCAGAGGAGGCGCGAGCGACTCCTGATGTGGTGACGGGTATGTATATTTCTTTCATCTTTTAATTATTAATATATCGTTTGAATATTATTTGATGATACGTCTTATTTAGGGTCGTTCTCGGTGAACGGCATCCCTGCTTTGGTATTGTTCGATTCGGGGGCCACCCGATCATTTGTATCGCTTGCGCTTAGCAAGAGATTTAGCGGAGCTCCGGGGGAGCTGGATTGTCCATTAGAGGTTGAGATAGCAGACGATAGAACCGTGAGGGTCGACAGAGTATATAGAGGGTGTTCCCTTCAGATATTTGAGGAGCAGTTTTCAGTGGATTTGGTTCCGATTCCCCTGTGCGGAAATAAAGTTATTGTGGGTATGGATTGGCTAAGCCCCAATGGGGCGGTGATTGATTGTGAGCTTCAGCTAGTGAGGGTTCGCACTCCCAGTGGGGGAGAGATAGTGATCCAGGGCGAGAGGCCCCAGCGAGGATTGACCTTCTGCTCTGCCGCTAGGGCGAGGCGCTACGTTCAGCAGGGTTGCGCCGGTTATGTAGCCTACGTCTTGGATGCCCGGGATGAGGGCAAGATGACGATCGATGATGTTCCTATTGTTCGAGATTACCCGGACGTGTTTCCCGAGGAATTGCCAGGGATACCTCCTGAGAGGCAGGTTGAGTTCAGGATCGATCTGGTTCCTGGTGCGGCTCCGATAGCCAAAGCACCATATCGACTTGCTCCCCCTGAGATGCAGGAGTTGTCTACACAACTTCAGGAGCTGTTAGACAAGGGTTTCATTCGGCCGAGCAGTTCGCCTTGGGGAGCGCCGATTTTATTTGTGAGGAAGAAAGACGGGTCGCATCGGATGTGTATTGATTACCGGGAGTTGAACAAGGTAACGGTGAAGAACCGTTACCCACTTCCGAGGATAGATGACTTGTTTGATCAGCTCCAGGGAGCATCTTGGTTCTCCAAGATCGACCTACGCTCCGGTTACCACCAGATGAGGGTCAGGGATGAGGATGTACAGAAGACTGCTTTCAGGACCCGGTATGGTCATTATGAGTTTGTGGTGATGCCATTTGGGCTCACCAATGCCCCAGCCGCGTTCATGGATCTCATGAACCGCGTGTGCAGACTGATGCTGGATCGGTCAGTGATAGTGTTCATTGATGACATCTTGGTGTATTCCAAGACGCAGGGGCAACACGAGGAGCACCTGCGGGAGGTGTTGGAGACTTTGAGGAGGGAGAGACTGTTCGCTAAGTTCTCCAAGTGCGAGTTCTGGTTACGCGAGGTGCAGTTTCTTGGGCATCTCGTTAATCAGAAGGGTATTTTGGTTGACCCGGCCAAGATTGAGGCCGTGATGCAGTGGGAGGTCCCGAGGTCTCCATCTGAGATTCGGAGCTTCCTAGGATTGGCACGGTATTATCGGAGATTTATTCAGGATTTCTCCAAGATAGCAGTGCCGCTCACCCGACTAACCAAGAAGTCGGTAGTTTTTCGTTGGGGGCCTGAGCAGCAGGCGGCGTTCGAGACTCTCAGGCAGAGAGTGTGCGAGGCTCCGATCCTTACCTTGCCAGAGGGTGTTGAGGATTTCGTGGTCTATTGTGATGCTTCGATCACAGGTATGGGAGCAGTGTTGATGCAGCGAGGCCATGTGGTGGCCTATGCCTCAAGACAGTTGAAGCCTCACGAGGCTAATTATCCTACCCACGACTTGGAGCTGGGGGCAGTTGTTTTTGCCCTCAAGATTTGGAGGCATTACCTTTATGGGGTCCGCTGTACTATCTACACGGACCACAAGAGTTTACGATACCTTATGGATCAGCCGAGTTTGAACATGAGACAGAGGAGATGGTTGGACGTGCTGAAGGACTATGACTGTGAGATCCTGTATCACCCAGGGAAGGCCAACGTGGTGGCCGATGCCCTGAGCCGTAAGGTGTCGGCGGCCCCTATCAGGGATTTGTGTATGAGGATGACGGTGATCACTCCTTTGTTGGAGCGGATCAAGGAGGCTCAGATGGAGGGTCTCAAGGAGGAGAGACAGAAGTGCGAGAGGATAGTGGGCCGAGTAGCTTCGTTCAATTACGACAGTCGGGGTTTGATGACGCTTCATGGTAGGGTGTGGGTACCGTACTGGGGTGGGGTACGGCAGGTATTGATGGACGAGGCCCATAAGTCTCGATTTTCTATCCATCCAGGGGCGACGAAGATGTATCGAGATCTTCGACTTGATTATTGGTGGCCCTGCATGAAGCGGGACGTCGCTTGGTACGTTGAGAGGTGCTTGACCTGCCGGAAGGTCAAGGCGGAGCATCAGAGACCTCACGGCAAGATGCAGCCGTTGGATATTCCCGTGTGGAAATGGGAGGATATCACCATGGATTTTATCACCAAACTTCCCAGGACCGCACGTGGAGTAGATTCGATATGGGTAGTGGTGGATAGGTTGACGAAGAGTGCCCATTTTATTCCGATCCAGGAGAGTATATCGGCGGAAAGTTTAGCCGATATCTATGTGCGAGAGATTGTGGCACGTCATGGAGTGCCGGTATCGGTAGTGTCGGACCGAGATGTTCGCTTCACGTCCAGATTCTGGAAGCGGTTTCACGACGAGATGGGTACTCGTCTCCATTTCAGCACCGCTTTTCATCCTCAGACTGACGGGCAGAGCGAGAGGACGATTCAGACTCTCGAGGACATGCTTAGGGCATGTGTTCTAGATTTTGGGGGCAGTTGGGATACGTATCTTCCCTTAGCGGAATTCTCGTATAACAACAGCTATCACGCGAGCATTGATCGACCTCCTTTTGAGATGTTATACGGCAGGAAGTGCAGGACCCCGATTTGTTGGGGCGAGGTCGGTCAGCGGGTCATGGGGGGCACCGAAGTGGTGCTCGAGACGACGGAACTGATCCAGCAGGTCCGTAGTAGACTGCAGACTGCGCAGAGTCGGCAGAAGAGCTACACCGACAAGAGGCGTTCAGACTTGGAGTTCCAGGTGGGAGACATGGTTCTTCTGAAAGTCTCGCCTTGGAAAGGTGTCATCAGGTTCCGGAAGAGGGGCAAATTGGGCCCCAGATTTATTGGTCCTTTCAGGGTTTTGGCCCGGGTGGGTCGGGTTGCTTACCGGTTAGATCTTCCTGAGGAGCTCAGTTTGATACACAACACCTTCCACGTGTCGTAGTTGAGGAAGTGTTTAGTGGACGAGACAGCAGTCGTTCCCTTGGAGGACATCCAGGTTGATAGCGGCTTGAATTATATCGAGAAGCCGATAGCAATTTTGGAACGGAAGACCAAGACCTTGAGGAACAAGGTAATTCAGCTGGTAAAGGTGCAGTGGCAGCACCGGAAGGGGTCTGAATGGACATGGGAGGCTGAAGAAGAAATGAGAACGCACTACCCGGAGTTATTCGCAGATCCAGCCGTAGCAGACTTCGAGGACGAAGTCTGAGTCAAGTGGGGGAGAATTGTAACGACTCGTTTCCGGTATGTTAATTAATTTGATTTTGGGCTAAGTTTTCAAGAGGGACTCGGCGAGTTCTAGCCTGACTCGCCGAGTCGGGTCGCGCATCTTGTGCACGCGGGAGCCGGCGACTCGGCGAGTCCATATCCTGGACTCGGCGAGTCCGTCCGTCTGGGTGAAACCCTAAATCCCCGAGTTTGCTCACTATTTAAACCCCATTATAGCCTCCATCTCGTCACTTTCTCCCTGAGAGCACCGTGAGAAACCCTAAACCTTCCATTTGTGAGCTTATAAGTGATCTTGTTCCATTTTGTGAAGGGGTGAAGAAGGAGAAGAAGAAGGAAGCAAGGAAACGAGTTCTAGTGCCAAGATCCAAGGTCAAGTGTGAACTTATTGAGGTATTTTCGGAGTTCTCTTCTGGTTTCATGCTTAAACTTCCATTAGAGCTATTTTAAGGGCTATTTGATGTTGTTCCAAGCTTTATGTTTGCATGAATGTGTTAATAAGTCGAAATACCTTTGGATCTGAGTGTTGGGGTGTTGTAGAGCCCAGATCCACTGCCTTTTTGGAGTTACATTGCTTATTAGCCATGGATCTACCCTTATTGTGCATACTTTAGTCTTATTTTCCCTCATTCATGTGGTTGTGCACGTAAAGTTGGAAACTTTACGTGGTAAAACAGCTTAATGGACCTAGATCTATCATTTGCATGTGTTGGATTCAAGAGAAATCGAGTAAAAATATGTTGCATGGCAGCGACTCGGCGAGTCGGATGAACGACTCGACGAGTCAGGTTGCGAGTCCCGAGATCTTCAGTTTCGTCAGTGTCGAGTGGACGAGGTGAGTTAGGGAGTGGACTCAGCGAGTTGAGAGTAGACTCAGTAATGGAGGGACTCGGCGAGTTGTTCATACAACTCGGCGAGTCCAAGGCAATCTTCTTGGGGGATCAAGAACAACTCGTCGAGTCTGTTCATCTGACTCGGCGAGTCGGATGAAGATCATCTGAGTTCTTGGATCCAGAGGGTACTCGTCGAGTCGATGCCACACTCGACGAGTATCAGCGTGTAAGAGTTGAGCGGAGAGTCTAGGACTCGGCGAGTCGAGTGTCCCGACTCGGCGAGTCAGTCCTGAGTAAGTCAACTTTGACCAAGGGTAAAAGAGTTATTTTACCCTGAGTGTAGTGTTAGTGATTGATTGAGTGTGTTTATGGATTTGTAGCCGAGGAGATTCAGGAGCAGCATCCGTTAGCTTTCCGAGCCACACACTCATCCGCTAGCTTACGAGGTGAGTTTTCCTTCCCGTAGGGGCGGGTCTAAGGCCACAATGCCGGCCCGTCCAGTTAGTAGTATTTTCCGGACTTCGGTCCGATGTAGTAGTTAGTATGTTTGATGCCTTCGTGGTTCAGACATAATTCATGTGCTATGTGTTATGTGTTTTATGTTCCGGGCTGCGGCCCGATACAGTATGCAGTATGTTTGTTATGATACGCTATGCTATGCTCAGTCAGTTCCGGGCTTCGGTCCGATGCAGGGGACACGGTCCCAGTCAGTTCCGGACTTCGGTCCGATGCAGTCAGTTCCGGACTCCGGTCCGATGCAGTTAGTTCCGGACTTCGGTCCGATGCAGTTAGTTCCGGACTTTGGTCCGATACAGGGGACAAGGTCCCAGTCAGTTCCGGACTTCGGTCCGATGCAGTTTCCGGGCCCCGGCCCGATGCAGTGGGCAAGGCCTAATATGTGTTTATATGTTTTTGTATGGTATGTGGTAAGTTGGGGGAGCTCACTAAGCTTCGTGCTTACAGTTTCAGTTTTGGTTTCAGGTACTTCCGCAAGCAAAGGGAAGAGCTCTGGGTGACGGCCTCGCACACACCACCGTTTCAGCTTTAGTCTGGATTTGATTTAGTTGTTGTTTTTGATATAGTATGTTACAGTTCCGCACAGTACTTTATTATATTTTGGGACATATCACGCATGGTCTATTTATATGATACTCTAATTATAGTTTTGATGGTATTAAAAACAAAAAAAAATTTCGGGTCGTATTTTTGGGTCGTTTCAGAAGGCCAACGTAGTGGCCGACGCCTTGAGCCGCAAGGCAGCAGTAGCCCCGATTAGAGACATTTGTTTGAGGATGACAGTGATTGCTCCATTGCTAGAGCAAATTAAAGAGGCGCAGGTCGAGGTTCTTAAGGAGGAGAGGCAGAAGTGTGAGAGGATCGTAGGGCGAGTAGCTTCCTTTGACTATGATAGTCGAGGATTGTTGACCCTTCATGGGAGGGTCTGGGTACCGTACTGGGGCGGAGTACGACAAGTGCTGATGGACGAGGCTCATAAGTCTCGATTCTCCATCCATCCAGGGGTAACAAAGATGTACAAAGATCTTAGACCCGATTATTGGTGGCCCTGCATGAAGAGGGATGTGGCCTGGTATGTGGAAAGATGCCTGAACTGCAGGAAGGTTAAGGCGGAGCACCAGAGACGTCACGGAAAGATGCAGCCGTTAGATATTCCTATGTGGAAATGGGAGGATATCACCATGGATTTCATCACTAAGCTTCCCAGGACCGCTAGAGGAGTGGACGCGATTTGGGTTATAGTGGATCGGTTGACGAAGCGTGCTCATTTTATACCGATCCAGGAGATCATATCAGCCGAGAAGTTAGCCGATATTTATGTGCGAGAGGTGGTGGCACGGCATGGGGTGCCCGTTTCAGTGGTGTCAGACCGAGATGTATGTTTTACCTCCAGATTTTGGAAGCGGTTTCATGACGAGATGGGTACTCGTCTCCATTTCAGCACCGCTTTACACCCCCAGACGGACGAACAGAGCGAGAGGACGATTCAGACCCTGGAGGACATGCTTCGGGCGTGTGTCCTAGATTTCGGTGGCAGTTGGGATACATATCTTCCGTTAGCTGAATTTTCATATAACAATAGTTACCATGCGAGTATTAACTGACCTCCCTTTGAGATGCTATATGGGAGGAAGTGTAGGACCCCGATTTGTTGGGGTGAGGTCGGTCAGCATGTCATTGGGAGCACCGAAGTGGTGCTCAAGACGACAGACTTGATCTAGCAGGTGCGCAGTAGGCTGCAAAATGTGTAGAGTCGGCAGAAGAGTTACACCGACAGGAGGCGATCAGACTTGGAGTTTCAGGAAGGCGACATGGTCCTCCTGAAGGTATCACCATAGAAGGGTGTTGTCAGGTTTCGGAAGAGGGGCAAGCTGGGCCCCAGGTTGATTGGTCCTTTTAGGGTTTTGGCCCGGGTGGATCGGGTTGCTTATCGGTTGGATCTTCTTGCAGAGCTTAGCCAGATCCACAACACTTTCCACGTGTCCCAGTTGAGGAAGTGTTTGGTGGATGAGTCAGTAGTTGTTCCCTTAGAAGACATTCAAGTTGATAGCAACCTAAATTATATTGAGAGGCCGATCGCGATTCTGGACCGAAAGACAATGACCTTGAGCAACAAGGTAATTCAGCTAGTGAAGGTGCAGTTCAGAGTGGATGTGGGAATCAGAGGAGGAAATGCAGGAGCATTACCCAGAGTTATTTTCCGATTCAGTAGCAGCGGACTTCGAGGATGAAGTCTGATTCAAGTGGGGGAGATTTGTAAAGATCGTTTTCCCGAGGTATAAGTTTATTTAATTCTCAAGTTTTATTTTGGGCTATAATAGATTTAGTTATGAGAGTGGGCCTTTTGTTGGGCCGAGATGTAGTCTGCCCATAAGCCGTACGCGGGGCGTAACCCGTTGTACGTTGGGCGTAAGGGTTAAATGAAACGCGTGGATGAGAGGCGTACGCGCAGCGTACCATAGTGTACGCCCATCGTACGCAGCCAAGGGAAAAACCCTAATTTTAGGGTTTGAGATGTATTTAAACCCCATTATAGCCTCCCATTTGGCCTCCTCACTTGTTATTCACCCCAGAGAAACCCTAGTTCGTCCCCTTTGCTCCTTGCTTGTGTGTGTTTGATCTTTGAGCTTATTTTTGTGACGAAGAAGAAGAAGAGAAGTGGAAGAAGAAGAACTTGAGTACCTTGAGCTCATAGATCTGGGATTATTCCTTCATTTGGCATTCAAAAGAGGTATAAAGCTTTCAACTTTCCTCTTGTGAGTTTAGATCTAGGAGTTTTGGAAGTTTGGACCTTTTTAGGTCCAAATGAGGGACCTTTATCTTACAACTTCGTTTTTGGAGCTTAGGATTGCTATCCTTGAAGCTCAAGTGTCCCCATAGTAGTAAAGTTTCGATCTTTGAGGCTTATTTGGAACCATGCATGAGATCTAGTTGGTTTTATGGAAGTAGAATGTTATTTGTGAGAGTTTGAGCCTTTATGAGACTTGTAAGCCATCAAGTAAGCAACTTTATGGCTTAAGTCATTGAATAAGCTTAGGATATGGATTTGTAGCTTTTGGATAGGATTATTAAGCACTTAATGAAATGTTGGCTTAATAAGGTTGTACGTTGGGCGTACAAGGAAGTACGCGCCACGTACAGGCCACCAGCCAGTACGCTTAGCGTACCTTGGTGTAGGCCCCCTGTACGCCACCAGTTTGGGCTTCGAGTGTTGGGCCTCGGTGTAGGCTGGGTTTCAGGCTTAGGGTCCTTGGGCCTTTATGTCCCATCAAAATTCAGTTGCTAAGGACCAAGGATTTAGTATTGGGCTTGAGTAAGGCCCAATAAAAGGGTTCTAGGCCCAGTATAGCAAATTGGACCATTAGTGGGCCTATAGTGGGGCCATAGATGGACTTAGAAGGAATTAAGGTTTTGGGCCATGTTATGTCCCACACCATAGTAGGGGTAAAATGGTCATTTTACCCATAGAGGAATCCCTATTATGATTTAGTATTTATTTCCTATTATAGCTGGGAAGCAGCCGTCAGGGATTTCTCATTCAGGATTTCAGCAGTCAGTGTCACGATTTGAGTTTCCTTCCAGTAGGAACGAGTCTAAGGCCACAATGCCGACCCGTTTAGATAGTAGTAGTTTCCGGACTTTGGTCCGATGCAGTTTTAGTATGTTTGATGCCTTCGTGGCTCAGACGGGATTTATGTGTTATGTGTTCCGGGCCACAACCCGATGCAGTATGCAGTTTATGTGTTCAAGCTAATTGATATGTTATGCTATGCTATGTTATGCTCAGTCAGATTCCGGATTTCGGTCCGATGTAGTTAGTTCCGGACTTCGGTCCGATGTAGGGGACAAGGTCCCAGCCAGTTCCGGACTTTGATCTGATGCAATTTCCGAACTTCGGTCCGATGCAGAGGGAAAGGCCCTGGTTAGTTCCGGACTTCGGTCCGATGCAGTTTCCGGACTTCGGTCTGATGCAGTGGGCAAGAACCAGTATGTATTTATATGTTATTGTATGGTATGTGGTAGGTTGGGGGAGCTCACTAAGCTTTGTGCTTACAGTTTTAGTTTTGGTTTCCGGTACTTCCGCAAGTAAAGGGAAGAGCTCGGGTTGATGGCATCGCACACACCACAACTTCAGTTGTCTTGGGAGTTGTTTTTAGCTTTTCATAGATGTGATTTGATACAGTCTTCTCGTAATACTTTGCTATTGTTTTTGAGATATTGACGTACGAGTTTTACTTTATGATATTAACATGGTGTTTTTAGTAATTATTAAACAAAAATTTTTGGGTCATATTTTGGGATGTTACAATTAGGAGTAAGGTATTGGGTTACAGTTGTGTTAGGATGAAAGTGTTGTAAGACTACGTGGGAGTCGTGACATTCACTAATGGTAAGTTGGTATGGAAGTGTTGTAAGACTACGGGGGAGCCGTAGCACTCACTAATGGTTAGTCAGGATGAAAGTGTTGTAAGACAACGGGGGAGCCGTAGCACTCATTAATGGTTAGTCAGGATGAAAGTGTTGTAAGACTACGGGGAAGCCGTAGCATTCATTAATGGTCAGTTGGAATGAAAGTGTTCTAAGACTATGGGGGAACCTTAGCATTCACCAGTAGTCAAATAGTGTGGGAAGTGTAGAAAGACTGCAGAGTAGCTGCGACATTCAAAGATTTGTTCGAATGACTTAGGCTAGGGTGGGATAATTTGCAAGGTTGTGAGTAGGTCACAACATAATTAGAATCAGGAAACGGTAGGTCGAAGGAGATCGGGTATGATGTAAGACTACATGCATTCTGGTAGCATTTACCTTTTTGCATCGAATTCAGTGGCAACAGGTTGTCAGCCTATCATGATCGGATGGATCAAATGGATTGAGTGTGTTTTGGCTCAACAATCGGTTAGATGTCCATTGTATCGAGGGATTATCTGAGCTTCGGTCATATATAAGTGTACTGTAGGGAAATTTGGTCTTTGACTCTATTTTCTAGTGGGAACCTTAGGTTATCAGGAGTTGCATAGCCAGTTGGGAGATAAGAGTAATGCATTCAATAATGATTCACTACGGGAGGTCCATCAGGGGATAGACCTTCTCGAGACTGCAAAATTCGGATGGAACAGATGTGATCTTGTTGTAGGAAATTCGTTCATCTTTAGGTTTTAGAACCTTATGAAGGATGGTCACGATTATCCTGGGAAGGCTAAGGTGTTCCTAGGATTGTGACCATGTCGCCCAAGTTTTTTGGGAGAGTAGGCGATGGTAAGGAATGATTTCGAGGATGAAATCTAATTTAAGTGGGAGAGAGTTGTAACATTATATTTATTTAATAAATAAATAGATAAAAAAATTGATGAACGAATAGTCGCCCTAAATCTATATTATTTAGTGGATTGTTGGTTTTGGGGAGCCGAATATTATAATTTGGATTATTCGGGGGTTAAAGTGTAATTTTTGGACTTTTTTCGCGAAGGATTTTAGTAGTCAGGGGGTGTTTGGTATTATTGGGACGTATTATGTAAGGATTTGGGGAGCTAGGGGATGATTGGTAACATTTTGGACTTGATTTGTAAAGGGTTTTAGGAGGCAGGGTTAAAAGGGTAACTTATGGACTTATTTCGAAAGCAAAGAGGAAAGGAGGGACCATAGTTGTTAGTATGGCAATAAGATAGATTTGGTGATCGAGTATAAAGCCCTCCATATAACCCTAACCTTAGCGGTTTTTTCCAGCCACCACCTTTACGTACGATTTTCAACATCACACCACCACCTCTGATGAAGTCTTTATCCGCTGGCGTTGAAGCCAAAACCATCAGAAGCATCGTCGCCTCACTCCTCTGCTACCACTGTCTTGTGCTGCTGCTTCCCTTGGCTGATGACGCGCCATCTACCGTGTTTCGCGCCGATGTTGAACAATGCACGTCTTATTCTTCTCTTCCTTCCGCTACTGCTGTGGTTGTTGATCTCGGCATTGGATTGTTGTCGTTTCCCCATACTCCAGATCTGACTTCCTAATGCTCGAGTATGACGTAAAGCTTCAGTCTTTACGTTCATGCATGACATATTTCCTCCATAATGCCAATTCAAGCTCCAAAAAGGGTTAGATGTACACGATCTTATCTCTAGCTCAATAAAGTTCGAGTCTTTGGACTCACAAGACCTCCTACACTCCAGATCTGTGGTTTCAACCTCAAATCATGCTCAAAGGACTCAAATGACACCAAAGGGATGAAAGAAAACCCTAGAAACTCCCTAAACCAAGATCTCATAAGGAAATGATCAAGTTAGCATCTTTTTACTTCCAATTGAAGCAAAACTCTGATGAACCTCTAGATCCAAAGCCTCCTCTTGATCCAAGCTTTGATACTCTCCTCTTCTCCTTCAAAAGTGCAATTATAACCACAAGATTAGTTCCTCTCTCACTCTCTGGCTAAAGTGGATGATTATGGTTTCTCTCAAGGGTGTAAGGTGAATGGTGAGGCGGAAATGAGGGCTTAAGGCCGCTTAATTAGGTCACAAACCTGGGGATTTAGGGTTTCCTCACACAGCACCAACTCGACAAGTCAACTCTCTGACTCGTCGAGTCGGTCATTAAACCCATGTGACTAATCCAACTCTACTCGATGAGTCGGACACACAACTCGTCGAGTCACTCATTAAATCCCAAAAATAAATAAATAAATAAATAAAGTACCTGGGAGTCGGGATGTTACACATATAATCTACAACGACTTAACCAATTAATTGCCAGAGTTCAGACTCTGGTCTTGCATACAGATTGCCAGGATTCACCTCCTAGTCTTTCATACAAATACCAAGGGCCACTTCGGGTCTTCATATAATACATAAACCAAATGGGCCAGTATTAGTGCCTTCGACCCATAGTACAGTGAGGAGACTCTCCTCAAATGGCATACAAATCCCACTACTCTTGCGGTTGCTGCAAATTGGCTTCCACGAACTGAACCAAACAACCAAATTGTTCTTTAATAATTAACCATGGATAAACCCCAAGCACTAATCCCATAAAATGGTCCAACCAACCAGGCCTACTAATAGCCCAAGCCCATTAGGCCCAATACAAAATCCTAGGCCCAACAAGACAAGCCCAAACAAGGCCCAACAAGACAAGCCCAATAAGCCCAACATACAAAGCCCAAACCTAAGACCAAGGCCCAAAACATGAGCAAGCCCAAAAGTCCACAGTTGAATGTACGCGGGGTGTACCCCCTTGGTACGCTCAGCGTACTTGATAATATAGACGAGATCTCAAACCAGTATGTGAGGCGTACTTGCATGTTACACGGGGCGTAAATGCCACTCTTCCAAAATTTAAACTATGACTTAATCCTTTAAGTCATTTGCATCCAAACATCAGAAAACCTTCAATATAAGTTCTTAACTGATAAAGTTGGCAACTTTATCAGTTTGTATATCTTAATGGGACCTAAATTCTAAATATAACCATTAAGATCCATATAAAGCACCTTAACACATGCATGGTTCATTCTTAAACATCAAGCAAGCATTTTTATGAACTAACAACATTAGAAAGGGCAAGATCTATCACTCGAAGCTCCTGGAGTGGCTCAAACTCACAAGGAGAACTTAATACACCATAAAAGATCCTAATCTTACCCTAAACTCAAACTAGCATAAGAAGAAATCAATATAAGAACTTTTTACCTCCTGAAGCTTCCCAAGAGTGTGAAGGTTCTGGATCTACAACCCCAAGGCCATACCAAGCTTGATCACCAAGATCAACTTCCTTGAAATAACACCACCCTTCAAAGTCACATCTAAGCTCAAGAATACACCAACAAAGGAATTAGGGTTCGAAATGAGGCTCTAAGATCAGTGGAGGCTGAGAAATGTAAGGACTTTGAGCTTATAAGGATGTTTAAATAGTGCACAAGCCCTAAAAATTAGGGTTTGGCACTATGCCTGTTACGCTGGGTGTATGCGGCCAACCACGCGTCTTCCCTCCTTGCATGTATGGGACCAACTTGCAAACCTTTTCTACTAAGGGCCATATCTGCCAATTAATCAAACAACCATAACTTCCTCGTCTTAGGTTCATTCCTACGAACTTTATATACACGGAAAGGTGACGAGAAGCCCTACGCTTCTGCCAACTCACCTTTGCCTTAAAACTTCCCGAACAGAAACTTCATAAATACCTGAACTAACAAATCACGATCATACCCTTAGGCTCCGAATCGTCGTCGAACACTCGTATCACTTAAACTGTAGCACCTAACATCCAAAAAGGGTCAAATCGTTTCTTTCCCAAGGCCCTAAACCTCATGAAAACTGATAATTGGGCCGTAACCCCGAATAATGAAGCAATCCGAAACCGAATGTTATAGATGCTGACTCCCACTCCGTGAAGCCTAATGGTCAGTTAAAAAAGTATTAAGTTTTTATTGTTTGATCGAAAAAAAAAAAACCAAACCATTTGTGATTGAAGCATAATTTTTAAAAAATATAATGTTTCTTTTTGCAATGTATCCTAATTATAACTTATAATTGACATGTAATTTTCTTTTTTATTTTAAGAAAATGTCAAATGAGTAAAATTATCGTGAAATATGATGATGAAACATTTTAGAACAATATTTTAACTATTATGATTTGGTTGAAAACAAAATATATTAACATTTAGTTAAAAACCCGTCTACTATGTCGGTTTTTTAAGTTGTCCTAATTTGGTTTTATCTTTCTGATTAAATGTTTAATAAATGAATTTGAATATACATCATTTAAGATATTAGAACGAGATCAAATTGCTACATTACAACACGTTTTAATGACCAAATTTGTTAACATGTTATTCTCAACAAAATAATGATGTACATTTTAGCTTTTTGTCACCATAGATTAACATCCAAAATCAAAAACTATGTTAGGTACTATCATACTGTGCAAGTGGTCCATTCACCACTGGATGGATAAACGTAGGCGCAAGATGTCCATGGATGGGATATAAAGTTAGATCAAAATAGTTAGGCAATAAGTGGGATCTCACCCACCTTCTTAAATATTCCCGTATTCCCAATCTCAATAAAAAAACATTTTCTTATGTAATTTATTAACCTATTACTAACTAATCAATATTTTTAATCATTAGATTTGATTTTTTTTTTTTTGAAATACCATTAATCTTATAAGAATCTTGAAAAACAATTATCTATCGAGCCTCAAATCACTAAGATGTCATTTGGGGATTGTACATATCAAGATCACTACCATGCCTATCGTAAAGGCAATCTTTTAATATATTGATTTGCAAATCTTTAAAGTATAATATAAGTTGAATTGATGAATAACTTTTTTACTCTTCAGAACACATGTTTAATTAATTTGTACATATCTTACCAACTCTTTGCTAAAACATAACCGACGGTCATGTTTCTTTGACATCTATACAAATTCAGTTATGAAAATATTAATCATTATATACATTTTTTGGGGTGTTGAGGGGACAAAATGGACAGCTTTCACATGGTCGTCTATTTTTTTTATACATTCTATATATTTTTATTTAAAAATAAAAACTTATAATAACGATAAATATCTTTTTTTTTTCTAGATCCTCATGAATCTTTGAGGATATTTAATTTCTCGGTCCGGTATATATTCACTCAAACTCAAAAATGTTACCTTCCAAAAAAAACCCTAACCATGCTCCACGAGTATCATTTGATTGATGTATAAGACGTCTTAACAAGTCAATACTCAATATAAAATATATTGTAAAGTCCAAAATTAACAATAATAAGGGGGTGTTTGGCCTATCTTTTTGAGGGATAAAAAGAACTTTTAGAAAAAGATAAGAGGAAAAGATGTTTGGTAAAAGTATTTGAAAAACAACTTTTGGGAATTTGATATAAGAAAAACTGATTTTTTGGAAAAGTCAGAAATTCCTAACTTTTTGTGACTTTTCCTAAAAATCCTTTTGCCCCTTGAAAAGATTAGCCAAACACCCTCTAAAAAAGAACATTTATAGAGAGAGAATATATAAACACTTATCAATTTGCATCGCACCAATATACGAGATCATGAACTGTAATATTAACAATGAGCTCAATGGTTAACACAATTGTAATAAATATAGATTCAATTATTGTAATGGTTAAAGCTATAGATTAGAAGAGAAGTTGACTTTGTGGATGTGGGGTACCGGTCTTGTCTATGAGACCCACCATTAATTACATGTTTTTGTCTGGATATGTTTATTCATATATATGCAACTTAAATTCCCACCTTCCTCCCTTTCAAAACACCAATCAAACATGAAAGGTTCCAAGGCTGGTTTTGTTTGTTTTCTTCTATTGTTCATGGGCTTCATCATCTCTTCAAGTGCATCAAGTAAGCCTTCCTTTAGTTCATTCGTTTATATAGAAATCTGAGTGTGAGATTCGTGTTCAAGATCTATGAAGTTGATTGTTTTCATCTCAAATTAAACGAAGTCTTTTTGTTGGTTTTGGTTTCAAGGAACGGGAGATTTCAAATGGATAAAAAGAGGAGTTACAGTCCAAGAAATACATTTGCAGGTTCTCTCTCAACTCTAAAAAGATGATTACAACTTATCTTTTGTTACTTGAGAAATTGCTGCTTGTTTTAAACAGTCGAGTTAAAAAACTTATAACTAAGATCGAAAACCAAAGAATTTAAGTTAATATAATCTTAGAGATTAGTATTTACTAGTTAAAAACCTTAAATTTTTTGAAGGAAAAGAGAATGAGATTCCTCAAATTCCGGTTCATCGTTGAGGCAAACTCAATAAAACAACAAACCTATTTTTTTAGTTTTGTTATTGGATTTAAAAATTTAACGTTGAATTATTATAGCCTTCAAATACGTTATAAGACCACTATGTTTTGGTAGCTATTATAAAAGAATTCAATAAAATTAATTTGCCAGATTTTTATATGAATAAACTCATTATATATTTATAACTTGTCTTTTAAAAATTAGTTATTTTCATAAAATAATTTCACAAGACACTGATAGAGGTTTGGCCAAAAAAAAAGGGTATTAATAATTCATATTTTGCAAAATAATTGTTAGAAACCAGTTTCACAGATAGAAAATTATTTTACGATAAATGTATAAAATGTAGTCACCATATGTTATAAGTTATATTGATATAACACCTCATTTTGGTCTATTTAGTGACTTTACTTAAACATATTTTTTAGTTTTCACAAAATGCATGATTCTTTTGCTAAGTGTTTATTATGTTGACGATTATAGGATGAAATTGACATGACAAGTCATGGAGAGAACATGGAGCTTGATAGGTCAACCACACGAAGGATGGATCTTGAAACCATGGATTATGGAGGAACCGGACCAAATGATAAACATGACCCTCCAAGCCCTGGAAAAATCTGATTCGAAGCAGCGTAATCTTTTATATATCATGATAAATCGTCTATTTATCACTTGCTAGTGATCCAAGTCTTTCATCTGTGAAAACAAAATTGTAACATTTAATGTCATTTGTATGATAATTGACGATTAAATGTTTTTAGTGCTTTTAGGTTGCATTTGTTAGACAATGTTGAAATATATTGAATATAATTTCTATGGTTGTTTGAATGATAATTGGATGTGTATAAACCGACATGAGTCGTATATAAGAAATACTAAAGACCATAATCTAAGTTTCCTTATAACAATATTATACCAAAAACATAGTATCCATGACCAGACAAATTGATGCAAGGAAAGAGGTAGATCGGTATTTATGGAAATGGGTGAGTCCAAAAAAAACATGTGTTTTGGAAAAAGGATATATCCTTATACGAGTAGATACTTGTAACATCCTCACTTTCTTCAAAGTTGACACAATATTTTTCTGAAATCCTGAAGATCCCTACCCTAGTACTAGCATGCTGTTCTATCAAAACTCGAAAACAATTATCATGTATGGTATTTTGGGGTTACTTACTGGCTCCGGCTGATCGTACCTCCGCGTCCTCTTTTTACTTAATTTGAAAACCATTTTAATTCCTCTTTTAAAAACTCTCCTTGATTTGAGACTGGATTCACACAAATGTTCCTCCAATTCACTCAAACCAAGGCTCTAATACCAACTTGTAACGACCTAAAATTTCAACACAATTTAAACTTTTCAAAGACAATCCATTTTAATAACGTTATTACAAAAGGTTTTCAATACATTTATTATCAGAGCATTCCCATAATCATGTCATAAACATAAACACGTGGAGCGGTACGATCACGCCTTCGCCTTGCCACGGTCTCCTGAAGAACCTGAAAAACATTTAAACCACAACTGTAAGCCCGAAAGCTTAGTGAGATATCCCCAGAATACCAACCACATATACGCCCTTCCAGGCTACGACCTTCCAGTCCAAAACATATTGCCTTCCGATCCATAACATATTGTCTTCCGGCCCATAACATAAATAGCATACATAACATAACAAAACATAGAACAACCATGCATATCGGTCTACTGTGTGACTGGTCCGTTGTATCGACCTTCAGTCCACCCTCCGTGTCTAGTCATGTCCTTCGAGTCTGCAGTGTGGTTGGTCCGCCCGCACCGGGCCTTCAACCTACCTGGTCCACTCTTCGAGTCTACAGTATGATTGGTCCGCCCGCATCGGGCCTTCAGTCGGCCTGGTCCACTCTCTGAGCCTCAGCACGTCTGGTACGCCTTCGTGGGGCATACAGCATATCCGAACCGCTCGCTGGGCCTTCGGAACAACCGGTCCGCCCTGGGTATCTTGGCCTACAGCACAAAGCAGGACCCGCCTCAACCCAACTCCAGTCCAAAAAACCATGTGCAAATAACATACAATCATATAACAGTCATAGTCCACAAACCGATCAAGCAGATCACATAACATATCATTACCCTAACCAGGATACCGACCTAACCGGTCACTAGCATAGCATCACTCTATATATCGGGAAATCAACCTTAACCAGGTCTCTAGAATATACATTCCTAGCTACCAGGATGCAGACATATCAAGCAATAACATAACCATATCCGAATCTCATTCCAATAAAGGGCCGGCCTTGGTGCCTTAGACCCTGTCGATATAGTGAGGATAACTCACCTCGCGAATGCCGATACTCTGAACTGAAGAAGCAGGCTCTCGAATCACCAACTCACCGCAAATCCCGAACTAACCATCATCACAAAATAAACATTAGGTCAATCATACTTTCACTTATCAGGCCAAGACCAAATTCCAAATCTCATTCCAAGTCCAACATTAGCCCAATTTACCAAATTGGGCCCACTTCACCAAATGGGCCTAGATCCTATGCCCATAACATTAATTGGGCCCAAAATACTCTATTCATAATTTCCAGACTTGGCCCAAACACCAACAACCCACAAATGGCCCAAACTCAAAAGGCCCAAAATTGAAGTCCACAGGAGGAGTACGTTGGGCATACCCTCCTTGGTACGTCGGGCGTACTGCAATGATCTCCAAAAGAAAACGGGGCACTGGCCCGCTACGCGAGGCGTACTCAGAGGTTACGCGGGGCATAACTGCAGTGCTCATAAAGTCCTTTTAACCTCTTAATGGCTTAAGCTCTTAAGCCCAAACTTCAGATCCATAGGTCAAATATGATTAGAATTCATAAAGTCTCAGACTTTATCACTTGGGACATCCTTAAGCTCTTAATCTAAGGTCTTAATCCATTAAGACCTATATATCTCATACATGGAACAACCACAGCCCTTGCGACCTCATTTTTATCACTCAAGACCTCTCCAAAGGTCTGAAAGGACGGATAATCTTGACCAAATCGAAATATGCAACAAGGTGAGGACTTTTGGGACAAGAATGGTGACAAAGCTTCAAAATACATAGATCTATGCAATATGAAGGTCAAGCAAGAAACTTTATACCTCAAACAAGCTCCAAAGGGTGGTATCTCTTTAGATCTACAAGCCCCACACGTTCTTCTTCTTCTTTGACAACTCCTCTTTTCTCCTTCAAGCCTTTCTTTTGCCAAAAAGAGTTTCCTAAGGTCAAACACACCCAACAATGGAGGAATACGGGTCTTCTAGGGTTTTCTGAGGTTAAGGATGAGTATAAGGAGGCTAAGGGGTGAACCAACATGTTCCTTATATAGTGGCTGACCCTAAATTAGGGTTTGGAGTTTCTGAGAGTACGCTGGGCGTACCTCTAGTACGCTGGGCGTACTCACCCGGCCAACCCGCATCATTCACCCTATTACGCTGGGCGTACGTCTAGCTTACGCTGGGTGTACCCAACCAAACTTCACCATTAATTGCATGCATGCATGGGACCTTTTCCCCACTTGCTCCACAAAGAACTACAACAATGATCAACTTCAAAACACCGCAACTCCTCTAATCTAAACCCGCTCCCAAATAACTTTATATTCATACGAGGGTGACAAGAAGCCCAATGCTTCTAACAACATACAACAGCCCGAAGCTTTCTCGGATAGAACCCATTTCACGAAAAAGGACCAGAATTACCCTTCCTCTAAAATCTCAGGGACTCATAGTTAAACACTTAAAGAACGGGGTGTTACAATTCTCCCCCACTTAAATTAGGCTTTGTCCTCGAAGCCTGCGACAACTCTACTCCGAAACTATCCCTGCAATGCACCGCCTGGCATTCACCGAACCAGGCTAACCAAGACTCAACCATCGAAATCCGACACCCAACTTTATCTTTCTTACTGACAGGATGACACGGCTTCATCCCTAGAGAAACTCCCACGAGTTCTCCACCGCAATCTCATAACCGCACCAAACTGACTCTAGTGTCCTCGTGTTAGGAAACCCCGATACAATGCTGACACTTCCAAACACCCTTCCAGATGCATTTTCACCACATAACAAATCTATCTGGAATTCCGAAATTCCATCCATGCATTCCTGCCGAGCCTCAGCAACCATCCACCCCGGATGTGCTCCCATACCACTGCGGTAATCTCGCTGCTCAATGACCATAATTTGACCACTCCCATCATAACCCTGCACTGTTATTCCCACTTCCGTGAATTTACATTCCCTTAGCATGACCGCTATCCATGCAACACCCATGTCCTGAACCTGCTCGCAAGGAATCTCGAGTCCATGCACCATCTCCACTAATCACAATCAATACCCGGGGCCAGACCTTCTAATGCTAACACATCACAACATACCCAACCCATTTCCTCGAACCGATCCAATAATACCTGCAGAGTCTTCAGCATGACTGGGCCACCTCACCAGGTCTTCAGTCAATCTGGACCACTGTCAAAACTTTCAGCCAATCTGGGCCACCCTCCAGGGCCTTCAGTCTGGCTGGATTGTCCCTCGAGCCTTCGGCCTGACTGGTACGCCTACCGGCCTTCAGTCTATCCAGACCGCTCAACTAACATTCATCACTCCGAGTTATCTCTCCGGGATATCCTCTCATGCATACTGTTCTAGCCCTCTAGGGGTTCCGAACTCTATCTCCATCATACATACCCGATCCTAGCCTGATCCCAGGCCCTTCACAATCAATGCCATAGGTCTATATCCCGCCCCGCACGTCTGCTACTCACCCATACCAACCTGCTCTCAGCCGAAAGAAATACCACCGAATCCCAAGCAGCTAAACAGTCTCCCAAGCCTATCGATCATCCGGAGAATTTCCAATTCTCCCCCACTTAGGGCACTGACTATCAACCACCGGTCGCTATCACCGACCTCCCAAAATAACCTTGCACAAAACCCAACACTTACACGTGGACTGATTCCCACTAGCACTAGCAACCTTCGCAAAAACACATTTCCACACTGATCATCCCGCTCGAAAGGAACCCATTATTCACTTATCCACTCCTCAGACTGCAGATGCTACCCGACATTCAAACCGACGCCACATCCGCCAATAACCCTCACAATGATAACCAGCGAAAACCCAAAACACTAACCCATAACCAAACCAACCCTCAAGGAACAACAGATACCAAAACGAAAAACCCATACAACAAGACCAACAGATAATAACACTTCCACAATAATCACAAGATAACAAGATATCAAGAAAGGAACATACCGGCAGATGCATCCGGTACTGCTCTGACCTCCTCTGTTGAAAGCTGAAAAGCATGGCCCTGAGCCCTTGGGGGCTCTGCTCCACCCTGACATCCACCTGTGATCCTCAAAGTGGCCGGTGCTGGAGCCTGCACCGGTCCTGCAACAAGCTGTGGGCAATTGACCCTCAAGTGCACAACCTGATGACAATGATAACAAATTCTCAAATCCCGAACTGGCACTGACTGCCGACAATCCCTCGCATAGTGCCCCTCCTTTCCGCACTTGCAGCATGCACCACCGGACCGACAAACTACATTGTGACCCCTCCCACACTTTCCACAAACGTGGCTGCCCTGATCTCCCATCCTGGAATCAACGGTCTTAGACCGTTTCGTCGCCGGCTGCAACTGCACCGGAGCTTGCCTCAGCTCACGCAACTGCAACTCAATCTCTAACTCACGCCGCCTGGCGACCTCCTGCAACTCCAACAAGGTCTCGCACCTCTGCGCGGACACAAACTGTCTGATGTCTCTCTTTAGCATGCTCAGATATCGGGACATCTGAGCCTGCTCCGAAGTGAACTCAGGGCAAAACATCGCCCTCTCAGTAAACATCCTGGTGATTTCCGTTACCGACTCTGAATCCTGCTTCAGCTCAAGGAACTCCTGAGCCAACCTCTCCCTCTCGACCTGCGGAACATAACGAGTGCTGAACATATCTCTGAACTGATCCCATGAAACCACAGCCCTCTGCGCATTCGAATATGACCCCGTGGTCAATCTCCACCAATCCTTTGCCCCGAGCCTTAACAGGTTCAGAGCACACCTTACCCTCTGATCAGCAGGGCATGAACACGTGAAGAAACACCCCTCCACGTCTGATAACCATCTCATAGCAACGATCGGATCCTGGACTCCATCAAAGGTGGGAGGCTTCGTATTATCGAAGTTCCGATACTGAAAACCTCTACTAGCTCCTCCCGCTGCCGCTGCTACAGCCGTTGTAGCCGCCGCGGCAGCCGTCTCCGTGAGAGCCGCATAACGCTCATCAAAATACTCCACCATGGCGGTCTTGATCGACCCATTTTCCGAAATATGACCAAAATTACCCTTCCTCTAAAATCTCAGGGACTCATAGTTAAACACTTAAAGAACAGGGTGTTACAGACCGAACCAATCAAAATTGCTGACCGAACCCAATCATTTCACTATCAAACGGACCCTAACTCCTTTTAATGATAATTTCTCATAGATGGTTTAATAAATTTTACAATAAAGATCATTTTCGTAAAAAAAAAATACTTTTAAAAACAAGTTAAATTAGTTGAGTGATTCTATTTATATATATGAATATTGTTTTGAATTTACAATTTAGTTTTTTTTAATAAACTATAGATAACTATTGATAAAAATTAATTAAGAAAAAAAAAGTTTTTTAAGTTTAAAAATAAAAAATAAATAAATAAACTGTTTATTTTAACAACTTGCATACCTTAAAAACAAACAAAAAATTTTCAGGTCCAGCTCTTATTCTTAAATAGTAAATATATAAATATATAATCGATATCTTTAGATATTTTACCTCTTAAAAAATAAAACACCATTCCCTCTCACCTTTTTTGTGGGACAAAGAATTGCATTTTCTTTTTCTTTTTTTGCATTTTTTTCTCCTTTGCTGACATTAGTTCCAAGTTGATATCAATACAACTTATTCTTGTACTGAATAACAATCGGAATCTTAAAGAAAATGTCGTTTTGTTAAGCACTTGGACTGGAATCACGGTTTTTCTTGGTTTGTTCACCCAAGCTTTTCGACCATATAGAGATAAAAACAAAAGGATATATTGTATAAAGCAATTCAAACTCATAATTTACATAAACTTGATATATCATTGTTTCTTGGTTGGAACATCAAACCAATGGCAACAAAATCAAGACTCAGAGGCATAATTCTTTGAGCCAATAGACCGAAGTTCAACCACGACTTCACACATAGAAGGTCGTTTTTCAGGCATAACCGATGTGCATTTTAGAGCTATTTCAAGCATTCCCAAAGCTTCTTTTTTACACGAACACGAAATTTTCGGGTCAAGAATTTGAACTGCCCCATTACTTATGTTAACTTTCCTTCTTACCCACTTCACAACATCAAGAGACTCCTCATTTGATTCCACTTGTTCAGCTGCTCGACCTGTTACAAGTTCTAGTAAGATGACACCGAATCCGTATGTGTCCATTTGTTCGGTAGCCTTTTTATTGTACCCTAATTCTGCACTCAAATTGTATGTGATAATTAGAATCTAAACAAGAAGAAAACACAAACTATGGGATATGGTTAATGGTTTGTAGTATTGTATACCTGGTGCCATGTAGCAGGAAGATGATGAGTTTGAATCCAAGGAGGACTTGAATGTAATTTCACCAAGAATCCGATCCAATGCGAAATCCGTGAGCTTTGGCTCGAATTCAGCGTCCAAAAGAACATTTTTGGACTTAACATCTCTATGAAGCAAATGAGGAACATAGTCCTTGTGAAGATAAGCCAATCCTTGAGCAATTCCAATGGCGATTTTCAAGCGAAAACTCCATGCCAATTGGAAGTCACCTTTGCTTATCAAATCACCAAGACTCCCTTTTTCCATACATTCATAGATCAAAAATATTGAATCATCCGAATGGCAAAACCCCAAGATTCTGATTATGTTTTTGTGTCTGATTTTGGCTAACGTCTTCACTTCCGTTTTCAAAGTTTTAAAAGATTGGTTTCTGATATTGTTTATCTTCTTCACAGCTATAAGCTCGTTACTAGGTAGGTTTACAATGTAAACTCTTCCAATACCTCCAGAACTACCTCTAGAAGCCTTTTCATCCATTGCCATGATCAAATCCTGCTCTGTAACTCGAAGTGGATAAAAGAAAACGGATCTCCAAATACCCGTTTCAGATTTTTGGATTGACGATCTCCGAAGAACATAAAACCCAAATGCTAAACTCAGTATCCCAGCTAACAAAGCTAAGGAGATCAATGCGCAAGCCAATTTTGAAATCCCGGCTATTTTGTGCTGAGAATCATCTTTTGAACAAGGATTTGACAATCCGGGCCCACATAAATCGGGATTTCCTTCTACGTATAATGCGGGAAGTCCTGCGGTTAATGAGGAAGGGACTCTACCTGATAGTCTATTGAAAGATACGTTAAAAAGGGCAAGTTTCAGGTTTTGAAGCTCAAGGGGGATTTCACCTGTGAGATTATTATGGGAAAGATCAAGGTAAGTTAGCACAGGTAAATCTCCTAGCGATTCTGGGATTTCGCCAACAAAATTGTTATCTGCTAAAGACAAAGAAACTAACTTTTTACATTCTTTTAGCTCTGGGATTTCACCAGTAATGTAATTATGGGAGAAATTGATGATGCTCATTAGTGGGGAATCGCAAAAGTTGTGTGGAAGTTCACCGTATAAGCCATTAAGAGAGGCGGAGAATCTGTACAAGCTTTTAACCATGCCAAGACCATGAGGGATTTTGCCGATGAAACTGTTGTTATCTATCTGAACTTGTTCTAATTGAGAAGACATTGATATGGAATCAGGTATTTCACCAGAAAACCGGTTGTTTTCGGCTCTGATAACCTTGATTTTAGGCAATGACCACAAGTTGTTTGGGAAATCGCCATGAAAGCCATTGTTTTGAAGCTCTAACCTTTCAAGATTCATGCAATTAGCAATTGAGGTATTGGGTAATGTTCCATTGAAATAGTTTGTATGAAGGGTGAGACTTGTAAGCCCAGGGGATTCACAAATCCCGTCTGGGAAAGACCCAAAAAGATTGTTTTGTGAAACATCAAAAGAAACCAACTTTTCGAAAGAGCTTCCGATTCTTGAAGGTAAAACACCTGTAAGATTGTTCTGAGAGAGGTCAACTATTGTCAACTCCTTCATTTCAACAATAGAGTTCGGTATTTCACCATAAAAACCAGATCTTTGCAACAAAACCTGCTCAAGTTTCAAAAGCTTCCCAATATCACTCGGAATCTCACTCTCCATAAAAGGGTTTTCAGACAAATCAAGAACAATCAACTCCGTAAAGTTTCCAAGAACATTAGGGACACTACCTGACAACAAGTTATTGCCAAGATTAAGAACTTGAAGATTCAGTAACGACCCAACTCCATCTGGTATCTTCCCTTCGACATGGTTTTTGCTCAAATCAAGAAACTTGAGAGATTTAAACTGAGAAATCTGATCTGGGATTGTACCCCAGATGAGATTACTACTTAGATTAAGAGTGTTTAAAGAAGAACACTGGGAAAGATGCAGAGGAATAGGTTGGTTAAAGAAATTATCAGCTAGGTTAAGGGTAATGAGATTAGAGAGTTGACAAACCGAAGGTGAGATTTCACCGGAGAGATTGAGATTTTGAAGGGTGAGAGATGAAACGGTGGTGGTGGTGGTGGTACAGGTGACACCAGTCCAGTTACAGTGGTGAGTAGTGGTGGTGTTGGACCAAGATGAGAGGTAGTTCATGGGATCATTAATGGCGGATTTGAAAGTTAACAGAATATCTGCTTCTGAAGAAGTTGATGACGATGATGGTGAAGAAGCATTAATGGTGAAGACTAGGAGGAATATGAGTGAGAGTGAGAGTGAGAGTGTGCAGTGAGAAGCCATTGGAGAAGCAAGAAAGAGAAAGGAGAGAAGGTGTTTGATAATGGAAATAAAGTGATTCTGTGAAGTGAGAGTGACATAAGTAAATTTAGGAGTAAGCTACGGGGTTTGTCTTTTTGTATGTAGTATTATGTACCCGTGAAAAGCTATGCAGGGAGACTTTTCTTCTTCCTTTTTTTTTTTTATTCCTTTGCCTTTTCTATTAATGATATTAAAATACATATCTCGAAATACATGTAAAACTTTACCATTTTCATAGGAAAATATAAAAACACACAAGTATTTTACCATTTTCAGATAAGTTCTTTTATTTATTTGTTAGTAATTAAACGTTCTACTCGTTGTCCAGGTTACATATTTTTAAATTGTACAAATGACATGTAGAAAATTTTAATTAGTAAAACATATTAAGAAGCTTGATCCTTAAATTGGTAAAAGCTTAACGTTGGATTTTTTTTCCGTATTGCTACCAATTAATTTAATTTTAATATTTTTTTAAATCGGTTTTAATGTATAGATAGTTCTTAAGTTTACTATGTAACGATAGAATATGAAAATAAAATACATATGATGTTTTAATAATATGTTTGTAATAAATAAAAACTATTAGATTAAATTGTATGGACCATTCAAAATTTATTTTACACACATTTGTATAATATGTACTTATTCTTTAATATGATGGGGGGGGGGGGGGGGGGGGGGGGTGTTGACAGGAGTTCACTAAAGTTTGACATCATTAACCTTTTCTAATAATAAAATTAGCTATTTGTAAACTATTTAATTATATATAGAATTAATTTTAGAGCTCTTAATTTTATTTGAACTTTATAAATAATGTGTAGATGAAAAAGAAATGGGAAAAAAAATCGTGAGGGAAAATGAAATTTAATGGTATGAAAGTATTGAACTATTGACTGTACGAAGCAGTTTGCTTTAACTTTAAGTGGTTAAAAGCTGAAAAAGTCAACTGCCAACACTTATGTTTTTATGATTCACCGAATACGTCCACCACGTTTCTTTTCCATGGTAGTTGTTGTTTTTTTTTTTTTTTTTTTTTTTTTTTTTTTTTTTTTTTTTTACTAATAAAGTATAGTTTCATTGTGAATATATTTTATTGGAAATCTTCATAAAAATCCTTAAATTTTAATCCAATTTATGATAAAATTCTAAACTAAATTTTGTTTACAAAAAAGCACTGAATACCGGTTAAAACTTCGAAAAAACCCTTTTCAGCCGATTTTGCAAATTTAACCGGTATTCTGTCTTTTTTCGTAAGTTTACTTGAAATTTTGAGACTTTTTCGGAAACTACCTTATAACCAAAATATTTGGATTTTTCTGAAAATTACCATGGAATTAATTGATATTATTATTAACAAATCATTTATAAACATAACAAATATTTTTATTATAAAAAAGAAAATACATTTGTTGCTAATTTTTAGAAATAAATTGGTAATCTAAATACTTCTCTATTTCTTATTGATGACATCAAACTCTTTATGTTATTTCTATGCATCGTTGTGGGTATAATGGTGAGATGTACTCAGTGAGTGTTCCTCTAATGTTGGTGTTCCTCTTATGTTGTTTAACCTAACTACCACCCAACATCCATACCTCACACGGTACAACCATAGGCTAACACACATGTATCAAATATGAAAAAGTGAATCGTGAATCATAGTTTATATTGAAAAAGTGTAGGGTGATTATCTATTTAAATTGTCGTTCAATGTTTATTTTTCACTATGTTTGTACTTTGATGGTTGTTACCGAATAATGTATGGATGTTAGGTGGTATTTACATTAAAGAACATAATGAAATATCTATATGTTCAAGAATCATTATGTAATGATATTTTCTAATAACATGTGATCCTATGGCGTCACATTTAATAGAAAGAAGACACTTATTGATTATGTATTAATCAATATTATCAACTCTTGTATTTAATTGAAGAAACGTGCATAATACATCTCTTTATGACACTCACAACGATACATAGGAGGAACATAAGGAGTTTAAAGTGGTCAAAAACAATAGACCTAGTCGACCATTCTATTCCTAGAAATTAGAAACAAATGTATTTCCTTTGTTTATAATAAAAAAAATATTTGTTATGTTTATAAATGATTTGTTAATAATAATATCCATTAATTCCATAAAAATTTTCAGAAAAGTCTTAATATTTTGGTTATCGGGTAATTTTCAAAAAGTCATAATATTTTGAGCAAACTAACAAAAAATGACAGAATATCGACTAAATCTACGAATCCGGCCAAAAATGGTTTTTTGAAGTTTTAGCCGGTAGTTTGTGCTTTTCTATAAAGAAAATTTAGTTTGGGACTTTTTCATAAAATCGGACTAAAATTTTAGGACTTTTCTAGAGATTTTCCTATTTTATTTAAGGGACGAGGAAAATGTATTTTTGGTCAATTTTTGGTATTTTTTTACTAACAAAGTATAGTTTCATTGCACATATATTTTATTTCATTGTACACATATAAGGGATGAGGAAAAGGTTTTTTTGGTCAAATTTTAATTTAAAATGTATTCAACGTTGGGCTATAAATTATAACTTTATAATCAATCTGAAATTTTTATTACCTAGAATATAGTTTGCCACCCATTATATTCATGTTGTTACATTCATTGATTTGTTATGTGTATGTGAAACTAGTTACCATAGTTTATAGTTTACTAAAACACTATCTATATTATTGTTAAAATATATAAGTTTCTGATTATTAATAATTTGCCCATGAAATAACCAATTTGACCATGAAATTTACCCAATTGACCATGAAATTTACCCATGTTTGATCTTAAAACATGCTATTATATCAATAGTTTACCCATGGAAACATCAATTTGCCGAAGCAATAACGAATGTGTCTTTAATGCACTCGAAATTTTAATTGTTTTTATGTTATTATATTTGTTCGGAAAAATGCATATTCTTGCGTTTGCCGTTGTTACCAAGAATCTATTTGATGTTAAGTTTAGGTTTAAATTGGAGCAACCTAATATAAAACTTAGTATAAAATTGAAGTTTTAGTATAGGTTTGGACATGCTTGTTAAAATCGTAATCCTGATCATAGGATCGTAGGAACTCACCTATGTAAGTTGATCATAATCTTACTTTGATAGTTTTTCGGTAGAATCGCTAAATTGTTTTTTAAAAATAAATCAAATATATTTTTTGGAGTGACTACGTAGAATACCCCTTTTGAATTGTTTATTGTAAAATAATATATTAAAAATATATATTTTTTTATGTTTTAAAGTATTTATTGTTAACTGGATGATTAATTGATGAATGTATATGTATTTTTTATGTTTTAAAATGTTTTTGGTGCGGTCTTACGATCTGATTCGATCTTACGAACACGATCTTGCAAAGCAAAAAACGATCTTATATAAGATATCGATTTTAACAACCTTAGGTTTGGAGATGACCTAAGATATTTTATCAAGAATTTATCAAAATTATACAAATAAATGAATCGGTACATCTTTATAAATTTATTTAAAAACTTATCATATAATATATTGGATTTATAGAAAAATAGTATCATTCCTAAGGATCTGAATAACTTTAGGTAGTGATTTAACGACAATGTCAAGCATCAATATTTAACGAGTTGTGACGAGCCATGTTGTTTGTAAAACATGACTTATGACGCCGATTTTGTATATAATCAATAATTTTATATATAATTTCTATATTATTCATTTTTATATAATATATGATTTAAGATGGTATTTTGTTAAAACACAACGTTGAGTACAAACCTTAAAGTCATAAATCAACGAGATTTTTAGAACTTTGATCGTTACTAATGCTTTGTTCCGTGACTTCTGTTTATAAATAGAATAGAACATTAATGAACCAAAACCTTTAGTAAAGATTAAAGAAAAAAACGAAGGTGTCGTACTGCCGTATATTCGTATTTGTAAAGAAAACATTAAAAATAATGGAAATTTAAACACCACATAACTCAAATTAAGTGCATATTATATTATTTAAAGCCATTCGAAAGTATAAGATTACGTATATGAAAACAAATAACGAAACAATTGTTTATCAGTTTTAATATAAGCGTGTTGTAAATTAACATAGAATCCAAGACCAATCAACAATTTGAGATTAGTGTTCAACCCTTCAAAGTTGGGTAAACTTTGGCATGTAATGTAATGACCAACATTGGTCATGCTACCCACATGCAAATGTTTCTTCAACCTTTCCAATCATTCCTTTCAAAATGTAGTTGGGGTTTGATTTTAAAATCTCATATATTTTTCTTAAAATTGATGGTATTGAATAACAAAGGAAAAATCTATCTTTCATTGAAAAGCCAAAAGCTATATATAAGTTACAAGAATCTATTATAACTCAGAACCTAAACATGGGGATAAACACAATAATATAAAGGTTGACTAGATAAATACAATCCGATACTCTCGCTCAAGATGGAGCATGTAAATTGATAATGCTGATCTTGCCAAGTAAGAACTGAAATTTATTCGCACCAAGCCATTTGGTTAACAAATCTGCAACATGCATCATGCTATCGATTTGCATCAGTAAAATTTCCTTAGAAACAACTCTTTCACGAACAAAAAAACAATCCATCTCAATATGTTTCATTTGCTCATGAAAGACGAGATTATTCGCAATATGAAGAGCTGCTTGATTGTCACAGTATAAGGCAGTAGGACCATGAGCGTGTACTTGCAGGTCGTTGAGAAGCCATCGAACCCACAAAATCTCACTGACTATAGACGACATGACACGATATTCAGCATCAGCAAAAGAACATGAAACCAATAATTGTTTTTTAGTTTTCCAAAAAATCAGAGCACCACCAAGAATTAGCAAATATCTTATTCTTGATCGCCTAGTAAATAGGAATCCTAGCCAATCGGAATCATAGAAGGCTGTTAAGACTAATTCTCGTGCCTTCGGTAGGATTATTCCTTGTCCCGGTGTCCCTTTTAAATACTATAATACTCGATTCAACACATCCATATGATTTTGTCGTGGGTCATCAACAAACTGGCTCAATGCATTAATTGCATAAGTCACATCAGGTCAAGTTGTTTGGAGATATAACAGTCTCCCAATCAGTCTATGATAATGACCAGCATCAACTTGTTTTTCTTTTTCTCCTCAATCTAACTTCAGATTTTGTTCAAAAGGAAATGAACTAGGTCTACATCCAAGCATTCCAATATCCTTGAGGATGCCGAGAACATATTTTCTCTGACTCAGGACTAATCCTTGTTGTATTTTAGCGACTTTTATTCCAAGGAAGTATTTTAGTTGTCCTAAGTCCTTTATGTTGAATGCCTTATCAAGTCGCCTTTTGGTTTGGTGAATTTGTTCTAAATTGTTCCCCGCCACTAAAACATCATCCATATAAATGAGTATAGCGATATAAACACCTTCTTTATCCCATAAAAATAAAGAATGATCAGCTTTGGACTGCTGGAAACCAATATCCAAAAGGAACTTTGTAAATTTTTTATACCAATTCCGAGAAGCTTGTTTGAGACCATAAAGTGACTTTTGTAGACGACAAACTCGAGTTTCATTTTCCTTAGCAAAGCCTTGTGGTATCTTCATGTAGACTTCTTCTTCTAAGTCTCCATGCAGGCACACATTGTTTACATCAAGTTGGTGAACAAACCAATCCTTTTTTGCTGCAACTGTCAGAAGAGTTCGCACAGTAACAAGTTTTGCAACTCGGGAAAACGTATCATGATAGTCCACTCTTTCCATTTAGGTAAATCCCTTTGCAACCAACCGTGCTTTGTATTTTTCTACTTCTCCATTTGGTTTATATTTAATTTTATAAACCCGTTTCGAATCAATGGCTCGTTTCCCTTCCGGCAAAGTTGTTAGCTTCCAAGTTCCATTTTCTTCAAGTGCTTTAACTTCTTTTTTCATGGCTTCACACCATCGTTCATCTTGAGAAACTTGAATAAAAGTGGTCAGCTCATTGTTTGAGGAAATGGCCACAAGGTAAACTTTATGATTTGTTGAAAAAAAAATTTGTAAGCAACAAAACTAGAAATAGAATGTACCGTAGAGGTCTCTTGATCGGATACAGGTTGCTCATGAATAACCGATGGGGGAAGCTTCACAAGATAGTCTTTAAATATTTGAGGTTGCGTTTTGGTTTAAGTTCTTCTGGTTCTATCCTCGGTTTCGACGCGTGAGTGACCAAGATTATTGTTGTCGCTACTTTGGTCAATATCCAATTCTGGCCGGTTTCACTATTTGGGCTATTCTCTGTCGATGGACTATTTTGTTCATCATCTTGGATCACAGTCTCATCAGGATGCTCATGGGTTGGACTTGCTTGGTATCACTATATGATGGATTTTCTTCTAATGCATTATTTTGGAGCTTGAAAGGTTCGCCAATTTTATCAAGCCCGTTGTTCTTGATTCCTTTGAAAGAAAAGACACCTTCACAAAATAAAATGTCCCTACTCACCACTAATTTTCTTGTTTCAGTGTCATAAATTTTATATCCTTTAGTACCTTGCGGATAACCCAAAAACACACCTGGTTTTCTTATTTGTTTAAACTTGTCTCCCTTCGTGTTTGTATTTTTAAAGTAAGCAAGACAACCGAAAATTCTCATGTGATCATACTGAGGCTTGGTATTCCAAATGAGCTCATAAAGAGTCTTGTTCTGAATGACTTTAAAAGGAAGTCGATTAATTATGTAGGTTGTCGTGAGTATACATTCACCCTAGAATTTCTTCGGGACGTTAACGTCCCTGAAAACGGATTGTTCGTGCAGTTTTGAGTAAGTGGCGATGTTTTCTTTCTGCCACACCATTATGTTGTGGTGTATGCGGTCATGTGGTTTCCAATAAAATTCCCTCTTTACTATTAAAATCATGCATGTAATTAGATGGAAACTCTCCACCATTATCACACCTAATCCTCTTAATATTTTTCTTAAACTAAACCTTAACCATTTTATGGAAATCAATAAGACATTGATTGGCGTCATTTTTGTGTTTGATGAGAAAGATCCAAACCGCTCTAGTGTAATATGATGGATTTTGAGCATTCTAACACTTTTACGGTGTACATGCAACCATATGTGCTTTAGATCTATGTTTTATCTATTATGCATGCATACATTCAAAATTCCAAAGCATCATCCTGACTAGCATACAATGAAGTATCTATACTACAAAAGTCTAGTTAGATGACATACCTTTTGATGGATCTTGAAGTCTTGAACCTTTAAGAGCTTAGTGCCCCAAGTGTTGCACCTCAAATGGAGTCACACAACACCACCAACAATTGGAATAACTTGAGAAGAGGTTACTTGGTTCACTCTATGAAATCGACTTTTCCCTCTTTGTGTCTTCACTAGTGCCATTAAATGAACCATGGGGTACTTTATATAGTGTGGCTCATTTAGGGTTACACCATGTAAACCGTAATGTGCATGACTTTCCATTTCCATCATGATCCATGGGTTTTAACCTCCATGGAGTATGCATGGGTTTCTACATGGGTTAAGCCCAACATGAAGGACTATGGATCACAAGCCCACATATATAAGAATGAATGATTTACATAATCAATCCCCATATATTTAATTAGTCTCTTTTGATCACAAAATTAATTCCAAATTAATTCTTGATCAATACTAATTAAATTATATGATTTCATATTAATATATTAGAACTTGTAATATATTAATATAAATCATAAATAACCTTTTCTCATTTGTCTATCCAATTGTTCCGATGCCATGCAACCCAAATGGACCATGCTACTCTCGGGTCGAGTACATACCAATAATAGTTATGGGCTTAGACATCTAATCCAATATAATCATCTACTATGGTGAGGAAATAATTTGCATTTGTATAGGATGGTACTTGATACCCACCTCATATGTCACAATGTATTAACTCAAAAATAGCCTTGGATTTATTACTACTAATAGGAAAAGGTGTTCTACCAAGCTTTTCTTTAGCACAAGAGTCCCAAGGCTAATCACTAAAATTAAAAAAATTATTCCTAAGGAAATCTACTTTGGAGAGATTTTCCTTCGAGGCATGACCTAACCTTCTGTGCCAAGTGTCTGGCATGGTTGACATTGCATTCCTTTCTTCAATCATCCTCATCCGGTAAAGTCCCGCTTCAGCGTTTACCCGCTCCAATCAAGTTCCTCGTACGAAGCCCCTGCATGACACAAAAGTCAGGAAAGAAGGTTATGGCACATTGTAAGTCATGACTCATGCGACTGACTGAGAGAAGATTGCATTTAAAATTGGGAACACATAATACTCTAGTAAGTTTTACTCCCCCTGGTACATTCTCCCTTTCCCTCCACATTAATGGAGTCGCCATTAGGTATAACCACAGATGTTTCAAAAGGAGTAAACTTATTGTTTTTAAGTAAATAAGTAATAAAGGTTATGTGTTCAATACAACCTGAATCAATGATCCACTCGTTTTCACTGTTCCCTTTACCTGACATGTTGGTATTGCGAACCATTCCTTCACTGCTATTGGTTGAAGTGAAGTGTTTCACGAACATCTGGTATTGTTCTTGAGTGATTTCTGGTATAGGGCTAACTTCAAAATCAATACAAGTTGTTGTAGTCTTAACTTTCTCTCCTTTATTTTCAGGCCACCAATTTGGGTATCCAACGAGCTTAAAACACCCTTCTCTCTTGTGTCTGTTCTTTCCACAAATAGTGCACTGTTCACTTTCTTTCTTTGATTTATTTTCTTTGATTGGTCTTTGCTAATTTCGTTCCTTCGAATTGTTAGGATGTCGAGTCCTTCCTTGAATGGTATTAAAAGCAGCAGGTTCAGCAGGTCCTTTCTTCTCATTGGAAATTGATCTTTGTCTCTCATTTTCAGCGACTAGATGGTACTCAGTTCCCAAGGAAGGGGTCAGTTTCATCGCTAGTATATGTGCTTGTTGAAATGGTATTCTGGTTGTTGCATTGCCATGAATGGTTGTACAAGCATGTTGTTGTAGGCACTCATATCTAGTATCGGTAAGCCGTGTTGGTTAAGTGGTTGGTTCAGAGTTGGGAGATTATATGTCACAGGGATTTGTTGTTGGATTAAGGGCGTCGGTTGTTGGGCCATGGGTATTGGTTGTTGGGCCATGGGTATTGGATGTTGGTGTATGGGTGTTTGTTGTTGGCCCATGGGTATTGTGTGACATCCCCATTTTTACGGCCAGAAAAGGCCGATTTTTTATGCTTTATAAAAATCAGAGTAGCTCGTTTAATAAAAGTGTTGCGGAATTTGTTCCCAGTAAAACATGATAAATACGTTATCAAAGCATTTCCGAAGAAAAGTATTTTTAATTTGTTTTAAAACATTTGGGATGTCATCGTCAATACAGAAACATAAGCATAAACATAACTTACATTTATTTACACTAGTGATCTACATCTCTTTAATCTCTCAGTGTAATGTGACTTCATCTCAACACCTGTAATATAAATAAACTGAGTGGGTCAAGTTGGGAAACCTGGTGAGTAGATAGGGTTTTCAACCCACAATAATATAATTATTATGTTTAAACAATCAAACAATCGACCCAATTACCCATCCCCATTATCTTCTTTACTCTTAAGGATCTATCATAACAGTCATCTATCCCACATTCGTTCATTCTGAAGTCCTTTACTTCCAGAGTTATAGGACTAGCACTAAATCCATAGCTATCAATGCTCGTTTGTAAAGCACTAATTCCATAGTTGTTGGGTACTAAAACCATACCTACCAATGTTTATCTAATAGGTACTAAGTCCATAGCTACCAATTCCTAACAGGTACTAAGTCCATAGCTACCAGTGTTTGTCCAATAGGCACTTAGTCCATAGTTGTCGATGTTATTTGTTAGGCACTAAGTCTATAGCTGCCAATGTTTACTCACATCATCTTTTATCTCTCATCATTCATATACCCATCCCATACCCAACATAATTGTATATTTTAAATACATATACAGTTCAAATCATTTAAAACATGTATAAAAAAACGTTCATCCAGCATAGACAGCAAGTATTCAGATAATATGCACACATAGCACGTAGTTTATATAAAATACTCCATATCTATGTGTAAGATGAAAGTGATGGGTTTTAGCCATAAGAACTTTCCTATGTGCGCATGCAAAACCCTAATGCTTGGATCTAGGCTTTCTAATTAAACATGCTTTGAATCCAAGACTTCTAATGGCTAATTAGGTTAAATTACAACATTGAAATAGATCTAGAATCATACCTTTGAATTCCTTGTTGATCTTGTTGTCTTGGAGCTTCTAGAGTCACAAATATCACTCCTCTAATGGCTTACAAACACCAATAGCAAGAAGGATTATTTAGGAGAGAGGAAAGGGGAGGAATTCGGCCAGAGTATCTCTACTTTAGATGGTGTGTCGAATTCCCTCACCCCTAGGGTCTATTTATACTTGTAGACTCCTTAAGGATTACAGCTTTAACCCTAATTGGATAACTTAGACTTTAAGTTGATCCATATCCTTTCCTTGATAACCCTATGGACGATGTTGGCTTATCCAAGCCCTAGAAATCGTCCAACCTATCTTGGATAAAGATTTATAGTCTAAAGTGTAACTATCAAACAATTGACAGTTTATACCCTCTTATTTAATTAATCTCTTTATGTCACCAAATTAATTCCAATTAATCTATGACTTATATTAATCAAATAACCATATATTATTCCTTATAATATTTATTCTCTCTTAACAAATCATCCATCAAGTTGCTATGGTGAAGGCAACCCAAAAGGACCCTGCACAACCGGATCAAATATTTGCCTAATATAGTTGCAGCCTTAGACACTATTCCAACAGTCTCCCACTTGGATAAGTCTAGTAACTATACAAGTACAATTCGGTTTGCAATCGTAGCTCTCAAAGACGCTATCAAACTCTGATCTAATCAATCTTGTCCTTTAGATAAAGGATCGTACAGTCCTCTGTTAGATATCATGCTGACAATCCTATGGAATGGTTAGTCTAGCATTTGATTTCTCGATCTCCGATTTATTTGACATAGAACTTAATCAAACACATCAATTCAGTTCTGACCGGGCCCGACACATAAGTCAAATCAAATCATCGAGTGGCCAAGATATCTCTTCTACCCTCTTAGGATAAAATTTACAGATAAACTTCGACTTATATGCATTTACTTATTCATTAACCAGCTATACACAACAATGCGTTTTATAACACCAAGTTACTGACGCGTTTTCGCATTATCAATGTACAATCAATTAACAAATAATAAACCATATATCTAGGTTTTAAGACTATATGATATTATCGTCTTGCGATCACCTTTTATATCGTATTCCATAAGGTGATTCCAGCAAGCGCGGGTTTGTTCCAATGCTCAAAACCAGTTCATAAGCACTCATGAATGTTGCAGCAACCCTTTGCTATGTCTAACACCATTTAGACAATCTACACACCAATTCATGACAATCTTCATTCATATCTACTTCCAACATATGAACGATTGTGGACAATTTGAATAATTCGATTATTCCTAATAAATTCAATTATTCTGGAAGTCAAAACATGCAAAGTGAAACAATAGTTAAACAATTAACATATGACAGTAACTTTACTTATAAATAAAACTCCTTTATTTAATCATCAAATGTTAATTACATTTATCTATTATACGTTTCTAAATACTATCTAATCTATACTAATATCATCCTTCAGCCCAATACTCCTAGCATGCTGCAAGTGCTTAACCCTACTCAGTCCCTTCGCAAGCGGGTCTGTTGGGTTATCTTCTGATGATATTCTCTTAACTATGAGTTGTCCTTCTTCTACACGATGTCTAATGAAGTGATATTTTCTGTCGATATGTCGAGATCTACCATGATCCCTCGGTTCCTTGGTCAAGGCAACCGCACCTTCGTTATCATAGAAAATCTCCATGGGATGGCAGGCACAACTCCAAGATCACCAATGAAGTTCTTTAGCCATATCTCCTCCTTCGACGCTTCGCTCGCTGCGATGTACTCTGATTCGCATGTTGAATCAGCTACAGTTTCTTGCTTGGAACTCTTCCAAGTTACTGCTCCTCCGTTTAGGGTAAAGACCCAGCCCGACTGCGAACGGTAGTTGTCCCTATCGGTCTGAAAACTGGCATCACTATACCCTCGCACCTTCAAGTCATCACTCCCTCCAAGGACTAAGAACCATTATTTCGTCCTCCGAAGGTACTTAAGGATGTTCTTCACCGCAATCCAATGTGCTTTGCCAGGGTTCCCTTGATATCTGCTAACCATGCTCAAAGCGAAGGCTACATTAGGGCGAGTACAAGTCATAGCGTACATGATTGAGCCAACTGCGGAATCATAAGGTATTCGGCTCATTTCTGCTATTTCTGCTTCAGTACTCGGACTTTGAGTCTTACTCAACTTGGCATTTCCTTGTATCGGTAGTTCTCCCTTCTTTGAGTTTTCCATACTAAAACGTTTTAGTACCTTCTCTAAGTAAGTATTCTGACTAAGTCCAATTAGTCTCTTACTTCTTTCTCTTACTATCCTTATTCCCAAAATGTAAGAAGCCTCTACGAGGTCCTTCATAGCGAAACACTTCCTGAGCCAGGACTTGACATCCTGCAGAGTCGGGATGTCGTTTCCTATGAGTAATATGTCATCAACATATAGAACGAGGAAGCTTACTATACTCCCACTGGCTTTGACATATACACAAGATTCGTCTTCGCTTCGTACAAATCCAAACTCTTTGACTTTCTCATCGAAGCAAAGATTCCATCTGCGAGATGCTTGCTTAAGTCCATAAATGGACTTCTCAAGCTTACACACTCTATTTGGATGCTTCAGATCCACAAACCCCTCTGGCTAAGCCATGTAAACATCCTCAACCAACTTTCCATTAAGGAAGGCGGTCTTGACATCCATTTGCCAAATTTCATAATCATGAAATGCGGCAATTGCTAGCATCACTCTAATAGATTTAATCTTCGCAACTGGTGAGATGGTCTCATCATAGTCAACTCCTGGAGTTTAAGTAAAGCCGTTCGCAACCAATCGCGCTTTATACGTGTGTACGTTCCCATCCATGTCGGTCTTCTTCTTGAAGATCGACTTGCACCCAACGGTCTTACGTCCGGGCACATAATTAACCAAATTCCAAACTTGGTTATCGTACATGGATTGGATCTCGCTATCCATTGCCTCTTTCCATTTCGCAGACTCCGGGCCTGCCATGGCTTCCTTATAGCTATTAGATTCATCAAGATTTACTAGTGTACCATCACTAATATACGTGTCCCCTTCGGTAGTAATATGAAAACCATAAAACTGGGGATGAACTCTAACTCTATCGGAACGTCTAAGAGGTAAGGATTCGTCAATCGGTTCAACCGGAGTTTCCTCCTCGGGTTGAATGCCAGCGGTAGAGGTTCCTTCATCTATCGACTCTTGAATCTCTTCAAGTTCGATTTGCCTCCCACTGTCTCCTTGGCTTATGAGTTCTCGCTCTCGGAAAACTCCTCTCCTCGCAACAAAGACAACATTGTCCTTTGGTCTATAGAAGTGATATCCAAAGGATGTCTGCGGGTAGCCGATGAAAATACATCGCTCACTTCGAGGTTCAAGCTTGTCGTGAGTATCTCATCTTACGAAAGCCTCGCAACCCCAAACCTTGATGTGTGCCAACAAGGGAGCTTTCCCCGTCCACATCTCGTGAGGTGTTTTGGCAACCTTCTTAGTAGGGACTCGGTTAAGGATATGGGTGGCAGTCTCTAAGGCATACCCCCAAAAGAAGATAGGTAGTGAAGCACGACTCATCATAGAGCAAACCATATCCAATATTACGCCTTTCTGCCACACCATTCAACTGCGGTGTCCTAGGAGGCATCAATTGCGAAACTATTCCACACTCCTTAAGATAATCGTGGAATTCAAGACTTAGGTACTCTCCTCCTCGATCGGATCGAAGCGTCTTGATTTTCCTGCCCAATTGATTCTCCACTTCATTCTTGAACTCTTTGAACTTTTCAAAGGTTTCTGACTTTTGCTTGATTAAATAGATATACCCATATCTACTATAATCATCGGTAAAAGTCACATAGAAGCGGTTCCCATCCTTCGTGGTTGATATAAAGGGTCCACATACATCGGTATGTATTAGGTCCAATAGCCCCTCACCCCTTTCGCAAGTATTCGTGAAGGGTGACAGTCATCTTTCCAAGTAAACAAGACTCGCATGTGTCATCTTCCCTAAGGTCGAATGACTCCAACACTCCATCCTTTTGGAGTTGGGCTATGCGTTTCTTGTTGACATGTCCAAGACGGCAATGCCACAAGGATGCTTTATCCATACTAGTGGAAGAATCAATATTCAAAACATCATTTCCTAAGTTATCAACAATCATAACAGTTTCATATATTCCATTACATGGTATAGCTTTAATGTAAAAAACACTATTTAGATAAGCCATAATAGAACCATTCTCATTATTAAAAGAAAATCTAAATCCTTGTCTATATAAACCGTGAAATGAAATGATGTTTCTAGCCATTTCTGGCGAATAGCAACAATTGTTCAAATCTAAACATAAATTATTCCTAAGCACTAAAGAATACACTCCAATCTTGGTAACAGGCGACGATCTTCTGTTCCCCATGATTAGATTGATCCTTCCTTGCTCCACATCCCTACTTCTTCTTAGTCCCTGCACATTTGAACAAATGTGATAACCACACCCGGTGTCAAGAACCCAAGAAATAGCATGATTAGAATTGTTAGATTTAATTGTGTATATACCTGCGAAAGATGGCTTGATCTTTCCTTCTTTGATTGCTTGCAGGTATTCTGGGCAGCTTCTTTTCCAATGTCCTATCTTATGGCAGTGGTGGCACTCTGCCTCCTTCGGGTTAGGATAGGGCTTAGAGGGATCAACTTTGGTCCCACTAGAAGAGGCACCATCTCGGGCTTTAACCTTGCGATAGTTCTTTGATGAAGCCTTCCTCTTCTTTCCCTTTCCTTGACCAATTGCCAAGATAGGAGCAGCAGACGGATTGGGAGTAGGTGAAACAGACTTGTCTTTGAAGTTGCTCTCAGCAACTCTCAAAAGACCTTGGAGTTTGCTTAGGGTGACCTCCTCTTTGTTCATGTGGTAGGTCATCCTAAATTGGTTGTACATCGGAGGAAAAGAGTGAAGCACCATGTCGATCGCTAAGTCTTCCCCAAAGTCAACATTTAACTTGCGAACGCGATCGACATACCTTTGCATCTTTTGCAGGTGCACGGTAAGAGATTCTCCATGACCCATCTTAGCGGAGATCATGTTAGTGAAAATCTCATAACGCTCTTGTCTCGCGTTTTGGTGGTATCTCTCCAATAAGTCTTGATGCATCTCGTATGGATACATGTCCTCGTAGGACTTTTGGAATTCGAAGTTCATGGTGGCAATCATGATGCAATGTACCTTCATTGCATCTCGCTCATGAGTCTCAAAAGCGGTGATTTCGGCCGGAGTAGCGATTTCGGGGTTGATCTTCTCAAGCTTTTCATCGAGGACATACTCCGTATCCTCATAGCGAGCAATGGTGCGAATGTATCTTATCCATTCGCTAAAGTTCGTTCCATCGAAGGTGACCTTTTGGCAAAGGCTCATCAACGTGAAAGAACTAG
Organism: Lactuca saligna; assembly: GCF_052625555.1. NCBI lineage: Eukaryota > Viridiplantae > Streptophyta > Magnoliopsida > Asterales > Asteraceae > Lactuca > Lactuca saligna. The sequence goes on along the minus strand of NC_136424.1, from coordinate 85,930,751 downwards.
CAGCAGCGTTGTTTGTGTTCGGCATCTATAGAAAGGACAAAGATAGATTAGAATAAGAATCCCTAATTATCACCCAATAAGAAAAATTAGGGTTAGGATCCAACAATAACATTTACATATTAGAAAAGGGATGCCGTAATCTAACATGAAAATAAATTGAAGGTAAGTGAATGACGATTCACTAATTCTCCATTACAAAACCTAGACTATTAGTCCTAAGTGTATTGAGAATTCCTAGGTTCGGATGAGATTCATTGAAACTATTCAATGGCATGTTTAAATCTCGATATGCCCCTCTTGTTTGTGACTGGGATGCCGAGGATCACAAAGCGGGTGTGAATTACCATGCAAATTCACATGGTGCCTTCATTGTAACGATCACCTATTCGATGTGCCGGTAAACCACACCCGCTCCATCGAACTATGATAGACAATGAATCACCCTTTGCCACCTTTGCTTAGAACCAATTAGTGTGCCGGTAAACCACACACGCTCCACTAACTTCTTAGCAAGGGTGCAAAGTGTAATTTCATGGGATTGCATCAATTCACTTTTCCTAAAGTAACTAAGATTGGGAAATTTTTAAAACGTGTAGTTACTTTGTATTTCTTATTATACTTTTAATGAGAGGATGAGGTTGCCCTATCCTACCCGTTCGGCTAACGACCCTCCACCAATCAAGCAAGCGGTGGGTGTGAGTGTACACCCATTAAGCGCCATTTTATAGGCCGCAACCTTATACCCACATTATAGATCGGCTTCGTGAATGAGGCCTACTAACGGTAAGACTAGCATTTAGTTATATATATATATATATATATATATATATATATATATATATATATATATATATATATATATATATATTATTCTAGTAATATCATATTAGTATAAGGTTGTGTTTTAAACCTTTTAAAACGTAGGGTTTGAAATTTAAGTTGTCTAAATTAAAACTTTTTAATCACAAATATAAATTTCAAAACTTGAGAGCAAGTTTTAAACATTTAAAACATGGAGGATCAAATAACAAATAATTCCAATTAACAATTAATGTCCTAATTATCTTTATTTGATTTATCCAAGATTTCTTTTAAGATAATTATCAAAAGAATTAATCAATTATCATATAAGTAAATTAAATATTTTATTAGATGATAAGTATCTTTAATCAGATCAAGATTATAGTCATATATATCAAAAAAAGGGATTAGGGTTGATCTAATATGATTAAGGTAAGTTTCCATAAGATAAACATGAAAAAATCCCGGTTTTGCCTAATCCTGACGCCCGGACTCGCCGAGTACACTTTGGAACTCGCCGAGTCCATGACTCAAAAACCCAAAAATCGAATTTTGCAGGCTTGTTTCAGTTAATCAAGCAACAATTTAAAGAAAACCAACCTGGCTCTGATACCACTGATGGGTTTTAGCCATAAGAACTTTCCTATGTGCGCATGCAAAACCCTAATGCTTGGATCTAGGCTTTCTAATTAAACATGCTTTGAATCCAAGACTTCTAATGGCTAATTAGGTTAAATTACAACATTGAAATAGATCTAGAATCATACCTTTCAATTCCTTGTTGATCTTGTTGTCTTGGAGCTTCTAGAGTCACAAATGTCACTCCTCTAATGGCTTACAAACACCAATAGCAAGAAGGATGATTTAGGAGAGAGGAGAGGGGAGGAATTCGGCCAGAGTATCTCTACTTTAGATGGTGTGTCGAATTCCCTCACCCCTAGGGTCTATTTATACTTGTAGACTCCTTAAGGATTACAGCTTTAACCCTAATTGGATAACTTAGACTTTAAGTTGATCCATATCCTTTCCTTGATAACCCTATGGACGATTTTGGCTTATCCAAGCCCTAGAAATCGTCCAACCTATCTTGGATAAGGATTTATAGTCTAAAGTGTAACTATCAAACAATTGACAGCTTATACCCTCTTATTTAATTAATCTCTTTAAGTCACCAAATTAATTTCAATTAATCTATGACTTATATTAATCAAATAACCATATATTATTCCTTATAATATTTACTCTCTCTTAACAAATCATCCATCAAGTTGCTATGGTGAAGGCAACCCAAAAGGACCATACACAACCGGATCAAATAATTGCCTAATATAGTTGCAGCCTTAGACACTATTCCAACAGAAAGTAACTATGCACTCACTTGAGAAGGTGGTGACTAGGTACTCGGTCAGCGCTTAGTTTACTTTAAAATAACTTCCTTCGACGAAACCTAGTATTATTACGACTACATTTTAGTCTAATATTTACCGTGACTAATTATTAGTCTTATTATTATTATTATTATATAAGCGTTTAAACAATACTTTCCAACGACTATGTACAGACAGGGGCCAGACATAAAACACCGGAGGGCGGGACCATTTTGGCATATAACACTTCTGAAATCCAACAACCCTATGCGGCCCTTTAAACCAGATTCCCCGTACCGCGAGTAGTTAAAAAGATATTATAACGACACTTATATAAGTCATAATAATAGCTCAAATATTTATTATAAATTTATAACAGCAATACTAATTCTAAATATAAACTATGTTTAAAATAGGGTAAGCATAACTTACTTACAAGGGGATTTTAGCTAGGAGTCGTGCTCTACAGGGGCAGAATTTCATCGCAAAATCTTTCTAAGAAAGATTCGTGCAGCGCTTCAGCGCTCACGTTACTATACTAAAACTACTGAAAGAGAAGACGGATCACGAGGGACCGAAATGCTCGGGGGATAAGGAGAGAAAGACTCTTGAATCAAGAGAATGGTGCAAGAAATATGAGAGGCCAAGGCTCTTATTTATACTAATTAAAATTTCAAAAACTACCCTCCATAATTACTTAATGACCTTTTAGTTATATAAACAACTAAACACCCCTTTATAATACTATTTTAAATAGATTTAACGATATTTGTACTAAACTAATGTCGAAAAAACTCAACATTAGTCTTATAATGACCGCATCGTCGATACCTTTCTAATGATATATACATATGTATATATATGTGTACGTATATATGATTTATACTTTATTTTAATATCTAAATATGCTATTATAATTTGTAACTCGTTCATAAGAACTCCGTTTTTGATGTTATTTATATCCACGCGTAGGTGGAGATGTACTTTACAACTTTCATTTAGACTCCGTCGGCTAATTTTGATTTATTTTTAAAGTTATATTTTTAACAGGCCGGGATAGGATTGGTCTGTTAAAATCTCATAACTTCTTCATCCGATGTCCATTTCCGTTCGTCTTTTTATTGTTACGCTACTAATAATGAGATCTTCGATTCTCATTTAGGTTGTTTCCACTAAAAACCGTTCGATCTAATATTCGAATTTCGGGCTGTACACTGCTAATCCGAAACTTCGAAAAAGCATAACTTCCTGATACAAAGTCAGATTTGGCCGTTCTTTTTATGGACGCTTTCGGTTTAACGTATTCTACGACTTTCGTTTGGATCGCTGAGGCTAAATCTCGCTCTATCGTAAATTCACTATTTACGTTTCCCGGGTATCATGTCTGTTCCGTCGCGAAACTTCAGCGAGTCATAACTTCTTTGTTATAACTCGGATTTCGGCGGTCTTTATATGTACAGAAACCTTGTAACATATACTACAACTTGGTTAAGATTATTTATTTTAAATAATATTTTGCCAAAAAGTCATTTTCGACACTTATTGCCTCTAAATTGACTAGCTCGGATCTACGGGCGTTACATATTGGATATTGGACTATGAGTGTTTGTTGTTGGGCCATGGGTATTGGTTGTTGAGCTATGGGTGTTTGCTGTTGGGTCATGGGTATTTGTTGTTTGTGCTATGGGTGTTTGTTGTTGGGTCATGGGTATTGGTTGTTGGGTTGTGGGTATTTGTTGGTATAAACAAGATGGCATCGTTGGTGTGGCGCATGATGTTAGGAATTGGTGGTTTCGTGGTCATGATGCAGTGCTCGTGTTAAACATGGTGTTGTGTGCATATAGGTTATATACGGGAGGTGTGACGACTGTTATTTGGGTGCCATGAGGGGTAATGGTGTTGAAGAATGGAAGCAGTGTGGTGAATATTGGTTGGTTTTGGGGTAAGGTTGTATGTGTAATGGCGGTGATAGGAGTTAAGGGTGAATCTCGTGGCGTAGCTATTGCAATGTGTGGCGGCGGGCCTCCGGGAGCTAGTATGGCTTCAAGGTTTGGTGAAGGGTCCCCTGACGACAATGGTGCTTCGAGGATTGGCAGTTGTTCTCCAAGTAGTAAGGCGATTGGGGTGCTGACTGCCTCCAGCGGTCCTATTGGATGTATTGAACTGTGTGGTGGCTGTGATGGTTCTCCGGTTACTTTCTCCGTTATGGTTGGTTGCACAAGGGGACAAAGACCGAAGGGTTTTCGTATCTATTGTCACACAAACGGATGACGCCAAATGGTACGACCTGGCTCCGAACCACTTGTTGTGAGTAGAACTCATTGGTACTTAAGCCTGAGAGGTCACACAAAGAAGAAACATGTCAGCCGCTCTCCGGGAGGAGGTCCCGGAAAGACGCTCCAACGGTCAAGTTAGTATGTTGAAGGTTAGAGTGTGGAGGTATAAGGCTGGATGAGGAATGACTTGCCTTGTCGGGACCTAGGTAAGGTCCTTTTATAGTGGAGATCTTCCTCGGTCCGTACTTGGGATCGGTACCGCAATCCCTACAGGATCCGTCGTTCTTATTGGGGAGTCTTGCTCCACATTCATGTTCAACCTAGTGATTGATCCAAGCGATTATGCTCTATCTGGGTGCTTTGTCGCCTGGAGCTGTTGTCCCTAGGTTGTGGCTAAAAGAAAATATTATAGCGAGGGCGAGCCTTCTGTGCGGTCGCCTCGTGGGAGTCTGGGGTCGCTGAGTCGGCTCCCCACCAGAGGCGCTTTGTTGAGGCTCGTCTGTCTCGGGCCCGCTCTAAGGGGCGCGTCATCAGTTATGGATATGAAAGTTTTTAAAAAAAAAATAAATTTGATTCAAAGTTTTTTTTATGAAGTTAATAAACTTGGTGTTAATGTTTTAAAGAATTCCATAACTTGTTCTTAAATTATGGAACATGAAAAGTTTCATCATAAAACGAGTACTTAACTCCATAAGTTATGGAATCCAAAAGTTTTCAAGAGTTACAAAACTTTCCCTCAAGTTTTGGAATTTGAAAAAGGTTTTTTATGAAAAAAAAAACGAATTCTAAAACTCTTGGGTTCATAACTTAAACAATTAATAACATGGTTTTAGTTTTGAATTTAATAATTGGAATTATGATGTTTTGTTGAATAGTTCAAATTAACTCTTATGGACTTTATTAATTATTAATTAAAGCGTTTAATTAAAAGAGTATTATCAAATCCATAAATATATGGTTTGAGTTTAATTAAATTAAAAGTCGAGTTTAATTAATAGATTAAACCACCAAGTATTTTAAATGTCTAAAATACACCCTATACTATTATAATGTTAAAAGTTTAATATATTATATGTATAAGTAAAAATTCGGTCTTACTATTAGTAGTCCTCATTTATGAAGTCGGTCTATAAGGGGGTATAAGGTTACTGCCTATAAAATGACAATTTAATGGGTATCCACTCTCACCCACCGCTTCCTTGACTGGTGGAGGGTTGTTAGCCGAACGGGTAGGACAAGACAATAATTTTCCCTATATTAAAAGTATAATGATAAATATAAAGTAACTAAACTTAAATAAATTCTCAATCTTATTTACTTTAGGAAAATGTGAATTTGGTGCTAACCCATGAAATTACACTTTCTACATTACCAAGTCGTTGGTGGAGCGTGTGTGGTTAATCGACACACTAACATGGACTAGTAAGAGTGGAAAAGGGTAACTTAATGTTAATCATAGATTGGTGGAGCGCGTGTGGTTAACCGGCAAATCGATTAGGTGATAAAGTTAAGGGTACCAAGTTAATTTGCATGGTTATTCACACCTTGTTTGTGATCCTCGACATCCTAGTCACAAACTTGAGAGGGCACAACCGAGATTTAAACATGCCATTGAAAAGTTCAATGAATCTCAAAAGATCTAGGAGTTTCAATCCAATTAAAACCCAATACCCTATTAGGTTTTCGTGGTGGAAATTGGTGAATCGTCATTCGCCTACCTTCAAATATTTTATAGCTTAGATTACGGCATCCCTCTTCCAAGTTATAAAATATTGTGTTGGGTCCTAGCCTTAATATTTTATATTGGGTGTTATATTAAGGACTTAAATCAACTAACTTGAATTTCTCCTATTGTAGATGTCTGGTTTAGACAACTATGATCTTCGCAAATCTCTTGGAACAAGCTTTCCTAATGAAGATGATGTCCCACGATTGGATCATGGAAATCATACTTCTCTTCCTCCACCTCCTCCAATTATTCTCCCTAACCTACAAGTTCTTGAAAAGTTCGAGGTCACTCAATCCTTATTGGCAAGCAAAGTCTATATGTGCTTACATCTTGGAGATGAAGTTACATATTGACAGGCTGGGAGAGTTGGGTGTCGAAGTCTCGAGGTTGCTGACTGTTGACTTGGTTCTTCAGTCACTCCTTAATGACAGATCACGACATGACCCTTATTGATCTTATCTATTTGTTTGTTGTTGCTGAATCAGCAATGATTTAGGGCACTAGTAAAGCAATTTTGATTGGAAGATCTACTTCCCAAACTTTCATGGACATTGATAATGAAAACATTAGAAGTCCAGAAAAGCTTTCTCTTCCCAATGGAAAGGGATCAACCATGGTCAAGTCATTTGACCCAATGGTAAAGAGAAAGACTAGGTCTGAGATAGTCTTGTGTACCATTGCCAAAGAGTCCATATGTTTCTTTTTCCAAGAGAAGGGGCATTGGTTGCAAAGATGCCCTATTTACCTGAAAGATCATAAGGATGGTAAAGTCAAAAACTTTGACTCTATTTCGGGTAAAGTCCACTATCTACCTCAATTAAGATTCTATTTTAAGATTCTTATTACATGATGTGACTAGGTCGCATTTTGATGTTTTAAGAATCAAAGAAAAGAGAGGAAGCTTAAAGGAAGAATATGTTGATTCTGATCGCGAAGATGAATTTCGATCGCATGTTTCGGTGATCAGAATTTTGAGTTGGTGCTTAAGAGTTATGATAGATTGCTTAGGAATGCATAATAACATAATTTTCATATGTATTTGCATTGTAAGGATAAGTTTTTCCGTAATTTTAAAATAAAAGGAAAATTTTTGATTTTATTTATTTTAAGTAATCTTACAATGGAATTTGTGAAAATTGTTGTTTATATGATTCCATTGATAGCAATATTGGAAAATGGATTTGATTCTTTTGTTTGTGGTAGTGTCATAATTTATCAAACGAGGAAAGATTCTCATCACCCAAGTTTCAATTGGATAGAAACTTGGAATCATGCAACTTGTATTATATGATGAATGAGAATTTTCATCTTTGGGAAATGAAGACTAATTCCTTGATCACATGTATATGTGAGTCAAGTGAACGATTAGGGGATCGGGTACACTTGAGTGTGCGCTGGTTAGGTCCACCACAAAGATCGATAAGGCTATTCGTCATGATTTACTAAAGTTTAATGAATATGGTTATACTTACAAGCTTAGGTGTAATTCTGATACATTGGAAAAGTTTCAATGCAAGGCAGAACGAATAAGAAGAATCAAATTAGGCAGAAAGATAAAAGTTTCTCCAATATGAAAAGATGGGAGAGTACTTGAGTATTTTGTTTTCTGATTATCCTAGTGATTATGAAACCATATCATAATTGATTCTCTAAGGACGTCTTAGTGCATTTGTTTGACTAAGAAGAGGAATCAAGAATTGTTAAAATGGTTAAATCAAAAGGATGAATCATACTTTGTTCCAAAATTGAATCTTAGAGTAACACTCTAAGATTGTAAGTTGAGTGACATAATCCTTAGAAGGTTTATAACACTTGTCAAATGTAGAGTAAAATGTTTTCTACTCTTGTACATTTGAAATTGGTAAGTTGTGATGTTTTAGATAAAACAAAGACCAACCAAGACCAATTAATTAAAGTTTTTATCTTGATAAGAATCTGCCCTAACTCTTGAATGTTTGTTTTGTCAAGGAATGGTTCTTGACAAGAGAATCTTAATGTCAAGAGGTCAGTGGGAATCTTAAAGATCTTGAAAAAGTTTCTAGAACTAATCAAGAATAAAACCCATTGTTTATCACTAGCACACGACTTGAGGTTTATAACCTATCATGTTGACATATTCTTATTTTTATGCCCATTCCAGTTAAAGTTGTCTATGCTTGTGTGTTAATGAGTTCTCAGTTGTTTAAATAACTACTTGGAAGAAATGGTAGGCCCTTGTGTTGCCAAGTGGCAAGAAGTTAAGATTGAACAAGTTCAGTCCATATGAGTTTGGATTTGTCACTAACCTCCTCTTGTGGCTATGACAAATTCACATGGATAGGAACACATACACCATAAAATCTAAGTGTCATAAGGTTTCTCTCCAATTCTAGAATAATGATGGTGAGGAAACGCTTTCACTAAGTAGATTTTAAGTAGATAGCAATTGTGATATTTGCATTCTCAAAATCGTTAGTGGAGCGTCTGTGGTTAACCGGCACACTCACATGGACTTGTGAGAAATGGCAAAGGTCTAAATAATTGAGACTATGATTACGACATCCCTTTTCGTAGTTCTAAAAATTCTTTAGACACACATGTGAGCTATCTAAGAAAATGTGTATGATTTTGATAAAGTCTTATCAAAGCATCTCGTATTTGAAATCTAAACTTTGGTAAGAAAGTCAATAAAGTATTGATTTCTAGAAGTCCAGCTGATTTCTGGATACATGTCAAAGCTAGTGGGAGCATAAGTGTTATGCTAATAATTATCATGTTAGTATTATTATGTTAAGTATTTAAATTTTGTAATGTTAACTATAGAAAAAAAAAGTTTTAATTTGTAAAGTTGCAGGGTTTGAAAAGTTATTTCGCTATAATTAAGGGAGAGGAAATTATACTTCATCCCAGTTCAAAAAGCTTAGATTGATTTTAATCAAATTTAATAAAGTATTTTATATATATATATATATATATATATATATATATATATATATATGTTGGAATGGTTCAACATAAGGAAATTCTATATATGGGAACATTATTTGCGTTCTAAAATTCGATTATGATTACGGCATCGCTTTTCATAATCTAAATTATGAGAACATGGGAAATAGAAATAGAAATATTATAGCTAAAGACTAGTGTCCCATAAGCTTCGGATATAGGATCGATTACATGTGCTGTAATACTCATGCGTTCTAAATTTTCCAAATGCCTAGTACATTAAGAGGGAAAAGGACTAGAACTGGATATGACTAAAATGATTAAGCAATTGTCGAGTACAATCTGAGGTTTACCAAAGATTAGTTTCTCTTGGAAAATTGGAAGTATAGTGTTAATTTTGGAAGGACCATATTGACATATTCTGAAAGGAGACAACTCTTGTTCATAAGTGATAGTCAAAATGGGAATGGGGAAATGTTTCCAAAGGTGGAAGTTATTCATTAAATCTATGTAAGATTAGAAAACTTAATGCAAGAAGGATGTTCAAAGGAATGTACTTTGAATTTGAGACTTCATTTCCATGGAATTGCTCTCCACTGGAATCCTTTGTAAATGTATGTTGCCAAGTCTTTGTGACTTTTGTGCATAGTCATTACAAGAGGATCAATGCATATAAGTTTAGAATTTAAAAGATTTCAGAAAATGGAAAATTATCTTGTATTCTTACATTTGCGGTAAGGATTTCGGATTGTGAAATAAGCATCATTGGAATCATGTTCAATTGGTCTATTTCACAAAGGGTCATAGACAAACTTAGTGTGCATACTTGGAGTATGGCATAACTATTGTTTGGACAAACATAGTGTGCATGCTTGGAGCATGGCATGACTATTGTTTGAGTTCAAGTATTAAGTTGATTATTTGAAACATTATGCAATGAATAATGTTTAATATATTTGGTGATTAAATAAAAGGTGTTTTATTTATATTCATAAGTTCTGAGACCATATTGGATTCGATTACTCTTGTGTTTCATTTTGCATGTTTTGACTTCCCGAATAACTAGGTTATTCAAACTCTCCACAGTCAATCATACTTTGGAAGTAGGTATGAATCAAGACTGTCATGAATCGGGCTTGTAAATGTGTAAAGTGTTTAGACATAGCAAAAGTTGTTGCAACATTCATGAGTGCTCCTGGAATGAGATTCGAGTATTGGATTCAACCCACGCTCATTTGAATCACTTCATGGATTTTATCACGATTGATCATGAGACGATAACATCTTATATTCTTCAAACCTAGAGATATGAGTTGTTGACTATGAGTTGGTTGTACATTGATTGTACTAAAACGCATCAGTAACTTGATGTTATAAAACGTGCCTTTGTGTATGATTCAACAAGTAGTTAGTGCAAGAATATGAGTTGAAGTATATCCATTCCTTTTACCCTTGGAGGGATAAAAGAGATATTTGCGGGCCCCTCGATGATTTAGTGATGACAAACGTAAGTGCTCGGCCGAGCCTGGACTGATTTGAAGTTGTTCAATTAGTCGGTCGTCATAAATCTAAAATCGGGAAACAACAGATGGACAGAGAGTATGATTATAATCCATGTCTCAGTCCATATGGTATCTAGAATGGAGGAATATATGATCCCTTATCTATGGACACGTCATTGACTAGGTCAGAGTTCGACAACGACTTTTAGGAGCTACAATTGCTAGTTGGGTTTTGGAGTCGTACTTGTAATTATAGTTTGACTTATCCAAGTGGAAGACTATTGGATTAGATGTCTAAGCCCATAACTATTATTGGTATGTACTTGACCCGAGAGTAGCATGGTCCATTTGGGTTGCATATCATCAGGACACTTTGTTACGATAAACACTTGAGAGAAGGTTATGTATGATTTATTAATATATTATAAGTTCTAATATATTAATATGAAATCATATGTTTTAATTAGTATTGATCAAGAACTAATTTGGAATTAATTTAGTGATCAAAAGAGACTAATTAAATCTATGGGGATTAATTATGGTAATTAGTTATATTTATATGTGTTGGGCTTATGATCCATGTTGGACCAAGTTTATGTATGGATACATAAAGAGTTGGGCCACATAAACCATGGATAATAAACCCATGGGTATGGGTTTGGGTTAACCCATGACCTTTGTAATTCCACATATAGATATGTTACTTCATAGCAAAAATCAATACTAATCTATTTTTGGAGGATATGGACGTTTTTGGTGTGTATGAATTCTCTCTCAAGTTTCATCCTTTGTCGATGGTGTGTTGTGACTTCATTTGAGGCTTCCACACTATTGGGGCTAAGCTTTTAAAGGACAAATTCATCAAGTTCTACAAGCTACACAAAGAGGTAAACTTCTAACTAGTATTTTATGTAGTTTATATGACATCCCCAAAATCACGACTAGAAAAGACCGATTTAATTTATGCTTTTTAAAATAATTTCAAAGTAATCCTTTTATTAAAAGAGTTGCGGAATTTGTTCCCAAAACAAAATATGAGAAAATAAAATTTATCAAAGAATTTCTTAAAGAAATGTATTTTCGTATATAACAAAACTCGGGATGTCATGTTCTGATACAGACCAAAATCATAAACGACACATTATAAGCCTTACAACAGTTATATACAATTACAGGACTATAAACAAAATAACTTGATGATTCATCCAACTTATGCTCTCGTGCCACTACGTGTAATACAAATAAAACTGAGTGGGTCAGGTTTGGGAGCCTGGTGAGCATATAGGGTTTTCAACCCACAATAAATAATTTTATTAATTTCAATCATCAAAGAATCAACCTAATTACCCACCCCCATTATCTCCTTTTACTTCTTAAAGATTTACCCTAAGAATCTGCTATTCCTCGTTCATTTATTCCTAAGGATTATCCTAAGGAATCGACATGAAATCCATCATTGCCAGGGTTTTCTCAATAAGTACTAAATTCATAGTTACCAAGGTTTAACTCGTTTATTGACAGTAGCGTCTTCGAGACTCCTCTCATAATAAAGGTCAATGGGTTTTTAGAGTTGCGAGTCTGCTAGTGTTCCACTGGACTGTCTAGAATAGTCTGTGGTTGTCATGCCTACTCTGCTGAATGACGGGGCCATCGTTTTGGGTAAATCTTTCACTCATTTTTCATCTGTCACCCTCATCTCATGATCTAAATCATCTTTCATCTCATCCTCAAACTCCTCTTCCCTCACACATCAACTATTTCATCTATACATGTTCTACCCAACATATTTCTAGATATAAATTACATATATAGTTTAAATCATTTAAAAACCTATATAAAACATTCATTCAACATCCATCTCAAGTAAACAATATATATATATATATATACACACACACACACATAGCATGTATTTTATAACAGATACTTCATATCTATGTGTAACGTGAAAGTAACTACACACTCACTTGATAAGACGATTATCGGATAGCACTACGGATCTTCAAGTAGTATTCTTTGATGAAACCAGGATATCTTCACAAACCGGGCTTCTCGCGGGCAGAGTTTCGGCTTAAAACTATTTTCTTCTCGGGATCTTCGGGGCTTCTGGACTTGCTTCGGGTGTCGGGATGATATCCGGTCTTCGTGGGGACTTCAAGACAACTAGAGAGGGTATGGGGAGTGAGAGGGTTTAGGAATTAGCAACCATGGGTGACTGCCCTTCGGTTTCTATTTATAGGGCCGATTTTCTGGATTCACATCGTGAACCTCAAATTTTCACACCGAGAACTTGGTCCTGCACAGGTCATGGCATTCGTGATCAGTCCACTTGCTCTGGAAGGTGTCCATCACATGTTCACGTCGTGAACACCCTGTTCATGTCGTGAACTCTAACAGTAGTGGAAGTTCGTTCCCTGAAATTCAGAAATTCATATCTCTCGCATACGAGCTCCGTTTTTTAATGTTCTTTATATCCACACGTACGTGAGATTATGCTCTACAACTTTCATTTAGACTCCATTGGCTAATTTTGACTTTATTTTTAGTATATTATTTTTAGTATGGTGGGATAGGAAAACTCTGTTATTAATTCATAACTCCTTCATCTGACCTCCCTTTTCGTCTGTCTTTTTACCGTTGCACTACTATCAACGAGATCTTTAATTCTTGTTTAGATTATTTCAGCTAGAAATCACTAGATCTCATATTCAATGTGACAACCTGAAATTTCCATTATGTACTACATATCAAGTCAATAGAAGTTAGAACAGTTACTGTTAACTTTCAAATGATTTGGGATAAGTTTGAACATTTCATGATTTACACTTTAGAAGATGCCAGGAGAGGGGATGCGATTAGGGTTATTGTGTAACAATGACATTTCATACTCCAAGAAATTGGAATTATACGACCCGAACATGGAATTTGCGGTCCAAAACCCTAGGGGTATATATATGATCCTTAGCCATATTTATTCATTTGTTCCATTTCCAACTAGAGAAAAGCCAAATTCTCTCTCACGGATCTTCGGCTTTTCGTCCCACATCGTGAGTCCTTACATCTAAGTGTATTATAGGGCTTGATATGTGTCTATTAATCTTAAAATCGTATCAAAACCACAAGATCAAAGAGTTTACGGCCCAAGAACATCTTTGACCGTAAACCCTTCTTTAAGGGACAAATGAGTGCCCTGGTCCCTTCCTTTTGCAATGAAACTGGCCTAGAATTGTATCCTAATGTATGTAGGACTAGAAAACACCCAAGAACACCAAGAGTAAGGTGTTCACGGCCCAAGAAGTTCTTGGACCGTGAACTCCAAACAAAAGTGCCAAAGTGTGCTTTAAACTCTCCATAAGCCTTGGACACTAGCCTAGATGCCTTCCTAGTTAAGTTAGGTACTTGAAATCACCAAAAACACCCTACCCAAGAGAGATTACGGCCGTAATCTCTAAGGGAATTGGTCCCAGGGCCGTGAACTCCTTGTTGTTATGGCATTGAAGAGTAAACTCAAGAATGGGGTCCTTTGGAACCCTAAACCCACTAGCCTTGTCCTACAACAACATAGATGCAATCCTTAGGGATTATAACACTTATATAAAGTGTTTATCATGTTCTAGGATGTCTTAACATTTTCAATTAGTAGTTTAAGACTAATTGGGTGCATATATGTGTGATTATATGTTAACTAGGATCTTTGTGTGTGTACAAGTCTTCACTTGACACCTAGCAATCCTAAACCGTTTAGTTCATTCAAACCACCATCTACAAGTCAGTTCATACCCCTTCATTAGTGTTTTAATTGATTTTAAATGCTTTAATAGGGGGAATACAAGTAGAAAACAACATGCTATAGAATCAATCACATGTGATTTATAACTGTGTTTTCGTCCAACTGATTCACATGCTTCAAAATGTGATGTATGAAATGGTTTTCTATCTTATAAATACTTTGTTATCAAATGTATTACTTTTAAAATGTTTATTAAAATGACATCAAGTCATTGTTAATTATTGTTCAAAACTCTTAAATGTCTTACAAAACCATTTTTATCTTCTTGAACAAAAGTATATCTATACACTTATGTTCTTATATATGTATTGATATGATAGCTTTCATCCTTCATTCAGTTTCCCACACTCTTGTGTAGCAAGGGTGTATAAACCTGCTTGGAGAATCAATTACTTTCCAGTTAACTATTATAGGGATAGTTAGGAGGTACAAAACATTATTCCTATTAAAAGGAATTACACCAGAGTCAGTTCATTCATGAGTCTATACTATACATTACATGTTACATGAATACGTCTACATCGATACGCTTACATGAATACATTTACATATATACATTTATTTGTATACACTTACATGGATACTTGTACCTAGATTCACTATGATGAGTTACTAGTACATTATGTGTAAATTGTTCTGCCTATCCTAGTTTAAAAGGATAACTTGACGGGACTAACCATTCCGGAACCCAACTGTTAGCAACAGAGGTAATGAACATCTACGGATGCCTACGGTTAATACTTATATTAGGAGTACCTTTACGGGACTAACCATTCCTTAAACCTGCTGCTGGCTACAGAGGAAAATGAACAATCTACGGATGTTCAAGGTTATACATTTCGGCAGTCGCGATGTCGTGTTTATCCTAATGCAAAAGGATAATACTTTTATGGTTATATTTTCCCTATTACTTTTATTTTGTGTTACATTCACATAAATAAGGAGGTAGACTATATATTGTTAGTAGTAGTCATAAAAGGGAAAACCATATTTGTTACAGCAAAACATACAGGGCTTGGTAGAAGACTACTTTCAAAACATGCAGGTCTTGGTAGAAGACTACTTTCAAAACATACAGGTCTTGGTAGAATACTACTTTCAAAACATTCGGGTCTTGGTAGAAGACTACTCTTATAACTAATAGGAAATATGGGATTTTCTAGGGTTTCATACTTATATCAAATGTTTCATTCAAAGAATTGCGTAGCATTCATAACAGTTTTCCAAAACAAGGCAATGACACTTAAATACTTATAAATTCACCAGCTTTATGTTGATACTCGCTTTCAAAATAACTTGTATTCTCAGGTCACCAGTAGACAGGTACGATGGCCAGGTTTTGAGAAGACGGAGCACAGACAAGACTCGTATTTTATTTTGATTTCATATTTTGGTGTCTTATTACTATCAAAGAACACACATGTATTAAATATTTACTTTTAATGCAATGGATGATGTTGTTACTTGTTTACTACTTTGCATTGTTGTGATACTGTACATGACGTCCTACACCCCGGAACGTTTCCGCCGTTCTTGGTTTTGGGGTGTGACAGATTGGTATCAGAGCATTGTTTATAGTGAATTTAGTATATCAACCCATAAAAGACGTACTAACTATAAATACATTGGGATTAAAACACTCTGACTAAGAGTTTATACTTTTAAATAATAAAATATTTAAGTAAGTATACGTGCCTGCATTCATACTAAAATCGGTGTCACAACGACAAGAACAAAAGTGTTACGACTGTTGAATATCACAAGTGCGCCTGGGGATATATGGTCAGTCTTGGGAGTGGCATAGCCTTATCAACTATGCTGGTCCAAGGAGTGATTAGCATATGCCTAAGAATGGTTGTGATGTGGCAACAAGTCTAAAAACTTACCAACACAACCACAAAGAAATACCATAGGGGTATTTGGTCTTACTGTAATTATCTTAGTTAGTTCATCTAGTTAGTTAATTCTTATATCCCTTTTCTCGCGTAGATTTTAATGGCTGGATTTCATCATGGCGACCTGTACTTCCCAAACCAAGGCAACGCTGGATGGCTAGAGGAAGAACCGGAAGATGATCATCAAATCCCTTTGGATGATCACCATGCTGAGGGTTTTTCTAATAGTTCTGACTCGGAGCCTGAAGTCAACAACCTACCTCCAGCTGCTCAAAACCGAAACCTGAACCCCCGTCCTGCATTTCAAGGACCCATGCCTCTGTGGGCCACAAACATTAATACATGGAGTCAGGAACAAGGTCAACCTATCCCCTAAAATGGAGACAGAAGCTTCTACAACCTCACTGAGGGAGGTTCTGCTGACAGAGTCATACCCATCATGGTTCGTAGTATTTCTCGGAACACAATACTGGGTCAATCAACTATCAATCGAGTCTTGGAGATTGACGCCAACTCTGGCGTTAACACTGTCCGCATTCGCCAACTGGAGTCTGCTCAGGAAAGGACTCTAGTCCGAAATGAAGCTCTGCAAAGAGAACTTGTTGAAACCCAAGCTGAGGTCAGGGAACTTCGTGCTCAGCAAGCAAGAGTTGACAGGCATATAAGGGACATGGAACGCCTCCTGTCGGAATCAAGAACTCATGCTAGCAGTTCTCATCGCAGATAGAATCTCATCGACTCATCTTTTGGATATAACCTAGTTTATGTAAAAACTTTGGTCTAATTTCCTATCTTTGTAAATCTTAGACCTGTTAGGTCTTGATCTAGTCATAGTTCTGTCAAAATTTTCTCATCTTGGTTGATGTAAGGCCTACTTCTAGGCCATTTTTCCCAAACTTGTTACATCTGTAATTCCAGTATTATTGACAGATATCTAGTCATATGGAAATTATTATCCAAATGCTATCATCTTCATTCAATCATACTAGTCATTGTGTTGTTGGAATATGGAGAGTTAGTCCATGAGTCACTCTCATTATTCAATTATTCTTATCAATTTTGTCATCTTTTTAAACGTATGGTTAAAAGATGCCACCACGCAGGAATCACAGGCGTAACCCAATTAATTAAACACTGATACCACCACCTCCTGCACCACCTCAACCTCCTCAACCACCTCCTCCTTTCGATGCCACTATGTTCCAGGCAGCCTTCACAGCAGCCGTAGCAGCTGCTGTATCAACCATCAATACACTTGCCCTTAGTGGATCGAGAACAGGTGCACATCCCTCCAACCAAAGCGAGAGCCATGGGCATCCTCGGGAATGCACCTACAAGGACTTCACGAATGCCAAACCCCGAAACTTCAATGGAATTGGTGGGGTTATGGTTTTAAGGCAATGGATTGAAAAGAAGGAAGCGGTCTTTGAAATCTGAGCCTGCCCGGAGGGCAACAAGGTCAAATTTTCTACTTGTACCTTCTCTGATAGAGCACTAACATGGTGGAATGGCCATGTTAAGTCTCTGACTATAGTGGTGGCAAACTCCATCAGCTGGGAAAACTTGAAAGCCATGCTAATGAGAGAGTACTATCCTCAAGGAGAAATACAAAAACCCGAGCAGGAACTCTGGGGTCTACAAATGGTTGGATCCGACATATTAACCTACACAAATAGGTTCTGTGATCTGGCAATCTTATGCCCTGACATGGTTGCTCTGGAGAGCAAAACAATAGAGAGATACATCTTGGGACTGTCGCCCCGGATCCAGTCAAGTGTGTTAGCTTCCAAGCCTATCACTTTTGACAGCGCCAAGGAGCTGGCACAGTCTCTCATAGACCACGGGGAACACTGGAACCCAACAATCCCTACACCCCAGGCACAAAAGGACAACAACAACAAGAAGGGGTGGAACAAGAGGAAAAGAGGGGCTTCGCAAGAATCCTCCAAGAGACAACAACTTGTGGCAATCAATGTTGCCATGGTAACTCCCGTTGTCCCTGCGAACCCCTTACCAGCAAGAACTTATGCTGGAACTCTTCCGAAGTGCAATGAATGCAACTTCCACCAGCATGGACCTTGCAAGGACATGCAGTGATCTAACTGCAATAGGAAGGGTCATACAGCCCGTTTCTGCAAGGTTCCAGCAGCGCCGACCGCCCAAGTTCCTAACGCCGGTGTGGGCCAAGCTTGCTACGGTTGTGGCGAAGTGGGCCACTACAAGAGGAAATGCCCGAAGGCGGGGATGGCTGGTGGAGTAGGAAGAGTTATGGCCATGGGACACGAGGAAGAAGTAGTTGATCCTACGATAGTTACTGGTACGTTTCTCCTCGATAACTCATATGCTTGCATACTTTTTGACAGCGGAGTAGAGAAGAGTTTTGTAAGCCATAAATTTCCACACCTACTTAAACAAAAACCCAGTGCCTTAGATAAATCATTCATTGTAGAGATGGCAAACGGGAAAATGGAAAGTACTAACTGCATATACGTAGGTTGTACTCTAACTTTAGATGGCCATACTTTCAAGATAGACCTCATGTCGGTCCCAATTAAATGTTTCGACGTTATCATCGGCATGGATTGGTTGAGTCTTCTGCACGCCGATATCATGTGCTTTGAGAAAGCAGTTCGTCTTAACCTTCCTAACAACGAAACCTTAATTATCTACGGCGACAAACCGAGTACGAGTCTTCGCATCATTTCTTGCATCCAAGCCCATAAATGCTTACGAAAAGAATATCATGCATTCCTCGCACACGTCATCGATACGAGTCAAGAAATGAAAGACATTCAGAACATCCCATAAGTACGCGACTTTCCCGACGTATTTCCAGAAGAACTCCTAGGATTACCACCACAATGCCATGTCTAGTTCATAATCGACTTAGTACCAGGGGCTACTCCAGTAGCCAAATCACCTTATCGTCTGGCACCGACAGAGATGCAGGAACTTTCCAGTCAACTTAACGAACTTCTCAAGAAGGGATTTATTAGGCCAAGCTTCTCACCGTAGGGAGCACCGGTCTTGTTCTTCAAGAAGAAAGATGGATCGTTTCACATGTGGATCGACTACAAGGAACTCAACAAGCTTACCATTAAAAATCGTTATCCTTTGCCCCGCATAGACGATTTATTTGATCAACTTCAAGGAGCCAACTACTTCTCGAAGATAGATCTACGATCCGGATATCACCAACTACGATTGCTAGAAGAAGATGTTCCCAAGACAGCCTTCCGAACTCGTTATGGACGCTACGAGTTTGTAGTGATGCCTTTCGGATTAACTAAGGCGCCCGCAATATTCATGGATTTGACGAATAGGGTGTGTCATCCTTACTTGGATCAGTTCGTCATTGTCTTCATTGATGACATAATTATCTACTCTCAAAGTAAGGAGGAACATGGTCAACATCTCCGTAGAGTCTTAGAAACATTACGATCGGAGAAGCTCTATGCGAAGTTCTCTAAGTGCGAATTTTGGATCCGACAAGTTGAATTCTTGGGCCATGTTGTTAGCGAAGAAGGAATACACGTGGACCCTTCCAAAATCAAGGCCATTGAGAACTAGTCAGCACCGAAGACACCTATAGAAATTCGTTAATTTCTGGGTCTCGCTGGCTACTATCGCAGGTTCATTCAAAACTTCTCCCGCATAGCAAAACCTCTTACAATACTGACCCAGAAAGGCGTGGCCTTTGACCGGGAAGGGAAACAGGAAAAAGCATTCCAAACGCTCAAGCGAGCCTTGTGCACCGTACCAATACTATCCCTCCCTGAAGGGATAGAAGGCCTCGTTGTCTATTACGATGCATCAAATCAAGGACTCGGATGTGTTCTGATGCAGCGAGGTAAAGTCATCGCCTATGCCTCAAGACAACTGAAGACACATGAGGTTAACTACACCACCCACGATCTTGAACTAGGAGCAGTTGTTTTTGCTCTGAAGATTTGGAGACACCACCTGTATGGTACAAAAATCACGATCTTTACAAACCTTAAAAGTCTTCAACACATTTTCAACCAGAAGGAGCTCAACATGAGACAACGGCGGTGGGTCGAGCTACTCAGTGATTACGAGTGCAAAATTCGTTATCATCCGGGTAAAGCCAATGTAGTAGTTGACGCCGTAAGTCGGAAGGAATACGCCGGTCGTAGAGTCAAATCTTTGACTCTAACTATCCATTCACACTTATCCACACAAATTAAGGAGGCTCAGCTCGACGCTTTGAAACCTGAAAATGTGGCAAGTGAATCCCTGAGAGTGATGGATAAGAACTTGGAAGTTAAGGGTGGCAGAGTCTTATACCTCATGGATCGGATCTGGACACCGAAACACGGTGGCTTCAGAGACTTGGTCATAACTAAGGCACATAACACTCGTTATTCCGTCCACCTAGGTTCAGATAAGATGTATCTGGATCTTAAAAGGTTATACTGGTGGCCTAACATGAAAGCAGAAATTGCTACCTTCGTAAGTAAATGCCTTACTTGCGCGAAGGTAATGTTCGAATACCAGAAACCCTACGGTCTTCTGCAACAATCGGAGACACCAGAATGGAAGTGGGAGCGGATCACTATGGATTTCATAACCACGTTGCCCAAGACAATGGGTGGAGTTGATACCATATAGGTCATCTTCGACAGATTGACCAAGTCTGCACACTTCCTACCCATCAAAGAAACTGAAAAAATGGAGAAACATACGAGAACCTACATTAGGGAGATTGTACGACTGGACGGTGTTCCCATATCCATTATCTCAAATAGAGATAGTACATTCACTTTTAGGTTCTGGAAGTTGTTACAAAGTTCCCTAGGAACTAGGTTGGACATGAGTACAGCCTACCACCACAGACCGACGGACAAAGTGAGAGAACTATCCAAACATTAGAAGATATGTTGCGAGCCTGTGTGATTGACTTTGGGAAAGCTTGGGATAATCATTTACCCCTTGCCGAATTTTCCTACAACAACAGTTATCACACGAGCATAAAGGCAGCTCCTTTTGAATCCCTCTATGGCCGAAAGTGCAAATCCCCTCTATGCTGGGTTGAGGTGGTGATACCCAGTTAGCTAAGGGATGAGTTCCCGAAAGCACTCCCACGGGTACGGAGATCATTCGAGAAACAAAAGAGAAGATCGTTCAAATTCGTGAACGATTGAAAGCCTCTAGAGACCGATAGAAAAGCTACGCTAACAAGCGAAGGAAACCATTGGAATTCCAGGTGGGCGACCATGTTCTACTGAAGGTCTCACCCTGGAAGGGCTTGATACGCTTCAGAAAGCGTGGATAGCTCAATCCAAGATACATAGGGCCTTTCGATATTCTTTCCCGAATCGGCCCTATAGCTTACAAACTCAACTTACCGCGCGAACTCAGTAACGTACATTCTACCTTCCACGTATCGAACTTGAAAAAGTGTCTGTCCGATGAGACTCTTGTTATCCCACTCGATGAGATCGAAATCAATGAGAGCCTCAACTTCATGGAAGAACCAGTAGAGATCATGGACCGAGAGGTCAAGTAAACAAAGCAGAGCCGTATCCCGATAGTGAAGGCTCGTTGGAATGCCAAACGAGGACCTGAATTCACTTGGGAACGAGAGGATCAGATGAAACTGAAATATCCTCATCTTTTTTCTTAGTTATTTGTAACTACTTATTTGCTTAAATTCTAATTTCGGGACGAAATTCCTTCTAATGGGGGGATGATGTGACAACCCGAAACTTCCATTATATACTACATATCAAGTCAATAGAAGTCAGAATAGTTACTGTTAACTTTCAAATGATTTAGGAAAAGTTTGAACATTTCATGATTTACACTTTAGGAGATGCTAGAAGAGGGGATGCGATTAGGGTTATTGTGTAACAATGACATTTCATACTCCAAGAAATTGGAATTATACGACCCAACATGGAATTTGCGGTCCGAAACCCTAGGGGTATATATATGATCCTTAGCCATATTTATTCATTTGTTCCATCTCCAACTAGAGAAAAGCAAAATTCTCTTTCACGGATCTTCGACTTTTCGTCCCAAATTGTGAGTGCTTCTATCTAAGTGTATTATAGGGCTTGATATGTGTCTAATAAACTAAAAATCGTATCAAAACTACAAGATCAAAGAGTTTACGGCCTAAGAACATCTTGGACCGTAAACCCTTCTTTAAGGGACAAATGAGTGCCCTAGTCCCTTCCTTTTGCAATGACACTGAACTAGACTCGTATCATAATGTATGTAGGACTAGAAGACACCCAAGAACACCAAGAGTAAGGTGTTCACGGCCCAAGAAGCTCTTGGACCGTGAACTCCAAACAAAAGGGCCAAAGTGTGCTTTAAACTCTCCATAAGCCTTGGACACTATCCTAGATGCATTCATACTTAAGTTTGGGACTTGAAATCACCAAAAACACCCTACTCATGAGAGACTACAGCCGTAATCTCTAAGGTAATTGGTCCCAGGGCCGTGAACTCCTCAAAGGAGTTGAAAGGTGCCCTAATCTCTTCCAACGACTAAGCCATCAAGTAGCAAACTCCTTGTTGTTATGGCATTGAAGAGTAAACTCAAGAATGGGGTCCTTTGGAACCCTAAACCCACTAGCCTTGTCCTACAACAACATAGATGCAATCCTTAGGGATTATAACACTTATATAAAGTGTTTATCATGTTCTAGGATGTCTTAACATTTTCAATTAGTAGTTTAAGACTAATTGGGTGCATATATGTGTGATTATATGTTAACTAGGATCTTTGTGTGTGTACAAGTCTTCACTTGACACCTAGCAATCCTAAACCGTTTAGTTCATTCAAACCACCATCTACAAGTCAGTTCATACCCCTTCATTAGTGTTTTAATTGATTTTAAATGCTTTAACAGGGGGAATACAAGTAGAAAACAACATGCTATAGAATCAATCACATGTGATTTATAACTGTGTTTTCGTCCAACTGATTCACATGCTTCAAAATGTGATGTATGAAATGGTTTTCTATCTTATAAATACTTTGTTATCAAATGTATTACTTTTGAAATGGTTATTAAAATGACATCAAGTCATTGTTAATTATTGTTCAAAACTCTTAAATGTCTTACAAAACCATTTTTATCTTCTTGAACAAAAGTATATCTATACACTTATGTTCTTATATATGTATTGATATGATTGCTTTCATGCTTCATTTAGTTTCCCACACTCTTGTGTAGCAAGGGTGTATAAACCTGCTTGGACAATCAATTACTTTCCAATTAACTATTATAGGGATAGTTAGGAGGTAGAAAACATTATTCCTATTACAAGGAATTACACCAGAGCCAGTTCATTCATGAGTCTATACTATACATTACATGTTACATGAATATGTCTACATCGATACGCTTACATGAATACATTTACATATATACATTTATTTGTATACACTTACATGGATACTTGTACCTAGATTCACTATGATGAGTTACTAGTACATTATGTGTAAATTGTTCTGCCTATCCTAGTCTAAAAGGATAACTTGACGGGACTAACCATTCCGGAACCCACCTGTTAGCAACAGAGGTAATGAACATCTACGGATGCCTACGGTTAATACTTATATTAGGAGTACCTTTACGGGACTAACCATTCCTTAAACCTGCTGCTGGCAACAGAGGAAAATGAACAATCTACGGATGTTCAAGGTTATACATTTCGGCAGTCGCGATGTCGTGTTTATCCTAATGCAAAAGGATAATACTTTTATGGTTATATTTTCCCTATTACTTTTATTTTGTATTACATTCACATAAACAAGGAGGTAGACTATATATTGTTAATAGTAGTCATAAAAGGGAAAACCATATTTGTTACAGCAAAACATACAGGGCTTGGTAGAAGACTACTTTCAAAACATGCAGGTCTTGGTAGAAGACTACTTTCAAAACATACAGGTCTTGGTAGAATACTACTTTCAAAACATTCGGGTCTTGGTAGAAGACTACTCTTATAACTAATAGGAAATATGGGATTTTATAGGGTTTCATACTTATATCAAATGTTTCATTCAAAGAATTGCGTAGCATTCATAACAGTTTTCTAAAACATGGCAATGATACTTAAATACTTATGAATTCACCAGCTTTATGCTGATACTCGCTTTCAAAGTAACTTGTATTCTATGGTCACCAGTAGACAGGTACGATGGCCAGGTTTTGAGAAGACGGAGCACAGACAAGACTCGTATTTTATTTTGATTTCATATTTTGGTGTCTTATTACTATCAAAGAACACACATGTATTAAATATTTACTTTTAATGCAATGGATGATGTTGTTGCTTCTTTACAACTTTGCATTGTTGTGATACTGTACATGACGTCCTACACTCCTGAACGTTTCCGCCGTTCTTGGTTTTGGGTTGTGACATTCCAACTTTGAACTACATACCGCTAAGTCGAAATTTAGAAAAATCATAACTTCCTCATTTGAAGTCAGATTTAGACGTTCTTTTTATGCACGCTCTCGGTTTAACGTATTCTATGACTTTCGTTTAGATCACTAAGGCTAAATATCGCTCTATCATAAATTCACAATTTATGTCATGTAATGTCGTACCGATTCTATCGTAAAACTTCGACAAGTTATAACTTCTTCGATATAACTCGGATTTCGGCATTCTTTATATATCCGGAATCCTTGTCATGGCCACTACCTCTTTGAGTATAGATATTGGGCTGATCTAATATTTTATTTTAACACTCATATTTATTGTTTGATTCCTTTAAATCGCAACAATTAAGCATGAAACACATAATACTCAAATAATACATTTTTATTATTTCAAAACGGTTTACAAAGGTTAACCTAGACTGTTACATCAACATTAATGCCTAGCCTAGAAACACGGGCGTTACAGTTTATATCATTTGTATGCTAGTTGTAGGCTTAAAGCTTTGGAAACAATGTTACATGTATAATTAGAGAAAACATAGATCCAAAGCTTTTAGGGTTGTATGTGCACCATAGGATGTTGTAGTATACTAAAACATGTTGGGTTTTGTGTACTACAACATCCTATGGTGCACATACAACCCTAAAAGATTTGGATCTATGTTTTCTCTAATTATACATGCAATATTGTTTCTAAAGCTTTAAGCCTACAACTAGCATACAAATGATATAAACTATATAAAATACTAGTTAGAAGTTTTACCTCTTTATATAGTTTATAAAACTTGATGAATTTCGCCTTGAAAAGCTTAGCCCCAATAATGCGGAAGCCTCAAATGAAGTTACAACACATCATGAACAAAGGTGGAATTTGAGAGAGAATTCCATGCACCCAAAAACACACATGAACTCCAAGAACCAGCATGTAGGCATTTTTTAGGTAAAGAGCATGTATTTATATGTTGGATTTCAAGGGTCATGGGTATAACCCAAATCCATACCCATAGGTTTATGATCCATGGTTCATGTGGCCCAACTCTTTATGTATCCATATGTGACATCCAAAATTTTACACCAAATTTAGACTTTTTCAATCATAGATAAAACCAAATAGTATTTGTTTACAAAATGTTTTCAAATCATTATTCATCACAGTGTCCCAATAACTAGACCAAAAGGATGAGGAGCGGTACAGTCACGCCTTCGCCTTGCCATGATCTCTTGAAGTACCTGAAACAATAAATTGAAACTGTAAGCCCAAGGGATTAGTGAGCTACCCCTAAAATACCAACACCACACCGATAATACTACATCAATAACAGACAATCACAACATGCATATTGGCCCATCGGCACGACTGGACCACCCTGCAGGGCCTACAATCTAATTGAATCTGTCCCGAGCCTTCGGCATAACTGGACCACCATGTGGGCCTACAGTCTCCCCGGACCGCTCATAGGGTGTGTTGGCCTTCAGCACAAAGTAGGACCGCGTCAACCCAAACAACAAGCAAACAATCATCTGCGCATAACTAGCATGTACATGCATATATAAACACAGACATATCTATCTCACTGATCATCAATCATAGCAATCTATCATAACTAGAGCATTAACCTAACAGATCACTAGCATACCAATCCTTACGGATCATAAGAGCATAACATACTGTCTATCCTGATCCTAATATAACGAATTATAACCATCGATAGCATTCCATAACAATAACAATAAAGGGTCGGCCTTGGTGCCTTAGACCCTATTGATATAGTGAGGATAACTCACCTTGCAAATGTCGACTCGATAGATGAACTCCAACTCTCGGATCACTGTCAAAAGCTCCACCACCTGATACTATAGCATAATTATACTCATAAGTTCCCAACAGTCAACTAATCAAACACTGGTGAAAATCAAAGTCATCAGTCAAGGTCAAAAGTCCATGTTGACCTTAACTCGCTGAGTACCCTCGACTACTCGCCGAGTTCCTTGAAATACTTGTCCACTCACCGAGTCACGGAGTGACTCGTTGAGTTCCTTTGATTTAAGATCGAACCCTAAGGCCACCATCGAGTTTTCCTTCTTGCAACTCGATGGTTACACACGCATATATAAATTTGGGAAACTCATCCTACTCGTCGAGTTGTTCATACAACTCGTCGAGTCTACAACAATCTTCATCGTACTCACCGAGTTGTTCGTCCAACTCGTCGGCTCCAGGTTCATCTTCATGAGACTCGCCGAGTCAACCTTGCGACTCACAGAGTTCATTTAGTCCTTAAGCCATACAAACTCTTTTAAGCCATGCAGTGGCTCCAAATTATAGATCCAAGCTCCTAAGGCATGCTTTTCACATAAAGTTGCAAACTTTACGTGCATGCATAGATACAAAGGCTCCAAATGTCAAATCTAAGCTCACAATGGGGTTTCATACTTCAAAGAGGCTTCATACATGACCACATTTGGGGCTTTATGGTTCTAGAACCCAAGAAGGGTCCAGATCTGAAGTTACAACTTCAGATCTAGCTCATATCCCACATTACCATCTCAACCAAACCATAAAACCCTAGATCTCAACCAAAGGAGGTCCATAGGAAGAATGAAGTAAAGGTGATGACTTGATACCTCCAAATGATGCTATCTGAGGTAGATTCTTGACTTCCCACACCTCCTTGCCCCTAGACTTTTGTCCTCCAAGATCTTTTTCTCAAAAGATCTCCTCTCCAAACCTTTAGACACACAAGGATGATGCACCAATGAGTTAGGGTTTTTCTCTGAGCTCTTAATGGACTGCAAAGAGACCAAAGGAGGCTTATGCTTCCTTAAATAGGGTGCAAAACCATGAGATTTAGGGTTTCATCTGCCAGCTCCTACTTGTCGCGTCCCTTTATAGACTCGGCGAGTAGGGCACTAAATACGCGATCCCACCTTGCTGCTACTCGACGAGTAGGGCAACAAACCCGTCGAGTAGATCTCAAAACCAATGACTTTCATTTAAACACATACCTGAGAATTCGGCTGTTACACCATACACAAACTTGGTCCAACATGGATCATAAGCCCAACACATATAAATATAACTAATTACCATAATTAATCCCCATATATTTAATTATTCTCTTTTGATCACTAAATTAATTCCAAATTAATTATTGATCAATACTAACTAAAACATATGATTTCATATTAATATATTATAGCTTATAATATATTAATAAATCATATATAACCTTCTCTCAAAAGTCCATCCTAACAAATTGTCCTAATGATATGAACCCCAAATGGACTATGCTACTCTTGGGTTGAGTACATACCAATAATAGTTATGGGCTTAGACATCTAATCAAATTGCCTTCCACTTGGATAAGTCTAAAACTATTAATGCAAGTATGACTCCAAAACCCGACTAGCAATCGTAGCTCTTAAAAGTCG
Organism: Lactuca saligna; assembly: GCF_052625555.1. Classification (NCBI taxonomy): domain Eukaryota; kingdom Viridiplantae; phylum Streptophyta; class Magnoliopsida; order Asterales; family Asteraceae; genus Lactuca; species Lactuca saligna. The sequence continues at coordinate 85,902,605 of NC_136424.1, read as the reverse complement.
CTGTCGAACTCTGACCTAGTTAGTGACATCTCCATTAGATAAGGGATCATATATTCCTCAACTCTAGATATCATACGGACTGAGACATGGATTATAATCATTCTTTCTGTCCATTTGTTTTTTCACGATTTCCGATTTATGATGACCGACTAATTGAACAAATCAAATCAGTCTAGGCCCGGCCCGGTCGAGCACTTACGTTTGTCATCACTAAATCATCGAGGGGTTCACATATATCGCTTTTATCCCTCCAAGGGTAAAAGGTATGGATAAACTTTGACTCATATGCTTGTACTAACTACTTGTTGAATCATACACAAAGGCACATTTTATAACATCAAGTTACTGATGCGTTTTCATACAATCAATGTACAACCAACTCATAGTCAACAACTCATATCTCTAGGTTTGAAAAATATAAGATATTATCGTCTCATGATCACTCGTGATAAAATCCATGAAGCAAGTCAAATGAGCGTGGGTTTAATCCAATACTCGAATCTCATTCCAGGAGCACTCATGAATGTTGTAGCAACCTTTGCTATGTCTAAACACTTTAGACATCTACAACCCAATTCATGACAGTCTTGATTCGTACCTACTTCCAAAGTATGATTGACTGTGGAGAGTTTGAATAACCTAGTTATTCGGGAAGTTAAAACATGTAAAGTGAAACACAAGAGTAATCGAATCTAATATGGTCTCAGAACTTATGAATATAAATAAAAAAACCTTTTATTTATCACCATATTGATTACACATTGTTCATTGTATAATGTTTCTATTTATCAACCCAATAATTGAATTAAAACAATAGTCATGCCATGCTCCAAGCATGTACACTATGTTTGTCCAAACAATAGTTATGCCATACTCCAAGTATGCACACTATGTTTGTCTATGATCCTTACTCTGTGAAATAGACCAATTGAACTTGATTCCAATGATGCTCATTTCACAATCCTAAATCCTTACCATAAATGTAAGAATACAAGATTCTTTGCCATTTACTAAAATCTGTTAGATTCTACACTTATATGCATTGATCCTCTTGTAATGACTATGCACAAAAGTTACAAAGACATGGCAACAGACATTTACAAAGTATTCCAATGGAGAGACATTCCATGGAAACGAAGTCTCATATTCAAAGTTCATTCCTTTGAACATCCTTCTTACATTAAGTTTTCTAATTTTACAAGGATTTAATGTATAACTTCCACCTATAGAAACATTTATGTACTCCCATTTTGACTATCACTTCTGAACAAGAGTTACTTCTTTTCAGAATATGTCAATATGTCCCTTTTTCAAGATTTACACCATACTTTCAACTGTCCATGAGCAACCAATCTGAAACATCCCAAAAATCATGACCAAAAATTTCTTTTAAAACATTACTAATCACATTATTAATCATTTCAAACACATTAAAAGGGTTATATAGGAAATCAGAGTATCTTTTCAAAACACTTATTCATTTTATCAGAATGAACATCCCAGGTTAAACTTCTTGGTGTGTGCCATGTGATCACCCGAGCTCTCCATTCTGCTATCGGAAATACCTGAAACCAAAACTGAAAACCGTAAGCACAAAGCTTAGTGAGTTCCCCAACCTACCACATACCATACATATCTACTGATCCATAGATTCCATACATAATCCTGAGCACATAACCATATATTGGGCACTCACCCGCTGCATTGGGCCTCGCCCGCCATCGGACCCCATCCGTCATCATGCCCTGCCTGGCATCAGCTCCTACCTGGCATCGAGCCCCACTCGGTATATAGATTTGTTTCCGTTAGGCCCCGCTTGTCTCTGGGCCTCGCCCACCATACACATATATATACAATCAATAACATACGAGAACAAAAAAAACATATTATAACTGCACCCTGATCTAAGGCCTCGCCTGACTTGGGCTCCACCCCTGGTCTGTTACTGAAGTAGTGGAACTCCATCCATTCTCCTACTAGTTGTGAGATACGGGCACCCGCCCACACTCACATCCTTCCTATCATGGGCCTCTCCCCTACTCTGCTAATATCGAGATATGGAACCCCATCCATACTTAGCTAGTGTTGAGATGTGGGACCTCGCCCACACTCACCTCCCTACCAGGCACATACAAGTGTCACAAAGACAACAAGTATAATCTAACATACTACATAAGAATCTTCCTTGGGATTATCCCAACATTGGACCCCTACCGACACATGCAAGAATCACAAAGACCTCTAGCATCCTAACATTCCTCGGGCCTCGCTCCATATGTCATAACCCGAATCATATGTCAATAAGTGCCTAGGGCTAACCCCTGGGTCTTCCTTCTATACGTAAGCATAAACATAAACATAAACATAATGGGTCGGTATTGTGGCCGTAGACCCATGCACCCAGTGAGGAGACTCACCTCGCACTGCTGAAGACTTGTTGAACACTTCTGACTGCTAGCGTGCACTTCTGAACCGCTGACCCTTTGGCTTCCCGAACTATCAATACCCAAACAACATTTAGACCTCCATTACCCAAAAATCAACCATGGTCAAACTTGGTTAAAGTCAATGGTCAAAGTCAACTCCCAGTTGACTTGAATCGCCGAGTTTTTCTACCAACTCGTTGAGTCTATAATCCTCCAATCCATTACAACCCCCAACTTAAATCGTCGAGTCTAGCAAGAACTCGATGAGTTTTCCTTCAACCATACAATCGGGACCATCTTCAACCGGCTCGCCGAGTTCATCCTTGAACTCGTCGAGTTCTTCATCCACATATAAATGTGTCCAGACTGTGACTCGCCGAGTTGTATGAACAACTCGTCGAGTCCGTCTTCATAAATAAGGAGATTGCCTTGGACTCACCGATTTCTTCCTTAAACTCGTCGAGTACTATGAACTTCATGACCACTGTGGAATCAGGTTGGCTGAGTCCCTTAACAACTCAACTCATACCCTTAATAGAAGGGTTTTGGTGCAAGAACTGGCCTGACTCGCCGATTCCCATTGTGTTCAACTCTATTCATACGATTATAGTCCATTCTATTGCTTCCAACTAGTAGATCTGGACTCTTAAGGCTAGCATTACACATAAAGTTGCTAACTTTGCGTGCATGCAAGGTGCTATGAAGCTAAAACTCTTAATCCAAGCTAGTATGAAGGTTTAAGCCATGGAATGAAGCCATAGCTGGATAAAGCTAGCATCTCTGAGCTTCAAGATCTCAAGAAATCCCATATCTTAAGTCCAATACATCCTCAAGGCCCCAATACTCGGATTGGCCTTGGAAATGGCCCAAAAGTGACCAAATACAAGCTAAGAAAGGGATCTATCAAATGAATGCTCAAGGTTCTGACTTGTTACCTTCTATCAGTTGCCAAACTAAGGTAAAGGTTGTATCTACACTCCCTTCCTTGTTCTTTTCTTCTAAGCCTTCAAGATGAGCACTCCAAATGGACCTTGATCCTCATAAAGCTCAAGAATGAAGTTGGGTGGCTAGGGTTTCGATTCTAGACTAGAGAAGCTGCAAATGAAACCCTAGGGAGGAGAATAGGATGGTTAAACAGGGCACAAAGTCCCAAAATTAGGGGTTCCAAACCCAGACTAGACTCGCCGAGTCAGTCACTTAATCTGTGACACGGGGCACGCTTCGACTCGTCGAGTTCCTCCTTCGACTCGACGAAATGAACCCTTTGACTTAGGGATTTTTCTTTCCTTTCTTGGTCTTCTAAATTTTGGGTGTTACACAATCTTTGGCAAACCTCAAATTGTCCTCGACAATTGCTTAATCCGTTTAGTCATATCCAGTTCTAGTCCTTTTCCCTCTTAATGCCCTAGGCATTTGGAAAATTTAGAACGGATGAATATTACAGCACATGTAATCGATCCTATATCCGAAGCATATGGGACACGATTCATGAAGTCTCACATAATGACACGAAACTAGACTAGTCTTTTTCTATAATATTTCTATTTCTATTTTCCATGTTCTCATAATTCAGATTATGAAAAGGGATGTTGTAATCATAATTGAATTTTAGAACGCAAATAATGTTCCCATATATAGAATTTCCTTATTTTGAACCATTCCAACATGGCATTCATATATATATATATATATATATATATATATATATATATATATATATATATATATATATATATACTTGACTAAATTTGATTAAAATCTCAAACTAAGCTTTTAGAGTTGGGATGAAGTATAATTTCTTCTCCCTTAATTATAGCAAAACAACTTTTCAAACCCTGCAACTTTGCAAATTGAAACTTTTGTTTTCTATAATTAACATTGCTAAGTTGCAATACTTAGCATAAAAATCATGCTCCCACTAATCATGATAATTATTAGCATAACATTTATGCTCCCACTAGCTTTTACATGTATCCAAAATCACACACCTTTCCTTAGATAGCTCACATGTGTGTCGAAACAATTTTTAGAACTATGAAAAGGGATGCCGTAATCATAGTCTCAATTGTTTAGACCTTTACCATTTTTCTCACAAGTCCATGTTAATGTGTCAGTTAACCACACACGCTCCACTAACGACTTTGAGAATGCAAATATCATAATTACTATCTACTTAAATCTACTTAGTGAAGGCGTTTCCTTCCCATATCATTCATGAATCGAAGAGAAACCTTATGACACTTAGATTTCTATGGTGTATGTGTTCCTATCCATGTGAATTTATTAAAACCATAATCACAAGATAAGGTTAGTGACAAATCCAAACCCATATGGACTGAACTTGTGCAATCTTAACTTCTTGCCACTTGGCAGCAAAAGGGCCTACCATTGTTTTCAGGTTGTTATGCAAACAATTTAGAACTCATAGAACTCACATTCATAGTCAACTTTAACTGGTATGGGCATAAAAACAAGAATATGTCAACACGATAGGTTATAAACCTCAAGTCATGTCCTAGTGATAAATAACAGGTTTTATTCTTGATTAGTTCTTAAAACTTTTTCAAGATCTTTAAGACTCCCACTGACCTATTGACATATAAGATTCTCTTTTCAAGAACCATTCCTTGACAAACAAAAAAATATTCAAGAGTTAGTGTGGATTCTTATCAAGATAACACTTCACACAATTGATCTCAGTTGGTCTTTGTCTTATCCAAAACATCACAACTTACAAACTTCAAATGTACAATAATAAGAAAAATCTTATTCTACATTTGACAAGTGTTATAAACCTTCTAAAGATTATGTCACTCAAGTTACAATCTTGGAGCATCACTCTAAGAATTGTTTTGGAACGAAGTATGATTCATCTTCTTGATTTAACCATTTCAACAATTCACCATTCCTCTTCTTAGCCAAACAAATGCACTAAGATGTCCTTAGAGAATCAATTGTGATATGGTTTCATAATCACTAAGATAATCACAAAAGAAGATACTCAAGTATTCTCCCATCTTTTCAGATTGGAGAAACTTTTATCTTTCTGTCTAATTTGATTCTTCTCATCCGTTCTACCTTACATTGAAACTTTTCCAATGTTTCAAAATTACACATAAACTTGTAAGCATAACCATATTTACTAAACTTTAGTAAATCATGAGGAATAGTATTATCGTTCTCTGTGGTGGACCTGACCAACGCGCACTCAAGTATATCAATCCTTCACTTGACTCACATATACATGTGATCAAGGAATTAATTTTAATTTCCCAAAGATGAAAATTTTCATTCGTCATACAACACAAGTTGCATGATTCCAGGTTTCTATCCAACTGAAACTTGGGTGATGAGAACCTTTCCTCATTTGGTAAATTGTGAAACTACCACAAACGAAAGAATCAAATCCATTTTCCAATATTGCTATCAATGGAATCATATAAACAACATTTTTTTCACAAATGCCATTGTGAGGATATTTAAAATAAATAAAATTAAAACTTTTTCTTTTATTTTAAAACTTGCGGAAAAAAGTTATCCTTACAATGCAAATGCATATAAAAACTATGTTGTTATTTATTCCCAAGAAATCTATCATGACTCTTAAGTAGCAACTCAGAATTCTGATCTTCGAACCATGCGATCGAAATCCATCTCCGCGATCAGAATCAGCTTACTCTTCTTTTAAGTTCCCTTTTATTTCTCCGATTCTACAAAAAATCAAAATGCGACCTAGCCACATCATGTAATAAGAATCTCCAAATAGAAACTTAATAGAGTTTGATAGTGGACTGTACCCGAAGCGTAGTCAAATTTTAAGTTTTACCATCCTAGTGAGCTTTCAGGTATATAGGACAGCTTCACAACCAATGCACCTTCCTTTTGCAAAAGAAACATATGGACTCTTTGGGAATGATACACGAGACTATCTCGGACTTAGCAATTCTCTTTACCATTGGGTCAAATGACTTGACTATGGCTGATCCATTTCCATTGGAAAGAGAAACTTTTTCTAGACTTCTGTTGTTACCATTGTCAATGTCCATGGAAGTTTGGGGAGTAGATCTTCCAATCAAATTTGCTTTACGAGTGCTCCAAATCATTGTTGATTTAGTAGCATCAAGCAAACAGGTAAGATCATTAAGGGTCATGTCATGGTCTGTCATATAGTAGTCCTAAAAGAACTCACTGTGTGACTTAGGATGTGATTGAAAAACCTAGTCAACAACCAACTTCCTCAAGAATTTGACACCCAACTCTCCCGACATGTCTATATATGACTTCATCTCCAACATGTAAGAACACACATACTTTGCTTGCCAATAGGGCTTGAGTGACCTTGAACTTGTGGGTTAGGGAGAATTATTAGAGGATGTGGATGAAGAGAAGTATGATTTCCATGATCCAATCACGGGACATCATATCTTCATTTGAAAAGCTTGTTCCAAGAGATTTGGAAAGATCATAGTTGTCTGAACCAGACATCTACAAGGGGAGAAATTCAATTTAGATGATTTAAGTCCTTAATATAACACCCAATTTGAAATATTAAGGCTAGGACCCAACACAACATTTTATGACTTGGAAGAGGGGTGCCTTAATCCTAGCCATAAAATATTTGAAGGTAGGTAAATGGCGATTTATCAATTTCCACCACAAAAAACAAAAAAGAATTTTAGGTCTTAAGTGAATTAAAACTCCTAGATCCTTTGAGATTCATTGAATTTTTCAATGGCACATTTAAATCTCAATTGTGCCCTCTCAAGTTTGTGACTAGGATGTCGAGGATCAGAAACAAGGTGTGAATAACCATGCAAATTAACTTGGTACCCTTAACTTTATCACCTAATCGATGCGCCGGTTACCCACACGCGCTCCACCGATATATGACAAAACATTAAGTCACCCTTTACCACTCTTACTAGTCCATGTTAGTGTGTCAGTTACCCACACACGCTCCACCAATAACTTGGTAAGGTACAAAGTGTAATTTCATGGGTTAGCACCAAATTCACATTTTCCTAAAGGAACTAAGATTGAGAATTTAATAAGGTTTATGTAACAACCCAAAAATCAAGGGTAAAATTTTTATCTTTAATATAACTAACACATTGATACCATTTATTTCAAACAACTCAAATCATCATTAATTAAAACATTTATTAGAGTTCATCCCAAAATCACTCATTGCGGAATTTATAGGTGTGTGCATTACGATCAATCCGAGCCTTTCATTTCGGAATCGAAGATACCTGAAACCAAAACTATAAACCGTAAGCACGAAACTTAGTCAATCCCCAGAGCATACCCCACACACAATCCACATAACACATATTATACTATCTGTAATAGCTATCTCTACCGTTATCACATATCAATCAACTATAAAAGCTACTCTACCACGTATCACATATCAAATAGCTATAAAAGCTCCCTTTACCATTAGCACATATCAATTAGCTATATAAGCTACTTCTGCCACATATAACATATAAAATAACTATAAAAGTTATATCTACCACTGGCACATATCAATTAGCTATACAAGTTATCTCTACTATTAGACTCAAAGGCTATCTCTACCATTAGCCACAAGGCTATCTCTACCGTCAACCATAAAGGTTGTCTCTACCATTAGCCACAAGGCTATCTTAACCATCAGCCATAAAGGTTGTCTCTACCATTAGCCAGAAGGCTATCTCTACCACATACCATGCATACATACATATCACACACCACTACATAGCAAGTATACCAACTATCATAAAATGGGCCGGCCTTGGTGCCTTAAACCCATTGGTATGGTCAGAAGACTTACCTCTCACAGGCTGAATTGACAAACTGTAGATAGATATATCCTACGTTTCTCCTCCCAACTGCCTATAATCAATGAGTAAATAACTCGACATAATCCCATAAATACCCCTAGGGTCAACCCTGGTCAAAGTCAAGGTCTATTGTCAAGGTCAACAACCCATATTGACCTTGAATCGATGCGTACAATCAGTTACTCATCGGGTTCCCCGCTTCAGTCACCGACTCGGCGAGTCACCCGAGGGACTCATCGAGTTCCTTGATGTTCACAACCATAAACCACCAACCGTACACCCCTGACCGTGAACCCTTGGACGTGAACCGTTGGCCGTAAACCCTTGGTCGTGAACCTTCTCGACTCGCCGAGTCACCAGAGGGACTCGACGAGTTCTCACATAATCGGTTCTTTCCAGTGGGATTTAAGGTTTCAAACTTCAGATCCATACTCTCCTAATGAAGATATCACGTAAAGTTGCAAACTTTACGTGTATGCATAGCCTCACATGGCCATAACACCAAAACTAACATTCAAACAAGGTTCTTATGCATGGAGAGAGAATGAGCTCAATAAAAGATGCAACTTTATGATATTTGGGGTCTGAGAAGGTCCAGATCTGGAACCATATCCTTGTGATAGGACTAGATCTAAGCTTGCTTCCATTTCCTCAAAGTTGGTCACAACTCTTAAATAGAATTTATGCTTAAAGTAACAGATTCATACCTCAAATCAACTCCCAAGACGAACTAGATGCTAAATCTAGTGTTTTCCCCTTGATACTTCTTCTTCAAGCTTGGAATCCTCCCCAAAATCTCAAGGATAAACTCCCAATTGATCTTGCTTCACTCACAAGAGGGTTTGCGGCCGTAAACGTTCTTCTATGGTGCTAAGGGAGGATATTGGGATGGATAATGACGTTTATATAGGGGTAAACCCAAAATTTAAGGGTTTCTTTAAATAGGTTGGACTTGCCGACTCTATCTTCAACTCGCCGAGTCGGTCCAGTTCCGCGTTTCATGATCTGACGACCCTACTCGACGATCTGACCTCCCAACTCGCCGAGTCCATGCATAAATCCTTACCAATCCGAACCAAGTGTTACAGTTTAGTTACTTTATATTTATCATTATACTTTTAATGAAGGGAGAATTAATGTCCTGTCAAACTCGTTCGACTAACGACCCTCCGCCAATCAAGGAAGCAGTGGGTGAGAGTGGACACCCATTAAACTGTCATTTTATAGGTAGTAACCTTATACCCCTTTATAGACCAACTTCGTGAATGAAGTCTACTAACGGTAAGACCGACTTTTTACTTATACATACAATATATTAAACTTTTAATATTACAATACTATAAGGGTGTATTTTAGACATTTAAAATACTTGGTGGTTTAATCTATTAATTAAACTAGATTTTTAATTTAATTAAACTCAAACCATATATTTATGGATTTAATAATACTCTTTTAATTAAACGCTTTAATTAACTATTAATAAAGTCCACAAGAGTTAATTTTAACTATTCAACAAAACATCATAATTCCAATTATAAAATTCAAAATTAAAACCATTTAATTAATTGTTTAAGTTATGAACCCAAGAGTTTTAGAATTCATTTTTTTTATAAAAAACTTTTTTTCAAATTCGAAAACTCGAGGCAAGCTTTGTAACTCTTAAAAACTTTTGGATTCCATAACTTATGGAGTTAAATGTTTGTTTTATGATGAAACTTTTCATGCTCCATAACTTAAGAACAAGTTATGGAATTCTTTAAAACATTAACACCAATTTTTGTAACTCCATAAAAAACTTTGAATCAATTTTTTTAAACTTTCATATCCATAACTTATGGAGGTTTCAAAAAAGAACTCTTTAGATCAAACTTTTAAAACTAATAAAATAATCATATCATTGTATCTTTTACTAAATTTAACCTAATTCAACTCATATAGAAAATGATTCAAATTTTACAAGTAATTAATTTTTCACAAAAACAAGTAATTATCTTAAAATTTGACAAACTTCATGTTTTTTTCTTTTTTTCAACTTTGAAAATCAAACATTTGCATCAATATAACATAAAACAACTCATTTCTCTGATACCACTATTGGGTTTTGTGTACTACAACATCCTATGGTGCACATACAACCCTAAAAGCTTTGGATCTATGTTTTTTTCTAATTATACATGCAATATTGTTTCCAAAGCTTTAAGCCTACAACTAGCATACAAATGATATAAACTACATAAAATACTAGTTAGAAGTTCTACCTCTTTGTATAGTTTGTAGAACTTGATGAATTTAGCCTTTAAAAGCTTAGCCCCAATAATGTGGAAGCCTCAAATGAAGTCACAACACATCATGGACAAAGATGGAACTTTGTCACACCCCAAAACCGGAACGACGGAAACGTTCTAGGGTGGATGACGTCATGTCAAGTATCACAACACATGCATTATAGTAATCAAAGTACAACAACCATTGCATTAATAGTAATAGTTTTACATGGTTTACATTACAATACATCAAAATAATACAAGTAATAATATAGGTACAGCTTGGTACTAAACTGTCTTCGTCAAAAGCTCCGGGGATGTACTTGTCTAAGGCTGACCTAAGAATACAAGTTATTTGAAAAGCGAGTATCAGCATTTTCACAAATACTGGTGAGTTCATAAGTATTTAGTGTCATTTTATTCAAATAACTTTAATAAAAGTGGTAGTTTTAGAGTATCCATTAAATTAGTGTCTTTTCCAGAAAATCCTATATTTTCTTTAATAAAAGCAGTCTTCTACCAAGACTGGACGGAGTTATGTGGTAAAAAGTTGTTTTCCCTTAATCGTTATCATTATCAAAATACATAATTTGATTATTAAAGAAAGCAAGAGAAATCAGGGAAATAACATATGCCTCAGCAGTGAAGACTACTGACTAAGGCAAAAGGAATCACAGACTCCAGGAGAGTATCGAACAAACGACACGCCTGGCTCAATCTAATCAAAGGGAGACACAAACCCCAGACGCTACCAAATGAAAGGTACAACTAGCAAGGTATAAAACAGATAATACAGACCCCAGACAGTATCAAATGAAAGATACAGCTAGTAAGGTCTAAAACAGAGAATACAGACCCCAGACAGTATCAAATGAAAGATACAACTAGCAAGGTCCAAAAACAGTGTGACTCTGAGAGTGGGTTTCCAGCATACAGTGTAAAATACCGTTACCTTAAGGCCATGAATTATAAGGTAACCTGGGATACTCGTAATCATACTAACTGAAACTAGAGTACTTGACGCCCTGCAAGCGTCTATATAAAATATGACATTTGTCACCCCTTGGCTTGGTAGGCCGTGGACTGTAGCTAGCAGTCAGGGTGCGGGGGTGTCAATCCCGTATAGATCTATACACACAATGTCTGCTCTCCCTACAGGAGACTCTGGTTACCAACTAGACGACGGAGAAGGCCGTGTCCCGAAGATGCATCCCAAATAGTGGGTAGTGGGTTTCCAATATAAGTGTTAAACTAGTGGTAGAGACTCATAACTGAACTGACTAATGTAAACCTATATGTCTATTCTTGTATACATAATATATAACTAATGAATCAAATGACCTTCGTACGGCCATCCGATCCCACCAGACCACATCTCAACAAAGAAAAGGAAATAGGGAGGACAAGCCTTCCTAAGTCCTTCAATCATTATTTATATGCATCTATACAAGCATAGGCATACATCCAACTACGTTTGAGTGTGTAACAAGTGGAAACATATAGTGAAGTATAACCAAATCGTGATGTATAATCGAATCGTGATGTATAACTGAATCGTGATGTATAACCGAATTGTATGGAATAACCGAATCATGAAGTGTAAGAGAACAGTGTGGAATAACCGAATCGTGATGTGTAAGCGAATAGTGTGGAATAACCGAATCGTGATGTATAAGTGAACAGTGTTGAATAACCGAATTGTGAAGTATAAGTGAACAGTGTGGAATAACCGAATCGTGAAGTATAAGTCAACAGTGTGGAATAACCAAATCGTGAAGTATAAGCGTTAACAAATATAAGTGTATCACGAAGTGGAACTGTTAACAAGTAGGAGTTTAAACTAAGTAAAAGCGAAGCAGCGGTATCTAACAAGTAAGAGTATACGACATGAAAGAGAACTTTGATGAAAACCTTGGAAAAACCTTTATACTTATGCATGCGGGTTATCAATCACACGTGATTGATATGATAACTAACATGTTTAACTTGTATTCCCCCTTATAAAACATGTAAAAACATTTAAAAGGTTCATTCAGGGGTATGAACTCACCTGATGTAAGTGGATCTGACGGAGGTTCCGGTTGAGTGTTTGGTGTCAAGTAAAGACTTGGACACACTTAGTGACCTATTAACATATGATAACATATGTTTACATAAAATTAGTATATATAATACCAATTAAACAAGTATACGCATCCTAAAGTGTGGAAAACACTTTGATTAAGTGTATGGGGTGTCCCGGGTAACATTTAAGGGCTTAAATGGCTTAGGAATGGAGTTTACTCTTCAAGAGTAAACTCTATATATAGAGTTCACGGCCCTGGGACAACTCCCCATGAGTTTACGGCTGTAAACTCATGGTGAGGGTGTTCTATGATGCTTAAAGGCCTTATCTCAATTGTGGAATTTTGCTAGGTCCAAATATAAAAGGTATGAATGGATTCAAGGCATTTAAATGGACCAAATAGGAGTTTATGGCCCTATCCAAGGGAGTTTATGTCCGTAAGCTCCCAAGGACATCTTTCTTGGGTGTTTTAAGGGCTTAAGTGATTGAGAATAAATCTTATGTATTTTTCCAAGTCAAATGGGGAGTTTAGGGCACCATTTAACCCCTTTATAGGAGTTTACAGCCCAGGTACCCATTCCTGAGGGGTTTATGGCCGTAAGCTCCTTATGGAGTTGTTTTAATCATGTTAAAGGTCCCTTACTTGTTGGTGGTTGCTTCTTGAATTTATTCTAAGGCCATTGGTGTGTTTAAGTGGCTTTTAAACACTCAAAACATGAGTTTACTCCCCATAATGAGGAGTTTACGGCCCAAGGATATTCTTGGGCAGCAAACTCATGTTTACTCCCCAAAATGATAGTTCAAGGTGTTCTAAGTCCGATTCCATAAGCCTGCAAGTCATATCTAAGCCTTAGGGACAATTTGGAGGGGTTTTGGGGCTTAAAAACCCCCATTAAATGGTGTTCACGGTCCAAGAGTGTTCTTGGGCCGTAAACACATCATTTTGTCCCTAATTTATGTTTTAAACTTGAATTTGCAGGCTAGATAAGCTATATAACAAGTTAGGATAGTTTACCTACTCGTTTGGGGCTCGGAACGGACGATTTTTGGCTCGGGAAAAAGTTGTAGAGAGAGAGTTTAGAGAGAGAGAGTAAAAAGGTAGAAATGGAGTTTACTCTCCCTGTTATAGGGGTTGGAGTTGGGGGCTCAGTGGGAATCTACCCGATACTGTCGTTAAACGGGGTTTTTGGTCGCACCGATCTAGTGGTCGTAATAAAATTAACTTTTCCCAAATTAATATGGAAATGTAATTTACATGCTTTTACTTTATTTTATTACGACGAATAACGACATAGACTATAAATAAATAAAACATTTATTTATTTTACGACCTCAAATTAACGGAACTTTTATAACGTGGAATATTCCATTACGAAAACGGGGTAATGTAACGGAATAACTTTGGGTTGTCACAAACTTGAGAGAGAATTCCATGCACCCAAAAACACCCATGAACTCCAAGAACAAGCATGTAGGCATTTTTTAGGTTAAGAGCATGTATTTATATGTTGGATTTCAAGGGTCATGGGTATAACCCAAATTCATACCCATGGGTTTATGATCCATGGTCCATGTGGCCCAACTCTTTATGTATTCATACATAAATTGGTCCAACATGGAGCATATGCCCAACACATATAAATATAACTAATTACCATAATTAGTCCCTATTGATTTAATTAGTCTCTTTCGATTACTAAATTAATTCCAAATTAATTCTTGATCAATAGTAATTAAAACATATGATTTCATATTAATATATTATAACTTATAATATATTAATTAATCATATATAACCTTCTCTCAAAAGTCCATCCTAATAAATTGTCCTGATGATATGCAACCCAAATGGACCATGCTACTCTCGGTCGAGTACATACCAATAATAGTTATGGGCTTTGACATCTAATCCAACAAAACCCAACAATACATCCTTGTGTATAGGACGTTGTTATTCTATAGTGGTCTGTTAGATTCGTAAAATTGTATGATTTATTGTACATGTTGGTCATTTATTTCATGTTTTCATATTTCAACATAGTGTGGTTGGGTTGAGGCAGTACGACTTTGTGTTGTAGACTAAGAAACCCAGGGGAAATCCAGTTGGGAGAATGAGGGCCATGGGAAATCCAGTCGGTAGATTGTGGGCCCAAGGGAAATCCAGTTTTGTACTCTGGGACCAAGCAAATGCATTGTTTATGTATTGATGTGAGGGGTATTTTGGGGGAACTCACTAAGCTTTGGCTTACAATTGTCAATTCCATTGTTTCAGGTTCTTCTAATGATCAGGGCAAGGCGAAGGCCTGATCGTACACATCCTCCTATGGTTTTATGCTTTGAGAGATGGACATGATACTATGATTTTCTTGGATATGAATTGAAAACAATGGTTGTTTATCTATGGATTCTTGTCGAAATATTTATAAAAATGAAAAGATTTATCATGATTTTGGGATGCTACAAGTTGGTATCAGAGCCCTGGTTTAAGAGAATTGGATGAACCTTGTGTGATTCTAGACTTAAACTATGGAACTGCAAAATATTTTCATAATAAAATTTAAAATAATCAAAGGAGATGATGCGATTTGGACAATCATTCGTAGCCAAGGAAAGTTTTTCCCCAAGATAGCTACACTTGTTTTGTGTATTGATGATTTGATATAAATGCATGCTAGTTGTAGGCTAGGAATCTGAAACATCCCAAAAATAAGACCCAGAAATTTTCATTTTTAATTTAATAAAATAGTAAACTATATCATTGTCAAAAACCAACGTAATCAAATTGTATCAATACATCGTCATCATCAAAGTAAATCACAAAATGCGGAAACGAATGGTGTGTGCTCTGCAATCATCCCGGGCTCTTCCCTTTGAAACCTGAAGTGTATGAAACATAAACTAAAAACCGTAAGCACAAAGCTTATTGATTTCTCCAAAATACCATATACCACACATAATAAACACATAATGGGCACCACCTAGCATCGGGCCCCACTCGGCCTCGAGGCCCACTCGGTATACAAATATGTATGTCATCAGGCCCTGCCTAGCATACATATAAAACATATAAACATATAAACACATAACACATGCAATAATCACAAAGATACATAGCATATATAATGGTCATCGGACCCCACCTGGCATCGGGTCGTACATGATAATCATAAAAACATATACAGATAACTAGAATATAATATACTCATCAAACCTCGCCTCGCATTAGGCCCCGCCTTGCATCGAGCCCCACTCAATAAACATAAAACACATAATGCATTCAAGAGTCACGTAGACAACAAGCATACTGATCATAACAACCATGGGTCTACATTGGTGACTTCGACCCGCTAAGCATAGTGAGGAAACTCACCTCAATTCGCTGATGATCAAATAACCGCTCGGACTACTGAACAGGATAACCTTGCACCAATTAACAATGAATACAATCTTAATCAATAATTAACCTGATAACCCAAAATACCCTTAGGTTAAACTTGGTCAACCCTGATCAAAGTCAAAGTCAACAGTCAAGGTCCAAAATTCAATATTTCTTCCTAGCAGAATACGCCCATCATACTTTGATGTTGACCAAAAGTGGGGTGTTGATCGTGTACGCGCAGCGCACCACCAAGTATGCCCAACGTACTTAGTCGGGTCCCAAAACTCCATTAAGAGCATATTCCATTAAGTTCTTACATCTAAAACTCAGATCCAAGCCCAAAATTATGTCCTAATTCATAAAGTTTCCAACTTTATGACTTTACATGGCTATAAAGTGCTTAATGTCTAAAACCCTAAATTCTTAACCCAATAAGACATCACAACTCTTGCACGCAAGGGATAGAAAGGCCAATATCACATTTTTATAATTCATAATAGCTTTGTAATGGATAAATGTTCCAACTTTATCCATTAGAATGGTCCCAACAAACAAGATCTAGTCTTTAAGTCTCAAAGGGACCCCAAAGTTCATCTTTTTCAACTTAATCCATTAAGTACAAGTCTCCAACTTTCATATCTGAATCAAAATGATGTTTAGACAGAAAAAGTTTCCAACTTTATCCATAACAACATCACAAACTTTCAATATCTAAACTTTATGCACTTAAAGTGGCCAAAAGCTCATAACACCCAAAACTAGCTAGATCTAACAATTTTGTCATCAAGATTCACACTTTATACCTATAAAAGAAAGATCAAGGTGAAATTTTTTTGGATCTACAAGCTCCAATGTACCAAGGTGCACCATGTATACTTCAAAGCACTCCAAAACACATTCTTTTAGCATACAAGGCTCAACAAGAGTTAGGGTTTCATGGAAGGGGTGTTGGAGGGGTGGAGGCTGAGAGTGCAATGGGTTTGCAGGAGTTAAGGAGCGTAAATAGGGATCAAACCATGAAAATAGGGTTTGGGTACCGATTGTGTACGCTCAATGTACTTCTGGTATGCCCAACGTACTCAAGGTGCCTCAGTACACCCAACGTACTCAGCATAACCCAAAATCAACCAAACTTCAAACGGGCATAACTTCTTTGTTCTAACTCCGATTTTGACGTTCTTTATATCCACAGAAAGGTAATGAGAAGCTCTACACTTATATCAACTCATCCGTTCCTTTAAACTTTCCGAACAAAAATACAAAATACATTAAAGCATGAACTGAAAGTTTACCAAAATACCCATTGGCACCAAAACACAGACTGTACTCTTGGGTCATCCAAATTTCATTACCCACACCCAAATAGGTCTAAATATATTTTCCTAAAAGGCCCTAATCCTTATGATACTCAGTCTTCGGGTCACCACCCCCATATAGGAAATGATTTGGAATAGGTCGTTATAAATCTCCCCCACTTAAATTAGTTTTTGTCCTCGAAATCACTCTTACCACCCTCCTGAGAACAAACGTTCCGAACAAAACCTTCTAGTGTTGAGAAAATCACTGAACCCATAATTGTCGATCCAAAATGCTAGTTTTATAATTCTGAATCCCCATAACTTGTCTGACCTCCGCACAGGTAGAACCATTTTGAAACACAATCACAAGGGTCTCCTCCTACCATCGGAACTGATACATCCTTTCGACCCGGAACCTTCCAACTGATAACCCAAAATAAATATTCCTAAATCCATAAATTGTTGAGATATGAATTTTTCACATATACATTAACGATTCCCGATGCGAATCTCAACTAAGAGCCAACTCAGTACATAACCTATAACCTGAGATCCAAGGATTTACACTTGCATTTCACCCGAACTCTTCTGATTCACGGAAACCATTCCCTAAACTAGATATAAAATCCCCAAACCACTATTGAGATTGTTAGTCTTGCACCTGATCCAGCCACCAGGTTCCTGAGAGGCCACCAAATAATGCTATTCTAGCCTATGGACCACTCTATGCCACTCCTTGGCCACATAATCATCCTACTAAAACCATATTCTAATTCCTTGACCTAACCAATATCTACTAGGTCTCACCTGCATTGTCATAATTATACGAGCCTTGCCTATGGGTGTCACCCAATGAGGGCTACACAGGCCCAACTCGTCTCAGGCTCCAATGGTCCTATTCCCATAACAGAGATATGCTCTCCGAATCCACTGTCTGCCTTGCCCAAGGCATGAGCTAATCCTCCTTTATACTCATGACAACCCCAACGATGGTCTACCTCAATCTGGTGAATGATACGTTCCCATCGTAAACTTACAACACTTCCATATTATTTGTCAATCCAGTGAATGTTATGGCCACCCCGTAGTCTTACGACACGTCTATCCCGCCCTGGTCACCACCCATGGTCTTACCACACACAATTCCTTTCACAAAACACGTTGCTATCAATGCAAAATACGACGAAAGCATGGCCGCGCACGACTCGATAATAGGATAAATGGTCATATTCTTGATCCAATTCAAAGTCCACAACCCAAAAGAAACATGCATATAATTTGAACTAAGTGCTCTAATACTATCTTTTCCAGTCGTATACATCCCTCTCGACAATACATATAATGAATTACCCCAATATGCATCCATAAAGAACCCATAACCTCATCCAAAAAAGAGAGAAATACCAGAGTTCTATCGAACGACAACCTCAATCACTAATAGAAGATATCCACATGAATGATTGGAACAAGCCCCCATACCTTGGTTGAGACTAAACAGATTCCACCAATATGCACCAACTCATGAAGATTTCCAAGGTGATCCTGAATGCTTCCAAAACCTAAGTCGGCTATGAACCAAAATTCCACACCACCATCATTGAGGGTAAACATACCCACAGACCAAAGGAACATAAAACACACTGAACTTGATGATAGGTTGACACATCCATTGAACTTAACCTGTCACAACTTGAAACTTTCAAAGAACTTTCGGTGAATGACGAACAATGCGACTAGAAATCAAGGACGCATTGACATTAGATCAAATGATCTAATTCTGAAACTGATTCCCTGATCGACCTCTAAACAAGCTAGAATATAATTAGAAATCCATGCAACGAGCTGACCAAATCCCTTCGCAACCAATACTCAACCTGAGTGGTCCCAACGGCTCCTCATCTATTCTTTGACACCCTCACAAGAAGCCAATAGTTGCAATGAGCTCCTTGACCAACCACTTCCTGTTGAAGGACAAATCATGTCTCTCCTAAACACATACATCCGATCGCAACCTACTATATACCCCTTCCTTCACCAAATTATGAATCGATATCCCACATAATCACACTGCAGATCCCTGGGAACCATTCTCTTCATATTACAAACCTAAACCATAAATAAAATCGAACTATCACATACTAGTGTTCTCCCCCGCTTAGGGTTCGAACTATCACATACTAGTGTTGAAACCAAACCATAAATAAAATCGACTTAACCAGGTACAACCATCCCTAACCTTGGAATGAATAACCTAGGCGGGATGATCTTCCAAATAAGGATCAAACAAAAACCAAGAGAATTCCTGAATTTCAGTAGAAGATCTATGAAATTTCCCTAGTCATGGCCACTTTAACATTAAGGATTCCTTCCAAGAGCATAATCTAAAACCGACTTACGATCCAAAACATGCCCTCCTAGCCTGCAATCCTAACCACCAATCTGGTACCTTATATGCCTATATCCCAAGAACACAAACCCTTAATCACATCACAAAGCATCCATAACACATCAATCTACTCACTCACTCCTACACCGACATACTATTGCCAAACACCGCGACCAACACACCCTATGTTGGGTTTACAATCTAACTCTGAAAGTCACAAGCGTGCTCACTCCTTCTCCGAACTCGGAGAAATAAAAGGGAATCACCCCTGCCATAGATGGTGGCATTCCCAACCATCAATCAACCACTCACTTCCGGCATCGGTTCGTACTCGGTAATCATAAAAACACATATAGATAACTAGCATATAATATACTCATCAGTCCCCGCCCGACATCGAGCCCCACTCAGTAAACATAAAACACATAACACATGCAAGAGTCACGCAAAGAACAAGCATACTAAGCATAACAACCATGGCCCAACATTGGTGCCTTCGGCTCACTAAGCATAGTGAGGAAACTCACCTCAATGCGTTGATGATCAAATAACCGTTCGGACGGCCAAACCGAATAACCTCACGCCAATTAACAATAAATAAAATCTTTATCAATAATTAACCCAGAATACCCTTAGGTCAAACTTGGTCAAACCTGTCAAAATAATTGTCAAAGTTCAAGGTTTAAAAGGCAATATTTCTTCCCAGCGGAGAACGCCCTGTGTACCAAGAGAGTACGCCCAACATACTCTGATGTTGACCAAAATGAAGCGCTGAATGCGCACGGCAACGTACCACCAGGTACGTCCAATGTACTCAGCCCAGTCCCAAAACTCCATTAAGAGCTTATTCTATCAATTTCTTACATCCAAAACTCATATCCAAGACCAAAATGATGTCCCGAGTCATAAAGTTTCCAGCTTTATGACTTTGCATGGCTATAAAGTGCTTAATGTCCAAAACCTTAAGTTCTTAACCTAATAAGACATCACAACTCTTACATGGAAGGGATAGAAGAGCCAAGATCACATTTTTATAGTTCATAAAAGCTTTATAATGGATAAAGTTTCCGATTTATCCATTAGAATGGTCCCAACGAACAAGATCGAGTCTTTAAGTCTCAAATGGACCCAAAAGTTCATCTTTTTCAGCTTAATCCATAAAGTACAAGTCTCCAACTTTCATATATGAATCAAAATGATGTTTAGATGGATAAAGTTTCCAACTTTATCCATAAAACGGTCACAAACTTTCAAGATCTAAAATTTATGCACTGAAATGACCAAAAGCTCATAACATCCAAAACAAGTTAGATCTAACAAATACATCATCAAGATTCAAACTTTATACCTCTAGAAGATAGATCAAGGTGAACAAAGTCCAGATCTAGAAGCTTCAATGCAACCAAAACTTCTCTAAGAAGTTCCTTCTTCTCCAAGGTGCACCATACATACTCCAAAGCACTCAAAAACACCTTCTTTTAGCACACAAGGCTCAACTAGGGTTAGGCTTTGATGGAAGGGGTGTTGGAGGGGTGAAGGCTGAGAATGGAGTGGGTTTGGGGGAGTTAAGGAGCTTAAATAGGTATCAAACTGTGAAAATAGGGTTTGGGCACTGATTGTGTACGCCCAACATACTTCTAGTACGCCCAACATACTTCTGGTACGCCCAGCATACTCAAGGTGCCTCAGTACGCCTAACGTACTCAACATAACCCAAAACCGACCAAACTTCAAACTGGTATAACTTCTTCATTCCAACTCCGATTTTAACGTTGTTTATATCCACGGAAAGGTAAAGAGAATCTCTACACTTATATCAACTCATACTTGCCTTAAAACTTTCCGAAAAAAATCCAAAATTCATAAAATCCTGAACTGACAGTTTACCAAAATATTCCTTTGCGCCAAAACACAAACCGAACTCCTTGATCATCCAAATAACATTACACACACCTAAATGGGTCTAAATCTCTTTTCCTCAAAGTCCCTAATCCTGATGATACTCTGTCTTCAGGTCACCAACCCCACATAGGAAACAATTCGGAACAGGGCGTTACAGAATCTTTAGGAATTGCATGATAGAGTTGTCAGATTTATGATGTATGATAGCATAGGAGAACTTCTTCATATGATATATGGAACTCACATTATTATTGTGGTTGATTAGTGTGTGCATCATAGTTGTAAATAACTAAGATTTTATAGCATGAGAATGTTTTATTTAGCCTTATTTCTTGTTCCTCATTTGGTTTTGGGCTTGGATAGAATCAATTATTCAACTGTTTATCGAATCTAGCGTTATGTATGATTAGCATATATAAGGCGACTACCGGGTTAGTGGAAGTTTCATGAGTGAGTATGGTTGTTAGGAGGGCTAGTGTAAGGAATTATTACCACCCTTGAGACGGTGAGTTTAGGATGTATGCGTATCCTAGTTGCTTGGAATTTATGGTTGGGAGGTATGTGACAATACTTTGAGGCAAATACGGTAGGTTTTGAAGGTATTATGGTCCCATACTATAGAAAGCACAAGACCCGTACACGTATCAAGGAAGTCACAAACTCCAAGGATTTAATGATCCAGTGGTGATGTGTTAGTATGTAATGTGACTTTTTTCATGTATTACGATTTATTTTTTAGTATGAAGATCACTAGAGGTTCGTTATTAGGAGCTTACGGCCCGAAGAGGCCAGGATTTACTAATGATAAGATCCGCAAGATTATCACCACTCAGGTAACCTTGGCAGTTAGGGAGGTGATCCTAGAGATGTTTGGGTCTTTCAAGACCGTTATGATTGAGCTTTTCGACGAACGTTATGCCATTTTTACTAAGGCTCGTATTGTCATAGCCGCTACAATTTTTCTTTCTATGGGAGTTCATGGGAGAGGTATGATGTAGTATTGGGACTTCAGTAACCCGAAGCCCCTAAAGTTCGACAAGGTCAAGGACCCGATCGTTGCCATGTGATAGATATTTGATGTGGAGGGTTGTTTCTTCACATGCTCATGCCCAGAGGACCATAAGGTAAAGTTCACCATGAAGTTTCTCTGTTTGGAGGCGAAGGTTTGGTGGAAGCTGGTGACCGGTGCTTATTGTCATGTGGAGAAGGCCGCAGTGACATGGGAACAGTTCACGGAGATGTTTCATACTATGTATGTTCTGTTGTTTGAGAATGAGAGGTTAGCCTAGGAGTATATTTTGCTAAAGCAGACGACATATTCAGTGATGGAGATCACAAATATGTTTACCGAGAGAGCTCTTTTCTACCTTGATTGTGCTGCCATAGAGCGAGTTCATATGTCCCGCTACTTGAGCATTCTTAAGACGACGATTCGTGAGTTTGTTTCAACCCAGATATATAGTTTCCTCTCCGAGCTACAGTCTTTCGCTCGGAGGAGGGAGATTGAGATTGAGACCTAGACGAGGGAAAAGAGACAGAACTAGTTTAGTCATAGCCAGTAGTGAAGTGGTTTAATCCTGTCGACTCATTATCCGGAGGCTAGAGGGCTCGTAATTGTGGAAAGTGCAGGAAGATGCATGATAGGGTATGCCATTCAGCGAAAGGGTGCTGCAATTACGACATGGAAGGTCATTTTTCGAGGGATTGCCATCAGCAGGCTCCGTTGCCAAGCACCAGGATTTGTTACCATTGTGATCAGGTTGTCTATGTGAAGTTCATATGTCCATTACTTATTGCAAGGCTAATGCAGGCTCCGACTCCGACCACTCTTCTGATCATAGATGGATGATAGGGGAGGGTCGAGGCCCCAAAGGCCAGGGGTCGTGCTTTTTAGCTTACATCAGAGGAGGTTAGGGTGGTGGCTGACATCGTTACTGTTGGGTTTTGTATACTACAGCATCCTATGGTGCACATACAACCTTAAATGCTTGGGATCTATGTTTTCTCTAATTGTACATACAATTTTTTTCCAAAGCATTAAACTTACAACTAGGATACAATTGACAATTTGACATAAACGATATAGAAATGAGTTATAGAATTACCTCTTTATTGTGGCTTGTAGTTTTGGCCTTTAAGAACTTAGTGCCCTAAATGTTTCACCTCAAATGGTATACAACACACCTTGGATAAAGGATGAATTTTGATAGAGTATTCTTGCACTAGAAATCGTCTCCATGAAATCTTAGAACATTAGGTTCACGATTTTAGCTATGGGGTGCTCTATATATATGTTAGGAATCCAAAAGTCATGGTTAAACGCTAATCCATACTCTTGGGTTTATTATCCATGATCCATGATTCAAGTGGGCTAACTCTTTATGGATTCTTCCATAAACTTAGTACATCATGTATCATAAGCCCAAGACATATATATATATATATATATATATATATATATATATATATATATATATATATATATAACTAATTTACACAATTAGTCCCCATTAATTTAATTAGTCTCTTTGGACAGCTAAATTAATTCCAAATTAATTCTTGATCAATACTAATAAAACCATATGATTTCATAATAATATATTAGAACTTATAATATATTAATAAATCATAAATAACCTCTTCTCAAAAGTCCATCCTATCAAATTGTCGTGGTGATATGCAACCCAAATGGACCATGCTACTCTCGGGTCAAGTACATACCAATTATAGTTATGGGCTTAGACACCTAATCCAACAGTTACTGGTATGTATTCATTTATTTTTTCTGTCAAGTTGTTTTATGTATGCTTATATTTGTAATTATGATAGGTATCTTCTTAGTGAATTCCTTGCCTGCTCTTATTCTTTGTAACTCGGGTGCGAGTCGGTCTTTTGTATCTCAATCATTCAGTAGGGATTTCAATATGAATTGGAGTTAGAGTTTCTGTTGTGAGTTTCCATCACCAACGAACATAGGGTTCTGATTCGAGTGTTATTCGTAATTGTACCTTGGAGAATTGCGGTGCGTAATCATCTATGTGAGGCAAGGTTGAGCATATTTGGAGCCTTGATCGATTGTGAGAGGCAGATGGTGGTAGTTCGAACCCCAAGTAGTGGAGAATTGACCATTTATGGTGTGGGTACCATGGTTGGTTCAGCCTTTTGTTCGGTTGTCAGGGCAAGATAGTATCTCCAACATGGTTATTCTGGTTACCTCGTATATGTGGTTGACACTCGAGATAAGGGGAGAGTTTCGATTTTAGATGTGCTAATGGTTAGGGAGTTTCTAAATGTTTTCCCGAAGGATTTACTTCGTGTACCTGCAGTGAGGCTGGTGGAATTCAGGATCAATTTGATCCCTGATGCGGCCCCGATTGCTAAGGCTCCATATCGCCTTGCACCACCAATGATGCAGGAGTTGTCCTCTCAGCTTCAGGAGCTGTTGGGCAAACAATTTATCATATCGAGCACTTCACCCTAGGGAGAACCGATTCTGTTTGTGAAGAAGAATGATGGGTATCACTGTATGTACTTATATTATCAGGAGTTGAACAAGATCACGGTGAAGAATTGTTACTTATTTCCTAGGATTGATGATCTTTTTAATCAGTTACAAGGTGCATCTTGGTTCTCCAAGAATGATCTGAGCTCGGGTTACCATCAGATGAGGTCTAGAAAGGAGGATGTGGAGAAGACAACGTTCTGAACTCGTTATGGTCATTAAGAGTTTGTGGTGATGCCATTTGGGCTCACCAATGCACTGGCAACGTTTATCGATTTAATGAACCGGGTATGCGGGTTGATGCTCAACCGGTCGGTTATTTTTTTCACTGATGATATTCTGGTTTACTCGAACAGTAGGGAGCATCATAAGGAGTATATTTGGGAGTTACTTGGGGTATTGAGGCAGGAGAGGCTTTATTTCAAGTTCTCCAAGTGTGAGTTCTTGTTATGAGAGGCCATTTCTTGGGACACCTAGTCAGTTAGAATGGGATTCTGATCGATCCGAACAAGATTGAGGCAGTCATGCAGTGGGAGGTCCCAAAGTCCCCATCTGAGATCAGGTGTTTTCTGGGATTAGCAGGTTATTATCAGAGATTCATTCAATATTTTTGTTTTCCAAGATTTTCATTCCTCTGACTCGCTTAATGAAGAAGAGTGTGGATTTTTGTTGGGGGCATGAGCAGCAGACTGCATTTAAGACTCTAAGGCGGAAGTTATGTGAGGCCCCGGTTTTGACCCTTCCCTAGGGTGTTGAGGATTTTATGGTATTTTACGATGCATCGATCATGGTTTTGGGGGCAGTACTTATGCAGTGGGGCAGGCTCATTGTATATGCATCCAAGCAGTTGAAGCCTCAAGAGGTCAGGTATCCGACGCACGACTTGGAGTTGGGGGTCGTGGTATTTGCCCTCAAGGTTTAGTTACACTATCTCTATGGGGTCTGTTGTACCATCTACACGGGTCACAAGAGCTTGATATTATTGGATTAGTGTCTAAGTCCATAACTATTTTGGTATGTACTTGACCCGATGGTGCATGGTCCTTTTGGGTTGCCTTCACCAAAGCAACTTGATAGGTTGAATTATGGATAGAGAGGATTAATTATGATTTATTAATATATTATGAGAATAATATATTAAAGGATAAATCATATTGTTTAATTAATATTAGTCAATAATTAATTAAGAACTAATTTTATGGCTAAAAGACATTAATTAAATAAAGGGGACCGGTACTGTCAATTGTGTGATAGTTGGATATTGGGCTAATGGACTCCATATTAGAGGACTGGATGAAATCTATGTGGAAACCCATTAGAAATCATCCAAGGCCTCTAAGGAGGGAGTCTATGGGCTGCTTAGGCCTAAGCAGTCAAATTAGGGTTTCCTTGTTAGATAACCCTAATAGCCTCACTATTTAAGGACCCTTAGGGCACCAAAAACGTGGTTAACTGATTCCTTAGGATTTCTAGATTTTTTTGGGTGCTTCTCCTTCTTCATCCTCTTGCTCTTGGTGTTTGTGAGCCATTAGAGGAGTGACACTTGTGACTCTAAGCTTTCTGAAGCCATTATAAGGAGGATTTGAGATTGTTATTGCCACATAACAATCAAGGTAAGATCTAAACCCTATTCTTATGTTAATATTGATTATCACATGCTAGATATAGGGTTTAAAGTCTTGGATGAATGCATGTATAATAGAGAAACCTAGATCCAAGCATTAGGGTTTGCATGAGCACATAGGATGTTCTTATGGTTAAAACCCATCAGATATATCTAATGGATATGTCGAATATGAACATGAGGCAATGCAGGTGGCTTGATGTTATCAAGGATTATGACTGTAAGATTCTTTATCATCCAGGGAAGGCCAATGTGGTCACCGATGCTTTGAATCGCAAGGCATCTAGTACTCCCATTAGAGAGCTCTGTTTGAGGATGACCATCAACTCACCACTCCTGGATTTGATCAGGGAGGCTCAGATAGAGGGATCTAGGAGGAAGAACTGGAAGAATGAGAAGATTAAGGATCATATTGATAGATTTCCCATCGATAATCGCGGGCTTATGACCCATTGCGGGCGGGTTTGGGTTCCAGTTTTTGCTGGAGTTCGATAGACAGTGATGGATGAGGCATACAAGTCTAAGTTCTTGATCCACCCTGGAGCCACGAAGATGTATCGAGACTTAAGGCTTAGTTATTGATAACCATGCAGAAAGCGAGAGATAGCATGGTATGTAGAGAGATACTTGACCTGTCAGATGATCAAGGCAGAGAACTAGAGGTTGCATGGCAAGTTGCAGCCTTTGGAGGTACCCATGTGGAAATGGGAGAAAATCACAATGGATTTCATCACCAAGTTACAGAGGACGGTCAAAGGATTTGATGTCATATGGGTTATTGTTGATCACCTGACCAAGAGTGTCCACTTTCTTGCCATTCAAGAGAGTATTCCGGCCTAGAAATTGGACGACGTGTATGTACATGAGTTCGCTCGCCATGGTGTACCAGTTTTTATCGTATCTGATCATGATTTACAATTTACTTCTTGGTTTTGGCAGAGATTTCATGAGGATTTGGAGATGATACTGCACTTTATCACATCTTATCACCCACAGGCAAATGGTTAGAGTGAGTATACTATTCAGACACTTGAGGATATGATGAGGGATTGTGTCATTGACTTTGTTGGAAGTTGGGACTCCTACCTACCCCCTTATTCTTCACTTTCTTCAACTTGAATCTTCAATAATTGCAACTTTTATTCACTCAACAAACTTTTAACAACTTTTTTTCACTTAAAAACTAAAAAAAGAAAAAGAAAAATATATGCTTAAGTAAGGGAACTTAACTTCAACCCTTATTGGTTAAAGGCATTATTTTTAAAGTGCAATGACTACATAAGCTTTCATTGATACATTTCTAGTACACGATGCTAAACTTTTCATGTCCCTCAAACTACACAAGGTTCTTCTTTTTTCTCATGATTTAATTAGGACTAGGAAACCACAAAAACACTATAACATATTGGTTCAACTAAATCTTAGAGTTTGCATCAAATCATCCTCCATAACACTAGCAAACTACCCCCAATGCAATAATATCAAAATTTTAAAATGCACTAGATTTATTAGACCATTTTTTCAAGTCTATAAAATTAATTTTTTTAATTTCTAGCATTTTTTAATAATTACTTTTATGCTTGAATTTTTTTTTTCGACCCCCTACCGCACACTATCACACGTATCACTCCGCTCTTGTCCTTTTTTCTAATAAAAGTGATTACTGAGTCAGCGTATGAAACCCCAAGCTAACAAAATCTCGCAATACTATACCAGTGAATGGTAGTCCAAACCTATACTATCAGGAGACATCACAAACTTACTTGATGACCAGTTGTAACTCTGATACGCTGATCGCTTCCTCCGGTACCATTTCTATTGTTGATGTCAAAACGAGGGAGAAACTACTAAGTGTTATATAGATGACATTTATGTGTTATATCTAAGAGGAGAAATATCCAGGGGGGTGAAAGAGTTGGTTTACATCTCTATCATTGCAACCCATAAACGACGTTTCCACTAGGGTTGTGCAAAAAACTGCACAAACCACCCGCACCGCCCCAAACCGCACCGTATAATGCGGTTTAGAATTTCATGGTGCGGTTTACAGTTCATCATTTTATTAAACCGCACTATGTGGTGTGGTTTGCGGTTTGTAATTATAAAACTACGGTTCAAACCGCACCGTAGCGCATGTTATATATATATATATATATATATATATATATATATATATATATATATATATATATATATATATACTTTTTTTTCTTTACTTTGTTATAACTTCAAATCACAATTTAGAAATGATGTATATAAATATATTTCTTACAATAACCAAATATCTATAACGTAACATTAAATTACTATTAGATCAAGATCCCATGGTTTACAAGAATATAGCGACTATAACGACAATATAAAGCAATAACTATGATACTTACAAAACTATAGTAGCATGAGTCACAATTTATTAAAAACGATTAAACTCGAAAATTGTACTTGTTTTTATAAAATGAAAGCAGTCAATTTTTTTAACCCGGTCAGGTTTTTGGTTTTTTGATAGATTTAATGTTGAACAACTCATCAAACCGCACAAACCGCAACTAAACCACATAAACCGCCCGCATCAAACCGCACCGCATCATGCGGTTTTGAACATCTGCGGTGCGGTTTGTGGTTTCTAAAATATTTAAACCGCATATGAGGTGCGGTTTACGGTTTTGACTCAAAAACGCACCAAACCGCACCGTGCACACTCCTAGTTTCCACTGTACTTACGACCTCTATTGTTGATAACCAAAAATGGGAAGAGTCATACACCCCATCATATAGGGGGAGATTGTAAGGCCACCTTATGATCTGTTGAGTCAAACACTCTATACGCTGACTGCCAACGCCAGTGCCAACATCAGCAACAGCGCCAACGCCTCAAGCCTCATCAACGTCAATGTGTAGTTAGTGATCTAATGTAATCATTGTATATTAGGTAATTGTACGGATATGTATAAAATAGATACCAGATCCAATATTTTGGTGATAAGGATCAGTTCTTAGTATATATTAGATACAGTCCCTTGATTTAAGGGATATCTAATATAGTTTAGTATATATTCAACATTAGGGTGAAACTCTAATTTAATAATCTTGGTAACCGTCTTTGTGACAACCCGTTTTTCTTGGTGAAAGACAACTTTGTGATTATTTCGTGTTCTTTACTTTTTCTGTTCTTTATGTTTTTAGTTAGTTTGTTCTTGTTTATTATACTTGAAGTGTATCCGATCGATACAAACATTCAAGATGATATGTATGTTTGTATAGATATGTATGCTTATGGTTAGTAGAGTTGGCAGGTCGGCACTAGATTCGAGGACTTTATGTGGATACATTATATGTGTGATGGTATATGTGGTATACTAGGAAACTTATTAATCTTTATGCTTACAGTTTTGGATTAAATGTTTTGTAGGTTGTTCGTGAGAAGAGATCGGTGATATTTAACACTAACATCGAAGCTATTGTTCTGCATTTTGTATTCCGACCCTGATAACATTATGGTTTTAAATAAAGGAATGCCACCGATTGTTTTTAAATAAAAAGGTTTTAAATGGATACTTTATTTTAGAAATGAAAAATCTCTTTGTAATTTTTGGGACGTTATAAAATGGTATTGTTGAGAGAAATAACCGTACCTTGAAAGAGATGGTGAATACCATGCTAAATAGTTATGGTTTAAGCCAGAATATGTAGGGGGGAGGTATTTTGTTGGCTAACTATCTTTTGAATAAGATACTTTGGATGGGAAGGAAGCCACCATATAGATACTTACAAATGTAAGGTTCCTAGCCAAAGTTTTTGTACCAACACCAAAGGTAAAAAAGTTAGGACCTAAAATAATGGATTGTGTATTCATTAGATATGGACAACATAATAATGCTTATCTATTTCTTGTGCATTATTCTAAGAATCCTTATGTATTCTAAGAACTTCATTCTTGAAAATGTGTTTCCTTATCTGGACAAGGAGGGTGAAAACATATCTTCACCGGATCAGGAAGTTGTTCGAGAGGATGAACAAGTTAAAAATAAGGAAGAATAGATAAATCCTAGAAGAAGTAAAAGGGATAGGTTTGAAAAATCATTTGGTCCCGAATTTTACACTTATGTAGTGGAAAGTGAACCCAAAATCTATCGTGAGACGGTTACTTATCTCGAGGGACCTCAGTGGAAATAATCCATCAAAAGTGAGATAGACTTTATCTTACAAAACCATACATGGGAATAGTAGATCTACCTTCAGGTCATAAACCACTTGGCTACCATTGGATCTTTAAGAAAAAATGAAAAGTGATGGCAATATTGATAAATATAAGGCAAGGTTGGTAATTAAAGGATATATACAAATGAAAGTTCTAGATTACTTTGATACATATTCGATAATGCGAATAACATCCATTAGATTGGTGCACGCCGTTGCATCTATTAGAAATCTGCAAGTTCACCAAATGGATCTGGAAACTGCTTTTTTAAATGGCAATTTAGAAGAAGAAATCTATATAGAGCAACATGAGGGATTTTGTTGCCCCATGATAAGAAAACAAAGTTTGTGAACATTTTATGTCATTGTAAGGATTAAAAACAAGCTCCAAAACAATAGAATCAAAAGTTTTATTAATCCATGTCGGAAAATTGGTTTTAGAATAAATGAGTTTATTAAGTATGTCTATGTAAAAAACACTACTCATGGTTATGTTATCTTATTTCAATATGTTGATGATATGCTTATCATTAGAAGTAATACGTAACACCTGGTTGCTGGTACGCATTTATTTATAATTTATTCATTTTTGTAGAGCCACTCGACGAGCTAGGAGCCCCAGAATCGTCGAGTAGAAATGAGGTTGGCCGTAGGATTTAAGTTGCCTACTCGACGAGTAGGGCTGCTAGGATTAAACCCTAATCTCGTGGTTTTGCACCCTATTTAAGCATCTTGGTCCCCACTTGTTGGCCTCATTTCCAGCCTCCAAGTCCTAAACCCTAATCCACGAAACCCTAGAGCCTTTTATGAGTTTATGAGCCATTTTTCAGTGAAATTTGTGTATCTGAAGCTTGTGAAGAAGATAAGAAGCTTACAGATTCAGAAGGAAGCTATTAGCTTCAGAAACAACTTCTCATCCTCTTCATTTTCTGGTAAGCAAGTCTCAACTTTGCTTAATAGCTGGTTAGATCTCTTCTTTGTCAATTTATGGGGTTTTTGGTCCAAAAAGCTTAGTCCTTGGGAAATGGACATCCCAAATGATCTTTCTTTTAGATATGGGGTCTATAAGGGGTTTCATGGCATAAAGGTGCAAACTTTATGACCATGGAAGCTCCACGCAAGCTTTAAACTGTTATTATGGCTTTTAAGCCCCAAAAGTCCATGCACAGATGGAAAGTTAGGATCTTTACGTGTTTAAACCATATCTAAGGCCTAGATATATTCTAGTATGCTTTAGCTTGGAGTATCATGGCTTTTGGACCAAGATCTATGTCCTAAAGAACTAGGGTTTTAGCTAAACCCTTGAGGAAGGGATATTAACGGGTAAAGTTGGAAACTTTACCCATAAAAGGACATATTCGATGTATAGGAGAAACAAGAAGATTGGATCTGAAGAGTAGGGGCTTAATCCCTTAAGATGGCCAAAACAGACTGAGGAACTCGACGAGTCCAGAGAAGGACTCGACAAGTTGAGTCGTTATATCACGATTGAATTTAAGGTAGAACTCGACGAGACTGTGAAGGGAATCGACGAGTTGAATCATTTTATCACGAATATGAATAGCCAGGGAACTTGGCGAGTTAGGGGTGACTCAACAAGTTGGATCACGAGTTTAGGACTTTTGATTCATAGAACTCAGCGAGTTGATAGGTCAACTCGACGAGTTGAGTCAACCTAGAACGTTGACTTGACAGAATGTTAACTTTGACCAAGGTTAATGTAGTCATGCTATCTAAGAAAGATTTTTGGACATTGATTAAGTGATATTGTGATGATGTTAACTGAGGAGTCACGAAAGTAGTCGATAGAGACCCCTTACCGAGATATTCAGTTGCCAGCTTTGTGAGGTGAGTTCTCCTCCAGTAGGAACGAGTCAAAGGCACCAATGTTGGCCCGTTATGTATGCTAGCATATTCCAGACTTAGGTCCAATGTCAGGGTTAGCCCGATGTAGATTATATGTTTTCGGACTATGGTATGATGTCGGGAAAGCCTGAGGAATGTTTTGTATGCTTGATGTCTTCGTGATTCTTGCATGTGTTTGTTTATATGTTCCGGACTTTAGTCCGATGCTGGGGAAAGCCCAAGGAATGTTTAGCTTATATGTTATGTGTTATATGTTCCAGGTTTCGGTCCGATGTCGGGGCAAGCCCGAGGAATGTTTAGCTTATATGTTATGTGTTATACGTTCCGGGCGTCGGTCCGATGTCGGGGCAAGCTCTATGAATGTTTATATGTTTATGTTATGTGTTGTGTTATATGCCTATTTATATGTTATATGTATATCGGACTTCGGTTCGATGTCGGGTGGGGCCCGATGCCAGATTCTTCTGATGTCGAGTGGGGCCCGATGTAGCGGGCAAGGTCCAATGTATGCTATTATGTGATTTTGTGTATGGTATGTGGTAGTTTGGGGAGACTCACTAGGCTTCGTGCTTACAATTTTCAGCTCTGGTTTCAAGTACTTCCCATAGCAAGGGGAAGAGCTCGGGATGACTGCATGGCACACACCGTTTATGATTAGCCTGGGATATTTTACTCTGATTTATTTGACATGTGATTGATATGGATATATTGTTTTCACATTTGATATATTATGTTTCATGTTTTGATAAATGATTTTTAGTAATTCTGGTTTAATTAATGATATCAAAAATGAACTTTTTGGACCATTTTTTTTGGATGTTTCATGATGATAGTATAATAAGGTCGTCAAAGGATATGTTGAGATCTATGTTTGACATGAAAGACACAGGTTTAACTTATGTGATTTTTGAAGTCAAAATCACTAGAACCAATGATGGTTTGATCTTAAGTCAAACACATTATATGAAAAAGATTACTGAAAAGTTTTCTAAGGGATATACTTGTATAGCTAGAACTTTTACTGATAATAGTCAACGTCTATCTAAAAATAGAGGGGAGAGTGTTGCACAAGTGGAATATTCAAGAATATTTAGTAGTTAGATGTATCTAATGAGTTGTACCAAACTTGACTCGACATATGTTGTAATCCGGCTGTGTAGATATACTAGTAAACCCAGTTTGAACACTAGAAGAACATTACTAGATTATTACAGTACTTGAGATACACATGTGAGTATGGATTGACTTATGGAAAACTTCCAATTGTAATTGAAGGATACAATGATGCAATTGGATATATGATATAAAGGATTCCATATCTACAAATGGTCATGTGTTTAGACGTGGATGTGCGTTTATATCTTGGAAATCATTCAAACAAACGGTTATAGTAGGTCTACAATGGAATATGAATTCATCGCCTTGGATATATATGGTGAAGAGGCAGAGTGGTTATGTCAGTTTGTGGAGGAAATTCTCGGATGGCCTAAGGCGGTATCAACCATTTGTATGCATTATGACAACCGATCAACAATTCGTAGAGCTCAAAGCACAATGTATAATCAAAAGTCAAGGCATATAAGACGTACGATACGACAACTAATCTCTACGAGATTTATCTTGATTAACTATGTGAACTCAAAAGATAACATTGCATGTCTACTTACAATAAGCTTAATTACAGACAATGGCGATTCCAGTATTTTTTGTTGGGGCACTTTTTAAATATTTTAAAAAATGTAAAGGTTTTTAGAGTAAAAATAAAAATAATTGGAGTATTTATATGTAAAAAAATTTAGCCATCGGAGCCATGTGCCCCACTACTAAACCCTTGTGTCTGCCACTAGTTGTAAAGAGGAATAAGACTAAAACCCTTGAATGAATAAATTCATACAAAAGAAACCTTACCCACAAGACTGGAGATCCTAAGATATGGGTTCAAAAGGACATCCTAGTTGTATGAGGGAGGGAAATCATTGTGGGGTAGTTAATAAACTTCCTAGTCCGTTCCTATAATTAATAACAAGTTAGGCTAAATATATGGCTTTTAATAATTATTTGAATCACCTATATTAAAGAGAAGCAAGGTCGTTTCGAATGGAATTTTGGGGACACAATTCCTATGAGCTCTCGCAAAACCAGGTTAGTGTTTCATGACCATAACGAACACCACTATAAAGACACAACAATGTTAGGAAGAGTCATGTGTGAATTATATTGGCGTCTACATAAATGACAACTCAAGGACATCATGTCTATTAGACGCTACGAGATTAAGTATAGTTCTCGTGGAAGGGTTTAAAGGGTAAAGATTAAACTGTTTGAAACTTCGCATGTAAATTTTGTGTGCAGAGATCGATCGCCATTTATGTGGGTGATTATTGGAAATTTTAATTAAAAATATGTATTTTTATTAAACTTTGGACACAATTAAATATAAATATAAATTATATATGTTATTAATAATTATTGTGATATGTTCTCTTCCGTGGGATCTTTGAAATTATATATATGTTGTTTCCAAAGTGGAGTATGTGTGAATAAGATATTGATGCTCAAAGATGAGTATTTAAAAATAAAGTAAACAAGTAAAGCGGTCGCGTGAATGAGTCACACATAGAAAAACGAGCAAACTCTTAGTAGGTTTATAAGCATAGATATGTAATGGGTTTACAAACTTCTATGTATGATTTTACTCTAACACCTATGCACTCGAAGGGGGGGGGGGGGAGGTACAAATTATGGATTTTGTAGACAAAAATCACTAGAATCGTGTGAGCGCAACCTATGGACACAAATGAAGCTTTGAAAATTTAGGCATGCGCAAGCCACATTTTTGCAGAACTTTACAGTTTTGGTCCCTATTATATGGATACAATTATTGTTATCAGTATATAAGGAGACTCATGCTTCTCATTCGAAGACACATACAAATACTCTCTTCTCCGTATCTCTGCATATTTTTTCCGGTGAACTTTTCAGGCAAGTGGTCTAATTTGGCTGTATACACTGCTTCAATTGTTGTAACTTCGAAACAAACAACAAATCCGTTTAAGGGAATTATGTCAAACACGAGCCTCAGTCAATCGGCGTGATTCTTTACTAATAGTTTGTTTTGCAGATTTATTATCGATTTTTAACAAAAACATCATGTTGTTTCTTGGTTTTTTTTCATAAAGGTTGAGTATCATGCAATATCCATGACTAATTCTGAGGTTGTATGGTTGCATTGGTGACTTGCGGACATGAGTGTTGATGTTTCTCAACCCACTCACTTATACTGT
Source organism: Lactuca saligna (assembly GCF_052625555.1). Classification (NCBI taxonomy): domain Eukaryota; kingdom Viridiplantae; phylum Streptophyta; class Magnoliopsida; order Asterales; family Asteraceae; genus Lactuca; species Lactuca saligna. The sequence continues at coordinate 85,866,584 of NC_136424.1, read as the reverse complement.
GACAACATGATTGCGATGCATATTGCTCATAATTCCTGTTGATTTCATTTAAACGCAAAAAAAAAAAAAAAAAAACAAAAACAAAACAAAACAAAAAAAAAAACTTTTGATTTGATTTCTTCAACTATTGATAAGAACTCATAAGTAAAGTTTCATTTCTAAGTAATCAATTATTTTGACTGACTGTTTTTACATAAATGATAAATAGAAAAGCAGTAAGAACTAAAATGAGTAGTGCAGTAGTAATAAATGTAAGAATATTTACTTTCATAATCTCAATCTCATTGTTTTTTTTATTTCACAATAACTAGGGATTTAATCCCATAGAGATGATAAATATTTCACCAGTGAAACTCAATGAATGCATTATCAATCAATGATCTTGAATCGGATCAATATCATGAATAACAATATCTAAGCTATTAAATTAATTCGAAACATATTGAGATTGACTAACATTTCGTTCGTCATGATCTCCAACTTGGAACTAATGTTGTCTTGTCTTCCTTCACCTTTGTAGATTAATGATATTTTAAGTAAGGCTCCCCTAGTTTCATGTTTTTGTTTCTTGTTTGACAAACTCTCTAAGTTTTTTTTGTTGCCCCAGCTTGAGTTTGAAAGAGGGTGTTAGTATATTTAGGCCTTTATTCAACTATGCCTTTTTAATTTATGGGGCTGTATTATTAGATATGTTTGCCCTAATTATTTTCTATATATTGTTTCCTTTCATTGCATTGTAGATATACTAGTTATATGGGTTTATGGGGAATTGTTAATCTAGAAGAAGGATTTTAGATGATTAAAAAAAACTCAGTTCTTAATGAATAATAATTATTTTTTTGTGAAAATGACATTCGCTCATTTGATCGATCCATCAAGTATGTGACATTTGACTCTAGCTAGATACACTAAAACCAAACAACTCATTTCCCATTTTCTCCTTTTGCGAATAAAAACATCAAAAAAGATGAACCTCTTCCAAGTGGGGTGGGGTGAGGTACTTATTGTTAATTGTGTTCCCCATGCTCATTGCCATGTCATACACATTACGCTTTTGGCTTGTGTTTGTATATTTATCTTTTATTTATTGTCTAAAAAGAAAAATATTTTAAGTAAACATAAAAAGAGAGAATTAAGCCGAGCCAAATACGTGAGTACTAAACCGAACAGAAAAAAAGATCAATTGGAGAAATTAAAGACAAACCATAGACAAAAGTTAACGATGCTAACAAAGATGGAATTTTGATATATATATATATATATATATATATATATATATATATATATATATATATATATATATATATATATATATATATATATATATATATATATATATATATATCATTTTTGTTTCATACCACATGACCCTTACCAGTCAAAAAGTTAAAGAAAACTATTTATTCATGTGTTGCTATAATGGAAGCTCATTTCCCATTTTCTCCTTTTGTTTTATAATTTGTTGTTATGATGTCTTATAATCATCTACCATCATTTTACTTTAACGTATTTTTAATTGATGAGCAAGTTGCAACTTGCAAGTGATTGCTACCCATGTCGGATTGTAGGGAAAGTATCGACAACTCGAATCCATTTAAATAAAAAGAGCCCTTTTGAGCAAACATATTTTGTGTTTGGATTGTAATGGGCCTCATAGCACCGTGGGTATTGTATTGGGTTCAGTTTGAAAAATGTATTTGGCTCAATGACCCTCTTGGGTATCGATCTCATTATATAACATGAATATACAACTAAAGATCCTATGATTAAGGATCTGATGATAATACAACAATATATTTGAAACCATAACAAACTATCCGATCTTATCTTTCTTATCTTTACATTCCCCTTCAATCTTGACCGTAACTGGGTTAAGATTGTATCTCAGTTTCTCCAACATGTTTCGAGTTGTGGGTTTAGTAAGACCGTTTGTCAATTGATCATTTGAGGATATAGATCGAACATCTAAAGCCCCCATTGCTACATTTTCTCTAACAAAATGAAAATCAACTTCTATATACTTTGTTCTAGCATGAAACATTGGATTAGCAGTCAAATATGTAGCTCCTAAGTTGTCACACCATAGAATCAAGGCTTGAGCTTGTTTGACACCTAACTTTCTGAGTATTGATTGAAGCCACGTTGCTTTTGTTGTCCCATTTGCTAAAGTTTTGTATTCCGCCTCGGTACTTGATCTAGACACCGTTGGTTGTCTTCGCGAGCTCCATGAAATCAAGTTGGGTCCTAAAAATATTGCAAAACCGCCAGTGGATCGTCTATAGTCTATGCAACCTGCCCAGTCTGCATCAGTAAACACACTTAACAATGTGGAGGTGGTCTTTCGAATATGAAGCCATGTATTGATCGTGCCCTTTATATATCTTAATATTCTCTTTACTGCTTCGAGATGCACATCTATGGGTTTGGTCAAAAACCAACAGACTTTGTTGATTGGGAAAGAAATATCGGGTCTTGTTATAGTAAGATATTACAGACCACCAACCATGCCCCTATACTTGAACGTATCTTCCTCATTGAGCTGTTTTCCAGAATTTAGCGACAGCTTGTCTGTGACCAACATTGAAGTTGAGACTGCTTTACAATTCTCCATACTAGTACGCTTTAACAGATCAGAGGCATATTTTTGCTATAACAATGTGATTCCCCCTGAATTATGAAGCACCTAAATTCCTAGAAAATAGTGTAACTTCCCCATATCTTTGATAGGAAAAGAAGAGCTTAGTGCTTGAATGAGTTTGTCAACAACAACTTGAGATGAACACACAATAACAATGTCATCAACGTACACCAACATATAGACAGTGACATCCTTTTGATGGAGAATAAAAAGAGATGTGTCTGCCTTAGAATAATGAAACCCAAGAAAATGAAGCTTGTCACACAATCGTGAGAACCAAACCCGAGGAAATTGTTTGAGGCCATAAAGAGCTTTGTGAAGCTTACATACATGTTGAGGATGTTTAGAGTCTTCAAAGCCTGGAGGTTGCTGCATCTATACTTCTTCTAAAATGCCATGAAGAAATGCGTTATTGACATCTATTTGATGAAGATGCCACCCACGTGAGAGAACAAGTCGTATTGTGGTAGACTTTACAATGAGACTGAAAGTATCCTGATAATCAATTCCATAATGTTGTGTGAAGCCTCTAGTAACCAAGCGAGCCTTGTATTTATCAATGGTACCATCTGGATTTTGTTTTAACTTAAAAATCCATTTACACCCAACAATATTTACACCAGTGGGTCTAGTAACAAGAACCCAAGTGCGATTTGATTGTAATGCTGTAAATTTTGTTTCCATGGCATCCTTCCAATTAGGATCAGTCACTGCAACTCGATGTGAAGTGGGAGTGGAAACAGGGAAGGCTCGTTCAGAAAGATCATAAGGAACGGTCCCATCTGTGAATTTCTCAGGGAAGAATTTTCCAGTACGTGCACGTGTGGTCATACCAGGAGGAGAGGCTTTAGGGGTGTGCTGAACCGGAGAAGGCATGGCACCATGTGAGGATGGTATGGCAGCTGATGTAGGAGACAGAGGGATTGAGGCCATTGTAGCTGGTGGTGATGACGGTTCCTGAGTTGGAGCAAATGATGTTGATGTTGATGGCGGAGTGGCTTCAGATGCAATTGAGGAGCATGTGAATTCTTATGGCTGCTCACGCAAAACCTGTGTTGGTGCCAGTGCTGGTAGTGAGGAGGAAGTCACTCATGCAGCGGGAGAGAACTTAACTGGAACTGCATCTGCATCACAATTATTATCTAGCAAAAGAGATAAGTCATATTTGCACATGTGATCATTAGTAATTATCGGTTCAGTTTGAGGAAAAGAGACTGGATGGGACGTAGGAGAAGTACGAATTTGGCCATTATTTGAAGCATAAAGGAAACAACTCTCATAAAAAACGACATCTCGAGAGATATAAACACGACCAGTGGATTTATCTAGGAATTCATAACCCTTATTAATAGAACTGTAACCCAAGAAAACACACATAGTATATCTAAAACTAAGTTTTCGTGTATTGTATTTTCTTAAACTTGGCCAACAGGCACAGCCAAAGACTCGAAGAAAATAATAGTCATGATTGATATTTAGCAACCCTTTAATAGGGGTGACACTTACAATAGTTCGAGTAGGCATCCTATTAATTAGATAACATGCAGTTAGAAAGGCTTCATCCCAAAAACAAATAGGAAGGGATGATTGAGTTGAGAGAGCTAAGCCCGTTTCAACTATACAACGGTGTTTCCGTTCTGCTATTCCATTTTGTTGGGATGTATGAGGGCAGGACACACGATGTGAGATTCCTACTGTTTGAAAAAACTGATGCAACCTTTAATACTCTCCGCCCCAGTCTGGTTGAACACTACGAATCTTGGTGTTTAAGAGTCGTTCAACATGATTTTAAAAATTATAAAATACTTGTTCAACATCATATTTGTTTTTGATAAGATAAATCCAAGTGTATCGACTGTAATCATCCAAGAAAATAACATAATATTTAAAACCCCCACTAGAAACTTGGGCAGGACCCCAAACATCAGTATGCATAAGTTCAATAGGAAAAGTAGAGACACAAACTGAATTACTATAAGAAATTTAATGGCTTGTTCCACGTTGACAAGCATCACAAACTAAAGACTCATTATGAAACGAATATCCTAACTTATTTGAATTTAAAATCGTCTTGACAATAGCTGAAGTGGGATAACCAAGAAGCTGATGCCATTGAGACTGAGAGACCTTGACACTTGATAGACCTTGACGTTGAGAAAAACTTCTAGAACAACTGATGGATATTGCATAGAGTCCGCCTTTGCTCCTACCTAGTAGGAGGATTTTCTTTGTTGCTATGTCCTTGACAAAGAAAATATGAGGATAAAGTTCAATAAATACATGATTATCAACCATAAGCCTTTGAGCAGACAAAAGATTTCTTCTAATATGTGGGACATGTAAAACATTTTTGAGATAAAGAGGTCTAGTTAAACCGGGAATTATGGACTAACCAACATGTGAAATAGACAAACCTGCACCATTTGCCACTTGGACTTGATCCTTCCCATGATAACGCTTTGGGCAGTGAGACGGTCAAGCTTACTATTCAGATGGTATGTTGCTCCACAATCAATAAACCAATTTGGTTCTGGATGGTACCCTGTTGAGGTAACGCTATTTGCCCCTCGATAATCTTCTTCCTAATACGAGTGGTTGAAACGATTCCTGCAAGTGAGAGCTGTGTGGCCAAGTATACCACACACTTGGCAGCGGGGTCCCCCATTTCCACGACCACGCCCCCTACCTCGTCCACTATAGCTTCCTCCTCGAGAATTTCCTCTATGATTATATTTATTGTGCCTATTTGAATTATTATAATTTGCGACGAGGTGAGGGACTATTGTTGTTACCTTCTTGGCGTGTGACATTATTTGCAGAAGACGAAAATTCCACTGTGCTTCCCATGGCAGTGGCTTGAGCCTTGTGTGCAATCCATTACGAGTAGAACTCTGGAAGCATGACTTTCCTTTCGTTGCTGACGACTGTTATGGCGGTGAACAAGTCGCCAAGTCCAGGCCCTAATCCAGCCAGTATATAGCTTATTACTGTTGGAATAGTGTCTAAGGCTGCAACTATATTAGGTAAGTATTTGACCCGATTGTGCATGGTCCTTTTGGGTTGCCTTCACCATAGCAACTTGGTAGGATGATTTATCATGAGAGAATAGATATTATTAATATATTATGAGAATAATATAAGGAATAATAATATAGTTATTTGATTAATATAAGTCATTGATTAATTGGTATTAATTTGGTGACTTAAAGAGATTAATTAAATAAGAGGGTATAAAGTGTAAATTGTTTGATAGTTAAACTTTAGACTGTAAATCCTTATTGGATAGGGGTTGGACGATTTCTAGGCTAGGATAAGCCTCAAAATCGTCCAAGGCATTATCTTGGGAAGGATTTGGATTGCTTTGAGTAATAGTTATCCAACTAGGGTTTGAGTTGTAACCCTTAAGGAGTCTACAAGTATAAATATACCCTATGGCAAAGGGAATTCGGTACTTCATCTAAAGTAGAGAAACCCTGGCCGAATTCCCTCCTCTCTCCTCTCTCTCAAATCATCCTCTTTGCTAGTTGGTGTTTGTAAGCCATTAGAGGAGTGACAATTGTGACTCTAAAGCTCCAAGAACAAGAAGATCAAACAAGTGTTTCAAGGTATGCTTCTAACTCTGGTTTTGTGTTGTTATTATACCTAATAACTCATTAGGATTCTTGGATTCAATGCATGTTTAATTAGAGAAACCTAGATCCGAGCATTAGGGTTTGTATGCGCACTTAGGAATGTTCTTATGTACAAAACTCATCAGTGGTATCAGAGCCTAGATTGGTATCTATTAAATTGATGCTTGAATGTTTGAATCTTAACTGCAAAATTCGATTTTTGTGTTTCTGAGTCATGGACTTGGCGAGTCCCATAGTGGACTCGGCGAGTTGGCCTGACTCGGCGAGTCCAGTGTGGGTTCTCGGCGAGTCCGAGCATCAGGATTAGCCAAAAACGGGATTTTTTTCATGTTTATCTTATGGAAACTTACCTTAATCATATTAGATCAACCCTAATCCGATTTTGTGATATATATGACTATATTTTTGATCTAATTGAAGATATTTATCAATTGATAAAATATTTAATTTCCTTATATGATAATTATTAATAAAATATGAATAATTATGTGATTAATTGTTAATTTAAAATTATGTGGCAGAAAGGCGTAATCGAACCTTGTTGGACATGGTTCTCTCTATGATGAGTCGTGCTTCGCTATCTATCTCTTTTTGGGGGTACGCCTTAGAGACTGCCGCCCATATCCTTAACCGAGTCCCTACTAAGAAGGTTGCCAAAACACTTCACGAGATGTGGACGGGGAAAGCTCCTTCGTTAGCACATATCAAGGTTTGGGGTTGCGAGTCTTTCGTAAGACGAGATACTCACGACAAGCTCGAACCTCGTAGTGAGCGATGTATTTTCATCGGCTACTCGCAGAAATCCTTTGGATATCTCTTCTATAGACTGAAGGACAATGTTGTCTTTGTTGCGAGGAGAGGAGTTTTCCGAGAGCGAGAACTCATAGGCCAAGGAGATAGTGGGAGGCAAATCGATCTTGAAGAGATTCAAGAGTCGATAGATGAAGGAACCTCAACCGCTGGCGCTCACCCTGAGGAGGAAACTCCGGTTGAACCAATTGACGTATCATTACCTCTTAGACGTTCCGAAAGAGTTAGGTTTCAACCCCATTTGTATGGTTTCATATTACTACCGAAGGGGACACGTATATTAGTGATAGTACACTAATAAACCTTATGAATCTAATAGCTATAAGGAAGCCATGGCAGTCCCGGAGTCAGCGAAATGGAAAGAGGCAATGGATAGCGAGATCCAATCCATGTATGATAACCAAGTTTGGAATTTGGTTGATAATGTACCCGGACGTAAGACCGTTGGGTGCAAATGGATCCTCAAGAAGAAGACCGACATGGATGGAAAAGTACACACGTATAAAGCGCGATTAGTTGCGAAGGGCTTTACTCAAACTCCCGGAGTTGACTATGAAGAGACCTTCTCACCAGTTGCGAAGATAAAATCTATTAGAGTGATGCTAGCTATTGCCGCATTTCATGATTATGAGATTTGGCAAATGGATGTCAAGACCGCTTTCCTTAACAGGAAGTTGGCTGAGGATGTTTACATGGCTCAGCTAGAGGGGTTTGTGGATCCGAAGCATCCGAATAGAGTGTGTAAGCTTAAGAAGTCCATTTATGGAATAAAGCAAGCGTCTCGCAGATGGAATCTTTGCTTCGATGAGAAAGTCAAAGAGTTTGGATTTGTACGAAGCGAAGATGAATCGTGTGTGTATGTCAAAGCCAGTGGGAGTGTAGTAAGCTTTCTCGTTCTATATGTCGATGACATATTACTCATAGGAAACGACGTCCCGACTCTGCAGGAGGTTAAGTCCTGGCTCTGGAAGTGCTTCGCTATGAAGGACCTCGGAGAGGCTTCCTATATTTTGGGAATAAGGATAGTAAGAGAGAGAAGTAAGAGACTAATAGGACTTAGTCAGAACACTTACTTAGAGAAGGTACTAAAACATTTTAGTATGGAAAAATCGAAGAAGGGAGAATTACCGATACAAAGCAATGCCAATTTGAGTAAGACTCAAAGTCCGAGTACTGAAGCCGAGATAGCTGAAATGAGCCGAGTTCCATACGCTTCCGTAGTTGGCTCAATCATGTACGCTATGACTTGTACTCGCCCTGATGTAGCCTTTGCTTTGAGCATGGTTAGTAGATATCAAGGGAATCCTGGCAGAGCCCATTGGATTGCGGTGAAGAATATCCTTAAGTACCTTCGGAGGACGAAGGAATGGTTCTTAGTACTCGGAGGGAGTGATGACTTGAAGGTGCGAGGGTATAGTGACGCCAGTTTTCAGACCGACAGGGATAACTACCGTCCGCAGTCGGGTTGGGTCTTTACCCTGAATGGAGGAGCAGTAACTTGGAAAAGTTCCAAGCAGGAAACCGTAGCTGATTCAACGTGCGAATCAGAGTACATTGCAGCGAGCGAAGCGTCGAAGGAGGCAATATGGCTAAAGAACTTCATTGGTGATCTTGGAGTTGTACCTGCCATAATGGAGCCCATGGAGATTTTATGTGATAATGAAGGTGTGGTTGCCTTGACCAAGGAACCGAGATATCATGGTAGATCACGACATATCGACAGAAAATATCACTTTATTAGACATCGTGTAGAAGAAGGACAACTCGTAGTGAAGAGGATATCATCAGAAGATAACCCAGCAGATCCACTTACGAAGGGGCTGAGTAGGGTTAAGCATTTGCAGCATGCTAGGAGTATTGGGCTGAAGGATGATATTAGCGTAGATTAGATGGTATTAGAAACGTGTAATAGATAAATGTAATTAACATTTGATGATTAAATAAAGGAGTTTTATTTATAAGTAATGTTACTATCTTATGTTAATTGTTTAACTATTGTTTCACTTTGCATGTTTTGACTTCCAGAATAATTGAGTTTATTAAGAATAATCGAATTGTTCAAATAGTCCACAATAGTTCATATATCGGAAGTAGATATAAATGAAGATTGTCATGAATAGGTGTGTAGAGTGTCTAAATGGTGTTAGACATAGCAAAAGATTGTTGCAACATTCATGAATGCTTATGAACTAGATTTGAGCATTGGAACAAACTTGCGCTTGCTGGAATCACTTTATTGAATGTGATAGTAAATGGGTGATCGCAAGACAATAATATCATATAGTCTTAAAACCTAGATATATGGTTTGTTATTGGTTAATTGATTGTACATTGATAATGCGAAAACGCATTGGTAACTCGATGTTATAAAACGCATTGTTATGTGTAGTTGGTTAATGAATAAGTAAATGCATATAATTCGAAGTTGATTTGTAACTTTATCCTTTGAAGGAAAAAGTGATATCTCGGCCGCTCGATGATTTGATTTGACTTATGTGTCTGGCCCGATCAGAACTGAATTGATGTGTTCGATTAAGTTCTACGTCAAATGAATCGGAGATCGAGAAACCAAATGCTAGACTAACTATTCCATAGAATTGTCAGCATGATATCTAATAGAGGACTGTACGATCCCTTATCTAAAGGACAAGATTGATTAGATCAGAGTTTGACAGCGTCTTTGAGAGCTACGATTGCAAATCGGAATGTACCTGCACACATTGTTACTAGACTTATCCAAGTGGGAGACTGTTGGAATAGTGTCTAAGGCTGCAACTATATTAGGCAAGTATTTGACCCAATTGTGCATGGTCCTTTTGGGTTGCCTTCACCATAGAAACTTGGTAGGATGATTTATTGTGAGAGAATATATATTATTAATATATTATGAGAATAATATAAGGAATAATAATATAGTTATTTGATTAATATAAGTCATAGATTAATTGATATTAATTTGGTGACTTAAAGAGATTAATTAAATAAGAGGGTATAAACTATCAATTATTTGATAGTTAAACTTTAGACTGTAAATCCTTATTGGATAGGGGTTGGACGATTTCTAGGCTAGGATAAGCCTCAAAATCGTCCAAGGCATTATCTTGGGAAGGATTTGGATTGCTTTGAGTAATAGTTATCCAACTAGGGTTTGAGTTGTAACCCTTAAGGAGTCTACAAGTATAAATAGACCCTATGGCAAAGGGAATTCGGTACTTCATCTAAAGTAGAGAAACCCTGGCCGAATTCCCTCCTCTCTCCTCTCTCTCAAATCATCCTCTTTGCTAGTTGGTGTTTGTAAGCCATTAGAGGAGTGACAATTGTGACTCTAAAGCTCCAAGAACAAGAAGATCAAACAAGTGTTTCAAGGTATGCTTCTAACTCTGGTTTTGTGTTGTTCTTATACCTAATAACTCATTAGGAGTCTTGGATTCAATGCATGTTTAATTAGAGAAACCTAGATCCGAGCATTAGGGTTTGTATGTGCACTTAGGAATGTTCTTATGTACAAAACCCATCAATTACCCCTTCGTCATTCATTGGTTGTCTAATGTTTTCCATGGTATCTGCAAAACCAGTCATTTTCTGGTAGTACTCTGCAACACTTAGATCTTCCTTTTTTGTATTTGAGAGTTGAGTGTGAATCTAGATAGAATTTCCACAATGTTGAGCGGAAAACATGGTGAGAAGGGCAGTCCATAATTGTTGAGTAGTGTCCGTGCAGCGGATCAGTTGAGGAAGAACCTCTTCTGTCATGGAAGACAGAAGACCCCCAATTACTGCATGATCTTGAATTACCCAGGTGTCGTGTTCTGGTTTTAGAGATTCTTTTGGCGGCTCGATTGCTTCTTTTTCCTGTGGTGCTGGTACTTGTGATTATTTTGGCTGGAGGCACCGGTGTAGTGCCATCTAGATGGCCAAAGAACTGAACTCCCTTTAGAATTGGGACGACTTGTGCTTTCCGTAGGAGGAAATTGGTGCGGGTTAATTTGCAGGATACAGCGGTCGCGATGGTGGAGGATTTCATCGGTGTCGACATGTTGAAGAAGAGAAAGAGATACTCTTTGTAAGGTGACCAAAAGAGTCGGATGAGAACTAGGGTTTAACGTAGGATTTTCAGATCTGATACCAAGTTAGAAAAATGTATTTGGCTTAATGACCCTCTTGGGTATCGATCTCATTATATAACGTGAATATACAACTGAAGATCCTATGATTAAGGATTTGTTGATAATACAACAATATATTTAAAACTATGACAAACTATCCGATCTTATCTTTCTTATCTTTACAGGTTCAGCTTCACCTTGATATATATTGGTCACGATATCATTATACAACAAGGTTACTTTATATGCATTCATAGTAATATCGTTTCCTCGAGTGTTAAAAGATTAAAAAAAATGGTAAATTATAACATATGATGCATCGTATGAGATGTTATTCACGAAACATTAAAAAAAAATTTAAACTAGACTTTGAGGGTTTGAATCTTGTATAAAATTTCATACCTCAAAACCACCGGGGCCTAAGCTTCCATCTCAGCATCAAAAGTCCTAAGACTATTTGAAGTGGGTGTGTCCAGCCTGTTCACTGGAAATGTTACCTTCGTCAAACACCGCCCTTTGGCTTGTGCCAGTAGGGGTTGCCAAGGTGAACATGCCTTTTTACCAATGAGAAGAGAGTGGAAAATGATTATTACGTGTGAGATTTTGACCAACTTTTAACTAAATTTCTAACATTTTCTTGAAAAAACATGCATTTTTTATACAATTCAACCTTTTTTTATAAAATTCAAATTCTCAAACTTCCTTCTAACCACTATAAATACGCATTTAAATCTTCACATTTCAACATACACAATTCCCATTACATCTCGTAAAACCTCCATCATTTTATAAAAATGTTTTCATCATCTTCCTCATGTGATCTTCTTGAGACTACGTTATAAACATCCATCGATGTGCGCGATAGTCTACAACAATCTATTTACTAGCTAGGAAGAGGGTATAGCACAACGTAACCCCCAATCCAATCGGGGGATCGAATTTATTATAAAAACATGAGTTTAATTAGTCGATTTATTAGTGGCCAAGGAAAAATATTATTTAAACGAGTAAATAGATTGACCTTGAAACAATATCAAAAGACACCCACCAACATCGTCCGCGTGATTATTTTGCAAAGCATGCTATCTTTGAAGTAGGAGTGAACATGGTGCGGTTTGGTGCGGTTTTCAGACCAAACCGAACCGCAAACCGCATGGTGCGGTTTTTGCATTCTTAAAACCGTTGGGTGCGGTTTTGCAATGGTTCGGTTTTTCGGTTTTTAAATGCGGTTTCGGTTTGTATCGGTGCGGTTTCGGTTTTTAAACCGTGTTAAGAATTTGGTGCAGTTTTTTTTATGTTTTTTTGTGCGGTTTTTTAAAACTGTAAGAACTGAAAACCATGTGCATATAAGCTTGTATTGTGCTGTTTTTTTAATACATTCATTTTCAGCTCAAAAAAAAATTACATAATCAAAAATTGTAAGTCGCTTAAAATACAACTTGTGACCACTCTCACAAACTAATTAATAATTGAAGGTTGGTTGATTTTGATTTAATTTGTTACAAGCTTATTACATGTAATCGATTAGTATGTTTGGCTAATAATAGAACGTTTCTGTCGCACCTCATATAGTCTTATACAAACACAAAATAAACATATAATAAATATATTATCGTTTATAACTATTTTAAATAGCATGTATATAATATATATTGATTGATTTATTATTATACACGCTTGCGGTGCGGTTCGGTTTTGGTGGACCGGTTTTTAGGATAGAAACCGCACCGCACCGTTGACCTTCGGTTTTTGCAAAAATTAAATCTGCACTGTTGGTTTTTGCATCGGTTTCGGTTTTTCGGTTGCGGTTTATTACGGTTTTGTCGGTTTTTCTTTAGTCGGTTCGGTTTTTGCTCACCCCTAATTTGAAGGATATTATTTCTAGAGGTGGTTCCGAATGCACACACTTTTGTTTATGCGTATTATCGAAGACGTTACGAGAATGTCAAAATATATTCAACAAACTTCGGATACGAGATATACTATAAGATAAATGAAACGTTGTATGTAACATCCAGATCATTAGAGGTACTTTAGTTTAAAGTATTTATATATTTGTATCTTTTGGATTTCAGACAGCACCACATCATGGTGGAGGCTTGCCATGACTTGGCAGTAGCTTATGGGTCGTGTGGATTTAATGAACCACCACGACATGGAAATATGTGCCACGATGTGGTGGCCGTTGTTGGATAAAATGCTAAAGTTTAAGGGTTTGAACCCTATTTAAACAACCTTAACCTCTTGTAGCCTCCCTCCCATCATCCTTCATCCCTCATAATCGTCCCTTGCAAACCCTAAACCTCTTGTGTGAGATTTTAGCCTAAAGTGTATGTTTTGCTGCTTGTGAAGAAAGAAGGTGGTGGTAGATCATCTTGGGAGTCCAAAGCAATGTAGATCCAAAAGTTTGTCTTCCTCAAACATCTCCAGGAGGTATAAAACCTTCATCTTGATGAGTAAATTAATAGATCTCTAGATTCTATCCTCCCTTCTCTATGTCTTATTGTTTTGCATGGTTTCATCTTATAATGCTCTTAACTTTATGAATCTCCAGACCTTTGGGAGTATTTGATTCTTTGGATCTATACTAGGAGTGAGCTTTGAGACCATTAATGGATCTTGGTCTTTTTGCCCTATTTTTGACCTAATAAGAGTTCAAGACATGCATCAGACATACATGTCTGAAAAGCATAGATTTTTATAATGAGAATGGTGTTAGAAACTCTTCTGGAGTTGTTGGTCAAGTTACCTTATAGATTAAGTGCTTATTGCTTAAGTCATGTGGTGTTTTGGACCACAAAGTTGAGATTTATGCACCTTGGACGGCTCTAAGTGATAAAATTGAAAACTTTATCCATATATCTACTCCCTAAAATGGACCAGGTATGAGTTGAAGAATTCCTGGAATCAAAGAAAACAACTTAATTTGTTAATTTGTTGAATACCCAATGGCCACACGTGGTAAAGGCCACCACAACATAGCGGCTAGGCTGGTCAGGACTATCTTTCGTATCGACACCACATGGTTAAGGATGACCACGACGTGACATCAGTCTGTTGCATTTGGCTTTGACTAGGGTTTGACCAATTTTGAACAAGGGATATTTTGGGCATGTTGATATTAAACTTAAGTTGGGCCACGATTTGATTAATAGGTGTCGGGTAGAGCTAATATTCGAAGCAGGAAGTTATTCAGCTTTTGTTCGGACTGAGAGATGAGTTTTCTTTAATGTGCTTGTAGGTCAAAGGCACCAATGTCGGCCCACTAGATTGTGTATCATGGTTATAGGATAGTGTTGGAATAGTGTCTAAGGCTACAACTATATTAGGCAAGTATTTGACCCGAATGTACATGGTCCTTTTGGGTTGCCTTCACCATAGCAACTTGGTAGGATGATTTATTATGAGAGAATAGATATTATTAATATATTATGAGAATAATATAAGGAATAATAATATAGTTATTTGATTAATATAAGTCATGGATTAATTGGTATTAATTTGGTGACTTAAAGAGATTAATTAAATAAGAGGGTATAAACTGTCAATTGTTTGATAGTTAAACTTTAGACTGTAAATCCTTATTGGATAGCGGTTGGACGAATTATAGGGCTTGGGATAGCCTCAAATCGTCCAAGGCATTATCTTGGGAAGGATTTGGATTGCTTTGAGTAATAGTTATCCAACTAGGGTTTGAGTTGTAACCCTTAAGGAGTCTACAAGTATAAATAGACCCCATGGCAAAGGGAAATCGATACTTCATCTAAAGTAGAGAAACCCTGGCTGAATTCCCTCCTCTCTCCTCTCTCTCAAATCATCCTCTTTGCTAGTTGGTGTTTGTAACCCACTAGAGGAGTGACAATTGTGACTCTAAAGCTCCAAGAACAAGAAGATCAAACAAGTGTTTCAAGGTATGCTTCTAACTCTGATTTTGTATTGTTCTTATGCCTAATTAGCCATTAGAAGTCTTGGATCCAAAGCATGTTTAATTAGAGAAACCTAGATCCGAGCATTAGGGTTTGTATGTGCACTTAGGAATGTTCTTATGTACAAAACTCATCAGTGGTATCAGAGCCTAGATTAGTTTCTATTAAATTGATGCTTGAATGTTTGAATCTTAACTACAAAATTCGATTTTTGTGTTTCTGAGTCATGGACTCGGCGAGTCCTATAGTGGACTCGGCGAGTTGGCCTGACTCGGCGAGTCCAGTGTGGGTACTCGGCGAATCCGAGCGTCAGGATTAGCTAAAACCGGGATTTTTTCATATTTATCTTATGGAAACTTACCTTAATCATATTAGATCAACACTAATCCGATTTTATGATATATATGACTATATTTTTGATCTAATTGAAGATATTTATCAATTAATAAAATATTTAATTTCCTTATATGATAATTATTAATCAAATATGGATAATTATGTGATTAATTGTTAATTTAAATTATTTGTTATTTGATCCTTTATGCTTTTAAATGTTTAAAATTAGTCCTCAAGTTTTGAAATTTATGTTTTGTGATTAAAAGTTTAATTTAGACAATTTAAATTTCAAACCCTAGAATTTTACAAGTTTAAAATACAACCCTATACTAATATAATATTACAAGATTAATATCTATATATGTATAACTTAAATGCTAGTCTTACTGTTAGTAGGCCTCATTCACGAAGCCGGTCTATAAGGTGGGTATAAGGTTGCGGCCTATAAAATGGCGCTTAATGGGTGTACACTCACACCCACCGCTCGCTTGATTAGTGGAGGGTCGTTAGCCGAATGGGTAGGATAGGGCAACCTCATCCTCTCATTAAAAGTATAATAAGAAATACAAAGTAACTACATGTTTTCTTAAAATTTCCCAATCTTAGTTACTTTAGGAAAAGTGAATTGATGCAATCCCATGAAATTACACTTTGCACCTTGCTAAGAAGTTAGTGGAGCGTGTGTGGTTTACCGGCACACTAATTGGTTCTAAGCGAAGGTGGCAAATGGTGATTCATTGTTTATCATAGTTCGATGGAGCGTGTGTGGTTTACCGGCACATCGAATAGGTGATCGTTACAATGAAGGCACTATGTTAATTTGCATGGTAATTCACACCCGCTTTGTGATCCTCGGTATCCCAGTCACAAACAAGAGGGGCATATCGAGATTTAAACATGCCATTGAAAAGTTTCAATGAATCTCATCCGAACCTAGGAATTCTCAATACATTTAGGACTTAAAGTTATGTTTTTCATGGTGGAGAATTAGTGAATCGTCATTCACTTACCTTCAAATTGTTTGAATATTAGATTACGGCATCCCTTTTCTAATGTGTAAATATTGTTGTTGGATCCTAGCCCTAATTTTTCTTATTGGGTGATAATTAGGGATTCGTATTCTAATCTATCTTTGTCCTTTCTATTTATAGATGTCGAACGCCAACAATGCTGCTGCGAGTTCTTTCACTTTGATGAGCCTTTGTCAAAAGGTCACCTTTGATGGAACGAACTTTAGCGAATGGATAAGATACATTCACACGATTGCTCGCTATGAGGATAAGGAGTATGTCCTCGATGAGAAGCTCGGGAAAATCAACCCCGAAATTGGTACTCCCGCCGAAATCACCACTTTCGAAACTCACGAGCGTGATGCAACGAAAGTGCATTGCATCATGATCGCGACAATGAACTCCGAATTCCAAAAGTCCTACGAGGACATTTATCCGTACGAAATACACCAAGACTTATTGGAGAGATACCATCAAAATGCAAGACAAGAGCGTTATGAGATTTTCACGAACATGATTTCCGCTAAAATGGGTGATGGAGAGTCTCTTACCGTGCACTTGCAAAAGATGCAAAGGTATGTCGACCGCCTTCGCAAGTTAAATGTTGACTTTGGGGAACACTTGGCGATCGACATGGTGCTTCACTCTTTGCCTCCAAGCTACAATCAATTTAGGATGACCTATCACATGAACAAAGAAGAGGTCACCCTAAGCAAACTCCAAGGTCTCTTGAGGGTCGCTGAGAGCAACTTCAAGGACAAGTCTGTTGCACCAACTCCCAATCCACCTATTGCTCCTGTCTTGGCAATTGGAAAAGGAAAGGGAAAGAAGAAGAAGGCTTCGTCAAAGAACTATCGCAAGGTGAAAGCCCGAGATGGTGCCTCTTCTAGTGGGACCAAAGTTGATCCCGCTAAGCCCTACTCTAACCCGAAGGAGGCAGAGTGGCACAACTGCCACAAGATAGGACATTGGAAGAGAAGTTGCCCGGAGTACCTGCAAGCCATCAAGGAAGGAAAGATCAAGCCATCTTTCGCAGGTATATATACAATTAAATCTAACGATTCATCTCACAATACTTCTTGGGTTCTTGATACCGGTTGTGGTTACCACATTTGTTCTAATGTGCAGGGACTAAGAAGAAGTAGAGACGTGGAGCATGGAAGAATAAATCTAATCATGGGGAACAGAAGATCGTCGCCTGTGACCAAGATTGGAGTGTATTCTTTAGTGCTTAGGAATAATTTATCTTTAGATTTGAACAATTATTGCTATTCGCCATAAATGGATAGAAACATCATTTCATTTCATGGTTTGTTTAGACAAGGTTTTAGATTTTATTTTAATAATGAGAATGGTTCTATTTTAGCTTATTTGAATGGTGTCTTTTACTTTGAAGCTATACCATGTAACGGAATTTATGAAACTGTTATGATTGTTGATAACTTAGGAAATGATGTTTTATGCATGGATTCTTCCAATAGTATGGATAAGGCATCCTTATGGCATTGTCGTCTTGGACACGTCAACAAGAAACGCATAGCGCAACTCCAAAAGGATGGAGTGTTGGATTCATTCGACCTTAGGGACTGCCGCCCATATCCTTAACCGAGTCCCTACTAAGAAGGTTGCCAAAACACCTCACGAGATGTGGACGGGGAAAGCTCCTTCGTTAGCACATATCAAGGTTTGGGGTTGCGAGGCTTTCGTAAGACGAGATACTCACGACAAGCTCGAACCACTTAGTGATCGATGTATTTTCATCGGCTACTCGCAGAAATCCTTTGGATATCTCTTCTATAGACCAAAGGACAATGTTGTCTTTGTTGCGAGGAGAGGAGGTTTCCGAGAGCAAGGACTCATAAGCCAAGGGGACAGTGGGAGGCAAATCGATCTTGAAAAGATTCAAGAATCGATAGATGAAGGAACCTCTACCGCTAGCACTCAACCTGAGGAAGAAACTCCGGTTGAACCGATTGACATATCATTACCTCTTAGACGTTCCGAAAGAGTTAGGTTTTAACCCCAGTTGTATGGTTTTTATATTACTACTGAAGGGGACACATATATTAGTGATAGTACACTAATAAACCTTGATGAACCTAATAGCTATAATGAAGCCATGGTAGGCCCGAAGTCTGCAAAATGGAAAGAGGCAATGGATAGCGAGATCCAATCCATGTATGATAACCAAGTTTGGAATTTGGTTAATAATGTACCCGGACGTAAGACCGTTGGTGCAAATGGATCTTCAAGAAGAAGACCGACGTGGATGGAAAAGTACACACGTATAAATCACGATTGGTTGCGAAGGGCTTTACTCAAACTCCCGGAGTTGACTATGAAGAGACCTTCTCACCAGTTACAAAGATAAAGTCTATTAGAGTGATGCTAGCTATTGCCGCATTTCATGATTATGAGATTTGGCAAATGGATGTCAACACCGCTTTCCTTAAGGGGAAGTTGGCTGAGGATGTCTACATGGCTCAGCCAGAGGGGTTTGTCGATCCGAAGCATCCAAATAGAGTGTGTAAGCTTGAGAAGTTCATTTATGGACTAAAGCAAGCATCTCGCAGATGGAATCTTTGTTTCGATGAGAAAGTCAAAGAGTTTGGATTTGTACGAAGCGAAGATGAATCACGTGTATATGTCAAAGCCAGTGGGAGTGTAGTAAGCTTCCTCGTTCTATATGTCGATGACAAATTCTGTAACAACGCAAATTTTCGAATAAATTTTTCATTTAAAATAAAGTGATTTCATTCAATTAAAAGTATTCATTCCATGTTCCATATCAAATACATATATAAAAATCCCCAAGATCTCAAACAGCAACAGTGTGTATGCATCATGCCGGCGCCTTCCCACGGTCCTCGCTAGTACCTGAAACACATACATAACAACTTGTAAGCATAAATGCTTAGTGAGTTCCCCAGTATACGACTTACACATATACGCCTTTCCAGGCCCTAACCTTCCGGTCTACAACACTTTGCCTTCCGGCCCGTAACATAATCGCCTTCCGGCCCATAACATATTGCCTTCCGGCCCTTATCATATTGCCTTCCGGCCCATAACATTTACAACATATAATACATTTCATATAACACACATAGCACATATAACATACATCATAACTGACCTTACTGTCACATAACATATCGCCTTCCGGCCCGTGTAAACATATATATCATGCATAGCAACTACCTTTCTATTTATAGCATAAATATCACCTATCATATACGACCTTCCGGTCTCACAGTCAAACCCTTCCGGGTGAAGTATAGTGAGAAGACTCACCTCGTAATGTGTAAACTATAAGCTCTTGAAACCACTTGTACTCGGTCCGCCAATCTGCAGTGTCCCTATAATACCATATACCCTTATTACTAATCTTATCAAACAGGACAGCTGACCCTACGAAATTACATGCAGGTCAACTCTGGTCAACGGTCAATTTGACCGGACTCGTCGAGTACAAAGGCGACTCGACGAGTCTAGACGTCCTCCCCAACTTTCCCTGTTGTTTCCCTTCCTACTCGTCGAGTATCCCCCTTTGTACTCGACGAGGTCCTCGTGGAAGAATCGCGGGGCCACCCCGACTCCACTCGCCGAGTCTAAAGAACGACTCGGCGAGTCCCAGTGAATCTTTAAGCTACTCGCCGAGTCTGAAGAACAACTCGGCGAGTCCAGTGAACCTTCAAGCTACTCGCCGAGTCTGAAGAACAACTCGGCGAGTCCATGCCATGCAGTCGATCAACTGCCTCCTGCAATCCGCATGGTTCCGCAATATATATAAACGTGGGACTTCTTGGGCCTCTAAGCATACTACTGCAGGGATTTAAACGCTTGGTAACAACATTATGATCTATCTAATCACTAAATGGGTTTCATAAACCCTAGATTCGTGTACAACACCAAAACGACAGAAATGATCCGAGTATTACCTGGAAACGTGTTCTCTGTGTCCCCAACCTTCAGAGCCCAATCCCCTTGATCCTCCTTGACCACAACCTTGCCTCTTCTTGTCTAACAAAGCCTTCAAACTTCCACTAGCCCTCACTCCTGCTCCAGATGCCCACAGACGTTTTAGGTTCCCTTCAATCGGCCAAAAGACGAGCAATGACGGCCCTAAAGACATTATATACGATCCAGAATGAAACGGCTAGGGTTTCTGCTGAACAGCATCGACTCGCCGAGTCCATATCTGGACTCGTCGAGTCCAGTCGCGAACCCGCGATCAAGCCTGTGGTCCTACTCGGCGAGTCAGGCACCAACTCGCCGAGTCCCCTCCTAAAAATGTTCCCAAAAATAGTTTAAAGCAATACCTGAAATTCCGGGCTGTTACAACTCTCCCCCACTAGAACTAGACTTCGCCCTCGAAGTCTCACTCTGCGAATAACTCCGGATGTTGCTCCTGCATTTCACGCTCCAGCTCCCAAGTCATCTCCGATCCTTTCCGGTGTTGCCACTGAACCAACACCAGAGGTACCTCCTTGTTCCGCAGAACCTTGATCTTCCGATCCCTGATAGCTACTGGTCTCTCGGCGTAATTCAGGCTTGCATCCACCTGAATATCCTCTAACGGAACCACTGCCGATTCATCGGCTATACACTTCCTCAACTGTGATACGTGAAAGGTGTTGTGAATCTGACCCAACTCTGCTGGCAACTCCAACCGATAAGCTACCCGACCTACCCTTGCGATTACGCGAAACGGACCTATGAACCGGGGCCCCAATTTGCCCCTCTTTCTGAACCGGATCACTCCCTTCCAAGGAGAAACCTTCAGAAGAACGAAGTCGCCAACCTAAAATTCTAGCTCGGACCGGCGTCTGTCTGCATAACTCTTCTGTCGGCTTTGGGCGGTCAATAATCTCTGCCTAACTTGCTGAATCTGCTCTGTCGTCTGGAGCATGATCTCTGTACTGCCCATCACTCTCTGTCCCACCTCTCCCCAGCAAATGGGAGTCCGACACCTCCTACCATACAACAACTCAAAAGGTGGCATACCAATGCTCGAATGATGGCTGTTGTTGTAGGAAAACTCAGCCAAAGGCAAATGCGCATCCCAGCTACCCCCGAAGTCTAACACACACGCTCTAAGCATGTCTTCCAATGTCTGAATCGTCCGCTCACTCTGACCGTCTGTCTGGGGATGGTATGCGGTACTAAAATGCAGTTTAGTACCCAGCTCCTCATGGAATTTCTTCCAGAACCTGGAAGTGAAGCGTACATCACGGTCTGAAACAATCGAGATCGGCACTCCATGCCGAGATACTATCTCTCTCACGTATAACTCCGCCAACTTCTCCGCTGATGAACTCTCGCTAATGGCAAGAAAGTGTGCACTCTTCGTCAACCTATCCACAATCACCCAAATTGCATCGACTCCTCTGGCAGTTCTCGGCAATTTGGTGATGAAATCCATCGTAATCTGTTCCCATTTCCACTCCGGAATCTCCAAGGGCTGCAACTTACCATGCGGTCTCTGGTGCTCGTCCTTAACCCTACGGCAGGTCAAACACCTTTCGACGAACCAAGCGACGTCTCTCTTCATGCAAGGCCACCAATATTCCTTCCTCAAGTCTAAATACATCTTCGTAGCACCAGGATGGATCGAAAATTTCGATCTATGAGCCTCCTCCATCAAAGTAGCACGCGTACCGCCCACAAATGGTACCCAAATCCGACCCTGAAATGTCAGAAGTCCTCGTCCATCCTTAACAAACTCCGAAATTAGCCCGACGACCCGCTCCTTCTTCTGCATCTCGGATTTCACAACCTCAGCCTGTGCCCCACGAATAGCATCTAATACCGGAGTCATTACCGTCAACCTCAGACATACGTCCCGCAATGGAGTGCTCTCCGCCCTACGACTCAACGCATCGGCTACCACATTAGCCTTGCCTGGGTGGTATAGGATCTCACAGTCATAATCCTTAACCACGTCCAACCATCTCCTCTGACGCATATTTAGGTTGGGTTGATCCATCAAATACTTCAAACTCTTATGGTCCGTGTATATAGTACAACGAACCCCGTACAGGTAGTGACGCCAAATTTTTAGAGCGAACACCACTGCCCCCAACTCTAAATCATGAGTGGGATACCTCGCCTCGTGAGGCTTCAGCTGCCTCGAAGCATAAGCTATCACATGGCCCCTCTGCATCAACACTGCACCCAGTCCCGAAATCGATGCGTCGCAATAAACGACAAAGTCCTCCATCCCTTCCGGGAGAGCTAATACCGGGGCTTCGCACAGTCTCTGACGAAGTGTCTCAAAGGAAGTCTGCTGCTCGGGTCCCCATGAGAATGTAACACCCTTCCGGGTCAATCTGGTGAGCGGTACAGCGATCTTGGAGAAATCCCTAATAAACCTCCGATAGTACCCCGCCAACCCAAGGAAACTCCTGATCTCGGAAGGTGACTTCGGTGCCTCCCAACTCATTACTGCTTCCACCTTGGCCGGATCGACCAATATCCCTGCCTGATTAACAACATGTCCCAGAAATTGGACCTCCCGCAACCAGAAGTCACATTTGGAGAATTTCGCATATAACTTCTCCGACCTCAGTACCTCAAGGACCTCCCTCAAATGTCCCTCATGCTGCTCTCTAGACCGAGAATACACCAGGATGTCGTCGATAAATACAATCACAGACCGATCCAGCATCGGCCTGCATACCCTGTTCATGAGGTCCATGAACACTGCCGGGGCATTAGTGAGCCCAAAAGGCATCACCACGAACTCGTAATGCCCATATCGCGTCCTAAATGCTGTCTTCTGGACATCCTCATCCCGCACTCTTACCTGATGGTACCCTGATCTCAAATCGATCTTGGAAAACCAAGATGCCCCTTGCAACTGATCGAATAGATCATCGATCCTCGGTAACGGATAGCGGTTTTTGACCGTCACCTTGTTCAACTCTCGGTAATCAATACACATCCGGTGTGAACCATCCTTCTTCTTGACGAATAGAATCGGTGCTCCCCACAGCGAGCTACTCGGCCGAATAAATCCCTTCCCCAGCAACTCCTGGAGTTACGAGGACAACTCTTGCATCTCTGGAGGTGCAAGACGATAAGGCACCTTCGCAATGGGCGCAACCCCCGGAATTAGGTCGATACCAAACTCCACTTGCCTCGCAGGAGGTACTCCCGGCAAATCCTCGGGAAAGACATCTGGAAACTCGCGCACCACTGGTACCTCCTCCACTGTCCTCGGTCTCTCGGAAACCTCCCGCGTGTCCATCACATACGCTACAAAACCTTTACATCCCTGCTGTAGACACTGCCTTGCCCTAGCGGCCGAACAAAAAGCTGATCCCGAACGGGTACCCTCGCCGTACACCGTAAGAACTCCCCCACTAGGGTCTCGTATAGTCACCAGCTGGCGCTCACAGTCGATGACAGCGCTGAATCGGCTCAACCAGTCCATGCCCACGATGACACAGACATCACCCATCGCAATAGGAATTAGGTCAATCGGGAACGCAACCCCAAAAATCTCCAGTACGCATCCCCGAAAAACCTCAGTAGCACAAACCACCTTCTCGGCCGCTATAGAAACGCTCAGAGGCCGACTTAACGACTCACGACTAATGTGGATATGCTGACTAAAGGCTAACGATACAAAAGATCTACTCGCACCCGAGTCAAATAACACTAGTGTAGGCATATAGTTCACAAGAAAAGTACCTACACATACATTAACATAAGCATAGCATTTCGACTTAAAGTAAATACGTGAATGATAACATACCTGCCACAACATCGGGCGCAGCGCGGACCTCCTCCGCAGTCAGCTGAAAGGCTCTCCCGCGAGCCCTCGGAGCCTCGACCTTCGCCGGTCGGGTCTCAGTAGTCCTGGTAGTAGGTGTAGCTCCCTGACGAAGCTGCGGGCACTCGGCCTTCCGATGGCCTGTCTGGTTGCAATGGAAGCAAACCATAAACCCCTTAGGACAATCCCTGGCAATGTGTCCTTCCTTGCCACACTTGTAGCAACCACCCGCTCTACACGCCCCCTCATGACCCTTGCCGCACTTTCCGCAAGTACGGCTCTTCGAACCTCCCATCCTCGAATCAGCGGACTTGATCCGCTTGGCTGCCGGCTGAGACTGGGCCGGTCGCCGATCCGTCTGCCGAGACTCGGCCTCCTCCCTGGCCTAGGTCTCTAACTCGATCTCGCGCTTCCTAGCATTCGCCTGAAGCTCAGTAAAAGTACGGTAGGTAGAGTTTGATACAAACTCCCTGATATCCCTCCTCAACACGCCCAAGTACCGGCTCATCCGTGACTGCTCTGTAGACACCAGCTCGGGGCAGAACATCGCCCTCTCGTGAAACTTCCGTGTGACCATCGCAACGGAATCAGTACCCTGCTTAAGGGTCAAGAACTCCTGAATCAGTCGTTCCCTCTCCACTGGGGGAACGTACTCATCCCTGAACATCTCAACAAACCTCTCCCATGTCACCGCTGAAATCTCCGCCTGAGTGAAGTTCGCCGTCACGAACTTCCACCAATCCTTCGCTCCCAGACGGAGCTGGTTCAAGGCGAACCGTACCCTCAGGTGCTCCGGGCATGAGCAAGTGTAGAAGCACCCCTCAATATCGGCGACCCACCTCATTGCAGCAATCGGGTCCTGCGTCCCATCGAACTCAGGGGGTTTCGTGTTGTTGAATTCCCGAAACAGCAACGAATCGCCCCCTTGCGGCCTAGCAGCGGCCACAGCTGCGGTAGCGGCAGCGACTGCAGCTTCAGTCAGTGCGGCATATCGCTCCTCGAACTCCTCCACCAGGGTGGTCTTAATGGACCCAAACATTTCTGGGATTTCAGCCAGAACCGCCGCAGCTACCTCCTCCTGGATCATCCGACGAATCTCCTCGTCACTTGCCCTGCTCGAACTCGCTCCGTGGCGTGTCGTAACCATAATGTCTCTGAAATACAACATAAAATTGTCAGAGACTCCATCAAGTACATTTGTACTCGATAACGCAACCCTACTCAGTCTCCGATACCCAGGGATTCTTACTTGGGTCTTCCACTGACCCGGTGTCTTCGGTAGTACGGGCCCAATACCACCGACCACACCGTGTCAGTATTCGTCTCAAATCTTCCTCCCCAAACCCCGAATAGTGAGTACTCTACTTCTCGTATGCACTATCTATCTGCACGCCATCGAATATCTCATACAAGCAACCTCCCTAGACTAAGGCATCACAAAACAGGCCATTCTAGTACTATCATGTATACCTAGTCTTCTAGCATGCATAACAATTCATAATTCAGTGCATAACATAACATTGCAAGGTATTCTGGGGATCTTTACCGTTCGGGCGCTGGCTGACCGTACACACTGCGTCTTTCTTGTTTACCGCTTTACCATTTATAAAAGTTTATGTATTTATTATTTTTAAAAGATTTTTCCTCAAGTCCTCGGTTTGAGTTCAGTTACACCCGAAGGTACACCCGAATCCCTCAAACCAAAGCTCTGATACCAATTGTAACAACGCAAATTTTCGAATAAAATTTTCATTTAAAATAAAGTGATTTCATTCAATTAAAAGTATTCATTCCATGTTCCATATCAAATACATATATAAAAATCCCCAAGATCTCAAACAGCAGCAGTGTGTATGCATCATGCCGGCGCCTTCCCACGGTCCTCGCTAGTACCTGAAACACATACATAACAACTTGTAAGCATAAATGCTTAGTGAGTTCCCCAGTATACGACTTACACATATACGCCTTTCCAGGCCCTAACCTTCCGGTCTACAACACTTTGCCTTCCGGCCCGTAACATAATCGCCTTCCGGCCCATAACATATTGCCTTCCGGCCCTTATCATATTGCCTTCCGGCCCATAACATTTACAACATATAATACATTTCATATAACACACATAGCACATATAACATACATCATAACTGACCTTACTGTCACATAACATATCGCCTTCCGGCCCGTGTAAACATATATATCATGCATAGCAACTACCTTTCTATTTATAGCATAAATATCACCTATCATATACGACCTTCCGGTCTCACAGTCAAACCCTTCCGGGTGAAGTATAGTGAGAAGACTCACCTCGTAATGTGTAAACTATAAGCTCTTGAAACCACTTGTACTCGGTCCGCCAATCTGCAGTGTCCCTATAATACCATATACCCTTATTACTAATCTTATCAAACAGGACAGCTGACCCTACGAAATTAGATGCAGGTCAACTCTGGTCAACGGTCAATTTGACCGGACTCGTCGAGTACAAAGGCGACTCGACGAGTCTAGACGTCCTCCCCAACTTTCCCTGTTGTTTCCCTTCCTACTCGTCGAGTATCCCCCTTTGTACTCGACGAGGTCCTCGTGGAAGAATCGCGGGGCCACCCCGACTCCACTCGCCGAGTCTAAAGAACGACTCGGCGAGTCCCAGTGAATCTTTAAGCTACTCGCCGAGTCTGAAGAACAACTCGGCGAGTCCCAGTGAACCTTCAAGCTACTCGCCGAGTCTGAAGAACAACTCGGCGAGTCCATGCCATGCAGTCGATCAACTGCCTCCTGCAATCCGCATGGTTCCGCAATATATATAAACGTGGGACTTCCTGGGCCTCTAAGCATACTACTGCAGGGATTTAAATGCTTGGTAACAACATTATGATCTATCTAATCACTAAATGGGTTTCATAAACCCTAGATTCGTGTACAACACCAAAACGACAGAAATGATCCGAGTATTACCTGGAAACGTGTTCTCTGTGTCCCCAACCTTCAGAGCCCAATCCCCTTGATCCTCCTTGACCACAACCTTGCCTCTTCTTGTCTAACAAAGCCTTCAAACTTCCACTAGCCCTCACTCCTGCTCCAGATGCCCACAGACGTTTTAGGTTCCCTTCAATCGGCCAAAAGACGAGCAATGACGGCCCTAAAGACATTATATACGATCCAGAATGAAACGGCTAGGGTTTCTGCTGAACAGCGTCGACTCGCCGAGTCCATATCTGGACTCGTCGAGTCCAGTCGCGAACCCGCGATCAAGCCTGTGGTCCTACTCGGCGAGTCAGGCACCAACTCGCCGAGTCCCCTCCTAAAAATGTCCCCAAAAATAGTTTAAAGCAATACCTGAAATTCCGGGCTGTTACAAATTCCTCATAGGAAACGACGTCCCGAGTCTACAGGAGGTTAAGCCCTGGCTCTGGAAGTGCTTCGCTATGAAGGACCTCGGAGAGGCTTCCTATATTTTGGGAATAAGGATAGTAAGAGAGAGAAGTAAGAGACTAATAGGACTTAGTCAGAACACTTACTTAGAGAAGGTACTAAAACGTTTTAGTATAAAAAACTCGAAGAAAGGAGAATTACCGATACAAAGCAGTGCCAAGTTGAGTAAGACTCAAAGATCGAGTACTGAAGGCGAGATAGCTGAAATGAGCCGAGTTTCATACGCTTCCGCAGTTGGCTCAATCATGTACGCTATGAATTGTACTCGCCCTGATGTAGCCTTTTCTTTGAGCATGGTTAGTAGATATCAAGGGAACCTAGCAGAGCCCATTGGATTGCGGTGAAGAATATCCTTAAGTACCTTCGGAGGACGAAGGAATGGTTCTTAGTACTCGGAGGGAGTGATGACTTGAAGGTGCGAGGGTATAGTGACGTCAGTTTTCAGACCGACAGGGATAACTACCGTCCGCAGTCGGGTTGGGTCTTTACCCTGAATGGAGGAGCAGTAACTTGGAAAAGTTCCAAGCAAGAAACCATAGCTGATTCAACATGCGAATCAGAGTACATTGCAGCGAGCGAAGCGTCAAAGGAGGCAATATGGCTAAAGAACTTCATTGGTGATCTTGGAGTTGTACCTGCCATAATGGAGCCCATGGAGATTTTATGTGATAATGAAGGTGCGGTTGCCTTGACCAAGGAACCGAGAGATCATGGTAGATCACGACATATCGACAGAAAATATCACTTTATTAGACATCGTGTAGAAGAAGGACAACTCGTAGTGAAGAGGATATCATCAGAAGATAACCCAGCAGATCCACTTACGAAGGGGCTGAGTAGGGTTAACCATTTGCAGCATGCTAGGAGTATTGGGCTGAAGGATGATATTAGCGTAGATTAGATAGTATTAGAAATGTATAATAGATAAATGTAATTGAAATTTGATGATTAAATAAAGGAGTTTTATTTATAAGTAATGTTACTGTCTTATGTTAATTGTTTAACTATTGTTTCACTTTGCATGTTTTGACTTCCAGAATAATTGAGTTTATTAAGAATAATCGAATTGTTCAAATAGTCCACAATAGTTCATATGTCGGAAGTAGATATGAATGAAGATTGTCATGAATAGGTGTGTAGAGTGTCTAAATGGTTTTAGACAAAGAAAAAGATTGCTGCAACGTTCATGAGTGCTTATGAACTAGTTTTGAGCATTGGAACAAACCCGCGCTTGCTGGAATCACCTTATGGAATATGATAGTAAATGGGTGATCGCAAGACGATAATATCATATAGTCTTAAAACCTAGATATATGGTTTGTTACTGGTTAATTGATTGTACATTCATAATGCGAAAACGCATCGGTAACTCGATGTTACAAAACGCATTATTGTGTGTAGTTGGTTAATGAATAAGTAAATGCATATAAGTCGAAGTTTATCTGTAACTTTTATCCTAAGAAGGAAAAAGTGATATCTCGGCCGCTCGATGATTTGATTTGACTTATGTGCCAGGCCCGGTCAGAACTGAATTGATGTGTTCGATTAAGTTCTATGTCAAATGAATCGGAGATCGAGAACTCAAATGCTAGACTAACTATTCCATAGAATTGTCAGCATGATATCTAACAGAGGACTGTACGATCCTTTATCTAAAGGACAAGATTGATTAGATCAGAGTTTGACAGCACCTTTGAGAGCTATAATTGCAAATCGGAATGTACCTGCGCATATAGTTAATAAACTTATCCAAGTAGGAGACTGGTGGAATAGTGTCTAAGGCTGCAACTATATTAGGTAGGTATTTGACCCGATTGTGCATGGTCCTTTTGGGTTGCCTTCACCATAGCAACTTGGTAGGATGATTTATTATGAGAGAATAGATATTATTAATATATTATGAGAATAATATAAGGAATAATAATATAGTTCTTTGATTAATATAAGTCATGGATTAATTGGTATTAATTTGGTGACTTAAAGAGATTAATTAAATAAGAGGGTATAAACTGTCAATTGTTTGATAGTTAAACTTTAGACTGTAAATCCTTATTGGATAGGGGTTGGACGAATTCTAGGGCTTGGGATAGCCTCAAATCGTCCAAGGCATTATCTTGGGAAGGATTTGGATTGCTTTGAGTAATAGTTATCCAACTAGGGTTTGAGTTGTAACCCTTAAGGAGTCTACAAGTATAAATAGACCCTATGGCAAAGGGAAATCGGTACTTCATCTAAAGTAGAGAAACCCTGGCCGAATTCCCTCCTCTCTCCTCTCTCTCAAATCATCCTCTTTGCTAGTTGGTGTTTGTAAGCCATTAGAGGAGTGACAATTGTGACTTTTAAGCTCCAAGAACAAGAAGATCAAACAAGTGTTTCAAGGTCTGCTTCAAACTCTGATTTTGTATTATTCTTATGCCTAATTAGCCATTAGAAGTCTTGGATCCAAAGCATGTTTAATTAGAGAAACCTAGATCCGAGCATTAGGGTTTGTATGCACACTTAGGAATGTTCTTATGTACAAAACCCATCAGATAGTACTATGCTAGTATATGACTTATTAGTAGATCTGTATGATATATGTATTTGTTTATTTTGTGTTTATGTTTGTCTATTACATATTTCGACATATTGTGGTTGGTTCGAGGCGGTCCTGCTTTGTGTTGAAGGACAAGACACCCGGGGCGGTCTAGATAGGTTGCAGGCCCTACGAGGCGGTCCGGTCAGGCTGAAGGCCCGTAGAGCGGTCCAGATAGGCTGTAGGCCATGCGAGGAGGTCCAATCAGGTTGAAGGCTCATATTTGCATGCTTTTATTTTTATGTTGTGTGATGATTACTTTGGAGGAAACTTACTAAACTTTGGCTTACAGTTTCAGTTTATTATTTCAAGTATTTCAGAGGATCGTGGGAAAGTGAAGGTCTGATCACGCACATCTTCCTATTTTCATGATATTGACTTTTGGGACACTCTGATACGACTTTACTTTTGATACAATGGTTCCTTTTTATTAAAAATTATGGATAATTGTTTTTTTTTTTAATTTTAAAATTTTATGATTCTTGTAGTGTTACATTATATGTGACTATGATGGGAATCAAGTCGTCCTCAACACACAATTGTTATTATATGGTGGTCAAGAATTACACAAATAACTAGGCGAATCCCCACGCATTGCATGAGTATTTAATTATTTAATTAAAATAATAACTTTTAACAAACTTTAATTTATTATTTATATATGAAAAACTAATGTTAATAGCAAAACAAAACATATAGTTACCCTGTTCGTTTTATGTTCAACCATGGTTTTATTTCATTGGTTATTTCTACTATAAATTGATAATCTTATAAACCATTTTAAGTTGTGTAAATTTTATATTAAACGTATTAAGTTGTGAAAATTGTATAAAAATGCATGTTAATATTTAATATAACGAATAACAAATAGTATGGAAAAAAAACTACAACTTTTAATTATATAAAACCTCTACAACATCTACTATAACATTTATATCAACAAAATTTATTAAACCCTTATAAATCAAACAAAAATATATAGAAACCAACATACATTTGGTATACATAAACATTATTGTAACATCTGAAAAATACAACCCAAAATTTTTTGTTTTAATATTACTAAAAACCACAACATCAAATGTTATATAATAAAACCATGAATCGTATGTCTCAAAATGTCATAGTAAATGTATCAATTCAAAACTGAAGTCAATGTCGTATCAAAATATCTGAATAAAACTCCCAAGAATAAACTGCAACTGTGGTGTGTGTCATGCCATCAACCCGAGCTATTTCCCTTGCTAGCGGAAGTACCTGAAACCAAAACTGAAACTGTAAGCACAAAGCTTAGTGAGCTCCCCCCAAACTACCACATACCATACAAAACACATAAAACACATATTGGGCCTTGCCCACTACATCAGACCGAAATCCGAAAACTGCATCGGACCAAAATTCGGAAACTGCATCGGACCGAAGTTCGAAACTGACCAGGGCCTTGCCCTCTGCATCAGACTGAGGTCCAGAACTGATTGAACATAGCACAACATAAGCATAACAAATAACATAAACACATAAACTGCATACTGCATCAGACCGAAGTCTGGAACGCATAACACAAAGACAAGCTTGAATCACAAAGACATCAAGAACATTGAAATACTACATCAGACCGAAGTCCAGAAACTACTGCTAACTAAACAGGTCGGCATTGTAGCCGTAGACCCGTTTCTACTGGAAGGAAACTCACCTCGTAACGCTGGCTGCTGAGATGCGAACTCTGAAACTAGCTGACTGCTGCTCCGAAACTCCCCGGCTACAATCCCATAAACACTAAATTAGATACGGATAACTGTTCTCAGGGTAAAATGACTATTTTACCCCTGGTCAAAGTCAACTTCCTGGTCAAAGTCAACTTTAGTTGACCGGACTCGCCGAGTCAGGGCATAGAATCGCCGAGTCCCTCCATTACTAGATCTTAACTCTAATTCACCGAGTCCATTCCCACTCACTGATTCACCCTAAACTCTCAAACGGGGAAAAACCGGGGACTCGCGACTCGACTCGTCGAGTCTGAAGAACAACTCGCCGAGTCCCAAGCATGCTGCATGCCATTACTATACAGTCGATTTTGCTCGATTCAAGTGCATCCAATTCATAAATATAGGTTCCTAAGACTGGTTTCACACGTAAAGTTTCTAACTTTATGTGCATGCATGCTCATAAGAAGCTAAAAATGCCCAATAAAGAGCTAAAGGATGAGATCTAGGTTTGGAATGAGAGTTTAGCTCAATAAAGGTGGCAACCTTGAACTTAAGGAGTTCTGAAATGCTTAGATCTGAAACCCATTCATCTTAACTATTCTTAAATCGACATCAATGTCTAGAAAATGGCTAAAAAACAAGACTAGCAAGCTTTTAAGGAGATCTACATGATGACAAGCAAAGATTCGAGCTTTATACCTTAATGGAAACTAGAATAACACAAGAAACTCATATCTTCTTTGCTCCTCTTGAAAACCCCTCTTCTCTCTTCTTCTTCTTCTAACTCCAAAATGCACCAAAATCCTTCACAAGATGAGAAATACTCCAAGAATGCTTAAAGGAAGGCTAGGGTTTAGTAAGGGACGTTTTGAGGGTGATGTAGGCTGATTTGGGGCGCATAGAGTTGTTTAAATATGGTGCAAACCCTTGAAATTAGGGTTTCATCCAGATTGGTAGACTTGCCGAGTCCAAGAATATGGACTCGTCGAGTAGCCGACTTAGACCGCATGCAAATCCCGTCTCTACTCGACGAGTCGGGCTACTGACTCGTCGAGTACCCCTTAAGAATTGAAAATTACTTTATTTAAATCACATACCAGAAATGGGGTGTTACAATTATTATCCCCTAAAACAAATCATGTTGTAATAACCATTAATGCGATAAAACTCATTTTTTCGACATTTCATATTTAAAATCACAAATCTCTTCAAACACATGATTTTTTTTGTCACAACTTACTTGTATACTACTTATATAGTTATAATGTGTATAGATAAGAGGAAAATAAAAAGACATTACATATTAATAACTATATGCTAAAAACTCACGAGTGTGTAAATATTTAAATAATAACATGCATAAGTCTAATCTTTATATATAATTATAATAGCTCAAAATAATAATAAAAATATGTTATAAATGTGATGTTACAAATGTGTTTATATATATATATATATATATATATATATATATATATATATATATATACACACACACACACAAACATTTTAGTCATCAATAACTTAGATAACCCATCTTCGGGAAGTCTTCCTTACCTATTTTACTTCTTGTCTTGATCTTTTTGGAAAAGAGAAAGAAATTCGTCTTAAGTTATTTTCCAAACATAATGAAATAGTCTTCAGTTCTTGTGCTCGAATTTGTTCATCATCAGTTAGTTGTCATACAATGAAGAAGATCATCTCCCGCTTACTTTTTTCATATACAAGACAATATTACATGTAAAAGAAAAATCATATTAAAATGTTAAATAAAACAAATCAATGTTTTTGTTCGATAAACGAACATGCATAATATAAAAATAGACCTTGAAAAAAATTTGTTTTCTTCACATAAATAATTTTGTTTGAAGCTGCAATCTACCATACAATCACGAATAAAAAATTATAAATTCTACCAAAATAATCCTACCAATATGAACTATATATATACTAAGATTAATCAATTAGTGTCATAAGTACCATTAAGTATAAAACTCTTAAATGGTAATTAAAAATCATTACTAAAAAGAAATATGAAAAGAAATAAGTTTCAAATCAATTAAGTTCCTAGAAAAATGTCTCTATTATAAGATATATGAGGTGTTGAACTTATAGAGTGTGTGGTTTTCTGGAATGTGATTATGTGTGATTAATTACTTAAAAGGTGAAAAGGTGTGGGGGTTCAAATGCATGAGGTGTTGGCAAATTTTTATGGGGGTTTCAAATACATGCGATTCAACAAAAAATGCTAGTTTCATAAGTATGTATGATGGGGATACTTTACAATTTTGTTATCCATTCCAATCTTCACCGTCATTTGACCGATTATCTTCAGACGATTGACAATCTTGATCATAATATATAGCCCGAAGATGAATTGGTCGACTAATTGTTGGAGGAATACCCTTTGCTTTAGTTACATTTTTTTATGTAGTAAGTCATGTTTTTTATGCTTTAAGTCATTTATTAAGTCATGTTTTAAGTCTAACATTAAGTGATGTTTTGTAACTCAAGTATTTTAATATTAAAATGTTTGTGTTTTAATTATTAGTTAAAAAAATTAATAATTATTTGAAAAAAAAAAAACAATGTGGCATGCTAAGAGACAACATATGTTTTCTAGGTGTATCTGTGAGTCAAACATAGTGTTAAGGCCATGTCTTCTAAATTTGGATATTATTTGTGAACTTCTTTTGTATTTATCTTTAGGGAAAACGACATTTGGTAATATAGTTATCATTTTGTATACATTTAGTATTTATTATTTTTTTTTCTTGGAAAACATGCCATTTAACTTGTTATTTTGTACAAATTCGGTCCTTATAATAGACTACCATAGGTTAAGTTCTTATTTTGTACACATTTTGTCCTTAATGTTTTTTTGTTGCAAAAAAATCATTGTTTTTGTACACATTTAGTCTATATGATCAGTTTTCTTTAGGTTTTGCTCATGTGACATCCTAGACAATCATTAATGAGGTGAATTCATACGTGACTCACCCCTCAATTATATTAGTAACCTAACTCACAAATAAGTCAGATAATATTGGTGCCTAGGTTTTAGCTAAGTAGAAGATGTCTTCGGCTTAAGTTTCATCTATCTCAATAGAAAACAACGAGATTCATTGTGATTGCTTTCTCCTAACTTAAATTTGTGTTGGATAATATACGGTTTACATTAGAGATCTGGATACAACTAGGATCGTGTGAACACTTTCCGAACTGATACTTCTACCCTATGTCTGGGTTACAAGAAATTCAGCCTAAGATAATCCAAGAGGACGCTTATGATTCTAGGCACATAAATCATAATCCAAATTGCTAGAAGGATTCTGTGAGTGTTTGAAGAACAATGAGAGCTAATTTTTGTGTGTCCCTTCTCAAAAGGAATAGTCGTTTATATAATAAATGAGGTTAGGGTTTCATTAGGGTTGGGCCGTCATGAGTTGCTTTCGAAGCAAGTCAGGGTAATGAGGATTTAGGGTTACCAAAACTAACGAGTTTCGTTAGTTTTACCATAATCACCCTCAGCCAGGGGCTCTGCCCCTTTGACCCCGGTAGGGGTGCTTCCCCTAGACCCCGCCAAAGGGGCGCCACCCTATGGAAACCCGGACCCCCAACTTGGTTTCAAACCGGATTCTAATTTGATCTTATACATGCATGCACTCCGCACAAACTCATACATATATTAGAGTACAAATTATGATTCCCCTTAGCTCTCATGTTAGTTCTAGTTACATAAAATGACATGGTGACACTACAATCACCAACAATCCTCCCCCATTTTAGTGTAACCCTTGAAAAAACATAACCTTATCAAAACAAACCAAACTAGTACATAATGAAAATATTGAAAACGATTGAATTTCCACTTAATATTCTACATTTGAAAATACTCGAGAATCAGGGTGTTATGAGAATTGAACCCATCAACCCATTTGAATATCATAAAGTAAAATACATACTACTTCATTGAATTTGTAGCAAAATACAACTTGATACTATTATAAAGTCGTGTGTCCCCATATTCTCATGATAGTATCAAGTTCATGTAACAGCCCAAATTCTCAATAAAAATTTTCATTTCTAATTGGAAATTCATATCCATAAATTATAGAATTCCAATCATATTTGTTTTCAAATCCATAGATTTTGATAAATTATTCATAAAATTAGAGTTTCCCCAAACAAAATTCCAGAGAGTGCATGACGAGCCATCATACCGGGCCCTTTCCCTTAGATCATGAACTACCTAAAACAACCAACAAATTGTAAGCTAATGCTTAGTGTGTTCCGCATAATCCACATAATTACATAAATGTATCTGTCATATAAGCTAAAGAAGCCATGCATATAAACATATAAGGATGCCCTAGACAACCTCTAAGGTCTTACTCCAGGATGTCATGGGCACCCCCACATGCTTTTACACCTCTTTGCCTTAGGCACCCCATGGTTTTACTTGGAATGCCATGGGCACCCCCACATGGTCTTATAACCAAGTGCTATGGGCACCCCCAATGGTCTTTCATGTAAGTATCACAAAGACAACTAGCATATAACATACCACATAATCAACTAGCATACCACCTAACATGTAACCAACTAGCATACTACATAACACATAACGGCCGGCATTGGTGCCCTCGACCTATTGGTATGGTGAGGAGACTCACCTCTCAAGAAATGTTGAACTGGTAAGATCAAATCCCAACTCACAACTCCGAACTCAACCGCCTACAACCACCTTACGATCAACTTCAACAAAACCCTGAATTAACAAAGATACACTTAAAGTCAAACTTGGTCAACCCTGGTCAAAGTCAACAGTCAATGTCAACGGTCCATGTTGACCCAGCTCGTCGAGTGCATCTACCGACTCGTCGAGTTCCTTCAGTTCTCAGAAAATCAGGAAAACCCTAATCAACTCCCCGACTTGACTGGACAACTCATCGAGTTCGCATAGTGTTTAGAGAATCAGGGAAACCCGAGTCAACTCGTCGAGTTTTCCTAGTATTAACCCATTTAAGCACTTTCCCAGCAAGTCCAAAGCCCTAAACTATAGATCTGGTCCCCTAGGGTGAAGATACCGCATAAAGTTGTTAACTTTACGTCCATGTATGGCATTAAGGGGGCTAAAACACTCAAACATAGCTTATTAAGGGATTTAGGGCATGAAGGAGAGCCAGTACTTAATAAAGATGGCAACTTTAAGTCCATGGAGGCCCTAAGATGTCCAGATCTGAAGTCATAGTTTCATGACATGCTTAAATCCAAGAATGACCCCAAGATAACCTAAAAATGACCATATAGTCTCATATGAGAAGATCTAATAAATAAAAGGATAGTGTATCGACTTTATACCTTAAAATGGTTGACACAACAGAGTAAACACCAGATCTACAATCTGTCCCTTCAACTATGCACCAGTCACTTCAAACTTCTTCGCATACACACCAAAAAGGCACTCCTTAAGATCTCACAAACTTTAAATGGTAGGAAAAGCACGGACTAGGGTTTCTCAGGAAAAAGGGGGTGATAAGGGAGGCTAACAATGAGGCTTAATGCCTTTAAATAAGGTGCAACCCCTAAAAATTATGGTTTAACTTTCCAGTGTCTACTCGTCGAGTTAGGGCTCCCCAACTCGTTGAGTGGACCCTTAATCTCGCATCCATATAGATCCCTACACAACAAGTTGGATTTCCCCAACTCATCGAGTTCCAGTCCAAACCCTAAAATGTTGAGAAATAAATAATGCATGGATCAAGCCTTACATGTCAAGTCCACAACCTCTTGAAATGCGGCTACACTTCACAATCGTGTAGGTAACTCATTTCCATGTATCTGCACATACATTTATCAAAGGAATTATTAAGAAGTTAAATTTTGTCACACTCCCAAACCAGAACGGCGGAAACGTATGGGGGTGGATGACTTTCATGAACAGTACCACAAGTATATGAACATTTAGTATGGTGAAGCCAATTTTCTAGTTTTGGCCCTTTTACGTCACCAAACGGTAAAAATTGAGTTATAAACTTGGTAAAATTTATTTTTACCTTTTTGAGGAGATCAAGTCAAACTAACCTTGTATGTTTAAAACAACAAATTTTAGGTCAAATCTCACAAAAAGTTGTACCATAACCTAGTCATGACCATTTTTGCTAGAAAATGATGGGTTTTTAGGTTTTCTTTTTGTAAAACCAAACCCTTTGTATTTTTAACTTCAAAATAACATATTTTTATTTGTATCCCACGAAATTGATGTAATAACTTGGTTAAAACCATTTTTGCTAGAAAAGTTATATTATGTTTATAAAAATGATAGTTTTTATAGTTTTGTTTTTGTGACTTTTTCTCAAGAACATATAACATGTTTATACTCATTTTTTTATAAATTAGCTTTTTAAACAACATACCATACATAAATGTTCATAATATTATGTAATAACATTATTTCATGTAAATAATACTTTTACACAACTTAAAGACAAAACATGTATAACAACTTATGTTATTATACAAATTTACTTGTATCCCCCCTAAATCTTGGATAAAGACAAAAATAAGGGGTATAAACTCACCTTGAGTGTGTTTCTTGGTGGATAAAGTGGCAAAGATGAAAGTTTTCAAGCTAAGAACACTTGAAGACACTCGAATAACACTTGAAGATCAAATTATCCTATGGATATTAACACATGTTAATGTGTGTAATTGTAACTAAACTAGCATATGTAACACTCGCATATCCGGGCTAGTCAATTTAGAGACAATAAGCAACAAAAATAACTATCTGATGGAAGATTATTTAGAAAGATTAATCTTAACTAAGTTGTAGTATATGTTACAAGGGTTCATACATATAAATAATGTCGAAATCCAACTTATAACGAAGAAGTTATGACCCGTCGAAGTTTTTCGGCAAAACCGACACGACACCGGGAGACGTAAATAGTGAATTTACGATAGAGGAATTTTTGGCCTTAGTAATCTAAACAAAATTCAAAGAATATGTTAAACTCAGAGCGTCCATAAAAAGAACACCCAAATCTGACTTCGTATGAGGAAGTTATGAATTTTCTAATATTTGGCATAGCAGTGCACAACCTGAAACTTGATTTTTAGTTCGAGAGGTTTTTGGCCTACGCGACCTAAATGAGAG
Organism: Lactuca saligna; assembly: GCF_052625555.1. Taxonomy (NCBI): domain Eukaryota; kingdom Viridiplantae; phylum Streptophyta; class Magnoliopsida; order Asterales; family Asteraceae; genus Lactuca; species Lactuca saligna. Next base: position 85,827,468 of record NC_136424.1, on the reverse strand, counting down.
TTGAAGATCTCATTAATAGGAACTCAACGGTAAAAATACAAACGAAAACGGAGTCCGTATGTAGAAGTTATGAAGTTTACGCGGACATTTAATAGTACAATCTCTTCCTACTGTTAAATTTAAGTCGGTCAAGAATTAGCCGACGGAGTCTAAATGAAAGTTTTAGATCTTGTTTTTACCTACACACGAATATAAAGAATGTCGAGAGTAGAGATCGTGTTTTAAATATACGGACAAAACCTGGTCGCTACAATTCGAGCGCGATAAATTCGAAACAGTTTTGTAAATCGGAGATAGAATGAGAATTAGCTGACAACGTCTAAATGAAAGTTGTAGTACTCGTAAATACCAACGCGTGGATATAAAGAACATCAAAAATGGAGTTCGTATGAACGAGTTACAAATTATAATAACATATTTATGTATTAAAATAAAGTATAAATCATATATATGTACACACACACACACACATATATATATATATACATATAAAAATGTATATATCATTAGAAATGTATCGACGATGCACTTATTATAAGACTAGTGTTGAGTACTTTCGACGTTAGTTTAGTAAAAATATCGTTAAATCTATTTAAAATAGTATTATGAAGGGGTGTTTAGTCGTTTATATAACTATAAGCTCATTAAGTAATTATGGAGGGTAGTTTTTGTAAATTCAATTACTATAAATAAGAGGCTTAGACTCTCATATTTCTTGCACCATTCTCTTGATTCAAGAGTATTTTTCTTCTTATCCCCCGAGCATTTCGGTCCCTCGAGATTCGACTTCTCTTTCTATAGTTTTAGTATAGTAAGGTGAGCGCTAAAGCGTTATACGAATCTTTCTTAGAAAGATTCAGTGACAAAGTTCTGCCCCTACAGAGCCCGAATCCTAGATAAAACCCCATTGTAAGTAAGTTATGTTTACCCTATTTTAATATAACTTATATTTAAAATTAGTATTGTTATTATGAACTTATAATAAAAATTTGAGCTATTTTTATATAAGTGTCGTTATAATATATTTTTAACCACATGCAGTATGGGGAATCTGGTTTAAAGGGTCGCATAGGGTTGTTGGATTTCAGAAGTGCTATATGCCAAAATGGTCATGCCCTCCGGTGTTTTATGTCTGGCCCCTGTCTGTAAATAGTGGTTAGAAAGTATTGTTAAAATGCTTATATAATAATAATAATAAGACTGATAATTAGTCACGATAAATATTTGACTAAAATCTAGTGGTAATAATACTAGGTTTCGTCGAAGGAAATTATTTTAAAGTAAACGAAGCGTTGTTCGAGTACCGAGTCACCACCTCATCAAGTGAGTGCATGGTACCTTTCATCTTACACATAGATATGAAGTAATTTAATATAAATTACGTGCTATGTGTGCATATTGTCTGAATACTTGCTGTCTATGCTAGGTGAAATATTTTTATACACGTTTTAAATGATTTAAAATGTATATGTATTTTATATCTATAAAATGTGTTGGGTAAAACATGGGTAGATGTAATAGTTGTTGTGTGACCAAATAAAATAATGAGAGGCCTCGATATAAATGTTATTGATGATTCAATCATCCAGCGGAGTATAGATGACAGCCACAGACTATTCTAGACAGTCCAGTGGAACGCTACCAGGCTCACAGCCTCTAGGTGTTTATTTGAATTGTGTGCTCACCAGTAGTGCTCCATCCCCCGCATGGCTGCCTTATTTGACATTAATTGCTAAAGAACCCCCGAAGCATGTGTTGTCACTCCGATGGAAGTCCTTAGACTAGGTCCCTTGTGTTAGATGTTTCAGGGACGTAAAGTGAGGATAATGGGAACGTGTAATCGGGTTTGTTTAGTTTGATAAAGTTAATAAACTTATTTATTGTAGGTTGAAAACCCTATGTACTCTCCAGGTTTCCCAACCTGACCCACTCAGTTTATTTGTATCACATGTGTTGATATGAAGTCACATTACACTGAAAGATTAAGGAGATATAAATCACTAGTGATAATGATTGTATGTTCTGTTTATGCTTATGTTTCTGTATTGACGATGACATCCCAAATGTTTTAAAATGAATAAAAATACTTTTCTTCGGAAATGCTTTGATAACGTATTTATCATGTTTTACTCGGAACAAATTCCGCAACATTTTTATTAAAAGAGGTACTCTGATTTTTATAAAACATAAACAAAATCGATCTTTTCTAGCCATGAAAATGGGGATGTCACAGTATATATGTGTGTAGAATCACTAGATTAGTAAGGAAAAACTTACCAAAATATCAAGAACCAACCTGTGGGAATTAACCTTGAGAGAAATGACCTTGTTCTTGAAAGAAAATGAAGAAGAATGAAGAAGATGATGAAAATGAAGTGTTGGGGGGAGGGGTCGGCCAATGTTTAAAAGGGGGAGGGGGAGGGTGAGGAGGGTGGATGGGTAGGGTATGGTGGGTATGGGGGTGTAGGAGTTGGCTTTATTGAAATAATAATTCTTTAATAAAGTGTGTCATCACCATATGAGGCAAAAATTGTATCTTTTATTTTTATAAAAAGAATGGGTAAACTTTTATAAAAGTTTGTAATTTTTATAAAAAAAAGTATGGTAAAAATGATGTATATTAGCTTTATTTGAATCATTTAAATTCAAATTATTATCATAAAAAACAATAACACATTACATGAGAGCTAGGATAAATCTTTATTCTTTTCGTTACCTTTGAGTGTTAAAGTTGGGTGTAGAATCTGTCGTATTTGGTGACGAATTCACCAAAAATTTGTATATGCAACCTTTGTTATGAATGTGTCATGTAGTATAAGGTTTATGAACTCCAATACATTGTGTTATGAATATTATTTATACCCAAATAATATATAATTGAATTATCGAATTGTTACGTTATTAACCCTAAATAGGGGTTATATTTGCTAATTGACAACCATAGAGGTACTTTGTATTATAACTTGCCAATAGTACATTAGAAACATTAGGGAATATCACATTTCTCCTAAAATTCTAACACGAGTTGAGTTGACCTGGTTGACTTTTGTTGACTTTGTTTGACCAAAATTGACGGTTGTCACAAACTTCAACCTTGCTAACTTGCAGACTCGAACACATACCTGGGATGAATACTTCATGTGTTCCAATCTATAAGTATGAGCTTTCCACATTGAATTCAACTCCGAACATTATATTAGGATGGAATTGGGTATCTCATCATTATAGAATTAAATGGACTTTAATCTCATCCTTATTACAAACTTGTGCGCTAAGTCTCTTGTCAAACCTTTAGTCAAGTGATCTACCAAATTTTGTTGCGATTTCACAAACTCAATCGAAATCACATCTTTCATGATTAGTTCTCTAATCATACTATGTCTAACACCTAGGTGTTTGGGCTTGCCATTATAAACCTGACTATATACCTTAGCCAAAGTGGATGCACTATCACAAATGATAGAAATAGGTGTTATCGGTTTAGACCACAAAGGAATCTCATAGACTAAATTCTTTAGCCACTCTGCTTCTTTACCAGTAGCTGCTAACGCAACAAACTCAAATTCCATTGTTGAGTTTGTAATGCAAGACTGCTTCTTGTAAGCCTAATAAATGACACCTCCCCCAATCAAGAATACCCAACCATAAGTTGAGGAATGGTCCTCCATGTTGGTTATCCACCTTGCATCCGAATGACCTTCTAAAACCGAAGGACTCCAAAAGTAACTCAACCCATAGTCCATGGTTCCCTTTAGATACTTAAACACCCTATTCACTGCTTGCCAATGTTGAGCACTAGAATTACTAGTGTACCTGCTCAACACAACAAAAGCAATATCAGGTCTGGTACTTGTCATGACATACATCAAGCTACCAATAGTCTTAGAGTATTCCAATTGTGAAATGGGAACACCATTATTTGGCATTAGCTTCACACTTGGATTCATAAGAGTACTCACAGGAGAACAATCGGTAAAATTAAACCTCTTTAGAATTTTCTCAATATAATGACTTTGAGTCATTACCAAACATTTGTTCATCCTTTTAATTCTTATTCCAAGAATTACATCAGTATCTCCCAAATCTTTCATGGAAAACTTAGATGATAATAATTTCTTTGTCACATTTACTTGATTTTGGTCGGTATAAAAAATCAACACCCTAAAAAAGTTTAGATTCTTCCCTAAATCTTTGGTATGTCAATTTTGACGATTTTCAGCATGTGGGTTTTTTTGTTCTTTTTTAAATGGATCTTAAAATTTGAAGACGAGCTTGTAGCCATTAAATAGGAGGTTTCATGTCTCAACCACATTGAATCGCAAATTAGTAAAACCCTAGAACGATAAGGATTTTGTCGCGAGGACTAAGGCCACACGTCACAAACTTCTATTAATTTATTAATCACTAATAAATTAACAAACTGGATCCCCAATAAACTATCATGTCAATAATTACTTAAAATTGTCATTATGTGTCACCAAAAAGGAATCTGCTATCAATAGTAATATTACCAACTGTTATGAATGTGGACACTATTTTCAACAATTAAAATAATTATGGCTAATGTATTTTGTAACACCGTAAATTTCAAAACAAAATTTTCAAATTTTACAAAACATAATTCACTTAATATTCATAAAACAACCATATTTGAACATTCAATCCAAGTAATACAAAAATTCCAAGATCTCAAAATCATAAATCCCATGCGTGTGTACTGATCAAGTCGGCGCCTTCCCACAGTCGTCACTAGTACCTGAAACAAATAACACCAAACATTGTAAGCACAAAGCTTAGTGAGTTCCCTAAAATACCACATATAACACATATTAGCCACTCGAGGCTATAACTCTGTGGGTCCGTGCACCCAAACTCTGTGAACCCTCAGGTTCTAACTCTGTAAACATGCACATCATAAATCACAAAGAATAATGCAGCGCAACACATAACATATAAATATATCATACAAGCACTGTATCACATAACTCTATTTACCTACTCAAGGTAAAGTATAGTGAGAAGACTCACCTTGCGTATCTCAGTAATTCGTAAATCCCTGAAATCACTAGTGCTCGATCTCCCGAGCTATAGTCCTCCTATAACACAATACATCTCTAATTAACACTTTCCCAACTAAGGTTGACTATCCCTTAACAAGTCAACATAGGTTAACATTGGTCAATGGTCAACGGCCAACTTTAACGGACTCGGCGAGTGCACTATAGCGACTCGGCGAGTCTATACGCAGACACTGATTTCCCTGGGATCCTTACTTGACACGACGAGTATTCTCCTAACTCGACGAGTTCCACCTGGCATGAGTTGTGGGGCCTCTACGACTCAACTCGCCGAGTCTCAAGAAAAACTCGGCGAGTCCCAGCTTGACTCAGTCCACCTATCAACCCACTCTGACTCTCCCTGACTCACTGAGTCAATCCCTCAACTCGGCAAGACCACTCGCTGAGTGGTGCTGGGCAATCTTCATGCTACTCGCCGAGTCTGTTCTTCGGACTCGACGAGTCCATGCCATGCAACGACTCAAACTCACTCCTAAGGTCAGATCTGTTCTACTAACTCATAGATCCAGTCCTTTCAAGCTTATTTATCACGTAAAGTCACTATCTTGATGTACATACAACATCTATATGACCATACATGATGATTTAGCCCCAAATACCACAACTCAAGGTCATAACCTCTATTGTTCTTCATAAAGCTTGATGGGTGAGGCTCTTTGGACCTCTATGGATCCAGATCCAAAGCCTCATCACTAGAAAGGGACTATTTGGCCATCAAATCAACCCAACAAAGGCCACAAGAAACACTAAATCCAAATATACTTCATAAAACAGAAGATGAGTTGAATTAATACCTCAAGTGCGATGATCTAAGCTTCAAATCCACAGTATAGCAACCTCCTTTGCTTCCTCTTGGTTAGGACCTCCTTCTTCTTGCTAAACAACACCACAAAGGTCAATAATGACTTCCTTTCTCTCTCAAAACGCTCAAGCACTCTAGGGTTTCTCTCTATGGATTGGTGAGCACAAATGACGGCCATAAGGCCCTTTAAATAGGTCTCAAACCCTGGGAATTAGGGTTTCATTACACAGCGTGGACTCGCCGAGTCCACTCTTGGACTCGCCGAGTCCAGACGCGAACCCGCGTCCAAAATCGCGATCCTACTCGGCGAGTTTGAGCTCCAACTCGCCGAGTCCACTCACAATTCTCCAAAAATACACCAATAATAAATACCTGGAAATTCCGAGTTGTTACATATTTTCTCCACAAGATTTAATATAGTTAGTATTGCTATTAAATTAAGTTTGTAGTGGTATTAAATAGAATTAATGTTGTATTATAATAATTACTTATATCAAAAGTACAATGTTATTACCTAAACCAAAACAAGTAACACATAATACCACTGCATATACGAACCACATATGAAAATACCTTATTAATGATTGTCCCACGTAGGATGTACATGAGCAAAACTTGAAGAAAACTATCATAAAGACTGAATGTGTATAAAAACAATAAGAAATTATTTTGCAAAAAAAAATATTAATAACTAAATGTATACAAATTGATATTTTAATATGGAGTAGTCGGTCATAAGAACTTAATGTATATAAAAACAATTAAATCACAGGCTTATTAAATAATGATAATAATAATAACTTAATATATACAAATAAAAATTATATTACCCTTTTAGTTGTTTTTCTTTGTCTTTTATATCCTTAAGTAGATAATTGTTACATTTAATAAACAGAATTAAACTTTTTTTTTCTTTTTCTGAACAACAAAGTATTCTAGTTTTAAATTACCATTACATATATCTCTAACGATACTTGAACCCATGACCCATCAGTTGAAAGAGTCACTCATTGCTACTATTACCAAACCATTTTAATTATTTTTTTAAGTGTTCTTTGTTTTTTTGAAGCAAAAACTCATGAAGTCTGCAGACCATCTTACAATTCTCTGCAGCAGAAGAGGTTGATCAAACGACTGCAAATTGTAATAAGAAGCGTGTTTGTTTTTTTAAATCTGGATGCTGTTGCAAATATTAAAAAATTAAAATAAACTAATTTTATGTACCGAAAATAGTTTTTTTAATACCAAAAATTTAATAAGGTATAACATTTCAACAAATTTTATGATATTTCAGCAAAAAACAATGATATTTCAGCAAGAAATTATCATTATTCAATATAAAAAAACAAAAAAAATAATAATTTAGCAAGATTGAACAAAAAAAAATGAAACAAAATTTCAGTAAGATTTCAGTAACATATAATCAAGTTTCATCAAAAGTTCAGCAAGAAAAAAAAATATTAGAAGAGGCAATATAAGTGCTTCCCAAAAAATAGAACACACATAAGTTTTTTTACTTTAAAGAATTATAAAAAACAAACAACATCGAAATGAAAAGTGTTGCATGTGTGTTGCACCGCACATCAATAAAAAGTCTGAAGAAGTTTTTTAAAAAAATTAAATAAAAATAAAATAAAATGACAAACAACACCTTATATTAGGGGTGTTTGTGGTTCGGTTTGAAACCATGAAACCGGCCAAACCGGTCATAAATTTGGATTTACGGTTTGTATTTTTTTTACGGTTTGGCTTGCGGTTTCGAACTTTTCAAACAGTATTGAAAGGTTTGGTTTACGATTTTTAAGATTTCAAACGGTATAAAAACTGAACCGGACCGTAGAATTTGTATATATATTAATTAATTTTTTATATGTAATTGTATTTTATTGTATTATATATATTAATTTTTATATACAAATAATAAACTTTAAAACCCACAATATTTAATTATTACAGTCCAATTGTAGTTTCTTTTGTGATTTGGTAATTGGTACACGGAGCCCAAATTGATAGTCGACCTCCAAGCAATCATGAATTCGTGATTCACTGATTCGTTTCAGCTTGCCCTAATCGAGTAATCACAATTCGCAAAGACGCAAAGGCCCCCTTTCTCTCGTTTTCTCTATCGTTTCCAGTTGCCACACCACGCCATGTCGCCAAGTTACCGAGTCTGAGATTCTGAGACAGTGAGAACTAAGACGTAAAGCAGGTCTGATGACCAAAGGTATTAGCCCCCTGACTACAAATTGCTGCCTCCCATGCAACAGCTCCAATTTCGGCTCTGTTTGCAGCTCCGAGTGTCCGACTACACCTCTCGTTTCTCTATCGTGGCTCCTTCTCTGATAAGGTATGCTGATATGTTCTAAATCAACTGAACTAATTTTTTACCATCCATCTACATCTGATTTCTATTCACTGTTCTCATTCTAATTCTTTATAAACTTGTTGCTACACTCAATCGATAATCTTATAATATTATGTGAAGTTGGATTTCGATTTCCAATCACCTCTCATATTATTGTGAGTTTGATTTTTTTAACAGAAGCAAACATCGGACGGAACAAAAGTAGAAATGAGTTGTTGACTTTTTATTTATTTCTAAACCTATTGATAAGAATAATCACCTCTTAATCTGATTTCGGTGAGTCCACAACTTTGAATTCTGATTGCCTTTTTTTTTTCCAAGTCCTTACATGGATAAAGACAACATCAACATTCCAATTAGTGAACCTCTAAACATCATTGATGATGATGTTGATATGGAAAAGATTGATGTAGATGATGTTGTTCATGTGAAGCGAAATGGAGGTGCTACTGATAATAACCAAGGAAAGGGATGAAAACAATATATTGTTTTGAAACACTTCAACAAACCAGATCCAATTCCACCTGAAGGAGCACGCACCACATGTATTCAATGTAAGAAAAGCTATGTGTTTGGAAGAGAATTTTTGTTATTTTGAAAGCTTTAATATTGCATTATTTTTAACAATATTTGACAGAATTTTAACTATTATAATACCTTTAACAATGCATTTTTTTTTATTGAATTAGTTTAACAGACTCGACTAAAGTGGGCCTAAAAGTCCAAACCGTGAAACCAAATCGGAGACAAACCGTTAGTAATGATTTGGTTTGGTTCGGTTTTAAATTTTCAACTGTTCGGCTTCGGTTATTACTTGACAAAAACCGTTAGTAACGGTTTGGCTTTGATTCGACCTAAATAAACGAAGAAACGGATCGTAAAATACCTTAGGCTAAGCGGAGTGGAGGTCGCCACAGGCCTCGCTAAGCTCGCTAACAATCTTCAAACACCACCCCCTACAACTAGTTAGGAGGGTTGCTAACAGACACTCGTCAGGGGTTTGGCGAGAAGAGAGAGAAACAAAGCAGCACTGTGATTGGTCGCATCTCATCGGGTCACGATGGTACAAACCTCAGGTTCCAAAGATGAAAAAAAAGAAGTTAAAAACATATTAACAACGCCTACAAACTTGCAACCTAGCCATTGAGAAAATGTGATCAAATCAGTGGACGCTAGAATTGAGATTTGGGGTTTGGTTGATGTAGAGAGATGATCGACTTTTGGAGTGGAGGCTGAAAATCAATTGGGGTTTTGAGTTATTTATATGGGGTGGATTAAGCTTCAAGATGGGCTAATACGTGAATTAACTTTTTTTAATAATTAAAATTAATTAGATTAAAAAGATCTGCTAATATATTCTTTATATTAAATTTTTATAAAAGATATTTTTGTTTCCTCTAGTTATACCACCTTGTATTAAAAAAACGCTTTTATAAAATAATAAGAATCAAAATATTCAATCCAACCTCTATAAATATTATTTATATTATATTAATTGTTTTTTTTTTAAAAATAAAAGTTGTTTAATATTTATGCACAAAAAAAGTATTTATATATAAATAAAGTAATTCAATTAAATTAAAAAAAGAAAATATAAAAATAAAATGCTAGAAATATTACATCCCCTACCAAAATTAAGATTAGGTGATAAATAATAAACGTAACAATCAAAGATCTTCTGTGGAAACTCCCTTAACTTTATAAAAAGTGATGGAGAAAGAGAACAGCGACCATGGCGGGAATTAGATTATGATGGCGGGAAAACCCACCACGACCCGTCTTAAAGTTTCTCTTTTGCAATTTCGTCATCCATTCCGTTAAACGCTCCACTATATCTCTGTATATCATCTTATTGACTTCGATTGCGTAGTCTTATAGTATAGCGTTCTCTACCTTCAAATGGGCAAACGAAAGAAATCCGCGGTTCATGAAGAAAACATAGAAGAAGATGAACAAAATCAAGAAAATCTCGGTGAATCTTCATCCTCTTCGAATGATAAGAGCTTGTACGAGGTATCTTACCTGATCTTAGACTCGAATGCTTGAAAAAACTGCGTAACTGATTATATTTCGAGAAAGCCAAACTGTGACACTTTGCTCTTTGATTTAGGGCATTTTTCAAATTTTCATTTCCTATTAGATTAGGGCTCTTATGAGATACACTCCGCTCATGAGATATCACCACAAAAGATACTATTTGTCGATTATTTGAACTTTATTGTTCTTGGTGAAACCCTAGTTTTCTTTAGATCGATATCCTTTTTTATTTACTCTTTACCGTTCCGTTCGTTGCTAATTCTATTTGAATGAAGTACTGTACTATACCAATTTCAATCGATCGGCTAACCCTAAAAGGGAATTGCTGCTTGTATACGAGAATCCCAATTCATAGTAGATGATTACACTTAGGGTTGAAGATCCTCATAACAATCTAGCTAAGCAAACTTTATAAAACTATGTGCTGTGTAGATTCTTGGGGTGGAAAGGACAGCATCCCAACAGGAAATAAAGAAGGCATATCATAAGCTGGCATTACGTCTACACCCAGACAAGAATCCTAACGACGAGGTAAAAAATCAATCTTTTGTTTTACCATTTAATCCTCTAATAAACTCTTGTGTTATCATAACATGTTCTTAATCTCCTCCCATTCACATGCAGGATGCCAAAGAGAAATTTCAACAACTGCAGAAAGTTATATCAATACTTGGTGATGAAGAAAAACGAGCACTTTATGATCAAACTGGCTGTGTTGATGATGCTGTAAGTTCTTAACAAAATTTAACTGAAACTAATGTTATATCACATTTTTTGAGTTGCACTCATGGTTTTGTTTTTCTCACTAAACAGGAACTTGCTGGTGATGTGGTTCAAAACTTGAAGGACTTCTTCCGATCTATGTACAAAAAGGTTTTCTTCATTAAACTTTAGAATATATGCACAAATTAAAATCCTTACTGTATTTTAGGTAATAAAGTTGAAAATACAAATGCTTTGTAGGTTACAGAAGCTGATATTGAAGAGTTTGAATCGAATTACAGAGGATCTGATTCTGAGAAAAATGATTTGATTGATCTTTACAAGAAGTACAAAGGTCATATGAACAGGTATAACCTTTTTCTTTATCATATGCTCTACATTTCATTATGAGATTAATTTTCTAAAAACCTCTTTAATCTTTCACAGGCTATTCTGCTCCATGCTATGCTCAGATCCTAAACTTGATTCACATCGATTCAAAGATATATTAGATGAAGCAATTTCATCTGGTAAGATTTATATAATTCTTTCTGTACTTTTTTTTTTTCTTTTCATTAAGGAAAAAAGAAACCCCATTTTTGTTACTTTTTTTGATGTTGACTTGTAGGAGACCTGAAGTTGACCAAATCCTACCAGAAATGGGCTAAGCAAGTCTCTGAAACAAAACCACCTACAGATCCATTGAGGCGAAGGGGGAAGTGAGTCATTTGTTTCTGTAATTTTTAATATAATATATTTTTTTTTGGGATTATGGTTTTGATAAATGAAAGTGATATGATGATGTTTGACTATTGACAGGTCAAAGAAAGAATCGGATGATTTGTATGCTATAATTTCACAGAGGCAAAGTGAGAGAAAAGGGCGTTTGGATGCTATGTTTTCGTCTCTGGTTGGTAAGTATGGTGGAGGGGGAGAGTCTTCAGAGCCTACTGAAGAAGAGTTTGAAGCTGCAAGGGTAAAACTGGAAAAACGCAAGGGTTCTAAGAAATCTAAGAAATCTAAGTAGATGTGATCTAATTTAGAGTTTAGTACACAATTCTTATATTATCTTGTCAAACAAACTTTCTGTGTCTCTTGTTTGGTTCTGTTTGTTCATTCTCTTTTATATTGCTATGGGGAATCTTTATTAGGTGTTATAAATTACGAAACAAATTACTTTCATTTTGTTATTTAATGCTAGTAAGAAGACTATGCTTTAGATTAAAAGTATATAAACAAACTTAGAGATATGATTATTTCCATATTCAAATTTAGTACCTTGCACAACAAGCTTATGTTAGAGTGTGTTAAGGCATGGAAGATTTATGTTTAAAAAAAGATGCAATTTCTTAATAAAACAACATATCAATGTATTGGGATACTCACAAAAACGACAACATAATTTTTAGGCTAACAGGAGTGGGGCGGCATACATGGCTTGCTACACACCGCCTCTGGCTCGTGTTAGGGGGCTTGCCACCAGAAGTCGCTAGCTGCTCACCGAGAGGAGAGGAGAGGAGAAGGGGAGAAGGCTTTGATTGATTGTTGGAACTTTTGACCACCCTTAAGCTTTTAACCATTTTTTTAAAACTTTCTTTTAATTTTTTTTTTAATGTATCAAATCGTGTTTTTAAGTATTTTAAATTTAAATTTATTGCTATCTTTTAGTTTAATATGAAATGTTTATGTTTAAAAAAAATGTAATTTATTTAATATTAATTGTTTGTGTTTTAAAAAAATATAATTTATTTAAGTTTGAAAAGAAAATGAGAAAAAAAAAAACAAGGAGTGTGAGGAGTGCTAACTACTCTCTATAAAATGCTAAATGCTAAGAAATGATAATTAGGTGGCAGAAAAAAAAGACTGTTTTTTAGTATTTAAATTAACAGACTGTTTTTTAGTATTTACAGCAAGAAAAATAATGTAACAAATCACTATAATCTTAAAGATAAATAAAATGATTGTTTTTTAGTATTTACATTAATGACCATCATTTCTATTATTTTCCCATGAACAATAAGGTTGAGTTTGGCGTTTCACAGCTAGCTGATAAGTTAACTTATTTTTCGAGTTTTTTTTATGTTGTCGTGTTTGGTAAGCCAAAAAGTAGCTTTTAAGTTAGCTTATAAACTACTTAAACTAGCTTTTTAGGAGCTTTTTAAAAATTTTCCAAATACGTCCCTTAATTAATTATAGAAACACATACTCCTACATATCCTTTCAGCTAGTTTTACCAAATTTTATTTTTTGTCAGCTAGTTTTTCAACTATCAACTAGTTTTTTATTTAACAACTAGCTTTTCAGCTAGTACGTCAAACATAACCCAAATAAAAAATTAAAAATACTACAATGAGAGGATTGGGCCAAAGCCATGGGCCCACATGTACAAATAAATTACATGAATAAATAATATATAATAATAATACAAATATGAACTATTTTTGAATTTCAATAACATACGATATGCAATTTTTTTCTTTGGTTGCGTCCATTTTTTAGAAATACACTAATTCTAAAATTTAAAATGTATAATACAACTGAAACTTTTACAAAATGTCATCCATGATATCCTATCTACTTATTTGTTATAAATTTTTTTGGTTAGATTTATTTCAATCAAATATATATATATATATATATATATATATATATATATATATATATATATATATATATATATATATATATATATATATATATATATATATATATATTCCGAAATTGTGAATTTGTTTACCGGAATACATATTTTTTTAAATTTAGGAGTACTTTTTTTTCCTGTCCAAAAGGCAAAATCCAAAATATGGAATCCAAAATTTAAGTTTAGCATGTTTTTTTAGAAAGAATTATTTAAAATCAAAGAAAAATTACAAAACGAAAAGAAAAATATACAATAAAATCAAGAAATATAATTATGATACTCTATATTTTATTTAATTTTTAAAATAAAAAAGTATTTACATGAAATTTTAAATTTTATAAAAACTAAAATTATTGAATAAATAAATGAAGGTAATTTATAGTTATTACATATATTCCATGAAATGAAAATAAATACCATTCCTCATGAAATGAAAATCCTTGAGAAAGGAATCACATTCTGTGAAAGGATAATTTTAATTTTCGTGACAATTGAACATGATTTTTAATGTTCATCATTGATTACTCGATGCAGTAAGGTTAATATGGACATCTGTGGGGTGTGCAATCGCACAAACCCGTGTCGTTTAGATGGTCCATAATATTTTTAAGTATATTAGTATTAGTGACGAATTACTGGCAATATAGTCACAGATTAGTGACAGTTTTTATTTAGGTTGATTTTATAACAATTATTATCGGTTTATCTGTTATTTTTGTTTATACAAAAGACCCACTTTTTAACGGAGAGACATCCAAATGATTTTCTTTTCGATATGTATCTCCTAAATTTATGATGATTTATAAAGAAGGAAAGTAATTACATTTAAGATATTAAATGGAAAGAATATAATTATAAATTTATGAGTATACTTTTATTTCATTTTGACTTCACCAGGGTTATGATTGCGCATACTTGAGCTCCACTGTCGTAACGTGCAAACTGCAAAAGAAGCCTGAAAAATAAGTTCCACCGCCCCTTCCGACCTCCGCTGTCACGCACTCATTGCCGTTGTGCTGTCACCTTCATTCACACTCTAATTATTGTGATCTTCTCATGTATAAATAACCTCTCAGTTTTCCTCATCATCATCACTCAAATTCAATTGTAATTTGTCATCGCTACAGAAAATTAACTTTTTGTTGTAATTTAATCTTTCAAATGGCGCAGGTTGGCCCTACTACTTCCACCGCCGTCAAGGTCTTCCTAGTCGCCTTCTTCATCGCAGCTCTGGCCTCGCCCGTTTCAGCGCAGGACGTTGCAATGTCGCCGGCTCCATCTCCCGCTGCAGGCGCCGCCGTCTCCTTACCGATCCCCGGCATCCTGGTTGGATTCGCTTTCATCCTCTCCGCCCTAACACAGTTAAGGAACTGAGATCTGATCCACTTCTTTTCTATTATGTATGTGCGATTTCAGAGCATGAATTATGCTTATTTTGTTAAATGTGAGTTTATTCTTTGTTCATCATCTATATATCAGAGGCAAATCTGCTTCTTCAATCGTTCCATCCTAACAGAAGCACTTTCTTTTTTGTTTGATTCCATTATCATGCATTGTTTACGGAGACACAGAAACAGCACAAATAAAACAAAAACAAAACCTAAACACTGGTTATTAGCCTGGACTAACTCCATTCTTGAAATAATACAAAAAACTGGAGATGCATTATGATCATCCATTATTCCTCAAATGTATGTTAATATGTTATAACCAGAAACATATTTAATAAAGAATATGGCAAGTTAACTAATTTCATAGTTATAAATAGATGTTTGAATTAGTAGGGATGAACATGAACAAAAGGATTGCAAGGGTTAACATGCACACAATATAATTCTGTTTTTATTTATTTATTTATATTGTCTTACGCATAAAAAGGGATATATATACAGGAAAGAGCAATGACAGTTACAAATCATATTATAGTTTGAGAAACGTATTGAGAAACGTACAGGAGAACCCGAAAGCTTCATAAGATCCAAATACGCACATTGGTAATCAATTGCAAGGTTGCACTCAAGACATTTAAAGATCATTTTGTACTGTAATTTCTCACCACACATACTACATTGACCCATCAGATACAATACCTTGAGCAAATGAGAGAGGGTGTGGGTGACCACCAGGGTAATGAATGCCTCCGAACTTTACATTTACAAATTGTTGAATGCCTCTGATATGACTGGTATAGGTATGAGACTCACACTTAAGTATTAGTGGAGAACAAGGAGTATGTATAGACTGAACACAATCATGACAATGATAGAAAGATGCATGAGGGTTCAAATCCTCCTCACAAATTTCACAAAAGTATTCGCTCTTATGGTCCTGGATTGGGAGGTAACTTAGATGCATGGGGTGCTTCTCATGTTTGTGTGTGAGTGTCTCTGGTAATAACAAAGCACATTCGGGATGTATATAAATATCACATATTTTGCAACCGAATGAAGGCTTATATTTTATAGAAGAAAAATGATACTCGGGATAATTGCTAGGATCCCAAGTAAGTCTTTAGAGACACTAGCGGAGCTAGATGGGGGTGTTGAGGGTACTACAGTACCCCCAAAAAATTGTTTTATATCTATAAAAAGTATTATTTGTAAACATGTTTCATGTTATTGTACCACCAACTAAAGAGATTATAACATGTTTTTTAATGCCCGGTAATGGATAACTATATATAATATATATTGATAATGTTTGTACATCTATATCAAAATTCTTGATTCCGCCACTGTTTGGAGACATATATGACAAGGCACTTCAAAAGAATGTGTCGAAACTATTGAAAGAATGTGATTGGGGTGAGCTTTATGTGTGATTTCTTTGGGTATAAATCCATAACTATTGAAAGAATAAGATTGGGGTGAGCTTTATGTGTGATTTCTTTGGGTATAAATCCATAGGTAACATAGTGGTGGAGCCAGGATCAAGGTAAAGGGTATCCCAATTTTTTTTAGGGTAATCTAATTTTTTCCCGGGGTACTTGGATTTCCTAGGTTCGGTTTCGGTTTTAAACCCAAATCTTAATTGAATCCTTAGCTAACCTCAAGTTTTGTTATATAAACATGAAGTTGAAGTATATTTTGATACTTGAATCAATGTGGGACTCAAAGTAGATATCAAATAAAGCATAAGCATAACAAGTTTATATAATAGAAAAAAATAGTTGAGTTTACATGTGTTTAACGATGTGGGATAGAATAGCTGGGAAAATAAAACAAAAATAAACAAAGAATATATAAGAAGCGAGAATAGAACTCAAGACCTTTGCTTGAATAAGCCAATGTCTTAACTAGCAAACCAACTGTTTGTTTACATTTATAAGTGGATGGATGCGTATATATACACTATACCATTTTTTTTTGAGGGATACGTAAACAAAAATTACACTACCGAAAAAAAATTGACGGGTATCCCGGGCTACCCCGGGATCCCCTTGGATCCGCCCCTGAGGTAACATCCACATAGTATCCACATTCGACACAACAATACGCAAATCTGTTGCAAGGCAAACGACAAACATTACAATAGGATACACCAAAAAAAGCAACGGGGAATCATCATCATGGTGTACATGAGAACAAGGGTATGTTGTGGGTGATCTGGGTGGTTTTGTATTTCTTGGGGGAGTCGAGTGCACCACTCATGGAGAGCAAAGTCATTGCAACTCTCCGCACAACTGTAAAAGGGCATGGTAGATACTGCAGCTGTAAATCGATAAGCTTTAGTGGATGCTCGTGCTCAAGTACCTTCATTATAATTAAATGATTCTCTTTAAGATATCTACGTTAGTTAGACCCCTCTGTTATTTATATATAAAAAAAAGAATATATCTACATTTGTTTTATTGTTTATACTTTGATTTTTTGTTATTCCAACGAAGCAATCAATAAAGGTTGTTAAAAGTGGTTCTCATGGTAATTTAATTTTCTTTAAGTAATTTAACAACCAGATTTCCTATCCGTAAAAATTTTATATCGTGAAATTACAATGATGTATTTTAAATTTCAAGAATGTTATAGAAGTCGGTTAATTAAATAAAAAAAAGATATTGTAGAGTGCATGTTCTTTCTTCATCATTCTAGATTCCTAAGGCTTTGTACTATTTTTAGTTTAATACATAAGGAATGGACACAACCGAAACAAAGAGTGTAAATATTACTTGGACCTTAATACAAATGAAATCAATTATAGTAGGGATTAAGGAAAGTATAGGATGCTAGTGTGCATTAAGATAAACTTCTCATTTCGCAAAGCAAAAAAGATCACAAGTATCTAACAAGTAATGTTCATTAATCTAACAGATAAAAATAATATCCACACAAATATATATATATATATATGTACAGTGATTCACTAATATTCTGTGGTCTTAAACTGAGCATGAGATAGATACATAGAGTCAAAACTAGAATATTCTAGGAAGCAGAGCCTTTAGATTCTTGATTATCCAACTCACGTTCTGCTACCAAAATACAAGAATCCCCTTCCAAAGATGAGGAAGCTACACCCTTCTTCCTCATGAATGCTGCTGATTCTTTTGATGAATTCAGCATCTCTGTTGTACACTGGACATCGGGTGCTATGCCAACTTGATCAATAGCATGAAGTGCTGGTGATAAGTACTTTGCAACCGTGATAAAAAGAGCCGATCCATCATGTAATTCAGTCACACTCTTCAATTATGCATAATATCATTCAAAACAAGTCAAAACATATTATAGAATACATCCATCATGCTGAAGAAATTAATCATAGAGTTTTATATTCTAAAGATTCAAAAAAGTTACCTGAATCTTTCCTTTCCCAAATGTCCTGTTGCCAATTAGCTTCGCCCTGCCATTGTCATGGAGTGCACCTGCCAAGATTTCGCTTGCACTTGCACTCCCTTCATTAACCTGTACATTATATAGAATTACAGAAATTTTGAATATATAGATTTTCATGTCAAAAGATTGTAAAAAAAAAAAAAAGAAAACTTACAAGAACAACTAGAGGATCACGAGTAAGAGCATGGCCATTGATCATGTTAATAGGAAGCATGTTCCCATCTCGATCTATTGTGTTCACTAGAGTCTCATCTCCATCCAGCCATATTTGAGCAACATCAAGTCCAGCCTTCACCAAACCACCCTACAACATAACATATATATGTAGAAAAATACTAAATAGGTCAAACAAAAGTTTACTAGAGATTTAAAAAAAAAAAAAAAAAAGACAACTTTACTTACTGGATTGTTTCGGAGATCCAAAATGTAAGATTCAACACCCTGATTTTCCAATTCACGAATGGCGTGTTTCATATCTGTAGCAGCAGTCTGTTTACAAAAACTTGTTGTTAGATAGATGACTTTAAGATATGAAGTTATAAAGTAAGACTACTAAGATTTGGAGAATTAATAAGCACCTGGGAGAAGGCTAATAACTTTACATATCCGGTTTTGGATACATGACCATTTGGTGTTTTATGAGGAATAATGGCACTTGATATAGGAGAAAGTCTGATGAATTCACGGGGTAGCTTCACCTCTCTAAAACTAGAGTCAATGGCCAACTTTTTTCCCTGTAGATCAAACATGCACAAATTTCTATAAAATCCTTTGGAAAGGAATCAACCATTCCATTCCTTCCTATGAAACCTAAATGTAAGAAACTTACATTGTGCACTTTGACTGTAACGCTTGTCCCAACATGACCTCTGAGCTTTTGTGCAGCAGCTTCACCACTAATCCCTTTAACTCTCTCTCCATTTATTTCAATCAACTCATCTCCTACATGTATTCCAGCTCTAGCAGCTGGGCTACCCTCAACACAAGACAATACAACCTAAAACAAAAAATTAAAAATTAAATCAAAAAAAATAAAATAAAAAATCCATTACTGAGGTCTCAGGCATCACTAACCAGATGACCAGTTTCTGGTTCAGTATTCACAAATAGTCCAACTCCTTGCACGTTTCCATCACTTCCAATTCGAAAACTTTGGTATTCCTGTACAAATCATTGCCGAAAAGAAAATAGTGTAAGTTTCCCCTTTTGGCACTAGGAGTAAGAATAAGTTACAAAAATGGTCCCTGTTGTTTCTGACTTTTACCATGTTTAGTCCAAAACTGAAAACTCTTTCAGACACCACAGGGACAAGTTTTGTAAAAATAATGGGAAAAATTGCACCTTTGGACTGATAATGCGAGTGAAGGGATCTCCAAGAGTGGAAAGCATTCCTTTAATCTTGCTGTATGCTGCATCAGCTGTTCTAAGTGGAAGCATTTCCACCATTGTTTGTTGGAACTTGGAGTCCCAGTCTACAGAAAACAATTAAACTTACGTTAAAACTATTGATACTAAACGACATAAAACAACAGAAATGAATCGTACCTTGATGATTAAAGGTTGGATCAACAAAAGTCTCTCTGATCAAACCCCAAGTCTCTACAAGAGTTCGCTGCACAGCATTCACCTGTTACAAAATCCAATTCACCAAAATCCATATAAGCGATAGATCGAACACCTTATCTGCACAACCCAAACAAACTACTAAAAAAGATGATCGAAATGAACACCTACCTCATGAGTACGAGAAGCTGGGAATGCTATTGTCAAGGACTCGGCAAGAGCTGGCGAATCTAAACAAACAGAGACTGCAGCAGCGAGCCCGATCAAACCTTTAGCGATTGAAGCAACCAATTTCTTATTGGATTCAACTGATTCGTTCGAATTTGCCTTGGGTAAAGCTTGAGGTGGCGTTGATACTTTACACTTGCTATGGTAACCATTGAAATTTGAAGAAGAGAATCGGTACTTATAGGGCAAAGTTGAAGAAGTTGGTGTTTGAGGGGTTTTGGTGTAAATTGATGAAATGGGTGAAGAATTAATATGATCGAGATTAGGCCGGCGTAGAGCATCCATGGTAGATACTCTAAGTGGGGGATTTAGGGGGTTTGTAGATTGTAATCGAAGGGATTTATGGGGAATGAATGAACAAGTGTAAAATGGTTGGATTATTTGTGAATCTAATTCTAAAAAGTTTGAATTTGAAAGATCCCTGAAACGAGATGAATCTTTGTTGTTTGTGGTGTAAGAGTTTGTAGCGTGGGCGTAAGTAAGAGTTCGAGTGGAAGTATCTTAAGAACCTCATGTGTTCCGCCACGTGCATCTACACTCGTGGCTTTGAAACGAAGTGTCCAATAACGAAAGTTTTGGAATTTAGAGGGAGACAAAATAAAATTTGCCTCTCTTTTGGTGTGTTTTCTATATTTTCTATTTTGAATCGACGGTTGTAGATTTAACTTTTAAGACTTTTATTATTATTATTATTATTATAGAAAAATATAATGATAAATGGTTTATTATTAATCTTATTAGAAACTAAAAAGCAGTGTTGCAGAAATCAACATTGGCGGTCAATTAATCGGTGAATAATCATTTGACGACTTTTAACTAATTACAATAAGGTTGCTAAGCGGAAATTAGTTAAAACCTGTCAAACTCGGATTTAACGGTTCTTGATGGTCCTCGGCGGAAAATACTTAAAAAATTCAAAAATTTTAATTTTCAAATATTATACTAAAATTTTTAATTTTCAAATTTTAAGATATTATACTAAAATTTTCGAATACTTATTTTTTAAGATATATTATTTCATTTAATAATTTTATTAATAATTTAGGGTCCCCGATTAATCGTCGATTAATCTCTATAGAGTCCGATTAATTGCTTAACACAAGTTAACCGTTAAGCTATCGTCGAACGATTTTCACAACCTTACTAAAAAGTATTACATTATATCTTACAATCTTTTAAATTTTATGTTTAGATAATTTATCTACTTTATGACATCCAATGTTTTAAATTCTGTTTTTTAGTTGAATTGATATGGTGATCAGTTTCCGATTTAAACGTTTCATTCACCTGTTTAATCGATTTTTATAATTTTCATATTTTTCACACACATAGATATCCATACGTTTAAACATTAAAAATCTATATAAATACAAGTTATAGATCAATTCAAATACATTAAAAAACACATAACCATAAGTTTACATCAAGCTACATACATCAAAAATAAAATAAAATATAGTACGGAAATAAAATATAGTTTTAGATGAATACAAACGTATTAAAAAACTTCATAACATTTACCATGTGTTTTTATCCAAAGAAATCTAAATCAATGTGAAAAAAATATCAAAGTTTGTTATGCAAAATGATCTGTTTCCACTTTTTATTTAATTTAACAAGTTCAACCGGTTTAATTTAATCGGTTAAACCAGATTTTTATAAAAACCGATCGGTTCATTTCAGTATAGAAATAGACATAAAACTAATGCTACTTCAATTGCTCACTTCTTTGGTTCCCGGCCCAACCGGCCGGTTCAAACTGGTTGTTAAAACACTAATGACATCTTCTTTTTGCCGGAACAACCGATACTTCAACTTGTAGAAAAGATAAATTCTTATTGGTAAACTTCAGATTGAAATGGATCCACAACTATTTTACTTTTATCTTTTTTTTTTTTAGAATTGTCACACTATTAATAAAAGGCTAGCAGGAAGCCAACAAATCAAGATACAAAAACAAGGAAAGAGCATGCTAAACTAGAAACAACAGAAAACAAAACTTAAGCAAACAACATCAATGTATACTAGACGAAGAGCCAAATGAAAGACACCGTTGGTGTTTATTCTTACAAAGCTTTTATTTTTACCGAACGACTCATACCTCTTTCATTTGTTGGTCATGACTACTAACAATTTGGGTCTCACACTTTGGATGAATAAGGTTGTCATAGTTGTTGGGCCATGACATTTGGTTTGAGGTTTGGGCTTTCAACACTTTATTGTTTATTCTAGACAAAATTGTAAAAGCGGTCCTGTAATATGCATTTTTTTTTGTTGTTAGTTCAAACCTCGACTTTTTTTGGATTTATGGTCATTTTGAGCTAGTTTCGTTGTATTTTTGGTCCATCTGAATAGTAAAATGACTGTAATACCCTCTTTCATTTCTTTTTAAATCTAATACTAATTTATTTATTTTAATAATTAAAAAAATAAGAAGGGTCTCTCTCTCTCTCTCTCTCTCTCTCTCTCTCTCTCTCTCTCTCTCTCTCTCTCTCTCTCTCTCTCTCTCTCTCTCTCTCTCTCTCTCTCTCTCTCCAGAGCAAAGAAAAAGTAAAAAAAAAAAATTCCACCCCATCTTTTTCTTCCCCAACCCAATCTTCATTTTAAACACTTCTTTCTACTAGACTACTATCCCTCTGATCCACCTAAACCACCATTGAACACCACCAACCACCATGTCGGTCAAATAGTGCCACCACCACGGTGGTAAGAAAAGTAAAATAATCAAGCGAATACTCATCAAATGGCAATTCTTCAGCCCAAAAACCTCGATTTATCCTCCAAGATGCCACCATCTACGGCTTCAACGTCTACGTGCCCATCCTCCTCTCTTCTAACTTTCAGGTCACTAACTCCTCCCAGAACCCCAACAGCAAAATCGGCTTCTACTATGATAAACTAGGAAGTCTTCGCTACCTATCACAACAAGCAAATCACCCCAAAAAGTGGTCCCAACCTTTTGAAATTTAGGTCATATATGTATATATGTTATGATCATTACCGACGTGAGCTTTGGTACAAGAAATTCAAGATCAATCCAAGTTTTCTTAATCTAGGGCTTCCTTCTCTGCTATCCTATTTCAAGCTAAACATCATAAAACACCAATCATAGCAAACCCTTTAGGCATCGATCATGGAATAATGAGTTATCGGTAGGGGAAAAATCATAAAGCTGATGCATCAATGATGGAAGTAGGAGTTACCAGAGAGCGGTTGTATGGATGAGGACCTCCACATCCCCTAATGGTTTATCTGTTCTGTGTAGCCGATAAGGATGAGGACCTCCGCGTCCGTTGATCCCTTACCACTATCGTTTATTGCTTCATATCTTATCAGCTCCGATATGTTTTAAATTGTGTAGAAGATAAGCCTCTTGGGGTGGAGAAGAAATGTTTAGAAAGGCAGAGGTAATGGTAAGGAGAGGTGTGGCGTTTGTGTGTTGCCGATAAGGATTTTGTTTGTGTGTGTGTGGAGAGAGAGAGAGAGAGAGAGAGAGAGAGAGAGAGAGAGGGCCCACTTATTTTTTTTATTTTTTTAAATAAATAAATGAATATAAGATTTCAAAAAAATGAAAGAAAAATAGAAAATAAATACCCCAAGGGCATTACAATCATTTCCGTTTACCGAAGGACAAAAAACGCAACGAAACTACCTCAAAAGGACCACCAATCCAAAAAAGTCATGGTTTGGACTAAAAACCCCAAAAAATACATACCACAGGAATTGTTTTTGCAATTTTGTCTTTATTCTATACACCACTTAGGTTTCTTTCTTTCGAGTTTTTCTCATTTCAGTTTTTTATGCCACTATAATAAGAAAAGGTTGCAATAAAAATCTTATCAATTGCATTATAGGCTCAAATTGGCCAACTAAAATATACACCATAAACCAATATCAACAGCAAGAAATCTAAACAATCAAAACAGGTCCTGTTTGACAAGAACAACGTATGAGCACATAAACATCCTATGTAGACTTTATTTTTATTTTATTTATTTATTTATTTTAATTAAATCAAACATATGAAATAATAACTTTAAGACAAGACACAAATTTAAAAATGGCATATGTGGTTTCTAGAAGGTTGCAAGTTGAAGATAACGTTCATTGGCATTATATGGTTGGTCCCTCTAGTTTCAAAATCCAATTCGATCGGTCCTTCCACGAGAGTATGTTTAACACTTGTGTTATCATCTAAGTGTTATCATCATTACATGACAATTCTGCATCTTCTCCCTCAGTAACATTGTATGTAGTGTAGTCCCCATCAACTCCATCTATAAAATAATAGTAATCATCATCATTACTAACTATATACTCAACATTTGTTACCACCGGCTCATCATTGATTGTTACGACTGGATCAAGATCAACTACTTTAACCGGGACATTTTTCACAAATAGAGCTTCATCAATTTTCTCAAAAAACATTAGAATTGGATACATGATCTGTCTGTGTACCTTGTGATTGTCCATATGGAACTACTGATTTACACTACTAGAAAAAAGGCTTTTCTTGACAGACGAATTACTACATACAGCAGTTATATGACAGGCATAAATTACTGTCATAAACTTTCTGTCATATATTTTAAAAAATCAATGATTTACGACAGACAGAGATGTCTGTCATCAATTTATGTCATATTTTAAAGAGTAAATTAAATTGCTTTTTATCCTTTATTACTATAAGAAAAAGTTAAAATTAAAAGGATACATAATGTAACTCAATAGAAAAATGCTTTTGAAAATTAAAATTCAATCCAAAGAAATCTAGGAATAATTAAAGTTTTTAAGATAATATAGAATAATTTATTATATAGATATTATCTTAGATGGATATATAATTTTAATATGGGGTATTTTTGATAAAGTTTGATAGAAGCTATATAGTTGTTATTTGTTAAAAGAGGCAAGGAAGAAAAAAAAAATTGTACGTTTCAATTATAGTTGTCGGTGACTATCTTGACTAGGTAAGGAGAATGCTACGAGTGCCATCCTATGGATAAAATGACTATCAATTTAAAATATGTAAAGCAAAAAAAGTTACTATGAAAATGGAGGATGGTCCATAAGTTGTCTAAATTATATTGAAATCCTTTAATATATATATCCAACACTGTTAACTAAATAAAAAGTTACATTTTTTTAAATCGAACCTATATTGATCCATTACTTAACTCTTTTAATAATGCACAAAGAAATGCTCCCAAAAAAAAACGATATGAATTATAAAATAAAGGGATAAACTTGTGTAACACCCAAAAATTCAAGCCAAATTTAAACTTTCAAAACATGTCGAATTCATCAAAACATTACAACTTTGTTTTCAGAATACATTTATATCAGAGTTTTCCCAGGAACATAACATAATAGGAGGAGTTGTACAATCATGCCTTCACCTTGCCGCGATCCCCTGATATACCTGAAACAATAAACTAAAACTGTAAGCCTGAGAGC
Organism: Lactuca saligna; assembly: GCF_052625555.1. Lineage (NCBI taxonomy): Eukaryota > Viridiplantae > Streptophyta > Magnoliopsida > Asterales > Asteraceae > Lactuca > Lactuca saligna. The sequence goes on along the minus strand of NC_136424.1, from coordinate 85,801,760 downwards.
TTAGTGAGTTACCCCGAAAATACCGATACACATACAGTCCACATAACCATGTCACACCGTAACATATCATAACAAACTGAGCAGAACAACACATAACGGGTCCACGACTTTACAGACTGGAATACCCCTGGGCCCACAGTGTGAGTCTGGAATGCCTACCGGGCCCTCAGCTCATATCTAGATTGCCACCGAGCCCTCAGTACGAGTCTGGAATGCCTACCGGGCCCTCAGCTCGTATCTGGAATGCTCCCAAGTCCTTAGTATGAGTCTGGATTGCCTACCGTGCCATCAACTCATATCTGGAATACTCTAGGGTTTGTTGGCTACCGCACGGAGTAGTACAACCTCAACCCATCCCACATAACATATAAACATGTAACAGATAATGCACATACAGGCAATCAATCAGTATCACAGGTAGTCCTACAGGCCTACCCTCTAGCGTTTCAAACTAGCATGCACAACTAACTCATACTCAACATAATACAACTACTAGGATATCATATCCAATCGGCCGGCCTTGGTGCCTTAGACCCCTTAGTATAGTGAGGATAACTCACCTCGCAACTATCGTCAAAAATAAGAAAGCTCAACTCCTGGGTCCAACACGAACTCCACCACCTATATGTACCATACAACCTTTTTTATAAATCTCCCAATTACCAAAAACCAACAAAATTCAACTGGTCAACTCTTGGTCCAAGTCAAAGTCCACAGTCAGAGTCAACAGTCTATGTTGACTCGACTCGCCGAGTGCAGATCACCGACTCGACGAGTCCTTCCTGAACTCGAGAAGTCGTGAAATCATTAATTGGCTCGTCGAGTTTCCCTTTTTAACTCGTCGAGTTCATACGTGGCCAAGATTTGGAAGAAACCCTAGCCAACTCGCCGAGTCTTCTAACAACTCGTCGAGTTCAAGGCAATCTTCAACGAACTCGCCGAGTTGTTCATCCAACTCGGCGAGTTCATGGCCATCTTCAACGGACTCGCCGAGTTTCTCCTTCAACTCGCCGAGTCCTTGCAGTTCTTAATCCATGCAGATGCTTTTTAAGCCATGGCAAGGTCCCATATTGCAGATCCAAGCTCCTAAGGCATGTTTATCAAGTAAAGTTGCAAACTTTACGCACATGCAAGGCTCTAAAGGCCCTAAATGATCAATCTAAGCTCTTAATGGAGTTTTACACCTTGGGAGAGTCTCATCCTTAAACAAGCTGGGAACTTTATGAATCTAGAGGTTAAGGGAAGTCCATATCTGAAGTTACAACTTCAGATCTTAGCTTAAACATGGAGAGCCCTTCATAACACCCATCCAAGAGAGGTTAAAAGAGAAATGAGCTTAAGGAACAACCTAATACCTTCTAGAGAGTGATAACTGAGGAAATCCCTTAGCTTCCCACGAATTCTTGGCATTGCTTTTCCTTGCTACCTCAAGTGCCTCCTTCTCCAAGGTTACTCCTTCAAGCTTGAACACACCAAGGAACACACACACACGATTTAGGGTTTGAGAGGGACAAGAAACAGTAAAGGGAGGATGGTGGAGGCCAATGATCCTTTAAATAGGGTGCAAAACCCCCAAAATTTAGGGTTTCATTTGCCAGCTCCTACTCGCCAAGTCCCTTAGTGGACTCGTCGAGTAGGTCACTAAACATGCGTTCTATTCCCGCTGCTACTCGGCGAGTAGGGCAACCAACTCACCGAGTAGGACATAAGGCCAATTATTCTTCATTTAAATCCATACCTGGAATCGGGGCGCTACAACTTGGGTCACGATGAAATTCACGTTTGCAACTCATATTTCCATATATCTTCCTTTGAAGAATATATCATATCTCAAGGGACTGAAGAGGGAATAAAAGAGAAATAAAAGGGTAGTATCGTACATTGTAAGATTAGTGGGGCTTCTTATTGTAACAATTCACTGGAAGGCTCAGATACGGTGATACCCTCAAATCTCGTATTACCATTCAAAATCACCTCACCATTTCCATCAAATCAAAGAAAGCATCGATCGATTAGGGTTGCCTCGCTCAAGAAATCAACTTGTTGCCTCGCTATTTCCATCCTCGTTCACCACTCGCCGAATTTCCACTACCCCACCGGTCACGCCATTGTCATTCCTTCCACCAATTCGTGAATCACAAAGGATTTTGCTCTACAGTTTGAGTAAGAATCGTAAGCAATGGAGGTCGTCGTACCTATTGTTGATGACGGGAAGGCTCGCTGGGATATCTTGCTTTTTAACCGCTGGACCTACGATGACGTTCATGTTATATTCTTAACTGATTGATCCAAATTCACAGGTATCAGTAGATGTTTGTTTGTGTAAAGTGTTTCAGTATCCGCGCTTCCTGTTAATTTCTTCAATGGTTGTGTGAAATTAAGCTCAATGTATTATGATTCTAGCTCATGAACATCAATCTTGATCTGGTTGATTTAGAATAATATGCAAATTCTGTAAACAGGTTCCTGATCTTTCTGTACTGCTACTGCATCAAAGCACCCAATCTACATGCCTCACACAACTGGAAGGTACCAAGCAAGGAGGTTCAGGAAGGCTCAATGACTAATTGTGGAGCGATTAACCAACTCTCTCATGATGCATGGGAGAAACAATGATAAAAAGCCTGTGGTTGTTCGCATATTCAAACACGCAATGGAAATCATCCATTTGTTAACCCATTCAAATCATCGTAGATTCTGTCATCAACAGGTACACAATGAATCACCTTCTACATTTTCACTCTACTTTTCAACCATCCTTGCATTTCCAGTAGTATCTCAGCATGTGATGAAGCAATAGATAATTTTCATCTTTGATTACTCAGAAAACTCATGTTGATATGAGTAATAGCAGAGCTAGATTGGAGATACTCCTTAATTTCGTTAATATGGATATTAGTTACTACTAACACATACTTCGTTTTGGAATATGCGATTAGTGTTTTTTACTTATTAGCTTTCCTGATTTAATGCAACTTGACATTTAACATTTCATACAAATTATGGATTTGGAGTAGTCAATTCAAAGGTGAAGATAATCCATGTGACCGTAGTAAGTGACATGGATCCTTAGTTCCTTACAAATGGTCTAAATCAAAATGGAGATGCATAATGGTACTTCATATGTCAACCTCATAACTAGTTTTATTATTTTATACTTTCATTCTTTAAATTTCAAACCCATTTCAACAGGTGAGGTGGGGTGAAGATGTTGGTAACAACAATCATGAATCAATCTCTCCATGAGTGGGATGAAGATGTTGGTAACAACAATCAAGAAGTAATCTCTTAATGAGAGATTGATCTTTCGGGTGTATATGTCCCACTTTTAAGCATTCATCCTTCTCTACGATTCAAAAAACTCCGGTTCTCTACACCTGACACAGGTCCTCTGTAACATTAAAACAAATATTAAAATTAGTGAAACTGTTTTAATCGTATTTATTATACTATTTGAAGAAGTAGGTTTTTGCAATTGACACGGGTCCTCTGCAACATTCAAGTCGTTACAAAAGTGATGCCTTCTATTTTTTCTCCAAATTTTGAAGACCTCTTTATAAACACTTCATATGCATATCAAGTCAAATCTCTAAAACTTGAAATCCTTTCTTCCATTGCTACAAATGAATCAATCTCAATTATCTTTCAAGAATTGCAGGTAGTTTTATTAATATATTTTAAAAAAGATTGGATTGAATATATTATTTATTAGCTTTAAAACCATTTATAGGATTATGTGAGAGATCCCGATAGGAGATTATGTTTGAATTACAGGTTTGGGATCCAAAACCATCGAGTTATGTTTGAATATTCTTTAGTGCATTGGAAATCTCAATTCTCACACTCCATATTTGCCTTAATAGTTTCATATCCGGCTCCATAATCCCTTATTTATTCTTCTCCCTCTTAATTCTCAACGCAGAAAAGAAAATATTACTTGTTTGATGGCATTGGGAACAAATGATGGTGAAGTCTTCACCATTAATGCCACTTCTGCAGAGTTAAAATGGAAATCTTCTGGACATCATCATAGGTATGCTAGGAAAAATAATAAGATGGTATGATCATAAATTTTCTGATTATTGCTGCTCTTTCTTTTGCAAACAAAGGGCGTAAACTTTGTGCTATAAGTACAGATGGAACAACATGCGAAATGAACTCTGAAACTGGTGAACTGTTAAAAGAAATGAAAATCTCAAATAAACTTATCTCTTCATCTGTATATATTTTTCTGGCGAGTCTTCCCAACACATGGTCCTTAAATTGTCTTAACCTTTTTTTTCTAACATTTGTTTTCTTGTAATGATAGATGATGAAATATTAGCTGCATCAAATACCAAGATTAGAGTTCTCACCTTAAATGATGGAGAAGAACTATTCAAGTTTTCCACAGATGTTGTATGCTCCTACCTTTTGTATGCACACATTTAAAGTGATTACTTGATAAGCCTAACTAATCCTATAGTGCTTTTAGTTTCTAAAGAGTTATTCTGTTATCTTTTTTGCTATAGGGGTACTTTGGTCCTTTTAGTGTTATGGCTGTTATTGGCTGTTTTGTTAGTGGGAACATCACCTGATTTATGTTGGCTGTTATTCCCTTTTATCCTTTTCTTTAGTAGTATATATAGTAGTTAGTAGTATGAGGAAGGTAGCTGAGAATTAATCTGTAAACAACTTTGTTCTTCTTGGAGAGACCATTCCTCTCGAATGAATGGAAATCTATCTTTAATTTACTGGTATTATTGAGTGGTTTTGTTCCTGTGAATCTGTTAGAATGTATGGGGTATACGATAGATTCAACAGGGATCTATCATTACTGCAGTTCTGATGATTTTTTTTTGACTTTTCTTTAGGGTCCTGTGAATCAATACAAACACCATAATTACATATGTATTTGGTGACAAGAATCTACATGTGTGGAAAAGTGGATAAAGTCAACAACCATTAGTTGCAGCAGACTATACATCAAGTACAATTATTCCAGCTTGTAAAGTTGTGATTGACACATCAAATGCTGTAAAAGATTTGATTTATTAAGAAGTTTCGGCTTTTATGGAAATCCTGATAATACCCTTTACATGCTTCCATCAACCCCACAAGCAATGTTGAAGGCAATGGGTGGCTCTACTGGACCTGATGCTGTCATTGCTGCAAAAAGAATGCTGCCCTTTTGACTGCCCCAGCAGGTGCCCGAGACCCCTATGTTATTCCTTCTATTTTCCGTGTTTATGCTGCCCTTCAATATACTGTAGGTGTGTGTGTGCTTGTGTGTGTTAGAGTGATTTGAAATTACTAAAATAACCTTGGTTAATTTTAGGGTTGGAAGGTTCGGATGCCGGCTTAGCATGGTGTTGGAATCGATGGAATTCTGTTTGAAGTTGCGGGGTTCAGAAGCTTGTGTTTTGGAGGACTTAGCCAAAGCTATCAATCTGGTGCATATCAGGAGGGATCTTGTGGAAAGTGGTCACGCGTTGCTAAACCATTCTTATCACAATCTACAAGAATACGAAAGGTATGAGGGTGGTACTGGAATCTGTGATTCCGACGGAATTCGAATATGTGATTCCATTCCATTACCAAATAAAAGGAGTTAAATTCTATCCAAAAGTGGAACCAAAATCAGTGATTCTGATGGAATCGAAATCTGTGATTATGTTGGAATCAGAATCTATGATTCCATTCTACTGCCAAATCCACGAAATTTAATTATATATAAAGGTGGAACCAAAATCAGCGATTACGATAGAATTGAAATCAGTGATTCCGATGGAACCAAAACCTTACAAAATTCAAATGCAAATCAAAATTGCAAGAGAACCTTTTGACATTATGGTTAGTGTAATGGGATGTTTTTGGTATATGTATGATATCTTATTTTGCATTATTAGACATTAAATGTGTAATTTAGTTTGTTTAATATGTGGTACAAATTAAGAATATATATATATATATATACACACACACACACACACACACACATATATATATATATATATATATATATATATATATATATATATATATATATATATAAAGCCATGACATGCAAAAAACTGTCAAAAATCATGTTGTTTAGAATGTCATAAATGTTTGTCATAATTGCAAGAATGTTACAAATTACGACATACAAAGCCAATCGTAAATGTATGTCGAAAACGTGTGTCGTGTATGTATGTCGTAATTGTGGGTCATAAAGGCCTGTCGTAAAGTTTATGATAGGCCAAATGCCTGTCATTATCTTTTATGACATGGCTTTTAATGACAAACATTTATCTATCATGTATAGGCATTTACGACAGACAATGTCTGTCAAGGAAATCCTTTTTTCTAGTAGTGTTAGAATATCTAGATGGTGTCAATTTTCGACACGACCACCGAACCAACATGAAGATAAATGGGTTTGGGTTGAGTTTTTCTGACTCACCAACCCACAAACCGCCAACCTATTTATTATATAGGTCTTGTTCGAGTTTTCAAATAATTTTGTGGGTTGATTGTGAACCCGTTTGTTTTATTAGATTAAAAAATAAAAATATATTTATTAAATAAAGGAGAGAGTAAGGACTAATAAGTAAGTATGCGATATTTAGACTTTTTTCCATGATCCACAAACCTGATTCTGACCCACAAACTTAAATCTATCCCACGAACTCATGAACTCATATAATTAAATAGGTCACACGGTTTGATCTGCCTGTGATTATCTGATTTAGAGTTGAGCAAGAAGACACAAATATTTATATGTGACATGTCTGGGTTGAACTTTTATAAACCATCAACCACAACCTTTAACCCGCAAAATGAACATGACATGATTACCATGACATGATTACCACCGTTAAGAATATATATATAGTTAAGGAATATATATATATATATATATATATATATATATATATATATATATATATATATATATATATATATATATATATATATATATTCCTTAACTACATCTACCACCATTGACTGTGATCGAGAAACAAGGACATCCATATTTTGTTAATAACCAAACATAAACATAACATATCGGTGGTGTTTTTTTTTCTCAAAAAGTTAATTTTCTCCTCTTATATATGGGCACGAGAAGACATTTGTGGAAAACTCTTTGTTAGAAAAAAATATATTTTTTTGACATCTTTTTCCAAAAGAAAAAAAAGTAGATTATGGTTTTAGAAGACATCTTCTAAGTTCTAACCATAAATAAGATGTTTCTTTTTCAACCACCATCATCTTCGTCACTATCTCCGCCACTACCTCAATTACCTCCGCCACCTCCGCTACTATTACAACCATCTTTACTTCCACCACTTCCACTGCCACCACCACCACCGCTATCACATTTTTTTCTGTTAGGTTTTCTATGCATCTAAACACATTATCATGGCAGCGGAAACATAATGATGTCATATGTGTTCATGCAATCTAAGTGTAACGCCCACAAATTCATGATACACTTTTAAGGTATAATAATAATATTATATATTTAATCGAATAAATAAAATCCTTGAATAGGGTAATTGTGTTTCGTATGCGTTACGAGCTAATACATAGTTATTGTAAACACATTAAGTGGAGAAATATTAGGAGTATAGAATATTTGTAGATTATCTTAATATAAAATCACCGTTGAGCGAATAAACTAACATTAAAAATAAAATATTATTTATGATAAATAATCTTAACGAAAATTGTAGTAGTCGTGACGATGATATCGTGGATATAAAGACCACAGAAATCTGACTTCGTATGAGAAAATTATGATTTATCTAAGTTTTTCGTTCAAACCGATACGACAATGTGTGTCATAAAAAAGTGAACTAGAGATAGGTTGCTTTTTAGCCAAAGTGGTTTAAATGAAATTCGAAGTACTCATTAATAGGAACACATCAATATAAAGAACGACAAAATTTGACTTAGTATGACGAAGTTATGGTTTTTCAAAGTTTCGAGTGCAACACAGTACACCAGTGTACGACACAGAAATCAAAATTAAAGTTGGTTGATTGTTAGCCACAACAATGTAAATGAGAGTTGAACATCTCATAAATATAATTTCGTTGATATAAAGACAATTGAAAATGAAGCTCGTATGTGAAGAATATAAGCGAAACTTGGTCCCTAAGTTTCGAAACAAGGCGAAACCTGTTCAAATTTGTAAAATTGAAAAAGAATGAAAATTAGCTGATGGAGTCTAAAAGAAAGTTGTAGTACTCGTCGATAAAAAGTCATGGATATAAAGAATGTCGAAAACAGAGTTCATATGAAGAAGTTATGAATTTCGCACGTTATTTATAGTCTAAGCCACCTCGAACCAAAACACGAAAAATAAATTAGGAATTAGCCAACGAAGTCTAAATGAAAGTTTTAATACTCATTGATAATCCACAGGGCATGTTATTTGCCCACTGAGACTTTAGGTGGTCTCCAAGGTTGCTGATAACCCATAGTTGTTTATTTTTGTTGTGTTGTATGTGATACTTTGGGGAACTCACTAAGATTTGTGGTTACAGTTGTTGATTAAATGTGTTTCAGGTACCTTTGATGATTGTGGGAATGCAATGGATTGATTGTACACATTCACCTGTAGTTATTGATTCCAGGTATTTTAGGACACTTTGATATTGTGATGATGATTTGTATTTGATACTTGTGATTTTCTTGAGATGAGTTTTCATGAACAATGTTTTTGGTTAATTAAAAATGAAAATTTTGCTTTGAAAAATTGGATGTTACACATAACATGTGCACACACAGAATTTCCATGTTTATGTTTACATGCCAATAGGGTTTGAGTCGTTTTATATATTTCAACTCAAGGAAAACGTGATGTTGGGAGAGTCACAGGAGGAGGAGGCGGAGATAGAAGAGTTGAAGGAGGACGACATTCAATTCCACTATTTCCTAAGGAAGGGAAAACAATTTCACCTTGGCTCGAATGTGGAAGACCATCTCCAAAGGATTGAGGAAAACCATTTCCATAAGAACGAGGAAACTCATTCCCATAAGAACGAGGATGACCATTTATATCTTCATAAAACATCTAAAGTTGGAAGAAGAGGGAATTCAAGTTAGTTGATTTTAATCCTCAATTATTAACCCATAAATTAAATTAAGGCTAAGATCCATATTTTCATTTTGTAATATGAAGAGGGATGTCGTAGTCATATCACGAAACTATTTTTGGTAGGTAGAAACATTTCACCTGCTAGAATTGCTGCCATAACCACCTGTCTTGCCGGAAACCACCTCCCAAACCCCCTCGAATCCTAAAAACTTGCAGACTACAACCCTCAAGATCCAAGAATACACCCGACAACAAAGGTTTCTAGTCAACACCCTTTAATCTGGAAAGCCCTTCTCGAAAATCCTCTGATTTTAAAGTCGTCGCCGCCTTGAGCTCGCCACTGCTACTGGAGAAGAAGAAGTAACTGAGAAGAAAAGGGCAGAGTCGCTCTAGCAACGCCGTTAGAGGAGATGATCTAGCACTCGATCTGTCGATTAACAACTAGAGGGGGGAGAGACCACCATTACAAATCCGAATTCGATTAGGGTTATCGTCTTCAATCCTCATCGTCTCGACCACCACCAACCACTGGAACATCCAAACTACTACCGCCGACGAAGATGAAGATGTGAACATCCAGCGTCAGATCTACAACATCGTCGACATCTAGATTTGTCTCTACGTCGTTTGGCTTTCTAGCGCCACCGTCACATGCTTGACCATCTCCGTGCTAACATTGGCGAATCCTTGATCGTCGACTCCTTGAGGAAGTTGGCGTACAAATCTATATGTCACCGCCTCTGCCCTCTCATTTCCCGACGATCCTAATGTGTTACTCTTGTACCCCATCGTTTAAAGCCACCACCACCGTCTAGAAACCCGAAACTTGCATCGTCGATCTTGTACCCCATCGTTTTTCTGGTGAAAACCTCGGATTTGAAAACAGACCTGGGAAAATCTCGATTTTGAAAAGTTTTTCCGATGAAAACAAACCTCTAGCTCTTCAGATCTGGATTCGAATTCAGGAGGTGGTGGTGTTGACATGTGGCGACGACGATGTTTAAATTTTCCGGTGGTAGTGGTCGTTATATTTTTCCAGCGGTGGGAGTCATTATATTTTTCCGGCGATGGTAGTGTTTATATTCTGAGTATTTGAGTGTGCATAATGTACAAAGAGATAGAGGGGGAGGTAACAAAACAAATTTTCTTTTCTTTTCTTTTTTTTAGTTGTTGAAATATAGAAAAACAGAAAAAGAATTAATAGAGGCAAATCTGTTATTTGAAAAAAACTTAAAGCAAATTGGACCAAAATTGCAACAAAATGAAAAGTTTGGATCTCTGGTGCTATTCCAAACCTTTTTGGATCAAAATGATAATTTTAAGCAAACCACATAGACCATTTGTGCAGTTTAGTCTTACAACAAAAAGGTCACTGATGCTGATCCAAACATTTTTGACTAAAACTACAATTTTAAACTAACTATATGGATCATTTGTGCAGTTTAGTCTTACAAACAAAAAAGTTTAAATCAATACCAACATGAGAGTGAAGAAACAATAAATGATTACATTTAAGAGGTCAGGATGTAATCTCTCCAAAAAAAATTACTAATTACAAAATGATAAGATATATATATATATATATATATATATATATATATATATATATATATATATATATATATATATATATATATATATATATATAAAATTCTTATTTATCCTTTTATCTTAAATATTACTAATTGAGAAACTTTATGACATCATCTTAAATAATCTGGATCATTGATTGTATTTCAATCTAATTTTTTCCACCCTTATATCAAATTGCTGACATCATCTTCCCCATATGGAATGTATTTAATTCCAATAAATGATTTTCAATCATCAATCAATAACTTACATTCGTTGAAATGGAATGTATTTAATTCCAATAAAAACTTTCCATATTTTACATCTTGAATTTTCAGTTATGAAGATTTTAATATGATCAATTTTAAAAATATATTACTAACAAATCATTTCAAATAAGGCCTTAATATCAATCATTAATATAAATCCATTTATATTAGTAAACCAGTAATATAAAATCTTTTTTTATTAGGAAATCATTTATACCGAAAAATCATATTCAAATCATCACATATATATACGATTCATCATTGAATCCGCGACTCACATTTATTTTCAATCGTTTCTTTTCTTCAAACATTCTCATACAACATCGTTAATATTGCTTATAACTTCCATCATCATTTTCTGCTATCAACATTCGCTCTTGTGTGTTAGAAGGTCAGTACCTTCTTTCGTTTTTTATATTTTTTTCGATCATTTTTTGCTCCTATATCAAATGTATGTATTCATATATTTCGATTTTCTTTGTCACAAATTACATGAAATTAGTTAACTACTTTTCTGAAACTTTTCAAATAAACATGAAAAGGTATTAGGTACCTTTAACAAAATAAAAATTAACTATCCTGGGAAGTGACATTAATTACGAAAATTTTACTTTTATATATTAGAGATGATTATGATTTTTTTTTTAATTTTTATGTCATCAAAATCCGGTTAATTTTGGCATGATTTTAAAATATCATTGAAATTATTATGTTTTTATATATCATATCAACCTACTTTTTTTATCTTCGTATAGTAACAATAAAATTTATTAATTTACACAACAAATATAGATATTTCAAATTTTGTAATATTATTATACCTTACAGAATAAAACTCCTTACAAAATAAATTTTCGTTAGTAATTTCATCCATAATTTCAACAAATTTAAATTTGTATTTTCTTTATATAATTTTTTTTAATGATCCTGATTTTTTTTTCTCAAAAAGTATATCAAACATTTACGTTTTAGATAATGCTGCCCGATTATAATTATTATTTTCCAAAAGTATATCCATTTAATGAGGAATTTGATATAATAAAGGAAGTGAATGTTAATTAAAATGAGATATATATTCCATAATTATTACATGAGTTTATTAAAAAAATTAATATCAAGGTGTAAACATTAAACATTTTGAAAGTAAAATTTCAGAATATATACAAACGATAATGTTGTACAATGAAATATAAAAGTGAATAGACTAAAAAAAAACACTATTAAAGCAGTCAATCTTGAAAATAACATAGTTATGAAAAATTATAAAGTAAGATTAAAATTATAAGATATTAGGAGATTTGTAAATAGTATATTTAGTAAAAGCGTTACGGTTATTAGAAAAAATAAGAGCGTTAAGATTACTGAAAATACAATATATAAACTAAATTATCACAATAGTAATGAAATGTGATTATTTGATATTTCATATAATTGACAGATATATCAAATTAAATTAATATACTAAAATTATTCAAAGTTGTGCCAAAACTAATGCAAAATTTTTACGAACACTAAATAAATAAGAACAAACATAAAAACTAGCATTTATATTTATAATCAATTTAAAATAAACCAATCATGATTTAGAAAAGAATCTCCATTGATGATATACTAAAATTAAATCTATATAACATTTAACATTTTATAAATTATATTACATAACTTTATTTGAATAAATGAAATAGTTGTTAATATTTAATGCAATAGAAAAAACGGTATATTGATTGTCAATATATGTTTAAATTAGTTAACATTATTATGCAATGAACGTCTAATTAAAATGCTTATAAATATATAAATATTATAACTATATAAGACGAGGAAAATCGTTCAACTAATAAAACAAAAAAATGATGTCTACAAAGAGATCTTTCAATGATTATATATATTTATCGTTTTCAATGTATTTTCTACATATTTCAATAATACCAATAACCATATATTTTTTTAATAATCATTATACAATATCTATAAACGATTATATGTTTTTTTTTCTTTTTTATGTATTTCCCGCGTTTAACGCAGGCTATAATCTAGTTTATTTAAAATAATAACCTATGAAATTCATTAATTCTCTCTTTATTTTAGACAATTATTTTGATATAGTAAGTAGGGATATCTATAAAAAAGTCCTAAACTTTTGGAAAAAATTTCAAAAAAATCATAATTTTTTTTAACATAAAAATCTCATTATTTTAAAAAAATCATATACTTTATTATTTGTTTTTAAAGTTTAAAAATGATTTTTTCCTAATTTAAGCAAAATGGTACAACAAAATAAGTATCTCACAAAAGTAACTATCAAATCCACTTAAACTACAAAAAATAACTAATCTATCCTTACTATTTATTAAATGTAATGACATAAATGCCCTCTTCTTTTTTATTTCTAGACCATAGGATAAAATGTTGGTGATGGCAACAAACGATTACATAGAAGATAAAAACTTTAAGTAATCCATTAAAACTCTATCAATTAATACCATGATTAAATAACAAAAGAAAACAACGGAATAAAATTTACGAAAAAAAAGCAGTTTGAAGGGTTTTACAATCAACCAGATAGGCAAACCCGTAAGCCATATTCATCAACGTCGCCTGATGCAGCTCCTCCGACGAAGTCGCCGTAGCATCCGTTGAGAAAAACACCCTAAACCCTCTCACAAAAGCTTCCCTCGCCGTCGTTTCACAACACAGATTCGTCATCACCCCTGTCACGATCACCTCCTCCACTCCCATATCCTTCAGCCGCTCCTCCAGCTGCGTTCCTCTAAACCCACTATATGTGTTCTTCTCCACAACCAATTCCTCCTCCCGCCGCCCAATCTCCGGCATCAGCTCGGAATCCGGCGTTCCGTCGATGATCAGATCGTTGCCCCACCACTCCCCAAGCATGGCGTGATCGGCAGGGGACTTGTGGCAGTGGCGAGTGAAGATGACTGGGATGGAAGCACGGCGGCAGGTATTGATGGTTGTCGTGATTGATGGGATTATTGGTTTGGCGATGGAGGAGAAGTGGTTCTGCATATCGATTACTAACAAGACGGAGGTTTTGGGGTTAGGGTTTTGGTTTCTGATTTGGTATTTCTTGTAGGAAGAAGCCATTGATGTGGTGATGACTAATACCGAATCGAATATAATTAATTAATAGCTATGGGAAGGAATTATGTGGAAGAGCCTGGACAAAACTTTTATGGAGAAAAGAGGAGAGTCTGAAAGGGTGCTAACATGAAAGGGTTAGAAGTTTCCTTTTACTGGTTGATGGATAAAGGGTGCTAACATGAAAGGGTGCTATCGGGTTAGAAGTTTCTTGTAGGAAGAAGCCATTGATGTGCTATCGGGTTAATATTATAAAAGCTTTAAATTTTTAAGATGTAATTGGAAAAAGTTGGATATTTTTATTATTATTGTTGTGCCACAACTTTCTCGTATAATTATTACTGTAACCTACTTAACGAGTTTCGTGGTTAAGTTGGTTAACTTTTTTGCAAAATCAATCCTAAAATGTTCAAATTTAATCCCTGAGGTTTGAAAAAAATTACACCACTTGGTTTTTTAAGTTTAATATTCGTTTTTTGTATACTTTATTTATTTTTGGTTTTTTTTATAAATATATGTATATTTTTTATTTTCTTTATATATATATATATATATATATATATATATATATATATTACTTATAAATATATGTATATTTTTTATTTTCTTTATATATATATATATATATATATATATATATATATATATATATATATATATTACTTATTTTCATTTTTTACTTTTATTTTTCAACAATTTTTTTAAACATTTTTACCTTTTTGTTTTCTATTTTTTAGTGTATATATTGAGTATATTAGAGTTTTTTTTAGGGTTTTTCATATTTCTTTTCGTATTATATTTTATTTTTTTTTCATATTTTCATCTTTTTATTTTTTTATTATTTGTTTTCCAATTATTTGTTTTTTTTTGTTTTTTTTTTTTTTGTTTTTTTTTTTTTTTTTTTATCTTTTTATTGACATTTTTCAAAAAATATAGAATGTATTAATCTACTAGAGTATATTACAATTTGATAATTTATAGTTTTTTTGTAATTGTTTTTTATTTTTATTCAAGTAAATAAAGTAGTTATGTTTATATTTGTAATTTCGGTCCAACTTATTATTTTTTTTTTCTTTAGTGCTATTATATTTATTTTACGAAAAAATGAAAATTAAAAAACAAAATAGTTTGTTTACTAAGAATTAGTGTTTCAATGTGTTATATAACTTGCAAATGAAATCATATTTCTATATGTGATATCAATAGATTAAATTCAAGATAATATTTTTCAATTTGATAATAGACTAAAATAATAATAATAATAATAATAATAATAATAATAATAATAGTCGATGTTTATAAAAAAAAACTTGTTATAGTAATTTATATTGAATTCAAGTTCGTTTACTTGAATCAAAATAAATAAAAACATTAGAAAAACCATAAATAACTAAAATAGGAAAAAAAAATAGAAAACAAAATTGTAATTTGAAAAAACCTTAGAAAAAATATTAGAAAAACCATAAATAACAAAACATAGAAAAAAAATAAAAAAAATAAAAAGGTGAAAAAAATAAAATATAATACAAAAAATAATATGAAAAAAACTAAAAAAAAACTCTAATATACTCTCTCTCTCTCTCTCTCTCTCTCTATATATATATATATATATATATATATATATATATATATATATATATATATACTAAAAAAATAGAAAACAAACGGTAAAAAGGTTAAAAATTTTTTGAAAAATAAAGTTAAAAAATAAAAATAAATAAAGTATATACATAAAAAGAAAATAAAAAATGTACATGTATTTATAAAAAACCAAAAATAAATAAAGTATACAAAAAACGAAAAATAAAGTTAAAAAACCATGTGGTGTAATTTTTTTCAAACCTCAGGGACTAAATTTGAACTTTTTAGGATTAATTTTGCAAAAAAGTTAACCAACTTAACCATGAAACTCGTTAAGTGGGTTAGAGTTATAATTCTACGAGAAAGTTGCAGCCACAATAATAATAAAAAAAATATTATGGCTTTTTCCAATTATGCGTTAAAATTTTAGGACTTTTATAATATTAACCCTATGTTGATTGATTATTTATTTCATTTAATGTGTGAACGATATTACCCTTATATTGTGCTACATAAAATAATCATACGAATACAAAGTATCAAATAAAACATACATCATTTAAAATCCAAACTTCTCATGTTTTACCCTTTGATAGATTTTTGGTTCGTTTATGCCGCAAACTTGTCATTTTTTTGTTAGTTTTTCATTTTTATCTGTAATAGCATGTTTCCAGGTTACCATGAATTATTTTTTGCGAAAAAAACCTTAAGTTTTCATATATTTTGCAAAAAAACCCTTAAGGTTATAAACATATAAAATATACATATATTATAAAACTAAATAGTTTTTAAAAAAATAAATATCAAAAGTTTATATCAAACTAACATAAGTTTTAGTAGATTTATATTATAAAACCAAAACTGAAATATATTTTTAGTTTTACGTATGGCGCATTTTATATTGGCTCAATATAAACTGTTTATATTTAAATTTTTAAAAACTTATTTAGTTTTATTAAAATTTGAATATATTTCTTAATTAATAGTTAAACTTTTCAAAGTAAAATTAAAAAATGTTTGTTAGCTAATAATATGTTAAAATAGTTAAACATAAATAAATTTAATTATTTAAAATAAATAAATATTTATTTGTTTAAAAGGTTTGTATTGCATCAATAATAATGTATTATATTTTTTGGATTCGTTGTATATCTATGGCTCGTAAAACAATTTTAGAGGTGATCATAGTTACTATATGGTGACATTATTTCCATGCAATTATTTTTTTAAAGAAGAATGAAAATATTTTATATGTTTACAAGTTTTGTATTTTAGAAATAAAAATACTAACATATTATTATATATAAATATAAATATAGTTGTATAAGTTATTATTTATAAAAACACCAACATAAACATTTTAAACATATAAAGTCCGTCGGAAAAACTCATTTTTACCATAGGCTCATCGGAGAAGACGACCGGAAAATCGCCGAAGATAAGAAATTGCTGAAAACCTTTAATAGCCGGTTTCAATGGTTTCTATAAACATCTACAACAAATTTAATAGTAAATTAGATAAAAAAAATAACCAAATAAATACAAAAACAATAATTAATTACCCACATAAATCATTTTCCCCGTAAACATAATATAGTGACTTTGACGAATACGCTGACTTTACGAATACAGAAAAAAGCTAGTAACCTAAGTTAAAAACATTGAAAAATACATTGCTAGTTTATTACTTTGATCTTTAATATATTTTATTATTAGTTACACGTGTTTCCAAATTACACACCAAATTAAATAAATAAATCTTACTTTTCAAAGAATAAAAGGTAAAAGTAACTTTTACAATAACAATATACTGCGTAACTTCAGATGTTAAGAATGTTGTAGCAATATTTATTTTTCAAGGTATTTTAAAATATGCAAGCAAACATGTAAAAGAAAGAAGAAAATAAAACAACAGTCAATCAATAAACTCTAAGCCTAACAAAAAAACTCTATACATGTCACTATGTTATAATAGACTACTGCGGTAATTAATCACCTTGAGATTTGTTTTTTGTAATAGTGTAATTAATTACAAGATTCAGCTTCAAAAAAAATAATATTGTATGAGATAATAAGTGTGACATTCATTATTCAAGATTCATTCAGACTGACTAGAACGATACATAAATAGGAAGGCATGCATTGTTGGCATTGTAATTTATCGACATAGCATTAAGCCATTAACTACTTGCTACAAATAATTAGTTATTTATCATAATAAAAGAATCTATAGTTTAAAGATACTAGTATAAAATTTGGTTTTTATTGAAATCATATAGCGATTATTAAATTGGTTTATCAAAGTGAATTATGATCAAACACTAAATGCATAGCACAAGTGATCGCTATGAATTAACTTATGAGACCAGATAACTGAAATTTGTATTCAGTTTTGTGCATCCTCTTTATCCCATTCAAACACATCAGAAACTATATGCTTATTTGATGATACTATAGAAACTTATTGGAATGCATATGCAGAACATGGTATCGACATTCATTCGTTAAAACATAATTGAAGGAGCACGGAAGAATATTTAATAATTAATTGAAAAGCATTGAACTTTTAATATTCACAGTTGTCCTGCTTTACTAATGGGTACAGTTCATGAGCATAGATGTATGATCCTCTTCAAGTTAACACTAAATTTGAATAATCTTCAGTACAACCCTACTAAAACCTATCTCAAAAGGAGATTAAAATATAAAGAAACTAACTATAACCAGAGTCAACATCCCATCATTCCAATAAGCCATGGAAACAGAAATTATAACACGAAAGAAATAATAAGGAAACATGCTATGTAACTATGTAAGCATGTAAATTCAACAAGGTTTGGTTACACATCAGAAACAATCGAAGCAAAATACTGGGGACAGGGTAAGGGCTATCAGCTATCTGAAATTGCGATCTCTAACCTATTATCAGTATAAGCAAACAATAACGAAGAAGATAAACTTTACCCAGCCATGGAAACATATGGAATCATCTGTAATCTGACAAACATAAAATAACGAAGATTGATGTAATATGTAACTTACGAGAGAGTGGCGGAGCTAGATGGGGCGTTGAGGGTACTACAATACCCCTAAAAAATTATATATATATATATATATATATATATATATATATATATATATATATATATATATATATATATATATATATATATATATATATATATAAATTATTATTTGTAAACATGTTACATGTTATTGTACCCTCAACTAAAGAGTTTAAAACATATTTTTTAATGTCCGATATTGGATAACTACATATAATATATTGACAATGTTTGTACCCTCATATCAAAATTCCTGATTCCACCACTGTTACAAGATAAGAGAGGCAAAGATGGTGGAATGCGTGTGAAGAAACAGCGAGGAATGGAAGCAATGATAGAGGACGGCGGTGGGGTGGTAAGAACGTAGAGAGTGTTATGGTGATGCGACTGAGAAAGGGCTTAAAGTTGAACCCTAATCTATCATGGTTGGGTCCGACGAAATTATTTCGATCCTAGGGATGAGCGTCGGACGAATTTAATCAAAACTCAATCTCGAGTATCGGATTGAATTAACATCACCGGTACCAGTATCGGGAATGATATCGGTTTTCGATACTAGTACGGGTACCGGCGGTACCGAATCCTGAATTTCATTAATATGGAGTACCGAGTACCATCCCATATTTTTAAATTCGGTAGAGTTTCGTACCGGTTCCGCTACGGTACCGATACGAAATAGGGATTTCATACAAATTGCTCATCCGTATCCGATCCTATACAATTTATGCATTAAGCCCGGAAGAAGTGGTAGTTTTCCACATATTTTTTTTTAAGGATAATGTCTTGAAAGGGTAACGAACTTTCAATAACCGGTCATAAGTATAAAATGTGAACAATTTCAAATAATTAACGGGTAAATCAAACACAAAAAAAGTCCAGTGACAAACCAGTCATAATGATAAAATATGAACAATTTCAAATAATTCAATTGTAAATCAAACAAAAAAAAAAGTTCAATGACTAAACGTGAACAAAATTAAAAGTTCGTTACCCTTTCAAGTCATTATCCATTATATTATTTAACAATTTTGAACTTTCACAACCTCAAAGTACATTCCAATTATCACAATCACATTATGTTCATGCAACCAAGGTGCAAAATCTTCTATAATATGTGGTTAGATAAAAAAATGTCACATTATAACCTATAAACTTTTAAGAACTAATATAAGAAAAGTTATAAGTTTTTAATATTTGAAAAAACTTTATATTTTTTTTTATTATTGTTATGACCATAATTTTCTAGCAGAATTATCACTCTAGACAATTTAACGAGTTTTATTGTTAATTTTGTTATATTTTATGGTAAATCACTCTTAAAATTGACTTTAAAGTCCAAATATAATCCTTTTAGTTTGCAAAAAAGTACACAACATGATTTTTTAACTTTATTTTTCGTTTTTTATATACTTTATTTATTTCAGTTATATATATATATATATATATATATATATATATATATATATATATATATATATATATACACACACACACACACACACATGCACACACACTTTATTTACTTTTGTTTTTTATTTACTCTAATATATTCATACATTGTAAACTTTTTGTATTTTTTTAGTTTTTTATATTTCTTTTCGTATTATATTGTAGTTTTTTCGTCTTTTTATTATTTTATTATTTTTTTCGAATTTTTTTCATATCATTTGTTTTTATTTTATTTTATTTTTTCGTATTTTTAACTTTTTTTTGTAACAACCCAAAAACCAGATAAAATTTTTCATTTTTGAAAATAGATTAAAATCATAATTTATCCCCAAAAATCCATTACATCATGTTGTATCAAATATCAAATTATCAAAATAGATAAATACGGAAAGTGTTGGAGAGTGAATGTTGCACCATCAAATCAAACCCTTCCCCTTAGTACCGGAAGTACCTGAAAACACCCAAATAAACCGTAAGCAAGACCTTAGTGAGTTCCTAAAATATCACATAACATACAACCACATAATACCATGCAACATACATACAAACATAAAGTTGTCATGGGCTACCCTCATGGTCTTTACCTGGAATGTCATAGGCTACCCCCATGGTCTGATATCCAAGTGTCATGGGTTACCCCTATGGTCTTTACCTGAAATGCCATGGGCTACCCTCATGGTAGGATATCCAAGTGCCATGGGCTACCCACATGATCTTCACACAAGTGTCACAGGCTACCCCCAGGGTTTTCATACAGTCAATGTATAACAACTAACAATCCACATATCAGGTATTGGGCTGACATTGGTTCCTTCAACCCATGGATATGGTGATAAGACTCACATCATACTGCTGATAAGTATACTGCTCGGCTACTTGTCCGGTAATCTCACAATGAATATACACAAGATATCCTAATTAGAATGAATCACGAATTCGAGACCTAGACCCAAAATCCTAAGTCCAAACTCCTCCAACGAGGACCAAAAGTCTTTCCTTCAATAATGGGCCTAACATCCAAGGTCCAAAACAATAATAGGCCATAAAGCGCAAAAGGCCTAACCATGCCACCTACAGCCCAAAAACAAGTTCAAAGGACCAAACTCTAATAGGTCCAAGCCCAAGGTTAAAAAGTGCCCAAATGGCTCAATAGCCCATCGGAAGCCCAAAACCCACTGAAAGCGTACGCCCAACGTACATCTTCACTACGCTTAGCGTACTAGATCCTCAGGCGATACGTGCAGCGTATAAGCTGTTTTTGCACCAGCAGCCATTAAGTGCTTAATACGTGAAGACTCAACGACCAATTCCAGATCTGAGTCGATTAAGAAGTCCCAGGGGATAAAGTTGGCAACTTTATGCCCTTACATGCCACATAGGAACCCAACACTCGTTTTTAACCCATTAAGACCCCTTTTGAAACCTTAAACTCATGCATGGTGTCAAAACAACCATCAAGTTAGCATTTTTATGCTTTTCACACATCCAAGGAGCTTGGATCAAACATTTCTAACCGCTGGAGTACCAACTCACAAGAGAGGATTTATGGACCAAAAATGGACTCCATACCAAACCCTAACTTAAACTAGCAAAAATATATGCAAGGGATGAGCTTTTTACCTCCACAAGCTCCCGAAGATGACCTAGATGCAAGATCCAAATGAAATGTCTAGTATGCTCAAGAGTCATATTAAAGTGATATTGCCAAATTACATATGATATTAATGGGTCACACTAACAACAACATGATACAATTGATTATTTAATAGAAATTGATTTTAATAAATATTCAATAAAATTCTTATAATTAAATTGGAAATTATTTATTTCATGGAAATAATAATTTTCATTAGCAAGTAATATTACATAATTCATTTGGTATGAATTAATAAGTTGTATACAACTTTTTTGGACTAGTTGAAAACCTTTTATCTTTTACTCAAAAGAAAAAGTTTATATTATATGAACCTTGAGTTTAAAAAAATTTAAACTAATTTTCTTCTTTTTATATATAATTTTGGAATTTGCATAAAAGGAAGAGAAGTATGGCTTTCCAATTTGTTTATTAAAAAGAAATGAAGCATGGTGCAAACATGGGAGACATGTAAGCTTTATGGACATGCTTGTCTAAAGTGGAAGGACCTAATGGTTAAAGACTTCACTTTAAGACACTATATATGTAGCACCTGGTTCTTGGTACGTATTCATTCATCAACTATTTATATATATATTTTTTGCATTTTGTCCTTGGACTCGGCGAGTTGAAGGACCAAATCGTCGAGTAGAAGTGGGACGGAATACGGGACTTAAGTGATGTACTCGGCGAGTCGGGTCCCGGACTCGGCGAGTAGGTGCTGTTTGGACAAAACCCTAATCCGAGGTTTTGAACCCTATTTAAGCAATGATATGACGTCCATATTGTCCCCTATGCTCCCAAAACACTTCTCATTGAAACCCTAGCCGATTGTGCTTTGTTGAGGCCATTTTTGGTGTTCTCTTGTGGTTGTAAAGCTTGGAAAGAAGGAAGGAGCTTGGAACTTGAGTTGGGGCCAGTAGATCCACGGATTTTACTTCATTTTCAGCAGCTTCAAGGTATAATGCTCGTGTCTTGACTCATCTATGTGTTTATTCATCTTTAACTTGGGATCTCTTTGGATTGCTAAGTCATCTTTCGGAATTGGAAGTGTTAAGTGGGTTTTGACTTCAGATCTGGATCTTAAAAGGGGTCTCATGGCATAAAGGTGCCAAATTTAGGGCCATGAGAGCCCCATGCACATTGTAGGACACTTTATGTGGATTTTTGAGCTAAAACCCCCATGCATGTGCATCAAGTTTGGAACTTTACGTATAAAGTGGACATTAGGAGGCCTGATCCATGGTTTTGGTGTGTTAGATCTCATTTAGATCGACTGTATGGAATTGGTCAAAATTGGACTCGACGAGTCCGTTTTGGACTCGGCGAGTCCAAGGCATAAAGTCCCATATCTGATAAGAGTCTAAAGAACTTAGATGGGTGTTAGAGGGACTGTAGTAGGTCAGAAAGAGTGACCCAACACATTGGACTTGGTTTTAGACCTGGAGTTCATGGGACTCAATGAGTGCTAGAACAAACTCGGCGAGTTCAAGACAATCTCCTTAAGATTGAAGATGAACTCGATGAGTTGTTCATACAACTCGACGAGTCGAGGACAGACATGTTCTTCGGATGAAGGTGAACTCAACGAGTTGTTCATACAACTCGGCGAGTCGGATGAGTTTCATGCAAAGTTCATATAAGAGAGGAACTCGTCGAGGCGAAGCCAAACTCGACGAGTCGGGATGTGGATAAGGACGAGTAAAGGATGAGGGACTCGGCGAGTTGGAGGACCAACTCGGCGAGTCGGGTCAACTTGAAGTTGACTTTGACTTGGACCTGTTTGGGGGTAAAATAGTCATTTTACCCTAAGAGTAGATATCAGTTCTGACTGAGTGTTTTGTGGGGATTGTAGCCGGAGGATTTCCGGAGTAGCAGCAGGAAGAGACTTCCCACTTAGTTTTACATCAGCTACTTGATTGAGATGAGTTACTTTCCTGTAGCGGTAGGTCTACGGCCACAATGAAGGCCCACCTATAGGAGTTTTATGTCAGATGATCGTCTTTGTGATATCATCTAGGTTTGCTACTACATGATATGTTATATACTGACATGATATGTTATATAGTAGAGTTCGGTTGTTAGGGCCGTAGGGTAGGTCAGGCACCCCAGAAATGTATGACAGTATGTGATCATATGTTTATATGCTGGCATATAATGTTATGTGAGATATCGGTAGTAGGAGGGATAGTCCTCGAGGGTCGGTTGTTAGGACCGACGGGTAGGTCGGCACCCCAGAATGGCTTGACATGGGTAGGTCGGCACCCCATAATGGCCGTACCGGGTAGGTCGGGCACCCCAGAATTGCCCGACAATATGTATGTTACATGATTGTATGATATATGGTACGATGGGGGAACTCACTAAGCTTCGTGCTTACAGTTTACAGTTTTGATTTCAGGTACCTCTTCAGCGAATTGGAAGGTGCTAGCACAGTTGCGGCACATCATACACACACATGTTGGTTTTACGTATTAGAGTTTCTTGGGATCGTACTCTGACGTTGTTGTAATTGCGAGTGGTTTTCAGAAATGAGTTGTGGATTTATGAAAAGATACTATTAGCTGGTGTTTTCTTATAAACATTTTTTTTATAAATCAATTAACTAACAATGAAATTTTTGGACTTGGAATTTGGGTCATTACAATATATATGAGGCTTGCATTCTTGAAAGTATGCTTCATTCTTGCTTGTTTATGGCCGAGAGCATCTTCGCTCTCCTCTTCTCTTCTCTTGCTTTGAACACTTGAAGATTTGATTCTTGAATTTTGCTCTTTTTGAACCATACTTGGGTTTAGTTCAAAGTTTAAGAGTTTTAAACAAAGAACTAGCATTCTACATCAATTTGAGTCATTGTTGGTGTCTTAAAGGTTCCACATTCTTAATCAACTTCCAAGCCTCTCAAGAGGACCCAAAGAACTATAACGATTGTTATTTCTTCGTCGTTCCTTTGGTTGGTGTTTAATCTTTCTATAACTTACAAGAAGATCCTTGGTGGGTATAAAATGATTATGTTATTTCAAAATTAAAGTCTTTTGTTGCTATGTTTTTCTAGTTTTATGAAACTATTTTTGAACTAAAACCCAACACCAAAAGCTCTTCCTACGACCAAGACTTGCTCACCACATCCTTCTTCTTGCTAACACACCAAAAAGGGTTACTTTAGGCGCTTTCAAGCTTAAATATCACTCTCAAAGATATCTAGGGTTTTAAGGACATTTGAAAATAATGGAGGCTGGTAAGGAAGGGGGTCCAAGGTCATAAATGAACTTAAATAGGGCTCAAGCCCGATAATTAAGGTTTTGGTCTTCGACCTCGTACGCCCCACGTACGAGCCTCAATCACCCGATGCATGAGCTTATGTATGCTAAGAGTACATACATGTATGCCCAGCGTACGAAGGGTCTTTGTCACACCCCCAAACCGGACATCAGAAACGTTCGGGGGTGGAGGACGTCATGTACAATATCACAACAATTGAATAATAGTAATCAAAGCAATAACAACCATTGTATTGATATTAAAATGTTTACATTGTATTCGAATCATATATGACTGACTCGAAAAGTAAATAGCAAAGTAAAGACTCAAAGCTACTATGCTCCGTTCTCGGAACGCTGGCGTGTACCTGTCTACTAGTGTCCCGAGAATACAGTGGTTTGAAAAAGTGTCAATATTAAAGTTGGTGAGTTCATAAGCGGTTTGTTTTAGAAAACAGGTTCTTTGTTCTTTGTAAAACATGGTGTATTTCTCCAGAAAATCCTATATTTTCAGATGTAATGAATGATAAGTAAAAATGACCCGTACTAGTTCCTTTTACGAGTACTTAGTGTATACAAATTATATACAATCCAGATCAAACATACAATCGATTGGGTGGTTCTGCCCTAAGCCCACAACCAAACAAGGAACAGGGAATGAGGTGGAAGGAAAACATCCCACTGTTTGTTGGATCCTTATTGTATATAACTTTAACAAATTCACTAGGTACTTACATAGTTAACTGTATTAGTCTATTAAGCTGTGATGAGTATGTTCCTTAAGAAAATCCTATATTTTCTTTGTAAGAAATATGATAATACCAGTTCCTTCTATGACCACTTAGTTCACACTAGATGTGTATAAACCAATATCGAACGGACAGTTGATTATGTGGATCTGCCCTAAGCCCACAACCAAAAAAGGAACAAGAAATGAGGCGGAAACCACACATTCCACTATCTATCAGATGTTCTTTATACATAACCTGGATGCATAAACTAAGGAATTATAGAATTAACCATACTTATTCGATAACTGA
Source organism: Lactuca saligna (assembly GCF_052625555.1). NCBI lineage: Eukaryota > Viridiplantae > Streptophyta > Magnoliopsida > Asterales > Asteraceae > Lactuca > Lactuca saligna. The sequence goes on along the minus strand of NC_136424.1, from coordinate 85,775,725 downwards.
AAGATAATCCGTTTGTTTGTAAAGTACTGATGTATGTCCTGGAAAATCCTATATTTCCCAAAATAGTGACTTATTGTCTCTAGTATTCTAAAACTGAAAAGTGCAAGTATTTTCCCATACTTAAGTTGTTAAAGTGTAGCTTTATTAGTAATAAAAAAACTAGTCGAAAATGTGTTTGTTCTATAAACTGGGAGTGATGTTAATACCCTCCTGTGATCACTTAGTACATACAAGTTATAGAAATCTAGATCGAACAGAAAGTCGATTGGGTGATTTTTCCCTTAGCCCACAACCAAACAAAGAACAGGAAATGAGACGGAAGTCACTCAACCTACTGCATGTCGGACATTAATTTTTAATCACCCTGATGTGTATACTAAGTAATCACATAGTTATTAACCTTGGTGACTGTTTGTTAAGTATATTATTATGTGAACGAGTCGTTGTTTTATCCATGTGAGTTCTTATAACCATACTGATGGACGTTAAACCCTACGACGTACTTCGGACGTCGTAAACGTTAATGGCGTTTGTCACCCATAACAACTATAACTATTAGTCAGGGCGCGGGATTGTTAGTCCCATATAGATCTATACACAAACTCACGCTCTCCCTCCAGGAGACTCTGGTTCCTAAGGATAGACTTCCCTTGGTACTTAGATAAGTACTCGAAAAGTGTCTCACAAATTGGTTCCCTCAACGAATTCGCGAATAATACAATGAAAAACCCTTTTTGTTAATAACATGTATCCTTGTAAAAGTAGTACATTTGTTCCATAGTTTATAAGTTTATTTCCGTGTTAAAATTTGTGCTTGTAAAGTTTGTATCCTAAAGTGTTTTGTTAATTGTTTGTAAGTCTAGTAGTAACAATGTTTATTGTGTTTAGCAAGTTTTACATTCAAATGCATATTAACGGTAAGAAAAATATAATAAACAAAATTATATTTTTAAGCACAAGATTATTTGTGTTTTACTTGTATTCCCTCCATAGTTTATAAGTTTATTTCTGTGTTAAAATTTGTGCTTATAAAGTTTGTATCCTAACGTGTTTTGTTAATTGTTTGTAAGTCTAGTAGTAACAATGTTTATCGTGTTTAGCAAGTTTCACATGCAAATGCATATTAACAGTAAGAAAAATATAAAAAACAAAATTATATTTTTAAACACAAGATTATTTGTGTTTTATTTGTATCCCCCCCTAGAACATTAAAAAGCTTGGAAAAAAAAATATGGGGGTATGAACTCACCTTGAATGTGTGTGCTAGGTTGAGTTGCGAAGTGCTAATGGTAAAGCCTCGAATTAGAATACATGACAACAGTCGTATCCTAAAAATAATTATGTTTGACATCGCATTCAAATTAATAATATATTAATTTAAATAAAGGGATTAAATAATAATTTAATTATATAAGGAAACTTACAATTAAATTGGGATTTAATTGGAAAATGTTGAAATGGAGTTTACGGTTGGAAAATGATGTTTTCGGTTGGGGTTAAAGTGTTTACGGTTGGATCTTGGCAATTGCTTGAAGATTTGAAGATGGCTTGTATGTTCTTGAGGAATTAGTTGAAGATTTGAAGATTCTTGGTGAAAACTATGAAGTTTTGAAGGTTCACGGATGATAGTTGAAAAAAAAAGTGGGAGGGTTTTCGGATGTAATTATGGGAAATAGGGTTGTTTTCGGAAATAAACAAATATATATATATATATATATATGGGGTGTTTACGGATCATAATGGGCCAAGGCAATTGGTTTTTCGATCCTTAATGGGTTTTCGCCCCAAAAGTCAAGAAAGGGGGAGTTTTCGGATTTAATTCAAAGGGGGAAAAGTGTTTTCGGCTATAAAGCATCTAAAAACACCATTTGGTGTCCTTCCCAAACCGTAAACTCCTTTTGCATCGATTAGTTTGGACGAAAACTGCTTACTTCATAATTACTTTGGGCGTAAACTCCTTTAATGCAGTGATTAGTTTGGACGAATACTCCTTCCTTCATAATTACTTTGGGCGTAAACTCCTTTAATGCATTAATTTTTTGGTGAAAACTCATTTAATGATCATATTTATGTTTTAAACCCTTAGTCTTTTAACTTATGTTTTAAACCCTTAGTCTTTAAACTCCTTTGCTAACTTTGTAAACAAGCCCTAAGGCTATAGAGGATAAAATGCAACAAGAATTGCAATGCACTTTCACATGGACTTGGTTAGGGTTAAGGCTTTACTTGATCTAGAAATTTCGAGTTGTGACAGTCTTCAATTGCCAAATTTAAATACTTCAAGGGATTAAATGAAATAAATAGATTTTGGATGTTATAACTCTTCCTCACTTGAATTAGACTTCGTCCTCGAAGTCTGCTGACACAAATAAATCTGGGTAATGCTCTCTCATCTCGTCCTCCGGCTCCCAGGTCCATTTGGAGCCCCGCCGATGCTGCCATTGCACCTTTGCTAGCTTCATCACTTTGTTACAAAGAGATTTAGTTTTTCTATCCAGAACTGCAATAGGCTTCTCAACATAGTTCAGGTTCTCATCCACCTGAATATCATCCAACGAAATAAATGCAACCTCATCTGATACACACGTCCGCAGCTGAGACATATGGAAGGTGTTATGGATTTTAATAAGCTCATTAGGGAGATCCAACTGATAAGCAACCTTGTCAACTCGGGCAGAAATCCTAAATGGATCAATGAATCAAGGACCCAACTTGCCCCTTTTTCGAAAGTGGATGACACCTTTCCAACGTGATACCCTCAGCAATACAAAATCTCCCACCTGAAACTCAAGATCCGATCGGCGTTGGTCAACATAGCTTTTTTGACGACTCTGCATGACCCACAGCCTGTCGCGCACTTGCTGAATCAACTCAGTGGTCTTAAGAACCACTTTGATGCCTCCAATGACTCGATGGACAAACTCCTCCCAACAAACCGAATTCCTACACCTCCTTCCGTACAACATCTCGAATGGGGTTCGGTCAATGCTAACATGATAACTGTTATCGTAGGAGAACTATGTCAGTGGGAGGTAGTACCCCAACTCCCTCCGAAGTCTAGAACACACGCCTAAAGCATATCATCGAGCGTCTGGATCGTTCACTCGCTTTGCCTATCGGTCTGGGGGAGGTAAGCTGTACTGCAGTGAAACTAAGTGCCTAACTCCTCATGAAATTTCCTCCAAAACCTGGAGGTGAACCGCACATCACGGTCCGAGACCACAGATACTGTCACTCTGTGCCTGACCACTACCTCCCGAACATAGATATCCACTAACTTCTCGGTAGATATACTCTCAGCAATTAGAATCAAGCGAGCACTCTTGGTCAACCTGTCTACAATAACCCAAATAGAATCGACACCCCGCGCCGTCCTGGATAATTTCGTGATAAATTCCATGGTGATCTTCTCCCATTTACACATGGGGATGGGTAACGGCTGAACCTTTTTGTGAGGCCTCTGATGCTTGGTTTTGACCTTCGTATAGGTTAAACACCGCTCAACAGACCAAGTAACTTCCCTCTTCATGCAGGGCCACCAGTAGCTCAATCTCAGGTCTCAGTACATCTTTGTGGACCCCATGTGAATAGAAAACTTGGACTTATGCGCCTCCTCCAAAATCTTCTACCTCGCCCCACCAATTGTCGGAACCCAAACCCTACCACACTAAATCAATAATCCTTGGTTGTCCTTGACAAATAATAGAATCTGCCCCTAATCCGCTCAGTCTTCCAATTTTCCTTTTTCAATCCTTCTACCTAAGCCTCCATAATCATATCCAACAATGGTGAGGTAACTGTCATCCTCAAACAAATTTCTCGGATCGGAGTACACGCCGCCTTATGGCTTAAAGCATCGGCCACCACATTGGCCTTCCCGGGGTGGTACAAAATCTCATAGTCATAATCTTTTACCACGTCGAACCACCTCCTCTGCTGCATATTCAAGTTCGGATGATCCATCAAATACTTCAAAATCTTATGATCATTGTAAATAGTGCATTGGACCCCATACAATTAATGCATCCAGATCTTGAGGGCAAACACCACCGCCCCCAATTCTAAATCATGAGTGGGGTAATTCTCCTCATGAGGCTTCAGCTGCCTCGAGGCGTAAGCAATCACATGCCCCATTTCCATAAGGACAACTCCCAAACCCAAAATAGAAGCGTCACAATAGACTAAAAAATCATCCAATCCCTCAGGTAACACAAGAATCGGGGCCTCGCACAGTTTTTGTCTCAAAGTCTCAAAGGCCAACTGCTGATCCGGACCCCACCGAAAGGTCACATTCTTCTTGGTTAAACGATTCAGAGGCACTACAATCTTGGAGAAGTCCTGGATAGACCTCCGATAATACCATGCAAGGCCCAAGAAACTCCAAATCTCAGATGCGTTCTTTGGAACCTCCCAACGCATCACAACCTCAGTTTTAGCCGGATCCACCAAGATACCACCCTGGTTGATGATGTGCCCTAAAAAATGCACCTCACACAACCAAAACTCACATTTGGAGAACTTGGCAAGGTCTCTCCCTCATCAAGGTCTCAAATACCTCCCTCAAATGTTTCTCATGTTGCTCCTTGGTCTTAGAGTATACTGGGATGTCATCAATAAAAACAATTACAGACCGATCCATCATTGGTTTGCACACCCGGTTCATGAGATCTATGAATGTTGCTGGAGCATTGGTGAGCCCGAATGGCATCACCACAAACTCGTAATGACCATAACGAGTTCTGAAGGCCATATTCTGTATATCCTCATCTGATGATATCCTGACCGAAGATCGATCTTGGAAAACCAAGATGCACATTGAAGTTGGTCAAATAAGTCGTCGATCCTCAGAAGAGGGCAACGGTTCTTCGTCGTCATCTTGTTCAGTTCCCGATAATCAATACACATCTTGTGTGACCCATCCTTCTTCTTCATGAACAAGATCGGTATTCCCCACAGGGAACTGGTCAGACAAATGAAACCCTTGTCTAGTACCTCCTTAACAACAACGTCTGCGCAAACACCACGTGGGATTTGGCAAGTGTATCTTGATAGAGTTGGCACTGCTTGTACCAATCCTTAATGACAACATACGTACTAGTATATGCAACATCGGAGTAGCGAACACATCAAAAACTGGGGGCAATGTTACGGGTGAGAGTTGAGCCTCACTTAATGCATTGGGTCGTATCGGTCACATTAGTAGTGAACATGATACTTACCTTGGGGTTACTGATAAATATATAGACCCATAAATAGGAAGTATTATTACAACAGTTACAAAGATGATTAAGAGGAGAGTAATTGTTAATGATGAAAATGAAGATTAATATTATCTTATAATATTATAACGATGTATGAAGTAATAACTAGTTGCGAAGATGAATAATGAAGTGTAACAATATGTAAAAGCTTTAAAAAAGAATAACAATTGAGCGTTATTGTGATGACTTTATGATGTATCTGATGTCATGTTATGTGAGTGTTTGAATGCATGTTAAAATGATGTTTTGTTTGACCCATTTGGGATATGTACGCTCCATTATCTTGTACTTATGATTAGCCCACTTAGCATATGCTGACACTTGTTTATTTTCTTGTTGTTTGTATTGCATTAGTATAGGTAGCAAAGTATGATGGCTTGGTGAGGATGAGGTCTTTTGGGTAGTTAAATTTAGTATTTCTTTAGTGATGATATCACTTTGGATATGTCGTTGAGTTTTCACTTACTTTTGATTTTGAAAACTTGTTTTGGGTTTGTTTTGCAAACTTTGATTTTGATGAAGGTTGTTTTTAGCAATAAAGTAACATTGGTGATGTTTTCATAATATTTAAAATAAGAGTTCCGCTAACGTATTTTGTTAAAATAAATATTTTAAATAAAAAGAAAATTTTGGGTGAAAAATCACGATGTTACCGCTTTAAATCCTGTTTTTCATGAACAAACAAAACATTTTGAAATTGATGTTCGTTTTATAAGAGAAAAAAAATTGAAAATGGAATTTTAAAAGTTGTTAAAATTGAGTCTTCTTATCAGAATGCATATATTTTGACAAAGTGTAACTTCGTTGCAACATAATTTTTTTTTCAAATCGTCTTGGTCTTATAAATATGTTTTCTGAAAATTGATCTTTTATGTTAATGATAAGTTTGAGTGGGGGTGTTGAAAGTGTATATCTTGCAAACTTATCATTCTGTATCATTATTATTGTTGGGATGTTTTTGTAAGTTATTAGTATTTGTAGGGTTGGTTGTGTGATTCTTTCACAGGTGTTATACGTCACAGGTTTATCGATCCATGGGTCAATAGAGTCCCCCGGGAATTTATTGTTATTTCAAGGTTCATTTCCTAGTTGAACTCATTTTTTTCACAAGATATTTTCTCTTGTCTCTCATCTCACTTCAATATTAGGGTTTCTATTGTACAAATCATTTGTTCTTGTAAATCAAAGTGTTGAGTGTGATTTTTTGTGAGGTTTTTAGTTGTGTTTGTTTGATGTAAACCATCTGTTTCATAGTGAATGAATTGATGATGTTGGGAATATGTTAAGTTGAAACGTTTAAGCGGCAGATTCGAAATGAATGACCCAAATTCATTTCCTCATCCTCAATTTTTTTTTGTTGTTCTCAATTGAACCCCTCTTCCTCTATCTCTGATCTCTCTCGCTCTTTTTTTTTCTCTCTCTCTTTCTTTCTTTCTTTCTTTCTCTCTCTCTCTCTCTCTCTCTCTCTATATATATATATATATATATATATATATATATATATATATATATATATATATATATATTAGTTTAGTTTATTGTTCCTAAGAAAAACATTTGTGTGTTTCCTTTTAACTAGAATAGATGATGAATTTATTTATGGCGGTGTATCTTTTATTTATTTATTTAAATTGCATCAAGTAAATAGAAAATCTTTCCAATTGTTACCAAAAAGAACAATGTAATATGTTTTTATAATAATAATGCTATATAACCTTAGTAATCGTTTCAATTATATAGTTGGTATAAAGCATTTGCAGGTAACATTTGAACTAAATCAGACAACATTTAGTTAATTTTGATTAAGGTATAGAAAATTAGACAAGAATATACATCATACAATTTATATAGAGGGAAAAAGAGAACCATTTTAATCTCTAAATTGTTTAGTTTTATTAGTTTTGGCACTTTAGCAGCAGGATGACATATGATATACCATTGATTAAACCATTAGATTGTCTGTTTGCACTTCCATTTCTCACATGCTTGTTTTCTCATTTTTTTTTTACATTTTGTGGGTACCCGTGAACCGAATCGTGGTTACCTGCTTTCACATAGTTTGGTTCAGTTCAGTTCGAGTTTTTGTCAAATTCGGTTCAGTTTTGGTTAGTGCACTTAAGGTACCCGTCCCGTGGTCATGGTTTGTAATTTTATTAGTATTCGAGCTAAACCGCCTCATGAACACCTCTAGTTGTTGCACGATGTCTTTGGATATATCTTCTTCGTTCACGTTGTGCAATGCTTGCTTTAAGGTTGTTAACATGTTATTGTAGATAATGATGATGATGAAGACCACATTTTTTTTATAAACTTGTAACAGCCCACAATCCAAGATAAAAATTTTTGTTTTAAAAACAAGAGTTACAACCATCACATTGTTTCAAAAACCATCACATAACAAATATGTCAAGTCATCAGAGTACAATATCAAAAATGCGGATAATAGTGAGGAGTTATGTTGCACCATTAAGGCGAGCCCTTACCTTGGTACCAGAAGTACGTGAAATCATAATTACAAACTGTAAGCAAAAGTTTAGCGAGTTTCTCCAATGTACCACATACCAATCATAAATAAGATAGTGCTATAGGCCAAAGCATAGTCTTACAAGCAATTACCTGCCGATGCACAAATTCCGATCTTACAGACAGTTGCCAGGGGCTAGATCTTGGTCTTTCATACAGTTTCTAGGGGCCAAATCCTGGTCTTTCATACATTTGACAGGGGCCAAATTGTAACGCCCGCAGATCCGGGCTAGTCAATTTAGAGGCAATAGGGGTCAAAAATGACTTTTCGACAAAAGATTATTTAGAATGAATAGTCTTAACCAAGTTTTAGAATATGTCACAAGGTTTCCGTACATATAAAGAACGCCGAAATCCGAGTTATAACGAAGAAGTTATGGCCCGCCGAAGTTTTACGGCAAAACCGGCACGACACCGAAAGACGTAAATAGTGAATTTACGATAGAAGACTTTTTAGCCTTAGCAATCTAAACAAAAGTCGTAGAATATGTTAAACTAAGAGCTTCGATAAAAAGAACGCCCAAATCTGACTTCGTATGAGGAAGTTATGATTTTTCTAAGATTCGGCTTAGCAGTGTACAGCCCGAAACTCGAATTTTAGTTCGAGCGGTTTTTGGCTTACGTGAAATAAATGAGAGTTGAATATCTCATTAATAGGAACTTAATGGTAAAAAGACAGACGAAAACGGAGTCCGTATGAAGGGGTTACGAATTCTTCACGGTCATTTAACAGTCTAAACGCCTCGTACTGTTAAATTTAAGATCGGTCGAGAATTAGCTGACGGAGTCAAAATGAAAGTTGTAGATATTATTTTTACCTATGCGTGGATATAAAGAACGTCAAAAACGGAGGTCGTATGTGAAAGTTACGGATTTTAGAAGTCGGAAGTGTGTTGTGCGAAAATGGGTGATGTGGCACAATCTTGGCCATTGCTTTCTCCCCAAGTCTTGCCACTAGATGGTGACATGTGGCACCAAGTTCAGCCATTTTCACCCTATAAATACCACCTCTCCCACCCTCATTTTCTTCACACCTTTCCAATTCTTTCTTCTCTTTACTTTCTCTCTAGAACCTCTCTCTAGCCCCGAAATCCCCCGAAAAGCCTAGGGAACCTCCCTAGCACGAGGCGGAAGCCCCGGAGTGCTCGAAGGCTCCGAGAAGAAGAGATTTTCAGCTCGGGAACGCTGCTCCAAGCAAAGCCTGGTTTTCTATAAAACCCGCTGTAAGTGAGCTACGCCTACGCTATTTTTAATATAGTTTTTATTTAATTATATTAACGTTATTAAGAACATATAATAAATACTTGGGCTATTATTATGGGTTATATAAGTATTTTTTTAACGCTTATATAATAGTAATAATAGCTAGACTATTAATTAGTCTCGGCGAATAATAGACTAAAATCTATTGGTGATAATACTAGGTTTCGTCGAAGGAAATTATTTTAAAGTAAACGAAGCGCTGTCCGAGTACCGAGTCACCACCTTCTCAGGTGAGTGCATAGTCCCTTTCATGAACATGATTTTAATACAAGTATTGATTGAAGTATTAATTATATGTTTATGTGCGAGTTAATTGATGTTGCTTGAAATTCGTGTTAAAGAACATACCTGATTATATTTGATAATTTAGGATAAAGAGTAGACCTAAATTAAATATGAGGAATATTGGGTAGTATATTCTTACGAGTACAAGTGAGTTAAACTCAGAGAATAGAAGTTAGTATATGCCACTTATCCGGGAGTATGGATTAGACATAGTCATTGTCCCTAGTCCGAGAATATGGATTAGGCATAATCATTCGTCGTTAATCCGAGAGTATGGATTAGCTATTGTCCCTAGTCCGAGAGTATGGATTAGGCATAATCATTCATCTTTAATCCGAGAGTATGGATTAGTCATTCGTCCCTATTCCGAGAGTATGGATTTGGTAAATTCGTTCATTTCTGATCCGAGAGTAGGGAGTAGGTAAAACGACTAATCTTAGGTCCGAGAGTATGGATAGCCTCGTTGCGAGGATCGACGGGGTGGGATAAGAGTTGTTTATATATATGTATGGTGAAATTGTATATTTTGTGAATTTTAAACTATATATATGGTATAACATTGTGGGATTGAAATCCATATGTGCTCACCAGGTTTCCCAACCTGACCCACTCAGTTTATTTATATCACAGGTATTGATATGAAGTGACATTACACTGAGAGATTTAAAGAGATGTAGACCACTAGTGTGAATAATTGTAAGTTCTGTTTATGCTTATGTTCCTGTATTAACGATGACATCCCAAACGTTTTAAAATGAAATAAATACATTTCTTCGAAAATGTTTTAATAACGTATTTACCATGTTTTTCTGGGAACAAATTCCGCAACCTTTTTATAAAATGAAGTACTTTGATTTTTATAAAGCATAAACAAAATCGGTCTTTTCTGGCCGTGATTTTGGGGATGTCACACAAATCCTAGTCTTTCATACACATATCTCACATATAGCTAACAACCTATCTCACAAATAATGGGCCGGCTTTGGTGCCTTCGACCCATTGATATAATGATAAAACTCACCTCACAGGTAGATGGGAAGCTGAACTAACATACGGCTCCGAAACTCACACTACCGATCACCTTTACAATTAAAAACCACCAAAACTCAGACTACCAATCACAATACCTAAAATGCCCCTAAGTCAAACCCTAGTCAAAACCAGGTCAAAGTCAACCGAGTTGACTCAGTTAGTATGCGGGGTGTACTCCTAGTGTATGTGGGGCATACGTTGTAGTTGACCCGAAGACAAGACACTAACCTTGTACGCTCGACTTACCCTTCAGTATGACCTACGTACGTGGCTGCTTGAGAACTGCTTAACCAAGAGCTTAATCCCTTAAGCACCCACGTCCAAACATCAAATATAGGTCACATAAGATGTCCTAAGCCATAAAGTTTCTAACTTTATGGCCTACCATGGCTATTAAGTCCTTAAAACCAAAAAACCCTTAGCCTCTTAACCCATTAAGACCATCTAACACTTGCTTAGGGGAAAACTAGTGACCAAGAACCCAACTTTATGACTTATCAACCCTAAAACCTCTAAAAGGACGACTCAAATGCCTTGGAGTATCTCCTACTCATAAAGGCTAATTTTGGGACCAAAAAGGAAACAACTTAAGCAAAACTAGATCCAAGAGTTCAATCATCAAGTCTGAAACTTTTTACCTCCACAAGGTAGACAATGGGGACTAAATGTTGGATCTAAAGCCTTGAGTGCAACACCACCACTTTAATGTTCTTCTTTCTACTCTTAGAGCTCCAAAAATGCACCAAAATAGCCCCAACAAGCTTCACAAGCACAAACACACTTAGGAAAGTTGTTGTGATGTATGTATGTTGAAATATGAAAGGTAAATGATATTTATATTGGTTAAAAGAGATATATTTAATATTTCAGTATATTTCACTCTGTTAGAAATGTTTAAAAAAAAATTCTAACCATTGGAAAGAGGTAGGACATTAATATATATATATATATATATACATATATATATATATATATATATATATATATATATATATATATATATATATATATATATATATATATATGTAACGACCCAATTTTCATGTCCAAAAATTTCATTTTAAAATATCACTTTAGAAAACATTAATAAATAAAAACATTGTTTGATCACACCATAACACATCGCAACCATGTTTTAAAAGTCAAGCCATACATCCCATCAAATATCAGAGTACAATCCCAGTGAATCTCGTAAATGCGGAAACCGAAGAGTGTGTGTGACATGCTGCTACCGCGCCGGCTCCTTTCCCCTAGCTGAGGAGGTACCTGAAACCAAAACTGAAACCGTAAGCACAAAGCTTAGTGAGCTCCCCCATAATACCCCATACCATACAAGCATTTAACATATAACATGGAATTAGGAGATACGGGCCTCGCCCACACTCGTGAAGATACGGGCCCCGCCCACACTTCACTTTCTGAGAGATACGGGCCCCGCCCACACTCGTGAAGATACGGGCCCCGCCCACACTTCGCTACCTGGGAGATACGGGCCCCGCCCACACTCAACCGCCAACTCATATCATACAAGTATCGCACAGACAACAAGTGTAAACAGTTCTATCATGCTGGTATATAACACAATCAATTCAACTAATAGATACGGGATCGGCCCACACTATAATACTAACGTCTCATCTATACGGGCCGGCCTTGGTGCCTTAGACCCGTTACTACTGGAAGGAAACTCACCTCGAAATAGCTGCTGGTCTGTGTGGGAATTGATCACTTACTACTGCTGCTGCTGCTCCGGAAACTCCCCGGCTGTAATTCCCACAATATACTTAATCATACACTGCTAACTGTCCTTTGGGTAAAAAGACCATTTTACCCCTGGTCTAGCCCTAAGTCAAATCGAAGTCAACTTTTAGTTGACCCAACTCGCCGAGTGGATCTCCACTCGCCGAGTCCCTAGCAAACTATTGTCCTGGGTCCCTGATTCTACTCGTCGAGTTGGGCTATGACTCGATGAGTTCATCTTCTAAACTGTCATTCAACTCCTTCATCCTACTCGCCGAGTTGTATGAACAACTTGTCGAGTTCATCTTCATCCGAAGAACACATATGCTAAGACTCGCCGAGTTGTATGAACAACTCGCCGAGTTTGTTCTTGATCTATGAAGATTGCCTTGGACTCGCCGAGTCAGGGCATTGACTCGCCGAGTCCTATCATGAGTGAGTTCAGCTTTCAACTCACCGAGTCACCCCCTGTGACTCACGGTTCAAATCGATACATCTTAAAGGGACCAGTTCAGTGACTCGCGACCAGACTCGTCGAGTCACATATATGACTCGCCGAGTCGCAGCCATGCATCCATCAAATACACCGATTTGCTCGATTCCAGTCCATGCTATTCACAGATCTGGGCTTCTAGGACACAATTCACACGTAAAGTTTCCAACTTTACGTGTAGATATTCACCAATATGGATTTTAAGGCTCAAAGTGCACCAAAAGAGGTAGATCTAGGGCTTTCATGCAATATGACCCCATAAAGGCAATAGATCCAAGCTCCAGGGACTAAATCATGCCTAGATCTAAAGGCTAACAACTTATTATCACCCACAAAGCACAAACAAGCTTGGGGAAGAGCCCAAGAAGGACTCCAATGAAGCAAAAAGGGATTACAAGCTTGAAAACAGAGGGGAAACGAGCTATACCTCAAGGAATATTTGAAATGACACAAAGATGCCTGATCTCCTTCTCCTCTTCTTGATCTACACCTCTTTCTCCTCAAAACCTTCAAGAACACACCAAGAGCACTTCAATCTCTCAAGGAAATAAGGGAAAAACGATGTTGGGGAGTTCTGGGGGTGAATGGGGACGAGTTGGGGCGGAATGAGGGTTTAAATAGGGTGCAAACCCTTGAAACTTAGGGTTTCATCCAGCAGCGGTGACTCGCCGAGTCGCCCACTTAAACGTGTCCTGAGTCTCGTCCCTACTCGGCGACTCGGACCTTATGACTCGCCGAGTCCAAGGCTAAAATAGGGCAATGCTCAAATAAAATTCACATACCGGAAACCAGGTGCTACAAATCTCCCCCACTTATTTTAGACTTCGTCCTCGAAGTCTCCTGCCCGGTCCTGAAATAGCTTGGGGTAATGCTCCATCATCTCGTCCATCGGTTCCCAAGTCCATTCCGAACCCTTGCGGTGCTGGCATTGCACCTTTACTAGTTCTACCCTCTTGTTTCTCAAAGCCTTTGTCTTTCTGTCAAGTATTGCGACTGGGCGCTCAATGTAATTCAAGCTGTCATCAACCTGAATATCCTCCAATGGTACTACTGCTGAATCGTCCACCAGGCACTTCCGCAGCTGCGAAACATGAAAGGTGCTGTGGATTTGACTGAGCTCGGCTGGCAGGTCCAGCCTATACGCCACCTTGCCCACCCGGGCTGCAACTCTGAATGGCCCGATGAATCTTGGGCCCAACTTGCCCCGCTTCCTGAATCGAATGACACCTTTCCAAGGCGACACTTTCAGGAGAACCATATCCCCGACTTGGAACTCCAAGTCGGATCGACGCCTATCGGCGTAGCTTTTCTGCCGACTCTGTGCAGTCTGAAGTCTGCTCCGAACCTGCTGGATCCTCTCGGTCGTCTCTAGCACCACCTTGGTGCTTCCCATGACTCTCTGGCCAACTTCACCCCAACATATCGGGGTTCTGCACTTCCGCCCATACAACATCTCGAACGGTGGTCGGTCAATACTCGCGTGATAGCTGTTGTTGTAGGAGAACTCAACCAAGGGAAGATAGGTATCCCAGCTACCACCGAAATCCAACACACACGCCCGCAACATGTCCTCCAAAGTCTGGATGGTCCGCTCACTCTGACCATCTGTCTGCGGGTGAAAGGCAGTGCTGAAATGCAGACGAGTGCCCAACTCGTCATGGAATTTCTTCCAAAATCTGGAAGTAAAACGCACATCCCTGTCCGAGATTACCGATACTGGCACTCCATGTCGTGCCACAATCTCCCTGATATAGATGTCGGCCAATTTTTCGGCCGATATGCTCTCCTGGATTGGAATAAAGTGAGCACTCTTGGTCAATCTATCCACGATGACCCAAATCGAATCCACTCCACGTGCGGTCCTGGGAAGCTTTGTGATAAAATCCATCGTGATATCTTCCCATTTCCACATTGGGATGTCCAACGGCTGCATCTTGCCATGCGGTCTCTGATGTTCGGCCTTGACCTTCCTGCAGGTCAAACACCGCTCGACGTACCATGCCACATCCCGCTTCATGCAAGGCCACCAGTAATCCGGACGAAGATCCCTATACATCTTCGTCGCCCCGGGATGAATAGAAAATCGGGACTTGTGCGCCTCCTCCATCAAAATCTGACGCACGCCACCGTGATACGGCACCCACACCCTACGGTGTAGTGTCAAAAGTCCTCTGCCATCATAATCAAAGGAGGAAACCTAACCCACCACACGCTCGCTCTTCCGATGCTCCTCCTTGATAGCCTCCTGTTGAGCCTCCCGAATATGCTCCAATAGGGGAGTCACCACGGTCATCCTCAAGCAAACGTCCCTGATCGGCACCGTCTTGCGGCTAAGCGCATCGGCCACCACATTGGCCTTCCCCGGGTGGTAAAGGATCTCGCAATCATAATCCTTCACCACGTCCAACCACCGCCGCTGCCTCATATTCAGATTCGACTGGTCCATAAGGTACCTCAAACTCTTGTGGCCCGTGTAGATGGTACACCGAACCCCGTAGAGGTAATGTCGCCAAATCTTGAGGGCAAAGACCACCGCCCCCAACTCCAAATCGTGCGTCGGGTAGTTCGCCTCGTGAGGCTTGAGCTGCCGCGAAGCGTAGGCAATGACATGCCCCCTCTGCATTAGAACTGCGCCCAACCCCAAAATGGACGCATCGCAGTAAACCACAAAATCCTCTACGCCCTCAGGCAGGGCTAGGATCGGCGCCTCACACAATTTCTGTCTCAGCATCTCAAACGCAGCCTGCTGCTCGGGTCCCCACCGAAAGACCACGACTTTCTTCGTCAGTCGTGTCAGGGGTACGGCTATCTTGGAGAAATCTTGGATAAATCTCCGATAGTAGCCTGCCAATCCCAGGAAGCTCCGAATCTCAGATGGAGACTTCGGGACCTCCCATCTCATCACGGCCTCGACCTTGGCCGGATCAACCAGAATCCCGTTCTGGTTGACGAGGTGCCCAAGGAATTGCACCTCGCGCAACCAAAACTCACACTTGGAGAACTTGGCATACAAGCTCTCCCTCCTCAGGGTCTCCAATACCTCCCTCAGATGCTCCTCGTGTTCCTCCCGAGTCTTGGAATAGACCAAGATATCATCGATAAAGACTATCACAGACCGATCCAGCATCGGTCTACACACGCGGTTCATGAGGTCCATGAACGCGGCAGGAGCATTGGTGAGCCCAAACGGCATCACCACGAACTCGTAATGACCATAGCGCGTCCGAAACGCGGTCTTCTGCATATCCTCCTCCCTGACCCTCATCTGATGATAGCCCGAACGCAAGTCAATCTTGGAGAACCAAGATGCTCCCTGAAGCTGGTCAAATAGGTCATCAATCCTCGGAAGCGGGTATCGGTTCTTCACCGTTACCTTGTTCAGCTCCCGATAATCTATACACATCCGGTGCGACTTGTCCTTCTTCCTTACAAACAGAATCGAGGATCCCCAGGGTGAACTGCTCGGACGAATAAATCCCTTGTCTAGCAGCTCCTGCAGCTGCGTAGACAACTCCTGCATCTCGGGAGGAGCCAACCGATACGGTGCTTTGGCTATCGGAGCCGCACCAGGAATGAGGTCAATCCTGAACTCCACCTGTCGCTCCGGAGGTATCCCAGGTAGTTCCTCCGGGAAAACATCTGCAAAATCTCGAACCACCGGGACCTCGCTCATGGTCGCCTTACCCGCCTCCCGCGTATCCATCACATACGCGACATATCCCGCGCATCCCTGCTGAAGGTAGCGCCTAGCCCTCGCTGCTGAACATACAGTGGGTCCACACTGCGGCCGTTCGCCATGAATCACTAACTCTCCCCCGCTTGGGGTCCTGACTTGCACTAGCTGCTGCGCGCAATCTATCACTGCCCCATTAGGGCACAACCAATCCATACCAATAATCACCTTGTTCCCACGCAACGGGATGGGAACCAAGTCTACCAGGTAACGCTCCTCAAACAGTCGCAGAACACAATCTCGAAACACCATCGATGCTCGCACCGATCGATCGTCAGCACTCTCTACCTCTAACGGGCAATCTAACTCGCCTGAAGTCTCATGAAATCTCTTGCTAAGAGCAAGAGAAACGAACGATCGGGATGCACCCGAGTCGAACAATACCTGAACCGGGATGCCGTTCACATGGAACGATCCTAATACACATGTATACACACAGAGCACTTATCAATACCATAACATCATAAAACAAAAGATAGAAGGAAAGAATCATACCCGTCACCACATCGGGCGCGGCGCGTGCCTCCTCGGCAATCAACTGAAATGCCCGACTCCTCACCACTGGAGCCTCTGCCTTGCCCTGCCGACCATCCGTGATCCGCAGGGTCGCTGGAGCCGGCGCCTTCACTGGCGCTGTAACTGACAACTGGGGGCAATTGGCCTTCTTGTGGCCCCTCTGGTTGCAGTGAAAACACAACAACTCGGATGTCTGAATAGCTGAAACTGGACCAGTACAATCCCTGCTAAAGTTCCCTGTCTTGCCGCACTTGTAGCAGCCTCCTGATCCCATCCTACATATCCCCACGTGCGTCCTGCCGCATTTCCCGCAACGGCTCGATCCTGAATGACCTTTCGGTCTACCGTCTGATCCCTTGGGCTTCTTCCCCGAAGCCCCTCCTGCCTGACCGTCCTTTAGTTTCCGTTTCCGGATGTGCTCCAAATCTATCTCCCTCTCCCTAGTCCTAGCAATCATAGAGTCCAGGGTAGGGCAAGCCGAAAAGCTAACATGCTCCCGGATGTTAGCATATCATGGTAACGAGTCCTCCTCATATCCTTGTCACCGGCATACTGGGGCACCAATAAAGCCCTCTCCCGGAACTTGGCGGTGATCTCCGCCACAGTCTCCGTCATCTGCCTCATGTCTAGAAACTCCCTGGCCAGCTGCTGAAGCTCGACCGCCGATGCAAACTCTGCCCTGAACCTAGTCACAAAGTCCGATCAAGTCATTGCCTCGATAGCCGAGGCTCCCAACGAGTCACCCACTGACTCCCACCAATCCCGGGCTCGGTCCCGTAAACACCCCGCTGCGTACCTCACCTTCGACCCCTCGGGGCAGAAGCTAGTCAACTGGGCAGACTCGATATCCGCAATCCACCGCCTGGCGACAATGGGGTCCTTCACCCCATGGAAATCCGGCGCACCACTGCCCCTGAAGTCCTTGAAGGACAGTGTGCGAGATCCTGACTGGCTAGAGGCTAAATCGCTCCTGAATGCCCGTAGGCGATCCTCCATCAACTCCATGATCCTTTCCTTGATCGACCCAAAGAGGATGGGGGTCGACTCAAGGATGCCCCTGGTGATCTCCGACGTGATGAACTCACGTAGCCTCTCATCAATCGGCTCGGTGCCTGATCCCGAACCTGACCCCTCTCCTGAACCGCCATCTGTCGGTCTCGGTCGAAGTACCACCATTCTGCAAGACATCATAATAATCATTAGTGATACTACTACTTTCTGAGGGATCTCAACTACTTACAGGTTCCTTGGTCTCATCTTGGACTTCCTCGGCTCGGGTACGGATCCTCTGCTTTCAGTAGTACGGGCCCATACTACCTTCCACATCTATCCGTACCTTCTCCGAGGAATTCCTCGACTTCACCATATCCCCTTTACTACTGCTACTCTCTGCTATTCTCATCCTAGGCTTGCCCTAGGGAAAACTCAAGTTCAACATGACTGGTCCTCAGCTGCTGTAGGTCTCCTCATAATGCCAGTTAGCCACCACCTAAACACCATCACATGTGATGAGGATTAGATAATCCTTCAAGTAAAAGATCCGTCCCTACAATGGTTGGACTCAAACAAGAGCTGCGCAATAGGGCCAGTTCCAGTACTTTGGGATTATTCAAACCTGGTTACATGTGGTGTGACGTGTTCACCTAGTGGCTAACTCCCATTGCTCAGAACCCCACCAAGCACGAAGCAAGCAGCATTCGGATAAGGGGAAACAGACTCAAGCCAAAACTATTCTTATAACAAGAAACGGCACTAGCATAGGATGCTAAGCTCATACTATCAGGCATAACCTAAACAGGCTATCCTACTGCTGTCTACTCAATTCTAGCATGCAATACTCATAAAGCTGTAACACATAAGCAGGCACATAAGGCATCACTCCTAGATCCTTAGCCCTATTCTAGCATGCGGTTCTACGTAAGCTGATAAACATAACATAAACTTGTATAGGTACTATGGGGAATACTTACATGAGCTCGGCCGGTCGCGCACGTCACCCACTTCGCTCTTTCTTATGACTCTTTTCCGAGTTTTAGAGAACATTTTCTTTTGGAAAATCTTTCAATCCCTCGATTTGAGTTCAGACACTCCCGAAGGCGTGTCCGAATCCCTCAAACCAGGGCTCTGATACCAACTTGTAATGACCCAATTTTCATGTCCAAAAATTTCATTTTAAAATATCACTTTAGAAAACATTAATAAATAAAAACATTGTTTGATCACACCATAACACATCGCAACCATGTTTTAAAAGTCAAGCCATACATCCCATCAAATATCAGAGTACAATCTCAGTGAATCTCGTAAATGCGGAAACCGAAGAGTGTGTGTATGACATGCTGCTACCGCGCCGGCTCCTTTCCCCTAGCTGAGGAGGTACCTGAAACCAAAACTGAAACCGTAAGCACAAAGCTTAGTGAGCTCCCCCATAATACCCCATACCATACAAGCATTTAACATATAACATGGAATTAGGAGATACGGGCCTCGCCCACACTCGTGAAGATACGGGCCCCGCCCACACTTCACTTTCTGAGAGATACGGGCCCTGCCCACACTTCGCTACCTGGGAGATACGGGCCTAGCCCACACTCCATTCTCGGAGAGATACGAGCCCCGCCCACACTCAACCGCCAACTCATATCATACAAGTATCGCACAGACAACAAGTGTAAACAGTTCTATCATGCTGGTATATAACACAATCAATTCAACTAATAGATACGGGCTCGGCCCACACTATAATACTAACGTCTCATCTATATGGGCCGGCCTTGGTGCCTTAGACCCGTTACTACTGGAAGGAAACTCACCTCGAAATAGCTGCTGGTCTGTGTGGGAATTGATCACCTACTACTGCTGCTGCTGCTCCGGAAACTCCCCGGCTGTAATTCCCACAATATACTTAATCATACACTGCTAACTGTCCTTTGGGTAAAAAGACCATTTTACCCCTGGTCTAGCCCTAAGTCAAATCGAAGTCAACTTTTAGTTGACCCAACTCGCCGAGTGGATCTCCACTCGCCGAGTCCCTAGCAAACTATTGTCCTGGGTCCCTGATTCTACTTGTCGAGTTGGGCTATGACTCGACGAGTTCATCTTCTAAACTGTCATTCAACTCCTTCATCCTACTCGCCGAGTTGTATGAACAACTCGTCGAGTTCATCTTCATCCGAAGAACACATATGCTAAGACTCGCCGAGTTTGTTCTTGATCTATGAAGATTGCCTTGGACTCGCTGAGTCAGGGCATTGACTCGCCGAGTCCTATCATGAGTGAGTTCAGCTTTCAACTCACCGAGTCACCCCCTGTGACTCACGGCTCAACTCGATACATCTTAAAGGGACCAGTTCAGTGACTCGCGACCAGACTCGTCGAGTCATATATATGACTCGCCGAGTCGCAACCATGCATCCATCAAATACACCGATTTACTCGATTCCAGTCCATGCCATTCACAGATCTGGGCTTCTAGGACACAATTCACACGTAAAGTTTCCAACTTTACGTGTAGATATTCACCAATATGGATTTTAAGGCTCAAAATGCACCAAAAGAGGTAGATCTAGGGCTTTCATGCAATATGACCCCATAAAGGCAATAGATCCAAGCTCCAGGGACTAAATCATGCCTAGATCTAAAGGCTAACAACTTATTATCACCCACAAAGCACAAACAAGCTTGGGGAAGAGCCCAAGAAGGACTCCAATGAAGCAAAAAGGGATTACAAGCTTGAAAACAGAGGGGAAACGAGCTAGACCTCAAGGAATATGTTGAAATGACACAAAGATGCCTGATCTCTTTCTCCTCTTCTTGATCTACACCTCTTTCTCCTCAAAACCTTCAAGAACACACCAAGAGCACTTCAATCTCTCAAGGAAATAAGGGAAAACGATGTTGGGGAGTTCTGGGGGTGAATGGGGACGAGTTGGGGCGGAATGAGGGTTTAAATAGGGTGCAAACCCTTGAAACTTAGGGTTTCATCCAGCAGCAGTGACTCGCCGAGTCCAGGATATGGACTTGCCGAGTCGCCCACTTAAACGTGTCCTGAGTCTCGTCCCTACTCGGCGAGTCGGACCTTATGACTCGCCGAGTCCAAGGCTAAAATAGGGCAATGCTCAAATAAAATTCACATACCGGAAACCAGGTGCTACAATATATATATATATATATATATATATATATATATATATATATATATATATATATATATATATATATATATATATATATATATATATATATATATATATATATATATATGGTTAGGTTTATGTGAGACGACCTAATTTTGTGAGATTGTGAGACACAATCCTAGCAACTCATTTGGTAAATAAAAAAATATTTTTAAAATGCAAAATAATTGAAAATTTTTGGAAAAAAAATCAAATATTATTTTTGGAATTTATATTTTCCAAAAAATAAAAATACCAAAATAAATAAAAAATAATTAAATAAAATTTATTTTTTTTACATGTTTTAATAGAATATTAGAATATTCTACATATCTGATAAATCTATTAGAATATTCTAACATTCTAAAAATTACATTAGAATATTTACAATGTAATATTCTATTAGAATATTTCACGTATTTAAAAAAAAAAAAACGGTAAGTTTTTTTTATTTTTTTAGGTAATTAAAGTGACGAAAATAATAATTAAAAAAAGAATTTTCGGATTTTTCCTTTTATTTTGCATTTTAAATTTATTTTTAGATTTGGTCTCACGATCTCACACACAGAGAGAAATATCCGACATCCAATAGAGAGAGAGAAAGAGAGAGAGAGAGAGAGAGAGAGAGAGAGAGAGAGAGAGAGAGAGGTATCGCACCACTCTTACCTTTCACCTACCCCGCACTGATGGTGTAGTGTAGACGGTTGTGGTTCCCTTTCTTTCACTCTTTTCTGCACCGTACTTTTCGGTTTTAAAAAATATTTTAATGGGTTAAGATGGAAATTAGAATTGTTATCATTATATAAGTAGTGATCTCCTGATTTTTTTTATTTCCAAAACCACCCTCACATCAATATACATTTCCCTCTTTATTTTCTTAATCGACAAATTTCTTGCACTATCATTTGTTTTTTTATAATCGACAAATTTCTTGAACTATCATTTTTTTTTTTAACTGAATTATAGAAAGACCGACAAGATTTGAACCAAAGTTTGGAAAATCTTTCTATAAGTACTCTCGATGAATGCTTTTCATTATGGTATAAGGATGGCCAAATATATAATTTTTCAACAAAAAAAAAATAATAATAATAAAAATCCACTCATATCCAATTGATAAATTGTTGGTAATTTATAACTTTTGTTTGTAATTGTTTAATTCAATATTCTAAAGTTATATTCATGATATAAACATTGTACACTTATATTTTATCATGTTATTTCAAATTTATACAAAAATTTAAAATTATTTAATGTGATATTGTACACTTATATTTTATAACAATTACTAAATAAATTGAAACATTGTTATTTGTTACTTTTAAGCATGAGGGCTAGATGCATATTATTTTAGCAAACAATTTATCAATTCAGATTTCATAATCAAAATCAATTCAGTGCATTTTATAAATTCAATACTTAACATACATCCCAAAAAAATGTGTAAATTCTACTTTTTTTCAATTTCTTTGACTAACTTTTCAGCTTGAGTAAATTACACGAATGCTCTTATGGTTTAGGGTAATTTGCGCGTTTGGTCCTTAATTTATTTTTTAACTTAGAAGGTCCCTACTTTTTGTTTTTGTTATATGCTTGGTCCCTGTATTACCTAAAAAAAAAAATACTATTTTGACATTGATTTTTTAATTTATTTAAATAATCACACCCCAACCCCACTCATCTCACCTTACCTTACCTATACTACCATTTTTCCCTATTTAAATAATAGTATGTTTAGGTAAGACACAGACCAAACGCGTAATAAAAACAAATAGTAGGGACCAAGCACGTAACAAAAACAAATAGTAGGGACCTTCCGAGTTAAAAAAATAAGTTAGAGACCAAACATACCAATTACCCCAAACCATACAGACCATTCATGTAATTTATTCTTTCAGCTTTGAACAAAACATCATTTATTTTGTCAATTTGCTAGGAGTGACTAGTGAGCACAAGTCGGTTCAATTTATTAATGTTTAGTAAACAGATATAGTTTGGTTTTTGTCCCGAAAAAGCCATTTGAGTTGGGGTTTTAGGCCGTTAAGTGTTTTGATTTTCAATGAATAAATTATGGCATCAAAAATTAGATCATAGGACAGATATGATCTAACGTTCATATCTAACTTAAGAAAATGATAGACTAAAGATAAATATGAGTTTGACAGTTGACAGTGGTAAACATATGATTAAATCACGAGGGATGAACAAAAATATGTTTGAATCACTAGGGATGAACAAAAAAATTGCAAGAATCAATGCATGCGTTAAATTCCATTTTGTTATTGTATTATCTTATGAATAAAAGAGACAGATACAAGATAGAGTAATTTCAATTACAAACCATTTTTTTATTGTATTATCTTACACATAAAGGAGAGAGATACAAAAAAGAGTAATTTCAATTACAAACCAATGTTGTAGGGAAAGCAAAAGCTTCATATATGGTGGCTCAAATGCTTACAATTTACAACAGTCATAATCAATGGCAAACGTACATTCAAGACATTTAAAGATCATTTTGTATTGTAATAACTCAAAACAACGACTACATCGATCATCTAACTCAAGACCTTGAGCAAATGAGAGAGGGTGTAGGTGTTGACGGGTGTTATGAGTGCCTCCAAACTTTATATTAACAAAATAATAAGTGCTTCTGGAATGGAAATTATAGGTTTCTGTTTCGCAATTAACTATTAGAGGAGCACAAGCCGTATGTATGGATTGAACACAATCTTTGCAATGATAGAAAGATGCATTAGGATTCAAATCCTGTTCACAAATTTCACAAAAGTATTCACTCTTATGGTTCTCAATTGGGAGGTAACTTAGGTGTATGGGATGCTTGTCATGCTTGTGCCTGGTTGTTTCGGCTAATAACAAAGCACATTGGGGATGCATATAAATATCACAAGCTTTGCAGCCGAACAAAATTGGACGAATTTCATAATGAACATGATCATCATCGAAAGGTAGGCGACATATATGACACCTATCAACACCAAATATCTTTTGAACTAATGAAAGTATGTGATTTGGGTGAGCTTTATGTGTGATTTCTTTAGGTATAAGCCCACATGAAACATCAACAAAGTATTTGCATTCAACACAACCATACGCAAATCCGTTGCAAGGCAGATCACAAACAACACAATGGAACACACCGAAAAAGAAAGGAAGATTGTTTGAGTAGATGAGATGTAGGGTATGTTGTGGGTGATCTGGGTGGTTTTGTATTTCTTGGGGGAGTCGAGTGCACCACTCATGGAGAGCAAAGTCATTGCAACTCTCGTTAGGGCATTTGTAAAAAGGCATGGTGGACATGATTGGTTTGAGACATCCGTTGCATAACAGTTGGGTCTTTTTCATTGGGTCATGACACTTTATTAATAACAAAGAATTTGAGGAGGAGGAGGAGGAGGAGGTTTGCCCGTGATCAACATCAACTAGAATGAGAGGGTGTTGATGACTTATGTGTTTTAGGTTTACCTCATAACTACTTGTTCCGCTTTCTTCTTGGAAAAATAAGGAGTGTTTAGGTAGGCTGTATGTTTCATCGGGGAATGGGAGACGAAGGAGATCAGGATGGTCAACATCTTCAAAATTTTTAATGGTTTTGCCAAAATCTAATAGAAATAACAAGGCTGGTTAGTATACCTATACATATACCTATACCTTATAGATAGATAGATAGATAGATATTCATCTACTAACTGGGTCTAGTTAAGAGTGAATAATAATGAAACAAAAGCAATCATAAAAGAACTTATTTACCTGCAGACAAGAAGATGGACATGAACGGCTCTGTTCTTGATGTTGCGCAATCTAGATGGGCATAATACATACATTTATCGCATTTGTATATCCAAAGATATGCCTCCTTGTTACCGAAAAAATAACCACCACATACTCTGCATCTGGGAAAATGCTTAGCTAGTTGATCTGGGAATGAATATGAAATGGTGAGGGGATGAGTATGATGAAAAGCACCATCTGTTCTGTCTTGGATTAACAATTTTTCTGGTAGGAAAGCACAATCACTGTGTATGGTGAAGTTGGTACAAGTGGTACTACATTGATAGAACATCCCTTCATGTCTTCTCCCACAAGCCTGGCAGTAGCACAAAATGGGTTGAGAGATTGCACAAATTAATGCGTGTGGGTGGCACGGATGATGGATGATTCGTTTTCCTACTTCCACAGCACACTTGAGATCAATGTAAAAAGAACATTCATCACATTTATAAAAAATTGCATCATCTGTGTGCCTTTGGTTACAAACATCACATGTCCAAGAATAATTCGTCTCATAACGCTGGATAAGAGGGTGTTGGTGCAATGCATGGTCTAACCTTGGGGACGGTTCAGCACAGAATTTGTGAAGTGAGAAACGACATTCACATGATGATGATGATGATGATGATGATGAATCACCTCCCATACATTTGTAGTAGTACATGTGGTACATGCTGATTACTTGGCCACACCTGTCACATGCAACTTCAGAAAAGTCCTCTTTCTTAACCAGATCACCACCACCCTCATCAACATCATCATCTTCTTCTTCTTTTTCCTCTTCTTCTTCTTCGTAGGGTGGATATTCTAGCCGCAAATCAACGAGCTTTAGGGGATGCTCATGTTCCAATACATTCATTTTACTTATATTTCTCTCTTTACAATAATGATGTGTTAGACTCCATCTTATTTATAATAAGGAAAGTGAATATACGTGTGGCAATTTCACAAAACCAAGCAGGCCCTTTTTTTTCTTAGACACTCTAATGTGGGACATATTTTCTCGAATTTCTTCATTATTGTGTATTTGGTTCCATGTTTTGTTCTTTTTTTTTTTTTTTTTTTTTTTTTTTTTTTTTTTTTTTTTGGTTTAATAAGTAAGGAATAAACACAATTGAAATACACAAAGCATAATTCTTTTCCTTTTTCTTTTTCTTTAGCTTTAGTACCACCTCTCTAACAAGTAAGGAATAAGCTAGTGAAAAAAATTAAGTTGTGTATTAGCCTTGTTTTATTAGTTGGTATACAGAGGTTAGAGTTGATTCATGTGATATGATTGAGTTTAAAAGCAGCCCGAAGTCAGTTGGTGGAGTTGACTGTTCAAAGATCTCATATGGAGTCGTTTTCCTTTGATCCACATAACAAAAAATATATATATGAACTTGAAAAAAAAATCAAAATGCAAATGATTCTCATAACTCAAGGTGTTAAGAAAGTTGTAGCAATATTTATTTTCTAAGGTCTCGTAAAATATGCAAGCAAGCAAGCAGAAAAATTAGAAAATAAAACTAACTACCAATAAACTCCAGGCCTCGAAATGTTTAATTTTCTTCTATACCTATCAATCACTATGGTATAGTATAGACTACTCAGGTTGAATCAATCACCTTGAAATTTGCTTTTGCATTACAAATTTACAATTATATAATTAGTTACAAAATTCAACTTCAAACAAATAACTCTGCATGGAGGTGACACTCAATCCACCAGATAAGATTCATTGAGGCTGACTAGATATAGCATATATTTGCCATCTATACATATACCATTAACTACTCACCAAAATAACAAGTATATATTTATCATAACTGAAGAAACTACAATGTGAAAGTACTTACCATATGCTTATAGTAGCCTTGTTGTTCAAATTTTGGTTTTTGTAGAAAACATATATATAAATTATTAAAATAACATGTACAAATGCATAGAAGATGTCTCAAAAGTCAAAATAATGAGGATAGTTAATCTATCTCTATGAATTAAAATAAGAGCTCAGATAAGTAAAACCTTAGATTTAGTTTTGTGCATCTTGTTTATCTATAAAAAGATTATGTTTATTTGATGATATTAAAGAAACTTGTTGAAATACAGATTAAGGAGATGATATTCACATTTCATGAATTCAAAGGTGTACGGAAATATGGGCAAGAAAGTGGTTAATTACCTATCATTTGCATGCTTCCCTTTAAAATCAACAACTTTTATAAGCATATTATCCTCCCTTTGGTCCATTGTTTGGGCCGGTTGACTTGCTTTATTTGCATTTGACTATGTAAATACAACACCAACCTCGTTCATGGTCCTTATGGATTCATTGGGCTGAGTTTTGGTACAATTCAACAGGCGAATCTCCATTTGAAGCAGTCTATGGGTGGAAACCCCCATCTGTCATACATACAGTTCATTCTATGGGAAATACGAGTCCAGGCGGTTTTGGAAGAAACCATTTTACACCTCCTGAGTTAGATTGATTTGCAGGCTAATGACATAATTACCCCTGTTGCAATTTTGGCTACCATAACAGTAAAAGAGCATGGAAGTGAATGCGAGCCATGGTTGATTCAATGGAAAGATGGACAATCAGAAGAAGCAACATGGGAAGATGCATTGACCATCAAGAGCCAATTTCCCAAATCAAGTCTTGAGGACAAGACTTTGTCGGAAGGGGGGAGTAATGATGCAAATTCATACTTGGGTAGCCACGATGTTAATATACCAAGGATCTGGAAAGTATATTCCAGAAGGGTAAAAGGTTCAAGTGAGAAAAGTGGCTGATTAGTTGGAGGAGTAAGAATAAATAGAGCAGGAGGATTTTGTTAGTGGTCATTCTGCTATTTTGTGTGCATGCTTGTGTGCTGGCTCCACACTTTTGTGTGTGTGAGAGAGAGGGACGTTTTCCCTGTTTTTTTTTTTTTTTTTTTTTTTTTTTGCATTTGGTTATCAAGACATTCTTTCCTCCATTGTTATTGTGACTCATTCACTATTACATTGCTTCATCCCTAGTTTGTTAATCCTTATCAAATAACTACTTGTTATTTGTTGCAAGTAGTTAATGACATGTCGATAGATTACTGATGTGTGTAAAACTCACTTAGTTTTAATCCTACTTTAATTATCAAATAACACACAAAAGGCAGTGAACCTATCAATTGTGGTATAGCTAAATAAGCAGGGTATCGAACACAGGGAATGACAAATTAAATTAAAAACTAATTCTATCTAAGTTGATTAAG
Organism: Lactuca saligna; assembly: GCF_052625555.1. Classification (NCBI taxonomy): domain Eukaryota; kingdom Viridiplantae; phylum Streptophyta; class Magnoliopsida; order Asterales; family Asteraceae; genus Lactuca; species Lactuca saligna. Next base: position 85,747,679 of record NC_136424.1, on the reverse strand, counting down.
CAAATAGGGGTTTTTTCTCTAGTTTTACAAGACTAGAAACTTACTAACTAAAACTAATGCAAGACTAGAAAAGAACAAATTAACTAGATTCAATAATGGGAAAGAAACTTCTGTTTAGTTCAACTCGGTTAACTTTATGGTTGATTTTAATGTAATAGTGCAATGGATTAATTCTTTCGTTGGTTACCGATTCAAGTGATTAAGTTTATGTTCACTACCCTAATCCTTAGCAAATAAACTAATTCAAACAGTGGCCAATTGCTTAATTTAATTATATTTACTAGATTAATTATTCGGGTTAAGTTAGACTTGCAATAGCTAATTAATTCGTTATTCTTAATTAACCTCTTGTTCGATGGTCATCTTACAAGCTTGCACATGAGTTTACTCAATTTCCTTATTAATCCTAGTTTCATATTCATTAATCCTAGACATATGATATAGTGGTCACATATCATATGAGGTTGATAATCAATAGATGTTCATGCTAATCAATTATCTTCCTATTAACAGAAAATTAATTATCATTCATACACAAGGTTCTTTAGCAAGCTAAAATAACAATTAATCACCAACTTGGAATTAATCCTACCAATCAATCAAACCATATTGTCAACTTTGTATTCCCAAACAGAAGTCTAAAGAAATTAGTTCATAACTAAGGTAAATAACAGCAAACAAATAAGTTCAAGTTGCTTAATCATGTTGACAAAACAAAAGAATTAAGTAGAATGGTGAAATTACGCCTTAATTACTCCCGGAATTGGATTCTAGCCTCTTTGGTCGACTTCTAGGGTTCTTCTGGCTTCTTATTCGCAGCTAAGCACTTCTGAAACTTCCCAGAATTCTCCCTTCTCGCATTGTAGAGTTATCTTTATATATGCGTTCCGACTCGTCGAGTCATATGGTGACTCGTCGAGTCCCTCTCACAATAGTCGTAATCCGATAACTATCTTGACTTCCGAATGCTTATCTTCCTGAATCCGCGACCGGACTCGTCGAGTCAAGAGGCAACTCGACGAGTAGAAGCCTTTTATGGGTGTTTTCTTTCTTCTTTCCACTCTTGAGCTCCTCACCGATTCTCTTGCTTCCTTTCGCTTCCGAGCTTCATCTTTGGACTGAAAAACATAATTTAACACTTTTAAATACCTTTTGTCCATAATATGCAACAATTTAGCTAATATATGAATAAATAAACTACACTTAATACACACTAAATATGCACATATCAAAATACCCCACACTTGTCTTTTGCTTGCCCTCAAGCAAAACTGAATTTTAACACATTAGAATCACATATAATAACTCCAATCCAACCCAGCCATTATGCCAAGACCGCAATGCATGCATTTGTGTCTAAAATTCCTAAAACCCCCATACTTCAAATACTCACAATCCTCATAAACATTCGCCCACTCACCCCGAACTATGCTCATTTTATGCAACCCTCCGAATCCATCCTCAGAAAACCTCTTTACCCTCAAGGTATTTTTAATTGAGCAACCCAAGCATACATAATCTAGAATTACAACTTTTGATACCACATCGGAGCTCTTTGGAATTCTTCACTTCTTTGATAATTTGATCTTGGATAACTTTGAATTCACCACCTTTGTTGTTTGATTTTTGGTATCTTCAACTTTTTTTGAATTTCTTCGGAATTTTCGATCTTCATATTTCATACTTAACTTTGATGCTCCAAAAATGCTTCAAATTTTTCTTGTAATTCTCTTTTTTTTTTTACATGTATACCTCACTTTTTTTTTCACTCAAATCCCTACATGCTTAAGCAAGGGCGCTCAATCTCAACCTTTATTGGCTAATGATAAAAATCTTCCTGGATACATTTCAGGTTTAGGCTGCTAAACATATTACATCCCTCAGGCTGAGCAAGGTCGTGTTTTTGTCTCATGATTTCACTGAAATAACGAAGCCACAAATGCACTAGAACGTATATAGGCTCAACTAAACATTTGGGTTTTCATGCAATTATTAACACAATTCTAACATGGAATCCTAATTATTTTACCAAAAATTTCTAAATTAAATCCTAATTAATCCTTTTGGTATGCAAATTTTTTAAAATTTTACTATTATGTAACCAACCCCCTACCCCACACTTATGTGATGCAATGTCCTCATTGCATATTATGCATAAAAACAGAAAAATAAAGAGGGAATTGGAACAAACTCCCCTGGGATAGCAGTGGAGAGGTTGATCACTCTCATTTAAGCTCCAACTTCAATAAACGTTATACATGGAAACATCCCATCCATGTCTCGTGTGGGTCGCTCTAAACATGCAAAAATCGGCGTAAGATCTTCAAGAATGGATATGGAATTAGAAGGATGCAAGTGGTATCAGTATTAGCATCAAATCAGCAGTCGTTCGGCTCAAAAAATGATTGACTCGTCGAGTCTGATGATGGACTCGCCGAGTAGCAGCGCGCCGTCTAAAAATTTCTGGAAATACAAAGCGACTCGTCGAGTCAGCTTAGTGCACTCGACGAGTTGGCCACTGAATGAAAAATCTTGGTATGTGGCAACTGTTTTAGCCTCTAACAACTTCGTTAACCCTTCCTCACATGCGGACTCAATCGCTCATACCCCTAAGACCGGACTTGACACTTTGACGTTAAAAACTCGTTTCCTTGACTCGCTCTCACACGCAAAAACATCCATGCTTTACTTCTCTATACCATCCTAAGCAAGCAATCAAAATGCAATCCTGAAAATAACTAAAGCAAACAACTATTAAACATAATAATATCTCAAAGCATACACACCAAAAACAAAACAAAATAAAAATTGAAATTGTTTGAACACAAAAACACAAAGATCAATCCTCATCTTCCTCCTCATCATCGTTGGCTCCACTTCCCCCAACTCCGCTTTATCGTGCACCAATCCTCTCGTCCCACGATGGAATGTATGGATAATTCCCACCATCAATATGTGGAATATTAAAGTGGTCAAAAAGTCGTATGTGGGATTGGTTGCTAAAATTTAGCCCCCTAGCCATTTGATCCTGCATCCGCCTCATCTCTATATTGTACCAATCCATTGGTACATCTTCAGTCTCTACCGGAATCACTGGCGGCTCATCCTCCACATCCCTTTCCCTTCGCGATCTCACCCTCTTTCCCGGTGCTTCGGGACCTACAGCTGGGTCATCATTTGGGATGGCATAATGGCCACCACCATAGTCTTCAATGATTCGTGCTCTGCGGAAAAGAATGGGATTAAATGGGGGTGTCGGGATCAATGTCAGGAGGTTCCAGGCACCACGGTTCATCAACCCGAATGAATTAGCCAATCGAGTGACAAACATGCCTCCATTGATACGAGATGTTTTGCGATCTTTGACCGCACCCGCTGAGAGGTATGAAGCAATGCACCACGGAATGTTGCAAAAGACGCCGGGCGTGATAATGCTCCATAGGTAGAAAACATCAAGGTTGGAAACCTTGTCATTGTCCTTCCTTTGGTTGATGGTGGAGGAAATAAGGCGGTGAATGAGGCGGTGGGTCGGGGATCGGATGCTCCCTTCCTGCGCAGACTTCGGGATATAAACTTTATTCCCTATAGTATTCCACCAACCCGTGCTAGTAACCCCATCGGGGAACACCATGTGAGTGGTTGCCAAAAAGGCCCGAAAGAGGTTTGTTGAAACCAAAGGTTGATCATAAATCCCTAGTCGGCAAGCAAGATCCACCACCGAGCATTGACGATACTCGCCCCCAAGACAAAACGTGAAGCTCGCCGGATGATATACATCTACTCCACCGGTAAATGATACCGTGGAGAAAAACTCCAAGCAAAGCTCCAAATATACCGGCTCTTGTATGCGGAAGACTCGGCTCCAACCATCACATATCATTGACTCGCCGTCATGTTGAAACTCCTTTAAAAGGTACGGAGCTAATTCTTCTTCATATCGCACATTTTGCAACCACTCCCAATCAATTCTGTTCGGTACATAGACCTCCTTCTTTTTGATATCGGAAAGCTTCTTCTTCCACTTCCGCATTGTTGAAGCGGATTCGATTTGCAGGAAATTCAACCATGGAAATTCCCCTTGGATACCCCTTGAAGATTGTCCTCTTCTAAACATGATTCCTGCAAAACATATAAACCAGACCCAGAAAACACAGAATATAATTAAAAAAAACGAACTGTTTCTGCAAATCGACTGGACTCGTCGAGTCCATGCCCGACTCGGCGAGTCGCGCGACCTGTACGAGTCGGTCGACGGGTCTCACAAAATTGAACCATGAGAACTTTAAATTCTTGCAAGGGTTTTGTTCAGGGACTTCCTACTAAGTAATAGGGCCACAATAAACGTTCAAAACAACAATATTCATGACAAAATCGAAAACCTAGAATTTAATCACTTTTTCAAAAACGGGTTTTTTCATGAAATTGCAAGTATAGATGACCTTATAATCACATTCTATCTAGAAATCAAGAAGAAAGTTGTTACCTTTTGAGTTTAAACCCTGAGAATTTGGAAGAAAAGTTGAAGGAACTCTTGAATGCTTGAGAGAGAGTTGTAGAGAGAGGCACCCGACGAGTGTGGTGTGGAAACTGAATTTTTAGGGTTAAAACCCTATTAGATGTAAAAGTAATTTCGAAAATGATTATTTTTTCTGTAAATAAAATCGACTCGTCGAGTCAGGGTCAGACTCGGCGAGTCCAATCGCGCAGTCAAACTTTTTTTTTTTTTTTCTGAAATCAGTATATACTCGTCGAGTCAGGGTCAGACTCGGCGAGTCTCTTGTAAAACATTACTAATTTTTAAAATTTTGTCATTTATTCAAAATCTTTTCACCCCCACTCTTAAGCTAGGCACTCCCTTAAGCAGACAAGTCCGATGATTTGGAAGATTAAAATTGAAACACAAAACAAAAATAATAAAAACTAAAGAGTAAAAGAAAGCAAACTCTAACGACGGGTTGCCTCCCGCCAAACGCTTCTTTTTGAGGAGTCATTAGCTAGACTCCTTCCCATTTACGTTTTGTCATCTTCAAGCATCGGGAATGTACGCCTCACTTTTTGTGGTTTATACTTAGTCTTGTAGGCGTGAATCTTTTTCTTGTAAGCCCTTTTTAATTCGTCTCTTCTTTTTTTCTCTGTATCATCCTCAGCTGTTTGGGCCTCTCTTTTCCTCTTCTTCTTTTTCAACCCATGCTTTTTCACCAACTTTTGAACCTCCTTTTCTTTAAATTTGATAACTTCATATTTCATAGCGGTCCGTGCTCTAGGTTTAGTAGTGAATTGGTGATCAGCTTCCGCTCTGCTTCCATTTATGTCCTCATCCTCTTTTGTGCTCGACTCTTCTCCAAATGGCATCGTATCAAGGCATGCCACATCGGCGTGTTGGACCTCCATTCCTTTTACTTCTTCTTGCTTGACCTCTGGATTAGCTTTAAACATCACCGACTCATCACCCACTCTTAATGTCAAAGTAGACTCACATATGTCAATTAGGGCACCTGCGGTGTTTAAGAATGTTCTTCCCAAAACAATTGGTATTTTGGGGTCTTCTTTCATCTCCACCACCACGAAGTCTACTGGGAAAATAAACTTGTCCACCTTGATAAGGAGATTTTCACATATGCCTTGTGGATGAATTATTGTTTTATTTGCCAAATGGATTTTCATATTTACCGGCTTTGGTGCTGGTAAATTCAGCTTCTTAAAGAATGAATAGGGCATCAAATTAATGCTTGCCCCTGAATCAGCCAATGCTTGTGTAGAAACTTCATTACCAAATTGGCACGGAATTACTATGTTACCCGGATCACCCTTCTTCTCAGGCAGCTCACTCATCAATATCTCCGCGACTTCAACAAGATCTTTCCTAGCAGCAAACAGGCCTTTAAGCAAGTTAAAGTATTTAGGAGTTTGGAGCATTGTGTCCACAAATGGCATATTGACTTGTAAAGCTTTAACATGCTCCATGAAGGTTCTATAGGCTTGAACTTTTTCTGAAGGCATGGCTCTGGATGGGTATGGCAAAGGAGGATTGTATGGCTTCAGAAAACTGGCATTTTCTTCATTCCCGACTTGACTCGGCGAGTCGGATCGAGTTTTTCTTGTTCTGGTTTTTCTTCCTTTTCTGCCTTCTTCTTGGAAACTCTTAGTGTTTCTGCCAATTCTTCTTCACCGCTGGAGGTTATTACGCTCACATTCTCGTTTCTTGGATTGGGTTGGGTGTCGCTTGGAAGTTGGCCCGGTCTTCTTTCGTTTACTTGATGTGCAAGTTGGCCCAGCTGTTTCTCTATGTTGAGAATAGAAGCTTGCTGATTCCTCAACATGTTTCTGGTTTCTTGCATTGCCACATCATGATCATTATGTCTTTTCTCGGACGCGGTTATGAATTTTGTAAGTATTTCTTCTAAATTCGTCTTCTTGTCCGTCACCAGTTCTTCCTTTTGATAATATCCCCTCTCCCTCTGTTTATATTTCTCTTCCTTAGCCTTTCTGTACTCTTCGTATGGGAGCCATTCCTTCTTCGGTTTCCTCCAGTCTTCATCGTATCTATCACCGCTGGAGTAAAATACTTGAGCCTTTTTATTTCCATTCTCGTCTCGATCACATTCCTTGGTAAGGTGGGGACCGCCACAATTTTCACATCCAACTCTAATAGCATGGATCGTTTGATCCATTTTTGTCATTCTTCGGTCTAGGCTATCGAGTTTAGCTATCACCGCCGCCATACCATCGTTTACCGAATTTACTACTCCTCGACTCACTTCATTCCTCGGGTTGTGATATTCTCTAGAGTGCCTGGAGAATTCTTCAATTAACTCCTTTATTTCCGGAGGTGGCTTTCGGGTGAGTGGGCCTTGTGAATCGAGTAGTTGCCTCGTGGTGACATTTACTCCATCATAAAAGATAGAGACCTCTTGTTGGCTATTGAGATCATGGTGGGGGCAATTTCGAAGTAGGCTCTTGTATCTTTCCCAAGCTTCATATAGGGATTCGCCGGGTTGTTGCTCGAAGTTGGCAATGGCTTTCTTTAGCTTGGCTATCTTGGAAGGTGGGCAGAAGTGATCTATGAACTCTTCTTTCATTTTGGCCCATGTGGTAACCGATCCGGGAGGGAGTGACTTCAACCAATCCTTTGCAGCTCCTTTAAATGTGACAGGAAGCATGCGTAGTAGCTGGATCTCGCGGGGCACATTAGGTACATTGAAGTAATCCGCCACATCATTTACTTCATCTAAGTGCTTATAGGCGTCTTCATGATCTCTCCCATGAAAGGGTATCTCCTTGAGTTGAGCGAGAATATGGCCCTTTAGTTCAAACGTAGCGGTAGCGGGGATTGCGGGTTGCACAAGTCCCGGGCCGGTGTCATCACGCATCCTTTTCTTCCACTCCCCCATGGGGATTTCGTCAATATTAGCCATAGCGGTGGCTAAGTCTTCTTCAAACTCGGATGTGTGCTCGCTTTCTTCTTCGGTCTCGTAATCGGTGTCTTTTGGGATCGGATCTTCAGTTGTCAACGACGCACTGGATGCTCCTGCTTTGCTGCTCCTCTTCTTGCTAAAAACGGATTTGAGGTTTTTGAGTGGTGAGTTCTTTGAAGAAGCGGTTTCTCCAACGGTTTTGCCCTTGTTTCTTCTTAATGCGGTTTCCAGATCTTCAAGAGGGGGAACTAGAGGCGTAGCAGATCCTCGGGTCATGAACCAACTGCAAACTAAAACAAAACAAAACGCGTAAAAAAGAACAAAAATTAAATCTGATTCAGCGTCAGACTCGCCGAGTAGGGGTGAATGCACTCGGCGAGTTCAAGTTAAAATCAGCGATTAAATTATTTTTTTTTATTTTTATTTTTATTTTTTTAACTAAAACTTAAACAAAAAAAACAGAAATTAACTTTGTGTAAGATGAATCTTACACAAAGGATCGATTGAATTAGAATTTTAATGCTAATTTTAGAACCGTTCCCCGGCAACGGCGCCAAAAACTTGATGTGTGTAAAACTCACTTAGTTTTAATCCTACTTTAATTATCAAATAACACACAAAAGGCAGTGAACCTATCAATTGTGGTATAGCTAAATAAGCAGGGTATCGAACACAGGGAATGACAAATTAAATTAAAAACTAATTCTATCTAAGTTGATTAAGCAAATAGGGGTTTTTTTCTCTAGTTTTACAAGACTAGAAACTTACTAACTAAAACTAATGCAAGACTAGAAAAGAAAAAATTAACTAGATTCAATAATGGGAAAGAAACTTCTGTTTAGTTCAACTCGGTTAACTTTATGGTTGATTTTAATGTAATAGTGCAATGGATTAATTCTTTCGTTGGTTACCGATTCAAGTGATTAAGTTTGTGTTCACTACCCTAATCCTTAGCAAATAAACTAATTCAAACAGTGGCCAATTGCTTAATTTAATTATATTTACTAGATTAATTATTCGGGTTAAGTTAGACTTGCAATAGCTAATTAATTCGTTATTCTTAATTAACCTCTTGTTCGATGGTCATCTTACAAGCTTGCACATGAGTTTACTCAATTTCCTTATTAACCCTAGTTTCATATTCATTAATCCTAGACATATGATATAGTGGTCACATATCATATGAGGTTGATAATCAATAGATGTTCATGCTAATCAATTATCTTCCTATTAACAGAAAATTAGTTCATAACTAAGGTAAATAACAGCAAACAAATAAGTTCAAGTTGCTTAATCATGTTGACAAAACAAAAGAATTAAGTAGAATGGTGAAATTACGCCTTAATTACTCCCGGAATTGGATTCTAGCCTCTTTGGTCGACTTCTAGGGTTCTTCTGGCTTCTTATTCGCAGCTAAGCACTTCTGAAACTTCCCAGAATTCTCCCTTCTCGCATTGTAGAGTTATCTTTATATATGCGTTCCGACTCGTCGAGTCATATGGTGACTCGTCGAGTCCCTCTCACAATAGTCGTAATCCGATAACTATCTTGACTTCCGAATGCTTATCTTCCTGAATCCGCGACCGGACTTGTCGAGTCAAGAGGCAACTCGACGAGTAGAAGCCTTTTATGGGTGTTTTCTTTCTTCTTTCCACTCTTGAGCTCCTCACCGCTTCTCTTGCTTCCTTTCGCTTCCGAGCTTCATCTTTGGACTGAAAAACATAATTTAACACTTTTAAGTACCTTTTGTCCATAATATGCAACAATTTAGCTAATATATGAATAAATAAACTACACTTAATACACACTAAATATGCACATATCAATTACAATGCCATCAATATATGTCTTCCTATTTCTGTATTGCTCTAATCAGCTTGAATGAATCTTGAATAATGATTGTCACTCTCATTATCTCATACAAGATCATTTTTTTGAAGCTGAATCTTGTAACTAATTACACAATTTTCAAGCTTATTATTTACAGGAGTGGTCTATAACATTGTGATATGTGTAGAAAAAAAAAACAAAATTTTGTTAGGCTTAGAGTTTATCGATTGGTGTGATAGTCTGTTTATGTCTCTTTGTTGCTTGCTTGCATATATAGGAGACTTTGAAAAATAAATATTGCTACAACTTGCGAGTCTTTTGCAAAAATAGGGCTGTTTTGGATTTAGTTTGTAGAACTAAGGTTCTTTCACATTCATTTGTAAAAATAGGGTTGTGGCCCCACATATTTATACTAGATTTTTTCATAGTTACATTTATAACCTTTAAACTTAGATGATACTAATTACATTTTTTTATTTACATTTCTATTTTATATAATTACTATATTTAAATATGATCTTAGTATTTCTTCAATATATATATATATATATATATATATATATATATATATATATATATATATATATATATATATATATATATATATATATATATATATATATAACTTCGTTAATATATATTGTGAAGAATTTTAAGAACGATAAATTGTAAAATGTAGGATTTGAAAGATTTATAAGAACACAAAGAAGTAAAAACTATCTGTAGCAAAAACTATCTATTCTACTAACTAACACTCCTATATATAAGCATCAAATAAGCATTAGAAAGAATCTTAAGTCGATAGTTCAAAACAGCAAACCTAAGATTAAATACATTATGAAATCATGACACACTTCGGAATTAAGAAAATAAACTAAACATTACAACTAGACACAATATTATTTTCAAATCCTAACACACACACAAAAACACACACACACACACATATATATATATATATATATATATATATATATATATATATATATATATATATATTAAATCAGTAATGACTTGCAAATAGTTTTTATTTTTAACTTTTTATATTATGAGAAAATTTTATAATCCATAAATATTATATTTAATAAGATTTTACGAATTTTTTCTTTAAAAATATTTATTATAATTTTTATCTTTTAATCATATTTTTTATAAATCATTTCTTTAATCATACTTTTATGATTTTTTAAATATTTGTTTCTTATATTTTTTCCAATATTAAATCGGATTTGTTAGTTTAATAACTTTATATATAAATTTTAACAAAAGTAGTTATATAATTAAAATAGAATAGTTATGTGATTAATTAGGTAACCAACCTACAAACGTGTATCATTTAAAAACTTATTATCATTCAAAAGTTATTGATCCTTAATTTCTAAAACTTGTACTCTTTTTAGTTAAACGTATAAACCAAAATATTTTACATTGTTATTAAAGAAGAGATTGACAATAAAAAATATATTGAAATAACATAAAAAGTTGACGTGAATAAAAGGTTAATATTCATAATTGATGTAAAAAAAATTAGTTAGATATGGTTATCAAGAAACATATAATAACTTGTTAGATTGTCGGTTTGTAGAAAAAATGATGACTTTTACGCCAAATAGAAAGAAATGACAAAAATATATAATTTTTTTTATATAGTGGCTTTTGTGTTATACTAAATAATAACTGTAATTAAAAACAGATTATATTTACATATTTTTGTAAGTAAAAGGAGATTATATTTACATATCTTAAAACTTAAAGGTAAAAAATAAAACTTATAGGGGCTTTAATGTAAGTATATGTTGTTTTCTAGGGTAACCACACTATTTTTACAAATGAATCAGAAAGGGCCCTAGTTTTACAAACCAAATCCAAAACAACCCTATATTTGCAAAAAAACTCACAACTTGCAGATTATTTTTATTGTAAAATCTGGAATATTTTCAGATCGATTATTACTTTGTACCTTTTGTTCTTTTATGAATAAGATTTATTTATTTATTCTGGTATGTAATTTGGAAAACCGTGCAACTAATAATAAAATAAAATATATTGAAGATGAAGGTAATGAACTAGCAATGCTTTTTTCAATGTAAAATACTTCTTAATTTATAAGGTTACTATGTTTTTTATAGCGGATTGATCAAGTCAAATGTGATGATGTGGTATTCACATGATTCGCTTATGTTAATTAAATTCAGATGTCTTTGTTGAAATAAAAGTTTAAGGTTACGAAAAATATGTAGTTAGCTTTTTTTTTCGAAGTTCATATATATTTTGTTTATGGGATCGAAGGAAAACATTATCATATAAGAGCTATCAGCAATCAATTCCACCAATTGACTTCGGGTTGTTAAAAACTCAACCAGATAATATGAATCAACTCGAACCTTTATAACAAAAAGATTAATATACAACTTTAAATTGGGATGTATTCCTTATTTATTTTGTGAAGTTGTACTAAAGCTAGAGAAAAAGGAAAAGAAGTATGCTTTTGTGTATTTCAATCTCCTTAATAAATTATTTATTATTTGTTAAAATAAAAAGAACAAAATATGAAACTAAATCTAATATAATGAAGACTTTTAGAAGACAATGCAAACTTTACAAATCAATTTTTTATATATTATAGATTCTTTTATTATGATGAATAATTACTTGTTTACACAATTGTAATACAAAAACAATTTTTTAAGGCGATTGATTACGTGAACATGTGACATGTATAGAATAATTTTTTTTGTTTTGTTTTTATTGAATGCTTTTGGTAGTTAGTTTTGGTTTACTATTATTTTCTTCTCTATTTTTTTCTGCTTGCTTTCTTGCATATTTATACCGGTTCTCGAAAAATAGATATTGCTACAACCTCCATAACATCTAAAGTTATGCTGACTATTTTGAAAGCTTTAAAATTGTTAGATTGTTACTCTGTATTTTTAGTCTATAAACCATATAAGTCGATTCATTTGTTTAATATGATGTGTGGTTTAGAAAAATAAAATAATTTGAGGACTAAAATAAGAAACTACCAATGGTTTAATTGGGAATTTATTCCTTACTTATTATTATTAAAGAGGTGGAACTAATGATAAAGGAATAAAGAAAAGAATTAATGATGCTTTTGTGTGTTTCAGTTTTGATTACTCCTTATGTACTAAACTTACGAAAGAATAAAACATGAAAACCGAATTCAGAATATTGGAGACTTTACGAATAATATAAAAACACATAGCACGTATTTTATGGAGAATACTTCGTATTTATTTGTTAGAAGAAAGCAACTACACACTCAGTCAAAACGTATACTTAATAGATTCAACAATACTTGTATTAAATCGTGTTTATGAAAGAGACTATGCACTCACTTGATAAGGCGATGCTCGGACAACACTACGACTCTTAAAGTAGTATTCTTTGGTGAAACTGTGATATCTTCACACACCGGGTTTCTCGCGGGTAGAGCTTCAGCTCGAAAACTCTTTTCTTCTCGGGATCTTCGGTGCTTCGAGACTTGCTTCGGGTGTCAGGATGATATCGGGGCTTCGGGGGTACTTCAAGATAGCTAGAGAGGGTATCAGGAGTGAGAGAGGGTGGAATTAGCAACCATGGTCGGCTGCCCTTCGGTTTCTATTTATAGGGCCGAAATCCTGAATTTACGTCGAGAATCTCAAAATTCACGTCATGAGTTCAGTCAGGCATAGGTCATTGCGTTTGTCATCACTCCACTTGCTCTAGAAGGCATCACTTCTGAGTTCACGCCGTGAACACTGTGTTCACGTCGTGAATTCTGATACAGTGTCGGGGTTTGTGCCCCGAACTTCAGAAATTCATATCTTTCACATACGAGCTCCGTTTTCTACGTTCTTTAAATGCACACGTAGGTAGGATTATGTTCTACAACTCTCGTTTAGACTCCGCTGGCTAATTTTGACTTTGAATTTTATTATATTATTTTTAGTAGGTCGGGACAAGAAAACTCCGTTATGAATTCACAACTCCTTCACCCGACGTCCGTTTTCGTCTATCATTTTACCGTTGGACTACTATCGACGAGATCTTCGATTATCATTTAGATTGTTTCGGCTAGAAATCACTCGATCTCATATTCGAACTTTGGGTCGCATACCACTAAGTCGAAACTTCGAAAAATCATAACTTCCTCATACAAAGTCAGATTTAGACGTTCTTTTTATGCATGCTCTCGGTTTAATGTATTTTACAACTTTCGTTTAGATCACTAAGGCTAAATATTGCTCTATCGTAAATTCATTATTAAGTTACCAAGTGTCGTACCGGTTCTGTCATGAAACTTCGACATGTCATAACTTCTTCGTTATAACTCGGATTTCGACATTCTTTATAATTTCGAAATCCTCGTCACGACCACTACAACTTCCTTCATAGATATCGGACTTATCTAATATTTCATTTTAACTCTTATTTTATCCTTAATTCATTTAAATCACAACAATTAAGCATAAAACACATAATACTCAAATAATACATTTCTATTATTTCAAAATGAGTTACAAAGGTTTATATATATATATATATATATATATATATATATATATATATATATATATATATATATATATATATATATATATACTTTTATCTACAAATATGTTGGGTAGAACATGGGTAGATAGTTGATGTGTGATGAAATAAAATGATGAGAGTCCTCGATTTTGTTGTTGATCTAGTCATCTAGAGGAGTGTGGATTGTAAATATTGTCATATGATTATGATAAAGAGAGATTACAAGAGTTATCAAAGAAAATCATAAAGACTACAAAGAATAAAGCGGATATAAATACTAGCTAGACAGAAACCCTAATGGGCTAAAGACTAAAGGGCCCATAAACAAGTGGGTTAATAATATATAGACTAACATCCCCCCCTCAAACTCACAATGCTGCAACAATTAGCATTGAGAGTTTGTCACATAAGAACCAAAATCGAGAAACCGATAAAGCCTTCGTAAAAATATTTGCAAGTTGCAATGTTGATGAAACAAATGGAAGCGAAATGGTCCCAAGCTGTAGGTGATGACGGGTAAAGTGACAATCAATCTCAATGTGCTTCGTCCGCTCATGAAAAACAGAATTCTTTTCAATTTGTATCGCACTTTTGTTATCACAATGCAAGGGAGTAGATGAAGAAATGTAAACTCCCATATCCGCAAGCAACCACCGTAACCAGATAATCTCACATGTAATTAGAGCCATAGCACGCTATTCAGCCTCTGTAGAAGATCTAGAGACAACATCCTGTTTCTCGCTCTTCCATGAAATGAGAGACTCTCCAAGAAATACACAAAATCCAGTGCTAGACTTACGATCATGACGATCACCATCCTAATCAGCATCACTATAGGCACGTAACTCAAGAGAAGACGTCGAGGGAAACAAGAGAGTCTGAAACTGAGTGCTACGAAGATATCTCAGAATACAAAGAACAACTCCCCAATGAGCAGAGGTAGGAGCAGTAACAAACTGACTGACAACATGAATAACATGAGCAATATCTGGACGAGTAACTATGAGATAAACTAAACTTCCCACAATAGTGCGATAAAGATTCGGATCGGACAAAGGAATACCATCAGTAGGAGAATATCGTGCATTGGTTTCAAGAGGAGTATCAACAGTCCGATTGTCAGAGAGGCCCGCTCGTGTAAACAAGTCAGATATATATATATATATATATATATATATATATATATATATATATATATATATATATATATAGTCTGAGAAAGAAGGTACCCTTTCTTAGACTGAGCAACCTCAATACCCAAGAAAAAACGCAGCAAGCCCAAATCCTTCATAACAAATCGATGAGTGAGATCATGCTTCAAAGACTCAATACCACCATGGTCATCACCTGTAATAATCATGTCATCCACATATAAAGACAGAAGAATCCATCCCGCACTCGAGCATCTAACAAATAGAGCAAAATCATGATTACTTTGGACAAATCCAAGAGAGGTAATCACAGTAGAGAATCTATCAAACCAAGCACGAGGGGCTTGCTTGAGCCCATACAAAGCTTCGCGAAGCCAACAAACCTCACCCGGCCTGTGTTGAATACCTGGGGGAGGAGTCATATAAACCTCTTCATGGAGGTCACCATTCAAAAAAGGCATTCTTGACATCCATTTGAAAGATCTTCCACTGTCGGAAGGATGCAACTGCAATCATAGTACGAACTTTCTTCATCTTTGCAACATGGGAAAATGTCTCCTCGTAGTTAAAACCATACTGTTGGGAATACCCTTTTGCTACAAGTCTAGCCTTGTACCGCTCAACAGAACCATCAGCTTTAGTCTTTAGCTTGTACACCCAACGACAACCTATTGTATGTTTCCCCAGGAGGAAGAGAAACAAAATCCCATGTATGAGTCTGATGGAGAGCAGTGAGTTCTCCAGTCATAGCATTCTACCAAAGAGGATCTAAAACAGCTTCTTTATATGATTCAGGTTCAGACAGATGATGAATGCTTGCTATAAATGAAGAAAATGGCCCTGAATATGTAGAGTAAGAAAAATCTGGTAGCTTGGTGGATTTGATGGGACGAGAAGATCTCCTGAGGGGTGGTGGTGGAGGTGGATCCTCAATTTCAATAATCGGAGGATCAGGCTCAGAAACAGGTGGAGACGAGGCACCCTCCGAAGAGGTGGGTGTGTCATGAGCTGAGGGATCATGTGACATAGATGAATCTCAAGCCTCTATATCTTCATCAAAAGGATCAATTTGCAGAAGATCGGATTGTGTTACATTGT
Source organism: Lactuca saligna (assembly GCF_052625555.1). Classification (NCBI taxonomy): domain Eukaryota; kingdom Viridiplantae; phylum Streptophyta; class Magnoliopsida; order Asterales; family Asteraceae; genus Lactuca; species Lactuca saligna. The sequence continues at coordinate 85,731,649 of NC_136424.1, read as the reverse complement.
GGGCTGTAGCAGGGATTGAGTAGAAAGGAATATGTTCCAAAAAAGTAACATGCTGAGAAACATATAACTTCTGACTCACAGGATCATAGCAACATTATCCCTTCTGTTTAATACCATACCCCAAAAATATACAAATAGTAGATTTCGGCCCCAACTTGTTCCTTTCAACATGAGGACGAAGAGCAAAACAAGTACATCCAAAAACTCGTAAGGAAGAGTAGTCTGGTAGATGACCATACAACTTCTCAAAAGGAGACATTCTTGAGTTCAATGAAGTAGGGATACGATTAATGACATACACAACAGTTAGGATCGCTTCTCCCCAGAAATCACTAAGGACCTGTGCAGACAGAAGCAATGAGCGGGCAGTCTCAACAATATGACGGTGTTTTCGTTATGGAACACCATTTTGCTGAGGTGTGTTAGTACACGAAGACTGGTGTATGGTACCATCAGAAGCAAGTAACTAAGTGAAATCATTAGAGGTATATTCACCCCCTAAGTCACACCTGAAGCACTTAATCACAGCCGAATGTTGAGTTTTAACAAGAACTCTAAAATTATTGTAAATATCAAAGAAATCAGATCTGCGTTTCATAAGATAAACCCATGTATATCGAGTATAATCATCTATAAAAGATACATAATAGGTTGACCCACCCTTTGTGGATACTGGTGCAGGACCCCACACATCAGAATGAATAATGTCAAAAGGAGCAGTAGAACAAGACATACTTTTATTGAAGGGTAAAGCAGAGAATTTTTCCAGTTTACAACCACTACAATCAGAAATATCAGAAGAGTTTAAATGACCCAAAACACCACTAGATGCTAAAAAAATTCAAATGTGATACAGACACATGTCCCAAACGAGAATGCCAAAGATAAAACTCAGATGACAAAGGACTCAAACGAAAAGAAGATAAATCAATGCTGGAAGCAGCAACAGTAGATACTTTGAGGACCTCCAAGACATATAGTTCTCCCACCCTACGGCCGATCCTAATCACCTTCTGGGTGTGTTGATCCTGTATAACACAGATAGAATCAGAAAAGAACCCCCAGTTACCAGACTTACATAACTAACTGACTAAGGCAAGATTCAAAGTGAGTTTGGGAATGTAATAAACATCAGGAAGAGTGGTATAAGAAACAGAGACATACCCAACACCCTCAACTAGCATAGATGTATCACTAGCAGACTTAACAGAAATAGATGAAACTTGCGACAAAGAAACAAATGATAACAAATGAGGAGTCATATGATGAGTTGCACCAGAATCTAAAATCCACAAAGATGAGGGAATACCTAATGTATCAGATGAAGAAGGGACAGACTGAGCCATAGATGTAGACATGGCAGTGGGATTAGAGGCCAAATATTGTCTGAAACTCTCAAACATTTTGGGATCCAATGCTGATGGTGGCATGTTTCCAACAGATTCTATGTCAACTGGTGGTACAGCAGCAACAACAAACTGCAGAGGACGAGAGGTCCATGGAGGAGTACCAGAGGAACGTGGCTGAAAATTCTGTTGACCAGATTTACCCTTGTTGGCTAACAATGGACACTGAGCTTTCCAATGATTTTTCTGTTTGCAAAATGCACACTCATCATGAGCAACCCTTGAAGTTTGTCAAGACTGGTTGGAGGAAACAGCAAGCATAGCAGGAGCGGGAGTAGGAATAGAGGTTGTTTTAAAACCTTTATCCGCATGAGACTTGATATGGGTCTCTTCTGCAATTAACTCATGGACAACAGAATCCACTGAGGGAAGAGGAGAGCAATGAAGAATGGTTCCACGTAGGCCTTCAAAATCAGAACGCAAGGCCATCAAGAACTGGACCAAGCGTTGTTCTTCCCTCCTAGCAATGTAAGGCTGGAAATATTTTAACTCTTTAGATTCAGTAAGAGAAAATTGATCCCATAGATCAGACATAGCAACATAGAAATCTTGAATACTCTGGTCATTCTCTTGAAGGGAACGAATATCATATTCCAACTAATATTGTTTAGCAAAGTTGGACTGAGTATACAGTCTCTCCAAGTGATTCCAAACTTCTTTTGTTGTGTCATATTTAGCCAACTGCATACCAATAGATTGAGTAACAAAGTTATTGATCCAAGTAATGACCTTGAAATTATCAGTCTCCCATGCATCAAGCAACAAATCATAATTCTCAGTTTGAGACACTGAGGGTTTTGCTTTTGTCCCAGTGACATAGCCCTACATATTCTTCCCACGAAGGAAGTTCTTCATAACGTAACTCCAATACGTATAATTCTTTCCATCCAAACGAGTACTGATTGACTAAAGGGAATCATCCTCTCCGGCCATGTTGACAATGAATAAATAACCACAATGACAGTATAAGAATCAGAGAATGAAAGGAGTAACAAACCAACGGAAGCAATCAATCGGATAACGAATCAACATCAATGGCGAATCAACAGCACCAACGAATCAACAGTAGCAACGAATCAATAGCAGCAACAAATCAACAGTAGCAACAAATCAAAAGCAACAACGAATACCAGTGGCAGAAAACGAGTACAACATGCTACAGTAACCCTAGAAAATTTCGATCCACGCCACTGATGACTGCTACAAATACTTCTAACAACGTATCGAACCTCTGCTCTGATACCATGTAAATATTGTCATATGATTATGATAAAGAGAGATTACAAGAGTTCTCAAAGAAAAGCATAAAGACTACAAAGAATAAAGCGGATATAAATACTAGCTATATAGAAACCCTAATGGGATAAAGACTAAAGGGCCCATAAACAAGCAGGCTAATAATATATAGACTAACATGGATGACGACCACAGACTCTTTCTAGACAGTCCAGTGGAACGTTGACAGGTTCATAACCTGTAGGTGTTGTGAACAATGTGTTCACTAGTGTACTCTATCCCCCTCATGGTTGCCTTTAGGACATCTATTGTTGAGGAAACCCCTTTATAGTAATGTCCATCCCGATGAAAATCCTTAGACTAGGTCCCTTGTGATAGTTGATGTTTTAGGGACGTAAAGTGACGATAACAGGAATGGGTAATTGGATTATTGTTGGTTGGTGAAATTAAAAATAATTATTTTTTGTGGGTTGAAAGATCTACATGCTCACCAGGCTCCCAAGTCTGGCCCACTCAGTTTCTTTGTATTATAAGTAGTGGAGCGAGAGCATAAGTTGGACAACTTGTGAAAATATTTTGTTTATAGGCCTGTAGTTGTATATAACTGTTGTAAGGCTTATAATGTGCCATTTATGCTTTTGGTCTATATTGGAACATGACATCCCGAGTTTTGTTATATATGAAAATACATTTCTTTAAGGAATGCTTTGATAACTTTTATTTATCATATTTTGTTTTGGGAACAAATTCTGCAACTCTTTTAAATCAAAGGATTGCTCTGAAAAGTATTTTAAAAGAATAAATTAAATCGGTCTTTTCTGACCGTGATTATGGGGATGTCACATAATTCCCATGTCTATGACTGATTTGGATAGTCTTACAAGAAATGTCAACATAAAGCATAAATCATAAAGCTAATCATTGTACTAACTATGTAAAGACAACTAAGCAATATTTATTCATTGGTCGACTCCTCCTCATTAGGTCTTCAGTATGGCTCACACATTTCAGCTGTCGAGGGTCACTTTATGCCTTAACAGGGTTCAGCTCATATTTCCACGCCTAGTGGTGCATGGTATTTTGTAACCTTCGTTGATGAATGAAATCGAATGATTTGATATCACTTCTGAAAAACAAGGGAGAAGTACACTATGCATTCAAGGAATCACATCACATCATCAAATCTCAATACCGAAAGGAAATTCAAATATTACAATCTGATAATGGCGGGGAATATATCAACCACGAAATGCAATTTTTTGTAAAAAAACTCCATTCAACAACAAACTTCGTGTACAGGAACACCTCAACAAAATAGGTTACTAGAAAGACAAAACTGACAGATTCTTGAAATAGTATGGGCCTCCCTATTTGACATGAATGTTCCATGAAGATTTTGAGTTGAAGCAGTTCGATTCATTGTATACCTCATGAATAAAACTTCCTCACGGGTGATAGATTTCAAAACCCCATATCAAAAGCTACATGAACCGGTAAACATGCCGATAAATTACATACTCGAATCAATAATTTTTTAGTGCGTGACATATGTTCATCATAACATAGGAAAATTAGAGCCAATGGAGATCATGTGCATTTTTTGGGGTATGCAAATAAAAAAAGGGGTATTGATGCTATGATCCAATCATGGAAAAAATATATGTGACATGTGATGTATCCTTTCACGAGACCGTTCAATATTTTGGAGATCCGAGTCCTCTTTAGGGGGAGAAACAAGATGAAGTGAACCGACACTACCAACGAATGAAATCTATCATGGATTGGGATCTCCATATCAACGAGAACGCGACAACTGTACATGAAACAATCGAACATGCCACCTTCGAGACCCTGAAGAGGGTAATTACGATACTAAAATTGAAGACTAAGATAATCGAGATAGTACAACAACCGCTGAAGCCGAGAATCCCGATGAAACTAAGTCTATCACTATTGGTCAACCTGACATAGCTAATAGTTCGACTAATAATACTAACATTCTAGATACCACATCTGGTTTTGTCTTGTAGGAAACAAATGACACATCCCAATCTAGACATCCTTTCAAAGGCAACTGAGGTGTTCTAAAGAAACAGTACCAACTAGACTTGAAAGCAAAGACAAAGTATCCAATCACAAATTATGTATCACATGACCGCCTGGTGCCTCCACATGCGCTACTAGTTGATAAATTGAACGTTGTATCAATACCAAATGATGTACGGGAGGCTATCAAAGATGAAAAATGGAAGAAAGCTATGAACGAAGAAATGGAGGCGCTACAAAAGAATCAAACTTGGCAGCTTGTGAGACTTACTCTTAGAAAGAAAAAAAAACAATTGGATGCAGGTGGATATACGATGAAACTAGATTCAAAAGGAAACATAGATCGATACAAGGTAAGACTCGTGGCCACGAGATATAAACAAAAATATGGATCAATTATGGATACATGTTTTCCCCTATATCCAAGAGGAACACAATCCGAATCTTAATCTTGATTACAGCCAACCAAGATTTGCTTCTAAATCAATTTGATGTAAAAAGCACCTTCTTGAACGAATACTTAGAAGAAGAAGTATACATGGATCCTCCTCCTAGAGTCAAAAGTAGTGGAAATGTGTGTAAACTGAAGAAGGAATTATATGATCTAAAGCAATCAGCCTTGTCCTGGTTCGGAAGTGTAACAATTGGTAAAAATTGGTCAAAGTTCGGCGGCTAAACCATCGCGAACCGCTAAGTATTAATGACCAATTGTGCGTAATTTTATTTTTATAATATATAGTAAATATATTATATTTATAATTCGTTTAGAACATCCCAAACTGCTTAAACCGCATATCCTTTAATATTGAATCAAAAATCAACATAAATTAAATCTATTTGTGGCGTTAAAAATAAAATTTTTGCATTATGTATATTGCAGAGTTACAGATAATAAATTTGAATAGCTTATCTTCTCTTAATTTCGTGGATATAAAGAACGCCCAAAACGGAGGTCATATGAGAAAGTTACGCATTTTTAAAGTTACAAAAATTAGTATTTATTTGATTTTTCTAAACAAACCACACACTGCTTCGTTTGGAATAACTACGAACCTCGAAAATCACTTTTGAGCATGTTTTCGAATTTAGGTTATAGTATATTATTTTATTATATTTTTATCACATTTTTAATCATAGACGAAAATCACATTCGAAAAATCTATCGCATCTGAAACAATTATTCACGAAACTTTAAACATTGATTTCCGGAGTTTGGTACATCGGAATTAGATTCCTTGGAATCGCCACGATTAAGACTATCAATAGACAATTTCATAAAAATATTATGGATTCGGGATCAATTACACAAGAATCAAGAATCGAAAATTTTAACACAAAATATATTATACAAATTTATAATCCAACAATTTACTTTCCACAAAATATCCAAGAAATCTGATTTTGGTGTACAAACACATAATCATTTGCAATCTTCAACCATGCTTGCAAAAATCTGATTTTTATGATTTTCTTTTTAAAACACTTTTATACAACTCTCAAATTGGAGCCCCCTCTCTCACGTTCTTCGATACCACCAGCAAGGGAAGAAGAACCGTTGGCTACCACCACCACGCCAAAACACCCTCCGATTGATGAGCCACCACCCAAACCCAGCCTCTTCTTCAATTTCAAACAAAAGAACCACCAAGAAAAGAGTAGCTGCCATATTTTTCCTTCTTCCTGTCAAATACAACAATCCAAAACACCCTCTAAGGGGGTGTTTGGCTTGTCTTTTTGGGAGCCAAAAGTCCTTTTGGCAAAAGTTACAAAAAGATAGCATTTCTTGACTTTTCCAAAAAGTCACTTTTCCTTATATAAAAAATAAAAAAGTAGCTTTTAAAATGGTTTTACCAAACATCTTTTGCATTCTATCTTTTCGAAAAAAAACTTTTGGCCCCTCAAAAGATAAGACAAACACCTCCTGAATCACTGCTACCCTCCTTCAATCCAGTTTCCTTCTACCTACATATGTTGAGTTTAACAAACCTAATCACCCATCTAAACCTGTTGATCAAGCTCCATTGATTTACAATCAAAATAAAAAGAAAAAGAAGAAGGAACCTGTGAAGCTGCTGGCCATGGCAGCCTTCTCCCTCCTCCTCTCCACTTGTTCCCGTCAAGCACAACCAAACACCCCCTAAAATATTGATGCTACAATCCTTCTTCTCCTACTAATTTCTGCCATAAACACACACTCATACACTCTCAAGTGTGTGTTTTTCTTGAGAGAGTAGAGCACCCAAGGTGATTTTCCGGTTCGCCACTACTGTCTCCCCTCTTCCTGTCTCAGTTCTCATTTTTTTATCTGGATCGAATGAAGACCCCTGTTCAATTTCTACCAATATTCTTCTGACGGATTGCTACCGGTGACGAGTTTCTAGGAACAAGAAGGATTCGTAAGGAAGCAAACTCGCCATCTCCTTCAATCGATCTTCGCAGCCCTTCCCTTTGATTCGTCGAGCACCACCATAGGAACCTCAATCTTTCCCCTTTTTATGTTTGCTACCAATCGAACCAGAAGAGGAAAAAGACGCCGGCGATCGCCATCGGCCGGCGCCCCTACCTGTGACTCACTCGATCATCACCGGAGATTGAACCCTCATTTCCCATTGTTTTGTTGCCTCTTCTATTCTCGATCAATTGAGGTTGGAGATATGGTTTAGGGATGAAAGTGGGTCCAAACCCGAACCGGATGGACCTGGACTCGAAAAACCCGAAACCGGTTAATGAGATTTTGAAGAACCGGAAACCGGAACGAGATGTAGGAACCAGTTCCGGTTCGATTCCGGGTATGGTACCGGGTAAAGTGGATCTAGAACCGGAATCATCAAAGTGGGTAGGTTGGAACCGGATAAAGTGGGTTTAGAACCGGAAAACCCGGAGAAACCAAAATTTTTTGGTAATTACTTACTACTTAGTAGGTTGAACTTTGAAAATTTTCATATTGATATCCCGACTTTGGGGGACTATAACTCAATGAATATGAACCCAAAATTAATAAAATTATAGTCTAAAATCATGTCCAAACTCTAAAATACACTATAGAAAAAACCGCGTGTCAATACGACTTTAAACGAAAAATGACAAAATTATAGTCTAAACCCATGTACAAACTGTAAACTACAAGTTGGAAAAACCACATGTTAATCCGACTTCAAACGAATTAGATATTCATGTTTTAAAAATTCCACCGAATATAAAAAAAACTAAAAAACTAAAAACTTTCAGCTTTGATATATCGGCTTTGGGAGATTGTAAGCCAATGAATATAAAACTAAAAATGACAAATTTATAGTCTAAAATCATGTACAAATTCTAAACTACACGTTGGAAAAAACGGCATGTCCATCGGAGTTGAAATAAATGAGATATACATCTTTTAAAGATTTCACAAAAACCGATTCCGGCCCTAAAAGTGGTTCCGATTCCAAACACCGGTTCCGGTTTTTAGACCCGGTTTACCTGGACCTGATGGGCCCAAACCCGGATTACCCGGAACCCGTATAAAGCCAATTTTTAAACCCGGAACCGGAATCGGTTTTATATATTCTGGTTCTAACGGTTCTGATTCCGATCCAATTTCGGTTCCGATCCGGTTTTCCGGTTCTAAATCTCATCCCTAACCTGGTTCCCTTTTTCTTTTGTACATTTAGTGAAGTTGGCAAAAACAATCCTTTTCAAATGCAGTTTTAAATTAAAATGAGCCCTTGATAGAAGTCTTTTCAGAACAGATCCCACTGGATTTAAACATTTTAAAAAAAGGCCCTTTTAGATATAGATTATTATACTACTAGTCCCTTGTGTAAAATAAATTACAAAACAGTCCTCTCTTTTAAAATATAAAGTATTTCAAAAACAAGTCCATTTGACTTAAAATATTATAAAAGTAATACCTGACTTTGTTATAACCCAGAAAGACGTCAAGATGCGTTTTTTCACGTGAAGCTTCACCAAAATGAATCGATCGAGATCACGCATCGAATGTGAGTTTCTACGGCCCATTTTTTATAGTTTTAATACTTGGGAGAGAATACATGTGTGTCTAATTAAGTTTTGTTGATTTACAAATTGTATACGTTAAAATAGCATCATATTTCGATATTAGTCAAACGCTTATGAAATAGCAAATCTAAAATGTATAAATCTTCAATAAATCGCATAAGCTATAGTAGAATGCTATAAATGACATAATTATCCATCTTTGTAATATATTACTTAACAATATTAAAAATCACAATATTTTATGTAAATTGCTATAATCACGAGTTGGTATTGTAAATCACAAAGATGACGATTTTAATATGTATGAGTTAAAGCATTGATTGGAAGTATGAAAAAAATATACCAATGACCAAAATATTATTCGAGCATAAAACAAAAGTAAGTTGTCATATTAAATGGGAAGACCAAGATTATGAAAATATATAATTATTAGTTTAAAGTATTTAAAATTAACTTTTAATATATATAAATTGTGTAAAAATGAATGTGAAATTTATTAACATATGTTTATATTAAATATAAAAATATAACTCATTCTACTAAGTTATGGATTTTATTGCGATAAATAATAGGGTCAACTTCAGAACTTAAGAGTCGTTATTTGCGACACATTACATTGTATTAATCACGCGAATTATAAATATTATGGAATTGTTGGTTTCACATTGGTTGAAACCTAGAAAATATTATTAAGACAGTTGTTATGTTGTCCAAATTACGTCACGGCAGATAATAAAATTTGGAAATGTATTAAGTTTACGAATCTCAAATACCATAAGACTTCAACCAATAATTACTCCTAAACACCAAATAATTGTAGGTGTCTGATATCTTATAATGGGAAGTTAGCATTAGGATGCCTAGACATATTGTTAGTCACACCGATATCTTATAATGGGAAGTTAGCATTAGGATGCCTAGACATATTGTTAGTCACACCAACGGGACGTTCTATATGAGCTATGTTTATTCTAAAAGCTTTATGAGTTTGGATCATTTCCTAAGCTGCATGGGTTATGTTTGTCACAATTCTAAGACCATACATCTTAGTGGAAATTCCTCTATGTCATAACTGTTAATTTGTATTGGAACGAGGAACGTCGTGTATAAGCTCAGGATTGCATACTTATATGGGTTGACATCCTGCCATCGGTTGCTAGCTACAACCATCGGCTGACGAGTCACGTTAGCATTTCCTAAATGCTAAAGTCCCCAAGAATGAGCAACCTTAGGTGTGTACTTTCAACACTAAAACTTGCAAGTGCTGGTGCAAAGGTGTACATCATAGTCCGGTTATGATCTCATCATAGATCTCGGGTTTGCCTTGGTACCGTATAGAATCGATATTAGGTTTATACGGGGTTTTGTTCAGCGATACTAGTGGAAAGAGATTGTATGTAGTGGGATAGCTTGTGACTCAAAACGATAAGTGTTAATATCATAAATTAAGTCATATAACACTTGATTAATACCATGACACGACTGATTAAGGTTTAATAACTTACAATTAATAAGTCGTTATTATAAACCCTTTGTTTTATACGAAAATATAATATTTATGTGGGAGGAGTTTGCCCTACTGGTTAAGTGTTGATTTCTAAATTAAGATAATACTTAATTAATACTACGACACGAATTTTCAAAGTTTATAAACTTGAAACTTATGAGTTTTACATATAAACTATGCAAATGCTTGTACTGGGTTTTCAAGAGTAAATTTGGATATTTTATGTTTTCACAAAGAGTGATATGGCTTTCTTTTATATAAATTAGCATTCAAAATATTTATATAAAAAACATTTTTGGTCATGAGAACCGTAAAGATTTGTTATAAATTTGATTTACTTATATATATATATATATATATATATATATATATATATATATATATATATATATATATATATATATATATATATATATATTCAACAAATGGTCATTTTTAGATTTGAGCAAACGACATATTTTTAAATGAGTCCAAATACATTTTTAAAACTCGTTTAGTTTTATACTTTCAATAAAAATATACGTATATATACAAGATGGTCCATCAGAGAAATTTTATAAAACACTTTTGGATTATAAAAATACTATGTGTCAAAACCTGTAGAACTCACCAACAATTTTTGTTGACGTATTTTAAGTGCATGCATTCTCAGGTTATTTAGCAGTTCGGATGTGTTCGCTCGAAAGACTCACCGCCATTTTTATTATACCTTTGTAAACACCGAACTGTTAGGCGTGTGTCGCGATTTAGCAATAGTCATTGTCAATGCAATTTCTATTTCGATAATAATAGAAGATTATATTTGTACTATTCAATATATGTTCAATAAATGTGATTACTGATTTACATCGCGCACCTCGACGTTTATGCCAGTGGACGAGGGTGTGACATGAAGGTTTTCAAGCTTCATGAAAAAACAGGTATAAACAAAGTGATGATGATCATACATTGTTTGTTAAAAACGATGGAAAAGTGACTACTCTTATCGTGTATGTTGACGATATGGTAGTCACCGAAAATGACCCAGATGAAATGGAAAATCTTCAAACTATACTTGAAATGGAGTTTTAACTAAAGGATCTTGGACACCTAAAGTATTTATTGGGTATCAAAGTAGCCAAATCGAAATATGGAATCTTTATATGTCAACATAAGTATATACTAGATCTACTAACTGAAACTAGGATGTTGGATTGCAAGCCTACTGAAAAGCCAGTTGAGATGAACCACATGTTGTCAATTCTCCTAGATCAAGTTCCAATGAATAAATAAAGGTATCAAAGACTGGTTGGAAAGCTCATATACCTCTCTCACACCAAACTAGACATAACCTATGTTGTGAGTGTAGTTAGTCGGTTCATGCAAGCTCCAAGCGAAGATCATATGAATACATTGTATAGAATTTTTAAGTACCTTAAATCCTCTCCTGGTAAGGCTTATTTTTTTTTTGTGGAAAGAATCTAGATCACCAAGTGTGTGGATACATGGATGCAGATTGGACAGGAGATCGAACGAGTGGAAAGTCCACCTTGGTGTACTTTATATTTGTAAGTGGAAATATGTTTACATGGAGAAGAAAGAAACAAAAAGTGGTCTCAAGATCAAGCGATGAGGCTGAATTTCAAGGAATAGTACACGGTGTGTGCAAACTAATTTGGATTAGGGAAAATTTAAAGGACTTGGCTATCGACTTAATATCCCCTATGCATCTACATTGTGATAACCAAGTTGATGTGAATATAGCTAACAACCGAGCTCAACAAATCACAACATAACTAAACACGTAGAAATTATCGACATTTCATTAAAGATTACCTTGAGAAGAAAATTTTGGAACTTCATATGCTGAGTCAAAATACCAGCTTATAGATATGTTAACGAAAGAAGTTTCTAGGAGAGTATTTTACTACTCTCTTAACAAGTTGGGAATGTTGGATATATTCTACACCTTGATGGGGAGTGTTAGTGAGAGTTAAACTCGAAAACTTAGTTATGCTTAGTTGTAGGATGTTGTGCATTTCCTATATTGATCCTTGAATTAAGGCTATACCATAGATAGTTAGTGATTCCTTATATTTATATAGATGACATGGTTCTTCTATCCTCCGGTTCTTAACACAACAATGTCAAACTTCCTTGATAGTTGTTAATAGGGTCAAGCCATGTGACCGCTTTCTCCTTCCTACTTGTGTCTCCTAACTAGGTGAGACGCCCCCAATATCTCATGAGTCTGAATGGCTGAAACCCGCTCTTCGATCCAAATGACCAAACTATGAGTCCTTTGTCTAATAATATTAGGCAACTTCTCTAGTAAGATCTTCCGAAACCTCATGAACAATCTCGTAGGTCCGCGTTGTCTGATCAGAGCTCTCCACTCTAAGTCGTGTAATCGACATTCTGTTAAATATAAAAATAACTCATCACCACCTATTCAGGTGTTACCATTACACTATTCTTTATCTACTTTCTCACTGGCATCCCCGATGATCCTTTCCAATTGCACACAACGTCATTGTCGTAATCATCTTTAGCGGCTCATCGACATATAGTCTAGTAGCATATCCCGAAGCACCATTTCTCGTAGACACTGACTTGTAATCGAAAGGGGAAACCTTAAGAATACCACAACTTAATAATAAAATAAAACTATGTAAACATTACTACACTCAACTCCTTGGATTCCCCTGTGACTTCTCTTGGCTTGGGCGTGGATCCTTTTCTTTTGATAGCAGGGGTATTACTTCTATCGTCTACACCAATAAATGCATGTTCCAATTTCCATCTCGAAGTAACGAAGTCACTTCTTGCTGATGACTCTAGCGATGTGTCATATCCTAACACATGTCAACATCCTCCTAGTTCACTCGGACTCCAACCCTACCCTGCTACTCTACCAAAAAGAAACTCCCTTTAATGTTAATTAACTACCTCGTGAATACTATTACATGCAACTAAAACTAAGCAGTCTTTTGTAGTTCTCATACTACAATGGTTGGACTCAAACAAGAGCTGCGAAATAAATAGAGCTAAACCAATAGTTTAAGGGCATTTAATTCTAGGGGCATGCAACTTAACATATTCATCTGATAACTAATTAAAACTAACAAGTATTCTTAAAAGCACAAAGCATTTTGCAAATAAATAGTAAAAAAACATGCCATACCAGCAAGTACATAATAATCTCACCTTCAAAACAATAACAAGCTATGGACACTTTCCCTTTTTACATCTGGCCCCCAGCTGACTATACGCATGCGCTTGCGGTCACTTTATCAAATCTTTCATTTAGTTTTCATAAAATTTATTTTAGAAAAATAACTTTTAAGCTGGAAACTTGAGTTCAATATTCACTAAAATGAGTCTGATTCTCTCAAACTTTTAGAAAAATAACTAGGCTTGCAAACTTTTGCAGAAAAAACGATAAAGTTGATATTACAAATATCTTTGATGGAGAAACTAGCATAAGAAATATAAAAAAGGGTTGCAAAAGAGCAAGTAAGAGATGTTTTATTTTTATTGCTCGAATGTTTCTTGGATAAATTATAATCAAGACTCAACATATTCATTCCTTTAACTTTTTCCTTCATTAGATGAATAGAAAATAGGTGCCTTTCCAAGAAACTATTTCAATGTAATGGGTGCTATAGTTTGGGTATTTAGTATGATGTATTTTGTATACTATAGTGACCATGTGACATGTACATTACCTTGAGCAAATGAGAGAGGTTGTCAGTGACCATCATTTTTTTATGAATGCCTCCAAACTTTATATAATGAATATGTGAATATCTCAAGTTGAAAATTATGAAGGAACTAGCAAATTGTAAGTATATAAAGACATAGCACAATCTTTACAACGATATAAAGATCCATGAGGATTCAAATCCTCTTCAAAAATTACACATGAATATTCCTTCTTATGGTTCTCAATCGGAAGGTAACTTAGTTGCATGCATGAGATGCATGTATTTCATACTTGTGCCTAATTCTTTATGATCATAACAAAAGCATATTGAGTATGTATATGAAAATAACACGTATAGCAATTTAGGTATGTTAAAAGATAACATTTAAATGATACCCATTGAGTTTTTCTATTGCGAAGATTATGTTGTGTATGTTGTGATATGGTAGTCATACTAGTTGTTGTGATGGATTATGATTTTATGTTTCGAATCAACCAAGTAGTCTTAACCTTAAAAGTATTCAAAGTTTTTGAAGATTATGAACATGCAAAAGACCTGAAAAATATTCCAAAATTTTAAGGACTAAATATATGTGCTTGTTTGTTTTTGCTCCTCAAAAGGGTGAAAATATGATAATACATGTAATGTGAGTTCTCATATTTATTGGATTTCTATATTGAAAATTGGAAACTGAAACAAAAACAATAAAAATAATGGATATGAATATTGCATAGTTAACTACTTTCATTGTTAGTTATAAATAGATGTTTGAAACAAAAACAATACTAGATCAAATATGAATAGTCAGCTACTTTCACTATTATAATTAAATGTTTGACTTACTAATATTGAACAAAAAGATTGCAAGAGTTTAGCAAACATATGTTGATATTAAAAATTTCATTGTACCATTTTACACAACATAAAAGAGGGGAAAATACAACAAACTGTAGCAACAATAACAAATCTTACTGTGGTTTGAAGCATATGGAAGATACCGTAAGAGGTTGTTTGATAGTTGTTGATTAAGGGAGTCAACGTTCGATTTAATCATAATCAACCTCTTATCATCTTATCAAACCCAGTAAGAGGTGATATAAGAGTTATATCAGAATAACAGAGGATTCTAATAGTGGTATCAAACAATCATGATCTAATCCTAGCCCAGTCAAACCTGCTAAGAGCAAGAGGCATATCAAACAACCCCTAAATACTTCATATCGTGTTGTGTCGCACACAACAGCTGTAATGAATTGCAAACTTGCACTCGAGGCATTTAAAGATCATTTGGAACTGTAATGTGTAAGGGCATATTTCACACTTTCCATCTGACTTACGACCTTGAGCAAATACGAGAGGGTGTTGGTGGCTATTAGAGCTATGAATGTCTCCAAACTTTATATTCACGAAACCATATATACCTCGTTGATAGTTGGAATAGGTTTCTATCTCACACTCAAGTATTAATGGAGCACAAGCAGTATGTATAGACTGAGCACAATCTTGACAATGATAGAAAGCGTCATGAGGATTCAAATCCTCCTCACAAATTTCACAAAAGTATTCACTCTTATGGTTCTCAATCGGGAGGTAGCTTAGGTTCATGGGATGCTTCTTGTCATACTTATGTCTGATTGTCTCGGCTAATAACAAAGCACATTCAGGATGTATAAAAATATGGCATGTGTTGCAACGAAATGAAAGTGGACCTCCAGCATAATAACACATATGGCAAGTATCAGTAATTTTTCCTTGAACTATTGAAAGAAGGTGATTTGGGTGAGCTTCATGTGTGATTTCTTTAGGTATAAACCCACAGGTAACATCAACATAAAATCCGCATTCGACACAACAATATGCAAATCCATTGCAAGGAAGACGACAAACCTCACAATAAAACACACCGAAAAATAAAGGAAGAGCATTTGAGTACATGAGAATAAGTGTATGTTTTGGGTGACCCGGGTGGTTTTTTATTTTTGGGGGTAGTCGAGTGCACCATTCATGCAGAACGAAGTTGCAATGCTGAGCACACTTGTAAAATGGCATGGTTTCCATTATTGGTCTGAGACATCCGTTGCACAACAGTTGGGTCTTTTTCATTGGGTCATGACACACTATCGGTAACATAGAGGAGGTTTGTGCATGATCAACTAGAATTAGAGGGTGTGGATGACTCATGTGTTTTAGGTTGACCTCATAACTTGTTACGGTTTCTTGGAAGAACAAGTGTTTTGGTATGCTGTATGTTTCATCAGGGAATGGAAGATGAACAAGATGAGGATAGTCAATATCTTTATAGTTTTTGTGTGTTCTGCCAGAGCCTGATAAATTGAAAATTGGAGTAATGAGGTTGGTTGGTGATCAGTTAATTAGTATATCTCAAATAAAGCTACATATAAAATCTTTAACAGTGAATGGTAATGATAATGGAAAGAAAGGATAGATCCATTTACCAGCAGGCAAGAAGATGGACATGAAAGGCTCCCTTCTTGATGTTGCACAATCCAAATGAGCATAGTACATACATTTATCACATTTGTAAATCCAAAGATTCTCTATACTGAAATCACCACCACATACTCTGCATCCAGGATAATGTTTAGCCTTTTGATCTTCTGTAGGGAAGGAATATGAAATGGTGAGTGGATGGGTATGAAAAAAAGCATCATCTGTGGTGTTTTGGATTAGCAAAGATTTTGGTAGGAAAGCACATTCACTGTGTATGGTGAAGCCATCACAAATGGTACATTGAAAGAAGACCCCTTTATGTTCTTTCCCACAAGCCTTGCAGTTGCACAAAATAGGTTGAGAGATGGCACAAATTAGCGAGTGTGGGTGGCACGGATGATGAATGATCTTTTTTCCTACTTCCACAGCACACTTTAAATCAATGAAGAAACGACATTCAAAGCAACAGTAACACATTTCATCTGGCTCGTGCATACTCTGACAAATACGACATGACCAATTAGAAGGATATATAAACATGGTAAGAGGATGTGGGTGAAATGTGCTCTCCAAACTTGTCGACAGCTCACCACAGAATTTGTGAAGCGAGACATTATCACATGATGGACCTCCTTTCATACATTTGTAGTAGAGCCTGTGGTACATGTTGATTACTTGGTCACACCTGCCACATGCAACTTCAGAAAAGCCCTCTTTCTTTACTGGATCACCACCACCACCATCACCATCATCATCATCATCATCATCTTCTTCTTCTTCTTCTTCTTCATATTGTAGCTGCAAATCAACGAGCGTCAGTGGATGCTCGTGTTCAGGTACTTCAAGTGCCTCCATGATAATTATATCTTTCTTTACAATAAAAATGTTAAGACTCCCTATCCTATTTATAACAAACAAAGAGAATATATGTGGCAATTTTTTTCTAAAGCAGCAATCAGTTAAAGTTTGTTAAATGTGGTTCCTTGTAGGAATTTAACTTGCTTTTGTAACTTACCAACTAAGCTTTCCTATTTGTCCCTTATAAAATGGAATTTCTCATAATTATTGTTATATATCAAGAGATTGCATAATTTATGATGCATGTATTTTTATTATTGTTCTTACATCGGTAAATAAAAAATACGGTTAACAAAAATATGATATTGTAATATATATGTACATTGTTATCTCAAGGTCTTCAAAAATCTGAAAACAGTTTCACATTTTGTTGTTCTTTTCAAGTTTCATAGGAAAAGGAATAAACACAACTCAAACACACAAATCGACAAAAGCATGATTATTTTCTTTTTTTCTTTATCATTAATACCACCTCTTCAATAAGTAAGGAATACATCCCATGCATAGGAAGAGATGATATTGACTATTCCTGCCTTAAAATAGAATTTGAGTATAAACTGCATTGCGTTTAATGGCTGACTATTTTAAACATTGGTAAATACAAAATATGATATTGTAATGTGTACATTGTTTTCTCTAAAGTCTTCACTATTCCAGATTCTATTTCATGTTTTGTTCGTGTTTTCAGTTTAATACATAAGGATTAATGAACACATTTGAAACACACAAAAGCATAATTCTTTTCCTTATTCTTTATCTTTAGGACCACCTCTTTAATAAGTAACGAATGATTCCCAATTTTAAGTTGCATATTAATCTTGCTTTTTTACTTGGTATAGAGGTTTGAGTTTAATCGAATATTTTGACTGTTTAAAGCACCCAAAGTCAATTGAAATTTTCAAATGGGATGCTTTCCTTTGATCCGTAAACAAAATATATAGAAACATTGAATAAAATAATAATACAAATGATTTATAATCTTAAACCATTAATATATATATATATATATATATATATATATATATATATATATATATATATATATATATATATATATATATATATATATATATATAATTGAATTTATTTAAAGCATCCAACTAAACTAATCATGTAAATACCATATCACAGCATTTGATTTGATCAATTGCTATAGAAAAAATAATAAAAAAAATTACAACCTAATTACCTAAACCAATTAACCAAACCGTTAGTAGTTTATTATTAGATGTTTTAAACTATTACCTTGGTCCTCAAAATATTTCATTATTAGTTAGAACATTTTACTTCACAACACACCAAATTAAACAAATAAATCTTAGATGTTTTAAAGAATAAAAAATACAAAGTAATAATCTGAGAATATTCCAGCTTTTAAATTAGCAAAAAGAAAAATAACAATAGCCCGCTTAACTTCAGATGTTAATAGATGTTAAAAAATTTGTAGCAATATTTATTTCTCAAGGTCTCGTACAAGTTCAATTTTTAGAAATACAAAATTTTGATTCAATTTTTAGTAAAGACATACGAATTTTTGGGCGGTGATCAGGAATTGGGAGAAAAGAGGAGGAAGATGATCGAAAGTGTAGCAACAATCAAAATTCAAGGATTTCTATTGAATTCATTAAGAATTGCTAACACTGTTCAAAATGGGAGCAAAATGATAGCATTGATGATGCAATTGTGCTTGTGTGAGGTCTGCAGTGGTCAACTGTTATGACCCAAAAGAGAAGTTCTAAAAAGCTCTAACATAGTTTTATCATGGTACATCATGGCTCCAAGATTTGTACTTGTCATTAAGTTTTAACAAAATATCGTTTTAAATCTCTCTCTCTCTCTCTCTCTCTCTCACACACACACACACACACACACATATATATATATATATATATATATATATATATATATATATATATATATATACAAAATTGTTGCCTTAAGTCATACATTACAAATGATATGGCTCGTCACGGCTCGAAAAGGCTTGAAGTTTGACAGTGTCGTCAAGTCATGTCGTGCGTTATTTAGAACTTTGTTTTTGATAGAGGACCGATGTATTGATTCAAGCTCACCTTGAGGACAAGGAGAAAGTTTGGGGGTGGGAATTGTGTACCAAATATAAGGGTTAGATATGCAAAGAAAGGGAAAGTCAAATTAGTCAAATAAATAAGGTTAAACATGTCAAGGCTTGGATTAGGGGTCTTTAAGTCATTTCCCTTGTTAGGTTGGTTATTTGCTTAGAGCATATCCAATGGTTGACCTATGTTATGACTCAAAATTATTGTCACATCATATTCCACTAATTTGAACCTCTAATTAAATGACCTCTCCAATAAGCAATGGTTATCATTTTTCTGTAGTTTTTTTAATAAATTCAACTAATTTATTTCCATTTATTTAAAATATTCTATAAAAAACCCTAATTTATTTAGTTTTTTTTTAACACAAAAATATAAATCCAACTATGTTGGGTCTTTTATTTGTATACATAATTGTACAGACAAGGGTCAGACATGAAACATTGGAGGGCAGGACCATTTTGACATTATAGCACTTCTGAAATCCAACAACCCAGGGTGGAGGTGTGAAGAAATAAGGGTGAGAGGGGTTCTGTTTATAGGGCGAAATATGGCTCAACTTGGTGTCACATGTCACCATCTGGTGGCAAGATTTGGGAAGAAAGCAATGACCCAAATTCAGCAACGTCACCCTCTTCGCGGTAGCACCCTACCAACTTCTAAACCCCGTAACTTTCGCATACGAGCTCCGTTTTCGATGTTATTTATACCCAGGCATAGGTATTGACAAGATCTACAACTCTCATTTTGACTCCGTCGGCTAATTCTCGACCGATTTTAAATTTAACAGTATGAGAAGGTTACACTGTTAAATGACCGTGTAAAATTCATAACTTCTACATACGAACTCCGTTTTCGTCTGTCTTTTTATCGTTTGGCTCCTATTAATGAGATCTTTAATTCTCATTTAGGTTGTGTTAGGAAAAAGTCGATCGATCTAAAATTCGAATTTCTGGATGTGCATTGTTATGCCAAATCTTAAAAAAATCATAACTTCCTCATACGAAGTTAGATTTGGGCGTTCTTTTTATTCACGCTCTTGGTTTAACGTATACTACAACTTTCATTTAGATCTATAAGGCTAAAAAATAGTTTATCAAAAATTCACTTATTACGTTACGAGGTATCGTGTTAGTTTAGCCGTAAAACTTCGACGAGTCATAACTTCTTCGTTATAACTCGGATTCCGGCGTTCTTTATATTTCCGGAATCATTGTCACGAGCACTATCACTTTATTCATAGATATTGGGTTTATCTACACTTTTATTTTGGCACTTATTTTCATGACAAAACTGCAACAATAGTCCCTCTGGTATGTCAAAAATTGTCACTTTGGTCCAAAAAAGTTTGGACTAGCACCAGAGGTCCAAACTTTTCATTTTGCTGCAAGTTTGATCCAAATTTTTTGAAATTTTTTTAATGACGGATTTACCCTTATTATTTTATTTTTTATTTTTCTTTTATTACATTAATTAAAAACAATTAAAAATAATACGAAAATAAAATACCCTAAACCTCTCTCTCTCTCTCTACATCCATTTGCCTCTAACAAATCATCGCATCCTCCTTGAGCCACCATTTGCTTCCTCTTTCGGCCACCATTTATTCAAGAAATCACTACCTTCAACCATCATTTGCATATATTGCTTCAAGAAGAAATCGACCATTGGATCTATGGAGATGGTTAGATCTTGAAAAATCGACTATCCCTCTCTTCCGATATTGGTCCCCTTCATAAACGGAGATTGGGCCAAAAACATCATCATCGTCTCCATTAGGATGATATGAACACCGATGGTGCTGGATGTCGTCGTCGGAGATAGACGAAGTCGCCGCCACCAATACAAACTCTAGCAAACCCTAACTCCAATGACGAACAAAACCTCGATCAGGTGAACTCCGATGACCCTAGATCTGGTGAACTCTAATGGTGTTGGATCTCTCTCTCTCTCTCTCTCTCTCTCTCTTCCCCTCTCTTTCTCTCTGTGTGTACCTAAGCCGCCACTAGAAACCTAATTCCCATACATAATGATGCTTCCAGTTTTTTTTTTCTTTTGGGAGTTTAATCTGGTGCTCCCATTTGCGGTGTTTGGTGGTGTCATGGTGGAGAAGAAGGATAGGTGATTTCCTCCATTAATTTAATAGGGTATTAATATGTCTCTGAATTCATCATGAACGAGTGCTTGTTTGATTTTTTATTTTTGACGTGAATTGGAACCACCAACACATTATGAATATATTTTACACATCCGCACCTTAATTAAAGGAAATACAAGATCCTTGAGAGAAATGATCGATCTAAGATAGGAAAAGGGTTAACTGTGATCAACCAGATGGAAGATGGAAGGAGGGAAAGCAAAAACGCAGATGATATAAGAAAAGAAAGGGATTTACAACGTCTGTGGTTCTAAATTTTTGAACTTCTAATTGATTCTATATATTTTTTTTAGAGCGTATGTTTGTTTGATTTATATGTATCGATCCCTAGTTATGTGTTATTATAATTATTATTTTAGTTTTCAATGTGTATCTATTATGAAAAGTGTTTGTGGTTTGAGTTAGAGGAAAAAATAGGATGAAGAAGACGATAAGAGAGAGAGAGTGTGTGTGTATGTGTGTATTTTATTTTTCTTTTTTAATTTCTTTTAATCATAAAACATTTTAAATAAATAAATAAAAATTAAAAAAAAAAACAAAAGCTAGGCGCAAAATCGTCATTATAAAAAAGTTCAAAGCAAATCGGACCAAACTCGCAACAAAATGAAAATTTTGGACCTTTGGTGGTAGTCTAAATTTTTTTTGGACTAAAGTGGCAATTTTTGACATACCACAAGGACCATTCTTGCAGTTTTATCTATTTTCACTCTTAATTTACTATATTTTATAAATAAGTATAATTCACATAATATTCAAGTAATCCCTCATTATTACTTCGAAGTGGGTTATAATGGTTGATCCTAACTACTACATCATTACATTAATGCTTAGCCTAGAAACACGAGCATTACACCAACTCCCAACAAAGCCCTAGGGGTTGTGACTTCTCTACTATGCGTACGGGTCAGGTGCTTTCAGTAGTAGGTGCCCATACTATCTTTTACACTTACATGTATTTGTGTCAGATGACCATCACAACCACCCTAAAAATACTCACAAGAACACACATACACTCTATTCTCACACCCTAGAAGAATACTGGACATCACACCACTGGTCAGCTGACCCCACACAACTCATCCATGAAACTTCCACCAACCATGCTACACTCGTATATGGTAATCATACATAACACTGGATCCTATAGACAGTCAAATACTCGTTGCAATCCCTAAGTCCACAACCAGACAAGGAAGAGGAAATAAGGCTATATCAAAGTTATGTACAACTATGACGCATACACTAAGCAATTACAGTAATGATGTCAACTTCCTATAAGGAACCCTAGGCTATTAGGCATCATATAATTAGGTAATTTTATAATGCAATTCCTGAATATCCTTAGCCTATCACTAGCATGTTGTTCTAATGTATCACAATATCAAATAACAATGTGGTAATTTGGGATCTACTTACTGGCTCTGGCTGATCGTACACATCGCATCCTCTTTGATTATTTTAAAAATCATTTTTAAAACCCTTTTTCCTTAGTTTGAGACTGGATTCACACGAGTGTTCCTCCAGTTCACTCAAACGAAGGCTCTGATACCAACATGTAACACCTATAAAAATTACAAGAAATTTAAACTTTTAAAACCAACCCAAAGTCATAAATTGTTTACAAACATAGTTTTTCAAAACAGCTTCAACATCAGAGTCTCCCAAAATCATAAGTCATAACATGAAGATGTGTACGGTCATGCCTTCGCCTTTCCGTGGTCATGTGAATTACCTGAAACATAAACCAAAACTGTAAGCAAACACTTAGTGATATTCCCCCAAAGTACCAACACATAAACAAATAACAGCATGTCGGGTCCAATCAACCATCGGGTTGGAATACCCCAAATCCCAATCAACCATCGAGTTGGAATGCTAATATATTATGGGTCCAGTCAACCATCGGGTTGGAATACCCCAGGCCCATCAACCATCGGGTTGGAATGTCAATCTACAACGAATCATGTCATCCTCAGGATGGAATACCCTCAAGCCCAGTCAACCATCCATTGGGTTGGTATCCCCATGGCCTATTGGCTTACACACAAAAGAGTAAAGCTTCAACTACCGACCAGATATGTGCACATATAACAGATAACATATAATAATACTCTAAAGGGGGTGTTCAAAAGTAACCATATCCGAAAACCCGATCCGAAAATCCGATCCGAAGATATCCAAAAATTCGGATATCCGGTTATTCGGATTCGAATACGGATAACAATTTCATAAAAGTTCGGATATCTGATATCCGAAATTTATATATTAATTATTTTTAAATATATTTCTAGTTTGAAGGGTCCACTTTAAAAAGCCTAAACCCAAAAGGGACGTTGTTGGTACTTGGTAGGGTTAGGTCAAAAATCTTGAAATATGTGTTCTTTCCAAACCAAAGCGATCAATTCTCCTCTCGATTCTCCTTGACCTTAATACCTTCACTCATCGAATAGAAAAATCTTCAAGTATTCCGAGAGTTATTGATACTAGACATAGAGCTTCACAATTACTAAGTTCTTCTCTTCCTCAAGAGGATCGAATAGAAGAATCTTCCCGTTTTCTGAGTTCGACTCATCCCCTTTTTAATAGGTTAGCTGCTAGTATAGGACATTCCATGTTATGTAATGCTTTTCTTTTGTTCTGTTACTAGTCCACTACTATACTACATCATGTTTTTGTAGTTGTATGTTTTTGTAGCTATATGTAGTTGTATGTTTGTGTAGCTATATGTGTAAATAAATACGATTCTTTCTTTCTAATCTTTTTGTAGCTGTATGTGTAAATAAATATGACATACTCTTAAATGATACTGAAATGTGTTATGGATGAAAGATTTAAATGATACTTAAATGTGTTATGAATGAAAGATTGGTAATTTGGTATAACAAATGTGGTAGACTCTCCAAAATTTCAAATGATCAAACTAAAAAAGCACGACACTTTGGAGTTTGGAGCATTTAAAGAGTTCATTAACTATAAATATAAATAAGACGAACAAAAATCGTGAAGTCCATAACATTTTTTTCAAGATCATTTATTGGAAAGTTAATCTTAAATGTGTCATGTGTGTATGTAGTTTATTGACCTTATTCTCATGACAATAATGTAGTTTTTTTTCCCTCATTTAATTGGACAAATTAATCTGAAATATACCTGATTTTTCTCACGATAGTAATGTAGTTTATTCTTTTTATTATTTTAAGTAATGCATTTTATTTTTTTGCATTAATATCAATGTATAATATCTTTTTCAGATTTTCACAATGGACATAACTAACAAAGGTACAATTACATCCGAATGCGAGTTTCTATCTGGAAATAGGTGGCGACAAACACAAAAAGGAAAAAGAGAAGAAAATCAAAAGGCCTCAAACAAAAAAGATGATGCAAAACCACCCAGTCCAGCTCCGCCATCTACAGGTGAAAAAACTGAAGTTGTTGATGTTGCTTAATGTATACATTGTCATAGAAGGATCGATTGTGCAAGCGTAAATGAGACTACACCTTTGAAAAACCATGTTATTGGTTACAAACAGAATCCAGAAAACATAGATAAAAAACAAAAACTCATTGACCTTGAGTCCAAAACACGTATGACGATGGTTCTACTGAAACTACTACAGTTCCTAGGTTGTGGGAGTTCAACCCAGAATTTATCAGGAGAGCACTTGCTAGAATGTTGATAGTTGACGAGCTGCCATTTTCTTTTGTTGAGTGTGAAGGTTTTCGTTATTTTTGTAAGGTGATGAATGCCCATTTTAATGTCCCTTCACGTTCTACCGCTACACAAGATTGCTATAGTACTTTCATCAAGGAAAGGAAAAGGTTGTCGAATATTTTTGCAAATTTCTCTTCCGGTGTATGTCTTACCACAGATACTTGGACATCAGGACAAAATTTAAGTTATATGTGTTTGAATGCACACTTTATAGATGACAATTTGCAGTTACATAAAAAAATTATTAATTTTTTTCCAATAGTTGGTCATGTTGGGGTCATAATTGGTAGATCGGTCGAAAGATGCTTGATAGAATGAAACCTAAAAAATATTTTGACCGTAACGGTTGATATTAATCATTTAAAAAGGTTTTTAATCATTGGGAAAGTGGTGTTTTGAAGGGATCTTTTTTGCATATGGGATGTGCAGCTCATATCCTAAATTTGGTTGTTAAAGATGGCCTAGATGATGTGAATTTATCAATAAAGAAAATACGTACAATTGTGAAATATGTCAGGTCATCTCTGGCAAGGCTCCAAAATTTTAAAGCATGCATTGAAGTGGAGAAAATCAAAATCAAGAGTCATGTGTCCATGGATGTCGATGTACGCTGCAATTCAACCTTTTTGATGCTTGAGAGTGCTTTGAAATTTAAGAAAGCATTCTCAAACTTGCTTCTGAAAGATTCAAATTGTGAGAAAGAGTTAAAAAAAAGTGTGAAGGTGGTTTGATAAGTGAAACTGATTGGACCAATGTAAGTAGTTTGCTACTATTCTTGAAAATATTTTTTTATGCAACAAATAGATTTTCTGGTTCCAAGTATGTGACTTCCAATTCTTATGTATAAGAAGTTTTTGGAATTGGTCATGTGATAAATGGTTTTACTAAGCATACAGACATGTCCGTTAAGACCATGGAACAAAAAAAATGCAAAAGAAATATAAGAAGTATTGGGGGGATGCTGATAAGTTAAATCATTTTTTGTTCATTGTTGGAGTCCTTGATCCAAGGAGAAAATGGAAATATATTGAATGGGTTGTTGCAGAAAATTTTAACAAAGATAGTGCTGCTATTTTTCTTATCAAACCTGAGCATAACATGCGCTCTCTGTTTGATATGTATCATTCTGCCATGCCTCAAAAGGAGCACAATGAGGTCTCATCCATATCTTCTACTTGTGTTTCTCATCCTATGTGGGGGAATGATGTAATGCACATTGATGCAATGATGACAAAGAGGTTTGAAATGGCTATGGGAAGTTCAGAAACGACTACAAGGAAAACGGAATTAGACAAATATTTAGGGGAAGATAGTGAGCCCATGGACCTACATTTTGATATATTAACATGGTGGAAGGTTCATAGATGTAGGTATCCCATTCTTTCTAAGATGGCTCGAGATATTCTTATTATTCCAGTTTCTACAGTTGCCTCTGAGTCGGCTTTTAGTATAGGGGGGCGAATATTTGATTATTTTCGGACCGCTTTAACTCCAAGAATGGTGGAAGCATTGGTGTGTACACAAGATTGGACACGTACTTCTTATAATCCTGTTATGGTTGATGATCTACTACTTCAAATAGAGAAAATCGAGGAAGGTTAGGTTTATCTAATTGTACTTGTGTTTATTTAGTTTCTTTCAATATATAATTTTATTTTTTCTTTTTATTTTGACATATAGGTTTGAATGACTTAACTTTGAAACAACCGACTATCATTATTGATGAAACGGTTGATGAAACATCTGAAATCACTGATCTGGCTTGAAGTATATAAATATTTAGATGTTCCATTTTAGCTATTTAAATTATGCCAAACTATTTTTTTTTATTTGAATATGTAATCTATTATTCTATAAATATTTATGTTTCTAATTTTGATTTCCATTTCTTCTAAATTACAGCTTTAAATAGTAGTTGTGTAGTATGGACCTCTGGAGGAGTTTTTTTGGTGGTAAATATGGACTAGACTTATGGACTAAAGTTTTATTGGTGGTAAATATGGAAAAGACTTATGGACTTTAAGTGCTTGGTTTGGAATTTGGAATGTCCTTTGCTACCGTGAAGTGAATGTCACATTCTCTTTTGCACTTTTTCTTTTGTTGATTATTAATATCGTGGCTATATAGTAAATACCAAGTACATAGGATTTTTATATAACTTCAATATTATCTAATGGTTGTACCATTTGTTTGGAAAATATGATTTAAGTATTATACTATTATCTAATGGTTTGTGTATGGCTTTAGTGTTGTGTTTGGTTTTGCGTTGATTCATGTATGTAGTTATTTCCTTTAACCTTTATTCTTTGGTTTTGAATTGATTCATGTAGTTACTTTAATATTTATTGTTTAATGGTTGAATATTTAAAATAAATATAACGGTTAGAATTTTAGATATCGTATCCGTATCCGAATTTTTGGATATCCAAATTCGGATACCGATACGGATACCAGAATTCACTATCCGAAATTTTCGGATATCCAAATTTTCGGATATTCG
Source organism: Lactuca saligna (assembly GCF_052625555.1). NCBI lineage: Eukaryota > Viridiplantae > Streptophyta > Magnoliopsida > Asterales > Asteraceae > Lactuca > Lactuca saligna. The sequence continues at coordinate 85,704,006 of NC_136424.1, read as the reverse complement.
GTTTTCAGACAGATCTACATATCACTAAGCATAACATCATCCTATATACCGAGATACTGATCTAATAGATCATTATAGCATGATAACATACATAACAAGATATCAAATCCAATGGGTCGTCCTTTGTGCCTTCGACCCACAAGTACGAGGAAAACTCACATCACAAACTGGACAAAAGTTGATGAGGTATCGACTCCGAATCTCAACTCTCTAACCGACACCTATTCTAACCAAATGACCAATTTCTATTAAAATCCCAAAATACCCTTAAGGTCAAACTTGGTTAAACTTGGTCAAAGTCAATAAATCAACTGATTCAGCCGAGTCAACCTAGCCAAGTCACCTTAGAACGAGTACGCAGGGCGTAATCGGAAGGTATCTTGGACGTACTCGCATGTTGACCACCATCAGGGTGTTTGACCTCGTACGCTGGGCATACTCCAAGTACGCGGGGCGTGCTCCTAGAAGGTCCAAAACTCATTAAGATTTTAATAGCTTAAGCTCTTACATCCATATTCCAGATCCATTAAGTGTATACCTCAACTTCTTAATCTATTAAGACATTCTACAAGATGCATGGAGCAAAACCAACCAATTGAAACCCATTTTTATGACTCAAGACCTTTCCAAGGGTCTAAAAGGACAACTTAATTGCGACATCCCCATTTTCACGGCTAGAAAAGACCAATTTTTGTTTATACTTTATAAAAATCAAAGTATCTCTTTTAATAAAAACATTATGGAATTTGTTCTTAGAAAAACATGATAAATACATTATCAAAGCGTTTCCGAAGAAATGTATTTTTATTCATTTTAAAACATTTGGCATGTCATCGTTAATACATAAACATAAGCATAAACATAACTTACATTCATTTACACTAGTGATCTACGTCTCTTTTAAATCTGTCAGTGTAAAGTAGCTTCATATTGACACCTGTGATACAAATAAGCTTGAGTGGGTCAGGTTGGGAAACCTAGTGAGTACATAGGGTTTTCAACCCACAATAATATAATTATTATGTTTAACCGTCAACAATCAACCCAATTACTCATCCTCATTATCTTCTTTACTCGTAAGAATTTACCCTAAGAATCAACTATTTCTCATTCATTTATTCCTAAGGATTATCCTAAGGAATAGGTACGAAGTCCTTCGTTGTCAATGACACAGCTGTCAAGCACAGCTGCTAATATTATCATTTAGGCACGACTTCTAGAATTGTGACTTTCTCTATGAGGTGCAGCTGCCGATATTACCCCTTAAGCGCAACTACCAGGGTTGTGATGTTCTCTATTAGGCGCAGTTGTCGATGCTATTCTTAGAGCGCATCTGCTAGGATGTTTAGAGTAGATCAAAAACATCTACAGATTGTGGCGCAGCTGCCAGTGCTCATCTATCGGGTACTAGGTCCATTGCTGCCAATATTCACCTATAGGGCACTATGCCCATACTGCTAATGTTCCTCTATATCAGCTTTCATCCCTCATCATTCATCTACCCATGTTTTACCCAACATACTTTGTAGATATAAAATACATATACAGTTTAAATCATTTAAAACATGTATAAAATCGTTCATCTAGCATAGATAACAAGTATACAGATAATATGCACTCATAGCACATAATTTATATCAAATACTTCATATCTATGTGTAAGATGAAAGTAACTATTCACTCACTTTTTAAAGTGATGATTCCAAACTTGGACAGTGCTTCGCTTCGAACGATTCTATTTTACTTCGACGAAACCTAGCATTATTATCGCTAAATTTTAGTCTAATTTTTATTGCGACTAATTATTAGTCTAGATTCATCATTAACTCAAAGTCTATTTCATGATCTATCTGATGGGTTTTAGCCATAAGAACATCCTATGTGCTCATACAAACCCTAATGTTTGGATCTAAGTTTCTCTATTGTACATGCTTTTCATCCAAGACTTTAAACCCTAAATCTAGCATATGATAATCAATATTAACATAAGAATAGGTTTAAGATATCACCTTGATTGTTATGTAGCAATAACAATCACAATTCCTCCTTGTATTGACTTTAGAAAGCTTAGAGTCACAAATGTCACTCCTCTAATGGTTCACAAACACCAAGAGCAAGAGAATGAAGAGGAGAAGAGAAGGAGGCTACCCAAAACGTGTGGAAACCCTAGAGAACCAGTTCACCACGTTTTTGGGGCATAAGGGTTCTTTAAATGGTGAGGCTATTAGGGTTATCAAACAAGGAAACCCTAATTTGGATGCTTAAGCCCTAAGCAACCCATGGACTCCTTCCTTAAAGGCCCTAGGACGATTTCTAATGGGTTTCCCCATAGAATTCGTCCAACCTTATAATATAAGGTAATTCATAGCCCAATTGCAATTATCTTATAATTACAATTATAGTCCTTTAAGTTTGATTAATCTCTTTTAGCCACAAACTTAATTCTTATTAATTTTTGACTAATATTAATTAAACAATATGATTTCTCCTTCAATATATTATTCTCATAATATATTAATAAATCATATTTAATCCTTTCTCTCCATAATTCATTCTATCAAGTTGCTTCGGTGAAGGCAACCTAAAAGGACCATGCACCATCGGGTCAAGTACATACCAAAATAGTTATGGACTTAGACACTAATCCAACAGTCTCCCACTTGGATAAGTCTAATAACTATTCCGCGTATGACTTCAGATCCTGATCTGCAATTGTAGCTTTCTAAAGCCGTTGTCAACTCTGATCTTATCAGATACGCGTGTCCTTTAGATAAGGGATCATATATTCCTCCATTCTAGATATTATCGTATAGACTGAAACATGGATCTAAATCATTCTCTCTGTCTATGTGTTGTTTCCCGAATTCAGATTTACGACGACTGACAACAGACTACAACTGAACACATCAATTTAGTCCCGGCTTGGCCAAGTGCTGAGGTACCATCACTAAATCATCGAGGGGCCCACAGATATCGCTTTCATCCTACTTTGGATAAAAGGAACGGATAAACTTTGACTCAATGTTCGCTTGCACTTACTCACCAAATCACACACAACAATATGTTTTATAACACCAAGTTACTGGTGCGTTTACATATTATCAATGTGCAAACGACTCGCAAGATACAACTCACACATCTAGGTTTCAAGAATATAAGATATTATCATCTCACCAATCACTTGTGATAAAATCCATGAAGTGATCCAAGTGAGCGTGGGTTTAATCCAATGCTCAAATCATATTCATAAGCACTCATGAGCATTGCAGCAAACATTTGCTTATGTCTAATACTCTTTAGACAATCCACACACCAATTCACGACAGTCTTCATTCATATCTACTTCCAACATATGAACGACTGTGGCCCGTTCGAATAATTTGACTGTTCTTAACAAATTAAATTATTCAGGATGTCAAAACATACAAAGTGAAACACAAGAATAATACTAATCCCATATGACCTCAAACCTTTGAGTATAAATAAAACACCTTTTATTTATCACCATATCGATTACTTATTATTTGTCGTTTCGGGTAATCAACTTCTTACTTGAATTATTACACTTGTCCCATGCTCTTAGCATGCACACGATGTTTACCTATGGTTCTTACTTTGTGAAATAGATCAAATGAATACATTTCCAATCCTACTCATTCCACAATTCCCAATCCTTTTCACAAGTGAAAGAATATCAAATTCTTGCCACTTATAGAATATGTTAGATTCTAACATTTTACGCAATGATCCTTTTGTAATGTCACAGCACTAAGATCACAATGATTATTGCCAATGAAATTACAAAGTTCTCTATCGGAAATTGTTACAAGACCATTCCATCGATGTGATGTCTCTCACTCAAAGTCCATTCCTTTGAACATCCTTTTGCATAAAATTTTCTAATCTAGACATAGATTCTCAATATCCAACTCCCAATATGGAAACCTTTCCATACTTACCATATGACAACTCATTCTTAATAGAATCTTATCTATTCATAATAATGTCGATATGCTCCATCCAATATCATACTTCTAACTACTCACAAGCGACCAATCCTCGGTGAACTTTGGATTGTCCTTTGATAGTTGTTTAATTATCTTAGTCAAAACCGATTCTTGTCCTTTTCCCTCTAAATGTGTTGGACATTTGGAAAGTTTATAATGGTCAAATATTATAGCATTTGCAATCATTCACATACCCGAAGCGTATGAGACACGATGCATAATGTCTTACATGAAGATTTAATACTTTATCAATCTTCTGCCATAATATTTTATGTACTATGTTCTGACAATTCGAATTATGAAGAGGGATGCCACAATCATAATCGAAATTTTGAGAACGCACTATGTACTCTTGACAAAATTTATTAACATTCCACAACCTAAGCCTTTAGATTTGAAATGAAGCATAATATTCTCTCCCTTAATTATAGCAAAACAACTATTCATCCCTTAACTTTTCGAGGTATGACTCTTGTTTTCTATAATTAATATTGCTAACTTGCAATACTTGCCTTAATAATCATACAATCATAACATTTATGCTCTCACTATCACGATGATTATTATCAAATAAGCATAACACTTATGCTCCCACTAGCTTTGACATGTATTTTAGAAAACAGCTTAACTTCTAGAAAAACAATACCTATTGAATTTCTTAAGTTCATGTTTCTAATACTTAATGCTTTGATAATCTTTTATCTAGGCTTCTTAATCTCATACACCTTTATCCAAGATAGCTCATATGTGTGTCTTAAACAATTTATACTAATTGCCAAATCTCACAATTCGAATTATGGAAAGGGGTACCGTAACCGTAATCAAATTTGAGAATACAATTTTACAATCGCTATCTTCTTAAAATCTCTCTTAGCGAAAGCATTTTCTCACAGTCATTTTCATGAAGTAGAAAATCTTATTACACTTAGATTTCAATGGTGTATGTGTTCCTATCCATGTGCATTTTTCAAAACCAAAGTTTGCGACAAATCCAAACTCATATGGACCGAACTCTTAATCTTGATTTCTTGCCTTATGGTAACACGTGTGCCCACTATGTCTTCCAAGCAGTTAAGCAGCTCACCATTTCCTATCAATGTACTTTTTCATTGATCAAGGTCCTTGCCTTTTATGCATTCAAATGAGAACTCGTAGAACTTACATGCATAATTAACTCAATTGGAATGGCACAGAAACAAAATAACGTCAACACGATAGGTTATAAACCTCAAGTTGTGTGCTAGTGATGATCGATAAGGTTTATTTTGATTTGTTCTTGAAACCTTTCAAGACCATTAAGACTCCCACTGACTCCTTGACATATAAGATTCTCTTGTCAATAAAACATTTCTTGACAAACAAATATTCAAGAGTTAGTGTAGTTTTTATCAAGACAAAACACTTCACAAAATTGGTCCTAGTTGGTCTTTGTCTTATCCAAGACATCACAACTTTCCACATTTGGTGAATGTTATAAACCTTGTTAATACCTGTCACTCAATGTCACAATCTTAACTTTAAGACTTGTTTTGGAACGAAGTATGATTGACTTCTTGATTTAACCATTTCTTCAATTCTCGATTCCTCTTCTTAGACATACAATTGCACTAAGACTCACTTAGAGGATCAATTGAGATATAGTTCTTAATCATTAAGACCTATCATAAAACATAATAAAAGGTACTCTCCCTTCTTCTTAGAATAGTGAAACTTTTATCTTTCTGCCTACTTGATTCTTCTTATTCGTTCTACTATTGATTTAAACCTTTTCAATCAACTAAGAATTACACTTAATCTTATAAGTATAATCATATTTACTTAACCTTAGTAAATCATGACGAATATCTTTGTTATTCTTGTGGTGGACTTGATCAACACATAACTTTGTGTACTCGGTCTCCTAGTCCTTAACTTGACACTTTGTCAACGAATTGGTCTAATTTCCAAGTATGAACCTTCTCATTCATCATGCAATACTTGTTGTATGATTCCAAGTCTCTATCCAATTGAAACTTGAGCGATGAGAAACTTTCCCTATTTGGTAAATTCATGACATTTCCACAAATAACATAATTAAGAATCATATCCATTTGTTGTAGAAATATGCAAACACCAATTTTTCATAACGATTTCATTGCAAGGAAATAAATAAATGAGTCAAACAAAAATTTGTTTTATTCATAAAAGCAGCGGAAAACATTTTTTCCTTACAATGCAAAATCAATTGAAAGACTATGTAATAAATATTCCTAACAACTCTATCATAACTTTCTAAGCTTAAATCTAATCTTCGAATCCTTGTGATCGAGATCCATTTTTTTCGTGATTAGATTCATCTTGCTCTTTCATCAAGCTTCCTCTCTTTTCATTGATCCTGCAAAACATTCAAATGCAATCTTATCACATTAAGAATCAACGAATATGAACTTAATTGAGTTAGATAGTGGATTTTTACCTGAAGCATAGTCATACTCTTTGAGTCTCCCATCTTCTGGACTCTTCATGCTCTTAGTGCAGACTTGTATCCAACACCCTTTCTCTTGGCCGAAAACGCAGGTCAGCTCTCCTAGAACGTCCTCGGAAGCATGGTTGGTTGACTTTCCCAACAAATACGCTCCATTGCTTTGCCAAATCATTTCTGATTCAGCAGCAATGAGCATGTAAGTTAGGTCAATGAGGTTTTCGTCATGATCCATCATATAATACTTTCTTTTGAACTCATTATATGATTTGGGAAGTGACTGCAGAACCCAGTTCACAACCAACTTATCAAGGAATGACGCACCCAACATTATCAACCTATCAAGGAATGACGCACCTAGAACGTGGGCACACACGTGTTTACCATCTTCATGTTTCATTTCCAATAGGGCTTTAGTGACATTGAACCTTCCAATTCTTCGATCTTGTGGGTTAGGGAGAACAACGGGAGGAGGAGGAGGAAGTGAAGCATGATTTCTTGTTCCTCGATCGAGTCGTGGAATATCATCTTCATGTGGAATGCTTGTTCCACGGGATTTAGGAAGACCATAGTTGTCGTACTTTGACATCTACAAAACGGGAGAAAACAAATTCAAGTTAGTTGATTGATTGAGTCCTTAATAAATCACCCAAATGAGATATTAAGGCTAGGACCCAACACAATATTCCACATTTCGGGAGAGGGATGTCGTAACCCTAATTGCAGAACATTTGAAGGTAAGTGAATAACGATTCACTAATTTTCCACCATGAAAAATGAAAAACATATTAAGTCTTAAATGTATTGAAAACTCCTAGATCCTTTGAGATTCATTGAACCTTTTCAATGGCATGTTTAAATCTCGATATATCCCTCTAGTTTGTGACTGAGATGCCAAGGATCACAAAGCGGGTGTGAATAACCATGCAAATCTACATGGTGCCCCCACATGTTACAGTCACCTATTCGATGTGTCGGTAAACCACACACGCTCCACCAAACTATGACAAACACTGAGTCACCCTTTGCTACCTTTGCTTAGAACCATTTAGTGTACCGGTAAACCACACACGCTTCACTAATGTCTTCGTAAGGGCACAAAGTGTAAAACATTTAGTTACTTTTGTACTTCATTATACTTATAATGGAAGGTTTTGTCCTATCCTACCCGTTCGGCTAACGACCCTCCACTAGTCAAGAGTGCGGTGGGTAAGAGTGGATACCCATTCAATCGCCATTTTATAGGCAATTTCCTTAAACACCCCTTATAGACTAGCTTCGTGAATGAGGCCTACTAACGGTAAGACTGACTTTTACTCATACATATATATAATCTTAGACTTTTAATATTATATATAGTATAGGGTGTATTTTATACTTTTAAAATACTATGTGGTCAAATTTAATAAATATACCTTTAATTCAATTAAATTGTAAACCAAAAACTATATGGATTTATCAAACTTTCTTTAATTATACACCTTAATTAATTAATAAAACCATAAGGGTGTGATTTGAACTTTTCAAAACAATACTAGGATTTTAGAATTTAACATTTCTAAATTAATCTTTTAATCAACTTTTAAATTCCAGAACTTGAGGGTAAGTTTTGAAACATTTCAAAACATTAGGGTTTCAACTATTTAAATTTCAAAACAAAACTTTTGAGTTCAAATTTAAACTATAAAACTTAAAGGGAAAAATTGAAACTTTTCATAACACAAGGATCAAATAATAAATAATATAAATTAAACAATTAATTTTAGAGAAAATGACAAAAATAGCCATTTACACTAATGGCATTACAAAAATAGCCAAAAAATTCGAAATTACAAAATTAGCCAACGATTTCGTAGATGGAGATGCCCCATCTGCGAAATGAGCATCTCATCTGCGAATGTACAAGCACCTAAAGCACAATTGTGCTTTACGTGCTTGTACATTCGCAGGTGCTTTAAATTTTTTTTTTTTTAATTTTTTTCTGTATATATAGGGGTAAAATCGCAAATGGAATAGGTCCATCTGCGATTTACTCTCACTCTATCTGCAAAATTGTGGTTTTTTTTGTATTTTTTTTTTTTTTTGTATTTTTAGTTTGACTACGAAATGAATTGGTTTGACTGAGAAAGTAAAACAATCTACAAAAGTTTTTATATAGCAACATGATTTCATAGTCAAACCAATTCATTTCATAGTCAAACTAAAAAAAATACAAAAAAAAACCACAATTTTGCAGATAGAGTGAGAGTAAATCGCAGATGGACCTATTCCATCTGCGATTTTACCCCTATATATACAGAAAAAAAATTAAAAAAAAAATTAAAAGCACCTGCGAATGTACAAGCACCTAAAGCACAGCTGTGCTTTAGGTGCTTGTACATTCGCAGATGAGATGCTCATTTCGCAGATGGGGCATCTACATCTGTGAAATCGTTGGCTAATTTTGTAATTTCGATTTTTTTGGCTATTTTTCTAATGCCATTAGTGTAAATGGCTCTTTTTGTCATTTTCTCTTAATTTTATCATTATCTATATTTGACATAATTTCAATTTCTTGCAAAATAAAATACCCAATTAATACAAATAATCAACTTTAATCATATAAGGAAGTTACTATCTAATCAATTGGTAATTATCTTTTGTTTAATCAAGGATATACTCACAAATATGAATAAAATCGGATTTTAATGACTTAGATCAGATAAGGCAATTATCCATGAGTAAAACAACAAGAAATCCCGAAATCCCCTCTTTCTGACGCTCGAACTCACCGAGTACCACACTGGACTCGCCGAGTTGAGGCCTACTCGCCGAGTACACTGTGGTACTCACCGAGTTCATCAGGCAGGGAGCTCAAAAAACTTTTTTGCAACTTGAACAAACACACTAGGCATCAATACAATAGAAACCAATCAAGGCTTTGATACCACTGATGGGTTTTAGCCATAAGAACATCCTATGTGCTCATACAAACCCTAATGCTTGGATCTAGGTTTCTCTATTGTACATGCTATTCATCCAAGACTTTAAACCCTAAATCTAGCATATGATAATCAATATTAACAGAAGAATGGGTTTAAGATATCACCTTGATTGTTATGTAGCAATGAAAATCACAATTCCTCCTTGTATTGACTTTAGAAAGCTTAGAGTCACAAATGTCACTCCTATAATGGTTCACAAACACCAAGAGCAAGAGAATGAAGAGGAGAAGAGAAGGAGGCTGCCCAAAACGTGTGGAAACCCTAGAGAACCAGTTCACCACGTTTTTGGGGCATAAGGGTTCTTTAAATAGTGAGGCTATTAGGGTTATCAAACAAGGAAACCCTAATTTGGATGCTTAAGCCCTAAGCAACCCATGGACTCCTTCCTTAAAGGCCCTAGGACGATTTCTAATGGGTTTCCCCATAGAATTCGTCCAACCTTATAATATAAGGTAATTCATAGCCCAATTGCAATTATCTTATAATTACAATTATAGTCCCTTAAGTTTAATTAATCTCTTTTAGCCACAAACTTAATTCTTATTAATTCTTGACTAATATTAATTAAACAATATGATTTCTCCTTTAATATATTATTCTCATAATATATTAATAAATCATATTTAATCCTTTCTCTCCATAATTCATTCTATCAAGTTGCTTCGGTGAAGGCAACCCAAAAGGACCATGCACCATCGGGTCAAGTACATACCAAAATAGTTATGGACTTAGATACTAATCCAACACTATCAAGTATGGAACGACCCGGTAAGATCATATCGGAGGTAGGATCCGTTTGGTATACGAAGTATACTGTTTGGAAATCCCACTTTAAACACCTCACTAAATCACAGCCTAGACATCATCCTTGTAAGTAGATCAATCAGTATAACGACTTCAAATTAGTGATAAATCATGTTTATAAGTTCATAATAACGATAATGAACTTAAACATAAGTTATACTAAAGATAGGGTAGGCGTAGCTCACTTACAGCGGGTTTTTCTCAAAACCGGGCTCCACCGATGCAAAGTTTCTGAGCCGAAGGCTCTTCTTTTCGGAGCCGTCAGGCGCTCTGGGGCTTCTGCCTCTTGATGGGGGTTTACCTAGACTTTAGGGGTGGGGGGGTTAGGGAGCTTAGAGAGAGAGTATAGAGAGAGAGAAAGAAGAGGGTTGAGGGGTGAGGAAATGAGGGAACCCGACACTCTTATTTATTGGTTGAATCCCTGATGGATTGGCCGGGTCAGTCATCGAGTCGGTCCACTAACTCACCGAGTCAGTGTTATGTGTCATCATCTGATGGCTTTCGTTGGAGAGAAAGGAACGGCTATGATCGCGCCACGTCACCCAAACTCGTACAACACCCTCCCGACTTAGAAAAATCATAACTCTTGCATACGAGCTCCGTTTTTGAAGTTATTTTTTTCCACGTGTAGGTGAAAAAAAGATCTACAACTTTCGTTTCGAATTTGTTGGCTAATTCTCGACCGATCTTAAATTTAACAGGAGGAGATTAAATTGTTAAATGACCGCGAAGAATTCGTAACTCCTTCATAGGGACTCCGTTTTCATCTGTCTTTTTATTGTTGAGTTCCTATTAATGAGATCTTCAACTCTCATTTAGGTTGCTTAGGCCAAAAACCGCTCGAACTAAAATTCGAGTTTCGGGTCGTGCATGGTTATGCCAAATCTTAGAAAATTCATAACTTCCTCATATGAAGTCAAGTTTGGGCGTTCTTTTTTGTATGTTCTCGGTTTAACATATACTACAACTTTTCTTTAGATCACTAAGGCTAAAAAGTCATTTATCTTAAATTCACTATTTACGTCTCCCAGTGTCGTGTCGGTTCTGTCGCGAAACTTCGACGAGTCATAACTTCTTCGTTATAACTCGGATTTCGGCGTTCTTTATATGTACGGAACCCTTGTAACATATACTACCACTTGGTTAAGATTACTCCTTCTAAATAATTTTCCATCAAAAAGTCATTTTTGATTCTCATTGTCTTTAAATTGACTAGCCCGGATCTACAGGCGTTACATTAATGGGTCAAGAACATGCTTTATTCAAGAACCATCATCTTGGGACCAAAATGATCTTTAAGATTAAAAACTTTGATTTACAAGATAGAGTGAAAAAGATGAAAGCTTGATACCTTCAAGATGTTGCAAACCATGTAGAAATCCTAGATCCCAAGTGTACCCAACTCCAAGACCTTCTCACCACCTTATTCTTTCTTCAAACCACTCCAAAAACTCACTTCAAGGCTCAAATGTCTCTCTTTATCTCTAGGGTTGCTTGAGGGTCGAAATCACAGAAGGATGATGAATAATAAAATAGTTTGTGTCCATAAGGTTTCTTAAATATGAGGCAAAGCCCTAAAATTAGGGTTTGCATGTCACCCATGTACGCTCCGCGTACGAAGTGTACGCTTAGCGGACACACACGTATTCCGATGACAACTACAACTTTTGGAATTTCCCTTCGGATATGACATTGAGATGATATATTTATGTTTTAGAAGTTATCACTAATGTTATGAATTTATTTATATTTCCTATCCATTTACGCCCAATTTCTTTTTTTTTCTATGTAATAGTATGAACTTAATTTTTAAGTTTTATATATTAATGATACATTGAAGTTAAATGTCTATTTATGAAGTTATGAAATGTTGGAATTATTATATATGTATTTGATGGATAATGATTTAATATGTTATGAAATGTATCATAAGACAATCGAAGTGAAATAAAAAATCGGAAAAACCGTAACTGAAAAAAAAAATTGAAACTGAACCCAAAAAAATTCGAAACCAAACCAAAAAAATTGGTATTGGACTAGTTTATAGCGAAACTAATCCAAAAAAAAGTACGATCTAGTTAAAGACCAATCTAAAAAAGGACGGGACTAGAAAAGAATCGATCGGGACCGGTCTAAAAAAAGGAATCGACTCAGGATAGATCCAGGACCCGTTCGTGTAACGCCTGTAGATTATGGCTAGTCAATTTAAGGACAATAAGCGTTAAAAATGACTTTTTGATGGAAGATTATTTTGAAGGAATAATCTTAACTAAGTTGTAGTATATGTTACAAGGATTCTGTACATATAAAGAACGCCGAAATCCGAGTTATAACGAAGAAGTTATGACGTAAAAAGTGAATTTACATTAGAGAGATATTTAGCCTTAGCGATCTAAACTAACATCGTAGAGTTCGTTAAACCGTGAGCGTGCATAAAAAGAACGTCCAAATCTGACTTCGTATGAGGAAGTTGTGATTTTTCTAAGTTTCGACTTAGCGGTATGCAGCTCGAATACTCGATTTGAGATTGAGCGGTTTTTAGCCAAAACAATCTAAACAAGAATCGAAGATCTCGTCTATAGTAGTCCAATGATAAAAAGACAGACGAAAACGGGTGTTGGATGAAGAAGTTATGAATTTATAATGGAATTTTCCTATCCCGGCCTACTAAAAATAAATAATAAAACTAAAGTCAAAATTAGCCGACGGAGTCTAAACGAAAGTTGTACAGCGTAGTCTCACCTACGCGTGGAGATAAAGACTGTCGAAAACAAAGTTCGTATGAGAAAGATATGAATATTTGAAGTTTATTAAATACTTAAAATATTAAATTTAATTATAAATTTCGATATTATCCGAAGGGGGGGGGGGGGGGGGGGGGAAGTCAGCGGCCTTATCCAGGTTACGCCCAGCGTAATCAAAGGTTCCAGCCCCTATAAATGAAAGTCAAGGTTGTCGAGTTTCTTTGCTCATTTTCTTTCCTTCTCTCGCGTTTTTGCTTCGTTTTTTGTGCAAGAAATATCCCAAAGCCCCGATATTAATCCCGAGGCCCGAAGCAAGTCTCGAAGCCTCAAAGATACCGAGAAATAAAATTCCCGAGCCGAAGCTCTGCCCGCGAGAAGCCAATTTTTGTGAAGATCTTCCAGATTTACCGAAGAATACTACTTCTACAAGTCGTAACGCTGTCCGATCATCTTCTGATCAAGTGAGTGTATATTCCCTTTCATAAACACGATATTAATACAAGTATTGTTTGAATGTATTAAGTATATGTTTTGGGTGAGAGTGTGGTTATTTTCTTCTAACACATAAATATGAAGTATTTGCATTGAAATGTGTGTTATGTGTTTATATACTATTGTTTATTTGAGATAAGTGTGGAATGGATGTTTTATATGGTTTTTAAATAAGTTAAACCATATATGTATTTTATATCTACTAATATGTTGGGTAGAACATGAGTAGCTGAGATAGTTGGTATGTGATAAAATGATAAGGTAAATGACGAGGTATGTAAGATGCTTAAAGAATAATATTGGTAGATGCACCAAATAGAGAATGTCATAATACTAGCAGCTGCGCTTGAGAATAATATTGGTAGATGCACCAAATAGAGAATGTCATAATACTAGCAGATGCGCTTATAGGATAATCCTGGCAGATGCGCTTATAGGATAATGTCGGCAAATGCACCTAAAAGAGAATGTCATAAACCTGGCAGTCGCGCCTCATAGTGTATGACATAATCCTGGCAGAGGCACTTAAAGGATGATGTTGGTAGATGCGCCTTATGTAGTAATAGATTTTGTACCAATTCCTTAGGTCAATCCTTAGGAATGAATGAATGGCGGGTAGTTGAATTCTTAGGGTAAAATCCTAAGAAATAAAGAAGATAATGGGGATGGTTAATTAGGTTGATTGTCTGATGCTTGAATATAATAATTATATTATTGTGGGTTGAAAACCCTATATGCTCATCAGGCTCCCAAGTCTAACCCACTAAGTTTTCTTTGCATTACAGGTAATGGCACAAGAGTATAAGTTGATGGACTTGACGAGAGATTTTGGATTATAGATCAGTAGTTATAAATGACTGTTGTAAGGTCTATTTTTACTGTTTATGCTTTTGGTCTGTATCGGAACATGACATCCCAAGCTTTTGTTATTTAATGAAAATACATTTCTTTAAAGAAATGCTTCGATAAATTATTATCATATTTTGTTTTGGGAACAAGTTCTGCAACTGTTTTCTTTAAAAGATTACTTTGATTTTAAAAACAAGCATAAACAAATCGGTTTTTTCTGGCCGTGAAATTGGGGATGTCACAGTTCGGGATGGATTTTTGTGCACCTCTAAGCTAGGGCAAGCCGCACCATACACACTCCCAAGCCTCTGCGCCCTTTATGAAGTATGTCGTGCCTTATCCCTAAATCATCCTTAAACAAAAAACAAAAGACTTAAACAAATGATTACGTACCGGGAAACAAGTGTTACATTATGTACTGATTTACTCAGAATCACAGTTAAATTGTACAAAATCATAGTTAAAATATCATAATTTTAAATGCAAGAAAAAAATACATGAAATTGCAGACATAGAGAAAGGAAATCACTTGGCCATCTCTGATTTCAGGTCCGAAGAAAAATGACCGTAATCTATAATTATACTTAAAGCAAAGTCGCAACCCATAAGAATGTGAGGAGCTATCATTTCATTTTCATTGGCTAAGTGGCCATTTTCTTAACTTTAGCTACATTTTCTGTATAGTGATTAACGTTTCATTTCTGAGTTCACTAAAAGAAAGAAAAAAAGGAGGATGATCTCCCGTTCATTTTTCTTCACAGTCGCACCATCCAGTTCTTACCGCCGGCTTCCATCCTCAACGCTCCCCTCTGATTCTTCACTATGTCGTACCTCGTCGCTCGCATGCATTCCATGCATCATCGTGGCCTCTCTTATGTGGTACGTTACGTATTACATCAATCTTCCTTATTGTATGGTTGTTCGATTATAGATGATTCAATATGTTTCCATGGCCGTGTGAAGTTGATCTTCTTCGTTAATTGTTTGCTCAAACTGATTATAGGTTAGAGTCGCAATTCAAGATAGTTGATAGCCCTTACCCTATCCCTCAGTATTCTACTTCCGATTGTTTCTGATGAGTAACCAAACCTTGTTGACTTTACATGCTTAACATGTTTCTTTACTATTTTTAGAATGGTTGTACTGAAGATTATTCAAAATTAGCGTAACTTGAAGAGGATCAGAGATCTATGCTCATGTAGTGAAAGATAGAACTGTACCCATTAGTAAAGCAAGCGAACTGTGAATATTAAGTTAATGTTTTTCAATTGGGAAGTGATTCGTACACAAAAGTTTTTTGCCCTACACAACAATTTATGCATTATAGAGTTGTACAGTACAACATTTTAAAGCATCAATTGTTGTATATGGAGAAAAATTGGTGTGTACAAATCATCTCCCTTTTAGCAAATGCATGTCAATAATACCGTGTATTTGAATGGGATAAAGAGGACTTATGTGACAACCCGATATTTCGAGACAATGAAATGTAACACCAGTCGAATATAGGTAAAAATTTAACTTTCCTAAAATCTTATTTAGGTTAAATAAAGTGGTAGGAATCGTATCAAGGTTTTCGTGCATATAAAGAACACTAAAATCTGAGTTATAACGTAGAAGTTATGACCAATCTAAGATTCGCAACGAAAATCGGCAACACTGATAGATGTAAAACGCGAAGTTTCAATACAATAATTTTTAGCCTTAGGTATCTAAATGAAAGTTTTAGATATCCCAAACCGTAAGCATACCTAAAAAGAATGTCCAAATCTGACTTCATATGAGGAAGTTATGATTTTTTGAAGTTTCAGACATAGCAGTAGACAGCTAAAAACTCGAAATCGAGATCGAGCGGATTTTTGCCAACATGAAACGAGAATCGAAGATCTCATCAATGGTATTACAACGGTAAAAATTCTGGCGAAAACAAACAGCAGATGAAGGAATTATGAAATTTTAACAGACTTTTCCTGTCCCGGCCTATTAAAAATATAATATTAAAAATAAAGTCAAAATTAGCCAACGAAGTCTAAACGAAAGTTGTAGATCGTAGTCTCACCTTCGCGTGGATATAAAGAACGTCAAAAACGGAGTTCGTATGAAGGAGATATGAATTTTTGAAGTTTTCTAAATAATTAATATATAAATTTAATTCAAAAATCGATATTATCCGAAGGGTGAGTCACCGGGTCCATCCGAGTTACGCGCCGCGTACAGGCGTACGCCCCGCGTACTCAAGGCCTAGGCTCCGGTTCCTCCACATCACCCCTATGCGAGACTACCCCGTCTCGTCCCATCCGAAGTCGAGGCAGTCGAGGACTCGGTCACGCATGACGCACGAGTACGCCCCACGTAACCTAGTACGCCCCGCGTAACGAGGCCTCTCAGCCCCCTATAAATAGAGATGCGAGGGTTCCGGGAAAATCACACCATTTCTCTCATTTCTCTTACGATCTTGCCTCGTTTTCCATGCCCGTGCTACCCCGAAGCCCCGGTCACTTTGCCCAAGTCACGAAGGTCGTTTGTGCTCCCGAGATTCTCGAGAATCCCGAGGAAATCCACTTCTCGAGCCGAAATTCTGTCCGGTTTTCATCCTGCAACCTCCGATCTTACAAGTGAGTTCATACCCCTATAAACTACACTTTTAAATGTTTTATAAATACTTTTATAGGCTTTTATTGGGGGGGGGGGGGGGGGGGGATACAAGTAAAATACTCGATTATTGTCGTGTGTTATATAATAAAGTTCATTATACGCTTTTTATCAACGGAATCATATGTGATTTACAACAATTATAGGGAAACTTTCGTATGAAAAATATATCACGATAACATCGTAACTTTTGAAATGAAAAGGGTTGTTATATATATATATATATATATATATATATATATATATATATATATATATGTATATATATATATATATATATATATATATCAAACACTCTGCTTATACGGTATGTATTGATGGGTTTTAGGTAAAACAAATAAACTAGAAAACAATTCCTAAGTTCACATGCAACCTACTTTGGATCTATGTTTTATCTATTGAACATACAACTTTGAATTGCAAAACAAGAACCCTAGAGGAGAGAGAGGCTATAATCGAAATATACAAACTAGGGTTTAGTAATTACATATCTTTCAATTGTTATAGTAAACAATTGATGATTCCCTTGATCTTGATCTTGATCTTCTTGGAAGCTTAGCACCACAAGTGTAATGCCTCTAATGGAATCACACCCAAACTAGCAAAAAGGAAATTAGAGGAGAAAGGGAAGAGGGAGTATGCAAAATTTCGGCCCTTAGGGATTCTTCAAAAGAAAAGAGTGACCAAAAGATGAACCAGGAGGCTCCTTATATAGCTGAGGGATCTAGGGTTTAGGGGAAACCCTAGTTATCCTTTGCTTAGGGCCTAAGCAAACCCAAGGGCCTTATCCAATCCCCTATGGACGAAATTATTAGGGTTTCCCCTAAAGATTTCGTCCACCCTTATCCAAGGGGGTTCTAGAGCCTTCCACTCAACTATTAGATAATTGCAAACTAGTCCCTGCACCTTATAATTAATTCTTTTAACCCCAAAATTAATTCTAATTAATTTCTGGCTAACAATTAATTAAACAAAATAATTTCTTATTAATATATTAATCTTTTAACATATTAATAAATTCATTTATATTAATTTATTAATCTTATAATAAATTCATTTATAGGTTTGAGGGCAACCCAAAAGGACTGTGCTGCTATCAATTCAAGTACATACCAATTATAGTTATGGGCTTAGACACCTAATCCAACAGTCTCCCACTTGGATAAATCTGTAACTATAATTGCTAGTATGCCTTCTAAATTTGACCAGCAAATTGTAGCTTCCAAAAAGTTGCTACCGAACTCTGACCCAGTCAGTTACGTGTCCTAAGATAAGTGATCATATAATCCTTCATTCTGCTAGATATCCCTAGACAAAAGACATGGAATGCAATCAACCTCTTTGTCCAGAATCTATGTTTCCCGATTCCTGATTAGTGATGATGTAGGACTTCTAATTGAACACATCAATTTAGTCCTGGCTGGGCCCAGCACATAAGTCAACACCAAATCATCGAGGGGCCCACAGATATCGCTTTTTCCCATTAAGGAAAAAGGAACGAATAAACATTGACTCATATGCTTGTATCTTTTACTCATCAAACCATACATGATAATACGTTTTATAACACCAAGTTATTGATGCGTTTTCGTATTATCAATGCATAGCCGACTTGCAAATTACAACTCATATATCTCTGTTTCAAGATTATAAGTTATTATCATCTCAGTATTACTCGTGATGAATTCCATGAAGTAATACTCTGAGCGAGGGTTTATCCAATACTCAAATCTCAATTTCTGAGTACTCATGAACGTTGCAGCAAAATCTATTGCCATGTCTATCCTTAGACAATCTACAATCCAGTTCATGACAGTCTTGATTCACTACTTACTTCCAAAAGTACGAGCGACTGTGGAGTTTGAATAATCTTACTATTCGGGAAGTAAAACATGCAAAAATGAAACACAATAATAAACAATTGACAAAAGGTAGAACCCAAACTTATAAATAATACTTTATTATTTAATCACCAAAAGTCAATTACATTTACTTTGTTACAAGTTTCAGAACAAAACTAATCTAACTACTAAAACTAATATCATCTTTCAGTCCTATGCTCCGAGTATGCTGAATATGCTTAGCCCTACTCAGACCCTTTGTGAGGGGATCTGCTGGGTTATCTTCAGATGACACCCTCTTCACTATAAGATGGCCTTCTTCTACTCTATGTCTGATGAAATGGTACTTTCTATCGATGTGTCATATTTTACCATGATCTCTCGGTTCCTTTGTCAAGGCAACCGCTCCTTCATTATCGCAGAACAGTTCCATAGGCTCCTGGATGGTTGGAACAACTCCGAGATTCCCGATGAAGTTCCTCAACCAAGCTGCTTCTTTCGACGCTTCACTTGTTGCTATGTACTTTGATTCACAAGTAGAATCAGCCACCGTATCTTGCTTGGAACTCTTCCAAGTAACTGCTCCTCCATTTAATAAGAATACCCTGCCTGACTGAGAACGGAAGTTATCTCTATCCGTCTGAAAGCTGGCATCACTGTAACCATCTACTCTCAAAGTATCATTGCCACCAAGTACAAGGACCCAGTCCTTCGTTCTTCGGAAATACTTGAGTATATTCTTCACGACTATCCAATGAGCTCTACCTGGGTTTCCCTGATAGCGACTGACCATGCTCAAAGCAAATGCCACATCAGGGCGAGTACATGTCATAGCGTACATGATCAATCCGACAGCGGAAGCATAAGGTACACGACTCATGTCATCTATTTCCTCATCTGTACTCGGGCATTGAGTCTTACTCAATTTGGTATTGCTCTGGATAGGTAGCTCTCCCTTCTTGGAATTTTCCATACTAAACCTTTTTAGTACCTTATCCAAGTATGTGCTCTGACTAATTCCAATTAGTCTCTTCTTTCTATCTCTCAATATTCTAATCCCAAGAATATAGGCGGCTTCTCCTAGGTCTTTCATGGCAAAACACTTTCCAAGCCAAGACTTAACTTCATTCAAGGTTGGAACGTCGTTACCAATGAGTAATATGTCATCGACATATAACACCAAAAAAGTTACTATACTCCCACTAGCCTTGATATACACACAAAACTCATCTTCACTTCTAGAGAAACCAAACTCTTTGACTTTCTCATGGAAGCAAAGATTCCAGCTGCGAGATGCTTGTTTCAATCCATAAATGGATTTCTCAATCTTGCATACTCTATTGGGAAACTTTGCATCAACAAAACCCTCTGGCTGATTCATGTAAACATCCTCAGCCAGCTTCCCGTTAAGGAAGGCAGTCTTGACATCCATCTGCTAGATTTCATAGTCATGAAAGGTAGCTATGGCGAGCAATATCCTAATAGATTTAATCTTAGCCACCGGCAAAAAAGTCTCATCATAGTCAACCCCTGGGGTTTGAGTGAAACCTTTTGCAACCAGTCGAGCCTTGAACGTATGCACATTCCCATCCATGTCTTCCGACCTGGTGCACTATCAACCAAATTCCAAACTTGGTTGTCATACATGGACTTAATCTCGCTGTCCATTGCTTCTTTCCACTTGGAAGCCTCTGGGCCTGCCATTGCTTCCTTATAAGTGACTGGTTCATCTAAGTTTACCAGTGTTCTGTCACTTATGAATGTGTCACCATCTGAAGTAATATGAAAACCATACAACTCAGGTGGCACACTCACCCTAGTGGATCTTCGAAGTGGTAATGATTTATCAACCGGTTCAATAGGAACTGTTTCCTCTGGTTGTGTGCTAGTGTCATCTAAGGTTCCTTCATTGGTTGACTCTTGAATCTCTTCAAGGTCAATGGTACTCCTACTATCCTCTTTGAATATGAGCTCTCTTTCCAGAAAGACTCCTCATCAAGCTACAAACACCACGTTTTCACTAGGTCTGTAGAACAAATATCCAAAAGACTGCTTTGGGTAACCAATGAAAACACATTTCTCACTTCTAGTTACTAGCTTGTCGTGAGTCTCTCGTCTTACGAAAGCTTCACAACCCCAGACTTTAATATGTGCTAACGAGGGAACTTTCCCTGTCCACATTTCGTGAGGTGTTTTGGCAACCTTCTTTGTAGGGACAAGATTGAGGATGTGGGCGGCTGTCTCTAAGGCATACCCCCAGAAGTGAATAGGAAGCGAGGCACGAATCATCATAGAATGAACCATGTCTAACAAGGTTCGATTACGCCTCTCAGCTACACCATTTAACTGTGGTGTCGTAGGAGGAGTCAATTGTGAGACTATTCCACATTCTTTCAGATAGTCGTTGAAATCGGTACTAAGATACTCCCCGCCTCTATCGGATCTAAGTATCTTGATCTTTCTGCCCAATTGATTTTCGACTTCATGCTTAAACTCTTTGAACTTTTCAAAGGTTTCTGACTTATGTTTGATCAAGTAGATGTAACCATATCTGCTATAATCGTCAGTGAAAGTCACATAGAATCGATTAGCATCCCTTATGGTTGATCTGAAGGGCCCACACACATCTGTGTGTATGAGATCCAACAGACCTTCACCTCTTTCACAAGACCCTGTGAATGGTGATTTTGTCATCTTTCCCAAAAGACAAGATTCACACATATCATCTGATTTTAGGTCAAATGATTCCAACACTCCATCCTTTTGGAGTTGGGCTATGCGTTTCTTGTTAATGTGTCCAAGACGACAATGCCACAAGCATGCCTTGTCTATACTATTAGACAAGTTAATATTAAGTACACTATTTCCTAAGCTATCAACACAAGTCACTGTTTCATACACACCATCACAAGGTAAAGCTTCAAACACAAAAACACCATTCTTATAAACAAAAATTGAACCATTCAAATCATTAAAAGAATATTTAAAACCTTGTCTGAACAATGCATGAAATGAAATAATGTTTCTCATCATCTCAGACGAATAGCAACAATTTATTAAGTCTAATCTAACATCATTACTAAGCAATAGTTGATAAACTCCGATCTTGGTCACTGGTGAAGACTTTCTGTTCCTCATGATCAAGTTTATCCTCCCATGCTTTATCTCCTCACTTTCCTTTAGCCCCTGCAAATCAGAACAGATATGAAAACCACATCCTGTATCAAGGACCCATGAACGAGAAGATAATGAGTTATTAGCATAAATAGTGTAAATACCTGCCGAGGATGGCTTCACTTTGCCATCCTTGATGTCTTGCAGATATTGTGGGCAAGATCTCTTCCAATGCCCCTTTTGATTGCAGTAAAAGCAAATGGCCTCTTTTGGATCAGAAACATGGGGAGTGGAACCATTGGGCTTAGCCTTCAAGCCATTACTAGATAACACAACTTGAGCCTTGCTCTTCCAGTTTTGCTTGGGAGGACCTTTCCTCTTCTTCCCCTTTCCCTGTCCAATGGCCAAGACAGGGGCACTTGCAGGTGTGGAGGGCACACTTTTACCCTTCATCCCTGTCTTAGCTGTCTGCAACAAGTTGTGCAATTGGGCCAAAGTCTGCTCAGTGTTGTTCAAATGGTAAGTTAAGATAAACTGACCATAACAATCAGGCAACGAGTTCAAGACCATGTCAATGGCCAATTCCTCATCGAAGTGAATGTTGAGCTTGACCAAACGCTCTATGTAGCGTTGATTTCTTTGCACATGAGATACAACTGATTCCCCCTCTTTCATCTTGCAAGCCATGAGTGACTTGACTACCTCAAACTTTTTCTTGACGAGCTCGCTTATGGTACTTTTCCATAAGGTCCTTGTTCATCTCAAAAGGCCAGTAGTCCTCATAGTACCTCTGCAATTCTGGGGACATGGTTGCAACCATGATGCATGCCACTTTGGTAGCATCATCATAGTGTTTCTTGTAGGCAGCATACTCTTCGGGAGTGGCTTTTGACTCATCAAGTTCTTTGAGCTCCTTTTCAAGGACATACTCTTTGTCCTCAAATCTAAGCGCCATCTTGATGTTACGCATCCAATCGTTATAGTTGGAGCCATCCATAAAGACTTTGGAGCAGATGTTTAGTAGAGAGAAGTTGTTGCTGGAGGATGATGAAGCAGAAGTGTTTCCAGGAGTAGACATCTGAAAAGAAAGATAGTTTTAGTTAGATTCCAAGACACCTCAATATAATAACCCAAAGATATCATATCAAGGTTAGGACCCAACTATGACGATTCACAACTTAGAAATGGGATGCCGAGATCCAAGTTCAAATCTCATAAAGGTAGGTGAATGACGATTCACCAATTCCACCATTAGACAAAATAAACAAAGTGAAATTCCTAATTCTTTTGAGATACATTAAAACTATTTAATGGCATGTTTTAATCTCAGGTTATGCTCTACTATTTGTAACTGGGATACCGAGGATCACAAACTAGATGTGAATAACCATGCAAATGTGCTTGGTAACCTTATTGTCTTTATCATTAACTATTGATGTGCCGGTAAACCACACACGCTCCATCAAAATGATAATTATAAGATACCCATTACTACTATTTATTAGTACCTTTTAGTGTGCCGGTTAACCATACACGCTCCACTAACGACCAATAAAGCATAATGTGCAATTTCATGGATTATCATACTTTTCACATTTTTCCTAAAGTAACTAGAGTTGGGATTTTGAAAAATAGTGTTCTAGTACTTTCTTTAATAGCATTATACTTTTAATGGGAAGTAGTTGTCCTATCAAATCCGTTCTGCTAACGACCCTCCACTAATCAAGGAAGCGGTGGGTGAGAGTGGACACCCATTCAACTACCATTTTATAGGCAGTTTCCTTATACCCCCCTTTTAGACTAGCTTCGTGAATGAGGCATACTAACGATTTGACTGACCATACTCTTATACATATATAATGTTTAACTTTTAATTATAATATATATATATATATATATATATATATATATATATAAGGTGTGTTTTAAAACATTTTAAAACTCCAAGAGTTTATATAAATTTTCGAAATTTAAACTATTAAATTTTAAATTTAAATAAACCAATCAATTAGATTTAATATTTATCTATTAATTAACTTTTAATTAATTTATTAAATCTTGTAAGGATTATCTAATCAAATTAATCAATTAATTTAATCCTAATCCTTATCCCTCTAAATTTCGAAAATTAAGGGTAAAGGACAATTATCCAATTAATCTAATCAAGTAATAATTATCCAAAACAAGAAACCCTAAAATCTCTAGCATATTTCGAAATTCACAAGGGAGGAGGCTAGGGTTTTCAAAACCCTAACCCTAATTTCGATTAGGGTTCTTTGGAGGCTAAGGTTTTCAAAAACCCTTTGATCCACAACCCTAAAAATCGAAAAAAATGGCCTTTAGGGTTTAATAGCTATAAACCCTAATTTGCAATTCACCAATTATAACAATTCTATTTAAAACAAACAAAGGCTCTGATACCACTGATGGGTTTTAGGTAAAACAAATAAACTAGAAAACAATTCCTAAGTTCACATGCAACCTACTTTGGATCTATGTTTTATCTATTGAACATACAACTTTGAATTGCAAAACAAGAACCCTAGAGGAGAGAGAGGCTATAATCGAAATATACAAACTAGGGTTTAGTAATTACATACCTTTCAATTGTTATAGTAAACAATTGATGATTCCCTTGATCTTGATCTTGATCTTCTTGGAAGCTTAGCACCACAAGTGTAATGCCTCTAATGGAATCACACCCAAACTAGCAAGAAGGAAATTAGAGGAGAAAGGGAAGAGGGAGTATGCAAAATTTCGGCCCTTAGGGTTTCTTCAAAAGAAAAGAGTGACCAAAACATGAACCAGGAGGCTCCTTATATAGCTGAGGGATCTAGGGTTTAGTGGAAACCCTAGTTATCCTTTGCTTAGGGCCTAAGCAAACCCAAGGGCCTTATCCAATCCCCTATGGACGAAATTATTAGGGTTTCCCCTAAAGATTTCGTCCACCCTTATCCAAGGGGGTTCTAGAGCCTTCCACTCAACTATTAGATAATTGCAAACTAGTCCCTACACCTTATAATTAATTCTTTTAGCCCCAAAATTAATTCTAATTAATTTCTGGCTAACAATTAATTAAACAAAATAATTTCTTATTAATATATTAATCTTTTAACATATTAATAAATTCATTTATATTAATTTATTAATCTTATAATAAATTAATATCTCTCCTTTCATAATTTCCTTGTCCGGTTACTAGGTTTGAGGGCAACCCAAAAGGACTGTGCTGCTATCAATTCAAGTACATACTAATTATAGTTATGGGCTTAAACACCTAATCCAACATGTATATGTGTCCATCTTTGGTACTACAAACATACGATTATTTTGGTACGAAAAACATCAATATTTTGGGATACTTGTTGTTAATAAATCAATCATATGGGATTTATAACTAGTATACAAATGGATTTACTACAAGTTTAGCAGTTTTACTAAACATATTACTTCAAATGACTTTCTTCAACGTTTTTACATGATCAAAGCTCTTTATCAAACTGTCTTACACACTGTAAGCTTCCTTTCAAACTCGGTTACAAAGGTGTTTTCAAACAGTGGTTTTCCGTGTACTTAAACTGTCTTATCAAACAAAATACTTTAAATCATTTTATAAACTGACATCAAGTCACAAATTCTTTATTAGACTTTTCAACGGTTTTATAAAACTTCTTTTATGCTTTTATATTATAAATTGCATGCCTCTATATGTATAGTTATATAAAAAAATGTTTAAAAGACTTAGGAAGGCTATCCACCCTATTTCCTTTTCCTTGATTTGGATGTGGTCTGGTGGGATATCGGGTACCCGTCCGAAGGTCGTTTAAATATTAGTTATATATCATGTGTACATATATAGTCATAAATGTTCCATCAGTTAATTCTGTTTTGACGCTCTTGGGTTGCAAGGGTGTATAAATCTACTTGGACACTCATCAATTACATTCTAGTAAACTATTATAGGAATAGTTTAGGGGATACAAAACATTATTCCTATTACAAGAAATTACACCAGAGTCAGCTCATTCATGAGTCTACACTACATGCTATATGAAGGGATACTCTTACAAAGATTCCTCTTACATGGATATATTTATAGGGATACTCTTACATAGATACGCTTACATGAGTACGTTTACACGAATACTCTTACATGAATACTTATACATGAATACTTTTACATAGACATTATATGGAAAATTACTATTACATATTATATGTCTAGATACTGTTATATAGTTCTCCTTTCTATCTTTACCTTGTGATACAAACACATCATCGACGAGATAGATTGGACTTTATATCCTAGTACCAAAGGATACTTTACGGGATTAACCATTCCTAGAATCTCTATTAGCTATACAGGTAAATGCACATCCACGGATGTCTTCAGTTGATACCATTACAGGTATACTTTAAGGGGTTAACTATTCCTATACCCAACTGTTAGCAACAGAGGTAAATGTACTATTAGTTATCCTAGTATAAAGGGATAATACGTAAGTTAGTTATATTATTACCACTATCTTGTGACTCATCCACATAACCAATGAGGTGAATTGTATTTAAGTATCCTAGTACCACAGGATACAATTTCTTATATTAATAATAATTGTCGAACAGTCGGGTCTTGGTAGAAGACTGTTTTCAAAACAGTCGGGTCTTGGTAGAAGACTACTTTAAAAAACAACTAGGTCTTGGTAGAAGATTTCATCTATACTAATAGGAATCATAGGGATTTCTAGGGTTTACCAAACGGTTTCGATTACTTCCAAACATTTCCACACTTATACGAACTGTGACAATCGTCAATCTTGAGTCAAGTCAAGTCATCAAGTCAAGCCGGTCAACTCTATTAAACCTTATGTATTAGGGTAAGTGTTATGTTCGTATTGTATAACTTGTTATGATAATGGGAAAACATCACAGGAGAAAAGTTTGTGTTAAAAAAAAATTTCCTAAGCCTTCGCATTTTAACCAAATAAATCAAATGCGATTCACAAAATTTTCATTCCAAAAATGCGAAACTCCAGGGACAATAATTGAAATCTTCTGTTTTCTTCCCCAATTCGCATTCTACTGTGAAATACTTCGCATTTTCATTTTTACACCTTTCGCATCCCTTCGCATTAATCACCTTCGCATTTTAACCAAATAAATCAAATGCGATTCACAAAATTTTCATTCCAAAAATGCGAAACTCCAGGGACAATAATTGAAATCTTCTGTTTTCTTCCCCAATTCGCATTCTACTGTGAAATACTTCGCATTTTCATTTTTACACCTTTCGCATCCCTTCGCATTAATCACCTTCGCATTTTAACCAAATAAATCAAATGCGATTCACAAAATTTTCATTCCAAAAATGCGAAACTCCAGGGACAATAATTGAAATCTTCTGTTTTCTTCCCCAATTCGCATTCTACTGAGAAATACTTCGCATTTTCATTTTTACACCTTTCGCATCCCTTCGCATTAATCACCTTCGCATTTTAACAAAATAAATCAAATGCGATTCACAAAATTTTCATTCCAAAAAAAAATGCGAACACAGTTTAGTTCATGAACTCTAAACTTGCGAAATCAAAAATTCATATGTTGAACCCATATGCGAATATTAACCCAATTGACTTCAAATTGATTCATAGATGCGAACACTCGATTGTTTTACTTTCGCAAAATGAGCATCAACAACTCCACAATCGAGTTTTTAAATTCTTGCAAACAACAGTTTCATAGTCCTTGACTTCGCGTTTTTTCTTCACGAATCATCCCTCAATCATCAATCCAATTGCGAATCAAAACTCATATGTTCTTGCTTTATCGATTCATCGACTACACTCATACAAATGCGAACAATACTCAATTTCAAAATCGATTGAAACTTATAGCAAAGCTAAATCCAACTTCGCATTCAAAGCAGTGTCATTGATCCGCAGTCACAAGCAACCACCCCACACCCACTCTATGACCAGCCATACCTCCCCACCTTACCTATGTCACTTCAATGTTCCCTTACACTCAAATTTCACTCACTCCCACGTTTTTGAGCTGGAACAATCAACCACACTCCTCATTTTCTCTCATTTCTCTCATCCCACTAAGTAACAAACATCACTCTTTCTCTCAAACTCTTCTACACAAATTTTCGAGATCCAAGGCTGGATTCAAGTGTTCTTCCACACTTAATTCTCGAAAACCTTCAAGGCATCTCCAAGTGTTCTTGAATTAAACACTTCCATTCTTCAACAATCATCTACTGAAATCACTCAAGGTGAGTTCATACCCCTACATTTTCATGATTTCTCAAGTTTTCAGGGGGGGAATACAAGTTAAAACACTAAGAATATAACTAGATTTTTCTAACAGCCTTCATCAGAAAAGTTCAACTCCATTCACGGACTGTCTTGGGCATCTTAAACATTTTTGTTTTCAAAACTGTACAAGGTGCAAATAGTTCGAGTTTTTAGCTTTAAAATGGCTACTTGCACATCTCCATACGATTTTTCTACAATTTATGGTGATTTTTACAAAACTGCCTATCATTTCAAACAACAATCCGGACCAGTCTGTGATTTTGGACTTTTTCACCCAAGTTAGAGGTCATTATAAATTGAGATAAAATTTATGAGCAAACTAGACACATTTTGTGAACTCTCAAAATTTACGGATCTAGTTTTCGACTTCGTATGATTTTTCTATGATTTTTCCAAATACAGGGCAGAATGGCTAAAGTTAGCCAACAGCATGTAAATATCATAACACTTTGTATTATGTTGAGCAAAGTGTATAATCATAAGTTCTAATATTTGAATGTGTTTCCATGTTAGTTTATCATTATGAACTGGAATTAAGACATTCATATTAAATATTAAATATTATTCATTCATTTTGGAACACGTATTATTAGACTATAAGAGGTATAGTTTGATAAATTCACAATACTAATATATTTTCATAAAAGAATTCATACATATTACAAACATTTTAGATAAACTATAACAGGTATAGTTTATGATATATCACTCTACGCACTCGTACAAGAAGGGTACATTCATACAAGAAAGATTTCTATTCGCACACATTTCACGAAAGTTAATCTATGTTTTGATAAATTCACAACACTAGTTACATTTCCATAAAAAGGGTTCATACATAGTACATACATTTTAGATAAACTATAATAGGTATAGTTTATGATACATCACTCTACGCACTCGTACAAGAAGGGTACATTCATACAAGAAAGATTTCTATTCGCACACATTTCACGAAAGTTAATCTATGTTTTGATAAATTCACAACACTAGTTACATTTCCATAAAAAGGGTTCATACATAGTACATACATTTTAGATAAACTATAATAGGTATAGTTTATGATACATCACTCTACGCACTCGTACAAGAAAGGTACATTCATACAAGAAATATTTATATTCACACACAATTATCGTAAACTTGTTATCCTATATTGTGAGTTTCTCTATTTTTTTCGATCTCTATCTCTCTATCTCCCCGTACGTCCGAGTGCGGGATATAATTCCTGGTAGTTATAATCAGAATCTCCTTGAGGGAGAACGTGATACTTGTATATAGATCTATATTGGGATTGACACCCCACACCTTGCTGCTAGCTACAGTTGGACCTGCAGGTCTACGGGTGACAAATGTCATTTCATTTTCGCGACGCCTGAGAAACGTTGTGGCAGGTTCACATAGTCACAGTATGATTATAGCGACTCACTTAGGGAGACAACAATTCATAAAGTTTACGGGGTTGCATAAAAACCAAAGTAGGTTTTAGGTTGATAGAATAAATTTACTTTCCATTTCATTTTAAACTCACAACATTTCTACTAAGAAACGATGACTTCTCATACATTCTAGTCTTTGGTTGTAAGGCTACATTCTTCGGATTTCAAGGAAAATATCGGATTTTTCTGAAACAACGCGACATTTACATGTGAAAGACTTCTAATAAGATTATTAATAAAAGCTTATGAACTCACCAACCCTTGTGTTGACACTTTTCAAACAACTTGTATTCACAGGAAAACATTAATCGGGTTACCAAGTGCTTTTGAGGATGGGACGTTGAGGCGTCAAACTTTTCATATTTTGACAACATATTGTAATTGATTTTTGAAACATGTAATTCATACAAGTGATGTAACTTTTCAATTATATATATGTTGGTTGTGTTTGCTTGAATTACTATTGAAATTGTGGTTATGATGCTATACATGAAGTCCTCCACCCCCGAACGTTTCCGCCATCCTTGGTTTGGGGGTGTGACAGATTGGTATCAGAGCACGGTTTATAGTGAATTCAGTATATCAACCACATAAGATATACAAACTATAAACACATTTGGGACTAAAAGTCTCCGATTCTTAAAGCGAATTAAAGAGTTGTACTTTTGAAAACAAATAATTTCTTGTTTTAAAGTATACTTGCATGCATTCTATAATAGCATGGTGTCATAACTTAGGAGAACATAAATTGAAAGAGGAGGAGTCGAACATTATTAATACGCCTTAGCATGTGTAATCAGTTCTGGGAAGGATATAGCCTGATCAACTATATCCGTCCAAGAAGTGACTTACGCACATTAAGGAATAGTCGTAATGAGCGACAAATCTGAAAACCTAATAACACTCCATAAAGAACACGCTAAGAACCAAATATAAACATTTAAAAATACTATAGGAGTATTTGTACGTTTCTATAGCGCCAAATTATTATTTTCCTATACATACTTCTTAACCCCGTTTCTCGTGCAGACGACATGGCAGGATTTCACATACCCGGGGACCCCTACTTTCCCAATCAGGGAAACGCGGGATGGATTGAAGATGAGCCCGAGGAGAATCCCGAAGAGGAACCCGAGGAAGATCCCGAAGAGGATCCCGAGGAAGATCCCGAAGAGGATCCCGAGGAAGGGCCCGAGGAGGAAGACGAACAAGAAGAAGAAGAGGAAGACAACCAAGAAGAAGAGGAAGAAGAGGAAGAAGAGGAAGAAGAGGAAGAAGAGGAAGGTGATGAGGTAGTCATGGTTGGGAACGAAGTGGAGGAACCACCAGAAGTATTCAACCCTCCCTACATCGCGAGGGTACCCGCGCACCGTTTTGGTTACAATGGACCCGAACCCCCTTGGGTAACAATGATCGAAAGATGGAGCCGACAACAACGTCAACGGTCACCATATGGCTACCAACGAGGTTACTATGATCTCACTCATGGTGGACCGGCTGATAGGGCTCTCCCCGTCACGATACAACGAATGGCAAGAATGGATGATCGTGGTAGGACAACGACAGATCAGGTCCGGGAGTTAAGTGCCATTGTACAGTCTACTACGGGTCGCACCAGAAACCTGGAACGAGACTCCCACCACCGAGACCAACTCATTAGAGACCTTCTCGCGGCTCAAGCAGAAACAAGAGAGTATCGGGAAAGATACATGGCACTCGAAGAGAGAATGGTTACAGCCGAACGCAAATTGGCGGAACTACAGGGCGCATCGACATCATCGCAGCCTCCGTCAAAGAAGGGTCGCAGTGATTAGAGCTCGTTGCTATTCTCCCGTCTAGGTAGTAGAATTTTATGAGTACGCGTTGGTGCTACTCCTTGTATGTAGGTCGACCCTGCGACTATGTGATCACACTATTCAAAGGGGTTTTGTAATGCCAAAAACTACCTTTTGTAATGATGTAATGTAGACCCTTATGAGGTCAAACTTTTCTCTTTAAGCGTTATGTACTAAAAGTTATCAATGAAATTTGGCATGTATTTTATTTATTGAATGTTGGACACTATACATCATAACCTGATCACACAAACAATTACGAATAATAAAGTTATGATAAAATACAAGAGGGATGAAACCAGTAACACTCGACTCGTTATCACTATTGAAGTCTTACCGACTAGTCATTTTTTTTATGACAGAACCATGCCACCAAGGAAAAGACCAAGGCCTTCCAACAACCCAGTGCCGCCTCCACCACCACCTCCGCAGTTTGATCCTGCAATGTTCCAGGCTGCAGTGACGGCAGCCGTGGCGGCAGCAATGTCGCAAATGGGAACCCATGGTTCCGGCGGTTCTGGATCCGGAGCTACCAATTCCATTCATGGGGACAGCGCGGGGCGTACGAGGGAGTGCACTTACAAAGACTTCACAAATGGCAAACCCGATCCTTTCAATGGAAGCGGGGGCGTCATCACACTGGTGCAATGGTTCGAAAGGACCGAGGCAGTTTTTGAAATCTGCGCTTGTCCCGAAGCGAGCAAGGTCAAGTATGCGGCATTCACTTTCACTGGAAAAGCACTTACTTGGTGGAATGGCCGAGTTAAGTCACTTACTCCTGCAGTAGCTAACGCAATCAGCTGGGAGGATTTGAAAGCCCTAATGTTAAAGGAATACTGCCCGAGGGGCGAAATACAAAAGCTTGAAGAAGAACTTTGGAACCTCAGGATGACAGGCACTGATCTTGAAACTTATACTGCCCGCTTCAACGACCTAGCACTCCTCTGTCCAACAATGGTCACTCCAGAAGAGAAGAAGGTGGAACGATATCTCTGGGGCCTATCATCCCAGATTCAAGATAGTGTCTTGGCCTCGAAACCCA
Source organism: Lactuca saligna (assembly GCF_052625555.1). Taxonomy (NCBI): domain Eukaryota; kingdom Viridiplantae; phylum Streptophyta; class Magnoliopsida; order Asterales; family Asteraceae; genus Lactuca; species Lactuca saligna. The sequence goes on along the minus strand of NC_136424.1, from coordinate 85,671,425 downwards.
CTACCTTTGAGAGTGCCAAGGAATTGGCACAACAACTCATAGATCACAGGGCTAGCCGTGGTACCGTGATAACCACCACCGACCGAACAAAAGGAGAGAACAACAAGAGGAAGTTCTGGGGAAATAAAAGGAAACAACCAATTCAGGACCCCGCCAAAAAGCAACCTTCATTTTAAACTCACAACATTTCTACTAAGAAACGATGACTTCTCATACATTCTAGTCTTTGGTTGTAAGGCTACATTCTTCGGATTTCAAGGAAAATATCGGATTTTTCTGAAACAACGCGACATTTACATGTGAAAGACTTCTAATAAGATTATTAATAAAAGCTTATGAACTCACCAACCCTTGTGTTGACACTTTTCAAACAACTTGTATTCACAGGAAAACATTAATCGGGTTACCAAGTGCTTTTGAGGATGGGACGTTGAGGCGTCAAACTTTTCATATTTTGACAACATATTGTAATTGATTTTTGAAACATGTAATTCATACAAGTGATGTAACTTTTCAATTATATATATGTTGGTTGTGTTTGCTTGAATTACTATTGAAATTGTGGTTATGATGCTATACATGAAGTCCTCCACCCCCGAACGTTTCCGCCATCCTTGGTTTGGGGGTGTGACACGAACTTTCTTTCAGAACAATATCAAGTCTTTCATTACAAGTTTTACAAATCAAAAACACATTAATACTTATGAATTCACCAGGTTTTTGGCTGATCTACTCTTTCAAAATAACTTGTATTCTCAGGTCGCAAATAGACAGGTACGACGACCAGGTTTTGTGAAGACGGAGCAGTCCAAACTCGTCTTATTTTATGATTATTCATTTTATTGTTGTATATTATGAAAGAACACACATGTACTTGAAACTTATACTATTAATGCAATGGATGAAGTTGTTGCTTGTTTACTACTTTACATTGTTGTGATACATTACATGACGTCCTCCGCCCCAGAACGTTTCCGCCGTTCTGGGTTTTGGGGTGTGACAACTTACAAAGCTGAATATAAGTTTTCAGTTATGTGATCTCATAAGTTAATTCACAGAGATAGTTAAACATCCTGATAATCATCACACTTGTGCTATGCATTTACTAATGTTTCATCATAATTCATTTTGATAAACCTATTTAATAATTTTTATATGCTTTCAATAATAACCAAATTTTACAATATTATCTTTAAATTAAATTATATATTATTTTTATTATGATAAATAACTACTTGTTATCTTCAAGTAGTTAATGGTATGTGCATAGATTACAATGCCATCAATATATGCCTTCCTATTTCTGTATTGCTCTAGTAAGCTTGAATGAATCTTGAATAATGAATGTCACTCGCATTATCACATAAAAGATCATTTTTTTTAAGATCAATTTTGTAACTAATTACACAATTTTCAAGCTTATTAATTACAGGAGTAGTCTATAACATAGTGATATCTGTAGAAAAAACAAAATTTTGTTAGGCTTAGAGTTTATCGATTGGTGTGGTAGCCTGTTGCGCTGTTGTTTTATATCTTCTTTGTTGCTTGCTTTCATATATATAAGAGACCTTGAAAAATAAATATTGCTACAACTTGCAGATTATTTTTATTGTTAAATATGGAATATTTTCAGATCGATAATTACTTTGTACCTTTTGTTCTTTTATAAATAAGATTTATTTATTTAATCTGGTATGTAATTTGGAAAAGCGTGCAACTAATAATAAAATAAAATATATTGAAGATGAAGGTCATGAACTAGCAATGCTTTTTTCAATGTTTTTAACTTATAAGGTTACTATGTTTTTCATAGTGGATTGATCAGACCAAATGTGATGATGTGGTATCCACATGATTTGCTTATGTTAATTAAATTCAGATGTTTTTGTTGTAATAAAGGTTTAAGGTTATGAACAATTTGCATTTTGCTTTTTTTTTTCAAGTTCATATATATTTTGTTTATGGGATCGAAGAAAAAGATTATCATATGAGAGCTTTCAGCAACCAATTCCACCAATTGACTTCGGGCTCTTAAAAACTCAACCAGATAATATGAATCAACTTGAACCTTTATACCAAAAAGATTAATATGCAACTTTAAATTGGGATGTATTCCTTATTTATTTTGTGAAGTGGTACTAAAGCTAGAGAAAAATGAAAAGAAGCATGCTTTTGTGTATTTCAATCTCCTTATTTATTAAACTAAAAAGAACAAAATATGAAACTAAATCTAATATAATGAAGACTTTAAACCATATAAGCCGATTCATTTTTTTAATATGATGTGTAGTTTAGAAAAATAAAATATTTTGAGGACTAAGGTAAGAAACTACCAATGGTTCAATTGAGAATTTATTCCTTACTTATTATTATTAAAGAGGTGGAACTAATGATAAAGGAATAAAGAAAAGAATTAATCATGCTTTTTGTGTGTTTCAATTTTGATTACTCGTTATGTACTAAACTTACGAAAAAATAAAACATGAAAACCGAATTCAGAATATTGGAGACTTTATGAAAACATTGTACACATTACAATATCATATATATTTTTTAATAATGAATCGATGTATAAAATACATTCTATAATTTCATGATATTATATTCATTTATTACTAGCAAAGCAATTCCATATTATAAGGGGCAATTATCTAGGAAAACTTGGTCGGTCAATTACTTAAACCAAATTGAGTTTCACTTCACCGATTTCTTGTTTAAAAAAGGAAAAAAGCAAAAGTACATAAGAAAGAAAAAAAGGCCACCTGGTTTCATATATTCTCTTTGTTTATTATAAATAAGACAAGATAAGATAAGTTGTGAGTCTAACACATCACATCATTATCGTAAACTAAAGAGAGAAATATAATAATTATCATGGAGGCAGAGATAGTACTTAAAATATATGCACACGCGCATCCACTAAAGCTCATTGATTTGCAGGTAAAATATGAAGATGAAGAGGATGAAGAAGGAGACGATGATCCAATTACAAAAAAAGAGGGTTTTGGAGGTGCCCGATGTTGGAGGTGTGGGGAAGAAATCCATATGTACCATAGGTACTACTACACATGTTCGTCATCATGTCATGATTTCTCACTTCACAAATTCTGTGTTGAGATCATGTCAAGGTTAGTGCACCCATCCCACACATCACATACTCTTCACTTGTCAACATATTCATATTCATATGCATATTTGTAACAGATATGGCAAGCTTGAAGAACTTTTTGATAAATATTATCAAAATCATCTATCCATTGAAGAAGTAGGAAAAAATACCATCTATCATCCCTGCCACCCTCACTTGCTGATGTGTTTAATCCCTAAGCCCATTTTATGCGAGTGTAGTGCTTGTGGGAAGAAGCATAAAGGGATATTCTATCAATGCACCTTTTGTGGTGACTTCACCATACATAGTGAATGTGCTTTCCTACCAGAGAAATTGTTCATCCAAGAGAGAACAGATGGTGCTTTTCATCATACTCATCCCCTCAACATTTCATATTCCTTCCCATTTATAGATCAACAAGCTAAACATAATCCCAAATGCAGAGTATGTGGTCGTGATTTTTTAGATTTCAAGAAGGCAGATCTTTGGATATACAAATGCGATAAATGTATGTATTATGCCCATCTGGATTGTGCAACATCAAGAAGAGAGCCATTCATGTCCATCTTCTTGTCTCCTGGTAATTTATTAATCTTTTCTTTTCATCATCATTCACTAGTATTGTTGTTACAAATTTCATGACCAATTTAATTACGTGTTATTTAAGATATACCAACTGACCAACCTCCCTTGTTATTCCATTTTCAATTAATTTATCAGGTGCTGGCAGAACCAAGAAAAATTATGAAGATGTTGACCATCCTGGTCTTCTCCATCTCCCATTCCTTGATGAAACATACAGCCTACCTAAACACTACTTGTTTTTCCAACAATCAAGTATCGATCACCATCATCATAAGGTAGATGAGTACCTAAAACACATGAGTCATGAACACCCGTTAGTTCTAATTGATGTTGATCAGACACAAAGCAAAAGCAACACACAAACCTCTTCCTCTTTGTTGTTATTAAAGTGTCACGACCCAATGAAAAAGACCCAACTGCTATGTAATGGATGTCTCAAACCAATCATGTCCACCATGCCTTTTTACAAATGTCCTCAACAGAGTTGCAATGACTTTGCTCTACATGAGTGGTGCACTCGACTCCCCCAAGAAATAGAAAACCACCCGGATCACCCCCGACATAACCTCTATCTCATCTGCTCAAACATCCTCGGTTTCTTTTTTGACGTGTTCAATTGTGCTATTTGTAATCTGCCTTGCAACGGGTTTGCATATTGTTGTTTCAAATGTGGATACTATGTGGATGTTACATGTGGGTTTATACCTAAAGAAATTACACACAAATCTCACCCTAATCACCTTCTTTCAATACTTCAACTAAAAGGAGATAAGTATGATATTCAATGTCATATGTGTCTCATGGGCTTTTATAAAGGTGAACTTTCATTCCATTGCAATATGTGCAATATTTATATACATCCTGAATGTGCGTTGTTATTATCCGAGACAATCAGGCACAAGTATGACAAGCATCCCATGAACCTAAGTTACCTCCCGATTGAAAACCATAAGAGTGAATACTTTTGTGAAATTTGTGAGGAGGATCTGAATCCTCATCAATCTTTCTATCATTGTAAAGATTGTGCTCAATCTGTACATACCGCTTGTGCTTCATCAATACTTCAGTGCGAGACAGAGACCTATAGCTTGTCCTGTTGGAGAAATTCTATTCATTTTTTCCTAAATATAAAGTTTGGAGGCATTCATAAAATTCATAGTCACCCACACTCTCTCTCATTTGCTCAAGGTACCGTGTTGGATGGCCAATGTAGTATATGTGGTCACCGATTACAATATGAAATGATATTTAAATGTCACGAGTGTAAGTTTGCAATCCATTTCAATTGTTGTAAGCATCTCAGACAGATATGAAGTTCTTATTATATCTTCCATATTCTTCAAACCGTAAGAAGATATGTAATTGTCATTACACACTTGGTTGTAGTTCTCCCTTATTTATGTGTAAAATGCTAGAATATATATATATATATATATATATATATATATATATATATATATATATATATATATATATATATATAACAATGATTTCAGTTGACTATTCATAACTATGTGTAGCTTTATTTTAAATATGCTAACCAACCTTGTTATTTCATTTCCAATTAGGCAAAACAATTAAATTTTTTGAAGATGTTAACTATCCTCATCTTCTTCATTTCCCATTTCCCGATGAAACTTACAGCTTGCCAAAACAATTGTTTTTCAAAGAAATTAAACGTCAAACGTCCTAATCATAAGGTAAATCTAAAACACTCAAGTCATCAACACCCTCTAATTCTAGTTGATAAGACACAATGCGATGATAATATCGGGCAAACCTCCTTAAATATTAATTATTTGTTGTGAATGTGTCGTAACCCAATGAAAAAGACCCAACTGCTATATAATGGATGTCTTAGACCAATCTTGTCCACCATGCCTTTTTACAAATGCCCTTAGCAGAGTTGCAATGACTTTGCTCTCCATGAGGTGCACCCGACTACCATCAAAAATACAAAACCACCCGGTTCACCCACAACACACCCTTTTTCTTATCTGCCCAAACCTCTTTCCTCACTTTTTTGGTGTGTTTGATTGTAAGGTTTGTGATCTACCTTGCAACGGATTTGTGTATGTGATAAGAATGAAGATATCAAAATGAAAAGATGAGTAAGTCCTAACAGGAAAATGATAGCAAGGAAGCAAATCTCTTCATTCAAATGGATAAACAAAACAATCAACCATAATGATTCCTCTTGCCCAAGCATATAGCTGAATACAACGAATCAGAAAAGTTAAAAGATGGCAATGAGAATGCTCCATTCCTTGCTAAACATACTTCTTCTCTTTCTCTCTCTTCAGTCATGTGAGAGGTTAGTCATCAGACCATTACCCTTGTCCCCTGTGTCTCTTTTGTGTCTCCTCTTGTATACCTTCCAAGTGTTGGGCTTTTGGGGCTCAAAGTCAGTGGGCTGAATCAGTTCTGGACCGAATCAGTTCTGGACTAACGACATCTTCCTTATCAATACCACCTGCTAATGGTGCAAGCTTGTCCTCAAGCTTGAATTCAGTGAATTGGCTTTGAATGTGGAAGTCATCTTCCCATGTAGCGTTTTCAGTGGTGTTCACATCCAATTGTGGAGTTTTGTGACCAGCCTTTGAGATCTCTCGGATAGCCAAACATCGTTTTGGCATAAGCATGTAGGTAGGGTCCATCTCGAGACATTTACAAAGTGTCAGATCAATCTGGTGGTTTCGTATGGCCCGTTTAAGTAATTAGACATGAAAAACCGGGTGGATTTTGGCCTCAGCAGGAAGATTAAGTTTGTAAGCAATGGGTCCCATTTGGTTTGTGATCTGGAAACTACTGATTCTCCGACGGAAAAGGACTGATTGTTTTAGGAAGACTACTGATTGTTGCCTTTGAGGATGGAGTTTTAGGAAGACCCATTCTCCGACGGAAAAGGACTTGTCAGTGGTGCTTATCGGCTGATTTTTTTCATACACTCTTGGGCCCGGGAGAGATCATACTTTAGTTGTTTAAGCACCTCGTCCCTATCAACCAGATCACGTGCTATGACCTCGCATTGTATCTTGGCCGGAATGAATCGTGTGATTGTGGGAGGGGGCCGACCCATACACAATTTTGAAAGGAGTGGTGTTGGTGGAGACGCCATATGTTATGTTATGCAAATATTCGGCCCAGGGTAGCCAAAAGGACCATGTTTTAGGAGTTGTTTGATATTGAGCTGACCGGGTCCGATCAGTAAATTTTGGTTGACTGGTCCGGTCAGGCCGTTTGGTAGAGCCCCAAATTGGCTTACTCGGTCAGCTATAGCCAACCAATCTTCTGACCCGGTAAGTGAAATAAACATAGCTGACTGGTACGAAACCCATTTGTCCTCATTTTCCCTTCTTTCTTCCTTTCTGGTCGATCGACCTCTCCTCCTACTGCTCTCCTCAAACCTGCCACTCTCTCAACTTCTCAAATCGGTAATTGAAGGGTCGATTAGAAGGGTAGATTTCAATCGATTTCATCTCACTCAAGCCCTGCAATTTGAAGAACAACACGATTCTTTTGTTGCACTGCATCTAGGTTCGTATTATCTATTTTCTCTCTGTGTCTAGACTTCTTTTGCAATCGGTATTTGGTGTTTGCTTCATTAGTAATTGAATCGGTAACCTTGTGTGCATGTCCGGTACCCAACAAGAAACTCAAAATCACAGCATTTTCTCTCTCTTGGTATCAGAAATTAACACACCAGTCCACCAATCAATAACCAAAACATTCGATATTCACCCTATTTCCCTTCAATTGATAAGTTGGTTCCTGGTGTTGTTAGTATGGTGTTTTGTTGGTATGGCGGTAATGTGGTGATGATTGTTGTTGGTTTGATGGTGCCTGGTGGTGTTGGTATGGTGTTTTGTAGTGGCTATACAGGAGGAATAAGGATGGAAGTGGCTGATGATGGTGGTGGTCAAGTTTTGGGGTGATGGTTGGTAGTTTGGCGGAGAGGCTGGTATAGAGATGGAGAAGGGTTAAGGTGGTGGTGATCGATGGTGTGTGGATATAGGGTGAAGGCTGTGTAATCAGGCTCAACACTCCTTTTGACCAAAAAAATCAAGCTCCCAATCAGAGCTCAAACACTCCTCTTGACAATCAATATTTGGTGTATACCTAAATGATTCTTGAGGGCTGAATCCTTTTATTAGCTAAGTGAATTGATGGATGGATGTTGTTACTTGTAGTAATTCCTTTCTAGGTTTGTGATTCCATTTCTTTAGTAATGATGTGCCATTTGATTTTGAGGTATATGTAAGCTTGTAAACTTATACTCTAATCTCTGTTTACCACAATTCTCAATAGTTGTATTATTAGAAAATTGTGCTCAATGGTTGTGTTGTTTAAACTATGTATGAACTATGGTCAATTCAATGATATTGTCATTTGAATGAGCTCCTTTTGAACAAAAAAAAAATACATTTTATGGTTGAGCATACCTTCACGATTCCTAATTCTGAATTACTTGATTTGTTTGTTGTATCACAAACTCCCATCAAAACTTATCTCAATGGTGAATTTATGGTTGGATCAAAGTTCATTGCCTTTTCTAAAATCAAGAATAAAATTCATTATTATTTTTTATGCTATATAAAGTTTTCCATCAAGGGGTAATATAGTCATTTTTTATTATTCATCACAGTTAGTCAGAGATATAATCAAACAACATGGTTTGAGTCAGTCAGATGTGAACTTCAGTCAGAAGTTCTAACTCAGTCAACAACTATCAAACAGCCCCTTAAGCTGATGCGAAACACATCAGATAGGTCTCTAAGCTGCGGTTAACGACTTCTGTTTGTCCATCGCTTTCCAGGTGATATGCTGACTGAAGTTCAACTTGCTTCCCTGTAATAAGAAAATTTTTCGCCGAAACGTGTTTAAAAATAAAGGGTCTCGGTCGCTTAGGACAATTTTGGGAATGTCATGTAGTCTAATGACCTCTTTCAGAAACACCTCGGCAACAATTTTGTCTGTAAATGGGTGTTTTAATGGTATAAAATGGCAGACTTTGTTAGTACTTTGACAGACGATCGACAACCACAAGTATCACTTCAAAACCATTAGATTTTGGTAACCCGGTGATAAAATCCAGATAAAATGTCTTCCCAAACTTGTTTTGGGTGTCATAGATGACAACTTCTCATGTAAACGATTAAGTTAATTGAGTTGTGAAGGCAAACATTGATTCTTATGTGTTAAGAATAAGTTTCAAATGAGAATGGAATTAAATAAGGAATGAAATGGTAATATGAAGGTGAAGGTGGAAGTAGTTGGCCATGAAATATTTGATACTTCTAAAGTGGAGAATATCTCTTTAATTAACCATGTAAGATTAAACTTTTATCTTTGTTTTTCTTGATTAATATTTGTATCTTTGTTATGTACTATTTAGTATGATGGAATCAGAAAACAAATGGAATGGGAATGAAAGAGATTAGATTTTATTATATTAAATTTTAATTTTGTAAAATAATAGTTCCTTATTTATAGTTAAAATCATTATCTTGAAATAAATATCTCATTCCATTCATTTCCTTCATCATTCCATTCTATCCATCCAAACATACTCTCAATATTTGGACAAAATTACTCTTCAATAGATGAGATCTAACCCAATAATGAATTTCGTTACACCAGGTACATGCAAATAATAATTCTTACCATATGGATGTTAGAAATTCATATCAAGAAACAACTTTCGATTCCAAAACATTTAGGGTCAAACGCAAATCAGATCATCTGAATAATGTAAATGTTTGCTGGCAATTAAGTTGATTAAGCAGTAAAGGCAGAACCTAAAGCAAATAAAATTGATTAACAATTGAAGACCATAAAAGTTTATGGTTTAAGTTCTATCTTTTTGCCTTTTTTTCATTTATATGAACTTTAATTTGTTTGATTTATGGAATTTTTTCTCTGAAACTTATTGAGTGGCTTCTGATTTTGTTCATGCTGGAAAATGTCGTTGGTTAAGATATAAGGAAGTATATATTATACTGTGCTAATACCTTGTTCTGCATTAATTAGTTTCGCAGATTCACATGTTTAACCTCAAGTAATTGAAAATTCTGCCCTAATCTTGACATGTAACAAGTATTGATTTATTTAAACATTGGCTTGAAAACCTACCATTTTCACTTCTTTTTAAAGTACATAGCTATTAAACTTTACCAATTATAGCATCTTACATTCATTTTATTTGATTTTAAAAGATTTCACTTTGATGATATAGACGGTGAACGTGGTATCGTGGGTGGTTTTATAACAACTAGGACGGATTAAGAATTACGATGATAAGACATGCTTTTATTTTGTGGGTGAAGACGTAGAAGAATATCTTGCGATGGTAAACAACAATATTTCAATGAAGAAAACCTGAAAAGCCTAGGATTCATACAGAAAAAGAGTGGCTTTCCATCTAGGATGTTGGTTGAACATGAGAGTGCCTTCCTCCATTAAACCAATTTTTTACATCTCCATGATTTTAGTGTTTCTTTATATATTCATATCTCTAAGTGATTGGTGCAAGTATGCTAGATCTTTAACCATCATGTCACACTCCAACAAATTTCATTCAAAGAAAAACGACTCCTATATGTATATGTGATCAGGATTCTGTTCAAGAATCATTTCTTTTGGGAAAGTAAATTGTTAGGTGCATAGACCGTTAAAATGTGAAAGTACATTGTGTTTTTTTGTTTCAATTAAGACATAAAACACTTTTATTGTTAAATTAATAGACTACAGTAGAACCTCTATAATTTAATACTTGATAAATTAATAACCTGAATAAAATTAATAATTTGTTTGGTCCCAGCGAATATATAAATTAATAATTACTAAAATATTCCAAAATTCTAGAATTATCTAGTAAAAAATGAATCTATAGTCACTTGTTTTTTTTTTTTTTTTGTGAACTTCAAATCTATATTGAGTTCATCTTTAAATCTCCTAATTGCACTTAAGGATTGAGGTATTGTATTATCATATTGCAACAAAAAGTTGTTAAGAGTTGTTGTCGCTTGCAATGCTTCTTTCCGAGTGACCAGTTCCAAAGGTACTGAATCATCATCAACTTCATCATTAACCGAATTTTGAACAGTATCCGTGATAATTCCTTTAATGCTTTGAACCTCGTAACATTCATTATTTTCACATGGATAATCCAACAACTTATTCACATCCATTTTGTGCCGATAATGCATTCTCGTAGGTAAAGTGAAGAGACTTGGAAATTTTAAAGGTCGATTCATTAATTTAAGAGTTGATCACGAATATAAGCCAACTCTTTAAATTAATAATTTATTAATTTATCGGTACAATAATATCTTACTAAATTAATAAAACATCACAGTCCCAACATTATTAATTTATAACGGTTTTATTGTAATAATGCATTCACATGGATAATCCCAGTCCCAACATTATTAATTTATAACGGTTTTATTGTAATAATAACAGTAGGTTGTGTTTTTTCGGATTTTGCTCAATATTTTAATGCTACAAGTGATGATTAGCATTTATGCGGGAAAATAAATTGATCACAAGTTGTTACGTTGCCTCCCTTATCTCGGATCATGAGGCGCCTGTTGTCCTCCTGTCTACTTCACTCACCCTTTGTGATTTTTGTTTACAAATTCCTTAAAGCCATACCGATAGGCTTTTGTTTAATTTTAATTTTTATTTTATTTTATTGTAGTTGTATATATTAAATGATTTAATCTTGTCTTTAGTGTATGCTGATTTCGTGAACTTAGCAAATCAGCAACATATCATCCATGATAGTATTGTACTTTCATCCATGATAGTATTGTACTTTCATTTGTTCGCACCTAATATAAATTGCTAATGATTGCAACATATATTTCTTTTTTTTAAGTATAGTACTTTCAGAATCAACCATTTATAACGTCCTTTCGTGACTTAATATACATTAACAAAAAATCTCACTTGTATAATGCACGAGCCTCTTCACTAGTTAGGAATTAATTTTGAGATTATAGTTCCTGATTTACAAGATCGTTATTCATATATGCTTGGTTTCAATTTGGACAGGAAAAAATTGTTGATTGCTTAGAAAATGATATGTGGCAAAATCATGGTTTATAAGAATAACTAGTTGTCAGACTCATGTATTATTAAAAACTTTGAATTTTTAATAAAATAAGAAAGATAATGAATTATTAAAATTGGAATGTTTTTTATCCTTTAAATTTAAACAAATAATTTAAATAAATAAATAAAAAAAAAACTAATGAGCTTTAATTTGAAAATTTTGAAATTAAAAGGTAAGTCTATTAATGAAATTGATATCCATTTATTAGTATATTTATAGTAATTACTAGATTATAGCCCGCGTTAAACGCGGGAAACGCATAAAAAAACATATAATCGTTTATAGATATTGTATAATGATTATAAAAAAATATATGGTTATTGGTATTATTGAAATATGTAGAAAATACATTGAAAACGATAAATATATATAATCATTGAAAGATTTCTTTGTAGACATCATTTTTTGTTTTATTAGTTGAACGATTTTCCTCGTTTTATATAGTTATGATATTTATATATTTATAATCATTTTAATTAAACATTCATTGCATAATAATGTTACCTAATTTAAACATATATTGACAATCAATATACCGTTTTTTCTATTGCATTAAATATTAACAACTATTTCATTTATTCAAATAAAGTTATGTAATATAATTTATAAAATGTTAAATGTTATATAGATTTAATTTTAGTATATCATTAATGGATATTCTTTTCTAAATCATGATTGGTTTATTTTAAATTGATTATAAATATAAATGCTAGCTTTTATGTTTATTCTTATTTATTTAGTATTCGCAAAAATTTTGTATTAGTTTTGACGTAACTTTGAATAATTTTAGTATATCATCAATTTAATTTGATATATCTGTCAATTATATGAAATATCAAATAATGAAATTTCATTACTATTGTGATAATTTAGTTTATATATTGTATTTTCATTAATCTTAACGGTCTTATTTTTTCTAATAACCGTAACGTTTTTACTAAATGTACTTTTTACAAATCTCCTAATATCTTATAATTTTAATCTTACTTTATAATTTTTCATAACTATGTTATTTTCAAGATTGACTGCTTTAATAGTTTTTTTTTTTTCAGTCTATTCAATTTTATATTTCATTGTACAACATTATCGTTTGTATGTATTCTGAAATTTCATTTTAAAAATCTTTAATGTTTACACATTGATATTAATTTTTTTAATAAACTCATGTAATAATTATGGAATATATATCTCATTTTAATTAACATTCACTTCGTTTATTATATCAAATTCCTCATTAAACGGGTATATTTTTGGAAAATAATAATTATAATATGGCAACATTATCTAAAACGTAAATGTTTGATATACTTTTGGAGAAAAAAAAATCAGGATCATTAAAAAAAATTTATATAAAGAAAATACAAATTTTAATTTGTTAAAATTATGGATGAAATTACTGACGAAAATTTATTTTGGAAGCAGTCGTATTTTGTAAGGTATAATAATATTACAAAATTTGAAATATCTATATTTGTTGTGTAAATTAATAAATTTTATTGTTACTATACGAAGATAAAAAAGTAGGTTGATATGATATATAAAAACATAATAATTTCAATGATATTTTAAAATCATGCCAAAATTAACCGGATTCTTATGACATAAAAATTTTAAAAAAAATCATCATCATCTCTAATATATAAAAATAATATTTTCGTAATTAATGTCAGTTCCCAGGATAGTTAATTTTTGTTTTGTTAAAGGTACCTACTACCTTTTCATGTTTATTTGAAAAGTTTCAGAAAAGTAGTTAACTTATTTCATGTAATTTGTGACAAAAAAAATCGAAATATATGAATACATACATTTGATATAGGAGCAAAAAATGATCGAAAAAAATATAAAAAAATGAAAGAAGGTACTGACCTTCTAGCGCACAAGAGCGAATGTTGATAGTAGAGAATGATGATGGAAGTTATAACCAATATTAACGATGTTGTAGGAGAATGTTTGAAGAAAAGAAACGATTGAAAATAAATGTGAGTCGCGGATTCAATGGTGAATCGTATATGTATGTGATAATTTGAATATGATTTTTCGGTATTAATGATTTCCTAATAAAAAAAGATTTTATATTACTGGTTTACTAATATAAACGGATTTATATTAATGGTTGATATTAAGGTCTTGATTGAAATGATTTGTTAGTAATATATTTTTAAAATTGATCATATTAAAATCTTCATAACTGAAAATTCAAGATGTAAAATATGGAAAGCTTTTATTGGAATTAAATACATTCCATTTCAACGAATGTAAGTTATTGATTGATGATTGGAAAACATTTATTGGAATTAAATACATTCCATATAGCGAAGATGATATCAGCAATTTGATCTAAGGGTGGAAAAAATAAGATTGAAATACAATCAATGGTCCAGATTATTTAAGATAATGTCATAAACTTTCTCTTTTAGTAATATTTAAGATTACATTAAAAGATTGTATGAAATTTAATAAAACAAGAAAACCCATAAAATAACATGTGAGAAAAAATTAATTCAAAATAACCATAAAATGATATTTGACAAATTGAATGAGAATATAGCATGTGTCAAGAAGAAAATTCATTTATCAGAGTAGATACTCGGCACTAAAGACACTCTTTTATTAAGATAGAGATTACATTTATAGTTTACTTATTTATAACTTATTTTCCATTTTCGATCATTTTTATTTTTAAGACATTATTTATATATTTATATATTTTTGTTTACTTTTATAATATTTTTTATTTCATTGTTCTATGCTTAAAATTATAAAACAATGTATTGTGTAAATAAATAGAAAAACCAATAAAAATGTCATAAATATTATTTTATAATGCAGTTGTTTAAATAAATTAAAGTAGGAAAATTGTAAATTTATAATATAGTAAGCTTACATTAGAATGAATTTAAAAACAATATTATATATATATATATATATATATATATATATATATATATATATATATATATATATATATATATATATATATATATATATATATGATTTCATTATTATATATAAAAACATTTTTATTCTCATGCCTCTTAAATTAGATTTACAGGCTTCTTTTCATGCCACGGAGCCTACCCTAAACGCCGCTTGGTACCACATCAAACGTTCTTCACTTGTCTTTCAACGTCTCATCTCTCATGTTTAAACACCCACCGATTCAGCAATTCCCGTTTCTCCAGTAAGTGCACCCGATTCCTCTCCAACAAAAACACCGAAGACATCAGCCCAAAACACCCTAATTTCACAGACAAGCAAATCACAAATTCATCTATGTCGTCTGATGATTGATGACCTTTCCAATTTCCTCAATAGAGAACACCGGCAACATAATCCACAAAAAAAAAAAAAAAAAAAAAAAAAAAAAAAAAAAAAAAAACACTGCAGCCTGCGATTTCGCCACTTGATCTTTGTCGACTGGGGATTGATTGATGTTCCCAGAGTCTTCAACAGAGGTTAGACATCACTTACTTTTGACTTCAATAGTATGTTTTCCCTATATTTTTACTGTCACTTTCCTATTCCGTTATATTCTTAAAGGATTCTTTTGTCTATGTTCATACGTCAATCGTCCATGTGTGTCAAACATGATTTCTTTCCTAAATTTTCAAAATTAACATCATGAAAAACGGTGTTTCCCTGTTAGAAACTGTTAAATATCAATCAGGTTAGCCATTAGCCGTTAGCCTTAGCCATTACACATTAGTTATTATCCATTAGCCGTTATTTGCTCTAGAAAAATGCAAAATTCAAATTAAATAAGAGATAAATCAAATAAAAGAGGTTGTCGGTTGTTCTGCAGAAATCTCTCCACCATCACTTGCGCTTTCCGTTTTGCCTCGCGCTTTAGTTTTTGTCCCACTATGTTTTACATTTCAATTCATGGACAGGTTGAGATGTCCACATTTGAAGATTTTTTTATGTAATATGGATTTTTATTAACAAAAGATAAGTTTGAACCATTATCAAAAAGCTTTCACAATGAAGTACATCCACTGAATTGATCAAATTCATAACCAAAAAAAAAACATAGTAAAAGAATAAATGATGGTTTTCAAAGGAACTCAAGGAGTCTATATGAATTTGAACTTACAACTATTGAACTCATTAAAAGGGCCTTAAACCTTCTGTTGTTAACCTAAAAGGACTTTATCCTCCTTTCAAGAACCCACACCAAGTTGAAAAAATCAAGGGAAATGCAAGCAATTTAATATTTTGACAAATAAAATCTTCACAAGTGGATATCTCAACCAAGGCATCATAACTTGTTGAAAAAGAAAAAATGTTTACTTTTCAACAAGTTTTAATGCAATTACCTTTTCGTGAGTTGTCAATATTTGTGTTTACATAATGTTATATCAAAGTCAAAAAAGAAGAAAGTACTATACATATAACTTCATCATGTAAAATTATCTACTATCAAATAATTATAAGAATTGGATCTTTTAGAAAAAAGTTTGTTAATAACATATAGAACAGGATTCTACTTACCAACTTACCACATTCTGGAACACCTGGTCTCAGGTATACATTTATTTCAAGTCAAGCTTCATATTTTACCCTTGGACTAGACGAGTTGGAGGCTCAACTCGTCGAGTATGATCAACTCCAGGTCGGGGAACTAAGTGACCTACTCGACGAGTCGGAATACTGACTCGGCGAGTAGGAGCTGTTTGTTTGAAACCCTAATTTTTAGGGTTTGTCACCCTATTTAAAGAAACATAACACCCTTGTGGCCTCATTATCACTCCCTCAACGTCCAGAAAACCCTAACTCGCCACCTTGAGCCTTGTGAGTGTTTGAGTGCCATTTTTGAGTAATCTTGTGTCATTTGAAGTTTGTGTGAAGAAGAGAAAGAAGGAGGACTTCAATAGAAGATTGTAGATCCAAGAACAACAACATCTTCTCCTCCATTTTCTGGTAATCAAGCTTCATACTTGACTTGTAGTTTCTTATATCTCCTTGTGGCCATTTTTATGGAGTTTTGGGTCCAAGAAGCTTGATCCTTGGGACTTGAACGTCCCAAGTTAATATATCTTCAAATCTGGAACCTTGGAGGGTCCTCATGGCATAAAGGTGCCATCTTTATGGCCATGAGAACCCCATATGTGAAATAAAACCCATTTTTGGTCCTTTGAGCATAAAAGTCTCATGCATGTATGTAAAGTTCATGACTTTACGTATTATAGCGAATTAAGGACCCCATATCTACCTTTTGGATGAGAGTTGTACATCAGAAATCGAGTTACGGACTTGGACAATAGCTGACTCGACGAGTTGTTCTTGGGACTCGGCGAGTCCGGGGGTGTGGTTCCCCCAACCTGTTGTGATGCACAGGAACCCAGTTGAGTTTAGAATGGATGTAGTTGAGTCCAGAAGAAGTACCCAACAAAATAGACTTAGCTATGGACCTGGAAACCATGGGACTCGGCAAGTGTATGAACGCACTCGGTGAGTCCAAGGCCGTCTCCCAACCCATGAAGAGGGACTCGACGAGTTGTTCATACAACTCAGCGAGTCACAGACTAGGCGCACTCATTCGATGAAGGTGGAATCGACGAGTTCAAGGATGAACTCGGCGAGTCAGTTGAAGATTGTCCCGATGTTATAGTTGTAGGAGAACTTGTCGAGTCTTTCTAGACTCGACGAGTAGAGTCTGGGTTGGAGACAAATGAAAAATAAGGACTCGACGAGTTGGTGGACCAACTCGGCAAGTCAAGTCAACTGGATGTTGACTTTGACTAGAATGTTGACCTTAGCCAGGGGTAAAATAGTCATTTTACCCTAAAAGTAGTTATCAGCTTTCGACTAAGTATCTTTATGGAAATTATAACCGGAGAGTCACCGGAGCAGCAGACAGGGATTTCTCACTCAGAGTTTCAGCAGCCAGTCACAAGAGGTGAGTTTCCCTTTAGTAGGAATGTGTCTAAGGCACCAAGGTCGGCCCGTAGCATGTTATGGTATAAGTCTGAATGATAGATCTAGTTATACTTGTTGTCTGTGTGATGCTTGTATGTTTTCCTAGTAGCTAAGTGTGGACGGGGCCCGTATCTCATAGTAGCCGAGTATGGACGGGGCCCGTATCTCATGTAGCTGAGTGTGGGCGGGGCCCATATCTCCTAGTTGGTGGAGTGTGGACAGGGCCCGTATCTCCCAGTTGCATATTACGCGTGTATGGTATGTGGTAGTTTGGGGGAGCTCACTAAGCTTCGTGCTTACATTTTCAGTTTTGGTTTTAGATACTTCAGGAAGCAAAGGAAATGGCTCGAATTGATGGCATGACACACACCACAGTTTCTATTAGTCTCGGAGCTTACTCTGATATTTATTATGAGACAATTATACGTTGACCGATTTTATGAGATGTTGAGAAACATGTTTGATAATTTGATTTTATGATGATAATATTATGGTTGTTAATTGATTTCAAAAAACGAAAATTTTGGCTTATATGTTTTTTGGGATGTTCCACATTCATATAGACAATTATTATTATTATTATTATTATTATTATTATTATTATTATTATTATTATCATTATTTTGTAATGTCTGTTTAATTTAATATAAGCATTAAATAAGGAACAATCTAGGTTAGGGGTGAGCATTTGGACCGGTGGATCGGACCAGACCATTTTTTTGGACCCCCGGGCCGGTTCTCAGTTCTAAGATTTCTATCCGGTCCGGTCCGGTTTTTTTCCTGGGTCGGTCCGGTTTTTACCGGGTTTAGAACCGGTTAGACATGTAATCTGTAACGTTTTTTAAACACCCATAACTCATTCGTTTTAAGTCGGATTGACCTCTAGTTTTTTCCAACATTTAGTTTATAGTTTGTAGATGAAATTAAAATATAATTTTGTTTATTAAGATATTCTATTCACTGAGTTACAATCCTTCAAAGTAGAGCTATCAAAGCTGAAAAAATTCGGCTTTTCAGCAAGATTTTGTAATCTGTGACGTTTTTTAAACACTCATAACTCATTCATTTTAAGTCGGATTGACCTTTAGTTTTTTCCAACATTTAATTTAAAGTTTGTAGATGAATTTAGACTATAATTTTGTTTATTTTGGTATTATATTCACTAAGTTACAATCCTTCAAAGTAGAGCTATCAAAGCTGAAAAAATTCAGCTTTTCAGCAAGATTTTGTAATCTGTGACGTTTTTTAAACACCCATAACTCATTCGTTTAAGTCGGATCGACCTATGGTTTTTTCCAACATTTAGTTTACAGTTTGTAGATGAATTTAGACTATAATTTTGTTTATTTTGGTATTATATTCATTGAGTTACAATCCTTTAAAATAGAGCTATCAAAGCTGGAAAAAATCAGCATTTCATCAAGATTTTGTAATATGTGACGTTTTTTAAACACCCATAACTCATTCGTTTTAAGTCGGATTGACCTCCTTTTTTTTCCAAAATTTAGTATATAGTTTTTAGATAAATTTAGACTATAATTTTGTTTATTTTGGTATTATATTCACTGAATTATAATCCTTCAAAGTAGAGCTATAAAAGCTGAATCCAGCTTTTCAGCAAGATTTTGTAATATGTGACGTTTTTAAACACTCATAACTCATTCGTTTTAAGTCGGATTGACCTCCGGTTTTTTCCAAAATTTAGTTTATAGTTTTTAGATGAATTTAGACTATAATTTTGTTTATTTTGGTATTAAATTCACTGAGTTACAATCCTTCAAAGTAGACTTATGAAAGCTGAAAAAAATCAGCTTTTGAGTGGAAGATTAGATTATGAGTTTATGAAGTTTGTTAGTTTGATTGATTTTACAGTTTAAACTATGATTTTTGTTGTTACGGTAATACTTTTGTATGTTTGTCTTAAAATTGTATAACTTTTGTTAGTGAACTTGATTTATATGTTAGTTGCTTTTATTTGGAAAATTAATTTTTGCAAGTTATAATATTACACATCAATGTAGATTAGTTATGCATGAAACGGAAACGTATTAATTTTGCAACTTTTAATATTATACATCAATGTAGATTACTTATACTCTATGCAATTAAAGTTATACCGATCCAAACGGGTCCAAAAACCGGAAAACTCGGACCTGGACCTGAACACAGACATGACTCATCCGGTCTGGTCCATGGTCCACAAAATTCTCCATAACCGGTCCGGTCCAAGAGCCGATCCGGTCCGGTTCGATTCAAATGCTCACCCCTAATCTAGGTATATACATAGAGACTATAATCCCTTCCTTAGTAACAGAAAAAACCTTTTTTCTCTATAATTTGATAGTCACATTATTACAATTTTTTGGCAATTCAATCATGCCCCGTGTAACAGCTTAACAATTCATCCATGTTTCCTTCAAAAAATGTTAATGCACTGCTCATCCTTACCATCTAAGAGCCTTTTAGTATGGTATGCAGATCCTATCTATGTCACTTATCTATGTCGCTTCTGGTTCGTGCCATCCCATATAGAAAACTATATTAAAAAAATCATTCACTTTTTATCCATATATTATTTGTTACCATTTTCGTTTTCAAAAAGTAATGCCATAAGTATTTTTCCTTTATTTAAACACAACTAAATTCACGACACTTCTGTTCGGGGACAATCCATGTGGTCAAAGATAGTATAAAATTCCCAAAAGACCCTCTTCTGATTAGTACAAAAGAAGATGAACTCAATTTTATGTTCTGTTCCGCGTTTGGAAATCAAACTGGTACGATACAATAAGGCACCAAAGAACCCCACCACTAATCCCTATATGACGCAATAGAACGCAATTATTCCAAGAATATGTTTTGTTTGGCATTTAAATTTATTAGCAGTACAATATTGTCAAAATGTTTGACTGCTTGCATTTCCCTTGATTTTTTTTATTCTTTGTTTAGGAAGACTTGCAAAATTTATTAGCTATTGGTGAAAAAGGCAATGACTTGATATGAGTCTTGAGGGAAATAACCTTTGTACAAAGACAAATTGCAAATTTGAAAGTGGAACTTCATTGTCGCAAGGAGAAGGCATCGATCTTTGCTTCTTTCTGGTTTTCGTGTGATTGATTCCATAATTTTATTTTTTAGGGAAATAGAAAGAAAAACTAAAAGCCCAAATCTCATTTGGTGAATTCTGATTTTATTTTTTGGGTAAACAAAAAGAAATAAAATAAAATTGTTTTTTGTTGAATGCTTATTTCTTTTTGGACTTGCAAGATATAAAATTGTCATACACTTGACACATGTAAGTGAAATGGAAAAAAAAAAAAAAAAAAAAAAAGACAGAAACTTTAGCAAGGATGACTACTATACTAAAAGATGTTATTCAGAATAAGGTAATAATACGTTGCTCAAGGTGTATTCACTTTTAGTGTTTTAGGGGCGATTTTGCAATCTGTTAATGAAATTGAATTGATAATTGAAGTTTGATTTGATTTTAGGGTTTTAGTTGCAGTAATTTTTTAATCGGTTATTTTTGTTAAGATTGTTTTATGATCAATGTGCTTTTATATGGAGGTGTTTATATGATAGATGCAAAGGAAAAGAAATTTGTACACATACTGATTCAGACAAAGGAAGTCTTATGTTGAATCAATCCCAATTTGATTGGTAATTTCATGATTTCGGATGTTTTGAGTGATTTTGTATCGATGTCATCTACTTTCTGTTGAATTAAGATCTATTTGAGATGGTATCACTCAAATAACTTCTTGAATTCTTTCTTCATAGTCAGCTGAGCACAATACATATACCAACATAGAAGCTGCAGTTTTTTACCATTATATGTATATGTATGAAAAAGTTTTTTTTTTATAAACTTTTATTGTCACTATACTGATTTGAAATAACTGGTTATTTATTCTTATACTGAAGCTATTAGGAAGGGATTTGAAACAAAAAAATCATGTGAGCTTAAACTGGTTATTTATTCTTATATATTTGCAGTTCAATAAACTCCTTTAAATTACCTTTTTAATTTGAGATACGCCACATAGTGAAATGTTTTATTGATTATAAATCATAAACATGTTCTATATTCTTTTTTGGTGAAAGAATGATACCATCAGCAAATGAGTAGATGTAGATGGTTGTTGTAGCTAAGGGTCATGAACGGATGAAGATAGTATTCACGGTTCCATGTTCTTTATTGTAAGAAGCAATTGGCACCTTTCTAACTTCTGCGGGAAATTGTGTTAAGCCCTATACCAAGTTTGTTATTAATGGTTATAACATGATTATAGATAGCCTAATTTCTTAAAATAAATTTTAGTATTATTGGAAGTTGATATGTGTGTAGGCATGGTGTTAGTACATTTACTCTATTGAAGGGGGTTTTCATGCAAGCCCTTTTGTTTGTATTTTTGTTGATGTAATTTACTCGCGAATAGGACTACAGTTTGTGGTGGTGGAAGGGGAGAGATAATGTAACACCCAAAAATTTCAACCAAATTTAAACTTTTCAAAAACATCCCAATTCTTTAAGTTATTACAAAAAGGTTTTCAATACATTTATTATCAGAGTATTCCCAGGTCCATATCATAAAACGTAAACACGAGGAGCAGTACGATCACGCCTTTGCCTTGCCACAGTCTCCTGAAGAACCTGAAAAACATTTAAACCACAACTGTAAGCCCGAAAGCTTAGTGAGATACCTCCAAAATACCAACCACATATACCATACACATAACATGCCATATCATATCGAATCACAGAACAGCCATGCATATCGGGTCTACTGTGAGACTGGTCCACCGTGTCGGGCCTTCAGCCCACCTGGTCCACCCTCCGAGTCCAGTCATGTCCCTCGAGTCTGCAGTGTGGTTGGTCCGCCCGCACCGGGCCTTCAACCCACCTGGTCCACTCTCCGAGTCTACAATATGACTGGTCCGTCCGCATCGGGCCTTCAGTCGGCCTGGTCCACTCTCCGAGCCTCGACACGTCTGGTCCGCCCTCGTGGGGCCTACAACCTATCCGGACCGTTCGTTGGGCCTTCGGAACAACCGGTCCGCCCTGGGTATCTTGGCCTACAGCACAAAGCAGGACCCGCCTCAACCCAACTCCAGTCCAAACAACCACGTGCACATAAACATACAATCACATAATAATTCATATTCAATCAAACCGATCTAGCACATCACGTAACACAACATACTCTAAGCAGGATACCGACCTAACCGGTCACTAGCATAACATCACCCTATATACCAGGATACCGACCTTAACCAGGTCTCTAACGAATACCATCCTAACTACCAGGATGCAAACATATCAAAGCAATAACATAACAACAGATACCCGGATCTCAATCCGATAAAGGGCCGACCTTGGTGCCTTAGACCCTGTTGATATAGTGAGGATAACTCACCTCGAAACTGCTAGCTGAATGGATAACTCAAGCTGCTCCGACTACTGGTAGGACCTCCACCACTCGCCAACCACCAATACACTGAACTTAAAACAATATTCAACAATTACCAAAATGTCCCTGGAAATCAACTGGTCAACCCTTGGTCAAAGTTAAAGTCTACACCTGACTGACTCTACTCGCCGAGTCACCCCGAGACTCGCCGAGTCCAACAACTCTGAGTCCACACGCACACATCTCACCGAGTCACAGCTCATCCAAAAGAAACTTGGACCCTACGACCAGACTCGCTGAGTCTACGACTATCTTCAACCTACTCGCCGAGTTGTTCTTATAACTCGCCGAGTTCCAGGCCATCTTCATCCAACTCGCCGAGTTGTTCTTCCAACTCGCCGAGTCCACCCATGTGACTCGCCGAGTACCACCGGGTCTGAATTCATATAGAGGCTTTCCAAGCCATGCAGATGATCCAAACCATAGATCTACCCCTCCTAAGGCTATCCATCACGTAAAGTGGCAATCTTTACGTGAATCCAAGAAGATCTAGGCATTTTCACTCTAGGGTTTGGGTTTTAGGACAAGATAGCTCCATCAATCACTCAAAACAGGGACCTTTATGCATTTTAACCCTTCTCCATTCCAGATCTGAGGTAGCAATCTCAGATCTAGTCTCTAAACTCCAATATATCAAAAGATATGACTCTATACCTCCAAAAATGATGAATCTAGATGATAGCAACTCAATAATGAAATAATACCTCAAAAGGAAGCTCCAAGAGAAGATTAATCCGAATCCTTGCAAAGCCCTTTGATCCAAGTCTCTTCTCCTTCAAGATTTCTTCAACAATCACTTCCCCAAGCTCCAAATGCACTCAAATCCTCCACAATCACGTATCTAGGGTTTCTGGACTTTAAGGGAGATCAAAGAGGCTGGGGAGAGGGTATAATGTCCTTTAAATAGGGCTCATCCTCCGGATTTAGGGTTTTCTCCACTCAGCTTCTTCTCACCGAGTCCATCTTTGGACTCGCCGAGTAGACCACTCAACACGCGACCAAAGTCGCGACCCTACTCGTCGAGTCCACCCAGGGACTCACCGAGTTGCCCTTATATAGTTTCACTTTTAGCCCTTCAACTCTGCTCTTGATATTCCGGGATGTTACAAACAAAACTTACGAATGGAGAAGAAAAAAGGAGCTACCAAGATACTGTAATATTTGTAATGAATCACTTTCCTTCAATTAAATAAAAACATAAGTTAGCTATTTGATTACACCAAGTATGTTTGCGGGAGCTAAAAAAGCTTTTAAAGTCTCAAATCCTTGTAATTCATGCTTACCTTTTTTAGATCATGTCGAATCGTGAAGTCGTAGACATAATAATAAAGATCAATAGGTAACCAATGAACAAGTGGATAAAACCTTGAACAGATAAATCAAAGATGGTATTTTATGATTAATCCCAATATCAATAGAATGCATTACAAAAGATGTTGACAGGTAATTACGTTTTCCATAAAGTGAAAAATCATATCAGGAAACTACTATGGAATTTAATTTATTTGTTGATTATAATAATATACTTTCATTTTTTTTCTTATTCATGCATTGTACATTGAAAATGAAAATTCACCAATTTATAGCATTGCATTTTCCTTTATTTTTTTTATTAGCACAATATACTTTAGATAACGTTAGAAGAAAGATAACGTTAGAAGAAACTCATATCACCATTCAGTGGGTCGTGCTTAAACTTTTCTAGTATATATTCACCCATTTATAGCATTGCATTTTCCTTTATTTTTTTTATTAGCACAATATACTTTAGATAACATTAGAAGAAAGATAACGTTAGAAGAAACTCATATCACCATTCAGTGAGTCGTGCTTAAACTTTTCTAGTATATATATATATATATATATATATATATATATATATATATATATATATATATATATATATATATATATATATATATGTCAAAACAATCATGTCAAATAGGGTTAACATACAATTTTTGGGTGCGAATAAATCACTTTTTTATTTTCCAAACATTTTTTTTAAGCTTACTGAAACATTTTGTAAACTCAATCTCAAAAACTGATGAGCAATGTGTTGGAGGTGTGTGCATTATCAACTTTTATCGTTGTAGACTTGTAGTCTTGTAGATCAAATTTTCTTTAAAAAGAACTGTAGAATTAATGAATTATTAATGGGGCAAGACCACTTAACAGAGGAAGATGGACGAAAACGTTAAAATTAAGAAGGTCAAAGTCAACAATCCCAAATGACAATTTCTAAACTGTAAGGGCTGATACGAGCTTTTGATAAAATTTAAGGTCAATATTTCGTCATTTTCTGAAGTTGATAAACCCTAATTTAGAATTTTGGGGGAGACATCGCAGAGGACGGAGAATGAGAAGAAGCTTTGCAGGCGGTTGTCTGGTACGTAATGGAGTTTACTGCAGTTCTTCGTGCTCTTCTATCCGTGAACCCGCAGCAACTTACTCTTCGAATTCAGCAACGACATCAGGGCAGCAGCCTTCCAATCGGAATCATTGTTCCTCCATTTCATCAGGTGCGTTTTCTTACTATTTTGGATTTTTCTCTGTTTGTTATTACCAGTAGTTCTTTTCAATTAGATGTTTATTAGATAATTACTTGTGTTAGGGCTAGATTTATATGGTATATGCGTGTTTCATTTCTGCTCTATTTGTTCATTGGTGCATTTCGGGTGCTCTGTTTTCTCTGTTGTTTTGAACCATTTTCATTAATACAAGAATCTTAACCCATTTATGCTCTTGAAGGTCATCATAGTATCTGAATCAGTAGAAATGCTTTATGTTTATGTTCACTTCCTGAATGTTACTTCGACTGATTACTATTAAGAAACTTTTCATATTCATTGGAGTTTTGGTCTCTTTATACTCATTGTAGTCTCCATCTGTGCTTGTCATAGATGCATCTGTGAATGGGACCCTGACTGGAATTCAGCGGAGAAACATACAGGTAATGCATGCACATTTTTCATTTCAAACAACTAAGTCAATTGCTGTATTCAGGAATGGTGTTTATATTATAAATATCATATTTACAGTTTTTCTGTCATAATGATGGGAATTAATGATTAGGGCTCATTCTCCTCAACAGCAAAACCCCATATCGAGGATAATCGATGGTTAGGGCTAATTCGCCTTGACAAGAAACCCGAAGGCACTTCCAATGATCAACCCCATGATGAATTTTCAGGTGATGTTGAGAAGATTTACAGAATCTTAAGGAAATTCCACTCACGTGTTCCAAAATTAGAACTTGCTTTACAAGAATCTGGTGTTATCATCCGCTCAGGATTAACCGAACGTGTGGTGAATCGTTGTGGTGATGCTGGAAACTTAGGATACAGATTCTTTGTTTGGGCATCAAAACAACCTGGTTACACTCACAACCATGACATATACAAATCCATGATAAAAAGCTTAGGAAAAATGAGACAATTTGGTGCAGTATGGGCACTTCTTGAAGAAATGAGAAAAGAAAACCCACAGCTTATAACCCCACAAGTGTTTGTTGTATTAATCAGAAGGTTTGCTTCTGCCAGACTTGTGAAAAAAGCAGTCGAGGTGCTCGATGAAATGCCTAAGTATGGTTGTGAGCCTGATGAATACGTGTTTGGATGTTTATTAGATGCATTGTGTAAGAATGGGAACATCAAAGAAGCTGCTTTACTTTTTGAAGACATGAGAGTCAGGTTTCCACCAACAATCAAACATTTCACTTCTCTGTTATACGGGTGGTGTAAAGAAGGTAAATTAATGGAGGCTAAGTTTGTTTTGGTGCAGATGAGAGAAGCCGGTTTTGACCCCGACATTGTTGTCTACAACAATTTGCTCAACGGGTATGCAGTTGCAGGTAAAATGGTGGACGCTTTTGACCTTTTGAAAGAAATGAGAAAAAAAGGTTGTGATCCAAACGCGACTTCTTTCACCATTTTGATACAATCACTTTGTGGTCAAGAGAAAATGGAATCTGCAATGCAGTTGTTGATGGAAATGGAGAGGTGTGGATGTGAAGCAGATGTTGTTACTTACACTACATTGATAAGTGGGTTTTGTAAATGGGGGAAGATTAAAAAGGGTTATGAGATATTAGACCACATGATTCAAAAAGGACACACCCCAAATCAAACGACTTATTTACATATTTTAAACGCTCACGAAAAGAAAGATGAATTGGAAGAATGTTTAGAGCTTGTGAACGAGATGCAAAAGATCGGTTTGTTTCCGGATATTTACATCTACAATACGATTATTCGTTTGGCTTTCAAGTTAGGGGATGTTAAAGAAGGGGTTCGAGTCTGGAATGAGATGGAACGGAATGGAATCAGCCCCGGAATCGACAATTTTGTGAATATGATTCATGGGTTGATAGGTCAAGAATGTTTGGTTGAAGCTTGTGATTATTTTAAAGAAATGGTGGGAAGAGGTTTGTTTTGTGTTCCTCAATATGGGGTTATGAAGGATCTTTTGAATTCGTTATTAAGAGGTGATAAGATTGAAGTGAGTAAAGATGTTTGGAGTTGTATTATTAATAAAGGGTGTGAGGTTAATGTTTATGCATGGACGATTTGGATACATGCGCTATTTTCAAAAGGGTATGTGAAGGATGCGTGTGGTTATTGTTTGGAGATGATGGATGCTGGAGTGATGCCACAAGCGGATACTTTTGCGAAGCTTATGAAGGGGTTGAGGAAGCTTTACAACAGACAGATTGCTGTTGAGATTACAGAGAAAGTGAGGGAGATGGCTGCTGAGAGGAAAATAAGTTTTAAAATGTATAAAAGGAGAGGTGAGAGGGATTTGAAAGAGAAAGTTAAGGCTAAAAATGATGGGAGGAAAAGAAGGGCTCGTAGACGTAGGTGGGGCCATGATAAAGCTGGTTCTATATGATTGATTTTTTTTTTTTTAAATAAATTTATTGTAATTTTGTTTGTATTGTTTTTTATTAACTTTTTAGTCTGTGGTTGTATAAATCTTCCATTTGTAAATTTATAAGGCTTAATGTTGTATAAATTATTAAATTGTGAAGTAATTAGTAATGTTCACTTCTACTTACCTGATCAGATATATGACTAGCAAACCAAACTGGATCTTTTTCAAACTAAAGTTCCAAGACCAAATTTTTGGACCCATCTTCTTACCGATTCTGATTTAAAAAACTAGTCGCCTCAAAGAAATAATATTGGTTTCAATAAGTTCATCCCCAAATGAATCTTAAAAATATCAGTATTTTAAAAACCAATTTTTTAGTTACTAGTTTTTAGTTGTTTCTAGAATTTTTGTGTTTTTTTCCCTTACTTTCACCAACATACACCAAAATAAATAAATTATGATATTAAAATAAAATATAGTTTTAACATTTCCTCTATATTTTTTTATTTAATTTATGAAAGCTCTAAATAGATATGAAAAGACTACTAAAGTTTGTTATGCAAAATGTTTTATTTTCATGTGTTTTTATTCAAATTAACCGGTTCAAACAGGTTTTTGTAAAAACCGATTAGTTCTTTCTGATCCAGAAATAAACATAAACCAATGTTAATTGAACAATTCCCTTTCTTGTATCCTGTCCAACTCGTTTTTATAACATTGAAAAATATAAAAAAAGTTGAGGACGGAGGACTTTAGGTTGACTTTTTAATCCAATAGTTTTTTTTTTTTTTTTGTGGGAATCGTCAAATACATTAAAATTAAGAGAAACCTTACGATATAAGGGGTTAAAATGCTAGTGGATAAAAGTTAAGGGGGCAAACGGTTACCTAGAAATAAAACAAGGGATGTATTGAAATTTACACAAGGAACGGATAAATTTCTCTAGGAACGCCCAATTTCAAAAACACCATACTTCCACCCCAAGCCCTAAATACTGAAAATTCTAAAAATGTCTCCGAGTATCGCTGTTTTATGTAATCTTTGTCCCAAAAAATTTCGTCTTGTAATTTTGGTCCTTGTTTTAACGGTGCTTCAAGTATGTTGATCTTAACCCTTAAGCGTTAAAGACATTGATTTCTTGATTGCCAGACACATGTTCTGTTTTTTATGATCTTGGATGCAATTCTCTCACAGGTAAGATTTTGATCCCCCTATAATTGATTTTTTGAAAATGTCTTCCCAATTTCGGAAAAGAGTTCGTCTATTAATTCCCAATGCTCTTACGATTCCTTTGATTGCTCCATAAACTTGCAAGATTTTTCCTGTGATTTTTTAGGTATTGAATGTATCTGACACCCCAGACTAGCCACGCTTTTTTATGATCATCTTGCTTTCTGTTTTTATGGCTATGCTTAGAAACCATTAGAAGCAAGAAATTTTCAACATTTTGTAGATGATTTCTCCAGCGTAGTGGGTTCTTTCCGGAATATCTATCGTATTAATCCCACCATCTCCAAAAAAAATGCACATGTAAGTTTTCTTTTTATAAACCATTATATCCATGTTTACTATCCAGGGAATACCTTCTTTATTGGGATTATGGGACATTTGCTTTCACATAAGAACTGTTTTTTTAAGAATTTGTTTACACTGATGATGTAAGGAAATAATCCGTTTAATCAAAGGTTTTAATCTTAAAAGAAAATAAATAACTGTAATACTTTGCTATATCATCCTTTGACACATGGGATATCCAATGTTGGAGCTGAATTCTTATTAATCATTGGTTATTCAGGGAATCTAAAAATATCATGAAAAGTTAAGACAAAGCCTGCAGTGATCAATTTGATAAAACAGAAAAAACTCGTAGTGATCTTCATGGCATCCAAGAGCTCTATTGTTCCTGACATTGTATGGAATTGGGTCATTGAAACCCTAGCAACTTATGAACAAACAGATGCGTCTACTTTAATAGGCATGCTTCATATTCCTTTCATCTCTTAAAAACAAAACTCTTCATTTATATTTATTTTAAAATTATACTTTCCATGTTTCAGGTCTAGTGAGAATGGCTCCTGCAATCTCAGGTGATCTAGGAAAAGATGCAAAGGAGGTTGTCTCTTTAAGAATCTTGGAGAGCTTGTTTCCTCAAACTGGTGATGAAGCTGTAGCTGATGCTGATGCAGGTCAAAATGGTAAAATCACTTTTGATTCATCAGAAAGCTGTGAAGATGTCCTTCAGCAGATATTACGTGAGGTGATATTGATTAATAATTGTGCTGGAAATCTTACATTATCCTTATATTTTTGTTTTTGTGTGTGAATGTTGCAGACACCTGAGCATTCAGCTAAATTTGAAAAAGAAAAATGGGATCTTCGTTCCTTTTTAACACATAAAAGGTCATCCTTGCCTAAATGTGTCTTGAAAAAGGTGAGTTTCTTTTCATCTAATGTATATCCCAGAATCTCAAATTGTAGAAGAAAAGAGGACTTGTTTTTTGATTACATAAGTGATGAGACAAATGGTAGCAAAACCATTGAACTTTAACCAACTTATTGGAAAATCATTTATAGTTTTTTCTTTTACATTAAAGCCACTCAGGAGAGAGAAACTTGGTAATTTAAGGTTTTGAAAACCATGCATATAGATTCCATTTGCAGCATACATTTGGATTCCAACATACACATTGCATTGACAACATACATATACCTATACATTACAGCATACATGTATATATAGATTATAGCATACATATAGACTCTAACATACATATACATAGGCCATGCACACTAACAACATACATAAAGATGAATCCTTAAATCAATAAGTAAAAATTTCTTTCCATATACATATGCCATATACATTGTTAATGTCAACACACTACAAGGGTATTCTTGACATTAGCTTCTTTTATTCGATAGTTTCAATGGCAAAATAAAAATGATGTTTTTTAGAAAAATGGCCAAAATACAAGGGTATTCTTGAATCATCTTTTTTCATAAACCGGTTAAACCGACTCAAATCTTTAGATCAACAAGTTTTTGTTTTTTGAGTACCTTCAATTCAAAAATAAAAAACTAAATGGCTTTTCAAAAAATGTAGAGAAAATCCAAGGATTTTCTTAACATTAGCCAACATACATATTGCTAACTTGGCTGTGTTTTTGTTTTGATAAAACAGTTGAAGGACATGCTTCTTGAAAGTAGTCACCCACTTCTCACATCATTGAAAGAAAAGAGTAAACTGGTAATTCCAAATGCATCTCAAAATACAAGTCCAGTGAATGATGAGAATCTTGATGTTCAAGATACAGTAGCTAAAGATGATACAACCATTTTGAACCCAAGAAAAGATAAAGGAAAGTTTCAAGAAACTGAGCAAGTAAGTGATGTTCAGCTTCATTTTAATGATGAAAAATCACCCCAAGACACACATGAGAAAAGGGTATCTGTTGATAGCATGGAGAATGTAGAGTCTGTTGTTAAATTAAAAGACAACAAAAATGTTGAACCAAATGCATTGGATGAAGATGAACATTTAAGCAAAGATGAAAACTCCATGGAACAAGATGGTGATCAAACAGATTCCTTGATGAATCTTTGTGTGAAGTGTAATGAAGGTGGTGAGTTGTTAGTTTGTAGTTCTGATTCCTGCCCATTACAGATTCATGAGAGTTGTTTAGGGTTTGCTATCACATTTGATGAAAATTCAAACTTTTTCTGCCCATTTTGCACGTATTCTCGTGCAATTTCAGAGTATCAGGAAGCTAAAAGAAAGGCTTCACAAGCCAGAAATGATCTACAAGCTTTTTCTAGCTTCACAGTCAAAAAGGGTAGTAGAACTAATGAATCTTTTAAGAAAAAAAGTGAAGGAAATGTAGCCAATCAAAATATGACAGAAGGTGAAGCGCAAAAGAAAGTCAAAGTCAAAGTCAATGTCAATGAGAGTGACATTGTTAGTAGACATGTGGATAAAGATATACCACAACCAAGCACACCAAAACGGAAATTTAAGGAAAAAGAAAGTCAAATGGAAATTATTGAGTCTAGTTCCTCAAGAGAACTCCGCAAGAGGAAAGCACAATAGTAAGTTGTTAGCTTTCTGAAAAGGAATGGAATCGTTGATTCCATTGAAGGAATGTGATTCCTTTCCTTTTATTATTTCATTCCATCGATTGGAAATTCGCAATATAATTTGTTTTTATTTTGTAGCACCCCTCCAGTAGTTGTTCCTTTGGTGAGACGAAAAACAATCCCATGGACAAAATCAGAGGAAGAAACACTCAAGGTAGTTGTGTGTTTTTTTATTTATATAAATAATTAATTTGATCTTGGATATGACTATAAAAACTATATTATTACAATGTAATTCATGTCAATTGTTTAAACTTGTTAGGAAGGTGTGGAGAGATATTCAAGTGTTGGTGATAAAAAAATTCCATGGAAGGAGATTTTGGATTTTGGAGACAGTGTGTTCCACAAAGGACGTACCACTATAGACCTTAAAGATAAATGGAGAAACATATGCAAAGGAACAAAATGAAAAAGGTCCTTGCAACCTTTAATGTATGATAACAAAAACAGAAGATACATGTGGTATATATATGAAGATATGTCACATGTATATAGAAGGCCAAATCCCAAAAGAGCAAAAGGTTAGATTTTTCTTTTAGAAAGCTATTAGCTATTAGCTATAAGCTATTGATGAGTTTTGCAACATAAGGTTTTTGCCTTTTACATGTTTCTACAGATGGAACACAAAAGAAGCAGCTTGTGGGTTGAAATATATTGAAAATGGTGTTGATTTTGTCTATGACATGAGGATTCTTTGATTTTTGAAGAGGTGGCATCCCACATCTAACTTTAGGGTTGATAACTTGCAAGGGCAACCATGTTTCATGTACACATTTACTCATTATTATTATTATTATTATTATTATTATTACCATTGAATTGAGCTTGTTTACTTTGTTCACAAAATATCATTATGATCGGCTATTATAGGTTTCATTCAACACATTTAGTTGATATTCATTTTTTTTTGTATCTATTTATTCACTAACCTTAATTTTTTTTATTTTTTTTTATTTTTTTTACATATTAGTCTTTTTTTTCTTTTTTTTGGTATATATTTTACCATTAATCTTATATAATATAAATACACATTATTATGTAGTATATATATAATTTTTTATATGAAACATATATATACATATAATAAAATATTTTTACAAATAAATGTGTAATCTGTGTATAAATATATGTAATTTTAAATTAAAAAAAATCATATTTTCATTTAAAATATTTTTTTTATTTAAAATGTATTTTTTTATATACATACGGTATTTTTCTATTACGAACTAATATCATAAAACTAAACAATATTTTTTACAACCACCGAGAAAAGGTTTGATTTTATCATTGATATCCAATTGTTTTCCTACTTTTAAGGATTCAAACGACAAGATATGGAACTATTAGATAGATAAGACAATTTGATGTTGAGATACGGTTTAATTTTATTATATTAGTACATAATAAAAAATACCGAATTTATGTATATAAATGTATATATAAAAATATGGTTAAATTATAAAGGATATAAACATATATATTTATACAAAACACATATTTATTTGTAAAAATATTTTAGTTATACGTAAATATATGTTTATATAATATTTATAAATACTACTGCGTAGTAACATGTATTTTGCTATAAACTAGTGTATGAATCGCTATATCGGAGACCATTGCATTGAATGGTTGCAGGGTACAAGTGATTAAATCAGGAACCAGATGTTTACAACTATAACGGCTTTCGTGAGGCGGCTCTCCACGAATGTTTCTTAAAGAAATGTCAAGATATACCTAGTAAAATGACATATAAGCCTTTTCAGACATATAAGCCTTTTCATTCGTCTCTCTTTTAGCGTAGTTAAAAGGGGAAAATGACTTAAAAATAAAAAAACTAATGAAGTTTTCAAAATATTAAAAAAAAAATACTTTTGTTTTTCTAGTATAAAAAATAAAATTAAAGTATATTTTTTGTACTCAGAATACCAAAGAAGTACACTTGTATTCAAATAAAACTTGTGGTACATAAAAATGACAGGCTAATAAAGTTTCCAAAAATGTTCAAAAAATACTATATTTCCTTTAGTATAAAAATATCATTGAAAGGTACCATTTGTATACAGAATACCAACAAAGTAAATATTTTAGTACTAAAAATACCATTGAAGTTTCCAAAATGTTCAAAAAAAAATACCATTGTTGTTTTCTCAGAGCACATTTTGTTAACTTCGTTGTTTCCGGATTATATAAGACACGGTCATCGGAGATCATTCATCGATGTACCAGTTCATACCAGTTGTGCATTCTCTTTCATTTCATCACTCTATCCGTTTGTATCTAAATACAATCACAGGAGAACACGTAACTAAGATTCCATAAATTAGGATGCAAGTCGTTTAAGCGCTCCAACACATATTCTCCTCTCTCTACTTTGACTACAAATCGTTATCAAATAAGCCACATGACATTGAGTGTTCCTGATTATTCATCTTTTACTGGTCTCAAAGAATTAAACGCAACTCTTACTTTCTACATCCACATTTAGGAATTCTCATGAGATAATGTCACACTTGTTTCTCCTTTGTGTCTCTCTTGTGTCGCAACACTAATGAACAACAAACATTGATGTATAATATGTGCATCTATATAACATATATATGTTTTAGGTTTGAGGCATATAATGTCATCGGGAAGCAAGAATGTTTAACCAAGGTTATTACCTACTGACTTCTCATGTTACTGTAAGAACGATCAAGTGAGGGAATGAAAAAGATAGCACGACTGTTGTGATCTAATATGATGATGCATGATCTCCGGTGACTGTGTTCTACATAATTTAACAACAATAAAGTTAACAAAAAGTGTGGTATTTTTTTGAACATTTTGGAAACTTCGTTACGCTTTTAAGTCATTTTTCTGTTTACTTAAAATAACCGGTTATCACAAGGTTTTATTTGAATACATGTGTACTTCGTTGGTATTCTGTGTATAAATAGTAAGTTTAGTTGTATTTTTGTACTAAAAAAACAACAATGGTATTTTTTTGAATATTTAATAATCGGGTAACCTAATGCTTACCTACAATAATCGGTTCAATGGTATTTTGTGTACTAAATGAAAAACAATATTCTTTTTTGTACATTTTGGAAACTTCATTACCGTTTTAAGTCATTTCCCCTAATTAAATATAGCATTTTTATACCATGTAAGATTAGTAGTAAAATATATACAAAATAAAATAACCGGTGAATATATATATATATATATATATATATATATATATATATATATATATATATATATATATATATATATATATATATATATATATAATTAGTGACTAAATTTACAGAAAATATTTGGGATTAAAAGAATTCATCAAAATATAATGGTATTTTGTTTAATTACAAGATATGCAAAAAAAAAAAAAAAAAAAAAAAAAAAAAAAAAAAAAAAAAAAAACTTTAATGACTATTTCACAAGTAGTTTGGCCTATTTTTTTTTTATTACACCTTAGCTTTTGAAAAGAAATCCAATGTTTCATCATTTGAAACTTCAAAGATTGGTTAATCCAACAAACATTATTCATCGAATTAACTTTTATCGTTCATTTTGAGGATAATATCATAAAGAGCCTTAAGTTTGACCGAAAATATCGATTTTAACTTTTTATGGATTTTTGGTTTGTTTATATCGCAAACTCACCATTTTTTTGTTGTTTTAACCACTTTTATTTGAAATACTAGGTTTTCAGGTTACCATGAAATATTATTATCAAAAAATCCTTAAGTTTACAAATATTTTGCAAAAAAAAGCCTTTAAGATTATATATATATATATATATATATATATATATATATATATATATATATATATATATATATATATATATATATATATATATATATATATATATATATATATATATATATATATATATATATTCAAAATTTGATAAAACTAAATAGTTTTTTAAAATTTAAATATCAAAAGTTTATATCAAACCAATATAAATTTCACCTTACTTATATTATGAAACAAAAACCGAAATATATTTTTACCTTTAAGTATGATAAATTTTATACTGGTTCGATATAAACTTTTATTATTTAAATTTTAAAGAATTATTTAGTTTTATCCTTGATTAACACTAAACTTTTCTAAACAAAATTAAAAACATTTGTCAATACCACAACTACAAAAGTTTGTTTTAGTAGAAAAACGGTTCAAAACAATTCTCTATCAAAATATATTAACCTTATTAAGGAATTTGTTCCATTTGATCTTTATATAAAACAATGACATTGTATGTTCATCAATACGAATTCTAAAATCATTAACAACATATTGTAGATCATTACTAAGATTTATAATCTTAAGGTTTTTTTTTTGCAAAATATTTATAAACTTAAGGGTTTTTTCATGATAACCTGAAAACATGTTATTATAGATAAAAATGACAAAACCGAAAAAAAATAAAAAAAATAAATAACAAGTTTGCGGTATAAACAAAATAAAAATCCGCCTGAAGGTAGAATCGACATTTTCGGCCAAACTTAAGACTTTCTATAGCATTATCCTTTAATCTTGAAAGAAACCCAAAAGAATATTGTCACAACATAGAACATCAAGACAATACAAATAAGATATCTTAGCATATGAAGGCAAAAACCAAACACAAAATCAATTTCTACGAAGATACACTCAAAATCAAACACATCAACCCATCTTACTACGTCTAACACAGTCTATGTGAGATGAGACACCACTTCTTCCATCACACAAACATCACATGATTATATGATACAAATACAACCATGTAAACATGCAAAATCTGAGAAATCCCCAACACAAGTAGTAGTTTTGCTTTATTCCAAATCAGCTTACTCAAAAGCATCATATACCTACCAACAAAATCCTTACAGTTGTTGAGAAAAGTTGGATTCAATTGAAGGTTAAAAAAGGAGCTTCCAATCTAACTAACGAAATTGCTCCAAATTCAAACTCATGTGAATTTTCATTTGTATATAAGAGCATCACGTCCAGGTCCAACACCAATGTAATGAATCGGAACACCAACAAGTTCTTCTATTCTTTCCACATACTCACGTGCAGCCTTTGGAAGATCCACATAGCTCCTTACAGACGAAATATCAGCCTGCCACCCTGGCATACTTTCATATTCCACCTAAAACACCAAAAAGAAGAAAGAAAAATCTTAGAATTTGATTCCCAAACCCTGCAATTTAGAAGAAAGAAAGAAAGAAAGAAAAAGTGTAACTTGCCTTTGACTCCTCAAGATCAGTTAAATCAGCAGGAAACGAATTCATAGGTGTCCCGTTTGTATGCTTATAAGAAACACCAAGCTTAATCTCAGAAAGATCCGATAACACATCAAGTTTAGTCAAATTCAGAGAAGAAAACCCGTTAATTTGACAAACATATTTCAGAGCAACTACATCAAGCCAACCGCACCGGCGAGGGCGGCCGGTGGTGGTGCCAAACTCCTGCCCAGCTTGCCGGAGCAGATCACCATCCTCACCCAGTAGCTCTGTAGGAAAAGGTCCAGACCCAACTCTAGTAGTGTATGCTTTTACCTACATTATGATTGTTAGTTAGATATGATATGAGATAAAAGGGTCTGATACCATGTTTAGATAGATATGTTATAAGTGAAGAAGTCTTAGACTTACCACACCAATCACATCACCAAGGACTCTAGGAGCAATCCCAAGTCCTGTACAGATTCCACCAGCTGAAGGACTTGAAGATGTGACAAAAGGGTAAGTCCCAAAATCAATATCCAGCATCGTTGCTTGACCACCTTCTACAAGAATCTTCTTCTTCTGTGAAATGGATTCATTCATGTAATGAACAGTATCACAAACAAATGGTTCCAACCTCTCTGCAAATCTTTTATACACTTCAACTTCTTTTTTGAGTACTTCTGAGCTGTATTCAAAACCCTGGAATCTTGAAGCTGCGTCTGATAGCAAAAGATCAAGCTTGTCTGGAAAGGTGTCCATATGCTTCAAGTCGCATACTCTTATGCCATTTCGGATGACCTTGCTGGAGTAGCATGGCCCGATTCCTCTCTTGGTAGTGCCGATGAAGGATTTAGCTAGCTCAGCTTCTCGAAGGCCATCTATTTCTTGATGATAGTCGAACAATAAGTGAGCTCGATCTGAAATTAAGATCCTTCCCTTACAGGAAACCCCATTGGATTCAAGGTTGTCAATTTCTTGGAAAAGTCCAGGAAGATGGACTACAACTCCATTTCCTATTACACACATCGTCTCCTCGTTGAGAATCCCTGAGGGAACAAGATGAAGCGCGAATTTCTTTCCTTCCGAGTTGTAGATAGTGTGTCCGGCGTTTGCTCCACCCTGAGAGATTCAATGACATTGAATAATGTAAAAGTCGAGAAAGAGTTTTTATGATCAGAAGATGGAAATTCCTCTTCCGATAGAAATGTCACAGAGAATGTTAGCCTTGGCGATTTGAATTTGAAATCGACGGCGTATACTTTACATGCATAATCAGAATATGAATTTATGCATCTTAAACCAATAAATTTTGCAAGCATTTGATGAGAGGAAAGTACCTGACAACGAGCAACGACGTCGAAGTGCTTTGCCAAGATGTCAACGAGCTTGCCCTTGCCTTCGTCACCCCACTGGCAACCCAACACTCCCGATACCTGACCTAATGACCCGATTCGACTCGGTATTTCACCCTTCCTTTCTTCCAGGGTTACGATCGGAGAAGCTGAACATGAAATTGAAGCATTTCTCCGGTGGTATGAGTGGTGGTGAAGAGAGACGTGAGGAAGGCCGGTCGTTGTGTAGCTCCGAACGCTTCCGTTCAGAGACCTGAACGCGGTTGCGCTAGGGTTTGTCTCTAGCTTCACGGAGCTGATGTTCATGGCTGTGAAAGTGAAAGGACTGAGAAAGATGCGCGAGGGTTTCGGCAGTCAGGGGTGGCGGAAGACGGAAGTTTTGAAGTAAATTATAGGGTTAATTGCTTCAAGCCCTTCAATTGAGTAGATTTTTACAAAATAGTCCCTCTATTTATGTGGTTAAAGCAGGATACCCCTTCAAGAAAAACACTTTAATAAAAAGTGAGGTAAATTTTTTAACCTTTATACTTATTAATTTAATTGCTCTTTTTAGATAAATATGCAAGAATAACAAAATCTAATGACACTATTCTATTTTCACAAATATTTTTGTTTAACATTTATCATCTAATATAAGAAGAATGCGTGTTCAATTGCTTATCTACAAAAATATGAATTGGACCATAATGCACATGAGTTCATGAACGTGAACTCGTGAAGGATATTTGGATGCAAACTAATAGTCAAAAGCAAGCTTAAATCTATTAATTAATTAAGAAAAAAAACAACTTACATAGGATACCATATCAATTTAAAATAAAGTTCAAAAAAAATCTACACATGTAAGAAGGTTACTTACACGTTGGTTGAATGCGTTATATTTTGCATATAAGTTCAAAACAAATAAAGAAAATACATTTGAATCCTTATTGGCATATTACACCAAATAATATATTAAAAAACAAGCACTTTCCAAAATAATAATTTTGGTTACTTAGGTGCTGTTTGTTTTTTCGAAACGAAAATTCGTGAAGTTTGCGGATCACCTCTGCAGCAGAAGAGGTGGAACAAACGACTGCAGCCCATAATAAGAAGCATGTTTGTTTTTTAACATCTGTAGACTGCTGCAGTAAACTGAAATTTAAATAAACTAATTTTATAAACTAAAAATAGTTTTCAACATCGAAATTTAAATAATTCTAGTATTAAAACATTGAAAGAGTACTAAAAAGAACATATAAAAAAACAAAAATATAAAACTTTAAAAAAAACTTACAAAAATATAAAAGAAGCTAACAACTTTATTCTAGAAAAAAAAACTAATTTTAAAAAACATAAAAAAGAAAATAATAAAAAAAATTAAGAAAGAATTGCAAATGATGTCTACAAAGTTTGTAAAAAGTACACACGTTAAAAAAATGAAATTGAAATTGAAAATATTATTAAAGAAATGGTAAAAAAATCAAAAAAAAAATTTAAGTTATTGTTTTTTTAAAAATCAAGTTCAAAAAAATTTGTGGAAACTATAATAAGAAATTGTATCAAATCCGTAAATAAAAATTAAAAAAAAAAAGTTTAAAAAAATAACTTATACCAAAATTCTAAAAAAAAAAAACAATTCAAAAAATGAAAGCTGAAGAGGTTCAAAGAGGTAAGTCAAGTATTGTGCCACACAACACACGCACAGATGTTTTGCAGTCTGAAGTCTTCCAAAAAACAAACAATTGCGAGAGGGAAAATGTTGCGTGTGTGCTGCGCCGCGCAACAGAAAGTGATTTGAAGAGGTTTTTTAAAAAAACAAACGACACCTTAGTCCTTAAATTTTAAAAGAGAAAGATAAAATTCTAGCTAATCCTGATAGCTTTTTCCAAAATGAAGTAAAAGAAATGAGAGGTTTTTCAAAATAACCATTAACTTCGCTAAACCCTGGACCTGAACTTACGTTTGGACCTTGGAAATGCCTATTACGGCGTCATTTTGAAAAAATAAATAAATAAATAAATAAAAGTTAAATGCATTTGACCAGCAAAAATGTCGCTGTAGCCCCCACGAACTTACACATTTTAGTTTAAAAGGTCCATTATGTTATTTTTTGGTTTTATAAGGGCATGAGTTCACGTTTTACTGGCTAATTAGGGATTTTAACCCAATTCAACCGGTTTTCTTGCCTAGTCATCACGCAACTCAATTAGTGAGTACACTCACCCAACTCGGATGATACGTTCCCAACTCACGAATGAGTTGGCGTGCTTGGGCTCTAAGGATTTAGTGGTCCCCCGATATATAATAGAAGGATCTGTTGGACAATACCCTAAAATATTGTTACCATTTCCGGCCAAACACTAGCCGACAACCATTCGACAATACTCCCTTTTCCCTTCACTGTCTTCACATGGATCCTACCCCGCCACCATCACCAGATACTATAAACTCCAAAAACTCCATAAGCTCAACAGACGAGCTTAACTTGAACGATTTGCACACGATCTTCTATGACTGTGGTGAAAAGATAGTTGAGCAACAAGGTCAGGTCGAGCGTATGAAGGAGGAGATGGGTCGAGATTACCTTCATTCCAGAGTGGATGTCCTCAACATGCAACAAATGTTTGACCATGTTGAGAAGCAAATTAAAGCGATTGCTCTATTGGTTGTAGGTGTTGTCGTCAACATGTTTCTAGTCATGATTTTTATCATTCACTTGATAATCAGCAAGTGAATCTCATGGATATAGGTTGTGGTGGTATGCTAATCTAGTACTCGTAGTCTACTGTTAGGTTTAATGGTGTTTCTTGTTATATACATTATTAGGATTATGTGTGTTTAGTTTGTGTTAATGGTAATCCAGTTTGTGTAGGTAGTGGTACTCCAATGGTGGTTGTAATGGTAATGTTTGGATGTATTTTGAAGTCATGGTTGCATGTAGTAGGCATTTTGGTATGATATTGGTATAAATATAAATTGAAAAACACGCCTGATAAAATCATGCATGAATAGCTTATAATTTCGTGCGTTCATTGGTGTTGTTTTAGGGTAACTTCTGATGGATCCATGAACACGATAAGCAATAGAAAAGATTATGAATTTGTTGTTGTTTGGTAAATATGAATACTTGGATGTACTTTGTTTGCCTTAGTTAATGGTAATTAAGTGTGTTTGGTACATCAACTATAACAAATGTGCGTGAGGTCAAATAAAGGGGTATTTTCATCATTTCCTCTTTATAAGTACTTTACTTCCTTACTCAACAGTAAAGTGGACATACAACACTCTCATTTTCCTTATTATTGTTTGGTTTTGGAATTAAGGAGCCCTTGGAATTAATGAAGCGAAAATGGTGAAATGCTTGTGTGGATGTATTGCCATAATAAGAATGTCTTCCACTCCGTCTAACCCTGGAAGACCCTTATATGCTTGCCCCACTAAGGT
Source organism: Lactuca saligna (assembly GCF_052625555.1). NCBI lineage: Eukaryota > Viridiplantae > Streptophyta > Magnoliopsida > Asterales > Asteraceae > Lactuca > Lactuca saligna. The sequence goes on along the minus strand of NC_136424.1, from coordinate 85,629,228 downwards.
GTGTGTTCTTTATATGTCCACTATAGCCCTAATTTATTAGTTTCTTCCATTCTTAGTCTCTCACTCAAAAATTCTTTTTGTTAGGGACCTCGTAATGGTTTTATTTGTTGGGTAGAAGAAGCAGATACTAAGAATATGGGTGTTGAAGCAGTTATGATTGCAGGTTTGGCTATGTCAAAAAAGAAGCTTGAATCAACGATTTGGAAGCTGAAGATGTGTTTAGTTGTTAGTTGGATTGTTTTCTTTTGCATAATTGTTTACAAGTTGTAATGGTTTGTTGATGTTAATTTCCTTGTAATTGAAAGTACTCTATTGTCCATGTATCTTTATTTCATTTTAATCAAAAAACAATGGGTATGTTAGATTGGTGCTTTATTTGTTGATAGTGGCATTGGAAATAGCTTTAACTTGGACAAATGGGACTACATGCAGTTAAACTAATGTCTAAAAAGGATCCCAATATCATGTACATCCATAAATAACACACAATCATAACCACATTCAAACCACTAACATTGCAAACGATTGTACATAACACCAAACATCCAAACTTAATTCGAAACATCACAAGTACATAACACCAAACATCCAAACCTAATTCGAAACATCACAATTTGATCCTAAATAACAAGTAAATAAAGACCGACATTACAACTTAATTCATATTCAAGTTCCATTGGCTCGTCACTAGTGTTGCCTTTCCCATTCTTATCCTCAACCCTTGTAGCAAGTTTTTTCTTGATAATTCTTTCAGACTTCTTTCTTTTCTTGATAATTACCTTCTTACCCCTAGCTCCTTGCTTATCTTTACCATCCATTTCCTTTTTACCACTACTTCCTTCCCCATCACTACCATTTGTACCCTTGATAAGATTGCTTCCCTCCCCATACTTATCATCGGTTCCCTTCTTACCACTAGTTCTCTCCCCATATTTACCACTTTTTACCTTCTTACCACTGGTTCCTTCCCCATCTATACTACCTTTTCCCTTCTTACCATTGCTTCCCTCATAACATTTACCATCTATTTTCTTCCTTTTCTTTACCTTGAGTTTTGTTGGGTTTTCAACTTGAGAACATGTAACCTTGTTATGTCCTACTTGCTTGCATACACTACACACAATTTTTTCCCGACCTTTGGCACAGTGTGTCTTGCACCCCTTTCACTTGCATCCTTTCTTCTATTAACTTTAGGTCTACCTGGCATTTTTTCTCTTTAATGGTTGCAAAGGTGCAATGAATTCAATAGATGGCCACATATTGCTACCATTCATCACACGCACTTGATACTTGTAGGTGTTCTTGTAAATTACTCCATAGTACATTCGATCCACATAACTACCAACATCATTATTTAAGTATGAGATAGTTGCAACCTATGTAGTTAATAACGGTGCTATAGCGGTTAGCAGAGGTAATGAAATGCTATTTCAAAATAGCGGTTTAGAATAGTGGTGACGTTATTAGCACCATGATTTACCACTACTTACCGCAATTATAGTCACTGCTATTGCGGCGCTATAACCGCTATTTGAATAAATTCAATTTTTGGGCTATTTTACATAAAATAAAATATTTTTTTGTGTCATTCCATTGAATAAAATTGTTTTTTCTTAGGCCAAACCAAAACTTTTGTGTCATTCCATTGAATAAAATTGTAAAATTGTGATTGTCAGGACTTCCATTGAAACCATGTATGTTTTGTCTTGCTAATTATGTTGAAAACTTGAAGTACTACATTATGATTAACTATCAAATTACTTAATCATTTTATTTGCTAACTGTAATTGTGTTAAACTATGATAAACTAATAAGTATTGCATATGTTTTCTTGTTGATTGTGTTAAAGTATGATTAATTGTGACATTGGTAACTTGTCTGTGAAGTATGATTAACTAATTAAGATATGTGAAGTATGATTAACTAAATATGATATGTGAATTATGATTTGTTGATTGACTAATTAACTGGATTTGGTTGAACTTTGAAGTATGATTTACTAGTTAATACTTATATATATATATATATATATATATATATATATATATATATATATATATATATATATATATAATATAAAAAACGCTATATCACCGTTATACCACTGCGAGAACCGCGATAACTGCTTAGGTTGTAACTGAATGTACACATCCACACCCATTTAGTTGCCACACTCTACATGAACAAGTCTTTTTATCTATATCCACAACATAAGACTCTATCAAATTTCTTATTTCAAACTGGTTTAAACCATTTGGTAAAACCTGTCAATACCTGTTTAAATTGTATTGAAGTTAGTATATAGTGTAATTAATCAATTAAAATTCAAAATTAAAGTTAATACCTTTGAGCTCTTTTCAGTTGATCCAGTAAGATTGTAATAGTTGGACATGGTTTATAATAAGGCTATGAGCAACCTTTGATGGTCAGATTGAATTGTCTCTCACTACAAATAAAATGACATTTAGTGGCATAGAAAAAGTGTCACTAAAAAACAAAAAAGTGTCACTAAAGGCCCCCTAGGCAATCAACGGCACAAAAAAATGCCACCAAAGGCCTCTAGTGACACTTTTTGGTTATGTCGTTGCAGCCTTATTGGGTTTTAGTGGCAATTTTCTATTATGTCACTATATCCCTTGTAGGTTTTAGTTGCACTATTTTTATGCCACTATTTTCAATCTAAAATAAATATTAATTTCATTGTTTTTGTAACATCCTGAAATCAGGTATATCTCCTTAGCCCTTCTTCTTTCCTTAAGTTGTCAATTTTAGCCCTTGTGTAGTTTGTGTGATAATCGAGTACACTGGGCATAATAGGGAGTACGTCGCACGTACTCGTGAGTGTATTAATGATGTAGAGGATGCCTGGTACGCGGGGCATACTAGGCCCAAAATGAAACCCTAATTCTAAATGAGTCTCTTATTTAAAGAACGTTATGGCTTCAGTATTGGCCACCATTTCTAGAGACTTGTCCATCCAAAACCCTAATCCTCATTCTTGTAGCTAGAGAGTGCCCTTGAGACCTTGTTGGTGTGTTCTTGAGCCTTAAGAGTGGAAATGAAGCTTTGGAGAAGAAGGAGTAAGAGCCCAAGCACTTGGATTTGAGCTTAGCACTGTGAGAAGCTTCATTTGGAGGTATAAAGCTTCAAACTTTCTTCCTTTTCTGTTGTGTGTTCTTATTTGGGATGTTTTAGGGTTTTTGTCCCAAAAGTTGATAGCTTTATGAGTTGATGAGCTCTAAGAACCTAGATCTGTCCCTTGCTAGTGTATTTCGTGTTATAAGGTCATAAAAATCCAATCTTGGTCAATAAGAACTAGCCATGCATGGGATATGAGCTTAAGGAAGAAAATGGATGAATGTTTTGAGTGTTTAAAGCCAAACTAGCCATGCAAAGGCGTAAAGTCTTTGACTTTATAGACTAGGAGACTGTAGGGGGTCGAGATCTGTATTTTGAGCGAAGGTCTTAACTGATTAAGACCATAAGTGGGAAATAGTGAAACTTGGACGTACGCTGAGCGTAAATCCCAGTACGCGGGGCGTAGGGTTCGATTACCCTGATACCAGCGAAGAGGACGAGTACGCCCACCGTAGGGATCTGGTACGCGCAGCTTACTCGCGGGCGTTGACTTTTGTTGACTTTTAGGGTTCGGTCAACAAATGGACTTTTGGACTCATGAAGGGGTAAAATGGTCTTTTACCCTTTTGAGAGAGAGAGAGAGAGCATAAAAGGGTGGGGGTGGTCTAGCTTAATGAGTGTTGTTATTATACAAGAATTTTTGTTTATGTATTAGATGGAGGCTAGACCGGAGATTTTAGTATGAGCTTATTCCGAGATAGTTCGAGGTGAGTCTTTTCACTATAAGTTACTTAGAGTGGAATTTATATGTGACCGGAAGGTCTTATGTATTGATATGAGTTATGTGAATTTATGTGATATGTATATGTTGTATGTTTGGGACCGGAAGGTCAACAAGGTTAAGGCCGAAAGGCAATCAGAGTTATGGCCGGAAGGCAATTAGAGTTATGGCCGGAAGGCAATCATAGTTTTGGTCGGAAGGCAGTCAGAGTTGGGCCGGAAGGTCTACTAGAATTGTGGGATCGGAAGGTCCCACTAAGACACATTGACCAGAAGGTATTAAAGAGTCATAGCCTCGAGTGGCTAATTTATATGCATGTGGTATTTTTGGGAACTCACTAAGCATTCGTGTTTACCGTGTTATGTGTTATGTGTTATGTGTTTCAGGTACTTCCGAGGATCGCGGGAAGGCATCGACATGATTGTACACACACTTTGGACATGGAGCTATGATTGTGGATCCTGGATTTGATAAAATGTTTTGAAAACTTTGTTGACTATTATGGTGTTTTATATAAAATGACATGTGTTTTATGAAATTAAAAATGAAAATTTTATTTGAAAAAATTATGTCGTTACAGCTTTAGTGGTACTTTTTTTAACACCAAATAATATGTTATTAAATTATTTCCGATTTTTCTAATATAAAACAATAATGATACAATCAAGATAATAAATAGAAAACACAATATCATTAATTTAATTTAAACGTATATAAAAACAATATTATCAATATTTAAAACAAAATTGTTTTCAAGAAAAAGTTTTAAAAGTCTAAATGGTATACTAGAAGAACTTAAAACATAAAACTAGCAAACTAAATTTGCAATTAGACGATCACACACTACAAGCTAACAACTCAATCTAGGTCCTTTTCTGAACATCCACCAATCAGTTGAGGAAAACCATAGGGGACCATCTAGACACTACCCCAAGCTCATTCCAACTTCGTTCTATCTTGCAAGCTACCTTGAAGTAAATTTTCCAAATTTTGTCCCTATTTCAGTATGCAATTTTTATGATGCAAGAACTCTAAAATTTTGTTACTAAATCCTAACACCACTCCAACAAGATAACTAAGAAGTAGTTAATGGTAAAGTAGATAATTGACTATAATGTACAAATACCAAATAAACTACTTTAAGAAAAATATGTGCCTACCATCTGACTTGAAAATTTTCTTTGATTTGATGCCTTTATGAAGTGTGAGAGCAAAAAGACTTCCATTTATCAAGAAAACCTACAGACAAAATGTTAAGATCAACTAAATCAGCTATCATATAAAAATCACAGCTTATACATGCCTTTAGTAACTACTGCTAATCTTTGGCTACATCAACATCATCCTTTGTTGATATGGCGTTGTGCTCCCAATTTTGGATTGTTTTGTTGAGTTTTAGTATAATGTAGTGATGAACTAGCTCTCTTAACTGACTAAGACCATACCAAGAAATCGTAACCTGATTGGATATTAAATAGATATAAAACTATACTAGATATAAGTTTTTTGAAGCATTGAATTAGTTAATTACTCGTTTAACTGGCAGTTTGAATCACAACCCCTTCTAATTGTGTGTGGACAAAAATGAAGAAGCACCACAAAGGGAAATAAGAAAAGTGAGTATCATGGGGAATAGTTGTAGAAAGATGACATTTCTAGAGTGTAGTAAATGTTTATTTTATACTTGTCTTGTTTAAACTTCACCCATGTTTTGGAATATAAATCACAGTACCTTGAGACTTCACTTCACCCATTTTTTCTAGTGGTCTTGTTGAAACTTCGCCCTACTCAATTGATTCTCATGGATAATACATCAAACACCTGGTGTGCATCTGTTCTATCAACCCACAAAGCATGGGAGAAACCACAACAATGACATACAACAAATCTAACTGAAAGTTGCATAGGTAGATGAATATTAAATTCGTTATATTTAAGATAAACTATTTATAGATTATCTAAACCTGAATGTTTTCAAAGCAAAAGGAAATTCAATGAAAACAAACCTTGTTGGTATTGAAAGAAATCATGTAGCCCCAATCCAACATGAATTTCGTTATTCCCCATTTTGCCAGGGTTATAATTTGGTTACACAGGCGTAAGATTTTGAGAAAGTAGAAATTAAAGGTGTTGGGGAATCAAATATATTGTCATCAAGCATGGAGAAACTATTGGTTCGATGTGGGTTTGTGTCGTCCGTGGAATTGTATTGTGGAGAAGTCGGGGACCAGAAGCTAGAAAAGGGAGAAGTCGATTTCTTTCTTGCTGTGGCGTCTGATTAAGGAAAATATACAATGTGAGATGCTTTTAATTTTAGGCCCCTTTATTTTATTTTCAATGTTGGAGGTAATTGTAAACGCCAACTTAAAATTAGAATTTTCGTTAGATATAGTGGCAAAAAAACAAAATGTGCCACTAAAAACCTATTATAGTGGCACAAAAAGAAATATGCCACTATATATTTGTGCCACTAAAGGTAATTTTGTTTGTAGTGTCTCCATAACATACAACCTAATTTCTTCTAACATTGTGATTATTGGTTTTTTTCTTGCATCTCTAATGACATTGTTAAAACTTTTAGATAATCTATTTTCAACTACATCACACATCCTGCCCTCTTGAAAGAAAGCTTTACACCATGATTTTGGGTTCTTTTCCATAAGGTAATCAAATATTGTAGGATTAAGTAGTTAGATTTCCTTCATGACTACATTGAATAAAGACTCAGTGGATGCCTTGCATGCCTTACAAAACATCATCTCATAATGTACACCATTGAATCTTTTCCTGAAGTTGGAAATAATATTCCTTGCATATTGTCTGTGTTCAGCAGTGGGCAATACCACTTTCATAGCCATTAATAGCCCCTACACAATTTAAGGTCATCTGTTAAGAAAATACAAATTCATTAAGAAATTACATTAAGGTTTATAGTAAGTGACATACCTTTTTGTTGATCTGACATCAGGGTAATACCAAAACCATTTGCTATTTCTAGATCATCTTTAAGATTCTCCAAAAACCATTTCCAATTTTCTTTGTTTTCCACACAAATAACTGCCCATGCTATTAGGAAAATATGATTGTTAGCATCTCTTCCTACGACACATATCAACTCTCCACTACATAACCCCTTTAAGAAACAATCATCAATTTTTATTACTCTTCTATAGTTGCCTTTCCAACCTGTTGGTGATTTGTTATCATCAATATTATTTAAGTGTAATAGGATTACTTTGTTGACCAAATGTGATCTTGATAAATATTAAACAAGTAAGGAAGGTGTGGAGTACACACTTGTTTAAGTTTGATCAACTTTTAAAGGTACACTGTCATTTAGGGGTGAAGCCCCTAAATGAACGGGGGTCCGGGGGCAGCGCCCCTGGGAGCGGGGTCCAAGGGGCAGAGCCCCTGGCTGGGGTATGTTGCTATATAAAAAATGCATCAGAAAATTGTATTTTCAGAGAATTGACCATTGTTTGACCCTTATCCAAACTTCCATTTTATGTTAGTTTTTATAGTTTATGACAGTTAGAAATTGTCATATAACAGTTTTCAGAAAAAGATCATAAATTTGGTTTTGGTCTCATTTTTCTGGTACAGACGAAACTATCATCAAAGCATTCTAAATTCTTGTCTCTCTAAGTCTTATCCGATTAAAGAAAATTGGGAGTACCACCCAAATGCTTTAATCTGAAAGTGTTTTACACAATTATTAGAATTCCAAGCCTTACTATACCCCAATTTCCAACACAACCTTGCTTCTGCCCCTCAAAACATATATAAAACTTACTAAAACATGCTTCGCATCAGGCATACTGTTGACATCTTGATCCTAGATTGGATCTTCTTATCTCCTCACCATATGACCAAAGCTTGGCATAATGCTCAACCAATGTGCCTTCAATTAGTTCAGTTGCATATATTTTTTCTCTCTTACACTGTCCCATACTCACATCAATTCCAAATTTATGTTTCACTTCTTCCTTAAGTAGCCTAACACTCATTTTTTATTTTTGTAAGAATTGTATTGTTAAATGGCTACCAATCCATGCATAGTTTACAATTGACCCCATTTTGAAATTTCTTGCACAGTTATGCTCATATATAAGAGACTTAACTTGGAAAGAATTTTTGTCACTCATCCATGAAGCCTACAATCTAAACTTGCACTGCCCTAAACAACATTTAACTAAAAGTCTCATGCTATCATTTTTTTGTAACACAAATGATAACCTTTGCAATCGCATAATTACACAACATATGTTTTAACCGTTTAGGACTTTCAAATATTATTCCTAACACATGATTTTTCTTTTTCCAATGAGCATTTTCATTAAAAGTTGTTACCTCTTCAAGAATTGGCGCATTTTCATCCATCTGATCATATGGATCCTTATGAGGTGGACTGTCTGGAGTTGGCTGCTCCTTGGGGAATAGCTTGTTCAAAAACGCATCATTCAAGTTCTTGTTCATTGGAATGCAATAACCATCTTCAATGCTATTATCCAAATTACCTTGCACTTGCACTTCATCTAGGTCAATTCCTCCTTCTGTATCAGCATGCAACTCTTTTATTAATTCACCTACACCAGAAAACTTTTCCTCACTGGTGCATACTTCAGCTATCTCATCAAGAATCCATTGATGAACATTAACACCAAATTGATCCATGTACACAAAAATTACACAACCACAATCATACCCTACTTCGATCAACTCCTAGTAGTCTTTCTCAGTTGCTATTATCCTTAATCCATCAGGTAACTCAATATCGGTCATGCAAAAGTACACATTAACGCATGTCTCATTTGCGAATATTTGAATGAACAACACAAATTTGTTTTTGTCCATTCCAGCAAAATCCACATCCTCAAACCTCTGCTCCGCTACATCTAAGTAAATGATCACTAGATACCTCGTAAACATATCAGCAAAATGAAGAACGATCTGCATGTAGAAGGCCATAGCAAGAATAAAGGGAGACTTTGTAACACTTGGTTCCTGATACGCATTTAAATAATAATTTATTCGTTTTTGTAGAGCAACTCACCGAGTTGGGATCCCCAAACTCGTTGAGTAGAAACCAGAATGGACATGAGTTTTAAGTAACCTACTTGACGAGTTGAGAGACCTCAACCCGATGAATAGGGTTGCCAGAATGAAACCCTCATTTCAGGGTTTTGCACCCTATTTAAGCATCTTAATCCCACTTGTTGGGATCATTTCCAGCCTCCAAGTCCCAAACCCTAGATTCAAAAATCCTAATGCATTTGTGAGCCTATGAGCCATTTGTGAGTGAAACTTTGTGTGTTTTGAAGCTTATAAAGGAAAAAGAAGCTTGGGGATTCAAGAAAAAGATAATAGATCCAAAGGATTCATTTCTTCATCATCATTTTTTGGTAATCAAGTCTCAAACTTGCCTAGTAGGATCTTAGATCTCTTTATCATCATCTTATTGGGTTTTTGGTCCAAGAAGCATGACCTTTGGGATGGACGTCCCAAGTGAGTGGACCATCAGATCTGGAATCATGGAGGGCTTTCATGGCATAAAGGTGTAAACTTTATGACCATTGAAGCCCCATACAAGCCATAGGATGTCATTTTGGCCTTTTAAGCTCCAAAAGGTCATGCATGGAGTGGAAAGTGGAAGATTTACGTGTTCATGTAGTGGTTAGGGTCTAGATCTCTGTTTGTATGCTTTAGTTTGGAGTATGGATGGCTTGTGGACCAAGATCTAGGTCCTAAAGAGTTAGGTTTTGAGCTAAACCCATTAAGTAAAGGTATTAACGGGTAAAGTTGGAAACTTTACCCTTAAAAGTGATGGGTTTTATGCATAAGAACAATCCTATGTGCTCATACAAACCATAATGCTTGGATCTAGGTTTCTCTATTGTACATGCTTTGAATCCAAGGCTTTCAACCCTAGATCTATCATATAAAATCCGAAATTAACATCATAAGAACAGATCTAAGTGTTTACCTCTTTCAAATAGCTTGAAATCTTTGTAGTCTTCTTGATCTTGAGCTTAGAGTTACAATTGTAACTCCTCTAATGGTTCACAAACCCCACAAGCAAGAAGGCAATATGAGAGAGGGTGAGAGACACTAGAAATCGGCCCTAGGGTTCTCTTAGAAGCATGTAGCCGATTTCCATAGCCTAGGGGTCTTATTTATACTTGCAGGCTACTAGGGTTTCAATCTAAACCCTAATGGACAACTTAACCACCAAGCAGCCCAAGGAACCTTCTGGAATAAGGCCTTGGATGAAAATATGATGGATCCCCATCATAATTTCGTCCCCCCTTAAGTCCATAAGGCTTCCTTAGCCTAAAACTTAACTATCTTACATTTGACAGTTTATACCCCTTTATTTAATTAATCTCTTTTAGTCACCAAATTAATTCCTAATTAATTTATGACCAACACTAATTAAATAAGTATGATTTCTCCTTTAATATATTATTCTTATAATATATAATAAACCATAATATTCTCTCTTTCTCCTGAAATTACCTTATCAAGTTGCTATGGTGAAGGCAACCCAAAAGGACCATGCATAACCGGGTCAAGTACATACCAAATATAGTTACGGGCTTAGACATTATTCCAACAGTCTCCCACTTGGATAAGTCTAGTAACTATATTTCACATATGAATTCAGAATCCGATTAGCAATCGTAGCTCTTATACTTCACTATCAACTCTGATCAGCTTGTCCTTCAGATAAGGGATCATATAATCCTCTGTTCTAGATATCATGCTGACAATGCTTATTGTCCAACACTTGTTTCTTGATCTCTGATTTGTTTGACATAGAACTCAGTTGAACACATCAACCTTATTCTGACCGGGCCCAACACATAAGTCAAACCAAATCATCAAGTGGCCAAGATATCACTTTTATTCTCATAGAGTACAAGGAACAGATCAACTTCGACTCATATGCATCTATTATTTACTAATTGAGTCATGCACAACAATGTGTTTTATAACATCAAGTTACTGATGCGTTTACACATCATCAATGCATAACCAACCAACAAACAACAACCATATCTCTAAGTTTTAAGACTATATGATATTATCGCTTCGCGATCACTTTAGGTACAACACCACGAAGTGATACCAGCAAACGTGGGTTTATTCACCAATGCTCAAATCAAATTCATAAGTACTCATGACCTTTGCAGCAATACCCTTGCTATGCCCAAAACCTTTTAGACAATCTACAAACAATTCACGACAGTCTTCATTCACATCTACTTCCAAAACATGAACGACTGTGGACCGTTTGAATAATCTTATTAGTCAGGAAGTCAAAACATGAAAAATTGAAACAATAGATAAATAAGCAACACAAGATAGTAACTTTACTAATAATTAACACAACTTTATTTATTCATCAAATGTCAAGTACAAATTATCTATTACATGTTTCTTATCCAATCCAAACTTATATCATCCTTCAGCCCAATGCTCCTAGTGTGCTGCAAGTGTTTGACCCTACTCAGTCCCTTCGTAAGGGGATATGTCGGATTTTCTTCCGACGATACCCTCTTCACAACGAGGAGTCCCTCTTCTACCCGATGTCTGATAAAATGGTATTTTCTATCAATATGTCGAGATCTACCATGATCTCTCGATTCCTTGGTCAAGGCAATCGCTCCTTCATTATTACAGAAATTTTTTATCGGCTCCTTTATGGATGGCATAACTCCAAGGTCTCCAATGAAGTTCTTCAACCATATAGCCTCCTTCGACGCTTTGCTTGCCACAATGTACTCTGATTCGCAGGTTGAATCAGCCACGGTCTCCTGCTCGGAACTTTTCCAAGTCACTGCTCCTCCATTTAGGGTAAAGACCCAGCCCGACTGCGATCGGTAACTATCCCGATCCGTCTGAAAACTAGCATCACTGTACCCTCAAGTCATCACTCCCACCGAGGACTAGAAACCATTCCTTGGTCCTTCGTAGGTACTTAAGAATATTCTTTACTACAATCCAATGTGCTCTACCAGGGTTCCCCTGATATCTGCTGACCATGCTCAAAGCGAAGGCCACATCAGGGCGAGTACAAGTCATAGCGTACATGATAGAGCCTATTGCGGAAGCGTAAGGTACTCAGCTCATATCAGCTATCTCTGCCTCTGTACTCGGGATTTGAGTCTTACTCAACTTGGTATTGCTTTGGATTGGCAACTCCCCTTTCTTGGAATTTTACATACTAAAACGCTTTAGTACCTTGTCCAAGTATGTATCCTGACTAAGTCCTATCAGTCTCTTTTCCCTGTTTCTTACTATCCTTATTCCTAGAATATAAGCAGCCTCTCCGAGGTCCTTCATAGCGAAACATTTCCCAAGCCAGGACTTGATTTCCTGCAAGGTTGGGACATCGTTTCCTATGAGTAGTATGTCATCAACATACAATACGAGGAAGCTCACTATACTCCCACTGGCTTTGACATATACACAAGATTCCTCTTCGCTTCGCAGAAAGCCAAACTCTTTAACTTTCTCATCAAAACAAAGATTCCATCTGCGAGACACTTGTTTCAATCCATAAATGGATTTTTCAAGCTTACACACTCTATTTGGATGCTTCGCATCGACAAAACTCTCGGGTTGCTTCATATACACATCCTCAATCAACTTCCCATTAAGGAAAGCGGTTTTCACGTCCATCTGCCAGATTTCATAATCATGAAACGCAGCTATTGCAAGCATTACCCTAATAGACTTTATCTTCGCAACTGGTGAGAAGGTCTCATCATAGTCAACTCCGAGAGTTTAAGTAAAGCCCTTCACAATCAATCGCACTTTATAAATGTGCACATTCCCATCCATGTCCATCTTTTTCTTGAAGATCCATTTGCACCCAACTGTCTTGCGACCTGGTACATTATCAACCAAATTCCAAACTTGGTTGTCGTACATAGACTGGATCTCGTTGTCCATCGCCTCTTTCTGTTTAGCATACTCTGGGCCTGCCATGGCTTCTTTGTAGCTGCTAGGTTCGTCAAAATTCATTAGTGTTTCATCACTAATAAACGCATCCCTTCAGTGGTAATATGAAAACCATAAAACTGGGGTTGAACACTAACCCTATTAGATCGTCTAAGAGGTAAGGACTCGTCAACAGGTTCAACAGGAGTTTCCTCCTCGGGTTGAGCGCCAGTGTTAGAGGTTCCTTCATCGCTTTGTTCTTGAATCTCACCAAGATCAATTTGCCTCCCACTGTCTTCTTGGCTTATCAATTCACTTTCTCGAAACACTCCTCTTCTAGCAACGAAGACAACATTGTTATTCGGTCTATAGAAAAGATAACCAAAAGACTTCTATGGATAGCCGATGAAATAACACTTCTCACTATGAGGTTCGAGCTTGTCGTGAGTCTCTCATCTTAAGAAAGCCTTGCAACCCCAAACCTTAATATGTACTAACGAGGGAGCTTTCCCTGTCCACATCTTGTGAGGAGTCTTGGTAACCTTCTTGGTGGGAACTAAATTAAGGATGTGGGCGACAGTCTCTAAGGCATACCCCCAGAAAGATATTGGTAATGAAGTCCGACTCATCATAGAACGAACCATGTCCAACAAGGTTCAATTACATCTCTCAGCCACACCATTCAATTGTGGCATTCTTGGAGGTGTCAATTACGAAACAATTCCGCATTCTTTTAGATAGTCGTGAAACTCAAGACTTAGGTACTCTCCTCCTTGGTCTGACCGAATCATCTTGATTTTCATGCCCAACTGATTCTCCACTTCATTCTTAAACTCTTTGAACTTTTCAAAGGTTTCCAACTTTTGCTTGATTAAGTAGATATATCCATATCTGCTATAATCGTCCGTGAAAGTCACGTAGACGCGGCAGACATCCCTTGTGGTGGATCTAAAGGGCCCACAGTCCACACACATCGGTGTGTATGAGATCCAATGGACCCTCACCCCTTTTACAAGTGCCAATAAAGGGTGACTTGGTCATCTTCCCAAGTAAACAAGATTCACACGCGTCATTGTCCCTAAGGTCGAACGACTCCAACACTCCATCCTTTTGGAGTTGGGCTATGCGTTTCTTGTTGACATGGCCAAGGCGACAATGCCACAAGCATGCTTTGTCTAGTCTAGTAGACGAATCAATATTCAGTACATCATTTCCTAAATTATCAACACCCATCACAGATTCATAAATCACATTACAAGGTAATGCATTAAAATAAAAGACACCATTCAAATAAACATTAATAGAACCATTACTATTATCAAAAGAATATTTGAAACCTTATATAAACAATCCATGAAATGAAATAATGTTTCTTTCCATATCTAGCGAATAACAACAATTTTCTAAATCTAACCCTAACCCATTACTATGCACTAAATAATAAACTCCGACTCTGGTCAGAGGCGACGATCTTCTGTTTCCCATAATCAAGTTTATCTTCCCATGTTCCATTTCCCTACTTCTTCTTAGGCCCTGCAAATCAGAACAAATGTGGTAACCACAACCTGTATCAAGAACCCATGAAGTAGCAAATGATGAGTTATTAGATTTAATAGAATACATACCTGTGAAGGTGGGCTTGATATTCCCATCCTTTATGTCTTGTAGATATTGAGGGCAACTTCGTTTCCAGTGGCCCTTCTTGTGGCAGTAATAGCACCCTGCTTCTTTGTGGTCGGATGAGGGTTTGGCCGAACCAGCTTTGGTTCCACTAGAAGAGGAACCATCTTGGGTCTTACCATTATGGTGTCCCTTACAGGGAGCCTTTCTCTTCTTACCCTTTCCTTGACCAATTGCCAACATGGGAGTAGCCACAGCAGGGGTTGGTGCAACGGATTTGTCTTTGAGGTTGCTCTCAGCAGTCCTTGGAGCTTGCTCAAGGAGACCTCCTGCTTGTTCATGTGGTAGGTCATTCTGAATTGGTTGTAATAGGGGGGCAAGGAGTGGAGGATTATGTCGATAGCCAAATCCTCATCAAACTTAACATTAAGTTTGAGAAGACGATCAACATACATCTGCATTTTCTGCAAATGAGAGGTTAGGGATTATACACTCCCCATCTTAGCGGTGATCATGTTAGTAATGATCTCATAGCGCTCTTGCCTTGCGCTTTGGTGGTACCGGTCCAGCGAATCCTGATGCATTTCATACGGATACATGTCCTCGTAGGACTTTTGGAGTTCGAGGTTCATGGTGGCCAGCATGATGCAATGAACTTTCGTAGCATCATGCTCGTGGGCCTCAAAGGCGGCCAACTCTTCAGGAGTAGCAACATCTGGCATGATCTTCTCAAGATTTTCATCAAGAACATACTCTTTGTCCTCGTAGAGAGTGATCATGCGAATATACCTCATCCACTCGTTGAAGTTTGAGCCATCAAATGTCACCTTTTGACATAGGTTCATCAACAAGAATGACCCAGACACGTTGTTGTTGTTGTTGTTTGCGGACATCTGAAAAAGAAAAGGAACAAAGTTTGATTAGAAATGAGTCCCTAATTAAACACCTAAATGAGAAATTAGGGCTAGGACCCAACAACATTATTTACAACTTAGAAAGGGATGTCGTACTCTAATAGTAAATAATTTGAAGGTAAGTGAATGACGATTCACTAATTCTCACCATGAAAAACAAAAAAGAAGATTTAAGTTTTAAATGTATTGAAAACTCCTAGATCTTTGAGATTCATTGAACTATTCAATGGCATGTTTAAATCTGGATATGCACTTCAAATTTGCGACTGGGATACCGAGGATTGCAAACAAGTTGTGAATAACCGAATCAACATGGTGCACTCAATGTCTCTATCACCTAATCAATGTGCCGGTAAACCACACATGCTCTATTGACCTATGATAAACATCGAGTCACCCTTCGCCACCAATGTCAATCCCAAATTAGTGTGCTGGTTAACCACGCACGCTCCACTAACGTTTGACAATGGTACAAAGTGTAATTCCATGGAATAGCATCATTTTCACATTTTACCCTAAAGTAACTAAGATTGGGAATTTGTAAAAACATGTAGTTACTTTGTATTTTACATTATACTTTTAATGAGGAGAGGATTGCCCTATCCTACCCATTCGGCTAATGACCCTCCACCAGTCAAGCAAGCGGTAAGTATGAGTGTACACCCATTAAGCGCCATTTTATAGGCAGCAACCTTATACCCACCTTATAGACCGGCTTCGTGAATGAGGCATACTAACAGTAAGACTAGCATTTTAGTTATACATATATATACATTAAGCTTGTAATAATATAATAATATAGGGCTGAATTTTAAACTTGTAAAACTCTAAGGGTTTGAAATTTAAATTCTTCAAAATTAAACTTTTAATCACAAAACTCAAATTTCAAAACTTGAGGACAAGTTTTGAACTTTTCAAAACCAAAGGTATCAAATAACAAATAATTTAAATTAAACAATTAATTTTATAATTATCTATATTTGACCAAATCCAATTTTAGTCATTAGATAATTACCAAATAATTTTAAATAATCCATATTTGTCATATAAACAACCAATATTGAAAAGATTTGAAATTATCTATTGTTTTGGCAAGGATAATCATTTGATTAAAATAAAATTCGGAGTTTAACTTCAAAAAACGATTTAGGCATCAAATCCAAGTCAAAACAGCAACTAAATCCCGAAATACCCTCTGCCTGACGCACAAACTCGCCGAGTCAGCTCTGGACTCACCGAGTAGGGGCCAACTCGACGAGTCCAGATACTGACTCGCCGAGTTGAGTCGTGCAGAGGCAAAAAACTCGATTTTCAACAAGCAAAACAGTTAAGCATCACATACAATTGAAACCAATCAAGGCTCTGATACCACTGATGGGTTATATGCATAAGAACAATCCTATGTGCTCATACAAACCTAATGCTTGGATCTAGGTTTCTCTATTGTACATGCTTTGAATCCAAGACTTACAACCCTAGATCTATCATATAAAATTCGAAATTAACATCATAAGAACAGATCTAAGTGTTTACCTTTTTCAAATAGCTTGAAATCTTTGTAGTCTTCTTGATATTAAGTTTAGAGTCACAATTGTAACTCCTTTAATGGTTCACAAACCCCACAAGCAAGAAGGCAATATGAGAGAGGGTAAGAGACACTAGAAATTGGCCCTAGGGTTCTCTTAGAAGCGTGTAGTCGATTTCCATAGCCTAGGGGTCTTATTTATACTTGCAGGCTACTATGGTTTCAGTGTAAACCCTAATGGACAACTTAACCACCAAGCAGACCAAGGAACCTTCTGGAATAAGGCCTTGGATGAAAATATGATGGATCCCCATCATAATTTCGTTCCCCCTTAATTCCATAAGGCTTCCTTAGCCCAAAACTTAACTATCATACATTTGACAATTTATACCCCTTTATTTAATTAATCTCTTTTAGTCACCAAATTAATTCCGAATTAACTTATGACCAACACTAATTAAATAAGTATGATTTCTCCTTTAATATATTATTCTTATAATATATAATAAACAATAATATTATCTATTTCCCCTTAAATTACATTGTCAAGTTGCTTTGGTGAAGGCAAACCAAAAGGACCATGCACAACCGGTCAAGTACATACCAAATATAGTTACGGGCTTAGACAATATTCCAACAAAAAGGACATTTTCAGTGTATATGAGAAGGATGAAGCTTAGATCTGAAGAGTACGGGCTTAATCCATTAAGATGGCCCAAACAGACTAAATAACTCGTCGAGTCCATAGAGGAACTCGACGAGTTGATTATTTTTCCCGATTCTGAATATGGTAGAACTCAACGAGTTTGAGGAGGGACTCGACGAGTTGACTTGCTTTATCACGACTATGAGTAGTAAGGGAACTCGGCGAGTCAGGAGGATGACTCGACGAGTTTAGTCAACTCGGAATGTTGACTTTGACTTTGACCAAGTGTTGACTTTGAATTTGACTTTGACTTTGACCAAGGTTGACCCATAAGGGGGTTGTGAGAAAGGAATGGTATCTAAGGGGTTGTCCTGTATAAGGCGTGAGTAGAGCTGGTTGCAAGAGCAGAGACGTACATCTATTTCACCTGACATTTGAGGTGAGTTTTTCCAGTAGGGATGGGTCGAAGGCACTAATGTCGGCCTGTTTATATATGTTAGTGTATGTCGAACTTAGGTTCGGTGCCGGGTTAGCCCGATGTAGGTTATATGTTTCCGGACTTTGGTCCGATGCTGGGGAAAGCCCGATGAATGTTTGCATGCTTGATGTCTTTGTGATTCTTGCATGTGTATGTTATATGTTCCGGGCTTCAGTCTGATGCCGGGGCAAGCCCGAGGAAGGTTTAGTTTATATGTTATGTGTTATATGTCCCGAGCTTCAGTCCGATGTCGAGGCAAGCCCAAGGAATATTTATATGTTTATGTTATGTGTTTATGTTATATGCTTGTTGATATGTTATATGTATACCAGACTTCGGTTCGATATTGGGTGGGGCCTGATGCCGGATTCGTTCGATGTCGGGCGGTGCCCGATGTATGTTATTATGTGATTATGTGTATGATATGTGGTAGTTTGGGGAGACTCACCAAGCTTTGTGTTTATAGTTTTCAGTTTTGGTTTCAGGTACTTCTGGTAGTAAAGGAAAGAGCTCGGAATGATTGTAGTGCACACACCATTTGTTTAGCCTGAGATGTTATACTCTGATATATGTTTTCACAGATGTTATGATATTTTGTGATACACCACATATGATTTTTATATGATGAATGATATTTATGGTTTTATTAATAAATAAAAACGAAAAATTTGGGCTGTATTTTTTGGATGTTTCAGACTTTTTTTTCGAGGAACAATATAAGAAAAGAAAAGAAGCAGGCAGATGAAAGCGATTTAACAGGAATATATCTTGTAGAGGAAGGGTTATATATCTCATTTAACGATACATTACATGACATCTGATTTGGCGTATGAGGTGACTTTTTTTTTAATGACATATATAAGATAACCGACTGATTGGAAATGGGGTCATCGGGTGACCCATTTTGCTTTTTAGAAAATAGCCTTAAAAACCAGTAAAATATGAATTCACGTTCTTATAAAACCAAAAGATAACATAGGGGCCTTTAAACCAAAATGTGTAAGTTCGTGGGGTTACAATAACATTTTCCCAAAAGAAAACCTTAACAAATAGTTTTTTCATTTCTTTTTAGTAGGCTTAATTTGTGTTTTAGTATTTTTGACATGCGGAAATCCAAAAATATTCCGTGACCTGCAAAAATGCAACTTACCAACAAAAATTATGCTTATTTTTAGTTTCCAAAAATCTCTTTCACCTTAAAAGAATTCTATATGGTGTAAACATGAAGTTCTCTAAAAAAACGTAGTTTGAACCTTACAAAATGTTAAAAAAGAAAAAACAAAAAACAAAAAAAGAAAATAGTTTTTAGACGGACGGGAGCGGTCAATAGGACTTCCCGTTAATACGACGTGACACTTAAAAAACGCTAGTATAACGCCGACTACACTACGTCGGCGGATGTTATCCGGCGTTAGTGTGTTAACAACGGGAAACAACTTAACTTGGATCGAGATTCTCAAATGGTAATAAATAGAACCGTGGTCAAAAATGTGTGTGTATGTGTTTATATATATATATATATATATATATATATATATATATATATATATATATATAGAGAGAGAGAGAGAGAGAGAGAGAGAGAAACTTAAAGTTTTCCGAAAATCCGAGAACTAAATGGATCTCACCCTATATATATATATATATATATATATATATATATATATATATATATATATATATATATATATATATATATATATATATATATATATATATATATGGGTTGGATCCGTTGACAACTCATAGTTTCCCAAGAACTTAAGAATTAAAGATGGAGAGTTGGATCAAAATCAAATCATAAAGGGCATGATCGTCATCATACAAATCCTACTTATTTTTTTTTTCGTATTATCGGAAATATTAATAAAAAAACTCTCAATTTAACATTATAAAACAAAATTTTGGATTTTTTTTATAAAAAAAAAATAATTTACGTTTTTTTTAACTGCTGATTTTTTAAAACTTTTTTAGAAAGCATAAATTTTTAAAAAAAATTGATTTTTTTTTAAAACTGCAGTTTAAAAAAAACTGCAATTTTTTTGAAAAAAAAATGTATTTAAAAAAATTGCAAATTTTTTAGTAAAACTATGATAAAAAAAAACTATAATTTTTTCAAAAAAACTGCATTTTTTTTCTAAAATACTGTAATTTTTTTTTAAAAAAAGTGCAACTTTTTCAAAAGAAACTGCATTTTTTTTTAAAAAAAAATCTGCACTTTTTTAGTAAAGCTGCATTTTAAAAAAAAAAAAATTTTAAATATCAGTAAATTTAAAAAAAAAAACTAGAATATTAAAAAAAAACTCTAATGTTTTTTAACAAAAAAAAAAATCAACATTTTAGGTGCATATATGCATATTTTTTTTCAAATGAATATATACATATTTCTTATACTATAATATTCGTAAGTAAATCATAAAAAAATCTCATTTTTATTAAATAATCTATAAACATAATAATACACTCACAAAATCTACAAAAATCCAAGAACATTCACAAAAATGCCATGCATGTATTATATAGGATTTACAAGTGATTCATATGTGAATTACGTGTGATTTACATATGATTCATATGTGAGTTACATGTTATTTACATGTTAATTACATGTAATTCTTATGTGATTCACTTGTGTTCTACATGTGAATCACATATAATTTATATGTGAATCACTTGTGATTCATATGTAGCTCATATGGGATTCACTTGTGATTTACATGTAAATTACATGTGATTTTATATGTAAGTTACATGTGATTCATATGTGAATCACTTGTGATTTACATGTGAATCACTTATGATTTATATGTGATTCACTTGTGATTTATATGTGAATAACTTGTTATTCAAATGTGAATCACTTGTGATTAACATGTGAATCACTTGTGATTTACATGTGAATCACATGTAATTCATATGTGATTCACTTATGATTTACATGTGAATCACATGTGATCCATATGTGAATTACATGTGATTTTTTTTCTATAACTGTAACACCTGGTATGTTTTCTTCGGTATATGTATTTTTTCTCTAGGACTCGACGAGTTGGAGGATCAACTCGTCGAGTAGGGACGTAGTTGCGGACATTTTAAGTGACCGACTCGACGAGTAGGTGCTGGTTAAGTGAAACCCTAAATCTGAGGGTTTGCACCCTATATAAACAACTTAACTCAGCCTCCCTTGTCCCTAACACTCTCTTGAAAGCTCCATATCGAACCCTAGCTATTTGTGTGTGAGTTAAGGCCATTTTTGGTGTTCTTGTGTGGATTGTAAAGCTTGGAAGGAAGAAAGGAGCTTGGAAATCGAGTTGGGGCTTGTAGATCTGGAGTTCTTACTTCATTTTCAGTAGCTTCAAGGTATAATGCCCCTGTCTTGACTCATCTATGTGTTTATTCATCTTTAACTTGGGATCTCCATGGATTTCTAAGTCATTTTTCAGGCTTGGAAGTGTTGAGTGAGTTTTGACTTTAGATTTGGGCCTCAAGAGGGGTCTCATGGCATAAAGGTGCCAACTTTAGGGCCATGAGAGCCCCATACACATTGTAGGTCACTTTATATGGATTTTTGAGCTAAAAACCCCATGCATGTGCATCAAGTTTGGAACTTTACGTATAAAATGGACATTAGGAGGCCATATTTATGGTTTTGGTGTGTTAGACCTCATTTAAATCGACTGTATGGAATTGGTAAGGGTTGGACTCGGCGAGTTGTTCTTGGCACTCAACGAGTCGGTGACCATTATGCACCAAACCCTTTCGGTGAATGGATAAGTGTTAGGAAGAAAGTCCCTTGTGGGTTTAGACGCGAAAAGGGACCTGGAAGCCATGAGACTTGGCGAGTGGTATGAGCAGACTCGACGAGTCCATAGCAATCTCCTAATCTTTGAAGATGGACTCGACGAGTTGTTCATACAACTCGGCGAGTCATAGACTGGACAAGTTCTTAAGTTGGAGATGAAATCGACGAGTTCAAGAAAGAACTCTACGAGTCGGATGAAGATGGTCCCGATGTTATGATTGAAGGAGAACCCGTCGAGTTTTTGCTAGATTCAACGAGTGGAGTCGGGGTTTTGTGTGGGATTAGAGAAGCATGGACTCGACGAGTAGGCCAACTCGGCGAGTCAGGTCAACTGAATGTTGACTTTGACTGAACTTGGACTGACCCTGTTTAGGGTTGTATGTGATGTGTGTTGACTTGAAGGTTGTCGTGTAGGGATCGAGGAGTCATAGGGAGTCGACTTGTGCTCCGAGGATAGTTCAGACACTACACGACATTGAGGTGAGTTACCTTCCAGTAAGGGTGGGTCCAAGGCCACAATGCCGGCCCACAAAAAAGGGGTATTTAGAAGATAATGGTCTTTGTGATAAGTATCTTGGTCTGGTTATGTGTTGGTTATGAGGTTTATCTGGGTAGTATGTTATGTGTATGGTAGGGATTAGCTTCCCTGCCAGTGGTCCTTAGGAGCCAAAGGTAAGTTAGTACCCGGATATGCCTGACTGTATGCTTATATCTATTGATAGTATGCTAGTAGTAGGGGTGAAATAGTACCCAATTACCGGTTGAAAGATATCGATGTTGATTACCGGTTGAAAGATACCGATGATGGTTACCGGTTGAAAGATACCGATGAAGGTTACCGGTTGGAAGATACAGACGATATTGTATGGTATGTGGTATGATGGGGGAACTCACTAAGCTTTATGCTTACAGTTTTTGTTTTGGTTTCAGGTACCTCTTCGTCGAAGGGGAAAGAGTCGGCGGTGTAGCAGCACATCACACACACACACATGTTTCCGCAAGAAGTTTTTGGGACTGTACTTTGATTTCCAATACTTATGATGTTATGGTTTGAAATACACATTGTGATTTTGTAATGGATGTTTTATTGACAATATCTTGGTAAGATGTTTGTTAAATGCGTTAATTCAAAAATAAAATTTTTGGCCTTGAAAATTGGGTTGTTACAATAACGATATGAGATTTGCTGAATTCCAGAACACAAATTCAAAAATAGAATACTAAAGAAGCAGATGGTGATTATTAATGCACTATATAATTAGTTTATGTCCAAAAAATAATATAAATATTAGCATGTTTGTAAAGATTCTGCATTTTTATAAATAAAATGATTATAATAATAATATTCATGTAACTTGGTTGCTGTGCTCCTATTTGCATTATCATTTATCAAACTCATCATCTACTCTAGGGTTTAATTGCAACAATCAATTATACAAGTTCTGTATAATCATTTGCATTATCATTTTTAGGTGAATCAGTTATTAAGTTAGCACTTGAGGTCTTTTCAAGTTCTCTATGTTCCCTTGAATCAATTACAGGGGGCATTAGACTTAAGATGATCATTGAATCAACACCAAAATTGTTTGATGGTGTTTTACCAGTGATGGATACTATATTTTTTGAAGTAGCATCCTGCAATAATTAGATGACATCAGGATCACATATTAAGAGAAGAGACAAGTGATACAAAAAGTAACCTTTTTCATACTTTTGAGAGATTAGATTTTGATGACTTTTCCAAAAAAACATAGTCTTGATCCACTTTCCAAGAGACTTCCCCATTATTGACTAATAGAAATGTTACAACTCTAAATTCTCTGCATTATCCCAAAAACAAACTCTCAATGAAGCTACAGGAAATGAAACATAAAACACAACCAAAACTGTGAAATGTGAATAACATCATTCCTACATACATTTGTTCAATTAGGTGTCTGAGCCAATAACTATTTTGGTATGTACTTGACCTGAATATGAGCATGGTCCTTTTGGGTTGCCTTCACCATAGCAACTGATAGGATGAACTAAGGAGAAAAGGATTAATTATGATTTATTAATATATTATAAGAATAATATATTAAAGGAGAAATCATATTTTTTAATTAATATTAGTCAAGAATTAATTAAGAATTAGTTTTGTGGCTAAAAGAGATTAATTAAATAAAGGGCACTGATATTGTAATTATAAGATAGTTGCATAAATGGGCTAATGGACTCCATAGAAGTTGGAGTTGACGAAATTTATGGGGAAACCCATTAGAATTCGTCCAATGCTTCTAAGGAGGGAGTTCATGGGCTGCTTAGAGCTTAAGTACTTAAATTAGGGTTTCCTTGTTTGACAACCCTAATAGCTTAACTATATAAGGAACCCCTAAGTCCCCAAAAATGTGTGGAAGCAATCCCTAAGGGTTCTTAGACGTTTTTGGTGCCTCACCTCCTTTTCCTAAGTTATCTTGTTGCTCATGGTGTTTGTGATTCCATTAGAGGTGCAACATTTGAGGCACTAAGCTTTTCAAGAGTTAAGATCAAGGAATTTGTGATTGTTATTACTACATAACAATCAAGGTAAGAGCTAAACCCTAATTCACGTGTCAATTCGATTATTGTATGCTAGATCTAGGGTTTATGAGCTTTGGATGATTATTGCATGTTCATTAGACAAACTAGATCCAAAGCTTTAGGGTTTGCATGTACACCATATGATTGATGTTTTGGTCAAAACCCATCAACATTGACTTGAAAATTTAATTTAACCATCCCAAAGGGGCCACTGTTTGAATCCAATTTCATTAGTGTTTGAAATAACACAATATCGTCACGTCAACAAGATGAAATTTAAATACTTGTTTCTCCTATACATATCACACTACCAAAAAAAGAAAAAAGGAATCTATGCATTTCCAGTTACAATTGGTCAATTAGATCTAGCAAAAAGAGCAACTAAACAAGTCTGAGCTATGAAAAAGAAAACATGCTTAAAAAATTACTCAATATCCATTCAATGCTAGGAACATGCAGAACAAGTTCACCAATTTAACCAATCGCGAAGAACATATACGACATAACAACCAATTAACTACAAATTCAAGAAATGTCAACCAATTCTGAGATCTGAAGCAAAACTATAAGTTAATCAGCAAAAGAAGTACAGTACAATCTAGGGTTTGAAAAGAAGGTCGTTCAGATCTGGAAATGCACCTGAAAAGCAATCGAGTTGAAACCCTAGGTTGCCACTCCTACAAAGCAACTAAACATTTGTTATCACTCATGAACCAACGATTCATCAAAGAGATTGAGGAGTTGAGGGCTATAAACGTGAATGAGGATATGAGGACTATAAACGTTACCTTGCGATGAATTTGCATCAAAAAATCTTCAACACCTAAACATGAGATGAAATCGAGATCTCAATCCGAGATGCTTTCGAAATTTCGATGGAGTCATGTCGGAGAATCCAATGACGCCATGGATAAGCCGACAGATCAAGCTTTGGATGACGATTTGTGTGGCGGAGGTTAGTTTTGAAGAGAGTGAACCTGTAATCGTCTTCTTCCTGCGACACATATGATTTACTGAAGTGATGCTCCTCCATGTTCAACG
Source organism: Lactuca saligna (assembly GCF_052625555.1). NCBI lineage: Eukaryota > Viridiplantae > Streptophyta > Magnoliopsida > Asterales > Asteraceae > Lactuca > Lactuca saligna. Next base: position 85,603,835 of record NC_136424.1, on the reverse strand, counting down.
ATTGGAGTCATGACGGATGAAGACATCGTCTCCGGCGACCAAAGACAACGATGATGAAGAAGAAGATGAGTGAAGGGGCCGTCTTTGGAGGCGATGTGACGGTAAGAGGTTGGACGAGATAGAGAGAGAGACGCATATATAATTCATCTCTAAAATGCCCCTGAATCATTTAGTTATCATGCCCATGTGTAGTTTTTTTTACCATGTATTTACAAAAATGCCACAAATGATCATAACCTTTTATTATTTTGATCTAACGACCCTAGTTTGGTTCTTGGGTTCTCGGGAAACTTTGAGTTCTTAAATGATCCCCCCCACTCTCTCTCTCTCTCTATATATATATATATATATATATATATATATATATATATATATATATATATATATATATATATATATATATATGGTGATGTTCAATAGAGAACCATAATTAACCAATGAACCAATCTTTTTTTCAACATTTAGAACTTATTTTTTATCAAAAAAAAAAAAAAAACTAAAAATACAGAAATTCATAAATTTTTATCATTTTTCTAATGGCACCAAATTTGATTTTTTTTTTTTTTTTTTTTTTTTTTTTTTTGTTTTGTCAAATTTACAATGTGAATTTTTGAAAATCCACAATGTAAATCTAAATTCACTCGGTGAATCCGAAAAATATTTTTCACATTCATAATGTTCAGTTATGAATTTAAATATTTTTACATTTTTTTTCTATAAAGAATAAACTCTAAAACTTGAAAAAAAATATTTGATTCCTTAAAGAACCAATAATTATTGTTTTTTATTGAATTTTTTTTTTGTCTCTCTCTTCTCTCTCTCTCTCTCTCTCTCTCTATATATATATATATATATATATATATATATATATATATATATATATATATATATATATATATATATATATATATATATATATATATATATATATATATATATATATATATATATATATATATATATATATATATAACGTTTTTGAAACATTGACAGATCCAAAACAAACATAAGGAACATTGTATATAGAAAAAAAAAATATGAAAGTGGAGGGTTTTATTTTTATTTTTTATAATAGTAATTATTATTATTATTATTATTAGTGTTTACCGTTTTTATTTGGTATTTTATCTTATAAGTTTTTAATATATTTATAAGAAAAAATTAAACCGGTATCAAACGGTAAGTATGAGATATGTATCAGAAAAATCTATTAAATTTTTGAATAATTAATTAAATCGATAGTGATTATATCTTTAAAAAATATAACTCCAGATATATTCTACAAATCGCTTTTGTTTCCATATCATAGCCGGATCTATAAACTCTACACATAATATTTTAGTATATTTTAAAAAGGCAACTATAGCATTAATTAGATATCGTCATAGCCCTTTTCCAACTCTCTCTATATATACACAAAATTTCATATTATGCACTTAAAACTACAATCTCGCAATAATATTATATCAAACACGATTCACAAGGATCATCATTATCAATGAAATCAATGAAAGAAATTCGACGTGGCCGCGGTAGACCTCGTAAGAAACCTATCGATAGTATGATATCTTTTTTCACCAAGATACCCAGAAGGCCAAGGACCAAAAAGATCAGAAAGCTCAATAAAGAAATCTCTTCTACCAATATTCTATTATCCCCTGAAGAAACTCTTGATTCTCTACCATCAACCCAAAGTAGCGAGGTTAAAGAGAAGACTTTTGTAGCAACAGATCATTCTTCTTTGAGTGTTTACCAAGTCGATGTTTTGCCATTGCTTTCGATGATTAGCATCCCAGGACCTATCCCGGATCTTGATACCATTATTTTGGATAAAAGTCTTTGGGAAGATATATTCGACTTTTAACGTTTGATTAAGAGAAAATTAAGTGTTTTATTCTACTAATCTTATATGCATGAATAACTACGTTTTTAGCAAGTTAAACATTAATTGGTGGACTAATTTTCATGCAATTTATCTCAAAATTATCCTAATGTTGAGCTTACATTTTCAGGTTTACTAACATCAAATATAATCAAAGTAAAGAGAAGGTTTAAGTGTGGAAGTTATTTGGTTGCTTTCTTTCCAATTATTTAAGATAAGACAATTTTTTTTTTTTTCTATTAAAAAGTCGTTAGAAGCTTTTAGGAATCTTAGTTAGAGGCTTATAAATATAGTTTTAGTTCATCCTAAAATCTCTTCTCTTTCATCGAAATTTTGTATACCTTCCTCCCTTCTCTATGTCGTCAATTTTATTACCAATACACGTAGGTTTTCCCTGCAAAGATTTCCACCCAAACTTGTAAATGAGGATGTGGTAATTTTCGTTAAAGCTAAACTTGGAAAATATAATAATAATAATAATAATAATAATAATAACTCATTAACCTGTTAATATTTTCATATATCACTATACTTTTAAGGGAAATTTCCGATAAAGTAAAAATATTTTGGGTCAGTTTACAGTTTAATCTCAATATTTATTTTTTAAATAGAAAAGTCTCGATTATCTAATTTTATACAACGATTTGTAATTTTCTGTTGAAAAATAAATAAATATTGTTTCGTTAATTTGAGCAAAATCTAAATTAATCAGGAATTTCTGTTCAAAAAATAAAAGTTGAGATTAAATAATAAATTAACTCAAATATTGAGATTTTATTGAAGATTTCTCTATTTTGAACACATACATGTTTTAGTAATTAATGAAGCTTGATAATGGTGACCTATTGTTATATGTTTATTAAAGAAAAGTTTAAACTAAGATCATTTTAATGTCGAAGCAAACAATTGTTATAACAAAACTGAAACCAATTATACAATATATTTACTATATTGGACAGTTCCTAGCATAGCATGTTACCCATACTCATACTCGGGCCATAACATGTATTGTTTTGTATACGTTATGAACATTTGATCAAGAAAATGTTATCTTAGCAAATTGATTCCCCTCCCTTTCTGTCTCCCACATAAAATAACATTCAACTAATCAAGTATCACCAACGAGTCATATAAGTTCTATATTGTTTGATATCTCTAATTAATCAAACATCACATTTTGTTAATAAAATAATTGTAAACCATATCATGTGAATGGCCATGTCAACCCAACCGAGGGTCATATGGAAAATCAATCACTCATCACTGAATACTAACAATATTTTAGGCGTGTGAGGTTTAAACTTGAATCTTTTGTGGAATTATGCACCCCAATTATTAGAGTAATCATATCACGAGGGATTTCTTTCTACATCGAAATTGATTATCAAAAACACATTTTAAGTTTAGTGTTAGTGTTCCTATTCGATATTCACATAATAGGGTGATGAAAAAAAATGTAGGGCTATTCTATAGTTATCATCAGTTTCCCGTGTTTCGTTTTGATATCAATTCAACATCCTACATTGTGACATTACTCTAATCGATAAAAAAACCCCTAATCAGTTAGTTACTTTAATTGATTCGACAAGTGTGCTTATGTCCTTGGGTGAATCGTGTAAATATAGGTGCGATTCTTGCTTTCTTTTACTATAGTTCTTTTTTTCATAATAAATGGATGACACCTTTTACAAGATCCGAAGCTAGGAAACCTTTCTGCAAGAAACATTTTAAAGACCAGAAAGTTACCAAGAAACTAGGAAGCGATCAAAACCATTTTACTAGGAATTATGAACAATATGAATGATATTCAACATTTTTTTAAAAAATTTAAATTATAATTCAAACTAATTAACTTTAAGTATCTTTAAAAAAAAGTAGTAATCGACCCTAGAAGCCTAGATCTGTGGTTTGGAGCCGCTGCATGGCTCAAATTAGGTCTGTATGGAAAAAGGACTGAATGAACTCGACGAGTAGAACGTTGGACTTGACGAGTCCTATGAAGATAGCCGTGAACTCAGCGAGTTGGATGAGAAACTCGGCGAGTCCGATGAAGATTGCCTTAGACTCGACGAGTTGTTCTTCAACTGGGCGAGTCAGATGAACTTGGACTCAGTATGTGTGCATCGAAGAAGAACACATCGATTCTTCGCTAAGCTCGACGAGTAGAAACGGGTATAAAACTAGAATAGATGGAAGGGACTCCACGAGTTGGCGAGCCAACTCGGCGAGTCCGGTCAACCAGGAAGTTGACTTTGACCAGGGGGTAAAATAGTCATTTTACCCTAAGATTAGTTATCAGTATTTGACTTAGTGTTTATGGAAATTGTAGCCGGGGAGTTCCGAAGCAACTGTCAGACAGTTTCAGATTTAGCATCTCGATAGTCAGCATTACGAGGTGAGTTTCCTTCCAGCAGGAACGGGTCTAAGGCCACAATGTCGGCTCGTTTAATTAGTAGTAGTTTCCGAACCTCGATCCGATGCAGTAGTAGAATGTTTGATGCCTACATGGCTCAGACAGTGTTTATGTGTTATGTATTACGGTCTACGACCCGATACAGTATGCAATTTATGTGTTCATGCTAGGTTATATGTTTATGCTATGTTATGTTATGCTCAGATAGTTCCCGGACTTCGGTCCGATGCAGGGGACAAGGTCCCAGTCAGTTCCGGACTTCGGTCCGATGCAGTTAGTCCCGTACTTTGGTCCGATGCAGAGGGCAAGGCCCTGGTTAGTTCTGGACTTCGGTCCGATGCAGTTTCCGGACTTCGGTCCGATGCAGTGGGCAAGGCCCAGTTTGTGTTATATTTTATTGTATGGTATGTGGTAGTTTGGGGGAGCTCACTAAGCTTTGTGCTTACAATTTCAGTTTTGGTTTCAGGTACTTCTGCAAGTAAAGGGAAGGGCTCGGGTTGATGGCATCGCACACACCACAACTTCAGTTTGTCCAGAGAGTTGTTTTAGTTTTTCATAGATGTGATTTGATACAGTCTTGATACAGTTTTCTCATGATACTTTGATATGGTTTTGAGATATTGACGTATGGGTTTTATTTTATGATATTGACATGATGTTTTAAGTAATTATTAAACAAAGATTTTTGGGTCGTATTTTGGGATGTTACAAGTTGGTATGAGAGCCTTGGTTTGAGGGATTCAAACACATTCTTGGGTGTGACTGGACTCAAACGAGGAAATGGTAGAAAGATTTTCAAAAAAATGTTTTCAAAAAGATTTTGAAAAGAGAAAACCTAAAAAGAAAAAGAGTTTTGAGAAAAGGAAAAAGGGGTGTGGTGCATACGATCAGCCGAGCTCAAGTAAGTACTCTCAAATTACTCATACAAGTTTATGTTATGTTATCAGTTCTAGTTTCAGTAGAATAACATGCTAGAATATGACTAAGGATCTAGGAGAATGCCTTATGTGCCTACTATATGTGTTTCAGCTTTATGAGAAATTGCATGCTAGTTTCGAGTATACAGCAGAACGATAACATGTTTAGGTTATGCCTGATAGTATGAGCTTAGCATTGTATGCTAGTATAGTTTCTTGTTAAGAGGATATAATTGCTTGAGTAAGTCTCCTGTGTCTGAATGTTGCTTGCTTTGTGCTTTTTGGGACTCTGAGTGATGAGAGTTAGCCATTAGGTGAATACGTCACGTCACATGTGAACATGATTGAATAATATCAGAGTGCTGGATTTGGCCCTATTGGGCATCTCTTGTTTGAGTCTCACCGTTGTAGGGATGAGTCTTTTACTCGAAGGATTATCTGAGCCTCGCCGCATGTGATGGTATTCAGGTGATGGCTAATTGGCACCACAAGGAGGCTTTCAGCAGTTGAGGACTGGGTTGGGTAGAGTTATAGATTTTCACTAGGGCAAGCCTAGGATAAGAGTAGCAGAGATCAGTAGCAGTAGTAGTGACTTGGTGGAGTCGAGGCAGTTCTTGAGGAAGGTACAGATCGATGTGGAAGGTAGTAGGGGCCCATACTACTGAAAGCAGAGGATCCGTACTCGAATCGAGGAAAACTGAGATAAGACCAAGAAACTTGTGGTAGTAGTGATTCCTCGAGATATATATCAGTGTTCCTGACGTTTATTATGTTGTGTTTCAGAATGATGGTATTACGCCCTAGACCAGCAGTCAGCAGTTCAGGTGCCGGAGGGGGATCAGGATCAGGCCTGGAGGCCGGGCAGTTGGATGAGCAGACTAGTTACTCGCACCATACTGGAGCAGACTCCTGTGATCTTCGGTTCGATCAAGGAGGGTATTCTAGAGTTGATGGACGAGAGACTAGGCACATTTCGTGCAGAGGTGGCGGCCATGATGGGGTCGCGCACACTTACTTTTAGGGAGTTCCGGGCATGTGGAGCTCTAGATTACCACGGGGCATGGGACCCCATAGCGAGTACTAGATGGTTGGCGGATGCGGCCAACGCTTTCCGCACGAGAAGGTTTCCCGTGGGGGACAAGGTCAGATTGGCGTCCTGTCTTCTGAAGGACAGGGCACGAGATTGGTGGGAAGAGGTCGGACATGCCACTGGAGATGACACAGCTTTGGATGCTATGACCTGGGCTGATTTTACTAGCAGGTTTAGAGCCGAGTTTGCACCGGTTATTTAGGTGCAGCAGTTAGCCAGAGAGTTTCAGGATCTTACTCAGACTACAGAGACAATGGCAGAGATTACCGCCAAGTTTAGGGAGAGGGCTCTTCTTGTTCCTCAGTATGCGACTGATGAGGAAATGAAGAAGGCCTGTTATCATGAGATGTTGCGGAGTGATATCCGCCAGTTTATGAGCTGGTCCAGCTGTAAAACGCTGGATGACATGATTTCCAGGGCGAGAGAGAGAGAGAGAGAGAGAGAGAGAGATTGACCTTGAGATGGAGAGGAAGAGGAAGCCGGAGGTGGCTCCAGGTACAGGGAGTGCGGGCAAAAAGCCCAAGGGTTCAGATCACAGAGCTAGGAGGTAGCAGAGCCACGCTCAGTGTGGCAAGTGTGGGATATTGCACGATGGGGCGTGCAAGGCAGGGAGTGCCGACTGCTACAAGTGCGGTCGGACTGGGCATATGAGTAGAGATTGTACAACCACTACTACCACCGTTGCGGCATCAGACCTGATTTGCTTCCATTGCAATCAGAGGGGACATAAAAAGTCCCAGTGTCCGAGTTTAGCTGCTGTAGGAAAGGTGTCACCACCTGCTCCTGCTACTTTGAGGATTACAGATGGCCGTCAGAGCCGAGCTGAGACGCCAGTGGCAAAGAGTAGGGATTTTCAGCTGACAGCAGAGGAGGCGCGAGCGACTCCTGATGTGGTGACGGGGTCGTTCTCCGTGAACGACATATCAGCTACAATATTGTTCGATTTGGGGGCTACCCGATTGTTTGTTTCACTTGCGCTTAGCAAGAGATTTAGTAGAGCTCCGAGGGAGCTAGATTGTCCACTTGAGGTTGAGATAGCAGCCGATAGGACCGTTAGGGTGGCAAGAGTACATAAAGGATGTTCTCTACAGTTGTTCGATGAGCAATTTTTGGTGGACTCGGTCCCTATTCCCTTGCGAGGGAATAAGGTCATAGTAGGCATGGATTGGCTGAGCCCCAATGGGGCGGTGATAGATTGTGACCTACAGTTAGTGAGGGTTCGCACTCTCAGTGGGGGAGAGTTAGTGATTCAGGGCGAGAAGCCACATCGCGGACCAGTTCTGTGTTCAGCAGCGAGAGCGAGGCGCTACTTCCAGCAAGGTTGCGCCGGTTATATTGCCTATGTTTTAGATGCCTGGGAGAAGGGCAAGACGACGGTTGATGATGTCCTGGTAGTGCAAGACTACCTGGATGTATTTCCAGAGGATTTTCCTGGAATACCTCCTGCGAGACAGGTTAAGTTCAGGATTGACCTGATCCATGGTGCGGCTCCGATAGCCAAAACACCGTATCGGTTGGCTCCCCCAGAGATGCAGGAGTTGTCTACGCAGTTGCAAGAGCTGCTATACAAGGGTTTTATCAGACCGAGCAGTTCGCCCTAGGGAGCGCCGATTTTGTTTGTAAAGAAGAAGGACAGGTCGCACCATATGTGTATAGATTACCGGGAGTTGAATAAGGTAACGATGAAGAACCGTTACCCACTCCTGAGGATAGATGATTTGTTTGATCAACTACAGGGAGCGTCTTGGTTTTCCAAGATCGATTTACGCTCCGGGTGTCATCAGATGCTAGTCAGAGATGAGGATGTGCAGAAGACTGCTTTCAGGACCCGCTATGGTCATTATGAGTTTGTAGTGATGCCGTTCGGGCTCACCAACGCTCCAGCCGTGTTCATGGACCTCATGAACCGCATATGCAGACTGATGCTGGATCGGTCTGTGATAGTGTTCATTGATGATATCTTGGTTTATTCCAAGACCCAGGAGATGCACGAAGAGCACCTGTGGGAGGTGCTAGAGACTTTGAGGAGGGAGGGACTTTTTGTGAAGTTCTCCAAGTGCGAGTTCTGGTTGCGCGAGGTGCAGTTCCTTGGTCACCTCATCAACCAGAAGGGTATTCTAGTAGATCCGGCCAAGATAGAGGCTGTGATGCAGTGGGAGGTCCCGAAGTCTCCATCTGAGATTCGGAGTTTCCTAGGTTTGGTAGGGTACTACAGGAGATTTATCTAGGATTTCTCCAAGATAGTTGTACCGCTCACCCGACTGACTAAGAAGTCGATGGTGTTTCGTTGGGGGCTTGAGCAACAGGTAGAATTCGAGACCCTCAGGCGGAAATTGTGTGAGGCACCGATTCTTACCCTGCCAGAGGGAGTAGAGGATTTTGTAGTCTACTGTGATGCTTCGATCGTAGGTATGGGAGCAGTGTTGATGCAGCGAGGCCGTGTGATAGCTTACGCCTCGAGACAGTTGAAGCCTCACGAGACTAATTATCCTACGCATGATTTAGAGTTGGGGGCAGTGGTGTTTACCCTCAAGATTTGGAGACATTACCTCTATGGGGTCCGTTATGCCATTTACACGGATCATAAGAGTTTGAGGTACCTCATGGATCAGCCGAATCTGAACATGAGGCAGAGGCGATGGTTAGATGTGTTGAAGGATTACGATTGTGAGATCCTTTATCACCCAGGGAAGGCCAATGTGGTGGTCGACGCCCTGAGCCGCAAGGCGGCAGCAGCCCCGATCAGGGATATATGTCTGAGGATGTCAGTGATTACTCCATTGCTGGAGCAGATCAGAGAGGCACAGGTTGAGGGCCTCAAGGAGGAGAGGCAGAAGTGTGAGAGGATCGTGGGACGAGTAGCTTCCTTCGACTATGACAGTCAAGGACTGTTGAACCTTCATGGGAGAGTCTGGGTGCCATACTTGGGAGGAGTACGTCAGGTACTGATGGATGAGGCCCACAAGTCTCGATTTTCCATCCATCCAGGGGCAACGAAGATGTATAGAGATCTTCGACCCTATTATTGGTGGCCCTTCATGAAGCGGGACGTCGCCTGGTATGTGGAGAGGTGCCTGACCAGCAGGAAGGTCAAGGCAGAGCACCAGAGGCCTCACAGCAAGATGCAGTCGTTAGACATTCCAGTGTGGAAATGGGAAGACATCACCATGGATTTCATCACTAAGATTCCCAGGACCACGCGTGGAGTGGATTCGATTTGGGTCATTATGGATCGGTTGACGCAGAGTGCTCATTTTATACCGATCCAGGAGAGTATATCGGCGGAAAAGCTAGCCGATATTTATGTGCGAGAGGTTGTGGCACGACATGGAGTGCATGTTTTGGTGGTGTCAGATCGAGACGTCCGTTTTACTTCCAGATTCTGGAAGCGGTTTCATGACGAGATGGGGACTCGTCTCCATTTCAGCACCGCTTTCCACCCTCAGACGGACGGGTAGAGCGAGAGGACGATTCAGACTCTCGAGGATATGCTACGGGCATGTGTCTTAGATTTCGGTGGTAGTTGGGATATATATCTTCCGTTAGCGGAATTTTCGTATAACAACAGTTACCATGCGAGTATTGACCGCCCTCCTTTTGAGATGCTCTACGGGAGGAAGTGCAGGACCCCGATTTGTTGGGGCGAGGTCGGTCAGCGTGTTAGTGGGAGCACCGAAGTAGTGCTCAAGATGACAGAGTTGATCCAACAGGTTCGTAGTAGACTGCAGACTGCGCATAGTCGACAGAAGAGTTACGCCGACAGAAGGCGTTCAGACTTGGAGTTTCAGGTGGGTGACATGGTCCTCCTGAAGGTATCACCCTGGAAGGGTGTCATTAGGTTCCGGAAGAGGGGAAAGTTGGGCCCCAGGTTCATTGGTCCTTTTAGGGTTTTGGCCCGGGTGGGTCGGGCCGCCTATCAATTGGATCTTCCAGCAGAGCTTAGCCAGATCCACAACACTTTTCATGTTTCTCAGTTGAGAAAGTGTTTGGTGGACGAGTCAGTAGTTGTACCCTTGGAGGATATTTAGGTTGATATCAACCTAAATTATATCGAGAGACCAATTGCGATCTTAGATCGAAAGGCGAAGACCTTGAGGAACAAGGTGGTTCAGTTGGTGAAGGTGCAGTGGCAGCACCGGAAGGGTTTAGAGTGGACATGGGAGGCAGAGGAGGAGATGAAGGAGCACTACCCAGAGTTGTTTCTGGAGATAGCAGACTTCGAGGACAAAGTCTAAGATAAGTGGGGGAGAATTGTAACGCCCCGTTACTGGTACGTATTTATTTTGATTAAATGTTTCTTTTTGGAAGAGCTACTCGGCGCGTTATAGCCCTAACTCGTCGAGTTGGATGCGGGCTTTAAGTGATCTACTCGGCGAGTCCACGCCTGGACTCGGCGAGTAGGCCAGTCAGGAGGAAACCTTACTCCTTAGGGTTTGCACCCTATTTAAACGTCCTTATAACCCCATCTCAGCCTCCATCACCCTCAGAGCATTCCTTATCGAAACCTTAGCCTCTATTGGTAAGTTTGAGTGATTGTTTCCTTGTGAAGGGACTTTTGGTGCACATTGGAGCAAGTGGAAGAAGGGAGAGGTTGAAGAGGTCAACGAAGGGGACTTAGATCCAGAACATATTCATTTGTGGTCATCCATTCTGGTAATAAAGTTTCCATCTTGATTATTGATCTATTAGATCTTGTTTGTCCCTAAATTGTTGCTTTTAAGCCCTAAAACCCCAAATCCTTTGTAGAGAAATCTTATGGTTGGGTTATACTTCAGATTTGGACTCTCATTATCTTCTAGAAGTGTTAAGTTTCAGTCATATTTGTGATTAAGGTCCCTCTTGAGCTTAGAACCCCATTAAGATCTTAGTTTGGACATTTGAAGCCCCTAAAGCTATGCATGCACGTAAAGTTTGCAACTTTACGTGATAAGCATGCCCTAGAAGCCTAGATATGTGGTTTGGAGCCGCTGCATGGCTCAAATAAGGTCTGTATGGAAAAAGGACTGAATGAACTCGACGAGTAGAACGTTGGACTCGACGATTCCTATGAAGATAGCCGTGAACTCGGCGAGTTGGATGAGCAACTCGACGACTCCGATGAAGATTGCCTTAGACTCGACGAGTTGTTCTTCAACTGGGCGAGTCAGATGAACTTGGACTCAGTATGTGTACATCGAAGATGAACACGTCGAGTCTTCGCTAAGCTCGACGAGTAGAAACGGGTATAAAACTAGAATAGATGGAAGGGACTCGGCGAGTTGGCGAGCCAACTCGGCGAGTCCGGTCAACCAGGAAGTTGACTTTGACCAGGAAGTTGACTTTGACCAGGGGGTAAAATAGTCATTTTACCCTAAGATTAGTTATCAGTATTTGACTTAGTGTTTATGGAAATTGTAGCCGGGGAGTTCCGGAGTAGTTGTCACACAGTTTCAGATTTAGCATTTCGACAGTCAGCGTTACGAGGTGAGTTTACTTCTAGTAGGAACGGGTCTAAGGCCACAATGCCGACCCGTTTAATTAGTAGTAGTTTCCGAACCTCGGTCCGATGCAATAGTTAGAATGTTTGATGTCTACGTGGCTCAGATCGTGTTTATGTGTTATGTATTTCGGGCTACGACCCGATGTAGTATGCAATTTATGTGTTCATGCTAGTTGATATGTTTATGCTATGTTATGTTATGCTCAGATAGTTCCCGGACTTCGGTCCGATGAAGTTAGTTTCGGAATTTGGTCCCCTGCATCGGACCAAGGTCCCTGTCAGTTCCGGACTTCGGTCCGATGCAGTTAGTCCCGGACTTTGGTCCGATGCAGAGGGCAAGGCCCTGGTTAGTTCCGGACTTCGGTCCGATGCAGTTTCCGGACTTCGGTCCGATGCAGTGGGCAAGGCCCAGTTTGTGTTATATGTTATTGTATGGTATGTGGTAGTTTGGGGGATCTCACTAAGCTTTGTGCTTACAGTTTAAGTTTTGGTTTCAGGTACTTCCGCAAGTAAAGGGAAGGGATCGGGTTGATGACATCGCACACACCACCGTTTCAGTTTGTCCTAGGAGTTGTTTTAGTTTTTCATAGATGTGATTTGATACAGTTTTCTCATGATACTTTGATATGGTTTTGAGATATTGACGTATGAGTTTTATTTTATGATATTGACATGATGTTTTCAGTAATTATTAAACAAAAATTTTTGGGATGTTACAACTCTTAATAATTTTCATTCGCATCACCATATGATAATTAGGTTATAATATATTGGACTAGGGTGTACATAACATCACCTTCTAAAAAAATGTACACAAGACTCCAATATACATGTAGAGTCTTTATTTATAATACATCCAAGAAAGATTCCTATACGATGATAGTTTAAATCAAAACTGTAAATAAACTGAGAACGTGATAATATTAATTTTATATTTTTATTATGCTAATAATTTTGTATATATAACTTTATGTCATTATTCAACAACAAATATATTAATAATCAAACGTTAGTACTCACATTAAAATTGTGTACAATACTAGACACATACAAAGTTTATATCATAATAATAACACAAAATGAAATATATGAATTATAATATGTTAATATTCACATTAAAATTACTAAAATAATATATATATATATATATATATATATATATATATATATATATATATATATATATATATATCAAAGCAAAAAATAATATAAAAATAATATTCTCACCTTCTTAGTTTATTTGGTGATTTTTATTTTAACCTATTGTTATATATATATATATATATATATATATATATATATATATATATATATATATATATATATATATATATATATATATATTAAAGAGGCATTGATAACTCAAAGATTTGAATAAAACCAAAGACTTTTTAAAAAACTAAAAAAAAGTTAATACATTTAATTTTTTAGCAATACCAAATATTAAATCATTTACCCAACACTAAATTCAGTGGAAAAATATGAATTTTATTTTATGCATATATGCACAAAAAAATTAAATTTTTGTAGATTTTTTTAGTGAATTAATTATTTAATTAGCAACTTAATGATTGACATTGTCAAAAAAAATTTTGTCTCAAAGTATTTTAGAAAAATGGAAAAAATCATGGGTTGTTACACATATATATATATATATATATATATATATATATATATATATATATATATATATATATATATATATATATATATATAATATATATATATATATATATATATATATATATATATATATATATATATATATATATATATTCCTTACTTACAACTTAGACTTATTCTTTACTTCTTAAAGAGAAGGTACTAAAAATAAAGAAAAAGAAAAAGAATTATAGTATGCTTTTGCGTGTTTCAGTTGTATTTTTTTGTTACAAATTATATATATATATATATATATATATATATATATATATATATATATATATATATATATATATATATATATAGAGAGAGAGAGAGAGAGGTTCAAATGTGGATTAACAAATATTGTATGGATGTAGGGTTTAATATGGACCAAATATTATTTAATTTTAATAAATAACTAATTAAATCATTTACCCTATAATTTAAGCAAATTACTTTATTTAAAACCCTATTGTCTTTTCCATCACCACCCACAAAATTGTATCTTCCCACTTCCATCGAAATTACCGTGAAGCTACAATTGAAGTGCCGTAAACCACCCTAGACTTTCAACCCCATCAGTTTTAACAAACAAAAAGGATTAAGATGCCGCCGTCCATGGATTGACGTCGAGAACATAGGATGCAAGACGATTCAGGAAGAATGTTTGACAACGTGTGGATATTTATTTCAAACCAAATATATGAAATTCTTTAACATCGAGTAGTTTCTTGATTTTGATTTCAAAATCATATTCGAATAATATATTATTTATTTATTTTGATGTTGATTAGGTCCATGACTTTTTTAAAATAAGAAAATTTGGAATTAATAGTTATTGGATAGAAAACTGCAAAAAAGTATAAGTGAAAATTTATGAAAAACAAATTTGTTTCAAGGAATCTAGAGCCATTGGTCCAATTACTTTTTGATTTACTTTGTTATTGTTCTATTAATTCTTATTATATTTTTACTGTGTTCATAGAACATGACAAAAATTCAAATGCATTATGTGAATATGATTTTGGTTACCTGTAATTAGTTTTATCATATTAGCCTTATGCATTCTATGAATCTGATTAGGCTTATGTATTCCTATTAATCATGTATTATATATTTATATTTTCAACTACAAGTTCTATTATTTGTCTATGAGGCCACAAGTTGTATGTATTTATATTCTTCAACTTCATTATTTGTATGTGTTTTGTTTAAGGACCACTTAGAATATAGCAAAGTTGCTTGGAACAACAATGATGAATAGAAACTAAGACAATTTCATGACAATTGAGATTCACCACACTACAATGTCAAAATACAACAACATGAAACAAGAATGAGAATGAATATTCTTTGATGAATGACAGTGTATTCTTATAGAATGAAGATTTTTTCAAGAATGACTTACTACAAAACATGTATTCTTATAGAATGCGAAATAAACTCAAAAAATAACATTGTAATCTTATAGAATGTGACAGTAGAAATTGTTATTTTGTTTATTTTTGGACCTTATATTCTTTAATAAGATTAATAATAGATGATTATTCTTTAATACTGTTGTTATTTTTCAACTTATGATTCAAAAATTTGTTATTGTTCAAAATGTTCATTTAATCAAAATATGTATTCTGTCAGAATTTGTATTCAATAAGAATATGTATTCTATTAGAATATGTATTTTAAACTCTTGGTTCACATTCACTCCTACATCCACACAATACTTACCATCCATATTATATATATATATATATATATATATATATATATATATATATATATATATATATATACCTTAAAAAAGCATTTAACATGTTTTGCTGAATTTTAAGAGGTACATATTTTAAAACAACATTTACAACCAATTTATGCATGCTTGATAATCAGAACTTACCCACGTAACCATTGAAAAAGTCAACAAACAAATTCCCCAATTTTGTGCTTAGAATATTAGAGATTCATTCAAAACATAGACTCATCAAATTATTCAAATCCCCGTATTTTCGGATTTCAACCATGAAATTCTCAACTTCCTCATGGTGCCTCTCTTTTTAACCATCATTGGCCGCTGATTTTGGTCCCACTGCTCAATATGTTTGCCTTCAAGGCTTCTTCTTTCTCTTTAAATAAGAAACCCTAATTGTATTGGGTGTGTTTGGGATTGCTTTTTGAAGATAAAAGTCCTTTTTGTAAAATGACTTTTTGTAAAAGAACTTTATTTAAAAGATGATGTTGAAAATGTGTTTGGCTTGTCTTTTATGATTTGTAAGTGATAAAAGCTAAAAGTCACAAAAAGATAGAAATTTCTATCTTTTCTCCAACCAACTTTTCCGTCTTGACTGAAAAGTTGGTTTTAAAAGATCTTTTTAATTTGCCAAACAACTTTTAGTAATTTTTAACTTTTTAAAAAAATTAAAAATCAAAAAGATGATTAAAAAGAAATGCCAAACACCCTCCAACTTAGCCATTCTCTCTAATTTCTGAATTTTAAGGTGTGAAGAATGCTCTCACTTCTTTGCAACTTAGTAACCTTCACTTTTAAGGTTTGTCACCAACATCCTTTGACCTTTGCTATCCCCGCTTACACCACCACTCACAAACGAACACGCACACCATGTCAATTGCTACCGTCCACAAACTCTGTCTACCACGACGACCACTGTTGAGCGTCGAGCACCGCCACCATCATTTACAGCTTTGAGTAAAGCCATCACGACCCACAGCCAACAAGCCCATACTAACATCACCACTTAAAGTACAAACGAGGCGGGGACATTTAGCATTAGAGTAGATCGCTTAATTGAATTCGGCTTCAAAAAATCAAAAAGTTGGCGTTCACATCTTTCTCTCTGCAAAAGGTTGGATTTCAGATTTTGTACTTATTTTTTGTATGTCATCCATCTCAGTTCTTCCCTCTCTTTCTTTTTCATTTCTTTTTTTTGCCTATTAGACAACCACATCAGACCAATGCCAGAAACCTCAACGAACACGTGCAAAAAAAGATATCATGTGTCATCCATTCAACATATAAGTAAATTTCCTTCATTTTCTTATACCTTTTATATTTTTTCTCTTGATTACTAATGTTTTTGTTTTGTTTTTTTTTTTTCTTTTGATTTCCCACATTTGAAACTTTGTATTTTTGGTTTCTTTTGGTTTCTACTACAATCCTTCTCAATGAAGGTTAGTAGCCGACCCCATGTACACTTTTGCTATCTTATTATTCTTTGTAAACTTCAGACCAAGGAAAAGTCTGGAAAACAATGTTCTGATGGAGCTATTGATCATGGTTCTCGAACAGGTATGTGAAAATCTATTAGATTAGGATGAAAGGAAACTATCAAGATACTGGTTTCTGAGATTGTAACTCGAAAGATTCTTTCATTTTCTATCACTTTATTAATATTATGCGTGTTAGAAAAATTCATGCTCTTAACTTGAACAAGCATATTTTAATAATACAATTTTGGACAAACAGGAGTTGTTTTTCTGTCATAATTTGCAAGATTGTCTATTTGTGGAAGATTTCAACTCTGACCAATCAAGATTTCGATTGTTATTTTGCCAATTCAGGTACAATACTAGATCTGAGATTATGTATCCCCAACCAGTATGTAAGGTAAAAGTCTTACTGTGTCCCAGAGTGGTCTATGTAAGCTTTCTACCTTGTAAGGTTTGTTTGTCATTGCATCTATCTGATATGAATTGCATCATTTTTCCTCAACCTCACTGCATCATTTGTACTATGCCTTCTCAGGTTTAAAAATCTATAAAGTAAGAAATATTTGAGCATGTTTAGTGATTTATGCTGCATGTTGTGGTTCTTTCTAATGTTTTTTCTCTTCATTTCATGGGTCTTACTTACATCTCTATTTATGCAATTGGTAAAGGCTTTCTTCCACCTATTTATAAGTTTTCAAAATAGAAGACGAGCTAAACATGATTGGTTTATGGTTAATACTTTATTTATTTATTTATTTTTTTTATCTCTACATAGCTTAGAATTAGAGCAAAGGATTAAAATTTTCCAAGGAAGTGTCATTGTTGTATTTCTTGAACTTGATAATAAAATAATGACGGTATCCTCTCTTTTGGCATCCGGTAGATTTCCTAAGAGCAAAGTTTCATATTTATGTAAGTTGTTGGCGATTTGTACTTTTAAAAATATCTCATTTTAGATTTTATTGATAATGTATACATGGATAGAAAGGGATTCAAAGTGGGTCAACCTAACTAAAGAGGCTCAAAGTTGAAAATTTTCTACTTGAGTTTAGAAAATTAGAAAAATTTCCAATAGAAAGAGGGTATTTGAAGGGGAAGCCACATGCCTTTTCATTGATACAAGACTTGCATTACTGGAAGATAGTATCAAGGTGAAGCAACAAAGCATATGTTAGTAATTTTTTGTTATTGTATAAAGGAGTAGCAACGGATCGTATATAGATATTCAACAAATCGATTTGTTTATATTAGCATATATCAAGTGCTTTTGGTTGATTATGCTACTAAATAGTAACTATTATTAGAAAATTGAAATATCAATTTATCATTAACGTGTGCAATATTTAATAATTCCCTTTGATTTTATAAAAACTTGACATCCACCCCTCATTTTATTAACATTTGTTTTGTATCCTTTTTAGTTCAATGTAGTTAATTGTATTATTATTAATATATAATAACAAATATATATATATATATATATATATATATATATATATATATATATATATATATATATATATATATATATATATATATATATGTGTGTGTGTGTGTGTGTGTGTGTCTTAGAAAAGCCTCATGAAATGATGAAAAATATATAATCCAACGATATACAATTATAATTGAATTGGACTGGTTCCTACGTTTATGTATCCAAGTTGGATTGATCATGTTTTGAATGGCAAGTTTATTTGTCGTTGCTAAGAACAATATGACATAGACAAGTTTACATCTTGCACCCTTAGGGAAGTAACACGAATACAAAAATTATTATTTTCAATGACGGTGAGAAAATATGTAGTTTGCATAGAATATCATATGTTATTGAATGAAAACTAATTTTCGAAATAAACCATTCGTCATTGTCGTTTTTCACGGATACACGTTTACAAAAGACAAATAATCACACAAAGAAAACTATTGCCTCTGGAAACTAATTTATGAAAAAAATATTCGCACCTGTCGCTTGATACGGGTAAACGGCTAGTATATATATATATATATATATATATATATATATATATATATATATATATATATATATATATATATATATATATATATTGCATTGAGTACAGTTGAGGATTCAATGATTTGTATAACCTCAAAACTTTTTAAACATCTAAAAAAAAAAAATTCAAAGATTTAATTGTTTTCAAAAATACCAAATACTAAGTCACTTATTCAATACTTAATTCACCGGAAAAAAGTGAATTTTGTTTTTTGAGAAATAAATAAATAAATAAATAATTTTTTCAATAAATTAATTGCTTAATAAGTGACTTAATGACTTCTATAGTTAAAAAAGTTTCAAAGTATTTTAGAAGAATTTAAAAAAATCTTGGGTTGTCACCAATGTTTAAGTTCTCAAATGATCCTAAACAACACACATACACACTCACTCACTCATACACACACACATATATATATATATATATATATATATATATATATATATATATATATATATATATATATATATATATATATATATATATATATATATATATATTCCTTACTTAAAATTGAGATTTATTCTTTACTTATTAGAGGGGTGATACTAAAGATAAAGAAAAAGAAAAAAGAATTATACTATGCTTTTGTGTGTTTTAGTTGTGTTTATATATATATATATATATATATATATATATATATATATATATATATATATATATATATATATATGTATTAAACTTCAGAAAAACACTTGTGTTTCAGGTTATGATTTTGATGTTCATATATATATATATATATATATATATATATATATATATATATATATATATATATATATATATATATATATATATATATTTCGGTGTCGAAGATTACATTTGCTGCAAAGAAACTACACTTCTTGAAAGTCCTAAAGGGTACCAAGGGAAAATGTCACGAAGGAATTTGAAACCATAGGGACAAAAGATAAAGTGAAAAACAAAATTAAAAAACAAAAGATAAACAATAATGCATAAGAAAGAAAAAAAGTTCACCTTGTTTCGTGAGTTTGGGACACATATATTCTCTTTCTTGATTATAAATAGGATAAGGAGTCTAACATGAAAATCATAAACAGAGAAATATAATTATCATGGAGACAATTAAAGTACCAGAACACGAGCATCCACTAAAGCTCATTGATTTGCAGCTACAATTACAATATGAAGAAGAGGAAGAAGAGGATGATGATGACGATGATGATGATGAGGATGGTCATTCAATTGCGAAAGAGAGGTTTCATGGTGTCACATGTTGGAGGTGTGGGGAAGAAATCCATATATACCACAGGTACTACTACAAATGTTCATCATCATGTAATAATTTCTCACTTCACAAATTCTGTGCTGAGCTCCCCTCAAGGTTAGAGCACCCATCACACCCACACCATACTCTTCTTTTGGTACCATATTCATCTTCATATATGTATTACTATCTTAAATGCAAACTTTGTAAGAGAGGTCAAAACCATGGAGAACTATCTTACCAATGTAATAAATGTGATTTCTCCATTGATCTTCGGTGTGCTATGGAAGTAGGAAAAAACGTCATCCATCATCCTTGGCACACTCACTTGCTAACATGTGTTATCCCTAAGCCCATTTTATGTGAGTGTAGTGCTTGTGGGAAGGAACATAAAGGAATCTTTTATCAATGTACCACTTGTGCTGGCGGCTTCAATATACACAGTGAATGTGCTTTCTCACCAAAAAAATTGCTAATCCAAGATAGAACATATGGTGCTTTTTCTCATACCCACCTACTCACCATTTCATATTCCTTCCCCCAAATAGATCAAAAAGCTAAACATGATCCCAGATGTAGATTATGTGGCGCTGAGTTTTTTGATACAGAGGATCTTTGGATTTACAAATGTGATAAATGTTTGTACTATGTCCATCTCCATTGCACAACATCAAAAAGATGGTGGCCTACTGGTAAATCATTTGCAATTGCTTTTCTTTCCTTAGTAATTAAATCATTATGTCAGTACATAGCTTTATTTGGTATATATTAATTACCTACCTTGTTATTCAATTTCCAATTTATCAGGATCAGACAAAACCATTCAAAATTACAACGATGTTGACTATCCTCGTCTTCTTCATCTCCCATTCCCTGATGAAACTTACAGCATACCAAAACATTTTGTTTATAAAAAAACTGGACCTATAATGCTTACAAGTAATGATGAGGTAAGCCTACAACATATCAGTCATGAGCACCCTCTAATTCTTGTTAATCAAGAGCAAACGGATGGGAAAACCTCCCCCTCAAACAAGATTAATTCTTGTTATTTCTTATCAACAAAGTTTCATGACCCAATGAAAAAGACCCAACTGTTATGCAATGGATGTCTCAGACCAATCATGCCTAGCATGCATTTTTACAAATGCCCTCAACTAATTTGCAATTTTGCTCTTCATGAGTGGTGCACTCAACTCCCCACAACAATAGAAAACCACCCAGACCACCCCCAACACACACTCCACATCATGTACTCAAATATACCTGGTTGCTTTTTTGATGTGTTCAGTTGTGCTGTTTGTTATCTACCTTGCAATGGATTTGCATATTGTTGTTTTAAATGTAAATACTATGTTGATGTTTGTTGTGGGTTTATACCTAAACAAATAACGCATAAAGCCCACCCGAGTCACCTGCTTTCAATAGTTCGAGAAGAAATTAATGCTTATCTTTGTTGTATTTGTAAACGACATTACACTGAAAGTCAAATTTCATTCCATTGCAAGACATGTAATATTTATATACATCCTGAATGTGCTATGTTATTAGCTGAGACAATCAGGCATAAGTATGACAAGCATCAAATGCACCTAAGTTACCTCCCAATTGAGAACCATAAGAGCCAATACTTTTGTGAAATTTGTGAGGAGGATTTGAATCCTCATGCATCTTTCTATCATTGTCAAGATTGTGTTCAGTCCATACATACAACTTGTGCTCCATCAATACTTAAGTGCGAGACAGAGACATATACGATGTATCATGGGGGTGTTCATGTTTTTGTGAATATAAAGTTTGGAGGAATTTATAACGATAATGGTCACCCACACCCTCTCTCATTTGCTCAAGGTATTGTGTTGGATGGCCAATGTAATATATGTAGTCAAGGATTTCAATACCAATTGATCTTTAAATGTTACGAGTGTAAGTTTGCAATTCATTACAATTGTTGTAGCATGTAGGTGTCTCAACAAGATATGAAGTTCTTGTAGTATCTTCCATATGTTTAAACCACAATATGATCTGTAATTGTATTTCTCGCTACATTTTCTTTTATTTTTTATTTTTATTTTTTATGTGTAAAATGATATAGTATGAAGTTTAATTTAATGAATGCATGCTAAACTCTTTCGATGTTTTTGTTCCATCTTAACAAGTCAAACACTTATATATAATGATGAAAGCACTTAACTATTCATAGATAGCATTGTTTTCATTTCAACCAACTTTTTATGACTATTAAGTAGTTAACTATATATTCATATCCTTTATTGTCTTTGTGTGTCTTTGTTTCGGTTTCTTATTTTCAAAGTAGATTATATGTATTATTTTATATGCCTTTCAAGAGGAGCAATAACAAATAATATCTATGTAGTCGTTAAGATTTTGTAATACTTTCGAGTGCTTTTGAATGCAATCTTTAAATTTTTGGATGACTTTTATGGTTGAGGTTGCTTAGTTGATGTGAAACATAAAATTATAATTATCCTTCACAAACACAATGTACGCAACATACATAATCTTCATAATATAAAAACTTAACGAGTATCATTTAAATATTATCTTATAACAAACCTAAATTGGGAATTAAAACTTATGTGTACTAATGTAATTATATGAATCAATGTTCACTAAAAAAAAGGATTCAACCTCACTTAACATGTTCGTATTGTTTACATATTCAAATCAACATTCTACAATTAGTTAGAAATAGGAAGTAAACTTTGGTAAAATTCAACTATGGATTTACATACGAGAGAAATTGAAATGTGGATTTACATACAAGAGGAATTGAAATGTTAAGAAAACATCTTCACGAAAAAATAGCATTGAAAATTCATCATAGATCATACTAAATATAATACCCATTTCATTGAAATAACTTCTTGAAAATATAACTAATTTTTTTTCCATTTTAAATGTCAATTACCACATACCAGAAAGAAACACTATGATCACAAAAATTCCCTTCATAATTATATGATTTGATCCATCATTTTGTGATGACATAAACTCCAATGTGAAATGTATATAGTAGCATAATCAACGTCCTAATTTTACAACAATTTTCTTTAATTTTTAAAAGTAATAAAGGAGTCATTTTAATAAAAACCATCATCACAAAATCATTGTTTCAAAAAACATATCACAAAAATCAGAGTATCATAGTAAAACGGAATCTCGCACATTCGTCTTCCCAATATCCTTTGAAGTACCTAAAACATTTAAATCCACAACAATAAACCAAAACTTATACTCACCATACATAATAACGACGAGCCTGTTTCAACCCAACATATCTATTTCAACCGAACGGGTATGTTTCAACCCAACAAGTATATTTCAACCAAACAAGTGTGTTTCAATCCAACAAGTCTATTTCAACCGAACGAGTATTTTTCAACCCAACATGTCTATTTCAACTGAATGAATCACATAAACATACATGTAGCACACAGGACCCTACCAATCAAGCTAAGTATACAATCATGTCATAGAAACTATGTCATAAGTAATAAAATGAGAAAAGTCACTTGGAACACAAATTGAAAGATCATTACGCAACGACTTACGAAACAGCTACACAAATTTTCTATCCTATCAAAGGTCAAACCTCACCTTACTACTCAAAATCCCTAAGGTTAACTAAAAGTCAACCTAGTCAAAAAGTCAACGGTCAACAGTTGACCTCCACCGCCCTGTGGTGGTTGAACGACAAAATACTCGTTATTGGACTCGCCACCATGTCGCGATCTACACTCCATCACACCATTGCGAAAGTCCAAAATAGATTAATGGATTAAGTACTTAACCCTAAATCTCTAGAGCTCCAAAACGTAGAAACCTAAATCCATTAGGACATCTCAATAAGCCAAAATCTAGAAACCTAAATCCTTGATGGCTATTTAAAATGCATGAACTCAAAGCTAGATCATGCAAACACCTTTTCTACTAACAACAAAGGTCTAGAAGTCATAGAATACACCAAGTGGTTCTGGAGTTGACTCAAACTCTAAGTGCATGAAGACTTGGGACAAAAAGATCATAAAGTGACATAAACTAGACTAGAACGAAGCATTGAAGAAATGGTCAAGATAGAATCTTTATACCTTCAAAGGATCATAAATAAGGTAAAGATAGTGGGTCTACACTAGAACGAAGCACTCAAGAAACAAGATGAATTCCTTCTTCTTTTAACCTTTAGACAAAGAGGCACAAAAGCTCAAACAACACCAATGAAGGCTAGGGTTATACGAGGGAGAGTTTTCTTTGAATGGGGCTGCCAAATGAGGCAAACCTAGAAGTTAAAGCCAATAAATAAGCCCCAAAACCTGAGACCTACGATTTTGAGTCTCAGTAGCCACCGCGTCGCAGTGAGGGCTTGACCGTACCACTATTAAATGACATGTCCCGTGCTGTAGTCCAATCCTTACCACGTTGTGTTGTCATCAAAAATTTGATTTTATATCTTGCCAGAAACAAAAGACTTATACTTGGAATAAAAATGTTACAGCTCTTGCCCACTTGAATTGGATTTCTTCCTCGAAATTTGTAACAGTAAACAACTCTTAGTAATGCTCTCTCATCTTGTCCTCGGGTTCTTAGGTCCATTTGGGAACCTTTCGGGGAGGGATAGTATCGGTGCGGTGCACAAGGCCTGTTTCAGTGTTTAGAACGCCTTCTCTTGTTTTGCTTCCCAGTCAAAGATCACGCCTTTCTGGGTTAATGTAGTAAGAGGTTTCGCAATGCTAGAGAAGATCTTTATGAATCTATGATAGTAGCCAGCTAGACCTAGAAATTGACAAATCTCTATAGGTGTCTTCGGTGCCGACCAGTTCTTAATGGCCTTAATTTTGGAGGGGTCCACATGTATCCCTTTTCGCTAACAATGTGGCCCAAAAATTTGACTCTTCGATTCCAAAATTCACATTTAGAGAACTTCACATAGAGCTTCTCCGATCGTAGTGTTTCTAAGACTCTTCGTAGGTGCTGACTATGTTCTTCCTTACTTCGGCAGTAGATAAGTATATCATCGATGAAGACGATGACGAACTGATCCAAGTAAGGACAGCACACTCTATTCATTAGGTCCATGAATATCGCTGCTGCGTTGGTTAATCCGAACGACATCACTACAAATTCGTAGTGTCCATAACGGGTTCGGAAGGCTGTCTTGGGAACATCTTATTCTAGCACTCGTAATTGGTGATATTCGGATCATAGATCTATCTTCGAGAAGTAGCTCGCTCCTTGAAGTTGATCAAATAGGTCGTCAATGCGGGGCAGAGGGTAACGATTTTTGACAGTAAGTTTGTTCAGCTCTCGGTAGTCGATGCACATACGAAACGATCCGTCTTTCTTCTTTACAAACAAGACCGATGCTTCCAAAGGTGAGAAACTTGGTCTAATGAATCCTTTTTGGTGAATTTCATTAAGCTGACTGGAAAGTTCTTGCTTCTCCTGCTGGTGCCAGACGATAAGACGATTTTGCTACTAGGGTAGCCCCTGGAACTAAGTCGATTCTGAACTCGACTTGGCGTTGTGGTGGTAATCCCGGTAGTTCTTCTGGAAAGATATCGGGGAAGTTGCGTACTTCTGGAATGTTGTTAATATCCTTTACTTCCCGACTCGTATCGAAGATGTGTGCAAGAAATGCATGATAATCCTTCCACAAAGACTTTCGAGCTTGGATGCACGAAATGATGTGAAGGTTTGTAGTTGATTTGTCGCTGTAAATCACTAATGTTTCATCGTTAGGGAGATTAAGACGAACTGCTTTTTCAAAGCACATGATGTCGGTGCGAAGAAGACTTAACCAATCCATGCCAACTATGACATCGAAACTTTTAATTTGGACCGACATGAGGTTGTTTAGGAAAGAGTGATCGTCTAAAGTTAATGTACAACTCATGTATATGCAGTTAGTGTTTTCTGTTTTTCCATTTGCCATTTCTACAGTGAATGATTCTTCTAACATGCTAGGTTTATGTTTAAGTAAGTGAATAAATTTTTGGCTCGCGAAGCTTCTCTCTGCTCCACTATCGAATAGTATGCATGCATATGAATTATCGAGAAGAAACGTACCATCAACTACTGTAGGATCAGCTATGGCTTCTTCGTGACCTATAGCCAAAACTCGTCCCACTCCGCCGGTATTCTCTACCTTCGGGCAGTTTCTTTTGTAGTGGCCCACCTCTCCACAACCGTAGCAAGCTTGGCCTACACCAGCATTGGGAACTTGAGTGATCGGCTTTACGGAGGCTTTGCAGAAACAGACAGTGTGTCCCTTTCTATTGTAGTTGGAGCACTGCATTTCTCGACAAGGTCCATTGTGGTGGTAATTTCACTTGGTGCACTTTGGAAGGTTGCCCACATAAGGCTTTGTTGGGTAGAGATTTGTAGGAACAGTAGTAGGTACAGTAGCAGCATTCACTATAACTAGTTGTTGTTTCTTCGAGGATTCTTGGGAAGACCCACCCTTCCCTTTATTCCATCCTCTCTTCTTGTTATTGTTGTTGTTGTTGTTTCCCTTTTGTGATTTTGGTGCATAAATTGTTGAGTTCTGATGATTTCCGTGATCGATAAGCGATTGTGCCAGCTCTTTGGCACTTTCAAAAGTGTCAGGTTTTGAAGCTAACACGCTTGACTGAATCTGGGGCGACAGTCCCCAAATGTATCTCTCTATTTTCTTGCTCTCAGGAGCAATCATATTTGGGCAAAGGATTGCCAGATTGCAGAATCTGTTGGTATAAGTTGCTATGTCGGTACCAATCATTCCAAGAGTCCAGAGTTCATGCTCGAGTTTTTGAATCGCTCCTCGTTGACAGTACTCCCTCATCAACATGATTTTTAAGCTCTCCCAACTTATTGAATTCGCCACTATCAGAGTAAGTACCTTAACGTGGCCATTCCACCAAGTTAAAGCTCTATCAGTAAGTGTGTAAGTTGCAAACTTGACTTTGCTGTGCTCAGGGCACGAGCAGATTTCAAAGACTGATTCCGTCCTTTCAATCCACTGCCTTAAAATCATCACACCACCCGTTCCATTAAACATCCTGGGTTTAGCATTCGTAAAGTCTTTATAGGTGCATTCCCAGGGTTGCCCATGACTATTGCCATGGTTGGAAGGATGTATGCCAATTCTTGAACCAGTAGTAACATGGGTATTGATCTGTGACATGGCAGCCGCCATAGCTGCGGTGACTGCTGCCTGGAACATGACAGCATC
Source organism: Lactuca saligna (assembly GCF_052625555.1). Taxonomy (NCBI): domain Eukaryota; kingdom Viridiplantae; phylum Streptophyta; class Magnoliopsida; order Asterales; family Asteraceae; genus Lactuca; species Lactuca saligna. The sequence goes on along the minus strand of NC_136424.1, from coordinate 85,576,714 downwards.
AAATTGAGGAGGTGGAGGTGGTGGTGGTATTGGTGCTTCCCCACGGTTGTTTCGTCTCGGATTTCTACGCGGAGACATCCTTCAACTAAAGATTGAAAAAACAAGGGTAAGAAGTCCATAGTATAGAAAATGAATGTGTCTCATGAACTAAATCGCTATAGTTCAACAACAGATGATAGTATGAGTCTCAAAGATAGAAGAACGAGAGTTATTCGTAAATCCGAATATATGAACAAGCGTATGGTTTTTCCATAATATTTTAAAGATTGAATGAAATAATCAACGTAGTAATAATAGCGTGCAAATTATATTAATATAATAGATGATACAACGATCACGAAAATTTGACCCCTAAAATGGTCTCCGTTTACAAGGTTTAAGAAAGTAAAAACGTTTAGCCGAGGTCCTAACTTATAATTTTTTTTGAGGTTTTTGCAAGTACTACTTGCGACGTGTGTTGCGCTTGGAGCTTGACTCCGCATCCGATTGCTTTGATTCCATAAGACGCCTATCGAAGGCGGCTTGCTGTTCCCTCAACTCTGCAAGGGTTGCAATCATTTGTGTTTGGAATGCATCGGCGCGGAGATGGGTGTCATCCTGCAACATATCCAGACGACGGATGTTGGCCGTGTGAACTTGTACTTCTACATTGACTTCGCGGATTCGATTTGCTTGGACCCCCGATTGATAGGACTGGTTGGCCAGTTTACCTACCATGACTGGAAGTGCTCGGTTGGATGAACCCCCGTCCCTGATGTCATAGAAGTTCCGATACATACCGTAGGGAGAGCATATCCCTTGTTGTTGGCTCCAATGGTGGAGGTGACTTCCCCAAACTGGAGTCGGTCCCTGGAAGTTCCTCCTAATGGCTGGAGGGTTGACTACTTCTGGTTCTGAGTCTGTACCAGAGTCGTCCCCTTCTTCCAACTTGATAGGTTCTTCATCCGATTCAGGATCCTCCTCTACCCATCCTCCATTGCCCTGGTTCGGGTAGTAAGGGTCCCATTGTGGGTGAAATCCAGCCATTTGACTATATGAGAATAGGGTTATAAGATTTGAACAAAACTTGAAAACATGTACCAATAAACAAGTCGATTAAACTATTGTATGCACCAAATACTCCTATAGTATTTAAATTTGTATGTTTGATACTAGTGTCTGTTTTGGTAAGTTTTGACTTGTTGCTCACTACGATCATTCCTCGACGTACGTTAGTCCAATCTCGGATAAATATAGTTGATCAGGCTATATTCGTCCCAAATTCGATTACATATATCGGGAACTAATCTTAGTGTCCAACTCGTCTTAATACTTTTTGTATAGCTCTCATCATGAAAATATATCTTTGTATGCATGTATTTTGTATTTTCATGACCTAAAATAATCTATTTAAATGAAATAAGGAGTTTAGGTGTGAAAACCTTTTGTCAGAGACTTTGAGTCCCTAAGCATTTATAGTTTGTATATCTTATGAGGTTCGATATACTTAGTTCACTAATAACATTGCTATGATATCAATCTGTTGCACCCCCAAACCGGAACGGCGGAAACGTTCGGGGGCGGATGACTTCATGTGGTAACGTAACAAATGAATACATAGTAAAGAAAGCAATACAACCATCATATATATAATTGAATGTTTAGATTGTTAAAAGAGTACATGTTCAAAACCAATTACAATATGATGCAAAAAAAATATGAATTTAAACTGGCGCCGTAGGGTTCCTCCTTCAAAAAGCTGTTTGGTGCCTGCAATTAATGAGTCTCTGGGACATACAAGTAGTTTTGAAATAGTAGATCAGCATTTAAGCTGGTGAGTTTCATAAGTATTAAATGATAGTATTTGTATGAAATGAAATGGTTTGTTTTTGTTTGTTAGTTTCTAGAAAATCTCATATTTCCTACTGGTATAAATGTAGCCTTAAATCAAGACCAATGTTTGTTAGAAAGTTGATGTTTTCCCATCTGTGAGTAGTGGTTTAGAAGTTCCAAACTTGTATCACAATTAGGTTTTTCATGCCTAAAGTAGTTAATTTATGTACGTATAAAACCTCCAATACGTCTGAAAAACCCCGTAAATCAATGTGTTTTTAATACTCTATGTGAGTATTATAACCATGCTATTAACTAGAAATGCCTATACACAATGTTCTTCAGGCGTTGGAATGTTCTTACGTTTGTCACCCCAAATGGTGTACTATAGCTAACAATCAGGGTGCAGGGTTGTCAATCCCGTATAGAGCTTTACACAAACACCATGCTCCCCCTCCAAGGGATTCTGGTATATAATACAGGACTTGAAATGTGTACTCGAGCATACGTGAAGTTTAATGTCTCACAAAACCTAGTATAAAACAGATTTACGCGTGAAATGTTCGTTTGTTCTTGTATATGAAAGTAACTTCTTGAAATAATATTTCCAGTATGTAAAAGTTCGTAGTGTTCTCGTAAAACTATACCTATTATAGTTTTCTAAAAGTGCGTTTCGTTTGTATAATAATCCCTAGTGAAATGCTCACTTGTCATGAAAAGTATAACTTTTGTAGTGCCAAAACTGGACACATATACCTGTAGTATAAACAGAGTGTTTGATTTACATAAATACATTATCATTTCTTGTTTCAAAAGATAAGATGTTATCGTGGTATAATTTGCATACGAAAGTTTCCCTATAATAGTTATAAATCACATATGATTCTATTGATAAAAAGCGTATAATGAAACTTTATATAACACATGATAATAATCGAGTGTTTTACTTGTACCCCCCTCCCCTAAAAGCATATAAAAGTATTTATAAAACATTTAAAAGTGTGGATTGTAGGGGTATGAACTCACTTGAAAGATCGAAGAAGGCGAGATGAAAACCGAGCAGAATTTCGACTCGAGAAAGTGGATTTTCTCGGGATTCTCGGGAATCTTGGAAGCACAAACGACCTTCGGGACTTGAGCAAGGTAACCGGGACTTCGGGATAGCACGTGCACGGAAACCGAGGCAAAAACGCAAGAAAGATGAGAGGAATTGGCCCTTTTCTTCGGAACCCTCGCATCCCTTTTATAGGGAGTGGGAACCGCCTCGGTACGCTGGGCGTACGCGAGTACGTTGGGCGTACTCGTGCGTCATGCGTGACCGCATCCTCGACTGCTTCGGACTCCGGATGGGACGGGGCATAGTCTCACATAGGGGTGACGTGGACGATCCGAGGCCTATGCCTCGAGTACGCTGGGCATATGAGTGTACGCTGGGCGTAACTCGGATCAGCCCGTAACTCAGCCTTCGGATAATACCGAAATTAAATTAAAAATTATATTTTCAATATTTAATAAACTTCAAAAATTCATATCTCCTTCATACGAACTCCGTTTTCGACGTTCTTTATATCCACGCGTAGGTGAGACTATACTCTATAACTTTCGTTTAGATTCCATCGGCAAAATTTGAAATTATTTTTATTATTCATTTTTAAAAGGTCGTGGTAAGAAAATTTCGTTAGAAATTCATAACTTCATTATCTGACGTCTGTTTTTGCCAGACTTTTTACCGTTGAAACCCCATTGTCGAGACCTTCGATTCTCATTTAGGTCATTCCGGTCAAAAGTCGCTCGATCTCCGTTTCGAGTTTTTAGCTGTCCGTTGCTAAGCCAAACTTGGAAAATTCATAACTTCCTTATACGAAGTCAGATTTGGGCGTTCTTTTTACGTACGATCACGGTTTAATGATATTTAACATAATAGATAATTTAATTAGTGATTTTTTTGGACATTTTATTTTCGAAGTCAATTTCATTATAACAAACGTGGTTACAATACTTGACTTTATAGGTCGTTACATAGAGTTGAAATACCGGGTTGTCATAGAGTCCCCAGCAAGGCTGGCAACGGAGCGTCAGGTGAGGCTGGCGTACTAGAGTTGTCTAGGCCATGCTAATGGACCATATGTTAACATTCGGTATGGCATTGGTACTTTGGGTGAAACTCACTAAGCTTCGTGCTTACAGTTTTCAGTTTATTGTTTAAGGTGCTTCAGATATTTTTGTCAAGGCGAAGGCGTGACCATACACATCCTCACGTTTTGGACTTATGATTTCTGGGAAACTTTGATAATGTCAATGTTCTAAAAACTAAGATTTAAATGGATTTTGATTATAAACAAATGTTTAGAACCAATGGTTTTTGTAAACAATTCTATAGAAAAAGGGTTGTTTTGAAAAGTTTAAATTTATCATGATTTTTAAGGATGTTACAAGATTGCAACAGAAACCGTTTTAGGATGCATTTGGAAAGTCATCTGAAGCAGCACTTGTTGGAGCAAATTCGAATGAACAAATGGAACCTCAACCACGTACCTCCTTACCCTTTCTTTACCTTTTATAAACGATCATTTCTATAGCTTTTTTTTGTGTGTTCGAAATCTTAATGATGATGTGTTATTCTGAGCAGGCAACCCATTCGATTGGAACACAACTCAAATGCACCAGCAGCTGCAGCAGGTATTGAATATTCTCAGGTGTAATACCCCTTTTACTCCTTTAATTTGGGCTAGAAAATATTAGTATGTTCTTAATTTTTTGTTAATATTTTTTTGTTATTTTCACTTTTCATGTAAGGAAATTTGGGCCGAATCTTTTAGGTGGCACATGTTATAAGAGAACAAAGTATATGGTTTGCATATGAGATCTTGGAGATGTTTTGTGACTTTGTTCTTGCACAAGTTTCTGTTATTGAAAGGAAGAGATAAATCCATTTGAAAAATGCTTACACCTGTAATTTGTTCTTAATGTTGTTATAAATCGGTAGAGTAGCATTATTTATAACTCATAATTTAAATTACATTTGTGCATTTAAACTATGATTAGGAAACTTGAAAGAGCAATAGGTTCAGTAAGTGATCTTAAATACAATCAAATTCTAAGGGTGTAGTTTGATATTTCACTTTCTACATAACCCAAAAGATTTTACCTGGTTATAAACAGTATACATTATCATAAATGTTTTTTAGTTTTATACTATTTATGATTGTTGCTATTCAACTTTGAGGACATTTCATTTTTCTGACTGCTTCTACACTGCAAGAAAATCAGATGATATAGGCGAAGTGGTCGATCCTCTATATCAAAAATACTCTGATATTCGCATATATGTTGTTGGAACAAGCCTTGGTGGTAATATTTTGGTACAACTTTTCAGCTTTTAGTACAAAATTTGTTTCTAACTAATATGCAATAATAAAGATTGATGAATTATAGTAAGAATGATTGATCTTGCAAGTGAAATATCTTACTGAAGAAGAAGATAATTTACCTCCTCGATGGCATAAAAATGACAAAAATATGGTAAAACTGGATGGAAATGTTGATGATGTTTGGAATAAAGGAGAAGGCTACTATGGGAAATTTGAGGGATCAGTAGCTATGTATGATATAAAATTGCATGTTCTGAATTGTAGGTTTCTTACCTATTACTATTATCAGTAAAAAAGGATATACAAAATTTCGTCTAAGGTTGACATGGATTGTTGTTGCTGTTGGACCGAAGAGGAGGTAGGGGTAAAGTGGGAAGGACTGCAGGTGGGCTGGCTAGGTTGTGGAAGGGATACCTAAAGGGTTGCTTGGGATTTATGTCTTCCGTTTTAGTTCAGTATGGTTGACTTGAGCAGGTTGTTATTATACTACTTTCTGAAATTGAAGTGTAGACGCATTGGTTGATGTGATTTTATCGATTTATATAAAATATTCCATGAATCCTTTTGATTGACACATTAATTCCTAAATTTGCAAATTGGATTATGTTTTTCAGGTCAAAATCAATAATTAGTGTATACAAACAAATGTAGCATAAAAGTGTTGATGTTTTAGTCGGTTAGTGGATAGAATCAACATCATTTTTTTCAGGTCAAAATCAATAATTAGTGTATACAAACAAATGTAGCATAAAAGTGTTGATGTTTTAGTCGGTTAGTGGATAGAATCAACATCATTTATTTGTTCTTACTGATGGTCAAGGGCACATAAGTAATTTTAACCAAACATTTCCATTTTAGGGGTATTATGGAAAAAAGTTTGCAAGTCGAGTTCAAATGATAGAGGATGAATTGGTATTAAGGGCCAAAAAAGAAAAGAGAATGAAAAATAAGAAGGAATTGCGCTCGACTTCTTTAAATAATTTATAATGGTTATGTTGTTCATCTTTTACGTGTGTGATATAGGATTAAGTCATTTTGATGCTAAATTATCCTTTAAAATGTTTAGTTGACTCAACGATTAACTAAGGGTTTGATTGTTCTCCTTGCAGGTAGGTTTATGTAAATATGGGCGAAGATAATACGGGGTTGCTGGATGCTCTGCCCCCCTCATTCTCCTTTAAAAGCCCAAACTATAGTATACAGGTGTATATATATAATTTGAAGCTCACATAGGTTTTCTGTGATACAAATCCATGCCAATCTTTATTAAAATTTCAATTAATATACAGAAAAATAATAGGGTTATCACTATGAGTAAACTTGGGACCCACAATTAAAATCTCATAGACTTCAGTACTTCACCCATATTTTAGTTATGGACTTACCTCCACTTAGTTTAATTCTTAAAATTAATTAGTTTCATTATGGCTCTTTTAACTGCCGATTAGCCAATATAGTATATGACTCCTATATATGTAAGACTTTTTTTACACTATCGTTCAAGACCTTTTTCGGACACAATATAAACCTCCATTATTTTTATATTCTGACTCCGCCCCTATATGTAAAGCTGGACACAATCTATTCATAACGGTAAATAACTGCATTTTTATAGGTTTTACCGGTTATACATGGATCTTTTTATAAGTTTAACAACAACAAAAAATTATAGCTCACTTATCTTTATTTATTCTTAGGACTAATTTAGTCCAGTTATCTAGAATAACAACTACATAATTTATCTATTGTTTATAATATACTCCTATTTTACAGTCGAAAGAACTTAAGATCATCGAAGGAGACAATCAAAGACAGCACCTAAAGAAAACACAAGCAAAGACAAAATGGTCAAAATAACACGAAAGAACTTAAGATCATCAAACGAGACCATCAAAGGTAGCACCTAAAGAAAACACTAGGCCTGTCAAATCGGGCCGTCGTGTCGTGTTTTTGTCTGACACGACACGATACGACAAGGTTTTTTGTAACACGAACACGACACAACACGATGTCGTGTTTTTTTTTCACTAACACGAAAACGAACCAATTAAAAAACGACAACACGACACGACACGACAAAGATAATATTACATAACTTTTATTTTATTTAATTCATATTTAATCATATATAACACGATAAAAACGACAAACACGAAAAATACATGCTCAATCGTGTCAATTTCGTGTAGATTTGTAAACACGAACACCACACGACACGACATCGTGTTTTTTAAACTTGACACGAACACGACACGAAAACGAATTCGAATTTTGATTTCGTCCCGATTTCGTTTCGTATCGTGTATTTTTGTCGTATCGTGTCATAAATTGACACCCCTAGAAAACACCAAGCAAAGGCAAAATGGTCAAAATAACATAAAACACTTTAAAATGATCAAAACAATATGAGTCTGTCTTGTGTGTGTGTGTTTGTACTATGTATCTACGTGCATTTGCCATGTGTGTGTTTGTGAGTTGTTTAACAATTTCAAAGCCCTATTGCTTACTTCTATTTTTATTCTCATTCGTTTTCAAACAGTTGGAAATTTACCGATAAAAACATACCTTTTGCCCCACGCGGAGCGTGGGTACACCACCCTAGTTCTTATTAAATTCATCCTTATAAAACCCCTACTAACCATAAAAGAAAATTTGATAAAGCACATCATGCTTATTGTCTCATCTCGTTTTAGGTCTGTGTATATATCTCTACACACTTCTAGTGATTCATATGATGTATAGATTATTCTATTATTGCCGAGCGTCAAACCCCCCCCCCCCCCCCCCCCCCATCAGTCAAAAAGCTTGTCAACAGGAAAGACTCGGTAAGGTTGTGCTTAGTTCCACATAAAACCTCATCATATTCATGCCGAGGTGAGGGGGAGTGTTCTCTCCTTGCCGACCTCACCTTTGTGACCTATTTAAGCCAGCCCGCACCCTTTGGAGTTGAAATATAGACATTCAATTCGATCATCGATGTAATGTCAAACTATGGAAACTAGGGTTTATGATTTCTGTTTAGGGTTTTGATGTTTCAGCTAACAGCAACACCAATGGAGGGATTGAAGGTACCCAATGCGGAATTGGTGGCGTATATACGTCCTCTGAAGTCTAAAAATGTCTCTAAAGCCGTCTTTGGTGAACTAAGTTCACTGCTTTTAAAGTAATTCTTCTTCCTTTTATGTATAATATTACCGAACTTGGATACAATATTTCTCAATGAAAGATGAAGCTATCTCTTACGAAAAGGAATTCAGATTCCATTGCAAGAGAAGTTTTATAGTTAGGTTTACTAGTTGTTGTTGATTAACATCAGAAGTTTTTCATATATTTGTTTATGTCGATGTGGGAAATGATGATGGACTTGTATAACTTATTCTATTTGGCACTTGGTTTCAATGTAACCAACACACATGGTTACGATTCGTTTAAAAAATTATTTTCAGATTAAGTTATTAGTCCCTTTGTTTTTAAATAATACCAAGTTTTCTTAAGTGGGTAAGTGACTATACTGTTATTTGTATTTTAGTATTTTAAGGATTTTATTAAACAGGGCAAAATTATAGCTCCTGCCAGTTATATGATTTTTTAAAGCAAACTCACTACCATCATACTTTATGTCTCCTGATCGATGACTATATATACATGCTCATTCAGAGAAGAAAAAAAAAAAAAAAAAAAGATTGGTTTTGTGGTAATGTGGGTGGTTGCTATATTTTATTTTCAACACTTGAATAGATATATTTTATTTTGTATCCCCTATGGACTATTAGAAATATTGGTTTTGTGAAATGAAAATTAAAGTAAAAACTTAAATACACTTGTGGGTTAACTGTTTCGGAAACTTGAAGATTAGCTCTCAACTTCCTCTGAATTTTCATCAGAATTTTCACTTACTTCTTCCTCCTCTTCATGATCAGGATAAACATTCATGGGATTATCCTTAGTTAAACTCCCAAAAGAAAATAAGAAAAGCATAAGAAACATCTAAAGATGCCTAAGCCTGCCTTTGTTACAAATATACTAGACTAGATAGGAGTGAGGGGCATTTATGTCTTTTGTATAAACAAGAGATGACATGTCCATCAATGTATTGTAGTCATCCTGAATGAATCTAAATTGGTGGATTGAATGAACCTAATCTGGTGGATTGAGTGTCACTCCCACACAAAATTATTTGTTTGATGCTGAATTTTGTAACTAATTACACAATTGTAATACAAAAACAATTTTCAAGGTGATTGATTGTACATAAATAGTTGTTAACATGGTGATAGGTATGGAAGAAAATAAAATTTTATATAACTTAACATTGGGACTTATTCCTTACTTATTAGAGGGGTGGTACTAAAGATAACAAAAAGGAAAAGAGTTATACTATGCTTTTGTTTGTTTCAATTGTGTTTATTCCTTAATTATTAAACTTCACAAAGAACAAAACATAAAACCAAATCTAGAATAATGAAGATTTTGAGAAACATATATTGTCCAGATTAGAGTATCATACTTTTTACCAACCAGTATTCATAGAATACATCGTAAAATAAGTAGTTTCTTGATATAAAAGCATTACATGCAATTCCAAAAAAGCCATGGTAGTTGGTAGTTAAAGCTTTTATTTATGCATAAGCGTTTGGCAAAATATATAGTTTTAAGCTTGTAAATGTATTAAATTAGTTAAAAACTGAAAGCTACTTGAAATAGTTTTTGGATTTTAAGGTTTTTGTTTACCATAAAAGCTAGAAACTTTTTTTGTTTTTTCTAGTTTTTTCTTAAAAGCTAAAAGCCAACATCCTTTTAGTGAATGAGAGGGAACATATGATTCGGTTGGAATGCATAAAGGTGGGCATATATGCTTGCTTAGAAAAGGTGAAATGAATGACAGAAAAGCAAAAGACATGCGTGCGTACTCAGTTTCATGAGTTTGTGACAAAGACATTCTTTTCATTGCATTAAATAGTTTGTATAAGGCATCCCCAAACAGCATATCATAAAGACAGAAACATAAGATCATAATGGAGGAAGTTGAACACGAGCATGAACTAAAGCTCATTGATATGCATCTACAATATGCAGATCAACACATTGAAGAAGATGATGAAGTTGTTTTTTTGATTGCCTGGGGGGAAATTGGAACTCTATGTCTAAGATGTAGACAACAAATCAATTTGCTCCATAGGTACTACTACAAATGTATGGGAGAGATGTGTACTTTCTCAGTTCACGAATACTGTTATGACCTCCCGCAAACTTTAGAACACCCATTACACCCACATCCCCTTATCCTGACCTACAGTTGTGTCGGTCAAAGTTTCGAAAATAGATGCAGAATTTGTGAGACGCATCATGAGAATTCACAACTATATTATCAATGTTTTTTATGTTATGATTTCTTTGTTTATGTAAGTTGTGCCCTGAAAATAGAAAAAAACACCATCCATCATCCTAGCCACCCTCACTTGCTAATGTCTGCTATTGCTAAGCACATTTTGTGCGAGTGTAATGCTTGTGGGAAAAGACATGAGGGGGTGTTCTATCAATGTACCACTTGTGTTGGCTTCACCATACACAAGGATTGTGCTAAGCTACCAAGATATTTGCTCATACAAGAGAGAACAGATGGTGCCTTTTATCATATTCATCCACTCACCCTTTCATATTCCTTCTCGAAAGAAGATCAAAAAGCCAAACATCATCCTAGATGCAGGGTATGCACTAACGGTTTTTATGATACGGAGAATCTTTGGATTTACAAATGTGATGTCTGCATGTACTATGCCCATCTGGATTGCGCAACATCAAGAGGAGAGCCATTCATGTCTATCTTCTCGCCTGCTGGTAATTAATTATTTAATTAATCCCTTTAATTTATATGATGATTGTTTAACTGTTTAGCGATTGAATGATGAGATATACTAATACTAATTAATTAATTTCCAATTTATCAGGCTCGGGAAAATCAATTAAAAATTATGAAGATGTTGACCATCCTCACCTTCTTCATCTCCCATTCCCTGATGAATCTTATAGCCTACCAAAACACTTGTTTTTCAAAGAGAGTGGAACATTTGTAATTGATAAGGTAAACTTACAACACATAAGTCATCCACACCCTATAATTCTAGTTGATGGGCAAACCTCCTCCTCAAAGATTAAGGATTCTTTGTTACTAATGTGTCATAACCCAATGAAAAAGACCCAATTGCTATGCAATGGATGTCTCAGACCAATCACGTCAACCATGCCTTTTTACAAATGCCCTCACCAGAGTTGCAACAACTTTGCTCTCCATGAGTGGTGTACTCGACTTCCCCAAAAAATAGAAAACCACCCGGGTCACCCAGAACACACCCTCCATCTCATGTCTTCACAAGTCGTTCCTCACTTTTTCGGTGTGTTCCTTTGTGATCTTTGTGATCAACCTTGCAATGGATTTTCCTATTGTTGCGTGGAATGTGAATACTATGTTGATGTTGGTTGTGGGCTTATACCTAAAGAAATCACACATAAATCTCATCCGGATCACCTTCTTTCAATAGTCCGAAAACCTTTTTATCCTAAATCTTGTCATATATGCCTCCAACCTTTTAGATGGACCAGTTATGCTTTCCCTATTAGAGTTTATCGTAAAAAAGATCCAGTTCTCTTCAGCTGCAACATTTGTGATGTATATATACATCCAAAATGTGCTTTGTTATTATCCGAGAAAATCATGCACAAGTGTGACAAGCATCTTATGCACCTAAGTTACCTTCCGATTGAGAATCATAAGAGCGAATACTTTTGTGAAATATGCGAGGAGGATTTGAATCCTCATAAATCTTTCTATCATTGTCATTATTGTGTTCAATCTATACATACTGCCTGTGCTCCGTTGATACTTCAGTGTGAGACAAATACATATAGATGGGGGCTAAGAAGCATTTATTATTACGTGAATATAAAGTTCGGGGGGGATTATAACACTGATGCTCACCCACATCCTCTCTCATTTTCTCAAGGTATTATGTCAGATGGTGAATGTAAAATCTGTCGCATGAAATTACACTACCAAATGATCTTTAAATGTCACGAGTGTGAGTTTGCACTAGATTACAAGTGTTGTCGGAGTTTATGATTTCTCTCTTTGTAATTGTGATTAATCTTTGTTACATATCCCCCTTTATTTTATGTGTAAATAATACAATAAAAACGTGGCTTTCGTGTGTGCGTGTTAACTCTTGCCAGCTTTTTGTTCAAATATAGGAAATTAAGCATATATTTATAATTATGGAATTCGGTGACTATTCATATAATTTATTGTGTATGTGAAAACATAAATTGAATTGGTAAAGGAAATTGCAATTCAAGCAGACAAGAAAATGAACGAATCCATGAAGAGTTTTTAGCTTCTGTTATTACTTGATGAAAGCGTACAACCGGAAAGAAAACAAAAAGATTATATGCAATGCTTCAAACACGTGTGAGAGTCCTCACCCCTCCATCACTCATTTGAAAGACAAAATTGTAAAAATGGTCCCTGTGGTATGTATTTTTTTGGGGGGTTTAGTCTAAACAACGACTTTTTTGATTAGTGGTCCTTCTAAGCTAGTTTCATTGTACATTTGGTCCCTCAGTAAACTGAAATGACTATAATACCCTTGGGATATTTATTTTCTATTTTCTTTCATTTTTTAAATCAAATAATTATTTATATTATTTAATTAAAAAATAAGAGGGTCTCTCTCTCTCTCTCTCTCTCTCTCTCTCTCTCTCTCTCTCTCTCTCTCTCTCTCTCTCTCTCTCTCTCTCTCTCTCTCTCTCTCTCTCCAAATTAACCACAACCCGTTTTTTTCTCTTAGATCAACTTTACATACCCAAAAATCATCCCATGATGGATTATTACACTTGAGAAATGATGGAGCTAAAGACCCTCGTCGCAAGAACCCTAGAAAAGAAAGGGGTTCTCGCTAAGATTCGAGTAAAACCCACAAACAGCCGTCTCCAGCAGGCCATCCTCGCTGATTTCAACACATACATACACTGATTCAGTGATTTAGGGCAAAAACAAATTATATATGAACAGAAGGGGAGAAGATAAACCTATGGATGGACAGCGGGATGGTGGGTATGCAAAATCAGAAGCAAAACGTGCAATTTATCATATTAGAAATCAATCCACAAAAGAATCTTGGAATTGTCGGCCCCCTTTATCTCCTTCATCTCACCCTCTCCCTCATAATTCACCATCGTAACCCACATCCTCCGATAAACCAACCTCACCACTTACCTCCTCCGTTAAATCAACGGCACCACCCAATTCGACTTGTCACAAAGGAATAACAAAAGCAAGGTAATCTCTACAAACATTCAATTATGGGGTTTATTGAAGAGATTTAGGGCTTGATTCAATATTTTTAGTTGGTTTCTAAATACAGGTTAACAAGGTCTGCTTTCTTCACTGGAATCAATGGGTTAATGTTCCATTGATATGGGCTTTATTGATTGTGTCATTAATGAATAATTTTGGCTTCTTGAACAATTTTTGGGTTTGTTTCACCAGAGGAATCATCGATTTGGGTTTCCTGAAGAGCTTGTGTGTTTCATCAGAGGCAAACCAAATCCTTGAACGTAAGGAGTATCAACAATTTAGTCGGAGAAGTGAATATCTGATAATTTCATTGGAGAAATTGCTTTGGTTTCCAATATGCAAAAAGGACACATTTTATCAGTAGATGATGAGAGAAAGAGAGAGAGTTTAATTATTTATTTTCTTTTTCATTTAAATTAAATAGAAAAAACATTAAAAAATATCATAAAGGCATTACAGTCATTTCAGTTTACCAAGGGACCAAAACCGCAACGAAACTAGCTCAAAAGGATCACGAATCCAAAAATATCATGGTTTGAACTAAAACCCCAAAAAAAATGCATTCCACAGGGGCTATTTTTGCAATTTTGTCCATTTGAAATGCATATCAACCCAATACCAACCACCTTGTAACATGCATCGCCCCCTACCACACACTTTCAATATCTTATTCTTGATATGTGGCTATTAGTGAAATGTATTTAGATGTATAAATCTGTGTAATTAGAATATATATATATATATATATATATATATATATATATATATATATATATATATAGGGTGAGGTTCAATAGAGAACCATAATTAACCAAGGAACCAATCGTGAGCATTAGAAATCATAACGATCAATGGCCAAGAAAATAGATGTACACTTTTACATTGGACGCACACATCGGATTATACCAAAAAAATCCACTCTTTACAAAAAAACCCACCATTTTTTTTTCGTTTAAAATTTTTTTTAGGCTATGTTTTTTATCAAACAAAAAAACCGAATATACCGTTGTTCATGATTTTTCTTCCTCTTTCCATAGAGATCCATCATGATATATATAAAAAACGAACTTTTTTTCGAAAAAAAAAACCCACTTCATACATGGGGAACAATTTTTAACTTGAATGAAAGATAGAATAACTTACCTTTTTGTTGCTTATGATCCTTGAAGCGTTGTGAGCCTAACACCCAAAGTTTGATGCCTCAAATGTTTCACACAACACCAAATGCTTTTGGAATGACTTTAGAGAGAATACACACTTCTAAAATTGGCCTAGCCCTCACTTGTTCATGTGTAACCGATTTTGGTGGAGAATATGTTCTTTATATAGTATTGACAGATCTAGGGTTACACCATGTAAACCCTAATGTGTCATAACTCTTCATTTCCATGACCCATGGGTTTGTAACTCCCATGGAGCATCCTATGGGTTTAACCCAACTTGATAATCCATGGAGCCTCTTAGCCCATTATACAAGTTATGGATAATTTACATAATCAACCCATATATTTAATTAGTTATCTTTTGATCACTTAATTAATTCTAAATTAATTCTTGATCAAACTAATTAAATAATGTTATTAATATATTAGAGCTTATAATATATTAATAATCCACAAGTGTTATTTCTCTCATTTAGTCTATCCAATTCTATGGTGCCATGCATCCCAAATGGACCATGCCGGGTCGGATCAAGTACATAACAAAAATAGTTATGGACTTGGACACCTTATCCAACAGTCTCCTACTTGGATAAGTCTAATAACTATAACTATAGTACTTTAGGAACCAAACGGCAATCGTATCTCTTTCAAGGTCTCTCGGAACTGAGAAGATGATGATACGTCATTTAAGATAAGTGATCATATAATCCTTTGTTCTAGATATCAGCCGGACAAATACATGGAACAGTGTCTTACTTATTGTCCAGCAGTTTGATTCCCGATTTCCGATTTTTTTGACAAAGAACTTAATTGAACACATCAACTTAGTTCTGACCGGTCCTGGTACATAGGTCAAAACAAAATCATCGAGGGGCCCAGATATCAGCTTCTAATCCAAGAAGGAAAAGATAAACTTCAACTCATATGTTTGTTCTACTGCTCATTGAATTATACACAAAAGCACGTTTTATAACATCAAGTTACCAATGCGTTTACGTACAATCAATGCATAACCAACTCATAAGTAACAAATCATATCTCTAGGTTTGAAGACTTATATGATATTACCATCTCACGATCACTCGAGATAAATTCCATGAAGTGATTCCATCCAGTGAGCGTGGGTTGAGTCCAATGCTCAGAACTTATGAGCACTCTTGATTGTTATAATCATGATAGTTTTGATTCATACCTACTTCCGACATATGACCGACTGTGGAGGTTCGAACAATATGATATACCAAACATAATTATTTTGGAAGTCAAAACATGCAAAAGAAATATAGTAAACGATCGACAAGAGATAGCAACACTTTACTCATAAATAAAACACGTTTTATTCATCATCTAATGTCAATTAAACTTTACAAATTTCAAGGTTATCTAACTACTAAAATTAATATCATCCTTCAACCCTATGTTCCAAGCATGCTGGAGATGCTTAACCCGAGTCAGTCCCTTCATGAGGGGTTCTGTTGGATTCTCATTTTATGATACCCTCTTCGCCACGAGGAGTCCTTCTTCTATTCGATGCCTGATGAAATGGTATTTTCTGTCGATGTGTCTGGATCTCCCGTGATCCCTTGGTTCCTTGGCTAAGGCAACTGCACTTTCACTATCACAGAAAATTTCCATTGGCTCTTTAATAGTTGGTACAACTCCAAGGTCTCCGATGAAGTTCTTCAGCCATATCGCCTCCTTTGCCGCCTCACTAGTTGCAATATACTCTGATTCGCAAGTTGAATCAGCCACTGTCTCTTGCTTGGAACTCTTCCAAGAAATTGCTCCTCTGTTTAAGGTAAAGACTCAGCCTGAGTGAAAGCGGAAATTATCCCTATCAGTCTGAAAGCTAGCATTACTATACCCTACAACTCTCAAGTCATCACTTCCACCAAGGGTAAGGACCCAGTCCTTAGTCCTCCATAGGTACTTGAGGATATTCTTTACCAGGGTCCAGTGTGCCTTGCCAGGGTTCCCGTGATACCTTTTAACCATGCTCAAGGCAAAGGCTACATCAGGCCGAGTACACGTCATAGCATACATGATCGATCCTACAGCCGAAGCATAAGGAATTCGACTCATTTCTGCTATCTCAACCTCAGTACTAGGGCTTTGTGTCTTACTCAATCTGGCGTTACTCTATATGGGTAACTCTCCTTTCTTGGAGTCCTGCATGCTGAATCTCTTCATCACCTTATCCAAGTAGGTACTCTGACTAAGTCCAATTAGTCTTTTACTCCGATCTCTCAAAATCCTTATCCCTAGAATATAGGCAGCTTCACCAAGGTCCTTCATAGCGAAACACTTCCCAAGCGAGGACTTTACTTCCTGCAGGGTTGGGATGTCGTTTCCTATGAGTAGTATGTCATCCACATACAATACCAAAAAGCTAACTATACTCCCACTAGCCTTGACATAAACACAAGATTCATCTTCACTCCTAGAAAAGCCAAATTCCTTGACTTTCTCATCAAAGCAAAGATTCCATCTACGAGGTGCTTACTTTAACCCATAAATGGATTTCTCAAGCTTACACACTCTATTAAGGTACTATGTATTGACAAAACCCTCTGGCTGACTCATGTAAACATCCTCAACCAACTTTCCATTAAGGAAAGCGGTTTTGACATCCATTTGCCTTATTTCATAGTCATGAAATGTGGCTATGGCTAACAGAACCCTAATAGAATTAATCTTGGCCACTAGAGAAAATGTCTCATCATAATCAACTCCCGAAGTGTGTGAGAAACCCTTTGCAACCAGTCGAGCCTTATAAGTGTGTACCTTACCATCCATGCCGGTCTTCTTCTTGAAGATACATTTGCACCCTACAATCTTACGACCTGGTACATTCTCAACCAAGTTCCAAACTTGATTGTCATACATGGACTGTATCTCGCTGTCCATTGCCTCTTTCCACTTAGATGACTCAGGGCCTGCCATGGCTTCCGCGTAACTGTTAGGTTCATCCAGACCTATCAGTGTTTCATCACTGATAAGTGTATCACCTTTCGCAGTAATATGGAATCCATAGTAGTGCTCAGGTGCATTCCTAACCCTTGTGGAACGCCTTAGAGGTACAGACTTGTCAATTGGCTCAACAAGAGTTTCCTCCTCAAGTTGAGTGCTAGGGTTTGAAGTTCCTTCACCACTTGACTCATGAATTTCTTCAAGGTCAAATTGCCTCCAACTGTTTCCTTGGCATATGAACTCTCTCTCTCTCTCTCTCTCTCTCTCTCTCTCTCTCAAAAGAAAACCCTCCTAGCTACAGAGACCACATTTTCACTAGGTCTGTAGAAGAGGTAACCAAAGGATTGTTGTGGGTAGCCGATGAAAATACACCTCTCGCTTCGAGGTTCGAGCTTATCATGAGTCGTGTGTCTCACAAAAGCCTCGCAACCCCAAAATCTTGATGTGGTCTAGTTTGGGTACCTTACCAGTCCACATCTCATGAGGAGTTTTGGCAACCTTCTTTGCAGGGACTAGATTAAGGATATGGGCGGAAGTCTCTAAGGCATACCCCCAAAATGAGATTGGTAGCAAAGATCAACTCATCATGGAATGAACCATATCCAACAAGGTTCGATTACGCCTCTCAGCTACACCATTCAACTGCGGTGTCCTGGGAGGTGTCAATCATGAGACAATCCCACATTCCATAATATAGTCGAGGAACTCTGAACTAAGATACTCACCACCTCGGTCGGATTGAAGCATCTTAATGTTCCTGCCCAATTGTTCTCGACTTCCTGTTTAAACTTGTTAAACCTTTTAAAAATCTCTACCCGTACGGCCATTCTGGGGTGCCGACCTACCCATGTCAAGCCATTCTGGGGTGCTGACCTACCCTTGTCGAGCCATTCTGGGGCGCTGACCTACCCATGTCGAGCCATTTTGGGGTGCTGACTACCCTTCGGTCATAACAACCGAACCTCGGGGACTATTTCACCCCCCTTACTACTACTATCACATATATCATAGCATAATTTATTGTCAAACATATCTGGGGTGTTCGACTTACCCTTCGATCCTAACAACCGAATCTCAGTGACTATTCCCCCTCCTACTACCTCTATCTCATATAACATATCATGCTAGCAGCTAAACATATCATTGATGGGTTTTGAGCATTCTAACACTTCCTAAGTGTACATGCAACCCTAATAACCTTGGATCTATGTTTGTCTAATTATCATGGAAAGTTAAATTCCAAGGTTATATTCCTATCTAGCATACATGGGGAACAATTTTTAACTTGAATGAAAGATAGAATAACTTACCTTGTTGTTGCTTATGTTCCTTGAAACCTTGTGAGCCTAGCACCCCAAGTGTGATGCCTCAAATGCTTCACACAACACCAAATGCTCTTGGAAAGACTTTTGAGAGAATGCACACTTCTTGAAATCGGCCTAACCCTCTTGTTTCATATGTGTAGCCCATTTTGGTGGAGAATGGGATCCTTATATAGTGTTAACACATCTAGGGTTATACCATGTAAACCCTAATGTGTCATGACTCTTCATTTCCATGACCCATGGGTTTGTAACTCCCATTGAGCATCCATGGAGCATCCTATGGGTGGAACCCAACTTGATAATGCATGGAGCCTCTTAGCCCACTATACAAGATATGGATGATTTACATAATCAACCCATATATTTAATTAGTTATCTTTTGATCGCTTAATTAATTCTAAATTAATTCTTGATCAAACTAATCAAATAATATTATTAATATATTAGAACTTATAATATAATAATAATTTCCAAATGTTATTTCTCTCATTTAGTCTATCTAATTGCATGGTGCCATGAAACCCAAATGGACCATGCCGGGTCGGGTCAAGTACATACCAGAAATAGTTATGGACTTGCACACCTTATCCAACAGTCTCCCACTTGGATAAGTCTAATAACTATTACTGCAAGTATGACTTCAGGAACCGATCGGCAATCGTAGCTCTTTTCAAGGTTTCTCAGAACTGAGAAGATAATGGTACGCCATTTAAGATAAATGATCATATAATCCTCTGCTCTAAATATCAGCCGGACAAATACATGGAACAATGTCTTACTTATTGTCCAGGAGTTTGTTTCCCGATTTTCGTTTTGTTTGACAAAGAACTTAATTGAACACATCAACTTAGTTCTGACCGGGCCCGGTACATAGGTCAAAACAAAATCATCGAGGGGCCCAGATATCAGCTTCTAATCCAAGAAGGAACATATAAACTTCGACTTATATGTTTGTTCTACCACTCATTGAATTATACACAAAAGCACGTTTTATTACATCGAGTTACCAATGTGTTTTCGTACAATCAATGCATAATCAACTTGTAAGTAACAAATCATATCTCTAGGTTTGAAGACTTATATGATATTACCATCTCACGATCACTCGAGATAGAATTCCATGAAGTGATTCCAGTGAGCGTGGGTTGAGTCCAATGCTCAGAACTTATGAGCACTCATGATTGTTGTAGCCTTGTTCAACACCGTAGACCTCTGCAACCAATCATGACAGTCTTGATTCATACCTACTTCCGACATATGACCGACTGTGTAGGTTTGAATAATATGTTATACCAAACAAAATTATTCTGGAAGTCAAAACATGCAAAAGAAATATAGTAAACGATCGACAAGAGATAGCAATACTTTACTCATAAATAAAACACCTTTTATTCGTCATCTAATGTCAATTACACTTTACAAATTTAGAGGTTATCTAACTACTAAGTCTAATATCATCCTTCAGCCCTATGCTCCGAGCATGCTGGAGATGCTTAACCCGAGTCAGTCCCTTCGTGAGGGATCTATTGGGTTCTCATCCGATGATACCCTCTTTGCCACAAGGAGTCCTTCTTCTATTCGATGTCTGATGAAATGGTATTTTCTGTCGATGTGTCTGGATCTCCCGTGATCCCTCCTTGGCTAAGGCAACTGCACTTTCACTATCACAGAAAATTTCCATTGGCTCTTTAATAGTTGGTACAACTCCAAGGTCTCCGATGAAGTTCTTCAGCCATATCGCCTCCTTTGCCGCCTCACTAGTTGCAATATACTCTGATTCGCAAGTTGAATCAGCCATTGTCTCTTGCTTGGAACTCTTCCAAGAAATTGCTCCTCTGTTTAAGGTAAAGACTCAGCCTGAGTGAAAGCGGAAATTATCCCTATCAGTCTGAAAGCTAGCATTACTATACCCTACAACTCTCAAGTCATCACTTCCACCAAGGGTAAGGACCCAGTCCTTAGTCCTCCATAGGTACTTGAGGATATTCTTTACCAGGGTCCAGTGTGCCTTGCCAGGGTTCCCGTGATACCTTTTAACCATGCTCAAGGCAAAGGCTACATCAGGCCGAGTACACGTCATAGCATACATGATCGATCCTACAGCCGAAGCATAAGGAATTCGACTCATTTCTGCTATCTCAACCTCAGTACTAGGGCTTTGTGTCTTACTCAATCTGGCGTTACTCTATATGGGTAACTCTCCTTTCTTGGAGTCCTGCATGCTGAATCTCTTCATCACCTTATCCAAGTAGGTACTTTGACTAAGTCCAATTAGTCTTTTACTCCGATCTCTCAAAATCCTTATCCCTAGAATATAGGCAGCTTCACCAAGGTCCTTCATAGCGAAACACTTCCCAAGCGAGGACTTTACTTCCTGCAGGGTTGGGATGTCGTTTCCTATGAGTAGTATGTCATCCACATACAATACCAAAAAGCTAACTATACTCCCACTAGCCTTGACATAAACACAAGATTCATCTTCACTCCTAGAAAAGCCAAATTCCTTGACCTTTTCATCAAAGCAAAGATTCCATCTGCGAGGTGCTTGCTTTAATATATAAATGGATTTCTCAAGCTTACACACTCTATTAGGGTACTCGTTGCTGACAAAACCTTCTGGCTGACTCATGTAAACATATTCAGCCAACTTTCCATTAAGGAAAGCGGTTTTGACATCCATTTGCCAAATTTCATAGTCATGAAATGCAGCTATGGCTAACATAACCCTAATAGACTTAATCTTGGCTACTAGAGAAAAGGTCTCATCATAATCCACTCTAGGAATTTGAGAGAAGCCCTTTACGACCAGTCGAGCCTTATAAATGTGTACATTAGCATCCATGTCGGTCTTCTTCTTGAAGATCCATTTGCACCCTACAGTCATACGACGTGGTACATTCTCAACCAAGTTCCAAACTTGATTGTAATACATGGATTCTATCTCGCTATCCATAGCCTCTTTCCATTTAGCAGGCTCGGGGCCTGCCATGGCTTCCTCGTAGCTGTTAGGGTCATCCATACCTACTAGTGTCCCATCACTAATAAGTGTCTCACCTTCTGCAGTAATATGGAAACCATAGTAATGTTCAGGTGCACTCCTAACTCTTGTGGAATGCCTCAGAGGTACAGATTCGTCAACTGGCTCAACAGGAGTTTCCTCCTCAAGTTGAGTGCTAGTGTTTGAAGTTCCTTCACCACTTGACTCTTGAATTTCTTCAAGATCATTTTTCCTCCCACTGTCTCCTTGGCTTATAAACTCTCTTTCTCGAAAGACTCCTCTTCTTTCTACAAACACCACATTATCACTAGGTCTGTAGAAGAGGTAACTAAAGGATTGTTGTGGGTAGCCGATGAAAATACACCTCTCGCTTCGAGGTCCGAGCTTATCATGAGTCTCGCATCTCACGAAAGCCTCGCAACCCCAAATCTTGATGTGGTCTAGTTTGGGTACTTTACTAGTCCACATCTCGTGAGGAGTTTTGGCAACTTTCTTTGTAGGGACTAGATTAAGGATATGGGCGGCAGTCTCTAAGGCATACCCCCAGAATGAGATTGGTAGCGAAGCTCGACTCATCATGGAACGAACCATGTCTAACAAGGTTCGATTATGCCTCTCAGCCACACCATTCAACTGCAGTGTCCAGGGAGGTGTCAATTGTGAGACAATCCAACATTCCCTTAGATAGCGAGGAACTCTGAACTAAGATACTCACCACCTCGATCAGATCAAAGCATCTTAATGTTCCTGCCCAATTGATTCTCGACTTCCTGTTTAAATTCCTTAAACCTTTCGAAAGTCTCTGACTTATGCTTGATTAAGTAGACATATCCATATCTACTGTAATCATCAGTGAAAGTCAAATAATAACGATTGGCATCCCTTGTGGCATGCTTGAATGGTCCATACACATCCGTGTGTACAAGGTCCAACAAACCTTCACCCCTCTCACACGAGCCTGTGAAGGGTGACTTTGTCATTTTTCCATGTAAGCATGATTCGCAACTATCATCTGACTTTAGGTCAAACGACTCCAAGACTCCATCCTTTTGGAGTTGGCCTATGCGTTTCTTCCTTATATGTCCAAGACAACAATGCCATAATGATGCTTTATCCAAGTTATTATTATTAGGAGAATCAATACACAAGGCATTATTTCTAAGTTATCTACAACAGATACAGCTTCATACACACCATTACAAGGTAATGCTTTAAAATAAAGAACATTATTAAAGAAAGAATTAATCGAACCAACTTCATTATCAAATGAAAAAGTGAAACCTTGTTTATACAATGCATGAAAGGAAATAATATTTCTTGCCATTTCTGGCGAATAACAACATTTATTCAAATCTAAATTTAACCCACTACTTAGCGACAAAGTATAAACTCCAATCTTGGTGATAGGTGTAACTTTCCTATTCCCTATGATTAAGTTTATTATTCCTTGCTCCACATTCTCACTTCTTCTTAGTCCCTGCAAGTCACAACAAATGTGAATACCACAACCGGTATCAAGGACCCAAGATTTAGAATGGGGTGAGTTATTAGAAATGATAGTGTAAATACCTGCATGGTTGGGTTTAACTTTCCCATCCTTCACATCTTGCTGGTATTTTGGGCAATTCCGCTTCCAATGTGATTTTTCATGGAAATAGAAGCATTCAGCCTCTTTTGGTTTAGAAGAAGGAGTGACGAAACCTTTCTTGGTTCCACTTGAAGAAGAGCCATCAAGGTTCCTAACCTTGGTACCCTTCGAAGAAATCTTTCTCTTCTTCCCTCGACTTTTCCCGATTTCCAAAACCGGAGTGGAGTTTGGAGTAGGAGTGTTAACAACCGACTTCCCCTTAAAACCTGATCTAGCGGTCTTGAGAAGTCCCTGAAGTTTGCTGAGTGTGACCTCTTCCTTATTCATGTGATATTTCATGCGGAATTGATCATAGCACGATGGTAAGGAGCGCAAAATTATATCTATTGCAAGCTCCTCAGGGAAGTTCACATTAAGCTTCAGCAATCGATCCACATACCTTTGCATTTTCTTCATGTGGCTCGTGACGGAATCCCCATCCTTCATCATGGTTGTTATCATGGAGCAGATGATTTCATACCTCTCTTGTCGTGCACTTTGATGGTATCTTTCCATCAGATCTTGGTGCATTTCATAAGGGTAGAAATCCTCATAGGACTTTTAGAGTTCAGCTGTCATCGTGGCCGTCATGATGCATGCCACTTTCGTAGCATCCCTTTCAGGTGCCTGAAAGTCAACGATCTCTTGAGGAGTTGCAGTGGTCTCATCAATCTCCTTAAGCTCCTTGTCAAGGACATATTCTTTGTCATCGTAGCGGGTAATCATCCTGATGTTTCTGATCCACTCATTGATGTTGGATCCATCAAAAGTGACTTTCCCACACAAGTTCATAAGGGTAAAGGAGCCATTTAGATTAGAGCCAAAAGCAGCATTGTTTGAAGACATCTGAAGGAAGAGGACAAGATTAGTTTAGATATTAGGAGAGTCCTTAATAAAACACCCAAATGTAATATTAAGGCTAGGATCCAATCACAATATATTATAACTTAGAATAGGTATGTCGTAATCCAAGCTATAACATATTTGAAAGGTAGGTGAATGACGATTCACCAATTTCCACCACGAAAACCGAAATATTAGATATTAGGTTTTTGATTGGTTCTTAGGAATTCCTAGATTCTTTGAGATTCAATGAACTTTTCAAAGGCATGTTTCAATCTCGAGTGTGTCCTCCAAGTTTTGTGACTGGGATACCGAGGATCACAAAACCAGGTGTGAAGTAACCATGCAAATCACTTGGTACCCTTAAAGTTTATCACTCAATCAATGTGTCGGTAAACCACACACGCTCCACCGATACTATAATAAACCTTAAGTCACCCTTTACCTACCTTGTTAAGTCCAAGTTAGTGTGCCGGTTAACCACACACGCTCCACCAATGACTTAAACAAAGTGTAAAGTGTAATTTCATGGATTAGCACCTTATTCACATTTTTCCTAAAGTAACTAAGATTGGAAATTTTAATAAACATTTAGTTACTTTATAATATTCATCATACTTTTAATGAGAATTTATAAGTCCTCGCCTTACCCGTTCGGCTAACGACCCTCCACCAGTCAAGCAAGAGGTGGGTGAGAGTGGACACCCACTAAGTTGCCATTTTATAGGCAACAACCTTATACCCACCTTATAGACCGGCTTCGTGAATGAGGCGTACTAGCGGTAAGACGACTTTGTTCTTATACATACATACATATATATATATACATACATACATACATATATATATATATATATATATATATATATATATATATATTAAATTATAATAATATAAGTATAAGGGTTGAATTTTAACTTTTAAAATTATAGGGGTTGGAACTAAAGTTTTAACAAGACTTTACTTGTTCCAAAACTTGAGCGCAAGTTTTGTAAAATTTCAAAACTTTTCATTTCTTGTAACTTATGAGTTTAATAGAGTAATAAAAATAAAGACTCTTCATTTTTCTAACTCTTGTGTTCTTTTAATGGTTTTTAATTCAAGTGACTTTTGGTTTTCCATAACTTGAGGACAAGTTATGGACTCCATTAAAACACATTATGATCAAGAATTAATCTACCACATAGGTTACAAATAATTCCTACGATCATCTAAACATCATAAGAACAAGAACATGAATATGAACACTTTCATAAATCAAAATTACACTCAAAACTTTGTAATTTTGATAACTAGTTGTTGTAAATGAATTAGCAAAGACATTACATCATCTAAAACAAGTTTTCAAGTACCAAAACAGTTTAGGGTAATGTTTCTAGTCCATTTCCAGCAACTAAAGTTGAAAATCTACACTCTGTCGACCCTACTCGCCGAGTGCATGAACCTACTCGACGAGTAGGTTGAAGATACAAGTGAACTCGACGAGTCCCCCCATGGACTCGGCGAGTCCAGCAGGCAGACATCAAGTTTTTCGACTTTTTTCAACTTTTTAGCACAAATAACAAACAAACAAGCCTAGGCTCTGATACCACTGATGGGTTTTGAGCATTCTAACACTTCCTAAGTGTACATGCAACCCTAATAACCTTGGATCTATGTTTGTCTAATTATCATGCAAAGTTGAATTCCAAGGTTATATTCCTATCTAGCATACATGGGGAACAATTTTTAACTTGAATGAAAGATAGAATAACTTACCTTGTTGTTGCTTATGTTCCTTGAAACCTTGTGAGCCTAGCACCCCAAGTGTGATGCCTCAAATGCTTCACACAACACCAAATGCTCTTGGAAAGACTTTTGAGAGAATGCACACTTCTTGAAATCGGCCTAGCTCTCTTGTTTCATATGTGTAGCCCATTTTGGTGGAGAATGGGATCCTTATATAGTGTTGACACATCTAGGGTTACACCATGTAAACCCTAATGTGGCATGACTCTTCATTTCCATGACCCATGGGTTTGTAACTCCCATGGAGCATCCATGGAGCATCCTATGGGTGGAACCTAGGGATGGCAAAAGAAACCGAACCCGATGGTGAAAACCGAAAACCGACATATTAGGGTCGGGTTTGGGGTCGGTTAATTGGGATTGGGATCGGGTTTGGTATGCTTTTAGAAAAATTTCGCGGGTTTGGTTACGGGGACGGTAAACAAAATACCCGTCCCGATTACCCGAAACCAAAACCAAAACCGAAACCCGTTACCTGAAACCGTTAATATGATTATATATATATATATATATATATATATATATATATATATATATATATATATATATATATATAATTTCTTGAGATAGCTTTGTGTTTATTTGTAATGCTAGTGTGTTGACATTTTTTTTATTCATATTACTTAGAGTAATAGTGATATTATGGTTTATGAATGCTAGTGTCTTTATTGTTTTTGTTGCCACTAGTAACCACTTATGTATCAGAACAAATATGTATTCTCTTAGTAGTTTTGTAAATTATCAAAATTATTTTGGATATGAATTTATGTTTGCATCACTAAGTCTAATGGTTTGTATTCTCATTTCATTAAAATTATTTTTAATTTGAATGTTAAACGGGGATCCCCGTTACCCCGTTGGGATACCCGCAGACCCGATAGTGTTTGGTAAACGGATACCCGTTGGGAATCGAGCCGGTGATGGGATTGATTTTCATATTCGGGGACGGGGGCGGGATTACCAAAACCCGTCCCAAACCCGCCCCATTGCCATCCCTACCCAACTTGATAATCCATGGAGCCTCTTAGCCCACTATACAAGATATGGATGATTTACATAATCAACCCATATATTTAATTAGTTATCTTTTGATCACTTAATTAATTCTAAATTAATTCTTGCTCAAACTAATCAAATAATAATATTAATATATTAGAACTTATAATATAATAATAATTTCCAAATGTTATTTCTATCATTTAGTCTATCCAATTGCATGGTGCCATGCAACCCAAATGGACCATGCCGGGTCGGGTCAAGTACATACCAGAAATAGTTATGGACTTAGACACCTTATCCAACAATCATAACATACTGTTAGGCATATCTGGGGTGCCTAACCTACCCTTCGGTCCTAACAACCGAACTCTATCACTATCACATATCATATCACGCTAGCATATAACATATCAGGTAGTAACACCACAAATGAATATCACAAAGACAAACATCTAACATACGATCCCTACTGGTGGGCCGGCATTATGGCCGTAGACCCACTGCTACTGGATGGTAACTCACCTCGCAGTAGCTGCTAAACTGTGTGGGAATCCTCTGACTGCTGCCTCTGGTGCTCCGGAAATCCTCCGGCTACAATCCCCACAAACACTTAGTCAGAAACTGACATCTACTCTTAAGGTAAAATGACCATTTTACCCCTAACCAGGTCAAAGTCAAAGTCAACTTCTAGTTGACCTGACTAGCCGAGTTGGCTCGCCAACTCGCCGAGTCCCTGTCCTTCCATTAGACCTCATACCCGTCTCTACTCGTCGAGTTAGGCGATGACTCGATGAGTTTTCCTTCTAAGTGAACATCGAATGAATCCTCATCCGACTCACCGAGTTGTATGAACAACTCATCAATTTCATCATCAACTAATACACAGGTCCTGTCCTTGACTCCCCGAGTTGTATGAACAACTCTTCGAGTTCATCTTCATCCTTAAGAATATTGCCTTGGACTCGTCGAGTCTATTCATGCACTCGCCGATTCCCATGAAATTCCAGAACCATGGCTTAGTCCAGAATGTTGAGTCACTCCCTGGGACCCCCTTAAAACCTTTCCACACTTAATTGGGTCCTTATGACCCTCAACTGATATGGGACAGAACCTTGGACTCGCCGAGTCCAAGAACGGACTCGTCGAGTTGGTCACAACCACTCACTGGATCTTCGATTACTGACATACAGCCTTTGATCAAATGATAGATCTATGCTTCTACAATCGATCTAGCACGTAAACTTACAACCTTTACCTGCTTGCATAGGACTTTGAGCTTAAAAGGTCCATAAACAAGCCCTCTTAAAGCATGGGGCCTTCTATGAGTGCAAGAGCCACTCCTTTCTGCCTTGTAACCCCTCTAAGGACCTAGATCCGAAACATCAACTCCAAACCATGATTGCAAACATGGTTGGTGACCAAAATGGCTTAGAAAATCCCTAAAACTTCACAAAATGGGATATAGCAAATGGAAGAGCAAGGTACAGGCTTTTTACCTTCAATGAGCTGAAAATGGTGCACAAACTCGGATCCCTTGAACCTCCTTTTGTTCCTCCAAGCTTTTCCTTCCCTCCTTGGATCACAAAAACACCAAAGTCACTCCAAATGCCTAAGATTTCTTCAATAACGGCTAGGGTTTGCTATGGGGGTCTTCTGGGAGCAAATGGGACGAAGGAGGCCGACTTAAAGTGTTTAAATAGGGTGCAAACCCTTGGATTAGGGTTTTTGTCCAAACAGGGTCTACTCGCCGAGACCGGGACCCGACTCGTCGAGTCCATTGCATAAGTCCCGCGTCCCTTCTCGCTTCTAATCGCCGAGTTGGACCTTCTACTCGCCGAGTCCAAGCCCAAAATGCAAAGTATTTAACAAAAGAATACGTACCAAGAACCAGGTGCTACACGTTAGACTAAACTCTAGCGGTAATGGTACTAGGTTTTGTCAAAGGAAATTGTTTTAAAGTAAATGAAGTGTTGTCCGAGAACCGCATCACCACCTTATCAGGTGAGTGCATAGTTACTTTCATCTTACACGTAGATACGAAGTATTCTATATAAATTACGTGCTATGTGTGCATATTATCTGAATACTTGCTGTTTATGTTGGATGAACGATTTTATAGATGCTTCAAATGAATTAAACTGTATATGTATTTTATATCTATAAAATATGTTGGGTAAAACATGGGTAGATGAAATATGAGTAGGATGATGAGATGAGAGGTGATATAGACCATTAGATAAGGGTGAGAGGTGAACAATGAGAGAAGCCTTTTACACAAATGATGGAACCATCATCTAGCATAGTATGGATGACAACCACAGACTATTCTAGACAGTCTAGTGGAACACTAGCAGGCTTGTAACCGGTAGGTGTTGTGAACTATGTGTTCACCCGGTGTACTCTAAATCTTGGCAACTATGCAGACTTAGTGTCTAAACCTTGGCGATCATGCAGACTTGATGCCTAAACCCTGGTGACTATGCAGACTTAGTACCTAAACCCTGGTGACTATGCGGACTTAGTGTCTGTGTATAAACCCCGGAGACTATGGAGACTTAGTGCCTAAACCCGGTGATGATGGACTTCGTGCCAATTCCTTAGGATAATCCTTAGTAATAAATGAACAAGGAATAGCTAATTTTTAGGGTAGATCCTTAAGAGTAAAGAAGATAATAGGGATGGGTAATTGGGTTGATTAATTGTTTGAAGATTAAACATAATAATTATATTATTGTGGGTTGAAAACCCTATGTACTCACCAGGTTTCCCAACCTGGCCCACTCAGTTTATTTATATCACAGGTGTTGATATGAAGTCACATTACACTGAAAGATTAAGGAGATATAAATCACTAGTGATAATTAATGTAAGTCATGTTTATGTTTATGTTTCTGTATTAACGATGACATCCCAAATGTTTTAAAATGAATAAAAATACTTTTCTTCGGAAATGCTTTGATAATGTATTTATCATGTTTTACTGGGAACAAATTCTGCAACATTTTTATTAAAAGATGTACTCTAATTTTTATAAAGCATAAACAAATTCGGTCTTTTATGGCCGTGAAATGGGGATGTCACAGTTGGTATCAAAGCCTTAGTTTAAGAGAACTACAAATAAGGACTTATTTCTAGACTTAAATTTAGAATGCTAAGCAATGATCGTGAGGAGTGTGTATAATATATTTTAGGTAGTACACCTGAATAGACACAAGCACTAGCTTATTTAGGGAAGATGCCTAACATGCTTTTATGTGCTTAATAATTTGTGATGCTTTATGCTATCGTTTGATCGGATCTATGGTCTATTACCGACCGCATCTGGAAATTTTATGTGTGCATATTTCTAAATGTTTAATTACGATATTAGAACCGACATATAATATTTCGAGGTAATAAGGATGAATACGCGTCTAAACCTTCCTCTATCTTTATTCTCGTCTTGATACACCAAACGACTGCTCTAGTGTGCAGAACATCATGGTGAAGACTCAAAGTGAATTGAGTAAATGGAGGAAATGAGAAGGCTTACGATACTGAATAGTACCTATCAGAAGATATCGTAAGAGTGATATCTTACCTTTAGAACGCATCTAATAAATAACACATCTAGTACAGGAGAAGTACACTTTCATTAGTAGAAAGAAAGTTTTTTCTGTATAATCCATGAAGTTATCCCATCTTCTGACATTTCCATCACCAACCGAGTTAAAGTAGAATTGATGATTGAAGACACGCATGGAAGAAGTACTAGTAGAGTCTAGGGAAAATTCTATGATTGTTTGGACACATTTGTATGTGTTAAAATTGTTTTTGTGATAATAACTTGGATAACTGCGAGACAATACTTAGGACGAGTATGGGTAGGTGTGAAAGGTAGTAGAGGCCTATACTACCGAAAGCACAGGACTCACGCTTGGATCAGGGAAAGTCACAAGGTTACCAATGCACTAGTAATTGATTATATTTTGTTCATGTCTGTCCTTAACATCGTTTCGGTAATGACTAGGAAGATGATTGTTAATCAAACCCTAGTGGTCATATCAAATCGAGTCTGACTAAGATGATTATGTTACGTAGTTTAGAGAACCAAGTTTGATGTAGCATCCGACATAAGCCAGAAAATTAAAGTGAAAGATAATCAAAGCGATCAATAAAAGTTTCGTGATCATTGTTCAAGAAGCTGGTAGCTAAAAATGCTACATGTTAAAATGTGATTATATCACATTAGAACATGAAGGAAAGTATATTCCATTCTGGAATTTGACTCTAAAAGACCTGAGTCTGAACGTTGCATCATACGATGAGAGGTAATTAGAACGTGACCCATCAGTCTATTATGACAATCAAAGGAAGGAACTTATCTTAAGTTGTTAAGAAGAAGAAAGAGTCTCCAATAAGGGCCGAGATTGTGATAGGAAGGTCATGATTGAAAGCCTAATACGAGACACAGTGCGGGTGCAAGATCAAGCACCGCCTGCAGTCAAGAAGTCAAAGAGTTAGATACTCGTTCGAAGAAACATAAAGGTCATAGTTATTACCTAGGATGAAGAGATAACATATGGAATCATTATACAATCCTGTTTTGTTGATGATTCCGGGACGTAATCATCCTAAGGGGGAGATAATTGTAACGCCCGTAGATCCGGGCTAGTCAATTTAGAGGCAATAAGTGTCGAAAATGACTTTTCGACAAAAGATTATTTAGAATAAATAATCTTAACCAAGTTGTAGAATATGTATCAAGGGTTCTGTACATATAAAGAACGCCAAAATCTGAGTTATAACGAAGAAGATATAACCCGTTGAAGTTTTACGGCAAAACCAACACGACACTGGGAATCGTAAAAAGTGAAGTTACAATAAAATACTTTCTAGCCTTCTCAGTCTAAACGATAGTCGTAGTATATGTTAAACCGAGAGTGTGCATAAAAAGAACGTCTAAATCTGACTTCGTATGAGGAAGTTATGATCTTAGGTCTTAAGGGCCAAAACCAAGCTAAAGAAGAAGTTTTAGGTAAGGAGAAGGCCATAGCTTGCCAAAGACTAGAACTTTGTGATTATAAGGGGCTAGAGGAGTCCACATCTGAAGTTACAACTTCAAATCATGCCTAAAACCAGAAATATCTCAACAATACACTAGAAATGGCCCTAATCCCAAGCATGAAGAGATCTAGCTAAATAAGAGTCAAGTTAACAACTTGTTACCTTCAAAATGATGCTAAGATGGAGTAGAAATCGGATCCACAACTTCTCCTTGCTCCAAGCTCCTTAGACTTCAAGCTCTTCTAAAAAAATCCACATTCCAAGCTTAATAACACACAAAAATGGAGAGTAAATATGATTTAGGGTTTTCTGAGCTCAAGGGGGACGGTAAGGGAAGCAGAGGGAGGCTAATGGCCCTTTAAATAGGGTCCAAAACCCTAGAAATTAGGGTTTCATTTTCCAGCTCCAGCTCGTCGAGTTTTGCTTCTCAACTGATCAAGTAGAGAATTTCGTACACATCGATTTGAGGCCATCAACTCGACGAGTTCCAAGTCAAAATGTCCTTTTTATATAAAATTAATATACCTGGAAGTCGGGATGTTACAAAGTCGCAATTCGATTATTAACTCATTATAGACCTCGTAGTTTGTTTTGTTACTGTATAGAATTGGAATACGATTTATACGGGATTTTTTTTCAGTTATACTAGATGAAAGAGACTGTATATAGTGGAATAGTTTTTGACTCATATTGACAGGTATCATCACTAAAATTAAGTCATAAATCACTTAATTAACAACATGACACGATTGATTAAGGTTTAATAACTTACAATTAATAAGTTATTTGTATAAACCCTGCATTTTTGCATGAAAACACTATGTTTATGTGGGAGGAGTTTTCCCCACTGATTAAGTGTCGGTTCCCAAATTAAGTAAGATAACACTTAATTAATACTATGACGCGATCATACAAAGTTAATACACTCAAAACCTATGAGTTTTACATATAAACTATATAGTTTCTTGTACGAAATTTCAAGAGTAAAATTGGTTATTTTATGTTTTCACAAAGTGTGAAGTGTCTTTATTTTATAAAATTTGGTATTCAAATCCCTATAACAATGCATTTTTTTGTCACGCTAACCGTAAAGTTGGATATAAATCTGACTCACTTATATATTTATCAAATTTTATACTTTTGTATTTGAACAAACAATATTTTTAAATGAGCCCAAATACATTTTTATAACTCATTTATTTTCATACTTTTGATAGAAAAATACGTATTTATAAAAGCTGGTCAACCAGATAAATTTTATACAACACTTTTGGTTATAAAAGTACTTTGTGTCAAAACATGTACAACTCACCAACAATTTTGTTGACGTATCTTAAGCATGTATTCTCATGTTTATTAGCAGGTTGGAAGAGGTTGCATAGAAGACTTTATGTTATTTTACTATACTTTTGTAAACGTCAAATTGTAAGGCGTGTGTTGAGATTTAGCAATAGCCTTTGTTAATGTAAAGTCTATTTCGGTAACAATAAAATATTATATTTGTATTGTTCAATGCCTTGTCAATAACTATGACAATTTATTTACGTCGTGCATATCGGCGTTTCCGCCGGCGGCTGGGGGTGAGACATTCAACCCATTGCCATACGAGTTATTCATCAACTTTTATTTTTATACTCTCTTCCATATTTTTCTACCCATAACCCACAACACAAGAAAATGGTTTCTTTTCCATCCTTGTTGCACGACATCAACATCAGTCAGGCCTGTTGGTAATTAAATCATTTTTAAGATTGTTTTGCTTTCCTTATCATTTAATGACTATCTCTCTAGATATATACAAACCTACCCTGTTATTTCATTTCTAATTTATCAGGAGCTTTCATACAATATGAAGTGGAAGATTACGATTATGAGCATCCTGGTCGCCTTCTTCATCTCCCATTCCCTGATGAAACATAAAACATACCAAAACACTTGTTTTCCCAAGAAACTGGAACAAGCGATGATCATAAGGCAGATCACCTAACACACAAGAGTCATCAACACCCTCTGATTCTAGTTGATCACACACAGAGCAATGGGATAACGTCCTCCTCTTGGTTATTAAAGTGTCATAACCCAATGAAAAACACCCAACTGGTATGCGATGGATGCCTCAAACCAATCACCGCAACCATGCCATTTTACATATGTGCTAATGATGATGGTGGTTGCAATAGCTTTGCTCTCCATGAGTGGTGCACCCGACTCCCCACAGAAATAGAAACCCACCCTATTCACCCATACCATACCCTTGTTCTTATGTACTCACATGCCCTTCCTTTCTTTTTCGGTATGTTCTATTGTAATGTTTGTCATCTATTTTGCAACGGATTTGCTTATGGTTGTGTCAAATGTGGATACTATCTTGACGTTACTTGTGGGTTATGCCTGAACAGATCTCACATAAACTCCACCCGTATCACATTCTTTCAATAACTCGAGAAGGATCTCGTGCTCCGCTTTGTAATATGTGTCACCTAAATACCTCTGTAGCCCGTTTTTATTCTGTTGCGACATGTGTGGATTTTTCATGCATTCCAGATGTGCTTTCTTGATACCCGAGGCAATCAGGCACAAGTATGACGAGCATCCAATGCAACTAAGTTACCTACCAATTGAGAACCACAAGAGTGAATACTTTTGTGAAATTTGTGAGGGGGATTTGAATCCTCATGTGTCTTTCTATCATTATAAAGATTGTGCTCATTCTGTACATACAGCTTGTGCTCCATTAATACTTGAGTGCTAGATGGAGACCTATATTAAGTTTGGGGGAGGTGTTCATCTTGCAGTGAACATCAAGTTTGGAGGCATTCATAAGACTCATAGTCATCCACACCCTCTCTCATTTGCTCAAGGTACTGTGTTGGATGGTCAATGTAGTATGTGTGGTGATGGATTACATTACAAAATCATCTTTAAATGTCTTGAGTGTAAGTTTGTAATCGATTATGTCTGTTATGAGCGTCTCAACAAGGCATGAACTTCTTGGTGTATCTTCCATATATTTCTAAACACAATAAGATTTTTAATTGTCATTACACTTGTATTTTTCCCTACCATGTGCGGTTTAAGTTAATGCATGTATGCTAAATAAACTCTTGCAATATTTTTGCTCAATCTTAGCAAGTCAAACGTTTATTTATAATGATGAAAGGAGTTAACTATTAATTCATATATAGCTTGTATTGTTTTTGTTTCAACCAACTTTCTATAACTATATATGTATACCTATTCATCTCCTTTATTGTTTTTGTTTCGGTTTCTTATTTTCAAAGGAGTTTATATGTATCATTTTATTTAGCCTTTCAAGACGAATAATAACAAACAAGCACACCTTTATATATGTAGTTGTTAAGATTTCAGAATTCTTTCTATCAGTGCTTTCGTAGTCTTCAAAATTTTGGAATATTACTTTTAAGGTTGAGGCTACTTGGTTGATTGGATTCGAAACATAAAGTTATAATCCTTCACAACCACAATGTACACAACGTACACAATCTTCATAGTCTAAAAACTTAATGAGTATCATGTAAATTTTATCTGGTAACAAACCTAAATCGGGACTTAACAATTTATGATGTGATTTATGCTTGTGAAGTTTGGTTATTCCGAGAGAGAAAAGAACTATACAGCGTGCATTGCAAAAAAAAGTTTCTACGTTCCTTCAAATTGAAAATTAAAAAAAAAGTAAAAAAAAAAAAAAAACTTAATATATTTTTTCGTTTATAGATTTTGCTTAACCCATCCTCAAGCACCTATCTGTTGGATTTAATCGGTTGTTTAAGGGTAATTTGATCCATAATTTTCTTTATGCAGAATTTGAATAAGGAAATGTGGGATAAGTTTAATTAACTGATTTTTAATGGGCATTGTAACAGCCCGGATCCCCAAGTATCTTTACTTCCATTTTTTTTGGTATTCTGTGAGGGGACTCGGCGAGTTGGAGGTCGAACTCGCCGAGTCGGGTCGCGGTTTTGGACGGAGGTTCGCGTTCGGACTTGGCGAGTCCAAGGGATGGACTCAGCGAGTCCGCGCTGTTTAGTGAAACCCTAATTTCCCGGTCCTAAGTCCTATTTAAAGGACCTTATAGCCTTCATTTGCGGCCACCTTGAGCCCTGAGTGCACCCAAACGGCTTAGAGACCTGGTGAGTGAGTTAGAGGCCATTTGTTCATCATTTTGTGTGATTTCTTTCAAGAAGGAAGGAGAAGATCAAGCTTGAAGAGTTGGGGAACTTGGATCTGCTTCTATTTCGTCAAGGGAACCTTCTTGAGGTAACTTTCAGAGCTAAACTTCGTATTTTGGTTGATGTGTCAAATTTAGGGTTTCTTCTTGCCTTATTTGGCTTGATTTGGAAGTATGAAAGGTCCCATGGAGGTATGGAACCTAGATCTGGACCTTAGCAGGTCCAGAAGGCCCCAAATGACAAGCTTTATGTCCATTCTTTTGAGTTGGAAGCTAGGGTTGCCATATTAGAGGTTATTTCTCCAAAATGAGCCTTGTATGCGTTGCATGGCGACCAAGACTGAGACTTTACGTGACAAATGAGCTTGGGAAGGCCAAATCTATGTGTGTATGGAACGGATCTGACCGCAAAAGCCGGTTTTAGCTAATGCATGGCATGGACTCGCCGAGTCTGAAGAACAGACTCGACGAGTCGCTTGAAGATTGTCCTTGTGACCACCCAATGTGTAGTCCTGCCGAGTTATGGGTGACTCAGTGAGTCACGGAGAGTTAGAAAGGTTTTGACAGGTGGACCGAGTCGAGTTGGGACTCGCCGAGTTGTCCTTGCGACTCGGCGAGTTGAGTCGCGGTGGCCCCGTGATTCATGCCCAGGTGGAACTCGTCGAGTCAGGGAAGTACTCGACGAGTCAAAGGGAAAATCCTTGCGAGTTGGAGAAAACGCGTAGACTCGCCGAGTCTCTATAGTGCACTCGCCGAGTCCGATCAATTTGACCAAAGTCTGTTGACCAAGTCGACCAGTGTTGACTTGAGAAGAATGGTCAACCTAGTGGTACAAGTAATAACTATAGATTCGTGATGTCATAGGAGGATTACAGCTCGGGGGTTCGAGCACGAGTGATTTCCAGGGTTCACAAATTAGCGAGACATACGAGGTGAGTCTTCTCACTATACTGTACCCGGAAGAGTTTGACTGTGTGACCGGAAGGTCGAATATGATGTGTGATATATTCCTTATGTGTAATAAGTTATTCGTTATATGTGCCATGTATGATATGTTTGATTTGGGCCGGAAGGCAACATGTTATGGGCCGGAAGGCGTGGTCATATGGACCGTAAGGTTGACGTGGGTAGGACCGGAAGGTTTACCCAGTCGGGATGGAAGTCCCCTGAGACACATGGACCGGAAGGTCAGGGCCTGGAAAGGCGTATGAGCATAGGTTGTATTCTGGGGAACTCACTAAGCATTTATGCTTACAGTTGTTGTGTTATGTGTTTCAGGTACTAGCGAGGACCGTGGGAAGGCGCCGGCGTGATCGTACACATTGTCGGAGAAAAACTATTTTATGATCATTGGGATGTATTTTATTATGATAACATTGTTCATGTTTGGATTTGGAATATTAATCGATGGTTTTTGATGTTTACAAAAATGAAAATTTTATTTTAAAATTTACGCTGTTACAGGCATGTTGGGTATAAAAATATGGGTCAATCCTTGTACCGGTTCTTTAGGTGGTAGTGGGTTAGTAGATAGCATTTTATTCCTTTTCTTATGTTGCCACGTTTGTTTTATCTGTTGCTAGTTTGTAAGCCTATATAAGGCACATCTTTGATTTAATTAAAATACCAAGAAAAGCACCTTCAGTGCATAACGCAAGTTCTGAGTGTGTGTAATTGTGTGTGTTTTCTGAGGGGCCTGAACCAACAATTGGTATCAGAGCTTAGGGCTCGTGAAGAGGAAGAAGGCCATTTTGAGAGTCGAATTCCGAAGGGGAAGAGCCTTCGGGTGCAGAGCTGCCATCACAGCAAAAGCCGGGTGTTTGGCAATGGTATCTTGGAGGTTCGATCCCGGAGATGACAGCAGATGGTTGTTAAGGATGCTTTCTCAATAGAGGCGTGAATAGGGTCAAGACTGCATAAGTGCAGTGTCCATCCTTGATCAGAAATGTTCCGGGTTAAAGAGAGCCTGACCAGAAGCGGGGAAGAGAAGCGGAAAGAAATCAGAACATGTGGGTTTTGATTTGGCTTGCTCACAGTAGGTAAAAGAAAACAGAAGAAGCAGGAGCTTGGTTTTCTTGACTGTTGGAAGACGACTCTCCATAGGAACGGGTTAGATCGGAAAAGGTTAGGACTATCACATACAAGACAAAGTGATGATTCCGGCGGTAGGTTTTGGATATGTCACTGGAAAATGGAGAGAGTTACCGAAGTTGCAGGAGAAAACGAAAAGAAAAGATCCGTCAAAGCAGGTGGCTTTGGGTTTGTTTCGTTTTGCAGGTGAAAGAAGATGGGAAAAGCGGGTTGCTTTGTTTTCTTGATCGGTGGAAGACAGCTCTCGTTTCACAGAATTGTTAGGTGGAAACGGATTCTGTGTGGTGACAAACAACAGCCGGGTTTGGAAAACTTTGGACGTGACCGAGGTGAAGGTCGCGTATCCGGAAAAGGTCAGGAATTGGTGATGACTTTGGATATGACTGAGGTGGAGGTTGGGTGTCCGGAAAAGGTCAACAATCAAGATAACAAATGGTGTGAACAACCGATTAAGGGGGTGATTGTTGGATTTAATCGGTTATTTAAGGTTAATTTGATCCATAATTTTCTTTATGCAGAATTTGAATAAGGAAATATGGGATAAGTTTAATTAACTGATTTTTAATGGGCATGTTGGGTATAAAAATATGGGTCAATCCTTGTACCGGTTCTTTAGGTGGTAGTGGGTTAGTAGATAGCATTTTATTCCTTGTTTTATGTTGCCACGTTTGTTTTATATGTTGCTAGTTTGTAAGCCTATATAAGGCACATCTTTGATTTAATTAAAATACCAAGAAAAGTACCTTCAGTGCATAACGTAAGTTTTGAGTGTGTGTAATTGTGTGTGTTTTCTGAGGGGCCTGAACCAACACTATCCACATTTATTGGTAGAAGAACGACAAATCGAAGCTGAAGCATTAATGAAGAACCATATCCAGATATATTTTGTCTGTTTTCTTTCTATATATCACATTCCAATCCAGTTTAGTATAATTTTATCTTTTGAACATGTTTGTGATTCTACATGCACATATCATATTTGATGAAATGCCTCCATGATATTTTTCTTTTGAATTTCAAAATAGAAATTTAATATATTAAAAATAGCATATAAGTACATAATTTGTTTTTGTCTTTTGTGATGATGTTGTGTAAAAGAAATATAGGAGATGAGATAAATTGTATAACTTTCTACGCATTATAATACTCGATCCATCACTATGTAAAGATGCACCAATGGACGCATGTTAAGTAATTTTAAAATTAGGTTAAAACTCAATGCAAAAAATACGTAATACACAGATAAGTTGATCACCAAAATTTTTTTAATATTATTTTTTTGTGCTGTGTGTGGTGCCAATGAACAAGAGTTTGCAAAACGATTTCATTTGAGTTTAAAATCAAGAGTAAATTACATGAATGGTCCCTATGGTTTGGAGTAATTTACGCGTTTGATCCCTAACTTATTTTTCAACTCGAAAGGTCCATACTATTTGTTTTTGTTATACACTTGGTCCTTACTATTTGTTTTTTGTTATGCGTTTGGTCCCTGTCTTACCTAAAAAAGACTATTATTTAAATAGGAAAAAATAGTAGAGTAGGTAAGGTAAGGTGAGGGGTGGGGATGAGGTGTGTTTATTAAAACAAGATTAGTATTCAACTCAAAACTGGAACATATTCCTTGTTTATTGGAGAGGTGGTACTAAAGTTATAGAGAAATTAAGGAAAAGAGTCATGCTTTTGTGTGTTACAATTGTGTTTATTCATTACGTATTAAACTAAAAAAAAACAAAACAAAAAATGAAACCGAATTTAAAATAATAAAAACTTTGAGAAAAAGATGTCCAATCATTACATTATTATATTTATTTTTTACCAACCGATGTTTAAAGCATTCATAAAATACATATTAAATTATGTAATTGCTTGATATAAAGTGATTACAATACAAGCAAATTAAATTACTATGAGAGAACACTTTCTACAAAACTTCATTGATTTCTTCTCTTGAAAAAGGAAAAGTGAAAAACAAAAAAGCAAAAAGATAAACTAATGTAAACAATAGAAAAAGGAAGCATGTTTGGTGTTTGTAAATTTGCTACAAATATACATCTTCGTCATAAATAAGATTAAGAGACTAACATTGTCATCTCAAAGAGAGAAATATAATTATAATGGAGGTAGTACTTGAAGTATATGAACACAAGCACCCACTAAAGCTCATTGATTTGCAGCAACAAATGCAAGAAGAAGAAGAAGAAGAAGATATCGATGAGGGTGGTGATCCGATTATAAGAGAGATGTTTCAAGGTGTCACATGTGAGAGGTATATGGAAGAAATCCATATGTACCATAGGTACTACTACACTTGCACCATATGTGATGATTTCTCACTTCACAAATTATCTGGTGAGCTCCCCTCAAGGTTAGAGCACCCATCACACCCATCACATACTCTTTACCAAACATATCATTCATATCATCGGATATGCAGTAATTGTAAGAGAGATCAAAAGCTTGGAGAATTGTTTTACCAATGTGGTAAATGTGATTTCTCCATTGATCTCAAATGTGCTGTGGAAGTAGGAAAAATGTGATCCATCATCCTTGCCACCCTCACTTGCTAATGTGTGCTATCCCAAAGCCCATTTTATGTGAGTGTAGTGCGTGTGGGAAGGAACATAAAGGCATCTTCTATCAATGTACCACTTGTATTGGCTTCACCATACATAATGATTGTGCTTTCATACCAGAAAAGTTGCTCATCCAAGAGGGAACAGTTGGTGCTTTTTATCATACTCATCCACTCACCATTTCATATTTTTTTCTCAAGAAAAGATCAAATGGATAAATATTTTCCTAGATGCAGAGTATGTGGTGATAGTTTTTATGATTCGGTGGATCTTTGGATTTACAAATGTGATAAGTGCATGTACTATGCTCATGTGGATTGTGCGGCATCAAGAACAGAGCCATTCATGTCCATCTTCTTGTCTCCTTCGGGTAATTACTAATTAGTTAATAATTAATCCTTTTATATATAATTGCTTTCATTTAAATGAATAATTATGTGTGGCATTATTTGAGATCTACTAACCAACCTTGTTGTCAATTTCCAATTTTATCAGGCCTTGGCAAAACCCTTAAAAATTATAAAGATGCTGATCATCTTCATCTTCTTCATCTCCCAATCCCCGATGAAACATACAGCCTACTAAAACACTTGTTTTTCCAACAAACCGATCATCATCATAAAGTAGACGATTACCTAAAACACATGAGTCATCAACATCCTCTAACTGTAGTTGATCAAACACAATGCAATGGACAAACCTCCTCAAATATTAATTCTTGGTTATTAATGTGTCATGACCCGATGGAAAAGACCAAACTATTATGCAATGGATGTCTAAGACCAATTATGGCAACCATGCCATTTTACATGTGCGATGATAAGAGTTGCAATAACTTTGCTCTCCATGAGTGGTGCACTCAACTCCCCCAAAAAATAGAAAACCACCCAGCTCACCCACAACATACCCTTCTTGTCATCTACTCAAATGTTCTTCCCTTCTTTTTTGGTGTGTTTGAATGTGGTATATGTTATTTGCCTTGCAATGGATTCGCCTATTGTTGTGTAAAATGTGGATACTATGTTTATGTTACATGTGGGTTTTTACCTAAAGAAATCACACATAAATCTCACCCAACCACCTTCTTTCATTAGTTCAAAAACATAGTTCTTGTTATGTGTATCAGAGATTTCATCATTTTAAACAGTATGGCTTGCAAGGTATTTTTTACGAAAAAACACTTTTTTTCGATTGTAACATTCGTGATAT
Source organism: Lactuca saligna (assembly GCF_052625555.1). Taxonomy (NCBI): domain Eukaryota; kingdom Viridiplantae; phylum Streptophyta; class Magnoliopsida; order Asterales; family Asteraceae; genus Lactuca; species Lactuca saligna. The sequence continues at coordinate 85,534,360 of NC_136424.1, read as the reverse complement.
TTATAAACATCTGGAATGTGCTTTGTTATTAGCTGAGACAATCAGACATAAGAATGACAAGAACCATCCCATGAAGCTAAGTTACCTCCCTATTGAGAACCACAAGAGTAAATATTTTTGTGAAATTTGTGAGAACCCTTTGAACCCTCATGAATCTTTCTATCATTGTCACCCCCTTTGAGATAAGCGTTTTTTATTTTGTAAATATACAGTCCGGAGGCATTCATAAGAGTGTTGGTCATGTGCATCCTTTATCCTTAACTCAATGTATTATGTCAGATACAAAATGTAGCATTTGTTTTGAGGAATTATTCTGCAAGATGATCTTTAAATGTCTCGAGTGTAAGTTTGCAATTCATTACACATGTTGTGAGCTTTTGAACAAGATATGAAGTTTCTGGTTTCTCTACCACATGAATGCTTGAAAACACAGTATGGTGTGTGATTGTTCGTTAGTCTTTCTTTCTTTCTTGTATTAATTTCTCCCTCTTTTATGTGTAAAGATGATAAATTAAATAAATTGAAATTCCCATGTGCATGTTAACTTTTGCAATCCTTTTGTTCTATCCCTACATTTATATTTATAACTATGGAACTAGATATATAACTGATCATATATTATTCAATAATTAATTTGCTCCAGGTTGTTATTTTTTAAATGGAAATTAAATAAATTTAAAAATTAGATTACGTGTTGCATGATCTAATCTCTTGATGTTTTTCCTAAATTTTGACCCTCCTTTTATCTTTTATCATATATTGGTTGATTAAGTTTTAGTTCCAGTATCATCTTGGACATACTTCTATATATACTCCTTCCATTCTGTTTTAATGCATGAAATGTTCTCTCTCTCTCTCTCTCTCTCTCTCTCTCTTATATATATATATATATATATATATATATATATATATATATATATATATATATATATATATATATATATATATATATATATGCAAGTCAATAACTTTGTTTAATATCATCAAATAAACTTAAATTTTGATGTCAATAAATTGGTTGATACCGAAGGTAACTTTTCAGTTATGAGATCTCATAAAGTAGTTCATAGAGATAGGTTATCCATCCTGATAACTATGACCCGTTTGCTATGCATGTGTTATTTTAATAATTTTTATATATTTTCTATAAAAATCAAATTTTTACCGGTTTGTATTATAAGTATATAGTACTTACCTTCACACTGTAGATTCTTTTATCATGACAAATATCTACTTGATATTTGTAGTAAGTTGTTAATGCTATGTCCATATATAGATGGTAATTCCATATCAATATATGCCTGCCTGCCTATTTTGTATTGTTCTAATCAGCCTGAATGAATATGATCTTGTAGATTGACAGTCACTTCCATAGAAAATTATTTTTGTTTGAAGCTAAATTTTGTAACTAATTACACGATTGCAATACAAAAACAATTTTATTTGTATTTTGATTGATTCAACTTCATATATATTTGTTTATGAGTCAAAGGAAAACAATCCCATCTAATATCTTTCAATAGGAAACTCCACCAAGATTTTGGGATGTTTTAAACTCGATTAAATCATATGGATCAACTCTAACCTCTATACCAATTAATAAATCAAGATTAATATTCAACTTAAAACTGGGACTTATTCCTTGCTTATTAGAGGAGTGGTACTAAAGTTAAAGAGAAAGCAAAAGAGTTATGTTTTTGTGTGTTTTAGTTATGTTTATTCTTTACATATTAAACTAAAAGAAAGAACAAAACATGAAACCAAATCTAGAATAATGAATACTTTGAAAAATCCCCACATTACAATTATGTATTTATTTTTTACTAACCGATGTATAAAGCATTCCTAAAATGCATCGTAAATTATGTCATTGCTTGATATAAAGTCATTACCAACAATTCCATATTATAAGGGACAAATAAATTAATTAAAGCAAATTAAATTACTATGAGAAAATACTTTCTACAAAGCTTCACTGATTTCTTCTCTAGAAAAAGGAAAAGTTAATAACCAAAAAAAAAGCAAAATGTAAACGATGGAAAAAAGAAACATGCTAGGTGATTAGTAATTTACCACAAATATGTACTCTTTCTTCATTATAAATAAGAGAGTGAGTGTAACATCATCATTGTAAAGAGAGAATTAGAATCATAATGGATGTAGTTGAAGTATCAGAACACAAGCATCCACTAAAGCTCGTTGATTTGCAGCTACAATATGAAGATGAAGAGGATGAATAAGAAAAAGAAGAAGAAGAAGAAGAGGGTGGTGATCCAATTATGAAAGAGGGTTTTCTAGGTGCATGTGAGAGATGTGGTGAAGAAATCAATAGGTATCATAGGTACTACTACAAATGTATTATGGCTATGGAAGGTTCTTCATCATGTGATGATTTCTCACTTCACAAATTCTGTGCTGAGCTCCCTAAAAGGTTAGAGCACCCATCACACCCAAACCATACTCTTGGCCTGGTATCATCTTCATATTCATTTTCATATTCACACTCAGTTTTTTATTCATATTCTGATCCTATATGTATGATTTGTAAGAGACCTCACAAGCCTGGAGAACGTTTTTACAAATGTTATATATGTGATTTCTCCATTGATGTGAAGTGTGATGTGCAAATAGGAAAAAATGTCATTCATCATCCTTGTCACCCTCATTTCATGACTTGTGTAATCCCTAAACCCATTTTATGCGATTGTAGTGCCTATGGGAAAAGACATGAAGGGATATACTATCAATGTACTACTTCATGTAATGGTTTCAGTGTACACAGTGAATGTGCTTTCATACCAAAAAGTTTGCTAATCCAACAAACCACAGATGATGCTTTTCATCATACTCATCTACTCACCATTTTCATATTCATTCACCTTTATAGATCAAACATTTAAATATTTTCATAAACGTAGAGTTTGTGATCGGCCTTTTTATGATACTCACGATATGGAGAATCTTTGGATATACAAATGCGATAAATGTATGTACTATGTCCATTTGGATTGTGCAGCATCAAGAAGAGAGTCATTCATGTCCATCTTCTTGTCTGCAGGTAAATAAATCCTTTTATCGATTGGTTTCATTTGAATGGATTATTGTGTGGCTTTATTTGATACATACACACACACTAACCAATCTTGTTATTCTGTTTCGAATTTATTATCAGGCCTTGGAAAAACCATTAAAAATTATGAAGATATTGACCATCCTAGTCTTGTCCATCTTGTATTCCCTGATGAATCTTACACCTTGCCAAAACACTTGTTTTTCCAACAAAGTAGTGATCAGAAACATCATACAGTAGATTACCTAAAACACATGAGTCATCAACACCCTTTGATTTTGGTTGATCAGACGCAAAGAAACTCCTCAAAGATTAAGGATTCTTTGTTATTGATGTGTCATAACCCAATGAAAAAGACCCAACTGCTATGCAATTGATGTCTAAAACCAATTATGGCAACATGTCATTTTACAAGTGCAATGATCAGAGTTGCAAGTTTGTTCTCCATGAGTGGTGCACTTAACTACCCACAAAATAGAAAACCACCCAGCCATCCACAACATACTCTGCTTCTCATGTACTTAAATGCCCTTCCTTTATTTTTCGGTGTGTTCGATTGTGCTGTTTGTTATCTGCCTTGCAACGGATTTGCGTATTGTTGTGTAGAATGTGGATATTATGTTGATGTTACATGTGGGTTTATACCTACAGAAATCACATATAAATCTCACCTGAATCATCTTCTTTCAATAGTTCAAAAATATGGTTCTTGTCATTTGTGTCGGAGAGCTCATAAACAGTATGCCTGCCGGAGCCTTTTTAACAAAAAAAACACTTTTTTTGGTTGCAAAGTTTGTGATATCTATATACATCCAGAATGTGCTTTGTTATTAGCCAAGACAATTACGCACAAGTATGACAAGAAGCATCCCATGAAGCTAAGTTACTTCCCTATTGAAAACCATAAGAGTGAATATTTTTGTGAAATTTGTGAGCATTATTTGAACCCTCATCAAGCTTTTTATCATTGTCAAGAATGTATTCAATCTATACATAGTTGTTGTGCTCCATTAATACCTCAGTGGGAGATAGATGCCACCCCCTTCGAGAGAAGCGTTTATTTTTTCATGAAAATAAAGTTTGGGGGCATTCATCATAATGATGGTCATCCGCATCCTCTCTCCTTTTCTCCAGGTATCAAGTTGAATGATCTATGTAGCATATGTTTTGAACAATTATTCTGCAAGATGATCTTTAAATGTCTTGAGTGTAAGTTTGCAGTTGATTACACGTGTTGTGAGCGTTTGAACAATATATGAAGGTTTTGGTTTCTCTACCACATACATGCTTGAAAACACAATATGGTGTGTAATTGTCATTGCTCTTTCTTATATATCTCCCTCTTTTATGTGTAAGATGATACATTTCATAAATTGGAATTCCCTTGTGCATGTTAAATTTCGCAATCCTTTTGTTCATCCCTGAATAATCTATTTCTAGTTATGAAGTAGTTAACTGTTCATATTCTTTCGTACTTTGTTTCGGGTGGTTGCTTTTTTTTAAATGAAAATCAAATAAACTTGAAAATTAGATTACATGTTGCATGATATAAGTTAATGCATGCTAATCAAATTTTCTTATAAGTTACCAAATAACAACGACCAAGTATGGAAGTATCCTGCTGATGACAGAAGAAACCATATCAAACTTGAGAAAAAAAGGCACTAGAATGTTTGAACTTGTTCTACCATTCAGACAATACTAATTCTTTTAGAAAGATTTTGGAACCAAACTTTATGTGGTTTATAGGAAGTGAATGCTTTGCATAGAACTGAAATCAAGTATAGAGCTTATAGCGATAAGATAAATAGATACCACTTTTCCCAAATAATAATCAAAATACTCTTAATATCAACAAAGACAAAAAAGGAAACATTAAACATATAACAATAGCAACAAAGTTGATGCCTTATTTGCAATCTACAAAGAGATACTCATGATGGTGCCATGTGAATTTTGAAAAATTAAAAGAGCATAGAGATATTCACATCGAAAGACATTTATCAAAACATGAAACTTGCTCCAAATCATAGTTTATATCAATATCAAATATTTAAGAAGCCAAATCACTGTTTAAACACATTTTTCCAACTAAAGCTTTTTGGGCTTATAAGCCACTTAACTTATTATTTTATACTTATTATTTTTCCAACTAAATTTTTTGATGGTGATTCCGATTACGGAGCAAATTGGGTATGGGAATTGGGGGTTACGAGGAAAAATGAATTGGGAAATGTTATTTCTACGAGGGAGTTGGGTGCTCCAACCACAATAGCATGGTGAATGATATTTGCATTTTTATTCATCATTTTTATAATTTATTTGGCACATATTTCTTTACTTTTTGTTGCTTTCTCATGCATTTTTATGTAGGGAAAAATGCAGAAAAGCCCAATTAATTATACATGTATATGCAGAAAAACCCTTATATTATTTTTATATTCAGAAAAAACCCTTATATTATTATTTATATTTCAAATAAAACCAAATTGTAGATTTTTAAGAGAAACGATCAGCTAAAAATATGATATGATATACATATCCCTTATACTTCTTTGATTATATGCAAAAACATATCAAACCGAAATATATTTCGATTATTTTCATTCGATTGTATTCTCTATATGGTTGATTTTTTTCTTTCTTAACTAATTGTTTTTATCCCAATAAACACAAATGTAAGCGACATTAGATTTTTAGTTGTCAATTTCTCTTAAAACCTTGTATTTTGGGCTTTTTCGAATGGTAACTATTAATATAAGGGTTTTTCTGAATATAAAAATAATATAAGGGTTTTTCTGCATATACATGTATAATTGGTTGGACTTTTCTGCATTTTTCCCTTTTATGTATTAATTACTTTTATGGCTTTCAGGGAACTTTCTAGTGTTTATGTGATTAATTGTGGAAATTGTGAAGTCGGGTGCGAAACAAGTGATCTCGAGATGTGTCGAAAGATGATTTTGAAGTTTAATGAAGATATGAATTTGTGGATTTCTTTTGGGTTGAGAAAAGTGGGCTTTTGAGATTGAAAGATTGGTTAATTGGTCAAAGTTGGTCAAAGTCACAGCAAGAAAGGGAGTGTAGGACAGGCAAAAGTCAAAAAACTCAAAGTTAAAGTTGAAAGTCAACCTTGTGCGGGCCGTGCAAGGTCATTGCAAACTCTACGCGGGCAATAGAAGCTAAGCAGATTCCCCAACTTTGTTATGTGCGGTCATGGTATCTATGTGCCCAGTCAGCACAACTCATGAGCAATTTCGTCATTTTGCCTGAAAAACTACTAGAAAAAGATATCGATGTTAAATCGAATATCTAAGCATCTTAGAAACTCCTTACCTGTTACATTCTAGGAATAGATGATGTTCTTATCGATCCCCAAAAATGTCACGTAACATCTCCATGATTACTCCTTTCTTTATTAAGGCATATATGTCTCAAGACTCACATTAATCTAATACATCATCCATCATGAATTCTCTCTTTAAGTCAGCACACTCACATAACATGGCACCAACCACCTCCTTGAACATTGATCAAACATCGAATCATTTTCAATACTGACTTCCGAGACATATCTTGAATTTGAGGGTCTTAGCACTACTCTTCGTGAACCCATTGTTGGTGATTTTGGTGTTATCAACATATTTTGGCGTAATTAATATTATTTTTGAGATAGGTTAAGTTCTATTTCTTTACTGAGGTTGAAGGTAAAGAGTGCATACTCGGAATGATAAATGCGAGCTGAGGAATAACCATATTTCTAACCACATTTTTGACGCCAAAATATATTCAACCACCGTTTAACTACTTTTCTTCCCTTGATAAGAGCATAGTGAATGTTCCATAAAAGGGTTGGATTTTCTCATACTCGAAATTGACCATGTGATTCTCTATATCTTTCAAAACGCAAAATTGCAAGGTACTTTCTGTGTTTCAAATTTGGAAGTTGCCTGACTTCTAAATTATCATTCTTGGATTATCCCAAATCAAATTTCATGACACCCCAGATAAAAGGGTCGAAATTACAGATTTTGGAAAATGATTGCAATCACGAATCATGAATTATCAAAGTTTGTATTGATATTATTAGACCCAAAATCTAACACCCACTTTGGCAACAAGCTACAAAGGACAAGATTTAGGAAACAACCAAACATAGGACATTGTTCCACTTCCACCACAATAGTCTATCATTTGTTTTAAGCGGGTCTACAAAAATTAGGTTGCAATTTAGATGGTATAGTTGATTGATATAAAGCATGCCTCGTTGCAAACAACTTCCATCAAGAGTATAGGATCGACTACAATGAGACATGATCTTGTTACATGAGTTACCTTTGTTTGCAGTGTGATTATGGGTTGTTTACTCGTACCATATGCTTCTATGTGATTGGAAAGACTGTTCATTTTGTCCCGATCTCTACCACATATCAATTGGTTGATATCTTAACCAAAGCAAATATGTGGTGCCATTTTTTCTGTTTCCATTGGGGGTGGATTAGCACATATGTTACGTACTTATTGTATATGGAGTATGGACTATATATGTACATTTTTTTGTATTTAACTATTTTTCCTAATTATCTATCATACTGTAATCAACCGTCTTCTTCAATAGATTCTGTCTTCAGCTCTAATCTAAAACTCCAATTCATGAACCCTAACAAAAGTAGTGACAAATAAGTTCTGGAATTACATTATATTACAAGCCGTAAGAATAAATGGCCATCTTTGATAAAGCTTAAGCATTTATCATGTCATATATATTTTACACACACAAAGGACCAAGAGCAGAAAAAAAAAACTTGGCTATACAACTGAAGCATAAGTTCAGAACAACTTCTAACCTTTGTTTGGGGGGGGGGGGGGGGGGGGGGGGGGGGGTCATTATTGCCCCTCTTCGAGGGCATGTTCTTGCAGCAGAGGGCTGGTTTGGGCAGATGATGATGCTTCATTGTAATGAACACCACCATCTTCTTTAGCTTTTCCCCATAGAACAGCATAGAACCCTAATGATATAATTATGCCTCCAACAACACTGCACCAAAATTTGAGTTCAATTTTGACACTGAGGAATGATATTTCATTAAAAAAGAAGAAGAAGTTGGAATGACCTTCCGAGATGGAGTGAATCACCAAGGAATATGACACCCATAGCAACTGCAATCACAATCGACAAAGGCTTGAACATGGCTACATACACAGGTCCTTTCAATCTCAAAGCCCATACTTGAATCAAACCACTTAAAAATCCAGTAGAGATCCCCTATAAACAACAGAATCCCAACTTTCACAAGGACAGAATTTTTAATGTAACAACAAAAAAGAAACTTAATTTCTTACCATGTATATTATAGAAGCCAGCATCTTATCAGGTTTTAGTTTCCAAGCATCCAAATCTCTCACCATAATCAACCCTGCAAATGCTGCTACAAGCATCCCACTTAACCCAAAGATGAAAACAACCATTAGTTCCACTGGATACTGGATCATGATTTGTGCCTACGTACAGGGTTGCTGAAAACACTCAAGTTTGCTATAAATAATAAGTATTATGCTAACATTAGAAATTACAATTTTGGTACCTGAGAAACCAAAACAAATGAAAGTAGAAAATTCTGACTTGCAAGTAAAATTCCACCAATAATCCAATATAAGCTTTTTGATGAATCAGATAATATGGTAACTGATGGGCCATTATACAGTGTTGCTACAAGTGCACCAGATATTGACAATACAGTTCCCACAATTTTTGCTTGGCTGCTATAGCTTCGCAAATTCAGTTGTTCCACCCTATACACCAAAAAGAAAAAAAAAATTGATTGACTTGATGACACAATTCTTTCATGTTTTCTGGTCATAATGTGCAGAATTAATGATTTTGGAAGAGTACCTGAAGAAGAATGCAAGAATGAAGGTGAAAGCAGGTGCCAGATTGCTCATAACTGAAGAAAGTGTTGGAGAACTGTACTTGATACCAACGTATCCAAATATCTGAGACATGTATCTGCAATTTACAGCATTTCAATCATTATATTGATGATTGAATCGATAGTGGAGAAAAACAATCAAGACATGCTGATATGAGTAACCTACAGAAGAAACCTGTAATCATAGGGATGTATGAAAGGGAAATAAAGAGATATAAGACAGCAGAAGTACATTTTGACATGAAGTACAGCAGAAATATAGATCCAATTTACCTGTACAGCTGAGGTTCCTGAGTTAAAGAATCATAGCTAACATAAGTGTGAATTTCTGTGTTTCTTTTTAGTTGTCTTATATCCTACTTGAATTGGAAATGGTACATTGTTTAATTGCAACATTTGAATTCTTTTACCAAATCCGCGCATTGCAATTCCTGGAAATTCAGGTCAATCCTTATAAAAGATTAGGGTTTCACCAATCCTTGATACTAGTATACTAGAATATTCCTCCTCCCAAGTCTCAATTAAATTGAAAGAGTCAAAATAGCAAATTCAACAAATTCTACAGATGGTAAGACTCAGATCAAGGTGGTTTACCCAATCAAGCTAAGAAGGAAAAGCTTGGCAACAATGGCGAACTTCAGCGGCGGGATACTTGATTTTCTGCACAAATTGAAACAAGAAATTCAATTCGAACTAGAGGTTCCTGCATAATAGGGAATTAACGAACTATATTAATTAAAATTGCCTGCGGACGATGAATGGACAAGGCAACAGGAAAAGGAAGCCGACAAGGAAGACATAAGTGGTGAAAACGTATGAATTTATTTCTTGAGAAGTTGCCGATTTAAATAATGTGTTTCCGCCTACAATAATGCATTCGATCAGCATCATTGCTGAAAATGGCAATACATCATTGTAACAAGTTCTACTCATCTCTGATCTCTTTGTTTCCTCCTCGATCTCTGCGACTGGAAATGGGAGATTTGGAAGGATTATCTAGATGTTAAGAGAAAAACTTCACCAAACTCCTTCTATGACCTATCCGATGATCCAGAGTTGACTGAAGTGTTACCGGTGAAATTGAATTATCCAGGAAGATGCGGGTTACAACGGCTAGACCATACGACTCGTTTCTTCTGTACTTATCATGCGGAGTAATTCATTGACTCATGGGGCTGCTAAATATTTTTAATTTAAATAGAGAAGCCTGAAATACAAAACCCAACATATTATTTTTTATCTTTAGAAAATAATTATACTATTTAGGAAATAATTATATTACTTTTATATCTGTTAAAACAGTTATATATTTTTATTTGGTTAAAATTAATGTTTCATTATCGAATAAACATGAGAGATATATTTTTCAAAACTAGCTATAATGCTGGAGTTGTTGACTGAAAGTTGTAGTAGAAATGTTTAAAAAAAATTAGATGTTACCTTATGAAGTAGTTTCTAAAAGGTCCGAAAAGCTATTTAAAGTATTTTATGAATTCAAAATTTTTTGTTTAAAATAAAAACTAATAAACCGAAACTTTTTTTTTTAACTAAAAATTAAAAGCTCGCATTGACTTAAATTAAAAATCTTATGTGAAATAACAATTATATCTATGTTGGTAGTGGTTTCTTGGAATATCAATTAATGTTTCTAGAATTTAATATCATGTAATATTTTTTAGTTCTATGTAGGCTTTGCAATGGATATCTATGTTCAAGCAGTTACTAAAAAAACACCTTTTTTTTGTTTTTTTTTTAATCTTTTTTAATTTGAGGCCAAGAAAGAAGTAAAATATATTTATATAATATTTCTTCTTAACAAATATCACTTATTTATAAATGATATCTTATCCAAATAGTAGTAAAAAATAAATCATGAGCTATTTTATAAGTTTCAAATGGTACGACTTGGATGTATAACAAAGATTTTCTTTGGTGTTTAGGATTTTGGGGTTTTTTTTTTCTAAATAAAAAAGTTTAAGTAACTAATTTTTTTATAACATGGAAGAATTTGTTAAGATTCAAAAGAAAAAGATATTCAAGTCAGCAAAGGGGCCTTTTAGTTTGCATGATAGTTTGAAAAGAATTATATTTGCAAAATTGGATTTAACAAAATAAAGTATATATGAATTATAATTAAGGGGGTGTTTGGCTTAGTTTTTTAAAACCAAAAATCCTTTTTGGAAAAGAAAAAAAAGCAAAAGACATTTGGCAAACTAGTTTTATAAGCTACTTTTGAAATTTTTACATAAGGAAAAACAAGTTTTTGGAAAAATCAGAAAATCCTGATTTTTTGTAACTTTTTCAAAAAGAATTTTTGGGGTTTGAAAAGCTAAGTCAAACACCCCCTAAGCATACCTTTAATTAACAAAAAAATAAAAAATAAAAAATAAAAATAAAATAAAATTAATTTCATTCTATTGCTTGGTTTACATATTGGAGATTTGGAGTCCGAGTTTCGAATTTGATCAAAACTTCGAATTCCGGTAGCCAAACAAAGAAAATAACTATTTAGTATTTACAGTTTTACACCTTTTATGAGTAAAATTATAAAAGTTTTCCGAATAGATTCAGAGATTATAGCCCATATTAATATGGCCCATTTAAGCAGGCCCACATCCTTCCGAATTACAAAATAGACAGGCGTCGATGTACGATGTTAAAACCCTGGAAACTAGGGTTTATAGTTTAGGGATTTGATGTTTCACCTATAACAACATCAATGGAGGGATTGAAGGTATCTGATGCCGAATTGGTGCTGTATTTACATCCCTCAAAGTCAAAAAATGTGTCTCAAGCCATCTTTCGTGAACTAAGTTCAATGCTTTTCAAGTAATTCTTCTTCCTTTTGATGCATCTTATCGAACTCGAGTACTTTGTTTTTCATGTCATTGTACAAAATTGGGGGGAAATAATATCGATTTATTCTATACTTAAAGAAGATTAAACCGATGCCTGTACATGCATATAAACTGAACTTTTAGGCAGCTCTGTTTGTCACAGAAAGCCATGTTTTAAATGATGATCTGAATGGATCAATGATTTTAGATGTTGTTATTATATAACACAAGTCCGTTTAAGGAAGATAGCTTCATATCATCAGTGTTTTGTTTCTCTGACTTATTGTATTGTTTTATATGGATTTGTTTTTGTAGGTTCAATGAAACATTCGATGGTGTTCTGTTGGCTTACAGTGCTTCTACTCAAAAAGAGTTAGCAAAGATTCTTCCAGGCTTGAATCCTTACTTTGGTGTGAGACTACAAGCACAACTCTTACTTTTCTATCCAAAACCAGATATGCTTTTAGGTACAATCCACTGATAGCTCTCATGATATGCAACATTGCTTATGTTTATCAAATGCTAAATTCTTATTTTGTTTCTTATATTTCTCTATAATCATTTTTACAGAAGGAAAGGTGGTGAAACTTGCAGAACAGTCTATACACATTGTTGTTCTTGGTTTCTCATCAGCAACCATTATAGAAGAAGATATTCGTGAAGAATTTAGTTACAAAGTTGTAAGTGAATGGCTACTATTGTGTTTGTAAAGATCCCCTTTTTTCTTCAACCACTTACAAATAAGTTGTGGAATTCCAAAAGTAATGCCAACAATACTTTTTCAAATTTTCTTGTTGCAGAAACATGGGAAGGAAGTATATGGTAGCAATGTTAACAAGCGCCATAAGATAGAGATTGGAACCATTCTACGTTTTGTCGTCAAGAGGTGATAAATTCTTCTTTTCTTTTTTTTTTTCAAGTTATGTTTTTTCTTCATAATCAATTGCTGTAGAAATTTATGTTTTTCATCCAACTTATGCAAAAGATAATTCAGTCAAATATATAAATGACCTGACCTTGAAAGATGATTGTAGTTTTGATGAGGAAATACTTCATATATCCGGATCATTGCTTCCAAATCACACAGGAAGTGTTAGCTGGTTGGATAAACCTGCAGAAGAGGCACATACTGAGAGGTTATTTTATTAACATGTTATAAAATGATTTTTGATTTGAATAAGCATCAAGTTTTTTTGACATTATTATTAATTACTTGGCTCCAGTAATACCAAGAAGAGGAGAGAGGTTGAAATGCAGAATGACAAAGTGTCAGAGGATTCATTTGCTGATAAGCATCGGGTGAAGAAGTCAAAGAAGAAACAACAAAGTAGCAATGACATGTGACATATTTTCATTGAATTGTTGTGATTTGTTAGCAAGTTGGTAATTCTTGAAGGGGTATATGTGACATTTGGTACAGGAGTAGTTAAATGATGAGTTGGATAAAATGCAATGCCATGTATACAAAGTTTTGTATTGTTGTAGTTGATGGTGGTTCCAGCAAAGTTGCTTATTTTCAAAATTGCCACTCAACTACACAAGTAATGTTGTTTTGTGGAATTCTGTTTAAGATATCTATTTCTTTTGAACACAAGTAAGTGCATTGTAAATGGTAATGGTGTATTAACATTCATCAAAGTCAAAAAAAAAAAAAAAAAAAAACATTTTATCCATTTAGAAAAGAGTGGACTTGTATGACACTTATACTTGGCACTTGGTTTCAATATAACCATAAGACTTCATCATAAAGTGTGGTTTGTTTATTCCTTACTTATTGAAGAGGTGGTGTTGATGATAAAGAAAAGAAGAAGAAAAGAATTATACTTTTGTGTGTTTCAATTGTGTTTATTCTTTGAGTATGAAACTGAAAAAAAGAACAAAATGTGAAACTGTTTTTAGAATTATGAAGACCTTGAGAAAACAATGTACACAATATAATATCGTATTTTTATTTTGTTGATGTTTAAAACAATCATAAAATACATTATAAATTACGTAACTTTGTGATATAAAAAATTTAATTATCAGAAATTCCATATTAATTATAAGGAACAATAGAAAAGCTTGGTTGGTAAACTACTAAAACAAAATTAAATTCCAATTGTAACCACTTTTTACAAACTTCACCGATTGCTTCTTTAGATAAAAAGAAAAGGGATTAACAAAAAAGCAAAAGATAACCAATTTTAAATAGAAAAAAAAGCCCACTCCATTTCGTGAATTGGCCACATATATTCTTTTTCTTTGTTATAAATATGATAACATCTTTATTCATAAAGAAAGATATAATTATCATGGAGGCACTTCAAGTACTTGAACACAAGCACCCACTAAAGCTCGTTGATTTGCAGCTACAATTACAATATGAAGAAGAAGAAGAAGAAGAAGAAGAAGAAGAAGGTGAAGAAGAAGAAGATGATGATAATGATTATGATCTTGTTACGAAAGAGGGCTTTAGAGGTGCATGTGAGAGGTGTGGTGAAGAAATCAATGTATACCACAGGTACTACTACAAATGTATGGCAGATTCATCGTGTGATTTCTCACTTCACAAATTTTGTGGTGAGATCCCAACACGTTTGGAGAGCGCATTTCATCCACATCCTCTTACCATGTTTATGCTTCGTTATAATTGGTCATGCAATATTTGTGGGAGTAAGCACAAGCCAGGTGAGCTGCGTTACATTTGTTTTGAATGTGAATTTTGGATTGATGTAAACTGTGCAGTGGATATAAGAAAAAGGATCATCCATCATCCATGCCATCCACACTTGCTAACATGTGCTATCACGAAACCCGTTTTATGCGACTGTAGTGCTTGTGGGAGAAGACAAGAAGGGATGTTCTATAACTGCACCACTTGTACCAACTTCACCATACACAATGAATGTGCTTTCCTACCAGAAATATTGAAAATCCAAGAGAAAACAGATGGTGCTTTTCATCATACCCATCCCCTCACCATTTCATATTCATTCCCCAGAGAAGATCAAAAAGCTAAACATGATCCCAGATGCAGAGTATGCGGTCATTCTTTTTATGATATGGAGAATCTTTGGATTTACAAATGTGATGAATGCATGTACTATACCCATGTGGATTGCGCAACATCAAGAAGAGAGCCATTCATGTCCATCTTCTTGCCTCCTGGTAACTAATCAATCCTTAATTTCTTTTCATTATCATTCACTCATGTTACAAATTTCATGAATTAATTAATTAATTACGTGTATGTAGCTTTATTAATTTGAGATATACTCCTGATTCCATTTTTAAATTTATCAGGCGTTGGCAGAACCAGCAAAAACTATAAAGTTGGTGAGCATCCTCATCTTGTTCATCTCCCATTCCCTGATGAAACATACAGCCTACCTAAACACTTGTTTTTCCAACAAACTGATCATCATCATAAGGTAAACCTAACACACATTAGTCATAAACACCCTCTAATTCTAGTTGATCACACACTCAGCAATGGGCAAACCTCCTCCTCTTCTTGGTTATTAAAGTGTCATAACCCAATGAAAAAGACCCAACTGCTATGCAATGGATGCCTTAGACCCATCACGGCAACCATGCCATTTTACAGGTGTGCTACTGAAAATGATGATCAGATTCAGGGGGTTTGCAATAACTTTGCTCTCCATGAGTGGTGCACCCGACTCCCCCCAATAATAGAAAACCACCCCGGTCACCCACAACATACCCTCCATCTCATTTACTCAAACATCCCTGGTTGCAAGTTCGATGTGTTCAAATGCAATGTTTGTTATCTACATTGCAATGGGTTTGCGTATGGTTGCGTCCAATGCAAATACTATGTTGATGTTACCTGTGGGCTTATACCTAAAGAAATCACACACAAAGCTCACCCCAATCACCTTATTTCAATAGTTAACGTGGATGATAGGGATGATCATATTTCTTGTTATATGTGTCGCCGACATCATACTCCACGTCAACTTTCATTCCGTTGTGACACGTGTGATATTTATATACATCCGGAATGTGCTTTGTTATTAGCCAAGACAGTCAGACACAAGTATGACAAGCATCCCATAAAGCTAAGTTACCTCCCGATTGAGAACCACAAGAGTGAATACTTTTGTGAAATTTGTGAGGAGGATCTGAATCCTCATCAATCTTTCTATCATTGTAAAGATTGTGTTCAATCGATACATACTGCTTGTGCTCCGTTAATACTTCAGAGCGAGACACATACCTATATCAATTATTGGAGAAGCGTTTATGAATTTGTGAATATAAAGTTTGGAGGCATTCAAAAAGGCCATCTCACATTTGCTCAAGGTCTTATGTCAGATGGTGAATGTGAAAATTGTGGTTGGGGAGTACAATATGAAATGGTCTTTAAAAGGTTCGACTATAAATTTGCAATTCATTACCGCTGTTATAACTAATTAAGTACTACTACTAAGGAAGTTTTTGGTTTCTCTTCCTCATGTTCTAAACCAAATTAAATAAATATGATTTGTAATTGTCATTACTCTTTCTTGTATTATATCCCCTTAATTTCATGTGTGTGATGATACAATAAAATAATTGAATTTAACGTGTCCCTGTTACTTTTGTCCATTCCCACTTCCCAGTAATTCAAAGATCTATGGTAATAGTGAAGCTATTAATCTTGTACTTGTGTTAACAAAACGTTATGACGATCACAGATGATATTTTACGAATAACTATATATCTTGTACTTGTGAGAAAATATTAGAAATCAGTACTTCTATGCACTTTTCAAAATTAGAAAGTATATATATATATATATATATATATATATATATATATATATATATATATATATATATATATATATATATATATATATATATATATATATATATATATATATGGAAAAAGTAAATATACCCTTAAGGGTATATAAACTTAGGTACCCAAACCTACTATAATACAATGTTTTGTTTGATATATTCATTATAATGTTCTTAAACTTCAACCCCTAACTTTATTTACTTTCAACATTTCCAAAATTTCACCATTATCTTCCTCTTACATCACATATTTTTGTCAAACACTATTAAGCTATATATATTATAGTTAAAAGTGAAAAATATGTAAGAGGACAATAAATGTGAAATTTATAAAAAATTTCGAAGTAAATCAAGTTAGAAGTTGAATTCTAAAAACATTGAACAATTACAATGTATATATATGACACAAAACGACGTATTATAGTGAGTTTGAGTACGTAAGCTTATATACACTTAAGGGTATATTCACTTTTCCATATATATATATATATATATATATATATATATATATATATATATATATATATATATATATATATATATATATATATATATATATATATATATATATATATATATATATATATGATATTATATTGTATTCTATTATTATCAAGCTAAGTGTCTTTAAGAATTTATGATTAGATTTTGATTTTTTGTATTAGATTTTTTATGTAATTGGTTTTTTATAAAATATGAAATTGTTTGCTAGAATTTACATTAAAAATTTTTGTATTTTTTTATATAGACATTTTCTTTAAATTTGTGATAAATTTTAGATTTTATTTTTTGATTTTTTTCATAATTAAATGACTTTAAGATTGCAAACAAACGTTATATTATGTATATAAGTAACCGACACAACTAGTTTTATTTAACGATAACATAAAAATTTCTTTTACAAAAATACAAACACAATAACTATAAATTTGTCCCAAAATTCCGAGGCCTTTTGAAATCAGAGGCCCCGTACGACCATACCGTCCGCACACCCAGGGCTACCACTGACATTGAGAGCAATTCGTCAAAAACATCATAATAACAAGAATTAAGAGTCTTGGCCGTTCACAATTGGTTGATTCAATTTAATGAAAATAACTAGTCATTTGTTGGTATGGATAATTCTAACGAGATTTGATTCCTTTACAAAGGGCTCGATTCTAACTGATTTTAGAGAACTCTATTCTAAAGATGTCGTCTATTGAGCTCTAAAAATAAAATAAAACTTAAAAATAATTTCAGTTATTTTTAGAAGATTTTTTTTAGAAATATTAGCTTTGTTGAAATTATATATTTAGAATTAAGATCGTAATAATCATTTCATTCCTTAACAAATTAAGAAAAAAATAAAGATTGTGCATTCTTTATGAATGTAAATCAACCCTTAATAATCATATTTTTAATGAAGAAAACAAAAAGAAAAATATGTCTAATTCTATTAACCACATTTCAAAAATAGTCAAAAATTAGTACAATCACCAAAATTGTTATCACTTTCGCAAATGGCATCTGATATGGCAACCAAAACTATTGTTTTGAAGAAAAAAATTATAGTTTAGATTACAACTAGGATTATAAGGTTGTGTGTTGCGGCGATAGTTTAAACAATATTTTTCGTTAAAAGTACATTGCTATAAATGTTCTTAAACCTATTAATGATCATTTAAATGAATTTTTGCAAATCTAATAGAAATACATTGCTACAAATGCCTTGATACTAATGTTTTACTTAATGGTAACTACTATTTTTACTCAAACATCCACTGGAAATTCTAGACGATTGTGTCTAAAGAATGCTATTTAATTTGTCTCATTAATATATACTAATCTAAGATAATAATAATAATAATAATTAATAATGGAGATTAATACCAAAAAGTAATACACAACATCAGTTGTAGATTTAAAGGACACGAAGAACTTAGTTTTGCTAATCGAAGGTAGCCCATGTACAGTTGCATTGCAGGTTATTGGGGTCGACTCCCAACAATCATGAAAAAACACCAACTACAAGAAAAAGAGTTATTAGCAGTGACAAAAATCGATTTGTCACCAGTAAAGGAAAAAGCGGTGACACGTCACCTACAATGTTTTGTCGCCAAGGTTGTAGAACTCGTTACTCGGTACCTGTTCGGCCGACTACCGAGTAGCGAGTACTCGGGAGTACTCGGGGAGTACTCGGATTTGGAAATTTGTGTAGAAATATTTTTAGGGAAATTATATATGTCAAAATCATAAGATAAAATCATAAGTTGATTAAATATATAACAAAATTGGATACAAGTGAATACATAAAAAATGAAAAACACATAATGGTCTCACTTCGTGAATAATTACTGAAAATTTAAGATATATATGTAATAATAATCACATGTGTGTGTGTCAAATAATAAATCATTAAGTATATTATACATATTAATCACCGAGTTGACCGAATTTCACAACACTACTCAGTTCGTAAGGGGCCGATCGGGGAGTACTCGGGATTATGTAACTCGCCTCGGCAAGGGGGGGAGTAGCGAGTACTCGGAGGAGTAATCGGCTAACTCGGCGAGTTTTACAACACTGTTTGTCGCTATTGCTCAAAATGTCGCCGTTAATAACCCTGTTGTCCCCGGTAATACCCTTTGTCGTCGATAATACATATGTTGTCAGTAATAGTGTATGTCATATCGTTGGTAATGTTATTTTTCATCTT
The DNA here is from genome assembly GCF_052625555.1 of Lactuca saligna. Classification (NCBI taxonomy): domain Eukaryota; kingdom Viridiplantae; phylum Streptophyta; class Magnoliopsida; order Asterales; family Asteraceae; genus Lactuca; species Lactuca saligna. The sequence goes on along the minus strand of NC_136424.1, from coordinate 85,515,035 downwards.
TTTTTTATTATTTTTTTTAATCAATACTTTTCAGCAGTAGCGGGCCTTAGTGAAGCATTGGGAATCCTGGGCCATTATTTAATTTCCGGCACGTAGTGTAATTTTTTTATTCTATTAGGTGCACCGGCTTGAAGTACAAAGGAAACCCCTATTAAAAGAGTATGCGTCCGCCACTGCTTTTCAGGTGCAAAAAAATTGATACTTAATAACATTAAATGCAAAACAAATTACATAACGACATCAAATTAGATGCCAAAGTGTTATAATTCTATATACAAATACCAAAATAAACAACAAAAGTGTTATAATTCCAACAAGTACCAAAGTGTCACAACAAGTCTAACATACAACACACAAACTAATTATCCGATGAACCATCATCTTCATTTCCTCATTAATCATCACTTTGTGTTTTCCCCGATTGAAAAAAAAGCATAAAGTTTCTCCTTACACGCGATTCGTTAAGCATTGCACGAAGATTTTTCAACTACATAATAAACAACATATATAAATGTATAAGTTAATCTATCAAACATAAACAGAACTACCAAAGTACATTGCTATTTCTTGCACTTAAATACAATAAATACCAAAATTACATTGCTATTTTTTGCACTTGGGACATAAACACAATTACAAAATCCACATGCATTTATCGATGCCAAAGTACGTTGCTATTTTTAAACTAGTGACAAAAAACCAAAGTATATTGCTATATCTTGCACTTGGAACATAAACACAATTACAAATACAAATACCAAATTAACATGCATTTATTGCTCATTATATAGATATATAAGACTTTGAAATTAAATTATCTTGTTTTACAAGAAATGATAACTTACTTTCTGCTTATTTTATGGTAAAAAACCTTAAATACAAAAAATACCAAAGTACATTGCTATTTCTTGCACTTGGGACAAAACCACAACTATAACACCCAATTCCATGTAAACATTTCTTTACAATTTCGAATTATTTTAAGGGTTTAAACCGTGGTTACGACGTGGGTACATGTGTGTCACGACATGACTATATTCAAGGAAGCGTGCATTCCACTTATGTGTCACGAGGGTCACGACGTAACAGCTATTGCGAGCCAAAACCCTAATTTTGAGGATTGTCACATATTTAAGGGGAGTGAGAGCTAGGTTTAGCTCACCCTCAACCCTCATCACCTCCATACACCTTCCTTGAAACCCTAATCCACCATTTTTATTGTGAGCTCCATTTGGGTGTTTTCTAGCCAAGAAGAAGAAGAAGAGATAGAGTTTTGGTACATTAACTCTTCAACTATTGCAAAACAACCTCCAAGTTTTTCTTTTTCTGATCTTCAACAAAGGATTAGCTTCATAAGGTAAACAAAAGTTATGAATTCTCTTAACTTTCCGATTAATATTTACAAATTATATTTTGTGGATTTACGGTTGATTAACTCCAACCTTATCCTGACGAAAATATAATTTGGTATGCTTACAATTTTTATTTAGATCAAAATAACTATGTTATGCTACTAATAGTTATATTATTAATTCCTATTTTTATAGATGTTATTGGCTTTGTTGGCACACATGGTGCTATTACACCGATAATATCAATGACAAGCATATCATACACATTGAGCTAGAAAATTTTGAGTTTGAAAATTTTCATTATATTATTAATTACATGTTTTTTTTCTAGTTATTTATATGTTATATATTTTGCAGGGGTGTACACCTTAAGGTGACTTTGTGGGTGGTTCAGCCGACTGATTATCTTGACAACCATTAAGTGATACTCGTGTCATTGTAATTATGCAGTTTGCAAAGCTAAATGATTATAAAGGTTTGCCAATCTATATATCTAAATTAAATTTTCTAATAAACAACGATCAAATATTTTTATGTTATTTACAAGCATTGTCGGAGTTACAACCTACTTTGATGTGACGAAGATATTGATCAACGACATTCATGAAGTCAATCAATTTATAGAAAAGTTTCTTATATGTATAATTTACGTATTAAACCGGTTGGCTGCATAAAGTACTTCACAGTCATCCAGTGCCATCAAGCATAATTCCTTCAAAACCAGTTTACATTGATGATGATTTCCTAAATTATCATGTAACATCCGAATCATGAGGTATAAAATGTTAGTTTTTGAACTTGGAAGAGGCTCATGCCGTGAGCCATAGTGGCCACGTCGTGGGTAGGGCAATTAACCCTTTGACCCGCATCATCGAACCTCACGATGTGAGGCATAATTTCTCACGATGTGAGCCAGGCCTGATGCTCCCAAACCCTAAACATTGGGTATAAAACCAGAATGAGGAATCTAGGGTCACCCATCCTCAACCTCTTTCACTCTTAAGTCACTAAAAATGTAACATTATAAATTTTCAAATGAAATTTTCATTTAAAATCTCGCAGTTCTCATAACACATATTACAAAAATCTCTTTTTTTAATTTATAAAACAAAACTCCATGATTGTTTAGATAATAATTCATGATCCTCAAAACATAACTCTTTCTCTAGTGTGTACAATCAAGCCAGTGCCATCCCGTGATCCTGAGAAAAACCTGAAACACATATCACATAACATGGTAAGCACAAGGCTTAGTGAGTTTCCCAAAATACCACACACATATAATTAGCCACTCGAGGCTATATCTCTGTAAGACCCTCTGGTCAATGTGTCTCAGTGGGACCCTCTAGCCCCACAACTCTGATGGACCCTCTGGTCCTAACTTTGTAAACTCTGAGTAATACACAACATAAATCACAAAGAAATAATGCAGTATATCACAATACACAGATAAACACATAAGAAATCTCTATCACACAAAATACCACTCATGGTACAATATAGTGAGAAGACTCACCTCGTAACTAGGAGGGAATAGACACACACTTGATAAACTCGGACTAGCCTTCGCCTAACGTATTATACAAGTATCTCAATCAACATTTCTATTTTTCTCTTTTACACCCAAAACTCCTCTTATTCTTTCTCTAACCCCCGGGATGGGTAAAAGACCATTTTACCCCCTCCATGATCCCAAATGACCCACTCACAAAGTCAACAGAAGTCAGAATGAGTCAACATTCCAATTCAACCAGACTCGTCGAGTGCATCCATGTGACTCGCCGAGTCCAATCATATCTTAGATTTCTTCCTAGGGTTTACTCAGCTCGTCGAGTTGACCCACAAACTCAACAAGTTATTACTGGGTCAAGGGTACTGGGTCAGACCCAATCTGAATCATCGAGTCATCCCATAGACTAGGCGAGTTGTCTCAAACAGATCTCTCATTTGATCGACTGAGACTAGATGTGTAACTCCAACTCATAAATCTAGCCTCCTAGTACCCAAAAGTCACGTAAATGTCTGATATTTATGTCTAGCCTCCTAATATATATAGCTTCAAAACTCCATGGTTGCTCAGCCATGGCGTCACACTTTCGGACTCTCTAGACCTCACAAGATCTAGATCTATAGCACAAGCTCAAAAAGGGGGTTTGATGCAACCAAAGCCCCATCAATAGGTGATACAAGCCCTAATTCTCACAACCATGGAATCTAATCAATCAACAAAGAAGGTAAGAGATTTATACCTAGATCTGAAACTTGAGATGGAAAGGAAACAGATCCACAAGATCTCCTCATTGATCCTTGAAGAACCTTGCTCTTCCTCTTCAGAAAATGACTTCAAATGAGCCTCCTTTGCTCTCTTGCTCACAATAAGCGCTAGGGTTATTTTCATGGGGTGAATGAACACTGATGGGGATGATATGGAGGCTATACGTGCCTTTAAATAGGCCTAGGCTCAAGAAAATTAGGGTTTGCATATACAACGCTGACTCATCGAGTCCACTCATTAATCCATGCCACCAGTCGCGACCCAACTCGACAAGTTGAGATACCAACTGGTCGAGTCCCTTCAGAATTCTTAGATTAAATAATTAAAATAATATACCTGGAAATTCAGATGTTACAAAAAAACCCCTAAATTTGATCATCTTAAGCCCTTGAGCCTTTGTTAGAGTTGTTGGTGTTAAAAGTGCTTTTCTTATTTCTTTAAAGGAAAAGAATTAGAAGCTCTTGTGGTGACTCATTTTGGCAGTACCAGCTCATCTTTGTGGACTAGCTGAACTTGTGAGCTCCAGTAAGGTATAAATGTTGTGTTTTGAGCATTCTAACACTCCTAAGTGTACGTGCAACCCTAAATACCTTGGATCTATATTTTCTCTATTATACATACAAATATGAATATCCAAGGTATTACCCTATCTAGCATACAATCATTGATACTTGGGTAATCAAATGGATAGAACATATACCTTTGTTTGATGTAGCTTGTCTTCATGAAGCTTGAGTGCCTAGTTCCCCAAGTGTGACACCTCAAATGGTTCATACAACATCATATTCACTTGGAAAGACTTGAGAGAATTCCACACATCATGAAAATTGGCTAGCCCTATCACACACACATTAGTCGCCGATTTTCCCAATGATATGATCTTTATATAGTGTCACAATTAGCGTAAACCCTAATGGTCATGGCCTTCCATTTCCTTGGATCCATGGGTTCAAATACACCATGGATCATCCATGGATCATCCTATGGGTTTTATCTCAACTTGATAATCCATGGAGCATTAGCCCACTATACAAGTACGAATGATTTACACAATCAACCCATATATTTAATTAGTCTTCTTTTAATCACTTAATTAATTCTAAATTAATTCTTGATCAATACTAATTAAATAATCCTATTAATATATTAGAACTTATAATATATTAATAATCCTTAAGTGTTATTTCTCTCATTTTAGTCTATCCAAGTGCATGATGCCATGCAACCCAAATGGACCATATCGGGTCGGGTCAAGTCTTACCAATTATAGTTATGGACTTAGACATTAATCCAACAATAAAGTGTTGGATTATGTGTCTAATCCCATAACTATAATCTATATGTACTTGAATTGATAGTAGCAATGTCCTTTTGGGTTGCCTTTAAACGTGGCAATTGAATAGGATAACTGTTGGAGAGAGAAGAATGATTTATTAATTTATTAATTAGTTAATAAATTAACTGAAAATCAAGATAAATGATTTATTAATGTATTATGGATATAATATATTAATTAGAAATCATATTGTTTAATTAAAATTTAATGAGAAATTAATTTGGAATTAATTTTAGGATTAAAGGAATTAATTGAAACTGCAGGGACTAAAGGTGAAAATGTTCAAAAGTTGTGCATTGAGCATTCTAGAACCTCCCTTATATGTGGGGAACAAAATCTAGAGTGTCCTAGGGTTTCCTTTGGCTCTAATGGTGCCTTGGAAGCCTTAGGGAGGAAGCTAAGGGATTAGGGTTATCTATGATACACTTGCCTTATCCTAAACCTTCATTATCACCCATATAAACCCCTATAGGGTTGGATTTCGTCCCATGCACTACAAGAAAGGATAACAGCCTAAATTCTACACTACTTCTCTCTCTCCATAGTAATCATTGGTTGCTAGGTTTGTTTGTGAGCCATCAGAGGCGCGATGCTTGTGGCGCTTGCTACCAAAGTTCAAGATCTTCAAGGATTTGATTGTTATTACAATATAACAATGAAGGTATGTATCCTAAGCCTAATTATATGTTAATTTCGAAAATTACATGTGCCTCCTAGGGTTTCTAGCTTTTGTGTTGAATGCTTGTATCTCTAATAGTGAAAACATAGATCCTCAAATTAGGGTTGCATGCACACATAGGATTATTTGATATGTATAAAACCCATCAGTGGAATCAGAGCATATGGTTTTTGTTTTCAATTAGATTTAGTATAATTGATTGAACTAGACAAAATTAGGGTTTGTGGCTATTAAACCCTAAGGCCTTTAAATTTTCGCAAATTAGGGTTTAAGAACTCTGTTTTTTCGAAAATCCCTAAGGGTTTTCAGACCCTTTCCTTTGGCCACCTTAGAGTTGAAACCTAGGGTTCCCTAACCCTAGGGTTTTTGATTTTAGGCAAGGTTGAAAGCCTTGCCTTCCACTCAAAGCAGAAGATTTTGAAATCTAAGCAATTAGTTTTGGTAATTATCTTGTTAATCGTTTAATCGGATAATTATTGATATCCCTACCTGAATTTCAAAATCCATGGATAAAGGGATTAGGTTAAATTAATTATTAAATTTAATGGATAATCCTTTAATATTTAATAATTTAAATTAATTGTTTAATGGAGCGTTTTCATCCATGTAGTTGTCTCCATGTAATCATCCATGTAGTTGTCTATGTAATTATCCAAGTTATCTTCCATGGCAACCTCCTGTCCATGTTCCAATTCCACTTCATCTTGTGCATTTTCTTTTATTTCTACTTGTGCATGTTCTTCCACTTCATCTTGAACATGTTCTTGATGGGTTTTGAGCATTCTAACACTTCCTAAGTGTACATGCAACCATAATAACCTTGGATCTATGTTTGTCTAATTATCATGCAAAGTTGAATTCCAAGGTTATATTCCTATCTAGCATACATGCGGAACATTTTTAACTTGAATTAAAGATAGAATAACTTACCTTGTTGTTGATTATGATCCTTGAAACCTTCTGAGCCTAGCACCCCAAGTGTGATGCCTCAAATGCTTCACATAACACCAAATGCAAAGGAGTAAACTTTGAGAGAATCTTACACTTGCAAACTCGGCTCTAGCCCTCTTGTTTCTTAGTATATCCCATTTTGGTGGAGGAGATGGTCTTTATATAATGTGACACATCTAGGGTTACACCATGTAAACCCTAATGTGTCATGGCTCTTCATTTCCGTGACCCATGGGTTTGTAACTCCCATGGAGCATCCTATGGGTTTAACCCAACTAGATAATCCATGGAGCCTTTTAGCCCACTATATAAGTTATGGATGATTTACATAATCAACCCATATATTTAATTAGTTATCTTTTGATCACTTAATTAATTCTTGATCAAACTAATTAAATAATACTATTAATATATTAGAACTTATAATATATTAATAAACCACAAGTGTTATTTCTCTCATTTAGTATATCCAATTACATGGTGCCATGTAACCCAAATGGACCATGCAGGGTCGGGTCAAGTACATATCAGAAATAGTTATAGACTTAGACACTTTATCCAACAGTCTCCCACTTGGATAAGTCTAATAACTATAACTGCAAGTATGACTTCAGGAACCTATCAACAATCGTAGCTCTTTCAAGGTTTCTCGGAATTGACAAGATGATGATACACCATTTAAGATAAGTGATCATGTAATCCTCTGTTCTCGATATTAGCTGGACAAATACATGGAACAATGTATTACTTATTGTCCAGTAGTTTGTTTCTTGATTTCCGATTTGTTTGATAAAAAACTTAATTGAACACATCAACTTAGTTCTGACCGGGCCCGGTACATAGGTCAAAACAAAATCATCGAGGGGCCCAGATATCAGCTTCTAATCCTAGAAGGAACAGATAAACTTCAACTCATATGTTTGTTCTACTACTCATTAAACTATACACAAGAGCACGTTTTATAACATCGAGTTACCAATGAGTTTACGTACAATCAATGCATAACAAACTCATAAGTAATAATTCATATCTCTAGGTTTGAAGACTTATATGATATTACCGTCTCATGATCACTCGAGATAAATTCCATGAAGTGATTCCAGTGAGCGTGGGTTGAGTCCAATGCTCAGAACTTATGAGCACTCATGATTGTTGTAGCCATGTCCAAAAACTTAGACCTCTGCAACCAATCATGACAGTCTTGATTCATACCTACTTCCGACATATGACCAACTGTGGAGGTTCGAATAATATGATATACTAAACATAATTATTCTGGAAGTCATGCAAAATAAATATAGTAAACGATCGACAAGAGATAGCAATACTTTACTCATAAATAAAACACCTTTTATTCATCATCTAATGTCAATTACACTTTACAAATTTGAAGGTCATCTAACTACTAAATCTAATATCATCCTTCAGCCCTATGTTCCGAGCATGCTGGAGATGCTTATCCCGAGTTAGTCCCTTCGTGAGGGGATCTGTTGGATTCTCATCCGATGATACCCTCTTTTCCACGAGGAGTCCTTCTTCTATTCGATTCTAATGAAATGGTATTTTCTGTCGATGTTTCTGGATCACCTGTGATCCCTTGGTTCCTTGGCTAAGGCAATTGACTTTCACTATCACAGAAAATTTCCATTGGCTCCTTAATAGCTGGTACAACACCAAAGTCTCCAATGAAGTTCTTCATCCATATCGCCTCTTTTGCTACCTCGCTAGCTGCTATATAATTTGATTCTCAAGTTGAACCAGCCACTGTCTCTTGCTTGGAACTCTTCCAAGAAATTTCTCCTCCTTTTAAGGTAAAGACCCAACATAGGCTAAGAGCGGAAATTATCCCTATCAGTATGAAAGATAGCACCACTATACCCTACAACTCTCAAGTCATCACTCCCACCTAGGGTAAGGACCCAATCCTTAGTCCTCTGTAGGTACTTGAGGATATTCTTTACCGCAGTCCAATGTGCCTTGCTGTGGTTCCCTTGATACCTGCTAACCATGCTCAAGGCAAAGGCTACATCTAGTCGAGTACACGTCATAGCATACATGATCGATCCTACAGCCAAAGCATAAGGTATTCGACTCATTTCTACTATCTCAGCCTCTGTACTAGGGCTTTGTGTCATACTCAATCTGGCGTTACTCTGGATGGGTAATTCTCCTTTCTTGGAGTCCTGCATGTCGAATCTCTTCGGCACCTTATACAAGTAGGTACTCTGACTAATTCAAATTAGTCTTTTACGCCGGTCTCTCAAGATCCTTATCCCTAGAATATAGGCAGCTTCTCCTAGGTCCTTCATAGAGAAACACTTCCCAAGCCAGGACTTAACTTCCTGCAGTGTTGGGATGTCATTTCCTATGAGTAGTATGTCATCCACATACAATACCAAAAAGCTAACTATACTCCCACTAGCTTTAACATACACACAAGATTCATCTTCACTCCTAGAAAAGCCAAACTCTTTGACTTTCTCATCAAAGCAAAGATTCCATCTGCGAGGTGCTTGCTTTAATCCATAAATGGATTTCTCAAGCTTACACACTCTATTAGGGTACTCTGTATTGACAAAACCCTCTGGTTGACTCATGTAAACATCCTCAGCCAAATTTCTATTAAGGAAAGTGGTTTTGACATCCATTTGCCATATTTCATAGTCATGAAATGCAGCTACGGCTAAGAGAACCCTAATAGACTTAATCTTGGCCACTGGAGAAAAAGTCTCATCATAATCTACTCCTGGAGTTTGTGAGAAACCCTTTGTAACCAATCGTGCCTTATAAGTGTGTACATTACCATCCATGTCAGTCTTCTTCTTGAAGATCCATTTGCTCCCTACCGTCTTACGACTTGGTACATTCTCAACCAAGTTCCAAACTTGATTGTCATACATGGATTGTATCTCGCTGTCCATTGCCTCTTTCCATTTGGCTGATTCAGGGCCTGCCATGGCTTCGGCATAACTGTTAGGTTCATCTAGACCTATCAGTGTCTCATCACTGATAAGTGTATCACCTTCCACAGTAATATGAAATCCATAGTAATGCTCAGGTGCATTCCTAACCCTTGTGGATTGCCTCAGAGGTACAGACTTGTCAATTGGCTCAACAGGAGTTTACTCCTTAAGTTGAGTGCTAGGTTTTGAAGTTCCTTCACCACTCGACTCTTGAATTTCTTCAAGGTTAACTTACCTCCCACTGTTTCCTTGGCTTATGAACTCTCTATCTCTCTCGAAAGACAACCCTCCTTGCTACAAAGACCACATTTTCACTAGGTCTGTAGAAGAGGTAACCAAAGGATTGTTGTGGGTAGCCGATGAAAATACACCTCTCGCTTCGAGGTTCGAGGTTATCATGAGTCTCTCATCTCACGAAAGCCTCGCAACCCCAAATCTTGATGTGGTCTAGTTTGGGTACTTTACCAATCCACATCTCATGAGGAGTTTTGGAAACTTTCTTTATAAGGACCAGATTAAGGATATGGGCGACAGTCTCTAAGGCATACCCCCAAAATGAGATTGGTAGCGAATCTCGACTCATCATGGAACGAACCATATCCAACAAGGTTTGATTGCACCTCTCAATCACACCATTCAACTGCGGTGTCCTGGGAGGTTTCAATTGTGAGACAATCCCACATTCCCTAAGATAGTCGAGGAACTCTGAACTAAGATACTCACCACCTCGATCGGATCGAAGCATCTTAATGTTCCTTCCGAATTGATGCTCGACTTCCTGTTTAAACTCTTTAAACCTTTCAAAAGTCTCTGACTAATGCTTGATTAAGTAGACATATCCATATCTACTATAATCATCAGTAAAAGTAAAATAATAACGATTAGCATCCCTTGTGGCATGTTTGAAGGGTCCACACACATCCGTGTGTACGAGATCCAACAAACCTTCACCTCTCTCACAAGAACTTGTGAAGGGTGACTTTGTCATTTTTCCAAGTAAGCATGATTCACAACTATCATCTGACCTTAGGTCAAATGACTCCAAGACTCCATCCTTTTGGAGTTGGCCTATGCGTTTCTTGCTTATATGTCCAAGATGACAATGTCATAATGACGCTTTATCCAAGTTATTACCATTAACAGAATCAATACACAATACATTATTTTCTAAGTTATCGACCACCGATATAGTTTCATACACACCATCACAAGGTAATTCTTTGAAATAAAGAACATTATTAAAGAAAGCATTAATCGAACCAACTTCATTATCAAATGAAAAGGTAAAACCTTGTTTATACAATGCATGAAAGGAAATAATATTTCTTGCCATTTCAGGCGAATAACAACATTTATTCAAATCTAAATTAAACCCACTACTTAGCGATAAAGTATAAACTCCAATCTTGGAAACAAGTAAAGCTTTCCTATTACTCATGATTAAGTTTATTCTTCCATGCTCCACATTCTCACTTCTTCTTAGTCCCTGCAAATCATAACATATATGAATACCACAACCGGTATTAAGGACCCAAGAGTTAGAATGGGGTGATTTATTAGATAAGATAGTGTAAATACATGCATGGTTGGGTTTAACTTTCCCGTCCTTCACATCTTGATGGTACTTTGGGCAGTTCCGCTTCCAATGAGACTTTTCATGAAAATAGAAGCATTCAGCCTCTTTTGGGTCAGAAGAAGGAGTGACGAAACCTTTCTTGGTTCCACTTGAAGAAGAGTCATCGAGGGTCCTAGCCTTGGTACCCTTCGAAGAGCTCTTTCTCTTCTTCCCTCTACCTCTCTCGATTGCCAAGACAGGGGCGGAGTTTGGAGTATGAGTGTTAACAACCGACTTACCTTTAAGCCTTGTTTCTGCAGTCTTGAGGAGTCCCTGAAGTTTGTTGAGTGTGACCTCTTCCTTATTCATGTGATATGTCATGTGGAATTGATCATATCACGATGGTAAGGAGCGCAAAATGATATCTATTGCAAGCTCCTCAGGGAAGTTCACATTAAGCTTCAATAACTGATCCACATACCTTTGCATTTTCTTCATGTGGCTCGTGACGGATTCCCTATCCTTCATCACGGTTGTTATCATAGAGCAAATGATTTCGTACCTCTCTTTTCGTGCACTTTGATGGTATCTTTCCATCAGATCTTGGTGCATTTCAAAAGGGTAGAAGTCCTCATAGGACTTTTGGAGTTCTGCTGTCATGGTGGCCAACATGATGCATGCTACTTTGGTAGCATCCCTTTCATGTGCTCGGAAGTCAACGATGTCCTGGGGAGTTGCAGTGGTCTCATCAATCTCCTTAAGCTCCTTATCGAGGATATATTCTTTGTCCTCGTAGCGGGAAATCCTCCTGATGTTTCTGATCCATTCATTGAAGTTAGATCCATCAAAAGTGACTTTCCCACACAAGCTCATAAGGGTAAAGGAGCCATTAGGATTAGAGCTAGAAGCAACGTTGTTTGAAGACATCTGAAAGAAGAGAACAAGATTAGATTAGATATTAAGAGAGTCCTTAAATAAAACACCAAAATGTAATATTAAGGCTAGGATCCAATCACAATATATTATAACTTAGAAGAGGTATGCCTTAATCCAAGCTATAACATATTTGAAAGGTAGGTGGATGACGATTCACTAATTTCCACCATGAAAAACGAAATATAAATATTAGGTTTTTTTAATTGGTTCTTAGAAATTCCTAGATTCTTTTGAGATTCAATGAACTTTTCAAAGGCATGTTTCAATCTCGAGTGTGCCTCCAAGTTTTGTGACTGGGATACCGAGGATCACAAAACGAGGTGTGAAGTAACCATGCAAATCACTTGGTACCCTTAAAGTTTATCACTTAATCGATGTGCCGGTAAACCACACACGCTCCACCGATACTATGATAAACCTTAAGTCACCCTTTACCTACCTTGTTAAGTCCAAGTTAGTGTGCCAGTTAACCACACAAGCTCCACCAATGACTTAAACAAAGTGTAAAGTGTAATTTCATGGATTAGCATCTTATTCACATTTTTCATAAAGTAACTAAGATTGGGAATTTAATAAAAGCATTTAGTTACTTTATAATATTCATCATACTTTTAATGAGAATTTATAAGTCCTTGTCCTACCCGTTCGACTAACGACCCTCCACCGATCAAGGAAGCGGTGGGTGAGAGTGGACACCCATTAAGTTGCCATTTTATAGGCAACAACCTTATACCCCCTTATAGATCAGCTTCGTGAATGAGGCGTACTAGCGGTAAGACGATTTGATCTTATACATAGATATATATATATATATATATATATATATATATATATATATATATATATATATATATATATATATTATTAACTTATAATATTATAAAGTATAAGGGTTGAATTTTAACTTTTAATATTCTAAGGGTTGGAACTAAAGTTTTAATCAAGACTTTACTTGTTCCAAAACTTGAGGGCAAGTTTTGTAAACTTTCAAAACTTTTCATTTCTTATAACTTATGAATTAATTGAGTAATAAAAATGAAGTCTCTTCATTTTTTATAACTCTTGTGTTCTTTTAATGGCTTTAATAAAAGTGTGACTTTTAGTTTTCCATAACTTGAGGACAAGTTATGGACTCCATTAAAACACATTATGATCATGAATTAAATTACCATGAAGGTTACAAGCAATTCCTATGATCATCTAATCTTCATAAGTTCAAGAACATGAATATGAACATTGTCAAGAATCAAAAATCACACTTAAAAACTTGTAATTTTGATAATTGCCATTGTAAATGGATTACATAAACATTACACCATCTAAAACAAGTTTTCAAGTACCAAAACAGTTTAGGGTAATGTTTCTAGTCCATTTCCAGCAACACAAGTCGAAAAACTGTTGTCAGGGCCTCCTACTCGTCGAGTGCATGAACCTACTCGACGAGTAGGATGAATATTCATTTGGACTCGTCGAGTCTCCCCATGGACTCGGCGAGTCCACTGATCAGACAACAAGTTGTTTCGATTTTTTTAACACAATTTTGCACAAATAACAAACAAACAAGCCTAGGCTCTGATACCACTGATGGGTTTTGAGCATTCTAACACTTCCTAAGTGTACATGCAACCCTAATAACCTTGGATCTATGTTTGTCTAATTATCATGGAAAGTTGAATTCCAAGGTTATATTCCTATCTAGCATACATGGGGAACATTTTTAACTGGAATGAAAGATAGAATAACTTACCTTGTTGTTGATTATGATCCTTGAAACCTTGTGAGCCTAGCACCCCAAGTATGATGCCTCAAATGCTTCACACAACACCAAATGCAAAGGAGTAAACTTTGAGAGAATCTTACACTTGCAAAATCGGCTCTAGCCCTCTTGTTTCTTAGTATATCCAATTTTGGTGGAGGAGATGGTCATTATATAGTGTAACACATCGAGGGTTACACCATGTAAACCCTAATGTATCATGGTTCTTCATTTCCATGACCCATGGGTTTGTAACTCCCATGGAGCATCCTATGGGTTTAACCCAACTTGATAATCCATGGAGCCTCTTATCCCACTATACAAGTTATGGATGATTTACATAATCAACCCATATATTTAATTAGTTATCTTTTGATCTCTTAATTAATTCTAAATTAATTCTTGATCAAACTAATTAAATAATACTATTAATATATTAGAACTTATAATATATTAATAAACCACAAGTGTTATTTCTCTCATTTAGTCTATCCAATTGCATGGTGCCATGCAACCCAAATGGACCATGCCGGGTCGGGTCAAGTACATACCATAAATAGTTATGGACTTAGACACCTTATCCACCAGTTCCATGTTCAACAACATCTGCATTTGATTGTAATATCTTTTGATACAAACCAATATCAAATTATGTAGCTGCCTCAATAAATTCATTGGCAATAAGCTCTTTTTGTCTATCATGAACCTCAACATGTAATGGTTGTACCTCAATAGGGGATGATCTAAGTGGGCTTGGTAAATCATGTACCTCAGCTGTGTGGTTTTCATTTTCATCTATTTCATCCATTTGTACAATAGTTACCTTCCTAACAGGTTTAGGATTCATGAAGTAGGTAACTAACTTTGTCTCACCATGTTTAGTATATACCCTCATGATTTTGTGATCACGCACATATTAGGCAAAAGTTCATAAATCATCATCATTGCCTAAGGGTTTAAGACCAAAGTTGAAGTCTCCACCATGCACAAGGAAGTGATAGTAAATCATAGGAGGAACGTTGTACCTGAACCCTTTCATGATAGCTTCCAACTCATGAACTAAAAAACTCGTATATATCCACCATGTCAACATAGTTCACACTTCCGTCAATGTACTGGACATCAAGAAACTTGGTGAACTGACCTCCATGGTATAGCTTGATGATAAATAATGTTGGGTGGCCATCTTCAAACCAACAACAAAAATAAGTTCAGAAGAATGATTTCACATACAAATGATGTAATGTACAGAGAAATTACAAAATCCTTACCATAGGCCACCTTTGCATTGAACGGTTTATCTAAGAGCTTTATATTCCACATTGATATGTTCATACACTGAAATACCATCGATCACAAAAAAAAATTAAAAAAAAAAAAAAAACATCACTTTGAGATTAGGGCTTTTGGGTAACGAACAAAGACGAAGGTGATAGGAGAGTCAATTGACGAACTGCACAGGGGATTTGGCAGTAGGTATCAATTAATTAAGAGGATGGGGTTTAATTTAATAAGATATTAAAAGAAGGGATGTGAATTGATAGAAATACCCTCACACAAACGGATGGCAAAAACGACTGTTAAGCCTTTTGACCAATTTCACAACAAATCAAACCTTTTGGACCACCGGTGCAACCCAAAAACTTTTTGAATCAAACATCCAATTTTATACATACCATAGGGACCAAACTTGCAATTTCGTCTTGTGAGAAATAGCAAAAAAAACCCCAAATTGCATTTTTAGCCACCAAAATCATAGATGGATTAAGCCCATCTACGATTTTGGCAACCCATCTGCGAACGTAAAAGTCGCTAAAGCACAGACGTGCTTTAGCAATTTGTACGTTCGCAAATGTTTTTTTTTTTTGTTGTATAAATACCTCCTTCGCCCCCCTTAAAATCGCAAATGGACTAAGCCCATCAACGATTTCATCTCCATTTCAACTGCGATTTTTGATATTTTTTTACTACAAAATTGATAGGGTTCGACTACGAAACAACCTTATTATCAACAAGTTATACGCATCAAGTGTATTATTTTCATAATTTTAAAGTAAACATCGTTGGCACTCTTCTCTAATTGATATCTACTCTCCCAATTATACATATAACCTATATAAAGAATTTATGTTATGTAAAATCCCACATAATCATAATGTGTTGTTGGTTTGTATAGAGTTCTCGGTCATCCTGCTGGTGTTAAGTTAAATCTTCAAATTCTGAAAATACCTAAACATGTAACAATTACTAGTACATCTTTAAAACATATTAATACTAAATTATTTTCTAATATAATTTAAACGACCAGAATAATTAATGGCTAAAACAGATTAATTTTAAGTAATTAGAAACTTCACTCCTTATAACAACTAAGCATAAAGTTGAAGTTTTAAATTTGATAAAATAATATATATGCCTTATTATGTTTTTAGGGTTTACGCATTTAGCCACTTAACTTATTTTGTGGCTTTATACGGGAACGAATCACACTTTGTCGGGTTTATTAAGTCCTTTTGGATATTATGAAGGGGTAACCCGGTTACCCCTTTCCATGTCACTAAATTAATATGCCAGATAGACTACAATTCCTTTGACCCTCTTCTCCTCCCATCGACTGACTTCTATCTTCCTCTTCCCCCATTTCTCATCTTCATTAGCTATTTAATACATCAGATTGGTAGAATTATGTAACACACAATATGTTTATTCAGATGCGTGTTGATGATTGTTCTAACAAAGATGAGGGTGTAGATCTCGTGAAAGTTCTAGATGATTCCGGTTCCGTTCTCATTTTGGGAACCATCGTTTTTTTCTTAAACCTGAAAAGGTTTGTTAATCGATCTAGATTAACTTTGAATTAGTGTTCAATTCGTATAATTTTGTTCAAAATTTCATCAAATTCGTCTTCGTTTCAGGTAGTGAACGCAATCAATGGTTTAATGGTCGGAGATGATCTCCCGGTGAAGGAGATGGAAGAGTTAGAGTGATGGAATTAAGAAATCAACAAGAAAGTAGAAAAAATGGTTTAGAGAGAGCTTTGGGGTAGATTAGGGTACATAATGGTGCTGGTGCAGAGGAAAATGTTCATCTGCAATCTACTTCAAAATAGGTTTCCCCGGTGATCTTCTACAACGCCCTTTCTGCAAACCTCATCGAATTGAATCCACAACAAATAACGATTGTGAAGATAGAAATTTCAATTTTAAGGATCAAGAGATTGCTTATTATAACTTGATGATTGCGTTTGTTCCTTCGGCTATCCTTTTCTCGTCGTATGTTGTTTACCTTAGTGCTGGTGAGTAACTAAAAAATTTAGATGATTTTTTTTAGATTTAAACGACTAATATTGGATAGAAGAATGATTGTATTGAGTTTTAGATGA
The DNA here is from genome assembly GCF_052625555.1 of Lactuca saligna. Lineage (NCBI taxonomy): Eukaryota > Viridiplantae > Streptophyta > Magnoliopsida > Asterales > Asteraceae > Lactuca > Lactuca saligna. Next base: position 85,497,850 of record NC_136424.1, on the reverse strand, counting down.
TGTTATATATTTCTTGATCTTTTCATTGCCTGGAACGTTAATTTTGACTTTTTTTATTTGACCATTGAATTATTTAATCTTCCTGGACATCATTTACTAAGCATCAGGTGGTATTAGGTATCAGTCGGAGCATACAATTACTTCACATCATTGAGATTGAATCTAATTTTGCAGTTCCGATTTATTTTGAACCCCACCAACTTCAATTATAATAATTCCGATAAAGAGCCGTTGTTAAATCAAGAGTATTGATAACAAACAAACTTGGTGGTGCTTTGATTTAATTAATTGTTATTGACTGGGGGATAATTTGTATTTGGTAACTATTCAAACATTTTGGTCAAAATTACTTCTTTGACTTTCAATTGGATATGAAGGAAGTCACAATGCCACATCACGAAATGTTTGTGTGGCTTAGGATACCTGCTACATTAGGTAGTAAGGACCAAAAAAGCAGGTAGATATTAACTTTATTCCCTCATAAAGCTACAAAAATAGTTTAAGAACTAAATGAATCAATCCTAGAAAATTTGTAAGACATTTATATCATTTTTCCTTTTAAATATAATCAAATTTTTCCAACAAAAAAGAGTGAACAATAAAACAAAAAAAAAAGTTTTTATAGTAGCCAAACTATGTTCGGAAATAGGTTCTTATGTTTACAGATGGATCAGTCTATCTGAGATGTCGCTAAAGCACGTGTGTATTTTAATGACGTGTACACTCGTAGTAGATGGGTTGCCAAAATTACAGATCGGCTTAATCAATCTTATCAATAATTTTGATGGCTAAAAATGGTGTAATTTGGATTTATTTTGGGCTATTTTCCAAAAACTAATTAAATTTAAACTTAAATGAAATGAGCACGGCTAAACCCTATCGGAATGGATGAGAACCTCAGATTCCGAAATCTTAATCACAAAATCAAACTTAAAAAAGGTTAGGGTTACCGAAGAAACAAGCAGCGATCTTCCGGCGACATATTCTCCGATCGGTCAAGCGATCGTAAGTACATGTCACTCTCTCTATCTCTCTCTCTCTCTCTCTCTCTCTCTCTCTCTCATATAGAACTGTATAATCTTCCCTCTGTGCGAAACAAGAACACTTTGTACAGATATATGTAATATGTTCATCCTTTAATACATAAATGTGTTAAATATGCAATTTAACTTGTGTAAGCTACGCCCTTATAACTTGATAATAAGCTATTGATTAGCTTGAGTTGTCGTGAAGGAAAAGTGGACATAGTCATTACAAAATCGGATGCACATTAATATCCGGATAATCAAGTCTTAAGATAATTAACTTCCCAATTTTTCATATAATCTTGTGAGCAAGCTGTTCTTATTAAAACCTGGAAGTTTTGAAGAGAGTAGGTTATGTAAAACCTTGAATCCTTGTGGTTGTAAGGATAATAATCCATATGCCTATATGGACTTTTAGAAAGACAATGTCAGCTGCTTGAATAACGAGGATAAACTTCTGTAGCATACAAGATATCTGTAAAACCCTGAGCAGTATGTATAAGTCAGAGGTTACTTCTACCTGAATATGATGGTCTACTAGTTTATCATGTTTCTGCTGCATCAACAAGTGCTTCCTATGCTCATCCATCTACAGTATTTTCTTATCACCATAACTCTTCACATTGTCCCTTTTTTTCTTTTTAAATTTCTTTACCCCTACATCTCTCTTGATTGCATATCATTCTTCACAGAACCCACATGATTCTTCCTGCAGCTTTGACACAAACCAACTTCACCTACAACAGAATGCATACCAAAATAACATCTATCAAATCAGAGCCTGAGTCCACTTCTGCATCAGAACACCATGTTTTTGTCAGAAGAAAGAGATCAAGAAACCCCGAATTAGTCACAAAAACAGAGCCTATCCTACCCGACATCGAAGAATTCGCATACGGAAAACCAAATGTCAACCTACCTTTAACAAAATCCAAACCCAAAACCCAGGTCAAACCAGTCAACCCACCTTCAAACTGGGAAAAAGTTCTCGAACAAATTCGCAAAATGAGATCGTTAAATGATGCACCGGTGGACTCCATGGGGTGTGAAAAAGCGGGTACTTCACTCCCTCCAAAAGAAAGAAGATTTGCGGTTTTGATATCTTCACTTCTCTCAAGCCAAACGAAAGACCATGTCACACATGGAGCCATACAACGTCTCCAAGACAGCAACCTTCTAAAACCGGAAACAATCGAGAAAGCCGATGAAACAACCTTAAAAAACTTGATTTACCCGGTTGGATTTTACACGAGAAAAGCCATTAACATGAAGAAAATAGCGAAAATATGTTTGTTGAAATATAACGGGGACATTCCGAATACACTTGAGGGGTTGTTGTCGCTTCCGGGTATTGGTCCTAAAATGGGTCATTTGGTTATGAATGTGGGGTGGGATAATGTGCAAGGGATTTGTGTGGATACGCATGTGCATAGGATTTGTAATCGGCTTGGTTGGGTTGTGGGGACAAAGACACCCGAAGAGACACGAGAGGGGTTGCAGATGTGGCTTCCGAAGGAGGAGTGGGTCCCGATAAATCCTCTTTTGGTGGGATTCGGGCAGACCGTTTGTACTCCTCTTCGGCCTTCTTGTAGTTTGTGTAGCGTTAATGAACTCTGCCCGTCAGCGTTTCGGGCAGCCACCACGCCCAAGAAGAAGCTGCCCGGAAAAACAAAGCGTGAGGAATTGTAAGTAAGTATTGGCTCAGTAGACTTTTGATGTTTGTTTATGTAATTATAAGCTTTTGTGATGGGCTCTTTGGTTTTAATCCAAGGCCAAAACAATATGGCTGTTTTTGTGTGGTTGCTTTAGTGTTAGGTAGCAATAGCAGCATTCTAGGTTTTATTGACCAGATCTAAACTCGAAGTTTGGCAACCAAGGCTAGCATTTTTGTGATGCCCATATAATTTGTAACCTTTTTAAAAAAAAAAAAATGGAATACCCATTAAAATCACATTTTTCTGTCATGGGTTTAAACTTGCCACTTGCATTTAATTTTGTGCGCAACGTAGCCAAACATAAACCCTTGATGGACTAGGAGATCGTGCCTTATTGTAAACCATTTCATAAGGACTCTTTCCCTTTAAAACGGATGAATGGGTAAAATTAATAAGATAAAAAGTAGTAAGAACAATATCACCCCAATGTTCTTGTGGAATAGCACTTTGAAACAAAAAGGATCGAACAACATTTAACACATGTTGACGAATGATGCCCTTATCCTTAGCAAACTTATTCATGTTCTTATTGATAGATTCAGTAACATTATATGTTTTGGCAGTTTTGTGTATTTCGACTCTCTTATTAAAAGTTAATTTACAAAAATAGTAAAAAAAGTTCCAATCAAATATTTACTATTTTATCATTAAAAATAGTAAAAAAAGTTTCCTTAGACACACAACACTTAACAATAGAAACTGAATTACCCTTAATATTACCTTGTTCACGATAATGCAACCGCCTACCCTCATTATTAGTCCTCACAATGAGTTTTAATGTGATGAGATGGAAGCATATATCGACTCTTGAGGAGAAGTTATCAGTAATGTGGAGACGTTTCAACGTTTAAAAGAGAAACATAAGGAAATGGATGCACTAAAAGACAAGTTAAAATGTTAAATCATAACAAGCTTTTGAATGTACTTTTTGTAGTGATCATTGTAATCTAGCTCTGTTTTTTTCGAAATGATGTTTCTCTATTGTATTGTATTGTGTTCGTGAGTGTTGTAATAAGTTTATTAGGTTTGACATTGCAATATGATCACCAACATTTCTATGTAAGTCAGTTGACGATTTTTAATGATTAATGTGCATGAGCAAATGGTCAATTTGTTATCTAAGGATGTTCTTACGACACTTTTAAAAACCTGGAAAGTTGCATACTATATTGTTATATTAGTTGTTATGACATGTTTAAAACCTGGACAGTTGCGTACTATATTATTATATTAGGCTTACAAAATTGGAAACTTGCATATCATAAACATCCAAAAGGCAAGAATTTACAATTGCATTCAATACAATTGGTTTTGAAATTAATTAACCTAATCCACCTCTCCTTATCTTCATCTTGGATTTGTTATCCTCTTAGACTTTGGCCTAATCGGCGATTAATCCAAATATCGCTGATACTTAAGGTTGTGGGCCTGAATTAAACAAACTTGGTATAATGGAGTTTTGTTTGGGCCTAATATCATTACAATCGCCACCAGTTGTTTTGGGCCATTTCCTAATACTAATTTCCTTCCAGTTCAAAATGTAGCCCATGGTATCACTCCACATATGACTCTCGATGACTTCAATTGGAGTGTACAACATAAGAAACGTAAGAGAGACCTGTAAGACTCCGGTGATCTTGAATTTATCTTCAACTCTCATTCGACTTAGTTCAATAATGATATCTGGAATGTCTAGGGGACTGATTTCAATATGGAATAAGCTGATTCCTATCAAAGTCACAACGTTTATTTGGAAAGCAACCCAATGTAGAATCCCATCTGCCTTGGGTTTGCGAATAGGGGCATAAATAATGATACCACTTCATGTGGATCGTGTATTACCGGTTTGGAATGTGCCAATCATATACTTGTGTGTTTCCCTTTTGCTACAATGGTGAGATCTAAGATTTTAAAGTGGTGTGATACTGATGAGTTAGATGCTCAAAATGTGGGAGATGCCACGTCGTTTGCAACTACTTGGGGAAGATGTCCAAAATTTATTCGTACCAAAAAAAAAAAAAAAAAACATAGTTTAAAAACTTGTGTTGGTCTGAAATGAATAACATATCACTACCACCTATTAACTAGGTCTGAAACGATTTCTACAGTTACTAGGATTTGCCAATTTGCTATGTTTTAGAAGATCATTAGCACACATCTGATTTAAAGTACAAACATTTCAAAAAGTAATTGTAGGTATGCTCGAGAATAGAGGTAATTGCGACTAGACAAAAAATATTGGTTTCCAAAGAAATGAATGACAGAGTTTTATAGCCTACTTAAATGGTTCGTTTGTTTTTAAATTCCAATCAATATGACACATTAATCTCACATAGGCTCCATGTAAGTAGATTGATAGAAAAACTGGGAACAGGAGGTCATAAGAGAAGAAATTAAAAATAAAAAAAATAGTTTCACGACTTAGCGATTTAAACATAAATAACTAAAAATAGTATATTTATATAATTTAAACGGTCATCTAAGTAAGTTAAAAGTCATATTTGTTATACTCGAGATAACTATAGGGTTATTAAAAGAAATTGATTTGCATCCCCCGACATTCCCCACCTGCCCCTTGGAATGGAATCTATGTAGTTGGGACTTTTTCGTTTATCTCTTTATTTTATTTTACAAATTAAACGTGAAGGATTCAACTTATCTGTCAAAATAATATTTACCCCACTCTTTTAAAGTAACTCCACATTAAATTAATACGATGATGAGTTTTATTTATATTTTTTTTATACTGTGGTATTTAATAATAAATTTGATAAACTTGACCTATTTATCCTCCACGAAGTAAAAGCATTTGCACATTATTCCTTGACTTTTGATTCATCTGTAACTTATCGGAAACATCATTTTCTCTTTTCCTTTTTAGAACCAAAAGGCCCGTCGTGCACGTGACAAACCTTTGGGGCCACCATATCAACGAACTTTTTCATCATCTTATCATAGCTTGTACATTAAAAATCTTAGTTTAATTAGAAAAGATTTTGTTCCTTTTTTATCTTATCTCAATTATTATTACAAGGCCTTTGTGCTATTGCAAAACTTTAGAATTATTGTTTACACATATTTTTCATATATGTTCTATCCGTGAATGACACACTTTAATAATTTATGATGATCCCTCTAAACAAGCCCACGCTTATCGCCAAATGTCTCTTCTATTATGAATTGTTTTGGCGCGAAGCTTATCCAGGGGGTTTATTCCTTTAGATGTGTCAATTGAGCAAATACGTCCATGGTGATTAGGATGAATATTTCGTAATGAAAAAGCGGTAGTTCGCACATCCAATCTCATCAGGCCCAAATAACTCAGTTTTCTATCATGGTTCCGAAAAATGAACCGGATATAGACAGTTCTAACAAGATTTCATTCTTGAATAAAAATCCATTTTTTTTTATTTATTTCATCTATTTCATGACCAGAATAGGGTTGGATACGCGTTACACCATGATGCTTTAAAATGTTGTATTGTATAACTATATAATACATAAATTGTTGTGTATGTCAAAACATTGTTGTGTACAAATCACTTACCATTACGGTATCCTCTAGTAACAATGGCAGATGTAGAAAGTTTGAGTAATGGTGACACAAAAAAAAAATCGAACAAATCGTAATAGTAGCGACACTCATATTTCAAGACGTTGCATCTAATAGAAAAACATTTTTTTTACATTAAATGGTCGGAATTAAGGTGGTGGCTCAAGACCCCCCAGGCACCACATAAGTCTACCACTTCCTAGTAATGATTTACAAAAAAATCATTATTGTTGTTCTGATTTATAAACATTTGGTAGTGCTATTATGCATATTAAATCATCTTCGGATAAATCATTTGCTAAAGTGTGTGGAAAATATGACTCGCTAACCCTTTGACCCATCTTTGAATCTAGTGAGCTCCATTTAAGGGTTCTCGATTCTGCTCCATAAAGGCTGCTTAACATCATTGCCAAATACAAATTATCTCCCTAATACCCATCAAATTGAGGAAATCACTATGGATGGTGGATAAACCGTTTTTATTATGCATATTAAAGTCTTGTTTGATAGTTGGTGTCTGGAAAAGTGTTGTCTGGTGTCATACCTTCCTCGGCCGATGGTAGAAAATGTCAAGTGGTGACAATATAGAGATTTCCCAAATCACAGAGCGTTAATCATTTACCATTTCTAAACGAAATATACAAGTCTTCATACTGATAATCCCTCCTTGACTAAATCTCTTTCTCTTTCCTAAGAACACATGCGATTTTTGGAAATGTCAACATAATGTCGGTGAGTATACATGTTTTCATACTTTTTGGCTTTAATTGGGTTGTATCATTTTAAGAATCTTTTTTCTTTTAAAAAACATTTCCTATTGTATTTTTTAAACCCTAGCTTACTATCTATTAGGATTTCTAACGAATCCTATCTTTTTAGTATATATCTATTTATCCTAATTTACTATCTTTACGGGATATCTAACGATCATAACGTGTTTTATCTGTGATATCTAACGGTCCTTTCTTATTATCTCTAGGATATCTATCCTTTCTTATTACATCTAGGATATCTAGCGATCTTATCTTAGTATTTTATTAGGATTTTTATCTATTTCTAACGTATTTTATCTACTATTCCAATGCATCCCTAATGGTAGTTATACCCTAAGGTGATCTAATGTATTACCATGAGCCCACATAATCGACTTTGTTTGACTAAAATTTGTACCCCGCCATGACACTTCATTGGACGTCGAAAAGTGAATAATAAGAAAGTTAGCCTACCGGGATTGTAGCTAGCAATCGCAGGTTGGGTTATCAGGCACCGTATAGATCTATGCATATTTTTCTAACTCTCGTAAGATTAACGATTATAAGTATCTAGGGAATGCAGAATTTAATCAAGGCATTTGGATGAATTAACAACTCACTAACGCATTGACCTTAGGTATTTATCTTTTATCTTTTATCTTTTACCTTTTATCTAAATCCTTCCTAGGGATTTCCTATAATTATCGCAATATAAGTATTTTATCTTATATTTGATAGTTATAATCTTTTATGTAGTGACTAAAAACATGGTTTGACATGCGAAATTAAAGCTTGTACAATTGAACATGGTGATTTGGGTGTTTAAGAGATATATTGAATGTATATGGTGTTACAAAAAGGATCTAGATCTAGACTACATCATTAACACACACTTACACACTCACTTTTACATCTCTCAAGCACACCTCTACAAGTGGTATGAACCCACTATTTATAGAGGTGTTTACATGTCTCTCTCTCACTCTCTAACAAATGGGTCTAAAGGCTAAAACACCATATGCAAGTGGGTTTTACAAAAGTCAAACATTTACAAAGTCATGAATGAATAACTTTGCACCCCAACACCTTCCAAGATAGCTAAGTTGAAGAAAGTCGTCGCCAACTTCGAGCAACAACCCGATGAATCTCTTTATGAAGCTTGGGAAAGATACAAAGGTTTGCTTAGAAATTGCCCACACCATGACCTTAATAGCCAACAAGAGGTCTCCATTTTTTATGATGGAGTCAATGTCACCACAAGGCAATTGCTCAATTCACAAGGCCCGCTCACCAGAAAGCCGCCTCCGGTAATCAAGGAGTTAATTGAGGAATTTTCTAAGCATTCTAGAGAATACCACAATCCGAGAAATGAAGTAAGTCGGGGAGCAGTGAACTCGGTGAATGATAGCATGGCGGCGGTAATAGCTAAGCTCGATAGTCTAGATAGAAGGATGACAAAAATGGATCAAACAATCCATGCTATTCGAGTTGGATGTGAGAATTGTAGAGGGCCCCACCTCACCAAGGATTGTTATTTAGATGAAAATGGAAATAAGAAGGCTCAAGTGTTTTACTCTAGTGGCGATAGATACGACGAGGATTGGCGGAAACCGAAGAAGGAATGGCTTCCATACGAAGAATATAAAAAGGCTAAGGAGGAGAAATACAAGCAGAAGGAGAGGGGATTCTATCAAAAGGAAGAACCGGTGATGGAAAAGAAAGCCAATTTAGAAGAAATGCTCACTAGATTCATAACCGCGTCCGAAAAGAGACATAATGATCACGATGTAGCAATGCACGAGACCAGAAATATGTTAAGGAATCAGCAGGTATCCATTCTCAACATTGAGAAACAGCTGGGACAACTTGCACATCAAGTGAATGAAAGAAGACCGGGCCAACTTCCAAGTAACACCGAGAATAATCCAAGAATGGAAAATGTGAGTATGGTGACTTCCAACTGTGAAAAAAATTTCACACAGGCACAGAGGGTCTCCAATAGCAAGACAGAGAAGACAGAAGAGTCGGTTCCAGCTAAACCCGACCCGACTCGCTGAGTCCCTCAAATAGACTCGACGAGTCCATGCGTACAAGACAAAACTGTCATCCCCTTAAAGCCATATAATCCCCCTCTGCCATTCCCAATCAAAGCCATGCCTATGGAAAAAGTTGAAGCTTATAAAGCCTTTATGAAGCATGTTAAAGCCCTCCAAGTCAATGTGCCATTTGTAGAGACAATGCTTACAACACCCAAGTACTTCAACTTACTAAAAGGTCTCTTTGCTGCTAGGAAAGACTTGGCTGAAGTCGCAGAGATAATGTTGAGTGAGTTACCCGAAAAGAAGGGCGATCCGGGAAGTATCATAATTCCGTGCCAATTTGGAAATACATTTGTCACTCAAGCGTTGACCGATTCCGGTGCAAGCATCAACCTGATGCCTCTCTCTTTCTTCAAGAAGCTGAACTTACCAGAGCCAAGACCGGTAAACAAGAAGATACATTTGGCTGACAAGACGACAATTCATCCAAGAGGAGTTTGCGGGGATCTTCTCATTAAAGTTCACAAGTTCATCTTTCCAGTAGACTTTGTGGTGCTAGATATGGAAGAAGACCCCGAAGTTCCAATTATTTTGGGGAGGCCATTTTTAAACACCGCGTGTGCTTTAATTGATGTATGTGATTCTACACTAACATTAAGGGTAGGATACGAGTCAGTGGTATTTAAAGCTATAGCAAGAAGAGAAAGGGAAAGAAGAGATCTCATTTATCGATTTAGATGATGAGATACTACAAAAAGAACTTGCACTTTTGCAAAAAGAAGATCCAAGCAAGTTTCTGCTACATTCTGTAGAGGATGGAGATGTTAACAAGGACTTGGAGGAGCTAGAAAAGATACTGGAAGGAGCCGACTCAGAAAACACCCAAGAAATGATGGAATACGATCAGACTCGCCGAGTCACCTTACTGGACTCGACGAGTCCAGTCGAAATTACCAACAGTTTGGACGATTTAGATCTGCTTATTGCTAATTCTCTACATATTCTGGGCATTGATATTTTTCATGATTCTTTAGAAGAACAAATAGCAGAAAGAGAAACGGATACGAAAGTCCAACATGCCCATATAGCAATTCTTGATGCAATTCTGCTTGTAGATGGGTTAAACACAGAAAAAGAAGATAAGGCAATGGATAGGAGAGTGGAGGCTGATCAACCATTCAATACCAAACCTAGAGCATGAACTTTCACAGAATATGAAGTACTTAAGTTTGATGAAAAGGAGGTCAAAGAGAAAGAGAAAAAGAATGGGGTGAAGAAGAAAAAGAGGAGAAAAGAAGCCCAAGCAGCTGAGGATGATGTTGTAATAAAGAAGAGAGAGGAATTAAAACGGGCTTATAAAAAGAAGGTTCACGCTTACAAAATGAAGTACAAACCACAAAAGATTAGGTGTGAATTTCCGATGCTGGAAGATGACGAGAAGGAGTCCAGCTAACGATTCCTTAAAAAGAAGCGTTTGGCGGGAGCAACCCATTATTTAGAGTTTGCTTTCTTTTACCTTTTTAGTTTTGTTTGCATTTTTTCGTTTTTAGAATTTTAATCTTCCAATTCATCGGACATGTCTGCTTGAGAGTGCGTATGGACTAAGTGTGGGGTAACAAACATTTTCTTTCTTAAATGAAATGGCAAAAATTTAGGATTGTTTGCAAAAGACTCGCCGAGTCTAACCGTGACTCGACGAGTCCATATAGATTTCAGAAAAAACATCGCATCGCGACCAGACTCGCCGAGTCTGACCCCGATTTGATGAGTCGATATTATTCACAGAAAAAAAATAATAAGAAGAATTACTTTTACAACTGGTAAATAGGGTTTAAACCCTAAGAGAATCAGTTTTTTTATAAACAAAAAACCCACTCGCCGTGCGCCTCTTTCTCAATTCTCTCTCAAGCATTCATCTTCGTCTTCATTGTTCTTCAAAAAATTTCAAGTTTCATCGCAAAAGGTAACTAATTTCTTCCTCTTTTCTGTTAAAAGCATGATTCTAAGCTTATCTATGATGGACATTGCATAGAAAAAAACCGATTTTGAAAAATAGTAAAATTCTTGGGTTTCGATTCGTCATGAATTATGATGTTTTGCATGCTTATTCTTGCCTAATACCTTATACACATGTGCCTAGACAAAACCCTTGAAGTGATTTTCAGATTTCATGGTCCAATTTCAACCGACCCGCCGACTGACTCGTGCAGTTCTTGCGACTCGCCGAGTCGTACATGAACTCGACGAGTCGAGTCGGGGAACATGTTCATGACTTCTTTTAATTATAATATGTGTTTCTGGGTTTTGTATATTTGTTTTGCAGAAGTAATGTTCAACAGGAGTCAAAGTTCTAGTGGACACCAAGGGGACTTTCCTTGGTTGAATTTCCCACGAATCGAGTCCGCTTCAACGATGCGGAAGTGGAAGAAGAAGTTGGCCGACATAAGGATGAAAGAAATTTACGTGCCTAATAGGATAGATTGGGATTGGTTACAAAGTGTACGCTATGAAGAGGAGTTAGCTCCTTATCTTTTGAAGGAGTTTACCCATGAAGGAGAAACGATGATTTGTGACGGGTGGAGCCGGGTCTTTCGAATTCAAGAGCCGGTGTATTTGGAGCTATGCTTAGAGTTCTTCTCCACAGTATCTTTCACCGGGGGGGGGGGGTGGATTGTTATCACCAGAAAGTTTTAGTTTCTGCCTTGGGGGTGAATTTCATCAATGTTTTGTGCTCGACCTTGCTTGTCGATTGGGAATTTATGACCAGCCCTTGGTCTTAACAGCTATCTTTTGGGCCTTTTTGGAGCAATCCCACATGGTGTTTCCCGACGAAGTGACTAGAACGGGTTGGTGGAACACGATTGGCAACAAAGTTTATATTCCGAAATCGGCACAAGAGGGGAGCATTCGATCGCCTACCCACCGCCTTATTCATCGTCTCATTTCATCCACTATTAATCAAAGGAAGGATGGTGACAAGGTTTCTAACCTTGATGTCTTCTACTTATGGAGCATTATCACACCCGACATTTTTTGCAATATTCCTTGGTGTTTGGCTTCATATCTATCGGAGGGTGCGGTCAAGGATCGCAAAACTTCTAGAATTAATGGTGGTATGTTTGTCACCCGGCTAGCCAACTCGTTTGGGTTGATGACCCGGGGTGCATGGAACTTTATGACGATGATTCCTACACCTCCATTCAATCCAATTCTTTTCCAGTGGGCCAGGATTATTGAAGACTATGGTGATGGTCATTATGCTATCCCGCATGATGATCCTGTTGTTAGTCCCGAAGCACCGGGAAGGAGGGTCCGATCGAGGCGGGAACGGGATGTGGAGGAAGAGCTGCTGGTGATTCCGGTTGATAATGAAGAAGTACCAATGGATTGGTACAATGTTGAGATGAGGCGGTTTCAAGATCAAATGGCGCGGGGTATCAAATTTAGCAATCAATCCCACATCCAATTATTTGACCACTTCAACATCCCGCATATCGATGGTGGTAACTTTCCATATATTCCGGCGTGGGATGACGTGATTAATGCAAGAAGGAGTGGTGCGGGTGGAAGTGGAGCAGCACAGGAGCATGATGATGATGAGGAGGATTAGTTTATTTGTGTTTTTATTAAACAATTTTTATTTTTATTTTTTTGTTTTTATTTGGTGTGTATGAAGTTTGTTAAGACTTTTATTGTTTTGCTTAATGTTTGTTTGCATTAGTGATTTTCAAGATTGGATTAGGAATGCTTGCATAGGAAGGGTTTAAAGTTATAGAGAAAAGGGAGTTATAACGAGTGAAAGAGAGTCAAAGAAGGGAAGCGTTAAAGTCAAAGTGTCGAGTCCGGTCCCTAGGGATATTAGCAATTGAGTCTAGAAGTGAGGAGGAATTTAGAAGATTTATTAGAGGCTGGAACAATTGCAGAATATATTTTTTTTCGCCCAGTGGCCTACTCGTCGAGTGCACTAAGGTGACTCGACGAGTCACCTTGTATTTTCACAAATTCTAAGATGTCCGCGCTTGTACTCGACGAGTCGCATATATGACTCGACGAGTCAATCATTTTTATACCAAAAGGACTGTTGATTTGATGTTGCTGAGTGTACCACTTGACCACTTCATCTTCCATATCGATTCTTGAAGATCTTACACTGTTTTACCTGCGTATTTGGAGCTGCCACATGAGATTTTGATGCCCAAGTCATGGATGCGCTGTTTCCATGGCTAAAGTCAAATGAAGTTGGAGCTGGAAAGAAGAGTATCAACCTATCGAATGGTACCCCAGGGGAGTTTGTTCCAATTCTCTCTATATTTGCATTTTTATTTTTGCATAGTATGCAATGAGGGCATTACATAAAATAAGTGTGGGGTAGGGGTTGGTCACATATTAGAAAATTTAGAATCTTAATTTAGGCTAATTTTTTTTTAAAAAAAATTGTTGCATACCAAAAATATTACTTAGGGATTTAATTTATAAAATTTTGGTAAAAGCAAATTAGGATTCCATGTTAGAATTGTGTTGATAATTGCATGAAAACCCAAATGTTTAGTTGAGCCTATACATGTTCTAGTGCATTTGTGGCTTCCTTATTCCAGTGAAATCATGAGACAAAAACACGCCCCCTCTTAGCCTGAGGGATGCAATATGTTTAGCAGCCTAAACCTGAAATGTATCTAGGAAAATTGTTATCGTTAGCCAATAAAGGTTGAGGTTGAGCGCCCCTGCTTAAGCATGTAGGGATTTGAGTGAAAAAAGTGAGGAATACATGTAAAAAAAAGAGAGAGAATTACAAGAAAAGTTGTAAGAATTTTGGAGCAAATAAAGTAAAGATCAAAAGATCAAAATTCCATGAAATTCAAAAAGTTGAAGATACCAAAAATCAATTAATACAAGGTGGTGAATTCAAAGAGATCAAAGATCAAATTATCAAAGAAGTGAAGAATTCAAAAGAGCTCCATAGTGGTATCATAAGTTGTAATTCTAGATTATGTATGCTTGGGTTGCTCAATTAAAAATACCTTGAGGGTAAGAGGTTTTCTGAGGATGGATTCGGAGGATTGCATAAAATGAGCATAGTTCGGGGTGAGTGGGCGAATGTTTATGAGGATTGTGAGTATTTGGAGTATGAGGGTTATTAGGAAAAATTTAGACACAAATGCATGCGTTGCGGTCTTGGCATAATGGCTGGGTTAGATTGGAGTTGTCATATATATAATTCTAATGTTTTAAAATTCAGTTTTGCTTGGGAGCAAGCAAAAGTCAAGTGTGGGGTATTTTGATATGTGCATATTTAGTTTGTATTAAGTATAGATTTTTATTCATTTATTAGCTAAATTATTGCATTTCATGGACAAAAGGTACTTAAAAGTGTTTAAATTGTATTTTCAGTCCAAAAATGAAGTTCAGAAGCAAAAGGAAGCAGGAGAAGCGGTTAGGAGCTCGGGAATTGAATAAAGAAGAAAAACACCAAAAATAACACCTACTCGGTGAGTAGGGTCGACTACTCGGCGAGTCCAAGTAAAGATTCGAGAAGATAACGACTCGGGAACCCAGATACTTATCGTATACGGAGATTGTGAGACGGACTCGACGAGTCGTCACCTGACTCGACGAGTCGATGCGTAAATATATAGATAACTTCTCAGATCGAGGAAAAAAACTTCTGGGACAATTATGGAGAAATCAGCTGCGATTCAGAGGCCAGAGAAACCCTAGAAGACGAAGATAGAAGCTACAATTCAATCCCGAAGGAGATTTGAGGCAAATTTCATCATTCTACTTAATCTTTTGTTTTCCATTATGGTTAGATAATTAAAATTCGTTTTTATGCTATTATTTACTTCAATCATGAGCTAAAACTCTTAACTTCTGTTTGGGGATACAAAATTGAGACTATGGTTTGATTGTTGGTAGGATTAATTCAATGTTGGTGATTTTTTTGTTATTTTAGCTTGCTAAAGAACCTTGTGTGTGAATGATAACTAATTTTCTGTTAATAGGAAGGTAATTAAATAGCATGAACATCGTTTGATTATCAACCTCATATACCATGTGACTACTTTGTTATATGTCTAGGATTAATGAACATGAAACTAGAATTTATAAGAAAATTAAGTAAATCCATGTGCGAGCTTGTGTGATGACCATCAACAAGAAGTTAATTAAAAACCAAATTGGTTAACTATTGTGAGTCTAAAGTAATCCGAATAATTAATCTAGTGAACTAAATTGAATTAGACAACTGATCACTGTTTAAGTTAGTTTATTTACTAAGGATTAGTGTAGTGAATGCGAACCTAGTCACTTGAATCGGTAACATACAAAAGAGTTAATCCATTGCACTATTGCCTTGAAATCAACCATAGGATCAATTGAGTTGAACTAAACAGGAGTTCTTTCATATTATTGAATCTAGTTAATTCTTTGTTTTTCTAGTTTTTAGATTGAGTAATAGTTAGTAAGTTTATAGTCTTGTAAAACTACAGAAAACCCTCTACTTATTAATTAATTTAGATAGAATTAATTTTTATTTTTAATTTGTCGTTCACTGTGTTCGATACCCTACTTATTTAACTATACCACAATTAATAGGTCCACTGCCTTTGTGTGTTTATTTTACAACTAAAAATAGGTTTAAAACTAAGTGAGTTCACGCACATCACGCATGTCTGGAAAACATTTCATAAAACATAATAATGTCAGAGTACAAATCCCCAGGAAGATCTCATAATGCGGAATACGAAGCATGTGTGTGATGGGCCGCTACCGCGCCAGCTCTTTCCCCTTCGAAGAAGAGGTACCTGAAACCAAAACTGAAAACTGTAAGCACGAAGCTTAGTGAGTTCCCCCATCATACCGCATACCATACAATCACATATCACACATATTGTCGGGCATTTCTAGGGTGCCCGACCTACCCGGTATGGCCATTTTGGGGTGCCGACCTACCCGTGTCAAGCCATTCTGGGGTGCTGACTACCCATGTCAAGCCATTCTGGGGTGCTGACTACCCTTCGGTCCTGACGATCGAACCTCGGGGACTATTTTACCCCCTACTGCTACTATCACATATATCACAACATAACATATTATCAAACATATCTGGGGTGCCTGAACTACCTTTCGGTCCTAGAAACCGAACTCGAGGACTAGTCCCCTCCTACTACCTCTATCGCATATAACGAAAAAAAAAACAGCATGCAAACATATCATCATATACTATCAGACGTATCTGGGGTGTCTGACTACCCTTCGGTCCTAACAACCGAGCTCTACTAATATCACATACAACATATCATGCTAGCATATAACATATCAGGTAGTAGCAAACCTAGATGATATCACAAAGACAATCATCTATCATACATCTCCTACTGGTGGGTCGGCATTGTGGCCTTAGACCCACCACTAGTGGAAGGTAACTCACCTCGTAGTAGCTGTTGATCTGTGTGGGAATGGTCTGTTTGTCTGCTGCTGCTCTGGAAATCCTCCGGCTGTAATTCCCACCAAACACTTAGTCAAATACTGCTAACCGCCCTCAGGGTAAATTGTCCATTTACCCTTAACAAGTCATGAGTCAAGTCACAGTCAACTGCCAGTTAACCAGACTCGCCGAGTTGGCTTGCCAACTTGCCGAGTCCCTTTCTCTATACCCAAGTCCAATAATCCTTCATCCTACTCGCCGAGTTGTATGAACAACTCGTCGAGTTCGCCTTCATCCGAAGAACACTCTAAGCTGTGACTCGCCGAGTTGTATGAACAACTCGTCGAGTTGTTCTTGAGACAAGAAGATTGCCATGAACTCACCGAGTCATGGCATTGACTCGCCGAGTGACTTCATGAGTGAGTCTGGCTTCCAACCCACTGAGTCATACCCTATGACTCACTACTCCAACTCGCAAACACAAAAAGGGGAACAACCCGGGGACTCGTCGAGTCAGATGAACGACTCGCCGAGTCTGCCTCATGCAAAAACTATACACGCGATTTTGCTTGAATCCAGTCCATGCCCTTCATAGATCTGGGTTCTTAGGGCCTGGTTTACACGTAAAGTTTCCAACTTTATGTGTAGATAATCACCAATGAAGGTTTTAGGGTTCAAAGTGCACCAAAAGGGGTAGATCTAGGACTTTCATGCAATATGACTCCATAAAGGCAGTAGATCCAAGCTCCAGGGACTAAAGCATGCCTAGATCTAAAGGCTAACAACTTATTACAACCCACAAAGCACAAACAAGCTTGGAGAATGGCTCAAGAAGGACTTTCATGAAGCTATTAGGGACTACAAGCTTGAAAACAGAGGGGAAACGAGCTATACCTCAAGGAAAACGTTGAGATGTCACAAAAATGCTTGGACTACTTCTCTTCTTCTTGATCTACTCTTCTTTCTCCTCAAAAACTTCAAGAACACCCCCAAAACACTTCAATCTCACAAGGAAAAGGGCAAAAATGATGTTGGGGGCTCTGAGGGTCAATGGGGGCGAGCTTGGGTCGGAAATGAGGGTTTAAATAGGGTGCAAACCCTTGAAATTTAGGGTTTCATCAAACAGCGGTGGCTCGCCGAGTCCAGAACATGGACTCGCCGAGTCGCCAACTTAAACGTGCCCCCAGACCGCGTCCCTACTTGTAACGCCTGTGTTTCTGGTCTTGCCATTTTTAGCAATGTAATAGTCTTGGTTAACCTTTCTAACCCGTTTTGAAATAATAGAAGTGTATTATTTGAGTATTATGTGTTTTGTGCTTAATTGCTTAATTATGTGGTTTGATTAATTAAGAATAAAAATAAGCATCAAAATTGAAGTGTAAAATAAACTTGATATCTTTATATAATGTTGTAGTAGTTGAAACAAGGTTTCCGAAGATATAAAGAATGCCGAAATCCGAGTTATAACGAGGAAGTTATGACCTGTCGAAGTTTCGCGATAGAACCGGCACTGCTGAATAACGTAAAAAGTGAAATTTACGTTAGAGCGATATTTAGCCTTAGTGATCTAAACGAGAATCGAATATCTCGTTGTTAGTATCAAATCGATAAAAATTTAGGGAAGAACGGACGTCAAACAAAGAAGTTATGAATTTATAACGAAATTTTCTGTCCCGGCCTATTAAAAATAAATAATAAAAATAAAGTCAAAATTAGCCGATGGAGTCTAAACGAAAGTTGTAGAGCGTAGTCTCACCTTCACGTGGATATAAAGAACGTCGAAAACAGAGTTCATATGAAGAAGATATGAATTTCCGAAGTTTATTAAATAATTTGTATTTAATTTTAATTGGAAAATCCGGCCTTATCCGAAGGCGAGTCACCGGACTCATCCGGAGTACGCCGCGCGTACTCGAGTATGCCCCGCGTACAACGAAGATGTTGACACTCGCACTCAAGGACTTCGTATGACGAACGCAATGACGATTTCGGACCAGTACGCCCCGCGTACTCCGAGGCATTAGCCTCCTATAAATAGGATGCGAGGCTGCCGAGTTTCTGTAACGCCTGTGTTTCTGGGCTTGCCATTTTTAGCAATGTAATAGTCTAGGTTAACCTTTGTAACTCAACTTGAAATAATAAGAATGTATTATTTGTGAATTATGTGAATTATGTGATTTATGTGTTTATTTTCTTGATTTTTATAATTTAATGAATTAAGAATGAAATAAGCGTCAAAATTTAAGTGTGAGATACGCCCGATATCTTTGCATAAAGTTGTAGTGGTCGAAACAAGGATTTCGGAGATATAAGGAATGCCAAAATCCGAGTTATAACGAAGAAGTTATGACCTGTCGAAGTTTCGAGACAGAACCGGCACGACGCTGAGTGACGTAAAATATGAATTTAAGATAGAGCGATATTTAGCCTTAGCGATCTAAAAGAAAGTCGTAGATTTCGTTAAACCGAGAGCGTGCATAAAAGGAACGCCCAAATCTGACTTCGTATGAGGAAGTTATGATTTTCTGAAGTTTCGACGTGGCAGTATGCAGCCCGAATACTCGATTTGAGATCGAGCGGTTTTTAGCTGAAACAATCTAAATGAGAATCGAAGATCTTGTTGTTAGTAGCGAAGCAATGAAAAGTTAGGCGAGAACGGACGTCAGACGAAGAAGTTATGAATTTATAACGAAGTTTTTCTGTCCCGGCCTTCTAAAAATAAATAATAAAAATAAAAGTCAAAATTAGCCGATGGAGTCTAAACGAAAGTTGTAGAGCGTAGTCTCACCTTCGCGTGGATATAAAGAACGTCGAAAACGGAGTTCGTATGAAGGAGATATGAATTTTTGAAGTTTTAATAAATATTTTATATTTATTTTTATTTTACTCCGATATTATCCGAAGAGAGGAGAGGCGGTCTATCCGAAGTACGCAGCGCGTACTGCTGTACGCCCCGCGTACAGCATAGGGCACTCGAGTTCTACGGAGTAGCGAGTCGTATGCAATGACGGAGATGGACCGATGACGTAAGCGCTGACGACCACCAAGGCGTACGCCCCGTGTAGCCTTGTACGCCCCGCGTACTTGCGAGGGTTCAGCAACTATAAAAGGAGGTCCGAAGCAGCCGAGTTTTCTTTTACAAATTCTTCATTTTCTCTCATCTTTTGCCTCGATTTGCGTGCCGATTGCATCCCGAAGCCCCGGTAATATTCCCGAGTCCCGAAGCGAGTCCCGAGATCCCGAAGATCCCGAGAAGTGCGGTTTCCGAGCTGAAGCTCTGCCCGCGAGAAGTTCGATTTTCGTAGAGATCTTCCAGATCTGCAGAGGATTACTACTTCTGCAAGCAGTAGTGCTGCCCGATCATCTTCTGATCAGGTGAGTGTGTAGTTACTTTCATTCCAACACAATATTATGAAGTATTTCCTATAAAATACGTGTTATGTGTATATTCTTGGTTGTTATACGTGTGAGTGTATATTCACTCTCTTCTATCTTATAGATCTGAAGTATTCTCTATGAAATACGTGTTATGTGTGTATGCCTCATCTGTTATGTGAAAAATGTTTTGATTGAGCATGCTATACAGGTTTTGAAACTACGTATAAAAATGTATATTTTATCTACTAATATGTTGGGTAGAATATGGGTAGATAGTTGGTGTGTAATAAACAGATGAGAGGCCTCGATGTTGTTTTGATCCAGTCATCTAGCGGAATTTAGATGACGACCACGGACTTTTCTAGATAGTCCAGTGGAACGCTAGCAGGCTCATAACCTGTAGGTGTTAATGAACTTGGGTGTTCATTCGTTGTATTCCATCCCCCCCATGGTTGCCTTATTTGACTTATATTGCTGAGGAACCCCCGAAGCATGTGTAGTCGCCCCGATGAAATATTCTTAGACTAGGTCCCTTGTGTTAGTTATTTTAGGGACATAAAGTGAGAATAACGGGAATGGGTAACTGGGTTATTGTTGGTTGATAATAATTAATTTAATTATTGTGGGTTGAAAACCCTATATGCTCACCAGGCTCCCAAGCCTGACCCACTCAGTTGATTTATTTTACAGGAAGTGGCGCAAGAGCTTAAGATGGGCGAACATCAAGTTGTTTTGTTTACAAGTCTGTATATGTATATATTTGTTGAAAGACTTGTAATGCTATCGTTTATGCTTTATGATCTGTATCGGAACATGACATCCCGACTTTTGATTATGAAATGAAATCATATTTCTTTATGAAATGTTTTGATAAATATCTATTTTATCATGTTTTGTTTTTGGGAACAAATTCCGCATCTCTTTTAAAATTAAAAGGATTTACTCTGAAAATTATTTTAAAAAGCATAAATGAAATCGGTCTTTTCGGGCCGAGATTTTGGGGATGTCACAGTTGGTATCAGAGCATTAGTTTAAGCGAACTAGGAATTTGTAGGATTTCTAGACTTAAACTTAGAATGCTATGTGGAATTTTGAGATGTGTCTGTTATGTTTTAAGACACAAGCACTAGTTTATTTTAGGAAAGTTGCCTAAAATGCTTTATGTGCTAAATGTTATATGTTGCCATATATGATATTATTTGTTCGGATCTATGGTCTGTTGCCGACCGGATCTAGAAACCTTATGTGTGTAGGATTCTAAGCGTACGTCTACGATATTAGAACTAGCATGTAAACGTTTCGGAGTGATAAGGATGATTTGAATATCTATCGTGAATAAGGATCTAATTTCACCTTAGTCGGTGTGTAGATCAAAAATGGTGAGAACAAGAAGTGGAGTTGGAAACGCTGATGAAAATAGGAATCAACCACCAGTGATTGAACAAAGACCTGTTGTAGCAGCAGCACCTGAGCCAATAACCATGGCTGGTGTGCAATTGATGATTCAGACAATGTTGGATCGTCAGATGGAGGAAACTAGACGGTTGCTTCAACAAAATCGTGAAGAACTGTCGATTCGTGTGGAAGAGCCTGAATTAAATGAAGGGCACTCGGAAGGTGGAAACTTCAGTGGATCAGTTGGTCAAGCCAACCCACCGATAGTTAGGCAAGATAACCGCGATGGAAGGAATGATGGAATGGGATGCAAGTACAAGGACTTTTTGACTTGCAAACCATCGACCTTCAATGGAAAGGAGGATCCGATTGGGGTTATGGATTGGATCTCCGAAATGGAGCTAGCCTTCATGACGTGTGGCTGTAGAGGTAAGTTGCAAACCATCTATGCCGTGCGTCAATTCCGAGGTGGAGCCGTTCGTTGGTGGAACACTCTAGGGAAGACTTTGAGCCCTAATGAGCCACTGCAATTGTCATGGGCAGAGTTCTTGGTGCAGTTTAAGCGCAAGTTCTGCTCGGCTCAAAATCTGTTGGAGTTGGAGAACAAGTTCCTGACATTGACTAAGGGCAGTATGTCAGTTGATGAATACACCAATAACTTCACCGATAAGATGGAGTTTGCCTTGCGTATCGTTCCAGACGAGCTGACGAAGGTGGACCGGTATGCGAAGGGACTCCCATGGGAGTATGAGGTGCCAGTACGTCAGGCACATACTCTAGAGGCAGCTATCTGGGCTGCCAAGTCTGTTGAGAACATGATCAAGGGGAGAACCACCAACAAGGTTGAGGTTGGTGAGAAGAGGAAGTTTGAGGGAACATCTGGTTCCGGCAAGAAAAGCAAATTTTCGAAATCTGATTCGAAAAGGTTTGGTGGGGGTAAAGGAGGGGAAGCGAAGTGGTGTGAAAAGTGTAAGAAAAAGCACTTCGGGAAATGTAGCGAGGATGTAACTTGCTACAAGTGTGGAAAGGTTGGACATTTTGCCAATGAATGTCCGAACAACAAAAGGATGTGTTTTGGTTGTAATGAAGAGGGGCATATTTTGAAAGACTGTCCGAAGAAGAAGGAGGCAGCTAAGCCCAACATTCCACCAAAGCCGAAGGCGAGAGCATTCCAGATGACACTGGAAGCTGCTAAGGATGAAGCTGATGTCGCTTCAGGTACCTTTCTCGTTAACAATTTGCCTGCCCAAATTTTATTTGATTCTGGAGCCAACTACTCCTTTATATCGCATGAATTTGGTAGAAAACTAGCTTTGCCTATTAATAGACTAGATAATGCTTTATTAGTCGAAGTTTCTAGTGGCAAGTTTGTACCTGTTAGCCATCGTATGAAAAACATCTTAATTGACTTGAATGGGAATAAGTTCTGCGAGGAATTATTGCCTATCGAACTTAACGGTTTCGACATCGTGTTGGGAATGGATTGGCTCAGCGCCAATGATGCTGAAATTTTATGCAAGAAGAAGATTGTTAAAGTAAACCCGCCTGGGAAGGAATCATTTATGGTGTATGGGGACAAACGCCGAGTGAATTCTGGAATCATTTCCCTAATGAAAGCCAGAAAGTGTTTGACCAAGGGATGTACATCATATTTAGCATTCGTGATTGATGCTAAGAAGGAGAAGAAGGTGATGCAGAGTATTCCTGTGGTGTGTGATTATCCGGAAGTATTTCCCGAAGATCTTCCTGGATTACCACCTGATCGACAAGTGGAATTCCGTATTGACTTGTTACCAGGAACCACGCCAATAGCAAAAGCACCTTATCGATTAGCACCAACGGAGATGAAGGAGCTGATGATGCAACTTCAAGAGTTGTTGGACAAAGGTTTCATTAGACCTAGTTCATCGCCCTGGGGAGCTCCGGTGTTATTCGTGAAGAAGAAAGATGGAAGTATGAGAATGTGCATTGATTACAGAGAGCTGAACAAGGCAACAATAAAGAATAGATATCCGTTGCCAAGGATTGATGACCTATTTGATCAATTGCAAGGTTCGAGCTATTTCTCGAAGATCGATCTTAGGTCAGGATATCATCAGCTGAAAGTAAGAGAGCAGGATATAGAGAAGACTGCGTTCAGAACTAGATATGGACACTACGAGTTCTTGGTTATGTCGTTTGGACTAACCAATGCTCCGGCAGCATTCATGGATTTAATGAATAGGGTTTGTAATCCGTTCCTTGATAAATCCGTGATAGTGTTCATCGACGACATTCTGATTTACTCAAAAAGCCAGGAGGAGCATGGCAGACACTTGCGAGAAGTGTTAGAAGTTTTGAAGAAGGAGAAGCTATATGCTAAGTTCTCCAAATGTGATTTTTGGATTCGTGAAGTCCAATTCTTGGGTCACGTGGTCAACCAGGAAGGGATAATGGTTGATCCAACAAAGATTGAAGCTGTAATGAAGTGGGAACAACCGAAAAGTCCCACGGAGATTCGAAGCTTTTTAGGATTAGCCGGATATTACCGAAGGTTTATCCAAGGCTTTTCTTCGATTGCTACTCCATTGACAGCTTTGACCCACAAAGGAGCTGCTTATGCTTGGAGTGAGAAGCATAAAGAAGCATTCGAGAAGCTAAAGAAGAAACTATGCGAGGCACCGATACTTTCTCTACCCGAAGGAGTTGAAGACTTCGCTGTTTATAGCGATGCGTCTGGGGTTGGATTGGGTTGTGTTTTAACCCAAAGAGAAAAGGTGATAGCATATGCGTCTCGACAACTGAAAGAGCATGAAAAGAACTACCCGACTCATGATTTGGAGTTGGCAGCAGTAGTTTTCGCTTTGAAGATATGGAGGCATTACCTCTATGGCACTAAGTGAAAACTTTTCACTGATCATAAGAGTCTCCAATATCTCTTTAATCAGAAGGAATTGAATATGAGGCAACGACGCTGGCTGGAATTACTCAAGGACTACGACTGCGAAATACTTTACCACCCCGGTAAGGCTAATATTGTTGCTGATGCTCTCAGTCGGAAAGTCAATCTTGAAAGGAAAAGGCCAAGAGCGTTGAGAATTGAAGTTGTCTCGACCATTGTGGAAAGTATAAAGAAAGCTCAAGAGGAAGCTTCTGAGAAAAATGACCGAAGGGAGGAACGTTTGGGTAAAACGTTGGTGTTTGGTACAAACGGTCATGAACTGAAGGTATTCCAAGATCGTATTTGGGTACCTAAGTCAGGAGGAATTAGAGATCTTTTAATGGGAGAAGCTCACAAGACCATGTATTCGATTCATCCCGGTAGCACTAAAATGTATAGGGACCTGAAACCCTACTACTGGTGGCCGACGATGAAGCTCGACATTGCGAAGTATGTGGCCGAGTGTATGACTTGTGCAAGAGTCAAGGCACAACATCAGAAACCGTACGGGAGTTTAGAACCTTTACCTGTGCCTATGGGTAAGTGGGAAGACATTGCCATGGATTTTGTCACTAAACTGCCCAGAACAAAGAATGGTCACGACATGATTTGGGTGGTCGTTGATCGATTCACTAAGAGTGCGCATTTCATAGCAGCCAAGGAGAAATGGTCTATGGAAAAGCTTGCGAATTCTTACGTAAAGGAAATTGTGAGGCTTCACGGTGTTCCGTTAACAATTGTGTCGGATCGTGATAGTCGTTTCACCTCGCGATTTTGGAAAAGTCTACAAGAAGAATTGGGTACCACGTTGTGTTTAAGTACAACTTACCATCCGCAGACCGATGGTCAGAGCGAACGAACGATACAAACACTTGAAGATATGCTGAGAGCATGTACCTTGGAATTCCTAGGTAATTGGGATGAACATTTACCGTTGGTAGAATTTTCCTATAACAATAGTTTTCACTCGAGCATTAAGATGGCACCTTACCAAGCTTTGTATGGACAAAAGTGTCGTACGCCGTCTTGTTGGCTTGAGGCTGGGGAAAAGCAGTTTATGGGACCGGAGATGGTTCATCAGACTGCTGAAAAGTTGAAAATAATTAGGGAAAGAATGTTAGCAGCTCAAGATCGTCAAAAGAGTTATGCTGACAAAAAGCGAAGACCGACGACTTTTGAAGTTGGGGATTCGGTTTTGCTTAAAGTCTCGCCGTGGAAGGGACTTATAAGATTTGGTAAAAGGGGAAAGTTGAGTCCAAGGTTTATTGGACCGTTTAAAGTTCTTCAGAGGATTGGGAACCAAGCTTACAAGCTCGAACTACCAGAAGAACTGAATGGAATTCATAACACTTTCCATGTGTGTTATTTGAGGAAGTTCACGGGAGAAGTTCCCGACATAATTCCACTTTCAGAGTTGAGGATCGATGAGAACAAAAGGTTGATTGAGGAACCGGAGGCAATTGTTGACCGAAAGACTAAGAAATTGCGACGTAAGATGGTGGAGTTAGTGCTTGTCCGATGGAAACACACGAATGGGCCAAACCTCACCTGGGAGACGGAGAGTGACATGAGGAGTCGCTATCCGTATTTGTTTGTTGATGTGTGATTCCGGGGACGGAATCATTCTAAGGTGGAGAGAATTGTAACGCCTGTGTTTCTGGGCTTGCCATTTTTAGCAATGTAATAGTCTAGGTTAACCTTTGTAACTCAACTTGAAATAATAAGAATGTATTATTTGTGAATTATGTGAATTATGTGATTTATGTGTTTATTTTCTTGATTTTTATAATTTAATGAATTAAGAATGAAATAAGCGTCAAAATTTAAGTGTGAGATACGCCCGATATCTTTGCATAAAGTTGTAGTGGTCGAAACAAGGATTTCGGAGATATAAGGAATGCCAAAATCCGAGTTATAACGAAGAAGTTATGACCTGTCGAAGTTTCGAGACAGAACCGGCACGACGCTGAGTGACGTAAAATATGAATTTAAGATAGAGCGATATTTAGCCTTAGCGATCTAAAAGAAAGTCGTAGATTTCGTTAAACCGAGAGCGCGCATAAAAGGAACGCCCAAATCTGACTTTGTATGAGGAAGTTATGATTTTCTGAAGTTTCGACGTGGCAGTATGCAGCCCGAATACTCGATTTGAGATCGAGCGGTTTTTAGCTGAAACAATCTAAATGAGAATCGAAGATCTTGTTGTTAGTAGCGAAGCAATGAAAAGTTAGGCGAGAACGGACGTCAGACGAAGAAGTTATGAATTTATAACGAAGTTTTTCTGTCCCGGCCTTCTAAAAATAAATAATAAAAATAAAAGTCAAAATTAGCCGACGGAGTCTAAACGAAAGTTGTAGAGCGTAGTCTCACCTTCGCGTGGATATAAAGAACGTCGAAAACGGAGTTCGTATGAAGGAGATATGAATTTTTGAAGTTTTAATAAATATTTTATATTTATTTTTATTTTACTCCGATATTATCCGAAGAGAGGAGAGGCGGTCTATCCGAAGTACGCAGCGCGTACTGCTGTACGCCCCGCGTACAGCATAGGGCACTCGAGTTCTACGGAGTAGCGAGTCGTATGCAATGACGGAGATGGACCGATGACGTAAGCGCTGACGACCACCAAGGCGTACGCCCCGCGTAGCCTTGTACGCCCCGCGTACTTGCGAGGGTTCAGCAACTATAAAAGGAGGTCCGAAGCAGCCGAGTTTTCTTTTACAAATTCTTCATTTTCTCTCATCTTTTGCCTCGATTTGCGTGCCGATTGCATCCCGAAGCCCCGGTAATATTCCCGAGTCCCGAAGCGAGTCCCGAGATCCCGAAGATCCCGAGAAGTGCGGTTTCCGAGCTGAAGCTCTGCCCGCGAGAAGTTCGATTTTCGTAGAGATCTTCCAGATCTGCGGAGGATTACTACTTCTGCAAGCAGTAGTGCTGCCCGATCATCTTCTGATCAGGTGAGTGTGTAGTTACTTTCATTCCAACACAATATTATGAAGTATTTCCTATAAAATACGTGTTATGTGTATATTCTTGGTTGTTATACGTGTGAGTGTATATTCACTCTCTTCTATCTTATAGATCTGAAGTATTCTCTATGAAATACGTGTTATGTGTGTATGCCTCATCTGTTATGTGAAAAATGTTTTGATTGAGCATGCTATACAGGTTTTGAAACTACGTATAAAAATGTATATTTTATCTACTAATATGTTGGGTAGAATATGGGTAGATAGTTGGTGTGTAATAAACAGATGAGAGGCCTCGATGTTGTTTTGATCCAGTCATCTAGCGGAATTTAGATGACGACCACGGACTTTTCTAGATAGTCCAGTGGAACGCTAGCAGGCTCATAACCTGTAGGTGTTAATGAACTTGGGTGTTCATTCGCTGTATTCCATCCCCCCCATGGTTGCCTTATTTGACTTATATTGCTGAGGAACCCCCGAAGCATGTGTAGTCGCCCCGATGAAATATTCTTAGACTAGGTCCCTTGTGTTAGTTATTTTAGGGACATAAAGTGAGAATAACGGGAATGGGTAACTGGGTTATTGTTGGTTGATAATAATTAATTTAATTATTGTGGGTTGAAAACCCTATATGCTCACCAGGCTCCCAAGCCTGACCCACTCAGTTGATTTATTTTACAGGAAGTGGCGCAAGAGCTTAAGATGGGCGAACATCAAGTTGTTTTGTTTACAAGTCTGTATATGTATATATTTGTTGAAAGACTTGTAATGCTATCGTTTATGCTTTATGATCTGTATCGGAACATGACATCCCGGCTTTTGATTATGAAATGAAATTATATTTCTTTATGAAATGTTTTGATAAATATCTATTTTATCATGTTTTGTTTTTGGGAACAAATTCCGCATCTCTTTTAAAATTAAAAGGATTTACTCTGAAAATTATTTTAAAAAGCATAAATGAAATCGGTCTTTTCGGGCCGAGATTTTGGGGATGTCACAGTTTCTTTGCTATGTTTCTCCATTCTCTCTCCCGTTTTGCCTCGATTTGCGTGCCAGAAATACCCCGAAGCCCCGATAATATTCCTGAGTCCCGAAGCAAGTCCCGAGATCCCGAAGATCCCGAGAAGTGCGGTTTCCAAGCCGAAGCTCTGCCCGCGAGAAGTTCGATTTTTGTAGAGATCTTCCAGATCTGCTGAGGATTACTACTTTTGCAAGTCGTAGTGCAGTCTGATCATCTTCTGATCCAGTGAGTGTATACTACCTTTCATAAACGCAATAATAATACAAGTATGGTTTGAGTGTATTAAGTATATTGTTGTTTATACGTGTGAGTGCGTTGTTACTTTCTCCTAACGTATAATTATGAAGTATTTTATACGAGATACGTGTTATGTGTATATTTTGTTGTTATGTGTGTGAATGTATATTCACTTTCTTCTATCTTACAGATCTGATTATTTCTATATGAAATACGTGTTATGTGTGTGCCTCATCTGCTATATGGAAAATGTATTGATCAAGCATGCTATACAGGTTTTGAAAATATGTATAAAAAATGTATGTTTTTATCTACTAATATGTTGGGTAGAACATGAGTAGGTAGTTGGTGTGTAATAAACAGATGAGAGGCCTCGTTGTTGTTTTGATCCAGTCATCTAGCGGAATTTAGATGACGACCACGAACTTTTCTAGACAGTCCAGTGGAACGCTAGCAGGCTCATAACCTGTAGGTGTTAATGAACTTGGGTGTTCATTCGTTGTATTCCATCCCCCTCATGGTTGCCTTATTTGACTTATATTGCTGAGGAACCTCCACAACATGTGTTGTCACCCCGATGAAAATATTCTTAGATTAGGTCCCTTGTGTTAGTTATTTTAGGAACATAAAGTGAGAATAACGGGAATGGATAACTGGGTTATTGTTGGTTGATAATAATTAATTTAATTATTTATTGTGGGTTGAAAATCCTATATGCTCACCAGGCTCCCAAGCCTGACCCACTCAGTTTTATTTGTATTACAGGAAGTGGCGCAAGGGCGTAAGATGGATGAATCATCAAGTTGTTTTGTTTACAAGTTTGTATATGTATATATTTGTTGAATGACTTGTAATGTTATCGTTTATGCTTATTGGTCTGTATCAAAACATGCCACCCCGAGTTTTGATTTATATAATGAAAAATACATTTCTTTTATGAAATGCTTTGGTAAACATTCTTTTATCATGTTTTGTTTTTGGGAACAAATTCCGCAACTCTTTCAAATCAAAAGGATTTACTCTGAAATTATTTTAAAAGCATAAATGAAAATCGGTCTTTTCTGGCCGAGATTTTGGGGATGTCACAGTTGGTATCAGAGCATTAGTTTAAGCGAACTAGGAATTTGTAGGATTTCTAGACTTAAACTTAGAATGCTAAGTTGAATTTTGAGATGTATGTCTGTTATATTTTAGACACGAGCACTAGTTTATTTTAGGAGGGTTGCCTAAAATGCTTTATGTGCTAAATGTTATATGTTGCCATATATGATATTATTTGTTCGGATCTATGGTCTGTTGCCGACCGGATCTAAAAACCTTATGTGTGTAGGATTCTAAGCGTACGTCTACGATATTAGAACTAGAATGTAAACGTTTCAGAGTGATAAGGATGATTTGAATATCTATCGTGAATGAGGATCTAATTTCACCTTATTCGGTGTGTAGATCAAAAATGGTGAGAACAAGAAGTGGAGTTGGAAATGCTGATGAAAACAGGAATCAACCACCAGTGTTTAAACAAAGACCTATTGTAGCAGTAGCACCTAAGCCAATAACCATGGATGGTGTGCAAATGATGATTCAAACGATGTTGGATCGTCAGATGGATGAAACTATACGGTTGCTTCAACAGAATCGTGAAGAACTATCAATTCGTGTGGAAGAGCCTGAATTGAATGAAGGGCAATCGGAAGGTGGAAACTTCAGTGGATCTGTTGGTCAAGCCAACCCACCGATAGTTAGGCGAGACAACCATGATGGAAGGAATGATCGAATGGGATGAAAGTACAAGGACTTTCTAACTTGGAAGCCATCGACCTTCAATGGAAAAGAGGACCCGATAGGAGTGATGGATTGGATCTCTGAAATGGAGTTAGCCTTCATGACTTGTGGCTGCAGAGGCAAGTTGCAGACTATCTATGCAGTACGTCAGTTCCGAGGTGGAGCCGTTCGTTGGTGGAATACTCTAGGGAAGACTTTGATCCCAAATGAGCCACTGCAATTGTCATGGGTAGAGTTCTTGGTGCAGTTCAAGCGCAAGTTCTGCTCGGCTCAAAATCTATTGGAGCTAGAGAACAAGTTTCTGACACTAACGAAAGGCAACATGTCAGTTGATGAATACACCAATAACTTCACCGATAAAATGGAGTTTTCCTTGCGTATCGTTCCGGACGAGCTGACAAAGGTGGACCGGTATGCGAAGGGACTCCCATGGGAGTACGAGGTGCTAGTACGTCAGGCACATACTTTAGAGGCAGCTATCTGGGCTGCCAAGTCTGTTGAGAACATGATAAAGGGGAGAACCACATACAAGGTTGAGGTTGGTGAGAAGAGGAAGTTTAAGGGAACATCTGGTTCCGGTAAGAAAAGAAAATTTTCGAAATCTGATTCGAAAAAGTTTGGTGGGGGAAAAGGAGGCGAAGCGAAGTGGTGTGAAAAGTGTAAGAAAAAGCACTTTGGGAAATGTAGCGAGGATGTAACCTGCTACAAGTGTAGGAAGGTTGGACATTTTGCCAATGAATGTCCGAACAACAAAAGGATGTGATTTGGTTGTAATGAAGAGGGGCACATTTTGAAAGACTATCCGAAGAAGAAGGAGGCAGCTAAGCCCAACATTCCACCAAAGCCAAAGACGAGAGCATTCCAGATGACACTGGAAGCTGCTAAGGATGAAGCTGATGTCACTTCAGGTACCTTTCTTGTTAACAATTTGCCTGCCCAAATTTTATTTGATTCTGGAGCCAACTACTCCTTTATATCGCATGAATTTGGTAGAAAACTAGCTTTGCCTGTTGATAGACTAGATGATGCTTTATTAGTCGAAGTTGCTAGTGGCAAGTTTGTACCTGTTGGCCATCGTATGAAAAACATCTTAATCGACCTTAATGGGAATAAGTTTCACGAAGAACTATCACCTATCGAACTTAACGGTTTCGATATCGTGTTGGGAATGGATTGGCTCAGCACCAATGATGCCGAAATTTTATGCAAGAAGAAGATAGTTAAAGTGAATCCGCCTGGGAAGGAATCGTTTATGGTGTATGGGGACAAGCGCCGAGTGAATTCTGGAATCATTTCCCTAATGAAAGCCAGAAAGTGTTTGAACAAGGGATGTACATCATATTTAGCATTCGTGATTGATGCTAAGAAGGAAAAGAAGGTGATGCAGAGTATTCCTGTGGTGTGTGATTATCCGGAAGTATTTCCCGAAGATCTTCCTGGATTACCACCTGATAGACAAGTGGAGTTCTGAATTGACTTGTTACCAGGAACAACGCCAATTGCAAAAGCACCTTATTGATTAGCACCGACGGAGATGAAGGAGCTGATGATGCAACTTCAGGAGTTATTGGACAAAGGTTTCATTAGACCTAGTTCATCACCCTGGGGAGCTCCGGTGTTATTCGTGAAGAAGAAAGATGGAAGTATGAGAATGTGCATTGATTACAGAGAGCTGAACAAGGCAACAATAAAGAATAGATATCCGTTGCCGAGGATTGATGACCTATTTGATCAATTGCAAGGTTCGAGCTATTTCTCGAAGATCGATCTTAGGTCAGGATATCATCAGCTGAAAGTAAGAGAGCAGGATATAGAGAAGACTGCATTCAGAACTAGATATGGACACTACGAGTTCTTGGTTATGTCGTTTGGACTAACCAATGCTCCAGCAGCATTCATGGATTTAATGAATAGGGTTTGTAATCCGTTCCTTGATAAATCCATGATAGTGTTCATAGATGACATTCTGATTTACTTAAAAAGCCAGGAGGAGCATGGCAGACACTTGCGAGAAGTGTTAGAAGTCTTGAAGAAGGAGAAGCTATATGCTAAGTTCTCCAAATGTGATTTTTGGATTCGTGAAGTCCAATTCTTGGGTCACGTGGTCAACCAAGAAGGGATAATGGTTGATCCAGCAAAGATTGAAGCTGTAATGAAGTAGGAACAACCGAAAAGTCCCACGGAGATCCGAAGCTTTTTAGGATTAGCCGGATATTACCGAAGGTTTATCCAAGGCTTTTCTTCGATTGCTACTCCATTGACAGCTTTGACCCAAAAAAGGAGCTACTTATGCTTGGAATGATAAGCATAAAGAAGCATTTGAGAAGCTAAAGAAGAAACTATGCGAGGCACCAATACTTTCTCTACCCGATGGAGTTGAAGACTTCGCTGTTTATAGCGATGCGTCTGGGGTTGGATTGGGTTGTGTTTTGACCCAAAGAGAAAAGGTGATAGCATATGCGTCTCGACAGCTTAAGGAGCATGAAAAGAATTACCCGACTCATGATTTGGAGTTGGCAGTGGTAGTTTTCGCTCTGAAAATATGGAGGCATTACCTCTATGGCACGAAGTGCAAACTTTTCACTGATCATAAGAGTCTCCAATATCTCTTTAATCAGAAGGAATTTATTATGAGGCAACGACGCTGGCTAAAGTTACTCAAGGACTACGACTGTGAGGTACTTTACCATCCCGGTAAGGCTAATGTTGTTGCTGATGCTCTCAGTCGGAAAGTCAATCTTGAAAGGAAAAGGCCAAGAGCATTGGGAATTGAAGTTGTCTCGACCATTGTGGAAAGTATAAAGAAAGCTCAAGAGGAAGCTTCTGAGAAGAATGACCGAAAGGAGGAACGTTTGGGCAAAACGTTGGTGTTTGGTGTAAACACTCATGGACTGAAGGTGTTCCAAGATCGGATTTGGATACCTAAGACAGGAGGAATCAGAGATCTTCTGATGGAAGAAGCTCACAAAACCATTTACTCGATTCATCCCGGTAGCACTAAAATGTATAGGGACCTAAACCCTACTACTGGTGGCCGATGATGAAGCTTGATGTTGCAAAGTATGTGGCAGTGTGTGTGACGTGTGCGAGAGTCAAGACACAACATCAGAAACCGTATGAGATTTTAGAACCTTTACCTGTGCCTATGGGTAAGTAGGAAGACATTGCTATGGATTTTGTCACTAAACTGCCCAGAACAAAGAATGGTCACGACATGATTTGGGTGGTCGTCGATCGATTCACTAAGAGTGCGCATTTCATAGCATCCAGGGAGAAATAGTCTATGGAAAAGCTTGCGAATTCTTATGTGAGGGAAATTATGAGACTTCAAGGTGTTCCGCTAACGATTGTATCGGATCATGATAGCCGTTTCACCTCAAGGTTTTGGAAAAGTCTACAAGAGGAAATGGGCACCAAGTTATGTTTAAGTACAACTTACCATCCGCAGACTGATGGTCAGAGTGAAAGAACGATACAAACACTTGAAGATATGTTGAGAGCATGTACCTTGGAATTCCTAGGTAATTGGGATGAACAATTACCATTGGTAGAATTTTCCTATAACAATAGTTTTCATTCGAGCATTAAGATGACACCTTACCAAGCTTTGTATGGACAAAAGTGTCGTACGCCGTCTTGTTGGCTTGAGGCTGGGGAAAAGCAGTTTATGGGACCGGAGATGGTTCATCAAACTGCTGAAAAGTTGAAAATAATTAGGGAAAGAATGTTAGCAGCTCAAGATCGTCAAAAGAGTTATGCTGACAAAAAGCGAAGACCGATGACTTTTGAAGTTGGAGATTCGGTTTTGCTTAAAGTCTCGCAGTGGAAGGGACTTATAAGATTTGGTAAAAGGGGAAAGTTGAGTCCAAGGTTTATTGGACCGTTTAAAGTTCTTCAGAGGATTGGGAACCAAGCTTACAAGCTCGACTACCAGAAGAACTGAATGGAATTCATAACACTTTTCATGTGTGTTATTTACGGAAGTTCACGGGGGAAGTTCCCGACATTATTCCACTTTCGGAGTTGAGAATCGATGAGAACAAAAGGTTGATTGAAGAACCAAAGGCAATTGTTGACCGAAATACTAAGAAGTTGCGACGCAAGATGGTCGAGTTAGTGCTTGTCCGATGGAAACACACGAATGGGCCGAATCTCACCTGGGAGACGGAAAGTGACATGATGGGTCGCTATCCGTATTTGTTTGTTGAGGTGTGATTCCGGGGACGGAATCATTCTAAGGTGGGGAGAATTGTAACGCCTGTGTTTCTGGGCTTGCCATTTTTAGCAATGTAGTAGTCTAGGTTAACCTTTGTAACCCATTTTGAAATAATAGAAGTGTATTATTTGAGTATTATGTGTTTTGTGCTTAATTGCTTAATTATGTGGTTTGATTAATTAAGAATAAAAATAAGCATAAAAAATTAAGTGTAAAATAAACTTAATATCTTTAGATAATGTTGTAGTAGTTGAAACAAGGTTTCCAAAGATATAAAGAATGCCGAAATCCGAGTTATAACGAGGAAGTTATGACCTGTCGAAGTTTTGCGACAGAACCGACACCGCTGAATAACGTAAAAAGTGAAATTTACGTTAGAGCGATATTTAGCCTTAGTGATCTAAACGAGAATCGAAGATGTCGTTGTTAGTATCAAAGCGATAAAAAGTTAGGCAAGAACGGACGTCAAACGAAGAAGTTATGAATTTATAACGAAATTTTCTGTCCCGGCCTATTAAAAATAAATAATAAAAATAAAGTAAAAATTAGCCGACAGAGTCTAAACGAAAGTTGTAGAGCGTAGTCTCACCTTCGTGTGGATATAAAGAACGTCGAAAACGGAGTTCGTATGAAGAAGATATGAATTTCCGAAGTTTATTAAATAATTTGTATTTAATTTTAATTGGAAAATCCGGCCTTATCCGAAGGTGAGTCACCGGACTCATCCGAAGTACGTCGCGCGTACTCGAGTACGCCCCGCGTACAGCGAAGATGTCGACACTCGTACTCGAGGACTTCAGATGACGAACGCAATGATGATTTCGGACCAGTACGCCCCGCGTACTCCGAGGAATCAGCCTCCTATAAATAGGATGCGAGGCTGCCGAGTTTCTTTGCTATTTTTCTCCATTCTCTCTCCCGTTTTGCCTCGATTTGCGTGCCAGAAATACCCCGAAGCCCCGATAATATTCCTGAGTCCCGAAGCAAGTCCCGAGATCCCGAAGATCCCGAGAAGTGCGGTTTCCAAGCCGAAGCTCTGCCCGCGAGAAGTTCGATTTTTGTAGAGATCTTCCAGATCTGCTGAGGATTACTACTTTTGCAAGTCGTAGTGCAGTCCGATCATCTTCTGATCCAGTGAGTGTATACTACATTTCATAAACGCAATAATAATACAAGTATGGTTTGAGTGTATTAAGTATATTGTTGTTTATACGTGTGAGTGCGTTGTTACTTTCTCCTAACGTATAATTATGAAGTATTTTATACGAGATACGTGTTATGTGTATATTTTGTTGTTATGTGTGTGAATGTATATTCACTTTCTTCTATCTTACAGATCTGATTATTTCTATATGAAATACGTGTTATGTGTGTGCCTCATCTGTTATATGGAAAATGTATTGATCAAGCATGCTATACAGGTTTTGAAAATATGTATAAAAAATGTATGTTTTTATCTACTAATATGTTGGGTAGAACATGAGTAGGTAGTTGGTGTGTAATAAACAGATAAGAGGCCTCGTTGTTGTTTTGATCCAGTCATCTAGCGGAATTTAGATGACGACCACGAACTTTTCTAGACAGTCCAGTGGAACGCTAGCAGGCTCATAACCTGTAGGTGTTAATGAACTTGGGTGTTCATTCACTGTATTCCATCCCCCTCATGGTTGCCTTATTTGACTTATATTGCTGAGGAACCTCCGCAACATGTGTTGTCACCCCGATGAAAATATTCTTAGATTAGGTCCCTTATGTTAGTTATTTTAGGAACATAAAGTGAGAATAACGGGAATGGGTAACTGGGTTATTGTTGGTTGATAATAATTAATTTAATTATTTATTGTGGGTTGAAAATCCTATATGCTCACCAGGCTCCCAAGCCTGACCCACTCAGTTTTATTTGTATTACAGGAAGTGGCGCAAGGGCGTAAGATGGATGAACCATCAAGTTGTTTTGTTTACAAGTCTGTATATGTATATATTTGTTGAATGACTTGTAATGTTATCGTTTATGATTATTGGTCTGTATCAGAACATGACACCCCGAGTTTTGATTTATATAATGAAAAATACATTTCTTTTATGAAATGCTTTGGTAAACATTGTTTTATCATGTTTTGTTTTTGGGAACAAATTCCGCAACTCTTTCAAATCAAAAGGATTTACTCTGAAATTATTTTAAAAGCATAAATGAAAATCGGTCTTTTCTGGCCGAGATTTTGGGGATGTCACACTACTCGGCGAGTCGGGCCTACTACTCGCCGAGTCCAAGGCTAAAAATGACCAATACTTAGATAAATTTTACGTACCAGGAACCAGGTGCTACAGAAATACCCTTTATAGAATGTGTGTATAGAAGTTTCGTGAAGAATATACTAAGTAAAATATGATTTTAATACAAAAAATAATTAATACATGGTGAAGATCCGGTTATTATAATCACATCAGGTCACTGTAGATGGGTCTGGGAATAAGTAAGTTAAAGGTAAAAAGAGAGGGATTCATGTTAATCACACCAGGTCAGCCCTCTGTTAAGTCCCATATTTCTTCTCCTTTTGAATTTCTCTTACAAGCAATTTCCTTGCAATGTACTTTTTTTTTAATTTCCATTCATCTGGTACGATAGTGTTGTAAATAGCAACCAACTTTCATTGATTTGAGCATCATACTTTTGTTTAGGGTGCTGATTTTGCCATTGGAAATTTTAATTCTTCCACTGAAAATTTAATATAATGACAATTATACCCTTGATCTAAATTTATAGATATTGAAAGAGAGAGAGAAAGACCCTAAGGAATCTAGGATACGTTACCAAACGAACAACGTTCCATCTTCTTCCTTCCTCCTTCTCGCATGAGGTCGATTGGCGTTCACAATATTTACACTCTTGGTAAGTTATTCACCATTGATATATGTAATCAAGAAAAAATAATTATAGTTAGGATGCATATTTTATTTCATGGCCTATTCGTTATGTGCAAACAAATAATTCACATGAGGGAAAGAGTCGTCGCCTCGAAAGGAATACTCTGACACTGAAGAAGGATGGATGATTGTAGAAAGCAAGCAGAGAAGGTTCAATCTGGTGAAAAGGGGAAATATTTTGGAGCTAAAAAAGGATTGCAACTACTTTCTTCGTGTCTCACTTGCCTGAATGATGTAAGAGTAGCAAGCTTGGAAAGTTTTCAAGGATGTAACGTGGCTAAGTATGATAGAAGGAATTTTCTGTGAAATTGTTCCATTAATGTTAGTGGTGAAGTCAACAGGAAAGGTGATAGGGAAAGAAAGGATACATGGAGACCTGAATTGGATGGACATATGGTGCATGCCAAATCGTTCAAAGAGGCTCTATCTAGATCTTTCAGTGGGGCTGTAAAACATGATAATTCTACCTATATAGGGAATTATTCCAAATATTGTGGAAGTCGATTTGCATCGATCCATGACAGATGAATTCCTTCAAAGCAACATACTACATGGAGTAGATGGATCGCGTGGTTAAAAAGATGGGATAAGAATTTTTTTTCACAATCAAAGGATTGTTTGGTTAAAGATTAGTGGAAGTACTCTTTCTGGAATACCAATGTCTTATCGATGATTGTTGGAAAGTTTGGATGAGTTTTAATTCCTTGTAATTAATCTAAAGAAGTACATAAAATCTCGGTTGGTAGGGTTTGTATTCTAAGCACAAGGTAGGTAGATGGTTATGATCAATGGACAATGGGTGCCATAATACATATTTGATATGTATTAATATGAATATTTTTGTTACCAAAACATTTTTGTTGTTATTTGATTTACATTAGTTTGAAATTATATATATATATATATATATATATATATATATATATATATATATATATATATATATATATATATATATATATTATGGTTGTTAAGTTGTTGATTTTAAAAACTTTTATTTAATTAATGTGTCAATAACCTATCTTGAAAATATTAGAGTTGATGGTGAAAAAATAACCAAAGAAAAAAATAAAGTGTGAAAATGAGGGGTAATACTATAAAAAAGAAAAAACTAATCGTAGAAAAAGGAAAAAATCTGCTGCTAATTAATGGAGCAAAGTTAAAAAAAGAAAAAAAAAATTGTATTTCGTAAATTTTTAGGAAGGAATTGTAAACGCGTCACCAAAAAATGGATTCGAATCTTTTGCTCTCATTAATGATTATAACTAAAACAAATCCCGGATTCCTTAGGATCTTTCTCTCTTTTTCAATATTTATAAATTTAAATCAAGGGTATAATTGTTTTTATATTTAATTTTAGTGGAAGAATGAAAATTTCCAGTGATCTAACCATTTTGTGTATTCTTATTTCATTTATTGTTACTTCATTTATTCTTATGTTTAGTCATAAAGTTAATGATTCTCAATTGTGTGCTATTAGAGAAATGAATAATAACTCTTCTCCATTAGGTCCAAAAGTTGAAACCAACAACATGTTGTACTGGTTGCTTAGTAAGGTCTTTGAGCAATTAGGAACTACTTACCAATAAATTAGATTATAAACCATATTATTTATAAGTTTGTTGTCAACTTTGCTTATATTGTTGAGGTTGTTTTCCAAATCAAGTGTGTCAAGCATTGTATTTGTCATTGAGTGAAGTTCATCGCTTTCCATATTAAGGGTATCAAATAATGAATTTGTACGTTTGTTTGGTAACTTTGCTTGATTATTACTTTAATACTTATTAAATGTTAAACTATCCTTTACTTTACAAATGAAAGCAAGTTATCTCATCTATTAAGTAAAAAGATAATATATTTATTATTTTTTTATTTTATAAAATAAATTAAACCTTCTAAATTATTTACCTATTTTCTCATATACAAAATGTATACTAATAAAATATAAATTAGTTGTTTAAAAGGCAATAACCATATTTCTTTACAAGAATAAATATATTATCTAAAAGTATATATAATTCCATATTTCAAAATTATTTTGATAACTATATACCAAACATGGGTTTTAATGAATTACGAAATTCATTTGCAAATGTAAATCACCATCTTCTTTAACATTTCTTTACGTTAATTGTGATAAAGATTTTTATATTTTGAATTTGAACTTTCTTACCGAATATATCATCGAGTATAGTTGTTGTCTTTGAACAATATTTTGTAAATAAATTCTTATAGTAAGTTACTTTTACTTTTATCCAAAACAACCATCAATGTTTACTTCCAACCAATTATAGTAGAGTGTTTTTATTTTAAACATAGAACATCAACAT
The DNA here is from genome assembly GCF_052625555.1 of Lactuca saligna. Classification (NCBI taxonomy): domain Eukaryota; kingdom Viridiplantae; phylum Streptophyta; class Magnoliopsida; order Asterales; family Asteraceae; genus Lactuca; species Lactuca saligna. Next base: position 85,458,167 of record NC_136424.1, on the reverse strand, counting down.
CAAATAATTTTTTATTCAAAACAACGTACATCGTAAATAATATTTTGATGTTATTATTTGTAATATGACATATTTATGAAAAAAAATATGGGCAGACACGAAACTATAAGAAATTTTTATTATTGCATCTTACTTTCATTTTCTATTTTTATCGTCTAACCGAAAGAAACTATGTATAAACCTTTTTCACGGTAGTACTTTTGGGTTAAACTATCAACTCTTATTTCACGGTCTACATTTGAATAGTTTTTTTAATAAATACAATAAAAGATCTCTCTCTATATGTCAATTAGTCGTTTGACCTCAATCGACTGCCTAGACCAATTAAGGAACTCTAACTAAGTGTCGATTTATCTGTTACGTGTCCGTTGTGATAAAAAACCAACATAAATCATAATTATACTTAAAAAAATAGTTAATCGGGTTTGTAATCAAGAGTGTATATTTATATATTATTATTTTAATATTTGCACATTTTGTTATTTTATCATAAAGTATACTTCATCTAAATAAATTGTTTTATTAAATGTGGTGTATTAAAAAATTCTGGTGTTTTATTAATAATGCAGAATTAATCATGTCTTCATGTATATTTATAAAGAATTCTGACGTTTTATTTTTATATTTTATAAATTTAATTTCTGCTACCATAACTCTTACTGATAATTGTTTATATATAGTAAACTATTTGTATAAAAGAATTAATTATCTTTACAGTTTAATTTTTGAATAAAATATCCTTGATTCCTCGCTAGTAATTTAAAAAACAATTGAGGACCATGAATGGAATTCTTCTAAGATATTAAATAAAACAAAAGAAGAATACAATAAAATGAAATAATCCACTTTCCTCTTTTACCCTTTTTCATCAAAACTCAAAAGTTACTACTGTTCACTAAAAGACAAAATAACAAGCTACAAAAGTCCACAACTCCTTTTCATGTGACCAGTCCACTTGGCTCTGTACTCTCTGCTCCCCCCTCCCACCCCACTACGCTCACGGGTATCCTCGCCGGAAAAATCTCCACCTCCGGCTAACCACCTTCCGGCGACCATGAACTCAAATAACCAATAAATGCGCTTCAACTGGATTTGACATCTCCTCACTGGTTTGTCACATCTTTGCCTTTTCCTCTCACCTGCTTTTCCAACCTAGTACAATTAATATTACCTCAATGTCTTCTTTTTCCTGCAATTAATTCGGTTTCTTTTTAAAGTTAAAACTTCATTCTCTTTGATGAACATCTTCATACTGTACACTTATCTCTTTGATGCATTCATATTATTTTAGTTCATGATCTTCGATACCCATCAACAGATTCTTGAAATCTTTCTAAATTTTGTATCTTTGTGTGTAAGTACACTATCAGATTCAGCTCAATGTCCCTCTCTTTTTCTGAAATTACCGAAATGTTAACATTTGGCTTCTCATTTTCCCTAAAAAAATATCTTGACTTCTGCTCGATCTTGTGTACATTCACCTTACTTTTGAGTTCATAATCTTCCATACCCATCATCAGATTCTTGATTTTTGCTAAATCTTAAGTAAAATTGACCATCGGGCTCATCTCAAAATCCCCCTTTTTTTTCTGCATTTACTCGAAGTATCGACGTTACCATTGGGGTTTTCAGTTATCCTTATTCTTTCTTCATCATGTTTTATACACATCAAACATAATCTTCACTTCACACTCAATCTTTTAGTCTGCTTTGACCTTCACATCTCTTAAGTTATGAAAGTGATTGAATCAATGGGTCCAATTGTATGACTTTGGGTTTTTCAATATTTGGTTTTCTCATTTGTATGTATTCTTGGCCATTGAATTTGTGGGTTCCCATTGTATTATCTTTTTAATGCTTTTTCTATGGTTTACTTTCATTTGTGTTCACAAATTTTTGTTTATAACTTTATATTATAATACACATTTCAAGTTTTCAACTTAAAATATCTCAAACATGAGGCTGTCTTTCACCAAATCTCTATAATAAAAGGATATGAGTTAGTATAGTGTTGGTCAAAGTTTCGATCTTTATTTATTTCACTTTTCCTGAGTGCGTTCATTGAATATATGAATTGTTTAGCACAATTTTGAGCTACAAAAAGTGATTACTTATATGTTCAAATGATCATCCTATCTGCCTAATCTGGGACCCATTTTTACCAAAGATTCAATTCACCAATCAATAAATTCATAACGTTTCATCGGAGATCACACCCAATTGAATATTTGTTTCTTTTTGAGTTTTCTCCATGGTTTGGTTATGGTGGACCAACAAATAATCAGAATTGATTCTTCATTCTTCACATGCTAATTTTCTTATTATTATATACTTTGATGAATAATCATAGTAGCAGCCATTTTGGGTCTTTTAAATGAAATCGTTAAGCTAAATTCAGACCTTGTTTTAAAGAATGAAGCGTTCTTATTGTCTAAATTCAACTGTTTGAATGTGCAGAGATCAAAATTGCAGTTGTAAGCATATGCAGGTATGCTTGGAAGAAGGAAATCATCACTCGTCAGTTCAATCTTTTTGCTTCTTGTCGTTCTTTTACCGGTTGTTTTTTCAGAAATTCCATTGGGTTCAAAGCTATCTGTGGAATCGAAGAATCACTGGGTTTCTCCAAATGGAGATTTTGCAATTCGATTTTTTAATCGCTTAAATGAGTATGGCATTGGGATTCGTATAAACTCAGGGTTAATACCAGTTGATAAACAACCAGTTGTTTGGGTTGCTGGTGGCGATTTAAGAGTAGGAGATAAATCATACTTCGAGCTCACCAACAATGGAGATTTGGTTCTTTTCGATTCCACAAGAGGAGTTGTTGTTTGGGCAAGCAAAACCACCAATTCATCTGTTGCTTCAGCAGTTCTCCAAGATGATGGCAATCTCGTTCTTTTGAATAACAAAAAAGACATTGTTTGGAAAAGCTTCGATACTCCATCTGATACGCTTCTTCCAGGCCAGAATTTATCTTTATCTCAAGTGCTACGAGCTGCGAGCAGAAATTCTGTTTCCAGTTTTTACAGTCTGAGAATTGGAGCCATTGGCGATTTGGAACTCAAGTGGGAAAACGATATTGTTTATTGGAGAAGTACAGCAACCCCAAATCAATCGGATCTTCGAGCTGTTCTTGCTTCTGATGGTGCCTTCCAACTGTTCGACAAAATGTCAAAACCAGTCTGGTTGGTTTTTTCTCAAGATCATGGTGAAGCAGATGTGAAGTTTCGGATCCTTCGGTTGGATGTGGACGGAAATCTCCGGTTACGCTCATGGACAAAAAACTCATGGAAAGTAGTTTGGCAAGCTGTCGAGAATCAATGTGATGTTTTCGCAACTTGTGGAGTGACCGGAATTTGTGCGTTTAACGAAACAGGCATTCCAGTATGCAAATGCCCGTATTCTCTGTCCTCTGTTCCTTCTTCCAAATGCTTGCTTCCATATCAACAAACCTGCAAATCGGGTTCTTCCATGATTAAACTCGATCATACTTCACTATACGCGATTTATCCACCTAACGAAACGATCATCTCTCAAATCAGCTCTAACCAGTGTCAAAACTTATGCGAACAAGATCACCTCTGCACCGCGTCAACCTTCATGAACGACGGCACCTCAAAATGCCGAATCAAGAAAACACAATACGTTAGCGGTCAATCGGGATTTTCCGTAAACTCCGTTTCATTTGTCAAAAGATGCAGCGATCCCATTGCTGTCATCCCCAATTTATCCAAATCAAAACCTGCAAATCCCTCACAAAACACTCCAATACAAGATCCACATAGTGCAATTTGCGTTTCTTGTGTGATTGGAATCGGAGGCGTTACGATTCTAGTCTTTGTCGTGATTCATTTGGGCTTAACGGGGTTTTGGTTCTATCGAAGAAGGTATTCTTTCAAGACTCGGGCTTTTTCCGGCGATGTGCCTAACCCTAGTGGCTTTCTTGCTTTGACGTATGTCGAATTGAAGGACATAACCGACAATTTTAAACACCGGATCGGAAAAAGTACGTTCAAAGGCGTTCTCCCGGAAAATCAGCCGGTTATGGTCAAAGACTATGGTGCCATGAACGTTGACCCGAGAAAGTTTAGACGATTGATTTTGAAATTAGGAAGCATTCATCATAAAAACTTGGTGAGATTAGAGGGTTATTGTTGTGACCCGAGTTATAAGTTTTTGGTTCATGAATTTCTCACAAATGGTTCACTGGAAAGTTGTTTGGAAGACCCGGGGCTACGAAAAAGGCTTACATGGAGGAAAAGATTGGATCTTTTACTAGCGGTTGCAAGGGCAGTTTCGTACTTACACATGGGGTGTCGAGAGTTCATAGGACATGGAAGTTTAGGTTGCGAAAACGTGGTTTTGGATGAGAATTTAGAAGCTAAAGTGAATGAATTTGGTCTCGGGAGTTTTCTTGGTGGCGGTGATGATGGTGGTGGTGGTGGTGGAGTGTGTGCGAGGGACATACGGGACTTTGGGTCGATTGTGTTGGCGGTGGTGAGTGGTGACCCGAAGGCTGAGTGTGGTGGTTGTGATTGGGCTTATGAGAAATGGGTGGGCGGCAATGTGGTGGAGATTGTTGATAAGACGGTGGAAGGTGGTGTTGATGGTGATGAGTTGGAGCGGGTGTTGAGAATTATGTTTTGGTGTTTTCAGTCGGATGAGAGAATGAGGCCTTCAATGGGAGAGATAGTGAATGTCTTGGAGGGTGCGGTGGCTGTTGATCCTCCACCGCACCCTTCTGTATGTTGTAAAATACCGTCAGATGAAGGATCAGATTCTGACAGTATTTAAAAAACTAATGACTGCAAAATGCAGACATTAACTTCATTTTTCTTTTTGGCTTTTTTTGTTTATATTCGAGGCTAACTTAATTTTGTACAAGTTTTTAGATTAGCCTATTGAATTAGTTGAACTTTTAGCGTTGTGGAATTAGAAGTTTTGTAAATTTTTCCTAATGAATTGTCTTTTAATCTTTTCTACAAATGTCTTGAATCATTTTTTTGATCATATTATGGATTTTCGATGTGTAAAATTGAATAAGACAAATAAATATTAGATGAATAAAACGCCCGATAATAAGAAAAATATTTACAAGTTATTTCAGTGCTAGGTGAAATTATTTGTTGGGATAAAGTTGAAATTTAGAAAAAGAATGAATAATTATGTCGTGAGTTTTTTAAATGGTTTGAATTAAAGGTGCATTATTTGGAACACCTGGACATTGTTAATTATTACTATGTTAACAACTTTATCAATGCTACGGATTAAAGCTTGGAAACTCGTGGTAGACAGTTCTCTATGTTTTGGCTCGTGATTTCCTGGCGATTTTATTGTCTGTTGTTGTTGGACTTGACCATGGAACAAGGAGAAGTCAACTCATGTGTTTTTATGTTTCTGTCGAAGTATCCTGAGAATAGATACATTCGTTTGTGTAAGAGGTTGGTTCCTTACAACCTAAGATAAATAATACGTGCATTATTCTTCTAAATATACATGTAAAGCTAATGGGTATAGGTATCGATGACGAACTCATGCTCAAAATAAAGGGGTAGCACAAAATAATATTCCGTGTAATATATGATTAGGAAAAAAAATCAAAACCGCAATTTCATTAAACATAACAAAGTGACGACCACCGAAGGGAGTTCGCTAGAAAAAGAACGCCAGTGGCAGCAAATCGTCAGCAACAACAGGTAGCAGTGTGAAGTCGTGAACAACAGGGGTGGGACTTGGGAAGAACGAACAACGACAACAATGTTTGGCTCTTCCGGTTTTTTGTTTTTTTTGTTTTTTTTTTTTGCTAAACAAGAAAAACGAGCTTCCTACATTTTTTGTTTCGTTAAAGTAATGTCTTTTGGGCTTATAAAGTTTAGACCACTTACACATTTTGATTATTTTAAATATTTCGGTCTATTTTGTATTTGGATTTACCGGTTAGAAATAACATAATTTTTTTGGATTTACCAATTTTTTTCCATGGTACGACTATACCATAAAATGAAAATTTCCAAAAAATTTATGTTACTGAACAAAATTTGGGGTGCATCCCGACTAGCCCATGCTCCTATATGGATCCACCAATGATAGATATCATATGACCTGTGTGATGATGATGTAGCATGGAACACTACCCATCCTTCAAGGTGTGATGATTTGATATGAAACAAAGCGAACGTGATATCAGCTGACCACATAATTTTTTCCCTCCTAGCTCTTTCAAAAAAAACTTCTTCCCTCCTATTCTCCTGATGGTCGTGGAAGCCTTTTTACGTTGACCACACCCATGAACATTGGCTTTCCTTCCTATGTTGCTAAGTTCATCTCCAATGCATTAAACTCATATCAGTTCAATGGATTGACACATGTACATTCTACTCACTATACAACTTTACATATTAAATTTTACACTCCATTAAACTCTATACAATTTAATGAATTGTCACAACATTTATCATTTTCTTTTTATTTATTGTTATTTTTTAATAAAATTAATTAGCATGAAAATAAAAATTTAAAAATACAATTAAAATTAACATTTAATTAAAATTAAAAAATAAAAATTATATATATATATATATATATATATATATATATATATGTGTGTGTGTGTGTGTGTGTGGAGAGAGTATAGAGTTCATTGTGGATTGAATTTAATAAGATTAAACTCCCCATTCTATTAAATACTAATCGTTTTCATACAATGGAGATTTTGAATTTAATGAGATTAAACTCCCCATTAACCTCCCATTGGAGATGGCCTAAGGTAAGGATGTCAATGAGACCAAACGGGAGCGGAAATAGTTGCCCCCGCTCCCACCCCCGAAATCAGTTGTTGCCCCCCGCTCCCGGTCCCGCTTCCGCTTCCTCTGTTTACATAGCTCCCGGTCCCACCCCCAATTACCTTCATCGCCCCCGGTCCTGCCCCCGTTCCCCCGGTTTATAGGCTTAAAATTTGTGTTTTTTTTGCTAAATAACTACTTTGGTTTATGCTAAAAAACCTATTTTTAAACTTTAAAAGTTTAAAACATAATCTTTTAGAAACTAAAAAATTAAAAATCCAACATTACAAAAAGATAATTCCAACAATTTTAAAAATATAAAATATGAAAAATCCAATATTACAAATATAAAATACTTACATATCCAAAAATATATGATCAATTCACTACCTCTTCAATATGTATTAATTGGAAACAGGAAAGTGAAATCTAACCTAAACCTAAAATTAAAAAATCTATTTTGTGTATGTATTTTATATTAAATATATATTGTTTACATAAATGTACAACCGAGGCTCCCACGCGAGTATGAACAGAAATACCAACTCCTGACCCCGGTCCTGAAAATAAATGAGGTTTAATTTTTCCCCCGCTTTCGGGTTTTTTTTATTTTTTTATTTTTTATTTTTTATTTTTTATTTAATCACGTACAGGATCAGGGTCCCACGAGGTTTTTTAACAACACTAGCCTAAGAAGCTAAAGCGGTGGAGAAAGGAAACAAGGTGTCCAAAGGGTAAAGTAATCCGTTGAGAGCATTTGGTTCGTTTGAATAGGATGGAATGGGATTAGAACTTCCATTTAATCATGTTCTTTAATAAATTAAATTATGCTGTAATTTGTGAATGTTATTCAACATCCCTTGGGGTGAATTCTCAAGTTAGTTATAATTTAATTCATATTTGACAAAATTATATTTTATCCATATTATTGAGTAGCCTTTGGTAAACAGTATCAAAGAGGAAAAGAAAATTATGGAGAAATGAAAAAAAATTAGTATATGTTTCCAACAATGGAATGGCAAATGTGATTTATTATTTTGCGTTGATTTTAATTCTATGTTTTTTGTTTTGAACCGGTAAATAAAGGGTAACCCGATCCGATGGATCAGGAATGCTTGGCGGGTCACCAAGAGAGGTACCACTCACTACCAAAGAAAATGAAAAATCAAACTCACGCCAATTTAAAGGAAAATCTCTCAAATATGCTCAGTTAAGAGTAGAACTCTTGACTTTACCCACTGAGACCTATAATCTAGGATACATCACAACCAGCTAGAATGAATGTTTAGATATTGGAATGATATTATAAATATATAATTACTTTTATTTAATATAATCTTGACTTCAATAAATATTAAACTTCTAAATAATTTTTTTATTGTTAAGAGTACATAATTTTTTATATTCTAACAATATTTTAAGATTTTGTAGTATCTAGTTTTTTTGTTTTATATGTTTTTATATCATATGTTTTTTTAACTATTTACAGAGCATATAATAATGTATTTTCGAACGAAATAGAATATGTTTATATATAATTTATCTTTATTTAATTAAATTCTATTTTTATACAATAGTATTCATTTTTCTTTTAGTTTTATATTTATCAATAACAGCATGTTTGACCGACTTATTTCAATCGATCGAGCTAACAAGCATGACAATAAAATATTATGATTCATTTCCTTACTTTGCCAATTTTGATACATTTTCCAATTTCATTTTTTCATTATTCTATTTCATTTATTCATTATTCCATTTTTCCATTATTACTTTTTTTATCGAATAATCAACCGAAACTTATTAGTCAAACTAGTAAGTTAGCTCGCAAACAATATACCCATAAAATCAGGGATTTTAATCCAACCAACCAAGCAACCAATAATTTTTGAAACATGTTCCCCATCCATGAAAAAACAAAAGCAACACTCCGAGTCAAAAATTAAATTCTTTCTCATAAAAGATTGTTTTGGAGCACATTCAAACTAAGCATCCACATTGTGGCGAGAATTACTACATCAAACCATTTACTTTTGGAAGACTCCAAACTATTATTTGCTTAAGAGAAGCATAGATCCCAAATCATTGTGATTTAGAACTGGTTCCTCGCGCCATAATGCAATCTAGACAAATGCTAAATACTCTCTTGACTCCGACTCATATTTGCACCAAATTTACCCGAGCAATCATCTAATCCAAACCGGTTTTGAGTTCAATTTAGGGTTTCGATCTGGCCAAAAGAAAAAACAAAGGAGAAATGAAGAGGGGAAATTGTTGATTTATAGCGATTATCATTGTTGATCGAATGCTTGTTTGGGAGAGTGAAAAGGGTCAATAGTGTAATAATTTATGTCAAAATACTGAAATATATAATCATATTATATTAATATAAAATAATGATTAGTTCAAAATTTATGAGTCAATTAGAGGCAAATTATGAGGCTTAATATCCAAAAAACAAATGTCATTTTGATTAGGCAGGAAAATCGAACAAATGAGAGGTCTTCACCAGTTATACACGTAGGCATTATAAGTAGCACGAAAAATCGAGTGGAATCCCCACATGAATTTCGATAATCAACTGAGAATCAAGGAAGAAATAGGGTGTTGAAGTTCTTGAAATTTTATAAGTTTTCTTGAAATTAACGTATGATTATTCGATTTAAGCTTGATGTAGTTGCTTAGACAGATTAATATGTCTGCTAAACGTGTTTTGGTTCAATCTCTTGTCTCAATTTCATCCAACTAGTACCAAAATCGACAAGATTTATAAGAAATGTTTTTTTTACAATAGTTGTTTTATCCACTTATGGAGAGAAATTTATGCAATTGTTTATAGATTATTAATAGACAAAAGTGGAGATAAACAATGATGGTTTTATTAAATTATTTGATATTATTTTGAGAAAAATCAAACTTCAATATATTTTAAAAATGACAGAAAATAAAATATTCTTTTCGAGCGAAGAAGAAATGGTTACGGGACCTGGTACGATCCGTTTAATAAAAGTCAGTTATGCTTTATTTCGTCGTAAATGGTTGGAGGTCAGTGTTTATATTTTTAGGTTATCTTTATGGACATGTTGTTTTTCGAAGTATCTAAGAAATACATTTTTAATTCTTAACTTTCAGTTTTATTTATCTTTTGCTATCATCAAAGAAATCAAGAATTATAGATCTAGCCCGTGAGTTGTTTAAACTTGTTAATTTAATTGAAGTTATGGAAATTAATATACCTCGATTTTATCCTATGTATTTTTATATTTTATGGTTAAAAATATTTTTGGAAGTTACCGAAAGGTGTCATAAAAATATTTTAGTTTAGTTTGGAGTTATTTGCTTATTCCTGTTAGAGTATTATTTTTAAAAGAAAGTATTACAATATATATTAAAAAAAGAGTTACAATTATAATTTGGTTGGATGAGACATATGGACGGTTGAACCAAAATGATCGCATATAGTGTTTTCTAAAAGTGAGCCCTTAGAAAATATGTTGGTTAAATGTAGGATGTGTGTAGCGTGACAAACTTTGGTTAATACCTAACGCCAACAATATGAGTTTTTCGTGCTCTGTGGTTGCTCGTACATAAATATATATGGTTGCGTGCAAATGTTAATTTGGATTTGTTGTCTACTATGTGTGTTTTTTGGATGACATCTTTAGCCGGAACGAGTGGGTGTTTAATCGCCGTGAGCATGACAGATGTATGTGATCGGCGGGGATGAGAATTGAGAATCTTAGACTCCGTTTGATAGACATATTTCTAGGTCCAAAAAGATCTTTCTGGCTGAATGGACCGGAAACATTGTTTGATATGCACAAAAAAATAAGTATTTCCCGTTAAGATATATCTTTCCCAAAAGGCTCCAAAACCATATATTTTTAGCTGAATAGGCTGGAAAGACAATTGCACCCTAAACTCTGACTTTCTTTTTCTTGGATTATTAATTTCTTTTAAATAAATTTTTTTAATCTTTTTATCGGATTATTATATATTAATAAATATTATTTTAAATATATAATATTTATGTATAAATAAATATTATTTTATTGGATTATTAATTTCTTTTAAATATTTTTTTTATTTTCTTTTATGGATTAACTCTTTTTATTGGATTATTATATATTATTAAATAAGGTAAATTACTGAAATCGTTCTTATGGTTTGGTCAAAATAGCACGTTTGGTCCGTAACTGTTTTTTGCACTCGGATCGTCCACGTGGTTTGATTTTGTTACATTTTTCATCCCTATGGTTTGCTCAAAATTGGACGTTTGGTCTTAAAGGGTCGAAAAACGTAATAAAATCAAACCACAACTACGATCCGAGTGAAAAAAAAAAAGTTAGGGACCAAACGTGCAATTTTCACCAAACCATAGGAACGATTTTAGTAATTCACTCTAATAAATATTATTTATAAATATATAATCAGGAGCATAACACAAGCATCAAAATTGGAGGGGCCGAAACCAAAACATAAAAAACCATATACACAATTTTCTTTTTTTTGTTTTTCTTGATTGATTTTCCATGCTAATATACACTATATACCAAATGTATCTAAGACTTAAAAACAATATAATAAAATAACAATTCAAAATACATTTTGCAATCTATTAATCTGCTTTTAGTTCAGTGACAAGGATTTTACAACAATTGATTATACTAGATCGATATTTAACAATTTAACCAATATTAAAATAATATATCAATTAATAAACACATTTTTATCAAACAAAATCTTTCTAAAATTCTAATTCAATTTTGTTAGATATCCTTGATTTTTAGCTTTTCAGATTTTTTTCTTTTCAAGACAACTATTCATCTTCATTTATAAGTTATGACTTGTGAAAGAAAGAGAGTGAGATAAAAAGAAATTAAGAATGAGAATGAGAGCATACAATTTTTTTTTCTCCGGTGGAGAGAACCATGTGCCTGAAGGTCGCCAATTGGAGAAGGCGGATGGTGTGACAAATACCATAGATAATATACGGTTAGCGCCCAGAGGTGAGCATAAAGGGCATATAAACGAACGGTGACGATGATATTTTCTTGTGACCTTGGCAATCCTTTTCCCAATCGCAACAAATATTTTTTTTAGGGTTTTTATCATCCCAAATATCTTCAACTAGTATATCTGAATAGTGTAAGGTCAAACCTTGAAATATGATGATGTTTCAAATAGATCTCAGTGTCAGCATCAGCGTGTTAGCAGCTCAGCTTGTTTAGTTTAGTCAGTGCATTGTAACAGATTTTATACTTATCGTGTTTCCATAGTTAGCTTAAATTTGTTAGCTAGCATATCCCTGGTTTGTAGGGATTGTCTAGTATAGTAGTATATAATCTTTTGTATCGGTTTGTGAAACCACGCGTCTTTCACAAACCCTAATCGCTGCTTTGTGCACAAGATAATCTCTTTGTGAGATTATCTTTCTTAGTGAAAGTTTTTCTTCGTGAATTCTTCTTATTCTTATTTAGTGTTATTGTTTGATAAATTGATTGATCTCAAGGCCTTTTCAATTGGTATCAGAGCAGGTTTCTTTTATCAAACAAATGGCTTCATCTTCTTCTTCATCGAACTCATCAAATCATCCTTTCGCTAAAATTCCTCCGTTTGATGAAACAAATTTTGCCATGTGGAAAATAAAGGCTCTATATGCTTTTGAGTCAGTAGATGAAGACATGTTGGACATCGTCGAAAATGGTCCATACGTCCCGATGTATCAACCTCTGAAAAATAACGTTCCTGATGGTGCTATGAAGAAAACACCTAAAGAAAACTGGACGACAGATTACAAAAGAAAACATGGTCTAGATGTTTGTGCTCGTGTTGCAATCAGCTACGATCTACCATATAATATCTTTGGGTTGGTTCAGAATTGCATCTCAGCAAAAGAGATGATGGATACTCTGACCGTGTCGTTTGAAGGCACTGAAGAAGTCAAGGCCACTCAAATAAATGATCTTAACAGAAGGTATGAACATTTTTTTTTTGCAAAAAAAGGTGAAACTTTGACTCAAACCTTTAACAGATTCAATACTCTTGTTAATGATTTGCGGAGATTAGATCAGTTGAAGCATAAAACTGTTCTAGTGCAGAAGTTCTTGGATTCTCTGGGTGCAGGTTGGGAGAACCATGTTGATGTGCTGAAAAATAGTGAGAAGATCAATACTATGAACTTACAAAGTCTCTGTGGAAATCTTCGATACTATAAAGAATCCAAGCTTCAAAGAAAGGAGCTGATGAAGGATTCTCAGCGTGAATCATCTGTAGCTTTGTTCTCAAACAAAAAGCTAGTGTCAGATTCAGACACTGAAAGCTATTCAGATACTGATTCCTCTAAAACTGACACTGATGATCTTGAAAAGGTTGTGGCTAGTGCAACTTTGATTGTAAAAACTTTTGAGAAATCAGGCCGAAACTTCTCAAAGTTTCAGAAGAAGATGGGAGGAAAGTTTTCAAAAGGATCAGATGTTGATAAAAGGCATGGTGTTGATAAGAAAGGGAAGGCTCAGTGCTTTAACTGTGGGAGCACTGATCATTTTGCAAAGGAATGTATACAAAAAAACAAGGCTCGGATGAATACTGGAAGCAGAAGTACAACAAGCTGATTGAGAAACTGAAAGCAGAAAACTTGGAACATAAAGTTCTTGTTGCTGAAGAAGAAAATTGGAAGACTGATGAGGAGTCATCAGATGATGAAGTCAAGTGTCTAATGGTAAAGATAGAAGACACGGATGTTCCTGAAAAAGGCACAAGTACATTTGATGTTGATATGTCTGATGCAATTGAAAAATCCAAGAAGCACAACACTGACTCTCCTTAAATGTATCAGGTTAAAAACTTTGTTTCCTATTCAATGAATGAAAAAAATCAAAATGTTTGAGTATTTGGGTGTCATTAATTCTAAGAAGAATCAAACAATAAGGGACTTGCAAAATCAACTTGATCTTCTTAAAACTGAAATATCCATGAAAAATAACCTTATTGATTCCACTCAGGAAAATCTTAGAATCACTAGTTTATCAAATTCATCTTTGTCTGCTGAAATTGATAATGTTAAAGATCTTTTGATCAAAGAACAAACTGTGCTTCATACTTGGGCAAAATCTCACAAGAATGCAAATTATATTATTTCTGCTCAAATTCCACACTCATGTGAGAAAATTCTTGGGGGTAATTTTGCAGAAGCTGAAAAAGTTTTTAAATCACAAGAAAAGGAATCTGAATTTCATTCCATGAATGAGATGAAAAACAATTTCAAAAATAAGTTTGTCAGTAACTCTTTTATTAATCAGAGTTTAATTGATGAATACTGTGTTACTAACTCTAATGGTGTTATTGAGTGTAATGTTGAAATTACCGGAATTGACCCAACCTCTTACCCTGCACATCTTGTAAGACCAACTCCTCTCACTGAGAATATTATTGCTTTTCCTATCTCAAATGGAGTGTTTCATGCTGTTCATGAACAACTTAAGCATTTTCCTGATTGCAATGCAATTGTGAATAAGTCCAAATCAGACACTGATGATAACTCATCGTCTATCACTGATCATAATTTGTCTGACACTGAATTCTGTTGTGATTCAATAATAAACAAAAGGACACAAAGCTCTCTTGGTGAATCTTACAAGTCGAAATGTGTTAAGTCCAAAAAATTGCCTACCAAGAGGAACTTTGGTACTAGAGTTTGTTACAGATGTGGTGATACCTCTCATAAGATTAGTGAATGTTCATTTGATAAATTATCTTTAAGAGTTGATAATATTAAAGTTAGAAATAAAAAATGGACTCTTAAGTCAAATTCTTTAAACTGTCTTCCTAAGGAGTGTTATAATCTATTATCAAATAATTTTGTGAATGACCCATCCTCGAACGGGTCAGTATGTTCTAACTAGTTTCTCAGCACTGCAGGGTCAGGAGCATCTTTGGTACTTAGATAGTGGTTGCTCAAGACATATGACAGGATCAAAGTCTCTTCTGGAAGATTATGTCAAGAAAACTGGTCTTGCAGTAACTTATGGAGACAATGGAAATGGGTTCACTAAAGGATATGGAAATATCAAATGCAATAACGTGTTTTTTCAAAATGTTTCATATGTAAAGGGTCTCAAACACAACCTTATCTCCATCAGTCAATTGTGTGATGCTGACTATGAAGTTCACTTTACAAAGAAGGAAGGTAGAGTTGTCAACACTGACAAGAACATCGTACTTTCAGCAAGTAGAAAAGATGATATATATGTTCTTGATATGTTCTCAAGTGACAAGGCGTTGATGCAATGCTTCTTTACAAAGTCTCAGACCAATCTTAGCTGGATTTGGCACAAAAGGTTCTCTCATCTGAACTTCAAGAACCTATCCAAAATATCCAATCAAGATCTAGTTAGAGGGCTCCCAAAATTCAGCGTTGTGAAAGACAAGATGTGCTCAGCTTGTGAACAAGGAAAACAAACCAAGTCCTCTTTCAAACCCAAGTCATGTTCCAGTATATCAGTCCTTCTTCATTTACTTCACATGGACTTATTTGAACCTATTCCTATCCGTTCTCTAGGCGGAAATAAGTATACTCTAGTGGTTGTGGATGAGTTCACTCGATTTACATGGGTGGTCTTCCTGAAGAAGAAAAGTCATGCTGCACAGGAAATTATCTCACTGATTCGCAAAAATGAGACACTGACAGGTCTCAAAGTTAAGCAACTGAGAAGTGATCATGGTACTGAGTTCCGAAACTCAACTCTTGAAGAATTTTGTGATCATAAAGGCATTGGGCAAAACTTCTCAGCTCCTCGTACTCCTCAACAAAATGGAGTTGCTGAACGAAGAAATAGAACACTGATTGAAGCAGGAAGGACCCTAATGATTCATGCTGGTCTTCCCATGTCATTTTGGGCTGAAGCTGTCAATACAGCGTGCTTTACTCAAAATTGATCTTTAATTCACGGGATTCATAAGAAAACACCATATGAAATGCTGAAAAGTCGAAAGCCAGACGTATCCTTCTTTCACGTGTTCGGATGTATTTGTTATATTCTAAATCAACGTGACCCAAGATCTAAATTTGAACCTAAAGCTGCTAAAGGTATTTTTGTTGGATACTCATCTATTTCAAAGGCTTTTCGTGTTTTTCATATGAACATGCAATGCATTAAAGAATCAATTCATGTGAAGTTTGATGAGGAATCATACACTGATGAAAGAGTCACTCATTCTTCCTCTATTTTTCAAGAGCTTCTCTCTTGCCCATTTGACGAAGCTCCTCTTGCTGGAGATGAAGCTGATATTTCTAATTCTATCGTTCCAGTTCCATGGTCCTTGAATCAAGATACTGTAGCCAGATCATCAAATAATTCATCAGGTGCTAATGAAACTCTTGAAGCTGAACATTCTCCTACAACTGAGAACTTGTCAGTGTCAAATTCTCCGGAATCAGCATCAGTCTCTGAACATCGATATCATCCTGTTGATCAAATTATTGGGAATATTCATGATGGTGTCCGAACCAGATCTCGTGTTTCTAATAACTTTTGCATGTATGTTAATTTCGTTTCAATGATCTTACTTGACAAGATACACACAGCTCTTCAAGATGTTGATTGGATTAACTCCATGCAAGAAGAACTGAATGAGTTTGAAAGGCACAAAGTTTGGACTCTTGTCCCAAGACCATCAAGAAAGACCATCACCGGAACTCGCTGGGTCTATCGCAAAAAGGTTGATAAAGATGGAATCATCACTCGCAACAAGGCAAGGCTTGTCGCTCAAGGGTTTACTCAACTTGAATCCATCGACTACGGAGAAACCTTTGCTCCAGTTGCTCGCATTGAAGCGATCAGACTGTTTCTCGCATACGCATCCTACATGAATTTCATTGTCTATCAGATGGATGTGAAAACAACATTTCTTCATGGTGTGTTAGAAGAAGAAGTTTTCCTCAATCAGCCCCCAGGCTTTGTTGACAAAGATCACCCTGATTATGTGTACCGATTAGACAAAGCTGTTTATGGACTGAAGCAAGCACCCAGGGCTTGGTATGAGACGCTGACATCGTATCTTCTTGAAAATGGATACAGACGAGGAGCAATCGACAATACTCTCTTCATCAAAAACAAAGGCTCAGATATGGTTCTTGTTCAAATCTATGTCGATGACATCATTTTTGGCTCTCCAAATGAGACACTGAGCAAGGAATTTGCAGAGATCATGTCTCAAAGGTTCGAAATGAGCATGATGGGAAAGATGACCTTTTTCTTAGGTCTTGAAGTTCAACAAAAAAAAGTCAGGTATTTCTATTTGTCAAATTAAATATATTTCTGACTTGCTTGTTAAGTATTCTCTCAGTGACTGCAAACCAGCCTCTACTCCAGTTTCCAAGATTGACAAGATTCATGCTGATCCAACTAGAACTGATGTCAATCACTCTCTGTATCGAGGAATGATTGGATCTCTTTTATATCTCACAGCAAGTCGTCCTGACATCATGTTTGGAACCATTCTCTGTGCTCGATTCCAAGCTAATCCCAAGGAATCCCATCTCATGGCCGTCAAACGTATCTTTCGATACTTAAAAGGAACTCAAAATCTAGCACTGTGGTATCCTCGCGACTCAGCATTCGAACTCTTTGGATACACTGATTCAGACTATGTAGGATGCAACTTAGACAAAAAAAAGTACATCTGGTGGATGTCAGTTCCTTGGAAATCGTCTCATCAGCTGGTCTAGCAAGAAGCAAACATCAGTAGCCATCTCGACTGTAGAAGCTGAGTATGTTGCAGCTGGGAGATGTTGTGCTCAGCTCTTATGGATTCAAAATCAGCTTCTCGACTATGGGATCAAGTTCTCAAAGACTCCCATATATTGTGATAACACCATTGCCATTCAAATCACACAAAACCCTGTTCATCACTCAAAAACGAAGCATATCGAAATCAGACATCATTTCATCAAAGATAACGTTGAGAAAGGAAAGATCGTTCTTGAACATGTCAAGACTTCAGAGCAACTTGCTGATATCTTCACTAAGGCACTGGATTCTCAAACAACTGCTTACATTATTGGAGAACTTGGAATGATTACCTTGTAATTAATTTTGCTGATTAATTTTGCTAATGTTTGGTATTGTCTTATAAGATGATGTCCATTTTTGCTGATGATGACATGCTGATGATATTTGCATACTAAGTACTTGGTTTGATCTCCTATCTTTCTCTCTTCTTCAACTCTTCTTAAGTAAAGTTGAATGATTCACTGTATTAAACCATACACTGATAACAACTTGAAACTCTTTGCCGATGGTTAGATCAAAACACCAAGATCTATCACACGCAACTATTTGTTCTTACCAATCTTACACTGATTCCGTGATTCAGTGTGACAAAACACACACTGAAGAGAATCTAAAAATCTTTGCCGATGGTTAGACCAAAACACCAAGGTTTATCACACACAACTATCCTTCCTTTACCTTCTTCTCATTCAGTGTCTAATGATGCAGTAAGATAAACCTCTCACTGATAAAGACACAACTCTCTGTGCCGATGGTTAGATAATGCAACTAGTATCTATCACACGCACCAATCTCCTTGCTAGCCCCAACCGAGCAAGTTGTACCTTGAATTGACGGAGAGATATCCTCAGCATGTAACTTTTGTGACACTGATCTTAGCGCTTCCGCAAACACTGATTGACGTTTCATCTTCAGTCAACGGCTCTTTTACTCAACGACTATTTTTTTGATCTAACAGGTTGTTACGATACGCCGTTATTTTTGAAGAAGATAATCATTACCTTTTCTAAAAGATCCGTTTCATTCCATATTTAAACCTCTTTCACCCTTATTTCAAACTTTCCTTCCACAATCTACACTTCCTTCACTTATATTCAAAACCCTAGCACCCTAAAAAAAACTCTCTAATGGCGGCATCTCTGTTCACTTTCTCCTCTACTTCACGAAGAGTAGTTCCTGCCCCAAACTCTCCTCCTCTTCCTATATACATCAAAGCCACCAACGTTGTTTTCAACCCTGATATTCCCGATGTTCATCGAGGTCTTGGACTCGATGATTTTGTTAATTTCTTAGCCTCCTGCCGCCTTCGATATGCTATCAGTGACATTCCATCAGAGCTCTTCCCTGAACAAGTCTGTGAGTTCTACTACAGTGCAACAGTCAATGATGAAAACAATGTCATCACCGGGACCATTGGCTGTGGAAGACACTCTGACTTTATTACAGCAGAACTTGTCAGTGCTGCACTCAGGTTACCTATCTTTGAACCATTCTCTGAAGTTCCTTGTATTGAACGTTGTCGACGTCTATTTGATCAACTGGGATATGATCACTCAAAGGCTGGTGCTCGATCAGCTCTTATTCTGCGCCAATGTATGACCCCAGGATGGAAGTTCTTCACCGGTGCTTTGTGCAAATGTGTGGGTCATAAGTCTCGAAGTGGTGATCAACTGAGCACCTATGAGCAACAAATCGTCTGCTCACTACTTCTCAACAAAAGACTTGACTATGGGGCCTTTTTCTTTGATCAACTTGTTCAGCTTCTTCATGCAAATGTACGCGCTGATCACGTTCCCTTCCCACGCTGGATTGCTCTCGTGCTCGATAAATTCTTTGCTGCAGATTGTTGGATTAACGTCTAAGTCCATAACTATAATTGGTAAGACTTGACCCGACCCGGCATGGTCCATTTGGGTTGCATACCATCATGCACTTGGATAGACTATAATGAGAGAAATAAGACACTTATGGTTATTAATATATTATAAGTTCTAGTATGTTAATAATAAGAATAATAAGATTATTTAATTAGTATTGATCAAGAGTTAATCTAGGATTAATTAAATGATCAAAAGAAGACTAATTAAATATATGAGTTGATTGTGTAAATCATCCATACTTATATAGTGGGCTAATGCTCCATGGATAATCAAGTTGGGCTAAAACCCATAGGATGGTCCATGGATGCTCCATGGTGTATTTGAACCCATGGATCCAAGGAAATGGAAAGCCATGACAATTAAGGATTTACCCTAATTGTAACACTATATAAAGATCTTATTCTTGACAAAATCGGCCACTAGAATCACATTAGAAAGTGAAGAAGAGGGCTAGCCGATTTCATGAAGTGTAGAACTCTCTCAAGTTATTCTAAGTGTTTTGATGATTGTGATTCCATTTGAGGCTTCCACACTATTGGGGCTAGGCACTCAAGCTTCATGAAGACTTTCTACATCAAAGAGGTATGTATTCTATCTTGTTACACTCATTGTTTTGTATGCTAGATTAGGATAATACCTTGGATGTTCTTATTTGCATGTATAGTAGAGAAAACATAGATCCAAGGTATTTAGGGTTGTATGTACACTTAGGAGTGTTAGAATGCTCAAAACCCAACAGTGGTATCAGAGCCTAAGCTTGTTTTCTTGTTATACCTGCAAAACTGCTTAAAAAATCGAAAGTGTTGCTGTTTGATCATCAGACTCGGCGAGTCCATCAAGGGACTCGGCGAGTCCATGCCTAAAAATTAATCAAAACGATCCAACTCGCCGAGTTGGTTCATGCACTCGACGAGTTGGACCCCAGACAACATATTTTCGAGGTTTTTGGCTAGAAATGGACTAGGAACATTACCTTAAGTTGTTTTTGAACTTATAAACTTGTTTTTTTTTAATGTGGTAATGTTCATGCTAATCCATTTTCAAAGATAATTGTCAATAGATTCATGTTTTGTATTAGTTTAAGGTTTAGACTAATTACATGAGAAAGTTTGATTTGAATTATCTTGTTCTTATGAGTTGCTTAGATTAATAGAAAAGTTAATTGAAATAGTTGTTTTCAATCCATTTTAATCTAAGAGTTGAGTATAAAATGTGTTTGTGTAACTTGTCCTCAAGTTACATGAAGAGTCACATTAAAGACTCATAAAACTCATAAAAGTTGGTAATGGTTACAAAATAAAGAGTCTTGTGTCATTGAATTTTATTTTTATGACTCCATAACTTGTCCTCAAGTTATGGAAGTTCAAGAGTCACTTCATTAAAGAGCAAAAGTGTAACCTTAATTAATTCCATAAGTTATAAAAATAAAGAAAAGTTAATTCTCTTATTAGTTTAAAGTCTTCAATAAGTTATGGAACTTGAAGAGTTTTTTGGATTAAAACTACTTTAAACACATAAGTTATGGAATTAATTAGTTTTGAATAGTTTTAAAACTTGCCCTCAAGTTTTGGAATTTGAAAAGTTTTCTCTTATGAATACTTTAATTCCAAGTTAGCCCTTAGAATTCTAAAGAGTTAAAATTCAACACTTATACTATTTATAACATTAATGGTTAATTATATATATGTATAAGAACAAGTCGTTTTACCGTTAGTAGGCCTCATTCACGAAACCGGTCTATAAGGTGGGTATAAGGTTGTTGCCTATAAAATGGCGACTTAATGGGTGTCCACTCTCACCCACCGCTTGCTTGACTGGTGGAGGGTCGTTAGCCGAACGGGTAGGACAATGACTTTAAATTCTCCCTTCATTAAAAGTATTAATGATAAATACTAAGTAACTAAAATCTTAATAATTCCCAATCTTAGTTACTTTAGGAAAAATGTGAATTTGGTGCTAGCCCATGGAATTCACACTTTGTACCTTACCAAGTCGTTGGTGGAGCGTGTGTGGTTAACCGGCACACTAACTTGGACTAGTAAGGACCACGAAGGGTGACTTAATGTTTGTCATAGATCAATGGAGCGTGTGTGGTTAACCGGCACATTGATTAGGTGATAATATTAAGGGTACCAAGTGAATTGGTATGGTTATTCACACCTTGTTTTGTGATCCTCGACATCCCAGTCACAAAATTTGAGAGGGTACACTCGAGATTGAAACATGCCATTGAAAAGTTCAATGAATCTTAAAAGATCTAGGAATTTCAAATCCAATTAAAACCTAATAAATTATTTCGTTTTTCATGGTGGAAATTGGTGAATCGTCATTCGCCTACCTTCAAATATTTTATAGCTTGGATTACGGCATCCCTCTTCCAAATTATAAAATATTGTGTTGGGTCCTAGCCTTAATATTTCATATTGGGTGTCATATTAAGGACTTTAAATCAACTATCTTGAATATCTCCCAAAACATGTCTGGTTTAGACATTTATGATCTTCCCAAATCTCTTGAAGATGATGTTCCTCAACATCATGCTTCACTTCCTCTATCTCCTTCAATTATTCTCCCTAACCCACAAGTTCTTGAAAAGTTCAAGGTCACTCGAGCCCTATTGGCAAGTAAAGGTCTTGGTGTGGTCACATCTTGGAGATGTAGTCACATATTGACAAGCCGGGAGAGTTGGGTGTCAAAGTCTTGAGAAAGTTGGTGGTTCAATCACTTTCTAAGTCACATAGTGAGTTCTTTTGGAACACCTATGGAAAAGACTATGACAAGACCCTTAATGATTTTATACATTTGTTAAGATCAACTTCCTCAAACTTGATGGACATTGACAATAGTGACACAGGGAATCCAGAAAAGCATTCTCTTCCCAATGGAAAGGGACCGGCCATAGTCAACTCGGTTGACCAAATGGTAAAGAGAAAAACTAAGTCTGTGATAGTCCCGTGTACCATTATCAAAGGGTCCATATGTTTATATTGCCAAAGAAAGGGGCATTGGTTGCAAAGCTGCCATAATTTACCTAATGATGTTAAAGTCGATAAGTTTGACTCTACTTCAGTTAAAGTCCACTGTCTAATTCTATTAAGTTCCTATTTGGAGATTCTTATTACATAATGTGAATGGGTCACATGTTGATGTGTTTTAAGAATCAAAGAAAATATAGGAAGCTTAAAGTAAGTATATGTTGATTCTGATTGCGAAGGTGGGTTTCGATCGCATGGTTCGGTAATCATAATTTTGAGCTGTTGCTTAAGAGTTATAATATATTGCTTATGAATAGATAACAACAAGGTTTTCATGTGGATTGTAAGGATAAGTTTTTCCGCAAAGTTTTAAAATAAAAAAGGGTTTTAATTTTATTTATTTTAAAAAATATCCTTACAATGGCATCTGTGGAAAATTGTTGCTTATATGTTTCCAGTAATAGCAATATTGGAAAGTGGATTTGATTCTTTCATTTGTGGTAGTGTCTGAATTTACCAAATGAAGAAAGTTTTTCATCACCCAAGTTTCAATTGGACAGAAACTTGGAATCATACAAGTTGTATTGCATGATGAATGAGAATTTTCATCTTTGAAAAATTAAGACTAATTCTTTGATCACATGTATATGTGAGTCAATTGAAGGACTAAGGAATTAGGTACACTGGGTGTGCACTGGTCAAGGTCCACCACAAAGATTGATTTGTCATGATTTACTAAAGATTAGTAAATATGATTATACTTATAAGGTTAAGTATAATTCTGTAACATTGGAAAGGATCCAATGTATGGCAGAGCGAATAAGAAGAATCAAATTAGGCAGAAGGATAAAAGTTTCTCAAATCTGAAAAGATGGGAGAATACTTTACTATCGTATTTCATGATCATCTTAATGATTATGAAACCATATCACAAATTCATACTCTAAGGACATCTTAGTGCATTGTTATGGCTAAGAAGAGAGGTCATGAATCGTTGGATTGGTTAAGATCAAGGAGATGAGTCATACTTCATTCCAAAACAATTCTTAGAGTCATACTCCAAGATTGTAACATTGAGTGACATAAAGTAAGGTTTAAAACACTTATCAAATGTAGTGTGAAATGTTTCTACTCTTGTACATTTGAGATTGGTAAGTTGTGATGTCTTGGATGAGACAAAGACCAACTAAGACCAATTGTGTGAAGTGTTAGTCTTGATAAGAATCCGCACTATCCCTTGAATATTTGTTTTGTCAAGGAATGGTTCTTGACTGGGGAAACTTATATGTCAAGGGGACAGTGGGAGCCTTAAAGATCCTGAAAGAGTTTCAAGATTTAATCAAGAGTGAAACCTGTAATTTATCACTAGCACACGACTTAAGGTTTGCAACCTATCGTGTTGACATAATTCTCATTTCTGTACCTACTTCAAATAAGTTGGATTTGCATGTGAGTTATCAGAGTTCAACTTGGAAGCATTGGTGGGCCTTGTGCTACCAAGGTGACAAGAAAGTAAGATTGAATAAGTTTAATCCATGTAAGGCTGAATTTGTCACTAACCTTATCTTGTGATTATGGTTTTAACAAATTCGCATGGATAGGAACTCATACACTATAAAATCTAAGTGTCATAAGGTTTCTCTCCGGTTCATGAAAATGATGGTGAGGAAACGCTTTCACTAAGTAGATTTTAAGTAGATAGCAATTGTGTTATTTGCATTTTCAAAAGTCGTTAGTGGAGCGTGTGTGGTTAACCGGCACACTAACATGGATTTGTGAGAAATGTCAAATGCCTAAGAAATTGAGACTATGATTACGGCATCCCTTTTCATAGTTCTGAAAATTGTTTAGACACACATGTGAGCTATCTAAGAAAGGATGTATGAATCTAAATTTCAGAAGTCCAGCAGATTTCTGGAAATATGTCAGAGCTAGTGGGAGCATAAGTGTTATGCTGATAATCACCATGTTAGTGGGAGCATGATTATTATGATTAGTATTGCAAGCTAGCAATGTTAATTATAGAAAACAAAGTTTCAATTCGTGAAGTTGCAGGGGTTGAAAAGTTGTTTTGCTATAATTAAGGGAGAGGAAATTATACTTCATTTCAATTCTAAAGCTTAGATTGAGATTTTAATCATCTTTAGTCAAGAATATATATGAATTTTGTGTTGGAATGGTTCAACTTGAAGAAATTCTATATATATTGCATTTTCAAAATTCGATTATGATTACGACATCCCTCTTCGTAGTTAAATTTTGAAAAACATGGCAAATAAAAAATATTGTAGCAAAAGACTGGTCTAGTATCATGTCTTTATGTCAAACATCATGAATCATGTCCCATATGCTTCGGATATAGGATCGATTTCACGTGCTATAATATTCATCCTTTCTAAATTTTCCAAATGCTTAAGGCATTTAGAAGGGAAAAGTCTAGAACTGGATATGACTAAAGTGATTAAGCAATTGTCGAGGAAAATCTGAGGTTTGCCAAAGATTGGTTGCTCAAGGACATTTGGAAGTATAGTGTTAATTTTAGCAGGACCATATTGACATTTTCTGAAAAGAAGTAACTCTTGTTCGGAAGTGATATTCAAAATGGGACTATGGAAATGTCTCCATAGGTGGAAGTTATTCAATCTATGTAAGATTAGAAAACCTTAATGCAAGAAGGATGTTCAAAGCAATGTACTTTGAATATGAGACTTTCGTTCCATAGAAGTTGACCTTCTTTGGAATACTCTGTAATGACTAGTGACAAGGTTTTGGTGACTTTGTGAATAATCATTACAAGAGGAACATTGCATAAAAGTTTAAATTCTAACAGTTTTTTTTTTTTTTTGGTAAATGATAGGAATCGGGGATTCTCACATTTACAATAAGGATTTGGGATTGTGAAATAAGTATCATTGGAATCATGTTCAATTGATCTACATCACAATGTAAGGATCATAGACAAACATAGTGAGCATACTTGGAGTATGGCATAACTATTGTTTAGAAAAACAAAGTGTACATGCTAGGAGCATGGGACGACTGTTGTTTTTTATTCAAGTCTTAAGTTGATTATTTGAAACATTGAATAATATGTAATCAATATGGTGATAAATAAAAAGTGGTTTTATTTATATGCAAAAGGGTTCTGAGACCATATTAGATTCGATTATTATTGTGTTTCACTTTGCATGTTTTGACTTCCAAAATAGCTAGGTTATTCTTTCTGAATGACTAAGTTATTTAAACACTCCACAGTCGTTCATATGTTGGAAGTAGGTGTGAATCAAGACTGTCATGAATCGGGTTTGTAGATGGCTAAATGGGTTTAGTCATGGCAATGGTTGCTTCAACATTCATGAGTGCTCATAAGTTATGAGTATTGGAATAAACCCACGCTCACTTGTATCACTTCATGGAATTTATCTCGAGTGATCGTGAGATGGTAATATCATATAAATCTTCAAACCTAGAGATATGAGTTGTTACCTATGAGTTGGTTGTGCATTGATTGCACGTAAACGCATCAGTAACTTGATGTTATAAAACGTGCCTTTGTGTACAATTCAACAAGTAGTAGAACAAGCATATAAGTCGAAGTTTATCTGTTCCTTCTAGAAATAGAAGCGATATCTGGGCCCCTCGATGATTTTGTTGTGACCTATGTACCGGCCGGTCAGAACTGAATTGATGTGTTCGATTAAGTTCTTTGTCAAACAAATCGAAAATCGGGAAACAAACTGCTGGACAATAAGTACGACGTTGTTCCATGTATTTGTCCGGCTGATATCATAAGAACAGAGGATTATATGATCCCTTATCTAATGGACAAGTCATTAACAAGGTCAGAGTTCATCTACAAGGTCAGAGTTCGACAGAAGCTTTTGAGAGCTACGATTG
Source organism: Lactuca saligna (assembly GCF_052625555.1). Classification (NCBI taxonomy): domain Eukaryota; kingdom Viridiplantae; phylum Streptophyta; class Magnoliopsida; order Asterales; family Asteraceae; genus Lactuca; species Lactuca saligna. The sequence goes on along the minus strand of NC_136424.1, from coordinate 85,431,840 downwards.
CCAGTTGGTTCCTGAAGTCATACGCAATAATAGTTTTAGACTTATCCAAGTGGGAGACTGTTGGATTAATGTCTAAGTCCATAACTATAATTGATAAGACTTGACCCGACCCGGCATGGTCCATTTGGGTTGCATACCATCATGCACTTGGATAGACTATAATGAGAGAAATAAGACACTTATGGTTATTAATATATTATAAGTTCTAGTATGTTAATAATAAGAATAATAAGATTATTTAATTAGTATTGATCAAGAGTTAATCTAGGATTAATTAAATGATCAAAAGAAGACTAATTAAATATATGAGTTGATTGTGTAAATCATCCATACTTATATAGTGGGCTAATGCTCCATGGATAATCAAGTTGGGCTAAAACCCATAGGATGGTCCATGGATGCTCCATGGTGTATTTGAACCCATGGATCCAAGGAAATGGAAAGCCATGACAATTAAGGATTTACCCTAATTGTAACACTTTATAAAGATCTTATTCTTGACAAAATCGGCCACTAGAATCACATTAGAAAGTGAAGAAGAGGGCTAGCCGATTTCATGAAGTGTAGAACTCTCTCAAGTTATTCTAAGTGTTTTGATGATTGTGATTCCATTTGAGGCTTCTACACTATTGGGGCTAGGCACTCAAGCTTCATGAAGACTTTCTACATCAAAGAGGTATGTATTCTATCTTGTTACACTCATTGTTTTGTATGCTAGATTAGGATAATACCTTGGATGTTCTTATTTGCATTTATAGTAGAGAAAACATAGATCCAAGGTATTTAGGGTTGTATGTACACTTAGGAGTGTTAGAATGCTCAAAACCAACACAAATTACTTCTCGCACTCTGGAAATCCTATTCAATGCCCTCGCATGTCAATTCGAATGTATCAAGATGATCCGCTGGATACTGACATCGGAATATCTGATAGGATGAGGGAATGGATTGCAAACCCATACACTGTTCCTTCACTCACTGCTGATACTGATGAAGGAGGAGCTGATGGTAACAATGAAGATCCTGTTGGTCAAGAGGATGAAGCATATGATGGTGGTCATTTCTCCCCTCAACTTTCTCATCATATCGTCTCTGTTACTGAGAAAGTTCACTCATCTCAAAAGGATTTACTGATTCCGGGGGAGCAACAATTTCAGGGGGAGCAACAATCTCAGGGGGAGCATCCCTCACAGGGGGAGAATCCACCCCAAGGAGACCACTCTTCTTCGGGGATGCCACCACACTCACACGCAGCTCCATGTGCTTCATTCGTTCAAATTCCGGCCTCAACATTTAATGAACTTCTGACACTGAATCGGGACATGAGTCAGCGTCTTCTACGCATTGAGACTGATGTTCATCAGCTTAAGGAAGTTCTCTTGCATACTCCTTCCTCCAGCCCTCAATCTGATGATGCTCAAAAAGGGGGAGATACTGATACTGATGATGATGATGATGCTGATGATAATGCTGATCATGATAATGATGATGAATATCCAAAAGAGAAAGACACCGAACATGCTGACAACTCCTTAGTTCAGACTGAGCCACCAAAGCAGATGCCCGAGTCTGACTTTGTGAAGCCTAATAGTCCTGCAGATACTAAAAAGCATGTTGAAGACATTGAGCATGATGATGAACAAGATGATGAATGTCAAATACTGGATATAAACTTCATTGATCTCTTTATTCCAGTTCAAGAAGAAGATTCAGATGATCTTGATAATGAATCGCAAAGGCCAGACATAAAAGTCGTTGATCCCACTGTTGATCCCATTATTCCGGTCCAAGGAGAAGATTCAGACGTTGCTAGTGAAGATTCTCATCCGTTATCTCGCAAGCGAAAGGTAGCAGATACTGACTTAGCTCATTCACACACTGATACTTCTTTGACTTGCAAGAAGCCCAAGTCCATAGTCAGTATATCAAATTTGGCGGCTGAATGGAATATGTCTTCTGATCAAGTTAAGCAAATTCTTGATGAAGCTAATCAAGCTCAGCTTCTAAAGAACATTGCTCAAGCTGATGAATCTCTCATTCAACATAAACTTCAGGCCAAAGGATCTTTTGAAGCTCAGATGCAGAAATTCTTGGAATTTCAGTCCAAATCTCAATCTTCTCAGCCTCCTCCTAGCAGCAGTAAGCCGAAGACTGATAGTGTTCTAGACAGGATTGATCGAAAGAGGTTTGAAGATGTTCTTAAACGACGAGTGTGTGGTGATAAGATCATCAAAGTTAAAGCTTCCAAACCACGCAATGAGAAAATTCTTAAGTTACTGATCACTCGTCAAGGTCCACAACATTCATACACTGAAGTTGTCAAGAGGGATGAGCTGATCAAATATGGATATTCTGAATGGATGGAATTGCTCGAATTAGCATCCAAGCAAACCTCAGCTCACTCCTCTGAACTGACATGTGCTTTTCATCTGCTGATCAAGAAAGTTCAACGTTTGGACCTTGTTCCTAAAGAACGACCTTAGCATCAAGGCCAAAGGTCATCTGTTCCTAGAACTCGAAGAACAAAATTTCAAGTTGATTGTGAAGACGTGTTGGTTCTAGACTTTAGTGATGGTGGGATAAATAATTCTCTTCCTATCAGTGTTGACCCAGTTCAACATAAGTTTATCTCAGTTCCTGAACACGGGACGTTCTATCTCGATAAAAACAGAAAGATGTGTTTTCAGCGAACTGCTGAGATCCCAAAGGCTCCAACCACTCATCTCGTTGGCTTAAGGAAAATGTGCATGAGTCATCAAGATCTCTCCGGAGAGTTTCATATCCTTATCGTCATGGAGCTGCTGAATAGAAGACAGGAGTTGATGGATAGTCCTTACTGGCCAGTAAAAATAGAAGCTGAAGCTGAGTATGAAGAGTTCTTGTCCAGAGGTGTTTTAATTTAGTTGGTTTTGAACATCATCATATTGGGGGAGATTGTAAGGTCAAACCTTGAAATATGATGATGTTTCAAATAGATCTCAGTGTCAGCATCAGCGTGTCAGCAGCTCAACTTGTTTAGTTTAGTCAGTGCATTGTAACAGATTTTATACTTATCGTGTTTCCATAGTTAGCATAAATTTGTTAGCTGGCATATCCCTGGTTTGTAGGGATTGTCTAGTATAGTAGTATATAATCTTTTGTATCAGTTTGTGAAACCACGCGTCTTTCACAAACCCTAATCGCTGCTTTGTGCACGCGATAATCTCTTTGTGAGATTATCTTTCTTAGTGAAAGTTTTTCTTCATGAATTCTTCTTATTCTTATTTATTGTTATTGTTTGATAAATTGATTGATCTAAAGGCCTTTTCAAATAGTTATTTGGTTTTTTATTGCTTTAGTTTCCTACTTAAACGATATCCTAATATGGTTTGAATTTTTCAGTGATTTTCGTGTTCTTAGTTAAATATTTATATAGTTTCTTAACATATAAATCTCATAATCTTTATAGCCTGCCGGCCCGCTCTGAAGAATTCATGGGTCGACAGGCGGGCGAGACAGAATGGGCGGGCGCTAGCTAACAAGTAAACGAGTGAATCTTGCGTAAGTGAACGGAATGTTGTTGGCGCCTTGACGCGGTTTGCGTTCATTCCCCACATGAATAATTAGAAACTGACTTTGTACCATACTATATAGCAAATACCCCGATGAATGTGTCCCGACCAAGCAACGAAGAAGCGCTAGCAGATGAGATTGGACCTATATAGAGTGGGGCTTCTTTGGCGACCATGAAGTCACCGGATGAATTGCCGAGTAGATAGATCAGATCCGGACGCGGCTGTTGGCATTGCCCCTCAGTTCTTACCAACCCCCGGTGTGTAATCGACATGTTGTTAGCTTCAACTCGTTCAAATAAGAATCTGCAATTACCTCTGCTGTAAATTTATTAGCCCGTCCTCCGGAACGAAGTCTTCGTGGAAAAAAAGAAGGATAGAATCCCTTCGCGCAATGAATCGTCTCGCGCAACCAAATATCCTCCCTATAGTAGTAGGAAAATAAGACTCATCATCTCTATGAATAAGAGTCGGAAGTATTGGCAGTCGCCTCCTTGTGCTTGTTGTCTTGCAAACCCTCACGCATTCTCGCTAGTTGCAGGTAGGAGTGAGTCTACCCTGCAAAGCGACTTCTCGCTTATCCCCATTTGGGAATGAGGAGATCTGACGTCAAGTGCAGGAATTGCTGTCGAAGGGGCGGGAGTGTCTCAGAATATTATTTTATAATCCAATTTTATTTTATATATATATAAAGCAGAGTGATGTCTTTATGACAATTCGTCAAGTCCGGTCGAGGGCGATCTCGGCTGAAAGCAAGCTTGATTAGGGGTAAGGCAACAGGGCTTAGTACGAAGACTAGGAATGGGATCGATCGGAGAGACTTCTTTGATCTTTTACCTTATTATAGTAATTAAGTGCTACCGAATCGCCTTCTAGACAAGGATAGTGATATATATATATATATATATATATATATATATATATATATATATATATATATATATATCTTTTCAAGTCGATATTCTATTTGGATTTTTAAATGATTATTGTGTAATTTTGATTTTGTATGATAATTTGTATGTTTTTATAATTATTCAGCAACTTCATCCATCACAGTATAGAACATCAGGGTAATATTGTCATTTTTCATCATTCAGTATAATCAATTAGATGTATAATCAAACAACATGGTTTCTTTCCCACTAATAAAGCTTTTCTAGACAGCACTTTCCTAAACAGCATTTTCCCGGACAGAAACTATCAAATGGAACCTTACTCATTTCCGTGAATATTTAAAATATTTGAGTACGATGGATGATGATTTGTCTTGAAGTGAAATGAAATAAACCTTCGGTTCTTTCCAGGGGGAGAACTAGAGCCTAAATATTAGGGGGGTCGTAACCAAATTTATTTGTAGTTGTATTGGTATATATGTATTTGTATTCAGAAAATTATGTGAAGTGAATGCACAAAATTTTCCATAATTGTCTTATGATACAAAACAGTAAACAAAAAATCTAAAATCATAGAAAACAAATTAGGAATTAAACACATCAAATTAGTTAACTGAAATTCAATCAATAATTATCAACACATAGAATTATATAAGATCTATCATTGAATGAACATATTAAACAATCAATAATCATAAAACTATAAAGAACTAACATCTCACATTAATCATTTAATATTATTGTTTATAAATTTAATACTATTATTTTATCTTTTGAAGAAGAGATTGCACGCCACCTATCTCTTGTCAAAGAAAAACTACCCCACCTCAAGTTCTTAACCTCCAGCTATATACATTAAACAATGGGTAAAGTGGGTAACGTAACTCCAATCATAAAAGAGCAAAGCAAGTTAAAGAAAAGCAAGGGTAAGTGGAGCGACATACAATAACTACCGATAAGCGAGAGAGCAGAGAGCATGCCGCATAACCGGTCGACACGAGGCAGAACCGCAAAAGGACCAACAACCGGCGGCCGACATATGTCGACTAAGTGACGGACATGCGGAGGCAAGAGCCATTACAACGTCCAAGTATTCAGCCATAGGCCAAATCGGGGGAGAGGGTGAAAGCGGCGACCAACATATTTTTCTCAAAATGGTTTTGATTTGTTTTAAAAGGTTTAAAGCATTTTCTTGTGTTGAGATTGGGGATTAACGAAAATTTTAAGGGCTTTTATTTTGATTTATTAAATTACAAAAGGAATATATTATTTTGAATTTTTTCAAATATTTTTGAAACCCTTTTTTAACGGGTGTAGTTTAAAGGATATCATTTACATCTGGAATCAATCTTCTATTCTGTAATTTTATGCACACATTACAGGTTATATTTAACTTCAAATATATTTTTAAAACTTGAATTCTAGTATATGTGACAAGGTAACCAAAGTATTACGATTTTAATGTTCTTGCTATGAAAAAACGGGTTCTTTCTAAGTGATGGACATGTATGTGCAACACGAAATAATTAATCATTCCCTTAAATTATGTCATCGAGTGATATGTTTGTTGTATGATTTATTGAAGATATTTGATAAAACTAGATGTTTTTTTAAGTGATGGACATGTATGTGCAACACGAACTCATTAGACCCTATGCTTACTCTTTTAGAAACTTTAAATGTGCGCAATCCATGAAACTATTTAACAAGTGGCAGTAAGAGGGTTAGAGAGAAAGATTGATCAACAAGACGACAAAGGAGTTCCGCAAAGACGTGACACCCGAAACTCTTCAGTTGAAGACTTTATTTTTATTTTATTTTGCTTCAGTTGTAGTTTAGTCTATAAGTAAGTTTAGAATTGATTTTGGAGATTTTGAAATGATTATTTTTTATATAATCTATATATGAAAATTAGGGTGTTACAAGTTGGTATCAAATAGATGTTAAAGCAGATTATGTGTTTGCATAAATATTTAAACTTAGACGGAAGAAACGGGAGGTAGTCAAGCGACTAAATTAGACCACATATCGCTTGTAGGTATCATGTCTTCAAGGAGATTTGGAAGGTTTGATAGGGTCACCCCAGAGGAAGAACACATCCCAGTTGGAGCTTATGTTAGAGCACCTGAAGATGTACCAGAAATTTCATTGATTCCTAATGTGAGTCATGGATGTGGCCATGGAAGAGGAGGAGGTAGGGGTAGAGGAATAGGGCGAGGAGCTGTAACAACACCGATAGTTTCACCGTTTGGCCAGGGTAGCTCCTGCACCCACCACGGTCAAGGCCGAGGTCGCGGAAGGGGTCGTGCAACAAACATGATCACTAGAAAAAAGTTGGATGATGAGATTGCTCGGACGATACACGCTACCTTGCCCAATGTAGTCGCTCTAGCACGAGATGCAATAATGAGTGAGTACCAAGGTAACTTGGGCGGAAGTGAAGAAGACTACGAGTATAGTACACCAAATACAAATCCTGACTCAATGGAGGGGTTGTATTTACAAGACGTTCATGAATTGTAGGCCACCAACATTTAATGGAGAAATTGATCCCATTTTGTCATCAACGTAGATCATGGAGATTGAGGGAACATTTGATACTAGCAAGTGTGCGGATGACAAGGTGATTTATGTGGCAACAATGTTAAAAGGGGAGGCTATACATTGGTGGGTTATGGTGAAAGAAGTTAGGGGCGTGATGCGACCAATAGAATGACATGGGATGAGTTTACAAAAATCTTCAAAGAAAAGTTTTGTGCTCAAACGTCGATCAAGCAGTTGGAAGAAGAATTCTTGAGGTTGGAACAAGGGAATATGACAGTGAAAGAGTACACTACTAAGTTCATTGAGAAAGCTAGATTTGTAGAGTTTTATGTATCTATGGAAGAAAGGCAGGTTGAGAGGTATATTTAAGGACTAAAAACCACAATTCGTGAATTTGTAGAAATTTTGAAACCAAGTACCTTCCAGTCCGCTGTAGATGCCACGAAAGGCCAAGATCGAGAAAAAAATTGTCAGGGTGAGAATAACGATTCAGGAAAAAGGAAGTTGGCAAGTTCAAATACATACTCAAAGAAAGGCAAGTCTTCTAGTTCAGATCGTGACTATGAGCAATAGTCTGGGATAGAATAATGTACTATATGCAAATGATTCCATTGAGGGAGTGTAATATAAAACAAAGAACTTGCTACAAATGTGGAAAGATAGAACATATCGATTCATATTGTAAAATAGGGAAAGTATGTTTTAGGTGCGGGTCCCTAGATCACATCAGGTCAAACTGTCCTTAGAATAAGGGTAACCATAACCAACACATGATGGTAGAGAAAGGGAATCGACCAGGAGATGAAAAGGCAAAAATTGTTGGGTTATGATCAAAACATCAATCCTATGGTTCACATGCAAACCCTAAAGCTTTGAATCTAGGGTTTTCTAATTGTACATGCAATATTCGTCCAAAGCTTATAAACCCTAGATCTAGCATACCAAAATAGAAATTACATCTAATAAACATGTTAGTGTGTTACCTTTGATTATAGCTTGATGATTTTAAGCTTATGAGAACCTAGCACCACAAATGTGATGCCTCTAATGAATCACAAACACCAAAACAATTTGAGAATCTTAGAGAGAGAGAGGGGGAGGCTTAAAATTCGGCTAGTAGTCCTTCTAGGGTTCAAGTGGCCGAAATTAGATGCCCAAAGGGTCTTTATATAGGTGAGGAATTAAGGTTTCAGTTAAAGACCTAATCTGGTTGCTTAGGCTCTAAGCAGTCCATAAGAATCTTCTAGAACCTTATTCCTTGAACGAAATCTTTATGGGCTCCCATAAGATTTCGCCCAACCCTTTCCAAAGGGTTCCTAAACCTATTATGCAATTATCTTATAATTACAACTTCAGTCCCCTTAATTCAATAAACCTCTTTTGACCACAAAATTAATTCTTGGCCAATATTAATAAAAAAAATATGATTTCTCTTTTAATATATTATTCATATAATATATTAATAAACCATAATAACCTCTTTCTCCATTATTCTTCCAGTCAAGTTGCTTTGGTGAAGGCAACCCAAAAGGACCATGCTACCATCGGGTCAAGTACATACCAAATATAGTAATGGGCTTAGACACATAATCCAACAGTCTCCCACTTGGATAAGACTAATAATTATAAATGCAAGTACGACTTCAAAATCCGATTAGCAATTGTAGCTCTCAAAAGTCGTCGTCGAACTCTGACACGTCCTTTAGATAAGTGATTGTATAGTCCTCCGTTCTCAAGATATCGTGTGGACAATTACATGGAACATAGTCATACTTATTGTCCAACAGTTTGTTTCTTGATGTTTGATCTGTCTGACATAGAACTTAATTGAACACATCAATTTACTCATGATCAGGCCCGAAACATAAGTCAAACCAAATCATTGAGGGGCCCAAGATATCGCTTTTAACATTGTGGGATAAAAGAAACAAATAAACTTCGACTTATATGCTTGTACTATTTACTCATCAAATCGTACACAACAATGCGTTTTATAACATCAAGTTATTGATGCATTTACGCATTATCAATGCACAACCAACTCGTAAACAAGAACTCATATATCTAGGTTTAAAGACTATATGATATTATCGTCTCAAAATCACTTGTGACTAAATTCCATGAAGTGATTCAACTGAGCGTGTGTTTAATCCAATACTCAAATCTTATTTCAGGAGCACTCATGAACGTTGTAGCATCGGGTCAAGTACATACCAAATATAGTTATGGGCTTAGACACCTAATCCATCAGAAACGAAAAGACCAAAAGACATGTATTTCCATATGATAGCTCAGGAAGCTCAGGATACCCCAATATAGTGGCATGTTCTTTCCTAGTAAACTCTATATTTTTGGGTGCTATTTGATGTAGGTGCACCCATTTTTTCCGTTACTTTTTGTAAGTGCCTAAATATGGGTGAAAAAGCATTTAGAAATAAAGACTGATGATGATCATTGTGTAGTCATAAGAACGAAATTTAATGATTGCTTCAATGAAATAAACAATTATTTAGCATCACTAAATTTAGTACCGCTAACACTATAAGATTTTGATATTGTGATAGGAATGGATTGGTTGTCGAAAACCAAGCTAGCATAGATTGTAATAAGAAAGCTATTCAGGTGTGGGTACAAAATAAGAGAACATGATATGAAATATACCATTTATAAGGGAGTTCTCAAGATTCCTATTGGTTAGCATCAACAATCATGAAAGAAATTATTTAGCAGTTGTAGGACTTGCTTGATAAGGTTTTTTATTCAACATAGTACATCACGGTGGTGGTGGTGGTGGGGGGGGGGGGGGGGCACCAATGTTGTTTGTCAAGAAAAGGATTTGATTATGTAGATGTGCATGGATTACCAAGAGTCAAAGAAGGTGTAAGATCTTTAATAATTAAGTAAGGTTAACGTTGTCAGTTATACACTAAGTCAAAGGTAAAGGAAGGAAGTAAGATTCAAATGATGAGAATTGATGTAACAGTCGGTTTATTGGGTCAAATGAAGAAGAGTCAGAAAGACTCCTCGATAGAGGAGAATCGGAAAGTCTTAGATTTGTGTACCTAGTTCAGGATGACACATTTAATGGGGACATGTGTGTATGATAGTCAGGAACATGACGAGCTTGTTGTGACCGACAGGAGATAGGATTTGAAACATTTCTCATTTCCTTGGATATTTAAATGCTTGAGCACAACGGGCGGGTTGTGCCAAGTGGGATGGGAAGCGGACCACTGGTTGTCTTTGGATATCTAAAATGTTCCATTAAATTGTGTCATTCAAGAGAAATATACTTGATGAAAACTTGGTTAAGCTGTATGGTGTAAAGTGTACCATTATGTTGGTATCATTTAAGAGAGAAACAAATGTTTGGACTCGAGCTTGTCCAACAAACTACCGGTAAAATTTAGTAAGTTATGGATAACTGGAGGATACACATGATAACAACCAAAAGGTCATGTGGTTAAACATAGGAAGCCAATAGTGTTTCGGGTGGAGATAAAGGCATGTTGAATGGATTCTCATGGAAAGACATGGTGCAGTTTTGTAAAGGTAGGTTGAGTCTCCAACCTGTTAGACTTTCTTAAGGGTCAAGTTGGGGGTGGCTTATTGATTGGAGATACCAATGGATCGAATGCAACATTAGAAAGAGAACGAGACACGAAGACCAAATATCCATATTTGTTTGCTTAATTCAAATTCTGAGGACGAAGTTTTTCTAAGGGGGGAAGTTTGTAATAATTCATGTCAAAATACATATCTAAAATATATAATCAAATTATATTAATATAAAATAATGATTAATTCAAAATTTATGAGTTAATTAGAGGCAAATTACGAGGCTTAATATCAAAAAAAAAAATGTCACTTTGATTCGGCAGTGAAATCAAGCAAATGAGAGGTCTTCATCAGTTATACAATTAGACATTATAAGTAGCACGAAAAATCGAGTGGAATCCCCACAAAATTTTTGATAATCAATTGAGAATCAATGGAGAAATAGGGTGTGGAAGTTCTTGAAGATTTTCAGAGTTTTCTTGAAATTAAGGTATGATTATTCGATTTAAGCTTGATGTAGTTGCTTAGTTTTGTACAAGTTGGATTCTAGATGTCTACATGTCTTAATCTTTTCGCTTAAATGTATCGAATAATATTTATGTTCACGTTATGGATTTTCAGTTTATACATTTGAATAAGACAAATAAAGATTAGATATTGAACCATTAGAAAAACTTAGATGAATAAAACCTGATAAAAAAGCATGTAAGGTTATTTTTAGTATAAACCTTAATAATACAAGTTGAAACTATTTGTTGGTATAAGTTGGAATTTAGAAAAGAAAAATTATATGTGGTGGGTTTTTATAATGGTTTGAAATTAACAATGAATTATTTTTAACACATACACATTGTTAGTTATTAACTATGTCGACAACTTTCTTTCTTGTACGGATTAAAGCTTGGAAACTCATGGTATGATCGTATGAAATCGAAACTCTCTATGTCTTGGCACATGATAATTGTATGTTATTGTTGGGCCATGAAGGCCCGCTTGACAATGGATTATGGAACTAGGAGAAGTCAAGTCATGTATGTGTTTTTACTTTTTATGTTTCTGCCAATGTATACAAAGTATAAACACATTCATGTGTGTTTGGAGTTGGTTCCTTACAACCTAAGATAATACGTGAATTATTCTTGTTGATTCTTGTATGCATATAAGTAAGGGGCACTTAGTTCCCTTGAAGTTTGAATATGATGGTCCTAAGGCATAAAGTTGGCAACTTTATGCCTTTGCATGCTATGAAAGATCCCAACAACTCAATTTACTTTATTAAGACCTCTCCAAAGGTCTTAACTCATGCATGGAGCCAAAGAAAACATCAAGTTTGCATTTTATACTATAAACAAGCCCAAGAGTCTCAGATCTAATCTTCCTAATCTCTGGAGTTGCCCAAACTCCCAATAAGTGATTTATGGAGTCAAAAGTGGACTCTAGCAAACCCTAAGTCAACAAGCAAGGAGATTAGACAAGATACAAGCTTTTTACCTTCAAAGCTTCCCAAGATGTTCAAGATGTAGGATCCAAAGACTCATTCCTTAATCAAGACTAGATACCACCTTCTTCTTCTTGAACACATTATGGAAAAGTCAGCAAACACACCTTTACGCTCAAAACTCACAAGTTATAGCAAAATTAAGGTTTAAGGACAAAATGAAGCTATGGAGGCTGATTAGGGTTTGGTCTAAATGATATACGGTTTCTTGAATAGGGTGCAAGTCAAGAAATTAGGGTTTTAGACATCTGCAACGTACGCCCCGTGTACATGCTTGTATGCTCAGCTTACGAGCCCCAGCCATCCGATGCACTCTCACGCGTATGCTAAGCGTAACCAAATGTACGCCCAACGTATAGAAGGACCTTTTTTGCCAAAAAGAAATACTTAAAGGGTAAAAAATGGAATACCTGGATTGGATTGTTACCGTTTTAGCTACAAACTACTAGAAGCTATAAATACCCCTCCTAGTCGCTCATTATTTTTGTGTCACTCTAACGCCCCATTTGATAGACATATTTCCATATCCAAATAGATATTTCTGACTGAATGAGTCGAATAAACTGTTTGATTTGCACAAAAAAATATTTTCCCGGTAAGATATGTCTTTCTTAAAAACCCTAAACTCATATCTTTCTGGCTGAATGGGGTGGAAAGACAATTATGCCCCAAACTTCCCCTCTTTCTTTCTTAGATTATTAATTTCTTTCAAATATTTAAATTTTTTTAATAGATTATTGCTTTTTTTTTTGGTTTATTATATATTAATAAATATTATTTTTAATATATAATATTTATCTATTAATAAATATAATTTTATTGTATTATTAATTTCTTTTAAATATTTTTTTAATTTCTTTTTATGGATTAATTATCTTTTATTGGATTATTATTTATTAATAGATATTATTATAATTTATAATATTTATATATTAAGAAATATTACTTTACTGGATGATTAATTTTCTTTTAGTTATTTTTTAATTCTTTTTTATTGGATTAATTCTTTTTCTACAACACCACCACCATCCCAATTTATTTTAAAAATATCATCGATCCACAACTATCGAACATAAACAATGTCAAGAATCACACTTTGGGCTATAAAAAAAACTAAAATGGCTAGAAAGAATAACAATGTAAAACCAACTTGAAAAACAATAAGCTAAAAACAAACCTAATCAACATTCTATTTAGATTTTAATTGATTTATGTTTAATTACCTTGTATGACAATTTGTATTTGGATTTTAAATGATTATTGTGTAATTTTTATTTTGTATGACAATTTTTATGTTTTTATAACTATGCAACAATTTCATCCATCATAGTATAGAACAATAGGGTAATATGATAATTTTTCATTAGTTAGCACAGTCAGTCAGATGTACAATCAAACAACATTGTTTTAGTTTTTCATTCAAATGACTTTTCTAGACAATACTTTCCTAGACAAGAACTATCAAACAATACCTAAATCATTCCTAGAGTTTCTCTTCTCTCTTTAACTCATTGGTTAATCTAAATTATTCCAAGGGTTATTCTAACATCAAATAGATTGATATTGTTGGGTGTGAACCATTACAGATAACATACTTTGGTTACACTTCCTTTGCTTGTTGAATACGATTCACATCAAAGGTATACAACCAAATTAATTTTGCTAAAGGGTAGTAAAATTTTATCCCTCTTGTAGTTGTCTAGATTAATTAAGTTAAGATCCTTGTAGGTTTTAGAATTTTTTGCCTTAGATTAAATTTGTATATTTTCGCTGCCATGTTATTAATCTAGAAAGTATAAAGAAAACATATCACTTAAAACTATCATTTCCGTTCTTTTTCTTCAAGTCATGTTACATTTCCTTCAATCCTAATTACATATTATTCAACTCGTTGTGCATGTCAATAAGCAAATATTTCTAACTTTGTAAAGTTATTTATAGGCCCGACAATTTAGCGCACAAAACGCGTTTTGCAAATTCTGTCAAACAATTTGATGGTTTATTGGGCCAAACCTACAAAAAGAAATTCAATGATTTGACAAAATTACAACTCCGACTAGTCAAATGTCGAGTGAACTTTGATAAATATCAATGCAAGAAATATTGTCTAACTCTTTAAGGAACATGGAAATATGACATTGAGAAACCATTCAAAATTATATTTGCAAGATAGTGAAATTTGATCGGGATAGAGATCAATTGATAATGGTGAATCGAAGGCACCATTTGGAGTTTTGATCAAAGTTTGGTTAGGGAAATAATGACAAAGATTGTGATTCAATTAAGTTTGTTTTTTCGATCACGTCAATATGTAATATGTTTGAAAGTATTTTACTATGAAATTGGGTTAAGCCATACTAGAGTCAGAGTTGGTTGCTTATCAAACAATTAACTAAAATTGTTAAAGTTTTTAAAAAACCAACTACTCATTTATCGAAAGTTTATTATCCTAAAAGTTGTTAGTCATTAAACATATATTATGCAAATTAAGCTAAATTTGAAAATTTTAAAAGAATTGTCTCCAAGTATTACTGTGTATTGAACACAATGATAAATGTTTGTTTGTTTGAAACTTTACTTCACTGCATATCTTATGAATTGAGTTTACACGACGAAGACATAGATTTTGATACAAAGAAATAACGAAACATTTACTTTAAAAAATAATGCTACTAAATGAGCTTGGACTAGCACCCCTATTAGCAAACAAAGTACGTATATTGGATCCGATTGTTTAGCACATGTAAAGATACAAGAGTTTGAAATTTATGATATTTTATCTTGTTGGAAGAAATAAAAGAAATCTCAATTTCCGATTCTACTTGACATGGGTGGATGTATGTATTTGCTTGAAAGGGTTGCTTGATGATATGAAATTTATACCAAATATGTATCCATTTGAAGGCAAAATTATGAATGTCAAATAACAAATAAAAGAGAAAGAAATAGCTATGGAAATGTCGGATTTACTTACTGTGGAAAAACACAACTATAAAAAACAATTGTGCAACACTGTTGACCACGACTAACCTCATAAACTTTTAAAACGACGACGGTGATGCCTACTTTTGATTTTATATACTTTATATCTTTTGTATTATATTTTTATACTTAACCATCTTTTGCAATAATAATAATAATAATAATAAATTTAAAAACCATATGACCCTAAACAATATGAATTGTGAAACTATAAAAGTTAACTTTTTTCTTGGGCCTAACCCAATAAAATGTAACGAAGTAACAAACCCCAACTTTATGGGCCTTAAATTCTATAGCTTGGGCGCTTGGCCTTAGGGTATAAACTGACCTAGGGTTTCATTTGCTGTATTCCGAGCATCATCATCACAGGCAGAGGCAAGAAGGCAACTCAGCTGTCCTTCGTCGGAGTAAATTTTCAGGTTCCTTTGCTTTCCATTCACGTTAACTTTTCAATTCCATCTCTTTTATGAAATCTTTAGTTAAGCTTGGTTATCTATTCGGTCTTTCTATAAGTCGTTAGTGACCATCAGATCCGGGAATTGATTGGGTAAAATGCTTGTGGAATATAAATGAAGCAAATAAATTAATGAACTTAACTGATTATCAATTGATATTGTAGTCTCCGATTGCTAAGACTATCCTATCCTCTATATGTTTGCAATTTTGTGATGTTTATTATGTTGTATTGGTAATCACGTTTTGGAACCAGTGGCATTGCAAACAATTAATAGCTGTTGCAATGTTAGTTCTTCAGTAATCAATCGTGACCAATTCTGTAAAACTCATCTGCGCGTTGAAGCACATTTAGAATAATCATGGTTGGTCTATTGTGTCGCCGATTTGAAGCACATTTAGAACAACGAGAGTTAATTGAAACATAATTATTCACAGCATCCATAAATGATTTTAACTCTATTGTTTATAGCTCTTTCAAGATGGCGTATGCAGCAATGAAGCCAACAAAGCCAGGGCTAGAAGAGCCCCAAGAGCAGATTCACAAGATCAGAATCACACTTTCCTCAAAGAACGTCAAGAATCTTGAAAAAGGTATCACTTTCTTCAACCATTGATTGTTAATTTGCTCCTTACTGTAAACTCATTACTTTTGTTTCTTTGATGTCAAATCTTCTTTGTCTATTCTGTCAATCTTATCATTTCAAGAAGTTTAAAAGGATTTGTTTTTATTCATGAAAATCACAGTTTGTTCTGATTTGGTTCGTGGGGCCAAAGACAAGAAACTAAGAGTGAAAGGACCTGTTAGAATGCCAACAAAGGTTCTTAACATCACAACCAGGAAATCTCCTTGTGGTGAAGGTATTCAATTCATTATATTTAAAGATTCTTGATTTTTTTTTCATTATACAGTTATTGGATTCTTTATGTTTAAAGATTCTTGAATTTTTTTTTTTTCATTTTTTGATTAGGAACAAACACATGGGACAGATTTGAGCTTCGTGTCCACAAAAGGGTGATTGATCTATTCAGCTCACCAGATGTTGTGAAGCAAATCACTTCTATCACCATTGAACCTGGTGTTGAGGTTGAAGTCACCATTGCTGATCCATAGACATGTTTGCTTTGAGTTTTGTGTTGCCATGTCCTTTGTTTTTCTTGATAGTTTTGATGTATGTTTTTGATGATTAAATTTTTGGGGATCAGTAATTGACAGGAGGAAAACTAGACTTGAGTTTATTATTCATTTTATGTTTCATAACAATTGAATGTGTTTCGTTTACCAATTGTTTTTCTCACTTTTTTTTTTCTTAAATTCCTTTGTGATCTTTTCAAAAAATAGCCTACTAGACAACCACAACAATTGTAGAACATTAATAAAATAACCAAACAACTTTGTGAAAATATTGGAATTTATGTTAATTCTGATTTTGACATAAATAGCAATGCATGGACTTTTAAATTTTTAATTGTAAAATTTGTTCATCGTGTCGTTAATAGTTCTTATTTGCCTAGGCGTCCTCAAAGTTTCTATCAGCATGTATTTTATGGTTAAGAGAAAATATGGTTAGGTTTGTTAAGTCCTTACTACATGTGTTTAAGATGAATGAGAATATGGAAGAATACAAACAAGCACCTTATAATGATGTTTGAATGTGAAGGAGAAACCATTTAAGGAAATATCATAATTCCGCAGAGAATGACTAACAAATAAGTAGTTTAATCCTTTGAAAAATTTCACAAAAAGCCCCTAAAGTAGCATAATTGAAGGGAAAAGAGCCTATAAAAGAAACAAAGAAAAATCACGATGTTGCAAAGAATGTCTATTAAGCGTGCAAAAGGCTGAAAGAATATGCTAAAAAGCAATTTCAAATATGTTTTTCAATGGTAGGTACTAATGTACTGTGCTTGTTTCCTGTTGTTTCAGTTTTTGGTAAAAAACAAGTATCTTACGTAGTTATATTAATTTTATATTTTTTAAACTGTTGCATAAAATTACATAAAATCTACCAAATAAGTAGTTTAATAATAAAACCATGGATAATTAGGTCTCAATCCGCCTCTAACTTTTATATAAATTATAAACTACCGAATTTGTTGAGGCCTTCAACATCATATACTATACACTCATAACGTCTCAAATATATATATATATATATATATATATATATATATATATATATATATATATATATATATATATATATATATATATATATATATATATATATTGTCATTTCGCATGAGTTTTGCGACAAGATTGTTGTAGATGATCTGATTGGAGAATGCATTTTTTGGTTATTGGGATATCTTCATGTGAGGGGATGACATGTTTTCTTAAGAAGTTATCTTCATTCGGTTTTTTGAAAGCTTCATATCTCTCAATATATATCACCCTTGCTCATTTTGTGATCTTTTTAAGGTGCTTCTTTGCTATCTCAATATATAGATAATACAATATGGGTTTTTAGTACCAACAACCACCGAAAAATTTTATGGTGCAATATTTGCCGATTAAGCGTGTCATTAGGTTTTTTGCGCAAACCACAAACTTTTGAAAAAGTCATACTCTTACGACAACTAACAATTTCAATTTCCTAGAAGGGTTTTTTTTTTTTTTTTTTTTTTTTTTTTTTTTTTTTTGCATCGTGATTCAAATTGAGTGATTTTAGTGAAGAAAACTATAATCTTATCATATAGGTCAAGGAACTCATTTTTTCTACAATAAAATGGTTAAAAAAACATGATAAAGTAGACAAAAATTTAATTTTTTTTATACATTTTGTCCTAAAATAAACACTATAAAACTAGCAATGATACGTTCACGTTGCTTGAACTTCGAATCCATTGTTAAAGAGGAAAATGACTTGTTAAGGTAACTAACTATTTCAGTTATCCATATATAGGTAATGTTCTTTTTTTTTTTTGTACACATTAATGAAACTAACTTGTTTTGTATGTTCACAGTTAGGTAGTATGACCGGCTATCACCTGCTTTACCCGATAGCATCGATTAACCTCAGTTAAAGTGAAATACGTGGATTCTTACGTGGACATTACACCCGTTTCTCATTTAATTAGGGTTCAACAAGTTCAATTTGTCCGAAATCACCTCCTAATTAGTATCGATTTATCAAATTGAAGATTAGAGTTTGGAGTTGAAGCTACGTGTTGAAGTCGACTGTAAGATGGCGTCCCCATCATCTACAGATAAGTATCTAACTGTAGATGTTCATTACAGGGGACTATTTGCCTCAAATCCGTTGAAATACTTAGACCCCAAAACAATAATAGTGTGTGATGTTGATTTTGGATGATTTACATATAAAGAGTTTCTTTTGTGGCTTAGGGATTTAACCAAAGGAAGTTGTAATGATGTGTATTATTGTAGTAGAAAGGAAACCTTAGCTGAGGGTATTATAAGAATCGACAGTGATGTTGATTATTGGGAGTTTGTTGAAGCTACTTATACTCCCGAAGTTGAGTTGGATGTCAACATTGACCACCAAAAAGAACTAATCCTTGATTGGGCTGACAATGAGGTGTTATCAGATGGTAACATGTATGATTTGAATGATAAGGAAGAAGAGGATGATAAGGAACAAGCGGATGACTTGGATGATATTATGGCATATGAAAATGAAGTTGATGAAGAAGTCCATACCTTTAACAAAACTGTTGGTGACGATTTTTTAAACGAACTTTCAGGTATTGGTAACCTCAGTGATGATGATGAACCTAATGATTTTATAGATGATAAGGTTGTATTCCCTGTCCATGATGAGAAACAAGAATGGGATAAGATGGTGCCAGTTATAGGTATGAAGTTTGCTAACCCAATACAACTGAAGCTATGTGTAACCAATTATGTAGTGAAGAATGGGTATGATTTATGGTATGAAAAAAGTGATCATAACAGGTTACTGGTGAAATGTTGCAAAGGTAAGAAGAATAAGAAGAATAAAGGTTGTCCCTTTAGGTTGTGGGCAACCTGGATGACCAATGAAAGGTCATTCAAAATTAAATCTTTAATTGATAACCATAATTGCTCAAGAGTCTTCAAATTTGGGTCCATTGTTAGCTATAAATGGATAGGGAATCATTTCATGAATGAGATACTCCAGAAACCAAAGATGAGTGTGAGGAAATTAAAGGCTAAAGTTAGCAAGAGATTTAATTTGATTGCAAGTGTGGGATAGTGCAAGAATGCTAGGAGTTATGCATTTAAGGAGATAAATGGTACTTTACAGGAACACTATGCTAAAACTTGGAGCTATGGAGTGGAGCTAAGAAGGACTAACCCTGGATCAACAGTGAAGATGGATGTAGATGTGATGCCTGATGGAACCACTTACTTCTCAAAGTTTTGTATAATTTTAAAAGGTGTGAAGGATGGATGGATTCAAGGTTGTAGGAGGGTAATTGGACTAGATGGTTGCTTATTAAAAGGAATTTGCAGAGGTCAGTTGCTTGCTGTTGTAGGTAGGGATGCAAACAACCATATCTACCCTCTTGCTTGGGCTGTGGTTGCAGTGGAGAGTAAAGAAACATGGAAGTGGTTTGTTGACCTTCTCCATGATGACATTAAAATGGGAAGTGGGCGTGGATTGACATTAATATCAGACCAACACAAAGTAATGATTTTATCTACTCTCTTTATTTAATACTTAATTTATATGAAGCTTATGTTTTGTTTATAATGCTTACAGGGATTACTTGAGGCTGTCAAGGAAAGGGTGCCTACAATAGAGAATAGACAATGTTCCAGGCACATATGCGCTAACTTTTTGAAAAAATTTAAGGGGCAACAGTTCAGTAAACTTTTCTGGTATGCTGCTGCTTCTACTACCCAGGTTAAATTTGAGCAACATATGAATGAAATCAAGAAGCTAGAACCACTTGCCTATGATCATCTGATGGAGAGGGATCCTAAAAGTTGGAGTAAAGCATTCTTTGAGACTGATAGGGCATGTGATGCATATGAATATGGTGTATCTGAGAGTTTTAACTCAGTCATTGATGATGCCAAGAAGAGACCTCTAATCACTATGTTAGAGGAAATTAGAATTTATGTTATGGAGAGACTTTTTACACAGAAAAGTAAGGGAAGTTATTGGGGAGACTTACACATATGTCCTTCCATTAGACTGAAATTGTCTAAGATTAAGGTACTTCAAAGGTTAGTGGTTGTACAATCTGGTTATCAATTGTTTATACTTACATATATATATATATATATATATATATATATATATATATATATATATATATATATATATATCTGTGTGTGTGTGTGTCATTCAATTGTTTATACTTACGTTTATATGTGTGTATGGACAGATTTTGGAGAGTTGTACCATCTGGTTATCAAGAATTTGAAGTGAGGCTTGGATATGATACATATTTTGTAGACCTTGGTAAGAAGACATGTGCATGTAGAGCTTGTAAATTAATTGGTTACCTTTGTGTGCATGCATATGCTGCCATTTCAAACCTCAATAGGGATCCAGAGGACTATGTGTCACCATGGTTGACACAACAATGTTTGGTAATGCATATATGTACACCATTAAGCCACTCAATGAAAGTGATATGTGGTCTGATGTTGATTAAATCAAGCCATTGCCTCCCAAAAAGAGAAGGATGCCAGGAAGACCATCAACAAAAAGGAAAAGGGATCAAATTGAGAGGGAACTAAAGGGCAATAAGCATACATTCTCAAAAAGGGGTATGATCATGAGATGCAACATCTGTAGGGAAACATGGCATAATAAAACCAAATGTCCTCAAAAACCAATTGGGGAATCATCTGATCCACAACCAAAGTCAAATAAAAAACCAAAGTAAAAAAAAGCCAAAAAAGAAGGTATGTGTTCTCCTTTACATTTAGATTACAATATAACAGTTTGTAATGCTAACATTTAAATTATTTCATAACATGTAAAGTGAAGGTTGAATTAGCTCAAGAAGTTGATGTGGCAAGTGATAGTGACAATGAAGTTCAAATGGAGTCTGATAGTGAGGTGGAGTCTTATAAAGTTGATTTTGAAGAGGATAGTCATAGATATGAAGATGTAGACCAACCTGAGGTTGGAGTTAAAGCTCAAGGATATGGTGAAGGTGTAGTTGGAGGGATTGAAGAACATGTTGAAGTTGAAGCATAGGTTGAAGTTGAAGTTCAAGATGGTGAAGACTAGGTTGCAGTTGAAGTTCAAGGATAGGGTGAAGGTCAAGAAGGTGAAGAACTTGTTGCACTTCAAGATCCAGTTGGACAGGATGACCAAGGACAAGATGCAGTTCAAGATCCAGTGGAAGAGGAGCATATGCAAGAAGTACCAGCATTTCAAATTCTATAGGGAAAAAAAAAGAAGAAGGAAACCTTCAGAAAGAATCACGAAAATTCAGATAAGAAAGAAGTGGGAAGGGAAACAGGGGAGTAGTGGTGAAAATCCAATGGAATTGGAATAGAATTTGGCATCATTGACTGGGAATTTTTTTTGTCTAGTTGTATGTGTAGCTTTTGGACTTTTGTCTAGTCATATGTGTTTTGGAATCTTATGTGTAACTTTTAGCAGTATTGCATGTGTAACTGTGTTAAAACTAACTTATGGCACATCTTTTGTAAACAATGTTTCCCGAGCATGGGGGCTTAGAGGGGGGGGGGGGGGGGGGGGGGGAAAGTGGGCAGCTGCACAGGGCCCAATTTTTTTCATTATATATTTTTATTTAGAAATACAAAATTATAATAAAGATAAGGGCCATTTTTTTCTTGTTCGTCCTGGGCCTTTAAAAATATTTCATTTTTCAGGACCGGCCCTGTTCCCGAGAATCCAATGTTTGCTTTAATTACATTACAATGTTTGATTATATTACATTCCCATGTGTCATTATATACCATTACAAAGCTTAATTATATACCATTACAATGTATTCCCATGTTTGATTATATTACATTCCTATGTGTCATTGTATATCATTACAATGTTTAATTATATACCATTACAGTGTTTAATTATATTTCATTCTAATACAAAAGTTCCATTCATTACATCAGAAGCAAAAACATGTAACACAAGTTTGTTGCTTTAATTACATACATAAGCATACACAAGAACAGGTGGACTACATCATTCTAATACCAATCAAGTTTCATTCATGAACTACATCATCCAACCATTATACATCTTGAACAACATCATTCAACCCTAATACATCAAATCAACATTTTCACATACAATACAAATAACAAAATCAGTGCCACTTTTTGACTAAACAACTTCCACTTCACTTTGTCCAATTCTTGTCTATTAACCAAATTGGTGTTGTTTTCTTGTTCGATCTTCATCCTACATATGCTGATTTCATTCTCAAAAAGTGCAAATTTTCAAGGTTAGATTGTAGCTTTCTTCTGGTTTTTTCCTGTAAGAACTTCTTCCATCTATCCTTCCTTCATCCTTATCCAGCCATTATCAGAATTTACAGCTTGGACTTTTTCCATTCTTGAAAAAAAATAAAAAAAATGTTAAATTGAAGGATGAAGAAGAAGAAAGTTGCAACATATTCAACAATATTGATTTACCATCGAGTTTTGACAAACTCTAAGTTTTCTTCCAGGGTTGTTAGGAGTTCTTGAAATCTTCACACGAGATGGTAAGCCGCAATCACATTGATGATCAGCTTGAAATTCATCTTGTCGTTTTGAAGAATAAGATGAGGAAGAAGAAGCCATCGTCGATCGATCTAAGGTTTAAAATTAGGGGTGGAATCGTATGACACAGTTATAGTGTAATCGAATGAAGACAATATATGCACCATGTCACGTAGGTGCAACATATTCAAGTCATATGTCAGGTGGATGCCACATAAGCAAAAACATGTGATAGGCGGTTATATTACATAAATGTGAACAAACAAAGCCAGTTAGTTTCATTAATGTGTACCAAAAAAAAAAAAAAAACTTTACCTATATATAGACAACCGAAATAGTTAGTTACCTTAATAAGTTATTTTCCTTTGTTAAAAAGTACATCACCATCGTAAATTAAACTCGTTTTAAATTTTTATGTTTAATAAATACAAATAATTAATTTGTACTAAAATCAAAAGAATGAGTTAAGTAAAGATCTAAAAAAAGGCTGTATACTTTTTGCCCTTTTGCTTTTTTTTTTTTTTTTTTTTCTTTCTTTTAAATTAGACCACTAATTGTCTCTGGAGTGGCATTTTTTTGCATCTTTCTTTATGCACTTTTTATCCGGTTAAAGGGTGAAGTACGAAAACACATATTATAACTTTTATTCATCAAATTTGTTATTTTAAAATACAAAACTTATTATATATATATATATATATATATATATATATATATATATATATATATATATATATATATATATATATATATATATGTGTTTCTTTATTTTCTAGAAAAAAGTTTGTTTCGCCTTTTATGTATGCATCAATGTTTTAAAACCCGGGTCGATCCGGCCGGTTCAACCGGTTGAACCGTGATCCGGGGTAGAAGGCGGGTCAATTGAGACTAGTTTTTTGTAAAAATACGAACCGGATCGAACCGGCCGGGTTTCCCCTAAACCGCGGTTCAACCGCTTATATCGAACCGGTTAAAACCGTTTTAATATGGTTTGGATAGTTGGATACAAGTAGCGAACGCCAAAACAATGAGTCGTTTGCGGTTTCTTCAACGTTTTTAAATATTTAAACTCTGTGGACATCAAATTATTGGTTTTATATGTTTATGCATTATGCATGAAAGTAAAAATATATAAAAATAAAAAAAGACCATAAACCGGGATGATCCGGTGGTTCAACCGGTTGACCCGTGAACCGGTCATCATACCGAGTCAACCAAAAACCCGGGTTTTAAAACATTGGTATGCATTAACGGACAAAAAATTGAAGCAAAAAACTGTTCGTCTTTTTGTAAGATGGTAAAATAAAAATGTTATCATTATTTGTTTTTTTAGAAGATAAACAGATAATTAATTATTTTGGAGAATATCTTTTAAAGCTCTAAGGCTGGAGGGAGTGGTGTCACCGAAACCACACTCCCTTCGTTACAAAGTAAACGCCAAGTCATTTTTACCATAAAAGTGCGGTTCCTTGCCACACCCAAGTTAAAAAAAAAAAAAATAATAATAAGAAAAATAAAAAAAAAATTAATTTCTCCCCACCCAATCACAAAACAGTCAAATTATCTACACCCAATCACAAGCCGCGACCAATTTTTGCCGAACTGCGGTTTGAACTGCACCAAACCGCACTTAACGGGCGGTGTTCGCTGCTTATGTGGTGAAACCGCACCACACCCTCCAGCCTAACTAACCACCATCATATGCCACTTCCAACATCAACTCCAAAATTTGACACCACCATCTCCTTCATCGCTACCACCACTGCCATCACCACATCCGCTACCAACACCACCGCCAAGACTAATACCATTGTCGTCAGTGTCTTTTACTATCATCTAGAAAGGATGTACATACATTTCGTTTGTTTGCTTAGTATACTTTTATGATGAATATGATTTAATATCAAACTCCTAACTTTTGTTCTAAATTATGTTTCATACATGTGGAAAAAGATTATAAACATTTTACTTAAAAAAACAAATATTACCAAAAACATGGAGTCGGACCCACGACCCCCAACACACAAGGCTGAAACTTCGCCCACTATATCTATTTGAAATTTTGGTTTTTCTCTCATGGATGTTCAATATATATTGTATTCTCTTTTATATATATATATATATATATATATATATATATATATATATATATATATATATATATATATATATATATATATACACACACACACACACACACACATACACACACACACTAACCGTTTACCCCAGCTAACACGCATGAATAGAGAGGGGAGGGTGAGTAATTGTAACAACCCAATTTTTCAAGTCCAAAAATTTCATTTTCAATTAAACACTTTGTAAAGCATTTGTAAATAAACAACATTCGACCATATCATTTCTTAAAACATATTTCGTGTCTGAAAACCCAAAACATCAATTATAATAATGTCAGAGTACAAATCCCAGAATATCTCATGATGCAGAAAACGGGAGTGTGTGTATGATGTGCCGCTACCGCGCCAGCTCCTTCCCCTTCGAAGAAGAGGTACCTGAAAACAAAACTGTAAACTGTAAGTACGAAGCTTAGTGAGTTCCCTCATCGTACCACATACCATACAATCACATAACATACAAATACTGTCAGACATATCTGGATGCCCAACCTACCCCTTCGGTCCTTTCGACCGGATGCTGCCTAGCATAATTGGGTGCTGGCCTCCCCGTCCGTCCTTTCGACCGGATACTGCCTAGCATATCTGGGTGTTGGCCTCCCCTTCGTTCCTTTCGACCGGATACTGCCTAGCATATCTGGGTGCTGGCCTCCCCTTCGGTCCTTTCAACCGGTAACCGGGGACTATTTCACCCCTACTACTACCACATAATATCATATCACACATATCATAATCTGGCTAGAATGGCTAAGTACTAAACTACCCCTTCGGTCCTATCGACCGGTAACTAAAGACTATTTCACCCCTACTACCACTATCACATAACATCATAACATGCTAGCACATAACATATCAGTAGTAGCAAACCTAGATGAATATCACAAAGACAATCATCTAACATACAACTCCTACTGGTGGGACGACATTGTAACCTTAGACCCACCGCTACTGGAAGGTAACTCACCTCGTAGTAGCTGTTGATCTGTGTGGGAATGGTTTGTCTGTCTGCTTGCTAGACGACTTACTGCTGTACCGGCAATCCTCCGGCTATAAATCCATAAACATCGATTAGTCACTCCTAAATACCCTTAGGTTAAATGACTGACCTACCCCTGGTCCAAGGTCAACTCCGTGGTCAAATTCAACTTCCAGTTGACTGGACTCGCCGAGTCATGGCATAGACTCGCTGGGTCCCTCTCCTACTCGCTCCCAAATCCTCACAAGAGCATCCATCTTGAGGATTTGGGTTTCTGGGACTATTGCTACACGTTAAATTGCTCATCCCGCATGCAGCTACGAAGGGTTGGACCTTCTACACTTAAACCCCTCTTAACTCAGTAACAGTTCATATGACTCGCCGAGTTTGAAGAACAAATCATTGAGTTCCAGGCAATCTTCAAAGGACTCGCCGAGTTGTTCATCCAACTCATCGAGTCTAAGACCATCTTCATAGAACTTGCCGAGTCCACTTTGGAAATCGTCGAGTCCCTACAACCCTCCTCCCATACAGACCAAATCTGAGACACACAACGGTTCCAAACCATAGATCTAAGCTCCTAAGGTATGCTTATCACGTAAAGTTGCAAACTTTACGGGCATGCATGGTCCTAAGAGCTCCAAAAGGCAATTCCAAGCTCTTTAGGAGGTCATACACTCAATAGGGACCTCAATTACTTCAACCACAGAGACTATACACTTCTAAGGTGTCCATAAGGTCCAGATCTGAACTCCTTTCAGAACATAGAGCATAACTACATGGAGTTTGAGGTTTTGGGGCTTGAAAACCATCAATTGGGGACAAAAAGGGGATCTAATGACCTAGTGATCAAGGTAGGAACTTTTCTACCTGAATGGAAGCTTCTCACAGTGTAGATTTCCGATCTACTTCCCCTCCTTCCACTCTTCAACCTCCTCCTTCTTCTTCTAAGCTCCAAACTTCCTTCACCAAGCAAAATCACTCACAAGAACAATATGGGGGCTAAGGTTTCGCTATACAACTCTCTGGAAGTGTTAGGGAAGAGGGAGGTCGATTTAGAGTGTTTAAATAGGGTGCAAACACTCGGGTTAGGGTTTTACTCGTCCAATATGGACTCGCCGAGTCTAGGACCCGACTCACCGAGTCCCTCACTTAAATCCCGTGCCAAAATCACTCCTACTCGGCGAGTTGGGCCTCCAACTCGACGAGTTCAAGGCAAAATGAGAAAAAAAATACATAAACAAGAATCGTACCAGGAATCCGGTGTTACAAATCTCCCCCACTTATCTTAGACTTCGTCCTCGAAGTCTACTGCCCATTCCTGGAACAATTCTAGGTAATGCTCCATCATTTCATCCACCGGCTCCCAAGTCCATTCCGATCCCTTCCGGTGTTGCCATTGCACCTTCACCAGCTCCACTCTCTTGTTCCTCAAATCCTTCGACTTCTTATCGAGGATAGCCACAGACCGCTCGATGTAACTCAGGCTGTCATCAACTTGAATGTCCTCCAAGGGTATCACCGCTGAGTCGTCCACCAGACACTTATGTAGCTGGGAGACGTGGAAAGTGTCGTGGATCTGACTGAGTTCGACTGGAAGATCCAGTCGGTACGTCACCTTGCCCACCCGGGCTACAACCCTAAACGTTCCAATAAACCTGGGACCCAACTTGCCACGCTTCCTAAATCGGATGATGCCCTTCCAAGGCGACACCTTCAGGAGAACCATATCCCCGACCTGGAACTCCAGGTCTGATCGGCGCTTATCGGCATAACTTTTCTACCGACTCTGAGCAGTCTGAAGCCTGCTCCGGACCAATTGTATCTTCTCTTTCATCTTGAGTACTAATGCAGTGCTCCCCATGACCCTCTGGCCAACCTTGCCCCAATATATCGGGGTCCTGCACCTCCTCCCATACAACATCTTGAAGGGAGGACGGTCGATACTCGGATGATAGCTGTTATTATACAAGAACTCCGCTAACGGAAGGTAGGTATCCCAACTACCTCCAAAGTCTAAAACACATGCCCGCAGCATGTCCTTTAGAGTCTGGATGCTCCGCTTGCTCTGGCCATCCGTCTGCGGGTGAAAGGCGGTACTGAAATGTAGACGAGTACCCAACTTGTCGTGGAATTTCTTCCAAAAACTGGATGTGAACCGCACATCCCTATCCGAAATCACCAAAACTAGCACTCCGTGCCGCGCCACCACCTCCCTGATATAGATATCGACCAATTTCTCAGTCGAGATGCTCTCCTGAATCGGGATAAAGTGGGCGCTTTTGGTCAATCGATCGACAATGACCCATATCGAATCCACCCCCGTGCGGTCCTGAGAAGCTTGGTGATAAAATCCATCGTGATGTCTTCCCATTCCCAAAGCGGAATATCCAACGACTGCATCTTGTTGTGCAGTCTCTGATGCTCGGCCTTGACCTTCCTGCAGGTCAAGCACCGCTCCACGTACCATGCCACATCCCGCTTCATGCACAACCACCTATAGTACAGACGAAGATCCATATACATATTCTTCGCCCCGAGCTGAATGGAGAATCGAGATTTGTACTCCTCCTCCATCAGAACCTGACGCACGCCTCCATGATAAAGGACCCACACCCTACGGTGAAGAGTCGATAACCCTCGGCTATCATAGTCGAAGGAGGAAACCTGCCCCATAATCCGCTCACTCTTTCGATGTTCCTCTTTCATAGCCTCTTGCTGAGCCTCCCGAATCCGCTCCAACAACAGAGTCACCACTGTCATCATCATGCATTTATCTCGGATTGGTGATGCCTTACGGCTAAGCGCGTCAGCCACCACATTGGCTTTCCCCAGATGCAAAAGGATCTCACAATCATAATCCTTCACCACATCAAGCCACCGATGTTGTCTCATGTTCAGATTCAACTGATCCATAAGGTACCTTAAGCTCTTGTGGTCCGTGTAAATCGTACAGCGAAACCCATAGAGGTAATGACTCCAAATCTTGAGGGCGAACACCACATCCCCCACCTGCAAATCATGCGTCGGGTAATTCGCCTCGTGAGGATTCAGCTGCCTCGACGCATAAGCAATAACGTGTCCTCTCTGCATCAACACCGTGCCCAAACCTGAGATGGATGCATCTTAGTACACAACAAAATCCTCTATGCCCTCTGCAGGGCTAGGATTGGCGCGTCGCACAATCTTTGTCTTAACGTCTCAAATACCGCCTGCCGCTCAGGCCCCCATCAGAAGACTACGACCTTCCTTGTTAGCCGCATCAAGGGTACAACTATCTTGGAGAAATCCTGGATGAATCTCTGATAGTACCCTGCAACCCCAGAAAACTTCGAATCTTGGATGGAGACTTCGGAACCTCCCACCTCATCACGGCCTCTACCTTGGCCGGATCCACCGAAATCCCATCCTGGTTGACAAGGTGCCCAAGAAACTGCACCTCGCGCAACCAGAACTCACATTTGGAGAACTTAGCATTATAAGCTCTCCCTCCTCAGGGTCTCCAACACCTCTCGCAGATGCCCCTCGTTGTAGCACCTGGTTCTTGGTACATATTCTGTTATTAAATCTTTATTTATTTTGCAATTTTGATCTTGGACTCGGTGAGTTGAAGGACCAACTCGCCGAGTAGAAGCGGGACGACGCACAGGATTTAAGTGATGGACTCGATGAGTCGGGTCCTGGACTCGACGAGTAGCCTCTATTTGGATAAAACCTTAATATGAGGGTTTACACCCTATTTAAACAACCTTATGCAGCCTCCATTCCCCCTTTATGCTCCCAAACACTTCTCATAGCAAACCTTAGCCATTCTTGAGAAAACTCTAAGGATTTTGAGTGATTCTTGTGAGTTTTGACCTCAAGGAAGAAGGAAGAGCATAGAAGGATCAAGAGGAGACTGAAGGATTCGAGTTTGGTTCATCATTTGCAGTCTACATAAGGTATAAAGTTTGAACCTTGCTCATTCATTTGTTAGATCCCTCTTTCAGGTGATTTAGGGTTTTTATAGGCCATTTTTGGTGGCCAACCATGTTTGCAAACATGGTTGGGGGTTTGAGCTTCTGGATCATGTCATTATTGGAGTCACGAGACAGATTTGGGTTGCTTTTTCACCCAAGGAAAGCCCCATGCAACAAAAGGACCATTTTAGAGCCTTTTAAGCTCAAAAGTCCCATGCATGCACGTAAAGTTTGTAACTTTACATGCTAGATCGAGTTTAGGGGCTTAGATCTATCTTTTGGACAAGTGTTGTACATCAGAAATCAAAGTTTTAAGGAAGGGATGTGACCAACTCGACGAGTCAATTCTTGGACTCGGCGAGTCCAAGGGTTCTGTCCCATATTAGTGAGGGTCAAAAGGACCAGTTGAGTGTTGAAAGGTTTTAGGGAGTCCCGGGGAGTGACCCAACGTCTTGGACTAAGCAAATTGTTCTGGAAATTCATGGTACTCGGCGAGTCCAAGGTAATCTCCTTAGAACTCGACGAGTTGTTCATGAGGACAGATCTGGTTCAACAAATGAAGGCCAACTCGATGAGTAGTTCATCAACTCGGCGAGTCGGATAAGTTTTCATGGGGCGTTCGGATGAGAGAAGAACTCATCGAGTTGACGACCCAACTCGACGAGTAGGGTCGTGGATGAGGACGAGTAGAGAGTGAAGGACTTGGCGAGTTGTTTTCCCAACTCGCCGAGTCGGTTCAAATGGAAATTGACTTTGACTTGATTTGGTTGGGGGGTAAAATTGTCATTTTACCCTAAGAGTATAGAAATCAGTTTCTAACCGAGTATTTGTGGGGTTTGTAGCCGGAGGATTTCCGGAGCAGCAGCGGACGGAGGTTTCCCGCACTGATTATCAGCAGCTGCCTGTACGAGGTGAGTTACCTTCCAGTAGGGGCGGGTCTAAGGCCACAATGCCGGCCCACCAATAAGGAGTATTTAGAAGATGATTGTCTTTGTGATAATTATCTTGGTATGGTATGTGCTTGGTTATGCGTTATATTTGTATGATATGTTACATGCATGATAGGGATAGTGGTCCTTAGGACCAAGGGGTAGATCAGTACCCAGATATGCCTGACTATATGTTTATATCTTGTTATTGTATGCTAGTGGTAAGGCGTGGAATAGTCCCCAGTTACCGGTTGAAAGATACCGATGATGATTACCGGTTGAAAGATACCGATGGTATTGTATGGTATGTGGTATGATAGGGGAACTCACTAAGCTTTGTGCTTACGATTTCAGTTTTTGGTTTCAGGTACCTCTTTGTCTAAGGGAAAGAGCCGGCGACGTAGCATGGCATCACACACATATCTGATTTTCCGCACGGTGTTTTTTGGGATTGTACTCTGATATGATAACTGTTTATGTTGTGGGTTTTCAAACATGATACTTGATTTTATGAGATAAAGTGTTTATACAATATTTTCTAGTAAATGTTTTATGAGTTAATTAATTAAAATTGAAATTTTTGGACTTGAATTTTGGGATGTTACAAGTTGGTATCAGAGCCTTGGTTTGAGGGATTCGGACACACCCTCGGGGGTGTCTGGACTCAAACTGAGGGGCAAAAAGATTTTTACAATAAAATGGTTTTTAAAAATCTAAACGGAAGGATTTTAAGAAAACAAGGTGTGTGATGCATGCGACCGGCCGGGCTCAAGTAAGTTTTCCCCAAGATACCCATACTTGTTATGTTATGCTATATGGCTTTGATTCAGAATTACATGCTAGAATAGGACTAAGGATCTAGGAGGATGCCTTGTGTACCTGATATTTGATTCTGTGAATTGCATGCTAGTTAGAGCTAAGGATCTAGGAGGATGCCTTATATGCCGTTGTATGAGCTGTATGCTAGGGTTGTTTAGT
This sequence comes from Lactuca saligna, assembly GCF_052625555.1. Taxonomy (NCBI): domain Eukaryota; kingdom Viridiplantae; phylum Streptophyta; class Magnoliopsida; order Asterales; family Asteraceae; genus Lactuca; species Lactuca saligna. The sequence goes on along the minus strand of NC_136424.1, from coordinate 85,399,736 downwards.
CAGCAGTAGGATGGCCTGTATAGGTTATGCTTGATTTGGTTATTCGATGCACAAATGATACTTGCTTTGTGCTATGGGGGTTCTGGCCATCTTCGACTAACTAATGAACGAATATGTGACAGTATCCTCAAGCTAGTTAGGGGGAGGTGGTGGGGACTCCTAGTGCAACTGATGGCGGAGGGTAGGTCGGAGAGTGCCCTAGGGAAGCCTAGGATGAGGTCAGTGGAAAGGGTATCGGTAAAAGGAACTTGGTGAAGTAGAAGCAATCCTTGAGGAAAGTACGGGTAGATGTGGAAGGTAGTATGGGCCCGTACTATTGAAAGCATAGGACCCATACTCGAATCAAGGAGGGCCTAGATGAAATCGGGAACCTTGGAGAGTGTGTCAGAAGCAAGGTCTTATCAGGGAACCTTGGAATCATGTGTTCGTGGGTTCGAGTCCCACGGATGGTGCCAAATGATGGAACCTTGTCCCTGATAAGACCTTGCTTCTGACTCTGGGATGAGACCTTCTTGGTTTCCTGATTATAACTGCAAGATCACAAAGAACAAGGGCCGTCAGCTGCTTCCCGGGAGGGATTCCCGGGAGAACGCTCCGACGGTCAAGTTAGGATGACTTTAGGGTTTGTGTTTGTTCACTAAAGATCGGTTAGAGAGCTTACCTCGCTGGTCTTGTGTGCACATCCTTTTGTACCTAGCGCTCCTAACTGGTTCGTACCAGACAGGATCACTTTTGGAGGAGACAAGGTCAGAGGCGCTGATTGGAGGGTCGTGCGCCCTCAACCGCTAGAGCACTCTCATTGGCTCCGACGACAATGCTCTGATCCTACCCTTTGTCTCCTGACCGTATCTTTTGTCTTGGAGCAAGGAGCGTTACTTGGCGGGCGCGAGCCTTCCGCCTGTCCGTTTCGCTCCCGAGGGCGCCAGCGGGCGTTGAGCATGCTGGGCTGAGCCTGGCTGGTGTGCCCGACTCTAGGGCTTGGACACGGTTCTGCTGTGCTGCCCTAGGCACACCATCAGTATGATCCTGACATTTATGCGTGTATTTTCAGCATGGTGACCACACGACATGGATCAGGAGGTTTCAGATCAGGATCGGGATCAGGCTCGGGTGCGGGATCCGAGCAGGTTGATAGCGTGATGCGCGAGATCATCGCATCTGAGATCACGAGAGGCATCCTTGAGTCGACCCCTATCATTTTTGGGTTGATCAAGGAAGGGATTGTTGAGCTGATGGAGGATCACCTCCGAGGATTCGGGAGTGATATGGCGTCTAGCCAGGTGGGTACGCACACACTATCCTTTAAGGACTTTCGAGGGAGTGGTGCGTCAGATTTTCATGGGGTGAAAGACCCCATTGCCGCTAGGAGATGGATCGCAGACTTTGAGTCTGCGCAACTGACGAGCTTCTGCCCGAAGGGGTCGAAGGTGAGATATGCAACAGGATGCTTGCGAGATAGGGCTACAGATTGGTGGGAGTCTGTTGGTGACTCATTGGGAACCTCGGTTGTTGAGGCTATGACATGGTCATACTTTGTGACCAGATTCAAGGCGGAGTTTGCGCCAGCTGTGGAGCTCCAGCGGCTGTGCATGGAGTTCTTGGATATGAGGCAGACTATAGAGACTACGGCGGAGATCACCGCCATGTTCCGGGAGAGGGCATTGCTGGTGCCCCAGTATGCGGGAGATGAGGATATAAGGAGGACCCGCTACCACGACATGCTACGAGATGACATTCGGGAGCATGTTAGTTTTTCAGCTTGCCTACCCTGGATTCCATGATTGCCAGGGCTAGGGAGAGGGAGATTCATCTAGAGCATGTCCAGAAGAGGAAGGCAGTGGAGGGGCTGACGACTGGGGCTTCAGGGAAGAAGCCCAAGGGATCTGATGGTAGGCCAAAAGGCAAGGCAGGACAGGACCGCTGTGGGAAATGCGGTCGGTCACACGAGGGAGCTTGTTGCACTGTGTCGGGTTCGGGCTGCTATAAGTGTTGCAAGGTGGGGCATTTTGGTAGGGATTGTACTACCCCCGCTCCTGCGGTACAGATGACAGACCTGATTTGCTTCCATTGCAATCAGAGGGGCCACAAGAGGGCCAATTGCCCGAGATTGACAGCAGTGCCAGCAGCGGCGCTGGTCTCAGCGACGACGCGGATTACAGATGGCCGGAATGTCAAGGCAGAGGCTCCAGTGGTGTGGAGTCGAGCATCTTAGCTGACAGCCAAGGAGGCACGTGCTGCACCTGATGTGGTGACGGGTATGATTCTTTCCTTCTGATTTATTTTTATGATGTTTATGTTGTTGATATGTGCTCTGTTTAGGATCGTTCCATGTGAACAACATCCTAGTTCAGGTGTTGTTTGATTCGGGCGCTACCCGATCGTTTGTGTCTCTTGCACTCAGCAAGATATTTTCCGAGTCTTCGGCCATGTTGGATTGCCCTCTAGAATTAGAGATTGCAGACGAACGATCGGTGCGAGCATCGACGGTATTTCGAGATTGTGTGCTGAGATTATTCGAGGAACGCTACCTGGTGGAAATGGTTCCCATACCTTTGCGAGGGAACAAGGTTATTATTGGTATGGATTGGCTAAGCCCCAATGGGGCAGTGATTGACTACGCGCAGCAGTTGGTGCGAATCAGGACCCCAAGTGGGGGAGAGCTGGTGATTCAGGGCGAGAGGCCGCAGCGAGGACCAGCTTTTTGTTCAGCAGCAAGAGCTAGATGCTACCTGCAGCAAGGTTGTGCAGGTTATGTTGCGTATGTTATAGATACGTGGGAAACAGGTAGGGCGATGATGGACGATGTACCCGTAGTACGAGCGGATGTATTCCCCGAGGAGTTGCATGGGATACCTCTAGAGCGACAGGTGGAGTTCAGGATCGAGCTAGTCCCTGGTGCGGCTCCGATAGCCAAGGTACCGTATCGGTTGGCTCATCCTGAGATGCAGGAGTTGTCTACACAGCTGCAGGAGCTGTTAGACAAAGGTTTCATTAGACCGAGCAGTTCACCCTGGGGAGCCCCGATTCTATTTGTGAAGAAGAAGGACGGGTCGCATCAGATGTGTATAGATTATCGGGAGCTAAATAAGGTAACAGTGAAGAACCACTACCCACTCCTGAGGATTGATGACCTATTTGACCAGCTACAGGGAGCATCTTGGTTCTCCAAGATTGATTTGCGTTCAGGGTATCATCAGATGAGGGTCAGAGAGGAGGATGTGCAGAAGACTGCGTTTCGGACGCGTTATGGCCACTATGAGTTTGTGGTGATGCCATTCGGGCTCACCAATGCTCCTGCCGCGTTCATGGACCTCATGAACCGCGTGTGTAGGCCGATGTTAGACAGGTCTGTGATAGTATTTATTGATGATATCTTGGTTTAGTCCAAGTCACGAGAGCAGCATGAGGAGCATCTACGGGAGGTTCTGGAGACTTTGAGGAGGGAGAACTTGTATGCTAAGTTCTCCAAGTGTGAGTTTTGGTTGCGCGAGGTGCAATTTCTTGGGCACCTTGTCAACCAAAACGGGATTTCGGTAGATCCGGCCAAAGTGGAGGCCGTGATGAGTTGGGAGGTTCCGAGGTCTCCATCTGAGATTTGGTGCTTTCTAGGATTGACAGGCTACTATCGGAGATTCATTCAGGACTTCTCGAAGATAGCAGTTCCGCTCACCCGACTGACTAAGAAGTCGGTGGTGTATTGTTGGGGGCCTAAGCAGTAGGCTGCGTTTGATGCACTGAGATAGAGATTGTGCGAGGCGCCAATCTTAGCCCTGCCAGAGGGCATGGAGGGTTTTGTTGTGTATTGTGATGCATCCATCGCAGGTTTGGGCGCGATATTGATTCAAAGAGGGCATGTCATCGCCTACGCGTCGAGGCAGCTGAAGCCTCACGAGGCGAACTACCCGACGCATTATTTGGAGTTGGGGGCTGTTGTATTCGCCCTCAAGATTTGGCATCATTACCTCTATGGGGTTCGTTGTACAATTTACACGGACCACAAGACTTTGAGGTATCTCATGGACCAGCCAAATGTGAATATGAGGCATCATCGGTGGCATGATGTGGTAAAGAATTATGATTGTGAGATCCTCTACCATCCAGGGAAGGCCAATGTCATGGCTGATGCGCTTAGCCACAAGGCAGTGCCGGTCAGGGAGATCTGTTTGAGGATGACGGTGGTGATTCCGCTTCTAGAGCGGATCCGGGAGGGTCAGCAGGAGGCTATGAAGGAGAAACATCGGAAGAGCAAGCAGATTGTGGGGCAGGTTTCCTCTTTCGACTATGATAGCGGAGGGTTGTTGACTCTTCACCGTAGGGTGTGGGTCCCTTATCATGGAGGCGTGCGCCAGGTCCTATTGGAGGAGGCGCACAAATCCCGGTTCTCCATTCATCCCAGAGCGACGAAGATGTATAGGGATCTTCGTCTGGACTATTGGTGGCCCTATATGAAGCGGGATGTGGCATGGTTCATGGAGCGGTGTTTGACCTGTAGGAAGGTCAAGGCCGAACATTAGAGACTACACGGTAAGATGCTGCCGTTGGATATTCCACTATGGAAATGGGAAGACATCACGATGGATTTTATCACCAAGCTTCCCAGGACCGTGCGAGGAGTAGATTCGATCTGGGTCATCGTCGATCGATTGACTAAGAGCGCCAACTTTATCCCGATTCAGGAGAGCATTTCGGCTGAGAAATTGGCCGAAATCTATATCAGGGTGGTGGTGGCGCGGCACAGAGTGCCAGTCTCGGTGATATCGGATAGGGATGTGCAGTTCACTTCCAGGTTTTGGAAGAAATTCCATGACGATTTGGGTACTCGTCTGTATTTCAGAACCGCCTTTCACTCGCAGATGGATGGCCAGAGCGAGCGGACCATCCAGACTCTGGAGGACATGCTGTGGGCATGTGTTTTAGACTTCGGAGGTAGTTGGGATACCTACCTTCTGTTGGCGGAGTTCTCATATAATAATAGCTATCATGCGTGTATCGACCGTCCTCCCTTTGAGATGTTGTATGGGAGGAGGTGGAGGACCCTGATATGTTGGGGCGAGGTTGGCTAGAGGGTCATAGGGAGCACCGAAGTGCTCAAGACGACAAAAAAGATTTAGCAGGTCCGGAGAAGACTTCAGACTGCTCAGAGTCGGTAGAAAAGTTATTTCGATAGATGTCGATCAAACCTGGAGTTCCAGGTCGTCGATATGGTCCTCCTGAAGGTGTCACCTTGGAAGGGCGTCATCCGATTTAGGAAACGGGGCAAGTTGGGTCCCAGGTATATTGGACCGTTTAGGGTTGTAGCCCGGGTGGGCAAGGTGGCATATCGGCTGGATCTGCCAGCCGAACTCAGTCAGATCCACAACACTTTCCACGTTTCCCAGATGTGGAAGTGCCTGGTGGATGACTCAGCGGTGTTACCCTTGGAGGAAATTCAGGTTGATGACAACCTGAATTACATCGAGCGGCCTGTAACGATCCTCGAACGGAAGTCGAAGGATCTGAGGAACAAGAGGGTTGAGCTGGTACAGGTGCAATGGTAGCACCGGAAGGGCTCGGAACGGACATCGGAGCCGATGGATGAGATGATGGAGCATTACCCACAGTTGTTCCAGGATCGAGCAGCAGACTTTGAGGACGAAGTCTAAAATAAGTGGGGGAGATTTGTAGTACCTGGTTCTTGGTACGTATTCTGTTATTAAATCTTTATTTATTTTGCATTGTTGGTCTTGGACTCGGTGAGTTGAAGGACCAACTCGCTGACTAGAAGTGGGACGAGGCGCGGGATTTAAGTGATGGACTCTGTGAGTCGGGTCCCGAACTCGGCGAGTAGCCTCTGTTGGGACAAAAACCCTAATATGAGGGTTTTCACCCTATTTAAACAACCTTATGCAACCTCCATTCCCCCTTTATGCTCCCAAACACTTCTCATAGCAAACCCTAGCCGTTCTTGAGAAAAATCTAAGGCTTTTGAGTGATTCTTGTGATTTTTGACCTCAAGGAAGAAGGAAGAGCATAGAAGGATCAAGAGGATACTGCAGGATTCGAGTTTGGTTCATCATTTGCAGTCCACAGAAGGTATAGAGTCTGAACCTTGCTCATTCATTTGTTAGATCCCTCTTTGAGGTGATTTAGGATTTTTATAAGCCATTTTTGGTGGCCAACCATGTTTGCAAACATGGTTGGGGGTTTGAGCTTCTGGATCATGTCATTATTGGAGTCACAAGATAGATTTGGGTTGCTTTTGCACCCCAGGAAGGCCCCTTGCAACAAAATGACCATTTTAGAGCCTTTTAAGCTCAAAAGTCCCATGCATGCACGTAAAGTTCGTAACTTTACGTGCTAGATCAAGTTTAGGGGCTTGGATCTATCTTTTGGACAAGTGTTGTACATCAGAAATCAAAGTTTTAAGGAAGGGATGTGACCAACTCGACGAGTCCAAGGGTTCTATCCCATATCAGTGAGGGTCAAAAGGACCAGTTGAGTGTGGAAAGGTTTTAGGGATCCCAGGGAGTGACCCAACGACCTGGACTATGCAAATTGTTCTGGAAATTCATGGTACTCAGCAAGTGCATGAACGGACTCGGCGAGTCCAAGGCAATCTCCTTAGAACTCGGCGAGTTGTTCATCAACTCGGCGAGTTAAGGACAGATCTGGTTCAACAGATGAAGGCCAACTCGACGAGTTGTTCATCAACTCGGCGAGTCGGATGAGTTTTCACGGGGCGTTCGGATGAGAGAAGAACTCGTCACGTTGACGACCCAACTCGACGAGTAGGGTCACGGATGAGGACGAGTAGAGAGTGAGGGACTCGTCGAGTTGTTTTCCCAACTCGGCGAGTCGGGTCAACTAGAAGTTTACTTTACTTTGACTTTGACTTTGACTTGACTTGGTTGGGGGGTAAAACGGTCATTTTACCCTAAGAGTATAGAAATCAGTTTCTAACCAAGTATTTGTGGGGTTTGTTGCCGGTGGATTTCCAAAGCAGCAGCGGACGGAGGTTTCCCTCACTAATTATCAACAGCTACCTGTACGAGGTGAGTTACCTTCCAGTGGGGGTGGGTCTAAGGCCAGAATGCCGACCCACAAATGAGGAGTATTTAGAAGATGATTGTCTTTGTGATAATTATCTTGGTCTGGTATGTGCTTGGTTATGAGTTATATATGTATGATATGTTACATGCATGATAGGGATAGTGGTCCTTAGGACCAAGGGGTAGATCAGTACCCGGATATGCCTGACTGTACGCTTTTATCTTGTTATTGTATGCTAGTGGTAAGGGGTGGAATAGTCCCCGATTACCGGTTGAAAGATACCGATGATGATTACCGATTGAAAGATACCGATGACGATTACCGGTTGATACAAATGATGATTACCGGTTGAAAGATACCGATGGTATTGTATGGTATGTGGTATGATGGGGGAACTCACTAAGCTTTGTGCTTACGGTTTCAGTTTTTTGTTTCAAGTACCTCTTCATCTAAGGGGAAAGAGCCGGAGGCGTAGCATGGCATCATACACACATCTGATTTTCCGCACGGTGTTTTCTGGGATTGTACTTTGATATGATAATTGTTTATGTTGTGGGTTTTAAAACATGATACTTGATTTTATGAGATAACGTTTTTATACGATATTTTCTCGTGAATGTTTTATGAGTTAATTAATTAAAAATGAAATCTTTGGACTTGAATTTTGGGATGTTACACTCGTGCTCCTCCTGCGTATTGGAATAAACCAAGATATCATCAATGAAAACTATCACAGACTAGTCCAACATCGTTATGCACACGCGGTTCATTATGTCCATGAATGTGGTAGGAGCATTGGTGAGCCCAAACGACATCACCACGAACTTATTATGGCCATAGCGCATTCGAAACGCGGTCTTCTTCACATCCTCCTCTCTGACCCTCATCTGATGGTACCCCGAACGCAGATCAATCTTGGAGAACCAAGATGATCCTTGAAGCTGTTCAAAGAGGTCATCTATCTTTGGGAGTGGGTAACGGTTCTTCAGCGTCACCTTATTCAGCTCCCGATAATCTATGCACATCCGGTGTGACCCGTCCTTCTTTTTCACAAACAGAATCAGGGCTCCCCAAGGAGAACTACTCGGTCTAATGAATCCCTTATCTGATAGCTCCTGCAGCTGTGTAGACAACTCCTGCATCTCAGGAGGAGCCAACCGATATGGTGCCTTGGCTATCGGAGCCGCACCAGGGACTAAGTCGATCCTGAACTCCACCTGTTGCTCTGGAGGTATCCCAGGAAAATCCTCGGGGAATACATCTGCAAACTCTTGAACCACGGGCACATCACCCACTGTTAACTAACCCGCCTCACGGGTGTCCATGACATAAGCGACATATCCTACGCAACCCTGCTGAAGGTAACACCTCGCCCTCGCCGCTGAGCATAAGGCTGGCCCTCGCTGTGGTCTCTCACCCTAAATCACCAACTCTCCCCCACTTGGAGCTCTGACTCGCACTAGCTGCTACGCATAGTCTATCACTGCCCCATTGGGGCTTAGCCAATCCATACCAATAATGACCTTTTCCCCACAACGGATTGGGAACCAGCTCAACCAGATGCCGCTCCTCATACAATCTCAATACACAATCCCGGTAAACCTCTGATGCTCGCACCGGCCGGTCGTCTGCAATCTCAACCTTTAGAAAGCAATCCAACATGCCCGAAGACTCGAAAAATCTCCTGCTGAGCGCAAGAGAAACAAACGATCGGGTAGCACTTGAATCAAACAATACCTGAACTGGGATACCGTTCACATGGAACGATCCTAAAATAGAGCACATGCATATAACATATCAAAATTACAGCAGCATAATCATATCCGTCACCACATCGAGGGTGGTGCGTGCCTCCTCTATAGTCAACTGAAAGGCTCGACTCCTCACCACTGGAGCCTCCGACTTGCCCTCCCAACCATTTGTGATCCGCAGGGTCGCTGGAGCTGGCGCCTTCACTGGCGTTGATGCTGCTGTCAACTGGGGGCAATTAGCCTTCTTGTGGCCCCTCTGGTTGTTGTGGAATCACAACAACTCAGACGTCGAGAAGACAGGTGCAGTGGCGGTACAATCCCTGCTAAAAGGCCTCGTCTTGCCGCACTTGTAGCATCCCGACGATCCCAACCTACACGCCCCCTCATGTGCCTTGGGCATTTCCTACAACGGCCTCGGTTCTGTTGGCCTTTCGGCCCAACATCTAATCCCTTGGGCTTCTTCCCTGAACCCCTGTAACCTATCCCTCCTCTGCCTTTCTCTTCCGGATATGATCTAGATCAATCTCCCTCTCCCTAGCCCTGGCAATCACCCTAGCCCTGGTAATCATGGAATCCATGGTAGGGCAAGCTGAAAAACTAACATGCTCCCGGATGTCAACTCGTAGCATGTCATGATAGCGGTTCCTCCTCATATCCTCATCTCCCGCATACTGGGGCACCAACAATGCCCTCTCCCGGAACTTGGCAGTAATCTTCGCCACAGTCTCCGTAGTTTGCCTCATGTCCAAAAACTCTCTGGCTAGCTGCTGAAGTTCTACCGCTGGCGCAAATTCTACTCAGAAACGGGTCACAAAATCCAACCATGTCATAACTTTAACAGTCGAGGCTCCCAATGAGTCACCAATAGACTCCCACCAGTCTCTAGCTCTGTCTCTTAAACACAATGTTGCATATCTCACCTTCGATCCCTCGGGGCAGAAGCTGGTCAGCTGTGCGGACTCAATGTCCACAATCCATCGTCTGGCAGCAATGGGGTCCTTTTCCCCATGGAAATCCGACGCACCACTGCCCCTGAAGTCCTTAAAGGACAGTGTGCGAGATCCTGACTGGCCCGATGACATGTCACTCCTGAATGCCCTAAGGCAATCCTTCATCAGCTCAACTATCCCTTCCTTGATCGACCCGAAGATGATGGGGGTCGACTCAAGGATGCCTATGGTGATCTTTGACGCGATGAACTCACGTAGCCTCTCGTCTACTGGCTCGGAACCTGATCCCGAACCCAATCCCTCTCCTGAACTGCCAACTGCTGGTCTCGGACATAGTACCACCATTCTGCAATACATAATACCAACCGTTAGTGATACTGATACCTCCTGAGGGATCATATTTACTACAAGTTCTCTGTTCTTGTCTCAACGTTCCTCAGTTCGGGTACGGATCCTCTGCTTTCAGTAGTACAGGCCCATACTACCTTCCACATCTATTCGTACCTTCTTCAAGGACTACCTTGACTCCACTAGATCCTTTTATACCATTGCTAATCACTGCTATCCACATCCTAGGCTTACCCTAGGGAAAATCTCTGGCCCTACCCAAACCGGTCCTTAGCTGCTGAAGGCCTCATTGTAATGCCTATTAGCCATCACCTGAATATCATCACATGTGATGAGGCTCAGATAATCCTTCACGTAATAGACTCGTCCCTACAACGGTTAAACTCATACAAGAGCTGCGAAATAGGGCCAAATCCAGCAGTCTGATATTATTCAACCCTGAACACATGTGACATGACGTATTCACCTAATGGTTAACTCCCATCACTCAGAGTCCCACAAAGCACAAAGCAAGCAGCATTCGGATGCAGGTAAACTACTCAAGCAAGTCTGTTCTCATAGAGAGAAATTGTACTAGTATACAATGCTAAGCTCATACTATCAAGCATAACCTAAACAGGCTATCCTACTGCTGTCTACTCAACACTAGCATGCAATTCACATAAGCTGAAACACATAAATCAGGCACATAATGCAACCCTCCTAGATCCTTAGTCCTATTCTAGCATGTTGTTCTACTGGAATTGATAAACATAACATAAACTTATATGGGTACCTTGGGGAATACTTACTTGAGCTCGGCCGATTGCGCACATCACACACTTCGTTCTTTCATAAAACTCTTTACTAAATCTTTTAGAAAACTTTTTCTTTTTCGAAATCCTTTAATCCCTCGGTTTGAGTTCAGACATTGTCGAAGGTGTGTCCGAATCCCTCAAACCAGGGCTCTGATACTAACTTGTAACGACCCAATTTTTAAAGTCCAAAAATTTCATTTTCAATTAAACACTTTGTAAAACATTTGTAAATAAACAACATTCGACCATATTATTTCTTAAAACATATTTCGTGTCTGAAAACCCAAAACATAAATCATAATAATGTCAGAGTACAAATCCCAGAATATCTCATGATGCGGAAAACAGGAGTGTGTGTATGATGTGCCGCTACCACGCTAGCTCCTTTCCCTTCGAAGAAGAGGTACCTAAAAACAAAACGGTAAACTGTAAGCACGAATCTTAGTGAGTTCCCCCTATCGTATCACATACCATACAATCACATAACATACAAATACTGTCAGGCATATCTGGGTGCCTGACCTACCCCTTCGGTCCTTTCGACCGGATGCTGCCTAGCATATATGGGTGCTGACCTCCCCTTCGGTCCTTTCGACCGGATGCTTCCTAGCATATCTGGGTGCTGGCCTCCCGTTCGGTCCTTTCGACCGGATACTGCCTAGCATATCTGGGTGCTGGCCTCCCCTTCGGTCCTTTCGACCGGTAACCGGGGACTATTTCACCCCTACTACTACAACATAATATTATATCACACATATCATAATCTGGCTGGCATAGCTGAGTACTAAACTACCCTTTCGGTCTTATCGACTGGTAACCAGGGACTGTTTCACCCCTACTACCACTATCACATAACATCATAACATTCTATCACATAACATATCAGTAGTAGCAAACCTAGATGAATATCACAAAGACAATCATCTAACATCCAACTCCTACTGGTGGGCCAACATTGTAGCCTTAGACCCACCGCTACTGGAAGGTAACTCACCTCTAAAAGTAGCTGCTGAAAGACTGCTTGCTAGATGACTGACTGCTGCACCGGTAATCCTCCGACTATAAATCCATAAACATCGATTAGTCACTCCTTGAAAGACCCCAACTTTCGTATTTTTGAAAGACCCAAACTTTCATACTTCACAATATTATTACTCCAAAACATGCTACTTACATATTCATAAAAGCAATATTTTACATTGATAAAGGGATTACAAACTACTGGATACAAACCGACTATTACAAACTGTTATATATTATATAACTACCCAGGATATTGTAATTTATACAAACATAAACTGAAGTACAAAAGTACTATTACAAACTATTCTAAATCTTTCAACAATATGTGATCATACTAGTTACTTATCACCTGCAATTGTTAAACATTGATAGGGTAAGCGGTGACACTTAGTGAGTTCAATAATAGATACAATATAACGTTATGCCATATATATACTTCAAATGTGGCAAAAGCAAAGAGGAACAACAAGACATATGTGAAATCATGTGACAAGAGTTCATATCAATCAACGACTATATTTAAAGATATACTTTTCAATGGTTGATATACATCAATAAAACTTTGGCCCAAATGGCATAGAAGACATGCAATTTCTGATTAACATCTTGTTAGATTTTAGGCTTGTAGTCTTGTCTAACCAGTTGCCAATGCCATAGAATAGAAGTCATTCTCTTACGGAGACATGCTCTACATGGCTAGAGGCTACGTACCAGTACCAATTTGAATTTAAGTCCTTTCACTGATCACATGGTCAAAGGTATTACATTTGCTATAAACATAGCGAATAAAATAACACGGGAAAATAAAACAGAATAATAACACTGAAAAGCACATAACACATATAACACATAACATACAATTGTTCCTATCTATTGAACTCACCTTAAATTAACCGGGGGTTAAAATAGTAATTTGGACAGCACTTCGGGTTTAAATATGACTTTCTATGTTGAAAACCGGGAGCTTAATTGAAAACCGGGCTCTGCGAACGTAGGGATTCAAAACCAAAAAGATAAAATTTTTGGGCTTCTCGGGAGCTTCGGGATGTGTTTCGGGTGCTAAAATTGATACCGGGGCTTCGGTGAAAGTCAAAATAAGGAATATATGGAACTAGGGTGAAAAAGTGTCAAATTTTCAAAGTTACCCGGGAAGGCTCGCAGCCTCCCTTTATATAGGGCCGAGGGTTCGGTCCTTGTGGATGAGAAGAGTCCACGTCGCAGCTGCAAGGTTCGGTCAGGAGGGAGAAGACGTGGCTCATGCGAGCTTCGGACATTTGGCAGGAGACGGCTCGGATGTGGCATCAGATGCGAGGCTGGTAGGCGGGACGTGGCTCGCGTCGGATTGGCCACCGATGCGAGACGTGTCTCGTTCTAACTGGACCTTAGCCTCCGGCGAATCAGAAGAGGACACGCGCTGGTCTCGGACTTGGGCCACGTCTCGGATACGCTGCTGCTTCGTGCGAGGTGACGTGGCCTGGCACTATTCATGCGAGATTTCTCGGATTTTGAGCCCCGAACTTCTAAAATCCATAACTTTCGCATACAAGCTCCATTTTTGACGTTCTTTATATTAAAACGTAGCTAAAATTACGCTCTACAACTTTCATTTAGACTTCGTTGGCTAATTTTGAACTTATTTTTAATATTATTATTTTTAACAGACCGGGACAAGAAAATCCGTTAAAAATTCATAACTTCTTCATCCGACATCTGTTTTCGTCAGACTTTTTACCGTTGTACTACAAATGAAGAGACCTTCGATTCTTGTTTAGGATGTATAGGTCAAATATCGCTCAATCTAAAATTTGAGTTTTTGGCTATCTACGGCTAAGTTCAAACTTCGAAAAATCATAACTTCCTCATACGAAGTCAGATTTTGGCGTTCTTTTTATCGAATTTCTCGGTTTAATGAATAATCCGAATTTCATTTAGATCACTAAGGCTAAAAAGTAGTTTATTAAAAACTCACTTTTTACGTCATTCGGCGTCATGCTGGTTTTGTCGCGGATCTTCGATTGGTCATAACTTCTTCGTTATAACTCGGATTTCGACGAGGTTTTTGCCTAAACACTTCTAACGAGATTCTCTACAACATAAAATAATAAAATTTTACTTATTTAAAATTTTATATTTTTGCTAAATTTTCATTATTTGGATATTAATTGGAATCTCATAAGACTTCCAATATTTTCTGAGTGATTCTAAACATAGTTTTACTTCATTTCTAGTAAAAACCATCTTGTTAGAACTCAACACTCAATTTCACATAGTATTTCACAATTTTATTCATTTCAAAACACGATTTCAAAACGTGTATGTTACACTCCTAAATACCCTTAGGTCAAATGACTAACCTACCCCTGGTCCAAGGTCAACTCCTTGGTCAAAGTCAACTTCTAGTTGATTGGACTCGCCGAGTCATGGCATAGACTCGCCGAGTCCCTCTCCTACTCGCTCCCAAATCCTCACCAGAGCATCCATCTTGAGGATTTGGGTTTCTGGGACTATTGCTACATGTTAAATTGCTCATCTCGGGTGCAGCTACAAAGGGTTGGACCTTCTACACTTAAACCCCTCTTAACTCAGTAACAGTTCATATGATTCGCCGAGTTTGAAGAACAAATCGTCGAGTTCCAGGCAATCTTCAAAGGACTTGCCGATTTGCTCATCCAACTCTTCGAGTCTAAGACCATCTTCATAGAACTCGCCGAGTCCCTACAACCCTCCTCCCATACAGACCAAATGTGAGACATGCAACGGTTCTAAACCATAGATCTAAGCTCCTAGGGTATGCTTATCACGTAAAGTTGCAAACTTTACGTGCATGCATGGCCCTAAGAGCTACAAAAGGCAATTCCAAGCTCTTTAGGAGGTCATACACTCAATAGGGACCTCAATCACTTCAACCACATAGACTTTACACTTCTAAGGTGTCCATAAAGTCCAGATCTGAAGTCCTTTCAAAACATAGAGCATAACTACATGGAGTTTGAGGTTTCGGGGCTTGAAAACCATCAATTAGGGATAAAAAGGGGATCTAATGAACTAGTGATCAAGGTAGGAACTTTTCTACATGAATGGAAGCTTCTCACAGTGCAAATTTCGGATCTACTTCCCCTCCTTGCACTCTTCAACCTCCTCCTTCTTCTTCTAAGCTCCAAACTTCCTTCACTAAGCAAAATCACTCACAAGAACAATATGGGGGCTAGGGTTTCGCTCTACAGCTCTCTGGAAGTGTTAGGGACAAGGGAGGCCGAGTTAGAGTGTTTGAATAGGGTGTAAACACCCGGGTTAGGGTTTTACTCATCCAGCATGGACTCGCCGAGTCTGGGACCCGAATCGCCGAGTCCCTCACTTAAATCCCGTGCCAAAATCGCTCCTACTCGGCGAGTCGGGCCTCCAACTCACCGAGTACAAGGCAAAATGAGAAAAAAAAAAATACATAAACAGAAATCGTACCTGGAATCCGGTGTTACAGTAATCTTATTTTCGATGAATTGTTTTATTTTAATGGGAATACATTGTTATATAAATGGTACAGAAGAATAGTATCCTTTTAGCGAGCAGATTACTTTGACAAGTTGATGATAAAAAGTTTTGTTTAAGGAATAGTTTTCTTTTAGTAAATACTAGGTGAATGTCCGCGCGTTGCACAAAAGCACATATACAGTTGAAGTCTTTACAAATATTATATATATATATATATATATATATATATATATATATATATATATATATATATATATATATATATATTATAACTTCATAATCTCAATCAGTTGTATTACTTCTATCTGCGAATTACACATGAATAAAATTTAATATAATAGATGATTTAATATTAGTTATAGTTGTTATTGTTAATTAATTTTTTAAAATTTATTTTCTTAATATTTTAATTTCTATTATTATAATTATTTAAAACATCAAACATTGTTTTTTTTATTTTATTTTAAAGCTAACAATATAATCATTTATATAGAGTTATTTTTAACTATTGTTATTGTAAGTTATGTTAAGCTACTTATTTCGAAACTTTTAATGATTATAAAAATATCTTTAGGAAAAATTTTAGTTAATTTGAGATTACAATTTAGTTTTTGCATTTATCACTACAATTTATCACTTTTAACTATTTACAAAATTTTCTTTGGTTTTTTAAGTGTAATTGAAATTTATATTTGAGTTGACATTGGAATACGCAAAAACACATATATAGTTGAAGTTTTTACAAATATATATTTTTTTAAATATAATAATAACGTTGTTGTTAAATTTGATATAATAATTCACATACTAAATTGATATAATATATTGATTATTTTGAATTAAATGATAATATATACATCTATTATAATTTCATAATCTCAGTCGTTTGAATGACTTCTATCCGCGGGTTATACATCAATAAAATTAAATATTATATATGATTCAATGTTATTTATAGTTGTTGTTATTGTTAATTAATTTTTAAAAAATTATTTGCTTAATGTTTTAATTTCTATCATTATAATTGTTTAAAACATCAAACACTATTTTTTTATTATAAAGGTAACATTATAATTATTTATATAGAGTAATTTTTAACCATTGTTATTCTAAGTTATTTAAGCTACTTATTTTAAGTTACTTAATTGAAAACTTTTAACGACTATAAAAATATCTTTAGGAAATATTTTAGTTAAATTGATATTACAATTTGGTTTGTCCATTTATCACTATAATTTATCACTTTTAACTATTTATAAAATATTCTTTGGTTTTTTTAGTTGAACTAAAATTTATATTTAAGTTGACACTGTAATATTATATTTAAATTAACAATTTAAGTATTTTGTCCAAACTGTTTAAAAGTTGTAGCTTTAAACTGATAATGGTTTACATACAACAACATTTTAAATATAATAAATTAAGTATAATATGTTAAAATTTAAAGATATAACTTTACAAATAAAAGTAAAGATATTATGTTAAAATATAGTCTATTTTTTTATTACACATTAGGTTTGATATTTATTTAATCTTATTAACTAACTTATAAACATTATTAGAAAGACACTACAACTTATCAATTTTAAGTTTTAACTATTTATAAAATATTATTTGGGTTGTTTAACTTAAATAAAATTTGTATTTAAGTTAACACTGTAATGTTATATTTAAATTAATAATTAAAGTATTCTATATAAATTGTTCCAAAATTATACCTTTAAAATAATATGGTTTATATCTAACAATATATTAAAATTAATAAATTAAGTGTAATATGTTAAAAGTTAGAAAACATAATTTTATAAGTATAAATAAAGATATTATTTTAATATTGAAATTTAGTTTATATATGATTACACTTTAGGTTTGATATTTATTTAACCTAATTTACCAAATTATAATTATTATTAGAAAGAAATTGAAAAGTTATGTGAGTTTCAAATGAATATGGTGAAAGAAAAAAAAAGAATGGGAGTTTCAAATGAATGTGGTGAAAAGAAAATGTTTCCTTTATAAGTATAGTAGACAAATGCCCGCGCGTTGCATAGAACCACATATATAGTTGAAGTCTTTATAAATATTTGTTTTTTGTTTTTTTTTAAATATGGAAATAACGTTGTTGTTAAATTTGATATAATAATTCGTTTACTAAATTGATATATAATATAATGATTATTTTGAATTATATGATAATATATACATCTATTATAACTGTATAATCCCAATCGTTTGAATGACTTCTATCTGCGGGTTACACATGAATAAAATAAAATATAATATATGGTTTAATGTTATTTATACTTGTTGTTATTGTTAATTAATTTTTTAAAATTTATTTTGCTTAATGTTTAAATTTCTATCATTTTAATTATTTTAAATATCAAACATTGTTTTTTGATTTTATTGTTTTTTTATTTTAAAGGTAATAATATAATCATTTATATAGAGTTATTTTTAGCTATTATTATTGTAAATTATTTTCAGCTACTTCTTTGAAAACGTTTAACGATTATTAAAATATCTTTAGGAAATAGTTTAGTTAAATTGATACTACAATTTAGTTTTTGCATTTATCACTACAATTGATCACTTTTAACTATTTACAAAATAATCTTTGGTTTTGTTAAGTGGAACTGAAATTTATATTTAAGCTAGCATTGTAACGTTATATTTAAATTAACAATTTAAGTAATTTGTCTAAACTATTCAAAAGTTGTAGCTTTAAACTGATAATGGTTTACATACAACAATATATTAAATCTAATAAATTACATATAATATGTTAAAAGTTAAAGACGTAACTTTATAAGTAGAAGTAAATATATTATTTTAAAACTGAAATTTAATATATTTATGGTTACACTTTAGGTTTGATATTTATTTAACGTTATTAACCAACTTATAATCATTATTAGAAAGACACTACAATTAATCACTTTTTAACTATTTACAAAATATTCTTCGGATTTTTAAGTTCAACTAAAATGTATATTTAAGTTGATCCTATAATGTTTGACAAGGGTACGAAGTGTAATTCCATGGATTAGCATACAATTTCACATTTTGCCTAAAGTAACTATGATTTGGGAATTCGTAAAAGCATTTAGTTACTTTGTACTTCATTATACTTATAATGGAAGTTTTCGTCCTATCCTACCCGTTCGGATAATGACCCTCCACTAGTCAAGAGTGCGGTGAGTAAGAGTGGATACCCATTCAATCGTCATTTTATAGGCGATTTCCTTAAACACCCCTTATAGACCAACTTCGTGAATGAGGCCTACTAACAGTAAGACTGATTCTTTACTCATACATATATATAATATCAAAATTTTAATGTTATATATAGTATAAGGTGTGTTTTACGCTTTTAAAATACTAGGTGGTTTAATTTAATAAATTATACTTTTAATTTAATTTAATGTAAACCAATATCTTTATGGATTTATTAACTCTCTTTTAATTATACACTTAATTAACTTAATAAAACCATAAGGGTGTAATTTGAACTTTTCAAAATACTAGGGTTTTAGAATTGAATATTTCAGAATTAAACTTTTAATCAAATTTTAAATTCCAAAACTTGAGGACAAGTTTTGAAACTTTTCAAAACTATCTAGATCAAATTACAAATAATTAAATTAATCAAATAATTTGAATTATCTAAATTTGACTTAATTCAATTTCTTGCAAGATAATTCAAATCAAATAATTCAAATAATTAGGGTTTATCAAATAAGGCAATAATTATCTAATTAAATGACAATTATCTCTAATTTTGACAAGGATAATCATAACAAATTAATAAATCTTGGATTTTATCAGTATAAAACAATTTTGGTAATTATCCAAGCTGAAAATAGGTCAAAATCCCAAGTTTTCTGCCATCTGCCCTGACACTACCTCGTGGTGATTTTACCACCTCGTGGTGATCAGGCAGAAGCAAAAAAAAATGAAAATTTTTGTGCTTTGAAAACATAACTTGTGCATCAAATATATTAGAAAAACATCTTAGGCTCTGATACCACTGATGGGTTTTGAGCACTACATCAATCCTATGGTGTACATGAAACCCTAATGCTTTGGATCTAGTTTGTTTCATGAACATGAAAATGAATATCCAAAGCTATAAACCCTAGATTTAACATATTATAAATTGAATTAGGGTTTAGAGAATACCTTTGATTGTTATGTAGCAATAATAATCTATTCCTTCCTTTGATTGGCTTCAGAGAGCTTAGTGCCTCAAGTGTTGCACCTCTAATGGAGTCACAAACACCATAAGCAACAAGGATGAAGAGGATAAGAGATGAGGCAGCCAAAAACATCTAGAAACCCTAAAAGAAGTCTTAGCCACGTTTTTGGGGCTATAGGGGTCCTTTATATATGTAGGCTATTAAGGTTTGCAACTAAGAAACCCTAATCTGACTGCTTAAGCCCTAAGCAACCCATGGACTCCTTTAGAATACCTCTTGGATGAATTCCTTATAGGCTTCCCATAGAATTCGTCCAACCTATATTCCAAGGTGATCCATAGCCCAATTGTAATTATATAATTACAAATCCAGTCCCCAAAGTTTAATTAATCTCTTTTAGCCACAAAATTAATTCTTAATTAATTCTTGACTAATATTAATTAAACAATATGATTTCTCCTTTAATATATTATTCATATAATATATTAATAAATCATAATTAAACCTTTCTCTTTCCATAAATCATCCTACAAGTTGCTATGGTGAAGGCAACCCAAAAGGATCATGCTCATAATCGGGTCAAGTACATACTAAAATAGTTATGGACTTAGACACTAATCCAATACAACCATCCTAGCCAGTTACTCCAACGCGTATGAACATCTCGTGACACATTCATTGGAAATACGTAAAATGGGTGTAAACTAGCAACACCGGTTGGAACCTCGCGTCTTGGAGCCATTTCTGCAAAAGAAAACAGCAAACAACCACAAAACAAAAAAAATCCAAGAATTATAAGAAAATAGAAAACTGTATTATTCATGTCCAGGATTGTAACGCCCGCAGATCCGGGCTAGTCAATTTAGAGGCAATATGGGTCGAAAATGACTTTTCGACAAAAGATTATTTAGAATAAATAATCTTAACCAAATTGTAGAATATGTCACAAGGTTTCCGTACATATAAAGAACGCCGAAATCCGAGTTATAACGAAGAAGTTATGGCCCGTCGAAGTTTTACAGCAAAACCGGCACGGCACCGGGAGGCGTAAATAGTGAATTTACGATAGAGCAAGATTTATCCTTAGCATTCTAAACAAAAGTCGTAGAATATGTTAAACTAAGAGCGTCGATAAAAAGAACACCCAAATCTGACTTCGTATGAGGAAGTTATGATTTTTCTAAGATTCGGCTTAGCAGTGCACGACCCGAAACTCGAATTTTAGTTCGAGCGGTTTTTGGCTTATGTGACCTAAATGAGAGTTCAAGATCTCATTAATAGGAACTCAACGGTAAAAAGACAGACGAAAACGGAGTCGGTATGAAGGAGTTACGAATTCTTCGCGGTCATTTAACAGTCTAAACGCCTCGTACTGTTAAATTTAAGATCGGTCGAGAATTAGCCGACGGAGTCAAAATGAAAGTTGTAGATATTATTTTTACCTACGCGTGGATATAAAGAACTTCAAAAACGGAGGTCGTATGTGAAAGTTACGGATTTTAGAAGTCGGAAGTGTGCTGTGAGAAAATGGGTGATGTGGCACAATCTTGGCCATTGCTTTCTCCCCAAGTCTTGCCACTAGATGGTGACATGTGGCACCAAGTTCAGCCATTTTCACCCTATAAATACCACCTCTCCCACCCTCATTTTCTTCACACCTTTCCCATTCTTTCTTCTCTTTACTCTCTCTCTAGAACCTCTATCTAGCCCCGAAATCCCCCGAAAAGCCTAGGGAACCTCCCTAGCACGAGGCGGAAGCCCCGGAGTGCTCGACGGCTCCGAGAAGAAGAGCTTTTCGGCTCGGAAACGCTGCTCCAAGCAAAGCCTGGTTTTCTATAAAACCCGCTGTAAGTGAGCTATGCCTACGCTATTTTTAATATAGTTTTTATTTAATTATATTAACGTTATTAAGAACATATAATAAATACTTGGGCTATTATTATGGGTTATATAAGTATTTTTTTAACGCTTATATAATAGTAATAATAGCTAGACTATTAATTAGTCTCGGCGAATAATAGACTAAAATCTATTGGTGATAATATTAGGTTTCGTCGAAAGAAATTATTTTAAAGTAAACGAAGCGCAGTCCAAGTACCGAGTCACCACCTTCTCAGGTGAGTGCATAGTTACTTTCAGCTTACACATAGATATGAAGTATTTTATATAAATTACGTGCTGTGTGTGTATATTATCTGTATACTTGCTATCTATGCTGGATGAACGTTTTATACATGTTTTCAATGATTTAAACTGTATATGTATTTTATATCTACAAAATGTGTTGGGTAAAACATGGGTAGATGTATTAGTTGCTGTGTGATAAAATGAAATAATGAGATGCGTCGTTATAGATGTTCTTGATGATCTAGTCATCTAGCGGAGTGTAGATTACGACCACGGACTATTCTAGACAGTCCAGTGGAACACTAGCAGGCTCGCAACCTGTAGGTGTTTATTCGAACTGTGTGTTTAACCGAACTGTGTGTTTGTTCGAACTGTGTGTTTATTCGAACTGTGTGAACTGTGTGCTCACCAGATATACTCCATCCCAATGATAGTCCTTTGACTAGGTCCCTTGTGTTAGATGTTTTAGGGACGTAATGTGAGGATAACGGGAATGGGTAATTGGGTTGATTGTTTGATGTTTAAAAAAATAATAATTATATTATTGTGGGTTGAAAACCCTATGTACTCACCAGGTTTCCCAACCTGACCCACTCGGTTTATTTATATCACAGGTGTTGATACGAAGTCACTTTACACTGAGAGATTTAAAGAGATGTAGATCACTAGTGTAAATAAATGTAAGTTCTGTTTATGCTTATGTTTCTGTATTAACGATGACATCCCAAACATTTTGAAATGAATAAAATACATTCCTTCGAAAATGTTTTAATAACGTATTTTTCGTGTTTTTCTGGGAACAAATTCCGCAACCTTTTTATAAAATGAAGTACTCTGATTTTTATAAAGCATAAACAAAATCGGTCTTTTCTGGCCGTGATTTTGGGGATGTCACAAGGATTCACGTCGTGAATCCCTTAGGATTCACGTCGAGAGTTCATTTCGGCTGGTCAAGATCGGTCAAGGCAGAACTAGAATCGGGCCAAAAATTTTGTTGGGGTTTATTTCTATGTTAAATTTAACCACAATCCAGCAACATGCAAGTACTATATCATGAATGTTAGGGCACATATGAACAATTTACTAATTACCAAACCCTAGCCCCTAAATGCAACTATTAAAGCAAAATTATCCATGAAAACATAAGAAATCATTACCTTAGATTGCTGATTACATAAGCAAAAAGGGAGTAGAAGTTGGATTTATCCAAAATTGGTAAGATAGGGGGACCAAAAGACATCCTCACTTCGTGGGGAAATAAACAAAGTGGCTAGGTCAAAGGAATTTGTTGCTCATTTGTAGTCCCGTGTGTTTTCAAAATTCATGTCGTGAATTCATCAGGATTCACGTCTTGAGTTTAGTGGGCTGACAAATTGGGCCATTCAATTAAATAATAAATTGAATGGGGCATGTATTGGGCTAACAAATAAAATCCTGTAAGTGTTACTTAACTCACGTCGTGAATAATGTCTGGAGTGTAAATTCTTAATAAATCCTCAATTTTATTACTATATTTCTAAATCTATTATCACTTAATTTTAGGGACCCCACACTCATTGTTATAGTATGCATAAAATGATTTAGATGATATGATCAATTTTCCAAAAAACTAAAAAAAACGAAAAGAAAAATCCAAACCAAACTCGAGTTGCCTCCCGAGAAGCGCTTCTTTTTTATGGAGTCGTGATCCGGACTCCGTGCCTCCTACGTTGAGCTGTTAGAGGAGTCCATCACCACCTGGATTTTCTGCTCTTTCCATCTCCTCTTGTACGCTTGAACTTGTCTAATGTACACCTTCTTTGAATTTTCTTTTTTAGCTTTCACTTCATCTACATCGAGCTTGCGTTTGATCCCTTTAGTCTCTAATTTTTCATCATTCTTAGTAAGCTTCATAGGAATCTTTTCTTCCTTCATGACTGAACTCGTCTCCTTGGAAGTAACCTCGTCTTCATCACTCAACAAATCATCGCTTTCCTCACTCACCAAAGTTGTTGGTTTTGTGTAGGCAATGAATTCAACTAAAAATGGGACGGATGCTCTCGGTTTGGTGTGGTTGACTTGTTGAATAGTCTTGATTTCTTCCTTCATGAGCTTCTCTAATTCTTCAAGTTCATTATCTTCATCAATATTGAACACCTCACCATTAACATCCTCTCTTTGAAACCAATCTTGTACTCCAAAATCTTCCTTATCATCACCAACCCTCAATGTAAGCTTGGATTCACGAACATCAACTAAAGCTCTAGCTGTATTTAGTAGAGGGCGACCAAGAATTATTGGGACATTTACATCCTCCTTCGTATCCATAATCACAAAGTCAACTGGGAAAACAAATTTCCCAATTTTAACAAGGATGCCTTCTATGATTCCCCTTGGGTGCGTCACCGAACGATTGGCCATGTGGATGGTCATCTTTGTAGCCTTCATTTTCTGAATATTCAGCTTTTGATAGAATGAATATGGCATCAAATTTATGCTAGCCCCAGAATCGGCTAAAGCATAAGTCTTCAAATTGTTACCAAACTCACATGGAAGAGTGAGGCGTCCAAGATCTCCCATTTTCTTAGGTATTTCTCCCATTACAATTCTTGAGCTCCGCTCATTAAGAATGACCTTAGAATTCTTCTTCCACTGCTGACGAGTGTCTATAAGATCTCGAAGGAACTTTGCATACTCTGGAATTTTAGATAGTGAATCGATAAAAGGGGTATTAATATGAATACCCTTTACTTGCTTGATAAACTCTAGATGTTCCCTTTCCATTGGACTGAGATTAGCTCGAGACGGGAATGGTAAAGGCGGTTGATAAATCGGAACAGTTACAGAAATTTTCTGTTCAGACTGAGCCCACGACGTGAATCTGGTACTTCAGCAACATCTTTGTTTTTGAGCTTCAACTTCTTTGGCTTTGGTTTGGATTGCCTTGGCTCCTCCTCTAGTGCTTTTAAGAACTCATAGATTGCCTCTTCTTCAGTCTCGATCATCATAACATGGGATTGAACATTCTTTTCGGGAAATTGTGAGGATAATTTGTTGCTCACCAAAGTAGTTAGTTGACCAACTTGGACTTCTAGATTATGGATTGATGCTTGATGATTTCTTAATGAGGCTCGCTGGTCAATCATCATTTTGTGTTTTTCTTTCATCATGTTCATGTGTTCCTTTACCACTGCATCAGTATCATCATGCCTTTTCTCGGAAGCCTCCATAAATCGGGTCAAAATATTTTCCAAGTCTACTTTCTTCTCGGCTGGCGGTTGCTCTTTTTCATAGAAGCCTCAGTCTGTCTGCTTATATTTCTCTTCCTTTTCCTTCTTGTACTCATCGTACAGCAGCCACTCCTTCTTGGGTTTTCTCCAATCCTCATCATACTTGTCCCCCACTCGAATAACAAACTTGAGCCTTTTTATACCTGTTATCATCTAAGCTACAATCCTTGGTCAAATGTAGACCATTACATCTTTCGTATCTAATTCTTATATCATGTATCGATTGATCCATTTTTGTCATCCTCATGTCCATTGTATCAAGCATGGCCATCACAGCAACCATGTCTGCAAAATTTTCAACCCCCTTTCCTTTTACTCCCTCACTTATTGGATTATGATACCCATGGGAATGCTTCACAAATTCTTCAACTAATTTTTTTAACCTCCCCCGGATTTTTCTTGGTATGTGGTCCTAGGGAATCAAGGAGTTGTCTTGTCATGACATTAATACCATCATAGAAGATAGGCATTTCTTGTTGTATATTGAGGTCATTTTGGGGACAATTTCTTAACAATCCCTTATAGCGCTCACATGCCTCATAAAGTGACTCACCCGGATTTTGCTCAAAATTTTCTATTGCCTTTTTGAGTTTAGCTATCTTGGAAGGTGGGCAAAAATGATCCAAAAACTGCTCGCATATTTGGGCCCATGTAGTGATTGCACCGGGTGGTAGTGCCTTCAGCCAATCTTTAGCAACTCCTTTGAAAGTGACTGGCAGCATCCTTAGCAAGAATGTCTCTCTTGGAACATTTGGAATATTGAAATAATATGCAATGCCATTAACTTCATCCAAATGCTTGAAAGCATCCTCGTGATCTTTTCCAAAAAACAACACATCCCTAAGTGCAGCAAGGATGTGTCATTTCAGTTCGAATGGGGCAGGTGCAGGAATTGCAGGTTGTATTAGGCCAAGACCACCATCGTCTCGAA
This sequence comes from Lactuca saligna, assembly GCF_052625555.1. Taxonomy (NCBI): domain Eukaryota; kingdom Viridiplantae; phylum Streptophyta; class Magnoliopsida; order Asterales; family Asteraceae; genus Lactuca; species Lactuca saligna. The sequence goes on along the minus strand of NC_136424.1, from coordinate 85,373,823 downwards.
TTCGCTTTTTGTAAGCTCCCATGGACATATCCGCAATATCTGCCATTTCGTTTTCAAACTCGTCTTCGGATTTGCTTCTATGTAATTCAAATTCGGGCTCGGTATCGTATTCGGTATCTTTTGGTTTTGGATCTTGCTCAAAGCTTTCTATCTTGTTTTTGTCCTTTGATGATGAACTCGTCTCTCCTACTTTCTTTCCAGACTTCCTTCCACAAACTAACTTGAGGTCTTTGAAAGATGACTTTTTTGGTGTTTTGCTCACTCTCGCGTCGTTATCCGTTTTCTTATGAAGGGCCGACTCTGGATCTTCAAGTGGTGGAACCAAAGGTGTGTTAGAACCTCTGGTCATGAACTCCTGCAAAATAAACAAAAATAAAAACGTAAAACTGAACAAAAACTAAATAAAAATAGTCTACTGACTGGGCACCACGATGTGGTAATGGTCACCACCTCGTGTTGTCGCAAAAAAACTAACAAAAAAGAAAAACAAAAACTACTGAATTAACGTCGTGAGCTTAAGGCTCACGTCGTGAATCAGGTACCGAAACAAAAACTAAAGCTGGAAAAGTAACTTTTTGCAGGTTTTACCCCGCAAAAAGGATCGATCAATCTAAAGCAAATAAATAAACAATCAAATAAATTGTTCCCCGGCAACGACGCCAAAAACGTGATGCATGCAAATAGCTACATCTAATTTTATATTTATAACCTAACTAACTTAACTAACTAAATTGTACTTAGGCAGTGTACCTAGTCAAATTATAGAATAGTCGGGTAAGTCGGTGTCGATCACAAGGAACGGTTTTGACTAATTAATCTATCTACTCCTAAATTAACCTAATCATTAACAAGAAATGGAATTTATCTAATTTTGAAAGTTTAGATGAACCTAACTCTTTAACACAAATTCAATCAATTACTAAAAATACTCTCATTTAGTTCGAATCCACTTCTTCTTTCTGGTTAGCTAACAATTATGGATTATCAAAGTTGGTTATCTAATTTTATATTATATTAGTAATTTAAGTCTAAATTTACCAATATTTAACTTATTCATGTAAAACTATGCATGGTCACACACAATCAAACACAAAACTAGCTCTGATTATGAATAAGCTATGTAAGATTTATTAGGCAAACATAATTATGGTCATAATATATGCTCTCTAACACAACTAAATTTAATTACTTCAATTACTTACCTAAGATTTGGTTGATCCTAGCTCTAGCAATTTAATATTCACTAAATCACTAGGTGTTAAGTTCATGTATTTTAATTATCACTAAGCTACACAGAACACGAATTCAAGTAACTACAGAATCAAATAGCAGCATGCTAGGAATTAACAATCAAACACAAGCTAAATACCAACTAATCAAATCCATAATAAATTAACTAAACCGTAAGTCGAAGTTTCATCTAGCTAAACAGGAGTAACTAAATTCAGCTACTCATACTCAAAATCAAACTAAAACCAAGCAAAGTAATAGACATGATTAAAGTACCAAACAATTGAACTAATTATGAACTTTCTTCTCCTTTGATGTTGAAACCCGATTTCAGACCTTCTTTTTCTCTGAAAATCGTCTCCTGGAAACCCTTCAATCAGTCAAAAGTCTCCCAAGTCGTAATGCACAAAGATATATATAGTTTTCGATTTTTCAAAGTTCACGTCGTGAATCGATACCTCTCACGACTTCACGACGTGAATACGGGATATACGTGTTTGACAAGGACTCTTCCACCGGGTGCCTATCTTCTAGAATACTCCAACTCACATCGTGAATATGACAATATCATATATGTATGTGTGAATACAACATATTTTGTGGGTTTTTTTTTCTTTTCCCAATCTCCAAGTCTCCAAAGTTCTATGTCTTGACATTTTTAGTCACTTTCTTCGAAAAAACTTCTATTTGGCTGCAAAATATAAATTAAGCTTATAAGTACCATTATTCTATGCAAATAACCAAAATATTAATAAAAATGTAAATAAATATTGCCTAAAAACATGTATAAATATGACAATATCATATATGTATGTATGTATGTATGTATTTTGTGGAACTATTTATGGATCTATATATGTAAATTCAATCTTAATATAAATTTTAGAAAATATTTAAAATATTTATTTTCCATGAAGTAAACAAATTATTAAAATTTGAAATTATTAAATAATTAATATTTGTTTTATATTTATATAAAAATATATAAATAAATAAAAATTGAGGGTTGACGATTTCCAAGTTAAGGATGACTAGGAGAGTACAAAATAAAATGGTAAGTTACACCAATCGTCCCTCATGCATGTGCCAGAAAGTACATTTAGTCTCAATTTTTAAAAATTAACTCAGACAGTCCCTCGTATCGTTAAATGGTGTATGTTTCGTCCGTCACAAACATAAAATGACTATCTTGTCATTTTCATTTTCTTTTTCATTTATTTTTCATTTGTGTAGAATTTATCTACTATTTTTTAATTATAACTTTTAGAAAATAAAATTTACCTTTAAATTAGATCCAACCTCTCCGGTTATTAACCACCTCCTACTACCAGTCACTTCTGACCACCAGCCACCTTCGGCCACCTGTCACCTCCGGCCACAACCCAACTCTGGCAAAAACCACCATTCATCTCCAAAATAAAAAAGAAAAGTGGAATTAAACCCTAAAATCATACCCAAATCCATACACTTGATCTACAAATTAGTTAAACGAATAAAGGGGGTGAGAGGATATGAGGAAAATTGTGGTTGGATGCAAACTCTTCAACCCCTTATCCTACCACTGCCATGAAACCCGCAACTTCGGCTGGTTTCTCACCCAAACTCGTTTGAACATAAATCGTTTCAATAAGGAGAGTTGATTTGATCTATTCAAACGTCGTTCTTCTTCCACTAGATGTTGTCGTTCCCCTCCTTCTCCTTCTTCTCTGTCTCGAAACCCCAGGAGGGACGATTTGTAAGATGATGGTGTAGATATGAGACATTGGTGCAAAGATGACGATCCTCTGGCTCTCTCCAATACACTGGTACGATGGTTTTCAGGTGCTAGGGTTCAGGTGAAGAGGTGGCGATGATGGATTACAAGTAACGATCAACATTTTCAAGTGGGGATGACGATATTGGAAATGGTTTAAGATGTTGATGGATGTAGAGAGAAGGTTAATCGGAGGTTAGGGACGGTGATGGGCATAGCCACCTGAGGGAGTTGTCACCGGAGGGAGTAGTTGTTGGTGATGGTTTAAGGAGAGTAGCTTTGGGTTTCTTGGAAGACGTTAGAGATGAGAGGAAGAGAGATATCATTAAATGGGACGATTAGGTTGGTGGGAAGGTGGGGTAGGGGGCTTTTTTTTTTCTTTTTTAAATTACTAATAATATTGATAACATTAAATTTGTTGGAAAATAAACACACAAATGGCATTATAGTCATTTTAGATTCGATATGGACTGAAACTGCAACAAAATCATTTGTTAGAGACGAAGCGTGCAACTCTTAGTCAAACGTGTAACGGTCCGAGTTAATTTTTAAAAATAGAAATTGAACGTGCTTTCTGACACTTACACGGTGGACGGTTGATGTAATTTACCCAAAATAAAATAATAGACAAAACTTCAAAAATGATCCCTGTGGTTTCCGAAAATATCAAGTTTAGTCCCTAATTTCAAAAAACTTCACGGATCGTTCCTGTGGTTTCAAAACTTTTAACATTTGGTCCTTCTGGCTCACTCCGTTAAATTTTGGCCGTTAAGTAAAGGGCATTTCTGTCTTTTCACTACCACAGGGACTATTTATGAAGTTTTGCCTTATTTATAATATATATATATATATATATATATATATATATATTAAAGGTCTCTCTCTCTCTCTCTCTATCTCTCTCATACACCCAACTTTATCTTTCTCCCTCGCCTCATAAATCATTGAATCCACCTCTCCATTGCAAACGAAAGTTGCCGTTTGCTCCCACCACCACCACCATCGGATGCTACTGGACAAGGTAAATGATTTTCTGACCCTACCCCGATCAAAGCCAACAGATCCACCGATATCCTTCCTGTCAGCAACCCCAAATCAAATTTAAGGAAAAGAACCCTTACACCTCCATTTTTCCGGCAACACCACAACTACCACCGATTATCACCTCCCATCCATTTCCTCCCTATTTAGCCTCTCCCGTATTCTCCATCTCATCACTAACCACATACAATTTTTCCAAACCTAAATCCTCAGATGCGGAGATTGAACCGATATGGATGGGGAACTCACCGGCTTTGCAACAAGTACAACAACGGAGTTGAACCTGAGATAAGGCATGGAAGATAACAGACATTCCGACTAAACATAATATTGACTTGTAATTCCTAAATATCCCATCGCCAATCAAAGTAAGAATTGCAAATTCATAAACATAAATCGGACATAACAACCCGAAAATTAATCGTAAGATGAAGACTAACTGGGGTGAAATTATTAGAAGGTATTGGTGCCATGTCTAGTAACCCACGATCGTCTTTGATAAGCTGCCAATTATTCCATGATCGACTTTATCGGATACCAAATTAAAGGATGATACCTTCAGTCAGAGTCGAGATCTGGTTTGCCCGGAGAAGGATCGATTGAGCGGTGATCTTTATGTCTTGAGGTACTGGGCAGTGGTCAATGGGTCAATGGGTAGTAACCACTACTTATGACAACCGAACGAACCAAAGGAGGTTTTGTGGCGATTTTTTTGATCAATAATGGCAGGTAGTGTTAGTGATTCAGAAAAGGGTGAAGCGCATATACCCTTCTCTCTCTCTCTCACACACACACACACACAGAGAAAGAGAGAGAAAGAGAGAGAGAGAGAGAGAGAGAGAGACCTTTAATATTATATATATATATATATATATATATATATATATATATATATATATATATATATATATATATATATATATATATATAAGGCAAAACTTCATAAATAGTTCCTGTGGTAGTGAAAAGATAGAAATACCATTTACTTAATGGCCAAAATTTAACATAGTGAGCCGGAAGGACCAAATGCTAAAAGTTTTGAAACCATAGGGACGATCCGTGAGGTTTTTTGAACTTAAGGACTAAAATTGATATTTTCGAAAACCATAGGGACCATTTTTGAAGTTTTGTCAAAATAATACTTGGTAAGGCATGTGGAAGATATGATGGATAACCTATTGACCCATGTTCAAATCGTGTAGGGCTGACAATTCTCGACACGACACGCGACACGACCCACGACACGACACGAAATAAATGGGTTTGGGTTGAGTTTTTCAACCCGCCAACCCGCTAACCCACCAACCCGCCAACCCGTTTATTAAACGAGTCATATATGGGTTTCTCAAAAAATAAACGGGTTGACCCGCCAACCCGTTTATATTCTCAATAAAAAAATTATTTTATTTTTAAATTTATTTATGTATCAAGTATTAATATTTAATAAGTATTATATAATATATACCATTGATTCATAGACCATTTGACTGTTTTGACATTTTGACTCGTGGTAGATGGTCTAAGGTCGTAAGTTGTAACCTATAAGGCTATGTCTGTAACATGTTTCTTTGAATGTTTTTAATTTTCATTTGGATGTTTAAAACTTAAATGTCTAAAATTCGGACCCATGAATCCAAATCTGGCCCACGAACTCACCAATATGTGAACCTGTATAAATAAATGGGTTGGTGGATCATATATGAGTTTATGTTCCAAACCCGCCAACCCATGACTTGCCAACTCGTGACCTGTATATTTAAATGGGTTGGCATATTTTGACCCGCCAACCCACGACACGCCAACCCGAACACGACACGATTGTCAGGCCTAAAATCGTGGCACCACTCAGCCTTTGTGGCCATAGAGGTTCGCCTGCAGTGACTTCAGGGCATGAGACAAAGCTTTATGTTTGCAGCGAGGGATTAGTCGGTACGCGAAAGCTGGCCCGGAAACCCTCGTTAGGAAAGTTCCCTTTCCAAAAAAAAAAATAATAATAATAAGAAAAAATGACACCTTTTAATCCAATCGAGATTGAGCTATTCCTAGCCGTTACCAAACTTTTATGTTAGTTGTCCATCGGTGGTCATGCCGGATATTAATGGGTTGTTGTGTATATTATTTATATCAATGTAACAATGTTAATGAAGATTAAATCTTCTAAAAAAATCCCAATTTAATTACAGTCACCAGCAAAGAACTTACAGTTTTACAAGAACTTGTAAAAAGTCACTTGGACAATGACAAGACATTGTTAGAATTTCTATGAAGTGTTGTGGGTAAAGCATTAACTTCTTTGTTTCCCCACCACATATTTGCAAGTGGAAAGCTGCCCCATTCTAATTTCTGGCACCGGCAGTTGCAATGAACCAACTGCCACTGAAAATTTTGACCAATCACAGAATGACAAGTCAGTATCCTAAATACACAAGATCCAACACACCAACAGCTAAAAAGATCATGGTGTAAAGACCTTTGGTTAGAACAAACCAAATGTTTTGGGTCCCATCTCTGATAAATCCAATCATCTAGAAAAGATTGCAAAATCTAAAATATGAGAATACAGTATCGTTTATTTTGTATTTTCACAACAATAATGAAAAAGTTAAGCGTTGAAAATAGAAGACCAAAAGTGAGCCTTTCTTTTTTTAAGATTTAAGATGCCTTTTTTTTTTTTTAGATTTTGTTCTTATGAAAGTATATTATTGAAACCGTCGTGCTTGACATTTTCTTTGGTTTAAAATTGTTGTTTTTGATGAAGAACAATAATTGGTTATCAAAAAGTCAAAGTATCATGGTTTCAACACGAGGGTGTGTAGGAAGGATCCCTCACTTTTTGTCTGTCACATCAATATTTACTTTGCTTTTCTTTCCCTCACCGAAACCCAAGATGTGTATGAGAATGATCCCACTCTTTTTTATTTTTTCTAAAAAATATATTTTATACAAATGTTATACTCATTTTATAGGAAATTAAAAATCATGAACTTTGATATATATATATATATATATATATATATATATATATATATATATATATATATATATATATAATAATTTTTTAGTAGGTATATAATCTAATAAATATTAAAAAACTATAAAAAAAAAAAAGTCAAATCAATCAAACAGGAGAGATAATGCGGGTCTCTATCCCCTACTCTCTTACCGCACCTCCTTTCCCGCAAGGACGATGCGGCGTTCCAATGTGCGGGAACTTCTCCCGCAGTGCTCCTTCCTACCTTACAATATAATAACTTAAGCATATGATCTGATTTACATAACCAAATTGTTATAAGAAACAAACCACCTTTTTGTGGACCTATATATAAAAAGTTATAATCACCAAAATGACAGTTTTAAAATGACGGTTTTCCATAAGATGTGGCGTGAAACATGAATTACATGTTGGTGATTTTATATCACTAATGTTATTTAAGTGTAATGGGTTAATTTGTTGATCAATATTATTTTGATAATTATTGAACAAATCGGTATGGTATGGAGTGCACATTTGTTTAATTTTACCATTGTTGAAAGTATATATTGCTATTTAGGGGCGAAGCCCCTAAACTGACGGGGGTCTGGTGGCAGCGCCCCTGGGAGCGGGGTCCAAGGGGCAGAGCCCCTAGCTAGGATAAATCCGGATTTTTGATAAATGTACCCAGTTTTGTGATCCATATTCTAGACCCAGATTTAAGGTTGTTTATGACCGTTTGTAGACAGTTTTAAGACACAAAACTGTCATGTGGTAGTTTTAAAACAGGAAGTTTTTTCTATTATATGATCATATCCGAATCTGTAGTTGGTACACTTCTTCTTCATATCATCAAAACATTATCTCTTCTGTTTTCTCACAATTATGAGTCTTATCCGATTAAAAATTTGGAGTACCACCCAAATACTTTAATCTGAAAGTGAAAACCATAATTCTCAGAATTTCCAAGCTTTTTCCGTACTGCATTTCTAACATTACAAAATCCAGGAAAAGGTATCTTCGAAAAAATGTTTAGATGTTCATGGAAATATATGATATTTTTTGTAAACAGGTTGAATCTTCAATAACAATATATATGTTCATGCAAACTGACCTAAATTTGACATGTTCAGTTCACATTCATGATATTTAGCATTTTTCAACATGCCATAAGTCAGAAACTGTATATCAGATAAATGGCCAAAATTCATCTCATTTGTCATTGTCCATTCCCCCAAAATTGAAATCTCAAAAGTTACTCCATCCCTCATTCAAAATGACCTTTAAAACAAGAAAAAAGGAACCCCAGAAAATGGGAAATCTAACTACAAGTTACTTTTTCTTTTGTCTTTTCCTTCAAACATGAAACTAAAATGGTAATTCATGTCTACTTAAGGTACCAAAAAGATCGATTTAAAACTTGGCACTTTCCATAAATGAATCAATCATAATTCACATGCATCTCTAGTCCTCTTGTCCGACCAGGTGCCCCTCCTTTCATCAAAGATAAATCAAGCACAATCCTGCAATCATCAAATATACTTCACAATAAATTAAAACTTATTACAATAAAAATATTTTCAAATTGCCTGCAAAAATATAAATATACACATACTCCTGTTCAGCATTCTTTATGATGATCTTTTCGCTGACTTTGGTCAACGTGAAGTCCACAGGCAAGTCAAACACCTTACTTGCTGTATTCAACAATGTAACAACACCTCATCAAAACCATTTTAATTTTTTACATAAAGCGACTGAAAATCACAATAACTTTACCTGTTTTTGGGGTAACGTTCATGCTTTCACTAATACCCAAAAGATCCTACAAAATAACCTTTGTCAGATTCTACAACAATATCACAAATATCATAAAGGGCTCAAATGTCTTTTCACCTTAAGTCGTTCATAGCAAGCTTCAAGATCATCATTCACCAAGATATGATCAAAAAGACCTGGAGATTTTCCTTGTTCAAGCTCAGCCTTAGCATTTCTAAGTCTTTTCTGGATTTGTTCTTCGGTTTCTGTTCCTCTGTTGACCAAATCAAGAAACCTTTTAGTCAATTTACTTTTTTACCCCTAATACCAAGAATAAAGTACGTTGATAAAGATTAAATCTCAAAACCTTGCACGAAGACGATTCTCAAGCTCCTCAAATGAAGGAGGGCGAACAAAAATAAAAACAGCTTCAAGAGAACTCGCCCTCACAGATCTTGCTCCTTGAACATCAATATCAAGAATACATCTCTACAAATATAAAAATTCACTAATTATTATATTCCTATTTTCAAGATGAAATGTTTGCAGAAATACTACTGAGTACTGAGTACTGACCTTTCCAGCATCAGCAACAACATCAACAGATTCAATGCTAGTTCCATAAAGATTGCCATGGACTGCAGCAAATTCAAGAAATCTTCCGGATTTGATCTCTTCTTCCATAACACTTCGTTTTGTGAAATGATAATGCTCTCCGTTTATCTCCTTTTCTCTTGCTAAACGGGTTGTGTGGCTAACAGAAAACCCAAACATTGTTGGAAAATCTTTCATGAGCTTGTTAATTAAGGTGCCCTTGCCTACACCAGATGGGCCACTGATCACCACAGGTTGCTCGGAATTACCGATAACGCCCTTGCTCCATGCAACTACTTCGGTCTCACATTTCATCTTTTGGTCACGAATGAATTGTGTGTCCACCTTTAAAATGGAAATGAAAATGAAATAACGGGTGAAAATTTGGAGTAAATGTACATACTTTTTGATGAATTTGATTATTTGAAGAAACACCCACCTCGAGGAACCAAACGCATTCGTTGGATTTGGAATTGGTTTTGATGATCAAGATTCTGTCTTCGTTCAAAACGACAGATGAGTGTCCTTTTAGGGACTTTGGTTTTGTCCCTAGAATAGTTGGAATCACCCTGTAAGTGACAAAAGAAAAAGATCTTTTAGGTTTACGAAAAACAAGATCTTCATCGCTAACAGAATAAAAAAGTAGGAAGACTCACCATTCGCCTGTAGAGTTGTTGAAGACACGAACTCCACTTGATGTCGGATCATCAGTGCCATTAATGACATACTGGATACGAAATTGAAATCGTGTTTATAATGGGAGAAGGTTTTAAGAAGAGGAATGGAATAGAATTGATTTAATATCATACTGTTTTGCTTCCGATAACAGTGGCTGTTTCGAAGCCTTTGAGTTTCAGATCAAATCTGTCTGAAAAACTCTTTTGCATGTCATCAACAATGAAAGCCGGGGCTTCTCCCTAATTTCCAAAACAAAACATAAAAGAACAAAGTTAGAGCAAATCAGCATTGGATTTTGTTAAAACGTCGTTACGAAGATTTCACTCACCATTAAACAAGTTCTTCAACAGACTAAGGATTCAACCTGAAGAAAACAATTACCGATTAATTAAAATAGATCAATGTGCGAATCGTGTATTGAATGTTGGAAAGATTGATGTAAACATCAAAACCCAAAACCCAGAACCATGGATTTACGAAACCCTAAAATGAAATGAACCGAGAAATACTAGAAATACAAGCATTGAACAGGGTAATTGAAGAGAATACAGAAACAACCGACAAAACAACGACTCTGTTTTCGTTAAAAAAATATAAAGAACTCATGCATACAAAACAGATATTTTCAAGAACCCACCAAAAATTAACTCGAATTAGATGAAGAAACCGCAGATTTGAATGAGATTACCTGAAGGAGAGCGATATTAATAGGATTAACAAAATCTGACGAACGAAAGCGGGTCAATAAAGGAGCAAAATTTGAGTGATCTTGTATCCGAAGTATTGAAGACGCGAGATCCCTTAATTAAAGAGAAGGTAACTTAGGGTTAGAAAAGTGAAGATGGCGGAGGAAAGAAGTGACGATGTAAGAACAGAACGTAGACAGCCATATTTGTAGAGAGAGGAAAAGGGTGTTTGAAGGAGAGAAGGGAGATCGTTCTTTGGTCGCATTCGGTTCAAGAACCTTGCATACCGACCCTCTTTTATTTCTTATTATTATTCTTTTTCCCCTTTTCTACTTGAGAAATTAGATCTCTATGATCCAAAATAAAAATCAGCTTTTCTTTTCATCTTAGAAATCTAGATTTACGTATTTGTCTTTTAATAAATTTATCATAAAATACTTATGTATTTGTCTTTTAATAAAGAGATTAATTAATATTTGTGAAAAATATAAAATATTTCTAGGCGGTTATAATATTTTATGAGGTGGTGGACAAAGAAGATTCTTTGGTGGCCCTTGGAAAAGGTTATGTGTAGAGGAGCGCCTGAGCGGTGTCGGGTAGGCCACCATGTGAAGAGGGCGATACTAGCTAGGGCCTAGTAGGGCACTTACTCTTTTCCTTGATTGTTGCTTAATTTATGTAATCTTTTTCATTTTAGTCACATTAATAAACATAAAAATAAAATACGAATAATCATCAATATTATTTGTTAGTCCATTTGTTTCGAATGAACTTTTCTTATTAGTTGCTTTGATTACAAACGTATTAATAGAGCACAAGTAACATACAACAAGCAAAATATATATTCTTTATTTTAACACCAAATATTTAATAAAATCACCGACCAAATATCATTAGTTGCATTTTTGGTTGGTGATATTCGATATTAAAATAGTGACAAGTGGTGTTGCGTTGCCACGTTTACAAACTTTGATAACCGATAATTAAATAAAGGCAATATACAATTGGTAATTATGAAGGCAATCCTAATAAGCAATACAATCAATATATGCAAATTCTAACTTCTATCTAGTTTCTTAATCAAAATAATAGAACATGTATACCGCAATCAAGTCAAATGAGAGAGAGAGAGCTTTGTATATAAATGATACGTAACGGTGATTTCAATGGTTTATGGCAACAATTACAATGTGTGGGTTGATGCCTCTCGATATTACGATCACGAAAAAAGAACATTTCTATTGGAAGTTGTGTTTTTTTTTTGTTGATTTAGATAGATTGCACTGCAACACTATTTATATTCTCTATTTTAACACTAGATATTTAATAAATCACCGACCAAATATCATTAATTGCATTTTTGGTTGGTGATATTCGATATTAAAATAGTGACAAGTGGTGTTGTGTTGCCACGTTTACAAAATTTGATGACCGATAATTAAATAAAGACAATGTACAGTTGGTAGTTACGATGGCAACATTATGAGTCTTTTTTCCAACAGTAAGGTTTATTTGTTTTTTCGAAACGAAAATTTATGAATTCTGCAGACTACCTTTGCAACCCTCTACAATAGTAGAGGTGGACCAAATAGTTGCAGTTTGTAATTAAAAGAGTTTTTTGTTTTTTAACATTTGTAGGCTCCTGCAGTAAACTGAAATTTAAATAAACTGATTTTATAAACTGGAAATAGTTCTTAACACCGAAATTTTAATAATACTAGTCTTAAGCATCAAAAAAATACTAAAAAAATATCTAAAAAATAAGATTTCTAAAAAGATATAAAAGAAGCTAGTAGTTTTTTTCTAGAAAAAACAAATTTTAAAGAACAATGTAAAAAGAAAATAATAATAAAAAAATTAAAAATATTGCAAACAATGTCTACAAAATTCGTAAAAAAATCATACATGTTAAAAAAGATGCAACCGAAACTAAAAATACTATTAAAAGAAATGGTAAAAAAATATTAAAAATCATTTTTTTTAAAAAGAAATCAAGTTATGAAAAATCGCGGAAACCGTATAAAGAAATTGTATCAATCCGTTAATCAACGTTTAAAAAAAAACAAAATTTAAAAAACTTCAAGTTATACCAAATTCTAAAAAAAAAAAATCACTTGGAAAAAATGAAAGCTAAAAATGTTAGAAGAGAAAAGTCAAATGTTGCACAATGCAGATTTTGCACAGGGGTTTTGTAGCTGAACTCCACGTCAGCATGGGGGGGGGGGGGGGGGGGAGAAGCTCATAAGAAGAAGAAAGGGGTGGTTTGCCGAGCCGTGAGAAGGAAGGAGGATGATGGGAGGAAGAAGAAAAGATACTCGACATTTGGTCACCGAATTGTCGAGCCGAGATCGGCATGCCGAGGGCTCTGAATGGTGCCCGCTGAGGTCGTCAGGCTCTTTCCCGAGTCCACTCTGAGCAGCCTTATAGTATTTGTTATATTATCGATAAATCTTGATCTTCTTAATCAAGATTTATAACTAATTTATCATATAAAATATCATAACGCAAAATCCTAATAAGCAATTCAATCAATATATGCAAATTCTAACTTCTATCTAGTTTGTTAATCATAATAATAAAGCATGCATGTCGCACTCAAGTCAAATGAGAGAGAGAGAGAGAGTTGTATATAAATGATATGTAACGGTGATACCGATGATTTATGGCAACAATTGCAATGTGTGTGTTGATGCTTCAAGGTATTACGATCACAGAAGAAAGCACATTTGTATTGGATGTTGTTTTTTGTTGATTTTGAAAGATTCCACTATGACACTATTTATATTCTCTATTTTAACACCAGATATTTAATAAAATCACCGACTACAAACTTTGATAACCGATAATTAAATTGTGACAAGTGGTGTTGTGTTGCCACGTTTACAAACTTTGATAACCGATAATTAAATAAAGACAATATACGGTTGGGAAGTACATACGGTTGGTAATTATGAATGCTACATTATGAAGTCTGCAAACTACATCTGCAACCCACTACAGTAGAAGAGGTAGACCAAATAGTTGCAGGTTTTAATAAGAAGTTTATTTGTTTTTTAACATCTGCATGTTCGCAGTAAATTGAAATTTAAATAAATCAGCTTTACAAACTAAAAATAGTTCTCAACACTGAAATTTTAATAATTCTAATCTTAAGCATTGAAAGAATACTAAAAAGAACATGTAAAAAACAAAAATATAAAATTTCTAAAAAAAAATCTTAAAAGATGTTAAAGAAGCTATTAGTTTTTTTCTAGAAAAAACTAATTTTAAATAACAAAGGAAAAAGAAAATAATAAAAAAAAAATTAAAAAATATTGCAAACAATGTCTACAAAATTCGTAAAAGAATCACACATGTTAAAAAAGATGCAATGAAACTGAAAATATTGTTAAAAGAAACGGCAAAAAAAATTAAAAAAAAATCAATTTTTTAAGAAAAATCAAGTTATAAAAAATTTGTGGAAACTATAAAAAGAAATGTATCAAATCCGTAATTCAACGTTTTAAAAAAATCAAAGTTTTAAAAAAATCAAGTTATACCAAATTTCTAAAAAAAAATCACTTGGAAAAAAATAAAATCTAAAGAGGTTTGAAAAGAAAAGTCAAGTGTTGCACCGCGCAGAGCACACACAGAGGTTTTGTCGCCTAAAACCTTCCAAAAAACAAACTGTTATAAGATGGAAAGTGTTGCGTGTGTGACGCGCCACATAGCAAAATGTAAGTTGCAAATAAGTGGATCTTATGCAATATCAATCCTAATTGCTTAAAGAATGTGGAATGTTAAATAAACAATGATTCAAGAACACAAAATAGCTTCAAATGCACAAAATTCTATTATCAATAAACCACCAGGTACATAAGAACTCAAACAACTAATGAAAAAAAACTATTAACCCCTATACGGTTGAATACATACATACATACACACATACATACATATATATATATATATATATATATATATATATATATATATATATATATATATATATATATATATATGGTATTATGTTAATGGGCTTTCTATGTTTTCGGTTGTAAGGATCGAAATCACTTTGGTGATTTCGGTCAAGATGGGTTTAGGCTTTTGTGGTGTTGTATATATATATATATATATATATATATATATATATATATATATATATATATATATATATATATATATATATATATATATATATATATATATATATATATATATCATGTACAACACCACAAAAGCCTAAAGCCATCTTGACCGAAATCACCAAAGTGATTTCGGTCCTTACAACCGAAAACATAGAAAGCCCATTAACATAATACTATTTTAAGCCCAAAAACAATAAACATTATGAGCCTAACATAAACCACTAAAATATGACCCAACAATCTCCTCATTGGTTTATTGCTGGCTGCTTTTACAACTTGTGTACAAGATGAACATCAGACTGATCAAATGCCTCGGCCCACAGCTTCTTGTCAATTATAGTGGCAACCATTCCAGTGAAAGCTTTGCCAACAGCTTCAAATAATTCATTTTCTACAACAAGTTGAAAATGTGTCAAAGTATGAATATCACGTTCTCCAAATTTCAACAAATCTTTGGGATCAACAATGCGATACGGGCCCTTCTTTGGCTTGATCACTGCCGGCGCGGTTACCTCATCATTAACCTAAAATTGCATTGAGTCTAAAGTGCCTTCTGGTAAACATCTGGGAAGCTGAATCCTTTTAGCTTGCTTTGTGGGTGGCCACATAACATTCACCATGGTTTTATTAGTGTGAGGATCAATGACATCCTTAGCCTTTTTCGTGAGCAATGAAGCAGTCTTCATGCCTTTAAATTTATTTTTAGCTTGATCCTCAAGAAACCTCTTAAAATCCTAGGCCGCGGAGTCATTGGTTGGATTGTTGAAAGGAGCGTGAATAACTTCATCAATATCAACTTTTGTCCAGGACATAAAGTCAACTGGCTTGTCATAATACTCAATTTGATTGCTCTTTCGCTTCACAATCCACATTTTCTTGTCAGCATCATATCCCCACATCAAAATGCAGAGCGATCTCTATACTTGTCAGTAAATTTCTTCTCAATCTCCCTAAAAAACATTTCAGGGTGATCACATGGAGCAT
The DNA here is from genome assembly GCF_052625555.1 of Lactuca saligna. Taxonomy (NCBI): domain Eukaryota; kingdom Viridiplantae; phylum Streptophyta; class Magnoliopsida; order Asterales; family Asteraceae; genus Lactuca; species Lactuca saligna. The sequence goes on along the minus strand of NC_136424.1, from coordinate 85,358,001 downwards.
TCTGATCTGAATGCTTCATCACCAGCATCTTCCCTTTCAGCTGCTCAATTCGGGCTTGCATCTCTCTTCGTTCTTGAGCAGAAGACGGACCAAAAGATAAAAAAGTGTCAAGATTTGAATTTGGAGCCGGTCTTACAACCCTTTTGTAACACTCGGTTCCTGGTACGTATTTAAATTCAAGTAATTTCATGTTTTGCTCTGGGACTTGGCGAGTTGGAGGCCCAAATCATCGAGTAGACTCGATTTTTGACCGGGTGGTTTAGTGACCCACTCGACGATTCGGGATACTGACTCGATGAGTAGGACTGTCTAGATGAAACCCTAATATTTAGGGTTTGCACCCTATTTAAACAACTTATCTCTTCCCAAACCAGCCTCCATCGTCCCTCTCACTTCCAGAAGACCCTAACTCGAAACCCTAGCCATTTATTGAGTGTTCTTGAGCTTTGTGGTGCCATTTTTGTGTGTTTGAAGTTTAAGGAAGAGAAGGAAGCTTGAGAGATCAAGAGGAAGCAAGAAGATCCAGAGGTTTGGGCACATTTCCAGCTCATTTGAGGTATAAAGCTGAAACCTTGACCATCTAACTCTTAGATCTCTAGTTAGGGCTCATTTCTACCCTTTTCCTAAGCTTTGTAAGGCCATATTCGGGATTGGGTGTGTATCATGGAATTACACTTCGAATCTGGAACCATTAAGGGTTCCTATGGCATAAAGGTGTCAACTTTATGGCCATGGGAAGCCCATGCATCTTATAAACCTATTTTCTTGGCTTTTTGAGCCAAATACCCCATGCATGGACACCAAGTTTGTGACTTTACGTACAATATGGACCCTAGGAGGTCAAATCTATGGTTTAGATGCTTTGAGACCCACTGAAATCGACTGTATAGTTTTAGACAAAGAGAGACTCGACGAGTCGGGTCGTATTTCCATCAAATCCTTCCATTGATGGACGAGATGCTAAGATAGAAGAACCCTCAGTCTTCTAGGCTCATTAGGGATCTAGAAATCATGGAACCCGGCGAGGGTATGAGCGGACTCAGAGATTTCAAGGCAATGTACCAACCGTATGAAGACAGACTTGACGATTTCAAGGAGAACTCGGCGAGTTATAAACTAAGCACCTCCATACGGATGAAGGTGAACTCGACGTGTCAGTTGAAGAAGGTCCCGATGTTTTGTTGAAGGCGAACTCGTCAAGCTCTTGCTAGACTCGACGAGTAGGGAGGAGTTAGTGAACCAACTCGGCGAGTCTAGTTAACCAGACGTTGACTTTGACCAAGTTTTTGACCTTGACTTTGACTTGGACCTAAGTTGACCCTCATAAGGGTTATGAGTATGAAATGGTAATGTAGAAAGGATGTTGTGTAGGGATCGAGTAGTCGAGAAGAGTTGAATTACACACCGAGGACAGTGCAGATACTACACGACATCGAGGTGAGTTACCTTCCAATAGAGGTGGGTTTACAGCCACAACGCCGGCCCACCAGCAGGGAATGTCTTTAGATGATTGTCTTTAAGATAATTGTCTAGGTTTGCTACTACTTGATATGCTCTATGTGCCAGTATGATATGTTATATGTGATAGTGGTAGTAGGAGGGGAATAGTCCCCCAATTCGGTCGTTAGGACCGAAGGGTTGGTCGAACACCCCATATATGTCTGATAGCATGATTATGATATGTTATTATGTGATAGTGGTAGGGGTGAAACAGTCCCCATGGCCGTTGAGATAGACCGGAGGGTAGGCAGGCACCCTTGAATCGCCTGACACAGGCAGGTCAGCACCCCAAAATGGTTTGACATGGGTAGGTTGGGTACCCCAGAATTGCACGGAAACATATATGGTTGTATGGTATGTGGTATGATGGGGGAACTCACTAATCTTTGTGCTTACAGTTTTCAGTTTTGGTTTTAGGTACCTCTTCGTCGAAGGGGAAGGAGCCGTCAGGGTAGCAGCGCATCGCACACACATGATTCCAAATTTGAGATTTCTGGGATTGTACACCGACATTATTATTATTTATGATTTTTGAGACATGTAACTATGGTTTATGAATTAATATGACATCGGTAATGTTTTCCTCAAACTAACTTTATAAGCAATATAATTAAAACAAAAATTTTTGGTCTCGATTTTGGGATGTTACACCTTTCACTTGTAGGTTGAGAAGGTGGATTGACTGGATCAGAACTAGAAGCGGAAATCCTTTCGCCTTTAGCGCTTAAAGATTGAAAATCATCACCAAACTTCTGATGTAAATGTTGTTTCAGGTCAAATAAATATAGCAGTTAGACCACCAAGATTTGCTTGAAGTTCTGAAATCTTTGCATCTTTAACAGAGTTCTCCTGTTCAAGGTTAGAAACTCTCACATCCAAAATACCAATAAGTATGTCCTTCTCAATGGACTCCTGCTTGAAAAACACAATCTCTTGTTTGAGCTCAGAGACATTTTGATGAGAGTCTTCATCACCTCCTTGCCTGGAGCCAATAGATATTCCTTTTCCTTTGGATTGAGAAATGAAGTATTGATAAGCAAGTAACTTGGCTAGTTTGACAGATGCAACATCGTACTATGGAGGTGGTGGGACAGAAGAGCTTCCCGAAGAAAATGTTTCCTCATTATCCATTTGGCTTTGAACATCTTGATGAACCCGAGATGGTTCAATAATTAGACTTTGAACATTTTGAATAACTTGAGAAGGATTTGAAATTGGACTTTGAATATCATGAATAACTTGAGTGGGCTCAACAATCTTAGAAGGTTTTTGTACTGGTTCAGTAGAAAGCACTCCCAGCCTTGGATCCTTACATTTTTTACTTTTGTGGCAGCAGGGAGGCTTTTGAATTGTCTTTATCACTCCCAGATGGATACCCAAAAGTAATATAAACTGCTTTGGGAGGCTTCCTTGTAGTTGACTGTAATTTGTCAATAAGAGCTTCCATATGTTTGGGCGTAGGATTGTTTTGTTGCTTAAAAATGTTGATTTCCTCTTTTGTCTCAGCTGGAGAAATCACAACCTCATTGACTGACTCCTTTGACGGTACAAACATACGGAAATCTATACCATCGTTATCACTATCACTCTCATCATCATCATCATCATCATCATCATCTTCAGAAACTTCAAATGAAGAACTAAGATTTGGTCTTGATGGCACCGCATGTTCTTTGGCCACCACAGAAGTTTGAGCACTTGAAGTTTGAACATCTTCAGTCTCTGCAAATTTTCCAAATTTCACCATCTCTTTTAATCCTTAATAGACGAGTTTTGTAGATTATCTTGATTGCTTCATGAGTCCAAAGGTGCTAGGACCCAAGGCTTTCATATCTAAGGTGTCAGATGACCTCTCAATTTGGGGATATTTTTCATTGAAGATCATTTGAAAGAACCTGGGATACATTAAGAACTGATCCTTCTTCATCCCCATTCATACTCCAATTGTTCTTCCCTGTCTTCTTAGAAAATTGCTTAACCCTAAACATAGCCATAGCAATTTGCCAGGTGATATCCATCTCTTCCACATATTCTGGATGAATTTGATCAAGATCTGCAAATGAGATTTGAGGAGGTAAGTCTCTTGCCAAGAAAGCATTATAACAGTTCACAAGGCCAGAAGCTAATGCCATGTTTTCTTCAGCTTCTTATTTATCTCAGAGCGGGATACTGAGATTCCTACTCATTTCAGTATTGAGAGTGATGAATCGCTGCAGTTAGGCTTCAAGAGTTTCTCCAAGGACGTGGTTGAACATATTGAACCTTTGGCGGAGCAGATCATGTCTTCTCTGTTTCGTATCATCGTTTTCCTCGTAAACTTCTATCAAGGCTTCCCAAAGATCCTTTGCATAACCATATTCCCTGAATCCTTGAGCAATGTCAGGGGACAATGCTATGGTCAAAGTTGCAAGCGCCTTTTCTTATTCCTCAACCTTCTCAGAGTCTTCATTAGTGTAATTCTCCACAAGTTTGTCAATTACTTTACCATTTTCCAGTGTTGTGGTAATTTTAAGCGGACCTTTAAGAATGCTTCTCCATATCTTAAAATCTTTCATCTTAATGTAATTTTCAATCCTACACTTCCATTCTCGAAACCCATCAGCTGATAAAAGACGTGGAATTCTTGTAGTGGTTCCCATAATTGAATCTAGTTCTTGATGTAAGGCATTATGTTGAGGTTCCATTTTAATTGATTAAAATTAAATGTGTCCAAAACGTCAAGGAATATCACACCGAAAACTTAGAAAGTCAACATATGAGGTTGACCGAAAATAGTAGATTTCGTTGACCGTAAACTAGGAAAGTCAACAGATGAGTTGACCGAAAACTCCAAGAATTTGTCGACTGTTAAGTAGGAAAGTCAACAGGTGAGTTGACCGAAAACTCCAAGAATTTGTCGACCGTAAACTCCAAAACTTAATCAGTTAACCACCAAAAACCTTGATTAGTTATTTTAAGAATATATCAATATCCCGTAAATCTCGTGATTTAAATGATGATAGTCTAAATCTAATCCCAAAAAATCAGAAGAAAATATCCAGAGTCCCAATGAACACGAAGAACACCAAGAGCAATTTCACGAACAACAGAAAAATTTATCAATTTAACCAAAGGCTTCGGTTAAATCAATACTTCAAAAACAAGAAGGTTTTAAACCCAAAGTCCTTGAATCAATTGATACCCTCCTTGCTCTAATACCAATTGTAAGGCCCAAATCAGTAGATCTTATGCAATATCAATCCTAATTGCTTAAAGAATGTGGAATGTTAAATATGCAATGATTCAAGAACACAAAATAGCTTCAAATGCACACAATTCTATTATCAATAAAACACCAGGTACAAAAGATCTCAAGGCAACCGTGAACAAACCAATGAAAAAAAGAACTATTAACCCCTATACGGCTTAATACACACACACACACACACACACATATATATATATATATATATATATATATATATATATATATATATATATATATATATATATATTAATATACCATGTACAACACCACAAAGCCCAAAACCATCATGACCGAAATCACTCCTTACAACTGATGTAATATACACGTTTAATTATCATGTTTTGTAATGAATAATATTATGAAATATTATATGAAATTTGAGTATTGATTTCTAACAGATACTTTTTAGTAGAAATGAAGTAAAACTATGTTTAGATAAACTCGGAAAATATTAGAAGTCTTATGAGCTTCTAATCAAATGTCAAATATTGAAATTTCATGAAAATATAAAATTTGAAACAAGTAAAATTTTATTAGTTAAAGTTGTAAAGAATCTCGTTGGAAACATTTAGGCGAAAACCTCATCGAAATCCGAGTTATAACGAAGAAATTATGACCAAACGAAGATCCGCGACAAAACCGGAAAACGCTATTTAGTGTAAAAAGTGATTTTTTTGACAAACTACTTTTTAGCCTTAGTGATCTAAATGAAAGTCGTAGTACTCGTTAAGCCGAGAATTTTCATAAAAAGAACGTCCAAATCTGACTTCGTATGACGAAGTTATGATTTTTCTAAGTTTCTGTATAGTAGTAGACAGCTAACAACTCGAAATAAAGATCAACTGATTTTTAGCCGACGCAACCTAAATGAGAATTGAAGGTCTCATCATTAGTAGTACAACGGTAAAAAAGACAGACAAAAACGGATATCGGATGAAGAAGTTATAAATTTTTAACGGATTTTCTTGACTTGGTCTGTTAAAAATAATAATGTTAAAAATAAAGTCAAAATTAGCCGACAGAGTCTAAACAAAAGCTGTAGAGCATAATTTCATCTACGCGTGTATATAAAGAACGTCAAAAACGGAGCTCGTATACGAAAGTTATGGATTTTTAAAGTTCGTGGCACAAAATTCGAGAAAAACCCAAAATCTGAGAAATTTCGCATGGTCAGACTTCGGCCTCGTCACCCTCGCTTGCAGCGTGTCGTGTGTCCGAATTGGTGAGTCATCCGAGGCCAACTGTCGACTCGTGTCGCTCCCTCTTCGCACTGAAGGCTCAGTCCAATAAGAATCTGATACGTGCCTTCCACCTGTCTCGGTCTCGCATGCTCGCCACCTACCCCTTTGCATGCTCGCCACCTGACTCCCTTGCTTGCAAGCCACATGCTCCTACCTTCTCTCCTTGGTTTGAAGCCTCTCCTATATAAAGGGAGGTGCGAGACCTCCCGGGTAAGTTTGGAAAATTCACATCTTTCACCCCTAAATTCATATTTTTACCATTCCAACTACCCTCGAAGCCTCGGGATCATACCCAAAACCTGAAAAAAATTTCGAAGTGCCCGAAGACCCTGAGAAATTTATCTTTTCGGTTTGAATATTAACACTCGTAAGGCCCGGTTTTCAATAAACCTCTCGGTTTTCATCAAAGAAAGTTATTTATTAGAACGAAGTGCTGCCCAAATTACTATTTTAACCTCCAATTAATTCACGTTGAGTTTAATATATAGGAACAATTGTATCTTATGTGTTATATGTGCTATGTGCTTTTTGTTGTTATTATTTCTGCTATTTATGATAGCAAAGTTGTACCTATGGCCATGTGACTAGTTAGATTCACAGTGGTATTGGTATGTAGCCTTTGGCCGTGTAGAGCATGCCTCATAAGAGAATGACTTCTACCTCTATGGCGTTGGCAGAAGGTTAGATAGGGCTAAAAGCCTGAAATCTACCAAAACTTTTAATCAGAAAGTGTATGTCATCTGTGCAATTTGGGCCGAAGCTTTATTGATGTATATCAAGTATGGAAATTGTTATGTATCATTGATTGTATATCTTTAAATCAAATAATTGATTAATATGGAAAGCTTGCCACATGATTCACATATGCCTTTGTATTTCCATGTTCCTCTTTGCTATTTCCATATTGAAGTATATATATGCATAACCTTATATTGTATTTATTATTGAACTCACTAAGCGTCACCGCTTATCCTTCTCAGTGTTTAACTATTGTAGGTAATAAGCATCCAATATATGTTGGATATAGTGTCTAAGTCCATAACTATATTTGGTATGTACTTGACCAGACCCGACATGATCCATTTGGGTTGCATGACATCATGCACTTGGATAGACTAAATGAGAGAAATAAGACACTTATGGTTTATTAATATATTATAATTTCTAATATATTAATAATAAGAATTATAATATTTAGTTAGTATTGATCAATAATTAATCTAGAATTAATTATGTGATCAAAAGAAGACTAATTAAATATATGGGTTGATTGTGTCAATCATCCATAACTTATACAGTGGGCCAAGGCTCCATGGATTATCAAGTTGGGTTAAACCCATAAGATGCTCCATGGGGGTTACATAACCCATGGGTCATGGAAATGAAAGGTCATGACAATTAGGGTTTACATGGTGTAACCCTAATTGTAACATACTATATAAAGAAGCTATTCTTCACCATTTTCAGCCACTAGAGTGAACAATAAGAGGGCTAGCCGAAATACTAAGTGTTCTTATTCTATTAAGAGTTTATTCCAAGTGTACTTGGTGTTGTGTGAAGCATTTGAGGCATCACGCTTGAGGTGCTAGGCTCACAATGTTTCAAAGGAATCCAAGCTACAAAGAGGTATGTAATTCTTACTAACTATTAAAATAAAAGATCCCCATGTATGCTATATAGGATTATGAACCTTGGAAAATCATTTTGCATGTATCTTAGTCAAACATAGATCCAAGGTTTCTAGGGTTGCATGTACACCATAGGAGTGTTAGAATGCTCAAAACCCAACAGTGGTATCAGATCCTAGGCTTGTTTGTTTGATACTTGATGCAAAATAGCTGAAAAACGCAGTTTTTTGTTCACTGCCCGCATGAACTTGCCGAGTCTCCAACTCACCGAGTCCAAGGGGAGACTCAACGAGTCCATGAAGAAATGCATGAAACTCGTCGAGTCAGTTCATGCACTCGATGAATACATGCTGCAGTGTTCAGATTTTCAAGTTATGCTGCTGGAAATGGACTAGAAACATTACCCTAAACTGTTTTGGTGTTTTAAAACTTGTTTCAGTTGGTGTAATGTTTATGCTAATCCATTTACAATGGCAATTATCAAAAATTACAAGTTTTATATAAGTTTGTTATGATTCTTGAAATTATTGATAATCATGTTCTTGAACTTATGAATTTAGATGATCATAGGAATTATTTGTAACCTCCATGTTAGTTAATTCTTGATCATTATGTGTTTTAATGGAGTCTATAACTTGTCCTCAAGTTATGGAAAACCAAGAGTCACACTTGAATTAAAACCATTGAAAGAACACAAGAGTTATGAAAATGAAGAGTCTTCATTTTAATACTCTAATAAATCATAAGTTATGAGAAATAAAAAAGTTTTGAAAGTTTACAAAACTTGTCCTCAAGTTTGGGAACAAGTAAAGTAATAATTAAAACTTTAGTTCCAACCCTTAGAATTTTAAATATTAAAATTCAACCCTTATACTTTATAATATTATAAGTGAATAATAATTATATATGCATAAGATAAAAGTCGTTTTACCATTAGTAGGCCTCATTCACGAAGCCGATCTATAAGGGGGGGTATAAGGTTGTTGCCTATAAAATGGCAACTTAATGGGTGTCTATTTTCACCCACCGCTTCCTTGATCGGTGGAGGGTCGTTAGCCAAAAAGGTAGAACAAGGTCTATAATTCTCATAATAAGTATTATGAATATACTAAAGTAACTAAACTTTTATTAATTCACAATCTTAGTTACTTTAGGAAAATGTGAATAAGGTGCTAATCCATGAAGTTACACTTTGCACTTTGATTAAGTCGTTAGTGGAGCGTGTGTGGTCAACTGGCACACTAACTTGGACTTATCAAGGTAGGCAAAGGGTGACTTAATGTTTATCATAGTATCATTGGAGCGTGTGTAGTTAACCGACACTTCGATTGAGGGGTAATACATTAAGTGTACCAAGTAATTTGCATGGTTACTTCACACCTTAGTTTTGTGATCTTCGGCATCTCAGTCACAAAACTTGAAGGGCACACTCGAGATTGAAACATGCCATTGAAAAGTTCAATGAGTCTCAAAGAACCTAGGAATTTCTAAACCAATTAAAACCTAATAAGATTTATTCCGTTTTATGGTGGAAATTGGTGAATCGTCATTCACCTACCTTCAAATATTTTATAGCCTGGATTACGGCATCCCTCTTCTAAGTTATAAAATATTGTGTTGGGTCCTAGCCTTAATATAGCATTTGGGTGCTTTATTAAGGATTATCCTTAAATGTAATCTAAACTTATTCTTTCATTTTAGATGTCTTCCAAAAACAATGCTTCTGGCTCAAACCCAACTGGATCCTTCTCTCTCATGAACCTTTGTGGGAGAGTCATCTTTGATGGATCCAATTTTATGGATTGGATCAGAAACATCAGGATGGTCACTCTCTATGAGGACAAAGAATATGTCCTTGATAAGGAGCTGAAGGAGATTGATGATTCAACTGGTACCCCAGAGGAGATTGCTGCATTTCAAACACACGAAAGGGATGCTACCAAAGTAGCATGTATCATGACTGCCACAATGACAACTAAGCTCCAAAAGTTCTATGAGGACTATTACCCTTTTGCAATGCACATGGAATTGATGGAGCGATACCATCAAAGTGCTCGTCAAGAGAGGTATGAAATAATCTCCTCCATGATAACCACCCAAATGAAGGACAATGAGTCCCTCACGACCCACTTACAGAAAATGCAAAGGTTTGTGGATCGCTCGAAGAAACTAAATGTTGACTTTCCCAAGGAGTTAGCAATAGATATCATTTTACACTCCTTACCTTCATGTTATGATCAATTTATAATGACATACCACATGAATAAGGAAGAAGTTACACTTAGTAAACTTCAAGGACTCTTAAAGACTGCAGAAAGTAGTCTTAAGGGTAAGTCGGGTGTTACTACTCCTCCTACTCCTACTGCGGCCAATGTCTTGGCAATCGGGCATGGCAAAGGTAAGAAGAGAAAGAACCCTTCTAAGGGTACCAAGGGTAAGACCCTTGAAGGCACCTCTTCAAGAAAAAACCAAGAAATGTTTTGTCACTCCTTCTGCTAACCCTAATGAGGTTGAATGCTTCTATTGCCATGAAAAGTCGCACTGGAAGTGAAACTGCCCAAAGTACCAGCAAGATTTGAAGGATGGGAAAGTAAAACCCAACCGTGCTGGTATATACACTATATTGTCTAATAACTCACCTCATTCTAAGTCTTGGGTCCTTGATACAGGTTGTGGAATTCACATATGTTCTGATCTGCAGGGACTAAGAAGAAGTGAGGATTTGGAGCATGGAAAGATAAACCTAATCATGGCGAATAGCAAAGTTTCACATGTCACCAAGATTGGAGTTTATTCCTTGTTACTAGATTGTGGGTTTACATTAGACTTGAATAAATGTTGTTATTCGCTAGAAATGGCAAGAAATGTTATTTCCTTTCATGCATTGTATAAACAAGGGTTCACCTTTTATTTTGATAATAAAAGTGGTGGTATTGATGCTTTCTATAATAGTGTTCTTTATTTTAAAGCATTACCTTGTGATGGTGTGTATGAAACTGTATCTGTTGTAGATAACTTAGGAAATAATGTATTGTGTATTGATTCTTCCACTAGCTTAGATAAAGCATCTTTATGGCATTGTCATCTTGGACATGTAAGCAAGAAACATATAGGCCAACTCCAAAAGGATGGAGTCCTGGAATCATTCGACCTAAATTCAGATGATAGTTGTGAATCTTGTCTACTTGGAAAAATGACAAAGTCACCTTTTACTGGAACTTGTGCTAGGGGTGAAGGGTTTTTGGATCTCATACACATAGATGTGTGTGGACCCTTCAGAACCGCCACTAGAGATGCTAATCGCTTCTATGTGACTTTTATTGATGATTTTAGTAGATATGGATATGTCTACTTAATCAAACATAAGTCAGAAACCTTTGATAAATTCAAAGAGTTTAAGTAAGAAGTGGAAAATCAGTTGGGCAGGAACATTAAGATGCTTCGATCCGATCGAGGTGGTGAGTATCTTAGTACCGAGTTCCTTGACTATCTTATGGAATGTGGGATAGTCTTACAATTGACACCTCCTAGAACACCACGGTTGAATGGTGTAGCTGAGAGGCGAAATCGAACCTTGTTGGACATGGTTCGTTCCATGATGAGTCGAGTTTCGCTACCAATCTCATTTTAGGGGTATGCCTTAGAGACTACCGCCCATATCCTTAACCTAGTCCCTACAAAGAAGGTTTCCAAAACACCTCACGAGATGTGGACTGGAAAAGTTCCAAATCTATACCACATCAAGGTTTGGGGTTGTGAGGCTTTCGTGAGATGCGAGACTCACGACAAGCTCGAACCTCGAAGTGAGAGGTGTATTTTCATTGGCTACCCACATAAATCTTTTGGTTATATCTTCTACATACCCAGTGATAATGTGAAGAAGAGGAGTCTTTCAAGAGAGAGAACTCATAAGCCAAGGAGACAGTGGGAGGCAAGTTGACCTTGAAGAAATTCAAGAGTCAAGCGGTGAAGGAACCTCAAACCCTAACCCTCAACCTGAGGAGGAAACTCCTGTTGAGTCGACTGAAGAGTCCGTACCTCTGAGGCGTTTCACTGGAGTTAGGAATTCACCTGAGCATTATTATGGTTTCCATATTACTGCAGAAGGTGATACCCTTATCAGTGATCATACACTGATAAATCTGGAAGAGCCTAACATCTACACCGAAGCCATGGCAGGCTGTGAGTCTGCTAAATGGAAAGAGGCTATGGATAGTGAGATACAATCCATGTATTACAATCAAGTTTGGAACTTGGTTGAAAATGTACCAGGTCGTAAGACAATAGGGTGTAGATGGATCTTCAAGAAGAAGACCGAAATGGATGGTAATGTACACACTTATAAGGCACGACTGGTTGCAAAGGGTTATTCACAATCTATGGGAGTTGATTATGATGAGACCTTTGCACCAGTGGCCAAGATTAAGTCTATTAGGGTTCTGTTAGCCATTGCTGCATTTCATGACTATGAAATATGGCAAATGGATGTCAAAACCGCTTTCCTTAATGGAAAATTGGCTAAGGATGTTTACATTGTTCAGCCAGAGGGTTATGTAAGTACAGAATACCCTAATAGGGTGTATAAGCTTGAAAAATCCATATACGGATTGAAACAAGCACCTCGTAGATGGAATCTTTTCTTCAATGAGAAAGTCAAAGAGTTTGGTTTTTCGAGATGTGAAGATGAATTTTGTATATATGTCAAGGCTAGTGGGAGTATAGTTAGCTTTTTGGTACTGTATGTGGATGGCATACTGCTATAGGAAATGACATACCAACCTTGCAGGAAGTGAAATCCTGGCTTGGGAAGTGTTTCGCTATGAAAGACCTAAGAGAAGCTGCCTATATCCTCGAGATAAAGATTTTGAGAAACAGGAGTAAAAGACTAATTGGACTTAGTCATAGTACCTACTTGGACAAAGTGCTGAAGAGGTTCAGTATGGAAAATTCCAAGAAAGGAGATTTACCTATTCAGTGTAATGCTAGACCGAGTAAAACTCAGAGCTCGAGTACAGATGAAGAGACAACTGAGATGAGTCGAGTACCATATGCTTCCGTTGTAGGCTCGATCATGTATGCTATAACTTGTACTCGTCCTGATGTTGCTTTTGCTTTAAGCATAGTTAGAAGATATTAGAGTAATCCTGGCAAGGCTCACTAGACTGCAGTAAAGAATATTCTCAAGTACTTGCAAAGGAATTAGGACTGGGTCCTCACCCTTGGTGGGAGTGATGACTTGAAAGTAATAGGGTATAGTGATGCTAGCTTTCAGATTGATAGGGATAACTTCCGCTCCCAGTCAGGTTGGGTCTTTACCCTAAATGGAGGGGAAATTACTTGGAAAAGTTCCAAGCAAGATACAGTGGCTGATTCCACTTGTTAATCAGAGTATATAGCAACAAGTGAAGCGGCAAAGGAGGCTATATGGCTAAGGAACTTCATCGGAGTCCTTGGAGTTGTACCAGCTATTAAGGAGCCCATGGAAATTTGTTGTGATAGTGAAAGTGCAGTTGCCTTAGCAAAGGAACCAAGGGATCATGGGAGATCCAGGCACATCGACAGAAAATATCATTTCATCAGACATTGAATAGAAGAAGGAATTCTCGTGGCAAAGAGGATATCATTAGATGAGAACCCGACATATCCCCTCACGAAGGGACCGAGTAGGGTTAAGCATCTTCAGCATGCTAGGAGCATAGGGCTAAGAGATGATATTAGTTTTTAGAAGTTAGATAATTTTGAAATATGTAAAATGTAATGGACATTTAATCATAAATAAAAGTTGTTATTTATGAGTAAAGTGTTGCTATCTCTTGTCAATCATTTACTAGTATTTCTTTTTGCATGTTTTGACTTCCAGAATAATTATGTTATGGTATGTATCATATTATTCTAATCCTCCGCAGTCAATCATATGTTGGAAGTACATATGAATCAAGACTGTCATGGGTTGGTTTGTAGAGGTCAAAGATGTTGGACAAAGGGGGCTACAACACTCATAAATGTTCATAAGTTCTGAGTATTGGATTCAACCCACGCTCACTGGTATCACTTCATGGAATTTATCTCGAGTGATCGTGAGACGGTAATATCATATAAGTCTTCAAACCTAGACATATGATTTTTTACCTATGAGTTAGTTATGCATTGATTGTATGAAAACGCATTGGTAACTCGATGTTATATAACGTACCTTTGTGTGTAATTCAACAAGTAGTAGAGCAAATATATGAGTCAAAGTTCATCTATTCCTTCTTGGATTAGAAGTAATATATGGGCCCTCGATGATTTTGTTTTGACCCATGTACCGGGCCCAGTCAGAACTAAATTGATGTGCTCAATTAAGTTCTATGTCAAACAAATTGTAAATCGGGAAACAACTGCTAGACAATAGAAAGACATTGTTCCATGTGTTTATCCAGCTAATATCTAGAACATAGGATTATATGATAACTTATCTAAAATGGAACACCATCATCTTCTCAGTTATGAGAGACCTTGAAAGAGCTACGATTGCTGATCAGTTGTTGAAGTCATACTTGCAACTATAGTTATTAGACTTATCCAAGTGGAAGACTGTTGGATATAGTGTCTAAGTCCATAACTATATTTGGTATGTACTTGACCCGACCCGGAATGGTCCATTTGGGTTGCATGGCATCATGCACTTGGATAGACTAAATGAGAGAAATAAGACACTTATGGTTTATTAATATATTATAAGTTCTAAATACCACACTATATAAATAAAAGAGCCAATATTTAATTAGTCATACTTTTGATCTCTAAATTAATTCTAAATTTCTTATAAATCAATACTAATTAAATAATATGATTTTATATAATATATTAGAACTTATAATATATTAATAAATCATAACTTATATTATTCTCAAAAGATTATCCATAAATTGTTCGGGTGAAGTGCAACCCAAATGGACAATGTCGGGTCGGGTCAAGTACATACCAAATATAGTTATGGACTTAGACACTATATCCAACATAAATACCACAGATTGGTGTTTAGACTTAAACCGTCGGAAGTTCAGTATATGAACTGGTTCATTGTAAGTATATGGATACAAACCATAGGAAAAATTTAAGTTGGGTCTTGGGTAGTGATAAACCTTAGTATTCTAAAATATTAAGTCACTTCAAGAATTTTTAGAGAAATAGTTTCAGTAAACTAGAAATTTGTTGAAAATCTAGATTTAAACACGGATTGCTAATTGATGATGATACGATGTGTATCTAGTATATTTTAGGTTGAATACCTAAATGGACACAAGCACCAGAATATTTTGGAGATATGCCTTATATTCTAATATGTGCTAAATAATAAATAAATATAACATGCCTTAGGTTGCTTACCTATATTGCTATTATTTGAGAAAGTTTAAGGTCTGTTACCAACCATGGTTTCGAAGAGGAAATTTTATGTATTCCGGATTCTAAAATGTCTATATTAGAACTGATATGAAACTTTTTGAAGTGATAAAGATACTTATAATAGTTGACATCAATAATTTTATAAATAAACGATCGAGGGATATCGTAAAATAATATTTATCAAGTGAAAACGTAAATAGTGTATTAATACCTATAGAGTGGTGTTGTACATTAAAAGTATGGTTGATGAAATAATAACACCGTTGGAGGAATATTGTGTATTTGAAATACATTTGGGCGAGATAAATATGTTGGTGCAATATATGAAGTTGTTCCACCGCTGTCCAGATTGAAGCAGTGATTGGTTATAGAGTTAGAAGAACCGAAGATGGTGATCAATACTTCAACAGTATCGCAATTGATGTTGTGCAAAATTTAGAAGAATTCAATGAAAATTAAAAGGAAAGGTGGATAAACTTTCCTGACTTAATAGACGAAGTCCTTGTCTAACATTATAATGTAGTATGCAGTTTGAGTAGTATGATAAGTGTTGATATGTAACCATATACAGGATGCTCAGACTTAGTATTTAATAATACTGAGTGTCAATTGACTTCTATCACATCCTTATGAAAGTTCCATTGTGTGTTAAGTCGACTTTAACATACATAATTAGGATGGTGAAATAGGTTATTTGGTTGTGAAAAGGTTGAGTGGCTTGCTTGTTAGAGTAAGGTAGAGTACTTAGTTGAAGAAGATATACATTCATATTATTGTATGAAAAGAGATGGTGTAGTTAGGAATGACAGAGAACCAAGTTAAAGCTAGTAGAACATGTTAAGATGCAACTATAATGCAAACTTCTTTGGATAGACTCCTATGAAGAAGACTTAAAAGATACAACCATGAGAAGAATACTTACTTATATACAGGAATGACAATGTCATAGAAGGATAATGAAATAAACAAATATGCATAATGACTTGCATGAGTTAGAAGATGATACATGTAGTTGGAAACCATTTATCTCCACACTACTAGAATAAATTTTGGTGTAGTGTGTCTTGTAGAGTAGACACTACCCGAGGAAGAATTTGGAAGTGAAATTCCTATAGATATAAGAAAAGTATTAGGATATACTAAATTGAGCATATGCATAAGAAGGATTCTAGAAGATGAATTTAAGAAATCCAAGATATGTTTGATAGAAAAGTGAAATCCCTAGTTGAGTTTAGGTGAAATTGTTGTATGTATTTGTTTGAACACACTTGGGTGTGAAAAGTTGCTTTGTGAAAACTTTTTGGTAACTTGGGAACTACGAGACAATACTTGGGACGAGTATGAGTAGGTGTGAATAGTAGTAGAGGCCTATACTACTCGAAGCACAGGACTCACACTTGGATCAGGGAAAGTCACAAGGTTACTAAGAAGCTAGAAATTGATTCCGTTTTTATTCATGTATGTCGTTACCTTCGTTTCGGTGATGACTAAGAAGATAATTTTCGTTCAAACCTTAGTGGTTGTAAAGAATCGAGTCCGATTAATATAAATCTACGAAGTGAATTAATTGGTTCAGAGAACCATGTCTTGTGTAGCGATGGAACTTCAGCCGGAAGATTGAAGAAGGAAATGGTTGAGGTAGTCGATAAAAGTATAACAACCTTCATTAAAAGATTAAGCAATTAATAGCTAGAAATGCTACTACTTATGGAGACATTATATCACGTTAGAAGATAAAGGAAGGTTTCTTCTATGATAGTGTTTGACTAACAGAAATAAGAGTATGATTCGTTGTATGTATTTTGTGTTATGAAATCAAAGGTCATTAGAATATGACCATTCGAGTTGTTGTTGTAGCAAAGTGAAGACCTTATCTTGGGTTGAGTTTACAACCCAAATTCATGAAGGAGTAAGAGTCTGCAATGAGAAATTGATTTTTTTTAACTCATAGATTAGGACCGAAAGCCCAATAGAGAATGAAGAACAAGTGCAAATTTGAGCACTACCATCAAATACGAAGTTTGAAGAGTTTGACAATCGTTTAGTTAAAGGCCATACATTTCAGATTACCATAGAGGAGGCATACAAGGACCCTAATGTTGTGATTGATTCGTTTCTCATCAACTCTAGACCTACTCATATCTTATTTGATTCTGATACCTCAGATTCTTTTGTGTCTCATGAATTGAGCATTCTTTTCAAATTACTTGTTATACATTCGCCCGATCATTTCATGTAGATACCGTAGGACGTGTATCATTACTTGTTGATAAAGTCTATAGAGATTGTGTCATAGAAATTGAAGGATATAGTTTTCTTGCTAACCTAATTCCTATCTCCTTGCGAAATTTTGATATTATTCTCAGCATGGATTGGTTATTAAAGAACCATGTAGAACTCTTGTGTTATGAAAAGATAGTACGCATCCCTATCGAAAAGGAAGATTCTATTTATGTCTACGGTGAAAATAATAATTTCTTTCTTAGAAAGTTCTAAATTTATATCGAAGGGACATTCTACCTATCCGGCTTATATAGTTGATATCTCAAAATAGGGGAAGAAAACTGTAAATGATATTTTTGTTGTTAATGAATATCTTGATGTTTTCCCCGATGAATTGCCTGGGCTACCCCAGATAGGCAAGTATAATTGTGAATTGACCTTATGCCTGTTGCTACTCCAATTGCCAAAAACTGCTATATAGAATGATAACATTTGGGTAATTATCGTACGGCTAATGAAGAGTGCACATTTTCTTGCCATGCGTGAAATAGCTCCAATGGAGAAATATGCACAAGTGTACATGGATAAAATTGTCGCGAGACACAGTGTGCCATTAAGGATTATTTCCAATCATGATACTCGCTTCACTTCTCATTTTTAGGTAAGTATATAACGTGAATTGGGATCTCTAGTTGATCTCAACACAACTTATTAGCCCCAAACAGATGGTCAGACAGAGAGAACAATCCAAACAGTAGAAAATATATTGAAGGTATATGAAGCACTATATGGGTGTAAATGTCGTACTCCATTATATTGACATGAAGTAAGACAGAAAGTCCTTGGTGGTCCTGAAATGATTCAAGACACCACCGAAAAGATTCAAATTGTACGAGAAAGAATGAAAGCGGCCTAGGATCGACAGAAGTCCTATACTAAAAAGAGAAGGCGACCATAGAATTCTAGGTGGGTGATTTTGTAATGCTAAAAGTATCCCCATGTAAAGGCATTATGAGATTTGCGAAGAAAGGAAAACTAAGTCCTAGATTTGTTGGTCCTTTCAAAATGATCCAGAAAATTAGTAAACAAGCATAACGCTTGGAATTGCCTGAAGATTTGGCAGGTATTCATGATGTGTTTCAAGTGAGTTATCAGCGTAAATGTTTAAGCATATATGATGAAGCAGTTTCGTTATCCGCGGTGAAACTGGATAATAAGTTAACATATGTAGTAGAGCCTGAAGAGATCGTAAACAAAAGAACAACTAATCTACGTAACAAAGAAGTGGAGTTGGTGCTTGTCAAGTTGAAACACCATCGAGGCCCAAAATATATATAGGAAAATAAGGATGATATAAGAGAGAAATATCCCCATTTGTTTTAATCGCTGTAATTTCAGGGACGAAATCCTCAAAATGAGGAGGTATTTGTAACATATGCGTTTAGTTATCATGTTTTGTAATGAATAATATTATGAAATATTATATGAAATTTGAGTACTGAGTTCTAACAGATAGTTTTTACTATAAATGAAGTAAAACTATGTTTAGAATCACTCGGAAAATATTGGAAGTCTTATGAGATTCCAATCAAATGTGAAATATTGAAATTTCACGAAAATATAAAATTTGAAATAAGTAAAATTTTATTATTGAAAGTGGTAAAGAATCTCGTTGGAAACATATAGGCAAAAACCTCATCGAAATCCGAGTTATAACAAAGAATTTATGACCAAACGAAGATCGATCCGCGACAAAACCGATAAACATTATTTAGCATAAAAAGTGAGTTTTTCGATAAACTACTTTTTAGCCTTAGTGATATAAATGAAAGTCGTAGTAGTCGTTAATCCGAGAAATTTCATAAAAAGAACGTCTAAATTTGACTTCGTATGACAAGGTTATGGTATTGGTATGTAGCCTCTAGCGGTGTAGAGCATGCCTCGTAAGAGAATGACTTCTACCTCTATGGCTTTGGCAGAAGGTTAGATAGTGCTGAAAGCCTGAAATCTACCAAAACGTTTAATCAGAAAGTGTATGTCTTCTATGCCATTTGGGCCGAAGCTTTATTGATGTATATCAAGTATGGAAATTGTTATGTATCATTGATTGTATATCTTTGAATCAAATAATTGATTAATATAGAAAGTTTGTTACATGATTCACATATGCCTTGGTTGTTCCCTGTTCCTATTTGCTTTTTCCATATTGAAGTATATATATGGCATAACGTTATATTGTATCTATTATTGAACTCATTAAATGTCACTGCTTACCCCTCTCAGTGTTTAACTATTGCAGGTAATAAGCATCCAATATAGTCTTATACTGTTGGAAGATTTAGAATAGTTTATACTATTACTTTTGTACTTGGGTTTATATATGTATATGAATAATAATATCCTGGGTAGTTATGTAATATACTAAAACTTAGTCACTTTGTATCCAGTCTTTTGTAATCAAATTATCAATGTAAAATATTGTTTATAAATATGCATGTAGTATGTTTTAGAGTAATAATGTTTCAATTATGAAAGTGTGGGTCTTTCAACCGAAAACATAGAAAGCCCATCAACATAATACTATTCTAAGCCTAAAAACAATAATCATTATGAGTCCAGCATAAACCACAAAAATGTGACCCAACACAAAAAGTGGTCTGAAGAGATTAAAAAAAGCAAAAAAAAAAAAAAAAAACCCCGAACTCTAAGTCTAAGGATACTCATTTGTAACCCATTATTGCATACTCCTAGTTAAATGAGTTTTTATTGTCGTGTAATATCCCAAAAATTACGAAAAGATTTTTTATTTTCAAAATAGAATAAACGATTAAAACCTTATTACTTAACCAATTAGTTAAATCCATTTATTAAAAACCATAGCATTATCAGAGTTAAATTACAAAACCGCGGAAATGAATATCTTCGATGCGTGTGTACAATCCCGCCAAGCTCTTCTTACGTATAACCTGCAAAACATGTTATCCACAACTATATGCATAAAGCTTAGTGAGTTCCCAATATACCAGATATTCAATCATATATACAATGCATCCACACAAAGTTCTTGGCTCGAGCGCCGACCTACGAAATCTCCTATCAACATGCATATAACATACATAACAATCATATATGAAATAACGGGTCCATCCCAACCCCAAGTAGATGTTATGGGCCAAATTATGGTCTTCCATATCATTGTCAATGACCAAATCCTAGTCTTCCATGCAATTTCTAGGAGCCACACCCTGGTCTTTCATACAATTCATAGAGTCATGCATAGTAAGAGATTAGATAGACAGTCGAGTAGATGATCCACCCGAGAGTAAACAATCAGACAAGAACTTCGTAATCATTAGACTAAGAGTTCTGAGGCTATCCAACCTAAACTACATAGAACCAAAGCTTTCATTACCACATAAGCATGTAACATAGACACATAACATAAACTAGCATATTGCATTCCCTTGGCAACTAGCCTTCTCTAGTTACTTTGCAATTGACCACTTCTCAGTTAAGTCCTTTGCTGGTTTAACATACATAATCCTGATAACGGGCTTTCCCTAGTTACCCTAACCAAACATAACTCCTAATAGTACTTTTATATCATTATAATTTTAATAATATTATGTCCTATCAAATCTGTTCGACTAATGACCATTCACCATACAAGGGAGCGGTGGGTGAGAGTGGAGACCCACAGACGATCGTTTTATAGGCCGCTTCCTTATACCCCTTATAGTGTGGCTTCGTGAATGAGGCGTACTATCAATTTGGCTGACTTTTCTTATTCATATAATATATTAAAATTTTAATAGTATATATAAGGTGTATTTTAAAACTTTTCTAAAATACTAGGTTTAATATTAAATTTTTTAAAAATTAATAAAAAATAATTTAATTTAAAATTAAACCAATTATGATTTAATATTTATCTTTTAATTAAAAATCAATTAAATTAATTTAAATCACAAGAGGATTAAATAATTATTTACTTTTAAACTATTAGTTAAATAATTTAAATTTAATCATAATCTAATCCCTACTAAATTTTGAAAATTAAGGGTATTGGGTTATCCAATTTTAATTATTCTATTTTAACCAATTAAATCAATATTTATCAAATAAGAAACCTTAACAAGCCCTAGAATTTCGAAATTAAGGGATGAGGCTAGGGTTTGAAGAACCCTAGCCCATGTCGAAAATTCCTAGCTTGGGGGTTTAATTTCTATAAACCTTAATTTGATCTATTCTACTATTATGGATATTCGATTAAAAACATTGGGCTCTGATACCATTGATAGGTTTTATAGGTTACATAATCATGTGGTAGGAAATAACTTAAATGTTAAGTTTAGATGCAACCTAGTTGGATCTATGTTTTCACCATTGAATGCTATAATCTATGAACATCAAAGAACCATATGGAAACCCTAGTTTAATCAAAATTCATAAGAGGGTTAGGGTTTACATACCTTTTGATTATTCTTGTAAATAATCAATGAAGTCCTTCTTCAAAAGCTCTTGGAAGCAAGCACTAGAAATATCGTGCCTATGAAGGCTCACACCTAAACCCTAACAACTAAGAAAACTTGAGAATATAGGAGAGGGGATGGAAATTCTGCTATCCTTCTAGGAGTATGAGTGGCCAAAATTGGGTTACCTAAGCACCCTATTTAGAGTTGATAGGAAAACCCTAGAAACCCTAATTTGAATTTCAAATATGAAATTATCTAGTTTTCTAATTATCCATATTATCAATATTTTAGAAACCCTAGGGAGCCTCCAATTTTTGGCCAACCCTAGGAATATTCTAGAATTCATCTCTTGGTCAACTATTGAACAATTTCAACTTTAGTCCTTGCACTTTAAATTAATCAAATTAATCATAATTAATTTTTGATTAATTGTTAATTAAATAATACTATTTATATTTAATATATTAATCATATAATATATTAATAAATCATTTATTTCCATTTATTAATCTTACAAAAGATCAATAAACCAACCTCTCTCTCCAAAAAGCATTACTATCACTCAAAAAGATTTTGCTAATAATTCAAGTATATACCAATTTAATTATTGTCTTAGACACCTAATCCAAACTATTTGTATTCATGACCCCTATGTAATTAATAAGAACTTGCTACCAATTTCTTCATGGCATCAAAGCGGATACATTTCATATATTTAATACCCTAAAATCACCATTCCACTATGACCGCCGATGACCAAAGTAAACAAAAGAATGAGGGAGAGTCTGTAGGCTCGAAGTCACCATTCTACATACAAACTTCCGATTATCCTAAACAAATGCTAGTGAACGAGGCATTGACTGATTCCAACTATAATGATTAGGAACAAGAGATGAAAATTTTCTTATTGGCCAAGAACAAGATTGGTTTTTATCGATGCCTTGATAAAGAAACCTGAAAATAATGAATCTACTTACATGGAATGGATGTGTTGTGATGAAATGATAAAGGGTTGGCTCACAATGGTGACGGCGAATGAGGTACGTGGTAGTGTCAAGTATGCTAACAATGATTCTCAGATCTGGGATGATCTAAAGAAGAGTTTTGGAAAGGAAAATTCACCGAGAGTTTATGAGTTGAAACAATCACTCATAGGTACTCGACAAGAGGGGCTTCCATCTCAGCATACTATATAAAGTTATGAGGAATATGGGATCAAATACAAATAGTATTACCGATTCCCCATTGCACGTGTGGGGGATGCAAGTGCAAGTTTGGAAGAAAACTTGTTGAACTCAAAGAAAATGAGAGGATGTACGAGTTTCTAATAAGTATTGACAGCGAGTTCTCTGTGATACAAACCCATATCTTAGCAATAAAACCAACACCAAGCTTAAGGACGACTTATCACTTGGTCGCAAAATATGAGCAACAAAGAGCTGCTACCTTTACCAAGAAAATGACTGTTAAGATGTTGTTGCGTGTGTATTAAACAAATAAAATAATCACTGCTAGTTGCATTAAAAAATATAGCATAGGGAAGCGTGGTGGAATTCTCAGGGACACAGCCTAACAGTTAATGTCTTTTTGGATCCGGAACATTCTAGTCAAAACATAAATTATTAAGAAATGGGTTTTTAAATTAAACTAAAAACTAAAATTGCAGTGAAAATAAACTAAAACAAATCAATAATAAAAACAATTTCAGTTGTGCTGCGATTATCCTAATCATGCAATTAGTTCAGATCTAGTTATTCAAAATGCATTGTGTCTATGTTGGTATTGAGAAAAACTAACAAGCTCTAGTATAATCTCTTTTACCTAAATTAGTTAACCAAAACAAGCTCTTTAAATTAACCCTAACTTCTCATTGTTCAATTAAACTAGCTCTTAATTAAATTAGAAAAGCAACTTTGTGATCTGTGTAAAATTCCCTCAATACCCAATACTTCTCACACGCTCGAAAGTGTAAATATATGATTTTTTACAGTTGATATCAGAGTTAAATCCCAACACAGAATCAATCTGATACTTGTTACTTATTACCAGTTGATAAGAACAATTATAATTTCTATTAACTGGTTAATTGGAATGATACAACCCTAGCTAGGTGATTAGACTAACAAGAATAAAATTCAAACATTCATTAAGCTCAAAACTGAAAAATCTTGATAGAAACACATGACGAAAACCAGATCTGAAAACTAGTCTCACGAAAAGTACTACTCTATGCAGAAAAAAAACTAGGGTTTAGCAAGACATGGCTAAAAACGTACTAAAACTAGTAAAAAGAAAAACAAACTGATCAATCTTCTAAACTAAATGAATGAGATGATTCGCAACCTTCAATCTTCAGAAATTGCTAAAAGGTATTAGAAATCATCTTCAGAAGGGTATTCTGCTATTTGGCATCATCTAACTTTCGATCTGATAACGAGGGTCGTATTTATATGCAAGACGAAAACTTCCGGAGAAAGAAATAGAAAAATGTGATCGCATATTCTGAAAATACGATCACATATTTTCTGATTTTTTCCATATTTGCCCCTGAATAATGCAAGATGCTATTTTCAAATTTTTCGGGACAAAAATGCGATCGCATAAGTGAAAAATGCGATCGTATATTTTGGTTTTTTCTTCGGATGACTTACATATGATTTATCTTGACCTTGGGAAACTTTGTGGCAGAAATGTGATCGTAGAAAAAAATCTGATCACTTTTACGATCACATTTTTGGCCCATTTGATAGCATTTTTTGCCTTTTTCACAAAAACAAAAGTTGTCCAAAATTGTGTCTATTTCTCATAATATTTGTGAATCTCGTCTATAGAAGTTACGAGTCATGAGATATGGTCAAAATACTGACAGGGGGTCAAAGCTGCCAGCAACATACCTTAGGCTTCAGAATCCAAGAATCTATCTTTATATGATCAATTTGATTGAATGCTTCTTGACCAAAATATCTTCCAAGCATTTCTAAACATTCTCCTTCCATTCCAACTCAATTTAGGCTCCAAATATGCATCCGGATGCTCCCAAAGTAGTGCTCGACTCGAACTATCTGAAATTGACAAAAAAAAATATGCTAGCAATACGAGAATTCTGATAAAAGACATGATCTGAACATTATTTAAAACATGACATGAAAATGTACAAAATATGATACTAAATGATAATAAAAACTACCCTAAAATATGCATAAAATGGAATCTATCAACAACCAAAGAAGCAAGTGCCTTTCAAGCTTTTGTTCCTACAAAACGTGAAGGATAACAACAACAAAAAGGACGCAGAGGATCAACAAAGGTAATATTGATAATAAAACTGAAAATTTCACTTTCTATGGGAGATATGGGAACAACCCGAAAGGGTGTTTCAAATGAATCGAATATCCGGATTGGTGGCTTGGAAAAGCAAAAAGAGATATGACAAAGCCCAAAGCAGCCCTTGTGGAAACGAGTTTGAGTCCCATTTCTTGAATAATAAAAGAACAATACATGATGCTCATTAAACACTTCAGTGGTAACAACAATGTTGATGATTCAAAAACGATACCGAGAGCTAATATGGCAAGTAGTTTCGATTTAAATTGTGAGTGGATCGTTCACTCGGGAGCCACCGATCATATTACTTGTCAAAACGAATTGTTCAAAAACATAACTACATGTGATAATGAGGCTCCCATCACTATTTCTAATAGTGATGCCATTTTTATAAAAGGGAAATTAAATGGAGAAATTATGTTAAAGGGAGTACTGTTTGCACCAAACCTCAAATGAAATATTTTGTCCATTCATCGGTGAACAAAAGATCTTCATTTTTCCATAACCTTTTTTCCTGACTTCTTTATCATACACGACTTGGAATCGAGGAGCTTTATTGGAGTGGGTAGGTGTAGTGAAGGTCTTTACCGATTAAGGGGGATAAAAGATGAAAGAAAGGTGATGATGGTTACTGCCAATATATGTCATAAAAGGCTTGGTCATGCTTCCAACATGAAATTGTCTCGGGACAATTCTCTTAGAAACATCTCTTAATTCTAAAAATAATACTTGTGATTCTTGTTTTAAGGTAAAGTTTGCCGTACTACCTCTTCCAGTTAGTTCAATGAAAGCTAAAGAATGTTTTGATTTGATTCATTGTGACATGTGGGGTACATGTAGAACACCTTCTTTTTCAATGCTGACTTATTTTTTGACCATTGTTGATTATTATAGTAGAGTCGTCTAGATTTACGTAATATGACACAAGCATGGGGGTCTGTACTTGCTTAGTGATTTGTACAACCTAATTAAAACACAATTTAGAAAACCCATTAAAGCTACATATGTGATAATGTGGGTGAATTTACCTCAAATTACATGAATGATTTCTACACTAAACAAGGAATAATTTTAGAAACTACACGCCCACACACCCCATAGCAAAATGGGGCAGTCGAATGAAAACATTGACATCTTGAAATTGCTTGGTCATTGAGATTTGAAGCAAGTTTATCAATTAGATTTTAGGGTGAATGTGATTTAACAACATCCTATATAATAAATAGGCTACTATCTCAGGTTTTAAAAACCAAAACACCCTTTGAGATTCTTCGTAAAAGACTTCCTAACTATAAGCACATGAAAGTCCTTGGGTGTTTGGTTTATTATAGAAACACCAACACAAAGGGTGATATATTTGAACCAATAGGGAAACCAAGTGCTTTCATGGGCTATCCTTGTGGTACCAAAGGGTAAAAAAAATTATGATATCGAACAAAGGAAAGTGATTACATCCAGGGATGTAAGGTTTATGGAAGGAGTGTTTCCTTTTTCTAACATAGAAAAAAAAGGAAAACATCAAAGAGAATAATTTTTTCGAGAACATGATTGAAACTGAAATTAATCAAGAGGATCGATTGACAAGGGGAGTAAATGATTAAACCTCATCAATTGAACATGATTATATTGAAAGAAATGAGGCTAACCTATTGAAGGCCATCAACAAAGCCAAACACATCAAATTCAATGACAAGAGGTAATAATGATAATGGAGGGGGACCTTGGTTTGCATGAAAAAAAATACAAATTTGAATAAAACCACAAAAAGTGAAGACATTGCAGGTCATGATAATGAGGTGCAACATGTTAGGAAAATAAGGTATAGGTCTCGAAAAATACATCTAAATGACTATGTTGTTATCCTCCCCCTTCGACATACCATACTCAACCTCCTACTGATCAAGCCTTCTCGATGGTACACCCTTATGCTCATTATCTTTCTTACAATAATTTTTCTGAATCTGACAAAGTATTTCCAGTGGCCGTCAATTCTCATGATGAGCCAAAGAGTTTTTCTTAGGAATCACAAGATCACAAATCGAAGGAAGCCATGAAAATGGAGACTCGTTCTCTCTAGGAAAATGAAACGTGGGTACTTCTAGAGTTGTCACAGGTAAAGAAGGCCATAAATTCCAAGTGGGTGTATAAAGTGATGTACAAGCCAAAAGGAGTATTCGAATGGTACAAGGCGAGAATCTTTGCAAACGTTTTCACTAAAATGGAAGGTGTGGGTTACCACGAGACATTTGTCTCGGTTGCAAAGTTGGTGGCCGTAAGAACGCTTCTTGCCCTTGCAAAAAAAAGAGATTGAATTATTCATCAGCTTGATGTTATAAATGCATTTTTAAATGGTGATATAGAAGAACAAGTGTACATGAGAATTCTTCAAGGTTTCTCCACCAAAGAGGAAACAAGAGTGTGCAAATTAAAGTATACAGCCTGAAACAAGCTTTGCGTAACCGGTACCTAAAATTTACTACAACCCTTATTGGACTTGGATATCATCAATGAAACGTATATTATTCCTTGTTTTAAACAAGGTGGATGATATTTATGTTGATGCATTAATATATGTTGACGATGTTATATTCATTGGCAACGACATTAAAAAGACACAACAAACGAAAGTTCAATTGGACGAGATGCTCAACATTAAGGACCTTGGGAACTTGAATTATTTTTTGGGAATCGAAGTAGCTTGTACATTGGAAGGCATGGTTCCCAGTCAAAGGAAATACATTATGGACATTCTTAAAGATAACAGTTTTCAAGGTTGTCGACCAAGTTTATTTATCTTTAAGAATGTCCATAGTGTATTTCCCAGTTAAAGGAAATACACTATGGACATTCTTAAAGATAACAGTTTTCAAGGTTGTTGACCAAGTTTATTTCCCATGGAACAAAGCCTCAAGCTTGATAAAGGAGATGAAGAATATAAGGTTGATGTTAACAATTACAAAAGATTAGTAGGGAGACTTCTCTACTTACAAGTCACAAGACTGGATATAGCTTATTCGGTTAATGTATTAAGCTAATTTGTTGCTGATTCTAGACAAAACCATATAGATGCTATCACCAATGTTCTTAGCTACCTTACGTATACAAGCGAGCAAGGAATCCTATTCCGAAAAGATGTATGAACCAATTTGGTTACATACTGTGATTCAGATTGGATTGGATGTCCTTACACTTAGCCTTCAAGAACCAGATACTTGCTTCTTCTAGGAGGAGCTCCTACATCTTGGAAGTACAAGAAACAATCTATGGTCTCCTATTCATCGGTATATGCAGATGATATATGCATATTTAATCATATATTTTGTATAATATATTAATACTGTTTGGCTATTTTGTCTCTATTTATGATCAAAAGGTACTTAATTATGTTTAAATTGTATTTTTAGCCTTAAAGACATGATCGAGTGAAAAAGGAAGAAAAACGAGCAACTGGAAGCTTGGGAATTTGAGTTTGAAGAATTAAAGGTTAAAAGAAGGAAAGGACTCGACGAGTTGGCCATCAACTCGACGAGTTGGTTAGAATAGTTGTGAACCATTGGTACCTTTCCGAACGTGCCGTACACACGATTGAAGTAAAGAACTTTTCGAGTCGATCTAAGGGACTCGACGAGTTGCCTCTATTTTCAAAAATCTTTATAAAGGACATTATTGCCCGAAACCTTAAGTTTGGCTGGAGATTTTTGGCGACTGATTGGCGATTAGAAGTATTCTTGGAGCTATACTTTTCGAGAATTCAACCTAGAGATCAATTTGGAGGAGATCAAAGGCAATATACATACTCTTTTCTTAATCTTTTGCGTAAACTATGTATGTATCACTGGATTTTGTTTTTGGGATGTTAATTGCTGTAGATATGAGCTAAAAACTCATTACTTCTATTTAGACTAGATAAAATTTGGAATATGGTTTATTTTATGGTTTAGATTAATTTAATTTGGTGAATTGTCTTGTTAAGCTTGTTAAAGACCCTTATATGTTTGTAATAATTATTTTTTGTTAATAATCAAGTCGCTGAGATTGCATGAACATCTTATTAATTGCTTGAACCATATAATTTTGTGAACACAACATTGTATGCCTAGTATTAGTGAACATGAACCTAGGGTTAACTAGAAAATAAGTACATTAATGTGTGAGCATGTATGATGAACAACCATTCATTAGTTGATTGAATTACCAAATTTAATTAGCTAATATTACAAGTCTTACTTGATCCGAATCAAAACACTAGGAAACTTGTTAGTTTAACCAATTGGCCACTGTTTGAATTAACCTGTTTTCTAAGGATTAGTAATAGTGAACATGAACCTAATCACATTAATCGGTAACCAATGATATATAATCCATTGAACTTGCCATGAAATCAACCATAGGAATAAGTGAGTTGAATCTGAACAAATGTCTCTTTTATTATTGAATTTAGTTACCTTATATTTCCTTTAGTTGTTAATTGTCTTTGATTGAGTGTTAGTTAATTGCTTAAGTTTCTAGTCTTGAAAAAATAGAGAAAATCATTCTTTTTATTCCTTATTTTTATTTAGATAATTCTAGTAGTTAGTTTAATTGTGACCGTTCCCTATGCTCGATACCCTACTTGCCTTAACTAAACTGCTAATCGATAGGTACATTGCCTTTTGTGTGTTTATTTTTGTATCTAAGTTAGTAGGATTAAAACTAGTGTATTTCACACACATCAAATTTTTGGTGTCATTGTCGGGGAACGATTCTAATAGTTATTTTAATTGCTAGTATTATTGATCGTTTGTGTGGAATTTATTTCATACAAAGTTACTAGTTTTTCTGTTTTAGATTTAGATTTTCAGTTTTTCTGTGTTAGCTTTGAACTCGTCGAGTCCAGTCGATGCAACTCGACGAGTCCATCGTGTTTTTCAGTTTCGTTTTTACTTTGTTTTGCTCTTTTTACGCGTGTTTTTCTGTTTTCTTTCAGGTAAGTTTATGACCCGTGGATCAAATACACCTTTGGTCCCCCCCCCTACTTGAAGACCTAAAATCAGCTCTTCGGAAGAACAAGGATAAAACTGTAAAAGAATCTAACCCTCCAAAGAAGTCACCTTTCAAGGAACGTAGATTGGTCTTTGGAAAGAAGAAAGGAAAGAACGTGGGTGAGTCTAGTAGTAAAAAGAACGAAGGGAGCAAGATATAAAGTTTTGGACAAAATCCTAATCCAAAAGAGACCGATTATGAAACGGAGTCTGAAGAAGAAAGCGAGCAAGAAAGCGAACCAGATAACACCATGGCTGACATCGCAAACATGAACATGGGTGAATATAAGAAAAAGAATGTGTGATGATACCAGGCCATGACTCGTGCAACCCACGATTCCAACGACTGCTAATTTTGAGCTGAAAGTTCACATACTCGCCTAACTCAAGGACATCCCGTTTTACGCGAAGGATCATGAAGATGCATAGAAGCATATCGACGAGGTCAACGACATAGCCAACTACTTCAACATCCTAAATGTACCTCATGAGTCTGTTTTGCTTCGTATGTTACGAGTCACATTTAAAGGATCCGTGAAAGATTGGCTAAAATCACTCCCTCCAGGATCCATCACCACATGGACTAAAATGCATGAAGGTTTCATTGATCAATTTTTCCCTCCCCCGGGAATAGAAAAGTTGAAGAAAGCCATTGAAAATTTCGAGCAACAAGTAGGCGAGTCACTCAATGAGGCGTGGGAAAGGTATAAGGGCTTGTTAAGGAATTGAACCCACAATGATTTTAACATCCAACAAGAGGTCTCCATTTTCTATGATGGAGTGAACGTCACAACTAGGAAGCTCCTTGACTCCCAAGCACCACTCACGAAGAAACCATATGGTGTTATAAAGGAGTTAATTGAAGAATTCTCTAATACTTTGATAGAATATCATAACCCAAGGAATGACTCAACTCGAGGGGTAGTGAACTCAATTTCTAATAATATGGCGGCTATGATGGCTAAATTGGATAGTTTGGACCGAAGAATGACAAAGATGAATCAATCCATCCATGCCATCTGGCTGGGATGTGAAAATTGTAGCGTGCCTCACCTTATCAAAAATTATGATCTAGATGAGCATAGGAACCTGAAAGTGAAAGTGTGTTACTCGAGTGGCGATAGATATGATGAGGATTGGGGAAAACCAAAAAAAGAGTGGCTACCATATGATGAGTACAAGAAGGCAAAGGAGGAGAAATATAGGATGAAGACAAGAGGTTTCTATCAAAAGGAGGAACCAGTGCAAGAGAAGAAAATGGACTTTGAAGATATGCTCATAAGATTTGTAGCTGCATCCGAGAAATAATACAACGAAACCGATACTGCAATAAGAGAACAACAAGAAATGATGAAAGAGCAACAAGCATTAATGAGAAATCTGCAAGCCTCTATCCTAAACATTGAAAAAACAACTAGGCCAACTTGCACAACAAATCAACAAAAGAGTGTCAGGTGGACTTCTAAGTAACACCGAAAAGAATCCAAGAATAGCTCATAAAAATGTAATAACAACAAACTCTAAGAAAATTTTCACTCCTTTGAGTCCATTCTAGAAAGAAGAATCAATAGAGGTGCAAAAGAAAGGAGAAAAAAGTCAAGAATTGAAAACAGCATCACCAACTCAACGAGTTCTCGAAAGGAACTCGACGTGTTCCTCGTCTGAAGAAAAAAAATAACTTTCCGTTAAAACCCTATCAGACTCCCTTGCCATTTCCGAGTCAAGCCATACAATTGAACAAATTCAAAAGTATAGAAAGTTTATAGAACATATAAAGGAACTCCAAGTGAACATCCGATTTCTAATAGCAATAATTTAGTTGCTAAATTATGTAAGTTTGCTTAAGGACCTCCTTGCGAACAGAAGAAATATGGCAGAAGTAGCAGAAATAGTTTTGAACAAACTGCCAAAGAAGATGGGTGATCCAGGAACCATCACTATACCTTTCCAATTTTGGAACTTGATTACCACTCGTGCATTGGCTGATTCAGGGGCTAGTATAAACATTATGCCATAATCTTTCTTCAAAAAGTTAAACCTTACATAACCAAGGCCTATTCAAATGACAATCTATCTAGCTGATAAAACAGTGACACATCCAAGGGGAGTATGTGAAGATCTTCTAATCAAAGTAGATAGATTGGTGTTTCCTACTGACTTCATAATTTTAGATATGGATAAGGACCATAATGTTTCGGTTACATTTGGAATCAGTCGAGAAAATAAGCACTCAAGAACAAGTTAAGATAAGATTTCCTCAATAGATTTGGATGATGAGTTATTAGAAAAGAGCTAGAACTTTGGCATGAAAATAATTCAACGCAATTCACATTCTCTTTAGAAGAAGAGTTTGATGCCGAAAGAGACTTAAGAGAATTGGAGAAGCTACTTGAAGAAAGTGAAGCTAATGAAGATCTAAGCAGCTTTGAAGAAACAAACTTGTCATGTCTTGACAAAAATTGCAATGTGATGAAGCAAATCAAGACAACAAGAAGGAAATTTTGGAAGTTGAAGAGAACACTAAGGCTTGGAATAACAAGAAGCATAACTCTTCCATTGGGTTGCAAACGATTGATCAAAGAGTGAATGAAGTTAAACCAACAAAAATTAAGAGAACCAAGCCTCGAGCTTTAGTTTCTACCACCTTTGAAGTTTTCACTTTTAAACCACCAGATTCCCAAGCATATGAAGAAAGTGAGGTAGAATCTGTGACCTCAAGTGATGATAAAATGATGAGTGATATGGAAATCGAGGTGGATAAAAGGGAAGTGGAAAAGATGGGACAACAAAAAGAAGAAGAAAATATAAGGCTTGTGAAGAGGGGTAAAGGGACCAAACGTAAGTATGACAAAAATACCCCTAACGAGACAAGGGAAGATATGAAGAAGGTATATATCAAGAAAGTTATGGCTTATAAAAGAAGTTGGAATGTGAAAAAATTGAAGAAGGAATTTCCATTTAAGAAAGTTGGTGAAATGTAGAGCGGAAAGGAGTCCATCTAAAGACTCCTAAAAAAGAAGAACTTATGGGAGGCAACCCGATATTTGAGTTTCCTTTTCTTTTTCCTTTTCTTTTCTTTTTATTCTTTTATTTTCTTTTGTGAGCTTTATAAGGATTTTCAATCTAAATCTCTTTATTAGCTTAAAATGATTGCTTGAGGACAAGCAAAGTTTGAATGTGGGGTTTGATCGAATTAATTTAAAGGAAGCAAAAAAAAAATGTCAAAATTTTTGTACATAGTCAACAACTCACCGATTCCATTTGAAAATCCGCGTTATTTTGTGAAAATGCGTCTCTACTCGATGAGTCGGCACCCCCAAACTTGACGAGTAGAATTTTATTACCGAAAAATTTTTAAAACTCTATAAATTAGGGTTTTAACTCTAAAGGGTAAAGTTTCTTTCATTTTAGCCTCCACTCGCCACACACTCGATTAGCAATCTCTCTCAAGCAGCCAACTTCCATTTTCGTGATTTCTTGCAATTTCTCACTTAAAGGTAAGATTTTTCATGCAAATTCTTGTTAAAGGTTCATTTTTTTAGTAGTTTGATGGTTGAAATTTGTTAAAAACTCAATTTTTATTTTTGACATGAATATTAGGGTTTCGAATTACGCCAATTTAAAGTGTTTTAACAGATTTTTTTTGAATTAATACTTGTTTTACCACCGTGAATAAAGACCTGGAGTCAATTTGAGTATAATGGACTGAATCTGTTAGAATAAGTAAAAGAGCCTCAAGTTGTTCATCGGACTCGTCGAGTCTATTCATGAACTCGATGAGTCCATGCTGTTTCCCCAGAATTTTATTCTGATGATTTCATTGGTTTGTGTGGTTTTGCTTTGTGGTTGATTTTGCGAAAGATGTTTAGCAGAAGGGGCCAAAGTTCTCGAGGTAGCCAAGGGGATTTCCCTTGGTTTAATTTTCTACAAATTAGATCCAAGTCAACATTGATCAGGTGGAGGAAAAGGCTTAAGACACTCAAGTTAAAGGATATCTATGTTTCAAATGAGATAAACTAGAATTGGCTGGAACAAGTGGGTTTGGTGGAGGCATTAATCCATATTTGACTAAAGTATTTGTACAGAATGGGGTTTTAGTCACTTGTGATGCTTGGAGGAGGTGGTTCCAAATTCAAGAACTAGTGTATCAAGAGCTTTTCTTGGAGTTCTTTTCCACGGTAACATTCTGAGGGGGGATGATTTTTATAATGCAAATGCCTTGACTTTTTGTCTTGGTGGTGAGTACCAGGAATGTAGCATAGCGGAGCTAAGTTGGAGGATGGGCATATATGACCAATCTGTGGTCATAATTGAACCCTTCAGGATTTTTTTGGAAAGTTATCACAAAGTGTTCTCGGATGGAACAAGTGGTTCATATTGGTGGAAAGTTGTCACAAAGTGTTCTCGGATGCAAACAATGTATATATTCAATCCGCTGCCCAAGAGGGTAGCATGCGATCCGCGATTCACCGTTTAATCCACCAGCTCATTACAAACACCATAAACATGTGCAAGGATGATGAAAAGGTTCCATGTCTTGATGTATTCTATTTGTGGTGCATTATCATGCCAAATACCTTCTGCAATATCCCATACAGTTTGGTTGGGTACTTGGGTGAGGGTACGGTGAAAGATTGGAAAACTTTGAAAATTTGTAGGGGAATGTTTGTAACAAGATTGAAAAGATCCTTTGGTGTCTTGGAAAGGGGGATGGGAATAAGTTGAACATGTTTCCAACACATTCGTTTAATCTTATTCTTTATAGGAGGGCGAGGATTGTTGACGATTATGGTGGTGGTTACTTTTCGGTTCCAGAGGAAGATGAAGTAGTGGCACCCGAGCAAACGGGTAGGAGGGTTAGGCTAAGGCAAGAGCATGTACATGAAGACCCACCCGTGATCCTGGTTGATGATGAGTTGCCCTTGGATTGGGTTAGTGTGGATTTGAGGCAATGTCAAGATGACTTGGGGCGTAGTACGAACTACAACCATATGACACCCGCGTACATGATAAGCCACTTGCACATACCGCGGATGGATGGCCCCGAGCACTCATATGTTAGGAGTTAGGAAGAAAGAGTGAATTCAAGAAGAAGTGGAGCGGGAGGAAGCAGATATGGAGGAGACGAGGAAGAAGATGAAGATTAATAATCCTTTTTAATTTTTATTTGTGTGGCTTGTTTTAAAATAATTTTCATTTGGTTTGGTGTGTTTTTGTTTTTATTTTTTTGGTTGATGTTTGAACACTTACTAAGTAGGATTGTAAGTTTGCTTTCCTTTTCTATTATTTATGTGTTTGTTTTTGATATTTTTAGTTTAAAGGTGAGGGAATGAATGCAAGAATATAGAGTGAGGAATAGAACGAGAGAAATCGAGTCTAAAACAAGAAGAATTGGAGAATTTAGTCCGATTACGATTCTGGTAATTAAACAATTGAAAGGGAGTGTTTTTACTGAAGAAAAATGAGGGGTAATATTGCTCTAATACTCCCCTCAAACCTCAAAAACGAACCTGAAGCTAAAGCTATTTTTATCCATTCAGCGATAACTCGTCGAGTCCATATCCCGAACTCGACGAGTCCAAGTGAAAACCCCGACCTTTCTGCCAGTAAAGCTACGACTCGACGAGTCCCCACATGAACTCGACGAGTTGCTCAATTCTTTATTTTCAAGTTTATGATTCGATTCCACTCGACGTGGGCATTGGTTATATTCTTTGAAGATTATTTTCTGAGCATTTCCAAGAGTTTTTTTTTTTCAATTATATTTGGAGCTGTACCACACGAGATTTGACACCTAAGGTGTGGATGAGCTGTTCCCATGCCTAAAAGTCAATTAAAGATGGAGCTTAAAAAGAAGAAGATCGACCTTGCAACTACTATCCCAGAGGAGTTTGTTCCAATTCTATCTTTACTTTTATATTCTTTATCATGCGTAACATACAATAGGGACATTGCATGAATTAAGTGTGGGGTAGGGGGATGGTTATATTAGTAACATTAGAATCCTAATTTTAGATATAATTTTAAAAAAATTGCATTAAAAATGCTAGGGTTAATTTAGAAAATTATGGTAAAAGTAATTAGGATTATGCTAGTGTTGTGTTTGATGATTGTATGGGGACCCAAATGTTTAGTTGAGCCTATATACATAATAGTGAATTTGTGGCCCCCTTTATCCTAGTGAAATCATGGTAGAAAAATATAACCTCTCTTAGTTTGAGGGACACAACATGTTTAGCATCATGTACCAGAAATTTATCCTGGAAAGCTTAAGTAGTCATTGGACATGAGACTAATGCCTTTAACCAATAAAGGATGAAGTTAAATCCCCTTGCGTAAGCATATGTTTTTTTAGGTTTTTATTTTGAGTGCAAAAAAAAAAAGAAAAAAAGAGTGATGCAATGTTTGAAAGAAAGAATTTACAAAGCTATGAAGACAAAGAAGAAAAGCTACAAATTGTGAAGATTCAAAGTATCGAGTATTTTATTTTTGTAATCTTCTTTTCTAGGTTATTTTATCGTATGTGTGCTTGGGGATTTAACCAAAAATGACTTGAGGTGAAGAAAGTTTTCTGCGATTGGATCTGGACGGATACATAAAATGAACATTGTTCAAAAGAAGCCGACGAATGTTTATGAGGATTGTGAGTATTTAGGATAAGAGGGGTCCTTAGGAAAAAATTTAGACACAAATGCATGCGTTGCGGTCTTGGCATAATGACTAGGTTTGATTAGGATTGTATTATGTGATGCTAGTATGCTAAAATTCTGTTTTGCTTGGGGACAAGCAAAAGTGAAGTGTAGGGTATTTTAATATGTGCATATTTAATCATTTATTTTGTATAATATCTTAATACTTC
Organism: Lactuca saligna; assembly: GCF_052625555.1. Lineage (NCBI taxonomy): Eukaryota > Viridiplantae > Streptophyta > Magnoliopsida > Asterales > Asteraceae > Lactuca > Lactuca saligna. Next base: position 85,321,094 of record NC_136424.1, on the reverse strand, counting down.
TTAGCTATATTGTCTTGATTTATGAACAAAAGGTACTTAATTATGTTTAAATTGTATCTGCAGCCTTAAAGACATGATCGAGTGAAAAAGGAACCAAAACTAGCAACTGGAAGCTTGGGAATTTGAGTTTGAAGAATTAAAGGTTAAAAGAAGGAATGGACTCGACGAGTTGTCCATCAACTCGACGAGTAGATCAGAATCTTGGCGAACCATACATGCCTTACCGTACACATTGTACACACGATTTAAGTAAAGAAGTCGTCGATTCGACCTAAGGGACTCGACGAGTTGCCTTTGTTTTCATAAATCCATATAAAGGACATTATTGTCTGAAACCCTAAGTATGGCTGGAGATTTTTGGTGATTGATTGGTGATTAGAAGTATTCTTAGAGCTCTAGGTTTCGAGAATTCAACCTAGAGATGAATTTGGAGGAGATCAAAGGCAATATACATACTCTTTTCTTAATCTTTTGCATAAACTATGTGTGGATCATTAGATTTTGTTTTTAGGATGTTAATTGCTATAGATATGAGCTAAAAACTCATTACTTCTGTTTAGAATAGATAAACTTAGGAATAAGGTTTGATTTTATGGTTTGGATTAATTTGGTTCGGTGAATTGCTTTGTGAGGCTTATTAAAGACCGTTATGTGTTGATAATAATTATTTTATGTTAATAATCAAGTTGTTGAGATTACATGAACATCTTCTTAATTGCTTGAACCATATAATTTTGTGAACACCACATTGTATGCCTAGTATTAGTGAACATGAACCTACGGTTAACTAGAAAATAAGTACATTAATATGTAAGTATGTATAATGAACAACCATACATGAGTTGATTGAATTACCAAATTTAATTAGCTAATACTACAAGTCTTACTTGATCTGAATCAAAACATTCGGAAACTTGTTAGTTTAACCAATTGGCCACTGTTTGAATTAACATGTTTGCTAAGGATTAGTAGTAGTGAACATGAAATAAACCATAGGAATAAGTGATTCGAATATGAACAAAAGTCTCTTTTATTATTGAATTTAGTTACCTTCTATTTCCTTTAGTTGTTAATTGTCTTTGATTGAGTGTTAGTTAATTCCTTAAGTTTCTAGTCTTGCAAAACTAGAGAGAACCCTTCTTTTTTATTACTTGTTTTTATTTAGATAATTCTAGTAGTTAGTTTAATTGTGGTCGTTCCCTGTCTTCGATACCCTACTTGCCTGAACTAAACTGCTAAATCGATATGTTCACTGCCTTTTGTGTGTTTGTTTCTGTGTCTAAGTTAATATGATTAAAACTAGTGCATTTCACACACATCAGCAGAACACCATAAGTGAACTTCTATGGTTTCATTAGTTACTTTGTAAGTTCGATGCACCTCTTATTGAACCGACACCCCTATTTTGTGATTATCAAGTGGCTAGGAATATTGCTAAGAATCTGGTGTTCCAAGAATAGATCAAGCACGTTGAAATGAATTGTTATTTTTTTCACGAGCGAGTTGAAACTAAGGAAGTTCAACCGTTATATATCGATACCAAGCTCCAACTCACTGACCTGTTCTTGAAGCCTTTGGATGCTTAATAACTTCAATCATTTCTTGGAAAGTTGGGTAGTGTAAATCTACATACCAAGCCCCAACCAAACTCTTGGATCACCTAATCTACATACCAAGCCCCAACGAAACTCTTGGAAAGTTGGGTACTTCTCGAACTATCACTTTACGGTTATACCCTTCGGATCCAAAGCCCCAACCAAACTCTTGGATCACCTAATCTACATTACCTACATCGAATGGGGTCTAAATATTTATTTCCCCAAAGGCCTGAAGCCTTATAATAATTGATCTTCGGGTGACGACCCCAAATTAAGAAACAATTCGAAACACGTTGTTACAACTCTCCCCCACTTAAATCAGATTTTGTCCTCGAAATCACTCTTTACCACCTTCCTGTTAGCCAAAAAACCCAATTCCTATCAAATTCCGCTCCATCGAAAAGGCTAACTCATACTCATAGAGACCTTCTAATGCTATCACCGAAGCCTAACTTTAATAAACTCATACACCCTAATGGTGAACAATTATTGACCTACTAACTGACAAACCAACGCCTCACTACTATACTTATGAAACCCCCAAGACTTTACCTGACCTCCACATAGGAAGGACTATCCCGTAACAGAATCAATAGGACCTCTTACCGCAATCTGAAACATCCTTTTGATCCTGAATTATCCAACTGATACCTTTGGAAGGAAGATTCCTTACCCATAACTTGCTGACAAAAAGATATTATATATATATATATATATATATATATATAAAGATCACTCCCAACACGAGTCTCGCCTATTTTCTAAACCGGTGCATAACTGATATCCTGAAATCCAAAGATCCACACTTTCATTCTATCCGAAAATTTCGATTCCATGGGAACCTTTCACTAAACCAAGATATCAAATCCCCAATGGACCGCTGAGACCGACGGTCTCTGTAACACTAGTCAAAATAGGTTAACAACAATCACATGTGATTATGGGAGACAAGTAATGTGATTACGTTAAACAATAAATGTCATTACTATGTAGTTCGTGGTAAACTATAATTGTAATTATGAACTTTTGTACATACTTTATAGTATTAATCAAAGTATACATGCATACAACTCCAAAAGATTTTAACAAATCTCAATCTAACTTCGCGTGAAAAAGTTATGATGAACTCTAACACTATAAAACTCTATAAGAAGAAGTTAAAATACAGTGAGATTTAGCTATAGGAATCTAAATGAATGTAGTAGTACTCAGAAATACCTACATGTGGATATAAATAACGTCAAAAATGGAGTTCGTATGCAAAAGATATGATCTCTCGAAGATGTAGCAGTCTAAGAGCATGATACGTGGCAGAAACCCTAACCAGCCATGCTCAACGACATAAACATGAAGGTTCACGGTGTGAATGTGATATAGGACACTTTTCAAGGCTAGAATATAAATTTCAAGTCTATAGGGGTGATGTGTTAAGACTCCACGACGTGGATATAAAGGTTCACAACGTGAAATCAGTATCTTGACACCTTCTGAAGCTAGGACCTAAATGGCAAGTCTACGAGGTGATGCGGCTTTTCTTCATGACATGGACTTATAAGTCCACGACGTGAACTTGTCTTAAGTAGCCTATAAATAGCAAGTTTGACCTTAACACTTCTTACACCTAAATCTCTTCTATTGTTTGTTGAAGGCATTTCACATCCCGAACCCAACGATCACGAACCACTGACCGTTTCTAGTTAGATTCTATAAAACCACGCTACTAGGGTGAGTTTCACATCCCCACTTTTTAAAGTTTTGGGGGGAAAATGGATGCTAAATATTATATAAAAGTTAATATTATGTTTATATGATAGTATGTTCATATTAATATAGATAGTCATATTAACTAGGATATAGTTGTTTTGTATCATAGATAACTAGGATATATCTGATATATTGAAAACATACAACTATCTTAAACTTATTAGCATGTTATTATAATAATGCAGACCCTGAGTTATACTTTGGAGTTCTATATATATTATGTGTGATATATCCCCTGAGTTATCCTCGGGAGTTATATATATATATATATATATATATATATATATATATATATATATATATATAATTGTTAAGTGTATTGTTGTTATTGGTTTTATGTCAAGATGAAATCTGATATGTTATTAATATAACCCTGAAGGAATATTCGGGAATTCTATATATACTTGTTATGTATATTGTTATTATTGGTTTTGTGTTAAGATAAAGCCAGGTTTTACTTCAAGTTATAGTTGTTGTACTGCCAAAGTATTATGAAATGAGGAATAATGTTTAAAAGCAAAGTCTTAGTAACATAGGGTTTTACACACGAATATGCTTTTGTTGTTAGAACTTTAGGAGGACGACAAAGTCTACATGAGCTACTGTACTCATCAAATAAGAATGGGAATCTTAGGGTAAATCCTATAACCTGTAACCGTTAATCCTGTGTCAGCGAGGAAGTCGTGTATAAAATTATATGAGTTGACAACCCCACTCGTTGTTGTTAGCTACAACCCAATATTTAACGAGTGACAAATTGTCCTTTTATTTATTTATTGATCAAGCATCTATAAAGCACACAATGTTTTTATATGGGTGAAATCGTTAGTGGTAGCCCGGGTATAATCTTTTATGGAATCAATGGTTGAAATCCTTCGTGGAACCATTGGTGGGATATTTTTATCGGAGGTCTTGTATGTCATAGTAGCGGTTGCGGATTCATGGTAGAAAATTTGTAGAAACATTATACTTTGTTGATATACAAGTATTAACATTAAGTATAAGTTTCCCAATCACTTATACTCTAGGTAAAAGGAATTTATAGGCTTTTACTTACTTAGTAAGTAAATAGTTGTACCTAGTATATATACTTGTATAGACTTTATACATAGTCCTTCCTTGATTTAAGTATATAGAGATTTTAGGAATATATCTTATTTAATAAGTAAACTATTATACCTAGGATATATACTTTTTTTAAAAACTTGGAAAAAGTACAATTTTACATGGAATCAAAACTAGTGGACTCACCAACTTTATGTTAAGGTATTTTCAAAATGCATGTGTTTTTAGGAACTTGATAAGCTGTATGTTTCTTGAACAGAAGAAGTTTTACTATTATCCTTTCTGTTCATATGGAGGATATATCCATTAATACATATGCAAGAGTTCAAATACTATGTAATAAATACTAGGAAACAATAATAATGTAACTTTCGATCATCAATAAAGGTATGTAGTTTATAAAATTATTTAGTACTGTTCAATGTATGTTATATAACTTTGTTACAAATATGACGTTACAACGCTCGTTGTTTCCACCTCTAGATGGGGGTGTGACAGAATGGTATCAGAGTTATTGACTATAGAGAACTATTACTTTATTAGAAAATACGACTATAGTTTAGGGCATACTCTATTAGGTTTAGGTATATGTATATCCCTTAAACTGTAATATAAAGTATTGTTAATTATCTATTGAAGGACTACTTACAGGAGCGGTGATAGGATAGAAACTTCACTTTGAGTTGGTTGATTTCAGAACGGTTATATGCTAAAGTGATCCTGCCCTTTCGACTGCCTTGATTGGTCGGTGCGTTATAAGATAGACCTGAAGTAACAAACAATAATTAATAAAGCGTTAATACAACAAATAAGAAATATAGATTCATATATAAAGTCTCAAACCCTTGATAACAACACCTAAACACCTGGAATGCTTTTGATCTCAAGGATTTAGATCAAATATTCCAACTAAAGTTTATATGTATGTAGGTCCTATCATAACTAGGTGTAGGTGAGCAACTACATTTTATTATGATTACATCATATGGACTATTCAAATTGATGTAATATTTGATAGACTAAATACTTGGTGATTCAAACTAGGAATTCGACATGACTCATTCTCGAGAATGGATAATCATAGAAGATACAGATAAAGAGAAAGAAGCTTCATTTCCTATGTTGTCAGGCGATCCCTACTACCCTATGAACCCAATTATCTTCCATCCAATACCCTCTGACGATGAAGCACCTTTACCTTCCAACGAATGGGAAGAGAGCGAACCAATGGATGAAAGTGAGCCTATGGAAGGGACAGAATCAATTGCATCTTCCTTACCCCTAATGAATACCCTCTATCATCAATTTCTAGGAGAAGCGAAGATGAATCGCACGACCCGTAAGTCCATACCAAAATGGATAAGGATTAAGAATAATCAAAAGGGGACATCTTCGGGTACCCATAGAGTTCAAGATGAACTTATAATGATAAGTATAAACGGTTGACAGGTGGGTAGCAGAAGAAAGTGTCGCTAACAAGTATGATACTGGTTAATCATCCCAACCATATCTCTTACCTTCTTCCAAATTTGACACTTTGTCTTAGTTGTTTGAGAAAAGTGTGAGAATCAAAAACAAAATGGAAATTGTCGAATGGAAGACTACTCATCTTTCAGGAAGGATGCAAAGGCTAGAAGGACATAGAACACGAGATCAAGAGGTAGTGATGGATGTCCATCATCGAATTAATTTTTCTTGTAACAATATGATTACTCACGATGCAAGGATTGAAGAATTAGAACTCTACAATCAAACCTCAAGAAATGAAGAACGCACTATAGAGCTTGAGCAAAGAAATCAAATACTTGAGGAACAAATGGTTCACGTCATTGATGCACTAGGACATCACTTAGGATACTGGTAGATAGAGTAGAACTAGTGGTTGTCTAAAATAGGAGATAAACATCAGAGTAGTTAAGGTAATAGGGAAAATTTTATAGCAAGGGTGTATTAAACCTTGTAATGTTTTTAGAAACTTTTCTCATATAAACCTACAATAAACTGATGTAACCACCGGTAATAAATATGAAGCATATATTACAACAATCATATTCCAAATAGTGTTGTTAACTATGTTCTATACATTGAAGAATAATTAAAGTCATTAGTACTCGTATATTAATGACTAAATAAAACACTTCATAATAATATTCTTGCTATTTATAATAGGAACTAAATAAAAATGCCTAGAAGAAGTAGTGTTAGGCTAAACCATAACCAATTATTAGAACCACAACAAACAGAACAACTACCTTAACCACCACCAGAAATAAACCCCTCAATAAGTTCAGCAGAACTAGAAGAAATTATAGCTCAGAGAATAGATGCAGCTCTAGCTAATGTCACAACATGTGGAATTAGGAATGAAGGCAATGTAGGAATAGCCAGAATGTGTACCTATAAGGAATTTATGAATTGCAAACCAAAGAGCTTCCATGGAATTGAAGGGATTGTTAATTTGACCAGGTGGATTGAAAAGATAGAATCTGTCTTTCAAATAAGCTTATGTTTAGATGATTGTAAAGTACGATTAGCGGATCTACTTTCGCTGATGCGGTGTTAACATGGTGGAACACCCATGTAAATAAAATGGGAATTAATGATATAAATTTCATGAAATGGGAGGAGTTGAAGATGATGCTATTAGAGTGGTAATTTCCTCAGGAGGAAATACAAAAGTTGGAAAAAGACCTATGAAACCTATCAATGAAGGGTTTAGAAATAAATGCTTATACCTCTATATTTAATGACCTTCTGGTGATATGTCCAACACTTGTAACCCCTGAATATAAGAAGATCGAGCGACATATCTGGTGTCTAGAATCAAAAATCAAAGGGATGGTCATCACGTCAAAACCTACAACATACGATAATACAAAATGAATAGCTCATCAGCTAATCAACATAGAGATCCAAGGGAAATTTGTGGTCTCAAAAGCTGAACCTCCTAAATTTAAAACGAACAAGCACAAATTTAATGGGAAGAATCCCAGACAATAATCCTGGAAGAGACAAGATGTAGCAACTCATTATTCAGCCACTACAACAATACCCATACAACCAAGGAATAATAATGGAAATTTTCCATGGTGTAGTCAGTGCAACCGTCATCACATAGGTGGTTGTTTTGTTTGCATGAAGTGCAAGAAGGAGGGGCACATTGTCACTTACTGTAGGAGCATAACACCTGCAACAGTAAATTAGAAAGCAAATACTGGAACAAGCTATGGTGGAGGAAGAGCATGTTTTAAGTATGGAGAAATTGGACACTTCAAGAAGGAATGTCCAAAGTTAAGGATTCAGGGAGGTTTAGGTTGTGATAGAGCATTCGTAATCAGAAGTAGGGAAGCTATCCAGGACCCTTCGGTGGTATTTGGTATGTTTCTCATAGATAATTTATATGCTACTATACTCTTCGAATCAGGAGCTAAAAGAAGTTTTATAACCCCGACGTTTAGAAAACTGTTAAGTCATGAGTCTAGCAAATTAAAAGAAATATGTGAAGTAGAAATCGCCAACGGTCAAACCGAGAGAACACATGAAATTCTAGAAAATTGTCTATTAACTCTAAATAACTACCTCTTTCATGTCAACCTCATGCCAATGTCTATCGGTAGTTTTGATATCACAATTGGCATGTATTGGTTATCTTTACATCACACTGAAATCCTATGTTATGAAAATTCCATACGACTACCCTTACATAACGGCGAAGCCCTGATTATGTATGGTGATAAGTCTGGGAAAAACCTCAAAATCATCTTTTGCACCAAGACTCAGAAATATCTACAGAAGTAATATAGCGCATTTTTGGCTCACATTGTAGATAAGAAAAGAAAAAGAAAAGAAATCAACAACATACCTCAAGTATATGACTACCCATATGTATTTCCTAAAGATCTACTTAGGATAACGCCCGTTCGACAAATCAAATTCTAAATCGATTTAATTCCAAGAGCATCACTTGTAGTGAAATCTCTATATCGGTTGGCTCCATCCGAAATGCAAGAATTATCTAGCCAACTACAAGAACTTCTTAACAAAGGCTTCATCAGACCAAGCTTTTCGCCTTGGGGAGCACCGATTTTGATTGTAAAGAAGAAGGACAGATACTTTTGAATGTGTATTGATTATCGAGAGCTGAAAAAACTAACGATCAAGAATTGTTATCTGCTTCCAAGAATTGATGATCTATTCGATCAAATTCAAGGATCTAGCTACTACTCAAAGATACATCTCAGATCAGGATACGATCAACTTAGAGTACAAAAATACGAAGTTCCAAAAATAGCATTTAGGACTCGATATGGTCATTATGAGTTTTTACTTATGCCTTTTGGATTAACCAATGTCCCAACAGTGTTTATGGACCTCATGAATCGTGTTTGCAAATTGTACTTGGATAAATTCGTGATAGTACTTATCGATGATATATTGATATATTCACGAACCAAGGAAGAACACGGTCAACACTTGCAAATAATCTTAGAGCTAATAAGAAAAAAACGTTGTATGCCAAATTTTCTAAATATGAATTTTGGATTAGAGAAGTACAATTTTTAGTAACAAAGGGATTCATGTTGACCCCTCCAAGGTTGTAGCAATCAAGAATTGGGAAACACCAAAGACGCTAACAGAAGTGTGTAAATTCTTAGGACTTGTTGGCTATTACTGTAGATTCATAGAGAATTTCTCCAAAATAGCCAAGTCGCTTACAACATTAACACAAAAAGATATGAAGTTCAAAATGGGAAGACAAACAAAAAATAGCTTTCCAGAGGCTAAAACAAATGTTGTGTAGTGCACCAATCCTATCCCTCCCAGATGGGACAAAAGATTTCGTCATATACTGCGATACAATAAATCAAGGATTAGGATGCGTCTTGATGCAAAGGGGAAAAGTTATCGCTTACACATCATGACAAATTAAGGTGCATGATAATAATTACACTACCCATGATCTTAAGTTGGGAGCTGTAGTTTTTGCACTGAAAATCTAGAGACATTACTTATATGGTACAAAATGTACTATCTTTACTGATTATATACATCTTTGACCAAAAAGATCTTAATATGAGTCAACGAGGATGGGTTGAATTGTTGAATGATTACGAATGTGAGATTCGTTATCATCCCGGAAAGGCAAACGTGGTAGCAGATGCATTAAGTTGAAAGTAATATATTAAAACCCATCGGGTACGAGCATTAACTATAATTACCCATTCTATCTTTATGGCACAGATTAGAGAAGCTCAACTTAAGGCTCTAAAAGAAGAAAACATAAATAACGAAGCTTTGCGAGGAATGGAAAAGCAATTTATACAAAAGGATGACGAAACAAGACACTTTATGAACCGAATTTGGATGCCTATGTTCAGTGGAGTCAAGGACTTAGTCTTGGAAGAAGCCTACAAGTCTAGATATTCCGTTCACTAAGGCTCCGATAAAATGAACTTAGATTTAAAAGAACAATATTGGTGGCCAAACATGAAGGCTGCGATTGCTACTTATGTGAGAATATGCCTAACTTGGTTAATGTAAAGGCAAAACATCAAAAGCCCTCGGTTTACTTCAACAACCGGAAATACCTGAGTGGAAATGGGAGCAGATATCAATGGAATTCATCACCAAACTACCCAAAACTCCTAGTGGTTCTGACACTATTTGGGTAGTAGTCGATAGATTAACCAAGTTCGCCCATTACTTACCAATCAAGGAAAATGACAAGATAGAGAAGCTGACTAGAACTAATCTCAAAGAAATTCTCAGATTGCATGGATTTCTGATTTATATTATTTCTGACAGAGATAGTAGGTGCACGTCACGATTTTGGAAATCACTACAAAAATCCTTTGGAACACATTTAGATATGAGCACAACCTATTACCTACAAGCTGATGGTCAGAGTTAGAGGACCATTCAAACTTTATAATATATGCTTCGAGCTTGTGTAATAGACTTTGGAAACACATAGGATACTCATTTACTATTAATTAAGTTTTCCTACAACAATAGTTATCACACCAATAGTAAGGCCGCACCGTTTGAGGATGTACAGGTGATACCTTACATACCAGACCAGAAATAATCCATGACACAAATGAAAAGATCATGCAAATTATGGAGCGATAAAAAGTTGCACGTGATCGTCAAAAGAGCTTTGTTGAAGTAAGACATAAACCTTTGGAATTCCAAGTTGGAGATAAAGTAATGTTGAAGGTCTCCACTTGGAAAGGCATGATTCGATTTTGAAAATGGGGAAAACTAAACCGACAAAATATTTGACCTTTTGAAATTCTAAAAAGAATTGGTTTTGTTGCATATCAACTTAAGTTGTCTCAATATTTAATCAATATACATAATGTTTTCCACATATCAAATCTCAAAAGATTTCTATCTGATGACACTCTTGTTGTACCTCTCGACGAGATACAAGTCAATGTCAAACTCAACTTTGTAGAAGAACCTATCGAAATGATGGATCGAGAGGTCAAACAAATAAAACAAAGTTGTTTTACCATAGTGAAAATTCAATGGAACTCTTTACGAGGACCTGAATTTACTTAGGAACGAGAAGATCATATGAAACAAAAATACCCCCTACTATTTAACAATACCCCATCCACAAGATAAATTTTGGGACGAAACTATTTCAACAGGGGGAGAATGTAGCATCAGTCAAAATAGGTCAACAACAATCATATGTGATTATGCCAGACAATTAATTGTTTGGATTACATGTCTAAGATCATAACTATAATTAGGATGTACTTGATCTGATAGTAGCATGGTCCTTTTGGGTTGCCTTCACCATAGCAACTTGACAAGATTAATTATAGAGAAATAGGTTGATAAATGATTTATTAATATATTATAAGAATAATATATTAATTGAGAAATCATATTATTTAAGTAGTATTGATCATAAATTAATTTGGAATTAATTTAGTGATCAAAAGAGACTGATTAAAGGTATGGGGACTGATATTGCAAATCATTGATAGTTGCAAGTTGGGCTAATGGATTCCTAAAGGAAGGAATGGACAAAATCTATGGAAGCCCATATATATTTCGTCCAAGGGGCTTTCTAGAAGGATCCTGTGGATTGCTTAAGTCCTAAGCAGAGAATTAGGGTTTCCATCTAAAACCCTAGCAACTCAACTTTATAAGGATCCCTTGACAACCAATTTTCGTCCCTATGCTTTCATAATGAACCCTAGCCGAAATTGGTAGCCTCCATCCTCTCTTTATTTTTCATCCTTTGCTATGTGGTGTTTGTTATTCCACTAGAGGTGCAACATTTGAGGCACTAAGCTCTTGAAGGCCAACATCAAGTTATCAATAAGAAAGGTATTCTTGTAAATCCAGTATGATTAGATTTCGGTTTTATGTATGTTCTATTAGGGTTTTGCTTTGGAAAATTAGTTTACATGTATAACTTGAGAGAAAATTAGATCCAAAGCAATTAGGGTTGCATGTGCACATATGAATATTGTAATGCTCAAAACCCATCAGTAATGTGATTATGTTAAACAAGAAATGTGATTACTATGTAGTTCATGGTAAACTCTAAATGTAAGTATGAACTTTCGTACATACTTTATAGTATAAATCAAAGTATACATCCATACAACTCCAAAATATTTTAACAAATCTCAATCTAACTTCGCGTGAAGAAGTTATGATGAACTCTAACACTACAAAACTCTATAATAAAAAGAAGTCACAATATATTAAGAGTTAGCCATAGGAATCTAAAATAATGTTGTAGTACTCGGAAATACCTACGTGTGGATATAAAGAATGTCAAAAACAGAGTTAGTATGCAAAAGATATGATCTCCCGAAGATGTAGCAGTCTAAGAGCATGACATGTGGCAGAAGCCCTAATCAACCATGCTCCACGACGTGAACATGAAGGTTTACGATGTGAATGTGATATAGGACACTTTCCAAGGCTAGAATACAGATGGAAAGTCTATGGGGTGATGTATTAAGACTCCACGATGTGGACATAAAGGTTCACAACATGAAATCAGTATCTTGACACCTTTTGAAGCTAGGACCCAAATGGCAAGTCTACAAGGTGATGCAGCTATGCTTCACGACGTGGACTTATAAGTCCACAACATCAACTTTTATTGGGTAGACTATAAATACCAAGTTCCACCTTAACATTTCTTACAGCTAAATCTCTTCTCTCTTTCTCGTTTTCTAAAGGCATTCCGCATCCTGAGCCCGACAATCACGAACCGCTCTAGTTAGGTTCTATAAAATCACGTTACTAGGGTGAATTTCACGGCCCCACTTTTTAATGTTTTCGGGGGAACATTCATGCTAAATATTATATAAAAGTTAATATTATGTTTATATGATAGTATGCTCATATCAACATAGATAGTTATATTAACCGAGATACAGTTGTTTTGTATCATAGATAACTAGGATATATCTAATATATTGAAAACATACAACTATCTTAAACTTATTAGCATGTTATTATAATAATGTAGAACCTGATTTATACTTGGGAGTTCTATATATATATATATATATATATATTATGTGTGATATATCCCCGAAGTTATAGTCGGGCGTTATATATACTAATTGTTAAGTATATTGTTGTTATTGGTTTTATGCCTAAATAAAACTTGGTATGTTATTAATATAGCTTTGAAGGTATATTCAGGAGTTCTATATATACTTTTTAGGTATATTGTTAATATTGGTTTTATGTTAAGATAAAACCTTGTTTTACTTCAAGTTACAATTATTGTACTTCCTAATTATTATGAAATTAGGAATAATGTTTAAAAGCATAGTCTAGTACCATAGGGTTTTAGACACGAATATGTTTTTGTTGTTAGAACTTTAGGAGAACGACAAAGTCTAAACGAGCTATTATATTCATCAACTAAGATTGGGAATCTTAGGGGAAATCCACTGACCTGGTCAATTCTGTGTGAGCGAGGAAGTCGTGTATAAAACTCTATGGGTTAACAATCCCACTCATTGTTGTTAGCTACAACCCAATATTTAACGAGTGACGAACTATCCTTTTATTTGTTTATTGATCTGACATCGATGAATCGTACAATGTTTTTATATGGGTGGAATCCTTCGTGGTAGCCCGGGCATAATCTTTTATGGCATCAATGGTGGAAATCCTTCGTGGAACCATTGGTGGGATATTTTTGTTAGAGGTCTCTTATGTTATAGTAGTGGTTACAGACTCATGGTAGCAAATTTTTAGAAACATTATACGTTGTTGATATACAAGTATTAACGTTAAGTATAAGTTTTCCAATCGCTTATAATCTAGGTAAATGGAAATTATAGGTATTTTACTTATTCATTAAGTAAATAGTTGTACCTAGTATATATACTCGTATATAATTTATACATAGTAACCTTCCTTTATTTAAGTATATGGAGATTTTAGGTATATAATTTATTTAATAAGTAGACTATTATACCTAGGATATATACTTTTTTTAAAACTTGGAAAAAGTACTATTTTACATGGAGCCAAAACCTGTGGACTCACCAACTTTATGTTGACGTATTTTCAAAATGCATGTGTTTTCAGGAACTTGATAAGCTGAATGTTTCTCGAACAGAAGAAGTTTTACTATTATCATTTCTGTTCAAATGGAACATATATCCATTATGACGTATTCAATAGTTCAGATACTATATAATAAATACTAGGAAACATGTAACGCTCGATACTTTTCCAAAGTATTATTTACTTTTTCGGGTGAATTATTTGCATTAATTTGGCCTTGGATCCATTGGATCCTTACTAATTGGTCATAATGGTGCCATACGCAGGGCGTAACACCATATGTATGTGCAACGTACTTGTATGAGTTGATCACACATGCCATGCACGTACGTGCAACGTACTTAAGAGTACGTACAATCCCCAAAACACTAAATTTTAGGGTTGAGCCCTATATAAAGAACATTATGTCTTAACGACTAGCCTCCCTCTCACTCTTAAGCAGCTCCCATGAAACCCTAATTCATATACTGTGTGTTCTTGTGTTTGGAAGGCCTCTTGATAGCATTCTTGGTGTTTAATTCATTTTCCAAAGAAGTGAAGGTTGAAGCAAGGTGGTAGTTCAAAGGGGAAGTTGTGGATCTAGGATTGTTGCTTCATTTCAGACCTTTTTAAGGTATAAAGTATTAAACTTGCCTTGTGAATTCTTAGATCTCTTGAGTTGATTTTTTGAACCTTTTTGGTCCAAAGAATGAAGCTTTATTGTTTAAAGACGGTTCCTAAGCTTAGGGTTGCCACCCTTTGTGTTATGAGAGTCCCGAAGTCAAAAAGTTGCCATCTTTGAAGTATTGTTGCATCTATGCATGAGTTTTATCCCTTTTTAAGTAAGTAGGTCATTATATTTTTTAGTTTGGGCCCATTTGGGGGAATGCAAGCCACCAAGTAATCAACTTTATGGGTTAAGACCCTTCAATGGACTCAGATATGTGTTTGGAGCTTCAGATCTTAAGGGATTAAGATCTTTTTGGGATTATGGCTTAACAGGAGAGTACGTTGGGCGTAAAATCCCGTACGCGCATCGTACAAGCCATGCAACCTGTATGCTAAGCGTACAACTGAGTAAGCACTGCGTACTTATTGGATTTGTGTTAGCATCTTTTGGGCCTCAGTTTGTGTTGTTTCTTTAGATTTTTGCATTGGGCTTAGTGGGCCATGTAGGATTAATTATCTCTTTTGGGTCATTGGTTATGATCTAGAGTTTCATTTTGGACAACGATATTTTAGGGGTAAAAGGGGTTTTTTCCCCAGTGAGAACTTGTGGTTAAGTGATTTAGATCCCGAACTTAATTAGCTTTTATTTTATAATTGATAGCTCGGGGAGTCGTGGGACTAGCAGTCGGAGATCATCCGTATCATTCAACCTTGTGAGGTGAGTTTCCCTCTGGAATTGAACGTGTCGAAGGCACCAATGCTGGCCCATGTATATGTTATGTGCGATGTCGGGCGGTACTCGATGATTATTGTATGTTTGGTTACACTTGTTTTATGTGTGATACTTGTATGTGCTTGTTTGTTATGTTAGTGTTAGCGGGGCCCGTATCTCATAATTAGTGAGTATGGGCGGGGTTCGTATCTCACTGAGTGTGGGCGAGGCCCATATTTCATTGGGCGGGGCCTGTTATCCAAGTGTGGTCGGGCCTTTTTGTCCTCGAGTGTGGGCGGGGCCCGTATCTCCTATTTTCATGATTTGTGTAGTATGAGGTAGCTTGGGGGAAATTTGCTATGTTTCGAGCTTATGATTTTTAGTTTTGCTTTCAGGTACTTCCGGTAGAAAAGGGAAGAGCTTGGGATGACTACATTGCACACACACCATTGTGTTTTCGCCTGGGATGACTTTACTCTGATTTTTTTTTGTTATGGACACAGTAAATCATGTTTATGATTGGGTGTATTGACAAATAAATATTTATTTTATATTTAAAAATGAAATTTTTGGACCATATTTTAGTAGTGTTACAAAACAATAATAATGTAACTTTCGATCATTGATAAAGGTATTTAGGTTATAAAATTCTTTAGTACTGTTCATCCCACTTTAAACGTGATCCAATACCTTGCTCCAACCAATTTTCCACCAACTCTCACCCACCCTTATCATAACTATACGAGCCTCACCCATGGATTCAATGATCCTCATCCTAAAAAAGAGTAATCCTCCAACAATATTGCATGCCTCGACCCAGGAATGCACTGATCCTCTTTCAGCCAAACGACCACTCCTATAGTGGCCTACCTCAATGTGGTGAATGCTACGATTACGTCGCAGACTTACATCACTTCCCTGATAGTTTATCATTATTTTGTATGCTACGGTTACCGCGTAGTCTTAAAAGACTCCCACAACCACCTGAAAACCTTGTGAATGCTATGGTTGACCTTTAGTCTTACGACACTTTCATACTGCCATGTACCCACCCCATGTTCTTACTATCTAACTGCCAAGCCAACCATAATCATCATAAGTTGAACCCATGTTGTCTATATCCCAATCAGGTTTTTGGGTCATGCTTCGTACCCCAAATCCTTCATCAGACAAGAAAATGCAGAAAGGCTCTAACACAACCCTCGACCTGGATCCATCCATGTATATGCTATACATTACTATAAATGCGACAATCTGATGTTGAAAGCTTTTGAGCTCCCAACCTTGCGCAACCTCTATCCTGGCCGTCGCTTGAGTTGACTTCCCTTCGGACTAGGAGGTGAAACTCACCCTGGTTCCCCACCTAATTCTATCCTCATACATCCAAATGGTTCTCCCCCACTTGTATTTAGCTACACACTGCCAAACTCACTGGAAGCAACGAATAAAGAATCCCCTTATCGGAACTGATGAATTACCATTCTACATCCCATTTACCAAAGGATTTATGCATTAACCGATACAAGTTCGAAAACTCTTTGACACATCTAATTGTATGAACAAGCTCATGCGACCGTCATCATCATCCTCTTGGTACCACTCCTTCCCTAGCATTGGTAGAAATCAGACCCAAAAGTCCTTCCATAAATGATCGTCATCCTTGCTAAGGGATGCAACACTTCTGATCTCTGACTACTTATCTTCCAAGTGATACCCCTGATTTTTTTCCATCAATGGCCCACAACAATCTACCTGACCATCTAAATCCAACTCGACAAGACATGCCCACTCATAACTCTCAACATGAAAAAATGGCATATATCAATCCTTGATAATATAAACTAGGAAATAATAGAGAGCTCAATCAAAGATGATGCCTCACATATTCAAGCACATGATTCAAAAGCCCACACATAGACACACGCACACACACACACACACACACACACACACATATATATATATATATATATATATATATATATATATATATATATATAGAATAAGGCATGAAGGAAACAAAAGATAACTTACTCATGATAATATCTGATGAAAATCTAGCCTCTCCTAATTGAAACAACAATGCTCAGCTCCTTGCTACTGGGGTTTCTGCTCTATCATAACGGCCGTCAATGATCCTCAAAGTAACTAGAGCAGGTGTACCCACTGATCCACCCCTCAACATCAGACAATCAGCCTTCTTGTGGCCCACCTTATTGAAGTGAAAACACATCGGAGCCGACCCACGGGGAAATCCCAACTCAAATGACCCATCAGAACACAAATGAAACGCCATCTTCCAGTCTCTTGACAGCCACCCACATGGGTCTTCCCACACTTGGCACAACAGCCCCAACCCTAATGGCCTCCTAAACACGAATCCTGAGTCTTGGGCCTCTTCTCCTGGCCTACTACGATCTGAATCTGCTCTAGTTTCATTTTCCCGAGGTTTTCCAAATCAATCTCCTAGTCTCGGGCTCTAGGTATCATGTTCTCCAAAGTCAGACAAGTTGAAAAGCTAACAACTTGCGGATATCGTCTTGCAGCATATCATGGTACCTTGTCTTCTTCCTCTCCTTGTCTACGGCATACTGCAAGACAAAAAGATCCCTCTCCCTAACTTAGCGGTGATCTCCATCATAGTCTTAGTCGTCTGGAGAAGGTCCTGACATTCCCTCGCCAACTGCTACACCTTAATGATTGGAGCAAACTCCACCCTAAGCCGGGTAAAAAATTCATCCCAAGTCATTGCCTCAATGGCTTCACCTCCCAAAGCAAAATCTACCTCCTTCTACTGATCTTGAGCTCTGCCTTTTAGAATACAGGAAGCAAATTTGACCTTCGACCCCTCAAGGCAGAAACTCATCCAAAAAGCATTCACCATATCCGCTAACCACCTCTTACTAGCAATGAGGTCCTTCCCTCCAAAGAACTTGGGAGCTCCACAAGAACAGAACTCGTGGAAGGAAAGAGTGGCAGCCCCCACAATAGCCTTAATCTCAGTGAGAAATGTGCCTAGAAGTTCATCCAAAAATATCCATGATCCCCTGTTTAACCGAACCGAAGATTACAAGTGTCTGCTCCAAAATACCAGGGGTGATCTCCGATGAGATGAACCCCCGCATCCGCTCATCAATCAGCTCAGTGCCAACACCTGAGCCTGAAGGAGATCTTCCACCATGAGTGCTCATCACCATACTGAAAAACAACCATATGATAATCAGAACATACCCAAAAATCCTCATTAACAGGCTTCCTAGATTCTATGTGACTCCCCTCGATTCGAGTATGGTTCCTGCGCTTTCAGTAGTACGGGCCCAATACTACCTTCCATACCTATCCATACTTTCCTCAGGATTTGTCCCAAATCCTCAAAGTCACCTTGTCAAATTGGTACTCTAAGTACTCGCTAAACAGGGCAACCAAACCCACTAAAACATTTCCTAGGCTCTCCTAGGTTCCGACCTCACCCTGACATCAGCTGCTGAAGAACTCGTACTAATTTTAGCTAGCTACTTCACAAATACAATCACATGCCATAAAGCCTAGATAATCCTTCGAGTAACCGACTCAACCCTACTACAGTTGGACTTAGACAAAAGTTGTGCAATAAGGTCAAATCTATCACTTTGAGATTATTTAACCTTTACAACATTCAACTTAACATCTTCATGAAGTAATCAGATCATTAATTAGAGTTCTAAAAAGCATAAAGCAAGTATCATTTGTGTAGTAACACTCCAAACCACATAACAGACAAAGGACATCCCAAGCTCACTTACTACAACCTAGGCTATGAACTTCCACTCTCACTTCCGCTTACCTTATGCATGCAAATTATATATAGGAAATATGATCTTAATAATATATAATTTTTTAAGCATACACTTAGCAATCACTTCTGCAATATAGATTCCAAATCTAGCATATGATCCAATTCTCCTAGGCTACAAGGCATCACATATTAGACCAATCTCTCATGCAATTCCTGGAAGTATCCATAGCCTTATTATAGCATGCAAACATTCATATCATATATCATACCAACATGTATGGATATTATTGGAATCGCTTACTTGAGCTCAGCTGATTGCACGCATCACACCCCCTTTTTCTTTATAAAAAACTTTTTAGAAACTTATTTTCTTTAGAATGATCTTTTTAGGAACTTATTTTCAGTCAAAAGATTACCAATTCCTCAGTTTGATTTCAGACATACCCGAAAGTGTGCCCAAATCCCTCAAACCAAGGATCTGATACCAACTTGTAACATCCCAAAAATCCAAAGTAAAGTTTTCATTTTTAAAACAAAAAAACATACAATAAGTTGTTCTAAGACCAATCAAAGTGAAAATTTTATTTAAACATTAGGATAATATCATTAATTGCAAATGCGGAAAACTCTTGGGGATGTTGTGCAGTCATGCCTGACCCTTCCCTTTCGAATTGAAAGTACCTGAAACCATAAATATGAAACCGTAAGCACAAAGCTGAGTAAGTTCTCCAAAATACCACATACCACAACATACAAATGCCATGGGCTATGTAACATCCCATAAATTAAGATAAAATTTTTTGATTTTTATATTAATAAAATCATTATCCAAAACACTATCATAAAACCATAGTATCCAAATACATCAGAGTTATGTAAAATGAGGAACAATGTGGTGTACGAAATAAAGTTTAGTAAAGAAACAAAATTGACCAAAATTGACCAAGAAGTACTTAATTATCACTTGTGCCAAGTATCACAACAAGTGACACAACTCAATGATAATGAGAAAGACATATAATGACCAAGGAATGAGGAATTGATTGTGCTTGGTGTTTGGTTTAGAAATAAAGTTTAGATTCATATATGGTTATGTTTTTTGCGTGGTGTTTAGTTTTCAGTGCTACCTATTGATTTTGTCTTTTGAGTATTACCTAAGTATGGATAAGTACATGGCTAAAACAATGTCTTGTCTTGTTAACTTAAGGTTTTATGAAATGACTATGTTATGGTGACTTTTGTGATGTTTGTTGTTAGGGACAATACAAGTGTTTTATTATTTCCAAATACATACCAACAAAAATGTCAAAGTTGGTCTTTTTAGTTCTTCACAATCCAAATTACTAAACATTATACTAATTATCATGACCGTTATACAATCTAAATTGTTAAACATTACACTATGCTACATACATACCACAATCCAAAGTGTTTGTCTTTAAGCAATAATTTAACATTACACTATGTATCGTACAATTCAAGCATTGCAAATAAATTGCAACACTATTAAAATTTATATACTTTTTGTTTAAACCAAAAAATGTTGACAAAATAACATTCCAATATGAATGTCTAAACATACTAAATCAGATTGTCATTAATCAACGTCATAAAATTTTACGATACAATCTATTAAAAAAATCCAAAAACCATTACAAAACCAAAACCCTTTTCTAATTAGTGTTTGTAGAGATAAGCAAAAAAAAGAAAACTCATGAAAGAGTTAACCTCAACTTTAACTTTCATGCAATTTTACGTATTTGCTTTTCTGTTTTTTCAACCTTGTTCTTACACCGCAACAAACCGGGAATGACACCGTGTGCCCTAGGCAAGACTAATCCCGATAATTTAAATATCCGCAAATGCTCTGGACAGGTTAGAAAAAAACCCTTATCGTTATTAGAAGTTATATATATATATATATATATATATATATATATATATATATATATATATATATATAATATGGACCTCAACAAAATTGGGCCATGTATAACTACCCATTTTGCCCCTTCCTCAACGCCCCCATGGTCTTAGGGCATACCAATGGGTATAGCGACCCAATAAATCCACGCCATGAACTAAATTAGGCACAATACAAGGGCCTTCTACATGGGTTGATGTTGGTCTAAGATGTCTTGCTTACAGTTGGGTTTAGCTCTGTCGAAAATACTCGATATCCGAATTACCCGTCCGATTTTTTCGGGTATTGAGTAAATCGGGTCGGGTTAATAGGGTATTAGATAATTTTTTTTAGGTATTCGGGTAACCTGATTTTTTTCATGTCGGGTATATGATACATTTGTTGGTTTCGGGTATACCCGAATTATTTAATTTTTTTTCGTAGTGCTTGTACTCTGTAGCAGGTATTTTACCATGCTTAAACTAACTATCATAATGTAAAACATGAATATTTTTTTATTATGGCAGTATGGCACAAACAAGTTATTATAAACAATTGTTTATATTATACCATGTTCTTTAAAAATTAACTGTTTTCTGGATTATAATTTTTATTGCAACTAACAAACACATTATATTGACGAAACTTCAAAACTTGACATAACTTATGGTTACAATTATCTTAAACATTTAAAACTTTTAAAGTTTTAAACTAAGATAGTGGCGGACGCAAAACATTTTTGTAGGGGTGACGCTAAAAAAAATTTCCAACTAAATCTATATTAGTAGTGTCACTCGTGTTTTAAGCCAGTGCACCCAATATAAAAAACATTACAAAAAAAACATTAATTTTTTTTACACTAAGTGCCGGCGTCGGAGCAGTGTCCCGCGACCCCTAGTGCACCACTAAGGTCCGTCACTGAACTAAGATCTTTAAGTATTTGTTTTTTAATATCTTATTAGATTATATTAAGCTGTTAAAAGATTACTTAATATCTCAAATATTATTGACTAAAAAATATCAATGTTCAAAGTTTGAGTAACTTCGTTTATGTCTCGTTTGTTTATATAAACAAGATTAATAAAGCACGACATATTTATTTCATTAAATTATTTTCAGATGTCATGCAAAAAAAATCGGATAATACCCGAATTACTCAAACCCAACCCACTACATGGATTACCCAAACCTGAATTACCTGAATTTAATTTGGATCGGGTAATAGGTATTTTTTTTAACATGAAAAATCCGAATAACACGAAACCCGAAAAAATTACCTGATAACACCTCTACTTGGATTATCACATTAACGTATCACCATTTTTATGATCATCTTAACGGAGAATATTACGCCGCTTTGGGTAGTAGAAAGAAAGGCATAAAGGGAGAGAGAGAGAGAGTGTTTGGGACGGAATCTGTGATTCTTTGTAAAACACAAGGACCATTAATTTAATTTTATCGATTAAATTGAAAAAAATGTAAAGAAATTAGGGAGGCAGTCCGTTTCCAGGTCGCCATTCATGGCGTGTGTGCCCACCTAGTCCAAGTCAAACCACCGACGGACCCGCCGCGACCAATTCATATTCAAAATTTCGAATTCTTCACTGCCGCCAGGTGGGTGGGTTTCAACTTTCACGTCAGCTGGAAGCACCTCATTCGCTCGTCTATACATCTACATCAGCAACATGCCAACATGTAGTGTCTTGATTAATTTAGCATTTTGTAAACTAATTTGTTTATTATTCCATGTTTTTTTATTTCTTAAGAAAAGAAAATCGTAACACCCAAGAAATAACCTTTTTGACTTTTTGTGATAACTGTTGACAACCCGGATGACCTTGACCCGATGGATCACAAGCCAAAGTAGAAATCAAGAATCAAGACTTCCGAGTTTTCTTTTATCATTAAAATACCAAAATGGTCGCGTAATAATAACTTTTCGAACAAATACTGTAAAATGACAATTCATTCCATAAACTATCTTTTTTAATAGTTCTATTAAAAATATATTAATTTCTTTTTATAGAATGATGTCAACGTTTTGCATATGTGATTGATTTTGTTACGTTCATGTTCATCTAAACAGACAATTTGTAAAAAATTAACCTTTTTAATCATTTAAGTGATTGACCATTCATTATACCGGAAATTATAATTTTATAATTTTTAATAACCATTTTTTTTTTTTTTGAGTTTTTTTTAACAAATTTACCACCGATGCAAATTGCTCTATTGAGATCTATGAAATATGGTTTAATGGTCTTCACTATTTAGAGTCTTTTCTTAGTTATTTTGTGTCACAATTTATATGCATTCGGAATGCACGCTCTTGTCGAGATTTGTTTAATCGGCTACAAATATTTATATTCAGGGCGAGAGTCCATGAAGGGCTTAGATGGGTCATTTGACCTACCTAAGGTTTAAATTTGTATGATAAGTTAAATAAAAATAACTTTAGGCCGCACTTCAAATATTTAGAGCGAATTACATTATTTTGTTTGAAAAAAATGGTTATTGGCATGAAAACCCTAAAAAGTTTCACGTGAGTATTTTCACATGTATATTTGAATTAAAATGAGAAAGGTTGTTAGTTTTCCCTCGTATTTAAGCAGAGCAACACACTATATTTAAGCAGAGCAATACACTGGTCACTCTCAATATCGATTTCAACTAGGGTTTTGCCTCGTGGATTTCAACTAAGTGTTAGAGACACCAGTTGCACGAATAACATTTCTTTGATTTTAGGGTTTTCTCGATACTTTAAACTGCATTATTGAAGAACATCATTAAAGTATTTACTTAAAACTCGATCTAAACTTTAATTGCACATTCATGCTCTTATGTTGGAGGTGATCATTTTTTATTTACTTGTAACTTCCTATATTTCAAAGTAAATATTTCATTCAAAATAAAAGTATTTGTTCCAAGTCTATTCTCAAAGGTCGAATAATAACTATTTATTCAAAACGTCAATTACGAATCAAATCAAAGTATCAAATATAGTAAATGATAAGTGTAGAAGTCTCAAAACATATCCAAGGATGTCATGCAATCACGTCGTGGCCTTCTATTTACTAACAGAACAACCTGTAACATTCAAACTTAAAAACGTAAGTGCAAAGCTTTGAGTTCCCCAACATACTGAATAGTCATGTGAACGATATGATCAAACCATAGTCTTACACTCACTTTCATTGCTACAGTCCAACTGCATTCTTTCTTGCTATTATCCAACCATAGTCTTTCATGCAACGGCTATGATCTAACCATAGTATTTCATACAAGTGTTATGATCCAACCATAGTCTTTCATATAAGTGCTATGCTCCAACCATAGTTTTTCATTCATGTCATGAAGACAACAAACATATACCGATACATAGTGTCCTATATAGTACAGTGAGAAGACTACTTGAAGTCCCAAAGAGCTGAATCCAACTACTTGAAGTCCCGAAGGACCATTTACACAAACTGGCTAAACCAATCAGAAGCTAAACCTCAGTTTATAGCTCAGAACCCCAAATTTGCCAAGAGTTAAATTTATCAATAATCAACGGTTAATGGTCAACGCTCCGTGACCAACCCCTGGTCGCGTTGTGACAACTAAGTGAAAAAATAAGCAAGATCAGATTCATCCATCATGGCATGATCTGACCTAGATCACGTCTCGATTTCTAGCCTGAGTCCCGTTTTCCATCAAGCAATTATTCCTTCCAAATTAAGGCTCAAAACTTCATATTCGGATATCTCATGTGACTTAATGAATAAAGTTTCCAATTTCATCCATTTAGACATCTCCAAAATGCAAGATCTTAAACCAAGGTCTATTAAGCTCTCTAAAGGTCATAGCTTTGTGCATGGACTCCAGAAAATCCATGGATGGTCCTTTTTTTCACTTAATAGAAGTCCAACAAAATAAAAAGTGTCATAACAAGCTTTGGAATTCCTCAAACTCCTAGAGCATCCATAGAAAAGGACAAGATCCACTTATTAAGCCAATGTGAAAGAGAATATGCAAAAAGATAGGGACTTTATAACTTAGCCAAGTCTAAAAACCCAAGAAAGGGTTGGATTTTCAAGGTAGAAACACTCATTGCACCATCCTTTCTTCTTCACCACGACAAAAAAACACACTCAATTACACACATGCAAGTTAGGGTTAGGGTAAGGGAAGAATTATGAGGATGGAGGCTGCCAAATGACGCAAACCCCAAAAGTTAGTACATTGATATAGGTCCTAAAGGCCGAGAATTAGTGTTTATCGACTTTTCAAATTTGCCTTGTGAGGAAGATCTACCTCGTTATGACATTCATTAAAGTATAGAATTGTGACCAACTTAAAAATTCGTGCAACGTATCTGCCAAAACCTTAAAACTTAAGCATTTCTGAAAATCGGATGTTACAATTCTCAACTCCACATAAATTAAACTTCTTCCTTGAAATCCATCTCAGTTAATATACAAAAGACCACCCTAACGCAAACCCTCATGACTTCACCAATTGGTCGTAATCTGATGCATCACATAAAAGGGGTTTATGAGGTCACTCGAAACTTGGGTAATGTCGTCATTTAAAAACCAACCATCTGAACTTACATAACTCACAACCATTACCTTTCTCACCACCTATTGTTTCTTCAATTTCCTTGAGAAAACACTCAAGAACAGGAATTCTACACCACAACCATTATCCAACACAAATGTTAGAACTTGCAAGAGTGGAAACCCATTGGTATGAAACCTCAAAAATCACACTCACAGATTAATGATCATCCTCTTGATATACCTATCCCATAGTCTCTTCGACTAAGAACATTCTTATCTTATACTGGAGTGAGCACTCAAAACATCCTGAACATAACAATTAAATCAATCTTACATCCAGAGCATAACAATGGAAGAACAAAAACCTCGCATCATATCTAAGCTCCCATGCTGGTTTAAATGTATAACCATTGGATAGACCAACAAAATGGTACTACTCTAAAACCAATGGTTGAAGATTATCCAAAACTAGTACCCCATCATTGGTAACCAAATCATAAATAATAGCTCTCATAACAAACATGGGTCCATAAGAACAAAAACCCTATAAGGAAAAATCTGATGCATAGACATGAATTGAAACCATCTAACTATTGGAATGATAGGTTCACATCACAACACTGTTCTTGTCATCAATCCCCACGGTCGTGTGGACTTACGACACTTTCTAACTATCCAAAAACATCCTGCCAGTCAAGAAAATACCATGGACCAACTATGGCCCTTCCCGCATTCATAATCACCATTACACATCCTCATCCAATTTATATAGTCCAACCATAACCTTACCATATTCTCTTACAACTGCTACAGTCCCATCATAGTCTCATATAATTATTATGGTCCCACCATAATCTTTTATAGCTAATATAGTCCCACCAAAGTCTCCTACATTTGATATGGTCCCACCATAGTCTCCTACTATTTCTACATTCTCTGGCTCCTTACTTATGACATCTCAAGTCAGAGTCATTCCTTTGAATAAGAGCACAAACACCGATGTCTTCATCAGAAGTCACTAAGAGAACTCACTAGACACATGGATTCTTAGCCTCCCCTGCCTTACAACTTTACTCATGGAATAAGATTCTTCGTAATGTGATACACTACATTTATTTGAATACACATATTTTCTCACATCACCCAACTTGAGGCTCAATTAATATCACCCTTGGATTAAAGTGATATAAGCACATCATACACTATCATCAAGACTCCTATAAACAACCGAAACAAGATTCCAAATTTTGGAAAAATCTATATAAATCTCTAACACTTCCCAACTAACACATTAAAACTTCCAAATATAACGAAAAACTCCAGAATCATCCATAATAATGTTGACTAACTGTAACGCCCGTAGATCCGAGCTAGTCAATTTAGAGACGATGAGCATCAAAAATGAGTTTTTGATGGAAGATTATTTAGAAGGATTAATCTAAGCCAACTTGTAGTATATGTTACAAGGGTTCCGTACATATAAAGAACACCGAAATCCAAGTTAAAACGAAGAAGTTATGGCCCGTTGAAGTTTTATGGCAAAACCGGCACGACACAAGGAGACGTAAATAGTGAAGTTATGGTAGAGGAATTTTTAGCCTTAGAAATCTAAACAAAAGTTGTAGTATATGTTAAACCTAGAACATACACAAAAAGAACGCCCAAATCTGACTTCGTATGAGGAAGTTATGAATTTTCTAAGATTTGACTTAGCAGTGCACAGCCCGAGACTCGAATTTTAGATCGAGCGGTTTTTGGCCTACACGACTTAAATGAGAATTGAAGATCTCATTAATAGGAACTCAACTGTAAAAGATAGACGAAAACAGAGTCCGTATGTAGAAGTTATGAATTTTACGTGGACATTTAACAGTATAATCTCCTCATACTATTAAATTTAAGATCGGTCGACAATTAGCCGATGGAGTCACAACAAAAGTTGTAGATCTTATATTTACCTACGCGTGGATATAAAGAATGTCAAAAAGGAGGTCGTATGTGAAAGTTACGGATTTTAGAAGTCGGAAGTGTGTTGTGCGAAAATGGGTGATGTGGTACAATCTTGGCCATTGCTTTCTCCCCAAGTCTTGCCACTAGATGGTGACATGTGGCACCAAGTTCAGTCATTTTCACCCTATAAATAGAACCTCTCCCACCCTCATTCTCTTAACACCTTTCCCATTATTTCTTCTCTTTACTCTCTCTTTAGAACATCTCTCTAGCCCCTCCCCCCCCCCCCCCCCTCGAAAAGCCTAGGGAACCTCCGTAGCACGAGGCGGAAGCCCCAGAGTGCTCGACGGCTCCTAGAGGAAGAGATTTTTGGCTCGGGAACGTTGCTCAAAGCAAAGTCCGGTTTTCTATAAAACCCGCTGTAAGTGAGCTACGCCTACGTTATTTTTAATATAACTTTTATTTAATTATAGTAATGTTATTAGGAACTTATAATAAGTACTTGGGCTATTATTATGGGTTATATATGTATTTTTTAATGCTTATATAATAGTAATAATAGCTAGACTATTAATTAGTCTCAGCGAATAATATACTAAACTCTAGTGGTAATAATACTAGGTTTCGTCGAAGGAAATTATTTTTAAGAAGCGAAGCACTGTCTGAGTTCGGAATCACCACCTTTTCAAGAGAGTGCATAGTTACTTTCAGCTTACACATAGATATGAAGTATTTTATATAAATTATGTGTTGTGTGTGCATATTATATGTATACTTGCTATCTATGCTGGATGAACAATTTTATAGATGTTTTAAATGATTTAAATTGTATATGTATTTTATATCTATAAAATGTGTTGGGTAAAACATGGGTATATGTAATAGTTTCTGTGTGACAAAAGAAAATAATGAGAGGTCTCGTTATAGATGTTATTGATGATGCAGTCATCTAGCGGAGTATAGATGACGACCACAGACTATTCTTGACAGTCTAGTTGAACGCTAGCAGGCTTGCAACCTGTAGGTGTTTATTTGAACTGTGTGCTCACCGGTAGTACTCCATCCCCCACATGGTTGCCTTATTTGACATGAATTACTAAGGAACCCCCGAAGCATGTGTTTTCACACCGATGAAAGTCCCTTAGACTAGGTCCCTTGTGTTTGATGTTTTAGGGACGTAAAGTGAGGATAACGGGAATGGGTAATCAGGTTTGTTTGGTTTGATAAAGTTAATAAACTTATTTATTGTGGGTTGAAAATCCTATGTACTCACCAGGTTTCCCAACCTGACTCACTCAGTTTATTTATATCATAGGTGTTGATATGAATTCACATTACACTGAGAGATTAAGGAGATATAAACCACTAGTGATAATGAATGTAAGTTTTGTTTATGCTTATGTTTCTGTATTGATGATGACATACCAAATGTTTTAAAATGAATAAAAAAATACTTTTCTTCGAAAATGCTTTGATAACGTAGTTATCATGTTTTACTGAGAACAAATTCCGCAACATTTTTATTAAAAGAGGTACTCTGATTTTTATAAAGCATAAACAAAATCGGTCTTTTCTGAATGTGAAAATGGGGATGTCACACTAACCCCTGGTCAAATCGACCTAACTACCATCCTTTCCAACATGACATCCCAAAGTTTAACCTACCTCCATCTTCTTGATAGCATTTTGTACCATTATAAGTTTCTAAGTTCTCACCTTTATGGTTCATATATTATAGATCTATGAAGATGAGCTTATTTCTCCATGTTTGGTTTATTTTAATGGTTAGGTTTGATAACGTTTGAAATCATTCCATGAGGTCCCATTACCAACATATATTATATATATGGATTTTTTGTTTGTTTTGAAGCCATGCATGGGTTTTGATCCTATTTTCTCACCCTTTGACCTAACTTAGGGTGTGACATGCATTAGACATGGATTTCTTTAAAGCAAGGATTTTTATGGTTCATTTGTATGCTTAAAAACTTTCTAGAAAGTATGAATGAATGACTTAATGGATTAGTGGCTTAATCAATTAAGTTGTTTTAGAGCGTACCCACGACATGAAGTTTAGCTCGCCGTGACGAAGTGGCAAGATTCTACCTACAACTCATTTTTCGGGTACCTTCCATGGTACGGTGGCTGGCCGTTGACTTTAACTACTGACTTTGTGACAAGTTTGATTTTTTTTAAACTTGGAGACGTTGTTATCTAAATCTAGATTTGGTTGTGAATATTTTAGGAGGTTCATATAGCTGATTCCGTGAGGATCTCAAGTAGTGCATTCAACTCTTTAATCAAGTGATTGTCCTCACTATACTATGTAGGCTGCTAGACTATAACTCTTGCGTATATGTTGGGCGGGGCCTGTTATGCAAGTTGGGTGGGGCGCATTATATATGTTGGTTTGGGTCCCTATTGGCTTGTGATATTTTTGGGAAGTCACTAAGCTTTGTGCATATGATTGCATGTTTGATGGTTTCAGGTACTTCTGGTTCTAAAGGTAAGGGCCCGACTTGATCAAACTGTATCCACTGGAGTTTTCTATACTATGTATTTTACGACTTTAATTTTACTTTTTGAGAATATATTATACTCTAATTATCTTTTGAATGATTGACTGGATCATTTTGGTTCTTGCAAAAAAAGAAATGGTTACCTTGTATTTTTTTGGACGTTACAAGATGGTATTGGATCCTTTGTTTGAGGGATTCATGCATACTTCATAGTATGTCTGAACTCAAACGGAGGAATAATAAAATCCTTTATAAGAAAATGATTTTCTAAAAAGGTTTTTATAAACAAAAAGGGATGTGATGCATGCAATTACCCAAGCTCAAGTAAGTGGTTATCAAAATACATATACATGAATGTTATGTTTTAATATTCTATTAAACGAGTTTCATGGTAGTATAAGGCTAAGGATCTACTCAGCATTGCACGATAGAATGCTTGATAAGAAAGATCCATTTATATGTATGTTATATGATTAGGTGTTCTAAAGTCTGTGTATGTAACGCCCGTGTTTCTAGGCTAATCATTAGTATGATGATGTAGTAGTTAGGGTTAACAATTGTAACCTAATTTGAAGCATTAAAGAGGAATTACTTGAATATTATGTGAATTATGTCATTTTATGTGCATTATACTTATTTATAAGATATAATAAATTAAGAATGAAATAAGCATCAAAATAAAATAATAGATAAACCACATATCTATGAATAAAGTTGTAGTGGTCGTGACAAGGGTTCAGGAGATATAAAGAACACTGAAATTCGACTTATAACGAAGAAGTTATGACCTATCGAAGTTTCGCGACAAAACCTACACGACGTTGTATGGCGTAAAAAGTGAGTTTACGATAAAGTACTTTTTGGACTTAGTGATCTAAAAGAAAGTTGTAGTATACGTTAAACCGAGAGCGTGCATAAAAATAACATCCAAATCTAACTTGGTATGAGGAAGTTATGATTTTTCTAAGATTTGGCATGACAGTATGCAGCCCAAAATTCGAATGTTAGGTCGAACGATTTTTTGCCGACACAGTCTAAGGGATGATTGTGAGATGAGTTCTTGGTTATGTCATTTGGACTAACCAATGCTCCAGCAGTATTTATGGATTTGATGAACAGGGTTTGAAAACCATTCCTAGATAAATCCGTGATAGTGTTCATAGATGACATTCTGATTTACACAAAGAGCCAACAGGAGCATGGCAAGCGCTTACGAGAAGTGTTATAAGTTTTGAAGAATAAGAAGCTATATGCAAAGTTCTCCAAATGTGATTTATGGATTCAATAAGTCCAATTCTTGGGTCATGTGGTTAATCAAGAAGGAATAATGGTTTAACCATCAAATATTGAAGCTGTGATGAAGTGGGAATGACCAAAAAGTCCCACAGAGATTCAAAACTTTCTAGGATTAGCTGGATATTACCGAATGTTTATCCTAGGCTTTTCTTTGATAGCTTCTCCATTGACAACATTGACCTATAAAGGAGCTACATACACATGGGTGAGAAACATGAAGAATCATTCTAGAAACTAAAGAAAATGTTGTGTGAAACACCAATTCTTTATTTACCTGACGGATTCGTAGACTTCACAGTCTATAGCGATGAATCTGGAGTTTGGTTAGGCTGTGTTCTAACCCAGAGAGATAAAGTGATAGCATATTCATGTCGTGACAAGGATTTCAAAGATATAAAGTTGTAGTGGTCGTGACAAGGATTTCAGAGATATAAAGAACGCCGAAATCCGACTTATAACGAAGAAGTTATGACCTGTCGAAGTCTCGCTACAAAACCGACATGACAATGTATGACGTAAAAAGTGAGTTTACAATAAAGTACTCTTTAGCCTTAGAGATCTAAACCAAAGCCGTAGTATACGTTAAACCAAGAAAGTGCATAAATATAACATCCAAATCTGACTTGGTATGACGAAGTTATGATATTTCTAAGATTTGGCATGGTAGTATGAAGTCTAGAATTCGAATTTTAGATCGACCGATTTTTAGCCGACACAACCTAAGGGATGATTGTGAGATGAGTTCTTGGTTTTGTCATTTGGACTAACCAATGCTTCAACAACATTTATGGATTTGATGAACAGGGTTTGTAAACCATTCCTCGATAAATCCGTGATAGTGTTCATAGATGACATTCTGATTTACTCAAAGAGCCAACAGGAGCATGGCAAGCACTTGCGAGATGTGTTAGAAGTTTTGAAGAAGGAGAAGCTATATGCAAAGTTCTCCAAATGTGATTTCTGGATTTAATAAGTCTAATTCTTGGGTCATGTAGTTAATCAAGAAGGAATAATGGTTGACCTATCAAATATTGAAGCTGTGATGAAGTGGGAGTGACCAAAAAGTCCCATGGAGATTCAAATCTTTCTAGGATTAGCTGGATATTACCAAATGTTTGTCCAAGGCTTTTCGTCGAAAGTTGCTCCATTGATAGCTTTGACCCATAAAGGAGCTACGTACACATGGAGTGAGAAACATGAAGAATCATTTGAGAAACTAAAGAAAAAGTTGTGTGAAGCACCGATTCTTTCATTACCAGATGGATTCGAAGACTTCACAGTCTATAATGATGCATCTGGAGTTTGGTTAGGTTGTGTTCTGACCCAGAGAGATAAGGTGACAGCATATGCATGCCGACAATTGAAAGAGCACGAAAAGAACTACCCCACTCATGATCTAGAGTTAGCAGTGGTAGTATCACATTAAAGATATAACAAAGTGCAAAATGTTCACTGATCATAAAAGTCTCCAATATCTCTTTGATCAAAAGGAATTAAATATAAGACAAAGACGTTGGCTAGAATTACTCAAGAATTACGACTACGAGATACTTTACCACCTTGGTAAGGTAAATATCATAGTTGATGCTCTAAGTCAAAAATTAAACATTGAAAGAAAATGACCAAGAGAATTAAGAATAGAAGTTGTCTCGACGATTGTGGAAAACATTATGAAAGCTCAGAAGAAGCTTTAGAGAAAAATGTCCGAAAGGAAGAGCGTTTAGGAAAAATGATAGAATTCGCTATGAATAATCAAGGATTGAAGGTATTCCAAGACAGGATTTGGGTGCCTAAGATGAGAGGAATAAGGGATCTTCTAATGGAAGAGGCTCACAAGACCATGTACTCGATTTAGCCTTGTAGCACTAAGATGTATAGGGATCTGAAACCCTACTACTGGTGGCTGATGATGAACCTCATTGTTGCAAAGTATGTGGCAGATTGTGTAACATGTGCGAGAGTTAAAGCACAACATCAGAAACTGTATGGGAGTTTAGAACCTTTATCTGTACCCACGGGTAAATGGGAAGACATCACCATGAAATTTCTGACTAAACTGCCCAAAATAAAGAACGGTCACAAGATGATTTTGGTTGTTGTGGATCGGTTCACAAAGAGTGCACACTTCATAGCAGCCAAGACAGATGGTCTATGGATAAGCTTGAAAATGCTTACGTGAGGGAGGTAGTAAGACTTCACGATGTTCCTTTAATGATTGTATCAGATCGTGATAGTCGTTTCACATCAAGGTTTTGGAGGAGTCTAAAAGAGGAAATGGGTACGAAATTGTGTTTAAGTACAACCTACCATCCGCAGATTGAAGGTCAGAACGAAAGCACAATTCAAGCACTGGAAGATATGTTAAGAGCCTGTACCCTAGAATTCCAAGGTAACTGGGATGAACACTTAACCTTGATAGAGTTTCCTATAACAATACTTATCATTCGAGCATCAAGATGACACCTTATCAAGATTTATACGGTCAGAAGTGTCGTACACTGTCTAGTTGGCTTGAAGCTGGAGAAAAGCAGTTTATTGGCTCCGAGACAGTTCATTAGACTGCTGAAAAGTTGAAAGTAATTAGAGAAAGAGTGTTAGCAGCTCATGATCACCAAAAGAACTATGCGGACAAAAAGCGATAACTGATGACATTCAAAGTTGGAGATTCGGTTTTGCTCAAAGTCTCACCGTGGAAGGGACTTATAAGATTCGGAAAGAGAGTAAAGTTGAGTCCAATGTTTATTGGACCATCAAAAGTTTTTCAAAAGATTGGGAACCAAGCTTACAAGCTGGAATTTCCAGAAGAAGTAGATGGTATTCATGACACCTTCCATGTGTGTGTTATTTGAGGAAGTTCATGGGAGAAGTTCCCGATATAAATCCACTTACGTAGTTATGGATGGATGAAAATAGGAGACTAATCAAAGAGCCTGAGGAAAATTTTGACTATAAGACAAAGAAGTTGCGATGCAAGATGATCGACTTAGTGCTTTTACGATGGAAACATACAAATGGGTTGAACCTCACCTAGGAAACAGAGAGTGACATGATGAATCTATATCAACATCTATTTGTTGATGCATGATTCCTGGATGGAATCATCCTAAGGAGGAAAGAATTGTAACACCCGTGTTTCTATGTTAAGCATTAGTATGTTGATGTAATAGTTAGGGTCAACAATTTTAACCTAATTTGAAGTAATAAAGAGGAATTACTTGAATATTATGTGAATTATGTGATTTTATGTGCATTATACATATTTATAAGACATAATAAATAAAGAATGAAAATAAGCATCAAAAATAAAATATAAGATAAACCCAGTATCCATGAAGAAAGTTGTAGCGGTCGTGGAAACGATTTCGGAGATATATAGAACTCCGAAATCCAACTTATAACGAAGAAGTTATTACCTATCGAAGTCTCGCGACAAAATCGACAAGACGTTGTATGATAACATTACAAGTCATGTTCCGATACAAACCATAAAGCATAAACGATAACATTACAAGTCATTCAACAAATATATACATATAAAAACTTGTAAACAAAACAACTTGATGATTCATCCATCTTATGCCCTTGCGTCACTTCCTGTAATACAAATAAACTGATTGGGTCAGGCTTGGGAGCCTGGTGAGCATATAGGGATTAAATTAATTTTCATCAACCAACAATAACCCAATTACCCATTCCCGTTATTCTCACTTTACGTCGCTAAAACAACTAACACAAGGGACCTAGTCTTAGAATATTTCATCGGGGTGACAACACATGCATTCGGGGGTTTCTCAGCAATATATGTCAAATAAGGCAACCATGAGGGGGATGGAGTACAGCGAATAAACACCCAAGTTCATTAACACCTACAGGTGGCGAACCTGCTAGCGTTCCACAGGACTGTCTAGAAAAGTCCTTGGTCGTCATCTAAACTCCGCTAGATGACTGAATCAAAAACAACATCGAGGCCTCTCATCTGTTTATCACACAACTATCTACCCATATTCTACCCGACATATTAGTAGATAAAAATATATATTTTTATACATAGTTTAAAACCTGTATAGCATTCTCATTCAATAGATATTCGAAACAACAAATGAGACACATAGACATAACACATATTTCATAGAGAATAAATCATATTTATGAGATAGAAGAAAGTGAATATACATTCACACATATAACAACAAAATATACACATAACACGTATTTCGTATAAAATACTTCATAATTATGCGTTAGAAGAAAGTAACCACACACTCACTTGATCAGAAGATGATCGGACAGCACTACGGCTTGTAGAAGTAGTATTCTTCGGTAGATCTGGAAGATCTTCACAAAAATCGGGCTCCTTGCAGGCAGAGCTTCAGCTCGGGAATTGCACTTCTCGAGATCTTCGGGGCTTCGGGACTTGCTTCGAGGCTCGGGAATGATACTGGGCTTCGGGATAATTCGGCCATGAAAAATGATGCAAAAATACAAGAGAAAGGGAAGAAATGAGCAAAAGAATCGGCTGCCCTCGACATCCTTTTATAGGGGGTTGAAACCCGATTTACGTTGGGCGTATATTGCACTACGTTGGGCGTAATGTGGATCAACTTGCTGAATCCCCCCCATGAATAATATCGGTTAATTTTTATTTAAATTAAATATCGAAAATATTTAATAAACTTCAAAAATTCATATCTTCCTCATACAAACTTCGTTTTCGACGTTATTTATATCCCCACGTAGGTGAGACTATGCTCTACAACTTTCGTTTAGACTCCGTTGGCTAATTTTGAATTTATTTTTTTTATTTATTTTTAGTAGGCCGGGATAGGAAAACTCCATTATATAGTCATAACTTCTTCATCCGATGTCCGTTTTCGCCTGTCTTTTTATCGTTTCACTACTATTAACGAGACCTTTGATTCTTGTTTAGATTGTTTCGGCTAAAAACCGCTCGGTCTCAAATCGAGTATTCGGGCTGCATACTACTAAGTCGAAACTTAGAAAAATCATAACTTCCTCATACAAAGTCAGATTTGGGCGTTCTTTTTATGCACGATCTTGGTTTAATGAACTCTACGACTTTCATTTTGATCACTAGGGCTAAATATCAATCTAACGTAAATTTCACTTTTTACGTCATTCAGCGTTGTCGGTTTTGTCGCGAAACTTCGACAGGTCATAACTTCTTCGTTATAACTCGGATTTTAACATTCTTTATATTTTTGGAATCCTTGTTTTGACCACTACATATTTATGCAAAGATATCAGGCTTATCCATACTTTAATTTTGATGCTTATTTTATTCTTAATTCATTAAATTATAAAAATTAAGAAAATAAACACATAATTCACATAATATTCAATTATTTCATCATTAATACTCTAAAAAGAGTTACATTAGTTAACCTAGACTATTACATCAATGCTAATGCCTAGCCTGGAAACGCGGGCGTTACAAATACATTAGTCATGCTCTGGAGTTAGTAGCGGTAGTATTCACATTAAAGATATGGAGGCATTTTCTTTACAACACAAAGTGCAAAATTATCACTGGTCATAAGAGTCTCCGTTATCTCTTTGATCAAAAGGATTTGAACATGAGACAACGATGTTTGCTAGAATTACTCAAGAATTGCGACTAAGAGATACTTTACCACCCTGGTAAGGCAAATATCAAAGCTGATGGTCTAAGTCGAAAATTAAACATTAGAAGAAAAATGCTAAGAGAATTAAGAATATAAGTTGTCTCAATGAGTGTGGAAAGCATTACGAAAGCTCATGAAGGAGCTTTAGAGAAAAATGATCGAAAGGAAGAGCGTTTAGTCAAAACAATAGAATTCAGTACAAATAATCAAGGATTAAAGGGAATCCAAGACAAGATTTGGGTGCCTAAGATGGAAGGAATAAGGGATCTTCTGATGGAAGAGACTCACAAGACCATGTATTCGATTTATCTCGGCCGCACTAAAACGTATAGGGATCTGAAACCCTACTATTGGTGGCTGACGATGAACCTCATTGTTGCAAAGTATGTGGCAGATTGTGTAACATGTGTGAGAGTTAAAGCACAACATCAGAAACTGTATGGGAGTTTAGAACCTTTATCTGTACCCATAGGTAAATGGGTAGACATCACCATGAATTTTCTGACTAAACTGCCCAAAACGAAGAACGGTCACGAGATGATTTGGGTTGTCGTAGATCGGTTCACAAAGAGTGCACACTTCTTAGCAGCCAATGAGAGATGGTCTACGGATAAGCTTGCAAATGCTTTCGTGAAGGAGGTAGTAAGACTTCACGTCGTTCCTTTAATGAATGTATCAGATCGTGATAGTCGTTTCACATCAAGGATTTGGAGGAGTCTAAAAGAGGAAATGGGTATGAAATTGTGTTTAAGTACAACCTACCATCACAGACTGGTAGTTAGAGCAAAAGAACAATTCAAACACTAGAAGATATGTTAAGAGCCTGCACCCTAGAATTCCAAGGTAACTTGGATGAACACTTACCCTTGGTAGAGTTTTCTATAACAATAGTTACCATTCGAGCATCAAGATAGCACCTTAGCAAGATTTATACGGTGATAAGTGTTATACGCCGTCTAGTTGGCTTGAGGTTAGAGAAAAGTAGTTTATAGGCCCCAAGATAGTCCATCAGACTTTTGAAAAGTTGAAAGTGATTAGAGAAAGAATGTTCGCGGCTCAAGATCGCCAAAAGAGTTATGTAGACAAAAAGCGATGCCTAATGACATTCAAAGTTGGAGATTCGATTTTGCTTAAGTCTAACCATGGAAGGGACTTATAAGATTCGAAAAGAGAGGAAAGCTATTTAACCATTGAAAGTTTTGAAAGGATTGGGAACCAAGCTTACAAGCTGGCATTGCAAGAAGAACTATATAGTATTCATAACACCTTTCATGTGTTTGATTTGAGAAAGTTCACGAGATAAGTTCCCGATATAATTCCACTTACAAAGTTAAGGATGGATTAAATGAGAGGCTAATTGAAGAGCCCGAGGAAATTATTGACCGTAAGACAAAGAAGTTGCGATGCAAGATGGTAGACTTAGTGCTTGTGCCATGGAAACATACAAATGGGTTGAACCTCACCTAGGAAATAGAGAGTGACATGATGAGTCTATATCAATATCTATTTGTTGATGCATGATTTTGGGACTGAATCATCCTAAGGAGGAAAGAATTCTAACACCCGTGTTTCTATGTTAAGCATTAGTATGTTGATGTAATAGTTAGGGTCAACGACTTTAACCTAATTTGAAGTGACAAAGAGGAATTACTTGAATATTATGTGAATTATGTGATTATAAGTGCATTATACTTATTTATAAGATATAATAAATTAATAATGAAAATAAGCATCAAAAATAAAATATAAGATAGAACCAATATCCATGAAGAAAGTTGTAGTGGTCGTGGCAAGGATTTTAGAGATATAAAGAATGTTGAAATCCGACTTATAACGAAACATTTTGACATGTCGAAGTTTCATGACAAAATCGACACGACGTTGTATGACGTAAAAAGTGAGTTTACAATAAAGTACTCTTTATCCTTTGAGATCTAAACGAAAGTTGTATTATACTTTAAACCGAGAGCGTGCATAAAAATAATGTCCAAAACTGACTTGGTATGAAGAAGTTATGATATTTCTAAGATTTGATATAGCAGTATGCAACTCGGAACTCGAATTTTAGATCGACCGATTTTTAGTCGACACAACTTAATGAGAATCGAGGATCTCGTTAATAGGAGCTCAATGCCATAAAGACAGACGAAAACGGACGCCGGATGACAAAATTATGAATTTTTAATGGATTTTACCTGTCCAGGCCTGTTAAAATAGAACTCTTAAAATAAAGTCAAAATAAACAAGTATGCCCCATGGTCTCGCAATACGTGGTTCCAGCTACACCACGTCACCCCATCCAAAGGTTGACATCTAGCCTTACTACGTAGAATGTAGCATAACCTAGGAGTCCAACCTATAAATGGGGTGCGAGGGTTTCCTCTTCTATTCACACCATAACCCTTCTCTCTCTCTAACCTCTCTCTAAAACCCTCCCAAAGCCCTAATAACTTCTAAGTGCTAGAGGAAATTCCCAGAATGCCAAAAGGCTACGAAACAAGAGCTTTTCGACTGGGAAGTTCTGCCCCCGCAGAGCCTGGTTCCTAGCCAAACCTCCCAGTAAGTGAGTTGATGTTTTATGAAATAAAATGGTGAGAGGACTTAATGTTTAAGCTGACTTAGTCATCTAGTGGAGTATAGATGACGTCCACAGACTTTTTTAGATAGTCTAGTGGAACGCTAGTAGGCTCGCAACCTGTAGGTGTTTGTGAACGATGTGTTCACTGGTGTACTCCATCCCTATCATTGTTGCCTTACTATCATATATTGTTGAGGAATCCTTTAACCAGTATTGTGATCTTGATGATGATCCTTAGGCTAGGTCTCTTAACTTAAATCCTTTAGGGACAGAAAGTGAGGATAACGAGAATGGGTAATCGGGTTGATTGATGTGATGAAATTAGTAAACTCAATAATTATTAAACTTAAATACTGAGGAGATGAAGAAGAATTGGTATCATGATATGATGAGAGATGACATCAGGGAGTTCTTCAGTATTTTGAGCTACAAAACCATGAAGGATATGATTAACAGAGCCTGTGAGTGCGAGATTTAGTTGGATCTTCGGACAAAGCAGAAGCCAATTCAGGTTTAGATTGGAGAGGGTTCAACAAGGAACCCCAAGACTTATGACTCTTGATCCAGTGTACAACAGGGTAGTGACCATTGTGGTAAGTATGGGAGGTCGCATAAGGTGAGCAATAGAAAGAAGGGAGGAAGCTCCTTTAATTGTGGCTAGACTATACACTTCAACAAGGATTACACTTGTAGAGCACTGATATGTTTCCACTGCAATCAGTTGGGGCACAAGAATGCTGATTATCCGAGATTTTTAGGGGTAGTGTTAGGGATCCTCGCTTCAGATACTTTAAGGATCATCGATGTCCACCAGGGCAAGACGTAGGCTCCCATGGTGAAGAGTAGAGATTTTTAGTTGACAACCGAGGAGGCCAAAGTAGCATCGAATGTTATCATTGGTATGTATTTCTATTTACTTATTATCATTTCTTTATTTCTGCTTATGTTTGTTCATGATGTGAATAGGGATGTTCCTAGTCAATGTTACGCTTGCTCATTTCCTTTTTATTTGAGTACAACACTATCAATTGTGTCTCTTTCCCTTAGCAAGAAGTTTGATGTTCCTCTGGGTGCAAAGTATTTTCCTTTATAGGCAAAGATCACTGATGACCACATTGTGATTGCTTAGAGTGTTCATTGGGATTGTGTATTGAAGTTGTTTCGGGTCCGGTTTCCTGTTGATCTCGCTCCTGTTTCTATAAGAGGGGTAATGATGATTATAGGCATGGATTGGTTGAGTGGGTTTGGGTATATGATCAATTTTGAGCATCAACTAGTGCGAGTTCAAACCCCAAGTGGGGGAGAATTGATCATTCATGGTGAGGGAGTAAGATGCAGTCCAACAATTTGTTCATCTATGAGAGTTAGGAGATATTTTAAACATGAATGTTTAGGGTTTTTGGCTTATGTTGTTAATACTCAGGCTGATGGGTGGAAATCTATTGAGGATGCACCTGTTGTTCGGGATTTTTCTTACGTGTTACCTAAGGATTTTCCAAGAGTGCCTCATGAGAGGCAGGTGGAGTTTTGTATTGACATAGTTCTGGATATAGCTTTGATAGCCAAGGTATGATATCATCTTACACCTAATGAGATGTAAGCGTTATCCATGGAGTTTCAGGAGCTGTTGGACTAGGGGTTTATCAGACTGATTAGTTCTACTTGGAGAAGGGCAATGTACTGGCTGATGACTTGTGCCGTAAGGCGACTAGTGCTCCTATTAGAGACCTATGCTTGAGGATGAATGTCAATTCATCGCTATTGGATTTGATCAAATAGGCACATATTAAGGGATTAAAGGAAGAGAATAAAAAATAGGATAAGATCAGGGGTTAGATTTCTACAAGTGTCAAAGATAGTCGGGGTTTTTGGATGTATTGTGGTAGAGTGTGGGTTCTCATTGTGGTGGGATTTGGCATATATTTTTGGAGCAAGCACATAAGTCAAAGTTTTTGATCCATTTGGGTGCTACAAAAATGTACATGGATATGAGACTTAGCTACTGCTGGCCGGATATGAAGAAGGAGATTGCTTGGTATGTAGAGTTGTGCTTGACTTTGAAAAAAGTCAAGATCAAACATGAGATACCCTATGACAAGATGCAGTGTGCTTGACTTTCCAAAAAATCAAACATCAAACATGGTATGTGGAGTTGTGCTTGACTTGACAATGAGTGCCCACTTCATCCCGATTTAGGAGAGTTCATTCTTTGAGATGTTATCTGAGGTCTACATTAAGGATGTGGTTGCACGTCATGGGGTGCCAATTTATATTGTTTCACATCATAATGTATACTTTACTTCTAGGTTCTGGAGAAAGTTTCAAGAGGAGTTAGGTTCTCGATTGATCTTCAATACTTCTTACCGTCTACAGACTGACGGTAAGAGCGAGCAAACCATTCAGACTCTCGAGGATATGCTTAGGGCATGTGTTTTGAGTTTTGGTGGGATCTAGGAAACCTACCTTCTTTTAACTAAGTTCTATTACAAAAACTATCACACACCAACATTGGTGTTCCTCCCTTTGAGTTACTCTATGGGAGGAAGTGTCAGATCCTAATTTTCTAGGTGAGGTTGGTCATCAAGTAGTAGGGAGCATGGAGGCCGTGCTCAAGACTGAGTTGATTTAGCTGGTGCATGGTAGATTTTGGGCTGCATAAAGTAGAAATAAGAGTTATGATGATTGGTTCCATTTCTACCTCGAGTTCTAGGTTGGGGATTTCATGTTTCTGAAGGTGTCACCATGGAAGGATGTCATCCAGTTCTAGAAGCGGAGAAAGTTAGGCCCAAATTCATTAGTTCATTCAGAGTTATTTCCTAGGTGGGTAAGGTTGCTTATTAATTAGATCTCCCTATGATACTTACTTTGATCCACAAGACCTTTTGTGTTTCCTAGTTACGAAAGTGTGTAGATGATGATTTCATAGTGATACATTTAGATGACATTCAAGTTGTTGAGCGCCTGAATTATATAGAGCAACTGATTCCCATTATCAATAGAAAGACGAAGACCATGCGCAACAATGGTAGTA
This sequence comes from Lactuca saligna, assembly GCF_052625555.1. Taxonomy (NCBI): domain Eukaryota; kingdom Viridiplantae; phylum Streptophyta; class Magnoliopsida; order Asterales; family Asteraceae; genus Lactuca; species Lactuca saligna. The sequence continues at coordinate 85,278,499 of NC_136424.1, read as the reverse complement.
CCGGGAGGGTTCCGAATGGAGTTGGGAAGCTGAATTAGGGGATGATAGAGCATTACCCGAAGTTATTTGAAGCAACAAAATTCTGCATACAAAATCTGATTTAAGTGGGTGAGAGTTGTAACACCTGGAGTTTCCATATCACCACAACATGGTAGTGTTGCCATATCACCATGGCATGGTACCATTATTTGTCGTGACGTGGCACCACATGATGCACAAATCCCTAAGTTTCAAGCTTTGGGCACTATATAAGGAACGTGAGGGCTAGGGTTTCGACCACCCTCAACCCCCATCACTCCAGAACCATTCCATTCAAATCCTAACGCTCTCTTTCCTATTTTGAATTCCTTTGTGGTGATATTGGCCTTTTGAAGGAAGAAGAAAAAGTTGTTGTGCAAGAACCCACCAAGCAAACCCACCTCCATCTTCTTGAGAGCATTATGGACCTCTGTAATTTTCTAAGTTCTTACCTTTATTGTTCATGTATAATAGATCTAGGAATATGAGCTTATTTCACCATGTTTGGTTTATTTGAATGGTTATCTTTGATGAAATTTGCAACTCTTTCAATCCTGAGGTCTCATGAGCATCATATGTTTTAGATCTAGATTTTTAGTTTGTTTAGAAGCCACACATTAGTTTTGATCCCATTTTGTCTCCTTTTGACCTAAATTGGGGTGTGACATGCATTGCACATACATGTCTATAAATCAAGCATTTTTATGGTTCATTTGTGTGCCTAGAGCTTTCTGGATAATATTAGTGAACGACTTAATGGATTAGTCACTTAATCTATGGTTCATTTTTTTTGGAGTTTCCATGAGATGTACAGTTTAGCTCACCATGATGCAGTGGCAGGATTCTACATGACTATTTTGTTGGGTAGCTTCCACGACACGGTCGACGGTTAGCCACGCGCATGGTGGCTGGCCGTTAACTTTTTGACAAGTTTGACTTTTGGTCAAAATTAGAGAGTTTTTTAGCTATAGACCGAGGTTTGGTTGTGAGTGGTTTAGGAGATTCGTGTAGCTGATTCTGTAAGGATCTTGAGTAGTGGATTCATCTCTTTGATTAGGCTAGTCTTCTAACTATACTTTGTAGGATGATTGAATGTCTTTGTGACTCTTGCATGTATGTTAGGTGGGTCTTGTTATGCAAGTTGGGTGGGGCCTCTATTGGTATGTTTTATGTTGGGGAACTCATTAAGCTTTAGTCTTATGGTTGTAAGTTTGATGGTTTCAGATACTTCTGGTTCTAAAGGGAAGGGCCTGACATGACCACACCGCATCCCCTGGAGTTTTCCAGGCTATCTGTTTTATGACTTTTCTCTGATGTTTTGAAAATACACTATACTCTGATTATCTTTTGAATGATTGAATTAATGCTTTTGGTTGTTGGGAAAATAAAACTTTTACTTTATATTTTTGGGTCGTTACAAATAAAAGTCCATAATTCCAATATATACTCCAGACACATAATAAATCCAAATATGTACCGGTTCTATCTTTAATAACCATTAACATGCCTTGTAGGTTTTCTTCTTAGCAGTCTTTTTCTCATTCCATCCTTTGACGATAACCTGAATGAAGTCCATACATAGAAAGCATTTATTACTTACTCTGAAATTGATCAACAATTGTCAATCCTTGACAATGCATAACTGATCCTTACTGCAAACTAATAAAGCTCTCTAAACCCGTTACACAACCTGTGTTGCCCAACCTATTTCTCACGAAAATAATCGATTCTCCTATGGGAACTACTACCCATAGTGAATCCCTTGTCCAATAGCTTCCTACTCTGAGGACAACTCGTGATTTTTTGAAGACGTAAACATGATGGGAACTACTAGCCACACAACTCATGATTTTTTGACACAAATCCCTGATATCGGCCCTGAGCATACCCATATACGTTGACATGCTCACTTTTTATGTGGATGCATACTCAGGATTACCCATGGCTCTCTCTGTGAATATCTCGGGTGATCTCCATCACCATTTCAATCATTCGCTTAAGCAACAAGAGTAACTGAGCTAGTCGTTCTCTTTCCATTAGTGGAAGATACTCCTCCTTGAACTTCTCCACAAACTTGTAACGACCCGTTCCCGGTATGTTGATTTATTGGTAATTATAGTGAGTTTTTCAAGAGGGACTCGGCGAGTTCTAGCCTGACTCGCCGAGTAGGGTCGCGCCTGAGGGCACGCGTGAGCCGGGGACTCGGCGAGTCCATATCCCTGACTCGGCGAGTCCATCTGTCTGGGTGAAACCCTAAAATCCCCGGGTTGCCCACTATTTATACCACCTTATAGCCCCCATCCTCGCCTCCCTCACCCTGAGAACGCAGTGTTAGAACCCTAAACCTCCCTTGAAGAGCTTATATGTGTTTTGGTGCCATTTTGTGAAGGTGTGAAGAAGGAGAAGAAGGAAGAAGCAAGGAGAAGTGTTGTAGTGCAAAGATCCAAGGCCAAATCAGAGTTAATTGAGGTATTTTCGGAGTTCCATCTTGTTATATGCTTTAAACTTCCATTAGAGCTCTCCTAAGAGCTAGTTGATGCTTTTTCCAAGCCTTACACTTGCATGAACGCCTTATTAAGTCGAAATAGCTATGGATCTGAATGTTGGGGTGTTGTAGAGCCCAGATCTACTGTCTTTTTGGAGTTATATTGCATGATAACCATAGATCTACCCATTTTGTGCATCTTTTAGCCTTATTTTCCTTATTCATGAGGTTGTACACGTAAAGTTGGAAACTTTACGTGGTAAATCAGCTTATTGGACCCATATCTATCAATTGTATGTGTTGGATTCAAACAAAATCAAGTAAAAATCAGTTGCATGGCGGCAACTCGGCGAGTCGGAAGAACGACTCGACGAGTTGGGTCGCGAGTCCCGAGTTCTTCAGTTTTATCAGTGTCGAGTGGACAAGGTGAGTTAGGGAGTGGACTCAGCAAGTTGAGGGTAAACTCAGTGATGGAGGGACTCGGCGAGTTGTTCATCAACTCGGCGAGTCCAAGGCAATCTTCTTAAAGATCAAGAACAACTCGTCGAGTTTGTTCATCCGGCTCGGCGAGTCGGATGAAGATCGTCTGAGTTCTTGGATCAAGAGGGTACTCGTCGAGTCGATGCCAGACTCGACGAGTAGCAGTGAGTAAGAGTGAAAAGTGAGAGTGAGACTCGGCGAGTTGGGTGGCCCAACTCGCCGAGTCAGCCCAAAAGATAATTGACTTTGACCGAGGGTAAAAGAGTCATTTTACCCCCAAGCGCAGTGTTTAGTATTTGATTGAGTGTGTTTATGGACTTGTAGCCGAGGAGATTCAGGAGCAGCCGCCGTTAGCTTTCCGAGCCACACACTCAGCAGCCAGCTTACGAGGTGAGTTTCCTTCCAGTAGGAACGGGTCTAAGGCCACAATGCCGGCCCGTTCAGTTAGCAGTAGTTTCCGGATTTAGGTCCGATGCAGTAGTTAGTATGTTCGATGCCTTCGTGGCTCGAACAGGATTTGTGTGCTATGTTTCATGTGTTAAGTATTATGTGTTCCGGGCCACGGCCCGATGTAGCATGTCGTATATGTGTTATGCTAGTTGATGTGTTATGCTATGCCATGTTCAGCCAGTCAGTTCCGAACTTCGGTCCGATGCAGTTAGTTCCGGACTTCGGTCCGATGCAGGGGACAAGGTCCCAGTCAGTTCCGGACTTCGGTCCGATGCAGTCAGTTCCGGACTTCGGTCCGATGCAGTTAGTTCCGAACTTCGGTCCGATGCAGGGGACAAGGTCCCAGTCAGTTCCGGACTTCGGTCCGATGCAGTCAGTTCCGGACTTCGGTCCGATGCAGTCAGTTCCGGACTTCGGTCCGATGCAGTTAGTTCCGAACTTCGGTCCGATGCAGGGGACAAGGTCCCAATCAGTTCCGGACTTCTGTCCGATGCAGTTTCCGGGCTTCGGCCCGATGCAGTGGGCAAGGCCTAATATGTGTTTATATGTTATTGTATGGTATGTGGTAGTTTGGGGGAGCTCACTAAGCTTCGTGCTTACAGTTTCAGTTTGGTTTCAGGTACTTCCGCAAGCAAAGGGAAGAGCTCGGGGTGACAGCATCGCACACACCACAGCATAGCTTTTATCCTGGGGATGTCTCTTGATGTTTTGGATTGATGTAGTATGATACAGTTTTCCGCACAATATTTTATTATGTTTTGGGGATACATCGCGTATGTTTTATGTTATGATACTTATATTATGGTTTTGATTATATGGAAAAACGAAAATTTTTGGGTCGTTTCAAGTTGGTATTAGAGCCCTGGTTTGAGGGATTCCTATACACTTCCGGGTGTATCTGAACTCAAACTAAGGGAAATAAAAGATTGTAGTAAAATAAAAACGTTTTACAAAAAGCATTTTGAAAGCACTTGGAAAGAAAGAATTGTTTTTAACAAGATAGAGGTGTGTGCATGCGGTCAGCTGAGCTCAAGTAAGTACTCCCAAATTACCCATACAAGTTATTTGTTCAGTTTCAGTTTCAGTAGAACAGCATGCTAGTAAAGGGCTAAGGATCTAGGAGAATGCCTTATGTGCCTGCTTATGTGTTACAGCTTTATGAGTATTGCATGCTAGAATTGAGTAGACAGTAGTAGGATAGCCTGTTTAGGTTATGCCTGATAGTATGAGCTTAGCATCCTATGCTAGTGCAGTTTCTTGTTATAAGAATAGCTTTACCTGAGCCTATTTCCCTTGTCCGAATGCTGCTTGCTTCGTGCTTGGTGGGGTTCTGATTACTGGGAGTTAGCCATTAGGTGAACACGTCACACCACATGTAATCAGGTTTGAATAATCCCAGAGTGCTGGAACTGGCCCTATTGCGCAGCTCTTGTTTGAGTCCAACCGTTGTAGGGACGGATCTTTTACTTGAAGGATTATCTGATCCTCATCACATGTGATGGTGTTTAGGTGGTGGCTAGCTGGCATTATGAGGAGACCTACAGCAGCTGAGGACCAGTCGTGTTGAGCTTGAGGTTTCTCTAGGGCAAGCCTAGGATGAGAGTAGCAGAGAATAGCAGCGGTAGAAGTGACTTGGTGGAGTCAAGGCAGTTCTTGAGGAAAGTACGGATATATGTGGAAGGTAGTAGGGGCCCATACTACTGAAAGCAGAGGATCCGTACTCGAATCAAGGAAGGCCAAGACAAGACCAGGAAGCTAGTAGTAGTATCATGATCCCTTGAGATATTTCAGTGTTCTGATGTGGTTATGATATGTTTCAGAATGGTAGTTTTGCGTCCGAGACCAGCAGTCGGCAGTTCAGATGTCGGAGGGGGATCAGGATCGGGATCAGGCCCGGAGGTCGGGCAGATGGATGAGCAGAGTAGAGAGTTCCTTTCTTCTGAGGTTACCCACATCATACTGGAGCAGTCTCTTGTGATCTTCGGTTCGATCAAGGAGGGTATTTTAGAGCTGATGGATGAGAGATTGAGTACTTTCCGTGCTGAGATGGCGGCCGTGATGGGGTCGCGCACACTTACGTTCAGGGAGTTCAGGGCATGCGGGGCTCCAGACTATCATGGGGCACGGGACCCCATAGCGAGTACCAGATGGTTGGCAGATGTGGCCAACGCTTTTCGCACTAGCAGGTGTCCCGAGGGGGACAAGGTCAGATTGGCATCCTGTCTTCTGAAGGACAGGGCACGGGATTGGTGGGAGGAGGTCGGACATGCCATCGGGGATGATGCGGCATTGGATGCCATGACCTGGGCTGATTTCTCTACCAGGTTCAGGGCGGAGTTTGCACCAGTCATTGAGGTGCAGCAGTTAGCTAGGGAGTTTCAGGACCTTACCCAGACTACAGAAACAGTGGCGGAGATCACCGCCAAGTTCAGGGAGAGGGCCCTTCTTGTTCCTCAGTATGCAGCCGATGAGGAGATGAAGAAGGCCCGTTATCATGAGATGCTGCGGAGTGACATTCGCATGTTTGTGAGCCGGTCCAGTTGTAAAACGCTGGACGACATGATTGCCAGAGCTAGAGAGAGGGAGATTGATCTCGAGATGGAGAAGAAGAGGAAACCGGAGGCGTTTTTGGGTTCAGGCAGTGTGGGCAAAAAGCCCAAGGTTTCAGATCACAAGTCTAGGGGTCAGCAGAGCCACGGTCGGTGTGGCAAGTGTGGGAGATTGCACGAGGGGGCGTGCAAGGCAGGGAGTTCCGGCTGCTACAAGTGCGGTCGGACTGGGCATTTGAGTAGGGATTGTACGGCCCCTGCTACTACGGTTACAACATCAGATCTGATTTGCTTTCAGTGCAATCAGAGGGGACATAAAAGGTCCCAGTGTCCCAGTTTAGCTGCAGCAGGGAAGGTGGTTGCACCTGCCCCTGCCACCTTGAGGATTACGGATGGCCGGCAGGGCCGATCTGATGCGCCAGTGGCGAAGAGCAGGGCATTTCAGATGACAGCAGAGGAGGCGCGAGCGACTCCTGATGTGGTGATGGGTATGTATCTTTCCTACATCTCTTAATTGTTATAATATCATTCGAATATTACTTGATGATATGTTTTATTTAGGGTCGTTCTCGGTGAACGGCATCCCTGCTTTGGTATTGTTCGATTCGGGGGCTACCCGATCATTTGTATCGCTTGCGCTTAGCAAGAGATTTAGCAGAGCTCCAGGGGAGCTGGATTGTCCATTAGAGGTTGAGATAGCAGATGATAGGACCGTGAGGGTCGGCAGAGTACATAGAGGGTGTTCCCTTCAGATATTTGATGAGCAGTTTTCAGTGGACCTGGTTCCTATTCCCCTGCGTGGGAATAAAGTTATTGTGGGCATGGATTAGCTGAGCCCAATGGGGCGGTGATTGATTGTGAGCTTCAGCTAGTGAGGGTTCGCACTCCCAGTGGGGGAGAGATAGTGATTCAGGGCGAGAGGCCCCAACGAGGACCGATCTTTTGTTCCGCCGCAAGGGCGAGGCGCTATGTTCAGCAGGGTTGCGCCGGTTTTGTAGCTTACGTCTTGGATGCCCGGGAGAAGGGCAAGACGACGATTGATGATGTTCCTATTGTTCGTGACTACCCGGATGTGTTTCCCGAGGATTTGCCGGGGATACCTCTAGAGAGGCAGGTTGAGTTCAGGATCGACCTAGTTCCTGGTGCGGCTCCGATAGCCAAAGCACCGTATCGACTTGCTCCCCCTGAGATGCAGGAGTTGTCTACACAGCTTCAGGAGCTGTTAGACAAGGGTTTCATTCGGCCGAGCAGTTCGCCTTGGGGAGCGCCGATCTTATTTGTGCGGAAGAAGGATGGGTCGCATCGTATGTGCATTGATTATCGGGAGTTGAACAAAGTAACGGTGAAGAACCGTTACCCACTTCCGAGGATAGATGACTTGTTTGATCAGCTTCAGGGAGCGTCTTGGTTCTCCAAGATCGATCTACGCTCCGGTTATCATCAGATGAGGGTTAGAGATGAGGATGTACAGAAGACTGCTTTCAGGACCCGGTATGGTCATTATGAGTTCGTGGTGATGCCATTTGGGCTCACCAATGCCCCAGCCGCGTTCATGGATCTCATGAACCGCGTGTGCAGACCGATGCTGGATCGGTCGGTGATAGTGTTTATAGATGACATCTTGGTGTATTCCAAGACACAGGGGCAGCACGAGGAGCACCTGCGGGAGGTGTTGGAGACTTTGAGGAGGGAGAGACCTTTCGCAAAGTTCTCCAAGTGTGAGTTCTGGTTGCGCGAGGTGTAGTTTCTTGGTCATCTCGTCAACCAGAAGGGTATTTTGGTAGATCCGGCCAAGATTGAGGCCGTGATGCAGTGGGAGGTCCCGAGGTCTCCATCTGAGATTCGGAGCTTCCTGGGGCTGGCAGGGTATTATCGGAGATTTATTCAGGACTTCTCCAAGATAGCAGTGCCGCTCACCCGGCTAACCAAGAAGTCGGTGGTTTTTCGTTGGGGGCCTGAGCAGCAGGCGGCGTTCGAGACTCTCAGGCAGAGATTGTGCGAGGCTCCGATCCTTACCTTGCCAGAAGGAGTAGAGGATTTCGTAGTCTATTGTGATGCATCGATCACAGGTATGGGAGCAGTATTGATGCAGCGAGGCCATGTAGTAGCTTATGCCTCGAGACAGTTGAAGCCTCACGAGGCTAATTATCCTACCCACGATTTGGAGCTGGGGGCAGTTGTGTTTGCCCTCAAGATTTGGAGACATTACCTTTATGGGGTCCGCTGTACTATTTACACGGATCACAAGAGTTTGCGATATCTTATGGATCAGCCGAGTTTGAACATGAGACAGAGGAGATGGTTAGACGTGCTGAAGGACTATGAATGTGAGATCCTTTATCATCCAGGGAAGGCCAATGTGGTGGCCGACGCCCTGAGCCGCAAGGTGTCGACGGCCCCTATCAGAGATCTGTGTATGAGGATGACAGTGATCACTCCGTTGTTGGAGCGGATCAAGGAGGCTCAGATGGAGGGCCTCAAGGAGGAGAGGCAGAAGTAAGAGAGGATAGTGGGACGAGTAGCTTCGTTTGATTACGACAGTCAGGGTTTGTTGACGCTTCATGGTAGGGTGTGGGTACCGTACTGGGGTGGGGTACGGCAAGTATTGATGGACGAGGCTCATAAGTCTCGGTTTTCTATCCACCCAGGAGCGACGAAGATGTATCGAGATCTTCGACCTGATTATTAGTGGCCCTGCATGAAGCGAGATGTCGCTTGGTATGTGGAGAGATGTTTGACCTGCCGGAAGGTCAAGGCGGAGCACCAGAGACCTCACGGCAAGATGCAGCCATTAGACATTCCCATGTGGAAATGGGAGGATATCACCATGGATTTTGTCACCAAACTCCCCAGGATCGCACGCGGGGTGGACTCGATATGGGTAGTAGTGGATCGGTTGATGAAGAGTGCCCATTTTATTCCGATTCAGGAGAGTATATCGGCGGAAAAGTTAGCCGATATCTATGTGCGAGAGATTGTGGCACGTCATGGAGTGCCGGTATCGGTGGTGTTGGACCGAGATGTTCGTTTCACGTCCAGATTCTCGAAGCGATTCCACGACGAGATGGGTACTCGTCTCCATTTTAGCACCGCTTTTCATCCTCAGACTGACGGGCAGAGCGAGAGGACGATTCAGACTCTTGAGGACATGCTTAGGGCATGTGTTCTAGATTTTGGGGGCAGTTGGGATAGGTATCTTCCGTTAGCGGAATTCTCGTATAACAACAGTTATCATGCGAGTATTGATCGACCTCCTTTTGAGATGTTATATGGCAGGAAGTGCAGGACCCCGATTTGTTGGGGCGAGGTCGGTCAACGAGTTATAGGGAGCACCGAAGTGGTGCTCAAGACGACGGAATTGATCCAGCAGGTCCGTAGTAGGCTGCAAACTGCGCAGAGTCGGCAGAAGAGCTACGCCGATAGGAGGCGTTCGGACTTGGAGTTCCAGGTGGGAGATATGGTTCTTCTGAAAGTCTCACCTTGGAAAGGTGTCATCAGGTTCCAGAAGAGGGGCAAATTGGGCCCCAGATTTATTGGTCCTTTCAGGGTTTTGGCCCGGGTGGGTCGGGTTGCTTATCGGTTAGATCTCCCTGAGGAGCTTAGTCAGATACACCACACCTTCCACGTGTCGCAGTTGAGGAAGTGTTTGGTGGATGAGACAGCAGTCGTTCCCTTAGAGGACATTCAGGTTGATAGCGCCCTAAATTATATCGAGAAGCCGGTCGCGATTCTGGAACGGAAGACCAAGACCTTGAGGAACAAGGTAATTCAGCTAGTAAAGGTGCAGTGGCAGCACCGGAAGGGGTCTGAATGGACGTGGGAGGCTGAAGAGGAAATGAGAGCGCACTACCCGGAGTTATTTGCAGATCCAGCCGTAGCAGACTTCGAGGACGAAGTCTGAGACAAGTGGGGCAGAATTGTAACGACCCGTTCCCGGTATGTTGATTTATTGGTAATTATAGTGAGTTTTTCAAGAGGGACTCGGCGAGTTCTAGCCTGACTCTCCGAGTAGGGTCGCGCCTGAGGGCACGCGTGAGCCGGGGACTCGGCGAGTCCATATCCCTGACTCGGCGAGTCCATCTGTCTGGGTGAAACCCTAAAATCCCCGGGTTGCCCACTATTTATACCACCTTATAGCCCCCATCCTCGCCTCCCTCACCCTGAGAACGCAGTGTTAGAACCCTAAACCTCCCTTGAAGCGCTTATATGTGTTTTGGTGCCATTTTGTGAAGGTGTGAAGAAGGAGAAGAAGGAAGAAGCAAGGAGAAGTGTTGTAGTGCAAAGATCCAAGGCCAAATCAGAGTTAATTGAGGTATTTTCGGAGTTCCATCTTGTTATATGCTTTAAACTTCCATTAGAGCTCTCCTAAGAGCTAGTTGATGCTTGTTCCAAGCCTTACACTTGCATGAACGCCTTATTAAGTCGAAATAGCTATGGATCTGAATGTTGGGGTGTTGTAGAGCCCAGATCTACTGTCTTTTTGGAGTTATATTGCATGATAACCATAGATCTACCCATTTTGTTCATCTTTTAGCCTTATTTCCCTTATTCATGAGGTTGTACACGTAAAGTTGGAAACTTTACGTGGTAAATCAGCTTATTGGACCCAGATCTATCAATTGTATGTGTTGGATTCAAACAAAATCAAGTAAAAATCAGTTGCATGGCGGCAACTCGGCGAGTCGGAAGAACGACTCGACGAGTTGGGTCGCGAGTCCCGAGTTCTTCAGTTTTATCAATGTCGAGTGGACGAGGTGAGTTAGGGAGTGGACTCAGCGAGTTGAGGGTAAACTCAGTGATGGAGGGACTCGGCGAGTTGTTCATCAACTCGGCGAGTCCAAGGCAATCTTCTTAAAGATCAAGAACAACTCGTCGAGTTTGTTCATCCGGCTCGGCGAGTCGGATGAAGATCGTCTGAGTTCTTGGATCAAGAGGGTACTCGTCGAGTCGATGCCAGACTCGACGAGTAGCAGTGAGTAAGAGTGAAAAGTGAGAGTGGGACTCGGCGAGTTGGGTGGCCCAACTCGGCGAGTCAGCCCAAAAGATAATTGACTTTGACCGAGGGTAAAAGAGTCATTTTACCCCCAAGCGCAGTGTTTAGTATTTGATTGAGTGTGTTTATGGACTTGTAGCCGAGGAGATTCAGGAGCAGCCGCTGTTAGCTTTCCGAGCCACACACTCAGCAGCCAGCTTACGAGGTGAGTTTCCTTCCAGTAGGAACGGGTCTAAGGCCACAATGCCGGCCCGTTCAGTTATCAGTAGTTTCCGGATTTAGGTCCGATGCAGTAGTTAGTATGTTCGATGCCTTCGTGGCTCGAACAGGATTTGTGTGCTATGTTTCATGTGTTAAGTATTATGTGTTCCGGGCCACGGCCCGATGTAGCATGTCGTATATGTGTTATGCTAGTTGATGTGTTATGCTATGCCATGTTCAGTCAGTCAGTTCCGGACTTCGGTCCGATGCAGTTAGTTCCGGACTTCGGTCCGATGCAGGGGACAAGGTCCCAGTCAGTTCCGGATTTCGGTCCGATGCAGTTAGTTCCGGACTTCGGTCCGATGCAGGGGACAAGGTCCTAATCAGTTCTGGACTTCGGTCCGATGCAGTTTCCGGGCTTCGGCCCGATGCAGTGGGCAAGGCCCAATATGTGTTTATATGTTATTGTATGGTATGTGGTAGTTTGGGGGAGCTCACTAAGCTTCGTGCTTACAGTTTCAGTTTGGTTTCAGGTACTTCCGCAAGCAAAGGGAAGAGCTCGGGGTGACATCATCGCACACACCACAACATAGCTTTTATCCTGGGGATGTCTCTTGATGTTTTGGATTGATGTAGTATGATACAATTTTCCGCACAATATTTTATTATGTTTTGGGGATACATCGCGTATGTTTTATGTTATGATACTTATATTATGGTTTTGATTATATGGAAAAACGAAAATTTTTGGGTCGTGTTTTTGGGTCGTTTCAAAACTGTTCCCAGATGATCGCGTTCCTCTTCGCTGGTGAGTAATCTTTTGTGACAAAGTTCCACTAGTCTTTCATCTCATGATGGTGGATATTCCGCACATAGCTAAACTTCATGTTATCCAAGAAAGCACAATTATAGAAGCATCCTTCTACTTTTAAGATGTATATCATTGCTGCAATTAGATCTCTAACACCATTAAGGTCTAGGGGATAGGTATTAATGAACACTTAATAAGGGATTTCCTTATCTCCAGGCGAGGTTGTAGCAACAACAGTGGCGGCGGCGGCAGCAGTACTAGAAACGGCGCAATAACGTTCATCAAACAAAGTGATTAGTTCAGTTTTGATAGTTCTAAATTTTTTTTAGGATCATCTCTCTTACGAATGCAGCTACTTCTGTCTCAATCTAATCACATATGAAATACTTGCTCGGACCCAACCCGTCCGACCCAGAAGCAGAACCGCTTGCTCGAGTGATCATTACCATGCTAAAGACGGAAGTCAGAATAGTTTAATATGAATTGAGTTAGTCATAGATTACATTCAATCATTTCTAGTTCCTTAGTAATTTTGTAACTTATCTTGATTCGTATATGGATCATGTGCTTCCGGAAGTACTGGCCCATACTACCTTCCACACTTATCCATACTTGATCTTAGAATTGACTCAAAGTTTCTAAGTCACCACACTCTTTTTTCGATATGCATTTTTACACACCTAGTGTTACAAGGACCTATCTAATAATTTTCATATACTTTTTCTCAATGGTTTGTTTTATCCAAATTCTTGTACTATAGGAATTTGTGTCAAATATCAGATAGTCAGCATGTGTATGCAACTCATATGTTATCCAGGATTGGAAAGATAGTCGATTAATCAATTCTACCGTAAGCCCACAACCAAGCAAGGAACATGAAGTAAGGCTTAACTAAGCATTCCGAGGCTATAAAATCTTAATTAGGAACAACTCTAAAGCGTACACTTAGTAACTATAGGATATCAGTACATGCTTCAAGTAGCACATAAAAGCAATTCCTAAGGCTACAAGGCATCCTAAATATTAGGAAATTCAAACTAATAGTTCCTGAAAAGATCCTTAGCCTTACACTAGCATGCACTTCTACCAGATCATATATCAACATATAGTAACAGTACGAATATTTTCGGAATCACTTTCATTTTTGAGCTCTACCTGAATGTATGCATCACACCCTTTTCCTTTTCGAACAATTTATTTTCTAAAAATGTTTGTTAACATATTCAGATCCTTAGTTTGAGTATGGAATCACACAAGTGTTCATCAAATTCTCTCATACCAAGACTCTGATTCCAACTTGTGACGTCCCAATTTCACAAACAAAATTTTCATTTTTATTTATCCAAATTATAAGTCTTACACATGTTATATTACATATTTAATTATAAAAGTGAGTCGTAGCAGAAGTCTTAAGTATTGTTTATTGCCTTTGATGCAAGTACAGTCATGGAGGAGCCTTTCCTTAATCCGAAGAACAGCCTGAAAAGTATTTATCCAACAAATATATGTTGAGGCTTAGTGAATCCCCTCACTATATCACATACCACAACATATACACAATGCATACACGTATTGGCCTTTGAGCTATAGTTGATCTGCACCTTGGCCTTCAGTATATAGCTGGTCCACCCTATATAGCCTTCAACACGTGGCTGGTCTGCTCTCTCTTGGCGTTTAACATAAAGCTAGTCCACCCCAATCTATTGGCCTTCAGCACAAGGCTGGTTCGCCCTCAACTCCTTAGATACATATCAAGATATAGCAATAGTCCACACAATAGGCAACTAACTACCCTACTCTAATTCCCTCAGTGCATACTATAGGGTAAATATATCCTAACATACCGAGCATACATACTGGAGTGTTCAATAAAGTGAGAAGAACTCACCTTGATAGTTTCTCAGACGGTTAATAGGTATCCGGGTAATCCAATTGGTGAGTACGAGTCTAACAAGTATCAACCTATAATACTAGATTTTATTAATACCTAAGGAAATCTAGTAATGTAGGTTATACCCATCACTAATCCCAAGGAATACCCATAGTTTTATCAAATAAGGATCAACCCGGAAGGACAGTTGGGAGGCAATATCATTTCGGCATATAGCTTTTCTGAAATCTAACAACCAAGCCAACGTGACCATTCTAAACACCTCTCCCATAAGTAGATTAATCAATATTATTAATAGGATTACTGAAAAATCTTTATTTACATATTCATGACAATAACTATGAATATAAATACAAGTCACACTAAAAGCATAGGAAGTGTAGTCTAACTTACATAGAGTTTCTATACGTGCATAACTCTGACCCAATAGCTTCTAATCGTCATCACTTTGATGTCGCAGGGGCTTGCTAAAGTAGCCAAGAACTAGGGAGTAAAATTCTAAATGGTGGAAAGTGTTCCTAGAGAAAATGTGTGGAACTTTGTTAGAAAAAGAGCTGAAAACAAATGAATATATAGGTTGAAATCGAGGTGCACCTCACACTATGTGGGAACACGCCACGCATCTAGTCGAAGGGGGTGACATGGCATCTTATCGTTGGTGACATGTGTTGTAAATCTATTGGAGTGTCAGGGCGTGCCGCACAAGTGGTCGGTGTACGCAGTTGCACGCAGGAAATTCAAATTTCTTTCAATATATGTGTCTTCTTCATATGAGCTCCACATGATTTATATCCACGCGTAGCTATCAGCGAGATCTATCACTTTCGTTTAAACTCCATCGGTTAATTTTGAATTTAATTTTAAAGTTATAATAATAGGCTTAAACTGTTTAAGTCCGTTAATTTTTTTTAACTCTCTCGTCCGACGTCCATTCTCGACTGTCTTTATATCGATGTAGTCTTATCAATGAGATATTCAACTCTCATTTAGATTTTCTTTCCCAAAAATCAACCGATCTGAAATCCGGTTTTTGTGTTGCACACCGCTATGTTGAAAGTGCTAAAAATCATAACTTCCTTACTTGAAGTTAGATTTAGACGTTGTCTATATGCACACTCTCAGTTTTACGACTATTACGAATTTCTTTTAGTTCATTGATAGTTTCGTTTTTATTACTTCTTTTCATAGTTTATTTTTAGTTAAAACCATCTCATTTTAGTTAATCTTCATGCGTATTTTCTCCTTTTGTTATTTTTCTCCTTTACCAGGTGCTTTCTAGTCTTTTGAGTTTATTTGCAGGATTTATCGAAGACTATTTGTTATTGGAGGTTTAGAAGGAGTGCGGGACTATTGGAGGCATGTGATTTGCTTGTGGACTTGAAGTGGTGCGATTGGGCTTGGTGCTTGCATAAAGAAGAAATCAATTTGGAGTTAATTTGTGAGCAAGGATGATGATGAGGTGACGCGGAATCGAGCTACAAGAAAATTGAAAGAGTATTGGGTCAAACATTAGAAGACTTTGGAATGACACAAATAAGCACTAAAGAGTTATGCATGTGGGTTGAAGTTGAAGAATTGAAGACTGGGCTAGAATGCATGTTAAATGGCCCAAGTCTCACATTCAGCTTGACCCACGCAGTCCGCGTGGACTCATACGCGGTCCACATAAATTGTGCTGAGTTGATTCCAGGTTTGACTTGTTCACTCTATTTGTGGAAGTTTAGTGGGTGGATTTTGGCACCTTTTTGAATCCGAAAATCAACTCCCTTTTGATGGAGATTGGAGCCATTATTGAAGAGCATGCCTTGAAGAACATAAACCATTCTCTCTCAAGAAAGCTTTGGAAGATTTGACGGATTTTCGGAAGAATAGTGTAATTTCTTTCCATCTTGCATCTAAGACAATGTTTGATACCACTAAACTATATTGCTTTTCTTTTACTTTGACCATGCTTGGCTAAACTTTCATTTGGTTGATTAGGGTTTAACCCACGGATGATTATTTTCTTTGAAGACTTATTATTACATTGTGTTTGAAGTTTATGGAAATGTTTTCTAGTTAAACATCTTGTTGTGTTTATTTATCTTTGATCACGAGCTTGGATGAATGAATGCTTGTTTTTGTTGACTAATTTCTTGATTATGCAATGGACCTTCAAATTAGTAAGAAACAAATGGTTTATATGTTTGTTTTCATTTCATTTAGTCCATGGAAATGTTTCCTTCATAATGGTAATGTAAGCATTTGATTATCTTTTGGACTTGGGAACTCTTATAACTTAAAGCTAATTGATTTTCACAAGATTTTATGCTTCATTGATTTTGTGACTTCAATTAAGGAAATGTGTTAAGAGCTCCTCTAGCCATTTTAATTTCTAAGAAGAGTTGAGGCAATTTGTGCTTATGAATTGCTATAGCCAAGTTAAACAAATTCACATGTGTTATTCCATTAAGTCTAATGATAAGTCAATCATATCATCCATGAGATGTACCCCAAAATCAACCAATTCTACTTCATTGAATTTAATCCAATCTTTTACTTGTTTACTTGTCATATTTTCATTCTAGGTAGTTTTAATTTTGTCAAACAATCAAAAAGAATTACCCCCCCCCCCCCTTTACTTTTAATTTTGTTTTGCAAGTATTTTACAAAGAGATTTAAATTGAACCAATCTCCGTGGATACGATCCCTTTACCACTATACACTATTTTAGTGTGTAATATTTAGGGTATTTATTTTTTTGGCCTCGACAACCACCATTCATTAAGGCTAATAAGTAATATATCTTTGATTTTTATTTTACGACGCGCATAGCCGTGCCGATTTAATCACGAAACTTCGAAGAAACATAACTTCTTGATACGAAGTCGGATTTACGCGTTCTATGCATATATGGAAATCGTATTGATGTTTTCTACATAACGAAAAGGATTATTTGGGCATAAAATTAATGTATTTCATAGTAACTGCTTACTCTTACAATCTTTGGGAGTAGTAAAAATGGGGTGTTACAACCAGGGATCAGACCGATCCTAAACGCCACCCGCCTCTCGGGGGGCATGCCTTGAAGATCATGTTGGAAAACATCAGGAAATTCCCTGACCATAGGAACATCATACACTAAAGTCTTCTCCTTCACTCAAGTGTCAATCATATAAGAAAGGTAAGTCGAGCATCCATGCTGAATATACTGTCTCTCCTTGGCGGCTGAACAGAAGGCGGAACCAACTCTTGTGCCCTCTCCAAAGATTGTTAGCTCTCTCCCAATTGGGCTATGAACTACCACTAGCTAACTCTCACAATCGATCAATGCTCCATACCGGCTCACCAATCCATACCCACAATCAAACATACATCTCTCATTGGAATAGGAATAAGGTATATCGGAAATTCCACAACGAAAATCTCCAACATCCAGTCACTATAAACATTTGTTGCTGAAATCGTGCAGTCATTGGTGATGGCGGCCTCCAAAGGTCGATCCAATGATCCAAGGGAAACACAAAAATCCTTGCTAAAGGATGACGAAACAAAAGATCTACTCGCACTCGATTTAAACAACACTAACATAGGTAACGAATTCACTATGAATGTACCTACATAAGTATGGATATAAGTGTATAGGAAAATATAAATTGACAGAAATATAAATAGATACATACTAGTAATGATTTTCGGCACCACCCTGGCATTCTCTATTGTTAACTGAAAGGTTCTTCCTCAGGCCTTTGGATCCTCGGCCTTCCCTAACATCCATCAATAATGCATAAAGTCGTAGGATCCGGAGTCTACACTGATCTCGAGGCAAGTAGTAAGAAATCGGCCTTCACATGGTCCGTGTAGTTGCAGCTGAAACAAACTCGGATGCCCTACGGGCAGTCCTTCATAAAGTGCCCCTCCTTGCCATACATGTAGCATATCGTCCCTACCTGACAAGGACCCTCATGACTCTTATCGCACTTGCTACAAATAAAACCCCTTTATACACTTGATCTCACATCAGTGGGTTTGAGCCGCTTAGTCACCAACTGCAACATAGTTAGGACATGTCTCTTCTCCTTCCTATAGCTCTCCACCTCACCTTCTCCCACCCGAGTCTCCAACTCAATCTACCGCTTCCTAGCATTAGACTTCAGCTCAGTTAATGAACGATACAGGGCATTCGTCATAAACTCCCTGCTATCCCTATTGAGGATTCTCAAGTATCGGTTCATTTGAACCTGCTCTGACGAAGCATACTCTGGACAAAACAAAGACTTCTCATGCAACATCCTAGTGATCTCGGTCATTGAATCTGTCATTTATTTGAGCGACAAGTACTCCTGGGCCAGCTGCTCCCTTTCCACCAGTGGTATATACTCATCATGAAACATATCAATAAATCGCTCCCAATATATTGTAGCTCACAACGCCGACGAATAACCAATAGTCTCAAACTTCCACCAGTACTTTTCTCCCAACTGAATAAGTTTAAACACAAATCAAAATTCAAATCCTATGGACACACACAGGTATAGAAACACCCCTCAACATCTGAAATCCATCTCATTGCAAAAATCAGTTTCTTGGTCTGATCAAACTCTGGGGGCTCTGTATCGTTGAATTCTCAGTACTTCATCGAATCACCCCCATGCGATCTCACAGCAACAATGGCTGCTATGGCTATGATATCGACAACCTCAGCGATAGCGACATAACACTCGTCAAACTACTCGATCAAAATAGTCTTAATAGAACCAAACATCTCCGGGATCGCCTCCTTCATCGTTGCACCTACCTCAACGACAATGATCCTACGGATCTCATTGTTACTGGAACCTGACCTCTCTAAATTGCTAGGACCAGAACCTCGGGTAGTCACTATCAAAATGAAGCATGCAAATAAAAAGGTCAAAATCAAGCAACAACATACACGTACATTATACACAACTCCTAATAACTCCCCAATAGTCACATAATTCTTCCTGAATTGCATATGAATCCTATGCTTTCAGTACTACCAGTCCATACTACCTTCTAAGCCTATCTATATTTAGCTTAATTTCCTCGCAAGACTCCCAATTCACTAAGCCACTCCACACTATGTGCATTAGGACACATGTCTATATGCTCCACAGATCCATACTCTACTCCTGGGTACTCATCCTAGGATCCATCAACCTTTTCTCGCTCTGCTAGAAGCTTCCACTAATCTCATTAACTGCTCTGTGTATACCATTTATACATACTTCATGATCTGATTGACGGTCGAATAAATGATTCTACCTCAAATCCACATCTAGACAAGAAATAGGAATTGAGGCTAAACCAAACATTCTAGGGCTATAAAATGCTAATTATGTATAACTATATATTATACTCATATCAATTAACAATATTAACTTCAACTTCTATCATAGCATGACAAGCATTCTACTAGGCTACAAGGCATCATAAAATCAAGCAACTCTATCATGCAAATCCTAATATGATCCTGAGCCTATCAACTAGCATGCATTTCTAACAACTTTTACAACAACTCAATTACATCATATATGACAAGTATGGATATTTTAGGAAATCTTTTTCGAGCTCTAACTGGCTGTACACTTTCCATTTTCCTTTTCATGTTTTAAAATTAATCTTTTTTGAAAGGTTTTTTTAAATTCCTTGGATCCTTATTTTAAGTATGGAATCACATGAGTGTTCATCCAAATCCCTCAAAAAAGGTCTTTGATACCAACTTGTAGCATCTAAAAAAATCACAACAATGATTTTTTTTATTTTAAATTATATAAAACATAGTTTTTAGGAAAGCCAAGTTAGATAATCATAAGTATCGAAATACAATCATCCCAAAATCAATGTATCACAAAATGTGAAATCATGAAAAGTTATCGAGGAGAGTGTACAATCAAGCGTTCGCCTTCTCAGTCTACACCTAAAAACCCTAATTTAACCAAAAGTCAACCATGGTCAAAGTCATAAGTCAAAGTCATCTCCAACTGACCGTCACACCGTGGCCACCCTTTGGTAACATTGTGACAACATTAATACAAAATAGTCACGAAACTGACCATCGTCAATGATACGTTTTATAGGTTATAACTAAATCATGCGTTAGAAAAACATAATCCTTAAGTTCCCATGCAAAGTACTTGGATCTAAGTTTTCTCTATTGATAGTTATAATCTATGAACATCAAAGAACCTTAAGGAAACCCTATTATAGTGAAATTTACAAAAGGGATAAGGGTTTACATATCTTTTTATTAATACTGTAAATAATCAATCAAATCCTTCTTGAGCAAGCTCTAGAAAGCAAGAACCAAAAATCTTAAGCCTTTGGTGATTTGTACCCCAAACCCTAATATTTAGAATACTTGAGGAGAGAGGATAGGGGATAGGATTTTCGAAAATTCCTTCTTGAAATTATGGTGGCCAAAAAAGTATATGCTAAACGCCTTATTTATAATTGATAGAAAAAACCCTAGATAACCCTAATTTAAAATAAAATAATATTATTTCACATCTCGACTTTATCTAGTTTCCTTATTATACATATTATCTGTAAAAAAAATCTAGAAACCCTAAGGAGCCTTCAAATTTTCGGCCAACCCTAGAATATCCCCGAATCCTTCTCTCGTTTAACTATTGAACAATTACAACTTAGGTCCTTGCATTTTTAATTAATCCATTTAATCCCGAAATTAATTCTAATTAATTATTAATTAGTTAATACTATTTATATTTAATATTTTGATCTCACAATATATTAATAACTTATTTATTTGTACTTAATTGTCATATAATAAACCAATAAATAAGTCTCGCACTCCAAAAGTCATTCAAGTCAATTGCTAGATTTGAGGATAACCTAAAAGGAATTTGCTAATGATTCAAGTATATTCCAATTTAGTTATTGGCTTACACACCTAATCCAACACCCTCCCACTAGGATAAGTCTATAACTAAAATTGCAAGTATAACTTCTAAATCAAACAACAATGTCTTCTTTCCAAAGCAATTGCCAGACTCTGATGTGATCTGACATCAGTTGATAGATAAGTGATCAAATATTCCTCTGTTCTACAAGATATCGTATGGACACGAGACATGGATTACAATCAATCTTTTGTCTAAAATTATGTTTTCCGATTTCCTGATTTGTGCTGACCTCATAAGACTACCAATTGAACACATCAATTCAATTCTGGCTAGGCTCAACACTATAATATCAACACCAAATCACTAAGGGGCCCAAGGATATCAGTTTTCCTGTTAGGGAAAAAGGAACGAATAAGCTTCAAATCATATGGTTTTATCTTTTACTCACCAAATAATGTACAACGCAACATTTTATAACATCATGTTAGTGATGTGTTTTCTTATCACCAATGCACAACCGACTTGTAAATTACAACTCATATATCTCCATTTCAAGAATGGAAGATATTATCATCTCAAAATTACTCGTGATATAATCCATGAAGTAATTCTTTGAGCTTGGATTTTATCCAATACTTAAAATCTCCATTTTTAAGTACTCATGAGTATTGTAGCAATGATTGAAATGTCTAATCCCCATAGACAATCTACAATCTATTCATGACAGTCTTAATTCACTACTTACTTTCAAAAGTATGAGCGACTGTGGAATTTAGAATAATCAAATCATTCAGGAAGTAAAACATGCAAAAAAACATAGGAATAAACAATTGAAAAAGGCATTATTTAATCACCAGAGTCGATTACATTTATTTTCTTACAAGTATAAAATTATCACCTAACTACTAAAACTAATATTATATCTATTATATCTCCAGCCTATGTTCCTAGCATGCTGGTTATGCTTTACCCTACCCAGAGCCTTCATTAAAGGATCTACATGATTATCTTCTGAGGATAGCCGCTTCACCAAAAGATGACCTTCTTCAACCTTATGTCTATTGTAATGGTACTTTCTATCAATACGCTTAAATCTATCTAGATCCTTGGGTTCTTTGGTCAAAGAAACAACATCTTCATTATCACAAAAAACTCCAATGGCTCTTGAATGGCCGGGACTACTCCGAGATCGTCGGTGAAGTTCTTCAACCAAGCCACCTCATTCAATGCCTCACTCGTTGCGATGTACTCTGATTTATAAGTAGAATCCGCCATTGTATCATACTTGGAAATTTTCCAAGTCACTACTCCACCATTTAACACAAATACCCTGCCTGACTGAGAACAAATTTGTCTCGATCTATCTGAAAGCTGGTGTCACTATATCCAGTCACTCTTAACGTATCACTGCCACCAAGGACTAGAATCATATCCTTTATCCTTCGCGAATACTTAAGAATGCTCTTTACAACATTCCAATGAGCTCTACCAAGAATTCTCTAAAATCGGCTAACCATGCTCAAAGCATAAGATACATCAGGGCAAGTAAATGTCATAGCATACATGATCGAACCTACAGGAAAAAGATATGGGACTTTGAGTCTTACTCAACTGGGCATTACTCTAAATAGGCAGTTCCCTTTCTTGGAATTTTCCATACTAAAATGCTTTCGTATTTTATCTAAGTATGTACAATGACTAATACCTATAAGTCTTTTCTTTCTATCTCTCAAAATCCTTATCCAAAGAATATAGGCTGCTTCCCCTAGATCCTTCATGGCAAAACACTTCCCAAGCCAATATTTCACTTCTGGAAAGGTCAGAATGTTTTCCATAAGGCGTAGATCATCAACATAAAAAACCAGGAAAGTTAATATACTCCCACTAGCTTTGACATACACACATGACTCATCCTCACACCTAGAGAAACAAAAATCTTTGACTTTTTCATGGAAGCAAAGGTTCCAACTGTGAGATTCTTGTTTCAATCCATAAATGGATTTCTCAAGCTTACACACTCTATTAGGAAACTTTACATGTATAAACCGTTTAGCTGTCTCATGTAAACATCATCAACCAACTTCCAATTACTGAAAACATTTTTGACATCTATCTTCGTTATTTCATAATCATGAAGGACAACTATGGCAAGCATTATTCAAGTAGACTTTGAAAATGTCCCATCATAGTCAACCCCGAAGGTTTGAGTAAAACCCTTCGCAACCAGTCGTGCTTTGAACATGTGCATTTTCCTATCCTGGTCAGTGTTCTTCTTGAAGATCCATTTACAACCTACTGTCTTTCGACCAGGTTCATGATCAACCAAATTCCAAACTTGGTTGTCATAGATGGACTGAATCTCGCTTTCTTTTTCCAATTTCCAGTTTTCAGCCTCAGGGCTGGCCATCACTTCCTTATAATTAGCTGGCCTATCCAAATTTACCAGTGTACCATCACTAATAAATGTGTTACCATCTGACGTTATATAGAAACCATAGAACTTAGGTGGCGTGCTAACCTTACTGGATCGAGGAAGAGGTAACAAATTGTCAATGGGCTCAACCGGAGTTTCATCCTCCGGTTGAGAACTAGTATCCCCTAAGGTTACTTCATTGGTTGATTTTAGAATTTTTTTTTCTAGATCAATAACACTCCCATAGTCCTCTTTGAATATGAGCTCTTTATCGCAAAAGACTCTTCTTTGAGCTACAAAATCCATATTCTCACTAGGTCTATAGAACAATTCTCCAAAAGATTTTTGTGGGTAACCAATGAAAATACACCTCTCACTTCTAGTTTCTAGCTTGTCATGAGTCTCTCGTCTCATGAAAGCTTTATATCCCCAAACCTTGATGTGAGCTAGCGAGGGAACTTTCCATGTACACATCTCGTGAGGTTTTTTGGAAACCTTATTAGTAGAGACAATATTAAAGATATGGGAGGCTATCTGTAAGACATAGGAAATCGAAGCTTGTCTCATAATGGAACAAACCATGTCTAAATGGGATTGATTTCTCCTCTCAGCCACACCATTAAGCTGTAGTGTCCTAGGAGGAGTCAATTGTGAAATTATTACACATTCCTTGAGATAGTCTTGGAGCTCGATACTAAGATACTATCCACCTCTATCATATCGAAGCATCTTTATCTTCATGCCTAATTGATTCTCGACCTCGTGTCTAAACTCCTTGAGCTTGTCAAAGGTTTCCAGTTTATGTTTGATTAAGTAGATATACCCATATCTGATATAATCATTTATAGACATCATGTAGTATCAATTTGCATCCCTTTTAGCATATCTAAAAGGGTCCATACACATCTGTGGGTATGAGATCCAACAAACCCTCACCTCTTTCACAAGACCCAGTGAAAGGTGATTTGTCATCTTACCCAAAAGAAAAGACTCCCATTCATCATCTGACCTTAAGTCAAATGATTCCAAAACTCCATCCTTTTGGAGTTGGGTGATGCGTTTCTTATTAATATGTCTAAGATAACAATGCCACAAGCACGCCTTTTCTATACCAGTAGATGAATCAATATGGAATACACTATTGCCTAAACTATTAGCACAAATCACAATTTACAAGGTAAAGCTTCAAACATAAAACACCATTTTTATATGCTAAAATCAAACCATTTATATCATTAAAAGAATATTAAAACCCTAATCTGAAAAATACATGAAAAGAAATAACGTTTCTCGTCATTTCTGACGAATAGCAACAATTAATCAAATCTATCCTAACATCACCATCGGGCACAATACTATAACTTCCAATCTTGATAACATGAGAAGATTGCCTATTCCCCATAATTAGATTTATTCTTCCATGCTCCATGTCTTTGCTTTTTATTATCCCCCGCGAATTATAACAAATGTGAAATCTACATAATGTATCAAGGACCCAAGAATGAGTAAGCTGTGAGTTGTTGACTTGAATAATGTATATACCTGCCGATGATGGTTTCACCTTTCCATCCTTGATATCTAGCAAGTATTTAGGGTAGTTTCTTTTCCAATATCCCTTTCCATTATAGTAGTAGCAAGTTGCCTCTTTGGGGCCACTAACCGCATGAATGTATGAACTAG
The DNA here is from genome assembly GCF_052625555.1 of Lactuca saligna. Lineage (NCBI taxonomy): Eukaryota > Viridiplantae > Streptophyta > Magnoliopsida > Asterales > Asteraceae > Lactuca > Lactuca saligna. The sequence continues at coordinate 85,253,662 of NC_136424.1, read as the reverse complement.
GCTTTGCCTTCAACCGACTCCTAGACGATCCATGTTAGGCCTTTCCTTCCAGTTCGATTTAGGGTTAGTCTTGTTGGATAAGGTGTCTAAGTCCATAACTATTTCTGGTATGTACTTGACCCGACCCGGCATGGTCTATTTGGGTTGCATGGCATCATGCAATTGGATAGACTAAATGAGAGAAATAACACTTGGAGATTATTAATATATTATAAGTTCTAATATATTAATAATATTATTTGATTAGTTTGATCAAGAATTAATTTAGAATTAATTATGTGATCAAAAGATAACTAATTAAATATATGGGTTGATTATGTAAATCATCCATATCTTGTATAGTGGGCTAAAAGGCTCCATGGACTATCAAGTTGGGTTCCACCCATAGGATGCTCCATGGATGCTCCATGGGAGTTACAAACCCATGGGTCATGGAAATGAAGAGTCATGACACATTAGGGTTTAACCCTAGATGTGTCAACACTATATAAGTAACATGTTCTCCACCTAAAATCGGCTACACACTAAGAAACAAGAGGGCTTGGCCGATTTTGAGAAGTGTGTGTTCTCTCATAAGTTCTTCCAAGAGAATTTGGTGTTGTGTGAAGCATTTGAGGCATCACACTTGGGGTGCTAGGCTCACAAGGTTTCAAGGAACACAAACAACAACAAGGTAAGTTATTCTATCTATACTTTATGTTAAAATTGTTCCCCACGTATGCTAGATAGGAATATAACCTTGGAATTCAACTTTGCATGATAATTAGACAAACATAGATCCAAGGTTATTAGGGTTGCATGTACACTTAGGAAGTGTTAGAATGCTCAAAACTCATCAGTGGTATCAGAGCCTAGGCTTGTTTGCTCTTATTTGTGCTTAAAAGTTGAAAAAAGAATCAGAAATCTTGCTGTCTGCGAATGGACTCGTCGAGTCTATAGGGGGGACTCGTCGAGTTCATGAGTATCTTCAACCAACTCGGCGAGTGAGTTCATGCACTCGGCGAGTAGGGTCGACTGATTGCAGAATTTCGATTTAGTTGCTGGAAATGAATTAGAAACATTACCCTAAACTGTTTTGGTAATTGAAAACTTGTTTTTGGTGGTGTAATGTCTTTGCTAATTCATTTACAAACAACTAGTTATCAAAATTACAAAGTTTTAAATGTAATCTTTGATTGTGTTCATATTCATGTTCTTGTTCTTATGGTGTTTTAGATGATCATAGGAATTATTTGTAACCTATGTGGTAGATTAATTCTTGATCATAATGTGTTTTAATGGAGTCCATAACTTATCCTTTAGTTATGGAAAACCAAGAGTCACACTTGAGTTAAAACCATTAAAACAAATACAAGAGTTAGAAAAATGAAGAGTCTTCATTTTATTACTCTATTAAACTCATAAGTTACAAGAAATGAAAAGTTTTGAAAGTTACAAAACTTGCCCTCAAGTTTTGGAACAAGTAAAGTTAAGTTAAAACTTTAAGTTCCAACCCATAGAATTTTAAAAGTTAAAATTCAACCCTTATACTTATATTATGATGATTTAATAATTATATATATATATATATATATATATATATATATATATATATATATATATATATATATATATATGTATAAGAATAAAGTCGTCTTACCGCTAGTACGCCTCATTCACGAAGCCGGTCTATAAGGTGGGTATAAGGTTGTTGCCTATAAAATGGTGACTTAATGGGTGTTTACTCTCACCCACCGCTTGCTTGACTGGTGGAGGGTCGTTAGCCGAACGGGTAAGACAAGGACTTATAAATTCTCATTCAAAGTATGATGAATATAATAAAGTAACTAAATATTTTATTAAATTCCCAATCTTAGTTACTTTAGGAAAATGTGAATAAGGTGCTAATCAATGAAATTACACTTTACACTTTGTCTAAGTCGTTGGTGGAGCATGTGTGGTTAACCGGCACACTAACTTGGACTTAACAAGGTAGGTAAAGGGTGACTTAAGGTTTATTATAGTATCGGTGGAGCGTGTGTGGTTTACCGGCACATCGATTGAGTGATAAACTTTAAGGGTACCAAGTGATTTGCATGGTTACTTCACACCTCGTTTTCCCAGTCACAAAACTTGGAGGGCACTTTCGAGATTGAAACATGCCTTTGAAAAGTTCATTGGATCTCAAAGAATCTAGGAATTTCTAAAACCAATAAAAACTAAATATCTAATATTTCGGTTTTCGTGGTGGAAATTGGTGAATCGTCATTCACCTACCTTTCAAATATGGTATAGCTTAGATTACGGCATACCTCTTCTAAGTTATATTATATTGTGATTGGATCCTAGCCTTAATATTACATTTGGGTGTTTTTTTAAGGACTCTCTTAAATCTATACTAAACTTGTTCTTCTCTTTCAGATGTCTTCAAATAATGCTTCTGGCTCGAATCCTAATGGCTCCTTTACTCTTATGAGTTTGTGTGGGAAAGTCACCTTTGATGGATCCAACTTCAATAAATGGATCAGAAATATCAGGATGATTACCCGCTACGAGGACAAAGAATATGTCCTTGACAAGGAGCTTAAGGAAATTGATGAGTCCACTGCAACTCCCCAGGAGATCGCTGACTTTCATACTCATGAAAGAGATGCAACCAAGGTGGCTTGCATCATGTTGGCCACAATGACAGCTGAACTCCAAAAGTCTTATGAAGATTTCTACCCTTATGAAATGCACCAAGATTTGATGGAAAGATACCATCAAAGTGCACGACAAGAGAGGTACGAAGTCATCTGCTCCATGATAACAACCATGATGAAGGACGGAGATTCCGTCACGAGCCACATGCAGAAAATGCAAAGGTATGTGGATCGTTTGCTGAAGCTTAATGTGAACTTCCCTGAGGAGCTTGCAATAGATATCATTTTGCACTCCTTACCATCGTGCTATGATCAATTCCGCATGACATATCACATGAACAAGGAAGAGGTCACCCTCAGCAAACTTCAGGGACTTCTCAAGACCGCAGAAACAGGTCTTAAGGGGAAGTCGGTTGCTATCACTCCTACTCCAGACTCAACTCCGGTCTTGGCAATCGGGCAAAGTTGAGGGAGGAAGAGAAAGAGATCTTCGAAGGGTACCAAGGCTCGGACCCTTGATGGCTCTTCTTCAAGTGGAACCAAGAAAGGTTTCATTACTCCTTCTTCTGACCCAAAAGAGGCTGAATGCTTCTATTGCCATGAAAAAGCTCATTGGAAGCGGAACTGCCCAAAGTACCAGCAGGATGTGAAGGATGGGAAAGTCAAACCCAACCATGCAGGTATTTACACTATCATTTCTAATAACTCACCCCATTCGAAATCTTGGGTCCTTGATACCGGTTGCGGTATTCATATTTGTTGTGACTTGCAGGGACTAGGAAGAAGTGAGAATGTGGAGCAAGGAAGAATAAACTTAATCATGGGGAATAGGAAAGTTACACCTGTCACTAAGATTGGAGTTTATACTTTATCGCTAAGTAGTGGGTTAAATTTAGATTTGAATAAATGTTGTTATTCGCCAGAAATGGCAAGAAATATTATTTCCTTTCATGCATTGTACAAACAAGGTTTCACCTTTTCGTTTGATAATGAAGTTGGTTCGATTAATGCTTTCTTTAATAATGTTCTTTATTTTAAAGCATTACCTTGTGATGGTGTGTATGAAGCTGTATCTGTTGTAGATAACTTAGGAAATAATGTTCTGTGTATTGATTCTACTAATAATAATTACTTGGATAAAGCATCATTATGGCATTGTCGTCTTGGACATATAAGCAAGAAACGCATAGGCCAACTCCAAAAGGATGGAGTCTTGGAGTCATTTGACCTAAAGTCAAATGATAGTTGCGAATCATGCTTACTTGGAAAAATGACAAAGTCACCCTTCACAGGCTCGTGTGAAAGGGGTGAAGGTTTGTTGGACCTTATACACACGGATGTGTGTGGACCATTCAAACATGCCACAAGGGATGCTAATCGTTATTATTTGACTTTTACTGATGATTACAGTAGATATGGATATGTCTACTTAATCAAGCATAAGTCAGAGACTTTCGAGAAGTTTAAGGATTTTAAACAGGAAGTCGAGAATCAATTGGGCAGGAACATTAAGATGCTTCGATCTGATCGGGGTGGTGAGTATCTTTGTTCAGAGTTCCTCGACTATCTAAGGGAATATGGGATTGTCTCACAATTGACACCGCAGTTGAATGGTGTGGCTGAGAGGCGTAATCGAACCTTGTTGGACATGGTTCGTTCCATGATGAGTCGAGCTTCGCTACCAATCTCATTCTGGGGGTATGCCTTAGAGACTGCCGCCCATATCCTTAATCTAGTCCCTACAAAGAAAGTTGCCAAAACTCCTCACGAGATGTGGACTGGTAAAGTACCTAAACTAGACCACATCAAGATTTGGGGTTGCGAGGCTTTCGTGAGACGCGAGACTCATGATAAGCTCGAACCCCGAAGCGAGAGGTGTATTTTCATCGGCTACCCACAGCAATCCTTTGGTTACCTCTTCTACAGACCTAGTGACAATGTGGTCTTTGTAGCAAGAAGAGGAGTCTTTCGAGAAAGAGAGTTTATAAGCCAAGGAGACAGTGGGAGGCAAGTTGATCTTGAAGAAATTCAAGAGTCAAGTGGTGAAGGAACTTCAAACTCTAGCCCTCAACTTGAGGAGGAAACTCCTGTTGAGCCAATTGACGAATCTGTACCTCTGAGGCGTTCCACGAGAGTTAGGAGTGCACCTGAGCATTACTATGGATTCAATATTACTGCAGAAGGTGAGACACTTATTAGTGATGGGACACTAGTAAGTCAAGATGACCCTAACAGCTACGAGGAAGCCATGGCAGGCCCCGAGTCTGCTAAATGGAAAGAGGCTATGGATAGCGAGATACAATCCATGTATGACAATCAAGTTTGGAACTTGGTTGAGAATGTACCAGGTCGAAAGACTGTAGGGTGCAAATGGGTCTTCAAGAAGAAGACCGACATGGATGGTAAAGTACACACTTATAAGGCTAGACTGGTTGCAAAGGGCTTCTCTCAAATTCCTGGAGTGGATTATGATGAGACCTTTTCTCCGGTAGCCAAGATTAAGTCTATTCGGGTTCTGTTAGCCATAGCCGCATTTCATGACTATGAAATTTGGCAAATGGATGTCAAAACCGCTTTCCTTAATGGAAAGTTGGCTGAAGATGTTTACATGAGTCAGCCAGAGGGTTTTGTCAGCAACGAGTACCCTAATAGAGTGTGTAAGCTTGAGAAATCCATTTATGGATTAAAGCAAGCACCTCGCAGATGGAATCTTTGCTTTGATGAAAAGGTCAAGGAATTTGGCTTTTCTAGGAGTGAAGATGAATCTTGTGTATATGTCAAGGCTAGTGGGAGTATAGTTAGCTTTTTGGTATTGTATGTGGATGACATACTACTCATAGGAAACGACATTCCAACCCTGCAGGAAGTAAAGTCCTGGCTTGGAAAGTGTTTCGCTATGAAGGACCTTGGTGAAGCTGCCTATATTTTGGGGATAAGGATCTTGAGAGATCGGAGTAAAAGACTAATTGGTCTTAGTCAAAGTACCTACTTGGAGAAGGTGCTGAAGAGATTCAGAATGCAAGACTCCAAGAAAGGAGAGTTGCCCATCCAGAGTAATGCCAAACTGAGTAAGACACAAAGCCCTAGCACTGAGACTGAGATAGCACAAATGAGTTGAGTACCTTATGCTTCGGCTGTAGGATCGATCATGTATGCTATGACGTGTACTCGACCTGATGTAGCTTTTGCGCTGAGCATGGTCAGCAGGTTTCAGGGGAACCCTGGCAAGGCACACTGGACTGCGGTAAAGAATATTCTCAAGTACCTACGAAGGACTAAGGACTGGGTCCTTACCCTCGGTGGGAGTGATGACTTGAGAGTTGTAGGGTATAGTGATGCTAGCTTCCAGACTGATAGGGATAACTTCCGCTCTCAGTCGGGCTGGGTCTTTACCCTAAATGGAGGAGCAATTTCTTGGAAGAGTTCCAAGCAAGAGACAGTGGCAGATTCTACTTGTGAATCAGAGTATATTGCAGCTAGCGAGGCGGCAAAGGAGGCGTTATGGCTGAGGAACTTCATTGGAGACCTTGGAGTTGTACCAGCTATTAAAGAGCCATTGGAAATTTTCTGTGATAGTGAAAGTGTTGTTGCCTTAGCCAAGGAACCAAGGGATCACGGGAGATCCAGACACATCGACAGAAAATACCATTTCATCATACATCGGATTGAAGAAGGACTCCTCGTGGCAAAGAGGGTATCATCAGATGAGAATCTGGCAGATCCCCTCACGAAGGGACTGACTCGGGTTAAGCATCTCCAGCATGCTCAGAGCATAGGGCTGAAGGATGATATTAGATTTAGTAGTTAGATAACCTCGAAATTTGTAAAGTGTAATTGACATTTGATGATAAATAAAAGTGTTTTATTTATGAGTAAAGTGTTGCTATCTCTTGTCGATCGTTTACTATATTTCTTTTGCATGTTTTGACTTCCAGAATAATTTTGTTTGGTATAACATATTATTCAAACCTCCACAGTCGGTCATATGTCGGAAGTAGGTATGAATCAAGACTGTCATGTTTGGTTGTAGAGGTCTTGGACAAGGCTATAACAATCATGAGTGCTCATAAGTTCTGAGCATTGGACTCAACCCACGCTCACTGGAATCACTTCATGGAATACTATCTCGAGTGATCGTGAGACGGTAATATCATATAAGTCTTTAAACCTAGAGATATGATTTGTTACTTACAAGTTGGTTATGATTGATTGTACGAAAAATGCATTGGTAACTCGATGTTATAAATCGCGCTCTTGTGTGTAATTCAATGAGTAGTAGAACAAACATATGAGTCGAAGTTTATCTGTTCCTTCTTGGATTAGAAGCTGATATCTGGGCCCCTCGATGATTTTGTTTAACCTATGTACCGGGCCCGGTCAGAACTAAAATTGATGTGTTCAATGAAGTTCTTTGTCAAACAAATCGTAAATCGGGAAACATATTGTTGGACAATAAGTAAGACATTGTTCCATGTATTTGTCCGACTGATATCTAGAACAAAGGATTATATGATCACTTATCTTAAATGGCGTACCATCATCTTCTCAGTTTCGAGAAACCTTGTAAAGAGCTACGATTGTCGATCGGTTCCTGAAGTCATACTTGCAGTAATAGTTATTAGACTTATCCAAGTGGGAGACTGTTGGATAAGGTGTCTAAGTCCATAACTATTTCTGGTATGTACTTGACCCGACCCGGCATGGTCCATTTGGGTTGCATGGCATCATGCAATTGGATAGACTAAATGAGAGAAATAACACTTGGAGATTATTAATATATTATAAGTTCTAATATATTAATAATATTATTTGATTAGTTTGATCAAGAATTAATTTAGAATTAATTATGTGATCAAAAGATAACTAATTAAATATATGGGTTGATTATGTAAATCATCCATATCTTGTATAGTTGGCTAAAAGGCTCCATGGACTATCAAGTTGGGTTCCACCCATAGGATGCTCCATGGGAGTTACAAACCCATGGGTTATGGAAATGAAGAGTCATGACACATTAGGGTTTAACCCTAGATGTGTCAACACTATATAAGTAACATGTTCTCCACCTAAAATCGGCTACACACTAAGAAACAAGAGGGCTTGGCCGATTTTGAAAAGTGTGTGTTCTCTCATAAGTTCTTCCAAGAGCATTTGGTGTTGTGTGAAGCATTTGAGGCATCACACTTGGGGTGCTAGGCTCACAAGGTTTCAAGGAAAACAAACAACAACAAGGTAAGTTATTCTATCTATACTTTATGTTAAAATTGTTCCCCATGTATGCTAGATAGGAATATAACCTTGGAATTCAACTTTGCATGATAATTAGACAAACATAGATCCAAGGTTATTAGGGTTGCATGTACACTTAGGAAGTGTTAGAATGCTCAAAACCCATCAAGTCTTCCTCTTGTTTCCTCTGTTTTTTCAACGGAAATGATGGGAGAACTTTTGGCAGAAGGGACTTAATTCTTCTTCATCCTTGATAAACCTTTCTGCAACAAATTATGGAGTTGGGCCAATGTAGTCTCTGTGTTGTTTAAATGATAAGCCAAGATGAACTGATCATAATAAAGTGGAAAGGAGTTAAGGACCATATCAATGGCTAAATCCTTGTCAAAAGTCATATTTATCCTTTCAAGACACTCCATGTATCTCTGTATTCTCTATACATGATTGTAGACAAAATCTCTCTCCTTTAATTTGCAGGACATTAATGATTTGGTGACCTCATACTTTTCTAGACACACTCTCTTATGGAACTTTTCTACAAGATCCAAGCCTATCTCGTATAGCCAATAGTCCTCACAAAAAAATTCAACTAAGGTATCATGGTTGCAATTATGATGCAAGCGACCTTTGTTGTGTCGTCATAGTGTTTCTTATAGGTGGCAGGCTTCTATGGACTAACATTTGACTCATCGACTTCGATTAGAGGTTTTTTGAGGGCATATTATTTGCCCTCGTATCGAAGAGTCATTTTTAGATTTCACATCCAGTCAACGTAGTTTGGACCAACTAATTTCTCTTTAGAGAGGATCGATAGTAGAGACAAGTTGTTGTTGGAAGATTGAGCAACACTAGCATCTCCTGGAGTAGACATCTATATAAGAGAGATAGTTGTAGTTAGTTTGACATAAATCCTTAAAATTTTAACCCATAATAAATATTCAAGGCTAGGATCCAATATAACAATTCGCAACTATAAAGGGGGTAACCTGCAATCGCAAGTTTTTTCAATTTTGACCGTTGGGCACGTTTTTCGAGGCAGGTGACGGTAATATCTTGATACATGCGATCGCAGGTTAGGAACCTGCGATCGCAGGTTTTGAAAAATGGCTTTAATCAATTTTTTAACATTCAAATGTGAGCCAGGAACAAAAACGAGATACATGCGATCGCAAGGGGGAACCTGCGATCACATGTTTGCTGAATTATACTCCAATCGTTTTTAAAAGTGTTCCAAACTTTAAAAACTAATACATGCGATCACAAGGGGGGAACTTGCGATAGCAGGTTTACCATTTTTCGTGAAAAGTGTTCCAAATATCCTCGATGATGTGCTTGGACCCTAAAATATATAACCTGCGATCGCAAAGACTGTGCATTCGGTCGCAGGTTCCACCAAAACTGTATTTTTCAAAGTTCTTCAAACTCTCTCTTTTCCTTCTTATTTTAAAAACATGATTCAATTAAAAGGAGACGACCTAAATAGCTATAAAAACACAAAAATTAAAAAATAAGTTGCAAAACAAACGCCCGGGTTGCCTCCTGGCAAGCTGCCCGTTTTTATTGTCGTTGGCTCGACATTGTTACTTGGTTTCCACAATTGCGGTAAGTCGGAATCATGACTACGTGCACTTCGTCATTTGTAACTTGAAACTCTTCGTAAAATGGTTTGAGACGGTGACCATTTACCTTAAAAATCTTTCCTGTTTGCTCACTCATAATTTCTATAGCACCATGATCAAACACGTTAGTAACAACAAAAGGTCCCACCCATCGAGACCTCAATTTACTGGAAATAAGTTTGAAACAAGAGTGATATAAGTGTACATTTTGACCGGTAGTGAATACCTTTCGCGAGATCATCTTGTCTTGAAACAATTTCGTCTTCTCCTTATAAATTGCTTCGTTCTCGTAAGCATCATTCCTAATTTCTTCTAACTCTTGGATATCCAATATTCTTTTCTTCCCAGCTTCATCCATGCTCATATTCAACTCTTTGACAGCTTAATATACTCGATACTCCAATTCAACCGATAATCGACAAGGTTTTTCAAAAACAATTATATATGGTAACATGCCAATAGAAGTTTTGTATGCTGTCCGGTGAACCCATAGCGCATCATCCAATCGAATACTCCAATCTTTCTTGGCTGGATTGATGGTTTTCTCGATAATGCCATTGATCTGTCCGTTTGAAGCTTCAACATGCTCGTTGGTTTGCGAGTGATATGTTGTGGATACCCGATGTGTGACACCATACTTTTTGATTACTGCTTCGAGGGTCCAGTTGCAGAAATGCGTACCCCGATCACTAATAATGCCTTTTGGTGTCTCAAACCTAGCAAATATATTTGTCTTGACAAAAGCGACCACAACCTTGGCATCGTCTGTTCGTGTAGCTTTTTCCTCAACCCATTTGGACACGTAATCCACAACAAGTAAGATATATACAAACCCGAAAGAAGGCGGAAACGGACCCATGGAATCTATACCCTAAATGTCAAAAATTTCACATACCATGATCGGAGTAAGTAGCATTTGATTACGAGATGTCAAAGACCAAGTCATTTGGCACCTTTCACAAGTTTTGCAAAATAGAAAAGAGTCACGAAAAATATGAGGCCAATAAAGACCGTTATCCAAAACCTTGTGTGCGGTTCGTTGTGTACCATAACGCCTTCCACAAGCTTCTGAATGGTAGAAATTCAGGATTGACTTGCTTCATCTTGAGGTACATATCTTCTAATCACCTAATCACCACATTTTTTCCATAGATAAGGATCGTCCCAAACATATCTTTTCACATCCTTCTTTATTTTATCTTTTTGGGATCGAGTGAGATCTGAAGGGGGTTCTCTGGAGACTAAGTAGTTCACAATATCAGCAAACCAAGGAGGGTTATGCACAGTGAATAGATTCTCGTTAGGAAATGTATCGCCGATCGGTGTCGGGTCTTCAGGTGGGGTGAGTCGGCTCAAATGATCAGCTACCAAATTTTCTCTCCCACTTTTGTCCTTAATCTCTATATCAAATTCCTATAGCAGCAAAATCCATCTAATCAACCTTGGCTTTGAGTCTTTTTTTTTCAAGAAGGTACCGGATAGTTGTGTGATCAGAAAAAATTATAACTTTCGTGCCCAACAAATATTGTCTGAATTTTTCCAATGCAAAAACAATTGATACCAATTCTTTTTCTGTGATTGAGTAATTTGCTTGGGGATTATCCAAAGTTTTTGATGCATAATATATAACGTGGGGAACCCGGTCTTTTTTCTGTCCTAGAACGGCTCCAACAGCAGTGTTGCTGACGTCACGCATTATCTCAAATGGTAAACTCCAATCTGTGGGCTGAATGATGGGGGCAGAAATAAGAAGATTTTTCAGCACATCAAAAGCTTTCTTGCAATCTTCATTGAAGTCAAATTCAACGTCTTTTTGGAACATGGCACAAGGGAACTGATATCTTTGAAAAATCTTTTATAAACCTCCTATAAAATCCTACATGACCAAGAAAGGAATGCACTTCCCGAACATTCTTCGGGTAGGGTAAGCTCTTTATAACATCTATTTTTGCTTTATCGACTTCTAAACCTCTTTTTGAAACAATATGTCCAAGAATCAGTCATTGGTCAACCATAAAGTGACATTTTTCAAAATTTAAGACCAGGTTTGTTTTTATACATCTTTGTAAAAGTTTTGTAAGGTTTTTCAAATAAATATCAAAGGAGTTTCCATAGCCAGTAAAATCATCCATGAAGACTTCTATGATATTTTCACATACTCGGAAAAGATACTAACCATACACCTTTGAAAGGTAGCGGGTGCGTTGCAAAGTCCAAAGGGTATATGCCTATACGCGAATCTCCCGAAAGGGCAAGTAAAAGTCGCTTTCTCCTAGTCTTCTAGAGCAACTGGAATCTGGTGGAAACCTGAAAATCCATCCAAGCAGCGGTAGTGAGATTTTCCAGCAAGCCTCTCTAGCATTTGATCTATGAATTGGAGAGGAAATGATCTTTCCGGGTGGCTGCGTTTAATTTTCTTTAGTCAATAAACATACACCATCCGTTCTGAACCCCGGTTGGAACCAAATCTCCTTCTTTGTTCTCTACCACTGTCACCCTAGCCTTCTTGGGAACAACTTGAACTGGGCTGACCCACTTGCTGTCAGAAATTAGGTATATTATCCCAACATCCAGTAACTTCATAACTTCTTTCTGCGTTGGGATTCTCGCGATGGCTTATAATCCTCTTCCATCAAAATTTTATGCATGCAAATATATGGGCTGAGTCCTTTGATGTCTGCAATAGTCCACCCAATTGCATTTTTCTAGTCCTTCAAAATTTTGATCAGCTTGAACTCTTCTTTTTCTGATAGCTTGTTGGATATGATAACTGGTAATGTTTCTTTTTCTCCATGATATGCATATTACAGGTGTTCTGGAAGTGACTTTAGCTCCAAGATGAGAGCTTGCACTACAGAAGGAAAAAGCTTGGAGTTAGAAATTGGTAATTTTAGAGTTTGGGTACCATGCCTCAACTTCCTCTGCTGGTCCATATGAGCTGCCATCTCTTGAATTTCTCTATCAACCACATAATTTTCTGATATAACTTGATCTGCATTAATAGACAAATTTCTATGGAGCACTAACGCTAGTGACTCACGGTTAGCAATATCAAAATATTCTGCAGATAATGGTTCAAATACATCAACGAAACCAAGGGCTGAAACATCATCAGGGTAACACATGGCATCATCAATATTGAAGTTTATAACTTCCCCATCGAATTCCATTGAAAGGTTACCATCATAAACATCAATTTTGGTTCTGACAGTTTTTAAAAATGGTCTCCCCAAAAGAATGGAACCTGAGTTTGGTGAGTCGCCATCTCCCATATCAAAAACATAGAAATCAGCTGGGAATATGAGTTCATTCACTTGAACCAAAACGTCTTCCAGTACACCTTTTGGGTGCACCAGAGAACGATCAACTAATAGATTGATGAATCCTGTTCTTTTTAAAGGCCATACCCCAACTTTCAAGGAACAGTAAATACCCCTGGATCCTTACACTTTAGGGGTAACCTTTTCTGTAAAACAGCTGAAACATTCTCGCTTACTTTAACTGTTTTGTTTCCTTTTAATTTTCTTTTTGAAGTACATAACTCTTTTAAAATTTTAGGATATCGGGGTAGTTGTTTAATAGCATCAAGAATGAGAATATTTACCTCAACCTTTCTGAAGAAATCCATAATCTCTTTATCTTCCTTTTCTTTTGTTGTGTTTTTTAGTCTTGAAGGAAAAGGAGGAGAGGTAAGTTTCACTTCAGCTTTAGCAGGTCCATCTTCTTTTTGCACCTCTTTAGTTGCCTCAGATTCTTGCTCAAACACGATCTATTCTTCCTCATCTTCTTGCTGATATGGTCCTTTGTAGTTTTTACCACTTCTGAGGGTGACAGCACAAGCATTGTGCTTCGGGTTCTTCTCAGTCTAAGATGGGAATTTTCCTTGTGTTTGTGCTTCTAATTTGCTCATGGAGTTCGTGAGTTGCGATACCTGCTGCTCTAGATTTTTTATGCTAGACTTTATTTCATTTTGGAAAGCTTGGGTACTGGTTGCATGACTTTTAACTATGTCTTCCAAAGACATGATGGAACTACTAGCTTGTGACTGAACAGGTGGTTGTTAAAAATTGCTCTGGTGCCGATTTTGCTGAAAAGATTGCTGAAACCCGGGTGGAGCTTGATATTGGTTTCTTTGATGAAAGTTCTATTGAGGTCTTAGCTAGAAATTGTTATTTTCAGGCCCTCCCCAAGCTTGGTTGTTGTGATGTTGATCAAATGGACTTTGATGACATCCTCCCATAGCTTGCACAGATTCATTATCTTCTTGAAGTATTGGGAACATATAAGTTGGGTGCCCGGTTTTGCAGCAGATCCCACAAGGTTTGACCTTTGGCTCAATACCTTTTTTCTTTTGTCAACAAAAGGACAACTTTAGTCAATTCTGAAATCTGGGATTTCAAGTGGGCGTTGCTCATCTCCTTGACTCCTCTTGGATGGTCTGGGTACCACTCTTCCTCAGTTGATGAATGTTTTGATTCACTGGCCAACTTCTCTATTAATGTCATGATCTCTGTTGGTGTCATGTCTGAAAGTGACCCTCCACTAGATGTATTTATTAGTCGCCTCTCCATATGTATCAATCCTTCGCAGAAACATTGATATAACTGATCATCACTAATGCGCATCGGACTAACAACTTCTTGAATCGCTCCCAATAAGTGTGGAGAGCTTCTCTTATGCCTTGCTTTATACCTAAAATCTCTCTATGTAGATTTTCCACTTTCTCCTCGAGAAAATATTTTTCTATGAAGAGTTTGGAGAGTTCATTCTAGCTTGTTATTGAATCAGATGGGAGGTCATATAACCACTCATTTTCTGCATCTTGGACTGAGAAAGGAAACACATTGAGTTTGATCTGGTCTTCAATAACTCCATGGGGTTTCATTCCAGAGCAGACAACATGGAATTCCTTGAGAAATTTATGGGGATCTTCATTCTTAAGGCCTCGAAACGGGGGCAGCAGATGGATTAAACCGGATTTGAGCTCAAAATTTCGAGCTTCTGGAAAGGTGATACACAAGGGCTGTTCAGTAACCTCTTGTGTTGCCCACTCACATAGAGTTTTTTTAGCTTCGTCTCCATTTTCGCTTATGGTGAATTCTGATTCGGTTTCCGAAGAATCTGTGAGTTCGGGTTTGTCTGAAGATGATGATGAGTATGTTTTGAACGAGCTGTTAACGAGTGAGGTAGGTGGTGCTTTTGGAAAAGGTTGAAATGAGTGTTCAGGTTCGTTCCACAAGGGAGTGCCTTGTGGTATGGGTGAGGTTGAGGTTCCTGTTTGTTTCTTTCGAAGTTTTGCCTCCTTCTTTAGCTTCCTAGCAGTCTTCTCAATCTCTGGATCAAAAATCAGATTACCTGTACGTGAAGATCTTGGCATAAAACTATTAGTGTTTTACCGTGTCCTCGACAACGGCTCCAATTTTTTTAAGACCGCTATCGTACACCATTTAAACAAATAAAAACAATAAATAAACTGCTTTATTACACTAACAGGTGGTAGAGGTAAGCAAGGTCGGATCCTCAGGGACACGTCCTAATGTTAACATCTCTTTGCGTAAGGTGTGATCTAATTCTTGATGAATACAATAAAAATAAAAGGGGGGGGGGGGGGGGTTATTTCTGAAAATTAAACTAATAGAAGTTGAAAATGACAAGGAAATGACTAAATTTAAAGTGATGAAAATTCAATTAAGAAAAAGCAGTTCCAGTTTCGCGGTGACTCCCCTAATCGTGTAATTAACCTTCAAAACAATATTTGACTATGCACTTGTTTAAACTGGTACTAAGGTTCATTAACAAGCTATAATGACCTTTATTACAAAAATCATTTAATCAAAATAAGCTCTTTGAATTAAATCTAACTTTTTACTAAATTAACCAAACAAGCTCTTGACTAATAAAGAAAAGTTGCATTAGACACAGTGTAATTCCCAATAAAATTCAATACCTCTTATAAGCTCGGAGGTGTTAAAACTTGTTTGATCATTTCATATTAGAGTTAACCCTAAACTCGGAATTAATCTAATATATGTCACTTTTTACTAATTAATCTAGACAACTACGGATCTAAACAATTAGATGACTAGAATGATTAACAAACAATTTAAGTGGCCAACAAAAATTGAAATCAAAATCAAACACTCAATTTAACACAGAATTGATCAAACTAAACAATAATCATAGTCAAACATAGTGCCTAATGATTAATCACACGAAAAGGTTACGTCTTGTGAAACTGAAATCTGAGTTTTTAGCCTTACATGGCTAAAAATTGATTACAAACAGTGAAAATAGAATCTAAACGATAAATCTTACTAAACTATGAATTAGAATCGAAAGATTTGCGTTCTTCACTTGTAAACCTCTGAACATCGCCTCTGAATCGCCAGGAATCACCAATTAGTGTTACTGGAAGAGTATGGGGTCGTATTTATACGTCTAGCTGTGAAAACATCGTACCTGCGATCGCAAAGGGACAACTTGCGATTGCAGGTTTTACCCGAAACGAGTCACGAGACTTTTTAATGAAGTACGTTGCCATTTCGATGCAAATTAACCAACCTGTGATCGGAAGGGCACAACCTACGATCGCATGTTTCTTTTTTTCCTCAACTGATGAATTGTTTGGCTCGACAAAACCTTGTTAGCAACCTGCAATAGCAAGGGCATACCTGCGATCACATGTTACTAATTTTTGGCTCTTTTGATTGTCATTTCTCCTTCCAAGCAGTTCTTGATCATTTCCCGGCATCCCTCCTTGGTCTAGACTCCAATTAAGCTCCAAAGCATCCACAAACGCATCCCGAACTTGCGCAATCATGAATGTGCTCCAAATGGCCCTGAAAAGTCGTAACAAACATGAGCAGTACGGGTATTCTTCAAAATAATCATGAAACACGAAATACATAAGAATAATCAGGAGTTAGTTAGCTTTTTATAATGAAATACGTTGGAAATTGTGCTAAAAGATGCATATAAAATGCATCTAACACCCGACATACCACCACATACGCCCAACGAACTAGCTAGAGTCCGTGTCCAAAATTAAAAGAGCTACGTAGGGTGTAGCTCCCACGTACGCCATGCGTAAGGACTAAAATGACTTTTTTTTTTTTTGCATTTTTAAACTTAAAATGACAAGTACTGGAAATTGAATGTTACAATTCTCCTCTACTTGAATTAGACTTTATCCTCGAAGTCCACCTCTGCAAATAGCTCAGGACAATGCTCACTCATCTCCCCCCTAGGCTCCCATGTCCTTTCTAAGCCTTTATGGTGCTAACACTACACCTTCACTAAGCTCACTTACTTGCTCCATAATGTCTTTGGGTTCTAATCAAGGATCGTGATTGTTTTTGTCAATGTAACTTAGGAGCTACTTCACCTGAATATCCTTCAAAGGAACCACTGAGGAACCATCAACCAAACACTTCTGCAGCTGAGAGACGTGAAACATGTTGTGAATCTAACTGAGTTCCTCAGGTGTCTCTAAGCGATACACAACCCTGCTTACCTGGGCCATAATCCTGAAAGTACCAATATATTGGGGGGCCTAGATTGCCCCGGTTCTTGAACAGGATGTCACCTTTACAAGGTGACACCTTCATGAGTACCATATCCCCACCCTGAAATTCCAAATCTAACCAACATCTATTAGTGTAGGAGTACCACCTTCGTGCTACCCGTAACTCAATGACCAACCTTACCCCAACAAATCAGGGTCCGACACTTTCTCCCGTAAAGCATCTCAAAAGGAGGTCAATTAATATTGTAGTGGTAGTTGTTGTTGTAAGATAACTCATCCAAGGAAATATATGTATCCCATCTACGGCCAAAATCCAATACACATGCTCGAAGCATATCCTCCAAGGTCTGGATAGTCCACTCACTCTGACCATCATTTTGCTGATGAAAAGTTGTGCTGAAGTGAAACCAAGTACCTAATTCCTCATGGAACCTCTTCCAAAACCTAGAAGCAATGTTTTAAGACCCGGGTTTTTAGTTGACCCGGTGTGATGACCGGTTCACGGTTCAACCGTCGGGTCAACCCGGTTTATGGCATTTTTTTTATTTTCACATACTTTTGCTTTCCTCCATACTACATAGACATATAATACCAATAATTTGATGTCAACAAAGTTTAATCTAAACACAAAAAACAATCTTAACACAACAAACAACCACATAGAGTATTAATAACATGTTATAGATCAATCTTAACACAACAAACAACAACATAAAGTATAAATAACAAAAGAAAACATAGTTGTAGACAAATCCAAACACGTTACGACCAAACCAAATCATGGATCTTGGGAAATTGGAGTATTATAAGCATCGATCTCGCGGTCACTTAGTAACTGAAATTCACTATCAACTTCATGATCAACATGGTCACCTTGTGATTCAGAAGCCGGTTCATGCTCTTGCTCATCAAGCATATTTTCCAAATCATCATAATTAAGTTCTCCTTCCCGCTCTTCTTCAACCACCCAAAATCCCGTCTTATCAATATTTTCATAGTCAACAGGATCGTAAGACCTCATATCAACCTTCAATCTACAAAAACATTCAAAAAAATCTCAAATATAACTTGGTCATTTTATAGCATAGTATATCTTAGCAAGTTACCATACCTATTTTGTAAACGCAAATTGTAATGAACAAATACAAGATCATTTAATCTTTGATGTTCCAATCTATTCCTCCGTTTCGTGTGAATCCTTTCAAATACACTCCAGTTACGTTCACAACCGGTAGAAGATGACGTTTGACTTAATATTCTAATAGCAAACTTTTGCAAAACCAGAATATCTCCGCCAAATAACTTCCACCACTCATCTACAAATGATATAGTTAGCAAAAAAAATTATTAGAAAATACAATATTTTATATATAATAATGACACATTAAGTTTAAATCATACCTGGACGAGTAAGATTACAAGAAGCAACGGCACTAGATCTACTAAAGGTACCTTCAGCATCACAAAACCTCCCTAAATTCAAGGTAATATTTAACACGTCATCACCTTTAAAAGTCTTCTCAACCATTTCAAGAATGCCTTGAAACACCTCATTCTTCTTACAAAGATTTGCATGATCATATTGGAAAACAGGATTCAACCAATAAGCCGCACAATAAATACTTTTTCTTAACATCCTATCCCAACGGCTATCAATTATGTTAGTGTAAGGCCTATATAACTCCTTCTTCTTAAACAATTCCTTAATCCCTCTTCTTGCCCGACGCATTCCCTCGTAAACATAACCAATTGCAGGTTTTTCATCCGAATCACACAACCGCAAAAGCTTTAACAAAGGAGTCATTACTTTCACTGTAATCAAACAATTCTTCCAAAAGATTTCATTCAAGACAATCTGTTTACATTCAACCGCATTTCCCACTTTCAACATCTTCTTAAACTCATTAGATATGACCATTGCTTGTAAATCTTCTTTATGGTCATACAAACTTTGCAATGCTATTAAAACGGTACCAAACCGAGTAGCACCTGGACGGATAATTTCTTTCCAACCGGGTCTTTTTCTTAACCAATTCAACGGCCACTTATGATTATAAACAAAAATAGTCACCCTCGCTGCAAGATTGACCAAACTTTTCACATTATCCAATTCTGAAAGATCCTTTAATACAAGATTAAGACAATGTGTTGCACATGGAGACCAAGTAATAGAAGGATATCTTTCACATAACTTAGTACCAGCAAGCTTGTAATTAGCAGCATTATCAGTTACCATTTGAACCACATTTTTTTCTCGTACCATTTCAACAATCTCAGCAAACAAATTACACAAATTTGTAGCATTGCTCTCTATATCAGATGCATCAACAGATTTAAGAAATGATATCCCTTTCGGACAATAAACCAAGAAATTAATCAAATGTCGTTGTGAAACATCCCTCCACCAATCACTCATAATTGTGCAACCTGTATCAACCCATTGACTTCTTAACGAATCAATTATCAATGAAACTGACTTTTTTGCATCTGTCAATAAATTAACCCTCAGAGCATGATAATTAGGTGCTTTGTACCCATAACCAATACTTGCTATTTTATCTGCCATAAGTTGAAAAAAAGGAGAGTTGCAAGCATTCATAGGTATACATGCATCATAAAACCACATAGCAATAGCTAAATCCACATCATGTATTTTTGCCTTACTTTGCATTGCAGATTTAATAGTGGGTTGGGAAGGATCATTTATACCTTTTGTAAAAAATGGATGCAAGTTTGAAGTAGATTTCCTTTTACCCTTTTTCACAGTTGACAATTCTATTTCCTCCATCTCTTCATCATCATCCAAGATAGTAACACTAGTGGTGCGTTTTTCTTTTTCTTTTTGGGCAGTCTCTTTCAACTTTCCTTGCATTGTAAACCGCACTTCTGGACTAACTTTTGGGCATGCTGCTACCTCACCTTTAATACCAGCAAGATGTTTCTTAACCCTGTTTATTCCACCACCACCTATAACTTTTTGACAAAGGTTACATATCCATGCCTTTTTCCCCTTCTCATCAACGACTTGAGTAACATGTTCCCATGCTATATCCGTCTTTGTTCGTACATTTGATTGAACCGAAGAATGGGATTGAGTTTGAGATTGTGCTTGCAATGGTTGTTCTTCCCTTGATTCCATATCTAACTGCATTGAAAAGTAATTTTATAATCAATAAACATATGTCAATTGGATCCTAATTTCATAATCTACATAATCAAAACCTTGAAACAATGACCAATTAACAATAAATGAAATGTAAACTAACCAAATTTGTCACAAAATCTTGAAACAATGGTAATTAACAATATATGAACTGTAATTGATTTCACCTGTAATTGATAATTAAGAATAAATAAACTAACAAAATCTATCACCTGTAATTGATAATTAACAATAAATGAATTGTAAATTCAACTGATTTCAAAGTCAATTAAAGAATAAAAGAAAATTAGAGAAGAAAAAGGAAGTCACTGCATTGCAGTTGCTGTTGAGGTCGACCCGGTCATCACTGCATTGGGTTTAGGGGGAGAAGGAACAACCAACTTACCAAGGCACTTCTGAAAGTTTCAGACTGAAACACCAGTCGATGTAGCAGCAAATAAAAAAAGAAAAAAGAAAAGAAAGGAAATCGGAAGTCGATTTAGCAGCAAAAAGAAAAAGAAAGGAAAGGAATCGGAAACTCACCTGGAGGCGACTGAAGGAGAATGAAGTCGCCGGAGAATGAATTCGCCGGAGAATGGAGGCGACTGCTATACACTTTCGTTTGCGATGTGCTGCGTTTGTTTCCCAGAGAAGAACGAAGAATGGGAACTCTATTTTGTGGCCTGGAGCGATACAAGATACTCAACTAATTAAGCCCTAATATACGGGCCAACCCGGTTTTTACCGGTTCACGATACCCGGTTCAACCGCGGTTCGTGGTAAACCCGGCCGGTTCGATCCGGTCGGTATTTTAACAAAAACCCGGTCTTGATTAACCCGTTTTCTATCCCAGGTCACGGTTCAACTGGTTCAACCGGCCGGGTCGACCCAGGTTTTAAAACATTGCCTGGAAGTTAACAAAACATCTCAATCCAAAACCACCGAGACAGAACCCCATGCTGTGCTACAACCTCCCGGATATAGACATCTGCTAACTTTTCCGTGGAAATTCTCTCCTAAACAGGGATGCAATGCACACTCTTGATCAATCGATCCAAGATGACCCAAATCAAATCCACCCCTCGTGCAGTCCATGATAGCTTTGTGATAAAATCCATCATGATATCTTCCCATTTCTAAACGGCAACACCCAATGGCTCCATCTTGTCGTGAGGTTGTTGATGCTCTACCTTGACTTTCCTACAAAGCAAGCACCTGTCCACATACTAGGACACATCTTACTTCATACATGGCCACCAATAATCAAGTCAGAGGTCTCTATACATATTTTTCGCTCCCGTTTGAATAGAAAACCTTGACTTATTCTCCTCTTCCATCAAAATATGTCACGACCCCCCGAAATATGGGACCCAAATTCTCTGATGAGGAGTCAAAAATCCTCGAATATATCATAATCAAAAGAGGAAACTTGGCCCACTATGCACTCACTCTTTCGGTGCTCCTTTTTCATAGCTTCGACATGAGCCTCTCGAATCTGCTCCGAGAGTAGGGTAATCACAGTCTTCCTCAAACAAACATCCCTGATCGGTGCACCAGCCGTCTTGCACCTAAGAGAATTGACCACCATATTGGCCTTTCTAGGGTGATAAAGGATCTCACAATCATAATCCTTCACCACATCAAGCCACCTACACTACCGCATGTTCAAATTTGGTGAATCCATCATGTATAGCAAGCTCTTGTAGTCCATTTAAATGATACAACAAACCCCATGCAAGTAATGAAACCAAATGTTGAGGGAAAATACAACCACCCCCAACTATTTAACATAAGTGGGATAATTCACCTCATGAGGCTTTAGTTTCATTGAAGACTAAGCTATCACACGACCCTTCAACATCAAAACTGCATCTAATCCTAAATTCGATGCATCACAATATGTAATGCCCGTGTTTCTAGGCTAAGCATTATTATAACGATGTATTGTTAGGGTCAACAATTTTAACCTATTTTGAAGTAATAAAGATGAATTATTTGAGTATTATGTGATTTTTTGTGATTTTCTGTGCATTATACTTATTTATAACGACGTAATAAAATAATGATAAAAATAAGCATCAAAAATAAAAAAAATAGATAGACCCAATATCTATGATGAAAGTTGAAGTAGTCGTAACAAGGATTTCAGGGATATAAGGAATGCTGAAATCCAACTTATAACAAAGAAGTTATGGCTTGTCAAAGTTTTGAGGCAAAACCGACACAACACCGGGATCATAAAAAGTGAGTTTGCGATAAAATACTTTTAGCCTTAGCGATATAAACGAAGTCGTAGTATATGTTAAACCAATAGCGTTCATAAAAAGAACATCCAAATCTGACTTCGTATGAGGAAGTTCTTACTTTTCTAAGATTTAGATAGCAGTATGCAGCCCATAATTTGAATATTAGATAGATCGATTTTTAGCCGACACAACCAAAATGAGAATTGAAGTCTCATTAATAGGAACTCAACAATATAAAGACAGACGAAAACGGACATCGGATGACAAAGTTATGAATTTTTAACGGACATTACGTGTATAAGTGTGTTAAAATATAAATTTAAAAATAAACTCAAAATTAGCTGACAGAGTCTAAACTAAAATTGTAGAGTACGTCGTCACCTATGCGTGTGTATAAAAATGTCAAAAACGGAGCTCATATGCCAATGGTACGGATTTTTGAAGATAATCAGTTTTTAGAGTAATCTGCAAGTGACATGTGACACAATTCTGGCCATTGATTCCTCCCCACACCTTGCCACGACATGGTGACACTTGGCACCTCAACAAGACTTGTTGGAGCTCAGAACACGTCGTGTTGGTCAAATTTCTAGCCTATAAATAGAGGCGCAAATCTCCTCACTTCTTCACACCTTCACCCTATTTCTCTCTCAAACTTCTCTCTAAACCCCTCACAACCCTTAGTACTTACCAAGTGCTAAGAGGTGAGTCTTGGAGCGCCAAAAGGCTCCGAGAAGAAGAGATTTCGTCTTGGAATTTCTTCCCCTATAGAGCCTAGTTCGTAGCCAAACCTCCTGGTAAGTGAGTTTTGCTTATCCTACTTGAAGTATAGCTTATGTTTAAGTTTATTATCATTATGAACTTATAAACAATATATATCATAAAATATAATATATAAAATGTTATTATAATATTTTTTAACTACTTGTAGTACGGGGAATCTTGTTTGAAGGGGCACATAGGGTTGTTGGATTTCAGAAGTGAAATAATGCCAAAATGAACCTGCCCTTCGGTGTTTCATGTCTGGCCCTTGTCTGTACATAGTGGTTGAAAAGTATTGTTTAAACCTTATAAAATGATATCACTCGTAAACAGTCACAATAAATATTAGACTAAAATCTAGTGGTAATGATACTAGGTTTCGTCAAAGGAAAATAGAATTGTTAGAAGTGAAGCACCGTCCAAGTTTGGAATCGTCACTTTAACAAGTGAGTGGATAGTTACTTTCATCTTACACATCTATATGAAGTATTTAATATAAATACATGTATGTGTGCATATTATATGTGTACTTGATATTTATGTTGGATGAACAAAATATACATGTTTTACTTTATTTAAACTATATATGTATTTTATACCTTTGATTATGATGGGTAAAGATGGGTAGATGAAATAGATGATGAAAGAGGAAATAAAATTGATGAGAGGCCTTGATGTTTAAGATGATCCAGTCATCTAGGGGAGTATAGATGACAACCACAAACTACTCTAGACAGTCTAGTGGAACACTGGCAGGCTTGCAACCTGTAGGTGTTTTTGAACTATGTGTTCACCAAGTGTACTCCATCCCCCTCATGGTTGCCTTATTTGACATATATTGTTGAGGAATCCCCTAAGAAGTGTTGTCATCCCGATGAAAATCCTTAGGCTAGGTCCCTTAATTTAGATGCTTTAGGGATATAAAGTGAGTATAACGGGAACGGGTAATTGGGTTGATTGAATTGATGAAATTAATAAAATTAATTATTGTGGGTTGAAAACCCTATATGCTCACCAGGCTCCCAAGCCTGACCCACCTAGTTTCTTGTATATAGGTAGTGGCAAGAGATCACAAGAGTGATGATCTAACGAGAGATCAATGGATTATAGGCCATTATAATAAATAGATATTGTAAGATCTATGTTGTTTCTGTTTATGCTTTTGATATATATTGAGAATGACATCCCGAGGTTTTAATATAAGGAAAATACCTTTCTTTGGAAATGATTTGATAAATTCTTTATAATATTTTTGGGAACAAATTCTACAATATTTTTCTTCAAAAGTATACTCAGATTGTCAAATAAAGCATAAACAAATCGATATTTTCTGGTTGTGAAATTGGGGATGTCACAGTTGGTAGTGTTCATAGATGTGCATGAGGATGTGCAAAGACTATGTGTTCTTGGTTATGTCATTTGAACTAACCAATTCTCCAACAACATTTATGGATTTGATGAATAGCATTTATAAGCCGTTCCTCGATAAATCTGTGATAGTGTTCATAGATGACATTCTTATTTACTCAAAGAGCCAGTAGGAGCATAACAAGCACCTACGAGGAGTATATGAAGTTCTGAAGAAGGAGATGTTGTATGCAAAGTTCACCTAATGTGATTTCTGGATTCGAGAAGTCCAAATATTGGGTCATCTATTTAACCAAGAAGGGATAATGTTCGATCCAGCAAAGATTGAAGTTGCGATGAAATGCGAACGACCAAAAAGTCTCATTAAGATTCGAAGATTTCTGGGATTAGTTGGATATTACCGAAGATTTATCTAATTTCTTCGATAGTTGCTCCATTGATAGCTTTGACCCATAAAGGAGCTACATATACATGGAATGATAAACATGAAGAAGCATTCAAGAAATTAAAGAAGAAGTTGTGTGAAGCACCGATTCTTTCTTTACCTGAAGGAGTTGAAGACTATACAGTCTATAGTGATGCATCTGGAGTTGGGTTAGGTTGTGTTCTGACCCATAGTATAAAGTGATAGCATATGCATCTCGACAATAGAAAGAGTACAAGAAGAACTACCCCACTCATGATCTGGAGTTGGCAACAGTACTATTTTAATTTAAAATATGGATGCATTATCTTTATGGCACGAAGTGCAAGCGCTTAACTAATCATAAATGTCTCTAGTATCTCTTTGATCAAAAGGAATTGAATATGAGGAAACGACACTGGCTAGAGTTACTTAAGGATTACGACTATGAGACACTTTACTAACCTGGTAAAGCAAATGTCGTAGCTAATGCTCTAAGTCGAAAAGTAAACTTGGAAAGAAAATGGCCAAGAGCGTTAAGAATATAAGTTGTCTCGACGATTATGAAAAGCATTAAGAAAGATTAGGAAAAGCTTTGGAGAAAAATGACCAAAAGAAAGAACATTTAGGCAAGACGTTGGTATTCGGTACAAATAGTCAAGGGTTGAAGGCATTCCAAGATAGAATTTGGGTACCTAAGATAAGAGGACTAAGAGATCTTTTGATGGAAGAAGCTCACAAGACCATGTACTCGATTCACCCTGCCAGCACTAAGATATATAGGGATCTGAAACCTTACTACTAGTGGCCGACAGTGAAGCTCGATGTTGCAAAGTATGAGGCAGATTGTGTAACATGTGCGACAGTTAAAGCAAAACATGAGAAACCGTATGGGCGTTTAGAACCTTTACCTGTACGCATGAGTAAATGGGAAGACATCACCATGGATTTTATGACTAAAATGTCCAGGATGAAGAACGATCATGACATGATTTGGGTAGTCGTAGATCGATTCACATAGAGTGCACACTTCATAGCAACCAATGAAAGGTGGTCAATGGATAAGCTTGAAAATGTTTATGTGAAGGAGGTAGTAAGACTTCACGGTGTTCCTTTAATGATTGTATCATATGATGATAGTCGTTTCACGTCAAGGTTTCAGAAGAGTCTACAAGAGGAAATGGGTACGAAGTTGTGTTTAAGTATAGCTTACCATTCGCAGACTGATGGTCAAAGCGAAAAAACGATTCAAACACTAGAAGATATGTTAAGAGCATGTACCCTAGAATTTCAAGGTAACTAGAATGAGCATTTACCCCTTGTAGAGTTTTCCTCCAATAATAGTTACCATTCGAGCATTAAGATGGCACCTTATCAATCTTTGTATTGACAGAAGTGTTGTACGCCATCTTGTTGGCTTGAGGCTGGAGAGAAGCAGTTTATGGTCCCCGAGATAGTTCATCAGACTGCTGAAAAGTTACAAGTTATTAGAGAAAGGATGTTAGCAGCTTAGAATTGCCAAAAGAGCTATGCTGACAAGAAACAACAATCGATGACATTCGAAGTTCGAGATTTGGTATTGCTCAAAGTCTCACCGTGGAAGGGACTTATATGATTTGGAAAGAGAAGAAAGTCGAATCCAAGATTTATTGGACCATTCAAGGTTCTTCAGAGGATTGGGAACCAAGCTTACAAGCTGGAATTGCCAGTAGAACTAGATGGTATTCATAACACTTTCCATGTATTTTATTTGAGGAGGTTAACAGAAGATTTTCCCGATATAATTTCACTTTCAGAGTTAAGGATGGATGAAAATAAGAGGCTAATCGAAGAGGATGAGGCAATTGTTGACCGTAAGACGAAGAAATTATGACGCAAGATGGTTTACTTAGTGCTTGTGCAATGGAAACATAGGAATGATCTGAACCTCACTTGGGAAACAGAGAGTGACATGATGAGTCACTATCCAAATTTGTTTGTTGATGCATGATTCTGGGACGGAATCATCCAAAGGAGGCGAAAATTGTAATACCTGTGTTTCTAGGCTAAGCATTATTGTAACAGCCCGAAATCTCAAGTATTGTTAAAATTACATTTTGGGGTGTTTTAAAGGGGGGACTCGGCGAGTTGGATCCAGACTCGCCGAGTAGGATCGCAGATCGGGTCGCGGGTTCGCGACTGGACTCGACGAGTCCAGATAGGGACTCGGCGAGTCTGCGCTGTTTAGCGAAAACCCTAACCGTTCAGGTTTGGGACGTATAAAGGGGATCATTGGCCGTCATTGTTCCCTTTTAGCCATCTGAGAGGAGCCCTAAACCGATTGTGTGCATCTGGAGCAAGGTTAGAGGCCATGGGTGATTGTGAAGGAGTTGTTGTGCAAGGAAGGGAAGGTTTTGGCTAAAGGAACAGCAAGGGAGTCACATGCTGAAGATTGGGGACACAGAGAATACATTATCCAGGTATGAATTCGGGTATACTCTGCTATGTTGATATATTTAGAGGATTAGGGTTTATGGAACCCTTTTGTGGATAGATTGAGTGTTACCCAGGTCCCTCAAGCGATTGTAACCCTGTGTTGGGACCTTTGGAGGTCCAGATTATTCCATGTCTGGGCATTTCGGGAATTGGTGAAGGTTTTGGATTGAAATCCTTATGCCTTAGGTCAACATGTAAACCATAAGTCTTGGGGTGTAGCATGAGCACCTAAATGAAGACCTTATGTAAAGGACCAGTCGAGGAAGGCCAGACCTATGAATGGTCGGAGCAGTTATAACCTTAGGAAGCAGTTTGAGCGACTGCATGGCATGGACTCGCCGAGTCAGATGAGCAGACTCGGCGAGTAGCTTGAAGAATAACTAGGACTCGCCGAGTTGTTCCTCAGACTCGGCGAGTGGAGTCGGGGTGGCCCCGCGATTCTTCCAGGAGTAACTCGTCGGGTCAAGGAGGATACTCGACGAGTAGAAGGGAAACTTTAGAGGACTGGAGGATGACTAGACTCGCCGAGTCGCCAGGGTACTCGACGAGTCCGGTCGAGTTGACCGTGGACTGTTGACCAGAGTTGACCTAGGTGTGATTTCTTAGGGTCAGTTGTCTTGAAAGATAAAAGTGTTAATAAGGGACGTATGATATTACAGGGAGTCTGTAGCTCGGCGGATCGAGTACGAGGGATTTCAGGAGTTGCTAGCTTTCAGTATCCACGAGGTGAGTCTTCTCACTATACTATACCCGGAAGGGTTTGACTGTGTGACCGGAAGGTCGAATACAATGTATGTTATATATGCTATAAATAGAAAGGTAGTTGCTATGCATGATATGTATGTTTATACGGGCCGGAAGGCGATATGTTATGTGACAGAAAGGTCAGGTGTGATATATGATGTATGTGCTATGTGCGTTAGATTAAATGTATTGTTATGGGCCGGAAGGCAATATGTTATGGGCCGGAAGGCAATGTGCTATGGGACGGAAGGCAATACGTAATGGGCCGGAAGGCGATTATCTCATGGGCCGGAAGGCATTGTGCAGTGGACCGGAAGGTCAGGGCCTGGAAAGGCGTATGTGTGTAAGGTGTATATTGGGGAACTCACTAAGCTTCGTGATTACAGTGTTTTATGTTATGTTGTTTCAGGTTCTTTCAGTAACGCGGGATGGCACCGGCTCGATTGTACACACCAAAGAAAGAGTTGTATTTGGAGGATCCTGGTTTTCTATTCAAGTGAAAATGGAACTATGTTTTGTAATTCAAATATGAATAAGATTTTAAACAAGTGTTTTAATATTAAATTGATTATTAAATGAAAATTTTGCTTTGAAAATCACGGTGTTACAAATTGGTATCAGAGCCTTGGTTTGAGGGATTCGGATGCGCCTTCGGGTAAATCTGGACTCAAACTGAGGAAGTAAGAAAAAGTTTTCAAATAAATAGTTTTCTAAAAGTGAATAAGAGTTCAAAGAGAAAGCAAGAAAGAGCAGTGTGTACAATCAGCCAGAGCCAAACGGTGATTTCCCAAAATACCCTTACTTTTGTGTTATGAAATATCTATGATGCACTTTATGAGATATTATTGCATGCTAGAGATAGGCTAGGTATTTCATATCTTAGGACTAGAGTGGCCTGATTTGTGATGCCTTAGCCTAGGGTTTGTTGTTATATGTGCGTTATGCTTTTGTGTGTATGTGATGAGTGAGGGTATCTAGTTAGAACGCACGAGGGGTAGAGCTACAGAGTTCAGTGGTATTTCCGAGGATGAGCCGAGAAGGTGGAGCTATCACAAATAGGGAGTCCTATGTATTCTTCGATGCTCGAATGCTGCTTGCTTTGTGCTTTGTGGAACTCTCGATGATGGGAGTCAGCTACTAAGTGAGTATGACGATATTCAGGAGGTAGATGGTTGGCATCATTTGGAGCTCTTCAGCAGCTGATAGCAAAGAAGTGGGAGGACGGTGGAAGGGACTAGGGAGTAAACCTAGCCAGATGAGTGCGCTGGTAGAGTAGAGGATTTCGTTGGGGAGCGAGCACGCGCGATGGGATTGGTGAAAGAGCAGGTTGATCAGCTACTTAGGAACTCTGGGATGGTCCGTGTGGAAAGTATGGGTAGATGTGGCAGGTAGTATGGGCCCGTACTACTGAAAGCAGAGGACCCATACTTGATACAGGGAGCATTCTGAAGGTCCTAAGGAACGGGATGAGAAGTGATGTGATGGTTCGAGTACCATACATCGGAGCGGATTGCGGAGTGATGTTATGGTCTGGGTACCATACATCGGAACAGATTGAGAATAGATGTTGTGGTTCGAGTACCATACATCGGAGCAGATTGAGGAGTGATGTTATGGTTTGGGTACCATACACCGGAGCAGATTGAGAAGGGATGTCATGGGATGAGTACCATGGTCCGTAGTGGATGATGCTTGTGACTATCTTGTTATCAGGTCATGATCGATGAGGTAGAGATCGGACGCTATGGGTTTTAGGCCTGCAGACCATGATTGAGTATGGAGAGGTGTTCCTCGAGGGGAAAGGCGAGTGCCTATTAGAGTATTTTGGTAAGGAGTTAAAGACAGAGGAAAATTTCGGTGGGGTCGAGCAATCAGTCGATAGAGGAGAGGTCACCTTCTAGGTGGGTGGTGCCATTATGTTCGTGTGCAAGACACGAGAGGCCTGATGTTTCAGTTTTGGATTGGGAATACACCCTGCAGGTCGTTATCGATAATGATTTCCCTCAGGGTATCAGGTAGCAGGTGTGCTGCGAGACAGTGACTTATCGTGAGCGGACAGTCAGTTGGGACGGAGGTAGTCGAGAACCACACCACACCTAATTGAGAATAGTAGGTTGTGTTATAGTGGTAGCAGTGGGGAGTTCAGTCGAGTGTTGCAGTGCAGAGAGTTTTCGTCTATGTTGGGAGTGGGTCCCTGTCCGTGGGACAATTCCGGTGTTGGAACATGGGTTGATGAGTTGAGGTAAGAGGAACGATGATTTTGCAGTGCAGTCTATGAGCCAGGGATGGTATGGAACAGTTGAGATGCTTAGTGTTAGATTGGTATGGGATTTGGAACGATTAGAGGCAGTCATGAGGAGAAGTTCTTGGAGAGTTAAGCAGAGGTTCAGAGTATAGAGGGTTGATTGACTTCCTTAAGGGGGGGAAATTATCGGGCGTTGCGTAGCACTTCCTGGAGCAGGTGCGATTTTGCTGGTGAAAAATAGTCATGGGTTGGTTGTGTGCTAATTGGTGATGGTTCGAACCCTAAGTGGGGGAGAACCGGGTGCAGTATGTAAGAAAGCAAAGATTTGTCAAGAGTAGTTATAAGTAGAGTATAGAGATATGCTGTAAGAAATCATGAGACCAGAGGTGTCGCTGGTCGAGGAAAAAGGGTCAGAGTGAGTTAATGCGGGAAGTACTTGAGGAGGAGAACGAATGTATCCATGACAGGTGTTTGGTGTTGTTGCAAGTAGACAGAGAATGAATGGGTCGGTATGCGTATCCTTGTTTGGATTTTGAGTGTCGGGACAAAGGGTTTCGGAGAATTATCAGTATATTCCGTAATGTCAGTGTTTTCTTGTATTCCAATCGAGAAATTAGATGCACCGAAATTGTAAGGTGGAGAAATTATAGATCTAATTATGGGGATTAGAAGAAATGTATTATTGTGTCTATATGATGCTTAGGGCAGGAGATCAGTGGTGGTGGCAGGATCTTGTGATGTTCTGTTGGGGTATTCTGAGATATTCGGGTATGATATCTTTATTTCGGAGTTATTCGTGAATCTTGAACTGAATCGACGTGTGGCATATCAAGTATCTGCGGATCTAGTGGGAGCCTTCGAGTATGGGCATCCAGGGAGATTATTTGGGAGAGTGGATTTTCGCAAGATGGGCGTTTGTTATGATGATTGCCTCCATAGTCTATGATGGATATTCGAGTCGCGGTACTTACAAGACAGAGGGCGTTGTGATACTGCGGGGAGCTGAAGTACTCACTAGATGGCAATACAATTTCGATGTTGGAATGTTTTCGAACAGTGTATGAGGTGGAAGAGTTGTGAGTTTGGGTAGCCCTGGTATTGAGTCTTTGGAGCTTGGATGTTGAGTCGGGGGCAAGACAGGGGTCTCCGTCTCTGTCGGGAGATGCGGGGAAATGCGCAAGGAAGATGCGCAGCAGAAATCAGAGATTAGAGTTGAGACGATCCTCGGTTGGATTGTATTTTTCTCTCATGAGGAAAAGAGGATTTCGTGACTTGCGTGTCACCGGGCCGGGATAGTGGTCACGGGGAGGAAGTTAGTGGGATATTGGGATCACAATATGGGTGACCGTTGGGGGCGCAGCTGTGGAGCCAAAAGCTGATCTGGTACCCAGTCTTGAAGAGGGATATGGGAAAGGAGCTTATCATGATGACATCTGAGGACACTTTAGAGAGGGTGAACGATACGGACGCTCGAAGACATGCTTCGGGCATGTGTATTAGATTTCGGAGGAAGCTGCGGTACGTATTTATCATTGGTTGAGTTGTCCCATATCAACAGCCATCATTAGTGCATTGGATGCCGCCCTTTGAGCTGTTGCATAGGAAGTAATGTTGGACCCTCATTCACTGAGGAAGGGTAATGCATGGACCCGAGAGTCCTTGCGAGCAGATCCAGAGCATGTGATGCATGGAGTAGTGGCAAGGTTGTCAAGCGGATTCCCTAGGTAAGGGAAGAGAAAGGTATGTTGGGACTAGTGCAGCATGTATATGTGTTTGCAAGAGGAGAACTCGTGAGAATTGCTCTGAGAGTGAGAATGGATCTCGCAGTCGTTTCGAAATGGATAAAGTGGGCTTTGGATCGGGGATCCGATGATTCATGGTTTCCTAACCCTGATGGGCCGAGTGATCGTTGAGAATTGGAGCAGAGTTGCATCTAGGGTAATTCTCGGTTACAGGGAGTGGTGGACAGTACAGAGATAGTGCTTCAGTCGACAGAGCAGATTCAGCAGGTTAAACAAGGGTTATTGATCGCCTAGAGCTGACAGAAAAGTTGTGCAGACAGACGCCGTTTCGAGCATGAGTTTCAGGTCGGCGACTTCGTACTCTTGAAGGCCTCTCCTTGGAAAGGAGTGATTCGATTCAGGAAGAGGGGCAAGTTGGGGCCCCGGTATGTTGGGCCTTTTCGTGAATATGCGAGGGTAGGACGGGTGGCCTACTGTTTGGAGCTGCCAACGGAATTGAGATAGATCCATGACACTTTTCATGAGTCGCAATTGAAGAAGTGTATAGCCGATGAGTCAGCAGTGGTTCCACTAGAGAACAATTAGGTGGATGCGAGCCTGAGTTACGCTGAGAGGCCAGTGGCCATCAGGGATCGGAAGATCAAGGTTCTGAGGAGCAAGGAGGTACCTCTGGTATTGGTTCAGTGGCAACTTCTAAGGGGATCGGAAGTGACTGGGGAGCCGGAACGTGAGATGCGGGAGCAGCATCCGAGACTATTTTCAGAGTGAGACTTCGAGGGCGAAGTCTGATTCTAGTGGAGGAGAATTTTAACAGCCCGAAATCTCAAGTATTGTTAAAATTAAATTTTGGGGTGTTTTAAAGGGGGGACTCGGCGAGTTGGAGACAGACTCGCCGAGTAGGATCGCAGATCGGGTCGCGGGTTCGCGACTGGACTCGGCAAGTCTGCGCTGTTTAGCGAAAACCCTAACCGTTCAGGTTTGGGACGTATAAAGGGGATCATTGGCCGTCATTGTTCCCTTTTAGCCGTCTGAGAGGAGCCCTAAACCGATTGTGTGCATCCGGAGCAAGGTTAGAGGCCATGGGTGATTGTGAAGGAGTTGTTGTGCAAGGAAGGGAAGGTTTTGGCTAAAGGAACAGCAAGGGAGTCACATGCTGAAGATTGGGGACACAGAGAATACATTATCCAAGTATGAATTCGGGTATACTCTGCTATGTTGATATATTTAGAGGATTAGGGTTTATGGAACCCTTTTGTGGATAGATTGAGTGTTACCCAGGTCCCCCAAGCGATTGTAACCCTGTGTTGGGACCTTTGGAGGTCCAGATTATTCCATGTCTGGGCATTTCGGGAATTGGTGAAGGTTTTGGATTGAAATCCTTATGCCTTAGGTCAACATGTAAACCATAAGTCTTGGGGTGTAGCATGAGCACCTAAATGAAGACCTTATGTAAAGGACCAGTCGAGGAAGGCCAGACCTATGAATGGTCGGAGCAGTTATGACCTTAGGAAGCAGTTTGAGCGACTGCATGGCATGGACTCGCCGAGTCAGATGAGCAGACTCGGCGAGTAGCTTGAAGAATAACTAGGACTCGCCGAGTTGTTCCTCAGACTCGGCGAGTGGAGTCGGGGTGGCCCCGCGATTCTTCCAGGAGTAACTCGTCGGGTCAAGGAGGATACTCGACGAGTAGAAGGGAAACTTTAGAGGACTGGAGGATGACTAGACTCGCCGAGTCGCCAGGGTACTCGACGAGTCCGGTCGAGTTGACCGTGGACTGTTGACCAGAGTTGACCTAGGTGTGATTTCTTAGGGTCAGTTGTCTTGAAAGATAAAAGTGTTAATAAGGGACGTATGATATTACAGGAAGTCTGTAGCTCGGCGGATCGAGTACGAGGGATTTCAGGAGTTGCTAGCTTTCAGTATCCACGAGGTGAGTCTTCTCACTATACTATACCCGGAAGGGTTTGACTGTGTGACCGGAAGGTCGAATACGATGTATGTTATATATGCTATAAATAGAAAGGTAGTTGCTATGCATGATATGTATGTTTATACGGGCCGGAAGGCGATATGTTATGTGACAGAAAGGTCAGGTATGATATATGATGTATGTGCTATGTGCGTTAGATTAAATGTATTGTTATGGGCCGGAAGGCAATATGTTATGGGCCGGAAGGCAATATGTTATGGGCCGGAAGGCAATGTGCTATGGGCCGGAAGGCAATACGTTATGGGCCGGAAGGCGATTATCTCATGGGCCGGAAGGCATTGTGCAGTGGACCGGAAGGTCAGGGCCTGGAAAGGCGTATGTGTGTAAGGTGTATATTGGGGAACTCACTAAGCTTCGTGCTTACAGTGTTTTATGTTATGTTGTTTCAGGTTCTTTCAGTAACGCGGGATGGCACCGGCTCAATTGTACACACCAAAGAAAGAGTTGTATTTGGAGGATCCTGGTTTTCTATTCAAGTGAAAATGGAACTATGTTTTGTAATTCAAATATGAATAAGATTTTAAACAAGTGTTTTAATATTAAATTGATTATTAAATGAAAATTTTGCTTTGAAAATCACGGTGTTACAATTATTATAATGATGTAATAGTTAGGGTCAACAATTGTAACCTATTTTGAAGTAATAAAGAGGAATTATTTGAGTATTATGTGATTTATGTGATTTTGTGTGCATTATACTTATTTATAACAACGTAATAAAATAATGATAAAATAAGCATAAAAAAATAATAGTTAGACCCAATATCTATGAAGAAAGTTCAAGTAGTCGTAACAAGGATTTTAGATATAAGGAATGCTGAAATCCGACTTATAATGAAGAAGTTATGGCATGTCGAAGTTTTGCGGCAAAACCGCACGACACCAGAAATCGTAAAAAGTGAGTTTGCGATAAAATAATTTTTAGCCTTAGGGATCTAAACGAAAGTCATAGTATATGTTAAACCGAGAGGGTGCATAAAAGTAATGTACAAATCTGACTTCGTATGAAGAAGTTATAATTTTTCTAAGATTTAGCATAACAATATGCAACTCTGAATTCGAATATTAGATCGATCGATTTTTAGCCGACGCAACCTAAATGAGAATTGAAGATCTCATTAATAGAAACTTAGCCATATAAAGACAGACAAAAAAACATGTTGGATGACAAAGTTATGAATATGTCGCCACCTACGCGCGGATATAAAGAACGTAAAAAACGGACCTCGTATGTGAAAGTTACGGATTTTAGAAGATAATTAGTTTTTGTAGTAATGTGAGAGGGAAACGTGGCACAATCCTCACCATTGCTTCCTTCCCATGCCTTTCCAACAAATGGTGACACTTGGCACCTCAACACGATATGTTGGAGCTCAGAACACGTCGTGTTGGGCCAATTTCCATCCAATAAATAGAGACACAAATCTCCTCAATTCTTCACACATTCACCCTTCTTTCTCAATCAAACTTCTCTCTAAACCCCTCCTAAACCTTAGTACTTCCCAAGTTCTATGAGGCGAGTCCCAGAGCGCCATAAGGCTCCTAGAAGAAGAGTTATCGACTCGGAAGTTCTTCCCCTGCAGAGCCCGATTCCTAGCCAAACCGTCCGGTAAGTGAGTTATGCTTACCCTACTTTAAGTATAGCTTATGTTTAAGTTTATTATCATTATTATGAGATTATAAACAATATATATTATAAAAAATATAAAATGTTATATAATATTTTTTTAACTACTCGTGATACGGGGAATCTGGTTTGAAGGGTTGCATAGGGTTGTTGGATTTTGGGAAGTGCAATAATGCCAAAATGGTCATGCTCTCCGGTGTTTCATGTGTGGCCCTAATCTGTGCATAGTGGTTGAAAATTATTGTTTAACACTTATAAAACCATATCGCTCGTAAATAGTTACAATAAATATTAGACTAAAATCTAGCGGTAATGATACTATGTTTTGTCGAAGGAAAATAGAATTGTTAGAAGCGAAGCCCTATCCGAGTTTGGAATCATCACTTTAACAAGTGAGTGCATAGTTATTTTCATCTTACACATATATATGAAGTATTTAATATAAATACATGCTATGTGTGCATATTATCTGTGTACTTGATATTTATGTTGGATGAACAAAATATACATGTTTTACTTGATTTAAACTATATATGTGTTTTATACCTTTGATTATGATGGGTAAAGATGCGTAGATGAAATAAATGATGAAAGAGGAAATAAAATAGATGACTGGCCTCGATGTTTAAGATGATCATGTCATTGAGGGGGGGTATAGATGACAACCACAAACTATTCTAGACAGTCTAGTGGAACGCTAACAGGCTCGCAACCTGTAGTTTTTGAACTATATGTTCACCAAGTGTACTCTATCCCCCTCATGGTTGCCTTATTTGACATATATTACTGAGGAATCCCCAAAGAAGTGTTGTCATCCCGATAAAAATCCTTAGGCTAGGCCCCTTAATTTAGATGATCTAGAGACAAAAAGTGAGGATAACGGGAATGGGTAATCGGGTTGAACTTATGAAATTAATAAACTTAATTATTGTGGGTTGAAAACCCTATGTGCTTACCACGATCCCAAGCCTAACCCACTCAGTTTCTTGTATACAGGTAGTGGCAAGAGAGCACAAGAGTGATGATCTGATGAGAGATCAATGGATTACAGGCCACTAGAATAAATAGATGTTGTAACACCTATGTTGTTTCTGTTTATGCTTTTGATCTGTATTGACAATGACCTCTCGAGGTTATAATATAATGAAAATACATTTTTTTTGGAAATGCTTTGATAAATTCTTTATTATATTTTTGGGAATAAATTCCTCAACACATTATCAAAAGTATACTTCGATTTTCAAATAAAGCATAACCAAATCGGTCTTTTTTGGCCGTGAAATTCGGGATGTCATACAGTACACCATGAAATTATCCACACCCTCTGAAAGGGTTCAAATCAATGCCTCACATAACGTTTTCCTCAAGGAATCAAACAACGCTTACTGCTCTGGCCCCTAACAGATAGTAGCAAACTTCTTCATCAATCTAGTCAACGGAACTACGATCCTGGAGAAATTCTCGATAAAACTCTGATAATACCCAACTAAACCAAGGAAAATTTGAATCTCTAATGGAGACCTCAGAACCTCCTACTGCATCACAACCTCGATCTTGGCCGGATCGACCAATATATGGTTCTGGTTGACAACATGACCTAGAAACTATACCTCGTGCAACCAAAACTCCTTCCTCAGAGTCTCCAAAACCTCACATAGATTCTCCTCATGCTGGTCCTTGGTCTTAGAAAAGACCAATATATCATCAATAAGCACAATGACTGATGGATCAAACATTGGTCTGCAAACCCAATTCATAAGATCCATGAACGCTATATTTGCATTAGTAAGCCCATAAGGCATCACTACGAACTCGTAATGACTATAACGAGTCCTGAAGGTCGTATTCTAAACATCCTTATCTCAAAACCTCATCTGATGATAAGCTTAACGTATATCAATCTTGGAGAACCAAGACACACCCTAAAGCTGATCGAACAAATCATTAATCCTTGGAATCGGATAACGGTTCTTCACCATCAACTTTTTCATCTCCTGATAATCAATGCACATCCTGTGGGATCCATCCTTTTTCTTTACAGACAATATCGGCATTCCCCAAGGTGAACTACAAGGTCTGATAAATCCCTTGTCTAACAGCTCTTGCAGCTGTGTAGATAACTCTTGCATCTCTAGCAGTGCCAACCGATAAGCTGCCTTTCCTATCGGAGTCGTACATGAGATCTGATCTATATGGAACTCCACCTACCTCCCCTAAGGCATTCCAGGTAAGTCCTCCAGGAGCACATCTAAATACTCTCGAACCACCATCACGTCATCAATCACCCTCTTCTTCCCCTCTATGGTGTCCAACACATAAGCCACAAAACCAAAACTTCCCAACTCTTGATATCTCCTAACTCTGGCAGCCGAACAAAGAGTCGGTCCGCATTTGACACCCTCACCATAGATAACTAGTTCTCCCCTAATTAGGGTTCGAACTCGAACTAACTAGTGCCTGCAGTCAATCATCACCTCGTTAGGGCTCAACCAATACATCCCCACAATCACCTTGCTCTCGCATAAAGGGATATGATCAAAATCAATCGAGTACCGCTCACTAAGTAACTCCAAGTCACAACCCCGATGAACCCTCAATACCCGAACTGGGCGATCGTCAGCAATACTTACCTCTTATGAATAACCAAGCTGCCATGGAGCATCACCGAATCTCTTGCTAAGTGCAAGAGACACGATTAGGTGGTGTCCGAATAAAAGAGAACAACATTGGAACACTGTTCAATGGGAACATCCCTATATAACATCAATCATACGATAAGGAAAAAAAATAAAAATAATAAATGAAATAAATAGAAAATAAATTCCCATAACCACATCTAGTTTTGCGCGAGCCTCCTCAACTAACAGCTGGAAAGCTCAACTCCTCACAATTGGCGCCTTCGCCTTGCCTTGACAGCCGTCAATGATCCTTAATATCGCAGGAGCAGGTGCTGCAACCACTCCTCTAGCCAAACTCGGGAAACTGGTCTTCTTGTGGCCCCTCTAATTGCAATGGAATCAAATCATATCAGATACCTAGATGGTGGGGCAATCCCTACTAAAGTTACTAATTTTTCCGCACATGTAGCAACCGAACCCACCCATCCTACAAACCCCATTGTTCCCCTTGTCGCACTTGCCACAATGACTCTGGTCTTGATAGCCTCTTGATCATGAATCAACAACCTTGGGCTTCTTTCCTGAGCCCTCTGATACCTGTGCCTGAACCGACTTCCTCTACTTACAGTCCCCAAATTGATCTCCCGCTCGCAAACTTACAAACTCCCGAATCTTATCCTTTAGCGTATCATGGTACCGAGCCTTCTTCATCTTGCCATCTGTCATATATTACGGAACTAAAAAAGGTCTCTCATGGAATCTGGAGGTGATCTCTGCTATGGTCTTGGTAGTCTAGCAAAGGTCATGAAACTTATTCGCTAACTACTAAACCTTAACCACGGGCGCAAACTCAGCCTTGAATCTCATAACAAAGTTATCCCAACATCGTCTCAAATACCTCGCCTCCCAAAGTATAGTCCACCTCCTCCCACCAATCATATGCTCTTTCTTTCAAAAGACAGGATGAAAATCTAACCTTTGACCCCTTTGGGCAGAAGCTAGTTCGGAAGGTGTTCCCGATGTCCTCCAACCAATGCCTACTAGCAATGGGGTCCTTCAATTTGAAGAATTCAGGAGCCCTACATACATGAAACTCTCAGAAAATTAGAGAGTGTGCACCCATCAACGCTGCCATCTTAGTGTGAAATACGCCTAGACGCTCATCCATCAACTCCATAATGCCCTCCTTAATCAAACCAAAGATCACAGGAGTCCACTCTAGAATGTTGTGAGTAATCTCAGACAAAATAAACTTCTGAATCTGATCATTAAAGGATCCGACTCCATATCCGAAACCTGATCCCTCAGTAGGACCTAGACCACCTCGAGTGACCAGCATACTAAAAATAAACAATGCAAAGCATTAGAAAACACTTAAATAATCTCACACCGAGTGGGTCCCTTAGTATCCTCATGACTCCCTTGACCCGAGTATGGATCCTATGCTTCCAGTAGTACGGACCCACTAGTACCTTCCACACCTATGTGTAATTTCCTCAAGAGTCGTCCCGATTCCCCTAAGTAACTTCCTAAACAACGCATCTATTAACGCTAACATGCTTCCTAGGTTCTCCTAGGATTCCTTTCTCGCCACTCTCTGCCATCAACTACAGAAGAAACCCTTATTAGTACCTGCTAACTACCTTGTGAATATAATTACATGCCACAACTACTAGATAATTCTTTGACTGTAAGGTGTCACACTACAATGGTTGGACTCAAACAAGAGTTGCCGCAATGAAGTTAAACCTAACCTTCTAAAATTATCTAGTTTTGCAACACGTAACCTATCATATTCGCTTGATAGTTAACTACTATTAGCAGTGGTTCATAAAAGCACAAAGCAATTAGCATTCAAGCATCAAGTTCTAACTAGAGCACTACCTAACAGGCCATCCTAACATATCATCTGTAATCCAAACTAGCATACAATTCTAGAGGCTCATATTGTAATCATACAATGCATCTATCCTATCACACAATTCTGAGCAGATCCTTAGCCCTAATCTAGGATGTTATTCTTATATTCACATACTGAATCAATAAACATGTATAGGTATTTTGGGAACACTTACTTGAGCGCGACTGATTGCATGCATCACACCCCTCCTTTCTAGTAGTAATCTCTTTAGAATTTATTTCTTTTATGAATACTTACAAACCCTTAGTTTGAATTCACACAAACGCGAGAGTGTATCTGAATCCCTTAAACCAAGGCTCTGATACCAACTTATAACATCCTAAAAATTGTAAGTAAATATTTCATTTTTAAATCAACCAAAATCTATCAAATCATCAAATAAAACAATCAAGCATGCTAATGTAAAAATAGTTATCAGAATACAAATCCTAAATTCATTAAAATTGCAGAAACACGGGTGGATGCGCTGTGATCAGGCCGAACCATTCCCTTTTGAACTAGAAGCACCTGAAACATAAACTTAAACCGTAAGCACAAAGCTTAGTGAGTTCCCCAAATACCGCATACCATACATCAATCATACATAACATACTGAAACATGTAACATGTCTATTTCACCCATGAGTCCCTTCCAACTCCCTGAGTCCCTTCCAAATCTCTGAGCCTTCCGACTCCTTCATTATCTTTCAACCGATACAGGTCTGTTTCACCCATACAACTACGCATACAGTAAAACTAGCAACAATCACAAAGAGATCAAGCACAAACAAATATATTAGTAAGTTTCAAAAAGATCACTATTATCCTATATCGTAAACCAGTGGGCCGACATTCTTACCTTCGACCCATAAGTACAGTGAGGAAACTTACCTCAATTTGAAGATGCATAAATCACACTCTCGGGTTGCCACTACCATGACTCCTCACACTAAACACTGTTAAACCAACCTTAATCACTATTTAGGGTGATAATCCACAATTGAAGGTCCAAATCATAATTCCTATCATAAAGAGTAAATGACCCTTTAACCCTTCCAACTTTAAGCCCAACAATCCATTGACCAAGGCCCAACTAACCCAAGGCCCAAAACGACCCAAATAGGCTTTAAGTGAGTACGTCATCCGTACACGATGCGTACGCCCAACGTACTAGATCTAATTTGAAAGAAGACAAGGCCTCAGCCCGTTACGTCGTGCGCAGTAGGAGGGTACGCCCAACGTACTCATCAGATGTCCAAAACTTGACTTTAATCACTTAATGCTTTAATACCAATCATCCGAACCACAAATCTTGCTCTTGGGGATGTCTTACTTGATGACTTTTCATGGATCAATAAGGCACAAATCCAAACCCTAAGTCCAAAGTATACTTTATTGTCCAAGATCTCATGCATGGATGAATGGGGGTGTCCAAGACCCCAACTTTATGACTTTATAAGCTCAAAATGATCAGAAATGACACTTAAAACGATTAAGAACAACCCAAGTCTCAAAGTCCAAATCTTGGGACCAAAAACACAACATAACATGGTCCAAATGTAGATCTAGAAAAAAAAGCATAAAGATACAAGCTTTATACCTCCACATGATTGCAAGGGTGATGGAAGTTTTGGATCTAAGATCTTGAGATCTTCAAGCTTTAATGGTGGGCTTCTTCATCTAAGAGCACTAAAAACCCATAAAAATCACTTAAAGGTATTAAACATTGCTAAAGGAGGCTAGGGTTTCGAATATTAGCTTTGGGGTGAAAGGAGGCTGAGAATGAATAGGCTACAAGGGGTAAAAAGGTGTTTAAATAAGGTCAAAACCCCAAAATTAGGGTTTGAAGTTTTCACGAGTACACCTGACATATCACCACGTACACCCAACGTACTAGCTAAAGCCCACATCCAAAAATAAAAGAGATAGGCAGGGCGTGGCTCCCACGCACACCATGCGTAAGGACTAAAATACAAACTTTTTGGATTTATAAGCTTAAAATGGCAAGTACGTGAAATTGAATATTACATTCGATTTGCTTTTGTGTTTATTTAGAATGAATGTTTAATTAAAGTGAGGTTTGATCTGAAAAATGTGTTTGTGTTCTTGCGATCCAAAAAAAACAGGAGGTGGTGGTGACCGATGACAATGTAGTGGTGGCGTTATTATTTTTTCGGTAGAGATTGGTGGATGACGGTGGTATTAGTAGGAGAGACTGGTGGCCTACGGTGGTGGTGGTGGTGACAGTCTAGTAGTCGACAAGTAGTGGTGGTTGCAGATAATGGTTGCAGCAAGTCTTGTTCATAAAGTGTTTTGAATTTGTTAGAGAGAAAGAGAGAGGGAGAGAGATAGATAGAGAGAGAGAATATTTTCTTTTCCTTTTTCATTTTTAGTTTTTGTAATAAAAAATTGAAAAAAGAAAATACAAAGGAAAAAATCGACATTTAAAAAAAATTAAAACAAATTAACCAAATTTGCAACAAAATGGAAAATTTTGGTCATCCGGTGTTAATCTAAATTTTTTAGACTAAACTTATAGTTGTCCATATACTACAGAACCATTTGGTCGGTTGTCTTATTATTTTTCCAATTTCTCATGATTTTGGACTATATTTCATATTCTACTTTTTGTTTGAAGTATGTGATATGCACAACTTAAAGCATATGTTGTGTGGTTTCAAGTTTCAACTTGTTGTTAATCATCACGTATCCTATTTTGATTCTTATTTTGGATTGTTATGATCAACTTGGATTATCTGATGGTTGTAAACTACATGTACCTACCTTTTTATTGAGTCTACGTTCAAAGAATACAACGTTATTCTATATAGAACATCTAAAATGTTTTTTTTTTTTTCGGTCTTCTTCACACAAACCTATAATATATGTACCTTCTTTTGTCAATTTTGCTACAACATATCTTGGATGGATAAATATACTCCAAATTGTTGTTTTTTTTCATTTAATTTCCACTTTTCACAATCTTATTGACTCCGATAATCTTTTTTTTATTTTAATATCTTTATAGCTATTTTACTAACAAAATTAAAAAAAACAAAGACCAGCTATGAAAATTAAATGACGTCCTTTGCCATGGTACTTAATTGAGGAGTAGTGACTCGAATGAATAGGACTATATGAGGACATAA
Source organism: Lactuca saligna (assembly GCF_052625555.1). Classification (NCBI taxonomy): domain Eukaryota; kingdom Viridiplantae; phylum Streptophyta; class Magnoliopsida; order Asterales; family Asteraceae; genus Lactuca; species Lactuca saligna. Next base: position 85,210,257 of record NC_136424.1, on the reverse strand, counting down.
CAATGATTTTACGGCCGCTAAGTCTACTCAACAAATATTGCCCCTCAAACTCGGCACGACAAGTTCGGCGAGTTAACATGATAACTTCTTGAAGAGACACTCTCTCTCTCTCTCTCTCTCTCTCTCTCTCTCTCTCTCTCTCTCTCTCTCTCTCTCTCTCTCTCTCTCTCTCTCTCAAACCTAAGTACCACAAAACGAACATTCATTTTCGAGCACTAAATAATGATGTTGTACTAAGATGTTAAACTATAATGAAATCCATATTAGTGAAATTTTACTCAATGTAATATCATTCGTTTTTCAAAAAGTCCCTCAGCCAAATCATCAATTACTTGACAAATATTTTAAATATCTAAATTAATAATTACTCAAGAATATATATATATATATATATATATATATATATATATATATATATATATATATATATATACACATTCCACCGCCGGGTAGTGGTTCCATAAAAATAAAGATCGGAACTGGAACCGCTTAAGGTGATTCTGATTCCGAAACCGGTATTTTATAGACAGTTTCGGTTCTGAAAGCAGGTACCAAGTTTCATTGACATTCAAGTCTTGATATAGTATGATTCCTACTTTCTCTCCATTAACATATTCTTTTCTATCTACTTTTTGTTTTCAAAGCATTGATGATAAATGAAACCTTAAAAAAATGAAAATGAGCTTTTCCAGTAATATGCCGAAAAATTAGGTATGCATTTTCTTTCAATTAATGTGAATATTGTCCTTGAAAAGGATTGTGTTGAATTATGAATAAAAGTTATTTGCATCGGGTTTAACGCGTAATCCAAAATTGTTAAATAATAGATGGTTTAGATAGGATGGAGTGGTGTATGACATGTCACATCAACTTTTTGGCAGTCACCTTACCGTCACATCATTTTTAGCGCAAGACATGCGTGACATGTCATGTTCAATGATGGGTTAAAAAAACTACAAAATGGAAAAAAGAAAATACAAGATAAAAATACACTCACATGCACATTTTCTATTACAATTAAATAATATTGATGATATAAAATCACCAACACTCTTTCACCTTCTTTCTCTCTCTCTCTGGCACAAACATGTCGTTAACTCACATTCTTTTTCGCATGCCACCATTGAGGTGTGGTGTATGCCGAAAATGGCACTCTCTTGCCGCGCAATATGTTATGACATACCCTCAAGCCTTAACTACCGTAAGGGTTGCATATTATTTGTACATAAAACAATTTTATTTATATAAATTTTATTAGAAGCTTTCGTTCTTTTATAAGTCAGCATATCTAATATGTTGGAAATTATTGAGGAAAGGTCGTAAGTTAGCAATTTTCCTCTATCCCACATTGGTGGGGGAAGAATCTTTTAATGAGTTTATAAGTTTATTTCCTTGATAGGCCTTCATAGGCTTTAGTGGATCAAAGGAATAGGCTAAGCCCACGCGCGCTCCAAACTTAGCCTAGCACTAGCCAACGTCGCGAGTGCGCGATTTAGGCACACTGAAATGAGGATCTTTTATTTTTGACAAGTTTGGGTTTGACCGATCCGGTCAAATGGTTGACCACTATTGACTTCGAGGTGGACGAGTCGGGACATTCTAGAAGGATCAGGTAACAGCTTGCTTGGAGAGCAAGTTGTTGCCCTAGGGTTTCTAGGGGCCGGCCTATGAGGGCCCGTTTCATGCCTTATAGGGTTTCGATACATATATACAACTCCTTAGGAGCTGTATTACTCTCTCACGAAAATCGAAGCTCTCTCCCTTTCTCTGAGTTTTTTCTTCCAGTTTTCGAGTATTCGCTTTGTGTTTATCCATTTCTAGTGCTATTGGAAAATCGATAGTTCTACATTAAATTTTGGGGTTTTACTCTGTTGCTTACAACCAGTAGAAGCGAAGTAAAAACCTTTAAGGACAGGAGTCTGATCTATACAGTTATTTCAAGTTCAAGATCAACCATCAACCGATCGGTCTTACTTTTCTATCTTGCATTTAATTTTGTCGAACAACGGGATAGTCTTCTTCTACATTTCGTATAATCTGATTTAATTGAGAAGGATTGATCTGGTTTTGTAACGCCCGAAGATCCGGGCTAGTCAATTTAGAGACGATAAGCATTAAAAATGACTTTTTTAAAATAAGAGTGTTAGAATAAATAATCATAACCAAGTTGTATTATATGTCACAAGGTTTCTGTGCATATAAATAATGCCGAAATCCGAGTTATAACGAAGAAGTTATGACCTATCAAAGTTTCGCAACAAAACTGACACGACACAGCGCAACATAAATAGTGAATTTACGTTAGAGCGATATTTGGCCTTAGCGACCTAAATGAAAGTCATAGAATATGTTAAACCAAGAGCATGCATAAAAAAGAACGTCCAAATCTGACTTCGTATGAAGAAGTTATTGTTTTTCTAAGTTCCAGCGTAGCAGTATGCAGCCCGAAGTTCGAATATGAGATCGACAGATTTCTAGCCGAAAAAACCTAAATGAGAATCGAATATCTCATCGATAGTAGTTCAATGGTAAAAAGATAGATGAAAACGGACGTCGGATGAAGAAGTTATGAGTTTATAACGGAGTTTTCCTGTCCCAGGCTACTAAAAATAATATAATAAAAATTAAAATAAAACTAGTCGACGAAGTCTAAACGAAAGTTGTAGATCTTTTTTTTACCTATGCGTGGAAAAAAAAGAACGTCGAAAACGAAGCTTGTATGCGAAAGTTATGAATTTATGAAGTTTGGGGTGCGAACCCCAACACTGTGTCAGAGTTCACGACTTGAACACAGTGTTCACAACGTGAACTCAGTATTTATGACTTCTGGAGCCTGGCGGACGCCAGTTGCAATGACACACCTTATGACTACTGAACTCAGGACGTGAATATTTGAGATTCACGACGTGAATCCAGAAAAATAGGCCTATAAATTGAAATCGAATGGCAGCCGGCCATAGTTGCTAATTCCTTCACTCTCTCACTCCTGATACCCTATCTAGACCTTTTGAAGCACCCCGAAGCCCCAGTATCATCCCGACACCCGAAGCAAGTCCTAAATCCCCGAAGATCCCGAGGAGAAAAGAGTTTCAAGCGGAAGCTCGGCCCACAAGAAGCCCGGTGTGTGAAGATATCTCGGTTTCATAGAAGAACTTCTACTTGAAGAGCCATAGTGTTGTCCGAACATCGTCTAACCAAGTGAGTGTGTAGTTACTTTCTTCTAACGCATATATATGAAGTATTTTCTATGAAATACGTGTTATGTGTATATATATTGTTTATTTATTTAAGGTGGATGTTGGATAAATGTTTTATACAGGTTTTTATATGATTTAAACTATATATGTAATTTATATCTACAAATATGTTGGGTAGAACATGGGTAGATGAAATAGTTGGTGTGTGATGAAAGATTAGTTTGAAGATGAGAAGAATGATGATATAGATCATGAGATGAGGGTGACAGGTGAAAAATGAGTGAAACATTTACCCAAATGATGGCCCCGTCATTCAGCAGAGTAGGGATGACAACCACGGACTATTCTAGACAATCCAGTGGAACACTAGCAAGCTCGCAACTTGTAGGTGTTGTGTACTTGATGTTCACCGATGTACTCTAAAAACCCTGGTAGCTATAGATTTAATTCCTCATGATAAAACGATGGTAGCTATGGATTTAGTACAATGTAGATGAACTTTGGTAGCTATGGATTTAGTATTGTATAGATGAACATTGGTAGCTATGGATTTAGTATTGTGTAAATGAACGATGGTAGCTATGGATTTAGTACAGTGTAAATGAACCTTGGTAGCTATGGATTTAGTACTGTATAGATGAACCTTGGCAGCTACGGATTTAGTGTTTGTTATAGGAACCTCGGGAAGCAATGGACTTTGTGCCAATTCCTTAGGAACGAATGAAGGAAGGATAGTCGATTCTTAGGGTAAAACCTTAATAAATAAAGAAGATAATGGGGATGGGTAATTTGGTTGATTGTTTGATGATTGAATATAATAATTATATTATTGTGGGTTGAAAACACTATATGCTCACCAGGCTCCCAAGCCTAACCCACTCAGTTTTCTTTGCATTACATGTAATGGCACAAGAGTAAAAGTGATGGACTTGACGAGAGATATTGATTTATAGATCAGTAGTTATACATAACTGTTGTAAGGTCTATTTTATATTGTTTATGCTTTTGGTATGTATCGGAACATAACATCCCGAGGTTTTGTTATTTAATAAAAATACATTTTTTTAAGAAATGTTTTGATAAATTCTTATCACATTTTGTTTTGGGGATAAATTCCGCAACAGTATTCTTTAAACGATTACTCTAATTTTAAACAAAGCATAAACAAATCGATATTTTCTAGTCGTGAAAATGGGGATTTCACAGGTTTCTGGATGAAACTTGGTAAACATATTAATAATAATTGGATCTTTTATTTTCAACTAATCGACATATAATTCACAATATTATTTGTCGGTTTCCTTGCGCATCTATTAGTTTGATTTACAACATTCTTAAAGGTTTTTATTGTGGTAAATCGACAGACTAAACTACTGCTAACCTCCACTTCATGAACCAAGAGTTTGCCAAAATTGACCAATTCGATGGTTAGAACTACACCCATTGGGCCGAGAAGGTAAAATTCATGCTTCATGTTTTGCAGCGTGCCTTTGTGTTAAACTCAGATCTGGCACCAATTCTTGCTAATCAAATTCCCGAGGAGGGGAGGATCTAGTGGTCATCGTAGAACTAGAAAAGCAAAGGACTCCGTGTGTAGAGTCTAAGGAACTGTGTGTGGGTCACATCAAGAACTCTCTATCTGATTGGCTCTATGATCTTTACGCGCCGATCCAAATATCCAAGAGTGCTATGCAATGCATTGGAACTTAAGTACAAGGCACATGAGGAAGGTACTAATAAATACCTTGTGTCTAAGTACCTAGAGTGTCAAATGGCTAATGACAAATCAATCATGGAGCAAGTGCAATAACTCCAAGTCATGGTCAACAAGTTAAACGCACTCTCCATCTTTATTCCATAACTCTTTCAGGTTGCTGCGATTATCGCAAAGCTGCCACCCTCGTTGAAAGATTTCTCTAAGAGAATGATGCATAAATTCGAGGACTACTCCTTGGATGATCTGATGAAACACCTCCGCATTGAGCAGGAAACTCGCATCCGGGACAAGCGTGGTAAAGTCGGATCGAGTGTGCTGATGGGTTTTGAGTATTCTAACACTCATATGGTGTACATGCAACCCTAGAAACATTGGATCTATGTTTTCTCTAATATACATGCAAATTGATTTTTCCAAGGTTCTCATGCTAACTAGCATGTTATGGGGATCTTGCAATATAAAACTAGTAGAATTACATACCTTTATGTGTTGCTTGGATTCCTTAAGACTTTGTGAGCCTAGCACCCCAAATGTGATGCCTCAAGTGTTTCACATAACACCACAACACTTGGAATAACTTGAGAGAAGAACACTTTGATCACAAAATCGGCTAGCCCTCATTCTTATAGTCTTAGTGCTGATTTTGCACCATATGAGGTTCATTATATAGTGTGTCACATGTAGGGTAAACCCTAATGTGCATGGATTTTCATTTCCCCCATGATCCATGAGTTTGTAACCTCCATGGAGCATCCATGGAGCACCCAATGGGTCCTAGCCTAATCTAGTGAATCATGGACCTTAATCCTACTATATAAGAATGAAAGATTTACATAATCAATTCTCATGTATTTAATTAGTCTCTTTTGATCACAAAATTAATTCTTGATCAATACTAATTAAACAATATGATTTCATATTAATATATTAGAATATATTAACAAATCATAAGTGTCCTTATTCTCATTTTTGTTTATCCAAATGTTGAGAATTCCATGCATCCCAAATGGACCATGCCAAGCTAGGTCAAGTATATACCAATTATAGTTATGGACTTAGACACCTTATCCAACATGTGCATCACATGTTAGCTAGGGGTTCTAGTCACAAAGGCAAGTCTGGGGGACAAAACAAGAAGAACTTGGGACCTAAGAAACAAACCTTCAAGAAACCGAGTCATCAGAATCCTAACTCAAAGCGAAAGTGGACTGGACCTTGTCACGTCTGCAGGGAGATTAAGCACAATGTGAGAGAATGCAAAGATCGCAAATCAGGACCAGTTGCACATGCAGTCGAGAAGGTTACTGACATGGTGGCAAGTGTGAACCTTGGAGAGATGTTCATGATATCCTCTATTTACCCGAGCAATCTTTGCTCGAGGATGGTTCGTGGACACGGGTGCCACTGTGCATGTTTATGGGCAACGAGAGAGCTTTCACACTTACCGCCCAATGCCACATGGGATGGTCATCGTCTGTGCTGATGGCACAGAGCTAAATTTCAAGGATGAGGTGATGTTTGTTTGAATTTCACATGTGGTGAATGGGTAACCCTTCAAGATGTTCTTCATGTTCCTACTATCTCGAAGGGGTTGGTTTCTGCTAACAAGTTTGAGAGGGTGGGTTCAACATGGTGCTTGAGAAAGGAAAATTGTGATCACTAAAGGTAGAAGATATGTTGGGTGGGCGAACAATTGTTCGGGGATGTATCGTTTGTGCCTTAGTGATGAGGGTAGTGTGAGTGGTCCTAGTGTTGAGAGTAGTGGTGATAGTGTTGCAAGTGTGTCTAATGTTACTAGTAATGATGTAATTGGTGGATTGGTTGCTAATGTGAATGAAGTGAACTTTTCTGGTTATTTTGTTTGTTCAATTTCTTTATGGCATAAACGTTTAGCACACAATAATGTTAAAAACATTGAAAAAAAATGAAAACTAAAGGAATGTTAAAAAATGACACAAAAGATTTTGAAAAATGTGTGAAATCAAAGTTCACTAAGAAACCATTTCCATTAGTTAAGAGAAACACATCATTGCTTGAGTTGATTCATTCTGATATATGTGAATTAAATGAAATGCTTACTCCAGGAGGAAAAAAGTATTTCATCATATTTTGTGATGACTCCAGTCGATATCAACATGTTTATTTGTTGAGGTCAAAAGATGAAGCTTTTGATGCATTTAAACGATATAACGATGAGGTCGAAAATGAACTAGAAAGACACATCAAAATTCTTCGCTCGGACAGAGGCAGAGAATATTTCAGCAAGAGTTTGACACATTTTGTGAAGAGAATGGAATCAAACATGAGAGAAATTTACCATACACTCCCCAACAGATTGGTTTAGCTGAAAGAAAGAACCAAACTCTTTGTGAGATGATCAACTATATGCTGAACCAATCGGGTCAAACAAATAATCTGTGGGGGGAAGCATTATTGACTACTTACTATGTTCATATTAGGATCACTAGTCGTGTGATTCCTACAAGCACTTATAAGTTGTGAAAGGGTAGAAAGCCTAACCTAGACTATTTGAAAGTATGGGGGTGTGTTGCTTACTATCGGACTTCCGATCCTAAACGAACCAAATTGGGAGGACGAGATAATAGGAGTATATTTATTGGATATACTCACAATAGCAAGGCTTACCGGTTATTAGATATTGAATCAGGTGTTGTTGTGGAATCCAAAGATGTGGAATTCTTTGAGGACAAGTTTTCCAGGGATGAAGAAAACTCTAGTTATACAACACCTTTAAGTACTTATCAAGAAATACTCCCACCGCCTCCTATTGTGGAGGAACCAAGGAGAAGTAATAGGGCTAGAATAAAGAAAAGTTTCAGAGATGATTTTTATTCTTATTTGGTCGAAGGAACGCAAAAGAAAGGTACGAGAGAGTACATCTTTTCCATTAACTTGGATGATGATCCTAAGACCTTTACTGAAGTGATGACGTCTTGAGATGCTGCTTTGTGGAAGGAAGCCATCACTGACGAAATAGATTCAATTATGGGTAATGGAACTTGGGAGTTAGTTGATCTACTCAAAAGGAGAAGACCCATATGATCCAAATGGATATTCAAGAGAAAATATCATCCAGCTGGATCCATATCTACCTATAAAGAAGGATTGGTTGCTAAGGGATATACGCAGCGAGAAGGGATCAATTATTTTGATACATATGCCCCAGTTGCCAGGGTTAGTTCTATTAGAACTCTCTTAGCGATATCAGCTTTGAAAGGACTGTACCTTCATCAAATGGATGCAAAGATAGCCTTTCTGAATGGTTATCTTATGGATGAGATTTACTTGGAGCAACTCGAAGGATTCGTGATACCTGGACAAGAAAACAAAGTGTGTAGACTTGTTAAATAGTTGTACGGGTTGAAGCAAGCTCCCAAACAGTGGCATGAGATGTGTATTTATTCCAAATATGCATCCAATTACATAATTTATATGTCTTTATGTTGATGATATGTTGATCATTGGCACTCACCTAGAAGGTATTCTTTAGACGAAGAAATACCCATCCTTGAACTTTACGATGAAAGATCTTGAAGAAGTTGATATAATTCTTAGTATCAAGGTGAAAAGTATAGGTGGTCAGATTTCTCTGAGTCAATTTCATTACATAGAGAAAGTTCTAACAAAGTTTTAACATTTGAACATTAAGGAATTTAACACTCCTTTTGATTCAAGTGTGAAACTAAAGGTGAATTCTGGTCGATCAGTGGCTCAACTAGAATATGATAGTGCAGATGGAAGCATGATGTATGCTACTCACTGCACTCGACCTGACATCGCATTCACTGTAAGCAAACTAAGTCAGTATACTGTTAATACAGGGACAGAGCAATGGAAGGCAGTGGGTAGGGTACTGGGATACCTAAAAAGGACAAGTACTTTTGAGTTGACGTATTCATCATCTAATGGAATACTTGAAGGTTATTCTGATGCCAACTGGATAGATCACACTAGTGATTCAAAATACACAAGTGGTTGGATTTATACTCTAGCTGGTGGTGCTATTTCTTGGGCGAACAAGAAACATACATGTATAACTCATTCAACGATGGAAGCGGAGCTAATTGCCTTAGCAACAGGGAGAAAAGTGTCAGAGTGGATTTGAAATCTACTTATGGATATCCATCTGTGGGATATTCCAATGCCTTCAATACCCATGTACTATGAAAGTGAGGCCACACTGTCCAAAGTATATAATGCGATATATAATGGGAAGTCGATACATGTAGGTCTGAGACACAATTTTTTGAGACAACTAATTGAAAGTGGTACCATCAAGGTTATCTATGTCAAGACAAGTTGAAACTTGACAGATCCGTTTACCAAACCTATAATGAGAGATTTGATTACATCTACCACGAGAGCCATGGGTCTAAAACCACAATAGAATCGTTTAGTTGGAAACCCAACTTGACATTAGTTCTCCTAATTCTCAAGTTTAAAGGGTAACAACGAAGTCACTAACGCTAGAAGGTACTATCATTACTGATATATCCATGTGAGGTAGGATAGTACGTTGTTGACAAGAACGAGGTTGAGTTACGATTCTTAACAAAGTTTTGGAGACATCTAAGCAATGAACATGTTGTAAAACTTTTCCTATATGATCTAGAGGTGGTGTCCCCTCAAGTGAAGATTAGTGGTTTATCTTCTAAAAGGTCATCAAAAGGGCTTATAGCGCATGGCCATATCAGCGCTCAGGGAGAACGCAAAGACGACTTGTGATTTGTGGGGGTAAACCGGACAGGTCATAAGGTTCGTGGTTTAAACCTGTAAGGATACCATCGAATTGGTCTCTCCTTGTTTGTTCTCATTAAACTAGGGTTTAATCTTCGTGATACCCAAGTGACATCATCTGTTTGAGTGAAAGGAAACTGTCCAACTTGGTAGGGGATTGTTGGAAATTATAGAGGAAATGTTTCAAGTTAGCAAGTTCCCTCTATCCCACATTGGTGGGGGAAGAAACTTTTAAAGGGTTTATAAGCTTATTCCCTTGATAGGCCTTCAAAGGCTTTAGTGGATCAAAGGAATGGGCCAAGCCCACGCGCGTGTCGTGCCTAGCCTAGCACTAGTCGACGCCGCGAGTGCGTGAAATGGCATGATTTAGGCACACTTTACGCTTCGCACGACGCATCGGTTGATGGGAGCTGAGGAGCTTTTATTTTAGACGAGTTTGGGTCAAGCCGGTTTGACCGATCCGATCAAATGGTTGATCGTCGTTGACTTCGAGGAGGAAGAGTCCGAACATTCTGGAAGGATCAGGTAATGGCTTGCTTGGAGAGCAAGTCGTCGCCCTAGGGTTTCTAGGGGCCGGCCTATGAGGGTCCATTTCATGCCTTCTAGGGTTTCGATACCTATAAATACAGCTCTCTAGGAGCCGTAGTACTTTCTCACGAAAATCAGATCTCTCTCTCTCTCTCTCTGCATTTTTTCTTCTAGTTTCCGAGTATTCGCTTTATGTTTATCTATTTCCGACGTTGTTGGAAAATCAAAATATCAACATTAAATCCTGTGGTTTTACTCTGTTGCTTACAGCCAATAGAAGCGAAGTAAAAAACTTTAAGGACACACGTCTGATCCGTGTAGTTATTTCAAGTTCAAGATCAACCATGGACATGTCGGTTTTACTTTTCTGTCTTGTTTTTAATTTTGTCCAACAACAGGATAGTTTTCTTCTACCTTTATTATAACCAGATCTAATTAAGAATAATTGATCTGGTTTTTGGATGAAACTTGCTAAACATATTAATAATAATTAGATCTTTTATTCGCAATTAATCAAAATATAATTCTTAATATTATTTGTCGGTTTTCTTGGGCGTCTGTTAGTTTGATTTACAACATCAGACTATTTAAAACTTTAAAACACACAAAAAGGCCTCAAATCTTAAATCTTTAAAGCCAAACTTAGAAGGCCCAGAAATAGGCCAACTAAAGGAGCCCGTCCTCAAAAGGCCATGACTTGTATACCATGCTCTAGCAACAGTAAGTAGTAACCTTGGGAGTCACAAACTTAAATTGTTTTGGGAGTTTTATCTTAGAAGATAATTACGATTAAAAAATTATAAATAGAACAAATTAGCATTTCTTAATTATAATCAATAGTTAAGATAGTTAGTAAAAAGCAAAAATGACAAAAATATTACTTTCCTAATGTTATTCAATATTTGGACCATCTTTTAAACAAAGAATCAAAATTACTATCAATTTGGAAACTCGTCTATCAGCAAACATTTTATGAATTTTGAAACAAGTTTTCTGATAAAAGCTAATTTGTAATTTATCATTTTCGAAATACTTGTGATTTTTGAAATACTATGTTCAGGATAAATTAAGAACTAATTTTGTACATTTCAAAGTATCTTGTTGCAAAATCTTGTTTGTTGTAAGTTATGATTTTTTTTCATGTAAATTTGCAGTTTTATAATTTTCACCATCTTAAATATCATCAAACACTTTTTTACTTAATATCTTTAAACAATTTTTTTCAAAGTTATTCAATTAAATTGAGTCATTTGATAACGTATTAATAAATTTGAGGGTCGTGCAAAAGAACCAACGATGGTATGTACTATACAACATCATATTGGTTGAATTATGGTACACATTTATCGTGGTTTAGTTTATTTGATGGCTAGGAACATACGTTTAGTAGATAGTTAGATTGCTTTATATCTCGACTATCTTGTAATGAATAATTTTATAGAGACAGTTATTGACAATGATGTGAGACATTTTAAAGATGTTGTTCATGCTTTGTTCCTAAATATGGCATCAATGTTGTGGTCGATTGACTTGTCCAAGTTGGAAATAATTTCCCAATTATATAGAATAGATAGGTATCCAAACTCACCATACTATGTCGTTTTGTATTATATAATACATTCTAATTGTCTAATGTTCTTATAATATAACTTCTAACTTGATTTATTTCCATAATTTTTATAAATTACATATTTATCTTCATCTTACATAATTTTTATTTTCAACTACAATATATATAGCCTAATATATGTTCGACAAAAAGATGTGATATAAGAGAAAGATAATAGTGAATTTCAAAAATCTTGACAGTAAATCAAGTTAGAGGTTCATGTTTAAGAACATTATAATAAATATATCAAAAAAAACGATGTATTATGGTGTGTTTAGGTACTTAAACTTATATACCCTTAAGAGTATTTTCACTTTTCATATATATATATATATATATATATATATATATATATATATATATATATATATATATATATATATATATATATATATATATATATATATATATATAGGGTTAGGTTCATTTGAGACCACCTATATTTTGTGAGACCGTGAGACGCATTTTTTTATTTATTTTTTTATTTTTTATTATTTTTTTTAGTTAATTCATGTTCCGAAAATAATATTTAAAAAAAGAATTTTTTGATTTTTCCATTTATTTTGCATTTTAAAATTATTTTTAGAATATGTACAGTGTAATATTCTATTTAGAATATTTCACGTATTTTTCAAAAAAAAAAAGAATTTTTTTTTTATTTTTTTTAGTTAATTCATGTTCCGAAAATAATATTTACAAAAAGAATTTTTAGATTTTTTCATTTATTTTGCATTTTAAAATTATTTTTTAGAATATGTCAGTGTAATATTCTATTTAGAATATTTCACGTACTTTTAAAAAAAAAACGGAATTGTTTTTATTTATTTTAATTTTTTTATATTTTTTTTAGTTAATTCAAGTTCCGAAAATAATATTTAAAAAAAGAATTTTTAAATTTTTCCATTTATTTTGCATTTTAAAATTATTTTTAGATTTGGTCTCACGGTCTCACAAAATTAGAATAGTTTCAAATGAACCTGAACCTATATATATATATATATATATATATATATATATATATATATATATATATATATATATATATATATATATATATATATATATATATATATATATATATATAGGGTTAGGTTTATTTGAGACCACCTATATTTTGTGAGACCGTGAGACGCATTTTTTTATTTTTTTTTTATTTTTTTAATTTTTTTTAGTTAATTCATGTTCCGAAAATAATATTTAAAAAAAGAATTTTTGATTTTTCCATTTATTTTGCATTTTAAAATTATTTTTAGAATATGTACAGTGTAATATTCTATTTAGAATATTTAACGTATTTTTCAAAAAAAATAGAATTTTTTTTATTTATTTTTTATTTTTTTTAGTTAATTCAAGTTCCGAAAATAATATTTAAAAAAAAATTTAGATTTTTCCATTTATTTTGCATTTTAAAATTATTTTTTAAAATATGTCAGTGTAATATTCTATTTAGAATATTTCACGTATTTTTCAAAAAAAAAAAAAAAAGGAATTTTTTTTTATTTTTTTTATATTTTTTTTAGTTAATTCAAGTTCCGAAAATAATATTTAAAAATTTTTTTTTAGGATTTTTCCATTTATTTTACATTTTAAAATTATTTTTAGATTTGGTCTCACGGTCTCACAAAATTAGAATGGTCTCAAATGAATCTGAACCTATATATATATATATATATATATATATATATATATATATATATATATATATATATATATATATATATATATATATATATATATATATATATATATATAAAAGGTTAATAAAATAATTACAACTTTAAAATAAAAAACAAATCCAAAACCTATCTTCTATATTTCACTACAATTAAAATCTTCTATTATTTTATATAAGATAAGGTACGTACAATTTTGCAAACAGTCGAAAAGTCCCAACTCCCAACTTCCACCACACATGAAGGAAACTCTTTGCTACTAACCATTCCCAAGAAACTCATAACTATGGGGTACTTATTACACAAATTTCCACACAACCCCATCTTTAAAATCAATTAAAATGATACCTAAAAGAAGTTCTTAACAGGAGATCTTCCAACAGCTTTCATCAAGTTAGCCACTTCAAGAACCCTAGCCATCTTCGTTCCTCTTATTGATTCAGTAGATGCCCTCCTTTCCTCTGCTTTCTGATGAGCTTTAGCAATCTCGTTTTCCATCTTTTCGATCGCTCTAGCTTTCTTCTCATCCAGTTTCCTCTGCAAAACCGATACAAAGATTGAGTGCATGGTTAATGAATATATAAATTCAAGAACTTTATTTAACTGAAAGTGTAACGAAGGGAAAGCTTAATCTACTTCGATTTGCTTCATCTTTAAAGTAGCCTTCTGAACCTTCTCGCTCTCCCACCCTTTTATTATCGCATCCTCACACTTGAACCTGTGAGTAATCTCGGATATCTTAGCATTCTTCCATGCGATTATCTTCGATTCAACCTCCTCTTTCTTCACGTTTCTCGTCAGCACCACCACCTCCCTCCCATTTCTACCACGTACAGGCGATAGGGAAGGATGCAATATACCATCAACATCATAATCTTCTCCAATCGCACGTTGGTATTCAACTCCTATGCTCCCTATCGCTGATCCTGCCACCACCAACGTACTGTTAGTCACACTCATATTTGAATAATCGTCACGAGAGGTTCCATCACTTGTAGCCATAGATAGAGATGATTCAAATGGATGGCGAGTCCGTGGAGAGAGAACATATGTTGGGGTCAATGCATGTATGTCTCTTATTTCATCGCCATTAGAGTTTTGATCTTCACTGTTCGTACTACCAAACCCTTGATAATCAGACATTCGACGTTATGGGGTTTCAGATCATGGGCGAGATATGCATGAGAGTAGATGAATGTGCTTCAAGAAAGTTAATTTCAGGTGGTTTGATCCATTACAAACATGTGGGTCATGTATATAAGCTTTGTTACATGAGTATGAGACTCCTTCCAGCCTTCCAGGTTGCTTCCATCTTAAATATGATAATACGAAAGTCATTTTCCATCAAGAAGTTTTAAAATCTGATTATAACAATTAAAGCGATTGGTGTAGTTTGAAGCAGTAGCAATTAGAAAATGGACAAAGATAGAGAAAACGCGTTCTTAATTTGTTTAAGAATTTTTTAGTTGTGGTTTACCAAGGGTACAATTAAATCATTGGTTGGTTTTTTTATAATGCATAAATTCATTCTAACCTTTTTTTTTTTTTTATTTTATTGAAAATGACCTAAAAGGTCTTTATTTTTATTTTTTCTTGTAAAATATATCGTTTAACTTGATGGGTTTGTCTTTTTTTTTTTTTTTTGGAATAATCCAGAAATCTTTAATCTAGGGGTATTATAGAAAACTTGTCTTTTTTATGGTATTTGTACTAGATTAGGTTTCTTTGATGTTTTGTATAAAAAATGGCATATATATATATATATATATATATATATATATATATATATATATATAAAAGAGAGAGAGACTAATACTTGTTTTGATATCTAATACTAATGCAGATTACAACTCATATAAATATGCATTACTTAACTAAAATTAGAAAACAAATGGTCAAGGACCATACGCATCCAAGACTATGTGGGCTACTATGATGCAACTACCACTAAGAATAAGGGATGAGTAAATAAACCAATTATTAAACTAGCTAAGCAAGACCAAGTCAATGAGTGTTCGTATCAATACTCTACCCTTGAAAAATAGCCTTGTCCTAAAGATCGATTGATGATAATTTCCGATAACAATCGGGCCGTACTCATGGACGGAAGGATCTAGCCATGGAGGTGGCCTTAGGTATGGCCATAGATCTGTATCAGTTCGTCCCTGCTTAAAAAAGAACCACATTCTCAAGGCCCCTTGAATTTTTGGAATTGTTTTCGATAGTTGTTGCTAGCCAGAATTGTTTTCGTTAGTTTTATGTAGGTATTTTTTGGGGGGCGCATCATTAGTGGTAGGAGTTGTTGTGGTGAAGGTTCCTTGTTTAATGATGGCGGTGGTTGCGACTGCGGAAGTGGTTGTTGGGTTGACATGGGTGATTGCAATGGTTTTAGAGGCGGTGGTGACAATAACGATTGTTGTGGCGGCGGCAGTGACGGTGTGGATGAGGGCGGTGACGGCCTTGGTTGTTAATGCGAAGGTGGAGGTGGGATGAATTTGGCCATGATTTTGATTTGAATGCCGATGTGGGTATAGACGGTGGCCATTTGTGTGATAATTGCATCAAGACGGCAGTCATTAGCAGTGGAAATCGTGATAAGTGTGGAGAGTTGTTCGCGAATACTGTTAGATTAAGTGTTTAAGGCAATAACTAAATTGATATATACTTGAATTATTAACAAAGTCCTACTGGGTTGCCTTCGAACCTAGTAATTAAATATGATGACTTTTAGAGAGAGAAACTGATTTATTGATTTATTATATGATTAATAATAATAATACTTGAAAGATTTGTTAATATATATTATGAGAATAATATATTAATTAGGTAAATATTATTTAATTAATAATTAATAAAAAATTAATTAGAATTAATTTTGGGATTGATTGGATTAAATAATAGTTGAAGGACCTAAGTTGTAATTGTTTAATAGTTGAGCAAAAGACATTCCAGAACCTTCCTAGTGATGGACGATTTTAAGGGGTCTAATAGGGTTCTAAAATGTGCCTTGGAGATAATTAGTAAACCAGATAATTACCTGATTTAAGATATTGCTATTTTAATCAAGTAAGGGTTATCAGGGATTCCTAATGCAGCTATAAAAATGACCTTCGAGTTAGAAATTTTGACCACTCATTGTGATCAAGAGATAACTGAAATTCACCTCTTAATCCTCTTTCCAAAAAGTTTTTCCTATTTGTTAGGGTTTGGGTATGAACAATCTGAGGCACAAGATTTATGGTGCTAGCTTCCAAGAAGTTTTTCAAGAAGGATTGTGTGATTATTTACTACAACAATATGTGATATTCTATGAATTTTGAAATTATCTAGGGTTATAGGGTTCTTGTTGTTCAATAGAATGTTGTTGTAGTAGTGTTATGATTGGATCTAATAGGTTGCATGTACCTTTAAGTGTATAATGATTTATCCATATTATTACATGTAAAACTCATCAGTGATATCAAAGCCAGGTTGTCTAACAATTGAATATACATGCTTGAACTTGAACAAAACCTGTCTTGGAGGAAAGACATAACCGTCATTCTGTCGCAGCACCACGTCGTGGACTTCTTCTGCCATGACGTGGAGATCCTCGGATTCACTTTTTTCTTTGTTTTGCCTCGATGCGGCAATTATCTACCATGAGATGGTGAACCCTCTGATCAGTGAAATTTGTTTTTTCTTAATTCAAAATTTATTAGGATAATTACTTTAGATAATGTTTTTCTTAATTGTGTAAAAATGAATAATTATCTTTGTAATTATATATCGTATATCTTGAATTGTGAATTGTCTTTATTTTTTAATTACATTTAATTATTTTATTAATTAAAAGATAAAGATTAAAATCATACTTGGTTTATTTTAAATTGTATTATTAATTTTTAAAATTTTAAATTAAACTTATCATTTTAGAAAGTTATAAAATACATCTTGTACTATAAGTATAACTAAAAGTTTTAATATATTATATGTCTATGACAAGTTGGTCAAATCACTAGTATGCCTCATTCACGAAGTTATACTACAAGGGGAGTTTAAGGAAGTAGCTTATAAACTGACCGCCATTTAGTATCCATTCTTATCCACTGCTCTCTTGTATGGTGTAGGGTTGTTAGTTGAACGAGTTTGATAGGACATAATCTCATTAATAAGTATAATGGTATAAAGTAACTAAACTATTTTTTTTGAAAAATCTCACTCTTAGTTATTTAGGAAAAATATTAAAAGTATGCTAATCCATCAATAGCACATTATGCTTTATATGTAGTTAATGAAACATGTGTGGTTAACCGGCACATTAATTATAGATGATAAATGACATCGAGAGTGCTATGCATATTTTTATGGTTATTCACATCTTGTTTGTGATCATCGACATCTCAGTCACAAACAGAAGAGCATAATCTGAGATTAAACATTCCATTGATAAGATTCGATGAATCTCAAAAGATCTAGGAGTTTCATAGTTCGAAATTGGTGAAATGCTTTTAACTACCTTCATTTATTTGCGATAAGATTACAGTATCCCTCTTCTTAGTTGTCAGTTGTTATTTTGGATCCTAGCCTTAAATATTAATTATGGGTCAAATATTAAGGCTTATTGTCATCTTACTAAAACTACTTTGTTTCACTATAGATGTCTACT
The DNA here is from genome assembly GCF_052625555.1 of Lactuca saligna. Taxonomy (NCBI): domain Eukaryota; kingdom Viridiplantae; phylum Streptophyta; class Magnoliopsida; order Asterales; family Asteraceae; genus Lactuca; species Lactuca saligna. Next base: position 85,192,127 of record NC_136424.1, on the reverse strand, counting down.
TCTGGTAATGCTTATGCTCCTTATAACTCTTCCCATAACTTTTTGCTTCTCTCGATCGTGTCCAAGGTGATACTGGATGAAACCAACTACAATGATTGGATGCGCAATATCAAGACGACTCTTTAATATGAGGACAAAGAGTGTCGTTGAAAAACAACTTATTAAGATCGATGAAGCTACTGCTACTCCTAAAGAAATAACCTCCTACAAGAAACACTATGACGAAGCGACTAAGGTTGCTTGCATCATGGTTGCCACCATGATTCCTGAGTTGCAAAAGTTCTATGAGGATTATCTCCATACGAGATGAACTTGGATCTTGTTGAACAGTTTCTCAAGAGAGCTCGTCAAGAAAAGTATGAAGTTGTCAAAGCTCTTATGGCTTCCAAATTGAATGAAAGAGGGTATGTCTACAACCACGTGCAAAGAATCTAAAGATATATGGAGCAAATTGAAATGCTCAATATGAATTTCGATGTGGAGTTGGCCATTGGCATGGTCCTTAACTGCTTGCCTCCTTGTTATGATCAGTTCATTCTGAGTTATCATTTGAACAACATATAAACCATGTTGGCCCAACTCCACAACTTGTTGCGGACAGCTGAGTCGGGAACGAATAAGACTCCTACCACTACAAATGATCCTGTCCTTGCCATTAGGAAAAACAAATGAAGCAAAATGAAAGGTGGTCCTAAGAAGAATTAGAAGGGAAATGCTCATGTTGGGTCGTCTAGCAATGGGCTAAAAGCGAAGCGCAATTCTAATATTCCTTCTGTTAGTGATCTTAAAAAGCCAATTTGATTTTATTGCAATGTTAAGGTCCATTGGAAACGAAGTTTCCCCAATTAATTGAAGGACATAAAGGATGGTAAAGTGAAGCCATCGTCGACGGGTTTACACTATTCAAACTAATAACTCACAACCTACTCGTTCTTGGGTTCTTGATATAGGATGTGATTTAACATTTGTTCTGATTTGCAGGAACTAAAAGAAAGTTAAAAAGTGGAGCATGGAAGGATGTATATGATCATGGGAAATAGGTGATCTTCTCATGTTACCAAGATTGGAACTTACAGTCTTATGTTTAGTAATAATGTTAGATTAGATTTAGTTAACTATTGCTATTTTTCAGAAATAACGTGAAGCATTATTTCTTTTTATGCACTATTTAGAAAAGGTTTTCTATATTTGTTTAATGATATGAATGGATCAATTTTGGCTTATAAAAATGGAAATTTTATGTTTAAATCTTTACCTTTTGATGGTGTGTATGAAATTGTGATTTGTGTTGATAGCTTAGGTAATAGTGTTTTTCATATTGATTCGTTTAATGGTTTAGGCAAGGCATACTTGTAGCATTGTCGTCTTGATCATATTAACAAGAAAAGCATTGCCCAAATCCAAAAGGATAGAGTGTTGGAATCATTTAACTTAAAGCCAGATGATGAATACGAATCGTGTCTTTTGGGGAAAATGACAAAATCACCTTTTACTAGATCTTTTGAAAGAGGTGAAGGTTTGTTGGATCTCATATAGACATATGTGTGTGGACCCTTTAGATCCACTGCAAGGGATGTTAATCTATTTTATGTGACATTTACAGATGATTATAGCAAATATTGTTATATCTACTTAATCAAGCATTAATTAGAAGCCTTTGAATAGTTCAAAGATTTTAAACAAGAAGTCGAGAATCAACTAGGAAGGAAGATAAAGATGATCCGATCTGGTAGAGATAGATATCTTAGTGTCGAGTTCCATGACTATCTCAAGGAATGTGGAATTATTTCCTAATTAACTCCACCTAGGACACCACAACTTAATGACATGTCTGAGAGGTGCAATCGGACCTTGTTAGACATGGTTCGTTCCATGATGAGTCGAGCTTCTCTTCCCATGTCTTTATAGGGGTATGCCTTAGAGATAGCCGCCCATATCCTCAATCTTGTAGCTACCAAGAAGGTTGCCAAAACACTGCATGAGATGTGGACAGGGAAAGTTCCCTCGTTGACACATATGAAGGTGTGGGATTGTGAAGCTTTCGTTAGATGAGAAACTCATGAAAAGATAGAACCTAGAAGTGAGAGATGTGTTTTCATTGGATACCCACAAAAGTATTTTGAATATCTGTTCTACAAGCCTAAAGAGAACATGGTCTTTATAGTACAAGGGGGAGACTAATGTGAGAGAGAGCTCATATACAAAGAGGATTGTGGGAGTACAGTTGATTTTGAAGAGATATAAGAGTCAAGCAGTGAAGGAACCTTAGAAGATACTAGTGCTCAACCAGAGGATGAGACTCCTGTTAAACCCATTGAAAATTTGTTACCTTTTTGACATTCTAGTAGAGTTAGCATGCCATCAATGATCTATGGTTTCCATATAACGTCAGAAGGTGATACATTTATCAATGATCGTACATTAGTAAATTTAGATGAGCTAGCTAAATATAAGGAAGCGATGACATGCCCTGAAGCTGCCAAATGGAAAGAGGTGATGGGTAGCGAGATCAAGTCCATGTATGATAACCAAGTTTGGAATTTGGTTAACCAAGAACCTGGCTGAAAGAAAATTGGATGCAAATTGATATTCAAGAAGAATACTGACATGGATGGAAAAGTACACACTTTCAAGGATCAACTGGTTGTGAAAGTCTTTACTCAAACCCCAGGGATTGACTACGATGATACGTTCTAACCCGTGGCTAAGATAGAGTCTATTAGGATAATGCTCATCATATCCACTTTACATGATTATGATATATGGTAGACGGATGTTAAAACCGCTTTAGCTTAACGGGAAGATGGTTGAAGATGTTTTCATGAGTTAGCTAAAGGGTTTTGTAGATGTAAAGTTTCATAATTGAGTGTGTAAGCTTGAGAAATCCATTTATAGATTGAAACAAGTCTCTCGCAGTTGGAATCTTTGCTTCCATGAGAAGGTCAAAGAGTTTGGTTTATCTAGGAGTGAAGATCAGTCTTGTGTGTATGTCAAGGCTAGTGGGAGTATAGTTACCTTTCTATTATTGTTTGTTGATGACACATTCCTTATAGGAAACGACATTCCAACTTTGCAAGAAGTGAACTCTTTGCTTGGAAAGTGTTTTGCTATGAAGGATCTAGGATAGGCAGACTATATTCTTGGGACAAGAATCTTATGGGATAGAAAGAAAAAAACTAATTGGTTTTAATCAAAGTACATATTTAGATAAGGAACTAAAAAGTTTCAGTATGGATAACCTAAGAAAGGAGAGATACCTATTCAGAGTAATGCCAAGCTGAGTAAGACTTAAAGCCCTAGTACAAATGAAGAGATAGTAGAGAGGAGTTAAGTCCTATATGCTTCAGATATAAGATCGATCGTGTACGCTATGACATGTACTAACCCTGATGTGTCTTTTGCTTTAAGCATGGTCAGTCATTTTCAGGGAAATCCTGGCAGAGCTCATTAGACAGTAGAAAGAATATACTTAAGTATCTGCAAAGGACAAAGGATCTGATTCTAGTCCTTGGTGGCAGTGACACATTGAGAGTAACTGGGTATAGTGATGCCATCTTTCAAATAGATATAGATAATCTTTGTTCTCAATCTGGCTGGGTGTTTATGTTAAATGGAGGAGCGGTCCCTTGGAAAAGTTCTAAGCAAGACACAGTGGCTAATTCTACTTGTAAATCAGAGTACATGGTAGCGAGTGAAGCATCAAAAGAAGTGACTTGGCTGAAGAACTTCATCGGCAATCTCAGAGTAGTTCCGAGCATTCAGGAACCAATGAAACTTTTATGTGATAATGAAGGAGTAGTTGCTTTGAAAAAAGAACTAAAAGATCATAGTAAATCAAGAGATATCGATAGAAAGTACCATTATATCATACATAGAGTTGAAGAAGGTGATATCATAGTTAAGAGAGTGTCTTTAGAAGACAATCCTGCATATCCTCTCACAAAGGCTCTGAGTTGGGTTAAACATAGTCAACATGCTAGGAGCATTGATTTGAGAGATGATATTAGTTTTAATGGTTAGATGATTAATTTGAAACTTGTAACAAAGTAAATGTAATTGATTTTTGGTGATTGAATAATATATGTATCATTTATGAGTGTTGTTTACTACCTTTGTCAATTATTTATTCTTGTGTTTTTTTTGTATGTTTTACTTTCTGAATAATTTGATTATTCGAAGCTCCACATTCACTCATATTTTAGGAAGTAAGTAATGAATGAAGACTATCATGAATTACATTATAGATTATCTAAGGAGTTTAGACATAGCAATTATGTTGCTAGAACATTTATGAGTACTTAGAAAATAGGGATTTGAGTACTGGATAAACCTACACTCAGAGAATTACTTCATGGATTCAATCACAAGTAACTATAAGATGATAATATCTTATATTGTTAAAACGGAGATATATAAGCTGTAATTTACAAATCGGTTGTAAATTGGTATTGCGAAAACGTATCACTAACTTGATGTTATAAAATGTAGTGTCATGTATGATTTGGTGAGTAAAGGATACAAGCATATGAGTCAAAGTTTATTCATTCCTTTTTCCTTTACAGGAAAAACGATATATTTAGGCCCCTCGGTGATTTGGTGTTGACTTATAGTGTTGGGCCCAACCAGGCCTAAATTGATGTGTTCAATTAGAAGTCTTATGACGTCATCATAAATCGGAAAATCTGGAAACAAAATTTTGTACAATGAGATTAATTCTAATCCTTGTATCGTGTAACACCCCGTCTCCCATGTATGAATTTCAAGAATTTTTATACATCATTTAAGACATACTCGACGATTTGGAGGCCCCAAATCATCGTGTAGAAACTGATCAGACTGCGTGGTTTATGGAACCTACTCGACGAGTTGGAGGACCCCAACTCGATGAGTTGAGGTTGTGCATGAAAACCCTAAATTTTAGGGTTTGCACCACATTTAATCGACCTTAAGTCCCCTCATCGGCCTCCCTTATCACTTTACAATCCAGAGAAACCCTAACTAAGCTAGCCTTCCATTTTGATAGTGTGTAAGCTAAAGAGTGTGTGTTTGGTGCATTTCTTGAAGAAGCTTGAAGTGGTGAGTGCATAACTGAAGGAAGGGGTTTTAGATTTAAGTTTTGCTTTGTTGTAGCATCCATCTTGAGGTATAAAGCTTCTACCTTGACCTTTCATTGCTTAGATCTCCTCCCATGAAATAAAATGGTCCTTTTTGGTACATCTTGGAGTCGTTCTCGGATTTGGACTTGTCATGAGGCCATGGCTTCAAATCTAAGCCCCTTTAGGCCTCCTTAGGACCAAAGACTCAAGCTTTGTCAAGCTTTTGTCCAACTTCTATGCCCTAAACCTCTTATTAAGCTTACTTTTAGTGTTTTGATCCCTTTGAGGACTTGCATGAACGTAAAGTTAGCAACTTTACATGGTATCTTAGTCCTAAGAGGCTAGATCTATAGTTTGGGGCCTTGGAGTTGACTGGAAAGGGTTGAGCACGTTAAGACATGAAAACTTGATAAGTTGCTTAGCTAACTCGATGATTTGGATAGGGTTTACCCACCTTCTGGATACTGAGTGAACTTGGCGAGTGGGTGAGATGACTCGGCGAGTTGATTAGGGTTTCCCCGATCTTCTGAACACTGAAGAACTCGATGAGTTACTCGGTTAACTTGGCGAGTTGTCTCAAGTTTTTCGCGACCTTTTGAGATATGAAGGAACTCGACGAGTCGGTAGATGAACTCGACGAGTTGGCTCAACATGGACTATTGACTTTGACTTTGACCATGGTTGACCAAGTTTGAATTCTGAAGGTATTTTGGTAGTTTGGGATTCTAATGGAATCAGTCATATGGTGCTTACATGCAGTTGATTTTGGAGCTGTGAGTTGAGATTCGATTTATCGATTCAACACTACTTGTGAGGTGAGTTGTCCTCACTATACTAACAGGGTCGAAGGCACCAATGTTAAGCCTTTTGGATTGTATCCTAGTTATTGGATGATGCTATGTTTAATGATCTTTTAGATCGGTATCCTGGTATATAGGATGATGTTATGTTTAGTGATCTGTTAGATCGGTATCTTGTTATATAGGATGATGCTATGATTAGTTATTTGTAGATCTGTATGACTGTTTGTGCATGCTAGCTAGCATATAATATTTATGTGTTGATTGTGTGATTGCGGGTGGGTTGAGGTGGTCCTGCTTCGTGCCCTAGGCCAACAAACCCAGGGCAGTTCAGATAGATTGAAGGCCCAGGAGGGTGGACCAAACATGATGAAGATTCTGAGAGTGGGCCAGATAGACTAAAGGCCTGACGAGGGCGGTCCAGTCATACTGAATACTCTATATGCATGTTATTTGTTATGATATTGTTATGTTTGTATGTCGTTGGTATTTTGGGGGGAAACTCACTAAGCTTGGGGTTACAGTTTTGGCTTTTGTTTCAGGTACTTCAAATGATCGTGGGAAGGCGAAGGCTTTGATCGTGCACCTCCATATATTTTATGATTTTGACTTCTGGGATTATCTGATATGAAATTATATTGAAAACATTTTGTATTAAGTAATGGTTTATGGATGATCGAAAAAGTTTTAAATTTTTATGAATTTTATGGATGTAACATATCGTTTCCATGTGATATCTTGAAGAATGAAAGAATATTTGATCACTTATCTTAGGACTAATGTCTGATTAAATTAGAAATTGAAGTTGCTTTTGGAAGCTCCTTTGCTGATAACTTGGAGGTTATATTGGAAACTGTAGTTATAGACTTATCCAAGTGGGAGACTATTGTCTTAAGTGTCTAAGCTAATAAATAAATTGATATATACTTGAATTAATAACAAAGTCCTTTTGGGTTGCCCTCGAACTTGGTAATTAAATAGGATGAGTTTTAGAGAGAGTGATAGAGAGAGAGATAGAGATAGATAGATAGAGAGAGAGAGAGAGACCGATTTATTGATTTATTATATGATTAATAAATAGCAATAAATGATTTGTTAATATATATTATGAGAATAATATATTAATTAGAAATAATTATTTAGTTAAGAATTAATTAAAATTAATTCTGGGAATGATTAGATTAATTAATAGTGAAAGGACTTGAGCTGTAAGTGTTCAATAGTTGAGCAGAAGGCATTCCAGAACCTTCCTAGTGATGGACAATTTTAATGAGTCTAATAGGGTTCTAGAATGTGCCTTGGAGATAATTAAGAAACCATATAATTACATGTTTTAAGATATTACTATTTTAACCAAGTAAGGGTTGTCAAGGATTCCTAATGCAGCTATAAAAAGGACCTTAGTGTTAGAAATTTTGACCAGTCCTTCTGATCAAGAGATAACCAAAATTCAGATCTCAATCCTCTCTCCAAAAGTTTTGCCTAGTTTTTAGGGTTTGGATTTGAACCATCAGAAGCGCGAGATTTTTAGTGCTAGCTTCCAATAAGTTTTTCAAAAAGGAATGTTTGATTGTTTACTGCAACAATCAAAAGGTATGTGAGCTTCTATGAATTTCAAAATTACTTAGGGTTATAGGGTTCTTGTTGTTCAATATAATGTTACTTTAATAGTATTATGACTAGATCTAATAAGTTTCATGTACCCATAAGTGTATAAGTATTTATTTGTGTTATTGCATGTAAAACCCATTAGATACTTGGCGGTGTGACATTAGTGGACAGATTTTGATTAGGAGGCATGATGAATAAGAATGAAAGCACCATTGATAGACACCGCTTAGAGATGGTTATTCTCCATATAAGTTATATACAAGAGAGAGATTGTAACATCCATAAAATTCATGAAATTTTAAAACCTTTATAACCATTCAAAAACATCATTTAATTACTAAATGTTTTCAAAATAGTTTCATATCAGAGTATCCCATAAATCAAAAATATAAAATGTGAGGAGGTGCACGATCAATCCTTCACCTTCCTGCGATCATCCGAAGTACCTGAAACAAAATCCAAAAATGTAATCCCGAAGCGTAGCGACTTCCCCCAAAATACTGATACATAAAAAATAGCACACATAATAACAACATGTAATGGGTCCATAGCTCTATAGACTAGATTACCCCCGAGCCTACAGTATGAGTCTAGTTTGCCTTTCTGGCCCACAACTCACATCTGGCTTGCTCCTAAGCCCACAACATAAGTCTGGTTTTCTCTCGAGCCCACAACTTATGACTGGCTTGCCTCTTCAGTCCTAAGACTGGAATATAACTAATCAGCCCTCATTGTGAGTCTAGCATGATCTCCTGGCCCTCATCTTGCATCTAGAATGCTTAGGAGTCCTCATTATGAGTCTGGCATGCTCTCCCGACCCTCAGATCATATCTGGCATACTCCAGGGTTTGTTGGTCACAACACGGAGCAGTAAAACCTCAAACCTACCCACACAACATGTCGACATATAACAGCTAATTGCATATACAAATAATCAGAAAGTAACTCACGTAGTCCTACAGAAAAACTTAAACGAGCCCGAGTCGAGCCTTACTTGACTCAGGCTCGGCTCGACTCATTTCCACCCCTAATGCTAAGTTATTTAGTATGTCTTTTTATCCTTAGTGAGTAGGTCAAATCTTTGTTGGTTGTACTTGTAATCTCTGTTTGAGAGATCATAAATAAAGAATACTCCCTTCTTGCCCATGGATGTAGGTCAACTTGATCGAACCAGGTAAATAATGTGTCTTAGTGTGCTTTTGGTTTCATGTATTATCCGTATTACTTCCAAACAAGGGTCATTGGAACTTGGCAAGTGGCATCAGATGTGTTTTGATTCTTGACAAGTATCATCTGGTTTCCTTAACAAGTGGTATGAGAGATACAATTGGTGTTCTGATTAATAAAGATGGCATCTCATAAATTTGATTTGGATAAGTTCAATGGTTCAAATGAATCCACTTTGTAGAAGGTGAAGATAAAGGCTCTTCTAGTTCAACAAGGATGTTCAACAACATTGGAAGGAGAAACGAAACAGCCAAGTAACATGGTGGCTAAAAGGAAGGTGGATATCCTGGCAAGAATGCATAAAACTATTATGTTGAGTTTGGAAGACGAAGTACTAAGAGAGATGTGGATCAAACGAGTGTATATGAGCTTTGGGAGAATTTATGTGACAAGTATCAGAACAATTCTCTAACGAACATGTTATCACACCCATGGTCAACGGCGAAAACGCGAGGTTGTGCGATGTTAGGATGTTAGATCATAGATAGAAAGTCATATTAAATAGTACAAAAATATTATGCAAATGTTACTTCTTATTCATTATGTAAATTAAGTTACACAGGTGTTCAGGGTATAGATATGATACAAAATCAAGTACAATAATAAGACACATAGGCTTCCTGCTGCCTCACCTGGGTCTTTCCCTTCTCCTTCTGGATTCATTCTCCTGAGAATACATGTGGTTTGAAAGGTCAACATAATGTTGCTGAGTTCACATGTTTTGTATTGTAGGTTTTGATGTGTCGATGCTATTGTTTTACCTAAACTCACATACATGAGTTGTGTTCTATTGCTACTTTCTTAGGGTTCTTTTCTATTAGTAGTTTTTAGATAGATTAGTTTAAAAGTGTTATAGTGAGTTCTTGTAATTGAGCTATGACTGTTGTTGTTGTCTGCCCAGAATGTTGACGCTTCATCAAACATCACTAGTGTTTAGAAAGTTATGCGTTTTTCAACTTGTCGTCAAGTTGTAGCTAGCAACCACATGTGGAGGTGTCAATGTCGTATAGATCTATACATATCTTTCACTTTCACTTAAGATTTAATGATTATAGGTCTGGGGCATTAGAGTAAAAGATTATTCAGCTAGGTGATGAATTGGTCTCATTTAACACTTTTCTGAGGGTGCCTCTTTTAGTCGATCGCGTTGTTTTCTTTGTTGTATTTATACGAGATACTTATATATATATATATATATATATATATATATATATATATATATATATATATATATATATATATAAGTTAAAGAGCTTTTCGTAGCCGATGTATTTGGTTAGAGTAACCACTAGGTACTAAGCTTATCCAAAGGTTTCATATACTTACTAGATAAACGACATTTCCTGGCAACCGGATAGCATAACATGTAGGTATGATGTTTTCTATCAATGTGAGTTAGCATAACAAATAGGAATATTATTATCATTAATGTAACATCCCAAAAATCAAGCGTAAATTTTTCATTTTTCCAAAACCAACCCAACACCATAAATGTTTACAAGACATAGTTTTCCAAAAACCAAAGTCACAAATCAGAGTGTCCCAAAATCAAATCTCATAAAATTTGAAGGATGTGCACAATCAAGCCTCCGCCTTGCCCCTATCCTCTGAAGTACCTGAAACCATAATAATCAAATTTTAAGCCAAAGCATCATGCATATATGAGCCTTCAGCCTCACCAGGTCGCCACTCCAGGTCTACAACCTATCTGGACCACTCTCTGAGCCTTCGGCCTAACTAGACCGCCTCGCATGGCCTACAGCCAATCCAGAGTACTCTCTAGGCCTTTGGCCTAACTAGACCGCCTCGTTAGTCCTACAACCTATCTGGGCCGCCTTGGGTATCTTGGCCTTCAGTACAAAGAATGATCGCCTTAACCCAACAAACCATAACATGTAGATGTATACAATAACAAACAATAACCAATAAGTACATGTAATCATATATATTTACCGATCTAACACACAACCAGGGCACACAAGTAATCATATGGATCTACCACATTATCATATATCAGTATGGAATCATCCAATATATCGGGATACATAATCCATTGGGCCGACATTGGTATCTCCGACCCACGAGTACAGTGTGGATAACTCACCTCGTAGTCCGAAATGTAGCTGAACAGATCACTACACCAACTGTTGGCTCTACCGGTCACCAATACAATAAACAGTGACACAAACTCAATTTACTACTCAAATTACCTAAAATACCCCTAAGTCAAACTTGGTCAAACCCCTAGTCAAAGGTCACGGTCAAATGCACAATCAAAATTCTTACATCCACTTGTCACGTCGTGACTCTCTACTGGTCACGTCGTGACCTAATAAGACAGAATCATCGAGAAACATCATCATCATGTTGTGACGCCCAGGTGCTCACGTCGTGAGGACGCTCTAGACAAAAATGCTTAATAAAACTCTTAACCCTTTTAGACAAGCAACCAAATACAAATCATGGATTTTTGGACATACATGTCCAATTCATGTCCCAAACACAAACTAGGGTACAAAAGGAAGAAATGACACCAAATCTCATCCAAGAGTCTCAAGACTCAACCACACTTCAGATCTAGCACTTATTTTATGAAAGGCACGTTGGAGATCCATAAAGTTGGCAACTTTATGGATTCGAAACACTATATCACCAAATCCATGAAATAAAATGCATAAAAACCTAGATCTAAGCTTATACACCCATAAGGATATGATCTTGAAAACTCATAATGGTCCAGAAGGAGTGAAAATGAATGATGGAGAGGCTTGAGTGTTGAGGTGATGGCTAGATGCTCTTCTTCTTTTTTCCTTTTACTAGAACCACCATAAATGAGCTCAAAATCAACTATGGAGTGCTAGGGTCAAAGGGAAGTGTTGAGAGGTGATAGAGGCTAAGGGTGGGCTAACCCTAGCCCTCACTTCCTTTAAATATGGAAACAAACCTCAAAAATTAGGGTTTTCCAGTCAGATCGGACTCACATCGTAAGCCAAATATGCTCACGTCATGAGCCTAAAGATGATGTGTGTTTTTAAACATTCCCTTAAAGACGTGACATGCATCCCTTCCATCGTGAGCCAGATGAAAGTTCTAAATTTAACTTAATGAAATGATTACCCGAACTGGGTGTTACACTTAAAGGTTGCGTAGAGTATTTATCGGGTATAATATTATCCTAATGTTCTAAGCATAATCATATTACTAAGGTTATACCGTTTAAATATTTATGAAAATGATAGTTTATAACATGCATTTCCCCTAAAAAGGTTTGAAATAATAAAGTGGGGTCATGACTCACCCTTGAAGCGTGAAACCGATGATGTATGGTATAATTTGGAAGTTCAAAACTCAGGAGTCACATGGGAATCAGTAGCACAACAATCGATCGATCGGGAGAGAGAGAGAGAGAGAGAGAGAGAGAGAGAATGATGCATTTTTGGGGGTGTGAGGAACTAAATGTTGGGTCCTGCTATTTGTAGCCAAATTCCTATTACACGCTGCACAATGTGTGCCATGTTTTTTTGTGTGAGCCATAGGGAGCTGCCACATATCATCATCTCATTGTGCCACATCATCCAATATCCATATGAATTGAGTGTTAAAATACTTGTCGCATGTTGCTTCACATGAACGTGAAAAATCAACTTCAAAAATTCATAACTCTCACATACAAGTTTCGTTTTCATGACTATTATATATTCGTGTAGGTCTCAACGTATATTACAACTTTCCTTTTCGCCATTTTAGATGATTCCAACTTTCATTTTAGCTTCTATTTTATAACCGTTCTAATTTTATAAAAAATCATAACTCTCTCATATAGGTTCTGATTTAGGCATTCTTTGTCTCAAAGTTATTACTTTGAGTAGAACTACGTTTCTCCTTTTGGTGACTTTTACCGAAATCCGACCATTTTCCTCGTAGTTTTTGATGTTGTAACTTTTTATGTGCGGTAGATTTTTATTTAGCATAAACATCATATCTCATCCACACTAAGTCGGATTTTTGTGAAGTTTATATGTTTGGAATCATAGTATTATGTATTTTCCAAAAGCGTTAACCTATTCTCAAGGTGACACGACTTTTCGTGCACTAAATTTTTGAGCCTAAATTTTGGCATATTTAAGGACAAAATCGTATATAGTTAGTTATATAAATCGAACAGTTACATGGTCATCCTATTAAATTTTGTTTGACAATGTTAGGATCTAACGGCGGTTAGTGACATATCTTGCAGATTGTCACACATGATGTATCAGAAGCAATGTTTGTATACTCTTAGGATGTCGGAAAGCACCCAAGTGAAGGATCATATGGATAACTTCAATAGGATCATCTTGGATTTACAAGGTGTGAATGTAAAGATGGAAGATGAAGATGAAGCTCTTATCCTCTTATTTTCACTCCTGAATTGTTATGATAATTTTGTTGATACCATCTTGTATGGTAGGACAAGGATCATTATGAATTATGTGAAAGATTTTGTAATGTACAAGGAATTGAAAAGAATGTTTTTAGTTGGAGAAGAATTTTCCAGTTCCTATTTGTTTGCAGGCAGAGGAAGAACATTAGATAGAGGAGGACGTAAAAATGGGAACTCAAGTTGCAAATCTAGATCCACCATCAAATGTTATAAATGTATGAAAAGGATCACTTCATAATAGATTGTTCGTTTTTGAACAAATAGAATAATGGTGTTGAATCTAGAAACAATAATGTTGTTGTGGTTCATAGAAATTTTGATGAAGGGGATGATGGTGAAGTTTTGACTGTATGTACAACTAGTTTTGCTGATGCTTGGATCTTGGATACTAGAGCATCCTATCACATGATTGGTTTGAATCCTTTAAAGAGAGGAATGGAATAGTCAATATGGGTGATGATTGGATGAGTAGGGTAAAGGGAAGTGGCACAGTGAAAATCAAGATGCACGATGGTATGGTTAGGAAATTGGATTTCTAGTTCGTCTCGGAGCTTCGATAGAATCTAATTTCTATTGGAACTTTGGAGAATGATGGATTGAAGTATTCTGGTGATGTTGATTAGGTAAGAGTCTTTAAGGGTGCTCTTGTAGTTATGAAGAGTAAGATGAATCATCATGGGATTTACATTATGGAAGGTTGTACGGTTAGGAGAAAGATAAATGTATCCTAATCCTTGGGTTAGTATGACGATGAAAGAAAGTTATGGTATCATAAGTTGGGCTAATATAAGCGAGAAATGGTTGTTAGGTGGAGATATAACTGGAAATGTCAAACATGGTGAAGCTTGTGTTTAAGAGATATAACACAGGGTGAAGTGCAGTTCAGTTCAACACTCAAGCAAGGAGATCCTCAAGTGTGTTCACTCAGATCTATCGGGTCCCTCTCCTATAAAGTTTCATGGTGGATGTCAATACTTTAGAACTTTTATCAATGATTACTAAGGAAGACTTGGGTATAATTTCTGAAGATAAGAGATAAAGATGAAGTGTTTTGGCTGTTCAAGGAGTGAAAGACCATGGTTGAGAAACAGACTGGGAAACATGTCTGGTCACTCAGAACACAAAATGGGTTGGAGTTCTATAAGGCTTCATTTGAAAACTTCTACAAAACAAAAGGTATAGTGAGGCAAACACTGGTGGAGCATGCTCAATGTATGCGATAATTTGTTGATTTATTAGAGCAATTATGGGCAGAAGCAATCAACACGGCTTGATATATGGAGAATAGATCTCCATCACTTGTAACAAATTGTAAGACCCCTCAAGTGATGTTGTATGTGAAACCCTCTGATAATTCTAGTTTATGAGTATTTTGATACCCTGCTTATGCTCGTGTGAATGGTGGTAAACTGGAGCTAAGGGAAATCAAGTGTATATTTCCTGGATACGCATCTAGAGGGAAAGATCATCGTCTGTGGTTTACATAAGAAGGAAACACTTCAAAATTTGTTATTAGCAGGGTTGTAGCCTTTGAATATGATATTTGTAACCAGAAAGGAGGTGGTACAAGTTTTTCGGGGAATGATCAGGGTGCTAGCCAAAAGTTGGAGTTTAAAACAGAAACCCCACATAGTTTTGTGATAAATGAATAACTGTAGGGTGGCATGGAGCAACATAGATGTGAGGAATCCCTTGAAAAAACCATGGAAGAATTTTCTGGTGATGTTGATGCCATTAAGACAACTTGAAGAAGCTTATGGATAATAAGCCTGTGATGAACAATTTAGGAGTTGAAAATAAAATATAAAGGATGGAGATTCGGAGGGATAGAAGAGCAGGATGGTTATACATTTCTCATGACATTTATATAGTCTTCCATACATTCTATCGTGATAAGTCCAACCGTGTTGGTACTTCTTTGGTGGTTCGAGACAATTTAGGGAAATCTCATTGGGAAGTGGTCAAGTGGATCTTGTAACACTTTAAGGGAACGCTTGATGTTTTTTTATCGTATGGTGCAAATGATCGACATATGGGCATCATTGGATTGATAGACTCAGGCCATAAAAGTGATCTGGAGATAAGAAGATCATTAGCGGTTTGTTTCATTCAAAGTCTTCTTTTGAAGGTGGAGAAACTGTCATGTTCTATGATAGTTTATGCATTCAAAAGTCTTGTGTTAAGGATAATCTGAAAAACATGGTGACAAAAATGTTACCTAGAGAGATATTCAAGCTTTTCTTGGACTTGGTTGATGTTTGTAGGTGGTAAGCTCCTTTGGGACTTGATGGTAGGAAAGGAGAGGAAGTTATTGTTTAATTTGGATTTCAGAGGATGTTTAATCCAAGGTGGAGATTGTTAAATGTGTCTTGAGCATTTGGAACATTAACATGGAGCATTTGAGTTCAACGAAGCACTTGCAACTCAATGGATTACTTGGGATTCATGGAGCATGTGACAAAGGAATTGATCATCTAACAAAGGAACGAATCAAGTGACAAAGGAAAAGATCTTCTGAAAGGTGGTGTGGAGCATCTGCGAGAGGTATGAAGCACCTAGGAGTGGAATGTAGCAACTTGGTGCAAGGATATCCCATTTTATGGGTTTATGATGTTGGATTTAACTTATGTTTGATAGATCATTATCCTGGTATGTTAAAGTTTCAATATTTATTGCTTTGCCTTCAAGTTTTGTGTAGTTAATTGACCAATTTAATTACATGAACTTGTAACTAGTTGTTTATGAAGATTAAACTTCTAGATCTAGTGAGTCAACAAATCTTAGAATATATGGTAAAGTTAGTTGCTTTAGTTGTGCTAAAGAACGTTATTAATCATAATATGTGCTTGATTATTTGTCTTGTTCCACTGATGTTGGTGTGACAAAGGAATGGATTAGTTGGGATTCATGGAGCATGTGACAAAGGAATGGATCATCTGAGAATGGAATGGATCATCTAACAAAGGAACGAATCAAGTGACAAAGGAAAAGATCTTCTAAAAGGTGGTGTGGAGCATCTGCGAGAGGTATGAAGCACCTAGGAGTGGAATGTAGCAACTTGGTGCAAGGATGTCCCATTTTATGGGTTTATGATGTTGGATTTAACTTATGTTTGATAGATCATTATCCTGGTATGTTAAAGTTTCAATATTTATTGCTTTGCCTTCAAGTTTTGTGTAGTTAATTGACCAATTTAATTACATGAACTTGTAACTAGTTGTTTATGAAGATTAAACTTCTAGATCTAGTGATTCAACAAATCTTAGAATATATGGTAAAGTTAGTTGCTTTAGTTGTGCTAGAGAACATTATTAATCATAATATGTGCTTGATTATTTGTCTTGTTCCACTAATGTTGGTGTTGTTTTTATGTTGTTTAACCTAACTATTATCTAACTCTCATACCCTACCTAGTAACAACCATCGGATACCACACTTCATTGGTGCTGAAAAGTCAACATTGAATGACAGCCACAACGATGCACAAAAACATGATAGACATTTTGAAGTTATCAACAATCAATATTGGGGAGGGGGTATTTAGTTCACTTTTCTATTCCTAGAAATTATCAATGAGATTTCTTTTGTTTATAATAAAAAAGATGTCATATTTATAAATAATTTATTAATAATAATATCCATTTGTTCAAGGGTAGAAATATCGCAATATTTTGGTTATCCGTAAAAAATAATCGTAATCTAAAAAAAAAACCCTAAATATTTTGACAAATTAACGAATAAAACGGCATACTGGCTAAATCTATGAAACCGGTAAAAAAATGTTATTCCGAAATTTTAGCCGATAATATATATATATATATATATATATATATATATATATATATATATATATATATATATATATATATATATATATATATATATATTAAACCGTAAACTAATCCAAAATATTATAACTTTATTGGAAATTTTCCTAAATTAAATGGTCAAATTTGACTAACAAACTGAACTATGTTTTTTTAGCAACTTTATTTATTAACTAAGTTTTTTTTGTTAGATATTTTATTATATAACTAAGTTATAACCGGTGAAACCTACGGTCGGTATGTTTAAAATTATCAAATAAATAAAAATAATAAATATAAAAAAAATAGGCCGATTTTAAATAATTTTGAATTATTTTGTTAAAATAAATACACTGTTTTATCAATATATTTTGAAAATATTATTAGGATAAGATATTGTATTTTAAATTGAAGTTGATTTTTTATAAAAAATAATAATAATAATAATAATAATAATAATAATAATAATAATAATAATTATTGAAAAATATCACGTATAAAAAGATATTCTAAAAAATGAACATTTGATTATTTTAGATTTTATTTATTATAAAAGGTAGATTCCGCTACCGTTATAAAAATATTGTATAATCAAATATATAAATATCGAAATGCAAACATAGAATGAAACCCTTTATGTATTTTATATATAATTATCCAAAAAAGATACCGCGTGATGACTAGACCAACGCCATCTTGTTATATTTTCTTGTTGATTGTCCTATCTTATTGTGGAATAGGGATGTCAAAAAGTCGGGATATCTTCACAATTGTTTCGATATTTTTGGTAAATTTATAATAAAGTTCTAAATTTTATTTTTTGAATAAAAAATTCCTGATTTTTTCACTTTTTGAATAGAAAAATCCAAGAAATCGGTTAATTTATTCACTTTAGACATTTTTAACCAGTTCAGCAGGTCATGAGATCAAATTATTAATTTTTCGAAAATAAAGGAACTTTTTTGCAGATTTCATCAAAAAAATTATATAATATATAAACATATTTTTTACATATCTATATCTATTTTTACGTATTTTTGTATTTTTTATATTTTTATAAGTATATATTTACGTATTTTTATGTATTTTAAATATATAAACGTATTTTTTTTACTTATTTATATGTACTTTTAACCATTTTACATATTTTTTATGTATTTTTATGTGTTATGTTTTATATATTATGTATTTATATGCATTTTTATATATTTTTACGTATTTATGTATTTTTTAAAGCTTTTTATATAGATGTTTACGTATTTTAAGTGTATAAACGCATTTTTTTACGTATTTATATCTATTTTGAAGCATTTTACATATCTTTTATGTATTATGTATTTATATATTTTTTTAAAGTTTTTTATATTGATGTTTTTGTATATTTATTTATTTTAAATGTATAAACGTATTCTTTTATGTATCTATATGTACTTTTTAAGTACTTTACATATATTTTTTGTGTGTTTTTATGTGTTTTTTATGTATTATATATATATATATATATATATATATATATATATATATATATATATATATATATTTGCGTATTTATGTATTTTTTTAGTTTTCTTATATAGATGTTTATGTATTTTTATGTACATTAAATGTTAAAGTGTAATATTTTTACGTAAAAAATATATAAACACGTAAAAATAATACAATTAAACATTTAATACACATAAAAATACATAAAAAAATCTATATAAGAAAATTAAAAGAATATATAAATACGCAAAAATACATATAAATACATAATACATAAAAAAAACACAAAAAATATGTAAAATAGTTTAAAAAAATACATATAAATATGTAAAACAATACGTCTATACATTTAAAATACATAAATATACAAAAACATCTATATAAAACACTTAAAATAATACATACATACGTAATACATAAAAAAATATGTAAAATAATAGATGTAAGTACGTAAAAAAATACGTTTATACATTTAAAATACATAAACATCTATATAAAAAGCTTAAAAATACATAAATACGTAAAAATACATGATACATTTAAATACATAATACATAAAAAAATTCCACATAAAAATACATAAAAAAAAATGTAAAATTGTTTAAAATACATATAAATAAGTAAAAAAATATGTTTATACATTTAAAATACATAAAAATATGTAAATATATACATATAAAAACATAATAAATACACAAATACGTAAAATTTGATATAGATATGTAAAAAAATACGTTTATACATTATATAAAAAATTTAACGAAATCTGCAAAAAAATCCCGTTATTTTCGAAAAATTAACAATTTGGTCTCATAACCTGCTGAACAGGTCAAAAAGGGTTAAAGTGAATAAATTAGCCGGTTTCTTAGGCTTTTCTATTCAAAATGTGAAAAAATTATGACTTTTTTATTCAAAAAATAAACTTTATGACTTTATTAAAAATTTGCCCAAAATATTGGGACTTTTCTGGAGATATCCCTCAAAAAGTCTCGTGGGACCCTGATTCCGTGGGGGCCCCGTCCCGTATGGGAGCATTTATTGAAAAAAATCGAGGACGGAGACGGGGACGGGGGTAAGGTTAACCCCCGTTTTAATTTCGGGAGCGGGGGCGGGGGTTGGTAGTCCCGTTCCGAAACCTCCATGGGGGCCCGTTAATAAATTATATAAATTGACATATATTAATTATATAAGTATAATAAACAATAAAATAATTTTTACATACAAAAATTCAACAAAAAACATGTTTTGAAGTTGTTTGTAACATGTAAAATTATGTTATAAATTTATATTTGTTATCTAAAAATAGTTTCTTTTAGCTCGAACACGAACTTATTTTAGCCGAAATAAATCACCCCAAAATCAATCGGGGGCGGAGGAAAGGGAGCGGGGGCGGGGGTCAGAAGGGGAATTCGGTGGCGGGGACGAGGTTGGAAAGGATGGAAATTTCGGGGGCGTGGGCGGGGGATCAGGAAAAATTTTGGGACGGGGGCGGGGTATCCAATCTCCATCCCGTTTTCCCCCATTAACATCCCTATTGTGGAGTGACTAGTGAGTCTCTCTTTTTCCTCTTGTTTCTTTTAATTATATAATAGAAAATTAGATGTAAATAAGATTTTATATATATATATATATATATATATATATATATATATATATATATATATATATATATATATATATATATATATATATAAGTTCAATAGAGAAGTATAATTATTGGTTCTCTAAGGAACCAATTTTTTTTCCAAATTCTATAGCTTATTCTTTATCGAAAAAAAAACTAAAAATATTTAAATTCATAACTTAATATTGTGAATGTCAAAGATATTTTTCGGATTCACTGTGTGAATTTAGATTTCACATTGTGAATTTTCAAAGATTCACATTGTGAATTTGACGAAATTTTTATTATCGAATTTGATATCATTGGAAAATAGATAAAATATTATGAATTTCTGTATTTTGGTTTTTTTTTATAAAATAAGTTCTAAAAGTTGAAAAAAATGATTGGTTTTTTGATTATTTGGTTAATTATGGTTTTCTATTAAACCTATTTATTTATATATATGATTGATAATTCTATCTATATTAAAAAGACATGATAAAAACATAGAATATCATGACAATTATATTTTTTTTCCCTAAAAGAAAATAAGAAAAGGTGTAAATTCACGATATTCTATGTTTTTATCATGTCATTTTAATATAGACGGAACTATCAATAACATATATGTTATTATTAATCATTTTAATCATATAACTTTCATCTAGTTTAAATTAATTTAGTCAATATAAACCACTAATTTGGGAAGCGGTCAGTTTCAAAACCGGATGGAACTGATATCTGAAACTGGAAAAAAAAAATCCAAAAATAAAAATCAAAGACCTAACAACGGAACTAATTTACATATCCGGTTCAAGTTTTAGTGTCAGATCGGTTTTAATTTCTTTTGTATTGGGATGAGATCATGTTTTGAATTGAAAATGAAAATTCAAGGAGCCAAGAACCAAACCAAAATACCCCTATTTTGTTCCAATTTCTGGTTTGATTCTTCGGTTAACTCCTAGTCTCCTACGGTCCTACCATTAACAACAAAATTGAAATAAACACTGTTATTTTTGTCAGAAGGAAAATTATATCCTTCTCTCAGTTTGATCGCCCATGTCATTTGATCAGTTGCAGATTACCAAATTGTCTTTTATTTTTTTAATCTGTAATCACTTTTTCTAGAAACAAGATTTGACGATACAGGTCGGAATGTTGTGATTATCGTTTTTGCGTTTGATGTGTGTGACTGTGTTTATATACTATGTAGATGGAGCTTTGGGCTTCTATACGGGCTCCAAAAGAGCTGATAATATCTTTTGGGCCTCTCATCTCACAACTTGATGGGCTGCTTCTTTATATCGATCTTGCTCTAAGCGTTTGATTATTTCTAGACGTCTTATTCCAAAGTCCAAACATGCTCCAGACAATTCCTTGTAAAATTAACACTCAATTTACTTAAAACACACACACATTTGTAAATGCTGATACTTGATATGTCCAATACACTTTTATCCGTAAAACACTTATTTTATGGTCCGTAAAACACATTTATAATCCTCTCTCACTAAATTATATTTAGTGCCTTACTTAATGGTTTAATGTTAAACTAAATTATAACACGCGTTAAATGCGGGGATATATATATATATATATATATATATATATATATATATATATATATATATATATATATATATATATAAAATGAATAATAATTATTAAAAAAAGGTTATGGTTATTGGTATTATTGAAATATGCAGAAAATACATTAAAATTTATAAATATATATAATCGTTGAAGAACCTCTTTGTACACAACATTTTTTGTTTTATTAGTTGAACGATATTCTTCATCACATATGAGTACCTTCAAAATCAAACAAAATTAGATCTGGTGAAATTATGTATGAAATTATTGACGAATATTATTTTGGAGAGAATTGTATTTTGTAAGATATAATAATATGATAAAATTCAAAATATGTATATTTGATGTGTAAATTTATAAATTTCATTATTACTATATAATGATTAAACAAAGTAGGTTGGTATGTTATACAAAATAAAAACAATTAATCCCTTTGTTTTAGTGTTAATATTGTTTAGAAAATCCATATATATATATATATATATATATATATATATATATATATATATATATATATATATATATATATATATATATATATATATATATATATATAACGACCCAAAAATACAAGGTACAAATTTCATTTTTAATATAGCTAAAACATTGATACAATTTATTCTAATAATTCATATCATCATTAAGTAAAACATTTATCAGAGTTCAACTCAAAATCACTCATATCGGAAATCCTAGGTGTGTGCATTGCGATTAATTCGAGCCCTTCCTTTCCGAAACGATGATACCTGAAACCATAAACAAACTTGTAAGCACGAAGCTTAGTGAGTTCCCCAGAGCATACCACACACCACACATATACATTTCCTAGTAGCTGAACAAAGCTACACACATATCACATAAGCCATGTATACATAAAACAAGCAAGAATGACAAGGGCTACCCCACATGGTCTTCACCTAGGACTGTCATAGGCTACCCCACATGGTCTTACATCCAATGTCATG
This sequence comes from Lactuca saligna, assembly GCF_052625555.1. Taxonomy (NCBI): domain Eukaryota; kingdom Viridiplantae; phylum Streptophyta; class Magnoliopsida; order Asterales; family Asteraceae; genus Lactuca; species Lactuca saligna. Next base: position 85,169,518 of record NC_136424.1, on the reverse strand, counting down.
GGCTACCCCACATGGTCTTTACCTAGGACTGCCATGGGCTACCACGCATGGTCTTACGTCGAATGTCATGGGCTACCCCACATGGTCTTTACCTGGGACTGCCATGGGCTACCCCACATGGTCTTACATCCAATGCCATGGGCTCCCCCCGGGGTCTTCCATGCAAGTATTACAAAGACACCTAGCATACCACCTAGTATAAAGCTAACTATCATACCACATAACATACAATGGCCCGGCCTTGGTGCCTTAGACGCATTGGTATGGTGAGAAGACTCACCTCAAATGCAAAAGCTTCCTAAAGAAATCCTTAGTTGCTGCCCCGTAAGTTTCCCGAGCTGCCACTAGCCCACTACCAATCAATATACCCAGATTATCAACTGGGCCCCATACCATAATCCTTAATCCACGCATGGGGGTAAAATAACCATTTTACCCCTGGCCTAATATGATCGACAACTAAGGCCCAATTCCAAAACAAAAGCCCAACACTAGGTAGGATTTCCAAGCCCACTAGTGGCCTATTAATGGCCCAATTTGCCAAATTGGGCCCAAATTCTTTGATGGGCTTCATCCTAAGCCCAAACATTTCCTTCGCACACATTATCTGAATTTTGATGGCCCACTAAGGCCCAAAGAACCAAAATCCATTGCATGGCCCAAATTGAGGCCCAAAATAGCCCAAACCCATATCTGATAAGTACGTTGGGCGTACTCCTATGTACGCTAAGCGTACAAGCCAAGTGGTGAGTACGCTTGGCGTACCTGCATATTGTTGGATAAGGTGTCTAAGTCCATAACTATTTCCGGTATGTACTTGACCCGACCCGGCATGGTCCATTTGGGTTGCATGGCACCATGCAATTGGATAGACTAAATGAGATAAATAACACTTGGAGATTATTAATATATTATAAGTTCTAATATATTAATAATATTATTTGATTAGTTTGATCAAGAATTAATTTAGAATTAATTAAGTGATCAAAAGATAACTAATTAAATTTATGGGTTAATTATGTAAATCATCCATATCTTGTATAGTGGGATAAGAGGCTCCATGGATTATCAAGTTGGGTTCCACCCATAGGATGCTCCATGGGAGTTACAAACCCATGGGTCATGGAAATGAAGAGTCATGACACATTAGGGTTTACATGGTGTAACCCTAGATGTGTCAACACTATATAAGAATTCCATTCTCCACCAAAATCGGGTACACATATGAAACAAGAGGGCTAGGCCGATTTTAAGAAGTGTGTATTCTCTCAAAAGTCTTTCCAAGAGCATTTGGTGTTGTGTGAAGCATTTGAGGCATCACACATGGGGTGCTAGGCTCACAAGGTTTCAAGGAACATAAGCAACAACAAGGTAAGTTATTCTATCTTTCATTCAAGTTAAAAATTGTTCCCCATGTATGCTAGATAGGAATATAACCTTGGAATTCAAGTTTGCATGATAATTAGACAAACATAGATCCAAGGTTATTAGGGTTGCATGTACACTTAGGAAGTGTTAGAATGCTTAAAACCCCATCAGTGGTATCAGTGCTTAGGCTTGTTTGTTTGTTATTTGTGCTAAAAAGTTGAAAAAAGTCGAAAAACTTGCTGTCTGCCTGATGAACTCGCCAAGTCCATGGGGGGACTCGTCGAGTTCACTTGAAGCTTCAACCTACTCGCCGAGTAGGTTCATGCACTCGGCGAGTAGGAGCCACAGAGTGCAGATTTTCGGCTTTAGTTGCTGGAAATAGACTAGAAACGTTACCCTAAACTGTTTTGGTACTTGAAAACTTGTTTTAGATGGTGTAATTTTTTTGCTAATTCATTTACAACAACTAGTTATCAAAATTACAAAGTTTTAAGTGTAATTTTGATTCATGAAAGTGTTCATATTCATGTTCTTGATCTTATGATGTTTAGATGATCATATGAATTATTTGTAACCTATGTGGTAGATTAATTCTTGATCATAATGTGTTTTAATGGAGTCCATAACTTGTCCTCAAGTTATGGAAAACCAAAAGTCACTTGAATTAAAACCATTAAAAGAACACAAGAGTTAGAAAAGTGAAGAGTCTTCATTTTTATTACTCTATTAAACTCATAAGTTACAAGAAATAAAAAGTTTTGAAAGTTTACAAAACTTGCCCTCAAGTTTTGGAACAAGTAAAGTCATGTTAAAACTTTAGTTCCAACCCTTAAAATTTTAAAAGTTAAAATTCAACCCTTATACTTATATTATTATAATTTAATAATTATATATATATGTATAAGAACAAAGTCGTCTTACCGCTAGTACGCCTCATTCATGAAGCCGGTCTATAAGGTGGGTATAAGGTTGTTGCCTATAAAATGACAACTTAATGGGTGTCCACTCTCACCCACCGCTTGCTTGACTGGTGGAGGGTCGTTAGCCGAACGGGTAGGACAAGGACTTATAAATTCTCATTAAAAGTATGATGAATATTATAAAGTAACTAAATATTTTATTAAATTCCCAATCTTAGTTACTTTAGGAAAAATGTGAATAAGGTGCTAATCCATGAAATTACACTTTACACTTTGTTTAAGTCGTTGGTGGAGTGTGTGTGGTTAACCGACACACTAACTTGGACTTAACAAGGTAGGTAAAGGGTGACTTAAGGTTTATTATAGTATCGGTGGAGCGTGTGTGGTTTACCGGCACATCGATTGAGTGATAAACTTTAAGGGTACCAAGTGATTTGCATGGTTATTTCACACCTCATTTTGTGATCCTCGGTATCCTAGTCACAAAACTTGGAGGGCACACTCGAGATTGAAACATTCCTTTGAAAAGTTAATTGAATCTCAAAGAATCTAGGAATTTCTAAGAACCAATCAAAAAACCTAATATTTAATATTTCGGTTTTCGTGGTGGAAATTGGTGAATCATCATTCACCTACCTTTCAAATATGTTATAGCTTGGATTACGACATACCTCTTCTAAGTTATAATATATTGTGATTGGATCCTAGCCTTAATATTACATTTGGGTGTATTATTAAGGACTCTCTTAATATCTAAACTAATCTTGTCCTCTTCCTTCAGATGTCTTCAAACAATGTTGCTTCTGACTCTAATCCAAATGGCTCCTTTACCCTTATGAACTTGTGTGGGAAAGTCACTTTTGATGGATCCAACTTCAATGAGTGGATCAGAAACATCAGGATGATTACCCGCTACAAGGACAAAGAATATATCCTTGACAAGGAGCTTAAGGAGATTGATGAGACCACTGCAACTCCCCAGGAGATCGCTGACTTTCAGGCACATGAAAGGGATGCTACAAAAGTGGCATGCATCATGATGGCCACGATGACAACGGAACTCCAAAATCCCTATGAGTATTTCTACCCTTATGAAATGCACCAAGATCTGATGGAAAGATACCATCAAAGTGCACGACAATAGACGTATGAAATCATCTACTCCATGATAACAACCATGATGAAGGACGGGGAATCCGTCACGAGCTACATGCAGAAAATGCAAAGGTATGTGGATCGATTGCTGAAGCTTAATGTGAACTTCCCTAAGGAGCTTGCAATAGATATCATTTTGCACTCCTTACCATTGTGTTATGATCAATTCCGCATGACATATCACATGAATAAGGAAGAGGTCACACTCAGCAAACTTCAGGGACTTCTCAAGACCGCTGAAACAGGTCTTAAGGGGAAGTCAGTTGTTAACACTCCTACTCCAAACTCCACTCCGGTTTTGGCAATCGGGAAAAGTCGAGGGAAGAAAAGAAAGAGCTCTTCAAAGGGTACCAAGGCTCGGACCCTTGATGGCTCTTCTTCAAGTGGAACCAAGAAAGGTTTCGTCACTCCGTCTTCTGACCCAAAAGAGGTTGAATGCTTCTATTTCCATGAAAAATCACATTGGAAGCGAAACTGCCCAAAATACCAGCAAGATGTGAAGGATGGGAAAGTTAACCCAACCATGCAGGTATTTACACTATCATTTCTAATAACTCACCCCATTCTAAATCTTGGGTCCTTGATACCGGTTGTGGTATTCATATTTGTTGTGACTTGCAGGGACTAAGAAGAAGTGAGAATGTGGAGCAAGGAAGAATAAACTTAATCATGGGGAATAGGAAAGTTACACTTGTCACCAAGATTGGAGTTTATACTTTGTCGCTAAGTAGTGGGTTAAATTTAGATTTGAATAAATGTTGTTCTTCGCCAGAAATGGCAAGAAATATTATTTCCTTTCATGCATTGTATAAACAAGGTTTCACCTTTTCATTTGATAATGAAGTTGGTTCGATTAATGCTTTCTTTAATAATGTTCTTTATTTTAAAGCATTACCTTGTGATGGTGTGTATGAAGCTGTATCTGTTATAGATAACTTAGGAAATAATGTTTTGTGTATTGATTCTCTTAATAATAATAACTTGGTTAAAACATCATTATGGCATTGTCGTCTTGGACATATAAGCAAAAAACGCATAGGCTAACTCCAAAAGGATGGAGTCTTGGAGTCGTTTGACCTAAAGTCAGATGATAGTTGCGAATCATGCTTACTTGGAAAAATGACAAAGTCACCCTTCACAGGCTCGCGTGAGAGGGGTGACGGTTTGTTGGACCTTGTACACACGGATGTGTGTGGACCATTCAAACATGCCACAAGGGATGCTAATTGTTATTATTTGACTTTTACTGATGATTATAGTAGATATGGATATGTCTACTTAATCAAGCATAAGTCAGAGACTTTCGAAAGGTTTAAGGAATTTAAACAGGAAGTCGAGAATCAATTGGGCAGGAACATTAAGATGCTTCGATCCGATCGAGGTGGTGAGTATCTTAGTTCTGAGTTCCTCGACTATCTTAGGGAATGTGGGATTGTCTCACAATTGACACCTCCTAGGACACCACAGTTGAATGGTGTGGTTGAGAGGCGTAATCAAACCTTGTTGGATATGGTTTGTTCCATGATGAGTCGAGCTTCGCTACCAATCTCATTCTTGGGGTATGCCTTAGAGACTGCCGCCCATATCCTTAATCTAGTCCCTACAAAGAAAGTTGCCAAAACTCCTCACGAGATGTGGACTGGTAAAGTACCCAAACTAGACCACATCAAGATTTGGGGTTGCGAGGCTTTCGTGAGACGCGAGACTCATGATAAGCTTGAACCTCGAAGCGAGAGGTGTATTTTCATCGACTACCCACAGCAATCCTTTCGTTCCCTCTTCTACAGACCTAGTGATAATGTGGTCTTTGTAGCAAGAAGAGGAGTCTTTCGAGAAAGAGAGTTTATAAGCCAAGGAGACAGTGGGAGGCAAATTGATCTTGAAGAAATTCAAGAGTCAAGTGGTGAAGGAACTTCAAACACCAGCCCTCAACTTGAGGAGAAAACTCCTGTTGAGCCAATTGATGAATCTGTACCTCTGAGGCATTCCATGAGAGTTAGGAGTGCACCTAAGCATTACTATGGTTTCCATATTACTGCAGAAGGTGAGACACTTATTAGTGATGGGACACTAGTAGGTCGGGATGACCCTAACAGCTACGAGGAAGCCATGACAGGCCCCGAGTCTGCTAAATAGAAAGAGGCTATGGATAGCGAGATACAATCCATGTATGACAATCAAGTTTGGAACTTGGTTGAGAATGTACCAGGTCGTAAGACTGTAGGGTGCAAATGGATCTTCAAGAAGAAGACCGACATGGATGGTAATGTACACACTTATAAGGCTCGACTGGTTGCAAAGGGCTTCTCTCAAATTCCTGGAGTGGATTATGATGAGACCTTTTCTCTAGTAGCCAAGAGTAATTCTATTAGGGTTATGTTAGCCATAGCTGCATTTCATGACTATGAAATTTAGCAAATGGATGTCAAAACCGCTCTCCTTAATGGAAAGTTGGCTGAAGATGTTTACATGAGTCAGCCAGAAGGTTTTGTCAGCAACGAGTACCCTAATAGAGTGTGTAAGCTTGAGAAATCCATTTATGGATTGAGGCAAGCACGTCGCAGATGGAATCTTTGCTTTGATGAAAAGGTCAAGGAATTTGGCTTTTCTAGGAGTGAAGATGAATCTTGTGTGTATGTCAAGGCTAGTGGGAGTATAGTTAGCTTTTTGGTATTATATGTGGATGACATACTACTCATAGGAAATGACATCCCAACTCTGCAGGAAGTTAATTCCTAGCTTGGGAAGTGTTTCTCTATGAAGGACCTAGGAGAAGCTGCCTATATTCTAGGGATAAGGATCTTGAGAGATCAGAGTAAAAGACTAATTGGACTTAGTCAGAGTACCTACATGGATAAGGTGTTGAAGAGATTCAACATGCAGGACTCCAAGAAAGGAGAGTTACCCATCTAGAGTAACGCCATATTTAGTAAGACACAAAGCCCTAGCACTGAGGCTGAGATAGCAGAAATGAGTCGAATACCTTATGCTTCGGCTGTAAGATCGATCATGTATGCTATGACGTGTACTTGACCTGATGTAGCCTTTTCCCTGAGCATGGTTAGCAGGTATCAGGGAAACCCTGGCAAGGCATACTGGACTGCAGTAAAGAATATTCTCAAGTACCTACGAAGGACTAAGGACTGGGTCCTTACCCTCGGTGGGAGTGATGACTTGAGAGTTGTAGGGTATAGTGATGTTAGCTTCCAGACTGATAGGGATAATTTCCGCTCTCAGTCGGGCTTGGTCTTTACCCTAAACGGAGGAGCAATTTCTTGGAAGAGTTCCAAGCAAGAGACAGTGGATGATTCAACTTGTGAATCAGAGTATATTGTAGCTAGCGAGGCGGCAAAGGAGGCGATATGGCTGAACAACTTCATTGGAGATCTTGGAGTTGTACCAGCTATTAAAGAGCCGATGGAAATTTTATGTGATAGTGAAAGCGTTGTTGCCTTAGCCAAGGAACCAAGGGATCACGGGAGATCCAGACACATCGACAGAAAATACCATTTTATCAGACATCGAATAGAAGAAGGACTCCTCGTGGCAAAGAGGGTATCATCGGATGAGAACCCAGCAGATCCCCTCACGAAGGGACTGACTCGGGTTAAGCATCTCCAGCATGCTCGGAGCATAGGGCTGAAGGATGATATTAGATTTAGTAGTTAGATAACCTCGAAATTTGTAAAGTGTAATTGACATTAGATGATGAATAAAAGGTGTTTTATTTATGAGTAAAGTGTTGCTATCTCTTGTCGATCGTTTACTATATTTCTTTTGCATGTTTTGACTTCCAGAATAATTTTGTTTGGTATAACATATTATTCAAACCTCCACAGTCGATCATATGTCGGAAGTAGGTATGAATCAAGACTATCATGATTGGTTGGACAAGGCTACAACAATCATGAGTGCTCATAAGTTCTGAACATTGGACTCAACCCACGCTCACTGGAATCACTTCATGGAATTCTATCTCGAGTGATCGTGAGATGGTAATATCATATAAGTCTTCAAACCTAGAGATATGATTTGTTACTTACAAGTTGGTTATGCATTGATTGTACGAAAACGCATTGGTAACTCGATGTTATAAAACATGCTTTTCTGTATAATTCAATGAGTGGTAGAACAAACATATGAGTCGAAGTTTATCTGTTCCTTCTTGGATTAGAAGCTGATATATGGGCCCCTCGATGATTTTGTTTTGACCTATGTACCGGGCCTGGTCAGAACTAAGTTGATGTGTTCAATTAAGTTCTTTGTCAAACAAATCGGAAATCGGGAAACAAACTGCTGGACAATAAGTAAGACATTGTTCCATGTATTTTTCCGGCTGATATCTAGAACAAAGGATTATATGATCACTTATCTTAAATGGCGTACCATCATCTTCTCAGTTCCGAGAAACCTTGAAAAGAGCTACGATTGCTGATCGGTTCCTGAAGTCATAGTTGCAGTAATAGTTATTAGACTTATCCAAGTGGAAGACTATTGGATAAGGTGTCTATGTCCATAACTATTTCTGGTATGTACTTGACCCGAACCGGCATGGTCCATTTGGGTTGCATGGCACCATGCAATTGGATAGACTAAATGAGAGAAATAACACTTGGAGATTATTAATATATTATAAGTTATAATATATTAATAATATTATTTGATTAGTTTGATCAAGAATTAATTTAGAATTAATTAAGTGATCAAAAGATAACTAATTAAATATATGGGTTGATTATGTAAATCGTCCATATCTTGTATAGTGGGCTAAGAGGCTCCATGGATTATCAAGTTGGGTTCCACCCATAGGATGCTCCATGGATGCTCCATGGGAGTTACAAACCCATGGGTCATGGAAGTGAGGAGTCATGACACATTAGGGTTTACATGGTGTAACCCTAGATGTGTCAACACTATATAAGAATTCCATTCTCCACCAAAATCGGGTACACATATGAAACAAGAGGGCTAGGACGATTTTAAGAAGTGTGTATTCTCTCAAAAGTCTTTCCAAGAGCATTTGGTGTTGTGTGAAGCATTTGAGGCATCACACTTGGGGTGCTAGGCTCACAAGGTTTCAAGGAACATAAGCAACAACAAGGTAAGTTATTCTATCTTTCATTCAAGTTAACAATTGTTCCCCATGTATGCTAGGTAGGAATATAACCTTGGAATTCAACTTTGCATGATAATTAGACAAACATAGATCCAAGGTTATTAGGGTTGCATGTACACTTAGGAAGTGTCAGAATGCTCAAAACCCCATCACATATACGCTCAGCGTAACCCCCCCTGATAAGTCACTTTCCCATTAAGTGTTTAATACTCTACTCTAGAAGCTACAATTACAGATCCAAGTCCTTATTGACGTCTTGAACCATAAAGTTGATAGTTTGATGGATTTGCCTGACCCACATATGCTTAAACTCCAAAAATGACAATCTACTTCTATGGAAAAGGTTCTTAACTCATACATGATCCCATTAGGACCTCAAAGGTAGAAACTTTATGCCTTATGGACTTATTTAGAACTAAGAGTAGCAGCTCCAAGTCTTAGAAATCGGATTGAACCATAAAGCCTTCCAAGCTCCAAGAACCCTCAAAGAGGATTAGGGTTTTGCCAAAACTGTCTAAGGGTGAGAAGGAGGCTGACCTTTGAGGGTGTAATGTTCTTCATATAACGTCACACCCTAAAATTTAGGGTTTAAAGGCTCTGGGCGTACGCTGGGTGTACTTCTCGTAAGGTGGGCGTACGCCTCCAACACCCGCGATTCCTCATCCCCACTACGTTGGGCGTACCCCAGCTTACGTTTGGCGTACTCTCGTGCTGGCCACCTTCATTGCCATTTTTCTCTATTAAGGACCAATAATGCCCACAACTTCAAAATACTATAACTCCTTCGCTTTAAGTCCGTTTCCGACGAACTTTATATCCACGCAAAGGTGGAAAGAAGCCCTACGCTCCTAGATACACCCCAAGCCTTGTAACCTTCAGAATAAGACCCGGGACCCAGTAAAAGACTGAATCGTCAGATTACACTTATACCCTTGGTCTCTGAAGACACAATCGAGCACTTTCAAAACCGGGTGTTACAACTCTCCGCCACTTGAATTAGATTTCGTCCCCGGAATCATTCCTTATCATCCTTCACACAAAATAACTAAGGCCTCATGGTCACAACCCCAATCATACCTTCAGCTTTCCAAGGCAACCAAAACCAACCTTCGCAGGGTTCTAGAATCCCAAAGATGAACAAATTCCTTGCAACCTGACCATATCTGCTTCATCCGAGACCTGATGTTCAAGATGGTCTGTCTCGCTGACAGACTGCCCACAACGAATCACCATAGAACTGATTTCCCAAGAAACCAGTCTAGATAGAATACTTTCCACTCGCAATACCTTGATGATTCCCAAAGAACATGAACACCGATCAGCTACGACTACCGAATAACAAGCAATTCCACACACAGGCCCCAAATCACTGAAGTCGCTCCGACTCCTCTTGTTGCCACCTGGATGCTTTCCTGGAGAACACTCGGGAACCTCCTTGGTCGCAACATGTCTGTCCACTGTTTGGAACACTGCACACATACCCGATTGCTGAGCCAAAAACACACTCAACAGTCCCATGCAACCTTCGACAGAATACCTCATCCAACCATAATTGCCCTATCTCCTTCAAACCATTGATCCATCTGATCGAGATAGGCTGACAACCTGTCACCACTGAACCCAACACCAAAAAGGTGAATACTACTAGAATAGTTGTAGAATTACATCATACCCGGCCTCCATTGACCCACCGTTTCCTGATTTCGACATGTCCTGGCTCTATTATGATAGGGCCACCCGAGACACATCACAATGGCTTAAAATACCATCAAACCAATCCGTTCACAACCCTAGAATTCTGACCTCAGTCCCCTTGGCATATAAATTCCCCACACCCCATCTCACTGAAACAAAATCCTGCACGAATTCCGATTCGGGTTCCAACCCAAATCCAAATTGTTACCCCGCTCCTATCCAGAGATCCTCGAATCGGCACTTGCATAATGCACCATGACTCCCAGTCATCCTTTACTCGACCGATTAATAAATACCCTTAGCCGATTCCCTAAGACTTCCAGTCTCACACCTGGTCTAACTACCAGGTTCTTATGAGATCCAATATCATGGCTACCTAGCCGCAGCCTTAGCGAAACATACACCACTCGTCCATAAGATCCTGTATCACAAGGTCCAATCCTAGCTCAACAATCTCTACCAGTTCCAACCTGGATTCCCATAACCACCCAATCTCGCCCCCGGATAACCGATCGGTCAATCACTTCTGGTCTTGATCCTCACCACCCTGTGGCTCCCCCTCACAACCCTGCGAACTAGCCTACCCTAGTCCAAATTACTCGAGAGAACCCGTGAACGCTATGGCACCCCCACAGTCTTACAACACCCTCTCTACTGCTAGTGAATGCTACAGATACCATGTAATATTATAACACTTCCCACACTATCCATTCATTAGTGAATGCTACAGCTCCCCCGTAGTCTTACAACACTTTCACCCTGACTGTCCATACACATCTCAATGTTGAGCACCCACGCATTCTATCCTCCCATATAGAACTCAAATACTGACTGGAACACTACCTGGTTCCCTCCTCCTGAAGCCTGTAATATGACGTCAGAAAGACGCGTTCCAAATGCTGGGGAGTTTCCCGAACTCCCATCTCACGATATCTGATACTCAGTTGGCCCCTAAGGCCACCTTTCCTACCCAAAAGGGGAATGTGAGATGCATCCTCGTCTCCCACTCGCTTTTATCCTGGATATCTGAATGATCCTCCCCCACTTAGATTCAACTAAATCCGCTTGGCACATGAGAATTGAAGGATTCCCAAATCTTCTTTCATTCCAATGATCAATCTACTGACGGGAGGTGCTTAACAAATCTAGAACACCAAAAATAACCCTGCCCAAATAACACACTACCTGAAATCCAGCTAACACTTCCTGTATCCCGACTACATCAATGGCTTCAAACGCTTAAAAGCGATATCCCGCTCAGATCTCGGAGTTTGACGAACAGGTAGTCTAACCAAAACCTCAACGACAACTCTCTCTTGCCTCGTAAATCCCGATGGATCTACCAAACATAAATACCAAGGCTACTGGAAAACTAGTCATAACTCCCTTGTTCAAGCCCTTGGACCAACCCTGAAAGTAACTATAGCAGGTGCACTCTCTACTCCTCCCTGACCGTTAGACAGTCGACCTCCTTATCGTCCACCTAGACACAACGAAAATATAACGAATTACTCCATATGGACAGTCCCCGAAGATACAACCAAACCTGCTACACCTGTAGGAACCCATATCACTAAACAGATTCTGACAACGACTCGAAGCAATCACGGTATACATGGAATCCGCTCTGCGAGGTACATCCGCCCGAAGATCCCTCAAGATTCCTCGACATGTTGAAAGGCATCTATCAACCCTTGATATCCAAGATAATAGCAGAAATCCGACCCGAAATCCAACTCATCATGATTCCCCAAGCAATACAAATACCTAGTATCCGCCGGAAATGGCTGAAGGTAGCATAACCACAACATCAGAAGGGTTCCTGGTCTCTTCCTCCTGTGGTACCCCGACCACCCTGAGAACATAATGTAGCACCTCTTTTCGATCCCAAGGATAGTCCACACCCTTGGAACGAAACTTCATCGTGCAGTTCCTGTGAGCGTCGCACTGGATCTAACCCTGCTGGCCTCTCAAACCTGATCCAAACTCTTGGATCTCCGCTCGAGACCCTCCAATCAATTCGCCTGACCTGAACCTCTCTTATGAGGTACTCCTAATCAATCTTCCATCCTTGACTCTGAGGTCCATATCATTTAGGGTCTTGCACCCCGATCCACTTACTAGCTCAATCGCCACAACTATACTGCAATAGCTGGAGCAATATCCGCTCTAAACCGGGCTACAAACTATCCCTAAGACTCGGTCTCCAAACCCGAATGTGGAGTATATTGCATAATTAATCCTTGTCACATGATATAAAGAGATCCAAGGCGAACTCGAAATCCTAGCAGTCCTTCTACTAGCTGGCTCACCACCGGAGCTGGGACCAAATCTTGATCCCACTCATGCGTGCTCATCCTCACTCTGCAAAGCAACTATTCCCATGATCAAGGCATAACCAAGAATTCTCCTTCCCATAAGCTTCTAATATTCTCCAAGACTCTCATCGATTCGAGTATGGATCCTGTGATTTCAGTAGTACGGGCCCAATACTACCTTCCACGCCTATCCATACTTTCCTTATCAATCCTCCTGAATCCTCTCAATCGCTTACTCCACCGGTACACTAAATGTTTGCTAAACAGCAAGATGATCTCTACTGTAGTACCTCTTAGGCTCCCTCCTTAGGTTCCCAACTTCACCGAACTACCCCACTAAGATCAATGGAGCATATCCTAGGCCTTCCTAGGTTCCTGCACTCACCTAGTCCTTAGCTGCTGAAAGATTCCTAGTAATGTCAACTAGCTACCTTATGAATATAGCCACATGCAACAGAGATCAGATAATCCTTCGAGTAATAGAGTCGTACCTAGAATGGTTAGACTTAGACGAGAGCTGCACAATAGGTTCAAATATATCACTCTGAGATTATCAAGCTTGTGCTACATGTGACTTAGCATATTCACTTAATAGCTAGCTCACATTACTAAGAGTCCCACAAAGCACATTGCAAGAAGCATTCAGACAATGGAAAGTCTACCAGCATACACTAGACAAATCAGTCTATCCACACATACATCCTGCAATTAGGTAACACCTATCGCTAACCTCATCCTAGACTTACCCTAGGGTAATCTTCGACCCACAAACTATCATAGAACATTCGGCCTATATACCACATGATGTCCACATCCACCCTCGATGTCGGCTGCCTTATGCATGCAAATTATACATAGAACAGGATCTAATAGACTATCAAATAATAGACTCTACCCTAAGACCACATGAAATAAGGTCAAATCCTACTAACTTAGACACAAAATAAACACACGAAAGGCATTGTACCTATCGATTAGTAATATAGTTCAAGATAGTAGGGTATCGAACACAGGGAACGGTAAACAATTAAAATAAATGCTAATATTATCTTAATAAAACAAGTAAAAAAAAGAGTTTTCTCTAGTTTTGCAAGACTAGAAACTTAAATACTTTACTAACACGCAAACTAAGCAACTAATAGCTAAGAAAATAAAGATCAACTAAATTCAATGATTAAAAAGGCCTTCTGTTTAGGTTCGAATCATTTATTCCCGTGGATGATTTTATGGTAAATATATCGGATTAATTCTTCATTGGTTACCGACTAAAGTGATTAAATTCACATTTGCTATAGCTAATCCTTAGAAAACAGATTAATTCAAGCAATGGCCAGTTGTCTAAATTAATGAATTTCCTAGTTTGTTGATTCGGGTTTAGAAAGACTTGTAATTAGCTAATCAAATTGGAGATTCAATTAACATCTTGTTGATGGTGTATCACACAAGCTCACACATTAACTTACCTATCTTCAAGTTAATTCTAGTTTCACATTCGTTATTCCTAGACATACAACTATGTGGTCACGTAAATCATATGAAATTAGCAACTAAGAGATGTTCACACAACTTAATTACTGATTTATTAACAGAAGAATAGTTATTTTTAACACATAAGGTTCTTTAACAAGCTTAATAAAATTAATCCTAATCAAATAATCAATCCATGTTCACAAATTCATCTACCTAAATAGAAGTTATGAGTTTTTAGCTCATAATTACAGCAGAAACAAGCACAAAAACGAAATCAATTGGTAAAAGCATAGTTCAAATAAGAGATTAGGTAAGAGTAAACTTTATTTTGACTTGATCTGAAAGTCGACAATTGGCCTCCAAGGGCTCATCTATCTGCTAGGGTATCGATCTGAAAGTCCCTTTATATAGATTTTCACAAAACAGAGGCTACTCGGCGAGTCCAGTGACCTACTCGCCGAGTATGTTTCAAATCAGCATTTTCTCAAAACACAAAAGTCGTCCGAAATTGTGTTTACTTTTCAGAACATTTTGGATCTTGTCAATCGGAGTTACGGTTCATGAAATATGGCCAAAACACTGACGAGGGGTCAAGCTGTCCAGCAACATCCTTCTTTCTTCAAAATCCAAGATCCAAGCTTCCAATTGCTAGTTCCGCTTCATTTTCCTTTCGAGCATGTCTTTGTTGCTGAAAATGAAATATTTAAGCTAATTAAGCACCTTTGGTTCATTATTTGAGATAAAATTAACATAAAGTATTAAGATCATGCATGATTTTTATGACTAAATATGCCTATATCATAACCGTATATAATTTTCAAAACTTACACATTGCAGTTACAAATACCAATTATCATTCTCAATCCAACATGGCATCCAATATTCTCGTGGCTAAAAGCATCACATATCAGGCCAACCTATTGTTGACTACTCAGCACTAGCATACAAGTCTACCAGCTCATGCAACATACACATTCATCTCCCCTAGCCCTAACTAGCATGCGATTCATAGATTCATAATCAAATCATAACAGACAACATATGTGGGTTTTCTGGGAAACTTACTTGAGCTCGGTTGATTGCATGCACCACACCCTTTCTTGTCTTAAAAATTCCTTATTTAAATTTTTTTGAAATTCTTATAGTTCCTTAGTTCGAGTTCAGACACACTCGAAGGTATCCCCGAATCCCTCAAACCAAGGCTCTGATACCAACTTGTAACGACCCAAAAATACAAGGTACAATTTTTAGTTTTAATATAGCTAAAACATTGATACCATGTAGTCTAACAATTCAAATCATCATTAAGTAAAACATTTATCAGAGTTCATCCAAAAATAATTCATTGCGGAAATCATAGGTGTGTGAATTACAATCAATCTGAGCCCTTCCTTTCCGAAACGATGATAGCTGAAACCATAAACAAACCTGTAAGCACGAAGCTTAGTGAGTTCCCCAGAGCATACCACACACCACACATACATATTTCCTAGTAGCTGATCAAAGCTACACACATATCACATAAGCCATGCATACATAAAACCAACAAGAATATCATGGGCTACCCCACATGGTCTTCACCTAGGACTGTCATGGGCTACCCCACATGGTCTTACATCTAATGCCATGGGCTACCCCACATGGTCTTTACCTAGGACTGCTATTGGCTACCCAGCATGATCTTACGTCCAATGCCATGGGCGACCCCACATGGTCTTTACCTAGGACTGCCATGGGATACCCCACATGGTCTTACATCCAATGCCACAGGCTCTCCCCGGGGTCTTCCATGCAAGTATCACAAAGACGAATAGCATACGTCCTAGCATAAAGCTAGCTATCATACCACATAACATAAAATGGGCCGGCCTTGGTGCCTTATACCCATTGGTATGGTGAGAAGACTCACCTCAAATGCAGAAGGTTCTTAAAGAAATCCTTAGTTGCTACCGCGTAAGTTTCCCGAGCTGCCACTACCAATCAATATACCCAGATTATCAACTGGGCCGCATACCATAATCCTTAATCCACATATGTAGGTAAAATGACCATTTTACCCCTGGCCTAATATGATCCACAACAAAGGCCTAATTCCAAAACAAAATCCCAACACTAGGTAGGATATCCAAGCCCACTAGTGGCCTATTAATGGCCCAATTTGCCAAATTGGGCCGAAATTCTCTGATGGGCTTCACCCTAAGCCCGACCATTTCCTTGGCACACATTATCTAAATTCTGATGGCCCACTAAGGCCCAAAGAACCAAAATCCCTTGCATGGCCCAAACCGAGGCCCAAAATAGCCCAAACCCATATCTGATGAGTACGCTGCATACTCCTATGTACACTAAGCCAAGTGGTGAGTAAGTTGGGTGTACCTGCATGTACGCTCAGCGTAACCCCCCCCCCCCCCCCGATAAGTCACTTTCCCATTAAGTGCTTAATACTTTACTCAGAAGCTAAAATTACAAATCCAAGTCCTTATTGACGTCTTGAACCATAAAGTTGCTAACTTGATGGCTTTGCATGACCCACATAAGCTCAAACTCCAAAAATGACAATCTACTTCCATGGAAAAGGGTCTTAACTCATACATGAACCCATTAGGACCTCAAAGGTAGCAACTTTCTGCCTTAGGGGCTCATTTAGAACTAAGAGTAGCAACTCCAAGTCCTAGAAATCGGATTGAACCACAAAGCTTCAAACTTTGGACCCAAAATGGTCCCAAAACTCAATATAAGAGATCTAAGGAGATAATCATCAAGATCAAAGCTTTATACCTTGAAAAGGTTTGTAGAGAAGCAACAATCTCAGATCTGAACTTTCTCCTGTGCACCAACACCTTGCCTTGACCTTTGCTTCGTTGAAGAGGGGATCCAAAACACCAAAATGCTCACACAAAGCCTTCCAAGCTCCAAGAACCCTCAAAGAGGACTAGGGTTTCGCCAAAACTGTCTAAGGGTGAAAAGGAGGCTGACTGTAACACTCAAAAATTTCAAACCTAATTAAACTTTCAAAAACAACCCAAGTTCCATTAGTTATTACAAAAAGGTTTCCAAATAGTTTATTATCAGAGTATCCCAGAAAAAACATCATAAAAGGGAGGAGTGGACGATCACGTCTTTGCCTTGACACGATCTCCTGGTGTACCTGAAACAATAAACTAAAACTGTAAGCCCGAAAGCTTAGTGAGTTACCCCCAAAATACCCATATACATATAACAATACACATACGGAAATGAATAGCATACTATGGGTCCAGTCAACCATCGGGTTTGAATACCTATGGCCTTCAACCATTGGGTTGGAATGCCAAGATACTACGGTCCAATCATCCTCGGGATGGAATACTCCCGACCCACAACCATCAGGTTGGAATGCCCACTCTCCTACACATACAATAACCACTATGGGTCCAATCATCCATCAGGATGGAATAACCCAGGCCCTCAACCATCGGGGTGGAATGCCAACATACTATGAGTCTAATCATCCTCGGGTTGGAATACTCTCGTCCCACAACCATTGGGTTGGAATGCCCACCTACTATGAGTCCAATCATCATCGGGATGGAATACTCTAGGCCCACAACCATCGAGTTAGATTTCTCGCATACTATCGAATAAACATGTGCACCTATATCAGATAGTCATATAACAATCTACTAGACAACATACTATTGGATTAGTGTCTAAGCCCATAACCATATTTGGTAAGTACTTGACCCAGTTGTGCATGGTCCTTTTGGGTTGCCTTCACCAAAGCAACTTGACTGGAGAAATAATAGAGAAAGAGGTTATTATGATTTATTAATATATTATAGGAATAATATATTAAAGGATAAATCATATTTGTTTAATTAATATTGGTCAATAATTAATTAAGAATTAATTTTGTGATCAAATGTAATTAATTAAACTATAGAGGCTGAATTGTAATTATGTGATAGTTGCATATTAGGGTATTGGTTGCCCCATGGAATGGGTGGATGAATTCAAGGGGATAAGGCCCTAGAATTCATCCAAGGATAGGGTTCTAGACTTATCTTATGGATTACTTGGTGGGCAAGCAACTAGATAAGGATAAGGACTGAAACCCTAATCTCTACCCTATATAAAGACCCCTTGGCTAAGGGAAATCAACCACTTGATTCTAAGAAGCCTTAGAGCCAATTTCTAGCCTCTCCCCTCTCTCTCTCTTGCCTCTCCATTTGCCTGTGGTGTTTGTGAGCCATTAGAGGTACTACACTTGTGGTACTTGCTTTCCAAGACAAGAGATTGAGGATTTGTGTTGTTATTGCAATATAACAACAAGAGGTATGTAATCCCTTCTAGTATATATAAATTTCAAAATATATAGATGCATGCTAGGGTTCTTCTTGTGTTCATAAAGTTGTGTATCTAATAGAGAAAACATAGATCCAAATCTAGGGTTGCATGCACACATAGGATTGTTTGTATAAAACCCATCAGTGGTATCAGAGCTTACAGTTAAATTGTTTTCAATTAGAATTATATAAATGTATGAATTTGACACTTTAGGGTTTATAGACAATAAACCATAGGAGGCAAGGATTTCGATTTTAGTGTTCTTGAACCCTAGTGTTCGAAATTTTGAGAAGGTTTTTCAAACCCTTTTCCTTGTTGCCCAAGATTTCGAGATCTAGGGTTTGTAAACCCTAGATTTTCGAGATATGCCTCCTCCCCAAGATAAGTTCCTAAAATTTAGGGATTTGGATAATCTCATATCTTGTAATTATCCTTTAATGGTTAAATATGGTAATTAAAGATTTTGAATTATCCCATCCCATATTTTCAAAATTTAGAGGGATTTAAGGGATTAGGATAAAATTAATTGTTTAATTTATGATAATCCTTATGATTTAGTAATTCAAATTAATTGTTTAATTTAGATAATTATTAAATTAAGAGGTTTAATATTTAAAATTTTAATTTAAAGGTTATAAACTTTGAAAAATTTTAAATTGAAATTAAAACCCTAGTATTTTAAAATGTTTAAAATACACCCTATACTATTATATTATTACAAGATTATATATATATATATATATATATATATATATATATATATATATATATATATATATATATATATATATGTATGTATAACCAAAATGCTAGTCTTACCGTTAGTAGGCCTCATTCACGAAGCCGATCTATAAGGGGGGGGGGGGGTGTATAAGGTCATGGCCTATAAAATGGCCGTTAAATGGGTATCCACTCTTACCCATCGCTTCCTTGATTGGTGGAGGGTCATTAGCCGAACGGGTAGGATAGGGCAATCCTCTCTTCATTAATAAGTATAATGAAAGTATATAAAGTAACTAAACGTTTTTTTACAAAATTCCCAATCCTAGTTACTTTAGGCAAAAGTGAATTGATGCAATCCCATGAAATTACACTTTGCTCCCTTGCTAAGAAGTTAGTTGAGCGTGTATGGTTAACCGACACACTAATTGGTTCTAAGCAAAGGTGGTAAAGGGTGGCTCATTGTTTGTCATAGTTCGATGGAGCGTGTGTAGCTAACCGGCACATCGAATAGGTGACTGTAACAATGAGGGCACCATGTACATTTGCATGGTTATTCACACCCGTTTTGTGATCCTCGGCATCCTATTCACAAACAAGAGGGGCATATCGAGATTTAAACATGTCATTGAAAAGTTCAATGAATCTCAAAAAGAAATCTAGGAATTCTCAATACATTTAAAACCTAAGACTTTATGTTTTTCATGGTGAAGAATTAATGAATCGTCATTCACTTACCTCCAAATTATTTGCATGTTGGATTACGGCATCCCTTTTCTAATGTGTAAATAATGTTGTTGGATCCTAGCCCTAATTTCTCATTTTTGGGTGTTTAATTAGGGATTCAATTCTAATCAAACTTTGTTCCTTTCTATTTGTAGATGTCTAACGCAAATGCAAACAACGCTGCTGCTGGTTAATTCTCGCTAATGAGCCTATGTTAAAAGGTGACATTCGACGGATCGAATTTCAACAAATGGATAAGATACATTCGCATGATTGCCCGCTACGAGGACAAATAATATGTCCTCGACAAGAAGCTTGAAAAGATCAATTCGGAAATCGCTACTCCCGAAGAAATGGCCGTCTTTGAGACCCATGAGCGTGATGCAACGAAAGTGCATTGCATTATGCTGGCCACTATGAATCTTGAACTCAAAAAGTCCTATGAGGACATGTGTCCCTATGAAATGCACCAAGATTTGCTGGAGAGGTACCACCAATGAGTAAGTCAAGAGCGCTACGAGATCATCACCAACATGATCACCGCTAAGATGGGAAGTGGAGAATCCCTAACCTCGCATTTGCAAAAGATGCAAAGGTATGTCGATCGTCTTCGCAAGTTAAATGTTAACTTTAGGGAAGACTTGGCTATCGACATCATTCTCCACTCCTTGCCCTCGTGCTATAACCAATTTAGGATGATCTACCACATGAACAAAGAGGAAGTCACCCTAAGAAAACTCCAAGGACTGCTGAGAGCAACCTCAAGGACAAATATATTACACCAACTCCCACTCCACCTGCTGCTCCTGTTTTGGCCATTGGGTAAGGGAAGGGCAAAAAGAGGAAGGATCCTTCAAAGAGCCACCACAAGGGAAAGCCCCAAGATGGTTCCTCTACTAGTGGAACCAAAGTTGGTCGTGCTAAGCCCAAATCAAACCCTAAGGAGGTAGAGTGTCACCACTGCCACAAAATAGGACACTAGAAGAGAAGCTGCCCAGAATATCTACAAGCCATCAAGTATGGGAAGATCAAGTCGTCTTTCGCAGGTATTTGCACAATTAAATCTAATGATTCATCACGTACTATTTCTTGGGTTCTTGATACAGGATGTGGTTTTCACATATGTTCTGATTTGCAGGGACTAAGAAGAAATATAGATAGTGTGGAAGAATAAATCTAGTCATGGGAAATAGAAGATCGTCGCCTGTCACCAAGATTGTAGTGTATTCTTTAGCGCTTAGTAATGGATTAGGTTTAGATTTAGATAATTGTTGCTATTCGCCAGATATGGCAAGAAACATCATTTCATTTCATGGTTTGTTAAGACAAGGATTTAGATATTCGTTTGATAATGAGAAAGGTTCAATTTATGCTTATCTAAATGGTGTTTTATATTTTGAAGCATTGCCTTGTAATGGAATTATGAAACTGTTATGGTTGTAGATAACTTAGGAAATGATGTGTTGTGTGTGGATTCTTCCAATGGTTTGGATAAAGCATGCTTGTGGCATTATCGTCTTGGACATGTCAACAAGAAACACATAGCCCAACTCCAAAAGGATGGAGTGTTGGAGTCATTCGACCTTAGGGACGATGACGTGTGCGAGTCTTGTTTACTTGGAAAGATGACCAAGTCACCCTTCACTGACACTTGTGAAAGGGGTGAAGGTTTATTGGATCTCATACATACTGATGTGTGTGGGCCATTTAGATCCACCACAAGGGATGTGAACCGCTTCTATGTGACTTTCACCGATGATTATAGTAGATATGGGTATATTTACTCAATCAAGCACAAGTTAGAAACCTTTGAAAAGTTCAAAGAGTTTAAACAAGAAGTGGAAAATCAATTAGGCAGGAAAATCAAGATGCTTCGATCTGATCGAGGAGGAGAGTACCTACGTCTTGAATTTCATGACTACCTCAAGGAATGCAGAATAGTTTCGCAACTGACACCGCCTAGGACACTGAAGTTGAATAGTGTGGCTGAGAGGCGTAATAAAACCTTGTTGGACATGGTTCGTTCCATGATGAGTCGTGCTTCACTACCTATCTCATTTTGGGGGTATACCTTAGAGACTGTTGCCCATATCCTTAACTTATTCCCTACAAAGAAGGTTGCCAAAACACCTCACGAGATGTGGACTGGGAAAGCTCCCTCGTTGGCACATATCAAGGTTTGGGGTTGTGAGGCTTTCGTAAGATGAGAGACTCACGACAAGCTCGAACCTCGTAGTGAGCGATGTACTTTCATCGGCTACCCGTAGAAATCCTTTGGGTATATCTTCTATAGACCGAGTGACAATGTTGTCTTCGTTGCGAGGAGAGGGGTTTTCCAAGAGCGAGAACTCATAAACCAAGGAGATAGTGGGAGGCAAATCGATCTTGAAGAGATTCAAGAGTCGAACGATGAAGGAACCTCTAACGCTGGCGCTCAACCCGAGGAGGAAACTCCGGTTGAACCGATTGACGAATCCTTACCTCTTAGACGTTCTGAAAGAGTAAGAGTTCAACCCCAGTTGTATGGTTTTCATATTACTACCGAAGGGACATGTATATTAGTGATAGTACACTAGTAAATCTAGATGAACCTAACAGCTATAAGGAAGACATGGCAGGCCCGGAGTCTGCGAAATGGAAAGAGGCGATGGACAGTGAGATTCAGTCCATGTATGACAACCAAGTTTGGAATTTGGTTGACAATGTGCCCGGACGTAATCCGGTTGGGTGCAAGTGGATCTTCAAGAAGAAGACGGACATGAATGGGAATGTGCACACATATAAGGCACGTTGCAAAGGGCTTTACTCAAACTCCCGGAGTTGACTATGATGAGACCTTCTCACCAGTTGCTAAAATTAAGTCTATTAGGGTGATGCTAGCCATTGCTGCATTTCATGATTATGAAATATGGTAAATGGATGTCAAAAACGCTTTCCTTAATGGGAAGTTGGCTGAGGATGTTTTCATGGCTCAGCCAGAGGGTTTTGTCGATACGAAGCATCCATATAGAGTGTGCAAGCTTGAGAAGTCCATTTATGGACTTAAACAAGCATCTCGCAGATGGAATCTTTGCTTTGATGAGAAATTCAAAGAGTTTGGATTTGTACAAAGTGAAGATGAATCATGTGTATATGTCAAAGCCAGTGGGAGTATAGTTAGCTTTCTCGTGTTATATGTCGATGACATATTACTCATAGGAAACAACATCCCGACACTGCAGGAAGTTAAGTCCTGGCTCGGGAAGTGTTTCGCTATGAAGGACCTCGGAGAGGCTTCCTATATTTTGGGAATAAGGATAGTGAGAGACCAAAGTAAGAGACTAATAGGACTTAGTCATAATACTTACTTGGATAAGGTACTAAATCTTTTTAGTATGGAGAACTCGAAGAAGGGAGAATTATCGATCCAAAGTAATGCCAAGTTGAGTAAGACTCAAAGTCCGAGTACCGAAGCCGAGATAGCTAAGATGAGCCGAGTACCTTATGCTTCCGCAGTAGGCTCAATCATGTATGCTATGACTTGTACTCGCCCTGATGTGGCCTTCACTTTGAGCATGGTCAGTAGATATCAAGGGAACCTTGGCAGAGCACATTGGACCGCAATCAAGAATATCCTTAAGTACCTTCAGAGGACCAAGGAATGGTTTCTAGTTCTAGGAGGAAGTAATGACTTAAAGGTGCGAGGGTATAGTGATGCCAGTTTCCAGACTGACAAGGACAACTACCATTCACAGTCGGCATGGGTCTTTACCCTTAATGGAGGAGCAGTGACTTGGAAAACTTCCAAGCAAGAAACCGTAGCTGATTCAACGTGCGAATCAGAGTACATTGCAGCGAGCGAACTTTCAAAGGAGGCAATATGGTTGAAGAACTTCATTGGAGACCTTGGAGTTGTACCTGCCATAAAGGAGCCTATAGAAATTTTCTGTGATAATGAAGGAGCGGTTGCCTTGACCAAGGAACCGAGGGATCATGGTAGATCTTGACATATCGGCGGAAAATATCACTTTATTAGACATCGGGTAGAAGAAGGACTTCTTGTAGTTAAGAGGATATCGTAAGAAGATAACCCAACAGATCCACTTACGAAGGGACTGAGTAGGGTTAAGCATTTGCAGCACGCTAGGAGCATTAGGCTGAAGGAAGATGTTAGTTTGGATTAGATAGTTTAGAAATGTGTAATAGATAATTGTAATTAACATTTGATGATTAAATAAGGAGTGTTATTTATTAGTATAGTTGATGTCTTATGTTAATTGGTTGACTATTATTTTGCTTTGCATGTTTTAACTTCCTGAATAATTGATAATTAAGAATAATCGAATTATTCAAATGGTCCACAGTCGTTAATATGTTGGAAGTAGGTATGAATGAAGACTATCATGAATTGGTGTGTAGATTGTCTGAAAGGTATTAGACATAACAAAGATTTATTACAACATTCATGAGTGCTTATAAATAAGTTTTGAGCATTGGAATAAACCCGCGTTTGCTGGAATCACTTCATGGAATCTATCACGAGTGATCGCAAGACGATAATATATCATATGGTCTTAAAACCAAGATATATGGTTTATTGTTTGCTGATTGATTATGCATTGATAATGCGAAACTGCATCAGTAATTTGATGTCATAAAACGCATTGTTGTGTATAATTTGATTAGTGAGTAGTAAATGCATATAAGTCAAAGTTTATCTGTTTCTTTTATCCTAAGAGGGTAAAAGTGATATCAGGGCCCCTCGATGATTTTGATTTGACTTATGTGTCGAGCCCGATCAGGACTGAATTGATGTGTTCAATTAAGTTCTATGTCAAATGAATCTGAGATCGAGAAACAAACTGTTGGACAATAAGTATGAATATGTTCCATTAGATTGTCCGCACGATATCTAAAACAGAGGACTATATGATCCCTTATCTAAAGGACAGGTTACTGATATGATCAGAGTTCGACAGCGTCTTTGAGAGCTAAGATTGCTAATCCAGTTATACTTACAATTGTGGTTACTAGACTTATCCAAGTGGGGGACTGTTGGATTAGTGTCTAAGCCCGTAACCATATTTAGTAAGTACTTGACCTGGTTGTGCATGGTCCTTTTGGGTTGCCTTCACCAAAGCGATTTGACTGGAGAAATAATAGAGAAATAGGTTATTATGATTTATTAATATATTATAGGAATCATATATCAAAGGAGAAATCATATTTGTTTAATTAATATTGGTCAATAATTAATTAAGAATTAATTTTGTGATCAAATGTAATTAATTAAACTACAGGGGTTGAATTGTAATTATGTGATAGTTGCAAATTAGGGCATTAGTTGCCCCATGGAATGGGTGGACGAATTCAAGGGGATAAGGCCCTAGAATTCGTCTAAGGATAGGGTTCTCGACTTATCTTATGGATTACTTGGTGGGCAAGCAACTAGATAAGGATAAGGACTGAAACCCTAATCTCTACCCTATATAAAGACCCCTTGGCTAAGGGAAATCGGCCACTTGATTCTAAGAAGCCTTAGAGCCGATTTCTAGCCTCCCCCCTTTCTCTCTCTCTCTCTCTCTCTCTCTCTCTCGCCTCTCCATTTGCTTGTGGTGTTTGTGAGCCATTAGAGGTACTACACTTGTGGTACTTGCTTTCCAAGATAAGAGATTGAAGATTTGTATTGTTATTGCAATATAACAACAAGAGGTATGTAATACCTTCTAGTATATATAAATTTCGAAATATATAGATGCATGCTAGGGTTCTTCTTGTGTTCATAAAGTTTTGTATCTAATATAGAAAACATAGATCCAAATCTAGGGTTGCATGCACACATAGGATTGTTTGTATAAAACCCATCCAATACTAGGGCCCTATCATCCTCGGGATGGAATACCCTCAACTACCATAACAAACATATTCACATATAACATGTAATCTCATACCAACATACAGATAGTCAGAACTAACCAATCGTACTAGCACATCACCATCCTATCTACCAAGATACCGAGCTATCATATCACCATAGTAATTATCTCAAATAACAAATCAAAGGGTCGGACTTGGTGCCTTAGACCCTTGAGTATACTGAGGATATCTCACCTTGAAAATGTCGAACTAAAGAGATGAGATCAAAACTGCCGATCACTGCCTCAAACACCACCGCCTAAAACTTCATTGAAATCATAACCATCAGAGCCCAAATTAACAAAATACCCTTTGAAGTCAAACTGGTCAATTTTTGGTCAACGTCACATTCCTGGTCAAATTCAACCTTCCTGGATGACCTTACTCGCCGAGCCATCCTAGTGACTCGCCGAGTTCGTGAACTGAGGACCCCACAATTTGCGACTGGACTTGCCGAGTCACCCCATGACTCTTCAAGTCCTTCAATCCGAGTCCTAGCCTATCCAACTCACTGAGTCACCAATCAACTCATAGATTTGCATCATAACCAGTTGGGTTAGGGTTTGCAACCCAACCCGTCGAGTCCAAGAACAGACTTGTCGAGTCTACTTAAGCCATCCCTATTCAGACGATTTCAGACCATCTCACTACTTCCAACTCATAGATCTAGACTCCTAGGACTAGTTTCACACGTAAAGTTTCCAACTTTACGTGCAAGAAAGGTGATATAGGCTCAACACAAGCTAGGAAGAAGATTCAAGACAAGACTGCTCTTATACATGCTCAAAGGCTGATGCTTTATGCTCCCATGGACCAAAACCAGCCTAGATCTGAAGTTGCAACCTCATATCTAGTCCTTACACCCGAAATGGATCCCTATAAAGCTTAAAAGCCCCAAAACCTTAACCATGAATAGATCTAAAAGGGAAAAGCTCAAGGTAGCATCTTCTTACCTCATAAATGTGCCCAAAATGAAGTAGATTCCAGATTTACAAGGATTCTTTGATGCTAGCCTCTTGATCTACAAGCTTCCTTCTCTATATTCCTCCTCCAAAGCTCGAATCTCTTCAACAATGGAAGCTCACACAATTTTAGGGTTTACTGATTCTCAAGGGTAACAAGGAGGCTGAGGGGAGGACGTAAGGTCCATTAAACAGGGTGCAAACCCTAAGATTTACGGTTTTCTCTTCCTAGCATTGACTCGTCGAGTCCAGCCACCGACTCAGCGAGTCAGGTCACGTATCACATGCCCAACACACATTCTGACTCAACAAGTTAAAGCTCCAACTCGCTGAGTCTACTTTTCCATTTACACTTTACACCCCTGAAATCTTGCTTCTGAACTTGGAATGTTACAATTGTCCCCCACTTAATTAGGCTTCGTCCTCGAAGCTTGCTGCCGCACACGATTTCGGATAACACTCCTACATTGCAGCCTCTGCTCTCTCAACCAACCCAATTTTCTTCAGGCACCACTACCGTTTCTTTTCTACGGCGGATCCTTCATGTGTCGGATTCCTGCCTGTCACTCCAAACCATCCACCGAATGCTTCTCCTTAATACCCGTACACCTTGATCTAAGTACCACCCGATGATACTGTCACCTTTCCCGACATGCACATACTTTTGTGAATTTAGAGAGATCACTACTACTATAATCCACTGGGCTTTGCCATAGCACTAAGCTATCTTTCTCCTGTCAAAACTGATGACAACTCGGGTAACTTGCAATATTAGAAACTCATCTAGTTCTCCTCCCGAATCTAATCCATTTCCATGCTGACAAGATGACACATCCTTCAGCTTCCAAACAACTCTCATGAACAACCAACTTAATCAAATAAACACTCATACCTAGCCAAATCAGCCTCAGGATGGAATACCGGGTACATCTATAACGGGTCTAGTCATCCCTAGGATAGTATACCCTCGTATCTTCACACATGTTTGGCCCAATCAACCCTCAGGTTGGAATACCAAAAACATTAGGTCCAATCAATCATAGGGTCCGATCATCCTCAGGATGGAATACCCTAAATTTGAATACCAATACATACATAACCCATGTCTACAACCATACTTGGTATCCAATGATCTATCCTTGCATTTCTTTCAAACTTCTCTGATTCGCCACAACCAAGCACAACTCACCCAAATCTCAACAATACGTCCGATCCGAACGCGCTCCTACAACAGACATAATCACGCAATCTTTAAGCCCACATCCCATTACTGGAATACCCTCACATGGTCCTCGGCATAGGTCTGGATTGCTTCCGAGTTTGTCCAAAATTCCATTCTGGAGATACTCACCTCCTTCAACTCCAAAGAGGCTTAACCCCCTGACCTTGCAGCATCAGTCATTAACACAACATCGAAGCTTCTCTCTACACTATCCACTTGTAGATCACAATGCCATTCCATAACACATATACCCAAGACCTGAACATACAACTGATAACCTGTACAAAGTCCTCCTCACACTTCCTCAACATATCCATCACTTGAAGACAGACCCATTGATTGCTATTAGCATAACAATATACTTCATACCTGCACATAGATCTACTGTTCATACAGAGTCTTCAGCACAACTGGGCCGCCTGATTACACCATTCTAGTAACCATCATCCAACTTCATCAGGCAACATCTTCCAAAGAGAACGTCCTATCCGAGAATTTCCGATTCTCCCCCACTTAGAACACTAACTATTGATTACTGGTGGCGAAACTGGTACGTGACTCAATTTTCCCTATCCAAGGCAACGAACTTCAAATTATCCGAGTTCCTGCTGATGATTTCTGAATCCCTGAATCTTGACTACTCAATCTAGTCTAACGATTCTCTATGTTATCTCTTCCTCTTGAACGCACCACTAGAGCCTACCATCTATGATCCCCTAACAATAAATCCTCCATTTCATCTCCTATGCCCTAATAACTTACGTAGAAAGAAATGGAAACTCATAATACAAATATGAACAAAAGATAAGAGAAAAGACATACCGGCCGTCACCTCTAGCACTGTCCCGGTCTCCTCGGCCATAAGCTGATAAGCACGTCCTTGAGCCTTCAGAGGCTCTGCTCTGCCCTGACCCCTGTCAGTAAGTCTTAAAGTGGCTGGTGATGGGGCCTGCATTGACCTGACAACCAAAAGAGGACATTGGGCCTTCATATGGCCCACCTAATCGCAATGATAACAAAGTCGGACTCTGGGAGCTGGAGTCTGCTGTCTGCAGTCCCTGGATATGTGACCCTCTTTTCCACACTTATGGCACCCAGATGATGACCGACAACCTCCATCATGCACCTTGTCGCACCTCCCACACGTGCGACTCCCTTGACTTCCCTATCGATAATCAGTGGCCCTCAACGTTTCGGCGCATGCCGAGAACTGCACCAGGGCCTACTTCTGCTCCCTCAACTGGAACTCGATCTCTAACTCACACTGCTTGGTGGCCTCCTGCATCTCCAACAAGGTATCACATCTTTGTGTGGAAACGAACTGCCTGATATCCCTCTTGAGCATACTCAGATACCAGGTCATCCGAGCCTTCTCTGAAGCAAACTTAGGGCAAAACATCACCCTCTCCGTGAATATCCTGGTGATCTCCGTCACCGACTCTGAATCCTGCTTTAGATCCAAAAACTCCTGAGCCAACCTCTCCCGCTCCACCCACGGAACATAACGAGTACTGAACATGTCCCAGAACTGATCCCAATTAACTACAGCTCGATGCGCGTCGGAGTATGACCCCGTAGTCAATCTCCACCAATCCTTTGCCCCGAGCCTCAATAGGTTCAAAGCAAACCTCACCCTCTGATCATTAGGGCATGAGCATGTGAAGAAACATCCCTCCACATCCGACAACAATCTCATAGAAACGATCTGATCCTGAACCCCACTGAAAGTACAGGCTTCGTATTATCGAAGTCCCATTATGAAAGCCCCGACCGGCTCCTCCCCCTGCTGCTATTACAGTCGTTGTAGCTGCTGCGTAGCCGTCTCTGCAAGAGCTGCATGGTGCTCATCAAAGTACTCAAGCATGGCGGTCTTGATCTACTAAAACATTTCCGATAACTGAGACTGAAACATAGCAACAACCTCATCATGCAGGATCTCACGAATCCTGGCATCCAACTCCTCCATCCTTATTTGACCAATGACCTTGGGTGGTGCTGATCCATCCTGACCACCCTTTCCTGACCCTGATCCGAAACCGGATCCCTCCCCGAAGCGTCTCGTAACCACCATACTAAAAGACATACAAAAAGGACATTAGACATTCCTCATAACAGCCTAGAAACTAGCACCCAACCAAAACCCTAGGGGTTGTGACTTCCTTGATACGCGTATTGGTCCTATGCTTTCAGTAGTACGGACCCATACTCCACACCTACCCATATCGCCACAACACCCTAACAATACACATAAACATAGCGAGCGCTCAATCCTCACTCCTAGAGGGAAGCTAAATATGTCATACTGACCTACCGGTCCCATAACTCACCCATCCATGAAACTTTCACCAACCTTGTAGCACTAGTGTATGCTAGTCATATATAACGCTGGACCCTATAGACTTTCGAATATCCAATCCTACTGTAAGCTCCAAAATCAGACAAGAACAGAACATAAGGCCAAATCAAACATTCTCAGGCTATAAGATCTTAGTTATGTATAACCATGATGCATACACTAAATAACTACAGTAATGATGTCAATTTCATATAAAGAGAACCCTAGGCTAGCAGGCATCATATAATCAGGCAATTCTATCATGCAATTCCTGAAGATCCCTAGCCTAGTACTAGCATGTCGTTCGATCATATCACATAATATCAAATAACTGTATGGTATTTTGGGGTCTACTTATTGGCTCCGGCTGATCGTACCCCCTGCATTCCGTTTACTTATTTAAAAAACGGTTTTAGAAATCATTTTGAAAACCTTTCCTTGATTTGAGACTGGAGTCACACAAGTGTTCCTATAATTCACTCAAACCAAGGCTCTTATACCAACTTGTAACACCCAAAATTTTCAAACCAATTTAAACTTTCAAAAACAACCCAAGTTCCATTAGTTATTACAAAAAGGTTTCCAAATTGTTTATTATCAGAGTATCCCAGAAACAACATCATAAAAGTGAGGAGCGGTACGATCACGCCTTTGCCTTGCCACAATCTCCTAGTGTACCTTAAAAATAAACTGAAACTGTAAGCCCGAAAGCTTAGTGAGTTACCCCTAAAATACCCATACACATACGAAAATGAACAACATACTATAGGTCTAGTCAACCATCAGGTTAGAATACCTCTGGCCCTCAACCATCGGGTTGGAATGCCAACATACTACGAGTCCAATCATCCTCATGATGCAATACTCCCGGCCCACAACCATCCGGTTGGAATGCCCACTCTCCTACACATACAATAATTACTATGGGTCCAATCATCCATCAGGATGGAATACCCCAGGCCCTCAACCATCGAGTTGGAATGTCGACATACTACGAGTCCAATCATCCGCGGGATAGAATACTCTTGGCCCACAACCATCGGGTTGGAATTCCCACCTACTATGAGTCCAATCATCTTCGGGATGAAATACTCTCGGCCCACAACCTTCGGGTTGATTTCCCATATACTATCGAACAAACATTTGCACCTATATTAGATAGTCATATAACAGTCTACCAGACAACATACTAGGGCCCTATCGTCCCCAGGATGGAATACCCTCAACTACCATAACAAACATGTGCACATATAATAGGTAATCTCCTACCAACATACAGACATTCAGAACTGATCAATCGTACTAGCACGTCACCATCCTATCTATCAGGATACCGAGCTATCATATCACCATAGTAACTATCTCAAATAACAAATCAAAGGGTCGGCCTTGGTGCCTTAGACCCTTGAGTATAGTGAGGATAACTCACCTTGCAAATGCCGAACTAAAGTGATGAGATCAAAACTCCCGATCACCGCCTCGAACACCACCGCCTAAAACTTCATTAAAATCATAACCATCAGAGCCCAAATTACCAAAATACCCTTTGAAGTCAAACTGGTCAATTATTGGTCAAAGTCACATTCCTGTTTAAAGCCAACCTTGCTGGTTGACCCTACTCGTCGAATCATCCTAGTGACTCGTCGAGTTCATGAACTCAGAAACCCACAATTCGCGACTGGACTCGCCGAGTCACCCCATGACTCGTCGAGTCCTTCAATCTGAGTCCTAACCTATCCAACTCACTGAGTCACCACTCAACTCACTGATTTGCATCATAACCAGTTGGGTTAGTATAACACCCCAAAACCTAAACGACGGAAACGTTCCGGGGCGGAGGATGTCATGTATAGTGTCATAACAAAGCAAAGTAGTAAATAAGCAACAACATCATCCATTGAATTAATAATATAATTTCATACAAATGTGCTCTTTAATAGTAATAAGACACCAAAAATAAATAATCAAAATAAAAGACGAGCCTAGACTGTTCTTCGTCTTCTCAAAACCTGCCATCGGTACCTGTCTACTGATGACCTGAGAATACAAATTATTTTGAAAGCATAGATTAGCATTTAAGCTGGTCAGTTCATAAGTATTTAGTGTTTGTATAAGTTTACTGAAAATGTTTGTACATGTTCAATGTAAATGCTTGTATATGATTGAAAACTCCTAGAAAATCCTATATATTCTACTAGTATAAAAAGTAGTTTTCTACCAAGACCCGACTGTTTTGTATTTTTGTTTCTCTGTAAAAGTGAATGCTTTTCCCAAATATGACTATCATTACCAAAATATAGTTTTATATTATCCTTTATGTGAAAAGATCACAATTTGAATATAATGGGAAAATGTATGTGTACTGTAGTATTATTTGTATTAACTACTGAAGTAATACCTACCTTAAAACTAATGGTTTAATTAAGGCAAAATGTGATAAGATTGTTACCATGCTAAACTGACTATAACACAATGATGAAAGATGTCGGAAGAAATGACATTTGGCACCCGTAGACTTGCAAATCCCACTGTAGCGAACAACAAAGGTGTAGGATAGTCAATCCAGTATAGATCTATACGCAAACTCACGCTCTCCCTCCAGGAGATTCTGGTTACAAAACGTGACACAACGAAATGGTTGTTGTGTCATGAAGTAGTGTCTCACATTATGTTATTTCTGAACCTTGTTATAGTATACTTGTTATAGTAATAGTATTCTATGTTATAGTATTCTCTGTATAGTATTCTCTGTATAGTTTGCTCTGTATAGTATTCTCTGTTATAGTATTCTATGTTTATAGTATTCTATGTTATAGTATTCTTTGTTATAGTATTCTCTGTTATAGTATTTGTATATGATAGTGTTCTCCTAAACTATACCTATTATAGTTTACTAGTGATTTTTGTAATTGAATAAATGACTGAATGTAGGGGTGTGCAAAAAAACCGAAAAACCGAGCCGATCCAGCCAATCCGAAACCGCAATAAACCGAATCGAAAAAAAACCGAAACCGAAAAACCGACTCCATACGGATCGGTTTCGGTTTGTATATTTCGATATCCGCGGATAC
Source organism: Lactuca saligna (assembly GCF_052625555.1). Lineage (NCBI taxonomy): Eukaryota > Viridiplantae > Streptophyta > Magnoliopsida > Asterales > Asteraceae > Lactuca > Lactuca saligna. The sequence goes on along the minus strand of NC_136424.1, from coordinate 85,136,219 downwards.
CCGAACCGAACCGTTATATATATATATATATATATATATATATATATATATATATATATATATATATATATATATATATATATATATATATATATATATATATATATATATATTAAAGAAGTAAATAGACGTAATACAATAATAAACTGTATCATCTCAATTCTCATATGCCAGCTTTATTTATATGTATGGTATTTGACTAGAACTCGAGAATATAATTTTTAACACCTTTATAAACTTTCTACCTATTGTTTTTTTAAACAGTATCGGATGTCCCCGAAGGGACTCATTTAAACTGTATGATATATGCTTTTGTGTGTGTAAATTCTTATGGCTGAAATTTAGAAACTGTTTCTACATTCATTAAATAAATTGTTTTATTATGTGATTAAGTGTGAGATCGATGTATTACATGGGTTTAATTAAAAAAATATGAAATTTTAACAATTTGAAAAGTTTGAATTTATAAAAAAATGAAAAAAAAAATTTGAATTATTAAAATTATTGAAACTTTAATGTATTGAATATATTATATATATATATATATATATATATATATATATATATATATATATATATATATATATATATATATATATATATATATATATATAAACTCTTTCTAATAAATACTTTACATTTATATTACATTACACAATAAATGTGGAATTTTAATTTAATAAAGTGAATAATATAATAAAATGACAAGTGGAAAATAAAAATTTAAAAATTTTAGAAAATGCCAAGTGTTAAAATGAAGGAGAAGAGGATATGTAGCAAAAAAAACTTTCATTTATTATAGTAGATTAGAAATATATTTAAAAGCAGAATAAATATTTTATATGTATATTACAACAACATAAATTAAACACATAAAATATTGTTAACAAACATAACGTGTACGTGATTTATTTTATAAAATGTTGTCAAATTCGGTGATGACTTAATAGTTGTTTGTATTTTTAATTAATGGTTATGTTTTTTTTTTCTATTTAACGGGTACCCGTGAACCGAACCGTGGATACCCGCCTTCATACGGTTCGGTTCGGTTCGGTTTTTTCGCAAAAATCGGTTCGGTTTCGGTTAGTGCATATCAGGTATCTGCGCCGTGGTCACGGTTCACAATTTTATTACTATCCGAACCGAACCGCCGCATGAACACCCTAACTGATACCTTTGCTAACTAAAGGTACTGAACTGGTTGATAGTACTTTTATATCTAAATATGTATAAATAATATATATCTAATATTTAGATGACCTTCGGATAAATAACCGATACCCTAAGTACACATCCAAACAAGGAAAAGGAAATAAAGCGAGTTAGCAGACCTATATCCTTTAAACATTATGTGTATAACTATACATATATAGACATGCTTTTAACAGTATATAAGTTTAAAAGAGGTTTTGTAATACATTTAAAGAGTTTTGAACAATAAATAATAATGACTTGATTTCGGTTTATAAAATGATTTAAAAGTAGTTTGTTTGATAACACAGTTTAAAGTAGTTGAAATCCTTTGTTTGAAACACAGTTATAAATCACATGTGATTGATTATATAACTAACATGTTTTCTACTTGTATCCCCCCCCCCCCCCCCCCCCCTTAAAGCATTTAAAATCATTTAAAAGATAACTTAAGGGGGTATGAACTCACCTGTAGTGAGTAACTCGAATGTAAGATCGATATAGGAAGTAGAGTGTCAAGTGGAGACTCGAGCACAAACAGATCCTATTAAGCATATAATGATACATATATGTAGGTGTGCGACCGTACACTCCTTAACAAGAGGTGTTTGGCTCATTTGAAAGGTGTTGGACGCATAAACACTCATCCCTAGACACATACCTTGATTGTGCTAGGCTTATAACACTCAAATAGACTCTAAACAATGCTTGAAGATAGCAAAACGAGTCTGAACTTGATTGATTTGAATTGCTTATACAAGAAAGAAATTTTGGGTTGTCACATCATCCCCCCGTTAGAGAGAATTTCGTCCCATAATTACAGTTTAAGCAAATAAGTAGTTACAAATAACTAAGTAAAAAGATAAGGATATTTCAGTTTCATCTGATCCTCACGCTCCCAAGTGAATTCAGGTCCTCGATTGGCATTCCAGCGAACCTTCACTATCAGGATACGACTTTGATTCGTTTGCTTGACCTCTCGATCCATGATCTCTACAGGTTCTTCCACAAAGTTGAGGCTCTCGTTTATCTCGATCTCGTCGAGCGGGATAACAAGAGTCTTGTCAGACAGACACTTTTTCAAGTTCGAGACGTGGAAAGTAGAATGTACGTTACTAAGTTCACGAGGTAGATTGAGTTTGTAAGCTATAGGGCCGATTCTAGTGAGAATCTCGAAAGGCCCTATGTATCTTGGATTGAGCTTCCCACGCTTCCCGAAGCGTATCAAGCCCCTCCAGAGTGATACTTTCAAAAGGACACGGTCTCTCACCTGGAATTCCAAAGGTTTCCTTCGTTTGTCTGTGTAGCTTTTCTGTCGGTCTCTAGAGGCTTTCAATCGTTCACGAATCTGAACGATCTTCTCTATCGTTTCTCGAATGATCTCCGGACCTGTGAGAGTGCTATCAGGAACTCGTCCTTTAGCTAACTGTGTGTCACCCACCTCAGCCAAGCACAGAGGGGATCTACACTTCCGGCCAACAAAATTAATAGCCCGAATTATTACACACTAAAATAGTGTATAGTGGTAAAGGGATCGAATCCACGGAGATTGGTTCAATTTATAACTCTATGAAAAATCTCTTTGTAAAAATATTTGTAAAATAACAATAAAAATAAAATGGGGGGTTTTGGTCTTTTGAAATACTTGAAATAAACTAGAATTAAGCTAAGATTTAAATAAACAATTTCAACAAAATTAGGAGTTTGATGTAAACTCAATAAGAGAAGGATGGTTGACTTAAGGTTTCCTCACTTTGACTTTTGATGAACATATCATTAGAATCCAATGGTGCAATACTTCTTTTAAATCCTCAATTTGGCTATAGTAATCCAAGAAGCTTGCCTATACTTTTCTTAGTTGTTAAAATGGTTAGAGAAGCTCACAACAATTTCCTTAGTCAAAGTCACAATTTCCATTAAGCATGTAATTAGTGAAAGTCAACTAGCATTAAGAACCAAAAAGTCACCAAATCCAAGATGGGTCAAATGCTTTCACCACCAAGTTGGAGGAAATGTTGATATGATTGTGTGAAGCAAAAACAACACAAAAATCATTTGTTGCTTGCTAATTTGAGGATCCTTTACTTAATCAAGAAATTAGCCAACTAATCACCACAAACACATTTAAACTCATGAACTAAAACATACAAGTAGTGATAAGATGTTAAAACAAAAAACATTCCCATAAAGATTTAACAACATGTTCATGGATTCTTCAACATTCAACAAAAGTTCGAAGGATTCAACAAAAGTCAACCAAGATTAGTTTAGCCAAGCATGGCTAAACTCAAAGAAACAAAGTTAGAGAAGATTGTACCAAATATTAAGCAAGAATCAAGAGGTAAAAAGATGATGTTCTTGGCCTTCAAAAGTCTTAAAAACTCATGAGAGAATCTTCAAAAATCGGATGTCCAAGAGTATGCAAAAGATAGGCACCAACATTCCCCATAAAGCTTAAAACATTAATTCCTGGAAATGCCCCTGCAGGGCCTTGCGCGACCCGTGTGCTGCTGCGCGGGTGGTGCCTGACATGGGATTTTTTGAGTTTTTGGGCTTCCAAAGCATATCCCACTAGCCCAGATCGAATCCAATCACCTCCTAGCCCATTTTCTTCAAGTTTTTCTTCATTTTAATCCCAATTTGGCCTCTCCAAATCCTCCAAACTCGCCCGGTTAATAATCTACGCACGCTTGAATAAACTCCCGCATCTTGCAAATTTAAATTTTATTTCTCCCCAAGCCTTCAAATAATCATCAAGCTCGCTCCATGCATCATCTCCACAATCACCAATCCTAACATCTTTTTTTTGTCTACCAAATCCCATCGCTTTCCATACGTCCCGAACACTCCCGCTCCGCTAGACCCGAAAACCTGCAATTTTGCTTAAAAAATTCGAAAGTACCCAAAATAGTCATAAAATAACAAAAAGGAAAATATGCATGGAAGTTATCTAAATTATGAATGAAATATGCTAAAATAAACTAAAAAAAGAAGTAAACGAAACAAACTATCAAATCACCCCAAGCTTAAACCTTACTTGTCCTCAAGTAAGACAAGACTAAAATGAACTTGGGATGAACTTTCCTAGAGAAAATAAAAAGAATGGATAGAACCGCAGAACCTGGTCACGGAGAGTCAACATGGTCAGAATTGATCTTGCTATTACCTCACAAATTTTTCATCTGATGAAAATGGAAACATAAACCACAGCCAGGACAAATCCTTTAGGCGAGTAAGGAGGGATGAGCAGTCGCAGCCTCAATGGAACATGCATACAATGAAGAATATATGTAGTAGGGAGAAAGCAGTTGGATGGGCTCGGGTGGAGCTCTTCTTTAAATGTACACTCTGATCTCACGTTTTCCGGTTTCTCTCATGTGTAACTAGGTTTAATCACTCGGGCACCGTTGTAGGAATCGGCTCACTTGGTGTTGGCCCAAACCTCCCGTAGTATCCGAATCGACAGTCTCCCTAACATCACCAACTTGCAAAAAACACTCGATCTATATACAACAAAACATACCTAAATAAATGAATATCAAACGCCGGGTGACCAAAATGTTGGAAAATTTAGTTCAATAATTGAACTGGTCACCCTTCTCAGATTTCTGCATCTGGGAATTTGCCGCCCTTTTTTTTTGTTTTTTTTTTTTCACCATACTTGAAGGTAATGTAGTAACAATCGAAATTTTTAACAAGAAAACCATTTGACTCAAAATTTGGTTCCTAAAGTGTGTAAGTGGAACCGAAAGGGTAGTAATATAATCCGAATGGTCTAAGCAAGAAAATGACCATGTGTGGAGCATAAAGATGTAATGTAAGCTCCTTTTCAAACTAGTGATTTTTTTTTTGTTAAGAACAATGAAAATGTCCACATGCGGACTAAAAGACTTCTCTAAAATCCTAAGAAAATCGCAAAAAGATATGATGATGTAAAGAGACCGGATATGGATTCTACTCGGGGACAAGCACTAGTGATTCATCCTAACGGTTCAAACATGATCAAGTGTGATCCTCTCGGTGGTAGTGACCGCAAGGCTAAGACATCCATTGCTATAGTATATCTTATAGTCATTAGTATTGTATGCATAATTCTTCATGAAAACTACCTGGCCATGATCACTCCCCCTTTTAAGCTACCAGCATCTGATCCCAAGTATGAAGTCCCAAACTGCAGCTAGTGGTCCCGGTTCGATGGGTGTGATAACAACAAGATCCTGGACCAATAATGATACAATAACTGTGAACATGTTCCACGACATCCAAGAGAGGTGAGAATGAACAGAAAACAAAAATGCATGAATGCTAATGCCCTAAGCTAAATGTCATGTAAAAATAAAAGTGAAAAAGAAGAAAAAAAATATTTTTGGAGTTTTTTTTTATTATTATTATTTTTTTTTTGAATGCAACTTAAACTAAAATGCTATGCAACCTAATTAAAATGCGTGAGAAATAAAAAAGAAAAGGAAATGCCCCACCCCAAGCTTAAGAACAAGCATTGTCCTCAACGCTTAAGGAAAGGGCGGAAATGACCTAAATTGGAGGGTCGGGCGGCGGGACATACCCGTGGCGATAGTGGTAGTCCCACATATCCTGGACCTAGCAGGAAGTGGGAGGGAAGGACTACTCCAATCGATCAACACGGCTCGCCACATCTTGGATGACTCTTGTATTCTCTTGCGTTTGGGTGTCGATGCGTTGCACCGTGGAGAACATTGTGGCAAATTAGTTAAAGAACGTAGGGGGAAATATGGTGGGACTTCGTGTCCCCCCTGCTGATGCGGTTGGTCAAAACATTGTGGAGGGGCCTGGAATTGGTCATGCTGAAACATTGGTTGCTGCATCGAAGGCTGGTCAAAATGGTCCTCAGCTTTGGGCATCTCGTCGTCCTCTTCGCATCTTCTTCCTCTAGTTCCTCTGTGTCGTCACCCTCATCATCACCGAATTCTGGAAATACACCTACTTGGGTCAACTAATCTGGAGGAAGCCAAGTGTCAGGGTCATCTGTATCGAATAAAGAACTGATCTAACTTGGCAGGATGTAAACCGGGGCTTTGTTAGAGTCTAACCAACTGTACGTGCGAGTTCCACGATCGAGCAACATCTCCATCTAAATGAGAGCGTCACATTCTAGTAGGAAGTTCGGTGGGGTGTCGATAGGTATGTAATCGAGAGCCAGGAAGTCTAGGCCGACGGCTCGACCTATTATCATGATAAGTCCCCCGATGAAAATTTCTCCCGTGGTGCGCTGGCGTATGGAGTCGCATTTGCCTAAAAAGAAGCCTGAAAAGCTAAGGGAGAGTCCACACCTCATGCTTCTGAGGAAAAATAGCTCACATCTGTTGATTAGACCGGGCTCGAGGCGCCCAAACATACTTGTCGTGAGAACTCGGTGAGCAATTCGCCAGTAGGGGTGAACGATGTGCCTGGCTCGCTGTCGGCTTGGGTTAAAGGTTGTGAGACCGGAAATTTGCATTCGGGTAATGCAGAAAATCTAGGTACTCTTGATATTGGGGGCTGATGCGTAATGGATCATCTATACCCACGATGTAGTCCAGCTCTTCGTATGTGAGCCTATGGCGCTCTCCTTTCAACTGGAATGTGAGGACTTTTGCAGCATCATCTCGTGCCTATGTGCTAAGGAATTCCATTGTGGGTTCCTCGTAAGTTCTGTCACAAAGTCGAAGAAAACCACGCCAACCCATTTTTTGGAACAAAAATGATATGCCATCGTGCACCCCAAGCCTTTTTCATGGGCTTTCTATGGTAGAATTTTGTTGGCCGGATTATGGGACCCCGAAGGTTGGAGCGATAGGTTTTGATTTCAGCATTTGTAAGGAAAGGATCACTTCCCTCTTCTCCTCCCTTTTTTTGTTTACCGGATGCTTTGCGTGATGGACCGGCGACATCCTTTTGCGGGTTAGGGTCAATCGATGATCCATTGGTGCGTGTCTGAGCTGCGGTTTTTCCCATTTTCAATATCTACAATATCAAAAACAATTTCACCAACGTAATCCCTCCCCTCACCACTCTCAAATCACTGAAATTATCTTTGAACTGAACACACAAATTCCAAGAAATAATGGCACCCAACTTTTGACAATTTAAAATGGTTTCAACAATACCACTCGGTTAATTTGACAATCCCAACAAAAATGTGGCAGCAGTACGAGACAAAATGAGAAAATCCCAACCAAAGTTTAAACAATTTTTGAACAAATTTCCAAGCAAATTAACCAATCTCAACCATTCTTAAATCAATGTTTCCAAATAAACCGGGCAACAACTAATGATCCTAGGAAATTTTCAACGCATAACTGGATGCAATTATCGAACTGGAACAATGCAATGTAATAAAAACCAAGGAAAGAAAATACCCAAATTGTCCAAAAATTGAACTTGAACCCGGAATCCGCTACCATGCAGCCCAAGCTTTGAGGTTATTCGTGGGTGCCAAAATGCAAGACTTGTTTACTGAAGGAATATTTTCAACTTGATTTGTGTGAAAAATCCAGCAGTGGCTCGTGGTGGCTCAAAAATCTCAGGAAAATTTTTGGTGAGGTTTTGTTCGCTTATGTTCGGTTAGATGTAAAGAGCTTGGAAAAATAAACACTTTGGTGGTGTCGGAATTGCGAGAGGTGGCTGGAGTTGGCCGGAAATGGCTGGAAAATGGCGAGTTGGGTGGTGGTGGCGCCCCTAAACCCGGAAATGGATCGGAGTAAAGTTTGGGTGGGGTTTTTAGAGCACGGAAAATGGTGAAGAATGGCGGTGGTCTCGTCGGATTCCAACCGGTAGAACTCCGGGAAATCGATTTTTAGTGAAAAGTGGATTTATGTGTTCTTGAAAGTTTGAGAGAGAATGGTGAGTGTTTGAGAGAATGAAATGAAGAAGAAGAAGAAGAAGAGATGGAGGTCTTCAATCCATATTCAAGTGTCGTAAACACTCGGTCAACGTTGGTCAACTCATTAAACCACCCGGTCAACGAAAGTCAAAGCTAGTCAACAGAATAGGGGTTGGTCGTCAAGACAGCACACGGGTCGCGCAACCTATGCAGTTATGAAGGTGACTTTTGTGCATGGAGGAGGCTGGTCGTGCATGGTTCTGGTCCCGGTTCTCGATTTTTCTCCGTTTTCTTCTGTTTCTTCACTAGTTCTTGATTCGGAAGGCACCAAACACCTAGAAACTCTTGATTTCTTCAAAAATGACTTCAAAAGACGCATCAAACCATTTTCAAAACTTCGTTATTCGAACGTAAAAACATGAAAGCATAAAGCTTTCCAAAAATGCCACTCTTTAACGTCTTTGGCGAGACGTTCTTCTAGCTTGATTCAACACACCGGGACATCCAAGTGGATAATTTCAATAGTATTTGCAATTAAAGGTTTTTATTACAACAAATGGGCCAATCCACCTTGATCTTAATTTTACCGTTTCTTCCCCTTGGATTTCGACCACTCCATGGTCAAAGGTTTTTATTACAACAAATGGGCCAATCCACCTTGATCTTAATTTTACCGGGAATAACTTCAATCGTGAATGGTAAAGTAAGACCCTATGCCCTGGTTCAAAATTCTTTCGGGTGATGGACTTGTCGTAGAAGAGCTTCGTTTTTTCCTTGTAAATTCTAGAGTTTTCATAAGAGTCATTTCTTTATTCTTCTAACTCTTGAAGTTGAAGCTTTCTATGTCTTCCCGCCTTATCAATATTGAAATTGCATTTCTTGACCGCCCAAAATGCTCGGTGCTCTAACTCGACGGGAAGATGACAAGAGTTTCCAAAAACTAATTGGAAGGGCGACATTCCTATCGGGGTCTTATTAGTTGTTCAGATAGGCCCATAAGGCATCGTCAAGCCTCAAACTCCAATCTTTCCTTGTCGGATTCACTGTTTTGTCTAGAATAGACTTCACTTCACGATTCGAAACCTCCGTTTGACCATTCATTTGATGGTGGTAGGCGGTAGAGACACGATGGGTCACGTTGTACCTTTTTAGCAAGGCCTCCATCATATTGTTACAAAAATGTGTCCCTCGATCACTAATCAATGCCCTAGGTACACCAAACCTCACAAAAACATTAGACTTCAAAAACTCGATAACCGTTTTGGCATCGTCCGATCTTGTGGCTTTGGCCTCAACCCATTTAGAAACATAGTCAACCGCGAGCAAAATATAAACGTTGCCAAATAAGACAGGAAATGGGCCCATGAAATCAATCCCCCATAAGTCAAAAATTTCACAAACAAGGATTGGATTTTGGGGCATTTGGTTCTTTTGCGAAATGTTTCCCGTCCTTTGGCATCGTTCACAACTTTTGCAAAACAAGTAACAGTTGCGTGACATGGTTGGCCAAAATAGTCCACACTCAAGGACCTTTCTCAAGGTCCGACTAGGTCCAAAATGTCCCCCGCAAGCAAATTTATGATAGAATTGCAAAATAGATTGGTGCTCTTGTTAGGGTACACATCGCCTAATGATTTGATCGGGTCAATGTTTCCACAAATAAGGCTTATCCAACACATAGTATTTTGCATCACTTTTGAGCTTGTCTTTTTGAGCACGTGTGAATGTGTCGGGATACCTTTTTGTGACCAAAAAGTTAACGATATCGGCATACCAAGGAATAGATTGAGTAAGGGAAAAGAGATGCTCATTGGGAAACTCGTCCCGCAAAGGGGGAGGAGTTTCATTTGAAGTGATCCGGCTTAGATGATCGGCAACAAGGTTCTCACACCCACTCTTATCCCAGATTTCCAAGTCAAATTCTTGTAACAATAAAATCCACCGGATGAGTCTAGGATTTGCATCATTCTTCTTCATCAAGGACTTAAGAGCTGCGTGATCCGAATACACAATGACCTTGGTACCAAGCAGGTATTGTCTGAATATATCCAAGGCGAACACTATGGCCAATAGCTCATTCTCCGTATTAGAGTGGTTTCTTTGAGCATTATCTAGTGTTCTCGATGCATAGTAGATCACATGGGAGGCTCGTCCATTCTTTTGACCCAAAACGGTGCCTATCGCATAGTTGCTTGCATCACACATGATCTCAAATGGGAGATCCCAATTTGGTGCTTGCATGATGGGGGCGGATGTAAGCAACTCTTTGAGCTTGTCAAAAGCTTCTTTGCACGCCTCATTGAACTTGATATCAACATCCTTTTGCAAGATTTGGCACATTGGTCTTGTTATCTTCGAAAAGTCCTTGATGAATCGTTGGTAGAAACCTGCATGGCCCAAAAAAGAATGAACTTCCCGAACACAAGTCGGGTAAGGTAAGCTTTGAATAACATCTATCTTGGCCTTATATACCTCAATTCCTTTCTTTGACACAATACGACCCAAAATAAGACCTTGACTCACCATAAAATGACATTTCTCAAAATTTAAAACCAAATTTGTTTCAATGCATCTTTTTAAAATTTTGGTGAGATTGGTCAAACACTCTTGAAAGGAGTTGTCATATACCGTGAAATCATCCATAAAAACTTCAATTATGTTCTCGAAATCTTCTGAAAAGATACTAACCATGCAACGTTGGAAAGTGGTCGGGATGTTACACAATCCAAATGGAATTCTACGGTATGCGAAAGTGCCAAATGGACATGTAAAAGTTGTCTTTTCTTGGTCCTCCGGTGCCACCGGGATTTGGTGAAAACCGGAATACCCGTCGAGAAAACGATAATGAGATTTCCTGGCCAACCTTTCTAACATTTGGTCAATGAAAGGCAACGGGAAATGATCTTTTCTTGTGCTTGCATTGAGTTTGCGGTAGTCAATACATACTCTCCACCCGTTTTGCATACGAGTGTGGACCATCATACCTTTGTTGTTCTCGACCACCGTGATTCCCGTCTTCTTTGGAACGACTTGCACCGGGCTCACCCACTTGCTATCCGAGATTGGATAGATCATCCCCGCATCAAGAAGCTTTAATATCTCTTACTTCACAACTTACATCATTGGCGGATTCAACCTTCTCTACGTGTCTATACTTGGCATGCATTCATCCTCCATTAAGATCTTGTGCATACAAGTGGAGGGACTCAATCCTTTAATATTCGCAATCTTCCATCCCATGGCTTCTTTATGATCCTTCAACACCTTGAGGAGTTGCTCTTCTTCAAATTCGGTTAAGTGAGTTGAAATGATAACTGGAAGGGTTTCATTCTTTCCCAAGCAGGCATACTTCAAGTGTTGAGGTAAGACCTTCAATTCCAATTCAGGTGGTTGAACAAGGGATGGAGGCAATTTTGTATGAGTTGGGGGCAATTCAATTTGCTTGACATCTAATCTTGTGGGTTTCTTCATCTCCATTTTATTTACCAACTTCTCAACTTCCGGATCCAAAGAATATAGCTTTAATTGCCTGGCTAGCTTCCCACAATCGAATCCTTTGCTTAATATCATCTCCAACATATCACCGTTAGATAACTCAAACAATTATTGAGTAATTGGATCAACAACAACAACAAAGTACAAAGATGAAACATCACTAGGATATCTCATGGCATCATAAATATTAAAACTTATTGTTTCACCATCAACCTCCATTGTCAAACTTCCTGCATACACATCGATCTTCGTCCTAGACGTCTTCAAAAACGATCTCCCAAACAAGATTAGAGCCGATTTGAAGGACACTTGCTCATCTAGATCAATCACATAGAAATCCATCCGGAAGACCAATTGGTTCACTTGCACTAGGACATCTTCCAAAACACGTCTAAGAAAGACACTTGATTTATCCGCAAGAGAGATTATGACACCGGTTTCACTTAAGGGTCCGACATTCAATGATTCATACACCGAATAGGGCATGAAATTGATAGAGGTACCAAGATCAAGCATAGCATTACTAAAAGTGACATCTCCAATCTTGTAAGGAACTGTGAACATTCCGGGATCTTTGCACTTGGGTGGAAGTTTCCTTTGTAAAATCGCTGATGCATTTTCATTCATCAAGATTTTCTCATTTCCCTTCAACTTCCTCTTATTGGTACAAAGTTCTTTCAAGAACTTTACATATCTCAGGATTTGATTGATTGCATCAAGTAGAGGGATGTTTACTTCCACCTTTCGGAAGGTGTCCAAAATCTCTTTCTCCTCCATATTCTTCTTTGAAGTTGCAAGTTGGGAGGGGAACGGTGGTTGAGTGGCTATTGGTGTTACTAGAGGGGTAGTCTTCTTTGGAACTTTGGCTTGTGCATCATTCTTGATTATAGGTACTTCAACGGGAATAACTTCTATCTCTTACTCTTCTTCCCTCAGCTTCTTCTTCGAACTATTTTCTCCGGTTTGTTTGCCACTTCTCAAGGTCAGCACATTGACATTTGGGTTCTTTTGGGTTTGAGAAGGGAGTTTACCATGGGACTCCAACTTGTTTATGGATGTAACTATATCTCCCATTTGTGCTTCAAGGTTGGAGATACTAGTCCTTGTCTCTTTTTGGAATTGTTGGGTACTAGTGGCTAGGGATTTGACAATGTCTTCAAGAGACATTCTAGAGCTACTTGGTTGAGATTGAGGAGGTTGTTGATGATGATGTGGAGGGTGCGGTTTGGGTTGATAGTGTGGTTGTTGATGTTGGTAATGAGGTTGTGGTGGTGGATAGGATGGTCTAACCAATGCATTTTAAGGCAGTAGTCTTGGATTATAGCTCATATTGGGATTTGGTTTCCAACTTGAATTATATGCATTTTGGTAACCGGATGGCTTGTTGTGGTAGTTTTGGAACTCTCCCGTGGCACTCACATGTTTCGCATCTTCTTCAAGAATGGGGCACATATCCGTAGGATGTCCCATTATCGCAGATATCCCACAAACCATCACTTGTGGAGTTTGTTCCATGGCTAGCTTTTGGACAACGGAGGTTAGATCTTTGATTTGAGACTCGAGATTTGATGTTCCTACTTCAATGACTTTGTGTTGTGTGTCTCTTTTCATATCTTGGCAAGGGCCAAAATGTTGTGAATTTATGGCTATGATGTTGAAAAGTTGTCTTGTTTGTTGTGGGGTTTTACTAAAGACATCTTCCCCACTTAAGGCATCAACTAGTATTCTCTCCATTGGCAACAATCCCTCATAAAAGTGTTGAATGAGGATTTGTTCCGGAATTTTGTGTTGTGGGAAACCATAGCACAAGTTGTTGAACCTCTCCCAATAATCATGGAAAGTCTCATTTTGACCTTGGCGGATTCCACAACTCTCATTTCTAAGACTTGAGACTCTTGAAGTGGGATAGAACTTAACAAGGAAAGCTCTTGCGATGTAGGTCCATGAGTTGATCGACCCCGGTGGAAGATAGAATAACCAATCTTTTGCTCTATCGGCCAATAAAAAGGGGAATGCCCTTAGCTTGATTTGGTCATCGGTTGACCCTTGTGGCTTCATACTAGTGAAAATAATGTGGAACATCTGCAAATGCTTATGAGGGTCTTCATTCTCCAATCCATGAAAAGTTGGTAGGTGATGGACTAAACTTGACTTCAACTCCGAGCCTCTTTCCAAAATTGGGTAATTGATACCGGTTGGAGTTTGTGTAACATCGATCTCCATCATTTACCTCAAAGTTCTTTCAGGAACTTCTCCTCCATCCGCCATTGCAATTGGTTCAATAATGGGGGGTTTTATTGTAGCGGTGGTGTTTCGGGAATTTCTTGGCGAGGGTTGGGACTAGAATCGGGTTCTATATCACTTAATGAAGCGGTTTCAACTTCCGGGTCCCCGTGGGGGTTAGAATTTTGACCACGTTCAACTCGTTTTTCCTTCGCCAAACGCCTTGCTTCTTTTTCGATTTTTGGGTTGTAAATCAAGTCACCTGTACGCTGAGATCTAGTCATAGAGAAACAAATTGATTAAAAATAAACCAATCCCCGGCAACGGTGCCAAAATTTGGTGGTTATCGAGGCGAACAAAATTAATAACCCTAATTATTACACACTAAAATAGTGTATAGTGGTAAAGGGATCAAATCCACGGAGATTGGTTCAATTTATAACTCTATGAAAAATCTCTTTGTAAAAATACTTGTAAAATAACAAAAAAAAAATGGGGGGGGGGGGGTTTGGTCTTTTGAAATACTTGAAATAAATTAGAATTAAACTAAGATTTAAATAAACAATTTCAACAAAAGTAGGAGTTTGATGTAAAATCAATAAGATAAGGATGGTTAACTTAAGGTTTCCTCACTTTGACTTTTGATGAACATATCATTAGAATCCAATGGTGCAATACTTCTTTTAAATCCTCAATTTGGCTATAGTAATCCAAGAAGCTTGAAATCACCTAGACTTTTCTTAGTTGTTAAAATGGTTAGAGAAGATCATAACAATTTCCTTAGTCAAAGTCACAATTTCCATTAAGCATGTAATTAGTGAAAGTCAACTAGCATTAAGAACCAAAAAGTCAACAAATCCAAGAGGGGTCAAATGATTTCACCACCATGTTAGAGGAAATTTTTATATGATTGTGTGAAGCAAAAGAAACACAAAAATCATTTGTTGCTTGCTAATTTCAGGATCCTTTACTTAATCAAGAAATTAGCCAACTAATCACCACAAACACATTTAAACTCATGAACTAAAACATACAAGTAGTGATAAGATGTTAAAACACAAAACATTCCCATAAAGATTTAACAAAATGTTCATGGATTCTTCAACATTCAACAAAAGTTCAAAGGATTCAACAAAAGTCAACCAAGTATAGTTTAGCCAAGCATGGCTAAACTCAAAGAAACAAAGTTAAAGAAGATTGTACCAAACATTAAGCAAGAATCAAGAGGTAAAAAGATGATGTTCTTGAGGTGTTCTTGGCCTTCAAAAGTCTTCAAAACTCTAGAGAGAATCTTCAAAAATCGGATGTCCAAGAGTATGCAAAAGATAGGCACCAACCTTCCCCATAAAGCTTAAAACATGAATTCCTAGAAATGCCCCTGCAGGGCCTTGCGCGACCCGCGTGCTGCTGCGTGGGTGGTGCCTGACATGGGCTTTTTTGAGTTTTTGGGCTTCCAAAGCATATCCCGCTAGCCCAGATCGAATCCAATCACCTCCTAGCCTATTTTCTTCAAGTTTTTCTTCATTTTAAGCCCAATTTGGCCTCTCCAAATCCTCCAAACTCGCGCGGTTAATAATCTATGCACGCTTGAATAAACTCCCGCATCTTGCAAATTTAAAGTTTATTTCTCCCCAAGCCTTCAAATAATCATCAAGCTCGCTCCATGCATCATCTCCACAATCACCAAGCCTAACATCTTTTTTTGTCTACCAAATCCCATCGCTTTCCATACGTCCTGAACACTCCCGCTCCGCTAGACCCGAAAACCTGCAATTTTGCTCAAAAAATTCGAAAGTCCCCGAAATAGTCATAAAATAACAAAAAGGAAAATATGCATGGAAATTATCTAAATTATGAATGAAATATGCTAAAATAAACTAAAAAAAGAAGTAAACAAAACAAACTATCACCCGTCGGTTTGTGGATGGTAGGTTGTACTCATGTCCAACCTAGTTCCCAAGGAACTTTGTAGCGACTGCCAGAACCTCGAAGTGAATGTGCTATCTCTATCGGAGATAATAGATATAGGAACACCATGCAGTCGTACGATCTCCCGTATGTATGCTCTTGTGAGTTTCTCCATCTTATCAGTCTATTTGATTGGTAGGAAATGCGTGGATTTGGTCAATCTATCGACGATGACCCAAATGGTTTCAAGTATACCCGTTGCCTTGGGAAACTTGGTTATGAAGTCCATAGTAATCCGCTCCCATTTCCACTCTGGTATCTCCGGTTGCTGTAGTAATCCTGAGGGTTTTTGGTACTCGACCTTAACCTTTGTGCAAGTAAGACATTTACTCACGATGGTAGCAATATCTGCTTTCATGTTAGGCCCCCAGTATAGTTTCTTAAGATCCAGATACATCTTATCTGAACCTGGGTGGAAAAAATATCTAGTGTTGTGCACTTCAGTCATGACCAAGTCTCGGAAACCACCATGTTTCGGTGTCCAGATACGATCCATGAGATATAAGGCTTCACCACTCTTAACTTCTAAGTTCTCATCTGTCCCTCTCACGGATTCACTTTCCACTTAGGTTTCAAGGCTTCTAGTTAAGCCTCCTTAATTTGTGTGGACAAGTGTGAATGGATAATCATAGTCAAAGATTTGACTCTCCGACCAGGGTATTCTTTCCGACTCAGGGCGTCAGCAACTACATTGGCTTTGTCGGGGTGATAACGAATTTCGCATTCGGAGTCATTGAGTAGCTCGACCCACCATCGTTGTATCATGTTGATCTCCTTCTGATCGAATATGTATTGAAAGCTCTTGTTGTCTGTGAAGATAGTACTCTTTGTACCATACAAATAGTGTCTCTAGATCTTTAGAGCAAATACCACTGCTCCTAACTCAAGATCGTGTGTTGTATAGTTGACTTCGTGTGTCTTAAGCTGACGAGAGGCATAAGCAATGACCTTTCCTCTTTGCATAAGAACACAACCAAGCCCTTGGTTGGATGCATCGCAATATACAACAAAATGTTCTATCCCTTCTGGGAGGGATAATATCGGTGCGGTGCACAAGGCTTGTTTCGGTGTTTGGAACACCTTCTCTTGTTTCTCTTCCCAGTCAAAGGCCACGCCTTTCTGGGTCAATGAAGTAAGCGGTTTCGTGATGCTAGAGTTCTGTATGAACCTACGATAGTAGCCAGCGAGACCTGGAAATTGATGAATTTGATGTCTTCGGTGCTGACCAGTTCTCAAAGGCCTTGATTTTGGAAGGGTCTACGTGAATTTCCTTTTCACTAACAACGTGGCCCAAGAATTCAATTCTTCGGATCCAAAACTCGCACTTAGAGAACTTCACATAGAGCTTCTCTGATCGTAATGTTTCTAAGACTCTTCGTAGGTGTTGACTATGCTCCTCCTTACTTCGAGAGTAGATAAGTATGTCATCAATGAAAACAATGACAAAGTGATCCAAGTAAGGATGACACACCCTATTCATTAGATCCATGAATACAACTGGTGCGTCGGTTAACCGCAACGACATCACTACAAACTCGTAGTGTTCATAACAAGTTCAGAAGGTTGTCTTGGGGACATCCTCTTCTAACACTTGTAACTGGTGATATCCGGATCTTAAATCTATATTCGAGAAATAGTTCGATCCTGGAAGTTGATCAAATAAGCCGTCAGTGCGGGGTAAAGGATAGCTATTTTTTACGGTAAGTTTGTTCAACTCTCTGTAGTCAATGCACATACAAAACGATCTGTCTTTCTTCTTCATGAACAAGACTGGTGCTCCCCATGGTGAGAAGCTTGGCCTAATGAATCCATTCCTAAGAAGTTCGTTAAGCTAACTGGAAAGTTCTTACATCTCTGTTTGTGCCAGACGATAAGGAGATTTGGCTACTGGGGTAGCCTCTGGCACTAAGTTGATTCTGAACTCGACTTGGCGTTGCGGTGATAATCCCGGTAGTTCTTCTGGAAAGATTTTAGGAAAGTCGCATACTTCTGGAATGTTATGAATGTCTTTCACTTCTTGACTCATATCGACGATGTGTGCAAGGAATTCATGATACTCCTTTCGTAAGCACTTTTGAGCTTGAATACATGAAATGATATGAAGGTTCGTACTTGATTTGTCGCCGTAGATAACTAGAGTTTCGTTGTTAGGGAGGTTATGACGAACTGCTTTTTCAAAGCACGTGATGTCGGTGCGAAGAAGACTTAATCAATCCATGCCGATTATGACATCAAAACTTTTAATTGAGACCGACATGAGTTCGATTTGGAAAGAATGACCATCTAGTGTTAAAGTACAACCTATGTATATACAGTTAGTGCTTTCCGTTTGCCATTTCTACAGTGAATGATTCCTCTAGTGCACATGGTTTTTGTTTAAGTAAGGGAGCAAATTTATGGTTTACGAAACTCCTCTCCACTCTACTATTGAATAGTATGCAAGCATAAGAATTATCAAGGAGAAACGTACTAGTAACCACCGTAGGATTAGCTAAGGCTTCCTCGTGGCCTATCACCATAATTCTTCCCACTCCACCAGCATTTCTTGCCTTCGGGTAGTCTCTCTTGAAATGACCAACCTCGCCACAACCATAGCAAGCCTGGACCACAACCATGCCAGGGAGTTGGTTAATTGGCCTCGCCGGAGCCTTGCAGAATCGGGAAGTGTGCCCTATCCTGTTGCAGTTAGCACACTGCTTTTCTCGGCAGGCACCATTATGATGGAAAGTGCATTTATTGCACTTGGGAAAATTCCCAGTACATTGCTTCCTCGGTGCAGTAGCAGCAGGTGTAATCGCGGAATGAACAGCCACATTTTGCTGCTTTTTGGCAGAGTTCTGCGCCGATTTTCCCTTCTTGTTATCCCAGGACTTTCGCTTGTTGTTAGCGGCTTTGGAGCGTTCTGAGATAGCCAGGTTTGTTGTCGTTGTCGAGGTAGGGACTCCGTGAACTATGAGTCTCTATGCCAATCACTTGGCACTATCGAAAGTAATGGGGTTTCAAGCTAAGACATTCCCCTGAAATGAGGCACTAGACTCCAAATGTACCTCTCTATCTTCTTTCCCTCAGTAGGAACCATATTGGGGCATATCACCACCAGATCGCTGAATCTAGCAGTATAAGCCACTATGTTGGAGCCCTTCATGGTTAGGCCCCAGAGTTCTTGTTCCAGTTTTTGAACCTCGCCCCTCGGGCAGTATTCTTTAATTATCAGCCCTTTAAGAGCTTCCCAACCCATAACATTAGCCACTATTAGTGTTAGTGACTTGACATGGCTATTCCACCACATTAGGGCTCTATCAATGAAGGTGTAGGCATCAAATTTTGACTTTGCTTCCTTCAGTATAGGAACAGATCTCAAAGTTTGATTCCGTTTTCTCGAACCATTGCGATAGAGCAATGATTCCACCGATTCCATTGAAGATTCGGGGTTTACAGTTGGTGAAGTATTTATAAGAGCACTCTCGCGAACACACGATGACATAACCCTGTGTGGAATGAACGAATGTTCCACCTCTTCTAGTACCCTGGTTGTTGTGGTATTGTGCCATGGATGTCACAACAGCCGCGACATTAAGAGTTGCAGTGTCAAATTGTGGAGGAGGTGGTGGAGTTGTAGTTATCGGAGGATCACACCTTCTTGACTTATGAGGAGGCATCCTTCAACTACAAGTTAAGAAGATGAGCACAAAGATAAGAATTCAATAGTGAAATTACTGAATGAGTACCATGAACTAAATCTCCATGGTCATCAACTAGATAAGAGTGTGAGTACCATAGAGTTCTAGAATTATAATAATGAAAGTATTTGAACGAAGATTTCTAGGAGATTAAATATCCGTCAATAATATTGGTATTAATGATGTAATGAGTTCGGGAAAAATGACCAAACAGTAGGTCTTACATTAAACCACATAGAGAAAATTTTGACAGCTTAGAGATCTAGTTAAGCTACTTGCAAGACAGGAATATTTTATAGGAAAAGTGTTGATGGGTTTTAGTCATAAGAACATCCTATGTGCTCATACAAACCCTAATGCTTGGATCTAGGTTTCTCTATTGTACATACAATTTATCCAAGACTATAAACCCTAATTCTAGCATATGATAATCGATATTAACATAATAATGGGTTTAAGATATTACCTTGATTGTTATATAGCAATAACAATCTTAAATCCTTCTTGTAATGACTTTAGAAAGCTTAGAGTCACAAATGTCACTCCTCTAATGGTTCACAAACACCAAGAGCAAGAGGATGAAGAGGAGAAGAGAAGGAGGCTACCCAAAACCGTCCAAAACCCTAGAGAACAAGTTCACCACGTTTTTGGGGCTTAAGGGTGCTATTTATACATGTAGGCTATTAGGGATTTAAACTGGGAAACCCTAATCTGACTGCTTAAGCCCTAAGCAGCCCATGGATTCCTTTCTTAAAGGCCTTGGACGATTTCTAATGGGTTTCCCCATAGAATTCGTCCAACCTTATATAATAAGGTAATCCATAGCCCAATTGCAATTATCTTATAATTACAATTCCAGTCCCTTAAGTTTAATTAATCTCTTTTGGTCACAAACTTAATTCTTATTAATTCTTGACTAATATTAATTAAACAATATGATTTCTCCTTTAATATATTATTCCCATAATATATTAATAAATCATATTTAATCCTTTCTCTCCATAATTCATCCTATCAAGTTGCTTTGGTGAAGGCAACCCAAAAGGACCATGCACCATCGGGTCAAGTACATACCAAAATAGTTATGGACTTAGACACTAATCCAACAGTCTCCCACTTGGATAAGTCTACTAACTATTCTGTGTATGACTTCAGATCCTGATCTGCAATCATAGCTTTCCAAAGTTGTTGTCAACTCTGATCCTATCAGATACGCATGTCCTTTAGATAAGGGATCATATATTCCTCCATTCTATATATTGTATAAGACATGATTTCTAATCATTCTCTCTGTACTATTTCCCGACTTCCGATTTATGATGACTGACTAATTGAACAAATCAAATTAGCCCTAGCCCGGCCGAGCATTTACGTTTGTCATCACTAAATCATCGAGGGGCCCAAAGATATCGCTTTTATCCTACTTTGAATAAAAGGAATGGATAAACTTTGACTCAATGTTCGCTTGCACTCACTCATCGAATCACACACAATAATATGTTTTATAACACCAAGTTACTGATGCATTTACATATCATCAATGTGCAACCGACTCGCAAGATACAACTCACACATCTCGATTTCAAGAATATAAGATATTATAGTCTCACCAATCACTCGTGATAAAATCCATGAAGTGATCCAAGTGAGCGTGGGTTTAATACAATGCTCAAATCATATTCATAAGCACTCATGAATGTTGCAGCAAACATTTGCTTATGTCTTAATACACTTTAGACAATCCACACACCAATTCACGACAGTCTTCATTCATACCTACTTCCAACATATGAATGACTGTGGCCCGTTTGAATAATTTGACTGTTCTTAACCAATTAAATTATTCAGGAAGTCAAAACATGCAAAGTGAAACACAAGAATAATACTAATCCCATATGGCATCAAACCTTTGAGTATAAATAAAACACCTTTTACTTATCACCATATCGATTACTCATTATTTTTTGTTTCGGGTAATCAACTTCTTACTTGAATTACAACACTTGTCCCATGCTCTCAGCATGCACACAATGTTTACCTACGGTTCTTACTTTGTGAAGTAGATTAAATGAACACATTTCCAATCATACTCATTCCACAACTCCCAATCCTTATAACAAGTGTAAGAATATCAAATTCTTGCCACTTATAGAATATGTTAGATTCTAACATTTTATGCAATGATCCTTTCGTAATGTCACCGCACTAAAGTCACAATGATTATTGCCAATGAAATTACAAAGTACTCTATTGGAGATTGTTACAAGTCAATTCCATAGATATGATGTCTATCATTCAAAGTACATTTCTTTGAACATCCTTTTGCATAAAGTTTCTAATCTAGATATAGATTCTCAATATCTAACTCCCAATATGGAAACCTTTCCATACTTGCCATATGACAACTTATTCTTGATAGAATTTTATCTATTCATAATAATGTCGGTATACTCCATCCAATACTATACTTCCAACTACTCACAAGCGACCAATCCTCGGCGAACTTTGGATTGTCCTTTGATAGTTGTTTAATTATCTTAGTCAAAACCAATTCTTGTCCTTTTTCCCTCTAAATGCGCTAGACATTTGGAAAATTTTATAATAGTAAAATATTATAGCATTTGCAATTGATCCTATACCCGAAGCGTATGGGACACGATTCATAATGTCTAACATAAAGATTTAATACTTTATAAATCTTTTGCCATAATATTCTATGTACTATGTTCTCATAATTCGAATTATGAAGAGGAATCCCGTAATCATAATCGAAATTTAAGAACACTCTATATATCCTTGACTAAATTTATTAACATTCCACACCTAAACCTTTAGTTCTGAAATGAAGCATAATATTCTCTCCCTTAATTATAGCAAAACAACTATTCAACCCTTACAACTTTGCAAAGTATGAATCTTGTTTTCTATAATTAATATTGCTAACTTGCAATACTTGCCTTAATAATCATACAATCATAACATTTATGCTCCCACTATCACGATGATTATTATAAACACAACACTTATGCTCCCACTAGCTTTGACATGTATTCAGAAAACAACTTAACTTTTAGAAAAACAATACCTATTGAATTTCTTAAGTTCATGTTTCTAATACTTAATGCTTTGATAATCTTTTATCAAGGCTTGTTAATCTCATACACCTTTGTCTAAGATAGCTCATATGTGTCTAAACAATTAAGACTAATTTCCAAATCTCACAATTCGAATCATGGAAAGGGATACCGTAGCCATAATCGAATTCAAGACTACAATTTTACAATTGCTGTCTTCTTAAAATCTCTCTTAGTGAAAGCATTTCCTCACAGTCATTTTCATGAAGGAGGGAATCATATGACACTTAGATTTAATGGTGTATGTGTGTGTTCCTATCCATGTGAACTTGTCAAAACCAAAGTTTGCGACAAATTCAAGCTCATATGGACCGAACTTTCTTAATCTTGACTTCTTGCCTTATGGTAACACAGTTGCCCACCATGTCTTCCAAGTAGTTAAGCAGCTTGCCCTTTCCTATCAATGTACTTTTCATTGATTAAGGTCCTTTCCTTTTATTCATTCAAATGAGAGCTCATAGAACTCACATGCATAATTAACTCAATTGGAATGGCACGGAAACAAAAATAACGTCAACACGATAGGTTATAAACCTCAAGTCGTGTGCTAGTAATGATCAATAAGGTCTATTTTGATTTTTTATTGAAACCTTTCAAGACCATTAAGACTCCTACTGACTCTTTGACATATAAAATTCTCTTGTCAATAAACATTTCTTGACAAATATTCAAGAGTTAGTGTAGTTTTTATCAAAACACTTCATAAATAGGTCCTAGTTGGTCTTTGTCTTATCCAAGACATCACAACTTTCCTCATTTGATGAATGTTATAAACCTTCTTATTACTCAATGTCACAATCTTAACTCTAAGACTTGTTTTGGAATGAAGTATGATTGACTTCTTGATTTAACCATTTCTTCAATTCTTGATTCCTCTTCTTAGACATACAGTTGTACTAAGACTCACTTAGAGGATCAATTGAGATATGGTTCTTAATCATTAAGACTTATCATAAAGCATAAAAGGTACTCTCCCTTATTTTTAGGATAGAGAAACTTTTATCTTTCTACCTACTTGATTCTTCTTATTCGTTCTGCTTATTGAAATAAACTGTTACAATCAATTCAGAATTAAACAATATGATATCTCCTTTAATATATTATTCCCATAATATATTAATAAATCATATTTAATCCTTTCTCTCCATAATTCATCCTATCAAGTTGCTTTGGTGAAGGCAACCCAAAAGGACCTTGCACCATCGGGTCAAGTACATACCAAAATAGTTATGGAATTAGACACTAATCCAACAAGTGCTTCATAGAGCACCAATACGAAAGGCTATTCCTTAAACCAATAGAAAAGATGAGTCAGACATCTTTTACTGGCGATGGGTATTCCTCGGGCGAACCCTCAGATTTACCAGTTGACGAACTATGTCCTGAAGATGTTGCTCATGAGCGCTCTGACGCACTCGAAGTTCTAAGACTTCAGCTCGGGATGCAGCTAGTTCCTGATGCAGAGTCTCATTGACTCTCCTAGTCCTTTCCATAGCTTCTTCAAGATGGATAATACTGATTGTGTTAACGCCCGAATTGGCATCAATTTTCATGACTCGGTCGATAGCTGCCCGACCATGCTCACCATTCCGAGCAATCATACGAACCATGATGGGCAGGACTCGTTCAGCTGAGCCTCCCTCGCTTACATTGTAAAAGCTTTGGTCCCCATTGTATGGTAAAGGTTGACACTGTTCATCACTCCAACGTATCAAGTTTATCGCCCACAAGGGTGTCGGACTTTGAAATGCAGGTCGGGGGTTGAGATTTGGGACTTGAACTCCTTGAGGTAGGTTTTTGACTTCAGGTTCAGAGTCAGAACCATCAGAAAAGCCTTTAGCATGGTGATCATCCAAAGGGATTGGATGATCATCTTCTGGCTCTACTTCAAGCCACCCAGCATAACCTTCGTTTGGGAAGTACGGATCGCCAGGAGGATGCAATCCAGCCATGATATCTACGCGAGAAAAGGGGTATAAGAATCTAATATAAATAGACGTACTACTTAAGATAATTATAAGATGATCCTTACTAGTTACTTCAATACTTGCATAGTGCATACCAGTTATATGAAATCAAAACAGGATAGACCTTCGAATAAATGACCCTAACTCCAAATCCACAACCAAACAAGGAATAGGAAGTAAAGTAAAGATCATAGATTCTAAGTCTTTGACACCTTAATCACATATAACCTTAGTGTATCCACTTAGCAACTATTAACCTACTATCAAAGACCTTTTTAGTTCTCAGATAAGTAATTATAGTAACATAAATACTCCTATCGTATTTTAAGTTCATGTTTTGTTCTAAAGTTCTCATTGTAGTAGTGTTGGTAAGTTTATAGACTTGTTGCCACGTCACAACCATCATTGGGCATATGCTAATCACTTCTCGGATAACATAGTTGATCAGGTTATGTCATTCCCAGAACTGACCATTTATCCCTAAGCCTACCTATGATGTTCAACAATCGTAATACTTTTGTTCTGTTCTAGTGACACTGATTTTAGTATGAATGCAGGTACGTATAATTAGTTAAATATTTTATTATTTAAAAGTATAAACTCTTGGTCAGAGTATTTTAATCCTGTTGTGTTTATATTTTGTATATCTTTTATGGGTTGATATACTCGATTTACTATAAACAATGATCTGATACCAATCTGTCACACCCCAAAACCCGAACGGCGGAAATGTTCCGGGGCAGAGGACGTCATGTATAGTATCATAACAATGCAAAGTAATAAATAAGCAAAAACATCACAATTGCATTAATAGTATAATTTCATATAAGTGTGTTCTTTAATAGTAATAAAAAACTAAAAATGAATAATCAAAATAAAAGACAAGTCTTGACTATGCTTCGTCTTCTCAAAACATGCGTCGGTACCTGTCTACTGATGACCTAAGAATACAAGTTATTTTGAAAGCGTAGATCAACATTTAAGCTGGTCAGTTCATAAGTATTTAGTGTTTGTATAAGTTTACTGGAAATGTTTGTAAATGTTCAATGTAAATTTTTGTATATGTTTGAAAACTCCTAGAAAATCCTATATTTTCTACTAGTATAAAAAGTAGTCTTCTACCAAGACCCGTATGTTTTGTATGTTTGTTTCTCTGTAAAAGTGAATGCTTTTCCCAAATATGACTATCATTACCAAAATATAGTTTTATATTACCCTTTATGTGCGAAGATCACAATTTGAATATAATGGGAAAATGTATGTGTACTGCAATATTGTTTGTATTAACTATTGAAGTAATAACTACCTTAAAACCAATGGTTTAATTAAGGTAAAATATGATAAGATTGCTACCATACTAAATTGACTATAACACGATGATGAAAGACGTCGGAAGAAATGACAATTGGCACCCGTAGACTTGCAAATCCCACTGTAGCGAACAAAAAAGGTGTAGGATAGTCAATATATATATATATATATATATATATATATATATATATATATATATATATATATATATATATATATATATATATGCAAACTCACGCTCTCCCTCCAGGAGATTCTGTTTACAAATTGTGACACAACTAAATGGTCGTTGTGCCATGAAGTAGTGTCTCACATTATGTTATTTCTGAACGTTGTCATAGTATACTTGTTATAGTAATAGTATTCTATGTATAGTATTCTCTGTATAGTATGCTCTGTATCTTATGCTCTATATAGTATTCTCTGTTATACTATTCTTTGTTATAGTATTCTCTATTATAGTATTCTCTGTTATAGTATTTGTATATGATAGTGTTCTCCTAAACTATACCTATTATAGTTTACTAGTGATTTCTGTAATTGAATAAATGACTGAATGTATACCTTTGCTACCTAAAGGTACTGAACTGATTGATAGTACTTTTATATCTAAATATGTATACATAATATATATCTAATATTTAGATGACCTTCGGACAAATAACCGGTACCCTAAGTCCACATCCAAACAAGGAAAAGGAAATAAAGCGAGTTAGTAGTCCTATGTCCTTTAAACATTATGTATATAACTATACATATATAGACATGTTTTTGACAGTATATAAGTTTAAAAGAGGTTTTGTAATACATTTAAACAGTTTTGAACAATAAATAATAATGACTCGATTTCAGTTTATAAAATGATTTAAAAGTAGTTTGTTTGATAACACAGTTTAAAGTAGTTTGAAATCCTTTGTTTGAAACACAGTTATAAATCACATGTGATTGATTATATAACTAACATGTTTTCTACTTGTACCCCCCCCCCCCCCATAAAAGCATTTAAAATCATTTAAAAGATAAGTTAAGGGGGGGTTTGAACTCACCTGTAGTGAGTAACTCGAATGTAAGATTGATATAGGAAGTGGAGTGTCAAGTGGAGACTCGAGCATAAAAGGATCCAGTTAAGCATATAATGACACATATATGTATATAATTAGTGTATATAACAACTTATTTATGATAGGAAACCACCTTAGGGACTAGTAAACACTCATATTGAAGTGTTACAATCATATATGATTGCATATAAGGGGTATATGGCCACACAATGGAGTGTAAGACCAAAGTGCACAAGTTATGTGGTTGTGCGGCCAGGGTGTACGGCCCATGTGGGTGTACGGTCGTACACTCACTATGAAATGTGCCAAAGTGTGTTTTAAAGTCCTATTTCACAACTAGGAAGGGTGTACTGACCATTGCTTAGCCTTAATGGGAGTTGGATACCATTTTAGGCCACAAAAAGGGTGTGTACGGCCAGACAAGGTGTGTGCGGCCGTACACCCTTGAAGATCTTAGAAATCTGGTGATTTTTATGATAATCATCAAGTGTTTCAAGTATATAACAAGTTATCGAAAGGGTACTTACGTGTTAGAAGCTTGAAAGGGTGATTTAGGGCCCAAAACTTAGTGGGTGTTCTTGGTGTTCTTGACGAACACTTGAAGATCTAAACAAAATGAGTAGTTTCATGGATGAAAACATGGATCTTTACTAGTTATAGCATTGTATTAACTAATAATGGAAGAAAAACTTACTTATTTGAAGATCCTAGTGAAGAACATGATGATACTTGAGAGAGAATCAGTTTTCTAGCCTTGGAAGTGTGAGATATGATGAATAATAAAGGAATATATCACATATACACATGAGTGTACACCCAGAAGGGGGTGTACGGTCGTACACCTAGGTGTGTGGCCGTAAACTCCTTAACAAGGGGTGTTTGGCTCATTTGAAAGGTGTTGGACGCATAAACACTCATCCCTAGACTCATACCTTGATTGTACTAGGCTTAGAACACTCAAATAGACTCTAAACAGTGCTAGAAGATAGCAAAACGAGTCTGAACTTCATTGATTTGAATTGTTTGTACAAGAAAGAAATTTTGGGTTGTCATAGTTAGGGTTTGCGACCCAACTCGCCGAGTCTACTTAATCCATCCCTATTCAGATGATTTGAGACCATCTCATTGCTTCCAACTCATAGATCTGTACTCCTAGGGCTAGTTTCACACGTAAAGTTTCCAACTTTATGTGCATGCAAGGCGATATAGGCTCAACACAAGCTGGAAAGAAGGTTCAAGACAAGAATGCTCTTATACATGCTCAAAGGCTGATGCTTTATGCTTCCATGGACCAAAACCAACCTAGATCTGAAGTTGCAACCTTAGATCCAGTCCTTACACCCAAAATGGATCCCCATCAAGCTAAAAAGCCCCAAAACCTTAAACATGAATAGATCTAAAAGGGAAAAGCTCAAGGTAACATCTTGTTACCTAAAAAACGTGCCCAAAATGAAGTAGATTCCGGATCTACAAGGATTCTTTGATGCTAGCCTCTTGATCTACAAACTTCCTTCTTTATATTCCTCTTCTAAAGCTCAAATCTCTTCAACAATGGAAGCTCACACGATTTTAGGGTTTACTGATTCTCAAGGGTAACAAGGAGGCCGAGGGGAGGACATAAGGTCCTTTAAATAGGGTGCAAACCCTAAGATTTAGGGTTTTCTCTTCCCAGCACTGACTCGTCGAGTCCAGCGGCTGACTCGATGAGTCAGGGCACGTATCGCGTGCCCAACACACATTACGACTCAACGGGTTAAAGCTCCAACTCACCGAGTCTACTTTTCCATTTACACTTTACACCCTTGAACTCTTTCTTCTGAACTTCGAATGTTACACTGACGTTTAAGGGTGTAATGTTCTTTATATAGCAACACACCCTAAAATTTAGGGTTTAAAGGCTCTGGGCGTACTTCTCGTACGCTGGGCGTACGCCTCCAACACCCACGACTCCTCATCCCTACTACGTTGGGGGTACCCCAGCTTACGCTGGGTGTATTCTCGTGTTGGCCACCTTCCTTACCATTTTTCTCTATCAAGGACAAATAATGCCCACAACTTCAAAAATACTATAACTCCTTTGCTTTAAGTCCGTTTCCGACGAACTTTATATTCATGTAAAGGTGGCAAGAAGCCCTACGCTCCTAGCTACACCCCAAGCCTTGTAACCTTCTGAATAAGACCCGAGACCTAGTAAAAGACCGAATCGTCAGATTACGCTTATACCCTTGTTCTCCGAAGACACAATCGAGCACTTTCAAAACCGGGTGTTACAATATATATATATATATATATATATATATATATATATATATATATATATATATATATATATATATATATATATAGGGTTAGGTTATTTTGTTTTTAGTAACTATTGTGTGCTAGAATGCACACATCTGGACCATTGGATGGAATATAATCAAAGGTCATGATTTGAAGGTCTATGATAGTAGAATATGATAGCATGTACCATATACTCACACAAATTTCAACATAAAGGCATTTTAGTCAATTAACATATATTAAAAAAAGGAAATTTTCGGATTTTTAGGGATAATTAATTCCTTTATTTTTAAAAATCTGAATATTTTAATTAATTCAAAATTAAAAATCCGATTTTATTCTGTCAGAATGATAGAATGTTAGCCATAAACTAGTAAATACATTTTTTGATTTTATTCTGTTAGAATGACAGAATACCAGCCATAAACTAGTAAATACATTCTGAAAGAATACACAAAATCGATTTCTAAACTAATAATATACCAAATAATTACATTGTATGATTGTGATTCATTGAATAAGAAGAAACATTCTGACAGAATAACAAGTATAATTCTTAAAAAATAACAACATTCTTAAACAATGAGTATGATCATTCTTTAATTCATTCTTCAAGCCTTTCCCATCAGGTCTTCAAGCCATTCTTCAAGCCATTTCTATTAGAAATTCATTGCCAAGTAATTCGTAGTGATACACTTGTAAGAACTGCACATTAAACATACAAATAATTAACTACAATTCTATCAAAATACAACAATAATATTCTTACAGAATAAACTATTCTTGCATAATGGTTTTGAATATTCTTAAAGAATTTGTATCATCAAGAATATTCAACTGTAGTTAAAATGCCTCCTGCTTCATCTTCAAAATCTTTAGCTTCAGCCTCCATCTCCAGCTCATAACCACTATAGTTAAAATGAAAAATCAACCAACATTCTATTTCTAATTCATCTATTTTATTAACTCCATAAAAAGGAAGACATCTGATTTTTTGATGTACTGGTAAAATTCAGGTTGAGCAAGTGAATCATTGACTGAAGACTTCACCATTTTATATGATGGATCTCAAAAATCAAGAATATAGTATCAAATGGGTAAATAAAATTAGGGAAAATCAAACACTTACATATAGTGTTAGAACAACTTCCATGAGAAAGCCAATGAATGCAGCTCTAATGGGTTCGCCGGTGGTTGAACAAATCGCAAGGAAGGGAGATCTAATCTCTGGCAGGCTTCCCTTGGTTCACTATCTCCGTCTCCGTCAGCCACCAATTGTGGAAAGGAAACAACATGGACAACCATACCCTTTTCAGGTTCCTTTGGTCAACAAACACCCTTTGACTTTCTTTCTGGGTGTGTGGGTAGCGGGTATCATCAACATGCTTGCATATTCTTGTAATTATATATATATATATATATATATATATATATATATATATATATATATATATACTGTTAAGTTAATACCCTTTGCCTTCTCCATTTCAACCTCTTTCTGAGCTTTCTTCTTTTCTAGTTCAGCCTGTTTATAGTTTTCTTCATGAGCTTTTCTAAACAACCTCACAAAGTTCAAAAGGGTTTGTGTAACTGCACAACCATAGCCATAAACCATCATTCTTCTCTTATACTTTCAAACATATGCAATTCAATTATTATTATTATTATTATTATTATTATTATTATTATTATTATTATTATTTCTCCTTATAAAAAGAACATACCAATTAAATATGTTACCTTGTTTAAAAGGGCAACGAGGAGAATCTTCACCAAAATATAATGTCAATGCATCAACATTTCTACCATGCAACACAAACATTATAAAATAATACAAATTATATATGAATTTTAATTCAAGGGTTGTTCTTGATTCTTACCACCACATAATACAATTTGTTACGGACCCCACTTCCGACTCACCAATGCTGATAAACTGATTCAATATCTAACAATGGAACAAAAATAAATATTCGCATCAGATTGTAGTTTTATATAAAAAAAGATATCGAATTAGAAGAAATTGAGTAAAATATTTGTGTATTTACTTTATGAAAAACTTCAGAGACAAGGGCCATCGTTTGCAGAAGCATCTAGTTCTTATTTGACCTTTTCAAGACCCTTAATAATGGCCTGCATTTCTTCTGCTAAAGACTTTAATTGTATCTACAAACAAGAAACGCCTTTCATTTATCATTTTCTTTAAATAAATCTTTTTTTTTTTTGAGAAAATAAGTGAAGCTATGAACTTTAGTTGCAGCCTCGAGACTAACAAGATCCACATGAAAATCCAAAAGGGCAAGTGATTTGGCAGCAAGAACCTATAAGAAACTTGAAATTTTATGCAAAAAGGACTTGTACCAAATCTATATACATAGCAAAAGAGAGTTGTACCTTGCAGAGGTAATGCATTAAGGTCATTTTGCTGTTTGAAGCATGTCTATCTGTTAGTTTCAAAAGACTATCTAACTTGAAACCAATTGCAGAACTTGCAAATTTGTATAATAAATGAACAATCCTTTTTTTTTTATACATAAAACTTGATATGAAATAACCAACAAGGTTGCATTTTTTTTTACCTCTTGCAGTTCCTTGATTTAATGTATTCCCTAAATACAAAATTCATTTCCTGATCTCCTTTAATATCACCAATTGTGGAAAGGAAAGGAACAGAGGCAGCAGTGCTGTCGTCAAGTGGCAGCGAAGGCTGCTCCTTCTTCTATCTGACAACAATCACGCAAGGAGGGAAAGACTTCGGTCCTCTGTTGATTGAAGAAGAAAGAAACACAAAAATAGTCAGAAAAATAGTCGGTGAATCTTAATCGATCACAAGGAAGGGTTGCAATCGACGGTGTGAAGTCGCTGAAATGAAGGTGAATGCTGCCAGCAAAAGGGATCGATGATATATAGGGTTTTAAAACTGATTTTACTAAATTAAATGGATATTAAATGGTTTAAATATTTACTATAATTAGATATAACCAAGATTACTATCATACCCTTATATTAATTAATAATGATTAAAATTTTCTTAATTTTTGATTGGTGCATTTAAGCACACAATATTTGTTGGAAACATTTAAACCTATATCTATTTCTCTCTTTCTCTTTCTCTCTCTCTCTCTCTCTCTCTCTATATATATATATATATATATATATATATATATATATATATATATATATATATATATATATATATATATATATATATATATATATATATATATATACTTGTTAATTGGTGCTAATTTAAAAGAATACTATGGCATTGGTTGGAAATCTTTTCTAGCATTTTCTATTATAAATTGCCATGGGTTTGTATTTGTAACTTATATTTCGTGTTATTTGAATGTTTATCTAATGGTTTGGTGATAAACTATCGTGTCATTTTAATTTAACATAAAATTTTGATCTCAATTAATATAATTGGCTTGAAATCTTAGTTGTTACTGATAGGTGAGCATTTGGACTGAATTGGTTTTAAAGAATTTACGAGAATGTGAATTGGACCTAATGATGCATATCGGTTCTGGTTTTCCGGTTTTTGGACCCGTTGGCCGATACAATATTTGTTACGTCGTTGAAGCAATAATGAAAATAAAAAAACTTTCAACTTTGATACCCAACTCTGGGGGACTGTAAATCATTCAACATAAAAAAAAATTATAAAATTACACCCTAAATTGAGATACAAATTATACACTACATATTGAAAAATATCTCATGTTAACCTGACTTAAAACAAATGAATCGTTTAAATTTTAAAAGTTCATAGATTGCACACAAAAAATCAACCCAATACACCAGAATCGATCCACCTCTAAAGCTGGAATTGAAACATTCAAACACACTGAAGCTAAGAACCAAAATCCTAATTTATTACATAAAATCGGTACTGATCCAGATCCGATCTGATTCAATCGATATGATTGTTCGTTGTTAGCATATTTATGAAATTATGATGTTTGTGTGCTTTTATTGAACAAATTCTCAAATTTAATTTATTTCCTTTTATATTCGATACTTTTTAATAATAGTAAATGAATATTTCTCAATTTTATTTTATTTCTTTTTATATTAGATACTCTTTAATAACAATAAATGAATATTTCTCAGTTTAAAATTTTTTCGTTTTATATTCCATACTCTTTGAATATTTGATACTCTTTGAATATATATGTTTTATTTAAGAGTAAATTATACGAATGGTCCCTATGGTTTGGGATAATTATACGTTTCGTCCCTAATTTATTTTTTAACTCGAAAGGTTCCTACTATTTGTTTTTGTTATTTACTTGATCTCTGTCTTATCTAAAAAAAACTATTTTGTCATTGATTTTTTAATTTATTTAAATAAACACACCTCAAACACCACTTCTACCTCACCTCAATTTATCTTACCTACCCCATTTTATTTAAATAAA
The DNA here is from genome assembly GCF_052625555.1 of Lactuca saligna. Taxonomy (NCBI): domain Eukaryota; kingdom Viridiplantae; phylum Streptophyta; class Magnoliopsida; order Asterales; family Asteraceae; genus Lactuca; species Lactuca saligna. The sequence continues at coordinate 85,102,641 of NC_136424.1, read as the reverse complement.
CTAAAAAATCAAAAGCAAAATAATTTTTTCAGATAACATAGAGATTAAGCATGCAACAAAAAACAAACTATAAGGATATTTCAAGATAAAATAAATAAAAATTACTTCAAATCAAAAGCATTATTGGTGTAATTTACTCTTATAACATGAGCATGGTTACCAAATATTAGAACGATCATAAACATGTGGGGTTGCCTTGAAACTTTGAAAGCGGTCATGGTAGTTGTGTGTAAAATCATGGGTGGTTTCAAATCGGGCTCCAAGTGCTAGTCTAACCAGATTCTCACTTGTTTTCTTCCCCTTTTTCCTATATATTTCTACACCATTTCCAATCCACTTACATACCTTCTTTTTCCTTTCCAAATTCCAATTCTTCTAAATTTCAAACCCCCGGACCACAACCACAAAACAATGACCAATCAAAGCGTTTCTTCAAAATTGGAGCCATGGCATGATTTGTCCGGGAAGGTTGTGATGGTGACCGGAGCTTCTTCAGGGCTCGGCCGCGACTTCTGTATCGACCTGGCGAAATCCGGCTGTAGAATCATTGCGGCGGCGCGTCGGATAGACAGGCTCGTGTCTCTCTGCGACGAGATAAATCAACTTGGACGAAACGGCGGTGCTGGTACATCTGGTAACTGTGAGATCGCCGACGATGTTAGGGCGGTGGCGGTGGAGCTTGATGTGAGTGGTAAGGGCCCCGCCATTGAGGCCTCCGTGAAAAAGGCGTGGGAGGCATTTGGGCGTATCGACGCTTTGATTAATAATGCTGGGGTTAGAGGTAATCATTCAATACACCATCCACCTCCATTGATATTGTGCAAAATACATAAATTCGTCGTTGTAGTTTTCAATTTCGTAATGAATCACATCAGTCCCATGGATTCTAATCAAATTAAATTCGTCATTGTATTTTTCAATTTCACCCTATTTACCACTAAACTTCATGATCATTGAATGATGGAATTGCAAGAACATGATATATAATTCACTTTTTATTGATGCATGCTAATTTGGTTAGTTTTCTAGATTCCTGAAAAAAGTTGGGTGCTTTAAAGCTTGTTGTGTTGAAACACATGAGATTCATACACATGATTTGCGTTATAAATTTGCAATTTTTATCTAAAAAAAGACATAACATGTGAAGACGAGTCGCTTTATTTTAGTAATACAAGCTATATTATATGTTTCTTGTGTAGGTTCTAGGAATTGACGACTCAATAAATATAAATATCTCCCATTCAAAAAAAAAAAAAAAAAAAAAAAAAAAAAAAAAAAAAACTAAACAGGTCAATTTACAACTTAATATCATTGACATAAAGTCGAAGTCAATTATTATTACATCGTGTTGTACTGTTAACCAATATTACACTTTGACCAAGAAAGCGTCCAAGCATTTCACATTCACATCATCACATGGGTCCACACCTTTTATCATAAACAATAATGATCTTTAGAATAATATCCAAATGTTTTATTGGTCATGCGCATTAAACTTCATTTAAAATACTTGCGTTGACTTTCAGGTAATGTCCAGAGTGTATTGGAGTTGACCGAAGAAGAATGGGAGAGTACAACGAGAACAAACTTAACCGGAACATGGTTGGTGTCAAAATACGTATGTATACGTATGCGCGACGCGTATCACGGAGGATCAATCATCAACATCTCATCAATTGCGGGTCTTGACCGTGGTCAACTCCCCGGTGGTCTCGCTTACGGCACTTCAAAAGCAGGTGTTGTCACGTTGACCAAGGTAACCTTACAAAATGAGAATCTTGATTTGCATTTTTAGTTTGATCCAGAGGTTATTGGGCTTATCTGTAACTTTGGGTTTTGGATGTTACAGGTGATGGCTATGGAAATGGGAGTGTATAAGATTAGGGTGAACTCGATTAATCCGGGGCTTTTTAGGTCGGAGATCACGGAGGGCTTAATGGAAAAGGATTGGCTGAATAATGTGGCTGAAAGAACGGTTCCATTAAGAACATTTGGAACTGCGGATCCAGCCTTGACAAAACTAGCGAGGTATCTGATCCATGACTTGTCCCGATACATCAGTGGCAATGTGTTCATAGTCGATGCGGGTGTTACCCTACCGGGTGTCCCGATTTTCTCTTCACTTTAGATTGGGGTGGTTATTTGGACGTTTTATTGTAAATAAAAGTTGGGAAATTGTTGAAGTTTGAATTTTGTTGGTAAAAGAGCGTAGAAGGTAGTGGAGGGTATTGGTTTTATTATGTTATTTCTTAATTAAAATGTCTAATTGAAATAAGGTTTGATAACTATTTGTGTTTTTTGGAAGAGGGTTTAGAGGTGAATAATCAAGAGTTCAAGGCAGTTGATTTATCATTTATGTGTGAATAAGCAGTTAATAAATCGATTCCATGTAAGGGTTTAGATGTGAACAAACTCATTTTATTGATTCACAAGCAAAAAGGAAAAATGTGGAAAGTGGCTGATAGTTAGAGGGGGGAGAGAGAGAGAGAGAGAGAGAGAGAGAGAGAGAGAGAGAGAGAGAGAGAGAGAGAGAGAGAGAGAGAGAGAGAGAGAGAGAGAGAGAGAGAGAGAGAGAGTAAAGTGGTAATCACATGGAAGAGGCAACCATGGGAAACAACCATGTTGTGGCAGTAATAGTGTGGCACCACTAGCACTAGTGGTGTGACAGAAGCTATTTGGGGTTCCCTAGTTCCAATTCCAACTATTACAACTTTTCAGTGATTTGGAGATTCAAAATATGTGTAAATAGTTCGGCATCATCAAGCAAACCATGCCTATTTACAATTTACATAGATGATTTTGAATATCTGCTTTTGTTGGCTCCCAAATTGCCAAAATCCCAAGCAGTAGGGTTTTTTTTTGAAGGATTGAGAGATGAGGTCAATATTGTTAGGTCTGAAGATTCAAATGTTTAGGACGAGTCGGAAAAAAAAAAACACTTAGGCTAGGACGTGTAACAAATTAAATTATATAAACTATTTTTTTTTAAATGACAATAAACATAGCAAATAAGATTGTTATAACAATTAAGCAAATAAATGATTAATATAGAATGAAATTGAATAGAAAATAAGATGGTCACCTACTGGTGGTTAGGTAAAGGCAATGACTTTCAAACCAAAAGTGTTACATCATTATTCACGGATCTGGGTTAGCATTTTTTTAAGATTTGCAGCCATGCTTTTGTATTCAAAATTCATAACAATTATCCTCAAGGTATGTTGATTATTTCTTATCAATATACAATAGATAAAGTACATGAGAAAAAGAGCATTACCTCACCAGTTAACCTTTATGACCTGTTGTGCCATTTTGAATCTTATGACATTTGGTGCCATTTGAGCTATTGCAAAATCGTCCAGGTACATATACAACCTACCGTCTACAATACCTTCCTGCATAAGCATGAAACAACAAACTTTCTAAAGTGTCAGTCACAATATTATGAAACACTAGAATCTGAAATTAACCATTTAATATAAAGCTGAGTACCAGAAATATAGACAAATATCAGAAACTTCATGCTGAAAGGGAGAGGAAACACCAAAAAGTGGGAGTAAACATCGACCATTTAACGTTTAAATCCATGGAGAGAGTGAGAAATAAGAGTAAGAAACTCCAGGAAACAGAAAAGGCGATTAGTACAAACCACCTGCAGTTAGGCCTGACAATCGGGTTGGGTTCGGTTTGACGGGTTAGAAAACATAAACTCAACCCAACATATATAATATATGGGTTGGCGGGTCACGGCTTTGAAACTTCAACCCAACTCAATCATATAACCCGTTTAAGTATATGGGTTCGCGGGTTCACAAGTTAGTGGATCGAGCCCAACCCATATAACTCGTTAGATAGATAAGCTAACACATTTTAAAAAATGAGGTATTTTCAACATAAAGTCATAAACTTATTAAAGTAATTAACATAAAAAAGAGGTTTTCAAAATAAATTCATAAAGTCATTAACATCCAAATAAATTTGAAAAATACAAACGTTCATACAAAGTGGATGTATAATTCGTTTGTGACTCGTGAGTATCTAAAATTGACAAGTGTTTTTTCTTTTTTGATTAGGTCACTGCAAACGCAGACTAACCATATACGGGTACAAAATGAATACAATGATATAAAATATTACGAATACGGAAGGAAATCAGATTTCACTAATATTTAAATATATTTTTTTATAAATGTAATATATATATATATATATATATATATATATATATATATATATATATATATATATGTATATATATATATATACACACTGATACAAATAGAGAAGAGGGTACCACAGTAAATGTCACACCTAAACCGTTATTGGTGTATTCTAGAAAGGGACCAGGGGTAAAAAGGGGAAAGACTATCATTAGTTAGTTATGTAGAGAGGAGAATATATAAAGAGAGAATAAGAAAGTATGAGGTCATGTTTTTTGTTATGATTGTATTGGCTCCTGAAGATTTGTTTCAGTGAGAGAGGGATCATTCCCTGGGCAATCTTCGGATTGAATTATCAATACAAGTTCATTCTCCTTTCACTCATTCATCACATTTCATCATTTCATCTGTTTCTTGTTTCATTTACAATTTATATTCACATCATTGGTCCGACCTGCCCCTGACCTGCCGCCGGTGAATCCATGGCTGGGACTCGCTCTACCTCTCAACGTTTGGATGATCATGATGCAACTCTTTCTCAACTTCAGATAGACATGGGAGAGATGAAGGTGAATATGGAAAATTTGAACAACAATTTTCAGAAAGAACAACAGGAGAACATAGCGTTTCGTAAGCAAATGTTGACGTGGATGGCCAAATTTGAGAAGACGCCGGTTTCGGAGGGATTCGTTGAAACTGGATCTGGATCTGGTCTAGTCTTTCCATCTCCACCACCACCTACAAGAGAGCCTTTGTTCCCTTCCGGTGGTGATTCCCGTCTTCCTCCACAGTTTGAGCCGCAATCATCTGGGTTACCTTGGTCGGTGAAGAAAATTAAGCTTCCGGAGTTCAATGGGTTCGATCCTCAAGGATGGATCCAGAAGGCCAATCTCTTCTTCGACATTAATGGTATGCATCCCCAATTTCGTTTACGATTAGCTCAGCTGAGTATGGTGGGTGTTGCTCAACATTGGTTTACCATTATTCTTCAACTTCATCCGTCACTTTCCTGGGAACAGTTCCAAGAGGAACTTCTGCAACGTTTCAGTGGATTAGAAGTTCAAAACCCTTATATCCAGCTGGCTCGAATTCAACAATCTGATTCCATTCTGGAATATATTGATGATTTCGAGTATTTGCTCTCTCTTGTTCCCCAACTACCGGAAAGACAAGCTATCGGGTATTTTGTGGCGGGGCTCCAGGATGATGTCCGTCGTTGGGTTTGTTTGCAGCGACCTCATACAACAATGGAAGCGATGTACGTTGCTAAGGATGTGGAGGATTTGATCCGTCCGGTGTCGGGGAATGTGTCTCAGACCCGTTTCCGTTATTTGAACCGATTTGGGGTTTCCAATGGGTTTTTTTCTGAGCCCAATACTATGGTAGGTCAAACGGCCTCAAAAGAGCCCAGTTTCAATAGATGGGGATCCAAATCTGTTTCGAGTCGTATGGAGGTCACTCGATCGACAGCTACACCAAAATCTGTTCCATCTGTTCCTTCAGACATCACCAAATCTGGAAATCGAGATCGGGGAACTCGATCACTCACGCGCACGGAATTGGAAGAATGCCGCAAGAAGGGGCTCTGTTTTCGTTGTGGGTTACAATATGGACCAAACCACAAGTGTGTTGAGGGTCAATTACGTGTCTTACTCTTAGGAGATGATGAAGAGGATACTGCACTCGAGGACCAGTTCCGTTTTGCTGGACTCGTCTGCACTGGAGCATCCAAAACAGGAGATCATGACTCACGGAATGTGTTCTGCCCTAGAATTTGCCGGCGATTCTCAGTTACCCTTTGGTGGCCAAACTCTCAAATTCGAAGGGGCACTAACAGGTATTCCCGTGATTCTGTTAGTTGATAGTGGTGCCACCCATAATTTCATTTCGAGACAGTTAGTGGACGCTTTAAATTTCTCTACGGATATTTTTTCGGGTATTCGTATCAAGTTGGGTGACGGTTTCATTGTTCATGTTACCGAACGCTGTCTTAATCTTTCCATCACGATCGGGTTATGTGTTTTTTTGATTACGACATTAGTGCTAGACACGGGGTCCACAGACATGATTTTGGGTATGCCTTGGTTGAATTCCTTGGGAGAAGTGACTCACAATTGGAAAGATGCATGGATGAAATTCAAGTGGGACGATCAAGAAATCACACTTCATGGGTTGCCTGTTGGCCAACGTTCTCACACTCCGTTACACCATTGGTTGAGTTCTGGAGGTCAATTATCTCAGCCATACATACCTTCCACACTGGGTGCATCGAATCAGTTAACTGCATTGCTTCAGCAGGATCATCAACAGGCACTTCAACAATTATTAGCCAAATTTGAAGGTATCTTTCAGAACCCAACGGGCTTACCTCCTATCCGAACACATGATCATTGTATCAATTTGATACAAAATCAGGACCCAATTTGTGTTCATCCGTATCGTTATCCCCACTTACACAAAACAGAGATCGAAAATCAAGTGAAGGAATTGTTGTCCTTGGGAATGATTCGTCCAAGTAAGAGTGCTTATTCTAGCCCGGTGATCTTGGTTCGTAAGAAAGATGCATCTTGGCGAATGTGTGTTGATTACAGAGCTTTGAACAAAGCCACTATTCCCGATAAGTTTCCTATTCCGGTAGTCGAAGAGTTACTTGATGAATTACAGGGTGCACAATTTTTTTCTAAATTGGATTTGAAATCTGGCTACAACCAAATCCGTATGCATCCGGACAGCATTGAAAAAACGGCATTTCGCACACATGAGGGTCATTATGAATACTTGGTTATGCCTTTTGGGTTGATGAATGCTCCTTCTACATTCCAAGCCGTTATGAATGATGTTTTTAGACCCCTCTTGCGGAAGAAGGTAGTAATTTTCTTTGACGATATTCTGGTATACAGTGCCACGTGGGAGGCTCGTCTCGCTGATTTGGAGTTGGTTTTTCGTATATTACAACAACATCAGTTTGTAGCCAATCAAAAGAAATGTCATTTTGCTCAAACCGCTGTGGATTACTTGGGCTACATCATTAATGGTACAGGAGTTGCTATGGATCCAAGTAAAGTAGAGGCAGTGCTTGGGTGGCCGGTTCCGAAGAATATCAAGGCTCTTCGAGGTTTTCTTGGACTCACAGGGTATTACCGTAAATTTGTCAAAGATTACGGTAGTATTGCTCGACCATTAACAGACCTTACCAAAAAAGATGCTTTTTGTTGGACCAAGGAGGCTCAGCAGGCATTTGAGCAACTTAAACAAGCTTTAGTTTCTGCTCCTGTTTTGGCTCTCCCTAATTTTTCGATTCCGTTTGCCATTGAATGTGACGCTTCGGGAAGGGGAATTGGTGCAGTTCTTATGCAACACAATCGACCTATTGCTTATTTTAGCAAAGCTCTAAGTGACAGGAATCTTTCTAAGTCTGCTTATGAACGTGAGATTATGGCATTGGTCTTGGCGGTGCAGCATTGGCGTTTGTATCTATTGGGCACAAAGTTTATAGTGTATACCGACCAAAAAAGTCTTAAATTTCTTCTCCACCAGCGCATTACTACACCGGATCAACAAAACTGGGTGGCCAAACTTTTGGGATTCAATTTCGATATTTGTTATAAGCCAGGAAGGGAAAATAGAGATGCCGATGCGTTGTCACGTCGCGAAGAGGAAGGCGAATTCAGTCAAGGGATATCGTCTCCCATTTGGGTACAAGGGGCACAGTTAGTGCAAGAAGCACAACTTGATCCGGAAATACAAAAACTCATTGTGGCATGTGAGCATAATTCACCTCATCCGGTGGGGTACACAGTTAAACAAGGAATTCTTTATTATAAGAACAGATTGGTTATTTCTCGGGCTTCTAAATTTATTCCAGCACTGTTACAAGAGTTTCATACGTCCGCTTTGGGAGGGAATTCTGGGTATTACCGTACATATCGCCGTTTGGCTAACAATTTATATTGGCCCGGTATGATTGGGTGTGTAAAGGCGTTTGTGCGAGCATGTGATGTGTTTCAGCGTTGTAAAGTTAGTTCGCTATTGCCTGGGGGTCTGTTACAACCTTTGAACATTCCAGCTGCTATTTGGGAGGATCTCTCTATAGATTTCATCACGGGTCTTCCGAAATCCAAAGGCAGTGATACGATTCTGGTGGTGGTCGATCGGCTATCGAAGTACAGTCATTTTTTGTTGTTAAAACATCCGTTTTCCGCAAAATCAGTGGCCGAGTTGTTTGTGCGTGAAGTTATTCGTCATCATGGCATTCCTAAATCCATTGTAAGTGACCGAGACCCCTTATTTCTAAGTAATTTTTGGAAAGAGATTTTTTGATCACAGGGAACTCAATTGAACATGAGTTCAGCTTATCATCCGGAATCGGATGGGCAAACTGAAGTGATCAATCGTTGTTTGGAGGCGTATTTACGTTGTTTTGCTGTCGATCAACCTCGTTCATGGGCTTCGTGGATTCCGTGGGCGGAGTTTTGGTATAACACTACGTTTCATGGGTCAACGGGTGTTTCTCCTTTTGAAGTGGTCTATGGTCGTAAACCACCGTCGGTGGTGCAATTTGTGCCTGGTGAAGTCCATGTACCAGCAGTTGCGATTGAATTACAAGATCGTGATGAGGCATTGAAGCAATTGCGTTCTCACTTGTCCCATGCTCATGCGTTGATGAAAACTGCTGCGGATAAGAAAAGAAGAGAGGTCCATTTCGCTGTAGGAGAATGGGTGTATGTGACGTTAAAACCGTATCGACAAATGTCGGTTTCTCGTCGTATTCATCACAAATTGGCAGCCAAGTTTTTTGGTCCGTTCCAGGTCATTGAGAGAGTGGGTCCAGTTGCGTACAAATTGCAGTTACCCCCGACTTCAAAAATACATCCTGTTTTTCACGTGTCTCTCCTCAAGAAAGCAGTGCAAACTCCAGCAGATTCTGTCTTCCCTCCGGAATTGGAATTGAATCAAGATGAGATTTTAGTACCTAAACGGGTTTTGGCTACCCGGCTAATCAAAGATCAACAAGAGGAGTTTGAGCAATGGCTGATTCAGTGGGATGGACAAGGGAAATAAGAAGCTACATGGGAAGATGCTATCGTGATTCAGGGATAGTTTCCAGGGTTGAGTCTTGAGGACAAGACTCATTCTGAAGAAGGGAGTAATGATACAAATAGAGAAGAGGGGACCACAGTAAATGTCACACCTAAACCGTTATTGGTGTATTCTAGAAAGGGACCAGGGGTAAAAAGGGGAAAGACTATCATTAGTTAGTTATGTAGAGAGGAGAATGTATAGAGAGAGAATAAGAAAGTATGAGGTCATGTTTTTTGTTATGATTGTATTGGCTCCTGAAGATTTGTTTCAGTGAGAGAGGGATCATTCCCTGGGCAATCTTCGGATTGAATTATCAATACAAGTTCATTCTCCTTTCACTCATTCATCACATTTCATCATTTAATCTGTTTCTTGTTTCATTTACAATTTATATTCACATCACACACACACACATACGAGTTACTGGGTCAAAAATCTCAACCCAAAACCATCTATTTACCGGTTCGGTCAATGTCGGGTTAGGAGTCGGGTCAAGAGTTGTCACCCCTACCTACAGTCTATCAGGAAGAAGTCAATTATGTGTTAATTGACCGAAAAGACTCTTTAAAATCGCTAAAAACAACTTGTATTTTTAGAGAATGTTTAGTGTTTGCCTTATGTTTTTGCAAGAGAGATAGAGATAGAGAGAGAGAGAGAAAGAGAGAGAGAGAGAGCAAAAAAGAAGATATATGTGTGCATATGGGTTATCTGATTAGTAACCAATTAACAGAGAGTAACACTAATCCTCATTGGTTGCGCTCGTTGAATGACCACAAGTCGATTTATCGACAATCAATAATGACAATCGCTTTAGGCTTCAGTGTTGTGTTCTCACTATTCTCACGTTCTGTACATCCTCGTTAATTGGCCTTGGACTCATCTATCAATCACCTGATCTAGTGATATGAATATAGTATAGAAAAATTGGGCCCCTTACAAAAATGGCCCTGTACCTATGCCCATTTTGCACACGCGCGTCACCAAGCATGAACATTGTGTCTGGTTGCAACGATTTCAATCTCGATTTATGTTAGACTAGGTGTGAGACCCATGTATTACATGAGTTTAATTAAAAAAAAAAATATACAATTTTAATAATTTGAAAAGTTTGAATTTATAAGAAAAATGAAAAAAAAAATTGAATTGTTAAAATTAATAAGACTTTAATGTATTGAATACATTACATATATAAACTTTTTCTAATAAATATTTTACATATATGTTACCTTACACATTAAATGACAAATTTTAATTTAATAAAATGAAAAATACAATAAAATGACAAGTGGAAAATAGATAATCTGGACAACACTTCGTTTCTAGAAATGAGTTTTTGTTGAAAATGGGGCTTTGCGTGGGTAGAGTTTCAACTGAAAATATTCTTTTTATCGGGGTCTTCGGTGCTTTAGGACTTACTTCGGGTGTTAGGGTGGTTCCCTAAGCTTCCGGGGGGGGGGGGGGGGTGGTGGTGTTAGGATAGCTTGAGAAAGAGTTTAGGGTGTAAAAGTGTAAACTTTTGTAAACAAAAATCAAGAGGTCTCACTCTTTATTTATAGTGGTCGAAGCCTTGCATTACGCAGGATGTAATCTTCACGTACGCGGGGAGTACTGCCTTATGATGCTCTATGCTGAGCGTACTCTCGTATGCTGGGAGTAGGAGCGGACATGTCATCGACGTGTCAATATTGCGAGATAGGTGTCCTTCGTCCGAAGAAAGAGGCGACATGGCTGATTTCGGACCTAGTTCGAGTACGTGGGGCGTAATTCGAGTACGTTGGGCGTACGACCTCCTAGAAGTTTGTGTCTGAAACTTCAAAAATTCATATCTTTTGCACACGGGCTCCGTTTTTTACGTTCTTTATATCCACGCGTAAGTGAGATTATAATCTACAACTTTTATTTAGACTCTGTTTGCTAATTTTGACTTTATTTTTAATATTATATTTTTAACAGGTCGGGACAGGAAAAGTTCGTTAAAAATTCATCACTTCTTCACACGACGTCCATTTTTGTCTGTCTTTTTACCGTTCAACTACTATTGACGAGAACTTCGATTCTCATTTCGGTTGTGTCAGCTAAAAATTGCTCGATCTATAATTCGAATTTCGAGTTGTACATTACTATACCGAATCTTAGAAAAATCATAACTTCCTCATACGAAGTCAGATTTGGACGTTCTTTTTATGAAAGTTCTCGGTTTAACGAATACTATGACTTTCATTTAGATCACTAAAGCTAAAAAGTAGTTTATTGTAAACTCACTTTGTACGTCATATGGCGCCGTGTCGGTTCTGTCGCGAAACTTTGATAAGTCATAATTTCTTCGTTATAACTCAGATTTCGGTGAGGTTTTTGCCTAAAATTTTCTAACGAGATAATTTACAACTTTCAATAACATTAGTTTTACTTATTTCCAACTTAAATGTTATATTTTTGTTAATTTTGATAGTTAACTTTTTGATCGAAATCTCATAAGAATTCCCATCACTTCCAATGCTTTCCGAATGATTTTAAACATAGTTTTACTTCAAATCTCATAAAACTATCTTGTTAGAGATCAACGATAAAAATCATATAATATTTAATAATATTCATTTTTAAGCTAACAAGCTTACAAAACACGATAATTATACAAGGTTATTAACGTTTATGTTACACTTCAGTAGTGCGAGGTGAGTTTCCTCCTGGTTTGAACAGGTTGAAGGCACCAATGTTGGCCCGTGTAGTTTGTATGTCCTTGATAGGAACACGAAGTGTGGGTGGGGCTCGTATCTCATTATTACCTGAGTATAGATATCAACCAGATTGTTGGATTGTTATACTTGTTGTCTGTGTGATACCTGTATGTGTTGTTAGGAATGTAAGTGTGGGCGAGGCACGTATCTCATAGTCAGCGGAGTATGGGCGGGGCCCGTTTCTACTAGTTAATTGAGTGTGGGTGGGGACCGTATCTCATAGAGTGTGGGCGAGACCTGTATCTCATTATTAATTGAGTGTGAGTGGGGCCCATATCTCATAGCATTATTTGAGTATGTATATAGGACTGTTTGATAGATTTTGCTATACTTGTTTGTCTATGTAATACTTGTAAGTTTGTTAAGTAGCTGAGTGTGGGCGGGGACCGTATCTTATAGTTAGCCGAGTGTGGGCGGGACTCGTATCACATCGTTAGCCGAGTGTGGGCGGGGACCGTATTTCGTAGTTAGCTGAGTGTGGGTGAGGCCCGTATCTCATAATCAGCAGAGTGTTGGCGGGGCCCGTATCTCCTAGTTAATATAGACTGGGTGGGGCCTCTATTTCCTTGAGTATGGGCGGGGCCCGTATCTCCTAGTAGCATGATTATATGTATGGTATGTGATAGTTTGGAGAGAATCACTAAGCTTCGTGCTTACAGTTTTCAGTTTTGGTTTTAGGTACTTCCGGTAGCAAGGGGGAAGAGCTCGGGATGATTGCAGTGCACACACCATTTGTTTAGCCCGGGATGTTTATACTCTGATATATATGACATATTTTTATGATATATTGAGATACATGACTTATGATTTTGTATAATGTTGGATTACGATGGTTTTATTTATAAATTAAAACGAAAATTTTGGACTGTATTTTTGGGATGTATCAAGTTGGTATCAGAGCCTTGGTTTGAGGGATTTGGGCACACTTTCGGGTGTGTCTGAACTCAAATTGATGACTTGGTATGAAAATTTTCAAAAGAAAATCATTTTTATAAAATGAATTTTGAAAAGAGAAAAAGAACATTGAAAAGAGAAATGGGTGTGGTGCATGCAATCAACCGAGCTCAAGTAAGTACTCCCAAATTAGCCATACAAGTTTATGTTATGATATGCTTACGAGAACTGCATGCTAGATTTGTTGGATTAGGTGTCTAAGCCCATAACTATAATTGATATGTACTTGACCCGTGAGTAGCATGATCCATTTGGGTTGCATTCATCAAAACAATTTGATAGGATGGATATTTGAGAAAGAGGTTATTTGTGATTTATTAATATATTATAAGTATAGTATATTAATTGAGGAATCATATTATTTAATTAATATTGGTCAAGAATTAATTTGGAATTAGTTTAGTGATCAAAAGAGATTAATTAAATTAAGGGGACTGATTAAGTAAATCAATGATACTTATAGTTTGTGCTAATGATCCATGTTGATTATGTGGACTAAATCTTTGTGGAGTCCATGAAGATTTAGTCCAAAGGGCTTATCATATGGATTATTGGATTAAAGGCCCAAAGGAAGTGGATTAGGGTTTACAAGTTGAAACTCTAGGAATTCCACACTATAAGTGTAACCCCCTAGCTCCAAAATTGGCACCCAAAGAGTTCCAAGTAGATACCTACCCGATTTTGGGTGGTTTATAACCTCTTTCTAATTATCCTCCATTTCCTCATGATGTTTTTTGAACCATTTGAGGCATCACACTTGAGGTGCTAAGCTCTTGAAAGGCCAACAACTACAAGCTACAAATAAGAGGTATTCTTCTAACTAGTTTTTATGATTTATGTACCAAATTTGTATGCTAGTTAGGCTTCAGGCTTCGGAAATTGTTTATTTCATGTATAACTAGAGAAAACTTAGATCCAAAGCATTAGGGTTGTATGTGCACCATAAGAGTGTTATAGTACATAAAACCCAATAGTGGTATCAAAGCCATGGGTGTTTTCTGTTATATAGATGCAATTGTATTATTTTCAAAGTTGAAAATTTATGATTTTTGTTGTCTAGCTGCTGGACTCGACGAGTCCCCTAAGTGGACTCAACGAGTTGACTCATATGACCATGAACTCGATGAGCCTATAGCCTGGCTCGACGAGTTGGATCATCAATTGACAGATTTTTCGAGTTTTTGTCTTGTTTTGGATTAGGATCATTACAACAAAAATGTTTTGGCTCATACAATTCGATTTTACTGATATGGTAATGATTATCCCCACCAATAACATGATGATTGTCAAATTTTAAGATAATTACTTGATTTTGTGAAAAACTAATTACTTGTAGAATTTGAAATTATCTTGTCATATGAGTGGAATTAGGTCAAATTAGTAAAAGATAAAGTTATATGATAATTTTATTAGTTAAATTTGATCTAAATGTTTCTTGAAGAGTTTCATAACTTGTCATCAAGTTATGAAATATGAAAAATCTCATTCATGAAACATTAAACTCATTAAGTTATGTAACTCAAAAGTTTTTTTTAAAGAGTTAAAAAACTTGTCATCAAGTTTTGGAACCAAAAGGTTTTGAAGAGTTTCAAAACTTGCCCTCAATACTTGACCAATTTGACTTTTGGTTAATTATGTTGGGTTTTAGTATTGGGAGGGAAAAATTGTCTTTTTCCCCACGAAGGATTAACTATGAATCAAGACTCTTTGAGTGTTAGCTATTACCTTAATTGTTGATTAGGGTTTTATTGTGTATATGTTTAACGTGAAGAGTTTCATATCAGCAACTCGGGTGTGTGATTGTCTTGTCTATAGATTAAGGTGTGTTTTCTCACTATACTATGTAGGTTGCAAGATTGTATCCGTGACTCTTGCATGAAAGACTGTAGTTGGATCACAACACTTGTATGAAAGACTGTGGTTAGATCAAAACACTTGTATGAAGGATTGTGGTTAGATCACATCGCTTGTTTGTCTTTGTGACTTGTATGAAAGACCATGATTGGATCATGACAGAAAGGCTACAATTGGGTTGTAGTCTAGAAGTGAATGTAAGGCTATGGTTAGATCATAACACTCACATAGGGTTGAAATACATACCTAGGACTGGGCCCACTGATATGTATGATGTGGTATTTTGGAGAACTCACTAAACTTTGTACTTAATATATTGTGGTTTAAATACTTTTAGGTACTTCCAGCTCCAGAGGAAAGGACCCGACTTGACTGCACATATCCCTGATGACTTTTCCATACTATTTATTATCATTCTACTTTGATGTTTAAGATACATTTTACCATGATTGATTTTGGAACAAATATTGTATCAATTTGATGGTTTGAACTTGCAAATTGTTTATTAGTATATTTGGGACATCACAATCTTTTTTGCAAGTCAGCCCTATTTTCAAACCAAATCAAAAAATATGCAAACCATATGGACCGTTTTTATAGTTTTTTTCTTGCTACATGGTTGTTGTGTTCCTAAGAGAAGCGTCATGTACAATTTTTTTGGTCCTTGTTGTTTTCAAATAGACAAATTGGTCCATGTTTGAGAAAAAAACATAGAAATAGTTCCAATTTACCAAATGGTTTATGTGCCCTAGGGTAGACATTATTTAGTTTAGAATAAAAGAAACTGAAAACCAAACCAAACAAAAATCGAATTCTGACAAAATAAATTTCAAATTCGATTTTAAGTTTGGTTTCAAACCAAACTGAATTTGGAATTTGGTTAATGGTTTGAGGCTTTAAGCTATGGTCTAATAGAGTTCGAGCCAAACCAAATTGAATTAACGAATTAAATTAATTAGTTTTTTATCCATTAAATATTATATTTCTTTATATTAAAAAAAATTAAATAGAAAAAATAAAACATATTTGATATTTCATATTTCACATATACAAAACAAAGAATTCTTAATTCCAAAATCCCAAAAGTTCAATTTTTTAACTCATTTTTTCTGTCTTATGTTCATATTTTTGAAACTTTTGATTTTATGTTTGAAAATTTAAACTTTTAGATTTAATTTTAAGTTTAGGTCATTTTTTGTCCTTTAACTTTTGACTTTATGTTCATTTGGTTATTTAACCATTTTAAGTTTTAAAAGGTTACCGAACTTTTGACTTTATTCTTATTTAACTTTTGGTGGGGAGTGTGGTCACTTAACTTTTGGACCTGTGCTTATTTAGTTATCTAACTTTTAAAATTATGTTTATTTAATCACCTAACTTTTAAGATTGTGCTCATTTTATACTTTATTTTAAAAGTTTAATGACTAAATAAACACAATTTTAAAAGTTAGGTGACTAAATGAGCATAAATCCAAAAGTTACGTGATGAAACCAAAAGTTAGGTAACTAAATAAGCAAAAAGCCAAAAATTCGATGGCATTTTAAATTTAAAAAAAATTATGTGACCAAATGGACATAAACCCAAAAAATAAATGACCAAAAATGATTTAAACCATTTCATTTTTAACCTCAATATTTGATTTTCTGGATTTTCAAACCAAACCAAACCAAATTATTATTCGATTTTCGGTTTGGTCCATGTTGCCTTGAATTTCGTTCAAGTGAGTGTTCGGTTTAGACCCAAGATAACATCATCTATAATGTTTTTTTTGGTTAATGTAGTTTTCAAATACACATAAATGATCCACAAACATTCGCTCTCTATCTCAAATATAGTCAATTTTCACAAAAACATACCGCGTAAACTTTGGTTGCAATATAGAACCAAATCATTTGAAACATTTCACACTAGCCACATCTTTTTACTATGCCCTTTTTGCTAAATAAGTGGTTACATTGTCGACGATGTCTAAGTTTTGGCTATATATTAATTAAAAAGTTTTAAGCAATTTAGGCTATTTTGTCACTTTCTCATAAAATATTACACCAATAAGGGTTTAGGTAAACAACACTACAGCAAGTTGCGACAGTTTTACGTTAAATAAAAGCTGATAGAAGGCGTTGACCAATTCCTCAATAATGAGCGAGCTGCTAATACCCTGAAAAATCCCTCTTCTTCAACCCTATCCTGTCGACAAATCACTACCCACACCTCCCGATAATTCTGGGAGCATTCTTCAGGTTCCTATCCTTTTGCCAATTTTGTCATCTGCTTTTTACCCTCGAAAACCCATATCAGGCTGCTAATCAAAGCACAAGTACAAGATCTGATTTGTTTCCAGGTAGGCCCTCCATCCTTGACCCGTTTCACTGTTTATGCTATAAATAACAGTAATTGGGCTGTTCTTGACTCTTTGTTCCTTCTAATTTCTGATACCCAGTTATGTAAAGATCTTTGAATCTTGAAGCTTTATACTATTACTCCGAAATCGGAACAATTAAGGTCAAGATATAGATTAGATCCTCAAGCTCCGATTATATGGGTAATTGTTGTGCTACACCCTCCACCACTGATTACGAGAATAAAAAGGGGAAAAACAAACCAAACCCATTTTCGTTAGATTACGATGGCCCCAATACATCACGTCCTACTGGATACAAATCATATGTACTTGAAAACCCTACCGGACATGAAATTGAGCAAACGTATGTTCTTGGTAAGGAGATGGGTAGAGGAGAGTTTGGGATTACATACATGTGTACAGATAAATCTACAGGTGAAGTCTTGGCCTGTAAATCGATTTCAAAAAAGAAACTAAGAACGAGGATTGATATTGAAGATGTAAGGAGGGAAGTTGAGATTATGAAGCATATGCCACCACATCAGAATATTGTAAGCTTGAAGGGCACTTATGAAGATGATAATGCCGTTCATTTAGTTATGGAGTTATGTGAAGGTGGGGAATTGTTTGATCGGATTGTTGCTAGGGGCCATTACACAGAAAGGGCTGCTGCAGGTGTCATTCGCACCATTGTTGAAGTGATTCAGGTCAACATTTATCCATCTCTATTTTCCTGTATGTTTATAACACAAACATATTTGATATCCACTTCTTGAAGAAAGTTTTTACGAATCAAATGTGTTTTTTTTTGTTCTTACTACAGATGTGCCACAAACATGGCGTCATGCATCGTGATCTAAAACCTGAAAACTTTCTGTACGCAAACAAGAAAGAAACAGCAGCATTAAAGGTGATTGATTTTGGGCTTTCGGTGATCTTCAAACCAGGTAAAAACTATCAACAATCATACTTTTTGTACATCTTTTCTTCACCATTTTCACTAAATGAAGATGTTTTTAATCTTTAAAAAGGTGAAAGATTCAATGAAATAGTAGGAAGCCCATATTACATGGCTCCTGAGGTCCTGAAACGTAACTATGGTCCCGAAATAGATGTATGGAGTGCTGGAGTAATTCTATACATTTTGCTTTGTGGGGTCCCACCATTTTGGGCTGGTGAGTTTGAATTCCTTCATACACATAACACACTTCACAAAATTATTTCCTTTTTTGTTAGTTTTGAAAATACATTTTATCTTTTTGAATGAAGAAACTGAACAAGGAGTTGCACAAGCGATTATTAAATCGGTTGTTAATTTCAAGAGGGATCCATGGCCTGTGGTATCTGATAATGCAAAAGATCTTGTTAAAAAGATGCTTAATCCTGACCCTAATTTACGCCTTTCTGCTCAAGGAGTTTTAGGTAACATTTTACTCATGTTTCATTCTTCTTTTTCCCATCAATATGGTTACTAAATCTTTTTTAGACACTTCATAATAAATAGGGCATAGAAGTTTTGTTTATGGACCCTATGTGTACTAAAAATAGTTAATCGATCATAAGATTCAAAATTACATCTTTAACCCTTTAAAAAAATGTACAGATCATCCGTGGATTCAAAATGCCAAGAAGGCTCCAAACGTTTCTTTAGGTGAAACTGTTAAAGCAAGATTAAAGCAGTTCTCATTCATGAACAAGCTCAAGAAGAGGGCATTAAGGGTATAACAAAAAGATTAAAATTTTTAGGGTTTTGTTTTTAAACTTTATTTCAAAGTGCTGAAATTTGTAAATCATGAATTTAGGTAATTGCTGAGCTTTTATCTGCGGAAGAAGTGGAGGGGATAAAACAAGGATTTGATTTAATGGACACCAACAAACAAGGGAAGATAACCATGGTTGAGTTAAAAGTTGGTTTGCAGAAGCTTGGTCATCAGATTCCTGATTCAGATCTTCAAATGCTTATGGATGCCGTAAGTACTGTGGTTTTGAAAAAGACGATTATACCCTTCATATATAAGAGACAAATCGTAACTAAATATGTTTGTACAGGGTGATGTTGATAGAGATGGGTACTTGAACTATGGAGAGTTTGTTGCTATTTCTGTTCACTTAAGAAAAATGGGAAGTGATGATCATCTGAAAGAGGCTTTTGAGTTTTTTGATAAAAACAAAAGTGGTTATATAGAGGAAGAAGAGCTTAGGGAAGCTTTAGTTGATGAAATTGAAACTGATAATGAGGATATAATTGCTGCAATTATTCTAGATGTTGATACAGACAAGGTTTGTATTTGTTTAATTTTTTTTATTTTTGTTTGTTCAACACATTTTTGTGTGGTTTTATTTGTTTAATTTGATAAATTGATTATGGTTTTAGGATGGGCGAATTAGCTATGAGGAATTTGAAGCAATGATGAAAGCAGGAACTGATTGGAGGAAAGCATCTAGACAATATTCAAGAGAGAGATACAATAATCTTAGCTTGAAATTATTCAAAGATGGTTCGTTGAATGTAGACAACGAGGGAACATAGAAACGGTTTTTGGTGCAAATCAAGAATCGGTTTCTTGATAGGATGAAATTTGTTTTTATTTTTATTTTTGGGGGTCGATTGTACAATGTACGCTTAAATTGTAATATTTTGGTGAGATGTCTCTGTTTATGGTAATAGAGATACTGTTTTGGGTTGGAGGGTTTTGTTTGTGAGTGTAAATGTGTTGTTATCATGTGTACTAATAAGTAATAATATCCTATTGCAACACGCGTAGTGTCACCATCCATTTTGAAGTTCTGAGAAACTTGATGAGATAGATTATGCTATTAAGTCATCACGAAATCAAATTTGATACATGAATTTTTTTTCCCTAAAAATCAATACTTTTTATTAGTTTAATTATCATTGTACAAAAAATGAGATGACAAACGAGCAACAAGTTTTGCCGTTAAGCTTTTTTGTATTGTAAAACTAATTCTTTTGAAGATTACATCCATAGATCTAGAGATATAACATTACTATGTATGATCCGTTGTACTCTATTAAGAAACTCCATTACATCCGGTGCGATAAAACCAAACGTATCAAATGCAAATGGTATGAACACGTGTTGATTTTCCATGCATGATTTTTCATGTTTGATGACTTTGTTTATAGCAGCTTTTTAAGCAACCTGTCCCATCATGAAACCCTCAACCCTCAAGCCCACGAAAAGGGATACCCCTATAAGGTCCATACATGCGTGTTTCCCTCCGACCCACTAAAAAATCAAAACACCAGCCGATCTAAGGGTTAACATCCATTCTGTCGGGTCAGTCAAGAAATTCACAGGTGTCTCTTTCTTGACGGAAACCCCGACACGCTTAAATATGTCAAACAAAACATCCCTAATCATATCGTGCATGTATTTGAACCCCGAGAGTTCTTTATAGTAAACTACATGCTCTCTATAAGAGTCCAAACATGCCTTGCGACACACCGGACATATCTCGTCAGCTGGAAATATTGGAATCATGGGTCGATACTTGAGGATAGTACGATACTCCACAGGAGACATATGTTAGCCAAGCCCATCTATAGGGATAGCTAGGAGAAAATCTTGAGCATGTGGTGCACGTAAGCACTGGAAAACCACTTTCTGTCGAGGTGTCATGTCGAGATGTACTTCCATATCTTGGACAATTTTAGGAAAGGGCACTTGCCAGTATATTATGGGATTTAGGGGGGGTGTCTTTAGTAGTAAAACTGCTAAGGTCAATATCCAGAAGCTTGTTACGAAGATAAGTCAAGGCACAATCATAATCAGAATTCATACCATATATGCCGCTATCCCATAAGATGTCGTCTTGCAATACCCAATATTGGGCCCTTGAGGCAACAAAAGCGTATGAGGTAGCCTCTATTGCTGAGTATAAACCAAAACCACCAAACCTAATGGGTAAGAAAGCAATTCACCACTGTATGTCGCCAAAGAAATGGCCAACACAAACCACAATGTCCTCAATCGCCCCACACAACCCATTGTCAAACAATAATGCTGCCTTCTCCATGTGAACGGGTTGGCATGTCCTCAGCCCAAAGAAAATATTAGCAATACCTATACAAGACCGAAGCAGAAGGAGCTCACACTGGGGGTCAGATAATTGTGGAAGAAGACACATCAAATTCACAGGGTTTTCGGCTCTCTTTATGGCTAAGCTGCTAATAAAACTAGCATCTTACCAATAACTCCCCCAAGAAGTTTCACCCCCAAAGGTGGCCTCCCAATGCCAGCCGGGAATAGCCCCTCACATAGCTTCCTACAATCACATGAGGGCCAAAAGTGCTCGGTTTTCTTGATATTCAGCTGAGGGCCCAATTTTGGGTCAATCACCGTAATGATGTCCAACGCTTTGGCCACCTCCTCCAAATCTCCAATAAGTGTGTCATCATCAAGGTACCATGAATGGAAAAGAAGCTTGCAATTGTCTCTAATATTATGCAAGAGCGGTTGCAACATAATGGCAAAGATAATTGGTCCCAAGGGGTCTCCTTGCTGAACCCTAGTAGTGGACCAAATATATGTGTTGCCTAGATACAACCTTGTTGCTTGACCATATAAGAATTCTACCCACAAGGATATAGAAGGACACCTCAATCTAACCTCATGAAGTGATGCGAATCTGTCGATAAGGTTAAAGGAATTAGAGAAGTCCACGGTAAGCATGGAAAGAGATCAATCATCATGGCACTCACTCAACATCCTATTGGCGCTATGTAATACGACCCCAGCGCCACCTGATACCCTGACCCCAAACTGAAAATCATTAACATACTTGGTCATTTCTTTACCAACACCTTTCATAGTCAACTTGGAAACCAAACATCTCCATATAGTGCCTATTGCAATAGGTCATATTCCCTTGTCAGATTTTAAGAGCGGCATAAAAGGAGCATAGGCAACAAATTCTGCAAAGATTAAAGCCAAACTTATTTAACAAACCACCCGACATTAGATTCTTATGATGTTCTGGAACATACAAAACATCCCTAAGTTTCACATCTTTCCCTAGTGTCATTTTGAGAACAACATCACCATCACCTTTAATATCCGTGGTAGCCGCATTTCCCATGTAGAGCTTTACACCATCTTCAACTTCTTTGTAGGTGTTGAAACTGCTCTTCTCATGACACCATGATGAGTAGCCCCCATGTCAATCCATCACTCCTTCGAATTGATATTCATGATATTCACATGTGAGACCATAGTCGTGTGATCAGTTATCATGGCTACTACTCCATGTCACCATTTACCATGTTTGCTTGATGGTTCTCCCATTTGGGCTACGGGCACTCTGAAACCTTGTGACCTAGTTGGCCATAATTGTAACACTTGAACTTCTTCTTGAAAGTTCCTGCCTTGGGGCCTAGGTTTTTACGATTTCCTTTCCCTTTGTGAGCTCCGTTGCCTTTGTTCTTGGAAGTTTGACTAGCTTCCACCATATGAACCTTAGAAAATTCATCTTCAAATCCATTTGATTGTCTTCTTCAATGCAAAGATGCACCACATGTAACACTCACAAATTAGGGGTAGTCAATTTGACTATTAGAAGCGTTAAAATTGACTTTCAGACAGAGGACTAATTATGATAAATAATCTTAGCCAATGTTATAGTATATGTGACGAGGATTTCGTATATATAAAGAACACCCAAGTCTGACTTCGTGAGAGGAAGTTATGATTTTTCTAATATTTCAGCATAGTAGTATCCGAGTTAGAAACTAAAATTGGAATCATTTGATTGTTAGGAAAAACAATCTAATGAGAGTTGAAGATCTTGTTAATACCTATTCGTCGATATAGAGACAGTCGCGAATGGATATCATATAAGAGAGTTATGAATTTTTAATGAACTTTAAGAGTCTAGGACTATTAAAAATATAACTTTAAAAATAAAGTCAAAACTTGCTGATGGACTCTAAATGACAGTTGTAGATTTCATCGATAGTTATGTGTGGATATAAAACCCATTGAAAACGGAGCTCGTATATAGAAGATATAAACTTTCTTGGGAACATAAATTCTTCTTGCACACCCGGGCGCAACGACAAACTGTGTCACGCGCACTGACACTCTACCTAGACTAATCCAGACTTATACTAAAGGCAAACTATGTCCAATACAGTTCCTTGTACGCATTATTATTACAGGTATACAAGTAGCACATAGTATAATTAAAACAATTAGAATTTAATAGATACTTATATGAAATTATACTCTTGAAAGTAAATATGCACTTACTTTTAAAAAATAGGTGACTACAGGTTAGAGCAATGCTTCGCCTTAACACTTCTCAAAGACCTAAACGTATAAATTACTAAGTCTTAGTCTAGCTTCATAATTATGGGGACTATATTTAATAGTCTAGATTCCTCAACAATCTCAATGCCTACATCAAGATCTATCAATTAAGGAATAACCATGTAGGATTATATCGGAGGTAGGGTCCGTTTGGTATACAGATTATACTGTTTGGAAATCCCACTTTAAACACCCCACTAAATCCAACCTAAACATCACTCTAGTAAGTAGATCAACCAGTATAATGGCATGAAATCACTGATAAATCTTAATTACATGTTCATATTAACGACTTACGATGATAACCATAATTTGCACTGAAGCAGAGTAAATGTAGGGATACTTATAGAGTTTTGCTGATTAAAGTTTGAAATTCGTATAGGTAGAACTCATACTCGATGGCTACTATAAGTTTGGTACTCAGGAGGTCGCAGGGCTTCACTAACTACCAGAAAACTAAGGAAAAATAGGTTACAAGAAGGAGAGAGAGAGAGAGAGAGAGAGAGAGAGAGAGAGAGAGAGAGAGAGAGAGATAGAGAGAAATAGGGGTTATAGGGGCAAGATATCAACAACATATACAAAATGCAACTATTTATAGGACTTTTCGAAATGTGCGCCACACATAGATCCGGTGCTCGCTATGCATCTGGTTGGAAGGGGTGATGTGTCGTTTTCTTATGGTTCCACGTGTTGCGATTTGGGTGGTATGTTAGGTGCGCGTCGCGCCCCTTACTGTTGCGTGCGAATTTTCCTTATTTTTTTAAAAAAAATCATAACTTTCTCATATGAGCTCCATTTTCGATAGGTTATATATCCATGCATAGCTATCGATGAGATTTACAACTTTTATTTAGAATCTGTCGTTTAATTTTGAATTTGTTTTAAAGTTATATTTTTACAGGCTTAGACTGTTAAAGTCTGTGTAAAAATCATAACTCTCTTATATTATATCCGTTCTCGAATGTCTTTATATTGACGGATAGGTATGAACGATATCTTCAACTCTCGTTTAGAGTGTTTTTCCTAACAACTGCCCGTTCTAAAATTCGATATCAGCATTGCACACTGCTGCGTTGAATCTAAGAAAAATCATAACTTTCTCATACGAAGTCAGATTTGGATGTTCTCTATATGCACGCTCTCAATTTAATGACTACTATGCCTTTCTTTTAGATCACTTAGGCTAATAAGGGATCTATATATGATTCACTATTTTGCGACATCCGCAACTAAATCGGATTTAACGCAAAACTTCAAAGTATCATAATTTCTTCGTTTTAAGTCAGATTCAAACATTCCTTATATCTTCTGAATCCTTATTATGTATACTATAACTAGGTTAATGTTATTTTTCCTAAATAACCTTTTATTTTCGACGTGTATTTTCATTTTATTATTAAATACTTATATAATTTGCATAAAAGATCGTATAAAACACATAAACACATGAATATAAGAATAGTCCTTTCTTATTTGTTCATAAAAAACTACAATAGTTGACCAAGGTGATTATAGACTATGAATATTATAGCAGGAAACACAAGCGTTACAATTATCTCTTTCTTAGGATGATTCTGTCCTGGAATCATGCATCAACAAACAGATGAGGATAGCAAATTTTCATTTCGCTTTCTGTTTCCCAGGTGAGGTTCGGTCCTGTCATATATTTCTATCATACTAGCACCAACTTAATAATCTTTTGATGTAATTTATTCCTCTTACAATTAATGATTTTTTTAGGCTCTTCAACCAACGTTCTATCTTCATCAATCCTTAATTCTGAGAGTGGAAGCATATCCACTTCTTCTCTTGAGTACTTCCTTAAGTAACAAATGTGAAATGTATTATGGATATGTTCTAGTTCAACAGGAAATTCAAGCTTGTAAGATTCATTCCTTATCATTTAAAGTACCTTGAATGGTCCTATAAAATGAGGACTCAACTTTCCATGCTTCCCAAATCCAATAAGTCCCTTCCATGGTGAGAATTTATGTAACACTTTATCACCCACATCAAATGTTATCGGTCATCGCTTCTTGTCCGCATAGCTTTATTTTGACAACTTTGAGTAGCTAGCATCCTTTCCTTGAACACTTTCAACTTCTCTATGGTTTGATGTACTATATTAGTACCTGCAAAGTGTTTCTCTACTGCTTCCAACCAACATGATGGCGTATGGCACTTCCTTTCATATAGTGCTTCATAAGGAAGCATCTTGATGTTGGAATGATAACTATTGCTTTAGGTAAATTCTGCTAATGGTAAGTGAGCATCCCAAAGACTAGTGAATTATATCTAATGCACATGCCCACAAAATATCCTCTAAACTTTGGATAGTTCTTTCACTCTGTTCATCCATTTGTATATGATGGGCAGTACTCAAACACAACTTTGTGCCTAATTCTTCTTGCAAACTCTTTTAAAATCTGGAAGTGAATCGACTGTCCCTATCTGACACGATAGATAAGGATACTCCATAAATCCTAAAGGGTTTCCTTTATGTAGGTCTCTGCCAATATATCCATAGACTAATTCTCTTGTGTGACTATGAAATGCGCACTCTTCGTAAATCGGTCTACTACAACCCAGATTATGTCGTGACCTCTCTTTGTCTTTGGCAACTTAGTTATAAAGTCCATGTGAACAACATCCCACTTCCCTATAGGTACTGATAAGGGTTCCAAATTCTCTCATGATTTTTGATGTTGTGCCTTTAATCTTGCACAAGCTAAGCATTCTGCTACGTAAGTTGCCATGTTGAACTTCATTGTTAGCCACTAGTAATAGGGTTTTAAGTCTAAGTACATTGTGGTAATTCCTAGGTGTATAGAATGCATGGTTTTATAAGATTCTTCCATAAGAAGATCTTTTATACCACCCAATTTTGGTACCCAAATGCGTTTCTTAAACGTCTTTAACCCTTGCTTATCTTCTTCAAATGCAAATGTCTTGCATATATGTTCTTCTTTCTTATCACCTTCTGGCAGAGCCCTTGTCTGTGTTTCTTTGATATTTTCCACAGTCATTGACCTCACCTTAATCTTCAATTATCTAGCTCTCTTACCTTCTGGAATCACTTTTCTACTTAAGGCATTGAATATGATATTCACTATACATGGGTGGTAAAGGATCTCGCAATCGTATTCCTTGAGTAGCTCAATCAATCGCCTTTGTCTCATGCTCAATTCTTTCTGACTGAAGAGATATTGAAGGTTTTTATCATCCGTACAGAGTTTGCATTTGGTTCCATAAAGATTGTGCCTCCAAATATTTAGGGCAAAAACCACTGCCGCAAGCTCTAGATCACGAGTCGCATAATTCTGCTCGTGGGGCTTCAATTGTCTCGAGCCGTAAGCTACTACCTTGTCTCTT
Source organism: Lactuca saligna (assembly GCF_052625555.1). Classification (NCBI taxonomy): domain Eukaryota; kingdom Viridiplantae; phylum Streptophyta; class Magnoliopsida; order Asterales; family Asteraceae; genus Lactuca; species Lactuca saligna. The sequence goes on along the minus strand of NC_136424.1, from coordinate 85,075,810 downwards.
TGGGTAACGAAAAATCCCAATCCAATCTTAGAAACATCATTGAAAACCGCAAATTTATCAGTTCCTTCTGGTAGGACGAGGATTAGTGCTTCGCACAACTTCTTCTTCAGTTCACCAAAAGCTTTTTCTTGCTTCTCGCTTGAAGTATAGACAACTCCCTTTTTGGCCAGGGTTGTCAATGGAGCCATGATAGAATAGAAATTTTGGATGAACCTTCGGTAGTAGCCTGCCAATCCTATGAAACTACAAAATTTTGTTGGACTCTTTGGCTTTTCCCATTTCATAACGACTTCTATCATTGCTAGGTCAACCATAATGCCTTCCCGGTTAACAATATTGATGGGTTTTAACCATAAGAACATCCTATGTGCTCATGCAAACCCTAATGCTTGGATCTAGGTTTCTCTATTATACATGCAATGTATCCAAGACTTACAATCTTAGATCTAACATATTATAAACTGAAATTAGGGTTTAGAGAGTTACCTTTGATTATTATGTAGCAACAACAATCTCAAATCCTCCTTGTAATGACTTTAGAAAGCTTAGAGTCACAAGTGTCACTCCTCTAATGGCTTACAAACATCAAGAGCAGGAGGATGAAGAATAAGGAGAGAGGAGGTTGCCCAAAACGTCCAGAAACCCTAGTGGAACTCTTATCCCCATTTTTGGGGCTTAAGGGTACTATATATACATGTAGGCTATTAGGGTTTTCAACTAGGAAACCTTAATTTGACTGCTTAAGCCCTAAGCAGCCCATGGACCCTTTTAGAATAACCCTTGGACGATTTCTAATGGGTTTCCCCATAGAATTCGTCCAACCTATTATTCCAAGGTAATCCATAACCCAAATGCAATTATCTTATAATTACAGTTCTAGTCCCTTAAGTTTAATTAATCTCTTTTAGCCACAAAATTAATTATCAATTAATTCTTGACTAATATTAATTAAACAATATAATTTCTCCTTTAATTCTTGACTAATATTAATTAAACAATATAATTTCTCCTTTAATATATTATTCTCATAATATATTAATAAATCATAATTAATCTTCTCTCTCCATAATTCATCCTATCAAGTTGCTTTGGTGAAGGCAACCCAAAAGGACCATGCACCATCGGGTCAAGTACATACCAAAATAGTTATGGACTTAGACACTAATCCAACAATGACCCAAGAATTGTATCTCTTATATCCAAAAGTCACACTTGGAGAACTTTGTGTAAAGATTCTCCTTCTTTAGGACTTATAGTACTTCTCGGAGTTGTTTGCCATGATTTTGATTGTTATTGGAGTAAATCAAAATATCATCAATAAACACTATTACTGATTTATCAAGAAAAAGTTACAAAATCAATGCAGCAGATCCATGAATACCGTTGGAGCATTTGTTAGTCTAAAGGACATAACAAGGAATTCATAGTGTCCATACCTTGTTCTAAAGGCTATCTTTTCAATGTCTTGCTCCCTTATCTCTAATTGGTGATAGCCTAACCTGAGATCAATTTTCGAGAAGACGGTTGCTCCTTCCAATTGATCTAGCAAGTCATCTATCCTAGGTAATGGGTATCGATTCTTTATCGTGGCTTGGTTTAGCTCTCGATAGTCAATACACATTCACATTGTACTATCTTTTTTCTTTACAAACAGTACATAAGCTCCCCATGGTAATGAACTAGGTCTTAGCAGATGGAGTCTAAATGAAAGTTGTAGATCTCGTTGATAGGTACGTGTAGATATAAAGAATGTCAAAAACATAGCTCGTATGAAGAAGTTATATAATTTGAAAGTTTGAATTCCGTTGCACACGTTTACGCCTCACACATGACCTTCTAGAAGCCGCCACGTAGAACCAGCTTGATCCCGACACGTGTCACCACACCTGGGCAAGAACATTGACCATGTGCGCAACATGTATGGCCCTTGTGCGGCGTGCATCCAGAAGTTCCAACTTATAAATAGTTGCTCAATGTTCACTCTTTCCATACAAATCGAAAACTCTATCTCTCTCTCTGTCTGTCTGTCTCTCTCTCTCTCTCCCTATATATATATATATATATATCAATTTTACTTCTTTTGGTCCAAATTCTTCTTAGATTTTAGCGCATTTTGGCAAGTTTAGAGGTCCTTAGGATCCCGAACTCTAATAGCTATCAGCTCGAAGTTCCGCCAATGTAATTTCTAGACCTTGGTCTAGGGAACTCACCTCACTGTCGAATGATAGCTGAAATGTCTCTACCCGGAATAAGTGACTCACTCGTTGAACCAAAATAACCCCTTAGATACCATTCCATACTCATAAACCTTAAGGTCAACTCTGGTCAAGTCAAAGTCAAAGTCAAAGTCAAAGTTAAAGTCAACGCTCCGAATTGACTAAACTCGTTGAGTTTACCCTTCAACTCGTCGAATTCTTATGAATCACAGAATCGTGAAATCGCAATCTAACTCGTCGCGTTTTCCTCCAACTCGCAGAGTTCTGCCTTCTCAACAAAAACGAAACTTCCTAGTATAACTTGTCGAGTTCCCTTGTGGACTCGCCGAGTTCCATGAACAAAATCAGGAATGTTCGACCAAACTCGTCGAGTTCCTCTATGAACTCGCTGAGTCCTTTGCATTTCTAGTCTATTAAGCCCTTTCCTCAGAAATTGAATTTTCTTTTAATTATGACTTTTGACAAAACTACCCTTAATAACTAAATATGAGTCATTGTATCTATGAGGACAATTTGGTCATTTTATAGTGGAACATCTTCTAGGCGCCATAATGTTTTCCGACGAAACACATTGTTTCAGTTCTTCACTCTTATTTCAGTCACTTGCAAACAACCCCAATTTCAAAATTCCGACAATCAAAAAACCCTAAAATCATTTTCGCAGAATCTTTATCTTAGTGAAGGTTTATTATTATGGAAGTCAGTACTTCTTCGAAGATGCAATCAAGAAATCAAAGGAAATCGCTAACAGACATGCCATTGGAAGTGATGGAGAAAATAATAGTCGACTTAGGAAAAATTTCAGCAGTTGATGCTTTTAGGATGAAGAGTGTGTAAGTTTTGTTTTCGATCATTCTATTTCACAAGTGTATTTGAGTTGTCTTTACATTTTGGGGTGGATGTTATGTGTCGTTTGCAGTTGTAAATCGTTTAACGAGGCAGGAAAAAGGGATGAAGTATATAAACATATGGACGTAGATGGATTACGATTTCGTGGTTGGTCTGACCAAAAACATACAGTTGTCAACAAATGCATAGAGATGAGAAACCCAAATAGTCTGTTCAGGAATGGATTGGTACATTGTTAAATATATATATATATATATATATATATATATATATGTATATATATATATATATATATATATATATGCATAGTATTAATTAATTTGTTTCTTGTTTTGCATTACTTTAACTAGAAGTTATGAGTTTAATGTTTTTTTTCAGATGAAGTTATTTTTCTTAGAAGCTAATCATGAAGGAAAATGATGTTTGAAGAAGCATCTACATTGAGACATTTGGATTCAACATTTGTCTTGGGAATGATGGTGATGGTTGAAGGGAGACATAGGAAGCAAGAAGCTTTGGACATGTTGAACAATTCTTACCACAAAGCAAAAGGTAAGTGGAATATTAGAGCAACTTGTTCTAAAGTTCATCTCAACTTAAATAGGGAAGGGAAGAAACATGTACACCTCCATGGCTTCCATAGAACTTGTGTAATGCATAAGTCTGTAATTAGTGTATCAGATGCTTTTGTGAATGGATACAATTGGGTGTTTAGGTGTGAAATTTGTTTGTGGGATGCTTGTTTTGTTAGGTTTTCTAGGGAGTTTGGTATAATTTATGAGTAGTTTGTTTATATGTGCTTTAATATTATGACAATTAATGCTATGTACATTCTTTTGGTTTAATATACAAATATATAGTAATTAACTTGATAAGTAATTACTTGATTAGTAAATATGTTGTGTTGTTAATAAGGGACTAAAAGAGTAAAAGTTTGGAAGGATGTTTGAATAATGTGTTTTGGACTTTCAATATTAGTGTTTATATTGTATTGTGATTATAGTTGTATGTAGCAAATGTTTATTCTTTCCTAGTATTAAATACGTATAAAATATAATGGTAAAGGCATAAACATACATGTATTTTATTTTAGATTTGGTAATTTGGTTTAATATCAACTAGTGGAGAACCCATGTTGTGCATGGGATAAAATTGTAAAGGCATAAACATAGGGACTAAAAGTGGCAACAAAGAAAAACTATTGTGGCTAACATTAAAGTAAAAAAAGTTACTATAAACATACAGACTAAAAGTGGCAACAAAAAAAAACTATTGTATCTAAAATCTAGAGTAACAAAGTTTACTGTTAAAATCTTGTTCCACTTTTAATATATATATTAATACATGAATATATACTAGTAATTTGGTGAAATGTTAATATAAATGTATTACATTATGGATTATGATATATATGTTATTTTTGTCTTTTTCAAATCAACAATCAAAAGTTCACTGTTACCAAGCTATAAAAGGTTATAATATTTGAATAATGTGTTTTGACACAAATACCCTTAGTATTCACATATTTGGAATGATTTCAAGGGCAATTTGGTCTTTTTGCACTCTAAATCGGTAATGCGCCATGATATCTCTAACGTCGGACCGGCGTTTTAGTTCTTCAACCATTCAGAAAATCTCAACTTTTCCGGACGATAAATTTGCATACAAATACTAAAACCCCCAAATCGTCGAAGGATAATCGTTCTTAAAAACGATTTTATTCGATAATAGACTCTTGTCCTCCGCCGGACCAGATCATCATAAAGTAAGTTTTTTTTTTTCCATACCCTATTCCACTGTCTTTCATAGTTACGCTTAATTTAAAAAAAAATGAAATCAACTACTCCAATGTGTATTTTGTAAGTAGAATGTTGAATACTAGAAGTCGTTGTTTGTTAGATGATCTCCCACTAGAGATTTTGAGTCGGATATTTGTAGTATTAGGGGTAAAGTATGCGAAAAACATCGTTTCTGCAAGACTTTGGTAAACTTAATAAACATCAACTAATGAATGTATATTTGATGATATATAACTTTATTTATTTGTTATTTACCGTGTATTTAAATGTTTGAAGTTCAAAGAAGATGTATGAAGCGGGGGATGATCCTCAAGTGTACAGAACAACATGCATTGATATGTTTGAAGGAATGGGTCCCAAAAATCTGAAAGCTGATTTATTTATACGCACATGTGCATTGCATAATAACATTGAAGCCATGTTCAGATAAGGAATTGTATGTGTAGTTTCAGTAATTATATATAATTTATACCATTTATTAATATTTAGTGTCATTAATGTTATATATTGATATTGTTACTCTGTCAACAATAGGAGTGCTTTTATTATGACAATTTTGATTTAGGATTGACTTTGTTGAGACAAGCAGTAGATGAAGATCATCTTGAGGCAATTTATTTGCTTGGAATGATCTACATTTCAAGAGGGCCTCATCAATGTGATGAAGGTATGTATATATGGTATATATGTAAATTATATATATATATATATATATATATATATATATATATATATATATATATATATATATATATATATATATATATATATATAGTTAATCAAGGCATGTTTGTAGTTTGGGGTTATTATTTAGTTGTGTTGTGTTGTATAATATTTACTGTGGTATTGAAAAGGATACATTGGATTAGTTGATGGATATTTTTATGTGTAGGTTTACAATTACTTGATGCCTATTTTTGCTAGGTAGTTCCAGATGATGGGGAGTATACGAGTGTTGTTGATAGTGTCAAAGAGTTGTTGCGGGCTATTGATGTTGTTCATAGACTTACAACAAATAACATCACATTCCAATGTGAATACCCCCATCATTCTGTTAAATGTGCATTTGCAATAGGCCATGAAAAGGATGAGGATCGACAAAAATATTGCATGGTTTGTCGTTGGTATGTAGAGTATGGTAGGTTTTGTATATTTCTTTAAAATATAAATGGTTGATAATAGATTGGACATTGAATATTAGTGTTCATATTTTATTGTATATGAAGTTGTATACTACTATAATTTTGTTTTGGTTTTATGTTTACGTAATTATGTTAAAAGGGTATTTTAGTCATTTTTGCTTGCTATGTTGTTTGAGTAGGAAGAAATATACATAAAATCCATGTTATTTTTGTGATGAAGTATAGTTAATGGAATTAAAAATAAGTTTATAATGAATTTGTTATTAAGGAAAATAATCTACATAGACTATATACTTTAACATGTCCGGTTTTAAAGGTGTGCAAGAGGTGCAACCGCACAGGCCCTAGAAAAAATTGGGCCTGCGTTCTAATAAAATTATATGGTTAATTAGTCATTTTATACTATGTTTTTCAAGAAATTATACAAAACTTGATTAACACAACTGGCTTAACTGTGTCCTTTTCTAGCATAAGCTTACATTCGAGTCCGCTTTCTAGCAATATCTACTTTTCTAATTCATTTTTACATTTTTTGCTATTAGTTTATGCCACATATTACCAATTCAAAAACATTTTATTCAAACCATATCTTACAAATTCCATTGATCATAATAATAATTCATCAATAGAATAAGAAAATTAATTAAACATACAACATCCCAACAAATGTCGTCACAAATTAGCTACGCGTTTTGTTCCATAGGAAAACAAGCAAACGAAATCATATTTCATAGCAGAATTCCCTAGCAAAATGCCTACAAATGATACTTACATATCAAATCAACTATGGATTTGGTTTCCTTCACAAACTCCGTTGCCTAGTAACCACGATAATTAATTCCATAGCAACAGTACAACGGAAAGTTTTTTCGTAACAAATGTCGTCGGAAAATTGCTGCGAATTTTTGTTCCATAGAACTATCGGTAGCATAATACCAACGGATATGGAGTCAGTAGCATTTTCCCTAGCAAGTCCCATTCTCGCTACCAGAAATAAAATTCGTTGACAATGTGGTAGCAAAATTGCTATGGAACGACATTCCATATCACGATCCATTGCAGATTAACAACGAAAATACGTTCCATAGCGACCTTCCCTAGCAAAATCGCGTTTTTCTTGTAGTGGAAATTCCACTTTAAACACCTCACTAAATCTAACCTAGACACCACTCCCGTAAATAGATCAATCAACATTGTGACTTGGAATCACTGATAAATCTTAATTACATGTTCATATTAACGACTTATGATGATAACCATAATTTGCATTGAAGCCTAGTAAGTGTAGGGATACTTATAGAGTTTTCCTGACTAAAAGTATTGAATATGTATATGCAGAACTTTTACTCGGTGGCTACTACAACTCAGGTACTCAAGGGGTCGCAGGGCTTCGCTGACTACCAAAAAACTAAGGAAAATGGGCTACAAGAGGTAGAACTAAGAGAGAGAGAGAGAGAGGGGTTGTAAGGGCAAGATATGAGCGGCATATACGAAACGGGGCTATTTATAAGACTTTTTGAAATGCATGTTGCGCATAGATCAGGTGCACACCATGCATTTGGTCATAAGGGGTGACATGTTACTATCTTATGGTGCCACATGTTACGATCTGAGTGGTGTGTCAGGTATGTGCTGCTCGCGCGTGAATTTTTATGACTGCTTAAAAAAATTCATAACTTGCTCATATGAGCTCTGTCTTCGACAAGTTTTATATCCCTGCATAACTATCGATGAGATCTATAACTTTTATTTAGACTCTGTACTTGACTAATTTTAAATTTATTTTTAGAGTTATATTTTTACAGGCATAGACGGTTAAAGTCCGCGTAAAATCATAAGTCTCTTATACTATATCTGTTTTCGACTGTCTTTATATTGACGGATAGGCATGGACGAGATCTTCAACTCTCGTGTCGATTGTTTTTCCTAACAACTGACCGTTCTAAATTTCGATATCTTTGTTGCACACTGATGTGTTGAATCTTAACAAAATCATAACTTTCTCATATTAAGTCAAATTTAGACATTCTCTATATGTACGCTCTCCGTTTAATGACTACTATGACTATCATTTAGATCATTTAGGCTAATAAGCGATCTATCTCTGTGAAACGACCCAAAAAGACAACCCAAAAATTTCTTTAAAAACATTACTAAAATCATATTTAGAAAAACTGTATCATAAGTCATAACATAAATTCTCGAGTATTAATTCAAAACATAATATCATTATCAGAGTCGAACGTTCCCAGGCTATCTGACTATGGTGTGTGCACTGCAATCTTCCCGAGCTCCATTTTTGAAAACTGAGTACCTGAAACCAAAACTGAAAACCGTAAGCACGAAGCTTAGTGAGCTCCCCTAATCTAACACATACCATGCAATAACATATAAAGCACATACTGGGCCTTGCCCACTGCATCGGACCGATGTCCGGACTAACTGGGGCCTTGCCCCCTACATCGGACCGAAGTCCGGAAACTGACTGGGACCTTGTCCCCTGCATCGGATCGAAGTTCGGACTAACTGGGGCCTTGCCCCCTACATCGGACCGAAGTCCGGAAACTGTCTGGGACCTTGTCCCCTGCATCGGACCGAAGTCCGGACTAACTGGGGCCTTGCCCCCTACATCGGACCGAAGTCCGGAAGCTGACTGAACATAGCATAGCATAACATATCAACTAGCATGAACACATATACTGCATACTACATCGGGCCGTAGCCTGGAACACATAACACATAAATCCTGTCTGAGCCACGAAGGCATCAAACATACTAACTACTGCATCGGATCGAAGTCCGAAAACTACTGCTAACTGAACGGGCCGGCATTGTGGCCTTAGACCCGTCCCTACTAGAAGGAAACTCACCTGATGCTGCTGAACTGCTGCTGCTAATCCTTTTGACTGCTACCTGACCTCTGACTTCAACTGCTGCTCCACTAGCTCCTCGAGGTACCAATATCAATATAACACTTAGTCCAACTGACCTCCAAAGGTCACTAGGTCAATTCTGGTCAAGGTCAAAATCCTGGTCAAAGTCAACCTTCTGGGTCAACCCTACTCGCCGAGTCTACCTACTGACTCGCCGAGTTCATATGCTCTGGGTCTTTCTTATTCGCGACTCGACTCGCCGAGTCTAACTAGTTCCAAGTCCTGTCCTGTCCAACTCGCTGAGTCACCACCCGACTCACTGATTCGAGCCCCAACTCGAAGGGTTTAGGGTTTCGCGATCTGACTCGCCGAGTCCAAGAACAGACTCACCGAGTCCTAGACAATCTTCAACCAACTCGTCGAGTTGCTCATCCAACTCGCTGAGTCCATGCCTAACTTCATCCGACTCGACGAGTTGTTCATCCTACTCGTCGAGTTCCTCCTCATCTTCAAGCTACTCGCCGAGTCTATCCAGTCCTCAATCCATGCAGTGGCTTTTCGAGCCAAACAGAGTTTCCAACTCATAGATCCATACTTCTAGGGACTATCCCCCACGTAAAGTGGCAAACTTTACGTGTAGATTAAGAGATCTAGGCTCAAAACACCCTAAACTAGGGTTTATGGCAAACATACTTCTTCAACATACCAAGGGATGATACTTTAGGGGATTCAAGACCAAAAAAAACATGGATCTGAGGTAGCAACCTCAGATCTGAACCTCCAACTCGGATTAGTTACATATCATACCAACAATGACCAAAACTCACATAATAGAATAGGTCTAGGTGCAAAGGGAGTCCAAGCAACAACTTATTACCTCCAACTAGTCTGAAATGTCTTCTTAATCTCGGATCTACAGTCCCTTCTTGCACCTCCAAGGCTTTTCTTCCTTCTCCAAGCTTTAGTGCACTCTACAAGGCAAGATCCAGCTCAAAAACGGATATGGCGGCTAGGGTTTGGTGTTCTGGGGTAGAGAGGCAGTAAAGGAACCCTAGGAAAGAGAATGAGACGCTTAAATAGGCTCCAAATCCCGGATTTAGGGTTTTTCCTCGCTCAAACCCAACTCATCGAGTCTCCTTGGCCGACTCGTCGAGTCGGTCGCTTACACCACAACCCGGATCCCGCTTGGACTCGCCGAGTCCCTCCATGGACTCGCCGAGTCTCCCCTTAAACTTGAGGTTTTTCTTTCTTTTCTTGGCTTTCCAAACTTTGGGGTGTTACAACTCTACCCCACTTAAATTAAACTTCATCCTCGAAGTTTGCTATGACCAACTGCCTGCAAACTGCGTCCAACTCTTTGTCTGGGAAATCTAACACCCTTTTTGTCCTTCACTCCAGCCATTCACAATGCCGATCACTACCATTGGTACATATTGAATCCTTTTCTTTTCCATAATTTCCTCAATGTTACTTCCTCCGACTGAAAATCCTGTTGCCTCTCATCTGCCTACTGGATGCACTGAGACTACCCTTGTTCAATTATTCTGCCAATATCTGAGTTACCGAACTCCCACCGGTCACTACACTCCATCGCAATCTCCTTGCCACTCCCAGCGACTCCGGAAGATACCTCGACTGTCTATAACTGTTCTATCCATTCTGCCATCCATACTGAATCGATGCTGCTGGAACCAGCTTGCTTATCTCTCCCTGATTACTCAACTCCTACTAACTCAAACCTTTCATCCTGAAGAAAAGCTACCTGCCTAGCTATCCTTACATATCACTTATACTCGACCGAAGGCTCAGCTGATCCTGCTGAGAGAGACTTGTCATTTCCAAATCAACCAACTATACCGCCAGCACTTGCATTCCAACGCAAATACTAATACTGATCATGCCTGAAACTCTAAACTGCCTGAGACACTGAACTGACTGAAACACTGAATTCCGACTCAAACGCGGAATTAAGGACTCCTCACTTAGTCGCTTCCACGACTTCTGAACGAAATCTTTCTCTGGAACTAGTTTCCACTAGTTATCCTGTCGCTGTGGCTCTAACAACCTTCCGATCCAACCGATCGGGTCCATTCATCACATCCTGACATCATCCATTCCATGGCTAACAACATGATGGTTCCCAGACTGACGGTAGCCTTTAACATACCCGAACCCCAACGGTCCACTGCTACTCTGATCTCATAACTGATGTGACGATCTATAGCCAAAATTTGCTGACTTAGCCATAACTGAACCATTTGGGAAATCCGAATCTAACCCGTGGATTCCCATATTCCCACTGCTGCACCCGAACGGGTGGGAATTACTACGTTCCCGCGTTCAACAACGCGCTCATGCTGCTACCAATCTGATAAAAGCCACGGCTACACCCGCGGACTCACAACTCTCAAATACTATCTGGCTGCTAATGAACGCTACGGCTACCCCCCGCAGACTTACAACACTACTACTACTATCTGACTACTAGTGAATGCTACGGCTACCCCCGCAGACTTACAACACTCTACTACTATCTGACTGCTAGTGAATGCTACGGCTACCCCCGCAGACTTACAACACTACTACTACTATCCCGAGGACATCCTGACTATCCCTAGTCCCGCTCGTGAATCCTCATCCTGATTTCTCAAAACCAGCTCTCAGTCTTTGAATTACTGCATCATCCTCGACATCCTATATCCTTGAATGCTCAGCGCTTCGTTAAGGAACTCTTCGGCTCGGTTCCCGAACCAACCGTCTACTAATCCAGATATAAGAAGCTATTGTTGGGAAGTTTCCAAATTCCCAACTCCTGAATCCACATAATCCTGCATGCTGGCTCTGCCACTGGCTACGAATACGAAGACATCTCCTGCTAACCGTTTCTCCGGATCCTCATTCCGACTCACTTGAGCCTTTACAGGTGGTCCTCAAATCCTGGATTCCCAACCAGCTTCTAACCCTCTCCATTACATGAACTAACTGCTGGGAAAAGTTCTCGAACTCCCACTTCTGAACTTCTCAATCCATCCATCACTGTGCTACTACCACTTCTTCTTAGAGGCCGTGCACTCATTTTGGGTCTACGTGACTCTTATCCATGTATACCCGGAGGGTTCTCCCCCACTTCGATCATGCTTACCCCTTGCTGCTTCACATTCAAAAGAGATCCTGACCTTTACTACCATTCCAAAACATCTACTGGGGAACCCAAGCCCGCCAGGTAGGAATTTAACCAATCCATCCCAAACACTAACCACTCCGAACTAGCGAAACAAACCAAATCTCTCCCAACCATGCTACAGTTACTGCATCCTCCGAAACCTTCTCCATAAGAGCACATCCCCTAACTACCAACCAATTATCCGAGGTATGCAAATGGCATATAACATAATCACAAGCAAGCCACTCCATAACACAACACTTATACCACAATTGATGTAGAACCATAACATAAGCTGACAGAAGAAAAAAAACAAAGTTACATACCTCCATTACTCAGTGTTGCTCGAATCCCTGCTGAAATCTACCGGAGAAACTCGGCTCCGAGCCGTAGGCACCCTTGCCCGGCCTCGACAACCACTGACGGTACTTGAAGTCCCAAGGGCAGGAGCTAGCGCCTGCCCTGCTGAATACAAACTCGGACAGTGGGCCTTCTTGTAGCCCCTCTGACTGCAATGGGAACATATTGGATCAAGTCCCTGGGCGATGGTAATAATGCAATCCCTGCTAAAATGGCCAATCTGTCCGCACTTGAAACATCCGGCATCGCCACCACTCCTATGCCTGCACACACCCATGTGCGTCCTTCCGCACTTCCCGCATCGACTGCGGCTCTGGTAGTTCCTCGTCCTCAATTCCGAACCCTTGGGCCTCTTACCCGAACCTGTGGCTACCTGAGTCTCATCCATTTTCCTCTTCCTTTCCGACCCCCTGCCCGGCTCTCGCTCCTGCGTTACCCCAACGGCAACGCCTGCCGACTGAACAGCAGTTGTCTGATCCTGGAGCCTCGCTATCAATCTATCAGTGGTCCTCACAACCATGTCGGGCAGATCCTCACGAATGGCTTGCGAAACTTCCTCAACTATCCAATCATGCAAAGGTCTCTCTTGGAGACAGAATGCCCCACTCACCCCTGCCCCCCAATGGCAGGAACTAGAAATAGGATCTCCCTCCCTGATGGATCCCTGAACTCCATAAGATTCGGGACCTAGACGAGCCCCAATCTGTCCTGAAACCATCCCGGCCTTAAAGGCCTCAAGATGACTGTCCATGAGCTCCACAATGGCCTCTCTAACTGAACCGAAGATCATTGGAGTCTGATCAATGATGTTGCGCATAATCTCTGCGGAAATGAAATCCCTCATCTGATCATCAAGCTGCCCGGCTCTAAAGCCCAAGCCAGACCCCTCCCCTGCACCTGAACTGCCAACTGATATCTCGCGCAATGTCACCATGCTGAAAATATAACAATTCCTGATCAATTTACACACTACCGCTGAGGGATCTTTCACACACTCTACTAGTTCCTTGGTTTTGCCTCGGCCCCTCTTGAATCGAGTACGGATCCTCTGCTTTCAGTAGTATGGGCCCCTACTACCTTCCACATCTACCCGTACTTTCCTCAAGAGTTACCTCAACTCCACCAAGTCCCCTTTACTCTTCTACTGATCTCTGCTACTCTCATCTTAGGCTTGCCCTAGGGAACCTCTGACTCTACCCAAACAGTCCTCAGCTGCTGAAGGCCTCCTTGTAATGCCAATTAGCCACCACCTGAATACCATCACATGTAATGAGGCTCGGATAATCCTTCGAGTAAAAGTCTCGTCCCTACAACGGTTGGACTCAGACGAGAGCTGCCCAGTAGGGCCAAATCCAGCACTCTGAGATTATCCAACCCTGATCACATGTGATGTGACGTATTCACCTAATGGCTAACTCCCATCACTCAGAGTCCCACAAAGCACAAAGCAAGCAGCATTCGGATAGAGGAAACATACTCAGGCAAAACAATTCTCATAACAAGAAACTGCACTAGCATACAATGCTAAGCTCATGCTATCAGGCATAACCTACACAGGCTATCCTACTACTATCTACTGAAACACATAAAACGGGCACATAAGGCATCATCCTAGATCCTTAGTCCTATTCTAGCATGTTGTTCTACTGAAGCTGAAACTGAAACTGAAACTGAACTGAAACTGAAGCTGATAATGATAATCATAACATAACTTGTATGGGTAAATTAGGAGTACTTACTTGAGCTCGGCTGATTGCATGCACCACACCTTTTTTTCTTTTCAAAGTTCCTTATTTCTGAATTCTTTTTACTTTTCTAAAACCGTTTTCTTTCTCAAAACTCTCTTTTTACAAAACCGACTTTTCATTTTTTGAAAATCTTTATACCAATCCCTCAGTTTGAGTCCAGACACGCTCGAGAGCATGTCCAAATCCCTCAAACCAAGGCTCTGATACCAACTTGAAACGACCCAAAAATACAACCCAAAAATTTCTTTAAAAACATTACTAAAATCATATTTAGAAAAACTGTATCATAAGTCATAACATAAATTCTCGAGTATTAATTCAAAACATAATATCATTATCAAAGTCAAACATTCCCAGGCTATCTGACTATGGTGTGTGCACTACAATCTTCCCGAGCTCCTTTTTTGAAAACTGAGTACCTGAAACCAAAACTGAAAATCGTAAGCACGGAGCTTAGTGAGCTCCCCCAATCTAACACATACCATGCAATAACATATAAAGCACATACTGGGCCTTGCCCACTGCATCGGACCGATGTCCGGACTAACTGGGGCCTTGCCCCCTACATCGGACCGAAGTCCGGAAACTGACTGGGACCTTGTCCCTTGCATCGGACCGAAGTCCGGACTAACTGGGGCCTTGCCCCCTTTATCGGACCGAAGTCCGGAAACTGACTGGGACCTTGTCCCCTGCATCGGACCGAAGTCTGGACTAACTGGGGCCTTGCCCCTACATCGGACCGAAGTCCGGAAGCTGACTGAACATAGCATAGCATAACATATCAACTAGCATGAACACATATACTGCATACTACATCGGGCCGTAGCCCGGAACACATAACACATAACACATAACACATAACACATAAATCCTGTCTGAGCCACGAAGGCATCAAACATACTAACTACTGCATCGGATCGAAGTCCGGAAACTACTGCTAACTGAACGGGCCGGCATTGTGGCCTTAGACCCGTCCCTACTAGAAGGAAACTCACCTGATGCTGCTGAACTGCTGCTGCTAATCCTTTTGACTGCTACCTGACCTCTGACTTCAACTGTTGCTCCACTAGCTCCTCGAGCTACCAATATCAATATAACACTTAGTCCAACTGACCTCCAAAGGTCACTAGGTCAATTTTGGTCAAGGTCAAAATCCTGGTCAAAGTCAACCTTCCGGGTCAACCCTACTCGCCGAGTCTACCTACTGACTCGCCGAGTTCATATGCTCTGGGTCTTTCTTATTCGCGACTCGACTCGCCGAGTCTAACTAGTTCCAAGTCCTGTCCTGTCCAACTTGCTGAGTCACCACCCGACTCACTGATTCGAGCCCCAACTCAAAGGGTTTAGGGTTTCGCGATCTGACTCGCCGAGTCCAAGAACAGACTCGCCGAGTCCTAGACAATCTTCAACCAACTCGTCGAGTTGCTCATCCAACTCGTCGAGTCCATGCCTAACTTCATCCGACTCGACGAGTTGTTCATCCTACTCGTCGAGTTCCTCCTCATCTTCAAGCTACTCGCCGAGTCCACTCGAAGGACTCGCCGAGTCTATCCAGTCCTCAATCCATGCAGTGTCTTTTCGAGCCAAACAGAGTTTCCAACTCATAGATCCATACTTCTAGGGAGTATCCCCCACGTAAAGTGGCAAACTTTACGTGTAGATTAAGAGATCTAGGCTCAAAACACCCTAAACTAGGGTTTATGGCAAACATACTTCTTCAACATACCAAGGGCTGATACTTTAGGGGATTCAAGACCAAAACAAACATGGATCTGAGGTAGCAACCTCAGATCTGAACCTCCAACTCGGATTAGTTACATATCATACCAACAATGACCAAAACTCACATAATAGAATAGGTCTAGGTGCAAAGGGAGTCCAAGCAACAACTTATTACCTCCAACTAGTCTGAAATGTCTTCTTAATCTCGGATCTACAGTCCCTTCTTGCACCTCCAAGGCTTTTCTTCCTTCTCCAAGCTTTAGTGCACTCTACAAGGCAAGATCCAGCTCAAAAACGGATATGGCGGCTAGGGTTTGGTGTTCTGGGGTAGAGAGGCAGTAAAGGAACCCTAGGAAAGAGAATGAGACGCTTAAATAGGCTCCAAATCCCGGATTTAGGGTTTTTCCTCGCTCAAACCCAACTCATCGAGTCTCCTTGGCCGACTCGCCGAGTCGGTCGCTTACACCACAACCCGGATCCCGCTCGGACTCGCCGAGTCCCTCCATGGACTCGCCGAGTCTCCCCTTAAACTTGAGGTTTTTCTTTCTTTTCTTGGCTTTCCAAACTTTGGGGTGTTACACTCCGATTCACTATTTTGCGACATCCTCAACTAAATCGGATTTAACGCAAAACTTCAATGTATCATAACTTCTTTGCTCTAAGTCGGTATTCGAACAATCCTTATATCTCCGAAATCCTTATGACGTATACTATAACTAGGTTAAGACTATTTTTCCAAAATAACCATTTAATTTCAATGTGTATTTTTATTTTATTATTAAATACTTATATAATTTGCATAAGATGTATAAAACATATAAGCACATAAATATAAGAATAATCATTTCTTATTTGTTCATAAAAAGATTATAATAGTAGACTAAGGTGATTACAAACTATGACTATTCTAGAAGGAAACACGAGCATTACATTGGTGATTTATCAAGAACGTGGTGTCGTTGTTGAAACCCGCAATCTCGAAATAAACATGCCAAATCCACAAATCTTGAGAAGCAACAACCTCTAATACCAATAAAGATGCTCCATTATGACCACTTGCAAATTGCCTTCTCCACTCTTGGGGAAAATTTCTCCATTTCCAGTGCATGCAATCAATGCTTCCAATCATACCAAGAAAACCATATCTTTCTTCATGTGCTACGTATTGTTCTTGCATATCATGTAATGAAGGTTTCCACAAATAAACGTTACCTAGATTTTCAACAACACTTTTTGACAATCTATACAAACTTTCTTTAGCAGTTCTTTCATACATTATCATATAAACGTCAATAAAGTTGGGTGACTACCCGTAAGTCATCAACTAAATTGCCGCAACACATTTATACAACTATGTGAATCCCTGCCTACCCCGAACATCATATCTTAATTGGAAAAAAAAAACGATACCTAATATATATTTAATAAGTAAAAATATGTATTAATTTTATATAAAGATATAATTAATATGTATAAAAATTAAAGAAAAGATACATGCTTTCCAAGGTGTTGGCTATCTGTACAAACACATTATTACTTAAATGAAAGCTTCTTTTGAAATCTTTTGACTGGTAGACACAGTCATCCGCAAAATAATCACGATGTTGATGTTTATGTCATTCATTGTAATTTTTGTTTAATATCACACGTCTTGTTAGTAGAAGAGTTAGATCTGGTTCTGGTAGCTCATTAGTATGATACTCGTAAATCATAGTGATGGACATATCATCATCATCGGATGACGTGTTGAATGGATCCATATTTTTTTGAAGTAGTATTGAAATTGTATAAAATATAGAAAAAGAAAAGAATATTGTGAATAAAATTGGGTAAGTTAGTATGTATTTATAGATACAACAATATTAATTAATTTCTTTTAAAATTTTTGGCTTTTCAACGGTAAAAAAATAATATATGGTTGGTTGCTTCTCCTGTTGAGCTACATTACCATTAAACGAGAAGCGGGAATGATGTTCCATGGCCCTAAACGCCGTTGAGGCATTACCACGTAGGCTCCTCCAAACATTTATGACCGTAGCCACTAGTCTTAAGGTTTAATATAAATTTTTTATTAGATCTTAGGATATCTTGTATCAGTTTTCTTTTTCTTAAACATCTTGTATACAATTGATTGAAAACGTATAAGCTCGCCAAACATTGAAAAAACTCATACGAAGAGCTTGAAGCTCCATGAAAAGCTCCTCGCGCAGTATTATTATTATTATTTTTTCAAAAATTTAAGGTGTTTTCGTGGGATGAAAAAATTCTTGAAAAAACTCCCAAAAATTCATTATCGATGCTCTTATTAATAATACACCATGGATTATTATTATTATTATTATTATTTTTGTCTCGAGCTTTCCAACAAATACACAACCATGACTTACTCTTTAATTTACCTATTTGTAACTATTACTTGATAATAGTGATATATTATAAAATAACAATGATGTATTACTATAATTCGTATTATTTAGCTATACTCTTTAATTGATCACTTAGTAAAATGTCAAAAATTTTGTGTTGCACATTTTGATCGATAGATTATATTGATCGCGTCAGGCTCGCTCGAGTAGTAATCTACCAAGACTTTTACTTCAAACGAAAATAGACTTTTTTTTTTTTTTTTTTGGGCCGAAGCCTTACAGAGAAAATTCAATAAACATTAAACAATGGAAAAGGACCTAGTACGACTGTACGAACTCTTTCTGAGGCCCAATAGAGAATCGGCAAAAACTTGTGTTTATTTTTTAAACCAAATTTAAGAATACATGCTACAATAAGTAATAAATTTCAATCATCGAAATATATGCCATCTACTATCGAAATATTTATATAATTGATACCAATAATTTTGAGTTAATATAATTTAATCTAAATGTGATTGTTACGAAGTTATAAATTAGGAGAGTAAAAACTTAATACATTTTTAACATATCTTATTATTTAGACAAAACTGTAAATTTAATCCCTATGGTATTCAAAATTTTTTGGATGGGATCTAAAAGCTTTCTCCCTTGCATGGAAGGTCCAAAATCAAAACATTTCCATGATTTTGGTCTAAAAAAATTTAAAAAGACGATTATGCCCTTTTTAATTTCTTTATTGTATTTTTTATAATTATTTTAATACTATTCTAATTAAAAAATAAAGAAAAAAGAAAAAAAGTATCCCACACCCAACCCACCGTCCCTCTCTCTCTCTCTCTATTTCTCTCTCTCTCTCTCTCTCTCTCTCTCTCTCTCTCTCTCTCTCCCCCCCCCCCCTCTCTCTCCACAAAACCCATCTTCATCATTCTGATTTTCAGAAAAAACGGAATATCACCACTACCATTTGATGAACGTTTAAACCAAATTGATACACTCTCTCACTTTCTCTCTCTTCCTTATTCATACACATACATATAAGGCTGAACAAGATGAATATATGGGAACTAGATGAAGATGAAGAAATCAGGGGAAATATAAAGATGAAGATATTGTGTTCATCTCATGAATATACAAATGCCAGAATTCTGGGGAAAGAAATAGATTTCTTGCCTTCAATCACGAACAGACACATACACTCTAGAAATTGATATTTTGCTTTTAGATCTCGTTTCGTCTTCAGATTTTGGTTGTGGAGATGGATTTTGATTAGGGTTAGACATAGATCCGACGACATCGTTTGAAACCCTAACATTCTTCGAAATGGCGGCGACGCTTGATTGCTAGTGTTTTCAGCAATTGATTTCCAATTCAGATCTTGAACGAAAACCATAATCAACAACTTGAAGCATAAACGCAAACGAGAAGGGCAGCAACATCAGGTTTCGACTGAGGATCTGGAGATCTTTCTGGTGAAGAAGGACACCCTTTCATCCCTTTCTCCTTCTGTGAAAATCGAAGACCTAACTTTGCACCTCTTTGGTATATGCTTAAATCGAGAAGTTTATTCAAAATGTTAATTATCTTAAGAAATCAACAACCCTTTCATTCATCCATTCATACGAGAGAGAGAGAGAGAGAGAGAGAGAGAGAGAGAGAGAGAGAGAGAGAGAGAGAGAGAGAGAGAGAGAGTATCGGTAGGGGTGGAGGTGGGCCCAATTTTTTTATTTTTAATTTTTGATTAATAAGTTATTAAAGAAAATATAAAAAATACAAAAAAGAAAATAAAAAGGGTATAATCGTCTTTTCAAGTTTTTTTGGACCAAAATTAAAGAAATGTTTTGATTTTGAACCTTCCATGCAATCCCGAAAGTGTTTGGACCCCATCCAAAGATTTTTGAATATCATAGAACTAAATTTACAGTTTTGTGTATTATTTGTATTTTATAATCGTTTTGAAGTTGTTAAATGCGCTTAAGTAGCTGCATACCATCGTTTATTAAAAAAAAAAAACGACTTCCACATTATGCACCAATACCGTGGTTCCACGTGTACAATATGAAAAATTGCCGCTTGCGTCGAAGCTCTAGCGATGCAAGTGGAGTTCGGTACTTGATTCTTCTATTAATTCCTTCTGCTATAACTCATAATCACAATGCATCAAAAATTTCTGTGATCATAAACGCATAATGCAACTCAGGCTTCGACTTCCACCATCACCTTCCATTGGTAATGCGGATGATTAGTGATTACATTTTCAAGTAATCAACTGCTTCATTCATAGGTACACTTCTCTCTCTCTTTTAGTTACATTCATCTCTCTACTGATGTCAAATTGCAGTTTTCTTGTTTGGAGTTTTCGAAATTTCATTACAGTTTCTTAATTGAGATACTCTGTTTCTTACTCGCACTTGATAGTCTGATCATATACGATCGATTCGCATTTCATTTACATTATGAATCTTTACTCCCTCTTCCTCCCTGTTCTTGCTTTATTTCTACTTCTTGGCGCTCATTTAGGGTTTTTGAATTTGTATCAAGATTTTGAATCTCTCTTAATTCGAGCTTCTTAGTCGTGTTTTATTTGTAATCTTTGATTTCTGTTAACAAATTCTGCAAATACCTGAATCTTTTTCTTATTGTGTTCATTCTATTCAGTTTCCTTGTACCCTTTCTTGAGAATTCAGTAGTTTACTTTCTTGAATCTCTTTTACGAATCGAATCTGATTTATGTTTCCATCTGAATCGATATTCCACTATCTCCCTTGTACATTATGTGATTCTTCTTTTTTCCTGGATTCAATTTTATTCAGGAACTTTTCTGGTTTTGAAATCAAACACACATAGGTGTAAGACTAGTTTTGAGATTTTGTGCTTAAAATCCAATGGCTCGGGTATCCAAGACCAATCCTTTTCACGCAAGAAGACTCGCAGAGGCGAGAGCAAACAATGAAGGTCAAGAACAGAGAGAAGAGACTCGGACACAGTCAAGATCAAATAATGAAGGTCAAGAACAGATACAGACAGTGTCAAACGATGAAGATGATGAAAAAAGTAGCGAAAGTAGTGGTGAGGAATGGCAAGGAGATGTGAAGAAGCGTAAGCGGAAGTCGCCCATGAAAAAAGCTGGAAAAAGAGGAAGAGGAGGAGTACCCGTTCAAGGAGTTGTAATTGGACTCCCTAAAATACGAAAAACGCACACTTCTCCAAAAAGAGGAATAGGAAGAGGCAGAGCAACGGCAAGAAAGACAACATTTGCTGTTAGGTTGGCAGAATATGAACAAGAAGAAATGGCAAAAAAGAGTGATCCAAAAGGCAAAGGAAAAGAAAAGATGCAAGAAACCGATGAATATGAGGAAGATGAAGCATGCAATGGAAATTCGAATGGAAAATACATGAACGATGACAGAGATAAAGATGATGATGTCATGCCAGGCTTAACGAACATTTGAATTTGATATTCTTGTTGTGTTTTTGCCTTTTTGGATTACTTACTCATTGAGAGGATTCAATAAAGACTAGCTAGCTAGAATTAAAACCATTTTCATATCATTTTTCCATATAAAAGAATCAGATTACAATCGTCAAGTTGTAGTGTTATCCACGAGTAACTCCAAATCTCCATCTTCTTTACTTTTTGCATGCTCTTCCAATGGCTTATAAGTATAAAACCATGCACATGCAAAATAATAAAAAAGGTTTAAAACTTGAATCCCACTAACTAGCATGTAGTAGTATTCCAATCTACCTCTATTCAAATTCCGATCAGGGAGCCAATTTCTCCCGTTTTTATTAGTGTACTTATGAACCATGGTCACCATTAACGTCCCTGCATATTGTCCAACTGCAATTGCACTCCAGTAAAGAGCCAACGCCGTGCTTTTCATACTTTCCGGCGACTGATCATAAAGAAACTCGAGTTTACCAACGTGGAACATCGCTTCTGCTACACCATGAAGTGAATACTGAGGAACTAACCAAAACACACTTATGGGTATCATTACAGTTGGCTTGTCGAGCAAGTTATGATTTCTTGCTACTTGTTTTCTTTTTATCTCCACAAATGATCCCACAAATGTTGCAAGAATGTTCACGACAAAACCTACACCGATTCTTTGTAAACATGTGATGCCTGAAGGGTTTTTTGTGAAGCGATATGCAAAGGGGACGAATACACGATCGTATAATGCTAGAGTAACAAGGGTGCCGATGACACCAAAGACAGCCATGCTCGCCGGAGGGATTTCAAATGACGGGGAGAGATGTCGATCCATGGTGCGAGCTTGCGTGAGGGTGAAGCTAGCTTGGTGTGAATAAGCCATTACATAAATTATTCCTGTTGATATGATTGGCAACAATCGAATCATGGACTTTAGTTCTTCAACTCTGTGGATAGTAGCGATTCGCCAGAGCTTTGGTGAGTTTGAAACGAGATCGGTGTCTTCATCGGTAACTATGGCAGCTTTATCAAACCACCTTCAAAAACAAAATAGTGGGTGATCAATTAATATAAGTATAGAAGAAGCATATGCAAATTCGAGTGTGCATGTATATTATGTTTTTTCGACATATCTTACTTCAATTGATTGGTGTGAACAAGTCGTCCATCCTTAGAAATACTTGCATCAAGCTCTTTATTCTGATAAAGAAGATTATCATCCGAAGGCACCAAAGTTTTCCATTTCTTGGTTGCAGCAACGATCACTTGAGCAAGTCTAACAAACGGGCTTCCTTGTGGTTTTATTTTCTGATAAATCGGAGAACCTACTAAAAATGCTACGAATGCAATACCCATTGCTATGGTTGGAATCCCAAGTCCCCAACCCCAACTCACCCTATCTTGGATATACACAACCACCGTAAGAGCAGATAAACTTGCGAGCGACAAGAAAAAGTAATACCAGTTGAAGAAATTCCAGGTGGTTGTTTTTGCTTGTGTTTTCAATTTGGATATGTCAAGTTGATCAGCAGCAAACGCAACGACACACGGCCGAGTTCCTCCTAACCCGACTGAGGTAAGGAGGAGGGCGATATACAGCACCGATAGTTGAGATGACGACGCTTCTTTGCAATTGACTTGGGTCGGACATTGCGGTGGCCGGAATTGAGGCAAGATTGATGATACAGTAATGATGATCATTCCCTGCAGAGATGATATGAAGTCGTTAGGTTTCATTATTAATGCATGTGTATATATGAGTAGGTGGTGTGGACTGTGGAAAACTGGAAATCGATAAGAATTGAACCAGCTCGTAGATGAGCAAGGCGATGATGATGGTGAAGTAACGACCGGCGAAAGAATCGGCGACGAGTGCACCGATGATGGGCATAAAACTAGCGACGCCGTTGAAGTTGGTGAGAGTGTTGGAAGCCTTGACCAATGGCATGTTGAGTTGTTGGGTCAAGTATGTGATCAAATTGGCATGGAATCCGGTAGCGGCGAATCTGTCGCATATCTCATTTGCTGCCAAATCATCAAAAGCTAGCTTCATTGGTAGCTTGTTACACATGACAAGGAATCAAGGATATATCTATGCATGGTGTCCATTGTGAAATTCAACAATTTTCGTTGGTAAATTAACATTAGTTCTAATTATTACCGGATGTTTCTTTGGGATTTAATCCTTCTTAATAAATGAAAGTTTTTTTTGCCACATATCAATCTCTTATGAGTTTTGATACTTATCATTTTTTGGTATTTTTGAATAAATATGTTTTTTCCATTTGTCATTTTCTCATTTTTTTTATCTTTCTTAATTAACACATCATATTTACACCTTAATTAATTAATTAATAATTGCCTTAATTGAAAATAACAATTAAATTACAATATTACAACTCATATAGTATTTAATATGTTTCCTTTTAAATTTAAATTTTAAATTTTAAATTTCAAATTTAAATAAATTTTTGTTTAAACCTTCATATTTAATTTTTTTTTATTTTATCCAACCCGTATTACATACGGGTCTCACAACTAGTATGCATAATATGTTAAGCATTTGATCTAGTCATTTATATATTGCGTTAATCTGGACCGAACGATTTAACAGTTAAGTAAAAAAAAACCTTGTTTCATGTATACAAACACCAACTCATCTCACGCAAAACTAATGAATATTTTAAAAATTGATTAATATATTATTATTATTGACATGGATGAGCGTAGGCGAGTCGAAACAGCAATTCCTAAAATGTTGTAACTGGAATCGCAATCGACAGGTAGCAGTTCCAATAGCTAGCCGGTACATGGTTTATTAAATTTATTGAAATTTTAAAACTTATAAAAATATATCTATCGTAAGCTTACAATAAATTTATCAATAACATCAATATGAAATTCACTTCGTCTTAAAAATGAGGATTAGAAAATATCACTATCATAAATAATATCATGAGTAAATATATGCATAGTTATATTCAACCCCATAGCTGATAATAGAACTAGAATAGATAGTTTTTGTTGCCTACTCATGCGAACTCATATCTTTGTTTTTCTATCAATCTCTAATTCTAATCTTCCTCCCCAATTTGATATTATGGTGCCGGTATAGATGGAAATTCCATTATCGTTCAATTATGACTAGTAATAAATACCGGGACTTTGCAATATTTGATTGATCACAATTCTATATATTCTAATTACTATAAAAGCTCCGAGAGAAGTCATTAGAGGGATCTTTCCTATCAAAATTGTTTATTCTTGGATATACCTACGCCTATCGTTTTTCCAAATTAGTCTCGCAGATATATATAATTCAGAAGAACATGTGAGTGATTCATACACAACATCTCTTTCCTTTATCGAGGGTTCTACCAATTGATATCTTTCCAAAAACCTATAAAGAAATTCTACCGATTTAAATGTTCAAAAGAAATTGCTTAAAATTTTAGAATTTTAAATGAATATATATATATATATATATATATATATATATATATATATATATATATATATATATATATATATGACAAAACTTCAAAAATGGTCCCTGTGGTTTTCAAAAATATCAAGTTTAGTCCCTAAGTTCAAAAAACCTCACAGATGGTCCCTGTGGTTTCAAAACTTTTAACAAATTGTCCTTTTCGCTAACTCCGTTACCTTTTGGACGTTAAATGAAGGGTATTTCCGTCATTTCACAAAAGAGGGACCATTTATGAAGTTTTTTGTTATTTAAAAAAAATACAATTTATTTAATAAAGGGTCCCACCCCCCCTCTCTCTCTCTCATAGGTATAAGAATATATCTCGAAATGTCGCCGCCTCCCATTTGATCACCGCCACAACCAATTGAATCTGTCCTTCTTCGTCCAACACCAGCAAAGCTAATCGAGAACCACCACAGCGTACCAACCTACATCCCCAAAAACCTCTTTACACGACCAAATGTTGTCGGTGTCTCATTTCGTATCTCATGGCGTCCCTGGTAAGATTCTTGATGTCAAAGTAGTACTTTCTGAACACAAAATCGATGTTCAAGAAGAAACCCAGACTTTTCAAGACAAAATCGACAAGGGTATTCAAGAAACAAGAACAGGAATACTGAAGACCGAGATAGACGTCTCATTCCGGTATCGATGAAGAATTAATTGATGAGGTCTCATTCCCCGAGAAAAGATATTGTTTCTGGATGTCGTGTATTCATTGCGATCGATTTACATTTTCCGTAGAGCCGAACTGGTGGCTAGGGACCGCAGACGACGGAAAAGCTTACGATAATCGGTGGTGGTCCAAGGGATTATCACAATTTAAGAAGATTAAAGAGTGGTCGGTGCTTGTCGCCGTTCCGAAATTGAAGACGTTTATCCGTCGGTTTAACAAGCAACGACGTCCGCACGCCAAATTCCAGTACGATCGGGCTAGTTATTTGCTCAATTTTGATGAAGGTCTGGAGCATCTGGAAGATGATGATTGGTTGAATCATAATTTCTCAACGAGGTACTCTGTAGTTTCTGTAGTTTCCGGACCCTCATTCCTTTCCGTACAAAACTCTTGGACCAAGGTAACGTGAAATTGTGGAAATTTTCAGAAAAGTCCAAGCCTAAGTTCGGGAATGAGCTGTACAAAAAAGCTCCTTCTTCAGTGACCACTGGAAATAGCATACCCATAGAGCTTCGGGAAGCTTCAAAAGGCAGCACTAAAATCCTAATAGGGACTACCAGCACCTCCATCCCCTGCTTTGCCTAAGGGCATTTTCGTGATTTGTAACACCACCATTAACAGGAGCTGCTCTTGCTGAGCGCTCTCCACCACCATTTGTTTCCCTCATCACTGAACCTAAAGAAAGGGCATATAAGAAGTTAATGGAATGGAAATCCATTAAAATCAGAATGTGAGGTCCTACCCTTTTTATGATGCTCGATCTGGATTTGACATGTTGACGAAAGAAAGAAGGAGATTGTCTAAGACTAAAGATCCACCTTCAGGCTATGATGAGGGAGGAAGAGAAGGATGAGATGGGGATCAGAGTGTTTACCAGAGGAACCGGTGGTAGAATTTGGTGGTGACGAAGGCGAAAATGAAAACATATTTGATCGATGGAAGAGTATGGAATGATAGGGCATTACGAGTGAAAAACCTTTGTATTTTCAAATTAGGGTAGGAATTTTATACAACTTACAGAGGAGAGAGAGAGAGAGAGAGAGAGAGAGAGAGAGAGAGAGAGAGAGATAGAGAGAGAGAGATGGGACCCTTGCATATTAAATTTTATTTATTTATTTTTAAAAAAAGTAATACAAAACCTCATAAATAGTCCCTGGGCTGTGAAATGACAAAAATACCCCTTACTTAACGGCTAAATGGTAACGGAGTTAGCCGGAAGGACCAAATGTTAAAAGTTTTGAAACCACAGGGACCATCTGTGAGGTTTTTTGAACTTAGGGACTAAACTTGATATTTTTGAAAACCACAGGGACCATTTTTGAAGTTATATATATATATATATATATATATATATATATATATATATATATATATATATATATATATATATATATATATATATGTCGGTTCCGGCTGGTACCTAGTAGTTCCGTAAAAATGAGAACCGGAATTGAAACCGCTTAAGGCGATTTCAATTCCGGAACTGAGGCGGTTACGGTTCCGTAAACGGATACCATGTTCCACTACTCATCCATAGGCCTTGTGGATCGTGCGGTCACATGAGGCCTCTAATTATAAAAGGGTATCCGATTAAGAAATTTATTTAATACTATACCACTAAAAAAATTTAAAAGAAAATAATAATAATATGTTAGTTAAAATATAATTACATCTTACAAATCTCATTTATATTATTAACAATAGTTTTTTTGTTTTTTATTTTTTTTATTTTTCTTATTTTTCTTATTTTTTTTATTTTTAAAATATGTTATCAATATTAATTAAGATTTGACACCGATATGTATATAAAACTACAGCCCAAAAGCATAAGTCAAATTTTGAAAGTGTATTCGGCTATACGTTCAAATTAAATTATATGAAAAACATCATGCTTTTAGTTTTGAAGGATATAGTAAGAGTGAGATTATTAGTTCACTCTGATATATCATAAAGAAAAGCGTCAAAATATCATCATAACGAAGAATCGATTTAGCGAAGCAAAATGCATTTAAAAATAAAACTATAAATTTTGATAATGTTTTATCATTAAAAAAAGAACATAAAAAAGGTATTATCACTTTTGTTTTTATAAAATCTTGATTTTTAAAAACTAGTGCACTTTTTTTTGTCTCGATAAGAAATTTTCTTAATAATATTTTACAAGAAATATATCGGACCTTAATTTATTTGGTGAAATATATGTAAAAAAGTCATTTAGGTTATCTTTGATGCGTCATATCTATCTTATTTTTCGAGTTTTTTTTATATGATAAGTTAAAAAGTAGATTATAAGCTAGCTTTTTAAAAAGTTATTTAGATTGTCTTTTTAGAAGAGTTTTTTTTTTCAAATATACACCCTAATTAATTATATATACACATTCATTTAAAATATCATTTTATATATTTCAGGTAATTTTATCAAACATTGTTTTTTTATCAACTAATTTTTTAGCTATCAATTAATTTTTTATTTAACAATTAACTTTTTAATTAATGTGTCCATCTATAATCTCAAAAAATAAATATATTCATGCATACAACCTTTTATTGAGATGATAAATTCATGCATATTAACTTTTCTTCAATAAGTCACTATTCATTGCGAATTAACGGGAACAAGAAAACGGTCACTAAATAAAGTAGGTTTTTTTTTTTTTTTTTTTTTTTTAAATTTTTTTTTTAATTTTTTTTTTAATTTTTAAAATTAATCACCCACTATTTACTATGTCGAATTAACAAATTCTATGGTCAATGTCGTAGATATGAATTTGCTATGTAATAAATAATAAAAATGCCTTAAAAGTAACATTGAATTATAAAATGATAAAATACTTAAATAAAAAATATTTTGTACGAACTTTTAAACATTTGATATAACTAATAATTGCTTTTTATATAAATATGTATGTACCGAATGTAATTAATTATAAATTTATAAATAGGGATATACTTAAATAAAATTAATTGAAAAGTGAATAACCCATTGAATATAACGGAAAAAAGAATATATGTGTATATAGATGATTCATATCTTGACTTATCTTTTTAAGTTGTTATTTATACATTAAGAAAAAAAAATACACTAAGTATATAACTTATTGGATTAATTAAGTCATATCATCCAATCCATTGTGATTTGTGCATCGATTGCTATTTCAATCTAGCAATCAAACAACTATTTCTCTGCCGCTGTGTTTCTCTACCCTGTTGGACCTAACCATCAATCAATTCCTTCATATCTAAACTTGTGTTGTCGCATGAGTTTCAAGGTTGTTTTGTGAGTATGGATACCAGATTTAATATATTACATACTCGATCGCTAGAAGCTTTAATAGATCATGAAATATGAGTCGGGTTTGAATATACATACCAAGGATAAAGGGAAGGGTTTTGATCCCACCAAGCTTCTTGCGCTTTGCAACCTCCATACTTTCTTCATCTTCCATGTGCTCATTTTCTGGTTCCATCTTGTTGATGTTTTTGGAGTAATCTGAAGCTTTCACAAGTGGCTGATTCAAACAATAATATGCACAATGGCTACAATATTATTATGCTTGGTGGGGTCTTCATACGACAAAAAACATATTAATGGCCAATTATAGGGAACCAAGACATCTTAAACTTTTAATTTAGCGTTGAAAACTAAAAAAAGAATAAATGCTGCGCACAGGTTCAATTCATGTTGTCTTTTAGTTTTTGGTGTTGTGTGGGTTTCGTTTTGTGGTACTCACAATATGCACACTTCATTTGATCTCTATGTTGGGGTGAAATTGGTTATTGTAGTTGTAAAATTTCGGTTTTGTTATTTAATTTACGTTATAGAATTGCTTATTTTGTAGTTAGAAATTCTGAACTAGATCATGTGATTTCATGTGATCATTAATCACCTCGACCGTTTCTCCCGATTCATAAGTAGGTTGAGTTCTATGCTGAAAATTCCCTTGGTAGAGATCAAGAATCCATTGGATAAACCAATGTATTATCTATCGTAGGCAGCCGATAATGTTTTTAATAAGCATGCGTTTAATTTTATAATATTTTACTCTTATATTCTATCTAAAAAGCTCATTTATCTTTGCATTTTAGTAGTCTAGGGGCTTAGAGTCCAATTTTACATGTTAAAAAGTCATTATAATCCATCAGAAGGGATCCGATAGCATTAACATGTGCGGTTCGGTTGGCAGTTTGATCAACATAATATGTCCCAGTGGCATTGAAATTACATCTACTTGTCTATGCATATTTGAGAAATTAGAGTGAAGATTGATCTGAGATCACCACCACCACTATAAATGGTAATTCACCATATATCGTCCCCCTTCCACTAAAACTACCATTACCACTTTTTTATTTCATCCCCCTCCCTCTCTCTAATAATAACCATGGATTATTTTATTAAATACTTTATTTATAAAAAAAAAAATTAAATATAAAATTTTACCAATTTGGAAATTTTAAATTTATAAGAAAAATGAGAAAATTTTTGAATTATTAAAATTAATGAGACTTTAATGTATGGAATACATTACATATATAAACATTTTCTAATAAATACCTTTTATATATATATATATATATATATATATATATATATATATATATATATATATATATATATATATATATATATATACATACAAAATTACATAAATGGTCCTCATGGTTGACAAAATTGACCAATTATGGTCCTTATGACGAATTCTTTACACAGATGGTCCCTGTGGTTTCAAAATCTTGCAAAGACAGTCCTTTTGACTAACGGCGTTAACTTTTTCAGTTAAGTCCTATGTGAAATGACATATTTGCCCTTCATGCATAAGGATGCTTTATGTAATATGTTTCTACCACAGGGACCATTTATGTAATTTTCTCTATTATTTATTATTTTTTTATTTTCATTATATATTTAAGGATTTGGATTTATTTAAATTTATTGATATATATACATATACATACATATATATATATATATATATATATATATATATATATATATATATATATATATATATATATATATATGCTAACATTTTTTAACATTTTGCTCAAATTATTTTTTCTAATCTTTTTAACATTTTCTTCAAGTAAATTTATTAATGTTTTTTATTTTGACGTTTTATTCGAATATTATTTATTTACTTATTTGACATTATGTTCGAATACATTTTTCAACATATAGTATGTTTATATTGGTTAAAGAATTTCACAGCTATTGTAATTATAATTCGTAACTTAATTCACTTTCAAGTATGTTTTCATTTTTTTCTTTTATCAGGTTATATAATTATTATTTTTTTAATTCAAATATTTAACTATATAAGGTTGTATAATTATTATTTTTGTAAATTAATTTATTAACATTTTTTATAAAAAAGTGTAAAATGTTTGTTAAATGTGAATATGATTAATATAGATTAGGTAGACATAGGCTACGCTGAGACCGCCTCACAACGTTGCCGAGAACGACCAGGTTATTTCACATTGGATTTAAATGTAATTATTTCGAGGTTTTTTTTTTTTTTTTTTTTTTTTTTTTTTTTTTTTTTTTTTTTTTTTTAGCAGTTTTGTAAAAAATCACTAGATCCCGATTAATCCCTAAGCGCTATCTGACCGATTAGAGGCTCTTGCGTTGTGATTTTTTACAACACTGCTAAAAAAAACAATGTGAAATGACCTGGTCGTTCTCGGCAACTTTGTGAGGCGGTCTCAGATTAGCCTATGTCTACCTAATCTATGTTAATCATATTCACGTTTAACAAATATTTTACACTTTTTTATAAAAAATGTTAATAAATTAGTTTACAAAAATAATAATTATACAACCTTATATACTTGAAAAATGTATTCGAACATAACGTCAAAATAAATACATAATATTCAAATAAAACGTCAAAATAAAAATAAAATTAATAAATTTACTTGAAGAAAATGTCAAAAAGATTAGAAAAAATAATTTGAGCAAAACGTTAAAAAATGTTAGAATATATATATATATATATATATATATATATATATATATATATATATATATATAACAATAAATTTAAATAAATCCAAATCCTTAAATATATAATTAAAATAAATAAGAAAAAAATAATAAATAATAGAGAAAATTACATAAATGGTCCCTGTGGTAGAAACATATTACATAAAGCGTCCTTATGCATGAAGGGCAAAATGTCGTTTCACATAGGACTTAACTGAAAAAGTTAACGCCGTTAGTCAAAAGGACTGTCTTTGCAAGATTTTGAAACCACAGGGACCATCTGTGTAAAGAATTCGTCATAAGGACCATAATTGGTCAATTTTGTCAACCATGAGGACCATTTATGTAATTTTGTCATATATATATATATATATATATATATATATATATATATATATATATATATATATATATATATATATATATATATATATATATATATTACCTTATATATTAAATAAGGAATTTTAATTTAATAAAATAAAAAATACAATAAAATGATAAGTGGAAAAATACAAAATTTAAAAATTCTAGAAAATATAATGTGTCTAAATGAATAAGAAGAGAACATGTGGCAAAAACATTCATTTATTATAGTAGAAATTAAATATAAAATTTTAACAGTTTAAAAATTTTGAATTTATAAGAAAAACTAGATTATAGCCCGCGTGAAACGCGGGAAACGCATAAAAAAGATATAATTATCTACAGATATTGCATAATGATTATATATATATATATATATATATATATATATATATATATATATATATATATATATATATATGGTTATTGGTATTATTGAAATGTGTAGAAAATACATTAAAAATGATAAATATCTTTAAGCATTGAAGGACCTCTTTGTAATCAATATTTTTTGTTTTATTAGTTGAATAATCTTCCTCGTCTCATATAGTTATGATATTGTTATATAATTATAAGCATTTCAATTACATTTTCTTTTCATAATAAGCTTACCTAATTTAAATATATATTGACAATCAATATACCGTTTTTTCCACTGAATTAAATATTGAAAACTATTTCATCTATTCAAATAAATGCATATAATATAATTTATAGAATTTTAAATGTTATATGGATTTAATTTTAGTATATATCAAATGGAGATTCTTTTCTAAATCATGATTGGTTTATATTAAATTGATTATAAATATAAGTGCTAACTTTTATGTTTGTTCTTATTTATTTGGTGTTCGCAAGAACTTTGCATTAGTTTTGGTGCAACTTCGAATAATTTTAGTATATCATCAATGTAATTTGGTATATCTTTCAATTATATGAGATATCAAATAATGACATTTAATTACTATTGTGATAATTTAGTTTATATACTGTATTTTTACAAATATTAACGATATTTTTTCTAATAACCGTAACACTTTTACTAATCTCTTAATATCTTATAATTTTTTATCTTACTTTATAATTTTTCATAACTAAGTTTTTTCCAATATTGACTGTCTTAATAGTTTCTTTTTTCTTTTTTATATATATTTCATTATACAACATCATCGTTTGTATGCATTCTGAAATTTCACTTTAAAAATGTTTAATGATTACACATTGATATTAATTTTTTTAAATAAACTCGTGTAATAATTATGGAATATATATCTCGTTTTAATTAGCATTTACTTCCTTCATAATTCAAATTCCTCATTAAACGGATATATTTTTGAAAAATAATAATTATAATGGGTCAACATTATCTAAAACGTAAATGTTTGATATATTTTTGGAGGAAAAAAAATCAAGATAATTAAAAAAAATTTATATAAAGAAAATACAAATTTAAATTTAGTGAAGTTATGGATGAAATTACCGGCGAAAATTATTTTGGAGGGAGTTGTATTTTGTAAGGTATAATAATATTACAAAATTCGAAATATGTATATTTGTTGTGTAAATTTATAAATTTTATTGTTACTATATAAAGATAAAAAAGTAGGTTGATATGATATACAAAAACATAATAATTTCAATGATATTTTAAAATAATGCCAAAATTAACCGGATTCTTATAACATAAAAAATCATAATCATCTCTAATATATACAAGTAATATTTTCGTAATTAATATCAGTTTCCAAGATAGTTTATTTATGTTTTGTTAAAGGTATGTAATATCTTTTCCTGTTTGTTTGAAAATTTTCAAAAATGTAGTTAATTGATTTCATGTAATTTGTGACAAAGAAAATCGAAATATATGAATACATATATTTGACATAGGAACAAAAAAATAATCGAAAAAAATATAAAAAGCAAAAGAAATTACCGACCTTCTAGTGCACAAGAGCGAATGTTTGAAGCAGAGAATGATGATGGAAGTTATAAACAATAATAATGATGCCGTAGGAGAAGGTTTGAAGAAAAGAAACGATCGAAAATAAATGTGAGCCGCGGATTCAAGGATGAATCGTATATGTATGTGTTAATTTGAATATGATTTTTTGGTATTAATGATTTCCTAATAAAAATAGATTTTATATTAATGGTTACTAATATAAACGGATTTATATTAATGATTGATATTAATGCCTTGATTGAAATGGTTTGTTAGTAATATGCTTCTAAAATTGACCATATAAAAATCTTCATAACCGGAAATTTAAGATTAAAAATATGGAAAGCTTTTATTGAAATTAAATACATTTAATTTCAACGAATGTAAGTTATTGTTTGACGATTGGAATCATTTATTGGAATTAAATACATTCCATATAGGGAAGATGATATCAACAATTTGATTTAAGGGTGGAAAAATAAGATTGAAATACAATCAAGGGTCCAGATTATTTAAGATGATGTCATAAGGTTTCTCTTTTAATAATATTTAGAGATGAGAAAAATTTTGAATTATTAAAATTAATGAGGCTTTAATGTATTGAATACATTACATATATAAACATTTTCTAATAAATACCTTACATATATATATTACCTTATATATTAAATGTAGAATTTTAATTTAATAAAATGAAAAATACAATAAAATGACAAGTGAAAAATAGAAAATTTAAAAATTCTAGAAAATACCATGTGTCTAAATGAATGACAAGATGACATGTGGCAAAAAAACCTTCATTTATTATAATAGATATAGTAGATTACAAAACATAAATCACAAAATTTTCTATTACAAATAGTTAAAATCCCTTAGCCTTTTTGAATTCAAACAAAAACAAACATCGTTTTTTTGTTGGCTTCAAAATTGTTCATCTTAGGTATGAAGATCAAGATAAAGGTACCTCATGTCAAATCAAACTCATATCAAACCCCACTATTATCACTCTTAGATATTGAAGCACAATGGCACCAGATTTTCAAGATGAAAAAATCCGGTGAAGATGATGAATGTTGATTGAGGAAGAAGAAGAAGATAAACAAAAAGCGAACTCCAAAAATAAACTTGATTCAATGGTTTTGCTGTTGAAAAGTAGGAAAAGTTAACAAAAGAAAATCCAAACCCAAATCTTTGAATTTGAAAAAAATTGGATGGAAGATGAAGATGATAAAAATTTAATCACTCAAATATTACTCGAGACGAAAACCATCATAGCTTCGAAACTAGTGAATGTCATTGTTTACGGAACTCCACATCTAGTCGCCTTGGATTCTGTCAACGACAACACCTTTGTCGTCGTCGTTCTGCTTCATCTCTACTTCTCTCACTTAACGATGAAAGCTCTCCCCTCCCTTTCGGCATGGTAATGAGTAGCGTGTAGCTGGTAGCATTTTGTTAAACGTTACGTGCGATATCTTTTAGATTTAGAGTGTTTTGTTTAAGCTAAACACTAAAAGTTTGTAATTCCAAACAAAACTTTTTGTTCAAAACATAGCATTTTATCAGATGCTAAAAACTAAAAACTTCTAAACACTCCATGTCAAACACGTCATAATGGTAGGATGAATGGGAAAGAAGCGGCTTCAATAGAAAAGCTATTATACATTAAAGGGTTTTTCTAATAAAAATATATATAAAATAATTTTAAAGATATATTTAGTTAAAAATTTTTCCAATAGCAAAGCTAAAAGGGTAACATTTAGACTATTAAAAGAAGATAATGGATATTTTCTTTAAAACAGAACATCAATTTAGATTTTTTAGGGTTTAAATATCATCACTCTATGTTAATCAAAGGACAATATCTTAAAATTATAAAGAAAAAGACTTTGGTTTTGTTTTATTTTAACATAATTCATTAATCTATCCTTATTTTCCATAAAAAATTTAGAAGTTTATAAATAGGTTTGTTAGTGCATGTATTATATATATTATGTATGTTTCACCTAACATTAGACGGTTTTGTAACAACCCTTTTATGTCCTGGTAAACTGTAAACCTTTATTTATATATTGTAATCAACGAGAAGATATTATTCATGAAAAAAACACTAGTTAACATGGCATCAAAGCTTCATCATATTCCTAACACTTCTTTCTAAAAGATTCATCTTTTCTGTTCTCCTAAATCGTAAGCAACCCATAGCCATCACCACTACAAAATAAAAATGCTAATTAGTGACCAAAATGAAATGGTCACTAACAATAGAAATGGTTGTCACTAAACAATTTAGTGACTAAAATCTCTGTCGTCACTTTTCGTCACTATAGGTCTGTCACAAAACCGATTTAGTGACCAAAACATATAAGTAGTCACTAAATAATGACTAAAATATCTTTATCACTAAATCAATGACGACCCGTTTCATCACTAAATTTTGTCTAATCAACGGAAGTCATCACTATTTTGTCCCACACTCCCACTAGTGACCATAAAAAGTCGTTATTGTGCTAATCAATTAGTGACCATACATAGTCGTCACTGGTTTATCCAATTAGTGACCATAAAAATTCGTCAATGTGTTATTCAATTAGTAACTATACAAAGTCGTCACTGGTTTATTCAATTAGTGACCATAAAAAGTAGTCACTGATTTTTGTTGTTTTTTGCATATGACCCACTTAAGTAAAGTAACTAGTCAATGGTAAAATATATTATTATTCATTGATAAACAAAAATTATTCTCAAATTTAAACAAACCAACAATAGCTAAAAACGAAAAGCTTAGGGAAAATTATTTTCCATTTGGTACAGTCTTAAATTATCATGCAGATATACAACTTTTTAGCAAATTACACAAAAAAAGCCAAATAAAAAAAAGATTCAACTCTTCCTAGTTTTTTTAAATAAATGCCTTTACATTCTCTTGATCCTTTCAGCAACGTAGGTGAAATAGTATTGCAATACATTAATCTATTACTCTTTAAAATGATGTCCAAACAAAGATGTTATCTTAATCTGCAATATATGTATGTGATTTCAGTTAACACGATTCACTTTTTTTACTTGACAAAAATCCATCAATCAAAGAAACTTACAAACTTACAACAGTCAAAGCTTGCTTAGAGCTCTTACTCCAGCAGCCGCCACTGGTTTATCCAATTACATACTTCATTCCTTATCAAGAAAATTGTGACTTAATATAGAACTTAAAAGACAAATAAAACTCACAACTGATTAATCAATATTAAAAAGCTAAAAATTTAGTGTTTTTGATGCTGATACCTGTAATGCAACCATTGGTTCTCTTTTAGAGATATCTGTTGCATGTGTCCATCACAATTGCATGTTTTTTGGCACTAATATTTGACTGAAATTTACAAAAAAAGTCAAATCAAGACCATTAATAATAACAAAAAAATCAATCAAGAATGATATTTATAAAAAATGGAATGTTCGAACCATACTACAAGATAAAAAATCTTACTTAAACACGTTTAAATTCTCTTGCAATAGGGATTAGTATATTGTCCCATGCTGCAATATAATCTGCATCACTACATTTTCCATTCTCCCATGGAACATTTATATTGTATCCTTCACCTTCTCCATCACCCTTCATGTCATATGATCCATCATCACCATAGGGATAAAAAGTCTCATACTCATCCTTGCATTATTTATAGTTTTAAACCAAAGTTTTTTTAATAAGAGATTATTATTAATATTGGAAACTAATCATTTACCTGTGTACATAGAAGAACAATACTTTGGAGTCCTTATAGAAGGTCTTTTGAGTACCATTTCCATGATAAACATCCCAATCAACAATTAATATCTTGTTAATACCTAATTCCTGCAATATACATAAGAAGAATTAATTTAGATAATTCATAAGATAGTAGTCAATGGTTGATTTGACAAACTGTATGTATCATTGCATTGAATATTGATCACTCTTACTATGGTGTCCACGAGATCTAACAATGGCAAATGCAGAGTTTAGTTCCCCTTTTGCAACTTTTTCAGCAACCTGTTGAACAAATCGTCAATTAATATGACAGATGATTGCAGAAATGTAAATGTATAAGAGCTTAAATTAGATATGAGCTTCTTACATCAAATCCACATATTACCCATGTTTTGAAAATCGGACCGGACCGGCCGGTTCGACCGGGAACTTGTCCTGGATATGGTTCTTAAATGCCAAAAAACCGATGTTCATGTAAACCGGTGAAAACCGGTCGAACCATTACATAATAACAAGTTTCTTTCAGGGTTAAATCATTCACATATTTTTCAGGTGCTTCATATTTCCCTTCAGGGTAAAATCATTCCCATATTTTTCTAGTGAAAAAATAAAATTGTAATTTGTTGTTCAACAGTTTTACCTCAACAAGTAATCTTCATTTCTTCTTCTTAGTGTTTGGTTTTACATTCATCCTAATGTATCATATCTAATATAATTTGTAGGGCAGACATGGACACATTAAACACACGTGATACCTATAAATCAATCTTTAGTGAATGCAACATTAAATCTATCTATATTTTTTTTAACGTAAAAAAGTTTTAGTCGATTAAAATTAATAAATGACTTCTATATTATAATACTAGATGAAGCAATTCTTTAGCGGCACAACTTGTCCGTTTGTCATTTCATTCGTTATACGATAATAACTAAGTTTTGGAATTAAATTAAATATATCATTTATTTCGCGTAAAAATTAAGATAAAAAAATTGGTATATAAATAACTATTAATTTGTAAATAATGAAATAATTATAAGAAAATACTTGAGAAAATAAACAAATTATATCTAAATAAAGGAAGAGAAATTTTTTTTTTTAACATAAATTTGTATGAGAAACACCCTATACTCGTATCATGCATTATGTATCAATTACTAACTCACTATATCGCTATTTTTCCTTGCTCCTACCCAGTTGAACCTGACCATCAATCAATTCTTTCAATCCTATATCAATATATGTGTTGTCGTATGAGTTATGACAATATACGATAACAATTAGGAGTTCAAATGAAGTTATGCCTAGGCTTGAACCTTGATTCAACAACACTTATGGATTTTTATAGCATTTGGGCCATTTTGAATCCCATATAATATGTTACTCGATGGACAAAATTTTCACATACATACCAAGACTTAATGACAGGTATAACCCCTTAATATGATAAATGACTTGTAAGACAAATACAAACATTAATAGCATTGCACTTTTAATTTTCAAATAGAGGCAGATTGCAATACTACAAGTCTACTAAATTCAAAACAATGGGATTCAAGTTTTCAACCTTTTTATTATTTTGTTAACATTGTGTTCCAACCACTCTTCCATTCAAAAGCCTACAATATATGTTTTTTTTTTTTAAAAGAAAAACCCATCAACAAACTAGACACAATTGACCACATAGCACTTGTTAAATCCTGTTATCAAATTCTTGCATCAGTTTAATACTAAGCCCTAGCCCTCAATGCCCGTTTTGGCTTGGATCCATCATCATCTTTATCTTTGTCATCATTCCTCTTGATACGCTTGGATTGTCTCTTACATGATGACCCCTCTTCCTCAACATCATCAGTAGTTTCTTTCTCCTCCTTCTTTCCTTTGACTTTTTTCACATCAGACTTTCTTCCCACTTTCTTCTGTTGACCAACCTCCACAGCAGTTCCTTTCAGTCCTGATCTTAAAGAATAAGAACTCTTAACAACAAATTCTCTCTTTCTTTTCTTCCCACTTTTCTCAACAGTAGTCTCAGTTTCTGGTTCTTTAGCTTCTCCAATTACAATTCCTTTGGCTTTTCCCTTTTTAGCAGCATCCATGGGTGACTTTCCTTTAGGAGACACAGGCTTCTTCTCTTTTCCTTTTCCCTTTGCCTCTGCAGTAGTGACACTTGAAGCGCTTTTCTGATCATCCTCAGGTTTTGACTCAATCTGTGTCTCTCCTTGAGTTTCATCCTTTGATTTCGACTCTGTGTTGCTTTTATCTTGAGTTGGAACACGTTTGGATCCCCCAGCCATTTGATTTTAAGCACAAAATCTCACAATTAGCGTCTTTTAGTTTCAAAACAGCAGCTGGAACTAGAAAAGTTCCTGAAATATACAAAGGATCATAAGAAATTGAAGAAAAGCACATCAGAAACAGTTGATCGCGATGTTATACGAATTATCTGAACGCAATTGCATCTTGAACCCAAGTTAGAGGAAATGCCCAATATAATGTTAGATAAACCAGTTATAATATTCAAGTAATCAATAAGGTACCTCCAAGAAACACAACCATATCGTAGTTTCAAAATCATCGATCTAAATTTGAATGTGAAATTAAACAGAAGAATAAATCAGATCAGATACGAAAACAGAGTCGATAAATTTCTGAATTCTCACGAAATGGTAGGAGAAAAATGAACAGAATGAACAATTAAGCAAAAGATTCAGGTATTTGAAGAATGTGTTACAAGGAATCAAAGAACGAAAAGACCTCCAAGAGACAATACCATAACATCAGTATCATAGTTTCAAAAGAATCGATCTAAATTTGAATGTGAAATTAAATAGAAGCAGAAATCAGATCAGATACAAAACAGAGTCGACGAATTTAACTGCTGAATAGAAGAAAATGGAACAGAATGAACAAGATACGCAGAAGAATTGACGAATGTGTTAAAAGGAATCAAAGAACGCAGATAAAATTATGTACACTTAGATGTGTAAGCGTCATGTTGTAAGATCTTCACGAACATCTCATAAAACGATTAACAAACTCGAATTGGAAGAAATTTAGCTAATCATGTAAATCTTGATACAATTTCAGAATCCCTAAAATAGCACCATGAAGCAGAGAGAAAGAACAAGGAGATTGAGGAATTTCAATGCATGAACATTAATCGCAAATCCAAACAAGTCTGGGGAAAGAAATCGAGAATTAAGAGTCGTTTATGTAAAAGAAACGCAAATCGATCATATAAAATCAGATTATCAACTGCAATCAACAAACAGAAGAAGTACGCTATCAAACTGTAATTAAAACTTCAAACAAGAAGCAGAAATTGGACATTGATGCAACTAGGAGAGAGGAAGAAACGGTACCTATGAACGAAGAATGAATGAAGCGCAGAAGCAGAGCAGATTACTCGAAGATGGTGATGGAAGTCTGAAGTCGCATTATGATGAGCACAGGAATGAAGTTTGTTGTTATGAGTTGTAACAGAAGGTCTTTACTATTTATAGAGGAACGAAGAACTCAACTGCTTCATCTTCAGGGCTTCAACACAAGGCGGCAAACTTTTCATTTTGTCCACGTGGAGTCACCTTATTGGTGCATAAGGTAGAATACTTTTTTTTGGAATAACGAACTTTGATATGCAGCGAGCGAGGCGCAACTAACTAATTCAAAAATGACTATAAAGTACAGAAAATATCTTGTATATAATTTTTTCAGGGAATAAGGAATTTTTATTTATGCAAATTAGAAGATTATAAAAATAAGGGATAATGACTTGAAAGGGTAACAAACTTTTGATTTTTTTCACATTTAGTCACTAAACTTTTTTTCGTTATCTATTTGCTATTGAACTATTGAAACTGTTCACATTTTACCCTTATGACCGGCTGTTACCGGTCATAAGGGTAAAATGTGAACAGTTTCAATAGTTTAGTGGCAAATAGATAACGAAAAAAAGTTTAGTGAGTAAATATGAACAAAATCGAAAGTTCATTTCCCTCTAAAAAGTTTAATGACTAAATGTGAACAAACTTTCTCTTGTATTATGTTTTAGTAAATTATTTATTTTTGTTAAATTGTAGCAACATTTGTTGATGAAGAAATCCATGAAATAAAAAAACCATGAAAATACATTTAAAAAAACAAAAAACCAAAACCGAAATAAAAAACCAATGGTTTGACATTTTCCAAAATAAAAAATCAAAATTTCCAATCTGATTTTGGTTTTACAAAAAAAATGAACCATTCTCACTGATGTGAATTATGACCATTGGTTTGTCATGCAGAATTTGTAACATCCCATGAATACGTAGTTACAACATCGTCTGAACTCATAATTCATAGTAAGGGGTTAGAGTATTATCACATGAATACGTAGTTACAATAACCTTCCTTGGTCCCTCTTGCTGGAACTCTTCTCCTTTCTTGCAAAATCACACCAAAAAGCTCAAGATAGCTCTTCCTCTCACTCTACACACTCAAGCTCGCTAAGGTTCTCACTTATGGGAAAGGTAGTCACAATTGAAGGCCATAAATGCCTTTAAATAAGGTTTCTGCCAACAGTGCGGACTCGTCGAGTCGTCTCACCGACTCGTCGAGTCCATTCATTAATCTGAGTCATCAGTCGCAACTTACTCGACGAGTTGAGGCGTCAACTCGTCGAGTCTCTCTTCTTAACCCAAAAGAAAAATACTTAAAATTTGATACCTAGAAATCCGGATGTTACATTTTGTTTTTTTATTTCATAGATTTCTTTATCAACAAATGTTGCTACAATTAAACAAAAATAAATAATTTGCTAAAACATAATACAATAGGAAGTTTGTTAACATTTAGCCATTGAACTTTTTAGACGGAAACGAACTTTCGATTTTGTTCACATTTAGTCACTAAACTTTTTTTCGTTATCTATTTGCCACTAAACTATTGAAACTGTTCACATTTTACCCTTATGACCGGTAACAGCCGGTCATAAGGGTAAAATGTGAACAGTTTCAATAGTTCAATGGCAAATAGATAACGAAAAAAAGTTTAGTGACTAAATGTGAACAAAGTCGAAAGTTCGTTACCCTTTCAAGTCATTATCCCTAAAACTAAAACATACTTGAAATATTAGTAAGTAATTAAATAATAAGAAAAATGTATATATAAAACATTTAATGAATAATGCATGAGATTTAAAATCAAAATAAAAGAAAGACTCGGTTTCTTTTAAGGATGACTCGTCTATCATTTTGTGGGATGCTGAAAATTAGAAATAAATTTTAGATACGAAGAGAATTTCATATATAACATTGTTAAACTTTAAAATATAGTATTTGTTAACCTGAAATCTAAATATCATATTTAACCTTATTAACTTTAAAAATATTCTATTTACCCAAATTCTCTTTTTTAAAAATTTTAAAAAAAATTCTATTTTTATAATCAATTTAATTTATAAAACAAAAACAATTTGACTAAATTGCCTAAAATGTCAAAAACCTTTTTAACATAAATTGAATTGAC
The DNA here is from genome assembly GCF_052625555.1 of Lactuca saligna. NCBI lineage: Eukaryota > Viridiplantae > Streptophyta > Magnoliopsida > Asterales > Asteraceae > Lactuca > Lactuca saligna. The sequence continues at coordinate 85,032,422 of NC_136424.1, read as the reverse complement.
CATGCCGCTCCTACCATCTAAAACCTTCTTTTGGTTACTCACGTAGATGGAGGAATGACTATAATCTGGCATTCTGAATTCACAAATGGTGCAATCTGATCAGACATCTAAATACACACATGACACAAACATTCATTTAGTAACTTCAGACATCTAAATACACACACGACACAAGCATTCATTTAGTAACTTCGTTTAGTCATCGCCGCCTTCAGCCTCATTACAACAACGAATCTATTTTGGGGAAGATGAGAATGGATGGTGGATCAGATAATACAATGTGGAACATGGACAGTGATAGGATAAGTATATGGAACATGGATAGTGACTTTTGATTGAGTTTATAAGGGATAATAATTAGGATAAGTATGTTGATCATATTATAATATAGAGAAGTTTAAAGAAGTATATGCTTTTGAAATTGCTCCAATGCCCAAAAAGGATCAATGGATGAAAAAAGATAAAGAGAAAATTTACCTGCCTCTCATGAAAGGTCTGATTGGACAACCAGAAAAAATAGAATTAAACCCTTGGATTAGTCTAAAAGAAGGCACAAATATCCATGATGTGGTGAGTATATATACAGTGAAAAGACATGCAGGAATCCATAATCTCAATGTTTGGATCCTAGACAAACATCCACATCTAAAAGAAGGAACAAGTGCTCACAATATGTTGTCGTTTTTATTTCATTGATTTGTTAGAACTATTTTTTTCAATCTAAAATAAGGATTAGGTGTCCAGTATTTAAACTTCATTCTTTTTTGAGATTGGTAGGAAATACATAGACCTAAATTTAAGTTGACAATTGAGTTATACACCATTTGGATTTGGTGTTGTTGTAATTAGTGCAAAATATAAACTTTAGGGACCAATACTATACCTAATTTAATTAGAAAGTATAGGGATACAAACTATTGTAACATCCAAAAATTTTAAGCCAAATTTAAACTTTTCAACCATGAAACAAAATAGTGTTTTACAAAATGTTTTCAAAATATTATTCATCAGAGTGTCCCAGAAATATAATCAGATGGATGAGGAGCGGTCCAGTCAAACCTTCGCCTTGCCATGATCTCCGGAAGTACCTAAAACAATAAACTGAAACTATAAGCCTGAGGGCTTAGTGAGGTACCCCCAAAATACCAATACCACACCAATAATACCATATCAATAACAGATAATCAACAACATCCATACTGGGCCTTCGGCCTGATTGGACCGCCCTGCAGGGCCTACAGTCTATCTGGATCAATCTCGAGCCTTCGGTATGACTGGAACGCCATACGGGCCTACAGTCTATCCGGACTGCTCGTAGGGTATGTTGGCCTTCAGCACAAAGCAGGACCGCCTTAACCCAAACATCAAGCAAATAACCTTGTGCACATAACTAACATATATTGGCATATACAAATATTAGATATAACTATCTCACAGATCATCAATCATAGCAATCTTTCATAACCAGAGCACTAACCTAACCCGGTCACTAACATACCAATCCTAACGGATCATAAGAGCATAACAACATACTGTGTATCCTGATACCGATCTAACAGATCATTACCACATGTAGCATACTATAACCAAGATAACAACTAAAAAGACCGACCTTGGTGCCTTAGACCCTATTAATATAGTGAGGATAACTCACCTTGCTAGCATCTCGGAATGATACTGTCTACACCTCCAGATATAGCTCCAACCACCTCGCCTATACCCATAAGTGGTCCACTTAATAATCACTCAAATTACCAAAATACCCTTGGGAGGTACACGACATCCCACAGTCAAGTCAAGTCACTAGTCAATGGTCACCAGTCCATGTTGACCTATTTGGTGAATATAACCTTCTCTGCCTCGAGTCCCTCCTGATTCCAGAATTTCTCGACTCGACTCGCCGAGTCTCAAGTAGACTCGCCGAGTCGATACGCGACCCAGTGCTTGGAAGTCCAAACTGACTCGCTGGGTCATGTACCAGGCCTCGCCGAGTCCATGCGGGACTAATTTGGACAAAACCCTACTCGACTCGCCGATTCATCTCCCAGACTCGTTGAGTCCATATGCATAATCTCATGATCAAGCGATTCTGAATTACCCCTTTGTTCCAATCAGTAGATCTAGGTCCCTAGAGTGCATTATCAACGTAAAGTTGCTACCTTTACGTATTTGCATGACTCAAATTCCACATCTAAGCTTGAAATGGGACTTTACTCATAAACGAGGGTTCCTTCATGACCCTATTAGGAACTTGTATGAACTTACGGCTCAAAAAAGGTTCAGATCTAAAGTTTCAACTTCAGTTCTAGCTCCCATACCATAATCCCTTCATGAATATCTAAAGATAGCCATAATCCTCACATATGAAAGATTCTAGAAGAAAAGAGGTCAAGCTAACAGCTTGTTACCTCCAAAACGTGCCCAAGCTGAAGTAGACTATGGATCCAGACGAAATCGTTGATGCTAGCCTCTTGATATACAAGTTTCCTTCACAAAAATCACTTCCCAAAGCTCCAAAACACTCTTCAAGCTCACACTCATGGAAATTAGGGTTTCTGGCTCTCAAGGGTGATAGAGGACAGTGGGAGGCGCTAATGGTCCAATATATAGGGTGCAAAAACCCTGAAATTTAAGGTTTCCTCAGCCATCTTCTACTCGTCGAGTCCCCCATGCCGACTCGCCATGTCTCTCATTAAATGACTTGTCCCGCTACTACTCAACGAGTCAAAGCGTCAACTCGTCGAGTAGACCTTAAAACATGAAATCTAAATGGAATAATGATAATAACTGACGACTGGGATGTTACAACTCTCCCTTACTTAACTTAGACTTCGTCCTCGAAGTCTGCTGTAGAGAATAACTCCGGGTAATGCTCCCACATCTTAGCCTTTAACTCCCATGTCCACTCGGATCCCCTCTGATGCTCCCATTGTATCTTCACCAATGGATCCTCCTTGTTGCGCAAGACTTTCACTTTCCTTCCAAAACGGAAACCAGCCTCTCAATAAATTCAGGCACTCATCAACTTGAATGTCATCCAGTGGCACCACTGCCTCCGGGTCCATAATGCACTTTCGCAATTGTGAAACTTGAAAGGTGTTGTGAATCCGGCTAAGCTCATCCGGTAATTCTAGCCTGTACGTCACTTCACCAATCCTGGCAATGACCTTGAATGGCCTAATATAGCGGGGACCTAACTTTCACCTTTTTCTGAAGCGAATCACGCCCTTCCAGTGTGAGACCTTCAAGACTACCATGTCATCAACCTGAAACTCCAAATCCGATCGGCGTCTATCTACATAACTCTTTTGTCGACTCTGGGAAGTCTGTAGCCACTGTCTGATCTGCTGGATCTTTTCGGTAGTTTGCAAAACTACCTCCGTCCGAACCATCACTGTGTTTCCAACTTCACCCTAACAGATCGGGGTTCTACATTTCCGACCATACAACAGCTCAAAAGGCGGGGGCCAATACTGGAATGATAATTGTTGTTGTAAGCAAACTCTGCAAGAGGTAGATGGGAATCCCAACTCCCTCTGAAGTCAATAGCACACGCCCTTAACATATCCTCGAGGGTCTGAATGGTCCGCTCACTCTGGCCGTCGGTCTGAGGATGAAACGTTGTACTAAAGTGCAGTCGCGTACCCAGTTCCTCATGGAACTTCTGCCAGAAACGGGAGGTAAAACTGACATCCTGATTGGAAACGATGGAGGCCGGAACTCCATGGCGAGAGACAATATCACGGACGTACATTTCAGCCAATTTCTCGGCCGACAAACTCTCCCGAATAGCCAAGAAATGGGCACTCTTGGTCAACCGATCCACGATGACCCATATAGCATCGAACCCATTCGCCGTCCTCGGCAGATTCGTAATGAAGTCCACCGTGATCTGCTCCCATTTCCACATGGGAATTTCTGGAGGCTGTAGCTTACCATGTGGCCTCTGATGTTCAGCCTTGACCATCCTATAGGTCAAGCAGCTCTCGACATACCAAGCGATTTCTCGCTTCATACACCAGTAACTCAAACTCAGATCGCGGTACATCTTGGTGGCCCCCGGATGTATAGAAAAATGAGACTTATGAGCCTCTTCCATTACTGTATGCCTAACCCCATCAAACCCGACCGTATCGGGTCAATAATCCACGGCTATCCTTAACAAACTAGGCGCTCTTATCCTTGACCCTTTCGAACTTACAGTTCTTTGGCCGCATGCCTTCTACCTGGGCATCTCTAATAAAGCTCACAAGCAGGGAATCCACCACTATCATCATGCACCTTTTTGGGGTAGAAGACCCAACTGACTTGCGGCTCAAAGCGTTAGCAACCACATTCGCTTTACCGGGGTGGTAAAGGATATCGCAGTCGTAGTCCTTGACTACATCTAGCCACTTGCGCTGCCTCATATTTAGGTTCGGCTGATCCGTGATGTGCCTCAAACTCTTGTAATCTGTGTATATGGTACAACGGACCCCATATAGGTGATGCCTCCAAATCTGAGTGCGAATACCACCGCTCCCAACTCTAGATCGTGCGTAGGGTATCTCGTCTCATGCGACTTCATATGCCACGATGCATAGGCTATCACTCGTCCTCTCTACATGAGGACTGCCCCTAAACCTGTGATGGATGCATCACACAATACTAAAAAGTCCTCAACTCCCTCAGGGAGTGTCACACTGGCGCCTCGCATAAACACTGCTAGGGGGTCTCAAATGCCCTCTGCTGCTCAGGGCCCCACCGGAAGTCCACCCCCTTCCTTGTTAGATGAGTTAGGAGTACTGCAATCTTGGAGAAATCTCGAATGAATCTCCGGTAGTACCCTGCTAATCCTAAGAAGCTCCTGATATCTGAGGGAGATTTCGGAATCTCCCACTGCATAACCGCCTCAACTTTGGCTGGATCGACCAAAATCCCCTCCTGGTTAATCAGTTGCCCAAGGAACTGGACCTCTCGCAACCAAAACTCACACTTTGAGAACTTGGCATAAAGCCGTTCTCGCCTCAAAACTTCCAATATTTCCTTGAGGTACTCCTCGTGCTGCTCTTCGGTCTTGGAATACACCAAGTTATCATCTATGAACACAATGACCGAGCGATCAAGCATCAGTCTACAGACCCGATTCATCAGATCCATGAACACTGCTGGCGCGTTGGTGAGCCCAAATGGCATAACCACGAACTTGTAATGACCATAACAAGTTTGAAACACGTTCTTCTCAACGTCTTCCTCTCTCACCCTGACTTGGTGATATCCGGATCTCAAATCGATCTTGGAAAACCAATATGCACCCTGCAACTGATCGAAAAGATCATCTATCCTTGGGAGTGGATAACGGTTTTTCACCGTTAACTTGTTCAACTCCCTATAGTCAATGCACATTCGGTACGAACCGCCCTTCTTCCTGAAAAAAAGGATCGGTGCTCCCCATGGAGAACTACTTGGACGAATAAACTGCTTACCCAACAGCTCCTGCAACTGAGATGACAACTCTTGCATCTCTGGTGGTGCTAAAAAGTATGGCGCCTTAGCGATATGGGCCACACCCGACACTAGATCAATCCTGAACTCCACCTGCCTCTCCAGAGTCACTCTAGGTAACTCCTCCGGAAACACGTCATCAAACTCTAACCTCCGAGACCTCTGAAATTGAAGTCTGATCCCTGACTCGCGTATCCACCACTAACGCTAAATAATCGGCACACCCGTGCTGAATATATTGTCGAGCCCTGGCTGCCGAACAAAACCCTGATCCTACTCTGTTACCGTCACCATATACCACCAGTTCTCCCCCACTTGGGGTTCGAACTACAACTCACTGTCAATCACAATCGATCACGGCGCCAAATCGACTGAGCCAATCCATCCCCATGATCACACATACTTCCCCCATGGGAATAGGAATCAAATCTATCAGGAAGGATACCTCGAAAATCTCCAACTCACATCCCTGGTAGATCGAAGAAGCAGAAACCCCGTGTTCGTTAGCGATAGAAACTCGTAACGGACACTCAACCTCCTCTACCGACACACTGAACCCCCTACTGAAATTCTAAGATACAAACGACCGACGCACCCCCGAGTCGAATAAAACTAATGCAATCAAAGAGTTTACTAAAAACGTACCTAAACATAGGTACAACAGATAAGCATAACACATATATGATAACTAAAATAGAGAATAGAAACATACCAGCAACTACATCTGGTGCTGCTTTGGCCTCCTCGGCCGTGAGCTAGAAAGCATGCCCCTGAGCCTTCGGAGGCTCTGTCTTGACTGGCCTCCCATCTACAATCCTCAATGTAGCTGGCGCAGGAATTTGCGCCATCTTGGCAGCGAGATGCAGATAGTTGGTCCTCACATGAACAACCTGATGACAGTGATAACATATCCTCATATCTGTCGGAGGGGTGGACTGGCGATAGTCCTTGGCATAGTACCCCTCCTTTCCACATTTGTGGCACCCACCACTTGCTCGACAAACTCCAGAATGACCCCTGCCACACTTTCCACAAGTGTAGCTCTGCTGACCACCGGTCCTAGTATCAGCGGTCTTAGACCGCTTAAGTGTCGGTTGAGACTGTGCTGGAACCTGACGCTGCTCCTTCAACTACAGCTCTATCTCGAACTCATGCTGCCTTGCGGTTTCCTGGAGATCCAAAAGAGTATCACAACGTTGCATAGCAACAAACTGACGGATATCGGTCTTGAGCATACTCAGATAACGGGTCATCTGAAACTGCTCGGAAGCAAACTCCAGGCAAAACATAGCCCTCTCTATGAACATGCGGGTGATATCCATCACCGACTCTCCATCCTGCCTCAATGTCAAAAACTCCTGAATAAGCCGCTCCCGCTCCACAGATGGAATGTAGCGGGTGCAGAACATATCCTTGAACTGCCCCCAAGTAATAGAAGCTCTCTGATCATCGGTGTACGACCCAGTCGTCAGTCTCCACCAGTCCTTGGGCCCAAGCCTCAACAGGTTCAGGGCACACCTAACCTTCTGGTCAGTAGGACACAAACACGTGAAGAAACAACCCTCCACGTCAGATAACCACCTCATAGCCCTGATCGCATCCTGTGTACCATCAAATGTCATGGGGGGCTTCATGTTATCGAAGTCCCGTGTCACACCCCCAAACCAAGGATGGCGGAAACATCCGGGGGTGGAGGACTTCATGTAGAGTATCATAACAATGAGTATAATAGTGCTCAAAGTAAATACAACCATCACAAATATAATTGAAAACGTTACATCAAAGCACATGTTTACATGATTCACATCAATTACATTATGATACAAAATGAACTGTTTGACGATTTATCGTCCCATCCTCAAAACGTTGTTGATTTCCTATTTTCACTGAATTCCTGAGAATACAAGTAGTTTTGAAAAGTGTCAACACAAAGGTTGGTGAGTTCATAAGAGATTTCGTTAGAAAAGTGAATCGTTTTCCTTGTAAAAGAGTTAGAATATGTATCCAGAAAATCCGATATTTTTTTTTAAAATCTGTGTAATGTAGTCTTATGACCAAAGACCAAAATGTATAAGTAATCTTTCTTATTAATAGAAAATGTTATGTACTTAAATGGACATGGACGCATTTGAATTAAATGAAATTCCTGTATGTTCTCATGTTTGTTAATATTTTATATATATGTAGTCCTAAATCCGTGGACCGAGAAATAACAAGTATTGACCATACTTAAAGGTATAAATGTGGTTTCAAATGATGTGTAGTCGTAACTACCAAAACCAAAAGTGTACAGTAATATCTTTACTCATTGAGATAAAAAGTGATTTTAAATCGACATAAAACTCATTTAGGTTTTATAAATAAAATCCCGTAAACTTATGGATTGTTATATCCCTATGTGAGTCGCTATAATCATACTATGACTATATGAACCTGCCACGACGTTTCTCAGGCGTCGCGAAAACTGAAATGACATTTGTCACCCGTAGACCTGCAGGTCCCACTGTAGCTAGCAGCAAGGTGTGGGGTGTCAAACCCAATATAGATCTATATACAAGTATCACGTTCTCCCTCAAGGAGATTCTGATTATAACTACCAGGAATTATATCCCGCACTCGGACGTACGGGGAGAGAGAGAGTCTCACAATATAGGTTAACAAGTTTACGTGAAATGTGTGTGAATATAAATCTTTTCTGTATGAATGTACCCTTTCTGTACGAGTGTGTTGTGTGATGTATCATAAACTATACCTATTATAGTTTATCTAAAATGTATGTAATATGTATGAACTCTTTTATGGAAATGTATTAGTGTTATGAATTTATTAAACTATACATTTTATAGTTTATTATACTTGTTCTAAAATGAATGCATAATATTTATTACGAATGACTTAGTTTCAGTTCATGATGATAAACTAACAAAGAAACACATTCAATAATTAGAACTTATGATTATACACTTTGCTCAACATAATGCAAAGTGTTATGATATTTATATGCTGTTGGCTAACTTTAGCTTTTCTGCACTGTTTTGGAAAAATCATAGAAAAATCATACGAAGTCGAAAACTAGATCCGTGAATTCTGAGAGTTCAGAAAATGTGTCTAGTTTACTCATAATTTTTTATCACGATTTTTAATGACCTCCAACTTGGGTGAAAAAGTCCATAATCACAGACTGGTCCGGATTGTTGTTTGAAATGATAGACAGTTTTGTAAAAATCACCATAAATTGTAGAAAAATTGTATGGAGATGTGCAAGTAGTCATTTCAAAGCTAAGAACTTGAGCTATTTGCACCTTGTACAGTTTTGAAAACAAAAATGTTTAAGATGCCCAAAACAATCCGTGAATGGAGTTGAACTTTTCTGATGAAGGCTGTTAGAAAAATTTAGTTATGTTCTTGGTGTTTTAACTTGTATCCCCCCCCACCCCCCCCCCCCCCCCCCCGAAAACTTGTGAAAACATGAAAATGTAGGGGTATGAACTCACCTTGGGTGATTTCAGTAGATAAGTGTTGAAGAAGAGAAGTGTTCAACCCAAGAACACTTGAAGAATCACTTGAAGATTCGAAGCTCTAACACAATTATGATGGAGTTTGTGTAAGATATCCATGATTTGAGTAAAACAAGTGAAATAATCATAAGGAGAATGGATTATGCTTACCAAATGTGGAGGAAAAACTCAAGACCAGCCCTTGAATCTCGAATTTCTAGAGAGAGAAAGTGAGAGAGGAAAGAGTTTGATCTTCTTGTGAAATGAGAGCAAATGAGAGAAGTGAGGAGAGAGGATGAATATTCAGCTCTCAAAAACGTGGGAAGGAGTGATAATTGAGTGGAAAGGACATTGATGTGACCTAGGTAAGGTGGGGAGGTGTGGCTGGTCATAGAGTGGGTGTGGGAGTGGTTGCTTGTGTCATAAGGTAAAGCAAAGTCAACACTCCACCTCTTTGTACTTTACCCACTTGCTTTTATTATTTAAATAAAGATTTTTATGAAAATATGATTAAATTGTGAATATTTAGGGTTTTTTATGTTAAAATATGATTTTGGGTGAAAATCCCACGTTAAAATAATTAAAAACGGGCCTTAAACGCAAAACTACGCGAAAACCGGGAGAAAATGGGTTCCTAGCGAGACCTCTCGGTCCTAGGCCAAGGTTCGGTCCCTAGGCCGAGACTCGGTCCTTGCTGAGGATTGTAGCCGGAAACGAACAGAGGGAAACGAAGGGGCGAGGAAGCGAAAGGAGGCGAACCGGAAGCGAGAGGCGAAGGCGAGGGTTCGGTCCGGAGGTAAGAGGCGAAATGTCAGACCCAAAATGAACCGAATGAACAGTAGTGAACATTGCCTTCAGGTTCGGGTGTTTCTGCGAGGTTCGGGCCTGCAAGGGTCTTTCGGGTTCGGTTCCTCCTGGGCGAGGTTTGGCCCTGAGAGGACCTTCGGCTCAGGAGGGTTCGGGTCCTCCTTGCTCTCGGTCCCTAAGAGGACCTTCGGGTCCTAAGAGACTTCTCTCTTCTCAAGAGGTTTCGGTTCCTAATGTCCATTTTTCTCGTTTTTACCCCGTTTTAAGCCGTTTTTGACCCGGTTAAGGGTCGGAATGACCCGAATGACTCTAAAAAGTTACGGGAAACTTTTGAGAGAGATTTGGGAGAGATTTTACATACTTGGAGAGATTTGGGAGTGATTTGGCATTCTTGGAGAGATTTCTCATACAAAGAGATATTTGAGAGAGATTTCACATACTTGGAGAGATTTGGGAGAGATTTGATATTCTTGGAGATATTTCTCATACAGAGAGATATTTGAGAGAGATTTCACATACTTGGAGAGGTTTGGGAGAGATTTGACATTCTTGGAGAGATTTCTCATACAGAGAGATATTTGAGAAAGATTTCACATACTTGGAGAGATTTGGGAGAGATTTCACATACTTTAGAGAGATTTCTCATACAAAGAGGGTTTTAGGAGAGGTTTCACATACTTAGAGAGATTTGGGAGAGATTTCACATACTTAGAGAGATTTCTCATACAAAGAGGGTTTTGGGAGAGGTTTCACATACTTAGAGAGATTTGGGAGAGATTTCACATACTTAGAGAGATTTCTCATACAAAGAGAGTTTTGGGCGAGATTTCACATACTTAGAGAGATTTCAAATAGAGATAGATAGAGTGAAAACGATTGAGAGAGGTTTCGAGTGTGGCATTTGTGAGTGTCCGGCTTCGCAATGCAAGGTCCGTAAACACTGTTAGGCCTTGTTTAAGGATCTTACACACTCCCGATGAGTATGCAACATTGTTTTATCGGTTTGGCTAGCCACGTACCACCGTTTTTGGTTAAGGAGATCTAGATGTTCGCACCTTTGATTTATTATCTCTCATTAGAATAGAGAGTTGTGTAGAAATTTCATAATGTAAATTCTAGTACCCAAGGGCAAATTGAGTCAAACGGTTTGACTTGTTGACTTTAGTTGACTTTGACTTGACCAAAATTTGACAGTTGTTACATCCTAGTACTAGAAAGCCCGATTGGCTCCTCCTCCACCCCCTGCCATTGTTATAGTCGACGTAGCTGCAGCGGCAACCATCTCTGATAAGGCTGCATAATGATCATCAAAGTACTTGACCATAGCGGTGTTGGATATAGTGTTTAAGTCCATAACTATATTTGGTATGTACTTGACCCGACCCGGCATGGTCCATTTGGGTTGCACTTCACCCGAACAGTTTATGGATAATATTTGAGAATAGTACAAGTTATGATTTATTAATATATTATAAGTTCTAATATATTAATATAAGATCATATTATTTAATTAGTATTGATCTATAATTAATCTAGGATTAATTTAGAGATCAAAGATATTACTAATTAAATATGGGCTTCTATATTTATATAGTGTGGGCTAATGCTTATTTGGAATGGGCTAGGCTTGCATGGAAAAGTCCATGGATACTCCATGGAGCTTTAACCGATGGATCTCATGGAAATGAAGAGACATGGGTATTAGGGTTTACATGGATGTAACCCTAATCCACCACCTTATATAAAGGAGGCTTTGGTTCTTGAAGTCACACTAGTTGACACTTGTTGAGGTGAGGGCCGATTTCAAGATAGTAGTGACTATTTTCTCAAAGTTCCAAGTTTGTGGTGATTTGTGATTTCCATTTGAGGCATTCACACTATTGGTGCTAGGCTCTAAAACTCCAAGCAACCAACTACTACTACAAGGTAAGTATTTCTACTAGCTTTATTTGATTCATGTTCCCCATGCCATGCTAGTTAGGATGTGAACCTTGGAAAAATAATTATTTGCATGTATTTTAGATAAACATAGATCCAAGGTTTATTAGGGTTGAATGTACACTTAGGAAGTGTTAGAATGCTCAAAACCCATCAGATCGACCCAAACATCTCTAGTAGTTGTGTTCGAAATGCAAGAGCAATCTCATCATGTAGGATCTCCTGAATCCTGGCATCCAACTCCTCTGTCCCTATCTGCACCACAGGCTCAGGTGCTATAGGCACGTCTAGGCCTCTACCCCTAATCCTAATCCTGATCCAGTCGTAAAGTGTCTCCTTTTCACCATACTACAAATATACCCAAGACGCCAGATAAACAACATAATATCGAGAGACCAATTTCCACAAACACTAGGGGTTGTGACTTCCTTGCTACGCGTATGGGTCCTGTGCTTTCAGTAGTAAGGGCCCATACTACCTTCTAGACCTATCCATATTTGTCTCAAGTATCACCACAACTCCTTAACAATATACATCAATGATATTGCCATATTTATACTTATTTTTAGGCAGTATTTAAGTACATTTTTATTAATAAATTGATAATATGTTCAGAATAATGATATTTATGAGTTTAAATTGTTATTTTCAGTCAATACAAAGGATTTTTGAAGAGAGGGACCAGAGGTGACAAAATGGGGAACATGGGAGGCTTGGAAGACAATAAAATAATAAATTCATGATAAGAGCTCAATTCACGACGTGGCGGTGAAGCCCACGACGTGGCACGGGTGATCCAAAAGATGAACATCGCGACACAGAGGATTTCCTTGAAGGATACGTTTTACTTGAAGCCCACGACGTGGCGCATCTGGCCACGACGTGGCGCAGGTTTTTGAGGATTATATAAGTCCTCCTATTATTACGAAAAGAAAAACTTTTGGTAGAAGAAAAGGAGTTCCAGGAGACGTTTCAGAGCAGAAGAAAGGTCCTGGAAGAGGGATTTCAACACCATATGAAGTAAAGTTTTATATTTTAGTTGATTATGAACATGTTTTTCATTAGTTTTAGCTGTGTTAGTTTAATTACTCTGATGAGCAACTAATCTAGCTACTTTTGCTTAGCTAGATGAAGCTTTGAACTTATGAATAATTATATGTTTATGGATTAATTTGAGTTGGTAAGAATTGTTTGTGTTTGATTTGTATAATCTAGCATGTTATTATTTGTTTATCTAATTGCTAGATTGCATGTTCTGTGTAGCTTAGTGACCATGAAACTGCATGAACTTGTTTACCTAATAATTTAGTGAACATTAAATTGTTAGAGCTAGGATTGACCAATCTTAGTTAGGAATTAGACTGAATAAATCTTAGCTGTGCTAGAGAACGTGAATTGTGACCATAATTGCGTTTATACAACAAATCTTACATAGCATATCTACATTCATAATTAGTTCTGTGTTTAATTATGTGTGAACATACATGGTTTGACATGAATTAGTTACTTATTGGTAAGATAGAACTAAATTACTAATATAACTAAAAACCAACTTAATAACCCATACTCATTAGCTAGCCATAAGGAAGAAGTGGATTCAACTAAGCAAGAGTGTGTTTTTATTAAATTTGATTTAAGTTCATCTGATCTTGCAAAACCAGATAAAACCCCTTATTAGATTTGTTAATAAATTAGGTTAATTGAATATTAAGTAGATTAATTAGTAACACCGTTCCCTGTGATCGACACCCGAGTTACCTAGGCTATACTGTAATCTGACTAGGTACACTGCATATAAGTGCATAGTTAGTCTTAGTTTGTTAGGTTATAAATATTAAAATTAGTGGGTACTTTTGTGCACATCAAGTTTTTGGCGCCATTGCCGGGGAACGGTGCAGATTATTAGTTTATTTAGTTGCATTAGATTAATCGTTTTTTTAGGAATAAAATCTGCAGAAAGTTTAATTGGTTATTTATTTTGCTAGCTTATCTTAGTTTAATTTTTGTTCTGTTTGTCACAGAGTTCACGACGTGAGATTTAGTATACTCATGACGTGAAATCTGAGAGTTCATTTTTAGTTTTTTTTTTATTTTAGTCCAGTTTTATGTTTTAGTTTAGCAAGTTGCAGGAGTTAATGACCAGAGGCTCAAACACACCATTGGTGCCACCACTAGAAGATCCCGAGTCTAAAATTCACAAGAAAAAGACGCCCATGCAAGAATTGATGTCAGCCTTCTCTAGGAAGTCGGGAAAGAAGACAGGAGAGTCAAGTTCATCAGCGAAGCACGAGAGCAATCTTGAGCATTTGGATCATACACCCGTGCAAACCGAATACGAAAGTGATACCGAGCCATAATTTGAAGAACACACAAGTGAACCCGAGAACGAGCCAAGGAACGAGATGGCAGCAATTGAAGAAATGTCCATGGGAGCTTACAAGAAGCGGATCCAAGAAGATGTGGGTCCCGGATTAGTCCAACCCGCAATACCTGCCAATGCCACATTCGAGCTGAAGGGACATATATTGACTGCGCTGAAGGACATCCCATTTTTCGGGAAAGACCATGAGGATGCTTTTAAGCATCTAGATGAAGTCAATGACATTGCAGATTACTTCAATGTCCCAAATGTCAACAAGAACACAGTCTTGCTTAGGATGCTGCCCGTCACTTTCAAAGGAACTGCTAAGGAGTGGTTAAAAGCACTCCCACCGGGTACAATCACCACTTGGGCTCAAATGCGTGAGCAATTCCTAGACCAGTTTTTCCCGCCATCCAAGATAGCCAAACTCAAGAAGGCAATAGCCAACTTTGAGCAACAACCGGGGGAATCACTGTACAAAGCATGGGAGCGGTACAAGGGCTTACTCAGAAACTGCCTGCAACATGACCTAAATGTGCAGCAAGAGATGTCAATCTTTTATGATGGGGTCAATGTGATGACAAGGCAACTCCTTGATTCTCAAGGACCGTTGACAAGGAAAAATCCAAGGGAGGTCAAGGAGCTAATTGAAGAATTCGCGAAACACTCCGGCGAATACCATAACCCGAGGCAAGATGGAAGCAAAGGCGGTGGAGGAGCCCAAACTGAAGAAATTGCAGCCGTCATGGCCATCCTGAATAACATGGATCGCAGGATAACACAAATGGACCAGTCGATACATGCCATAAGAGTGGGGTGCGAGCGATGCAGTGGTCCACACCTGACCAAGGACTGCAACGTGGATGAATTTGGGAACAGAAAAGCTCAAGTGTGCTACTCTAATGGGGATAAGTTTGATGAGGACTGGAGGAAACCGAAGAAGGAGTGGCTACCATATGAAGAGTATAAGAAGCAAAAAGAAGAGAAGTATAGGCAGACAGGTCGAGGCCTCTATCAAAAGGAGCAGCCACCAGCCGAGAAGAAACCCGACCTAGAGACCATTTTAATGAAATTTATGGAAGCATCGGAAAAGCGACACGAGGCCACGTATTCCGCTATCATGGAACAAGAAACATTGATAAAGAACCAACAAGCCTCCATCCATAACCTTGAAGTACAATTTGGTCAACTAGCCACTTTAGTTCATGAAAAATTGTCCCCGAAGAGTCCCGAAGTACAAGCCCAATCTCATGTAATGGCCATCGATACTGAAGAAGATACAATATCTGAGTTTAGAGTTTGTGAAGCATTTCCCACCCGCGCAGCACTCAGTCAACTGGAGAAGGAACATTTAGAGTTTGTGAAGCATGTGAAAGGGATTCCAATTAATACCCCCTTTGTTGAATCCTTATCCAAAGCTTCCGAAAACCAGAAATTACTGCAAGACTTGATAGATACGCGAAGGCAATTAAAGAAGCAGTCTACAGTGATTCTGAGTGAACAAACTTCAAAAGTTGTGTTGGGAGAAACGCCAGAAAAGATGGGGGATCCTGGGTGCCTCACTCTTCCATGCGAGTTTGGGAATAAAATGAAGGTTAATGCGTTAGCCGATTCCGGGGCTAGCATTAATCTAATGCCTTTTTCATTTTATCAAAAATTGGAGATTCAGAAGATGAAGGCTACAAAAATGAAGATTCACATGGCGAACCGTTCGGTGACACAACCCCGAGGCATAGTGGAGGATATTTTGGTGAGAATTGGAAAATTTGTTTTTCCGATAGACTTTGTAGTCTTAGACATGAAAGAAGATCCGGATGTCCCGATAATCCTAGGTCGGCCATTGCTCAACACTGCTGGTGCCCTTGTTGACATACGCGAGTCTAAGCTAACTTTGAGGGTTGGAGATGAACTAGAAGTTTTTGGAATAAAGGATGACTTTCAAGAAAATAAAGAAGAGGTGTTCACAATTAATGAAGAGAATGAACTAGAAGAATTGGAAAAGCTTATGGAAGAAGAGATAAAGGTAGTTCATCAAGTCAAAAGGACAAAACCAAAGGCATCTGTTCCATATTTGATTGAAGTCATAGCTTACAAGAGCCCGCCTTCTTGGGTAAGCAAAGAGGATGAGGAAATAACAAGTGATGAAGAGGAGGTCACTTCAAGAGTAACAAGGCCGGTGGTGAAAGCAGAAGAGAATGACATAAAGTACAAGGAGGCAACCAAGGGCACAAAACGCAAGCTTGAAGAAAAGGGAAAAGCTAAAAAGGAGAATTCAAAGAAGGCGTATAAAAGGAGAGTTCAAGCTTACAAAAGGCGGTTCAAGGAACAAAAGATCTTGGTGGAGGACTCTTCCGAAGATTCAACTTAGAAGGCACGGAGTCCAGCTCAAGACTCCAAGAAAAAGAAGCACTTCTCGGGAGGCAACCCGAGTTTGGTTTGCATTTTCTTTTTAAAATTTTCTTTTCTTTCTTTTCTTTTTAATTAGGAAAGACATCGATTCATCATCTAAAAAAACCGGTAACTAGTAGAGAATTAGCTGTAGGGAACTTTAAATAATGAATGATATGCAAAATAATTAATTAATATGATAAAAATTATTGAGAATTTTGCATCTGGTAGTTTCCACGACGTGGGCATTGCCCAGCCACGTCGTGGGCTAAAAGGAATGCGCGACTGAAAAAAAAAACAATTTAAGGTCCACGACGTGGGCATAGCCCGCCACGTCGTGGCCTTTAAAAATTAGGGGGGACCATTTCCTTAAAACCCTTTGACCGATAATTCTCATTCCCACTTGAGGCTGCTGCACGAACGAAAACATTATAACCCCATAGCTAATTTCGTATTATACTTCTAATTTCCTTGCAAGATCTTGCCAATTAATCTATTTGGTACGTGTTTTCCTCATTATTTTGTAGTAATTCTTCCAAATTTCAAGTTTTCATGGTTAGGGTTTGTATGATTCATGAAATTGGTTGAATCTAGTGGTTGATTTTAGATTAAATATACCTATAATGGTCATAGGAACAAACCCCAACCATTGATTTTAGTAGAAATCGCATGCATATAGACCGAGTCACAATCTGTGACCGACGCGACCCACGACGTGGTGCAGCCTGGCCACGTCGTGACTTCTGTGCACTTGTTTAAACTGTTTAATGTGTTGGTTGTTTGTTGTTTTGGTTTGCTTTGTTTGTAGAAATGGGACCACGACGAGCTGTTCCGTAGGAGGAAGACCCGATAGATGTTGCAAGCATACATCCTTTATACCAGTTTCCTCAAAACATTCCCCGACCGTTGCTAACAACCTTTGAGAATCGGCTTGGATGGTTATACAATAGGGAGTTTGCAATAGCCCCAATTATTGATTGGGGATGGTTAGGTGGAGTGGGAATGGTAGCGGAGCTGGGACGTTATTGGTCAAAGACTTATGTTGGAGATCAATTGTCGTTTACTTGTCATGGGTGGAGGAATTTATTCACTATTCAAGAACCCGTGTACCAGGAATTGTCGGTAGAATTTTTCTCTACCGTATGTTTCGAAGAACGCACCCTTGATGCCACCTACAATAGAGCACTTGTTTTTCGTTTGGGTGGTGTATATCGTGAGTGTAGCCTTCGGGAATTTGCTTGGCATATGGGGCTCTATACGGAAGTGGAGACGCAATCTCCATTTTTTATCCCTTTCTTGCTTGGATGTGTGCGGAATTTTGCTCCGGGGTACCTTGGATGTGCAGTTTTGGCGGGGCATTTCTAACCATGAGTACAACACTCGTGACTCGAGTGAGTCACAAATTCGGAATCCTTTTTTCTGATTTTTGCACCGCCTTATCACGTTTTCAATCAATCACAAGCATCATGGTGACAAGGTCCCCATCCAGAATCTATTTTATTTATGGACTCTTATTACCCCGGGGGTTTGCTGTGATTTGCCTTATATGTTGGCAAGGTTTATGGGGAAGAAAGCGGTCAATTCTAGGCCTGGGATCCCGATTACTAGGGGGCATTTGGTTACTCTCCTAGCTAGGTCATATCAGATTTTGACCCATGACTTTGTGAGGAATCTTACTCGATTCCCGGACACAGACTTGACCATTCAAGTCTTGGGTGTGATGCGAGCGGTGGTGAATATCGGGGGTCGTTTTGTTATACCGCCGATAGATGACGAGCAGGAGGAGGGGCAGCCGGGATAGCAACCACCAGCTAGGCCGAGGCGTCGAAATGTGCGGGCTAGAGGTGAGGTCGAGCGAGAGCGTGCTGCTTCGCAGTATGTGCAGGGAGTGCCCACCGACCCTTTTCAGAGTCGGGTGGGAACATATTTGGATAATCTACGGGGTCATGCCAGTTACCATACCCAACTTACCGAGGGTATTTATTCACATTTGGGTGTGACCCGACCACCTGCTATGCCACCACAGTATCCCTATTTTACGACATGGGAGGAGCTATGGCGTCCGCAAAATGATGAGGCAAGGCCAAGTGGAGCACAAGATCAAGATGATGATTGATTTGATTTTTTTTTTGAGTAGTTTTTTTTTAGTTTGACTTTGGTGTGTGATGTAAAACCTTATTTAAACTATGATGTTACTTTTTGTTTCTTTTGGGTTGTTCTAACTTTTCAGATTAGCGTTGAAATTCTAAGGAGCATAGAAGGTTATCTTTCGAGTCGTGTTTGTCTAGTCAAGGAAGCTTAGAGTCGTGAGTCAGAACCCACAATTCAAGATAAGTGTGGGGTATATTAGGAGAGAGGTTATAGTTGTGAAATATATTTGCATAGAAGTGTCGGACACCCGTTAGCCATTGGTCAAAGCTGTTAGAGTAAGTAAAGCAAATAAGTCATTTTCTACTGATGCCCAGTTTCCACGACGTGGATTCCTTATGCCACGTCGTGGTACTCTTGCAGTTTGTAGTAGTTCAACATTTTGGTGTTCGCAGTTTCCACCCATATCACGACGTGTCCAGATATATGCCACGACGTGATCCAGTTTATCATTGCCACATTTTTTTCTTACAAATACCCACTTTGATGAATTGAAGTTTCGAGTCCTGTTCATGGTTTATTTACATATTCAACCAGTTCTACACCGAGTTTCTATTTTTGGAAGTCCAATTGCCCATTTTCCACACTTTTCGAGATGCTCACGCCGCTATTCCAGGGGAGTCTGTTCCTTTTTCTCCCTTTTCTTTAATTTTGATTTGTTTTTATACATACAATGGGGGCATTGTATGAAATAAGTGTGTGGTAGGGGTAGAAAAAGTAAATTGCTAGAAAATTTTGAAAATTCAATTTTTTTTTATTGAATCTAGTAATAATAATTTGAGCTATAATTGCTAGTATTATGCGGGATGATCCGATGAAAGTTCAAATGTTTAGTTGAACCAATATACGTTATAGTGCATTTGTGGCTTCCCTTATTTTAGTGAAATCATGGAACAAAAACATAACCCCGCTCGGTTTGAAGGATGCAATATGTTTAGCAGCCTAAATCTAAAATGTATCCAGGAAAATTATTATCATTAACCAATAAAGGTTGAGGTTGAGCGCCTCTGCTTAAGCATATAGGTTTTGAGTGAAAAAAGAGAGGTACATGTAAAAAAAAAAAGAAGAGAGAATTACGAAAAAGTTTGAAGAATTTTGGAGCAAATAAAGTGAAGATCAAAAGTTCAAAATTCCAAGAAATTCAAAAAGTTGAAGATACCAAGAAATCAAATCAAATAAGGTGGTGAATTCAAAGAAATCAAAGATCAAATTGTTAAGGAAGTGAAGAATTCCTAAAAAGCTCCATAGTGGTATCATAAATTGTAATTCTAGATTATGTATGCTTAGGTTGCTCAACTAAAAATACCTTGAGGTTAAGAGGTTTTCTGAGGATGGTTTCGGAGGGTTGCATAAAATGAGCATTGTTCGGAAAAAGTGGGCGAGTGTTTATGAAGATTGTTAGTATTTAAAGTATTGGGGGGGGGGGGGGGGGGTACTTTAGGAGAATTTTAGACACAAATGCATGCGTTGAGTTTTGGCATAATGGCTGAACTAGAGTCGGATTGTTCTGTGTAGTGTTAGTAATTAAGAATTCAGTTTAAATTTGCTTGAGGGCAAGCAAAGCCTAAGTGTGGGGTATTTTGATATTGCCATATTTATACTTATTTTTAGGCAGTATTTAAGTACATTTTTATTAATAAATTGATAATATGTTCAGAATAATGATATTTATGAGTTTAAATTGTTATTTTCAGTCAATACAAAGGATTTTCGAAGAGAGGGACCAGAGGTGACAAAATGGGGAACATGGGAGGCTTGGAAGACAATAAAATAATAAATTCACAATAAGAGCTCAATTTACGACGTGGCGGTGAAGCCCACGACGTGGCACGGGTGTTCTAGAAGATAAACATCGCGACGCGGAGGATTTCCTTGAAGGATACGTTTTACTTGAAGCCCACGACGTGGCTCAGGTTTTTGAGGATTATATAAGTTCTCCTATTATTACGAAAAGAAAAACTTTTGGCAGAAGAAAAGGAGTTCCAGGAGACGTTTCAGAGCAGAAGAAAGGTCCTGGAAGAGGGATTTCAACACCAAAAGAAGTAAAGTTTTATATTTTAGTTGATTATGAACATGTCTTTCATTAGTTTTAGCTGTGTTAGTTTAATTACTCTGATGAGCAGCAAAATCTAGCTACTTTTGCTTAGCTAGATGAAGCTTTGAACTTATGAATAGTTATATGTTTATGGATTAATTTGAGTTGGTAAGAATTGTTTGTGTTTGATTTGTATAACCTAGCATATTATTATTTGTTTATCTAATTGCTAGATTGCATGTTCTGTGTAGCTTAGTGACCATGAAACTGCATGAACTTGTTTACCTAATAATTTAGTGAACATTAAATTGTTAGAGCTAGGATTGACCAATCTTAGTTAGTAATTAGATTGAATAAATCTTAGCTGTGCTAGAGAACGTGAATTGTGACCATAATTGCGTTTATACAACAAATCTTACATAGCATATCTACATTCATAATTAGTTCTATGTTTAATTATGTGTGAACATACATGGTTTGACATGAATTAGTTACTTATTGGTAAGATAGAACTAAATTACTAATATAACTAAAACCAACTTAATAACCCATAATCATTAGCTAGCCATAAGGAAGAAGTGGATTCAACTACGCAAGAGTGTGTTTTTATTAAATTTGATTTAAGTTCATATGATCTTGCAAAACCAGATAAAACCCCTTATTAGCTTTGTTAATAAATTAGGTTAATTTAATAGTAAGTAGATTAATTAGTAACACCGTTCCCTGTGATCGACACCCGACTTACCTAGGCTATACTGTAATATGACTAGGTACACTGCCTATAAGTGCATAGTTAGTCTTAGTTTGTTAGGTTATAAATATTAAAATTAGTGGGTACTTTTGTGCACATCAATCAACATAGCAAGCGGTCAACCCTCACTCCTAGAGGAATGAGAAACTATCTCACAAATGGCCTCACAGATTCTCATGATCCATCCATCCAGGAAACTTCCACCATCCCTGCAGTATTAGTGTATGCTAGCCACACATAATGTTGGACCCAATAGATTTTCGAATATCCAATCTTTCCCTAAGGTCGAATTAAACATTCTCATGTTATAAGATCTTGATTATGCACAGCCGTGATGCATACACTAAACAAATATAGTAACAAATACAGTTTCAGTCTACTTACTAGCTCCGGCTGATCGTACACTCTGCATCCTCCATCCATTATTTTGAAAACCACTTTAGAATTTATTCTAAAACATTCCTTGATTTGAGACTGGATTCATGCGAGTGTTCCTCCAATTCACTCAAACCAACGCTCTGATACCAACATGTAACATTAAAAGGTTTTAAGCCAAATTTAAACTTTTTCAACCATGAAACCAAATAGTGTTTTTCAGAAGTACCTCAGAAGTACCAGAAACATAATCAGATGGATGAGGAGTGGTACGGTCAAGCCTTCACCTAGCCATGAACTTCAGAAGTACCAGAAACAATAAACTGAAACTGTAAGCCTGAGGGCTTAGTGAGCTACCCCCAAAATATCAATACCACACCGATATTACCATATCAATAACAGATAATCAACAACGTGCATACTGGGCCTTCGACCTGACTGGACCGCCCTGCAGGGCCTACAGTCTATCTGGATCAATCTCGAGCCTTCAGTATTACTGGACCGCCATACGGGCCTACAGTCTATCCGGACTGCTCGTAGGGTATGTTGGCCTTCAGCACAAAGCAAGACCGCCTCAACCCAAACATCAAGCAAATAACATTGTTCACATAACTAACATATATTGGCATATACAGATATCAGATATAACTATCTCACAGATCATCGATCATAGCAATCTCTCATAACCAGAGCACTAACCTAACCCGGTCACTAACATACCAATCCTAACGGATCATAAGAGCATAACAACATACTGTCTATCCTGATACTGATCTAACAGATCATTACCACATGTATCAAACTATAACCAAGATAACAATTAAAAAGACCGACCTTGGTGCCTTAGACCCTATCAATATAGTGAGGATAACTCACTTTGCTAGCAGCTCGGAATGATACTGTCTACACCTCCAAATATAGCTCCAACCACCTCGCCTATACCCATAAGTGGTCCACTTAATAATCACCCAAATTACCAAAATGCCCTCGGGAGGTACATGACATCCCACAATCAAGTCAAGTCACTGGTCAATGGTCAACAATCCATGTTGACCTATTTGGTGAATATAACCTTCTCTGCCTCGAGTCCCTCCTGATTCTAGAATTTCTCAACTCGACTCGCCGAGTCGATATGCGACCTAGTGCTTGGAATTCCAAACTGACCCACCAGGTCATCTCCCAGGCCTCGCTGAGTCTATGCAGGATTAATTTGGACAAAACCCTACCCGACATGCCGATTCATCTCCCAGACTCGCCGAGTCCATATGCATACTCTCATGATAAAGCAATTCTGAACTACCCCTTTCCTCTAATCATTAGATCTGGGTCCCTAGAGTGCATTAGCAACGCCAAGTTGCTACCTTTACATATTTTCATGACTTAAATTCCATATCTAAGCTTGAAATGGGACTTTACTCATAAACAAGGGTTCCTTCATGACCATATTAGGAACTTTATGAACTTAGGGATCAAAAGAGGTTCAAATCTAAAGTGTCAAATTTAGATCTAGCTCCCATACCATAATCCCTTCATGAATTGCTAAAGAAAGCCCTATTCTTTACATATGAAAGATTCTCGAAGAATAGAGGTCAAGGTAGCAGCTTGTTACCTCCAAAACGTGCCCAAGCTGAAGTAGACTCTGGATCCACACGAAATCCTTGATGCTAGCCTCTTGATCTACAAGTTTCCTTCACAAAAATCACTTCCTAAAGCTCCAAAACACTCTTCAAGCTCACACTCATGGAAATTAAGGTTTCTGGCTCTCAAGGGATGATAGAGGACAGTGGGAGGCGCTAATGGTCCAATATATAGGGTGCAAAAACTCTAAAATTTAGGGTTTCCTCAGCCAGCTCCTACTCATCGAGACCCCCATGCTGACTCGCTGAGTCACTCATTAAATGATGTGTCTTGACCTGCTGCTACTCGACGAGTCACAACGTCAACTCATCGAGTAAACCTTAAAACATGAAATCTAAATGGAATAATGATAATACCTGACAGTTGGGATGTTACAACTATAGTTTATGTAATTGAAGAGTACAAGGACCAAATTGTAAATAATGCAAGATATAAAATTGAAGGACCAAAATTTGATTTCATACATTTACATTGTCATAATAAATTATATCAAACAACCTAAAAATCTAAATTAACATAAAGGGGCCTGCAAACTGTTTTGAAATCCATTTGGTAGGTGAATTTTATGCACCTATTTTGCATGTTTATTTTCGCCATGTAATTTTATTTTACTTCCTAATTCTTGCATTTAATTAACAATTTGGGCACTTGCATGTGTTGTTCGAAATGTTTGTTACTTCACCATTTTTTTGAATTATTTTGTAGGTATTGCGGGACCTTGTATAATGGAGCTTGGAGGATGGAGAAAAGATGGATTAGACGTGTCATGAAAGAAAGCTTGAAGACATAGGTCGATCCTTATAGACACTGGATAAAAGTCTATACCTCTTTTGTGTAAGGTACTTTGGTCACAAGGGGGTATATGAAAAATCTTAAGTAATGTAAATAACAATATGCTTTGAAAGCATGCATAAATTAAAATACAACTGTAAATAGTGAATTAAACGGTTCAAGTTTCACTTCTCAATGTTTTCATTTAACATGATTATGCTTTGATGTAATTCATGGTTACTATTCTAAGTTGGTACTAAAAGATACTAACACACTCTAATATCTCACGCTTATTAGTGTGTTACTAAATTTATGCATTTGGCATGAAATCCAACATCCTAACATCGTATAGTGTGACATTTATGCTTTCGGGCAGGTGTGTAGCAGATTGGTATCAGAGCCTAAAATTATAGCGTACTAGTAATTCTTTTAGAAACACAACTATAATATATGACTACACTCTAATTAGGTTTAACCCTTTGAGCCTAATAAAAAGTATTAATATTAATTACCCTACTTCTTGACTACTTACTGGAGAGGTGACTAGTTTGACCTATTGTTTGGGTTACTGGATTTCAGAACAACTATTTGCTAAAATGGTCCTACCCCTGGTACTTCGCATCTGACCGATATTTACTTGATAGTCTTGGAGTACGAAACACCAAAAATTAATAAACTATATCCAACCTAATAAATATTAAAGATATAGAGTAATATAGATACGCTTATATAAGTATATCTACTACCCACCAACACGAACCCACAAAGTCGCAACTCAAGATTTTAAGTCAAAACCCATGTTTAGAGTAGGTATAGTACAGTGTCCGTATCACAACTAGACCTAGAACGCGCAACTAAGTTTTATTATGGTCCGACCAACGCACGTCCGAACTCGGATACGGTGGCTGGAAATCTAAACACTAGAGGACTTTTGGATTGGATGCATAGACAAGGATTCTATACTCAGAGGCTTCTGTTAAAGAATTTTGCATCTGAGGATTTATGGCTTAACGACATCTATGTCTGAGGATTCTTGGCTTAACAACATCTACGTTTGAGGATTTCTAGCTTAACGACATCTACATCTGAGGATTCTGTCTTAGCAACCACTATTCGTGATTTATGATATAGTAAGGAGACTCAAGAGTTATTGGTACTATCTATTATATGCTTATAATTAGATATTATATAGTATTTAATTTATCTTCACATCTCTTATAAACATCTTTCCTATTTGATATCTAATGCAGGTTTTCCCGAGAGTATGGCAAGCGTAAGATCATGGAGCGCAGCTTCCTTTTCAGAGGAGGAGCATGAAGTACTTGGTGTTTCTGATCCTATCGACATCACAATAAGGATCGTGCATTCTGAGGAGGAGCCTATGGAGGGTAACGATGATATCGATCCCGACTATACTCCAACAGAGCACTTGATTGAGCTAGCACTTTCACCAGACTACGACAACCGGGCTTGAGCTTCTCAGTTCCGATTATGAGCTGGACGAGGACGAGGAGGACACTGTCACCTCACTGGAGATCTCACCACCATACCCCACTCCTTTACATTGATCCTACAGATGACACACTGGTGCTCAGTTGAAACAAACCCCGAGGAAGACTACTATTGTTCCCTCTCAAAAGAGAGCAGCATGCCCACTAGCATCACGACCGCCAATGAAGAGATCATGTGGGTACGCCACTTGGATGCCTTATATCAGAGCCTACACCAAACACACTAGTCGACCAGGATATCTCCCTCCTGGTACCACAAATCGCCCATCACTTGGATCATATAGAAGCGATGTACTCCAAGGTCAAAATGTTTTAAAGATTATTAATTCAAAAATGAAATTTTTGGGCTTGAATTTTGGGATGTTACATTGTAGTAAGAGTTACATGTTTCAAAATCAATTACAATATGATGATAAAAATATTTGTTTTTCGCGTTAGTGTCCCAACCTCAAAAGCTAGTAGTTACCTGTTTTAGTGATTTCCTGAGAATATAAGTAGTTTTGGAAAAATGTCAACAATTAAGTTGGTGAGTTCATAAGAGTATGTATGAAGAATTATAAGCCTTTCCTTGTAAAATGATAATGTTCATTTCCAAAAAAATCCAATATTTTCCTTAAAATGAGTTTTGGAAAAATGTCAACAATTAAGTTGGTGAGTTCATAAGAGTATCTTAGAAACCCTAAGATCGAAACGTAGAAGAATTCCATACTTAAAATAGTAATATGCAATTTTAATTTATATAAAACTGTTTGAATGTATGCTTCCCCGTAAACTAAATCTATCGTTGTCTCCCCATGTGAGTTATTATAACCATGTTAAAGACATAGATGGCCTGTTACGATGTTCTTCAGGCGTCAAAATGTTACACATTTGTCACCCCAAACATGCCGGTCTATTGTTTCAAGCAGCTTAGGTGCGGGATTTTCAGTCTTGTATAGATCTATACACAAGTATCACACTCTCTTATGGGAGATTATGGTTATAATACAGGGATTTTGTAGGCACACTAATATGTACGATGAAGAATTCGACTCACAAAATTTGATTCAACAGGTTTACGTATAGTGCAATAAAAACGCTTTTGGATGTGGAAAAATTACCTTTCCATAGTAATTTCATAGTGTAGAATAAGTATACTTTTAAATAATTATTTGTTCGCCCCAAAATGGTAAAATAGTGTAAATGGCCCATAAAGTACACCCATTATAGTTTATCATAAATGTTTTGTAATGAAAACCTTTGGGTGTAGGATTATCACTTTTCCATCCATGATAATAAAATAGCATAAAACAATTATATATAAACCGTTATATAATTATCCACTTTACTCAACATGTTAAAATAGTTTTAATGATCCATAAACTATACTTATATAGTTTATTATAATATTTGATTTTTTTTGTACATATACATATATATATATATATATATATATATATATATATATATAGACTAGTATGTTTGGATATTCATAAATAACAAGTATTTTACATCTAGCATAAAGAAGTGAGCCCTTAGTATGAAAATGTCAATTTTTCTAATGTTTACTTTTAACGTCACAAACGGAAAATAATGAAATGTGGTTATGTAAAATTTATTTTTACCTTTTTCTGATTTTTGGGTCAAGTTAACTTTATATGTTTTAAAGAACATATTTTTGGTCAAAACCCACAAAATGATGTAATAACTTGGTTATAACCATTTGTGCTAGAAAAATCATATTATGTTCATAAAAATCCTAGTTTTTAAGGTTTTGTCTTTATGGTATTTTCATAAGAGCATATGGCATGTTTATACTCGTTTTTTCATAGTTTTATATTTTAAACAAACTTTACATCTAAATCTTCATAAAACTTGGTAACTGATGGGTTATGAGCACATCTAGATTCCTATGTGTATATGCAACCCTAATTGCTTTGGATCTAGGTTTTTCTCAAGTTATACATGCAAATAAATTTCCAAAGAAATAACCCTAGATCTAGTATATATATAAAATCTAAATCTATATATTTTTAGGGTTAGAAGAATACCTTTCTTGATCTTGACTTTTAAGAGCTTAGTGCCCCAAGCATTGCACCTCTAACGAAATCACAAACACCACTAGCAAAGGATGAAGGAGAAAGGTGATTGAGGCTCTTCAATTTTTGGCTAGGGTTCTCTTAGAATGTATAGGGCAGAAAATTACATACCAAGGGGTTCTTTATATAGCTGGGGCTCCTAGGGCTTTCAGGTGGAAACCCTAATCTGATTACTTAGGCCTTAAGCAATCGATGGACCTCCTTCCTAGAAGCCTTGGACGAAATCTTTGTAGGGCTTCATATAGATTTCGTCCACTCCCTTCTAAAGGAATCCATCAGCCCAACATTGCAATTATCAGTGATTTGCAAAATCAGTCCCCTTCTTATTTAATCAGTTCCGTTAATCCCAAAATTAATTCTAAATTAATTTCTGATTAATACTAAATAAATGATATGATTTCTTAATTAATATATTGTTCTTATAATATATCAATAAATTATTTATCAACCTCTTTCTCCAAAATCATCCTGTCAAGTTGCTATGGTGAAGGCAACCTACAAGGACCATAATACTATCAGATCAAGTACATACCAATTATAGTTATGAGCTTAGACACCTAGTCCAACAATCTCCCACTTGGATAAGCCTAATAACTATATCTGTCAATGCAAATTTAGAATCTGACTTAGTAATCGTAGCTCTCAAAATCTGTTGTCGAACTCTGACCTAGTCAATGACGCGTCCTTTACATAAGAGATCATATAATCCTCCGTTCTGCAAGATATCATCTGGACAAAGATATGGAATAGAGTCATACTCAATGTCTAACAATTTGTTTCGCGATTTCTGATTTGTCTGACATAGAACTTAATTGATCACATCAATTCAGTCCTGACTGGGCCCGACACATAAGTCAACACCAAATCACCGAGGGGCCCAATATATCGGTTTTACATTCTTAGGATAAAAGGAACAGTTAGACTTTGACTTATATACTTGTACTATTTACTAATCAAATCGTACACAAAAACATGTTTTATAACACCAAGTTACTAATGCGTTTACTAGATATGTGCATATTTAGTCATATATTTTATCTAATATGATAATAGTTTTTGGCTATTTCATCTCAGTTATTGAACAAAAGGTACTTAATTATGTTTGAATTATATTTTCAGCCTAAAAGATATGCTCAAGTTAAAAAGGAAGCATGACTACTAATCGTAATCTTGAGAATTAAAGTTAGAAGAAAATTAAGAAAAAAAGTGAAGAACTCGGCGAGTTGGTCCTCAACTCGACGAGTTGATGAGAAGATTCGCGAAGCATCAGGTGCCTTACCGTACACGTATGTTAAGTGATGGACTCACCGAGTCGGTCAAAGGGACTCGACGAGTTGCCCCTGTTTTCAGAGAACTATATAAATGACATTATAGCCCGAAACAAAAAGTTTTTCTGGATTCTTTGGCAACTAATTGGCAAAAAGAAGGATTCTTTAAGCTCAGAAATTCGAAGATCTACCCTAGAGATAAATTTGGAAGAGATCGAAAGGCAACACACATTCTCTTTTCTTAATCTTTTGCATATACTACGTTTTTGTTATTGGATTTCATTTTTGAGATGTTAGTTGTTATAGATATGAGCTAAAAGCTAATTACTTCTGTTTGTACTAGCTAAGCTTAGGAATATGGTTTGATTTTATGGTATTGGATTGATTGGATTTGCTGAATTGTTTTGTTAAGCTTGTTAAAGACCCTTATGTGTTGACAATAACTATTTTATGTTAATTATCAAGTCTATTAAGTTGCATGAACATCCTCTTAATTGCTTGTTTCATATGACATATGTGAAAACAGTATTATATACCTAGTATTAGTGAATATGAACCTAGGATTAACTAGAAAATAGGTAGGTTAATGCATGATCTTGTGTGATGAACAACCATACATGATATTGATTGAATTGATAAATTTAATTAGCTAATATTACAAGTCTTACTTGACTCAAATTAAATGCTAGGAAACTTGATAGTTTAACCAATTGGCACTATTTGAATTAATTAGTGTGCTAAGGATTAGTAATAATGAACATGAATCTAATCACATTAGTTTAACGAATTGGCCACTTGCTATAAATCAACCATAGGAATAAGTGAGTCGAATATGAACAGAAGTCTCTTTTATTATTGAGTCTAGTTACCTTTTATTTCCTTTAGTTGTTAATTGTTTTTGTTTGAGTGTTAGTTAATTGATTAAGTTTCTAGTCTTGCAAAACTAGAGAAAACCCTTCTTTTTATTACTTGTCTTTTGTTAGATAATTGTCATAGTTAGTTTAATTATTACCATTCCCTATGTTTGATACCCTACTTGCTTGAACTATATCACTAATCGATAGGTACACTGCCCTTCATGTGTTTAATTTGTGTTAAAATAGTAGGACTAAAAGTAGTGCATTTCACACACATCAAGTTTTTGGCGCCATTGCCAGGGAACGATTTTAATAGCTTGTAACATCCCATTTAAAGTATAATAAATAATAAACCCGAAACCCCAAGAAGCAATTATTATTATTATTATTATTATTATTATTATTATTATTATTATTATTATATGTTATTATAGTCCAACATCAAATAATAATTATCGGAATGTTAGTTTCAGGGGTTAAAGAATAAATATCGGACTTAATTTGAAAGGATCTTGGATGGCTGTGGCTAAAAGGGTAAATTATGCACCTAAGTTGAAAATAATTGGTCACGGAGGGGCCATATGATAAGTATTCGGACTTGATATGTAATGATTTTCAGAAGGGAGGGTTTAGATTGTAAACTAAGGACTTAATTTGAAAGAAAAAGTAGAATGAGAGACCATTTGCGTCATTATGGGCCAATCTTTACATGAGGCGGGTATATAACCTTACCATCCGGAAGCCCTAACTCTAATGGTGTAAGCTCCAGCCGCCACCCTCTTTCTCTTTGACCTCCGACGTCGTTACCTGCCACTGCCAAAGTCATAATCCACTGTTGGAGCTCCTGTAGCCAGCGACGAGGACCACTGGGAAATGACGTTGCATGTGTTACTGCCGTTGTTGGCTTGTTGATTGCCCTACAGTCGTCGCCACCATCTCGTCTAATGTTGTGTCGCTGCCACCACCGGGTTTTGTTGCGCCACCGCTGCCGTTTACGTCAAAGACCAAGTTCGTTGACAGACCATTGTTGACGACGACAAACCTTTCTCCTATCCACCTTCTTTCTATTTTGTTGTTCCATGGTAGCCATATCTCTTAACTGTCGTGTGTCTCCGTGTGGGTGGCTGAGTCAGGTGGGTGTTGGGTTTATTTTCCGGGCAAGGATGTGTGTGTACTGCTGCTGTGTTGAATCTCGTTTTGAGTGGGTTGTTGCTCCATCGTGGTGTGAATCTGGATTCTCGATTGGCTGGAAAAACCCGAGGAAAACCACAATGGCAGCTGGCCATGGTGGCTGCTGCCGCCGACGCTACCGTTAGCTGCTGCTTCCGACCTTATCATGTCACCATCGCCGCCTTATGCCACCAGGTGTGTGGCTGGACTCTTTTGTGAACAGAAGACGTGTCATGTGTGAGTGTGTGTAGCTAGTTGGCTGGAAATCGCTGGAGGGCCACCACCACAACCGTGAGGTGGTGGCTGCCACCTCCGATCACCACGTGCCGTGGCAATACCTTTGTGTGTGTTTGTTTACCTTAGTGTGTGTGTGTGTTTATTCAAGATTTTTGGGTTGTGAATTGTAATCAGTATAAGTGTAATAAAAGGAAAACTTATAACCACCACCATGAGGTGGTGGCTGCCACCACTAGCCACCGTGTTGGGTGGCGGTGTGCCTCATTGCGTTTTGACTCGGTTGGGATGCTTGGATAAAATGGGCTCAATGAAACCATAGTGGACCCAATGAGACCCAAGTGGGACCAAAGAAACCCTAATGGTCCCAATGAAGCCCTAATTGACCTAAAATCCCAAGCATGTGACTAATGGGCTAGTAATGGGTTGGAAACCCTAATTAGGCTTTGGGAAACCCTAATGTCATGAAACCCTAATATTGGGGATTGATCGGGACCGCATAGGAATTAATTAATAAACTTAAAATATTAATTAATAATCATTGTCAAACTAACCTAAGGTAATATTGGACTTAATGGATTAAGTCCTTAATGGGTTAAGTAAGAAACACTTAACCCTAATCGTCATTTCATGTGGGAACCCTAATTTCACTTAGGCCTTGAGTTGACCCTTTCTATTGGGCTTTGGTGATTGATTATTAATGGGATTTCCAAAAATAAGTGAATGGACTAAATAACTGTATGGGTTTTACGATAAGGCCCATGTGAGAGTCTTGGGCCTAATTTGGAAAATTGGGCCATAGATGGGCCTTTATGATTATGTGATATTGGGCCATGGGAATATAAAGAGTTTGGATTAGAATAATTGGATGGGACTTAAGGAAACACCATGTAGGGTTCTAAGCCTAATTTTGAAAATTGGGCCATATTGGGCTTTAGTCCATTGGTTGTCTATTTGGCCTTTGGAGTGTGAATTAGACATTGGGCTTTTAACCCAATTATTAATTGGGTGTTGTTTGATGTTGACAGCTCGAAAATCTGTCAACCAACAACTGGAGTTTTATCCGCGGGACTTCTGCAGTGTGAGGTGAGTTTTCCTCACCATACTCAAGGGTCTAAGGCACCAAGGCCAACCCTTTTAGATTATTATCCTGAGTTGTTATGCTAGTATGATCAGTTAGATCGGTTTATCTGTCTATAGACTGTTATGTGATTATTTGTTATGTATGCACATGTTTGATTAGTGGTTGAGGCTTATCTACTTTGTGGAAAACCCAATAGACCTGGGCATTACAACCTATTGGTTGTGGTCCATGAGTATTCCAACACGAGGATGATTGGACTTGTAGTATGTAGGCATTCCAACCTATTGGTTGTGGGCCTAGGGTGTTCCATACCGAGGATGGTTGGACCCATAGTATGTTGGCAGTCCAACCAGATGGTTGAGGGCCTGGGGTATTCCAACCCGATGATTAACTAGAACCATAGTATGCTATTGGTGATTATATGTGTATTGTTGTGTGTATGGGTATTTTGGGGGAACTCACTAAGCTTTGTGCTTACGGTCTCAATTTATTGTTTCAGGTGCTTCAGATGTTTCGACAAGGCGAAGGCGTGATTGTACACATTCTCGTGTTTTGGACTTATGGTTTCTGGGATACTCTGATATTAAACAATTTTGAAAATATTTTGTAATAATTAATGGCTTTTCGATGTTTGATTTTTTTTTTTAAATTGGCTTGGTTTTTATGGGTGTTACATAGTTATTTTAATATCTAGTGTTATCGATCCTTTGTGTAAGATTTATCTTACATAAAGTTATTATTTTCTTTATTTATTTAGATAGTCTAAAGTGCTAGTGTTTCTGTTTTAGATTTAGATCTTTAGTTTTTCAGTTTTAGCAGTGAACTCGTCGAGTCCAGTCGAAGCGACTCGACGAGTCCATCACATGTTTCATTTTTGTTTTTATTTTGTTTTGTTCTTTTTACGCGTTTTTTTCTGTTTTCTTTTAGGTATTATAGGAACCATGGATCAAATACACCTTTGGTCCCACCACTTGAAGACCCGAAATCCACTCTTAGGAAGAACAAAGATAAAACCATTGAAGAAACTAACACGCCAAAGACATCACCATTCAAGGACCTTAAACCGGTATTTGGAAAGAAGAAAGGAAAGAACAGGGTGAGTCTATCAGTCAAAAGAGGGAAGGGAGCAAGATCAAAACTTTTGAAAAAAATCCCAATCTAAAAGAGACCGAGTATGATACAGAATTTGAACTTTGAAGAAGAAAGCGAGCAAGAAAGCGAACCCAACAACACCATAGCTGACATTGTGGACATAACCATGTGCGAATACAAAAGAAGAATGCATGATGATACAGGACGAGGACTCGTGCAACCCACGATTCCAGCAACTGCTACCTTCGAACTAAAAGGCCACATACTCGCCCAACTCAAGGACATCCCATTCTATGAGAAAGATCATGAAGATGCATACAAGCACATCGACGAGGTCAACGACACAACCGACTATGTCAACATCCCTAATGTTTCTCGCGAGACTGTTTTGCTTCGTATGCTACCGGATACATTTAAAGGGGCTATGAAAGATTGGCTAAAATCACTCCCCCAGGATCTATCACCACGTGGGCTAAAATGCGTGAAGAATTCATAGACCAATTTTTCCCTCCCTGAAAATAGCAAAATTGAAGAAGGCCATTGTAAACTTTGAAAACCAACTAGGAGAGTCACTTTATGAGGCATGGTAATCTTTGAACAACAACCAGGAGAATCACTTTATGAGGCTTGTTGAGGAATTGCCCCCACAATGATCTTAACATTCAACAAGAAGTCTCCATTTTCTATGATGGAGTGAACGTGACAACTAGGCAACTCCTTGACTCCTAAGGACCACTCACGAAGAAAAATCCCGATGTTATAAAGGATCTAACTGAAGAATTCTCTAAGCACTCTAGAGACTACCACAACCCAAGGGGCGACTCGAATCGAGGGGCAGTGAACTTAGTTTTCGATAATATGGAGGCAATGATGGTGAAATTGGATAGTTTGGACCGAAGAATGACAAAGATAGATCAATCAATCCATGCAATTCGGGTGGTATGTGAAAATTGTAACGAGTCTCACCTTACTAGAGATTGTGATCTTGACGGACATGGGAACTGGAAAGTGCAAGTGTGTTACTCGAGTGGTGATAGATATGACGAGGATTGGCGGAAACTGAAAAAGGAGTGGCTACCATATGATGAGTACAAGAAGGAAAAGGAGGAAAAATATAGGCTGAAGACAAGATGTTTTTATCAAAAGGAGGAATTGGTGCAAGAGAAGAAAATGGATTTTGAAGACATGCTCACAAGATTTGCTGATGCATCCGAGAAAAGACACATCAAAACCAAGTTTGCATTAAGAGAACAACAAGCCATGATGAAAGAGCAACATGCACTGATGAGAAATTAGTAGGTCTTTATACTAAACATTGAAAACAGTTAGGCCAACTTGCACAACAAATAAACCAAAGAGCACCGGGTGAACGTGCAAGTAATACCAACAAAATCCGAGAGGCGCTCAAATCAACATTGTGACAACAAGGAATGGAAGATAGTTACACCTCTGACGCCTATAATGAATGAGGATCCAAAATAGGTGCAAGAGGAACAGAAAGAACCAAAATCATAGAAAGTCGACCCGACTCGTCGAGTCATGGAGAAGGAATCAATGAGTTCCGCATCTGAACAAAAAAAATAACCCTCCTTAAACAACCTTATCAACCTCCATTGCCATTTCCAAGTCGGGATAGACAAGAAAAGCATAATGAAGATTATCAAAAGTTCCTAGAACATATCAAAGCCCTCCAAATTAATATTCATTTCATAGAAGTGGTTACACAAATACCTAAGTACGTAAAGTTCTTAAAAGAGCTACTCACAAATCAAAAGAAGCTGGAAGAGGTGTCCAATGTGGTGCTTATGAAAATTGTTCAGCCGCAATGCTGAACAAATTGCCGAAGAAGAAGGGTGACCTGGGTAATTTAACTTTCCCATGGAAATTTGTGAACCTAGCTACTAGTTATGTATTGGCAAATTCAGGGGGTGAGTGTTAATCTTATGTCATACTCTTGCTTTAAAAAGTTGAACCTTCCAGAGCCGAAACCGATTCTTTGAAAAATGTTTTGGTATGTGACATTGTATGTGACCATCACTGAAATAACAGGAAATTTTTTTGTATTATCTAACAAATATTATCAGTTGTTTCAGGTTGCATGAATGCGTGATGAAAACGAAAAATACGAAAACGTGCGAAAGACAGAAAACTCATAAACGAGAAAATTTAGCTGTGCGACTAAACAGTTTCAACAATATATATATATACACACACACACACATACACCCATATATGTACATATATATGTACTATATATATACATATATACATATATATATATATATATACACACACACACA
Source organism: Lactuca saligna (assembly GCF_052625555.1). Classification (NCBI taxonomy): domain Eukaryota; kingdom Viridiplantae; phylum Streptophyta; class Magnoliopsida; order Asterales; family Asteraceae; genus Lactuca; species Lactuca saligna. The sequence continues at coordinate 84,996,634 of NC_136424.1, read as the reverse complement.
CACATATATATATATATATATATATATATATATATATATCTGCATATATGTATGTTGTATGTTGGAAAGTCAACAATGTGGAAGTAGTCAACAAGGAATAGTCAACAAAGCAATGGAAATGTGAAGCAAAACCCATGCCCACGTTTTTTCCTATTACTCTACCACAACTTGTAGCCGTACTCTTTCACTTAAACTCAAATGCACTAGAAGAAGATATTTATTCATGTATATAAGTACACGTAAGTATGTATATATGAGAGGGTGTGTTCATTTTGTTAACTTGTAACACTTCCTACACACACTCCCAAGAACATCACCAATCTTCATCTTCTTCAAGAACAAGGACAAATCCTTGGAGAAAATGAAGAACACCAAGATCAAACAACAATGAAGTGAAGAACATCAAGATCATCAACAATGAAATGAAGAACACCATCAACCATCTTCATCTTCTTCATTGAAACTCAAGGTTCTTCATCTTCACCACCTTTAATCATCACATCATACACCATAAAACAATTTCTTTACATCAAAACACCAAAACACCAAAGCACAACCATGAAACAACCCAAAACCTTCTTCATCAAGATCAACCACAAAACCCATCACTATTCATCATCATCTTCATAGAAATTTCACCACCGTTACCACCTTATTTCAACCTCCTTCCAACCTCTAAACAACCTTGAAAACATCCTCAAAACACCATAACACCATTACCCTAGCCAAAACATCACAAACAAAACTTATTTTCAAATCACAAAAATCCCGAAATTGCCTCCTGTGTGAACACGCCCTGTGTTCAACATGCCTTATATCTGACACGCCCCGTGTTGCCTTATGCTTTCTTCTGTACGTCAACACACCTCGTGTTAAATCCAAGGCTAAATCCAACATGCCTCGTTTCAGGATCATCACTTCAACACTCCTCGTATTAAATCCAAGGCTAAATCCAACACGCCCCGTGTCAGCATCATCATCAAGAAAACCCTCCTAAACCTTCCTACATGACCCATGTGACTTGTGCCTTATCTTAAACGACTTGTGTGCATGTTTCTACCCAAAATACCTCAAATACAAATACATAAACTCATGTCTTTTGTACCCTTCTGTAAACAACTTTTTCTACATAAAACCGAGCTTTGAATGAACTCTTTGTTACTTATCAAACACCGAATTGATCTTTGAACAATATCGACCAGTCGTTCCAAAAGTCCCAATATCGATTAGTCATTCAAAGATTCCCAATATAGACTAGTTGTCACACCCCCAAACCAAGGATGGCGGAAACGTCTGGGGGTGGAGGACTTCATGTACAGTATCACAACAACGTGTATAATAGTGCTCAAAGTAAAAACAACCACCATATATATAATTGCAAAAGTTACACCAAAGTATATGTTTACATGTTTCAAAAGCAATTACATTATGATGACAAAATAAATTGTTGACGGTTTAACGTCCCATCCTCAAAGCGATGAAGTTTTCCTGTTTCACTGATTTCCTGAGAATACAAGTAGTTTTAAAAAGTGTCAACAATTAAGTTGGTGAGTTCATAAGAGTTTTGTTTGAAGTAGAAACCGTTTTTCCTTGTAAACTCGATATAGTTTGATTTCCAGAAAATCCAATATTTTCTTAGTTAAGTGTGAATAGAAATATTCCTATATGATGCATTAATGAACCCTAGAATGACCCGTAGAGTTCCTCTATAATCGTCCAGTGTATATAAGTTATATAAGATTTAAATTAAATAAAACGTTGAATATAGTGGGTCTGCCCTAGGTCCACAACCCAACGAGGAACAGGAGATGAGGCGGGCACCACCAATTCTAGGCCAATCAAGACTAAATTCTTATATGACTCAAACATATACGCTCAGCGACTATAGTTGAAGTCTAACAATTCTAGATGAAATATAGTTTGATTTCCAGAAAATCCAATATTTTCTTAGTTAAGAGTGAATAGAAATATTCCCATATGATGCATTAATGAACCCTAGAGTAACCCGTAGAGTTCCTCTATAATCGTACAGCGTATAAAAGTTATATAAGGTTTAAATTAGATAAAACGTTGAATATAGTGGGTCTGCCCTAGGTCCACAACCCAACGAGGAACAGGAGATGAGGCGGGCACCACCAATTCTAGGCCAATCAAGACTGAATTCCTATATGACTCAAACTTATACGCTCAGCGACTATAGTTGAAGTCTAACAATTCTAGATGAAATATAGTTTGATTTCATAATAACTATCTTAAGTGAACCTGGTACTTTGTATCGGTACCCCTTTTTTTGTATAGAGACCCGGCACTTTGTATTTGTACCCCTTTTTTTATAGAGACCCGGCACTTTGTATTTGTACCCCTTTTTGTATAGAGACCCGGCACTTTGTATTTGTACCCCTTTTTGTATAGAGACCCAACACTTTGTATTTGTACCCCTTTTTGTATATAAACCCGACACTTTGTATTTGTACCCCTTTTTGTACGAGTGTGTTGAGTGATGTATCATAAACTATACCTATTATATTTTATCTAAAATGTATATAATATGTATGAATTCTTTTATGGAAATGTATTAGTGTTGTGAATTTATCAAACTATAGTTTTTATAGTTACATAATACGTGTTCTAAATGAATGAATAATATTTAATATAAATGACTTAGTTTCAGTTCATAATGATAAACTAACAAGGAAACACATTCAAATATTAGAACTTATGATTATACACTTTGCTCAACATAATACAAAGTGTTATGATATTTACATGCTGTTGGCTAACTTTAGCCATTCTTCCCTGTTTTGGAAAAATCATAGAAAAATCATACGAAGTCAAAAACTAGATCCGTAAATTCTGAGAGTTCACAAAATGTGTCTAGTTTACTCATAATTTTTATCACAATTTTTAATGACCTCTAACTTGGGTGAAAAAGTCCATAATCACAGACTGGTCTGGATTGTTGTTTGAAATGATAGGCAGTTTTTTAAAAATCACCATAAATTGTAGAAAAATCGTATGGAGATGTGCAAGTAGTCATTTTAAAGCTAAAAACTTGAACTATTTGCACCTTGTACAGTTTTGAAAAATAAAATGTTTAAGTTGTCCAAAAAAGTCCGTGAATGGAGTTGAACTTTTCTGATGAAGGCTGTTAGAAAAATTTAGTTATGTTCTTGGTGTTTTAACTTGTATTCCCCCCCCCCCCCCCTGAAAACTTGAGAAAACATGAAAATGTAGGGGTATGAACTCACCTTAAGTGATTTCAGTAGGTAAGTGTTGAAGAAGAGAAGTGTTCAACCCAAGAACACTTGAAGAATCACTTGAAGATTCGAAGATCTAACACAATTATGAGAGAGTTTGTTTAAGATATCCATGATTCGAGTGGAAATAATTGAGATAATCATAAAGAGAATGGATTATTCTTACCAAATGTGGAGGAAAATCCCAAGATCAGCCCTCAAATCTCGAGTTCTAGAGAGGGAAAGTGAGAGAGAAAAGTGTTTGCTCCTTTTGGTGAAAAGAGAGAAAATGAGAGAAAATGAGGAGAGAGGATGAATATTCAGCTCTCAAAACGTGGGAAGGAGTGATGATTGAGTGGAAATGACATTGATGTGACCTAGGTAAGGTGGGGAGGTGTGGTTAGTCAAAGAGTGGGTGTGGGGTGGTTGCTTGTGACATTGGATAAGGCAAAGTCAACACTCCACCCTTAATAATTCACCCATTTGATCTTTATTATTTAAATAATGATTTTCATCAAAATATGTTTAAATTATGAATATTTAGAGTTTATTATGTTAAAATATAATTTCTGGAGAAAATCCCGCTTTAAAATCACGAAAAACGGGCTTAAAATGTTAAAAATATCAAAAATGGGCTAAAAGTGACAAATATGCGAATTCTGGCTGAGGCTCGACCTTCTGATGCTGAACCGAGAGAGAGGGAGGCAGAAACCGAGAGGGAAGAAGAAGGAGGGAAGGAACCGAGAGGGGAGAAGAGACAACAGAGGGGCGCGAGTAGAGACAGAGCGAGAGAAGGGAAGAGACAGAGAGGCGGAACAGATGAGGCGACCGAGAACCGAGGCTCGGTCCTCGCGCCCTTAGCCAACAGAGGCTCGGTTCGGAGATAGAAGGCGAGAAGGTCAGAACCGAGCGGACTGTAGTGAACAGTACCTTCGGTTCGGTTCAGCAGCCTTCTTCATCAAGAGGGTTCGGTTCCTAAGAGGGGTTTCGGTTCCTAAGAGAGGTTTCGGTTCCTAAGAGGGGTTTCGGTTCCTAAGGTCCGTTTTTCGCGTTTTCGCCCCGTTTTAAGCCGTTTTTGACCCGGTTAAGGGCCGGTATGACCCGAATGATTCTAAAAAGTTACGGGAACTATTTGAGGGAGATTTGGGAGAGATTTCTCATACTTGGAGAGATTTGGGAGAGATTTGACATTCTTGGAGAGATTTCTTATACAAAGAGGTATTTGAGAGAGATTTCACATACTTGGAGAGATTTGGGAGAGATTTGACATTCTTGGAGAGATTTATCATACAGAGAGATATTTGAGAGAGATTTGGGAGAGATTTCTCATACTTGGAGAGATTTGGGAGAGATTTGACATTCTTGGAGAGATTTCTCATACAAAGAGGTATTTGAGAGAGGTTTCACATACTTGGAGAGATTTGGGAGTGATTTGACATTCTTGGAGAGATTTCTCATACAGAGAGATATTTGAGAGAGATTTCGCATACTTGGAGAGATTTGGGAGAGATTTGACATAGAGAGAGATAGAGTGAAAACGATTGAGAGAGGATCCATGTGTGACAATTGTGAGTGTCTGGCATCGCAATGCATGGTTCGTAAACCCTGTTAAGCCTTGTTTAAGGATCCTACACACTCCCGATGAGTATGCAACATTGTTTTATCGGTTTGGTTTGCCACTTACCGTAGCTTTTAGGTTAAAGAGATCTAGTTGTATGTACTTTTCGATTTATGTTTTCTTATTAGAATAGCGAGTGGTTTAGTAAATACTGAATGTAAGTCCTAGTATACAAGGGTTAGTTGAGCTGACCGGTTTGACTTGTTGACTTTATTTGACTTTGAATTGACCAGAATTTGACGGTTGTCACACTAGTCGCTCCAAGAGTCCCAATATCGACCAGTCATTCCAAGAGTTCAAATATCGACCAGTCGTTCCATCAGTCCAGCCCAATCAATTTATTGACGAACCTACTTGATATATATTAATATACTTATATACTTTATTATAGATTTATGTCATGTAAATATAGGCATTTATATTATTTATAGTTTTACATCATTTAAATACAGTCATTTATATTATTTATAGCTTTACATCATTTAAATATAGTTATTTATATTATTATAACTTTAAGTCATTTATAACTTTCATATTTATACTTATTCCGCATTTATTATTCTTATATGTGTGTGTGTGTGTGTGTATATATATATATATACATCTTATATCTTTAACTTATATATCTGTCACACTGTAACTGGTAACCGAGCATGTTGTTGTGGTGATCAAATTTTTATATTTCCAACAATCGGTATCTGAGCTGATATAAAAGGAATAATGTCCAACAATTGGTATCAGAGCTTGTGTGATTTACCTTCAAATTTTTGTCAAAAAACTTTTGGTTATAGCGTTTATAAACCTTCCATAGGCTTTACTTTAAAATTTTCATTTTAATATCACTTGCTCAAAATCCTTTAAAAAATTTCAAAAAAATGTCTTTGGCAAATTGCTCCAACATGAACTTTGTCCCCATTGCAAATAGCTTAGGATCTGGTTCACGGGCACCCATGCTTATTCCTGAAGAGTATAATTCGTAGGTTGGCCATATGAATCTTCATCTTAATGATATAAATGAAGATATGTGGAAGTGTGTAGAAGGAACATATGTTACTCCAGAAAATATGGCTAATCTTGCTACAAATCAAGCCTCTCAAACTGAAATCACAAAAAAAGTTGGAACTCCAAGCCAAAAAGGAACTTGTTTCTGGAATACCTAACAGTATTCTAAGTCAAATAAATGACATTATATTGTTAACTGCAAATCAAATTTGGGAAAATTTGAAAAATCATTTTTGTGGAAATAAAAGAATTATCGGAAACAAAAGAACATCTGTTTTGAATGACTTCGATAATTTCAAAATGCTTTCATCAGAAACCATCCATGATGCTCACGATAGGTTCACTTTTATTATGGTTAAAATGAACAATTTCGGTATCAAAAAGACACAACACGAGATAAATCTAAAGTTTTTAAACCATCTTTTCGAAAGCTGGAAAATGGTTAAACTCGTTATTCAGGGAAATCCAGCTATTCATACCGAAACTTTGTACAACTTGTATGGAGAAATTCAATCGTATATGTTGGGTCAAAAATATGGTTTATACTTTACTTTTCTAGAAAAATGTATTTTTGTGTCTTGGACCGTAAACAACTTGGTGTTTACGGTCGTATATGTGTTTACGACTGTGTTTACGGCCGTAAACAGGTTTACGGCCGTAAACCCATTTACGGCCCATGTTCTCCGACCCATGTTCCCCTTGTGTGTGTGTGTGTGTGTCTATATATATATATATATATATATATATATATATATATATATATATATATATATATATAGGTTTTAGGGGTGAGGAGTAGAGATTGATGAACAGGAGAGAATAGAGGAACTTATGTGTGTGTGTGTGTGTGAATCTCATGTAAATGAGCATCATTCCAATCTATTCAATACATTGAAGATTCATATTATTCTTCTTCTCCTTCTCTTCTATTTGATCTGAGATCATCCGTTTGATTGGGATTCCGCACCATCAAACAGATCTGATTGATACACAGGAAAATTAGGGACCTTACAATTGGTATCAGAGCAACGATTGTATCAGTCAATTTTATCAGATCTGGAGCTTATTTCATCTTTTTTTCGAAATATTCTTGCATTTTTGGATAGATCTCTAAAAACTAAGGGGGGTTTCTTCTTTGCATTTTTCATAAAAACAAGTTTTTGATCGAGTTTTGGAGCAAAAAAAGGTGAAAACGTCGTTTTTTCGCGAATCTGTTGATGGTTTACGGCCGGAAATAGTTTGCGGTCGGCAGCTAGGGTTTCGAAGTTCACGGTCCAAGTTTTACAGCCCCGGAGCTTGCGGTCCGAGATTGCGGTGCTTGAAGTTTGCGGTTCTCGGTTTGCGGCAAGCTCGCACAGCTCGGAGTTTCCGGTTCGCACACGTGCAGCGTCATCGCCTCGCATCAAAAATATGACGCGCAATGGAGGTGCCCGGGATTGAACACGGGTCTCTTGAACCAACATCCACATGTCTTACCACTTGAGCCAAGCTTCGTGTTGTTTTAAAGCTTCTGTTTTTTAACTATAACCACTTCCTGTCGCATTTTAATTTTATATTCCATTTTCAACAAAAAAATAAAATAAAATAATAATAATAATAATACTTTTAGTTTTTAATTTTTAACTTTTAATTTTGACTTCTTTCTTAAAATTTAAACCTTGACTTTTAAAAATTTACCTTTGACTTTAAACTTTGACTTTCTCATACTTTTAAAATCTCAAATTTAGCTTTTCGGTTTGACTTTTTAAATTTGACTTTTAAGTTTTATTTTAGTTGCAAGTTGTGCTTTTAATGGCTTTTGAGGTTAACAAGGGAATTAAAGACATGAAAGAGAATCATCAAGATACGTTAAGACAAAATTTCAACATGTTCAACTACATTCCCAGGGAAACCATGGAGGCTCATCTACAGCGATTTACCACACACACTACTGAGATGAATATAGCTGAGATCTTTTTGACTAAGTCCAAGATAAACAAAAAGCTGCTAAATTCACTTCCGAAATCATGAGATATGAACGTGGCTGTTATCAAGAAGACAAAAGATCTCAATCATCTTAGTATTGCTCATGTAATTGAAGAGTTTGATGCTTTGAAGTGTGGAAAAACAATGAGTTCTGAAAACACTCCGGTCAATGAAGTTTCATGCTCTCAATCTTGTGAATATACGATTAAAATTCTTCGTGAACATAATAATTTGCTAAAGAGGGAAGTCGAGGATCTAAAATACGAAGGATATCAACTTAGGAAAGGACAAAATAGATAACTTCACAGTGAAGAAAAAGACTTGTTTTCACTGTGGAACACCTGGACACATTGCCAGAAATTGTCCTAATCGCGCATACGTTCCCTATTATGCACAAGGCTGACAGAATGCGCCAAGAGGGAGATACTTCAAAAGAAACCCTTCAAGGTCATGTTCAGAAAATGGTGACTGGAATGTGCAGAAGGTCAAGAATCAAACCCACAAAGCCAAGAATCCGAATCCTAAGGGCATGAAGGAAATGTTGGCCAAGAAGTCCAATCCAAGAGATGCTCCAGCGAAACCAAGACCGGCTAGGTCAAAGTCATCTCAACGTCCGACTTCAAGTTCAAAATCAAGTGTCGGAGCACCCATCGGATCAAAAAAGAAATGGGTTAAACCCAACTATAAATGGGTACCAAAGATTCAGTCTCCCAAATCACCTAATGACTCTAACATTTCTACATCTTCTATATCTAATAAGCAGGATATGTTATGGGAAAGAGTATCGTGCAATGATGAAAAAGGTCGACCCAGTTTCAAAATGGACTGGGTTCCAAAGACCAACTGATCCCACTCTGTGTCAGAGCAGCTATGGAGGCATATCATCAGACTTCAGTTTGTTGGTAGTGGTTGCTCTTAGCATATGATTGGGGACATCTCTCAACTATACAACACTCAGAACTTTATTTGAGAGTATATGTCCTTTATGTGAAGGGAAGAAAGGAATGGATCACTCATGGGGTTAGTGCTTAACTATGTGGAGAATTTTTGGATCTGTTCTGAGATTACGCGTGTTATTCTCAGACCTTCTGGATGCAAATTCAATCGGTGACTTACAGTTTGAATTTTCTTCTGTATACTCCTGAGTTTTTCTTAATCTCATTCGCTTTAAAGAATAATTTTTGTTTTAGGATAGTTTAAATTTGCGCATTTACTTTCGTTTCTCTTCTAAGCACAAATTTAGGGGGAGAAATAAAAACAAAAAAAATTAGAAAATTTTAATTTAAAAAAAATCCAAAAACATTAGAAAATAAGAAAATCAAAAATATGGTTTTAATGGAATGTGCTTGCAGGAGATGCTTTGGGAAGTGATATAATCATGTGATAATAGGCAATCTGAATCTGTGTAAGGGACTGAATCTGAATTGTCTAGGCTCTATGTTTGATGCGCTGGTAGGCACGAAAGATTTAAAATGGACTTGACTAGGCATAGATGAACTTAACGAATCTAGAAACTTGAAAAATCATGACCTAGATAGATCCATTTTGCCTGAAAATACGACTCTCAGATAGGTTGAGCAGGGAGATATACATGAAAATCTACCGGTCACATTAAATCACCCGTATCTAGAACTGTGGATTAACTTTTCCTTGATGTGCGGATTCTGTCCTTAATTCTGGTTTTGATGGAGTGACTGGGGAATTCTGATAAACTAGGTCTTTAGAAGGTTATTTTTTTCTTTCTGTATGTTAGTCATATATTTCCTCCTTTGTGTGATCGAGAGATCCGACCTAGACTGTAACATATGCAATTCTATCTCTCTCCAAATTCTATCTATGCAATTCTTTCTATCTGTTAGCCATATACTGTCTCCTCTGCGTGACTCATAATCCGACCTGATAAACAGTATATGCAACATTCTCTTCTCAATCCCTCTAAAAATCCAGTTAGTTATATGTTTCATCCTCTGCGTGATTGGAAGAGATCCGACCTGGATGTATGACATATGCACTATAAATCTATTTTATCTCTTAATAATTGTCTGCTCATCCGGTGTAAGGAGTATTCTAGAAGTCCTTGATGGCTAGAGCATATCAGGAAGCGGGAAACACGTTCTAGTAAAATTAAAATTTAACATATACAAATTGTCTATAGATCTCGCTGCTTAATTTAGGTGGACAACAATATCTTTGGTCGTCGTCAACTGAATGGTCCTTAAGGAATATTATCTAGGAACTTAGGATCACATTGTCTTGTCACTTATAGTATGTCATAATTTTGTCACCATGTCTCGTGTTTAAGTGGACCACAATACCGGCGATTGACAAGATCTATTCATGAAGGGAGAGGTACTGATAAACGGACAAAGGCTATCTAAAGACTTTGATCCCAAATCACTCTTAAAGTTAGCTATTATTTTTGTTTTTGTTAAGTTTGTTCATAGTGTTCTTCTAATTTAAATATAAGGGGGAGAATTAAAAATAAAAAAAAAACAAACAAAAATCAGAAAATTCAAAATCAAAAATAGTGTTATTTCTGTTTTATTTCTTGTTCAGAAAAATCAAAAATCCAAAATATTTTTGTTTCTATTTTATTTTTTTCAGAAAATAGGAAAAACCCAAAAATATTGTGTGCTAAATTTTATTTTAGATTTGTTTTGTATTGAAAAGTGAATTCAGGTGAAGATGAAACTCATGGAGTTTGTGTTGAAATTTTTTGAGCCAAAGCTTCATCCGTGATCATCGAAGAATTCTCATTCGAAGGAGCAAGAAAATGAAGATTATTCTTTCAACATTCAATGTTTCAACCCCAGAAGCAAGGTGAAGCTGAAATTGAAGATTATGTGACAGGTTGCATTGAAGCCTCCTCAATCAGTCTGCTGCTATCTTAAACCTAGTGAAGTGATCCAGAAGATTGTTTCTCTCTGAAGATTCACAAGCTGAAAGCGCTATCTTTCAAGAATCAGTACGTCAAGCCTCCTCACCCGATGTGCGTTCAGAGTCAAATCTTGAAGAAAATCTCAAGTGCTCAAGATGAAGTCATTCATTAAAGATTCATCAAGTACATCTTGAAGTTGTGAATAATTTGAAGATAAATGCTGAAGCCAATCTCCCAATGAAGATTAACAAGAAAAGTCAGCTACTTTTTAGGGGGAGCTTGTTGGTTCAATTAAGAAAAGAAAGTTATAAACCAAGGGGGAGATTGTTGGGTCAAAAATATGGTTTATACCTTACTTTTCTATAAAAATGTATTTTTGTGTCTTGGACCGTAAACAACTTGGTGCTTACGGCCGTATACGTGTTTATGGCTGTGTTTACAGTCGTAAACAGGTTTACGACCGTAAACCCATTTACGGTCCATGTTCTCCGGCCCATGTTCCCCTTGTATATATATAGGTGTTAGGGGTGAGGAGTAGAGATTGATGAATAGAAGAGAATAGAGGAACTTAAGTGTGTGTGTGTATGTGTGTGACTCTCGTGTAAAGGAGCATCATTCCAATCTATTCAATACATTGAAGATTCATATTATTCTTACTCTCCGTCTCTTATATTTGATCTGGCATCATCCGTTTGATTGGGATTCTGCACCATCAAACGAATCTGATTGATACACAAGCAGATTGGGGACTTACAGTATGAATCCTTGATTGACCCACCAACCACTGCAGCTTTTGGAGGACCACTTGTTCTTGTGTCCACAACTTCTCAAAACCAAACACCTTTCAATGATCAAAACTTTAATCATTTTAATCGGACTACATCTTTTCAAAACCAAGACTTCCGGTCTGTTTCGAATGATGAAGCAGATTATCAACAACTGTGTGCGTTGGTTGCAAACACAAATATCCAGAGATTTCTCCCAAATCATGGTCAATCAAATTTTAGACCAAATTTTCAACCAAGACCATCTTTTGGACAAAATAACTCAAGTTTTCAACCAAGACCATCTTTTGGAAAAAACAACTTAGGTTTTCAACCTAGACCTTACTTTGGACAAAATTCTCAAAGACCTTCTTTCCAAAATAACTCAAACCAAGGTTTTCAAAACCAGGGATTTCAAAACGATCCCAACTTGTATCATAATTACAATCCAAACAACAGTTTTCAAAATCAAAACAGAGGTTTCCAAAATCAAGGTTACAACAATCAAAACAATGGTTTTCAAAACAACCAAAATTTTGGATTCCAACAAAACCATTCTCAACCTTCCCAACAAACCCAAACTCAAGCACCTAAAAGACTTCCGATTAAGAGTCAAAAGGATGAAAGTGATGAAGAAATGATCATTTGTCACAACTGCAAAGCAACAAATCACTATGCCAGAGAGTGCCGAGCCAAAAACAAAACCAAAATCAAAGACTCAGCAGACTATGCTCAAAGAGCCGATGAACTGAAGAAACTGGAAAACCAAGAAAAACAAAGAGCATTGATGGCAATCCATGAACCAAGCATGGAATATTGGCAAACTTCTGATGATGAAGCTGACAATGAACAAACATAATCAAACTTCTACTTCGTAGGTGGTGTTGATATACCTTCAAGAGCTCCCAACGTCATAGAACAAGTATGGTCTATGATCTCGAACTTGGTTTTTCCAAAACAATTTTTGAGTCCCACATAACCAAAATTGAGACTAGTCGGGAAGATGATCTCAAAACATATCATGAAACAATGGTCAATTATGATATTTGAAAATCTGAGTTACAAACCTTGCAACTCAAATTTGGAGAATCAACAAGAACAAAAAGCAAATTGGAAAGAGATGTTGAAAGAAAATCAGAAGATTATAATCACATATTGGAACAATTAAATCAGTCCCTAATTCAGAAAAGGGATTTGGAACTAAAAAATCAATCATTCATTTCTTCTGAAATAAAAGATGTTTTAGAAATGGAAATCCTTCAGTTGAAACGATACATTCAAGAATCAACTGACAAATACAATGTTTTAAAAGAAAAATCGACTGATTCTTTAAAACAAATCAATTCTCTTGAAACCGAGAATAAAAGACTGATAAGGAATATGAATTCTATCAAGGTTGCTAGAAAACTAAGTGATGATATTTTCACCAAGGCAAACACCTTAGGAACTGGGAAAATTTATATGAATTATAGATCAATAATTGGAAGAGAATCCTTTGGAATTGAACAAGAAAAACATGAAAAGATGACGAATTGTGAAAAATATGAATCTACTCTACCAGATCTTTTCACATCTATTAATGAGGAAGATTCAGATGACGAAACAGTTATCAACTGTAGCCCAGATGATACTGCTTTCAGCGTTTCCAAAAAATCTTTCAAAAGAGTTGTAAATTCTGAAATAGACTCTACATGTTCTTTAACTCACCGAATCAAACATACCAACGGAACCACCAAACTCAAAAACCTTTTGAATGGAGAAAATTCCTCTTATGAGGATGGTAGTACTTCTGTACCAACTGCTTTTGAAAACAACCAAAGAAACTAGTTCAACCAAAGAAACTAGTTCAACCCTACGTCATACCTCATAAACAGGTTTCCAAACAAAAACCAAAACCTTTTCGAAAATCTTTTGAAAACCGCTTTCAAGATATTAATTTTAATCATTCAAAGAACTTTCAAAAACCATCACATCAAAAAGTTTCAAACCATCATCATCAAAAAGCTTTTCAAAACCGCAATTCACATCCCAGATATGAAGAAACTTTTCAAACAAACCTTCACATCTAGGATATCTTTCACCAAATAATAGATCTTATCAACCCACATATTTTCAAAAACAAATCACATTTTGGGTAAACTTGATAAATCAAATCAAACCTCAACCATTCCATCCTCATAAACCAAACTCTTACAACAACGCGAGGTTAAATGCTAGAAATTCATTAAGCAAAGAACCCAAAATAACAACTAACAAACCAGGACCCATTCAGATTTGGGTATCTAAACTTTTTGTCTGATTGCAGGTACTTAATGCTGGAGAACCCAATGATGATACATGGTATATTGATAGTGGCTGCTCCAAGCATATGTCAGGAAACCGAAACTACTTACATGACTTCAACCATATACAAACCAATAAAGATGTTACCTTCGACAACAACATGACAACAAAAATCAAGGGTTATGGAAACATAACAAATGGTAATTTCACCATAAAGAAAGTTGCCTTCATCGATGACTTAAAACACAAACTCATCAGTGTCTCTCAAATGTGTGATAACAATCTTGAAGTTTTGTTCACCAAACAACGAAGCTTGATCATGGACGCCAAAACCAAAGATGTTATAGTTGATTCTGACCGTGCCGAAAATATGTATCCACATGACATGGATGTTATCTATGGTAAACCCGATATATGTCTGCTATCTAAATCCCCAACAGATCTTAGTTGGTTATGGCACCACTGCCTTTCCCATCTAAACTTTGGGTACATCAAAAAACTATCGGCGATGATCTTGTTCGAGGGATACCACTTCTGAAGCTTGATAACGAAACTGTTTGTGCCGGATGTGAAAAAGAAAAAGTTTCCAAATCCACTCACAAAAGCATCTTAGAATCTAGTGTATCCAAACCACTAGAATTGTTGTACATAAACCTTTGTGGCCTTGCCAAAACCCAAACCGTACAAGGGAAGAAGTACATTCTTGTTGTCGTTGATGGTTTCTCGCGCTTTACTTGGGTCTTTTTCTTAAGACTAAAATCAGAAGCACCTGAAGAGATGATCGAATTCATCAAACAAATCTAGCTCAAACTCAAACGATCTGTTCAAAGAATCTGAAGTGATAATGGTTTAGAGTTCAAAAACAAGTGTCTAGACTCATTTCTTAAAGACAAAGGAATTAAACATAACTTCTCAGCCCCATACACTCCACAACAGAATGGTGTTGTCGAAAGAAGGAATCAAACTCTATGTGAAGTTGCAAGATTAATGCTTATCTTCGCTGATCTACCACAATACTTCTGGGCAGAAGCAATAGCCACATCTTGCTACACTCAAAATCGTCCCTTAATCCATAAACATCTTCATAAACACTATATGAAGTCATTAACAACTGAAAACCAAACATCAAAATTTTCCATATTTTTGGTTGTCGATGCTTCGTAAAGAACAATAAAGATCACCTTTCAAAATTTGAATCAAGGTTGGATAAAGTAATTTTCCTTGGTTACTTGTTTTCTCCAGCTGCTTATCGAGTACTGAACAAACGTACAAGAGTAATTGAAGAAAGTACCAACGTTCATTTTGATGAATTTTATATCAGGAAATTGGATCGTGAACATTTTGGTTCTAAAATGATTGAAAATAGTTTTCAAAATCCAATTTAACAAACACCTTCTCCTGACATAGACATTGAAATCGATCTTGATTTACTTTTTGAGCAACCAAAAACCGCTTACAATTCTGAACTTCTAACTACTTCAATTGACCCTACAGGAGCACCTAGTGAAGTTATTCCACAAACAAACCAAAATGATGCAGATCAATTTGAGGGGGAACCACCAACACATACTTCCTCTTTAGAACAAACACCAAATCCTCCTTTGAACACCCCATCCCCAAATTTCCAAAATAATCCCGATGCATCATTTATGGGGGAACCTTCAAATCTATTCCAAGATGAAACACCCGGAGAAGAACAATGGGATACTAAAACTCCAATTATTATAGCGGGAGAGAATCGCTTAATAAAGTGGACCAGAAATCATCCAACAGACCAAATCATCGGAGATCCCAACTCAGTTATTCAGACTAGAACCACATCCACAAATTAATGTTTATTTAGAGCCTTCTTATCCACGACTGAACCCAAAACCATACATTCTACTATAAAAGATCCAGACTGGGTAAAAGCTATGCAAGAAGAGCTAGCAGAATTTGAAAGAAACGACGTATGAAATCTTGTTCCTACTCCACCCGATGTTACTGTTAGAGGTTCAAGATGGGTATACAGAAACAAGACTGACGATCAATGAATCATTTGTCGAAACATGGCACGTCTTGTAGTCAAAGGATATTAACAACAAGAAGGAATCGACTACGATGAAACATATTCTCCAGTTTCCAGAATTGAAGCAATCCGCATCTTTCTTGCATATGTTGCACATAAGAATTTTTAAGTATTCCAAATGGATGTTAAATATGCATTCTTACACGGAGAGATAGATCGCGAAGTATACATTCAACAACCACGAGGTTTCGAAGATCCCAAATTTCCAGATCACAACTTTAAATTGCAGAAAGCTGTATATGGCTTGAAACAAGCACCCCAAGCTTGGTATGCCACATAGTCAAACTTTCTCGAAGAATCAGGTTTTAAAAGAGGTTCAATCGATCAAACCCTCTTTCATAAAATCTTTAATAAACATCTACTAATCGTACAAATATATGTTGATGACATTATTTTTGGTTATACTGATGAATCTTTGAGTGTTAAGTTTGCAGATCTATTGAAGAGCAAATTTGAAATGAGCATGATCGGGGAGATGACTACTTTTCTCGGACTTCATATCAAACAGTCAACTGATGGCATTTTCATCAACTAAGAGAATTATGTCAAAAACCTACTAACTCGCTTTTTAATGGAAAAATCCAATACCGCAAAAACCCCAATGGCTTTTGGATACAAAATTGATGCAGACTTAAATGCCAAACCCGTTGACCAGAAAAGATATCGTGGAATGATTGGATCACTCTTATACCTCATTGCCAGCAGACCTGACATCATATTTTCTACATGTGTCTATGCCAGATACCAAGCAAATCCTATGGAATCCCATGTAGTTGCTGTGAAACGCATCTTCAAATACCTTAAAGGCACTCCCAAACTTGGCCTTTGGTATCTAGCAAAATTCGATTGTCAGCTGAACGCATTCACCGACTCAGACTACGGAGGATGCAAGCTAGATAGAAAGAGTACATATGGTAGTTGTCAATTCCTAGGAGGTATACTAGTGAGTTGGACTTCAAAGAAACAAACTTGTGTATCCACATCAACAGAAGAAGCAGACTATGTCACTGCCGCCAGCTATTGTTCACAAGTCATTTGGATGCAAACTCAACTGCGTGACTATGGCTTCAAAATCCCACAAATTCCCATATTTTGTGACTCAACCATTGCAATTTCCATTTCCCACAATCCTGTTCACCATTCCATGACAAAGCACATCGACATTCGTTATAACTTTATAAAAGACCACATTCAAAAGGGTCATATCAAACTACACTTCATCAATTTCGAAGATCAAATTGCCGATGTCTTCACTAAGGTTCTCGATGAAACAAAGTTTGAATACTTCCTAGGCCGTCTAGGAATGTTAAATCCAGATAACATCCATTCTTAAACTTTTACTTTTTGTTTGTACAAAAGTGTGTTTACTTTCATTCAAAAGAAAATTCAAAAACAATTGAAAATTGTTTTCTTTTCAAAAATACCAAAACATTCAAATAACCCAAATTTCCAAAAACATTCAGAGAAACAAATATTCAAAAATAGAATGAAAGACTTACCATAATAAGCTTTTATAGAACCTTGTGATTAATCATCTCTTGACTTAATTTTTTAGATGCTTATGCTTGATGAAGATTTAAGTCATATTGATTCTCAATTGGAGTGAAGGTTCAAATCTCCTACTTTTCATAATGTATATAACTTTATTTGCTTCGATTTTATTTCATTATTGACAATTTTAAACAATCAAGGGACATAAGGTTAGGAGGTTCAGATGAAAAGAAAAACCCATGTGAGAATTTGTGCCTCGTCAATCTGTATCACTGTGGAATTCATTTCTTGTGAGCTTAGGTGTGTTACTATTGCTTATAAGGTAGATCTGATTATACCTTGTCACGATCTCATTTTTCCTTAGATATCAAAATGACCAGGGACGATACATTCACTTCTTAAATACTAGACTAATTGTCTTTTATGTCACCAATCCCCACCTAGATATAAGCCAACCAAAAATGAACTGTTGAGATCCCATGATCCATCAACAAGAAAAGCCGAAACAAAAAGGATTTCAACAATTACTTATCAAAGAAAAACAAAGATCTATCCACATCCAATCTTCAAAGACAAATCTAGATAAAGACGAATCAACAAGAAAGCCAAATCATTCACCGAAGAAATACCAAACAAAACAAAAATTCTCTACATTTGGTATTTTCAAACAAACTTTTCAACTAAATGGTTATTTCAAAACAAACATCAAAAGATCCTTGATATGTTTTTAACCATTTTTCACAAAAGAAGATATCTTAATCCCGCAAGACGGAAACTCTCAAAAACCCAATTTTCTCAAATGTAGCAAATTCCCGATGCTAAAACAATATATCCTTTTTAAATCGATATTGATCAACAAAAAGGATACCATCAAAGAACAAGCTGCAACAACTGCACTATGAATATTGCTAAACCCCTCTACATGTATTTCCCGACGAAGAAAGAATGAAAGTTAATAGCATTAATGAAGAAACCCTCTGAGTAATGCCGAAACCAGTCTTATGTGATTGATTATCTAATAATGAGACTAAGTGACTTTACAGGAAAAGCATAGATGAACACCTCCAATATGAGTGTGAGTCGTCAAAGAGAGATATCACTCATTTTTACTGATCATTAACTTGTTCTGCTGCCAGAATAACCAAACACCCAAGTGAAGTGTGAGCTATACCTATGAACGTTCATCTGAATCGACATGTTAGACCACTTGCCGTCATTAATAATGCTATAAAATCTTAGGAAATTTCTTTAGATACATATATGGCTACCCTTTGATAACCGAACCCGAGACTTTGATTTGGAAACAAATTTCTGAAAATCTTTTACATAAGATATATTAAACTAAGTCACAAACTTTCAAATCAATTATTATGGTTTTATATATATCTTATCTATTGAAAAATCTTTTATCTCGAATCTTCAAAACTTAAACTGTCAATGTGATTATATCATACCTGTCCTTAATTCAGCAATGATCACATAGGGGGAAATTTTTGAAAAATGTTTTTGTATGTGACCATCACTGAAATAAGATGAACAATTTTTGAATTATCTAACAAATATTATCAGTTATTTCAGGTTGCATGAATGCGTGATGAAAACGGAAAATACGAAAACGTGTGAAAGACAGAAAATGCATAAACGAGAAAATTTAGTTGTGCGACTAAACAGTTTCAACAATATATATATATATATATATATATATATGTACACACACACACACATATATATATATATATATATATTTATATATATATATATATATATATATATATGTACATATATATGTATTATGCATATATGTATGTTGTATGTTGGAAAGTCAACAAGGTGGAAGTAGTCAACAAGGAATAGTCAACAAAGCAATGGAAATGTGAAGCAAAACCCATACCCATGTTTTTGCCTACTACTCTACCACAACTTGCAGCCATACTCTTTCAATTAAACTCAAGTGCACTAGAAGATGATATTTATTCATGTATATAAGTACACGTGAGTATGTATGTATGAGAGGGTGTGTTCATTTTGTTAACTTGTAACACTTCCTAAAAACACTCCTAAGAACATCACCAATCTTCATCTTCTTCAAGAACAAGGACAAATCCCTGGAGAAAATGAAGAACACCAAGATCAAACAACAATGAAGTGAAGAACATCAAGATCATCAACAATGAAATGAAGAACACCATCAATCATCTTCATCTTCTTCATTGAAACTCAAGGTTCTTCATCTTCACCACCTTTTTTCATCACATCATACACCATAAAACACTTTCTTTACATCAAAACACCAAAACACAACCATGAAACAACCCAAAACATTCTACATCAAGATCAACCACAAAACCCATCACTATTCATCATCATCTGCATAGAAATTTCACCACCATTACCAGCTTATATCAACCTACTTTCAACCTCTAAACAAACTTGAAAACATCATCAAAATACCATAACACCATTACCCTAGACAAAACATCACAAACAAAACTTAATTTCAAATCACAAAAATCCCGAAATTGCCTCCTACGTGAACATGCCCCGTGTTCAGCATGCCTTATATCTGACACGCCCCATGATGCCTTCTGCTTGCTGCTGTACATCAACACGCCACGTGTTAAATCCAAGGCTAAATCCAACACGCCCCGTGCAAGATCATCACTTCAACACGCCCGATGTTAAATCCATGGCTAAATCCAACACCCCCCGTGTCAGCATCATCATAAAAAAAACCCTCCAAAACCCTCCTAAACCTTCCTACATGACCTGTGTCACTTGTGCCTTACCTTACACGACCTGTGTGCATGTTTTTACCCAAAAATACCTTAAATACAAATACATAAACTCATGTATTTTCTACCCTTTTGTAAACAACTTGTTCTACACAAAACCGAGCTTTGAATGAACTCTGTGTTACTTATCAAACAATGAATTGATCTTGAACAAATATCAAATAGTCGTTTCAAGAGTCCCAATATCAATTAGTCATTCAAAGAGTCCCAATATAGACTAGTCGCTCCAAGAATCCCAATATCGACCAGTCATTCCAAGAGTTCAAATATCAACCAATCGTTCCATTAGTCCAGTTCAGTCAATTTATTGACGAACCTACTTGATATATATTTATGTCATTTAAATATAGCCATTTATATTATTTATAGCTTTACTTCATTTAAAGACAGTCATTTATATTAGTTATAGCTTTACGTCATTTAAATACAGTCATTTATATTATTATAGATTTCAGTCATTTATAGCTTTCATATTTATACTTATTCCGCATTTATTATTCTTAGATATATATATATATATATATATATATATATATATATATATATATATATAAGAATAATAAATGCGGAATATATATATATATATATATATATATATATATATATATATATATATATATATACATCTTATATCTTTAACTTATATATCTGTCATACTGTAACTGGTAACCAAGCCTGTTGTTGTGGTGATCAGATTTGTATATTTCCAACA
The DNA here is from genome assembly GCF_052625555.1 of Lactuca saligna. Lineage (NCBI taxonomy): Eukaryota > Viridiplantae > Streptophyta > Magnoliopsida > Asterales > Asteraceae > Lactuca > Lactuca saligna. The sequence goes on along the minus strand of NC_136424.1, from coordinate 84,975,825 downwards.
ATCGGTATGTGAGCTGATATAAAAGGAATAATATCCAACAATATGGCAATTCATCTACGAAACAAGATGGTGGCATTTCCAAGGGGGATATGCGATGATTTATTGGTAAAAGTTGATAAATTTGTATTTCCCGTGAATTTCATAGTGCTAGATATAGATGTGACATCCCCAAAATCACGACCAGAAAAGACCGATTTTGTTTATGCTTTATAAAAATCAGAGTACTTCATTTTATAAAAAGGTTGCGGAATTTGTTCCCAGAAAAACATGGTAAATACGTTATTAAAACATTTTCGAAGAAACGTATTTATTTCATTTTAAAACGTTTGGGATGTCATCGTTAATACAGGAACATAGGCATAAACAGAACTTACAATTATTCACACTAGTGGTCTACATCTCTTTAAATCTCTCAGTGTAATGTCACTTCATATCAACACCTGTGATATAAATAAACTGAGTAGGTCAGGTTGGGAAACCTGGTGAGCACATAGGGATTTCAATCCCACAATGTTATACCATATATATAGTTTAAAATTCACAAAATATACAATTTCACCATACATATATATAAACAACTCTTATCCCACCCCGTCGATCCTCGCAACGAGGCTATCCATACTCTCGGACCTAAGATTAGTCGTTTTACCTACTCCATACTCTCGGATCAGAAATGAACGAATTTACCAAATCCATACTCTCGGACTAGGGACGAATGACTAATCCATACTCTCGGATTAAAGATGAATGATTATGCCTAATCCATACTCTCGGACTAGGGACAATAGCTAATCCATACTCTCGGATTAACGACGAATGATTATGCCTAATCCATATTCTCGGACTAGGGACAATGACTATGTCTAATCCATACTCCTGGATAAGTGACATATACTAACTTCTATTCTCTGAGTTTAACTCAGTTGTACTCGTAAGAATATACTACCCAATATTCCTCATATTTAATTTAGGTCTACTCTTTATCCTAAATTATCAAATATAATCAGGTATGTTCTTTAACATGAATTTCAAGCAACATCAATTAACCCGCACATAAACATATAATTAATACTTCAATCAATACTTGTATTAAAATCATGTTCATGAAAGGGACTATGCACTCACCTAAGAAGGTGGTGACTGTTGGAATAGTGTCTAAGGCTGCAACTATATTAGGCAAGTATATGATCCGGTTGTGCATGGTCCTTTTGGGTTGCCTTCACCATAGCAACTTGATGGATGATTTGTTAAGAGAGAATAAATATTATAAGGAATAATATATGGTTATTTGGTTAATATAAGTCATAGATTAATTGGAATTGATTTGGTGACTTAAAGAGATTAATTAAATAAGAGGGTATAAACTGTTAATTGTTTGATAGTTACACTTTAGACTATAAATCCTTATCCTAGATAGGATGGACGATTTCTAGGGCTTGGATAAGCCAAAATCGTCCATAGGGTTATCAAGGAAAGGATATGGATCAACTTAAAGTCTAAGTTATCCAATTAGGGTTAAAGCTGTAATCCTTAAGGAGTCTACAAGTATAAATAGACCCTAGGGGTGAGGGAATTCGACACACCATCTAAAGTAGAGACACTCTGGCCGAATTCCTCCCCTCTCCTCTCTCCTAAATCATCTTTCATGCTATTGGTGTTTTGTAAGCCATTAGAGGAGTGACATTTGTGACTCTAGAAGCTCCAAGACAATAAGATCAACAAGGAATCCAAAGGTATGATTCTAGATCCTTTTCAATGTTGTTATTTAACCTAATTGGCCATTAGAAGTCTTGGATTCAAAGCATGTTTAATTAGAAAGCCTAGATCCAAGCATTAGGGTTTTGCATGCGCACATAGGAAAGTTCTTATGGCTAAAACCCATCAGTGGTATTAGAGCCTAGCTTGGTTTTCTTTAAATTGTTACTTGATTAACTGAAACAAACCTGCAAAATTCGATTTTTGGGTTTTTGGTCACTGACTCGGCGAGTCCCAAGGTGGACTCGGCGAGTAGGCCTGACTCGGCGAGTCCCCTTGTGTACTCGGCGAGTCCGGGCGTCAGGATTAGGCAAAACCGGGATTTTTTCATGTTTATCTTATGGAAACTTACCTTAATCATATTAGATCAACCCTAATCCGAATTTTTGATATATATGACTATTATCTTGATCTAATTAAAGATATTTATCATCTAATAGAATATTTAATTTCCTTATGTGATAAATGATTAATTATTTTGATAATTATCTTAAAAGAAATCTTGGATAAATCAAATAAAGATAATTAGGATATTAATTGTTAATTGGAATTATTTGTTATTTGATCCTCCATGTTTTTAAATGTTTAAAACCTACCCCAAAGTTTTGAAATTTATATTTGTGATTAAAAGTTTTAATTTAGACAACTTAAATTTCAAACCCTAGATTTTGAAAAGTTTAAAATGCAACCCTATACTAATATGATATTACTAGAATAATATATATATGTATAACTAAATGCTAGTCTTACCGTTAGTAGGCCTCATTCACGAAGCCGATCTATAAGGTGGGTATAAGGTTGCGGCCTATAAAGTGGCGCTTAATGGGTGTACACTCACACCCACCGCTTGCTTGATTGGTGGAGGGTCGTTAGCCGAACGGGTAGGATAGGGCAACCTCATCCTCTCATTAAAAGTATAATAAGAAATACAAGTAACTACACGTTTTAAAAAATTTCCCAATCTTAGTTACTTTAGGAAAAGTGAATTGATGCAATCCCATGAAATTACACTTTGAACCTTGCTAAGAAGTTAGTGGAGCGTGTGTGGTTTACCGGCACACTAATTGGTTCTAAGCGAAGGTGGCAAAGGGTGATTCATTGTTTATCATAGTTCGATGGAGCGTGTGTGGTTTACCGGCACATTGAATAGGTGATCGTTACAATGAAGGCACCATGTGAATTTGCATGGTAATTCACACCCGCTTTGTGATCCTCGGCATCCCAGTCATAAACAAGAGGGGCATATCGAGATTTAAACATGCCATTGAATAGTTCAATGAATCTCATCCGAACCTAGGAATTCTCAAAAACACTTAGGACTAATAGTTTAAGTTTTGTAATGGAGAATTAGTGAATCGTCATTCACTTACCTTCAATTTATTTGCATGTTAGATTACGGCATCCCTTTTCTAGTATGTAAATGTTATTGTTGGATCCTAGCCCTAATTTTCTTATTGGGTGATAATTAGGGATTATTATTCTAATCTATCTTTGTCCTTTTTTCTAATTGAAGATGTCGAACGCAAACAACGTTGCTGCTAGTTCTTTCACGTTGATGAGCCTTTGCTAAAAGGTCACCTTCGATGGAACGAACTTTAGCGAATGGATAAGATACATTCACACTATTGCTCGCTATGAGGATAAAGAGTATGTCCTTGATGAGAAGCTCGAGAAAATCAACCCCGAAGTTGCTACTCCCGCCGAAATCACCGCCTTTGAAACTCATGAGCGAGATGCAACGAAGGTACATTGCATCATGATCGCCACCATGAACTCCGAATTCCAAAAGTCCTACGAGGACATGTATCCATACGAGATGCATCAAGACTTATTGGAGAGATACCACCAAAACGCGAGACAAGAGCGTTACGAGATTTTCACTAACATGATCTCCACTAAGATGGGTCATGGAGAATCTCTTACCGTGCACCTGCAAAAGATGCAAAGGTATGTCGACCGCCTTTGCAAGTTAAATGTTGACTTCGGTGAAGACTTGGCGATCGACATGGTGCTTCACTCTTTGCCTCCGATGTACAACCAATTTAGGATGACCTACCACATGAACAAAGAAGAGGTCACCCTAAGCAAACTCCAAGGTCTCTTGAGGGTCGCTGAGAGCAACTTCAAGGATAAGTCTGTTGCACCTACTCCTAATCCGTCCGCTGCTCCTGTCTTGGCTATTGGTCAAGGGAAGGGAAAGAAGAGGAAAGCTTCATCGAATAACTATCGCAAGGTGAAAGCCCGAGATGGTGCCTCTTCTAGTGGGACCAAAGTTGATCCCTCTAAGCCCTGCTCCAACCCAAGGGAGGCAGAGTGCCACCACTGCCACAAGATAGGACATTGGAAGAGAAGCTGCCCGGATTACCTGCAAGCCATCAAGGAAGGAAAGATCAAGCCATCTTTTGCAGTTATATACACAATCAAATCTAACGATTCTAATCATGCTATTTCTTGGGTTCTTGATACCGGTTGTGGTTATCACATTTGTTCTAATGTGCAGGGACTAAGAAGAAGTAGGGATGTAGAGCAAGGAAGGATCAATCTAATCATGGGGAACAAAAGATCATCGCCTGTGACCAAGATTGGAGTGTATTCTTTAGTGCTTAGGAATAGTTTAGTTTTAGATTTGAACAATTGTTTCTATTCGCCAGAAATGGCTAGAAACATCATTTCATTTCATGGTTTATATAGACAAGGATTTAGATTTTCTTTTAATAATGAGAATGGTTCTATTTTGGCTTATCTAAATGGTGTCTTTTACTTTGAAGCTATACCATGCAATGGAATATATGAAACTGTTATGATTGTTGATAACTTAGGAAATGATGTTTTGAATATTGATTCTTCCACTAGTATGGATAAAGCATCCTTGTGGCATTGTCGTCTTGGACATGTCAACAAGAAACGCATAGAACAACTCCAAAAGGATGGAGTGTTGGAGTCATTCGACCTTAGGGAAGATGACACATGCGAGTCTTGTTTACTTGGAAAGATGACTAAGTCACCCTTCACGAGTACTTGTGAAAGGGGTGAGGGGCTATTGGACCTAATACATACCGATGTATGCGGACCCTTTAGATCAACCACGAAGGATGGGAACCGCTTCTATGTGACTTTTACCGATGACTATAGTAGATATGGGTATATCTACTTAATCAAGCAAAAGTCAGACACCTTTGAAAAGTTCAAAGAGTTCAAGAATGAAGTGGAGAATCAATTGGGCAGGAAAATCAAGATGCTTCGATCCGATCGAGGAGGAGAGTACCTAAGTCTTGAATTCCACGATTATCTCAAGGAGTGTGGAATAGTTTCGCAATTGACGCCTCCTAGGACACCGCAGTTGAATGGTGTGGCAGAAAGGCGTAATCAAACCTTATTGGATATGGTTCGCTATATGATGAGTCGTGCTTCACTACCTATCTTCTTTTGGGGGTATGCCTTAGAGACTGCCGCCCATATCCTTAACCGAGTCCCTACTAAGAAGATTGCCAAAACACCTCACGTGATGTGGACGGGGAAAGCTCCCTCGTTGGCACATATCAAGGTTTGGGGTTGCGAGGCTTTCGTAAGACGAGATACTCACGACAAGCTTGAACCTCGAAGTGAGCGATGTATTTTCATCGGCTACCCGCAAACATCCTTTGGATATCTCTTCTATAGACCAAAAGACAATGTTGTCTTTGTTGCGAGGAGAGGAGTTTTCCGAGAGCGAGAACTCATAAGCCAAGGAGACAGTGGGAGGCAAATCGAACTTGAAGAGATTCAAGAGTCGATAGATGAAGGAACCTCTACCGCTGGCATTCAACCCGAGGAGGAAACTCCGGTTGAACCGATTGACGAATCCTTATCTCTTAGACGTTCCGATAGAGTTAGAGTTCATCCCCAGTTTTATGGTTTTCATATTACTACCGAAGGGGACACGTATATTAGTGATGGTAAACTAGTAAATCTTGATGAACCTAATAGCTATAAGGAAGCCATGGCAGGCCCGGAGTCTACGAAATGGAAAGAGGCAATGGATAGCGAGATCCAATCCATGTACGATAACCAAGTTTGGAATTTGGTTGATTATGTGCCCGAACGTAAGACCGTTGGGTGCAAATGGATCTTCAAGAAGAAGACCGACGTGGATGGGAACGTACACACATATAAAGCGCGATTGGTCGTGAAGGGCTTTACTCAAACTCCCAGAGTTGACTATGATGAGACCTTCTCACCAGTTGCGAGGATTAAATCTATTAGAGTGATGCTAGCAATTGCCGCATTTCATGATTATGAGATTTGGCAAATGGATGTCAAGACCGCTTTCCTTAACGGAAAGTTGGCTGAGGATGTTTACATGGCTCAGCCAGAGGGGTTTGTGGATCTGAAGCATCCGAATAGAGTGTGTAAGCTTGAGAAGTCCATTTATGGACTTAAGCAAGCGTCTCGCAGATGGAATATTTGCTTCGATGAGAAAGTCAAAGAGTTTGGATTTGTACGAAGCAAAGACGAATCTTGTGTATATGTCAAAGCCAGTGGGAGTATAGTAAGCTTCCTCGTTCTATATGTCGATGACATATTACTCATAGGGAACGACATCCCGACTCTGCAGGAGGTTAAATCCTGGCTCGGGAAGTGCTTCGCTATGAAGGACCTCGGAGAGGCTTCTTACATTTTGGGAATAAGGATAGTAAGAGAAAGAAGTAAGAGACTAATTGGACTTAGTCAGAATACTTACTTAGAGAAGGTACTAAAACGTTTTAGTATGGAAAACTCAAAGAAGGGAGAATTACCGATACAAGGAAATGCCAAGTTGAGTAAGACTCAAAGTCCGAGTACCGAAGCTGAGATAGCATAAATGAGCCGAGTACCATACGCTTCCGCAGTTGGCTCAATCATGTACGCTATGACTTGTACTCGCCCTGATGTAGCCTTCGCTTTGAGCATGGTTAGCAGATATCAAGGGAACCCTGGCAAAGCACATTGGATTGCGGTGAAGAACATCCTTAAGTACCTTCGGAGGACGAAAGAATGGTTCTTAGTCCTTGGAGGGAGTGATGACTTGAAGGTGCGAGGGTATAGTGATGCCAGCTTTCAGACCGACAGGGACAACTACTGTTCGCAGTCGGGCTGGGTCTTTACCCTAGATGGAGGAGTAGTGACATGGAAGAGTTCCAAGCAGGAAACCGTAGCTGATTCAACGTGCGAATTAGAGTACATCGCAGCGAGCGAAGCGTCGAAGGAGGCAATATGGCTAAAGAACTTCATTCGTGATCTTGGAGTTGTGCCGGCCATAAAGGAGCCCATGGAGATTTTCTGTGATAACGAAGGTGCGGTTGCCTTGACCAAGGAACCGAGGGATCATGGTAGATCTCGACATATCGACAGAAAATATCACTTCATTAGACATCGTGTAGAAGAAGGACAACTCGTAGTGAAGAGGATATCATCAGAAGATAACCCAGCAGATTCGCTTACGAAGGGACTGAGTAGGGTTAAGCACTTGCAGCATGCTAGGAGTATTGGGCTGAAGGATGATATTAGTATAGATTAGATAGTATTAGAAACGTTTAATAGATAAATGTAATTAACATTTGATGATTAAATAAAGGAGTTTTATTTATGAGTAAAGTTACTGTCATATGTTAATTGTTTGACTATTGTTTCACTTTGCATGTTTTGACTTCCAGAATAATTGAGTTTATTAGGAATAATCGAATTATTCAAATGGTCCACAATCGTTCATATGTTGGGAGTAGATATGAATGAAGATTGTCATGAATTGGTGTGTAGAATGTCTTAATGGTGTTAGACATAGCAAGGGTTGCTGCAACGTTCATGAGTGCTTATGAACTGGTTTTGAGCATTGGAATAAACCCGCGCTTGCTGGAATCACCTTATGGAATATGATATAAAAGGTGATCGCAAGACGATAATATCATATAGTCTTAAAACCTAGATATATGGTTTATTATTTGTTAATTGATTGTGCATTGATAATGCGAAAACGCATCAGTAACTTGGTGTTATAAAATGCATTGTTGTGTATAGTTGGTTAATGAATAAGTAAATGCATATAAGTCGAAGTTTATCTGTAAATTTTATCCTAAGAGGGTAGAAGAGATATCTTGGCCACTCGATGATTTGATTTGACTTATGTGCCGGGCCCGGTCAGAACTGAATTGATGTGTTTGATTAAGTTCTATGTCAAATAAATCGGAGATCGAGAAATCAAATGCTAGACTAACCATTCCATAGGATTGTCAGCATGATATCTAACAGAGGACTGTACGATCCCTTATCTAAAGGACAAGATTGATTAGATCAGAGTTGACAGCGTCTTTGAGAGCTACGATTGCAAACCGAATTGTACTTGTATAGTTACTAGACTTATCCAAGTGGGAGACTATTGGAAAAGTGTCTAAGGCTGCAACTATATTAGGCAAGTATATGATCCGGTTGTGCATGGTCCTTTTGGGCTGCCTTCACCATAGCAACTTGATGGATGATTTGTTAAGAGAGAATAAATATTATAAGGAATAATATATGGTTATTTGATTAATATAAGTCATAGATTAATTGGAATTGATTTGGTGACTTAAAGAGATTAATTAAATAAGAGGGTATAAACTGTCAATTGTTTGATAGTTACACTTTAGACTATAAATCCTTATCCTAGATAGGATGGACGATTTCTAGGGCTTGGATAAGCCAAAATCGTCCATAGGGTTATCAAGGAAAGGATATGGATCAACTTAAAGTCTAAGTTATCCAATTAGGGTTAAAGCTGTAATCCTTAAGGAGTCTACAAGTATAAATAAACCCTAGGGGTGAGGGAATTCGACACACCATCTAAAGTAGAGACACTCTGGCCGAATTCCTCCCCTCTCCTCTCTCCTAAATCATATTTCTTGCTATTGGTGTTTGTAAGCCATTAGAGGAGTGACATTTGTGACTCTAGAAGCTCCAAGACAACAAGATCAACAAGGAATCCAAAGGTATGATTCTAGATCCTTTTCAATGTTGTTATTTAATCTAATTAGCCATTAGAAGTCTTGGATTCAAAGCATGTTTAATTAGAAAGCCTAGATCCAAGCATTAGGGTTTTGCATGCGCACATAGGAAAGTTCTTATGGCTAAAACCCATCAGTGACTCGGTACTCGGACAGCGCTTCGTTTACTTTAAAATAATTTCCTTTGACGAAACCTAGTATTATCACCAATAGATTTTAGTCTATTATTCGCCGAGACTAATTAATAGTCTAGCTATTATTACTATTATATAAGCTTTCAAAAAAAATACTTATATAACCCATAATAATAGCCCAAGTATTTATTATATGTTCTTAATAACGTTAATATAATTAAATAAAAACTATATTAAAAATAGCGTAGGCGTAGCTCACTTACAACGGGTTTTATAGAAAAACAGGCTTTGCTTGGAGCAGCGTTTCCGATCTGAAAAGCTCTTCTTCTCGGAGCCGTCGAGCACTCCGGGGCTTCCGCCTCGTGCTAGGGAGGTTCCCTAGGCTTTTCGGGCGATTTCGGGGCTAGAGAGAGGTTCTAGAGAGAGAGTAAAGAGAAGAAAGAATGGGAAAGGTGTGAAGAAAATGAGGGTGGGAGAGGTGGTATTTATAGGGTGAAAATGGCTGAACTTGGTGCCATATGTCACCATCTAGTGGCAAGACTTGGGGAGAAAGCAATGGCCAAGATTGTGCCACATCACCCATTTTCGCACAACACACTTCCGACTTCTAAAATCCGTAACTTTCACATACGAACTCCGTTTTTGACGTTCTTTATATCCACGCGTAGGTAAAAATAATATCTACAACTTTCATTTTGACTCCATCGGCTAATTCTCGACCGATCTTAAATTTAACAGTACGAGGCGTTTAGACTGTTAAATGACCGCGAAGAATTCGTAACTCCTTCATACGGACTCCGTTTTCGTCTGTCTTTTTACCATTGAGTTCCTATTAATGAGATCTTCAACTCTCATTTATTTCACGTAAGCCAAAAACCGCTCGAACTAAAATTCGAGTTTCGGGCTATACACTGCTAAGCCGAATCTTAGAAAAATCATAACTTCGTCATACGAAGTCAGATTTGGGCGTTCTTTTTATCGAAGCTCTTAGTTTAACATATTCTACGACTTTTGTTTAGATTGCTAAGGCTAAAAAGTCTTCTATCGTAAATTCACTATTTACGTCTTCCGGTGTCGTGCCGGTTTTGCCGTAAAACTTCGGCGGGCCATAACTTCTTCGTTATAACTCGGATTTCGGCATTCTTTATATGTACGGAAACCTTGTGACGTATTCTAAAACTTGGTTAAGACTATTCATTCTAAATAATCTTTTGTCGAAAAGTCATTTTTGACCCCTATTGCCTCTAAATTGCCTAGCCCGGATCTGCGGGCGTTACAATTATCTGCCCCTTAGGATGATTACGTCTCGGAATCATCAACGAAACAAGGATCGTATAATGACTCCATACGTCATCTCTTCATCCTAGGTAATAATTATAACTTCTTTATTCCTTCAAGTCTATCTCTTAGACTTATTGACTGTAAGCAGTACTTGATCGTGCACCTGCTCTGTACCTCATATTAGACTCCAAATTATGACCTATCATCATGTGATGTATGTTTGGACTCAGGTCTCTTAAATTCTAAAACAGACTAAGCCTTCCTTCATGTTCTAATGTGATATAATCATACTTTAACATGTAGCATTTCTAGCTACCAACGAGCGCGATACTTCTATTGATCGCTTTGATTTTTAATCGTTTGGTTTAAGTCGGACGCTATATCAAACTTGGTTCTCTGAACCACGTAACCTACTCATCATGGTTGGACTCAAGGTGATATGACCACTAGGGTCGGGATAACAACAATCTTCTTAGTCATTACCGAAACAATGGTAATGGCATACTTGAATAAAACGAAATCAATTACTGGCTTCTTGGTAACCTTGTGACTTTCCCTGATCCAAGTGTGAGTCCTGTGCCTCCGGTAGTATAGGCCTCTACTACCATTCACACCTACTCATACTCGTCCCAAGTATTGTCCCGTAGTTTTTCCAAGTCACCATACAAGAAAACCATACAACAACTTAACACATCAGATAACAAAACAAAGGTTTTATATTATTTCTTGAAACTGTTACATAGGTGTTCAAGTTCACCCTAGACTATGCCTTTAACGGGCTACATCGTGAGGTACTATCTACACGATTACTCCATAACTCGATCCTCGGATGTCAAGCCTTCACTCTTGAATCCTTGCATTGTCATCTGCTTCGTCAAGGATCATTTGAAATGCTCTCGCCTTTGGCTTTGGTGGCACATTTGGCTTTGTAGCCCCTTCTCTCTTTGGGCAGTCTTGTTTGAAGTGTCCTTCTTCTCCACACTTAAAGCAGACTTCTCTCTTGGTTGTGCATTCGCTGGTGTAATGACCAGTCTTCCCGCATTTAAAGCATGTCGTATATTTAGAGCATTTCCCGATGTGCTTCTTTCTACACTTGTCACACCATTGCGTTCCTTCTTCAAACTTCGAGAATTTTCTCTTCTCGCTGGACCTTGAAGATCCTTCAAACTTTCTCTTCTCGCCAACCTCCATCTTGCTGGAGGCTCTTCCCTTGATCATATCTTCGACAGACTTGGCAGCCCAGATAGCTGCCTCTAGAGTAGGTGCTTGACGCACTGGCACCGCGTACTCCCATGGAAGTCTTTTTGCGTACTTGTCGATTTTCGTCAGCTCATCCAGAACAAGACGCAAGGCGAACTCCATCTTCTCTGTGAAGTTGTTGGTGTATTCATCGATTGACATGCTTCCCTTCTTCAGGGTTAGAAACTGGTTCTCTAGCTCAAGCAGGTTTTGAGCTGAGCAATACTTTCGTTTGAATTGCACCAGAAATTCTGCCCATGTCAGTTGTAGAGGCTCATTAGGGCTCAGAGTCTTCCCCAAGGTATTCCACCAACGTACAGCGCCTCCTCGAAACTGACGCACTGCAAATGTGGTCTGTAGCTTCCCTCTACAACCGCATGTCATGAAGGCTAACTCTATCTCCGAGATCCAATCCATGACCCCGATCGGATCCTCCTCTCCAGTGAAAGTCGATGGCTTGCAAGTCAGAAAATCCTTGTACTTGCATCCATTCCTCTCGACCTCGTCATCTTGGTTGTTTTGTCAAACTATTGGTGGGTTGACTTGACCAACAGTCCCACTGTAGTTTCCTTCCTCAGTCTGCCCTTCGTTCAACCCGGGCTGTTCGATCTGAATAGTGGCTTCCTCACGATTTTGCTGGAGCAAACGTCTAGTTTCCTCCATTTGACGATCCAACATCGCTTGGATCATCGCTTGCACTCCGGCCATTGTGACTGGCTCAGCGGCGGCTTCCATCACCGGTATTTGCTCAATCACTGGGGGTTGGTTTCTGTTCCCATTTGCATTCACGTTTCCGCTACGGGTTCTTGCCATCTTGATCTATACACCGAATAAGGTGAATCTAGATCTTTACTTCGGATTGACGGTTAAATCATCCTTATCACTCCGAAACATTTATATGCTAGTTCTAATATCGTAGTCGTACGTTTAGAATCCTAAACACATAAGGTTTCCAGATCCGGTCGGCAACAGACCATAGATCCGAACAACTAACAGCATATCAAGCACAAGTATTTAGCACATAAAAGCATTTTAGGCATAATTCCTAAAATAAGCTAGTGCTCACACCTCACAATCATCGCTTAGCATTCTAGGTTTAAGTCTAGAAATAAATCCATATTCCTAGTTCGCTTAAACTAATGCTCTGATACCAACTGTGACATCCTCAAAATCACGGCCAGAAAAGACCGATTTTGTTTATGCTTTATAAAAATCAGAGTACTTCATTTTATAAAAATGTTGCGAAATTTGTTCCTAGGAAAACATGATAATCGCGTTGTCAAAGCATTTCTAAAGAAATATATTTTTATCCACTTTTAAAAACATTTGGGATGTCATCGTCAATACATATACATAAGCATAAACAGAACTTACATTTATTTACACTAGTGATCTACATCTCTTTTAAATCTCTCAGTGTAATGTGACTTCATATCGACACCTGTGATACAAATAAACTGAGTGGGTCAGGTTGGGAAACCTGGTATGGTTTTCAACCCACAATAATATAATTATTATGTTTTAACAATCAAATAATCAACCAAATTACCCATCCCCATTATCTTCTTTATTCTTAAGGATCTACCCTAAGAACCAGCTATTTCTCATTCATTCATTCCTAAGGATCATCCTAAGGAAACAACATGAAGTCCATTGTTGCCAATGACACTTTGGTCAAGCGCAGCTGCTAATCTTGTCACTTAGGTGCAACTGCCAGAATTGGGACATTTCCTATGAGGCGCTTCTGCTGGTATTGACCTTTTAACGCCACTGTCATGGTCATAAGGCTCCCTATTAGGCACAACTGCCGATACTGTCCTTAGAGCGCATCTGCTAGGACGTTTACCGTAGATCTAAAACATCTACAAGTTGTGGCTTAGCTGCCAGTGCCCATCTATAGGGTACTAGGTCCACTGCTGCCAATGTATACCTATAGGGCACTAGGTCCATGCTACTAATGTTCCTATATTTCAGCTTTTATCCCTCATCATTCATCTACCCATGTTCTACCCAACATATTTTGTAGATATAAAATACATATACAGTTTAAATCATTGAAAACATGTATAAAACGTTCATCCAGCATAGATAGCAAGTATACATATAATATGCACACATAGCATGTAATTTATATAAAATACTTCATATCTATGTGTAAGCTGAAAGTAACTATGCACTCACCTGAGAAGGTGGTGACTCGGTACTCAGACAGCGCTTCGTTTACTTTAAAATAATTTCCTTTGACGAAACCTAGTATTATCACCACTAGATTTTAGTCTAATATTACCGTCACTAATTATTAGTCTTATTATTATTATTATATAAGCGTTTAAACAATACTTTCCAACTACTATGTACAGACAGGGGCCAGACATAAAACACCGGAGGGCAGGACCATTTTGGTGTATAGCACTTCTGAAATCCAACAACCCTATGCGGCCCTTTAAACCAGATTCCCCGTACCGCGAGTAGTTAAAATATATTATAACGACACTTATATAAGTCATAATAATAGCTCAAATATTTATTATAAATTTATAATAACAATACTAATTTTAAATATAAACTATATTTAAAATAGGGTAAGCATAACTTACTTTCAAGGGGATTTTAGCTAGGAGTCGGGCTCTGCAGGGGCAGAACTTCGTCGCTGAATCTTTCTAAGAAAGATTCGTGCAGCGCTTCAGCGCTCACCTTACTATACTAAAACTACAGAAAGAGAAGTCGAATCACGAGGGACCGAAATGCTCAGGGGATAAGGAGAGAAAGACTCTTGAATCAAGAGAATGGTACAAGAAATATGAGAGCCCAAGGCTCTTATTTATACTAATTGAATTTTCAAAAACTACCCTCCATAATTACTTAATGACCTTTTAGTTATATAAACAACTAAACACCCCTCTATAATACTATTTTAAATGGATTTAATGATATTTGTACTAAACTAATGTCGAAAGAACTCAACATTAGTCTTATAATGACTGCATCGTCGATACCTTTCTAATGATATATACATATGTATATATATGTGTACGTATACATGATTTATACTTTATTTTAATACGTAAATATGCTATTATAATTTGTAACTCGTTCATACGAACTCCATTTTCGTCTGTCTTTTTACCGTTGAGTTCCTATTAATGAGATCTTCAACTCTCATTTATTTCACATAAGCCAAAAACCGCTCGAACTAAAATTCGAGTTTCGGGCTATACACTGCTAAGCCGAATCTTAGAAAAATCATAACTTCCTCATACGAAGTCAGATTTGGGCGTTCTTTTTATCGACGCTCTTAGTTTAACATATTCTACGACTTTTGTTTAGATTGCTAAGGCAAAAAGTCTTCTATCGTAAATTCACTATTTACGTCTTCCGGTGCCGTGCCGGTTTTGCCGTAAAACTTCGGCGGGCCATAACTTCTTCGTTATAACTCGGATTTCGGCGATCTTTATATGTACGGAAACCTTGTGACGTATTATAAAACTTGGTTAAGACTATTCATTCTAAATAATCTTTTGTCGAAAAGTCATTTTTGACCCCTATTGCCTCTAAATTGACTAGCTCGGATCTGCGGGCGTTACAATAGAAGAGGACCACCATGTACCGATTATTTTTGGAAGACCTTTCCTAACCACTGCAAATTCCATAGTAGACATGAGAGAATCCAAACTTACCCTTTGGGTGGGAGAAAGATCAATTACTTTTGGAGTTGATCGAGCCATGAAGCATTCTAAATATAGTGATGACATGGCATTTTCGGTGGACACTTTGGAAGAAATAATGGAAGAATGGAAGGAGGATAACTCAAACGAGCCCACCATTGCCTTTGAAGATAAATTTGATGCTGAAAAAGAATTAAAGGAGATAGAAAAACTGCTCGAAGGAGCTAAATATGAAGAACTAATCAGAAGTGCAGAAAAGGCGACTCGCCGAGTTGAAGACACTGACTCGACGAGTTCATGTGAAAAATCATAAGACGGGAATCTTAACCTGAAATCGACAAGTTCCCTCTCTGGAATGGACGTGTTCAGTGTTCAGAACTCAGATTTAGAGCTGAAAACTTTGCCAGTACATCTAGAATATGCATTTTTGGAAGAGGGTAATCAAAAACCTGTAATTATATCTTCTAACCTCACCAAATTTGAAAAAGAAGAGTTAGTCCAAGTTTTGAAACAAAGGAAAAATGCCATCGCATGGAAAATTACCGATATTAAAGGATTAATCCCTTCTTACTGCTCTCACAAGATCAACCTTGAAGAAGGCACAAAGCCGGTAGTGCAACACCAAAGGCGGTTGAACCCGAACATGCAAGAGGTGGTCAATTAGGAGGTTGTCAATCTTTTAGATGCTAGGATTATATATTCAATTTATGATAGTACATGGGTTAGCCCCGTCCAAGTAGTGCCAAAGAAAGGAGGAATGACCATCACAGCGAACGAGAAGAACGAGCTCATACCCACATGAATGGTAACCGGTTGGTAGGTGTGCATCGATTATCGAAAGTTAAATGATGCCACTTGGAAAGACGACTTCCCTCTCCCTTTTATTGATCAAGTGCTTGAGAGATTATCTGGTCATAGCTATTATTGTTTTTTAGATGGGTTTTCAGGTTAATTTTAAATATCTATTGACCCAATTGATCAAGAGAAGACAACTTTCACTAGCCCAAGTGGAACATTTCCCTATCGACGCATGCCTTTTGGGTTATACAATGCGCCGATGACTTTTCAAAGATACATGAAAACGATATTCCATGACATGGTGGAAAAATTCATGGATGATTTTTCTGTTTTTCGCTCTTCTTTTAATGATTGTCTTGCTAACCTTGATTTAATGCTTGCTAGGTGTGAGAAGACTAATTTAGTTCTTAATTGGGAAAATTATCATTTCGTGGTGAAGGAGGGCATTGTGCTGGGCCATAAAGTTTCCAAGGCGGGGATTGAGATGGATTGGCCGAAAGGTGATACTATTGCCTAATTACCCCCACCAACTAACGTAAAGGGCGTTAGGAGTTTTATAGGTCACGCGGGTTTTTACTACTGCTTTATTATAGATTTTTTCTAAATTACTAGACCTTTCACTCAACTACTTTTGAAAGATGCACCTTTTAATTTTTTTAAAGAATGTTTAGCCTTTTTAGAAATTTTTAAAGAAAAGATAACTAACGCCCCGATCATTATCGCCTCGAATTAGAACTTAACATTTGAGATAATGGCGATGCCAACGATTATGCTTTAGGAGTTGTACTTGGCCAAAGGATCGACAAGAACTTTCAACCCATTTACCATGCAAACAAAACCCTAAATACGACCCAAGAAAACTACACTACAACTGAAAAAGAGTTATTAGCCATGGTGTATGCCTTTGACAAATTTCGTCCCTATTTAATTTTGTCTAAAACTACTGTGTTTACTGACCAATCTACTATTAAGTATTTGTTTTCCAAGCAGGATGCAAAACCAATGTTGATCCGATGGGTTCTTTTGCTTCAAGAATTTGACATCGAGATTAAGGACAAGAAGGGGATGGAAAATGTGGCTACTGACCATCTTTCTAGATTATAAAATCTAGCAAGGGAAGAGATGGATGACAAGTGCATTGAAGGTTGCTTACCGAAAGAATACTTGAATGTAATAATGGGGGAAGAACCATGGTATGCCGATATAGCAAACTTTCTGGCAGGAGATTTTCTTCCAAAAGGGTTCAGTCACAAGTAGAAAAAGAAGCTCTTTTCAAAAATTAAATATTATTTATAGGATGATCCATATCTTTTTAGGAGTTGTGCAGATGGGATCATAAGAAGATGCATTTTTGGCAAGGAAATCCGAGACATACTAGAGCATTGGCACAATGGACCGGCAGGAGGACATCATGGGGGTACAATTCACTACTAAGAAAGTGTTTGATGCGGGGTTCTATTGGCCTACTATCTTCAAGGATGCTGCTACTGATGTGAGGGAATGTGATGCTTGCCAAAGAACAGGTAATATTTTGGCAATGAATGAAATACCTCAAAGGAATATTCATGTTTGTGAAATATTTGATGTATGGGGTGTGGATTTCTTGGGACCATTTCCTTCATCCAAAGGCAATAAATACATACTTGTGGTGGTAAATTGTATGCCAAAATGTCCAGAAGCACAAGCATTACCAACAAATGATGCAAGGGTTGTGGTGAATTTCCTAAAAAAATTATTTTTTTAGATTTGGAGTACCCAAGGCGTTAATAAGTGATAGAGGAACCCACTTTGCTAATGACCAACTAGAAAAAGTGTTGCAAAAATATGGTGTAGGCCATATATTTTACACACGTTACCATCCACAAAGAAATAGGCAAACCAAGGTCACAAATAGGGCACTCAAAAGAATATTGGAAAGATCGGTGGGTAGTAATAGAAAAGATTGTGCGGAAAAACTGGATGATGCACTTTGGGCATTTAGGACCGCATTCAAAACACCCATTGGAAACACACCCTATAGATTGATTTATGGTAAAAATTGTCATTTACACATGGAGCTAGAACACAAAGCCTACTGGGCTTTAAAAACATGCAATTTTGATCCAAATGAGTTGCGTGCTAATTGACTTTTGCAAATAAATACTTTGGAAGAATTAAGGAATGAGTACTACACAAACTCATTGATCTACAAAGACAAGACGAAAAGATGGCATGATGCAAGGTTGAAGGGTAACAAGGAATTTGAAGCTAACCAAAATATGCTTTTATACAATTCAAGACTTAAGCTTTTTCGAGAAAATTGCTTACTCGTTGGTCTGGCCCTTTTACAATCAAGCATGTGTATCCATATGGGGTAATTAAGTTGTGGAGCAAATATCGGTCAAGCTTTAAAGTGAAAGGGAATAGGGTCAATAAATATGAAGAGGGCATACTAAATGAAGAATTACTTGAAGAGGGAATGGTCTTTGAGAAAGGCGCTACAACGTAAAGCGGTAAGGAGTCCAACTAAAGACTCCTCAAAAGAAACGCTTACAGGAGGCAACCCGCTATTTTAGTTTACTTTCTTTTTACCCTTTTCTTTTCATTTTGTTTTAGTTTCATTTTCTTTATTTTTGTGTGTGTTGAGGGAGAAAAAAAACTTGAGAACCACACTTGAATAAATGTTAGAACAAGTTATATATTGCGGAATAAAGTTTATCTCAAAGGATCATGAAGCTCAACAATAATAAGTTAGAAATGTCAGAGTTAGTTGCAGAATATTAAGATGCAGAAACGTAAGAAAACATAAATGACAACAAGTTATATATCTAGTAAACACGATATTGATTTCTAACAAGGTTTGCAGTCAAACACAAGTTAGTAGATGCAATCAGTTTAAAGTGACTGAAGTCACAAGGACTTGCTCCGAAGGAGAGTTAGATCTTAATATGTTTTATAGTAAGTTCAGCAAGATCTTAGAGAAAGGGAATATTTGAATTTAGAGAGAATAGAGATGTGATTGAGAGGTAAGAGATTTGTTTTCGTTCAGAAGCGGAACACTCTATTTATAGAGTTCCGTGAAATTACATGAGGAATAAACAAAGACTAAAATTCTGAAATAAGTGTCCATGCAAGGTATACTGGACAATACAATGTAAACATAAAAGTTAAAATGCTAAGTCTTTGTTGCTGATGACACTGCGGACGATAGAGACTGATTGTGGTTGGAAGATCATTGCAGTTGCTGAGAAGACTTCGGATTGACAAGTTAAACAGGGTCACTTTCATGTTTCAACTATTTCCCCCTAAGTGACCTCTTAACTTCTTCATTTGTTGAGCTTTAAGAACTTGATGAGCACCCACCAAAATTTCCTGACTTCACCTAGCCATTTGATTCTTCTTGAGATCTTAAACTTCACTTCTTCCGTTTTATGTTTTGATCTCTGAACTGAAATCTGTGTGATATCCAGCTGTCTGCGGGTCAAGTGATGTATGTTGTTATTGGAATAAAGTACTTGGCATCGCTGTTAACCCTTTTGAAGATGACACTGAGCTCACGAGAGTTTGTTGCTCCTAAGGATCTTTCTTGGTATCCTTCGGTGAAGACCGGAGCAGGTTCAAATGGTGGATGATTAAAATTTTGATCAAGGGCTAGATGTATGTTCGCATCGATTTTTGCAAAGTCGCATACTACAGACCTGAGATATTCACACATTTCTTCTTAAGCTATTTTCATCTTTGAATGCTTTTCTAAATTGATATGGAAACCTATGGCTATCAGAAATACTTCTTTGGGGTTCATACATGTGAAGTTAGCTTAGGTTCGGAAGTAGTCGATGCCTCTTCCAGTCAATGTGAACTCAAAGAAGTCTGTTTTCATAAATTTGTTGACCTTGTAGCTCTTTACTGCGGATGGCTTATCACTGGACCAAATACTCTCAAATTTAGATCCACGTTTGCCATAAAATCTGTTTAATCGCTCGAGGTAGCCTTTGATCATCAGGGAGGCTGCGGTTGAACAGTTCAAACACAGTGAAAAACTTGGCACTTGGTGAGATGGGAATATCCTAATAACCTTCAGAAGGAGGTTCCGTATAGGCCAACACGAACCTGTAGTCGTCATCCAACAGTCTTCTTGTAGGATTAAACCAGGAGTGATTAAGGGTTTTATCCATAGTAGTTTCAAATCCATGATCTCTCTATATCATTTCAGTAAACTTTGCTGCTTTCTAATCTGCTTTGCATGGTTTGGTTGCGAGAGAGTAGTAGGAGTGTTCATATGACATGCTGGGGTCCAGATTTTTGAAGTGGGGCGGAATTTATTGATGTGGGGAGGAATGATGTTCATCTGTCTGTGGAGAAGGAGGATGTTGCAGTGGAGAACGGTGAGATGGCACCGGAGTGGGAGTCTTCACTTGATATGTGGTTGGAGGTACTTCATAAGGAGGAGACTGATGCTGATCAGTAGTTAAAATTAGAGGAGATTGATTGCTTGGGTTCTCACTTCCCCTTTTAGAGGAAGGAAATTTTTGTTGCTCCTCAAACACTACTTAAGACTATCTATTTTGAGAAGACGTCGTTAAACAGTGATTTGAGTACTTCACTCAGTTTCTGTTTGTTGGGGATAGAAATGTTAAAAAGGAGTTAGTGGATTTCCTTTGTAAGCTTTAGAATTGTAACATACAATATTTGAAATCGTGTTTTGTAATGAAAAATATTATGAAATATCATGTGATTTTGAGTATTGAGTTCTAACAGATAGCTTTTACTAGAAATAAAATAAAACTATGTTTAGAATCACTAGGAAAAAATTGTAATTCTTATGAGATTCCAATCTAATGTCAGATATTGAAATTTAACGAAAATATAAAAATTTGAAATAAGTAAAATTTTATTATTGAAAGTTGTAGAAAATCTCGTTAGAAACATTTAGAAGAAAACCTCATCGAAATCCGAGTTATAATGAAGTTATGACTATTTGAAATTTCGTGATAGAACCGACACGAAATCCTATAACATAAAAAGTGAGTTTTTGGTAAACTACTTTTTAGTCTATATGATCTAAATTAAACTTATAGTATTCATTAAATCAAAAAATTTCATTAAAAGAACGTCCAAATCTGACTTCGCATGAGGAAGTTATGATTTTTCAAAATTTCGGTATAGCAGTAGTAAGCTAAAAACTCAAAATAAAGATCGAGTGATTTTTATCCGACACAACCTAAACGAGAGTCGAAGGTCTTGTTATAGTAGTACAACGATAAAAAGACAGACGAAAGCAGACATCGGATGAAGAAGTTTATGAATTTTTAACAGACATTTCCTGTCCCAACATGCTAAAAATATAAAATAAAAATAAACTAAAAGTTATCCAAAGGAGTCTAAATGAAAGTTATAGAACATAATCTCACCTACGCGTGGATATAAAGAACATCAAAAACAGAGCTCGTACGCAAAATATATGAAAATTTGAAGTTATTAAATAAAAATAAATGAAAATTCGAAGTCGTATCTGAAGGGTACGCCCAACGTACTTCGTTTCGTACGCCCAACATACTTCGCATCTATGCGACCCACAGTCGACCACGTCCTTCTCTCTTCACACGAGCCACACATATCAGATAAGATAGACACATCCAAGCCCGAGTTCCAATCTGATGACACATCGCATGTACGCCCCGTGTACGAAGGCTACGCCCCATGCAGCTGGCCACCTCGCAGTACGCCCAACGTACAGAGGACTTACACCCAATGTAGTCAGCACCTTCGGTCCCCTATAAATAGAGACCAAGGGTCTCTGGTTTTATTTTACATTCTCGTATATCTCTCACACTCTAAATCCCTTTTTAACCACTTTTAACCCCCAAAGCACCGATATCATTCCCGTCACCCGAAGCAAGCCCCGACACTCTGAAGTTCCCATGAAAATTATTTTTTTAAGTCGAAAATCTGCCAGCACAAGGTTCCCTTATTGATAAAAATTCCCAGTTTCATCACAGAAAGTTATATTTTAAAGAGGAACTCGGATGTTTAAAAATTCCCAGTTTCATCACAGAAACTCTGCCAGCCTATCCCTTTCAATGTTTAAACTATTGTAGGTGATAAGCATCCAATATACATTTGTATTGGTAGAAGATGTACAATAGATAATTTTACAACTTTTGTATTGTATTCCTGGGAAAGTATGTAATATGTGTAAAACATTATAAAAATCTAACTAGCCGGTTTGTATCCAATCTATGTAAATAAACTATCAATGTAAAATATTGTTTTATGAATATGCATGTAGCATGTTTTGGGAGTAATAATATTGTGAAGTATGAAAGTTTGGATCTTTCAGAAATATGATGTAGTTTTAGAAAGTATGGAGATCTTTCAATCATGGTATCAGAGCAATAGTTTAAGTAAACTAAATATCATTGATTGATATTTAGACTTAAACCGTTGGAAGTTCGATATATGAACGGATTCATTTGGAGTATATGGATACAAACCATAAGAAAGATTTAAATAAAGTATTAGGTAATAATAAATCTTTATATTCTAAATACTACATTGCTCCAAATTTTCAGAAGAATGGCTGAATAGGAAGGTAGCCAAACACCAGAAGTGGGTGGTGATCCTAAAACTGGTGAAGTAAAGAATCCAGTAACCCCTCAAGAGGAGCGAATCTTGGGTAAACTTACTGGTATTATTCGATAGACTTTTGAAGAACACAAGAAGGATAATGATAAATGTAAAGAGAAAGCCACTGAAGAAATTTCGAAAGGAGAGGTGAAGCATCCCTTGTTCAAAGATTTCAAGAGTAGTGGTGCTACGGAGTTTTTTGGTTCCATTAATCCTATTGTTGTTCTTACCTAGATACAGAATACGGAAAAAGTATTCCGTATCTCTCATGTGATAAATGAAGACAAAGTTAATTATGCCTCCACAATGTTCACTGGAGAAGCTTTGGTCTTGTGGGAAGCAACATTTGAAGCTCTTAAAGAGTATGATCAAGAGAATTTGTCTTGGGGAATGTTAAAAACTCACTTACTATAGATATGAGAAGAATATTAGAAAAGGAGTTCCTTGAACTTAAACAAGGAGGAATGACCGTGAATGAATATGAAACGCAATTCAATCAAAAAGCACGGTTTGCTACAAAGTATATTCCAACTGAAGATGATAGAATTCAGTTATTCATGGAAGGATTACGATATGAAATCCACGATTTCGTGAGTAATCAGGATGTTCTATCATTTGATAAAACTGTTGAGTATGCCCGAAGACGCGAGCATAACTTGGAGATACGTGGTGCCACTTTTACTGATCCAAAGCATCCACATACTGAAAGAACTATTTCTATTCCCTCTATTCCACTAGCTCAATCTATTCGATCTGAACCTAACAAGCAAGTGCATTCTCAAAGTGCTTCTCGTGGCCGCGGTAGGTCACAAACGTTTTCTCTTCAATCGCCATTATGTCGAAATTGTGGAAAGAATCATCTGGGCGAATGTAGACTAGAAAAAGGAGCAGTGGTCTGTTTTGGATGTGGAGAAATAGGCCACAAGAAGCATGTTTGTCCAATGAAGGATGTTATATGTTTTGCTTGTGGTATTACTAGCCACAGAAAGTACTTCTGTCCTACTCTTACTAGTTAGGTGACGGGGAGTCAAGCTTCTGTTTAACTACCAGCCAGAAGTCAAGCTCCTATTCAACAATCAAAGAGTACTCCAACTAAAAAGGAGGAGGTGCCAAAAGCTAAGGGTCATACATTACAGATTACCACAGAGGAGGCACGTGACAAACTAAATTTTGTTACGGGTACATTTCTTGTCAAATCTAGACCTGCTCACATCTTGTTTGATTCTGGTGCCTCAGATTCTTTTGTGTCACATGAATTTGTGCATTCCTTTCAAATTACTTGCCATGCACTTGCACAACTATTTGATGTAGATACTACAGGAAGTATATCATTACTTGCTGATAAAATCTATAGAATTGTGTTGTAGAAATTAAAGACTATAATTTCCTTGCTAACCTGATTCCTATCTCCTTGCCTAACTTTGATATTATTCTCGGCATGGATTGGTTGTCAAAGAACCATGCATAAGTCTTGTGCTATGAAAAGATAGTACACATTCCCATTGAAGGGGAGAACCCTATTTATGTCTACGGTGAACAAAGAAACTTAAAAATAATCTCTTTCTTAAAAGCTCGTAAATTCATAACAAAGAGGTGTTCTATCTATCTAGCTTACACCGTCAATATCTCTAAAGAAGAAAAAAATGGTATATGATGTTCCAGTTGTTAACGAATATCCTTATGTTTTCCCTGATGATTTGTCTGGACTTCCTTCGGACAAACTAGTGGAATTCCGAATTGACCTTGTGCCTGGTGTTTCTCCGATTTCAAAGACTCCTTAACGTCTTGCGCCAGGTGAGATGAAAGAAATGATGATCCAACTGCAGGTTTTACTTGACAAAGGCTTCATTCGACTGAGTACCTCTCCTTGGGGTGCTCCAGTATTGTTTGTCAAGAAGAAGAACGGATCAATGCGAATGCGTATTGATTACCGTGAGCTAAATAAGGTGACCTTCAAGAACAAGTATCAATTACCTCACATTGACGATTTATATGATCAACTTTAGGGTGTTAGCTATTTCTCAAAGATTGATGTGAGATCTGGCTATCATCAGTTGAAAGTACACGAGCAGGTTGTACCGAAGACTGCCTTTCGTAGTCGATATGGGCATTATGAATTCCTTATCATGCCATTCAGTTTGACAAATACCCCTGCCGTATTCATAGATATGATGAATCGGGTATGTTGTCCAATGCTCGATAAATCTATCATCGTATTCATTGATGATATTCAAAGCTATTCCAAGTTTGAAGCTGTTTTTGCCATTCATATTCATGTGGTATTAGAACTTCTTCGAAAGGAGAAGCTATATGTTAAATTCTCGAAATGTGAATTTTGGCTTCGTCAAGTTCAATTTCTCGGCCATGTGATTTTTGGTGATGGTGTATCCGTAGATCCTACCAAAATCGAAGCCATTCAAAATTGGGAAGCTCCCCCTAATGCTTCTGAAATTCGCAGTTTCTTAGGTCTCGCAGGTTATTACCAGAGATTCATTAAAGACTTTTCTCATATAGCTGTACCTCTCACAAAGCTTACACGTAAGGAAGCAAAGTTTTAATGGGATGAAACCCAAGAGAAAGCTTTCTCGACTCTAAAAGATCTTTTGACTCATGCTCTAATCTTATCACTTCCAGAAAGTGATAATGATTTCTCTGTGATAGTGATGTGTGATGAAATAAAAATGTTAAGAGGCCTCGATGTCATTGTGATCCAGTCATCTAGCTGAATTTAGATGACGACCATAGACCCTTTCTAGACAGCCCCGTGGAACACTATCAGGCTCATAACCTGTAGGTGTTAATGAACTTGGGTGTTCATTTGCTGAATTTCATCCCCCTCATGGTTGCCTTATTTGATTTATATTGCTAAGGAACCCCCTAAGCATGTGTTGTCGCCCCGATGAAATATTCTTAGACTAGGTCCCTTGTGTTAGTTGTCTTAGGGACGTAAAGTGAGAATAACAGGAATGGGTAATTGGGTTATTATTGGTTGATGAAATTAAATTAATTATTTATTGTGGGTTGAAAACCCTATATGCTCACCAGGCACCTAAGCTTGAACTACTCAGTTTTCTTTGCATTACAGGTAATGGCACAAGAGTATAAGTTGGTGGACTTGACGAGAGGTTTTGGATTATAGATCAGTAGTTATAAATAACTTTTGTAAGGTCTATTTTATATTGTTTATGCTTTTGGTCTATATCGGAACATGACATCATGAGGTTTTTAGTATTTAATGAAAATACATTCTCTTTGAGAAATGGTTATCATATTTTGTTTTGGGAACAAATTCCGCAACCGTTTTCTTTAAAAAATTTACTCTGATTTTATAAAACAAAGCATAAACAAATCGGTCTTTTCTGACCGTGAAATTGGGGATGTCACAGTTAGTATCAGAGCATTAGTTTAAGCGAACTAGGAATTTGTAGGTTTTCTAGACTTAAACTTAGAATGTTAAGAGATGATTCTGAGATGAGTGTCTACCATATTTTAGACACGAACAATAGCTTATTTAGGAAAATGCATACTATGCTTTTATGTGCTAAATGTTATATGTTGCCATATTTGATATTATTTGTTCGGATCTATGGTCTGTTGCCGACCGAATCTGGAAACCTTATGTGTGTAGGATTCTAAGCGTACGAATACGGTATTAGAACTAGCATGTAAACGTCTCGGAGTGAAAAGGATGATATGAACATCTATCGAAATAGAGATCTAAATTCACCTAATTTGCTGTATAGATCGAAATGGAAAACACAGAAAATGGATTGGGAAACGATAACCCGCAGCCTGAGCCACACATGATTGGGAGTGCACCAGAGCTATCAGCTGCACCTGGGCCAATCACGATGGCGGGAGTATACGCAATGGTGCGAATGATGTTGGATCATCAGATGGAGGAAACAAGGCGTTTACTTCAACAAAGTAAGGATGAACATACGGTGCCAGTACACCAGGAACCTACTCTTGAGACAACTATCAGGGTTGCTAAGTCAGTCGAAGAAGTGATCAACGGTAGTATCGCCAAGAAGGTTGAAGTTGGCAAGAAGAGGAAATTTGAGGGGTCTTCAAGGTCTGAAAATAACAACATGTTCTCAAGGTATGGAGGAGTAGGTGAAGCGACATGGTGTGAAAAGTATGGAAGAAAGCACAACGGGAGATGCCCTAAGGAAGTAACCTGCTTTAAATACGGGAAGATTGGTCACTATGCCCACAAATGCCCAACCAAGGAAGAAGTTTGCTTTAAGTGTAGTAAAGAGGGAGACTTCAAGAAAGAATGCCCTATGAGAGTTACAAAGCTAAGTGTACCACTAAAGAACTATGAGAGATGTGACGAAGATTTGACTTGCTACAAGTGTGGAAAGACACGACATTATGCCAACAAGTGTGTATCCAAAAAGAGGGTGTGTTATGAATGCCGAGGAGAAGGGCATTTATCTAGGGACTACCCGAAGAAGAATGAGGGAGAAAAACCAAATACACTGCCACAGCCAAAGGCAGAAGCATTTTAAATGATCCTTGACGAAGCAGATGATAAAGCGAGGAATCAAGGATGAAGAATTCGTATCAAGGTATAGCTAGTATCAAGAAGTGTAGCCTATTAGAGGCATAATATAGGGTAAACTTGAACTTTTATGTAATAGTTTCAAGAATTAATATAAACCCTGGTTTTGTTATCTAATGTGTTGAATGACATCTATCGAAGGATATCGTAAGAGTGGTATCTTGCCTTCAGAATATGTCTGATAAAATAACGGAACGCTAAGAGGAGTACGATACGTCTGAAGTACACCTGCGATTGGGAAGATGATGGAATGATTGGTGTAATTCTTGAAGTTATCCCATCGTCTGGAATTTCCATCACCAACCGAGTTGAAGTAGAATTGATGATTAAAGATACATATGGAAGAAGTCCTAGTAGAGTCTAGGAGAATTTTTATGATTAATTGGACACATTAATATGTGTTAAATTGTTTTGTGATTTTAGGACTTGGGGACTGTGAGACAATACTTGGGACGACTATGAGTATGTGTGAATAATAGTAGAGATCTATACTACTGGAAGCACATGACTCACACTTGGATCAGGGAAAGTCACAAGGTTACCAAAAAGCTTCTAATTGAGTTTGTTTTTATTCAAGTATGTCGTTACCATTGTTTCGGTAATGACTAGCAAGATGGGTGTTATTCCGACCCTAGTGGTCATATCAAATTGAGTCCGACTATGATGAGAGGTCGTTAGAACACGAACCGTCGGTCTGCTACAATAGATAAATAAAAGAATTTATCCTGAGAAGAATAAGGAGTCCACAATAAGGACTTATTTGGTAACCTGAAGGTTACAATTGAAAGTACAACATAGTACGATAAGCAGATGCAAGATTGGGCATCTTCTGCGGTCAAGAAAGCCATAGAGTTAAATACTCTTTCGAGGAAACATAGAAGTTACAGTTATTACCTAGGATAAATAAATAACGTATGGAATCATTATGCAAGTCCTATTTCGTTGATGATTCTGGGACGTAATCATCCTAAGGGGGAGATAATTGTAACGCCTGTAGATCCGATCAACTCAAATTTGAGACGATAAACATCAAAAATGACTTTTTGATGGAAGAATATTTAGAAGGATTAATCTTAACCAAGTTGTAGTATATGTCACAAGGTTTCCGTGCATATAAAGAACGCCAAAATCCGAGTTATAACGAAGAAGTTATGACATGTCGAAGTTTCGCGAAAGAACCGGCATGACCCAGCGCGACGTAAATAGTGAATTTAAGGTAGATAGATATCTATCCTTAGTGATATAAACGAGAGTCGAAGATTTCTTCGATAGTAGTCCAACGATAAAAAGACAGACGAAACCGGAGTTCAGATGAAGGAGTTATGAATTTCGAACGGAGTTTTCCTGTCCCGGCCTACTAAAGATAATATATAAGTAATATACTTATAATATGATAAAAATAAAGTCAAAATTAGCCAATAGAGTCTAAACGAGAGTTGTAAATCATAATCTCACCTTCGCGTCGATATGAAGAACATCGAAAATGGAGTTCGTATGCGAAAGTTATGAATTTCTGAAGTTCGGGGCACGAACCCCAAATTTGTGTCAGAGACCACAACGTGGCAAGCAGTGCCACGATGTGAAAAGTCTTCTGACACCTCCAGGAGTTCCCTAGATACAGATTGAGATGATGCATGCAGTGACGACCAAGCCCACGACGTGGCAAAAGGTGCCACGATGTGGCAAGGGCCAGTTTTGTCCTATAAATAGATTTGATGGGCCAGTCGAGTTTGGTTGCTCATTCTTTCATCTCTCACCCATATTACCTTGATTTACGTGCAAAAAAGTACCTCCAAAGCCCTAGTATCATCCCGAGACCCGAAGCGTGTCCCGAAACCCGAAGATCCCAAGAAGAAAAGGGTTTCCGAGCCGAAGCTCTGCCCGCGAGGAGTCCAGTTTTTTGTCAAGATCTTCCAGATCTACTGAATAATACTACTTCTACAAGCCGTAGTGCTGTCTGATCATCTTCTGATCAAGTGAGTGTGTAGTTACTTTCTTCTAACACATAAATATGAAGTATCTTTATAAAATACGTGCTATCTGTTATATGTATATTATCTCGGTATTTGGAATGGGTAAGTGTGTGTGGTTGCTTTATGTTAACACACATATATAGATTATATTCTATAAAATACGTGCAATGTGAATATATACTATTTCTCATGTGGTATGAGTGTCGAAAGAATTTGTTATACAGGTTTTATGTTGTAAATAAACAAATATATTTTATCTACAAATATGTGGGTAGAACATGGGTAGATAGTGATGTGTGATGAAGTAAAAATGTTGAGAGGCCTCCATGTCATTGTGATCCAGTCATCTAGCAGAATTTAGATGACGACCACAGACTCTTTCTAGATAGTCTCGTGGAACACTATCAGGCTCATAACCTGTAGGTGTTAATGAACTTGGGTGTTCATTCACTGTATTCCATCCCCCTCATGGTTTCCTTATTTAACTTATATTGCTGAGGGACCCCCGAAGCATGTGTTGTCGCCCCGATGAAATATTCTTAGACTAGGTCCCTTGTGTTAGTTGTCTTAAGGACGTGAAGTGAGAATAACAATAATAGGTAATTGGGTTATTATTGGTTGATGAAATTAAATTAATTATTTATTGTGGGTTGAAAACCCTATATGCTCACCAGTTTATTACCGGAGATTCATTAAAAACTTTTCTGATATAGCTATACCTCTCACAAGTCTTACACATAAGAAAGCAAATTTTGAATGGGATGAAGCCCAAGAAAAAGCTTTCTCGACTCTAAAAGATCTTTTGACTCATGCTCCAATCTTATCACTTCCAAAAAGTGATAATGATTTCTCCGTGTATAGTGATGCTTCTAGGTTGGGACTCGGTTGTGTGTTGATGCAGTGTGGTAAAGTAATAGCCTATGCTTCAAGATAACTTAAAGAGTATGAAAAGAATTATCCCACCCATGATCTCAAACTCGCTGCAACGATATTTGCCCTAAAACTTTGGAGGCATTATCTTTTTGGTATGAAATGCCAATTGTTTACTGACCACAAAAGTCTCAAGTATATATTCAGTCAGAAAACTCTGAATATGAGACAACAATGAGCTATGAGCCTGATCAAAAGACTATGACTGTTAAATCCTATACCATCCTGGAAAAGCCAATGTAGTTGCCGATGCACTCAACTAAAAGGTTTATCATAATAGTGTGTGTTATACTATTACTCACACTATAGTGAAGTTCACTATTCTTGATGAATTGGAGAAATGTCAAGAAGAGGATTTAAAGCTAGAAAATGTGAGGAAAGAAGGGATGACACATTATGCTGATATTTTACTGGATGATCCACGTGGAGTGAAAATTTTTAAGAATCGGCTATGGATTTCAAAGATTGGCGGATTAAGATAGAAGATTTTAGATGAAGCCCATAAGTCTAAGTTGTTATACATCCTGGTACAAGTAAAATGTAGTATGATGTAAGAGCTGATTATTGGTGGCCTGGATTAAAAAGAGACATTGGAAGATATGTGCTAGAGTGCTTGATATGCTTACAAGTCAAAACAGAGCACCAAAAGCCTTACAAAACTCTAGAAAGTCTTAGTGTCCCCGTGTGGAAATGGGAAGAATTGTCTATGGATTTTATTACCAAATTACCAAAGACCGCTAAACAGCATGATAGCATTTGGGTAATTGTCGACCGCCTGACAAAGAGTGCACGTTTTCTCACCATGCGTGAAACGGATCCAATGGAGAAATACGCACAAATATACTTGGATGAAATTGTTGTGAGACATTGTGTGCCACTAAATATTATTTCCGAACATGATACTTACTTCACTTCTCATTTCTAGGTGAGTATGCAACGTGAATTGGGATGTCTAGTTGCTCGTAGCACAACTTATCATCCTTGACAGGCGGTCAGACGGAGACAACAATCCAAACAGTAAACGATATGCTTCGTGCATGCGCCTTGGAGTTCAGTGGTAACTAGGATAAGTATTTACCTCTTGTCAAGTTTTGGTATAATAATAGTTACCACGCTTCAATCAAAATGCCACCATATGAAGCATTATATGGACGTAGATGTCGTAGTCCATTATGTTGGCGTGATATAGGACAAAAAATCCTTCGAGGCCCTGAAATGATTCAAGACACCACCGACAAGATTGAAATCGTATGAGAAAGAATGAAAGCGACCCAGGATCGACAGAATTCCTATGTAGAAAAGAGGAGACGATAGATAGAATTTCAGGTGGGTGATTTCCTAATGTTGAAGGTATCATCGTGGAAAGGCCTTATGTAGAAAAGAGGAGACGATAGATAGAATTTCAGGTATTCATGATGTGTTTTATGTGAGTTATCTGTGTAAGTGTTTAAGCATATATGATGAAGCAGTTCCATTATCCGAGGTGAAATTGGATAATAAGTTAAAACATGTAGAAGAGCCTGAAGAGATTGTAAACGAAAGAACGAGTTATCTACATAATAAAGTAGTGGAGCTGGTGCTTGTCAAGTGGAAACACCATAGAGGCCTTGATTATACTTGGGAAAATAAGAATGAGATAAAAGCAAAATATCCCCATTTTTTTTAATTAATGTAATTTCGGGGACCAAATCCTCAAAACGAGGAGGTATTTGTAATATACACATTTTGAAATCGTGTTTTGTAATGAAACATATTATGAAATATTATGTGATTTGAGTATTGAGTTCTAGCATAAAGTTTTTAGTAGAATTAAAGTAAAACTATGTTTAGAATCACTCGGAAAATATTGAAAGTGTTATGAGATTCCAATCTAAATTCAAATATTAAAATGTAACGAAAATATAAAAATTTGAAATAAATAAAACTTTATTATTGAAAGTTGTAGAGAATCTTGTTAGAAACATTTAGACGAAAACCTTATCGAAATCCAAGGTATAATGAAGAAGTTATGACTATTTGAAGTTTCGCGACAGAACCAGCACGACATCCTATGACGTAAAAAGTGAGTTTTTGATAAACTACTTTTTAGTCTATATTATGTAAATGAAACTTGTAGTATTCGTTAAATCAAAAACTTTCATTCAAAAGAACGTCCAAATCTGACATCGCATGAGGAGTTATGATTTTTCTAAATTTCAGTATAGCAGTAGGTAGCTAAAAACTCAAAATAAAGATTGAGTGATTTTTAGCCAACACAGTCTAAACAAGAATCAAAAGTATCGTTAATAGTAGTACAATGATAAAAAGATAGACGGAAGTAGACATTGGATGAAGAAGTTATGAATTTTTAACGGACTTTTCGTGTCCCAACCTATTAAAAATATAATAATAAAAATAAATCAAAATTACCCGAAGGAGTCTAAATGAAAGTTGTAGAATATAATCTCACCTACGTGTGGATATAAAGAACATCAAAAATGGAGCTCGTACGCAAAATATATTGAAAATTTTAATTTTTAAATAAAAATAAATGAAAATTTGAAGCCTTATCTGAAGGGTACGCTCAGCGTACTTCATTTTGTACGCCCAACGTACTTCGCATGTATGCGACCCATAGTCGGCCACGTCCTTCTCTCTTCCCACGAGGCACACGTATCGGATAAGATAGACACGTCTGAGCCAGCGTTCTGATATGATGACACATCGCATGTACGCCCTGCGTACGAAGGCTACGCCCCATGTAGATGGCCGCCTCGCAATACACCCAACGTACAGAGGACTTACACCCAATGTAGTCAGAAGCTTCGGTCCCCTATAAATAGAGACCGAGGTCTCTGGTTTTATTTTACATTCTCTTATATCACTCACACTTTAAACCCCTTTTTACCCACTTTTAACCCCCGAAGCACTGGTATCATTCCCATCACCCGAAGCAAGCCCCAATGCTCTGAAGTTCCCAAGAAAATTATATTTTCAAGTCGAAACTCTGCCCGCGCAAGGCTTGGTTTTTGATAAAAATCCCCGGTTTTGTCACATAAAGTTATATTTTAAAGCCGAAGGGTTGCTCAAATTATCATTTATACCTCGGTTATCTCACAGTGAGTTCAATATAGGGACAATTGTATGTTGTGTGCTATATGTTCAATGTGCTTTCTCATGTTATTATGATTGAGCCATACCTTAGGCCACTAAGTGTATGACATAAGCATCACTTGGGTACTAATATGTAGCCTTTGTCCCTGAAGTGTATGACATAAGCATCACTTTGGCATAGCAGAATACAAAGACATGGCTGAAAGCCTGTGTATTCTAGTGAAATGATACTCTAAAATTATATTTTCTATGCCACTTGGGATGAAGTCTTATTGGTGTATATCAAGTGTTGGAAAATTGTGATGTCTCATTGATTTTATATCTTTGAATCTGATTATTCGTTGTTCTGTAAAGCATGTCATATGATACTAATTTTCCTATCTTGTTGATTGTCCCTTTTTTCTTCTGTCATATTGATATGTATATGGCATAATGTTATATTGTAACTGTTATTGAACTCACTAAGCATCACCCACTTATCCCTCACAATGTTTAAACTATTACAGGTAATAAGCATCCAATATAGTTTTGTACTGGTAGAAGATGTAGAATAGATGATATTATAACTTTTGTATTGTATTCCTGGTAAAGTATGTAATATGTGTAAAACATTGTAAAAATCTAAATAGGCGGTTTGTATCCAGTCTATGTAAATAAACTATAAATGTAAAATATTGTTTTATGAATATGCATGTGGCATGTTTTGGGAGTAATAATATTGTGAAGTATGAAAGTTTGGATTTTTCAAGAATATGATGTAGTTTTAGAAAGTATGGAGATCTTTCACGAATCTGTTGGCCATGTGAGCTTGTGGATAGAGAACGTCGTAAGTTGTTGCTTGTGGACTGGAGGACTGATGTAACATCCGAAAAATACAACCAATTTAAATTTTTCAAAACGACCTGATTTTCATTAAAATGTTTACAAAAAGGTTTTCAATACAAGTCATTAGAGTATTCCCAGAATCACATTGCTACAAAATCGTGAGGAGCGGTACGATCGCGCCTTCGCCTTACCACAGTCTACTGAAGAACCTGAAAAACATTAAACCACAACTGTAAGCCCGAAAGCTTAGTGAGATACCCCCAAAATACCAACCACGTATACGCCCTTCCAGGCTACGACCTTCCGGTCCAAAACATATAAAACATACATAACATAACAGAACATAGAACAACCATGCATATCGGGTCTACCGTGTGACTGGTCCGCCGTATCGTGCCTTCAGTCCAACGGATCCATCCTCCGGGTCTAGTCATGTCCTTCGAGTCTACAGTGGGGTTGGTCCGCCCGCATCGGGCCTTTAATCCACCTGGTCCACTCTCTGAGTCTACAGTGTGACTGGTCCGCCCGCATCGGGCCTTCAGTCGGCCTGGTCCACTCTCCGAGCCTCGGCACGTCTGGTCCGCCCTCGTGGGGCCTACAGCCTATCCGGACCGCTCGCTGGGCCTTCAGAACAACCGGTCCGCCCTGGGTATCTTGGCCTACAGCCCAAAGCAGGACCCGCCTCAACCCATCTCCAGTCCAAACAACCATGTGCACAAAACATACACTCATATAACAGTCATAGTCAACAAACCGAACAAGCAGATCACATAGCATATCATTACCCTAACCGGGTTACCGACCTAACCGGTCACTAGCATAGCATCACTTTGTGTATCGGGAACACTGACCTTAGCAAGGCCTCCTAGCATGTACCATCCTAGCTACCAGGATGCAGACACATCAAATAATAATATAATAGCCATAACCGAATCTCAATACAATAAAGGGCCGGCCTTGGTGCCTTAGACCCTGTTGATATAGTGAGGATAACTCACCTCGAAACTGCCAGCTGAAAAGATAAGATCCCGCTGCTCCGAACTCCGGCACGAACTCCTTCACTAAACATCAAAACATACAACTCAATAAATACCCTTAATTACCAAAATACCCCTGGAAGACAACTGGTCAACCTTGGACGAGTCAAAGTCAACCCCTGACTGATCCTACTCGCCGAGTCATCCTGATGACTCGCCGAGTCCTTATGCTCAGAACTTCCTTCAATTAGCGACCCAACTCGTCGAGTCCAACAATTCTGAGTCCACTCGCACCCAACCCACCGAGTCATCCCTTGACTCACTGATTCATCGACTCAACCAGAAATATTGGGACTTCCTCGACAAGACTCGCCGAGTCCAAATGGACTCGTCGAGTCCAAGGCCATCTTCAACCTACTCGCCGAGTTGTTCTTCCAACTCGTCGAGTCCCAGGCCATCTTCAAGCAACTCGTCGAGTCCACCCATGTGACTCGTCGAGTACCACCTATCTGAATCCATACAGAAGCATCTCAGGCCATGCAATTGATCCAAAATATAGATCCAACCTCCTACAATCCATCCATCACATAAAGTGGCAAAATTTACGTGAATCTAACGAGATTTAAGCCATATTCACCTTAAAACCAAGGTTTGGGACATGGTGGCTCCACTAAGCACTCAAGCACAGGAACTTTAATGCACTCTAGGCCTTCAATATTCCAGATCTGAGGTAGCAACCTCAGATCTATCCTCCAAACTCCAAAACATTCCAAGACATACTCCCCACAAACCCCAAAATGATGAAACTAGGAATGCACAGCCTAAGGACGAAGATATTACCTCCAAAAGATGCCTCAATAGCAGCCAAACTCGAATCCAAGCAAAGCCCTTTGATCCAGGCCACTTCTCCTTCAAGATCTCTTCAAGCAACACCTCTTCAAGCTCTAATTTGCTCCACAATGATCTCTCCACGAATTAAGGGTTTCTGGAACTCAAGGGGGGGATAAGGGAGGCTGTGGAGGAGTATAATGTTCTTTATATAGGGCTCAACCCCGAAAATTAAGGTTTTCTCCATACAGCACCTACTCGCCGAGTAGGCCACTTAACACGCGACCATGTTCGTGACCTGACTTGCCGAGTCATCCATGGACTCGCCGAGTCATCCTCTAAAACTTACACTTTCAGCCCTTCAACTCTACTCTTGCGATTCCGGGATGTTACAACTGAAATTGTTGATTCATAAGTGTTGTGAGTTTCCTCAACAAGATTCTTTAATTGGATTGCTTGATCCGTAATTGTCGTTTGGAGTTCAGCTTTGATTGTTGATACTTCTTTGATCAGGCAATCAACGGTTATGTTGTTGACCAGGGCTCTTATACCCATTTCAACATTAAGTGAAATCCGCTCAGTAGTCATTCTTTCTCGTGCTTCCAATATCTCTACATGTTCTGCGAGGGATTGAGGTCCAGGCAGATCATCAGGCTGCGGTTGGCTGATTTTGACTGCTGCCATTGAGCCATACCTTAGGCCACTAAGTGTATGACATAAGCATCACTTGGGTACTAATATGTAGCCTTTGTCCCTGAAGTGTATGACATAAGCATCACTTTGGCATAGCAGAATACAAAGACATGGCTGAAAGCCTGTGTATTCTAGTGAAATGATATTCTAAAATTATATTTTCTATGCCACTTGGGCTGAAGTCTTATTGGTGTATATCAAGTGTTGGAAAATTTTGATGTCTCATTGATTTTATATCTTTGAATCTGATTATTCGTTGTTCTGTAAAGCATGTCATATGATACTAATTTTCCTATCTTGTTGATTGTCCCTTTTTCTTCTGTCATATTGATATGTATATGGCATAATGTTATATTGTAACTGTTATTGAACTCACTAAGCATCACCCACTTATCCCTCACAATGTTTAAACTATTACAGGTAATAAGCATCCAATATAGTTTTGTACTGGTAGAAGATGTAGAATAGATAATATTATAACTTTTGTATTGTATTCCTGGTAAAGTATGTAATATGTGTAAAACATTGTAAAAATCTAAATAGGCGGTTTGTATCCAGTCTATGTAAATAAACTATCAATGTAAAATATTGTTTTATGAATATGCATGTAGCATGTTTTGGGAGTAATACTATTGTGAAGTATGAAAGTTTGGATTTTTCAAGAATACGATGTAGTTTTAGAAAGTATGGAGATCTTTCACGAATCTGTTGGCCATGTGAGCTTGTGGATAGAGAATGTCGTAAGTTGTTCCTTGTGGACAGGAGGACTGATGTAACATCTGAAAAATACAACCAATTTAAATTTTTCAAAACGACCTGATTTTCATTAAAATGTTTACAAAAAGGTTTTCAATCCAATTCATTAGAGTATTCCCAGAATCACATTGCTACAAAATCGTGAGGAGCGGTACGACCGCGCCTTCGCCTTACCACAGTCTCCTGAAGAACCTGAAAAACATTAAACCACAACTGTAAGCCCGAAAGCTTAGTGAGATACCCC
The DNA here is from genome assembly GCF_052625555.1 of Lactuca saligna. Taxonomy (NCBI): domain Eukaryota; kingdom Viridiplantae; phylum Streptophyta; class Magnoliopsida; order Asterales; family Asteraceae; genus Lactuca; species Lactuca saligna. Next base: position 84,938,466 of record NC_136424.1, on the reverse strand, counting down.
CAAAATACCAACCACGTATACGCCCTTCCAGGCTACGACCTTCCGGTCCAAAACATATAAAACATACATAACATAACAGAACATAGAACAACCATGCATATCGGGTCTACCGTGTGACTGGTCCGCCGTATCGTGCCTTCAGTCCAACGGATCCATCCTCCGGGTCTAGTCATGTCCTTCGAGTCTACAGTGGGGTTGGTCCGCCCGCATCGGGCCTTCAACCCACCTGGTCCACTCTCTGAGTCTACAGTGTGACTGGTCCGCCCGCATCGGGCCTTCAGTCGGCCTGGTCCACTCTCCGAGCCTCGGCACGTCTGGTCCGCCCTCGTGGGGCCTACAGCCTATCCGGACCGCTCGCTGGGCCTTCAGAACAACCGGTCCGCCCTGGGTATCTTGGCCTACAGCCCAAAGCAGGACCCGCCTCAACCCATCTCCAGTCCAAACAACCATGTGCACAAAACATACACTCATATAACAGTCATAGTCAACAAACCGAACAAGCATATCACATAGCATATCATTACCCTAACCGGGTTACCGACCTAACCGGTTACTAGCATAGCATCACTTTGTGTATCGGGAACACTGACCTTAGCAAGGCCTCCTAGCATGTACCATCGTAGCTACCAGGATGCAGACACATCAAATAATAATATAATAGCCATAACCGAATCTCAATACAATAAAGGGCCGGCCTTGGTGCCTTAGACCCTGTTGATATAGTGAGGATAACTCACCTCGAAACTGCCGGCTGAAAAGATAAGATCCCGCTACTCCGAACTCCGGCACGAACTCCTTCACTAAACATCAAAACATACAACTCAATAAATACCCTTAATTACCAAAATACCCCTGGAAGACAACTGGTCAACCTTGGACGAGTCAAAGTCAACCCCTGACTGACCCTACTCGCCGAGTCATCCCGATGACTCGCCGAGTCCTTATGCTCAGAACTTCCTTCAATTAGCGACCCAACTCGCCGAGTCACCCCAAGACTCGTCGAGTCCAACAATTCTGAGTCCACTCGCACCCAACCCACCGAGTCATCCCTTGACTCACTGATTCATCGACTCAACCAGAAATATTGGGACTTCCTCGACAAGACTCGCCGAGTCCAAATGGACTCGTCGAGTCCAAGGCCATCTTCAACCTACTCGCCGAGTTGTTCTTCCAACTCGTCGAGTCCCAGGCCATCTTCAAGCAACTCGTCGAGTCCACCCATGTGAATCGTCGAGTACCACCTATCTGAATCCATACAGAAGCATCTCAGGCCATGCAATTGATCCAAAACATAGATCCAACCTCCTACAATCCATCCATCACGTAAAGTGGCAAACTTTACGTGAATCTAACGAGATTTAAGCCATATTCACCTTAAAACCAAGGTTTGGGACATGGTGGCTCCACTAAGCACTCAAGCACAGGAACTTTAATGTACTCTAGGCCTTCAATATTCCAGATCTGAGGTAGCAACCTCAGATCTATCCTCCAAACTCCAAAACATTCCAAGACATACTCCCCACAAACCCCAAAATGATGAAACTAGGAATGTACAGCCTAAGGGCGAAGATATTACCTCCAAAAGATGCCTCAATAGCAGCCAAACTCGAATCCAAGCAAAGCCCTTTGATCCAAGCCTCTTCTCCTTCAAGATCTCTTCAAGCAACACCTCTCCAAGCTCTAATTTGCTCCACAATTATCTCTCCACGAATTAAGGGTTTCTGGAACTCAAGGGGGGATAAGGGAGGCTGTGGAGGAGTATAATGTTCTTTATATAGGGCTCAACCCCGAAAATTAAGGTTTTCTCCATACAGCACCTACTCGCCGAGTCCATCTAGGGACTCACCGAGTAGGCCACTTGACACGCGACCATGTTCGCGACCTGACTCGCCGAGTCATCCATGGACTCGCCGAGTCATCCTCTAAAACTTACACTTTCAGCCCTTCAACTCTACTCTTGCGATTCCGGGATGTTACAATTATCCCCCACTTAAATTGGGCTTCGTCCTCGAAGCCTTCGGCATCTCATCTTCAAATTACTTCCCACGATGCACCACTTGACCTTGACCGAACCAAGTCCCTCAAGGTACAACCATAGAACCAGAAGCTCACTTCTCTTCCCCTACGGTGTTCCCATCACCTACTCAAACCGGGCACCAGCTGAATCCCTCTAATAACCACACTCAACAACCGAGAATTACCCATGATGCTTTACTGCTCCAATTCTCATCCTTCACTTGACTCATGTGGCTATAATGCCTCGAACCATCGGATCCCCGATCCGAATTCCACTCTATCCATCCCATGACGACCGAAAGACCCATTCTTCCATTTCGGAGCAACTCCCCCGAGTTCTCCTCTCGCAATCACACACTCATGCTGATCTAGCTCTAGCACCCTCAGGTTTGGAAAAACTGATACACTGATGATATCCTCGAACATCCTTCCAGGATGAACCGCTAAAACGTAGCCAAAACCCTGATCAGAATCACACTGAGAGTCTAAGACTCTTTCTCTGTATCCCTTCCGAATCCCTCTCCCTGGCTCTACATCGCGGCATTCCCTCCGCGCCCAAAGCAACATATCAAGTCGAATGAGCTTTTATTCCACCGACGCAACACACTACTCAAGGACCATCGACGGACCACTCCAATCATAACTCTACACTGCCGCATTCACTTCCGTGAATTCGCACTCCCTTTTGGGATTTCATTCCTCCCTCTTTCCTTACCAAGGAACCGCTTGTCCGCCCAGTCACCATGACAGACACCATGGTGCTCATCCCACGCTACATTACCTATTTAAAGCGTACCCAACATCTATGCATCACCACTACTCTGACTCTCATCACAGGGACTCTCAAGCCCAAGCACTACCTTCACTGCTCAAGATTGCTATCCGGGGCCAGACCTCCCAATGTAATCACACTGCAACATACGCAACCCATAACCTTAATCCGATCTAGAAATACTCACAGAGTCTTCAGCATGACTGGACTGCCTCCCCAGGCCTTCAGCCAATCTAGACCTCTCTCAGAACCTTCAGCCAATCTGACTGGACCGTCCTCCGAGCCTTCGGTCTGACTGGTACGCCTATCGGCTTACAGTCTATCGGACCGCTCAACTAGCATTCATCACTCCGAACCATCCCTTCGGGAAATCCTCCCGCACATACCTTTCTAGCCCCCTAGGGGTTCCGAACTCTATCTCCATCATACATGCTCGAACCCGTCCTGCTCCCATGCCTTCCTCAATCAACTGCTCTAGGTCTGTATTCCGCCCCGCACGCCTGTTACTCACTCATACGAGCCTGCTCTCGACTAATAGAAATACCGCTGAATTTCCCAAGCAGCTAAACAACCTCTCAGGCCCAACGATCATCCGGAGAATTTCCAATTCTCCCCCACTTAAGACACTGACAGTTAGTCACCGGTCGCCATCACCGATCTCCCCAAGCAACCTTGCAGGAATCGACACATGCACTCAAAAATGTTTTTCACCAACACCAACAACTTTCATACAATCATGTTCCCATGTTGCACAACCTGCTCGAAAGGAACCCAATCCTCAACTATCAATTCCTCAGACTACAGAATCTAACTGGCCTTCAAACCAACGCCGCATCCGCCACCAATCCTCACAAGGATAATCAACGATAGCTCGAAGTACAAATCCATAACCATAACGATCCTTCAGGGAACAAAAGATACTAAAACGAAATCTCGATCACAACTCGCCAAACCCTCAAGGAACAACGGATACCACACGAAAACCCGAAACGCAATTCAACGAAACCAACAGATAACAATACTCCACAACAATCATAAATAATCAAACATCAGAAAGAAACATACCCGCAGCAGCAAGCTGAAAAACACGACCCTAAGCCCTTAGGGGCTCAGCTCCACCCTGATCTCCACCTGTGATCCTCAACGTAGCCGGTGCTGGAGCCTGCACCGGCCCTGTAGCAAGCCGTGGACAGTTGACCTTCAAATGTCCAACCTGATGACAATGATAGCAGGTCCTCAAATCCCGAACTGGCACTAACTGCCGACAATCCCTCGCATAGTGTCCCTCCTTTCCGCACTTGCGGCACGCTCCACCGGACCGACAAACCCCGGCGTGACCCCTTCCACACTTTCCACAGACGTGGCTACCCTGATCTCCCATCCTGGAATCAACGGTCTTAGACCGTTTCATCGCCGGCTGCGACTGAACCGGAGCTTGCCTCAGCTCACGCATTTGTAACTCAATCTCTAACTCACGCCGCCTGGCGGCCTCCTGCAACTCCAGCAAAGTCTCGCACCTCTGCGTAGACACAAACTGTCTGATGTCTCTCTTTAGCATACTCAGATATCGGGACATCTGAGCCTGCTCCGAAGCGAACTCAGGGCAAAACATCGCCCTCTCAGTAAACATCCTGGTGATTTCCGTCACCGATTCCGAATCCTGTTTCAGCTCCAAGAACTCCTGAGCCAACCTCTCCCTCTCGACCTGCGGAACATAACGAGTGCTGAACATCTCCCTGAACTGATCCCATGAAATCGCAGCCCTCTGTGCATCCGAGTACGACCCCGTGGCCAGTCTCCACCAATCCTTTGCTCCGAGCCTCAACAGGTTCAAAGCACACCTCACTCTCTGATCAGCAGGGCATGAACACGTGAAGAAACATCCCTCCACATCTGATAACCATCTCATAGCAACGATCGGATCCTGAACTCCATCAAAAGTGGGAGGCTTCGTATTGTCGAAGTCCCGATACTGAAAACCTCTACTGGCTCCTCCCCCTGCCGCTGCTACTGCTGCGGTAGCCGCTGCGGCAGCCGTCTCCGTGAGAGCCGCATAACGCTCATCAAAATACTCCACCATGGCGGTCTTGATCGACCCAAACAACTCTGGCAGCTCAGCCCGAAACAATGCAGCAACCTCATCATGCAAGATCTCACGAATCCTCGCATCCAACTCATGCGTGCTCATCTGGCTGACAACCTCGGGTTGTACAGACCCACCCGGAACTCCCTTTCCGGCTCCTGATCCTGACCCGGATCCACTCCCAGCGTGCCCTGAAATCTCCATACTGAAAATAAAACACCAAATCTCAGACATATTCCACTATCCCGGGAACCGGCTCTCATCCCAACCCTAGAGGTCATGGTTTCCCTGATACGCGTATGAGTCCGTGCTTTCAGTAGTACGGGCCCATACTACCTTCCACACCAACCCATATTTGTATGAAGTACTCCCACAACACCCTAGCGATACACATAACATCGCTCTATCCTCACAACTAGAGGAACACTAGAAATCTCTCACAAGGAACCCTAGGCTAGCAGGCCTCATAAATCAGGCAACTCATCAATAAATCCTGAAGATCCCTGGCCTAGCTCTAGCATGCTGTTCTATTAAAGCTCAATAAAACAATTGTAATGTATGGTATTTTGGGGTTACTTACTGGCTCCGGCTGATCGTACCTCCGCGTCCTCCTTTACTTATTTTGAAAACCATTTTAAATTCTCTTTTTGAAAGCTCTCCTCGATTTGAGACTGGAGTCACACAAGCGTTCCTCCAATTCACTCAAACCAAGGCTCTGATACCAACTTGTAACATCCGAAAAATACAACCAATTTAAATTTTTCAAAACGACCTGATTTTCATTAAAATGTTTACAAAAAGGTTTTCAATACAATTCATTAGAGTATTCCCAGAATCACATTGCTACAAAATCGTGAGGAGCGGTACGACCGCGCCTTCGCCTTACCACAGTCTCCTGAAGAACCTGAAAAACATTAAACCACAACTGTAAGCCCGAAAGCTTAGTGAGATACCCCCAAAATACCAACCATGTATACGCCCTTCCAGGCTACGACCTTCTGGTCCAAAACATATAAAACATACATAACATAACAGAACATAGAACAACCATGCATATCGGGTCTACCGTGTGACTGGTCCGCCGTATCGGGCCTTCAGTCCAACGGATCCATCCTCCGGGTCTAGTCATGTCCTTCGAGTCTACAGTGGGGTTGGTCCGCCCGCATCGGGCCTTCAACCCACCTGGTCCACTCTCTGAGTCTACAGTGTGACTGGTCCGCCCGCATCGGGCCTTCAGTCGGCCTGGTCCACTCTCCGAGCCTCGGCACGTCTGGTCCGCCCTCGTGGGGCCTACAGCCTATCCGGACCGCTCGCTGGGCCTTCAGAACAACCGGTCCGCCCTGGGTATCTTGGCCTACAGCCCAAAGCAGGACCCGCCTCAACCCATCTCCAGTCCAAACAACCATGTGCACAAAACATACACTCATATAACAGTCATAGTCAACAAACCGAACAAGCAGATCACATAGCATATCATTACCCTAACCGGGTTACCGACCTAACCGGTCACTAGCATAGCATCACTTTGTGTATCGGGAACACTGACCTTAGCAAGGCCTCCTAGCATGTACCATCCTAGCTACCAGGATGCAGACACATCAAATAATAATATAATAGCCATAACCGAATCTCAATACAATAAAGGGCCGGCCTTGGTGCCTTAGACCCTGTTGATATAGTGAGGATAACTCACCTCGAAACTGCCGGCTGAAAAGATAAGATCCCGCTGCTCCGAACTCCGGCACGAACTCCTTCACTAAACATCAAAACATACAACTCAATAAATACCCTTAATTACCAAAATACCCCTGGAAGACAACTGGTCAACCTTGGACGAGTCAAAGTCAACCCCTGACTGACCCTACTCGCCGAGTCATCCCGATGACTCGCCGAGTCCTTATGCTCAGAACTTCCTTCAATTAGCGACCCAACTCGCCGAGTCACCCCAAGACTCGTCGAGTCCAACAATTCTGAGTCCACTCGCACCCAACCCACCGAGTCATCCCTTGACTCACTGATTCATCGACTCAACCAGAAATATTGGGACTTCCTCGACAAGACTCGCCGAGTCCAAATGGACTCGTCGAGTCCAAGGCCATCTTCAACCTACTCGCCGAGTTGTTCTTCCAACTCGTCGAGTCCCAGGCCATCTTCAAGCAACTCGTCGAGTCCACCCATGTGACTCGTCGAGTACCACCTATCTGAATCCATACAGAAGCATCTCAGGCCATGCAATTGATCCAAAACATAGATCCAACCTCCTACAATCCATCCATCACGTAAAGTGGCAAACTTTACGTGAATCTAACGAGATTTAAGCCATATTCACCTTAAAACCAAGGTTTGGGACATGGTGGCTCCACTAAGCACTCAAGCACAGGAACTTTAATGCACTCTAGGCCTTCAATATTCCAGATCTGAGGTAGCAACCTCAGATCTAGCCTCCAAACTCCAAAACATTCCAAGACATACTCCCCACAAACCCCAAAATGATGAAACTAGGAATGCACAGCCTAAGGACGAAGATATTACCTCCAAAAGATGCCTCAATAGCAGCCAAACTCGAATCCAAGCAAAGCCCTTTGATCCAGGCCACTTCTCCTTCAAGATCTCTTCAAGCAACACCTCTTCAAGCTCTAATTTGCTCCACAATGATCTCTCCACGAATTAAGGGTTTCTGGAACTCAAGGGGGGATAAGGGAGGCTGTGGAGGAGTATAATGTTCTTTATATAGGGCTCAACCCCGAAAATTAAGGTTTTCTCCATACAGCACCTACTCGCCGAGTCCATCTAGGGACTCGCCGAGTAGGCCACTTAACACGCGACCATGTTCGCGACCTGACTTGCCGAGTCATCCATGGACTCGCCGAGTCATCCTCTAAAACTTACACTTTCAGCCCTTCAACTCTACTCTTGCGATTCCGGGATGTTACAACTGAAATTGTTGATTCATAAGTGTTGTGAGTTTCCTCAACAAGATTCTTTAATTGGATTGCTTGATCCGTAATTGTCGTTTGGAGTTCAGCTTTGATTGTTGATACTTCTTTGATCAGGCAATCAACGGTTATGTTATTGACCATGGCTCTTATACCCATTTCAACATTAAGTGAAATCTGCTCAGTAGTCATTCTTTCTCGTGCTTCCAATCTCTCTACATGTTCTGCGAGGGATTGAGGTCTAGGCAGATCATCAGGCTGCGGTTGGCTGATTTTGACTGCTGCCAGAATTTGATCAACTTTGGCTTGCAGGGAGAGGAATACTATACGGGTTATATGTAACATCCCAAAAATACAGTCTAAAATTTTTGTTGAAAAGCATTATTAAAACATAATCATCCATAATTAAAATGAAAACAAGTGTCGTGTGTCTCAAAATTTCATATTGAACATTGTTTCGAAAACTGAATAAGAAAATATCAGAGTCAATACATCCCACGCGAAAAGTTGTGGTGTGTGACATGCCATCAACTTGAGCACTTTCCTTTGCTAGTTGAAGTACTTGAAACGAAAACTGAAACTGTAAGCACGAAGCTTAGTGAGCTCCCCCAAGCTACCACATTCCATACACATATACCATGCAACTAGGAGATACTAGCCTCACCCACACTCATCGAGATATGTGCCACGCCCACAATCCGCTAACTCTGAGATATGGTCCCTACCCACACTCAACTACTTGAGATACGGGCCCCGCCCACACTTGGCTACTATAAGATACGGGCCCACCCAAACTTAGCTACTAGGCAGATGTACAAGTATTACACATACAACAAGTATAACTAGATCTATCATTCAGATGTATATTATAGTCAAACTCCGCTAACGGGAGATACGGGCCCCGCCCACTCTCATCTACTAATCATAACATACTACGGGCCGGCCTTGGTGCCTTAGACCCGTTCTTACTGAAGGAAACTCACCTCATGAAACTTACTGCTGAAAAACTGAGCAGGAAAAGACTCGATGAGTTCCCATTCTATCTGACTCTACTCGATGAGTTTAGAAAAGACTCGACGAGTTCCCCTTCTATAATGAAATCTATTCAACCTTCATCTGACTCACCGAGTTGTATGAACAACTCATCAACTCCTCCTTCACCATATGAACACGTCACTCCTATAACTCGTTGAGTTGTATGAACAACTCGTCGAGTCTGTTCTTGTGGGAAAGGTGATTGCTTTGGACTCGCTGACTGTGTTCTAACACTCATCGAGTTCCATGGTTTCCATATTATGGCTATATCTCTATATGTCGAATCACTCCTCTAGACTTGACTAAATCCTTGCTATCACTCAGCTGGGTTCCTTTCACCCACCACAGATTGGGGACTGAAGCCCCCAGACTAGCTGAGTTCGAAGAACAAGTCGTCGAGTCGCCTATTGTCCAAGTCTATAACTCAATTTCTGGTGTACAACTCTCATTCAGAATGTAGATCTAGGCTTCTAAGATCTATCTAGCACATAAAGTTATGAACTTTACATCCATGCATGGAAGTATAAGCTTTAATGACCCAAAATAAGGTCTAAAGGGAGTGCATGGGCTAATATGGCCATAAAGCTTGCATCTTTATGCCATGAACTTTGTTCTAGAGTCTAGATATGAAGGTGAATCGACTTGGGATGTCCAAGTCTTAAGGATCAAGCTAATTGACCCTAAAACTCCATAACAGGGGCATATGAGAAAATTTATAAAACCGCAAGTCAAGTTTTGAGCTTGGATACCTGAAGTGAAGAGAAACTGATGTTGCTCCTAGATCTACTCCTTCTCCCTTGATCCTTCTTCCTTCCAACTCTTCTACTAGTTACATAATGCACCAAAAACCCACCAAGTCACTAATAAAGCTCAAGTTTGCCAAGAGGGAATTAGGGTTTCAAAAGTAATGCTCTGGAGGTGATGGAGGCTGGACCTGAAGCTCACAATGTTGTTTAAATAGGGTGCAAGGCCTTTAATTAGGGTTTCATCCAAGCCGGCCTACTCATCGAGTCCAAGCGCGAAATCGGTGAGTAGATTACTTAAACCCTCGTCCCAACCTCGCATCTAGTCGACGAGTTAGGGTTGCCACTCGTCGAGTCACTAATACAAATGATATAAAAGTAGATTAATTATGTACCAGAAACGGGGTGTTACAATTCTCCCGTACTTATCTTAGACTTCGTCCTCGAACTCTAATGTCTCTACACACAACTTTGGGTAGTCTTCTCTCATCTCCTCCTCGGGCTCCCACGTCCACTCCGAGCCCTTTCGGTGCTGCCATTACACCTTTACTACCTGAACCACCTTGTTCCTCAAGGTCTTTTGTCTTCCGATCCAAGATCGCAATAGGTCTCTCGATGTTCTTCAGGTTGCCATCAACCTGAATATCCTCCATGGTACAACCGCTGACTCATCCACTAAGCACTTCCACAGCTGAGAAATATGGAAAGTATTGTGGATTTGGCTGAGCTCCACCAGAAGATCTAACCAATACGAAACCCATCCCACCCGGGCCAAAACCCTAAAGGGACCAATGAATCTGGGGCCCAACTTGCCCCACATCCTAAATCGGATGACACCCTGCCAGGGTGACACCTTCAGGAGGACCATATCGCCCACCTGGAACTCCAATCTAAGCGCCGCTTATCGGTGTAAGTCTTCTTCCGACTCTACGCAGTCTGAAGCCTATTATGGACCTGATGAATGAAGTCTGTGGTCTTAAGTACTACCTCCGTACTCCCCATAACTCTCTAACTGACCTCACCCCAACAGACTGGCGTGGTAACTATTGTTATACGAAAATTCCGCTAATGGAAGATACGTATCCCAACTGCCACCATAATCTCGGACACATGCCCGGATCATGTCTTCGAGAGTCTGAATTGTCCTCTCACTCTGCCTGTCCGTATGAGGGTGGAAAGCGGTGTCGAAACAAAGACGAGTACTCATCTCGTCATGAAACTGCTTCCAAAACCTTGAAGTGAAGCAGACGTCTCAATCTGACACCACTTAAACTGGCACTCCATAATGTGCAACTACCTATCGCATATAAATATCGGCTAACTTCTCAGCCGAGATGCTTTCCTAGATCGGTACCTCAACCGATCCACGATGACCCAAATCGAATCAACTCCACGTGCGGTCCTGGAAAGCTTAGTAATGAAATTCATGGTGATATCCTCCCATTTCCACACGGGAATATCCAATGGCTACATCTTGTCGTGGGGTCTCTGATGCTCTACCTTGACCTTCCTGCAGGTCAGGCATCTCTCTACATACCACACTACTATTGGATTAGTGTCTAAGTCCATAACTAGGGTGGTATGTACTTGGCCCGATTATGAGCATGGTCCTTTTGGGTTGCCTTCACCATAGCAATATGTAGGATGAATTAAGGAGAGAGATAGGTTTAATTATGATTTATTAATATATTATAAGAATAATATATTAAAGGAGCAATCATAATGTTTAATTAATATTAGTCAAGAATTAATTAAGAATTAATTATGCGGCTAAAAGAGATTAATTAAACTTAGAGGATTGAAGTTGTAGTTATAAGATAATTACAATTGGGCTATGGATCACCTAATAATATATAGGTTGGACGAATTCTAGGGGAAGACCATAAAGAATTCATCCAAGGGATATGTTGTAGGAGTCCATGGGCTGCTTAGGGCCTAAGTAGTCAGATTATGGTTTCCTAGTTGCAAACCCTAATAGCCTACATGTATATAAAGGACCCCTATGCCCCCAAAAATTTGGCTAAGGGTTCCTTTAGGGTTTCCAACCGTTTTTCGTGCCTCCCCTCTCTTCTCTCATTCATCCAATTGCTTAGTGGTGTTTGTGACTCCATTAGAGGTGCAACACTTGAGGCATAAGCTTTCTGAAGCCAAGGATTAGATTGTTATTGCTATATAACAATCAAAGGTTAGATCTAAACCCTATTTTATGTTAATATGATTAATTGTATGCTAGATATAGGGTTTATAACTTTGGATATTCAATTGCATGTTCGTTAGACAAACTAGATCCAAAAGCTATTAGGGTTTGCATGCACACCATAAGAATAATGTATTGCTCGAAACCCATCAGTGGTATCTGAGACTAGGGCCGTTTGTTAGTGAATTTGACGTTTATTTGATCGAAAAATTGGCTGAAAATCAATTTTTTGGGGTATTTTCGACTTGACTCGCCGAGTTAACTGGGTGACTCGCCGAGTTCATAGTGAACTCGATGAGTCCAAGCCTGACCCGAGGAGTCAGAGAGTCAGATGGAGCTGATTTCGGGATTTTGACCTGTTTTGGCTGTGGATAATTACCTAAAACGTTTTTTATTAATAAAATCCGAATTTTATCAATATTTGGAGATTATCCTTGCCAAAATAGAAAATAATTGTAAAAATTTACATAATCTTTTGTTTTATTAGATAAAGATTGATTATTTGTAATTTAGATTTGAATTATCTTGTGAAAAGTTTCAATTTCCCCCTTTAGGCTTTATAGTTTAAATTTGAACTTAAATGTTTTGTTTTTGAAATTTAAATAGTTAAACCCTAATGTTTTGAAAAGTTTCAAAACTTTGTCCTCAAAGTTTTGGAATTTAAATTTTGATTAAAATGTTAATTTTGAAATATTTAAATTCTAAACCCTAAGTTTGAAAAATTTTCAAAACTTACCCTCAAGTTTTGGATTTTAAAAATTAATTAAAAGTCTTAATTTGAAATTTTAAATTCTAAAACCTAAGTAATTTGAAAAGTTCAATTTACACACTTATGGTTTTATTAATTAATTAAAGTGTATAATTAAAAGAGATTTAATAAACCCATAAAGTTTTGGTTTACATTTAACTAAATTAAAAATATAATTTACTAAATTAGACCACTTAGTATTTTAGAAGTGTAAAATAAAACCTATACTATATATAACATTAAAAGTCTAATATTATATATATGTATGAGTAAACAGTCAGTCTTACCGTTAGTATGCCTCATTCACGAAGCTGGTCTATAAGGGGTGTTTAAGGAAATAGCCTATAAAATGGCGATTGAATACTATCTACTCTTACACACCGCACTCTTAACTAGTGGAGGGTCGTTAGCTGAATGGGTAGGATAGGACGAAACCTTCCATTATAAGTATAATGAAGTACAAAGTAACTACATGCTTTTACAAATTCCCAAATTCTAGTTACTTTACGCAAAATGTGAAATTGTTTGCTAATCCATGGAATTACACTTCCTATCCTTGTCGAATGTTAGTGGAGCGTGTGTGGTTAACCGGCACACTAATTTGGGATTGACAATGGTGGTGAAGGGTGGCTTGATGTTTATCATAGATAAATGGTGCATGTGTGGCTAACTGGCACATTGATTAGGTGATAGTAGTATCGAGTGCACCACGTAGATTTGTATGGTTATTCACACCTTGTTTGTGGTCCTCGGCATCCCAGTCGCAAACTTGAAGGGCATAATCGAGATTAAGCATGACATTGAGAAGTTCAATGAATCTCAAAAGATCTAGGATTTTCAATTCATTTAGAACTTAAACTTCATTATCGTTTTTCATGGTGGAAATTGGTAAATCATCATTTACCTACCTTCAAATATTCTGCAACTAGATTACGGCATCCCTCTTCAAGGTTGTAGAGTATTGTGTTGGATCCTAGCCTTGATGTATTACTCGAAACTTCATTTTTGTAGATGTCTGAATCTTACAATGGTCTTCCCAAATCCTTTGGAACAAGCTTTCCAAATGAAGATGACGTTCCAAGATATAATCAAGGAAATGAAAGTCATGCTTCACTTCCTCCACCTCCTCTAATTTTTCTCCCTGACCCAGAATTTCAAAGGCTTGAAAACCTTAAGCTCACTCAATCCCTATTGGCAAGTAAGAACAAAGATGGGAAACCTGTGTGTGCACACATCTTAGAGATGAAGTCACATATTGATAGGTTAAGGATGTTGGGTGTCGATATCTCAGAGATGTTGGATATTGACTGGGTTCTCCAGTCACTTCCTGATTCGTATAGTGAGTTCGTAAGAGAGTACTATATGATGGTTCACGACGTGACCCTCATTGATTTGACCTATTTGCTTATTGCTGCTGAATCAGCGATGATTTGGCGCAGTGGTCAAGCAAAATTGATTGGTCTATCAAAGTCCCATACTTCATTGGACATTGGCTACAATGGAAGTCTAGAAAAGGCTGAGATTGTCCCTTGCTATGTAACAAAGGATTCCATTTGCTTTTACTGCCAAAAGAAGGAGTATTGGAGATGAAGTTGCCCTAGCTACATGAGAGATCTAAGAGATGGGAGAGTCAAGACGTATGGCTCTACTTCAGGTAAAATCCATTAACTAACTCTATAAGTTACTATTTTTGATTCTTAATACATGATGTGATAAGATTACATTTTGATGTTTTGCAGGATCGAAGAAAAGAAATGAAACTTAAGGAAGAAGCGTGCCGAATCTGAACACGAAGAAACGGATTTCGATCGCATGGATTTAAAGATCGGATTTTTGAGCTGCTACTTTAGAGTTAGGGTAGATTGATAAGAAATATGTAATAGCATAGTTTCGGTTGAATTGCATTGTAAGGAAAAAAATTCCCGTAATAAAATAAATTTTGATTTTGTCATATTTATTTATCCTTGCTATGGAATGCATGAAAATTGATGTTTTGAATGTTTCCATTATTAGCAATGATGGATTTGATTCTTAATTAGGTTATTTGTGGAAGTGTCGAGAGTTTACCAAATAGGGATAGTTTCTCATCGCCCAAGTTTAAAGTGGATAGAAACTTGGAATCATGCAACATGTATTGTATGATGAATGAAAAACATTAACATTTGGGAAATTTAGACTGATTCTTTGACAAAGTGTCAATTGAAGGACTAGGAGATCGAGTACACTAGGTCATACGTTGATCAAGTCTACCACAAGAGTGACGAAGATATTCATCATGATTTACTTAAGTTTAGTAAATATAGTTATAATTATAAGATTCAATATAATTTTGAGTTGATTGAACGAGTTTTAATCAATAGCAGAACGAATAAGAAGAATCTAGTAGGTAGAAAGATAAAAGTTTCTCTATTCTAAGAAGAAGGGAGAGTAACTTTTATTGGGTTTTATGATTGGTCTTAATGATTAAGAATCATGTCTCAATTGATCCTCTAAGTGAGTCTTAGTTCAATTGCATGTCTGAGAAGAGGAATCGAGAATTGTAGAAATGGTTAAATCAAGAAGTCAATCATACTCCAAGATTGTGACTTCAGTGACAAGTCTTAAGTAGGTTTGTAACACTTATCAAATGAAGAATAAGAAAGTTTCTTATTCTTGTACATTTGAAATTGGTAAGTTGTGATGTCTTGGATAAGACAAAGACCAACTAAGACCAATTGAGTCAAGTGTTAAACTTAATAAGAAGCTACACTAACTCTTGAATATTTGTTTTGTCAATGAATGTTTCTTGACAAGAGAATCTTATATGTCAAGGAGTCAGTGGGAGTCTTAACGGTCTTGAAAAGGTTCAGGAACAAATCATGAGTAAACCTAGTTGATCATCACTAGCACATGACTTGAGGTTTATAACCTATCATACTCTTATTTATGTGTCATTCCAGTTGAGTTAATTATGCATGTGAGTTCTACGAGTTCTCATTTGAAGGCATAAAAACAATGCACCTTGATCAATGGAAAGTACATTGATATGTAGGGCTGAGTTGCTTGGAAGACATGGTGGGCCTTCATGCTACCATGAGGCAAGGAATCAAAATTGAACAAGTTCAGTCCATATGAGCTTGAATTTGTTGCAAACCTTGGTTTTGGAAAAATTCATATGGATAGGAACACATACACTATAAAATCTAAGTGACATAAGGTTTCCCTCCTTCATGAAAATGATTGTGAGGAAATGATTTCACTAAGATAGATTTTAAGGAGATTGCAGTTGTGTAGATTGTGACAACCCAAAATTTCCATTCTGAACAAACCATATCAATTCAATAGAAGTTAGAACAGTTACAGTGAAGTTCCAAACTTTTGGGTATAAGTTAGATAGTTTTCAGGATTTACACTTAAAGAGATATCAGGAGAGTGGATGCACTAGGGTTTTGTCCAACACTGTTATTCCAAAACTCTATGATATTAGAGTTCATTTCGGGAATAAAATATTTTCTGCCAAAAATCCCATGACTATATATAGGATTCTGAACCATATTTATTCATTAGTTACATTTCCAAGTAGAGAAAAGCCAAATTCTCTCTCATGGATCTTCAGGTTTTCATCCCAAATTGTGAGTACTTCCATCTAGTTGTATTATATAGCTTAGATTGCGCTTAATAACATCAAAATCGGATCAAAACTCCAACATTTGAGAGTTTACCGCCCAAGAACACTTGGAGATTAAACTCTTTTATACAGGCCAAAGTGTGTCCAATGTCCCTCCAAACCTTGGAAATGAACCTTGAGACTACCCATAGCTTGTTTAGACATCCAAAACATTAAGAATCAAAGGTTGAAAGTGAGTTCACGGCCAAGGATGCTCTTGGGCCGTGAACTCCATTTTAGGTTGCCAAAATGCCCTAAATGCCTTCATTAAGCCAAGAGACAAACATAACACTTTACCTTGATGTGTCTACGACCCAAAACAAGAAAAATACCAACACCTATGAGTGGTTACGGCTGCAGACACATGACCAAATGGTCCATGGGCCGTAAACTCAAGTTAGGGGTGTTTTGATGCCACAAACACTTCCTAAGCCTTAGGCTTGAATTTAGAATACTTCCTTATGACCTTTAGGACCCTCATAAACATAAAAGGCCATGATTTTACGGTAGTAAACTCATAAGGTCCGTGAACTCCTCAAAAACTCCAAGGAAGGTGGTCTTTTTCATACTAGGTTAGAGTTAATGTCCTTAAATCATTCCCTAGCCTTCAAACTTGCATTCCCACATGAGTAGCCATGAGTTTACGGCCGTAAACTGCCTTGGGCCGTGAACTCATGGTAGTAAACTCATGTGAGTGCCTTTATACCTACCTATGTTGAATCACATGTGATTACAACACTTGGTCAAGGTGTTTCCTAGTCCCAGAAGGTGTTTCCTTTCATATAGATGTTATAAACACTATATTCATGTCAATATGTGTCCTTATATGTCATTTAGGAATTATTGTGTCTCTGGACTTCATTCGTGGAACTTCTCATCCCTACACGCATACCCGTTAGAACCACTCACAACAGGTGAGTTCATACCCCTTAATCGATGTTTTAAATGATTTTAAATGCTTTAATGGGGGGAGGGGGATACAGGTAGAAAACAACATGTTATTAAATCAATCATATGTATTTATAACTGTGTTTTCATTCAGCATATTTCACATACTACAAAATGTGATGCATGAAATGGTTTTATATCTTAAAAATACCTTGATAGCAAAAGTATTACGTTTGAAATGTTTATTGAAATGACATCAAGTCATTGTTAATTATTGTTTAAAACTCTTAGATGTCTTACAAAACCATTTTTACCTTCTTGAACAAAACTATATCTATACACTTATGTTCTTTTATATGTATTGATGTTACAGTTTTCATCCTTCATTCAGTTTCCCACACTCTTGTGTAGCAAGGGTGTTTAAACCTATTCAGACAATCAATTACCTTCCAGTTAACTATTATAGGGATAGTTAGGAGATACATAACATTATTACTATTACAAGGAGTTACATCAGAGTCAGTTCATTCATGAGTCTACATTATACATTACATGAGTACCTTACATGAATACATTACATGAGTACCTTACATGAATACATTACATGAGTACCTTACATGAAAACATTACATGAGTACCTTACATGAATACATTACATGAGTACCCTACATGAAAACATTACATGAGTACCTTACATGAATACATTACATAAGTACCTTACATGAAAACATTACATGAGTACCTTACATGAATACATTACCTGAGTACCTTACATAAATACATTACATGAGTACCTAACATGAATACATTACATGAGTACCTTTACGTAGATAGATCTTCCTGTATACATTTACATGGATACTTGTACCTCGATTTACTAGGATGATTTATTAGTACGTTCTATGTAAATTGTCCTGCCTATCCCAGTTCAACGGGATATCTAGATGGGAGTAAGCATTCTGAAACCCACCCATTAGCACCAGTGGTTGATGAACATCTACAGATGCCTACGGTCATTACTTATATTAGGGGTACCTTTACTGGACTAACCATTCCTTAGGCCTATTGTTCGCTACAAAGGTTGATGAACATCTACAGATGCCTACGGTTAATACTTATATTAGGAGTACCTTTACGGGACTAACCCTTCCTCCCACCTACTGTAGCTATAGAGGAAAAATGAGCAATCTACGGATGTTCAAAGGTTATACATTTCGCAAATCGCGATGTCGTGTTAATCAAAATCCAAAAGGATAACACTTACATGATTATATTTTTCTTATTACTTTATTTTGTCATACATTCACATAAACGATGAGTTAGACTAAGTACTACTTGTAATAGTCAAAAGAAGGAAAAACTATCATTTTCATAGCAAAACATTCGGGTATTGGTAGAAGACTTCATTTCTTACTAGTAGGAAATATGGGATTTTCTAGGGTTTTTCATACTTATATCAACTGTTTCATTTAAAGATTTACATGGCATTCATAACACCTTTCCAAAACAAGACAATGACACTTAAATACTTATGAATTCACCAGCTTTAGGCATACTCACTTTCAAAATAACTTGTATTCTCAGGTCACAAGTTAGACAGGTACGATGGCCAGGTTTTGAGAAGACGAAGCACAGACAAGACTCATCTTATTTTGATTATTCATTTTATTTTTGTACATTGTGAAAGAACACACATGTATTAAAACTTTACTTTTAATGCAATGGATGATGTTGTTGCTTGTTTACTACTTTACACTGTTATGATACTTCACATGACGTCCTCCACCCTAGAACGTTTCCGCCATTCTTGGTTTTGGGGTGTGACATAGATTGTATTCTTAAATTCGATTATGATTACGGAATCCCTCTTCATAATTCGAATTGTGAGATTTGGCAATTAGTCTGAACATTTGGGACTTAGTAACATCAGTTTCGAATTTGTATAAGACACACATGTAAGCTTTCTAAGGCAAACGTGTATGAAGTTAAGAAGCTTAGATAAAGGCTTATCAAAGCATCAAGTATTAGAAATATGAACGGAAGGAATTCAATAAGCATTGTCTTCTGGAAGTTCCATTGTTTTCTGAATACATGTCAAAGCTAGTGGGAGCATAAGTGTTATGCCAATAAGGAAATAATCATCATGTTAGTGGGAGCATGATTATTATGGTAAGTATTGCAAGTTAGCAATATTAATTATAGAAAACAAGAGTTATACTTTGCAAAGTCGCAAGGGTTGAAAAGTTGTTTTGGTATAATTAAGGGAGAGAATATTATACTTCATTTCAAATCCAAAGGCTTAGATTGTGGAATTTTAATCAAATTTAGTCAAATATATGAATGTTGTGTTGGAATGGTTCAACATGAGGAAATTCTATATATGGAAAGGATAACTGCACTCTCAAATTTGGTTATGATTATGGCATCCCTTTTCATAATCAAAATTGTGAGAACATGGCAATTAGAATTTTTTTAGCAAAAGACTGGTAAAGTATCACGTCTTTATGTAAGACATTACGAATCGTGTCCCATACGCTTCGGGTATAAGATCGATTGCATATGCTATAATGTTTGATCATTCTAATATTTTCCAAATGCTTAGCGCATTAATAGGGAAAAGGGACTAGAAAAGTTTTTGCTTAGCGCATTAATAGGGAAAAGGGACTAGAAAAGTTTTTGACTGAAATTATTAAACAAATATCAAAGGACGATCTAAGGTTCTCCAAGGATTTGTTGCTTGTGAGTAGTTGGAAGTATAGTACTGGATGGACCATATTGACATTATTATGAATAGATAAGATTCTATTAAGGATGAGTTGTCATATGGAAAATATGGAAATATTTCCATATTGGGAGTTGGAAATTAAGAATTTATGTCCAGATTAGAAAATTTTATGCAAAAGGATGTTCAAAGGAATGTACTTTGAGTGAGAGAGATCACGTCTATAGAATTATTTTCTAACAATTTCTGATAGAGAACCTTGTATTTTCATTGGCCAAGTCTTGGTGACTTTTGTGTTATGACTTTACGAAAGGATCATTGCATAAAATGTTAGAATCTAACATATTCTATTAGTGGCAAGAGCCTTGTATTCTTACACTATTGTTGAAGATTAGGAATTGTGAAATGAGCATCAATGGAAAAGTTTTTCAATTGAACTATTTCACAAAGCATGGACCATAGGAAACATAGTATGCATGCTCGGAGCATGGGACAACTATTTTTGTTATTCAAGTAATAAGTTGTTTTTCTGAAACAGTAAACAATGAATAATGAGTAATCAATATGGTGTTTAAATGAAAGTGTTTTATTTACGCTCAAAAGCTTTAGGGCCATATAGGATTAAATATTATTATTGCGTTTCACTCTGCATGTTTTGACTTCCAGAATAACTGGGTTATTCGAACCTCCACAATCGGTCATACGTTGGAAGTAGGTATGAAGGAAGATTGTCATGAATATGTCTGTAGATCGCCTAGAGTGTTTAGACATGGCACAAGTTTGTTGTAGAATTCATGAATGCTTTGATAAGATTAGAGTATTGGATTAAATCCACGCTCACATGAATCACTTAATAGATTTTATCACGAGTGATTGTGAGGTGATAATATTTATACTCTAGAAACCGGAAAATGTGAGTGGTTATTTGCTAGTCAGTTGCACATTGATGATAAGTAAACGCACTAGTAACTTCATGTTATAAAACTTATTGTTGAGTGCGATTTGATGAGTAAGTGCAAGCGAGCATTTGAGTTGAGGCTTATCCATTCCTTTTACCCAAAGTGGGATAAAAGTGATATTTGTGTGCCCCTTGATGATTTAGTGATGACACCCTAAGTGCTTGGCCAAGCAGGGACTAAGTTGACGTGTTCAATTGTAGTCTATTGTCAGTCGTCATAAATCGGAAGTCGGGAAACAATATAGAGAGAATTCTTAAAATTCATGTATTGTGTCTATACGATATATTAAGAATGGAGGAATATATGATCCCTTATCTAAACGACACGTGGATATGATAACATCAGAGTTGACAACGGCTTTTGAAAGCTACGATTGCTGATCAGGTTCTGAAGTTATGCGAAATAGTTATTAGACTTATCTAAGTGGGAGACCGTTGGATTAGTGTCTAAGTCCATAATTATTTTGGTATGTACTTGACCCTGATTATGAGTATGGTCCTTTTGGGTTGCCTTGATCATAGCAATATGTAGGATGAATTAAGGAGAGAGAGAGGTTTAAATATGATTTATTAATATATTATAAGAATAATATATTAAACGATAAATCATAATGTTTAATTAATATTCATCAAGAATTAATTAAGAATTAATTTTGCGGCTAAAAGAGATTAGTTAAACTTAGGGGACTGGAGTTGTAATTATAAGATAATTACAATTGGGCTATAGATCACCTAATAATATATAGGTTGGACGAATTCTATGGGAAGCCCATAAGGAATTCGTCCAAGGGATATGTTAAAGGAGTCCATGGGCTGCTTAGGGCCTAAACAGTCAGATTAGGGTTTCCTAGTTGCAAACCCTAATAGCCTACATGTATATAAAGGACCCTTATGCCCCAAAAACGTGGCTAAGGGTTCCTTTAGGGTTTCC
Organism: Lactuca saligna; assembly: GCF_052625555.1. Taxonomy (NCBI): domain Eukaryota; kingdom Viridiplantae; phylum Streptophyta; class Magnoliopsida; order Asterales; family Asteraceae; genus Lactuca; species Lactuca saligna. The sequence goes on along the minus strand of NC_136424.1, from coordinate 84,916,791 downwards.
AACTGTTTTTGGTGCTGCCCCTCTCTTCTCTCCTTCATCTAATTGCTTAGTGGTGTTTGTGACTCCATTAGAGCTGCAAGACTTGAGGCACTAAGCTTTCTTAAGCCAAGGATTAGATTTTTATTGCTAAATAACAATCAAAGGTTAGACCTAAACCCTATTTTATTTTAATATGATTAATTGTATACTATATCTAGGGTTTATAGCTTTGGATATTCAATTGCATGCTCATTAGCAAAGTAGATCCAAAAGCTATTAGGGTTTGCATGTACACCATAGGAATAATGTATTGCTCGAAACCCATCAGCTACATCCCGCTTCATATAGGGCCACCAGTAATCGGGTCGAAGATCCGTATACATCTTTGTCGCCCCCGGATGGATGGAGAACCGAGACTGGTAGGCCTCACCCATCAACAACTGCCATACCTTGCCCACATACGGTACTCAAACCCTCCCATGCAGGGTCAACAATTCACGATTTTCATAATCAAAGGAAGCTACTCGGCCCACGATCCTCTCACACTTCTGCCTCTCCTCCTTTAGGCTCTAAACTTGTGCCTCTTTGATCTGCTCTAGCAATGGAGTAATCACTGTCATCCTTAGACATATATATATATATATATATATATATATATATATATATATATATATATATATATATATCTGATCGGGGTTGCCACCACCTTGCAGCTCAGATCATCGGCCACAATGTTGGCCTTGCCTGGATGGTAAAGGATCTCACAGTCATAATCCTTTACCACATCCAACCATTAATGCTACCTCATGTTATGATTTGACTGATCCATAAGGTACCTCAGACTCTTGTGATCTGTGTAAATGGTACAATGGACTCCATAGAGGTAATGTCGCCAAATATTGAGGGCGAACACCACTGCCCCCATCTCTAAATCATGCGTCCGATAGTTAGCCTCGTGAGGCTTCAACTATCTAGAGGCATAAGCTATCACATGCCCCCACTGCATCAACAGTGCTCCTATACCTATGATCGAAGCATCACAATAAACTACAAAATCATCTACCCCCTCCGGTAGGGTAAGAATCAGTGCCTCGCATAGTCGCTGCCTGAGCGTCTCAAATGTCATCTGCTGCTCAAGGCTCCAACGAAACACCAACGACTTCTTGGTCCGTCGGGTGAGCAGAACTGCTATCTTTGAAAAATACTGGATAAATCTCCTATAATACCCTGCCAATACTAGGAAGCTCCGAATCTCGGATGGAGACCTCGGGGCCTCCCATTGCATCACGGCCTTTATCTTGTCCGGATCTACCAATATACCTTCTGGCTGATGAGGTGTGCCAAAAACTGCACCTCGCGCAACCAGAACTCACACTTGGAGAACTTAGCGAAAAATCTCTCCCTCCACAAGGTCTCTAGTATCTCCCTCAGATGCTCCTTATGTTGCTCCTGAGTCTTGGAATACATCAAGATGTTATCAACGAATACTATCACAGACCGGTCCCGCATCATCCTACACACGCGGTTCATGAGATCCATGAACACGGCTGGAGCGTTAGTGAGCCCAAACGGCATCACCACAAACTCATAATGACCATAGAGGGTCCTAATAGAGGGTGCTAAAAGCGGTATTTTGCACATCATCATCCCTGACCCACACCTAGTGATAACCGGACCGAAGATCAATCTTGGAGAACCAAGATGCTCCCTGAAGCTGAGCAAACAAATCATCTATCCTCGAGAGTGGGTAATGGTTCTTCACCGTTAACTTATTCAGCACTCGGTAATCAATACACATGCAATGTGGTCCATCCTTCTTCTTCACAAACGGGATCGGGGCTCCCCATGGCGAACTGCTCGGCCTGATAGAACCCTTATGTAGCAGCTCCTGCAGCTATGTAGACAACTCCTGCATCTCTGTAGGAGCTAGCCAATATGGTTCCTTAGCTATCGGAGCCGCACTAGGGACCAAGTCGACCCGGAACTCGACCTATCTCTCCGAAGGTATCCCAAGTAAATCCTCCGAGAATACTTCTAGATACTCTTGCACCACTAGTACGTCGTTAACGGTCACCTTACCCTTATCCCCGGTTATCCATGACATATGCAATGTAACCCGCACAACCCTACTGAAAGTAGCTCCTTGCTCTTGCCGCTAAGCAAAAGAATCAATCTACGATGTAACCTCTCACCCTAAATCACTAACTCTCCCCCATTAGGAGTGCGAACCATGACTAGCTGAAGCTCACAATCAATCACTACCCCGTTGGGGCTTAATGAATCCATGCCCAGTATAACCTTGTTCCCTTGCAGGGGAATAGGAACCAAATCCATGGAGAACATTTCATCAAATAATCACAACGTACATCCTCTATGAACCATCGCGACCCTAACAGTCCTTTCATCTGCTATCTCCACATTGAGTGGGCAGTCTAGCTCCCTCGAAACTCAAATAAATCACTTGCTAAACGCAAGCGATACAAATGATCGGGTAGCCCCCGAATCAAACAATACCATAGTTGAAATGTCATTCACTAAGAACGATCCTATAAACAACACAAAATATGAGAAATAATAAGAAATAAATAAGAGGTAATGGAGAAGATACGTACTCGTAACCATATCTAGAGCTGCACATGCCTCCTCTACTGTCAACTGGAAGGCTTTGCTCTTCGCCACTTGTGTCTCAGCCCGGCCCTGACGGCCGTCTGTAATCCTCAATGTAGCAGGGGCGGGTGTCATCACATTCCTTGCTGCCACCAAACTCAGACACTAGGACCTCTTAAGGCCCCTCTGATTACACTGAAAGCAAATCAGATAAGATAATGTGGTGGTACTAGTAGTAGAAGCAGTAGTACAATCTCTGCTCACATGTCCTATTCGGCCGCACTTGAAGCAGCCCGAACTCCCTACCCTCCACGTGCCCTCGTGCGACCTGCCACACTTGCCGCAGCAGCGTTAGCCTTGCTGGCCCTTCCCTCTAGAATCCATCTTGGGCTTCTTTCCCAAGCACTCCGTGCCAGGTACCGACTTTGGCTTCCTCTTCCTGTTCATCTCCAGATCAATCTCCCTCTCCCGAGCCCGTGCTATCATATCCTCCAACGTTTTACAGCTAGATCGGCTCACAAACTGGCGGATATCACTCCACAAGATCTCATGATATCTGGCATTCTTCATATCCTCATATGTGGCATACTGTGGAACAAGGAGACCCCTCTCCCTAAACTTGGCGGTAATCTCCACCACCGTCTCAGTCGTCTGCTGGAGATTATGAAACTCCCTAGCAAGCTGCTAAACCTCAATGACAGGTGCAAACTCGGCCCTGAACATGGTATTGAAATCACCCCATGTCATCATATCCAAGGTTGTGTCATCTCCAATGGCTCTCCCAACATCCTCCCACCAGTCTCGTGCCCTGCCTTTCAGAAGATAGGACACCAATCTGACCTTGTCCCCCTCATGACATCCGCTGGTGCGGAATGCGTAGGCAAAACATACCAACCATCTTGTACTAGCAATGGGGTCTTGCGCCCCATGGTAGTCGGGAGCTCCACAGGCTCTGAACTCCCTGAAGGTGAGCGTGCGCGACCCCATCGTGGCCACCACCTTAGCGTGAAACATGCTCAATCTCTCATCCATGGGCTCCAAGATACCCTCCTTGATCGAACCAAATATCACATGAGTCTGCTCGAGAATAGTGTGCATGATATCTGAGGAGAGAAACTCCTTAGTCTTCTAATCTAGCTACTCGGCCCCCGAGTCCGAGCCTGATCCCTCACCTGAACTGCCAAACACTGGTCTAGGGCGTAGCACCACCATTTTGAAAACACATGGTGACAACTGTTAGAATACTGATATATCTAGAGGGATCACATCTACCACAACTTCCCTGGCCTTGTCTCAGCCTTCCTCAACTCAAGTACAGATCCTCTGCTTTCAGTAGTACGGGCCCATATTACTTTCCATATCTATTCGTACTTTCCTCAAGAACAACCTTGACTCCTCCAAGTCCCTTCTACTTCTACCGTACTCTGCTACTCTCATGCTATGCTTGCCCTAGGTAATCACCAACTCTCTCTCCGCTATCAGTTGCATAAGAAGTCCCTGCTTTCTTCCCCTAACTAGCTCGTGAATTCTATTATATATTACTCAGGCTAGATAATTTTTCGAATGAGAGATCCTACTTTACAACTGTTGGACTCAAACAAGAGTTGCGAAATAGAGCTAGACCTAACCCTCTGAAATTATTTATTCCTTTCAATATGTAACTTAACTTATTTATTTACTAGTTAGTGGAAGACAACTAGAAGTACTAAAAGCATAAAGCAAGCAACATTCGGGCATTGAGTACACATAATCAAGCATATACTACTCAGATTATCATCCTGATTAATCTATACTAGCATGTAGTTCTCATAGAGCTGAAAAACATATAAAAGGCACATAAGGCATCCTTCCTAGATCCTTAGTCCTAATCTAGATTGTTATTCTACTAAAGCTGATAATCATTACATAGCATAAACTTGTATGGGTAACTTCGGAGTATTTACTTAAGCTCGGCTGATCGTAGGCACCGCACCCTTTTCTCTTCTTCAAAAACTCTTTTCTTTTTAATCTTTTTTTCTAAACATCTTTTCCTTTGTAAACTTTATACCACTTCCTTAGTTTGAGTTCAGACACACTTGAAAGTGCGCTTGAATCCCTCAAACCAAGGTTCTGATACCAACTTGTAACATCCCAAAAATACAGTCTAAAATTTTTGTTGAAAAGCATTACTAAAACATAATCATCCATAATTAAAATGAAAACAAGTTTTGTGTGTCTCAAAATATCATATCGAACATTGTTTCAAAAACTGAATAAGAAAATATCAGAGTCAATACATCCCAGGCGAAAGGTTGTGGTGTGTACCATGGCATCAACTCGAGCCCTTCCCTTTGCTAGTTGAAGTACCTGAAACCAAAACTGAAATTGTAAGCACGAAGCCTAGTGAGCTCCCCCAAGCTACCACATTCCATACACATATAACATATAACTACGGGATATGGGCCCCACCCACACTCATGGAGATGTTGGCCCAGCCCACACTCAGCTACATGAGATACGGGCCCCACCCATACTCGGATGTTATAAGATACGGGCCCCACCTACACTTAGCTACTAGGCAGATATACAAGTATCATACAGACAGCAAGTATAACTAGATGTATCAATCAGATATATATTATAATCAAACTATGCTAACGGGAGATACGGGCCCTGCCCACTCTCATATACTATTCATGAAATACTACAGGCCAGCCTTGGTGTCTTAGACCCGTTCTTACTGAAGGAAACTCACCTCGTGAAACTAACTGCTAAAAAACTGAGTGGGAAAAGTCTGACTACTGCTCCAACAACTCCTCAGCTACAGTTTCCATAAAGACACTTTGTCACACCCCGAAACCGAAGGAGGAAACGTTCCGGGGTGGAGGACGTCATGTAAAGTATCACAACCAATGTACAGAGTAAGCACAGTAAACACAAAACATTACATTACATAGGAGTATTTACATTTGTTTGAAAGTAAAGTTATACATGATTATAGATATATACATCCAAAATGTACAAAAGTAAAGACGAGACTGCTAAAATGCCCGGTCTTCTCCAAAAGATGGTGGGGTACCTGTCTAATGTGGACCTGAGAATACAAGCAGTTTTGAAAATATCAGCATAAAGCTGGTGAGTTCATAAGCGGTTTGTTTCTGTAAAAGAACAAGTTTCCTTTGGTTTTCCGTCAAAGTTGTTATCCAAGAAAATCCCATATTTTCTTATATGAAAAGTTGAGTTATCTGGTTGTTACACTATCTGGCTATGAACAGTTCAGTTACCCAGGAAAAACCCTTAATTTCCTTAAAACTTTGTAGTTGGTTATCGGTTCGGAATGCAGTGTACAAATATCTACCATACTTAAAATGTTTGTGTGAAGTTTCCTGAAAGCTTGGTTATCCTTGAAAGGTATGTTAGTTCTAACACATATATAAAACTATTGTGTGAGAAGTAAACTAATTCTTAAGGTTATTAGCTTAGTAGGTTCATTATTACCAACAAGTAAATCTCTGTTATCTAAATTGCGAGTTCCATAACCATACGATACACTAGATATGGCAATAAGAAGTCCATTATTACTTTATGACTTTTGTCACCCGTAGACTTGCTGGTCCCACTGTAGCTAGCAGCGAGGTGCGAGTTAGTCAGCCCCGTATAGATCTATACACTCAAGTCACGCTCTCCGTCCAGGAGATTCTGGTTACAGGGGCGGTCCTCCACTCGCGTATCCCTGTGGAGTGTTTCAGAGGATGTGTCTCCAATTTTTAAGATTAACAAATTTACAAGTAATAATGTGGAAAATCCTGTTTTAAGTTCTAGTTACAAAGGGGGTCCTCCACTCGCGTATCTCTGTGGAGTGTTATAGAGGACGTCTAAAGTTCTAAGATTAATGATTCTAACAGTACTGAAGTGGAAAATCATTTGTGAAATGTACAATATAACACTATATAATAAGGTTTGCAATCAGTTTAAAAACTATCTCTGCAAGTCAAAAGGTTGGTTAATACGGTTTCGATTGTTAAAAGCATACGGAATATGAAACATTTCAAATGAAATAATAAGTTTGAGTACAATATTTTCTTGTACTATTGCTTGTATTCCCCCCCCCCCCCTCTGAAAACATTGAAAACAACAGAAAAATGTGTAAGGGTATGAACTCACCAGACGAGGAATGTGTCGGTTAGGATGCTAAGTGTCAGTCCGGGGCTTGAATACACGCGAGGTTCCTATGTAATATGAAGATATACATAATTGTATCTAATTAGACTTTGAACTACTAATTAGATAAGAATATACACTCCGAGACGCGAAAACACTTCATTTCAAGTGTTAGGAGTGATCTGGGTAGCATCTAAGGAGGTATAAGGTCTAGATATGGAGTTTGCTCTTCAAGAATAAACTCCTAAGGGAGATTATGGCCCTATGACCATATCCTCATGAGTTTACGGCCGTAAACTCATGGGTGGTGTGTTCTTGGTTGCTTAATGGTCTTACAACAGTTGTGGGATGAGGCTAGGTTCAGTTCTAAGGCAAGGGAAGTGAATTGATCAACATATGGACCAATTTAAGGAGTTTACGGCTGTAAACTAGGAGTTTATGGATGTAAACTCTCATGTACCCTTTCCTTATGTGTTTTGGTGATCCTATGTTATGCAGAAGTGGTTCTAGTCTAAAGTACAACTCATGGAAGGAAGTTAGGGCACCATTTGACCACTTTATAGGAGTTTACGGCCCAAGAACCATTCCTTGGGGGGGCTTTACGACCATAATCTCCTAAGGAGGTGGTTTCTCTCATGTTTAAGGTCCCTAACACAATGGTGGTGATTTTAGACATTATTCCATGGCTTAGGAGGTGTTCAAGGGTCATTTTAACACCTTAATTGGTGTTTACGGCCTTAGAAGGGGTGTTTACGGTCCAAGCATGCTCTTGGGCCGTAAACTCATGTTTACTCCCCATATGTTAAGATTTTGGTGTTCTAAGTCCATTCATGTAAGCCCCTAAGTCATATCTAAGCTCCAGAAATGGTTTAGAAGGGTTTTGGGGCTCCAAAACCCCATTTAAGGGTGTTTACGGTTTGGGATTTTTCCTGGGACGTAAACACATGTTATTGGTCCTTTTGAATGATTTAAACACGAATTTGAAAGTTAAACATTCTAAACTATAAGCTGGGATTGATCATTTACCAAATTGGAGCTTGAAAGGGATGGTTTTGGATCAAAGTTTGGATTTGTAGAGAGAGAGTAATGAGAGAGAGAGAGAGAGTGAAAAAGCTTCAAATGAGGTCCTCTCAACTTTATATATGGTTTGAGTTTCAGACCCAGTGAAAATCTACCCGATACGGACGTTAAACGAGGCTTATGGTCGTACCCGATTTAATTATCGTAACCAGAAGTGGTCAAAACTAAAAATTTTCCAAATAAAAATTTGGGATGTTTTCACGTGTTTTCATTGCATTCCGACACTTATGATGTCAAAATAAGAAGTCCCAATTTAATTAATTTAACCAAAAGTTAACGGAAAATTTGGAACACAACGGTTTTATTAGCGAGAATGGGTTATAGTGATGGAAACTTTTCGGATTGTCACATTATCCCCCCGTAAGAGGGAATTTCATCCCGAAATATAGAACTAAGATACAAATCATGGAATTAGAACGAGATGTGGATATTTTTGTTTCGTCGATTTTTCGCGTTCCCAAGTGAACTCGGGTCCTTGCTTAGCATTCCAGCGAACCTTCACTATCGGGATGCGACTTTGTTTTGTACGCTTGATCTCTCGATGCTTGATTTCGATTGGTTCTTCCACAAAGTTCAGGTTTTCGTTGATCTCGATCTCGTCAAGAGGGATCACGAGGGTTTCATCGGATAGACACTTTTTAAGATTTGAGACGTGGAAGACAGGATGGATGTTGCTAAGTTCTTGAGGTAGTCGGAGTTTATAGGTGACATGACCGATCCTAGCGAGGATCTCGAAAGGTCCTATGTATCTCGGGTTAAGTTTTTCGCGCTTTCCAAAGCGTATCATACCTTTCCAGGGCGAGACCTTGAATAGGACACGATCTCCTACCTGGAATTCTAAGGGTTTCCGTCGTTTATCAACATAACTCTTCTGTCTGCCTCGTGAAGTTTTCAGTTGTTCTCGGATCTGGACGATCTTCTCGGTGGTTTCATGGATGATTTCAAGACCAGTGAGAGCACTGTCGGGGACTCACTCTTGGCTAGCTGCGTGTACTCTACCTCGGCCCAGCACAGAGGGGATCTGCACTTACGACCGTAGAGGGCTATGAACGGGGCAGCCTTGATGCTAGTGTGGTAGTTGTTGTTAACCGATGACTCGGTCAAGGGTAAATGGGTGTCCCACGACTTTCCTAAATCAATGACTCATGCTCTCATCATGTCTTCCAGGGTTTGGATAGTTCTTTCACTCTGTCCGTCTGTCTGAGGATGATAAGTTGTACTCATATCCAGCTTAGTTCCAAGAGCTTTCTGAAGGGATTGCCAAAACCTTAAGGTAAACATGCTATCTCGATCGGAGATAATGGACACAGGCACACCATGCAGTCGGACTATCTCTTGGATGTAGATTCGCGTGAGTCTTTCCATCTTGAATGATTATTTAATCAGCAGGAAGTGAGCGGATTTTGTCAAACGATCGACAATTACCCAAATGGTATCGTACCCACTCGTAGATCTGGGTAATTTGGTGATGAAATTCATTGTAATCATCTCCCATTTCCATTATGGTATCTCGGGCTGTTGGAGCAGACCCGAGGGCTTCTGATACTTGACCTTTACCTTAGCGCAAGTTAGACACTTACCCCCGAAGGTAGCGATTTCGGGTTTCATATTTGGCCACCAGTATTGTTTCTTGATATTTAGGTACATCTTGTCCGATCCTAGGTGAACAGAGTATCTGGTCTTGTGAGCTTCGGTCATACAATTTCTCTGAAATCTCCGAACTTTGGGGTCCAGATTTGATCCATGAAATAATAGATTCCATCATCTCTGATCTCAAGTTTCTTATCCATTCCCCTCAAGGATTCGTTCAACACGTTCTCTGCTTTTAGGGCTCCCAACTGGGCTTCTCGGATCTATGCGGATAAGTGGGAATGGATGGTCATCGTCAATGTCTTCGCCTTGTTACTTGAGCTTTGCTTTCGGCTATGGGCATCTGCTACCACATTGGTCTTGTCGGGATGGTAGCGTATTTCGCACTCGTAGTCACTGAGTAGCTCTACCCATCGCCGTTGTCTCATGTTTAAGTCTTTCTGATCGAAGATATGCTGCAGGCTTTTATGGTCCGTGAAGATCCTGCACTTGGTTTCGTAAAGATAATGTCTCCAAATATTCAGTGCAAAGACCACTGCTCCTAAATCCAGATCATGAGTCGTATAGTTAACTTCGTGTACCTTCACCTGTCTCGAGGCATAAGCGATAACTTTTCCCCTCTGCATAAGCACACAGCCTAAACCCTGATTAGACGTATCGTAGAAAGACAACGAAATCCTCTGTTCCTTCGGGCAGGGACAGGATAGGTGCGCTGCACAAGGCCCACTTCAACGTTTGGAATGCGGTGACTTTCTTATCACTCCAACAAAAGGGTACACCTTTCTGTGTCAGAGTGGTTAGGGGTTTGCCGATTCTGGAAAAATTCTAAATAAACCTGCGATAATAGCCAGCGAGACCCAAGAATTGAGGGATTTCTATGGGTGTCTTCGGTGCTGACCAATTCTCTATCGCCTTGATTTTGGACGGGTCCACATGTATGCCCTCCTCGCTTACCACGTGACCAAGGAAAGCTACCTTCCGAATCCAAAATTCACACTTGGAGAATTTCGCGTACAACTTCTCTATTCTAAGTGTTTCCAACACTAATCTCAAGTGTTGCTTGTGATCTTCTTCGCTTTGGGAATAGACAAGTATGTCATAACTAAACACGATGACGAACTTGTCCAAAAAGGGAGACACGCCCGTTTCATCAGGTCCATGAACACAGTCGGTGCATTGGTTAGACCGAAGGACATCACTATGAACTCGTAGTGACCATATCGAGTCCTGAATGTTGTCTTGGAAACATCATTCTTGTGAACTCGAAGCTGATGGTACCCTGATCTGAGGTCTTTCTTCGAGAAGTAACTGGCTCCCTGAAGTTGATCGAAAAGGTCATCTATTCGAGGAACAGGATAACGGTTTTTGACTGTCAACTTGTTCAACTTGCGGTAGTCTATGCACATACAAAAGATTCCATCTTTCTTCTTCATAAATAATATCGGGGCTCCCCAGGGTGAGGAACTCGGTCTGATGAAACCTTTGTCGAGCAGCTCATTGAGCTGACTGGATAACTCCTGCATTTCTGTTGGAGCTAAGCGATACGGAGACTTGGATATAGGATTAGCTCCAGGAATTAGGTCGATGCAAAACTCGACTTAACGCTCGGGAGGAATTCCCGGGAGCTCTTTAGGAAAGACATCAGGAAAGTTGCAGACTTCGGGGATTCTCTCGAGGTCTTTAACTTCCTGTTTCTCGTTGATTACATGAGCTAGGAATACGTGACACTCCTTTTCGCAGAAGCTTTTGAGCTTTAATGCAAGATATGATGCGAAGAGTGGAACTAAGTTTATCGTCGTATGTCATGAGAGTCTGGTCAGAGGGGGAGATTAAGACGGATGGCTTTCTCGTAACAAAGGATATCAGCATGATTGGGACTCAACCAATACATGCCAATGATGACATCAAAGCTCTTTATGGAAACTGTCATTAGGTCAATGGGAAAAGAATGATCATTAAGGGTAAGGGTACAACCTATGAATATATCGCTAGCGCTTTCTTTCTTACCGTTAGCCATCTCGATGGTAAATGTTTCGGTTAATGGTTGGGGATTATGTTTAAGAAGGTGTTTGAATGAATGGCGAACAAAAATTCTTTCAGCACCAGAATCGAAAAGGATACTAGCATAAGAGTTATCGAGAAGGAACGTACCCGAGACAACGATGGGATCGGCGACTGCCTCCTCTTGTCCCATAGCTAGGACTCTCCTGGTGTTACCAGCTGTTGCTGCCTTGGGGTAGTGTTTCTTGAAATGCCCAACTTCACCCCATCCATAGCAGGCCTATTCGACACCCGCTTCGAAAGATTGATTTGTTGATTGGGTTGGTGTCTTGAGGTTTTTGCGGTGTGGCCCTTTTTGCCACAGTTGTTGCAAAGCACCTCCCGACATGGGCTGGAAGTGAGGTGATGATAGTTTCACTTTTTGCACATAGGGAGGGTACCAGCATACCTACTGGTAGGTGTTTGAGATATGCATCCGACGACAGAAACAACAGCATGGGTAGTAGCAGCGTGGACTGCCACAATTTGCTGCTTCTTAGGGGACTCCTGCGTAGATTGACACTTCTTCTTCTTCCAAAATTTTCTTTTCTCACCACTCTTCCTTGTCGGTTCAGGAGTGGTGGCCGCTTCCTCAAGGTCATCACTATGGTCAATCAAAGTTTGCGCTAGGCATTTGGCGATGTTGTAGGTGTCTGGCTTCACAGCCAAAACATTACCCTTGGTTAGCTGAGTTAATCCCCATATGAATCTCTCTATATTTTTGCTTTCCGGGGTAACCATTCCTGGACAAAGAAGCGCCAAGTCATCAAATCTGGAAGTGTAAGCAGCGATATCGGAACCCTTCATCTTTAGGTTCCATAGTTCATGCTCTAACTTCTGCATTTCGCCCCGAGGGCAGTACTCCGTAAGTAAAAGTTCCTTCATGATATCCCCACCCATAGAATTGGCTACAGGTAGGGTTAAGGATTTGACTCGGACATTCCACCAAGTTAGGGCTTTATCGGTGAACGTGAAGGCGATGAACTTCACCGTATCATTTTCAGAGCAAGCACATATTTCGAAAATAGATTCGATTTTCTTGAACCATCGAGTTAGGGTATTGACACCTCCAGTGCCATTCAAGGGCGTGGGTTTCGCATTCATAAAGTCCATGTAGGAACACTCCTTCTGGTGTCCCTGACTACTTTTTTGGTTTTGAGGCTAAGCACCACCCCCTGACTCGCCTGAACCACGAGTGTTCATTTGTAACATGGCAGCAACCATAGCAGCAGCAACAGCTGCTTAGAACATGGCGGGATCAAATAGAGAGGGAGGTGGCAGTGGAGGAGGATTGTTGTTCTTTGAGTTGGGTCTTTTCCTTGGAGGCATCTTGATCTAAAATAGCCAGGAAGGAGAGGATCATGTCCTCTGAATTGAAGCAAGAGATATGGAACAAGAGATATCTCATTATGAGAGATATAGAGTCCTATTAAGCGATAAAACAGGAAAGAGCTATCAAAGCAGATAAACTATCGCTAAGGAAGGAATGAGTAGCAACACTCGGAAGGAATTTCTACAACGCAATCGGCATTGGCTAAAATACTCCCATAGTATTTTATGTTTCGCTGTAACAATGAATCATTGTTTGGATATTAGGTAAGTTTTAGGCATGATGCACACCACAGTCACTCCCAAGCGCATGTCGGTCGTGTCTCGAATGAATATAGTTGATCCGGCTATACTGACCCTAGACACAACTACATAACTGCCCAGGTTTAATTGCAGCGCACAACACCCAGTTACTTATGTTTTGTGCTACTCGAGGTTACGGTCTCTGACGTTTAGGTATTCTTGTATACTTTTGAAAAATACTTATATTTTAAAGTATACTTTTAGTTCAGAGCATTTCGGCCCCTTAGTGTTTATAGTCTTATACCATGTAAGGTTCGGTATACATAGTTCACTATAAACATGGGCTCTGATACCAATCTATCACACCCCGAAACCGAAGGCGGAAACGTTCTGGGGCGGAGGACGTCATGTAAAGTATCACAACCAATGTACATAGTAAGCACAGTAAACACAAAACATTACATTACATAGGAGTATTTACGTTTGTTTGAAAGTAAAGTTATACATGATTATAGATATATACATCCAAAATGAACAAAAGTAAAGACGAGACTTCTAAAATGCTCCGTCTTCTCAAAATGATCGCGAGGTACCTATCTAATGTGGACCTGAGAATACAAGCAGTTTTGAAAATATCAGCATAAAGCTGGTGAGTTCATAAGCGGTTTGTCTCTGTAAAAAGAACAAGTTTCCTTTGGTTTTCCGTCAAAGTTGTTATCCAAGAAAATCCCATATTTTCTTATATGAAAAGTTGAGTTATCTGGTTGTTACACTATCTGGTTATGAACAGTTCAGTTATCCCAGGAAAAACCCTTATTTTCCTTAAAACTTTGTAGTTGGTTATCGGTTCGGAATGCAGTGTACAAGTATCTACCACACTTAAAATGTTTGTGTGAAGTTTCCTGAAAGCTTGGTTATCCTTGAAAGGTATGTTAGTTCTAACACATATATAAAACTATTGTGTGAGAAGTAAACTAATTCTTAAGGTTATTAGCTTACTAAGTTCATTATTACCAACAAGTAAATCTCTGTTATCTAAATTGCGAGTTCCATAACCATACGATAGACTAGATATGGCAATAAGAAGTCCATTATCATTTATGACTTTTGTCACCCGTAGACTTGCCGGTCCCACTGTAGCTAGCAGCGAGGTGCGAGGTAGTCAGCCCCGTATAGATCTATACACTCAAGTCACGCTCTCCGTCCAGGAGATTCTGGTTACAGGGGCGGTCCTCCACTCGCGTATCCCTGTGGAGTGTTTCAGAGGATGTGTCTCCAATTTTTAAGATTAACAAATTTACAAGTAATAATGTGGAAAATCCTGTTTTAAGTTCTAGTTACAAAGGGGGTCCTCCACTCGCGTATCTCTGTGGAGTGTTATAGAGGACGTCTAAAGTTCTAAGATTAATGATTCTAACAGTACTGAAGTGGAAAATTATTTGTGAAATGTACAATATAACACTATATAATAAGGTTTGCAATCAGTTTAAAAACTATCTCTGCAAGTCAAACGGTTGGTTAATACGGTTTCGATTATTAAAAGCATACGGAATATGAAACATTTCAAATGAAATAATAAGTTTGAGTACAATATTTTCTTGTACTATTGCTTGTATCCCCCCCCCCCTCTGAAAACATTGAAAACAACAGAAAAATGTGTAAGGGTATGAACTCACCAGACGAGGAATGTGTCGGTTAGGATGCTAAGTGTCAGTCCGGGGCCTGAATACACACGAGGTTCCTATGTAATATGAAGAGATACATAATTGTATCTAATTAGACTTTGAACTACTAATTAGATAAGAATATACACTCCGAGACGCGAAAACACTTCATTTCAAGTGTTAGGAGTGATCTGGGTAGCATCTAAGGAGGTGTAAGGTCTAGATATGGAGTTTGCTCTTCAAGAGTAAACTCCTAAGGGAGATTACGGCCCTATGGCCATATCCCTATGAGTTTACGGCCGTAAACTCATGGGTGGTGTGTTCTTGGTTGCTTAATGGTCTTACAACACTTGTGGGAAGAGGCTAGGTTCAGTTCTGAGGCAAGGGAAGTGAATTGATCAACATATGGACCAATTTAAGGAGTTTATGGCTATAAACTAGGAGTTTACTGTCATAAACGCTCATGTACCCTTTCCTTATGTGTTTTGGTGATCCTATGTTAAGCACAAGTGGTTCTAGTCCAAAGTACAAGTCATGGAAGGAAGTTAGGGCACCATTTGACCACTTTATAGGAGTTTACGGCCCATGAACCATTCATTGGAAGGTTTACGACCATAATCTCCTAAGAAGGTGGTTTCTCTCATGTTTAAGTTCCCTGACACAATGTTGGTTGATTCTAGACATTATTCCAAGGCTTAGGAGGTGTTCAAGGGGCATTTTAACACCTTAATTGGTGTTTACCGCCTTAGAAGGGGTGTTTTGGGTCCAAGCATGCTCTTGGGACATAAACTCATGTTGACGCCCCATATGTTAAGATTTTGGTGTTCTAAGTCCATTCATGTAATCCCCTAAGTCATATCTAAGCTCTAGAAGTGGTTTGGAAGGGTTTTGGGGCTCCAAAATCCCATTTAAGGGTGTTTACGGTTTGGGATTGTTCCTGGGTTGTAAACACATGTTCTTGGTCCTTCCGAATGATCTAAACACGAATTTGAAAGCTAAACATGCTAAAATATAAGCTAGGACTGATCACTTACCAAATTGGAGCTTGAAAGGGATGGTTTTGGATCAAAGTTTGGATTTTTACAGAGAGAGTAGTGAGAGAGAGTGAAAAAGCTTCAAATGAGGTCCTCTCAACTTTATATATGGTTTGAGTTTGAGACCCGGTGGAAATCTACCCAATACTGACGTTAAACGAGGCTTATGGTCGTACCCAATTTAATTATCGTAACCCGACATGGTCAAAACTAAAAATTTTCTAAAGTCTCGACGAGTCCCTATCCTTTATTTTATCCTTCTATCCTTTCTTTTATCCTTCTATCTAACTCTACTCGTTGAGTTTAGCAAAGACTCAACAAGTTCCCCTTTTATAATGACATCTAGTTAACCTTCATCTGACTCACTGAGTTGTATGAACAACTTGTCGAGTCGTCGTTCATCATATGAACACGTCCAGCCTATGACTCGCCAAGTTGTATGAAAAACTCTTCGGGTCTGCTCTTGTGGGTAAGGAGATTGCGTTGGACTCGCCGAGAGTGTTCTAACACTTGTCGAGTCCCATGGTTTCCAGATTATGGCTATATCTCAATATGTCAAATCACTCCTATGGACTTGACAAAATCCTAGCTGTCACTCAGATGGGTTCCAAGAACAACTCGGCGAGCCGCCTATTGTCCAAGTCTATAACTCGATTTCTGGCATACAAATCTCATGTAGAATGTAGTTCTGGGCTTCTAAGATTGATCTAGCATGTAAAATTATGAACTTTACATGCATGCATGGAAGTATAATCTTTAAGGACCTAAAATGAGGTCTAAAGGGAGTGCATGGGATAATATGGCCATAAAGCTTGCATCTTTATGCCATGAAATTGGTTCTAGAGTCTAGATCTGAAGGTGAATCGACTTGGGATGTTCAACTCTTAAGAATCAAGCTTATTAACCCCAAAACTCCATAAAAGGGGCAAAGGAGAAAATATATAAAACCACAAGTCAAGTTTTGAGCTTGGATACCTGAAAGTAAAGAGAAACTGATGTTGCTCCTGGATCTAGTCCTTCTCCCTTGACCCTTCATCCTTCCAACTCTGCTACTAGTTACACAATGCACCAAACACCCACCAAGTCACTAAGAAAGCTCAAGTTTTCCATGAGGGAATTAGGGTTTCGAAAGTAATGCTCTTTAGGTGATGGAGGCTGGACCTGAGGCTCATAATGTTGTTTTTTCACACCCCCAAACCGGAACGGTGGAAACGTTCGGGGGCGGATGACTTCATGTGGTAACGTAACAAATGAATACATAGTAAAGAAAGCAATACAACCATCATATATATAATTGTAAGTTTACATTGTTAAAGGTACATGTTCAAATACAATTACAATATGATGCCAAAAATATGAATTTAAACCGGTGCCGCATAGTTCCTTCTTCAAAAAGTTGTTTGGTACCTACAATTACGGAGTCCCTGGGACATACAAGTAGTTTTGAAAGAGTAGATCAACATTTAAGCTGGTGAGTTTCATAAGATAATGTTTGTATGAACTAAAATGAAATGGTTTGTTTTGTTTGTTAGTTCCTAGAAAATCTCATATTTCCTACTCGTATAAATGTAGCCTTAAATCAAGACCAATGTTTGTTTCTAGAAAGTTGATGTTTTCCCATCTGTGGGTAGTGGTTTAGAAGTTCCAAACTTGTATCACAATTAGGTTTTTCATGCCTAAAGTAGTTAATTTATGTACGTATAAAAATCTCCAATACGTCTGAAAAACCCCGTAAATCAATGTGTTTTTAATACTCTATGTGAGTTTTATAACCATGCTATTGACTAGAAATGCCTACACACAACGTTCTTCAGGCGTTGGAATGTTTTGGCGTTTGTCACCGCAAATGGTGTACTGTAGCTAAAAGTTAGGGCGCGGGGTTGTTAATCTCGTATAGATCTATACACAAACCCCATGCTCCCCCTCCAAGGGATTCTTGCATATAATGCAGGACTTGAAATGTGTACTCGAGTGTACGTGAAGTTTAATGTCTCACAAAACTTAGTATAAAACAGAGTTAGGTGTGAAAATGTTCGCTTGTTCATGTATGTGAAAGTAACTTCTTGAAATAGTGTTTCTAGTATATAAAAGTTCGTGATGTTCTCGTAAAACTATACCTATTATAGTTTTCTAAAAGTGTGTCTCGTTTGTATAGTAATCCTTAACGAAATGCTCACTTGTTATGAAAAGTATAATTTTTGTAGTGCCAAAGATGGACACATATACATACAATATAAGCAGAGTGTTCTAATTTACATAAATCATTTCTTATTTCAAAGATAAGATGTTATCGTGGTATATTTTGCATACGAAAGATTTCCCTATAATAGTTATAAATCGCATATGATTTCATTGATAAAAAGTGTATAATTAAACTTTATATAACACACGGTAATAATCATGTGTTTTACTTGTATCCCCCACCCTAAAAGCATATAAAAGTATTTATAAAACATTTAAAAGTGTGGATTATAGGGGTATGAACTCACTTGAAAGATCGAAGAAGGCGAGATGAAAATCGAGCAGAATTTCGACACGAGAAAGCGGATTTTCTTGGGATTCTCGGGAATCTCGGGAGCACGAACGACCTTCAGGACTTGAGTAAGGAAACCGGGACTTCGGGATAGCACGTGCACGGAAAACAAGGCAAAAACACAAGAAAGATGAGAGGAATTGGGCCTCTTCTTCGTAACCCTCGCATCGCTTTTATAAGGGCTGGGAACCGCCTCGGTACGCTGGGCGTACACGTGCGTCATGCGTGACCGCTTCCTCGACTGCATCGGACCTTCGGATGGGACGGGGCATAGCCTCGCATAGGGGCGACATGGACGATACAAGGCCTAGGCCTCGAGTACGCTGGGCGTACGAGTGTACGTTGGGCGTAACTCGGATCGCCCTGATGACTCACCCTTCGTATAATACCAAAATTAAATATAAAAAGTATATTTTTATTATTTACTAAACTTCAAAAATTCATATCTTCTTCATACGAACTCCGTTTTCGACGTTCTTTATATCCACGCGTAGGTGAGAATATGCTCTACAACTTTTGTTTAGATTCCGTCGGCAAATTTTGAAATTATTTTTATTATTTATTTTTAAAAGGTCGTGGTAAGAAAATTTCATTTAGAAATTCATAACTTTATTATCTGACGTCTGTTTTTGCCAGACTTTTTACCGTTGAAAAAGCATTGTCGAGACCTTCGATTCTCATTTAGGTCATTCCGTCCAAAAGTCGCTCGATCTCTGTTTCGAGTTTTTAGTTGTCCGTTGTTAAGCCAAATTTGGAAAATTCAAAACTTCCTTATACGAAGTCAGATTTGGGCGTTCATTTTACGTACGATCACGGTTTAATGACATCTAACATAATAGGTAATTAATTAGAGACTTTTGGACAGTTTATTTTCGAAGTTAATTTCATTATAACAAAAGTGGTTACAATACTTGACTTTTTAGGTCGTTACATAGAGTTGAAATATCGGGTTGTCACATCATCCCCCTGTTAGAGGGAATTTCATCCCAAAATTTAAAGTAAGAAAGATACTTGTGAATCAGAGAAAAAGATGTGGGTACTTTTGTTTCATCTGATCTTCGCATTCCCATGTGAATTCAGGTCCTCACTTGGCGTTCCAGCGAACTTTCACGATGGGTATGCGACTTTGTTTCGTTTGTTTAATCACTCAGTCCATGAGTTCTACCGATTCTTCCACGAAATTGAGGCTCTCGTTGATCTTGATCTCATCGAGTGGGATAACAAGAGTCTCATCGGACAGACACTTTTTCAAGTTCGATACATGGAAGGTTGGATGTATGTTACTAAGTTCACATGGTAGATTAAGTCTGTAAGCTACAGGGTTGATTCTGGCGAGAATTTTGAAAGGCCCTACGTATCTTGGATTTAGCTTTCCACGCTTTCCAAAGAGTATTAAGCCTTTCCACGGTGAGACCTTCTAGAGAATGCGGTCTCCTACTTGAAATTCCAAAGGTTTCTTCCTTTAGTCAGCGTAGCTTTTCTATCGGTCTCTAGATGCTTTCAACCGTTCACGAATCTGAACGCTCTTCTCTGTCGTTTCTCGTATGATTTCTGGACTAGTGAGATTGCTTTCAGTATCTCGCCCTTTAGCTAACTGTGTGTTGCCAACTTCAGTCCAGCACAGAGGGGACCATCACTTACGGCCATAGAGGGCTTCAAATGGAGCAGCCTTTATGCTCATATGATAACTATTGTTGTATGAAATTTTGACAAGGGGTAAATGGACATCCCATGCCTTTCCAAATTCAATCACACAGGCTCTCATCATATCTTCCAAAGTTTGTATCGTTCTCTCACTTTGCCCGTCTGTTTGTAGATGGTAGGCTGTACTCATGTCTAGTCTAGTTCCCAGGGAACTTTGTAGTGACTGCCAGAACCTTGATGTAAATCTACTATCTTTATCGGAGATAATGGACATTGGAACACCATGCAATCACACTATTTCCCTTATGTAAGTACTTGTAAACCTTTCCATCTTGTCAGTCTCCTTGATTGGTAGAAAATGCAAGGATTTGGTCAATCTGTCGACGATGAACCATATGGTATCAAGTCCACCCATTGTCTTGGGCAACTTGGTTATGAAATCCATAGTAATCCATTCCCATTTCCATTCCAGTGTCTCCGGTTGCTGTAGTAATCCTGAAGATTTATGATACTCGATCTTAACCTTAGCGCAAGTAAGACATTTACTTACGAATGTAGCAATTTCTGCTTTCATTTTAGGCCACCAGTATAGTTTCTTAAGATCTAGATACATTTTATCTGAACCTGGGTAAACGGAATACCTCGTGTTGTGTGCTTCGGTCATGACAACGTCTCTGAAGCCACCATGTCTCGGTGTCCAGATACGGTCCATGAGATACTAGGCTCCGCCACCCTTGATTTCTAGATTCTTTTCCATTCCTCTCAGGGATTCACCCATCACATGTTCAGGTTGAAAATCTTCTAGTTGAGCCTCCTTGATTTGTGTGGATAAGTGGGAATGGATAGTCATATTCAGAGATTTGACTCTCCAACCAGTGTATTCTTTTCGACTGAGGGCGTCAGCTACTACGTTGGCCTTGCCAGGATGATAATGAATTTTGCATTCGTAGTCATTGAGTAGCTCGATCCATCGTTGTTGTCGCATGTTGAGCTCCTTTTGATCGAAAATGTGTTGAAGGCTCTTGTGGTCGGTGTAGATAGTACTCTTCGTTCCGTACAGGTAGTGCCTCCAGATCTTCAGAGCAAATACCACTGCTCTTAACTCAAGATAGTGTGTTGTATAGTTTACTTCGTGTATCTTAAGCTGACGGGAGGCATAGGAAAATAACCTTCCCTCTTTGCATAAGAACACAACCAAGTCCTTGATTTGATGCATCGCAATACACTATGAAATATTCTATCCCTTCGGGGAGGGATAGTATCGGTGCGGTGCACAAGGCCTGTTTCAGTGTTTGGAACACCTTCTCTTGTTTTGCTTCCCAGTCAAAGGCCACACCTTTCTGGGTTAATGTAGTAAGAGGTTTCGCAATGCTAGAGAAGTTCTTTATGAATCTGCGATAGTAGCCTGCTAGACCTAGAAATTGACGAATCTCCGTAGGTGTCTTCAGTGCCGAACAGTTCTCAATGGCCTTAATTTTGGAGGGGTCCACATGTATCCCCTTTTCGCTAACAACGTGGCTTAAAAATTTGACTCTTCGAATCTAAAATTTGCATTTAGAGAATTTCGCATAGAGCTTCTCCGATCGTAGTGTTTCTAAGACTCTTCGTAGGTGCTGACTATGTTCTTCCTTACTTCGGGAATAGATAAGTATATCATCGATGAAGACGATGATGAACTGGTCCAAGTAAGGACGGAACACTCTATTCATTAGGTCCATGAATACCGCTGGTGCATTGGTTAATCAGAATGGCATCACTACAAATTTGTAGTGTCCATAACAGTTTCGGAAGGCTGTCTTGGGAATATCTTCCTCTAGCACTCGTAGTTGGTGATATCCAGATCGTAGATCTATCTTCGAGAAGTAGTTCACTCCTTGAAGTTGATCAAATAAGTCGTCAATGCGGGGTAGAGGGTATTGATTTTTGACAATAAGTTTGTTCAGCTCTCTGTAGTCGATGTACATACGGAACGATCCGTCTTTCTTTTTTACAAACAAGACCAGTGCTCCCCAAGGTGAGAAGCTTGGTCTAATGAATCCTTCTTGGTGTAGTTTGTTAAGCTGGCTGGAAAGTTCTTGCATTTCTGCTAGTGCCAAACGATAAGGTGATTTTGCTATTGGGATAGCCCTTGGAACTAAGTCGATTACGTACTCGACTTGGCGTTGTGGTGGTAATCCTCGTAGTTCTTCTGGAAAGATATCGGGGAAGTCGCGTACTTCTGGAATGCTTTTAATATCCTTTACCTCCCAGATCGTATCGATGATGTGTGCAAGAAATGCATGATAATCCTTCCGAAAACACTTTCGAGCTTGGATGCATGAAATGAGAAGTACCTGAAACACATATCACACAACACGATAAGCACAAAGCTTAGTGAGTTCCCCAAAATACCACATACAAAAATAATACACCTCTCATGGGTATAGCTCGGCATGGACCCTCGGGTCATGCGTCTTGGTGAGAACCCTCTAGTCTCATGGCTCGGTGTGGACCCTCCGGTCATGTGTCTCAATGAAGACACTCCAGTCTCAAAGTTCGGGTTGGACCCTCCTTTCTTGTATCTCAGTGAAGACCCTCCGGTCTCATAACTCAGTTTGGACCCTCCGGTCCTACTAAGTAAGGCATAGAATAATATAGCATATTTCACAAAGACAAAATGCATAATATCACATAACTCAGTATAAGCACATAGGACCCTCCGTTCGATAACTCAAATAAGATCTTCCGGATACACAGTATTACCGCTTAGGTAAGTATAGTGAGAAGACTCACCTCGTAAGTATGCAAGTAGATCTAGTTCCCCACGAACAATCTAGACTCCGCCTACATAATATAATCATCACTAATTAACACTTTATAATCACAACTCTTACAAAGTTAGGCTAACCTCTTTCCTTACTCTGGGAAAGGGAGAAATACTATTTTACCCCTTCATGGTCTCCTTACCCATGTCTTGACCAAACCCTAAAAGTCAACGGAAGTCAACGCTCGAGTCAACAGTCCATGTTGACCAAACTCGTCGAGTGCATCTATGTGACTCGTCGAGTTCCTTCATTTTCTTTGAAGTTTCTGGAAAATCCAACTCAACTCTTCGATTTGTCTCATCAAATCACCGAGTTGTAGTGTGTCCAGACTATCGGGGAAAACCCTAGTCGAATCGTCGATTTGGCTCACGCACTCGTCAAGTCCCTCTAAACCAATTCTCATTCAGATGATTCTAAGGAGAACTAAGGTCCCAAGCTCTAGATCTAGCCTCCCAAGGCTGAAATACCACGTAAAGCTACAAGCTTTACGTCCATGCATAGCATCTAGGGCTCAAAATGCCAAAACGAAGCTCTATAGAAGATGTAGTGTTTGGAGCTTGGCCAATAACTTGATAAAGCTTGGATATTTATGGTTAACGGACATCATATTGTTCAGATCTGAAGTTTCAACTCCATGTCATGCTCAAATGACTCAAATGTTAAAAATGAAGATGGAAATGTCCACAAACTTTCTAAAGAAGAGATCTAACCAAAAATGGTCAATGTGATAGCTTTTTACCTCAAAAAAATAGATTGCATTGAAAGAACATCGGATCCAGTGGCTTCTTCTTGTTCCAAGCCTTATGCTCTTTTATCCCCTTCCAAGAATGCACCAAATCACACACTTTTAGTCTCACACACTCTCTCTCTCTAACTCTCTCTCTCTCTCTCTCTCACACACACACACACACACACAGATGATACCAACTCATTTAAGGTTTCTCTCACAGTGTTAAAGTGATAAAGGAGGCAGAAATGAAGGCTTACGGTCCTTTAAATAGGACACAAATCCTGAAAATTAGGGTTTTTAAACTCAGCTCCTACTCGTCAAGTTGGGGTCCTCCAACTCGTCGAGTACACTCTAAAAATCATGTGGCCATTAAATCCTCTACTCAGCGAGTTAGGGAATCCAACGCGTCGAGTTGTTCTAACATCATGAATGCAAATTAATTAAATATTATACCTGAGAGTTGGGATGTTAGAATTCTCCCCCACTAGAATTAGACTTCACCCTCAAAGTCATCCTACGAAAACAACTTTGGGTACTGCTCTGGCATCTCAGACTCCGGCTCCCAAGTCTACTCGGATCCCTTCTAATATTGCCACTAAACTTGAACCAAGGGCACCTCTTTATTCCTCAAGACCTCCACCTTCCAATCCAAGATCGTTATCGGCTTCTGAATATAGTTCAGGTATTCATCAACCGGTATGTCCTCTAAAGGGACCACTATCGTCTCATCGGCTACGCACTTCCTTAGCTAGGACACGTGGAAGGTGTTACGAATCTAGCTCAACTCTGTAGGAAGCTCCAACCAATAAGTTGTTGGATAAGGTGTCTAAGTCCATAACTATTTTTGGTATGTATTTGATCTACTTTGGCATGGTCCATTTGGGTTAAATGGCATCATGCATTTGGATAGACTAAAATGAGAGAAACAACACTTAATCTTTATATATATATATATATATATATATATATATATATACATATATATATATATACATACATATATATATACATACATACATACATATATATATATATATATATATATATATATATATATATATATATATATATGTATAAGATTAAGTCGTTTTACCGTTAGTAGGCCTCATTCACGAAGCCGGTCTATAAGGGGGGTATAAGGTTGTTGCCTATAAAATGGCAGCTTAATGGGTGTCCACTCTCACCCATCGCTTCCTTGACCGACGGAGGATCGTTAGTCGAACGGGTTGGAAAATGACTTAAATTAAAAATTCTCATTAAAAGTATAATGATTATTATAAAGTAACTAATTGCTTTTTTAATTCCCAATCATAGTTACTTTAGGAAAATGCGAATACGGTGCTAACCCATGAAATTACACTTTGCACTTTGATTAAGTCGTTAGTGCAACCGGTGTGGTTAACCGGCACACTAGCTTGGACTTAACAAGGTAGCCAGAGGGTGACTTAATATTTTTCATAGGTCGGTGGAGTGTGTGGTTAACCGGCACATCGATTGAGTGAAAAACATTAAGTGTACTAAGTAATTTGTGTGGTTATTTCACACCTTGTTTTGTGATAATCGGCATCCCAGTCACAAAACCTGAAGGGCAAACTCGAGATTCAAACATGCCATTGAAAAGTTCAATGAATCTCAAAAGAATCTAAGAGTTTCTAAAAACCGATTAAAACCTAATAATTTATATTTCATTTTCATGGTGGAAATTGGTAAATCATCATTCACCTGCCTTTCAAATATGTTATAGCTTAGATTACGACATCCTTATTCTAAGTTATAATATATTGTGATTGTGTGATAGCCTTAATATTACATTTGGGTGTGTTATTAAGGACAATCTTTATATCTAATCTAAACTTGTTTTTCTTCTTTTACCAGATGTCTACCAACAATGTTGCTTCTGGCTCAAACCCTTCTAGCTCCTACTCTCTCATGAACCTTTGTGGGAGATTCATCTTTGATGTTTTCAACTTTATGGATTAGATCCAGAACATCAGGATAGTCACTCGCTACGAGTACAAGGAATATGTCCTTGATAAGGAGCTGAAGGAAATTGATGAGTCCACTGCTATCCCTCAGGAGATTGCTGACTACCGGGCTCATGAAAGAGATGCCACCAAAGTGTCATGTATCAAGATTGCTACTATGACAATTGAACTTTAAAAGTCCTATAAGGACTATTACCCTTTTGAGAAGCACAAAGACTTGATGGACCACTACCATCAGAGTGCTCAACAAGAGAGGTATGATATCATCTGCTCCATGATAACAACCAGAATGAAGGATGATGAACCCATCATCGGTCACTTGTAGGAAATGCAAAGGTATGTGGATCAGTTGCTGAAACTTAATGTGAACTTCCTAGAGGAGTTGGCAATATATATCATTTTGCACTCCTTACCCTCGTGTTATGATCAATTCCGCATGACATACCACATGAACAAGGAGGAAGTTACCCTCAGCAAACTTCAAGGACTCCTATGAGCGGTAAGTTAGTTATTACCACTCCTACGCCTACTCCAAACTCCGCCCTTGTCTTGGCAACCGGGAAAGTAGAGGGAAAAAGAGGATGAACCCTTCGAAGGGTACCAACGGTAAGACCCTTGATGGATCCTATTTAAGCAGAACCAAGGAAGGTTTCTTCACTCCTTCTTCTGACCCAAAAGTGGTTGAATACTTCTATTTCCATGAAAAGTTGCGTTGGAAGTGGAACTGCCCAAAGTACCAGCAAGACATAAAGGATGGGAAAGTGAAACCCACCCATGTAGGTATTTACACAATATTGTCTAATAAATCACCCTATTATAACTCTTGGGTCCTTAATACAGGTTATGGAATTAACATATGTTCTGATTTGCAGGGACTAAGAAGAAATGAGAATGTGGAGCAAGGAAAGATAAACTTGATCATGAGGATAGGAAAGCTTCACCTGTCACCAAGATTGGAGTTTATTATTTGTTGCTAAGTAGTGGGGTTACATTAGATTTAAATAAATGTTGTTACTCGCCTGAAATGGCAAGAAATATTATTTCCTTTCATGATTTGTACAAACAAGGTTTTACCTTTTCTTTTGATAATGAAGTTGGTGGAATAAATTCTTTCTTTGATAATGTTCTTTATTTTAAAGCATTTCCTTGTGATGGTGTGTATGAAGTTGTGTCTGCTGTAGATAACCTAAGAAATAATGTGTTGTGTATTGATTCTTCTAATAATAATAACTTGGATTAAGCACCATTTTGGCATTGTCATCTTGGACATGTAAGCAAGAAACACATAGGCCAACTCCAAAAAGATGGAGTCTTGGAGTCATTTGATCTAAAGTCGGATGATAGTTGTGAATCTTGTCTACTTGGAAAACTGAAAAAGTCACCCTTTACTGGTTCTTGTGCAAGGGGTGAAGCTTTGTTGGATATTGTGCACACAAATGTGTGTGGACCCTTCAAAACTGCTACAAGGGATACTAATCATTATTATGTGACATATACAGATGATTATAGTAGATATGGATATGCCTACTTAATCAAGCATAACTCAGAGACATTTGAAATGTTTAAAGAGTTTAAATAAGAATTCGAGAATCAATTGGGCAGGAACATTAAGATGCTTAGATCCGATCGAGGTGGGGAGTATCTTAGTATAGAGTTCCTCGACTATTTTAAGAAATGTGGGATTGTCTCATAATCCAAGACTCGAGAGGTGAAGAAATTCAACACTCGAGAGGTGAAGGAACATCAAACCCTAGCAGTCAAACTGAGGAGGAAACTCATGTTGATTCAATTGACGAGTATGTACTTCTGAGGCATTCCACAAGGGTTAGGAATGCACCTGCGCACTACTATGGTTTTCATATTACTTCGGAAGGTGAGAAACTATCAGTGATGAGACATTGGTAAGTCTGGATGAACCTAACAGCCATGCGGAAGCCATGGTAGGCCCCGAGTTTGCTAAATGGAAAGAGGCAATGGACAACAAGATACAGTCCATGTATGACAATCAAGTTAGGAACTAGGTTAACAATGTGCTAGGTTGTAAGAAAGTTGGGTGCAAATGGATCTTCAAGAAAAAGACTGACATGGATGGTAATGTACACACATATAAGGCGTGACTGGTGGCAAATGGCTTTTCTCAAACTTTGGGAGTTGATTATGATGAGACCTTTTCACCAGTAGCAAAGATTAAATCTATTAGGGTTCTGTTAGCCATTGCTGCATTTCATGATTATGAAATATGGCAAATGGATATCAAAATCGCCTTCCTTAATGGAAGTGTGGCTAAAGATGTGTACATGTGCCAACCAGAGGGTTTTGTCAGTACAGAATACCCTAATAGAGTGTGTAAGCTTGAGAAATCCATCTATGGATTGAAACAAGCACCTCACAGATGGAATCTTTGTTTCAATGAGAAAGTCAAAGAGTTTGGCTTTTCGAGGAGTGAAGATGAATCTTGTGTATATGTCAAGGCTAGTGGGAGTATAGTTAGCTTTTTGGTACTGTATGTGGATGACATACTACTCATAAGAAATGACATCCCAACCTTGCAGGAAGTGAAGTCCTGGCTTGGGAAGTCTTTCGCTATGAAAGACCTAGGAGAAGCTGTCTATATTCTAGGGATAAGGGTTCTGAGAGACCAGAGTAAAAGACTAATTGGACTTAATCAGAGTACCTACTTGGATAAGGTATTGAAGTGGTTCAGCATGCAGGATTCCGAGAAAGGAGAGTTACCTATCCAGAGTAATTCCAGATTGAGTAAGACTCAGAGCCCGAGTATCGTGGCTGAGATAGCAGAAATGAATCGAGTACCTTATGCTTCCGTTGTAGGCTTGATCATGTATGTTATGACTTATACTCGTCCTGATGTGGCCTTTGCCTTGAGCATGGTCAGCAGATATCAGGGGAACCTTGGTAAGGCTCACTGTACTGCAGTAAAGAATATTCTCAAGTCTCTTTGGAGGACTAAGGATTGGGTCCTTACCCTCGGTGGGAGTGATGACTTGAGAGTTGTAGGGTATAGTGATGCTAGCTTCCAGACTGATGGGGATAATTTCCACTCTCAGTCATGTTGGTACTTTACCTTAAAAGGAGGAGCAATTACTTGGAAAAGTTCCAAGCAGGAGACAGTGGCTGATTCAACTTGCCAATCAGCGTATATAGCAACAAGCAAGGAAGCAAAGGAGGCGATATGGCTAAAGAACTTCGTTGGAAACCTTGGAGTTGTACCAGCTATAAAGGAGCTTATGGAAATTTTCTATGATATTGAAAGCGTAGTTTCCTTAGCAAAAGAACCAAGGGATCATGGGAGATCCAGGCATAATGACAAAATATACGATTTCATAAGACATCGAATAGAAGAAGGACTCGTCGTGGAAAAGTAGGTATCATCGGATGAGAACCCGGCAGATCCCCTCACAAAGGGACTGGGTAGGGTTAAGCATCTCCAGCATGCAAGGCATATAGGGCTGAAGGATGATATTAGTTTTTTAGTAGTTAGATAGCTCAGAAATTTGTAAAGTGTAATTGACATTTGATGATGAATAAAAGTTGTGTCTATTTATGAGTAAAGTGTTGCTATCTTTTGTCAATCGTTTACTATAATTTCTTTTGCATGTTTTGACTTCCAGAATATTTATGTTGTGTATTACATAGCATTCAGATTCTCCACAATCAGTCATATGTCAGAAGTAGATATGAATCAAGACTGTCATTAGGTTGGCTTGTAGCAAAGTGGTGCTACAACACTTCATAAGTACTCATAAGTTCTGAGTATTGGACTCAACCCACGGTCACTAGAATCACTTCATAGAATTTATCTCGAGTGATCGTGAGACGGTAATATCATATAAGTCTTCAAACCTATAGATATGACTTGTTGGTTGTGAGTTGGTTATACATTGATTGTACAAAACCGCATTGGTAACTCAATGTCATAAAACATACTTTTGTGTGTGATTCAACAAGTAGTAAAATAAGAATATGAGTCGAAGTTTATCTGTTTGTTCTTGTATTAGAAGTGATATCTAGGCCCCTAGATGATTTTTGTTTTGACCAATGTACCTCGACCGGTCAGAACTAAATTGATGTGTTCGATTAAGTTCTTTGTCAAACAAATCAGAAATCGAGAAACAAACTGCAGGATAATAAGAAAGACATTGTTCCATGTATTTTTCCGGCTGATATCTACAACAGAGGATTATATGATCACTTATCTTAAATGGTGTATCATCATCATCTCAGTTCTGAGAGACCTTTAAAGAGCTATGATTGTTGATCGGTTCCTGAAGTCATACTTGCAGTTATAGTTATTAGACATATCCAAGTGGGAGACTGTTAGATAAGGTGTCTGAGTCCATAACTATATATGGTATGTACTTAACCCGACCCGGCATGGTCCATTTGGGTTGCATGGCATCATGCATTTAGATAGACTAAAATGAGAGAAATAGCACTTATGGTTTATTAATATATTATAAGTTCTAATATATTAATAATATTATTTAATTAGTATTGATCAAGAATTAATTTTGAATCAATTAAGTTATCAAAAGAAGACTAATTAAATATATGGGTTGATTATGTAAATCCTCCATACTTATATAGTAGGCTAATGCTTCATGGATTATCAAGATGGGATAAAACCCATAGGATGCTCCATGATGTTTATAGAACCCATGGGTCATGGAAATGAAAAGTCATGACAATTAGGGTTTACATGGTGTAACCCTAATTGTAACACACTATATAAGCTTCATGTTGCTCATCAAAATCGGTTACTAGACATACAAGTGAGGGCTTGACGATTTCAAGTAGTGTGACATTTCTCTCAAGTTTATTCCAACTACATTTGGTGTTGTGTGAGACATTTGAGGCATCACACTTGGTGTGCTAGGCTCACAAGGCTTTCAAGGAATCCAAATCACTACAAGGTATGTATTTCTAGCTATCTTTTATGTTTAAAGTTCCCCATGTATGCTAGATAGGATTAAGAACCTTGGAAATCAAATTTTGTGTGTATTTTAGACAAACATAGATCCAAGGTTTCTAGGGTTGCATATACACGTTAGGAGTGTTAGAATGGTCAAAAACCCTACATAAGCTACCTTACCCACTGATCACCCTGAAAGGACCAATGTATCTAGGGCCCAGTTTGCCCCACTTCCTGAATTGGATCACCCCTTTCCATAGGGATACCTTCATGAGGACAAAATCTCCGACCTGAAACTCTAGCTCTGAACGTCGTCGGTTTGCGTAACTCTTCTGGCGAATTTGGGCTGTCTTTAACCTCTGTCTGACCTGGTGGATCTGATCTATCATCTTGAGCACTATCTCAGTGCCCCCCCCCCCCATCACTCTCTACCCTACCTCTCCCCAACATATGGGAGTTCGTCACCTCCACCCATATAAAAGCTCAAAGGGATGCATACTGATACTGGGGTGATGGCTATTGTTGTATGAAAACTTAGCCAAGGGAAAGTAAGTGTCCTAACTTCCATTGAAGTCCATAACACATGCATGTAGCATGTCCTCGAGCGTTTTAGTCGTCCACTCACTATGTTCGTCTGTCTATGGGTGATATGTGGTACTGAAATGCAACCAGGTACTCAACTCTTCATGAAATTTTTTTCTAGAACATGGCAGTGAAACACACGTATCGATCTGACAATATCGATGTTGGCACCCCATGCCATGCCACCACCTCTCGAACGTAGATCCCGACCAATTTCTATGTAGAAGAGCTCTCACTGATAGCCAGAAAGTGAGCACTCTTCGTCAACCGATCTACAATCACCCATATCGCATCGACACCTCGCACAATTCTCGGTATTTTGGTAATAAAATCCATGTAAATCTACTCCCACTTCCACATGGGAATCTCTAGAGGCTGCAACGGGCCATGAGGACGCTGGTTCTCCACCTTGACCTGAAGATAGGTCAAGCATCTCTCGACTACCCATGCCACATATATCTTCATGCAGGGCCACCAATAATCCATTTTGAAGTCCAAATACATCTTGGTGGCCCCCGGATGGATTGAGAATCTCGACCTATGGGCCTCCTCCATCAAAATATGTCGAGATCCACCCATATATGGCACCCATATCCGCCTATGGAAGGTCAGAAGCCCCCGACTATCCATCTCAAACTCAGAAAATCTGTCTGATCACCCGCTCTCTCTTATAGTTCTATGGTCTAACGGCCACCACTTGGACCTCTAGGATGGTATCTAAGACTGGATTCATCACCATCATCCTCATGCACACGTTTCCTATCGGAGCACTCACTGCTTTACGACTCAGGGCATCGGCTACCACATTAGCCTTGCCATTATCTCATATTCAGGTTAGGCTGATCCATAAGGTACTTCAGGCTCTTATGGTCTGTATATAGGGTACACATGACACCATAAAGGTAGTGGCGCCAAATCTTAAAGGCGAACACCACCACCCCCAACTCCAAATTATGGGTGGGGTACCTCATCCGGTGAGGCTTCAACTACCTCGATGCATATGCTATCATGTGTCCCCTCTGTGTTAACAAAGCACTCATCCCTGATATAGATGCATCACAGTAGACTACGAAGTCTTCTACTCCCTCAAGAAGGGATAACATTGGAGCTTCGCACAATCTCTGGCAAAGAGTCTCAAATGAGGCCTGCTGCACGGATCCCCAAACAGAAGTAACACCCTTCCTGGTCAATCTGGTGAATGGGATAGAAATCTTAGATAAATCTCTAATAAACTTCCGGTAGTATCCTGCCAGGCCCAGAAAACTCCTGATCTCGGATGGGGACCTCAGAACCTCCCATCGCATAACTGCCTCAATCTTGGCCAGGTCGACCAAAATCCCACTCTTGTTAACAATGGTGTCCTAACAATTGGACCTCTCGTAACCAGAAATCACACTTAGAGAATTTGGCATAAAGCCTCTCCATCCTCAATACTCCAAGAATCTCCCGAAAATGCTACTCGTGCTGCTATCAAGACGTCGAGTAGACCAAAATGTCGTCGATGAACACGATCACCAACCTGTCCGGCATGGGCCTGTACACCCGGTTCATGAGGTCCATGAACGCTTCTGATGCGTTGGTGAATCCGAAAGGCATCACCACAAACTCGTAGTGCTCTGAACGAGTCCTAAAGGACGTCTTCTTGATATCCTCCTCGCAAACTCTCATTTGATGATACCCATATCTCAAATCAATCTTGGAAAACCAAAATTCCCCTTGCAGTTGATCGAATAAATCGTCGATTCTTGGTAGTGGATAACGCGTCTTGATCATCAGCTTTTTCAAATCTCGGTAATCGATGCACATCCGGTGTGAACCATCCTTTTTCTTGACAAAAACGATCGGTGCTCCCCACGGTGAGCTACTTGGTCTAACCCTTCCCCATCAGCTCCCGGAGCTGCAAGGATAACTCCTGCATCTCGGGTGCCCTAAGGTGATAAGGTGCCTTGGCAATAGGCACCGCACCCAGAATCCAATCGATCCAGAACTCCACCAGCCTCTCGGGAGGCACACCCAACAATTCCTCTAGGAAAACATCTGGGAACTCACACACTACCAGAACATCAGAGATTGAACTCGGCCTCTCAGTGGCAACTCGTGTATCCATCATATATGCTATAAAGCCCATACATCCCTGCTATAAACTCTACCTTGCTCTGGCGGCAAAGCAGAAAGTTGATCCATACCTGGTCCCTTCGCCATACACAGTATGTAACAACCCATCATTCTCAATTCAATAAGAATCAAAATTTCATTTTGATCCATATGTGAATATATATTCTCTATTATCCCAAGGGCATAATTATAAGCTAATAACAAAATATAGCTTAAGCCTTAAGTGAATCTTGATACTATAATTTGATATAGCTGAATAGATTAATGTTCAAATCAATAAAATAAACCCCAAAAGGGTTCACGGTCCAAGGAGTAAACTCCAAAGGATTTCACGGAAAACTTCCCAAATGTAGCTCACGGCCAAATTTAAAGTGAAAACAAAGGTTCACAGCCAAGCAATGCGTGAATAGCTAGTAATGGGTCAAAAACCCCATTTCAAGTCCATTAGCGGACCGTAAACACCAAGGCCCAATCCCACTTGGACCGTAAACACCCCATATATAGATGTTTTATATCGTGAATCAATTCATTTCCCCACTTTTCAACCATGAACCACTCCAAAATCCTCTCAAATTTCATCTGTGAACAACCCCAATTTCTCTCAATCTTCAAGAGTTTACACCCAAAATCTTCAAATCTACAACCAATTCACCAAGAACATTCATAATATCTTCAAATATTCATAAGTTCCCAAGATCCAAACGTGAAATCATTTGTTCAACTGTAAACCCATTTATGCCAACCGTAAACACCTTGCAACCTTTCCAAATAATTTCCAATTAATTTGTAAGTCTTCCTTATATAATGAAATTATTATTTAACTCATTATTTAAATTAATATATTATTAATTTATATACAACGTCTAATATAATTATTCTTAGGATAACATTATTCGCACATACGCTAGCCCGATGATCGTTTCTACAGCTTGTTAAATTCGAACACAAACGCACATTCAAGATGAGTTCATACCCCTACGTCTTCAATATTTTTACATATTTTTAGGGGAAATACAAGTACAACACAATTAAATTTTGGTAAACATTTAAACGATTTCAAATGGTTACAAACAATTTCAAATGACTTTAATCTATTTCAATCTATTGCAACCATTGTTCTTACAATAACATACTTATATATATATATATATATATATATATATATATATATATATATATATATATATATATATATATATATATATATATATATATATATATATATATATATATATATTGTTATCTATATAAATACGAGTACAATTCTCTAATCCTTTGTAACATGCTGAGCAAAGGAAAACTTTTTAGAATAATCACATTTCAAATGGATCATATTTATAAACTATAATAGGTATAGTTTATAGAACACCGACATCATATTTACAAAATACAGATACAAAACAAACGAACGTATAACTATAATAGGTATAGTTTATGGAACACCGACATCAGATTTACAAAAAACACTTATACAAAACAAACGAATATATAAACTATAATAGGTATAGTTTATGGAACACCGACATCATATTTACAAAATACAGAGATACAAAACAAACAAACATATAAACTATAATTGGAATAGTTTATGGAACATAAGTATTATCTTACTAAGTACATGTTTTATCACAGTAATGAACATATAATATATATTGGGTATAGTTTATGGAACATATAAATAGACATTCATTTCAAATGATTTTTAGATATTCTACACTTAACCGCCGATATAGCTTTATGAGATAATGTCTTCAAGTACTTATTTAAGTGCCAACAAAAGTCCTGACCTGAATAACCAT
The DNA here is from genome assembly GCF_052625555.1 of Lactuca saligna. Taxonomy (NCBI): domain Eukaryota; kingdom Viridiplantae; phylum Streptophyta; class Magnoliopsida; order Asterales; family Asteraceae; genus Lactuca; species Lactuca saligna. The sequence continues at coordinate 84,881,963 of NC_136424.1, read as the reverse complement.
AGTCTCTTGGAAGGAGAGCATGAGTTTGTGTGTGGATCTATATGTAACAGCCCGGAATTTCAGGTATCGCTTTAAAACTATTTTTGGGGCATTTTAGGAAGGGACTCGGCGAGTTGGTGCCTGACTCGCCGAGTAGGACCACAGACTGGGTCGCGGATTCACGACTGGACTCGACGAGTCCAGAATGGACTCGGCGAGTCGACGTTGTTCAGCAGAAACCCTAGCCGTTTGGTTTGGATCGTATATAACGCCTCTAAGGCCGTCATTGTCCGTTTTTTTTGGCCGATTGTGAAGAACCTAAGCATCTGTGGACGTCTAGAGGAGAAGGAAGGGCTATTGGGACCTTGAAGAGATTGTTAGGCAAGAAGAGGAAAGGTTTTGGCCAAAGGAAGATCAAGGGGATTGAGTTCTGAAGTTTGGAGACACAGAGAATATGTTTTTCAGGTAATACTTCAGATCATTCCTGTTATTTTGATGTGTTCACGGATTTAGGGTTTATGAAACCCATTTGGTGATTAGATAGGTTATAATGTTGTTACCCAAGCGTTTATACCCCAGTAATAGAATGTTTAGAGGTCCAGAAAGTCCCATGATTGCATATTTCGGGACCATGCGTATTTCAGGAAGCAGTTGATCGACTGCATGGCATGGACTCGCCGAGTCCAATGATCAGACTCGGCGAGTAGCTTGAAGATCCACTGGGACTCGCCGAGTTGTTCTTCAGACTCGGCGAGTAGCTTGAAGATTTACTGGGACTCGCTGAGTTGTTCTTCAGACTCGGCGAGTGGAGTCGGGGTGGCCCCGCGATTCTTCCACGAGGATCTCGTCGAGTCAAGTGGGGTACTCGACGAGTAGAAAGGGGACAACAGGGAAAGATGGGGAGGACGTCTAGACTCGCCGAGTCGCCCTTGCACTCGACGAGTCCGGTCAAGTTGACCGTTGACAAGAGTTGACCTGCATGTAATTTCGTAGGGTCAGTTGTCTTGAATGATAAGAGTATTAATAAGGGTATATGGTATTGTAGGGAGTCTGCAGATCGGCGGATCGAGTGCGAGTAGTTTCAAGAGTTGATAGCTTACATTACCACGAGGTGAGTCTTCTCACTGTACTTCACCCGGAAGGGTTTGACTGTGAGACCGGAAGGTCGTATATGATATGTGTTATTTATGCTATAAATAGAAAGGTAGTTGCTATGCATGATATGTATGTTTATACGGGCCGAAAGGCAATATGTTATGTGACAGAAAGGTCAGGTATGATGTATGATATATGTGATATGTGTGTTGTATTAAATGTATTATATGTTGTAAATGTTATGGGCCGGAAGGCATTATACTATGGGCCCGAAGGCAATATGATACGGGCCGGAAGGCAATATGTTATGGGCCGGAAGGCGATTATGTTACGGGCCGGAAGGCAAAGTGTTGTGGACCGGAAGGTCAGGGCCTGGAAAGGCGTATATGTGTAAGTCGTATACTGGGGAACTCACTAAGCATTTATGCTTACAAGTTGTTATGTATGTGTTTCAGGTACTAGCGAGGACCGTGGGAAGGCGCCGGCATGATGCATACACACTGCTGCTATTTGAGATCCTGGAGGATTTTATATATGTATTTGATATGAAACATGAAATAAATGCTATTGGTTGAATGAAATTACTTTATTTTAAATGAAAATTTTATTTGAAAACATTGCATTGTTACACTATATGGGACTGAAAATCCCACACTAGAGCTACTTGCAACAGCTAGGCCGGAAGGCCTGTGGTGATAAATGTCATGAAAGATTTTTCGACACCTGAAGAACGTCGATCGAGGCCATCCGTCGTATTAGTATAGTTATGAGAACTCACAACGAACAACACGATTAGTGTATAATTAAATAACCACTTCACATAGTTTTATTTAAATAATAAGGCTATAAAACATTATTTTACAAGTACCACTGGTGAATCCAGAGGGTTTTAACATAAGTACGAATACAGAAGACTATTCCAACACATAGAAAACTTATATTCATAGTTTTATGCAATTTAAAACTACCTTTTTACATAATACAATAACATTCACACGTTTTGAGTATAACAGATTACAATAGAAAATATAGGATGTTTTTGGGAAAACATAATTACATTTTCAAGAAACAAATTGATGGTCTTCAATTACAAACATGCTTATGAACTCACCAACTTAAATTTTGATACACTTTCAAAATCAATTGTATTCTCAGGGAATTGATAAGGCAGGTACACCCGCAGGTTTTTGAAAAGACGGAGCTTTTAGAGTCGCATCTTTTAATACTTTTGCTATACATTTTGATGTCATACAAACTACGTATTAAGCAGATGGAAATATTTTACCTTATCAATGTAATGGTTATGTTTGCTTTGATTCCTATTATACAATTGTTATGATACTGTACATGACATCCTGCGCCCCCAAACGTTTCTACCGTTCCGGTTTAGGGTGTGATAGATTGGTATCAGAGCATTGTTTATAGTGAACTAAGTATATCAAACGTTACATGATATAAAACTATAAACACTAAGGGGCCAAACCGCGGTGGCTGCAGTAGTAGCAGCCTCCATGACAGCAGCGTATCGCTCATTAAACATCTCAATCATTGTGGTCTTAATACAACCGAACATCTCTGTTATGGCCTCTCTGATATTTGCATCCACCTCCTCATGAATGATCTTGCGGATCTCCTCGTCACTGGTACCACTACTCCCGGGGTTGTTGCAGGTAATCACAATAGTTTCTCTGAAACACAAACACAAAATCATCAGATACTAGCTCAAACACACACACACACACTCGATTACCCACCCCTACATTCTCCTTAGCATCCTAAGGTTCTTACTTGGTTCGCATACAGATCTGGTGCTTACAGTAGTATGGGCCCAATACTACCTTCCACGCTATCCTGTAGTCATCCTAAGTCCTCCTCCTAGGATCCTAATTCACAAGTACTCTATCACTTATGTATATCACCTACTATCTCAGTAGACTACTTGAATGCTCATTTAGGTATCTCTCCTAGATTACTTCTCGACTCAAGACTATCTTTCTCTATGAGATTCATTCTAGGCACTCCTACTCAGCACATACACAGAGAAAATAGCAGATAATATCAATCAATAGCATCCCCTAGGCCAAGGCATCACGAATCAACCAACTCTAGCCCTAATTTCTGAAATACCTAGCCTATCATCTAGCATGCATCTCTACTATCTTCTAAATATCTTATAATGTAAACAAGTAATGGTATTTTGGAAAATCACCATTTGGGCTCTAGCTAAGTTATACGCACTATTATGTCTGTTTTCTCTTTAAAACTCTTACTTGTTTTCAAAAAAACCATTCCTTTTAGAAAATTTTCTCAAATCCTCAGTTTGAGTCTAGACATACCTGAGGGTACATCTGAATCCCTCAAACCAAGGCTCTAATACCAACTTGTAATACTCTAAATTTTCAAACAAAAATTTCATTTTTAAACCACATAAAACTCAATATCACATTTCTCAAGAACCACAAAATGTATCGGTTGTCAAAATACAATTCAACAAAATAATTGATAATATCCTAGAATCCTCAAACATAATCTTGAAAAGTTGTGTACACTCAAGCCGGCGCCTTCCCGCGATCTTGAGAAGTACCTGAAACACATATCACACATCACAGTAAGCACGAAGCTTAGTGAGTTCCCCCAAACTACCATATACACAAATAATAAGCCTCCCATGGCTATAGCTCAGCATGGACCCTCCGGTCACATAGTATTACCTCTTACGTAAGTATACTGAGAAGACTCACCTCATAAGTAAGCAAGTAGATCTAGTTCCCCACGAACAGTCTAGACTCCACCTACATAATATAATCATCTCTAATTAACACTTTATAATCACAACTCTTACCAAATTCTGCTAACCTCGTTCCTCACTCTCGGAAAGGGTGATATACAATTTTACCCCTTCATGGTCTCCTTACTCATGTCTTGACCAAACCCTAAAAGTCAATTGAAGTCAACACCCGACTCCACAGTCCATGATGACCCAACTCGTCAATTGCATCTATACGATTCATCGAGTTCCTTTGTTTTCTATGAAGTATCGGGAAAAGCCAAATCAACTCTTTGATTTGTCTCATCAACTCGCTATGTTGTAGCACATCCAGACTAACGGGGAAAACCCTAGCCGACTCGTTGAGTTGGCTCATGCACTTGTCGAGTCCCTCTAGACCAATTCTCATTCAGACGATTCTAAGCAGAACTAAAGTCCCAAACTCTAGATCTAGCCTCCTAAGGCTGAAATACCACATAAAGCTACAAGCTTTATGTACATGCATGGCATCTAAGGCTCAAAATGTAAAAAATGAAGCTCTATAGAAGGTTTAGTGTTTGGAGCATGGCTAATAGCTTGATAAAGCTTGGATTTTTATGCTCAAGGGACCTCGTGTTGGATTAGTGTCTAAGCCCGTAACTATATTTGTTATGTACTTGACCCGGTTGTACATGGTCCTTTTGGGTTGCCTTCACCAAATCAATTTGGTAGGATAATTTATAGAGAGAGAGAGAGAGAGGTTATTATGTTTTATTAATATATTATATGAATAATATATTAAAGGAGAAATCATATAGTTTAATTAGTATTAGTCAAGAATTAATTTTATGGCAAAAAGAGATTAATTAAATAAAGGGGACTGGAACAGTCAATTGTGTGATAGTTGATTTTCGGCTGTGGATCTTCTTGGATATATGGGGGACGAAATTACGAGTGGAAGCCCACTCTAATTTCATCCAACGAGGCCTTATTCCAGAAGGTTCTCAAGTTGCTTAGGGCATAAGTCATCAAATTAGGGTTTTGACTGAAACCCTAGCAGCACAAGTATATAAGGACCCCTAGGGCTAGCAAAATCGGCCACTTGATCCCTTGGAAGCTTGGAGCCGACCTTTGCCTCTCATCCTCTCTCCTAAACATCATTCTCTCTCTTGTGGTGTTTGTAAGCCATTAGAGGTGTTACACTTGTGATACTAAGCTTATTGAAGATCGAAGACTCTTGTAACTATTGAAAGGTATCATCCAAACTTGTTATATAGTACATCTCGTTTTTGGTAGTATGCTAGATTAGGGTTTCAAGTCTTGGATTAAATGCATGTACAATAGAGAAACCTAGATCAAAGCTTTAGGGTTTTTTTTATGAGCATATATGAATGTTCTTTTGTATAAAACCCATCAGTGGTATTAGAGCCTTGATTGTTTTTTGCTTTATTTGATGCTTTGTGTTTCATTCATTATTGAAAAATAGAATTTTTGGTCATCTTCTTGACAGACTCATCGAGTCCCAAAGTGGGCTCGATGAGTAGGATGAACTCGACGAGTCTATAAGGGGACTCGGCGAGTCGAGCTGTCAAACAGAGGTAAATGTTAATTATTTGGATTATTTCATCATTATCTTGCATGAAATTGGATTAGGTCAAAATTAGATAATCACCATAATTAATTGTTTAATTATTTATTTGAATTTTGATCTAGATAGTTTTGAAATGTTTCAAAACTTGCCCTCAAGTTTTGGAGTTGAATTTTTGGATTAAAAGTTTAATTTTGAAATTATTAAATTCCAAACCCTAGAATTTTACAAGTTTAAAATTCACCCTATACTATTATAATATTATAAGAATAGTTATTATATATGTATAACTTAAATGCTAGTCTTACCGTTACTAGGCCTCACTCACGAAGCCGAACTATAGGGGGTATAAGGTTATGGACTATAAAATGGTTGTTTAATGGGTGTCCACTCTCACTCATCGCTTCCTTAATTGGTGGAGGGTCGTTAGCCGAACGGGTAGGATAGGGAAACCCTTTCCTCATTAAAAGTATAATGATTATAAAGTAACTAAATGTTTTAAAAATAATTCCGAATCTTAGTTACTTTAGGCAAAATGTGAATTCGATGCTATTCCATGAAATTACACTTTATACCCTTGCTAAGACGTTAGTGGAGCGTGTGTGGTTAACCGAAACACTAATTTGGCTCTAAGAAAAGGTGGCAAAGGGTGACTCGATGTTTGTCATAGATCGATGGAGTGTGTGTGGTTAATCGGCACATCGATTAGGTGACTATAACATTGGGGGCACCATGTATATTTGCATGGTTATTCGCACCCTATTTGTGATCCTCGGCATCCCAGTCACAAACTTGAGGGGCATATCGAGATTTAAACATGCCATTGAAAATTTCATTGAATCTCAAAAGATCTAGGAGTTTTCAGTACATTTAAAACTTAATTCTCTTTTATTTTTCATGGTGGAAATTAGTGAATCATCATTCACTTACCTTCAAATTGTTTGTTGTTTAGATTACGGCATCCCTCTTCTAAATTGCAAATAATGTTGTTGGATCCTAGCCATAATTTCTCATTTGGATGCTTAATTGGGGATTCTTATCTAATCAAACTTTGTTTCTTTTCCTTTTCAGATGTCGCACTCAAACCACAACGCTTCAACCTTAAATGCCTCCGGCTCATTTCTCACTCATGAATTTGTGTGGGAGGGTGATCTTTGACAGAAACTATTTTAATGACTGGATCCGTAACATAAGAATGGTCACCCGCTACAAGGACAAGGAGTATGTACTTGACAAGGAGCTAAAAGAGGTGGACATGAACACCGCTACTCCCAAAGAGATCGCTGCCTTTGAGTCCCATGATCGTGATGCCACGAAAGTCCATTGCATCATGCTAGCGACCATGACTGCTGAACTCCAAAACTCCTACGAGGAATTCTATCTCTACGAAATGCATTAGGACTTGGTTGAAAGGTGTCAACAAAGTGCGAGGCAGGAGAGGTACGAGATCATCACTTTGATGATCATGACCAAGATGCGAAACGAAGAGTCTGTCACTGCTCATCTGCAGAAGATGTGGAGGTATGTTGACCGCTTACTAAAGTTAAATGTTAACTTCGATGAAGAGCTGGAGATTGACATCATCCTTCATTCACTGAAACCCTGCTTCAACCAGTTTCGCATGACCTACCACATGAACAAAGAGGAGGTCACATTGAGCATGCTTCAAGGTCTATTGAGGACTGCTGAGAGCAACCTCAAAGATAAGTACATTTCACAAACTCCTACTACTAGTGCCACCCCCATCTTGGGTATTGGTCAAGGAAAGGGTAAGAAGAGGAAGGCTCCCTCAAAGAGCCACCATAAGGGAAAGTCCCATGATGGCACCTCTTCTAGTGGAACCAAGCCTGGTTCTAATGGACCCACCTCCAACCCTAAGAATGCAGAGTGCTATCACTTCCACGACATAGTACATTGGTAACGAAGCTGACCGAAGTATCAATATATCAAGGATGGGAAGATCAAGCCATTCTTCGCAGGTATTTACACTATTTAATCTAATGATTCATCACATGTTATTTCTTGGGTTCTTGATAAAGTGTGTGGTTTTCACATTTGTTCTGATTTGTAGGGCCTAAGAAGAAATAGGGATGTGGAGCATGGGTAGATAAACTTGATCATGGGGAACAGCAGAGCATCACCTGTCACCAAGATTGGAGTTTACTCTTTAGTGCTTAGTAATGGATTAGGACTAGATTTGAATAATTGTTGCTATTCGCCTGAAATGGCAAGAAACATTACTTCCTTTCATGGTTTGTATAGACAAGGATTTAGATATTCATTTGATAACGAAAAGGGTTCTATTAATGCTTATCTTAATGGTGTTTTCTAATTTGAAGCATTGCCTTGTAATGGAATATATGAAACTATGATGGTTGTAGATAATTTAGGAAATGATGTGTTGTGTATCGATTCTTCTAATGGTTTGGATAAAGCATGCTTGTGGCATTATCGTCTTGGACATGTCAGCATGAAACACATAGCCGAACTCCAAAAAGATGGAGTGTTGGAGTCATTCGACCTTTGGGACGATGACGTGTGTCAGTCTTGTTTACTTGGAAAGATGACCAAGTCACCCTTCACTGGTACTTGTGAGAAGGGTGAGGGTTTATTGCATCTCATACACACCGATGTGTGTGGGCCCTTTAGATCCACCACAAGGGATGTGATCCGCTTCTATGTGACTTTCACCGATGATTATAGCAGATATGGGTATATCTACCTAATCAAGCACAAGTCAAAAACCTTTGAAAAGTTCAAAGAGTTTAAGCAGGAAGTGGAGAATCTGTTGGGCAGGAAAATCAAGATGCTTCGATCTGATCGAGGAGGAGAGTAACTAAGTCTTGAATTCCATGTCTACCTCAAGGAATGTAGAATCGTTTCGCAATTGACATCGCCTAGCACACCACAGTTGAATGGTGTGGCTGAGCGGCGTAATTGAACCTTACTAGACATGGTTCGTTCCATGATGAGTTGTGCTTCACCAGCTATCTCATTCTGGGGGTATGCGTTAGAGACTGCCCCCCATATCCTTAACTTTGTCCCTACAAAGAAGGTTGCCAAAACACCTCACGAGATGTGGATAGGGAAAGCACCCTCATTGGCACATATCAAGGTTTGGGGTTGCGAGGCTTTCGTAAGACGAGAGACTCATGACAAATTCCAACCTCGTAGTGAGCGGTGTATTTTCATCGGCTACCCGCAAAAGTCCTTCGGATATCTCTTCTATAGACCGAGTGACAATGTTGACTTTGTTGCGAGGAGAGGGGTTTTTCGAGAGCGAGAAATCATAAGCCTAAGGGACAGTGGGAGGAAAATCGATCTTGAAGAGCTTCAAGAGTCGATTGACGAAGGAACATCTAACGATAGCGCTCAACCCGAGGAGGAAACTCCGATTAAACCGATTGACGAATCCTTACCTCTTAGACGTTCCAGTAGAGTTGGTGTTCCATCCGTGTTGTATGGTTTTCATATAACAAGTGAGGGTGATATGTTTATTAGTGATAGTACACTAAAAATTTTGTATGAACCTAATAGCTACAAGGAAGCCATGGCAGGCTCAAATTCTGCAAAATGGAAAAAGGATGTGGACAGAGAGATTCGGTCCATGTATGACAACCAATTTTGGAATTTGGTTGACAATGTGCCAGGTCGTAAGACGGTTGGGTGCAAGTGGATCTTCAAGAAGAACACCGACATGGATGGGAAGGTACAAACTTATAAGACATGATTGGTTGTGAAGGGTTTTACTCAAACTCTCGGAGTTAATTATGATGAGACCTTCTCACCATTTGCGAAAATAAAATCTATTAGGGTGCTGCTAGCCATTGCTACATTTCATGACTATGAGATATGGCAGATGGATGTCAAAACTGATTTCCTTAACGGAAAGTTAGTTGGGGATGTTTACATGAGTCGGCTAGAGGGTTTTGTCGATGCGAAGCACCCCAATGGAGTGTGTAAGCTTGATAAGTGCATTTATGGACTGAAACAAGCATCTCGCAGATGGAATCTTTGTTTCGATGAGAAAGTCAAAGAGTTTGGTTTTCTACGAAGTGATGATGAATCATGTGTATATGTCAAAGCCAGTAGGAGTATAGTTAGCTTCCTCGTATTGTATGTTCATGAGATACTACTCATAGGAAACGACATCCCGACCCTGCAGGAAGTCAAGTACTAGCTTGGGAAGTGTTTCGCTATGAAGGACCTCAGAGAGGCTGCCTATATTCTGGGAATAAGGATAGTGAAAAATATGAGTAAAAGTCTAATAGGACTTAGTCAAAACACTTACTTGGATAAGGTACTAAAACGTTTTAGTATGGAGGATTCCAAGAAGGGGAAGTTACCAATCCAAAGTAATGCCAAGTTGAATAAGACTCAAAGCCCAAGTACCGAAGTAGAGATAGCAATGATGATCCGAGTACCTTACGCTTCCGCAGTTGGCTCGATCATGTATGCTATGACTTGCACTCTCCCTGATGTGGCCTTCGCTTTGAGCATGGTCAGCAAATATCAAGGGAACCCTATAAAAGCACATTGGACCACAGTCAAGAATATTCTTAAGTACCTTCGGAAGACCAAGGAATGGTTTCTATTCCTCGGTGGGAGTGATGACTTAAAGGTGCAAAGGTATAGTGACGCCAGTTTTTAGACCGACCGAGACAACTATCATTCTCGGTTAAGCTAGGTCTTTACCCTGAATGGAGCAGCAGTAACTTGGAAAAGTTCCAAGCAGGAGACCGTAGTTGATTCAACGTGTGAATCAGAGTACATAGCAGCGAGCGAAGTGTCAAAGGAGGCAATATGGTTGAATAACTTCATCGGAGACCTTGGAGTTGTGCTAGCCATAAAGGAGCTTATGGAGATTTTCTGCGATAATGAAGGAGCGGTTGCCTTGACCAAGGAACCGAGGGATCATGGTAGATCTCGACATATCAATAGGAAGTATCATTTTATTCGACATCGGGTGGAAGATGGATTCCTCGTATTGTACAGGGTATTGTTGGAGGATAACCCAACAAATCCCCTTACGAAGGGACTGAGTAGGGTTAAGCACTTTCAGCATGCTAGGAGCATCGGGCTGAAGGACGATATTAGTTTATATTAGATTGTTTCGAAATGTGTAATAGATAAATGTATTTGACATTTGATGATTAAATAAAGGAGTATTATTTATAAGTAAAGTTACTATCTTGTGTTGATTGTCTACCTATTGTTTCAATTTGCATGTTTTGACTTCCTGAATAATAAGATTATTCGAGCGTTCCACAGTCACTCATACTTTGGGAGTAGGTATGAAAGAAGATTGTCGTGAATTGATTAGTAGATTGTCTAAAGTGTATTAGACATAGCAAAAGTCTGCTGCAACGTTCATGAGTGCTTATGAATAAGATTTGAGCATTGGATTAGACTAGCGCTTGCTGGTATCACTTCATGGAATTTATATCTAGTGATCGCAAGATGATAATATCATATGGTCTTAAAACCTAGATATATGGTTTATTGTTTTGAAGTTGGTTATACATTGATAATGTGTAAACGCATCAGTAAGTTAATGTTATAAAATGCATTGTTTTGCATGATTTGATGAGTGAATGGTAAATGCATATAAGTCGAAGTTTATATGTTCCTTTTATCCTAAGAGGGTAAAAGCGATATCCGGGCCCCTCGATGATTTGGTTTGACTTATGTGTCGGGCTGTTTAGGAATGAATTGATGTGTTCAATTAATTTCTATGTCAAAGAAATCAGAGATAGAGAAACAAACTATTTTACAATAAGTATGATTGTGTTCCATGTAATTGTCCACATGATATCTAGGACTGAGGACTATACGATCCCTTATCTAAAGGACAGGTTACTGATAAGGTTAAAGTTCGACAGAGTCTTTGATAGCTACGATTGCTAATCAGATAGTACTTGCATTTATAGTTACTAGACTTATCCAAGTGGGTGACTGTTGGATTAGTGTCTAAGCCTGTAACTATATTTGGTATGTACTTGACCCGGTTGTGCATGGTCCTTTTGGGTTGCCTTCACTAAAGCAACTTGATTGGATGATTTATGGAGAGAGAGGTTAGTATGGTTTATTAATATATTATATGAATAATATATTAAAGGAGAAATCATATAGTTTAATTAATATTAGTCAAGAATTAATTAAGAATTAATTTTGTGGCTAAAAGAGATTAATTAAATAAAGGGGACTGGAACTGTCAATTGTGTGATAGTTGATTTTAGGTTGTGGATCTTCTTGTATATATGGGGGACAAAATTAGGAGTGGAAGCCCACTCTAATTTAGTCCAAGGAGGCCTTATTCCAGAAGGTTCTCAAGCTACTTAGGGCCTAAGTCATCCAATTAGGGTTTTGACTGAAACCCTAGCAGCACAAGTATATAAGGACCCCTAGGGCTAGCAAAATCAGCCACTTGATCCCTTGGAAGCTTGGAGCCTGATTTTTGCCTCTCATCCTCTCTCCTAAACATCATTCTCTTGCTTTTGGTGTTTGTAAGCTGTTAGAGGTGTTAAACTTGTGACACTAAGCTTCTTGAAGATCAAAGACTCTTGTAACTATTAAAAGGTATCATCCAAACTTGTTATACTGTAGATCTCATTTTTTATAGTATGCTAGATTAGGGTTTCAAGTCTTGGATGAATTGCATTTACAATAGAGAAACCTACATCTAAGCTTTATGGTTTTGTATAAGCACATAGGAATGTTCTTTTGTATAAAACTCATCACCTCATACTGTCCATATTTGAAGTTTCAACTCCATGTCATGCTCAAATGACTCAAAGGTTAAAAATGAAGATGGAAATGGCTACAAACTGTCTAAAGAAGAGATCTAACCAAATATGATCAACGTGATAGCTTTTTACCTCAAAAAAGTAGCTTGCACTAAAAGAACACTGGATCCAGATGCTTCTTCTCGTTCCAAGCCTTATGTTCTTCTATCCCGTTCCAATAATGCACCAAATCATACACTTTTAGTCTCTATCCATCTCTCATATATGATACCAACTTGTTTAGGGTTTCTCTTAGGGTGTTAAAGTGATAAAGGAGGCGGAAATGAAGGCTTAAGGTCCTTTAAATAGGACAAAAACCCTGAAAATTAGGGTTTTCACATTCAGCTCCTACTCGTCGAGTTGGGGTCCTCCAACTCATCCAGTAGACTCTAAAAATCATGCGGCCATTAAATCCTCTACTCGGCGAGTTAGGGCATCCAACTTGTCGAGTTGCTATGACATCATGAATTCAAATTAATTAAATATTATACTTGGGAGTCGGGATGTTACAACGACCGACCAGGGGAGGCCCCCACAACAACAGTTAGATGGGAGATGATTCATCAACACGCTAAAAGATTTTCAGCTAGGTCATAACCTATAATTGTTAAATCTTAATTGAGCAGGAGAGGTATGTATAAATCTTACAAGATTGACACTCCCACCTGTGGTTTCTAGCTAGAACCTAAAAGAAATTCAAAGTAGACATAACTTTCTAAACACATTTGCGACATCTGATGCAACATCATTGTTTTTGTAATCAACAATCATAGCTCGATTATAAGAACTCATCATAACTTTGTTATACTAAAACTAACTGTCTTAGACTACTACTAGGAACCAACCTAAGAAAGTAGTGATAATACCTAGAAACTCGAGGATTTGAGTTAAGGATAAACAATATAACTAAAATACACACACAATGTTTTATAACAATAAAAGTTGTGGACTCATGAATATGATATTGACCTTTCAAAAACCTCGTGTATTCTTAGGAGACTGAACTCGGATGAAGGATGAGGTAACCCAAATGATGTAGTTTGAAGTCTTTGTGCTTCACATTTGTACTTTGCTTTCGTGACCTATCTATACCTCAGACAATTGTGTAACATATTTTATTTATTGAATAAATGGCAGTGGTTTTTAATATATTAGTGTATTACTTAATGTATGTTTTTTTGCCTAAAATCAAACATCCTAACATCGCACAACCTGGCAATTTCACTGCTGGCCAGGGGTATGACACTAAGGGAAAGAAACCCATTTCGTGTAGATGGGTCTGCAAAACTAATTAAAAGCAGATGGATCAATTGAAAGGCACAAAGCCCATTTAGTTGTCAAAGGTTTTACTCAAATGGAAGGGATTCATTATCATGACACTTTTTCACTAGTATTTAAGTTCAATACTGTGAGATGCATAGTGTTATTAGCTATGAAGAAAGGTTCGACAATTCAACAAAAGATGTGAATAATGCTTTCCTTCATGGAGACTTTCATGAAGAAGCTTACATGAAAATTCATTCTGGTTTTCAATTTGATTCTCCTTATCTTGTATGTAGATTGAAAAAGTCATTGCATGGCTTAAAACAAGGATCAAGACAATGGTATTCTAGACTGTCTGATGCTTTTAAAGTTCAAGGTTACATATACTCCCATAACAACCATTCTCTTTTTTTTGAAAAATACTAAAGATTCCATTGTTATAGTTGTTTTGTATGTAGTTGACATTCTTGTCACAGGATCCAATCTAAAGAAATCTCAAAGTTAAAAGATTTTCTTGATGATCAATTCAAAATTAAGGATTTGGTGTTAATCAATTTATTTCTTCGACTTGAATTCACAACTATTTCAGATGGCATGATTGTACATGAAAGCAAGTTCATAAGGGAATTGTTAGCCTTATATTAAATAGAAGATAGTACTTCTGTTTCATCTCCTTTACTACATAAAGTTCATATTCTTCCTAAAATGTCCAATTTTCTCAAAGATCCTACTGTATAAAGATATTTAATTGGAATGTTGAATTTTCTGCTTTATACATGACCAGATTTGGCTTACACATTCCAATATCTAAGCCAATTCAATCAATATCCATCTCAAGAACACTTTGATGCTACTCTACATACTTTAAAATATCTCAAAAGGATACTCAGTCAAGGCTTATTCTTTAATAACACTTTGAATTACAAATTGGAGGCATATTGTGATTCCAACTGGGCAACATGTCCTATCACTAGAAGATCAATCAGTGCTTTCTTCATTATGTTTGGAGATACACCCATTTCATGGAAATCTAAAAATAACTTAGTGTTTCGTTGTCTTCTACTGAAGCAGAGTATAAATCTATAAGGATAATATGTTCAGAATTGGCATGGTTGAGTAGGCTATTCCATGAACTTAATGTTCATCACATTACTCCTATTCCATTGAAGTGTGACAATCAAACAACTATTTGCATAGCTTCAAATCCAATCTTTCACAAGAGGACTAAACACATAGAGATAGATTGCCATTTTATAAGAGAAAAGTTGCACAAAGGTTTAATCCCAATGTCTCATTTCAACACCTAAGATAAATTAGTTGATATTTTCAACAAACCATTAAACGGTGTGCTTCATAATAAAGTTTTTTCCAAGCTGCATCTACAGTCTACAGATTGTACGGGGTGTTAGACTTCGTTATCAAGTGATCTTTATTACTATTTGAGGGTATTATTGTAATTTCATATAAAAGTTTGCTAGAATTGTTAGTTAGAAATAGTTATTTATGATCGGATGTATATAGCCCTGTTAGTTGATTGTAATTGATTAATGAAGATAATGAAAATCATTTCTTCTCTCATATTCTTTCCTTTTCTCTCTCAAGCTTCCCTAATGGTGAAAGATAACAAATAGTGGTTAACTAATTGGATTCCTTAATTACAATTATTATGTATACTACTTTTAATTGATATTTATTTAATTTATAACCTAAACTATCTGATTATATTTGGTTATTGCAAACAAAATTTTATTCTTGTGAAAAAAATTCACTATTCTCTTCTTAGAAGTTTTTGAAAAAAGTACTCATTATTTGTTCCATTGTCATATCCAAATTTTATTATTTGTGGTATTTTACAAAGTATAATATATCTTCATTGTATCTTATTTTTTTTACTTTTTTAATATTATTGAACTTATTGTAACAAAAAACCTTACTACTAGGGTTGGCCCAAGCCTAAGGCGAGTTGGGTCATGGCTCAGGGCATCAACCAATATGGAGGCATCAATTTTTTGGCAGTTATTATGGGTATTTTCATTTTGGACTAAAAATTTGATCCATAAATCCAGCGCAAAATCCAGCTGAAAAATGAAGGTGCCGACCTACAATTGAAGCGGGAACCAGCTCAAGAAAAATTACACGTCTGATTATCGAAGAAATTATTAAACAGAACACAAGGGTCAAGGAGACAGGGAGAAGAAGAGGATACAATGAGAAGAAGATGAGGCGACGGGGAGAAAACACATGTCAGCCACATCGTATATTCATCCCAAGTTCTTAGTTCCTTATATCTTCATAAGACATTTCTTTCATAGATTATGAATTTTGGTAGTGTTTTACATATTTTCATTCTTCTAATTACCAAAGCAATTCTTATTTTGGTTCTCCCGGAAAAGTGATTTAGAGGAGCGAGCAAGCGGTAAGGATGCAAAACCGAAATCAAATTTTTGGAAAATACCTGTGGTATACAAAACGTAGATCTATATCCTCCTTATTGTTCTAATTATATTATTTTTTTCGATTTTCTTTCTAATCAATCACATCTCTGCAGGTTTGATTTTTCTTGGGTTTCACTTAATTTGGTGTAACAAGGTTTATTTCTTTTGTGTATATTTTCTTGATGTGTTGCTCATATAAGAAGAGTTTGTTTCTTATCAGTTAAAATCAAAGCAACCGGAATCATTTTGCATAAGTACAATGCTATTATTGATCAATCTACTTGCACATTGCAAAAAATTGTTGTTGTAATTGGTTAGTTTTGGTGAAGTTGGTTGCTATTAATAGTCAAAAGAGAGGCTGTTGGAATCACTTGGCAATCACATAGTTATTTAGAACATATATTTGGTGTCTCTGATGTTATCTTTCGTAACTCGAACAATATTTAAAGAACATTGCTTGGATTCTATAAAATATTTATCTTTGGAGGCCTTGATAGGTCTTATGGAGGCCTTGATAGGTCCTATGTAAATGCAGCGGGTTTTTTATTTGTTTTGCTAGTTAAGGATAGAATAGACTATATGTAATTTATCTTTTATTTTCCTCCCATGTAATATTGTTAAACTTTTGTTGGTTCTCTCTTTTTTATATAGTTTTTATTGTTTATAAAATCATTAGCATTTCAAATCATTATTGTTTTAAATGGTATAAATAGTTGATTTGGAAGAAAAAATATTAAATTAAATTAAAATAGTATTGTGAAATAAAAGTAATTTGTACTTTGCACAATTATATTAGCAAAAAATCAATTTAAGATAAGAATTAAAGCTAGGGCATAATTAAATATGTTTGTCTGTGGCATAAAAAGACTATGAACCGCCCGCTTACTACAATAACTAAAAAACAATGATCAAAATTGACACTTTTGTGTGAATTGGATATATGTATAAGTCGTGTAAGCGACAATCATTCTAAACATAATGTGATTTCCCTAATATTCAACATCTAAATCATTTCCTTTTGGAAAAAGTAAGCAATTATTGATACGTAGCTATGCACATTTTTTGATAACCACAATACAATAATTGGAGCCAAAATCGTTTACTCGTAACCATTTCGGGTAAATTTATGAAAATCATCAATATTACTATTTTTTCACAAATCACCGAGTATATAAATTTTAGAGTAAACTATTGGAAGATAATGTTTACTTAAGGCTAGAGGGAGTCGTTCGCTAAGCATGCTCGCTACCAAGTCAATAAGTTTGTTGTACTCCGCCTCTACCGCTAGTTAGGGGGATCGTTAAGAACCACAAGCTACCACCTTAACAAGGAGAGAGAGAAGTTTTGCTTTGATTTGTTGTTGTGTGCCTTTGACCAAAAAACTATTTTTTTTTTTGTTTCTTTTATTTTTCAAAATAAAACCTATTTAAAATCACACACTACCACTTCTTATCTTTTTTAATATAAAATGTTAAGCTTAGGTTACAAGAAAAAAAAAACCAATGTGTCAATAAAAAAAACTTACGTGACAATATGCTAAATGTGTTATCATTCCTTCCAACCTATATATATATATATATATATATATATATATATATATATATATATATATATATATATGTGTGTGTGTGTGTGTGTGTTTCACTGAATTATACAAGACATATAAAAAATGTTGCATCTTATGTGAATGGATAAATTTCTTAAATAGAAAAATATATAAATATGATAAGTTGCTTATTACTCAAATTAGAATTACAAAGTAATATATAAGCACAATACCAAAGTCCAAAACCTTAAGGCCATTGAGCATAAACCTTAACCATACACAACTGTTTATCAAGACGTGACTACTGGACAATTAAGTTGACAAATATGAAAATTAAGAAAGAGATAGTAGATCCATAGAGATGGAGATCAAGAACTAGAGGTAGCGACAACTAGTTCTGGAGGCAACGACAAAGCTAGATCTGCACGTGGCGACGACAACTAGATCTTGAAGCTACAATGGTAGCAATGTCAAGAACTAGAGGAAACAATGATGGTTAGATCTTGATGCGGCAAAGAAGTACGGTAGCGGCGAGTCACGTCGGCTGAGGTAGAAGCCATCTCCAATGGCTAGTTATAAGAGAAATGTTTTCTTTTGAAAGAGAGAGATAAGAGAGTTAAAAAGGGAAAATATTGAATATAAAAAAAAAAAAAAAAAAAAAAAAGCAATGACAACAAGAGAATACATCTCTGTGGACTCGAGAAGACCATCAAAGATGGAGGTCGACGATAAAAGTTTGTGGCCAACAACAAATAATTTAACCTAAAGTTCTAATAAAATGTAAATGTTATAATTTACTTATCTTTCAAATGGAGAGAGAGAGAGAGAGAGAGAGAGAGAGAGAGAGAGAGAGAGAGAGAGAGAGAGAGAGAGAGAGAGAGAGAGAGAGAGAGAGAGAGTACCTAAATTAAACCCTACACGTTTACAAAAGAATAACCATAAACTATATATGTCACATATCCAAGTTACAATTGTCTTGCAAAATAAAGAGTAACTATAGTTTTGGTCCCTAATGGTCACATTTGTATTTTTAGTTTAATCTTTCAAAATTTGATAAGATGCATCCCTTTGTTTTAAAAAAATTGTAATGCGCATCCTTCATCCATTTAAAAAAATAATTTTATCATTACTTTTATATTTTTGCATTTATTTTCTCTCTCTCTCTTTCTCTCTCTCTCTCTCTCTCTCTCTATATATATATATATATATATATATATATATATATATATATATATATATAGTATTTAATTTTTTAGATTTTATTTAATTTATGTATATTTTTTATGATTTATATATATATATTTTTTTGAAATTTTATTAGAATATATTTTTAATGTTCTTTATATTTTGTTAGTTTGTGTTTTTTTGACGTTTACTTAAATAATTTATCTAGTTTTTTTTGTTCAAATATATATTTTTTAATGGTTTGTATATCTTTTGTTTTTTTTTTTTATATATTTTTGTAAAGATTTTTATAAATGTTTTTTATATGAGAAATATGAAAATGTTTGCAAAATATGAATATGATAAAACATATTATTTATAAAATTATTTATTTTAATAAGATTATTGTATAGATTAAATGAAATTCAAAACAAGTGTCAATAGTTTTGAGTTTAATTTTTTTTACATTTCCTTCCGAATGTCAAATGTTAATCAAAATTCATATAACACACACATGTGTCGATGTTTTTGAGATGATGCTTTATTTTTAAAATTTTGTTCGTTTTTGAGTTATATAATTTTCAATTAGCTGTTATATAACTTGAAACTCATTACAGGATTTCGGTTAGCTTATCTATTAAATCTATAATTTTTTTTACTAATCTATGTTAATAATGTTAACAGTTAATGAACTTTTTTACATTTTTTACAAAACATATTTTAAAAAATATAAATAAATAAAATGTCAAAAAAATTAAAATGTATTCAAACAAGAACGTCAAAAAACTAAAATAATTATTCAAAATAACGTCAAAAAAAAATTAAACAAACAACATGTATATATTCAAAAAAAATGTCAAATAAAATATAAATAACAAAAATATATAAATAAAAAATAAAATAGAAGCAAAAAATATATAAAAAATTAAGCAATAATGAATATAAAAGTAAGGATAAAATGATGTTTTTAAATGGACTAAGCACATGTAGTGAAATTTCTTTAAACCATAAGAATGTATCTTGTCAATTTTAAATCAGACCAAACCATAATGACCAAAATTGTAATTTACTCCATAATAATTATTTTATTACACTATGATATATATATATATATATATATATATATATATATATATATATATATATATATATATATATATAATGTATATAAAAAATTTCTTACTTTCCAACCAAAAATTTCCTTCTTATTTGATCTTGATTATATATATATATATATATATATATATATATATATATATATATATATATATATATATGTCAAAATACTTGATTCTCATGTATTTTATACTTCAATGACCATTTCAATTACTTTTTAATAATAATTGTAATCAAAAGGTTTTCATAATTGTATTAAATATAACCTTAATAATAAAACTATTTACATTTCAACTAGTTAACTATTATAATTCAAAAGTTTTTGTAACTTGTGGTATATTAATCGGTTGATTTAGAGTATACATATAGTTTATAGATATAGATTATATTGTTATGATTTTAAGATTAAGATTGAGAAAAAGAAACTTAGAAGACACAAATTTCTACTTGAGATAGAACTTGAATAATAATATAGTTGTTTAATACGTATTTTGTATATTATTATTATTATTATTAGACACAAATTTCTACTTGAGATAGAACTTGAATAATAATATAGTTGTTTAATACGTATTTTGTATATTATTATTATTATTATTATTATTATTATTATTATTATTATGTAGTTCTTTCTATTTTGTTCTTCACATAAAAAAATTTTGTTTTTTGTATATTGTTTCTATTATTCGATTTTATGTTTTTGTTTGTCTTTTTAAAATTATTTCATAATTTTGTAATTTCTAACTAAAAGTTATCAGTTTTTATTGTTTCAATTATTAAATTTTATTTTTTTGTTTGTCATTATATTATTGCTTCTTACTTTTCTAATTTCCACTTGAAACTTATATTATAATTTATCAACAAAACTAACATGCAAAATAATTAAAATGTTTGGTAGGAAGTGATGTATGTCATTAATAACATAAGAAAATATGTAAGTTTAGTAACAAATAATTTGATGAAATGATTAAAATAAAAATCTTTATATTAATAAATAATGATATAAATATGTCTAATATCATATATATATATATATATATATATATATATATATATATATATATATATATATATATATATATATATTTACTATATTATTAAACATATTGCATATTTCTTGAAAATTAAGAGGTATAACTCTTATAACACCATATACAATCCTATTAAGTTTAGAATATATACACACACGATATCATCGTACCGTAACTTACGGTGTTATATGTCTAGATGTTGGAAAAACCTAATATCTTCCATTGGCCGTTATTTTTTCCGGATCTCTTTCGTCTCCCTCCTTATTCTCTTCAATCTCCGGTAGCCTCGGTTACCACCAACCTCCTGACATTGCCATTACCTTCACTGGGTCTACCGCCCGCTTCTACCTTCTATCGAGATGAGAAACCCTAACTCTGTCTCGCTTCCACGATCAACGCCACCATCACACACTAGAAATCCTAACCCTAAAGTGGCTCCACCATCGCCACAAAACATCTCACTGTATAAAGTTGATCGAGGTGGGTTATTGAAGAGATCAAGGTGGGTTATTTTAGTGTTTCTTTATGTTCTTACTTTATTTTTTGTTTTGCCTTGATGAATTTGTTGAATGCTTTATACAATGTGTGGATTTTGTTCAGATTATTATAATGCTTTTGGACGATCATTTTGTCAATCCTGATTTCGTGACTTATTTTTTTACAGGTGTGTTTCGGTAGTCTATTTGAATTTTACTTATTTTTTTACGTCAATTTCATGAATCGAGTGCATATATGGTTCATGATCATATGAAAATTGGGTGATTTTCTTAATTATCACATTCTTCTTTTTCTACAGATTTTGTGTAATTTGGTTGATGGTAACAGCGAGATAGGCTCCATTGATATTGGCTGCAATACATGGGAAGATCTCTTGTAGACTATAAGCACAGAGGTATATAGTGATAAAATATTGACGACACTGTGATCGATACAAAGAGATACATGAAGTATATATACAGAGACAGAAACCTTAATATACAGCTACAGTAGGTATACTACTTTTGTTAGTTGATTAGATTTGGTCTTCAGCACATGGTAAACCAAATTAAACACGTGACTCTCATTTATTATGCACAAAAGCTCATTGAAGTTAGGGCTAATGTATGTCAATTTCTAATCTTTTACATTGTACCCCCCTAAAAAACACACATACACACACAAATACATGCAGGTATGTATTCATGGTGTCAATGGTGAGCTCTACTGAACCCTCAAAATGGCTTTCTTTATCCTTCACTCTCTCTCGGCACCGTTTCTACATCCATTGTCGTCTTAGGTAAACATATTCTCTTGTCTTCATCAACTCGCGTTGGCCGTAAACAATATATCATTCAATCTGATATCTTTTAATTTATTATTGGAGTAAGAGACAAAAACAAGATCCTGATGATTAGCTTTTAAAGGAAATTCAAAAATCTCTGAAGGAATCATTAGAAAAGTGTGTTGCTGAGAGGCAAGGCTAAATTAGAGCTCAAATGGTTACATAAAACAAACTATTTTTTGATTTTGTAAATGTGTCCACTGTTTGTCAATTCACAACTCATTTGTTTTAACTTTGAATAATTATATAAACAGGATTAAAAAAACAATGCTCCAAGCTAAAATATACAACTTGGAGACGATTTATCCCATGGCTTTTATTGCTATCATCAAATCTTATTTCTCTACAAGGTAATTATTACAAATTTCAAGTCTCTTTAAATAGAAAAACTCCCAAAAGAATTTCATAGTAAAATGTATAATAATTTAATTAAAAGCTTCAATAAAGAAATATTCTAATTGGCATGCCTCAAATCTAAAACTCATATAAATGTGTTCATGAATTCACATGTTTATAGTTACACCCAATGATTTTGCACTTATAAATTCATCAACTTTTTTCAAATGTTCAGAAATGGAACACCAAGGCAACCTCTAATTGAAAATCTTGCAAGGGCACTTTTCACATTTGATACATCGTGTGTCCCACCATCTTCTCTTGAAGGTCTTGAGGAGTATTCTCTTTTCTGGATCACATATGTTTTTCATCTTTGATATTGATCTTAATAAGTTATGGAAACATCCATCTATGTCAAAGTTGAAAGCAAAGGTGTGTAATGTGTATCTCTTGTTCTAATTCTCTCAATCTTTATTATCTTTTTATAATCTGCATCAACATCAAATGTTGCAGGTAAGAGTACCAAGATTGAAGGTGAAAAAGGGGCTCTTTGCTACAAAATCACCACGTCCATGCCTAATTGGTCCTACAATTGCAAAAGTAAGTTAAATTGTGTAATTTGTGTTTAATAATCATTGCAAGATATTAAAAACATTGATTTTGGTTCAAAAAATTGTATTTATTTATTTATGTTTGTAAAGGAAACTATAACACCGTATTGTGTTAATTCCATTATGCATATGCACAAAACCCCTAATCTAAAATAGGAATAAAGCCTATTTTTAATAGTTTTTATGAAGCAGCTACATAAATTTATGACTTTTTTTTTTTTTTTTTTTTGCACAGACACAATTTTGATGGCATAATTGGGTTGAAGATCAAGTTGAAAGACATGCAAGGTAACAGGTGGTTTCTTGTTGTTGATTGTTTTTTTAATAATCATTCATTTGATAAAAAATAACATAAATATTGTTCGAGCAGGATGCGTTGACTAGATTTTGTGGTGGTATGTCCAAAAGCATGATGGAGGTAATGGTTATAAATTATAATATGAAAAATCTCATAAGACTTGGATTTAATCATTATAATATTGTAATATGGTTATTTATCAATCATATTTACCTAAAGTAAATGAAACTGTGTTGATATTTCAAGCATTTAATCAATTTAGATTACTTGGCATATAAATACCAAAAGGAACAACTTTATACAAAAAAGTAATTTTTGCCAATTGAACATTCATTTTCTCAAATATCTTTTAAAATGGGTCAATTTTGGATTTATTCTTTTTTCAAAAAGAATATGTAATGTAAATGTTTTTTTAATTACTATTATAACCTTTAATATGCATAATAAAACCGTGTTTTATTTTTATAGTTAATATATAAGTAAAACTATAATAAAGATTTATCAGTTAGTCCATGTTTTTATATAATTGATCCCATGCTAAACTTCCATTTTTTTTTCAAACTTTCCATGATCTTTATTATGATTTTGTATGCTATTTATTATAATTGTATAATTATTTGATATTTAATGTAGGGCTACCAGTATATCGATGCATCAACTTTTATGTGTACATGTTCTAAATGAACAAAATTGTATGATTGGTGATTGTTGTAACTTTCGTATTGTAAAATCAACTATTAACTTCCCAATGTATATTAAACTTCCAATACAATTGTATATGCATAGACAAGAGATGAATTTACTTACTAATAGCAATGTACACATTCTCCATTCAGTCTAATGCACCAAGTTCAATTTTGGTTTTCAACAAAGATTTGTGTCCCGCAGCATTGTGCGGGTACACAACTAGTGTGTGTATATATATATATATCAGTAATATAGTTATATTATTGCAATTAACGCAATATATTTATCATAATCTTAATTGTCATTATTTTATTCTTGCCTAACGCATAGGTTTTCATCTAGTATCTTATAAAAGAGGCACTTTTATTCAACCTGCATTCATTTAAAATTTCAATCTTTTAAATAAAACCGTCAAAAAGTTTAATTAATAATGATACAACTCAAAAAATTTATAATTTACATATTATGTATAATAACACCTAATGAAAATACTATAAAAGACTAATATATAGAGCAGAGATACATAAAAATTCAAAAAGCAAAAACATTTTAAATTTTTTTGGTTGGTTTTTAGAACTTTTAATTTGTGAATTATATATATATATATATATATATATATATATATATATATATATATATATATATATATATATATATATATATATATATTCTATGTGGGTGAGAAATAATATAATTTAAATCATATACATGTTATTGAACACATATTACAAAAATATATGAGGGATTTTTATCATTTTTTAATACACGTATTATGTTAGAACTTTTTATTTGTAAGTTTGTTATATATTAATTCTTTTTTTATATGTTTTGGTAGAATCATTAATGTAAAGTAGATATTATAATGTGTTAGAACTCTTAATTTGTAAGATATATATATATATATATATATATATATATATATATATATATATATATATATATATATATATATATATATATATATATATATATATGTGTGTGTGTGTGTGTTGTGGGTAAGTAATAATGTAAATTAATTCATCTACATGTTATTGATCATATATCACATAAATATATGAGGTCATTTTTGAATTCATGTTATTATGTTAGAACTTTTAATTTGGAAGTTTGCTATATATTAATTCATTTTTTATATGTTTTTGGTAGAATCATTAATGTAAATTAGATATTATTATGTTAGAACTCTTAACTTGTAATATATATATATATATATATATATATATATATATATATATATATATATATATATATACGCACACATAAATTCTTTTTAATTTTTTATATGCTGTGATGAATTCATTAATGTAAATTAGATCAAAAATGTTACCTATCATATTTTATATAGGCGATATCAATAATATTTAATTCAATATGTTCTATATGATTTGCTTATTTTGTGTAGCTTTATAAAAAAAAAAAAATTTAAATAAATAGTTAATTAAAAGTCATCGATATATCATATTTGCCATGTAAGTCTCAAAATTTTATAAAATTTTCAATATGTGTGTCTTTTAAATTTAATGCTATATAATTGTTGAATTAATATATAAAAGTCAACCTATACTAATAATTGTTGAATTTTGATTTTACACATCATCCTATACTAACTCTAGTATATATGAATCTAATATTAGATAACTTAATGTCAGACTATCTACTAATATCTATATCCATATAAAATCTACAAAAACCAATGCACCTTTTGTTTAAGAAATAGCCACACGCCTTTTTGGCTTATAAGAAGCCACGCATCTTTTAAACATTTTTCAATTTTTTTTCTTTACAAACTAATATAGTTACATCAAACTTTTAATTTTAAATTTTAAATTTTATGATATTTATTATTAAACCTTATCATTAAATTAATTTTATTTACTATAATCTTAATAATAAAGTATTTTCAAATGACTTTTATTTAATTTATAATATATTAAAGCAAAATATTTCCCACTGCGATTTTTTTCTTGTTTATTTACAAATTAACCTTTAGATACATCAAACTTTTAGTTTATACCTTTAAATTTTATAATATTTATTATTAAACCTAACCGTTAAATTAATTTTATTAAGAGTAAATTACTAAATCGTCCCTATGGTTAGGTCGAAATTGCACGTTTGATCCCTAAATTCTTTTTTGCACTTGGATCGTCCATGTGGTTTAATTTTATTGCGTTTTTCGTCCCTTACATACATAAAGTTAGGACCAAACGTGTAGTTTTCCCGAAACCATAAGGAAAAAAACGCAACAAATTCAAACCATAGGGACGATCCGAATACAAAAAAAAAAAAAAAAAAAAAAAAGTTAGGGACCAAACGTGCAATTTTGATCAAACCATAGGGACGATCTTAGTAATTCCTCTTTTATTTATTACAACATTTCTTTTACTCCAAAATTTTTAAATTTTCTAAATTTCAAATATTATATCAAAATGTTCATATTTTCATATTAATATTTGATTAATTTGAATATTTTATTAATAATCTATGGTGTCCGATTAATTCGCGTCAAGACCAATTAATCCCTTAACCACAGTCGACCGTCATATATATATATATATATAAAGTAATATGTTTAGTGTAACATCCCAAAAATTACGAGCAAAAATTTTTATTTTTAATTAAGTGATTTGCAAAACGTTTGTAACAAAACACCGTACGATAATAACTGTTAATGAAACATGTCTCGTGACCGTAAACCAAAACATAAAATATAATAATGTCAGAGTACAAAATCACAGAATGACTCATGATGCGGAAAACAAAAGCGTGTGTGTGATGCACCGCTACCGCGCCAGCTCCTTCCCTTTGACAGAAGAGGTACCTGAAACAACAACCAAAAAATGTAAGCACGAAGCTTAGTGGGTTCCCCCACTGTACCACATACCATATAACCACATAACATACATATATTGTCAGACATATCTGGGTGCCCGACCTACCCCTTCGGTCCTCTCGACTAGGTACTGACTAGTATATATGGGTGCTTGCCTCTCCTTCGGTCCACTCGACCGGGTACTGAGCCTCCCCTTCGGTCCTCTCGACCGGATACTGAGGACTATTACCCCCTACTACCACCACATAAAACATATCACATAATCTACCTAGCGTGGCTGGACATGACTGCCCCTTCGGCCCTATCGACCGATAATATGGGGACTATCTCCCCTACCGTCACTAACACATAGCATCATATCATACTAGTACATAAACATAGAACATGTAGTAGCAACCCTAGATGAATATCACAGAGACAATCGTCTAACATACAACTCCTACTGGTGGGCCAGCATTGTGGCCGTAGACCCACCGCTACTGGAAGGTAACTCACCTCGTAGTAGCTGCTGGTCTATGTGGGAATTGTCTGTCTGCTGCTACGGTTGCTCCGGAAATCCTCCGGCTGTAATTTCCCACAAAATACTCAATCAAACACTGCTAACTGCCCTTGGTTAGAATGACCATTTTACCCCTAAACAAGTCAAAGTCAAAGTCAAAGTCAACTACCTGACTCGCCGAGTCCTTATCCCTCCCATTCGTCCTCATACACAACTCCACTCGTCGAGTTAGGCGATGACTCGACGAGTTATCCTTCTAACTTATGACCAATGAGCCTTTGTAACGACCCGTTCCCGGTGTGAAGAAGGAGAGGAAGGAAGAAGCAAGGAGAAGTGTTGTAGTGCAAAGATCCAAGGCCAAATCAGAGTTAATTGAGGTATTTTCGGAGTTCCATCTTGTTATATGCTTTAAACTTCCATTAGAGCTCTCCTAAGAGCTAGTTGATGCTTGTTCCAAGCCTTACACTTGCATGAACGTCTTATTAAGTCGAAATATCTATGGATCTGAATGTTGGGGTGTTGTAGAGCCCAGATCTACTGTCTTTTTGGAGTTATATTGCATGATAACCATAGATCTACCCATTTTATGCATCTTTTAGCCTTATTTCCCTTATTCATGAGGTTGTACACGTAAAGTTGGAAACTTTACGTAGTAAATCAGCTTATTGGACCCAGATCTATCAATTGTATGTGTTGGATTCAAACAAAATCGAGTAAAAATCAGTTGCATGGCGGCAACTCGGCGAGTTGGGAAGAACGACTCGGCGAGTTGAGTCGCGAGTTCCCGATTCCTTCATTTTTACCAGTGTCGAGTGAACCCAGTGAGCTAGAGAGTGGACTCAGCGAGTTGAGGGTGAACTCAGTGATGGAGGGACTCGGCGAGTTGTTCATCAACTCGGCGAGTCCAAGGCAATCTTCTTAAAGATCAAGAACAACTCGTCGAGTTTGTTCATCCGGCTCGGCGAGTCGGATGAAGATTATCTGAGTTCTTGGATCAAGAGGGTACTTGTCGAGTCGATGCCAGACTCGACGAGTAGCAGCGAGTAAGAGTGAAAAGTGAGAGTAGGACTTGGCGAGTTGGGTGGCCCAACTCGGCGAGTCAGCCCAAAAGAGAATTGACTTTGACCAAGGGTAAAAGAGTCATTTTACCCCAAGCGCAGTGTTTAGTATTTGATTGAGTGTGTTTATGGACTTGTAGCCGAGGAGATTCAGGAGCAGCCCCCGTTAGCTTCCCGAGCCACACACTCAGCAGCCAGCTTACGAGGTGAGTTTCCTTCCAGTAGTTTCCGGATTTAGATCCGATGCAGTAGTTAGTATGTTCGATGCCTTCGTGGCTCGAACAGGATTTTGTGTGCTATATGCGTTAAGTATTATGTGTTCCGGGCTACGGCCCGATGTAGTATGCCGTATATGTGTTTATGCTAGTTGATGTGTTATGCTATGGCATGTTCAGTCAGTCAGTTCCGGACTTCGGTCCAATGCAGTTAGTTCCGGACTTCGGTCCGATGCAGTTAGTTCCGGACTTCGGTCCAATGCAGTTAGTTCCGGACTTTGGTCCGATGCAGTTAGTTCCGGACTTCGGTCCGATGCAGTTAGTTCCGGACTTCGGTCCGACGCAGGGGACAAGGTCCAAGTCAGTTCCGGACTACGGTCCGATGCAGTTAGTTCCGGACTTCGGTCCGATGCAGGGGACAAGGTCCCAGTCAGTTCCGGACTTTGGTCCGATGCAGTTTCCGGGCTTCGGCCCGATGCAGTGGGCAAGGCCCAATAAGTGTTTATATGTTATTGTATGGTATGTGGTATTTTGGGGGAGCTCACTAAGCTTCGTGCTTACAGTTTCAGTTTTGGTTTCAGGTACTTCCGCAAGCAAAGGGAAGAGCTCGGGGTGACGGCATCGCACACACCACAACTTTAGCTTTTAGCCTGAGATTGATTTAGTTTGTTTTGATTTGCCGTAGTATGATACAGTTTCCGCACAGTGTTTTCTATTATGTTGGAATACATCACGTATGGTTTTATTATATGACACTCTGATTATGGTTTTGATTATATCGAAAAACGAAATTTTTGGGTTGTATTTTTGGGTTGTTTCAAGTTGGTATCAGAGCCCTGGTTTGAGGGATTCGGATACACTTCCGGGTGTATCTGAACTCAAACTAAGGGAAATAAAAGATTTTAGTAAAATAAAAATGTTTTACAAAATGAATTTTGAAAGCAATTAGAAAGAAAGAATTGTTTTTTTACAAGATAGAGGTGTGTCCATGCGGTCAGCCGAGCTCAAGTAAGTACTCCCAAATTATCCATACAAGTTATTTGTTCAGTTTCAGTTTCAGTAGAACAGCATGCTAGTATAGGGCTAAGGATCTAGGAGAATGCCTTATGTGCCTGCTTATGTGTTACAGCTTTATGAGTATTGCATGCTAGTACTGAGTAGACAGCAGTAGGATAGCCTGATTAGGTTATGCCTGTTAGTGGAAGCTTAGCATCCTATGCTAGTGCAGTTTCTTGTTACGAGGATAGTTTTGCTTGAGTTTGGTTCCCTTGTCCGAATGCTGCTTGCTTCGTGCTTTGTGGGGTTCTGAGTGATGGGAGTTAGCCATTAGGTGAACACGTCACACCACATGTAATCAGGTTTGGATAATCCCAGAGTGCTGGAACTGGCCCTATTGCGCAGCTCTTGTTTGAGTCCAACCGTTGTAGGGACGGATCTTTTACTTGAAGGATTATCTGATCCTCATCACATGTGATGGTGTTTAGGTGGTGGCTAGCTGGCGTTATGAGGAGACCTACAGCAGCTGAGGACCAGTCGTGTTGAGCTTGAGGTTTCCCTAGGGCAAGCCTAGGATGAGAGTAGCAGAGAATGGCAGTAGTAGAAGTGACTTGGTGGAGTCAAGGCAGTTCTTGAGGAAAGTACGGATAGATGTGGAAGGTAGTATGGGCCCGTACTACTGAAAGCAGAGGATCCGTACTCGAATCAAGGAAGGCCAAGACAAGACCAGGAAGCTAGTAGTAGTATCATGATCCCTTGAGATATTTCAGTGTTCTGATGTTGTTATGAAATGTTTCAGAATGGTAGTTTTGCGTCCGAGACCAGCAGTCGGCAGCTCAGATGCCGGAGGGGGATCAGGATCGGGATCAGGCCCGGAGGTCGGGCAGATGGATGAGCAGACCAGAGAGTTCCTTTCTTCTGAGGTTACCCGCATCATACTGGAGCATACTCCTGTGATCTTCGGTTCGATCAAGGAGGGTATTTTGGAGCTGATGGATGAGAGATTGAGTACTTTCCGTGCTGAGATGGCGGTCGTGATGGGGTCGCGCACACTTACGTTCAGGGAGTTCAGGGCATGCGGGGCTCCAGACTATCATGGGGCGCGGGACCCCATAGCGAGTACTAGATGGTTGGCGGATGTGGCCAACGCTTTCCGCACTAGCAGGTGTCCCGAGGGGGACAAGGTCAGATTGGTGTCCTATCTCTTGAAGGACAGGGCACGGGATTGGTGGGAGGAGGTCAGACATGCCATCGGGGATGATGCGGCATTGGATGCCATGACCTGGGCTGATTTCTCTACCAGGTTCAGGGTGGAGTTTGCACCAGTCATTGAGGTGCAGCAGTTAGCTAGGGAGTTTCAGGACCTTACCCAGACTACAGAGACAGTGGCGGAGATCACCGCCAAGTTCAGGGAGACGGCCCTTCTTATTCCTCAGTATGCAGCCGATGAGGAGATGAAGAAGGCCCGTTATCATGAGATGTTGCGGAGTGACATCCGCATGTTTGTGAGCCGGTCCAGTTGTAAAACGCTGGACGACATGATTTCCAGAGCTAGAGAGAGGGAGATTGATCTCGAGATGGAGAAGAAGAGGAAACCGGAGGCGGTTTCGGGTTCAGGCAGTGTGGGCAAAAAGCCCAAGGTTTCAGATCACAGGTCTAGGAGTCAGCAGAGCCACGGTCGGTGTGGCAAGTGTGGGAGATTGCACGAGGGGGCGTGCAAGGCAGGGAGTTCCGGCTGCTACAAGTGCGGTCGGACTGGGCATTTGAGTAGGGATTGTACGGCCCCTGCTACTACGGTTACAGCATCAGATCTGATTTGCTTTCAGTGCAATCAGAGGGGACATAAAAGGTCCCAGTGTCCCAGTTTGGCTGCAGCAGGGAAGGTGGTTGCACCTGCCCCTGCCACCTTGAGGATTACGGATGGCCGGCAGGGCCGAGCTGATGCGCCAGTGGCGAAGAGCAGGGCATTTCAGATGACAGCAGAGGAGGCGCGAGCGACTCCTGATGTGGTGACGGGTATGAATCTTTCCTTCATCTTTAATTGTTATTATATCGGTTGAGTATTACTTATGTGGGTATGTTCTATTTAGGGTCGTTCTCTGTGAACGACTTTTCTGCTTTGGTATTGTTCGATTCGGGGGCTACCCGATCATTTGTATCACTTGCGCTTAGCAAGAGATTTAGCAGAGCTCCCGGGGAGCTGGATTGTCCACTAGAGGTTGAGATAGCAGATGATAGGACCGTGAGGGTCGGCAGAGTACATAGAGGGTGTTCCCTTCAGATATTTGATGAGCAGTTTTCAGTGGACCTGGTTCCTATTCCCCTGCGTGGGAATAAAGTTATTGTGGGCATGGATTGGCTGAGCCCCAATGGGGCGGTGATTGATTGTGAGCTTCAGCTAGTGAGGGTTCGCACTCCCAGTGGGGGAGAGATAGTGATTCAGGGCGAGAGGCCCCAGCGAGGACCGATCTTTTGTTCCGCCGCAAGGGCGAGGCGCTATGTTTAGCAGGGTTGCGCCGGTTTTGTAGCTTACGTCTTGGACGCCCGGGAGAAGGGCAAGACGACGATTGATGATGTTCCTATTATTCGTGACTACCCGGATGTGTTTCCCGAGGATTTGTCGGGGATACCTCCAGAGAGGCAGGTTGAGTTCAGGATCGACCTAGTTCCTGGTGCGGCTCCGATAGCCAAAGCACCGTATCGACTTGCTCCCCCTGAGATGCAGGAGTTGTCTACACAGCTTCAGGAGCTGTTAGACAAGGGTTTCATTCGGCCGAGCAGTTCTCCTTGGGGAGCGTCGATCTTATTTGTGAGGAAGAAGGATGGGTCGCATCGTATGTGCATTGATTATCAGGAGTTGAACAAAGTAACGGTGAAGAACCGTTACCCACTTCCGAGGATAAATGACTTGTTTGATCAACTTCAGGGAGCGTCTTGGTTCTCCAAGATCGATCTACGCTCCGGTTATCATCAGATGAGGGTTAGAGATGAGGATGTACAGAAGACTGCTTTCAGGACCCGGTATGGTCATTATGAGTTCATGGTGATGCCATTTGGGCTCACCAATGCCCCAGCCGCGTTCATGGATCTCATGAACCGCGTGTGCAGATCGATGCTGGATCGGTCGGTGATAGTGTTTATAGATGACATCTTGGTGTATTCCAAGACACAGGGGCAGCATGAGGAGCACCTGCGGGAGGTGTTGGAGACTTTGAGGAAGGAGAGACTTTTCGCAAAGTTCTCCAAGTGTGAGTTCTGGTTGCGCGAGGTGCAGTTTCTTGGTCATCTCGTCAACCAGAAGGGTATTTTGGTAAATCCGGCCAAGATTGAGGCCGTGATGCAGTGGGAGGTCCCGAGGTCTCCATCTGAGATTCGGAGCTTCCTGGGGTTGGCAGGGTATTATCGGAGATTTATTCAGGACTTCTCCAAGATAGCAGTGCCGCTCACCCGACTAACCAAGAAGTCGGTGGTTTTTCGTTGGGGGCCTGAGCAGCAGGCGGCGTTCGAGACTCTCAGGCAGAGATTGTGCGAGGCTCCGATCCTTACCTTGCCAGAAGAAGTAGAGGATTTCGTAGTCTATTGTGATGCATCGATCACAGGTATGGGATCAGTATTGATGCAGCGAGGCCATGTGGTAGCTTATGCCTCGAGACAGTTGAAGCCTCACGAGGCTAAATATCCTACCCACGATTTGGAGCTGGGGGCAGTTGTGTTTGCCCTCAAGATTTGGAGACATTACCTTTATGGGGTCCGCTGTACTATATACACGGATCACAAGAGTTTGCGATATCTTATGGATCAGCCGAGTTTGAACATGAGACAGAGGAGATGGTTAGACGTGCTGAAGGACTATGACTGTGAGATCCTTTATCATCCAAGGAAGGCCAATGTGGTGGCCGACGCCCTGAGCCGCAAGGTGTCGACGGCCCCTATCAGAGATCTGTGTATGAGGATGACAGTGATCACTCCGTTGTTGGAGCGGATCAAGGAGGCTTAGATGAAGGGCCTCAAGGAGGAGAGGCAAAAGTGTGAGAGGATAGTGGGCCGAGTAGCTTCATTTGATTACGACAATCGGGGTTTGTTGACGCTTCATGGTAGGATATGGGTACCGTGCTGGGGTGGGGTACGGCAAGTATTGATGGACGAGGCTCATAAGTCTCGATTTTCTATCCACCCGGGAGCGACGAAGATGTATCGAGATCTTCGACCTGATTATTGGTGGCCCTGCATGAAGCGAGATGTCGCTTGGTATGTGGAGAGATGCTTGACCTGCCGGAAGGTCAAGGCGGAGCACCAGAGACCTCACGGCAAGATGCAGCCGTTAGACATTCCCGTGTGGAAATGGGAGGACATCACCATGGATTTTGTCACCAAGCTCCCCAGGACCGCACGTGGAGTGGACTCGATATGGGTAGTAGTGGATCGGTTGACGAAGAGTGCCCATTTTATTCCGATTCAGGAGAGTATATCGGCGGAAAAGTTAGCTGATATCTATGTGCGGGAGATTGTGGCACGTCATGGAGTGCCGGTATCGGTGGTGTCGGACCGAGATGTTCGTTTCACGTCCAGATTCTGGAAGCGGTTCCACGACGAGATGGGTACTCGTCTCCATTTCAGCACCGCTTTTCATCCTCAGACTGACGGGCAGAGCGAGAGGACGATTCAGACTCTTGAGGACATGCTTAGGGCATGTGTTCTAGATTTTGTGGGCAGTTGGGATACGTATCTTCCGTTAGCGGAATTCTCGTATAACAACAGTTATCATGCGAGCATTGATTGACCTCCTTTTGAGATGTTATATGGAAGGAAGTGCAGGACCCCGATTTGTTGGGGCGAGGTCGGTCAGCAAGTCATCGGGAGCACCGAAGTGGTGCTCAAGACGACTGAGTTGATCCAGCAGGTCCGTAATAGGCTACAGACTGCGCAGAGTCGGCAGAAGAGCTACGCCGACAGGAGGCGTTCGGACTTGGAGTTCCAGGTGGGCGATATGGTTCTTCTGAAAGTCTCACCTTGGAAAGGTGTCATCAGGTTCCGGAAAAGGGGCAAATTGGGCCCCAGCTTTATTGGTCCTTTCAGAGTTTTGGCCCGGGTGGGTCGGGTTGCTTATCGGTTAGATCTCCCTGAGGAGCTTAGTCAGATACACAACACCTTCCACGTGTCGCAGTTAAGGAAGTGTTTGGTGGATGAGACGGCAGTCGTTCCCTTAGAGGATATCCAGGTTGATAGCGGCCTGAATTATATCGAGAAGCCGGTCGCGATTCTGGAACGGAAGACCAAGACCTTGAGGAACAAGGTAATTCAGCTAGTAAAGGTGCAGTGGCAGCACCGGAAGGGGTCTGAATGGACGTGGGAGGCTGAGGAGGAGATGCGAGCACACTACCCGGAGATATTTGCAGATCCAGCCGAAGCAGACTTCGAGGACGAAGTCTGAGACAAGTGGGGGAGAATTGTAACGACCCGTTCCCGGTGTGAAGAAGGAGAAGAAGGAAGAAGCAAGGAGAAGTGTTGTAGTGCAAAGATCCAAGGCCAAATCAGAGTTAATTGAGGTATTTTCGGAGTTCCATCTTGTTATATGCTTTAAACTTCCATTAGAGCTCTCCTAAGAGCTAGTTGATGCTTGTTCCAAGCCTTACACTTGCATGAACGTCTTATTAATTCGAAATATTTATGGATCTGAATGTTGGGGTGTTGTAGAGCCCAAATCTACTGTCTTTTTGGAGTTATATTGCATGATAACCATAGATCTACCCATTTTATGCATCTTTTAGCCTTATTTCCCTTATTCATGAGGTTGTACACGTAAAGTTGGAAACTTTACGTGGTAAATCAGCTTATTGGACCCAGATCTATCAATTGTATGTGTTGGATTCAAACAAAATCGAGTAAAAATCAGTTGCATGGCGGCAACTCGGCGAGTCGGGAAGAACGACTCGGCGAGTTGGGTCGCGAGTTCCCGATTCCTTCATTTTTACCAGTGTCGAGTGAACCCAGTGAGCTAGAGAGTGGACTCAGCGAGTTGAGGGTGAACTCAGTGATGGAGGGACTCGGCGAGTTGTTCATCAACTCGGCGAGTCCAAGGCAATCTTCTTAAAGATCAAGAACAACTCGTCGAGTTTGTTCATCCGGCTCGGCGAGTCGGATGAAGATTGTCTGAGTTCTTGGATCAAGAGGGTACTCGTCGAGTCGATGCCAGACTCGACGAGTAGCAGCGAGTAAGAGTGAAAAGTGAGAGTAGGACTCGGCGAGTTGGGTGGCCCAACTCGGCGAGTCAGCCCAAAAGAGAATTGACTTTGACCAAGGGTAAAAGAGTCATTTTACCCCAAGCGCAGTGTTTAGTATTTGATTGAGTGTGTTTATGGACTTGTAGCCGAGGAGATTCAGGAGCAGCCGCCGTTAGCTTCCCGAGCCACACACTCAGCAGCCAGCTTACAAGGTGAGTTTCCTTCCAGTAGGAACGGGTCTAAGGCCACAATGCCGGCCCGTTCAGTTAGTAGTAGTTTCCGGATTTAGGTCCAATGCAGTAGTTAGTATGTTTGATGCCTTCGTGGCTCGAACAGGATTTTGTGTGCTATATGCGTTAAGTATTATGTGTTCCGGGCTACGGCCCGATGTAGTATGTCGTATATGTGTTTATGCTAGTTGATGTGTTATGTTATGGCATGTTCAGTCAGTCAGTTCCGGACTTCGGTCCGATGCAGTTAGTTCCGGACTTCGGTCCAATGCAGTTAGTTCCGGACATTGGTCCGATGCAGTTAGTTCCGGACTTCGGTCCGATGCAGTTAGTTCCGGACTTCGGTCCGATGCAGGGGACAAGGTCCAAGTCAGTTCCGGACTACGGTCCGATGCAGTTAGTTCCGGACTTCGGTCCGATGCAGGGGACAAGGTCCCAGTCAGTTCCGGACTTCGGTCCGATGCAGTTTCCGGGCTTCGGCCCGATGCAGTGGGCAAGGCCCAATAAGTGTTTATATGGTATTGTATGGTATGTGGTATTTTGGGGGAGCTCACTAAGCTTCGTGCTTACAGTTTCAGTTTTGGTTTCAGGTACTTCCGCAAGCAAAGGGAAGAGCTCGGGGTGACGGCATCGCGCACACCACAACTTTAGCTTTTAGCCTGGGATTGATTTAGTTTGTTTTGATTTGCCGTAGTATGATACAGTTTCCGCACAGTGTTTTCTATTATGTTGGAATACATCACGTATGGTTTTATTATATGACACTCTGATTATGGTTTTGATTATATCGAAAAACGAAATTTTTGGGTTGTTTCAGCCTTCATCCGACTCGCCGAGCTTTATGAACAACTCGTTGAGTTCGTCTTCATCTGAAGAACACTCTAGCTTGTGACTCGCCGAGTTATATGAACAAATCATCGAGTCTGTTCTTGAGGTAAGATGATTGCCTTGGACTTGCCAAGTCAGGGCATTGACTAGCCGAGTCCTTCCATATATGACTCTGGCTTCCGACTTAATGAGTCCACCCATGACTTACAACTCCACTCAGCAAACACAAAAAGGGAGAAAACTCGGGGACTCGCGACTCGACTCGCCGAGTCCGATGAACGACTCGCCGAGTCATTCACATGCAATTACTATATACTCAATTTTGCTTGAATCCAGCTTATGCCATACATAGATCTGAGTTCCTAGGATAGGTTTTACACATAAAGTTTCCAACTTTACGTGTAAACATGCATAAAATGGGGAATTAAGGCCAAATAAGGGCTAAAATGGTAGATCTAGAACATTCAAGCAATATGCTTCCATAAAGGCCCTGAATCAGAGCTTCTGGAGCTCAAACATGCCTAGATCTAGAGGTTACACAACGCATTACAAACCCTAATCCATACACAAGCTTGGAAATGGTTCAAAAAGGACTTTAATGGTGCTCTAAGGGAATTTAAGCATAAAACAGAAGGAACTGAGTTATACCTCAATGAATCACTGAAATATCACCAATATATTTGGCCTCCTTCTCCTCTTGATCTACTCTTCTTCTTCTCTCAAAATCTTCAAGAAATCACACCAAAACACTTCAATCTCACAAGAAAAAGGGGTTAGGACGATATAGGGAACTATGAGGGTGAAGGAGTCGGGCTTGGGGCGCATAAGGTTGGTTTAAATACGGTGCAAACCCTTGAAATTAGGGTTTCATTCAAATAGCGGGGACTCACCGAGTCCAGAATGTGGACTCGCCGAGTCGTCAACTTAAACGTGATAAATGTCCCGTCGCTACTCGGCTAGTCAGGCCTACAACTCGCCGAGTCCAAGGCTAAAAAATTTAAATCACTTAGATAGATTATACGTACTAGGAACCAGGTACTACAAATCTCCCCCACTTATTTTAGACTTCGTCCTCGAAGTCTGCTACTCGATCCTGAAACAGCTCGGGGTAATGTTCCATCATTTCTTCCGCCGGCTCCCAAGTCCACTCCGAACCCTTCCGGTGCTGCCATTGCACCTTCACCAATTCCACCCTCTTGTTCCTCAGATCCTTCGACTTCCAGTCGAGGATTACGACTGGGAGCTCAATGTAATTCAGACTGTCATCAACCTAGATATCTTCTAACGGCACCACCGCTGAGTCATCCACTAGGAACTTCCGCAACTGGGAAACATGGAAGGTGCTATGGATCCGACTGAGTTCGGCTGGTAGGTCCAGCCTATATGCCACCTTGTCCATCCGGGCTACAACCCTGAACGGTCCAATGTATCTCAGGCCCAACTTGCCCCGCATCCTGAATCGAATGACGCCCTTCCAAGGCGACACTTTCAGGAGAACCATATCCCCGACCTGGAACTCCAGGTCTGATCAGCGCTTGTCGGCGTAACTCTTCTGCCGACTCTGCGCAGTCTAAATCCTGCTCTAAACCTGGTTAATCCTCTCGATCGTCTTGAGCACCACCTCTATGCTCCCCATGACCCTCTGGCCAACTTCACCCCAACATATCGGGGTCCTGCACCTCCGTCCGTACAACATCTCAAATGGAGGACAATCAATACTCGCGTGGTAACTGTTGTTGTATGAGAACTCAGCCAAGGGAAGATAGGTATCCCAGCTACCACCGAAGCCTAGCACGCACGCCTGCAACATATCCTCCAGAGTCTGGATGGTCCGCTCGCTCTGACCATCCTTCTGCGGGTGAAAGGCGGTGCTAAAATGCAGACGAGTGCCCAACTCATCATGAAACTTCTTCCAAAACCTAGAAGTGAACTGCACATCTCGGTCTGATATCACTGACACCGGCACCCCATGCCGCACCACTATCTCCCTGATATAGATATCGGCCAACTTTTTAAACGAGATACTCTCCTGCATAAGGATAAAATGGGAGCTCTTGGTCAATCGATCCACGATGACCTATATCGAATCTACCCCTCGTACAGTCCTGGGAAGCTTTGTGATAAAGTCCATCGTAATATCTTCCTATTTCCATAACGAGATATCCAACGGCTGCATCTTGCCGTGTGTTCTCTGATGCTCGGCCTTGACCTTCCTGCAGGTCAAGCACCGCTCGACGTACCAAGCCACATCCCGCTTCATGTAGGGCCACCAATAGTCTAGGCGAAGATCCCTATACATCTTTGTCGCCCCCGGATGAATTAAGAATCGGGATTTGTGCGCCTCCTCCATCAAGATCTGGCGCACGCCTCCGTGATATTGCACCCACACACTACGGTGTAGTGTCAATAATCATCGGCTATCAAAATTGAAGGAGGTGGCCCACTATCCGCTCGCTCTTACGATGCTCCTCCTTCATAGCCTCCTGTTGAGCTTCCTGAATCTGCTTTATCAGGGGAGTTACCACCGTCACCCTCATACACACATCCATGATCGGCGCCGCCTTACGGCTAAGCGTATCGGCCACCACATTGGCCTTCCCCGGGTGATAAAGGATCTCGCAATCATAATCCTTTACCACGTCCAACCATCGATGCTGCCTCATGTTCAGATTTAGCTGATCCATGAGGTACCTCAAACTCTTGTGGTCCGTGTAAATGGTACATCGAACCCCGTAGAGGTAATGTCGCCAAATATTGAGGGCGAAGACCACCTCCCCCAACTCTAAATCATGCGTCGGGTAGTTAGCCTCATGAGGCTTCAGCTGCCTCGAAGCGTAGGCAATGACATGCCCTCTCTGCATCAGTACCGCACCCAACCCCGAAATGGACGCGTCACAGTATACAACAAAATCCTCAACACCCTCGGGTAGGGCTAAGATTGGCGCCTCGCACAACCTCTGCCTCAGAATCTCGAACGTTGCCTGCTGCTCAGGCCCCCATCAAAAGACTACGACTTTCTTAGTCAACCGCGTCAGGGGTACGACTATCTTGGAGAAATCTTAAATGAATCTCCGATAGTATCCCGCTCATCCTAGGAAACTCCGAATCTCGAGTGGAGACTTTGGAACCTCCCATCTCATCACGGCCTCTATCTTGGCCGGGTCGACCAGTATGCCATTCTGGTTGACAAGGTGCCCAAGGAATTGCACCTCCCGCAACCAGAACTCGCACTTGGAGAACTTAGCATACAAGCTCTCCCTCCTCAGGGTCTCCAAAACCTCTCTCAGATGCTCCTCGTGCTCCTCGTGCGTCTTGGAATAAACCAAGATGTCATCAATGAAAACTATCACAGACTGATCCAACATCGGTCTGCACACACGATTCTAGAGGTCCATGAACGCGGCAGGAGCATTGGTGAGCCCAAACGGCATCGCCACGAACTCATAATGGCCATAACGCATCCAAAACGCGATCTTCTACACATCCTGATCTCTGACCCTCATCTGATGATAACCTGAACGCAAATCGATCTTGGAGATCCAATATGCTCCATGTAACTGATTAAAGAGGTCATCAATCCTCGGGAGTGGGTAACGGTTCTTCACTGTCACCTTGTTCAGCTCTCAGTAATCTATACACATCCGATGCAACCCGTCCTTCTTCTTCACAAACAGGATCGAGGTTCCCCAGGGTGAACTGCTCGGTCTAATAAATCCCTTGTCTAATAGCTCCTGCAACTGTGTAGACAACTCCTGCATCTCGGGAGGAGCCAACCGGTACAGTGCCTTGGCTATCAGATCCGCACCAGGGACTAGGTTGATCCTGAACTCTACCTGTCATTCCGGAGGTATTCCAGGAAGCTCTTCCGGGAACACATCAGCGTAGTCTCGCACCACCGGAACCTCGCTCACCGTCGCCTTACCCGCCTCTCGGGTGTCCATAACGTACGGGAAATAACCCGCGCAACCCTTCTGAAGGTAGCGCCTAGCTCTCACTGCTGAACATACTGTGGGTCCGCGTTGTGGGCTCTCGCCGTGGATCACCAACTCTCCCCCACCTGGGGTCCTGATCCGCACTAGCTGTTGTGCGCAATCTATCACTGCCCCATTAGGGCTTAACCAATCCAAGCCTATAATCACTTTGTTCCCACGCAATGGAATGGGAACCAAATCCACCAAGTAGCGCTCCTCGAATAACCTCAGAACACAATCTCTGAATACCGCTGATGCCCACACCGATCGATCATCGGCAATCTCTACTTCTAAAAGGCAATCTAACATGCCTAAAGACTCAGTAAACTTCTTGCTAATCGCAAGAGAAATAAACGATCGGGTGTCACCCAAGTCAAACAACACCTGAATAGGGATACCGTTCACGTGGAACGATCCTAACGCATATACACAGAGCACATATCAATAACATAACATCATATAAATAAAGATAGAGGGAAAAAATCATACCCTTCACCACATCGGGTGCGGCGCGTGCCTCCTTGGTAGTCAGCTGAAATGCCCGGCTCCTCACCACTCGAGCCTCTGCCATGCCCTGCCTGCCATCAGTGATACGCAGGGTTGCTGGAGCTGGTGCCTTTACTGGCGCTGATGCTGTCAACTGGGGGCAATTGGCCTTCTTGTGGCCCTTCTGGTTGCAGTGGAAACACAGCAACTCTGACGTCTGTATCACAGGTGCAGGGGCAGTACAATCCCTGCTGACGTGCCCTGACTTGCCACACTTATAGCAGCCTGACGACCCTAACTTGCACGCTCCCTCGTGCGTCTTGCCGCATTTCCTGCAGCGGCCCCATCCCTATTGGCCTTTCGGCCCCGTATCTGATCCATTGGGCTTTTTCCCCGACACCCCCATAACATGCCCCTCTTCCACCTTCCTCTTCCGGATGTGCTCCAGATCTATCTCCCTCTCCCTTGCCCTGGCGATCATAGAGTCCAGGGTAGGGCAGGCTGAAAAACTGACATGCTCCCGAATATCAGCTCGCATGTGACATCCCC
The DNA here is from genome assembly GCF_052625555.1 of Lactuca saligna. NCBI lineage: Eukaryota > Viridiplantae > Streptophyta > Magnoliopsida > Asterales > Asteraceae > Lactuca > Lactuca saligna. The sequence goes on along the minus strand of NC_136424.1, from coordinate 84,840,076 downwards.
AAAATCACGGCCAGAAAAGACCGATTTTCATTTATGCTTTTAAAATAATCTCAGAGTAAATCCTTTTGATTTGAAAGAGTTGCGGAATTTGTTCCCAAAAAAAAACATGATAAAATAATATTTATCAAAGCATTTCATCAAGAGATGCATTTTCATTATATAATTAAAATTCGGGGTGTCATGTTCCGATACAGACCATTAAGCATAAACAATAACATTACAAGTCATTCAACAAATATATACATATACAGACTTGTAAACAAAACAACTTGATGGTTCGTCCATCTTACGCCCTTGCGCCACTTCCTGTAATACAAATAAAACTGAGTGGGTCAGGCTTGGGAGCCTGGTGAGCATATAGGGTTTTCAACCCACAATAAATAAATTATATTTAATTCCACCAACCAATCACTATCCTGATTACCCATTCCCGTTATCCTCACTTTACGTCCCTAAAACAACATCTATCTCAAGGGACCTAATCTAGGATTTTCATCGGGACGGACATTACAGCCATGGGGTTTCCTCAACAATAGATATCCTAAGGCAACCATGAGGGGATAGAGTACACCGGTGAACATATCGTTCACAACACCTACAGGTTATGAACCTACTAGCGTTCCACGAGACTGTCTAGAAGGAGTCTGTGGTCGTTATCCATACTCCGCTGAATAACTAGGTCAACAACAACAACATCGAGGCCTCTCATCTGTTTATTACATACCAACTATCTACCCATGTTCTACCCAACATATTAGTAGATAAAAATATATATTTTTATACATACTTTAAAACCTGTATAGCATTTTCATCTAATACATATTTCACATAACATATGACGTATACCCACATAACACAGATTTCATAGAAAACAAATCAGATCTATGAGATTAAAGAGAGTGAATATACATTCACGCACATAACAACAAAATTATACACATAACACGTATTTCGTATAAAATACTTCATAATTATGCGTTAGAAGAAAGTAACTACACACTCACTTGATCAGAAGATGATCGGAAAGCACTACGTCTTGCAGAAGTAGTAATCCTCAGCAGATCTGGAAGATCTCTACGAAAGTCGAATTTCTCGCGGGCAGAGCTTCGGCTCGGAAACCGCACTTCTCGGGATCTTGGGACTTGCTTCGGGACTCGGGGATATTACCGGGGCTTCGGGGTACTTCTGGCATGCAAATCGAGGTAAAACAAGAGAGGGAAGAGAGAAAAGAGCAACCCTAAACGGCTGGCCCTTCAAATCTATTTATAGGGCAAATTTGGCCCTTGCCACGTCGTGGCAACCTTTTTCCACGTCGTGGGATTGGTCGTCACTGCATGCGTCATCCCAAGTTGCATCTGGGGGCCTCCCGGAGGTGTCAGGACATTTGCCACGTCGTGGTCTCTGACAGTTTTGGGGTTTCGCACCCCGAACTTCAGAAATTCATAACTTTCGCATACGAACTCCATTTTCGACGTTCTTTATATCGCCGCGAAGGTGAGATTATGCTCTACAACTCTCGTTTAGACTCCATTGGCTAATTTTGACTTTATTTTTAATATATTATAAGTATATTACTTATATATTATCTTTAGTAGGTTGGGTCAGGAAAACTCCGTTCGAAATTCATAACTTCTTCGTTATAACTCGGATTTCGGCATTCTTTATATATTCAGAAACCTCGTTTCAACTACTAAAACATTATCCATAAATATAGGCTTTATCTAACATTTCATTTTGATGCTTATTTTTATTCTTAATTAAATTAAGACACACAATTTAGTACATAACACATAATACTCAAATAATACACTTTTATTATTTCAAAATGGGTTACAAAGGTTAACCTAGACTATCACATTGCTAAAAATGGGAAGCCCAGAAACACAGGCATTACAATTCTCCCCACCTTAGAATGATTCCGTCCCCGGAATCACACATCAACAAACAAATGCAGATAGCGACCCATCATGTCACTCTCCGTCTCCCAGGTGAGATTCGGCCCATTCGTGTGTTTCCATCGGACAAGCACTAACTCGACCATCTTGCGTCGCAACTTCTTAGTTTTTCGGTCAACAATTTCCTCTGGTTCTTCAATCAACCTTTTGTTCTCATCGATTCTCAACTCCGAAAGTGGAATCATGTTGGGAACTTCCCCCGTGAACTTTCGCAAATAACACACATGAAAAGTGTTATGAATTCCATTAAGTTCTTCTGGTAGTTCGAGCTTGTAACCTTGGTTCCCAATCCTCTGATGAACTTTAAACGGTCCAATAAACCTTGGACTCAACTTTCCCCTTTTACCAAATCTTATAAGTCCCTTCCATGGCGAGACTTTAAGCAAAACCGAATCCCCAACTTCAAAAGTCATCGGTCTTCGCTTTTTGTCAGCGTAGCTCTTTTGACGATCCTGAGCCGCTAACATTCTTTCCCTAATTATTTTCAACTTTTCAGCAGTTTGATGAACCATCTCCGGTCCCATAAACTGCTTTTCCCCAGCCTCAAGCCAACAAGATGGCGTATGACACTTCTGTCCATACAAAGCTTGGTAAGGTGCCATCTTAATGCTCGAGTGAAAACTATTGTTATAGGAAAATTCTACCAATGGTAATTGTTCATCCCAATTACCTAGGAATTCCAAGGTACATGCTCTCAGCATATCTTCAAGTGTTTGTATCGTTCTTTCACTCTGACCATCAGTCTGCGGATGATAAGTTGTACTTAAACATAACTTGGTACCCATTTCCTCTTGTAGACATTTCCAAAACCTTGAGGTGAAACGACTATCACGATCCGACATAATTGTTAGCGGAACACCGTGAAGTCTCACAATTTCCTTCACATAAGAATTCGCAAGCTATTCCATAGACCATTTCTCCCTGGCTGCTATGAAATGCGCACTCTTAGTGAATCGATCAACGACCACCCAAATCATGTCGTGACCATTCTTTGTTCTGGGCAGTTTAGTGACAAAATCCATAGAAATGTCTTCCCACTTACCCATAGGAACAGGTAAAGGCTCTAAACTCCCATACGGTTTCTGATGTTGTGTCTTGACTCTCGCACAAGTCACGCACTCAGCCACATACTTTGCAACATCAAGCTTCATCGTCGGCCACCAATAGTAGGGTTTCAGGTCCCTATACATTTTAGTGCTACCGGGATGAATCGAGTACATGGTCTTGTGAGCTTCTTCCATCAGAAGATCTCTGACTCCTCCTATCTTAGGTATCCAAATCCGATCTTGGAACACCTTCAGTCCATGACTGTTTACACCGAAAACCAACGTTTTGCCCAAACGTTCCTCCTTCCGGTCATTCTTCTCAGAAGCTTCGCTTTGAGCTTTCTTTATACTTTCCAAAATAGTCGAGACAACTTCAATTCTCAACGCTCTTGGCCTTTTCCTTTCAAGATTGACTTTCCGACTGAGAGCATCAGCAACAACATTAGCTTTACTGGGATGGTAAAGTATCTCACAGTCGTAGTCCTTGAGTAACTCTAGCCAACGTCATTGCCTCATATTCAATTCCTTCTGATTAAAGAGATATTGGAGACTCTTATGATCAGTGAAAAGTTTGCACTTTGTGCCATAGAGGTAATGCCTCCATATTTTCAGAGCGAAAACTACCGCTGCCAACTCCAAATCATGAGTCGGGTAATTCTTTTCATGCTCCTTCAGCTGTCGAGACGCATATGCTATCACCTTTTCTCTTTGGGTTAAAACACAACCCAATCCAACCCCAGACGCATCGCTATAAACAGCGAAGTCTTCAACTCCATCGGGTAGAGAAAGTATCGGTGCCTCACATAGTTTCTTCTTTAGCTTCTCGAATGCTTCTTTATGCTTCTCACTCCAAGCATAAGTAGCTCCTTTGTGGGTCAAAGCTGTCAATGGAGTAGCAATCGAAGAAAAGCCTTGGATAAACCTTCGGTAATATCCGGCTAATCCTAAAAAGCTTCGGATCTCCGTGAGACTTTTCGGTTGTTCCGACTTCATCACAACTTCGATCTTTGTTGGATCAACCATTATCCCTTCTTGGTTGACCACGTGACCCAAGAATTGGACTTCACGAATCCAAAAATCACATTTGGAGAATTTAGCATACAACTTCTCCTTCTTCAAGACTTCTAACACTTTGCGCAAGTGTCTGCCATGCTCCTCCTGGCTTTTTGAGTAAATCAGAATGTCGTCTATGAACACTATCACGGATTTATCAAGGAACGGATTACAAACCCTATTCAGTAAATCCATGAATGCTGCTGGAGCATTGGTTAGTCCAAACGACATAACCAAGAACTCGTAGTGTCCATATCTAGTTCTGAACGCAGTCTTCTCTATATCCTGCTCTCTCACTTTCAGCTGATGATGTCCTGACCTCAAGTCGATCTTTGAGAAATAACTTGAACCTTGTAGCTGATCGAATAGGTCATCAATCCTCAGCATCGGATATATATTCTTTATTTTTGCCTTATTCAGCTCTCGATAATCGATTCACATTCTCATACTTCCATCTTTCTTCTTCACGAATAACACCGGAGCTCCCCAGGGTGATGAACTAGGTCTAATGAAACCTTTGTCCAATAACTCTTGAAGTTGCATCATCAGCTCCTTCATCTCCGTCGATGCTAATCGATAAGGTGCTTTTGCTATTGGCGTGGTTCCTGGTAACAAGTCAATACGGAATTCCACTTGTCGATCAGGTGGTAATCCAGGAAGATCTTCGGGAAATACTTCCGGATAATCACACACCACAGGAATACTCTGCATCAGCTTCTTCTCCTTCTTAGCATCAATCACGAATGCTAAGTATGATGTACATCCCTTGGTCAAACACTTTCTAGCTTTCATTAGGGAAATGATTCCAGAATTCACTCGGCGTTTGTCCCCATACACCATAAACGATTCCTTCCCTGGCGGGTTTACCTTCAGTATCTTCTTCTTGCATAATATCTCGACATCATTGGCACTAAGCCAATCCATTCCCAATACGATGTTGAAACCATTAAGTTCGATAGGCAATAATTCCTCATGGAACTTATTCCCATTAAGGTCGATTAAGATGTTTTTCATACGATGGCTAACAGGTACAAACTTGCCACTAGCAACTTCGACTAATAAAGCATTATCTAGTCTATCAACAGGCAAGGCTAGTTTTCTACCGAATTCATGCGATATAAAGGAGTAGTTGGCTCCAGAATCAAATAAAATTTGGGTAGGCAAATTGTTAACGAGAAAGGTACCTGAAGCGACATCGGCTTCATCTTTAGCAGCTTCCAGTGTCATCTGGAATGCTCTCGCCTTTGGCTTTGGCGGAATGTTGGGTCTAGCTGCCTCCTTCTTCTTCAGGCAGTCGCTCGACATGTGTCCCTCCTCACCACAACCATAACAAACTTTCTTAGTGAGGGCACATTCATTGGCATAGTGACGTGGCTTTCCACACTTGTAGCATGTGGCCACTACCTCACATTTTCCATGATGCTTTTTCTTACATTTGTCGCACCATTTTGCTTCGCCTCCACTTCCCCTCGAACCAGACTTCGAGAACTTGTTTTTCTTATTGGACCCTGAAGTTCCATCGAACTTCCTCTTTTCACCAACTTCTATCCTTTCCAGACCCTTTTCCTTCTGTTGGGCCTCCACATTCTTAGCTGCACGAACAACCGTTTTCAGAGTAGTTGCCATCTTGACTATCGGACCAAAGTCGGCAGGCAGTCCATTAGCAAACCTCTCAATCTTGGAGAGTTCCGTTGGTACTAGGTACGGAAATAATTTCATTTTCTCAGTGAATGCTGTAGCATAGTCGTCTACGCTCATCCTCCCCTTCTTCAAGTTTTGGAACTCATTGTTCAGATCAATTAGATCTATCTCTGAACAATATTTCACCCTTAGTTGTTCCAAGAACTCTTCCCATGACATTTTCAGAGCTTCTCCTCGTGGCATAGTATCTGCCAACAACTTCCACCAACTTAATACTCCAGTCTTCAGTTGTCTGACTGCAAAGACAATCTTCTGTTTGTTGCTACAGTTGCAACTTTCAAATACCATCTCCATTTCGGAGATGCAATCCATTATTTCAACAGGCTTTGGGCTCCCAGAAAGACTTGGCGGTTTGGCGCCCAAGAAATTCTTGTACATTCGCCCGTCGTTATTGTTTCTCCTTTCCGGATTGTTCCTTCGTTCTTCTTTAGTCCCAACTTGACTCATAATGCGACTATTGTTCCCTTCCTCCGATTGCTCGGGAATCAATTCAGGTTCCTCAATAGGTATGATAGGTTTGTCCCTATTATTATGCAACATTTGTCGCATCTCCTCCCTTTGTTCGGCTAACATAGCCCGAATCATGGCTTGTACTCCAGCCACGGTGATCTGTTCTGGTGCTGCTGCTACAACAAGTATTTGCTCAATCACTGGCGGTTGATTCCTGTTTTCATCCGCATTTCCAACGCCACTCCTTGTTCTCACCATTTTTGATCTACACATCGAATAAGGTGAAATTTAGATCTTCGTTCATGATAGATTTCAAATCATCCTTATCACTCCGAAACGATTACATGCTAGTTCTAATATCGTATACATATGCTTAGAATCCTAAACACATAAACCATCAGATCCGGTTGGCAACAAACCATAGATCCGAACAAATAATACCATATATGGCAACATATAACATTTAGCACATAAAAGCATTTTAGGCAATGTTCCTAAAATAAACTAGTGCTTGTGTCTAAAATCCAACAGACACACATCTCAATTTCCACTTAGCATCCTAAGTTTAAGTCTAGAAATCCTACAAATTCCTAGTTCGCTTAAACTAATGCTCTGATACCAACTGTGACATCCCCAAAATCACGGCCAGAAAAGACCGATTTTTATTTATGCTTTTAAAATAATCTCAGAGTAAATCCTTTTGATTTGAAAGAGTTTCGGAATTTGTTCCCAAAAAAAAACATGATAAAATAATATTTATCAAAGCATTTTCATCAAGAGATGCATTTTCATTATATAATTAAAATTCGGGGTGTCATGTTCCGATACAGACCATTAAGCATAAACAATAACATTACAAGTCATTCAACAAATATATACATATACAGACTTGTAAACAAAACAACTTGATGGTTCGTCCATCTTACGCCCTTGCGCCACTTCCTGTAATACAAATAAAACTGAGTGGGTCAGGCTTGGGAGCCTGGTGAGCATATAGGGTTTTCAACCCACAATAAATAAATTATATTTAATTCCACCAACCAATCACTATCCCGATTACCCATTCCCGTTATCCTCACTTTACATCCCTAAAACAACATCTATCTCAAGGGACCTAATCTAGGATTTTCATCGAGACGGACATTACAGCCATGGGGTTTCCTCAACAATAGATATCCTAAGGCAACCATGAGGGGGATAGAGTACACCGGTGAACACATTGTTCACAACACCTATAGGTTATGAACCTGCTAGCGTTCCACGAGACTGTCTAGAAGGAGATTGTGGTCATTATCCATACTCCGCTGAATAACTAGGTCAACAACAACAACATCGAGGCCTCTCATCTATTTATTACACACCAATTATCTACCCATGTTCTACCCAACATATTAGTAGATAAAAATATATATTTTTATACATACTTTAAAACCTGTATAGCATTTTCATCCAATACATATTTCACATAACATATGACGTATACCCACATAACACGGATTTCATAGAAAACAAATCAGATCTATTAGATTAAAGAGAGTGAATATACATTCACGCACATAACAACAAAATTATACACATAACACGTATTTCGTATAAAATACTTCATAATTATGCGTTAGAAGAAAGTAACTACACACTCACTTGATCAGAAGATGATCGGACAGCACTACGGCTTGCAAAAGTAGTAATCCTCAGCAGATCTGGAAGATCTCTACAAAAGTCGAATTTCTCGCGGGCAGAGCTTCAGCTCGGAAACCGCACTTCTCGGGATCTTGGGACTTGCTTCGGGACTCGGGGATATTACCGGGGCTTCGGGGTACTTCTGGCACGCAAATCGAGGTAAAACGGGAGAGGGAAGAGAGAAAATAGCAACCCTAAACGGCTGGCCCTTCAAATCTATTTATAGGGCAAATTTGGCCCTTGCCACGTCGTGGCAACCTTTTTCCACGTCGTGGGCTTGGTCGTCACTGCATGCATCATCCCAAGTTGCATCTGGGGGCCTCCCGGAGGTGTCAGGACATTTGCCACGTTGTGGCACTGCTTGCCACGTCGTGGTCTCTGACAGTTTTGGGGTTTCGCACCCCGAACTTCAGAAATTCATAACTTTCGCATACGAACTTCGTTTTCGACGTTCTTTATATTGCCGCGAAGGTGAGATTATGCTCTACAACTCTCGTTTAGACTCCATTGGCTAATTTTGACTTTATTTTTAATATATTATAAGTATATTACTTATATATTATCTTTAGTAGGCTGAGTCAGGAAAACTCCGTTCCAAATTCATAACTCCTTCATCTGAACTCCGATTCCGTTCGTCTTTGCGTAGTTGCACTACTATTGATGAGATCTTCAATTATCATTTAGATCACTAAGGATAGATATTTATCTACCTTAAATTCACTATTTACATCGCGCTGGGTCGCGCTGGGTCGTGCCGGTTCTGTCGCAAAACTTCGATAGGTCATAACTTCTTCGTTATAACTCGAATTTCGGCATTCTTTATATATTCGGAAACCTCGTTTCAACTACTACAACATTATCCATAAATATAGGCTTTATCTAACATTTCATTTTGATGCTTATTTTTATTCTTAATTAAATTAAGACACACAATTTAGCACATAACACATAATACTCAAATAATACACTTCTATTATTTCAAAATGGGTTACAAAGGTTAACCTAGACTATCACATTTCTAAAAATGGCAAGCCCAGAAACACAGGAGTTACATCGTAGCTTGTCATGATAGCGGGTCCTCCTCATATCCTCATCACCCGCGTACCAGGGCACCAGCAACGCCCTCTACCAGAACTTGGCGGTGATCTCCGCCACAATCTCCGTCATTTGTCTCATATCTAGGAACTCCCTGGCCAGCTGCTAAAGCTCAATAACCGCCGCAAACTCTGCCCTGAACCTGGTCATGAAGTTCGACCAGGTCATAGCCTCGACAGTCGAGGCTCCCAACGAGTCACCAACGAACTCCCACCAATCCCTAGCTCGATCCCTCAAACATCCTACTGCAAATACTTCCTTCAACCCCTCAGGGCAGAAGCTAGTTAATTGTGCAGACTCAATGTCTGCAATCCATCGCCTGGAAGCTATGGGGTCCTTCGCCCCATGAAAATCCGGCGCACCACTGCCCCTGAAGTCCTAAAAGGATAGTGTGCGAGATCCCGACTGGTCAGATGCCATGTTGCTCCTGAATTCCCGAAGGCGATCCTCCATCAACTCAATTATCCCTTCCTTAATCGACCCGAAGATAATGGGGGTCGACTCAAGGATGCCCCTGGTGATCTCTGACGCGATGAAATCGTGTAGCCCCTCATCCACCGGCTCGGAACCTGATCCCTCTCCTGAACTGCCAACTGCTGGCCTCGAGCGTAGTACCACCATTATGAAATACATAAATATCATCCGTTAGTGTTACTGATACTTCTTGAGGGATCACCTCCACTACAAGTTCCCTGGTCTTATCTCGACCTTCCTCGGTTCGGGTACGGATCCTCTACTTTTTGTAGTATGGGCCCATACTACCTTCCACATCTATTCGTACCTTCTTCAAGGACTGCCTCGACTCCAACAGATCCCTTTCACTACTGCTGCTTACTGCTATACTCATACTATCAGGCATAACCTAAACAGGCTATCCTATTGCTATCTACTCATTCCTAGCATGCAATTTTCATATACTGAAGCATATAAAGCAGGCACATAAGGCATCACTCCTAGATCCTTAGTCCTATTCTAGCATGCTGTTCTACTGAAACTGATAAACATACATAAACTTGTATGGGTACACTGGGGAATACTTACTTGAGCTCGGTCGGTCGCGCACATCACACACTTTGTTCCTTCTTAAAACTCTTTACTTAACCTTTTAGAAAACATTTTCTTTTCTAAAATCTTTTAATCCCTCGATTTGAGTTCAGACACCCCTGAAGGTGTGTTCGAATCCCTCAAACCAGGGCACTGATACCAACTTGTAACATCCCAAAAATTACGGGCCAAAAATTTCATTTTTAATTAAGTGATTTGCAAAACGTTTATAACAAAACATGGTATGATAATAACTGTTAATGAAACATGTCTCGTGATCATAAACGAAAACATAAAACATAATAATGTCAGAGTACAAAATCCCAGAATGACTCATGATGCGGAAAACAAAAGCGTGTGTGTGATGCGCCGCTACCGCGCCAGCTCCTTCCCCTTGACAAAAGAGGTACCTGAAACAACAACCGAAAATCGTAAGCACGAAGCTTAGTGAGTTCCCCCACTGTACCACATACCATATAACCACATAACATACATATATTATCAAGCATATCTAGGTGCCCGACTTACCCCTTCGATCCTCTCGACCGGGTACTGACTAGCATATCTGGGTGCTGGCCTCCCCTTCGGTCCTCTCGACCGGATACTGAGGACTATTACCCTCTACTACCACCACATAAAACATATCACATAAACTACCTAGCGTGGCTGGACATGACTGCCCCTTCGGCCCTATCGACCGGTAATATGGGGACTATCTCCCCTACCGTCACTAACACATAACATCATATCATACTAGTTTATAAACATAGCACAGGTAGTAGCAACCCTAGATGAATATCACAGAGACAATCGTCTAACATACAACTCCTACTAGTGGGCCGGTATTGTGGTCTTAGACCCACCGCTACTGGAAGGTAACTCACCTCGTAGTAACTGCTGGTCTGTGTGGGAATTGTCTGTCTGCTGCTGCGGCTGCTCCAGAAATCCTCCGGCTGTAATTTCCCACAAAATACTTAATCAAACACTGCTAACTGCCCTTGGGGTAAAATGACCATTTTACCCCTGAAAAAGTCAAAGTCAAAGTCAAAGTCAACTACCTGACTCGCCGAGTCCCTATCCTTCCCATTTGTCCTCATACACAACTCCACTCGTCGAGTTAGGCGATGACTAGACGAGTTATCCTTCTAACTGATGACCAATGATCCTTCATCCGACTTGCCAAGTTGTATGAACAACTCGTCGAGTTCATCTTCATCCGAAGAACACTCTAGCCTGTGACTCGCCGAGTTGTATAAACAACTCATCGAGTCTGTTCTTGAGGTAAGATGATTGCCTTGGACTCGCTGAGTCAGGGCATTGACTCGCCGAGTCCTTCCGTATATGAGGCTGGCTTCCGACTCACTGAGTCCACCCATGACTCACAACTCCACTCAGCAAACACGAAAAGGGGGAAAACTCGGGGACTCGCGACTCGACTCGCCGAGTCCGATGAACGACTCGCCGAGTCATTCACATGCAATTACTATATACTCAATTTTGCTTGCATCCAGCTTATGCCATACATAGATCTGAGTTCTTAGGGTAGGTTTTACACGTAAAGTTTCCAACTTTACATGTAAACATGCATAGAATGGGGATTTAAGGCCAAATAAGGGCTAAAATGGTAGCTTTAGAACATTCAAGCAATATGCTTCCATAAAGGCCCTGAATCCGAGCTTTTAGAGCTCAAACATGCCTAGATCTAGAGGTTACACAACTCATTACAAACCCTAATCCATACACAAGCTTGGAAATGGTTCAAGAAGGACTTTAATGATGCTCTAAGGGACTTTAAGCATAAAAACAGAAGGAACTGAGTTATACCTCAATGAATCACTGAAATATCACCAAGATATTCGACCTCCTTCTTCTCCTCTTGATCTACTCTTCTTCTTCTCTCAAAATCTTCAAGAAATCACACCAAAACACTACAATCTCACAAGAAAAAGGGGTTAGGACGATATATGGAGCTCTGAGGGTGAAAGAGTCGGGCTTGGGGCGCATAAGGTTGGTTTAAATAGGGTGCAAACCCTTGAAATTAAGGTTTCATTCAAACAGCGGGGACTCGCCGAGTCGCCAACTTAAACGTGATCAATGTCTCGTCGCTACTCGGCGAGTCGGGCCTACAACTCGCCGAGTCCAAGGCTAAAAAATTTAAATCACTTAGATAGATTATACATACCAGGAATCAGGTGCTACATTTAGACTTTAATAAAGACCGTACATGTAACTTATTTATATTAACCAATATCGAAGATTAAAATATAAAAAGTTATATAAAATAAATGTATGTATATATATATAATCACTTATGTGATGGAATTATTTATATTAAAAGTACTAAAAGATAAAAATCGAAAATAATGTATAACATGATGCGAATATGTAAAATTCGTTTATGAAAAATATACCATATAACAATGTTCAGATGTTATGGATCCACTGTGTGAGGTCTTATTATACTAACATAATCATTCGTGAATTCATATGTAATGCTAATTCAAGGATGCATTAAATAAATAAGTTTACAAATTATTATTAATAATAAAGTTATTTATGATATTATTTATACTATCAATGATATTAGGTAGATGAAAATTTATTTGTAATTTTATTATTTATAATATTATGTATGTTATTATATTATATAAACATTATTATTGATGTTTTTTTTTATCTTAATAAAAATAAATTTAAAATTGTTAATATTAATAAAGTTACTAATAAAAATATAATTATTAAATAATAATGATTTATTGATTAGGTAATAATGAACTAATAATAAAAGTTTATCAGATAATAATTATATTTTGATGATGACTTAAAAAAAAAGATTAACGTTAATTATAGGGTAATATTTTATCATCATTCAACTAAAAAGTAAGTTTAATGATGTTGGTTGGTATAGATTGATATATCTATTGTATAATCCATAATTGCTAACCGGATACTAATAGGTGGAGTCAAACATATTTAAACTCTGCCCGATGGTACAGAGATTGGTTGTGTGCAATCATGAAATTTGATGAAGTGCTCACAAAATTATGTTTTAAAGATCATATATGTCACAAACCAAACATTTGAAAGAAGTTTTTATATATATTTGAAATGTCATATGAAAGAAAATCAAAATCTACTCAAAAATTTCAACTAATACACTTTCTATTTCATTAAAATAATACACATGCTGTCTCACCATAAATTATAATTAGTTAATCATTTATGAAAATATCTCTCATCAAAAATGAAAATACTATCCTAAAAGAAGAATCATGAGCCTTCAGTCCTTGACTTCTCCAACGTTCCTACAACACTTTGTTCCTGGTCATGTCGTGTATCATCAAAAAGGTGGTAAATCATTTTCTATAAGGAAAAGGTGGTAAATCATTTTCTATAAGGAATATAACATAGTAAGTTGTACTTGTATGTATGAAATTACTATGAAAGTTGTAAACTATTTAAAAAAAAAAACCCTAATGTATTAATTTTATATAATCAATGCATGATTGCATGTAAACTTTTTGAAAATGATTAGTTGGTTGACAAGCAACGTAAACACAAATCGCCTACGATTAGTCAAAAATCATGATTATCACTTGTCGTTCATAAAAGTTAGGAAAAAAAAAAGAAAAAAAAAAAAGATGAGGCATCTGTTAACGTTAAGTGTTACTGTGTTAGAAAGGATATATCATGAATCGTAAAAGCAAAAATCACTATATGCAAATCGTCGAATTGGCTATTGGAAAACAATCCGCATTTGAATTTAAAGCTACCTAATATGTTTACCAAATCTTTATATTATCATAACTCATAAGCCAGAAGGTTTCTATAATAAGAAATGGGAAGCGTGTAGATTGTAAAAAGTAACTAAATAATAAATATGTCCTCAATTAGCACAAAATTAGTGGAACACATTTGTTGTAAATCCACACATAAAAGGAGGATTTTGATATTTACAAATCCCATTTTTTTTCTTTTCCTTTTCTGCTACACCTTCCTCGTTGCCGCTCTACATAATTTCCAAAATAAATCTTAATTTATCTTATTTTTATCGTTGATCTTTTGAAAATTTCATGTATTCGTAAGAATCTGAGAACCATTTTCGCTGAAATTTTCTTCAAAAAAAAAACCGTATACCTACAACGTGCATATATATAAGAAATTTTGTTTAAACAAATTTCCAAAAAAAAAATTGACTTAATGCATATCAATTGGCGGTTCTAGTAGCGTGTCCGGCACCGGCAACACCTACTTTTTATGTACACAGTGAAAAAAAAATTAATTTTCTTTTTACTTATTTTCTTTGCACTCTTAACACCTACTTCAATCTCGACAACATTTAATATGTATTCTTACATCTGCTTATATATATATATATATATATATATATATATATATACACACATTCATATAGGCACATTTTGTATATACATCTTTTTTTTTTTTTTTTTTTTTTTTTTTTGAAATTTGTTTAAACAAAGTTCTTATAGTTTTAGAGGTACATAAACTTTTTCTTTTTTGAAAAAAAAAATATACAAAAAAAAATGTTTTGGCTTCTCACAAATATTGAAGCTTTGAGTTCGATTGCAACCTTTCCTACTTGCACTGCCTTCAAGCCTTTCAATGTTAGTATCCAACCTTATTTTATTTCTTTGTTTAGGTTTGTTTTCCTGAGTATCTCCTTACCTTAGGCGTTGTGAATGCCTTTTCCGGGATCATTTCTGATTTTTTTTTTTTAAATCACAAAGACTTCATATATTCAAGCCATGCCAGCGGTTTGGAGGATCCTCTATCGGATTGACAATTTGAATCGCTCCATAGGTCTCAACATTAGCCTAAATGAATTAGCTTATGTTCACGACCTTTCAACCTTTGGAAACTCTTGATTTTTGTTGAAAGTTAAAACTAATGGATCACCTCTTGTACTAAAATTCAAGCATAACGATGGTGCTTCGAAAGAATGATACTTTTTCGTAAAACGTGACTCAATTCTAGGCGGAGATCTTTTACCTCAATCATAATGATGGTGCTTGAAATCTTTGTTTTCCTGAGTATCTCCTTACCTTAGGCGTTGTGATTGCCTTTTCTAGGATCATTTCTGATTTTTTTTTTAAATCACAAAGATTTCATATATTCAAGCCATGCCAGCGGTTTGGAGGAACCTTTATCGGATTGACAATCTGAATCGCTCCATGGGTCTCAACATTGGCCTAAAGGAATTAGCTTATGTTCACGACATTTAAACCTTTGGAAACTCTTGAATTTTGTTGAAAGTTAAAACTAATGGATCACCTCTTGTACTAAAATCCAAGCATAACGATGGTGCTTGGAAAGAATGATACTTTTTCGTAAAACGTGACTCAATTCTGGGTGGAGATCTTTTACCTCAATCATGGGTTAAAATTTGTAGGGTTTCTTATTTTCATATTGAGAATCCTAATATTCATAGTTCTTATTTTGGTTAATTTTTTGCAGTTTTCAAGTCTGAGGAATTAGTCCCCCATTGCTGAAGATACCAAGGATAGGATCAGGGACTTCCTTGCCCTGCTTGAGGCTGTCAGGACATTCAATCTCGATCTTTCTCGTCACCAAGAAAGCACAACTACTATCATCCCTATTGCTACCGTACGGATCCTTGAACACTTTTATCTTTAGTCTTTGAAAAATTATTAACTTTTCTTTGGCTTTTGCAGGATCTAAAGCCACACGTGCTAATGCTCGTTTCTCCCTTTCTGATCTTGATACGGCTGTGTCAAGTGGCCAAATATTTGTGAATAAATAGAAAATTAACTCCTCCCTTGCCCCAAAAAGGCCCACATTGATCTGACTATGAAGACTCTGAGATCCCGGAAGAGGAAAGCTGTTGAAGCCACAAATTTGAACTTCGAAAATCTTTGAGTTGAGGATACACTTTAGAGGCTGGTCTCCTTTTCTCAAGTTGTAAGTATTAGTTTTGATTTTGTTTCTTACACTTTGGCATTCTATCTTTATAATGTAACTCTTGCTCGAGGTCGTTGATAGTGTCTCTATAGACTTGAGGATCCGGGCTGAAAGTGTTGAGTGCGAAATGTCTAGTGAGATGTCGAAAGTGCTTTTGTTCTGTATATATGTGAAAAGTCTACTACTTTGTTGTGTATGTATTTTGCATGACATTTTAATGTTGATGTCAAAGGTCTTGTCCTTTCATACTTTTTGAAGTCATTGTCCAATCAGATCATGGCAGTGATAGCGAACGCTCTGATATTCGCATTGATGATACTGACTTTGGGTCACCTCAAAGGGGTTCTCCAGTTTAGTTGATTATTAGGAGATTGGAAGTCTTGGTTCCAATGTAGACATATCTAATATGGATACAAACACTAATTTAGTGATACCCCATCTACTTCCATCCTTGAGAAGGCCACGATCATACCACTCAAGGTTTTGCTAACTAAGTCCTATACGGAGGAGGTTCGAACCTGAGGCATCCATGTGCACGTATTTGATACGAACACAAATGTCACTATGGGTGAAAGGATTTTGAACAACACAGCCTTTGGTACTTCCTATTTTGAAACCTCTATTATTTATACAACACTCATTCTTTCATCTACCATCGAAACCACAAATCTTGATACTTCAACTTCATTACCACCATTATCTTCTCCTATTCCATCTTCAGTTCTTGCATCCACAATCTGACCAACATACTCCATAATAATGCATGAACCAATAACTACGCTTTCCTCTTCGCAATCCAATGAAGTAGAAATGATAGTTTAAGGTGATGAACTTAATGATGATGATATAATCGTTTCTTTTACTAAATTAGAATTCAATCCTGAGGAGGATAATGTTCTTGACAACATGCTAATGGCAGGTAAACACATCAAGATCCTCAACAACAAAGTAAACTCTTTGTTACGGATACAAGCAGGTACTAGGGGTTAAATTCTTTTGTTTGGGGTCGAAGTGGAGTATTTGTTAAAGTCACATGAGATTCATATAAGGAGTATCGTGGAAAATATTGAAAAGCAATAAGCTGAAAGATTGAAAATTCATGCTGATAAATTTGAATATGAGATTAAAAAGCTTCATGATGTTGCGAAAGAGTATCATGATTTTTTTAAGCAAGTAAAGATGATAAAAGAGTCTCTTGTTCTCAAAATTACTGGCCTTAAAATGAATATGGCTAACAAGGTTGACAAGTTAGAGAAAAGTCATTCTATTCTTCATGGCAAAGTTGATATTGTTGCTGATGTAATTGCCAAGCTAGTTGAGTACAAGTTCACTTATTCAACTAAGCTTGATTCGAAGACTGAATCGAATTCCAAAGTCTTTGAAAAGCTGGAGGAATTTTTAAGCAACATCAAGGAATCCATTTCAAATGCTGCTCTTTCGTACCAATCTTCTGTTTCCCAAGAAACAATTACTCACGTAGTTGTTATTGATTGAGAATATGAAATGAAATCATAGTATGCATTGATTCTAGAACACAAAAATAAATATAACCTGGAAGGTTCGATTAAAACTTCTAAAGGTTACAAGAGAATGTGTAGAGTAAAAACAATGAAAGATCAAAAGTTACTCTAACTCTAGCACCTATTCCTATTTATAGGAATGCCAAAAGTTTACAAAAAGGACAAAAAGGCTAAAACAATTACGCATCGACATACAAATGTGCCCTTATGCAATACATATAATACAAACTTCGATACTACCAAATAGCTAAGGATCCTTAGACACCTCACAACTAAATTCGACCTCTACATTCTCCCCTTTTGTGATCAGTGTTGAATCCTAAGTCATTAGCATCTTGGTCGCCTGATGAAAAATTCTTCTAACCTCCATATACCAAACAATTGATCTACTGTGACAACCCGAAATTTTCATTTGGTCAAACCCTAAAGTCAATCATTCCAAATTATAAGTCAAGTTCATTTTTATTTGATTTTAGCAAATTTAAAGTTTGTTTGATTATTTTAATAATTATTCTTTAAACGAACGGGTCAAAGGAAGTGCCGTCTCGAGTCTTGAAATTCCAAAACCGCAAGTACCATGTAGTTAAGGAATTCCCGGCCAAAGTTTTATGTTTGGGCCGAAAATTATTCCAAAACCGTAAACTCATGCCTTAAGCATGACTTTACTCCCCAAATTACCTCATTTGTTACTTGCAACTAAAGAGCAAACTCCAAACACTCTCAACTACCATCCCGATTGCCACCCGATTTCCCGAAAACGTAAGTACTTCTTAGCCTGATTTGTTGTTATTGTTGGAATAGTGTCTAAGGCTGCAACTATATTAGGCAAGTATTTGATCCGGTTGTGCATGGTCCTTTTGGGTTGCCTTCACCGTAGCAACTTGATGGATGATTTGTTAAGAGAGAGTAAATATTATAAGGAATAATATATGGTTAATTGATTAATATAAGTCATAGATTAATTGGAATTAATTTGGTGACTTAAAGAGATTAATTAAATAAGAGGGTATAAACTGTCAATTGTTTGATAGTTACACTTTAGACTATAAATCCTTATCCATGATAGGATGGACGATTTCTAGGGCTTGGATAAGCCAAAATCGTCCATAAGGTTATCAAGGAAAGGATATGGATCAACTTAAAGTCTAAGTTATCCAATTAGGATTAAAGCTGTAATCCTTAAGGAGTCTACAAGTATATATAGACCCTAGGGGTGAGGGAATTCGAGTAATCACAATACACCATCTAAAGTAGAGATACTCTGGCCGAATTCCTTCCCTCTCCTCTCTCCTAAATCATCTTGCTTGCTATTGGTGTTTGTAAGCCATTAGAGGAGTGACATTTGTGACTCTAGAAGCTCCAAGACAACAAGATCAACAAGGAATCCAAAGGTATAATTCTAGATCTATTTCAATGTTGTTATTTAACCTAATTAGCCATTAGAAGTCTTGGATTCAAAGCATGTTTAATTAGAAAGCCTAGATCCGAGCATTAGGGTTTTGCATGCGCACATAGGAAAGTTCTTATGGCTAAAACCCATCAGTGGTATCAGAGCCTAGCTTGGTTTTCTTTAAATTGTTGCTTGATTAACTAAAACAAACCTGCAAAATTCGATTTTTGGGTTTCTGAGTCATGGACTCGGCGAGTTCCAAAGTGGACTCGGCGAGTAGGCCTGACTCGGCGAGTCCGGGCGTCAGGATTAGGCAAATCCGGGATTTTTTCATGTTTATCTTATGGAAACTTACCTTAATCATATTAGATCAACACTAATCCGTTTTTTTTATATATGACTATAATCTTGATCTAATTAAAGATATTTATCATCTAATTAAATATTTAAATTCCTTATATGATAAATGATTAATTATTTTGATAATTATCTTAAAAGAAATCTTGGATAAATCAAATAAAGATAATTAGGATATTAATTGTTAATTGGAATTATTTGTTATTTGATCCTCCATGTTTTAAAATGTTTAAAACTTACCCTCAAGTTTTGAAATTTATATTTGTGATTAAAAGGTTTTAATTTAGACAACTTAAATTTCAAACCCTACGTTTTAAAAGGTTTAAAACACAACCCTATACTAATATGATATTACTAGAATAATATATATATGTATAACTAAATGCTAGTCTTACCATTAGTAGGCCTCATTCACGAAGCCGATCTATAAGGTGGGTATAAGGTTGCGACCTATAAAATGACGCTTAATGGGTGTACACTCACACCCACCGCTTGCTTGATTGGTGGAGGGTCGTTAGCCGAACGGGTAGGATAGGGCAACCTCATCCTCTCATTAAAAGTATAATAAGAAATACAAAGTAACTACACGTTTTAAAAAATTTCCCAATCTTAGTTACTTTAGGAAAAGTGAATTGATGCAATCCCATGAAATTGCACTTTGCACCCTTGCTAAGAAGTTAGTGGAGCGTGTGTGGTTTACCGGCACACTAATTGGTTCTAAGAAAAGGTGGCAAAGGGTGATTCATTGTTTATCATAGTTCGATGGAGCGTGTGTGGTTTACCGGCACATCGAATAGGTGATTGTTACAATGAAGGCACCATGTGAATTTGCATGGTAATTCACACCCGCTTTGTGATCCTCGGCATCCCAGTCACAAACAAGAGGGGCATATCGAGATTTAAACATGCCATTGAATAGTTGAATGAATCTCATCCGAACCTAGGAATTCTCAATACACTTAGGACTAATAGTCTAGGTTTTGTTATGGAGAATTAGTGAATCGTCATTCACTTACCTTCAATTTATTTTCATGTTAGATTACTGCATCCCTTTTCTAATATGTAAATGTTATTGTTGGATCCTAACCCTAATTTTTCTTATTGGGTGATAATTAGGGATTCTTATTCTAATCTATCTTTGTCCTTTCTATAGATGTCGAATACAAACAACGCTGCTGCGAGTTCTTTCACGTTGATGAGCCTTTGCCAAAAGGTCACCTTCGATGGAACGAACTTTAGCGAATGGATAAGATACATTCGCACCATTGCTCGCTACGAGGATAAGGAGTATGTCCTCGATGAAAAGCTTGAGAAGATCAACCCCGAAATCGCTACTCCGGCTGAAATCACCGCTTTTGAGACTCATGAGCGAGATGCAACGAAGGTACATTGCATCATGATTGCCACCATGAACTCCGAATTCCAAAAGTCCTACGAGGACATGTATCCATACGAGATGCATCAAGACTTGTTGGAGAGACACCACCAAAACGCGAGACAAGAGCGTTATGAGATTTTCACTAACATGATCTCCGCTAAGATGGGTCATGGAGAATCTCTTATCGTGCACCTGCAAAAGATGCAAAGGTATGTCGATCGCCTTCGGAAGTTAAATGTTGACTTTGGGGAAGACTTAGTGATCGACATGGTGCTTCACTCTTTGCCTCCGATGTACAACCAATTTAGGATGACCTACCACATGAACAAAGAGGAGGTAACCCTAAGCAAACTCCAAGGTCTTTTGAGAGTCGCTGAGAGCAACTTCAAAGACAAGTCTGTTGCACCTACTCCCAATCCGTCTGCTGCTCCTGTCTTGGCAATTGGTCAAGGAAAGTTAAAGAAGAGGAAGGCTTCATCAAAGAACTATCGCAATGTTAAAGCCCGAGATGGTGCCTCTTCTAGTGGGACCAAATTTGATCCCTCTAAGCCCTATCCTAACCCAAAGGAGGCAGAGTGCCACCACTACGATAAGATAGGACATTGGAAGAGAAGCTGCCCAGAATACCTGCAAGCAATCAAAGAAGGAAAGATCAAGCCATCTTTCGCAGGTATATACACAATTAAATCTAACGATTCTAATTATGCTATTTCTTGGGTTCTTGACACTGGTTGTGTGTAACGCCTGTGTTTCTGGGCTTGCCATTTTTAGCAATGTGATAGTCTAGGTTAACCTTTGTAACCCGTTTTGAAATAATAAGATTGTATTATTTGAGTATTATGTGATTTGTGCTTAATTGCTTAATTATGTGGTTTGATTTATTAAGAATAAAAATAAGCGTCAAAATTGAAGTGTAAAATAAACTTGATATCTTTAGATAATGTTGTAGTAATTGAAACAAGTTTTCCGAAGATATAAAGAATGCCGAAATCCAAGTTATAACGAGGAAGTTATGACCTGTCGAAGTTTCACGACAGAACCGGCAACGCTGAATAACGTAAAAAGTGAAATTTACGTTAAAACGATATTTAGCCTTAATGATCTAAACGAGAATCGAAGATCTCGTTGTTAGTATCAAAGCGATAAAAAGTTAGGCGAAAACGGACGTCAAACGAAGAAGTTATGAATTTATAACGAAAATTTCTGTCCCGGCCAATTAAAAATAAATAATAAAAATAAAGTCAAAATTAGCCGATAAAGTCTAAACGAAAGTTGTAGAGCGTAGTCTCACCTTTCTGTGGATATAAAGAACGTCGAAAACGGAGTTCGTATGAAGAAGATATGAATTTCCGAAGTTTGATAAATAAATTGCATTTATTTTTAAATCAAAATTCGGAAGCCTTATCCGAAGGCGAGTCATCGATCCGATCCGACTTACGCGCCGCGTAAGTGAGTACGCCCTGCGTACTCCGAAGGTGTTGACATCGCAGCAAGTGGCTTCGGATACGTAAGCGATGACGTTTCGGAGGCACGTATGCCCCGCGTACGAGAGGCTTCCAGCCTCTATAAAAAGGATCCGAAGGTAGCCAGCCAAATGGCTATTTTTCTCTCTTCTCTCTCCCGTTTTGCATCGTTTCGCGTGCTGGAAATACCCCGAAGCCCCGGTAATATTCCCGAGTCCCGAAGCGAGTCCCGAGATCCCGAAGATCCCGAGAAGTACGGTTTCCGAACCGAAGCTCTGCCCGCGAGAAGTTCGATTTTCGTAGAGATCTTCCAGATCTGCTGAGGATTACGAATTCTGCAAGCCGTAGTGCTGTCCGATCATCTTCTGATCAAGTGAGTGTATACTACCTTTCATAAACTCAATAATAATACGAGTATGGTTCGAGGGTATTAAGTTTATTGTCGTTTATACGTATGAATGCGTTGTTACTTTCTCATAACGTATAACTATGAAGTATTTTATATGAGATACGTGTTATGTGTATATTTTGTTGTTATGTGTGTGAATGTATATTCACTTTCTTCTATCTTACAGATATGATTATTTCTATATGAAATACGTGTTATATGCGTGTGCCTCATCTGTTATATGGAAAATGTTTTGATCAAGCATGCTATACAGGTTTTGAAAATATGTATAAAATGTATGTTTTTTTTATCTACTAATATGTTGGGTAGAACATGGGTAGATAGTTGGTGTGTAATAAACAGATGAGAGGCCTCGTTGTTGTTTGATCCAGTCATCTAGCGGAATTTAGATGACGACCACAGACTTTTCTAGATAGTCATGTGGAACGCTAGCAGGCTCATAACCTGTAGGTGTTAATGAACTTGGGTGTTCATTCGCTGTATTCCATCCCCCTCATGGTTGCCTTATTTGACTTATATTGCTGAGGAAACCCCGCAGCATGTGTTGTCACCCCGATGAAAATATTCTTAGATTAGGTCCCTTGTGTTAGTTATTTTAGGGACGTAAAGTGAGAATAACGGGAATGGATAACTGGGTTATTGTTGGTTGATAATAATTAATTTAATTATTTATTGTGGGTTGAAAACCCTATATGCTCACCAGGCTCCCAAGCCTCACCCACTCAGTTTTATTTGTATTACAGGAAGTGGCTGAAGGGCATGAGATGGACAAACCATCAAGTTGTTTTGTTTACAAGTCTACATATGTTTATATTTGTTATATGACTTGTAATGTATTCGTTTATGCTTATTGGTCTGTATCGAAACATGACACCCCGAGTTTTGATTATAATGAAAATACATTTCTTTTATGAAATGCTTTGGTAAACATTGTTTTATCATGTTTTGTTTTTGGGAACAAATTCCGCAACTCTTTCAAATCAAAAGGATTTACTCTGAAAATATTTAAAAGCATAAATGAAAATCGGTCTTTTCTGGCCGAGATTTTGGGGATGTCACAGTTGGTATCAGAGCATTAGTTTAAGCGAACTATGAATTTTTAGGATTTCTAGACTTAAACTTAGAATGCTAAGTGGACTTTTGAGATGCGTGTCTGTTATGTTTTAGACACGAGCACTAGTTTATTTTAGGAAAGTTGCCTAAAATGCTTTATGTGCTAAATGTTATATGTTGCCATATATGATATTATTTGTTCGGATCTATGGTCTGTTGCCGACCGGATCTATAAACCTTATGTGTGTAGGATTCTAAGCGTACGTCTACGATATTAGAACTAGCATGTAAACGTTTCGGAGTGATAAGGATGATTTGAATATCTATCGTGAATAAGGATCTAATTTCACCTTATTCGGTGTGTAGATCAAAAATGGTGAGAACAAGAAGTGGAGTTGGAAATGCTGATGAAAACAGGAATCAACCACCAGTGATTGAACAAAGACCTGTTGTAGCAGCAGCACCTGAGCCAATAACCATGGCTGGTGTGCAATTGATGATTCAGACGATGTTGGATCGTCAGATGGAGGAAACTAGACGGTTGCTTCAACAAAATCGTGAAGAACTGTCGATTCGTGTGGAAGAGCCTGAATTAAATGAAGGGCACTCGGAAGGTGGAAACTTCAGTGGATCAGTTGGTCAAGCCAACCCACCGATAGTTAGGCAAGATAACCGCGATGGAAGGAATGATGGAATGGGATGCAAGTACAAGGACTTTTTGACTTGCAAACCATCGACCTTCAATGGAAAGGAGGATCCGATTGGAGTTATGGATTGGATCTCCGAAATGGAGCTAGCCTTCATGACGTGTGGCTGTAGAGGTAAGTTGCAAACCATCTATGCTGTGCGTCAATTCCGAGGTGGAGCCGTTCGTTGGTGGAACACTCTAGGGAAAACTTTGAGCCCAAATGAGCCACTGCAATTGTCATGGGCAGAGTTCTTGGTGCAGTTTAAGCGCAAGTTCTGCTCGGCTCAAAATCTGTTGGAGTTGGAGAACAAGTTCCTGACATTGACTAAAGGCAGCATGTCAGTTGATGATTACACCAATAACTTCACCGATAAAATGGAGTTTGCCTTGCGTATCGTTCCAGACGAGCTGACGAAGGTGGACCGGTATGCGAAGGGACTTCCATGGGAGTACGAGGTGCCAGTACGTCAGGCACTTACTCTAGAGGCAGCTATCTGGGCTGCCAAGTCTGTTGAGAACATGTTAAAGGGGAGAACCACCAACAAGGTTGAGGTTGGTGAGAAGAGGAAGTTTGAGGGAACATCTGGTTCCGGTAAGAAAAGTAAATTTTCGAAATCTGATTCGAAAAGGTTTGGTGGGGGAAAAGGGGGAGAAGCGAAGTGGTGTGAAAAGTGTAAGAAAAAGCATTTCGGGAAATGTAGCGAGGATGTAACTTGCTACAAGTGTGGAAAGGTTGGACATTTTGCCAATGAATGTCCGAACAACAAAAGGATGTGTTTTGGTTGTAATGAAGAGGGGCACATTTTGAAAGACTGTCCGAAGAAGAAGGAGGCAGCTAAGCCCAACATTCCACCAAAACCGAAGGCGAGAGCATTCCAGATGACACTGGAAGCTGCTAAGGATGAAGCTGATGTCGCTTCAGGTACCTTTCTCGTTAACAATTTGCCTGCCCAAATTTTATTTGATTCTGGAGCCAACTACTCCTTTATATCGCATGAATTTGGTAGAAAACTAGCTTTGCCTGTTGATAGACTAGATGATGCTTTATTAGTCGAAGTTGCTAGTGGCAAGTTTGTACCTGTTAGCCATCGTATGAAAAACATCTTAATTGACTTGAATGGGAATAAGTTCTGCGAGGAATTATTGCCTATCGAACTTAACGGTTTCGACATCGTGTTGGGAATGGATTGGCTCAGCGCCAATGATGCCGAAATTTTATGCAAGAAGAAGATAGTTAAAGTGAACCCGCCTGGGAAGGAATCGTTTATGGTGTATGGGGACAAACGCTGAGTGAATTCTGGAATCATTTCCCTAATGAAAGCCAGAAAGTGTTTGACCAAGGGATGTACATCATATTTAGCATTCGTGATTGATGCTAAGAAGGAAAAGAAGGTGATGCAGAGTATTCCTGTGGTGTGTGATTACCCGAAAGTATTTCCCGAAGATCTTCCTGGATTACCACCGGATAGACAAGTAGAGTTCAGAATAGACTTGCTACCAGGAACCACGCTAATAGCAAAAGCACCTTATCGATTAGCACCTACAGAGATGAAGGAGCTGATGATGCAACTTCAAGAGTTGTTGGACAAAGGTTTCATTAGACCTAGTTCATCGCCCTGGGGAGCTCCGGTGTTATTCGTGAAGAAGAAAGATGGAAGTATGAGAATGTGCATTGATTACAGAGAGCTGAACAAGGCAACAATAAAGAATAGATATCCGTTGCCAAGGATTGATGACCTATTTGATCAATTGCAAGGTTCGAGCTATTTCTCGAAGATCGATCTTAGGTCAGGATATCATCAGCTGAAAGTAAGAGAGCAGGATATAGAGAAAACTGCGTTCAGAACTAGATATGGACACTACGAGTTCTTGGTTATGTTGTTTGGACTAACCAATGCTCCGGCAACATTCATGGATTTAATGAATAGGGTTTGTAATCCGTTCCTTGATAAATCCGTGATAGTGTTCATCGACGACATTCTGATTTACTCAAAAATCCAGGAGGAGCATGGCAGACACTTGCGAGAAGTGTTAGAAGTTTTGAAGAAGGAGAAGCTGTATGCTAAGTTCTCCAAATGTGATTTTTGGATTCGTGAAGTCCAATTCTTGGGTCACGTGGTCAACCAGGAAGGGATAATGGTTGATCCAACAAAGATTGAAGCTGTAATGAAGTGGGAACAACCGAAAAGTCCCACGGAGATCCGAAGCTTTTTGGGATTAGCCGGATATTACCGAAGGTTTATCCAAGGCTTTTCTTCGATTGCTACTCCATTGACGGCTTTGACCCACAAAGGAGCTGCTTATGCTTGGAGTGAGAAGCATAAAGAGGCATTCGAGAAGCTAAAGAAGAAACTATACGAGGCACCGATACTTTCTCTACCCGATGGAGTTGAAGACTTTGTTGTTTATAGCGATGCGTCTGGGGTTGGATTGGGTTGTGTTTTAACCCAAAGAGAAAAGGTGATAGCATATGCGTCTCGACAACTGAAAGAGCATGAAAAGAACTACCCGACTCATGATTTGGAGTTGGCAGCGGTAGTTTTCGCTCTGAAGATATGGAGGCATTACCTCTATGGCACTAAGTGCAAACTTTTCACTGATCATAAGAGTCTCCAATATCTCTTTAATCAGAAGGAATTGAATATGAGGCAACGACGCTGGCTGGAATTACTCAAGGACTACGACTGTGAGATACTTTACCACCCCGGTAAGGCTAATGTTGTTGCTGATGCTCTCAGTCGGAAAGTCAATCTTGAAAGGAAAAGGCCAAGAGCGTTGAGAATTGAAGTTGTCTCGATCATTGTGGAAAGTATAAAGAAAGCTCAAGACGAAGCTTCTGAGAAAAATGACCGAAAGGAGGAACGTTTGGGTAAAACGTTGGTGTTTAGTACAAATGGTCATGGACTGAAGGTATTCCAAGATCGTGTTTGGGTACCTAAGTCAGGAGGAATTAGATATCTTCTGATGGAAGAAGCTCACAAGACCATGTATTCGATTCATCCCGGTAGCACTAAAATGTATAGGGACCTGAAACCCTTCTACTGGTGGCCGACGATGAAACTTGATGTTGCAAAGTATGTGGCCGAGTGTGTGACTTGTGCGAGAGTCAAGACACAACATCAGAAACCGTACGGGAGTTTAGAACCTTTACCTGTGCCTATGGGTAAGTGGGAATACATTGCTATGGATTTTGTCACTAAACTACCCAGAACAAAGAATGGTCACGACATGATTTGGGTGGTCGTTGATCGATTCACTAAGAGTGCGCATTTCATAGCAGCCAGGGAGAAATGGTCTATGGAAAAGCTTGCGAATTCTTACGTAAAGGAAATTGTGAGGCTTCACGGTGTTCCGTTAACAATTGTCTCGGATCGTGATAGTCGTTTCACCTCAAGGTTTTGGAAAAGTCTACAAGAGGAAATGGGTACCAAGTTATGTTTAAGTACAGCTTACCATCCGCAGACTGATGGTCAGAGCGAACGAACGATACAAACACTTGAAGATATGCTGAGAGCATGTACCTTGGAATTCCTAGGTAATTGGGATGAACATTTACCGTTGGTAGAATTTTCCTATAACAATAGTTTTCACTCGAGCATTAAGATGGCACCTTACCAAGCTTTGTATGGACAAAAGTGTCGTACGCCGTCTTGTTGGCTTGAGGCTGGGGAAAAGCAGTTTATGGGACCGGAGATGGTTCATCAAACTGCTGAAAAGTTGAAAATAATTAGGGAAAGAATGTTAGCAGCTCAAGATCGTCAAAAGAGTTATGCTGACAAAAAGCGAAGACCGATGACTTTTGAAGTTGGGGATTCGGTTTTGCTTAAAGTCTCGCCGTGGAAGGGACTTATAAGATATGGTAAAAGGGGAAAGTTGAGTCCAAGGTTTATTGGACCGTTTAAAGTTCTTCAGAGGATTGGGAACCAAGCTTACAATCTCGAATTACCCGAAGAACTGAATGGAATTCACAACACTTTTCATGTGTGTTGTTTGAGGAAGTTCACGGGAGAAGTTCCCGATATAATTCCAATTTCTGAATTGAGAATTGATGAGAACAAAAGGTTGATTGAAGAACCAGAGGCAATCGTTGACCGAAAGACTAAGAAGTTGCGACACAAGATGGTCGAGTTAGTGCTTGTTCGATGGAAACACGCGAATGAGCCAAATCTCACCTGGGAGACGGAAAGTGATATGAGGAGTCGCTATCCGCATTTGTTTGTTGATGGGTGATTCCGGGGACGGAATCATTCTAAGGTGGAGAGAATTGTAACGCCTGTGTTTCTGGGCTTGCCATTTTTAGCAATGTGATAGTCTGGGTTAACCTTTGTAACCCGTTTTGAAATAATAAGATTGTATTATTTGAGTATTATGTGATTTGTGCTTAATTGCTTAATTATGTGGTATGATTTATTAAGAATAAAAATAAGCATCAAAATTTAAGTGTAAAATAAACTTGATATCTTTAGATAATGTTGTAGTAATTGAAACAAGTTTTCCGAAGATATAAAGAATGCCGAAATCCGAGTTATAACGAGGAAGTTATGACCTGTCGAGGTTTCGCGACAGAACCGGCAACGCTGAATAACGTAAAAAGTGAAATTTACGTTAAAACGATATTTAGCCTTAATGATCTAAACGAGAATCGAAGATCTCGTTGTTATTATCAAAGCGATAAAAAGTTAGGTGAAAACGGGCGTCAAACGAAGAAGTTATGAATTTATAACGAAAATTTCTGTCCCGGCCTATTAAAAATAAATAATAAAAATAAAGTCAAAATTAGCCAATGAAGTCTAAACGAAATTTGTAGAGCATAGTCTCACCTTTCCGTGGATATAAAGAACGTCGAAAACGGAGTTCGTATGAAGAAGATATGAATTTCCGAAGTTTGATAAATAAATTGTATTTATTTTTAAATCAAAATTCGGAAGCCTTATCCGAAGGCGAGTCATCGATCCGATCCGACTTACGCGCCGCGTAAGTGAGTACGCCCCGCGTACTCCGAAGGTGTCGACATCGCAGCAAGTGGCTTCGGATACGTAAGCGATGACGTTTCGGAGGCACGTACGCCCCGCGTACGCACGTACGCCCTGCGTACGCACGTACGCCCCGCGTACGAGAGGCTTCCAGCCTCTATAAAAAGGATCCGAAGGCAGCCGGCCAAATGGCTATTTTCCTCTCTTCTCTCTCCCGTTTTGCATCGTTTTGCGTGCTGGAAATACCCCGAAGCCCCGGTAATATTCCCGAGTCCCGAAGCGAGTCCGGAGATCCCGAAGATCCCGAGAAGTGCGGTTTCCGAGCCGAAAGCTCTGCCCGCGAGAAGTTCGATTTTCGTAGAGATCTTCCAGATCTGCTGAGGATTACGACTTCTGCAAGCCGTAGTGCTGTCCGATCATCTTCTGATCAAGTGAGTGTATACTACCTTTCATAAACGCAATAATAATACGAGTATGGTTCGAGGGTATTAAGTTTATTGTCGTTTATACGTATGAATGCGTTGTTACTTTCTCATAACGTATAACTATGAAGTATTTTATACGAGATACGTGTTATGTGTATATTTTGTTGTTATGTTTGTGAATGTATATTCACTTTCTTCTATCTTACAGATATGATTATTTCTATATGAAATACGTGTTATGTGCGTGTGCCTCATCTGTTATATGGAAAATGTTTTGATCAAGCATGCTATACAGGTTTTGAAAATATGTATAAAATGTATGTTTTTTTTATCTACTAATATGTTGGGTAGAACATGGGTAGATAGTTGGTGTGTAATAAACAGATAGAGGCCTCGTTGTTGTTTGATCCAGTCATCTAGCGGAATTTAGATGACGACCACAGACTTTTCTAGATAGTCATGTGGAACGCTAGCAGGCTCATAACCTGTAGGTGTTAATGAACTTGGGTGTTCATTCGCTGTATTCCATCCCCCTTATGGTTGCCTTATTTGACTTATATTGCTGAGGAAACCCCGCAACATGTGTTGTCACCCCGATGAAAATATTCTTAGATTAGGTCCCTTGTGTTAGTTATTTTAGGGACGTAAAGTGAGAATAACGGGAATGGGTAACTGGGTTATTGTTGGTTGATAATAATTAATTTAATTATTTATTGTGGGTTGAAAACCCTATATGCTCACCAGGCTCCCAAGCCTGACCCACTCAGTTTTATTTGTATTACAGGAAGTGGCGGAAGGGCATGAGATGGACAAACCATCAAGTTGTTTTGTTTACAAGTCTGCATATGTTTATATTTGTTATATGACTTGTAATGTATTCGTTTATGCTTATTGGTCTGTATCGGAACATGACACCCCGAGTTTTGATTATAATGAAAATACATTTCTTTTATGAAATGCTTTGGTAAACATTGTTTTATCATGTTTTGTTTTTGGGAACAAATTCCGCAACTCTTTCAAATCAAAAGGATTTACTCTGAAAATATTTAAAAGCATAAATGAAAATCGGTCTTTTCTGGCCGAGATTTTGGGGATGTCACATTGTGGTTATCACATCTGTTCAAATGTGCAGGGACTAAGAAGAAGTAGGGATGTGGAGCAAGGAAGGATCAATCTAATCATGGGGAACAGAAGATCGTCGCCTGTTACCAAGATTGGAGTGTATTCTTTAGTGCTTAGGAATAATTTGTGTTTAGATTTGAACAATTGTTGCTATTCGCTAGAAATGGCTAGAAACATCATTTCATTTCATGGTTTATATAGACAAGGATTTAGATTTTCTTTTAATAATGAGAATGGTTCTATTATGGCTCATCTAAATAGTGTCTTTTACTTTGAAGCTATACCATGTAATGGAATATATGAAACTGTTATGATTGTTGATAACTTAGGAAATGATGTTTTGAATATTGATTCTTCCACTAGTTTGGATAAAGCATCCTTGTGGCATTGCCGTCTTGGACATGTCAACAAGAAACGCATAGCCCAACTCTAAAAGGATGGAGTGTTGGAGTCATTCGACCTTAGGGAAGATGACACATGCGAGTCTTGTTTACTTGGAAAGATGAATAAGTCACCCTTCACGAATACTTGTGAAAGGGGTGAGGGGCTATTGGACCTAATACATACCGATGTATGTGGACCCTTTAGATCAACCACGAAGGATGGGAACCGCTTCTATGTGAATTTTACCGATGATTATAGTAGATATGGGTATATCTATTTAATCAAGCAAAAGTCAGAAACCTTTGAAAAGTTCAAAGAGTTCAAGAATGAAGTGGAGAATCAATTGGGCAGGAAAATCAAGATGCTTCAATCCGATCGAGGAGGAGAGTACCTAAGTCTTGAATTCCACGATTATCTCAAGGAGTGTGGAATAGTTTCGCAATTGACGCCTCCTAGGACACCGCAGTTGAAGGGTGTGGCAGAAAGGCGTAATCGAACCTTATTGGATATGGTTCGCTCTATGATGAGTCGTGCTTCACTACCTATCTTCTTTTGGGGGTATGCCTTAGAGACTGCCGCCCATATCCTTAACCGAGTCCCTACTAAGAAGGTTGCCAAAACACCTCACGAGATGTGGACGAGGAAAGCTCCCTCGTTGGCACATATCAAGGTTTGGGATTGCGAGGCTTTCGTAAGACGAGATACTCACGACAAGCTTGAATCTCGAAGTGAGCGATGTATTTTCATCGGCTACCCGCAGACATCCTTTGGATATCTCTTCTATAGACCAAAAGACAATGTAGTCTTTGTTGCGAGGAGAGGAGTTTTCCGAGAGCGAGAACTCATAAGACAAGGAGACAGTGGGAGGAAAATCGAACTTGAAGAGATTCAAGAGTCGATAGATGAAGGAACCTCTACCGCTGGCATTCAACCCGAGGAGGAAACTCCGCTTGAACCGATTGATGAATCATTACCTCTTAGACGTTCCGATAGAGTTAGAGTTCATCCCCAGTTTTATGGTTTTCATATTACTACCGAAGGGGACACATATATTAGTGATGGTACACTAATAAATCTTGATGAACCTAATAGCTATAAGGAAGCCATGGCAGGCCCGGAGTCGGCGAAATGGAAAGAGGCAATGGATAGCGAGATCCAATCCATGTACGATAACCAAGTTTGGAATTTGGTTGATTATGTGCCCGAACGTAAGACCGTTGGGTGCAAGTGGATCTTCAAGAAGAAGACCAACGTGGATGGAAACGTACACACATATAAAGCGCGATTGGTTGCGAAGGGCTTTACTCAAACTCCAGGAGTTGACTATGATGAGACCTTCTCACCAGTTGCGAAGATTAAATCTATTAGAGTGATGCTAGCAATTGCCGCATTTCATGATTATGAGATTTGGCAAATGGATGTCAAGACCGCCTTCCTTAACGGAAAGTTGGCTGAGGATGTTTACATGGCTCAGCAAGAGGGGTTTGTGAATCCGAAGCATCCAAATAGAGTGTGTAAGCTTGAGAAGTCCATTTATGGACTTAAGCAAGCGTCTCGCAGATGGAATCTTTGCTTCGATGAGAAAGTCAAAGAGTTTGGATTTGTACGAAGCGAAGACGAATCTTGTGTATATCTCAAAGCCAATGGGAGTATAGTAAGCTTCCTCGTTCTATATGTTGATGACATATTACTCATAGGAAACGATGTCCTGACTCTGCAGGAAGTCAAGTCCTGGCTCGAGAAGTGTTTCGCTATGAAGGACCTCGGAGAGGCTTCTTACATTTGGGAATAAGGATAGTAAGAGAAAGAAGTAAGAGACTAATTGGACTTAGTCAGAATACTTACTTAGAGAAGGTACTAAAACGTTTTAGTATGGAAAACTCAAAGAAGGGAGAACTACCAATACAAGGAAACGCCAAGTTGAGTAAGACTCAAAGTCCGAGTACTGAAGCTGAAATAGCAGAAATGAGCCGAATACCATATGCTTCCGCAGTTGGCTCAATCATGTACGCTATGACTTGTACTCGCCCTGATGTAGCCTTTGCTTTGAGCATGGTTAGCAGATATCAAGGGAACCCTGGCAAAGCACATTGGATTGCGGTGAAGAACATCCTTAAGTACCTTCGGAGGATGAAAGAATGGTTCTTAGTCCTTGGAGGGAGTGATGACTTGAAGGTGCGAGGGTATAGTGATGCCAGTTTTCAGACCGATAGGGACAACTACCGTTCGTAGTCGGGCTGGGTCTTTACCCTAAACGGAGGAGAAGTAACTTGGAAGATTTCCAAGCAAGAAACCGTAGCTGATTCAACGTGCGAATCAGAGTACATCACAACAAGCGAAGCGTCGAAGGAGGCAATATGGCTAAAGAACTTCATTGGTGATCTTGGAGTTGTGCCGGCCATAAAGGAGCCCATGGAGATTTTCTGTGATAACGAAGGTGCGGTTGCCTTGACCAAGGAACCGAGGGATCATGGTAGATCTCGACATATCGACAGAAAATATCACTTCATTAGACATCGTGTAGAAGAAGGACAACTCATAGTTAAGAGGATATCATCAGAAGATAACCCAGCAAATCCGCTTACGAAGGGACTGAGTAGGGTTAAGCACTTGCAGCATGCTAGGAGTATTGGGCTGAAGGATGATATTTGTATAGATTTGATAGTATTAGAAACATATAATAGATAAATGTAATTAACATTTGATGATTAAATAAAGGAGTTTTATTTATAAGTAAAGTTACTGTCATATGTTAATTGTTTAACTATTGTTTCACTTTGCATGTTTTGACTTCCAGAATAATTGAGTTTATTAGGAATAATCGAATTATTCAAATTGTCCACAATCGTTCATATGTTGGAAGTAGATATGAATGAAGATTGTCATGAATTGGTGTGTAGATTGTCTAAATGGTGTTAAACATAGCAAGGGTTGCTGCAACGTTCATGAGTGCTTATGAACTAGTTTTGAGCATTGGAACAAACCCGCGCTTGCTGGAATCACTTTATGGAATATGATATAAAAGGTGATCGCAAGACGATAATATCATATAGTCTTAAAACCTAGATATATGGTTTATTGTTTGTTAATTGATTGTACATTGATAATGCGAAAACGCATTAGTAACTTGGTGTTATAAAACGCATTGTTGTGTATAGTTGGTTAATGAATAAGTAAATGCATATAAGTCGAAGTTTATCTGTAAATTTTATCCTAAGAGGGTAGAAGAGATATCTTGGCCACTCGATGATTTGATTTGACTTATGTGCCGGGCCCGGTCAGAACTGAATTGATGTGTTTGATTAAGTTCTATGTCGAATAAATCGGAGATCGAGAAATCAAATGCTAGACTAACCATTCCATAGGATTGTCAGCATGATATCTAACAGAGGACTGTACGATCCCTTATCTAAAGGACAAGATTGATTAGATCAGAGTTTGATAGCGTCTTTGAGAGCTACGATTGCAAACCGAATTGTACTTGTATAGTTACTAGACTTATCCAAGTGGGAGACTGTTGGAATAGTGTCTAAGGCTGCAACTATATTAGGCAAGTATTTGATCCGGTTGTGCATGGTCCTTTTGGGTTGCCTTCACCATAGCAACTTGATGGATGATTTGTTAAGAGAGAGTAAATATTATAAGGAATAATATATGGTTATTTGATTAATATAACTCATAGATTAATTGGAATTAATTTGGTGACTTAAAGAGATTAATTAAATATGAGGGTATAAACTCTTAATTGTTTGATAGTTACACTTTAGACTATAAATCCTTATCCATGATAGGATGGACGATTTCTAGGGCTTGGATAAACCAAAATCGTCCATAAGGTTATCAAGGAAAGGAGATGGATCAACTTAAAGTCTAAGTTATCCAATTAGGGTTAAAGCTGTAATCCTTAAGGAGTCTACAAGTATATATAGACCCTAGGGGTGAGGGAATTCGAGTAATCACAATACACCATCTAAAGTAGAGATACTCTGGCCGAATTCCTTCCCTCTCCTCTCTCCTAAATCATCTTGCTTGCTATTGGTGTTTGTAAGCCATTAGAGGAGTGACATTTGTGACTCTAGAAGCTCCAAGACAACAAGATCAACAAGGAATCCAAAGGTATAATTCTAGATCTATTTCAATGTTGTTATTTAACCTAATTAGCCATTAGAAGTCTTGGATTCAAAGCATGTTTAATTAGAAAGCCTAGATCCGAGCATTAGGGTTTTGCATGCGCACATAGGAAAGTTCTTATGGCTAAAACCCATCAGTTATATCATAACAACTAGTGATTATACATCATTTAATCCATCAAATTTCGTTTTTTGATTAGATTTCCAAAACACCAAGAACATACATTAGTGTTCTTGGACTTTTAGCTCATTTCAAGCTTCTAACTAGTAAGTGCTTCTACCCTAGTGTGTTGTAAAGCTTATTACATTGCCAAACATCAAGAAAACACCCCAAGAACACCAAGAGTAAGGTGTTCATGGCCCAAGAAGTTCTTGGACCGTGAACCCCAATCAAAAGTGCCAAAGTGTGCTTTAACTCTTCATAAGCCTTGGAACCTAACCTAGAATCATTCCTTGTTATGTTTAGGACTAGCAAACATCAAAATACCATAATCCTTAAGGGTTTACGGTAGTAAACCCAAAAGAAAATGGTCTTAGGGTCATGAACTCTCCAAAGGGGGGGGGGATTTGTGCCCTAATCTCTTCCAAAGGCTTAGCCATCAAGTAGAAATGCTTCTAAGGGTCTTGTAAAGCATCAAAACATGAAGTGGTCAAGGTGATATGAGCTTACGGCCGTAAAATCATTAGTTTATGACCGTAAACTCATTTTTAGTGCCTAAGAACCGTACACTCCCTTAGGGAGTTTTCCTTGAACCCTACACTCACTAGCTATGCCCTACAACACTTGGTTGCAACCCTTGTGATCTTTAACACTTGAAACAAAGTGTTCCCATGTTCTAAAGTGCCTTAACTTAATTTATTAGAGATAAAGGGCCTAATTAGTTATTTATATATTGATTATATGATAACTAGGCTCATTGTGTGTGTACAAGTCTCCACTTGTCACCTAGCATTGTATCCGACACTTCCATCCGATCTGCTCACTACAGGTGAGTTCATACCCCTTAATCTATCTTTTAAATGTTTTTTTAATGCTTTTATTGGGGGGGATACAAGTTGAATCATGCTAGTTATTATAACAATCACATGTGTAACGCCCGTGTTTCTGGGCAAAAAGCATTAATAAAGTTGTAATAGTCTAGGTCAACCTTTGTAACTTATTTTGAAGTAATAAAGAGGAATTATGTGAATATTATGTGAATTATATGCTTATTTGCTTAATTAATATGATTTAATTAATTAATAATGAAAATAAACATTTAAAATAAGTATTAGAAAAATCCGATATCTTTTAAGAAAGTTGTAGTGGCCGAAACAAGGATTTCGTAGATATAAATAACGTCGAAATCCGAGTTATAACGAAGAAGTTATGACCTGTCGAAGTTTCGCGACGAAACCAGCCCGTCACCGGGAAGTGTAAAAAGTGAATATTCTGATAAAGTGCTTTTTAGCCTTAACAATCTAAACTAAAGTCGTAGTATTCGTTAAACCGAGAAGTTC
The DNA here is from genome assembly GCF_052625555.1 of Lactuca saligna. NCBI lineage: Eukaryota > Viridiplantae > Streptophyta > Magnoliopsida > Asterales > Asteraceae > Lactuca > Lactuca saligna. Next base: position 84,803,320 of record NC_136424.1, on the reverse strand, counting down.
GATAAAAAGAACGCTCAAATCTGACTTCGTATGAGGAAGTTATGATTTTTCTAAGTTTTAGCTTAGCAGTAGACAGCTAAATACTCAAATTTAAGATCAAGCGAAATTTAGCCGACACAACCTAAACGAGAATCGAAGGTCTCGTCAATAGTAGTACAACGGTAAAAAGACTGATGAAAACGGACGTCGGATGAAGAAGTTATGAATTTTTAACGGATTTTCCTGTCCCGGTCTGTTAAAAATAATAATATTAAAATTAAAGTCAAAATTAGCCGACGAAGTCTAAAAGAAAGTTGTAGAGCATGATTTTAGCTACGCGTGCATATAAAGAACGTCAAAACGGAGCTCGTATGCGAAAGTTATGGATTTTAGAAGTTCGGGGCTCAAAATTCGAAAATTTTCGCATGAACAGTAACTGGACACGTCAACCCTCTCGCGAAACCGCCTCAAGGCCGAAGCTGCTGCGTCACCGGGTCGTGGCTAGTCCAAGGTCCGATGCGTGTTGCTTCCGGATTCGACCAGCCTCGCGACCTATCCTCTGCCGACGCGCCTCGCCCCGTGTCGCACCTCCGAACCTCGCTGCTGTCATGTGGCCTTCGCACCTGCTGCCACCTGATTAACCATGAAATTGCCATTTGTTACTTTTCCATATCCCTTGAATTTGCATTTATTTTCCCAAACTTCACTACTCCAACATTTTCCAGGCTTCGAAAATCTCTCAAGTTTTCCTTCCTACCAGTCATGTAATGAGAGGAACCAATATCAATGTACCAATGTTCATCATATTGCTCGTCACATAAAACCTGTAAGCAGTGGAAAAATTTAGGTCCCTAAGGCTTTTTTGGTCCTTGGTGTATTGAAAAGCATTAGGAAATGAAGATCCTAAAACCCAATTACAAACTTTAGATTTCAAACTATCGATTAACTCAACTTCAATAGACTTAGGAATTGAAACAAAATCATCTATTGGTTTAGAATCAACACTGACTTTCCCTTTTTCTTCTATGGTTCGTTTGGCCTCAACATTTTCTATTGAATACAGCTCTCCACTTTCGAGCAAATGGATGCAATTTCATTGATGATGTACTTCCATTTTGCGATCCGTTCAAGTAGCTTTCATAAGCATTCTTGATTTCCTCTTGTGAAACATTTCCCGACTGAAACACTTCTCATATTCCTTCAAGCCAATGATTTATGTTCTTCATGTCAATTTTCCTTCAGCGAATGAAGTGTTGACTTTTTGCTTCGAATCAGGATTAGGATATTGAGGTTGTGTGGATTTAAAGGGTTCATTTCTTGGCCTATTAACTTTCGGATTATCGAAGTGTCACTTTAGAAATGTCGATTGTGCATGGGGTTGGAAATGATTTTGAAAATTTTTATTATAACCAACATTATTTCGATTAAAAACGTGTTTTGTATTCGAAAACCTTCTTTGATTGTTAAATTGTTCAAAATTCCTCTAATTCTGAAAATTATTCCTTTGGAAATTATGTTGAGAAAACCTTGCATTTTGATGATTAGGAACATAATTCCTTTGAGATTGATAACTTTCGATTTTTGAACAAACGATGACTGATTCAGTTGTTGAAATTTAGATTGGTCTTTTGAAAAAAAATTGTTTTTGAGTGGGGTTGTTCTGAACAAAAGACTTATTTTGAGAAGAAGTCTTAATTTGTTAATTTGTTTTCTTTTTAGGTGATTTTGTTAATAAAACTTTTTGTTTCTCAAGACTCAACATTTTGCCAATAAACCTTTCCACTTGCTTTAGACATTAAAATTCATTCATTTTTTGAAATCTTATGAATTTGTTCATAAAACAGTAGTGCTTTTGTAGTTTGAGTTTGAGAATCTGATTCAATTGAAGGTTTTTATCATTTACTTTGTCTATCTTAAGCTCCCAAACTCTTTTTGTCTTTAGTGTCTGAAATGTGGAAAAAAATTTGTTAAGATTATTTTTGACAGTGCCTTGATTTGAGAAAAATCCATATTTTGTTGCTTCTTTATTATCATCAACAACACTTTTGTTGATCTCAAGGTTGACTTTTGGGTAATTTCCTGTTGTAACAAACACTAGATTCGGAAATACCAAGTTATCGGTGCATTTGAAGTTTTGATAAACCACTGAATCCGATTCAACCTTCATTAAGTTTTAGAACTTTTCCATTTCCTCCTAAACTTGGTCAACTACAACCCTTGGAATAGTTGTGTCACCAACGTCAAACTCGCATCATCATTACTATCAGTCTGACTGTCTTTAACAATTACACGGTCGCAGTAATAAACTTTCGATGTCGAGGGTTGGTCAGTGTTATCTGTCGGGTATTTAGTGTTTGTGTCATTGTATTGTCCATTTTCTAACCATGTTGGGCCTATCCACCCATCATTTAACATTAGGGTTTTACTATTTAAGGTGCATGCATGCACGATATCTTGTATCTTTAGAAATAGTCTTGTAACCCTACATGCCTCTACAGTAGCAATTCTTCTAAGGCTATGACTTATAATTGTAACATCTCAAAGTCAGAATCAAGAGTTTAGGGGGTAAAGTGTAAGTTTGGAAAAGAGGAACTCAGTGAGTAGGAGCTCCAACTCGTCGAGTCTAAGCATGTGTCGGGCACATGTTAAGTGACCTAACTCACCAAGTCGGAGGCTGGACTCGACGAGTCCGTGCTGGAATGAGAAACCCTAATTCCTGGGGTTTGCACCCTATTTAAAGAATGATATTCCCTCATTTCAGCCTCTATCTTCCCTGAGTGTTCCATAGAAACCCTAAATCGTGAGAGACTCCATTGTTGAGAAGGTTGAAGCTTGGAAGAAGAAATTGGTGAAGAGAAGTTGGAGGAATTTTAGGATAGCATCATGAGAGCTTGTGGATCTGAAGTCTACATCAGTTCAGACTCATCTCTAAGGTAAGAGGACCTTACCTTAAGCTATTTCCTTGTTATTTCAGCCATGGTGTGTAATTTGGGGTTCTTTAGCATGGTTGGGATCTATTTTGGGTATACAGACTAGATCTGAGGTTGCACCTTCAGATATAGGTTGGTTTGCAGCCATGTGATCAGAAAGTGATAGCTTTGGGGCTTGATTGAGAGTTTCCTTGCCTTAATCCTTCATTTTAGCTTGATTAGAGCTTGTTGAGCCTTGAATGCACGTAAAGTTGGAAACTTTACATGTGAATCTGGCCCTAGGAATCCAGATCTATGTATTAGAAGCGATGGAATGGCCTGTGATCGTCTGAATGAAGATATTACGTATGGACTCGGCGAGTCTGGGAGATAACTCGGCGAGTCGGGTTAGATATCAGTCTTGAGTCACATAGTAACTCGGCGAGTCACATAGGTGGACTCGGCGAGTTGGATGGAGATGGGAAGGAACTCGACGAGTTGGAAGAACAACTCAGCGAGTCTGTTGAATATTGCCTTGGACTCGGCGAGTCTGTTCTTGGACTCGGTGAGTCTGGTCGTGAAGTCCTAACCTCTTTGGTTGAGCTGTGAATTAGTGAGTCGGGGGATGACTTGGTGAGTTGAGCAGGAAGGGACTCAGAGTTTGTTGGACTCGATGAGTCTTGGGCTGACTCGGCGAGTTGAGTCGTGGCATGGGAGTTTCTGAGCATAGGAACTCAATGAGTCAACGGGTTGACTTGGTGAGTAGGTTCAACCAGGAAGGTTGACTTTGACTGAGGATTTTGACTTGGACCAAGGGTTGACCAGTTTGACTCCCAAAGGGTATTTTGGTAATTATTGGTAATTATTTGTTTTGGTTATTTGGTAATGATCAGTGGTGGAGTTCGTGCTGGTGGTCGGAGCAGCGTGGTATTATTTCGTCAAGTCGGTAGTTGTAGGTGAGTTATCCTTACTATATCGATAGGGTCTAAGGCGCCAAGGCCGACCGTTTATTAGATGGGAATCCGGGTAGTTGTTTGTTATGTTATTGCTTGCTATGTTTGTATCCTGGTAGTTAGGATGGTATATGTTAGAGACCTGGTTAAGGTCGGTATCCTGGTATATAGGATGATGCTATGTTAGTGACCGGTTAGGTCAGTATCCTGGTTAGGATGTTGCTATGTTATGTGATCTGCTAGATCGATTGATTAGTTGTAAACTACTATATGATTATATGTTTATGTGCACCTGGTTGTTGGACTGGGGTTGGGTTGACGCGGGTCCTGCTTTGTGTTGTAGGCCAACATACCCAGGGCGGACTGGTTAGACTGAAGGCCCGGCGAGCGGTCCGGATAGGCTGAAGGCCCCAAGAGGGAAAACCAGACGTGTCAAGGCTCGGGGAGTGGACCAGACAGATTGAAGGCCCGGTGCGGGCGGACCAGTCATACTGTAGACTCGGAGAGAGAGAGAGAGAGAGTGTGGACCGGGTGGACTGAAGGCCTGGTGCAGGCAGACTAGTCACACTGTAGACTCGATATGCATGGCTATTCTGTTTATGATATGATATGATATGTGTATGATATTGTGGTTGGTAGTTTGGGGGTAACTCACTAAGCTTTCGGGCTTACAATTTCAGTGTATTGTTTCAGGTACTTCAGGAGACCGTGGCAAGGCGAAGGCGTGATCATACCGCTCCTCATGTTTTATGACTTATGTGATATGGTTCTGGGAAATACTATGATGTTTAAACTATTTTGAAAACAAATGTAAGAACTTAATGGTTTTGAATGAATTAAAAATGTTTTAATTTGGCTCGAATTTTATGGTCGTTTCAATAATCATTAAGTATATTTTGATCCATTCACTGTGCTCATATTCTTTTCCTGTTTGAATCTATTTGATCTTTAAGGATTTACTCGTAACAATTGGTATCAAAGCAGGAGACTATGTAATCTACACACATCTCTTCTGTTAGAAGAACTTTTAGAGTTTTCATTAATATTGGATCTGGTTCAACCGTCATCATCGTTTTCTTGACACTGTTCTGTGATCAATATCTTACCCTAAAACATCTTCAGTTTACATGTCTGATTCATAGTAGGTTTTAAAGAATATATCATCATACACCATGATGATTCTCACGTCAACTCAATAAACCTTTCAAGAAGCATTGGATCGACAATCAGATTCCTTAATATTTTTCCCAATGAATTCAAAGTATGGGTGCTTGACTTTGAAGATTATGTCCTTGGTCTCGAAGAAAATGATTATCTGATATGGGAAGTTATTATTGATGGGGCATTTGTTCATACTGGAACTAGCAGAGTGATTAAAAATCAGGCTGACTACAACAGACTTCTTCTTGAAGTAAAGGATATTCCGCAAGATGAAAATAATAAGTTGATTAGTAATGTTAAGGCGACGAGAATCATTGGATTTGCTTTGCCTGTAGATACCTTTCACCTGGTAAGTTCGTATGACACTGCAAAAGCCATTTGGGATAGGCTCAAGGAACTCTACTCTAGTGACGCAGATCTTGAGCACTAAACTCATGCACTGCTACTTTCGAAGTATGGAGCTTTCATACAAAAGCCCGATGAGAGTTTAAATCAAAATTTCCATCGCTACAATCATCTTCTTAGTAGGATGATGAAACATAGGATTGGATGTGAATTAATTGAGCAAAAATTCACGTTCATGAATAGGCTTAGATCTGAGTGGAAGGCGGTGGTGTCAACAGTCAAGGCACATGAGCAGTTCAAAAATTACACGTTGGCTAAACTTGTTGGAATCCTGAGGCCACATGAAGATGAAGTGACAAAATAACGGAAGATTGTTTTTGGGATGGGATCACTGGCCCTCGTAGCGAAGGGTAAGAAAGTTGATGATGATGATTCGGAGTTTGATCTCTCAGATTGTGAGCTTTCAAAAGAAGATTATGCTTTGATGGTGTCGAATCCAAAGAGATTCGCAAAGAAGAAATCCGATCTCAACAAGAACCGAAACTAGCAGGGCAGCTACAATTTTGAGAAAGTTAAGGATGAGAGTGCAAACAACTCTCAAAGGAAGAAGTGAAGAAGGAACAGAAGCTTGTTGGGGACTCTGGCTATGATTGTAACTACTATCACGACAAAGATCATCTTGGCAAGGAGTGCATGCTGTGAAGGATGAATGAAAAGAAAGAAGGAGAGGATGATGAAGCTTATTTCCTCAGAAAATTAGAGGAAATAAAGAAAAAGAAAGCCAATGACGATGCTAAACAAGTTTATTTGTGCAGGAAAACAGTGATGCAGATGAGTTTGGCAAGGTTGAAGTTTAGTCAGCTGACTCCGAAGACGAAGAAGTTGGCAGGCCTACTCATGTTTGGAGCTTCGTAGTGAAGGAAGAGGCTTCACAGTTTGGTGGCAGACTCCTGATGGTGATGAACGATGTATTTGGAATGAGGGGATATGAAACTGATGGTGACCGTGTCACAGGAAATTCTTTTGCTACAAAAACTGTTCTTGAATAAATAAGTGAGTGCAAGCAAGTCATCAACAAGGTAAGATCTATCCTTGAATCTCTAAATATACATGTGTCCACATATGAAAATGAACTGAATGATTTCAAATACACATTTTCAAGTTTCCGTAACAGTTTAAAACAAACCCATTTAACAAATTCTAACTTAACCGATCAACTCGTCAAGGTTTCATTAAAAAGTAAAGAGAGACGCATATGGATTGAGAAGTAGTCTGATTTGTCTAAGTCTAGAGACGATTTAATTTATTTGCAAAGGGATAATTTGATGCTTTTAAAACATCGTAATATTTTTTATTACGAAATGGCTTTACTTTAATATCACTCAGTTACATCTAGATTGTGAGATAGGAAAGAAAATTCATAAAATGATCTTGCCATTTCTTGAATTAAAAGAAGATGAAATAGATGCTGACTGTTACAGATGCGAATCTATTGTATCTTCAAACAAAGTTTAAGATGCATACAGAGTAGGACTGGAAAAAATCGAATCATACATACAGTCCAAAGACCACAAAAACTTGATAAAACAGTTATTGGATGAAAATGACAAAAAGACTATAACACCCCAATTTTCTGGAGGTGGCATTTGAGAATTATATTCAAATTAGAGGACCTACTCGACGAGTTGATTGGACCCAAATCATCATGTAGGAGTTGATTAGGATGCGTGGGAAATATGAAATCTACTCGTCGAGTCGGAGGATTGGACTTGACGAGTTGCATCTGTTTGATGAAACCCTAATGATTCGGGTTTGCACCCTATTTAAAGGATTTTAAATCCTTTACCCCGCCTCCCTCATCACTTTACCACCTTGAGATAAACCCTAATCAAGTACCTTCCATTTGAGAGTATTTAGAGCTAATAGAGGGTGGGTTTTGGTGCATTCCTTCAAGAGAAGAAGATTGGAACAAGAAGGAGTGTTTGGATCTGGCATCATCTCAGTGGTATCAGTCATTTGAAGGTAAAAAGTTAATTCCTTGACTTCTTGTTTGTTATCTCTCTCCATTAGAGAGTTAAAAAACATTTCTAGCTTCTCCTTGAGTCATTATGGTTGTGAGCATGCTATGGAGTTGTGAGACCTCAGATCTAGATACTACTAGGCCCTTTAGGCCTAAAGCCTGAAGCTTTTAGAAGCTTTGACCCGTCTTTATATCCTAAACCCTTTATTGAGCTTAGTTTTGGGTGTTTTAGCCTTGTAAGGCCTTGCATGATCATAAACTTAGCAAGTTTACATGGAAACTTCATCCTAGGAGGTTAGCTCTGGATTTTGGAGCATTGGAGTCAACTGGAATGAGTTTAAGGTGTAATGGTTGAAGAACTCGACGAGTTGGGCATCCAACTCGACGAGTTGGGCATCCAACTCGACGAGTTGAGTTAGATTTTCTCATTTTTAGATTCAGAGTGAACTCGACGAGTGGTTAGGATTTTCCCGATCTTCTGCACTTTGCGTGGACTCGATGAGTTGGTTAGTAACTCAGTGAGTTGACTCGTGTTTTCATGATTTACTCAGCACTAAGGTACTCGATGAGTTCTTGAGTAACACTCAACGAGTAGGGTCAACTTTGACTATTGACTTATGTTGACTTTAGGGTTTTAGTCAAACTATGGATTTTGGAGACCATGGAGAGACAGAGTCTGAACCAGCAGTTTGAGTGTGGGATATATTGCTTTACTAGGCCTGGTGACTCTTCTCACTATACTTACCAGAGTCGTAATATAGTGTGACCAGGGGTCTTAGTTGAATTATTAACCGGAGGTTCTTATGTGCTTATACTAAGTTATGTGATATTATGCATTTTGTCTTTGTGATTTATGCTATATATTACTTTGTGTCTTATTGTGTTAGGACCAGAGGGTGCAAACCGTGTTATGAGACCAGAGGGTCTTCACTAAGAGACTGGATTGTAGGATCCAAGCAGAGTTGTGAGACCGGAGGGTATTCACTGAGGCACATGACTGGAGGGTCCACACCGAGCCGTGATACTAGAGTGTCCTCACTGAGACGCATGACCGGAGGGTGCATGCCAAGCTATAGCCATGAGAGGCTTGTTATTTTTTTTATGTGTTATTTTGGGGAACTCACTAAGCTTCGTGCTTAAAGTGATTGTGTAAAATGTGTTTCAGGTATATCTCAAGATCGTGGGAAGGCACCGACATGATTGTACACACCAGCTAGAGATTATGTTTTTGAGGATTCTCGGATATTATCAAAACATTTGTTGTCTTGTGTTTTTAGCAACTTATATATTTTGTGTTTTGAGAAATGTGAGAACGTTTTTTATGTGGTTTTAAAAATGGAAATTTTATTTGACAATTTAGAGTGTTACAAGTTGGTATCAGAGCTTTGGTTTGAGGGATTCAGATGTACCCCTGGGTACATCTGGACTCAAACTGAGGATTTAAGAAAGAATTTCTAAAAAGAAATGATTTTTCTAAAATGAGTAAGAGCTTTAAGAGAAAACGAGATGAAGTAGTGTGTACAATCAGCCAGATCCCGAACGGTGCTTTCCTAAAATACCATTACTTGTTTATATTATGAGATACTTATGAGATATTAGAGTTGCATGCTAGAGGATAGGCTAGGTATTTAGAGCTAGAGTTTCCTGATTCATGATGCCTTAGCCTAGGGGATGCTATTGATTGATATTATTTGCTATTTGCTCTATGTATGTGCTGAGTAGGAGCACCTAGCAGGAATCTTTTCGTGAGAGCTTTGAGTAGTGGATTAATCTAGGAGAGATACCTAGATGTGCATTTGAGGAATCTACCGAGAGAGTCTTTAGACACCCACAAGAGGTAGGATTGCCTGTGTTCGGTGATACCTTTTGAGTTGTGGATAGAGTAAGTGGAGTTGTATGCTAGAGTGGTATTATGTAATGGTGGAGGTTATTCGATGCCCGAATTTGCTTGCTTGTGATTTGTGGAACTCTTGAATGATGGGATTCAGCTACTAGGTATATATGACGATATTCAGGAGGTAGATGGCTAGCATCATGAGGAGTTCTTCAATAGCTAATGGAAGAGAAGTGTGATAATCGAGGAGAGCCTAGGGAGTAATGTTAGTACGATGAGTATGTTGTTTAGAGGTGAGTATTCACTGAAGAGTGAACACATGCAATGGGATTATGTGATCTTGAAGGTTGAGCAACTACTTAGGAAATCTGGGATGATCCGTATGGAAAGTATGGGTAGATGTGGCAGGTAGTATGGGACCATACTACTGAAAGCAGAGAACCCATATTTGAAACAAGGAGAATTCTAGAGGTTCTAAATAGCAGATTGAGGGGAGATAATATGGTTCAGGTACCATGATTCGTAGCAAAGGGTGCTTCAGTCTTTACCAGTTATCCCGTTGTGGCTGTTCTGACTGAGAGTGAATATGGTAGTTTATGGGGCCAGAGGGCCATGTCGGTCGAGCTTCAATCGAGTGTACCTTGTGAGGAAAATTAATTTTAGATCCTGAGGGGTTTTACTGGTGAGCTACCAATTGGAGTCGTATGACTCAAGGAAAAGTGGAGATAATGCCTTGTGAAGGATTGCGGTCTGGGTTGAGTGATCGACAGATGGTTGAGATGTCACTTTCTGTGATGAGAATTACACTATTTCCGCTTCCCGAGTTGAGCAAAAGAGATAACGAGCTTCTAGTTTCAGAGTTTAGAGGTAAACCCCGTGGGGTAACATATAGTTGTGATATTTTAACAAGAGTATTTTGTAGTATGTCTGATACGAGGTATTTCTTATACGATAAGATAGTCATCAGTGGGGATTGAGATGGATGAGGACAAGGATATGCCTTAGTTGAGTATAGTAAGGAATATTTTAGTTGTAGTTCCAGGTAATAAATAAGAGTATATCGGGGTGGCGGCCCTCGTTATTTACATTGTATATCGACTATGAGAATGAGGTCTCTTTCTTCTATGATAATTCACATGATGTAATGTTGGCCGGGGAATTGGAGATGGGGTGAGTAGAGGTAGTCACATTGGGAGGACTTAGAGGTTTTCATCTAATATTCGGGATACTTGGAGTTATTTGGTCATTATATGGATGGTCATCAAGTGTTGCATGTACGTTCCATGAGTCGGGAATGGTACATCTGGTGAGCCAGTCTGAAGTATGGTCGGTTGGTATGTTAATGGATGATGGTGTGAACCCTAAGTGGGAGAGAACTAGGTATTCTGTGGGGAGGATCCTCAATCTGATGTGGTAAAGAAGTTTGGGTTATGGGGGTCTCGGTCCAAATATATATGGTTGGAGTCTTGTGATAGTCAAGGCAACATATAGAGCGAGATGATGCAAGTCGCATATGCTCAAAAGAGAATGAGTGTCTTCACGCCAGGTGGCCATTACACAGGAATCTGATTTTGGTCCGTGTTTCTTCGAGTGTGCCAATGTTTGAGTTTTGAGACTGTTAGGCTGCTGAGGTCAAGTTTCGATTGCTGAGATATTGATAGTTCAACGTATAGATTGTTATATGTACTCTGAGAGGGGTAGCAGTTGATTTGTCAATCAACTACCAAGTCGATATGAATAGCTTCGCATGGGCTTGATCAGTAGAGGATGGGGCTTTGGATTGTCTTCAACATGTTCTTAGTCGCCGACGATTCCTCCGTGCTTTAAATTGGGAGTTGAAATACTTGAAGGTTTCGAGTTGTGTAAATGGAAGATCAGTAGTCTTGGTAAGACATCTTGAGATTCTGTAATGGTGTATCGATGTATTCGATTATGATGCCCTAGATTGTTGGATTATCATGAGATCTAGGTTTGTCAGACGGAAAGTGGAACATCAAGAGACTATATTTCCAGTTGTGAGACCATCGGTTAAGCTTCACCAGACGAGGATTGTCCAAGGGTGTAACTTTACTCAGGAAAGTGCCTTGTTTACAAGAATTTTCGTCAAGAGTAGTGATGTATAATCTGGGTAGGTGTGTACACCTATCTATCTTGGACCGCGGAGCATGATTTAGTAAACTCAGTGTGGTGATGAATTGATAATGATATTGTGGGCTGATAATAGAGTGAGTGGATCCGGGTGGGAGTAATCACTTAAGATAGTCAGGGAAAAACCGTGGGATGATAAAATGGCGAGTGAGAGGGTGTTGTAAGACTACGGAGAGCCAAAGCATTCACGAGACAGTGAGAGAGAGTATCATATGACTGCGGGGAGCCATACCATACACAAGACAGTGAAAGAGAGTATCGTATGACTGCGGGGAGCCGTAGCATACATGAGTTAGTGAATGAGTATCGTATGATGGCGGGGAGCTGTAGAATACACAAGTCAGTGAGAGATTATTGTAAGACTATGGAGAGCCGTAGCAGACACGAGTCAGTGATAGAGTATCGTAAGATTGCAGGGAACCGTAGCATACACGAGTCAGTGAGATAGTAATGTAAGACTATGGAGAGCCGTAGCATACACGAGGCAGTAAGAGAATGCCATAAGACCGCAGGGAGCCGTAGAACTTATTAGTCAGTGAGAGAGTGTTGTAAAACTACGTGGTGCCATAGCCTTCATTAGTCAGGGTGTGACACAAAAAAGCTCTTAGGCCTGGGTAGCCATGACAATTGAGTCTGTGGGAACCTGGTGGCCGAACTAGGGGTGAAACTAGGGTCTCTGTGATGGTCAGAAGCCGTATCGTCTTAATTGATGGAGGGGTTGTCGCAAATCAAAAGGATGGGAGGAGTAATGTGCGCGTGGATTTGCGGATCTCGGGTCATGAGTTGAGTATCAGATTGGATACGAGTGCTTCTAATTATGTTTCAGACTAGACTATTGTATTGAGTTTAGGCTCTATCTCTGTGGATGACAGGCATGTTGTGATATTGGAGTTTTTAGATGGATTTTATTATGAGTGGGGATGTTTCCATCTAATGTTTTAGACCGGGTTGAATCGGTTCATCGGCTTGAGGAGAACCACGACACGCATGAATTAGTAAGTAGTAGACGACAGAGGTCGGGGGTGTGGTGCGATTTCAAATCATTATCATAATTGGTTGGGATAAAGAGAACGTGGTGCTTGTGAGTCCAATCTAATTTGTTAAGACTGCTCGGTTTGGTAGAACGACTATGAAGCAGTATGGCCATATATGCTAGAGTAGCTTTGAATGTTCAAATTTTAGGTCGGGAGCTGACCTGGTTCTTGGTAATGAAAGGTGATGGGTTTTGAGCAAAACAACATTCCTATGGTGTTCATGCAAACCCTAATTCTTGGATCTAATTTTTCTAATTGTACATGCATATTTATCCAAGACTTGCAAAACCCTAATCTAGTATATCATAATTTGAAATAATGTCTAATAAACTAGTTAGACCATTCCGTTTGATTGTTGCTTGAAGATCTTGTGCCTTTGAAAACCTTAGCTCCTAAAATGTTGTGCCTCTAATATATCACAAACACCAAAAAAATTGGAGAAGGCAAGATAGAGAGGAGAAAGGTAATATTCAACTCTTGAACTCTTCTTAGGGTTGTGGTAGCCGAAAATTGCATGACTATGGGTTCCTTTTATAGGCGAGGAATTAGGGTTTTAGTCTAAGATCTCATCCAGTTGCTTAGGCTCTAAGCAGCCCATGAGAATCTTCCAGAAACCCTCCTTGGACGAAATCTTATGGGCTATCCATAAGGATTTCATCCACTCCCTATCTTTAGGGTTTCCTTAGCTCACAATGCAATTATCTTATAACTGCAATTCCAGTCCCCTTAGTCTAATTGATCTCTTTTGTTCAAAAAATTAATTATTAGCTAATATCAATTAAACAAATATGATTTCTCCTTTAATATATTATTCATATAATATATTAATAAACCATAATAACCTCTTTCTCTATTATTCATCTAGTTAAGTTGCTTTGGTGAAGGCAACCCAAAAGGACCATGCTACAACTGGGTCAAGTACATACCAAATATAGTTATGGACTTAGATACTAAGCCAATAGTTTCCCACTTGGATAAGTCTAATAACTATAAATGAAAGTACGGCTTCAAAATCTAATTAGCAATCGTAGCTCTCAAAAGCCGCTGTCAAACTCTGACTTGTCCTTTAGATAAGGGATCGTATAGTCCTCCGTTCTCAAGATATCGTGCAGACAATTAGATGGAACATAGTTATACTTATTGTCCAATAGTTTGTTTTTCGATCTCTGATCTGTCTGGCATAGAACTTAATTGAGCACATCAACTTAGTCCTGATCGGGCCTGGCACATAAGTCAAACCAAATCATCGAAGGGCCCAAGATATCGCTTTTAGCCTCGTAGGATAAAAGGAGCACATAAACTTCGAGTTATATGCATTTACTATTCACTCATCAAATCATACACAACAATGCGTTTTATATTATCAAGTTACTGATGCATTTACGCATTATCAATGCACAACCAACTTGCAAACAATAAACCATATATCTAAGCTTAAAGACTATATGATATTATCGTCTCACAATCACTCGTGATTAATTCCATGAAGTGATTCAAGTGAGCGCAGGTTTATTCCTAACTCAAATCTTATTTCATAAGTACTCATGAACGTTGCAGCAAACTTTTGCTATGTTTAATACAATTTAGACAATCTACAAGCCAATTCAGGATAGTCTTCTTTCATACCTACTTCCAAAGTATGAGCGACTGTGGACTGTTTGAATCATCTTATTATTCAGGAAGTCAAAACATGCAAATTGAAACAATGGGTAAATAATTAACACAAGACAGTAACATCACTTATAGATAATACTCCTTTATTTAATCATCAAATGTTAATTACAACTTATGTATTACTCGTTTCAAAACCATCTAATCTAAACTAACATCGTCCTTCAGTCTAATGCTCCTAGTGTGCAACAAGTGCTTAACCATACTCAGTCCCTTCATAAGGGGATTTGTTGGGTTATCCTCTAACGATACCCTCTTCACTATGAGGAGTCTCTCTTCTACCCAATGTCTAATAAAATGATATTTCCTATCGATATGTCTCTGCCATGATCCCTCGGTTCCTTGGTCAAGGCAACTACATCTTCATTATCAAAAAAAATTCCATAGGCCCCTTTGTGGCTGGTACAACTCCAAGGTCTCCGATGAAGTTCTTCAACAATATTTCCTCCTTAGACGCTTCGCTCGCTTCTATTTACTCTGATTAGCATATTGAATCAGCTACGGTTTCTTACTTGGAACTTTTCCAAGTCACTACTCCTCCATTCAGGGTAAAGACCCAGCCTGACTGAGATCTATAATTATCCCATTCCTTCTGAAAACTAGCATCCCTATACCCTCATATCCTTAAGTCATCACTCCCACCTAGGATAAGAAACAATTCGTTGGTCCTCCGAAGTTACTTAAGAATATTCTTCAATGTGGTCCAATGTGCTCTACCAAGGTTCCCTTGATATCTGCTGACCATGCTCAAATCGAAGACGACATCAGGGCATGCACAAATCATAGCTTACATGATCGAGCCAATTACGGAAGCATAAGGTACTCAACTCATCTCTACTACCTTGGCTTCTGTACTCGTACTTTGAGTTTTACTCAATTTTGTATTGCTTTGGATTGGTAACTCCCCTTTCTTGGAGTTCTCCATACTAAAACATTTTAGTACCTTTTCCAAGTAAGTATTCTAATTAAGTCCTATTAGTCTCTTATTCCTATTTCTCACTATCCTTATCCCAACAATATAAGCAGCATCTCCGTGGTCTTTCATAGCGAAACACTTCCCAAGCTATGACTTAACTTCCTGCAGGATCAGGCTGTCGTTTCCTATGAGCAGTATGTCATCGACATTCAAAAGGAGAAAGCTAACTATACTCCCATTGGATTTGACATATAGATTGGACTCATCCTCGCTTCGTAGGAAGCCAAACTCTTTGAATTTCTCATCGAAACAAAGATTCCATCTGTGAGATGCTTGTTTCAATCCGATAACGGATTTCTCAAGCTTACACACTCTATTTAGGTGTTTCGCATCGACAAAACCCTTTGGATGACTCATGTAAACATTCTAAGCCAACTTCACATTAAGGAAAGTCGTTTTGACGCCTATCTGGCATATTTCATAATCAATAAATGCAACTATGGCTAGCATAACCCTTATAGACTTTATGTTTGCAATTGGTGAGAAGGTCTCATCATAGTCAACTCCGGGAGTTTGAGTAAAGCCCTTCACAACCATTCGCGCATTATAAGTGTGCACATTCCCATCCATGTTTGTCTTTTTCTTAAAGATCCACTTGTACCCTACAGTCTTAAAACCTGGCACATTGTCAACCAAATTCCAAACTTGGTTGTCATACATGGACTGAATCTCGTTGTCTATAGCCTCTTTCCACTTTGAAGACTCCGGGCCTACCATCGCTTCCTTGTAGCTTTTAGTTTCATCCAAAATTAATGGTGTAATATCACTAATAAATGTAACACCTTCGGTAGTAAAATGAAAAACCATAAAACTCCGGTTGAACACTAACTCTATTGGAATGCCTAAGAGGTAGAGACTCGTCAATCGGTTCAACAGGAGTTTCCTCCTTGGGTTGAGCGCCACTGTTATAGGTTCCTTCATCGTTTTCCTCTTGAAGCTCTTCAAGGTCAATTTGTATCCTACTATCCTCTTGGCTTATGAGTTCTCACTCTCGTAAAACTCATTTCCTTTCAACAACGACAACATTGTCACTTGGTCTATAGATGTGGCAACCTGAAAATTTTTCCGTCACTGTAATCCGTTTCTGTCAATAAAAGTCGTCTTTGTTAAAATTTTCGTTTAACTTTTGGATTAAGTTAATTAAATTGAGACTTTTATTATGACTTCATGAGTGTCCAAATGAATTAGAAGCACCCTCTATATTCTTTTTAAAAGTTTCTAATTCACAACCACGTCGGGTTACGACAACTAAATCGAGTACAACCATAAGCCCCGTTTAACGTTAGTATCGGGTAGATTTCCACTGGGCCTCAAACTCAAACCCTATATAAGGGTGAGTGGACTTCATTTAAAGCTTTTTCAGTCTCTCTCTCTCTCTACCATCTCTTTACAATCCAAATCTTGATCCAAAATCACCCATTTCAAGCTCCAAATTGGTAAGTAATCCATCCTAGCTTATAGTTTAGCTTGTTTAGCATTCAAATCCATGTTTAAATAATCCAAATCTACCAAAAACATGTGTTTACAATGCAGGAACAACCCCAAACCTTAAACACCCATAAATGGGGTTTTGAAGCCCCAAAACACTTCCAAATCACTTCTGGTTCTTAGCTATGACTTAGGGACTTACATGTACGAGATTAGAACACCAAGAACTTGATATTTGGGGAGTAAACATGATTTTACGGCCCAAGATCATGCTTGGACCGTAAACCGTCCTTCAAGGGTCGTAAGCACCATTTAAGGTGTTAAATTGCCCCTTAAACACCTCCTATGGCTTGGAATAATGTTTAGAACCAAACACCATTGCATTAGGGACCTTAAACTTGAAGGAAACCATGTCCTTAGGGGAATACAGCCGTAAACCCCCCCAAGGAATGGTTCCTTGGCCGTAAACTCCTATAAAGAGGTCAAATGGTGCCCTAACTTCCTTCCATGGCTTGTACATTGGACTAGAATCATTTGTGCTTTACCCAGAACCATCAAAACACACAATGAGGGGAAAAGTAAGAGTTTACGGCCATAAACTCTATGTTTACAGACGTAAACTCCCCATAATGGTCCATTTGATGGTTTAATCACTTCCATTGCCTTAGAACTAAACTTAGCCTAATTCCACAAGTGTTGTAAGACCTTTAAGCATCCAAGAACAGACCACCCATGAGTTTACGGTCGTAAACTCATGGGGATATGGTCATTGGGATGTAATCTCCCCTAGGAGTTTACTCTTGAAGAGCAAACTCCATATCTAGGCCTTACACCTCCTTAGATGCAACCCAGATCACTCCTAACACTTGAAATAAAGTGTGTCCGCGTCTCGGAGTGTATTATGTCACAAAATTAGTAGATCAAAGTATAATTAGATACAATTATGTATCTCCTTATGTTACATAGGAACCTCGCGCTTGTTGTGACATCCCCATTTTCACGGCCAGAAAAGACCGATTTTGTTTATGCTTTATAAAAATCAGAGTTCTTCTTTTAATAAAAATGTTGCGGAATTCGTTCCCAGAAAAAAACACAATAAATACGTTATTAAAACATTTTCAAAGAAACATATTTTATTCATTTTAAAACGTTTGGGATGTCATCGTCAATACATGAACATAAGCATAAACAGAACTTACACTTATTTACACTAGTGATCTACATCTCTTTAATCTCTCAGTGTAATGTGACTTCATATCAACACCATTGATATAAATAAACTGAGTGGGTCAGGTTGGGAAACCTGGTGAGTACATACGGTTTTCAACCAACAATAATATAATTATTATGTTTAAACAATCAAACAATCAACCCAATTACCCATCCCCATTATCTTCTTTACTCTTAAGGATTTACCTAAGAGTCATCTATTCTGCATTCGTTTATTTCGAAGTCCCTTACTTCCAGGGTTATCGGACTGGCACTAAATCCATAGCTGCCAATGTTCGTTCATAAAGAACTAATTCCATAGCTGCTATAGTCTATTCATTGGGTAATAAATCCATAGCTACCAGTGTTTACCTAATAGGTACTAAGTCCATAGCTACCAATTTCTTAACAGGTACTAAATCCTTAGCTACTGGTGTTTGTCCAATAGGCACTAAGTCCATAGCTGCTGATGATTATTAGTTAGGCACTAAGTCTATAGCTGACAATGTTTACTCACATCATCTTTTATCTCTCATCATTCATCTACCCGTATCATACCCAACATATTCGTGTATATAAAATACGTATACAGTTTAAATCATTTAAAACATGTATAAAAACGTTCATCCAACATAGACAGCAAGTATACAGATAATATGCACACATAGCACGTAGTTTATATAAAATACTTCATATCTATGTGTAAGATGAAAGTAACTATGCACTCACCTGAGAAGGTGGTGACTCGGTACTCGGACAGCGCTCGTTTACTTTAAAATAATTTCATTCGACGAAACCTAGTATTATCACCACTAGCTTTTAGTCTAATATTTACCGTGACTAATTATTAGTCGAGCTATTATTACTATTATATAAGCGTTAAAAAATACTTATATAACCCATAATAATAGCCCAAGTATTTATTATAAGTTCCTAATAACGTTACTATAATTAAATAAAAGCTATATTAAAAATAGCGTATGCGTAGCTCACTTACGGCGCATTTTATAGAAAACCAGGCTTTGCTTGGAGCAGCGTTTCCAAGCCAAAAAACACTTTTTCTCGGAGCCGTCGAGCACTCCGGGGCATCCGCCTCGTGCTAGGGAGGTTCCCTAGGCTTTTCGGGGGATTTCGGGGCTAGAGAGAGGTTCTAGAGCGAGAGTAAAGAGAAGAAAGAATGGGAAAGGTGTGAAGAAAATGAGGGTGAGAGACGTGGTATTTATAGGGCGAAAATGGGTGAACTTGGTGCCACATGTCACCATCTAGTGGCAAGACTTGGGGAGAAAGCAATGGCCAAGATTGTGCCACATCACCCATTTTTGCACAACACACTTCCGACTTCTAAAATCTGTAACTTTCACATACGACCTCCGTTTTTGACGTTCTTTATATCCACACGTAGGTAAAAATAACATCTACAACTTTTATTTTGACTCGGTCGGCTAATTCTCGACCGATCTTAAATTTAACAGTACGAGGCGTTTAGATTGTTAAATGACCGCGAAGAATTCGTAACTCCTTCATATGGACTCTGTTTTCGTCTGTCTTTTTACTGTTAAGTTCCTATTAATGAGATCTTCAACTCTCATTTAAGTCACGTAAGCCAAAAACCGCTCGAACTAAAATTCGAGTTTCGGGCCGTGTACTGCTAAACTGAATATTAGAAAAATCACAACTTCTTCATACGAAGTCAAATTTGAGCGTTCTTTTATTGGATTTTCTCGATTTAACATATTATACGACTTTCGTTTAGATCACTAAGGCTAAAAAGTCCTCCATCGTAAAATCACTATTTACGCTTCCTGGTGCCGTGCCGGGTCCGTTGCGAAACTTCGACGGGTCATAACTTATTCGTTATAACTCCGATTTCGACGCTCTTTATATGTAGAAAAACGTTGTAAAATATTCTACAACTTGGTTATGATTATTTATTCTAAATAATCTTTTGTCGAAAAGAAATTTTCGACCCTTATTACCTCTAAATTGACTATCCCGGATCTACAGGCGTTACACTTGTTCCAGCCTTAAACTGGCACTTAGCATCCTAACCGGCACATTTCTCGTCTGGTGAGTTCATACCCCTACACCTTTTTCCATGTTTTTCATGTTTTCATGGGGGGGGGGGATACAAGCAAAAGTACAAGGAAATCTTGTACTCAAACTTATTATTTCGTATGAAATGTTTCATACAGTATGTTTATAACACTGAAAACCGTATTAAGCAACCGTTTGACTTGCAGAGTTAGTTTTCAAACTAATTGCAATACTCATTATAAAATGTTATATTTTATATTTGACAAATTATTTTCCCCATCATTACTGTTAAAATCATTAATCTTAGAACTTTTGATACGTCCTCTGAAACACTCCACAAAGATACGCGAGTGGAGGACCGCTTCTGTAACCAGAATCTAAAACAGGATTTTTCGCATTATTACTTGTAAATTCGTTATTCTTAAGATTAGAGACACATCCTCTGTAACACTCCATAGAGATACGCGAGTGTAGGACTGCCTCTGTAACTAAAATCTCCTAGCAGGAGAGCGTGACTTGAGTGTATAGATCTATACGGGGCTGACTACCTTGCACCTTGCAGCTAGCTACAGTGGGACCGGCAGGTCTACGGGTGACAAAAGTCATAAAATGATACTGGACTTCTTATTGCCATATCTAGTCTATCGTATGGTTATGGAACTCGCAACTTAGATAACGGAGATTTACTTTTTAGTAATAATGAACCTAGTGAACTAATAACCTTAAGAATTAGGTTACTACCTACTTATTAGTTTTATATACGTGTTAAAACTAATGTACTTTCAAGGATAACCAGGCTTTCAGGATACTTCACTTAAACGCTACAAGTATAGTAGATACTTGTACACTGCATCTCGAATCGATAACCAACCACCAACTTTTAAGGAAAATAAGGGTTTCTCCTGAGATAACTTAACTGTTCTTAACCAGGCTGTGTAACAAATGGATAACCAAACTTTTCTTATAAGAAAATATGGTATTTTATTGTATAACAACTTTTTAAGAAAACCAAAGGGAACTTGTTCTTTTACGGTAACAAACCGCTTATGAACTCACTAGCTTTACGCTAATATTTTTAAAACTACTTGTATTCTCAGGTTTTCGTTAGATAGGTATCCCACGTTCTTTTGGAGAAGACGGAGCATTTTAGCAGTCTCGTCTTTAGTTTTGTTATATTGATGTATATATTAATCTTGTATCAATTTTCTTTCAAACAAGTGTAAATATTCCTATGTAATGTAATGGTTGTGTTTACTATGCTTACTATGTACATTGGTTGTGATAATTTACATGACGTCCTCCGCCCCGTAACGTTTCCGCTATCGGTTTCGGGGTGTGACAGATTGGTATCAGATCCCTTGTTTATAGTGAACTAAGTATACAGAACCTTACATGGTATATAACTATAAACACTATGGGGCCGAAGTGCTCTGAACTAAAAGTATAATTTAAAATATAAGTATTTTTCAAAAGTATACAAGAATACCTAAACGCCAGAACCCGCAACCTCGAGTAGAACAAAACATAGGTAATTAGGTGTTGTATGTTGCGGTTAAATCTGGGAAGTTATGTAGTCGTTTCTAGGGTCAATATAGCCTGATCAACTATATTCATTCGAGACATGGCCAACATGTGCTTGGGAGTGACTGTAGTGTGCAACATGCCTAAAACTTACCTAATATCCAAACAATGAGTCATCGTCGCAACAAACCATAAAATACTATAGGAGTATTTTAGCCAAAACTCAATACTTTCTAGAAATTCATTCTGAGTGTTGCTACTCATTCTTTCCTTAGCAATAGTTTACCTGCTTTGGTAAATCTTTCCTATTTTATCGCTTAGTAGAACGCTATATCTGCAATAATGAGATATCTCTTGTTTCATATCTCTTGATTCTATTTAGAGGACTTACCATCCTCTCTTTCCTGATCATTTTAGATCAAGATGCCTCCAAAGAAAAGACCTAGCTCAAAGAACAATAATCCTTCTCAACCACCGCCTCCCTCTCCATTTGATCCCACCATGTTCCAGGCAGCTGTTACTGCTACTGTGAGTACTTCCATGTCACAAATGAACCCCGGTGGTTCAGGCGGGCCAGGAGGTGGTACTCAGCCCCAAAGTCAAGAAGGTAGTCAGGGACACTGAAAAGAATGTTCCTAAAAAGATTTTATGAACGCGAAACCCACACCTTTCAATGGCACTGGAGGTGTTATTGCTCTGACTCGATGGTTTGAAAAGATCGAATCTATTTTCGAAATCTGTGCATGTTCAGAATCTGATAAGGTGAAGTTTACCGCCTTCACTTTCACCGATAAAGCCCTGACTTGGTGGAATGGCCGAGTCAAATCCTTAACCCTGCCTGCAGCCAATGCTATGGGTTGCGAGAACATGAAGGAGCTTTTGCTTGCAAACTCTGGAACCTAAAGATGAAGGGTTCCGATATCGCCGCTTACACTTCCAGATTTGATGACTTGGCGATTCTCTGTCCGGGAATGGTTACCCCAGAAAGCAAAAAGATTGAAAGATTCATCTGGGGGTTGACCTAGACAACCAAGGGTAATGTTTTGGTTGTGAAGCCAGAAATCTACGACAGCGCCAAATGCCTAGTGCGAACTCTGATTGACCATAGTGACGATCTACAGGAAGTGACCACCGCTCCTGAACCAGCTAAAGGGAGTAGTGAAAATAAGAAGAAATCCTGGAGAAAACGGAAGAGTCGGAGTTCACAAGGATATTCCAAGAAGCAGCAAACTATGGCAGTCCACACTGCTACTACCCCTGTTGCTGCTTCTGCCGTCGCTTCTATAGCTCAAAAACCTACAAGTAGGTATATTGGTACCCTTACCCTATGTGACAAGTGTAACTTCCACCATAACCCCGTTCCATGCCATGAACTTTCACGCTCCAACTGTGTTAAAAAGGGGCATACAATTCGATTCTGCAAAGCACCAACCCAATCAACCAATCAAGCTTCTGGAGCAGGTGTCGGTCAGGCCTGCTATGGATGTGGTGAAGTCCGGCATTTCAAGAGAAACTTCCCCAGGGCAACAACAACTGGAAACACAGAGAGAGTTCTAACTATGGGGCGAGATAAGGCAGTCGCAGATCCCACCGTTGTCTCGGGTACGTTCCTTCTCGACACCTCTTATGCTAGTATCCTTTTCGATTCTGGTGCTGAAAGAAGTTTTGTTAGCCATGCATTCAAACATCTTCTTACACCTAATTCTCAACCATTAATCGAAACATTTACCGTCAAGATGGCTAACGGTGAGAAAGAAAATGCTAATAATATATTTATAGGCTGTACCCTTACCCTAAATGATCATTCTTTTCCCATTGACCTAATGCCAGTTTCCATAAAGAGCTTTGATGTTATCATTGGCATGGATTGGTTGCGTCCCAATCATGTTGATATCCTTTGTTATGAAAAATCCATCCGTCTCAATCTCCCCTCTGGCCAGACTCTCATGATCTACGATGATAAACTTAGCTCCAATCTTCGCATCATTTCTTGCATAAAAGCTCAAAAGCTTCTGCGAAAAGAATGCTATGCATTCCTAGCTCATGTAATCAACGAGAAACAGGAAGTTAAAGACCTCGAGAGCATCCACGAAGTCTGTAACTTTCCTAATGTCTTTTCTGAAGAGCTCCCAGGAATTCCTCTCGAACGTCAAGTTGAGTTTCGTATCGACCTAATTCCGAGAGCTAACCCTGTAGCCAAGTCTCCATATCTCTTAGCTCCAGCAGAAATGCAGGAGTTATCCAGCCAGCTCAATGAGCTACTTAGTAAAGGGTTCATTAGACTGAGTTCCTCACCTTGGGGAGCCCCAATATTATTTGTGAAAAAGAAAGATGGATCCTTTCAGATTTTCATAGACTACCGTGAATTGAAAAAATTGAACGTCAAAAACCGTTATCCTCTTCCTCGAATAGACGACCTTTTCGATCAACTTCAGGGAGCCAGTTACTTCTCGAAGATAGACCTTAGATCAGGGTACCATCAGCTTCGAGT
The DNA here is from genome assembly GCF_052625555.1 of Lactuca saligna. NCBI lineage: Eukaryota > Viridiplantae > Streptophyta > Magnoliopsida > Asterales > Asteraceae > Lactuca > Lactuca saligna. Next base: position 84,779,607 of record NC_136424.1, on the reverse strand, counting down.
TCACGAGAATGATGTTTCCAAGACAGCATTCAGGACTCGATATGGTCACTACGAGTTCGTAGTGAAGCCCTTCAGTCTAACCAACGCACCGGCAGTGTTCATGGATCTGATGAACCGGGTGTGTCACCCCTTTCTGGACAAATTCATCATCGTGTTAATTGACGACATACTTGTCTATTCCAGAAGCGAAGAAGATCACAAACAACACTTGAGGTTAGTGTTGGAAACACTGAGAACGGAGAATCTATACGCGAAATTCTCCAAATGTGAATTCTGGATTCGAAGGTAAATTTCCTTGGTCATGTGGTAAGCGAGGAGGGTATACACGTGGACCCGTCCAAAATCAAGGCGATAGAGAATTGGTCAGCACCGAAGACACCCACAGAAATCCGTCAATTCTTGGGTATCGCTGGCTACTATCGCAGGTTCATCCAGAATTTTTCCAGAATCGCCAAACCCCTAACCACTCTGACATAGAAAGGTGTACCCTTTTGTTGGAGTGAAAAGCAAGACACTACCTTTCAAACGTTGAAGCAAGACTTTGTTGGATTAATGTCTAAGTCCATAACTATAATTGGTAAAACTTGACCCGACCCGGCGTGGTCCATTTGGGTTGCATGGCATCATGCACTTGGATAGACTAAAATGAGAGAAATAACACATAAGGTTTATTAATATATTATAAGTTCTAATATATTAATAAGGTTATTTAATTAGTATTGATCAAGAATTAATTTGGAATTAATTAAGTGATCAAAAGGAGACTAATTAAATATATGGGTTGATTGTGTAAATCATTCATTCTTATATATGTGGGCTTGTGATCCAAGATTCCTTATGTTGGACTAAGTCCATGGGGTGACCCATGGATGCTCCATGGAGGTTATAATCCATGGAGCATAAGGAATGGGTAAAGTCACGAGTTACATGGTGTAACCCTAAAAGCCACCATATAAAAGAATCCCATGGCTCAAGAAATCGTACACTATGTGTGAGGGTGAGGGCAAAACGATTTCATGAAGTATTCTAATTTCTCTCTAAGTTATTCCAAGTGCTTATGGTGTTGTGTGAACCATTTGAGGTGTCACACTTGGGGCACTAGGCACTCAAGCTTCATGAAGACAAGCACCAACAAAAGGTATGTTATTCTAACTTGTGTTATTCAAAGTTTTGTATGCTAGAATAGTACAATACCTTGGAAAGTTGATATTTGCATGTATAATAGAGAAAACATAGATCCAAGGTATTTAGGGTTGCATGTACACTTAGGAGTGTTAGATTGCTCAAAACCCAACAGTGGTATCAGAGCCAAGGCTTGTTTTCTTGTTGTACTTGCTTAAACTGCTTAAAAATCGACTTTTGGTGCTGTCTGCCCAGCAGACTCGCTGAGTCCATCAAGGGACTCGATGAGTCCAAGGCAAAATGCATCCAACTCGCCGAGTTTGTTCATGCACTCGACGAGTTGGACCCCCAAACAACATATTTTCGAGTTTTGGTGCTAGAATTGGTCTAGAATCATTACCTTTGACTGTTTTGGGCTTATAAAACTTTTTTTGAACGTGGTAATGATTATGTTCATGTTATTCTTGAAAATTGTTGATTATGAATAATCATGCTTATGAGTTTTGCTAGATCATAGGAATTGTGTGCAAATTGTTTGTTGATAGAATTCATGATCTTGTTGAAAATTGTATGGAGTTCATAACTTGTCCTCAAGTTATGAATTTTCAATAATTTTATGTTTCCTTGAAGTTATGAATTTTCAATAATTTTAGTTGTTTTCAATCCATATTAGTCTAAAAGAAGTTCATAAAATTTGTTTTGTAACTTGTCTTCAAGTTATGTGAAAAGTCATATTTATGAATATTAAAAACTCATAAAAGTTTTGTAGGTTACATAAAATGTAAGAGTTTTTTCCATTAAATACTTTAATGACTTCATAACTTGTCCTCAAGTTATGGATGTTGAAGAGACACTTCTTTAAAGTGTTTTTAAAGAATAAGGGGTTACATTAAAATGATGAGTCTTCATTTTAATGAACCATTAAACTCATAAGTTATGATTTAAAGAGTCTTGAAATAGTTTCAAAACTTGCCCTCAAGTTTTGGAATTTGAAAAGTTACTCCTCATGTATACTTGAATTCCAAATTGAACATTGAATTTTTAAAAAGTTTAAAATTCAACCCTTATACTATTATTATAATTTTAATTATATAGATATGTATAAGAGGAAGTCAATTTTACCGTTAGTAAGCCTCATTCACGAAGCCGGTCTATAACGGGGTTATAAGGTTACTGCCTATAAAATGGCAGTTTAATGGGTGTCCACTCTCACCCACCGCTTCCTTGACTGGTGGAGGGTCGTTACCCGAACGGGTAGGATACGACTTTAAATATTCATTAAAAGTATAATGAAAATTACTAAGTGACTAAACACTTATAAATTCCCAATCTTAGCTACTTAGGAAAATGTGAAAAGGTGCTAGCCCATAAAATTACACTTTGTACCTTACCAAGTCGTTAGTGGAGCGTGTGTGGTTAACCAGCACACTAATATGGACTAGTAAGAGTGGCAAATGGTAACTTGACTTTATTATAGATCGGTGGAGCGTGTGTGGTTAACCGGCACATCGATTAGGTAATATTGTTAAGGGTACCAAGTCAATTTGTATGGTTATTCACACCTTGTTTGTGATCCTCGGCATCCCAGTCACAAATTTGAAAGGGCACAATCGAGATTCAAACATGCCATTGAAAAGTTCAATGTATCTCAAAAGATCTAGGAGTTTCAAAACCAATAAAACCTAATAATAAAATATTTTGTTTTCATGGTGGAAATTGGTAAATCGTCATTTGCCTACCTTTAACTATTTTATAACTTGGATTACGGCATCCCTCTTCCAGTTATAAATAGGTTATTGCGTCCTAGCCTTAATACGTCATATTGGGTATTGTAGTAAGGACTTTAAATCAACTAACTTGAATTTATCCCATTATAGATGTCTAGTTTAGATAGCTATGGTCTTCCCAAATCTTTAGGAACAAGCTTCCTAATGAAGATGATATCCCAAATGGCAATGAAGGTGAAAGATTAATCCCTTTGTTGGGCATTTGTGGGACCAGAATCATACTTCACTTAATCCACCTCCTCCAATAAATCTCCCTATCCTACAAGTTTTAAGGCTTGATAAGTTCTAAGTCACTCAATCTCTATTGGCAAGCAAAGTTTATATGTGCTTAGATCTTGGGGATTAAGCCACATATTGACAAGTCGGGAGAGTCGGGTGTCAAAGTCTCGAGGTAGCTGGCTGCTGACTTGGTTCTTCAGTCACTCCCTGATGACACGTCGCGACAAGACCCTTAATGATCTTATCTATTTGCTTGATGATGCTAAATCAGCAATGATTTGGAGCATTAGTAAATCAAATTGGATTGGAGGATCTACTTTCCAAACCTATTTGGACATTGAAAATGGTGACATTGGAGGTCCAGGAAAAACTTTCTCTTCCCAATGGAAACGGATCGGCCATAGTCAACTCGGGTGACCAAATGGTAAAGAGAAAGGTTAAGTCTGTGATAGTTCCATGTACCGTTTCCAAAGAGTCCATATGATTCTTTTGCCAAAGGAAAGATTTTGGTTGCGAAGCTGCTAAATTTACCTGAAACATCTTAAGGATGGTAAAGTCAATAGGTTTGACTCTACTTCAGGTAAAGTCCATTGTCTAACTCTATTAAGTTTCTATTCTGAGGTTCTTATTGCATAATGTGACGAGGTCACATGTTGATGTTTTAGGAATCAAAGAAAAAGTGAAGAAACTTAAAGGAAGTATATGCTGATTCTGATCACGAAGATGGGTTTTGATCGCATGGTTCGGTGATCAGAATTTTGAGCTGTTACTTAAGAGTTATGATATATTGCTTAAGAATAGATAACAACAAGTTTTCCATATGGATTGTAAGGATTAATTTTTCCGCAAAGTTTTAAAATAAAAGAAAAATGGTTTTGAATTTATTTATTTTAACTATCCTTACAATGACATTTGTGAAAAATTATTGATTATATGTTTCCATTGATAAGCAATATAGGAAATGGATTTGATTCTTTCATTTGTGGTAGTGTCATAGTTTACCAAATAAGGAAAGATTCTCATCACCCAAGTTTTAGTTGGATAGAAACTTGGAATCATGCAAGTTGTATTGTGTGATGAATGAGAATTTTCATCTTTGGTAAATTAAGACTAATTCCTTGTTCACATTTGCATGTGAGTCAAGTGAAGGACTAAAGGATTGGGTACACTTGGTTGTGTGCTGGTCAGGTCCACCACAAAGGTTGATAAGATTTACTAAAGTTTAGTAAATATGATTATGCTTACAAGTTTAAGTGTAATTCTGAAACATTGGAAAAGTTTCAATGTATGGCAGAATGAAAAAGAAGAATCAAATAAGGCAGAAAGATAAAAGTTTCTCCAATCTGAAGAGATGGGATAGTACTTGTGTATTTTGTGTTATGATTATCTTAGTGATTATGAAACCATGTCACAATTGATCCTCTGAGGACACCTTAGTTCATTTTGGTTGACTAAGGAGAGGAATCGTGAATTGTTGAAATGGTTAGATCAAAAGATAAATTATACTTCGTTCCAAAATTAAATCTTAGAGTCATACTCCACGATTAAGCCTTGAGTGACATAATCTTAAGAAAGGTTTATAACACTTGTTAAATGTAGAGTAAAATGTGTTCTTACTCTTGTACATTTGAAATTGGTAAGTTGTGATGTTTTGGATAAAACAAAGACCAACTAAGACCAATTGTGAGAAGTGTTTAACTTGATAAGAATCTGCACTAACTCTTGAATATTCTTTTTTTTTCAAGGAATGGTTCTTGACAAAGAGAATCTTATATGTCAAGAGGTCAGTGGGAGCCTTAAAAGGATCTTAAGATAGATTCAAGAACTAATCAAGAGTTTTGTTAATCACTAGACCATGACTTGAGGTTTGTAACTTACCGTGTTGACATATTCTGTGCCCATTCCAGTTAAAGTTGGTTTTGCATTGGAGTTCTAAGAGTTCTCAACTGGTTGCATAACAACTTGGAAGCAATGGCAGGCCCTTGAGCTGCCAGGTGGCAAGAAATTAGATTGAGTTCAGTCCATATGAGTTTGGATTTGTCATTATCCTTTTCTTGTGACTACGGTTTTGACAATTCACATGGATAAGAACACATACACCATTAAATCTAAGTGTCATAAGGTTTCTCTTCGATTCATGAAAATGATAGTGAGGAAACTCTTTCACTAAGTAGATTTAAGTGGATAGCAAGTGTGAAGTTTGCATTCTCATGTCGTTAGTGGAGTGTGCGTGGTTAACCAGCACACTAACTAATGAGAATGGCAAAGGTTTAGACTCACATGTGAGCTATCTAAGGAAAGGTTTAGACTCCAGGTTTATGATTTGATAAAGTCTTATCAAAGCAATCTAGTATCAGAAATCTGACTGATTTCTAGGTACATGTCAAAGCTAGTGGGAGCATAAAAGTATTATGCTAGTTAGATAATAATCATTATGCTAGTGGGAGCATGATGATTATGTTGAAAGTTAACAATGTTAATTGTAGAAAACAAAAGTTTCAACTCGCTTTGAAAAAGTTGTTTTACTATAATTAAGGGAGAGAAATTTATACTTCATTTCAATTCTACAAGGTTAGATTGAGATTTTAATCAACTTTAGTCAAGAATATATATGAATGTTATGTTGAAATGGTTCAACATAAGGAATTTCTATATATGTTGCTTTCTCAAAATTCGATTATGATTACGACATCCCTCTTCATAGTTCGAATTATGAGAACATGGCAAATAAAAATATTATAGCATGAATCGTATCCCATATGCTTCGGATTGTAACAGCCCAGAATTCCAGGTATTGCTTTAATATTATTCTTGGGGCATTTTAGGAAGGGACTCGGCGAGTTGGAGCCAGACTCGCCGAGTAGGACCACAGACTTGGTCGCGGGTTCGCAACTGGACTCGACGAGTCCAGATATGGACTCGGCGAGTCTACGCTGTTCAGCAGAAACCCTAGCCGTTTGGTTCTGGATCGTATATAACGCCCTATATGCCGTCATTGTCCATCTTTTAGCCGATTGAGAAGAACCCTAAGCGTCTGTGGACATCTAGAGCAGGAGTGAAGGCTATTGGAACCTTGAAGAATTTGTTAGGCAAGAAGAAGAAGAGTTTTGGCCAAAGGAATATCAAGGGGATCGAGTCCTGAGGTTTGGGGACACAGAGAGGGTGTTTTTCAGGTAATATTTCGGATTATTTCTGCTATATTGATGTGTGCACGAATTTAGGGTTTATGAAACCCATTTGGTGATTAGATGGATTATTATCTTGTTACCCAAATGATTATAACCCAGTATTAGGATGTTTAGAGGTCCAGAAGGTCCCATGCTTGTGTATTTCGGGACCATACGTATTTCAGGAAGCAGTTTGATCGACTGCATGGCATGGACTCGCCGAGTCCAATGAACAGACTCGACGAGTATCTTGAAGATTGACTGGGACTCGTCGAGTCGTTCTTCAGACTCGGCGAGTGGAGTCGGGGTGGCCCCGCGATTCTTCCACGAGGATCTCGTCGAGCCAAGAGGGATACTCGACGAGTAGAAAGGGAACATCAGGGAAAGTTGGGGAGGACGTCTTGACTCGCCGAGTCGCCTTTGCACTCGACGAGTCCGGTCATGTTGACCGTTGACCGTTGACCATTGACCAGGGTTGACCTGCATGTAATTTCATAGGGTTAGTTGTCTTGAATGATAAGAGTATTAATAAGGGTATATGGTATTATAGGGAGTCTGCAGATCGGCGGATCGAGTGCGAGTGATTTCAAGAGTTGATAGTTTTCATTACCACGAGGTGAGTCTTCTCACTATACTGTACCCGGAAGGGTTTGACTGTGACACCGGAAGGTCGGATATGATATGTGTTATATATGTTGTAAATAGAAAGGTATTTGTTATGCATGCTATGTATGTCTATATGGGCCGGAAGGCATAATGTTATGTGACAGGAAGGTCAGGTATGATATATGATATATGTGCTATATGTGTTAGAGTAAATGTATTATGTGCTGTATATGTTTATGGGCCGGAAGGCAATATGTTATGGGCCGGAAGGCAATATGTTACGGGCCGGAAGGCAATACGTTTTGGGGCGGAAGGCGATTATGTTACGGGCCGGAAGGCAATGTGTTGTGGACCGGAAGGTCAGGGCCTGGAAGGGCGTATATGTGTAAGTCGTATACTGGGGAACTCACTAAGCATTTATGCTTACAAGTTGTTATGTATGTGTTTCAGGTACTAGCGAGGACCGTGGGAAGGCGACGGCGTGATGTATACACACTGCTGTTATTTGAGATCTTGGGGATTTTATAAATGTATTTGATATGAAACATTGAATAAATATATTTGGTTGAATGAAATCACTTTATTTTAAATGAAAATTTTATTTGAAAATTTGCGTTGTTACAATTGGTATCAGAGCCTTGGTTTGAGGGATTCGGGTGTACCTTCGGGTGTAACTGAACTCAAACCGAGGATTTGAGGAAAAATCTTTTAAAAATAATAAAGACATAAATTTTTATAAATGGTAAAATGGTAAACAAGAACGGAGCAGTGTGTACGATCAGCCAACGCCCGAACGGTAAAGATCCCCAGAATACCTTACAATGTTATGTTATGCACTGAATTATGAATTGTTATGCATGCTAGAAGACTAGGTATACATGATAGGACTAGAATGGCCTGTTTTGTGATGCCTTAGTCTAGGGAGTTTGCTTATATGAGATATTCGGTAGCGTGCAGGTACACAGTGCATACTAGAAGTAGAGTACTCACTATTCGGGGTTTGGGGAGGAAGATTTGGGATGAATACTGATACGGTGTGGTCGGTAGTATTGGGCCCGTACTACCGAAGACACCGGGTCGGTGGAAGACCCAAGTAAGAATCCCTGGATATCGAAGACTGAGTAGGGTTGCGTTATCGAGTACAATTGTACTTGATGGAGTCTCTGATAATTTTATGTTGTATTTCAGAGACATCATGGTTACCACACGTCATGGGGCGAGTTCGAGCAGTGTGAGCGACGAGGATATCCGTCAGATGATTCAGGAGGAGGTAGCTGCAGCGATCCGGGCTGAGATCCCGGAGATGTTTGGGTCTATTAAGACCACACTGATGGAGACGTTCGAGGAGCGGTACGCCTCACTGACTGAGGCTGCAGCCGCTGCCGCTACCGCAGCTGTGGCCGCTGCCAGGCCGCAAGGGGGCGATTCGTTGTTGTTCCGGGAATTCAGCAACACGAAACCCCCTGAGTTCGATGGGACGCAAGATCCGATTGTTGCGATGAGGTGGATCGCCGACATTGAGGGGTGCTTCTACAGTTGCTCATGCCCGGAGCACCTGAGGGTACGGTTCGCCTTGAACCAGCTCCGTCTGGGAGCGAAGGATTGGTGGAAGTTCGTGACGGCGAACTTCACTCTGGCGGAGATTACAGCGATGACATGGGAGAGGTTTACTGAGATGTTCAGGGACGAGTACGTTCCCCCGGTGGAGAGGGAACGATTGATTCATGAGTTCTTGACCCTTAAGCAGGGTACTGATTCCGTTGCGGTGGTCACACGGAAGTTTCATGAGAGGGCGATGTTCTACCCCGAGCTGGTGTCTACAGAGCAGTCACGGATGAGCTGGTATTTAGGCGTTTTGAGGAGGGATATCCGGGAGTTTGTGTCAAACTCCACCTATCGTACTTTCACTGAGCTTCAGGCGAACGCCAGGAAGCGCGAGATCGAGTTGGAGACCCAGGCCAGGGAGGAGGCTGAGTCTCGGCAGGTGGACCGGCGGCCGGCTCAGTCTCAGCCGGCAGCCAAGCGGATCAAGTCCGCTGATTCGAGGATGAGAGGTCCGAAGGGCCGCACTTGCGAAAAGTGCGGCAAGGGTCATGAGGGGGCGTGTCGAGCTGGTGGTTGCTACAAGTGTGGCAAGGAAGGACACATTGCCAGGGATTGTCCTAAGGGGTTTATGGTTTGCTTTCACTGCAACCAGACAGGCCATCGGAACGCCGAGTGCCCGTAGCTTCGTCAGGGATCTACACCTACTACCAGGACTACTGAGACCCGACCGGCGAAGGTCAAGGCCCCGAGGGCTCGCGGGAGAGCCTTTCAGCTGACTGCAGAGGAGGTCCGCGCTGCGCCCGATGTTGTGGCAGGTATGCTGTAATTTACGTATTTACTTTAAAGTCGAAATGTTATGCTTATGTTAATGTATGTGTAGGTACTTTTCTTGTGAACTCTATGCCTGCTCTAGTGTTATTTGATTCGGGTGCGAGTAGATCCTTTGTATCTTTAGCTTTTAGTCAGCATATCAGCATTAGTCGTGAGCCGTTAAGTCGGCCTCTGAGCGTTTCTATAGCGGCTGAGAGGGTGGTTTGTGCCACGGAGGTTCTTCGGGGATGCGTACTAGAGATTTTCGGGGTTGTGTTTCCGATTGACCTAATTCGTATTGTGATGGGGGATGTCTGTATCATCGTGGGCATGGACTGGTTGAGCTGATTCAGCGCTGTCATCGACTGTGAGCGCTAGCTGGTGACTATACGAGACCCTAGTGGGGGAGTTCTTACGGTATACGGTGAGGGTACCCGTTCGGGATCAGCTTTTTGTTCGGCCGCTAGGGCGAGGCAATGCCTACAGCAGGGATGTAAAGGTTTTGTGGCGTATGTGATGGATACGCGGGAGGCTTCCGAGAGACCGAGGACAGTGGAGGAGGTTCCAGTGGTGCGCGAGTTTCCAGATGTTTTTCCCGAGGAGTTGCCGGGAGTACCTCCTGCGAGGCAAGTAGAGTTTGGTATCGATCTGATTCCGGGGGCTGCGCCTATTGCGAAGGTGCCTTATCGTCTTGCACCTCCAGAGATGCAAGAGTTGTCCTCGCAACTCCAGGAGTTGCTGGGGAAGGGATTTATTCGGCCGAGTAGCTCGCGGTGGGGAGCATCGATTCTGTTCGTCAAGAAGAAGGATGGTTCACACCGGATGTGCATTGATTACCGGGAGTTGAACAAGGTGACGGTCAAGAACCGCTATCCGTTACCGAGGATCGATGATTTATTCGATCAGTTGCAAGGGGCATCTTGGTTTTCCAAGATCGATCTGAGATCAGGGTACCATCAGGTAAGAGTGCGGGATGAGGACGTCCAGAAGACAGCATTTAGGACGCGGTATGGGCATTACGAGTTCGTGGTGATGCCTTTCGGGCTCACCAATGCCCCGGCAATGTTCATGGACCTCATGAACAGGGTATGCAGGCCAATGCTGGATCGGTCTGTGATTGTATTTATCGATGACATCCTAGTGTATTCGCGAACTAGAGAGCAGCATGAGGGACATTTGAGGGAGGTCCTTGAGGTACTGAGGTCGGAGAAGCTATATGAAAAATTCTCCAAATGTGACTTCTGGTTGCGGGAGGTCCAATTTCTTGGACATGTTGTTAATCAGGCAGGGATATTGGTCGATCCGGCCAAGTTGGAAGCAGTGATGAGTTGGGAGGCACCGAAGTCACCTTCCGAGATCAGGATTTTCCTTGGGTTGGCGGGGTACTATCGGAGGTTTATTAGGGACTTCTCCAAGATCGCTGTACCGCTCACCAGATTGACCTGGAAGGGTGTTGCATTCTCATGGGGACCCGAGCAACAGACTTCCTTCGAGACACTTCGTCAGAGACTGTGCGAAGCCCCGATATTAGCTCTCCCGGAGGGGATGGAAGATTTTGTCGTATATTGCGACGCATCGATTTCGGGACTGGGTGCAGTGTTGATGCAGAGAGGCCATGTGATAGCTTATGCATCGAGGCAGCTAAAGCCTCACGAGGCGAGATATCCCACGCATGACTTAGAGTTGGGGGCAGTAGTGTTCGCTCTCAAGATTTGGCGTCACTACCTGTATGGGGTTCGATGTACTATATATACGGACCATAAGAGTTTGAAGTATTTGATGGATCAACCCAACCTAAATATGCATCAGAGGAGATGGTTGGACATGGTCAAGGATTATGACTGTGAAATCCTATACCACCCAGGCAAGGCTAATGTGGTAGCCGATGCATTGAGCCGTAGGGCGGAGAGCACTCCATTGCGAGATGTATGTCTGAGACTGACGGTGATGACTCCGGTATTGGATGCTATTCGTGGGGCACAGGCCGAGGTTGTGAGATCTGAGATGCAGAAGAAAGAGCGGGTCGTTGGGTTAATTTCAGAGTTCGTTAAGGATGGACGAGGACTTCTGACGTTTCAGGGTCAGATTTGGGTACTATTCGTGGGCGGTACGCATGCTACTTTGATGGAGGAGGCTCATAGATCGAAATTCTCGATCCATCCCGGTGCTACGAAGATGTATTTGGACTTGAGGAAGGAATATTGGTGGCCTTGTATGAAGAGAGACGTCGCTTGGTTCGTTGAGAGGTGTTTGACCTGCCGTAGGGTTAAGGCCGAGCACCAGAGACCGCATGGTAAGTTGCAGCCCTTGGAGATTCCTGAGTGGAAGTGGGAACAAATTACTATGGATTTCATCACCAAATTGCCGAGAACTGCCAGAGGAGTCGATGCAATTTGGGTGATTGTGGATAGATTGACGAAGAGTGCACACTTCCTTGCCATTAGCAATAGTTCATCAGCGGAGAAGTTGGCGGAGTTATATGTGAGAGAGGTGGTATCTCGGCATGGAGTGCCGATCTCGATTGTTTCAGACCGTGATGTACGCTTCACTTCCAGGTTCTGGAAGAAATTCCATGAGGAGCTGGGTACTAAACTGCATTTTAGATGGATTATTATCTTGTTACCCAAATGATTATAACCCAGTATTAGGATGTTTAGAGGTCCAGAAGGTCCCATGCTTGTGTATTTCGGGACCATACGTATTTCAGGAAGCAGTTTGATTGACTGCATGGCATGGACTCGCCGAGTCCAATGAACAGACTCGGCGAGTATCTTGAAGATTGACTGGGACTCATCGAGTCGTTCTTCAGACTCGGCGAGTGGAGTCGGGGTGGCCCCACGATTCTTCCACGAGGATCTCGTCGAGCCAAGAGGGATACTCGACGAGTAGAAAGGGAACATCAGGGAAAGTTGGGGAGGACGTCTTGACTCGCCGAGTCGCCTTTGCACTCGACGAATCCGGTCAAGTTGACCGTTGTTCGTTGACCGTTGACCGTTGACCGTTGACCAGGGTTGACCTGCATGTAATTTCTTAGGGTCAGTTGTCTTGAATGATAAGAGTATTAATAAGGGTATATGGTATTATAGGGAGTCTGCAGATCGGCGGATCGAGTGCGAGTGATTTCAAGAGTTGATAGTTTTCATTACCACGAGGTGAGTCTTCTCACTATACTGTACCCGGAAGGGTTTGACTGTGAGACCGGAAGGTCGGATATGATATGTGTTATATATGTTGTAAATTGAAAGGTATTTGTTATGCGTGCTATGTATGTCTATATGGACCGGAAGGCATAATGTTATGTGACAGGAAGGTCAGGTATGATATATGATATATGTGCTATATGTGTTAGAGTAAATGTATTATGTGCTGTATATGTTTATGGGCCAGAAGGCAATATGTTATGGGCCGGAAGGCAATATGTTACGGGCCGGAAGGCAATACGTTTTGGGCCGGAAGGCGATTATGTTACGGGCCGGAAGGCAATGTGTTGTGGACCGGAAGGTCAGGGCCTGGAAAGGCGTATATGTGTAAGTCGTATACTGGGGAACTCACTAAGCATTTATGCTTACAAGTTGTTATGTATGTGTTTCAGGTACTAGCGAGGACCGTGGGAAGGCGCCGGCGTGATGTATACACACTGCTGTTATTTGAGATCTTGGGGATTTTATAAATGTATTTGATATGAAACATGGAATAAATATATTTGGTTGAATGAAATCACTTTATTTTAAATGAAAATTTTATTTGAAAATTTGCGTTGTTACACGGATATAGGATCAATTGCATGTGTTATAATATTCATCCATTCTAAATTTTCCTAATGCTTAGGGCGTTAAGAAGGGAAAAGGGATTAGAACTGGATATGACAAAGATGATTAAGCAATTGTCAAGAACAATTTGGGGTTTTTCCAAAGTTTGGTTACTCATGGACAATTGGAAGTATAGATTAAGGGTCTTATTGAAATATTTTGGAAAGAGGCAACTCTTGTTCAAAAGTGATGGTCACAATAGGAATATGGAATTGTTTCCATAGGTGGAAGTTATTCTTTGAATCTATGCAAAGAAGGATGTTCAAAGGAATGTACTTTGAATTTGAGACTTCATCTCCACGGAATTGCTTTCCATTGGAATACTTTGTAATGTTTGTTGCTAAGTCTTTGTGACTTGTGTGAATATCATTACAAAAGGATCATTGCATAGATTACGGTAAATGACAAGAACTTGGTATTCTTACATTTACAATAAGGATTGGGATTGTGAAATGAGAATCATAGAAGTCATGTTCAATTGATGTACATTTCACAAAGAGATGACCATATGTAAACATAGTGTGCATACTTGGAGTATGGCATAGCTATTGTTTAGAGAAACATAGTATGCATGCTTGGAGCATGGCATCACTACTGTTTCAATTCAAGTATTAAGTTGATTAATCGAAACATGAATAATGAGTAATCAATATGGTGCTTAGATAAAAGGTGTTTTATTTACGCTCAAAGTGTTGAGGCCATATAGGACTAGTATTATTTTGTGTTTCACTTTGCATGTTTTGACTTCCAGAATAACTAGGTCATTCTCCCGAATGACCAAGTTATTCAAACCATCCACAGCGGTCATATGTTGGAAGTAGATATGAATCAAGACTGTCGTGAATTTGGCTTGTATGATTTGTATAAAGTGCTTTAGACAATGCAATAGTTGCTACAACATTCATGAGTACTCATAAGGGCTGAGTATTGGATTCAACCCACGCTCATTTGGATTCACTTCATGGATTTTATCACGAGTGAATCATGAGACGATAATATCTTATATTCTTTAAACCTAGAGATATGAGTTGTTGACTATGAGTTGGTTATACATTGATTGCACGTAAACGCATTGGTAACTCGATGTTATAAAACATGCCTTTGTGTATGATTCAACAAATAGTTAGTACAAGCATATGAGTCGAATTTTATCCATTCCTTTTACCTTCGGAATAAAAGCGATATATGTGGGCCCCTCGATGATTTGATGATGACAAATGGAAGTACTCGGCCGGGCCATGACTAATTTGATTTGTTCAATTAGTCAGTCGTCATAAATCAGAAATCGGGAAACAAAAAATGGACAGAGAGAATGATTATAATCCATGTCTCAGTCCATATGATATCTAGAATGGAGGAATATATGATCCCTTATCTAATGGACAAGTCATTGACAAAGGTCAGAGTTCATCTACAAGGTCAGAGTTCGACATAAGCTTTTGCAAGCTACGATTGCTAGTCGGGTTTTGAAGTCATACTTGCAATAATAGTTTTAGACTTATCCAAGTGGGAGACTGTTGGATTAATTTCTAAGTCCATAACTATAATTGGTAAAACTTGACCCGACCCGGCATGGTCCATTTGGGTTGCATGGCATCATGCACTTGGATAGACTAAAATGAGAGAAATAACACTTAAGGTTTATTAATATATTATAAGTTCTAATATATTAATAAGGTTATTTAATTAGTATTGATCAAGAATTAATTTGGAATTAATTAAGTGATCAAAAGGAGACTAATTAAATATATGGGTTGATTGTGTAAATCATTCATTCTTATATATGTGGGCTTGTGATCCAAGATTCCTTATGTTGGACTAAGTCCATGGGGTGACCCATGGATGCTCCATGGAGGTTATAATCCATGGAGCATAAGGAATGGGTAAAGTCACGAGTTACATGGTGTAACCCTAAAAGCCACCATATAAAAGAATCCCATGGCTCAAGAAATCGTACACTATGTGTGAGGGTGAGGGCAAAACGATTTCATGAAGTATTCTAATTTCTCTCTAAGTTATTCCAAGTGCTTATGGTGTTGTGTGAACCATTTGAGGTGTCACACTTGGGGCACTAGGCACTCAAGCTTCATGAAGACAAGCACCAACAAAAGGTATGTTATTCTAACTTGTGTTATTCAAAGTTTTGTATGCTAGAATAGTACAATACCTTGGAAAGTTGATATTTGCATGTATAATAGAGAAAACATAGATCCAAGGTATTTAGGGTTGCATGTACACTTAGGAGTGTTAGATTTTTCAAAACCCAATAGCCTTGTGCAGCGCTCCTATTCTATCCCTGCTCGAAGGGACAGAGGATTTCGTTGTCAATTGCGATGCGTCCAATCAGGGTTTAGGCTGTGTGCTTATGTAGAGAGGAAAAGTTATTGCTTATGCCTTAAGACAGTTGAAGGCACACGAAGTTAACTACATAACTCACGACCTGCAGCTAGGAGCAGTGGTTTCGCACTGAATATTTGGAGACATTATCTCTACGGAACTAAGTGCACAATTTTCACCGACCATAAAAGCCTACAACATATCTTCGATCAAAAAGACTTAAACATGAGGTAACGGCGATGGGTAGAACTGCTCAGTGATTATGAGTGCGAAATCTGCTACCATCCCGGGAAGGTTAATGTGGTAGCAGATGCCCTTAGCCAAAAGGAAATCTCAAGCAACAAGGTGAAGACACTGTCGATGACCATCCATTCCCACTTATCCGCACAGATCCGAGAAGCCCTAAAACCAGGAAACATGTCGAATGAAGCTTTGAGGGGAATGGATAAGAAACTTGAGATCAGAGGTGACGGAGTCTACTTTTTGATGGATCGAATCTGGACCCCAAATTTCGGAGGTTTCAGGGAAGTTGTTATGAACGAAGCTCACAAGGGGGAGCCCATAGCATAATAGATAAAGACCATCGGGGGAGCCCATGGCAATTACATGAATGTGCATGATAATCTGTGGTTGAATGTGGTATGGTATTTTGGGGAACTCATTAATCGGTCTACTTACGTTTTCGGTTTATGTTTCTGGTACTCTGATTTTCAAGTGGAAGAGCTTGGGATGATTGTAGAGCAGACACCACATGTTTCTGCTTTCTGTGAATTACTCAGGTTTAATGTTGTTTTGCTAAATATTGGTTACTCTAGTTTTATGGAAACAATCTATACTAACGATTTATTAATCTAAAAACAAAAAAAAAATTATGTCCTATTTTTCGGGACGTTACACAAATCAATAGTATTTTGTGGCAAAGACAGAATGTTCCACCGGGGTTGAATAAGGGTGATCCCAACAACCACTGGTGCTATGAAACCATTGAGCAAATGGTTTCAATAGTGAAGACGGTGTATTTTCGCAAGGTTCCAATGAAGAGTTATGATGTTGAAAACTCTGACTTTAATAAACTCGATTTCCCTATAAATCACGTGACATAAACACAAAGAATAGTATAAAAGACTAAAGATAATATTTCATGCAGTCTTAGGGAAAAATCGAAGAAGATATTTGGTCTTCTGTAAAGATCATTAAAGTGATGTCAATTTCTCGAGAAAGCTTGTTCGAAGGCATTCTACAAAATTTCGCTATGTTGTTGTAAGAGCATATAATATAGTCTGTGACTTTTCGATTGCCGATTCCCTGTTGATGAACTTGAACGACTTGGTCACAATGACATCAATTTTAGGAAACATGGATGTAACGAAACTACCAGAGAAAAACAAGGACAATTTTCTCATTAGCGTCACTCATATGAAAGTGTACATCAATAGTTATTATCATTGCCTCACAATCAATGATATTAAACTTGCCATGGCTATCAACAAGACTTTAAAATTTCCACAATCCTTGTTAAAGGGGAATATGAATATTAACAAATATAAATATGGAGAAATTGTTCATCAGCCTTTGGGGATAGTGTTTCGTGGCAAGAACAAGAACCAGTGAATGACAATGTTTTTGTTCCAAGTGGATGATGTTGAGAGGTAAACAAATGTCCAATATACAAGCCTTGTAGTTCAAATAAATAACGGAAAAAAGAGTGATGTTGCGAACAAGGCTGAAATTTGGAAGACTACTCTTTAGTATACGGAAATTCGTAGAGTACTTCTCCAGACTATTGAGTACTTTTGGGCACTTTCGTTCTCATTCTCTTTAGAAATTTTATACTCATTCAGATATTTAATGAGCCAAACAAATATTATTTACGATCATGTTCTAAATGCATTTTGTTATTGATTAATTTTTCTAAATTCGAATCAAACAATCTTCAGAAAGGGTCGAAGAAGCTTTAAGAGAACAAGAAAAAATCTGGAAGGCGACCAATGAGGATTTCCTGAAACGAGTGGACCTCCTGAGTAGGCAGAAGGCCAAGAAAGAGAAGGATGATGCAGAGATGGAGGAGGTGATTGACGATTTGATTGCTAGCACATTCATGGCTATTTAGGAGGCCACGATCAAACTAGTTGAAGATGTGACCAAAACACGATCCTGAAATCTGACTGGGTGGTGTGTAGCCCTTACTGAATTAAAGGGAAAAGCTATCAAGACTAACGAGGATCCTGAGGGGAAACATCCAAAGGCAAAAGATGAGAAGAAGAGCTCAGGAGATGACAACCAGTTTCCCGTCTAGGCCTGCTAAATAAGAATATTTTGCATGATTTTGTATAAGACAATGTTTATTTCTTATGGAATCGATGTACCACTTCTTCGTTTATGTATGGTTGTTTGATATTTCATGTTTGCATCTTTGACTTGCATGATATGACTATAGGACTTTTAAGGATCCTTATGTCATCAGGATCCTAAAGAGTAAGAACTCTTAAGATCTGAACAACTTAGAACTGTTAGTAGTCAACTCGGGATCTTAAAATAGTTAAGATCTTAATCATTATGCAGGAAAAATGAACTTGAAAGGATAGATATAACCTAAATATGATTAGGATTTATAACCTTTAGACTTAGGAGAAGTCTTTTAATATGATATAGAAAGATCCTTACTTTAAGAGTTCATCAGGGAGGATCCTTGATTGGCCGTAAGTCAATGAACTTGGGAAGGATCCCTCCTTAGGAATCAATTGGAAATATATTCATGGGAAATACCTAAAAAAATTCTAGTTTTGCAATGTCATAATGTTGTAAACCATGCGTATTTTTTGGGGAACATCCCAACGTTAGACAACATGTTGGTGTCATAACTCTTAGAAAGCCTCAGCCGAAAATCCTAACATGAGATAACACGTCAGTGTTACGATCTTTAGTAAATTATTGAGGAAATCCCAATTCAAGGTAACATGTTAATATTACAAATCTTGGTAAATTACTAGGGAGAATCCTACTTCGTATGACAACATGTCAATGTTATAAAACCTTAGGAAAATTTATGGGGGAGATCCCAACTTGAAATAACTTGTCAATGTTACTAACCTTAGATTCAAACTTTAGGAACTTAACTTATGTTCATAAATAAGAGGGTTGCTAAGTCACTTCAGTGTGAAATGATCCCCTTATTCACATCCCATAGTTAGATACCGTGCATCCGAGCGAGGTGTAGAAACGTTGTCTTGTATGGAAGAGGTAACTTACTCTTTAAACCTTATATGGTATTCAGTACCATTATTCGCATGGTAGCTGATTAGTCTCTATTTGTAGTTACTATAGCATTTGTGTTAGGTCCGAATCTGGATCTATCACTGGTAATCAAACAATCACAAGATGAGAATAAGACAATAAGATGAATGAATTGAGCTTGCACACGATTGAACACTTGAATCGTCATGTACAACTCAAAGACCAGCCGTAAACTCTAGAGCATCGAACCCCTCAAAATACCAACTGCTAGACTATTTATACTCGACAAGACCGCAAACATAGTTTGCTGCCGTAAACACGTTTACGACTGTAAATGTGTTTATGGTCATAAACAACACAAAATAAAAACTAACATAAAGTTCAATTACAGACATAAAACTAAAACAAATTACATGCAAAGCCTAGCCCAAACCATTTACATGACCCTTCGATCTCCCCCTTGGTTTGGAGTAGGCTTGGATTTAGTCTTTGTCAACAACTAGCACATCGAATCTCCCCATAGCTCCATTCCATATTCTCTTGTCGATAATTGTAGCCACCATCCTTGTATATTCCTTTGCATCAGGCTCAAATAGCTCATCAGCAACAACAATCTAATGACTTGCAAGCTGATGAATGTCCCGCTCACCAAACTGGAGTAGATCCCTTTTGTCATACAAGCAAATGCAATCTTCTTTGAGCTTGATAACAGCAGCATCTGATGTTTCATCATACACCCAATAATACATAGAGTGTAGAGATCCATCAGGACAATTTTGAGGAACAGGGATGTGTTTGACTTGAGCAGTAGCAGGCCACATCACCGCTCGAATAGGCTCGCTGGTTTTAGGATCAAAAACACGCTTGTGGATTTCAATAAAAGACTCCACAATTTTCATTGACGGAAAACCCTTGGCCACTTGATCTTCCCAAAAAGATTTGAATTGGTTGGCTTTGGGATTGTTTGACGGATTTGAGAAGGGAGCTTTGGATACCTTAATAAGGTCAACCTTGGTAAAGGAGTGGAAATCATGAGCATCCTTGTATAATTCTTTATTCCCGCTCTTCCTTCTTACCATAAACATATCCTGTGTGTCATGAAATCCCCACGATATGATTCCTGACCTATCACCATATACGTCTCTAAAAGTTTGAGTGCTTACGTTAGTGAAAGTAATGCGAGGCCTATCCCAAGGTTATTTATGATCCACAGTTCTTTTAAATAGCCATTTGTTTTTGTTGGTCGACTTATCAGCAACTTTCTTTCTTTTAGCACCTTTTGCCTTTGCAGCTCTGGAGGCTAGTTCTGGATCCACATCAAAACGATCTACAACAATTTTGGATCTGATTGGTTGAGAGAAAAAGGGAGCATCAACATGGTGAGTATGTGGAAGAGGGGGATCGACATGAGGTTCATCAACAGTTGTTCTGAAATCATCACCAAACCTACCTTCAAGCTTCTCTTGCAACTCAAGGAGATTTGCAGCCAGACGACCATATTGTGTCTGATGATCAACAATTTGCTTTGTCTTCAGAACATTTTCTTCATTAAGTTCAGCCATTTGAATATTGAGCTCAGTATTTTCAGATTGGAGATCAGCGATTTTAATGACTAGCTCAATATTTCTTTGATCAAGTTCTACATTTTTCTGTTTGATGGCGTCGAGCTGGCTTTGAAGTCCATGGAGTGATGGAGAGTCATCTCTAGTATTGTCACCTTTGATGAAGATTCCCTTGCCAAGAGGGGGTGGTGTTGAAAATTGATCTTCAGCTAATAGATGAGCTAGCTTGACTGAGGCATCATCTTTGTTTTGTCTAGGAGATGAAAGATCTACTTGAAATGAGGAACCACCAGTTTCAAATACAGTACTAGGACCCTCACTGATGGGTTCGACTGAGACAATAGCTGGCGTGATTGTTGGTGGAGCTGTAGCACTTGGGGTTGTTGTATTCTGAGTTGCTAACCTCATTACCAGTCTACGACGTTTGATTGGAGGAGGAGGAGCTTGAGTGATGGTGAGATATTCTTCCATTGGCATGGATGTAGGTAAACCAGTGTCAAGGGGAGGAATCCCTGACATTGTCACCATAGGAATTACTATTTCCTCCGCTGGATTGGAAACAGGAGGAGAGACTGCGAAAACATCATCTTCTACTCTTGTCTCAGTGGCCACATGAGCAACTTCATTGACATCGTCAAGAAAGTTGTCGAGGTTCATTTCAGATAAAAAATCATCATTTCCACCAAAGTTCTGTGGGATATCATCTCTGTCAAATCCGGTTAAGTCAACATCCTCATCTTCTTTGTCATCTTTTCTCGAACCCTCATTGTAGTCACTCTGAACTTGAACATATTGCAACTCGATTTCATCATCAACTTGAGTCTTTGGAGCAGGAGTCTCGTCCCCTTCATGATCGGTAGCTGTAATGATAAATTCAGAGGACACATTTTCTGATGAAGTCGGCTCTGACAGAGTCTTCTCAGAAGTTTCATGGGATTCGGAAGACTCATTGATCTCTGCAAATTGTCCGAATTTCACCAAGGGATATAGACCTTGAAACACCACTTTGCCCTTTCGATTTTGTTTGATAAGACCAACATTATGAGGGCCTAAGTACTTTGCGTCCATCTTTTCACCAGACTTGGCCATGTCCGGAAATTGATCGTCAATGAAAGCTTGAATGAATCGAGGATACATCGAAAATGCGTCTCTGTTTCCCCGAGTCATAGCACCAATGTTTACTAGAAACTCACCAAAGACATATTTTGAGAAGTTAAATTTGTTGTCAGCTGCCAAAGATACAATTACTCTTGTGTTTCTGATTGAGATCTCATCTTCTCCTGATCTCCTTCCTGACACACAGCTAATGAACACGTGAGCCAAGAAGCGCCAGTAAGGAGGCAGAAGTTTTTTCACGTTAGGAGGATAAGAACCCTCATATCCCTCCCTTTCAAGAATTTTTGGAATTTCTTCAGCATCAGCTTCAGTTGGATAATCAGATTCATCAAGGATCATCAATGTGTCTAATATATTGCTCCAAAATTCTGACAGTGCAGTTTTGCACAACAACTTCAATAATCATTTCTTTATTCTTCTCGATCACTTTGGCTATTCTCCAAAATTTTTGAATAAGACTTCCATAGATGACAGGATTCACTGTGATAGCATAGGCCAAGCAACATTCTCGTAAATGATACATCATGGACATAAAATCTTTGTGAGCCTCTGGTGGATCATCCAACACTATTGCAAGGTTGTGCATCTCAACTGTCTTAAGATATGCCATTATCTGCACTAAACAAGCCAAGTAAGAAAACAAGGTATCTAAAGTTGAAATGCACAATGTTTTCTTAATTTTGCCCAACCAACAAGTCAACAAGTGTTTACGGTCAACAGAGGTCAAAAGGTAGTTTACGGTCAAACTAAGTCAATGGAACGTAAACAGGGTTTACAGCTGTAAGGTCAAACCCAGTTTATGGTCGTAAGATCATGGGACCGTTTACGGTCTATGGATTTACGGTGTATGAGTTTGCTGTCTATGAACATTCTAACACCGTAAACTCCGACAGACTTTAAACACAAATTACTCCTAGGATTCTAAGTCGATTCGAACAAAAAATTACAAGTTCGTGGTCGGAATTGACGTACCTTTGACGTGGACTAAACGATTTTGAGAAATCCAACACTTGATTTTTGAAGATTAGAGAGAAAAGAGGAGCTGTTTACGGTTTCTGAATGAGGGAGGCAATAAAAAGAGTTTACCGGAGTAAACTCCCACTTTTATACCACTTTGACTTTTCAAACTGCATACACTGTTAGATTATCAGTCCAATTTCCAAACAAAATTTAAAAAATAAAACTTTTTGAGGATTATTAAAATAAAAGAAAAAATTAAATTAAAAATTAACAACAAAAAAATCCTTATTTTTAAAAAATAAAATATAAAAAATAAAAAATAAAAATAACCTCAACAATAAAATAAAAGAAATTTTAACTACATAATACGTATAAGTAAACTTTTGACTTCATCTTGTGATACTGGGATCAAAGTTGTTAGACAATCTTTATCCACTTATCGGTACCTTTCATATTCACATCTTTGTCTGGCCGATCGTCGGTATTGTGGTCCACATAAACATGAAAAATTATGACACATTTAGGACATACTATTTGTTACAAGGCAAGGTGATCTTAAGATCCTAAAAATTATATCTGATCCTAATTCCTTAGATACTATGTCTTAAGGACCATTCTTCTGACGATGACCAGGGATATTGTTGTCCACCTAAATTTAGCAGCGAGATCTATAGACAATCTTTAAATGTTCAATTTTAATTGTACTGGAACATGTTTCCCGCTTCCAGATATGCCCTGGTAATCAAAGACTTCCAGAGTACTCCTTACATCGGATGAGCAGACCATCATTAGGGAGAAGATAGATTCAGAGTATTATCATTTATAGTGCATATGCTGTGTACCAGGTCAGATTGTTAGTCACACAAAGGAGACAACATATGGCTAACAGATAGGAGGAATTTCATAGAAGGCAGTCTTGACGTCCATTTGATACATGGTAAAGTTCATGTAAGAAACATATGCTAGGAAGATACAAATGGCCTCTAAGCGAGCTACTGGAGCATAAACTTCAGTGTAATCAAGACCCTCGACTTGTCGAAACCCACAAACCACCAATCGAGCTTTATTTCGCACAATAACCCCTGAATTTTCCTACTTTATTGCGATAAACCCATCTTGTGTCAAGAGACTTCTTTCCCTTTGGTAACTCAACTAACTTCCAAACACCGAGTTTTTTAAATTGATGCAGTTCCTCATGCTTTGCATCTACCCAATTGGGCTCATTCAGAGCCATTTCAACATTCTTGGGCTCTATTTGAGAGATAATTGATGCAGTTCCTCATGCTTTGCATCTACCCAATTGGGCTCATTCAGAGCCATTTCAACATTCTTGGGCTCTATTTGAGAGATAAAGTAGGAGTAGAGACAAGTATTAACATCTCCACTCTATCTTCTTGTTTTAACACCGTCGCCCACCTGACAAATGATGTTATCGATCGGATGATCGTGTTGAATTCTTGAAGGTATCTCTTGGCTGATATCATTGAGAGAGACAGGAAGAGTGTGAATGTTGATACCTACTTCATTTGTTGATTGAGCCGCTCAAGAAGGCTCTGCCACAAACTCATTTGAGATAAGTTCAGGAAAGAGTAGTTCCATAAAGGTTGAAGAGGCTGCGGAAGCATCATTAGGCATGAACTCTCTTTCCATAGGTGTAGATGGCGTAGCTTCAGCATCAGGAGTATCATTTTGGGCTGGAGATTTAGGACTATCATGTTGCACAGATGACTCCCCTTCTAGTATAGTAGAGGACTCCCCCTCATGTATAGCAGAGGACTCCCCCTCAGGCATAGTAGAGGACTCCCCCTCAGACGAAACCGAGGACTTCCCCTTGGATGATGAAGAGGATGCAAATGGAGGTACCACAACATTGCAGTTTGTTTGGAGATCTTGGAGAAAAGGCACGTAACTTGTTCTGGAAGATTGCTATTCATATCAATGATATAAGCATTCCCATCCTCTTTAAATTTTACAAGAATCCACTCTTCTAGGATGACGAAGCTTGGCTTGAGAATCATGCATTCCTAATCAGTGAAATGCGTAGAATAGCCCTTGTCACAGATCTGAGATACACTCAACAAACTATGCTTCAGTTCGGGAGCAAAACTAACATTCTCGAAACTTAAAACCCCATTTGTGACAGTTCCTCTTTGAGTGATCTTCCCACCTTCTCCACCCATAAAGGAGATGTATCCCCCATTAAATGATTGAATGTTGTGCAGTTGGGCGATATCTCCTGTCACATGTAGGGAACAGCCACTGTCGACGAACCAGGGTCTGACGACATTCCCCCGCAACTATCCCTGAAAAATGTGCAGGTTTAATTAGATTTGGGAACCCAGATCATTATTTTCCTGGGTGGTCCCGATGCCTTTTCAGATTGATAATTTTCAGATTTTTCAGAGGACACGGAAGATATGGAAGCCAGTTTGGGCAGCCATTGATAATTGGGCTTTCTAATAGTCCCGGGTGATTTTGAGATTGAATGTTTATCAGTTTGCTTGAGGCATGTGGGTTTTCTACCAGATTTGGTTGAATACTCACTGCTGCTTCTTGACGAAACCGACCTTGGCTTGACCATGCTCGATTTTGGCAAACTGCCTGGGACTTTGTAATGAAAAACCTTTTTATGTTTTTGACAAACGACCCTTTTTCTACTCCGATCATATTTCCAATCATCATTCCGGGAATGATTTCTAGAGGACTTTCTAGTTAAAGGCTTTCCTCTGAATTCGTTTTCCCCTCTTGGAAATTCGAAATGGATAAACATATGATTTTGACAGTTTCTAGCTATATGGCCACCAACTCCACAATTAAAACAAATTTATTTGTTATTATTATCACTTGTACTACATTGATCAGATTTGTTTTCCATCCCAACACCCTTGCTTCTCTTACAAGAACATGAATGAGAATTAGGTTGTGAGGCAAGTAAGGGTACATTAGTTGGGGAAAATTATGAAACTAGTGGTTCTTCAAACTTATCATCACACACATCAGAATTGTCAACTAAATTGTTCAAAGTAGACACTTTCGAACCATTCAAAACAGTATCAGAAACAATAGAAACACCACCACAAAAACATTGTCATTTGAAACATTAGAAGAAATATTGTCTTTATTCAAAACTAAAACTTTAGGTTTAGACTCAGTTTTAATTTCTGAAACAAATCCTTCAACTTCGTGCTTTGACTGATTCAAGGATTGATTTGCAGGAGAAGTAGATATGTTAGTACTTTCAACATTAATAAATCCTCCCGAAACAAAACTAGATGGCTTGCCATAAACCATGAATGGTTCATTGGCAATCTCTTCTTTGGACAATGGCTTATGCCGATATGAATGATTGAAGGGAGGAGGCACCTGATTATAACCTAGACCCTTTGATTGATTTCTCTTAAATTGCATGAAGTGGTCTATCATATTTGCAACTACCTCACTCGAGACATCAAATTTCCTAAAATCAAAATCAGCGGTTTCAAATTTACCCTTTAAAGATTCAATTTCAACCACTAGTTCAATGTTCTATTTCATTGCATAATCATAATTTTCGCATTTATTACTATAGTATGAAGTCTCCTAAAGTCCTTTATTTTGGATTTCAATTGGGCTTTAAGTGGTTTTTGACCTTTTCTGAGTTGGTAACCTTCATATCTAAGGTCTTCTACTTCCCTTTTTAGTGAGTCATTAAGTTCACGGAGAATCTTAAGGCTTTCTACTTCACTACCTAATGTTTTAATTTTCTCATGCAGAATTTTAACATAATCAATACAGGCTTGAGAGCATGATGGTAGACTTACCTCGGTTGTATTATGTTGATGAGAAGAAGATACCATCAATGCAAACTGCAACTCCATCATTTTGTCTTCTGCTGCCACAATCTCTGCTGGAGCGTCATCACAGACTTTCGCCAGGTGGGCATTTTCAGGTCCAGACAAGTTCAGGGCTTACATTTGATCCTCCCAGTCGAATGAATGTGCAATCATAGCCTTCTCGTTGTTTATCTGAGCACCACTTCGATTGTTTCCAACTGCAACTATTGTCCTATCATTATTTACTCTTCAGTTTGGTTGTGGACAATCACGAGCAAAATGCCCTGGCTTGTGGCAGTTGAAACATCGCAGCTTTCCCTTGCTGAACCCAACTTTCTTGTCAGCACTCATTCCCCAGTTGTTCTTTCAAGTCTTTTTGGCAAACTGTTTCTCCTTAAAAACTGCCATGGTAATTTTCCATGTAATATCCATCTCCTCAACGTCTTCAGGGTGAATCTGATCATGATCAGAAAATGATAGTTGGGGTGGAAGATCCCTGGCTACGAGTGCATTGTAGCAATTGACAAGTCCTGAAGCAAGTGCAAGATTTTCATCACCCTCCTTTCCCCTTGAAGAAGAAGCCCCAATTGAGGATGAAGCAGCCTGAGAAGTCATGAACGATTGATTCTGTGAGAAAGGCATGGCTGATGCAGAGGAAGCTGATGGAGTGGGAAGAGTCTGAATCTAAGCTTGCGGAGTAGTAAATGATTGACCTGTAGAAGGAAGAGAAAAACAAAAATATGAAGGAGCATTGTTAGAAGAGATGCCAAGGTTCGCGGCTGAGTATGAGTTCACAGGGTTGATCTCCCGCTACTTGTCATCAATATCACAAGACTTGATGACTGTTATCACTTCAGCAAGAGAGAGACAGCTAAGATCCTTAGTCTTCTTGATGACAGCTACATTCATGTCCCAAGATTTTAGGAGAGCATTCAATAGCTTCTTGTTTATCTATGACTTTGTATAGAAAATCCCAGCGACAGTCATTTCAGTATTGAGAGATGTGAACCACTACAACTGTGCTTCAAGAGTCTATCCAGGAACATAATTGAACATATTCAACCGTTGCACAGCATATCTTGGTGACTCTCCTGCATGTCTTTGTTCCCTTCATAGACCTCAATTAGGGCTTCCCACAAAGCCTTAGCAGAGGTATGCTCCCTGAAACCTTGAGCAATATCTGGAGATAGGGCCATGGTCAAAGTGGCCAAACCCTTCTCCTGCTCTTCAACTTTCTCGAAGTCTTAATCAGTGTAGTTTTCTATCTTCTTGTCAACCACTTGCCCTGCAACTGTAGTGGTTATTCTAACAGGATCTTTGATTATGCATTTCTAGATTTTGAGGTCTTTCATTTTTAGGTATTTATCAATTATGTACTTCCATTCTGGGAAGCCTTCAGCATATAGAAGTCTAGGAATCCAGGTGGTTGTGCCCATTACTGAATCCAGCTCATGATGGTTTGTTTGACTTTGAGAATCCATTATAATTTTTTTTATTTAATATGAGATAGAAATGTAAATTGTTTATGATTAATTAAGCTTTTGGTCAAAAAACAATTTACTTCCGTAAATGCTATTTATGGTCAAGTGACAGATTACGGCCGTAAACTCGGAGTTTACGGTCGAAAGATGTTCACGGTATGAAGCTTACGGTCCAAGAGTAAACAGTTTTCGGTTGAAGAATACTCCTTATTTACGGCTCAAGAATGCGATTTTACGATCCAAGAATCTTGAAGAGTTTGTGGCTGTAACGAGTGATTACGGCCGTAAGCTCGGGCCGAAACCTTGAATATTGCAGTTTTTCGACTAGATAAAGAACCCTTTTTGCAGCAACTACGAACGTTAGTCTCAAATCAATGAAAAATCGGCCAAGATCGATTGTAAAGTGCCTTTGATGCTGGTCTTGCTCTAATACCAAGTGTAAGGTCCTCGGAATGGATCTTACCAATGATCAATAGCAAACACAATCACAGAAACGAGAATAAGAGAATAAAAGAAAAGAAATCAAGCTTGCACACGTTCTATTGCTGAAAACGTCTGGTACAACTCGATGTACAACTGTGAACAATTAGGCATCAACAAGTAAACACGACTGGCTAACCCTCAATATATATGGAACTACGACCAAAAGGAGTTTACGGTCGTAAACTCATTACAATACCATAAACAACCACCAAACCTACCAAAATACTCTATCTATACAAAACCACTATTACGATGCAAAGCCTAGACCAAACCACTAATTGGGCCTTTCATTGTTCTTGAACCGTAAGCTTGGTTGTTAGGCCATAAAAAGTGCATCTTCAACAACCGTACTCATCAATCGTAAATTCATTTACGACTATAAACTTCGACCGTAAACGGAGTTTACGGCCGTAAACCATTCCTGACCATAAACTGTTAATTGACCGGAAACTATTATTTTTCTAATAAATAATCTAATCTCTAATTAATATTAAATGGAGTCACAAAGTCAAAATCACCACCACGAGCTGGATTCTGTAATGGGCACAACCACTTGAATTCCAAGACTGCTGTCTACTGAAGGATTTCTAGAATAGAAGTATAGGATTGAGAAGTACATCAAAATGAAGGACTTTAAAAATAGGAGAAGTATCATCAAAAATCCTGTTAGAATAACCACCACTGTTGTGGGACAAGTGGTTTATAAAGCGGTTGAAAATTACACCGATGAAGACTTTGAAAAGGTGGAGGAGCAGGAAAGGGCTTTGGCCACTCTGACTATGGCCCTGTCCCCTGATATTGCTCAAGGCTTTAGGGAGTACACTTCTTCTAAGGCTTTGTGGGAAGCCCTAATTGAGGTTTATGAAGGGAATGAACACATGAAGGAGTGTTGCCAAGATATGTTGCGACAACGATATAACATTTTCAACTACATTCCTGGAGAAACTCTTGAGGCACATCTGCAACGATTTACCACTCTTACCACTTAGATGACTGTGGCCGGGATTTTTTCTACCAAGTCAGAAATAAACAAGAAGCTACTGAATGCTCTCCCAAATTCATGGGATATGAATATAGATGTGATCAAGAAAACTAAGGAACTTAACCAGTTCTCTCTTGCTGAAATGATGGCAGTCATCAAGGCCTATGATATTAATGACAAACAGCGGGAGATAAATCACGTAAGTTTATACTCAACTGCAAACCTTGGGATCTCTTCTAACAACGCTCTTTCATCTTTCACCTTTCCTTCTGTAGGTCAACCCTTTTTTGCTTAGCAAGTTCAAGTTCAGTATTTTTCCACTCCATCAGCTACTTCACTCCTTGCTGCATCAGCCATGCCATTCTCACAGAATCAGTCGTTCGTTGCTACTCAAGCTGGTTCTTCCTCTAATGTGGTATCCTCATCAAACGGAAAGGAGGGTGATGAAAATATCGCTCTTGCTACAGGGGTTGTTAACTGCTACAATGCACTTGTAGCTGGAGATCTTCCGCCCCAATTTTCATTTTCAATTCTTGATAAAATTCATCCTGAAGACGTAGAAGAAATGGATATCACATGGCAAATTGCCATGGTAGTTTTCAGGGTAAAACATTTTGCAAAGAAGACCGGGAAGAACAACTGGGGAATGAGTGCTGACAAGAAGGTAGGTTTCAGCAATGGAAAGCTACATTGTTTCAACTACCACGAGCTAGGTCATTTTGCTCGTGAGTGCCCGAAGCCGGACAGAATATTAAACAATGATTGGACAATAGTTGCAGTAGGGAGCAATTGGAGCGGTGCACAAGTCGACAGAGAGAAGGTGATGGTTGCGCAATCCTTTGACTAGGAGGGTCAGATGCAGGCCCTGAACATATCAGGACCTGAAAATGCTCATGTGGCACAGGTTGGTGATGATGCTCCCACTGAGATTGTTGCAGCTGAAGATCAAATGATGGAGCTGCAATTTGCACTGATGGCATCCTCTTCTCCTGAACCAAAGAAAAGCGAGGTAAGTCTACCCTCATGCTCTCAAGCTTGTATTGATTATGTTAAAATTCTCTGTGATAAAATTGAAACACTACGTAGTGAAGTAGAGGACCTTAGGTATGAGGGTTACTAACGTAGAAAAAGGACAAAAAGCTCTTAAGGCCTAGTTAGAATCTAAAATAAAGGACTTTAGAAGACTTTAGGAGGACTATAGTAATAAATGTGAGAATTATGACTACATAAAGAGACAGAACGTTGAGTTATTGACTGAAATTGAAACATTAAAGGGAAAATTTGAAACGACTGATTTTGATTTTCTAAAATTTCATGTATCAAGAGAGGTAGTTGCCAATATGATAGACCACTGCATGCAATTTAAACGTAATCAGTCAAAGGTTCTAGGGTATAATAAAGTGCCTCCTCTTTTCAATCATTCATACCAGTTTCAACCTTTGTCCAAAGAGGAGATTGCCAATGAACCATCCATGGTTTACGGCAAGCCATCTGGTTATGTTTCGGGAGGATTTATTAATGTTGAAAGTACTAACATTTCTACTTCTCCTGCAGATCAATCCTTAAATCAGTCAAAGCACGAATTTGAAGGATCTGTTTCTGAAAATAAAACTGACTCTGAACCTGAAGTTTTTATTTTAAATAAAGACTTTAATTTTTCTGATGTTGATAGTGACAATGTTTTTTGTGATGTTTCTGCACCTTATGATACTATTTTGAATGGTTTTAAAGTGTTTGATGATGTGGTTGGAAATTCTAATGTTTGTGATGATGACAATCAAAAACCACCAGTTTCACAAGTCTCTCCATCTAATGCACCCTCGCTTATCTCACAATCTAATTCTTGTTCATGTTCATGTGAGAAAATCAAGGGTGTTGGTATGGAAAACAAATCTGAGAAAAGCAGTAAAAATTTTTACAACAACAAACAGATTTGTTTCAATTGTGGTATTTGTGGTCATATAGCTAGGAATTGTCCTAATAGAATGTTTGTACATTTTGAGTCACCAAGAGGAGAGAACGAATCCAGAGAAAGGTCTTTAACTAGAAAGTCCTCTAGAACTCGTTCTCGGAATGATGATTGGAAGGATGATCGTAGTAGAAAATGGGCTATTTTTCAAAAGCATAAAAGGGTCTTTCTTAACAGAGTCCCAAAGAGTTTGCCAAACCGAACATGGCCAAGCCAAGGTCGGTTTCGTCAAGAAGCAACAATGGGTCTTCAACCAATTCTGGTAGAACACCCAAGTGCTCCAAGCAAACTGATAAAAGTCCTATTTCAAAAACCACCCGGGACTGTTAGAAAACCTAATTACCAATGGTTGCCCATAATAGCCTCCAATCCATCATCTGTGTCCTCTGAGAAGTTATTAAATACTGACATATTTGAAAAGGCATCGAGACAACCCAGGAAAGTAATGACCTGGGTTCCCAAATCTAAAAGAACCCGCACATTTTGCAGGGACAGTTGCGGGGGAATGTTGTCAGACCTTGGTTCGTCAGCAGCGGCTGCTCCCGGCATATGACATGAGATATAGCCCAATTGAACAACATTCAATCTTTTAATGGGGGATATATTTCCTTTGTGGGTGGAGAGGGAGGCAAGATCACTCAAAAAGGAACTGTCACAAATGGGGTGTTAAGTTTCTAAAATGTCAACTTTGCTCCCGAATTGAAGCATAGTTTGTTAAGTGTATCTCAGATATGCGATAAAGATTATTCTATGCATTTCACTAATAAGGAATGCATGATTCTAAAGTCAGGTTTTTTCATTCCAGAAGATTGGATTCTTGTAAAATCTAAAACAAATGGGAATGCTTACATCATTGATATGAATAGCAATATTCTAGAACAAGTTACGTGCCTCTTTTCAAAGATCTCAGAACAAAATGCAATGTTGTGGCACCGAAGACTCGATCATGCTAGCACCAAGAACTGGTTCGTGGTTTTCCTGTCAAAGACTTTATAACTTTTAAAAAGTGTGTGTCATGTGCCCAAGGTAAGCATCACAGAAAACCACACCTGCCAAAACAGTTCAACTCAATCAGTCAGGTGCTTCATTTGCTACATATGGATCTGTTTGGACCAGTTAACATTCTCAGTATCAACAGAAATTCGTATTGTCTGGTTGTGATTGATGATTTCTCTCATTTTACGTGGTTTTTCTTTCTATCTAACAAAGTTGGAGTTGCTGATTTAATTAAGAAATTCATTGTGTTAGTTGAGAACCAAACTAATAACCGGGTGAATGCGCTTCATACCAACAACGAAATAGAGTTCAAGAATTCTATTATCGATCATTTTTCCACAGAAAGGGGTATTATACGTCAACACAGCTCCGCTCACACCCCTCAACAAAATGGTGTTGCTGAGAGGAGAAACAAAACTTTAGAAGACGCTACAAGGACGATGTTGTGTGACTCCAAACTACCAGTTTTCATTTGGGCCGAGGTGATAAACACTTCTTGCTACGTTCAGAATCGTGTGTTGATCAACAAAGCTCAGATGAAGACCCTGTATGAAAT
This sequence comes from Lactuca saligna, assembly GCF_052625555.1. Classification (NCBI taxonomy): domain Eukaryota; kingdom Viridiplantae; phylum Streptophyta; class Magnoliopsida; order Asterales; family Asteraceae; genus Lactuca; species Lactuca saligna. The sequence continues at coordinate 84,747,054 of NC_136424.1, read as the reverse complement.
TCTATATTATCACAAGCCTTCATTCAGTCATTTACGTGTATTTGGCTGCCCTTGCACCCTTCTTCACTTGGAGACCAACCCGAAATTTAATGCCAAAGCTGATGATTGTTACTTTGTAGGGTATGCTGCTCGCACTGCCTATAGGGTCTACAATAAGAAGACAAAGGAGATTGTGGAATCTTATGACGTGCATTGGTAGGAAGAAAATGAGACGGATACTAGAGTGAGTCTGGATTGGTTGATTGATTACACATCCCTTTTCAAATCAAGAAATGTGTTTTCGGGTAGCTCATTTGGATCCGTCTCCGGTTCGAAGAATGTTTCTGAAGACGAAGACGAAGAAGTTGTCTATAGACCTCCACGGTATCCTTTTCACCATCTGAGGGGGAGTCCTCTGCTACGCCTGAGGAGGATTCATCTGTATAACTTGATAATCCAAAATCTCCAGCTAAAAATGATACTTCTGATGCTGAAACTATGCCACTCACTCCTATAGAAAGAGAGTTCATGTCCAAAGAAGCTTTCGTTGTCTCTTCAACCTTTATGGAACTACTCTTTCTTGAAAACATATCAAATGAGTTTGTAGTAGAGCCATCTGGATTGGCTCAATCAGCAAATGAAGGAGGTGTGAACATTCACAATCTTCCTGTCTCGCTTAATGATATCAGCCAAGAGATACCTTCAAGGATTCAACGCGATCATACGATCGAAAACATCAATGATCAGCTAGGCAACAATGTTAAAACCAGAAGTAAGAGTGGAGATGTAAATACCTGTCTTTACTCTTTCTTTATCTCTCAAATAGAGCCCAAGAATGTTGAAATAACTCTGAATGAGCCCAGCTGGGTAGATGCAATGCATGAAGAACTACATCAATTTGAAAAACTCGGGCTTTGGAAGTTGGTTGAGTTGCCAAAGGGAAAAAATTCTCTTGACACACGATGGGTGTATCACAACAAGCTGGATGATTTGGGGGTTATTGTGCGAAATAAAGCTATATTGGTGGTTTGCGGGTTTCGACAAGTCGAGGGTCTTCATTACACTGAGGTTTATGCTCCAGTAGCTCGCTTGGAGGCTATTCATATCTTCCTTGCATACGCCTCTTACATGAACTTCACTGTTTACCAAATGGACATCAAGACATCCTTCTTGTATGGCAAGGTGAAGGAAGAAATCTACATTGATCAGCCCCCTGGGTTTGTTGACTCGAAATTTCCTAATCATGTCTACAAGTTAGACAAGTTACTGTGTGGGTTACATCAAGCTCCTCGAGTGTGGTATGAGACTCTAACAAAGCACTTGCTCAAGCATGGATACTCTCATGGCACTCTCGATCAAACTTTGTTTATCAAGCATGTCGGTAATGATCAGATTCTGGTTCAATACTGTGTTGACGACATTATTTTTGGGTCGACAAGTCAGCAGCTTTGCAAGGAATTCGAATGTGTTATTAAAAAGCGGTTAGAGATGAGTTCGTTGGGGAAAATGACCATGTTTCTAGGGCTTCAGGTCAAACAATATTCAATCGGAATACTGCTACATGAAGCCAAGTATGTGGAAGATATTCTTGAGAATTTTAGGTTTCACAACGCTAAATTTGCATCGACACCAATGGCAGAAAGACCTCTTCTGACTCCAAATAGTAATGGCGATTCTGTAGATCAGACTCTCTACAGATCGATGATCGGATCGCTGATGTATCTTACTGCAAGACGTCCGTGTATGATTAGTGTCTAAGTCCATAACTATTTTGGTATGTACTTGACCCGATGGTGCATGGTCCTTTTGGGTTGCCTTCACCAAAGCAACTTGATAGGATGAATTATGGAGAGAAAGGATTAAATATGATTTATTAATATATTATGAGAATAATATATTAAAGGCGAAATCATATTATTTAATTAATATTAGTCAAGAATTAATTAGTAATTAGTTTTGTGACTAAAAGAGATTAATTAAACTTAAGGGACTGGAATTGTAATTATAAGATAATTGCAATTTGGGCTATGGATTGTCTTAAATTAAGGAGTGGACGAATTCTATGGGGAAGCCCATAAGGAAATCGTCCGAGGCCGTAATTAAAGGAGTCTATGGGTTGCTTAGGGCTTAAGCATCCAAATTATGGTTTCCTTGTTAGATAACCCTAATAACCTCACTATATAAAGACCCCTTATGACCCAAAAATGGGGGGAAGACTTCTTCTAGGGTTAGAACACGTTTTGGTCAGCCTCCATCCTCTCTCCTCTTCATCCTCTTGCTTATGATGTTTGTGAACCATTAGAGGAGTGACATTTGTGACTCTAAGCTTTTTAAAGTCAATACAAGGAGGGATTGAGATTGTTATTGCTACATAACAATCAAGGTATGATCTTAAACGTATTCTCATATTAATATGATTACTTGTATGCTAGAATTAGAGTTTATAGTCTTTGATAACTTGCATGTACAATAGAGAAACCTAGATCTAAGCATTAGGGTTTGTATGAACACATAGGATGTTCTTTTGACCAAAACCCATCAGTGTTATCAGAGCCTAGATTGGTTTCTATTGTATTGATGCATTATATGTTTGAAAAATTCGTTTTTTGTGTTTCTGAGGGCTGGACTCGCAGAGTCCATAGTTGAACTCGCCGAGTCCATTCTGACTCGATGAGTCCATGCTTGACTCGACGAGTCAACTCGTCAGATGGAGCAAACTTCGGGATTTCTTGCTGTTTTTTCTTAAGGATAGTTGCCTTATCATATTAGATCAATATAAATCCAATTTTATGATATATTTGACTATATTCTTGATCTAATTGAAGATATTTATCAATTAATAAAATATTTGTTTCCTTATGTGATAATTGATTAATTATTTTGATTAAATTGGTAAATTGTTTTGCAAGAAATCATTAAATAAATCAAATATGGATAATTATGTGATTAAATGTTAATTTAGATTATTTGTTATTTGATCCTTGTTGTTATGAAAAGTTTCATATTTTCCCCTTTAGGTTTTATAGTTTAAATTTGAACCCAAAAGTTTTGTTGTTTTGAAATTTAAATAATTAAAACCCTAATGTTTTGAAAAAGGTTTCAAAACATGCCCTCAAGTTTTGGAATTTAAATTTTGATTAATAGTTTAATTTTGATGTTTATTTAAATTCTAAATCCTAATGTTTTGAAATGTTTCAAAACTTTCCCTCAAGTTTTGGAATTTGAAAGTTGATTAAAAGTTTAATTAGGAATGTTAAATTCTAAAACCCTAGTAATGTTTTGAAAAGTTCAATTCACACCCTTGTGGTTTTATTAATTAATTAAGGTGTATAATTAAAAGAGGTTTAATAAATCCATAAAAGTTTTGGTTTGAAATTTAATTGAATTAAAAGTATAATTATTAATTTTAACCACCTACTATTTTAAAAGTGTAAAATACACCCTATACTATATATATAACATTCAAAGTCTAACATTATATATATGTATGAGTAAAAGTCAGTCTTACCGTTAGTAGGCCTCATTCACGAAGCTGGTCTATAAGGGGTGTTTAAGGAAATTGCCTATAAAATGGCGATTGAATAGGTATCCACTCTTACCTACCGCACTCTTGACTAGTGGAGGGTCGTTAGCGGAACGGGTAGGATAGGATGAAACATTCCATTACAAGTATAATGAAATACAAAGTAACTGAATGTTTTTCAAATTCCCAATCTTAGTTACTTAGGCAAAAATGAATTGATGCAATTCCATGAAATTACACTTTGTGCCCTTGTGAAGACGTTAGTGGAACGTGTGTGGTTTACCGGCACACTAAATGGTTCTAAGCAAAGGTAGCAAAGGTTGACTCAATGTTTGTCATAGTTCGGTGGAGCGTGTGTGGTTTACTAGCACATCGAATAGGTGACTGTAACATGTGAGGGCACCATGTAAGTTTGCATGGTTATTTACACCCGCTTTGTGATCCTCGGCATCCCAGTCACAAACTAGAGGGGCATATCGAGATATAAACATGCCATTGAAATGTTCAATGAATCTCAAAGGATCTAGGAGTTTTCATAGATTTAAAACTTAAATTTCTTTTTCGTTTTGTCATGGTGGAAATTAGTGAATCGTCATTCACTTACCTTCAAATGTTCTACAATTTGGGTTACGGCATCTCTCTCCCGAGTTGTAGAATATTGTGTTGGTCCTAGCCTTAGTATCTCATTTGGGTGATTTACTAAGGACTCAATCAATAAACTAACTTGAATTCGTTTTCTCTCGTGTTCTAGATGTCAAAGTTCGACAACTATGGTCTTCCCAAGTCCCGTGGAACAAGCATTCCACATGAAGATGGTATTCCACGATTCGACTGAGGAACAAGAAATCATGCTTCACTTCCTCCACCTCCTCCAATTGTTCTCCCTAACACAGAAGATCGAAGAATTGAAAGGTTAAATATCACTAAAGCCCTATTGGAAATGAAACATGAAGATGGTAAACCCGTGAGTGCCCACGTTCTAGGAATGAAATCACACATTGATAGGTTGATAATGTTGGGTGTGTCATTCCCGGATGAGTTGGCTGTGAATTGGTTTTTGAAGTCACTTCTTGAATCATATAATGAGTTCAAAAGAAAGTATTATATGATGGGTCATGATGACAACCTCATTAACCTAACTTACATGCTCATTGTTGCTGAATCAGAAATGATTTGGCGAAGCAATGGAGTGTATTTGTTGGGAAAGTCAACCGACCATGCTTCCGAGGACGTTCTAGGAGAACCGACCTGGGTTTTCTACCAAAAGAAAGGGTGTTGGATACAAGTCTGCCCAAAGAGCTTGAAGAGTCCAGAAGATGGGAGAGTCAAAGTGTATGACTGCGCTTCAGGTAAAATCCACTATCTAACTCTGTTAAGTTCCTATTCATTGATTCTTAATACATGATGTGATAAGATTGCATTTGAATGTTTTGCAGGATCAGTGAAAAGAAAGGAAGCTTGATGAAAGAGCAAGATGAGTCTAATCACAAAGAAATGGATCTCGATCGCATGGACTTGAAGATTAGATTTTGAGCTTAGATATTTATGATAGAATTGTTAGGAATATTTGACTACATAGTTTTCAATGGGTTTTTCATTGTAAGGACAAATGTTTTCCGTTGCTTTTATAAATAAAATAAATTTTTGTTTGACTTATTTATTTATTTGTTTATTTCCTTGCAATGAAATCGTTATGAAAATTGATGTTTACATATTTCTATAACGAATGGATATGATTCTTATTTATGGAAATGTCGAGAATTTACAAATAGAGAGAGTTTCTCATCGCCCAAATTTCAATTGGATATAAATTTGGAATCACGCAACTTGGTTGCATGATGAATGAGGAATTTTATATTTGGAAATTAGACTAATTCGTTGACAAAGTGTCAAGTGAAGGACTAGAAGATCGAGCACACAAAGTTGTGTGTTGATCAAGTCCACCATAAGAGTAACAAAGATATTCGTCATGATTTACTAAAGGTTTAGTAAATATGATTATACTTATAAGATTAAGTGTAATTTGGAATTGATTAAAAAGGTTTAAATCAATGGCAGAACGAATAAGAAGAATCAAGTATGCAGATAGATAAAAGGTTCTCCATTCTAAGAAGAAGGGAGCGTACCTTTTATGCTTTATGATAGGTCTTAATGATTAAGAACCATATCTCAAATGATCCTCTAAGTGAGTCTTAGTACAATTGTATGTTTAAGAAGAGGAATCAAGAATTGAAGAAATGGTTAAATCGAGAAGTCAATCATATTTCGTTCCAAAACAAGTCTTAGAGTTAAGATTGTGACAATGAGTGGCAAGTATTAAAAGGTTTATAACGTTCATCAAATGTGGAAAGTTGTGATGTCTTGGATAAGACAAAGACTAACTAGGACCAATTTATGAAGTGTTTTGATAAAAAGTACACTAACTCTTGAATATTTATTTGTCAAGAAATGTTTATTAACAAGAGAATCTTATATGTCAAGGAGTCAGTGGGAATCTTAATGGTCTTGAAAGGTTTCAAGAACAAATCAAATAAACCTTATCATTCATCACTAGCACATGAGTTAAGGCTTACAACCTATTGTGTTGACGTTATTTTGTTTATGTGCTATTCCAATTGAGTTAATTATGCATGTGAGTTCTATGAGTTCTCATTTTGAACACATAAAAGGCAAGGCACCTTAATCAATGAAAGGTACATTGATAGAAAAGGGTGAGCTGCTTAACTACTTGGAAGACATGGTGGGCAGTTGTGCCACCATAAGGCAAGAAATCAAGATTAAGAAAGTTCGATCCATATGAGTTTGAATTTGTCGTAAAATTTGGTTTTGGAAAATTCACATGGATAGGAAAAAATACACCGTTTAAATCTAAGTGTCATAAGATTTCCTCCTTCATGAAAATGATTGTGAGGAAATGCTTTCACTAAGAAAGATTTTACGAAGATACTGATTGTAAAATTGCATTCTCGAATTCGATGATGGTTACGGTATCCCTTTCCATAATTTGAATTGTGAGGTTTGGCAATTAGTCTTAAGTGTTTAGACACACATATGAACTATCTAAGGCAATGGTGTATAAGTTCGAGAAGCCTTGATAAAAGATTATCAAAGCATTAAGTATTAGAAACATGGACTTAAGAAATTCAATAGGTATTGTTTTTCTGAAAGTTAAGATGTTTATGAATACATGTCAAAGCTAGTGGGAGCATAAGTGTTATGTTTATAATGATCATCATGATAGTGGGAGCATAAATGTTATGATTGTATGATTATTAAGGCAATTATTGCAAGTTGGCAATATTAATTATAGAAAACAAGAGTCATTCTTTGCAAAAATCGTAAGGATGGAATAGTTGTTTTGCTATAATTAAGGATAGAATATTATGCTTCATTTAAAATCTAAAGGCTTAGGTTGTGGAATGTTAATAACTTAGTCAAAGAAACATAGTGTGCTCTTAAAATTTCGATTATGATTACGGCATTCCTTTTCACAATTCGAATTTTGAGAACATAGCAAATAAAACATTATGCGTCGTATCCCATACGCTTCGGGTATAGGATCGATTGCAAATGATTTAATGTTTGACCATTCTAAAATTTTCAAAATGTCTAGCGCATTTAGAGGGAAAAGGGACTAGAATCGGTTTTGACTAAAATAATTAAACAACTATCAAAGGACAATCCAAAGTTTGACGAGGATTGGTTGCTTATGAGTAGTTGGAAGCATGGTATTGAATGGACCATATCGACATTATTATGAATAGAAAGGATTCTATTAAGAATGAGTTGTTATATGGAAATTATGGAAATGTTTCCATATTGGATGGACCATATCGACATCATTACGAATATATACGATTCTATTAAGAATGAGTTGTCATATGGAAAATATGGAAGCGTGTCCATATTGGGAATTGAATATTGAAAATCTATGTCTAGATTATAACTTTTATGCAAAAGGATGTTCAAAGGAATGTATTTTGAGTGAGAGACATCATATCTAAGGAATTTTCTTGTAACAATCTCCGATAAAAGATTTTGTAATATCATTGGCAATAGTCTTTGTGACTTTGGTGCAGTGACATTATGAAAGAATCATTGCATAGAATGCTGGAATCTAGCATATTCTATGAGTAGCAAGAATTTGATATTCTTTCACTTATGAAAAAAGGATTTGGAGTTGTGAAATGAGAATGATTGGAAATGTGTTCAGTTTGATCTATTTCACAAAGTAAGAACCATAGGTAAACATTGTGTGCATGCTAGGAGCACGGGACAAGTGTAATAATTCAAGTAAGAAGTTGATTACCCGAAATGACAAATAATGAGTAATCGATATGGTGATAAATAAAAGGAGTTTTATTTATACTTAAAGGTTTGAGGCCATATGGGATTAGTATTATTCTTGTGTTTCACTTTGCATGTTTTGACTCCTGAATAATTTAATTGGTTAAGAACAGTCAAATTATTCGAACGGGCCACAGTCGTTCATATGTTGGAAGTAGGTATGAATGAAGACTATCGTGAATTGGTGTGTGGATTGTCTAAACGAGTATTAGACATAAGCAAATGTTTGCTGCAACGTTCATGAGTGCTTATGAATATGAATTTGAGCATTGGATTAAACCCACGCTCACTTGGATCACTCCATGAATTGTATCACGAGTGATTGGTGAGACGATAACATCTTATATTCTTGAAACCGAGTTAACAGCGGCTTTGGAAAGCTACGATTGCAGATTAGGATCTGAAGTCATACGCAAAATAGTTATTAGACTTATCCAAGTGGGAGAATGTTGGATTAGTGTCTAAGTCCATAACTATTTTGGTATGTACTTGACCCGATGGTGCAAGGTCCTTTTGGGTTGCCTTCACCAAAGCAACTTGATAGGATGAATTATGGAGAGAAAGGATTAAATATGATTTATTAATATATTATGAGAATAATATATTAAAGGAGAAATCATATTGTTTAATTAATATTAGTCAAGAATTAATTAGTAATTAGTTTTGTGACTAAAAGAGATTAATTAAACTTAAGAGAATGGAATTGTAATTATAAGATAATAGCAATTTGGGTTATAGATTGTCTTAAATTAAGGAGTGGACGAATTCTATGGGGAAGCCCATAAGGAAATCGTCTGAGGTCTTAATTAATTGAGTCTATGGGTTACTTAGGGCTTAAGCATCCAAATTAGGGTTCCTTGTTAGATAACCCTAATAGCCTCACTATATAAAGACCCCTTATGACCCAAAAACGGGGGAAAGACTTCTTCTAGGGTTAGAACACGTTTTGGGCAGCCTCCATCCTCTCTCCTCTTCATCCTCCTGCTTATGGTGTTTGTGAAACAATAGAGGAGTGACATTTGTGACTCTAAGCTTTCTATAGTCAATACAAGGAGGGATTGAGATTGTTATTGCTACATAACAATCAAGGTATGATCTTAAACCTATTCTCATATTAATATGATTACTTATATGTTAGAATTAGGGTTTATAGTCTTGGATAACTTGAATGTACAATAGAGAAACCTAGATCCAAGCATTAGGGTTTGTATGAGCACATAGGATGTTCTTTTGACCAAAACCCATCAGTCCAGACATCATATTTGCAGTTTGTCAATGCGCACGTTATCAGGCTAATCCTAAACTTCCACATCTTATTTTTGTCACAAGAATTTTTCAGTATATCAAAGGCAGCCCAAAATTGGGTCTTTGGTATCCAAAGAATTCTGAATTTGATTTATATGCTTTTGCTGACAGTAATTATGGAGGCTGTGAGCTTGACAGGAAATCTACTTCAGGAGGGTGTCAATATCTTGGTGACATGCTAGTGTCATGGCAGTACAAGAAGTAACATACTGTCTCAACCTTAACAGTGGAGGCGGAATTCATTGCTGCATTTGCCTATTGTTCACAAGTTATCTGGATCCAACATCAGCTATTGGACTACGGTTTGAATTACTTAGAAACCCTCATCTACTGTGATAATGAGGCCGCAATTCAAATTGCCAAAAATCATGTCCGACATTCTAAAACCAAGCACATCGACGTTACAATTCATTTCATCAGAGATTGTTATGAATGTTCACTTATTTGGCTGGAACAGGTTCCCACTGCTAATAATGTGGTGGATCTGTTCACTAAGCCCTTTAACAAAGCTCACTTCGATGTGCTTGTGGGATTTCTGAAAATGATTCGTTTTGAGGATTACGTTTTTTTTTTATCTATTTTATTTTTTTGTTTTCTTAGTTCCTCTTAAATTTTAAAATTTATTCTTGTTTTTGTAGATAGGCTACTTTAAATTTGCACATTTTATTTCCTTATTTATTTTTCATTCCCAACCATGCACAAATTTAGGGGGAGAAATAATCAAAAAATCCAAAAACAATAAAAAAAATCCAAAAATCCAAAAACAATAAAAATCCGGAAAATCAAAAAAATATATTCCTGACAGTTTTGTTTGTAGGTGTTGTGATGGGTAATGATATTAGCATGTGATAACGGGCAATCTGAATCTACGTAACATACCCAAATTGAATCGTCTATGCTCTGTGCTCGATGCGCTGGTAGGCAGAAAGATTTTAAATGGACTTGACTAGGGAGAATTGAACTTAAGGAATTCAAGGACTTGACAAACATTAACCTAGTTAGATCCGTTTAGCCTGACATTACGACGCTCAGATAGGTTGAGTACGGAGATATACATGAGAATCTACCCGTCACATTAAAATAACCTGTATCTAGAATTGTGGATTAACTTTTCGTCGATGTGCGGATTCTGTCCTTAATTCCGGTTTTTATGGGGTGACTGGGGAATTCCGATGAACTAGGTCTGTAGAAGGTTATTTTCTTGATTTCCGTCTATTATTCATATGTTGCCTCCCCTGCATGATCGACAGATCCGACCTGGACTGTAACATATGCAATTCTATCTCTCTGCATCTTCTCTCTATGCAATTCCTTCTATCTGCTAGCCACATACTGTCTCCTTTGCGTGACTCATAATTCGACCGGGTACACAGTATATCCAACGTTCTCTTCTCAATCCCTCTAAAACTTCAGTTAGTCATATGTTTCATCATTTGCGTGATTGGAAGAGATCCGACCTGGATGTACAGCGTATGCATTCTAAATATATATTCTCTCTTAATAATTGTCTGCTCACCTAGTGTAAGGAGTATTTTGGAAGTCTTTGATGGCTTGGGGATAACAGGAAGCGGGAAACACGTTCTAGTACAATTAAAAATGAACACGTACAAATTGTTTGTAGATCTCGCTGCTCAATTTAGGTGGACAACAATATCCCTGGTTGTAGTCAGTTAAATGGTCACAGGAAAATTTTATTTAAGAATAAGGGCTGATAATAATAATTAAAATTATATATATATATATATATATATATATATATATATATATATATATATATATATATATATATATCTGTGTGTGTGTGTCATGTCATTGGTAAATTTTCCAAATTTTGTCACAAATGTTTCTTGCTTAAGTGGACCACAATATTGGCGATCGATCAGACGAAGACGTGAAGATAAGGGTACCGACAAGTGGAATAGGACTGTCAAACAACTTTGATCCCAGTGTCACAAATTTATTCTTAGTAGTTAAATTTTTAAGTTGTATAGTTTATTTGATTTTGTTTTTATTTTTATTTTATTTTTAATTTTTAATTTTTTTTATTTAATTAAGTGTTAAAATTTAACGGTTATTTTTAATTTTATATTTTGCAGATTAAATTTTATTTTATTTTCTTTGTAATTTTTGTTTTAATTTTAGTCCGCAAAAACTTTTGTTTTTGAATTTTTGAAAAATATTGGACTGTATTGGTCTGTGCCTTACACTGTGTGGTCATCAGGTAAAAGGATTCAAGGCATTTAAGGAGTTTAAAGTCGAAATCCTCCACATTTCTTTGATTCCCGCCACAATCTCTCTCTCTCTCTCTCTCTCTCTCTCCCTCTCCCTCTCTCTCTCAAAAAAAAATTCTCTCGATTTTTGTGAAATTACTCTGATAGCTTTGAAGGTATCACCTTTTCGACCAGGAATATGGGCTTGTTTCAGTGATTTGGTGATTTTTGAGCTTGAAATTGATGAAGAACAGATTGTCGAACTTTACGGCCCAAGCTTACAGCCGTAAACTCTGTTTGCAGCCATAAGCTTACGGTCACGGGTTTACGGCCGTAAACCCCCGTTGACCGCAAACTCCAATTTTGACCTGAAATTTAATTTTAAAAATTTTTAATTCATTTTTGGGCTCAAAATTAAATCATTTAAAATATTAATTACTCATTTTTTTCTCTCTTGTCATACTTGGTATGTTTTAGTGCAGATTAAATGGTGGCATTAAAATTTGCAGATATACACAACCTGGCAATGGTTCTTGCTGATCTTCCAGTGGCTCATCTGGACTTCAAATCAATGATTCATGGATTACGAGAATGCTGCTTTGCCTTTACCATCACTATGAACACTGCTGTCTATTAGAAAATCATACGCGAGTTCTGGCAGACTGCCAAGATGACGAGAGATGATGATGGTGCTGTGAATGTGGATGCTATTGTTCAAGGATGCAAAATTATAAACAATGAGGAGTTCATCAGAGAAACATTACTGATCAATGACCTTCCAGGCTTTCCTACCGAGATAGGCATTGAAGACGCTCAGAAGATTTTAAGGATAATGGGATATGAGGGCGTCTCTCCACTTACGATGAAGAAGCTTCTGTCGCCCTACTAGAGATTTTTAGCTCAAGTGTTTGTGAGTTGCATCTCCGGTAGGAGATCTGGTGCATATGAAATATCACTGAGAAACACCTGTGCTATAGTTTCTCTCGCTGCGAGAATCGGTTTCAATTTCTCAAGGTTTATACTGGATGAATTTTTTGTAAACATCAATACCATTACTAGGGATACCTTCTTGATGTATCCCAGGTTCATTCAGCTCTTCATAAACAAACAGTTCCCAAACATGGTTAAGGAGGGTGATACGCTCGACATGAAGTCCTTGGGCCCACACACCATTAGGCTAATTAAACATAATCGTAAAGGAAAGGTCACTTTTCAAGGACTTTATCAATTGGTCAAATTTGGACGTTTCGCTGAACCGAATAAGGCATCTAAGTCTCATATGTAACAACGCAAATTTTCAAATAAATTTTTCATTAAAAATAAAGTAGTTTCATTCAACCAATAATATTTGTTTCATGTTTCATATCAAATACATATATAAAATCCCCAAGATCTCAATTAGCAGCAGTGTGTATGCATCATGCCGGCGCCTTCCCACGGTCCTTGCTAGTACCTGAAACACATACATCACAACTTGTAACCATAAATGCTTAGTGAGTTCCCCAGTATACCACTACACATATACGCCTTTCCAGGCCCGAACCTTACGATCCACAGTACAACGCCTTCCGGCCCATAATATTTTGCCTTCCGGCCCATAACATATTGCCTTCCGGCCCGTAACATATTGCCTTCCAGCCCGTAACATATTGCCTTCCGGCCCGTAACATATTGCCTTCCGGCCCATAAACATATGCAACACATAGTACAATTACTTAAACACATATAGCACATATATCATATATCATACCTGACCTTTCTGTCACATAATACTTTGCCTTCCGGCCCATAGAACATACATAGCATGCATAGCAACTACCTTTTCAATTATAGCATATATATAACACATAACATATTCGACCTTCCGGTCACACATAGGTACCCTTCCGGGTACAGTATAGTGAGAAGACTCACCTCGTAGTATGTAAACTATAAACTCTTGAAACCACTCGCACTCAGTCCGCCGATCTGCAGTCTCCCTATAATACCATATACCCTTATTAATAATCTTATCAAACAAGACAACTGACCCTACGAAATTACATGCAGGTCAACTCTGGTCAACGATCAACTTAACCGGACTCGTCGAGTGCAAAGGCGACTCAGTGAGTCTAGACGTCCTCCCCGATTTTCCTTGTTGTTCCCCTTTCTACTCGTCGAGTATCCCTCTTGACTCGACGAGGTCCTCGTGGAAGAATCGCGGGGCCACCCCGACTCCACTCGCCGAGTCTGAAGAACAACTCGGCGAGTCCCAGTGAATCTTCAAGCTACTCGCCGAGTTTGCTCATCCGACTCGGGGAGTCCATGCCATGCAGTCGATCAACTGCTTCCTGAAACACGTATGGTCCCGAAATACACACTCATGGGACTATCTGGACCTCTAAACATCCTATTACTGGGGTATAAACACTTGGGTAATAACATAATAATCCATCTAATCATCAAATGGGTTTTATAAACCCTAACTTCATATACACATCAATCACAGAAGAACGAGATCCGAGATATTACCTGATTGATGCACTTTCTGTGTCCCCAATCCTCAGAACGTGATTCTCTTGCTGTTCCTTTAGCTAAACCTTCCTCTTCCTTGCACACAACTCTTCCAAACCCAACAATGGTCTTCAATCCTTGCTCCAGATGCACACAATCGTTCTAGGGTTCTTCTCAGTAAGCAAAAACGAACAATGACGGCCTAAGAGGCGTTATATACGATCCCAAACCAGACGGCTAGGGTTTCTGCTGAACAGCGTCGACTCGCCGAGTCCATATCTGGACTTGTCGAGTCCAGTCGCGAACCCACAACCAAACCTGTGGTTCTACTCGGCGAGTCAGGCACCAACTCGCCGAGTCCCATCCTAAAATGCCCCAAAGATAGCCTTACAGCAATACCTGAAATTCCGGGCTGTTACAACTCTCCCCCACTAGAACTAGACTTCGCCCTCGAAGTCTCACTCTGCGAATAACTCCGGATGTTGCTCCCGCATTTCCCGCTCCGGCTCCCAAGTCATCTCCGATCCCTTCCGGTGTTGCCACTGAACCAGCACCAGAGGTACCTTTTTGTTCCGCAGAACCTTGATCTTCCGATCCCTGATAGCTACTGGTCTCTCGGCGTAATTCAGGCTCGCATCCACCTGAATATCCTCTAACGGAACCACCGCCGATTCATCGGCTATACACTTCCTCAAATGTGATACGTGAAAGGTATTGTGAATCTGTCCCAATTCTGCTGGCAACTCCAACCGATAAGCTACCCGACCTACCCTTGCAATTACACGAAATTGACCTATGAACCGGGGCCCCAACTTGCCCCTCTTTCTGAACCGGATCACTCCCTTCCAAGGAGAAACCTTCAGGAGGACGAAGTCGCCAACCTGGAATTCTAGCTCGGACCGGCGTATGTCCGCATAACTCTTCTGTCGGCTCTGGGCGGTCAATAACCTCTGCCTAACCTGTTGAATCTGCTCTGTCGTCTGGAGTACGATCTCGGTACTGCCCATCACTCTCTGTCCCACCTCCCCCCAGCAAATGGGAGTCCGACACCTCCTACCATACAACAACTCAAAAGGTGGCATACCAATGCTCGAATGATGGCTGTTGTTGTAGGAAAACTCAGCCAAGGGTAAATGCGCATCCCAGCTACCCCCAAAGTCTAACACACACGCTCTAAGCATGTCTTCCAGTGTCTGAATCGTCCGCTCGCTCTGACCGTCTGTCTGGGGATGGTATGCGGTACTAAAATGCAGTTTAGTACCCAGCTCCTCATGGAATTTCTTCCAGAACCTGGAAGTGAAGCGTACATCGCGGTCTGAAACAATCGAGATCGGCACTCCATGCCGAGATACTACCTCTCTCACGTATAGCTCCGCTAACTTCTCCGCTGATGAACTCTCGCTAATGGAAAGGAAGTGTGCACTCTTCGTCAATCTATCCACAATCACCCAAATTGCATCGACTCCCCTGGCAGTTCTCGGCAATTTGGTGATGAAATCCATCGCAATCTGTTCCCACTTCCACTCAGGAACCTCCAAGGGCTGCAACTTACCATGCGGTCTCTGGTGCTCGGCCTTAACCCTACGGCAGGTCAAACACCTCTCAACGAACCAAGCGATGTCTCTCTTCATGCAAGGCCACCAATATTCCTTTCTCAAGTCCAAATACATCTTCGTAGCACCAGGATGGATCGAGAATTTCGATCTATGAGCCTCCTCCATCAAAGTAGAACGCGTACCGCCCATGAATGGTACCCAAATCCGACCCTGAAACGTCAGAAGTCCTCGTCCATCCTTAACGAACTCCGAAACTAACCCAGCGACCCGCTCTTTCTTCTGCATCTCGGCTCTCACAACCTCGGCCTGTGCCCCACGAATAGCATCTAATACCGGAGTCATCACCGTCAGTCTCAGACATACGTCTCGCAATGGAGTGCTCTCCGCTCTACGACTCAATGCATCGGCTACCACATTAGCCTTGCCTGGGTGGTATAGGATCTCACAATCATAATCCTTAACCACGTCCAACCATCTCCTCTGACGCATATTTAGGTTGGGTTGATCCATCAAATACTTCAAACTCTTATGGTCCGTGTATATAGTACAACGAACCCCGTACAGGTAGTGACGCCAAATCTTGAGAGCGAACACTACTGCCCCCAACTCTAAGTCATGCGTGGGATATCTCGCCTCGTGAGGCTTTAATTGCCTCGATGCATAAGCTATCACATGGCCTCTCTGCATCAACACTGCACCCAGTCCCGAAATCGATGTGTCGCAATATACGACAAAATCCTCCATCCCCTCCGGGAGGGCTAATACCGGGGCTTCGCACAGTCTCTGACGTAGTGTCTCGAAGGAAGTCTGCTGCTCGGGTCCCCATGAGAATGTAACACCCTTCCGGGTCAATCTGGTGAGCGGTACCGCGATCTTGGAGAAGTCCCTAATAAACCTCCGATAGTACCCCGCCAACCCAAGGAAACTCCTGATCTCGGAAGGTGACTTCGGTGCCTCCCAACTCATCACTGCTTCCACCTTGGCCGGATCGACCAATATCCCTACCTGATTAACAACATGTCCAAGAAATTGGACCTCCCGCAACCAGAAGTCACATTTGGAGAATTTTGCATATAGCTTCTCCGACCTCAGTACCTCAAGGACCTCCCTCAAATGTCCCTCATGCTGCTCTCTAGTTCGCGAATACACTAGGATGTCGTCGATAAATACAATCACAGACCGATCCAGCATCGGCCTGCATACCCTGTTCATGAGGTCCATGAACACTGCTGGGGCATTGGTGAGCCCGAAAGGCATCACCACGAACTCGTAATGCCCATACCGCGTCCTGAATGCTGTCTTCTGGACGTCTTCATCCCGCACTCTTACCTGATGGTACCCTGATCTCAAATCGATCTTGGAAAACCAAGATGCCCCTTGCAACTGATCGAATAGATCATCGATCCTCGGTAACGGATAGCGGTTCTTGACCGTCACCTTGTTCAACTCCCGGTAGTCAATACACATCCGGTGTGAACCATCCTTCTTCTTGACGAATAGAATCGGTGCTCCCCACGGCGAGCTACTCGGCCGAATAAATCCCTTCCCCGGCAACTCCTGGAGTTGCGAGGACAACTCTTGCATCTCTGGAGGTGCAAGACGATAAGGCACCTTCACAATAGGTGCAGCCCCCGGAATCAGATCGATACCAAACTCCACTTGCCTCGCAAGAGGTACTCCCGGCAACTCCTCGGGAAAAACATCTGGAAACTCACGCACCACTGGAACCTCCTCCACTGTCCTCGGTCTCTCGGAAGCCTCCCGCGTATCCATCACATACGCCACAAAACCTTTACATCCCTGCTGTAGTCATTGCCTCGCCCTAGCGGCCGAACAAAAAGCTGATCCCGAACGGGTACCCTCGCCGTACACCGTAAGAACTCCCCCACTAGGGTCTCGTATAGTCACTAGCTGGCGCTCACAGTCGATGACGGCGCTGAATCGGCTCAACCAGTCCATGCCCACGATGACACAGACATCACCCATCGCAATAGGAATTAGGTCAATCGGAAACGCAATCCCAAAAATCTCTAGCACGCATCCCCGAAGAACCTCCGTAGCACAAACCACCCTCTCGGCCGCTATAGAAACGCTCAGAGGCCAACTTAACGGCTCACGACTAATGTTGATATGCTGACTAAAAGCTAAAGATACAAAGGATCTACTCGCACCCGAATCAAATAACACAAGAGCAGGCATATAGTTCACAAGAAAAGTACCTGCCACAACATCGGGTGCAGCGCGGACCTCCTCCGCAGTCAGCTGAAAGGCTCTCCCGCGAGCCCTCGGGGCCTCGACCTTCGCCGGTCGTGTCTCGGTAGTCCTGGTAGTAGGTGTAGATCCCTGACGAAGCTGCGGGCACTCGGCCTTCCGATGGCCTGTCTGGTTGCAATGAAAGCAAACCATAAACCCCTTAGGGCAATCCCTGGCAATGTGTCCTTCCTTGCCACACTTGTAGCAACCCCCCGCTCGACACGCCCCCTCATGACTCTTGCCGCACTTTCCGCAAGTGCGGCCCTTCGAACCTCCCATCCTCGAATCAGCGGACTTGGTCCGCTTGGCTGCCGGCTGAAACTGACCCGGTCGCCGGTCCGCCTGCCGAGACTCGGCCTCCTCCCTGGCCTGGGTCTCTAACTCGATCTCGCGCTTCCTGGCGTTCGCCTAAAGCTCAGTAAAAGTACGATAGGTGGAGTTTGACACAAACTCCCGGATATCCCTCCTCAACACGCCCAAGTACCGGCTCATCCGTGACTGCTCCGTAGACACTAGCTCGGGGCAGAACATCGCCCACTCGTGAAACTTCCTTGTGACCACCGCAACGGAATCAGTACCCTACTTAAGGGTCAAGAACTCCTGAATCAATCGTTCCCTCTCCACTGGGGGAACATACTCGTCCCTGAACATCTCAGTAAACCTCTCCCACGTCACCGCTGAAATCTCCGCCAGAGTGAAGTTCGCCGTTACGAACTTCCACCAATCCTTCGCTCCCAGACGGAGCTGGTTCAAGGCGAACCGTACCCTCAGGTGCTCCGGGCATGAGCAAGTATAGAAGCACCCCTCAATGTCGGCGATCCACCTCATCGCCGCAATCGGATCCTGCGTCCCATCGAACTCAGGGGGTTTCGTGTTGCTGAATTCCCGGAATAGCAACGAATCACCCCCTTGCGGCCTAGCAGCGGCCACAGCTGCGGTAGCGGCAACGACTGCAGCTTCAGTCAGTGCGGCGTACCGCTCCTCAAACTCCTCCATGAGGGTGATCTTAATGGACCCAAACATCTCCGGGATCCCAGCCCGAACCGCCGCAGCTACCACCTCCTGAATCATCTGACGAATCTCCTTGTCACTCATACTGCTAAAACTCGCTCCGTGGCGTGTCGTAACCATGATGTCTCTGAAATATAACATAAGATTATCAGAGACTCCATCAAGTACTGTTGCACTCGATAACGCAACCCTACTCAGTCTCCGACATCCAGGGATTCTTACTTGGGTCGCCCACCGACCCGTTGTATTCGGTAGTACGGGCCCAATACTACCGACCACACCGTATCAGTATTCGTCCCAAATCTTCCTCCCCAAACCCCGAATAATGAGTACTCTACTTCTAGTATGCACTATCTACTAGCACGCTACCGAATATCTCATATAAGCAATCTCCCTAGACTAAGGCATCACAAAACAGGCCATTCTAGTCCTATCATGTATACCTAGTCTTTTAGCATGCATAACAATTCATAATTCAGTGCATAACATAACATTGTAAGGTATTCTGGGGATCTTTACCGTTCGGGCGCTGGCTGATCGTACACACTGCTCCGTTCTTGTTTACCACTTTACCATTTATAAAAATTTATGTCTTTATTAATTTTAAAGATTTTTCCTCAAATCCTCGGTTTGAGTTCAGTTACACCCGAAGGTACACCCGAATCCCTCAAACCAAGGCTCTGATACCAATTGTAACAACGCAAATTTTCAAATAAATTTTTCATTAAAAATAAAGTAGTTTCATTCAACCAATAATATTTGTTTCATGTTTCATATCAAATACATATATAAAATCCCCAAGATCTCAATTAGCAGCAGTGTGTATGCATCATGCCGGCGCCTTCCCACGGTCCTTGCTAGTACCTGAAACACATACATCACAACTTGTAACCATAAATGCTTAGTGAGTTCCCCAGTATACCACTACACATATACGCCTTTCCAGGCCCGAACCTTATGGTCCACAGTACAACGCCTTCCGGCCCATGAGATAATCGCCTTCCGGCCCATAATATTTTGCCTTCCGGCCCATAACATATTGCCTTCCGGCCCGTAACATATTGCCTTCCAGCCCGTAACATATTGCCTTCCGGCCCGTAACATATTGCCTTCCGGCCCATAAACATATGCAACACATAGTACAATTACTTAAACACATATAGCACATATATCATATATCATACCTGACCTTTCTGTCACATAATACTTTGCCTTCCGGCCCATAGAACATACATAGCATGCATAGCAACTACCTTTTCAATTATAGCATATATATAACACATAACATATTCGACCTTCCGGTCACACATAGGTACCCTTCCGGGTACAGTATAGTGAGAAGACTCACCTCGTAGTATGTAAACTATAAACTCTTGAAACCACTCGCACTCAGTCCGCCGATCTGCAGTCTCCCTATAATACCATATACCCTTATTAATAATCTTATCAAACAAGACAACTGACCCTACGAAATTACATGCAGGTCAACTCTGGTCAACAGTCAACTTGACCGGAGTCGTCGAGTGCAAAGGCGACTCGGCGAGTCTAGGCGTCCTCCCCGATTTTCCTTGTTGTTCCCCTTTCTACTCGTCGAGTATCCCTCTTGACTCGACGAGGTCCTCGTGGAAGAATCGCGGGGCCACCCCGACTCCACTCGCCGAGTCTGAAGAACAACTCGGCGAGTCCCAATGAATCTTCAAGCTACTCGCCGAGTCTGCTCATCCGACTCGGGGAGTCCATGCCATGCAGTCGATCAACTGCTTCCTGAAACACGTATGGTCCCGAAATACACACTCATGGGACTATCTGGACCTCTAAACATCCTATTACTGGGGTATAAACACTTGGGTAATAACATAATAATCCATCTAATCATCAAATGGGTTTTATAAACCCTAACTTCATATACACATCAATCACAGAAGAACGAGATCCGAGATATTACCTGATTGATGCACTTTCTGTGTCCCCAATCCTCAGAACGTGATTCTCTTGCTGTTCCTTTAGCTAAACCTTCCTCTTCCTTGCACACAACTCTTCCAAACCCAACAATGGTCTTCAATCCTTGCTCCAGATGCACACAATCGTTCTAGGGTTCTTCTCAGTAAGCAAAAACGAACAATGACGGCCTAAGAGGCGTTATATACGATCCCAAACCAGACGGCTAGGGTTTCTGCTGAACAGCGTCGACTGGCCGAGTCCATATCTGGACTCGTCGAGTCCAGTCGCAAACCCGCGACCAAACCTGTGGTTCTACTCGGCGAGTCAGACACCAACTCGCCGAGTCCCCTCCTAAAATGCCCCAAAGATAGCTTCACAGCAATACCTGAAATTCCGGGCTGTTACATCATAATTCCTCTGAAAAATTATCGTCAGAACACACCTCGTTTGAAAAGATAATCTCGAAAGGATACGTGATTACAATCTCAGATCAAGAAGGGGAGGAGACAGCCGCTCCTAATGTGGCGGTAGCTGAGGAGCATGTTCTAAGATCAGTGCATATTGAAAGCGATTACAATGAGGGATCTTCTGTTAATGCGACTGAGGTTGATCACTATGAAGACCTTGATCTTACTGGTTTTGATCAAGATGACATTCCTACAACTTTTGGAAGCAATGATGATTTCTTAACAAACGTAAATCTTAACACTCTGCTGGATAATGTTAGTGATGTTGCTATCCCAGCAACGGAGACAAGGGAAAATGAAAACGTTTTTTACTCAACCCCCATTTCTAAAGAGCAAGTGGTTGGTTCTACGACTCCTATGGTGACAGTGTCAGGGATTCCTCCCCTTGACAGTGCTTTGCCAACATCGTGACCACTTCAAGATGATCAATCAACAGACCATATTGTGCAACCCCCATCCAAAAGAAGACGACGAGATCCTAGGTTCGGGCTTCTAGATTCTAGCTTATCTCAAGGAGTGCCTATTACTCCAACTACCACTCCTGCTATTGTAACTGCAGAACCGTTAAGTGAAGGCCCTAGTACCATTTTTGAAATCAGTGGCTCCTCTATTCCACCATGGTTTTCTCCCCCAAGGGCAGATCTCGAAGAGGCTTCCGTGCGTTTGGCTCAGTATCTGTCTCAAGAACAGACCGCTGCACTTTCTTCTAAGGCCAAAGGAAATGCCTTTAGAGAAGGCCAGTCAAGAGAAGAAGACTCTATGATCGATGAACTTCAGAAGAGAATAAATGTGCTGGATCAGAAAAACATTGAGCTCAACATTCGAGTTGAAGATCTTCTGTGTGAGAATACAAATTTGAAGCTTCATGTTTCTGATCTCCAAGATGATAGAGCGACAAAGACCAAGCAGATCTCTGAGCTCCAAGCTCATTTCAATCTTTTAACCTCCATCTATTTTGATCTTAAGAAGAAGCTTGAAGAAGATCTAGGTGCTAAGTATAAGACATCTGCTGATGAGTATAGAATTAATCTTCATTCTCAGGCTCACCCCATTGTTGTGCCAACTACTGAGCCCTCATGGGTCATAAACCGATTTGAAAAAGAGCATGCCCATGCTCCACACATTGCAGAGATTATCAGAGACAGACAAGCTAAAGCCGCTGAGAAGGGACAACTCTTATTCAAGAGGAGTTCCGACAAAAAGCACCCGGGAACAAATCCACAATCACTGTTATGGATCTCGAGGTCGTAAGGTTTAGAGATGCGTATGGTGATAGGTCGAGAATCATATCTTGGGGTTATCATGGTCCCTTGAATATGTGGATTGTACGGAGAAAGAGCGGTAATACGGAGCTCTATAAAGACTGTCATGACTTTAACTCTTGGACCAGGGTGGATCTTTCAGAGTTGTCTCAATCTCCTTTCTCAAACCCGACAGATAATCAACAAGCAACTAATTTCAAACACTTCCTGGAAGATCAACTGAAGAAGGGCTTTCCATGTATGAAGACTGTTGGGTCAATATTATGGTTTATACTTTGCTTTTCTAGTTGATTGTAATTTTATGTAATATCTTATGTGTTTACAGTCAGGTTTTTGGCCAAGGGGATGTTTACGACCGTAAACCCTGTTTACGGCCCATGTCCACCGGCCCATATTCTCATGTATATATATAGGGGTGAGGGGTGTGAGTAAATGATTGATGAACACGAATAGAGTTTACGGTCTAGAGAGAAAGGAGCGTTTGTGTGTGCGAATCTTGTGTAACGAATTTAATTCATATTATCAATACATTCAAGATTCATATTATTCTTCTTCTCCTTCTTTTCTATTTGATCTGAGATCATCCGTTTAATTGGGATTCCGCACCATCAAACGGATCTGATTGATACACAGGCAAATTAGGGACTTACAATGGGTATCAGAGCCAAGTTGTATCAGTCAATTTTTTCATATTTGGGGCATTATTTGATCTTATTTTCGAAATATTTTTACGTTTTTGGATAGATCTCGCAAAACTAAGGGGGGTTTGTTCTTCGTGTTTTTCATAAAAAAGGGTTTTTGACCGAGTTTTGGAGCAAAAAAGTCGAAAAATCGGTGTTTTTTTTTTTTTTTTTGCAAGGAGTTTGCGGCCGGCGGCTAGGGTTCCGAAGAGTTCACGGCCCAGAGTTTGCGGCCGAAGGTTCACGGTCCGAGCTTGCGGCTCGGAGTTTAAGGCGTCGGACTCGGCCTCGGTGGTTTACAGGCCTCGCGGTTTCCTGTTCGCACAAGATCCTCGCATCGCGCGTCGCACCTCGTCCTCGCAAGCAGCAGGTCTCTTCGCAGCATCTATTAAAAAAATAGAGAGGCGGACGGAATTTTGGAGGTGCCGGGTTTCGAACTCGTGACCTCCAGTCAACAAGCCTACGCCTTACCGAACTCACCTAACCACATCCTTGTTTCTTTCGTTCGAAATTTAAATTATAACCTATTATTCTCGGTTCCAACTTTCAAAATTTGACACTTTTAACCAAAAATTCAATTCCTTTTAATTTTAAATTCCTTTTTTATCCAAAATTAAAAATAATAATAATAATAATAATAATAAAATAAAAATAATAATAATAATAATAATAATAATAATAATAATAATAATAATAATAATAATAAATATAAATAATATATAAATATAAATTAAATTAAAATTAATAAATAAAATTATATTTTATTTTTGATTTTTATTTATAACTTTTGACCTTAAATTTTGACTTTGACTTCCAAGATTGAACTTTGACTTTAAACTTTGACTTTTTCGTTTAACTTTTAAACTTTGAAATTTAACTTTTCGGTTTGACTTTTAATTTTGACTTTTCAAGTTTGACTTTTTAAAATTGACTTTTAAGGTTGACTTTTGAGGTTTATAGTCAAAGGGCATTTTTTAAAAAAATTTTAAGTTTGACTTCTAATTGTGTTTTTAATAGTTTTTGAAGTTTACGAGGGAATTGAAAAACATGAAAGAGAGTTGTCAGGATCAGTTAAGGCAAAACTTCAACCTGTTCGATTATATCCCTAGAGAAACCCTCGAAACTCACTTGCAACGATTTACCACACTCTCTACTGAGATGAATATAGCTGGGATCGTCTTGACCAAATCTGAAATAAACAAAAAGCTGCTGAATGCACTTACGAAATCGTGGGATATGGACGTGGCTGACATCAAGAAGACAAAAGATCTCAATCGTCTTAGTCTAGCTGATATAATTCAAGAACTTAACGCTTTGAATTATCGAAAAACAATGAGTTCCACAAACCTCCCGGTCAATGAAGTTTCATGTTCTCAATCATGTGAAATTTCATGTACGCTATCTAGTGAAGATACGATTAAATTTCTTCGGGAACAAATTGATTTATTAAAAGGGGAAGTTGAGGAACTGAGATATAAAGGATATCAACTCAGGAAAGGACAGAAACCCCTAAAGGCTGAATTAGAAGCAAAAACCAAGGACTTTAAGAAACTTTAGGAAGAGTATAGCAACAAGTGTGAAAATTATGATTATATTAAGAGACAACTTGCTGTTGTAACTGAAGAACTTGAAGCTTTAAAAATTAAGTGTGGAAAAACAGATGTCAGTTTCAAAAATTATATTGCGTCAAGTCAGACAGTCGAGTCCTTATATAAAACCCAATTAAAATTCAAAGAAAATCAAAACAAGGGTCTAGGGTATGATAGTGTACCTCCTCCTTATAATCATAACTACACATCCATCCCTATGACACAGGATGAAATTGACAAGGAGACACATCTTAAATATGGAAAACCAGCATTGTGTCAGGAGGTATTCAGGTTGAAATACTGATGTTTCTGTTACATGTGCAGTTAAAGTAGCAGTAGATGAGAACAAGGAGAAAACCATTGAACAAACCAACATCTTCTTGAACTCTGAATCTGTTGCTTCGAACTCATCTGCTTATGATCAACCTGCTGTTGAGAAATACAGGCCACCAATTCCAGTGAAACAGAGTGCATGTTGCAAGTGTGCATGTGGGAACTACAAAAGACAATGCAAGGAAACGCCACCATGGGTACGAAGAAACAATTTCCTAGTGAAGAAAAAGACTTGTTTTCACTGTGGAACACCTGGTCACATTGCCAAAAATTGTCCTAATCGCGCATATGTTCCCTACTGCGCACAAGGATGGCAGAACGCGCCAAGAGGGAGATACTCCAGAAGATACCCCTCGAGATCACGATCAGACATTGACGATTGGAATGCCAAGAAGGCCAAGAATTCAACTCCCAAGGCCAAGAATCAATCCCAAAAGGCCAAGAATCTAAATCCCAAGGGCAAGAAGGTAATTTCGGCCAAGAAGTCCAATCCAAGAGATGCTCTTGTGAACCCAAAATGAAAGTCATCTCAACGGCCGACATCAAGTTCAAAAGCAAGTACTGAGCCACCCATCGGATCGAAAAAGAAATGGGTTAAACCCAACTACAAATGGATTCCAAAGGCTCACTCTCCCAAATCAACTAATGACTTTAATATTTCTTCATCTTCTGTTTGTCATAAACAGGATATATCATAGGAGAGAGTACTGTGCAAGGATGAAATAGGTCGACCCTGTTTCAAAATGGATTGGGTTTCAAAGACCAACTGAACCCGCTCTGTATCGGAGCAGCTATGGATGCATAGCATCAGACTTCGGTTTGTTGGTTGTGGCTGTTCCTGGCACTTAATAGGGGATATCTCTCAAACTGTACAACATTCAGACATTTGTTTGAGAGTATGTATCCTTTGCGGGAAGAGAAGAAAATAAGTGATCACTCACGGGGTTTGTGCTTAATGACATGAAGAATTTTCGGATCTGTTATGAGATTACGCGTGCTGTTCTCAGACCTTCTGGATGCAAATTCAATCGGTGACTTACGGTTTGAGTTTTCTTCTCTATACTCCTGAGTTTTTCTTAAGCTGATTCGCTTTAAAGACAAATTTTTGTTTTAGGATAGTTTAAATTTGTGCATAGGAGAGAAAATCAAAAAAATATGTTGGTGATGAAATGTGCTTGAGGGAGATGTTTTGGGAAGTGATATTATCAAGTGATAACAGGCAACCTGAGTCTGTGTAACGTACCCAAAATTGAAGGGTCTATGCTCTGGTTTGATGTGTTAGTAGGCACGAAAGATTCTAAATGGACTTGACTAGGCAGAGTTGAACTTAGGAAATTTATAGACTTGACAAATTTTGATCTAGTCAGATCCGTTCAGCCTGACAATACGTCACATTAATTGAACCCGTACTTGGAACCGTGGTTTATCTTTTCCTCGATGTGCAGATTCTGTCCTTAATTCTGGTTGGATGGGGCGACTGGTAAATTCCGATAAATTAGGTTTGTAGAAAATCGTTTTCTTTCTTTCTGTCTGTTAGTCATATGTTGAATCCTTTGCGTGAATTCCAGTCCGACCTGGTACACAACATATGCAACTCTATTTCTCTGCAAGTTATATATATGAAATTCCTCTTATCTGTTAGCCATATGTTGTCTCCTTTGCGTGACTTCTAATCCAACCTGGTACACAACATATGCAACCTTCTTCTTCTCAACCCCTCTGAAGTAATAAGCAATAGAATTCTAAATCTATCCTCTATCTAAATGGTTGTCTGCTCACCCAATGTAAGGAGTACTCTGGAAGTTCTTGATGGTTGGGGCATATCAGGAAGTGGGAAACATGTTCCAGTTCACTTAAGATTGAACACATACAGATTGTCTATAGATCTCACTGCTCAATTTAGGTGGACAACAATATCCCTGGTCGTCGTCAGCTGAATGGTCCTTAAGATATAGTATCTAGGAACTTAGGATAAGATATAATGTCTAGGAACTTAGGATCACTTTGTCTTACAATTATTAGTATGTCCTAAATAAGTCACAATTTTTTGTGTTTAAGTGGACCACAATACCGACGATCGACCAGACAGCGACGTGAAGATAGAAGGTACCGACAAGTGGATAAAGGTTGTCTAAAAACTTTGATCCCAAATCACTTTTAAAGTTATATATCATTTTTATTTTGTTAAATTTGTCATAATTTCTTCTAATTTAAATATTAGGGGAGAATTAAAAATTAAAAATAACGGAAAAAATCAGAAAAATTCAAAAATCAAAGAAAAATCAGAAAAATTAAAAATCCAAAAATATTATTGTTTCCTTTTTAATTTGTGTGCTAAGTTTTCTTTTAGTTTTGTTTTGTCTTGAAAAGTGATTTCAGGTATAGATAAGACTCATGGAGTTTGTGTTGAAGATTTATGAGCCAAAGCCTCATCCGTGAGCATTGTAGAATTCGCATTCGAAGGAGCAAGAAATGAAGATTATTCTTTCGACATTCAATCCTTCAACCCCAGAAGAAAGGTCAAGCTGACTTGAAGAATATGTGACGGATTGCATTGAAGCCTCCTCAATCAGTCTGCTGATATCTTAAACCTGCTGAAGTGATCTAGAAGTTCAGTTCTCTTTGATGGTCTCTCTGAAGATTCTCAAACTGAAAGTGTTATCTTTCAAGAATCAGTACATCAAGCCTCCTCACCCGACGTGCGTTCAAAGCCAAATGCTAAAGAAAAGCCCAACTGCTCAAGATGAAGTCATTCATTGAAGATTCATCAAGTTCATCTTGAAGTCGTCAAGAATTTCAAGATTAATATTGAAGCCAAGTTCCCGATGAAGAATAACAAGAAAAGCCAGCTATTTTTTAGGGGGAGCTTGTTGGTTCATTTAAGAAAAGAAAAGAAAGTTATAAACCAAGGGGGAGATTGTTGGGTCAATATTATGGTTTATACTTTGCTTTTCTAGTTGATTGTAATTTTCTGTAATATCTTATGTGTTTACGGTCAGGTTTTTGGCCAAGGGGGTATTTACGGCCGTAAACCCTGTTTACGGCCCATATTCTAATGTATATATATAGGGGTGAGGGGTGTGAGGAAATGATTGATGAACACAAAGAGAGTTTACGGTCTAGAGAGAAAGGAGTGTTTGTGTGTGTGAATCTTGTGTAAGGAATTTAATTCATATTATCAGTACATTCAAGATTCATATTATTCTTCTTCTCCTTCTTTTCTATTTGATCTAACATCATCCATTTAATTGGGATTCCGCACCCTCAAACGGATCTGATTGATACACGGGCAAATTAGGGACCTACAAAGACTATTGAATCCATGATAAATCACTATCCTGACATCATTGATCCTAAAACTGGTCATCCCCTCTAGGTGGTGATGTGGCCTGCGAAAAATTAGGTCAAACAAATTCCTGTGCTTCAGAGTTACCCGGAAGTTTTTTTCTCTATTGGGTATTTGATGAAACCACAACATCTGCTATCATCAAGCTAAAGGAGGGACGCATTTTTTTGTATGATAGAAGGGATTTGTTCCAGTTTAGGAAATGGGACATTCATCATCTAAGCTATTTTCAGATCAGAGTTGCTGAGGAGATATTTGAGTTAGCCGTGAAAGAATACACTGCTATGGTTGCTGAGATTATAAACAAGAGAATGTGGAATGGAGCGATGGGGCTAGAAGATGTGATGATTGTGGACAAAGATTAACTTCAAGGTAGCACCAAACCAAGGGAGAGATTGAAGGGTCTAATCAGTGGTGTGGTCTAGGCTTTCATTTTAATAGGTTCTTTTGGTTAAATATGCATTTTTGGTAGTGTATATGATAGTTTACGGTCAAGCTAGAGTTTACGGCCGTAAATCTGTTTATGGCTGTAAACCTATTTACAGTCGTAAACCCAAAGGCCAACCCAGGTCTGTTATAAATAGGGGTATGCTAGGTCGTTTAATGATTGTTAATGCCTCATCGTCTCGGCTGCTATTCCACAAGTTATACCAGACGTTTTTGCTAATAGAAGTGTGTGCAAGCTTGTTCATATTATTGTTTCTACCCTGTTCTTGATTGTTATTGATTGTGTTTACTGTTTGATCACTGGTAAGATCTGTTTCAGGAACTTACAATGAAAATTAGACATTTCAAATTGGTATTAGATCCCTGGCTTGAGCGAAATGGAGGGAAATTTGTGTGAATCTAGTCTTAAACTAGGATATGAGAAATTTCACAAAACATTTTGAAAAAGAATTTATAATAAAAGGGTTGGGTTAGGGACATGGGTTCAATCTCTTGTCATGTTCTTGTTTCATTGTTGGCTTGGAATTGGGAAGTTGACCTTGAATTAACTTTTGTTTTACAGGAAGATGCAGTTTGTGCAATCAGTCAGGTCATGAACAGGAAAGTGGTTCCGAAGATACCCATACTTGCTATATTTGCTGAGTTTTGATTTTGTTGATATATTGATTGTTAGTAAAGCATGCTAGTAGATAAGGTTCTTTTAAAAACTGTTGAATAGAATTTCTTGAGTTCAATATTACCTTATGATATAAGGAGTTGCTTGCTATATGTTGCTTGATTTTATGATTGCTATGTAGATGTTCTTTAGTTGTACATGTTTAGGATTGAATATCCCAGGACTGATCAACTTAGCCTTATTTCCTATTCCTTATTTGGTTGTGGATTTGGGGAAAATTTGATTATTTGACAGTCTATCTGACCCTGTATTGTGTACAATAAGCATGCATAAAAGCAACCAATGACATAGGGGTGAGCTTAATCTTCGGAAGAGTACCTAGGAAGTTGGTTGTAGCTCGTAGCAGAGGTGAGTGTTAACACACATAGGGGTAGTTTAGTGTAGTGACTTAGGACCTTGGGAAGAATTTTGAATTGACTACGAATAGGTGTGGAACGTAGTATGGGACCATAGTACTAAAAGCACAGGATCTATATGAGATTCAGGAGGAATTTTGAGGTTACTAAGGAACTAGAAGGAGTAAAATCTAGTGTGTGGAGCACTATGTTTTAATGTATGATCTTTCCTTGGTATATTTTTAGTATATCAGCTATTGAAGGTTCATGATTAGGTGCTGGAGGCATAGGGAAAAAGGTCTGAATGCGGAGGAGATCTATGAGATCATTGTTACAGGAGCAGCTGAATCGATTGGGGAGGCTACCCCATAGCTGTTTGAGTTGGTCAAGACCGCCATGATTGAGTTATTCGATAACCGTAATGTTGTACTTTCTAAGGTTATTGTTGTTTTAGTTACCATAGGTATTATTGTAACCGGGGTTTGAGAAGAGAGAGCTTTGTAGTACTGGGACTTCAAAATACAAAGCCCATATAGTTTTATAGGGTCTCGTACCCAATTCTGGCCATGAGATGGCAGTCGGACGTGTAGGGTTATTTCTTCACATGCTCTTGTACGAGTGACTAGAAGGTCAAGTGCACCTTCAACCTTCTCAATTTGGGGTGAAGGATTGGTGGAGATTGGTGACTAGTTCTTACACTCCTGAGAAGAGGGCTACAGTGACTTGGGAGCGGTTCTCGGAGATGTTATGTACAATGTATGCTCCATTGGTGGAAAAGGTGAGACTGGCCCAGGAGTACATGGATCTGAGACAGACAACCGGTTCGATGACGAAGATCACCAAGATGCTCACTAAGAGGGCTTTGTTCGATCCTGAGTTCGCTGCTTCAGAACAATCTCAGATGATTCGGTACTTGAGCATGCTCAAGATGGATATTTAGTGTTATAGTTCTCTCATTGATCTTCATGGTGTCGTTAGGAGGCGAGAGATTGAGATAGAGACCCAGATGAAGGAGTAGTGTTAGGCTCCATATCAGTTCCAGCCTGTATCGAAGCAGTTCAAGTCTTCAAGCCAAAGTTCAGGATTAGTTAAAAGGAGATGTAGACTTTTTATATGCCACAAGTGTGGCGAGGAGGGTCATTTCGGAAGAGACTGCAGGCGGAGTGCGTAAGTTTGTTTTCTTTGGGGCCAGGAAGGCCAGGAGTGCGTAAGTTTGTTTTCTTTGCGTCCTTGATACCAGTTGCGGTATTCATATTTGTTGTGACTTGCAGGGACTAGGAAGAAGTGAGAATGTGGAGCAAGGAAGAATAAACTTAATCATGGGGAATAGGAAAGTTACACCTGTCACCAAGATTGGAGTTTATACTTTATCGCTAAGTAGTGGGTTAAATTTAGATTTGAATAAATGTTGTTATTCGCCAGAAATGGCAAGAAATATTATTTCCTTTCATGCATTGTACAAACAAGGTTTCACCTTTTCGTTTGATAATGAAGTTGGTTCGATTAATGCTTTCTTTAATAATGTACTTTATTTTAAAGCATTACCTTGTGATGGTGTGTATGAAGCTGTATCTATTGTAGATAACTTGGGAAATAATGTTTTGTGTATTGATTCTACTAATAATAATAACTTGGATAAAGCATCATTATGGCATTGTCGTCTTGGACATATAAGCAAGAAACGCATAGGCCAACTCCAAAAAGATGGAGTCTTGGAGTCGTTTGACCTAAAGTCAAATGATAGTTGCGAATCATGCTTACTTGGAAAAATGACAAAGTCACCCTTCATAGGCTCGTGTGAAAGGGGTGAAGGTTTGTTGGACCTTATACACACGGATGTGTGTGGACCATTCAAACATGCCACAAGAGATGCTAATCGTTATTATTTGACTTTTACTGATGATTACAGTAGATATGGATATGTCTACTTAATCAAGCATAAGTCAGAGACTTTCGAGAAGTTTAAGGAATTTAAACAGGAAGTCGAGAATCAATTGGGCAGGAACATTAAGATGCTTCGATCCGATCGAGGTGGTGAGTATCTTAGTTCAGAGTTCCTCGACTATCTAAAGGAATGTGGGATTGTCTCACAATTGACACCTCCTAGGACACCGTAGTTGAATGGTGTGGCTGAGAGGCGTAATCGAACCTTGTTGGACAAGGTTCGTTCCATGATGAGTCGAGCTTCCCTACCAATCTCATTCTGGGGGTATGCCTTAGAGACTGCCGCCCATATCCTTAATCTAGTCCCTACAAAGAAAGTTTCCAAAACTCCTCATGAGATGTGGACTGGTAAAGTACCTAAACTAGACCACATCAAGATTTGGGGATGCGAGGCTTTCGTGAGACGCGAGACTCATGATAAGCTCGAACCCCGAAGCGAGAGGTGTATTTTCATCGGCTACCCACAACAATCCTTTGGTTACCTCTTCTACAGACCTAGTGACAATGTGGTCTTTGTAGCAAGAAGAGGAGTCTTTCGAGAAAGAGAGTTTATAAGCCAAGGAGACAGTGGGAGGCAAGTTGATCTTGAAGAAATTTAAGAGTCAAGTGGTGAAGGAACTTCAAACTCTAGCCCTCAACTTGAGGAGGAAACTCCTGTTGAGCCAATTGACGAATCTGTACCTCTGAGGCGTTCCACGAGAGTTAGGAGTGCACCTGAGCATTACTATGGATTCCATATTACTGCAGAAGGTGAGACACTTATTAGTGATGAGACACTAGTAAGTCAAGATGACCCTAACAGCTACGAGGAAACCATGGCAGGCCCCGAGTCTGCTAAATGGAAAGAGGCTATGGATAGCGAGATACAATCCATGTATGACAATCAGGTTTGGAACTTGGTTGAGAATGTACCAGGTCGAAAGACTGTAGGGTGCAAATGGGTCTTCAAAAAGAAGACCGACATGGATGGTAAAGTACACACTTATAAGGCTAGACTGGTTGCAAAGGGCTTCTCTCAAATTCCTGGAGTGGATTATGATGAGACCTTTTCTCCGGTAGCCAAGATTAAGTCTATTCGGGTTCTGTTAGCCATAGCCGCATTTCATGACTATGAAATTTGGCAAATGGATGTCAAAACCGCTTTCCTTAATGGGAAGTTGGCTGAAGATGTTTACATGAGTCAGCCAGAGGGTTTTGTCAGCAACAAGTACCCTAATAGAGTGTGTAAGCTTGAAAAATCCATTTATGGATTAAAGCAAGCACCTCGCAGATGGAATCTTTGCTTTGATGAAAAGGTCAAGGAATTTGGCTTTTCTAGGAGTGAAGATGAATCTTGTGTATATGTCAAGGCTAGTGGGAGTATAGTTAGCTTTTTGGTATTGTATGTGGATGACATACTACTCATAGGAAATGACATTCCAACCCTGCAGGAAGTAAAGTCCTGGCTTGGAAAGTGTTTCGCTATGAAGGACCTTGGTGAAGCTGCCTATATTTTGGGGATAAGGATCTTGAGAGATCGGAGTAAAAGACTAATTGGACTTAGTCAAAGTACCTACTTGGAGAAGGTTCTGAAGAGATTCAGAATGCAAGACTCCAAGAAAGGAGAGTTGCCCATCCAGAGTAGCGCCAAGTTGAGTAAGACACAAAGCCCTAGCACTGAGGCTGAGATAGCAGAAATGAGTCAAGTACCTTATGCTTCGGCTGTAGGTTCGATCATGTATGCTATGACGTGTACTCGACCTGATGTAGCCTTTGCCTTGAGCATGGTTAGCAGGTTTCAGGGGAAACCTGGCAAGGCACACTGGACTGCGGTAAAGAATATTCTCAAGTACCTACGAAGGACTAAGGACTGGGTCCTTACCCTCGGTGGGAGTGATGACTTGAGAGTTGTAGGGTATAGTGATGCTAGCTTCCAGACTGATAGGGATAACTTCCGCTCTTAGTCGGGCTGGGTCTTTACCCTAAATGGAGGAGCAATTTCTTGGAAGAGTTCCAAGCAAGAGACAGTGGCAGATTCTACTTGTGAATCAGAGTATATTGCAGCTAGCGAGGCGGCAAAGGAGGCTTTATGGCTGAGGAACTTCATTGGAGACCTTGGAGTTGTACCAGCTATTAAAGAGCCAATGGAAATTTTATGTGATAGTGAAAGTGTTGTTGCCTTAGCCAAGGAACCAAGGGATCACGGGAGATCCAGACATATCGACAGAAAATACCATTTCATCAGACATCGGATCGAAGAAGGACTCCTCGTGGCAAAGAGGGTATCATCAGATGAGAATCCGGCAGATCCCCTCACGAAGGGACTGACTCGGATTAAGCATCTCCAGCATGCTCGGAGCATAGGGCTGAAGGATGATATTAGATTTAGTAGTTAGATAATCTCGAAATTTGTAAAGTGTAATTGACATTTGATGATGAATAAAAGTGTTTTATTTATGAGTAAAGTGTTGCTATCTCTTGTCGATCGTTTACTATATTTCTTTTGCATGTTTTGACTTCCAGAATAATTTTGTTTGGTATAACATATTATTCAAACCTCCACAGTCGGTCATATGTCGGAAGTAGGTATGAATCAAGACTGTCATGTTTGGTTGTAGAGGTCTGGGACAAGGCTACAACAATCATGAGTGCTCATAAGTTCTGAGCATTGGACTCAACCCACGCTCACTGGAATCACTTCATGGAATTCTATCTCGAGTGATCGTGAGACGGTAATATCATATAAATCTTTAAACCTAGAGATATGATTTGTTACTTACAAGTTGGTTATGCATTGATTGTACGAAAAACGCATTGGTAACTCGATGTTATAAAATCGCGCTCTTATGTGTAATTCAATGAGTAGTAGAACAAACATATGAGTCGAAGCTTATCTGTTCCTTCTTGGAATAGAAGCTGATATCTGGGCCCCTCGATGATTTTGTTTTGACCTATGTACCGGGCCTGGTCAGAACTAAATTGATGTGTTCAATGAAGTTCTTTGTCAAACAAATCGGAAATCAGGAAACAAATTGTTGGACAATAAGTAAGACATTGTTCCATGTATTTGTCCGACTGATATCTAGAACAGAGGATTATATGATCACTTATCTTAAATGGCGTACCATCATCTTCTCAGTTTCGAGAAACCTTGTAAAGAGCTACGATTGCCGATCGGTTCCTGAAGTCATACTTGCAGTAATAGTTATTAGACTTATCCAAGTGGGAGACTGTTGGATAAGGTGTCTAAGTCCATAACTATTTCTGGTATGTAGTTGACCCGACCCGGCATGGTCCATTTGGGTTGCATGGCACCATGCAATTGGATAGACTAAATGAGAGAAATAACACTTGGAGATTATTAATATATTATAAGTTCTAATATATTAATAATATTATTTGATTAGTTTGATCAAGAATTAATTTAGAATTAATTAAGTGATCAAAAGATAACTAATTAAATATATGGGTTGATTATGTAAATCATCCATATCTTGTATAGTGGGCTAAAAGGCTCCATGGACTATCAAGTTGGGTTCCACCCATAGGATGCTCCATGGATGCTCCATGGGAGTTACAAACCCATGGGTCATGGAAATGAAGAGTCATGACACATTAGGGTTTAACCCTAGATGTGTCAACACTATATAAGTAACATATTCTCCACCCAAAATCGGCTACACTAAGAATCAAGAGGGCTTGGCCGATTTTGAGAAGTGAGTATTCTCTCATAAGTTCTTCCAAGAGCATTTGGTGTTGTGTGAAGCATTTGAGGCATCACACTTGGGGTGCTAGGCTCACAAGGTTTCAAGGAACACAAACAACAACAAGGTAAGTTATTCTATCTATTCTTTATGTTAAAATTGTTCCCCATGTATGCTAGATAGGAATATAACCTTGGAATTCAACTTTGCATGACAATTAGACAAACATAGATCCAAGGTTATTAGGGTTGCATGTACACTTAGGAAGTGTTAGAATGCTCAAAACCCATCAGTGGTATCAGAGCCTAGGCTTGTTTGCTCTTATTTGTGCTTAAAAGTTGAAAACAGAATCGGAAATTTTGTTGTCTGCGAATGGACTCGTCGAGTCTATAGGGGGGACTCGTCGAGTCCATGAGTTTCTTCAACCAACTCGGCGAGTCAGTTTATGCACTCGGCGAGTAGGGTCGACTGAGTGCAGATTTTCGATTCAGTTGCTGGAAATGAATTAGAAACATTACCCTAAACTGTTTTGGTAATTGAAAACTTGTTTTTGGTGGTGTAATGTCTTTGCTAATTCATTTACAACAACTACTTATCAAAATTACAAAGTTTTAAATGTAATTTTTGATTGTGTTCATATTCATGTTCTTGTTCTTATGATATTTTAGATGATCATAGGAATTATTTGTAACCTATGTGGTAGATTAATTCTTGATCATAATGTGTTTTAATGGAGTCCATAACTTATCCTTAAGTTATGGAAAACCAAGAGTCACACTTGAGTTAAAACCATTAAGAAAACACAAGAGTTAGAAAAATGAAGAGTCTTCATTTTATTACTCTATTAAACTCATAAGTTACAAGAAATGAAAAGTTTTGAAAGTTACAAAACTTGCCCTCAAGTTTTGGAACAAGTAAAGTTAAGTTAAAACTTTAAGTTCCAACCCCTAGAATTTTAAAAGTTAAAATTCAACCCTTATACTTATATTATGATGATTTAATAATTATATATATGTATAAGAATAAAGTCGTCTTACCGCTAGTACGCCTCATTCACGAAGCCGGTCTATAAGGTGGGTATAAGGTTGTTGCCTATAAAATGGTGACTTAATGGGTGAATATTCTCACCCACCGCTTGCTTGACTGGTGGAGGGTCGTTAGCCGAACGGGTAAGACAAGGACTTATAAATTCTCATTCAAAGTATGATGAATATAATAAAGTAACTAAATGTTTATTAAATTCCCAATCTTAGTTACTTTAGGAAAAATGTGAATAAGGTGCTAATCCATGAAATTACACTTTACACTTTGCCTAAGTCGTTGGTGGAGCGTGTGTGGTTAACCGGCACACTAACTTGGACTTAACAAGGTAGGTAAAGGGTGACTTAAGGTTTATTATAGTATCGGTGGAGCGTGTGTGGTTTACCGGCACATCGATTGAGTGATAAACTTTAAGGGTACCAAGTGATTTTCATGGTTACTTCACACCTCGTTTTGTGATCCTCGGCATCCCAGTCACAAAACCTGGAGGGCACTCCCGAGATTGAAACATGCCTTTGAAAAGTTCATTGGATCTCAAAGAATCTAGGAATTTCTAAAACCAATAAAAACTAAATATCTAATATTTCGGTTTTCGTGGTGGAAATTGGTGAATCGTCATTCACCTACCTTTCAAATATGGTATAGCTTAGATTACGGCATACCTCTTCTAAGTTATATTATATTGTGATTGGATCCTAGCCTTAATATTACATTTGGGTGTTTTATTAAGGACTCTCTTAAATCTAAACTAAACTTGCTCTTCTCTTTCAGATGTCTTCAAATAATGCTTCTGGCTCGAATCCTAATGGCTCCTTTACTCTTATGAGTTTGTGTGGGAAAGTCACCTTTGATGGATCCAACTTCAATAACTGGATCAGAAACATCAGGATGATTACCCGCTACGAGGACAAAGAATATGTCCTTGACAAGGAGCTTAAGGAAATTGACGAGTCCACTGCAACTCCCCAGGAGATCGCTGACTTTCATACTCATGAAAGAGATGCAACCAAGGTGGCTTGCATCATGTTGGCCACCATGACAGCTGAACTCCAAAAGTCTTATGAAGATTTCTACCCTTATGAAATGCACCAAGATTTGATGGAAAGATACCATCAAAGTGCACGACAAGAGAGGTACGAAGTCATTTGCTCTATGATAACAACCATGATGAAGGACGGAGAGTCCGTTACGAGCCACATGCAGAAAATGCAAAGGTATGTGGATCGTTTGCTGAAGCTCAATGTGAACTTCCCTGAGGAGCTTGCAATAGATATCATTTTGCACTCCTTACCATCGTGCTATGATCAATTCCGCATGACATATCACATGAACAAGGAAGAGGTCACCCTCAGCAAACTTCAGGGACTTCTCAAGACCGCAGAAACAGGTCTTAAGGGGAAGTCGGTTGCTATCACTCCTACTCCAGACTCAACTCCGGTCTTGGCAATCGGGCAAAGTCGAGGGAGGAAGAGAAAGAGATCTTCGAAGGGTACCAAGGCTCGGACCCTTGATGGCTCTTCTTCAAGTGGAACCAAGAAAGGTTTCATTACTCCTTCTTCTGACCCAAAAGAGGCTGAATGCTTCTATTGCCATGAAAAAGCTCATTGGAAGCAGAACTGCCCAAAGTACCAGCAGGATGTGAAGGATGGGAAAGTCAAACCCAACCATGTAGGTATTTACACTATCATTTCTAATAACTCACCCCATTCGAAATCTTGGGTTCTTGATACCGGTTGCGGTATTCATAATTGTTGTGACTTGCAGGGACTAGGAAGAAGTGAGAATGTGGAGCAAGGAAGAATAAACTTAATCATGGGGAATAGGAAAGTTACACCTGTCACCAAGATTGGAGTTTATACTTTATCGCTAAGTAGTGGGTTAAATTTAGATTTGAATAAATGTTGTTATTCGCCAGAAATGGCAAGAAATATTATTTCCTTTCATGCATTGTACAAACAAGGTTTCACCTTTTCGTTTGATAATGAAGTTGGTTCGATTAATGCTTTCTTTAATAATGTACTTTATTTTAAAGCATTACCTTGTGATGGTGTGTATGAAGCTGTATCTATTGTAGATAACTTGGGAAATAATGTTTTGTGTATTGATTCTACTAATAATAATAACTTGGATAAAGCATCATTATGGCATTGTCGTCTTGGACATATAAGCAAGAAACGCATAGGCCAACTCCAAAAAGATGGAGTCTTGGAGTCGTTTGACCTAAAGTCAAATGATAGTTGCGAATCATGCTTACTTGGAAAAATAACAAAGTCACCCTTCATAGGCTCGTGTGAAAGGGTTGAAGGTTTGTTGGACCTTATACACACGGATGTGTGTGGACCATTCAAACATGCCACAAGAGATGCTAATCGTTATTATTTGACTTTTACTGATGATTACAGTAGATATGGATATGTCTACTTAATCAAGCATAAGTCAGAGACTTTCGAGAAGTTTAAGGAATTTAAACAGGAAGTCGAGAATCAATTGGGCAGGAACATTAAGATGCTTCGATCCGATCGAGGTGGTGAGTATCTTAGTTCAGAGTTCCTCGACTATCTAAAGGAATGTGGGATTGTCTCACAATTGACATCTCCTAGGACACCGTAGTTGAATGGTGTGGCTGAGAGGCGTAATCGAACCTTGTTGGACATGGTTCGTTCCATGATGAGTCGAGCTTCGCTACCAATCTCATTCTGGGGGTATGCCTTAGAGACTGCCGCCCATATCCTTAATCTAGTCCCTACAAAGAAAGATGCCAAAACTCCTCACGAGATGTGGACTGGTAAAGTACCTAAACTAGACCACATCAAGATTTGGGGATGCGAGGCTTTCGTGAGACGCGAGACTCATGATAAG
Organism: Lactuca saligna; assembly: GCF_052625555.1. Lineage (NCBI taxonomy): Eukaryota > Viridiplantae > Streptophyta > Magnoliopsida > Asterales > Asteraceae > Lactuca > Lactuca saligna. The sequence goes on along the minus strand of NC_136424.1, from coordinate 84,707,774 downwards.
CTCGAACCCCGAAGCGAGAGGTGTATTTTCATCGGCTACCCACAACAATCCTTTGGTTACCTCTTCTACAGACCTAGTGACAATGTGGTCTTTGTAGCAAGAAGAGGAGTCTTTCGAGAAAGAGAGTTTATAAGCCAAGGAGACAGTGGGAGGCAAGTTGATCTTGAAGAAATTTAAGAGTCAAGTGGTGAAGGAACTTCAAACTCTAGCCCTCAACTTGAGGAGGAAACTCCTGTTGAGCCAATTGACGAATCTGTACCTCTGAGGCGTTCCACGAGAGTTAGGAGTGCACCTGAGCAGAACTATGGATTCCATATTACTGCAGAAGGTGAGACACTTATTAGTGATGAGACACTAGTAAGTCAAGATGACCCTAACAGCTACGAGGAAACCATGGCAGGCCCCGAGTCTGCTAAATGGAAAGAGGCTATGGATAGCGAGATACAATCCATGTATGACAATCAGGTTTGGAACTTGGTTGAGAATGTACCAGGTCGAAAGACTGTAGGGTGCAAATGGGTCTTCAAAAAGAAGACCGACATGGATGGTAAAGTACACACTTATAAGGCTAGACTGGTTGCAAAGGGCTTCTCTCAAATTCCTGGAGTGGATTATGATGAGACCTTTTCTCCGGTAGCCAAGATTAAGTCTATTCGGGTTCTGTTAGCCATAGCCGCATTTCATGACTATGAAATTTGGCAAATGGATGTCAAAACCGCTTTCCTTAATGGGAAGTTGGCTGAAGATGTTTACATGAGTCAGCCAGAGGGTTTTGTCAGCAACAAGTACCCTAATAGAGTGTGTAAGCTTGAAAAATCCATTTATGGATTAAAGCAAGCACCTCGCAGATGGAATCTTTGCTTTGATGAAAAGGTCAAGGAATTTGGCTTTTCTAGGAGTGAAGATGAATCTTGTGTATATGTCAAGGCTAGTGGGAGTATAGTTAGCTTTTTGGTATTGTATGTGGATGACATACTAATCATAGGAAATGACATTCCAACCCTGCAGGAAGTAAAGTCCTGGCTTGGAAAGTGTTTCGCTATGAAGGACCTTGGTGAAGCTGCCTATATTTTGGGGATAAGGATCTTGAGAGATCGGAGTAAAAGACTAATTGGACTTAGTCAAAGTACCTACTTGGAGAATGTTCTGAAGAGATTCAGAATGCAAGACTCCAAGAAAGGAGAGTTGCCCATCCAGAGTAGCGCCAAGTTGAGTAAGACACAAAGCCCTAGCACTGAGGCTGAGATAGCAGAAATGAGTCAAGTACCTTATGCTTCGGCTGTAGGTTCGATCATGTATGCTATGACGTGTACTCAACCTGATGTAGCCTTTCCTTGACCATGGTTAGCAGGTTTCAGGGGAAACCTGGCAAGGCACACTGGACTGCGGTAAAGAATATTCTCAAGTACCTACGAAGGACTAAGGATTGGGTCCTTACCCTCGGTGAGAGTGATGACTTGAGAGTTGTAGGGTATAGTGATGCTAGCTTCTAGACTGATAGGGATAACTTCCGCTCTTAGTCGGGCTGGGTCTTTACCCTAAATGGAGGAGCAATTTCTTGGAAGAGTTCCAAGCAAGAGACAGTGGCAGATTCTACTTGTGAATCAGAGTATATTGCAGCTAGCGAGGCGGCAAAGGAGGCTTTATGGCTGAGGAACTTCATTGGAGACCTTGGAGTTGTACCAGCTATTAAAGAGCCAATGGAAATTTTCTGTGATAGTGAAAGTGTTGTTGCCTTAGCCAAGGAACCAAGGGATCACGGGAGATCCAGACATATCGACAGAAAATACCATTTCATCAGACATCGGATCGAAGAAGGACTCCTCGTGGCAAAGAGGGTATCATCAGATGAGAATCCGGCAGATCCCCTCACGAAGAGACTGACTCGGATTAAGCATCTCCAGCATGCTCGGAGCATAGGGCTGAAGGATGATATTAGATTTAGTAGTTAGATAATCTCGAAATTTGTAAAGTGTAATTGACATTTGATGATGAATAAAAGTGTTTTATTTATGAGTAAAGTGTTGTTATCTCTTGTCGATCGTTTACTATATTTCTTTTGCATGTTTTGACTTCCAGAATAATTTTGTTTGGTATAACATATTATTCAAACCTCCACAGTCGGTCATATGTCGGAAGTAGGTATGAATCAAGACTGTCATGTTTGGTTGTAGAGGTCTGGGACAAGGCTACAACAATCATGAGTGCTCATAAGTTCTGAGCATTGGACTCAACCCACGCTCACTGGAATCACTTCATGGAATTCTATCTCGAGTGATCGTGAGACGGTAATATCATATAAATCTTTAAACCTAGAGATATGATTTGTTACTTACAAGTTGGTTATGCATTGATTGTACGAAAAACGCATTGGTAACTCGATGTTATAAAATCGCGCTCTTATGTGTAATTCAATGAGTAGTAGAACAAACATATGAGTCGAAGCTTATCTGTTCCTTCTTGGAATAGAAGCTGATATCTGGGCCCCTCGATGATTTTGTTTTGACCTATGTACCGGGCCTGGTCAGAACTAAATTGATGTGTTCAATGAAGTTCTTTGTCAAACAAATCGGAAATCAGGAAACAAATTGTTGGACAATAAGTAAGACATTGTTCCATGTATTTGTCCGACTGATATCTAGAACAGAGGATTATATGATCACTTATCTTAAATGGCGTACCATCATCTTCTCAGTTTCGAGAAACCTTGTAAAGAGCTACGATTGCCGATCGGTTCCTGAAGTCATACTTGCAGTAATAGTTATTAGACTTATCCAAGTGGGAGACTGTTGGATAAGGTGTCTAAGTCCATAACTATTTCTGGTATGTACTTGACCCGACCCGGCATGGTCCATTTGGGTTGCATGGCACCATGCAATTGGATAGACTAAATGAGAGAAATAACACTTGGAGATTATTAATATATTATAAGTTCTAATATATTAATAATATTATTTGATTAGTTTGATCAAGAATTAATTTAGAATTAATTAAGTGATCAAAAGATAACTAATTAAATATATGGGTTGATTATGTAAATCATCCATATCTTGTATAGTGGGCTAAAAGGCTCCATGGACTATCAAGTTGGGTTCCACCCATAGGATGCTCCATGGATGCTCCATGGGAGTTACAAACCCATGGGTCATGGAAATGAAGAGTCATGACACATTAGGGTTTAACCCTAGATGTGTCAACACTATATAAGTAACATATTCTCCACCCAAAATCGGCTACACTAAGAATCAAGAGGGCTTGGCCGATTTTGAGAAGTGAGTATTCTCTCATAAGTTCTTCCAAGAGCATTTGGTGTTGTGTGAAGCATTTGAGGCATCACACTTGGGGTGCTAGGCTCACAAGGTTTCAAGGAACACAAACAACAACAAGGTAAGTTATTCTATCTATTCTTTATGTTAAAATTGTTCCCCATGTATGCTAGATAGGAATATAACCTTGGAATTCAACTTTGCATGACAATTAGACAAACATAGATCCAAGGTTATTAGGGTTGCATGTACACTTAGGAAGTGTTAGAATGCTCAAAACCCATCAGTGGTATCAGAGCCTAGGCTTGTTTGCTCTTATTTGTGCTTAAAAGTTGAAAACAGAATCGGAAATTTTGTTGTCTGCGAATGGACTCGTCGAGTCTATAGGGGGGACTCGTCGAGTCCATGAGTTTCTTCAACCAACTCAGCGAGTCAGTTTATGCACTCGGCGAGTAGGGTCGACTGAGTGCAGATTTTCGATTCAGTTGCTGGAAATGAATTAGAAACATTACCCTAAACTGTTTTGGTAATTGAAAACTTGTTTTTGGTGGTGTAATGTCTTTGCTAATTCATTTACAACAACTAGTTATCAAAATTACAAAGTTTTAAATGTAATTTTTGATTGTGTTCATATTCATGTTCTTGTTCTTATGATGTTTTAGATGATCATAGGAATTATTTGTAACCTATGTGGTAGATTAATTCTTGATCATAATGTGTTTTAATGGAGTCCATAACTTATCCTTAAGTTATGGAAAACCAAGAGTCACACTTGAGTTAAAACCATTAAGAAAACACAAGAGTTAGAAAAATGAAGAGTCTTCATTTTATTACTCTATTAAACTCATAAGTTACAAGAAATGAAAAGTTTTGAAAGTTACAAAACTTGCCCTCAAGTTTTGGAACAAGTAAAGTTAAGTTAAAACTTTAAGTTCCAACCCGTAGAATTTTAAAAGTTAAAATTCAACCCTTATACTTATATTATGATGATTTAATAATTATATATATGTATAAGAATAAAGTCGTCTTACCGCTAGTACGCCTCATTCACGAAGCCGGTCTATAAGGTGGGTATAAGGTTGTTGCCTATAAAATGGTGACTTAATGGGTGAATATTCTCACCCACCGCTTGCTTGACTGGTGGAGGGTCGTTAGCCGAACGGGTAAGACAAGGACTTATAAATTCTCATTCAAAGTATGATGAATATAATAAAGTAACTAAATGTTTATTAAATTCCCAATCTTAGTTACTTTAGGAAAAATGTGAATAAGGTGCTAATCCATGAAATTACACTTTACACTTTGCCTAAGTCGTTGGTGGAGCGTGTTTGGTTAACCGGCACACTAACTTGGACTTAACAAGGTAGGTAAAGGGTGACTTAAGGTTTATTATAGTATCGGTGGAGCGTGTGTGGTTTACCGGCACATCGATTGAGTGATAAACTTTAAGGGTACCAAGTGATTTGCATGGTTACTTCACACCTCGTTTTGTGATCCTCGGCATCCCAGTCACAAAACCTGGAGGGCACTCCCGAGATTGAAACATGCCTTTGAAAAGTTCATTGGATCTCAAAGAATCTAGGAATTTCTAAAACCAATAAAAACTAAATATCTAATATTTCGGTTTTCGTGGTGGAAATTGGTGAATCGTCATTCACCTACCTTTCAAATATGGTATAGCTTAGATTACGGCATACCTCTTCTAAGTTATATTATATTGTGATTGGATCCTAGCCTTAATATTACATTTGGGTGTTTTATTAAGGACTCTCTTAAATCTAAACTAAACTTGCTCTTCTCTTTCAGATGTCTTCAAATAATGCTTCTGGCTCGAATCCTAATGGCTCCTTTACTCTTATGAGTTTGTGTGGGAAAGTCACCTTTGATGGATCCAACTTCAATAACTGGATCAGAAACATCAGGATGATTACCCGCTACGAGGACAAAGAATATGTCCTTGACAAGGAGCTTAAGGAAATTGACGAGTCCACTGCAACTCCCCAGGAGATCGCTGACTTTCATACTCATGAAAGAGATGCAACCAAGGTGGCTTGCATCATGTTGGCCACCATGACAGCTGAACTCCAAAAGTCTTATGAAGATTTCTACCCTTATGAAATGCACCAAGATTTGATGGAAAGATACCATCAAAGTGCACGACAAGAGAGGTACGAAGTCATTTGCTCTATGATAACAACCATGATGAAGGACGGAGAGTCCGTTACGAGCCACATGCAGAAAATGCAAAGGTATGTGGATCGTTTGCTGAAGCTCAATGTGAACTTCCCTGAGGAGCTTGCAATAGATATCATTTTGCACTCCTTACCATCGTGTTATGATCAATTCCGCATGACATATCACATGAACAAGGAAGAGGTCACCCTCAGCAAACTTCAGGGACTTCTCAAGACCGCAGAAACAGGTCTTAAGGGGAAGTCGGTTGCTATCACTCCTACTCCAGACTCAACTCCGGTCTTGGCAATCGGGCAAAGTCGAGGGAGGAAGAGAAAGAGATCTTCGAAGGGTACCAAGGCTCGGACCCTTGATGGCTCTTCTTCAAGTGGAACCAAGAAAGGTTTCATTACTCCTTCTTCTGACCCAAAAGAGGCTGAATGCTTCTATTGCCATGAAAAAGCTCATTGGAAGCGGAACTGCCCAAAGTACCAGCAGGATGTGAAGGATGGGAAAGTCAAACCCAACCATGCAGGTATTTACACTATCATTTCTAATAACTCACCCCATTCGAAATCTTGGGTCCTTGATACCGGTTGCGGTATTCATATTTGTTGTGACTTGCCTAGACTAGGAAGAAGTGAGAATGTGGAGCAAGGAAGAATAAACTTAATCATGGGGAATAGGAAAGTTACACCTGTCACCAAGATTGGAGTTTATACTTTATCGCTAAGTAGTGGGTTAAATTTAGATTTGAATAAATGTTGTTATTCGCCAGAAATGGCAAGAAATATTATTTCCTTTCATGCATTGTAAAAACAAGGTTTCACCTTTTCGTTTGATAATGAAGTTGGTTCGATTAATGCTTTCTTTAATAATGTACTTTATTTTAAAGCATTACCTTGTGATGGTGTGTATGAAGCTGTATCTATTGTAGATAACTTGGGAAATAATGTTTTGTGTATTGATTCTACTAATAATAATAACTTGGATAAAGCATCATTATGGCATTGTCGTCTTGGACATATAAGCAAGAAACGCATAGGCCAACTCCAAAAAGATGGAGTCTTGGAGTCGTTTGACCTAAAGTCAAATGATAGCTGCGAATCATGCTTACTTGGAAAAATAACAAAGTCACCCTTCATAGGCTCGTGTGAAAGGGTTGAAGGTTTGTTGGACCTTATACACACGGATGTGTGTGGACCATTCAAACATGCCACAAGAGATGCTAATCGTTATTATTTGACTTTTACTGATGATTACAGTAGATATGGATATGTCTACTTAATCAAGCATAAGTCAGAGACTTTCGAGAAGTTTAAGGAATTTAAACAGGAAGTCGAGAATCAATTGGGCAGGAACATTAAGATGCTTCGATCCGATCGAGGTGGTGAGTATCTTAGTTCAGAGTTCCTCGACTATCTAAAGGAATGTGGGATTGTCTCACAATTGACATCTCCTAGGACACCGTAGTTGAATGGTGTGGCTGAGAGGCGTAATCGAACCTTGTTGGACATGGTTCGTTCCATGATGAGTCGAGCTTCGCTACCAATCTCATTCTGGGGGTATGCCTTAGAGACTGCCGCCATATCCTTAATCTAGTCCCTACAAAGAAAGTTGCCAAAACTCCTCACGAGATGTGGACTGGTAAAGTACCTAAACTAGACCACATCAAGATTTGGGGATGCGAGGCTTTCGTGAGACGCGAGACTCATGATAAGCTCGAACCCCGAAGCGAGAGGTGTATTTTCATCGGCTACCCACAACAATCCTTTGGTTACCTCTTCTACAGACCTAGTGACAATGTGCTCTTTGTAGCAAGAAGAGGAGTCTTTCGAGAAAGAGAGTTTATAAGCCAAGGAGACAGTGGGAGGCAAGTTGATCTTGAAGAAATTTAAGAGTCAAGTGGTGAAGGAACTTCAAACTCTAGCCCTCAACTTGAGGAGGAAACTCCTGTTGAGCCAATTGACGAATCTGTACCTCTGAGGCGTTCCACGAGAGTTAGGAGTGCACCTGAGCATTACTATGGATTCCATATTACTGCAGAAGGTGAGACACTTATTAGTGATGAGACACTAGTAAGTCAAGATGACCCTAACAGCTACGAGGAAACCATGGCAGGCCCCGAGTCTGCTAAATGGAAAGAGGCTATGGATAGCGAGATACAATCCATGTATGACAATCAGGTTTGGAACTTGGTTGAGAATGTACCAGGTCGAAAGACTGTAGGGTGCAAATGGGTCTTCAAAAAGAAGACCGACATGGATGGTAAAGTACACACTTATAAGGCTAGACTGGTTGCAAAGGGCTTCTCTCAAATTCCTGGAGTGGATTATGATGAGACCTTTTCTCCGGTAGCCAAGATTAAGTCTATTCGGGTTCTGTTAGCCATAGCCGCATTTCATGACTATGAAATTTGGCAAATGGATGTCAAAACCGCTTTCCTTAATGGGAAGTTGGCTGAAGATGTTTACATGAGTCAGCCAGAGGGTTTTGTCAGCAACAAGTACCCTAATAGAGTGTGTAAGCTTGAAAAATCCATTTATGGATTAAAGCAAGCACCTCGCAGATGGAATCTTTGCTTTGATGAAAAGGTCAAGGAATTTGGCTTTTCTAGGAGTGAAGATGAATCTTGTGTATATGTTAAGGCTAGTGGGAGTATAGTTAGCTTTTTGGTATTGTATGTGGATGACATACTACTCATAGGAAATGACATTCCAACCCTGCAGGAAGTAAAGTCCTGGCTTGGAAAGTGTTTCGCTATGAAGGACCTTGGTGAAGCTGCCTATATTTTGGGGATAAGGATCTTGAGAGATCGGAGTAAAAGACTAATTGGACTTAGTCAAAGTACCTACTTGGAGAAGGTTCTGAAGAGATTCAGAATGCAAGACTCCAAGAAAGGAGAGTTGCCCATCCAGAGTAGCGCCAAGTTGAGTAAGACACAAAGCCCTAGCACTGAGGCTGAGATAGCAGAAATGAGTCAAGTACCTTATGCTTCGGCTGTAGGTTCGATCATGTATGCTATGACGTGTACTCGACCTGATGTAGCCTTTGCCTTGAGCATGGTTAGCAGATTTCAGGGGAAACCTGGCAAGGCACACTGGACTGCGGTAAAGAATATTCTCAAGTACCTACGAAGGACTAAGGACTGGGTCCTTACCCTCGGTGGGAGTGATGACTTGAGAGTTGTAGGGTATAGTGATGCTAGCTTCCAGACTGATAGGGATAACTTCCGCTCTTAGTCGGGCTGGGTCTTTACCCTAAATGGAGGAGCAATTTCTTGGAAGAGTTCCAAGCAAGAGACAGTGGCAGATTCTACTTGTGAATCAGAGTATATTGCAGCTAGCGAGGCGGCAAAGGAGGCTTTATGGCTGAGGAACTTCATTGGAGACCTTGGAGTTGTACCAGCTATTAAAGAGCCAATGGAAATTTTCTGTGATAGTGAAAGTGTTGTTGCCTTAGCCAAGGAACCAAGGGATCACGGGAGATCCAGACATATCGACAGAAAATACCATTTCATCAGACATCGGATCGAAGAAGGACTCCTCGTGGCAAAGAGGGTATCATCAGATGAGAATCCGGCAGATCCCCTCACGAAGGGACTGACTCGGATTAAGCATCTCCAGCATGCTCGGAGCATAGGGCTGAAGGATGATATTAGATTTAGTAGTTAGATAATCTCGAAATTTGTAAAGTGTAATTGACATTTGATGATGAATAAAAGTGTTTTATTTATGAGTAAAGTGTTGCTATCTCTTGTCGATCGTTTACTATATTTCTTTTGCATGTTTTGACTTCCAGAATAATTTTGTTTGGTATAACATATTATTCAAACCTCCACAGTCGGTCATATGTCGGAAGTAGGTATGAATCAAGACTGTCATGTTTGGTTGTAGAGGTCTGGGACAAGGCTACAACAATCATGAGTGCTCATAAGTTCTGAGCATTGGACTCAACCCACGCTCACTGGAATCACTTCATGGAATTCTATCTCGAGTGATCGTGAGACGGTAATATCATATAAATCTTTAAACCTAGAGATATGATTTGTTACTTACAAGTTGGTTATGCATTGATTGTACGAAAAACGCATTGGTAACTCGATGTTATAAAATCGCGCTCTTATGTGTAATTCAATGAGTAGTAGAACAAACATATGAGTCGAAGCTTATATGTTCCTTCTTGGAATAGAAGCTGATATCTGGGCCCCTCGATGATTTTGTTTTGACCTATGTACCGGTCCTGGTCAGAACTAAATTGATGTGTTCAATGAAGTTCTTTGTCAAACAAATCGGAAATCAGGAAACAAATTGTTGGACAATAAGTAAGACATTGTTCCATGTATTTGTCCGACTGATATCTAGAACAGAGGATTATATGATCACTTATCTTAAATGGCGTACCATCATCTTCTCAGTTTCGAGAAACCTTGTAAAGAGCTACGATTGCCGATCGGTTCCTGAAGTCATACTTGCAGTAATAGTTATTAGACTTATCCAAGTGGGAGACTGTTGGATAAGGTGTCTAAGTCCATAACTATTTCTGGTATGTACTTGACCCGACCCGGCATGGTCCATTTGGGTTGCATGGCACCATGCAATTGGATAGACTAAATGAGAGAAATAACACTTGGAGATTATTAATATATTATAAGTTCTAATATATTAATAATATTATTTGATTAGTTTGATCAAGAATTAATTTAGAATTAATTAAGTGATCAAAAGATAACTAATTAAATATATGGGTTGATTATGTAAATCATCCATATCTTGTATAGTGGGCTAAAAGGCTCCATGGACTATCAAGTTGGGTTCCACCCATAGGATGCTCCATGGATGCTCCATGGGAGTTACAAACCCATGGGTCATGGAAATGAAGAGTCATGACACATTAGGGTTTAACCCTAGATGTGTCAACACTATATAAGTAACATATTCTCCACCCAAAATCGGCTACACTAAGAATCAAGAGGGCTTGGCCGATTTTGAGAAGTGAGTATTCTCTCATAAGTTCTTCCAAGAGCATTTGGTGTTGTGTGAAGCATTTGAGGCATCACACTTGGGGTGCTAGGCTCACAAGGTTTCAAGGAACACAAACAACAACAAGGTAAGTTATTCTATCTATTCTTTATGTTAAAATTGTTCCCCATGTATGCTAGATAGGAATATAACCTTGGAATTCAACTTTGCATGACAATTAGACAAACATAGATCCAAGGTTATTAGGGTTGCATGTACACTTAGGAAGTGTTAGAATGCTCAAAACCCATCAGTAACAACCCAAAAGTTAAGATTCATAATGCCACTTGATCGATAAAATACTAGAAGTCAGATATATAACAAGTCCTTAGCAGAGCTCGATAAAGAACTTCCGCTGTAAAGGATACTTTTCTGTAAAAGCTTTAGTAGAGCTCGATGAAGAACTTCCACTATAAAAGCTACCTTCATAATTCTACCACAAGCTTTAACACAAAACTTCAACTTTGAAAAGTCACAAATCCAATTTTGAATGGCCATACCAAATTCTCCCCCGATTTATAATCGAAAACCTGATTATAAAGCCTTCTTATGGTCATGAGAATGATCTTGAATGTATAAAAATTAGTGTGCTCCCCTGCGACAAAATGATATATACAATGACGTATAAAATCCAAAAAAGTCGTGAAAATTTGATGTTATCACGAAAAACAACTTTCCGAACTGCCAAGACTTGATGGAATCCATAATTTTCTGTTCATGAAAAAATATGAGTGTTGAAAAATCCAAAACTGTTCACCAGCCCTCAAATTTGTAAACTTTTCTGAATACAGGGCAGAAACTGTCACTTGCTGAAAGACAGGGGCTGGAATGGTAATTCTGCATCAATATACCCCTTTAGTTGTAACAAAAACTGGAAATGGTCCAAAACAGCCAAACTGTGAAAACAAGAGGGACCAAAGGAGTCAGTTCGCCGAAGTTTTAGGGACCATAAATGTAACATGTTTATCTTCTTCCCCAATTCTTTGACTGCATAAATGAACATGACTGGAGTGGAGAAATAATCACAGCGAACATCGTTAACAAAGTGAACGTGCAATCTGAGCTCAAGTGATCGAACCTAAGTTCGTTTCAAGACCACCAATTATTCACCTGAAGCGAACCCAACCGAAGGTTCAGTTCCTTTCGTTTGTATTTCCATTTCAAGCTTCATTAGGCGAAATTCCTTTCGCTTTCAGTCCTACCTCCGTTCGCTCCAACCATTAACAAGCGAACCCAAGTTCATTGTTCCAGGTTCGGTCCAAGATCCTCAGCATTTATCCCAACGCGAATCCACTCACAGGTTCGCTTATTGTTCTCACTTTGCATTCGCTTCAAGCCCTTTCGTTCCAAGGCAACAGACGAACCCACTCATAGATTTGCTTCAATATCGTCGATTATACCTCCATGAGAAGCACAGTAAACGAGCGTTCACATGTAAGGGTTGATGGGTTTTAGTCATAAGAACATCCTATGTGCTCATACAAACACTAATGCTTGGATCTAGGTTTCTCTACTGTACATGCAATTAATCCAAGACTATAAACCCTACATCTAGCATATGATATTCGACATTAGCATAATAATGGGTTTAAGATATTACCTTGATTGTTATGTAACAATAACAATCACAATTCCTTCTTGTAATTACTTTAGAAAGCTTAGAGTCACAAATGTCACTCCTCTAATGGTTCACAAACACCAAGAGCAAGAGGATGAAAAGGAGAAGAGAAGGAGGCTTCCCAAAACCGTCCAAAACCCTATAAGGAAGCTTGTCCACGTTTTTGGGGCTTAAGGGTACTATATATAGTGAGGCTATTAGTGTTATCTGACAAGTAAACCCTAATTTGGATGCTTAAGCCCTAAGCAACCCATGGACTCTTTTAATTAAAAGTCTTGGGCGATTTCTTATGGGTTTCCCCATAGAATTCGTCCAACCTTATAATATAAGGCAATCCATAGCCCAATTACAATTATCTTATAATTACAATTCCAGTCCCTTAAGTTTAATTAATCTCTTTTAGTCACAAACTTAATTCTTATTAATTCTTGACTAATATTAATTAAACAATATGATTTCTCCTTTAATATATTATTCTCATAATATATTAATAAATCATATTTAATCCTTTCTCTCCATAATTCATCCTATCAAGTTGCTTTGGTGAAGGCAACCCAAAAGGACCATGTACCATCGGGTCAAGTACATACCAAAATAGTTATGGACTTAAACACTAATCCAACAGTCTCCCACTTGGATAATGTGACATCCCCAAAATCACGGCCATAAAAGACCGATTTTGTTTATGCTTTATAAAAATCAGAGTACTTCATTTTATAAAAAGGTTGCGGAATTTGTTCCCAGAAAAACACGATAAATACGTTATTAAAATATTTTCAAAGAAACGTATTTTTATTCATCTTAAAACGTTTGGGATGTCATCGTTAATACATAAACATAAGCATAAACAGAACTTACATTTATTTACACTAGTGATCTACATCTCTTTAAATCTCTCAGTGTAATGTCACTTCATTTCGTCACCTGTGGTATACATAAACTAAGTGGGTCAGGTTGGGAAACCTCGTGAGTACATAGGGTTTTCAACCCACAATAATATAATTATTATGTTTAATCAAACAATCAACCCAATTACCCATCCTCATTATCTTCTTTACTCTTTAAGGATTTATCCTAAGAGTCATCTATCCTTCATTCGTTTATTCCGAAGTCCCTTACTTCGAGGGTTCTAGGACTAGCACTAAATCCAGAGCTGCCAATGTTCGTTCATAAAGAACTAATTCCATAGTTGCTATAGTCTATTCATCGTGTACTAAATCCATAGCTACCAGTCTTTATCTAATAGGTACTAAGTCCATAGCTACCAATGTTCAACAGGTACTAAATCCTTAGCTACCAGCGTCTAACTAATAGGTACTAAGTCCATAGCTACCAATTCCCAACAGGTACTAAATCCATAGCTACCAACGTCTAACAGGTACTAAGTCCATAGCTATCGGTGTTTGTCCCATAGGCACTAAGTCTATAGCTGCCAATGTATACTCACGTCATCTTCTATCTCTCATCATTTATCTACCCATCATCATACCCAACATATTTGTATATATAAAATACGTATACAGTTAAAATCCTTTAAAACATGTATAAAACGTTCATCCAGCATAGACAGCAAGTATTCAGATAATATGCACACATAGCACGTAGTTTATATAAAATACTTCATATCTATGTGTAAGATGAAAGGGACTATGCACTCACCTGATTAGGTGGTGATTCCGAACTCAGACAGCACTTCGTTATCTCAAAACAATTTTCCTCAACAAAACCTAGTATCAATACTACTAGGGTTTACTTTTTAACGTTAACCACGACTAATTAATAGTCTAGCTATTATTACTATTATATAAGCGTTAAATAACACTCAATATAACTCATAATAATAGCCCAAATAATTATTTTAAGGTCCTAATAATGTTACTATAATTAAATAAAATCTATATTAAATATAGTATAGGTGTAGCTCACTTACAGCGAGTTTTTATTAAAAACCGAGCTTCGCTGGAGCAGCGTTTCCAAGCCGGAAGCTTTTCTTCTCGGAGCCTTCGGGCGCTCCGGGGCTTTCTTCTCGTGCTAGGGAGGTTCCGTAGACTTGGGAGGGGTTTAGGGAGGCTAGAGAGAAGTTAGAGAGAGAAAGAGAGGCTTATGGTGTGAAGAAAATATGAGGAGTTCACCCTTGTATTTATAGGAGTTTTATAGTAAAGTAGTCTCTAAGCATTGTCCGTAACTTTTGCATACGAGCTCCATTTTTGTCTGTCTTTTTACCGTTGAGTTCCTATTAATAAGATCTTCAACTTTCATTTAGACCTCGTTGGCTAATTCTCATTCTATCTCGGATTTACAAAACTGTATCGAATTCGCCGCGCTCGAAAAGTAGGGACTAAGCTTCGTCCATAACTTTCACATACAAGCTCCATTTTTGTCCATATTTTTACCGTTGAGTTCCTATTAATGAGATCTTCAACTCTCATTTAGACCTCGTTGGCTAATTCTCATTCTATCTCGGATTTACAAAACTGTATCGAATTTGCCGCGCTCGAAAAGTAGCGACTAAGCTTCGTCTATATCTATCTCATACTATCTCTGTTTTCGACGTTCTTTATATCCATGCGTAGGTAAAAATAATATCTACAACTTTCATTTTGGCTCCGTCGGCTAATTCTCGACCGATCATAAATTTAACAGTAGGAGGCGTTTAGACGGTTAAATGACCGCGAAGAATTCGTAACTCTTTCATACGAACTCCGTTTTCATCCATCTTTTTACTGTTGAGTTCCTATTATTGAGATCTTTAACTCTCATTTAGGTCGCGTAAGCCAAAAACCGCTCGAACTAAAATTCGAGTTTCGGGTTGTACACTACTAAGCTGAAACTTTGAAAAATCATAACTTCCTCATACGAAGTCAGATTTGGGCGTTCTTTTTACGGATTTTCTCATTTTAACATACTCTACGACTTTGGTTTAGATAACTAAGGCTAAAAAGTCTTCTATCATAAATTCACTTTTTACGCTTCCCGGTGCCGTGCCGGTTTTGCCGTAAAACTTCGACGGGCCATAACTTCTTCGTTATAACTCAGATTTCGGCGTTCTTTATATGTACGGAAACCTTGTGACATATACTATAACTTGGTTAAAATTATTTATTCTAAATAATCTTTTGTTGAAAAGTCGTTTTCGACCCATATTGCCTCTAAATTGACTTGCCCGGATCTACGGACGTTACAATTATCTCCCCCTTAGGATGATTACGTCCCGGAATCATCAACGAAACAGGATTGTATAATGACTCCATACATTATCTCTTCACCCTAGGTAATAACTGTAACTTCTATGTTGCTTCAAACGAGTATCTAACTCTTGGACTCCTTGACTGCAGGCGGTGCTCGGTCTTGCACCAGCTCGTTAGACTTTCAATCATGACCTTCGTGTCACAACCTCATTCTTTATCAGAGACTCCTTCTTCTTCTTAATAAACTTAGGATAAGTTAATTTGATTACTACAGTTGACCGATATGTCATATTCTAATGACCTATCATCATATGTAGCAATGCTTAGACTCAGGTCTCTTAGAGTCAAATTCCGGAATGGAATATGCCTTCCTTCATCGTCTAATGTGATATAATCATCTTTTAACATGTAGCATTTCTAGCTACCAACTTATTTAACAACGATCGTGATACTTCTATTGATCGCTTTGATTTCAATCGTTTGGTTTAAGTCGGACGCTACATCAAACTTGGTTCTCTGAACCACGTAACCTACTCATTGTATTCGGACTCAATTTGATATGACCACTAGGGTCGGGATAACAACAATCTTCTTAGTCATTACCGAAACAATGGTAACGACATACTTGAATAAAACAAAATCAATTACTAGTTTCTTTGTAACCTTGTGACTTTCCCTGATCCAAGTGTGAGTCTTGTGCTTTCGGTAGTATAGGCCTCTACTACCATTCACACCTACTCATACTCGTCCCAAGTATCGTCTCGCAGTTTCCCAAGTCACCATGCAGCAAATCACACAACAATTTCACACACCATATAACAAAACGAAGATTTCATTATTTCTCGAAACTATTACATAGGTGTTCAAGTTCACCCTAGACTATGCCTTTACTAGGCTACATCGTACAAAACTATGGCTACTGCATAATCCGATCTTCGGGTAAGAAGTCCTCGTTCTTGATTCCTTGCATGGTTCTCTACCTCGTCAAGGATCATATGAAATGCCCTCGGCCTTGGTGGCGTTTCTGATCTTGCTGCTTTATTTTTCCTTGGGCAGTCTCTGGACATGTGCCCCTTGCCTCCACATCCGTAACATACTTTGTCATTATGCGTGCAGTCTTTGGAATAGTGACCAGTCCTCCCACACTTGTAACAAGTTACTTCTTCGTTGCACTTTCCACCATGCTTCTTCTTGCATCTATCACACCATCTTGCTTCACCTCCATCTGCTCCTCCAAGATTTGAGAATTTGCTTTCCTTGTTCGGCCTCGAAGATCCTTCAAACTTCCGCTTCTCTCCTACCTTATCTTTTTCTAGACCATTTTCTCTTATCTGGGCTTCTACGTTCTTAGCTACCCTAACAGCTGCTTTCAAAGTAGTTGCCATTTTGACCATTGGGCCAAAGTCAATGGGCAGTCCGTTAGCAAACCTATCAATCATGGAGAGTTCAGTAGGCACCAATTAGGGAAATAGCTTCATCCTCTCGGTAAATGCGGTGGCATACTCATCAACACTCATCTTCCCTTTCTTCAGGTTCTGAAACTCGTTGTTTAGGTCTATCAGATCTATCTCCGAGCAGTATTGCATTTTCAACTGTTCCAAAAACTCTTCCCACGACATCCTTAAGGCTTCTCCTCATGGCATCGTATCTGCCAATAGCTTCCACCAGCTCAAGACTCCAGTTTTCAGTTGTCTTACTGCGAAGACAGTCTTCTATTTCTCGTTACAGCTGCAGCTCTCAAACACCATCTCCATCTCAGAGATCCAATCCATAATCTCAACCGACTTCGGGCTTCCTGAGAGGCTTGGTGGTTTCGCACCCAAGAAATTCTTGTACATCCGCCCATCCTTGTTGTTTCTCCCTTCTAGGCCATCCCTTTGCTCACCTTGAGTCCCTAGTCGACTCACCTAGCGGCTGTAGTTCCCTTCCTCAGATTGCTCGGGAACTGGCTCCGTCAGTTCAACATGTACGGTAGGTTCGTCCCTATTCAACATCTGTCTCATTTCTTCCCTTTGTTCAGCTAACATAGTCTGACTCATGGCTTGAACTCCAGCCATGGTGACTGGCTCAGGCGCAACTTCTTCAGCAACAGGTATTTGCTGAACCACTGGGGTTGGTTTCGGTTCCCATTCGCATTTACGTTTCCGCTACGGGTTCTTGCCATCTTGATCTCTACACCGAATATGGTGAATCTAGATCTTTACTTAGGATTGACGTTTAAATCATCCTTATCACTCCGAAATGTTTATATGCTAGTTCTAATATCGTATTCGTACGTTTAGAATCCTAAACACATAAGGTTTCCAGATCCGGTCGGCAACAGACCATAGATCCGATCAAACTATAGCATAACAAATCATTTAGCACATAAAAGCAATTTAGGCATCATTCCTAAATTAAGCTAGTGCTCACACCTCACAATCATCGCTTAGCATTCTAAGTTTAAGTCTAGAAATAAATCCATATTCCTAGTTCGCTTAAACTAACGCTCTGATACCAACTGTGACATCCCCAAAATCACGGCCAGAAAAGACCGATTTTGTTTATGCTTTATAAAAATCAGAGTACTTCATTTTATAAAAAGGTTGCGGAATTTGTTCCCGGAAAAACACGATAAATACGTTATTAAAACATTTTCGAAGAAACGTATTTTTATTCATCGTAAAACGTTTGGGATGTCATCGTTAATACAGAAACATAAGCATAAACAGAACTTACATTTATTTACACTAGTGATCTACATCTCTTTAAATCTCTCAGTGTAATGTCACTTCATTTCGTCACCTGTGGTATACATAAACTAAGTGGGTCAGGTTGGGAAACCTCGTGAGTACATAGGGTTTTCAACCCACAATAATATAATTATTATGTTTAATCAAACAATCAACCCAATTACCCATCCCCATTATCTTCTTTACTCTTTAAGGATTTATCCTAAGAGTCATCTATCCTTCATTTGTTTATTCCGAAGTCCCTTACTTCCAGGGTTCTAGGACTGGCACTAAATCCATAGCTGCCAATGTTCGTTCATAAAGCACTAATTCCATAGCTGCTATAGTCTATTCATCAGGTACTAAATCCATAGCTACCAGTCTTTATCTAATAGGTACTAAGTCCATAGCTACCAATGTTCAACAGGTACTAAATCCTTAGCTACCAGCGTCTAACTAATAGGTACTAAGTCCATAGCTACCAATTCCCAACAGGTACTAAATCCATAGCTACCAACGTCTAACAGGTACTAAGTCCATAGCTATCGGTGTTTGTCCCATAGGCACTAAGTCTATAGCTGCCAATGTATACTCACGTCATCTTCTATCTCTCATCATTTATCTACCCATCATCATACCCAACATATTCGCATATATAAAATACGTATACAGTTAAAATCCTTTAAAACATGTATAAAACGTTCATCCAGCATAGACAGCAAGTATTCAGATAATATGCACACATAGCACGTAGTTTATATAAAATACTTCATATCTATGTGTAAGATGAAAGGGACTATGCACTCACCTGATTAGGTGGTGATTCCGAACTCAGACAGCACTTCGTTATCTCAAAACAATTTTCCTCAACAAAACCTAGTATCAATACTACTAGGGTTTACTTTTTAACGTTAACCACGACTAATTAATAGTCTAGCTATTATTACTATTATATAAGCGTTAAATAACACTCAATATAACTCATAATAATAGCCCAAATAATTATTTTAAGGTCCTAATAATGTTACTATAATTAAATAAAATCTATATTAAATATAGTATAGGTGTAGCTCACTTACAGCGAGTTTTTATTAAAAACCGGGCTTCGCTGGAGCAGCGTTTCCAAGCCGGAACCTTTTCTTCTCGGAGTCGTCGGGCGCTCCGGGGCTTTCTTCTCATGCTAGGGAGGTTCCGTAGACTTGGGAGGGGTTTCGGGAGGCTAGAGAGAAGTTAGAGAGAGAAAGAGAGGCTTATGGTGTGAAGAAAATATGAGGAGTTCACCCTTGTATTTATAGGAGTTTTATAGTAAAGTAGTCTCTAAGCTTCGTCCGTAACTTTTGCATATGAGCTCCGTTTTTGTTTGTCTTTTTACTGTTGAGTTACTATTAATGAGATCTTCAACTTTCATTTAGACCTCGTTGGCTAATTCTCATTTTATCTCGGATTTACAAAACAGTATCGAATTCGCAGCGCTCGAAAAGTAAGGACTAAGCTTCGTCCATAACTTTCACATACGAGCTCCATTTTTGTCTGTCTTTTTACCGTTGAGTTCCTATTAATGAAATCTTCAACTCTCATTTAGACCTCGTTGGCTAATTCTCATTCTATCTCGGATTTACAAAACTGTATCGAATTTGTCGCGCTCGAAAAGTAGCGACTAAGCTTCGTCTATATCTATCTCATACTATCTCTGTTTTCGACGTTCTTTATATCCATGCGTAGGTAAAAATAATATCTACAACTTTCATTTTGGCTCCGTCGGCTAATTCTCAACCGATCATAAATTTAACAGTAGGAGGCGTTTAGACTGTTAAATGACCGCGAAGAATTCGTAACTCTTTGATACGAACTCCGTTTTCGTCCATCTTTTTACTGTTGAGTTCCTATTATTGAGATCTTTAACTCTCATTTAGGTCGCGTAAGCCAAAAACCGCTCGAACTAAAATTCGAGTTTCGGGTTGTACACTACTAAGCTGAAACTTTGAAAAATCATAACTTCCTCATACGAAGTCAGATTTGGGCGTTCTTTTTACGGATTTTCTCATTTTAACATACTCTACGACTTTGGTTTAGATAACTAAGGCTAAAAAGTCTTCTATCATAAATTCACTTTTTACGCTTCCCGGTGCCGTGCCGGTTTTGCCGTAAAACTTCGACGGGCCATAACTTCTTCGTTATAACTCAGATTTCGGCGTTCTTTATATGTACAGAAACCTTGTGACATATACTATAACTTGGTTAAAATTATTTATTCCAAATAATATTTTGCCGAAAAGTCGTTTTCGACCCATATTGCCTCTAAATTGACTTGCCCGGATCTACGGGCGTTACAGATAAGTCTAATAAATATTCTGCGTATGACTTCAGATCCTGATCTGCAATCGTAGCTTTCCAAAGCCGCTTTTAACTCTGATCCAATCAAATACGCGTGTCCTTTAGATAAGGGATCATATATTCCTTCATTCTGGATATCGTATAAGACATGATTTCAAATCATTCTCTCTGTACTATTTCTCGACTTCCGATTTATGAAGACTGACATTGAACAAATCAAATTAGCCCTAGCACGGCCGAGCATTTACGTTTGTCATCACTAAATCATTGAGGGGCCCAAAGATATCGCTTTTATCCTACTTTGGATAAAAAGAATGGATAAACTTTGATTCAATGCTCGCTTGCACTCACTTACCGAATCACACACAACAATATGTTTTATAACACCAAGTTACCGGTGCGTTTACATATCATCAATATGCAACCGACTCGCAAGATACAACTCACACATCTCAGTTTCAAGAATAAGATGTTATCGTCTCACCAATCACTCGTGATAAAATCCATGAAGTGATCCAAGTGAGCATGGGTTTAATCCAATGCTCAAATCATATTTATAAGAACTCATGAACGTTGCAGAAAACATTTGCTTATGTCTAATACTCTTTTAGACAATCACACACCAATTCATGACAGTCTTCATTCATACCTACTTCCAACATATGAACGACTGTGGCCCGTTTCAATAATTTGATTGTTCTTAACCAATTAAATTATTCAGGAAGTCAAAACATCCAAAGTGAAACACAAGAATAATACTAATCCCATATGGCCTCAACCCTTTGAGTATAATTAAAACACGTTTTATTTATCACCATATCGATTACTCATTATTTGTTGTTTCGGGTAATCAACTTCTTACTTGAATTACAACACTTGTCCCATGCTCTCAGCATGCACACAATGTTTACCTATGGTTCTTACTTTTGTGAAATAGATCAAATGAATACATTTCCAATTATACTCATTTCAGAACTCCAAATCCTTTTTCATGAAAGAATATCAAATTCTTTCCATTTATAGAATATGTTAGATTCTAACATTTTATGCAATGATCCTTTCATAATGTCACTGCACTAAAGTCACAATGACCATTACCAATGAAATTACAAAGTCCTCTATCGGGTATTGTTACAAGATAATTCTATAGATGTGATGTCTCTGACTCAAATTACATTTCTTTGAACATCCATTTTCATAAAGTTTCTAATCTAGACATAGATTCTCAATATCTAACTCCCAATATGGAAACCTTTCCATACTTAACATATGACAACTTATTCTTAATAGAATCTTATCTATTCATAATAATTTCGATATACTCCATCCAATACTATACTTCCAACTACACAAAAGCGACCAATCCTCGGCGAACTTTGGATTGTCCTTTGATAGTTGTTTAATTATCTTAGTCAAAACCGATTCTTGTCCTTTTTCCCTCTAAATGCGCTAGACATTTGGGAAATTTTAGAATGGTCAAATATTATAGCATCTGCAATTGATCCTATACCCGAAGTGTATGGGACACGATCCATAATGTCTTACATGAAGATTTGATACTTTATTAATCTTCTGCCATAATATTTTACGTGCTACGTTCTCACAATTCGAATTATGAAGAGGAATGTCGCAATCATAATTGAAATTTTGAGAACGCACTATGTACTCTTGACTAAATTTATTAACATTCCACAACCTAAGCCTTTAGTTTTTGAAATGAAGCATACTACCCTCTCCCTTAATTATAGCAAAACAACTATTCAACTCTTACAACTTTGCAATGTATGACTCTTGTTTTCTATAATTAATATTGCTAACTTGCAATACTTACCATAATAATCATACAATCATAACATTTATGCTCCCACTATCATGATGATTATTATAAACATAACACTTATGCTCCCACTAGCTTTGACATGTATTCAGAAACCAGCTTAACTTCCAAAAAAACAATACTTATTGAATTTCTTAAGTTCATGTTTCTAATACCTAATGCTTTGATAATTCTTTATCTAAGCTTCTTAATCTGATACACCTTTATCCAAGATAGCTCATATGTGTCTTAAACAATTAAGACTAATTGCCAAATCTCACAATTTGAATCATGGAAAGGGATACCGTAACCATAATCGAATTCGAGAATACAATTTTTCAATTGCTATCTTCTTAAAATCTCTCTTAGTGAAAGCATTTCCTCACAGTCATTTTCATGAAGGAGGGAATCTTATGGCACTTAGATTTTAATGGTGCACGTGTTCCTATCCATGTGAATTTGTCAAAACCAAAGTTTGCGACAAATCCAAACTCATATGGATCGAACATTCTCAATCTTGATTTCTTGCCTTATAGTAACACGGTTTCCCACTATGTCTTCCAAGTAGTTAAGCAACTCACCCTTTTCCTATCAATGTACTTTTCATTGATTAAGGTCCTTGCCTTTTATGCATAATGAGAACTCATAGGGCTCACATGCATAATTAACTTAATTGGAACGGCACGGAAATAATATAGTGTCAACATGATAGGTTGTAAACCTCAACTCGTGTGCTAGTGATGATCAATAAGGTCTATTTTTATTTGTTCTTGAAACCTTTCAAGACCATTAAGACTCCCACTGACTCCTTGACATATAAGATTCTCTTGTCAATAAATATTTATTGATAAACAAATATTCAAGAGTTAGTGTAGTTTTTATCAAAACACTTCATAAATTGGTCTTAGTTGGTCTTAGTTGGTCTTTGTCTTATCCAAGACATCACAACTTTCCTCATTTGATGAATGTTATAAACCTTCTTATTACTCAATGTCACAATCTTAACTCTAAGACTTGTTTTGGAACGCAGTATGACTGACTTCTTGATTTAACCATTTCTTCAATTCTTGATTCCTCTTCTTAGACATACAATTGTACTAAGACTTACTTGGAGGATCAATTGAGATATGGTTCTTAATCATTAAGACCTATCATAAATCATAATAAAAGGTACTCTCCCTTCTTCTTAGAATAGAGAAACTTTTATCTTTCTGCCTACATGATGCTTCTTATTCATTCTGCTTATTGATTTAAACTTTTACAATCAATTCAGAATTACACTTAATCTTATAAGTATAATCATATTTACTAAACCTTTAGTAAATCATGAAGAATATCTTTGTTACTCTTGCGGTGGACTTGATCAACACATAACCTTGTGTACTCGATCTCCTAGTCCTTTACTTGACACTTTGTCAACGAATTAGTCTAATTTCCAAATGTGAAAGATTATTCATTCACCATACAATTCTTGTTGTACGATTCCAAATTTCTATCCAATTGAAACTTGGGCGATGAAAAACGTTCGCTATTTGGTAAATTCTTTACATTTCCACAAACAACATAATTAAGAATCACATCCATTTGTTGTAAATATACGAACATCAATTTTTCATAACGATTTCATTGCAAGGAAATAAATAAATAAACAAATACGTCAAACAAAATTTATTTTATTCATAAAAGCAGCGGATGTTCCACTGTACACTTATACTTCACTGTACACTTATACTTCACGACTCGGATGTTCCACTATACACTTATACTTCACGACTCGGATGTTCCACTGTACACTTATACTTCACCGTATGATACACACTCAAGCGTAGTTAGATGTATGTTTATGCTTGTATAGATGTATATAAATAATGATTGAAGGACTTAGGAAGGTTTGTCCGCCCTATTTCCTTTTCTTCGTTGAGATGTGGTCTGGTGGGATCGGATGTCCATCAGAAGGTCGTTCGATTCATTAGTTATATATTATGTACACGAGCATAGACATATGAGTTTTCTTCAGTCAATTCAGTTAAGAGTCTATACCTCTAGTTTACACTTACATTAGAAACCCACTCCCTCCTAGTAACACACTATCCTCTATTTGGGATGCATCTTCGGGACGCGACCTTCTCCGTCGTCTAGTTGGTAACCAGAGTCTCCTGTAGGGAGAGCGGACATTGTGTGTATAGGCCTATACGGGATTAACAACCCCGCACTCTGACTGCTAACTACAGTCCACGGCCTACCAAGCCAAGGGGTGACAAATGTCACATTATATAGATGCTTGTAGAGCGTCTAGAACTCTAGTCAGTATGGTTACGAGTATCCTGGGTTGCCTTATAATTCATGGCTTTAAGGTAACGGTATTTCGTCAACGATTTACACTGTGTGCTGATGTCACCTTTTTCAGAGTCACACTGTTTGACATTGCTAGATGTGTCTTTCATGTGATACTGTCTGCGGTATGTAGTCTCTGTTTTGACCTTGCGAGATGTACCTTTCATTTGGTATCGCCTGCGGTCTGTCTTCACTATTTTGACCTTGCGAGATGTACCTTTCATTTGGTATCGTTTGTGGTCTGTCTTCATTGTTTTGACCTTCCGAGATGTACCTTTCATTTGGTATCGTTTGCGGTCTGTCTTCACTGTTATGACCTTGCCAGATGTACCTTTCATTTGGTATCTTCTTCGGTCTGCGTTCACTGTTTTAGACCTTACCAGCTATACCTTTCATTTGGTACCTTCTGGGGTCTGTGTCTCCATTTGTTAGATTGAACCAGGCATGACGTTAGTTCGATACTCCCCTGGAGTCTATGATTCTTTTGTCTTAGCCAGCAGTCCTCACTGCTGAGGCATATGTTATTCCGTGATGCCTCTTGCTTTCTTTAATAATCAAATTCAGTATTTTGATAATAATAGCAATTAAGGGAAACTTCTTTTTACCATATTACACTGACCAGTCTTGGTAGAAAGTTGCTTTTGTTAAAGAAAATATAGGATTTTCTGGAAAGAACACAAATACACTGAAAACACTTAAACTACTGCTTTATAAAGTTATTTGACTAAATGACACTAAATACTTATGAACTCACCAACATTTGTAAAAATGCTGATACTCGCTTTTCAAATAACTTGTATTCTCAGGTTAGCATTAGACAGGTACATCCCCGGAGCTGTTGATGAAGATAGCTAGTACCACGCTGTATTTATTCTATTACTTGTATTACTTTAAATCGTTGTAATGAAACCTTGTAAAACTATTACTATTAATGCAATGTTTTGTTGTACTTTGATTACTATAATGCATGTGTTGTGATACTTGACATGACGTCATCCACCCCAGAACGTTTCCGTCGTTCCGGTTTTGGGGTGTGACAGCTTACAACACTGCTACCACTATCATGGTCCCAGCCCATGGTCTTGCCAAATATCCACGAGAATACTTAGTTAAGAATCAAAAAAACTGGAACTCCAATCAACTAAACCCAAACAGGTTTTTGGGTTATTATTCGAACCTCAGAGCCTTCATCAAAAAAGAACAAGAAGAGAGGTCCTAACACAATCCTCAATGTGAACTTAAACCCCGAATCCAAAATGCACCATTACTAGTGCTTACATACTCGGACAAGATAACTTGAATTCCCATTTCTTTCTTCCTTGATAACAACCGACCACTAAACAATATCTCTTGCATAAGTCGCGACTCAAACCACAAACAGAACTGGTGATACAAATTCAAAATCCTCGAGTGACTTCAATGGATGGCTAAGAATGAATAACCAAGCTATCAAAAAATGGATAGAAAAAATCAATCTGAAACCCACTTACCATGAAGAAAATACCCATGTGAACATACTACAAGCATACCGTGATGGTGTGATTTTTACAGCAACTAAACTTACCCCCGCGATTTGACTAATCCTTCATTGCCTCGCAACCACGAATAATCCCTATGAATCCTGCATTCAAATCCAACATGTCCGTACTGCAACTTCCTCAGACTCATTGCATAGATATCATCAATTCGGCATGGCCACTAATCCTCTGAGCAGGACTCCCGATTCTTCTCTTCTTATAGCTCACTCCACCACTGGTTGTCGACTCCCATGCCTATTCCTAAAACCAACTTATCCAATTATCCTCTAACCATGATCCTAGATATGCAAAATGGAATATGATAATTTCGCAATAATAATATCTAGACAATCATAAAGGAACTACAATTCTTAGGTAGAGATTTAAATAACCTAAACATGGCATCTCACATACACAAGGCATAAATAATAAAAGCATGAAGGGAAAGATTATGACACATACTAGCAACATCCTCTGACAGAACTTGGGCCTCTTGGCCTGCAATTTGAACGCTCGGCTCCTCACTACTATAGCCTCCACCCTGCCGCTCACGACCATCAGTAATTCTAAGCGTAGTTGGAATAGGTGTCATTAATGCCCCACCTATCAATCATGTATAGTCGGTCTTCTGGTGGCTTACTTGGTTGTAGTAAAAACAAATCGGACTCGACCCTTAGGGACAATCCCTTCTAACATGATCAATCCCACCACACTCTTAGCAACCTTTACCTCTAGATCGGCACACCCCATCGTGCGGTTTCCTACACTTACTACGTGGCTTCTTCGTTAAGCCTTCCGCTATCATAACCAAAACTGGCTTCAGCTTCCCCAAAAGTTCTAAATCAATCTCCCGTTCCCGGGCTCTAGCAATCATGTCATCCAAGGTCTTGCAACTGGACATGCTCACAAACTCTCGAATATCAATCATCATCATATCATGATACCTCGTCTTCTTCATCTCCTCATTCACAACATATTAAGGAACTAGTAAAGCCCTCTCCATAAGCTTAGCGGTCATCTTCGCCATAGTCTTCTTCGTCTGGAAAAGGTCGTGAAACTCCCCCGCCAGTTGTTACACCTTAATGGCCGATCTAAACTCAACTTGGAACCTTGTCACAAAATCATCTCAAGTCGTGGCCGCCACAACCACCAATCCCAAAGCATACCCAACCTCCTCCCACCAATCACGAGCTTAGTCCCTTAGAAGGCAAGACACAAATTCCACCTTCGACCCCTCGAAGCAGAAGCTCAATCGTTGAGCATTATCCATGTCAACGATCCATCTCTGGCTAGAAATGGGGTCCTTAGCCCAAAGAACTCTGAGCTTCACAAACCTAGAACTCCATAAAATAAAGAGTTCGGGCCACCAACTGTCCCGCTGCAATCTCATCCCGAAAAACCCTGAGATGCTCATACAACAGCTCCATGATCCCCTCCTTGATGTTACCAAACATCATTGGAGTCGCATCCAAAATACCATGAGTGATTTTAGACGAGACGAACTCGTAAATCCTCTCATCAATCGACTCACCGCTAGCACTTGAGCCCAAACCATAACCAAATCCTCCTCCATAAGTGCTCATCACCATACTAAGAAGTAACCATATAATAATCAAAACATACACAGAGAATTCCTTATTCTACAGGATTCCTAGAACCCTTGTGAATTTCCTTGATTTGAGCATGGATCATGTGCTTGCAGTAGTACATGCCCAATACTACCTTCCACACTTACCCATACTTTCCTTAATATCATCCTAAATCCTCTAAGTCACCTTCTCAAACTAGTACACTCAATACCTACTACACCGGGTGCCATCCGAACTAAATCACTTCCTAGGCTCTCCTAGGATCCCCCACCTCACCCTGTCCTCATCTGTTGAAAAACTATTACTAATGTCAACTAACTATTATGTGAATACAATTACATGCAACAAATCTTAAATAATCCTTTAACTAACAAACGCAGCCCTAAAATGGTTAGACTCAGACGAGAGCTTCACAGTAGTGCCAAATCAATCACTTTGATATTATTTAACATCTACAACATGTAACTTAATATTCATGTAATAATTAACTAACGCCAATATGATTCCTACGAAGCATAAAGCCAGCAGCATTCAAGCAGTAGAAATCTATAGACCATCAAACATAAACATACATCCTTTGTAATATGCATCTCTCCTTATAGGCATTCTAGATGCAAACATGAACATATTCCTATGCCAAATTCTAGCATGCAGAACATATAACATATTAACATGTATGCTTATTCTGAGAATCACTTACTTAAGCTTGGCTGATTACACGCATCGCACCCCTTTTCTTTATAAAAACCCTTTAGAAAATTTATTTTCCTTTAAAAAAGAATATATCAATTCCTCAGTTTGAGTTCAGACACACCCAAGATTGTACCTGAATCCCTCAAACCAAGGCTTTGATACCAACTTGTAATGTCTTAAAAATTCCAATTAAAATTGTCATTTTAAAACATAAAGTCATGCATTGGTCCCAAATCCAATCAATATCAGTTATGTTTTCAAACATCAGAGTACATTTAAAGTGATCGATGCAAAAAATGCCATTGGGGGATGTGATGCAGTCAAGCCGAGCCCTTGCCTTTGGAACTGGAAATACCTGAAAAATGTTTAAACCGCAAACCCTAAGCACAAAGCTTAGTGGGTTCCCCAAAATCTCACATACCATACATAGAATAGGGAATCATATATGCCAACCAAATTCTTAAACTCACTATCATCCTATGAGCCACATCATGGTCTTTCCTTACCATGGTGGGGGCCAAAACCCATGTCTTACAAACAAGTGTCAAGAGCTACCTTGTGGTCTTCCATGCAAGTATCACAAACACAACTAGCATCGTATATATAATTGCCAAGGTCTAGACACTAGTATTGCATACAATTATCGGGACCATATCCAGGTCTTTCGTATAATTGCCAAGGGCCACCACCTCCCTATAATCCACACCAGGTAAGCCTTAAGTCTACCTACTAAAAATATAAATTTGACCAAAAGTCAATCCATGCCAAAAGTCAATGGTCAAAATCAACGTCAATAGCCAACAATCTCAACCATTGAGCCTCAGATCGTGTCCAGCCCTTGGTCACGCCATGAGAGCACACTCGACCCAATTCCAATTTGAATCAACATGGTTACGAAAAACCCAAAAGAAAACCTAACAGCTTGAATCATCCTCAATCACGCCGTGAGAACCAAAAAGCATAACGAAAATGGGATCCTTTCGTGGTCACGTCGTGACTACAGCCTGAAGCAACAATCCAAAGATTTGAGTCCTTAACCCATTAAGTCTTTAACTCCAACTTTTCTAGAAGCTTAAGGTATTTCCAAAGGTCCATAAAATTATTACTTTAAGGACATACAAGCTTCATGCAAGTCCTCCGTCCATTTTAGGTCAAAAGTGAAGAGATAATACCAAAACTCACATGCATGGATCCAATACTCAACCATATTCTAGATCTGAACCTTACAATATTCAAGGGACCCTTAGAATAGATAATGTTGCCAACTTTATGAATTTCTTCCATTCAAACTTTCTCAAACACAAAGTGCATGGGATAGAAACAAAGATCTAGCAACAATAAGGGATAAAGTTTTGATCTTGGACACTTGCAAAGGTCCAGAATGAACACAAGATGGTGATGATGAAGTTTCCTTGCTAGATCCACCACTAGATCACCTTCTTCTCCTTCTTCTTCTTCTTCAAACTACCAAATGATCCATGATGTCGAAATACTACTACACCTAATTTTACCTACTATCTAACTAGCTATTCGATTAAAGGCAGTGTACCTTTTCGCAAATAGTATAGCACAACAGTCGGGTATCAAACACAAGGAATGGTTTTAATTAACTAATATAACTACTAAAGATTAATCTAAAACAAGCAAAAGTTAATTAGGGTTTTCTCTGATTTTTCAAGTTCAAACAAACTTAATTACTTAACTATAAAATTCAATCAAATAATAAAAACATTACAGTTTAGTTCAAATCCACTCCTCCTCTATGGTTAGCCTTACAGATTAATAATGTGGTTACCAATTATTATATTATTAGTAATTAGAGTCCAGTTTTACTAATGTTCCACTAATTCATGTAAAACTTCGCTTGGTCACATAGAATCAGTTATGAATTATGAATGAAGATATGTAAGACTTGTTAAGCAAACATAATTATGGTCATAATTTATGCCCTCCAACACAGCTAAGTTTAATTACTTCAATTACTTATCTAAGATTTTGTCGATTCTAGCTCTAGCAATTTAATGGTCACTAAATTACTAGGTGTCAAGTTCATGCAATTTAATAGTCACTAAGCTACACAACATGAATTCAAGCAATTTAAGTATCAAATATTAGCATGCTAGGTATTAAAAATCAAACACAAGCACATAACTAACTAGTAAAAATCCATAAAAATAAACTAATCCATGAAGTTGAAGCTTCATCTAGATAAATAGAATCAGCTAGATTCAGCTACACATGGTTGATAAAACCATGAATAAATGTACCAAACTAAGTAATGATAATAATCTTTAATCTCTAGATCTTCAATAAATTCTTCTTCCTTCAATGCTTGGACTTGGTTTTTCTAACTAATTTTTCTCCAGAATTCGTTTTTTCTAAACCCTCTAAGTCTCTCTCGGAACTCCCTAATCATGAAAATGAGTGAGTTAATATAGTTTTGGGAAAGTTCATGCTCTACGACATGAACAAGGATTTCATATCTTGATTTGAGATGAATACTTATCGGGAAAGGACTCACTCCACATGATTTGGGCTTCTCGTAGGGATTTTTCTTCTTTAAAGCTTCCATCCTCTAAAGTTCCACTTCTTGTCGGTTTTGGTCCTTTTTCTTCAGAAATGCTCCTTTTGGTTGATAAATATAATTTAATCTCATATGTACCATATATCTTTGGAAATAACCAAAATACCAATCAAAATGCATTAATATATTGCCTAAAATGTGTATAAATATGGCAATATCAAATACCCTACACTTATCTTTTACTTGCCCTCAAGCAAAACCAATTAATTTTAGGTCAAACTTTGATCACCAACATCAGATAAGACAATCCATTTTGAACTCAGTCATTATACCAAGACCTCAACGTGTATATTTGTGTCTAAAATCCTAATAACTTCCCCAATCCTAGCTATTCACAACCCTTATGAACCTTTAGCCCTTAGCTTATATGACACTCATATCTACAACCCTGTAAACCAATCCTTAGAAATCTTTCTAAACCTCAAGGTATTTTTGGTTAAGCTACCCAAGCATACATAAACTAGAAAAATTAAAACTTTGACCCCACAATGGAGCTCTTTGAGTAATTGATCTCTGAATTCTCTAAATTCAACACCTTTTTGTTTGATTTTTGGTATCTTCAACTCTTTGATTCTTCAGAATTTTAATCTTCATAAATTTCATACTTTGGTAGCTCCAAAATTCTTACAACTTTTTGGTAATTTCTTTCTCTTTTTTTTCTTTTTTTTTATAACTCACTTTTTTCGCTCAAATCCTACATGCTTAAGTAAGGGAGCTTAAGTTCAACCTTTATTGGTTAGAGGTATTAGTCTAAGTGCAATGACTACATAAGCTCTCCTGGATAGATTTCAAGTACACGCTGCAAAACTTATTATATCATATAAATTACTAGGTTACCTTTCATATCTCTTGGTTTTTCACTAGGACTCGTGATTTGGGCTTCTCACAGGGACTTTTTCTTCGTTAAAGCTTCAATCCTCCAAAGTTCCACTTTTTGTCGCTTTTGGTCATTTTTCTTCAAGTATGCTCCTTTTGGCTGTAACTATAATTTAATCTCATAAATACAATATATCTTTGCAAATAACCAAAAACTAATTAAAATACATTAAAATATTGCCTAAAAATGTGTATAAATATGACAATATCACTCGAAATGGCCAACAATCACCAAGGAAACAAGGGTTAGGCTTTTTCTAAGTTAGGAGGATGATAGCGGCTAAAAATGAACCATAGATTTTGGATAATGTGGTTTAAATACAAAGGAAATCCTAAAAGATCATGGGCTGGGCTGCAACCTTCCTCATGTCATGACATCCTATGTGTTATATCATGAGCTCAACTAGATACGCGCTTCTCACTTTTGCTTGTCACATCGTGACCACCTTATGGTCACTTCGTGACACTTGATTTTCTCCAAAAATCAAACTTTTGACCCCTTAAAACCATAATTCAATCCATCTTAGGAAATTGATGTTACATTGCCCTTAAGGCCTATATATATATATATATATATATATATATATATATATATATATATATATATATATATATATATATATATATATCAGTCTAGGAATCAAGCAACACCTTACATTTTGAATCCAAATCATTCCATATGCATTCATGATCATAAACATCCTTCACTCATAAATTATTCAACTATAAAGGATTCCACTGTTTCCATCTTAATGTCCCTAAATTCATTACAATTCAAGCTTATACATGATTCTATCATCATGGATGATTTTGCGCATTCCGATTGGATTTATCGTCATCGAACGACATTTAGGTCATTGAATCTGTTCCATAATAACTTATAGGTACAAAATCCCCAAACTAGAGTTCTAGGGTTCATGGTGATTTTTACACAAATCATCAGATCCATCATATAAACACTTAGTAAATAATTAAATCTAAATATACAAGAAGTTGCTAGAGTACAACCCATCATGGAAGAAAGTACAACCTAAACATGATGTTAAGTTTGAATCTCTCATTACTACTAATCGTGTTGATCTGAAAAGTACTCCAGACATCCAAATCTCATTCATATCATTAGATAGATAAATTCACAATTAATGGAGTTTGAAGCTCGAAACTTCAACCAATTCTCCATCAAACCAATTAGGGTTTGGTTCAGTGAAGAATGGGAATTTAAATATCAAATCAATTCATGAATTTAACATCAAATCAACATAATGAGCACCATCATTGGTTTTAAAGCTTCATCCCAAACCGTAGGTTCGAATTTAACATAAGAGGGAGTTAAATTATACCTTTTAAGTTTGATGTTGCTTCATATCTTTAATTCCTAACTTGATTCCTCAACAACCACTCTAAATCTTCCTTTACTTAATAAAAATCACCGTTCCCCTCTCTCTTTCTCTCATTCATGTTCTTCCCAAGCAAACGGGGAAGAAGACCCATTAATTAGCTTTGAACTTAACCAACTTGCGACATTTGGTCCCTCCTTGCAAAAGCTCTTTAAAAATTACTTCAAACTAACTTAGAAGCTTCAATTAACTTCCAATATGGTCCCTTTCCATCCTAATATTCACAAACTTAGTCCAACTTACTAAGTTGGTCAAATCTCTAGTCAAACCTAAGTCTCACCTGATTGTCACAAATGACCCTTTAACTTTTAAGATGTTATAATTTTCATTTCTAACCTTCTAAACTTCACATTAGCTAATGTATGTTTATAGATTGATGCTTTAACTATATACATAATTTTTCTTGTTCAGTTTATTAATTTAAGAACTTGTCTTAAATTTTAGGATGTTACAAACTAATATTCAAGTTATATACTTTTTAAAATGACTTGCCTGATAAAAGCAAATTGTAAAAACCGATCCAGATAAATTGTAAATTTGTTGGATTAGATCAGATTTTAATTTAGTTTGGACTATTCAGATTCATGTTTTGAAAACTAAAATCAATTTGAAGTCACTTGATCAGATCGGATCAAACTGATCCATCCAAACCAACACTCCAATGTGTGATACACTAACACTCCCTTTTAGAGTCAGATGTTTGATAAGGATAAACAAGAATATGTTGAGTCATGATGGTGCGGGACACCATATATGTGGAATCCAAGATTATGTCTCCAAAAGAGCTCATGTCAAGAAAATAGATATTCCAAGTTTCCAACATATATAAAAATATAAGAGAGCGTAACATAAATGTGTGATACACTAGCAAAATAATAATGTTTAAGAAGCTATATGTATTCATAATAGTTATTGAGCTGGGCAGAAGTGAAAATATACGGTGACATGATTGAAAAAATAATAATAATAAAATAAAATAAAATAAATACGAAAATAAAAGTAGGACAATATTTTGAAACGTAAGAAGATGGACACGTTGAAACGACAGTCTAACCCACACATAAACCCATCATTGATGTGTTTGAAAGTTTTGGTATCATTTGTTTCCCATCACGAAGTTATTTAGCATCTTGACACCATGAACTTTTACGTCTACTATATAGTTGCATGTGATATTGTGTTTTTCTTCAATGTATAATTATTTAATTTGTTAAAACATCAAAACATTGGCACTATACATCTTTTTCTAGAATGTCGCATGGCTAAGGAGTTGTGGTTTGGTGGAATCTGGATTTTTCTTCCTTGGAGAAGGTGAACTGTAGAGCGAGAAACTGCATCGATCATGGATTGACAGATTGTGTAGTCGTTATGGAGATTTGGGATCAAAGTCATTTTCAAACTTCAGTATATAAAAAAAACCTCCTTCTTGATGAGGTGTTTGAGTCCAATATTCTTCTTTAATCTTTAGATGAGAGAGAGCATCCTCTAATTTGTAATCACCCTTTTTTAGCTAGCCTTTGGCCGACAGTTTTTTAGTGCATCTGCTGTTTTTTTTTTAAAAAAAAAACAAAAAAAACAAACCATGTTTTAAATAGTGGAGCTCCATCAGTACACCCACACACGTGATATATTAGTAGAAATAAGTATTAAAATTTACTGATATTAAATTCACAGACGGATTTTAAAATTTTTAAAATATTCCATTGGTAATTAGTTACAGTATTATTGGAGGATTACCAAAAAAAAAAGGATTTACAGTATTATTGGAGGATTACCAAAAAAAAAGGATGAATTAAAATTTGTTAGTTTAGATACATAAAACGTTTGTCTGATATGTTAATATTCGAGCATGCATATTCAATAATGCTTGCGAGCGTATAAAAGCTTTTAGTTTTAGCTTGAACTTAAAAAATTTTAAAATAAAAATAAAAATAAATTTTAATTTTAAAAAATATATTAATTTAAAAGTTATTTCGACTAACATCTAACAAAAAGTTTCAATATATTTTAATAAATTTTCGAAAATATCCTCAAAAATATATCCAATGTTATCACTATTGAAATATCTGTCAAATAGAAAATCAAAATCTAACATTGGACGTTAAACTTTTTTTTATAAGATTAGGAAGATGAATATATATATATATATATATATATATATATATATATATATATATATATATATATATATATATATACATATATATATATATATATATATATATATATGGGAAAAGTGAATATACCCTTAAGAGTATATAAGCTTAGATACCCAAACTCATAATAATACGTCGTTTTGTTTGATATATTCATTATAATATTGTTAAACTTCAATCCTTAACTTGATTTATATTCAATATTTTTAAATTTTCACTATTATCTTTCTCTTACATCACATCCTTTTTTCGATCACTTACTAGGCTATAGATATTATTGTTGAAAATGACAATTATGTAAGAGGAAGATAAATATGAAATTTATAAAAAATCTTTGAAGTAATTCAAGTTAGAAGTTGAATTATAAGAACATTGGACAATTACAATATCTATATATGATACAAAACGATGTTGTATTATGAGTTTGGGTACCTAAGCTTATATACCCTTAAGGGTATATTCACTTTTTCATATATATATATATATATATATATATATATATATATATATATATATATATATATATATATATATATATATATATATATATATATATGACAAAACTATAAAATTGGTCCCTGTGGTATTCAAAAACTTTGGATAGAGTCCAAAAAAATTTTAACTTGCATAGAAGGTCCAAATCAAGAATTTTCTGTGATTTTAGTCCAAAAAATATTGAAATGATTATTTTACCCTTCTCATTTCTTTTTTGTATTTTTTTTATTTGTTTTAACACCTTATTAATTAAAAACAAACAAAAGAAAAATAAATAAATATGTCGGGCCCACCCCACCCACAGGTTCTCTCTCTCTCTCTCTCTCTCTCTCTCTCTCTCTCATCCTTTCTTCTTTCATACACAAACAATACCGACCCACCACCGTCGACCATCACTCTCCGCCACCACCGTTTATGTTATCTTTACCTTTCTCTTAGCTCTCATACATACATACCAAAGAAAACAAAAAAAAAAAAAAAAAAAAAAAAAAAAAAAAAAAACTTTAAATCCACAAATTAACATCAAGCCACATTCAAGAAAAAAAAACTTTGGATCTAAAGTTGTGATGTGTTGCAGGTGGTGCTCGTCGATTCTCAGGAAGTTGGAGATACAACCACCATCCATCTTCCCACTTTGTTGTTGCCGCCATCGCTTGAAACCCTAAACCGCGGTGGATTTGAAGCCCTCGTTTGCAAACCATCGCTTGAAACCCTAAACGCCGCCGCCATCCGAGAGCTGGAACAAAATCGCTGGAGAAGGAGAGAAACGGCGGCTCAACCATCGTCTTTTTCGAGTTGTAAATTGGAGAGATGGTTATTTTAGAAATCAATTGTCGATCGAAATCCCAAAGGGTTCCAGAAATCAATTCTTGATTGAAATAAGAGGAAGTAAGAAGTAGGGAGGCATAGTATGTGGGTGAATCACATAACGTCCTACGAGGGAGCTGATGACGATGTTTCGATAAGGGTTGTGGTGGATAAGGGTGGTCGGCTGTGAAGTTCATCGGTGAAACCGTTGTTGTTGGGTGGAGTATTCAACCACACACTTGCAAATCGATTATGGAGAGTGTGTTCATCATTGATTGTGTTCGTATGTGGAGTGTACGTGTGGATTCTTTCTAGAGAAAGAGAGAGAGAGAGAGAGAGAGAGAGAGAGAGAGAGAGAAAGAGAAAGAGTATCGGTAAGGGTGGGGTGGGCCCAATTCTTTCATTTTTAATTTTTATTTAATAAATTATTAAAGAAAATATAATAAAAATACAAAAAAATAAATAAAAGGGCAAAACAGTCTTTACAAATCCTCTGGGGACCAAAATCAAAGGAAATTCTTGATTTTTGACCTTCCATGCAAGTTGAAAACTTTTTGGATCCTATCCAAAGTTTTTTGAATACCACAGGGACCAATTTTATAGTTTTGTCTATATATATATATATATATATATATATATATATATATATATATATATATATATATATATATATATATATATATATATATACATATATATATATGTATATATATATATATATGTATATATATATATAGAGAGAGAGAGAGAGAGTTAGGTTAATGTGAGACAACCTAATTTTTTGAGACAGTAAGATGCAATCCTATCTACTCATTGATTAAATAAAACAAAAACATTTTTAAAATGCAAAATAATTGAAAATTTTCAAAAAAAAAAAATCCAATATTATTTTCGGAATATATATTTTCCAAAAAAAAATAAAAAATACCCAAAAAAAGTACAAAAAAAAAAAACAATTTTTTAATATTTTAGTAGAATATTATACATATCTGGTAATCTAATAAAATATTCTAAATATTCTAAAAATCATATTAGAATATGTACAGTGTAATATTCTATTAGAATATTTCACGTATTTTTCAAAAAAAAAAAAAAAGGTAATTTTTTTTTAATTTTTTTTAAGTTTTTTATTTACTTTTTTAGTTAAATAAAGTTTCGAAAATAATAATTAAAAAAAAAATTTGGATTTTTCCTTTTATTTTGTATTTTAAAATTATTTTTAGATTTGGTCTTACGTCACAAAATTAGCATGATCTCAAATGAACTTGAACGTGTGTGTGTGTGTGTATATATATATATATATATATATATATATATATATATATATATATATATATATTTGTGTGTGTGTATGTGTGTGTCTTTTTATGTATTTTACATAGTTTAAAAGTTGTAAGCTATTTGTGCCGAACAGTCATATACAAATAAAAGTTACAGTTCTCAGATTTCTGTTTTCAACGATAAACTACCAATTAGTTTTGTTGAACAAGTCTAACGTCTCTAAATAGTAACTACAAAAGAATACGATTAATAATTAATTAATGTTGTCACAATCAAAATTACATATGTATTATTACAAATATTATTACTATTATTAGTAATAATAATAAAATACTTAGGGGTTCGAACATCCTTAAATTTAGAGTCATATTAAAAACTTCATTTATGCTCATTTTATAACAGATTATTTTTTTGTTGCAAAACTGGTACCAAATATATTATTTCAACGTGAGATAATATTAAACATTAAACATTTCCAAAGAAACGTTCAATATTGATATCTTTTCAAAACTTAGGATGTCATAACTGATATAAAACATAAGCATAAACGAACCTTACATCACTATTCTAGCAGTCTACGAACTCCTTTAATCTCTCGACAAATAATTATATTATTTATAAGTACATTTGTATCGGTACCTGTGATACAAGAAACTGAGTGGATCAGATTGGGAAACCTGGTGAGTACATCGGGATTTCAACCCACATCAATATAGTTAATATTTTTAATTATCAAACAATTAATCCGATTACCCAACCTCGTTTTCTTATTTATTCTCCCCTAAGGGATGCAAGGATTTCTCTACAATACATGTTGGTAGGGTTTTTTTCTATATCCATTCCTAAGGGTTTGTCCTAAGGAATAGGCATGAAGTCGATCACTGCCAGTCTTTATCTAATGAGCATCAAATCCATAACTGCCAGTGTTTGTTTAATAGATACTAAGTCCATAGCTGACAGTGTTTATCTAATAAGCACTAAGTCTATAGTTATCAGTGTTTGTCCAATAGGCACCAAATCCGTAGCTGTCAGTGCTTGTCTAATCGACACCAAATCCATAATGGTCAATGTTTGTCTAATATGCACTAAATTCGTACCTGCCAGTGTTTGTCTAATAGGCACTAAGTCCATAGCTATCAATGTTTATCTAATAGGCACTAAGTCCATAACTATTAGTGTTTGTCTAATAGGCACTATGTTTATAGTTACCAGTGTTTATCTAATATGCACTAAGTCCACAGCTGCCAATGTTTGATTCATTAGCACCAAAAGGTCGTAGACCCATCCGTGTAACAGCCAAAAATTTTCAGAAAATTTTTGAACTTTTAATTTCATAAACATCAACCATAAGGAGTACAAAAACTCCATTACATAGTCATATTATATTAAAATTCGGAGTACAAAGACTAAATGTGAAAACACTGGAGAATACACGATGCGCCATCAAGTCGGATCCTTACCCTTATCAATAGAAGTACCAAAAACATTCAATAAAAATGTAAGCACCATTTTAGTGAGTTTCCCAAAACACACAAACCATACAATCATATAATACCATGCACACACATATATATACAAGTATGACATGGACTCCCTCCATGGTCTTCATTGGAATGTCATGGGCTACCCCATGGTCTTGTATCCCTAAGCCATAGGCTCCTCCCATGGTCTTACGAAATGTCATGGGCTCCTCCCATGGTCTGCACATAACTCCATATATAATTCCAATAACAAACAATTACATATTCCCATACGTATCATTCCGTAATCAATAACGGGCCGGCCTTGGTGCCTTCGACCCACAAGTGTGGTGCGGAGACTCACCTTAAATACTGAAAGATAGTTTACTAGGTCCCAGCTCCGAATCTCAGCTCTACTCAACCCCTAAATAGAAACAATTTCTTAAATACAACTCAAAATACCTAAAACCCCTTAAAAGTCAAACTTAGTCAAAGACTAAAGTCAATGGTCCGATTTAACCCAACTCGTCGAGTTTCTCCATTAAATGCACAAACTGGGAAAATTCGTATCAACTCGCCGAGTTTACCTAATGAACTCGCCGAGTTGTCCAGGAATCCAACAGCTTAATGCATTAAGTTGTTTCCATCGAATCTAGGAGCTTCCAATCTCAGATCTCCTTCAAAATGATGTCTAAAAGGGTAAAGTTTCCAACATTACCCTTAGGAACCATCCAAGTTGAGTCAAACTCAAACCCTAGACTCATTGAAGTGATACTTGACCCATTAAGCCCTTAAACTCTTAAAACCAAGTCCCAATATGAAGATCTGGTCCCCTAAGGTTGAGAAATAACGTAAAGTTTCCAACTTTACGTCGATGCATGCAAATAGGAACCCTAGGACTCAAAATAGGTTTAACAAAGGACATAATGCATAAATGGGACCTAAGACCTAATAAAGTTTGTAACTTTAAGCCAAATGAGTCCATAACATGGCTAGATCTAACATGAGAACCACTAAAATACTCAACTTCTTGGGCAACTCAACCATAACTCCAAAATCAACATAAAGCCCCATAACAATAGATCCAAAACAATAACAAAGCAAGGTATAAACTTTATACCTCCAAATGACTAAAAAGGGTGGAGAGATACTGGATCTAGGTCTTCTCTCCAAGCTATGCACCTTCAACTTCAAGGATCCTCCAAAAATGTGCAAAATATCAATTCTAAAGGCCCTCCACAAACATACACACACTCAAGGACATTGATACACTCTTTTAGGGTTTTTTGGATAGAGGAGGCTGGTAAGGAGGCCAGCAAAGGGACTTAAGGTCTTTAAATAGGGTGCAACACCCTAAAATTTTAGGTTTCCTTCCCAACCGCCAACTCATCAAGTTGGTCTATTAATTATCGCGGCTAAAATCCACTCAACACGTCGAGTTGAAGCCTTCAACTCACTGAGTTCAACATGAAAAATCAACAGTTTTAGGAAATAAATTCATACCGGAAGTCTGGAACTAAGCTTTACAATCTGTGTACGATTTATTAATGCTAACAGGTCATAGACCTTCCCGCATAAAAATTTATTAACACCTACATGATTGACTGACAGCTATAGGTAATGAACCTACCCCTGTATAACTTATAAACATCTATAGGTTGTGTACCTTCCCATGTTTCACTTGAATTGACTTAGAATAAGTTATGGTCATTATCAATACCCTACTAGGTAACTACATTACTAATCCGGTGGTACTATAAAAGTCTCAGCCTCTCTTCATTATTTTCATTTCTTTTTACCCTTCACTATCGCATATACTAAAGTTATATATATATATATATATATATATATATATATATATATATATATATGGTTAAATAAAATTGGCTCATATAATTTCATTTAACACAGAAGGTTCCAATCATAGATAATAGGCATGCAGAACACTTAATAATCTAAATACTTTTTTATCTAGGTGTAAGATGAAAGTAACTATGCACTCACCTGACTTAGGTAGGTGACTGGAGAATTCGATATTGCTCCGCCAAACTCCTAGACTTTTCATCTGACATGATCTAGATACGAATGTCACTAAGTTAAAGTCTAATATTCTTGGTGACTAATGATATTCTCGATTCCTCACTAATCCTAATGTCTACATCAAGATCCATCAAGTAAGAAACAACTAGTTAGGATCATATCGGGGGTAGGGTCCGTTGGGTATACAAAGTACATTGTTTGGAAATCTCATAAACACCTTACTAAATCCATCCTAGACAGCATCCCCATAACTAGATGACTTAGTATAATGATTTGGAATTATTGATAAATCATAATTATAGGCACATAATAACGACTGCGACTATAATTAAAAGTTACACTTAAATAAAATAAGTGTAGCTTATCTTATAGAGTACACTGATTAAAATTGGTAATTAAGCTGATAGAACTCTGACTCAAGAGCTCCTAATTATCAGCTATCCGACACCATAGGGCGTCGCCGACTATAAACTTAAGGAAACTCTCAACCAAAATCCAGAGAAACGTAGGAATGGTGTGGGGTTGAACTAAAATTCAACTTATATTTATAGGAGTATTTCTTATGTGGGCCACACATAGATAAGGTGCACGTCGTGCATCTGATTGGAAGAGGGTGACATGTCACTTTCTGCATGGTGCCACACATCGCATTCTGGGTGGAGTGACAATGCACATGGCACACTTTATTGTTGCGCATGGGTGCGCGTAAAGAATTTATGTTCCATAGAAAGTTCATATTTTCTTCATACGAGCTCTATTTTTTATGGGTTTATATCCACGCGTAGCTATCCACGAAATCTAAAAATTTTCATTTAGACACCGTCAGCTAGTTTTGAATATATTTTTAAAGCTATATTTTTAAT
This sequence comes from Lactuca saligna, assembly GCF_052625555.1. Lineage (NCBI taxonomy): Eukaryota > Viridiplantae > Streptophyta > Magnoliopsida > Asterales > Asteraceae > Lactuca > Lactuca saligna. The sequence goes on along the minus strand of NC_136424.1, from coordinate 84,665,556 downwards.
AGGCTTAGAATATTAATGTCCGTTAAAAATTTATAACTCTCTTAAATGACATTCATTCTCGATTCTCTTTATATCGACAGATAAGTATTGACAAGATATTTAACTCTCGTTTAGGTTGTTTTCCTAACAACCAAACGATTCCAATTTCAGTTTTTGAGTTGTATACTGTTACATTAAAATATTAGAAAAATCAAAACTTCCTCTCACGAAATCAGATTTGGGTGTTCTTTATATACATATATGGAATCCTTTTCACATATACTCTAACTTCGATTACGATTATTTATCCTAAATAATATTCTGTCAAAAATATCATCTTATCGCTTATTTGACTAGCCCATATTTGCGACTATTACAAGGGTTGTTTTATGTTTTACGTACCAGGTATGGTAAAATGTTGTTTTTTTTGTTAACTCTATCATATTCAATGTAACACATTGATGACGGGTATTTTCCCATTTCAACCCTTAGTATGAAATTTGTTGCAAAATTGGTCCTTTAGCCAATTTAAAAAGAAACGTGTGTTTTGTTAAGTCAGTTAGGCTGGGGTCAACCCCTAATTTTTAGAGTTTGAGCCCTACTTAAACATCATTATCTCCTTAATACCTTTTCCCTCATCATCCTCCATCTTCCAAATCATCCCTTGAAAACTGTAATCTATTGTGTGATCATTTTTGAGGTTAAGGAAGATGCTTAGGGTTGCAAGGAACGATTTGGGGGAATGAAGGTTGATCAAGAGGCTAGCTCTTGGGACTTAAGGAGATTATATAGGGTGCAATACCCTAAAAATTAAGGTTTTCTCCACCAGCCACCACCAATCTGTGGATTATTACCACCACGCCATTGTGGTGCATTAAACTTCGTAGCCCAAAGGCTTATCACCATGCCATGGTGAGGCTTCACCACGCTGTGGCCAAAAGGATTCATGCACAATTTAGAATTAATTTCATATATGGAATTGAATGTTACAATTGGTCTTTGGATATTATGAACAAAATTTTTCTTGAAGCATGTATACAAGAACTAACAAGTAACGGTCGGCAGGGTAGTAGCATGAAAGGAACACCATGGAATATAATAGTCAAAAAAAATAAAAAACAAACATGACTTTTCTAGTTGAAAAAAAATGAAATATCATTATGACTATTTGAAAAGCATTTCATCTTCCTCCTTTGTTTTTTGATTAACCAAAGGAATTTCCACTTGCAGGTGTGACACTTGTAGGTGGGGCTACTGTTGAGGCCGATGGTAATATATATGTCTGATGTGTTGTGTGTTCTAATCTCAAATATCATCAAAATATTGTGTAGTAAATACTTTAGTTGGATGAGGGAGTGTCAAAGTTTCTCCCCAAGTATCACAACCGGTCGAGGTCACCCCGTCAAGCATTTGGTTGCATAGATCTAGGAATGAGAGGGGTGCACTTCTTAATTTTCCAACCATCTTGTTTAACTAATTGAAAATTTTATTAATATAATTTTACTTTTAAAGCAAAACAATCATGTGTTTTCAAATAAAAGAATATCTTCGCCTCCATTTTCCATTTTTCCTCTATCATATGAAACATGTTTGTTTTAGGATTATAAAGATTCCTAGTTTAGTTTTTGAATTTCAACTAAATTGCATACTTGCTTTTCAAATAGTCATAACGCTACTACCCTGCCGACCATTACTTATTAGTTCTTGTATACATGCTTCAAGAAAACTTTTGTTCGCAATATCTGAAGACCAACTGTAACATTCGATTCCATGTATGAAATTAATTCTAAATTATGCATGAATCCATTTGGCCACAACGTGGTGAAGCCTCACCATGGCGTAGCGATAAGCCTTTGGGCTACAAAGTTTAATGCACCACAATGGTGTAGTGGTATTAATCCATGGATCAGTGGTGGCTGGTGGAGAAAACCTTAATTTTTAGGGTATTGCACCCTATATAATCTTCTTAAGCCCCAAGAGCTAGCCTTTTGATCAACCTTCATTCCCCCAAATCTTTTCTTGCAACCCTAATCATATTTCCCCCATTTTTCAAGTCAAAGGAATCGAACTTCTATTCCAAATCATCTCTTGAAAACCTTAATTTTTAGGTGTTTCGAAATATTCTATTCCAAAATAAAGAAGAGAACATGTACGAACTTCTCGTGCGGGTCATCAAGCGGGTAATCAAGTTGGTATTGGTACACATTAAGAAAAGCCCAAGTCAAAGGAATCTAAGGGTAATGTATCTTTGAGTTCAAGAGGTAAAGAAAAGGTGATAGATGATGATGATGATGAGGAGGAGGAGGAGGAGGAGGATGATGCATTGCAAAGACGCAAAACTCATGGTGCTGAATTTGATAATAATTTGTGAATAGAGAGAGAAGCTGAAGAGAAAGAGAAGACTGCTCGTGAAGCAAAGGAAACTCTAAAAGCTCAGAAAACCATTTTTTCTCTTTGGATACTTGAGCAAATTTTGAATGAGGCAATTGATAATCCAGATAGTTACTGGCTAGAGTTTGTCGAATCGTTCGAGTTGGAAAACTCTCTGGATTCGCAGCTTGACCTGCCCATTACGCCGAAGGCTTTTCTGTTTCGGAGTTTTGACAAAATTGTGAACATTTCTCCTGCTGATAAAGTTGTTGATCAAGTTCTCTTCGTGTTTTATCTGAAGCACCATGAGGCCACAATACGAAACTTGGAGCTCAAAAAAGATGATGGTTGTAAAGTTATTCAGACCAATTCAAACCAAGAGCTTTATTAATACTCGTTTCAAGGTTCCTCGTAGGGCAGTGAGTTCAACACACGAATTTACTCTCACAAATCCGCCCTGCCTCAACCCATTCGATTAGATTTCTTTATTTCTTTTACTAATGAAGGATCAACAGAAATTCGAGCCTATCATTGCACACTTAAAACGAATGTTGGTCTTTTACATTCAGGAGGTCGGTAAGATGGACGTGGAAATTGCCACAGTTCTTAATAAGAAACCTACAATTCTCCCCAAAGAGCCTCCGAAGGATCTCGATACAATGAAGTTGGGGAGGATACGAAGGAAGGAGTGAAGTGTCGCATTTCAGATAAGGGAAAAAACAGATGCGAACTTTCACACAATTGGTTTCTATTTTTTAGACAAACATTTATACTCCTCCTCCTGTCTAGAATACATCGTGGATTTTGTGGGTCAAAATAAAGCGAACAACGCTGCAGACAGGAAGTGTTTCTCAGACATGATCAATTGGTATGTCCTGGTTCACAAGACTCTTTTGGGGATTATGTTGAATCTGATCAAGGTTCAAAAGTGACAACAACAATGAAGAATATGTCTTCCTAATTGATACGAATGAGGAGATTGTTGGGCTATAATGTGTTGTGTCAATTTTATATTGTATTGTATTATATTATAGTCCATTTGTAATGGGTTGGGCCTGTCCACCCGGTTTCATTATTGTGCTAGGGTTAGGGTATTTATAGTGCATGCATCCACCGTGATTTGTATCGAGTCTCTTGTAACCCTAACGTGCTTTTACAATAACAGTTCTTAATCGAGCTCTTCTAAAGCATAGATTATAATCTTTCAGCACTACTTTGATCTTCATTCTTTGTGTTTGATTCTTATTCTTATTCTTGAATCTATCGATCAACTCTTGATTTATTCTAACACCATGAAAGAGTTATGATGTCTTAATGGATTATTAAGTTAGGGTTTAGCTTTTGGACCTTTTCTAGCTATGGAAAGTCATAAAGGTGGAAACTTTATGACTAAGAACAATGTTTTAGGTCTATATCTGTATTTGGATAAAAAAAAATCTTTAAGGAATAAGCACTTAACGAGAAGAATTGGATCCATATGGATTGTGTTGAGCATACCAAGAGGTACGTCGCGTGTACTAAGCTGAGCCCTCATGGTTTAGAAGGTTCGTGACTACGCCTGGCGTAGTAGTCGAATACGTGGGGCGTACTCAACCTACTTTGACTTCCCTTGACTTTTGACTTTATGACATGAGTTGTGTATCGGATAGGCAAGCAAGATTGATGGTGTGGGTTCGGAAGCAATCCAAACATGAGTTGTGGGTCAAAAAGGCAAGTCAGACACATGTTGTGGGCTCAGGGGTAATCCAACCTGATGGTTATGGACCCAGTATACATGTTGTTATATGTTTGTGTGGTGGTATTTGGGAGAATTCGCTAAGCTTTGGCTTAGGTTTAAGTTTTATGTTTCACGTACTTCTGATGATCGGGGCAAGGTGAGTGCGTGATCGTACACATCCGTCAGTGATATGTTTAGGAGATTTTATGATACTCTGATTTTGGATATTTGTATTTGATATTTGGTTTTTGAATTGGGTTTTGATCGAAAACAATGAGTGTACATTATTTGGGAAATGAAAAATTTTATCATCATTTTTGAGATGTTACTTTCAAATTGTTTGATTCAACATTTTTAAGCATCTAACTCGGTCCTGACTCCTCTTAAATGTCTTTTACTTAGTCATATTCAAGATTAAATCTTACTCAGTGAGACATTGATTCAATATATATGACTAAAGAAACAATCATTTAACATTAATAATATTCTTATTAATGATGACAATGTTAATAAAATTAATGTAGTTAACAATAATAAAATAAATTGTCACGGATAAATAATAATATATATAGTATTAATATTATTAACAAGATTATTAGCAAGACCTATAGAAATAATATGTATAATAATAATTAATGATAATAAAGATAATAACATTAATAATATTAATAGTTGATAGCATGATATTTTATTATATTATTTGGACTTGTTTAGCAATATACTTGTATGCTGGTAGAATTGTTCAGTAAAATGGTTGCTAACGTTTAGAATTATAAAATTATATAAAAACGAAAAGCTAAAATCTATGAAAAAATATTTTATTTAGCTTTTGAATTATGAGTGTTATATAAAATAAATGTTAAAAACTTCTATTATCAAAGGATTTTTTTAAGCAAAGTGTTTTTTAAAAGCTAAAAGCTTTTAAATGCTTTGTGCCAAATATGATTTTACTCTATCCAGCATAATAATGATTATGATAATAATTACTATTATTATAATATTAATACTAATATTAATAAGAGTAATAATGACGAAAATCCAAGAAAAAAATTGGTAGTTAGTAGAAACCATAATCAATGAGTTTGAAACCCCACTCCTTGTTCTATAAATTCAAAGCTACATCATTCTCGTACTATCATATGCCCATAAACAACCTTAACATTCATATATCCCTTACAATATGTCTTCCCAACGATACTTTCCGTTTCTTTCTTTTCTTCTTGTCCTTGTTCTCATCTGTGTCTCATGGTACCCTTGTACTTCCCATGAATCAGGCTTATGTAGACCATATTCTCAGTATATGAAAACCATTAAAGATTTCATGTTTCAAGACTCCTACGTTTTTGCTGATTTAGCTCTCATTGCAACTAAGACATTCGATGTCGATTCTTATGGTGCAAAAGGTGATGGCAAAAAAGATGATACAAAGGTACACATGATTTTATCTTTTTGACATGGTTATAAGCCGTTCTATGGTTTCTTTCTTCTCTTCCTCCCATCATAATAATAGTATTTGACCTTATACATGGCTTTTAAATTTGATATATATAATGTGTTTGTTGTTGTTTAGGCATTCAAGAAGGCATGGAAGGCAGCATGTTCATCAACCACAGAAGCAGTTTTTAGTGTGGCCAAGAACAAGAAGTACCTTGTAACGCCAATTAAGTTTAAAGGTCCTTGCAAATCTTCGCTAACAATGGAGGTCAGCTTTAAATTTTCCTTGAAGATTAATTTGTAGATACAACGAGGTTTCATTTTTTTCATAATTTATGAATAAATTTTGAATTTTTACCGAATAACCATGTTTATACAAACTTTTACAAACTAGTAACATATTAATTAATTGGTTGAAACATGCTTTATATGTCAATTGTTTATATTAGTAAAAAGATTAAACATTCTATAAACATTTTTAATGCATAAATTAGTAAAAAAATAAACATTGTTGCATAAATAATCATTTAACGACCGAGATAACCGGTTCCGGTTATATTTTGTCTAAAAACACATAAATGAAGTAAACTGTATAATATTTTAAGTAAACAAGTATTTAACCCTAATTATAGAAGTACCATAGCCGAATTAATACTCCATGACGGCAAAAAAAATTTGAGTTATTTAAAAAGAATAAATATATGTTAATTACCATCGAATATTTTTGCAGAATTTGTGGTTTTGGAACCAATATTTACATATATATTTACAGGTTTCGGGGACCATTTTAGCGTCAAAGCAAGAGTCGAAATATAAGAAAGACGAGAGGCATTGGCTTAGAGTGGATCATGTTGATAACTTGATGATCCGAGGAGGGGGAGTCATCGATGGCAATGGAGACTTTTGGTGGAGTAATTCCTGCAAAGTCAACAAGACACTTGTAAGTAATAAGTTAATTGATTAGGGGCTTAATTAATTACCAATATAACAACCTACTACATATATATTATTTTTGTTAAGAGAAATTAAATTGATTCTTACTTCCTACATAGTTTTAATTACCAATTAAGTTACTGTTAATGTATGTAACAAATAGTTTTAATTACCAATTAAGTTACTAATACGTTCTTTATAAACACAAGTGTATGTCTATATATTGATATATTTAACATGAAAATGTTGGTTCACCAATCGCACACGCATTAAATGGTTGCTATATATAGCTAGCTAGTCAATTAACCTATTAATATTCATAATTCACACACACTCACACATGGTTAACTCGGATTGAGTAGCGATTTGCCAAACTCTTAAATATAACGAGTAAGGTTACGGCAAGTATCATAAAGTATTTGTCAATTACTATTATCTGAGATAAGGGCAGTCTTATGTGAAGTGAACATTAATGATTATTAATTTAGTTAAAGTGACATAAAACACACTTATCATTAATAGTCATATCTTTATATTCTAACAAAATAAATAGTTTTATTTGTTTTTTTTTTCATTTTTTATTCTATTAAATCTCATAACTAATATCATGTAATTTGTTATTGAATGCTTAATGATCAAAAAAAAAAAATTCACTATAATTACTTTAAATTAATAATATTAGAATAAATATTAAAATAAAATTAAATTATAAGATGATATGATTTCACATATGTATTTAAATTAAGAATTATAATTTTATATAACTAAAAAATATATATTAATTAATAATTTATTTAAAATAATTAAGTAATAATTTTGAGTTTTTTACAATGAAAATTTAACTAATTTTATAACCGTAATTCACACGGATTATAAACTAGTAGAAATTAATTGATATAACAATAGCGTTTTTAATGCATTACCCGAAATCTTTCGTGCACAATTAACTACAATTTTGAATGTATGTATATATTATAAACTCAATAAATGACAAATTTTATGATATTTATTTTAGTTCGTTATTAATCAATTATATTTTTTTTGTGGTGATAAATGCATGCAGCCATGCAAGGATGCCCCAACGGTAAGTTCGATCTCCATCCCCTTTCATCCTTTTTGGTTCAGTCTTTTTGGTTAATTATCATCAACTTTTATATTGATCATCATTTTTTGTAATAATTCAAGTACAGAAAAGTTTAAAACTGATTTTTGGATCAATTGTAAATATTTACATACAAATAACCATCGTACCAAAAAAAAAAAACGAGTTGATCATTTTAATAAAGCTTGAGATGTGAACATTTTCATAAGAAACAATTATTGATTGGCAATGGCAGGCTTTGACGCTCTACAAGTGCAAAACATTGATGGTGAATGACTTGACAATTCAGAATGCACAACAAATCCATATTTCTTTCGACAATTGTGAGAATGTTCGAGCTTCAAATCTTCAAGTGACTGCACCAGGAGATAGCCCCAACACTGATGGAATTCATATCACCCATACCAAGAACATCACAATATCTAATTCTGTTATAGGAACAGGTTCTTTAATTTTTTTTAATCATATATATTTTCTTAAAATTGTTATTTAACATTTTTATAAAAAGATAAGAACAATCATAAAGTGAGTAAAACGTATATCACCTAATATATCCATTTAGACAAATTTTATATGTAAATCAATAGGATAAAATTCAACAAATTAACAAACCAAAATGGAGTCCACAATGCATTGAGTTCCATATATACACATCATTTATATTTCATATAATTCTATCAATTTTTTTCTACAATACAAAGTTAAATGAAACATATTTAAATATTTATTTAAAATTAAAAAGTTTTCCTTTTTTCATTAAAGAGTTCTATAACATCCCAAAATCACGAAAACACTTTTTGATATTTAAATCACCAAATCACATAGTATTTATTCCAAAAGAATCCATCATCGTAAAATGTATCATAATTATCAGAGTAAAATAACAATCATCAATGCAAAAAATCATCAAGGGGAATGTTGTGCATTTAAGTTGAGTCATTCCCTTTGGAACTGGAAGTACTTGAAACTGTTCAAACCATAAAACCGTAAGCACAAATCTTAGTAAGATCCCAAAAATACCACATACTATACATACATTGCCATGGGCTAACCCCATGGTCTTACATACAAGTTTGATGGACTATCCCCATGGTCTTTTCTCATATTTTCATAGGTTACCCCCATGGTCTTATATACATGTGTCATGGGCTATACTCATGGTCTTTTCTTGCATTGTCATGGACTACCTATATGGTCTTATACACAAGTGTCATAGGCTACCTCCATGGTCTTTCAAGCAAATGCGACAGGCTACCCTCGAGGTCTTATATGCAAGTATTACAAAGACAACTAGCATCCTACACGATATAATGAGAAAGATTCACCTCACAAGTGTCGTAAACACCTAACATGTTCTCTTAGACAAAGAACGGGTGCTACACACCACCTAATAAACCACACAGTGTGAACCCTCTTAGTCTACCTTCTAAAACTAGAAAATTGACCAAAAGTCAAGCAAGTCACAAGTTCACTGTCAAAGTCAACTTTCCAAGACAACTTCAATGAGTCACCACGTTGTGGCCTCATACTGACCACGTCGTGATAAAATAGGGACAAAACAATTCGCTTGCCCCTAGTTGCCATGTCGTGACGAACAAGATGTGCCGTGGTGAGGACTGGGTCTCAACAGCTAAATGGATTAATCCGTTTTCCATGAGCTCCAAAGCTCATATATGATTCTTCCCAAGGTCTTGATGGATAAAGTTTCCAACTTTTTCCATTAAGACATCCCAATAAACCAAGATTTCTAAACCAAGGTCCTTAATAACAACTTCAGGCATGAAGTCAACCATTAACCATTAAGCACTTAACCCTAAAACACCATAAAACTTAGTGTTTATGGACATGCATGTCCCTTCCAAACTAGGTCAAAATCAAGGAAGAAGAGAGCTCAAAATTAAGTATAAGAACAAAAACCCCAAGGAACCATAGATCTAGAACACATAACACCAAAAGGACCTTAAAGACCCATCAAGTTGCCAACTTTATGAAATTCCTTCCTTTAAACTCTCACAACATGAAGAATAAAGGACAAGGAATCAAGATCTAATAGCATGCAACCTAAAGTTTAGATCTTGATCACTTACAAAGGTCTAGAAAAGGTGTTTGTTGATGATGAGGAGGATGACTAGATGAAACAACTCACCAAATGTGCTTCTTTCTCCTTCAAAATGTCAAGAACACCACAAAAGCTCAACAATGGAGGCTAGATCTAATTAGGATTAGAAAAGAAGGTGTTGGAGGTTGAGGGTGATCAAACCATGGCTCACACTTTCTTTATACAGGGCCTAAAGCCCGAAAAATTAGGGTTTTGCCATCAAGCCATTGTCACGACGTACGTACAAGATTTCATGTCGTGATGCACAAAATTCACCAATGATCTTTCTCAGCCATGACACATCACGAGGATACCTATCTCATGTGGTGACCAATAAAACTTTATAAATACATTTGAATTAATTACATTTGGAATTCCAGATGTTACATGTTGAATGGTCATTAAATCACAAAATCATTAATGTCAATATAACATCACATAATATGATTAAAGTTTTCATCAAGTGAATGATTGTCACCTCATTGACTTTTTACATTAAACTCTTTGTTATGGATGCTATAACTTAAGTTACCTAGGCTATCTAATAACAAACTATTCATGTTTTTATTTGACCTTAATTATCTTATTGTCATTAATTGTATTGAAGGGGATGATTGCATTTCAATTGTGAGTGAATCAAAAAATGTTCAAGCTACGGGTATAACATGTGGACCGGGTCACGGGATTAGGTATGCATTACATATATATATATATATATATATATATATATATATATATATATATATATATATATATATATATATAGGGTTTAGTTATAATGTAGATGAACAACTATTGTGCGGACGTGTGGATAATATTATTCTATGAGAATTACTAGGAGAATACGTTGTTTAGTAATGTGAATTTGTTCAACCTCACACAATTATCGTCATTTTCATGCATTGTTCTCACACATCGTTTTTTACTCATTTTCATTTTTACAGAATACGACTCAATAAACATTCCGACAATATTCTGACAGAATGAGAATAATTAAGAAAAAACCTATAATAACCTTATAGACGATTTAATTAGTAAGAATGTGCGACAATGACAATAGTTATGTAAGATTGAACGTATTCACATTATCAAAACATATATTTTCTTTGTCATTCTCACATAATAGCATTGTCCACACGTCTGCACAATAGATGTCAATCCATATTTGAACCTAGCTCTCTCTCTCTCTCTCTCTCTCTCTATATATATATATATATATATATATATATATATATATATATATATATATATATATATATATATATATATATATATATATATATATATATATATATATATATATATATATATATATATATAGTGAAACTTATGCTAATAATGTTATGGTTGCTTGTTTATTCAGTATTGGGAGCTTGGGATCTAAAAACTCAGAAGCTCATGTTTCGAATGTTATAGTTGATGGGGCTCAACTTACTGGAACAACAAACGGTGTTAGAATTAAGACTTGGCAGGTAATTTACTAGACTTTGTTGGTTTGATAAATTAGTCTTAATATAACTATGAATTGTCACTAATTCGTCATTATTGCACTAAAACGAAAAATGTAAAATGTTAAATGTCATTGATATTTTGCATTTACTATGATAATTGTAGGGAGGTTCGGGGAATGCAAGTCTAATTACATTTCGAAATATTAAGATGAAGGATGTGAGCAACCCTATCATCATAGACCAAAATTATTGTGATCAAGCTAAATCGTGTAAAGAACAGGTCACTAATATTTGTTATCTTTCATAATGTTTTGAGTATATTTACATTGTGATTAGTTATTACCTATGATGAGAAACGACATAATACAATGGTGAAATGATATCTTTATAAAAGAAAAAAATTGTGTTTCGGTCTATTATCACGCCCGATAATTAAACTTGATAACTCTGATAATATGCACGCTAAATGTTACATAATCTACATATCTTTGATGCTTTTCATTTTGACAACAAAATATTATACAGGATTCAGCTGTCGAAATAAAAAATGTGACTTATCAAAATATTACTGGGACTAGTATGGATAAAGATGCAGTAACATTCGATTGTAGCAAAAATCATCCATGTCAAGGGGTTGTATTACGAGAGATCAACCTTACACGCAAGGACGGGGGTGACACTATGGCTGTTTGCAACAACGTCAAATTAACATATGTGGGAAAAGTTTATCCAAGGTGCCCGAAAGATACTACTATTCAAAAACAACAAGCAATTGGGGCGTATAGTTATCGTTGATCATACTATTTGTGTATTTAGTAAATTATTATAGTGTATGTATACTATTGAAATAACACATCATATTCTCTTTATAGGGTTGTTTATAAATCTAAACTCGTCAAATCTGTTTGAAGTTTAAGTCATTAGGATGAGCAATGAGGTAGTTTGGGTTTGGGTATGGGTTTAGTCATTACTGTGGGTTATATGAATCGGCCGTATCCAATTGTGAAATTAAATTACAAATATTTGAATAAATAATGCATTTATGCTTTTTGTTTCAAATGAGATGTATTAGCGAAAATCTAATTTTAATAAAAAGTGGTGTGACATGTAGATATAGCATTTTTTATGTGAGTGACTCTATTTAGAGACATTATAATCTGGATGTCAAAAACTTTTAAAAAATAAAATATAAAAAAAATAAAAAAAATCTAAAATGCAGCGATTTTTATGATAGTTATTTAGAGTATAATGAATTTTGTGAAGTTTCCAAAATATATTGATGCATACGGTAGTTATCCAAAATATAATGATTTATTGATTTTTGTGAAATTTTCATAGATGGTCATGTTGATAGATTAGTTGTGTTCTATTTACCAATTTGAAAATCAATAAATATTTAGTTTAAAAAATATCTATCTATCTATACTAATATTTTTTCTTTCCTACATGTATTTGAAACCCCAAAACTTTCATATTTCATTATAATATATCTGTTTTATAATTTCAATGTTTTTTTAATGTGAAATATTATCATATTTGAAAACTATTTAATTTAAATATCATGTTAAATCTAAAATGAAAATTAAAATATCAAAGAAACTTAAAAATATTCCAAAACTATTTATTTAAAATATTTCAAAATGTTTAATTGTTTTAGATGTATATCTAAATCGATATGTCAATTTAACTAAAAATATCCAAACCCATATTTTTATAATAATTGTAAAATTTTCAAATAAATAGTTTTTTATGTAATTAACAATAATAATAGTTGTTAAATGTGACTTGACCATTTGGAGCATTCTCATGGAGTAATTGGGTTCAGTGGAGCACTTAGAACTCAATGGAACACTTGGGATTTATGGAGCATGTAACAAAGGAAGCGATTTTCTAAGAAAGGAATGAAACATTAGCCATAGGAACAGATCAAGTGACAAAGTAACGGATCTTCCAAAAGGTGATTTGGAACAACTTGGAGCAACATGGAGTAACATCGTCCAACATGTTGAGCCAAGGTGATGTTAAGCCAAGGAGATGTTATGCGACATTTGTGAGAAGTTGTGCCAAGAGTAAGGATGTTACACCATCTTGATGAGATGTTACGCCATGGAGGAGATGTTGCACCATCTTGGACCATCTTAGTACATGATGTGCCATCTCAATTCCTTTGTTGTGCCATGTTGATCCATGTATGCTTAGAAGATCATTATGATTAAGAATCAAACTATGTTGTGCCACCATGATGGATGTTGGACCATTAGTGTTCATGATGCACTACATTGTGGTCCATCATGTGTATTGCTGATGTTGATGTATTGTATGACATGGAAGAATGTTCTAGAAGATGATGCATGGTGGAATATGATTGGTTGTCACCATTCATGGGCCAATGGACTTGGCCCATTAGGGTTTTAGGTCTGATCCATCAAGTATAAATAGGGATGCATGTTAGGTCATTTTATATCTTAAATTCTAGAAAGTTAGGCGAATCTCTGTGAAAATTGTACTTGTAACCTCTATTTGAGAGCTCTAAAAACAAAGAATACTCCATTCTTTTCTGTGGATGTAGGTCACCTTGATTGAACCACATAAATATTGTGTATTATGTGCTTTTGGTTTTGCTAGTTATCCGCTTTACTTCCTAACAAGTGATATCAGAGTTGCAGTTGGTGTCAGTGGCGAGTCTAGGTCATACAACCACATGGTTCCCTATTTCAGTGAAATTGATAAAATGAAAAATGTAAAAATACTAGTGGTGGGCCGGTCATATGCAGTGTTGTAAAACTATGACAACTCGGACGAGAGATAGACAAGTTAGTTGGACTTTACTCTATACTGAAGTGAGTTTTGCCTACTCGATTAATAAATTCTAATTTTTAAAACTCAACCAATAAAGTGGTTAAAATATGCAAAAATGGTATTTAAATAACTAAAACTAGTTTAAACTTGAAATATAGAAGTATTGGATTTTAACCATTAACATTTACTCAATAATTTTACTTACCAATGTTGGAACGGAAGCTAGAAAGTTTTATTATTTGAACAATGCATAATAAATTACCATAACCTTTTCTATTTATAAGTAACAAATGTCACATATGTTTTACTCCAATATCGATGTGGGATAAGTATAGTTAAAGTTATAAATTATACAGGTACTAAAAGTTGGTCATCCATTTTGGTCCAAAGCTATAAAGGTAGGTCCTATAATATTTCTAAGATAGTTCCTAAATTTTCTCCATCATTGTTCACAGTAAGCCTTAAAAAAATAAGGTGGGTCATAGGACCCACCTAGGTTGTATGTAACTTCGCCCTTGGTTGGTGTTCTGTTGATTGAAGATCGCATCTCACAAGTTCAATTTGGAGAAGTTCAATGGTTTGAATAATTTAACTTTGTGTAAGGTGAAAATGAAGGCTCTTCTACATCAATAAGGATGTGCAACATACTTGGAAGGAGAAGCAAAACTGCCAAAGGACATGGCGGCTGAAAATAAGGTGAACATTCTGACGAAGGCGCATAGTGTCATTTTGTTGAGCTTAATAGATGAAGTAATGAGGGATAAACTGCTTATGGGCTATGGGATAAACTTTGTAACAAGTACCAGAACAACTCACTAACGAACAAGTTGTATCAGAAGCAAATGTTGTACACTCTTAGAATGTCTGAAAGTACCCAAGTGAAAGATCATTTGGATAACATCAATCGCATCATCTTGGATCTACAAGGGGTTGATGTGAAGATTGAAGATGAAGATCAATCGTTCATTCTATTATGTTGTCTTCCGAACTCATATGAGAATTCTATTGATACCATGCTCTACGGTAGGACAATGATCACTGTGAATGATCTGAAGGACTCTCTGGTATCCAAGGAACTAAAAAAGAAAGTTTTAGTTGGAGAGGAGGTGTCCAATTCCAGTTTTTTCACAGGGAAGGGAAGGAAAGAAGATATGAAATGAAGAAACAGAGGGAGGTCACGTTCTAAATCAAAGTCTAAAGGATCATCGAATACAAAATGTTATAACTACAAGGATAAGGGGCACTTCAAGCAAAATTATCCACAACTGAAGAATAAGTTCAAGAGTGAATCAAGCAGCAATAACATTGTTGCTATGGTTCAGTAAATCTCTAATGAAGAGGACGATGGTGATATATTGATTGTTAGTACATCTAGTTGTTTAGATGCTTGGATCTTGGATTTTGGAGCATCTTATCACATGACATATAATCGTGACTGGTTCGACTCCTTGAAAGAGTAGGGTGGAGTTGTTGGGTTATGAGCATTCTAACACTCCTAAGTATACATGCAACCCTAAATACCTTGGATCTATGTTTTCTCTATTATACATGCAAATATGAATATTCCAAGGTATTACCCTAACTATCATACAATCTTTTAATACTTGAATAATAAACTAGATAGAAATACATACCTTGTTGATGTAGCTTAACTCCATGAATCTCGAGAGCCTAGTGCCCCAAGTGTGCCACCTCAAATGGTTCACACAACATTATCAACACTTGGAATAACCATGAGAAGAAGACACTTCATGCTCAAACGTCCAGCCCTCATACATGTATCACTAGTGCTAATTTCTTGAGCTAAAGGGGCCTTTATATAGTGTGGCTATTAGGGTTACACCATGTAACTCATGACTTTACCCATTCATTATGCTCCATGGTTTTTAACCTCTTCTCACAAACGGTCTAACCAAATGTTCCGATGCCATGCAACCCAAATGGACTATGCCGAGTCGTGTCAAGTACATACCAATTATAGTTATGGACATAGACACTAATCCAACAGTCTCCCACTTGAATAAGTCTAAAACTATTATTGAGTATGACTTCAAAACCTAACTGGCAATCGTAGCTCTCAAAAGCCGCTATCGAACTCTGACCTTGTAACTGAACTCTGACCTTGTCAATGACTTATCCATTAGATAAGGGATCATATATTCCTCCATTCTAGATATCATATGGACTAAGACATGGATGAACAATCATTCTCTCTATCCATTTTTTGTTTCCCGATTTTCGATTTATGAAGACTGACTGATTGAACAAATCACATCAGTCCTGGCTTGGCCAATGTAACAACAAAAATTTTCAAATAAATTTTTCATTTAAAATAAAGTGATTTCATTCAACCAGTAATATTTATTTTATGTTTCAAAACAAATACATATGTAAAATCCCCAAGATCTCAAATAGCAGCAGTGTGTATGCATCATGCCGGCGCCTTCCCACGGTCCTTGCTAGTACCTGCAACATATACATAACAACTTGTAAGCATAAATGCTTAGTGAGTTCCCCAGTATACCACTTACATATATACGCCTTTCCAGGCCCGGACCTTCCGGTCCACAGTACAATGCCTTCCGGCCCATATGATAATCGCCTTCCGGCCCATAAGATAATTGCCTTTCGGCCCATAAGATAATTGCCTTCCGGCCCATAACATGATTGCCTTCCGGCCCATAAACATATATAACACATAATACATTTACTCTAACACATATATCACATATATCATATATCATACCTGACCTTCCTGTCACATAATACATTGCCTTCCGGCCCATAGAAACATACATAGCATGCATAGCAACTATTCCTTTCAATTATAGCATATATAAAACACATAACATATCCGACCTTCCGGTCACACAGTCAAACCCTTCCGGGTACAGTATAGTGAGAAGACTCACCTCGTGGTAATGTAAGCTATCAACTCTTGAAACTACTCGCACTCGATCCGCCGATCTGCAGACTCCCTATAATACCATAGACCCTTATTAATACTCTTATCATTCAAGACAACTGACCCTAAGAATTTACATGCAGGTCAACTCTGGTCAACGGTCAACTTGACCGGACTCGTCGAGTGCAAAGGCGACTCGGCGAGTCTAGACGTCCTCCCCAAATTTCCCTGTTGTTCCCCTTCTACTCGTCGAGTATCCCTCTTGACTCGACGAGGTCCTCGTGGAAGAATCGCGGGGCCACCCCGAGTCCACTCGCCGAGTCCGAAGACAACTCGACGAGTTCCAATGAATCCTCAACTACTCGCCGAGTCTGAAGAACAACTCGGCGAGTCCCAGTAAATCTTCAAGCTACTCGCCGAGTCTGATCATTGGACTCGGCGAGTCCATGCCATGCAGTCGATCATCTGCCTCCTGAAATACGCATGGTCCCGAGACATGCACCCATGGGACTTTCTGGACCTCTAAGCATCCTATTACTAGGGTATAAACGATTGGGTAACAACATAATAATCTATCTAATCCTCAAATGGGTCTCATAAACCCTAGATTCGTGTACAACACCAAAACAATAGAAATAATCCGAGTATTACCTGGAAAACGTGTTCTCTGTGTCCCCAACCTTCAGAGCTCAACCCTCTTGATCCTCCTTTGACCACAACCTTGCCTCTTCTTGCCTAACAACTCCTTCAAGTTTCCACTAGCCTTCACTCCTACTCCAGATGCCCACAGACGTTTAGGTTATCCTTAATCGGCCAAAAGACGAGAAATGACGGCCCTAAAGACGTTATATACGATCCAGAATCAAACGGCTAGGGTTTCTGCTGAGCAACGTCGACTCGCCGAGTCCCTAATGGACTCGTCGAGTCCAGTCGCGAATCTGCGACCAAGTCTGTGGTCCTACTCGGCGAGTCAGGCACCAACTCGCCGAGTCCCTTCCTAAAATGTCCCCAAAAATAGTTTTAAAACAATACCTGAAATTCCGGGCTGTTACAGCCAAGCACTCACATGTGTCAATACTAAATCAACGAGGGGACCACAGATATCGCTTTTATCTAGAAGGTAAAAGGAATGGATAAACTTCGACTCATATGGCTTGTTCTACTACTTGTTGAGTCATACACAAAGGCACGTTTTATAACATCGAGTTACCAATATGTTTTCGTGCAATCAATGTACTATCAAATCATAGTAACAACTCATATCTCTAGGTTTAAAGAATATAAGATATTATCGTCTTATGATCACTCGTGATAAAATCCATGAAGTGATTCAAATGAGCGTGGGTTGAATCCAATACTTAGAAATTATGAGCACTCATGAGTGTAGTAGCACCACTTTGTCCACCAACTTGGACCTTTTCAAGCCAACCCATGATAGTCTTGATTCATATCTACTTCCAACATATGACCGACTGTGGATGGTTTGAATAACTTAGTCATTCAGGAAGAATAACCTAGTTTATTCTGGAAGTCAAAACATGCAAAATGAAACACAAGAATAAATGAATCTAATATGGTATTAAAACTATGAATATAAATAAAACACTTTTTATTTATCACCATACTGATTACTCATTATTCATTGTTTCGGTTTTATCAACTTTATACTTGAATTTTTTTTTAAAAAAATACTAGTTGTCCCATGCTCCAAGCATGTACACTATGTTTTCTAAACAATAGCTTTGCAATACATCAAGTATGCACTCTATGTTTGTCTATGATCCTTACTTTGTGAAATAGATCGATTGAACGTACTTTCAATGATTCTCTTTTCACACTCCCAAATCCTTATCGAAAAATGTAAGAATTCTAATTTCCTAACATTTACCAAAATTTGTTTAGATTTTAAACTTATATGCACAGACCCTCTTGTAATGAATATGTACAAAGTCACAAAGACTTGTCAACAGTCATTACAAGTTATTCCAATGGAGATCAATTCCATGGAGACGAAGTCTCAAAGCACATTGCTTTGAATATCCTTCTTGCATTAAGTTTTCTAATCTTACACATATAACTTCCATCTATGCAGACAACTCCATATTCCTATTTCGACTACTACTTCTGAACAAGGGTTGTCTCTTTTCCAGAATATGTCAATATGATCCTTCCAATATTAACAGTATACTTCCAACTGTCCTTGAGCAACCAATCTTTGGTAAAACCTTAGATTGTCCTCGACAATTGCTTAATCACTTTAGTCATATCCAATTCTAGACCTTTTTCCCCATAATGCCCCAAGGCATTTAGAAAATTTAGAAAGGATAAATATTATAGCACATGCAATCGATCTTGTACCCAAAGCAAATGGGACACGATTCATGATGTCTCAAATAAAGACATGATTCTAGACCAGTCTTTTGCTACAATAATTTTTTTTCCATGTTTTCAAAAATTGACTATGAAGAGGGATGTTGTAATCATAACCGAATTTTGAGAACACAATATATAGAATTTCCTTAAGTTGAACCAATCCAGCATGAAATTCATATATATATATATATATATATATATATATATATATATATATATATATATATATATATTCTTGACTAAAATGATTAAAATGTCAATCTAAGCCTTTTAGAATTGAAATGAAGTATAATTTATTCTCCCTTAATTATAGCAAAACAACTTTTCCAACCCTTGCAACCTCACGAGTTGAACTTTTGTTTTCTATAATTAACATTACTCTCCGGGGTAATCATTCCTGGATAGAGTAGCGCCAAATCATCAAATCTGGAAGTGTACGCGGCGATGTCAGAACCCTTCATCTTTAGATTCCAAAGTTCATGCTCTAATTTCTGTATCTCACCCCGCGGGCAGTACTCAGCAAGTGGAAGGTCCTTCATGGCCTCCCAACCCATAGCATTGGCTACACATAGGGTTAAGGATTTGACTCGGCCATTACACCAAGTCAAGGCTTTATCAATGAAAGTGCAGGCGGCGAACTTCACCTTATCCGATTCAGAGCAGGCACAAATTTCGAAAATAGATTCGATTTTCTCAAACCATCGGGTTAAGGAAATGACACCTCCAGTGCCATCGAAAGATGTGGGTTTCGCGTTCATAGAGTCTTTATACGAACACTCCTTTCGGTGTCCCTGGCTACCTTCCTAGTTTTGGGTACCACCTCCTGAACCACCTTGGCCACCAGAGTTCATTTGGGACATGGCGGCTGCCACTGCAGTAGTAACAGCTGCCTGGAACATCACAGGATCAAATTGAGGAGGAGGTGGTGGCGAAGGGTTGTTGTTCTTTGAGCTAGGTCTCTTTCTTGGAGGCATCTTGATCTAAATAGATCAGAAAGAGAGCATGGTAAGTCCTCTGAATTAAATCAAGAGATATGAAACAAGATATATCTCATTAAGATAGATAAAGGATTTTATTAAGCGATAAAGTAGGAAAGAGTTATCAAAGCAGATAAACTATCGCTAAAGGAATGATTGAGGAGCAATGTTGGAATGTGGATCTCTATAACGAAGTCGGCTCTAGAAAATACTCCCATAGTATTTTATGTTTCACTGCGACGACGGATCGTTGTTCGGTTATCGGGTAAGTTTTAGGCATGCTGAACACCACAGTCACTCCCAAGCACATGTTGGTCGTGTCTCGAATGAATATACTTGATCAGACTATATTGACCCTAGACACGACTACATAACTGCCCAGGTTTAACCGCAGCGTACAACACCCAATTACTTATGTTTTGTTCTACTCGTAGTTACGGTTTCCGGTGGCTAGGTATACTTGTATACTTTTGAAAATACTTATATTTTAAAGTATACTTTTAGTTCAGAGCACTTCGGCCCCTTAGTGTTTATAGTCTTATTCCATGTAAGGTTTGGTATACTAGTTCACTATAAACAAGGGATCTGATACCAATCTGTCACACCCCGAAACCGATGGCGGAAACGTTCCGGGGCGGAGGATGCCATGTAGTATCGCAACCAATGTACATAGCTAGCATAGTAAACACAACCAATACATTACATAGAAATATTTACATTATCTAATGTGGAGCTGAGAATACAAGCAGTTTGAAAATCAGCATAAAGCTAATGAGTTCATAAGAGGTTTGTTTTCTGAAAATGTACAAGTTTCCTTTGGTTTCTAAAAAAGTTAGTTATCTGTTGGTTATACGATCCGGTTATGTATAGTTTGTTATCCTAGGAAAAACCCTTATTTTCCTAAATTTAAGTTTAGTTATCGGTTTTGAAAGTAATGTACAAGTGTCTACCATACTTTATGTGTTCGTGTGATGTTTCCTGAAAACCTGATTATCCTAGAAAAGTACATTAGTTTTAACACGTATATAAAACTAATAAGTACGTATAAAAGTATTCATAATCTAAATTGCGAGTTCCATAACCATACTATAGACTGGATAAGGCTCGAAACAGGGGCCAATATCTTTTTATGACTTTTGTCACCCTTGAACGTTTCGGTTCGACTGTAGCTAGCAGCCAGGTGCGGGGTTGTCAATCCCGTATAGATCTATACACTCAATTCACGTTCTCCCTCCAAGAGATTCTGGTTACGGGGGTAGTCCTACACTCTCGTAACTAGGGGGAGTGTTACAAGGACGTGTCTCCAATCTTAAGATTAATTAATTAAAAGACAATAAAATGGGAAATTCTGATTAATTAGTCCTTCACTCTCGTAACTATGGGGAGTGTTATCAAGGACTTGTATAAAGTTCTAAGTTTAATGTTACTATTCTTCCACTCTCGTAACAAGGGGGAGTGGTAAGGCTCTAAGTTTAATGTTATTATTCCTTAACTCTTGTATCTACGGGGAGTGTTAAAGTTCTAAGTTTAATGTTATTTAGTCTTGCACTCTCGTATCTACGGGGAGTGATATCAAGAACGTTTTAAAGTTTTAAGATTCATGCTTTTAACAATAATGATATGGAAATTCACTTGTGAAATATAAAATATAACATTTTAAAACGAGTTTCACAAATAATATGACGGTTTATTCTACAAGTTGGACGATTGGTTAATACAGTTTTCTAGTGTTAAAAGCATACAAAATATGAAACATTTCAAATGAAATCATAAGTTTGAGTACAAGATTTCCTTGTACTTTTTCTTGTATCCCCCCCCCCCCCTGAAAACATTGAAAACATGGAAAAACGTAGGGGTATGAACTCACCAGTCGCGGAATGTGTCAGTTTGGATGCTAAACGTCAGTTCAGGGTTTGAACGCGTGCGAGGTTCCTATGTAATATGAAAAGATACCCATTTGTATCTAATTAGACCCTGAACAACTAATCAAATATGAATAAACACTTCGAGACGCGAAAACACTTCAATACAAGTGTTTAGAGTGACCCAGGTGGCATCTATGGATGTGTATGGCTTGGATATGGAGTTTGCTCTTCAAGAGTAAACTCCTAATGGATTTTTCGGCCAAAATGACCAACTCCCCATGAGTTTAAGGCTGTAAACTCATGGTGGGGGTGTTCTTGGGTGTTAAATGGTCTTACAACTCCTGTGTGGTAATGCTAGGCTTGGTTTTAAGGCATTGGAAGGTAATTTGGACATCCTAAGGACCATTTGAGGAGTTTACGGCAGTAAACTATGACTTTACGGCCATAAACTATTATGTGCCATTACTTAATGTGTTTTGATGGTCCTAGGTTAATTACAATGCACAAAGGAAGGTTCTAGGGTTGATTCCATGGCTTTGGAAGTGATTGGGACTTGAATTGACCTTGGAAAAGGAGTTTACAGTCTATGAAGATGTTCTTGGTGAGTTTACTACCTTAAACACATGATTTTACGGTAGTAAACTCATTTTTGACCATGATTCATGTGATTTGGTGGTTGAAGGTTAAGCATGCTAAGTTCTAGACCCATTTCTAAGCCATACAAGGTGTTAGGGGCACTTTACCACCCAATGGAGGAGTTTAAGGTCTAAGAAGGGGTGTTTACGGTCCAAGAATGTTCTTGGGCTGTAAACTCAAGTTTGACCCATTTGAGTATGTTTTGGTGCATCTCTTGAAGGATTATAAGGTTCTATACTCTCATGGAAGCTTCTTGTAGGTGTTTAGGGGCAAACTAACACCTTAAATGGTGTTTATGGTCCAAGAATGAGGGTTTACGGTCCAAGCATGTTCTTGGGCCGTAAACTCAAGTTTCCCCCTAAATGGTAAGATTTTGGTGCTCTAAGTCCATTCCTACAAGTCCAAATGTCTTAACTAAGCACTAGAAGTGATTTGGAGGGGTTTGGGGGCTTCAAAACCCTCTTTAAAGGAGTTTATGGTTTTGGGAGGGTTCTGAAACCGTAAACACATGTTCTTGATGGTTTTTGGGTAGTTTAAACACAAATTTGAATGGTAAAGAAGCTTAGAAACATGCTAGGATAGATTACTTACCAAATTGAAGCTTGAAAGGGATGATTTTGACTCAATTTCGAGTTTTAGAGAGAGAGTAGTGAGAGAAAGTTATGAGGTGGTGGTAAAAAGCTAAATTGAAGTTCACTCATCCTTTATATAAGGATTGAGTTTGTCGCCCGGTGGAAATCTACCCGCTACTGACGTTAAACGGGACTTTTGGTCGTACCCAATTTAGTTGTTGTAACCCAATGTAGTTATAATTAAAACTTTTCCAAATAAATAACGAATTTATTTTCACGCGTTTCTAATGGGTTTGGACACTCACGAGATTAAAATAAAAGTCTTAATATAAATGACCTAATCCAAAATGTTAACGGAAAATTTTAAATACAAACGTTTTTACTGACGGAAATAGTTTACCGTGACGGAATAGATTACGGGTTGTCACAGTGGGTGAGAGTGGACACCAATTAAACTGCCATTTTATAAGCAGTAACCTTATCCCCCCCCCCCCCCCTATAGACCGGCTTCGTAAATGAGACATACTAATGGTAAGACGACTTTCTCTTATATATATATATATATATATATATATATATATATATATATATATATATATATATATATATATATATATATTATTAACTTATAATATTATAAAGTATAAGGGTTGAATTTTAACTTTTAAAATTCGAAAGGCTTAACTTGGAATTAAAGTATTCATGGGAAAACTTTACGAATTCCAAAACTTGAAGGGAAGTTTTTGAAACTATTTAAAACTTTTCATTTCATAACTTATGAGTGTAATGGTTCATTAAAATGAAGACTCTTCATTTTTTATGTAACATTTTATTCTTTAATAACACTTTTAAAGAAGTGACTCTTAAACATCCATAACTTGAGGACAAGTTATGGAGTCATAATACTATTTAATGAAAAAGACTCTTCATTTTTTATGTAACCTATGACACTTTTATGAGTTTTAAGTTTCATAAATGTGGCCTTTTATGTAACTTGAGAACAAGTTACAAAAACACATTTTATGAACTACCTCTAGATTAATAAGGATTGAAAACAACTAAAACACAATTTTTTTTTCATTAATCTAAACTAACTCATAAATCAAGGAAACATAAAAGTTTTGGTAATCCATAACTTATGGAGTTAAATGCTTTTTTTAAGATGAAACTTTTTATGTTCCATAACATAAGAATAAGTTATGGAATTCTTTAAAACATTAACACCAAATTTTGTAACTCCATAAAAACTTTGAATGAATTTTTTTTCAAACGTTTTCATATCCATAACTTATGGAGGTTTCAAAAAAAGAACTCTTTAGATCAAACTTTTAAAACTAATAAAATAATCATAATATTTTATCTTTTACTAAATTCGACCTAATTAAACTCATATAGCAAATGATTCAAATTTTACAAATAATTAGTTTTTCACAAACACAAGTAATTATCTTAAAATATGATAAACGTCATGTTTTTTTTTTCATTTTTTTCAACTTTGAAAATAAAACATTTGCATCAATATAACAGAAAACAACTCATGGCTGTGATACCACTGTTGGGTTATGAGCATTCTAACACTCCTAAGTATACATGCAACCCTAAATACCTTGGATCTATGTTTTCTCTATTATACATGCAAATATGAATATTCCATGGTATTATCCTAACTAGCATACAATCTTTTGATACTTGAATAATAAACTAGATAGAAATACATACCTTGTTGATGTAGCTTAACTCCATGAAGCTCGAGAGCGTAGTGCCCCAAGTGTGACACCTCAAATGGTTCACACAACATCATCAACACTTGGAATAACCTTGAGAAGAAGACACTTCATGCTCAAATCGACCAGCCCTCATACATGTATCACTAGTGCCAATTTCTTGAGCTAAAGGGGTCTTTATATAGTGCGGCTATTAGGGTTACACCATGTAACTCATGACTTTACCCATTCCTTATGCTCCATGGGTTTTAACCTCTTCTCACAAACGGTCTATCCAAATGTTCCAATGCCATGCAACCCAAATGGACCATGTCAAGTCGGGTCAACTACATACCAATTATAGTTATGACTTAGACACTAATCCAACAGGAGTAACATCCTAAAAATTCATACTAAAATTATCATTTTTAAAACAATAAATCATACAAACAAGCTGTTCCAAAACCGATCAAAGTGAATATATTATTTAAACATCAGAGTAATATCATTAATTACCAATGCGGAAAACTCTAGGGGATGTTGTGCAGTCATGTCGGGCCCTTCCTTTTTGTACCGAAAGTACCTAAAACCATAATCATAAAACCATAAGCACAAAGCTTAGTGAGTTCCTAAAAATACCATATACCATACATACAACCATGCTTAACCTTGGGGTATATTCCAACCTAAATATATGTTGGATAAGGTGTCTAAGTCCATAACTATTTATGGTATGTACTTGACCCGACCCGGCATGGTCCATTTGGGTTGCATGGAACCATGCAATTGGATAGACTAAATGAGAGAAATAACACTTGTGGTTTATTAATTTATTAAAAGTTCTAATATATTAATAGTATTATTTAATTAGTTTGATCAAGAATTAATTTAGAATTAATTAAGTGATCGAAAGATAACTAATTAAATATATGGTTGATTATGTAAATCATCCATAACTTGTATAGTGGGCTAAGAGGCTCCATGGATTATCAAGTTGGGTTAAACCCATAGGATGCTCCATGGGAGTTACAAACCCATGGGTCATGGAAATGAAGAGTCATGACACATTAGGGTTTACATGGTGTAACCCTAGATGTGTCAACACTATATAAGGAACCCATTCTCCACGAAAATCGGCTAGACAAGAACAAGTGAGGGCTAGGCCGATTTTCAAGTGTGTGTATTCTCTCAATAGTTTAATCCTTTGCATTTAGTGTTGTGTGAAGCATTTGAGGCATCACACTTGGGGTGCTAGGCTCACAAAGTTTCAAGTTTCATAATCAACAACGAGGTAAGTTATTTTTTCTTTCATTCAAGTTAAAAATATTCCCCATGTATGCTAGATAGGAATACAACCTTGGAATTCAACTTTGCATGATAATTAGACAAACATAGATCCAAGGTTATTAGGGTTGCATGTACACTTAGGAAGTCTTAGAATGCTCAAAACCCATCAATATACATATATGGGCATCTCCTTGGAGTGTATTTCAACCCGATCAACACATGTAGGCCCTGCCATGGGGTCTAATTCGATCCAATAACAGATGTGGGCCATGCCTTGGGGTATATTTCAACCTGATTATACCATAGTGGGCCCCACCATGGGGTTTATTTCAACCTAAGCATGCAACACATATAAGTCACATAACAACAATCATACCATGCAAGTTTCACAAAGATAGCTAGCATATAACAAATCCTAGTGGGCCGAAATTGGTGCCTTTTACCCGCGGGTACAGTAAGGAGACTCACCTGATTCACAAATCTTAATAACACTCAGTTCAAAATCGTGCCAACCACTGCTAAATACTCTTCTGCTAACTGATGGATTCATAACACCTCCTACCAATCCACACAAGGTAAACCCTAAGTCTACCATCTAAAAATAGAATTTAACCAAATTCAACAGTCCGTAATGACAACAATCCATCCTCACATCGTGACCAGCCCTTGATCACGTTATGAGAGCTCACTCGGTCCGATTCTAACTCATCCTAACTCAACCTAGCCAACTCAGCCAAGGAAAATCACATAAGTTGACCTCATGACGTAGGCAGCCTTTCCACATGCCGTGAGCCCCAAGAAGCTCATTATAATGAGATCAACCACTCCTCACGTCGTAAGACCCATGTCTCACATCGTGAGAATACTCTAAAGCAAAAAAGTCTTTTAAGTCCTTAAACCATTAAGCTTGCACTCTAACTTTCTAGAAGGTCTTATAACTCCTTAATACACTAGAAAGTTGATGCTTTTAATATATATATATATATATATATATGTGTGTGTGTGTGTGTGTGTGTGTGTGTCCAATACATGTGTAGATCTCAATTGGCTCAAAATTTGAAGAAAAAGATATCCAATGTTCATGCAAGGTTCCAAATTCGACCATTCTCTAGATCTTAACTCCAAAACACTCTTAACAACCTTATAACCTATAACATTCATTCAAACTTGATCAACCAAGGAGAAAAGAGGGATAAAACTTAGATTTAGCCTCCTATAACAATAAAGGTGGAAGTTTTGATACTTATAATGGTCCAGAAACAATATAAGGTGATGTTGATGATTCCTTGAAATCCTCTACAAAAGATCACCTTCTTCTTCATATTTTCTTCTTCTTCCAAACCAATAAAGGTTCCAAAATGATCAATGATCAAGCAAGGGTTAAAGGCTAGGGTATTCTGAGGTGAAAGAGGGTTTGGAAGCTGATAAGAAACCCAAAAATGAGTTTAGATGTGCTTAAATACAAAGGAAACCCTAAAATATCATGGGCTTGGGTTGCATCAATTCTTAAGTCATGAGACTAGTCCTAAACAAAAGTTTCATTTAAAGACATCTCACGTCGTGACCACCCTAACGTCACGTCGTGTGACATCCCCATTTTCACAGCCAGAAAAGACTGATTTGTTTATACTTTATTTTAAAAATCAGAGTACCCTTTTAAAGAAAAGTGTTGTGGAATTTGTTCCCAGAAAACATGATAAAGATATTATGAAATCATTTCCGAAGAAACGTATTTTGTTTATATTCAAACTTTAGGACGTAATCGTCAATACATAAATATAAGCATAAACAAGCCTTACATTCATTTACACTAGTAATCTACATTTCCTTTAATCTCTCAGTATAATGTAGCTTCGTATCGAAACCTGTGATACAAATAAACTGAGTGAGTCAAGTTGCAAGGCCTTCTGAGTACATAGGGATTTCAATCCCACAATGTTATATATATATATATATATATATATATATATATATATATATATATATATATGTTAAAACTCACAAAATATACAATTTCACCATATATATATAAGCAACTCTTACCCCACCTTGTCGATCCTCACAACGACACGGTGCATACTCTCGGATCTAAAGTTTACCTCTTTACTTAATCCATAATCTTGGATCAAAAATTAATGGATTTACCTGATCCATACTCCCGGATCAAGTATGTCTAATCCATGCTCTCGAGTCAATAATTTTGCCCATTCCACACTCTTGGACTAGGGACAATTGACTATGTATTAATCCATACTCCTGGATTAATGACAAATAACTATGTCCTATGCATGCTCTCGGACTAAGGATAACTAACTAAGTCTAATACATACTTTCGGATCAATGACAAGTTTTGAAGTTATTCCCTCCGTGTATATCTCACTCGTACTCATAAGGAGATATTGTGCAATATTCCTCTTAATTAATCATCATATATTATCTGGTATGCTCTTTAACACGTATTTCAGGAAATAACAAATATCTCACACATAAACATATATTTCAATACTTGTACTAAAATCATGTTCATGAAAGGGACTATGCACCCACTTGTTAAAGTGATGATTCCAACTTCGACAGCGCTTCACTTCATAACAATATGATTTCCTTCGACGAAACATAGTATTTTTACCAGTAGATTTTAGTCTAGTATTTATTGCAACTAATTACAAGCGGTATTATTTTATAAGTGTTAAACAATACTTTTCAACCACTATGTACAGACAGGGGCTAGACATAAAACACCGGAGGGTAGGACCATTTTTGCGTAGAACACTTCTGGAATCCAACAACCCTATGCGGCCCTTTAAACCATATTCCTCATACCGCGAGTAGTTAAAAATAGTATAATAACACCTTTTTATATCATAGTTTATAATATATATAAGTTTATAATAATGATAATAAATTTAAAACTAAGTTATACTAAAAGTAGAGTAAACGTAACTCACTTACCAACAGGTTTGCTAGTAATCGGGCTCTGCGGGGATAGAACTTCCCGAGCCAAAAAGCTCTTTTTCTCGGAGCCTTTGGGCGCTCCGGGGCCTTCTCCCAACACTAGGAAGATTTTGGATTAGTGTCTAAGCCTGTAACCATATTTGGTAAGTACTTGACCCGGTTGTGCTTGGTCCTTTTGGGTTGCCTTCACCAAAGCAACTTGACTGGAGAAATAAATAGAGAAAGAGGTTATTAGGATTTATTAATATGTTATAAGAATAATATATTAAAGGAGAAATCATATTTGTTTAATTAATATTGGTCAATAATTAATTAGGAATTAATTTTGTGATCAAGTGTAATTAATTAAACTAAAGGGGCTGAATTGTAATTATGTGATAGTTGCAGAATAGGGCAACGGTTATCCTATTAGTAGGATGGACGAATTCAATGGATAGGATATCCTTGAAATCGTCCAAAGGTCCAAAAGATAAGGGTTATCAAGGCTTATCTTATGATTGCTTGGTGGGCAAGCAACTAGATAAGGATAAGGACTGAAACCCTAATCTCAACCCTATATAAAGACTCCTAGGCCTTAAGAATTCGTCCACTTACTTCTAAGAGATCCTAAGGCCGATTTCTACCTCTCCCCTTCTCTCTCTATAGGTGATCCATTAGAGGTACTACACTTGTGGTACTTGCTTTCAAGACTTAGGGTTTGAAGATTTAAGTTATTATTACAATATAACAACAAGAGGTATGTGATCTAACCTTCTATATGAATTTCGAAAATAGTAGGCTACATTAGGGTTTTATTCATATGTTCATAATGTTGTGTATCTAATAGTGAAAACATAGATCCAAATCTAGGGTTGCATACACACATAGGATTATTTGTATAAAACCCATCAGAAGATTCTATGGGTTAGGGAGTGTTTAGAGAGAGTAGAGAGAAAGAAAGGGTGAGGAGTGAAGAAACATGGAGACCCTCACACCTCCTTTTGTAACCTCCAGTCCTCGGTTACGTCAGGCGTTCATGTGGAGGTACACAGGGCGTACCTGTGTATGCAGTGCATAGGAGCGAGCAGGTGTCTGACTTTTGGTGGGGCGACGTGGACTTCTCCGGACGAAGCATGCGAATGTGGGGTGTTCCCTCTACTTGCGCGGGGCGTTCTTCTGAGCAGCTTCGCAAATTCCACTCTCGTCTTCTAAAATTCATAAATTTCGCATACGAGCTCCGTTTTCGACGTTCTTTATATCCACATGTAGGTATAAATGTACTCTACAGCTTTCGTTTAGACTCCGTCGGCTAATTTTGAATTTATTTTTGAAGTTATATTCTTAACAAGCTGGGACTGAAAACTCCGTTAAAAATTCATAAGTTTGTCATTCGATGTCTGTTTTTGTCTGTCTTTTCGTCGTTGAGATCCTATTAATGAGATCTTCGATTCTCGTTTAGGTTGTGTCGGCTAAAAATCGGTCGATCTAATATTCGAATTCCAGGCTGCATAATATTATGCCAAATCTTAGAAAAATCATAACTTCCTCATACGAATTCAGATTTTTTGTTCTTTTTATGCACGCTCTTGATTTAACATATAGTACGACTTTCATTTAGTGAGCTAAGCCTAAAAAGTACTTTATCGAAAATTCACTTTTTTTGTTACTCGGTGTCATGTCGGTTTTGCCGTAAAACTTCGACGGGTCATAACTTCTTCATTATAACTCGGATTTCGGTGTTCTTTATAAGTACGGAACCCTTGTGACATATACTAAAACTTGGTTAAGATTATTTACTCTAAATAATATTCTATCAAAAGTCATTTTAAATGATCATTGTCTCTAAATTGACTAGCCCGAATCTACGGGCGTTACAGTTATCTCCCCTTAGGATGATTACGTCCTGGAATCATCAACGAAACAGAGCTTATATAAAGAAACCATACGTTATCTCTTCATACTAAGTAATAATCAATTGGGCAGGAAGATAAAGATGCTCCGATTCGATCGTGGTGGCGAGTATCTTAGTATTGATGTAACAGACCGGATTCCCAGGTATTATTCATTCTTATATTTTTAGTATTTAGTGAGGAGACTCGGCGAGTTGGAGCTCAAACTCGCCGAGTAGGATCGCGATTTGGACAAGGATTCACGTCTAAACTCGGCGAGTCCACGCTGTTTAATGAAAACCTAATTCCCCGGGTTTGGAGCCTATTTAAACGCACTTATAGCCTCCCATTTGCGGCTACTAGTCCCTTGAGATAACCCTAAGAGAGCTAATTCATTTTGGGAGAGAGGAAGTCAATTTTGGGCCTTTGTATTCCTTGTTTAGCAAGAGGAAGGTGGCAAGAGCAAGGAGGAGGTGAGATTACAGCAGATCCAGAGTCCAGAGGCTTCATTTTGAGGTAAGGGTTCGAATCTCCTTCAGTTATAGGGATGATCTTTAGAGTTAGGGTTTTATACCCCCTTTTTGGAGAGTGATTGTGTGAAGCAAATAGTCCCTCTTCAAGTTTGTTCCTTGGATCTGGACTCAAAGAGGTCCAGAGACCTTAACCATTGGAGCTTTTTGGGTTATTATGGAGTCTTTGGACCTAGGTGGTTATTTTTGGGATAAAATATCCTTTTGATGCCTTGTGGGGGTTAAACAAGCATCAAGCTTCGAACTTTACATGACATTCATGCTTGGGAAGGCTAGATCTAGCGTTTGGGAAAGCAGATCTGACCTCAGAAGGTCAATAAAAGTGTGTGCATGGCATGAACTCGCCGAGTTGTTCTTGGGACTCGACGAGTAGGGTTGGGGTTTCACGTAATATGTTCAGTGAGTGGACTCGCTGGGTTGGGGGATAACCCAGTGAGTCAGGAAGAGTCAATATGGGTTTGAGTCAAGCCAGAACTCGCCGAGTTGTTCTTGAGACTCGGCGAGTTGAGTCGTGGTTGCCCTGCGATTCAAGCCAGGTGGAAACTCGTTGAGTTAGGGGAGTGCTGGACGTGCCAAGAAAGATCTGAGGGAGTCAGTGAACGCCTTAGACTCGCCGAGTTGCTTTGGTGCACTCGCCGAGTCCGGTCAAAGTTGACCGTTGACCAGAGTTGACCAATGTTGATTTGATAGGGTTAGTCAACCATTTGTTGTAAAAGTGTTAATTAGAGATATATTGTATTATAGGAAGATTATAGTGCGGGGGATCGAGCACGAGTGATTCCAGGGATTTGCGAGTTATCAAGATACACGAGGTGAGTCTTCTCACTATACTTTACCTTGAGTAGGTAACTAGAGTTATGTGATACAGAGATTGTATGCTATATATATGTTATGTGTTGCGCTGCATTATTCTTTGTGATTTATGTTGTGCATGTTTACAGAGTTAGAACCTGAGGGTTCACAGAGTTTGGGTACACGGACCCACAGAGTTATAGCCTCGAGTGGCTAATATGTGTTATATGTGGTATTTTGGGGAACTCACTAAGCTTTGTGCTTACAGTGTTTGGTGTTATTTGTTTCAGGTACTAGTGATGACCGTGGGAAGTCGCCGGCTTGATCAATACACACACACGGGATTTTATGTTATGAGATCTTGGGATTTTTGTATGACATGAATTTTATTTCAAACATGGGTGTTTTTATGACTATTAAATGAATTATGTTTTTATAAAATGCGAAAAATTGTTTTGAAATTTACGGTGTTACAAGTTGGTATCAGAGTCTTGGTTTGAGGGATTCGGGTACACCTTCAAGAGTATTTGAACTCAAACTGAGGATTTGGAAAATATTTTCAAAAGAGAACCAAATTTTCTAAAAGAAGTAAAAGATTTTAGAGAAACTCGGAGTAGAAACGTGTGTACGATCAGTCAGCGCCCGATCGATGAATTCCCAAAATACCCTTATATTATATGTTTATGAGATTGATATTATGTATTCTCTTGCTAGAGTAGGCTAGGTATTCCTATTAGGACTAGAGTGCCCAGATTTGTGATGCCTTAGCCTAGGGAGATGTGAGCTGCTATGAGATGCTTGAGAGTGAATAGGTAGCAGCGAGGAGCTTATGAGAGATCTGTTAGAGAGTGATAGAGTACTTGGAACTTGGGATCTGAAGAGGAGGATTTGGGGTGTATACTGAAACGGTGTGGATAGTAGTATTGGGCTTGTACTACTGAAAGCACCGGGGCGGTGTACAGTTCAAGTAAGAACCTTCGGAATACCAAGGGTCAAGGAGGGAAGAGTTATCGAGTGTGAGTATGCTCGAATGGATTCTAATTTATCGTATGTTGTATTTCAGAGGTAGATCATGGTGAGGACACGTCTTATGCCAAAGAGCAGTGGGGCTAGTGATGAGGAGATCCGTCGGATCATCCACGAGGAGGTGGCTGCGGCCATCAGGGTAGAGATACCAGAGATGTTCGGGTCTATTAAGACCATGCTGATTAAGACTTTCGACGAGCGTTATGCTGCTCTTTCCGAGGATGTTGTTGCGGCGGCCACTACAGCTGTTGCTACTGTGACGCCACAGGGTGGTGATGCGTTGCTATTCCGGGAGTTCAGCAACACGAAACCGCCAGAGTTTGATGGGACCCAGGACCCGGTGGTGGCTATGAGGTGGATTTCAGACATGAAGGGGTGTTTCTTCACTTTCTCATCTCCTGAGCATTTGAGAGTCCGGTTCGCGTTGAACCAGCTTCGCTTGGGAGCGAAGGACTGGTGGAAGTTTGTGACAACGCAGTTTTCGCCTGCTGAGCTTGCGGCATTGACCTGGGAGATGTTCACTGCCATGTTTCGAGATGAGTACATTCCCAAGGTGGAGAGGGAGCGTTTGGCCCAGGAGTTCCCGACCCTCAAGCAGGGTACTGAGTTTGTTACGGTGATTACCAGGATGTTCCACGAGAGGGCGATGTTCTGCCCTGAGCACGTATCCACTGAGCAGGGACGCATGAGCCGATATTTGAGTATCTTGAGGCGAGACATTCAAGAGTTCGTGGCGAACTCCTCGTACCGTACATTTGTCGAGCTTCGGATAAATGCCCGGAAGAGGGAGGTTGAGCTAGAGACTCAGGCCAGGGAGGAGGCGGAGTCTCAGGGGAAGGATCGGCAGCCAGCACAGTCCCAGCCGGTAGCCAAGCCCGCTGATCCCAAATCTGGGATCCAGAAGGGCCGCACTTGTGGAAAGTGCGGCAAGGGTCATGATGGAGTATGTAGAGTTGGATCTTGCTACAAATGTGGCAAGGAGTGGCATATGGCCAAGGACTGCCCCAAGGAGTTTGCAGTATGTTTTCACTGCAACCAGACCGGACACCGGAAGGCGGAGTATCCGCAGCTACGGGGATCAGCTCAGGGAGCACCTCAGGGATCTTCCCCTGCCGCCATCAGAGCTACCGAGAGTCAGCCAGTGAACGCCGAGGCGCCGAGGGCACGAGGGAAAGCCTTTCAGTTAACCGCAGAGGTGGTCCGCGCAGCGCCCATGTCGTGGCTGGTATGTATTCTTTCATGTATTTATTTTGATGATTGAGATATTATGCTTATATTATGTTATGCGTAGGTACTTTTCTTGTGAATTATGTACCTGCCTTGGTGTTATTTGACTCAGCTGTGAGTCGGTCTTTTGTATCTTTGGCTTTTAGTCAACATATTAGTGTTAGTCGCGAGGCGCTGAGTCGGCGTCTCAGAGTTTCCATAGCTGACGAGAGGGCGATATATGCCACAGAGGTGATCCACAGGTGCATACTCGAGATTTTCGGTGTTGAGTTCCCGATTGATTTGGTTCTTATTGCGATGGGTGATGTTTGTGTCATTGTGGGCATGGACTGGTTGAGCAGATTCGGTGCGGTTATCAACAGCGACCGACAACTGGTGACCATACGAGACCCTAGTGGGGGAGTTCTTATGGTGTACGGTGAGGGTACCCGTTCTGGATAAGCGTTTTGTTCGGCCGCTAGGGTGAGGCAGTGTCTACAGCAGGGCTGTAAGTGTTTTGTGGCATACGTGATGGATACACGGGTTGATTCCGAGAGGCCGAGGTCAGTGGAGGAGGTTCCGATAGTGCGTGAGTTCCCAGATGTCTTTCTAGAGGAGTTTTCGGGTGTGCCTACCGTGAGGCAAGTGGAGTTCAGTATCGATTTGGTTCCGGGAGCCGCGCCTATTGCCAAGGTGCCTTATCGCCTTGCACCTTCAGAGATGCAAGAGTTGTCCTCACAGCTTCAAGAGCTGTTGGGAAAGGGGTTTATTCGGCCGAGCAGCTCACCGTGGGGAGCGCCTATCCTTTTTGTCAAGAAGAAGGATGGTTCACACCGGATGTGCATTGATTACCGGGAGTCGAACAAGCTGACGGTCAAGAACCGTTACCCGTTGCCGAGGATCGACGACTTGTTCGATCAATTACAGGGAGCATCTTTGTTCTCCAAGATCGATTTGAGGTCTGGATACCATCAGGTGAGGGTGCGAGATGAGGACATCTAGAAGATAGCATTCAAGACGCGTTATGGGCATTACAAGTTTGTGGTGATGCCTTTCGGGCTCACCATTGCCCCGGCAGTGTTCATGGATCTCATGAACCAGGTGTGCAGGCCGATGCTGAATCGGTCAGTGATTGTATTCATCGATGACATCTTGGTATATTCGAGATCTAGGGAGCAGCATGAGGATCATTTGAGGGAGATCCTCGGAGTTCTGAGATCGGAGAGGCTTTATGCCAAATTCTCCAAGTGTGATTTCTGGTTGCGAAAGGTCCAGTTCCTGGGACATCTCGTTAACCAGAAAGGGATATTGGTCGACCCAGCCAAAGTTGAGGCAGTGATGAGATGGGAGGTGCCGAGGTCACCCTTCGAGATCAGGAGTTTTCTAGGGTTGGCCGATTATTATCGGAGATTTATCAAGGATTTCTCTAAGATCGCAGTGCCACTCACCAGATTGACCCGGAAGGGTGTTGCTTTTTCATGGAGCCCCGAGGAGCAGGCCTCCTTTGAGACGCTTCACCAAAGGTTATGTGAGGCCCTGGTGTTAGCCCTCCCGGAGGGAATGGAGGACTTTGTGGTATACTGTGATGCATCGATCTTGGGGATGGGAGCAGTGCTGATGCAGAGAGGGCATGTGATAGCATACGCATCGAGGCAGCTGAAGCCACACGAGACGAGGTATCCCACCCATGACCTAGAATTGGGGGCAGTGGTGTTCGCTCTCAAGATTTGGGGTTCGGTGTACGATATACACGGACCATAAGAGCCTGAAATATTTTATGAATCAGCCCTACCTAAATATGAGGCAGAGGAGGTGGTTGGATGTGGTTAAGGACTATTATTGTGAAATCCTGTACCATCCGGGCGAGGCTAATATGGTAGCCGACGCCCTGAGTCGCATGGCGGAGGGCACGCCGTTGTGAGGTGTATGTTTGCGTTTGACCGTTATGGCTCCGGTGCTGGACACCATTCGTGTAGCACAGACTGAGGTCGTGAGGTCGGAGAACCAGAAGAAAGAGCGAGTTGTAGGATTAGTATCGGAGTTCGTTACCGATGGTCGGGGACTTCTGACATTTCGGGGGCGGATTTGGGTACCGTTTGTGGGAGGGACGCGTACCATTTTGATGGAAGAAGCTCATCGGTCGAAATTCTCGATCCATCCTGGGGCCACTAAGATGTATTTGGATCTGAGGAAGGAGTATTGGTGGCCATGTATGAAGAGGGATGTTGTGTGGTTTGTTGAGAGGTGCTTAACCTGTCGTAGGGTTAAGGCCGAGCACCAGAGACCGCATTGTAGGTTGCAGCCGTTGGAGGTTCCTGAATGGAAGTGGGAACAGATTACCATGGATTTTATCACCAAGTTTCCAAGGACTGCGATGGGAGTCGATGCAATTTGGGTGATTGTGGACAGGTTGATGAAGAGCGCTCACTTCCTTGCTATTAGTGAGAGCTCCTCCGTAGAGAAGTTAGCAGAGATGTACGTGAAGGAAGTGGTATCTCGGCATGGAGGGATGTACGTTTCACTTCCAGACTCTGGAAGAAGTTTCATGAAGAGCTGGGTACTAGGCTGCATTTTAGTACCGGATATCACCCCCCAGACAGACAGACAGAGTGAGTGGATGATTCAGACACTCGAGGACATGCTCCGGGCATGTGTATTGGATTTCTGGGGAAGTTAGGATACGTACTTGACCTTGGTTGAGTTTTCTTACAACAACAGCCATCATTCGAGCATTGGTATGCCCCTTTGAGTTGTTGTATGGGAGGAGGTGTCGGACCCCCATTTGCTGCGGAGAAGTCGGACAGCGTGTTATAGGCAACACTGAGATCGTACTTCAGACGACAGAGCAGATCTAGCAGGTCAGACAGAGGTTATTGACCGCTCAGAGTCGTCAGAAGAGTTATGCGGACAGGCGCCGGTTCGAGCTTGAGTTTCAAGTCGGCGATTTTGTGCTCCTGAAGGTCTCTCCTTGGAAAGGAGTGATTCGATTCAGGAAGAAGGGCAAGTTGGAGCCCCAATATATTGGTCCATTTCGGGTGATCGTCAGGATAGGCAGGGTAGCCTATCGATTGGAATTGCCAGCAGAGTTGGGGCAGATTCACGACACTTTCCATGTATCGTAATTGCGGAAGTGTATAGCCGATGAGGCGGCAGTGGTTCCATTAGAGGATATTCAGGTGGATGCGAGCCTGAATTATGCCAAGAGACCAGTGGCAATTAGAGATCGGAAAATCAAGGTTCTGAGGAATAAGGAGGTACCCTTGGTTTTGGTTCAGTGGCAGCATCGGAAGGGGTCCGATATGACTTGGGAGCCAGAGTGTGAGATGCGCGAGCAGGATCCGGAGCTATTTGCAGAGCGAGACTTCAAGGGCGAAGTCTAGTTCTAATGGAGTAGAATTGTAACAGCCCGGATTCCTAGGTATTATTCATTCTTATATTTTTAGTATTTTGTGAGGAGACTCGGTGGGTTGGAGCTCAAACTCGCCGAGTAGGATCGCGATTTGGACAAGGATTCGCGTCTGAACTCGGCGAGTCCACGCTGTTTAATGAAACCCTAATTCCCCGGGTTTGGAGCCTATTTAAACGCATTTATAGCCTCCCATTTGCGGCTACTAGTCCCTTGAGAGAACCCTAAGAGAGCTAATTCGTTTTGGGAGAGAGGAAGTCACTTTTGGGCCTTTGTATTCCTTGTTTAGCAAGAGGAAGGTGGCAAGAGCAAGGAGGAGGTGAGATTACAGCAGATCCAGAGTCCAGAGGCTTCATTTTGAGGTAAGGGTTCGAATCTCCTTCAGTTATAGGGATGATCTTTAGAGTTAGGGTTTTATACCCCCTTTTTGGAGAGTGATTATGTGAAGCAAATAGTCCCTCTTCGAGTTTGTTCCTTGGATCTGGACTCAAAGAGGTCTAGAGACCTTAACCATTGGAGCTTTTTGGGTTATTATGGAGTCTTTGGACCTAGGTGGTTATTTTTGGGACAAAATATCCTTTTGATGCCTTGTGGGGGTTAAACAAGCATCAAGCTTCAAACTTTACATGACATTCATGCTTGGGAAGGCTAGATCTAGCGTTTGGGAAAGCAAATCTGACCTCAGAAGGTCAATAAAAGTGTGTGCATGGCATGAACTCGCCGAGTTGTTCTTGGGACTCGACGAGTAGGGTTGGGGTTTCACGTAATATGTTCAATGAGTGGACTCGCCGGGTTGGGGGATAACCCAGTGAGTCAGGAAGAGTCAATATGGGTTTGAGTCAAGCCGGAACTCGTCGAGTTGTTCTTGAGACTCGGCGAGTTGAGTCGTGGTTGCCCTGCAATTCAAGCAGGTGGAAACTCGTCGGGTTAGGGGAGTGCTGGACGTGCCAAGAAAGATCTGAGGGAGTCAGTGAACGCGTTAGACTTGCCGAGTTGCTTTGGCGCACTCGCTGAGTCCGGTCAAAGTTGACCGTTGACCAGAGTTGACCAATGTTGACTTGATAGGGTTAGTCAACCATTTTTTGTAAAAGTGTTAATTAGAGATATATTGTATTATAGGAAGATTATAGTGCGGGGGATCGAGCACGAGTGATTCCAGGGATTTGCGAGTTATCGAGATACACGAGGTGAGTCTTCTCACTATACTTTACCTTGAGTAGGTAACTAGAGTTATGTGATACAGAGATTGTATGCTATATATATGTTATGTGTTGCGCTGCATTATTCTTTGTGATTTATGTTGTGCATGTTTACAGAGTTAGAACCTGAGGGTTCACAGAGTTTGGGTGCACGGACCCACAGAGTTATAGCCTCGAGTGGCTAATATGTGTTATATGTGGTATTTTGGGGAACTCACTAAGCTTTGTGCTTACAGTGTTTGGTGTTATTTGTTTCAGGTACTAGTGACGACCGTGGGAAGGCGCCGGCTTGAACAGTATACACACACGGGATTGTATGTTATGAGATCTTGGGATTTTTGTATGACATGAATTTTATTTCAAACATGGGTGTTTTTATGACTATTAAATGAATTATGTTTTTATAAAATGCGAAAAATTGTTTTGAAATTTACGTTGTTACAATTGGGTTCCACGACTATCTTAAAGAATGTGGAATTGTTTTACAATTGATTCCACCTAGGACACCGAAGCTTAATGGTGTTGCTGAGAGGTGCAATCGAACCTTGTTAGACATGGTTCGTTCCATGATGAGTCAAGCTTTGTTACCTATCTCATTTTTGGGTTATGTGTTAGAGACTATCGCCCATATCCTAAATCTAGTCCTAACTAAGAAGGTTGCCAAAACACCTCATGAAATATGGACAGGGAAGGTTCCCTCATTAGCACATATCAAGGTTTGGGGTTCCGAGGCTTTCGTAAGATGTGACACTCACGACAAGCTACCTCGTAGTGAGCATTGTATTATCATATTCTACCCACAGAAATCCTTTGGATATCTCTTCTATAGACCAAGTGACAATGTTGTCTTCATTACGAGGAGATGGGTAATCTAAGAGAGAGAGCTCATATACAAAGAGGACAGTGGGAGGAAAATTGACCTTGAAGAGCTTCAAGAGTTAAGTGATGAAGGAACCTCAAACACTAGCGCTCAACCTGAGAGGAAACTTCTATTGAAGCATTTGATGAATCCTTACCTCTAAGACGTTCCAGTAGAGTTAGAATGGCACCTGAGTTTTATGGTTTCCATATTACTACAGATGGTGATACATTTATCGGTTATAGTACACTGGTAAATTTGGATGAACCTAACAACTACAAGGAAGCGATGGAAAGCCCTGAGTCTGCAAAATGGAAAGAGGCAATGAATAGCGAGATTCAGTCCATGTATGAAAATCAAGTTTGGAACTTGGTTGACAATGTACCAGGTCGTAAGACGATCGAGTGCAAATGGATCTTCAAGAAGAAGACTGGCATGGATAGGAAATTACACACATATAAGGCGCGATTGGTTATGTAGGGCTTTACTCAAACTCATGGAGTTGACTATGACGAGACCTTCTCACCAGTAACAATGATTAAATCTATAAGGGTTATGCTAGACATAGTTGCATTTCATGATTATGAAATATGGCAAATGGATGTCAAAACCGCTTTCCTTAATGGAAGTTGGCTGAAGATGTTTACATGAGTCAGCCAAAGGGCTTTGTCGATGCAAAGAAACCTAATAGAGTGTGTAAGCTTGAGAAATCCATTTATGGATTGAAACAAGCATCTCGCAGATGGAATATTTGTTTCGATTAGAAAGTCAAAGAGTTTGGATTTTCGAGAAGAGAATATGAGTCCATTGTGTATGTCAAGGCTAGTAGGAGTGTAGTTAGCTTTTCTAGTGTTGTATGTAGACGATATATTCTCATTGGAAATGATATTCCAACCTTGCAGTAGGTTAAGTCCTGGATTGGAAAGTGTTTTGCTATAAAGGACCTCGGGGAAGCTTCTTACATTCTAGGGATAAGGATATTGAGAAACAGGAGTAAAAGACTAATAGGACTTATTCAAAGTACCTACTTGGACAAGGTGTTGAAACGTTTCAGCATGGAGAATTCCAAGAAAGATGAATTGCCCATCCTGAGCAATACCAAATCGAGTAAGACTCAGATTCTGAGTATCCATGTCGAGATAGCAGAGATGAGCCGAGTACCATACGCTTCCCCAGTTGGCTCGATCATGTATGCTATGACATGTATTCGTCCTGATGTGGCCTTTGCCTTAAGCATAGTCAGCAAATATCAAGCAAATCATGGTAGAGCTCATTGGACTGTGGTGAAGAACATTCTTAAGTACCTGCAGAGGACTAAGGAATGGGTCCTAACCCTTGGTAGGAGTAATGACTTGAGAGTGACATGGTATAGTGACACCATGTTTCAGACCGAAAGATATAATTCCCGCTCTCCATTGGGCTGGGTATTTACCCTTAAGGGAGGAGAAATAACTTGGAAAAGTTCTAAACATGAGACTATAGTTGATTGAATGTGCGAATCAGAGTACATAGTATGCGACAACCCGATATTTCGAATCAATGTAATGACCTAAAAAGTCAAGAATTGTAACCTCTTTTAATATAATGAAATTATTGTCAAAAATAAAATGTTCAAAAGTCATATACTGGATTGCATAAATGATAGATATCGTGTCAAGGGTTTCAGAAATATAAAGAACACTGAAAACCGAGTTATAACGAAGAAGTTATGACCAACCTAAGATTCACAACAAACACCGTCACTACGGTTAAACGTAAAATGAGAAATTTCAATAAAATACTTATAAGCCTTAGGAATCTAAATAAAAGTCGTAGATATCATTAAACCGTGAACATACATAAAAAGAACGCCCAAATCTGACTTCGTATGAGGAAGTTATGATTTTTTTTCGAAGTTTCGGTATAGCGGTAGACAGCTAAAAACTCGAAATAGAGATCGAGCGATTTCTAGCCGAAACAACCTAAATAAGAATCGAAGATCTCAACAATAGTAGTACAACGGTAAAAAGTCTGTCAAAAACGGACATCAGATGAAGAAGTTACGGATTTTTAACGGACTTTTCGTGTCCCGGCCTATTAAAAATAATATAATTAAAATAAAGTCAAAATTAGCCAACGGAGTCTAAATGAAAGTTGTAGAGTACATTCTCACCTACATGTGGATATAAAGAACGCGAAAAACGGAGCTCGTACGCAAAAGTTATGCAATTTAGAATTTGGAAAAATCCATTTACGCCCCGCGTAAAGGATTACACCCCACATACCAGAGGATAGGAGCCTCGTCCCATCGGCCACAGGCTCTCCCATCGGACCTCCCATCCGAAGTGCGTCATGCATGACGTCCAGTACGCCCAACATAAAGGATTACTCCCCACGTACTGTTAAAAATAAGATAATTAAAATAAAGTTAAAATTAGCTAACAGACTCTAAATGAAAGTTGTATAGTACATTTTCACCTACGCGTGGATATACAGAATGCGAAAAACGGAGCTTTTAAGCAAAATTTATGCAATTTAGAACTTGGAAAAATCCATTTACACACCGCGTAAAGGATTACGCCCCACATACCAGAGGATAGGAGCCTCGTCCCATCGGCCACAATCTCTCCCATCGGACCTCCCATCCGAAGTGTGTCATGCATGACGTCCATTACGCCCAGCGTAAAGTATTATGCCCCGCGTACCGAGGGTTTCCAGCCCCTATAAAAGGGATGCGAGGGTTCCATGCATAATTGCTCATTTTCACTCCTTCTCTTGCATTTTTACTCCGTTTTACGTGCAAGAAATATCCCGAAACCCCAGTTTTCATACCCAAGTCCCGGAGGAAGTTTTACGCTCCCGAGAATCCCTAGAAATCCGCCTTCTCCTGCCAAAGTTATGCTCAGTTTTCGTCTCACTTTCTTCAATCTATCAAGTGAGTTCATACCCCTACAACTACGTTTTCAAATGCTTTGTAAATTCTTTTATACACTTTTAAGGGGGAATACAAGTAAACACACGGTTATCCTCATGTGAAAAACATAAATATTTTATTATACTCTTTGTTATATACTCAATCATATGTGATTTATAACTATCATAGGAACAAGTTTTCATGCAACATATCACGATGACACATTGTCCTTTTGAAATAAAACATTTTGTTATATAAATATCAAACACTTTATTCATATTTTGAGTATAAATGTTCAATAATGTTATTACAAATGTTATACTTTACGTACATAGTCGACACTACACTAGGGTTTACCATACAAATGAAATACACTTTTGGAAAAACTATAATAGGTATAGTTTACAAGGAAATATTGAGATTTTACATACTATAAGTACTATATCAAGGAAATACTTTCATATACAAGAACAAATGGACTTTACATACGTAAATCTATTTGACACTAAGTTTTGTGAGACATTCAACTTCACGTACTTTCAAGTATGCCGTTAAAGTCCTGTATTATATACCATAATCTCTTGTAGGGAGAGCGTGATACTTGTGTATATATCTATACATGATTGACAATCCCGCACCTAAACTGTTAGCTACAGTTAAACCGGTAGGTTTGGGGTGACAAACGTCATAACATTCCAACGCTTGAAGAACGTTGTTACAGGCAGTCTAGGTCAATAGCATGGTTATAAAACTTACATGGAGTATTAAAAACACGATGAGTTACGGGGTTATCAAATGTCTTAGTGATTTTATACATACATAAACATGTTATTCTATGCATGAAAACTACTAATGCATTACAGTTTGGAACTTTTAAACTACCACACACTCATGGAAAAATATTGGATTTTTCAGAAACAAACTCAGTGATTTTATGCCAAACTTACAAATTTTATACATAAATGCTTATGAACTCACCAACTTAATTGTTGACACTCTTTCAAAACTACTTGTATTTCTTAGAGATTTAGTAATACAGGTAAACCCCAGCTTTTGGAGAAGTGATGCTAAGGCGTTAGTTTAAAACTCATTTTGTCATGATATTGTAATTT
Source organism: Lactuca saligna (assembly GCF_052625555.1). Classification (NCBI taxonomy): domain Eukaryota; kingdom Viridiplantae; phylum Streptophyta; class Magnoliopsida; order Asterales; family Asteraceae; genus Lactuca; species Lactuca saligna. The sequence continues at coordinate 84,621,509 of NC_136424.1, read as the reverse complement.
GTTTTGAACAAGTATCGTAACTTTTAAATTATATATATGATGGTTGTTTTACTTTCTTTACTATGTATTCAACTGTTACGATACTACATGAAGTCATCCGCCCCTAAACAATTCTACCGTTCTTGTTTGGGGGTGTGACAGATTGGTATCAGAGCATTGTTTATAGTGAACTAAGTAAATCGAACCACATATGATATACAAACTATAAATTCATAGGGACTAAAACTCTCTGACAAAATGTTTTTACACCAAAACCGCGTTTCATTTAGGTTAAATTAATTGGGTTGTAAAAGCACAAATACATGCATACAACGAGTCATTTTCATAGTTAGAACTATACATGAAGTATTAAGACAAGTTGGACACTACAACTAGGCTTCATAATATGTAATCGGATTTGGGACGAATGTTGCATGATCAACTATATTTATCCGAGATCGGAATAATGTATGTCGAGGAATGGTCGTTGTGAGCAACAAGTCAAAACTTACCAAAATGACACTGGTATCAAACATACAAACTTAAATACTATAGGAGTATTTGGTAAATACAATAGTTTAACTTACGTGTTTAGGTTTACATGTGTTGAATTCTAGACAATTCTCATATCTCTATTCTCGCATAGACACAATGGTTGGATTCCACCCACCAGGGGATCCCTACTACCCGAATCAGGACAATGGAGGATGTGTAGAGGAGGACCCCGAAGAGGATGAAGAACCTATAGAGTTGGAGGAAGGGGATGACTCTGGGACAAACTCAGAACCAAAAGTAATCAACCCACCAGTCGCCCAACCTCCTGCAGTTAGGAGCAACTTTCAGGGACCAACTCCCATTTGGGGAAGTCACCTTCACCATTGGAGCCAACAGCAAGGATTACGTCCTCCCTATGGTATGCGTTAGGACTTCTACGACGCCAAGGATGGAGGTTCAGCAGACCGAGCACTCTCAGTCATGGTAGGAAAACTAGCCAACCAGACCTATCAATCTGGGGTCCAAGCAAACCAGATTCGTGAAGTCAACGTGGAAGTACAATTTCACACTTCTGACATCTGTCTACTGGACAGGTTGCAAGATGATGCCCAACTCCGCACCGACACATTCCAAGCACAACTGATTGCAGCCCTCTCTGAGATAAGGGAATAGCAAGCCGCTTTTGATAGGCACCTTATGGAAGCAAAGCAATCGGATACTGAGTCGAGCTCCAAGCGCAACCTACATCACAAGTAAGACTTGCCCAAATCCCAAAATTTTGTTATAGAATAGGAACTCGGCTAAAAGTCTTACTTTTCTTTAACTTCTGTATCGGAGATCCTTAGAAGGGTCGAAATTTTCATAACTCCAAAATGTAACTCAACGTATGTTTAATATATATGAAGAAATTCCTTTGTGCGTTAATTCTTTGAATACCACTCAGATTCATAAGTTTATCTATCACTATGCAAACTTTTATTATAAGTCAAGCTCCAAAACCTTGGGTAGGTCAGTCAAATTCATAAATTGATAAAAATAGCAAATTTATTAACACACAGCATCTAATCCTTAAAGACTTATGTTCTTCATTCTATTTCTCTAGCCAGAACGATGTCGCCCCGTAGATCTACACGTTGTGTCAACAATGCAACACCTCCACCACCACCACCTCCATCAACGGATAATGTCGCCTTGATAGCTGCTGTAACAGCTGCAGTGACATCAGTAATGGCACATATGAGTAATAATGGGTCCGAAGGGGGAGTAAATAGCTCTACGAATGGCCAACGTTAGGTTCGTTCAGGGTATTGCACATTCAAGGACTTCACAAATAGCAATCCCCTAACTTTTAACGGATCCGGAGGGATAATGGCTCTATGACAATGGATAGAGAAAACAAAAGCGGTTTTCGAGATCTATGCACGTCTGAAAGTGAGCAAGGTAAAATTTGTCTCTTGTACATTCTCCGAGAGAGCTCTAACATGGTGGAATGGCCATGTCAAGTCACTAACTCTGGTAGTGGCAAATTCTATGGGCTGGGAGAATCTAAAGCAAATGTTAATGCAAGAGTACTGTCCAAGGGGTGAAGTACAAAAGCTAGAGCAGGAACTTTGGGGCTTTACTATGGTAGGCTCGGACATCACAACCTATACCAATAGTTTTAGTGATTTAGCAATCCTTTGCCCAGGGATGGTTGCTCTAGAGAGCAAGAAGATCGAAAGATACATTTGGGGACTATCACCACAGATTCGAGGAAGTGTACTAGCTTCCAAACCAATCACTTTCGATAGCGCCTAACAGTTGGCACAAGCTCTCGTTCACCATGGAATCTATCAAGGCTTCGCAACTGCTGTCCCGGAGCAAACCATAGGAAATAATAACAATAATATCAGTACCAACAACAACAACAACAACAACAAGAAATTTTGGAACAAGAGGAAGAGTCAGTTTTCACAGGAACCTTCCAAGAAGCAACAAATAGTGACAATCCATGCCTCTACTACCCCTACTGATGTCCCTGTTACCACTGCACCAGCAAAGCAATATACTGGGAACCTACCGAAGTGCAGCAAATGCAATTTCCATCACAATGGAAATTTTCGGGAGATGCACTGCAACAACTGCAACAGGAAAGGGTACGCTGTCCGTTTCTGTAAGGCACCGGCACGACCAATCACCCAAGTCCCTGGAGTCGGGGTGGCCCAGGCGTGTTATGGGTGCAGTGAGGCTGGACACTACAAGTGGGACTGCCCTAATGTAAGGAATGTTGGCGGTATAGGAAGAGTGTTGGTAATAGGGCAAAACGAAGCAATAGTTGGTCCCACGGTGGTTACGAGTACGTTTCTCCTCAATAACGCTTATGCATGCATACTCTTTGATTGTGGTGCGGAGAGGAGTTTTGTGAGTCATAAATTCAAACACATACTAAAACAGAATCCGCAATCACTCAATAACATATTTACAGTAGAAATGGAAAATGATAGAACAAAAAGTACAAACGATATGTACATAGGCTGCACACTAACTCTAAATGAACATTCATTTCAAATCGATCTAATGTTGATCACTATAAAGAGCTTTGATGTCATCATCGGCATGGATTGTTTAAGCCTACACCATGCCGATATACTCTGTCACGAAAGGGGTGTTCGCCTAAATCTGCCAAACGATGAAACTCTTGTCAATTATGGTGGCAAAGCCGGTACCAATTTACAAATCATCTCTTGCGTCAAAGCCCAAAAATACCTGTGTAAGGAGTACCTTTCCTTCTTAGCCCACATAGTAGATAAGGAAAAAGAAGAGAAAGACCTCAAAGACATTCCAGAGGTGTGCGATTTTCCCGATGTCTTCCCTGAAGATCTTACAGGAGTCCCACCAGAACGACAACTCAAGTTTAGAATCGATTTAATCCCCAGAGCTACCCCAGTAGCTAAGTCGCCAAATAATCTAACGCCAGCTGAGATGCAAGAATTATTCAGCCAATTAAATGAACTACTCAACAAAGGATTCATTAGACCGAGCTTCTCACCCTGGGGAGCATTAGTCCTATTTGTAAAGAAGAAAGATGGTTCTTTCCGCATCTGCATCAATTACTGAGAACTCAACAAGCTCACTATCAAGAACCGATATTCCCTACCACGCATTGACGACTTGCTCAACCAACTCCAAGAAGCAAGTTATTTCTCAAAGATCGATTTGAGATCTGGGTATCATCAGCTACGAGTCTTGGAAGGATATGTTCCCAAAACAACCTTTCGAACTCGTTATGGTCACTAGGAGTTTGTAGTGATGCCCTTTGGATTAACAAATGCACCGGCGGTGTTCATGGACTTAATGAATCGAGTGTGTCATTCATTCCTGGACAAATTTGTGATCGTGTTCATAGATGATATACTCATTTATTCAAAGAGTAAAGAGGAACATGGTCAACACTTCCGACAAATCTTGGAAACTCTAAGAAAAGAGAAGCTATACGCAAAATTCTCAAAGTGCGAATTTTGGATTCGGAAAGTAGGTTTCCTAGGTCACGTGGTTAGCAAAGATGGGATACATGTGGAACCTTCCAAAATCAAGGCAATAAAGAACTGGTTAGCACCAAGAACCCCAACGAAAATTCGACAATTCTTGGGCTTTGCTGGCTATTACCGAAGATTTATACAAAACTTCTCGAAGATTGCTAAACCACTTACCACCTTTACGCAGAAGGGTGTAACTTTCAATTGGGAAGAAAGACAAGACACTGCATTCCAAACACTGAAGCAAGCACTATGCAGCGCACCTATATTAGCCTTTCCAGAAGGAACAAAAGACTTTGTGGTCTACTATGATGCATCTAATCAAGGTCTTGGATGTGTTCTAATGCAGCGAGGAAAGGTCATCGCCTACGTCTCGAGACAACTCAAGACGCACGAGGTCAACTACACTACACACGACCTCGAACTGGGAGCAGTCATTTTCTCCTTAAAGATTTTGAGACATTACCTGTAACGCCCGTAGATTCGGGCTAGTCAATTTAGAGATAATAGGGGTCGAAAACGACTTTTCGACAAAAGATTATTTAGAATAAATAATCTTAAACAAGTTGTAGAATATGTCTCAAGGGTTCCGTACATATAAAGAACACCGAAATCTGAGTTATAATAAGAAGTTATGGTCTGTCGAAGTGTTACAACAAAACCGGCACGGCACCGGGAGACGTAAAAAATGAATTTATGATAGAGAAACTGTTAGCCTTAGTAATCTAAATGAAATTTGTAGAATATGTTATCCTGATAGTGTCCATAAAAAGAACACCCAAATCTGACTTTGTATGAGGAAGTTATGATTTTTCGAAGTTTCAACTTAGCGGTGTACAACCCGAAGTTCGAGTATTAGATCAAGCGGTTTTTAGCCGACACAACCTAAACGAGAATCGAAGATCTCGTTATTAGTAGCGTAACGATAAAAAGACAGACGAAAATGGACATCGGATGAAGAAGTTATGAGATTTTAACGGACAAATCCTATCCCGATTTGTTAAAAATATAACTTTCAAAATAAAGTCAAAATTAGCCGACGGAGTCTAAACAAAAGTTGTAGAGTACGTCTCCACCTACGCGTGGATATAAATAACGTCAAAAACGGAGTTCGTATAAACGAGTTGCAAATTATAATAGCATATTTATGTATTAAAATAAAGTATATATCATATATACGTACACATATGTATATATCATTAGAAAGGTATCGACGATGCGGTCATTATAAGACTAATGTTGAGTTCTTTCGACATTAGTTTAGTACAAATATCATTAAATCCATTAAAAATAGTATTATAGAGGGGTGTTTAGTTGTTTATATAACTAAAATGTCATTAAGTAATTATGGAGGGTAGTTTTTGAAAATTCAATTAGTATAAATAAGAGCCTTGGGCTCTGCACCATTCTCTTGATTCAATAGTCTTTCTCTCCTTATCCCCCGAACATTTCGGTCCCTCGTGATTCGACTTCTCTTTCTGTAATTTTAGTATAGTAAGGTGAGCATTGAACTGTTGCACGCATCTTTCTTAGAAAGATTCAGCGATGAAGTTCTGCCCCTGAAGAGCCCGACTCCTAGCTAAAATCCCCTTATAAGTAAGTTATGCTTACCCTATTTCAAATATAGTTTATATTTAAAAAAATTAGTGTTGTTATTATAAATTTATAATAAATATTTGAGCTATTATTATGACTTATATAAGTGTCGTTATAATATCTTTTTAACTACTCGCGGTACGGGGAATATGGTTTAAAGGGCCGCATAGGGTTGTTGGATTTCAGAAGTGCTATACGACAAAATGGTTCCGCCCTCCGGTGTTTTATATCTGGCCCCTGTCTGTACATAGTGGTTGGAACGTATTGTTTAAACGTTTATATAATAATAATAATAATAATAATAATAATAATAATAATAATAATAATAATAATAAGACTGATAATTAGTCACAGTAAATATTAGACTAAAATCTAGTGGTAATAATACTAGGTTTCGTCGAAGAAAATTATTTTAAAGTAAACGAAGCGCTATCCGAGTACCGAGTCACCACCTTCTCAGGTGAGTGCATAGTTACTTTCATCTTACACATAGATATGAAGTATTTTATATAAACTACATACTATGTGTGCATATTATCTAAATACTTGTTGTCCATGTTGGATGAACGTTTTTTTATACATGTTTTAAATGATTTGAACTGTATACGTATTTTAAATATACAAGTATGTTGGGTATGAGATGGGTAGATGAATGATGAGAGATAAAAGATGATGTGAGTAAACATTGGCAGCTATAAACTTAGTGCCTAACAAATAACATCGGCAACTATGGACTTAGTGCCTATTGGACAAACACTGGTAGCTATGAACTTAGTACCTGTTAGGAATTGGTAGCTATGGACTTAGTACCTATTAGATAAACACTTGTAGCTATGGATTTAGTACCCAGCAGCTATGGAATTAGTGCTTTACGAACGAGCATTGACAGCTATGGATTTAGTGCCAGTCCTATAAGTCTGGAAGCAAAGGACTTCAAAATGAACGAATACGGGATAGATGACTCTTAGGATAGATCCTTAAGAGTAAAGAAGATAATGGGGATGGGTAATTGGGTCGATTATTTGATTGTTTAAACATAATAATTATATTATTGTGGGTTGAAAACCTTATGTACTCACCAGGCTTCCCAACCTGACCAACTCAGTTTATTTATATTACAGGTGTTGAGATGAAGTCACATTACACTGAGAGATTAAAGAGATGTAGATCACTAGTGTAAATAAATGTAAGTTCTGTTTATGCTTATGTTTCTGTATTAACGATGACATCCCAAATGTTTTAAAACAAATTAAAAATACTTTTCTTCGAAAATGCTTTGATAACGTATTTATCATGTTTACTGGGAACAAATTCTGCAACATTTTTATTAAAAGAGGTACTCTGATTTTTATAAAGCATAAACAAAATCGGTCTTTTCTGGCCGTGAAAATGGGGATGTCACACTACCTCTATGGCACGAAATGCACAATCTTTACCAATCACAAAAGCCTTCAACACATCCTAAATCAAAAGGAACTCAACATGAGGCAAAGACGATGGGTTGAGATGTTGAATGACTACGAATGCGAAATTCGTTATCATCTAGGAAAAGCGAATGTGGTGGCTGATGCTCTTAGTCGAAAGGAATACTCGGGCCGCCGAGTGAAATCCTTAACCATGACAAACCATTCACACCTATCCACGCAAATCAAGGAAGCTCAGAGGGAAGCCTTGAAATCGGAGAATGTGACGGGTGAAGCCTTAAGCGGAATGGATAAGAATCTTGAAATCAAGGGCGATGGAGTTCGTTACTTCAAGGATCGGATCTGGACGCTGAAGTTTGGTGGATTCAGAGACGTAGTCATGAATGAGGCTCATAAGACTCGATACTCCGTGCATCCAGGTGCGGAAAAGATGTATCTGGACCTCAAGAAACTGTATTGGTGGCCAAACATGAAAGCAGAGATCGCTTCCTATGTGGGAAAGTGTCTGACTTATGCCAAAGTCAAGGTAGAGTACCAAAAGCCATCAGGATTACTACGACAACCCGAAATACCCGAGTGGAAGTGGGAGCAGATAACCATGGATTTCATAACCAAATTACCCAAGACAGCAGGTGGGCTAGACACCATCTAGGTAATCGTCGATAGACTAACAAAATCCGCACACTTCCTGCCAATAAAGGAAACTGACAAGATGGAGAAGCTAGCTCGAACATACATCCAAGAGATTGTATGACTACATGGTGCACCAATATCCATTATCTCCAATAGAGATAGTAGGTTCACCTCACGATTCTGGCAGTCACTACAAAAATCTCTAGGAACGATGCTAGACATGAGTACCGCTTACCATCCATAAACCAATGGTCAAAGTGAGAGGACCATACAAACCTTGGAAGATAAGCTAAGAGCTTGTGTAATCGATTTTGGTAAAGCATGGGATACCCATTTACCACTAGTCGAATTCTCGTATAACAATAGCCATCACTCCAGCATTAAAGTTTCTCCATTCGAAGCCCTCTATGGCTACAAGTGCAGATCACCATTGTGTTGGGCTGAAGTGGGTGACACGCAATTAGCCAAGGAACAAGTACCCGACAGCACTCTCATAGGCCCGGAAATCATAAGAGAAACCACTGAGAAGATTCTTCAGATTCGGGAACGACTAAAGGCTTCAAGAGATAGACAAAAGAGTTATGCGGACAAAAGATGAAAGCCCTTGGAATTTCAGGTCGAGGACCGAGTGCTATTAAAGGTCTCTCCCTGGAAAGGGTTAATACATTTTGGAAAACGTGGGAAACTAAAACCAAGGTATATCAGACCATTCGAGATCCTTGCAAGGATCGGTTCGGTAGCATACAAACTTCGACTACCATAGGAACTCAATAACATACATCCTACCTTTCATGTGTCCAACTTGAAGAAATGTTTGTCCGATGAGACCCTCGTCGTCCCTTTAGACGAAATTGAAATCAATGAGAGTCTCCACTTTATAGAGGAACCAATTGAAGTCATGGATAGGGAAATTAAAAGAACAAGGCAAAGTCGCATACCCATTGTGAAGGTTTGTTGGCATGCAAAGTGGGGACCTTAATATACTTGGGAACACGAAGATCAGATGAAACAAAAATAACCGTATCACTTTCCCTAATCCACAAATATTACTTCACATTTAATTTTGGGATGAAATTCCCTCTAAAGGGGGGATGATGTGACAACCTGATATTTCGAATCAATGTAATGACCTAAAAAGTCAAGAATTGTAACCTCTTTTGATATAATGAAATTATTGTCAAAAATAAAATGTTCAAAAAGTCATCTACTGGATTTCATAAATGATATATATCGTGTCAAGGGTTTCAGAAATATAAAGAACAATGAAAACCGCGTTATAATGAAGAAGTTATAACCAACCTAAGATTCACAACAATAACCGTCAATACGGTTAAACGTAAAACAAGAAATTTCAATAAAATACTTATTAGCCTTAGGTATCTAAATAAAAGTCGTAGATATCATTAAACCGTGAACATACATAAAAAGAACGCTCAAATATGACTTCGTATGAGGAAGTTATGATACCGTGAACATACATAAAAAGAACGCTCAAATATGACTTCGTATGAGGAAGTTATGATTTTTTTTTAGAAGTTTCGGTATAGCGGTAGACAACTAAAAACTCGAAATAGAGATCGAGAGATTTCTAACCAAAACAACCTAAATGAGAATCGAAGATCTCAACAATAGTAGTACAACGGTAAAAAGTTTGTCGAAAACGGACATCGGATGAAGAAGTTACGGATTTTTAACGGACTTTTCGTGTCCCAGCCTGTTAAAAATAACATAATTAAAATAAATTCATAATTATCCGACAAAGTGTAAATGAAAGTTGTAGAGTACATTCTCACCTACGCGTGGATATAAAGAATGCAAAAAACGGAGCTCGTACGCAAAGTTTATGCAATTTAGAAGTTCGAAAAATCCATTTACGCCCCGCGTACCAGAGGATAGGAGCCTCGTCCCATCGGACCTCCCATCCGAAGTGTGTCATGCATGATGTCCAGTACGCCCAGCATAAAGGATTACAACCCGCGTACAGAGGGTTTCCAGCCCCTATAAAATGGATGCGAGGGTTCCTTGCACAATTGCTCATTTTCTCTCCTTCTCTTGCGTTTTTACTCCGTTTTGCGTGCAAGAAATATCTCGAAGCCCCGGTTTTCATAACCAAGTCACGAAGGAAGTTTTGCGCTCCTTAGATTCCCGAGAATCCCGAGAAATCCGCCTTCTCCTGCCAAAGTTCTGCTTGGTTTTCGTCTCACTTTCTTCAATCTATCAAGTGAGTTATACCCCTACAACTACGTTTTCAAATGCTTTGTAATTCTTTTATACACTTTTAAGGGGGGAATACAAGTAAACACATGGTTATCCTCATGTGAAAAACATAAATCTTTTATTATACTCTTTGTTATATACTCAATCATATGTGATTTATAACTATCATACGAACACGTTTTCATGCAACATATCACGATGACACATTGTCCTTTTGAAATAAAACATGTTGTTATATAAATATCAAATACTTTATCTATATTTTGAGTATAAATGTTCAATAAGGTTATTACAAATGTTATACTTTACGCACAAAGTCGACACTACACTAGGGTTTACCATACAAATGAAATACACTTTTGGAAAAACTATAATAGGTATAGTTTACAAGGAAATATTGAGATTTAACATACTATAAGTACTATATCAAGGAAATACTTTCATATACAAGAACAAATGGACTTTTCATATGTAAATCTATTTGATACTAAGTTTTGTGAGACATTCAACTTCACATACTTTCAAGTATGTCGTTAAAGTCCTAATTTATATACATTAATCTCTTGTAGGGAGAGCGTGATACTTGTGTATAGATCTATAAGGGATTGACAATCCCGCACCTAAATTGTTAGCTATAGTTAGATCGACAGGTCTGGGGTGACAAACGTCATAACATTCCAACGCCTGAAGAACGTTGTTACAGGCAGTCTAAGTCAATAGCATGGTTAGAAAACTCACATGGAGTATTAAAAACACGATGATTTACGGGGTTATCAAATGTCTTAGTGATTTTATACATACATAAACTTGTTATTCTATGCATGAAAACTACTAATGCATTACAGTTTGGAACTTTTAAACGACCACGCACTCATGGAAAATATTGGATTTTTCATAAACAAACTCAGTGATTTTATGCAAAACTTACAAATTTTATACATAAACGCTTATGAACTCACCAACTTAATTGTTGACACTCTTTCAAAACTACTTGTATTTCTCAGGGATTCAACAATACATGTAAACCATAGCTTTTAGAGAAGTGACGCTAAGGCGTTAGTTTAAAACTCATTTTGTCATCATATTGTAATTTGTTTTGAACAAGTATCATTCAACAATGTAACTTTTAAATTATATATATGATGGTTGTTTTACTTTCTTTACTATGTATTCAACTGTTACAATACTACAAGAAGTCATCCGCCACCGAACGATTCTGCCGTTCTGGTTTGGGGGTGTGACATAGTAGCAAGCGAAGCGTCAAAGGAGGCAATATGGTTGAAAAACTTCGTCAGAGACCTTGGAGGTGTACCAGCTGTAAAGGAGCCGATGGAGATTTTCTGTGATAGAGACAATGCGGTCGCCTTAACCAAAATATAGTAGAAACTCATCTCACAATCATCGCTTAGCATTCTAAGTTTAAGTCTAGAAATCCTACAAATTCCTAGTTCGCTTAAACTAATGCTCTGATACCAAATCTGATATCCCCAATTTCACGGCCAGAAAAGACCGATTTGTTTATGCTTTGTTCTTATAAAATCAGAGTAATCTTTTGATTAAAAGAGTTGCGGAATTTGTTCCCAAAATAAAATATGATAAAATGTATCAAAACGTTTCTCAAAGAGAATGTATTTTCATTAAATAATAAAACCTCGGGATGTCATGTTCGATACAGACCAAAAGCATAAACAATATAAAATAAACCTTACGACAGTAATTTATAACTACTGATCTATAGTCCAAAATCTCTCGTCAAGTCCACCAACTTATACTCTTGTGCCATCACCTGTAATGTAAAGAAAACTGAGTGGGTCAGGCTTGGGATCCTGGTGAGCATATAGGGTTTTCAACCCACAATAATACATTTATGATATTCAATTATCAAACAATCAACCCAAATACCCATCCCCATATATCCTTTATTTTCTCAAGGATTTACCCTAAGAATCCACTATCCTTCATTCATTCATTCCTAAGGATTTACCTAAGGAATTAGCACAAGGTCTATTTGCTACCACGGTTTATACAACAGGCACTACGTCACATAGTCACCAGGGTTCATACAATAGGCACTACGTCTGATAGACACCAAGGTTTACACAACAGGCACGAAGTCACATCGTCACCAAGGTTTATCAAACAGGCACGAAATCGCATCGTCACCAAAGCTTACTCAATAGGCACGAAGTCGCATCGTCACCAAAGCTTTACTTAATAGGCACGAAGTCGCATCGTCACCAAAGCTTTACTTAATAGGCACGAAGTCGCAACGTCACCAACTATTCCATCTACCCATGTTCTATCCAACATTTTTGTAGATATAAATACAAGCACAATTTAAATCATTTAACACCCGTATAAAAACATCAATTCCAAGCCCATCTCAAATAGACAAATAATATATAACATATAGCACGTATTTCATAGCTAATACTTTATATTTATGTGTTAGAAGAAAGTAATTATACAGTCACTTGATCAAAAGATGATCGGACAGCACTACGGCTTGTAAAAGTAGTATTCCTTGGTAGATCTGGAAGATCTTCACAAAAACCGGGCTCCTCGCGGGTAGAGCTTCGGCTCGGGAATTTCATTTCTCAGGGTCTTCGGGGCCTCGGGACTTGCTTCGGGGCTCGGGAATGATACCGGGGCTTCGGGATAATTATTGCACGAAAACGATGCAAAAACACGAGAGAAAGAAGAGAAATGAGCAAATGAATCGGCTGCACTCGACTCCCTTTTATAGGGTCTGGATTTGCGAATTACGCTGGGCGTAATGTGGATCAGCTCGCTGACTCCCCCGTTGGATAATATCGAAAATTTATATTTAAATTTAATATCGAAAATATTTAATAAATTTCAAAAACTCATATCTTCTTCATACGAACTCCGTTTTCGACGTTCTTTATATCCCTATGTAGGTGAGACTACGCTCTACAACTTTTGTTTAGACTCCGTCGGCTAATTTTGAATTTATTTTTATTATTTATTTTTTGTTGGCCGGGACAGGAAAACTCCGTTATGAATTCATAACTTCTTCATCCGACGTCCGTTTTCGCCTATCTTTTTATCGTTTCATTACAATTAACGAGATCTTCAATTCTCGTTTAGATTGTTTCAGCTATAAACCGCTCGGTCTCAAATCGAGTATTCGGGCTGCATACTACTAAGTCGAAACTTAGAAAAATCTTAACTTTCTCCTACGAAGTCAGATTTGGACGTTATTTTTATGCACCCTCATGGTTTAACGTATTCTAAAACTTTCATTTAGATTGCTAAGGCTAAATATCGCTCTAACGTAAATTCACTTTTTACGTCGCACTGTGTCGTGTCGGTTCTGTCGCAAAACTTCGACAGGTCATAACTTCTTCGTTATAACTCGGATTTCGGCGTTCTTTATATGTACGCAATCCTTGGAAAATATACTACAACATAGTTAAGATTATTCATTCTAAATAATCTTTTATCAAAAAGAAATTTTTGACACTTATTGTCTCTAAATTGACTAGCCCTGATCTACGGGCGTTACAAAAAGTTTGCTACAACGTTCATGAGTGCTCCTGAAATAATATTTGACTATTGGATTAAACCCACCCTCACATGAATCACTTTATGGAATTTATCACGAGTGATTGTGAGACGATAAGTATAGTCTTCAAACCAAGATATATGAGTTGTTGAATACAAGTTGGTTGTGCATTGATAGTACGAAAACGCATCATTAAATTGATGTTATAAAACTTGTTGGTGTGTATAGTTTAACAAGTAATTAGTGTAAGTATATAAGTCAAAGTTTATGTGTTCCTTTCATCCTAATAGGATTAAAAGCTATATCTTGCACCCTCGATGATTTTGTTTTGACTTATGTGTCGGGCCCGGTCAGGACTGAATATATGTGTTCAATTAAGTTCTATGTGAAACAAATCAGAAATCGGGAAAGAAATTGTTGGACAATGAGTATGACTTTATTCCATGTCTCTGTCCACACGATATCTTGAAGAATAGAGAATCATATGATCCCTTATCTAAAGAACGCATCATTGATTTGATCAGAGTTCGACAACAGCTTTTGAGAGCTACGATTGCTAATCGGATTTTGAAGTTGCATTGGCGGTTTTAGTTATTAAACTCATCTAAGTGGGAGACTGTTGGATTAGGTGTCTAATCCCATAACTATAATTGGTATGTACTTGACCCGATATTAGCATGGTCCTTTTGGGTTGCCTTCACAAGAGCAATTTGATAGGATGGATAGTTGAGAAAGACGTTATTTGTGATTTATTAATATATTATATGAATAATATATTAATTAATCAACCATATTATTTAATTAGTATTGATCAAGAATTAATTTGGAATTAATTTAGTGATCAAAAGAGACTGATTAAATTTACAAGGACTGATTAGGCAAATCAGTAATATTTATAGTTTGGGCTAATGATCCATGTTGATTAGGGATGCACTAAATCTATGTAAGATTCAATGAAGAGTTAGTCCAAAGCGCCTATAATATGGATCATTGGAATACCAAAGGTTTTAGGGTTTTATGTATGCAACCCTAAGGATTCCACCCTATAAAACCCCTCGCTTCCTAAAATAGGCCATAAGTATTCCAAGGTGAACCCCTACCTGATTTGTGCTTCCTAACCTCTCTCTCTCACAAGCCTCCATTTGATTTTGGTGTTTGTAATTGATTAGAGGTTTCACACTTGAGGTGCTAATCTCTTGAAAGGACAAGAACTGTAAGCTACAACAAAAAGGTATTCATCTAACTAGTTTTTATGTTGTATATCTCCAATTGCATGCTAGCTAGGGTATATGCTTTGGAAAAATAAAAAATTGCATGTATAACTTGAGAAAACTTAGATCCAAAACATTAGGGTTATATGTGCACCATATGGATGTTATAGTGCTCAAAACACATCACAATGATCCTACTCACGACGTGACCACTAAGGCTCACGTCGTGAGCCTCTTCCAAGTGCAAAAATTAAGATTTAATATCTCAAGGGTTCAAATGGTACATATTACCCACATCCAAATGGATCTAAACCTCTCGTTACCAAAGCCTGAAGCCTTGTGATACTTGAGCTTCGGGTCACGACCCCGAATTATGAAACAACCCGAAGCAGGGTGTTACACCTAACTTGGCCCCAAATTCGAAGCCCAATAAAGACCAACTTTCTAATTGGTCCTAAAACCCATCATGGGTCAAATTCCAATAAGGCCTAAGGCCTATCCATGACCCAAAATCAAAAAGATAATGGCCTAAAAGGGCCCAAAACTCATCTAACCCAAAAAAGCACCCCAAACCAAGAAAGTCAACTGAAGTCAACGATAGTTGAGTACGCCCGACATACTTAAGCTTACGCCCATTATACAACCAAGCGAGTCATGATTGGGTACTGGGCAGCATACGCACAGCGTACACATTCCTACACCCAGTGTATGTGCTCATTAATCACTTTTTTATTAAGTGCAATACTTGCAACTAAATGCCCAAACTTCATATCCAAGTCTTATCAAACGCCTTAAGCCATAAAGTCATGAACTTGGAGCCTTTGCATGGCTCAAAAGGACCAAAATCTCACTTTTAACATTCTACTTTCACCATAATGACCTAAACTTGTGCATGGTGGATCCACAACCATCAAGATGCTAACTTTATGAACTTAGGACCTCAAAAACATTAAGAGAAGCAACTCCTAACTTTTGGAGTGGAAGGAATCCACTAGATCTCATCATATGACCAGAATAGGACCAAAAGTTCATAAAGACCAGATCTAAGCAAACAAGGAGCAAGTTCCAAGCATTATACCTCAATGAAGTTGAACGATGTGAGAAATTTGGATCTACAAGCTATCCTTTGATCAAGGCTCCTTCTTCGAAGTTCTTCTTCAAGCCTCACCTACACACACTAAACATACACAAGAAAGGCTAAATTTCTTCAAAAGGGGCTATGGTTTTGAAAT
Source organism: Lactuca saligna (assembly GCF_052625555.1). NCBI lineage: Eukaryota > Viridiplantae > Streptophyta > Magnoliopsida > Asterales > Asteraceae > Lactuca > Lactuca saligna. The sequence continues at coordinate 84,605,678 of NC_136424.1, read as the reverse complement.
GTGACTCAAAGTGCTTTAGAGGCAGAGAAATGAGAGATCCAATGTCTATGATGTTGTTTAAATAGGGTCCAAACCCTAAAATTTAGGATTTTTCCCCTACATGCATACACCCCATATACGAGGAGTACGCCCCACGTACAACAAGTTTGCCAAAAATGGCAAAACTGCCCCTAGGGACCAAACCTACAAATTATTAACATACCAAGGGTCAAAAATGAAAATACCTCAAATCGGCTGTTACAATTATGGTCAAGGTGGCCCATTATGTGTGTTGTTAATGCTAATGGGTTGTATTACATGGAAGAATGTTCTAGAAGATGTTGCATGGCAGAATATGATTAGTTGTCACCATTCATAAGCCTATAGGCAAATGGGCTTAGCCCCTTAGGGTTTTAGGTCTGATCCCTTATGTATAAATAGGGTGGTTGCAAGGTTATTTTGTATCTTGAATTCTAGAGTGTTAGGCGAATCTCTGTGAAAATTGTACTTGTAACCTCTGTTTGAGAGCTCTAAAACAAATAATATTCACATCCTACCCATAGACATAGGTCACGTTGACCGAACCACGTAATTACTACGTCATGTGTGCTTTTGCTTTAGCTAGTTATCCACTTTACTTCCTAACAATAATTTAATACATGTGAAGATATGGTGGATAACATACGGACTCATTTCAAATCCTAGAATTAATCAACCTGTGTCGCCATGGAGGTTCGCCTACAGTAACTCGATCCAGAGTATGAGGCAACTTAGGCCTGGCAATCGTGTCGTGTTCGGGTTAGCGGGTCACGGGTTGGCGGGTCAAAATACACCAACCTGAACATGACCCATTTAACTATACATGTCACAGGTTGGCGGGTTTGAAACATAAACCCATATATGACCCGTCAACCCACTTATTTATACGGGTTCATAGGTTGGCAGGTTCGTTGTAACACCGTGAAAATTTACAACCAATTTAAACTTTTCAAAAACAACCCATATTCATTTAAGTTATTACAAAAAGGTTTTCAGTTCATTTATTATCAGAGTATCCCATAAACATCAACATAAAACTGAGGAGCGGTACGATCACGCATTCGCCTTGCCACGATCTCCTAAAGTACCTGAAACAATACACTGAAACTGTAAGCCCGAAAGCTTAGTGAGTTACCCCCAAAATACCAACCATAAAACCGTACACATATCATATCATATCATACACAGAACAACCATGCATATCGAGTCTACAGTGTGACTAGTCTGCCTACGCCAGGCCTTCAGTCCACCTGGTCCACTCTCTAAGTCTACATTATGACTTGTTCACCCGCACCAGGCCTTCAGCCTGTCTGGTCTACTCCCTGAGCCTCGGCACATCTGGTCCACCCTCTTGGGGCCTTCAGCCTATCAGGACCGCTCGTCGGCCTTCGGTCTAACCGGTCCGCCCTGGATATGTTGGCATACCGCACAAAGTAGGACCCGCCTCAACCCAACCCCAGTCCAACAACCACGTGCACATACATATAATCATATAGCAGTTTACAAATAACTAATAAACCAATCTAGCAGATCACATAACATACCAACCTCCTAACCAAGATACCGACCTAACCGGTCACTAACATAGCATCATGATATATACTAGGATACCGACCTTAACTAGGTCTCTAACATATACCATCCTATCTACCAGGATGCAGACATAGCAAAGCAATAACATAACAAACAACTACTCGGATTCCCATCCGATAAAGGGCCGGCCTTGGTGCCTTAGACCCTGTCGATATAGTGAGGATAACTCACCTGCAACTGTCGACTTGAAGAAATAAGACCACATTGCTCCGACCACCAACACGAACTCCACCACTGATCATTACCAAGTAACCAAAACCAATAAATACCAATAATTACCAAAATACCCTTTGAAAGTCAAACTGGTCAACCCTTGGTCCAAGTCAAAGTCCTCAGTCAAATTCAACCTTCCTAGTTGACCCTACTCACCAAGTCAACCTGTTGACTTGTCGAGTTCCTATGCTCAGAAACTCCTATGCCACAACTCAACTCGTCGAGTCGTCCCAAGACTCGTTGAGTCCAACAAACTCTGAGTCCCTTCCTTCTCAACTCACTGAGTCATCCCTCGACTCACCGATTCATAGCTCAAACAAAGAGGTTAGGACTTCACGACCAAACTTGCCGAGTCCAAGGAAATATTCCACAGACTTTCCGAGTTGTTCTTCCAACTCGTCGAGTTCCTGCCCATCTTCATACACCTCGCCGAGTCTACCCATGTGACTCGCCGAGTTACTATGCGACTCAAGACTGATATCTAGCCCGACTCGCTGATTCATCTCCCAGAATCGCCAAGTCCATACGTAAATACGTAATATCTTCATTCAGACGATCACATGCCATTCCATTGCTTCCAATACATAGATCTGGACTCCTAGGGCCAGATTCACACGTAAAGTTTCCAACTTTACCTGCATGCAAGGCTCAACAAGCTCTAATCAAGCTAAAATGAAGGTTTTGATGGGTTTTGGTCATAAGACATCCTATGTGCTCATACAAACCCTAATGCTTGGATCTAGGTTTCTCTATTGTACATGCTTTGAATCCAAGACTATAAACCCTAATTCTAGTATATGGAAATCGATATTAACATATAATAAGGTTTAAGAACATACCTTGATTGTTATATAGCAATAACAATCCTAATTCCACCTTGAATTGACTTTGGAATGCTTAGAGTCACAAGTGTCACTCCTCTAATGGCTTATAAACACCAAGAGCAAATGGAGAAGGTATAAAGAGAGAGAAGAGAGGTTAGAATTCGTCCTTAGGACTTCTTGGGAACAAGTACACGAATTCTAAGGCCTTAGGACTTTATATAGGTGTAGAGATAGGGTTTCAGTTATTATCCTTATCTAGTTGCTTATCCACAAAGCAACCATAAGATAAGCCTTGAAAACCCTTATCCTTTATCCTTTGGACGATTTCAAGGATCCTTATCTCCTTGAATTCGTTCAACCCATATTTAGGATAACCATTACCATATTTTGTAACTATCACATAATTACAATTCAGCCCCTCTAGTTTAATTAATTACACTTGATCACAAAATTAATTCCTAATTAATTATTGACCAATATTAATTAAGCAAATATGATTTCTCCTTTAATATATTATTCTTATAACATATTAATAAATCATAATAACCTCTCTCTCTCTTTATTTATTTCTCCAATCAAGTTGCTTTGGTGAAGGCAACCCAAAAGGACCATGCACCATCGGGTCAAGTACATACCAAAATAGTTATGGACTTAGACACTAATCCAACAGTCTCCCACTTGGATAAGTCTAATAACTATTCTGCGTATGATTTCAGATCCTGATCCGTAATCGTAGCTTTCCAAAGCCGCTGTCAACTCTGATCCTATCAGATACGCGTGTCCTTAGATAAGGGATCATATATTCCTCCATTCTAGATATCGTATGAGACATGATTTCAAATCATTCTCTTTGTACTACTTCTCAATTTCCGATTTATGACGACAGACTAATTGAACAAATCAAATTAGCCCTAGCCCGGCCAAGCATTTACGTTTGTCATCACTAAACCATCGAGGGACCCAAAGATATCGCTTTTATCCTTCTTTGGATAAAAGGAACGGATAAACTTTGATATAATGCTTGCTTGCACTCATTCACCGAATTACACACAACAATATGTTTTATAACACCAAGTTACTAGTGCGACATATTATCAATGTGCAACCGATTCGCAAGATACAACTCACACATCTCAGTTTCAAGAATATAAGATGTTATCGTCTCACTAATCACTCGTGATACAATTCATGGAATGATCCAAGTGAGCGTGGGTTTAATCCAATGCTCAAATCATATTCATAAGCACTCATTAACGTTGCAGCAAACATTTGCTTATGTCTAATACTCTTCAAGACAATCCACACACCAATTCACGACAGTCTTCATTCATATCCACTTCCAACATATGAATGATTGTGGCCCGTTTGAATAATTCGATTATTCTAAATAAACTCAATTATTCTGGAAGTCAAAACATTCAAATGTGAAACACAAGAATAATACTAATCCCATATGGCCTCAAACCTTTGAGTATAAATAAAACGCCTTTTATTTATCACCATATTGATTACTCATTATTTGTCGTTTCGGGTAATCAACTTCTTACTTGAATTATTACACCTGTCCCATGCACCTAGCATGCACACAATGTTTACCTATGGTTCTTACTTTTGTGAAATAGACAAATTGCACACATTTCCAATCATTCTCATTTCACAACTCCAAATCCATTTTCATAAGTGAAAGAATATCAAATTCTTGCTACTTATAGAATATGCTAGATTCTAACATCCTATGCAATGATTCTTTCGTAATGTCACTGCACCAAAGTCACAAAGACTATTGTCAATGATATTACAAAGTCCTCTATCGGAGATTGTTACAAGACAATTCCTTAGATATGATTTCTCTCACTCAAAGTACATTCCTTTGAACATCCTTTTGCATAAAAGTTTCTAATCTAGACATAGATTTTCAATATTTACTTCCTAATATGAACACACTTCCATATTTTCCTCATGACAACTCATTCTTAATAAAATCTTTTCTATTTGTAATGATGTCGATATGGTCCATCCAATATGGAAACATTTCCATATTTTCCAATACTATACTTCCAACTACTCACAAGCGACCAATCCTCATCGAACTTTGGATTGTCCTTTGATAGTTGTTTAATTATTTTAGTCAAAACCAATTCTAGTCCCTTTTCCCTCTAAATGCGCTAGACATTTGGAAAATTTTAGAATGGTCAAACATTAAAGCATTTGCAATCGATCCTATACCCGAAGCGTATGGGACACGACGCATAATGTTTTATTTGCTATGTTCTCAAAATTCGAATTGTGAAGAGGAATGCCGTAATCATAATCGAAATTTTAAGAACACACTATGTACCTTTGACTAAATCTATTAACGTTTCACAACCTAATCCTTTAGATTTGAAATGAAGCATAATATTCTTCCCTTAATTATAGCAAAACAACTTTGCAACCCTTACGACTTTGCAAGGTATAACTCTTGTTTTTCTATAATTAATATTGCCAACTTGCAATACTTTCCATAATAATCATACAATCATAACTTTTATGCTCCCACTATCATGATGATTACTATAAAACATAACACTTATGCTCCCAGTAGCTTCGACATGTATTCATAAACATCTTAACTTTCAGAAAGACAATACCTATTGAATTTCTTAAGTCCATGTTTCTAATACTTAGTGCTTTGATAATCTTTTATCAAGGCTTCTTGAACTTATACACCCTTTTCTTAGATAGTTCATATGTGTGTCTTAAACAATTAAGACTAATTGCCAAACCTCACAATTCAAATCATGGAAAGGGATACCGTAACCATAATCGAATTTGAGAATGCAATTTTACAATCACTATTTTCTTAAAATCTTTCTTAGTGAAAGCATTTCTTCACAATCATTTTCATGAAGGAGGAAATCTTATGACACTTAGATTTAAATGGTGTATTTGTTCTTATCCATGTGAATTTGTTAAAACCAAAGTTTACGACAAATTCAAACTCATATGGACCGAGCCTTTTTTTAATCTTGATTTCTTGCCTTATGGTACCACAGCTGCCCACGACGTCTTCTAAGTAGTTAAGCATCTCACCCTTTTCCTATCAATGTACCTTTCATTGATCAAGGTGCTTTGCCTTTTATGCGTTCAAAATGAGTACTCATAGGACTCACATGCATAATTAACTCAATTGGAACAGCACAGAATCAAAATATCATCAACACGATAGGTTGTAAAACTCAACTCATGTGCTAGTGATGATCGATAAGGTTTATTTGATTTGTTCTTGAAACTTTTAAAGACCATTAAGACTCCCACTGACTCCTTGACATATAAGATTCTCTTGTCAATAAACATTTGTTGACAACCAGATATTCAAGAGTTAGTGTAGCTTTTATCAAAACACTTCACAAATTGGTCCAAGTTGGTCTTTGTCTTATTCAAGACATCACAACTTTCCACATTTTATGAATGTTATAAACCTTTAATACTTTTCACTCATTGCCACAATCTTAACTTTAAGATTTGTTATTGGAACGAAGTATGATAGACTTCTTGATTTAACCATTTCTTCAATCCTTGATTCCTCTTCTTAAACATACAATTGTACTAAGACTTACTTAGAGGATCAATTGAGACACGGTTCTTAATCATTAAGACCCATTATAAAGCATAAAAACTACTCTCCCTTCTTCTTAGAATGGAGAAACTTTTATCTTTCTGCCTACTTGATTTTTCTTGTTCGTTCTACTATTGATCTAAACCCTTTAATCAATTCAGAATTACACTTAATCTTGTAAGTGTAATCATATTTACTAAGCCATTAGTAAATCATGACAAATATCTTTGTTACTCGTATGGTGAACTTTATCAACACACAACTTTGTGTACTCGATCTCCTAGTCCTTCACTTGACACTTTGTCAACGAATTTGTCTAATTTCCAAATATGAAATTTCTCATTCATCATGCAACCGAGTTGCGTGATTCCAAATTTCTGTCCAATTGAAACTTTGGGCGACGAGAAACTCTCCCTATTTGGTAAATTCTCAACAATTCCATAAATAACATAATTAAGAATCATATCCATTTGTTGTAGAAATATGCAAACATCAATTTTCATAATGATTTCATTGCAAGGAAGTAAATAAATAAATATATAAGTCAAACAAAATTTATTTTATTTATAAAAGCAGCGGAAAAACATTTGTCCTTACAATGCAAAATCTATTGAAAACTATGTAAAAGGAAAATTTCTAACAACTCTATCATAACTATCTAAGCTCAAAATCCAATCTTCAAGTCCATGCGATCGAGATCCATCTCTTGTGATTAGATTCATCTTGCTCTCTTATCAAGCTTCCTTTCTTTTCACCAATCCTGCAAAACATTCAAATGCAATTTTATCACATCATGTATTAAGAATCAATGAATAGGAACTTAGCGGGGTTAGATAGTGGATTTTACCTGAAGCGTAGTCATACTTTTGACTCTCCCATCTCTTAGATCTCTTAGGTAAATAGGGCAACTTCATCTCCAATGTCACTTCTCTTGGCAATAAAAGCAAATTGACTCTTTTGGAACAACACATGGAACTACTTCAAACATAGCTTTTCTCTTATAATCAAACTTTTCGATCATTGCATGTCTTTCATTGCCATTGTCTATATCCATAGAGGTCTTGAAGGCAGATTCACCAATAAACTTTGCTTTTCTATTACGCCAAACCATTGCTGATTCAGCAGCAATAAGCATATAGGTGAGATCAATAAGGGTTACGTCGTGGTTCATCATATAGTACTCTCTTACGAACTCATTATACGAGTTAGGAAGTGACTGAAGAACCCAATCAACAGCCATCTCTTCATCGACAACGGATCCCATCATTCTTAACCTATCAATGTGTGACTTCATCCCTAAGATGTGTGCACACACCGACTTTCCTTCTTTATGTTTACTTGCCAACAGGGCTTGAGTAATATTGAACCTTTCAATTTTACAATCTTGTGGGTTAGGGAGAATAATTGGAGGAGGAGGAGGAAGTAAAGCATGATTTCTTGTTCCTCGATCGAATCGTGGAATATCATCTTCATGTGGAATGCTTGTTCCACGGGATTTGAGAAGACCATAGTTATCGAACTTTGACATCTACAAAACGGGAGAAAAACAAATTCAAGTTAGTTGATAGATTGAGTCCTTAGTAAATCACCCAAATGAAATACTAAGGCTAGGACCCAACACAATATTCTACAACTCGGGAGAGGGATGCTGTAACCCTAATTGAAGAATATTTGAAGGTAAGTGAATGACGATTCACTAATTTCCACCATGAAAAATGAAAAAGAAAATTAAGTTTTAAATCTATGAAAACTCCAAGATCCTTTGAGATTCATTGAACTTTCGATGACATGTTTAAATCTCGATATGCCCCTCTTGTTTGTGACTGGGATGCCGAGGATCACAAAGCGGGTGTGAATAACCATGCAAACTACATGGTGCCCTCACATGTTACAATCACCCATTCGATGTGTCGGTAAACCACACACGCTCCATCGAACTATGACAAACATTGAGTCACCCTTTGCTACCTTTGCTTAGAACCATTTAGTGTGCCGGTAAACCACACACGCTCCACTAACGTCTTCGCAAGGGCCAAAAGTGTAATTTCATGGAATTGCATCAATTCACTTTTGCCTAAGTAACTAAGATTGGGAATTAGAAAAACATTTAGTTACTTTGTATTTCATTATACTTATAATGGAAGGTTTCGTCCTATCCTACCCGTTCGGCTAACGACCCTCCACAAGTCAAGAGTGCGGTGGGTAAGAGTGGATACCCATTCAATCGCCATTTTATAGGCAATTTCCTTAAACACCCCTTATAGACCAGCTTCGTGAATGAGGCCTAGTAACGGTAAGACTGACTTTTACTCATACATATATATAATGTTAGACTTTTAATGTTATATATATATATATATATATATATATATATATATATATATATATATATATAGTATAGGGTGCATTTTATACTTTTAAAATACTATGTGGTTAACTTTAACAATTACACTTTTAATTCAATTAAATGGTTAACCTAAACTTTTATGGATTTATTAAATCTCTTTTAATTATACTCCTTAATTAATTAATAAAACCATAAGGGTGTATTTGAACTTTTCAAAACTAGGGTTTTAGAATTTAATATTCCTAATCAACTTTTAATCAACTTTTAAATTCCAAAACTTGAGGGCAAGTTTTGAAACATTTCAAAACAATTTAGTTTTAATCTATCTTAAAATTTCGAATTTATGACATTTAAATTTAAAATTTTAAATATTAAAACTTTTGATTTAATAATTATCTTGAATTAGACTATTAATTTAATTATTAAATCATAAGGGATTATCTAAATAATGAGGATAATTACCATTTATACATTTAAGTTATCCATAATCCCTTAAATTATCTATATAGATTTCGAAAATATTGGATGGATAATGCAAGATCTTGAATTACCATATATAACAATTAGAGGATAATTACAAGATATGGGATAATCCAAATCCCTAAAAATTAGGATCTTATCTTGGGGAGGAGGCAAATTTCGAAAATCAAGGGATTTTAACAAACCCTAGATTTCGAAATTGAAGGGTTTAAGGAAATGATTTGAAGATCTTATTCAAACTCTTGCAAATTAGGGTTTGCAAACCCTAATCTCGAAAAAAACTAGCCTCCTAGGGTTTATTGGCAATAAACCCTAATATATCAAGTTCATACAATTGAAACCAAACCAATGGCTCTGATACCACTGATGGGTTTTGGTCATAAGACATCCTATGTGTTCATACAAACCCTAATGCTTGGATCTAGGTTTCTCTATTGTACATGCTTTGAATCCAAGACTATAAACCCTAATTCTAGTATATGGAAATCGATATTAACATATAATAAGGTTTAAGAACATAACTTGATTGTTATATAGCAATAACAATCCTAATTCCACCTTGAATTGACTTTGGAATGCTTAGAGTCACAAGTGTCACTCCTCTAATGGCTTACAAACACCAAGAGCAAATGGAGAAGGTATAAAGAGAGAGGAGAGAGGTTAGAATTCATCCTTAGGACTTCTTGGGAACAAGTACACGAATTATAAGGCCTTAGGACTTTATATAGGTGTAGAGATAGGGTTTAAGTCATTATCCTTATCTAGTTGCTTATCCACAAAGCAACCATAAGATAAGCCTTGAAAACCCTTATCCTTTATCCTTTGGACGATTTCAAGGATCCTTATCTCCTTGAATTCGTTCAACCCATATTTAGGATAACCATTACCATATTTTGTAACTATCACATAATTACAATTCAGCCCCTCTAGTTTAATTAATTACACTTGATCACAAAATTAATTCCTAATTAATTATTGACCAATATTAATTAAGCAAATATGATTTCTCCTTTAATATATTATTCTTATAACATATTAATAAATCATAATAACCTCTCTCTCTCTTTATTTATTTCTCCAATCAAGTTGCTTTGGTGAAGGCAACCCAAAAGGACCATGCACCATCGGGTCAAGTACATACCAAAATAGTTATGGACTTCGACACTAATCCAACAGGTTTAAGGCAAGGACACTCTCAATCAAGCCCCAAAGCTATCACTTTCTGATCACATGGCTCCAAACCAACCTAGATCTGAAGTTGCAACCTCAAATCTAGTCTTTATACCCGAAATAGATCCCAACCATGCTAAAGAACCCCAAATCACATACCATGGATGAAATAACAAGGAAATAGCTTAAGGTAAGGTCCTCTCACCTCAAAGATGAGTCTAAACTGATGTAGACTTCAGATCCACAAGCTCTCTTGATGCTATTCTCAAATTCCTCCAACTTCTCTTCACCAATTTCTTCTTCCAAGCTTTAACCTTCTCAACAATGGAGTCTCTCACGATTTAGGGTTTATCTGGAACACTCAGGGAAGATAGAGGCTAAAATGAAGGCATATCATTCTTTAAATAGGGTGCAAACCCCATGAATTAGGGTTTCTCATTCCAGCACGGACTCGTCGTGTCCAGCCTCCAACTCGGTGAGTCCGGTCACTTAACATGTGTCCGGCACACGCTTAGACTCGACGAGTTGTAGCTCATACTCGTCGAGTTCCTCTTTTCCAAACTTACATTTTACCCCCTGAACTCTTGATTTTGACTTTGGGATGTTACATTCGTGGATCAGATTTGGGTTTGTGGGTTCCATAAATAAAATTGATAATTACACATCAATAAATTCTTGATGCAAACATATTCAAATTTTAGACACTTCTTAAACATCCGAATGAAAATTAAAAAAATTCATAGAAACATATAAAAACATGTTCAAACTAAAACATTAATATAAATGCCAAACAACAAACGTGTTTCACATGTCAAATGGTCAATGACATCTTATCCTAGTGTATAAAGTGTATAATATTTAAGTCTTAATACATTTAAAAAATAAATATTTTTTTATTAAAATTATAAACGGGTTGGCGGGTCAACCCGTATATTTTTTGAGAAATTCATATATGACATGTTTAATAAACGGGTTTGCGGGTTGAAAAAACTCAACCAAAATTTGTTTATTTCGCGTCGTGTTGCAGGTTGTGTCAAGGGTCGTATCGACAATTGTCAGGCCTTTGAGGCATAAACTTATGCTCTCAACGGATGATTATTTGGTACACGAAAGCGACTCGGATGGTAAGTCATAAACTTATGCTCTCAACAAATGATTAGTTGGTACATGAAAGCGACTCGGAAACCATCGTTAAGGAAATTCCTTTTTCAAATAATAATAATAATAATAGTTAAAAACAACATAACTTTCTAAGAATCATTTTTTTTCACTAAATGCATTTGAAACCCCAAACTCTTCATATTTCATTCTAATATATCTATTTTATAATTTACATGTAAAATATTATTGGATTTTTCGAATTATCAATATAGTAAACTTAAAATGTTTGATTTAAACATGTTAAATCAAAACATCAAATAAACTTTAAAATATTAGAAAACTATTTGTTTAAAATATTTTAAAATGTTTAAATGTAAAACTAAATCGACATGTCGATTTAACTAAAAATATCCAAAACAAATTTTTTGTAGTAAGTGAAAATTATCCAAATAAATGGTTTTTAAATTAAATAACAATAATTTTAGTTGAACATAACCTTTTAAATTACATTACATTAATTTACAAAAAATGTCAAATAAGTAATTTTTGAATTAGTCAATCGTAAGGTTAAAAGTAAGATTAAATTGAGAGTTATATTTAGTTTTATTTAAAAATCATTTGCGAGTAACGACCATTAAATGATTCGATTTTAAATGTTATAATATAATTAAAAATCATTGCAATTTTGTATTCCAATTTAGTGTAAGAAACTATTATTTCATAGTTAATATCAATAGCATAATTATTTCCAACATGAACTTGTCAAATTCTAACTATAAAATTTTATTTTGCCCAACACGCAAATATTCACCTATTTTATATTTAATATAATTGGGTGTCATGTTAGAGCAAATATAAAACTGGTAATATTAAGACTTTCAAATTTCAACTAATATAGGGCCGTTAAATATGTGTAAATGGTTGTCAATGACTAAATTATGACATTATCCATTTGTAAATGATAACATTTTTTAGAATTAAATATAAGACCACAATGTATTGTGATATATAGTTGAAAGCAACCATTTCTCATTCTACCAACATTAAAGTTACAAGCATTGATGATATAAGAATGATTATAAATCAAGAAAATACGCCGATATCCTGAATGAAATACAAATACTTAAAAAATCATCATCTTTTCCATTACCCTTTTTGGTATAAAAAATAGTCCTAAAAATAAATATTCAAAGATTTGTATTTAAAGATCTTAAAGATTTCACTAGAACCTTTGCAAGTGAAAGTCTCTATTTAGGTTTCAAGTTAACGTTCGATGCAATCTCCACTATAGAACTATCCACAAACTTTAAAACATTCATTAATGATTTTAAATGGGTTCTTATTTCTTCAAAAGTTATTAAAAAATTGATTATTCCTTCAATAAAGTTCACATTATCAGAATTAGTATACATAATTATCATAATTCCATCTAATGTATCAAATTTTAGTTGCATTCATATCCTCTTTTTAAGTGATTACTCGTATTTTTTCAAAAACATCCAAAAATCATTATATTTTAGATAATCATCATAAAAGACCATTTTGAAAATTTGAAAAAAGCAATTATATTTTTGGATAACTATCACAAAGGATATCACATTTTTTTAAATACCCATAATATGATGTCGTCAAATTATGTCACATCATCATACAAAGTTATTAGTTGATATGTCAACTGGCAACCTTGTTGACCGATTAAATGAGTATACTTATAACAAATTGATAAAAGAAGTGTCCAACTTGAGAAAAAAAAATACATTGTCAAAATCAATTTTTTATGATAACTAAATTTGTTTAGGCTTTACCATTTATTATAAAATATGATCAAATAACAAAATTAATTATAAATTAAAGAAAGACATGAGATCAGATATAACTTTTATTCCAATACTTATGATGAAATCATCGAAGTTTACAATACATAATATTCACTATTTATACTAGATAATGAAGATGAAATGTGAGGTATGTTATGAATGTTAATTATAGTGGTGCATAACTACAGTTATAAAACTCATAATAATGTTTGCTATAATGTTCACTAATTATGGAGAATAATAGGGGAATATGGATAATTCAATAGTAATTCACTAAATAATAATTCATAACACTCCCCCTTGAATGACGATTATATCATGCCTCATTAAAACTTTAATAGGTAAAACCTCATGGGAAAAACCATTTATTAAGGAAAAAGAGTACATGATTAATAATAGATCTTTGAAACAATTGTCTCGTTAAAAACCTTGCTAAGAAAACCCAGTGGGAATACATAGCTAAATAAAAGAGTACAATATATTTCCAACTCCTCCTGATCAACAAATCACTTGATTTCCTTGAAGCACCGCATAGCAATGTTTCGTATCATCTTTTCAAATTTGGATGTATGAAGTGCTTTAGTAAACAAATCGAGAAAGTTGTTACTTGATTGAATTTTCTGGATGTTAATGCCACAATCTTTTTGAAGATTATGAGTGAAAAAGAACTTGGGTAATATATGCTTGGTTCTATCACCTTTAATAAATCCTTCATTGAATGGAGCTATACAAGTCGTATTATCTTTATATAGTATGGTTGGAACATCACTGTTAGAAGTTAGACCACAATTCTTACGAATGTGTTGAGTTAACTTTCTTAACCATGTACATTCATGACTTTCCTTATAAATTGTTATAATCGCTGCATGGTTAGAATAAGCAGCAACTAATGTTTGTTTAAGAAAATGACAAGAAATTATGTTACATCCGCAAGTGAATAAATAACCTGTTTGGGATCAAGCTTTGTGTGGATCAGATAAATATCCAATATCTGGATATCCAATTAACTCTGCATTTGATGAATTTGCTTAGTATAAGTTCATATGCACTATACCTCGAAGATACCAAAGAATATGTTTGACTCCATTACAGTGTGTTCTCATTAGGTAAGAACTATAACTTGCTAATAAGTTTATAGAATATATATATATATATATATATATATATATATATATATATATATATATATATATATATATGTATATATATATATATATCATGTATTGTATTATTAGCAAGATACATTAGTGCACAAATAGCACTAAGATATGGTACTTCGGGGCCAAGAAGTTTTTCATGTTATTCATAACCTCGAAATTGGTCCTTTTTGGCATCTAGGTACCTTACCACCATCGGGTTACTCAATGGATGTGATTATCCATATAAAGCCTTATAAGCACGTTTGCTAAATAATTGGATTGATGTACAAGAACTCCATTTTGGTGTGCTAAATTTGAAGACCCAAACAAAATTTCAACTTACCAAGATCTTTCATTCTAGGTTTTTTTTTTTTTTTTTTTTTGTTCAAACAAGAAGTGACCTTTTCTAATTCTCTAGGAGTTTCAATTATGTTCAAATCATCTACATAAAAATCAATTATGACAACTTCTGGTCTTGAACTTTTTATGAATACACATGGGCTTATTGGATAATTTTTATAGCCATCTTTCAACAAAAATGTACTTAATCAATTGAACCGCATGTGGTCTTAGATTTATTTAATTTTACCAAACATACTTTTTGAGAATTAGACGTTTGTGCTTCTGGCATCTTAAACTCTTACAGTATTTTCATATAAATAGGCGGTAAATACATCCATTAGACACATCTCCAGTTTTGCATATGTTGTCGAACTTATAAAATAACTAAATGTAATTACATCAACTACTGGAGAATATGTTTGGGAAAACCTTGTGCAACAAGTCTTGTTTTATATCTCACAACTTCATTTTTCTCGTTTCTTTTGTGCATAAATACCCATTTGTGTCCCACGAGTCTTACTCCGTTTGGTGTACAGACTTTAGGTCAAAAAACTTTTCATTAAGTAAGAGAATTAAGCTCTTCGATGATTGCAATTTTCCATTTTTTCCAATCTTTTCCATTCCTACATTCCTCCATGGATTTAGATATAATATCCTCATTTTATTCATAATCTCGCGCGCAACATGATATAAAATAATTATCATCGACATCTATCTTATTTTGGTTCCATCTTATTCCTATCATAACATAATTTATTGAGATCTCTTTATTTTCATAATTTTTAGGTACCTTAGTTTCTTTTGTTATTTCATTGGGCTCTTCTAGAGCTTCATTAATCATTTTAAGAGATTTTTGTTTTATATTTTTGACAATCAGTTATATTTGCTCTCATTCCTTTTTAAGAATTTTTATCTGTGGAACTGGTTGGTCTTTTACGATTCAGGCGTGGCTTAGATTTATTTGCTGTTGTATTTTTCCTTTTGGGATATCAATTCTAATTGGAGCATTTACAACCGGTACATGAGACATTGTTACTCATTTAGGGTCAGTAAATGCATATTGCAACTGATATGCTACATTTTGTATATGAATTATCTTTTTCAAGTTTACATTAACTTGAACGAGGATCTAAAAATGAGAGTGATAATTCATTGCAAGAGATTTTATTTTTTAGATTCTTTATTTCTCCCTCTAATGTTGGAAAAATCGGTTCTCAAAATGACAAACGTCAAATCTAGCTATAAATAAATCTCCAATTAATGATTCTATTTTTTTATTTAAATATAGATGAAGATTTATATTCAACATAAATTCTCATTCTTCCTTGAGGACCCATTTTTGTGCAGTGACGTGGAGAAATGCGTACATAAATTGCACATACAAACGTCCTTAGATGAGAATTATTTGGTTCCTGACCGCAAACTAGTTGAATAGAGAAGAACTTATGATAACTAGTTGGCATGATGTGTATAAGTGATGTTTTATGTAAAATTGCATGCTCTTATGTCAATTAAGAAGTTTATAATGCATTATTAAACGTTTTGCAATTAATTGAAGGCATTTGGTTAACGACTCAGCTAGTCCATTTTGCATATGAACATGTGCACCAAGATGTCCAATAGTTATCCCAATTTACATGCAATATTCATTAAAAGCTTGTTATGTAAATTCTCCAACGTTGTCAAGTTGAATTTTCTTAACTGGGTAATCAGGGAAAATGTGCACTTAGGCGGATTATTTGTGCAAGTAATCTTGCGAAAATGATATTATGGCTAGATAACGAGCACACGTACGACCATCTAGTTGACGTGTCAACTAAAACCATAAAATATCTAAATGGTTCACATGGTGGATGAATTAGTCCACATATATCCCCTTGAATTCTTTCTAAGAAACTAAGACTCTTATACACAACTTTATTCAATGATGGATGAGAAATTAATTTTCTTTGAGAACATGCAACACAAGATAATTCATTGGTTTGAAAAATCTTCTGGTTATTCAATGTATGTGTTGTTGCACTGTCTACAAGACATATATCTTCCTCATTTCTTTTACGAATATCCATATTTCTCTTCAATAAATAAATAAATAAATAAAGCATAAGAAACATTC
This sequence comes from Lactuca saligna, assembly GCF_052625555.1. Taxonomy (NCBI): domain Eukaryota; kingdom Viridiplantae; phylum Streptophyta; class Magnoliopsida; order Asterales; family Asteraceae; genus Lactuca; species Lactuca saligna. Next base: position 84,588,920 of record NC_136424.1, on the reverse strand, counting down.
GGCTAAGAGAAATAAAGACATAGTTTACTACTTTGGGAAGATTGTGACAACATCATTTCTCATGAAACGAATATGACACAAAAACATAATAAATGTCATGAAACAAAACTACACATTATTCACTATCCATAGCACCACTTGTCCATTTTGGGAGACAAGAAAATTGATGACATCCAAATGTATCAAAATAAAGATTTGTATGTTAAGGAATTATTAGTTAAGAAAGTCCAAAAAAATAACTTGTAAGCATTGTATATGTTAACTTATAAAAAACACATACTTAAAAATGACAATAGTGATAAAGAGTTAGAGCTCTATGGTAGAATCTTATCGATAACGTGTTATAAAATATGATCAAATAACAAGTTAAATTATAAAGTAAAGAAAGACATGAACATGAAAATAACTTTTATTCCAATACTTGTGACGAAATCATGGAATTTTACAATACATAATATTCACTATTTATACTTGACAATGAAGATAAAATGTGGGTTATGTTATAAATACTTATTATAATGGTGCATAACTACACTCATAAAACTCATAATAATGATTGCTTCATAACACCCTTATAGTTTTGAATCTTTATTACTTTTTTCAAAATAAAACAAAGAACAACATTCTATGTGATTCTCGCTTTCGAACCTTACCCATATAATCCAATTTCCATTTATTTGATTTTGTTTTCAAACGAACGAGTTAAATAAAGTAATATACACAATTTAGTAAATTTGATCAACCAATTTTAATTATTCATTTAAAAAGTACTTTAAAATTGAGCCCAAACGCCCAAAGTATGTCCAGCCTTGATAAACAAGGCCCAATAAACAAACCCTAGCATTTCATATCCAGATATAAACCTCTATATCGCTTCTCTAGGGTTCCTCTTCCTAAATCTCACTTCACTCTCGTGCGTTTCTTGTATAACCAAACAAGCAAACCATGGCTGAGAGAGGCGGAGAACGCGGTGGATTCGGTAGGGGGTTTGGAGGCAGAGGAGGCCGTGGTGGAGACCGTGGCAGAGGCCGCCGTCGTGGTCCTCGTCGGGATGCAGAAGAAGAAAAGTGGGTGCCCGTCACCAAGCTTGGTCGTCTCGTGAAAGACGGTAAGATTTCCAAACTCGAAGAAGTCTACCTTCACTCCCTCCCAATCAAAGAACACCAGATCATTGATCAGATCCTCCCTTCACTCAAAGACGAGGTCATGAAGATCATGCCTGTCCAGAAGCAGACTCGTGCTGGACAACGAACACGGTTCAAGGCTTTTGTGGTTGTTGGAGATGGGAACGGCCACGTCGGGTTGGGCGTTAAGTGTTCGAAGGAAGTCGCAACTGCGATTAGGGGTGCGATTATATTGGCGAAGTTGTCGGTGATTCCGGTGAGGAGAGGTTATTGGGGAAACAAGATTGGTAAGCCACATACCGTTCCGTGCAAGGTCACCGGTAAATGTGGTTCAGTTACCGTTCGATTGGTTCCGGCACCCCGTGGTGCAGGGATTGTGGCTGCTAGAGTTCCGAAGAAGGTCCTTCAGATGGCTGGTATCGATGATGTGTTTACATCTTCCCGTGGTTCTACCAAGACACTAGGAAACTTTGTCAAGGTTCAATTTCATTCATTTCCTTTTTCATCGATAACAACTTCCCTTAAATTGTTGTTCTTGATCAATTATTATACCTGCACAATTGCATTTATACTTGCTTTGTTTGATAACATCTTGTGTACATTAACAACCTAATTGTTATTACTAATGCGATATTTGATTATACAGGCTACTTTCGATTGCCTTTTGAAGACTTATGGATTCTTGACTCCTGACTTCTGGAGGGAGACAAGATTCAGTAGATCTCCATTCCAAGAGTATACTGATTTGCTTGCAAAGCCCACCACAAAGGCAATTACTTATGTTGAAGATGTTGCTGCTGAAATTGCTGCTTGAAAATCATGGGGAGAGTATGTTTTGTCTTTAGAACGTTTTGATTATAGATTGTTACCAGTCGTTTTTAAACAATTTTATGTTTTGAGTTATGCTTGTTTTGGCTATGGTATGGTTGCACATTCATATTTTCTAATATTATGGTGATTTTTTTTTTATTTATTGCTCTGATGAAACTGTTGAATGGTTGAATGTTCAAGTCTTATGAGAGCCAGATGGAAATTTAGATTAGATTTGCTGTTCCAAATTTTTTTTAACTATTACTTATATATATATTTTTATAAATATTATTTTTATCTTTTAAAATAAAAATGACCCCACCTGGGCCTTTGTTCATGTTCTAGATCTAGTTTTCCAATTGAATACTTGCAAACAATTTCATCGTCGTATAACAAAATCAAGCTCCAAAATTTCATCGTTGTAGCAAAATTGGAGCAACTTTTTGGATTATCATCAGAGGAGATTAATTCATGAGCTTGTTTTAGTAAATACGACATAAGGTATTTCAGTTTTTCGTTTTTCTTTATACTCGATTTCAATCCTAGCTTCTTAGGGCAAGCATTAGATTTCGTTTTAAAAACCGGTTTCAGATTTGTTGCTGAAGATGAAGGTTTAGCAACCATTCAACTAATTCGTTTTCTTGTTGTCATCATCTATTACAATGGTTTCCGATTGCTCTTTCTCCTCATTTTTTACTTCGATGTTTGAAAATCACATTGATCAAGGAACCGTAGTTAGGAATCGATTTGTATTCCTGACCGCAAGATAAGTAACTTGAAGAAGATTGGAGCTTTCCATTTTGCATATGTTGTTAAAGAGTTGATCCGTGAAGTTTTCGTTGATTGCAATGCTTAAATCGATTGAATCGGTGTTGGGAGTTGCGTGTTCATTACAGTTTCGTATTTTGGTTTATTTTGGTTACAGATTTTAGAAAATTGGTGTTGATTTCATTTAGGTTTGAGCTTTAGATTATGGATTTAGTATTAGGCTTTAGGTTCTGGTTCTAGTATTTGATATGGTGGTTGTAAGAGGTGCAGTGGGGGCGCCAACAGTGGTGGATTGTTTCAGAGAAAGAGCAAGACGAAGGAGGGATAAATGGAGGTGGGACCCACAAAAATTTAATATCTTTTAGAATAATTATATAATTAAATTAAAGGCAATATAAATGATTTAAATACATTAAAAAATACTATATTAAGGGCAATATAACCTTTTATGTCTATAGGGATCAGATGTCCAAGTTAAAACCAAACAAGGAACGGTTCGAATTAATTTTTAAAAAATAAGGATATAAGGTAACTATAAATAAGGATATAACGTAACTTTTGGTATCTGTACGAGAGATGATTCGTATAATTTACTCTAAAACCAATTTTCTATTATTCCAGTACACACCCAATTCAACCTAATATTTTACTCTTTTGCAATTGAGGTTAAACCAAACCAATTTGGAAGATGTAAACAACTTAATTTTTTTCATTGTTGAATGTTTTTCATACATTCTTAATCACATCGTCTTCTAGGGCATTTAAGCTATTCTCTTACAAACTCGTGCCCTATGAGCATATAATTGGATATGTATGCAATTTGTTTAGTAGAGTATTGAAAAGGCTGTTCATCTTATGTGGTTATAATCTCATGACTTATAATAGTAAATGTGTGGATTGTTAATCTTCAATGATTATATTATGAATGATGATACATGCAATCAAAATATTATACATCATATTTTTGCCCCAAACAAAACAAACATTAAAGAAATGCAAAACGAGCTTTTAAATTTTCAAATATTGTTTCAACATCTTCTCTAGCAGTCTCCTCATGTTCAGTGAACAACAAGGCATCCCACGAAGAGCATATGGCATCAATGAGATAATAAGTCATATTTTTTCCTTATTATTCACGATGTAACTCATCATTGGTGCTCGACCTGCCAAGACATCATCAAAAAGAGATCGTTGGAGGATGTTAATGTCATTGCACGAATATAATGTTTCGAAGAATGTATGTCATATTTATAAGTCATATGATGCAACGACTTCTAAAATCCATGTTCTTCCCCAACAAGGATTAATCTGTGCCAAATCATCTTGGTTGAGACTTCGAAAGTACCATTCATGAAAACATGAAATGATACCTTCTACAAACTTTGTAAGAACGTCCTTTGTTAAAGTCTCACTTATTTTCAAATACTCATCACGTGTATTTGTTGATGTCCAATATGTGAATACCCACATACCAATAACTTTGCGTTTAATAAAGATGATATCGGCAACTGCGCGTTTAAGAAAAATAATACTGAAAACTTTGCATTCAATCAAAGCATAATGAAAATATATTACAAATACTTTGAAATACAAATACATAGTAAAATATCTCACAAAGATATTAAAAACATGAAAAAAAAATACATAGTAAAATATCTTACAAATACATTAGTTTCCATAAAATTTAGACATTAGAATACGTTTCATGTATTCTTCTTGAGACGACACGAGCTGCTTTTGTAGAAGTGTGCTCAAATGACGACATGAGTTGCTTTTGTAGAAGTGTGCTTAAATGTTCTAGTTGCATCTTCATTATCTTATTTTCTTCCATTTTTTGCTCATTTTGTTTTTTTTCATGATTTTTACTAAATTATCTCTACTAAGCCTCATGGTAGCAAGGAACTTAGAAAGGGTTAGAAATTAAGAGTTTAAGATTTGATATGAAGTATGCCAATATTATATTTTATTTATATAGAAAAAAATCATGAATTTTAGTATTTAAAACACAATTGATTAAGATAATGTTAGATTTTTAAAGATAATAAGTTTTATTCAATAACTATATAACTAAATCTTCACTGAAAAACTCATGGTAAAAGTAATTGAGGTGATCTGTTGTGAGCTGAGACGGAGGTATGACCTAGGTCACTAACATTAAAGAAGTTTTTTTTTTTTTTTGAAAGTACAGCAAGCTTTCGTCCAAAACCCCTCAAATAGGGTAGTCTTATATCACTATGAGAAAGACCTTAGGGTTTAAATTGTCAAATATAATTTTATATTATTGAAGGCTAAATTACAAAAATTGTTCTCATATTTTGATTAAAATTATAGGTTTGATTCGATCTTTGAAAAATTGATCGAGACCATCATTGTGGTTTGAAGAAATTACACTAATGGTCATCTCATTTAATTTTATTAGAAAACAACTCTTAGACAAATGACATTTACTGTCATTTATATCTTTTGCTATTTTTATTATTATTTTCATTTATTCATTTTAATATTTATTAAAGGCCGATCATACCGTCTCAACCTCTTAGCCAAAAAGTTCTTACAATTATATTCTCATGCAATACTACCATTCTTACAAATCAACCACCTAGCAATACCACCTACCATTTTTTATTCTCTCACGTTAGTAAACACCTAACCACGCTCCAACTACCATCCACCACCATCTATTACTACCACTTGCCACCCACCACCATACTCTCCACAATCCATGCATCATCAATTGCGATTACCACAATCATCATCTCCAGGGCCAGTCTTACTGTACAAAAAAAATAAGCTCTTGCTTAGGTCCCCCAATTGTAAGGGGCCCCTTAACCCAAAATTAAATTAGGGGATTGCTTTTATTCAGATTCTTCATTCACCATGAGGCAGAAACGGCGACTCGATAATTGTTCTTCACTTCTTCTTCTTTCTTTGTCCTACGAATCTAGTTAACTTATTAGTGATTTCATTCTTGATTCTACCTAGAAGCGCACAAAATGAGAAAATCTGTTTTTTAAACTTTTATGTATAATATGACTTAATTTTTTTTCAATATTCGTTGTGTTAAGTTGAATTTTGGAAAGGATAAGGGTTTAATTTATAACATTAAGTATAGTAATGACAAAGAGCCTCAAATTTTTGGTTCACTTAGAACCTCTATACTGGCTGAGCCGCCCCTGATCATCTCAATTCAAAATCACAAATCTTGTCCAAATTCACAAGTTGATAATAGATGCAAAATTTAATAAAAAAAAATTATCTATCTTTAACGTTCAACTCCATATGTAGAAGATCGGTAATCAAAAGAAAAATAAAACCGAGATTTTGAATGTAGTAGAAACATCATCTTCATCTTTATTCCATTTCATAAAATCAAAAAGCTAAAGTACAACAATATATTTTGATTTGTTTTTATATATCACACTGGAATTACCATCCTAGATATGAAAAATAGATTCATTATTTAACTGAAACTAGGGGTATTTTGTACTTTGTGATGGGCAGAACTAATGGTTTTACTGGTAAACGCAATATATTTTGGAAGAAATATGGGTAGATGCATGAATAACAACATACTCTCATCTACTATCTAGTTATAGCATTATACTGTTACTCACATTTTTTTTCATTATATCAATAGCATCCAAAATAAAAGCCAACTTTTATTGCTATAATAGATAAATTTTTGTCAAATTTACATGGCATAATAAGCAAAGAAAAATTGAACGTGTGATGTTGTAGTTAAGTAGATTTATAAAAACATGAAGATAATAGGAAAGATTTTCATAGGATGCAAAAAATTACACAAAATTTTATAGAACAAAAGAAATTAAACAAAAAGGTATTACAAGTTACAAGTGATATATAAGAGCTTTCAAAAAGGAATATGATCCCAAATTGCTTACTAAATAAACATAATAAATGTTATGTGGTTTATAAAATGGTGGAGAAAAAGGAAATTCATAACGTAACCTAAAAACAAATACATTTAGTGTAATTTAGTTTCATATAACACTATACTAATCATTTAGTTTAGGTTTCCAAGTATCACATACCATTTAGGTCTCATTTTTCATATATAGCAAATTAGTTTCTTTTTATCGTTTCATTTTATTTAGCTATATGTTTCATTTCTCATAACTATGTAATGATTAAAGCTGTATTTGGCGCGCCACAGCTAGCTGATAAACTAACTTATTTTTTGAACTTTTTTATGTTGTCGTGTTTGGTAAGCCAAAAAGTAGCTTATAAGCTAGCTTTTTGAAAATCCACTTAGACTAGCTTTTAGGAGCTTTTTTAAAATTTTCCAAATACATCATTTAATTAATTATAGAAACGAATACTTTTAAATGTCTTTTTATATAATTTTATATATTTCAGCTAAGTTTACCGAACATTATTTTTTATCAACTAGCTTTTAAACTATCAACTAGTACGCCAAACATAGCCTAAATTAATCTAATCATTCTAATACCATTTTGAATCAATTTCAATAGTTATATATGTTTTAGAAAAACAAAATGTTCATTTTGGACATTTTTTTCCCTTTCGTCTTGATTTTACGACATATTTCAAATATCATAGATTCTTGTGTTTACACTCTATTATGTAATCCAATAATGTAAAATTATATATATATATATATATATATATATATATATATATATATATATATATATATATATATATATATATATATATATATATATATATATATATATATATATATATTCACAAGACCTTTTGAACTACTTTTTGTTTCGACACTTTTTGACTATTTTCTCATTTAGGTATTTACCGAAAATGTGTTTTCTCATATTTTAACATGCCTTATTAGTAACTTTCTGTTCCTAACATGTTTTCAAAGCAATGCAAATATTTTCATTTTGTTCTTTTATTCTATTTATTATAAAATTCTAAATTTCAAAAAATGTCTTCCATATTTAAGTCTTTTTTTTATATAAGAAGTGATTCGTATATAATAATTTTTCTCTATACATAAAATTTATGTTTTATAGAGTTGTACAATACAACAATTTGAAACACAAATTATTGTGTATGGAGAAAAAACTATTATGTACGAATCAATTCCTTTTTAATATATTCTTCTATTTTTGCTTCCAAAATTACTAAATTCACTCTTAACCCTAACATGTCACATTTCCACTTTGGTAGCTAGTAGCAAGTAAGCATCTTAGGTGACGTTTGGCTTGTAGAATATTTCTAAAAGAATTTGAAAATATCAATGAACTGGAATTTGTCATGAATTGGCATTCAATTCCATATTTTGTTTAGTTGACATGAAATGAAATTGAAATTCAGTTCCGTATTCTATATGGTTTGTAGACATATGAGATTAATTTGATTTCAAAAATATAAAATAAAGGAATTGCCCTTTTTTGATTTATTTTACTTTGTTCCGTATTCTTTATGGTTTGTAGATATATGGGCAGTGTTGATGATGGATAGTTGTGGCAATGGTGGTAGTGGATGTGAGGTTGGTTGTGACAGTGGTGGTGACTGTTAAGTTTTTTTTTTTTTTTTTTTTTTTAAATTAAGTAAAATTTTATTTTTCTCAACCAAAACTTATTATATTTTGGCTAAAAACTTATATTTCATAGTTTATTAACTTATTCTAAGTTAATTGTATTTAATTTGTTTTAAAATATCAAATACGTCAAAAAGTCAACAAAAGTCGACTAAATGCTCTTTTTGACAACACCAAAAGTTAGCGAGTAGCCAACTATAAATTGTCATAACTTTTACATAAAATCTTCAAATAGGTTGAAATAAGTTGTTGCACCTTCATTTCATTCCCAACTACATTTTTTGGCTGAAGAAATAACTGATTTGGTTATGTATAACTTAGGTTATGCAACCCTAAATATGGTATCACACCCTCGGTCGCCGGTGGAAATGTTGGGATGTGCGAAGTTAGAATATTGGATCACATATTATTAAACATACATTGAACAGTACTAAACAACATAAACATAAAGCTTAGGGTTATGCGACGTTAAAATGTTGGATCACAACTTATCAATCTTTAACACCCTGTTTCGAACTGTTTCATAATTCGGGGCCGTGAACTGAAGACCAATTATCATAAGGCTTAGGGCCTTTGGGAAAGAGACTTAGTTCCCTTTGAGTGTGGATAATGTAGATTAAATGATCAGGGAGTTCAGTTTGTGTTTTGGAGTCCAAAGGGTATATCGGTAAAGTGGCAGTTCGGGCCTTTTATGAATTTTGGATTTTAGTTCTGAAAGTTTTATTGTGACATCCCCAATTTCTCGGCCAGAAAAGACCGATTTGTTTATACTTTGTTTTATAAACCAAAGTAATCGTTTAAAGAAAACGGTTGCGGAATTTGTTCCCAAAACAAGATATGATAAAAACTTATCAAAACATTTCTCAAAGACAATATATTTTCATTAAATAATAAAACATCGGGATGTCATGTTCCGATACAGACACATAAGCATAAACAGAACATACATTCATTTACTCTAGTGATTTACATCTCCTTTAATCTCTCAGTGCAAAGCAGCTTCGTATCGATACCTGTGATACAATTAAATTGAGTGGGTCAAGCTTGGGAGCCTGGTGAGCATATAGGGTTTTCATCCCACAATGTTATATCATATAAATATATACATAACAACCAAAATTATATAATTTCACCATATAAAAGCAACTCTTATCCCACCCCAACGATCCTCACAACGCCACGATCTAAACTCTCGTATCTAAACTTTTCCTCTTTATCTGATCCCTACTCACGGATCTAAACTAATCTCTCCACCTGATCCATACTCTTGGACCTAAAACTAACCTCTTGGTCTAATCCATACTCCTGGATCTAAACTAATCCCTTGGTCTGATCCATACTCCCAGGTCTAAACTAATCTCTTGGTTTGATCGATACTCCCGGATCTAAAACTGTGCCCAATCCATACTCCCGGACTAGGGACAATTTACTATGTCTTAATCCATACTCCCGGATTAATGACAAGTTTACCTATTGGTCTGATCCATACTCCCGGATCTAAAACTGTGCCCAATCCATACTCCCGGACTAGGGACAATTTACTATACCTAAATCATGTTCTGATCCATACTCCCGGATCTAAACTGTGCCCAATCCATACTCCCGGACTAGGGACAATTTACTATGTCTTAATCCATACTCCCGGATTAATAACAAGTTTATCTCTTTTCCTATTCCATACTCTCGGATCTAAATCCAATCTCTTTATCAAATCCATACTCACGGATCTAAAACTAACCTCTTGATCTGATCCATACTCACGGATCTTATCTACCCATGTCCTACCCAACATATTCGTAGATACAAAATATGCATACAGTTTAACTCATTAAAACCTATATAGTTCATCCTTTCCATACTCATCTTCAATAAACAAACAATATATAAACACATAGCAGGTATTTCATAACAAATACTTAATATTTATGTGTTAGAAGAAAGTGACTATACACTCACACATATAAACAACAATAAACTTAATACACTCAAACCATACTTGTATTATTATCGTGTTTATGAAAGGTAGTATACACTCACTTGATCAAAAGATGATCGGACAGCACTACGACTTGCAAAAGTAGTAATCCTCAGCAGATCTGGAAGATCTCTACAAAAATCGAACTTCTCGCGGGCAGAGCTTCGGCTCGGAAACCGCACTTCTTGGGATCTTCGGGATCTCGGGACTTGCTTCGGGACTCGAGAATATTACCGGGGCTTCGGGGCACTTTTGGCACGCAAATCGATGCAAAATAGGAGAGAGAATAGCAACCCTAAACGGCTGGCCCTTCAAATCTATTTATAGGGCAAATTTGGCCCTTGCCACGTCGTGGGATCCTTTTGCCACGTCGTGGGCTTGGTCGTCACTGCATGCGTCATCCCAAGTTGCATCTGGGGGCCTCCCGGAGGTGTCAGGACACTTGCCACGTCGTGGTCTCTGACAGTTTTGGGGTTTCGCGCCCCAAACTTCAGAAATTCATAACTTTCGCATACGAACTCCGTTTTCGACGTTCTTTATATCGCCACGAAGGTGAGATTATGCTCTACAACTCTAATTTAGACTCCATTGGCTAATTTTGACTTTATTTTTAATATATTATAAGTATATTACTTATATATTATTTTTAGTAGGCCGGGACAGGAAAACTCCGTTCGAAATTCATAACTCTTTTATCTGAACTCCGATTACGTCCGTCTTTCCGTCGTTGCACTAATATCAACGAGATCTTCAATTCTCATTTAGATCACTAAGGATAGATATATATCTACCTTAAATTCACTATTTATCTCGCTTGGTCACGTTGGGTCGTTCCGGTTCTGTCGCGAAACTTCGACAGGTCATAACTTCTTCATTATAACTCGGATTTCAACGTTCCTTATATGCACGGAAACCTTGTAACATATACTATAACTTAATTAAGATTATTCCTTCAAAATATTCTTCCATCAAAAAGTCATTTTTGACACTTAACGTCTCTAATTGACTAGCCCGGATCTACGGGCGTTACATTTATGGCAATGGGGAGTTGATAGAAGTGTAGACCTTCTAATTACCTTTCTGTGGATATAAAGATTGTGGAAATCAGAGTTGAAACGAAGAAGTTATGGTTGTTCGAAGTTCGAAAGGATTTTGGGGAAAACTAATCTCATAACATGAGCATTTGGAGCTCACGATGTGAGAAGTAAGAAATGGAAATGCTGATTTAAACTATGCTCACGACGTGAGCATAGTGGGGCTCACGACATGAGAACTGTGCAACCCAAGCCCACGAGGTTTTAGGATTTTCAACATATATGTTTTTGGGGCATTTTATGAGCATCCATCATATCTAGATCATCTTGAGAGAAACCCTATCCCACTTTCACCATTTTGAGCGTCCCCTCTCATTTTGCATCTATTTATGAAAATTTTGGTGCTTTGAAGAAGAAGATGTTCTTGGTGCTTAGATCCAGTAATCAAGTTCCAACATCACCTTAAAGATCATACCTTGGACCATGGTAAGTCCTCAAATTCCAACCTTTATGTGTTATTCATCTAAGATCTAGAATTTTATCTTTTTTTTTTCATGTTGGAGGTGGTTTGAGTGGTTGGATTCCATAAAGTTGGCAACGTTATGGATCCATGTGGGCCCTTTGAGGTTTGGGGTGCTAGATATATGGTTTGGTTAAGCTTTGGATCTCATTTTCACCTTTTTTTAAACCTAATCAAGTTCAAGACATGTATGTCCATAAATCAAAGATTTTTATGTTGCTTTTGATGTATGAAAGCCCTGTAGAAAGTTGGAATGGATGACTTATTGGAATAAGGACTTAAGACATTCGTATTTAGCATCAGACGTGGCTCACAACATGACACAGGGAGTGTCATGACGCGAGAGTGGTTTATACATGATTGTTTTTGACGGATTGAGCTCATGATGTGACCAAGGAAGGTTCATGTCGTGAGGCCTGTTGAGTGGGTCATACAGGACCAAGTTAACTGAGTTGAAGCGAGTTGAGTTGGAATCTGGCCGAGTGTATTCTCACGACGTGACCAAGGACTGGTCACGGCGTGAGTGTCAACTAATGGAAATGTTGCATGTTGACTTTGACCGTTGACTTTTGGTCAAATTGCTAGTTTTAGAAGGTGGACTAAGGGTTTACCTTTTATGGTTTGTTAGGAGGTGTATGGCACCCATTCGTTGGTTGTGCGAGCTGTTAGATGTGGATTTTGTCGGCGAAGTGAGTTACCTTCACTGTATCCATGGGTCAAAGGCACCAATGTCGGCCCACTAGTTAAATGTTTATAGTAAGATGATTGTCTATGATAATTGTCTGGTATGCTAGTATTTTTTCGTGTTTTGTGGTTTTTTGATTAAGATATATGTGGTAGTGGTAGGGGTGAAATAGACTTAGTATCCGATTGAAATAGACCGAAAAGCACCTAGATATGCTTGATAGTATCCGATTAAAATAGACCGAAGTGGATTGCAAGCACCCAGATATGGTTGATAGTATCCGGTTGTAATAAACCGAAGGGGTACGTGAGCACCCAAATGTGCTTGGCAGTATGTGGTATGTTGGGGAACTCACTAAGCTTTATGATTACGGTTTTCAATTTATGTTTTCAGGTACTTCTATTTTGGAAGGGAAGAGTTGGGGATGATTGCATTGCACACACCACATTGTTCCGTATATTACATGACTCTGAAGTACTTGGATTTTTATTGATACACTCTGATTCACTATGGTTTTCATGATATTGTTTTGTATAATGGTTTTATTAATTTAAAAATCAAAATTTTTAGTCTTAATTTTTGGGACCTTACACAATCAAAGAACGAAACCCCCTTTAGATCAAAACCAAGAAAAAGAAGAAATGTATTAGACCTTGGGTGTCATGAAATTTGGGTGACCCAGGTTGGATCGAAAGGGTGGCCATAGGAATCACCATCCGACAAGTTAGATTGAGAAGTTGGGGAAGAACAGGAGGGAACACGATGATTTGTTTGATTTGAATATGAAAAGAACTAGTTAACCTGATCAAGAAGGCTAGATATGGTGAGTATACTTCAATGGAGGCACAATTGATGGTCAAACACAGGTCAAGGCACCTGAAATATCCCAAAATATTTCAACAAATTTTAACTTTTTAAAACAATCTTTTTACTAAAGAGGTAATTACAAAAACCATTATTTCCAAAAGATTATTTAAAATCAGAATCGTTTACAATATAGCTTTCAAAACATTTTCATTATCAAAGTTTCCAAGAAATCATAAGTCCCAAAAACATGAGGATGTGTATGGTCACACCTTCACCTAGCCACAGTCCACTAAAGTACCTGAAACCATAAATCAAAACTGTAAGCATGAAGCTTAGTGAGTTACTGTAAAGTACCCACACAAACAATTAACACATATATAATAACAACATGCAATGGATCCACAACTAAAAGATTAGTGTAGCACCCGATTCCTGGTACACATTTAATTCAAGCATTTTTATGTTTTTCTCTGGGACTCGACGAGTCGGAGGACCCACTCGTCGAGTAGAGTCAAGATCCGCAGACATCTTAAGTGATCTACTCGACGAGTCGGAAGACGGACTCGACGAGTAGGCGCTGTACGAATAAAACCCTAAATCTGAGGGTTTACACCTATATAAACACCTTAACTCAGCCTCCCTTGTCCCTAACACTCCCTTAGAGCTAAATATCGAAACCCTAACCGTTTGTGTGTGTTAAGGCCATTTTGGTGCTCTTGGTTGGTTTGTGAAGCTTGGAAGGAAGGAAGAAGCTGGGAAATTCGAGTTGGGGCTTGTAGATTTAGAAATCTTACTTCATCTTCAGCTTAAGCAAGGTAAATGCCCCCTATTTTGGTCTTCCTTTTTGGTTGTTCATCTTTAGGGCTTAGATTCATGGTGCAATTAGGGCTTCTTAAGCCATTTTCGGATTTGTAAGGTGATTCATGGGGTTCTACTTCTAGATCTGAGTCATTGGAGGGGTCTCATGGCATAAAGGTGCCAACTCTATGGCCATGAGAGCCCCATGCACATTGTAGAGCACCTTCTATAGACTTTTGAGCTAAAAACCCCCATGCATGTGCATCAAGTTTGGAACTTTACGTATAAAATGGACATTAGGAGGCCAGATCTATGGTTTTGGTGTGTTAAATCCCATTTAGATCGACTGTATAGAAATGGTCAAGGTTGTACTCGGCAAGTCGTTCTTGGGAGTCGGCGAGTCGGTGCACTTTCAGCCATCTTAAACCCTTCTGCGACGGTCATTTGTTAGAAAAGGGAGTCCCATAGTTGTTTAGACGTGTTGGGAGACCTAAAGTTCATAGGAATCGACATTTACTAGAACAGACTCGGTGAGTCCAAGGCAATCTCCTAACTCTTGAAGATGAACTCGATGAGTTGTTCATACAACTTGGCGATTCGAAAACATAACTGGTTCATAGGATGAGGATGAACTCGACGAGTTGTTCATACAACTCGACGAGTCAGATGAAGGTTCATTTGATGTTCACATAAAAGAGGAACTCATCGAGTCATTTCTAAACTCGACGAGTAGAGTCGTGGATGAGGAAGGTTAAAAGGATAGGGACTCGACGAGTTGGCGGCCCAACTCGGCGAGTCATGTCAACTGGAAGTTGACTTTGGATTTGACTTCGACTTGGTCTTGGTTAAGGGTAAAATAGTCATTTTACCCTAAGAGTAGATATCAGATTCTGAATGAGTGTTTTGTGGGGGTTATAGCTGGAGGATTACCGGAGCAGCAGCAGATAGAGACTTCCCGCGCAGATTATCAGCAACTACTCGATTGAGGTGAGTTACCTTCCAGTAGCGGTGGGTCTATGGACACAATGTCGGCCCACTAGTAGGAGTTGTATGTTAGATCATTGTCTTTGTGATATTCATCTAGGTTTGCTGCTACCTGTTATGTTTTATGTGCTAGCATGCTATGATGTTATGTGATAGTGGTAGTAGGGGGTGATAGTCCCTGGTTACCGGTTGATAAGACTGAAGGGGTAGTTTAGTATCCCAGCCATGCTATCCACATTATGATATATCTGATATGATATTATGTAGTAGTAGTAGGGGTGAAATAGTCCCCAACATCCGGTCGAGAGGACTGAAGAGGAGACCAGCACCCAGATATGCTACTCAGTATCCGGTTGAGAGTACCGAAAAGGAGGCCAGCACCCAGATATGCTAGTCAGTATCCGGTCGAGAGGACCGAAAGGGAGGCCAGCACCCAGGTATGCTAGGCAGTATCCAGTCGAGAGGACTGAAAGGGAGGGTCGGGCACCCGGATATGCCTGGCAGTATGTGTATGTTATGTGATTGTATTGTATGTGGTACGATGGGGGAAGTTACTAAGCTTCGTGCTTACAGTTTATAGTTTTGGTTTCAGGTACCTCTTCAGCGAAGGGGAAAGAGTTGGCATGGTAGCAGCACATCGTACGCACATGCATTGATTTTCCACACTTGAGATACTCTGGGATTATACTTTGACATGTTGCTATTATATTATTTGGGTTTTCAGACATGATACATTGATTTACAAAATGATATATATTTAAGTAGTTTTCATTATGAATGTTTTTATAATCAGTTAATCAAAATGAAATTTTTGGACTCGAAATTTGGGATGTTTCAAGTTGGTATCAGAGCCTTGGTTTGAGGGATTCAGGCATACTTTCGGGTATGCCTGGACTCAAACTAAGGAAATGGTAAAAAGGTTTTCAAAAGAAAAATGTTTTCAAAAGAATTTTTTTTAGGAAGGAGTTTTGACAAAGAGAGAAGCGTGTGATGGTCGCGACCAGCCGATCTCAAGTAAGTATTCCCCAAAGTACCCATACAAGTTTATGTTATGTTTATCAGCTTCAGTAGAACAACATGCTATAATAGGACTAAGGATCTAGGAATGATGCCTTATGTTCCTTCTAATTGTGCTTCAACTTATGAGGATTTCATGCTAGTATTGAGTAGAAAGTAGTAGGATAGCATGTTTACGTTATGCCTGATAGTATGAGCTTAGCATTGTATGCTAGTACAGTTTCTCGTTACGAAAATAAAGTTGTTTGAGTAGTTTGCTGTGTCCGAATGTTGCTTGCTTCGTTCTTGTAGGACTCTGAGTGATGGGAGTTAGCCATTAGGTGAATACGTCACGTCATATGTGATCAGGGTTGAATAATCTCAGAGTGTTGGATTTGGCCCTATTGCGCAGCTCTTGTCTGAGTCCAACCGTTGTAGGGTCGGGTCTTTTACTCGAAGGATTATCTAAGCCTCGTCATATGTGATGGTATTCAGGTGATGACTAATTGGCATTATAAAGAGGCCTTCAGTAGCTGAGGACTGGATTTAATGGAGTCATAGGTACCCTAGGGAGAGCCTAGAATGGGAATAGCAGAGAATAGTAGTAGTAGAAGGGACTTGGTGGAGTCAAGGCGGTTCTTGAGGAAAGTATGGATAGATGTGGAAGGTAGTATGGGCTCGTACTACTGAAAGCAGAGGATTCGTACTTGAATCGAGGAGGGCTGAGGCAAGACCAGGGAACTTGTGATGGATGTAATCCCTCTAGAAGTATCAATATCACTGACGGTTGTCATTATGTATTGTAGAATGGTGGTACTATGTTCGAGGCCAGCAGTTGGCAGCTCAGGAGAGGGATCGGGTTCGGGTTCAGGTTCCGAACCAGTGGATGAGAGGCTACGCAAGTTCATCGCGTCCGAGATCACTAGAGGCATCCTTTATGTGACCCTGGTCATCTTTGGGTCGATCAAGGAAGGGATTATCGAGCTGATGGAAGATCGCCTTTGGTCGTTCAAGAGCGACATGGCGACAAGCCAGTCGGGATCACACACGCTATCCTTTAAGGAATTTAGGGGTAGTGGTGCGCCGGATTTCCATGGGGCGAAGGACCCCATTGCAGCCAGGCGATGGATTGCAGACATTGAGTCTGCACAATTGACTAGCTTCTACCCCGAGGGGTCGAATGTGAGATATGCAGCAGGGTGCTTGAGAGATAGGGCCAGAGATTGGTGGGAGTCGGTTGGTGACTCTTTGGGAGCCTCGGCTGTTGAGGCTATGACATGGTCAGACTTTGTGACCCGATTTAGAGCCGAGTTCACGCCCCCTGTGGAGCTTCAACAGCTGGCTAGAGAGTTCTTAGACATGAGACAAACTACAGAGACTGTGGTGGAGATCACCGCCAAGTTCGGGGAGAGGGCGTTACTGGTGCCCCAGTATACTGGAGATGAGGACATGAGGAGGAACCGCGATCATGACATGCTACGAGCGGACATTCGGGAGCATGTCAGTTTTTCAGCTTGCCCTACCCTGGATTCCATGATTGCCAGGGCAAAGGAGAGGGAGATTGATCTGGAGCACATCCGGAAGAGGAAGGATGAGGAAGGACATGTTACTGGGGCTTCGAGGAAGAAGTCCAAGGGATCAGATTTTGGTCCGAAAGGCCAGCAGAGCCGAGGCCGCTGCAGGAAATGCAGCAAGACACATGAGGGGGCTTGTAGGTTGGGGGCATCTGGCTACAACAAGTGCGGCAAGCTAGGACATTTCAGTAGGGATTGTATCGCCCCTGCACCTGCTATTCAGACATTTGAGTTGCTATGTTTCCACTGCAACCAGAGTGGCCACAAGAAATCCAATTGCCACAGTTGACGGCAACAACGCCAGTAAAGGTGCCAGCTCCAGCGACCCTGCGGATTACTGATGGTCGGCAGGGCAAGTCAGAGGCATCCTTCACCTGAGGATCCGGGCCTTCCAGTTGACTACCGAGGAGGCACGCATCGCACCCGCTGTGGTGACGGGTATGATTCTTTCCCTCTGATTTATTTATTTGATGCTTATGGTATTGATATGTGCTCTGTGTATACGTTTAGGATCGTTCCATGTGAACGGTATCCCAGTACAGGTGTTGTTTGACTCAGGTGCCACTCGATATTTTGTTTCCCTTGCACTCAGCAAAAGGTTTCCTGAGTCTTTGGGCATGTTGGATTGCCCTTTAGAGGTAGAGATTGCCGGTGACCGATCGGTGCGAGCATCATCAGTTTTCCGAGATTATGTGCTGAAGTTATTCGAGGAGTGCTACCTTGTAGATTTGGTTCCCATTCTGTTTAGAGGGAACAAGGTGATTATAGGCATGTATTAGTTGAGACCTAATGGGGCGGTGATAAATTGCGCACAACAGCTAGTGCGAGTCAGGACCCCAGGTCGGGGAGAGTTGGTGATCCACGGCGAGAGGCCGCAATGTGGACCCACATTATGTTCAGCAGCGAGAGCTAGGCGCTACCTACAGTAGGGTTGCGCATGGTATATCGCCTATATCACCTATGTTATGGATACCCGGGAGACGGGTAAGGTGATGGTGAGTGATGTTTTGGTGGTGTGAGACTACGCAGACGTGTTCCCAAAGGAGATTCCTGGGATACCTCCAAAGCGACAGGTGGAGTTTAGGATCGACCTAGTTCCTGGTGCGGCTCCGATAGCCAAGGCACCATATTGGTTGGCTCCTCCCGAGATGCAGGAGTTGTCTACGCAGCTACAAGAGCTGCTAGACAAGGGATTTATCAGGCCGAGTAGCTCACCTTGGGGAGCCCCGATCCTGTTTGTCAAGAAGAAGGATGGATCGCATCGCATGTGCACAGAGTACTGGGAGCTGAACAAGGTAACGGTGAAGAACCGCTACCAACTCCCGAGGATTGACGACCTCTTTGACCAGCTACATGGAGCATATTGGTTCTCCAAGATCGATTTGCGCTCGGGTTATCATCAGATAAGGGTCAGAGAGGAGGATGTGTAGAAGACTGCGTTTCGGATTCGCTATGGCCACTATTAGTTCGTGGTGATGCCCTTCGGGCTCACCAATGCTCCTGCCGCTTTCATGGACCTCATGAACCGCGCATGTAGACCGATGTTGGATCGGTCAGTGATAGTTCTCATCGATGATATCTTGGTTTACTCCAAGACGCAGGAGGAGCATGAGGAGCATCTGCGAGAGGTGTTGGAGACTCTACGGAGGGAGAGCTTGTACGCCAAGTTCTCCAAATGCGAGTTCTGGTTGCGCGAGGTGCAGTTCCTTGGGCACCTTGTAAACCAGAACGGTATTCTGGTTGACCCAGCCAAGGTAGAGGCTGTGATGAGATGGGAGGTTCCGAGATCTCCATCTGAGATTCATACTTTTCTGGGATTAGCCGACTATTATCAGAGATTCATCCAGGACTTCTCCAAGATAGTCGCACCTTTGACGCGACTGAAGAAGAAAGCCGCAGTTTTCCGTTGGGGGCCTGAGCAGCAGGCGGCGTTCGAGACACCAAGACAGAGGTCGTGCGAGGCGCCAATCTTAGCCCTGCCAAAGGGTCATGGGGAGCACCAAAGTGGTACTCAACACGACATAGAGGATTCAGCAGGTTCGGAGCAGGCTTCAGACTGCTCAGAGTCAGCAGCAAAGTTATGCCCACAATCTACGATCTGACCTGGAGTTCCAGGTCAGGAACATGGTTCTCCTGAAGGTGTCGCCATGGAAAGGCGTCATCCGATTCAGGAAACGGGGCAAGTTAGGCCCCAGGTATATTGGACCGTTCAAGGTTTTAGCCCGGGTGGGCAAGGTGGCGTATAGGTTAGATCTTCCAGCCGAACTCAGCCAGATCCACATCACTTTCCACGTCTCCCAGCTGCGGAAGTGTCTGGTGGACGACTCAGCAGTGGTACCCTTAGAGGATATTCAGGTTGATGACAGCCTGAATTACATCGAGCAACCTGTAGCAATCCTCGACTGGAAGACGCAGGATTTGAGGAACAAGAGGTTCGAGCTGGTGAAGGTGCAATGGCAGCACCGGAAGGGCTCGAAATAGACTTGGGAGCCGGTGGATGAGATGATGGAACATTACCCAAAACTTTTCCAGGAATAAGCAGCAGACTTCGAGGATAAAATCTAAAAAGAAGTGGGGGAGATCTCTAGCACTCAATTCCTGGTACCCATTTAATTCAAGCATTTTTATGTTTTTCTCTGGGACTCGACGAGTTAGAGGACCCACTCTTCGAGTAGAGTCGAGATCCGTAGACATCTTAAGTGATCTACTCGACGAGTCGAAAGACAGACTTGGCGAGTAGGCGTTGTACGAGTAAAACCCTAAATCTGAGGGTTTGCACCTATATAAACACCTTAACTTAGCCTCCCTTGTCCTTAACACTCCCTTAGAGCTAGATATCGAAACCCTATCCGTTTGTGTGTGTGTGTGTGTTAAGGCCATTTTGGTGCTCTTGGTTGGTTTATGAAGCTTGGAAGGAAGCAAGAAGTTGGGAAATTCGAGTTGGGGCTTGTAGATTCAGAGATCTTACTTCTTCTTCAGCTTAAGCAAGGTAAATACCCCCTGTTTTGGTCTTCCTTTTTGGTTGTTCATCTTTAAGGCTTAGATTCATGTTTAATTTAAGGCTTCTTAAGCCATTTTCGGATTTTTAAGGTGATTCATGGGGTTCTACTTCTAGATATGAGTCATTTGAGGGGTCTCATGTCATAAAGGTGCTAACTCTATGGCTATGAGAGACCCATGCACATTGTAGAGCACCTTCTATGGACTTTTGAGCTAAAAACCCCCATGCATGTGCATCAAGTTTGGAACTTTACGTATAAAATGGATATTAGGAGGCCAGATCCATGGTTTTGGTGTGTTAAATGCCATTTAGATCGACTGTATAGAAATGGTCAAGGTTGTACTCGGTGAGTTGTTCTTGGGACTTGGCGAGTCGGTGCACTTTCAACCATCTTAAACCCTTCTGCGATGGTCATTTGTTAGAAAAGGGAGTCCCATAGCTATTTAGACGTGTTGAGGGACCTGGAGTTCATAGGACTCAATGAGTGCTAGAACAGACTCGGCGAGTCCAAGGCAATCTCCCAACTCTTGAAGATGAACTCGACGAGTTAGTCATACAAATCGACGATTTGAAGACAGTACTGGTTCATAGGATGAGGATGAACTCGACGAGTTGTTCATACAACTCAGGGAGTTGGATGAAGGTTCATTTGATGTTCGTAAAAAATGGGAACTCGTCGAGTAGAGTCGTGGATGAGGACAATTAAAAGGATAGGGACTCGACGATTTGGCGGCCCAACTCGTCGAGTCAGGTCAACTGGAAGTTGAGTTTGGTTTTGACTTCGACTTGGTCTTGGTTAGGGGTAAAATAGTCATTTTACCCTAAGAGTAGATAGTTGATTCTGATTGAGTGTTTTATGGGGATTATAGTCGAAGGATTACCGGAGTAGCAGCAAATAGAGACTTCCCACACAGATTATCAACAGCTACTCGATTGAGGTGAGTTACCTTCCAGTAGCAGTGGGTCTACGACGACAATGTCAGCCCACTAGTAGGAGTTGTGTGTTAGATGATTGTCTTTGTGATATTCATCTAGGTTTTTTGCTACCTGTTATGTTTTATGTGCTAGCATGATATGATGTTATATGATAGTGGTAGTAGGGGGTGATAGTCCCCGGTTACCGGTCGATAAGACCGAAAGGGTAGTTTAGTACCCCAGCCATGCTAGCCAGATTATGATATATGTGATTTGATATTATATGGTAGTTTAGTACCCAGCCATCTAGGTTTTCTGACATGTTGCTATTATATTATTTGGGTTTTCAGACATGATACATTGATTTACAAAATGATATATATTTAAGTAGTTTTCTTATGAATGTTTTTATAATCAGTTAATCAAAATGAAATTTTTGGACTCGAAATTTGGGATGTTTCAACTGGGTTACCCTTGAGCCCACAGTATGATTCTGGCTTGCTTGTCGGGCCCAAAACTCATATATGGCTTGCTCTAGAGCCCACAACATAATTATGGCTTGCCCCCAGGGCCCATAGCGTATGTCTGGCTTGCTCCATAACCTTATCAGTCATTAGACTGTCACACAAATGTTCAACCCTCAGTATGAGTCTGGCATACCCTACCCGATCCTCAGCTCATATCTGGAATGCTAATGAGCCCTCAGTATTAGTCTGGCGTTCCCTCCTCAGCCCTCAGCTCATATCTGGATTGCTCTAGGGTTTGTTGGCTACCGCACGGAGCAGTACAACCTCAACCCAACCCAATACACCGATATATAATAGATAATAACATATATTGATAACCATAAAAATAGTGTCGCATGCAGTCCTATAGATCTACCGAACTAGCATATCAAACTAGCATGCATATTTATTTCGTACCCAACATATCAACAAATATCAGGTTATCAAATTAAGGAGCCAGCCTTGGTACCTTCTACCCAAAAGTACAGCGAGGAAGACTCACCTTGCCTTGCTGAATCTCACAGAAAGAATCATTAGATGCTAGCTCGCAAGAATCCCCGCGCTATCAATCACAAGATAGGCATGGCAATCGTGTCGTGTTCGGGTTGGCGTGTCGTGGGTTGGTGGGTCAAAATATACCAAACCAAACATGACCCATTTAAATATACATGTCAAGGGTTGGCGGGTTTGGAACATAAACCCATATATGACCCACCAACTCATTTATTTATACGGGTTCACAGGTTGGCGGGTTTGTGGGTTAGATTCCATAAATAAAATTGACAATTAAACATAAATAAATTCTTGATGGTTGATGCAAATATATCCAAATTTTAGACAGTTGACTACTTAAGTCTTAAAGATCCAAATGAAAATTAAAAACATTCATAGACACATGTTCAAATTAAAAATTAATACAAACATAGATAATACTTATTATATATTAATACTTGATACATAAATACATTTAAAATAAAAATATATATCTTTTTAATTAAAAATATAAACGGGTTAGCGAGTCAACCCATTTATTTTTTGAGAAACCCATATATGACCCGTTTAATAAATGGGTTGGCAGGTTGAAAAACTCAACCCAAACCCATTTATTTCGTGTCGTGTCATGGGTCGTGTCGCGGGTCGTGTCGAGAATTTCCAGCCCTATCACAAGATAAAAATCCATCAGTAATCGGATCCGACCTACACTAAATGTCCAAAATGGGGTAAAAGACATTTTTACCCAACTTGGCCCCAAATCCAAGGCCTAAATCAACAATCCAAAAGGCCCAAGCATGGCCCAAAACAACCTAAGGTCAACCCTGATCAAACTTCTGGTTAAACTCAAAGTCAATAACCCATGTTGACCAAACACGCCGTGTTACCCCTTGGACATGCCGTGTTCTCCAATCATCCAAAAAATCGGGAAAACCCCAGCCAACACGTCGTGTTTGCCCGAGTTTCAGCAGCTTCATACATTCAATTGTTTTCTTCAATTCCAGGGACTCCAAGGCTCATATCTAGACCCAAATGCTATCAAGAAGGATAAAGTTTCAACTTTATCCTTTGGAACCACTCCAAGGGTCCAAAAACCCAACCACAAGTCTTGAAGATTCAAGGGCTTAACCCAATAAGCACTAAATACTTAAGGTTGATGCTCAACACTTTCCAGGAGAGGTTCTAACACTAAAACCATTCCAAAGGTCGGTGCTTTATAGACATGCATGTACAATGCATGTCTTGAACCCATATTAGGTCAACAAAGAGGATTATGAACTAATCTCTATGCATGACATCAAAACTCAACCATAAACCATATCCAACACTCTACAAGGTTACCTTGACCTGGAGATTCATAAAGTTGCAAACTTTATGAGATTTAACCATCCTAACATTCAAGAACAAGAAGCTATGGGGACAAAACTCAAGATCTAGCAATATGGAATGATAAAAATCAAATCTTGGAAACTTACAAAGGTCTAGAAGGATGCCAAGCTGAAAGATGAGGGACTTGCTTGCTGGACCTTGTTCCTGATGGGTTTGAGCCAAAAGAACATCTTATGTTCTCATGCAAACCCTAATGCTTGGATCTAGGTTTCTCTATTGTACATGCAATTTATCCAAGACTTATAAACCCTAGATCTAGCATGCATATTTCAAAATTTACATAAGAAAACAGATCTATATGATTACTTATTCTCCAATGGCTTGAATCTTCTTGTCTTGGAGCTTAGAGTCACAGGTGTCACTCCTCTTATGGCTTACAAACACCACAAGAAAGAGGATGCTAATTGAGAGAGATGGCATGGCACAATTTCGGCTATGAAGACTCCTAGGGTTTCAAGTGGCCGAAAATTGGATGCCCTAGGGTCCTATTTATACTGGTGCTGATAGGGTTTCAGTCAAAACCCTAATAGATAGCTTAGGCCTTAAGCAGTCTAAGGAAGCTTCTGGAATAGGGCCTCTATGGCCAAAATTAGGATGGACACATCCCTAATTTCATCTAAGTCGTGTCTATAAGCCTTCTCAACCCAATACTTAACTATCACACATTTGACAGTTTAAGTCCCCGTTATTTAATTAATGTATTTTAGTCACATAATTAATTCTAAATTAATTCTTGTCTAATATTAATTAAACTATATGATTTTCCTTTAATATATTATTCATATAATATATTAATAAACCATAATAACCTCTCACTTGATAAATCATCCTATCATGTTGCTTCCGTGAAGGAAACCCAGAAGGACCATGCACAGCCGGGTCAGGTACTTACCAAATATAGTTACGGGCTTAGACACTAATCCAATAATCTCCCACTTGGATAAGTCTAGTAACTACAAATGTAAATACAATCTGATTAGCAATCATAGCTCTCAAAGACATTGTCGAACTCTGATCTTATCACTAACATGTCCTCTAGATAAGGGATCGTATAGTCCTCCGTTCTAGATATCGTGCAGACAATTACATGGAACATAGTCATACTTATTGTCCAGTAGTTGTTTCTCGATCTCTGATTCGTCTGACATAGAACTTAATTGAACACATCAATTCAGTCCTGACCGACACATAAGTCAAACCAAATCATCGAGGAGCCCAAATATCGCTTTTACCCTCTTAAGATAAAAGGAACAGATAAACTTCGACTTACATGCATTTTCCATTCACTCATCAAATCATACACAACAATGTGTTTCATAACATCTAGTTACTGGTGCGTTTACACATTATCAATGTACAATCAACAAGCAAACAATAAACCATATATCTAGGTTTTAAGACCATATGATATTATCGTCTTGCGATCACTCGTGATAAATTCCATGAAGTGATTCCAGCAAGCGCGAGTTTAATCCAATGCTCAAATCAAGTTCATAAGCACTCATGAACGTTGTAGCAAACCTTTGCTATGTCTAATACACTTTAGACAATCTACAAACCAATTCATGATAATCTTCTTTTATACTTACTCCCAACATATGAGCAACTGTGGAACATTCGAATAATCTTATTATTCAGGAAGTCAAAACATGCAAAGTGAAACAATAGGTAAATAATCAACATGAGATAGTAACATTACTTATAAATAATACTCTTTTATTTAATCATCAAATCTCAATTACATATCTATTACATGTTTCGAAGCTATCTAATCTAAACTATATCGTCCTTCATCCCAATGCTCCTAGTGTGCTGCAAGTGTTTAACCCTACTCAGTCCCTTCGTAAGCGGATCTGCTGGGTTATCCTCTGACGATACCCTCTTCACTACGAGGAGTCATTCTTCCACCCGATGGCGAATAAAGTGATATTTTATGTCGATATGTTGAGATCTTCCATGATCTCTCGGTGAAGGCAACCACTCCTTCGTTATCACAGAAAATTTCCATGGGCTCCTTTACAGCTGGCACAACTCTAAGGTCTCTAATGAAGCTCTTCAACCATATCTCCTCCTTTGACGCTTAACTCGCTGATATATACTCTGATTCGCACGTTGAATCAGCCACGATTTCCTGCTTGGAACTTTTCCAAGTCACTACTCCTCCATTTAGGGTAAAGACCCAGCCCGACTGCGAACGATAATTGTCCATGTCGGTCTGAAAACTGGCATCACTATACCCTCTCACCCTTAAGTCATCACTCCTAACAAGGACTAGAAATCATTCCTTGGTCATCCGAAGGTACTTAAAGTATATTCTTGACTGCGGTCCAATGTGCTTTGCCAGGGTTCCCTTGATATCTGTTAAACATGCTCAAAGCGAAGGTCACATCAGGGCGACTACAAGTCATAGCATACATGATTGATCCAACCGTGAAAGCGTATGGTACTCGGCTCATCTTAGCTATCTCGACTTCGGTACTCAGACTTTGAGTCTTACTCAATTTGGCATTACTTTGGATCAATAACTCCCCCTTCTTGGAATTATCCATACTAAAATGATTTAGTAAGTTGTCCAAGTAAGTATTCTGACTAATTCATATTAGTCTTTTACTTTTGTCTCTCACTATCCTTATTCCCAAATTATAGGCAGCCTCTCCGGGGTCCTTCTTAGCGAAACACTTCTCAATCTAGGACTTTACTTCCTGCGGCGTTGGGATGTCGTTTCCTATGAGTAGTATGTCATCGACATACAATACGAGGAAGCTAACTATACTCCCACTGGATTTGACATATACACATGATTCTGTTGGATTAGTGTCTAAGTCCATAACTATTTTGGTATGTACTTGACCCGATGGTGCATGGTCCTTTTGGGTTGCCTTCACTAAAGCAACTTGATAGGATGAATTATGGAGAGAGAGAGAGGATTAATTATGATTTATTAATATATTATGAGAATAATATATTAAAGGAGAAATCATATTGTTTAATTAATATTAGTCAATAATTAATTAAGAATTAATTTTGTGGCTATAAGACATTAATTAAACTTAAGGGACTAGAACTATCAATTGTATGATAGTTGAATATTGGGCTAATGGACTTCATGTTAGAGGGGTGGATGAATTCTATGGGGAACCCCATTAGAAATCATCCTA
Source organism: Lactuca saligna (assembly GCF_052625555.1). Classification (NCBI taxonomy): domain Eukaryota; kingdom Viridiplantae; phylum Streptophyta; class Magnoliopsida; order Asterales; family Asteraceae; genus Lactuca; species Lactuca saligna. The sequence continues at coordinate 84,561,839 of NC_136424.1, read as the reverse complement.
GGCCTCTAAGGAGGGAGTCCATGGGCTGCTTAGGGCCTAAGCAATCAAATTAGGGTTTCCTTGTTAGATAACCCTAATAGCCTCAATATTTAAAGGACCCCTTAGACTCAAAAACGTGGTGAACTAATTGATTAGGGTTTCCAGCCATTTTTGGGTGTCTCCTCTCTTCTAATTCTTTATCCTCTTGCTCTTGGTGTTTGTGAGCCATTAGAGGAGTGACACTTGTGACTCTAATCTTTCTAAATCCATTACAAGGAGGATTTGAGATTGCTATTGCTACATAACAATCAAGGTATGATATAAACCCTAATTCCTATAATAATATCGATTATCATATGCTAGATCTAGGGTTTATAGCTTTGGATATTCAATTGCATGTTCATTAGACAAACTAGATCCAAAAGCTATTAGGGTTTGCATGTACACCATAGGAATGATGTTTTGCTCAAAACCCATCAGTGGTATCAGAGCCATAGCTGTGTGTTTGATGTATTTGATGCTATTATGGATTATCCTTGCTTAAAATTTGAAATCTAGGGTTTCTGGGGGCTGGAATCGCCGAGTCCATAGATGAACTCGCTGAGTTCATGGTAAACTCGTCGAGTCCATGCCTGACTCGACGAGTCAGTTGGTCAGAAAGAGGGAAAATAAGGATTTTATGCTATTTTGGCTATGGGATAGTTACCAAAACGTTTTTTTATTGATATAAATCAAATTTTTATGATATTGGGTGATTATCTTTGCCAAAATTAAAGATAACTTCATATTAGTTAAATAATTATTTCCTTATATGATTAGATTTACTTATTTAGTGAATTATCTTGCAAGATTTTGGACTAGGTCAAATTAGATAACCACCAATTAATTGTTAATTGCCTTATTTGAATTTTATGATCTAGAACATTCTTGATAAAGCTTGGAAAAGTTTCAAATTAATCCCTTTAGGTTTTATAGTTTGAATTTGAACTTAAAAGTTTTGTTTTTGAAATTTAAATAAGTTAAACCCTAATGTTTTGAAATGTTTCAAAAACTTGCCCTCAAGTTTTGGAATTTAAAAGTTGATTAAAAGTTTAATTTAGAAATGTTAAATTCTAAAACCCTAGTATTGTTTTGAAAAGTTCAAATCACACCCTTATGGTTTTATTAATTAATTAAGGTGTATAATTAAAAGAAATTTAATAAATCCATAAAGTTTTGGTTTACAGTTAGTTAAATTAAAAGTATAATTTATTAAATTAGACCACCTAGTATTTTAAAAGTGTAAAATACACCCTTATACTATATATAACATTAAAAGTCTAATATTATATGTATAGCTTAAACTGCTAGTCTTACCGTTAGTAGGCCTCATTCACGAAGCTGGTCTATAAGGGGTGTTCAAGGAAATTGCCTATAAAATGGTGATTGAATGGGTATCCACTCTTACCCACCGTACTCTTGACTAGTGGAGGGTCGTTAGCCGAACGGGTAGGATAGGGCAAACCCTTTCCATTAAAAGTATAATCAAGTATAAAGTAACTAAATGTTTATACAAAATTCTCAATCTTAGTTACTTTAGGCAAAAGTGAATTGATGCAATTCCATGAAATTACACTTTGTGCCCTTGCAAAGACGTTAGTGGAGCGTGTGGTTAATTGGCACACTAAATGGTTCTAAGCAAAGGTAGTAAATGGTGACTCAATGTTTGTCATAGTTCGATGGAGCGTGTGTGGTTAACCAACACATCGAATAGGTGACTGTAACATTGGGGGCACCATGTAAGTTTGCATGGTTATTCACACCCTGTTTTGTGATCCTCGGCATCCCAGTCACAAATCGAGGGGCATATCGAGATTTAAACATGCCATTGAAAAGGTCAATGAATATCAAAGGACCTAGGAGTTTTTCAATACATTTAAAACTTAATCTCTGTTTCGTTTTTTATGGTGGAAAATTAGTGAATCGTCATTCACTTACCTTCAAATATTCTGCAATTTGGGTTACGACATCCCTCTCCCAAGTTGTGGAATATTGTGTTGGGTCCTAGCCTTAATATCTCATTTGGGTGATTTATTAAGGACTCAATCAATCAACTAACTTGAATTTTCTCCCGTTTTGTAGATGTCAAAGTATGACAACTATGGTCTTCCCAAATCCCGTGGAACAAGTTTTCCACATGAAGATGATATTCCATGATTCGATCGAGGAACACGAGATCATGCTTCACTTCCTCCACCTCCTCCTATTGTTCTCCCTAACCCACAAGTTCAAAGGATTGAAAAGTTCAAGCTCACTCAAGCCCTTTTGGCTAGTAGACATGATGAAGGAAAGTCAGTGTGTGCACATGTATTAGAGATGAAGTCACACATTGATAGGTTAAGAATGTTGGGATTTGTTGTCTGTGAGGAGCTGGTTGTTGATTGGATTCTTCAATTGCTTCTTGACTCATATAGTGAGTTCGTAAGAGAGTACTATATGATGAACCACGATGTGACCCTCATAGATCTCACCTATATGCTTATTGCTGCTGAATCAGCAATGATTTGGTGCACTGGAAAAGAAAAGTTGATTGGTGGATCTGCCTTCCAGACCTCTATGGATATAGGCAATAGCAACGAAAGGCATGACATGGTCAAAAAGTTTGATCATAAGAGAAAGGCAAAGTCTGAAGTAGTTCTGTGTGCTGTTCCAAAAGAGTCAATTTGCTTTTATTGCCAAGAGAAGGGGCATTGGATACGAAGCTGCCCAATGTACCTGAGAGATCTAAGAGATGGGAGAGCCAAGATGTATAACACTACTTCAGGTAAACTCCACTATATAACTCCATTAAGTTCCTATTCATTTATTCTTAATACATAATGTGATAATATTACATTTGAATGTTTTGCAGAATCAGAGAATAGAGAGGAAGCTTGATGGAAGAGCAAGATAGGTCTGATCATGAAGAAATGGATCACGATCACATGGATTCGAAGATCAGATTTTGAGCTTAGGAAGTTATGATAGAGTTGTTAGGAATATTTAATTACATAGTTTTTCAGTTGATTTTGCATTGTAAGGACATGTTTTCCACTTCTTTTATGAATAAAATAAATTTTGATTTATCTTATTTATATATATCCTTGCAATAAAATCGTTGTGAAAAAATTGATGTTTGTGTATTTCTATAAATGGATGTGATTCTTAGTTATGTTTTGGTAGTGTCAAAATTTTCTAAGTAAGGAAAGGTTCCCATCACCCAAGTTTCAATTGGATAGAAACATGGAATCATATGATTTGAATCATGTGATGTATGGAAATCTTGGTACTTAGGAAATTAAGACTAATTCCTTAATCACACAAGTATGTGAGTCAAGTAAAGGACTAAAGGAATAGAACACAATGTTGTGCACTAGTCAAGTCCACCACAAATAACAATAAGACTATTCGTCATAATTTACTAAAAGTCTAGTAAATGTGGTCATACTTACAAGATTAAGTGTAATTCTGAATCATTGAAAGGTTTCAATGAATGGCAGAATTAATAAGAAGAATCAATGAAAGCAGAAAGATAAAAGTTTCTCCAATCTAAGAAGAAAGGAGAGTACCTTTGTATCTAATTTTATGATCGTCTTAATGATTAAGAACTATATCATGATTGATTCTCTAAGGACATCTTAGTGCACTAGTATGGCTAAGAAGAGGAATCGGAAATTGTTGAAATGGTTAAATCAAAAAGGATGAGTCATACTTCGTTCCAAAATCAAGTCTTAGAATCGTACTCCAAGATTGTGAATTGAGTGACATGCATTCATCAAATGTGAAGTAGAAAATTGTTTTCCTACTCCTACACATTTGAATTTGGTATGTTGTAATGTCTTGAAGAAGCCAAAGACCAACTAAGACCAAATGTGTGTAATGTTTTGTCTAGATATAGACACAAACTAACTCTTGGATATTTGTTTATCAAGAAATATTCTTGATAAGAGAATCTAAAATGTCAAGAGGTCAGTGAGAGTCTGAAGATCTTGAAAGGATTCAAGAATTAATCAAGAGTAAACACTAGCACACGACTTGAGGTTTGTAACCTATCGTGTTGACATAATTTTGTTTCTGTGCCATTCCGGTTTAAGTTGACAATGCAATGTGAGTTCCATGAGTTCTCATGTGGATTGCATAGAGTCAAGACAACCTAATCAATGGAAAGTACATTGATAGGAAGGGGTAATGTTGTTGACAACTTGGAAGACATGGTGGGCACCCGTGCTGCCATGAGGCAAGAAATTAAAATTAAGTAAGTTCAATCCATAAGAGTTGAATTTTGTTTTGATAAATTCACATGGATAAGAAAACATGCACCTTAAAATCTAAGTGTCACAAGATTTCTCTCCGTTTGTGAAGAAATTCTTTCACTAAGAGAGATTTTAAGAAGATAGTGGTTGTGAAAATTGCGTTCTCAAATTCGATTATGATTATGACATCTCTTTGCATAGTTCGAATTGTGAGGTTTGGCAATTGGTCTGAATATTTGAGGACTTAGTATTGTTCAGACACACATATAAGTTATCTACAGAAAGGTGTATGAGTTTAAGAAGCTTGATAAAGGCTTATCAACTGTTTTTAGAATACACGTCAAAGCTAGTCGGAGCATAAGGGTTATGCTGGAATGAATATAATCGTCGTGTTAGTGGGAGCATGATTATTATTTAAGTATTGCAAGTTGGCAATATTAATTATAGAAAAACAAAAGTTTCACTTTGCAAGGTTGCATGGGTTGAAGAGATGTTTTTGCTATAATTAAGGGAGAGAATATTATGCTTCATTTCAAATCTAAAGGCTTAGATTGTGGAATTTTAATAAATTTAGTCAAGGATACATAGTGTGTTCTCAACTTTGATTATGATTATGGCATCCCTCTTCATAGTTCGAATTAGGAGAACGTGACACATAAAATATTGTGGCGGAAGATTGATAAAGTATCATATCTTTATGTAAGACATTATGCATCGTGTCCCATACGCTTCCGGTATAGGATCGGTTGCAAATACTATAAGATTTGACCTTTCTAAAATTTTCCAAATGTCTAGCGCATTAAGAGGGAAAATGGACTAGAATTGGTTTTGACTAAAATAATTAAACAACTATCAAAGGACGATCCAAAGTTAGCTGAAGATTGTTTGCTTGTGAGTAGTTGAAAGTATGGTATTGGATGGACCATATCGACATTATTATGAATAGATAAGATTCAATTAAGAATGAGTTGTCATATGGAAAATGTGGAAATATTTCCATATTGGGAGTTGGATATTGAGAATCTATGAAAAATATGGAAATATTTCCATATTGGGAGTTGGATATTGAGAATCTATGTCTAGATTAGAAACTTTTATGCAAGACGGATGTTGAAAGGAATGTACTTTGAGTGAGAGACATCATATCTATAGAATTGTTTCTTATAGATATTGGCCAAGTCTTGATGATTTTGAGCTATGACTTTACGAAATGATCATTGCATAAAATGTCAGAATCTAGCATATTCTATAAGTGGCAAGAATTTGATATTCTTATGCTTATGATAAGGACTGGGAGTTGTGAAATGAGTATGATTGGAAATGTGTTCATTTGATCTATTTCACAAAGTAAGGATCATAAGTAATCATTGTGTTCATGCTAAGAGCATGGGAAAATTGTTGTTGTAATTCAAGTAAAAAGTTGATTACCCGAAACAACAAATAATGAGTAATTAATATGGTGATTAAATAAAAAGGTGTTTTATTTATACCCAAAGTTTGGGACCATATGGGATTAGTATTACTCTTGTGTTTCACTTTGCATGTTTTGACTTCCTGAATAATAAAATTATTTCAGAATAATCAAATTATTCAAATGGTCCACAGTCATTCATATGTTGGAAGTAGGTATGAATGAAGACTGTTATGAATTGGTGTGTGGATTGTCTAAAGTGTATTAGACATAGGAAAATGTTTGATGCAACGTTCATGAGTGCTTATGAATATGATTTGAGCATTGGAATAAACCCACGCTCACAAGAATCACTTCATGGATTTTATCACGAGTGATTGTGAGTCGATAATATTGTATATTCTTGAAACCGAGACGTGTGAGTTGTTATTTGCTGGTCGGTTGCACATTGATGATAAGTAAGCGCACCAGTAACCTAGTGTTATAAAACTTATTGTTGTGTGTGATTCGATGAGTGAATGCAATCGAGCATTGAGTCGAAGTTTATCCGTTCATTTTACCCAAAGTAGGATAAAAGTGATATTTGTGGGCCCCTCGATGATTTAGTGATGACACCCTAAGCGCTTGGCCAAGTTGGGACTAATTTGATGTGTTCAATTGTAGTCTGTTGCCAGTCGTCATAAATCGGAAATCGGGAAACAACACATAGACAAAGAGAATGATTCAAATCCATGTCTCAGTCTATACTATATCTAGAATGGAGGAATATATGATTCCTTATCTAAATGAATCATATCTGATAAGATCAGAGCTGACAACGTATTTCGAAATCTACGATTGCAGATCGGGATCTGAAGTCATAAGCAGAATAGTTATTAGACTTATCCAAGTAGGAGACTTTTGGATTAGTGTCTAAGTCCATAACTATTTTGGTATGTACTTGACCCGATGGTGCATTGTCCTTTTGGGTTGCCTTCACCAAAGCAACTTGATAGGATAAATTATGGAGAGAGAGAGGATTAATTATGATTTATTAATATATTATGAGAATAATATATTAAAGGAGAAATCATATTGTTTAATTAATATTAGTCAATAATTAATTAAGAATTAATTTTGTGGCTAAAAGACATTAATTAAACTTAAGGGACTAGAACTTTCAATTATATGATAGTTGAATATTGGGCTAATGGACTCCAAATTAGAGGGGTGGACGAATTCTTTGGGTAAACCCATTAGAAATCGTCCTAGGCCTCTAAGGAGGGGGTCCATGGGTTCCTTAGGGCCTAAGCATTCAAATTAGGGTTTCCTTGTTAGATAACCCTAATAGCCTCACTATTTAAAGGACCCTTGAGACTAAAAAACGTGGTGAACTAATTGATTAGGGTTTCCAGCCATTTTTGGGTGTCTCCTCTCTTCTCATTCTTTATCCTCTTGCTCTTGGTGTTTGTGAGCCATTAGAGGAGTGACACTTGTGACTCTAAGCTTTCTAAAGCCATTACAAGGAGGATTTGAGATTGTTATTGCTACATAACAATCAAGGTATGATATAAACCCTAATTCCTATAATAATATCAATTATCATATGCTAGATCTAGGGTTTATAGCTTTGGATATTCAATTGCATGTTCATTAGACAAACTAGATCCAAAAGCTATTAGGGTTTGTATGTACACCATAGGAATGATGTTTTGCTCAAAACCCATCAGATTCATCCTTGCTTCACAGAAAACCAAACTCTTTGACTTGCTCGTCGAAACAAAGATTCCATCTGCGAGATGCTTGTTTCAGTCCATAAATGGGCTTATCAAGCTTACACACTCTATTAGGGTGCTTTGCATCGAAAAAACCCTCTGGTTGAGCCATGTAAACATCCTCAGCCAACTTCTCATTAAGGAAAGCGGTTTTGACATCCATATGCCATATCTCATAGTCATGAAATGCAGCAATGGATAGCATCACCCTAATAGACTTTATCTTCGCAACCGGTGAGAAGGTTTCATCATAGTCAACTCCAGGAGTTTGATTGAAACCCTTTGCAACCAATCACGCCTTATACATGTGTACATTCCCATCCATGTCGGTCTTCTTCTTGAAGATCCACTTGCACACGACCGTCTTACGACATGGCACATTGTCAACCAAATTCCAAACTTGGTTGTCATACATGGACTGAATCTCGCTGTCCATAGCCTCTTTCCATTTTGCAGACTCCGGGCCTACCATAGCTTCCTTATAGCTGTTAGGTTCACCCAAATTCACTAGTGTACAATCACTAATCAACATATCCCCTTCTATAGTAATATGAAAACCATAAAAATGGGGTTGAACCCTAACTCTTTCAGAATGTCTAAGAGGTAAGGACTCTTCAATTGGTTCAACCAAAGTTTCCTCCTCGGGTTGAGCACCAGTGTTGGAGGTTCCTTCATCGCTCGACTCTTGAATTTATTCAAGATCGATTTTCCTCCCACTATCTCCTTGGCTTATGAGTTCCTGCTCTCGAAAAACCCCTCTCCTGGCAATGAAGACAACATTGTCACTTGGTCTATAGAAAAGATATCTAAAGGACTTCTACAGGTAGAAGATGAAAATACACTGCTCACTGCGAGGCTCGATCTTGCCGTGAGTCTCTCGTCTTACGAAAGCCTCACAGCCCCAAACCTTGATATGTGCCAACGAGGGAGCTTTCCCTATCCACATCTCATGAGGTGTTTTGGAAACCTTCTTCGTAGGGACTAAGTTAAGGATATGGGTGGCAGTCTCTAAGGCATATCCCCAAAATGAGATAGGTAGAGAAGCACGACTCATCATGGAACGAACCATGTCTAGTAAGGTTTGATTATGCCTATCAGCCACACCATTCAACTGTGGTGTCCTAGGTGGTGTTAGTTGCGAAACGATTCCACATTCCTTGAGGTAGTCATGGAATTCAAGACTTAGTTACTCTCTACCTCAATCGGATCGAAGCATCTTGATTTTCCTGTCCAACTGATTCTCAACTTCTTGTTTAAACCTTTGAATTTTTCAAAGGTTTCCGACTTGTGCTTGATTAAGTAGATATACCCATATCTGCTATAATCATCGGTGAAAGTCACATAGAAGCGGCTTGCATCCCTTGTGGTGGATCTAAAGGGCCCACCCACATCGGTCTGTATGAGATCCAATAAACCCTCACCCCTCACACAAGTGCCAGTGATGGGTGACTTGGTCATCTTTCCAACTAAAAAAGACTCGCACACTTCATCGTCCCTAAGGTCGAATGACTCCAATACTCCATCCTTTTAGAGTTGGGTTATGCGTTTCTTTTTTACATCTCCAGGACGATAATGCCACAAGCATGCTTTATCCAAACCATTGGAAGAATCAATACACAACACATCATTTCCTAAATTGTCTACAACCATCACAGTTTCATGTATTCCATTACAAGGCAATGCTTCAAACTAGAAAACATCATTAAGATAAGCACTAATAGAACCCTTTTTATTATCAAATGAATATATAAAACCTTGTTTCTACAAACCATGAAATGAAATGATGTTTCTTGCCATATCTGGAGAATAGCAACAATTATTTAAATCTAATCCTAATCCACTATTGAGCACTAAAGAGTAAACTCCGATCTTGGTGACATGCGACGATCTTCTGTTCCCCATGATCAAATTTATCTTCCCATGCTCGACATCCCTGTTTCTTCTTAAGCACTGCAAATTAGAACAAATGTGAAAACCACATCATGTATCAAGTACCCAAGAAATAGCATGCGATGAATCATTAGATTTAATAGTGTAAATATCTTCATAGGACGGCTTGATCTTTCCATCCTTGATATCTTGCAGATATTTCGGGCAGCTTCGTTTCCAATGCCCTATTTCATGGCAGTAGTGGCACTCTGCCTCCTTGGGGTTGGAGTTGGGTTTAGCAGAACCAGCCTTGGTTCCACTAGAAGAAGAGCCCTTTTGGGACTTTCCCTTATGGTGGCTCTTAGAGGGAGCCTTCCTCTTTTTACCCTTCCTTTGCCCAATTGCCAAGACTAAGGCATCAACAGGAGTTGGAGAAGATGCAACAGATTTATATTTGAGGTTGCTCTCAGTAGTCCTCAATAATCCTTGAAGCTTGCTCAAGGTGACTTCCTCCTTGTTCATGTGGTAGGTCATGCAGAACTAGTTGTAGCAGGGAGACAAGGAGTGAAGGATGATGCCAATTTCTAGCTCTTCATCAAAGTTCTCATTCAACTTTAGTAGGTGATCGACGTATCTCTGTATCTTTTGCAGATGAGCGGTAAGGGACTCTCCACTACCCATTTTGGCAATGATCATCGACGTGATGATCTCGTACCTTTCTTGCTTAACGCTCTGGTGGTACCGGTCCAACAGATCTTCATGCAACTCGTAGGGATACATGTCCTCATAGGACTTCTGGAGTTCTACAGTTATAGTCGCCAACATGATGCAATGGACTTTCGTAGCATCACGCTCATGGGCCTCAAAGGTCACGATCTCTTCAGCAGAGGCAGTGTTGATGTTGATTTCCTTCAGCTTTTCATCGAGGACGTACTCTTTGTCCTCGTAATGAGTAACCATTCGGATGTTGCGGATCCAATCATTGAAATTGGACCTGTCAAAGATCACTCTCCCACACAAGTTCATGAGTTGGAACGAGCTAGAGGAACTTGAACCGAAAGCGTTGTTGTTGATATTCGACATCTGAAAAGGAAAAAGAAAAAAGTTTGATTAGAAACGAATCCCCAATTAAACACCCAAATGAGAAATTAGGGCTAGGATCCAACAACATTATTTACAAATTAAAAGAGGGATGTCGTAATCTAACAAGTAAATAATTTGAAGGTAAGTGAATGACGATTCACTAATTTTCCACTATGAAAAACAAATTAACATTAAGTTTTAAATGTATTGAAAACTCCTAGATCTTTTGAGATTCATTGAACTTTTCAATGACATGTTTAAATCTCGATATGCCCCTCAATTTTGTGACTGGGATGCCGAGGATCACAAAGCAGACGTGAATAACCATGCAAATGTACATTGTGCCCTCAATGTTACAGTCACCTATTCGACGTGCCGGTTAACCACACACGCTCCATCGAACTATGACAAACATTGAGTCACCATTTTCCACCTTTGCTTAGAGCCCAATTAGTGTGTCGGTTAACCACACACGCTCCACTAACATCTTAGCAAGGGTACAAAGTGTAATTTCATGGAATTGCATCAATTCACTTTTTCCTAAAGCAACTAAGATTGGGAATTTTGTAAAAACATTTAGTTACTTTTATAAATTCATTATACTTTTAATGAGGAAAACGTTGCTCTATCCTACCCGTTCGGCTAATGACCATCCACAAATCAAGGAAGCGTTAGGTGAGAGTGGACACCCATTAAACGACCATTTTATAGGCCATAACCTTATATCCCCCCTGATAGACCGGCTTCGTGAATGAGGCCTACTAACAGTAAGACTAGCATTTAAGTTTTATATATATATATATATATATATATATATATATATATATATATATATATATATATATATATATATATATATATCTTATAATATTATAAAGTATAAGGTTGAATTTTAAACTTGTAAAATTCTAGAGTTTGAAAATTAAATAGTTCAAATTAAACTTTTAATCAAAAAAATTTAATTTCAAAACTTGAGGGCAAGTTTTGAACTTTTCAAAACATATATGATCAAATAGCAAATAATTTAAATTAAACATTTAATTTAATGGTTATCTAGATTTGATCTATTCTATTTTAATGACAAGATAATTCATCAAATAATTTAAATAATCAAATTTTATCGTATAAGGAATTTATTATTCAATTAAATGGTAATTATCTTTTGTTTTGGTAAGGATAATCATATACTAACAATAAAATTCGGATTTTATTAGTCAAAAATGATTTTGGTAATTATCCTCCAGCAAAACAGTAAGAGAATCCCAAATATCCCTCTGTCTGACTCCCCGACTCGCCGAGTCACTAACTGGACTCACCGAGTCCAGCTAGTGACTCGCCGAGTTAGGTGATGAAGAGGGTAGAAAAAACGAATTTTAAGAAGATGAAACATGTAAACTGTAAAGCATCAATACAATAGAAACCAAACAAAGCTCTGATACCACTGATGGGTTTGAGCCAAAAGAACATCCTATGTGCTCATGCAAACCTTAATGCGTGGATCTAGGTTTCTCTATTGTACATGCAATTCATCCAATACTTATAAACCCTAGATCTAGCATGCATATTTCGAAATTGACATAAGAAAACAGATCTAGATGATTACCTCTTCTTCAATGGCTTGAATCTTCTTGTCTTGGAGCTTAGAGTCACAAATGTCACTCCTCTAATGGCTTACAAACACCACAAGCAAGAGGATGCTAATTAAGAGAGAGAGAGGGATGGCAGAATTTCGGCTATGAAGACTTCTAGAGTTTCAAGTGGACGAAAAATGGATGCCCTAGGGTCCTATTTATACTAGTGCTGCTAGGGTTTCAGTTAAAACCCTAATAGATAAGTTAGGCCTTAAGCAGTCCAAGGAAGCTTATGAAATAGGGCCTATATGGCCGAAATTAGGATGGATACATCCCTAATTTTGTCCAAGCCTAGTCCATAAGCCTTCTCAGCCCCATACTCAACTATCACACATTTGACAGTTTATGTCCCCGTTATTTAATTAATGTCTTTTAGCTACATAATTAATTCTCAATTAATTCTTGTCTAATATTAATTAAACTATATCATTTTTCCTTTAATATATTATTCATATAATATATTGATAAACCATAATAACCTCTCACTTGATAAATCATCCTTTCACGTCGCTTTAGTGAAGACAAACCAAAATGACCATGCACAACCGGGTCAAGTACTTACAAAATATAGTTACGGGCTTAGACACTAATCCAACAGTTCCTTCTTCCAACTTCTTCCTTCTTTGGCTCCTAAACACCATACTAGCTCGTAAATGAGATGGAAAGATGATTAGGGTTTCTTTCAGGGATTGAGGGCTGATGGGGGCTAAGGGTGAACAAACCCTAGCCTCCTTATTCCTTTAAATAAGGGCAAGAAAATCGGTAGATTAGGGTTTCATTTCTAGCGATCAACACGTTATGTTACAGGAGACAACACGCCGTGTTGCTCTTCATGAAACCTGCGTCTTTTCTTATCTCGACACGCCGTGTTGGAGCCTCCAACACGCTGTGTCCAATCTCCAAAAAGGGTGATTTATACCCAAAGTTACTCCTCCAATTCCGGGTGTTACAACACACATTTTACAAGTTAATCGGTATTAGGTCACATAAGGATATTCTAAAATAGGAAAACGAGAGTTCATTCCCTTAATGTACAAAAAAAGTTGTGTGACCTTTTAAAACAAACACGACAAGTTCGATGGACTAATATGACATTTTCCCTTAAAACAATTACATAAATGTTTTTATCTAGAAAAAATGATTGAAATAGTCCTTATATAATTTGCTAGGTGCATATGTTTGAGAAACCTATAAACATGATCTCTATATAAAAATACATATTATCTAATGGTCTATATGTGATTTTTTTTTTAAATGATTAATTTCAAAATTATAGGATGGTCCTTGTGTTGATAAAATCATATAAACGGTCCTTATAAAACTATCTTGATGGTTTTTATGTGAAAATTATGTTTTACCTAACCGTCTTTATCTTTGAGAAAATTATAAAAATGATAGCACCTGGTTCTTGGTACGTATTCCTTCTTCAGCTATTTATATCTTGTTCGCATTTTGGCCTTGTACTTGGCGAGTTGAAGGACCAACTCACCGAGTAAAAGCGGGACGGAACTCGAGACTTAAGTGATGAACTCAGCGATTCGGGTCCCGGACGCGGCGAGTAGGTACTGTTCGGATAAAAACCCTAATCCGAGGGTTTGCACACTATTTAAGCAAATGATATGATGGCCATATTGTCTCTTATGCTCCCAAAACACTTCTCATTGAAACCCTAGTCGATTGTGCTTTGTTGAGGCCATTTTTGGTGTTCTTGTGTGGTTGTAAAGCTTGGAAGGACGGAAGGAGATTGGAACTTGAGTTAAGGCCAGTAGATCCAGGGATATTACTTCATTTTCAGCAGCTTCAAGGTATAATGCCCCTGTCTTGACTCATCTATGTGTTTATTCATCTTTAACTTGGGATGTCTTTGGATTGCTAAGTCATGTTTCGGAATTGGAAGTGTTGAGTGGGTTTTGACTTCAGATCTGGACCTTAAGAGGGGTCTCATGGCATAAAGGTGCCAACTTTAGGGCCAGGAGAGCCCCATGAACATTTTAGGACACTTTATGTGGATTTTTGAGCTAAAAACCCCATGCATGTGCATCAAGTTTGGAACTTTACGTATAAAGCGGACATTAGGAGGCCAGATCTATGGTTTTGGTGTGTTAGATCTCATTTAAATCGACTGTATGGAATTGGTCAAGACTGGACTCGGCGAGTCCAAGGCCTAAAGTCCCATATCTGATAAGAGTCTAAAGTTTCGCATTTTCTCTAGGATTTAGATATGTATTATGATGATTTCTCTCATTCGACATACTTGTTTGGGTTTGTTATGAACACTCGATGATTTTCAATTAAATTAAAAATGAAAATTTTATCAATGTTTTTGGGATATTACAAGCGAAATGATTAAAATGATCCTTTTGTAAAAGAACATCACAATAATGGTCCGAAGTGGGTAGAGGTGTAAACAAGACGAGACAACTCATGAGATACTCGAGCCCAACTTGAAAAATACTCAAAATCGACTCAACTTTAATTGAGTTCAAGCTACTTAAGTATCTTAATGAGCCGAGCTCGAGTAGTAAAATACCTGGCTCATAAAGCTCACGAGCTGAATTAAGTATTTATAATATTACATTTTTACCCTTTAACATTTGAATACTTTTAGCTTTTAGGCACCTGAATTAAGTATTTATAATATTACATTTTTACCCTTTAACATTTGAATACTTTTAGCTTTTAGGCACCGGTTAAGAAGTAATGACTTAAACTGTATTTCAAAAATATTGAGAATGTTTCTTTTTGGTGTTTTAGATGTATGTAAAATGCAATGAAATAGATGGTTGATTTTATATTGACATTAAGTGATTTATTTTGAATTTTTTGTTATTTTGAACAATGTAAAAACATGTGAAATGTTATTAATTTTTTATGCTTTGAACTTTTTTTTTTAATTTTAGTTGAGTCGAACCGAGCTCGATAGTATCGAGTATTTCATGAGTCGAGTTTGAGCTTTAAATTTAGGCTCAATGCAAGTTCGAGTCGAACTTCGAACTCGAGTATTTTAGGCGAGTCAAACTTCGAGCTTGACAGTACTCGACTCAACTCGACTCGTTTACACCTTTACAAGTGGGGTTTGATTATTTTTGAACAATGGTAGTGGTGGACTATGGGAGATGAAGAATGTATATGGTGAGATTGAGTTTTTCTTCACAGTAGGGTGGTGTTGGTGACTAGCTTGAGATTAAGTAGTTGTAGCCGGGGTGGTGGCCTATCGACGAGTTCAACGGTGGGTGTAAGGTAGTTTGAGACGTGCTCCACTTATTTAATAACTTAAATATAAATACAAGAAGAAAAGACACAAATAAAAAACGACAAAACAAAAATAATCTTAATTTTATTATTTTACTGATGCTTAACTAAATGGACAGTAACAAGTTTACAGACCAAAACTGATGGTTTTTAAAATCATAAAAACCAATGGAATCAGCTTTTAAGGAATATGATGAATTTTAGAACCATAAAAACCGATGGATGCAATTTTTCAAAAATAAATTTGAGCCTGCAAAAAAAGGTGCAAACCAAAAGGACAAAAACTGTAATTTAATGTAAATAAAAGGGTGAAAAGACTACAAATTTACAATTGGGCCTGGGGTTTCCGGAAACTTCTGTTGGGCGATCTTCCTTCCTCTTCTCGGTTCTTCACTTCCTCTTTATTTTTCGTCAGACTAGGGCATCGAGTGTCAGTTCTTGATTCAGTCCACAGGGTAGCAAGGTAAGCTTCACTGCATTTCCTCTTTAATTGCTTCGTTATAAATCCGTGTTTCATAGTTAGTTCATTCGGAATTGATTCATCCAACAACCCATTCCATTTTCCATATATTCGTCTAATGTTTTCAATGCAGTTCAGCTTAAATTCTATGTTCTGTTAGGCAAAATCTTGCTATGGGATCCATATCGTTTTTGCTAATAATAAGAGTAGGAAAAGCATAGTTTCTTTTTAACTGTATAAAACCTCTTAATTCTCGAACCTGGAAGCGAAGCTAGTTCGTTTGGGGTTTCGATCTAGTACTCCTCCTTATCAAAGAAGATACTAACGTTTTTAGGTTAAACGCTCTACTTCTCAAATGCAAAATCGATGTCAATTTTGATTATAACATAGGACTTGCTATAAAAATTGATAAAGCCATTAAGCTCTTACATGAAGCTTGATACATATCATAATTTAAGAGTTGTAAAGTATCAAATCGCAACTGTTTGCTCTTTATTTTGAATCAGCGGGAGAATCATTGATTGTGAATCGCGAATTTTGTTGAAGTAATAGCGATTTATCCATATAAACTCATTTTGTTTCACAGATTTGAAGAAATGACAGGAGCAAAGATTGTTGGTAGTGTTGCTGGAGCATTTGTTCTTGCATTTGCATGCGACTATATCATTGCAGACAAGAAGATCTTTGGAGGCAAGTATATATAATATATACATGTACAACTCTTCAGAATATGAATGTCCAATCATCTGAAAGATTGTTACTGTTTGTTTGTGTATATTTAGGTACGACTCCCTCTACAGTTTCAAACAAGGAGTGGTGGGAAGAGACTGACAAGAAATTTCAAGCATGGCCTCGTACAGCTGGACCTCCGGTAGTCATGAATCCCATCAGTCGCCAGAATTTCATTGTCAAGGCCCGAGATTAAACCTAAATCCTGCAACTACTCTTTGAATGATTGAGCTTCAGTTTCAATCCTAAGGTTAATTACTGATTACTCTCCTCCTTTCTGTATGTGAAACATTTGACCATAGTTTTCATGGAAGATTGTGCTGTATCAGACTCAAGCGTATGGTGTTGATTTGATATGTTTGTGAATTGAAATTGATTTCGGTTTTTCAGAATATAGATTGAATAGTATAAACTAAAATACTAGATTTAAAGTTCATGTTTATATTATTGATGTAACTTAACTATAAAGAAAAGGAGATAACCAAAAAGATGGTTAAATCTTAAATGCCTTGCATGATCTTCATTTATGATGTATAAAAATCTAATCTATGATCCAACCCTCACACACTTAAAGAAATTATCTCTCTTATAATACCAGTATACAAGTACAACATCCAACTCATTGAGTTCATCACTTCTTTCTAATAGACAATACCTTAACATCATCCAACACTGGCCCACAAAAGTGTCCATAGTCATTATGCTTATTATGATAAAAAGCACTATAAAATGTAAGCCTTGTTCGAAACGAAGTAGCTATAAACTTGAGAGTAGCAATCTTCAAGTCACCCTTTCCTTTCGATTCGTGCTTCACTTTCAGAGTCTTGTTTCCTGCAAAAGCCTCCACCATCATCGATCCATGGCAGTTGTTCCCCGCATCTCCAATGGTGAACGACAGAACGTAGGATTTATTGGGAACTGTACGAATGATTTGTGCGATTGCGGTTTCTCGCCCTCCTACTAACTCGATAGCCGCAAGGCCATGTGGCACCATGAAGTGCTTGGAGTCTATGTATTTTGCTGGTTTGAGGGACTCAACGATCCACCCTGGGAGTGGGGAAACTATGTCGTGTATTTTGGGGAGTAAGAGGACTCCGGTTGAGTAGTTCTTGAACACATGTGGACCATTTTCAAAATCGCCGTTCTTCACCAAGTTTCCTATGTTTCAGAATCATTTTACATGGATTAGGGACAAAAAAACATAATAAAATGAAACATGTAATGGAATGCATAGTTGGACGAAAGTTGGAATTATGACTATACTATATGGGCCATTTTTGTAGTTTACCCTAATGTTTAACTATACATGTTTTAGTAGAAGTCTTGTCATTATGAGATACATTTTAATAAGACAAGCTTAAAACTAATGGGCCACCATCAATCTTAACTAACGATTATTAATGAACTAATATCTAAGTAATCTTTTTTTTTTTCAAAGAAACATTATGTTTTTTATGACAGCTTAAATATAAAATGTCTCATTACTTACCTTTGGTGTAGGTCAAAGGAAGCATTTCCTTGATTGCAATGGCATCCAAGAGGGGTCCACAAGTGGGGTCCTCTTGGACACCCGTGTTGTGAAATGTAACTTTGATTTGACTTGAACTAGCCTTGAAAGCAAAAGCATAAGTGTCACCTCCATCGCTACTATACAACGTTTGGATCGGAAGGTCACTTGATTGACCAGAAGCCGAGACTCTCAACACCTCGTCTTGAGCACAAGTCCTTGTGGCCGCAAACGTAAGGGAATACACTTTCCCTGGTTTAACATCAACATTTTGGGATATAGAGGCTTCGTTGCCTAGCCTTGCTGCGTGGGCCCCACGTGGAATCGCGAAATAGAACCCACCTGGTTGAGGCCCACCGTGTACATATTCCACAATACCTGAGATTTCCCATTTGGGCAATGAGTACTTCCCCAAGATTACTGTATTCTTGATTTTTGTTGAGCTTGGCCCTTGTTCAAAGTTGCCATTCGCAAGAAACCCTATCATGTAAAATGAGAAAAAACGCATTTACATAAGTTAAACAATGTATTAAAGATTAATAGACAAAACCGCAAACCAGATAGCACAATAAATGACTATGCCATGTGCAAAAACAATACAAGTTAATACAACAATATCATTCTAATCAAAGCACCTACCATCTAGAAACGGAGTTGTAGCACCTAGAGAATACGATATTGTAGAGAAAGAGATGATACAAAGTAAGAGGAGAGAGCCCATGTTTCCTGTGTTGAAGAAAAACAAAAAGGAATATAATCGCTTTAATCTCTCTCTTAGTCACTATCTACAAATTCGTAGATTCGACTCGTATTGGATGAATGAATAGGAAGGAAATACGAAGGCTATATATGCAACAATTTTGGAAATATCGAGGAAAAAGCATACCACGTTAAAGTAGCACAAAATCAGGCGAGAAATGTGTTTGGGTGTTTGCTTTTGGACCCACAAAACTGTGTGCAACTCACACTGTCGGCCGTAATTTGCTCCGAGTGAAGCTTCTTAGATTCCTTGTGTTACATACGAACACGAGCCATACTATTTTTAATCTTCTTGATGATTGCAATTCGGGGGAACCTTGGCAGATAATTGAAACGTTTAATACTTTTATATTTATGCACGTGATGGTAATTATTTGGATCTGTTTATGAAAAGATAAACGGGTACTTAAATAATGCAATTAGTTCGGTATATTTTCTTATATTATCGTTTTTGCAATTTAGTACTAAATTAAATATTGTATTTTTTTTTTTTTATAAAATATGAAAGAAATACAAAAGTTAGTCAGAAAAACGATTTGCAACCGATTTTAGTAACGATTTTCGTATCTATATTAATATTCACCTCTTTTGTCAGTTATGGTTTTGTCCTGATTCAAAAATAGATCAGTCTCTCGTTGCATGCCACGTCCAATCGGAGGCAAGGTTAGGTCGATTGTTGGGTTTGAATATCAGTTTCATGAGAGCTAGAGTTTCACATAACCATCGGCCCAGCTATATCTTTAACTGGGCTTTAAACACTAAATGAGCAGCCCAGTATTGGACTTCATGGGCTTTATTTCGGATCATATATCCAGTCCAGGGCTTTGTGGGCTTACCAGGACCTGTTCGGGTGAAATTGTTCATAAAAGTAGCTGTGTATATACTATAGTCCTAACATGAATATAAAGGTATATTTTTGCAAGTAAATGCCTTGAATGGAAAAAAATAATAATAATTCAAGTACAACGTTGTAATAGGATTATGGGAAAAGTTGCATGAAAAAATTGGTGTAAAACTGTAAGTAAATAAAAGGAAGGATTATCAAATTTAGTAGGATGCTACAATGCAGCCATAGTTGACTGAAACAAGTAAACTTTAGAATATACTACATATGGATGTATATATTATATAAGATTTGGAAATTACAAAAAGAAAAATAAAAATATACGATAAAATAACATTCTAACGTTTCCTAAAAAAGAAATAGATGTTTATCGATTAATATTATATACGGCCAGGATTGAAGAGCATTCAAACTTCAAACACCTTCCATTCTTGAATCTCAACCTTCCAAGGTCTGCTCTCTGCAACATCCCCTTGTACTCTGCGCAGTACTTGTCGTACATTCAAGTCATCGTGTAGTATCTCCGTACGCAAATCATCTCTGCGGGGTATTTAATCTTCAAGGAGAAGTGAAAGAATCGGTGGGTTCAAACCACTTGTCGTATCCATCGCTAGGGCTCTTATTCACCAGTGACTCAAATGTGCCTTTGAGTTTGCGTAAGCGTTTGTGATAACGTATTCGCCGGAGAACCGCCTCTTTGTCGAGAGAAGCAGCGGATTGATAATGAGCCAGTTGGAGTTGAGTAGTTACCGGATCTGTAGCACCGGGACCGAGATCTTCGGTTTCCGGCGGAGTTGTGGTGGAGGAGATCGAGTGTGATTTAGCTTTGGCGATCGTAAAATCCATTGTCGAAAGAGGAATGGGCTGTAGAAGGCTGAAGGAGGCGAGTATATATATAATATCATGTTGGAGTGTTTCTGTGGGTTTATGATCGGACGGCAACTGTAAATGGTTTTTGAAAGTCGGCTGACTCTTATCTTCATGGTGTAAGTTCCAATAACAAACGTGCAAGTGTATTATTATTATATGTATATGTATATTTTCGTAAAAGTAGCTTTTTTTTTTTTTTTATATTGTAAATTGTAATATCTAAATAAATAGACTTTTATTGTAGTTTAAAATTGTAATAAAACTTTTTTGGGCATGAGTAAAATGATTATAATTTTAGTTTTCTGTGTTAGAAGTTTATATAATATAAATTGAAAATATATTAATTATGAAGATAAATAGAAGTTTGTTTTTAGATAATTGCTTTTCTTATTTAAAATTTTGTGTGATAATATCATAATAGTCGTCGTATACTAGTAATATGGTTTATTAAAATACTGTAGTATAGAAGTTAAACATGAACTGATATGACGTCATGAAAGTAATGTTATTAATTTAACAAACAATGGGCAATGTGAGAAAAAACAGAGGCTATAGAGAGAGACCCATGGTTTTGGATTTTTTATGGGTTTGATTTTAAGACTACAGGAGGGAAGGGTTTTTTTGTATCGGTAAAAGGCTATGTGATATATATATATATATATATATATATATATATATATATATATATATATATATATATATATATATATATATATATGAGAAAAGTGAATATACATTACAGCCCCACTTAAGCTTACGTACTAAACATCATCAAAATATGTTGTTTTACTATATAAAGATTGCGAATAAGAGATTCATGATTAACATTTGATGATGTAGATTCATGATGTACACAATAGTTTTGATAATGAAGCAAGAACTTTGATTATCATCTACCTTCCACTAATACTATTCACTAGAATGAAATAATAAATGATAATGGAGGAAAGAAAACAAGGATAGTAAAACGGTAATGGAGTGAAGAAATGTTATTAGGGACAATATATTTATCAAATAAAAACCAATCGAGTATAATTACTAAGTTAAAACGACATATTTTAGAGGTTTAGTACCTAAGTTTAGGTGGGGCTGTAATGTATATTTCCCTATCCCCTATATATATATATATATATATATATATATATATATATATATATATATATATATATATATATATATATATATATATATATATATATATATATATATATATATATATATCGTAACATTTTTTTTAGGGAAAATTAATTACAACGATAATTATCTTTTTGTTTTGTTCATGTTTAGACATTTTTTTAAACATTCGATCATTTAATTTATTAAATGTATTCAAATATTAACATTCTCACATTCTATAGAACTTGACAATAATAATATGTTAACAAATGTAACAAGTTAAATGGTCAAATTTATAAATAAATAAAAAATTGTTTAAATGTGAATAATTTTTTATGAATTTTTAAAAAAATTTTTATAAATTCTTACAATATGTTTATGATATTTTTTTCTTATAGGTTTTTCTAATACAATGTTTTAAATTTTGCTTATAGTTTTTTTTAACTTATTTTTTATATTTTCATATAATTTTAATAGAAGTGTTTTTAAACCACATACTTTATAAAAGTTCAAAATTTTTCTTCAAAATTTTTAACGTTTTTTTTTTCATACAAATTTTTTAACTTTCATACTGTTATTTCTAAACTTTTTTTACAACATTTTAAAAGTATTTCATAGATTTTGTATGACAATTTAATATTTTTTTATATCATTTTAAAATATTTTCGTTAAATACTAGTTTAAAACGTTGTATTAAAAAAATTAAAAGTTTATAAACTTCTGAATCAAAAGTATTAAAGAGTTGTGATAATTTTAAAACATTATATATATATATATATATATATATATATATATATATATATATATATATATATATATATATATATATATATATATGCTAAGTAATATTTTCTTTTTCTTTTTAAAAAACTCTCCATACTTATTGTTATATATTTAATTTATTTAACTTTGTTAGATATTATTGACTTTAAAAATATTGTATGTGCTTAGAAAAAAGAAAAAAATTATAAATAATTATATAAAATAATTTACGAAACAAAAAATATTTATTAATTAAAAAATAAAATGTATAAGTGATTATATAAAAAAAATTATATAATTGATTATATAAAATATAATTAATATTTAGGAAATTATATTTTGCAAAACAAAAGAAAAAAATTATAAGTAATTATATAAAATAAAATATTTCACAAAACAAAAGAAAAAATTCATAAGTGATTATACAAAATATTTCACAAAACAAAAAATATTTATTAATTAAGAAATCAAATTTATAATTGATCAGTATTTAATTAATATTTAGGAAATTATGGATCTTTTAAAAACAATGTTTGAAAATAATAATATAAACAGATATGTAAAATAAAATCATTATTAAAAGTAGGAAAAATGACTTATTAAAGTAATTAACTTTTCGTTTTGTTCAAGTTTAGATAAATTTCTGTTTTTTGTACACATTTATCCATTTAACTTGTTAATATGTTCAAATATTACCATTGTGACCTGCTATAGCCGGTAACAATGGTAATGTGAGAACACGTATAACAAGTTAAATGGTTAAATATATATAATAATAAAAAAAATTACCTAAATGTAACCAAAACGACGAAGATCATTATCCTGATAAGTCATTTTCCTTTTTTTAATCAATGTTGAATTTCATAGTTGAACTTCCATTAATAGCAAATCCATGGTAAACACTTTTTATTTCATGATTGTTCATTGTAATTTTTTTCTCTCTTTTTTTTTTCTTTTTTTTGAATACATCATTCATCATTCTGTAACATTCTATTTATTAAATAAATAAATAGATAACATTAATAAATGAATAGTAGCATTAAATTCGGAATAATTTTGCACGACGTTGGTTTTGGGGTTAAGAGTGTAATTTCCGGACTAGCTTGTAAATAATTTTGAAGATTGAGGGCTGTTTGGTAAATTATGGATTTAATTTGAAAAGGATTTCAGAAGTCAGTGTATGTTTGGTGAATATAGGACTAAAGTTGAGAAGGTTTTGTGAAAGAGGGACTGAAAGTGTAATTATGCCCAAAGGTTTGAATGTAGATGGGGTTTATAACCCGTCGTTCCCGTAACCCTAACCCTACCTCAACATCAGCCACCACCATCCTTATACCTCCCTCCACCTTTGGCCAACACCCTCATTTCTATGATTTCTGAATGCCGCCTCCTTGTTTGTTGAAGCCGGAAACCACCGAAGGAGCACCAGAACACCCATAGTCCCCGTCTCACTGCCGACGATGATGAAGAGTCGCGTACCCAACGTAAATGATCGGAGCGTCGAGGTTCGCGGATGCTGCTGTGTTCGCTGTGGCTTTTGCTCATTTCCTTCCCGTTTCGTTGTGGCTTCTGCTTCGGAGAAATTTAGATTATATCGATCAAACAATGATGTTATCTTCCGCATTTCATCAATGCCCTCGCTGAAATCAGATGCACTCGAAGAAGTCCCTTTTCCCTTTCTCTTCGCTTTGTCCCCACCCATTGGGCGGACAATTTATTCTAGCTCGAGTTCGCCGTCCTGATTTAAATCTAGACCGACCTGAGCATCGGAGGAGGTTGTGTAACCACTAGAGCCCATTTTCGTTCTCTTTGATTGTTGGATTCTAAAAATAAAATCTTGCTCGTATTTTTTCCATCTATGACTTCGGACCAATAATTTCCAACAATCATGCCACTTGAATGGTTTTCCGACTTCCTCAAGGTAAAACTGCAACGCTTCTTGAAGTATTTGTTCGTCGCTTTGGCATCTTTTTCGTTGGGTTTTTAGGTTGTTGTACAACCCGTTTATTTTTGAAACCCTCTTTGTTATTTCTCAAAACTTCGAATTAAGTTGATGTTTCGTACAGTAGTCGTCACCTTTTTCTAGCTCCTCTTGAAATTGTTCTAAAATGCGAAACCAAAAATGGTCTCCCGGTTTTACGTTTCCGTGAATCCAATCTTCAGAAATGGCAACCCATGTTTTGACCAAAACTAGCTCTTCGTGTGGAAGTATGCTGTCGGCTTTTGTCTTCCCGGTTGTGCGACGCCCTTGCGCGCTTATTTTTTCCCTTTACGTCTTTGTGGGGTGGTGTTGCTTGAGTTTCGGGAACCATGTCTTCTTCTTCTTCCGCGTCATCCGACACATCGACAAGTTGGTGTTGTTGTTGGGTTTGGGTTTGAGTTTGAGTTTGAGTTTGGGGTTGAGGTTGATTTGACGATTGTTGATCCGGAAACACAACAAAGTTTGAAAACATTTGCGGCGGAACATTTGGAACTTGCATCGGGAATATTGTCCAACATTTTGGTATTGAAATTGTAGTAATGATTGAATGGGAGCATCGAGTTGGGGGCGGTAAACTCCTTGCGGGGATGAATCGATAGCAAAAATGTTTCGAGAAGGGATGTTTATACTCGAACCATGGCTTTTTTTCCTTCGATCAGAAGTTGGGGTTTGATTGTCGGGTTTTTTTTTTAGAAGAAAATAGAGAGAAAAGAAGGTAGTGTGAATATTGTTTGATGTTAAATATGTATGTATTTATAGGTGTGGAAAAAGGTTTAAAAAAAAAAAGAGTTAGCCGTTGCAGCAAAAAAAAATTACTTTTTAACCGTTGAATAACGGTTCAATTTCAAAAAAAAAAAAAAAAAAAAAAAAAAAAAATCGCAGCAAGAGAGAGAGCGGGAGCGGGAGAGGCTCCCCTCTCCGTTTCCCACACCTACCTTCCCCGCACCGACGGTGCAGTGTTCCGCCAGCGGGAAGGTTCCCGCATGGCTTCCCCGCTCCCACTCCGTCCGGCCTAAGGATGAGATCAATTTTGGAATAGGACTGAATAGACTTGAAACCAATGCAAATTTAGTGAATCGAGAACCGAACCAATTTACATATTCAGTTCATATACAATTCCAGATGTATGTTTAATTTTCCTTTGTATTAGTATGAGATTAGTTCCTAAACCGAGCTGAACCAATACGAAATAAAAAAAATCTGAATTCGAAAAATGGACATTTAGGGATCCGAGAATCGAATTGAATACCCTATGCGGTTCCAATCGATTTCATTTAAGTTCTTCTGTTATTTCGTCCATCCCTACCTTAGTGTACATCATATTGTTCTAGTTGTAACCCTATTCCATTTTTTTTCAGTCATATGCCGATTTTAATAGGAATATGGAGTTTTTCATATTGAGGCCCAAATGGTTTGGAGGAATCACCGAGGTTGTTAGGTTAAACGATATTCAATAATCTCTTTAAGTTGAATCCCATTTTGGTTTAGACAAATTGTCCAAGGGGTTATTTAGTAAGCCTCTCGAAAAAGCTTTCATTAAGAGGAAGACTTTGAATCGGTGATAAGGTTTTTTTTTTTTTTTTTTTTTTTTTTTTTTTTTTTTTTAACTTCTAATATATAACCGTTCTCCAAAAGTATGAAATTCAATATTTAGTTAACCTTGAATTAAGTTATCAAGTTGGGTTTAATTTGTGTGATAAAGCTGTTGTTTATGCAGGGTTTAATTTGAATTATAGTTACATTAATTTCATATGATACGAATTGTTCCAACTAAGAAGTAATGCACCAATATCAAAAAATTAAGGGCAAACATTTGGATTTTCGAAGATTTATGTTTTTAAAAAAAATGAAATTTAACTATATCATCAATGAAATTTCAAGATATCATCGATCAAATGAATTTGTGGATTCAATTTTATATTTTGTTTATGATTTTCATTTGGGATATATATGACTTGAAATTTTAAACAAACTTTGTACACATATCCTTTCGAATTTCTAACTATGTTAATACTATCTATCAAATCTTTTTACTGTGCCACTAATAAGATTTAATTGGTAAAGTTGAATAAAACGTAAACTGTTATGTAGAGTCCATTAAACTCCTAAACTTTTACGAGTTCAATGCATAAGAAATAGCATCATACTAGTCGTTATGACAGATTATGATTTTATGTTTCGAAGTATTCCGAAATTTCACGAAGTAAGGAGGTTTATGTTTGTTTTTGCTCCTCTAAAAAGATTAGAAAAAATAGTACATATAATGTGATTCTCAAATTTATTTGATTTCTTCTTCGCGAGTAAGAAACTGAAAAGATTGAACAAAAAGATTGCAAGACTAAAGCACATTTGCATCAAATTAATTACTTATATTGTATCATGTTACTACATAAACGATGGGAAAATACAAGAAAGTAGTCACAATTACAAATATCATTGTGGTTTCAAGCATATATATGGGAGAAGAAACCATAAACTTGGCAATAATAATATAATATGTAGGTGATAGGCTCTCAACAAACATAATCAGAGGCAGACAACCCACTATTTATTTTTTAGAACGGCAACCCACACTCATAATTAATTACCAACTTACACTTGAGACATTTAAAGATCATGTTATATTGTAATCTCATACCACACGTACTACATTGTCCATCTGAAATGATACCTTGAGCAAACAAGATAGGGTGTTCGTGACGATTGGTGTTATAAATGTCTCCAAACTTTATATTCACATAAGAGTGAGTGCCTCCTGGACACGCGGTATGCACGGCATAGGTCTCTGTCTCGCATTGAAGAATTAACGAAGCACACTCAGTATGTATAGACTGAGCACAATCTTTACAATGATAGAAAGATGCATGAGGATTCAAATCGTTCTCACAAATTTCACAAAAGTATTCACTCTTATGATTCTCAATTGGGAGGTAACTTAGGTGCATGGGATGCTTCTTGTCATACTTATGCCTGATTGTCTCGGGTAGTAACAAAGCACATTCGAGATGTATACATAAAGCACATGTATTGCAATAGAATGAAAATCGTCCTAGAGAAAGACGTTGGAGACACATTAGACAAAGAGCACTTGCATTTTTATTTTGAGCCAATGAAAGGATGTGATTGGGATGAGCTTCATGTGTGATTTCTTTAGGTATAAAACCACAAGTAACATCAACATGGTATCCACATTCGACACAATGATAAGAAAATCCATTACAAGGTAGACGACAAACATCACAATAGAACACACCGAAATAGCGAGGAAGGTCGTTTGAATATAAGAGATGGAGGGTATGTTGTGGGTGGGACGGGTGGTTTTCTATTTTTGGGGGAAGTCGAGTGCACCATTCATGGAGAGCAAAGTTGTTGCAACTCTGTTGAGCACACACGTAAAACCTCATGGTAACTGTGATTGGTCTGAGACATCCATTGCATAACAGTTGGGTCTTTTTCATTGGGTTATGACACATTGATAATGAAAACATAATGTTTGAGGGGGTTTGGCCATCGATATCAATTTGTGTCTCACCATCAACTAGAATTAAAGGGTGTTGATGACTGTCATGTGTTAGGTGATCATCCACCTTAATCTTATGATGACGATGATCAATAGTGGTTTGTTGGAAAAACAAATAGTGTTTTGGTAGGCTGTATGTTTCATCGGGAAACGGGAGATGGAGAAGACCAGGATGGTCAACATCTTCATAATTTTTAATGGTTTTCCCAAAGCCTGATCATAAATTGGTAGTTAAGAGTTTGTTATTTTGTACCAGATATAAAAAGAATTCAATTACAAAATGATATATAATAAGTAATGAAGGGAAAGCAATTGTGAAAGTAAAAAACAAATGATATGATTTACCAGCAGTTGGAGGCGACACACTCACGCAATCCAAATGGGCATAGTACAGACATCTATCGCATTTGTAGATCCAAAGATTTTGCGTACCACGGAAATCATCACCACATACTCTGCATCTAGGATGATGTTTGGCATCTTGATCAATCAATGGGAAGGAATACGAAATAGTGAGGGGATGAGTATGATGAAAAGCACCATCTGTTCTCTCTTGGATGAACAATTTTTCTGGTAGGAAAGCACAATCGTTGTGAATGGTGAAGCCACCACAAGTGGTACATTGATAGAAGACCCCTTTATGTTCCTTCCCACAAGCACTACACTCGCATAATATGGGCTTAGGGATAGCACAAATTAGCACGTGAGGGTGGCATGGATGATAAATGATATTTTTTCCTACTTCCAAGGCACACTTGACATCAATGGAGAAATCACATCTATTATGACATTTGTAACGATGTTCTGTAGGCTTGTGATTTCTCTTACAAATATTGCATATCCGAGGAAATGAATCTACATATGAATATGGAAATGGTACCAGGCGAAGAAGATATGATGGGTGTGATAGGTGCTCTAACGTTGATGGGAGCTCAGCACAGAATTTATGAAATGTGAAGACCTTCTTATCACATGATGATGAACAACATGTGTAGTAGTACCTATGGTACATATGTATTTCTTCCCTACACCTCCTACATGTGACAGCTCCAAACACCTCTTTTTTTGCAATCTGATCACCACCCTCTTCTTCTTCTTCATTATCATCATCATCTTCTTCTTCTTCTTTGTATTCTTGCTGCAAATCAATGAGCTTTAGTGGATGCGCGTGTTCGGCTACTTCAAGTGCCTCTATCATAATTATATGTCTCTCTTTACGATAATGATGCTAAACTCGCTATCTTATTTATAGCAAATAAAGAGCATATATGTGTGGGAAATTTTTTAAAAGTTGCTTCTCTTATTAATTTAATTTTCTTTAAGTAATTTAGCAATCAAGTTCCCTATTTGTCCCTTATAATATGGAATTGCTGGTAATTAATGAGTTTATATCAACAATTGACATAATTTATGATGTATTTTCTAAATGCTTTAAACATCATCTAATAGAAAATACAAATGATGTTGTAATCTGGACATTGTTTTCTCAAAGTCTTCATTATTCTAGATTTGGTTTAATGTTTTGTTCCTAATTTAGTTTAATACGTAAGGAATAAACACAATTGAAACACACAAAGCATAATCCTATTCCCTTTTCTTTATCTGTAGTACCTTCTCTCTAATAAGTAAGGAATAAGTTAAGTCCCAAATTTTAAATGTACATTAATCTTATTTATAAAATTGGTATATAGGTGGTTAGAATTTACTCGTGACTTAACTGAGTTTTTTAACATAACCCAAAGCCAATTGATCGAGTTGACTGTTGAAAGATCTCATATGGGAACAAAATATACAGGAAGTTGAATAAATGAAATTACTAATGATTTGCATAGCTTACAGATGTTCCCATATTTAATTTTAAGGTCTCATAAAATATGCAAGCAGGCAGAAAATGTAGAAAATACGATTTTGAAGGTAGTACTATATAGTATATACTTATAATAGTTGCATAGCAAACTGTTTAAAATTTGGTTTTTATAGAGAACGTGTAAAAATTATTAAAATAGTAAACGCATAGAAATCGTGTCACAATTATCAGGATGGTTAATCTATCTCTATGAATTAATTTATGAGATCACATAACTGAAAGCTTAGATTCAGTTTTGTGCATCAATTTATCCAATTTATATACATAAAAAATTATTTTTATTTCATGATATTAAAGAAAGTGGTTACAGAATCAGTTACATCTCATTATAACTATCAAAGTCAAACTAAAGAGTTGACCTCATATCCCAATAAAAGAAACTTTTTTGAGTATAGACAAATAAAACGATAATAAAACATGATGATGTTTTCTTGAATTAAATCCTATTAAAGGAATATATTACGTTGTATTTTTTTTCCAGGATTGAGCTATAAATAACAATTAACACCTTTCGAGTGTGATTTACTGTTGAAAATAAATTAATCACGGAAATATATTAATCAAGGTTGTCAACAAATTAGACACTAAACATTGGAATGTAATCCCTACAACTTACCTATGCACACTCCATTTGAAATCAAGATTATTATTAACTAAAGAAAAGGAAGTTGTTTCTATTTTAAGATGGTCATTTGCAATAATCAAATGAAAGCTAATTTTAAGATGAGCATCTGCAATCAGATACTACATTCAAAGAAAAGAAAGATGATCATGTTGAAGCAATGAAAATCGAACCTTGATTCTTGTTGAGTGGCTTCAATCTCGACTTCTGTTCAAGGATTCAAGCTCGGAGCTCGGTACTGTACACGTAAAACCGAACCTTTAGCTTCAATTTCGAGCTTCATGGAACGGGATGGATTTTTAGGTTGCGATTGGGTTTTTTTTTGGGAGGATGAAGCCTGGGGTAGGAGTTAGCTTTCTAGGGTTTACAATTAACGGTTTGACGAAATTCAAAAGAACACAGGGTAATTGGTAAATATTCCGAATTCAAGTTAGAGATAGGATCAGAGATGACGATCCCATGGGCCAGGGCTGATCTCACTTCAAACTGGATCCTATAAATAACGAACCGGGTCGTTTCTCACGATTCTAAGATTTGAACAGTGATCTTGACAATCTTGCTATACTTTATTAAACAGGGCTCTAACATTTTATCTGATTGCTATAATAAATCGAATGCCTTGTGGAAAGAGTTCGATGCTTTAAACAATCTTTTTGTTTGTGTCTGTAATGTATCTAAGGATTTTTCAAATCGCTCTCAACATATTAAGTTGATATAGTTCTTAATGGGGTTGGATGAGTCCTGTTTACATGTATGAAGCAATATTCTGATGCGTGAGCCTCTTCCAATTGTTAAGTCTGCATTTGCTATTTGTTCCAGAGAAGAATCCTATAAAATGCGATCTCATTTTTTTGGAACCTCTAGCAAAAAATCTAATTTTTTTTTCTTTTTTTTTTTTGGACGAAGAAAAGTAAAAGAACTATTTTCTTAAAATATCAAGTTTGATCTCTATTTTTTTAGGAAGGTCCATCGGTCCATATGGTTTTAATTTTTATGATGATTGATCCTTATCTATATAAAAAGACTTATATATCATTTTGAATTTATTTTATTTTTTTCATTTGTTTCTATTAATAATATTAAACTACTAGGGTCCCACCATTCCCACCACACCCATCATTTTCCTCTCCTTTCACAATGTTACTATCCTCCATCTAGGGGTGTGCAAAAAAATCCGCAAAACCGAACCGATCCGGTCGATTCGAAACCGAAACCGAAAAAAACCGGGTATATACGGATCGGTTTTGGTTTGGATATTGAGATATCCGCGGATACCCGAACCGAACTGTATTATATTATTTATATGTTTATATACTATTTATATTATGTAATATAATAAAATAATATAGAATTTAATTACAAATTTGTTACAGGCTTACAAGTTACAACCCATTCCAAATGGCCCAAATGGCACTCGACTGTACTCATTCTGTGATTCTCTCGCTTAGGGGCTAGGGCAAAAAAGAAACGATCACTCGATCATCGCCTCATCGGCCATCGTTCCTCGTTCGAACTTCCGTTGGCACTCAGTCACACCATTCCTCGTCGTCTCGCCGGAATTCCACCATTGCTCTCGTCACTCGTCAGCGACGTCGTTGTTATAGGAGCTCGATAGTCGAGAGTCGAGAAGGCAGAAGCAGTTCACGACGGTCAGCCTTATAGCGACGTTGACGCATTGTTCCCTCCATCTCCATTGTTTAGTACTCGATAATCAGGTATTTCCCATACTGTGTTCGATCTCTCATTTTTCCTTCCTCAAATTGTTCGTACCTGCATCACTTCTCGTCTTCTGAGTTCTGGACATTACGTTTCTATTTTATTTTATTTCAAAAAACGAAAACCCTACAAAATCGTTAAGTCAAATCTATGATTTAATGTTTAATATTCATGGATTTAAGTAATATTGCTGCTCCAGTAATGCATTTAGAGATATATTTAATCTTCAAAATCCATCGTGTCTCTATTAGGAGATATATTTTCCCATAATCCCATTTTCACATAAAGGGCAATATATTATATATGAGAGTGACGAGTTATGCTGTGGACCATGTGACATGGGTATCATATTCTCATTTGATCATCTATCCCATATTTCACAAATTTTTGGTATCTGATTGAGTTATTGACTATCTGTTTACTGCTGTAGATTATTGACTATATGTTTATTGCTGTAGAATATGTATTGTATCAATGTATGCATGTATGGTATTTGAATTATGTCTATATTTGAACTCCAACAATTTTTTTTCTAACTTGTTTGGGACTATGACTTACTGAATTTCAGAAAAAAAATGGTTGAAATGGAGGTTGATGTTGATTCTTCACCAACACAACAATCTGGAAGTTCAAATGTAAGTGTTAATCCTTCACCTAAAAGTACAACAGAAACTGCCAAGAAAGTGGATGAAGGGAAAAAGACCGAAAAAAGAAAGCAAAAGCGGATACTTCAGAAGCATGGCGACATTTTACTAGAGATCCTGATGATCCTAATTACTCTGTTTGTAATCATTCTACTAGACGATTGCATTGTCCTAGTAAGAATGGAGCTAGTTCTATGCGGAATCATACAACACGTTGCACTAAGAACCCTGATAACATCGACAAAAAACAAAAACTATTGATGTTTCAAAACCAAGCTTCTAAATACGAAAACGGAGAAAGCATATCTACATTTGTCCCTTGGAAATTTGACAAAACCAAGTGTAGATATTTGTGTGCTAGAATGATCATTATTGATGAATTACCTTTCAAGACTGTCGAACATGAAGGGTTCCGTGACCTTTTGAACATGTTACAACCACAATTTCAAATCCCTTCAAGAACCACTATTACTAATGATTGTTTGGAGATATACAAGTCATAAGCGGAAAAGTTGAAGAAGTATTTTGCTAAGAACAGACAACGAGTTTCTTTAACAACCGATCTGTGGACTTCTAGGCAAAATCTTAGTTACATGTGTTTGACAGCTCATTTTATTGATAAAGACTGGACCATTCACAAAAGAATAATAAACTTTTGTTCTGTTTCTGGTCATTCTCGTGAGATAATTGGAAAATATGTGGAGAAGAACTTACTTGATTGGGGAATTGACAAGGTTTTTACAGTTACAGTTGACAATGCTAGTTCAAATGACCTTTGTATTCGATACCTAAAAAGAAGATTGAATGCATGGAAGCATAGTGTGTTGGATAGTCAACATTTGCATATGAGATGTTGTGCCCACATCTTAAGTCTTGTTGTCAAAGAAGGTTTAAAAGATGTAGATACAAGTATTGCCTGAATTTGATCAGTTGTGAAATATGTGAGGTCTTCTCCAGTTAGCCTTCAACGCTTTAAGGGATGTGTTGAGAAAATGAAAATTGAGAGTAAAAACCTTGTTTCTCTTGATGTTAAAACAAGGTGGAATTCAACATACTTGATGCTAGAAAGTGCCATCAAGTGTCAAGATGCTTTTGATTTATTGGAGGAGCAAGATAGTAAGTACCGGTTCGAGCTTTTATCATTGAAGGGGTTGCCCAATGAAGAGGATTGAGAGCATGTTAGGTGTATGTTACCTTTCTTGAGAGGTTTTTATACATCTACTTTGCATATTTTTGGCTCTTTGTATGTAACTAGCAACAATTACTTTGATGAAGTCTTTGGCATTGTAGAAATGATAAAAAAAAAAGATGATAACAAGTGATGTTGGTTTTAAAAAGATGGCTGATAAAATGAAAGAGAAATATGATAAGTATTGGAGCAATTTATCGAACATAAATGTGTTTTTATTTATTGCTCCAATTCTTGATCCATGATATAAGTTAGGTTATGTTTCCTTCATTATTAGCCAAACTTATAATGAAGAAAAAGCCAAAAATTTGTGTGATCAAGTAGAAGAAGTATTACGAGATTTTTATGCTCATTACTCACATGAAGTTGGAGTTATTAATGAAAATCCGACAAGTAGTTTCGATAATGTTGAAGAAGAAATCGTTATTGATGTTGATGATGATCTGACAACTTTCTTGAACAACCAATACAAAAGATTGTTAGAAGAGAACTCAATGTAATTTACAAGCTTTCTTTCTTTTATTTATGTTGTTTATATTTACATAATTGATTTTTTTTTATTGTTATATTTTTTGATAATTATAGCTGCAAAGTGTGAGTTGGATTGGTATTTGGGTGAGCAATGCGAGTCTTTGGACAACAAGTTCGATTTACTTACTTGGTGGAAGAAAAATCAAGCAACGTTTCCGGTCATCGCGGCAATTGCTAGGGATGTTTTGGCAATTCCGGCCTCAACTGTAGCCTCAGAATCTTCATTTAGTACCGGGGGACGTGTTCTTGATGCATTTCGTAGCTCATTGACTCCCAAAACAGTGGAAGCATTGATATGTTGTCAAAATTGGTTTAGGTCCAAAAACATTCCTATTGATATTGAGGAAAGTTTTGAAGCTCTTGAAAATTATGAAGCCGGTATCAATTTGCTTTTTTAAGTTTTATAGTTTCAAGTTTTATTAAATCTAATGTATAATTTTTGCTGTTTCAGAAGTGAAAGATTTGCCTCAACCTATATCCGCCCTTACTGTAGATGATTAAAGTTTTAAGATGGTAAAATTTTGTGTTTTTAACTATTTTTTATTTTTTATTTTTTTTTATTTTTTTTTGTTTTTGTCGTTTAAAGTGTTGTTTGTATACTGTTTTTGTGCAGTTTTTTTTTTACAGATTTTATTGTTGCTTTATGTACATTTGATAGCTGTTTCGTGTGTTTTTTGAGCTGCTTTGTGCAGTTTTCGTGCTGTTTCGTGCAGTTTCTTAATGTTGTTTCGTGCAGTTTTTTAATGCTGTTTTGTGCGGTTTTGGTGTTATTTGTGCAGTCTTTGTAGTGTCTTATATGTACAGTTTTTTTTTTTTTTTTTTTTTTTTTTTTTTTTTTTTTTTTTTCTATTTGTACAAAATGTTTTTTTATATTTCTTTTGCAGGTTTGGTGATGATTTTGAGATGATTTGTTGCTGTTTTTTGGTTTGTTAAAAATATTATGGTTGTTTTTTGTGTTATCACATTATTGTTAAACACTTTTAAAATCTCTTGTTGAATTGTTTGTTTTGGATGACTTTGGTTTGAGTACGATTCACTCTTGAATGTAGATTTTTATTATTAATTTTGTTTTTTTTATATTTACTTATGTACTGGGTAACCGTGAACCGAACCGCGGTTACCCGCCTTCAAACGGTTCGGTTCGGTTTGAGTTTTTGTATAATACAGTTTGGTTACGGTTAGTGCAATTAAAGTACCCGCCTCGTAATCACGGTTCATAATTTTATTACTACCCGAGCCGAACCGTCCCATGAACACCCCTACCTCCATCGGTTTCAAGAAAAAAAGAAGTCAAACTCCATCTAATTTCACAACTATGTACACAAACTAATGAACCTGATGATCTTGAAACCTAAATCCAAATAGTGAAGAAGCACAATTGAACCCTCTACACACTACAAATCCTTAATCACTTACAAACAAAAACCTTGATGTTTAACCATGATGCTTTGAGAATTCAATAGAATGCATATCAATATTTAAGAACCCTAAAATTTCGATCAATATAAACTAACTTCATGACCATACCACAATCTAGCATTAATTAGTTAGAACAAAACCCACACTACATAACAAAAAAAAATCAAAATAAACTCTAACCGAATTGAAGGTATTATTGTTGCCCTCACGTAAACCTCACCGCATAAGAGATGGAGTGGCTTGAAGGCCAACAACGACACCTGCTCAGATGGTGAAGGCCGACAACAACACCTACTCAAATGGTGAAAAGTAGTGAGATGAACTATTGTCGCCGATTTCATTTCCACTCCTTTTTACTTGATTCTTGAATACAAAATCAAACAAAGATAGGATTTGGTGATGAAAACAAGGGAAGAAAGTGATATGTAGTTTAGTGGGGATAGTGATCAATGAATACTTAATGGGGTGGTGATCGTCGTCATGTAAAGGTCTATGGTGGTTGTCAGTTAACAGGAGATAGGATGTTCTATGGTGTGATCTAAGTGAGTAATAAAGGGAGAGCCGGGGAATAAAGTAGTGTGGGGAAATAGAAAAGAATGGACGACACCTGTAGCGTGTAGCGTTCGGTTTTAGTTTAAACTTTTCATAGGAATATAAATATAATTAATATATAAAAACATGGAGCCATTAGGGTTTTGTTTAATTTAAAAAAAAAAATTTATAGGATTTTCGCTACTTAATGGTCAATTAATTAATTATATAAAAAACTACGGTTTAATGATAATAATAATAATAATAATAATAATAATAATAATAATAATAATAATAAATCAATTTACATTAATTAATAAGAAGTTATAAATCTAGGGTTAATTACGTTATTTTAAGAAACTTTCTATGTTAAGAGAATTAAGGTCAAGGATGTTTTCTCTAATGATATGACCTCATTTTCTGAAAAACAAGTCTCCACATTTTCTACATTTAAAGAATGGAAGATTATGATCAAAAATCAATTCGATAAGAAAAGTAAAAAGTTAAGGTGTAACGCCCTGTTTTTGGTACGCATCTAAAACATTATTCTTCTTATTTTAGAAACTACTCGACGAGTCAGTAGCCCTAAATCGTAGAGTAGCAGCGAGTCAGCACGTGAAGTTGGCGTGGTGACTCAACGAGTCCATATTCCTAACTCGGCGAGTCCGCCAGTTTGGATGAAACCCTAATTTCAGGGTTTGTACCCTATTTAAACGTCATTATCCCCCCCATCCCAGCCTCTAGCATCTCTAGAACATTCTCTCTGTAAACCCTAGCTCTCCATTGTTGAGATTGAGTGATCCCTTCCTAATTTGAGTGTTTTGTGCAATTTTGGAGTCGTAGAAGAGAAGGAAGGAAAGAAGGTCTAAAGGAGAAGAAGGAGATCCAGAATCTAGTGATCATTTGCTACATATTTTGGTAATAAAGCTTTCACCTTGCTTGTTTTTCCATTAAACCCTCATATATGCTTGTTTATGCTTCTTATGGG
Organism: Lactuca saligna; assembly: GCF_052625555.1. Classification (NCBI taxonomy): domain Eukaryota; kingdom Viridiplantae; phylum Streptophyta; class Magnoliopsida; order Asterales; family Asteraceae; genus Lactuca; species Lactuca saligna. The sequence continues at coordinate 84,524,534 of NC_136424.1, read as the reverse complement.
ACATTCCAAGATCCAAACCTGAGATTTGAACTCTCCTTAGGAAATGAACCGTAGATCTGAGTATTATTGAGCTCAAGGAGCTCAAAGTAGCTACCTTTATGCAACCAAAGCCTTGTTCCAAACCCTAGGCTCCCATTATTAAATTATCTTGGTGTTTTAGCTTCATATCCTTGTGCATGCACGTAAAGTTGGCAACTTTACGTGTTATATTAGCCCTAGAAGCCCAGATCTATGAATTGGATGCACTGAAATCGATTAGAGTCAACTGTATAGTGATGACATGCATGGGACTCAGCGAGTCGGTTCGCGAATCCCCGATCCCCCCCCCCCTCCCGATTGAGAGTTGAGGGTTGAACCAGTGAGTGGGAAGGCTTCACTGAGTGAGGGTAAGGATCTGGAAGTGGAGGGACTCGGCGAGTCTACGCCCTGACTCGGTGAGTCCAAGGCAATCTTCTTGCCCCAAGAACAGACTCGACGAGCTGTTCATACAACTCGACGAGTCACAGTCTGGACGTGTTCATATGATAAGGGTGAACTCGACGAGTTGTTCATACGACTCACTGAGTGTGTTCTTCCACACGCCGAGTCCCATGGTTTCCAGGCTATGGCTATGTCTTAATAGTTGAGTCACTCCTCTGGACTCATCTAAAACTCAATTGGGTTCCTTTAAACCCCGAATTGATTTGGAGAAACTATTGGATTAGTGTCTAAGCCCGTAACCATATTTGGTAAGTACTTGACCCGGTTGTGCATGGTCCTTTTGGGTTGCCTCACCAAAGCAACTTGACCGGAGAAATGAAATATATATATATATATATATATATATATATATATATATAAAGAGAGGTTATTATGATTTATTAATGTTATAAGAATAATATATTAAAGGAGAAATCATATTTGTTTAATTAATATTGCTCAATAATTAATTAGGAATTAATTTTTGTGATCAAGTGTAATTAATTAAACTAGAGGGGCTGAATTGTAATTATGTGATAGTTGCAAAATAGGGAAATGGTTATCCTTGTTATGGGTTGGACAAATTCAAGGGATAAGGTATCATTGAAATCGTCCAATGGATAAAGGATAAGGGCTTTTCAAGGCTTATCTTATGATTGCTTGGTGGGCAAGCAACCGGATAAGAATAAGGACTGAAACCCTAATCTCAACCCTATATAAAGACCCCTAGGCCTTAAGAAATCGGCCACTTGCTTCTAAGAGATCCCAAGGCCGATTTCTACCTCTCCCCTTCTCTCTCTATAGCCTCTCCAATTGCTTGTGATGTTTGTGAGCCATTAGAGGCACTACACTTGTGGTGCTTGCTTTCAAGACTTAGGGTTTGAAGATTTAAGTTGTTACTGTAATATAACAACAAGAGGTATGTAATCTAACCTTATATATGAATTTCGAAAATGGCATGCTACATTAGGGTTTTATTCTTGTGTTCATAATGTTGTGTATCTAATAGTGAAAACAAAGATCCTAATTAGGGTTGCATGCACACATAGGATTGTTTGTATAAAACCCATCAGTGGTATTAGAGCCTTTGGTTAACTTGTTTTCAATTAGTATTATACACTTGTATGAACTTGACAAATTAGGGTTTATAGCAAATAAACCCTAGGAGGCATGAAATTTCGAGATTAGGGTTTCCTAACCCTAATTTGCGAAAATTGTGAAAAGGTTTTTGAATCCTTTCCATTAATCCAAGATTTCGAAATCTAGGGTTTGCAAACCCTAAGATTTCGAGATTAGCCTCCTTCCCTAAGATAAGATCCTAAATTTTAGGGATTTGGATAATGTCATATCTTGTAATTATCCTTTAATAGTTAAATATGGTAATTAAGGATTTTGAATTATCACATCCCCTTGTTTTCGAAATCTAGAGGGATTTAAGGGATTAGGATAAGTTAAATGTTTAAATGGTAATTATCCTCATGATTTAGATAATCCCTTATAATTTGATAATTTAAATTAATAGTTTAATTTAAGATAATTATTAAATCAAGAGTTTTAATATTTAAAATTTTAATTTAAATGGTATTAAATTTCAAAAAATTTGAAGATTAAAACCCTAGTATTTTGAAATGTTTAAAATACACCCTATACTATTATATTATTACAAGCTTAATGAATATATATATGTGTAATTAAAATTCTAGTCTTACCGTTAGTAGGCCTCATTCACGAAGCTGGTCTATAAGGTGGGTATAAGGTTGCTGCCTGTAAAATAGCGCTTAATGGGTGTATACTCACACCCATCGCTTGCTTGACTGGTGGAGGGTTGTTAGCCGAACGGGTAGGATAGGGCAATCCTCTCTTGATTAATAAGCATAATGAATCTATATAAAGTAACTAAACGTTTTTAAAAAAATTCTCAATCCCAGTTACTTTAGGAAAAAGTGAATTGATGCAATCCCATGAAATTGCACTTTGCACCCTTGCTAAGAAGTTAGTGGAGCGTGTGTGGTTTACCGGCACACTAATTGGTTCTAAGCAAAGGTGGCAAAGGGTGATTCATTGTTTGTCATAGTTCGATGGAGCATGTGTGGTTTACCGCCACATCGAATAGGTGATTGTAACAACGAAGGCACCATGTAGATTTGCATGGTTATTCACACCCACTTTGTGATCCTCGGCATCCCAGTCAATGAATCTCCAAGAAAATCTAGGAATTCTCAATACATTTAAAACTTAAGCTTATGTTTTTCAAGGTGAAGAATTAGTGAATCGTCATTCACTTACCTCCAAATTATTTGCGTGTTAGATTACGGCATCCCTTTTCTAATATGTAAATAATGTTGTTGGCTCCTAGCCCTAATTTTACATTTTGGGTGTTTAATTAGGGATTCAATTCTAATCAACTTTGTCCTTTCTATTTGTAGATGGCTAACGCAAACAACGCTGCTGCTAACTCATTCACGCTAATGAGTCTTTGTCAAAAGGTGATTTTTGATGGAACGAACTTTAGCGAATGGATAAGATACATTCACACGATTGCGCGCTAAGAGGACAAAGAGTATGTCCTCGACGAAAAGCTCGAAAAGATCAATCCAGAAATCGCTACTCCCGGAGAAATGGCTGTCTTTGAGACCCATGAACGTGATGCAACGAAAGTCCATTGCATCATGATAGCCACTATGAACCAAGAATTCCAAAAGTCCTATGAGGACATGTATCCGTCTGAAATGCATCAAGACTTAATGGAGATGTACCACCAAAGCGCAAGGCAAGAGCGCTATGAGATCATCACGAACATGATCACCGCTAAGATGAGAAGTGGAGATTCTCTTACCGTGCACTTGCAAAAGATGCAAAGATATGTTGATCATCTTCGCAAGTTAAATGTTAAATTTGGGGAGAATTTGGCTATCGACATTGTTCTTCACTCCTTGCCTTCATGCTACAACCAATTTAGGATGACCTACCACATGAACAAGGAAGAGGTCACCCTAATCAAACTCCAAGGACTCATAAGGATTGCTGAGAGCAACCTAAAGGACAAGTCTGTTGCACCAACTCCTAATCCATCTGTTGCTCCTGTTTTGGCTATAGGGCAGGGAAGGGGCAAGAAGAGGAAGGCTCCGTCAAAGAGCCACCGCAAGGGAAAGTCCCAAGATGGTTCCTATTCTAGTGGGACCAAGGTTGATCCTACTAAGCCCAACCCTAACCCAAAGGAGGCAGAGTGCCATCATTGCCACAAAATAGGGCATTGGAAGAGAAGTTGCCCAGAATATCTGCAAGCCATCAAGGATGGAAAGATCAAGCCATATTATGCAGGTATATACACAATTAAATCTAATGATTCATCTCATGCTATTTCTTGGGTTCTTGAAACAGGATGTGGTTACCACATTTGTTCTGATTTGCAGGGACTAGGAAGAAATAGGGATGTGGAGCATGGAAGAATAAATCTAGTCATGGGGAACAAAAGAACGTCGGTTGTTACCAAGATTGGAGTGTATTCTTTAGTGCTTAGTAATGGATTGCATTTAGATTTAAATAATTGTTGCTACTTGCCAGATATGGCAAGAAACATCATTTCATTTCATGGTTTATTTAGACAAGGATTTAGATATTCGTTTAATAATGAGAATGGTTCTATTTATGCTTATCTAAATGGTGTTTTATACTTTGAAGAAATACCTTGTAATGGAATTTATGAAACTGTTATGGTTGTAGATAACCTAGGAAATGATGTGTTGTGTATAGATTCTTCCAATAGTATGGATAAAGCATCTTTGTGGCATTGTCGTCTTGGACATGTCAACAAGAAGCGCATAGCCTAACTCCAAAAGGATGGAGTGTTGGAGTCATTCGACCTTAAGGAAGATGACACGTACGAATCTTGTTTGCTTGGAAAGATGACCAAGTCACCCTTTACTGGCACTTGTGAGAAGGGTGATGGTTTATTGGATCTCACACATACCGATGTATGTAGGCCCTTTAGATCCATCACAAAGGATGGAAACCGCTTCTATGTGACTTTCATCGATGATTATAGTAGATATGGGTATATTTACTTAATCAAGCACAAGTCAGAAACGTTTGAAAAGTTCAAAGAGTTTAAGCATGAAGCGGAGAATCAATTGGGCAGGAAAATCAAGATGCTTCGATCCGATTGAGGAAGAGAGTACCTAAGTCTTGAATTCCACGACTATCTCAAGGAATGCGGAATAGTTTCGCAATTGACGCCACCTAGGACACCGCACTTAAATGGTGTGGCAGAAAGGCGTAATCGAACCTTTTTAGACATGGTCCGTTCGATGATGAGTCGTGCTTCACTACCTATCTCATTCTGGGGGTATGACTTAGAGACTGCCGCCCATATCCTTAACCGAGTCCCTACAAAAAAGGTTGTCAAAACACCTCATGAGTTGTGGACAGCGAAGGCTCCCTCGTTGGCACTTATCAAGGTTTGGGGCTGTGAGGTTTTCATAAGACGAGAGACTCACGACAAGCTCAAACCTTGTAGTGAGCGATGTTTTTTCATCAGCTACCCACAGAGATCCTTTGGATATCTCTTCTATAGACCGAGTGACATTGTTGTCTTCGTTGCGAGAAGAGGGGTTTTCGGAGAGCGAGAACTCATAAGCCAAGGAGACAACGGGAGGAAAATCGATCTTGAAGAGATTCAAGAATCGAGTGATGAAGGAACCTCTACCGTTGGCGCTCAACCCGAGGAGGAAACTCCGGTTGAACCAATTGACGAGTCCTTACCTTTTAGACATTCTGAAAGAGTTAGAGTTCAACCACAGTTTTATGGTTTCCATATTACTACCGAAGGGGACACGTATATTAGTGATGGTACACTAATAAATCTAGATGAACCGAATAGCTATAAGGAAGCCATGGCAGGCCCAGAGTCTACAAAATGGAAAGAGGCGATGGATAGCGAGATTCAGTCCATGCATGACAACCAAGTTTGGAATTTGGTTGATAATGTGCCCGGACGTAAGACGGTCGGGTGAAAATGGATCTTCAAGAAGAAGATTGTCACACCCCAAAACCGGAACGGCGGAAACGTTCTGAGGTGGATGACGTCATGTCAAGTATCACAACACATGCATTATAGTAATCAAAGTACAACAAAACATTGCATTAATAGTAATAGTTTTACAAGGTTACATTACAACAATTCAAAATAATACAAGTAATAGAATAAATACAACAGGGTACTAAGCTATCTTCATCAACAGCTCCGGGGATGTACCTGTCTAATGCTAACCTGAGAATACAAGTTATTTGAAAAGCGAGTATCAGCATTTTTACAAATGCTGGTGAGTTCATAAGCATTTAGTGACATTTCATTCAAATAACTTAATAAAGTACTAGTTAAGAGTTTTCAGTGTATTAGAGTCCTTTATAGAAAATCCTATATTTTCTTTAATAAAAGCAGCCTTCTACCAAGACTGGACAGTGATGTGGGGTAAAAGTAGTCTTCCCTAAATTGCTATCATTATCAAAATACTGAATTTGATTATTAAGGAAAGCAACGACATCAGGGAATATCATATGCCTCAGCAGTGAGGACTACTGACTAAGGCAAAGAACCATAGACTCCAGGAAAGTATCGAACAAACGACACGCCTTAGGGGTGTGCAAAAAAACCGCAAAACCGAAAAACCGAGCCGAACCGGCCGATCCGAAACCAAAAAAAAACCGAAACCGAAAAAAACCGAAACATAAAAAAACCGAAACCGAAAAAACCGGATATCAACGGGTCGGTTTTGGTTTGGATACTTAGGTATCTGCGGATAACCGAACCGAACCGCTTGATATATATATATATATATATATATATATATATATATATATATATATATATATATAATATTCATTTTCATTGAACTTTTAGCCATATTCCAAACAAAAATCATGATCGGCTATTTCAATTTTACACTTCTAAGTTATGTTTTCTTCTATTTTTATTTTTATATTTATTATACCAATTATATTGTATATTATTTGATATTTATTATGTTTTTATAATACTTTGGACTTAGTAATTTTTAGAAAGAAATCGTTGGAATGAAGTTTGTAATTTTAATTGTATTTGAATTTTTATATTTAGCGGGTACCCGTGAACCGAACCGTGGTTACCCGCCTTTATACGGTTCGGTTCGATTCGGTTTTTTTGCTAATTCGGTTCGGTTTCGGTTAGTGCACATGAAGTACCCGCCCCGTGATGACGGTTCACAATTTTATTACTATCCGAACTGAACCGCCCCGTTAACACCCCTAACACGCCTGATTCAGTCTAACAAGTGGAGGCACAGACCCCAGAAGGCACCAAATGGAGGGCACAACTAGTAGGGTCTAAACAATGGATACAGACCGCAGACAATATCTAATGAAAGATACGTCTAGCAAGGTCTAGAACAGTGAACACAGTGAATACCGTGAATACAGTGGATTCTGTGAATACAATGGTACAGACCCCAGACAACGTCAAATGAAAGATACATCTTGTAAGGTCAAACAGAGATAACAGACCCTAGACAGTATCAAATGAAAGATACATCTTGTAAGGTCAAAACAGTGTGACTCTGAAAAAAGGTGACATCAGCATACAGTGTAAATCGCTGACGAAATACCGTTACCTTAAAGCCATGAATTATAAGGCAACCCAGGATACTCGTAACCATACTGACTAGAGTTCTAGACGCCCTACAAGCATCTATATAATGTGACATTTGTCACCCTTTGGCTTGGTAGGCCGTGGACTGTAGCTAGCAGTCAGGGTGCGGGGTTGTCAATCCCGTATAGGCCTATACACACAATGTCCGCTCTCCCTACAGGAGACTCTGGTTACCAACTAGACGACGGAGAAGGCCGCGTCCCGAAGATGCATCCCAAATAGAGGATAGTGTGTTACTAGAAGGGAGTGGTTTTCTAATGTAAGTGTAGACTAGAGGTAGAGACTCTTAACAGAACTGACTAGAGAATTTCCTGTATGTCCATACTCATATACATAGTATATAACTAATGAACCAAACGACCTTCGGACGGCCACCCGTTCCCACCAGACCACATCTAGATGAAGAAAAGGAAATAGGGCGGATGAGCCTTCCTAAGTCTTTCAATCGTTACTTATATGTGTCTATATAAGCACAGACATACATCTAACTACGACTGAGTGTGTAATAAGTGAAGACATATCATCGTGGTGTGAATTCATACAGTGTGGAATAATAGAATCGTAAAGTATAATTGTATCAAGTATAAGTGATTCTTGTGAAGTAGGAGTGTCTAACGAGCGAAGTAGGAGCGGTCGCAAGTGAAGTAAGACTGTCGAACAAGTATAAGCGTATCACGGAGTAGAGGCGACAATAAGTGAAGCAAAAGCGTATCAAGTATAAGTGAAGTAGAGTCGTTATCAAGTATAAGTGAAGAAGAAAACGTATCACTAAGTAAGAGCGTGAATAAGTATAAGCGTCATCAGGTATACGCGACTACAAATATAAGTGAAAGCGTTACCGAGTAGGAGTATAAAATAAGTATAAGCGAAGCAGCAGTATTTAAGAAGTAAAAGTATACGTCTAAAAAGGAAATCTTTAATGAAAAGCCTTCATGTACAGAGAAAATCCCAATTTGTATTCTTTTGTAAAATATGTTTAAAAACCTTAGAGGATCTTTCATAAACCAATTTAAAATGAATTTGGATAAATCAGTATAAGTAAAAGTTATGAAATAAGTAAAAGTCATTATAGTGTTCCACTCGGTAAAACAGTGTAAAGTGGTAAAATTTTGTGCATGCGGGTTATCAATCACATGTGATTGACATGATAACTGGCATGTTTAACTTTTATTCCCCCCCCCCTATAAAACATTTAAAAGCATTTAAAAAGGTTCATTCAGGGGTATGAACTCACCTGGTGTAAGTAGGTCCAACGAGAGTGTTGTTTGGGCGTTCGGTGCCACGTAAGGACTCGAACACACTCAATGACCTATTTAACATATGATAACATATGTTCACATACAATTAGTATATTTAATGCTAATTACACAAATATACGCGCTCAAAGGAGCGGAAAACACTTTTGGTTAAGTGTTTGGGGTCCCGGGTAGCGTTTAAGGGTGCTAAGGGTCTCCTATCAGTTGTGGAACTTTGCTAAACTCAAATATCAAGTGTGTGAATGGATTTAAAGCATTAACATGGACCAATTTGGAGTTTACAGCCTAACTCAAGGGAGTTTACGACCGTAAACTCCCAAGGTCATATTCTTGGGTGTTTTATGCTTCTAGCTTGCTCATTGATTTATTCTAAGCACTTTTCCCAAAAGGCATGAGTGGGTTTGAGGCCTCTAAGGGCATGATCTATGAGTTTACGGCCAAGGGACCACTCCTAAAGGAGTTTACGGCCGTAAACTCTAATCCTTAGAGTTTTGGGAAGTTTAAAGCCCTAAATGCCTTTCTAGTGATTTCTAATGAAGTATGATGCTATTTTGGAGGATTAAAACCATCATTTGAGTGGGTTTTGGGGAGTTTACAGCCTCGATAAATGCTTGGGCCGTAAACTCCAAGTCATGCCTCATTTCCTTGTGTTTAAGCCTTTAAATCCCCTCCTAGTATTTCATGGTAAATGTATGAGGCTATTTGGGGGACAAAACAATTATTTTGGGCATGTTTAAGGGTGTTTACGACCTTGACCCTTGTCTGGCCATAAACTACCTTTAATAATTCATTTCAGAGTGTTTCAAGGGTGTAAACTCAAGAGGATAAGTTCCTAAATTATGTATGAAGCCCTAGGATGAGTTTGGAGTGCATTTGGGACCATGACTTGGGGAGTTTACGGCCTAAGCATGTGCTTGGGCTGTAAACTCTTCTTTGAGTCCTAAATCCATGCATTTTAGTGTTTAAACACCCCTAGACTAATTCCCCTATTTATTTCCAAGCTATTAGGGACAAGTTTGGGTCATTTGGACCTTGTTTTGGGTGTTTACGGCCTAAGGAGGTGCTTAGGATGTAAACTCCTTTTCCATTGCTTCTAAGTCCGATTTTTGGGCTATAAACACAAATCAATATGTTTAGAATAAGCTAGGGTAAGCGGACTTACAATTTGGAAGCATTTGGTTGCGGTTTCGGGGCGAAAACGGGTCTAGAGAGAGAGTATAGAGAGAGAGTGTAAAAAGTCTCCAATAGACTCCACTCACCCTTATATAGGGTTTTGAGTAGGGGCTCAGTGGGATTTTACCCGATACTGCCGTTAAACGGGGCTTTTGGTCGCACCCGATTTAGTGGTCGTAATAATAAAACTTGACATTTTCCAAATAAATGGAAATGTGTGTCCTGTGTTTTTATTTCCTTTCATCACGACTTAACGGCATGCTTATTGCAACCAAATGGAATGTTTACTAAATTGACGCCCTCTATGTAACGGAACTTTTATACAGTGGAATATTTCGTTAATGGTAACGGGGAAATGTAACGAAACAACTTGGGTTGTCACAAAGATCGACGTGGATGGGAATGTACACACGTATAAGGCGCGATTGGTGGCGAAGGGCTTTACTCAAACTCCCGGAGTTGACTATGATGAGACCTTCTCACCAGTTGCGAAAATAAAGTCTATTAGGGTGATGTTGGTCATTGTTGCATTTCATGATTATGAGATATGGCAAATGGATGTCAAGACCGCTTTCCTTAATGGGTAGTTGGCTGAGGATGTTTACATGGCTCAGCCAGAGGATTTTGTCGATCCAAAGCATCCCAATAGAGTGTGCAAGCTTGAGAAGTCCATTTATGGACTTAAGCAAGCATCTCGAAGATGGAATCTTTGCTTTGATGAGAAAGTTAAAGAGTTTGGATTTGTACGAAGCGAAGATGAATCATGTGTGTATGTCAAGGCTAGTGGGAGTATAGTTAGCTTCCTCGTTTTGTATTTCGATGACATACTGCTCATAGGAAACGACATCCCGACTCTGCAGGAGGTTAATTCCTGGCTCGGGAAGTGCTTTGCTATGAAGGACCTCGGAGAGGCTTCCTATATTTTGGGAATAAGGATAGTGAGAGAACAAAGTAAGAGACTAATAGGACTTAGTCAGAATACTTACTTGGATAAGGTACTAAAACGTTTTAGTATGGAAAACTCGAAGAAGGGAGAACTACCGATACAGAGTAATGTCAAGTTGAGTAAAACTCAAAATCCGAGTACCGAAGCCGAGATAGCAGAGATGAGCCGAGTACCTTACGCTTCCACAGTTGGCTCGATCATGTATGCTATGAATTGTACTCGCCTTGATGTGGCCTTTGCTTTGAGCATGGTCAACAGATATCAAGGGAACCCGGGCAAAGCTCATTGGATTGCGGTCAAGAATATACTTAAGTACCTTCAGAGGACCAAGGAATGGTTCTTAGTCCTCGGAGGGAGTGATGACTTAAAGATGCGAGGGTATAGTGACGCCAACTTCCAAACCGACAGGGACAACTACCATTCGCAGTCGGGATGGGTCTTTACCCTAAATGGTGGAGTAGTGACATGGAAGAGTTCCAAGCAAGAAACTGTAGCTGATTCAACGTGCGAATCAGAGTACATTACAGCGAGAGAAGCGTCGAAGGAGGCGATATGGTTGAAGAACTTCATTGGTGACCTTGGAGTTGTTCCTGCCGTAAAGGAGCCTATGGAAATTTTCTGTGATAATGAAGGAGTGGTTGCCTTGACCAAGGAACCGAGGGATCATGGTAGATCTCGACATATCGACAGAAAGTATCACTTTATTAGACATCGAGTAGAAGAAGGACTTTATTAGACATCGACAGAAAATATCATCAGAAGATAACCCAGCAGATCCGCTTATGAAGGGACTGAGTAGGGTTAAGCACTTGCAGCATGCTAGGAGCATTGGGCGGAAGGATGATATTAGTTTAGATTAGATGGTTTTAGAAACATGTAATGGATAAATGTAATTGACGTTTGATGATTAAATAAAGGAGTATTATTTATGAGTAAAGTTACTATCTCATGTTAATTGTTTAACTATTGTTTCACTTTGCATGTTTTGAATTCCAGATAATTGAGTTTATTAAGAATAATCGAATTATTCGAACAGTCCACAATCATTCATATGTTGGAAGTAGGTATGAATGAAGATTGTCATGAATTGGTTTGTAGATTGTCTAAATGGTATTGGACATAGCAAAAGGTTGCTACGTAACATTCATGAGTGCTTATGAACAAGTTTTGAGCATTGGAATAAACTCGCGCTTGCTGGAATCACTTTATGGAATGTGACAAAAGGTGATCGTAAGACGATAATATCATATGGTCTTAAAACCAAGATATATGGTTTATTGTTTACTAATTGGTTGTGCATTGATAATGCAAAACCGCATCAGTAAATTGATGTCATAAAACGCATTGTTGTGTATAGTTGATCAGTGAAGAGTAAATGCATATAAGTCGAAGTTTATCTGTTACTTTTATCCTAAGAGGGTAAAAGAGATATCACGGCCGCTCGATGATTTGATCTGACTTATGTGTCGGGACCGGTCAGGACTGAATTGATGTGTTCAATTAAGTTCTATGTCAAATAAATCTGAGATCGAGAAACCAACGGCTGGATAAATAGGTCCATAAATTTGTCAACACAATATCTTAACTGAGGACTGTAAGATCCCTTATCTAAAGGACAGGATACTGATAAGATCAGACACAACGTCTTTGAGAGCTATGATTGCTAATCGAGTTGTACGTTGCATTCGTGGTTACTAGACTTATCCAAGTGGGAGACTTTTGGATTAGTGTCTAAGCCCGTAACCATATTTGGTAAGTACTTGACCCGATTGTGCATGGTCCTTTTGGGTTGCCTTCACCAAAGCAACTTGACTGGAGAAATAAATAGAGAAAGAGGTTATTATGATTTATTAATATGTTATAAGAATAATATATTAAAGGAGAAATCATATTTGTTTAGTTAATATTGGTCAATAATTAATCAGGAATTAATTTTGTGATCAAGTGTAATTAATTAAATTAGAGGGGCTGAATTGTAATTATGTGATAGTTTCAAAATAGGGCAATGGTTATCCTTGTTATGGGTTGGACAAATTCAAAGGATAAGGTATCCTTGAAATTGTCTAAGGGATAAAGGATAAGGGCTTTTCAAGGCTTATCTTATGATTACTTGGTGGGAAAGCAACTGGATAGGGATAAGGACTGAAACCCTAATCTCAACCCTATATAAAGACCCCTAGGCCTTAAGAAATCGGCCACTTGCTTCTAAGAGATCTGAAGGCCGATTTCTACCTCTCCCTTTCTCTCTCTATAGCCTCTCCAATTGCTTGTGGTGTTTGTGAGCCATTAGAGGCACTACTCTTGTGGTGCTTGCTTTCAAGACTTAGGGTTTGAAGATTTAAGTTATTATTGTAATATAACAACAAGAGGTATGTAATCTAAACTTATATATGAATTTCGAAAATAACATGCTACATTAGGGTTTTATTCATGTGTTCATAATGTTGTGTATCTCATAGTGAAAACATAGATCCTAATTAGGGTTGCATGCACACATAGGATTGTTTGTATAAAACCCATCAGAAACAAGCCACGACACGCCGAGTCCCAAAACTGGCTCGTTGAGTCTACGAATGACCAAGTCCATAAGTCGATTTCTGATGTGCAAAACTTAACCAAAAGTTAGATCTGGGCTCCTAAGGCCGATATAACACGTAAAGTCATAAACTTAATTTATGTGCTTGCATGAAACATTTGAGCTTAAAATGTCAAAATAAGGGTTAATAGCATGCATGGGGGTTCTCATGGCCATAAAGATGGCACCTTTATGCCATGAGGACCCTTCAAGGTCCAGATCTGAAGTTGTATCAACTTAGGACGTCCAAATCCCAAGAATCAAGCTTCAAAGCCCAAAATAACAATAAGAAGATCTAGGAAATCATAAGTCAAGTGTGAAGCTTTATTACCAGAAAATGAGGAGAAGATGGTGCTGATTCTGGATCTGAAATATCCTCTTGAATTCCTCCCTCTTCCTCTTCTTCACCCAACTTCAAACACCCAAGATAACTTAAGAAATGGCACCTAAATACTCATAAAACTCAAGGGTGGCGGTTTAGGGCTTTCTTGTAACAAATGAAAAATCCAACCAATTTAATTTTTTTTTCAAAAACAACCCATTTTAATAATGTTATTACAAAAAGGTTTTCAATACATTTATTATCAGAGTATTCCCATAACCATGTCATAAACATAAACACGAGGAGCAGTACGATCACGCCTTCGCCTTGCCACGGTCTCCTGAAGAACCTGAAAAACATAAAACCACAACTGTAAGCCCGAAAGCTTAGTGAGATATCCCCAAAATACCAACCACGTATACCAAACACGCATAACATGCCATACATATCCGATCATAGAACAGCCATGCACTTCGGGTCTACTGTGAGACTGGTCCGCCGCACCGACCAACAGTCCACCTGGTCCACTCTCCAAGTCTATCCATATACCTCGAGTCTGCAGTGTGATTGGTCCGCCCGCACCGGGCCTTCAATCCACCTGGTCCACTCTCGGTGTCTACAGTATGACTGGTCTGCCTGCACCGGGCCTTCAGTCGGCTGGTCCACTCTCCGAGCCTCGGTATATCTGGTCCGCCCTCTTGGGGCCTTCAGCCTATCCAGACCACTCGTTGGGCCTTCGGGACAACCGGTCCGCCCTGGTTATCTTGGCCTACAACACAAAGCAGGACCCGACTCAACCCAACTCCAGTCCAAACAACCATGTGCACATAAACATACATGCATATAACAAATAACAGTCAATAAGCCGATCACATAACATATCAACCCCCTAACTAGGAATACCGACCTAACCAGTCACTAGCATAGCACCTCCCTATAGAACAGGATACCGACCTCACCCAGGTCTCTAACACATACCATCCTAACTACCAGGATGCAACATATCAAAACAGTAACATAACAATAAATACCCGGATCTCAATCCGATAAAGGGCCGACCTTGGTGCCGTAGACCCTGTTGATATAGTGAGGATAACTCACCTCGAAACTGTCGGCTGAAAGGATAAGATCCCACTGCTCCAACTCCGATACGAACTCCTTCACTGAACAGCAAAACACTCATCTCAATAAATACCCTTGATTACCAAAATACCCCTGGAAGACAACTGGTCAACCTTTGGACAAGGTCAAAGTCAACCCCTGACTGACCCTACTCGCCGAGTCAACCCGATGACTCGCCGAGTCCCCATGCTCAGAACTTCCCTCAATCCGCGACCTAACTCGCCGAGTCACCCCGAGACTTGCCGAGTCCAACAACTCTGAGTCCACTCGCACACAACTCACCGAATAATCCCTTGACTCACCGATCCTCGACTCCACCAGAAAATATTGGGACTCTTCGACAAGACTCGCCGAGTCTAAGGCTATCTTCAACCTACTCGTCGAGTTGTTCATACAATTCGCCGAGTTCCAGGCCATCTTCATCCAACTCGCTGAGTTGTTCTTCCAACTCGCCGAGTTCCAGCTCATCTTCAAGCAACTCGTCGAGTCTACCCATGTGACTCGTCGAGTACCACCAGTCTGAATCCATACAGAAGCGCTCCAGGCCATGCAATTGATCCAAAACATAGATCTAGCCTCCTACAACCCATCCATCACGTAAAGTGGCAAACTTTACGTGAATCCAAAGAGATTTAGGCCTTTTCACTCTAGGGTTTGAGTTTGGGACAAGATGGCTCCATAAATCACTCACAAACAGGGACTTTCATGCACCCTAGACCTTCTCCAATCCAGATCTGAGGTAGCAACCTCAGATCTAACCTCCAAACTCCAAAACATCAAAAGATGTGACCTCTAGCACCCCCCAAAATGATGAATCTAGATAACAACAGCCCAAGAACGGGATATTACCTCAAAAGAATGCCCCAACTGCAATGAAACTCGAATCCAAGCAAAGCCCTTTGCTCCAAGCCTTCAATCTCCCAAGATATCTTCAACAAATACTCCTTCAAGCTCCCAATGCAATATGATCACTCACACACGAAGGCTAAGGGTTTCTGGACTTGAGGATGAGTAAAAAGGCTGAGGGATGGATGTTATGTTCTTTATATAGGGCTCAATCCCGAGAATTAGGGTTTTCTCCACTCAGCGCCTTCTCGCCGAGTCCATCCTCGGACTCGCCGAGTCGGCCACTTAACACGCGACCAAATCGCGACTCTACTCGCCGAGTACTGTGACATCCCCAAAATCACGGCCAGAAAAGACCGGTTTGTTTAAAAATCAGAGTAACATTTTAAATAAAAGTGTTGCGGAATTTGTCCCAAAACAATAATATGATAAAGATTTATCAAAAGCATTTCCATAGAAATGTATTTCATTAAAAGACTCGGGATGTCATGTTCGTACAGATCAAAAGCATAAACAGTACAATACAAGCCTTACTACATTATTTCATATCTACAGGCCTATATCCGTAATCCCTCGTCCAAACATCATATATATGCTCAAGCGCCACTACCTGTAATACATAAAACTGAGTGGGTCAGGCTTGGGAGCCTGGTGAGCACATAGGGTTTTCAACCCACAATAAATAGTTTATTAATTTCATCAATCAACAATAACCCGATTACCCGTTCCCGTTATCCTCACTTTACGTTCCTAAACACCTATCATAAGGGACCTAGCCTAAGGATCATCATCGGGACGGACACTACTACTAAGGGGATTCCTCAGCAATAAATGTCCTAATAGGCAACCATGTGGGGGATGGAGTACATCTGGTGAGCACACAGTTCAAATAAACACACAGTTCAAATAAACACCTACAGGTTGCGAGCCTGCTAGTGTTCCACTGGACTGTCTAGAATAGTCCGTGGTCGTCATCTATACTCCGCTAGATGACTGGATCATCAATAACATCTATAACGAGGCCTCTCATTATTTTATTTTGTTACACAGCAACTATTACATCTACCCATGTTTTACCCAACACATTTTGTAGATATAAAATACATATACAGTTTAAATCTTTGAAAACATGTATAAAACGTTCATCCAGCATAGATAGCAAGTATTCAGATAATATGCACAAATAGCACGTAATTTATATTAAATACTTCATATCTATGTGTAAGTTGAAAGTAAATATGCACTCACCTGAAAAGGTGGTGATTCCGAACTCAGACAGCGCTTCGCTTCTTAAAAAGAATTTTCTTCGACGAAACCTAGTATTATTACCACTAGAGTTTAGTTTATTATTCGTCGAGACTAATTAATAGTCTAGCTATTATTATTATTATTATATAAGCATCAAAAAAATACTTATATAACCCATAATAATAGCCCAAGTATTTATTATAAGTTCCTAATAACGTTATTATAATTAAATAAAAGCTATATTAAAAATAGCGTAGGCGTAGCTCACTTACAGCGGGTTTTATAGAAAACCGGGCTTTGCTTGGAGCAGCGTTCCCGAGCCGAAAAGCTCTTCTTCTCGGAGCCTTCGAGCACTCCGGGGCTTCCGCCTCGTGCTAGGGAGGTACCCTAGGCTTTTCGGGGGATTTCGGGGCTAGAGAGAGGTTCTAGAGAGAGAGAGAGAGAGTAAAGAGAAGAAAGAATGGGAAAGGTGTGAAGAAAATGAGGGAGGGAGAGGTGGTATTTATAGGGTGAAATGTGGCTGAACTTGGTGTCACATGTCACCATCTGGTGGCAAGCCTTGGGGAGAAAGCAATGGCCAAGATTGTGCCACATCACCCATTTTCGCACAGCACACTTCCGACTTCTAAAATCCGTAACTTTCACATACGACCTCCGTTTTTGACGTTCTTTATATCCACGCGTAGGTAATAATAAGATCTACAACTTTCATTTTGACACCGTCAGCTAATTCTCGACCGATCTTAAATTTAACAGTACAAGGAGATTATATTGTTAAACGTCTGCGTAAAATTAATAACTTCTACATACGGACTCTGTTTTTGTCTGTCTTTTTACCGTTGATTTCCTATTAATGAGATCTTCAACTCTCATTTACGTTGCGTAAGCCAAAAACCGCTCGAACTAAAATTCGAGTTTCAGGCCGTGCACTGCTAAGCCGAATCTTAGAAAAATCATAACTTCTTCATACGAAGTCAGATTTGAGCGTTCTTTTTATCGATGTTCTTAGTTTAACATATTATACGACTTTTGTTTAGATTGATAAGGCTAAAAAGTCTTCTATTGTAAATTCACTATTTACGTCTCCCGGTGCCGTGCCGGTTTTGCCGTAAAACTTCGGCGGGCCATAACTTCTTCGTTATAGCTCGGATTTCGGCATTCTTTATATGTACGGAAACCTTGAGACGTATTCTACAAATTTATGTAGAGATATCGGGATTATCTCACACTTTAATTTTGACGCTCATTTTTATTCTTTATTAATTATACATTTATAATTAAATAATAAACACATAAACACACATAATTCACATAATACTCAAATATTTCATATTTATTACTTTAAAAAGAGTTACAATAGTTGACCTAGACTATTACATTGACAAAAATGCTTAGCCCTGAAAACCCGGGCGTTACAATTCTCTCCCTCTTAGGATGATTCCGTCCCGGAATCATGCATCAGCAAACAGATGTGGATAGCGACTCATCATGTCATCCTCTGTTTCCCAAGTAAGATTCGGCCCATTCGAATGTTTCCATCGGACTAGCACCAAGTCGACCATCTTGCGTCGTAACTTCTTAGTCTTACGGTCAATAATTGCCTCAGGCTCTTCGATCAACCTTTTATTCTCATCCATCCTTAATTCCGAGATTGGAATTATGTCGGGAACATCTCCCATGAATTTCCTCAAATAACACACATGGAAGGTGTTATGAATACCATTGAGTTCTTCGGGAAATTCCAGCTTGTAAGCTTGGTTCCCAATCTTCTGAAGAACTTTGAACGGTCCAATAAACCTTGGACTCAACTTTCCTCGTTTCCCAAATCGTATAAGTCCCTTCCACGGTGAGACTTTAAGTAAAACGGAATCCCCAACTTCGAAGGTTATCGGTCGTCTTTTCTTGTCAGCATAGCTCTTTTGACGATCCTGAGCTGCTAACATTTTTTTCCCTAATCACCTTCAATTTCTCAACAGTCTCATGGACTATCTCGGAGCCCATAAACTGCTTCTCTCCGGCTTCAAGCCAACAAGACGGCGTACGACACTTCTGTCCATACAAGGCCTGATAAGGTGCCATCTTGATGCTCGAGTGAAAACTATTGTTGTAGGAAAATTCTACTAGAGGTAAGTGCTCGTCCCAATTCCCTTGGAATTCGAGGGTACATGCTCTCAACATATCTTCCAACGTCTGAATCGTTCTTTCACTCTGACCATCAGTTTGCGGATGGTAAGCAGTACTCAAACACAACTTTGTACCCAACTCCTCTTGTAGACTCCTCCAAAACCTTGACGTGAAACGACTATCACGATCTGACACAATCGTAAGAGGGACACCGTGAAGTCTTACAATTTCCTTCACGTAAGCGTTTGCGAGCTTATCCATAGACCACTTCTCGTTGGCGGCTATGAAGTGTGCACTCTTGGTGAAACGATCCACGACTACCCAAATCATGTCGTGTCCGTTCTTCGTTCTGGGCAGTTTAGTCACAAAATCCATGGTGATGTCTTCCCATTTACCCATGGGTACAGGTAAAGGTTCTAAACTCCCATACGGTTTCTGATGTTGTGCCTTAACCCTCGCGCATGTTACGCACTCGGCCACATACTTCGCAACATCGAGCTTCATCGTCGGCCACCAGTAGTAGGGTTTTAGGTCCCTATACATTTTAGTGCTACCGGGATGAATCGAGTACATGGTCTTGTGTGCTTCTTCCATTAGAAGATCTCTTATCCCTCCCGTCTTAGGTACCCAGATTCGATCTTGGAATACCTTCAGTCCTCGACTGTTTGTACCGAACACTAACGTTTTTCCCAAACGTTCTTCCTTTCGGTCATTCTTTTCTAAGGCTTCTTCTTGAGCTTTCCTGATACTTTCCACAATCGTCGAGGCAACTTCAATTCTTAACGCTCTTGGCCTTTTTCTTTCAAGATTGACTTTCCGACTGAGAGCATCAGCAACAATATTTGCTTTACCTGGGTGGTAAAGTATCTCACAGTCGTAGTCCTTGAGAAGCTCTAGCCAACGTCGTTGCCTCATGTTCAACTCCTTCTGATTAAAGAGATACTGGAGACTCTTATGATCAGTGAAGAGCTTACACTTCGTGCCATAGAGGTAATGCCTCCATATCTTTAAGGCAAATACTACCGCTGCCAACTCCAGATCATGAGTGGGGTAGTTCTTTTCGTGCTCTTTCAGTTGTCGAGATGCATATGCTATCACCTTTTCTCTTTGGGTCAGAACACAACCCAACCCGACTCCAGATGCATCACTATAAACCGCGAAATCTTCAACTCCATCGGGTAGAGAAAGTATCGGTGCTTCACATAACTTCTTCTTTAGCTTCTCGAACGCCTCATCGTGTTTCTCACTCCATGTATACGTAGCTCCTTTATGGGTCAAAGCTGTTAATGGAGCAGCTATCGAAGAAAAGCCTTGGATAAATCGTCGGTAATATCCGGCTAATCCTAGAAAGCTTCGAACCAGGTGTTGCACAAATGTTGGTAATAGAATGAAAATCCATCTTCATAATGACTTTCGACACGCATAGGACAACGAGCATCGTTAACCACATTGTTTTTCATATAGTGAAAGAATGTGTTTCGGGTGAGCTTCATGTAGTTTCAAGTCGGGGTGGAGACAAAATGTGTAGATTTAGGAGTAGGATACTGGTGCGCGTTAGTCGTTCTAAAACTCACATTTAGCATCAACAAAGTATCCACATTCAGTACAACAATAAAATATTTATTTGTTATGATGCATTAAGTGTGGTTTGAATCGTACTTTTTCTCATTAAAATTTGTTTCGTATAATTAATTATGTTGTACATGTAAATGTGTAGTTGTTAAGCATCATTTGAATGATATTAACTGAGTTTTCTTCACATATGTTATGTACATTAAATTGTGTATGTTGGAGATAGTGGTTGTCATGCCGGTGCTGGTGGTCAATTATGATTTTATGATTCAATTTAACTAAATAAACATACTTCTACCTCAAAATATTCAGAAATTTT
Organism: Lactuca saligna; assembly: GCF_052625555.1. Taxonomy (NCBI): domain Eukaryota; kingdom Viridiplantae; phylum Streptophyta; class Magnoliopsida; order Asterales; family Asteraceae; genus Lactuca; species Lactuca saligna. Next base: position 84,503,890 of record NC_136424.1, on the reverse strand, counting down.
AAAAGACTACATGCAAAAGACGCAATACTCTTAATTATCCGAAATAGTATATATATTGGATTAGGATTACACAGCACATATAACCTAATCCGCAAATGTATTTAATTTTTATTTAAAAAATAATAAACAATAAAGAAAATGAATGGTAGACTAGTGTGATTAAGTTACTAATAAATAGATATAGATATTTGACTTACCAGGGATGAACAGATGGATAGCAAGAGTTTAATATGCAGATGATGCAGACGTTTAATTTAATTTATTTATATTTATTATCTCATCATCTTACACATCTTATCTTATCTTAACTATCTTATTAATCATATTACATATTTCTTGAAATTTAAGAGGTATAATACCAAATGCTTTTTGTACAATACAACTACATCTTATCTTATCTTAACATCTTATATTATCTTAACTATCTTATTATTTATATTTATTATCTCATCATCTTACACATCTTATCTTATCTTAACTATCTTATTAATTATATTACACATTTTTTGAAATTTAAGAGGTACAATACCAAATGATTTTTGTACAATACAACTACATGAATCGTTTACGGAATTAATTCTTCGGGAATCAAACAATAATTTTTATTCCTAGACAATCACTCACTAAAACCCTAAATCAGTCGTCTTCATCGGGAAACCCTAAGTTGTCCGCTACGACGCTTCTCCTTCTTCCCAAACTACCATCGTACCAGCAGCATCTCTTCTATCTCTCTCCTTACTCTCTTCGGTCTCCGATATCCCCATGTTACCATGCCCCTTCGTTACACACCATTTACTGGAAACCCTGACCTTAAGTTACCTCCACCATCTCTTGTCCTCTTCTACTTTCTGTTACGACGACAAACCCTAACAATCTCCACAACCCTAACCGTCACCATCAGTGAAGAGGTGATAACAGAAGGTATTACGAAGAATGGAGTTGGTCTTTGATGAAAACGACGATGAAAGCCCTCACCTTTCTTCCTGAAGCCCAATTTTTCACTTCAAGCCTCCGTCAGTGTGTGTATATGTGTTTGATAAATGATAAACCCTAACATCGCTATCATCTTCAAACAACTCCCGATTTTGAATTGAAAATCATAACCAAGCGCAGGGGACCATTTGGAGTTGGAAATCCATGTCAGGTGGTGATCGTGAAATTAGCAATTTTCAAGAAAAAATTCGTTTTTGTAAGTCCTTTATACCTCTCTCTCCTTTTGCAATTTTCATTCTTATGAGTTGCTACCATGTTCTATGTGTTCGTTTTTATATAGCATTAGCGCACACCTGCAACAGAAAAGCATTCATTCTCTCCCCATGTCTTCTTCTTGATATTAAAACAAACCAGAAATCCCTCAAAATAAAATAAATTTCATTATTTTTGAATCTTGATGTGTATTTAAGTTAATTTGTTTTTGTTTTGTTGCAGACTGTTGGCTGTGGGTGTATGGATTTGCAGTTTCAGGTGGTTATGAGTGTATGTGCTGCAGCAGGTGATGGAAAATAATCAAAATATGGTGTTCAAGGCTTTCTCTATGGACTTTGGTATGATAACATTGGGTTCAAATTCAACCACATCTTTTGAACCATCCAAGAAGACACGTGGGGATGATGTGTCGGTGTCATGGTTGGTGGATGGATGCATAGCGGACCTCAGTAGTTGCAGAGACTATCATCGTCGGCATAGGATTTGTGAAGCTCATTCCAAGACACCAGTAATCGCCATATAGCTTTAGCATGGAGAAATAGATCCTTTTGTTTTGCTTTGGACTTTGTTTGGTCAATAGATGGTGAGTATGGTGTTAGAGAGAGCAAGATTTAAAAAAAAAAAACCTTTTTAGGTTTGTGCACTCCCTATACCTAATGATTTTGATCAATGACGAAATTGCCCCTCTTCTTGCATTTCTATTCATTTTTTTTTTTTTTTTTTTAAAATTCTTTTGGATGGTCTTATTAATCAGGAAAAGAAGAGTATACATTTTCAGCTGAGCGAATGTATGGAGGATCTTTGCTTGCAATGTGCTCAAATGATTTTATATGTTTGTATGATTGGTTTGAGTGCAGATTGATTCAACGGATTGATGTTAATGTAAAAGCAATAATTGTTACCCTTATCTTTATTCTGCTTATATTGTTCACATATCACCTTTTCTGTCACCACTTCTGCTTAAGTATATGAAACAATATTGTTTTTATATTTCTTTCTTCATTTTTAGAACCTATATTGGGATGAAGCGCAAATTTCTGGTTGTGCTTTGGTGGGAAACAAAGATTCACTATCAGACTCTAAGATATGCTTATTTTCTTTTATCCTTACTCTATAAAGGTTTTATAACAATATCAGTTTTGGTTTTACATGTCTTATAAGAGACTAATTCCCTCTGACTATATATTGTTACCATTTTTGTTTTTTTGGTGATTTTCCAGGAAACTTTGGGTTGATATGAAATTCTGTTATTAGGCACGTATAAGAAAATTACAAGCTTGGATATTTTTTTTCTTGTGGGTATGCAACCCCTCCCCTCTTTTTTATCTTTGGCTTTATATGAGAAATTATGTTATTTTTGTGGGTTTGGTTTGACTTGGATTTATCTATCCCCATCTAACATTAGGAAAACGAAACAAGATTATTTATTTAATTATTGATTTGACTTTGAGCTCATATATGTTAATATCATGTATGGATAAGTTCTGATGTGGACAAGAATAGCTATATCTTATGTCCCATAATCTATTTATATGGTGAGCTTTTCTTAAAGTTCTTGTATTTTGTTTCTTTCTATAGTAGTTAAGTCCTTCCAACTTTTTTTTACAGATAAAGCGGCGGATCATTTCTTTTCATGGACTTAGACATTGAGAGCCGTGAGATGTGAATTTGGTAGCAGTTTAACATGAATAGAAAGCATGTTCTTCAATTTACATTTTCTTTTAGCAACAAATGTGCTTATTGATTTAAATCAGGCTTTTTTTTATGATGTTTCATGTGTTAAAGACTGCAAAAAGAAATTTCACCACAACGGTTGCCCAAAGTCACCTAACAGAATCATAAAAAAAATGTCCAGAAAAGTTATCCTAAAATTAGCATTTTCTTGGAAAACTTTTTGTTGATATAATCTCCCAATTTTTGTTTATTATTGCATTGTATTTGAAAAGTCTGGTTGTTATTTTAAAGTATAATCTCCCAATTCTTCTTAGTTTATCTCTTCATTATTTATTACAGTTTTAATTGATTCCTTTTCTGATTTTCTGTAGGTGGGTTGGATAAAAGCATCATGTTGATCACCAAACCTACTTGCAAGTAGGTGCATATTCATTGTAGGTATTGACTATTAACATATATTCTTAATTGTATTTCGAAAATTGAAAGTTGGTTTATGTTATAAAGTTTCTTAACAATGACATGTATAGAAACCAACGTTATTTTTTTTTTTTGAAAAAATCCATTATTTTTCTTAAAAATAGTATCCAACTTCAATTTCCTAATTTATTTAACATCATACTTTAAAAGTTGGTTGCTAATTTAATGTTCTTATTGCAATTTGACAGATGGTTGCTTTTTTAATGTTTTATACACCATTACATGTATTGAAACCAACTGTAATTTCTAAAATATCCATAATTGCACTCTAAAATAAGTACCAACTTCTTTTTCTTTGTTTATTATAGAATCCTACTTTAAAAGTTGGTTGTTATTCTAAAGTACCAAGATGATATTCCTTAATCTATGTTAGTCAACATCTTTTATTATTTCAGGCATAGAACCTATGTGAACTTTTTAATAGAAAAAATCTGAATGGGGTTTGTATTATGTTGTTAATGCAGTGGAAATATGGAAAAAAAAAAAAAAAATCTTGTGCTTGCAGCCATGAAATGCATGCCTTATCTAGGAGGGCATGATCATTTAAAATTGTTTGTGTAGATGTATTAATATGTTATCTTTCTTTTGTTAAAAGATAAATGTATTAGTATGTTATCGATGTTTTCTTTTGGTTTAGTGTCTACTGGTTAAACTTTTGATTTTTGTTTGTCTAAACTTCAATTTTGCAAAATGTTATCAAATTCTGTAAAGTAAGTATAGTAATTATGCAATATGTTATTAATTTTTGCTAAATGTTTTTTTAATGTGATTAATTCGGTATCTTAAATATTTAACTTTATAATGGGCTTTAAGGGCATATTCATCTTATTCAAGTTCATCTTTGGTTTGCTGCATTGAACTTTTAGACAACGCATTTGAAAATGCTTTCGGTAACTTATGCATATGAATTATATAATATAGTTAGTGGATATTATCTTGAGAAATTCTGAATCTATAAATGATTTATGAATGGAACAAAGCTTTGAGAATGGTGGGAGAAGCATTAGAATTCCATTTAAAATAGGGTTAAATGCGTAAAAAATTGTTATAATGAAAATATGCATCGGTATGAATAAAAAATAAAAATTAAATTGTTATTATTTGCATTTAAACCTCTAAAAAACTTTTACTTCCATTTAAAACAATTTTAAATGCCAAAAAAATAATTGTATTAAAGGTAGACTGCTGTAATGAACAAATAAGAGTAAATGAATTCTTATTTTTGCATTAAACGTCTAAAAGACAATATACTTCCATTTAAATTAATCATTGTGCACTAAAAAGAAATTAGTTGCTGAAGCAAATTATTTTCCGCCCGCTGCTTTGCGCGTGTAAACGGCTAGTATATATAAAAGAGGGAGATGTACAAGAAAGGAATCAGAAGCTTCATAACTTGTTCAAATGCTCACTTGCAACAGTATTCATGAATCACAAACTTACACTCGAGACATTTAAAGATGAGATTGTATTGTAATCCGTTACCACATATACTACATAGGCCATCCAACACAATACATTAAGCAAAAGAAAGAGGGTGTGGGTGATGTTGAATCCTATGAATGCCTCCAAACTTTATTTTCACAAAAGAATGAATAGAACCTCCATAATTCCCGGTATAGGTATCTGTCTCACTCTGAAGTATTAACGGAGCACAAGCGGTATGTATAGATTGAGCACAATCATGACAATGATAGAAAGATGCATGAAGATTCAAATCCTCATCACAAATTTCACATAAGTATTCACCCTTATGGTTCTCAATCGGGAGGTAACTTAGGTGCATGGGATGCTTCTTGTCATACTTGTGTTTTATTGTCTCGGTTAATAACACTACTAGAAAACTGGGGTAATAGCTATGGCACAATCCATAGGTATTCAATAGGTAAAAGGCGATACCTACGGATTTGCTACGGAAAAAGGCCTGTAGCATAAACGCCCGTGGGAAATTTATACCTACGGATTTGCTATGGATTGGCTACGGATTAACTACAGCCTATTTCGTAGGTATAATAACTACATATTAGCTACGGAAACGAATTGCTACGGAATGCCTACGGATTGCCGGCGGTTGTGAAGTTTGATCAAAATTGACTTTTTTCCTACGGAATAGCTACGGAACAGTTTAACTATGGATTTCCTACGAATTAACGATAGATTTCAAGTTTGACAAAAACTGATTTTTTCCTACGGAATACCTACGGACCTATTAGTGACGGATATTCCGTTAGGGATCCGTCACAAAATTAGTAAAAAAACTAAAAAAATTCAGATTTTTCTGCTTAAAATGCATAAAAAAATAATACATTAAATTTATAAAAAAATTATTATTCAACCAAAAAATAAACATTACAATATACGTTTTTGGTTATAGCATTGTATTTTCCATTTACTCAATTTATTTCATAAAAATAACTTAAATACAAACCAATACAATTCATACAAATACAATATATTTGAATGTATTATCCTACGTTGTACAAGATATAGCTCCTAAACCCTTGGATGAAAGACCAGCAATAAAATCAAAATCCCAGATTTCAATACATTAGTTAATTACAAAATAAAGGAAATGTAAAAAACAAAAAATTATAGAGAATAACAACGTACTTTACTCCCGCTGCCAATTTGGGTAATGTATTTTATTTCCCATTAGAGCTACATACTTACGTATTTGACCAACAATTGAATTGCTTTCAGTAATTTATTTATAGAATCCTTACTATATTTCATTTAAAGATAGAAGTTACTAGTCAAAGTTGTTTTCAACCCTTTATAGCATCATACTTTAATTTCTTCATATTGCACTACAACAGATTTGGCATGCATTGCATTATTAAGACATTAAGATTACATGTTCACAAGTTGGAAGCAAATTGATTTCAAAACTAAAATCTTAAAAAGAGTATCTGAATGGAAACAAAAAGTAGGATGTTATACAAAAAAAACATCAAAACTACAATGTTAATTCATGCATTTAACCCTAAAAACAACTTTCCAACTTTCAAGAAAACTATGTTGCTATATGTAGAATTTCTTACCCAAGAAATGCACCCAAGTTGTTGAACTTATGGTTTTCTGCTTTGTGGTGTATACATAAGCCTGAAACACAACAAAATGGAATTAATAATGAAACAAAAAGACATTTGCATCGAACCTTCAATATTAACCATCACATTTTTAGTAATGTACATTCTCTTTATCAAGAGACTTTTATTAAGTATATGTGACATCCCCAAAATCTCAGCCAGAAAAGACCGATTTTCATTTATGCTTTTAAAATAATTTCAGAGTAAATCCTTTTGATTTGAAAGAGTTGCGGAATTTGTTCCCAAAAACAAAACATGATAAAACAATGTTTACCAAAGCATTTCATAAAAGAAATGTATTTTCATTATATAATCAAAACTCGGGGAGTCATGTTCCGATACAGACCAATAAGCATAAACGATAACATTACAAGTCATTCAACAAATATATACATATACAGACTTGTAAACAAAACAACTTGATGGTTCATCCATCTTACGCCCTTGAGCTACTTCCTGTAATACAAATAAAACTGAGTGGGTCAGGCTTGGGAGCCTGGTGAGCATATAGGGTTTTCAACCCACAATAAATAATTAAATTAATTATTATCAACCAACAATAACCCAATTACCCATTCCCCTTATTCTCACTTTATGTCCCTAAAATAACTAACACAAGGGACCTAGTCTAAGAATATTTTATCGGGGTGACAACACATGCTTCGGGGGTTCCTCAACAATATAAGTCAAGTAAGGCAACTATGAGGGGGATGGAAAACAGCGAATGAACACCCAAATTCATTAACACCTACAGGTTATGAGCCTGCTAGCGTTCCACTGGACTGTCTAGAAAAGTTCGTGGTCGTCATCTAAATTCCGCTAGATGACTGGATCGAAACAACATCGAGGCCTCTCATCTGTTTATTACACACCAACTATCTACCCATGTTTTACCCAACATATTAGTAGATAAAACATACATTTTTATACATATTCTTAAAACCTGTATAGCATGCTCAATCAATACATTTTCCACATAACAAATGAGGCACACACACATAATACGTATTTCATAGAGAAATAATCAAATCTATAAGATAGAAGAAAGTGAATATACATTCACACACATAACAACAAAATATACACATAACACGTATTTCGTATAAAATACTTCATAATTATGCGTTAGAAGAAAGTAACAACACATTCACACATATACACAACAATATACTTAATACACTCAAATCATACTTGTATTATTATCGTGTTTATGAAAGGTAGTATACACTCACTTGATCAGAAGATGATCGGCAACACTACGACTCATAGAAGTAGTAATCCTCAGCAGATATGGAAGATCTCTACAAAAATCGAACTTCTCGTGGGCAAAGCTTCGGCTCGGAAACCGCACTTCTTGGGATCTTCGGGATCTCGGGACTTGCTTCGGGACTCGGGAATATTACCGGGGCTTTGGGGTGTTTCTGGCACGCAAAACGATGCAAAACGGGAGAGACAAGGGAGAAAAATAGCAAATAAACTCGGCAGTCTCGCATCCTATTTATAGGAGGCTGATGCCTCGCAGTACGCGGGGCGTGCTGCTCCGAAATCGTAAGCGCATGCGTCATCCGAAGTCCTTGAGTGCGAGTGTCGACACTCTTCGCTGTATGCGGGGCGTTCTCCGGATGAGTCTGGTGACTCGCCTTCGGATAAGGCCGGATTTAATAATTAAATTTAATTATTAATTATTTAATAAACTTCGGAAATTCATATATTCTTCATACGAACTCCGTTTTCAACGTTCTTTATATCCACGCGAAGGTGAGACTACGCTCTACAACTTTCGTTTAGACTCTGTCGACTGATTTTGACTTTATTTTTATTATTTATTTTTAATAGGCCGGGACAGAAAATTTCGTTATAAATTCATAACTTCTTCGTTTGACGTCCGTTCTCGCCTAACTTTTTATCGCTTTGATACTAACAACGAGATCTTCAATTCTCATTTAGATCACTAAGGCTAAATATCGCTCTAACGTAAATTTCACTCTTTACGTCATTCAGCGGTGCCGGTTTTGTCGCGAAACTTTGACAGGTCAAAACTTCTTCGTTATAACTCGGATTTCGGCATTCTTTATATCTTCGGAAACCTTGTTTCAACTACTACAAAATTATCTAAAGATATCAAGTTTATTTTACACATAAATTTTGACGCTTATTTTTATTCTTAATTAATCAAACCACATAATTAAGCAATTAAGCACAAAACATATAATACTCAAATAATACACTTCTATTATTTCAAAACGGGTTACAAAGGTTAACCTAGACTATTTCATTGCTAACAATGGTAAACCCAGAAACACAGGCGTTACAATTCTCTCCACCTTAGAATGATTCCGTCCCCGGAATCACACCTCAACAAACAAATGCGGATAGCGACCCATCATGTCACTCTCCGTCTCCCAAGTGAGATTCGGCCCATTCGTGTGTTTCCATCGGACAAGCACTAACTCGACCATCTGGCGTCGCAACTTCTTAGTCTTTCGATCAACAATTGCCTCTGGTTCTTCAATCAACCTTTTGTTCTCATCGATTCTCAACTCCGAAAGTGGAATCATGTCGGGAACTTCCCCCGTGAACTTCCGCAAATAACACACATGAAAAGTGTTATGAATTCCATTCAGTTCTTCTGGTAGTTCGAGCTTGTAAGCTTGATTCCCAATCCTCTGAAGAACTTTAAACGGTCCAATAAATGTTGGACTTAATTTTCCCCTTTTACCAAATCTTATAAGTCCCTTCCACGGCGAGACTTTAAGCAAAACCAAATCCCCAACTTCAAAAGTCATCGGTCTTCGCTTTTTGTCAGCATAGCTCTTTTGACGATCCTGAGCCGCTAACATTCTTTCCCTAATTATTTTCAACTTTTCAGCAGTTTGATGAACCATCTTCGGTCCCATAAACTACTTTTCCCCAGCCTCAAGCCAACAAGACGGCGTACGACACTTTTGTCCATACAAAGCTTGGTAAGGTGCCATCTTAATGCTCGAGTGAAAACTATTATTATAGGAAAATTCTACCAATGGTAAATGTTCATCCCAATTACCTAGGAATTCCAAGGTACATGCTCTCAGCATATCTTCAAGTGTTTGTATCGTTCTTTCACTCTGACCATCAGTCTGCGGATGGTAAGCTGTACTTAAACATAACTTGGTACCCATTTCCTCTTGTAGACTTTTCCAAAACCTTGAGGTGAAACGACTATCACGATCGGATACAATTGTTAGCGGAACACTGTGAAGTCTCACAATTTCCTTCACATAAGAATTCACAACCTTTTCCATAGACCATTTCTCCCTGGCTGCTATGAAATGCGCACTCTTAGTGAATCGATCGACGACCCCCCAAATCATGTCGTGACCATTCTTTGTTCTGGGCAGTTTAGTGACAAAATCCATAGCAATGTCTTCCCACTTACCCATAGGCACATGTAAAGGTTCTAAACTCCCATACGGTTTCTAACGTTGTGTCTTGACTCTCGCACAAGTCATACACTCGGCCACATACCTTGCAACATCAAGCTTTATCGTCGGCCACCAGTAGTAGGGTTTCAGGTACCTATACATTTTAGTGCTACCGGGATGAATCGAGTACATGGTTTTGTGAGCTTCTTCCATCAGAAGATCTCTGATTCCTCCTGTCTTAGGTATCCAAATCCGATTTTGGAACACCTTCAGTCTGTGACTGTTTACACCGAACACCAACGTTTTGCCCAAACGTTCCTCCTTTCGGTCATTCTTCTCAGAAGCTTCCTCTTGAGCTTTCTTTATACTTTCCACAATGGTCGAGACAACTTCAATTTTCAATGCTCTTGGCCTTTTCCTCTCAACATTGACTTTTCGATTGAGAGCATCAGCAACAATATTAGCTTTACCGGGATGGTAAAGTATCTCACAGTCGTAGTCCTTGAGTAACTCTAGCCAGCGTCGTTGCCTCATATTTAACTCTTTCTGATTGAAGAGATATTGGAGACTCTTATGATCAGTGAAAAGTTTGCACTTCGTGCCATAGAGGTAATGCCTCCATATCTTCAGAGCGAAAACTACCGCTGCCAACTCCAAATCATGAGTCGGGTAGTTCTTTTCATGCTCCTTCAACTGTCGAGACGCATATGCTATCACCTTTTCTCTTTGGGTTACCAACACCAGACGCATCTCTATAAACAGCGAAGTTGTCACACCCCCAAACCTGAACGGCGGAAACGTTCGGGGGCGGATGACTTCATGTGGTAACGTAACAAATGAATACATAGTAAAGAAAGCAATACAACCATCATATATATAATTGAAAGTTTAAATTTGTCAAAAGTTACATGTTCAAATCCAATTACAATATGATGTCAAAATACGAGATTAAACTGGCGCCGCAGCATCCATTCATCAAAAGCATGATGATACCTGTAGTTACTGAATCCCTGGGACATACAAATAATTTTGAAAGAGTAGATCAACATTTAAGCTGGTGAGTTTCATAAGTATTTAATGACAATGTTTGTATGAAATGAAATATCTTGTTCTTGTTTGTTTGTGTTTAGAAAATCCTATATTATCTACTAGTATAAAAGTAGTCTTCCTTCCAGACCAAAGTTTATTTCCAAAAATGTATGTAAGTGTAAAAATAACCAATATGTTTGAAAACCTTGTAAATCAATGTATTTTTAATACCTCCTGTGAGTTTTATAACCATACTATTGACTCGGGATTCCTATACACAACGTTCTTCCGGCGTTGGAATGTTATGACGTTTGTCACCCCAAATGGTGGACTGTAGCTAACAGTCAGGGCGCGGGTTGTCAAGCCCGTATAGATCTATACACAAACACCATGCTCCCCCTCCAAGGGATTCTGGTATATAATATAGGACTTGAAATGTGTACTCGAACGTACGTGAAGTTAATGTCTCACAGAACCATAATATAAAAACAGATTTACGTGTTAAAATGTTCGTTTGTTATTGTATACGAAAGTGATTTCTCGAAAATCGTGTTTCTAGTATGTAAAAGTTAGCAATATCTTCATAAAACTATACCTATTATAGTTTTCTAAAAGTGTGCCTCGTTTGTTTTAGAATATCTAGAAAAGGAATCACTTGTTATAAAAGCATAGATTTTTGTAGAGCCTAAGATAGACACATTTACTTTAAATTTAGGAAAAATGTTTAGTTTATACATGCGTTACAACAATTTATAGTTTTAAAGATAGAATGCTATTGTAATATATTTTGTATACGGGAGTTCCCTATAAAGTTTATAAATCACATATGATTCTACTTAATAAAAGTGTATAATAATCTTTATATATATAACACCCGATAGTAGTCGTGTGTTTTACTTGTATTCCCCCCCCCCCCCCCCCCTTAGAAAGCATATAAAAGCGTTTAGAATATGTAAAAAGGGTTAGTTAAGGGGTATGAACTCACTTGAAAGTTTGAAGATAGCGAGATGGAAAAACCGGGCAGAGTTTCGTCTCGGGAAACGGATTTTTCTCGGGATTCTCGGGAATCTCGGGAGTAAAATCGACCTTCGGGACTTGCACAAAATGACCAGGGCTTCGGGGTAGTGCGGGCACGGAAATCGAGGCAATATCGTGAGAGAAATGAGAGAGATGGAGCAAATTTTCCGGAACCCTCGCACCTCTATTTATAGGAGGCTGAGAGGCCTCGTTACGCGGGGCGTACGTACGTACGCTGGGCGTATGCCTACGTCATGCGTGACCGAGTCCTCGACTGCCTCGGAGCTCGGATGGGATGGGTTAGTAGTTCGCACAGGCGCGACGTGGAAGATCCGAGGCCAAGGCCTTCGCGTACGCGGGGCGTACGGGGTTACGCGGCGCGTAACTCGGATGAGTGCACTGACTCCCCCTTTGGATAATACCGAATTTTGATTTAAATAAATATATAATTTATTTAGTAAACTTCAAAAATTCATATCTTCTTCATACGAACTCCGTTTTCGACGTTCTTTATATCCCCGCAAAGGTGAGACCATATTCTACAACTTTCGTTTAGATTCCGTCGGCAAATTCCGAAATTATTTTTATTATTTATTTATAAAATGTCGTGATTAAGAAATTTCTTTAAACAATTCATAACTTCTTTATCTGATGTCGGTTTTTGCCAGACTTTATACCGCTGAAATACCAATGTCGAGACCTTCGATTCTCGTTTAGGTCATTCCGGCCAAAAATCGCTCGATCTCCGATTCGAGTTTTTAGTTGTCTGTTGCTAAGCCGAATTTGGAAAAATCTTAACTTCAATATACGAAGCCGGGTTTTGGGCATTCTTTTTACGTACGATCCCGGTTTAATGATATAAAACATAGTAGGTAGTTAAATAGAAACTTTTTGACATTTTATTATCAATGTTAATTTTATTAACTCAAAAGTGGTTACAATACTTGACCTATTAGGCCATTACAAATAGTTGAAATATCGGGTTGTCACAGAAGTCTTCAACTCCATCGGGTAGAGAAAGTATCGGTGCCTCGCATAGCTTCTTCTTTAACTTCTCGAATGCTTCTTTATGCTTATCATTCCAAGCATAAGTAGCTCCTTTGTGGGTCAAAGCTGTCAATGGAGTAGCAATCGAAGAAAACCCTTGGATAAACCTTCGGTAATATCCGGCTAATCCTAAAAAGCTTCGGATCTCTGTGGGACTTTTCGTTTGTTCCCACTTCATTACAGCTTCAATCTTTGCTGGATTAACTATTATCCCTTCTTGGTTGACCACGTGACCCAAGAATTGGACTTCACGAATCCAAAAATCACATTTGGAGAACTTAGCATACAACTTCTCCTTCTTCAAGACTTCTAACACTTCTCGCAAGTGTCTGCCATGCTCCTCCTGGCTTTTCGAGTAAATCAGAATGTCGTCTATGAACACTATCACAAATTTATCAAGGAATGGATTACAAACTCTGTTCATTAAATCCATGAATGCTGCCGGAGCATTGGTTAGTCCAAACGACATAACCAAGAACTCGTAGTGTCCATATCTAGTTTTGAATGCAGTCTTCTCGATATCTTGCTCTCTTACTTTTAGCTGATGATATCCTGACCTTAGATCGATCTTCGAGAAATAGCTCGAACCTTGCAATTGATCAAACAGGTCATCAATCCTTGGTAACGGATATCTATTCTTTATTGTTGCCTTGTTCAGCTCTTTGTAATCAATGCACATTCTCATACTTCCATCTTTCTTCTTCACGAATAACACCGGAGCTCCCCAGGGTGATGAACTAGGTCTAATGAAACCTTTGTCCAACAACTCCTGAAGTTGCATCATCAGCTCCTTCATCTCCGTCGGTGCTAATCGATAAGGTGCTTTTGCAATTGGCATTGTTTCTGGTAACAAGTCAATTCTGAACTCCACTTGTCTATCAGGTGGTAATCCAGGAAGATCTTCTGGAAATACTTCCGGATAATCACACACCACTGGAATACTATGCATCACCTTCTTTTCCTTCTTCGCATCAATCACGAATGCTAAATATGATGTACATCCCCTGGTCAAACACTTTCTGGCTTTCATTAGGGAAATGATTCCAGAATTCACTCGGCGTTTGTCCCCATACACCATAAACGAATCTTTTCCAGGCGGGTTTACTTTAACTATCTTCTTCTTGCACAATATCTCGGCATCATTGGCACTAAGCCAATCCATTCCCAACACGATGTCGAAACCATTAAGTTCGATAGGCAATAATTCCTCGTGGAACTTATTCCAATTCAGATCGATTAAGATGTTTTTCATACGATGGCTAACAGGTACAAACTTGCCACTAGCAACTTCGACTAATAAATCATTATCTAGTCTATCAATAGGCAAGGCTAGTTTTCTACCAAATTCATGCGATATAAAGGAGTAGTTGGCTCCAGAATCAAATAAAATTTGGGCAGGCAATGTGTTGACGAGAAAGGTACCTAAAGCGACATCAGCTTCATCTTTAGCAGCTTCCAGTGTCATCTGGAATGCTCTCGCCTTTGGCTTTGGTTGAATGTTGGGCTTAGCTGCCTCCTTCTTCTTCGGACAGTCTTTCAAAATGTGTCCCTCTTCATTACAACCGAAACACATCCTTTTGTTGTTCGGACATTCATTGGCAAAATGTCCAACCTTCCCACACTTGTAGCAGGTTACATCCTCGCTACATTTCCCAAAGTGCTTTTTCTTACACTTTTCACACCACTTCGCTTCGTCTCCTTTTCCCCAACCAAACTTTTTCAAATCAGATTTCGAAAATTTGCTTTTCTTACCGGAACCAGATGTTCCCTCAAACTTTCTCTTCTCACCAACCTCAACCTTGTTGGTGGTTCTCCCCTTAATCATGTTCTCAACAGACTTGGCAGCCCAGATAGCTGCCTCTAGGGTATGTGCCTGACGTACTGGCACCTCGTACTCCCATGGGAGTCCCTTTGCATACCGATCCACCTTTGTCAGCTCGTCTGGAACGATACGCAAGGCAAACTCCATCTTATCGGTGAAGTTATTGGTGTATTCATCAAATGAAATGCTGCCTTTCGTCAATGTTAGAAACTTGTTCTCTAGTTCCAATAGATTTTGAGCCGAGCAGAACTTGCGCTTGAACTGCACCAAGAACTCTACCCATGTCAATTGCAGTGGCTCATTTGGGCTTAAAGTCTTCCCTAGAGTGTTCCACCAACGAACGACTCCACCTCAGAACTGACGCACTGTATAGATAGTCTGCAACTTGCCTCTGCAGCCACAAGTCATGAAGGCCAATTCCATTTATGAGATCCAATCCATAACTCCAATCGGATCCTCCTTTCCATTGAAGGTCGATGGTTTGCAAGTTAGAAAGTCCTTGTACTTGCATCCCATTCCATCATTCCGTCCATCATGGTTGTCTCGCCTAACTATCGGTGGGTTGGCTTGACCAACAGACCCACTGAAGTTTCCACCTTCCGAGTGCCCTTCATTTAATTCAGGCTCTTCCACACGAATTGACAGTTCTTCACGAATCTGTTGAAGCAACTATCTAATTTCATCCATATGACGATCCAACATTGTTTGAATCATCATTTGCACACCAGCCATGGTTATTGGCTCAGGTGCTGCTGCTACGACAGGTCTTTGTTCAATCACTGGTGGTTGATTCCTGTTTTCATCAACATTTCCAACTCCACTTCTTGTTCTCACCATTTTTGATCAACACACCGAATAAGGTGAAATTAGATCCTCATTCACAATAGATATTCAAATCATCATTATCACTTCGAAACGTTTATATGCTAGTTCTAATATCGTAGACGTACGCTTAGAATCCTACACACATAACGTTTCTAGATCCGGTCGGCAACAGACCATAGATCCGAACAAATAATATCATATATGGCAACATATAACATTTAGCACATAAAGCATTTTAGGCAACTTTCCTAAAATAAACTAGTGCTTGTGTATAAAATATAACAGACACACATCTCAAAATTTCACTTAGCATTCTAAGTTTAAGTCTAGAAATCCTACAAATTCCTAGTTCGCTTAAACTAATGCTTTGATACCAACTGTGACATCCCCAAAATCTCGGCCAGAAAAGACCGATTTTCATTTATGTTTTTAAAATAATTTCAGAGTAAATCCTTTTGATTTGAAAGAGTTGCGGAATTTGTTCCCAAAAACAAAACATGATAAAACAATGTTTACCAAAGCATTTCATAAAAGAAATGTATTTTCATTATATAATCAAAACTCGGGGAGTCATGTTCCGATACAAACCAATAAGCATAAGCGATAACATTACAAGTCATTCAACAAATATATACATATACAGACTTGTAAACAAAACAACTTGATGGTTCATCCATCTTACGCCCTTGCGCTACTTCCTGTAATACAAATAAAACTGAGTGGGTCAGGCTTGGGAGCCTGGTGAGCATATAGGGTTTTCAACCCACAATAAATAATTAAATTAATTATTATCAACCAACAATAACCCAATTACCCATTCCCCTTATTCTCACTTTATGTCCCTAAAATAACTAACACAAGGGACCTAGTCTAAGAATATTTTATCGGGGTGACAACACATGCTTCGGGGGTTCCTCAACAATATAAGTCAAGTAAGGCAACTATGAGGGGGATGGAAAACAGCGAATGAACACCCAAGTTCATTAACACCTACAGGTTATGAGCCTGCTAGCGTTCCACTGGACTGTCTAGAAAAGTCCGTGGTCGTCATCTAAATTCCGCTAGATGACTGGATTAAAACAACATCGAGACCTCTCATCTGTTTATTACACACCAACTATCTACCCATGTTCTACCCAACATATTAGTAGATAAAACATACATTTTTATACATATTCTCAAAACCTGTATAGCATGCTCAATCAATACATTTTCCACATAACAGATGAGGCACACACACATAATACGTATTTCATAGAGAAATAATCAAATCTATAAGATAGAAGAAAGTGAATATACATTCACACACATAACAACAAAATATACACATAACACGTATTTCGTATTAAATACTTCATAATTATGCGTTAGAAGAAAGTAACAACACATTCACACATATAAACAACAATATACTTAATACACTCAAATCGTACTTGTATTATTATCGTGTTTATGAAAGGTAGTATACACTCATTTGATCAGAAGATGATCGGACAGCACTACGACTCGTAGAAGTAGTAATCCTCAGCAGATATGGAAGATCTCTACAAAAATCGAACTTCTCGCGGGCAGAGCTTCGGCTCGGAAACCGCACTTCTCGGGATCTTCGGGATCTCGGGACTTGCTTCGGGACTCGGGAATATTACCGGGGCTTCGGGGTATTTCTAGCACGCAAAACGATGCAAAACGGGAGAGAGAAGGAAGAAAAATAGCAAAGAAACTCGGCAGCCTCGCATCCTATTTATAGGAGGCTGATGCTCGCAGTACGCGGGGCGTACTACTCCGAAATCGTAAGCGCATGCGTCATCCGAAGTCCTCGAGTGTGAGTTTCGACACTCTTCGCTGTACGCGGGGCGTACTCCGGATGAGTCCGGTGACTTGCCTTCGGATAAGGCCGGATTTAATAATTAAATTTAATTATTAATTATTTAATAAACTTCGGAAATTCATATCTTCTTCATACGAAGTCCGTTTTCGACGTTCTTTATATCCATGCGAAGGTGAGACTACGCTCTACAACTTTCGTTTAGACTCCGTTGGCTAATTTTGGCTTTATTTTTATTATTTGTTTTTAATAGGCAGGGACAGAAAATTTCGTTATAAATTCATAACTTCTTCGTTTGACGTCCGTTCTCTCGTAACTTTTTATCGCTTTGATACTAACAACGAGATCTTCGATTCTTGTTTAGATCACTAAGGCTAAATATCGCTCTAACGTAAATTTCACTTTTTACGTCATTCAGCGGTGCCGGTTCTGTCGCGAAACTTTGACAGGTCATAACTTCCTCGTTATAACTCGGATTTCGGCATTCTTTATATATTCGGAAACCTTGTTTCAACTACTACAACATTATCTAAAGATATCAAGTTTATTTTACACTTAAATTTTGATGCTTATTTATATTCTTAATTAATCAAACCACATAATTAAGCAATTAAGCACAAAACACATTATACTCAAATAATACACTTCTATTATTTCAAAACGGGTTACAAAGGTTAACCTAGACTATTTCATTGCTAACAATGGCAAGCCCAGAAACACAGGCGTTACAGTATATTACTCCAATTCTCATATAATGAAATGACTATACTCATCTAGTCATTCTAACAATCTTTCACTTGACATTTGTGATTATTCCCAAATTTGACTACTCTTGTATTTTCCAAGCTTTTTTAATCTCGCAAGTTTTCCTTTTTTCCAATCATATGACGAGAGCAACCATTATCAATATACCATTTCACATCGTATTGCTCGTCACACATCACCTGCATTTATTAAAGAAATTTAGGAACCTAAGACTTATTCGGTCCATCATTAGTAGAATGAAACAAATTCTTTGAATTTGAAAACCATGTTTTCACTTTGTTTGTGACAGAATCCATTATATCAACATCATCAGATCTAGATATTGAAATATAGTCGTTCAATTGTTTTGGATTTCCATTGATTGTAATCTCATACTTCACAACATTC
The DNA here is from genome assembly GCF_052625555.1 of Lactuca saligna. NCBI lineage: Eukaryota > Viridiplantae > Streptophyta > Magnoliopsida > Asterales > Asteraceae > Lactuca > Lactuca saligna. The sequence continues at coordinate 84,485,329 of NC_136424.1, read as the reverse complement.
GTAGCTTTGATAACTGGTGTCCATTTTTGAACCAGAATTTGCGAATTATGAGATGGCGAACTAGCAGTGGAAGAGCTATTTGCGAACTTGTCAAATGCATTTTTTATTTGTTGTTCTGAAAACTTCCCACTTTGATATTGTCTTCCTTTCCCTTCAAGCCAACGATTGATCGTACTTACATCAGATTTTCCTTTTGTATACGAAACTTTGGTCGGTTGTGAGACTGAAGGATTTGGAAAATTTGTTTGTTTTGGTGAAAATTTCACTTTTGCTTGATTTGAATTTTTCAAAGGTGATGAAGTATTCATGAATTTGCCAACATTTTGAAACTTTTGATTATTCACAAATTTTTGCGAAGTCTCAAATTTTTAATTGTTGTCATATTTGCGAACAAAAGGAAGTTTGTCAACAGAATTTATTGGTTTGTGAAAACTTGTATCTGTTTGTTTATTTTTGCTTTGAAATTTTGATGATATTGTTTTTGAAACTTGTTCTTTTTAAACTTTTGTTTTATCATTAGACACAACTTGCCAAAAAATTGCTTTTCTTGCTTTTCGTTTTGAAACATTATTTTCTGTTGAATAATTTCCAACTATCAATTTAAATTCATGAGAATTTAATTTCACTTCAGCGTTTGACTTTTCAACTTTTTCAAAAACTTTGTTTGCATTTTCACCTTTAACCACCCATTTTTGTGATGATTTTTTCTCTTGGAAAACATAAGAATTTTTTGTTAAATTGTTTTCTTTTGTATTTTGATTTGAAAAGAACCTGCTGTTGAAGACTTTTGATTATCATTTTCAACCATTTCGATGAATTCAGGTTTAATTTTCTCAACATTTCCAGTTGTGACAAAAACTTGATTTGGAAAAATGATGTTATATGTACATTTAAAATTTGGATAGACCACAGTGTTAGTTTCCAAATAATGTGCACCTTTTTCATTTAGAATTTTGTCAAATTCTTTTGTATTATCAAACACATGATTCACAACAACTCTCGGAGGTGTCTCAGGTGAATCCTTCACACCTTCTTTGTTTTCATCATTTTCATCAGTCTTCCAGCTTTCAACCTCCACATTATCAAAATTACAATGTTGCGAAGTAGAAAGTTTATCAGTTTCATCCTTAACTATCGAATCAACTATTATTTCTTTACCTTTGATCTTAGATGTGATATTAATGATTGACAATTTAGAACAATCAACCTCTTCTTCTTCTTCTTCAGTTTCACTTATCTCACTCACATTATCTGAATTGTCATTGACATCAACATAATTGAGTTGAGAATCAAGAGTTGAAGTTTTAGTTTTCTTTAAGATTTTCACTTGTTCACTCTTTGTCAAACTTTCATTGACAATGTCAACCAACTCATCAGCATTCAAGAATTCATTAATTTTGACAATACCATATGCATATCTATCATCATGTATTTTGTCAAATTGAGCAATTGCGCTTTTGCAATCATAAGAAACAACATCAACTTTTTCACGTTCATATTCAAGAAAAGGTAAAAGTTTCCTATGTTGTTCTTTGCTAATATCAGAAGAATGATGTAAAGCAGTTAATTTTTCATACAATCGTTTAACAGAATTACAGTAAATGTTCCTTTGTGCTAGCAATAACCTAACATCATTTGTAAGATTATCCCTATCACAATTTACATTTTTGATCTGCATTTCAAGTTTTTCTACTCCGCTCCTTTTTATTTCTAATTCTCTTCGTGTCTCACCTAGTTGCATATTTAAATTTTGAGCTTCAATACTAGCAGACACAATAACAGAATCAAAATAAGCCACAGTATAATCAAATGAAGTGAGTTCAGCATCATAAGCAGATGAAGGAATATTAAAAGATTCAAGTATAAGACGTACCTTGGTGGTCATGAGTGATTTGTCCGTGGATTTGGATACGAAGCACCTCCCTGCAATTTCCTCTTCGCAATCTTCAAAACTTGCGAACATAGCTCCATGTGTAGGATGCCTCATTCCTTCGTCATCAGATCCTGAAGACCAGATCTGATACGTTCCACTCTCTTCATCATCAGATTCACCCTTCGCAACTAGAGACACTCCTTTTGTCTTAGCACGTAACTTTTCAATCTTTTCAGAATAGTATGCTTCATCTTTAACTTTTTCCTTCTTCTCTTCTTTCTTTCGCAACATGCAATCGGCTGTGAAGTGATTCACACCATTGCAATAGTGACAACAAATTCCCGAGTCACCTTTCAGCTTCTTCACTTCTTTCGCATCTTTTTGTTTTTCATCAGCTTTCTCCATTTTCTTCCTCTCCTTTCCCCTAGTTTTTGTGACTCCACTCTTCGCATCACTAGCCTTTCCTTTTGGATTAAAGGGCTATTTGAAAAATTTCTTAACTCTATTATTTGAGTAGAATGCCACAGCTTCATCATCAGAGTTCATAAAAAATCCTTCATTATCTGAGTCATCTTTTTCATTAACATCAACTTCTGATACCTTTGAAACAAGAGCCAAAGGACCTCCAATACTTTGTTTTGACTCTTCATACATTTCTGAAACTTCACATTCATGTGTTTTCAGTTGATTGTAGAGATCATTCAGACTTGTTGTATCAAAACTCTGTTGGTTCTTGGTCATCATGCTCACACTTCGCCATTCCTTGCGAAGGCCCATGATGGAAGTTAAGTTGAACTCCATGAGTGACCTGGTGATCCCATACCTGTTGCAACGATAGACAAGTTCATTTAGACGATCATAGTAACCTTCAAGAGTTTCAGTCTCCTTTTGTCTGAATTCTTTCAGTTCAACAAGACATTGTTTTACAGAATTGATCTTCGTCTTGTCGCTACCTTGATATTTCTCCTTCAAAGTGATCCAGATTTCCTTAGCTGTTTTACAACTACGTGTAACGCCCGTAGATCCGGGCTAGTCAATTTAGAGATAATAAGGGTCGAAAATGACTTTTCAACAAAAGGTTATTTATAATAAATAATCTTAACTAAGTTATAGTATATGTTACAAGGATTACGTACATATAAAGAACGCCGAAATCCGAGTTATAATGAAGAAGTTATGACCAGTCGAAGTTTCGTGATAGAACTGCCACGATGCTGAATGACGTAAAAAGTGAATTTACGTTAGAGCGATATTTAGTGTTAGTAATCTAAACGAAAGTTGTATAGTTCGTTAAACCATGAGCGTGCATAAAAAGAACGTCCAAATCTGACTTCGTATGAGGAAGTTATGATTTTTCTAAGTTTCGACTTAGCGGTATGTAGCCCGAATACTCGATTTGAGATCGAGCAGTTTTTAGCCGAAACAATCTAAATGAGAATCGAAGATCCCGTCATTATTAGTGCAACGGTAAAAAGACAGACGAAAACAGACGTCAGATGAAGAAATTATGATTTTATAACGAAGTTTTCCTGTCCCGGCCTACTAAAAATAATATAATAAAAATAAAATCAAAATTAGCCGATGGAGTCTAAATGAAAGTTGTAGAGCATAGTCTCACCTTCGTGTGGATATAAAGAACGTCGAAAACGGAGCTCGTATGCGAAAGTTATGAATTTTTGAAGATTGTGGCACACATACCAAAGCTTATCCAAAGCGTACGCCCAGTGTAACCAAAATTACGCCCAACGTACTGATTATGCCCAGCGTACTCCAAAATTATGCCCAGCGTAATCCCAGACCCAGCAACCTATAAATAGAACCCGAGATCAACCATTTCCCTTGCTAATTTTCTTCCTTTCTCTCTAAGTTTTGCATCGTTTTGCGTGTCAATCATATCCCGAAGCCCCGGTATCATTCCCGAGCCCCGAAGCAAGATCCGAATCCCCGAGGATCCCGAAGAGCGTTATTCCCGAGCCGAAGCTCTGCCCGCGAGAAGCCCGTTTTTATGAAGATCTTCCAGATCTACCGAAGAATACTACTTCTACAAGTCGTAGTGCTGTCCGAGCATCATCTAATCAAGTGAGTGTATAGTCCCTTTCATAAACACGGTAATAATACAAGTATTGTTCGAATATATTTAGTATATTGTTGTTTATATGTGTGAGTGTGTGGTAACTTTCTTCTACCACATAAATATGGAGTATTTGCTATGAAATACGTGCTATGTGTTTATATGTTGTTGATTTACTTGAGATGGTGGTTGAATGATTGTTTTATACAGGTTTTTAAATGATCTAAACTGTATATGTATGTTATATCTACAAATATGTTGGGTAGAACGTGGATAGATGAATTAGTTGGTGTGTGATGACGGATGAGTTTGAGGATGAGACGAAAGACAAACCTTGGTAGCTATGGATTTAGTACCATATAGACAAACCTTGGTAGCTATTGATTTAGTACCATATAGACAAACCTTGGTAGCTATGGATTTAGTACCGTATGGACAAACCTTGGTAGCTATGGATTTAGTACCATATAGACAAACCTTGGTAGATATGGATTTATTACCGTATAGACAAACCTTGGTAGCTATGGATTTAGTACCCGATGAATGAATCATAGCGGCTATGGAATTAGTGCTTTACGAAGGAACCTTGGCATCTATTGTCTTAGTGCCTAATAAAGAATCCTGGTAGCTATTGTCTTAGTGCCTAATACGAAGTAAACGAATAGATAAGTCTTAGGGTAAACCCTTAAGAGTAAGGAAGATAATGGGGATGAGAAATTGAGTTGATCGTTTGATGATTAAATATAATAATTATATTATTGTGGGTTGAAAACCCTATACGCTCACCAGGCTCCCAAGCCTGACCCACTCAGTTTTCTTTGCATTACAGGTAATGGCACAAGGGTATAAGTTGGTGGACTTGACGAGAGATTTTGGATTATAGATCAGTAGTTATAAATAACTATTGTAAGGTCTATTTTATATTGTTTATGCTTTTGGTCTGTATCGGAACATGACACCCCGAGGTTTTATTATTCAATGAAAATACATTTTCTTTAATAAATACGTTTGATAAATTCTTATCATAGTTTGTTTTGGGAACAAATTCCGTAAATATTTTCTTTAAACGATTACTCTGATTTTAAAAACAAAGCATAAACAAATCGGTCTTTTCTGGCCGTGAAATTGGGGATGTCACACTACGGATGTAATTGTAAACCACAGGAGGTAAAGCACCTCTTAATTCCCTCATGCATCTTTTTTCATTCTTCTTCAGACGGTTTTGTTGTTCAATTACTTCAGCAGTTGTAGTAGATACTCTGATTTCCTGAACATTAGCAGGAACTTGAACTGTTCCATTGATACAGTTCCAAAGTTCTTCATCTATTCCATTCAGGTAATCCTCCATTCTATCTGCCCATTGATCATAATATTCAGGGATTAACATAAGAATTTTGGTTGAAGATCCAAGTAAATGAGAGAAGGAAGTCATTGTTTTCATATTAAAGTTCGCCATTGACGAACACGAAAATTTCATAAAGCTTGAAAAATTCGATGAATTTGAAAATTGTTTAACTGAAATGATCACAAATTGCTAATCGATCACTCGAATAAACAATTCAAAAACAGAATTGATTCAAATCTGAAGATCAAGAGTGATTTTCAAAACCAGAATGCGCGGATTTTCAAGATAGTAAAGACCTCCAAATTCTTTACCAGTCTTCATAGTCTTTTTGGAGAGAGAATCCTGAACATAACAATTATTCTCATCAAAAGTAACTTTACATTTTTTTTCTTTACACAGCTTATGAACAGATAAGAGATTCACATGAAAATCAGGAACAACAAATACATCAGTTAAACATATCGAATCTGAAAGATTCATGTTTCCAATTTTGTCAATTTTGGCAGTGGATCCATTAGGATGATCCACTTTTAAATTCAACTTGGAAACATCAACCATATCAAACAGTTGTGATTCAGAGGCAGTCATGTGTTGACTAGCTCCTAAATCAACAACCCAACAATTATTTTTAAAAGAAACATTATTACACCTCATACCTGCCAAATTGGCATTTCCAGTAACATCTTCTGATGATTGTTTCTCATTAAGAAGAGCCAAAACATTAGAAAAATGTTCACTTGTCAAAAAAATGTTGCTCAGACTTATCAGAATGTGTTACTAAAGAATTAAAAACCTCACTTCCATGTGAACTAACATGAGAAGCAGTTCCAGATGAAGATCCATTATTAGGATCAGACTTAGATTTGAAATATTTAGGATACCCAATAAGTTTATAACATTTTTCAATTGTGTGTCCCTTTATACCACAATTTTTACAAATCAAATTCTGATTTTTACCTTTAAATTTCCTGTTATCATTAATTTTTCCAGCAAAAGCTGAAGAATTACTACTTTTGTTGGACAAAACAGAAGTAGACCCATTCTTTTGATTAGACTCTTCTCTAGACACAACAGAAAAGGCAGTTTTAACATCAGGTAAAGGTTCCATTAGCAGAATATGACTCTTAACCTGATTAAAGGACTCATCTAAACCACTTAAAAATTGCATAAGCTTCATGAGCTTAGAATGACTTTTAAACTGAACAGCAGCATCACAAACACATTCAGTACACTTAGTTAGACTATCAAATTCCTTCCAAAGACCATCAAGTTTGTTAAAGTAATCAGAAACAGATAAACCATTTTGAGAAAGAGAATTGATTTGTTGATGGACATTAAAAACAACAGACCCATCAACCTTGTAATAAGTATCACATAGATCATTCCAAATATCCAAAGCAAACTCAGAGTATACATGCCCAATATAGATATTTTCAGACAAGGAGTTAAGAATCCAAGAACAAACAATAGCATTTACCCTATCCCATTTAAGAGATCTAACATGATCCTTTTTATCCTGAACTTCAGTACCTTCAATGAAACCTTTTTTATTCCTAGCTTTTAAAGCTCTAATCATAGAGCTTTTCCACACTCTGGAATTCTCAGTTCCTAGTAGTTTAAAACTAATAATAGTACTACTAGCATAATCAGAAGGATGAAGAAACAAAGGATCATCAAAATCAACTGTTTCAGATTTACCTGAAGTGGATCCTTCAGGTGTTTCACCAGTCATGACTATCAATAGATAGAGACAAGAAAAATCACGAATCCAAACCTAACCTTAGAAGTTTACAAGCAGTTTATGTAAATCAGTCCAGATTCATAACCATATAAGATTAGAGCAGGATGAGATACAGACGTAAAAAACCTAAGATTAGCATATAGATGATATATCTAAACAAACAAGAAATAAGGAACAACAATGTGCGAAAACTTACAGTGATCCACAATAAGAAATGCAAAGCAAGCAGCAAGGTTGTTTCGATAGATCAATAGATCTACCACTGACCACCACAAGGCATTCAAATGCCAGACACCAACTCTGTTAATGTAACCCTGTTTGCACAATCTTGACGTTGACCGTCAGGAAACCGTATGTGTTGAGATTAACTCAATTTAATCAACTCATACGAGATCTGAACGTTTACTCTCAAGATTGCGACAAGATGACACCATAATCGATGGAGAGACGACCACTAGATCTGAATAAGATCTAGAATAACCTTTACGATCTTAAAGACAGACTAATGGACAAACCCTAAACTAAACTACACACAAACAGAAGCGAATCAGAGCCAAATCGAGACACACCCTCAAATCTGAAACCCTAATCAGAAACCCTAACACGGAACAACAAAAAACGCTGAACTAGGCTCTGATACCATCTTAAGAAAACTAAAACCATGAACACACAAAAAATCACAACATTAACGATTCTTATTCAAGTAAGAACCAGTTGGTTTTCAATTACTTACACAAGAAAACTCACTACAATCACACCCACCGTCAAATATATGTTCTAGTCTATATTCTACACACTA